>NC_090997.1:63002500-68002500 GCF_041146395.1 Eulemur rufifrons | reverse complement strand
TAAAAACAGTAGACGCTCGAACACTCTTGATGCTGTCGTCTACCGGGAGCAGATAAGCAAGGCCATTGTCCTTGTCTTAAACCTCTGGTCTGGGCCATGTAAGATCACAAATAATCCTCCTATCTGCTGTGTTTCAGACTTACTTTAGAAAGACAATTTCACACCTTGACAGGTCAGGGTTTTTTTTAAAGGTAATAAGACTTTTGTAGAGGAGACAAAATTGGAAAAATATATCACTTGTTAGTGTGACCCTCTATGCTTCTGCCAGGCATGGAGTTCAGACCCAAACTCATTCTACACACACCACTCAGCTACTATTATTGCTTCCAAACTTTTGAGATATGCTGACTCATTCTAATCTGATTCTGTCCCACAGGCAAAAGACTCTAAGTTTCATTATCCATCCCCTGAGCTATCTATTCATTCTTTGTTTAAAATTAATGTGGACATTGTGGCCACTAGAACTTGTCAGTAATTCTATTACTATTAACCATGAATGAAAATACAATTGTATATCCCAAGTAGGGGCAAGTATAATGACAGGAAAAAAATTGCTCCTTGAATTTATTATGCAATGAAACTTCCATGGATTCTGGGAGCATTTTGATATTGGTTAAAGATGTTGTGCTTCTTAAAAAGTGCACATTCTGCAGAAAGAAAATGTTATGTTAATAACTCCAGCATCTCATATAAAATGTATTAAATTTTAAACATGTTGGTGCCATCTTAGAAAATGCCTTTTAATTAAAGTCATAATTTAGTTGTGTTCAGCTTAATTGCAAATATCATTGCGTATAATAGCAAGTGATTTTTTTTGTGAGTTATGGTATATGCTGCCTTTTCTTAATATTACTACTGGTAAGTTATATTTCAAATGTTTTAAATACTCTATAAAGTTAAATTAACATTTTATTATGTGGTACATATATCTGTGTTTATATTTGTATGCACACATATACACATAGGCAAAGATGCATAGGCGAAGAACCTTTTTTCTAGGGCACTGGCTCATGAAGAAATCTTATATCTTGTTGAAAATCCATGCCTAGCATTTCTAGAAGTATCTTTACGAGGCTTGTATTTTGATTTTTCCTTCTTTTAGTTGTCTGTGAACCTCTCATAATGACTTATCTAAGTCTTCTTTTCTTATTTTGCTTACCTTGTTTTGTTTATTTAAAAATGTTTTCTGTATTGGTATTTTGAATCATTTGAAGGAAAGTACAACAAAGGAATGATGCATATTATTGCTCTTTGAATGCAACTTTATACTAATCAATTTCAGATATTAAATCAATAAGTAGGAAGTTGATATGTCCTGTGGAGGTCAGTGAAATTGCTGTCTTTTTGTAATTCATGACATATTCCACTCCCCTGTTTTTTTCATTTTTTTAGTTACCAAATTAAATTGATCCTTTATTTGCATTTTGTCTCACTTTGTACTTCTAGATTAAGATAGTGGTGGCGTTAGCATCCCTGTTTTCTATTCAGCTATTCAAAAACATACATAAGAGAAGTGGAATCCTAGTAGCCCTATAAAGTAAGTCTACCAGTCAATGATTTCTTAGAATCTGGGTATTCTCCCAACTTCAGTGGGAATGTAGATTGAGATGCTATAAGTGGCTGGAGCAGAGTTTGACCTTTGCATCAGATCAGTGCTAGTCAAAAGTGGGAGGGTGCTGAGACCCATGCTCAGTGTGTGTCCGTGTCTTAGAGAGGGAAGACGTGCAGTTACCAGGAAACCAGGCAGCCCCTGCCCTCCCATGTGGAACTGACTCCATGATCTGGGTGATCTAGGCATCCATGCACAGCCCACCTTCTCTGTGTCCAATGGGACGACAGCTTCTGGTACAGCAAATGTGATAGGGTGGAAGATGACAGAGAGTTGCACACTGACATGAAGTTGACCTTACAGAAAGGAGGAAATAAGAGCACTGCCCTCTTGTGATGGTGTTTTCCACACATTCTTCTGATTAAGCAAATACTAACCACTCAACATTACCGTCTTAGCCAATTTAGGCTGTTATAACAAAATATCATAGACTGGGTTGTTTAAAAGAACAAATATTTATTTCTATTATATTTATTTCTATTTCTATTGGTCTGGAGGCTGGAGAGTCCAAGATCAAGGTGCCAGCAGATTGGTGTCTGGTGAGGGCCCTCCCGTTTGCAGATGGCTGCCTTCTTATATTCTCACATGCTAGAGAGAAAGAGGGCTCTGGTCTCTTTCTTATAAAAACACTAATTCCATTATCGGGGCTCCATCCTTGTGACCTCATTTAAATCTAATCACCTCCCAAAGGTGCCACCTCCAAATACCATCACATTGGGGATTAGGGCTTCAATATATAAGTTTTGGGAAGAGAACACGAACACTCAGGCGAGAGCAATCACAAAGTATTGAATTATGTTTCTTATTGTCAGTGGGCAAGCCAGGAGAGTAGGAGGTCTACCTTGCCTTTGGCGCAGCTACAGGGGTTGGATATTTGTTAGACATTGGCAGTGTTTAAAGACATGATGTGTTAGCAGCCCTGCTGTGTATAAGCTAACAGAGGGAAATGTACACGCATCGTAAATGACTGGAGAGGAAGACAGGTGAGTGTTTTTTTCCTAAACACCAGGTTTCTTTTCATTGAAGGATGAGTATAATGAAGAAAAAAGTCATAAGAATCTGGATACTCAATAACAAAATTTCCTGACTTATGTTCTAGAGCATGAATTCTTTGATAAGCCAACAGTATTTCATAGAAAAGAGAGGTCAGCAGTCAGGTGCATTTGAAGAACACCCCATATTACATTCCCTCTGTCCTGACTTGACAAAATATATTGAAGTCTCTGAGAAGTCTTATAGCAAAGAAATATAACTTTTTCAACCCAGAATATCCCAAACTACTTCATTATAGAGCCACTTCTTTTTTTTATAAAACATGGTTTGGGAAAAATTATAGTATAAGAGATGATAAACAATAACCTCAAGATATAGACAAAACTCATATATTTGAGACATATTCACTAAAAGGAAGAGAAGAAAAATTTTGAAGGAATTTGATTTGAAATTATAAAATACAAGAAAGCATAAATTCTATGAAATGAGACATAAAAAACAGCATGAAAACGCAATAGATGAGAGATAGCATTTAGTGATATAAAGAGCATACTTGAGATGCTCTCTGGAGAGAGAAGAAAAATAGATGAAAGTTTGTGAGGACAGATGATGCATAAAGAGCAAACATTTCTTTGAAATTTATTAGAATGATTAAATGCAAGCAACAGTTAAATATGTAGCAGAAGAAAAAATTCCTGAGCTTTTTTTTTTTTTAATCTGTGTTTGCAGATTGAAAGGACCCACAATATTCCAAGCAAAATAAATGAAAAGATCTATACCTAGGATATCTTTTCAAAATACTTTAATATCAAGGATAAATGAAAAAATTCTGTGAACATCCAGGGCAAAAAAAAATCACAAAAGTATGAAAATTGAGTTGGTCTCAAAATTCTTCTTCACACCATTAAATACCAAAACTCAATATAAGCATAGTGTTTCTTCTTTTTTTTTCCTAACTTATTGATGAAGTTGACAGGTATACTTTCTTTTGCCTAACTTTGTTGATAAAGTTGATAATTGCATACTTTCACCTAAGTTCACCAAATGTTAATCGTTTGCAACATTTATTTTCTCTCTCTCCATCATTCGTGTATCTGTATATATCTGTGTATAAGTGGCAGATATCATGTCACTTGGACTCTAAAATCTTTGATTTTGGTATGTATGTCCTATGAATAAGTATGTATGTTCTATAATAACTCTCTCCTATGTTATATCATTTTTAAGCCTAGGATAAAATAATATTTCACACTGATATAATAATATTATCCATTAAAAAGTATATACTCAAATCTTTCCAAATGTTCTTTCTTGCTCTTTATTTATTTGCTTTTTATACAATACAGGATTATGCATTGTATGTGGTTATTCTCTCTTATGCTTGTCTCTTACTTAGAAGAGTTGAAAGCCTTCAATAGCTCTGTTTTACCGACATTTACCAAATGAATTTCTGTTTACATGACATTTCAGCCCTTCATAGCCTTCCTGGAAGCCATTTCTTGCCTAATCTTTTGTGTTACTTTAAGTCAAACCATACTTCCTGAAAGACGAACACAAGCTATTGCATAATTAAGCAAGACTTGTACTTCCTGTCTTCTTAACCTTTGTTTTTACTTTCTTTGAGAAAGGTACTCAAGACTTAGCACAGTGTCCTACGTGTTGAAGTTTTTTGATAAATGTTTGTTTACGAAGGTTGGATGATTTTAATAGGATGTTACTTATTTTTTTCCTTGCCTCACTTTGTCTTTATATAGCAAATAAATTTTCAAAAATATTAGGAGGAACATTTTGAACTATTTTTAACCATTCTTTTATTCATTGATTCATCCATTCACTTATTTTTTATAGAACTTTCATTTGTGTTTACAATTATCTGGCATAATTGTGTAAGCAATTAAATAGCTCACACGATGACAAGCATAATAATCAAGTTATATGCACAGTGCTTCAAGAACCCAGCAAAGAGAACAATTAATTTTCTGGAAGGGATTAATAAGGCAGGGCAGTACAGGGGAGAATAGACATCAATCAACACTATACCTGTGGTGACTAAAAGCACATGGAAAATAGTGGCATAAAATTTATGTTTCTGTTCATATAATGTCCATTCTTAAGAATCTTTCTTATTTTGAAAAATCACGATGGTCCTTAGATTAAGAATGATAGGCCGGGCGCGGTGGCTCACGCCTGTAATCCTAGCACTCTGGGAGGCCGAGGTGGGCGGATCGTTTGAGCTCAGGAGTTCAAGACCGGCCTGAGCAAGAGCGAGACCCCATCTCTACTAAAAATAGAAAGAAATTATATGGACAGCTAAAAATATATATAGAAAAAATTAGCCGGGCATGGTGGTGCATGCCTGTAGTCCCAGCTACTCGGGAGGCTGAGACAGGAGGATCGCTTGAGCTCAGGAGTTTGAGGTTGCTGTGAGCTAGGCTGACGCCATGGCACTCACTCTAGCCTGGGCAACAGAGTGAGACTCTGTCTCAAAAAAAAAAAAAAAAAAAAAGAATGATAAACTCTTTTCTGTGATGCACTTTCAGACCCTTTAATAAATAAAATGGAGATCTGTAAATTATTCATCCATTACCACCAATATGCCTGAATAACTAACAAAAGTACTGGATTGTATATATTATAAGTATAGTCATCATACATTCAATGTGGGTTATATTTTTGGATAGCTAGATAGTGCCAGGACTGAGATTGTTTGGCCTCTCTGGTTCTTGGGCCCACATGACACATAGACTTAAACATTGCAAACTGCAAAAAAGGGAAAGGATTAAAAGAGTTGAGCAGTGGAAGACAGAGGGAAGGAAAGAGAAGAAGGAAGAACATTTGAGAAGGCCTGATGCTGAGTTTTGGATTGAACAGGATATTAAGACTTCTTGGATCTGGAAATGAAACACAGTGACTCACAGGGCTTCCAGTTCCTTCTTCTTTCCACTGGGCCTGAGCAGGTCAGTCTAGTTTCTATGTCAAGTATATAACAACTAAATAAATGTTTGCATCTTAAGGCTGCCTGATTCTTAAATCAAATAAAATATGTAAGAAATTTCTTTTTCTTCCTCTAAGGGGCAAAAACGTATTATTGAAAAACTACTGTGAGATTAGGCCCAACCAGTGTATTTCATATAGGGTTGGTACAAACAGGAACATTGTCTGCAATGTTGAATGCTGTATGTGTAGCCTTTATTTTGAAACCAGAACACCATGCCAGCTTCTACGTTTTGCTCCCTGCTCTTTACAACAGAGGGCCATTGCTGAGCTTTCAATCAAACATGTGCTCCCTCTTGTGGCACATAAGGAAATAACATGCCATTATGCAAACAAAATACAGGAGGTTTTTGCTTTGTTTTTAGTTTTCATGACCCATTAATTTATAAAAAGGAGAAGAATGTCTGATTTTAGTTGAAAACAAGTTTACAATTTTAGTATATTTCTAGAAATTTGTGCTGCAAATGAAAATTCACCCAAATGGCAGCAGTTTCACTTCATTAATGTCAAAAAATCGACCAAAGTTTAAATTTTCTTAATGATTTAGGCATCTAGTTTCTGCATGGTGTAAGTTATACAAAATGTGTTCATGATATAAAAAGTGAATGAGATAAATACAATCCAATTTAATAAGTTAGTATTTCTAATTTTAAACTATGTATTTAAAATGATATATGCACATTAGCTACTTTATAACTATCAGCATCCTGTCAATCATAAAGTCATTTCTAATGCATTTTAGAAACGTGCTTTGCATTAAGTCATTAGAAACCTTGGCACAGGAACTGCAATTTGAGAAAGTATTCTGTTGTCTTAAAAGCCTACACATAGCAGGAAATTTATTTTGCTATTTGTTTCAGTGGGGCTGGAACTTTCTTTCAATCTTCTCTCTCTGAAGAGCTATCTCCTTACCACCTGCAGATGTTTGTAAAAAGGTTTTGTGAACAGCAAAATATGGAGGAGGCAAAAGCATAAAAGAAGGAAAAAGAGCAAAAAATTACAGTCCTATTTTTATGTAGTTATGGTAAATGGCATTTTCTATATATCTATTATATGTATAATCCTGAAAAAAGATGATCCAAGCCTTAGAGAACTTGTGATTCATTCATTCATCAAATATTTGTTTAATGCGTGCTGAGTGCCAGCAACTATTCGGAAGGCTGAGCTACGATGGCAAGCAAGACAGTCCTTGCTTCATGAGGCTTATGTTCTAGTTGGTAGTGGAGGGGAGATGCCAACTAAACAGAAATGACACACTCATGTAGGAAAAATATCTATTTATTTGTTGAGTTAGTCTTGTTTTTACAAGAATAAACAAATGGTCAAAGCAAGGAAAACACTTTTTATGTATATAATAATAATGACTTGGAGGAGAAATGAGGATTGCTTTCTTACCTGGGAATTATAAGAAATCTGAAAGCAGAATTTTATACTAAGATTATTGTGGTTGGAAAGATAAGGTCATCAGAGCTTCAGTTGCGTTCTCCCGTTAACAGTATTGCAGTTTATGATAATAAACTCTGCAGCCAGGGAGTTTGGGTTTGGGTTCATCCTCTTACTAGCAATGTGGTTTGGGCAAATCACTTAGCCTCTTCATACCTTAATTTCCTTTTCAGTAAAATGGAGATTAAAAATAGTACCTACCTCTTGACGGTGATGTTTAGCTTAGATGGGTTAATACATGAAAGATGCTTAGATCATAGCCTGGCATAAAGTGAGAAACATCAATATTTGCTATTGAGCTTTTATAGAACTTGCCCCATGATTCTGGCTGGGTATCCCTGGCATAACAAAGGGATTGGGAAGTTATGATAATTGCTTGTGGGATAGAAGGAAGACGATATTGGGTTTGTTCTTTTCTCTATGAAATTTGTGGTATGTATTTGTCCTGTGTTAATTGATTTTGTCCATAAAGCTCAGTGGTTTACTCAAGCTACATGAGGGCTGCTGGTTGGCTGTGACTTGGCTGGGCTCTGTCTGGGGTAGGCAGGCGTAGGCTCATCTCCATGTGTCTTTCATTCTGGACTCAGGCCAGAGGAGCTGTTGCTGTCTGGGGCATGGCTTTCTCATGGGGGAGGGCAGAAGCTTAAGGGGGAGAGACAAACCATTCAAATCATTTAAAGCTTCTGCTAGGACATGCCATTTGTCATGTTTGCCGCACTCCTGTTTGCCCCAAGCAAGTCACATGGCCACATGCTAAGTCAGTGGTGTTGGCAGGGATGTTCCATCTACGGGGAAGTCATGGCAAAGGCCAGAAGAGAATGAATAATTGACCTCATGTCTCATATAAATAGTCCCAGACATAATACCTACAGATATTATTGATGTAAAAGTAGCCTCAAATAACCTTTATCCCTACAAAAATACAACTCCACTATATTGAAAATTTAACTACTATAAAATATCTGCATGTTATAATAAGCATTTAACATTCTAATAATAATGATTTTGTTACTTGTTGGGAGGTAGTATTGATACTTTCCTCTTTATCTCAATAATTTCACTCTAGATTGGAAATCAGCAGCTCTGGGCATCCACTGTGCAAACCTCAGTTTTGTCATCTATAAAACACTTATGGCATTTGTCCTGTCTACATTATTAGCTGGTGAGAATAATAAGAATATGTACAGGGTGCTAACTATGTGCTAGGCACAGTCCTGAACCTCTTTACATGTGTTTAAGTATTTAATTTACACAAATCTGTGAAGTAGGTTCTGTTATTACCGCCAACTTACAGAGGAAGAAAATGAGACATGGAGACATTAAAGTAGCTTGTCCAAGGTCCCGTGGCTAGAAAAGTAACGAAGCTGAGAGTTACAGCCAAGCAGTCTGTCTCAGTGGTTATGTGGACATCCATTCTATCACACAATAAAAAAGAATATGTGAAAATGCTTTGTAAACTTTAATAAACAAATGTAAGATAAAAATCTCATTCATTATTCTTTTTAAAAATAAACACAAATATTTTAAAGTACTACTAAAAACCTTAGTCAAAGTATTTTGCCACCAGTCCTATCTCAATCATTAACTAATTTCCTAGTCCCCAAAAGGGAGAAAAGCCACTGAGGAGACCCCATGAAAGGGGCAGGCTTCGTGGTGTCATCTATGTGGAGTTTGGAAGCAAGTAATAGTAGTTACCATGCATGGAACACCGGCCCTATGATTTAGGCATATTTATTCTAATCTTCACAAAGATCCTGCAGGGAGTGTTCTTTTTGGCTTTACAGATGAGGAAACTGAGGCTTAGAGAAGATGAATAGATTCTTTGCAAGTAAGTAGCTGAGCTCATTTTCAGCCCAGCTTCCGCTGAGACCAGTCCAGGCTCTTCCCCACCACTGTTCCTTTCCAGGAAAAGGCTTGTAATGAGCTCATTATAACCATCAAATAGCGTTCCATCCACAAGTGCTTAAGGATGTGTTTATCGAAGCTTTCTTGAGCTTGACAGAAAAAGGCTCTGTGAGCTTCCAATGAAGACCTCTAAATTATCACTGAATCAGCACATCGAAAGAAATTTGTTTCAATAAGTATATTAAATACATTTATTGGGCTTCAGCAAGTTCACAATAGAAGTGGATGCTGATCATGTGATCTGAAGTCTAATTCAGCAGCTATTGGAGATTTATTATCCCCCTTTGATTTTGTTTGAGTGGGAGCAGGGAAACAAGTGTAAGATCTTGCAGCTGGGATTACAAGGGAAAACAAGAGGAATAAACATCAAAACCCATGTAACAGGCCATGTTCTTTCTGCTTGCGACTTACTTCTGTAGATTCATTATTCATGCATTCACTCATTTGTGCATCTACCTATTTATCAAACATGTGCTGAGATCTCTTATTGGGCCAATACGTTGCAAAGCTTAAGACATCAAACTTTCAGTCTCAGCTCTGTCACTGAGTGACCCTGAACAAATTATTTAAGCCATCTTAGCTTCATTTTCCCACAGTAGGGCTGTTGTGGGAATTCACTGAGATAGCATATGTAAAGCTCTTGGCACCATGTTTAACATATAATAAGAGCTCAATAAATATTAGTCATGATAACGATGATGTGACAATTTTGTGCTAAATAAAAAAATGATGAGTGAATAAAAAATATGAGATACACACACACATATGTACCTTGTGGAATACTACATAGCCATAAAAAGGAATGAAATAATGTCTTTTGCAATAACTTGGATGGAACTGGAGACAATTATCCTAAGTAAAGTATCTCAGGAATGGAAAAACAAATACCACATGTTCTCACTTATAAGTGGGAACTAAACAAGGGATATGTATGGCCATAAAGTAGTGTAATGTTATTGAAAAATAGGAACGGGGAGGGTTGGGGGGTGAGGGATAAAAATCTACGTATCAGGTACAATGTACACTATTCTCGTGATGGGTACACGGAGAGCCCTGACTGTAGCATTATACAATTCATCCATGCAACAAAAAACACTTGTACCTCCTAAATCTATTGGAGAAAAAAGAAATTAAGTCATGTTCTTCAAGATTGAAGGGCTCAGAGTTCATTAGGAAAGGTACAGTGTGAATATATAGGAACAGTACCGTGAAATGAATTCAATAATAGAAGTAGACTTAGAGTGGAATGCTAAGGACCAAGCAACCTGCTCTGCTTGCTGAGGCTGGAGGCTTAATAAGGGAAAGAGATGCCTGAGCTGGTCCTTGAAAAGTGAAATAGTTTGTAATATGTAAATAGGATGGTATTCCACTTTGAGTTAACAGTTTGTACAAATGCGCAGAGACAGGAAACAGCAAGCACAGTGCATTCAGGGAGCTACAAACAAGTGTTTAAACCTTGAGGATAGCGTGCAGCAGAGAACTCTGTTACGGGATCTGAAACGTAGGCAATAGGGGAACACTTGACGAGCTTTAAGGGGGAGAATGAGAGGTTCAGATTTATGTTTTAGAAATTACTATGCTGGTGGAGCTACTGAAACACTCCAGGACAGAGAAACTGACGGGGCACTCAGCAAGGTGGTGGCAGCGGGGAGGACAGATTGATAGAGCATAATGCCCAGTCAGAGGTAAGAAGGCAGGAAGAGGGAGGAATCAAGGGTGACCTCAAGATCTCCAGATTTGATGTCAGGGTTTCAGGATGGCAGTGCCATTCATTGGGAGAGAGGGTTCAAGCTGGGGAGGAAACTTGGGGAATAAGATACTGTGAATGAAATTTTTGACTTGTGTCATTTGAGGTGCCTGCAGGGCTCTAGAAGATGAGAGTGAGGGTGGCATTTCAGAGAGAAGCTGGTGAGTCATCACACATTCCTCACAGTATTGGAAGCTGTATGTCTGCGATAATACCACAGCGTATTGTGAGAGACTATATCATGTCCCAGGTCAGAACCAATACTGGAGAAGTAGTTGGAATGGGAGAAGTCTGAGAGGCAGTAAGACAAAGAAAAGTGGAATCATGGCATTAGATGGAGTGAAATGTTTCATGGAGGGAACACTCAGCCTGTTATTTCCCTTTAAGAGGTGTCAGTTGCAGAACAGACCTTATCCACAGCATTATCATCATCTTATTATTAAATGGTGGCTCTGAGTTTACTTGCTTTTGGAGCTGTGATAGCTGTCTAAACATTCTTTCTGGTTGACAATAGAAGGAGAGGGAGTAGTGAGCATCAGCGTCTCACTGCCTGGTTTTGAACCAGAGCACTAATATTTACCTGCTCTGTATCCTGGGGCAAATTACCTAAGCTCTCCATAAACTGTAGTTTCCTCCTCGTAAAATGGTGAAAATAATATTCATATTACATAGGGTTGTTATAAGGATTAAATAAAATATTACAGAAAAAAAGCATTTAGCTCAGTGCTTGCTTAGGGCAAGTGCTTGAAATCCAATAGCTTTTATTATTATGCATAAAGAACGCTATCTTTTACACAGAAGGATGGAGCTGTTGGTCCACCTTTCATTGGAATGTGTACTTTGAAACTGTTTTTTTGGGAGTAGTGATGGATTATGCTGAGTGATACACAGTTGTTCACCTAGTTCACCCCTGAACAAGTAGAAGTCATTAGGAAGATGGTTGGCCAGCCTTCGAAGTGCAGGCTGTGACTAGGAGAAGCTTTGTCTTTATGTGAAGTGTTTACCTGAACGTGACCTGAACTATGTTTGCACCAAGCTATGACAAATAAAAGTAATCTAAACAAGGTCTGCCCTGTGTAACTGAATTAGTCAGGGTTCTCCCTGAGAAACAGAGAACCAGAACCAATAAAGTGTGTACGTGTATATATATATATATGTGTGTGTGTGTGTGTGTGTGTATAAAAGATGTATTTTGGGAATTGGCTCACACAGTTATGGAAGTCCCATGGTATGCCATCTGCAAAGTGGAGAACCCAGGAAAGCCAGTGGTCGTAATTATTCAGTCTGAGTCCAAAGGCCTGAAAACTGGGAGAGCCAATGGTGTAAGCCCCAGAACCCAAAGGTCCAAGAATCAGGAGCTCTGATGTCCCAGCTCAAGGAGAGAGAGTGAATTCACTCATCCTTTGCCTTTTTTGTTCTATTCAGGCCCTCAATGGACTGTGTGATACTGGCCCACATTGGTGAGAGCAGATCTTCTTTACTAGTTCAAATGCTAATCTCTTCCGGAAACGCCCTCACAGACACACCCAGAAATAATGTTTTACCAGCTATCTGGGCATCTCTTAGCCCACTCAAGTTGACACATAAAATTAACCATGGCAGCAAACTTCGTCTAATGTTTGTCTGAAATAGAAAGCAAGAATATCTTATATCACGGGTCCTCATTCAATATGATGAAATTCCTAAGAATGAGACCTATCTGCTTGTAGAAATTAGATTGAATAGTTAGCAAATGACCAGTAGTTATCTTGCATATGTAAAAACAAGGTGAAAAAAATGGATAGAGACAATAATCTCCTATGAGAATAAATTAATATGTAGAAATATTCCTTTGTATTTTAAAAAGAGATAAAAATTGATTTCAGGGTATTTTAATTACCATTCATCGCCTTTCTCCGTGTCTTTCATGTTTTGTGTTTAATATGTCTGCTGTTTACTGAAACTGGGTGGGGAAAAGGAGAAGAGGAATTCAGGCCCGAGTTCTCCTTTACTGTGGAGAAGGCTTTCTGAGAGTTTTGGGAGAGTAACGAGAGGGAGGGGAAGGATGGCATTCGGAAAGCTTTGGAACATGTAACATCCTACAGAGAAATTAATAAATTATTACTTTTTTTTTCTTCAATCAGGAAACAGGAAATCAGTGGTTAAAAGTTTCTGCTGTTCCTACTGTCATTCATGTGCTAGACTGAGATTTGAGCCCTGCAAACAACTAACAGTGTACTTCAGACCGCTAGGCTTTGTTTTTCTCATCAGTAAAAGAAAAAAATTAA
Source organism: Eulemur rufifrons (assembly GCF_041146395.1). Lineage (NCBI taxonomy): Eukaryota > Metazoa > Chordata > Mammalia > Primates > Lemuridae > Eulemur > Eulemur rufifrons. The sequence continues at coordinate 67,989,542 of NC_090997.1, read as the reverse complement.
ATCATCTTCAAAATTTCTGATAGTTTACATATCATATTCTCTCTTCTCCATGTCTTTTCATTAATGGAACAGTAGAATTTGTAAAGAATGTCTAGTCTAGTGCTATATTATTGTCTTTTGTGAGAAATCTCTTATAATTTGAAGTTTCTAAACTTCCATGAACAGAAATCCCAGAGAATCAGCCTATTCTATTGCTAGGCAGTTCAATTCATTAGAAATTCTGTCTTATGTTTAGTACATGTGCCATGTCTTTGATTATTTATCTTTTCATTTGTGCATGTGTTTACTTATGTCTAGAAAAGGTTTTAAGTTGGCTTATAATGCTGAAACACAGTATAAAATATAGCTAAGCATAAAAAAGACAAAATCAATGAAAAAGAACAGAGAAATAGATCATGCTGAGCCTCTAATGGGAGATAATTATCACAGTTTAGAAATCAGTTTAGCCAGGGGTTCTCTGGCAGATAAGGCAAAAAGGGAAACATATTGTGCCTCTCCCTGGCTTATGTAAGATGAGGCACATTATGATTTTAAGCATTGAGTTCAAAGAGAAATTAATTCATGAGGTCTTTATATAAAGAATATCAAGTATCAGACAGTGTCCTCAGCAAAATATGTAGATTTTTTTTAGGTGGTTAATTCTTATATTGTTTTCTAAAAAAGCTGAAAGCATTATTTGTATATTCTTATTTTAAAGGTAGTATACCTTGCTTACAGTTGATTTGGAAAGCAGAAGGAGTCAACCACCCACAAGTCTGCCAATCTAGCACAGCTATTTTCACATTGGCAAATTTAATCATCTTTGCTCATGTGCAATTATGGTTTCCATGAGGAACCTCAGCTGGATTCCTTTAGCAGGAAAGGACTCCAGGACATGTGAGCTGCCAAATGTATCATCAGGTTTGCAATATGATAGTCTCTTTATTTTCTATCCCACTTAATTCACTTAATACATTATATATATTTTTCTTACTGCTAGATAATTTTTACAATTATACAATTTTCATAATTAACTCCCAACTTTCAGACTTACTACACTTTAACAGTCATTTAATCCTATAAAATGCTGCAGTAAACATACTTGTGAATATTGCTTTTCCTTTTTTGAGTGATGATCTATGTTGTTTGTTTCCCATACAAATGCTTTTACTGAATTTCGTGTTGGAAATTGGCCCACGTTAATGGATGTTGTAAGAAACAGTTCTTTGCAATGTATTGGTGTATTTACTGTTAAGAATGTTAATGATGATATTGCTCATTACATTTTCTGTTTTTTCTTTACAAAGACATATGTGAGAAATTTTTCTCTCATTTTATTATCAGAAGTACAGTCATGCATCGCTTAACAACAGAGTGTAATTAGGCAGTTTCATCACTGTGTGGACATCATGGAGTGTACTTACGCAAACCCAGATTCCATAGCCTACTACACACCTAGGCTATATGGTATAGACTCTTGTTCGTAGGCTACAGACCTGCACATGTTACAATAATGAATACTGTAGGCAATTGTAACACAATGTTAAGTATTTGTGTATCTAAACATATCTGAACACAGAAAAGGTACAGTAAAAATACAGTATAAAAGATAAAAAAATGGCACACCTACATTGGGCACTTACCTTGAAGGAGCATTCAGGATTGGAAGTGGCTCTGGGTGAGTGAGTGAATGTGAAGGCCTAGGACATTACTATACATTATTGTAGACTTTATAAACACCGAATACTTAGACCACCCTAAATTTATTAAAAATATTTTTTCTCCAATAATAAATTAACCTGACCATACTGTAACTTATTTACATTTTAAACCCTTAATTTTTTTTAACACTTTTTGGCTCTTTCTTAATATAACTTAGCTTAAAATGTGAACACATTGTACAGCTTTACAAAAATATTTTTTTGTATCCTTAACTATAAGCTTTTTTCTATTTAAACTTATTTTTTATTGTTTACTTTTAAACTTTTTTGTTAAAAACTAAGACACAAACACACGCACTAGCCTAGGCCCACACAGGGTCAGGATCATCAGTATCACTATCTTCCATTCCCACATCTTGTTCCACTGGGGGGTTGTCTGGAGCAGCAACACACATGGAGCTGTTGTCTTCTACAATAATAGTGCCTACTTCCGCAATAACTCCTGAAGGACCTGCCTGAGGTTGTTTTACAATTAACTTTTTATAAAAATAAGTAGGAGTACACTCTAAAATAATGATAAAAAGTACAGCATAGTAAACACATAAACCAACCTCATTGTCATTAATTATCAAGTATTATGTACTGTACATAATTGTGTGTGCTATACTTTTACCTGACTGGCAGTGCAGTAGGTTACACCAATACTACCGCAAACATGTCAATAATGCCTTGTACTACAACTGGGGATGGTTACAAGGTCACTAAGTGATAGGAATTTTTCAGCTCTGTTATAATCTTATGGAACCACAGTCACATGTGTGGTTTGCTGTTGACCAAAACATCGTTATTTGATAGATGACTTATAGTGTGTGTGTGTGTGTGTGTGTGTGTGCGTGTTTTGAGTAATAGTTTGTTAATATTTTCTTCAGTGGAATCAGGTAACTGAATGTGTTTCCCCCTTTCCCATGAGCTGCTGGAAAAGCACAGACCCAAACCTTTGGCCCACATCTTGGGAACACGGACTGGCATCTGAAGGGACCTATGTGAAGCATATCAGCCTTGTTCCTACAGTCATCCTCCTTCCCTTTACCTGTTGTCTCATTTCCTTCATCCACTTACTTTAAATTTTGTTTTATTTTGAGGCATTTTGTAATTCATGCAAGCTTTCCAACGTTTCTGGAACAAGGTAGGGATATAACTAAATAAATGCATATAAATGTTTGGCTTATTTCCTTAGGGTAAGTTTTGGAAGTAGACACACTAGGTCTCATGCCACATTATATCTTAACACAGTGAAAGATTTTCTGTTGGAAACTGAGATAATATAATCCAAGCATATTAATTCCTGGTGATTTATTGCAGATACAATACCAAGTGAGAAATTAGAGTCCTGAGAGGAATAGAGTCAAGTTATTTCTTAGAGTGTTCCTCTGCAATATCAGGTGATGCAAATGCTATTTTCTTGTGAAATTGTACAGACAATTTTCAGTTAAATTAGCTGAAAAAATATTGAATATTACAATCATGTATGTTAATTAAAGAGGTACTTATATGCTTTGGATACCAGATATATACACACGATAGAATTGACATTCTGTTCTGAACATTTAGGAGCTACCTTTATGGGGGGTTGGCTTATTTCCTTAGGGGGCTGGACCATAGGGGTCTTGAGAATAAGAGCAATATTTTTCTCAAAAATGTTATAAGAATTTCAACAGATATGTGGTTCAGACTCATGAGTTCTGTGCTATATAAAGTGGAAGAGATAGTCAATTTTTACCTGGAAGTTTACTGATTATGTTACCGTGGACTATGAAGGAACCTCAGCTTGAACTTTTAGACCAATAACAATTCTGAAAGATCCCAGAACATGGGAGCTATCAGATGTATCCTCAAATAGCCTTTTTAGTAAGCTTTTTAAAGTCAACTAATATAGACATTTTCTTAATGGACCTTCACCAAACTCAGTCCACCAGTTTAATAGTAAAACTTATTGCCCAATGTCCACAACACACTTGGAGCCAGGTGTCATTTGGGACCCACTGGTTGAGTTATATGCATAAAATGAGTCAGTTCTGTTGGTTTCCTTTGGTCTTGGTGTTTTTTTTCTTTTCCCAGAAGAGGAGAGAACAACTCTTCAACATGATGATTTTAATATTTTAAGACAGATGTACATTCTCCTCTCAAAAGTACTCATACTGGAATCCTACTCTATTTGCTGTTGAACAGAATTCAGTGTAAAATGAATATGTGTCTTGAATTCTGTTTTAATGGGGGATACAACATATTAACAATAATTTAAATGTTATTTACTTGTTGATGTAGAACTATCTTAGCATGGTTTTGGAGGCAATGGTATAGGGATAGTCGTCATGGCTGTCTTAGTAATAGTATTGAAAAGTACAAACAAGCCTTCCAGAAACAAACCAAATAAATAGGGATTTACAAGAGCAGAAGTTCTCTCACAGAATTAATAGCAATTTCTTTGCTTAATATGTTTGGTAGTTACAATGTTATATAGCCATTCTTGTGCAAAAAGGGGAAGGTGTTACTTTGGAAGTTCCTCTCTTTTGTTGACAATGCTATTTGACAATACTGATCTTGTAATACAGTACTCACACATTTCATATAGAAATATCTATCATCCTTTGTGAACAATGACACTCAAACTATTCCTGTGGGAGTATATAGATAAGATCATTATTCTCATTTTCTAGATAAGGAAACTGAAATGAAATTCCTTACCTAAGGTCAAAGAACAAATCACTGGCAGAATAAGATTAGGGCAGCGAGTTCTTGATTTTCAATCCTTTGCTCAATCAACGAAGTCATATTGTTTTACTCAGTATGGGAAGAGATTACTATCAGTCAGTAGAAATAAGGCTATGACCAGATGATGTCAGAAGACCAGCTGAAAAATGAAAATCTGCACAATCAACCATTTGTTTATCTATAAAATACCAAACTTGTTATACTATTTTTCAGAGAGCCGACTAGACGTTGTTGTGTCTTGCAGACACAGCCTCTCACTTTATGTTTATATTGTATCTGTCAGTTAGTTTCTTGAGGTTCTGTCTTTTAGAAACCTAATTTTGGAATATCTTGGATTTCATAATTATTTAATATGTTCTGAATAATATGCTACTGGTATGGTAGAGTTGGGACTGAATTTTTTGAGAGTGCTTTATGATAAAAATCTCACAGCACTGCTTCAAGTAGTGGCAAACAAATCCTTTTCTACTATCAAGAGCCCCAAGGTGAGAATTACTTAAGTTTTATAAAAGGACTTCAAAATAAGACCTTGTCATTAGAAGAAAGCTGGGCTTCTATATCTGTCACCAACTATATATAAATGCATTGGGGCCTGGTAAATAGGATTGAAATCATCAGAGCCCATCTAGATCACATGGAATCAGTTACTCTGGGTGTTAAAGTGGCCAAATAATCAGGTGACCTGGGGTACAGTCCATATAAAAATTAATGTGCAGAATAGCTGAATTCTTCCAACATGAAACACATCTTTATTGTATTCCTCATGGGTGCTTACCTACATCTCTGCAATGTACTCTAATTCTTGGGTGTGTTCTGGTAGATTAATCAATTGTCAGGTAGAACATTTCTACCTAGGTCAAACAGCATAAATGAGGGTAAAGATGTAAACTCAGGATCCCTGGTCTTTTAGCTCAATTCAATCATGATGCCAGTGACTTTAATTGATAGATTATTCCATTTTATTTTATGGTTAGCCTTGTATTTTTTGCAGTTGAACTACTAAAATGCTTAACCAATCTGAACTTACAGTATTTCACAATAAGAATGGCACAAGCATTATCATTCACTTATAGTCTGTAGGGATTTGGAATAGATTTGGTTCAATAATAAAGATCACGTCAAACCAGAAAAGGGATGGAAAATGCATTTCTCCCTAGTTCTGAGACCCCTGAATTCAATCTTTGTTAGGAATGACATTTTGCAAGTGTGTGAATTTGCCACTAACAAATTAAAATCACTTTTAAAAATAGTTATACACTTTGTACTTGGTTATTCATGATTATATGCAATATTAAAAGTGCCTTCATTCTGACTACAATGTATTGAGTCTCCCTGATGTAGTTTTTGTGGTCTAATTTTTAAATAACATATATAAATATTGTTCAGATTGAAAACCTGAATGAACTATATATAAATGCCCATAATGCTAGAGATAGAAAAATTATTTCTGCATTATATTTTAAAAATCAAGAAATTAGATATTGACTTGAATGACTATTCTCTAATAGTGTTTGTATCCTGAGGCCAAGTTTATTTTATTTCCCTTTTAAAATAAGATTCCAGGAAGTCTTGTTAAATCTTGAAAGTATTTGTATAATTACCTAATTAATATTATAGCAGACACTTCAGAAACTTATATTTCACTTCATATCCAAGAGTTAGTACATCATTCATTCACTTAGTAGATGTTTATGTTAGTTGTTACTCTCTGCCAAGCTCTGACTACTTATTGAATCAAGACAGCAGAAGCCCTGCCCTCACAGAGGTACTTCTACTTCATAATTAAGCAGGTTTATGTGGTAGAAAGGAGTAGCTGGGGTGGATAGGAAAGGCTGGCTCTGAGGATTGAAATTGAGGAAATTGAGATAGGAAGGAAGGGGCCAGCTTCTAGAACATTCATAGGAAAATCATTCAAGTGGGGTTCAAAAGCTCCAAGGTGAGAATTACTTAAGTTTTATGAAAGGACTACAAAAACAGATTGGAATTCAGGACGAGAAAGCAATGTTTATCAGAAATATTTGAATAGTAAGGTAGAAACATTTGGAAATTTGGAGATTTTTTACAAGCTTACTTTTTTTTATTTTAATGGTGAAAAATCAAGGTCCAGTGAAAGTGACATTTTTTGGTGATATACTAGTTAAATTATAACTTAAGTCTCCCGTCTCCCAGTCTATTGCTTTTTCTATGAAACAAAATTGCTCTTATTGTGCTTGTAAACTCAGGATGTATTGCCAAGTATTGGTTTTTACAGTTGAGAGTTTAAACCTGTATCTACAGAGATCTGGCAAACATTTATTTAGGCTTTCTTTATTATCAATAGCAATTGCCAAAGCCATATCAGTCATTGTGATTTGCACCCCTCATTAAGAAAATCACAAGGAGTGCTTTAACCCCTCTGTCATCTATTTACTTTAGTCTCTAGCTTGGAAACCATTAGATCTTTTATGGCTCTAAAAAGAACTTGTAAGTTTAATTTCCATGTAGGCCATTTCAATTTGGAACCAGAAGATGGTCCATCTCATTTAAAAACGGAGAATTCTTTTTATCGCTTCCAGTCATTTCCAGTTACAGACCTGTTGGCTTGCTACGTTTTTTTTGATAGATGGCAAGGCTTAAATTTGCAGGCCAATAATTTATATAAATTGCAGGTGTACTTTAGATTTAGCTATTCTTCTACTTTTATTACTTTGTGGAGAAATGAATTGGGACTAACATGATATTGTTTACAGCTCTCTTAGACTTTTTGTTAGCCTTATACTCCATATACAGAAATCTATTATGGGCTAAGCTCCATATCCTAATAAAGCCAACTATTTGATGATGATTATGCAGTAATTAACCCTGCCCCAGGAGTCAAGAAGTGGCAATGGTAATGTGACAGATCAGAGTACAAGGATGAGTCCCAGATACTTAAAAAATTATAATTTCAGAAACTGATATTGTTTTTGGAGGAGCTAAATGTACTCTTGCCTTCTGTATTTTAGTGTAAAGATCTGATAGTAAAACATTTTCCTGTATGCCCAGGACATAATTTTATTGTAATGAACTGCAGGTGTCTTATTAGACAACTGGATCTACTATCTGAAATTCACTGCTCATAAAGAAGCTTAGAGTTACAGGCCCCATGTTTGAATCCTGGCAGTGGCACCAACTCACTTTTATGAGTAATGAAATCGACCTAATCATAACTACCTTATATGACTGTTAGGAAGATACAAGGAGGTAATGTAATAGTGGTTAGCATAGTGCTTGGCTCAACAAATGTGAATATAATGGAATGTTAAAATGGAATTTTTGACTGAGGTTATCAAAATACAATAGAAGTAAATTCCAATGACAGATCCCTGTACCCAGAGTTGACAAAGGAATTGGTCAAAGACAGGCCCTGCTGCCCTTGGATCTCTCAGCTTGTTAATGATTTAAAAAGGATACGAGGAGCGGAAAGGAGGAAGGATTTGGTGAGGACATTTTGCTTTTAGAGAAAGCTGTTGGCACACTATGAGAACCTCCTTTGTTCTGAGCTGATGAGTGGGACTCCAAACCTAGTGAGAGGGAGCTTCAGGAAGGCCACTGTGAGAGCTTGCTTTCTGCTCTCTGCAGTTGGGAGGATAGAACACAGGTGCCTGACTCAGCCTGTGAAGGCTAAAGCAGCTTGTGGTAGTAGGATAGAGGTGCCTCAGGGCATCAGCTTCCCCTCCCTATAATTGATTGGAAGGGCAAGAGATGTGTGAGTGTTCCTTCAGGACCACAGTGTGTCTCCTATATTAGCAAAAGTGCCAGGGGACTATAGATTGATGAGCTGGAGGTTTGGGTTCTGCCCAGGAGGGTTTCTACCAGAGCATGAAGGAGAGTGTGATGGGTGAATTTCCCAAGAGACAGAAGCTGAGAGGTGATTGGGTGTAGGCAGCCTGGGAAACACCTGCATCTTAGCAACTGCAGTGAGAGATCCTGCAGAGATGGGGAAGCTCCAAAGAGCCTGCGTGAGTGTCAAGAGAGAAGAGTCAGCTTGAGGGTCTGCCAGCAGGCTCAGAGAGTGAAGCTGCTGACATTGGTGCCAATCTAAGGACACTCTTTCCATCCTTTACCCCCTCCTCTCTCTGCTCTTACCCTGGATACTCAGAAGCCACCTGGCAAGGGGAAGAGGAAGGTGAGGGAGCAGCTCTAGGTAGAGAAACAGAGAGGAAGCTGCACATACCACCTTTTCCACTGCTGCCTTTCAGCCTGAAGCAGGCCTGGGCTGTGGAAGGGGAGAAGACTTGACATTCAAACATGTAATAGAGTGTTTTGGTTAATATGTTGGACTGGGCATTCTAGGCTTGAATTGAGACTGTGTTCATGGTTTTAAGTAAAAGTAGGACTGTCTGTTACATAAAAGTGAGTAGAAAAGCTTTGCTGCAGCTTTCATTTAGGGGCAGGGGAGTATTACTCTCAATGAATACAAATGAAAGAGCATTGGGAAGAAAATGAGAGATGTATGATTAAATTATTAGTTGTGCTTGTCTGCTGTATTGGTTTCATTATTGTTGTTGGTGCTGAGTTAGAAAGGCTACTTTCAAATTCAGTGTTGTACCCTAGAGTCTTGATTTTTGTTTGATATTCCCCTGCATTTTCTGGCTTATAGCAAATACCCCTATATCACAAGTCCACTCAGTTATTTAGGAGGGCATTTTGTAACCAGGTTTCTCGCAGTCCGTACAAGAAAATTTATTTGCTTAAAATTAATGTTTCATGAGTGCTTTACTGAAAATTTTGACATCCAAAGTGAAAATTATGTAGCAATTACGTAATAACCATCCAGGGTGAAATAATTCAGCATACACCAAGATGTAGAAGTTTAGACTTGATCTTCTATTTGTCCATGAACAGGAGCAAATAATCATTTTTTTAGTATTCTTTTAAATTGATGTATAATATACATAATAAAAGTACACAATTCACAAGAGTTTAGATGGATGAATACAAAGTGAATATACCCCAGAAAAGAGCCCAAATAGCCAAAATAACCTTAAGCAAAAGGAACAAATTTGGAGGCATCACTTTCCTGGACTTTAAGCTATACAATAAGGCTACAGTAACCAAAACAACATGGTACTGTCACAAAAATAGAGACATAGACCAATGGAACAGAATAGAGAACCCAGATATAAAATCATCCACATGTTGCCATCTCATCTTTGACAAAGTAGACAGCAATATACACTGGGGAAAAGAATCCCTATTCAATAAATGGTGCTGGGAAAATTGGATAGCCACATATAGAAGATTGAAACAGGATCTATACCTCTCACCACTTACAAAAATTAATTCAAGATGGATAGCAATTTAGAGCTAAGATATTAAACCGTAAAAAGAAAATGTTGGAAAAACTCTTCTAGATATAAGCTTAGGCAAAGAATTTATGAAGAAGACCCCAAGGGCAATCACAGCAACAATGAAAATAAATAGATGGGACTTAATTAAATTAAAAAGCTTCTGCACAGCCAAGGAAACAATCAAGACAGCAAATAGCCTACAGAATGGGAGAAAATATTCGCAGGCTGTACATCCAATAAAAGACTAATAACCACAGTCTACAAAGAATTCAAGCAAATCATCAAGAAAAAATCAAACAACCCCATTAAAAAATGTGCAAAAGACATGAACAGAAGCTTTTCAAAAGAAGATAGACTAATGGCCAATAAACATATGAAAAAATGCTCAACCTCACTAATCATCAGAGAAATGCAAATCAAAGTCATAATGGGATATCACCTAACCCAAGTGAAAATGGCTTTTATCAAAAAGTCCTAAAACAATAGATGTTAGCATGGATGTGGATAGAAAGGAACACTTATACACTGTTGGGGGTACTGCAAACTAGTTCAACCTCTATGGAAAATAGTATGGAGATACCTCAAAGAACTAAAAGTAGACCTACCATTTGATACAGCAATCCCACTACTGGGTATTAATCCAATGGAAAAAAGTCATTTTATCAAAAGACACTGCACTTGAATGTTTGTTGTAGCACAATTCACAATTGCAAAGATGTGGAATCAACCCAAGTGCCCATCAATGCATAAGTGGATTACTAAAATGTGGTATATGTACACCATGGAGTTCTATTCAGCCATAAAAAATGAATTAATACCTTTTGCATCAATCTGGATGGAACTGGAGAACATCTTCCTAAGGGAAGTATCACAAGAATGGAAAAACAAACACCACGTGTACTCACTATTAAATTGGAACTGACTAATCAGCACTCATGTGCACAGATAGAAGTAAAACTCAATGGAAATCACGCAGGTGGGAGGGGGAGGAGGGAATGGGTGAAATCATACCTAACAGGTACAATGTACACTATCTGGGTGATGGACACACTTGTAACTTTGACACAAGCAGTACAAAAGCAATCCATGTAACCAAAATATTTGTACCCTTGTAATATTCTGGGGGGAAAACCCCAAAGTGAATATACCTGTATAACTAGCACACAGTCAAGAAATAGAATAAGACCAACACCTGAGTCACTGACTCCTCATATCAATAGTTTTGCTCGTTTTTAAGCTTTTAAAGAATGGAACCACATTTTCATACTTGTGAGATTCACTCGTTGTTGTGTGTAGTTGTAGTTTATTTACAAATCTGTATAGTGTTCCATTGGACAAATATATAACAATTTTTTAGTTAATTCTATTATTTATTAGTTGATAGACATTTGGATTGTTTCTAGGTTTAGACTCTTACAAATCATGCCACCAAAGCATTTTTATACATGTGTTTTGGTGCATATATTGTGCCTTTTTGTTGATTTTATGCTTAGGAGTGGAATTACTATATTATAAGTATGACTGTGGTCAGCTTTAGTAGATAATGACAAATAGTGGTGATAAAAATTACATTTCATCAACTGTGTATGAGAAGTCCTTCTACTTCATTGCCAACACTTGATATTATATATCTTTTTTCAGTTTAGCACTTCTGGTGTATGACAATTATTTTTTGAGAAAAATGCCCTAGCCATTGGCATGCCCTCAGTAACCTCCATGTGGGGATTGGGATGTCTTTTTTTCTTTAATGAGAGCATAGCTCCAGCTTGACTGATTATTGAAGCATAAGGTTCTATATTTAGCAAGGTACTCAGAATAGCTGTATTTGTACTGGTCAATACTTATCAATAACTTTACTAAGTGCAAGAATGGGTAGAAAGTGCATTAGTCAATATTTCAAATGCAAGTATAGAAAACCCGATTCAAACTAGCTTAAGCAAAAAGGTAATTAATTGACTCCTGTAGCTGAAAATGCCAGGCTTGGCTGGCTCCAGGGACCAAGCTTCACTTTCCATATCAAGACTGCTTTCCACTGGGCTGCTTCTCTTCTCAGGCAAGATTGCTCCTGCCTGGGACCCAGGATTCTGCCAATAGCTCCAAACTCCCAGCAGTAAATCCAAAACCAAAACCGAAACCACAGCACTCTTCCTATCTTCCTAGAGCTTCCTAATGTAAGTCCTGGAATTGAGGTTTTTTTTGGCTATGATTGCTCTGATCATGCCTTCCTCAGCTCCATGTGGCCACCAGGTCCCTCTGGGCCACACGCTCTTAGAGAAGCAATGATTTCTCTGAGGAAAACTGGGGTACTGTTAACAGAAGAAGGGAAAATGGTTGGTGGCAGGCAAAAGTAACAAAATGTCCACTACAAGTCGGACTACCTAAAAAGAATGCAGTCTATTTATTGCTATAAATGCTACAGGACTTACTTTCGGATCAAGCAAGACTGCTGGAAAGTTACATATGTGGACTCCATCATTTTAGGCCCTGTGGAATTGCTTTTATTGAACTGTGCCAGGATGTTCCATTATCAGCCTGCATTGAGGGCAGTATAATGAACGGCCCTGCAGAATTCCTTATGCTATTGTAAGATAATACTGAGGGTGCTGTTTACTCTATTTCAGACTCCATGTTATAGGATTTCATGGGAGAAATTTCTCCCTGGTCTCTGTACCAGGAAGAGGTGAACTGTTTCTAAACACCTTTTGTGATTTTTATCTAATGGACACTGTGATTCTCAAAACCGATAAGGTTTCCTTCCTTGCTTTGCTAGAATGATAGAGTCAATTTTATGGTTTGTTTTAATCAAATATACTAGGCTTCACAGCTTGGATTTTTTTTTAGTGCTACCCTCATTTCTTTGTTTTTATCTTATGTTTCTTTCACTATTATTTCCTAATTCTCGCTCTCACTCTCTCTCTCTCTTGCTATATATTTTATAAAGTTCCTTAAGTCTTTTCTGAAACAAAGTTGAGAAGTACATAGAATTTTGTGAAAATTTCATTTCATGCATTGAAAACATCACCACAAGATAAATAAATCTGCTTGGCTTTAGCAAAAAGTTTATTAACAAGATTTATTTTGGGTTCCAGTTTTAGATCAAGGAGTTGTAAAACACTACAGAATCAGAAGACTCGATGAAGGGGGCTTTTTTCTTACCCGGAGAAGAACGTTTTCAACACTGAATGAATTTGTGAGCTACTACACCACAAGAAGTGATGGCTTGTGTGTCAAGCTGGGAAACCCATGCTTAAAGGTAAAATGCTTTGAAGCTGTGTCATTTAACTTGAAATTAATTTTTCTCTTCAGATAGTTGAGTATCTGTCAATTCAGAAAAAAAAAAAATTGTCATTTGATTACCTAAGACAGCCAGGGAAAGGCAAACCATGACCCCTGAGCAAATACTGTTCCATGCTTGCTTTTGTAAATACGTTTTATTGAAAAAGGCACTTATTCATTTACTAATCATCTTTGGCTTCTTTCATGCCATAACAGCAAAGTTTAGTATTAATATTTGCGACAAAGACTGTGTGGCAGCTGGTAAACTAGACTATGAGCTCTAGGAGGGCAGGAGTCTTGTCCGTTTTGTTTGCAAATGGCACCTAATTGATGCTTTAAAAAATGTATTTATTAAGTGAATGAGTAAATGAATGAATAAATAACAAAATAAAAAATAAGTTTGGAAAAAGATTAAAAATTTAATTATGCAAAAATATGTGATACATATAATAAAGACTGTAGCCAAACAGTTTGGGAAGGATTTGCAGGTGAGGTGGAACTTCAGTTGGGCGGACTCAGCTAGGCAAAGAGGCAGAGAGAAGTCATTCCAGGGGTGTGTGAGGATGGCGTTAGGTGTGGGAAGGGACAGATTCACAACGAGCTACCTGCCTTAGCAAGATTTGGGAGAAGATCAGCTTGAAGAGTTAGCAGTGCAGATTCTCTCACCATTGTTTTCTGTTTTGAAGTAATTAGAATACAATTTATAATATTTAACAATGTTTGCTTTAAAAAGTATCCAGACTAATATTTTCAACAACAAAAAAAGTTCAATCTACCCCTTCTTCTTACAAGTCTTCTCATTATTCTGTGAAACAGATACAGGTCCCAGTGCCTATTGGTTTGTCATATAAAACCGTGGACCAGTGGGAGATAGACCGCAACTCCATACAACTTCTGAAGCGACTGGGATCCGGTCAGTTTGGCGAAGTATGGGAAGGCCTGTGGAACAACACCACTCCAGTAGCGGTCAAAACGTTAAAACCAGGTATGCAAACATCAAAGGCTAAACGACATATTTGATTTTTTATGAGCTCAGTTTGCCACTGTAAATGTCCAGAAAGTCATGGGACGGCCAATGCTGTCAGCAAGCAGATGTGGTGATCATTCTCTCTAGCCCTGCTGACCACAACCTATAGATAAGGCTTTAAAATATAAAGACAAGAAGGTGTTCCCTGGATCAGCTAAGTCTTAAATCATCTCCAGTTCAAGACTCCAACAACATATTTCTTCTCTAGAATTAGGATTCAGTCTTTCAGTGTCCTTCTCCCCTTTTTCCCTAGCCTTAGTTAAAAAATACTGGCTTAACTGAAAATACTTAAAAAAAAACCAGAAGGAACCTGGGTGCTGTTCAGGGAACAACTATTTTATTAAATACTAATTGTATATGGTTAAAAGGTAAAATGGTCCATTTACAAGACCTCATATTTGAAGATGTAGGAACTATTTTTACTTTCATCTTCCTTTTTTCTATGGTGGCAAGTAAAAGGATACTAAAATCAATATTTATTCAGCCAGGCTTTATTCCCTCCATTTTAACCGTGGAGTAAATTAGAGATTAAGTAACATTTCAAAGATTTACCAATCATATGTGATCTTGAGTAAAATTTTTTCCATTTTATCATTTGTAAAATAGAAATAATAATAAGGCCAACCTAACAGGGTTATAATAAAGATTAAATTAGATCATTACTGGAAATGCTTTGTATGGTGCCTGGCTCATACTAAGTGACCAGTTATTATTATTATTACAAAGTCAGTAAATGACAGAGCTGAGATTTGAGTCTACATCTATCACTACTGCATCACACTGCATGGAAGTGACAGTTTATAAAAGTGCAACATTACTGTAGTAGCCTCATAGTTGCTTCTGGTAACATAGGTAGGAATCATAAACATAGGCTAGATTATAGTTCTCTGGGGACCTCCATTGTTTACCTTGCCCAGAATTCTTAAAGGTTTGGGAAACCTCCTTTGTGGCAGAACTTGAGCACTTGGGTTTTGCTGGCTAACAGTATAGTGTAATACCGTGGTTCTCAAACTGTGTGCCAAGGGGCAGCGGGGCACCACAGTGAATTCACAGGGGTGCTGTGGGATATTTAGAAACTTTGAAGTAAACATCTTGAATACTGCACAAACTGCTACCTTGAGGTAGTTTGCAGATTCAATGTTACATTCTTTTTGCTGACATCATATCTTTGTGAAGCTGGGTTTTTGATTGTTATTGTAATCAAAATGTAAGATCCACACAGAAATCAATATGGACCAGGAAACGAGGGTAGCAGTGTTCATTCTGATTACAAGACTTAAGTTGTGCATATATCACTTTAGTAAGTAATCGTGGTTAAGAATGAAACAAAAAAGTTTTTTTCCCTTTTCAATTTACTGATGTTACTTTTTCAGATGGCTACTAAATTTTTAGGACAAATACTTCTCAAGTTGTTTGGATCTAACCAAGTAACTGTTAGGTATTCCTTTTGACTTAGGGACATAGTGAAAAAGGTGACTGAGACACTAAGGGTACCATGAACCGAAAACGTCGGGACCCTCCAGTCTAATAGTTAAGAGCTTCAAGGATTGTATAAGATAAACCTGAGTTCAAACTTGGCTCTGCCCTCTGGACAACTTATTAACCTTTCTGAAACTCCCCATCTGGAAGTAGGAATTATAATAGTTCCTACTTTCTAGGGTTTTATGAGCACAAACTAAGGCAAGGTACATGAAGTATACACAATGAGTTCTTAATAAATGTTAGCTTCCATGGGGTTGCTGACAAATGTGTTCACTGACGTGCAAATTCACTAGTGCAGGAGTGAATTTTTTTATTAATATATCTGCCAGATGAAACCAACAGAGAGACACTTTTAAGTGTCTAGATGCCATATGAGTACTCCAGGTGAGGACATTCTATTCCAGCACCTGAGATTTTCACAATCACTGTGTGCATATGCTTTTAAATCCTAATCTTCTTGATAATTGAAACTGAACATTATTAGCCAATCAGATCATTCTTTTTCAAAAAGAGGCAGCTAGCTATCCTTCCTAACATTGCTTTTTAAGGAAGGCCTTTGGGGGGTCAAAAGAGAATAACAACAAAAAGAAAGTCAGATTTCTTATATTTAAAAAAAAAAAAGCCAGAATAGTTTTCTCTCCAACAGGAATAATTATTATTGATTTACAGTGTAATAGCTGCAAACAGCTTTGGTGATTGGTTAAATGGCTTCACTTCACTGGGGCCATTAATCAATCTTAGCAGCTATTTATTGCTTAGCAGACTACCACGCAATAAAGATGAGCCTGAAATCAACTCCCACAGTGGCTTTGACAGACAAAAATTAATATTTAATGTTGCACTACTAGCTGAGTGGAGATTGGGTTTCCTTTACTATGCAGCTGGTTAGCTGTAACCAGCACAGCCAGGAAGGGGTGCTCTGAACAGCCTTCACCTGCAGAGGCTCCTGAGGTACCATGATTGTGGTTCTTGTGGATAGTCTGATATGGGATGATTTGAGTGTCCTGCACTCTATGAACCTGATGGCCACACAAAGCATTAGCATAGAAATATATTGTACATATAAATTGTCTGAATAATGATCATAATTGTTGCTATCACTGGAAGCTTCCAGTGATTTTTTTTTTTTTTTTCTTGGCGGTGGGGTGTCCCTACTATATGGATGTTTTGAATATAGGCTAAGCTAGTAACAGACAAGAACAAAGTTATTTATTATGGTTTAGGTGCCTCTTTTGTTCTCAGCTCCATTTTGCTACTATGATTACAAATTTTAATCCTATTTGATCATGTGAAATAAACCACTGGTTTATTTGGTAAAGATGTAATTGAAGGAGCTCAGAAACACATGATGGAAAGAGAATAGGCCATGTTCTCCTATGCATCCTCTTTTAAGTCCTTGTTCCTTTCCCTCCTCAGCCTATGGGGGGGAAAAAAAACATTGGTTTGTTTGGCTTTCCCAAGAGTATGCATATAAATGATAATACAAATAATGGGCAACAGTCATTGGATACATACGTACCAGTCAATGCTATTATCCTGATAATGAGCTTATGATGTCAGTAAAGTTATTAGCCACGTTTTACAGATCAAGGAACTGAGGTTCAGAGAGGCTTAATGTCTTGCTCAAGGTCACACAGGGAGCTAGAAGCAGATTTGTTGCCGCCCAAACAGGTTCGTTTGCCCACTGCCCAAGGGGAAACCAATATGCCGAGTCAGCAAGGCTTATGGCAGTTTATTCCACATAGCGCTAAGCAAGGAGATGAGAGAAATTTCTCAAGTCCATCTCCCTGAGAATTTGGGAGATAGGGTTTTAAAAGACAGTTTGGCAGGCAAGGGATTAGGCAATTATGTTTGTTAATTGGGGCAAAATTATAGTGGGGTAGAAATCATCTGTGTTGCTTCAGTCCCTGGGATCACAATTCTAGTTGAGTCGGTTTCTTGGTATGGGCCACTGGTCCCTTGGGTGAGCCAGCCCATCCACTGGAATGCGGAGCCTGGAATACGTCTTAAAAACTACCTTTAGGTTTCAAAATGGTGATGTTATCTACGGAGAAAGTTAAGAATCTTTATGACCACCAGCTGCATGGGTCCAGAATGGCAATTATAGAGAAGCATACAGAGGGACAGTGACTAATTATTATTGTTATTTTTAGCTAGGTCTGTGTCTTATTTTTAGCTAAGCCCTTACTACAGTTCTCGCCTTGCACCCGTCTTTATTAATTTGTAAGGGCGGTTTCAGATCTGGGATTTGTGCAGAATCCAGACTTTGATCAGACCTGGGTTCTGAATTTCTAGACTCTCAATGAGTAGACTGCCTAAATGCTTTATGTGAATGATCTGCAGGTCACATGTAACCCTTCTTAACTGTACATTAACAAATAAGTCACAGTGTTACCTTAGAATGTCAAAGCTGTGTTCAAACACCACTTGTAAAGTATCCAACGTGGAGAGGGTGATGAATGTAGTGTTCTTCTCTCTGTGTTAAGATGCCTGCCTTATTTTATTAGTTAGACTGTCAGTCTCCCCTCTTTCTTTCATTTTTCATATAGACCTGAATCAACCTCTCCTCATCGCCAGGTCGTAACACATAAACTGCGCACCACCGATGCACCAACACGTCCAGTTATTAGGCTGCCCTGGCCGAACTGATTCTCTTCTTTGATAAGTCTGAAGATTTGTGCTACTGCTGTTCTGACGTTACTGAGAGGCAGGCGAGGCAATCTTGGTGATTCCCACCAGACTGCTGTGAGGATAGGAATGCCTCAGTAACACAAAGTGATTTCCCCCTCTTCTTGTTTCAGGTTCAATGGATCCAAATGACTTCCTGAGGGAGGCACAGATAATGAAGAGCCTAAGACATCCCAAGCTTATCCAGCTGTATGCTGTTTGCACTTTAGAAGATCCAATTTATATTATAACGGAGTTGATGAGACATGGAAGTCTGCAAGAATATCTCCAAAGTAAGCTAAAGACAATAAAAGGGGGAGAAAAGAGGAATTTAGTTTAGCTAGTCCTATAAACATCAATTTAGTAAGCCTTCTGTGACCCAAAGAATATTTACTATGTGTGTATCTGTGAGAACAAATGTCTTAACATTGAATGGCTCAACTACTGTTTAATAGGATGTGTACTGTGTACTCAAAGGGAGGAAAATATTTATGTAGTAGAAGAGCAAATTGTTCACAATAGACTTATTAGAGTACTTAAATGTAATGTGGGAAATTAAAGGATGGATGTTTTGCATGATGCTTTACTTCCTACACTAACTGAACATTATCAGTCATGTACAAATATTTTCTATGGTGTAGAATTTGGGGACATGGAATACTTTTGGGAAAAGAGGAGAGATGTATCCTATCTTTTCCTTCTTTGCCAGTATTTGACAACATTGTACTTGTTGGTATTTAAAATACTTCCACTGCCAGTCAACATTGGAATTTTCAGACTAAAAAGCAGAAATATATCATTGCTTTATTTCTACATTTGCTTCCTATAGTCAGAGAAGACTGAAGGGCCTTGTGAAATTTTGATGTTTATTACAAATGAATAATTTAACAAATAACGACATAGTATAATAAACATTAAAATGAGATGTTCAAAGAAGTAGAGATCGAGTACTGAGAGAATAATTCATGCTTTAAAAATAGACTTTTTTTCTATAATTTCTCAAAATGTCAGGGTAGGATTAATGGGATGAATAGAGGTAAAGGGAGGTGAGAATGATGGAACAAAGATTTGAGAAAGATAAGAGTGTTCTCTGATTTTAAGGTGACTTGTGAAGCTGGTAATATTAAATTACAAATAACATAAGAAGAGCAAAGAATATTCTGTTAAAGACAAAAATATACCTAGCTCCCTTGCACGAAGATATCAAATTTAACAGCATCAGGGTGTGTTACCCAACCATAGAAAGACTAACTTTGGCTACTGAGCCCTTTTGCTTTCTTCCCAGGACAAAGTGCAAATGTGATCTTGGGTCATATCTAATACAAAAGCTTTATAAAAATGGTCACTTATAATACACACATTATTAAATCTAATAGACAATTCCCCATGCTCAGACCTATCAGCAGCATTTAATTCAATGGACATTCTCTCCTCCTGGAAACACTTCCTTCATTTGGCTTCTAGGACACTTCACTCAATAGCATTTCCTCCTTCCTTTCTTGCTGTTTCTTTTCAATCTATGTGATTTCCCTCATCTCCTGGACCTCTCAATATCTTGGAATTCTCCAGGATGGTTTGTAATGTCACTAATTCTTTTGTTAATCTCATCCAATCTCATTGTTAAATTGTTTTTATCTTGACAGTTCCCCAAATTTTATCCTTCCCTGACTTCAGAATTATATATCCCACCGCCTTCTTAATTTCTCCACTTGGGAGCAATCTCCATCGGAACACTAGTCTATGTAGGTATGCTGCAGTAACAAATAGTCTCCAAATCCCAGTCAGATTAACAGAACAAGGGTGTATTTCTTGCTCACGCTAAGTGTGCAAAATAGATTGGCTGGTGGCTCAGCTATTTGGATAACTCTACCAGGAGAAGGGGATGAGACTAATATCACCCTGGTTCTTAAAGCTTCTGACCAGAAGTGGCAGAGGTCACTTTTGTTCCCTTTCCATTTGGGCAAATCAAGTCAAAGGATAGGGAAGTAGAATCCTCTACAATGCTTAAAAGGAGAAAAAAATTAAATGTTAGTGAATAGCCCTAATTTCTACTACATATGTTTTATTGGAAATTTCAAAATGACATACCCCAAACTGCTGTTGTAATCTCCCCAGTAATCACTTGCAATCTTTCTTTCTTTAAAAATGTCAGCACTTAGGCCTGATACCTTGGAGACATCTCTACTTCTCATATCCCATCTCTAACCAGCCAGCAAAATCCCATTGGCTTGCGTTCCAAATATTTTCAAGATTTTACCTCTTCTCAATGCTCCTACTCTGATCCAGGCCATTATTGCCTCTCTCCTGGATTCTGCAGTAGCTCCTGACTGGTCTCCTTCTTTTGGTTCTTGTCTCTTTCAGTCCCTTCTCAGCACAGCAGTTAGAGAGATCCAGTTAAAATGTAAATCAGAGCATGTCCATCCTCAGCTAATAACGTGTCATGACTCCCACTGGTTCTTATTTCTGTATGACTCACTAAGTCCTACATGACCTGGCTCTCCATTCCTTCTTAGGTCTCATCCCCTAAAACTTCTCCTCGGTCACTCTGTGTCAGCCACGCTGGCCCTCTTTGCGATTTCTCTTACCCTCCAGGCATGCTTTTGCCTCAAGCCCTTTGCACTTGCTGTTTCCTCTGCCTGAATTTTCTTTTCTTTCTTCTTCTTCTTTTTTTTTTCAATGACATCTATCCACATGCTTACTTCTCATTTCCTGCAAATCTTTACTCAGATGTGCCCATCTTGAATCCTTCACTGATCACCCTCTAAATACTAAAATTTAATCTCCTTCTACTGACTCTTAGGATTCCTTTTCTCTGCTCTTTGTTTTTTCTTCTTATCTCTTAATCATCTTATAAAATATGATTTATTTATTTAGCTTATTTTTAGTATCTTCTACATACAATTTCATGAAGACAGATTTTTCTTTGTTTAGTGCTAGAACAATGTCTGGCACATAGAAGATGTGAACTTAATTATGTGTCAACTGACTGAATACATAGGTTAAGTTGAGACTATCCTCAACCTAATAAGATTGGGTTGGGGTCAAGGTTGTTTTGAGACCCTTGGTATCAGCTTGAAACGATCCAAATAGTATATGGAAAACTTCTTGGGCATTGAGGATTTCTTGTTGATGTCGTTTACTTAGGGCTAAGTACAAACCCTGTCATCTTCTGGGTTAGGCCCTCAGGGTCAACTCAACCTAATAAGATTGGGTTGGGGTCAAGGTTGTTTTGAGACCCTTGGTATCAGCTTGAAACGATCCAAATAGTATATGGAAAACTTCTTGGGCATTGAGGATTTCTTGTTGATGTCGTTTACTTAGGGCTAAGTACAAACCCTGTCATCTTCTGGGTTAGGCCCTCAGGGTCAAGTTTATTAAGGCCTTTGTTTGTGAGGATACTTAGCAGGCAGGAAGTGTAATGAAGATACGCTCACTAAAGAAAATCTCTTCCCAATCAAGAGGTTATGAATTCAAAAAGTGATCCTAAAATGAACCTGCCACTCTTCAGCACTCAATCATGATAAATATTATCAAGCAGAACGATTCTTGAGTAATGAACATAATTGAAAATATTTTCTTGCTGCAGATGTAAATTGTCACAGATTTGTGAACCTTCATATCAGTTCTGATATATGGTGGTTGTAGTAGAAGTGTGCTCTGAGGTTTACTTAGGCAGTTCCTAGGCTACTGCACCCTTCAGGATAGGAAATGTGTATTACTCAATTTCCTCTAGTATTGTGCCTGCCAGCGAAAACCTCTTTCTATCCACTATAACAGGATTAGATGTCGGATTTGATAGTTGAAATAACATACATATTTTTTTATATAACCATCTTTGTAGTCCCTAGGCATGGCTGAATTTTTTTTTTTTATAATACATTTCTCCAAAATGGGAGAAGCCTGTCAAAAAACTTTAGCATTGAGGGTAATTGATGACAGGTATTTCTTGCTGAAATTTAAGAAGGATAAATATCTGCATTTTTTTTTTTTAAATTTAGTTGGGCTTGTTCGACACCACCCCATGAAATGTTTATAAAGCATTTAATATATGTCAGGCATTTAGGTATTCTTTAAAGAGGAGCAAACATTTTCTATTTTTATAAATCTAGTCCTAAAATGTTATTCATCATTCTCGTGGACAGTTCACTTAAGTGGACTGAAGTAGACAGGAATATTTCCATCGCTATATCTTTTAACTGACTGTAACTGTATAACTATTTGCTGTATGAATGGAAGTCTCTCCATTATCCCCTGTCTTTTGGGTGCTCAGGAGCCATGTGGAAGGTAAATTTTAGGAAGACAGTATAGAATAGTTCTTGAGATTACAAGATTTAAGCCTCAGACGTACCTGAATTTGAATCTCCTCTCTACAACTTACCACCTGTTCCTCTAAGTAGCAGCAACACCTGAGAAGTGGGGGAGCATAGTAACAAGAATTCATATAGTTGTTCCGAGTATTAAACTAGATGATTTATTGGAAACGAACCATATGACAAAGAGGTAGGAGAGGACCATATGTGTTTAATTTTTTTTCCTTAAAAGTCTCTGTATAGCACTTACTATGTGACAGGCCTTTTTTAAAGTCTTTAATAAATATTAACTTAGTTTATTTTTCTAACCACCTTATGAGATCAGTATTATTATTAGTATCCCCATTTCACAGTTGAAGAAACTGAGATATGAAGAAGTTAAGTATTAATAACTTATCCAAAGTGGAAGTCTGGCTCCATAGTTCATACTTTTAACCATTTTTATAACATTGATGTTATTTTCCTAATATCAACCTGTATTAGTTGTCTATTGCTGCGCAACACATTACCCTAAAACTTAGTGGCTTAATGCAGCAAACATTTATCATCTCACAGTTTCTGTGATTAGGAATCCAGGAGTAGCGTAGCTGGGTCTTCTAGTTCAGGGCCTCTTCTAAGGCTGCAGTCAGGGTGTCACCAAGTGCTCCAGTCACCTGAGGGCTCTAGTGGAGATGGATCCACTTCCAAACTCACTCATATGAGTGCTTCCTTCTGGGCTGTTGGATTGAGGAAGTCAGTTCCTTGCAGGCTATTGGCTGCAGGATGCCCTATGTTCCCTGATACATGGACTTTCCATAGGGCAGCTTGCAACATAGCAGCTTGCTTGATTGGAGTGAGCAAGCAAGAGAATAATAGGGTAGAATGAGTCAGTAAGATGACGTCAGAAGCTTTTATAACTTGATCTTGGACGTGATACTCCATCACTTTTGCCATGTTCTGTTTGTTCAATCTGAACCACTAGGTCTAGAGCACACTCAGTGGAAGGGGCTTTTGCAAGGGCATGAATATCAGGAGGTGGGGATTGCTGGGAGGCACTTTAGGAGCTGTCTATCACAGAGTTTATGGTTAGTCACCAGCTTGTCTTAATTTCATACATTTATTTTCCTATGGAGTGAATTTGATATCAAAAGGCATAGCCATTTTGGCCATGATAGCAGCAATGCTTTGCCATTATGCTACATACTGAATTGTATTTTATTTTCATGCATATAACTTATTTTAGACTGAATAATTAATGTCAGCTACTATAATATACAATTCAAAACTCTGTGAATTAACACACAAAAATAGACATTTTTGATATGAGTCAGACTGCTCTTTTAGAGGGCTTTTTTTAATGGGTGACACAGGGATGTAAACACATGTGAGGCTACCATATTGAAATTCATCCCTTTAGCCACAAAGATTTGGGAAATTTTAAGGCCAGGCCTGTAAGTGATGTACATAATTTCTGCAAATGTTGCATTGTCCAGAACTAGTGACATGGTCCAACTTAACTGCAAAGGAAGATGGAAAATTAGTTTTCTATATGTGTCCATGAAGAAAAGAAAGGACAAAAGGATTGAAGAGCAGTTAGTTTTGCCTCAAATCTTGTTGAAATATACTGCTTGCCTTAAAAACCAGATATATATGTACACACACATATACACACATTGCTTAAGTCTTTCCCATTTAAAAATTCCTTTGACTCTATTTTATTTTTATTGAAAAACTAACATATATGTCAAAAGCACATAAATCATACTGTACAGTTTAACATGTAATTGTAAAGTGAACAAGCAAACGACTGTGCTGCCACTGCCCAGATCAAGAATTAGAAGATGGCCAGCACCCCAGAAGCCCTCTGAATACTTCATCAATCACAACCCCTCACTGTCTTGAATTTTATGATAATTGCTTTCCCTTGACTTTACCTTTACCTCTAGTGCATCCTTCTTGTCTTCCCTTCTTGGCTAGGGCTTTGGAATTTGCTATCTGCTCTTGCTGTCTTCATGTCTTCAACTGCCATTCAGCCCTCAACTCCTTATGCTCTATGTCCTGCTCTTCCTGTCACTGAGATCACCAGTGACTCCTTAATCATTAGATTTAACAAGTATCTTTTAGTCCTTGCCTTACCAGACTTATTTGTGGTATTTGACTATGATGGCGACTTTCTCTTTCTCAAAACATTTGACCTGTTACAACGTTCTCTACCTTTCCCGCCCCCCCTCCCCCTTTCATTCTTCTGGCTGATTCTTCTTAGTTTTCTTGTAGGTTTATCTTCTTCTGCCACACCCTCTATATTGGTGTTTCTCATGATTCTGTCACATCTTAGCAATCTCATCCACTTTTAATGTTTTAACTCCTACTCATAAACTATGACTGTTAAATCTCTATCTCTAGCTGCATATTCTCCCCTGAGCTCCAAGACCCACATGCTTGTGTTCTCTCAGGCACTTCCACATGAGTAATCCATATGTATCTCTAGCTTAACAAGTCCCATATGGGTTCATTTCGATTAGGGAGGAGCAATGATAATAATAGCTAGGACGAATGGGTTCTTCCTAGGTACCAGGTTTTGAGTGTTTTACGTGTCTTAACTCATTTTAATGCTCATTTTAACAACTAATAAAATGCGTAGTTACTGTTCTCACTCTACAGATGAGGAGACTGAAGCATGAGAGTGTTAAACTTCTTGTCCAAGGTCACAAACAAATATGAGATATAGCTCATTCTAGAGTCTGGCACTCTTGCTTCAATTACCCGTCTTCCCGGCCCCTGCACTGCAGCTGCCTCTCAGATCAGGACTTGTGTCTAAGACTCTTGACCATGAATCCAATGGACTTTACATAATAGTACTTGGCTTATTCAGGCAGGAATAATAATAGTTTGGATTTATGTGAGATTCTTTTAATTCTCCAGAAATCTGAAGACATCTACCAACAGTATGGCAGCTAAACGCTACCCAAGAATGACTTCAAAAAGCCACCACAAAATAGCACTGACCCCCTCTACTAATGATTAAGTTGAACTTACTACATAAATGTCCTGTATTTAGTTATAGAGAATGAGCCATAGGAGAAATTCTGCCTATTAAAGGTGTGTCCATGCCCAGAGAGATGAGCAACTTGTTTTAAGAATAATAAATTAAGAAAGGGAAATTAAAAAAGTATCAAGTTTAATGGTACAAATGTTATATACATTTTATAACTACTGACAGACCCTATGTTTTTTTTAGTGAGCTAGTTTTTAAGAATAAGATGGAAGAATGAGAACTTTTCATTGGCTCAGCCATGCACATTGGTACTGTTTTATAGGCTCAATGACTAAAACAAACTATGTAATGTTTGAAAGAAATTCAGGAGCAACTAAGTGATAATTTCCATGAACAGATGACTCAGTGACATGTGATACTGAAAAATGGCACTAACTGGACTCTTTCAGATAATTGTAGCCACTTTTGAATTATGTGATGCCTTTGTTCCTTTCTCTGTGCAATGCTCATTCAGGGAAGAAAGGTCTGTAGCCTTGGAATATGCTTGGACTCTGAAAATTGTTGCCTTATTAACTCTTTATGGCAAATGAAATTGTATTGATTACATTTTTTGCTCAGCAGATCAATGCCATTGGACTTAATTTCACTGATAGCTCATTCATCAACATTCTTAGAATTCACTTTAATAGTTCAAATGTTCCCTAAAGTAAATATCTTATTTTCTCTTGTTGCTTAGATGATGCTGGGTCAAAAATCCATCTAACACAGCAGGTAGACATGGCTGCACAGGTTGCCTCTGGAATGGCCTATCTGGAGTCCCAGAACTACATCCACAGAGATCTGGCTGCCAGAAATGTCCTTGTTGGTGAACACAATATCTACAAAGTAGCAGATTTTGGACTTGCAAGAGTTTTTAAGGTGGATTTGGTTTTGTCTTAATTCATTTTTGTAATAGCTCAAAAACTTAACAGACTAGTAGACCAATAGATTTACTGTTATTCTTTAAAACAATGTTTCCCCAAGTTCTGTGGTCCGCAGACCACCTCAGTGACCCAAGACCTTACAGACAAAATACCTGTCCATTCCTGTTTTTTCTCTAAGGGGAAATAAACAGAGAAAGCAATGATCAACCAGCTTGAAAAGTATGTAATTAAATTTGTAGTTGAATTAATGATTTGTTTCTCAGTATCAGTAGCCTCTCTTATTTCCTTTACAAAAAGCAGTACACTTTGTACAGTGTCATCCTACCCACCACTGCCCACTTTATGACAGACTAATCTGCATGCTGCCGCAGTTCTTCAGCAATCATTGGCTGTTTCATTTTTCCTCCCATTTTGTGACCTCAGTCCAAAAGACATTGACATAGGAGATATAATATTAGGCGTTTTTCTCTGAATTTAATTTTAAATTTCCACATTGTACCTTAAAAATATGGATGTGGGACATGAAGCACAACAAATAATGATTCTCTTGATCCTCATGAATTCATCATTTTCTCTTTTTGTAAATTAATTAGAACCCCAGTGAGTTGATATATTAATGTAAATCATGTGGATCCTACTTTTTAGGTATTAGCAAGTGGTTACATGGTAATTATCAAAGTCAGTGGCTCTTCAATACCAGCAGTAAATCAAAAAACAGACAGGTTTTGCTTCCATTTTTTAATTTGCTCAAGACCAGACATGAAGCCTGAATCCTCATGTATGTAGTAGAATGTAGTAGAATGCTCCTTGTATGTAGTAGAATGCTCCTTGTAGTGCTATTCTTAGCACATATTAAGCTTTCAAATAATATTTTGTTAATGACTTTCATAGATTTTTCAGTCTTGTATGCCAGATTCAGAATTTGCTACTGTAATTATCAATTGAACTAAGCTCATTTTGTATCTTTTCCCTCTAAATTTTAATGTGAAGCAGGTTATAAATGAATGAGGGCAGTAGCAAAAAAAAAAAAAAAAGAATCCCTTTAACTTGGCTTGATTCCTTAATGCATAACAGGTAGATAATGAAGACATCTATGAATCTAAACACGAAATAAAGCTGCCGGTGAAGTGGACTGCACCTGAAGCCATTCGTGCTAATAAATTCAGCATTAAGTCCGATGTGTGGTCATTTGGAATTCTTCTTTATGAAATCATTACTTATGGCAAAATGCCATATAGTGGTGAGTAATTAATTCTGAAGTGGGCCTTTTTGCTGCAGATCACTTACTTAGGTGTGACTTTAACTGCTTTGCTCAGACTTAGAGGGCAGAGTTATGAGGTTGACCACACCATGTACCCGTGGGAGCTTGATAGATAAAATTTGATGATGATAATTTGCATTAATGAGGTGGTTTACTGCTTCTCTCTTCTTTGCTATTGAATGGCAGTCTTATAGACATTACTTTCTGCAGGATTTAGTTTTATCTCTGCAGCCTGGGAAGGGGATGGTAGACCTTATAGCTTTGCCAAGGAAATTGATTTGCTTTGTAACCTAGGGTATAAGTGTATTTGAGTTTAAGACTCTGATCTTTATCTTTTTTTTGTTGTTGGATTTATTCTGTATTTTTTAGGTATGACAGGTGCTCAGGTAATCCAGATGTTGAGTCAAAACTATAGACTCCCACAACCATCTAACTGTCCACAGCAATTCTACAACATCATGTTGGAGTGCTGGAATGCAGAGCCTAAGGAACGACCAACATTCGAGACGCTGCAATGGAAACTTGAGGACTACTTTGAAACAGACTCTTCATATTCAGAGGCAAATAACTTCATAAGATGAACACTGAGGAAGAATATTAAATAATGAAGTAGCAAAAAAAAATTGAATAATCAGTCCAGAAATACAATCTTATCGACCAACTGCAAAATCAGTTTATCTTGACATGAAAGTGATAGGGTAAATTTGGCTAGGTATTATAAAAAAGATTGTATGTGAATTTTGTTGACTGGGCAACACTGTAGGACAGATATGTTATTTTCTCACTGCCTGGTAAAATTAAGCACACTAAACAAAGTTATTTTTCTTTTTAAGAGATGCTTACATTTCTATTTATTGTTTGAAATGCCGATCAAGAGAATCAACAGATGACAGTCAGTTTTTACTCAGTGACTGTTGTAGCATTTTCCTGTTTACTGATTACAGTGGTTATTCATTATTCCTCGGGTTGCTGAATCCCATCAGGCTGTTATTATGAAGGAATTTGATTGCTTTGCTGCACA
The DNA here is from genome assembly GCF_041146395.1 of Eulemur rufifrons. Lineage (NCBI taxonomy): Eukaryota > Metazoa > Chordata > Mammalia > Primates > Lemuridae > Eulemur > Eulemur rufifrons. Next base: position 67,960,877 of record NC_090997.1, on the reverse strand, counting down.
GCAGGACCTGTGCTTTGAGATTTCTTTTCTCTTTTAAAATATCCTGTAACTACAATGATGGTAAAGCCATGTTAAATGACTTGATTGTACTTGGAGTAATTGCACATATTTTTTCCTATGCATAAAAAAATGAAACAGCTGTTGAGAAAATGAATTAAAATCTTTCTCATTTTCTAGAAGGAAATGATGGAATTTTTTCTATACCTCAGTATGTGTCATCTGAGAATCATCTACATGAGTGTTAATCCCTTAATGTTGAGAATCAGGTTGCAAAGCTGATGAGTTACTACCTATGGAAATATGTGAAAAACATCTAATAGCCCACAAAGCCTGAGAAATAAGTATCAAAATAGTTTAGGGCCGGGCGCGGTGGCTCAAGCCTGTAATCCTAGCACTCTGGGAGGCCGAGGTGGGCGGATAGTTTGAGCTCAGGAGTTTGAGACCAGCCTGAGCAAGAGCGAGACCCCATCTCTACTAAAAATAGAAAGAAATTATATGGACAGCTAAAAATATATATAGAAAAAATTAGCCGGGCATGGTGGCGCATGCCTGTAGTCCCAGCTACTCGGGAGGCTGAGACAGGAGGATCGCTGGAGCCCAGGAGTTTGAGGTTGCTGTGAGCTAGGCTGACGCCATGGCACTCACTCTAGCCTGGGCAACAGAGTGAGACTCTGTCTCAAAAAAAAAAAAAAAAATAGTTTAGAAAAATGAGAGGAGGGCATTAGAATTGCTATGGCCTAGGACTTCTGAATAATTAAAAAAAAAAAAAAAAAAAAGAAGTAACTTTTGGCATATAGGCCAGAGTTTTAAATGAACCACAAAACAGGTCAAGCTCTATTTCAGAACTAGAGGCTAGGAATAATGTCTGAACTTGGTTATGAAACTATATTTTTTGTCTGGTAGGGCAAAGGGTTTTTACTCATCTTAAATTTGCATTAACCTTTGTAACAGCATTACTATCTTCTGAAGCAATGGGTGTATCAAATTCTCTGCCTCATTAGATGACTAGGGAGACTTCTCCAAGGTGGTTTCAAATCAAATATATATTCAAAGATCTTCTGATGTAAAGCATTATGAATGAAAGCCACGAGAAAATAGGATATTTTGAATATATTCTCTGATCTGTCTTTAAAAGAGAAGAGCCTATCTAAATAGTTACAGAAACCCAAATTCACAGTGGATTAAGCAATAAATACATCTGTAAACTCATTTAACTGGGAGGTAGGGAGGGCTCCAGGCACAATACCATCAGCAGTTCAATGATATCAATAAAGGCCCAAGTCCTTTCCAACTTTGGCCTCTGCCATCAGCATTGTCCAGGGTAACAGATGGCTGTCATTGGCAAAACTGGGGCTCCTTGTTTCCTTTTCCTCATCTAGCAGGAGAAAATGGGAAACCTCTCTCCCAAGCTTGGATAAAAATCATTTTTATTTTCTTGTTCAGGCAAACTTGGGTCATATGCCAGTCCTGGACCAATAATAGACTTCATGTGAATGTTATGTGCTAATTGACTTAGAATGAGTTCTGAGACCGAAGCTGAGAATGTGGTTTACCTTCCCCAGAAACAAGTTCAGAGGTTGGCTTTTCTGAATAAAATTAGAGAATATTAGATGCTGCGTAGGTGTCAGTGAGGAGAAAATCCTTTGAGATGAATTAACTGTTAGATTTTATCAATCTATGTACCTGTTTACTCATCTGTTTAATATCTATCAATCTATCCATCCATCCATCCATCCATCTGTCATCATAATCTCAACCCCTCCTTTCTATCTTTCTTTCTTTCTATATATATGTTTTTATATGTATACACACACACACATATATGTATATGTATATGTGGCAGGTAGGTGTGTGCATATATACTTTTCTGAAGACCTTGGACTAAAATAGGTCATGTAGAGCCAAAGATTATAAAACCACTCGATTCCTTTATTAGCAGAAAATATTTGTAAGATAAGATCAACACTGATCTTCTTAATCAGTTGACTATGTATAGTACAACTTCAATTACTTATTTAAAGTCATCTAGTCTGATGCAAGCAAGGAGCAAATTATAAATAACCAATTAGTAAAAATTAAAAGAAAATAGTTCATTTTTTTCAAGTTCATTTCTTTGTGTTCAATTCTGCCTGGGCGTATATAGGAATGAATGGAAATTTTTCCATTTCCATTGTGAAAATCCAACTACTATATAATTTGTCTCTTTGTAGTAGCTAATAATAATACATTTTTTAGTAAGATCTGATTTTGAAATATAAAAGGAAGGTTATCCTTTCCTGTTTTAATGCCACATGAAACCCGTTTAACTTACTGTGTTTGATTCTTAGGGACATTTATGTTCAAGGTTCTGTCAAAGCAATCCATTATTCTTGTTTTTACCTGATGGATCATGGAGAAAAATAATGGATTCAGTTATGAGAAGCAGTAATAGATTTTTTTTAAACTGACATAAATTTCTTTCCCTGTATAAAATAAAAGGATCAGGAGAAGATAAGTTGAATTTTCCTACAATGAGCCAGCTCTTGTTAAATTTACCTCCCATAAATTGTAGCAAAGCACTTTTTATGTAATGTTTTATTTATGTAATTCAGTTATTTGGAGATGGTGGTGAGGGATGTGAGTACATCATTTCACGTTGTATTTCAAATCTCTTTTGACAAAAACCATAAGAATTTTTGCAATAGAAAAAATTCAAAGTTCCATTAAGCCTCCTTTAAGAAGGTAAGGAAGGATATAGGTTTAAATTACATAAGGTCAAAAGAGGCACTGGTTGGATGCTTAAGTTGTGGAACCTGAATATTTTGCCTTCAAAAACAAAGTAAAAGTCAAGTGACCAGCAATCTGCAAACTGGGCTGTGGGAATGGGTAGACGTAAAAGACAAAAAAGAACAAGCCTGTGGGGAAATACCAGGTGGAGCCCACTGTCAACTTCTGCTCACAATGTGCATCTGCATGGTGACCGCAGGGATCCAGTGAACCATGAGGGCCTAAACTCTTTTGACTCTCTGGTGGCCTAAAGGGAACCACTGCCCTTGGAAGGATGCCATGCCATCACCCAGCGGGAGCTTCCTGGAGGAAGCAGGGCCCAGCTGGTGTTCCGCGGCTTGTCAAGCATATGCCATACCTGCAATCACGTTTTTCATGGTCTAGTTGAGCATATGATTTCTGGACCTAACAGCCTTCCTCGTAGTGTGTCAGTGGTAACTTATTAGGACCCTTTGCAAGGACACATTATGTGAACTAGAGTGGTGATGATTTGGGTACCTTATTCAGATTGCATTATTGTGTTCTCCCATTGAGAAAGGCCACTCTTAAAAAAAAGTAAATGAGCTTTGTATACCTAAGCATTGGAATTGTCAATGGGCTGACATGCCAATATTTGATTCTTGTATTTCCTGGCATTATTATGAAGAAGGTTTGGTTTATAATCTTCAAAATGATGACAAAAGTTCAGTGTCATAGTATCAAAAAAAAAAAAAATACCTGGCAAATTTGATAGAGAATATCTACAAATCTTTTCAATCCATGACCCCAGCACTATTTTAATTTTCAGTGGCACCCTTCTACTGCCTACATTGCCCCATTAAAGTCTTTCAGATTTTTCTCTTTATTTATTAACAAAATGATGTTAGTAGATCTCTCAAATTATTTATTACATTTAGAAATAAACTGGAGAATAAAAATAATATGTAAACCTTGAATTCCAGAGCCTTTAACAAGTTTAACATCAATCTGTATTCAGATGACACTATCTACGTAGAAGTTACAAGATTAGGTTATAAGCAAAGAGATGCCCAGTTATTTCTATTTACTCTTCTTGTTTGGGCAGTTAGTTTATCTATTTGCCATCTGAAACAACAGACTTCAGTGTAACATCTTTTTCATTCTCATGGAAAACAATCAGCTCTTCCAGAAAAGACTAACCAATATCAAATACACCTCAAGTGTCCATTTAGGTGTATTACCTTGCAGGGGATTCACGTAATGTACCACAATAACCATGAAATCATATCTTAGGGAAAAATGGTTAAAAGCAACTAAAAGTGCTCTGTTTGGAAGAAGTTGAATATTGCCTTGTAATAATTTCCTGAGATTTTAGAATAGAGGCTTTGATTGTACTATTTGTGAAAGATAAAACTACTTGGTATTGACTAATCAAGTTATGTTTAGTTATTATGGTCCACAAAATTTCAGGGTCAAAATCTAACATAGCTTTTAATAAATTTTCAAAATCTTTATTTAATGATAGATTTAGAAAGTGAGAAATAAAACCCATTAGCCAAATTAGTCTACTTTAAAGCTACCATAGTGATATTTTTCTCTCTTAAAACATGCATATTTCTATATCATACCCTTTAATACTTATATTATACAATTGCATGTGAATGTATTAATATATTACACATGATTAACTTACATATGTAGCAAAAGAGTTAAAAAAGATTTCTTTATTTTATTATTATTATTTTTTAAAGACAGGATCTCACTCTGTAGACCAGGCTACAGTGAGGTGGTATGATCATAACCCATTGTAACCTTGAACTGCTGGGCTTGAGTGATCCTCCTGCCTCAGCCTCCCAAGTAGCTAGAACTACAGGCGTGTGCCACCATGCCTGGCTAATTTTTTTACTTTTTGCAGAAACATGGTCTTGCTGTGCTGCCCAGGCTGTTCTCAAACTCCTGGCCTCAAGCCATCTCCCTGCCTCAGCCTCCCAAAGTGCTGGGAATATAGGTGTGAGCCACCACACTTGGCAAAAAAAGATCTCTTTTAATTGTATGACTTATTATAATGCTATTCTTTACCTTGATTCACGTGCAACTATTTAAAAGTTTTAAAAATTTCTATTTCTGAATTTTTTAAAATTTTAAGGCAAAGATTTTTCTTGAAAACATAGTTTACCCTAAGTGTTCTATCTTTACTCACACAGGATTTATTATGGTCATTATATGAAACTGGTTCTTTTTAACTTGACTTTTAAAAGCTGACTTGACTGTATCAGAAATCAAATTGGTTGTGGGTCTACAACATAAATTTAACTTATTTCATAGAAAGTGAAATGTCTCCTGCGTTGATTATGTTAAAAGAGTTTGCATTTGCATAATGAGGAAAGTAAGTCTGTGAATGCAGGGAATACGATCTAGCCTATGTCACCTACTCACTGCAGATCAGTTGCTTCGTGTCACTTTTCTCAGAGCTCCAGGCTGATGGAGAAACCTCAAGCTCTTACGTTGTTGGTTGCTGTGGCAGGGGGAACGAGAGCTCCAGTGGATCTTATGTTGGCAGTTACATCGTTGGACCCAGAAGATACACATCACTTTTGCTCACACTCATTGGCCACAGTCACTTGGCTTCACCCAGATGTTGGGAGTGCTAAATATGCAATCCTACCATGTACCCAGACATAGGCTCCAGAAATACCCAGTAAACAACACTAAAGACTGGCACGCTACATTAAACATCAAGTGAATTTTAGGTGATGCTGAGTGATAAAAGGCCATGTATACTCATTCATCCATTCCTTTTTCATTAATTACTGTATTCATTCATTCAACAATTATTTATTGATTGCCTATTGAGTAGCAGACATTGGGCTAGATATTTGGATAAAATTGTGAACAACAGAGGAATGGACCCTGTTTTCTCTAAGTTTACAATCTATCAGGGCAGACGAGGGGGGGGGAGTGTGAATCTCAGTTCACAAACCTAAATGCACGATTTTACCTTGTTTTCCCCCTAAGAAATTATTGTCTGTAAGCTGCTATCCAGTATCCATTCTCCATTTTCTCTTTTATAGCAGAAACAGCTATAGGATCACATTGTCTTGCCTTTGTTGCAGCTAAAGGTTGCCAAAGAGATGTAAGGGAAAGTTGTTGGCAGGACTTCCAGGAAGATTTTGTAAGAGGTGACAGAGAGCTGGCACAGGTCCTTCTTTGTCTTTTTCTCCTTTGTGATGTTTTAGGCCTCAAATTCAGCATCTATGTTAGGCCATGAATTAAACTTAGAGATGGGGGTTACTTCCAAGTGGAGCCTAGGTCCTTGATGAAAGGGAAGCTGCCATGCCATCCTTGGACTGCTGACTTCAGAAATTCCAGTATAAGAAGGCAGAAATGCTGTGCTGTTTGAGCAACTGTTATGTCCAATCTCTATTTCTTAGAGATTAGAATACCCAATTTCCGAATGACATATTGTCCATTTCAAACCATCATTCCACCAGATATTGGAAAATAAACCTCAGTTATTTCTAGGATGTTTTCCTAAGTGCTGGGTGCTTATAGCATGTTAAGGCTTCGGGGCAGGAGGAATTGTCTGGTGCTGGCATTGGGGCATTACCTGTCCATGTGGCCATCTGCAGAGATATCTTCTCTCCCATTTGAAGTGATCTTGGTCTCAGCTCAGCATGATACAGTTGAAGAACCAAAACAAATCCAGTTTGACAGGAGTATGGGAGTAATAGGAACAGGACACAATTTAGGGCTAACCAGGCATGCCCTGTGCCAATCAGGGAATGCTGTACAGTTCAGGTTAATGATCATAATCTTAATCCTGCTGGGAAGACACTAAAAACTTTCAAATCGATAACATGATCTAATTTGGATTTTCAAAATATTAATTTCATGAAAGTATTGCTTAGATGAGGATAAAAATAGATGCAGAGAGATCATTTAGGAAAATGGATTGTCTGGGTGACAGATAATAATGGGGCAGATCAGTAGATGGCAGGAGATATAGAAAACAATGAATACACATGAGACATTTAGAGGTGGAACCAGCAGAACTTGACAACTGTTTGGCCACGTGGGCCAGGAATAATTAGGCATCAAGGATGACCCCATGTGTCCTCCGGGAGCAACTGAAATAGGGAACAACAGAAGACGAGCAGGTGAGTAGATGTGACCATAGGAGCTAGCTAGCCAACCAGTTTAAGATGTCATGAAACATCCAATTTGAAGTGTTAATCTAGAATTTGAATATTTATAGCTGGAACTCAGAAGTGATATACGAAGCCAACTGAAAATTAAGGAGACATTGGCTTATAGGAAGTGTTTAAATTCTCCTAAGGATAGGGGGCCCCTGAGGGAGAAAGTGTAGAAGGAGAAAGAGAGAGGGCGCAGCACCAATCCCTGAGGAAATGGACGTTTACATCTGTCTGGAAAAGAAGCCAGAGAAGTGGGTGGGAAATCATGAAAATGTTATCACAGAAGACATGAATTAAAGAATAGCCAATTCTATTGAATGTCAGTGGGAAGTCAAGAGAGTTAGAAAGTAAAAGTTTTTCATTAGCTTTTGGCAAAGTGGAGGCCCTTGGGAAGAGTGTTTTGACCTGAGAAGTCAGACTACAGTGGTCTCAGGCACAAATGAAAAATAAAACGCTGGGGCAACATTTATTGGACTGGTGGCTTTTCCTCATATGGAGCTGTAAGGGTGAGAGGAGACATAGACAGCAGCTAACTGTGAATGTGGAATTCGGAGGGGTGTGTGTTGTGTGTGTGAGAGTGTTTCTAACAATAGTCTTGTTTGAATTCCTTAAGAATGGTTGCCAGAGGTTATTTCAGCTGAAATAGAGTACGCAATATAGTGTAGGAACATTTTGTGGCTCAACTCTGAAAGAATAACCAACTGCTATCTTGTTCATTGAATTTATATAGATTGTATAATATAGGCCTTCTTTGTTAAACAAAATATCTATGCCTTAGGGAAATTTAAGTCCAGAATGTAGTAAAAACATGTTTTGAACTGATACATCTCTTACTCCAGGACTGACCATTTCCTTTGTTTAATGAAATTTTCATGGTGAAATTTTATTACCTGAGAAAGAGGGAAAAAAGAAAAATTTCAAGTAAAATATCTTTTCATTTTCCTGGAATATAGATGTCAGGCCTAATTGTTCAAAATGAAACAATATGGCTCATTGCAGACGAAGTATGAAATCCATTTAAGAATACATGAAAATAGTGTGAAGGAGGTGATAAGAAGCTCAAGTTTTAATATCTCGGGGGAAGATATTTGAACCACCCCAAAGAATATAATTATAAGAAAGAAGAAAAGGGGAAAAGAAAGGAAAGTGAAAACGAAGAAAGGCATGGCTATTTTAAGAAAACGTACCATCAAAGTCTCTGGAGAAATGTTTCTTCCTTTATCTGGTGAATTGGCTTATCAATAATGCAGAAATGTGCTTATTTGGCTTTAAAATCCTTAGTTCAAACCCTAAGTTTTAGGACTCGAGTCAGACAGAAGTGATTTTTCAATCAAGTCTTTCTTGGGCATTATTTTCATCAATCTATTTTCATAGAACTGAAAAATTTTAGAGTTGATAGGAACCTTGTAGATCACCATGCTGTCAGGCTATCAGGAGTTCTTCCCTCTTACAGAATGAAACTCAGAAACAAAAATAATAAAAAGCTAGGGATATTTAGTAATTTGTGAGATATTTTCCTTTAAATGAAACTACTTTATAGACTCTTTAAATCCTTGCAGAATTATTTGCAAATCTTAAAAAAAAAAAAAAAAAAGGAATGGTGTAAATAAGGTTGTCTGAAGTTAGTTGTCATTTCTCTGTATTTTAGAGAAACTTGTTTAATTTAGGGAATAGCAAAGATAAAATTCAAGATGTGATTTTATGGCTACACATTAAAAATATTATTGTAAAGCATGTAAGATGTGCAATGCTGTGCAAACAGAAATGCATACTCACATCAAGTAATAGCAAAAATTAAAGCAACAGATAAATTAACTTCATGAGTTCTCAGGCTGACCAGCAGATGGGGGCCCAGATTGCTGCCAAAGAGCTTATGATCAGGAGAAAAAAGAAAAGAACCTTAAAAATAATCTAAAATTTTCATATAATATTCAGTTTGTGAAAAAAAAATACTGGAAGTATGCTCACTTGATCTTAAGTACCTACGCTCAGACCTGCAAAAAAGACATTGATTATAGATTACAATACACCATGCTCCACAGTTTAGAGAAATGCAAAATTGCATAGTTCATGACTCGCCAAACTCTAATTATCCAAATAACTTTGGGTTCTCCTCACCAAAATAGAGTTAATAGCACATAGCCCTCAAGAATGTTCTTCTTTGATATATAGATCCTAATATTTCAGCTCTTATTTTTGTATGTATTTTTATGATGCACATTGCATATCTTCCCACGTGCCCAATTATATTTCAAATGCATTGAAATGCTTTTTATATATCTTTGCTCTCTTTCTTTGCTTATTCAATCTTTTAACAAAGAAGTATGAATAGACTTCTATGAAATTAATTTTTAAAAATTACGGGCATTTGGATTGTTAATACAAAAAGTAAAACATTTTTAATAGTAACTCACAAACTGATAACTAATCATAGTTCATTTTTTCAATCATAGGACAGTTAAATTATTATAACAGTAAAAAATTGCACAATTTTCTCCCCACTGTGCTTTAGAACTTTTAGGTCAAGAAACAGTGAAAATGATATGTTGTTTGTGGCATTAACTCTACTTAATTTTGAACCTTAGAACAATTTTATTTTCTTCTATTAAATCCTTAATGCATTTCAGCATAAATTTAAATATATTAATGTGTCAAATATTGATTTTGTGTTAACACTTTAAGGCTATCTAAATTACATTGATACTTTGTGGTGGATCTGAAAACCAGTTGATCTGTACTTTATTATCTGCTTAATATTATGAGTATAAATCAATCTGTCAAATAAAGAAGAATTATGTCCTTCAGGTTCATTCTATCCTGGATAAAACATTTCTAATGAAATGAAGACAGAAAGATTCATGTACTTTTTCTGCATAAATGATACAATTATATTATTTTCTCTTTCATTTTTGACGTTACTTGGTTAAATTCTGGCGGTCTCATGTGCATATGTCCTTATAGTGAGATTTTAAGAAAAAAAAAATACTACTTGGTTAATGCTGGAAAAGTGTCCATAGAAGGTTGACTATATATCTTGTTGGTCTTATTGTTTCTGGGGGAAAAATGGATGAGAATATATGGAATGTGAGAATTCCAATATGCTTCTGACGGACTGATAGGCTAAGAAAATTTAGCTTTTGGACCCATTTAGGAGAACACTTGATTTACCTCTGGAGCAAGCTTTTAGTAACACTTTTATAAGTACAACTAAGTTTTTGCAGGGAAAGATGAGGGTAGCAGAAAGGGACAGGGTGGATGTTCTCTGAGGAATTTAGGAATCTCCCCTACCATGGGGTTGTCCCATTTTCCCTACTTCATACTTCCTATATTTGGCATGGGGTGGGGATGAGATCACATGGAAAAAGAGAAGAAAGGGAACCTGGAAGAAGAAAAAATGTAGTAAGGCAGAGAGATGGTGAGGTAGTGGGAGAAAAATAGTTTATTCTTCTCGAGATTACATAGTTAGATTTATAGTATCTACTTTAGTCTTTTCCAGAGATTTACTGACAGATCTTTGCCAAATCAAATCACTTAATTTTATAAGCTTTTTTTTGCTCTTGGTAAAATATTATTGTTAGTATTTATGAATTGCAATGAGGGTTTCATGAACATAAAGCTATGAATATTTCATGATCTTGAAATATTTGGATCTAAGTATGTGTTATCAAATATAGCCAACTCTCAAACACCACTTAGTGGATTATGTGTGGAGAACTTAGCTCTGTACTGATATCCCCTTGCCACATAACATATTTCTGAGCTGTCTGATTCCATAAGTTAGTCAGTAGTGTAGTTAAGAAAAGCAATCTAATTTAATTTTAGTCTGGGCAGTAAATCTTCTGCTGTGAAGGTTGAGATATAAAGAGGTGGGTGAGTGCTGGTGGGAGAACCACTTTGGGCTTTCATTCAATCTTCAGTCCAACATTTATTGAGCATCTGCTCTGTGCTAGGGACTGGGTTAGGACTTGGGGATAAAAATATGAATAATAGAGGAATCCCAGTGTGTTTAAGTGGTAAGGCTTTGGAGCTAGACTTATTGAATTTGAATTCTAGATTTGAATTACTGGTTGTTAGCATTGGGCATGTTACTTAAACTCCTTTACCCGTTTTCTTGTCTGTAAGATGGGGATATTACCTAGGCCATGGACTTGTTTTGAGAATTAAGTGAGGAAAGCACATTGAGTAGTGTCTGGAACAGGGCTATGCATTCTATACATGTTAGCTCTAAAGATCCAGTCTCTGTCCTCCAACGCTGTCATATATGGGGAAGCTGGATGAGTAACCAATGACTATAATATAGTGTGGTAAGTGCTGTTGCTTGGACGTGCATGTTGAGGTCTCAGGAGGTACACTGAAATCAGATTGGGTGGTTGGTCTGAGTTGCAAGAGGAAGTCAACACTGGTTGATTTTCTCTTGAAGGGAGTTTTATGCTAAGCCAAGGATGTGACTAGTAGCCTGAAAAAATATTGGCACACACATATAGGCTTCCAGTCTGAATTGCAAGCTAGAGACTTGTTCAAGAAACCTAATTAGGGTTTCAACCTGTGACCCTTCTTTTAGGATGTGGAAGAACTTAGTGTTATATCTTTAGCTTTTGACCTTTTCAGTGCATCAGAGTTTGGTTTAGTTCTTAGGGACACATTTATTGTACCAAAATTTAAAAAGATAGTTTTATGTTTTGTCTATTTTTATCTACCTCCATTTGCCATATTTCTTGAATTACTATATACTCTGCATTTTATTCCTATTTTAACAATTTAGTCTCTTTCTTTAGAAAATTTTGGAATTTCTTGGTCCTCATAAAATATGTTTATTTGCCTTACATTTTCCTTTGAGTCTGGCATGTATTATGGAGGAGAAAACAACACAGTAGGGGAGCTGGTTCCAGGCTAGTAAATGCTGCATGTGAAGGTGAGGTTTGGTAGAGAGAACTCAGTGTGTGAAGAAGGAGGCCTATTCCCTAACTCTCGTCTTGACTAATTAATCATTCTCAGTCTCACTTTGAAAACTTTCTGAAATATGGATAACACATGGAATAATGCATATGAAAATTCCCAGTACACAGAAGGCTCTTAACAATCTAAGTTGAATCTAGTTTATTCAGCAGCCGCTTGGCTAACATGAATGTTGCATCTAACTATGAGAACTATATTTAAGGAAATTAAATTCATTAATTTAGTGTATATTTATCGGGCCATTATTATGTGAAAATCCTATTCAAGGGCCATGGAGAATGGAAGAATATGATATGCTTTTTTCCTAAAGGAGCTTAGAGTCCTCCAGAGTTCAAAATGAAGCTGATAGAAGTTTACCTGGGAGGTTACTGGTGAGTAGTGTAAGGAGGTATCAGAGGAACCCAAGCACCTGGGTAGATAGAAACTACTCATTAGTTTGAACAGTACTTGGATTTCACCACTTTTGTAATGGAGTTTGAATTTCTTTCCCTTTAGCCCAAAGCTGCTCTCTGGCTCAGTGCTTAATCTTCACTTAGACTGCTTGGCATTAAGAAACAGCCAATATTTGTCTGAAATTAAGGATTGAGAAATCAATGTTTTAAAAAAGTGCATAGTAACCAATCTCCTGGGGTATTTACTCACTTTCAGAATCACTTCTATTTAAATCAATGCAAAAGCTCTAGGATTTATTGTTCTGCCTCAAGATCCAGCCCTTTTCCCCCAACATTACACGTTCTTGTGTCTGCCTAATTCAGTCTAGACCAATGCCCTAGGAGTTCCAGTAAGACAGTCTGCAGTGGCTTTTGCCTCTCTATGCACCTCGGGGTAATCAGAGGATAGGGATAAAAGATCTTGGTAGTTCAGATCCTTTGGAACTCATTAAGGTGGCCATGTACACTCTGATTTCTGTTCTCCTTGAAGTTCACCCCGTCATCTAAGTTGTGTGTATGTCTCCTAGTTTTTCTCATTGTTTAAGATAATAACCACAGGGACACATACACATTGTCTCACACACACACGCCCCTTCCAAAGACCAACATGAGCTCTCATAGGCAATACAGCTTAAAGCCGGGGATCTCAGATTCAAATGTGTTCAGAGGCCAGCCAGGAAAATCCAAGTGAGTACAGTGGCACAGTATCATCGAAAGAGGTGGGGACTGTGGCAACTGCTGCTGTCTCCATCTTTTTGTTACTATACAATCATACAATTTGAATCGTGTCAAAAGGAGATAGAAATCCACGTTTATAAAGAAAATAAATAAATTTTAAATGACATAATGGTTAATTTTATGTGTCGACTGGGCCACAAGGTACCCAGATATTTGGTCAAACATTATTCTGGCTATGCCTTTAAGGGTGTTTTTGGATGAGATTAACATTGAAATCAATAGATTGAGTAAAGCTGGCAGTCCTCCTTAATGTGGGTGGGCCTCATGCAATCAACTGAAGACTTGAATGGAACAGGCTGAGTAAGAAGGAACTCCTCCTGTCTGCCTGCTTGAGATAGAACACTAATCTTTTCTGCCTTTGGACAAAAAAAGAAAATCAGCTCTTCCTGGGTCTTGAGCCTGCTGGTTTTCAGACTGGAACTTACGCTATCAGCCATCCCGATTCTCAGGCCTTCAGACTTCTGGAACTAAACCCTGGGCTCTCCTGGGTCTCCGGCTTGCTGACTGCAGAGATCGAGCCTTCTCAGCCTCCATAACTGAGTAAGTTGATTTTTTATAATAAAATAAACCTTTCTCTCTCCATCTCTCTCTTTCTTTCTTTCTCTCTCTCTCTCTCTCTCTGTATATATGTCTATACACACACATATACACATATATGATATTCTCTTATTGGTTCTGTTTCTCTGGAAAACTTGAATACAAATGTTCACAGTTAATGGAAAACTAAAACAAACAAACAAATAACTGCCCCCCCCCACACACAATGGGGTGAAGTTCTTCATAACATGCCTGTAGTCCAGTGCCATCATTTTAATACTTTATATTAAGTCCATAAGAAGACAGACACTTTCCTAGCTTCTCCATGCTTTTCAAAATCGCCCATCTCACAATGACGGTATGACTTAAAGCAAACATGCAGAGCAATGTTAGTGACTTTTCTTCATTTCCTTCTCTCCTTTAGTGATCTTTCTAGATATTTCTAGGGCTTTCTGACAATAGAACCACTCCATTACTGGGCCATATACTTGCTAGAGACTGATCCCTTAGCAACATGAAGAATACATTAAGGCTCATTAGAAGTAGTGAATTCTTAGACCAGGGACCTGTTCCTCCCCAGCCCCCATCAAAGGTGGTATTGGGGAAGCTGGGAATGCTAGTTTCATTATTCCAGTTAAGTAAGTAAGTAAAGAGACTTTATTTTTAAACCAACCAAACCATGTCTATTTAGAGGGATGTTGACCCTCAAGGCAGTCTCCTTAAAAAAGAAAAAAAAAAAACCTATACTTATTTTAATCACTATTCAAATAATATTTTTAATTTCTTTTTTCCGAATTGCCTTCTAAAAAAGTTTCATGAGAAAATTAATCTACAAGGTAAATTACTCTGTTTTTTAACTAAAAACATGATTACATGATTAGTCAAATTAAACATTCACATTTTCAAAAAACTTTTGGTTAAAATGAATTTTAATGAAATAAATTCAAATATACTCTTTACAAAAAAAATATTTGCTACCAGTAGGATTACACTGAAGGGTGCACCAAAGGCAGATTGTTAAAATATATTGAGCAGTGGCCATGTTGCTGGAATACATTTATATTATGCAAAGACGAATGCTTTGAGAGGTCATGTGGAGAAGGTTTTGGTTTATTTATTTAAAATTCAGTGTTGTTACCTTAAAGCAGGGGTCACAAACTCAAAGGCACTCCCTGAGTATATTGGCTTGGGAGTAAAACAACAGGAAATGTGGTGAGTTTAAGGAGGCTCTGTCAAGAGCAGGCATCTGCCACTCAGCCACAGCCAGGTGTCAGGGAGGCATCTGGGCCCTGTGTTGCCAAACTGATGATGCTTCAGCATCTGTAGAGAAAGCAGGGAGACTCGTGGGTTGAGGGTGATAGTTGGTGGTTGTGTGGTGGCCAGAAGACGAGGGGAGGAAATAGAGACCCTGAGAATAGACCAAGCATTTGAGAAATTTACCTGTGAAAGGAAGAAAATAAATTAGGATGTTAGCAGGGTCCAGTGGAGTTTCTCTAAGGTGGCTATTGAAGGGAAGAGAAGTATTCTGAGGGCAGCGTAGGAGTCATGACTGACTGGAGAGGGGACTGTGAAGGTGTGGTGGAAAGCAGGACTCACAGAGGGAACACAGAACCAGGGAAGTTTGAAGGGGTGAAGTCAAGGGCCCGGGAGGAAGGACACTTTGTGGGAATGAGGAAGGAGATCTCATCCTCATGGAAAGAGATTTATTCTGGTAGAGCAAGAAGATCAATTATTTGGATAAGAATAGAAAACATAGTTACCAAATTTGTGCATGCTGTGAGGAGTAGCTAATATGATTGACAAGAGTGTAGATTCAAGAAGTCATGTTGGACTGTGAGAATGATGAATTGAAACAAGCAAAATGAAGTTTAGTGGGGATAAATTCAAAATTTCCCCTCTGTATTAAAATAAATCATTTAAAGTGCAGAATGGAGGCGAAATGACTTATTACTATTTCATGTGGAAAAGAATAGCATTTTACTTATAAAAGCTTGCATATTGATGACGCCAGCAGAGTAACATGATAACGTTAAAGCTAATGTAGCCCTAGGTTTAATGAATTGGGAGAGGATAGAATCCAGCTCAGGACAGTCTATAAATATGTGGAATGTCTAAAATTGGGCTGGGGCAACAGTCTGTAATTGATGTGCTAATTAAATAAACTATGAAACATTCTCATAAGGGAATACTCTGTAGTTATAAAAAAAGAATGAGGAAACTTTCTATGTACTAACTGGGAAAGATTTTCAAGATATATTATTAAGCAAAAAAAAAAAAAAAATGTGCACCACAGTATATGTAGCATGTTATATTGTATTTATCTAGAATGGAAGAAAATATAATTATATTTGTTTTATTTGTGTCAAGAAATTCCAAAATAATACAAATGAATTTTAAAAAATGTGGTTACCCACAGCAGGCAGAGTGGGAATGGGGTAGACAGGACTAGGGACGCAAAATGACCTTGAACTCAGTATCGGGAAGACGTTGCTAGCAGTCTGCCTCAGCTACAGAGGGAGTGGTGTTTCGTGGAGGTCTTCATGTTCATGCCCAGGCAGGCTACAGGATCGCTTGTTAGTGCAGTAGAAAAGAGACCATAGATTCAGAATTTCAAATACAATCGTGTCTCTTATAAGAACTGCACTGCAGAAAAAAGGAGGACAAGACCCTCACATCCGAGTTTCCTGACACATGAAAATTGCAGGTTTTCTTTCCCACTTAAGATCGCCTCCCCCATTGCCTGGTGGTTGGCAGGGGAGGAGGGGTACGGTGACACCCAGGGGAAGGAGAGGAGACCTCATGGCATTAAGCAGTAGGAGGAGGCAGTGAAGTGAACAAGCTTGAAAAAGGCTATTTGAAAAGGGTACTGATAACATACATTCGAGAAAAGGGCTTTGTAACCAGTAATGCATTAAGCAGTTATTTTGTTGAAGCTTGAAGTTTCTAAGGACTGTCACATTGAGCTATCTTATTATAGAAAGGGCTGATTTTTTTTTCTTCAGTAAGGACAGTAAAGAGAAGGAATCTAAACAGTGTAAAGGGTTGGACCAGATGGTCATTTATGATACTTTCTAGTCCCAAGTTTAGTAATCATGGAAGATTGCTGTTAAAACCTGCTTTAGGATTGTGTAGTCTCATATCACCCCTATAGGAAGAATCTCTGAGAGAAAGAAAGGTTTTTTGTTTGCCTTTTCTCCCTAGGAATGAATACAGGGGCTTGCTAACTAGTAGGGATATTAAATAAATCCTTTTTATGAATCAATGTGGCTGTGGAGCACTAATATTAATAGTTCTCTGATGTCCTTTATCTTCATACAAATAGTTAACAGTTCTATGTGCTAAGTAGCTTCCATGAATACTTCAATACACACACACACACACACCCCCACCTCTTTTACCGTTGCAAAAGCAGAGGAACAGCAAGGTTAGGTAACTTGCTTGAGATCACAGAGCTAGTCAATGATGAAACAAAAATGTCTTTTTAACCAACAAGCTCATGTTTTTAGACTACTATGTTGCGAGATTTATTTGGCTTGTTTTATTATTTGTTCTCCTTCTTGTATTTTAAATTTAAAACTTTTAAAGGCTACCCAAAGAAAACAAGGTAAGATTTCCATTCCCATGCCCCCCTTAAATTTAGCCACACAGTCATCGTGCTTGTTAAGAAGAAATCTCAGGGTACTAGCCTGCATTTCCCATGGGAAGCCCATGTCTGCTTCAGAGATTTGTCCTCTAATTTGGAGAACCGGTAGAAGCTGACAGTGTAGTGAGAAGGGTACAATCAGCTTCCTGACATGGGAAGAAAGCCCGTGAAGAGGTCAACTCCTTGGAGACCCTAGGAGCCAACTATAGCATGGCGCTAACAACTTCCAGGGGGACTTGGGGCCAGCCTTTCCTTTCCTCTCCAGATGGTTCATTGCAGGATGGAAGGCCCCATCCTGGGGGGCTGTGGAAGGGGCTGTCCTGGAGGCAGGAACAAGCAGTAACAGTAAGGAGCCCTTCTGATACCAACTGGGGTACACTACCCCTGCAAAAGAGGGATCCAAACTACTGTCGCCTCACTGTGGGATGCTGCCTCTCACACTGCTCAGCTGGACTCACCCTGGCACTTCCTTTGATGTGAATAATTATAAATACACTAGATACAATCTTGCATATGTTCCATTCCTTGGCAAAAGCCATTACGCTAATTACCAGCATTTTGATGGTGTGTCATTATAGTAAAATACTTGAGGTGAATGCTTTTACCTCATAAGAGAAGCTGCAAAACCCTGTACATATAGTACTGTATTAATCAATTACCAAGAAAATAAGTTAACAATTTTGCCTATTTTCCTCTTATATATGCTATTTCCTCCCTGCTTATCTGAGTGTTTGTACTTGCAAAGTCTGGGGCAAATGTAACCCTTGCCCATGATTTCTTGAACTTCTCTCTCAAACAAGAAAATGTACAAATAAGACCCACAAAGTTGGTTTCCCATCACATAGCTATGATTTTCTTTTTTTTAGAATTAAATTTATTTATTTATTTCCTGGGGTACATGAGACAGATTAATACATTCATATAATTTGTAGAGATCAAATCAGTATAATCAGGATATCCATCACCTTAAATATCTGTCTTTTCTTTATGCTAGAAACAATTTGAATTATTCTCTTCTAGCTATTTTGAAATATGCAGTAGATTATTGTAAACTATAGTCACCCTACTAGTCTATCAAATGCTAGGTCTTATTTTTCCTGTCAAACTGTATATTTGTACTCATTAGTCAACCATGCTTTATGATTTTCTGTTACCTATCCTCCTTCTACAAATAAAATGCAAGAGAAACATACTACTTTTCAAGAACTTTTATTTTGTTTTTTCTAAGATTGTGATTATGATAGCATTCAATTTTGTCTTTTCTTGTATCACTAACCTCAAAGGCCTTATATAATTGCTAAGGCATTAAATTTAACCACATTTGGAAATCACTATTTGATGCATTATTTCATTATTGCTAATTTTCTAAATTGCTATAACATTGCATACCTTTAAAAGAGCTTTTAACACATAAGTTATTTGTTCATCAAAATAATTAGTCCCATTTTATAGCTAAAATCTTTACTCCAGGAGGTTAAGTGACTTGCAGGTTGACAGGTGGTAGATTGAGGACTACCAGGTCTCTGTTTTTTTCAGGGCTTTGATCATTGTGTTATCTTGTCTCTCTGAGGGAAAAGTTTATCTCAGTTGCTAGGAATCTGACACAGGCCACTCTCCTCTCTATTTAAAGCTATTTAAAGTAGGGGGGAGGCCATGCCGGTGGCTCACGCCTGTAATCCTAGCACTCTGGGAGGCTGAGGTAGGAGGACTGCTTGAGGTCAGGAGTTTGAGACAAGCCTGGGCAACAGGATGCATTGCATTAACCAGCACATGGGTGTTAATGCCAAATCTGAGAAGGGCAGGACTGACACCTTCTTTTAGATAGGACAAAGGTTAGGGTGGGGTCCAGCAGGATATCCAGGGTAAAATTAGAGATGGGTAAGTTTACCCAGACTCCAAAGAGCTACTAGTGGAGGGGATACAGAAAGAATTATGAGAGCTAGGGTTGAAAAACAAGATTGCAGTGCTAGGACAGAAGTGGGGGATGGTGAAGGAAAGGAATGGGGAGATAGGAAGGCTAGGACAGATGCTAGGAGACCTATCCCTGGACCTGGGGCATATGACAGGGACTTACTGCTACTGGATATTATATAAGAATAGCAGAGAGGACAGATGTGGATTCAAATATTGGTTTCATAGGTGATCATAATCCTGCCTTTGAGTCAAATTATTCTCAGGGCTTGGACAAGGCAGAACATACAGGTATGTAGTATATGGCCCCAACTCTTGTTCTCAGAGTCCCATTGTAGCAGGAAACCAAATCCTGGAAATGATGTAGAAAACATAATCCAGAATAAAAAACATAGCCTGTCTTCATCTATAATTCTGCTTATTTGTGCTTATCAAAGAGATGAAAAAATATAAATAACTCCACATAAAATCTAAATAAGTTATTTTTAATTCATAATAAGTATTTTAAGAAAGCTTTTTGGAGTATAACAATGGCATTGTTAGAGTTGATTTCTGTGGAGCAATCACATAGCCCATGAACCTATCTTGATGTCACTCTAAGAAAACTGTACTAACATGGAGGAACTATGAATCTAATTTAGTTTATTAATTTTATGCTTTTAATTACATGAGCTTCTAAAAACTTACAAAAATAATTCCCTGTAGATGTCAGCATTCTGTATCATAACCATTACTAACCTGTTTATTTGTCATTTGACTTCCTCCTTTGGCTTACTTTTTATATTTGTATACAGAGAATTTGAAGAATTGCATTGCCCCACTGCCCATTTTTATACCAACGTGCCAAAACATTTGTCTACAAAACTACTCACCACATGTCTTGAAGTCTGTTTCAACAAATGCCCTGATTTTGCAATTTTATAGGCAATATTCTAGAGAAAGATATTTTGGCATTAATAAAACCTTTCTTTGAGAAAGTATAACATGATTGGGTTTGCATGTATACGTATGGATTGTCTATGTAGAAAAGGGCCTCGGGAACAAAGAATTCACACGCAGGGCATTGTGGTGTGTTTACTGCAACAGATATGCTCTCATTAGAGATGAGAACTTTCTGGAACTTCAGTGCCTGCATCCAAAGATGTGATTCGAGTTTCTAGGGGTGATTATTTGGTGGAGGACATAGTCTGTGGCAGGTGGTCTTTTGCCAATATCCTTCACAATGGTCTACATGAAAGCAAGGCTGGTTCTGCCTATAAACCAGTACTGGGAAAAATCATTATTAGCAAGAGGAGTGATCCTTTTGCCAGCTGAGGAAGCTAGCACTTTTCATCCTTTATCTCCTCTCTTTACGATGGATAAACACATTAATTCATCATGTACAAAAGACATGCAGCTCAATTATTCACTAGAGGCATAAATTAAATGCTGAGCATAGTTCAGGCGGCAGGACATCTTTCTTGAAAGAGTAAAGGAGGAGAGAAAAGCCTTGGATGCTTCTAATCCTGCCTGTTCATATCATAGTGAACAAATCAAGTTTAATCCAATTCAGTGTTGGGCTTTAAATTTTCATGTTTCCTTCCTGTTTTTCAGTGGAAGCTGGCATGCAGACCAGCCACAGTGCTTGTTTGCTTTTATCTGAACAAATGTCTCCATTCCCACCAAAGGGCTTGCGTATTTTTTACCCTTTCTCTTCCAAACGACCTGTCAAAACTCAGAAATGTCACGTTAATGTTTTATGGACAGACTATCCCAGCTGCTTCAGGAAACGGCTACACCACTTCAATAATTTACATTGAGTTTCTGCTCTACTTTTTCTGGTGTCTGTAAAGTTTCAGCAGTGAACATCCAAATAGCCATAGGATTTCCTATTCTATGTCTTTGTCTCCAGAACTTTGTCCACTTCTAATTTGGTTCCCCTTACCCCTTAAAGAAAAAGCCAAACAATTTACATTGTCCAGTGCTAGAGGGAACATCAATCTATTCTCACATGAGGGCTGTGTTTCAAGTTCATTTTGTGGTTCAATTTTCATATTTGTTTTCACCTAATGTACTTGTTGGCTGTACTTCATAATTGGCAATTTCTTTTATATTTACTTGTTCACTAAGAATTCCATTTATAAATATTTTGGCTTCTTACCTCAATAAAAATATCCTAGCTGAGAGGAGAATGAGTGCATACTTCTTTTGTGCCAGTTTGATATAATGACATAAAATCTGGCACGTGTTTGACTCTTAACTTCTTGTCAAGTTTTAAAAATGTTATAATGAACAAAATTTGCCTTTTGTTCAATATGAGAAGAAGAGGAAAAAAGAAGAAAGGCTTGGTCGCCTGGAGACCCAAATCGAGTCCCAGTTTTCTCCTGGCCTTTTTTGGAATCCTAGTCAAGGACTTCTGTTTTTTTCATCTGTGAGGCAGGAATTCTAATACTTGTCTGACATCTCACAAGACCAGTGTGAGGATAAAATGAAATGATGTATGTAGATGCTTCATAAATAGATGATCTTTAACCTGATCCTCTCAGTCTGTAAATGACTCTAACACGCTTTGTTTGAGTTCTAACACATTTTGCCCCTTTATCAAGCTTTTGAGGCCTTTGTGCTCTGAGTCAGCAAAAGTCCAAGTGGCAGTGCCTGCTAGAAGCAACACAACCTCGTGTCTTCTGGAAGTGTTAAAACACTTCTCAAACAAGGGAGTTCAAACAGGGCAAGTACCGTTTGGTGCAATCCTGTGGTGGAGAGTGTGAAAGGGGTTATATAAGAGGAAAGGATTTTTGCTGGTTCCTTTTTAATAAAACAAATGCCCTAAACTAAGACCTGGTCTTTTTATAAACTCTCATTCTGAGGCAGTAAAAGACCCACCATTTTTTGAAGAATCCTAAACTTACAGGTCTTTTGGTGAAGATTCTTTAAATAAAAGAGCATACAGTTTTCTTCAGGAATCAATTTCTAGGGTGAGTTCACTTTATGCATAATCTAAGGCCCTGGAATTTATAAAACAAAAATCCAGCATCTACCGAAAGGAGCATATTTTTCATTTTTAAAATGGATATTTAGAATTTTACTTTAAGTACAGATTATTTTTAGAAATGGCACTACATATCTATAATGGAAACTATTGATGAACTTGAATATAATATGTTATCTCATGGTATATTTAATTGATCCGAATCTAATTGGTTTGGGTATAGTAGAGTTTCAGAGATTTCCCAATTTTATATCTCATATTCTATCGTCTCCTTTACCAAGTGGGTTATTGTCTTGATGTAAAAATGCAAATCAGTGAGTTTTAAATTATATTCCTCTTGGGTTTATAGTCTGCCTTACATTATGGTTGTTTCCAGGCTTACCTTATCTCTCCTTTGATGCAAGGGACTCAATCTTGTTTTCATAAGCCACATAATTACTTGAAAGTATTAGTTGCTCAATAAATGCTAGTAGAAGGAATAAATAATTACATATTAATACTATCTTGCAGAATGATTGTTCCCAAATGACTTTCATAATGCTTTCCTTTCAGCTGTTGACTATAACATAACTTAGAACAATCCAAACTCTTTGGTCTGCTCAGTGTGACCTCATGAGGCAAGTGATTTCATGTCTGAGGTCATCATTGTGCTCATCTGTGGATAATGAAAATGCTGACACAGGCGATTCCTAAGTTATCATAAGCTCATCTCTTTGTCTTTCTCATCATTTAACTCAATCCCAGCTCCCTGATTTATATTGTTTTACTCCTACCTGGAATCTCTCATGTGCATTAGCTCACACACAATCACGTGAAATTAATGACATTCTCACTCTGTGTCTAATTTCCCCAGAATTTCCATGTATGCTTGAAGCAGAAATTAATGGAAGCAAAAGTAAGTGCATGCGTGTGTGTGTGTGTGTGTGTGTGTGTGTAGAAATGGAAAAACATTTGTAAAAATAGACTTTCTTTATCTGTAGGTGGACTTACTTTTTTCTTATCTAATTGAAGAAAAGGGAATTAGTTTATTGAACCAGCAAAGGATGGATCTGCAGAGCTCAGGAGAACTCTCCTACTATCTACAAGTTAGGATGTTGGGAGAGAGGAAACTCACTATCTTGAAGAAGGTAGTTGCAGAGAATAGAGAAGCTACACACAATTTTAGGGGGAAGATAGTCTTCTTAGACATCACATTTTCTACTCCAAGGAAATGACTTTTATAAGCTTAGCCTAAACAATGTTAGTAAGTTAGCAAGTGCTAGAACTTGACTTTTAATATTTTTTATCATGGAAGCTATAATTATAAATGGCATTTATTACTTTTCACTGATGGCTATTTTTTGCTCACATAGTCGATGGTGGTGTCTTATATCACCATCCTCACTCACACGCTATGGTGGAGAGAGAAGCATCTCTGGCAGTCATCCAAGGATGTTTACCCTGCAGTATGTGGGTGCCAAGGCTCTTGTGCTGCAGAGTTCCAACTGCTCACTCTCAATTTTGATCTTGGCTTAAAGAAGGACCACCCTCTGTCTCCTACTTGCAGACAAAAATGAACCACTTACCACTGCTGTAAGTCACCAGTCAGCAGATGTTACTGCTGTCTTTAACAGGGTAATGGGTGTGCACCACAAATATAATTTAATGTACCAACTATCATTGGAAAATAACCTATTGTTTGATTTTCTATGTTGTGATTTATTAAAGAAACAAGCAAACAGAAGACGTTTTCTTTCCAGAGGGAAGAAAATTCAGTTACCAAACTGAATATCTGTTACACTAAAAAAAAAAAAAAAAAAAAATTAAACCTAAAAGAATAACATTAATGGTCATGTTTGCATAAAATTGCGCATAAAAATTAAGCATTGAGGGCGTCTTGAATGCTAAAACACGTAGTGTGACAGCTTTCTTTTGAAGGAAGCCAGGCACTAAGAAATGTGCTGTTTTTGGCAGAAAGTCTCTGGCTCCGTCACTGAGTGGTTCTTCAGTCCCAGCTGCAGGTTGATTGATGGCATCACATCGGAGAACACTCTTGGGGGAGCTGTTTATCCCCATCTTCCATCTGGAGCGGCTGGGATATAGTTCACTGTGATGATGGCTACTGAATGAGCTGCACTGGCAGGACCTCTGTGACAAGGAGGGATGGCGGCTGGGGAGCCGGTCCAGAGTCAAAGGATGTCAAAGAAATGAATGGAGCTAAGCACAAAACAGCCAACTCTTCTCAAACGTGATGGGTAGGCAATTCAAGAAGAAAGACGGTGCCCGGCTTTTAAAACCACAAAACCAGAAAATACTATGTTCCTTTGTTTTTTTTCACTTAGAGAGGTTACTTTATAGATTTTTATTTCAGATCAAGGGAACATGTTACTGACGACTGAAATATAATCATTCTGTTGACAGCTACCTACAGTTTAAAATACATTTGACCATATTAGATTGTAGGCTTTTTTAGGGAAGGCCTTCTGTATTTATCTAGGCACATCAACAACCAGTACCAGACATGCATTCTTGATCCACAGGTCCTCTAGGAATCTGTAATTATTACGTATTTGGAAAATAGCAGAAGGCAAAAGTCTCTCTTTTTTTCTTAGTCACACACACACACACACACACACACACCCATTTAATGGGAGACAGTACAGAGAAGTCCATAAAAATAGTACAGAAAATCACCTGCAAGGAATGGACCCACATTCCACCAACCACAGATGTAGCTGGAGCACGTGCTGAGTGTTGCAGAGGTGGGAGGCTGCACAGAAGTGAGAGCATGTCTGGGAATAAAGCCAGTGGGAGTGTGTCTACGAAACCTCTGTGGAAGAGACTTGTAAGCAGAGCTTGAAGGGAAAAATGTAATTTTCTGGGTATTTGTTCTTTGAGGTTTTTAATCTACTGCTTATGGTGATGTATTATCACTTTGGCAGTCTAGTTTTGAACAATGTTATTGTAATGCTTTTATTTTTTATAATAAAATCCATTTCCTAAACTATGCTGATAGTTATAGAGCACAGCATGTAAAATATCCCAGGGATAAAAATGTAAGACTTTCAAGAGAGGTGACTACTTAGGCTAGAGCCTGCATTAGATTAGAATTAGGGCAGTTCTGGCTAGTGGAATAAAATTTGTGAGCATTACTTGTATTTGATAGAAAGGCTAACTGCAGTGATGAGATCAAATGATCATTGAGGAAGGTGCAGTTTGCTGTTTTCAGTTCCTCAGGATTGTTTTAGGGAAGGAGGTTTGAAGGAGGGGAGGGTGAAATAGAACACAGATGGGGCATATCCACACCTTGTTTCTAACATAAGCAAGGAAAGGACCAGCCTGAGAGAATATATTTGTCAGTGTAATTCTTTCATGAAAGTCTTGTGTATTTTGCTATATGGAGTTCATGGATTGATTCTGTGGTTTCAGAAATGAGAGTCACACTCCTGGTTATGTCTGTTTGTTTTCACTTTGCTACTCTGTTTATGCACAAAGTTAATGTAATGCTTCTGTTTTTTGTAATAAAATTCATTTCTTCAACTATGCTGATTAGATAAAAGAAGGTGCTTTGTGGAAGCAAAACTGCATTGTGTATTCTTTTGCTTAATAGGCAATATTTTTTTTTTTCTGTCCTGAACTGACAGACACTAAAATTCTCATTAACTGAGACAAGTACAAACAGGCCTGGAATGATTAACACTTGGAAATCAGTATAAGGACTAACTGGGCACCTAATTTGCACCCATGGTTTTGCATTTGCTTGCACTTTAATACTCCCACAACAATAGGAATTAAAATGATATAGGGATATAGGATTGTTATTTAAAATGGATTAAATAACTTGCTTGAGGTTATATAGGTTACATTCATGAAAGGATGAACAGAGATTTGAACTCACTTCTTTCTAGGTGGAAGCCCAGTATTTTAGTCTGTTTAGTGTTGCTATAAAGGAATACCTGAAGCTGGGTAATTTATAAAGAAAGGAGGTTTATTTGGCTTATGGTTCTGCAGGCTGTACAAGAAGCAGGGTGCTGATATCTGCTTAACTTTTGGTGAGGGCTTCAGGCTGCTTCCATTCATGGGAGGAAGCAAAGAGGAGTAACTGTGTGCAGAGATCATATGGCGGGAGAGGAAGCAAGAGAGAGCGGAGAGGTACCAGCCTCTTTTTAACAACCAGAGAGAACTAATAGCATGGGAGCACCTCACTCTCCCCTCCTCCCGGGGAAGGCATTAATCTATCGATGAGGGATGCACCCCCATGACAAAAACACCTTCCACTAGCCCCCAAATCCGACACCGGGGATTAAATTTCAACATGAGCTTTGGAGAGGACAAACATCCAAACTATATCACCTGTTTTTCTTTTTTTTTTTTTTTCATTTCTTAAACTTTTTTCTTTCTTGTTTACTTTGGTCAGCCTAATAACTATGTGACCTGGTGATTGCCTTTTCACATTGAGTCTGCCAAGAGTTTTGTGTGCTTCTTGTATCTGGATATCTATATTTCTGGCCAGGCCAGGTATATTTTCCTCCAGTATTCCATGAAATAAGTTTTTCAGCCCTTGTGTATTTTCTTCTCTCTCTGGGATGCCAATTATTCTTATATTTGGCTTCTTTACATAATCCCACATTTCTTGTATGTTTTGGTCTTGTCTCTTGTTTCTGTGTTCTTTTTCTTCATCTGATTTGTTTAGCACATAGGCATTATCTTCAAGCGGCTGCCCACCCACAGAGAGGCAAGACTGGAGGTGACTGCTCAGGGGGCAGCGGGGGCGGGTTTGGCAGGCTGTCTCAATGAGCCGCCAGCTGTCCCCACTGCTTCCCTGCCGCACTGTCTCACATCAGTCCAGTAGGGGGGTTCTGTACTCTCTGTCCCACCCTGTGCCAGCCGAATCTCAGGTGGTTTCCAAGGGCAGAGCCTCCCTCTCCACGGTCACCTCCCTTGTGCTGGTCCTGGTGACCGACTCCTAACTCCCTCCTGCCAATCCAGGAAGTGTCCACCCAGACCAGTCCCTCCCTGCCCTGTGCGGCCCTAGCGCAGAGCACTGGAGAGTTCAAAATATTTCCCGCTTTTCACTTAATAGAATGAGTTCCAGCTCTCTCCAGGAGAACCAAAGAGATGCCATATCGCCATTATTTCTAATAGCTGAGTAATATTCCATGGTATACATATACCACATTTTGCTAATCCATTCATGAATTGATGGGCATTTGGGTTGTTTCCACATCTTTGCGATTGTGAATTGTGCTGCTATAAACATTCGGGGGCAAGTGTCTTTTTTATAGAATGACTTTTGTTCTTTTGGGTAGATGCCGCTTTTGTTTCTTCTGCACACAGCCTGTCATCCCGAGCCGAAACTTCACACTGACTTCAGGTGCTTCCCTGTCTGAGAGGACGTGGAGGTCGGTGGAGGAAGCGTCGTCCTCCTGTGGGCCAGATCACACTGCCCCTGAGGCTGACGGGAGTGGCTGTCCCACACTCTGTTCCCTGCTGTATATCTCGCACTCTCCAGACTTTGTGGTCAGTTCTCCTTTTCTTTTTCCAGCACTGCTTGTCCCGCGCTGCTGCTGTGCAGATTCACGATGCTGTTGTTGTGGGAGAGCGATCCACTCGTGTGTAGCTGTCCCTGTTCTTCACCTCCTACTCTGGGAGCAGAGAGCCAGGAGGTCACCACTAATCCGCCATTTTCCCAGCTCCTCATTTCTTAATTTTGCTTGGATTTTACTGTGCTCGATTATCTAGAATTTGAGTTGCTCAAATTTTGACATCCTACCAGCTTCATGTTAAAAACCTGTCTTGTTACTTAGCACAGCTCTTGTAAAAAGTTTTGCTGAAGAGGAAGTGGAAACAAATGACTAAAATTAGAAGGTTAGTTAAGAACTGCTGTACAGAATAGTGACTGAAAAACAGGTGTCACTGTGTAAAACCTATGCATCAAAAATCAGCATATTAAGAAAATGGAGGTTTTTCATTCTTCCTTATGCTCTTATAAAATGGAACCAGCACTATTGCTAGTTTTGTTAAATATTATTCTAAAGCATTTAGTTAAAGTTACAATGCTTTTTTTTTTTAAAAAAAAAAAACCAAAAAACAACATTTTCTTTTTTAAATGAGCTGCTATCTCAGTTAACTATTAACTTCTGGAAAATTTTTTAAAATGTCATTTTAAGCCAAGAAGACCACTGATGTTAATGGAAGAATCTGAATTTGGGGTCTCTTTAGTATTTTGGGCCTCTGATATTGTAGGCTGCATTATATCACCTCAAAACATATATTCATGTCCTAGGCCCTGGTACTTCCTCATGGCTTTATTTGGAAATAGGGTTTTTGCACATATAATATAATTAAGACAAGATCACACTGGATTAGTGTGGGCCCTAATCTAATTACCTGTCTACTTAAAGGAAAGGGAAATCTGGACACAGACACAGAGATACACACAGGGAGAATGCCATGTGAAGATGGAGGCAGAGATTACAGTGATGTGTCTGTAAGCCAAGGAACATCAAGAATTGCCAGCAACTACCAGAAGCTTCTCCTAGAGAGAAGAATAGAACGTATTCTTCCTTAGAGCCTCCAGTAGAAACCAACCCTGTTGACAACATCATTTCAGGCTTTTAGCCTCAGAAGAGAGCATAAATTTCTGATTTTTTTCCTGCCACCCAACGTATGGTACTTTGTTCAGGCAGCCATAGGAAATGAATAAAGACATAAAAAAATCAACAAAAGCACATCTTTCTCTTCTAGTGGGTATTTTCCTTTTCCAGGTTACAATTTTTCCATATGGATATTGAAGGAGTCCTAACAGATAGCAATCAAGCAATATACATATATTTCTTTTAAACATTTCTAAAGGCAAAACATTTCCAAGTATAAAGTCATATCTAATCTCATGGTTCTGAAGTCCATCTGGAATACATTTTTATTTAGGAATGGCAAAGGAAGATTTCTTGGTTCAAGATAAAGGGATTTGAACAATTTAGATGGATTTTTGAGTTTCAAATAACGTCTACATGACAATATATAGCAGATGTGCTTCTGTTATGAACCACCCTGTCATCCTAACTGAGAAAGCAGGAATGTGCTGGGGGACGGGATGATGGACGAGGACTAGCAAGGAGACGCATTCATTTGGAAATGTTTCTGAATGCCTGCACTAAGCCAGCTTTACTCCATTTTACCACTGGGAAAAAAGATTGTTCACTTTAATATGCCTACAGAAGAAAACTCACAGTATCTGTTAAAATGGAGAAACTCTTAAGGATCATTTAGAAAAACAAAACAAATGACTATTATATACTTGGTACTATTGCATATGTGATCTTGTAAATCCTTTAGCAACACTGTGAGATATAAAGGTCATGGACTATTTCCCCTATTTTTTCAGTTACAGAAACAGCATCAGGGAAAGAGATGCAAAAATGGTTTCTCCATTTTTGACTCCATCAAGGCTGCACGGCTTGTCATTTGCAGAGTTAGGATTCAAATCTCTAATCTAAACCTTCTGACTCAGGAGTAACCAGTTGCCTCTCATGCTAAAGTGCATTGAGATGACCTCTGTGCACTAATCTGGAATATAAAATATATGAGGAAACACATCCAGATGAAAATAAAACTCAGGGAAAGAGATGCAAAAATGGTTTCTCCCCTGGTTTTTCCTGGGGACCAGAAACTTGACTCTGAGCAGTCAGATCAGGTTTTTGTTATGCAGATATCCATTGGCATTAACTTGACCGATTTACAAAAGAATCTTTTTTTTAATGTCTGAACTTACATTCACTTAGGAAAGTAGAAGTAATCAACAGACATATAAAATAAACAAGCAGTGTGTTCGGATATCAATCTTCAGTTTTTACTGAGGAAGGGGCTGCTGATAATGCTTCCCTTGTGGCTGAGAGGTTTGTGTGCTGCTGGTCCTGTGGGCTCCTGCACCGTGTCCCCCGGGAAGTCTGGTTCTGGGAGTGTGGTCAGCACTGCTCCAGGACACTGCTAAGTCTGTGTGTTGACTTTTGCAATGGACCCAACTACAGACAATTGAGTTCTGGGTCTTAACCAGTTGACTCTTACAGTGGTGGCATCATATTGCGCTTACTCTCTGTCATGCCCCAAATTGTGTAGGTTCATGTTCACAAATGCCCTTCAACTGTCTATCCAAGATGGAACAATTTATAGATCCTTACTTCTTCTTAGCTTGTCTGTGTATTCTCTGCTCTAACCAAAGAAAGCTCACCTGGGATTTCTGCTCTAGCAAAAATGTGTTGACATAGAAAGATGACTTCCTTTCGTCTTTCTCTTTCTCATGCAGCCTTTTTGATTTAGTTGTGCTTGTAACAGACTTTTCCTTGTTTTTACTTTGAATATGTTTCTGCAGAAAGATACTTGTGGTCATCGCAGTCATGGTGTATTGCCAGAGCCATCTCTGGAAGATCCGAGTGTGTTATTACTGCTGAGAAAGAGCCTCCTTTTGCCAGTCTGAGGTCAGTTTGCTTTTATATATTTTATACATCCTAAGTTCATCTTAGACACTCAATTTCTGTTTTTAATTAAATATTCCATTGAGAACATATTTGTCATTTTATAACTTTTTTTTCTTATGAAATATGCAAAATCTCAAAATGCCATGTATTATAATTGAGGATAAAATGGAAACTAAGAACACTTTTTTTTTCCTCCTCAAAATTATAGCACTGAGACTACCCACTAGAGGGTGTCATTGAGCTGTTATGGTATGAAGTGACCTGCTCCCACAGAGGGTTTCTTTCCTGGCAATTGTGCATTTTGAGTGGATAATGTGGATTGTCTAGTGGGTAAAGGAGGAAGCAATGATGCTTCATGGATTGCTAAGGTTCTATGTGTCCACTTGGGAAAAAAAAGAGGTTTTGCGTATATTTCTTTTTTTTTTTTTGAGACAGAGTCTCGCTCTGTTGCCCGGGCTAGAGTGCCGTGGCGTCAGCCTAGCTCACAGCAACCTCAAACTCCTGGACTTAAGCAATCCTTCTGCCTCAGCCTCCTGGGTAGCTGGGACTACAGGCATGTGCCACCATGCCTGGCTAATTTTTTCTATATACATTTTAGTTGGCCAGATAATTTCTTTCTATTTTTAGTAGAGACGGGGTCTCGCTCTTGCTCAGACTGGTCTCGAACTCCTGACCTCGAGCGATCCACCCGCCTTGGCCTCCCAGAGTACTAGGATTACAGGCGTGAGCCACCGCCCCCGGCCTGGTTTTGCATATATTTCTAAGTTTGCTGAACAAATAAAAAAGTACACGTGTGCACGCACACGCACGCACACACACACGCACGCACACACACACACACACACACACACTAAGGACCTAAAAAACTCCACAATGAACTAAAGATAACTGGCTTTAGAGTTCTTTTCTCCAGAGTTCAATGGGTTGAAGACCTGTAGTACTGTTTTTGTTCATGCAAATTAATATGTTTTCTAACAGGAAGATTCATGGGACAAAATGCTTCCTTAAACTTTACTGGGTTTTACTTCCCATTACCTCCGATTACTAGGTTTGACTGTAAAACTTCCAATCTGGGTGAGCCACAGTGTAAAATGAGACCAACACTCACAGGACACCAAGATACCATTCAAGCATTACCATTTTCTCTTTAAATGTTCACATGTAAGACGCTGGTTTGTTATTCTCCTTTTGATCTTTGATGGCTAAGTTTTATAATGCTTCAGTGTCAACACAGTTTTGTAGTCACTAGCCTGAATCTTTTAAAATATTCTAGCCTGCTTTCTTTCATTAGGTTTTCAGATAAAATGAAATCAGTGATGTCCTTCTTAATGTTGAAAGGGTATCATGAAAGAATGATCCAGGTTGTTTTACCTTGGCTTATAGCAGTTACTTTCAAATTCTTTATCAGTTAGATTTTCCAATGTTCCATCTCCAATTGTCAATTTCTTGGTTTGAGTTGTCATAGCAACTAAATCAATTAATATCATAGTCTTTCTCATTGGTTATTATACATTTTATTGAAAAAGTGTTGAATTGGCCTGGGATGTGGCCATTTAGATCAAGCTATTCAGGTGCATGTCTTTGCTTGTTCCTATTTTGACCATGCACAGATACCTATTAAATACCAAGTTTAACCTTAGAGAAAAGAATGAAAATTGTCCCTCAATTACCTCCTCAGTTGGTTTTAGGTATTTAGAATTTACATATCTACTCCTTGATTTCAAGGAACTATTTTTACAATACCCTTGCCTTAAATCCTCTTAGCTATTATCACTCAGAGGTGAGTAATAGTTTTGATTAATTTTTTATTGAATATTACTTAAAATAATGTTCTATCTTATCTGTGGCTTCAGTTACCATGTGGTTACACTGATTAGTCTTATATTTACTAGCTCAGTTGTTCTTAAACATTTTGTTCTCAGTAATTGTCTATACTCTTAAAAGTTATTGAGAACCCCAAGAGCTTTTAATTATGTGGTCATATCTATTGATATTTACTGCATTAAATATAGAAATTAAAACAGTTCTAGAGCATTATTAATTTATTTAAAAGGACATTATTAAATCTATTACTTATTAACATAAGTTATAAGTATCAACATTACTTATTAACATAAGTAATATATTTTTAATGAAAAGTAACTATTTTCCAAAACTAAAAAATTTAGTGAGAAGAATGACATTCTTTGCATTTTTGCAAGTCTATTATATATGGCCTAATGGAAGACATCTGAATTCTTAGCTGCCTCTACACTCAGTCTGTTGTGATATTCTGCTTTGGCTGAAGTATATAAAGACAATTCAGCCCCACACAGACATATAATTGGGAGAGAGAGGTGTGTTTAATAATCTTTTCATATAATTATAGATTTTTTTGATACTATACCAAGTCTCAATAAGAGGTAGTTTCAAAGAAAGTAGTTGCAAGGTAGAATCCCAAACTATAGCAATAACTTCTTATATTTTATTGCATTAAAATGTGTTTGTCTACCTTGCACTTTGAATGGATCTTTTACCCAGGCGTGATATTATCTCATACATTGGTTATTTGGAAAACATTGATTCCCTGAGTTTTGCACTTTTTCCAAATGTTGATACATTTTATTATATAATATCAAAACCAAAAAACAAACCAACCCCATTTGATAACATTATCCCTATCTCCTAGGAAAAGTCTTCAAATGTTTGAAAGCTGCCAGGCTCCTAGTAGTGGATGCCACTGCCTATGAGCCTGCTAAGGCACCAGTAGTATTAGCCACCACTGTTTTTGCATCATCAGTGCAAATGCCAGCACAATGAAAAAGGCAAACATGTTTATGTCTTAGTGACATTATTTAAATAGTTTTGACCTTATGAGTTTCCCAAAAGTGTATCGGGGGAACACCCAGAGCTGTGGCCCACACTTTAAGAAGTCCTATACTGATTCAAAACCCTTTCTTGAACCTTGGATCAACATATTTAGTGGTCTACTAGGTCTGCTATAGGCACTGTCATCTCAAGAATCTTAACTGGATACTGTTCATATTTCCTTCTTTTCCTCCAAGCTGCTTATTTTTCATATTCCAGCTCAGACACGTTCATTCTCCAAGCCACTCAAGTCAGAAACTTAGGAGTCACTCTTGATTTTTATTTGCCCTTAATCTCCTTTGGCTAATTAGTCTCTAAATTCAATCTCTCAAATATTGTTCTTTCTGCCTAATCCTATCAAAATTAAGTTCAAGCCTTCAGCATCTCAGGCAACTGCCTGTAACTAGTCCTGCCCAACACCACCCCCTGCCCAAGTCTCCCTCTTCTATTCACACTCCACATGCATTCTAGAGTTAATTTTTAAAGAACAAATGTAGATAAAGCAAAAGTTAGAATCAGAGTATGTCACACAGCTGTGGCCTCATTTCTTTCCTCTGTCACTTCACCAGCTGAGTGACCTTGGAAAATTGCTCAGGCTCTCTGTGCTGGAGTGTCGTCATTGTAAAACAGTTTTTAAATAAAAAAAAATTCACTGCATTTGGCTACAAAGATATATGGAGCAAAAAGCCTGGCAAAAAGCAAGTTCTTAGTACATGTTGATTTTTTTTTTTTTGGTCAATTCCTCCTCCCCTAAAACTCTCACCATTTTATTGCAACCATTAGTTGAAATGTTTGAATTGTTATAATTTTTAACTTATTCTTCATCTTATTCCCAGAGGATGGCACAATGTCTGAAATAGTTAAAGTTTAATAATTATTGGTGGAATGGAGAAAAGTTTGATCTGAATTATCTATACGTGCAGACTTTCTTCGTTTTATTACTATTCACATTTTTTCCAGTCATGTGTCTTGAAGAGTCTACTAATTATCACATAAAAATATGCTGTAATAGTTTAACATATATAACCTAAACTATGTATTAGCCTATGAACATAAACTATATATTAGCCTAGGAACATATTGCCCTCAAATTGGCAAACCCCTAAGTCCATTTTTAAAAACACATTTCTTCTAAAGCCCTAAAAGAACAATAGTTTAACTTGCTTATGGATGGATTTGATGAGCAGTGTGGAAAGTCCCCCAAACTCCTGAAATTGTTCATAATATTTAGTGAATGTCACCTGTGCATAATTTTTTTTTTTTTTTTTTGGTGCTAGGATTAGGGGAGAGGATTCATTTCTTTCATCAGATTCTCAAAAGAGATCTGTGACCCAGACAAGCAATAACCACTGTTGTAGAAGATGTCAAAGAACATAGTACCAGAGATTGCCAGGTTACATGACAGGCTTAGTGGGATGTATTTTTTAGCAGGGAAAATTTTTGGAACATGTCAAATCACACAATGAAGGCAATTGTCCTATACTTAGGACTGAACTTTGAAAATAAATTATCTGAAGACCATGACCTTGAACCCAAGTCCCTGATCTTTGAACAAGAGCCAATAAATAAAATCATTAGCTCACAGTGCCGATTATACTCATGTGTCTTCAGAACGTCCCTTGGATTTGTTGCCAACACTGCTGGGGCTTAGACAGAGCCTGTGATGATCACAGCCTTGGGTTTAGTTTCTTTGGTGTAAATCTCCTGAATTTTTCCTTCATTCTTTACACATTCTCAATGTGGTGCCTTTTATTTTTTATTTTTAGAAAAAAATCAGAATAGATCTAAAAACAGAACATTGTAGCTTCCCCTTTATGAAAAGCCCGAGCAGAGAAAAAAGCTGTTCTTTGACCTTATGACATCTTTTGAAAACATGTTTGTTACTAGCATTTTTTATCATGCTCCTTTTGAACTTTAAATTGACTATGTGGATAGTTTAACTAAAACTCAGTAAAATATTGGAAGATTCACGTGGATAAAATGTAGTGTCTAAATGTAAGATCACAGCCAGACAGGATAGGAATGGATAAAGAAAGAAAGCGAAGAGAATGCCAAAACTATCCAGAGTGGAAGTTTTAACTATTAATAGCTCCTTTGATCTGGAATTCTATATGTCATGTTTGTAAGGACTAGACTAGATTAGGATCTGGGATCTAGTTCCTTCCTCATAGGGTGACCATGTGTTCCCAGTTGTCCAGGACACTCTCATTTCACACATACTGCCCGGGAATCTTGTCAGTTACTCTTTGACTCACAGAAGTATCTCAATTTGCAAAACAAATTATATGGACCTGCTCTTTGCCATGAACAATGTTACATATGAGTCCACTGACGCCTCTAGAATTGGATAAAATGCAGTAGTGATTAAGACCAAAGAAACAAAGTGAGATATTGAGATGGCCTGGCATTATGTTCTTTTTGTAGAAGCATAAACTTATAGCCTAGGGAAAAAGTCCACAGATTTTGTTGCCTTAAAGGTTCAGTGATATTTTGGTGACATGAAGCATGATTGCATAGAATAACCCAACCTCATCATTCAGTGTATTCTTGGTGGACAGCCCTTGGTTCAGTGGTCTGTGCAAAAGGATTATAATGAAGATATTGTCAACAGAAAATGGAGAAATGCCTCAGTGGCTACCATGGTCAGCTTTTTTTTCTTGTGATGTTTTTCATTACTGTCTGCATACAAGTTTGCTGAATTAACCTACAAGAACTGAATCTGTGATAAAGATGTGGGACCACAGGTGACACCTGGTGCTCAGGACATCTGATTGATAAGGAACATGTTTTAATCTAAATTCTTGACTATCTATTTATTCCCAGTTCTAATTTTTTTTAAATAAAAAGCAGAACTGTTTATTACAATGTATCAAAATTAAAGTATTGCCTAACACTTTAAAAATAATGCACCTTTCAATAATGCCTTGAAATAAGTTAACGAGGACAGCAGCCTTCGTATAGTTTGGTACCTTTCTTTCTGGACCTTTATGTTTGAGATTCCTGGTTCTCTCCTTCTCCACTTATGGCTTCAAAGAGACACATGCGGGCTTTTCTGTCTCTCAATTGCTCACTTATTAAAATTTTCAGGTCCAGATTTGCTAATGTCCTCGGTTCCATGTCTCATTCTGATTATACTCATTCCTCAACCACACGAGTCAGACATGTGGGTGAGAAAGATGTGGCTCTTCCTTTGCTGATACTTTTTCTTAGACCCACTTTATTTTTGTTCTATGAAACTAGAAACAAAATTGATTCTTCATTTCAGCCTACCTCTCAGAAGTTTCACTGCAAGTTTTCTTTCTTCCGCCCTGTTTTGAACAGAGAAATAGTCCCCTATTCTTAATTTCTTTTTTACTGTCACTAGAGTTCATGTACATTGAAATTTAAGTTCTTTTCAATAAATCTTAGTTACTGACTCTTCAGAAACAAACTAGTTTTTGATACAAATCTTCTGGTTATAGAAATGGGATTTTAAAAATAAACAGCTTTAAAAATCGCTTGATGCAAATAGGGTTTTAAACAGCTGTAATACTGTTTTTATGATAGCTACTTTGTTTTCTTTATATTCTGTCCATATTTCACATCTACAAATAGCCATAAATGTGCCCCTTTTCTTTCTTCTGCTTATGTTCTACCTACTCATCCTAGTTAGTAGGTAGTGGCTATAAAACCTGTGACTCAGCATTTTCCATGTATGCAAAAGTGTTTCAGGAATAGAAGGTATAGAAGAAAAGAATAAATAAATGTGGGAAATATTGAGTGATACTAATTTCAGTGTGTTGCTTTAATGAGGGGCTGGTTAATGCACAGTAGAGAATTCTAAGAGGTCGGGAATAGTGCACAAGTATTCCCTAGTATCTTTGTTCACAAAAATCTAGTTCATGGAACAGATTTTTGTCTTTGAATATTTGATGGGAGCAGTGGCCCATGGAAGAGGTTTTGGAAAATGCTGTTCTTTTCCTATTGAATGAAGACAGATGTGGGTGCACATGTGTGAATACCTCAGCATGTATCAATATGTGGTTGTGTGTTCATGCATGCATGTGCCTATCTACCATAAATGTCTGGCTATGGGAGGCACTATTCTATCAGCACCCTATCTGTATGTGTGGATTGATGCCTGCATGGGGGATGTGTCACTCATGGGTGAGTGTGCAGTGGGTGTAGATGAATATACTCTATGTCAGTCGTTCCTGTATGAGACAAGGTGAGAATCAGTTTTCAGCATGATTGGTTTCAGGCCAGCATAAGATGGTGACTGGCTTTAAGCCAAGATTTCTATTTCCTTACCAAATTGCATATACAGATCTGTTGGTATAAAGGACTTAGATTTTATAAATTGTGAGAAAGTTAACTGTGAGCTTAGAGTAGAAGTTGGAGCTGTTTTGTCGAAGGGACTATGTGTAATTGAGGTGCCAGAGGGTATAGTATCATGGGTTATTATAGTTTCATTGCTTAACGTATGTGAAATTTGTTAAACTAGGACAGAATTATTCCTATTTATGTATACTCTTTTGCTTATATTGGGCAATGACACATCAATTATCATTGCTCAGATCACTTAGTGCTCCAATTACATTTACTCCAAAGTATGTGCTTTTGATTTCAGCACCTAAGATCAGAGGATAACTTGGAAAATTATGTCCACATAATGACTAAGAGCTTCCCTTCTTTCTTTGGATAGCAGTGCTGCCCTCATTGTATGCTTTTATTTTATTTCAGCATATTATGGGGGTACAAATGTTTAGGAAAATACAGAGTTTCTTTTAAGGGGAAGCAAGTAAGTTATTTGACATAAGGGCTTCCAATGCCTCATCCCTGGTGAAATTGCAGTGTCCGCCTATATTTATAACTCCTTTGGGTCTGTGACAGATTATATAATCACAACTGAATCCCAAGAGGAATGCTTCTTAGATTATCACCGTTTTAAAAGCAGATCCATGTCACAAAGGAGGCAGAGTTAAAGTGACCTGAGTGGAAGCTGACAGGTTGTGAAGGTGAATTAGCCGCTCTCGTGTCAGTGGGTGCAAATCACTGCAGGGGGTGGTGACCGTGGCAGGAAAGGTCTCTTCTGGGTTAGCTGCTGGGCCAATTAGGTATTAATGGCAGAGAGAACGATTCTTTTGGTGGCATAAGAGGCCCACTGAGATCAGTGTCTGTAGGACTACAAAGCTGAGCATTTTGTCATAATGGGGAAACAACAGATACTTTTTAACCTTCTCCTTATATTAATACAACATGCTACAAGAGCACACAAAAGCCAGTCCATCGATGAAAATTGTATTTTCCTAAGGACTTTTTCCATCTTTAAAAACAAAATATTTCACCTTTTCATTGCTGTATCTTCATGAGTTTTCTTTGCTTTACCATCATCCTATTCTGTAATGTGCAATTCAGATATGCCCTTCAAAGATGGTCTTTATAGTGAGATTCTGGTTTTGAACTCTATTTTCCCAGTGATCCACTCTTAGAAGACTGGTTACGCATTCCTCTAGAAAATAGTGTGTGCTCTAATCGTAAAGAGGTAGCAAAAATGTAATTAAAATGTAACCAATCTATTTAAAAATCACATAGTATAAATAATCACCAATTATTTTATTTTAGTAAATTAATGTCTTACGGCATTATTCAAATAAAATAATTATTATAGTTTGAACTAATTTCACAAAACAACACTATATTTAAATTAAAATTCGTGGTGTTCCGCATACAGTACTATTCTGTAACATCAGTTAGGAATCCTCAGAGGCTTGCTTCTAAGGACAGCCCTGGGCAAGAGAGTAAACATTCTTGCCTCTGATTTCTATTGAGTATCTTGTTTTTGCACCATCTTGTCACTAAGTATCCCTCAAAAGGAATCTGACAAGGACATTAATCTGACAAGGAGTAAGTAATTAAATGGCTGAAACAGATTATTCTGAGTGTTAAAGAGGACCAAAAAGAGAACAATGCTTAGGCCAGAGGAAGAATCCCTCTGCCCCACCAGCCAGGCACGCACATTATACACTGAAGAAGGGAGGGCGTGGTGCAGTAGCCCTTCCCACTACCTTTTATCCCTGCCATGCGTATACAGCCTATTCTATGTCCTCATTCTATGCACATTTTTGTCATATTTTAAAAATAATATACTTCCTTCATCTTATAAGATCATAAAATATTGGGTAAATATATTCAATCCTTTTAGCAGTCTGGGGATATGTTGTTTAAAAAGCATCTTTAAGTCCTTGAAAATGACTATAAATCAACATACGCAGTCTCTTCTAACACAACTCAATTGTGGTATTCCCAGGAAAACTCACGTTATTAAAAATTGCATTATAAAAAATAATTATTTCAATGAGAACCAGAGGGAAAAGGCTAACTGCTTTAACCCTATAATACAAAGCTACTGTTTTCTTTCAGAAATTTCAGTAATGAGGGTCTTTAGTTGTGAGTACAAAGCTCTGAGACCTGAACATGAAGGAGCAAATCCAGCACTTGATGATATCCATTTCTGCTCAAGAGTATAGAGAACTTCTATTCATTTTTAGTGCCTTTATTACTCATTGTTCTCAGAAACAAAACATAAGTCAGCCCAAATCCATCAGTCCTATTGCAGCAGAATAACTTTTTTCCTTACCCCATCCCTACAGAGCTGCATTCTAATCTATTGTGGTTAGCACAATACAAATCATCCTTAATTCGTCTCTTTTGTTATTTCCATTTCTTGTTAAGAAAACTTAAGCTAATGGAGGGATGTCATTTTTGTTTGAATGGAGAAGCATTCATTATAGACAACAGGAGGTAAGTTAGATCATTCCAGGAAGTTCAACAAGCAGGACTTGGCAAAGACCATTAAAGGGCTTTCTAGTCTGGACTAAGGAAACTGATAAATTATGTGTCTTGGAAGTGGGGTAGTGATTTGTGTAGCTTGCACTTCCTTTTACCTAGAAGTAGGAGAGGGAATAATACGCCTCCTTTTGCATCTTTCACAAATATGCCCAGTTTTGTTGTGTTTCTTCTTTACTCTGTGTCTTGTGAACTCATCTTATTTATTTCTGCTCTGCTTTTGTCTTTACCTTTTTTTCTTTTTTTTTATTTCAGCATATTATAGGGGTACAAAAATTTAGGTTATGTATATTGCCCTTGCCCCCCCCCCACCCCCGAATCAGAGCTTCAAGCATGTCCATTCTCTAGATGGTTCGCATTGCACTCATTATGTGTGTAAGCAGGGTATGTGGACTTGTCTGTAGCTTGGTAAGGATTGAGCATCCAGCGACCACAAAGAGGAAAATGAGACATTGAGAAGAGAAATAGAGATGAATGGAGGTCTGAAAGAAAAAAAAAAAAAACAACACCAACCAAGTTGTCATTTCCTTTGTATATTGTGGTGAAGAAATTGGAGAACTCTTGTTTTCTATTTATTACTTGCTATCTTTAAATGTCTACTCCTTTTATGTGTGTTTGACAGTTTCATCCTGATCTTTCTGACTTCGTTGATGCTGCAGGCTGCCCAGCATCCCTGTGCTGGTCAGCACACAGCCTGCTGCTGCTGTCGCTTGCTTGTCATCTTCACACGTGGTGCCAGAGCATTCGCGTCTTGTCAGTCATGTCATTACAGTGTCCCTTTCAGCATTACAGGTGTTGTCTTCTTGATAGATGTGTTTGTAAATTGGTTAACATTTTACTTTTGTGTTAAACCAAATAAAACTATCCCCTTTGGACCAGGTAGAAAAAAAAAAATAGTTAAGAGGTTAGGGAACAGGGAAAATGAAAATGGCTAGAAATAAAAATTTGCCATTATATGCTGAGTTTGAAGAATTGTTGAAACCAAACTGGATAGTTGAGAAGTGGCCCCAACATAATAGACTTAAGTCTCTGAGAAGTATTTAAATACCTTTCCATAAAAATTATCATCTTCTGTATCTATGTTCCACTCCATACAATCTAGTGATATGTTTCAATCAAAATCATTTCTATTGTCCCTTTATCCAGAAGAAAAAAAAGTATTAACAATGATTGCCTCTGGTTAACAACATTATGGGTAATTTTGCTGTTACTTTTAAAAATGTTCCTAATTTTCTACTGTATGAGCATTAAAGAGTACTAATCTATGATATAAAAGAAATACTTACAGGAAATTTGTTAGAAATGAAATTGATAAAGAGGCATATATACAGTCCACTGTTGATGTCACATGCTTGTCATCTTTGTGGGCAGTCCCATGGATATTCACGTCTGGTCAGCCATTTCACTACTCCCAGCTTTTGGCTGGGGTGGAGGGTAAAAATATGGCAGAAATCAACTGTTTTGTAAATGGCCAGAATCCACTGTATTAGCAAAGATGGTGCAATCCTCCATCTCTATTATATTTATAGAAGTCTATCAGTTTTGCTACTTACATAACTTGCTATTCTCTAGACAGTGATCTCCTTCAGGGGAATAATTGTTTTATTTATCTTTACTTTCAAGACCCTGAGTGTCTAAGATACATAGGAAAAAAATTGTTAAATAATTGAATGAATGAATTTAAAGCACTTAAATCACAGTGCTTCTTAATTATACTTTAAAGCACTTTTTAATTACAGTATAGGATTTTGGCAGTCTGGTATACTTTTACAGAAATAATCTATACTTTTGAATTAATGGGATTCACAGATTCTGTAATATTACCGTAAAATTTATTACCACTTGGATATTATATGTTTATCTTATGTATTTGTTGTTTACCTTTTTCTCTCCCACCCACACTAGAAGTCAGGTTCTAAGAAGGCAAGAACATTGTTTATGTGCCAATTCTGTAGCTCCTATGCCTAAAATGGCACCTCACCCTTAGTAGGTACTCAATAAATATTTGTTGGATGAATGAATGCGATATTTTTTATAAAATTATAAATATAATGAAAGTTTACAGAAAAAAGTAATTAGTATATATAGTAATATAAAATAAAGTCAGTAAAGTCACCTACAATTCAATTACTCAGGGATTATCATTATTAAACATTTATTATAGTATATTTCATTCCAATATTTTTTAATGCATGTAACATAAAAAATGCAATTATAATATATATGGTTATTTAATCTTATTTTTTCCCATATTTGGTATGAGAAAGATATCATCCATTGTAATGGCTACTTAATATTTCACTATATTTTTTCAAAGTTTATAGCATGAGCTTTGGAATCAGCCTTTGTTTAAATTCTGGCTCTTCTGTGTACTCTTGGGTATGTTACGAATACTTATGCGCTTTTGAGGCAATGTAGGAGAAGAAATGAGAAGGGAATAAAAAACAAAGAAGGGAAAAGAGACATTGTCCTAAAATGGAGGCAGAAGGGAGGCAGGCAGGCTTGCAGGTCCCCTGGGTGTGGCTTCCAGTGCCACACCCAGCTCTATCAGTGCAGAATGTCTTCCTCTGCATTCAGCTGCTAAAGGCGCCAAGTCCCCGCAAGGTAGATGAGAATGTTTCATCCTCAGTCTCAAAAGCTTTTCTGCCCTCAACTCTCATAACC
Source organism: Eulemur rufifrons (assembly GCF_041146395.1). Classification (NCBI taxonomy): domain Eukaryota; kingdom Metazoa; phylum Chordata; class Mammalia; order Primates; family Lemuridae; genus Eulemur; species Eulemur rufifrons. The sequence continues at coordinate 67,917,981 of NC_090997.1, read as the reverse complement.
AATAATAAACACATCACAGATAGAATTTTAAACACAATAATCTTTCTTGATGGAGCAGTGTGTTCAGAGGCTTCCAGCACTAATATCTCACTATACTAGCCTTGTGCTGAGATTATGAGATGTCAGTGTCAGCAAAGAGTGATTTACAGTCCCCTCAAATGAATGCCATTTAGTTCTGTGCCAGTTACTTTTCTGCCTTATTCAGATTGTTAAAGAAGCTCATAAGCTTATTATAAGTTATTTCATTTGTCAAAGGCTTACTCAGATCCCACTTATCTTCTCTTTTTTCCCTTTCTTTTATAACTTTTATCACTTAGGGCCACATGTGATTTTGGTCCTATTTTTTGAGGGCATTTTTTATTAATAGTAAGCTATTTCTTAAGAAACTCATACAAACTTCCTCGTATGCATAGTTGATAGTGGCGACTTTGTGGTGTGATTTTATTTTTTTTTTAAGAAACCCAACCCTTCACCCCTGCCCAATTCCCAAAATACCACTTTCCTGCCCTGGCATTGTGATTTATAATCATCTCTGAATCTTCATTTTTTTGGGATAAATGTTATCTTAATCAATTAAATATTTAGCATCACTTGGTGCTGGTATACATTTTAGAGACAACACAGTGTGGGTGGTTCATTAGGAAACAGGTTATTAAAGTGGGCACTTTACAGGAGCCTCCTTGAGTTTCTTTTGTGATTGGGATGTTAGCTGATGACAGCTACTCAAAGGAGTTTGTACAGAGAAGAGATCTCATTTGTGAAAAATGCTTCAGAGAGTTCAAGAGTTTTTTCTCCAAGAAAATCCTGGCTCTTCCAGTAGAGGCCAATGCCTAGACTCTAAGAGGTCACTGTTTTATTGGAAAGAAAACATAGATCCAACACACAGACTTTCACAACAGAAACGTTCTGTCTCAGCTTCTTTGTTTTGGCTTCATTCTCAGGAAGGAAAGTTTCTTCTCAAGAGATGGCCAAGTGGCAAAATGGCCACCAGTAGCACCAGGTTTATATCCTACCAGTTGAGTGATCTCAGTGGAAGCAGAACTTTTCCCTCTGAGCTCCTGCAATAGTTTTAGGCTTGAATCTTATTGACGCAGCCTAAATCACAGATCGATGGCATGAGTAGTATGATAAGTACACACACACACACACACACACACACACACACACACGAATTGTTCCCTGGTCAAAGAGAAAGCTCATGACTCAAGCTGAGCCAACCAGTTTATTTTACTGGGAATTTAAATCTTTTGTGGAGACACACAACTCAAGGGGAATGATTCGTCCTCAGCAATGGCACCCTGAAGAGGGCCCTTTGTTCCTGTTGCCTTAATAGCCAAAGGCTATTTGGTTTACAGCCTTCTGCTGTTCCCTGAACAATTATACTGAGGGAAAATAGAGCATTTTCAAATTCAGACAGCCAGCAGCCTTTCTCACAGCAAAAGAATTTGGAAAAATCAAACTATAGTGCTTAAAATAAGAAAGAGAAAGAGCTTGCTAAATTCCATTAGACATGTTGTTAGAATCTTCTCAAACTTGATTGCTTTTAGGACTTGGGATCCAGACATATTGCTAGTATTATTTTTCAGGGTTGGAGTTAGAACATTTGTATCAAATTCAAACAACATTTATTTGATTAAAATATTATAATTATTAGAATTTGTGAGAAAAAGCCTTAGATGGATAATTTTAAAACATTTGCTCTGAAGCATAATTGAACCAATTATGTCAAAATAGTATGATAATGGGATGAAGTATATTTCATTGCAATGTATTTATATTTCTGAATCTCCAGTTTCAAAGTGACTAGAATGAAAGATAAATGTCTCTTATGTTTACTAATATGAATATGCAATCAAACCTATTTGAGAGGTTCCTTACAAAAAAGATGCTGCATTGGAGAAAATAGCCCTGAATTAGAGGTTGTGCTATTCCTTATTTCAGAACAATAATATGACACAAAATGCAAAGTAGAAGTCAATTTCCTTTCTTGCAAAGGAAATTCCAAATTATTCTATGCATTTTCTAAATTTACTCTTAAGTCTGATTGCATCTTCCTGGGTTATTCATGTACCATCAAAAAAAGCACAAAAATTGCTACATATACTAAGTTAGATATATTATATTTTGTTGTCAGCTGAGAAAGAGGGTTTGATATGCCTTCCCCAATGGCACTGGTAAAGGTGAAAGTCAATCCCAGGATCTTTTTGTAGTCTTTTATATCTGACATGCACAGATCTATTCAAACTGTTTTATAAATTGCTTCAGTTACTTCTAGGAAAATGTCATGTATATTTATTATTGTGAGTGTACAGTAGGACTCTGTGTTTTATTTTTAGTTTCGTTTAATGTTATGTGATCATATCCTATGGGCAAGTTGTGTTAGAAGCCAGAGAGGGCAAGATGTAGAAGATATTCCTGCATTTCGATTCATAGTCCAGCAAAGAAGATAGACAAAGTAAGAGAGAAATGTGCTGTAGTGAGATGAGGGAGATAATAACGGCAATGAAGTTTTTGAGTGCCCAATGTCACAAAGCTGGTTGGTGACAGGGCCAAGAGACAAACCCAGTGTGCCTAGTGCTGAAGTCCAGTCCCTTAGCTACTGTGATGGCCAAGTAGAGTAGGCACTAAGATATATCTATGGGTGTGTGTGGGAGCACAGAGGAGCAGCATTTATCCAGCCCATGGGGTAAGGGAAGGCTCTCCTATGGAGTACCCCAATGTGCCTCCGATAATTAGGAATTAGTCAAGCCCAAGCAGGAGAAGGGCTTTTTAAGGCAGGTGAATGAGCCCAAGGAAATAAAAACATATGATGTGTCTGGTGTGGAACATCAGGAATAACTTAGGAAATTAGGAACCTAATTTATAATGGCCTTGGTTTCTACAAAACCCTCCCAAAAATAATCCCCCCCAAAGCAAACCAAAACCAAAACATATTAGAAACAGTATTATAGGGTAAGATGGGTATTGATGGTTTTAAAGCAAGGGGGTAATGCTTTCAGATGTCTATTTTAGCAAGTGCAGTGAGACAGAGGTGTTTGAGGCAAATTTAAGGGAAAGAAACCAACTAGGAAATTCCTTCAATAGTCTAGATGAGAAGCAACATGTGCTGGAATAAGACATAACAATAGTTATGAGGGGGCATGGAGGAAGGAATCAAGAGATATTTAAGAGGTAGAATTGATTAAGCTTTATAAAGCTTCAGTATAATGTGGTAGAGTCAGATAGGCTAGGCTCAAAAACTGGTTCTGCTACTTAGTAGTATGTGACCTTCAGCAAGTTGCTTAACCTCTCTGAGATTCCTCATCTGTCAAAGGGTAATAGCAGAATCTTCCTCATTGGGTTGCTGTGAGGATTAAATGTTAATGTGTAGAAAGTATTTAGAACAGTGGCTGTCATGTATTATTATTTCTGATTGGGTGTGACTGATAGATAGCCACTCATTGGAGATTTGGTGAATGGTGTAGTAACCATTTGAAATAGGGAATACAAAAAGAAGGAGCTGGCCTGGGAGGAAAATTCATGACTTTACTTTTATATTTATTGGGCTTGATGTGTTTGAGTTGTATTCTCAGGTAAAGAGGTATAGTAGGCAGTTGCGTGTACTGGTCTGAAACTCAAAAGTGGCTTTTGAGAGGCGGGTACAGATCTGAGAGTAGTCAGTATTTCTGTGTAGGTGCCATTGGAAGCCATAGACATTGATGAGATTGTCCATGGGGAGCATTCAAGTAAGAAGAGAGGAGAATGAAGAGCAAGACCTAGGCAGATCAACAATGAAGCTGAAGGAGGGAGAGCTGATGGAAGGATGGAGGTAGGGCCAGGAGAGATTGGTTTCTTTGCTTGTGTGCAACCAGACATCTGATGATTCTTAGATCACTTAGATCTTACTTCCCCTCTGGAAAGAATAAAAAGTGAGTATGAATCTTTGAACAGAAGTGACTGATAGGACATGAAGATTTCATTTTTTTGTAAAGTTCTGCTGACATTTAAGGGTCAGAAGAATTCCCATTTTTTTGTCTATCCCATGACTCTGTCTCACTTTCCATTTTCTGTGTTTTGCCTTGATTCTCTTCTTTCTGGGAGGCAATCTGTAGTTTCACCATGCCCTTTTTGAGAGTGGCAATGAGAACTAACACAAATATTTAGGTGTGGATAAGTCATAACTTTGTGTAAAGAAATATAATATTTTCTGTTTATTTCCAACTTTCAAGACTTTGCTGATTTCATTTACTACAAAGACACATTGTTTTGATTCTGTAAGAATCTATCCTTCTGCAGCGACTCGTGGTTCCTTTACTGGGTTGTAGAAAAGCTACCAACTCTTTATTTTATATGCCTTTTGCAACCATGGATAGAAAACAAAAGCAATAAACTTTTCCTCTACTCCCTCTGAGGACAAGTTTTCCCATATCCTAATCTTCTCTTCTTTTGTAGAGCTTCCCTCTGTGGTTCAGGATTGAAAACTTTCCTACATATTCGAAAGGTCAGAACAATGACTAATTTATCTCATCTTTATTTTTCATGTCATGTGGATTATTTAGAACCATAAACAGTTTGAATACATAAGTGAACAAATGAACGTGAGTTGATCATGCACTCAATGGTGCAAAATATACATAATACATATTACAGAATGGGATGTGTTTCTATTAGTGCATATTTTCTCTTTGATAGAATTTGAAACTATGGGCATACAAGGACACACAGAGTGGTATAATGGACATTGGAGACTCAAAAGTGGGAAGGTGGAAGAGGGAGAGGGATGAAAAATTACCTATTGGGTATGATGTACACTATTTGGGTGATGGGAACAAAAGCCCAGTCTTCACCACTATGCAATGTATACATGTAGCAGAATTCAACTTGTACCCCCAAAATTCATTAAAATTTTAAAAAAAGAATTTTAGTGTAGCATTTTATTTGTATCACTAAACTGAGTCTTTTGACTTCACTCTCAAAAACTTTTGAATCAAATGCTATTAAAGCTGTCTTTGTAAGAGAAAAGAGCATTTTAATGTAAGGTAAATGTCATCTTTGAGCAGAAACTTCTTTTCTTCTTTAAGTTTTGTTTTTGAACAAGAATAAACCACAAGAAAATAAAATACCTGGGAAAAACTATAGCACCAGTTTTAGAAAAAGGATTCTTTTCATAATATAAAGACATTTTTCCTTTGTGAGAACTATTGAATCCATGTTGTTTCTCCTGATTATGTATGCTTTCAACCTCTGATGTAAACCTCAAAACACAAGATTGTCAGCCACTCCTTCTTGTTTACCATCACTGAACAACTAACACAAATACTACTTGTCATCCTTGAGAGACTAGTGTGCATATTTGCACTGTAATTATTAAGGATTTGGTTCTTGTGGTTTTTCTACAATTATAGTTTGTTTTTCCTCAGGGTGAAGAATGAGCCTATAACAAAAGAATAAAGACTGAACCATATGAATAGTAGCTTCAACTTGTAAAATCTTGAAACTGTCTATAATTTCAGATTCCTGAATATTACAAGAAAATCTAGTATCTCAGATACCTATTTTTTACTTTATTTACTTTACTTTAATATGGTTCAATTATATGCTTTATATAATATAAATAAATATTTTAAAAATATAAATTAGTTTTTTATGGCTTTTTAAAATTCAGAGTTTAGATTCAAGATTTTTTGGGCTTATTTTGATAATTCCTCTTCCTAGATAAAATAAATTTTTCAATTAGAAAAATAATGATAATATAGCCAAAGGAACTAGTCAGTAATCAAATGATATTATAGTCAAATTGCCAAGAAAAGAACCATTTATATGTTCACATATGAAAACAGAAAATTATTAAAAATTAAATGCTTATTTCTAGTTCAGTGATAAAAGCAGGCAGGGAGAATAGAACAGAATTTTCTTTGAGGACAATAATAATCTTGCTACATCTTTTTTACATAAACAAAAAGACTGGGGTAGCTTATTAACCAAGTGTTAATTTAATTCTAATCATTAGGATTCCTTAATTTTTTTTTTTTTTGGAAACAAACCATTTAACAAAAGGCTTATTGGTTGGTCTCTGTAAGAAAGGGAAAATTGGTACTACTTTTCCATGACTAGAAGTAGAGTTGACTGATTTTTCTTCCCAGGAATTGTTTTCACTGCTTATCTGGCAATTCCAGAATTTAGTTTTCTTAACAAGCATTCTTAGGTTGCTCTTTTACAGAATTGAGGCCATTACCCTTTAAATGAAGATCTTTTAAGAAATTGTGCTCACTACTTCATTGACTGAAATATCTCTGCTGGCATTCATAGCATTAAAGGGAAGGAGCACCAGAGACCACATCTGGAAAAACAGTGGATGAACGAGATAGACAGCAATCTTGCTTTAGAAGAGACTCATCATAGCAAGAGACTAGGCATAAGTTGAACAGCAAATGTAGTGTCACCACTTTGAGAGCAAAAATGACTTCTAAAAAAAAATGAGTATTTATTTTGATTCCATCTTACAGCATAATGTTTAAAAAACGAAAAAATATTTTAATTCTAAACCCCCAGTCTTGTTAAAGGTTGAAAGGTTGCCTTGTTGCCTTTTGGGTATACTCAGCCCATTTCATGGATTTATTAGGCAAAATACAATTTTCACTTAACTTGGATCTGGGGCAATGTTCTAGCTATGAGCTTCCCAGCCTCTGTCTTTTGGTTCAAATGCCCCAACAATGTAAAGGGCAGGAGCATTACTATCTGCCTGGCCTTCCTGGCTCTCTGTCTTCCCGGGATAGTCTCCCAAGAAGGTAAAGCATTGGGGGAGGGGAGGAGAGCATGCAGGAGGCCTGTTCAATGCCAGTTCTGATAGATGGCACAGTGGATTCTTGCAGAGCTCCCTGGCGTGGCTGAGTTCATGGAAATGTGTTCACTCTCCTGCTCCCCTAGTAGTGTGTTGAAAGGGGCACATTCAATCAGATGAACAGTTAACATTCCTGGCCCATTTATATCCACACCACACTGGACACACACACACAAAAAAAAGCAAAACAAAAAAAAACAAACACCCCAAAATTGTTGGTTAGAGGACTGGGCTTGTCCTAACGTACAAAGTCACCTCTCATACATGCAAGGAGGACCTGTCATCAGAGTTGCAACGCCCAAGCCTCAGCTTTGAGACCATACTGCAATCCCCTCTCTCAGACACCTCTACCATGAGGGCCACCTTCTCTTGTTGTTCCTTTTTTTTTTTTTTTTTTTGAGACAGAGTCTCACTTTGTTGCCCAGGCTAGAGTGAGTGCCGTGGCGTCAGCCTAGCTCACAGCAACCTCAAACTCCTGAGCTCAAGCGATCCTCCTGTCTCAGCCTCCCGAGTAGCTGGGACTACAGGCATGCGCCACCATGCCCGGCTAATTTTTTCTATATATATTTTTAGCTGTCCATATAATTTCTTTCTATTTTTAGTAGAGGTTGGGTCTCGCTCTTGCTCAGGCTGGTCTCGAACTCCTGAGCTCAAACGATCCGCCCACCTCGGCCTCCCAGAGTGCTAGGATTACAGGCGTGAGCCACCGCGCCCGGCCTCTTGTTGTTCCTTTTCCTCTCTCTTCCTTGGCATGGACGAAAAACTTCTTTTTCACTATGAGGCTTGTAGAGCTATTTGATCTTCTACTTTCTAGCTCTCTTTGTCTGGGACAGGATGTACATATATGGTTGTAAGCACCACTGGGCGACGCTAAGTAAAACAAAGTTTCTAAAAAAGGAATTTTTGTGGTCTGTTCAGTTTAAGGTAACTTTGGTGGTATTTATAAGTACAGTGAGTGCAAAAGGGCATATTGAATATTGTCTATCATCTTGCCCCTCATTTTACTTAAATATGCTGCTATTGCTTAGCAACAGTATTGATACTACCATGTTTCTCCTACAACAGTGAGTAAGTAGGTCATGCTGGAAATAAATTACCCACAGGATTTTCGGGCCAGGAGCTGATCAAGATGCTAAAATGCTGTGAAAGCTAGGCAAGCAGAAGACTTGGCCTGCCTTAACAGCATTCAAAGGCACCATCGGTTCCAAGCATGAATTCAGTTGTATCATGCAAGTCTCATTAACAACAACCATAGTCTGATATCTCATCCAGGTTTCATCCTAAACTACACTACTAACTGTGAGATATTTCATTTTAATGTTACCATTGCTTACTGTAACTATAGATGAAAAGTTGTTCTTACTTGAACATTTCTTTTAATATTATGATTCACCAGTCAGTTTTACTATCCTAAATGTATTTTAAAATGATTATTTCACAAATATTTTTGCTGATTAAGATAACTTTACCTGTACATACATTCCATACATCATAACTAGATAGAATTTGTATTATGAAGTTCCCTCCACTTACCAGCCTTTCAAATTTATTGACTAAACATACTGACAATTTTTAAGACTATAAAATAATTTCAATCCAATGTTCACCCATCTTTTTGCAGTACTTCTAGGGCCAGGTGTTATATTGAGTTGCTCAGAAAAGAACAAAAGTTCAGAAGATGTAAACAGAATATGTTTGCTAGATTCCTTCATCTGAATTGCTCAGCATTAAGACTTTTTCAGGGTCTCATTCTCTGGCAACTGCTCAATAACCATCACTGATGAATTGGGTAGTAATTCCACTCCAGGGTCCAGGCTCATCAGCTGTCACAGGTTAAACAGAATGGAACTGGCCACAGTCAATAAGGCCAGCAAACACCCTCAAGGTCCTAACTAAAAATGCTGTTATTGATTCTGTAGGTGGCTCATCTTTCTACACTTCAATATCTTTAACTAGCATTCCAGTCTAATATTTTTAGATAACACATCTTTTCCTTGCTATTTTATTCAGGGTAAGAAGACAAGCTTTTCACATTATTATTTAATATGGCTGTATTGGTATAATCCTGAAACAATTAGATATAAAAGAAAATATCCTAACAGTTTGTTCGGGTATGTGCTGCTATGCTTGTTTGATTCATTTCCTCCCTTATAATCTTTTAGATTAAGTACCTAAGTTCAAACAGCTATTAAAGAGCAAAGATGGGCAAGCCAGGATTTATTATTTTGGCATTCCTAGCATGACATAGTACATATCTTTTGATACATGTTTATTATCCCATATGCTAGTCTCTCAATAATCGAAATAAATATATTAATTTGCATTTAAAATTAAATTAAACTTGTATTGATATCATTGTTATATTATTACTTATGTACTGATCCTAAAAGTTCAAATAGTTCTACAAAGTTTATAATAAAAAAGTAGTTAGTCCTCTCACCTGTCTCTATCCTTAATTTGTAAGTTATGGGGACAATGATTTTCAATATTTCTGTTTACTAGTTCTGGAATTTACCACCAACTTACTAAAAAGTACTTATTTTGTTATATTAAAATTTTTGGTTTGACTTCTTACTATGGAAGGTAAGGATTTAGCTTTCCTACTTCACTTCCCCTCTTTCATCCTCCTAGTGTAGGTATATTGCAACTTTTATTAATTCATATTCAATGATTATTATGACAGTGTAAAAACTTTTTTTTACAATGAGCCACATATTAAACTAAAATTACATGTCCTATCTTGAACAATATTTTTGTTTTCCAGGAGTTAATAATCTCCTTCCACATAAAAAATGCTCAGCTTTGGTTTTCTTTGTATCACCATTTCATCCCCAAACTCTATGATAGAACTGAATTCCTCCAGTAGATTCTTCAGAAGGGATGCATAGGAATTAAAGTTTTCAAATTAATTATTTGAAAATATTTTATTCTCCCGTCTTCTATGTGATGATAACTAGGCAATATATTACATTTTAAATTGAAAATAATTTTAGAAATTATTAATATAATTTTGAAGGTGTTGCTCTATTGCTTACAAGCTTCCAGAGTTGTCACTAAGAAATAGTATTCTTTTTATGTAAACTGATTCCTCCTTTCCTTGGAAACATTTAGAAACTTCTCTTTGTCCCCATTGCTCTGACATTTCATGATAATGTCCTTTTAGTGTTGTCCCACTCCATCCATTATATGAGAATTTGACAGAATTCTATTATTGTAGAGTTTTCAATTCAGTAAAGTTTTTTAAAACTATTTTTTGATAATTTTTTTTATTATGTTTTTTCCTATCTTTGTTTCTGGAACTTCTACTAATTGAGTGCTGGGTTTCTTAGCTTAATCCTCTATTTTCTTTTCTTTTCTTTCTTTTCTTTTGTTTTTTTAGAGACAGGGTCTGACTCTGTCACCCAGGCTGGAGTGTAGTGGTGTCATCATAGCTCATTGCAACCTCTAACTCCTGGGCTCAAGTGATCCTCCTGCCTCAGCCTTCTGAGAATCTGGGACTCCAGGCACACAGCAACACAAAATTTTTTAACTTTTTGTAGAGACAGGGTCTTGATATATTGCCCAGGCTGGCATCAAACTCCTGGCTTCAAGCAGTCCTCCCACTTTGGTCTCCCAAAGTGCTGGGATTACAGGAGTGAACACCATGCACACCCAGACTAATTCTCTGTTTTCTTATGTTTATTCATTCTTTTTTCTGTGAGATTTCCTTAACTTTATCTTTAAATTGTATGATTGATTTTTTTTAAAAAAATGTCTTGTTGGCCGGGCGCGGTGGCTCACGCCTGTAATCCTAGCACTCTGGGAGGCCGAGGTGGGCGGATCGTTTGAGCTCAGGAGTTCGAGACCAGCCTGAGCAAGAGCGAGACCCCACCTCTACTAAAAATAGAAAGAAATTATATGGACAGCTAAAAATATATATAGAAAAAATTAGCCGGGCATGGTGGCGCATGCCTGTAGTCCCAGCTACTCGGGAGGCTGAGACAGGAGGATCGCTTGAGCTCAGGAGTTTGAGGTTGCTGTGAGCTAGGCTGACGCCACGGCACTCACTCTAGCCCGGGCAACAGAGTGAGACTCTGTCTCAAAAAAAAAAAAAAAAAAAAAAGTCTTGTTTCCAAAAGTCTCTTTTTTGTCTGAATCTTCATTTTTAATATGCTTATGTTTTGGTTTTATGAATAGAATATTTTCTATTATCTCTCTGAGGATATTCTCGTAGTTTTAAAAATAATTTTCTTCTCTTCCCCACAATGTCTCTTATTCTTCAGAATTTTTCTATATGTTTTTTAAAGCTTGTTCCATTTTTCAAAGTTTTCCCAAATTGCTGGTGATCTTGGCTATCCCTTTAATTTTAAGATGATCGTGCTGAAAGCTGATTTGTACAATTATGTGGGTAGGGCTTGTCAATTGGCAGACTTTACTGTAAGATGGGTGACCCCAGTGGTCAGTATGTGTGTGGCTTTTCTCTTAGGTTGTTTCTTTTCCTTAAAGAGAAATCCTCCAATCACCTGACAGGGCGTATGAGTCTTCTTATTGTTTGATGTCTCACTTTCCTTAATCCACCTCTTTTTAGTATAGTGTCCTCAGTACAGCTGAGTCTGGTACCTCTAACACAAAATCTCTCTTCACAGAAAAAGCCCAAGTCTTCAGCTGGGGTAGAAAGAGCGACAGTCACGTAAACATGAAAAATGGAACATTCTGGTGCTCTAACTGCTTCCAATGGTAGAATTCCAGCCAGTTGGGTTCAGAACCCATTGTGTGCCACTGTCTGAGGTACCTGCTGCCTTTCATTTTATCCCTCCTGAAGCTCTGTGGTGTGAATCAACCGGCCAGGTCAGGAATGTGTTGGGGGCAGGGAAAAGGAGAGTGGTCTGTTTGAAGAATGTTCCAGACCTAGAGAATAGATTGTATAACATGTCATCAAACATTCTTTTTATGTATTTTTATTAGCCTCATAATATTTTACTAAGTCTATATTATTACATCATTTAAATAGATAAGTGTTATTGAGTATTTATTCTTCAATTTTTCAACATCACAAACAATACCATAATATACATCTTTTTACATATAACTTTGAGTGTTTTTTGATGTTTTTATTGAACATACATTCTTAGAAGTGGAAAATCTAGGTCAAGGCCTGTGTAACATTTTAAGGCCTATAGTAATGGAATGGAGTTTTTCTTCCTGTTAGATGCCCTTGTCACTTCTCATCTTGAACAGTGGGCTGAATTGTTCAGAGAGGAGCGAGAAAGTGAAGACAAGTAGGTACAATTCAATTCATTAATATTTTAAAGGGGTCTCTTGGCAAATAAGTTCTTGCTGCCTCATTCCTTGTGTTCCTTTGGAGAAGCTTCAAGGCCAGGCAAGAGCCAATTCTAGCAGGGAGGTTGGATAGAACTAACAGTGTTGTCTTTTTTAATTGAAAATTTATTTGGAACTGTAGGCTCTCTTAAACTTACTTCTTTCAGGTAATCCAGTTGAACCAGCACAGACTTTTTTCCTTGGGAGGATATTTGCTGATTTCAACTTTAAGTATAATAGATGAAGATAATTGTTTATTGCCATAGTTGGTGTTCTCAATGAAACCAACTTTTATGAAATAAAATATTCTTTGAACAAGTTTAATAGAAAAACTATATGAAAAAATTTTCCCTAACTAAAAAAAAATTTGTCTGTGTTAAAGCTTGGACAATCCTGCATCTGGCCAGGTGGTCTTGGCCCTTGATTTGTGGAGGTCTATTCTGCTGATCAAGTCTTTGGTGTAAAGCCTACCCAGGTCCTCTCTCTGGATTAAGAAATCACTTATTTTTATGAAGGAGTAATTTTAAAAAATGCATAAGGTTAAAGTGTTTATATTTAAACTTGTGGTGAAAAAGAAAAAAATAGGTGATGGCTGGGCTGGTAGAGATGGAGATGTTTCACATGAAAATATCATAATCGACTTCCTTGATGAGGCTGAATTCTTGGAGACTCCTGGAAATTCACACCAAAAGATATAACATGTGATATAAAATATAATTAAGTAAAGCAACAAATGTGAGTTTAGAGTATATTGTCTCATATCCGGAAGTGATGCTGCAGTTTACGCAGAGCAGTGGTAACGGCATTACTTGCTAAGGGTGAACTTGTTTTAAAGTGCATGCGGAGGATGTGCTGAGATGCATGATGCATAAAGAGAATATTCCCTACAACATCATAATACCACATGTAAGAAAAGTTCTTTTTCAGATGGCCTTCGCTGTTATAGACTTTGCCTGTATTTTTCCCTCTTTTCATCCTCAGTTGGTTTTGACATTCTGGCTCTCAGGGACGACTCTTGGTAGCCTTCAAAGTAGACAACTCCTTCTATGATTACCAAATCTAAACCGAGACATAAACAAACCCTTCAATAGCCTGAAGGATTAATGCTTCTTGGAGACATTTTCCTTCAATAATTGATTATTTGCTGCAGTTTGACCATATGTGTTGGGGACAGCATGTCTGTTGCTATAACAAACTAATTGAGCAATTCAATTGACATGGCTTCTGGTTCCTGCAGTGTGGTGAACTTCAGGCGTGACTGCTGAGCACAACTGTCCTCTTAGAACAATGCATCTGGGAATCTTGAGACTTTCCCAATTCCCTTCACCTGTGACCCACTTTATGGATTTTAGACATGTGTGAATCTGATCCCAAAAGGGACGGCTCACTTCAGTACCCTGTCCCGTAGGCAGAGAGTAGAACATCCATTACCCTCTCCTTCTCATTCTTAGGTTAATGACTGCATTAAATATTAAACGGGTTTCCGTCTCCAGAGTGCCCATGTAAGTGATTTTACATTAGCTCATCCACTTTTGGCACTGTCCTTTCTTTGATTTCTGATAAAGCATGTTGCTTCTGTGTAACATAACTCAGAGGAAATCATGATTGATTTGACAACCATTAATGTGATGCTTAATATTAACCTTCATCTTTAGAGATGGAGGATGATGGTGAAGGAGGAGGAGAGGGAAAAGGAATAGGAGTCAGAGAGGAAGATGTTTCTTTTTTAAGGCGACAGGGACCAAATGATCTCGTTAACATGCCACAAAACATTTAACACTTCCCCCGCCCTTTTCTTCTTTGAGCCATCTCAGGATCTCTGATTGCTTAGGTACTGGTTTTAACTCCTCCCTACAACAGCTTCCCAGAGCTGCACTGAGAGGAAAAGATCATTTGGGAGCAAAAATATCTTGGAAATAAAATCTGTGAGATTTGCTGCAACTTTTCAAAAAGCGTTCAGCTAGCTTTTTAACACTTAAGGAGAACAGATAATGTAGTAGAGGCTGCAAGGAGAGCAGAATTAAGACATAATTTGTACCCACTGACATTGTTATCAAAGTAGACTGACAGGCAGGACCCACAGAAAGCAGGGGGTGGAGGTGGTGGAAGCATCAGGAAGGTGGTTACCTGTGGGACTCTAGCTGAGCAAGTCTGAGACATCTGTCAGCAGCTGTTTTCAGAGGCTTTAACCAGTAAAGAAAAGGCTTTACTTTTCTTAGACACTTTTTACTCTAAGGCAAAGTTTATCGTGAAAAAAAATCCAGCCTCTTTTTTACATGCAGGAGAGCATAGTTGCCCATGCCTCTTTTGGCTCTTCTTTTAGGAATACTAGATTTATCTGTATTTTTCATTTCCCCTCAGTGGACAGGGAAAAGGAAATCCCCTGGCAATTGCATAAGTTTGTGTTTTTTGAAGCTCAGTCTCCGCAACATGGCAAAAGTTCATTCTCACTCCAAGTTGTCAGAAAGAGAACAGTGATTTGGGTCTGTTTATGACGTATCTGTCCTTTCTTACCTCTCACAGGGAATCTTGTACATGTTTTAATAGAATTGGAAAGATGGAACATAGGTCTAGCAACATTTCATGCTATACTTCTCTTTGTTAGACCTTGCTTATTTAATGAACCAAGCATGGATCTAAGATTTCCCTGCAATTGTATACATTTTGCTCCCTAAAGAGCCAATCTATTAATATAAACACATCACTTAAAGTTTTGAATATATGTAATTGAATAAACTTTTAAGACAGGAAGGAAGCTTTTAGCTAAAGGGAAGTTTAGTTACACTTTCTAATGTTACTCATTAGGAAAATGATATCTTCACCAGTACAGTGGTCATCAAAGCCCTCACAGTTGTTAGTGGACAGTTGAGGGAGACCCAGCCTCAACCTACCAGTCTACGCAACACCACCCCAGAGATGAAGACAGATGATTTAACACAACAGGGAAGAGAAAATGTGGTCAAGAGCCAACTAGCCAGCTTCTAGCTTGTGAAGGAAAATGCTATAGATATTCTAGTAGAACATATAGAACCAGATTACTTTTTTTTTTAAAACTTTATTAGGAAAAATCTATCATTTGCTGCACAGGCTGGGAAAATTAAGTGACAGGATTTTTAAAAAATTATTTAACACAGAGCTCCCTAGCTGAAATTCACTGTCTTTTGATACCCTTTATTTCTTTGTCTTCCCAGGAACTCAATGATACACATATCAATAAAGCAAGGAAATCCATAGTGAAACTCAAGTTTATGCAAAACCAATTAGTTAGAATTGTGTACAGCAACTGATGATTATGGGTGATATCTCAACAATGAGGTCACCAGCAATAGCTTGAGGCCCTCAGGAATCTCTCTGTGACCTGCTGTAGCTCAGAAGCTACAGGCAGCTTCCAAGAGTGTGAAAATATTGGGTTTCATATCACTAGATGTTTCTCAGTAGAGGCACTATTGACTTTCAGTTGGTTAATTTTTGTGCGTGTGAGAGGGCTGGTCTTGTGCGTTGTAGGATGTTTAGCAGTACTAGATACCAGCAGCACTTCCACCCTTGTAACAACCAAAAATGTCCCCAGATATTATATTGCCCCTGTAGGGAGGAATGGGGCAAAATATCCCCCAGTTGAGAACAACTACATTAGATAATAGTCACTTCAGAATCAAACCACGTGACCCATTTGTTCCAGACAACAGAATTTTGCCGTTGTTTCTTTAAAATGGGGTATAGCACCTAAACCGTATGGGAATGTGCTACGTACATATGTGTAGAGGAAGGCAGGATAATCAGGCACTTTCTAAATAAGTCAAATGCAAGGCAGTGAGAGAAGGGATAAAGAAGATACTGGGTCAGTCAGGGTCTAACTAGGAAAGAAGAAACCACAGAGGAATAAATGCAGGGAAAACTGCACTTAGCAATAAAACTATTACCCTAGGCTGGATAGACTAAGAGGGGTTTGCTATTACATGGTATGCAAGCATCAGGATTACTCCAAAAGAGGCTAGGACCAGCGTAGACCTCTCTCATGGGAATTGGAACCATGAAGGAGACACGAAGCTGCCTTAGGCAGAGGAAAGAGGAAAAAGCCTCACCCTCCAATCTCTTGTAGCATCTCTCCATTGTAGGAGCTGGTCTTCTATTTCCCATGTGCCATGTTGTATAGAGTACAGCAGGGAATTTGGAAATGGATCTATGTGCAAGCAGGCCCAGGGCTGGTATAACTAACTGTGTTCTAACCTGTTCAAAACAGCAAATGGTATATCATATTTCCTAGAGAACTAGAGCACAGGGCTATAAAGTTATTTGACTTTATGTCCAAAATGTGACACGTTTTCTGCTTCTTTAGTGACTTTCTTCTGTACTTCCACAACTACTGAGGCACAAATACAAATGCCAGATGAGTGAGTGTGCCTGTCTTAGGGTAATACCTGAGGGCTCATACTCATTTAAGATCAAAAACCACAGTGCCATCTTACCTCTTTGGAGTACTTACAGTGTGCCAGATTCTATGTTAATTAGAAGCATTATTTAACTGTATCATTCCAAAAGGTTTTATAATATGAGCACTATTAGCATCTTTGTTCTAGAGACAAGTAAACTAAAGTAGAAAGAAGTTAAGCAGATTACCCCAGGTCATATAACTAGGAAGTGGAGGAACATGATTTGAATTCAGGTCTATGGTATGGTGTAACTTAAAAATATGGCTCTGGGCTACACAGTCATGTTGTGGGAAGATGATGATGACGATGACGATGATAATGACGATATCCACCATTAGGAAACTGCAGTGTGCCTAGCTATGTTTTAAGTGCTTTTCTGTTTACTTTGTTAACTCACTGAAATCATACAATAGCCCATTTTACAGAGGAGGAAATTCAGGCACAGAGAAGTTAAGTAGTCCAAGATCACAGAACTACTAGGCCACAAAGCTGGGTTTTGAACCTAGGCAGTTTTGGGTTTAGTCTTGTGCTTTTAACCCTAAGTGATACATGGTATTGTGTGCACATGATTTATCTATTCATTGTTTCATTTCAACCAGCTCCGTATAATGCCAGGCACTTTCCTAGGCCTTGGAGCTGTAAAGATGACAGGGACATGAGTGAGGAACTTCTCATTTAGTGGAATGTGTACAAATGTGTGAACAACTGATGATGATTTCATGTGACAGTTGCTGTGAGAGACGTTCACCCTAGGAGAAATGGAGACGGAGAGGAAGACTGGGAATTTTCTCTGTCAGATGGAAAATGGCAGCTCCATAAACCAGAGCTTTGTAAGAGAGCTAACTGGTAAGACGTGTTTGTACTTAGAGATTGTACAGGTTGCATAAAGTAAGTGACAAGACAGTGGAAATGGAAAGAATGCTCACTGGCTAGAACATGGGGGTCTAGCAGTGTTGAGCAAGGAAGGTTAGAAAAGTAGACAAGACCTAGATTAAGAAAGGTCTTATATGACCCAGTAAGGAGATGGGAGGCTTTCCTTTTGCAGCGCCTTTAAAATTCCTTAGGGCATGCGCTGTATTCATTCTATGCTTCCATCTTCTACCAGTTATAAAATTACATTTTCTGATGTCTTTAAGGGCACTACACGTTGTTGACAAGAATGAATGAAATCTTTCTCTAACCATACTTCGTGGTAGCTGTTTTGTGAGTGACACACGTGAAAGCTCAGAGCTCAGTCCAGCTGGCACTTAGGAGGCTCTAGTGACCTGAATTTGGAGCAGGCTTGACCTAAGGCGGTAAAAGCCCTTACAGAGAGATTGCTGTGAGTGAGCTGCTGAAATATCACTCTAGCCTCACTGCTCGCTTCATTGCTGTCAAGCTATTCCCCAAATGGCTTTCTTGGGTGGTTGGTTTCATACTGAATATTCAGGCCCAACAGACAGAGTGGAAACCTGCAATTTGTGATTGAAATGCATTGTTGGAGCTTAAGTCTGAAGATGTCACAGCTTTTATTCTTGGAATATGTATAGCATAGAAAGGTAATTAAATTCCCCCTTTGTGGATGCTGTGCTTGGCTCAGTGTTTGAGGAGGAGCTGCCCTGGGCAACTTAGTCTCTGCCTTCTCCACAGGGCTTTGGTGTGAATTCTCCAGCTTTCAAAGCCCATGGGGACTTGGATGGATGAGGAGGCCACCTCTGGTTGAATGAGATTTCAACTTGATGCCATTGGCTCACTTTTGACAAGTAAAGCAATCTAATGAGCACTGTTACTTCTTTCCCAAACTATAATCCTCTTATTCCTTGGTGACTGACAATAATATGGCAAATTAGAGGGAAATATTAATATTAATACAGTAGAGTGAAGAGTACCAACAGAAGTCAGTCAGAAGAACGTGGATTTGAGTGTGTTAGTTCTGCTTTTCTGTTGTATCACCACGGGGAAATCATTTAATCTGTAAATTTTATCTTTCTAATCTGTAAAATAATTCCTGTTTCCAGCAGCTGGTGTGAGGAGTAAACGAATTTATGCACATGACAATGATTTGTGAATTATGAAACACATACTCCTACTAACTAATAAATAGATAAGATCAATAGTCTGTCAGCAGTATTTTCATCACATTTTGGGATTTAAGTATAATACTTGGATCGTAGTAAGTGCATGTGTTACCAGTAGGTCTGTTTTCACAAGAAAAAAATTTCTAATAATTTACCCTTTGTTTCTCTGTAACCATGGACCAGAGTGAGCCAAATTATAGAGAGAATAGAAATGATTATTGAGCTACATTAATCTCACCCTCGCAGACAAATGATGTGGGAGTACCTTGTGAGCCTCTGCATGGGAAAAAGGGGGACATTAATACCTACTGCAGAGGGTAGTTTTAAAGACTAAGTGAATTAATTTTTGCAAAGCACTTAGCTTAACATGTGAAACAGAGCATTCAATGAATGTTAGCACCTGTTTTTATTATCATTATTACAATGGCCACAGTCTGTGGGCTGTTGTAAGAAATGTTTAATTTCATTCTGGGAAGAGGGGAGAACCACAGAGGGATTTTTAGTCACTTTGAGTCATTAGTTTGTATCTTGAAAATCACCCACATTTTTGCACAACTCTTGAGTACAATTAATATCTGAATGCTTCGTCTCAAATAGCTTCTATGCCTTCTGTTCTGCAAAAAATAATATGACCTTGTAAATCTAATATAGAAAACAACTTTCATGAAGATGATTCTTATATTATATAATGAATGGAAGCTGAAAGCTGACAATTTAAAAGAATCCTATGAGGATATTTTAGAAGCTGTTCATAAATTTCTTGATGAATAACCTTCTGCTAACTTATTTGAGCATATTGAACTTTTTATTTCAAAATCAACCCATATTTAATATAGGAGAATTAGAAAGAAATACTCACAAAAAGAAAGAAATATAAAATCTCCCATTGTCTTGCCATCCAGAGACAATCATTGTTAATATTTCAGTATGTAAATTTTTTTGGTTCAAATTTTCAAAATTGCACTTACTTGAATTGGACATAGGTCCTCAGCATTAGCTCTGAGAAGATAAAAGGCCTGTCATGAGCATTTTAAATCAAATTCAAAAGAAATACAATTATAATTTTAAAATCCTAATTTAATCCAGAATTCCTTTTGTACCCCCATTTAATCATGTAATTCAGATGAGAGTGTAGGAAATCTTTTGTGGATTGCTTTCTAAAACTGTAATAACCAACTTTTCTGTTTTACCTTTGTACCATAAGCAATAAATCACAAATTGTCACCTCTTTACATACTGCTTTCTAGCTAAATTATCCCGAAAATGTCCAAAGGGAGAGACATTCAAAGAATGATTTAAAAGGGGAGAGAGTATATCTGAGTCAAATATGTTTCATAAAATGATTCACAGAACTTGTCTTTTGTGAATTCTTGAATGTCACCCTGAATATATTTTGTCTCTGTCTTCTTTGTTAGTCTTATCCCGGCACTCTTACAAATTGCTGGGAATTACTATTGACATGCCTGGTCTCATAACTTACTATTTATTCTTTGTTTGCTGCAATAGACTTTGGAAGCAAATGGGCTACACTAGCTTGCTCTAATGTAATCGTGGGGGAAATACATTCTGTGCAGTATGAATACACTATATAGTCAAGGGCAGCCACAGACTGTTTTGTAGTTACCTTAATTTGTGGATACAAGGACAGGCCAGAAAGTCGCAAAGCTATGCTGTCCAGCAAACTAATGGTGCCATTCTCTTCTCCTAAACTGTAAAGCCAGTCAAGAGTAAATCAAACTTACTTTAATAAAATCACCCTGATATCAGCAATTACTATAGCATAAGCATAAGAAAGAGATGGTTATAATATTTATAGCTGGATTCTACCGTGAAAAGTTAGAGGACATAAGTGGAACACAATTAATTCCTTTAGAGCAAATTTCCATTTATTTTTTGAAACTATTCCTTCAATTGAATTTAATCCCTGGAAGCAATAAGGTAGGATTCCTTTTCTCCCATTTATCCTTTGCATATGGTCATAGGATCATAGAGGGGGTGAACATTAACAGCCTGTCATCCTAGTTTAACTCTCATCAAAGGATGATCGAGGATGACACATTAAAACTTTTCTCACTTAACTGGGCAGCAGCAGTGCACTGGCTTGCTCAGCTTGTCATGTCAGAGAAAAATTGTGCTGGACAAGTAAAACAAGCAGGGAAGACTTTATTCAAAACTCTTACTATAGGGGTCAAGGCCATTGCAAGAGGGGAGAGAGGCTGCACTCAAGTTCACTGAAACAAAAGTTTTTAAGCTCTGGGGTAAGCTGGAGAAAAAGTATTGGAGGACATTAAAAGAGAAATTGATCAATGTAATTAGGCTATCTGTTTGCTAATGGAAGTTAGGCTCCTACCCTCTCTGTCTTTAGTGATGATCACATTTCAAAGAGATGGCTCCCAGGTCCTTGAGAAAGACATTCCTGGGTTGAAAAACTAGGAAAAATCTGGAAGATTGCATCTCAGAGAGCAGGAAAAAAGTTCACAATTGCAAGTTTTCTAAAGTAAATACTCTAAAAGGGAGATCAGGGGCATATAGTTAGAAAGAAACCTTTCTAAAGTTTAATCAGGCTGAGGGAAAACGTTATGACCATCTCGGTCAGTCACCAGAGCCAGATATTCAAGAAGGAAGCCCTGCAGCCAATAAACTTTCTTCCTATCCTCTCAGCTCTTGTCTGATTTCAATAGGTACGAGATGGGGGTGTGGATTTTCCAGAGCAGGTAACTTATGTGTCTTGGATGTGTATACATTTACATATATGTATATATACACATAATAACACACACATATACGTACATAAATATACATATAGATAACATATATGTGTAGCTCTCTATTTCTATTTTTATCTATTTGTCTGTGAGTGGTAGGCCTGGAGTTAGGAATCTCTCTTAGGGAGAGGGCTTTCTGCCCTGGTAGGATAGCAACTCCCATGTAAATTAAATGCTAATTCTTATCTGAAACACATTGCTTTAGTGTTGAAAGACTTTATTTAATTTCTTCTGTTTATTGTAATTATTGCAGAGTCTATTTTTTAAAACTTTTAGGGCAAGTAAAGATCTTATTATTCACAGTAACTATTTTTAGCACTAAGTTTTATTGAACACAATACTTAGTTGGAGAGAAGCAAGCGGTATGGTAGGTAGACATTTTCAATTTTATTTATCAAATAACGTGATGTAAGACTTGGAAAGTACATTTGAGAAGAGTACATGATAAAGCATTGTGAGCACACAGACAAAGGAATGGTTAATTCTGATTGTGGATGAAGACAAAGGCATCATGGGACAGGTAGCATTTAGGTGAGTCTTGAAGAATGATAAGATCTTGATAGCATGTGAAAGACAGAAAATCCAGGTAGGATTTCCCTATGGGCAAGAGTAATAGGTGTGAACTTGAGTAAAAGGGTGTTAAAGGAGTGGTAAATAGATGGATTGATTAAAACTGAGTTTCACAGGGATGCCTTTTAAGGCCTGTGATAAACTGAGTATCCGTGTCCCCCCAAACTTATATGGGCAAACCTAATCCCCAATGTGATAGTGTTTGGAGGTGGGCCTTTGGGAAGTGATTAGATCATAAGGGCAGAGCCCTCATGAATGGGATTAGTGTCCCCGTGAAAGAGGCTCCAGAGAGTTTCCTTCCCCCTTCCACCATGCGAGGACACAGCTAGGAAGCACCATCTGTGAACTAGGTAGTGAAACCTCACCAGACACTGAATCTGCTGGCACCTTGATCTTGGACTTCCTAGCTTCTACAACTGTGAGAAATAAACTTCGTTTGTTTATAAGTCACCCAGTCTGTGGTATTCTGTTATAGCAGCTCGAATAGCGTAAGACAGTGCCAGATCATAAATAGCCTTCTATGCTATGCTAAGGAATTCTAATTTCATTTTTTTTTTAGGGAATAAGAAAGAATGAAATATTTTTGAAAATTGAAATGACAGCAAATCCATTTAAGAAAGTGAAGACTGGACTCGTAAATTCCTGGAACATGAGAGGAGAGTTGAGGAGCAGTGAGGACAGAGAGGGAGCTATGAATGTATTCACTGTAAGCGGTGTGGTCTAACCCGGGACAGAGGATTGCACAGATCTCAGAACAGCTAGGCATTATAGTCAACAAATACTGGCTGAATGCATGACTGTTTGAAAAATTAAATTGGGTATAGGAGATAAAAGATAAAACTGGGAAAAATAGATTAGCTGTTTTAGCTAGAATTATTAAGAAGATAGTCTTACAATCATGACACGAATTTAACAAAGGGTTGTAATACATTATGCTGTGGGACCTTGGAGGAAGTAGCAACTCGAGGAGGATTCAGTACGAAGGAGGGCCCACATGGCCACGACAAGTGAAGGAGTTGGCCTAGAGGCAGAATGGGAAGTGACAGGAGTACAGGGTTTGTGGTCAAGAGTGGTCAAAGACAGACTGGAGCCAGAGCTGTATTTCCATGCAAAGGAGTATTGTTTTAATCCTTTAACAAATTTTTGTTATTATTATTAATATTTATTACATGTCTAGCTGAATTAAGCCTATTAATTTGCTAAATATTCTTTATACAATGGCATAGCCAGTGAGAGAAATTCCCCAAATAGCTGTGTTAGCACATAATAATCAACACTTCTACCTACTCTGCTATAACTCTAGTTGACAATAAAGTAATTGCCTTTTCTCCTTTTAAGGCATCACTGTACATAGTTTTCATTGCTGAATTATATGATTATCTCTCAATCATTTATAAACCTTATGAAGCTGTCTCATTTGACTAATAACACTTTTTACTACTTTAGTTTCCCTAAACCACTTTCTTCTATCCTCTTTCTAGAAATAAATGTCATGACTCTGAAGATATATTTGCTAAATTACTGTAACGATGCTATTGTCCTATTTTTAGTATTACTTACGCAAGAAATTAGCAAGAAATACTTGACCTCCATAGAATTTCTTGGCAGTGTCCAAACATCTTCCATAATGAGCTCAGAAGGAAACAGGTGGGAAGTTTTACGCAAAAGGGGGTCTTCCACACTGATTTTTTGGGTGTGCGAGTGAACAGATATTTTTGTGGCTTCAGGTAAAAGCCCTTGAAGGGCAGTAGAGTAGAGGATTCACTAAGAAGCTGTTTAAATTATTTTATGTTAGCCTGCCTCTAAAATAAAACAAATCAAACTGATTTACATTCCATCAGTTCAGAACTGTAATGTAGCCTCTTTAGAGTATTCTCTTCCCACAGTCATTTCTTTTTCAAGGAAAATAGAAAAATTATCCAAATTTTGGATTTGGATTATACCTAACATGCTATTTTGGACTGAGTATAAAGACAGAGAACATGCACCAGGGAATCCTATGACTGGGGAGGCTGTAGTCTCGACATACCATGGCTCCCCAGCAGGAGTCTTGTGAGTCCAGGGACCCGGTGGAGGAAGGTCTCCTATAGTTGTGTGTATACCTTCCTAAGCAAGAACATGATGAGGTTTTCACATGCTGGTTTACATTTGCAAATTATTCTTAGCATGAATTATTTCTGCTTGAGAGCATTTTCACTAGCCAACATTATTAAACAGTCTGTTTCTAAATCTAATCCTCAACCCAGGACTTACACATTTGAAAACGCTGAGACATTTCTGCCACTCCAATTGCCTGATAATGCTACATACTATCTGGTGTGTCAGTGTGACTGCTTCCCCACCCCTCCTGCCATCACACACTCTCCTCTGACTGCCTAGACCTGCAAGATCAGTTGATGATCTTCACCTATCCAGTCTCGCTCTTCACAGGGTTTGGTTTTTATAATTCTTTGTCATGGACTGACTCCCTATTTAATATGTCCTTTCATCAGAGGGCCAGGTATAGAAAGACCGTAAATTCTGTAAGAAGAACTGGTCCAAATACATTAGTTTTGTTCAGCACTTGTAGTATTAAAGAAACAGCAATTATGAAATTATTTAACCTGGAGTCCCCAAAGGCAAATGATTGTATTTAACTGGATGCTGAGAGCATTCTAGGATGTGTCTTCTAAAGACTAATAAATTTTCTCAGAATGAGAGATTTAAAAGTATTAGTTTACTATAGTCCTGACTTTTAAAGAAGAAATTTTGTTACAGCCAAAGCTTCTAGTTGCTTTTATCTCTTATGAAAATTCAGTCTCACAGGAAACAAGCATGTATGCTTTTCTGATTATAGATAATATGGGAGGGGTAAATTCTAAACTATATACCACATATGATAAAATGTCTTTCTCCTGATCTTAATTTTGCTGCATAGTAAGTTACACACACTCACACACAGATGGAGAGATATCTTGATAATCTATTTTAATGACACACATGAACATTTTTAAAGTAGATTGGTTTAATTTTTTTCCTTTAATTCTTATATGAGAGATGTTCTATGACTTTTCTGAATGAACACCCATACTTTACAGACCTCCACAGAAATACGAGATTTAATAGTAATTCATCTTTTATTTGGCAATATCTCCTTAGTGACCTGTTTTCTTCTACTGACTTTGGCCCATTCATTGAAAATGATTTATCCTAGTTTACATAGAAAGAGTTTCAGGGTATGTAAACAAGTGCTTGTTCTCTGGCAGTATGTGCAAATGATCTATCAAAATGGCATTATTATCTAGAGTCAAAACTATGGCTTTATGAATTCTTAAGACTTTTAAAAACATTGTCACTACCCCATGTTTATTCTCTTTCACTTTGTTCCATCAGTTTCCTCATAGCAATTAGCAATAAAATCCTATAATAGAAAGACAGAGAAGTTATATTCTTAGACTACAGTGAGGAAAAGCAGGCTTGGAAGACAGTATCCTTCTCAGCCAGTCTGTGAATGGGACAAAGAAGAGCTCTGATGATGGATTTGATATGAGTAGTTTTAAAGGTAAAAGAGAGCAGGTTGGGTTCATGAGCCTGCTGAGTGGGTAGGGAGGTAAGCAAGTATGTACGAGTACTAGAGACTCTGAGTTGTCCTCAGCCTGGATGTTTCATTTTTTCTGTGCCTCAGGGAGACCTACAGGCAGCAAACAGACTATTATCATCTATAAACAGAACAGAGCAAAACAAGAATCTCCATGCTAATGGGAACTAAATATCTACCCATATAGGTAGAGACGTCCATCTGCAGGTGGTAGGTTTCAGCAGACTCTAGGGCAGAATTTGGACAGAAAAGTCTGAGAAAGGCAGCACCATTATAAACAAGTCAAAGTCCTCTTAGAATACAAGGAAGGTCACTATTACAGGTTCAGAGGCACAAGGGATAAAACAGGGTTTAAATCCCTAAACTGGGCTTATGACGGTTTACTTCTCATATACAGGGAGAAGGTGCAGTTAATCTGTGAGGGTTACCAGAGCAGAACTAAAGTCTAGGTGGAATCAAAACTGAATTCTAGATCTTTTCACATTCTCACACAAAGTGATATTAAATATTTCTTAGTTGGAAAATCTTAAAAGTCTACCTAGGAGCTATAAATAAATTTAAACTTGCAATTATGGAAGCATAATTTATCTTGATGACCATATGAGTCATTTCTTCAGACTTAATAGTTGCTGGTCTTTCTCATCACATTTATACCTGGAATTCCTCATGCAAGTTTTCCACTATGAAGTGTCCTGTCCATGCTCGCACCCTCTACCTCTACCAGGCTGAGGGAGAGGCCCTCTTCTGTTTTTCTCCTCTCTGCTTTCATGACATCTCCTGCTTTATAGAACTTTTTCATGATATTTGACCACTTTCTAAAGTGCACTCTCTGAAGCTATCATATTAATAAGTGTTATTCAAAGAAAAATTTTCATCAAATAAGCCTGAGGATTTTTAGGCATGTTTAATGTCTCCTTGCTGCATGTTTTTTTCAGAGACTTTCGTTTGCTATTGCCATTGTGAATCACTAAGGTGGAATATTGACCATTTCCAATTCTCATTCTCCAGCCATGAGCCACTCTTTTGGAGGTAGCATCTGAGAGGCTGGTGTTCTTTAGAACACGTTAGAAATATTGTAAGAATTGATCATTTTTTAATTTTTCTTACTAGTTTATGTAAGTTACCATATTTTGAGGGTTGAGATTATGTCTTGTTCATTTTTGTTTTCCCCAAACTGAGTACAAGTACCAAATTAGAGAAGGAGAGTATTTGTTGATTGAATTATTGAAGAATAAGTTATTTAATGTGAAAAATGCTACACAAGAGAAACTTTGGGGACCACAAATATTGACACTCTAATTTGAAAGATACATATTTATTTTTATATATGGTATAGTTACCTTCAGTTTTCTTTCTTTCATTTATGGACTCAATAAACATTCATTAAGCCCTTCATATGTTCTGTGTGCCTTGATCAGCTCTGACCTTTAAAGCTGAGTAAGACATAACATCTGTCTTTGAGAAATGGCTGTAAGGGAGAGTTTATTACATTTTCAAAGGGATAATATTTTTGTCAAAAATTACTAACTCATTATTTGTTTAGACATCTTAAATTTTTTTCAGTTTGCAAAACTAGGTCTATCAATCCCATATATTTCATAAGGAGTAAGAAAGCTTTAAGTATATCAGTTCTCGTGTTGAACATTGCTATACCACTTTATCTTCCTGAAAAGTCAATTAAGAAGAAGGTAGAAATTTTTCTGTATTTATTGATCTGGTATGTACTGCTGATTCCACAGAAAAGAAGTGTCTATGCTCTAAACTCTATGATTTTGTTACAGAATGAATTATAAATTTATTTCAACTCCTATCCTCAATTATTGATAGACTCTGTGTGGGTGGGAATAGTCTTCAATTTTAAGCATAGTAAAAGATGATTTTGTCCCAGTTTGCCATGTTTTAAATATATGTCTAAATAATTTGGTTGCATTTTAGATAATTTGGACCCATGCCCTTCTGCCAATGCAAACTGGAAGAAAATAAGTTTGTTTTGTAGTGATATTATCTATGTGTTTATTCAATAAATATTTATTGATGGATTCATATTATCAGATATTGCAGAAAAATTCAAAGTTAAAAAAGACATAACTTTCAAAGACATTGCATTCTGTTGGGAGATACCACCAGTAAAATAAAATGGCAATACTTTATAATCCAAAGCTATAAAAGAGATATGGGCTGAGTGTGTTGGAAGTACAAAGCAGGAATAATGAGGACTTTCTAAGGAAGAGGAGAGACTTCATAGAGTAGTTAACATTTAGTTTTTAAATTAAAATAGAAATTTTCCTAAAAAAGAAAGCATGGAAGAACATTTCAAATAGAGGGACTAGCATGTGAATTGAGCCTGAGTTGCATGACAGGGGAAGCTACTATAAGACTGAAGAGACATATTGTAAGCTGATTGTGAAAACCTTTATGTAGCATGATAACACATTTTGGACCAAATCAAAATAAAAACTTTAGACAAGAAATGAAAGAGGGATGATAGGAAATTGGCAAGATCATATTTATGTTTAGGAAGATCTGATGAGTGGTGAGTAACAAAACTGTTACCATAGTAAGAGATGGCAGAGAGCTGTGTCAAGGCAATGAAAATGAAAAAAGGGAGAATGGACATTATTAAGATAGGACTTGATGGCTGATTGAGTGTGATTATTGTGGAAGAGATAAGAATAAAAATAATTAAGCATTTCTACTTTGGGCAAAGGTGATAATATTAACCCACGTTATGAATGAAGAAATGAGAAGGAGGAACAGAGATTTTTTTTTTTCCTTTTGGCTTCATTAGTTGGTGTTGGGGATGGTGGAATGAATACATTTGGTATTGGCCAATTAAAGTGTATGAGATAACCCAGAATGCTCATGTATGTGAAAAAGATCAAAGCAACCAAGGGTGGAAAACTCATGGACAAAATTTAAGATGTGTGCAGAAGAGTAGGAATTAATGAAAGAGACAAACCATGAATATTTGGAGAAACAGTAAAAAGAAGATGGAATAGTTTTCTAGAAGCCAAACAAGGAGAAAGTTTTGAAGGTAAAGGAAGATAGCAGTCAGTAGCAGAGGTTGAATAGAATGAAGTCTGAAAATAGGCCATTGTAGTTTTTAATGAAGGGATCATTGAGGATATTTGTGGGGCATTTTGCTGAACTAGAGGGAATGAAAGATGAACTGGGTTTGGGAATGAATGGAATTGAGAAAGTAGACACAGTGAAGTACCCTACTCCCTCAAGAGGAGTTTTAGTGAATGAAAAGAGAAAGATAAGGAAGTAAATTGAGGTAGATATTGAAGCAAAGGGAGAGTTTTATTTTTTTCTCATATAGAAGAAAATTTAGTTTGTTTCTAGGCAGAGAAAAAGAACCAGGAGAGAATTTAGAGAGACAAATAAACAGTGTGGGGTGAAGAAGGATGTAGAGACTAGAATGCAAGCAGAACTGAAAAGAATACACTAGTGTTCTTACATAAATATTTTATAACAGAATACCAACTCTTTTATCAGATTGAGATCTAAACTGTACAAATATCTTTTAATCAATGACACAGGATATCTGCCCCTTGAATAGATAGTTGAATCTTCAACTACCTGCTACTCAGCTCTTGTTAAAAGTGGATTTGAAACAATAGATATTTGAGAGAGATAGCATTTAAATAGTATTCTCAATTGACGGTGATTTTACCCCTATGGGGGAAATTTTTGGCAATTTCTGGAGACAGTCTTGGTTGTCTCAACTTGAGTAGGAAACTGCTACTGGTATCTAGTTAGTAGAGGCTAGAGATGTTGCTAAATATGCATAGGACAGCACCTCTCCCTCTCCCCCAACAAAGAATCATTAGGCTCAAAATGTCAATAGTGCTGAGATTGAGCATAGCTACCATTCTTCTAGGTTCTCTAGGTTTTATCCTTGGATCAAATTAGATCATGATAAGTACTTATTATAAGTTAGCTTAGCCATTAATCAGTTTTTTTAAATTACTAGACTTTATTTTTTTGAGAAGTTTTAGGTTTATGGAAACATTGAGTGAAAAGTATAGTATCTTCCCATATACCTCCTCACTGCCTCCCTCCCTCCATTTCCCTTATTATTGATATCTTACATTAGTGTGATCCATTTGTTACATTTGATAAAACAGTATTCATATACTATTATTATAATAACTAAGGTCCATAGTTTACATTAGAGTTCGCTGTGTTGTACATTCTATGGGTCTTGACAAATGTATAATGACATATATCGGCCGTTACAGTATCATACGGAATAGTTTCACTGGCCTAAAAGTTCCCCATTCTCCACCTATTCATTCCTCCTTCCTTCCCTGTGAACCTCTAATCCTTTTATTGCCTCTATAGTTTTGCCTCTTCCAAAATGTCATATAGTTAGAATCA
Organism: Eulemur rufifrons; assembly: GCF_041146395.1. Lineage (NCBI taxonomy): Eukaryota > Metazoa > Chordata > Mammalia > Primates > Lemuridae > Eulemur > Eulemur rufifrons. Next base: position 67,888,081 of record NC_090997.1, on the reverse strand, counting down.
TATACCATGTAGCCTTTTTAGATGGGCTTCGCTCACTTGGCCTATGCATTTAAGGTTCTTCAGTGTCTTTTTGTGCCTTCACAGCTCATTTATTTTTATTGCTGAATAATATTCCATTATATGGATGTATTAAAGTTTGTTTTTTCCTTCACATAGAGGCATTGAAGGACATCTCGGTTGCTTATGTCTTGGCAATTATGAATAAGCTGTTATAAACATTTGTGTGCATGATTTTTTGTGGAAGTTCTCACATCATTTGAGTGAATACAAAGGAGCATGATTGCTAGATCATATGATAAGAGTGTACTTTGTTTTGTAAGAAACTGCCAAACTGTTTTCCAAAGAGGCGTGCCATTTTGCATTCCCACCAGCAATGAGTGAAAGTTCCAGTTGCTCCACATCTTCATCAGTATTTGATCATGTCAGTGTTCTGATTTTTGGCCATTCTAATAGATACGTAGTGGTATCTTGTTTCAATTTGCATTTTCCTAATGACATATAATGTTGAACATCTTTTCATATGCTTATTTGTCACCTATATATCTTCTTTGGTGAGGTGTCTATTCAGGTCTTTTGCCCATTTGAAAAATTGAGTTGTTCATTTTCTTGCTGTTCAGTTTTAAGAGTTCTTTGTATATTTTAGATACTAATCCTTTATCAGTATGTGTTTTGAAAATATTTTTTCTCAATGTGTGGCTTGTTTGTTAATTCTCTTAACAGTGTCTTTGCCAGAGCAGGAGTTTTCAATTTTAATGAAGTCATTGTCAAATCTGAGGTTATTAATATAATGGATTTTATTGTCTTATTAATATAATACATGAACATTTGGAGTATGTTTCTACAACTGCTGCAAAAAAGTTGTTGAAAATATTGTCTTAATATTTTATTCAGTTTTAAAAATAAGAGATCACCTTATAGATTCATCTTATAATTTAATTCTGAGGAAAAGTTGTTTCTCAGATGTCCTTTTAGACCTTCCTTTATTAATTAATGTGATTTAGATTATCCATTACTGAGAAATTCTAAACCTATGCCTTTTTTCTTTGACTTCCAAAGAGATAAATTTATTCCTCAGTGGCAATAATTATCTTGTTCTTATTTCCATATACAACTCTTTCTTCCTTTCTCTCTATGGACTATGAACTTCTGGCTTCTTTTTTTTTTTTTTCCATTATTTTAATGAAGCCATTCTACAAGAAATTTCTTTAAGTTTTTTTACTCATTTTTGGAAGCATGGGAACATAATATTACTTGTACATAAATAGAATGCTATCAATAGCATAATATCCCAAAATATGAAACTTAACATTTTTCTTTAACTATAGGGTAGCTTGGAAATGACTCCATAAGTTTGTTTGATTGTTTTAACCAGAGTTCCCAATTTTAAGTCAGAAAAACCATGGCAAAATAATAGATTTTAAAATATTTTAGCTCTATTTTAATAAATAGCTTATTGCAACTTCATGACTGAAGCCCAAGGTCACATTTGCTCATTGGAATGTGTGATAGATGGGTGCTGCTGTGATGGATCTGAGGCTGTGCAAATCCTACCCTGTAAAGAGATTTGGGATTCCTTTTGAGGACTCACTAGAGGAAACAATTTACAGTATTTATCTGTCGTATGCTCTATAAATAGAAAGTTTTCTCTGAGATCTTCAAAGTATATATGGGTTTGGTTAATGTTTAGGCATACACACACATTTGTTTTTCTTGTTCTGACAATTCTAAATGGGGAAGATGGTGTCAGACAGAAAATTAAAGAGGAAATTTTAACCAATATCCTATATTCTACAATAGGGCTAAATAAGGGTGCTAGCATATAGGAGGGCTATATACGGTAGCTTTAGGACATTGTTAGAAGCTTGATGTGCATCTATGAAAAGATTGATCCCTGTACAGGATTAACAATCTACTGAGAAGTTGGATAATTAAAATAAAATGTGGAAATTACTACTATGTAAGCAAAAAGAAGAAATGCTGTAAACCATAAAATAAGAGAGTATATGTAATTTCACAACAATGCACTGAAAAGGCAGGATAAGGGCTTTAGGTTAAAGGCAAGGAAAAATTTCCTGACAGTGAAAGCTATTAACATTTTATGGGCATGGAGGGAATTTGTCAAAGCATTCCTGGCTGAAAAGTCTTCTAAAATCAGGGAGATCGTCACATGTTTTGGAGGGTAAGTGGGGACCTGCCTGCCGGTCGAGGGATGGATTGCATAACCTCTTAGGAGCCCTGCAGGGCCAAGAGTCTCTGATTCTATTAGAGAATTTAGGAGTGGAAGATTCATCTTGTGTATTAGAAGTTACATTAAAAATGTTAAATCTGCCACAAAGCGATAATCAGTGAAATATTTCATGCTCTGTGAGGCAAGAGCAACCTTGAGGCTCTCTGTGAACCTGAAGCTGTGGAATGATCGCATACTCGAGAGTCTGATGCACAGCTCTGGGGTCGCTCTTAGTAGTTAAAGAGATAATAGTTTCTGCCTTGGAAGCTGAAAATTTGACATTCAAATAGCAATTTGCTATTTGTGCTGTGCTGGGTCATTCATCAACATCAATGGCATTGATATTTCTGCTTAATGTGCTTGTGTGATGTAGCATCACTGTGCCTTCCATGATAATTTTTTGTTTGGATCATAGTTAATGAGTTTCACATTGTATTTTTGATCTGGAGGCTAATTTGGTGAGGTATTGTACACGTGGCTCTGCACTTGTTTAGGTGTTTCTATACGGGACGGTATGACTACTGAAATAGCAAAAAATGCTGAAGTACTTTCATATTATGTTACTGCATCATAGGATATAGGCAGCAATGAATAAGCAGGACTCTTCAACAGGGAGCAAGGCAGGAACTTAGCCAGTCAGGACAGGCCCATCAGGAACTCCATTCAAGGAGCCAGAAGTTATATCCTGAAGAGCAAGCAGGGCTGGCATGTGGTAGCCCTACTACAGGCCCATGTAGGGAGGTTTATTCTGGGGAAGTCAGTCGAGGCAGGAGAGGTAGCAGGCAATTAGTAGAGCAGTAGTCTGGAGGAGTGCAGACACAGGCAGGCAGCTGCCATGAGGCAAGCCATGGAGCAGTGGGCTCTGAGTCAGGAGCAGAGGCTACCTTATCACTCCTGGGCCTGCATAGCCCAGAGTTTAAACTGTTAGTGATAGGCAGATGGAGGCCAGAGCCTACAGGTGATCAAGAAAGGAGAATATATGTTCTCAGGAACAGGGTGTAGCATAGGGAGTAACAGTGCCCCCCGGAATCAGCAAACCTGGGTAAAACTCAGTTTTCTGGCTATGTGGTCTCAGCCAAATAAATTCACCTCTTAGACCTTCAGTTTCCACATCTACAAAGTAGGGAAAATGCACCTCACTTCATTTGGTTGCTATAAGTATAATGCATAGCAAATATAGTGTCATTATAAGTGTTAAATAAATGGTAACTAAGTATGCACACATATACACACATTTAATAGCATAGTAAGTAGTAAAAGCACAAGCTGTGAAGTCGAGACCAATATGCAACATATCCTGCCCTTGCAAGTTACTTTAGAATGTAAATTTCAGCTCCTTTGTAAGTTAGGGTAAGATAATAATTTTAACCTGCAGCGTTGGCATAAAGATTAGGGCAATTTAAGTAAAGGCACTGGTGTGATGCCTGACAGATAGTGGGTGCTCAGTAAAACATGCCATTGCTTCTGGTGTTTATTGTTAAGTGACCTTGAGATGAACTGTGTAGACTGTCCATTGGAAAAGTGGAGTCATTGACTGAGTGCCAGAGTTATCACTTCTGATTATGCTGTGTTGTAGCAAATCAATCCTAAACTGCAGGCTTGATGAGTCTGGTGGGAAAGATTCTGTCCTGCGAGACCACAGACCTGCATTTATGTTATCAACGACTTAGAAAAAGCCGAGGACGTGTACACTGAAGCCCCTCACAGTGTGCAGCTGGGGCAGGTCACACTGATCTTTTCAGGATTTTCTTCAGAGTTTTTTATTAAAATAATTTTTTGGTGACAAAAAATAAGTATAGCATGCTTCGGAAACAGATAAAAGTACAGAGAAGTAATACATACTCTCTAGTCATCCCCCATCAACCAAAAATTATCACTCACCATTTGGATGCATATATCCTCACTATTTTTCTGATTATATGTATCATAATATTTCAGAAAGATCCATACTTGACATACCTTTTCAACTTCTCGTAGACCATTCATATTTTTCCATGTTAATAATCTTTTATAATTTTTAATAATTGCACAATATTCCATTGTATGCTTATAATAGCACTTATTTAATACATCGTTGGGATATCAGTATTTTCTAATTGTTCACAATTTTTACTTGTATATCTATTTTTTTTTACAAATTGCTTGTCAATACTGCAGGATCCAGAGTTATTTCTGAAGTGAAATTGTGTTGAATCATGTGCAGATTACCACTAGTAAAATAATTTCACTGTCTTTTTTCACACACAAATGCACTCTGAGAAAAATTACACAGTATAAAGGAAATAAGTTTGGAAAGGCTTTGTAAGCAGAATGCTGTTTGCTTGATGGCCCCCGAGTTCCAAGCTGGGTGAGTGAGGCTCTCTCTTGGACCACCTTGCGCTGCAGAAACCAGAAGAACACATCACAATGTCATAATTTGATGCATATGGCACATTTAAACCCTAAAAATGTAGATGCATTCCAGCACAGGTTTTCATTATTGCTCTGCAGTTGGAATAGACTGCATGTCAGACTTTGCCCATTGAAACACAGCAAATTCAGAAGTTGTAATTAGGACAGGCCATCCTCTGACTTACTCACGGTTGCCTTTGGCCAAAGAATCAAATATTTCCCTTATGACAACGGAATCCCCAGAATCCCTGCTCTGAAGAACGCTTATCTATTAGTTTCTTACTGCTGCTGTCACAAATCATCACAAATTTAGTGCCTAAAAACAACCCAAGTTTATTATTTTATAGTTTTGGAGGTCGGAAGACTAAGATACATCTCACTGGGCTAAAGTCAAGGTGTCAGCCCGGCTGGTTCCTTCTGGAGGCTCTGGGGAGATTCCATTGTGTGCCTTTGCCAGCTTCTAGAGGTGGCCTGAACTCTTGGTCATTGCCCTTTCCTCATCTTCAAAGCAGCAGCATGGCATTGTCACCTCTCCTTTCTCACTCTGACACTCCTCTTTCCTTTTCATGAGGTCCCTGACAATGATTACAGTGGATACACCTGGGTCACATCTACCCAGTTCTTAACACAGTCACAGGGTCTGAGGATTTGGACCTGGATATCCCTGAGGGGCCAGTACTCTGCCTACCACACCTTCCCTCCTCGTTAGTACCCATTTTTGTGCCCACATGCAAAGATGGACATTTAAATTTTTCCTGCTGGATGAGAAAATCTTAGATTAAAGAGCAAATAGAAATTAAGTCATAAAAGCACAGTTTGAGAATAATTTTACCCTCGCTTATTAGGTAAAACAGAACACGTTCTCATAGCACTTCTATCCACCTGGAAGGAAGGTACTGCCCGTCTGGGTCTGAGTGCACCCTCTGACTGTGGGCCCAAGTGATTACGTTAATATTTTTGCCTGAACATGAGCCCCAACTCAGTAGCTTCATTGTCATCTGAACACAGCAACTCCCAATCTTGAGGCTTCTCCCCATTCCTGTGTTTATGGACAACTTGCATTAAAACTTCAACATCTATGGGCAACATATATAACCTGAACTTTTGTACTCCCATTATAAGCTGAAATAAAAAAAAATAATAAAACAGAGTAACTAGAAAAATGAAAAAACTTCAACATCTATGTTCTAAACTGCTGCTTCTTTTAAATCTCTGTTAACATTTTGTAACACACCAACTATGTTTATTACCTGGTTTCTTCTTTTTTCATCTGAAATTATCTCTAAAATCTCCTAGCACACCCCAAATGATCATTGCTTTTCTATATTGCTGAGGAATTTGCTAGTCTGAGGTTCACAAGTTCAGATACGGTTTTTGGTGAGAGCATTTCCATGAAGTCTGTTATAAAATGCCAGCTCCTGACCGAGCCCCTGCTCTGTGCCAGGCAGTTTGCATGGTTGCTATGTGATGGAATTCTTGTAATCTCACTGCAAGAGTGACACCATTAGGCTCATTTTACAGATGGGTAAACTGAGGCTCAGAAAGATTAAAATAAGCTTATTAAAGGTCATGCAGACTGTGTCAGGAGTGGGCTCACTGACTTTTAAACCCCATGCTTTTTCATTACACCACAGCTCTTCCTCAGTCTGCACAGATGTCTGTGCCCTCCAAATCCTTATTTTATTTCTAGGTTCTGCATTTTGGCCCTTTGATCTCAGGTCGGCATGTTATCTGTTCACTTTTCCTTCCATATTGCACTATAAGTCTGCAATGGTCAGGAACCATGTTTCTTTTGTACAGACTGTCCTGGACACTGTGCTGGAAAGATTACGCACTCCATAAACACTTGGTGATTATTAAAACTGCAACTTCTGATAGAACTCCAATACTCTATGAACTAGGCATTTTCTTGCCCTTGGGCATACTATGGAGATATTTCAACATACATTAAAACTTACAGGACACATTATGCCAGCCCACCCTTCCCTTTATGCATTGGCTCTGCAGCCAAACCACACGGAATAAAACACATCTTGCTCAGCCTTCACTTGGCTGTTGTGAGAGAACAGGTGTAAAAAGGCTTTGTAAACTGTCAAGCACTCTGAAAATGCTAGTGCTGATGAAAATAACAATTTATTATTACTAAGGCAGATTTGGGAGAGTTAATTTTCCTAATAAACTCAACAACACAGAAGTGCAAAAGGACTGCATTCAAGAGAAGAGAACTTTGGATCAGTCTCTCGCTTCTCCTGGAGTTAAGGTAAGACATTTAGTCTTCCTGATTTCAGAGTGTTCATTTATAAAACGGATATTTCCTCCTCAGTGGTCTCACAGGAGGTTAAAATAAGAATACATATACACGTTGGTAGAAAAGTATTATAAATTTCAAAGTAGTATTGTTGTTGTTATTATCAAAGTGATACTCCAAATATAGTATAGTATCAGGATATAGTATCAGGAAAATGTTAAACTTGATCTTATTTCTGGGAATAGTACTATTAAATCTTCCCTGAATTCATAGTGAGTAGTTCAGCAAAGCTGATGGATAAGATGTAAAAGGATTGAACTGGACCCTCAGCCCCAGACCTCCATCAACCCCGCGAGGGTGTCTGCGCCACAAATAGAGCTGTCACTAGCAGGGTCCCGCCATTAAATCTTTACAACCTGCAAATTTATAGCTCTGCCAGTGAGGCTGAGGCTTATCCACATACACCAATTGAATATGGAAGGAAAATAATTGGTGCTGTTGTCAGTAGTTGGTAGAAAATTTGAACTTGGTGAACAACTCTTTCTTAGGGTGACTAGGAGAGGCTTGCAGGCTTGTTTATATCTGCCGGTTTACTGCCAAATTGAAAACTCTAGCATAAAACATCTTATATGGATGTGCAGTGGTCATTTCAGAGCTTGAGTCTGGGTTGGCTTTAAAAGATATCTGATTCTACATCAGATTTTATAGTTCTTTTTGCAATTCTGAGCTTAGTGTTTGAGAAAGCTAGTAAAATAATACCAATGTGTGCTCCCTGGTTTCTTCCATGACTTACATTGTTGCTATGCTCACACACATATGCCAATTGAACAGTTTTAGTGAAAAAAAAACAAAACGAAACAAGTAAACAAACATTTTTGAGTTGTCAGCTTGTCAAGAGGAATTTAAAAATCTTTTGGGTCCTGGTTATAAATGCATTGTACACTTGAATTTTGGGATCTTACCTTGGATTGTTTCTATTCTGGGACTATGCAAGCTCCCAGAGGTCTCAGAAAATGAGTAATTGGTAGAGACTTTTGAGACTTTTTCTTCAATTTTCAATTTACTTAAGTTTATTGGTGATAGCAGCCTAGATCCATTGGATATGTGAGATTTCTTTTGTTAGGAAAAAGTATCAGTGAGGGTTTGATCAAAGAAGCAGAATCTTTATGAGTGATACAGAAAAAAGAGTTTATCATAGGGTTTAGACATGAGGCAACTAACTGTGTGAGCCAGTGAAGAATGCCGTGGAAGGAAGGCTATTGTCTCTGCATCTGGTATGGCCGGAAGTAGCTGTGGGTCTGCAGGGCTGGTGGTCAGAGGGAAAAGCAGAATATGAGGTGGAGGATGGCAAGGACATGCTGGAAGCCCATGAGGAGAGCAAAGGACAAACTTGAACCTCAGTGATGCAGTTGACAAGTGGGAAAAGCTAGCACTCTTCACCAGTTACACAGGACTCGGAGAAGTTGGCAAGGAGAGCTGGCGGGAGCTGTAGGAGCTGCCCCACGCTGTTAAGGTGAGCCACCAAGTCAGGATAATGCAAGGGTGTTGCACTAGTGCCTCACGCCCTCCACTGCTTCACTTTTGCCTTTGAAATCTCACATTTCTCCTGTGATCAACCTGAACTCAGAACCACACACGGAATGGAATTCCAGGAAATATAGCTCTGGCTTATATAATGTGACACAGTTAAAGACATCACAGGAAATTTCTAGGATATTATAGACTGATGATTGAGATCATCAAATAGTCAGAGTAGGTTATATGCTAGACCCTGTATTAGGCCCTTCAAAAACAACAGTGAACCAAACAGACAAGTTCCCTGCCCTGTGGAGCCGACAATCTTCAGGAGATAGATAACAAATGAACAACAAGCAAAAACATGAAATAGTTACAATTTTGAAGTGCACCAGGAGAACTAAAAGGGTGATGTGGTCAAGACTAATAAAGGGATGATTATTCTGGAGAATTGGTTAGTGGGAGGAAACAGTCAAAATCTGGTGAACAGAAAGGAGTGTCTTGCTGGGGACTGTGTCAGAAAAAAATGGTGACTTGGATTAAATTAGCATAATTTAAAATAGGAAGAAGTGGAAAATTCTGTGCTGTGTTTCAGACTAAGAAACAACAGCATTTGCTGTTAGATTGGATGTGGAGGATAGGGGGAAAGACAATTTGAGGGCTATCCTCAGGTCTTTGGCCTGAGGTTATGATGTGAGAAGTTCAGAGGACAATTATTTTTGGGAGGTAGAATCAAGCCTTAAGTTTTGAACACAATAGTTTAAAGACATTCAAGTGGAAATGTGATATGTGGTTGTACATAAATTCTGGAACTCAGAGGAGAAATTGGAGAAAAATGTGGTGGAGATATAAATTTGAGAGTTACTCTTATAGAGATGGAATTTAAGACCGTAGTAGTAAATGAGATTTTTTAGGAAGGGAAATATAGAAAGACAGAGGTTATATAGAGCTCCAAGTAACTCTACAATTTAGAGAACAGGTAAACAAGGAGAATCCAGTATTTTAAAAAAGAGAGAAAATCAATGAAGTATTAAGAAAATATGTGGAGTGTGGTATTATAAAAGCAAAAAAGGAATTTGTTTCAGTAAAGATAGTGTGTTAGTTATTGTTGCAGGTGAGTTAGACCAGAGGTAAGTTTTTGAACATTTGGTTTCAAGAACCCTTCATACTCCTAGAAATTACGGAGAACAACAAGAAGTTTTTGTTTATGTGGTTTATATCTGTCAACATTTACCATAAGAGAATTAAAACTGTGAACAATTTAAAATGTGTATTAATTTAAAAATAGCAAAAATTTCATATTGACATAAAAATATACTTTTATAAAAATAACTATTTCCCAACACAAAAGCTATTGAAGAACAGTGACATTGTTTTATATTTTTGTGAACCTCTTTAATGTCTGGACTAATAGAAGACAGCTGTATTCTCATGTGTATTTCTACATTCAATCTGTTGTGCTTCATTGTTTTGGTTGAAGCATATGAAGAAAATCTTACAAAAAATGTGGTTGGAAAAGGGAGTAATATTTTAGTAGCCTTATATTTGTGGGTATTCTTTCATATTACACCAAAGCTTGGTAAGTGGCAATTTCTTAAAGATTAATCGTAATGTGGAATTTGAAACCATATCAATAAACTCTTAATATTCTGTTTAAAAAAATCTATTTGAATATTTTACATTTTGAATGGATATTTTCCCCATGCATAATTTTGTAACAGCATGTATTAGTCACTTGGAAAATATTAGTTTATTGAGTTATATGCATTGATCCAACATTGTCACATTCCATTATACAGTATTTCAAAACTCACATCACTAATATCACCTATGACTTCATTATGAAAAGAGACTTTATCTCAAAGATCCCACAGAAAGGTTTTGGGCACTCTTAGACCACATCTTGAGACTGGCTTGTTAGTAATAGAAAAGTATTGTAGGATTTGGCAACGTGATGGTCATTTGGTGACTGTCGTAAGTGCAGCATCATGGAATAATGGAGATGAAACAGAGACTGAAATGAGTTAAATAAGGTAAGGAAGTATAGATTTTGCTAAAGAGTATTCTCCAGAGATATTTATTTGTTAAAAGAAGCAAAAAATTGGGATGGTAGCTCAGGAAGATGTGTGGCTAAAGGACATTTTTACTTTGCTTTGTTTTGTTTTTAAAATACAACCACGTATTTGTTGATGGAAATGTTTGAGAAGACTAAATGAGATGGCTCCTGAGAAAGAGGAGATAATTGCAGGAAGAAAATCCTTGTGAAGACATGAGGGAATTATATTTGATAACATGGATTTGCCTTTAATAAAAGGACCTTAAAAAGAAGAAAGTGGATTCAGATGCAGGTAGATTTGTGGCTGTGGGTTTAGATGACTTTTATTTTGTCAGTGAAGTATGAAGTGAAATTACTTGCTGAAATCTGGGCTAAGAGGAAGGGGCTTTAGAAATTTAAGAAAAAGTATGAAATATTTGGGAGAAAGAGGATATGAATTTATGAGAGAAACAAGATTGCCTGGTGATCTGGATAGGGAGGTTTATAACCATAAGTTTAAAGTGAAATCAAGCTGCTTGTTTGTGTGATTTTTGTCCAGCAGTATTCAGATATTTGGGTGCAGGCATGGAGAATGCAGGTAGTTGGATGCAGGGAGTTAGCTACGCTCCCTGCAAAGAGGTTTTTTCCTCCGATCTGGTCTCTCAGGCAGGGGTCATCGCAAAGGATGAAAAATATAGTAGGAAACAGAAATAAAAATATAAAGTAATGGCAATAATAATACACAGAGCCAAAGATATAGTTTATAAAGTAAAAGTTTATGAAAATAGATAAAGGAGGGTATCCGGATGGAAATATTTTACCCGCATCAAATATTTCCCCGACTGAAACTCCACACAGGTATTATATAGGGTACATACAGGCTCCCCGTTGCCAAGGGCAACGGGATTTGCATACTAACAGGCAGTTTGCTTTAGGGTCAAAGTCTCCTAAAAGGCTACTACAGATCCTTTAACTAACTCTAACTAGGGGAACAATGGGTTATAAAATCGTCTTGGGGCAAACTTCTAAGTTTTATGATAAGGCTATTACTTTAGCAACAAACAGAGACATCTTGGCTCTGGTGATTGTGTTCTTGGAGACAGAGATGATCCCAGAAGTCAACATGGGCTGTGCTTTGTGTTAATTACTTTAACCTCATGATTCCATCTGGGCCCAGCTTGGGCATTAGCATATCTATCTGATTAGCTCTCATCTCCGGGGGTCCACCTGTCAGCAGCACCAGCAACCTTTGGTCCTAAGGGAGGCCTGCCTTGTCTTTCAAAACAGGTGAGAACCAAAGGCCCAGTTTACTGCTGTCTCCTTGAGATGCAGCTTCTACTGACCAGCAAGACGCCCTCCTGAGACGACGCAGCTCTTGAACTAACACATTTATCTTTTCCTTAAGGCAAAGCCTTATTTGACTTCTGAAATCAAATCTTGTCTCCAGAAATACAGGGGGCATTTCTATAATTTAGTATTCTTGGGCTCAACAGTTGGAGTTTATACAAGGTTGGGGTTTTTGAGTATGGTAGAAGAATACGGGGAAGCAAATAACTTGAGGATATTTGCAAAGGGTTAATTATGCTGATGTGGCATTTGATCTAAACTGACCAATGAGGGAATTGAAGCTAGAAGGAAGTTGATGGAAAGTGAAAAAGGTTGGAAGTCAATGAACTGGAGGAAGGCACTGAAAAAGAAAAGGAGAAACAGCAATGGTGAAAGGCTAGGTTGAATAAAATTTAATTTTAATTGGCGTTGCAGTTACTGATGATGAATTCTATGGTATGATCATGAGAATAATTGATAAATGGAAAGGAGGAAAGGGTTTAAGAAGTAAGTCAGTAAAGAAACTTAGAATTCAGTCTATTTTATGTTATCTATATCAATGATGATGATATTGGATGAGAAACAAGACTGTGTGTCATGAATTGAAATAAAATGAGTGCTTAAGCAAGAATGTGCCCAGACACCTGTCAAGGAGGGAATAAGAGATTCAGAAACTGATGCATAAAGCCAAGAAACTCAGCAGGTCAAGAACCAGGGAGGGCTGACTAAAGACAGGAATTGGCAGCTTCTTTAGCTGTAAGTGAAAGTGAATCTATTGAGAACATCTGGGCACAGGTGACTCAATTACATCAGAGTTCATTGGAACCAAGGAAAATAGCTGGTTTCATTGTAATACTTTCTAAGTAAAAAGTATCCCTGTAAATGAATCAACTGAATTTGTCCCATCAGCTGGCACTTATGACCTAGAATTGCTTGTCTTCCCTAACTATCTGAAGCTTGATGCCTTAAATTAAAAACAAGTTCAACTGGCAAGTCATTTCGTAATTATTTTCTCCAATTTTCAAATCTTTTTTTTTTTTTTTTTTTTTTTTTTTGAGACAGAGGCTCACTCTGTTGCCTGGGTTAGAGTGAGTGCCGTGGCGTCAGCCTAGCTCACAGCGACCTCAAATTCCTGGGCTCAAGCAATCCTTCTGCCTCAGCCTCTCAAGTAGCTGGGATTACAGACATGTGCCACCATGCCTGGCTAATTTTTTTCTATATATTTTTAGTTGTCCAGCTAATTTCTTTCTGTTTTTAGTAGAGATGGGGTCTCACTCTTGCTCAGGCTGGTCTCGAACTCCTGAGCTCAAACGATTCGCCCGCCTCAGCCTCCCAGAGTGTTAGGATTACAGGCGTGAACCACCACGCCCAGCCTCAAATCTTTAAATAAAAGAATTAGAATATATGATTTTGGAAATTTCAGTCAACTATTAAGTTCTTTGATTTTAAGGAAAAACCACTGGATAAAGATAAGTGGAACATCAAATTAAAAAAATAGCTCAAAAACACTTTCTCTGCTTATTTATCACATTATAAAGATGCTTAGAAATTGATAATATCCATCATTAGCAAATGTACAATGAAACTTTTGAATGTGTCACTGAGAAGTTTCAGTGTTTATGAAAATGTGTTAATAATTATTAAAAACCTTAAAATTATTCATAATCTTTGTTATGGAAATTTATACTAAGGAAATAATTTTAAATATGGAAAACGTATTATTCGGAAGTGTGCAGGGATATAAAATTTACTATTTTGAAAAATCAGAAACACACTCAATGTTTGTTTCTGATGGAAACTATAGGAAAAAGAAAGCAATGTTTATGAAAAATATTGTTTATTATAGTATTGCTTGTGAAAAGCAGAACATTAAATACTTGAGATATTAAATTAAAAAGGCAAGATAAAAAATTATTCAATATTATTTTAACCACATAAAAAAGAATAGCAACCTATGCACAGAAAATAAAAGATCAAAAGAAAAAACTCAGAATATTGAGAATGACTGTTTGTCAGAGGAAGATGCAGATTATCATTCTACTTTTCTGCATTTCTGTTTTTTTTTAAATGAGATAATTATTGTACAAGCAAACATTAAATGGTATTTAAAACAAAAGAAAAATTGTGTGTCTGTTCCCCAGCCAGAGGCAGAAGATCTTCTTAGGTGGAAAAAGGCCTTCATTTTTTTGCCTGGGTTTTAAGGTGATTTGCCTGAGTTGACAGGTACTGCATTATTTTTCTTTTTGAGTCCCTCCATCAAAAACAATTCATTGTAAACTCAATACCTCCTATGTAACTGAGCAGGTATAATGAATAAATAGCAGGGGGACTTGGGAAATTGGAATGTGTGCTCCAACTAAAGTCCTTCAAATAGAATATTTTCCCCCTAATACTACACAGCTCATATAAAATACATCTGACAGGCAAGTGGCTTTTGACTTGCCAGTTTTCAGTTACAGATCTAGAATTCCTTATTTCTGTTGCTGGCTAGATAAATGCTTCCAGGATCTTTTACAAAAGATGAAAATTCTGATATGCCCATACAATCAGCTCTTGTAGATGTCAGAAGGTCACCAAATGTTTCTATTCTTCTCCTGAATTGGAAGGGAAAAAGTTAAGCCCATATTTTATTGAGTTCCATTTTATGTCTCTCCATTGGAATTCAGATCTGATCAGCCAGCCAGGAGGTCAAATAAAAAGGGCTAGCAACTGGATTCTGATCCAAAAGTGTGCTTTTCTTCAAAGGAGCACAGCTTTTATGCTTGGGGAGTTAAATTTGCTGTATTATTTCGAATCAAACCTCTGCTCGTGCCCCTGGGCTGGATAATTATTCTTTTAGAGAGAATTAGTCTTCTGATGAAACATTAAGAGGTTATTTTAGAAAACAATACATTTTTAACATTGGACTAAGTCCCAGGATATTTGAAATTAGTGTAAGTAATGGTTGGAATGCCCCCAAATGATGGCTGCAAATGACACCCAGGGTAGCAGGCTCAATGGAGGCAGAGATTTAATGGGCACAGAGACCTACACTCTTTCGGAGCACAATGCCATGCTGAAGGATTAAATGACCAGTGTCTAACAGGCTGGATGCTACCATTTGAGATTTATTGTGGCTGTTCTAGGATGATTTCCTCAAAATCAACACTAGCATTTCAAATAGTGCTTCTGGGGGGTTGACTTTAGAATGAAATTTGACTCTAGTTGAACAAAATATTTTAGATTTATGCTGGCTAAAAACACATTCACCTTATATTATTCTCTGTATGTGTGTGTGTGTGTGTGTGTGTGTGTGTTTATGTGTGTGTGTGTGTGTGCTTTCTTCCCTGAAGGCTAGATGCTGTGATGCTAAGCAAGTATTATTGCTAGATCTGTGAACATGACTCCCATATTAATGGAGTCCCAGATGGGTTGCAGGAATGCTTGTGAAGGATGTAGATGAGAAAAGTCACAAACTACCCTTATGTTGAAGGCATGTTTTACAAACATTGGAAAGTATTGTACTTTTTGTATTTTTTATCATATAAAAAATAATTTTCTTAGAATTTTGCTTTAAGTGCCATGTGTTAACATGTAAACTAGCAATCAATACGTGGGTGAAATTGTTATAAATATATTTTTAAAAATATGAAATAAAAAGAGGACTCCCAAAAAGCAAATAATTCATACAATCATTGGATATCCCTTTTTATTCTTAGTTGTTTTTTTTTTAAATTATCTTTCTCTGTTCTTAAAAATGGCTTTTTTTTCTTCTTTCCATTTGCTCATTGTGAATATTCATTCCCCAAGGCTTTGTCATCATTCCGCTCTATTTCCTTCTCTGTCTATCCTTTCAGCTAATGCTGCTAACTTTCCATTATAAATGAGTAAATAGTCCTAACCTAATGCTCTAAGACCTTGGTGCTATAGCCTAAGGGCAAAATGAAGAGGTGATGAATTTTCTGTCAAAGTCATAACCTTTGTTCCCTTACTTATATTCTGAAAGAATCTCTTTTATCTGATATGCATACAGTTTAAACAAGTGCATGAATATGTATTAATGAGCTCTGAATGGATCTGAAGATACATATTAGGATATAGAAAAGGGACATGAGAGATTTGTTGATTCTAGTTGAAACTCCCATGATAGTCTTATTCATTTTTTGTTAATCCTTCCCTATTCTTCTTTATCTTATAGGATAGTTTTGGTCCTCTGATAGAAGCTCAACAAATATCTTTCATGTCCAGCAAGAATTTAAATGATTGTAGAGGGTCATATTTTCTGATTCTTCATCTCTTTGGTGCTATATGTTACATTGAGTATATTGTGAGTTTTAAAAATGAGGGAATAATCAGTAAATCCATGCTCCCTGAATACTAGGTGCTAACTGTAAAAGGAGAAGTGATAGGGAAGGAAGATAAACAAAGTGACAATGATATCTGTGGCCTCTTTGGAGAGATTCAAAGCCAAAAACCTATAGGTACAAAGTTGCATCTATGAATGCAGATGGAATGCAAAATTGAGGAGTCAATGAGATTTTTCGAAATGAAAATCTGATCATCTTATTTCCTTTGTATAAACCACAGCACTATGTTCCCATTAATTATCAGGAATACCTAAACTCTTTACTTGACTTATGAGGTCCTCCATGATCAGCTATTTCCTTATCTATCCAGTCTAGTTGTGTCACCTTATTTTCATGAAACTACTTTAATTAGCTATAACATGGATGAACTAAAAGCTATAGAAGAAATAAAAGTTACTGGCTCTGGCCGGGTGCGGTGGCTCACGCCTGTAATACTAGCACTCTGGGAGGCCGAGGCAGGAGGATCGCTCGAGGTCAGGAGTTCGAGACCAGCATGAGCAAGAGTGAGACCCCGTCTCTACTAAAAATAGAAAGAAATTATATGGACAACTAAAAATATATACAGAAAAAATTAGCCGGACATGGTGGCACATGCCTGTAGTCCCAGCTACTCGGGAGGCTGAGACAGGAGGATTGCTTGAGCCCAGGAGTTTGAGGTTGCTATGAGCTAGACTGATGCCATGGCACTCTAGCCTGGGCAATAGAGT
This sequence comes from Eulemur rufifrons, assembly GCF_041146395.1. Lineage (NCBI taxonomy): Eukaryota > Metazoa > Chordata > Mammalia > Primates > Lemuridae > Eulemur > Eulemur rufifrons. Next base: position 67,871,286 of record NC_090997.1, on the reverse strand, counting down.
GAGACTCTGTCTCAAAAAAAAAAAAAAAAAGGGAAAGAAAAAAAATAGTTATTGGCTCAACAGATCACAGAAGGCTTCCTCTCAGGTAGTATCTATTGTATACCAAATAAATTTTTTTAATGAAGGTGTGATTTCAGGACTCATTTTCTAGCAGTAGAGAAGATCACACTTAGCATTTAAACACACTTGCATTTTTAGCTATAACAAACAATTCTTTCAGCTATCCAGAATTGTAGAACAACATTGTCCTATCCTAACCTAAGAAGAAATGGGTGGCTAAGTTTTAACTGAGATAGTGGATAAACTTATCCTACTAGGATCTTTGTGAGTCAGTCTGCTTAAACTTCCTGAGTGGCCAGTCAACTGAAGCCTGGAGAGGAGACAAGAACTGAGAAGGAGAAGTTTGGAGGAGGAGGTTCAAATGGACTGCAACTGAGGCCTGACCTGAATACACCTAAGATATAGCTACAAAACAAAACCAAAATAGAGAACATAGAAACACCAAGAATAGGTTAGGTTAGTTTGTCTGGTTCCAGTTCTAATTGGAAACGCTTTCGGTTTTTCCCCATTCAGTATGATGTTGGCTGTGGGTTTGTCATATATGGCTTTATCATTTTGAGGTAAGTCCTGTCTATGCCTATTTTTGTTAAGCATTCTTATCATAAAAGGATGCTGAATTTTGTCTAATGTTTTTTCTGTGTCTATAGAGAGGATCATATGGTCTTTGTTTTTACTTCTGTTTATGTGGTGAATTACATTTATAGATTTGTGTATGTTGAACCATCCCTGCATCTCTGGGAAGAAGGCCACTTGGTAGTGATGGATTATTTTTTTGATGAGTAGCTGAATTCAATTTGCTAGGATATCATTGAGAATTTTTTGTCCATATTCATAAGGGATATTGGCCTGTAGTTTTCTTTTTATGTTGAGTCCTTTCCTGGCTTTGGTATAAGGGTGATGTTGGCTTCATAGAACATATTGGGGAGGATTACTTCCTTCTCAATGTTGTGGAATAATTTCTGCAGGATAGGCACCAGTTCTTCTTCGTAGGTCTGGTAAAATTTGGGTGTGAAACCCTTTGGTCCAGGACTTTGTTTTTTAGGAAAGTTTTTTTTTTTTTATTGCTTCTTCAATTTTGTACTTCATATTGGTCTGTTCAGAAGTTCTATTTCTTCCTATTTGAGCCTAGGGAGGCCATGTGTTTCTAAGAATTTGTTCATTTCCTCCATGTTTTCAAGTTTATGTGCATAGAGATTTTTATAGTATTCAGAGATGATATTTTGTATTTCTATGGTATCAGTTACAATTTCTCCTTTTCCATTCCTCATTGAGTTTATTAGAGTCCTCCTTTCTTTTCTAATTCTGGTTAATCTAGTGAGAAATGTGTCAGTTTTGTTTACCTTTTCTTTTTTTTTTTTTTCTTTTTTCTTTTTTCTTTTTTTTTTTTTTTTGAGACAGAGTCTCTCTTTGTTGCCCAGGCTAGAGTGAGTGCCGTGGCATCAGCCTAGCTCACAGCAACCTCAAACTCCTGGGCTCAAGCGATCCTCCTGCCTCAGCCTCCCGAGTAGCTGGGACTACAGGCAAGCGCCACTATGCCCGGCTAATTTTTCTATATATATATTTTTAGTTGTCCATATAATTTCTTTCTATTTTTAGTAGAGACGGGGTCTTGCTCTTGCTCAGGCTGGTCTCGAACTCCTGACCTTGAGCGATCCACCCGCCTCGGCCTCCCAGAGTGCTAGGATTACACGTGTGAGCCACCGCGCCCAGCCTTGTTTACCTTTTCAAAGAACAACCTTTTTTTTCATTAATCTTTTGTATAGTTCTTTTTTTTATTGATTTCTCTTAGTTCTACTCTCATCTTGGTTGTTTTTCTCTTCTGGTGGGTTTGGGATTGATTTGCTCTTCCTTTTCCAGTTCTTTGAGTCAATTCATTAGATTGTTGATTTGTGATCTTTCTGTCTTTTGGATGTAGGCATTTAAGGATATGAATTTTCCTCACAGGACTGCTTTAGTTGTGTCCCATAAATTTTGATAACTGTGTCTCCTGTGTCATTTAGTTCAAAGAATCTTTCGATTTACATCATAATTTCCTCCTTGACCCAATAATTATTCAGCAGAAGGTTGTTTAGTTTCTATGACTTTGTGTAGAGATGAAAGTTTCTGTTGGAGTTGATTTCTAATTTTATTCCACTGTGGCCTGAGAAGATACATGGTATAATTTCTATTTTTTAAAATTTATTAAGACATATTTTGTGGCCTAGGATGTGGCCAATCTTAGAGAATGTCCTATGAACTGATGAGAATCATGTATATTCAGTGGTTTTTGGGAAGAAAGTTCTGTAAATGTCTTGTTAGTCCCATTTGTTCTAGAGTTCTGTTTAAGTCCATTGTTTCTTTGTTTATTTTCTGTTTGGAGGATCTGTCCTATTCTGTCAGTGGTGTGTTAAAGTCCCCAGCTATTGCTGTTGCTTATGATTTTGTTTAGACCAAGTAGAATTTGCTTTATGAATCTGGGTACATCTGTGTTGGGTGCATAAATGTGTAGAATTATTATGTTTTCTGGATGAATTGTTCCCTTTACCATTATGTAATGAGCATCTTTGTTTTTCATTATTTAGTTGATTTGAAGACTAAGTTATCGGATATGAGAACTGCTACATCAGCTTTCTTTTGGCTTTTATTTGTGTGGAGTATTGTTTTCCATCCCTTCACCTTGAGTCTGAATGAATCCTTGTGGGTTAGATGTATTTCCTGGAGACAGCAGATACTTGGCTTGTGTATATTTATCCATTCAGCCAGTCTATGTCTCTTTAGTGGTCAGTTCAAGCCATTTACATTTGTTGAAAGAATTGATAAGTGGGTGGATTTCTGTTCATCCTGGATGATTTTACACTGGTGAGTGTCTATTCTGCTGATCTATGTGTAATGTAGTTATGAGTACTTCCTGCAGAGCAGATCTTGTTTTGACAAATTCTTTCAGTGTTTGCTTGTCTGAGAAAGACTTTATTTCCCCCTCATATATGAAGCTTAGTTTTGCAGTATAGAAAATTCTAGACTGGGCAGTATTCTGTTTGAGAAGACTGAGCATGGGGCCCTAGTCCGTTCTGGCTTGCAAGGTCTCAATTGAGAGCTCTGCAGTTAGTCTGATGGATTTTCCTTTGTACATAATCTGCTGTTTTCACCTTATGGCTTGTAGGAGGGCCTTTCTCAGGTTGATTTTAGCCTGTCTATTGACTATGTGTTGTGGTATTTCCCTCTTTAGAATGACCCTCTGAAGAGTCCTTTGAGCTTCTTGTACCTAGATATCTAGATTTCTAGCAAGGCCAGGGAAATTTTCCTCAGTTATTCCCTCGATGGATTACCCAATCCTTTTGTATTTTCTTCCTCACCCTCGGGGATGCCTATGACTCTTACGTTAGGCCTCTTCACATAATCCCATATTTCTTGTAGCCTTTGCTCTTTTCTCTTATTTCTCTGCTCTGTCTCTGCAGGTGACTTGTTGAATTGAAAGGTGTTGTCTTCAAGCTCTGAGATTCTTTCTTCTGCTTGATCTAACCTATTCTTAAGGCTTTCCACTGTGTTATGTAATTTCTTGAATGAATTTTTCAGTTTTACAAATTCTAGTTGATTTTTCTTTAATATTTCCATTTCTTCAGTGATCTTTTTAAACCATTTCTTGCATAATTTTTGTGGGTTCTTTGTGTTGGATTTCCATTTTATTTGTATTTCATTGAGTTCCTTATAATCCATGTTTGAAATTCTTCATCTGCCATTTCAATATTCTGATTTTGGTTGGTATTCATTGCTAGAGATCTGGTGTTCCCTTTTGGGGGTCTCCTTTTGCTTTGATTCTTCATACTTCCAGAATTCTTTCACTTATTCCTTCTCATCTGGAGCAGCTGTTGGTTATTACCTTTGGATTTTCTTCATTCATTTATTTATATTAATTTACTTAGAATTAAAGCATCTAGAATGGAAGCAAATTAAAAGAAAATCTAATCCAGTTCTTTATTTTACAGATGAGGAAATTGAAGCCTTGAGAATACAAGGATGTTGATCTGATATTATACTGAACTGGTAGAAGTGAGTTGAAGTTCACTACTTTAAGCCTTTGCTGTTTTACTATATCCAAACACTGTAAACTGAACACTGTTTTGTCAGGGCTGACACAAAAAAATCTCCAGGTCCTGATTCTAGTGGTTCTTAATTTTGTTTTATTGTTGTATGTATATGTGTGTTTGTACATATACATACAGTTGACCCCTTGATCGTCATGAGTTTGCACTGTGCAGGTCCACTTCTAAGTGCATTTTCTCTGCCTCTGCCACCCCTGAGAAAATAAGACCAACCCTGCCTCTTCCTCCTCCTCCTCAGCCTATTCAATGTGAAGACGATAATGATGAAGATCTTTATAAGGATTCACTTCCATTTAATGAATAGTAAATATATTTTCTCTTCCTTATGATTTTATTAATAACAGTTTCTTTTCTCTAGCTTACTTTATTGTAAGAATACAGTACATAATACACATAATATAGAAAATATGTGTTAATCAACTGTTATCAGTGAGTCTTCTGGTCAACAGTAAGCTATTAGTAGTCAAGCTTTGGGGGAGTCAAATTTTTTACATGGAGTTTTGACTGCACAGGGGCCGGCACCTCTAACTCTTGCATTGTTCAAGGGTCAACTTACATGTACACACATATAAACATACATGTATACATGGAAATATATATATACACATTGAATATGTATGTATACATTAAACTATATATACACACACACATTAAAAAATGGATATATTTTTTCTTCAGGCATGTGTTTTTAAGGTAGAAGAATACCTTAGCATATCCTCATGCCTCCACACAGCCCTCTGTCCAGAGGCACAAGCATTCATGCAATAATCAGGCTTCTGGATGTCCTTGTTGACCTTTCTGGAACGCTGTATCTTTGGTAGCTTCAGGCCTGTTCATTCATCTTTGTGTCTTTGGAGCTGAATGCAATCTGAAAACTGAACTTCACATTCTTTTTCTCTTATTTTTGTGATTTATACCTTGCTTTGATACTTAGCACATTTCTAGTCAAACACAAATGATCAATAAGTACATACAGGGTTATCTGCTTTTACACCTTGCTTTCTCATATTAGAAGATAAAATAAAAACTTGGGTTTTTTATTCTTACAAAAGAAAATCTATATTAAATATTTGTGTTGTTGGGTACACTTTTATTATTTCTTTTTCTATCCCATTACAAGTATTTATACTTTTATATGATATCTTTATATGATATCAGGTTCTCACTTCTCTCTGTATACAGGTCAGATTCTATGGCATATTATTGTTTTCAATCCTTTGGAAACCACTTAACTCTCCTGTCTCTCTTTCCTACTATCAGACTAGTTTAGTCAAACTCTGACCCTGGTTAAGCTCACTATCTGTCTAAACTGTGTCTAGGAGAAGGAACTACCAATCCTGCTGATTGACCTTCTTCTAAAATCATGAATGTAAATCTCAAAGGACATTGAACACTCACCTGCATTTGTAGTTTGCTTGCCTAACATGCTTTGGTTCTTCTACTCCCCACAAATTCTACATTGCATCTCCCTTCAAAGGTCTTATACACCTACCAGTTTATCATCTTGCTTCTCACAGATGTGAGAAAATGGAAGGAATCAGAACTGAACTTCCTCATCTTCTCACCACCAGATTTACCAGCCAACCTGCATCTCAACCATCAATTTCTGCCTTTGCTTTCAATACAATGCTCCCATCAAGGGTCCATCCTTCCATTTGTGTTCTGCATCCTTCTCTATGTCATCTTCTCAAGGACTTTGCTCCTGTAATTATCCTTTAGTTGTTTAACATCATTAGTCACTGGATTATTTGCATTGGCTTATGTATTAGCATTTTTGTAGGAAGAAGGCGGAACATTTAAACTGACTAATTTGAGAAAAGTTTACTAAAGAGACTGTTTACACAAGGTGGATAGGGTGTGGTAGGACAGCATGCAAGGACAGGGAAAGAAGGCTCCTCTACCTCCCCACTCTCCTTTCTTTTTTACCCTCCTAAGCCTGAAGGGTGAGGGGAATGAATAATTACCCACTGGAGTTAGAAAGAACTGTGTGGAGAAGAAAGCTCCTGAATGAAGTCCTGCCCTCTGGTTGAAGGGAGGTGCATAGCCTACATTCTGTGACCTCATAGCGAGGGACTGAGGTAGGGAGATAAAAATCCTCTTCTCTCTCCCCCTGGCCTCTGTGACCTCCTGCCTGTGTTCCCCACTGGCAGAGCTCAAGGAAGAGGGAAGGTGAGAGAGCACAGTAAGTAGCTGGAGGACATGAAGAATAAATCTGGAGGGCTAATCTGTGTTGAAGCAAAAATTGTACTGGACAAAGTTAAACAGGTGAGAAAGATTTTATTCAAGGCTATTGCAGTAGGGAAGGGAGGCCAATACTCAGCACCACCAAAATAAAAATCTGCTGGGCTTTTAAAGGCTAGGGTGAGCTAGTGGAAAATACTGGAGGATGTTAGGGGAGGGTTATAGGCCACCCGTATTTGCTAATAAACTTCACATATCTTTATGACAAGAGGTGATTTTGTAACTTGGAGCAAGGGGCCCACAAAGTTAGGCTACTCCCCTCCCACAGAAACTGGGAGACAGAGTGCTATTTTCCTTAATGATTACATTTTAAAGAGATGGCTTTGGGCTCTTTAGGAAGACATCCCTGGGTTGTGAAACTGGCAAGAGGCCTTTAAAAAGATTTGCATTTCAAAAAGGAAGAGAAAGAATTTATAATTAAAAGCTTTCTAAAGTAAATGCTTTAAGAAAAGGCAGGTCAGGAGCCTAGAGTCAGGAAGAAGCCTATTTAAAATTTAGTCAAGCTGAGAACATTAAGGCATCTTGGTCACCAGGTAACCTCAGCATGGCATATATTAAAAACCAAACAAACAACTCTTTTTTTTTTTTCTCCAGTTACTCCTCTATTTTCTGCTATTTTCAGAGTAAATTTGTTAAAATAGGTGTTCACCTCTCCTCTCTTCAATCCATTCTAATCATTACCCTACCTCTGATAGTCTTCTGTGCCTGATCACAATGTTGCCAAATATCATGGCCAATTTCTCTGTACTTATCTAACTTGATCTGAGCCACATCCAACAGAGTTAACCAAGCCTTCTTCTGGAAACTTTTTCTTCCCTTGGTTTCTGGGTTTTTTGCCCACTTCCCTGGATGCCCCTTCTTTGTTGACTTCTCCTCCTCGATATCTGAGGCTGGAGTGATCCAGGGCTTGGTTTTGGGTCCTTTTCTTTTCTTTTTCCTTCCCTTTCCTTTCCTAGTACACATTCTTTTAAGGCAACATCATCCTGCCTTACTTTTCCATCCTTGTGCTGACAACATGTTCTTGTGCTCTCTTGTGCTTTTTTATTTTGATTGGCAGCAAATTAGTTACGTGATGGTTACTTCTATGTGTCAGCTTGAATGGGTGAAAGGATACCCAGATGGCTGGTAAAACATCATTTCAGGGTGTGTCTGTGAATGTGTTTCTGGAAGAGATTAAGTCTTGGTTCAGTAGACTGAATAAAGATGATCACCCTTACCAATTTGGGTAGGTATCATGGAGGGGCAAATGTGCTCTCTTCCGTAAGCTGGGACGTCAATCTTCTGCTCTTGGACATTAGAGCTCCTGGTTCCTAGGTTTTTCCTGGGTCTCCAGCTTGCAGACAGCAGATCCTGGGACTTCTCAGGCTCTATAATTGTGTGAGCCAATCCCTCATAATAAATCTCTTTCTATATCTATATACATATATCCTATTGGTTTTTGTTTCTCTGGAGAACCCTAATACTATTACAGTATATTTCAACTAAATCAGAGAAAAGACTAAGATTAAACAATTAACTAACAAAAGGAGTTGCCAGATTGATGGACTGTTTCATATGACATAGTGATCCCTATTTATAAGGCTTTATGGTGATGGTCTTTTCCTTAATGATGTATTACATAGATCTATGTATGTATAAAAGGTGAGGCCATGAGACTTACAAGAATACCATGTTAATTCATTATCTGTAGTATTTCAAGCATGGAAATAAATAAATAATAAAGCCACGTAATGATAAGCATCTATTTTAAATGACTGGGATAAAAGAAGCCAATATTGGTAAGATTTAATTAGGTTAAACAAATTATTTTAGAAATTTTTACCTCCTTTGAAGTCATTGAAAAAGATTATCTCAGAGATTTATTTATCCTTCCTCATTTGTGAAATTAATCTTGATTCTCAGTAAATAACAGTGATTCTGACAAATATCAAATTATTTATAACTGTAATAACGAAGCAAATAATTTATAACTATAAATTGACCATATGAACAATTAGTTTTTATGGAGTAGAAGATAGAGTTTGTGAAACTCTGAGGGGGCAACCAACTGATATGGCAAGAAGTGTAAATGCTTAGGAATAAAGTTTATTTGAAATACTCGGCCGGGCGCGGTGGCTCACGCCTGTAATCCTAGCACTCTGGGAGGCCGAGATGGGCGGATTGTTTGAGCTCAGGAGTTCGAGACCAGCCTGAGCAAGAGCGAGACCCCACCTCTACTAAAAATAGAAAGAAATTATATGGACAGCTAAAAATATATATAGAAAAAATTAGCCGGGCATGGTGGCGCATGCCTGTAGTCCCAGCTACTTGGGAGGCTGAGACAGGAGGATCGCTTGAGCTCAGGAGTTTGAGGTTGCTGTGAGCTAGGCTGACGCCACGGCACTCACTCTAGCCTGGGCAACAGAGTGAGACTCTGTCTCAAAAAAAAAAAAAAAAAAAAGAAATACTCAAATGTAGCACTGATTAGGACCATGCAGTCCAAAGACTGAAAGCTGGTAGCCCACAAATTATATTTGGTCAGTACAGCTTTTTTTTGCTTGGTTTATACAATGTTTTTAAAACCTGTAGATCTTAATGGAAAATCCTAGTTTTTGTCTTCTCTCAAAAACTATCTGTCCTTCGATGAGCCTTCTTTGCCGTGTGGCAGCAATCAGCTGAACAGAGTAGTTTCTGTTTCACTCTTCAACGCTCCCTGTTGTTCAATACTTGCTCCTCTTCTTGCTTTACTTATTTACATTTCCTGCGTGGGCCCTATGCATGTTGAATTGCCAAATCTGTCAGTTAGCTCTAGCTGATCTCCAGTATATTAACACCTAATTCATATGGGGGAAATATCAAATTGTTTTACCTGTCTTAATTTCACAAAAATATTGTATATTTTTTGCATAAAATGTTGTACAGTTGATGGATTAAAGCAAAAGTTAACTAAAATTTGAGGTACTTAACTATAAAATAATGTTATAAATTTTTTATGTTTTGCAGAACTGGCACATTTTTATGTTAAATGATATTACCTTGATAAATTCTTTTACCTAAAGTTATCTGATAAAAATTATCAATATGAAAGTATTATGAGAATATAGTAGCACATGCTCAGGAATAAAAATGAAATTTTTTGATTATAAATAATATATATGTTCACAGTAGAAATATTATATATAAAAAAATTACCCAGAAAAGAAAATTACCCATAACCCAACCATATTATGGTAGCCAATGATGTGTGCGTGTGTGTGTGTGTGTGTGTGTGTGTATAGCCCGGTATGTATAAGAATTATGTATTTATATTGTATAGATTATTAAAAGCAAAACTGAAGGTTAAAATTAATTTAAAACAAAATTTAAAATTAACATTTTGAATAGTCATTTCTCTTCTTTCTAACATATTGTCAACAATTTCCTATGTCATTAAATTGGGTGGACATTTCTGAGACTGAAAATAGGTTTTTCTTTTTATTTTAAAACAGATAACAAATAAGAATTTTTCATTTAATTTTAAAACAAATTTGGTTAGGACCAATCAGTCTTGCTCAGTTAATTTGAAAGGAGAAATATCTACAAACAAACAAAAAGTAAAAATAAATAAATAAATATGAAAAGAAGGAGAATGATTTATTTTCTTCAATTTTATATTCTTCGCTAAGTTTCTGATGTGTTTTGGCCTCATAATTTAGACTTAGAGATATTTTTATCATATGAAAGGCAAGGCATGCTATTCTAAGAAAACTGCTACTAAGATCCAAAAGATCCCCATTTTTCAGTATTTCATTTTGGTAAAAATAGAACAGTAATTGAAAATGAATAATTCAAGGAAATAATGTTATCCTTTGCTAAGTGGGAATTTCTTCCTTCATTTGGTTAAGCATAACAACCAATCAGCTAGATTTGGGGGAACTTTTAATTATTGTATGCATGTTTGGGACTAAATATGGGCCCATTTATATTTCACAGAACTTAAATTCACAGCTCCACTTTGTTTATTACTAATAATGGTGCCAGTTATGAAATTAATGTCTTTTATTCAGTATACTCAATAAAACCCATATAAAATTCCATTTCTAGACAAATTTAATAAACTTTTTATTTTTTATAATTTTAGTTTACAGATAAGAAAACAGACTTAGAGAAACAAATAAACTGACCCAATGTAGTAACACAGTAAGTTAATAAGAGGGTGAGACTCAGAACTCATTGCCCATTATTTTCCTTAGCCATTAATTCATCATGCTCCCTGAAGCTCATCTTGCCTGCTTTACTAAACTCAAAGAATGGGCAGGCCATGTGTTTTCTAAAATGCTATTCTATTAGCTTTTTATTCTATTAAACATTATTTCTATTTTCTATTTATTTTCTTTTCTCTGATTCAGTTGCTATGGTTTTGACAAATATGTGTGAAGCATATTATTATCAGAATCCAGTATTTTCGATTCTTTTCTTGGTTAACTGTGCAAAGATTGAGCTGTGAGAAATAAAATGAAGGATAATTTTATATTTATTTATATTCCAAGAAACAAACTTTTACTTTAAAAGTAGAAAATTAACTTGGGATAAATGACTTTTTATCCTTGTTACTTTTTTACTTTCTATTTTTAATGCAAATAATAAAAAATACTGGATATTATAATCAACATTACCTATTTACTATCAACTAAAGCAAACAAAATGGAGAGCATGCAAAGATCATTTTTCTTTGCAAATCAGTGGCTCTAGGCATGTCACTTAGGAAAAGTATTGTATAATAATAAATAAAACATTATCATCTCAGATACATAATAATTTAAGTGCACATTTCAGTCTGCTAATACCCAAAACAATATGTGGGGCAATGCAGACATTTCCCTATTTAAAAATGGTCATTTTACATGATCCTATCGTTTATAATCTGAGATGGTAGTAAAGACTCTTTTAATAAAATAGGTTAAGTTGCAGCCATCAGACTATCAGTGGTGACTAGAAGTCACTCTTCACAGCTCTCTTCTCCTCCACCTAACTCGCCTTCCTGCACTTATCCCCATTTTCAGCAGCTGTGTTATTTACTTGGTTATTATGTTTATATCAAAAGTTCAGTGCTCCTGTTTGGGCATTAGAAAGTAAATCACAGCTGAAGTTCAGAAGGGCTACCTATAAAGTGTAAGGTACCATTTTAACTTTCCCACATAATAGGTTATTTTGTCATTGGCATTACTGTGCTCCCCAAGCTTTAACAACAAAGTTAAAATAACTCCATTTGTTTTAGTCACCCTCTGACCATTGAACTGTAGAACAATTTTCCTTTTGTTTCCTTCTAACACTTTAAAAAATAAAGTTATTAGAGTATAGTTCTGGGATTCTTCTTGTCTCTAAAGGTCATCTGCTCTGGCCAGAGAGGTTTTTAGGTGATGAGAAATTGATTTACCCAGAAAACAAGGAGCCTCATTTTTAACTTTTCCTAATGGCCTTCATGAGGGAATTAGAACATCCTCCTTAGAAAGGTTGACATGCTCTGGCATAGATGGGGGGAGAGCCGTGCTATAAACATGTTAGTGACTTGACTGCGAATTGCTTGCCATCTCGATGAATGCTCGTCACACTCTCCGGGAGACACTTGCCACAGCCTCTCGAAGACCTGCTTATCATTCATGTGGTCACTTCCATTACCTCTGCTCAGACGGTGCTGACCTGCTATTAGTGACTCTAATTTAATTTCCCTCACCAGTGTCATGGGTTATTTCTTCCATTACTTGAGAGATTTAATTTACAGGGTAAACTCCATCACACGAGAGAAGAAATTTTTCATGACAGTAGGAACAAGTACCTTTTGAAGATTAAGATGATGCTAGCTATTTATCTTGGTCATCTCAGTAGCTGGCAGCTGAAACTTCATCAAATGGTAATATATTCATATATTGATGGTGTCTCTGACAGGTATTAAGCATTGTATGTTTTCCTGATTTTATGGATTCACTTTTTGGTTCTGCTATTCATTCAGAGAATCTTAAGTAACAGGTACAGCATGATTTCTGGAGTGCTGAGAAAGGCTAAAAGGGTATTAGTTCTCTCTTGTTCCCTTATGGACTTCAGAATCCAACTTCCCTAGATTTTATTAAATTAGGATATTTCAAATGAACAATAGTGGGGAGACAGACTCAATTATTCAACTTTAGATTAAAGTCTTAAAAGGTGTTATTTTTCTTTTCCTTATATTTAATTTGGAGAAATACCTGATATAATAGAGGCAGAATTGAAGGCACAGCATTATGGACTATAAAAAGTTAAAGTGTATTTATCATTTTTTCCCTATTTTTGATTACTGATTGCCATTATGTTTGAAATATTTTTAATCACTGCTTTTCTTATTCATTAGTTTCAAGACCTTGCCTAAATTATTTTTTCTTTTCTCCAGCTTTTTGGCTTGTAAACACTCAATAGTCCTTAAAAATGATCATCACCTTCCTTGCTCTGAGTTCAGCCCCCAAATGGCTGGTGCCTTGTGAGCTTTAATAAAGAAAAAATAATTAAACAAACCAACCTTCATGTCTCTGTGAGTCTAGATGTTGAAAGGGAAATGAATGTCTATTTATCAATTTTTTCCCATACTGGTTGTTGGCCTTCTTGTTGTCCAGGTCTTAAATTTGGGCTTATCCTCAACTCTACTCTTTTGTTGACACCCTAGGTCTAATCCTTCAGGAAGTACTCTGCTTTCAAAATTTATCCAGACTGTGACCACTTCTCACAAATATGGATTTCTCTGAGGGCTGAAGTAGGCGTCTGTCCCACACTCTCAGAGAACAGAGAGTGGGGAGTGGGGAGAAGGGAGGTAATAAGAGGGGTGAGTACACTAAAGTCTATTTGAAAATTTCAGTCTTAAGAAAGGAGGAAGGAATTTTCTCTACATCTTTTCATTTTTCAATCCCTATCTCAACTCTTCCACGTCCTCCTTCTCTAGGGGATGAATAATGTTCCATTTAAATCTGCTGTGGTAATTTCGTTCCCCTTTGTCAGTAATTGTTCTGAAGTTGCCATGCGGCCTCATTCTGATCAAGGAGACAAACAGAAACTCTGTGGAGGGAATTTCATTCCCAAATTATAAGGAGAAAGCCCTCTGCCCATCCCTGCCTTCCACTTGGAGCACTAATATATTTGAAGCCAGAAATGTCACATTGTGGCAGGAGGGGAGGCATGGGATCTCAAGCCAATGTGAGAAAGACAGAAGGAGCCTGGGTTCCTGCCAACATTATTGAGTGTCTGAATCCTCAGCCTGCCTCCTTCTGGACGCTTAGTTAAATAAATAATGAAGGAAACCACAATCAGTTTAACTTAGTTTGCTACTTGCAGAAAAACCCATTTCAAACTGACATACTTCCATGTAATTTTGCTATGGACTTCCTATTACTACGCTCTACCCATTGTTGAGTGATCTCGTTCCTTTTACTTGGAACGCTTGTGCACTCAATTTGTCTAAACCATAACTGGAAAGTGCATGGTTGGTTACTATGTTTTGTGCCTTAGATGAACTTAGGCTAGATCTTTCAGACTTAGTGCTTTCACTTTTGCAGGGTCACAGGTTAGGTGCTATTTAGTGTGTTGCAAGGCCAGGTCTTCAGCTGTTTTCTCTCATTCATCGGCATGTGCTGTTATGAGCCACCTGACTGTTCTAAGTAGTTCTTAGATTTATGGCTATATTTTATTTCTCTTAAATGAGATATATGTATACTTTTAGTCAATTATGAAGAACTAACTCTGTGTAGTACTATTATTGCTATTATTAATATTATCCTCATTTTTATTATTACCATTTTTTATTATCCTCTTCCTTCTTCATGTACACAATGGTCTCTTACTCCCAGGACCCAGAATTATGACTGGTATTTTAGTGCTATGGACAGTGAATGAGGTTTCAATGAGGCGCTTCTCAGATGTCAGAAATAAGAAAAACACGATTTCTTTCTGAGAGTTTATTTGGCAAAGTGATGCTGGATAGACCATAACATACTTAAAAAGTCACCAGGCTGTAAAATTTGATTGTAACATAAATGAATGTATTAAGATATATAAAGAAAAAAGATATCAATGAAAGTGAAGGGAGGGCTTGGTTTGCTAAGGAAGCGCAGATACAAGAGAGTTACAGAGTCAAACGTTGCCTGTGCTCTAAAGACCACCCAGGGAAGAGAAGATTAACTGATAGGACTTTAAGGTTATGGCACATCAGGCTTTCTTGGATTCTACAATTTTCTTTCCTCCAAGGAGTCTGCAGCTCTTACAATGGTATTTTCAAGCTCCTTTGACAAAACTGGTTACTTCCTTAGGAGGCATTCTGAATGAGTTTTTACGATTATACAGTTTCCTTGTTCTTGGTGGTTGAGTAGTTTCTTGAAATGTAATTTTTTATCAATTCCCTGAAAAAGATACTTTTTACTCTTCTATTGGGAAGAAAGAGAGTTGATCTTTAGGGTGATGGAGTGAACTGTGCCTTTATAGAACTTGAGTTCACTCTGAGAATTGGACATGTAGAGCCATTGACTCTCAAACAATTGAGAAATTGCTGAGCTTCTGAATAGCAGAAATTGTAGATAATTTTTAATAATTTTGTCAACTATATACCTAAAACTAGAGTTTGTAGAGGTCAGGTGTTTAATATAGTCGCAACATGCAATTTTTGCTAATTCTTTTCTATTAATATGTGTACAATATATTATTTAAAATGAATAATTTATTGTGGTTTGTTTGATTAATTCTTCTGTGTACTCCTTTGTCCTTGGAAACCCAGAGGAGTAAAATATTACATCTGCTCATGGGCCTGTCCATGAATGAGTGGATCTGAACGCCTAGTTGGGCAGTGATTTATCAGATCCAGCCTGCCCTGGATCAGCTGTGCCCAGGACATGTCCCCTTGGAGTTGGTCAGAAGCGTAATTTACCTCTAGGGATGGCATATGTCTCAATTTATTTTACGGTCTAGCCCAGTGATTTTTAAAGCTTTCAAATGCAGGTGACATTTTGGTAAAGAACAAGACTTGTGGTCAAAGATCAAGGTTCTAGGTCTGTCTCGCCCCACTGATTAACAGACTGACCTTTGGGAAATCACTTGTTAGCTCCAAATTATACTCTGGGGTACAGTTTAATACTTTCTTCCTTAATTATCTTGCCATGTTGTCAGGAGCAGCAAATAAAACAGTATATATAGAGAGCGAGACAGCTTTGAAATAGTTAAAATATTTTGCTTTTCTAATAAATAAAATTTATTTTTGCTAGCCTACAATTTTCACAGTATATGCTCATGTGCAAATTATAAAGTTTTTGTTTTTCTACGCCTGAACTTAATTTTGCTGGGAGTTCTCATTCCACTTGATGGAAGAACATTTGATTGATCTATGATCTGAGGAGATTCCAGCATTTAAAAATTTGTCTTAGTAATTTTAACTCAGACAATCAGAAATTCTCCCTCTTTTTTTCTCTTGCCCTAATGTAACTATCAATCCCACACATCCTGCCCTGCAAAGCTGCGTTGGTAGGTAGGGACAGAGCATCTGGTCCATGGATTTCCTTTGCCAGCCTTGGTCATATACTGGAATATTTAACATCTCATTTTGTTGTTTTGTTTCTAGTGGTTTGCACAGGAGCCCTGTACCTCTGCCTGGTACTAACACTGACAGTCTACTCCAAGTTCCGCTGCAATGTCCCTTTGTCCCAACTATGAGACTTTTGCTTTTGCCAGTCCTCAGTGTCACTATTCTGTCATTCCTGGTCATGTGGAAGGGGCGGGACTGCTCTCTAAGCCACCCTCGCTTACTTTCCCTGCATGCCGGGGAGCCGGAGAAGATTGCCATCCTGTCAGAGATCAAGAAGGAAAGGAGGAATTTTGTTCTCTGTACTCTGGATTTCTCAGACTCACCCGAGGCTTCAGCCCCATCCCTGCCCCACAGCCCCATACTTTTTCCTGGGGGGCCTGTCAGGTCTTTCCTACATGGTCCAACTCCATTTTCTCTCTTCTTCCATTAATACATATCTGATAGGGTAGGAAATTGGGAAGGGGAATGGCTGTTGATTCTGACAGATCATATACCTCTCAAATCTGTCTATCTTAAGTCCGGGCTGCAGCATTTTGAACAGTCAAGAATTTGTAGTCTTTCTATGTTAGTTTTTTCACTGTGATTTCTCTACCAGTGGTGGGTGAGTGGGCACTTGGTGAAAGTGAAGAAACTCAACGAACAAGGTGAGCAGAGCAGGGGTACAAACCACACTGATTATAATCTGACATATAAATTTACGTTTGCCCAATTTCCTTCTGACAAGAAAGCTCATAGTATTGCTCAGAATGATGATTTCCAAGAAAGATGGAAACTTGAAATGTGAACATTGGGCATTTGGATCTCCAAAATAATTTAAAAATATTCCTGGAATTATAAATTACACATATGATATATATCATAGTAATTTAATTCTATTTTAATGAGATTTATTTTTCTTGCATCCATACAAAACTGTTTATTGTATGGCTGCTATCTTTTGAGGAAGTATGTGTCTTTATAAAGTAAAGTGGTATATCATTTAGTGATAGACCTTGATAAAAGATCTTTGCAAAGTGCTTATAGACCTTATTGAACTACTATTGGGTTTTAATTAATATCAATCACTTGCATGCACACTAAGGGGGCTTAATGAACAGTAAATAATTAATTACCTTTAAATATGTGGAGGAATATGGAATGGGGGTCAGGATGTAAATTAAGTGTAGTCTTAAATTCTTAGACTTAATAGATTATATTTTTAGTTTATAACATATTTATAGAAAAGAAAGATCTAAAGGAATAGGAAATAAAAGGAGGAAATAGGTCAAAGAAATTTCAAGAAATATTAAATATCAAACAATTTTGATGTAGAACACCATTTCTATGATTTGAACTTAACAATATTTTGATTATTGATTTTGTATAGCAGTTATTTTGTGTACGAAACAGTGGTCCTGATCCTTCAGGTTAGTCTATTCAGAGCAAGAGACAAGAAATTAAACTAAACAAGAGAAAACAAACAAAGATACAATGGTATAAATGCTGAAATCAAATTATGACCAAGTAGAATCAGAATTCTAAGGGAAAACCACTAAAATATCATTATCTTCATAAAATTGCATTGTATCTTTATGCATTTTTAAGCTACAATAATAATATGAAAATATATCACAATGTCTTGATACTGACACAATTTAACTTGTTAGAACTGTGGAATTAACATCAACCAAGCTTCCTTCAGTTAAGAGTGTCAAAGTTTCATGTTATGCTGTCAGCAAGATACACACGAGACATGACTGAACAATAACTCTTTTAAAATATTATAGTTTATGTGTATAGCATTTCTTATATGAAAAATTCTGAAAAGAAAGATGTGCTGTTACTTTGACAAAACAAGACAAAACAAAACTGCTGTGAACAATTTAGCTGATGTAGCCAGTCTGTCTCTGTTAGACTCTTCCGATGATTAGTAGGTTATTAAGTCAGAAGCTCAGAGGCAGACCTGCCCCGCCCAAAACCCAGACTAGCCTAATCCAGTTTAGGAGACATTTTATGTAAATATCTATTAGCTTATTTGGCTCTAGGCCTAGTTATCAGTTGCTTGTCCTGTTTTTCTTAGCTTCCTCCTAGTATACACACAGCTGGAAACTATTAAATAGCAAGATAACTGTCTAGCAACATAATATAACATGGCATCTCTCCAGAATCTCCGGGTCAATCTTCAGTGAGTTTCCTGAATCTTCAGCTTTGCCTTCCCTGAAGCTGAAGCAGCTGGTGTTGCTTTTAGCATCAACATGGGCAGTGGCCTTGATGTGGGGCCCTGGATGTCTGTCCTTAAGGCAGGGTGAAAGGGGGAAGGAATGTATGGATAATAAAACTCTGCTTTGCCAATACTTTACCCCAGTATTTCACAAACCCCAAACTCACCTACACTCCTAGGATGAAATTTATCTCTTAGTGCTTACTTCAAACAAGGCCTCAGTGATGCTTCACACAGTGCCAATCTTCTTTGAGCAAGTTCCCCTCCAGAGCCCCTACCTGTAAAGCAATGATACAACTGCCTGCCACATGAAGAACTACAGAGATTTTTATATTCTGTGGCTGCCATAGTTATAGCTGCCATAAAACAAAGGCATTCTTTAAACAATGAGAAAATCAAGTCCAGGAGCACAGAACAGGGAAGAGTTATTAATTTTTAATGAGCTTTGAATTTTAGAACGGTCTCAGAATTACAGAAAAATTGTGAAGATGGTAGAGAGAGTTCTCATAAACCCCACACTTATTTCTCTGTTATTAGTATGTTACTATGTACCATAGTAACATAATACTTATGTTACTATGGTACAGTTGTCATAATTAATGAACCAATATTGACACATTATTATTAAAGTCCATATTTTATTTGGATTTCCTTAGTTTTGGCCTAGAGTCTCCTGCTCCAGGGTCCTGTCCAGGACACCACATTAAATTTAGTCGTCATGTTTCCTTAGGCTTCCCTTTAACAACGGCCAAGATGGCCCCTCAGCTTAACTAAACTTTAGACAAGTTTCTTAATCTCTCTTTTCTTAGAGAATTTACTTTAGAAAACTTGCAATTGTAAATTATTTCTCTGCCCCTTTGTAGTGTATGTAAATCTTCTTTCAGGGTTTTGCCAATTTTAAAACCCAGGAATGTCTTTCTCAAGGATTTGGGAACCATCTCTTTGAAATATAAACATGCAAAGATATAGTTCCCCTATCTTCCGGTCTCAATGGCTCCAGTTAGCAAACATGGAAGGCCTAATAACAGAGAAAAACGTTTGCAAACTCAGGAATATCTCAGTGTGCTCTCCATATATCCCATTGCTTTCCCCTAGCTCATCCCAGTGTTTAAAATCTCTCTAGCCTTTTATCTCAGTGGAGTTGAGTACAGTCTTTCCCCATTATTGCAATAGTCTTCAATAAAATCTTCATTGCCTGTTTTAACTTTCTCCAGTGCAGATACTGTTTTGACAATACTTTCTCAGATTTTCCTTTTTTTTATGACCTTGAAACCTCTGAGAAGTTCTTGTTACATATTTTGTAGAATATCTCTCAAGTGGGATTTGTCTAATGTTTTTGTCATGATTAGACTAGTGTTGTGGGTTTTTAGAAAAATGGCACAGATGTAAAGTGGCGTTTTCATCACGTCATGTCAAGGGTACATAATATCAACATGACTCATCACTGATGACGTTGACCTTAATCACCTGGATGAGGTTACTTTTGTCAAGTCTCCTCCTCCTTTTATACTGTACTCCCTAGTTGCAGCCCACACTTAAGGGGAGTTATGTCTCCCCATCCTTGAGGGTGGTGCATCTATATACATCATGTGGAGTTCTTCTGCATGGGAAAGATGCATTTATTCTCTCCTCTGTTTATTAATTTAACCAATCAGTTATTTATATCTGTATAGATATATGAATATTTCTTTTATACCAATGCTACTTTATCTGTTTTGCTACTCAGCCACTGGGAGTCTTTTCAGTGGCTCCTGTGTCACTCTGACATGCCCCTATTTTTGTTATTTATTTATTTACAAGTACTTACTTTCTGGCAGTACAAGATGCTCCAGGCTCATACCATATTCCTTGTATATTTCCTGCCTCAGTCCTAGATTCAGCTATTTCTCCAAGGAACCCTGATTTATTTTATTTGAGAATGGGATCCCAATTAAACATCTTATTAATTAAATAAGCTAGTTACTCAGGGGTATCCTTGGTTACAGCTGAAAGAGCAAGAAAATGTACATGTATACTAATGTGTTTATACATGTATCTATAAATATTTTTATATGTAATTATCTATATATGTAACAAGGTAAAATAAGGTTACAATGAAGTAAATCAGTTAATATTGATATCTTAAAATGGAATGCATTAACGCATGACTTATTCTAGCCTCATCCCCTTGCTTATCTATAAACTTCCACTTGAATCTGGCTCCAACCATCTGCCTCCCATTTACTTAATTAAAAAAATATACTAATTAATTTTAACATATATGTATAGCAGTATCAGAATTGTTAACTGTTAATTCCTATGGTAAATAACTTTGTCAACAAGAGTGCAGTGCTTGTGCACAGTTCCTTTTGCCTTTAGCTTTACAGACTCCACTCATTTCCCAAGTTACTTAGGTCAGCATTCTCCCCCATTCATTTTTCACTGATGTTTCATACATTTGTAATACATTTAGATTATTTTTTCATATTCTACATTCTATCCTGGAGTTTTTTTGAATCTCCTGGATGATTTTTTAAAAATTTGCATGCATTAAATTTCACTCTTTCTGACCATTGATTTTAGATATTTATTTTTTTAAATGTATGCATTTAATACAATAAAATTCCATCTGAGCCCTGCCTTTGTTGTAACTTGCTTATTTTGATAAGCTGTATTCTCATTTTTATTTAA
Organism: Eulemur rufifrons; assembly: GCF_041146395.1. Taxonomy (NCBI): domain Eukaryota; kingdom Metazoa; phylum Chordata; class Mammalia; order Primates; family Lemuridae; genus Eulemur; species Eulemur rufifrons. Next base: position 67,850,489 of record NC_090997.1, on the reverse strand, counting down.
TTCAAAATATTTTTAATTTCTCTGGAGAGTTCTTCTTTGATCTATGGGTTATTTGAAAGTGTGTTGTTTAATTTCCTGATATTTGGGGATTACCTAGCTATATTCCTTTTGTTGATTTATAGTTTAATTCCATTCAGTCTAAGAATATGCTTTGTATGATTCCCATTCTTTTAAATTTGTTAAGGTGTGTTTTCTGGCCTGGGACATGATCTACTTTGATGAAAGTTCCATGTGAGCTTTAGAAGATGTATATTCTGTAGTTGTTGATGGAGTAGTAGTTCATAAATGTCAAATTGATCAATAGTGCTGTTCAGGTCAACTATATCCTTACTGGTCTTCTGCCTGCTACATGTGTCAACTACTAAAAGACAGATGTTGAATTCTCCAGCTATAGTTGTATATGTTTCTATTTCTCCTTTTGGTTCTATCAGTTTTTGCCTCATGTTTATGATGCTCTGTTGTTAGGTGTGTACACATTTAGGATTGTTATGTCTTCTTAAAGACTTCACTCCTTTACCATTATTTAATGTCTCTAATAATGTCCCTAATTATCCCTAATAATTTTTTTGTTTTGAAGTCTGTTTTGTCTGAAATTAAAATAGCTACTCCAGCTTTCTTTTGATTAGTGTTAGTATGGCATGTCTTCCTTATATCTTTACTTTCAACCTATCTGTCTTTATGTATATTGTGGGTTTCTTATAGATAACATATATTTTGGTGTGTTTTATTAATCCACTCTGGAAATCTCTGCCCTTTAATTGGTTTATTTAGAGCATTTCAGGTTTAAAGTGATTTATTGATATAGTTGGATTAATACCCTCTATGTTTGTACCTGTTTTTCATTCATTGCATTTGTCCTTGGCTTTATTTTTATTTCTCTTTCTGGTTTTAATTGAGCATTTTATATGACTCCGTTTTCTCTCCTTTGTTAACATATCAATTACACTTCCTCATTTATTATATTTTTTAGTAGTTATCCTAGATTTTACAATATACATTGTTAGATATTCTAAGTCTAGCTTCGAATAACACTATACCACTTAACTAAAAGTCCAGGTATCTTAAATTAATAAGAAAGTATTCCCAATTCCTCCCTCCCATTCCTATGAGATTTCTGTCATTCATTTTACTTATTCATATACTATAATCCACCCAATACATTGTAACTTTTATCTTTTAGATCAGTTAAAAATAAGAAAAATGAAAGAATTTTTATCTTTATTCCGATGCTCTTTTTTTCCTTACGTAGATACACGTTTCTGCCCTATAGTATTTTCCTTCCACCTGAAGAACCCCTTTTAACATTTCTTGCTGAGCAGGTCTGCTGACAATAAATTCCCTCAGTTTTTGTTTGTCTGATTTTCCCTTTGTTTCTTCTTCACTTCTGAAGATTCATTTCTCTGGACATACAATTCTAGGTTACTGTTATTTCAATATTTAAATAGTTCTCTCCACTCTTCTTCTTACTTGCATGGTTTCTGCAGAAAAACACCCCATAATTTCTATCCTTGTTTGTCTATAAGTGAGGTATTTTTCTCTTCTGACTTCAAGATTTTACTGTCTTTGATTTTGTGAACTCTGAAGGAGAGATTCCTAAGTGTGGTTCTTTTTAGTGTTTATACTCATTGTTTTTTTCTGAGCTTCCTGGATATGTGGTTTGATATTTTTATTAATTTTGCAAATCTCTTGGCAATTACTGCTTCAAATATTTCTTCTCTTTTTTCTCTTCTCATCTGGCATCCCAATTATTCATACATTATACCTTTTTAAATTGTACCTGAACTCTTAGATGCTTTGCTCTATTTACTATTGTTATTATTTTTTACATTTCAGCTAGACATTTCTACTGATTTATCTCAAGTTGACTGATTCTTTCCTGTGTTGAGTTTACTGATGAGCCCACTGAAGGCATTTTCTTTTTTACATCTGTTACAGTGTTCTTGATTTCTTGTCTTTATTTGTATTTTTTCTGAAAGTTTCCATCTGCTTAATTATCCATCTATTTTTACATTTTCCACTTTTTCCATTAAAGTTTTTAAAGTTATTAATCACAGTTATTTTAAATTCCCTCATTAATAATTACAGCATATGCACCATGTCCAAGTTAGTCCTGATAATTGCTTTGTTTCTTCAGACTGCGTGTTTGCTTGCATTTTGGTATGCCTTGTAATTTTTTGTTGAAAGCTGAATATGTTATAATGGAAATAGGAAGTTCTGTAAATAGTTCTTTAGTGTGAGGACTTAAGTTACTCTTTTTAGGAGCTGGGTTATTTTTAATGTTTTCTGTAGCTGTAGGTGCCAAAACCTTCAAATTCCTTTTGTGACCTTGTTCTTGGCTCTTTTCCTGACTTTGGGCTTCCCTGAGTATTCCTGCTCAGGGAGAGTCTGGGTCTTGCAGCTCTTTCAGCTATGCAGAGTTATTATACGTGAGCCTTGGTGTGCTGGCGAGGTATGGCCAGCGTGGAGAGGAGACATTCTGTAATCTTTTGATTAAATCTGAGTGTTTTAGTGGTCCTGTGTCTCAGGGTTGTGACCTTAACAACTGAATCTCCAATGGTGTAGATTTTTTCCCTTTTGTCCCCTATTCTCTTCATTGGCTGCAGCATTCCCAAACTATTTCCTTGAGGCACTGACCCCTGTTGAATATGTTTTTCTCCCCTTAGGTGAGACAGAAAGCTAGAGAAGACTGGAGAAGGAGGAATGCCCCTCCCCCAGCTGGGATAAATCTCTGGTAAATTCTTTTCCCCTGGAGAGTAGGCCTTGGTTATGGAGAATACTTTGGGTGTATTTCATAATGATTACTTTTCTCCTCTTCCTGCTAGAGTTATGAAGTTGGTTTCTTGGATCTTTACTATGAGAATCTGTTGGGTTTCTCGAAGATAAAACTCATGAAGGCGTAGGGTTCCCCACTAAGACTGTGACATCCAGGAGTTCAGCTCCAACAATTAATCAAAATTACCATTTAAGTGTTTCTACCAGTTTATGGCTGCAGCAGTTTTGGCTCCCTGTAAGCAGACCTCAGACGCTACTACTATCTAGATGTACCTGTTTCTCCACATTTTAGGGTGGCAATTTACCATGTGTCTTCAATTCTCTGATGGGTCCAAGAAAAGTCATTGATTTTCAGTTTATCTACCTTTTTCTTGTTGTAACCATGGGAGTGAGGACTTCTAAGCACTGTACATGTCAGAGCTGAAATAGAAGTCCAGTAATTATTTTTTATGTAAATGTCTTGACCAATAAGATTCATGGTGAGACAGGTAACTTGTTCTCTCAAATGTTTCTTTTATCTGTAGCTCTAAAAGTTCACTAAATGGTAACTCATTCTGAGGAGTAGAGTTAAAAAACACCCTACCTGTGCAACAAGGAATATTTTGCAACAGAGAAAGCTTAAATCACTTGCCAAAGGTAATATAAAAGCATCACAGCAAACACAGGTACAGTACTTAAAAAATATATCAAGTGTTCTTATTTCTTGACTCAGTTTTGCACTTTCTCTCTCCTTTTCACTTTTTGTCTTTAATTACCCCTAATGGCAGAAAAATATGGCTCTACATTTCACTCTGGAAGGGAGAGGTAGGAGCTTCTGGGCTAAGTGATCCTCCAGCACCTGTGGTAATTTTGACAGACATAGCGTCACTCGTTCTAACACATCATTTTTGCTTATATTCTAATCCTGAATGATCCAGTACTTCACAACTATTCCATAAAAGCCACAAAAGTGAACCTTCTAGAGCAAGGCCTTTATACAACAGGGATTTGATCAACATGGCTGTGCAAGAACAGAGCTAGAAGCTTTAAAATATGTATGCAGTGATATGTTCTGTGTGTCTTACAAATTCTCTAATTCCTGGTGTGAGCACTTATGCATTGATTTAGGAAATTATGTGTGCAAAGTGGAGGACAAGAACCAAACAGCTTGTCTGAGGGGCAAGAAAGGGAGCGTCTGTGGTACTGTTCTACCATTGAAAAGAGGCATGTCAGGGTGTTTGCAGTCCACAAGCCAAACCTGGTTTCCTAAGTTGTACAGGACTCTCCAGTTAGCTAGGCTCAGCCTGCTAGTCCCAAGAAGGAGATAAGGAAGGTTGTGATGCTGACCCAGCAGGGTGAGAGAGTGCTGACAGCACACAGACTTAGAGCCTGCGGCAGAATAGCAGCTTACTTGACAAGGTTCAGCAATCCAAAGTGATATGCAGGACATCTCCTGTCTCAGCTGCAACCAGCCATAGTGCAGAGTGTCAGCAAAAAGAAAGGTGAATGAATCTCTTTATTTTCTATTATTCTCTTGGAAGATTCGAATAACTGCAGTCAATAGTTATTTTGTATTAATTCTTTTAAAAAATAAGTAAAAAATATTGTTCCCTGTATTAAAAATTCATTCCCAAGTGGCAAAAAAGGTGAAACGGGAGTGTGACAAGTGACATCTTTGGGGAAAGAATAATTATCTAGGGAGAAAAAGACCTTTATTTATCATTTTATGAAATAAGTTTTGGAAAAATTCCTTTCAAAAAGGCTCGATTATTAAATAAGAAGCAAATATATATGCAGAGAAAATAACCTATTGAGAAAAAATAATAAAACCTAAAAATTATAGAGTGCTTTATATTGGATTTGAGAAAAGTCTGTGAAGTGGTGACTGAAATAAAAATGTAGGAGAATACCAGTGGTAAATAATTGAAAGTGTACACACACACACACACACACACACACACGTATAATAAATTAAACTCAGGACCAGCATTTGCTTGTTGTCATCTCCGCTCCAGTGTTCTCTATGCAAGATGAATCTGAAGGATCCATTACTCTTACAAAAACAATTATTGAATTCCTACTATGGAAAAGGCACTGGGAAAAAAAGTTTTGTGAGTTAGTATAAAATATCCTCTCTGTCATAAAGATGATCCTGTCTATTTAGGATGTTATAGTTACCAAATATGCAAATCAGAAAGCAGTTCAGTGTTCAAATCTATTGCCAAATAAACAGTAGAGTCACGTTGTGTAACAGGAAAGAGAAATTGGTGGTGTGCTGGTAAAGATTTAACTGGCTTTCAGAGTAGCTTTCATTTGTAGTGTTTGCTTATTTTTGTGGTATAAATACTCCCAGCATAACCAGTTTCAAACTGCTAGTGTGATGTTGACCATCTTAAAAATTCCTGAAAATTTGCAATCAGCTATGTAAACCTACAGTTACTCCAGCATGCCACTGGTTTAAACATTGCTTTGAGTACTTGTAGCCAAGAAATGCATTTTAAAGAAACTGGAAATTAGGCTGGGTGTTAAAGGATATGTAATATAAATACTAGGCTTGGGGATGAAGGTGAAGGCCTGTTAATTCCAGATATGGAATTGGTCATGAGCTCAGACCAGAACTGAAAATGAACATGAGCAAACAGAACAGAAGGGGTGGTCTGGAAAAAGGGATCCAATATGGGGTATAGAGTTGAAAAGATAAGATGTCACCACACTCCAGATAGTATCTTAAATGATAGAAGAAAAAGGTATAGTGTTTTTGCTCTATGTAATAGGAAACCATCAAGGGTTTTTGACAGATCTAAGACAATATTATAAGGTAGTGAATTGTGAAGATTAAACTAGAAGAGAATGAACTGAATGAGTGAACTGAGACCTTAAGCTGGGAGAATAGTTTTCATCCTATCACAATTCAGGCTCCCCTGGAAAGTATATTCTGAGACAGAGATTTGCATGCATTCATTTATTGGAAAGTGCTCTCAGACCAATATCTGTTGGGAGAATGAGGAAAACAGGCTTGGGTAGGAAGAGCAGTCGAACTGCAATGCAGTCACAACCAAGACTTCAGACAATCCTATGGGAACTCAGAGTTGGGATGTCCCTTCAGAGATGTCTCAAATTGGGGTGAGGGTAGTTGGTTTTTTTGTTCTGATAGCAACAGGTTATTAGATGTGAGCTGCTACCAGAAGGATGTGACCTTTGGAAGCATCTTTCTTCAGTCATAGACAGGTCCCAGAGAGGCACTAGCTTAGACCTGTACACTACCAGCACTCCAGGCAGCTGCAGTCCTAGACAGGGGGATCTGGGTGGCACATCTTAGCACTACATACCGTTTTCTTAAAATACAGGTAAATTAATGAGAAACATGTACAAAGTGGAAATAGAATTGGAAAGGAAGACATATGTGAGATATATTTCAAGGGCAGATTTTTTATTACAAAATTATATTTTTCACTTTTACAAGTTCTATTTTGTTCAAAGTAGTTTTCACAGTCTCTTAATGCTTGCTCATTTTGTGATTCTGTTTTTATTTGTAGAGCATTGTATTTTTAAAGATCACGTTCTCTATCTGATATTTCAAATATCTAAAATATTTGTATAAATAAATATACATATAAATATATGTATAAATCTGTTGTTTGTTGTTTCCCTAGAGTCTCACTGACGATGGCTTGTCTTGTTGTGTGTTTGGTGATATTTGATGATGAGGCCACGTTTACTTGATCGTAATCAGTGGGAACCTGGGGGCTGTTCAGGACACCTTCCTCTACAGAGGATTTGTGATTGCTCTTGCCGGCAGTCAGACGCTCTCCCAATCTGAGGTCCCTTCTAGGCTCCCCAGTTCAGTGCAGGTGTCTCAGGTTCAGCTGCCCTTACTTGTAACTTTGTGCTCATGGCAGTGCCACTTTTCTGATTTGTCCAGTGTTCTCTAATCTCCTCTGGTTTCAGTTTATTGCGATTTTGGTTTGCCTTGTTTTGTTCTTTTGACATGGGTAGGGATAGGAGTTTCCCTCACCTTCAGGGAATTCACAGATGCACTGAAGAATGTGCCTTATGGAAGAGGCACTTGCTCTATAGTTTGAAGGGACAATGAAATATCTCGTCTATCATACTCCTGGAGACCACAGTGATTTGAGACATGGTCTAAGGAAGATGAAGGCATAAAACAAGAATTTCAGATTTCTGGATTAGAATACTGGAATAATGAAGAACTGAAATATGGAAGTCAGGAAGGAGAGAAAGCCTTTTTGGAATGGCTTAGGTTTGGGTGGAAGGTAGTGCGTTCCAACATTTTCCACTATATTCTATGCATGATATATAAAATTTTAAATATTCCATTGTAAACCAATATTATTAATAAATTTATATGCAAAAATATTCAAGTAAAAGCTAGCACAGCTGTCAGGGCTTTTTGGTAAACTACAAATAGTATAAATAGATTTTAGATTTTTAATCCTTATTTTGGGTAAGAGAACATTATATTTGCTATGAACACTTGAAAGAAATTTGTGATATTTCAGGGAGTTGGATATTAAAAGTGTGATTAGCTGTGAATAGAAGTGGCTTAAATTAGTAAACATTTGCCATTTACATAAAGAAACATATAAATAAAATTTCAAAATGAAGCATTTGTCACAAATATTTTGCATTTTATACTAGGGTAACCCAAATAAAGCAGGCTGACTAGATTTACATAAGGTGAAAGTTTAATTTTATGAAGCAATTATTTGCTTCATTATACTACACTATTAATTTGGGGGACTTTATATTTTAATATTTTGTAGGACAAAGGATCTTTCCTCTTTGCTCTTATTTTTCAGATTTTTTTCTTAACTAATTTTTTAAAAATTTCAGATGATCTTTATAATCAGTTTGCTTAGGTTTTTTTCACCCTGAAATCTTATACTTTTATTGTTATTGTGTTAAATTTATGAATTACCTTGGGGTGATTTATATCTTTATTGTGTCTTCTTACCTGAGAATATGACATCATTTTTTCATTGCTTAAATGTTAGAATATTAATTTGTGTCCTTCAGGAAGGCTTTTTATTTCTTTTTTTTGTACAGTATGTTTTGCACGTTTCTTTCCAGTACAATGATAAATTATCATGGTGATAGTGGAGCATCCTACTTTATTCCTGATTTTTATGGGGAATGTATCTAAGCTGATTGAGCTGAAATTTTTATTTACATATGCCTTAATACAAAGCATAAGTTCTTTCAGCTATGACACACCAACTCTCAGTAAAGCTTTATTCCTAGATGAAAATAGTATGTTAACACAGTTTTATAAAAACCTATGTATCTGTAAAATATATTATAAAATAATAATGGAAGTAGTAAAATAATAAAAATAATTGAATATAATTTAATATATATCTAAGGTGTTAAAATTGTTTTTTTAAATTTTATTGCGTCTGAGGTAAAAGACATCAACTTTCATAATGGTCCTTATTTTCCAAAATTGACTTAACATGTCACTTTCTTGTATATTTCAACCATAAATATCTCCATGATATTTATATAATAGAGATTTGAAGAATGTGACAGATCATATTTTCCAAGATGATAGCAATAAAATCTCCTTCTTCCATTTTGTTATACAATGTGCCCTTGCCACTCTCATCCAAGAGGTGGCTAATTCACTTCCCCTTAAATTTGTGATTACTTTGATCAAAAGAGTACTATGAAAGTAACACTCTATGACTTCTGAGCCTGGGTCATAAAAAGTATTACGGCTTCCATCTTATTCATTTGAACACTAGTGCTTGGAGCCCTGAGCCTGGACGATGTGGAGAGTCCGCCTACTCTGGGGTTGCCATGCTATGAGGAAGGCAAGTCGCACAGAGCGGTGCTCCAGTTGGCAATCCTAGTCTTCAAGTCACCTGGCCCAGACACCAGACATGCTCAATAAAGCAAATCTTAAGATGATTCCAGACACCAGCCATCAGGCCCCTTTCAGGCTTTAAATCTTGCCACCTAGGCACCAGAGGTCATGAAGCTTAGATAAGCCATTTGCCACTGTGTCTTGCCTGAATTCCTGACCCACTGAGTTCATGAACATTGATGATGTCGAACTTTCCAGTAGCCCTATGCTCCTGGAAAACAGTGATGGCAAAAAAATCTGCCCCCCCCCCTTTATGTTCTGGGAAGTGTCTTATTGCAAAGAACGACCCTTCCCCATGTGATTCAGATGTGACTTACAGGTGCTTCTCTTGTGCACCTATGACAAGGCCAGACATAGAGCCTCCATGTTCCAAATTCCCATGCTTTGTTTCTTACCTGATTAGCTGAAATGTTTATCTCCCCTGACCAATGTGGATGAAATGCCTATTGTCATGACTTGAACAAGCTATAGTCAGGCTTATTTCCTTTCCCCAAGCCCCATAACTTTTGCCCATAAGCAAGGAACATGGAATGGTCCTTCCTTAATGGCCCCTCCTGAGAACCTGCTGATGGCAGAGAAAAACACTTACTTGTCAACTGTAAAATCATGCCACCTACTCACTGCATCCCCCCACCTAATTCTTTCTAGCATTGTTTCACTTCTTCCTATAAAATAAATCCTTTTCTGCTCTCACTGTGAGACACTTGCAGATCTTTTGGCACCAGTGTTCTCCCTATTGCAATGATCCCCCTTCATATAGTCTTTCCTTACTAATGTGAGGACTTTTTTAAATTTGAGAGCAGAATAAAATGATTATTTTAAACTACTAACTATTGGGGTGATTGATTATCTTTGGTTTTTGATTTATTCCTGACATATTCCAATTTATTCAAACTAGTTTTGGGGTAGCAGAAATTTTGTGAGTGTTAACTCAAAAATTAAGAACTGTGGGCAAGATTATTTTACTATAAAATTCCAGAAATGTTTTTACCAGAAGTTTACTGGATGATGTTTTGAATAAGTTCTTTTAATTTATGGAATTTGTTTGAGTGAGTGGAATATTTCACGTCATATTCAAAATATCTGAGTGATTTTCACTGTAGTTGAGTACTATTATTGATAAATTTTATTTAGGTTCTTCTAAAGTGTTATCAATTAAACAGTGATAGCACAATATAATCTGTGTAAGAAATATGTCACAGAAACTGACTTCTAGGACTATTGATACATCTTCAGCTAGAAAAGAAATACACTAATTGAACATCGATTGTGCACTAGGTCTTTCATATCCATTATATCATTTAACCTACAAAGCAGCCCTGAGAAAAAATGTTTTTAATTACATTTTTATAGGTGATAAAATGCTCTTCCTCATGATAATTTAATTTCTCCTTTAAAGTTTTAATTCTCTGTAAAATAAAACTAATTCTTCACATAATAGACAAAGACAAAATCAATACTATGGAAATATGAAAATATTTCCATAATGTTTTCAAGGCAAAGATAAGAGATGACTTGTACTTATCTGCATATATTTTTTCTAGGTGACAACTAAAATTTTAGGAAGAGACAAGGATTGTGGTCCACACATGCTTAGCTAGATAGAGAGGCAGCAATAAGTTCTAATGTGGAATATGCACTCATTAGCGTGATGGTCTTTGGCAAATATTCTGTCCTCTCTGAGTTTCAGTTTGGCTGTGTGCTATGATTTGAATATTTGTCCCCTTCAACACTAATGCTGAAATTTTAATGCCCAGTGTGGCAGTATTGAGAGTGGGGCCTTTAAGAGGTGTTTAGATCATGAGGTCTCTATCCTCATGAATGGATTAATCTATTTATGGATTAATGGATTAATGGTTTTATAAACTAAAGGGTTGTCATGTTAGGGGAACTGGTGACTTTATAAGAAGAAGAAGCAGAGAGACCTGATACGGCATGTTAGCATATTCAGCCCCCTCACTGTCGATACCCTGTGCCTACTAGTGACTCATCAGAGTCCACAACAGCAAGAAGACTCACCAGATGTGGCCCCTTGAACTGGGACTTCTCAGCCTCCATAACGGTAGGAAATAAATTCCTTTTCTTTATAAATTACCCACTTTCAGATATTCTGTTATAAGCAACAGAAAACACACTAAGATACTATCTTGTACACCCAGCTATGAAATGGAAATGCTAATTCCTGACTGCATATGACTCCTGAATATTTAAGGTTAAAATTAGATATTGAGCTAAGTAGTTCTTGAAAACTAGAGTTTCTAAGTGCTCTATGAAAGTAATTCATGTAAAATCAGAACTTTACAAAAGCAACGCATGTAGAACCAGAACATGTCCACATATATTAATATTATCTCATTTTACCCTCACTTTAAAGCTGCATTTGTTGAAATGATCTATCTACCTGGAATGTGTCTCACCCATGAATACAGAAATCTTACCCAGACTTTAAGACCACCCTCAGATACTATTTAACCCAAACTTTTTCCTAATCCTAATAATTGTATTCAACTGTATCCTTCTCTTTAAAAAACTACCTTGGTGCTCAGCATCCTTTTTATGACACTTCTTGACATTTAGAGTTTTGCTGTTTACACACCATTATTCCAGGCTGCAGGCTCTCAGAGAGCAAGGACTGTGTTTATTTCCCAAAGCTCCTGTACCCTGTCCTTTGCAGAGAATGGGAAACTCGAAAGTTATTTTTTCCAACTGAATTCTGTAAAACAATATTAATATTAATGATCTCTTTCTGAGATATTGTGAGAATAACAACTTTTGACTTTGTACATAAAAAATGTAGGGTAAATAATAAAATGAAGGTTAGTAAAGTTCTATTTCTGATTTATCACTATTGTGAAATAATCTCAATTAATTTGATTATGTCCATGTTCCTTGACATGTTGTTACAGTTTTTTATGTCCCTGTTAATGAAGTTTTATCTTTGCACAGTGATAAAAAATATACCCTGTGATCTCAGGGTATATATTATTAATATTACTCTTTAAAGAAGATCTAAATTAAATAGATTCCTTGACATCAGTAGTATATTCTGCTCAGTTTCTATTATTAGTACATTTAGAGTTATTCTCACCAAAAGAAGTGGTTAAATTCTTTTTTTTTCTCTCCTTGAATGTTCTTGACAGCCCTTGGTGCCACTGGTGAATATTCTGTTGTCTTTTCCCTAAGAATGTTAACTTGTTCAGCATCCAGGGTGAATTAACTGAGGACTGAATATACAACCTAGTTCTTTTGCTGTACCTCTTTCTTTTTATCCTTTCTTATCAGTTAGAAAACCTGGAATAAAATTAAATACATTACAATTTTAGTTACTAATTAGCTATTCATAATAATAGAGCCAATTTTTTAAATGATTGAACTTCCTTCTTCCACCGATGAGATCTCTTTTTATTAAAAGAAAAATTACAAGTTGAATTCCGTTACATGTATATATTGTGTAATGGGTTGGCTGAGACCTCTTAACCTGTATTTAACCTAAGTGATTTGTGCAGGGCATGACTGACTTGGTGGCACAATGTATCACATAACATTCTTTATGAAACTAATATATTTTTGGTCCACCAACCCTATGGTATGTGATATTTATATATTTTTTATATATATGTTTATATTACATTAGGGACTCAGAAGAAATTTAATATTAAAAACTACTTTTTCTAAAAATTATTTTTATTGGAGTTAGCTGGCAAGAGTTAAAGAGGGGTTGGTTATTTTATTATTGTGTATGAGTTCTCCTATGGTAATAGAAGTAGATGTTATCTTGCAACCTGAGGAGGTATGCGAAAGCTCACATGTTACAGAACGCAGTAACACCCTCTACTGTCAGGTAAGACAATTTATAATTAGTTTCATTTATCCAACAAACATATTTTGAGTACCCACCACATTCCAGATATTGTGCAGTTTATTGGTGACAGAGCACTGAACCAAACAGATATAGTCCTAGCCCTTATGGAACTTATAATGTGGTTGGATATGTGTTTATTTATGAAAGTGTTTATTTGGAAATTTAAGATGAAAAAATTATAATCTTTCATCTTTTATGCTAACATATAATTTCCGTAAGGGCAAAGACCTTTGTTTTTTGTTCACTGACTAATCCCAAGTACCTAGAATAATGCCTGGCCCACATTAGAGTCTCAATAAATATTTGTTGAATGATAAATGAATACTTTCAATGAAAGCTACCTTTGGTTAAATTTTTCTCATATGCTTGGCATTTTATGGGACCATGTAGCTGTCCCTGCATGGGGGTGGGAGGTTGGAACAATTTTGTTGCATTAATAGTAGGAAGTCATAATTTCTTGACTTTTACTGTCCAAGATCCCTCACATTTTTACTTATCTTTTTGAAATTCCTCAGAGTATGTCCTGAATATGGGCAAATCTCTCATCTACTGTACAATTACCACACACATCTGACAGAGTCTTTCCTTCACGGCCCAGGTCTGCTCGTTGACATCCTCTACCAATAAAGCTGCTCTAAGGTGCTCATCATGGACTTCACTGCTGGGCAATGAGTCCAGGATGATGATGTGATTGGTGTCAAGTATACCATCTCCTAGTCATCCAAAATGCATACCATTCCCTCCATTCTATGCCACATTTTACCACAAGAACTCCAAAGAGATGCTGCTCATACTCTGTGTCTCTCCATCTCCCTTTTGAGATGAGTATCTGCAGATTCTGCAAGCAATGCTCTCTTCATAGAAGTCTAACATAAATTGCTAACTCTGGGTGAATGCATATGGTCAACCTTGTTACCCTCTCACATTCCTCTTCCCTTCTCTCCCTTGTGTAGACTGATGATCAGATATGGTGGATGCAGTTTGGTCCAAGAATGAGCCTCCACTATAGAATTCACTTGATGGCAATACGGGACTCAAAGAGTTAGGAAATTGCCCAATACTGCAGAACTAGAACATGACCGGGGACACTGTTGTTCCCATCATGGGGACAGTAATTTCAGAGCTAAGTTGTCATTAAATCTGACCATCTCCAAAAAAAATATTATTTCTAGCTTTGGACAACTAAGCATTCATATCCTTGAATAAGCAAACACATATGGGTATCTTGGGAGAATATAAATATAAACATAGATTTGTAGCTTCTAGCTGTATATTATTCTATTAAAAATCAGGTTGAATAAAATTAGTTAGAATTTATTAGGCAATTACTTTTGCCTGGCACTGATGACCATGAAAGTAGATAAAGTTCTTGTTAACTTGGGAATTTGTTTTTTTTTGGAGAGGGGAGAACTCCCAAATTGCAGACAGATATTAGCTGGGTGTACCACTATATATGTGATGTGATTTTGGAGTTTTTAAGAAGATCATCTGAACTCCACAATAATTTCTTGCCCTGTGTGCTTATATAAGAAACAGTACTAGGAGAGATTCATTTTTCTATTGTAGTCAGTTCAACGCAAGCTTGCCACAAAGTAATCAACATATGCAATTTTTCTTTAAAGGAGGTTTTGGTGGGGATAGATACAAAGAGGCTTGGAGCTGTTATCAGCACGCAGATTTTCCAAAGACATGAGGAAGAGAAGAAGGGTGAAGGTGCATAGGTTGAAGGCAAGTTGTGGTTACCATACAAATCCAATAAAAATCATTTCAATGAGGATCATATCTGAACCCTATAAACATCAAGTCAAGAATTCAACATTATGAAATGGATATTCCAGTGAACTAGGATTCATAAGATCCTAGAATCAAAAGGTTTTGGTTCTGACTTAGATCTTTGCTGGCTGTGGGATCTTGGACAAGTCTATGAAACTTACTGGGCTTTCTTATTATGATATGTAAAATGAGGCAGCCTCCTGGTCCAGTTCTAAATCCCTGTGATTCAACTATCTGGATTGTGAAGACAGACTTGGAGAAAGAGTAGTGTTGGTTGGATCAGTCTATAAGATTTGTGGAGAAGATAACTCTAGAGCTGTATCATAAACAAATATAGGAGCTAGATTGTTGGAAGAAGAGAAGGGGAAGGAATTCTAATAAAAAGAACACCAACACTGGACCAAAATGCAAATTGTGAATCTTAAGAAAAGTGGACTAACACAAGTTCAGCTTGGTTGGAAGAACCCTGTATACTGAATTTTCTGGAATAATCTTGAGATTCCAACCATAGTCCTCTGTAATTGTGTCATGAAATATTAAATTCTATCCTCTTCCCTGTTACTCCTATTGCCAGCTCTCTTAATTCCTTTAAAATTCCAACTCTACTTGCAAATTTGTTTCAATCACAAGTATCTTGATTACTGTTGTTCTAGTTTCAGTGACCACGGTTTTCTTTCTTGTGTACAAAGCCAAAGATTCTTAAAAGCGTCTCACTTTTTGCAACAGAGCATCTTAACTTGGGAATGGACTTCAGGTTGTGTATCATATTCCCTGCATCTGCAATTTTCTCTTCCTTCAGGTTAGGCTGGGTTTTTCTCATCTCTTCTCACATAATATACTGTAAGTACCCCTATTGTTCCATTGATATTTAAACGTCTACATATGTATCTTTCTTCTCAACAAAATCTGAGTTTCTTCAGAACAGATTTATTTCCTTCCTTCCTTCCCTTCCCTTCCTCTCTCTCTCTCTCTCTCTCTTTCTTTTTTCTTTTCTCTCTCTCTCTCTCTCTCTCTCTTTTCTTTTTTAACTGCAGGTCTAACATAGAGAATAGCACATCAACACACCTGGTTGCATGAATAAGTTACCTGTTGCTAAGCTATATGCCCAGCGTTTTGTAACAGAAAAAGTGATCTTGATGCTGGGAACTGAAGGAACTTTGAACCCAAGCATATTTTAATGTAATCCTGCTTTCTATTTTTTTTTCCCAAATATTCTTTAGATTCCAGCCAAATCTCTTAGTGACTGAAAAAAAAAAGTGAAGCTCTATTAGTAAAGAGAAAATGTTCAGACCTAAAGACCTCAAATAGAAGATCAATAGGCTATGAAGGCAATTATCTAATTCATCTGGGTCACCCTCACCTTTATTGCTAGAAGAACTGGCTTTATTTCAATTTAGTCATAAAACCAGTGGGTTATTAGCAAGAAAACAGGCAAGCAGTTCTTCCACTATAGCTACAGTTAAGAACAATTATGGCATTAAGTTCATGGATACTGAAGAGATTAATAGACTTTTCAAGGAGTTTTATGGACGATTATATATGAATGATAACTGCACTATGTGTTAAGGGAAAAGCCCATATATCTGCATTTCCGTCAATGTGAACAAATTTTGGAAGGAAAAGAAACCTTCTTGAATAAAGCTATTCTTCCTACTTAAAACTGCCGAAGTCCTAAAAAAGAGTAGGTAAGATCAGGATGCAGCCAGCTCCATTAACGCTTTGCATTAAAGGTTTCATTACTCTTTTATAGATTGTATGATAATAAGACCATTTTATCTCAAATGATCTTGGCCTGGATTTTGCTTGACACGTGTTTTATTAAGTGCTCTTATCTGCCATCTTAATAATCCAGTGCTGATATTTATTAAAAATTTTTGTTAAATCACATTTTTCTATGCAGTTCCTCCATTTGAAGAAGTTGAGAGTGTTTTATGGTTACTTCATTAATCTGTGCTTTCTTTCTCCCCTGAAGAAGTATAGATGGTATTTCTTTTTCTATTATCCTTTATGTCCTTTTGCTATGTATCACCTCTGCTTGTCTCTACCCAAGACAGAATCTAATAGAGGCAGGATGAAGGCTTTTTTCTATTGGGTGTAGGGAACTACTCAACACTCATTCCTCATTTAAAGGAAAATTAAAGGAATCATACAATCCACAGAGAGTTGTCTGGAAAAGAAACACATTCTGAACCATTTTAAAGAATAAGTGTTTTTATGTTTCATGGATAGCCTTTACGTTACTTGACCTAAAACAAATTGGGATTTTGTTTTGAAAGGCACATTTTATAAGAGGCGAATATAGTAAAGGTCTGGGTACAGTCAGTGGCCTGGTTTGAGTGGTTTTGAGAGGTTGTTGTACTTAAGAGTTCACCTCCCTATGGGGTAGAATCCTCAGCTTTTTAAGGAGTGATTAGGTCTCAAGGACCTGATTCACTTTCCCAATTCAAAAGATTGATCTTATAAACCATAATGAAAAAATTTCAATTTGTAATATGTGATAAACATTACTGAGCAGAATATGCAGGGATGTGTAATAAAGCACATTGTCTAGTATATTGCATGAGATTATATATATATATATATATCCCCTTAGCTGAATTCTTGGCATTTGAAGAGTAGGTAACAAAATGTTAGCCACAGCTGAAGTAACGAGGTGTCTAGGGAAGAGACTTTAATAACTGGGGGTTGCATTTGAAGTGAGCAGCTATTTTGAGGAACCTCTGAAGTGTCCTGATCTATTGCAGGGCACAAGTTACCACAATAGGAAAAACAATTAAATACCCCGTTGATATGGTGCCTTTAAGATTACAAAATATTTTAATGTATATTAGCACTGTTCTGGTAATATGAATACTGTGTAAATTAGGTACTCAAGGTCTCTTTTTTGGACAGTGTTATATAAATATTGACAAAATTATTTCTCCCGATTCTCAGCATTGTAACATATAAGGAAACATTTCTCCAGATTTTCTCTTCTTTTTCCTTTTTTGAAAAAATCTTGTTTGGAAATCTTCTAAGTGTTGGAAACTTTATTCTCATCGGTAAATTATTTCCAATTTCAAATAATATGTTACTTGAGTGTCCATCCTATTCCATCTTCCTAAATCCTGCCTGATCCAGTCCATGGGGAGCTTTAGATCCTATGTTGCCGGGTCCCTGGGGAGGCTCTGTTCTATATCAGGCAACGCTACCACCTCTCTGCTGACCTGGAACAACAAACAGTGTTCATGTTCTCCAAGAGTTTTTTTTTTTTCATTTATGCATAAACTCTCCACCTAACACTTACACAAGATCTGTGCTATTGACTAACTGAAGGTACCATATTTTCTCCGATATTAGCTTGCTTGCTTCTATTAGCTAAATTTTTGGTGCTAGCTCTGCTAGCTCTGGTGTGTGGTTTCTCTCTAAGAAGTGAAATTTCAGTCCAATCTGGGGTCATGTCCATTGTCATATTTTAAAGGGGGACTCTTAGGAGATTTTTACTTAAACACTTTCTCTAAGCAATATGACAGAAGCATCAACAGAGTAAATAATCGTTATATAACGAAATTGTATTTTCCTACAAGTACAAATAAAGCCCTTTAAAATTTCAGGATCTTTTCTGGTCAACCCAGTCTAAGACTAAATGGTTCAGGGAGATTGCTACAATTATATCTAAGTCTCAAATTTGAAGAAGAGATTAATTGCTCATTTAATCTCAAAGCTTCCAAGTGAAATAAAGCCCTTGGGTAGAATGAGCTAATCATACAATTCTAAAAGACTGTAAAATGTAGTATGCATAATAATTACCCGGGCTGCTTATTCCTAAGCCAATTCCAAGGCCCAGCCCAAGATTCTGAGCCAGCAAGTTAGAGTGGGACCCGGGAGTCTGCCTACTCTAGAAGCACTCTGGAAATCTGATGCAGGCAGGAGGTTCTGAAACCCCACTTGGAGAAACTTTGCCCGAGAGGATCTAAATTGCAGAGGCAAACAAAACAAGACAATCTTTGCTCTGGGGCAGGGTGTTTGGGGAAAAGTGGGGTATTGTGAGAGAGTGGTTCACTGGCCAGGACCGATGTTCTTTGGTCTGAGTTCTAGGGAAATTGGAAATGAAAGATAGATGGCTTTCACATGTAGTATTTGGAGAAAATTTTGCCTGCCAGTTTAACATTTGGGATCATTGTGACAGAATACTCATAAAGCCATTTGAAGGGTGAGAAGGAAGTGACTCTCCCCTCATTGCCGGGCCAGCTTCTGCACCTTAGGGCACGAGCACAGTGTGACTTTCACACCAGCAGCAGGAGGGACGCTGAAAAGCGGGTCTGCTGAAGTGTTTTCTTGTCCTGGTTGTCAGAGCAGAAAGAGTAGAAAGAGTCCAATGCCATGCTGAGGATGGAAAGTGTTTAATAACTTCCAGAAGGGTTGTAAAGATTTTCTTGACAGGGATAAGCATGAGTTTGAGGTCCTGCAGCTGGACAAATTTGAATTGGACAAATATTATGCACACCTTAGGTCACTGAGCATTGTGTTTCCTAAGACGATCCATGTCATTGTACAAAGGCACGCCTTTAAACAAATTTGAAATAGGGCAGCATGCGCCTGAAACTGTGAGAATGTGAACATTTTTTAAACACATGTGTGTGAACAATTTCTATATACAAAGTGATTTTCTCACCTAGCTTAGGTGATTTCTACAGATACTTTATAATAGATTTGATGTAAATGTTAGGAAAATTCAAATCCCTTCACAGTTTTACCTAATTCATTCAGATATTTATATTATTATAATATTGAATGAGCCCAAAGCTATTTATATGGAGGTTGGTTTTTATAAATAACTATCCAGGTCTATGTGCGGGCATGGCTTTTTTGCCCTCTCCTGTCATGCTCTGGCTCTATGTCTCTTAGAATATGGTAGGAAAACTGTTGTTGTACCCTTCCCCTAAATCTGGGCTTCTCAAAGTGCACTCTGTAGACCACCTCATCACAATTCCCTAGGAAGCTTGTTCAGCATGTGAGTTCCTGGGCTCTACCTCATTTCTGAATGAGACTGTCTCTGGAAGTAAGGGATGAAATTTGCATTTTTAATTTGCTCCCAACTGAATCATGCATGCTAAAGTTGAGAAAATGATTTCAAATGAGGTAGAAATAAAATAATAATAACAATCCCTGATCCCTTATATATCATCTATGTTTCCTAAAGTACTTTCACATGTAATGCATTTAATCCTCACAATGTATCAATGAAGCAGGTAACACCATCTCCATTTTACTGATGATGACATTTATCAGTGATTAGTGGGCTGCCTCACCCAAAATAGTAAGCAAAATCTATGCCTCAGATTTTCTCTGAATCTTAGAGAAAAACCATTTCTTTATTCAATGTTTTATTATTTTTTAGTCTATCCATCCATTCATCTACACCTCCATCCATCCTTCCATTCATTCATCTACTTATCCATTTTTTTAATAAATATTCACTGAAGATGTACTATGTGCCATGTGCCAGGTAATCTGTCACGGGCTACAGATACAAGATAAAGAAGACTCAACCTCATCCCCGAGGAGCTTATAGTACAGAAAGGGAGAGTTGAAAACAAATAAGGACAAACATAAATAAAGTCTATTTTGCTTACTTCATTGAGTATGTTGCTTGGAGATGTATAATGGTTTGTTTTTCACCACTCACTCTCTCTGCCCTTCTCCCCTCAGGTGTAAGTGCTGGGGACTTCCCTTCTCATACCACTGTCACTGTTTTAGGTATCTGGAGGACATCATTCGTTACAGTGACTTGAAGAGTATATCCTGGGCCTTGGCTTATCAGATGTGGCTAGTCATAGATGAGGCTTACTGTTGCTGGAAAATCGTCAGGCAGCTTGCTGTTGGCTGTCCTTCCTGGATGAAAATGACAAGAGCATGACAATGGCAATCCTTGCTTCTTAGGACAGGTGACATATAGAAATTGTTTAAATGGCTACCTAAATGTTCTGCAGGTTCAGAAGCTACTGGATGATTCCCTGATGCTGATAGCAGCTAGTTTCACCAGCCAGAGGATCTGTGGTCTTCTGCCTCCTTCATGTGCTCTCTGTTCTCTCCATTGCCTGTGTCTGGTGAAATCAGTATTTCCTTTAGAGGCAGGGAGTCCAGGTCAACAACTAGCTCTGAAATGTATAAAACAAAATTGGATTGTATGGTCAACAAGTATATTTTGAAGTTAAGTTTTGTAGGGGAAGGTAGTCTGATGGAATAGCTGAAATGATAAGAAAACATGCTAGAGCAGTTACTAACATGAAGGAGCTTTGTTAGAATGTAAATCAATATTGTGCTTCCTTTATCAAGAAGGTCTTGTTATGAAAAAGAAACAATAGCTGAACCAAATAGTGTGTTTAGTGACATGATAAAAAGTGCATTAAATGCAATATTATTTTCTTTATTATGTGACAATATGAAAATCAAACATAGCCAACTGTTATTGCATGCTGAGGTACCATGGTTAGCAAGAGGAAAAGTTAGTTCAAGATTTCAAGAATGTACAACTGCAAAATGAACTTTTAATGATTCTGCAAAGTAAGAAAATTGTGTTGTCTTGACTTTTAATTTGGAATCTGGCCTTGCTTATTTTTCTGATGTATTTGGTATTTTTGATGATCCTGACACTTTTATACACGAAAAAAAAGCAACTTTTTAAAATGACACATAGATTGAAGAGCAAAAATGAAAATTTAGAAGCTTAGAACACAGTTTCTATGGAATTATTATGACATATTCTATAATAAACAACTTTCAATGATGTAGATGATATTGACATTATACATCTATGAAAAGTTATAATGAAAACCTTACAAATTTGATAGAGCAATTTAAATATTTTTCATCAAAAGAATAGCCACATTATGTCTGTGGACTTTAATAATAAAAATATATTTGGATTTTCTTTTGTATATCTTTTTAATTTTGTTTTTCTAATGATTAATTTATATTTATTTTGTAAAACTGTTGGTATGTGACTGATTGTAAGTTAAAAGTAATCAAAGTGAGCTCTTCACATCAGATATCTGGGGAAGCACAAAGAAGCCAAAGGAAACTATGAAGAAAAGGACAATAGAAGACTGGGCAAAAGTTATAAACAGAAAATTTACAGGAAAAAAACCCACCAAAATTCTAACCTACATACGAAGAGATATTCCAACTTACTAATAATCAGAGAAATGTAAATTAAAATAACAATGGCATATATTTCATGTATATTATGGAGGCATAGGTCAGAAAGCTAGATCATAGAAATTGTTGGCAAAGATATGGGAATATAGAAACCTTTGTATGCTACTCGTGGGAATATGGACTGGTATAGCTATTCTGGAAAGCAATTTGGCAACACTTAGAAAAATGGAGTATTTCTACACACATTGACCGAGCAATTCAGTTCCTGGGTAAAAATCCCAAAGAAATTGCCCCAGTGATTTATAAGGGGATATATCAGACACCTTTTATGTTTTGTCTCAGATCCTCTTGTCCTCAAGGGTGTCCAAGGCCCCTGGTTACTGTACTGTGCCACCAATCCCCCTGGTAACCTATCCTGTGTGGGATTTGTAGCCATGACTGCAGTAAATGATTCCATGGGTCTGCTCAGCTCAGCTATGAAAGGCCACCAGGATTTCTGAGTCCTCCCACTACTGCAGGGCTCAGAGGGAGGTTCCTTTCTGATTAACTGATAGAGTGGATTCGTAGTCTTTTATCCCCAGGACCCACTCTGTCCCCTCTCCCCACAGGCAACATTTCCCATGTGTTTAATATCCATCTTTTGTCTGTGTTTATGTTCCTACACGACATGTATTGTTTTATATATCTTAAGTAGCAAATTACTAATTCATGGGCTCTCAAGACACTCTGCTGAGTCTCAGAAAGCTTTCCAGGGTATATTGGAAATCCTGAATTTTTCATTCTTTGACCAAGTTATCTCCTCTATTTAGTTTCCAAAATTGTCTCCAATCTCTGGTCTTAATTGAGCAATTTAATTGTTGGTAATTTAATCCCCGGTTTCCCCTAATTTGTTAACATACTTCTGTTTCTTAACTTCTCCTTCCATGTTTATACTAACTTCCCAAACTACTTGTTGATACTGACAAAACACTACCATTCTCAAGCATCTTTGTTATATTTAATGTATATAAAATGCACAAAGACAAATACTGCATGTTCTCACTCACATGTAGAATCCAAAAGAGTTGATCTCATAAAAATAGAGAGTTGACAAGTATTAATAGTTAGCAGAGGCTGGGATGGGTGAGAGGGGATGGAGAGATGTTGGTCAAAAGATATATAATTACAGTTAGGAGGAATATTAAAATGAATGTTCAGAATAGGCAAATATATAAAGACAGAAAGTAGATAAGTGATTGCCTGGAGCCAAGGAGTGGAGTTGAAGGGTAAGGGATGCGGGGGAGGGATTTGAGAGAAATGGGAAAAGCTAATGGTTATGAAGTTTCCTTTTTGGGTGATCAAGGCGTTCTAAAATTGATTGTGGTGATGGATGCGCAACTCTGTGAACATACTAAAAACCATTGAATTGTATAATTTAAATTCTTGAATTGTATGACATAATTTTTAAAAATAAGAGTAAAGTAAACATAACTTAGTAATTGCCAACAAAAACTGAAAATTAGAAAAAATAAAGGCATAAAATAAATAGAAAAAAGAGTTTGGTAGCTTCAAGGTCAATATACAAAAATCATGTGTATTTCCATATACCAGCAAATAAAGAAAAATAAGAAAGACAAATTTTAAACACTATTATTTTTTAAAAGCATTAAAAAGACAAATACTTATGAATAAATTTAACAGTCTACCCTCTGAGGGGATTTAATATATAAAATATATATTATATATCATACATAAAATATATATTATACATAATATATATTATATATAAAAATACATATATTAAAAATGATAATTTTGCCCTACAGTGAAACAGTAGCATAGTTAATGCACATGTACCTGGAGAGAAAACTATGTCAAAACATTCTGTAGTAAACATACATGTGGGAAATATGTAGAACAATGTGACTGCAAGAGCAAAACTCAGCCTTCCTAGCCCTTCTAATTCTGCCATAGGAATTCAGTATCTTCTTAGCTGTTCTCTGTTCCCATGAAGTCATCTGAACTCTGTGCTACTCACCTTCTAGTCTTTTTATTGTTCACTGATATTTCTGCTTATATGGCTCAGAACACACAAAAGAGGATTAGTGGCCTTTTTAAGATCCCTCTGTACCCTAAGATTCTGTGAGCCTGTGATTGCTATGGATCAGTGAATAATCATTGGAATTAAGTTGAGTTACAAGAAAAAGCAACTTGGAATAACACAACAGATAAAGAAAGCTCTTTCATGCTGAAATGACTCTTATTCAAGTCACCAGAGACTGTAACACAACATTTTTGGGAAAAAGACTAAGAGAGAAAAGTCAAGAGAATTGTACTGTTCACTTTTCAAAAAAAAAAAAGTATTCAGTTTTTTTTCAGTGTTTAGTTAACAAAATTAGTACAGGAACACACATCTGGAAAATTATCAAATGCCTTGCTCACTTCTTTTTCTTTCTTTTTTTTTTTTGATACTTCCTTTTTCTTTCTTTGTTTCAATGTGAATTTTTCTTTTTCATCAAGTGAGTCCATGAAATGAGGTTCCTAATTTATTTGAATAGGCCTTATATCTAATGAAAAAGATTCCAGTGCTTTGTGCTGGTAGGCTCTGTCAAAGAAGAACCACTTCCACTGAGACTAAGTAATATTTATCGGGTGTTCTATTAAAATGGAAGTAAATTCCTTTTTCCCATACCTTGTTTCTGTCCTACTCTTTCCCTTTCTTTTTCATTTTTATTTTCAAAAAGTATCTGTTCCCTAAATTGATTCTGATAACACATCAACATGAAAAAACAGTGCATATCCTGGTGATGGAAAGCTATTCTTATCCCAGCCTTTTGGGAAATACCCTCTGACCTGTCACTCTTCTCTGTAAAACTGAGACTAATTTAAAGATAAATTGTCCAGAGCTACTGTGAAGCAGAAGCAAAGATAAAGTTAATGGGAATGTGATTTGATTTATAAAAATCTGATTTACACACAACTTTTCAGTAGCACATTTATAACATCAAATGAGGAACATCTGTACTAAAGGAAACAACAAATTCCTTGAGCTTTCATTATGAAAAGAAATCAAATTGTGAGGAAAGACAAGATATATAGGCAATTACTCAATATCAACATGGCTGACATGTTCAACTATAGCTGGCTAGAAAAAAAATTAAATTCCTTGAACCGTAAGCTCAGTCTCTTTCTTATCTCAAGACTGACTGGGGAAATAGTATAGTGATTGGTATATTGTGAAGCAAGACAGGAACATCATATGTTCTAGAAGAGCTGTGATGGTGAGAATTATACTTGACTATTTGATGATAGCCTCTTAGCAGTGACATTTCCTGTTCACTAAGCATCCTTGTGCTCTTTTACAATTTCCAGCTCGCATTCAGTTACATGCAACCACGTGAACTTCTAGCCAACAGGTTGGGATGGAAGTGATTTCTGGGCTGAGGCATTTACAAACAGGTGTAAGTTCTCCACCTGGGAAGGATAAGGGAGGGTACTCAATTCTGTAGTTGCCCCACCCTTAATCCTATCCTGAGCAACTGCTACACCTGGGGAAGGAGGGAATGCTTTATCAGTGTAGGATTTTCTCAGCCCAGGCATAGTAAGATTTAGAAAGTGACCTAGAGTAACCTAAGGGTAATTAATATGCCGTTAGCTTGAAACCGCTTTGCAGTTCACTTCCCCCAGGTGGGCTTTCTTAGAGGGAGCTCATCTATGCAAATGGCATTTTGAGGACACCTGTTGATCATTTCCTAAGAGCCCGCCTCCAGACCGAGCTAATAAAAGGAAACAATCTGAGAGGTATGGAAGTGAGTGGTTCAGTGAGTGAGTGAGTCTGTTTCTCTCCACTTGTAGAGACAGATCCCTTTTATTCTACAATAAAGAGCTGGTCTTGTGAAACTGCTCCCGGCCTGAGGTTATGTTCATATTGGCCTTGCTGGTGATTTTTCCAAGAAAGGAGTCAGAGGACCAGGATAATAGTCTGGACTTGACACTTTGGTGTGTCTAGTCATTCTTCAGCCAAGAGCACACCAAGAACCAAGGGCAGACTCCCACCCTGACATCTGTGGTGCCAAAACTCGGGATTCTGACGGTATGACTAGACAAATATATGTATAGATACATTGTGGTAGAATGTATTGTATTTTGCATGGCAAACTAGATGCAGAAACGTTAGTAAGTAGATATAGGTGACAGTGATTTGCCAAATCCTAACTCTGCCCTTTACTAGGCAAATAATCTTGGGCAAATTATTCAACCTACCTGTATTTTAATAGCCTGTTTTGTATTATTATCATGGGGAAAATAATGCACCTAACTTTTAGAATTTTTACAAAAATTAGTTTATTACATATATGCAAAGAATACAAATTAGGGTCTATCAACTAGTAATTGCAATATAAGCATTAGATATTACCCTTATTATTTTATTGCTATTGCTTAATTATTATTATAAAATCAAAAATATGTAAAAAATGCCAAAGGTAGAAATAAATATATGCATTTACGGTAATTTTACAAAATAAAAAAACTTTTTATTAAAAAAATAATAAGATCATATTGAATGCTTCTAAATACCAGTAAAATGTGAACGCTTCTGCTAGGGTACTACTTTTACTAGTAATTTCATCAATTGAATATTTTATATCTTTAGGTAGAAACATCATTCAGTCAAATAAGTCCATATCCTCTAGGGGCGAAATTTATAAAAGGGATACATACAATTTTTTTTTTAAAGACTTAACAGTTTATAAACAGGCAAACAGGCACTAGGCTATAAACTTTAAGCTAAGTGAGAGGATATATAGTCCTGCTAAATTTTTTTTTTTCAAATGTTCTAGGAAGCATTCACACTGTTCAGATGTGAATTTTTAAGAGATCCTAGAATTTAGAAAATGATTTTTAATACAAAATCCAAAATATAAGGTAAAATTTTTACACAATAATTTCAAATATAGATGCAAGGTACATGCATTTGCTAAATTGTGCATTTAATCCATTAATTAACAAATATTTATTAAAATTGTCAAGAGTATTATTATTTGGATTCATCATCATTAAACTATTATCAGGGCTTTATGTGCAACGATTCTCTTAATTCTACAGCAATCCTATGAAAGATTTAATATCATTTTCCCTAACTTCAAATGAAGAACTTGAAGCAGTGGGAGGTGTAACGTCCCTGAGGCTACATGGCTAAGGAATGATGTAATCAGGTCTGAATCCAGGATACCCAGTACCAGAGTCTTCCCTCTGGAGCCCTACACTTTACTAAATCGATTACTACCTGTTCAGTACTGTGTTAAGCACATCATGGATAATACTTCTATTATATCATTGTAATTATGAGGTATGAATTAATATCCTAATTTTTACCTGTGAGATGACAGGAAAAGAAATATTGAGTAACTGGACCAAAATCACACTGCAAGCAAATATGGTGCTAGGAATTGACTCCAAATCATGCTTAAAGAGGACTTAGTTTGATTTTTAATTGACGGGGTAGACAAAACCTGTATGCTCAAAAATATACATATGATACAGTGCAAGTTTCTTGCAAACGATAAATGTGGCCATGTCGTGGTGGCCCTCTAAGATACACAAGGTAGTAGTCCTTATTCAGTTTTTTGGTAGGGTTATTAGATTTAGAAAAAAAACAACAAACGGAAAAAACAGGACTCTCAGTTAAATTTGAATTTTGTATAAACAATAATTTTTTTAAGTGTAAGTATATTGCATGTGGTATTTGAGACATACACTGAAAAAAATTCATTGTTTAACTAAAATTCATATATAAGTGAGTCTTCTGTATTTTATCTGGCAATCTTATCTTCTAGAAGGTCCTTCACTTGTATTTTTACTTCATGAACATTTACTACATTCAAGGTACAACTCCTTTTTGTTGTATCTTTGGAGTAAAGGTAGTATAAAAATCTATAGTCCATTATTGGTATTTATTTATCTAGAATCAGCAAGGGAGATGGGATGAGACAGTTTCTAATCCTTCTTCTAGAGTATGGGATACGTAAATATAGACATTCATACAAATTGTTTTTTGCATCATTCTTTACTGACAATGTGTCAGATGCTCCTCCGTTCACTTATAAAATGTAGGTATATAGTCTCATAGAGCAAAAAAAATCAGATATTTATTAGTATAAACACATAAACTTGAAAGATAGAATGAACCTTGAAGTCAGACACAGTAGCAATAGGTATTGTTGGATTAGGCTTTAATAATCTTACTATTGTTTCGTAAGCATCACTCAAAATGTTGTTTATATATTAGATTCTGAGAACATCTCTTAGTTTGAATATAAATTACTATGTAAATCTTAACTGCCATCATCTTATGTTCATCCCTTCATCCCTAACAAATGGTAGTGTGAATATAAAAACACTTCAAACGTTTGATTAAAAGTGGTAAATTATCATGGTTTTGGCACTTTTCTTCATTTAAAAACTGGTCTCTTCTCTATTTATGATTCCTTCCTTTCTTGGGCAGGAGCTTGTAGAGAGCACTAATTGCCATGCCACAACCAATAAAAGGCCAATATGCCTGTTAAAGGAATATTAAATAAAGTTAGAGACCTGTAGTTGTTCTGGAAAAAAATTTTCCAATACGTGCTTCACCCCTCCATGTTAATTATTAAAATCAGCTGAGTGACCCTGAGACAAGAGCGCTAAAGTTCCAACTTTCATTCGTTCTGGCTCATCTTCTTCTCCGAAGTTCCTTGTTAAAGTGTGAAAATAACTTGTAATGTTTTTCGTTTTCATTAGAATGATTAAACTCATTGCTTGTACTGACAGAAAATTTGTAAAAAAGGAATACATTATACTGTGTAAATGTGAATGTTACAATAATAATACATAAGGAAAAATTTTTTTTCATTGAAGAAATAGAAAAGGGAAGGAATGAAGTAATCATTTAGTTTCAGTGAGTCACACCTTACTCTTTCCATCATCTTGGCTCCATCCAAGAGGTCTTGGTGCTGGGATGGACTAATAGTGGAGTCTCTGCTTCTCCACATAGTATTAAAAAGTCATAAATTTTAAGTCTGGTGATCCTCCTCTTTATCCTTTTTTCTGGAGTTTCCTGTTTCCTTAATGGACTGGGAAATGAACTAAGCTGAAATTAGAACCATGGGAAGTTGATTATTTACCTATGAAAAGCATCTGAAAATAAGATTTATATTTTTATAAAGTACATAATAAAATGTATCTAACTAAATATATTTTGTTGAATTTAAATACTACAACACTATACTTTCTCTGTACATTGTGTATATTTCCTTACAGCAATGACTGAGTTTGTTAGGAAAGAGTTTAATGTTGCTTTGTGTCTTGCTTAATTCACAGGAGAAAGGCCTCAGAACAGTGTTTGAGAATACTTCTCTACAAAAGGCAGAAATCCCTATTAAACACAATGTTTTGTCATCTTCAGTAGGAAAGAATGTCCTACATTCTTCTTTTCACTAATTCTAGGAAAGTTATTCTTGAAGGAGGTTAAATTGCGTGGCTTTATGTCAATATCTTCATCATTCCTATCTATATATCATTCTTATCTATATATTGATATATTTATCACCCATGTCTAGATTTTGCCATACTCAGTGTAAGTTTATGTAAAGCTTTTAAGCTCTGAAAGTATTCTTAACACTGGGAAAAGAGTGCAATGTCATCCTCATTATTAGGAGAACTCCTTTTCTACTTGTGTGACCCAGTTAGTGGGCTTCATAGTAGCACTCCAGAGAATGACAGAATTCAGGAAATTCAATTCCAGATGCATGGACTCAGAGTAATCTTTTCAAGTCAGAGTACATTGGTACCTGGGGAAACATCACATGAAATCATGTGCACTGGATAGCTTTTATGGAGCTCATTATCAAATGGGAACATTAGGCAGGAATCTGGCAGAGAAAATGTAATCAGGATTTATAATTAAGTGAGAACAGAATTTATAAACTTGATTATAATTGTAGGGTTTCTAGGCCCTTTTCCAAATATCAACCACATGCACTGCAAATATAAAATAAGAATTTGTATACTAAAAATTCTTTATTATGGTTTCAGTAGTGGTGCTGGAAACTTTGACAGATTTAATCTCAGACTGAAAAAAATTGCAATCCTTCCAAAGAAAGTTTGGTTAAAGGGTAGGTATTTCTGGTAAATGTAGTCTAGAAGTATTTAAAATAATTGACATAACTCAAAATAACTCCTCAAACTAAAATTCATTGCTTTTTTTCTTTTTTTTCTAGACTGTTAGCGCTGCCATCTTTAGATGAAAAAATATTTGATATATAGTCCCAGAGCAAAAGTTTGTGTATTTTACAGGTACTTCTTATCCTGGTAAAACCAAAAGTAGTTCCTTCTCCCTCTTTCATTTGTTTTATTGCTGATCCTCTTTGCAAACAACAATACGGTTTTCTGGAACAGCCAGGGGAATGTGGGCTGTGGACATTGTGGCTGCTGAGAATGACAGATAAACATAGTAGTGACTGGCTGCTGTAGCAGCAAGGGCTTGGAATTAGAGTGACTCATTGCTCCGTGCTGATAACACGTCATATATAATGTCTAGCCAACAAAATGAAGGAGAGTGTAAAGTATAATGCTTCAGAGTTGGGTTTTATACATGGACTGACCTGGCTGTAAAAACCTGGCTACGTTACTAATTAGCTGTGAGAAAATGGTATTTCTAAACCTAAGACTCAGAATCCTCATCTATAAAATGAGGCTGATAAAGCCAAATTTTTATGAGGCTTAAGATTAATGTGCAAAACATATATTCCTGATTCATAGTGGATGCTCAAATAATGGCACCTGTTTTTGTTTTTATTATTTCACTGAAGAGTTCTTAGCAGAATTTTTAGCCATCTGTGTATCCACGTAGTCTTTTAAAGGGTATTACAATTCCTCTCTGATCAGATATAGTGTGTATGTGTAATTGCTTGTTAAGATGTATAAGTAGGGACTAGTGTTTTACAGTGAGGATTGACAAATAAGTATAGATATTAATTATAACCCTATTTTTAGGTGAAACATAGGAATCACCTTTAAATCTTGAGATCCTTGATTTTGATTTTAAATAAAACCAAAGTTATTGATCACCTCAATGAACTCTGATTTCAAGAGCCTTACAATCCGTGCAGGGAGGCAGAAGGCATGCACTCATGAAAAGTTAGGACAGCAGATGACAGGGCATTACTGACAGCTAAAGGTGTAACCCAGAATGAGAGAGCTGCATGGCAAAGATAGAGGAACCTGGGCTAGAGAAGCCTGGAGGCCCCCAAAACAGCCGTGCTGTGAGCCTCCCTGAACTTAGATCTGTGTTGGGAAATGTGAGTAATCGTGTGCAAATCAGGCATCACAGAGCTCCACAGAGAGCCACTTACCCTTGACAGTTAACTAAGTAGGACGTACATTGTATAAAACAGTCATGTAACTGATTGTGAAAATCTAAATAAACTTAGTGGAAAATTAACAAAAAATTTATTAGCCCTCCCTCCAAAAAAAAAAAAAAAGAATCTGTATTCATGCATTTACAAAGATTCTTTAAGGCTTATCCTGGTACTTTGATACCAAAATGGCATAATTTTTGAAAGAGTTTTGGCTGCTCCTAGTGCAGCCGGCAGGGCACAGCTAATAGGAATCCCTGTGCTGGGCTGCAGGAGCTGTGATCCCAGCAGGGAGATGCCAGACGCCAGCAGGAAGAGCGCCGTGGGTTTCGCTATCTGTCTTATTTCAGTGATGGGATTCTTTTTACTAAATAGAAAAAATTTCATGGTGTATCAATTTTTTGTTTGGTTTTGTTTGGCTATCATGAATTCCATGTTAAATTATAAAACGCACCTTGTATTTATTGTTTTCTCTTCCTATACTTCTAAGGTGATAAGGATCTCTTTCTAGTATAATGGAATTATACACACACATATGGAATATACATATTAAGAATAATTTGTTAGACAGATATGTGAGTGTGAGGATGGTAAGAGTAATAAAGAAGAACTGCTTGAGTTTTGCTTGATTTGTGTTGGAGCCTGTGAGAAATCTGTCCTGTGTGTTCTTTGAGGAAATTTCTGTGTCTTATTCAACGTTGTATTTCAGCATCTAACACAGGGATTGACACATGGCAAGTACTTAGTAACATAGTGACCATAATAAAAAATTCATTTTAATATGGCAAGCCACCCACAAAAAATAATAATTAATATTCACTGAATGCTTACTATGAGTTGAATACTGTACAACATAACATGCATACATTATTTCATTTATTCTGAGATAAACTCTATGAGGTAGGCACTCTTTTTGACCAAACTTAAGTGATTAAGCAATTGAGTCACAGGATGGTTAACTTGTGTATAGAAATATAACTAGCATGTGCCAGCGGAAGATGGGAATTCAGCCAAGTCTACCCGAGAGCCCTGGATTTAACCAGGCAAGCCTTGCTACCCTGAAAGAGTAGGGGAATTGTCCTAGAGAGTCTATGGATGTGGAGGAAGGGTCTGTTCACACAGCTGTAATTCTCTGTAGTAAAACCAGGTAAGAGAACAAATATAAAAAGGACAATTTTTAAAATTATCAGATATTTTTCTTTTATAAAACAGAGTTATGCTTATTATGATTACTAAAAGTCAATGTTTAAAACACTTTGTTTAATATAGGAAAAATATACTCCAGTTTATTATGTAAGCTTGTTATTTTTTAAAATGAAATGACTTTAATATGCCTGAAATTTGTGTTATTATTAACACTAATTTTTCTTCTGTGTACAGATAAACATACACAAACACATGCATATAACTGAGTGTGAATTTATGTGTAAAGGTATTGTAAAAGTATATGTGTTTGTATTAATACCCTCCCTAAAAGACATATAGACCAAGGATTTCCCTTTAGATGGCATTAAATTTAGAAGAGCAATGAAATAGGAAAACTGGAGGTAGAAATATTTGCATATTATTCTGCTTGGTTGCTACTTTTAATTTAATTTTTAGAGATACAGATAGTCACAGCATGATATGCTTGTCATTACTCTTTTCTCTGTTTTTCTGTGAAAACAGAGTTGAAATTGTGGGAAGGTTTATTTCAGGCTCCAAACAGATGAACCAGTACAATCTAGTAGGAGGTATATAATTCTTCCATCAGTCAGGTAAGTATTGGTAGCATATTCCCTTCCATGTAGTCCTGCTTCTGAACTGGCCTAAAGCCAGTTCCATGACTGCTTATCCTACTTGGCCCAGTGGCTTGCAATTGATGCCAGGCTTTCTCTCTCCACTGACTTCACATAGCACCTTATTTGTATTTCTTATATGCCATGAAACAATTCAACTTTATATTGTATAAACACTTGTGTTTCTTGCTTATTATTCCCTCTGCTTTGGCCCACTATGCTTTTGCCACACTGATCTTCTTTCCATTTCTCAAAGATGCCAGATCTGCTTGAAGAGCTTTCAACCTGACCTTTGCTTGTCCAGCTTCTTTTTGTCATTCAGATGCCACCTTAAATGTCATTGGTTCTGAGAGGCCTTCTCTGACCATCTGTATCAGTCAGCATTCTCCAGAGAGAGAGAGAGAACCGATAGAATATATAGACAGCTAGATAAATGAGAAGGGATTTATTAGGGGAGTTGGCTCACATGATTATGAAAGCTGAGCAGTCCCAACATAGGCTGTCTGCAAGCTGGAGAACAAGGAAGGGCTGAAGTGTGGCCCAGTTCAAGTCTGCAAACCTCTGAACCAGAGAAGCTTAAGGTATAACTCTCAGTTATACCATAACTAAAGGCTGAGAACCCAGGGGACTGCGTGGTGCAAGTTCTGGAGTCCAAAGGCTGGAAAACCTGGAGTTCTGACATCCAAGGGCAAGAGAAGAAGGATGTTCACGATCCAGGAGAAAGAAAGAGAATTCACTCTTCCTCTGACTTTCTGTTCCATCCAGGCCCCCACCAGATTGGATGATGCCCACTCACACTGAGGGTGGATCTACCCCACTCTGTTCACCAACTCAACACCAATGTCCTCTGGAAACACCCTCACACACTAAGAAATGATGTTTCACCAGCTATCTAGGTAACCCTTAATCCAGTTAAGTTGACATCTAAAATTAACTATCACATCATCCAAACTCAAGTATGCTCCCACTAACTCTCACATTATCTTGTTTAAATTCTCTCCATGACAAGTAGCACTTTCTGATATTTTCTTATTTAGGCATTATTTATATGTTATTAACTGCCACTTTCATGGAATCTTGATGGAGCTTTATCACGGGACCCTCTAAAGAAATCAGACTTTGTTTCTGCCTGTCAAGGAACGTGATAGAGCAGCTTACCTCCATTGATACTTTTGTAGCACAAGAGAGTCTACATCAAGGTTGGAATGGGGAAGTTAGCAAGATAGGGGTATAAATAAATGTAGACTGGGGTCTGAAGACCATGGACTCAAAAGCCATCAAGAAACACTGCTAGTGCAGCTGGAAATGTGACAGAAGGTAGAGGGCAATCGTCCTAATATTGGAGAATTTTCTTTCTTTCATGGCCTCTTAAGTGATTCTTGTGTTTCTACAGCAATCTTCCACTGCAAATAAGCATTTGTAGTTCAGATGAAGGTGTCTGAATGCTATCACCATTAGCTGGAGAAACAGGTGCTCTGGCAAGTGTGAGTAATAAAAATATATCATTCATATCCTTCTATGTCTCATCCTACATCCCTGAAAGTTTTGTTTAGGATGTTGAATGACTTTTATGTTTTGAAAAATGTTGTGCTCTAGAATTCTGAGTTAAAGAGGTCGAAATCTTTCTTACAGAGCTATGAGAACATGTGATAATTAATGGTTCTATTGACTGACTTCTTGCTCATGAGCTGCATGGGAACAGAGACCATGCCTCTGTTAGTCTCCATTCCTACTGACCACCATCCCAAGCAGAGAAATAGATTCTCACCAATGTTTGTTGGATGAATTTATGAGTTAATGAATGGATATTCTACAGTATTGCTCTGGTCTTTCTAGTCAGTATGTTTTAATGAGAATTTGAAATTATTTTACTAACTGGCTTCTAGCTTTCTATACAATAGCACACATACATGGGAGTTTAATACAGAAACAGACCAGGCATGTCTATCGGATATATAATTTAGTTGAGAGCAGAGCATCTTCCCTTAAAGACCATCTGCATATTTTAAGAGCAGAGGGAGCTGGTTTAGTTGAAGCCTCCAGATTCTAATTCAATTAGGTACCAGGCTGAAGGGAGCTGTAATTGGAATCTAATCAGACCATCGATATTGGTAAGAGTGGTAATCGGTCAGAGCAGCCACGTCAGCCTGAGCAACAGAAAGTGCCTGTGTTTGACCTTTATTTAATAGGAAGGCAATCATGTTGCAGCAGCATACGTGGGAAGCAACTGTGTGTGGCTATTAGGGGAAGTAGGAAAAACAGTAAAAATTGCAGATGTGAATGTGAAAAAGGAAAGAACAAACTCTTCAAGAAAGGACTGACAGGAAATATAAACTAGACTAAAATAAATAACCATATGTAAATAGCATAGAAACTCCTGAAGCTAGAGTTATGGTAATGGGGTGGCCATGTAACCTCTGGAGGGAGGAGTGGTAGTTCTTTAGATGAATATGTAGACACATGACCACAGCATAGAGAGAAGTTCCCTCTGCTAAGAAGGTGTCCTTCCTTTATAAGATATTACCGAAGGAAAATAAAATGTGTTTAAGAGTTTATGTGTTGTCCTCTCTCTTTAAGATTATACTGATGAGATCCTGTTGGTATCTATCTATACATATGTTAATCACATGCTATATTGCTATTCTCCACCCTGTTAAAGTTTTATTTTCTGTTTACTTACCTTTAGCTATAGAAGATGAATAA
Organism: Eulemur rufifrons; assembly: GCF_041146395.1. NCBI lineage: Eukaryota > Metazoa > Chordata > Mammalia > Primates > Lemuridae > Eulemur > Eulemur rufifrons. Next base: position 67,815,221 of record NC_090997.1, on the reverse strand, counting down.
TTAAGCTTTCTTTCATTGTTCTGGCCCATCACACGCATTCATACATGTATATAAAACACATGTACAAACTTATTGTAATTTTGGTTAGATCAATATACAATGTTGAAATTATTTTGATTTTGTAACAAGATTCACAATGAAACCATGTAGTACACTATGATATAATAACTTTTCTTTTCCTGACTTTTATGTTCCCCCTCCCACACCCCGCTGTGACAATATTGTCATGTTTTTTTTTTCAACTACCAATTCTCTTTGCAATGGTTAAAATCTCCTGTCAACATGTTCAAACACATTAAGTATCCTATCAATTTCATTTTCTTGAAAATATTTCACCTGGGACTTGTGACCTGCTCCAATTGCTTTCTCAGTTTGCTGAAGAGTCATCTTGAAACCTTTTATTTATTTTGCCTTTCTTTCTGGTTTAATCTCCATTTCCTGTGTCCCTTGTCTTACTCTTTCTAGGTTTACTGCCTCATATCCTCCAGTAGCTTCCTGAGAATAGATACATAGGAGATAAATTTTTTGAGAACTTGAATGTTTGGAAATGTCTTTATTTTACACTTATCCTTAATTGGTGGCTTGGTTGGACTTGTATATTGGAAATAATTTTCATTCAGATTGCTGTTAAGAAGTCTAATCATATTCTGATTTTTGATCGTTTGTATAAAATATGTTGTACTTTCTCTAGAAGCACATGCCATGTTATCTTTTTCCTGAACTTATGAAATATAATGATGATGTGCTTAAGTATGAATCCATTTTTATCCATGCTCCTGGGCTCTTGGCAGGCTTTTCTAATAAAGAAACTCAGGTCCTCATTTCTTGGAAAATTTCTTGAAATAGTTATTTGAAGAATTCCTTCCCTTCATTTTCTCTGTCCTTTCCTTTTGGAACTTTTTTGTATTTGGATATTGGTCTTCCTGGACTGGTCTATTAATTTTATTATCTTTTATCTATTTCTATCTTTTGTTATATATTCTTTACCTTACAAACATTCTACGATTTTTAAAAAAATTCTTGCTGTCATATTGTGAATTTCCAAAAGCTCTTTTTGTTCTCTAAATACCCTCTGTTTCTTTTAAATAGTATCTTCTTTCACCACAAATGTAATGTCTTTTAAAATTCATTTTTGGCTAATATTGGCAGTATTTTTTGAAGACTTTTTTGTCTTCATGATTTTTGTTTCCTCCAGGTTGCTGTGTTCTGTTCTTTTATGTTCTTGTTGTTATCATCATTCATATTAGATGCTTCCTCATATATTTGGTGGTTTCTACCTCCTATTTAAGAATGGGGCAATAACAAGGTGATTGAAGCCTTGTGCATGTAGATGGGGCATCTTAAATGTGATCTTTTACTTTTACTGACTCTTGCTTTGGGTAACCCAGTAACCCCAAATGTAAATTTCTTTAGACCTTTTCTCTTGTGCTGGTCAGGTTTCCAAGACAAGGCTCTTCCAATTTTTTGACTAGAGAGTTTATGTCTGCATATCAGCATTCTGGGAGCCTAGAGGCAGAAGAAAGCTGAAGGCCTGAACATTAGTGTGCTAACATTGTAAACTATTTTGAATAGAGCCCTCCCTCCCCGCCAAAGTGAACTACAGCTATGATTGGTATTCTGCCATCCTGAGACCTTCTGTTACTTTTCCAGAAAATGAACCTTCAGTCTTCTGCCAGGATTAGAGAGCAGCACTGACTGTGTGTGTAAATGCTTATTTCTTAAACTTTCAACCAAACCTTGTTTTAGTTCCATCTTCAGCCCAACATCCCAAGATACGTGGAGCCACCAATTCCTGATGCTTCATGAGCTCCGTGATGTCAATAGTTTTCTCTTCAGCTTTCCTGACTAGTCACTTGGGATTTATTTTTTAGTCTTATATTTTCAATTTCAGTTACCACTCATTCATCTACTTTTCAGTTAAGAAACCCTTCTATTATAGGCCATCCCTTTCTCTTTGTCTTTGTGAATTAAAGCTTTTGAAAAAATTTACCTATCATCTTAGAACTAAATCCCTATGCTCAATAAACATATTTAGCAAGAAGTTTTCAGCTGTTTTACTACTTCTTGTTATATGCCATTTGTACAACTACAACTAAGCCAACTTCTATGCAAAATTTATAATCCATGATTATATTAGATATCACTGAGGAAAATAGATGAATTCCTCTTCGGTTTTACTACTCTCTAAACAAGAGAAAGAGGATAAAAACGGCTTTATATTTCTCCTATGAGACACCATACTTGCATCTCTATTTCTGACATACTGAATAAAGTATTCAGTGGTTAGTGGTTATTCCTGATAGAAGCAGCTGAGGAAGATGGAGGCTTCAGAAACTTAGTTCTTGTAGCAGTGTCTAAAGGTTAACCAGTTGTCTCTTTGACTAAGCAGATAAATTAAACACTTACATAGATTACCTTTGCAAACCACTCTGCATACCCTCTTCTCTTCTGGGAATCCACTAAGTGCCCCTGCCCTGTGCCTCAGAGCTTTGACAAGTAGTGCTCTCTCTGGAATACTCATTTTTTTGTCTTCGTGTACAATTTGATATTTTGTGCAAGACTTAATTCAAATATTTCTTTCTTGACAATATTTTACTTAGACCTATGCTAGACATTTTAGAACAGTAAAAATACAAATAAAACCAACTCTCTGCTTCAGAAATTATATAGTCTAGTTCTGTGGTCCCCAACTCCCAGGGCCTCTTAGGAACCCAGCTGCACAGCCAGAGGTAAGCAGCCTCAAGTGAGCAAAGCTTCATCTGTATTTACAGCCGCTCCCCATCGCTTGCATCACCGCCTGAGCTCCACCTCCTGTCAGACCAGCAGTGGCATTAGATTCTCACAGGAGCGCAAACCCTACTGTAAACTGCACATGCGAGGGATCTAGGTTGTATGCTCTTTATGAGAATTTCTCCAAAACTATTCCCCCCAACTTCTGTGGAAAGATTGTCTTCCATGAAACCCAGTCCCTGGTGCCAAAAAGGTTGGGGATTGCTGATCTAGTTAGAGAACAATAAAGGGCACATTTCTGAGAAGAACAATAAAAGTTTAGGGAAGAGGATTCTAAAATTTCTCTTCTCCTGATCCTTTTCCTAATGGTAATGTAGCCATTGGTTAATATAGTCATGGTAATATGGCATAGTCCTTCAAAAGGAAAAGAAACCAATATTACCCAAGACATACTTAAATTTTTATCTTCAAACTTTCATAAACAAAATATGGGGCTTTCTAGGTTTCTTAGGTAATACAGTGCAAATAAATCTGTTATATGCTCCACCATTTAAATATGATGTCTAAAAGACCAGGTCCAGAAGAGGTAACATTAAGTGGAAGTATACTTTGTGAAAATTCCAAGTGTTTAAATAGGCATTTAATGAGACTTTTGGAAAACAATTACAACGAAGGAAAATGCTATGCAAATGATGTTGTCTTGGTCTGTTTGAAAACTATAAAAAGAAACATGGTCTATATTATAGTGATGTCAAAGTTGTTGCTTGGGGGCTTTGATAACCCCTGCTCTTCCCATATCCATAAATTTCCAAATACACATTTGGAGTAATGTGCTTACTATAGTAAGTAAGTCATGCTGCAAGTCAAGCCCCCATCTTCCAACTGGACAGCTGCCCATAAACTTTTTTATATAGAAATTCTGGAGCTGCCACTGAGTCTGCATAGCATAAAACTTTTATGAAAGAATTTGTCTCAGCAGAAAACTCTGCAACTTCTCCTGATGGCTAGGATTCAAAAAAAGACTTACCTACCAAAGCAGGTTTTGATGGATAAATCTAGTTTGGTTTGGAAATGGATGTCTTCTGGAAAGTTTGCTTACTGTTTCAAAGTTGTATTTATTGCCATTTTCGTGTTTTGCTCTTAACCCCATACTTTATGTAAGACCTTTGTCTTTCCAAACAAGTTTTGCTGATCTTAGTACTTTTTAACAATACATCTTTCACAACAGAAGGACAATTACTACAATTCCAACCTTGTGCAGATGAATTTAGGAAGTAGGTAGGGCCAGATTTGCAGGTGTAGAGTAGGGATTTAGAATAACCTATGCACAATTAACATGGCAGTTGACGCCTAGCCCTCCTCTTTGAATCTCCCTAAATAATTGTATCCTTTTGTGGAAGCATTCGTAAACAATGTAGAATAACTCAAACTGAAGAACAATGAAGAAGTGAGTTTACCTAGTACCCAACACAGCAAATAACTTAAAAAATGCTTTAGGCATTTTGGTTTTTGTGAGGAACCTCTGAATCTGTATCATTCACTAGGGGTCCTGCGTTTTCAATCGCTGGCCACCCCTCATCTCTTTCACACCCCCAGAGTTCAGTACAGTACTTCCTTTCTCTGTTTGCTTTGTTAGGGATAGCTTCATTATTCTCTCCCGAGAAACCTAGACACAGCATGGAGAGGATAACCTACCTGGAGTGCAGAAAAGCCTCTTTTCCCTAAAGCTCTTCTCTTTGCAATGGAATTAAGTCAAACCAGATGCTAGAATGGATCTTGAGCTGTTCATAGGCAGAAGTTGCATTAGGAAGGAATATAGAGAGGCTGAAACTTTCAGCAGACAAGCAAGCAGTGTGATTACAACTCTTACCTTGATATCTTTGTGGAAGAGCCAGAGCAATAGAGACATTGGTCTTAGCAAGAATTCTTGTTTATTACTCCACCCAATCTTTATACAATCTTTTTGTGGATGCTTTTTGCTTACATTTTAATAAAATTTTTCATATGAACCTTTGATATAAATGCACCGTTACTAAGGAATGGAGTGAATATTTTTGTACTTCATTGGGAGTGATCAGGCTTGAATACAGTGTAGAACATCAGAAATTGGAGAAGCCTGAGGAAGAGAGCCCAGGTGGGCACAATCAGGAGGGAGGATTTTATCCGCTTTCCACTTAACTTCTCAGAACCAAGAGAGAGGGCATGTTGAATAATATATCAAGAAACATGACAGCACTTAGTTTACTTGCTTTGAAAGACTCTAAATTTGGCTTTTTTCACATGACTTTCCCTTTTGATTGTCCTGCTTTGATTTTTATTTATTAAATTACTTTTAGCAATTTCCACTTATCTATTCTCTGTGCTTTTTTAATGCACCACTTTAGTGGTTCTGAAATTATAACTTATTGTGTTGAAAGAAAATGGCAATTTAAATTTGCCCACATAATGAACATAAATTCCAAGGACAAATACTGCTGTAATTATCTGAAAATTTAGGTATGTAGAAGTTCAACAACAGGGACATTTCTGTGTCATAGATAGTTTTGTATTATACAGATATCCTTAATGCTAACATCAATTTGCAGATGAAGCTATCTATGAGAATATAGCGTTTGCAAGCTTTTATTACCTTTAAGCATATGACATTAATTTATAGGAAAAAAGGCATAGTTTCATCTGCTTAAGAAATGGGCAAGGAAGGAAATACTAATATGTAATATGAGTCATATTACTAATTTCATATTATCTTTATTAGTTTTTGTGTTTAAGAAGGTTCACCTAATGGCCTTTTAGAATTCAAGATTATTGGAGAAACTTTATCTGACCTTTCTTTTTTTTATGTTAGCATTAGCAATTGAGTGAAAGAAATCAACACATGCTGCAGTTCTGGCAATATTACCATTTTCCTATTTCATTATCTGTTTTATCTGTAAGTCTTGATTATTACAAATGCCTAACAATTTTATATTACTTATGACCTTGAAATAGTTTTAAGTGTCATCACTCAGAATTCATAGGCTATCAGCTAGAATCTATGCAAGCACATTTCTTTGTTGCTTCTTCAATTTCTACATTTTCTATAAAAAGAGACGTGTGTACCTAAGTGTCTACCTTTCTCAAGGACAAGCAGCCATTCTAATCTCTGGAAATCTAAGCATTTTCCAAGTGTTCACTGAAGGTGTTAATTTGTGGGACACTATGAGTAAAGTGGTGACCAAATGAGGCTCAGAGGTGATGGATAAAATAAATGCTCACTACTTTGCATATTTGACCTTGGTAGGATATTTTTATTCCATGATCTATGACAAGAAAAATAGTATTTCACTTATGTATTTCAGTAGATTCTCACAGCATGGTTAGTGGAAATTTTAATCAATTTGAAGTCAGCAGATATTGGTTAAACTCCTGACAACATAATTTTCCAGCAGATCACTGAATAGATGATCTGAATTTATTTCATTTTTAGATCAGGAATAAAACATGAAAACCCTTGCAGAGTCTTAGTGAGAATCTAAGACAATATATATACACACACACACAGACACATATATTTAAATCTTCAGAGTATTATGATACACTAAGAATGCTATGCTATATATTTATTTACTATGTAAACACTTCTACTATTTCACTGGACTAGAACAAATCATTAAACTTTAAAGTATGATAAAGAAATATCATTTCTTGAGTACAGAGAACACCATAGTAGGCATATGACATGTATTTTTTTGTCTTTAAAATTTTTGACTATACATGTTATGCTTAAAAATCAATCAAAAGACTAAGGTGGGTAGCGTGATCAGTGAAAGCTTTTTGTTACAAAAAGCTTCATGACTGTTTTATTTTCTTGGTAAATTGAACTCTGAAATATTTTTTTGAATTGAGGTAAGCATAAATATTACAGTGTGCACAAATCTTCAGTGTATAAATTGAAGTTTTTCATATATACATATACCATGTAAATAACAAAAGATCACTTTTCAGAAGTCTCTCTCATACTTTTTCTCAGTTACTGTTCTCATCTCTCTCAACAAAATCCAATATAGTGACTCCTTTCACCATTAAGTAGTTTTGCTTATTCTTAACTCACAAATAAATGGAATTATATGGTATGTACTCCTTTGCATGTGTGTGTCTCTGTGTGTGTGCGTGTGTGTGTGTGTTTAACTCATCATTATGTCAGTGAGATTATTCATGTTGTTACATTCAGCATTAGTTTATGTTTTTTAAATGCTATATAGTGTTCCATTGTATAAACATGCCGGGATTTATTTATCTTCCTTCCTGTTAATGGCCATCTAGGCTGTTTCCAGGTTTTGGCTACCATGAATAAAGCTTCTATAAACATACTGGTACTCACATTTTGAAGGACATATGCACTCATATTTCTAGAATGAATTACATTTTTTAATCTACATTTTGGACAATTTAATTTCAAATTGTATTTAATATTATTACCTTTGTCTAGTTCTCATTCTACTGGTTTTTTTCTTTTGGAACTTCTACAATCATGTTAAATTCTGCCTTTATCCCCACATCCTTTTCTCTTTCTCTTATGTTTTTCATTTCTTTGTCCATTTGCACAGCCTTCAAGGAGAATTCTTTGACTTGAATTTTTCAGGTCTCTAATTAAATCTTCAACTGTGTAAAATCTGTTATTTAGCCTATATCTATTAAATTCTTATTTCGCTAATTATGTTCTGAATTTTCAAGTACTCTACTATTCCCTTTTCATTTCAGTGTATTTTTATTTTTTCAATGATTGCACCATCTTGAACATCTCTGGAACTATTAGTTTTTCTTGTCTAAATATTTTTCTTTTCTATATTAATATTTCATTTATAATTATGGTTTAATTTTTCTATTTAAGATTTATTTGTCTGTTTCATGTTCTGATATCTCTTCAAATGTCTCTTGATTTTTGATTATTCATATTTGTAGATGAGGATCTTTACTGATCAAAATTATTGACCAGAATGCATTTTCTCTGCCCAAGTGAAAATTTTTTCTCCAGGCAGCAAATGTGAATGTAAAATTGCACGGCAGTTAGCCCTAACTCAAGTGGTTGAATATTTGCATGTTTATGTGTATGGTTGTGTATGTGTTGGGGAAAGAAAAGAGAACATGACCAGCGTATGAAACTGCTTTGACTTCTGAGCAGATATTCCTTGTCTTTGGTGAAAATTACAAGCTACCTGGGAGGACTTTCATTTTTTTTTCTGGCTCCACTGCCTACTCTACTGGTATTCAATTGCAGAATTTCCAGGTTGGAAGCCGTTCTGATGATTAAATCCTCAGGGTAGAACAAGGAGTCAACTGCTCTGTTCTTCAACTAATTACCTGGCAAACTGCCATTGACCATTACTTTTCACAATCCCTCTGCTTTAATCATGCATGAGGTTATTCATGGGTTCTGTTATCAGCGTTCACTTTCAGGAGGTCCTTTTCTTTCCTTGTATAGTTTTGCTGTTTCTTTGTCTCTCTTAGGTTTTCTTGTTCTGCTGTCATCGACTTTAGATTTTCTACTGTTCTGATCAGTTGGTGACATCTTCTCAGATTTTCAGCATTGCTAGAAATTTATTTTTACTTGTGTTGCATCATTTGAATGGAAATTGGGATTGAGGAGAGATAAGTACTTGAGCCTAGTTATTTGCCTTGAACCAGATATCTCTTCTGTGTTATTTTCTATATTTCTGTCTACCATATAACCTCAGAGAGATTAAATAACATACAAAATATATATGGCTGCTATGTACAGAAGTCTAACTGATTTTAAAACCCAAGTTCTTTTTACTACCTTCACCTTATTTTAAAATAGTAAAGAAATAAATGCCCAGAGAATTGGGTCAATGTGCTGTTCATTTTGTGTTTTAAATATTATTTATCTCTTCGTTTCAGTAGCTTTGAGTTTAATGATGGACTATCCCTTGAATAAAAAATATTTGCCAATAATGGATCTGACAGCTGAGTATATTTGTGTATTCAACTGTGGTTTGATCATTAGAGAAAAAATACTAATTTAAAACTCCACTTAAAATTCCATTCTTTAAGCCCATTTCTCATTATTGTAATAACATAAACAGTTCATTCCTTTTTACTTATAATTTAAAAATGTAACTTCATCTTTGGATAGAAGAAGGAGAGGGGAAGAGAGTTACTGTGCTAATTTTTTTCCCTTGAGTTTTCTGTTTAAAATTGGAATTTTAGGGTATTGGAAATAGTGGTCATTAATGTTAAGAATTAAAGGAGAATGGAGTAACACTGATTTTGGCTAGTCATTTTTTAAAAAAATTATAATAATTAGAATCATAATTGGTAGTTTTATTTAAAGTTTGAATATTTCTCACATTTTTCTTTGAACAGAAGACCCTACAGGTGAAAGAACTAGTCAAATCAAATATAAGTTTATTTTAGTATAGTTTTCAAATAATAAAACATTGATTTTATTTGTTAGAATATTAAAATTATATTTTACTTTCATTACCTGGAGTGCTGATATTGTAATAAAAAATGCAGCATTGGCCAACTTCTAACTTGAGAAAAAAACAAAGAAGCAAATGGAGGTTTCATTAGGAAAGCTGAACTCTAACTTTTCAAAGGACATGGATTACAAGAGGGTAATGTCATTGTAGTGGATTGGAGCTTTGTTAAGTCATATTGTTCACTATGTCAGTTTCTAGTGATCACCAAGGGTGGTGGTAATTATAGCAAGAAGTACTATTTGACAAGGAGACATGGAACACTGAGGACTCCAGCTTTTTTCTTTATACTAAACCTGGACTCTCAGTCAATTCTCTTTTTTTCTTCCTCCTGAATTTGATGTGATGACATTATTGAACACGACATTTTTCCATGACAATTAGAATGGTTATTAATAAAACATCTATTACACGATAATTGAATACATTTAATTAAAGCTGATGCAATGACAATAATAGAAAAAGGCAAGAGTTTCCCCTGATGAGTCAGAAATGAATGATGGTAATCAGTCGGTCTGGATTAAGCCAAGAGGAAATAATTCCAGGAGATGAGCTTGATGGTCCTTCTTCAGTAACTCTTGATTTCCTTATAATACAATTTTAGTAGGAAATGCTAAATTATGCACCCTCTGTTAATAAACAGTGATGTCAACTCAGAATGTCATAATCTTTCCATTCTTTAAAGCATCTTGATGAAGATTAGCAGATCTCTGACTTCCTTTAATATCCCCCTGGTTGTTCTAGAAAAACTCTAAAAACATGTCTTTTTGCTTCCCAAACAAAGAACTATGAACTCTCCAGCCCTCCACCTTTTTATCTCCATAGTCATACATCTAGAAGGGATTATTTTCGCTCAAAGGTCAAGAAAGTGTATATCGAACAATTAATGAGAGCACATTATTAAATTATCTCTTCCTAATGATTATTCTATTAGCCAGAAAATGATTGTGGTAATTATAAGCAGAGCAGATATATGGGCTCATAACAATTGTGTGGCTTTAAATTTTCACTCATCATCTTTCTCATAAAAAATTCCAAATGATGATTGAGTATGTTTCATTTTCTATGCTATTAGCATTTAGCAACTGTTTTGCATAGATATTGAGAAGTCAAAATTGACTCACAGTTCAGGAAGGTTGAATTCTCCAAAGCACACAATGATGACCCATATAATGAATTCTTGGAGATTTAATGTTAAATGGACATTGCTGTTAAATCTGAAGCAAAGAAGATAAACTTAGAAAAAGAGAAAAATGCTGTGTTGGAAAATAGATAAAAAGGCAAGGAATGAGTTCACTCTTAAAAAGATATTTCTTTAATACTGTAAAATTATTCACATTTATAATAACTTTCTGCCTTATTGTCTCCCATCATGCACTCATATTACAGCCTACACTAACCCCTAAAGAACTCTAGTAGCTATAAACAGAAACTAGGGTGTTGCATTGTCACTCCTTGTTGTACACTCTTGAGGGGCATAATCATTAAAATAAAAAGAAGCATTATTTTATGAGATTATGACTGTGCTCTATTAGTGGATAAGGCTTGGGTCACTCCACCAGGTAAAGAATCATGGCAGACTGAGGTATTAGCTGAAGGCAAAGTGAATACAGAATGGGTGGTGGAAGAAGATAGTTATAAATACCAGCTACCTCCATGTGGCCAGTTACAGAAACAAGAACTGTAACTTCTTATGGTATTTCCTCTTTATTTTGTTATGAGTATATTTGTGTGTATGTATATATAGCAAATAGCTTTGTTTTCTTCTTCTAATACCCTTATCATGTAATATGCAATGTAATGAATTTTTATCATAGTATTTCATAATATTAATTTTATACCATAATATTTAAGTTATAGGCTATCAAGGAGAAGGAAGTATAAACATCACTTAAACACTCTGCCTCCTCTTCTGAGAAGGATTTAGTGAGTTTCTAATTGTATGCAGGATAGTTTTATCATGTTAGATGGGATTATAACTTTGTCACCATCTTTTCTTTGGAGATGAAGTTTGGTTTAAGGAAATGTGTGAGGCCGGGCACGGTGGCTCATGCCTGTAATCCTAGCACTTTGGGAGGCCGAGGGGGGAGGATTGCTCTAGATCAGGAGTTTGAGACCAGCCTGAGCAAGAGCAAGACCCCGTCTCTACTAAAAATATAGAAAGAAATGATTTGGACAGCTAAACATATATATAGAAAAAAAATAGCCAAGCATGGTGGCACATGCCTGTAGTCCCAGCTACTCGGGAGGCTGAGGCAGAAGGATTGCTTGAGCCCAGGAATTTGAGGTTGCTGTGAGCTAGGCTGACGCCACAGCACTCTAGCCCAGGCAACAGAGTGAGATTCTATCTCAAACAAACAAACAAAAAAAATAGGAAATGTGTGAGTGCCAAGTTGATAAGACATGGTTAATTTGTGATGATTAATTTTATATGCTGACTTGATTGGGTTATAGGGTGCCCAGACATTTGGTTAAACATTATTCTGAGTGTGTATGTTAGGGTGTTCCTGGATGATATTAACATTTGAATTGGTACACTGAGTAAAGCAGATCACCCTCCTCAATATGGGTGGGCCTCATCCAATCTACTGGAGGCCTGAATAGTACAAAGAGTGGGATAAGGGAAAACTTGCTCTTTACCTGACTGTTTTTAAGCTGGGATATTGGTCTTTTCCTATATTTGGATTGAACTTACACCATTGTTTCTCTTGGTTCTCAGGCTTTCAGACTAGAAGTGGAACCATTGGCTCCCCTAGGCCTTTAGCTTACCAACTGCAGATTCTGGAACTTCTCAGTCTTTATAATTATGTGAAGCAATTCCTCATAACAAATCTCATTATGTGATATTACATATACATGTCTTTTATTGCTTCTGTTTCTCTGGAAAACCCCTCTGACCTGTATCCTGATTATGCTAGCTAGGAAACAGCTGTTTATTCCTTCCTTACAAGGTCCTAAAAAAAAAAGAGAGAAAGAGAGAACAGTTACTATTTCTCTCATTTCATGGCTTTTACAGATTTATAGGAAATATAGTCTTCAAATATATTAAACAATACCAATTGAATAAGAAATGCTTCTAAGATTTGTGGGTAGTAAGAATATTTTTTGTGCTTTGTATGGCAACATCCCATTTGTCTGTATGTACCTGGAAGTCACATGACTTAGATCTCAATTATGCAAATGCAGCAGCTCAACCGTGCCCCATCACTACAAGTCCTAGCAACGAGGAGTTTGGTGGTGCAAATGTGTGAAGGGCAACATGGATACATTAATATCCACAGTGTGTTTGGGTTGTTTTAAGTATGGATAGAGACATTAAGGCATATTGCTTCATTATAAACTCAGCAGGATTGATGCCATTTGTTGAATATGAAAAGATACATCCAAGTTTAGTCTGGCTGAACGTAAAAAGAACTGGCCTTAAAAGATCTGGATTCACCATCTGCCTTTGTCTGTTACTACTGTACTAGCCTTTTCTTTTTTCTTCACCAAATTACTTAACATGTGAACTTTGGTTTTATCCTCTTAGATGTCCCACTTCAAAATGTGTTCAGCATATTTATGAAGTCGTATTTTATCGTATAAAGTGATTCATGTATAAGATAATAAAAATAATAACTATCACAGTAGTATCACTTTAATATATGGGAAACTTAGAAAATTTTCACACTGTTTTCTTCAAAAATAAGCCCCTGTGTTTCAGGGCTTTCTGAATAGCCTCTTTTATTTGCTGTCCCACAACCTTCCAAGTGCCCTGGCATCTGACCTAGTGCTAAGGATTTGTGTCAGGCTTTCTCCTTCCTTCAGTGTCTTGCTTTGCTAATATTTATATGAGGCATCACTGACAAATCAATGTCACCTGACATAGCATCAAACCACTGTCAGTGGCACAAAACTAATTATTGCAGTAGTGGTTTGACATAACGTCAGAAACTCTTTGAATTTTGAAACACAATCAAGAAATTTCTATTTAACATGATTTCTTGATTAAAGCTTCTTGTCCCTTTTCCATAGAAATATAGAAAATTTAGAGAGTTATACTGAGTAATCTAGCATTTCATAAACCCTTACAAATATTTTATATTTCCTGAATCAAAATTGATTCTAGTTTCTTCCCCTTATGTGCCTGCAAGACACAACTTCTACCTAATTCTTTGGTGGGATCAATTCTGCAAAGAACGATAAGTTCACTGGTCAAGATACTGCAATAGCTGCTTTCTGGAAGAGCAATAAGATTCCCTTATTTATTTGTTATTAACTCGTGCTGATGGCTGTGACCAATATGAATCCCTTAGGCATTTTCTTACCTTATCAGCCATCCACCTTGAGGCATAAGCCACTGTGTAGGATTTGATTAACCAGAGAGTTTGGTCAGGGAGATTTTGTAACATAACAACATCTAATGGAAAGAGTATGGTATAATTGGGAATCTGCAATAGCAGATGGCCCAAAGCATCAGTTTTCAATATTGCTCTTCTAGGCTTGTAGATAAGCATGTAGTTGAGTGCACTGAACTAATCAAGACCCAAGAACAACATATGTGCTGTCATAATTAACTGGAAAAAGGTAGTGCACTATTTCAGACCTCTGCACATGTTATAAAGCTTGGCTTCTCATAGTGTGGTCCTCAGATCGTTAGTATGCATCCCCTGAGAGCTTCCAGGAAATGCAGACTCTTGGGCCTGACTCCAGATAACTTAATTGAAATCTGCATTTTAACAAGGTCCTGGCTAATTTGTATGAACATTGAAAAGAACTGTTCTAAGTTTGTGGCACATGGTGCCATAAAAATAGGATTTTTAGCCTTCCTTGGTTGTGTCATTTAATTTTTTTTTCTATTTTGTTCCTTAGCTTGATATTTTTTTCAGAAATGATGGATCCATAAACTCTCCTCCATCAACATCTAGGTGGCTTATTTTATTTGATGTTAAAACTTGTATCCTAGAGATTTTCCTTATCAAGATTTTCATAACACTCCCATCATATTGGGTCAGAGTCTGAACCAACTCTTAATGGAATCTTTGGCTTTTAGAAAAATCAAAGTAGCTAGCTTCCAATATCTTGATGCCATTGTTTTACTAATGCACTTCAACTTTTGGCCTTGACCCCTGCATTTTAGACAAATGGGGACACCGGTGTGGGGCTTTGCATAGGTTCTGCACATCTGAGAAGATGTGTACTAATTAGGACAAATTCTTATCCATGTCACTCATTATACTGTTTATATTGGCAATGTGCATTTAAGTGCTGTCTGGCCAAATTTCATGTATCTGCCTTGTGTACAGTCAAGTATTCGCCAGAAGATCAAGAAGAACTTCCTAATGTATTTCCACATGCAGGTGGTAGTAGGGTAGGGAAGGCTGAGCATATGAAATATCAGCAGTTTTGACATTGGAGATTCCCTGACACTTGCAGAATGGAATGAGAGCTAGAGAAGGAGCTGTGGGATGGGTGTGGGGAGCATTCTCTATTCTTGAGTACACTGTGGGCTGCTTGAAAGGAGAGCAGCACCATTTAGATAGAGATCCTGTGACCTTATGGGAAGGAATTTTGGAGAGTCTCTCTGTCGGAGATCAATGCTTTGATACAGCAGGATGAGTGGCCCTTAGTTAATGGTATTGCAGCTCAGTCATTGCTGATTGTGGTGATTTGAAGAAATTTGTCATAATAGTAGTTGTTTTATGTTTCTAAAGACTGAAGAAAATTATGTAAATCTGAACAGAACATGATATTCCAAGTTGAGGGTGTCTTTGTATGTTGGGTAGAAAGGTAGTGATTCAGTTTTATTGAATGTGTTTCTAGTAGCAAAGAAGGAAAAGAAAGAAAAGAACTCCATTAAGATGAATTTTTCAGTTTGGGAGGTGCTTCAGTATATCACTGACATCCCCACCCACTGCCCCTATCAAGGAGCATAAACTATTTGGAAGTGCTGGCTTACTTAAATGAGGTAATTAATTGTGTGGTGGCAGTTGTGTGTTGGCGAGACTTTTCAAAACATGAGAGCTCTTAATTACCTTGAGGGATAATGTTGAAGCTGTCAATGGTCAGATATCTTTCCTCGTGCTTTTAAAGGATATGGAACAAAATATCTCTGAACAAGATGTGAGCCCGAGTCTAGAAAAGACTTGTTAACCCCTGTATTAATTTCCTGTGGCTGCGGTAACAAATCACAAAAACTTAATAGCCTAAAACAACAAAAATTTATTCTCTCAGAGTTCTGGAGGCCAGAATCTGAAATCAAGCTGTTGGAAGGATTATACTTCCTCCAAGGCTCTGGAAGATAATCTATTCCTTTCCTCTTCCAACTTCTGGTGGCTGCCTCAGCATCCCTGGGCATATGTTCTAATCATTCCAATTTTTGCCTCCCTCTACCTCTCTTTTTTAAGGATACGTAGGATTGCACTTAAGTGCTACTTAGATAATCCAGGATAGATAATGCTGCCTCACAAAATCTATGACTTAATTACATCTTTTGCCTTAGAAGCTAATATTCGCTCTTTTGCTATATAAGGTGATATGCAAAGGTTCCATGGGTTAAGACACAGATATATCTTTTTGAGGACTTCTGTGTAACCCCCCCGATAACCCCAGTTCTGTACAATAAACCTTAGATAATTACATTGTGGGGGGTTCATCTGTTACTATGAGAGGAGAATCAAGAATCAGACTTACATTGCCAAACCTCTCACTTTTTTGACTCAAAGTTTATATCCTGGCACCAAGATTCTTTGTCAGGCAAGGAATCACTGAAAGCAGCCTCTGGCTTGGGAAGAGAGATGTGGCACTGACCTGTGGACCCTGAGGAAGTCATCATTCAGAGAAATCTAGCAATTTAGCACCTCAACAAGTCTTTTATTCTATATAGCATCTTGACACCCATGTGGATATCCTGAGTGTGAAGCTATATTAGAACTTTTCTGAAGAAAAGACTCTAGTCACCCGTTCCAGCCTGTTTGATAAGGCAGCTTGATATCCTATTTATAAACGTAATATTTACCACTGAAGTGATATACCATGCATAAGTTAAAGGACCTCTCTGTCCAGAGGTTTCCGTGTAAGCAAGGTCTGGTAACCCCTTCACAAATGTCTTTGGTTAAATTGGATATTATGAATTAGGGTTGATCACAGATACATTAAGTATTAGAGCTGTCATGCTCTGTCCCAAGGCCACCCTGTGTACAGCGACACCATATCTACTAGGGTGGTCTATGCCCTCCGAGATAGACCTCCCTACCAGGAAGGAGAAAGTGTGACTAGGAGGTTTGGGTTATCCCCGAGTTTTAACCATAGCGTTAGTTACTCCTATATCCTCACTGTTTTTGCCATTGCTCTAGAGGGAGGAGGAAAGGATAGAGTGGGGGTGGTGCATATTACTCTAGGGCGAGTCACACCTGCAAGGCAGGGATATCGGTGCCCAACATAAGGAGAACTCTGCTTTTTCAAAGGATGACAGTATTACAAGTTAGTAGTGAACTGTGTGTGGTGGTATTACTGTGGAATTAGATGTTCTTGTTTTAGGAAAAAAAAATGCCATGGGTACTGCATTAGATTTTGGGCTTTTGAAAAAGAAACAGAGGCCAGAGTAAATGAGAGATACTTTTGTCTTTGATCCAAGAAGGTGATGGAAGTTCAAGCAAAATATATTGCCTATCCCTAATGCATTCAACCACATTGTTACATCCCAAAGCACTATCCTTAGAAATGCGTCACCAAAATTTCATTTGCTTCTCTAAAATTAGACATTCAGAGTATGAGCGTCACTAGTAAGAGGTCACTTTACATGTTGCATTAAAGCATTTTCCATCCAGAACAGAAAGTATCACTGTAGGTGTTCTGGGAATACTTATCACTTATGGACAACTTGCTCAGATACATTTTTATAAATTTCTTATCAGATCTACTCTAAACAAAAGAGAAAATTTGAGAGTAAGCTGTTACAGGAAATTAATTCATTTAACTAAAATCATCATCAAAGTGTCTGAGAGATTTGGCAGAACTGTTAAATTTGGGAAGGCGTGTGGATTCTAATGATTATCCAACAGATGAGCTAAGTACATGCCTGTGCTATCTATCAGCAAAGCAGAAACACTAAAACAATTTTTGTAAAAAATTCATACTTTATGTATGAAAACTGGGTCAAAATAATAATAGAGGAAAAAATAAGAGTAAATTGAAGTTTATAGTGTACTTATCACTTGTCTTTTGACTTATAAATGGGTACTACCATAGTCTTCATGGTACTTAGGTCCTCTAAAGATCTGATTGTAAGCCTTTTCTCAACTCTGTGTCCAGAAGTCAAAATGTTATTAAGAGAGACTACTATGGGGGCTTCCTGTGTCATGCAAACAGTACTACTAGACTATGTTACCAGTTCCCTTTTTGTTATTTGATCTTCAAAATGGATCCAAAGGCACTCATTGGCCAATAGCAGGAAGCTAGAATAGATAATTTAAACAGTTATTTAGTTAAAATGAGGAGCTAGATTCAAGTGACTCAATACCTTTGGATGCTTAGTTCAGGAAGTTCAGCCACTGTGTACCAGCAAAGTCACTTTAACTTCAGTGACAGGCCAGGATCTGAAGCTCAGAGGTTAAGAACTTACGACAAAATTTGGATATTTTTGGTAAATATAAACTAGTGGACTCAGGGAGAGAACTCTGGTGGTGAAATAGTAAAATCCTTATTAGTTAATAATATGCAGTGGGTTTCCAGAATCCTCGCTGTTAAAGTAATGAATCCCCAAAACTGTTCATAAATTTGATGACTGGTGGTGATGGCGGAGGTCTCAGGGGTAGCATAAGCATCTACTGCTGCTGCTGCATTGCTGCCTCCTGATGTTAACAGCCGTGATTGGCTGAGTTACCACAATCAATGGAGTGTGTTAGGAGTGGACAGTTATATGAAAGAGGTAGAGGAGTCTGACAACACATGGAGGTGGAGACCCAATAATTCTATAATTTTGAATAGTTAACAAAACTTAAAAAGGGAGCAAGTTTGTCATCAAAGATGGTACAAATGGGGCAAGTTTCCCTGAAAGGTACAAAGATTTACACCCAATAGTAAGGCTGGAAAAATGCCAGAGAAGAGATTTCCCATGTGGTTGGATTCTTCCCAGGGTGTGAATTGCTGTAGTACTCTCTAGGGTGGGTGCTCTTCACTGAGCATGGGTCTAGGTTAATCGTATAAAACAGACTCTTTTTTGTGAATAGCTGATATGAGTGTTAGAGCAAATGTGTCAGAGTTCATTAGTAGCAAGTAACAAAAAAAAAATTCTTTTTTTAAAAAAGAAATCAACTAAATAAGGAATAGCTTACATTATTGAAGGAAAAGCTTAAAATCCAGGCCAGAGAAAGCTCAGGAACCAGGCAGCTCTAGGGATGTAGGGAAGAGAAACTAATGAGCAATGTTTTCAGAGTTTTTCCAGTAAAATGAAGTTCAGCTGTTTTTCAGCTGTGTGACATTATGTGATAAATCTTCCATGTCTGATTGTTCCACGTGGGTCATAGGCATTCTGCTTGTCCAGGACACTGTAATGAGAAATCTGTAGACACCTTGCAACAGGACAGGAGTGTCTCCCCAAAGGAAAAAAATTGAGTGATGTTGCCAATACCAAAGGGAATGCTGAACAGGAAAAACAATGGATGTGCCCTATAGCCCGTGTTCATAGTATCCATACAAGAACATCAAAAATGCCCTATCAATATAGTTACTCTATATACAACATATCCATTTTTTTCTAAATTGAGACAAATTAAAGTCTAATGTGTTTATTTAACTTCACTTTCAAAATCTGTGAATGATGAGCGTTTTGTTCTGGCCCAGTTGCTTTCCTGTCATGATGTTGTGTAACCTATGGGTCTTAGATGAATTTACTCAGCACCAATAAAATTCATGTACATAAGAAATAAGACACACACAAACATGTGCACACACACCCACATACATGAGCACACACACATGCAGGCATAACAAAGCAAGGAAGGAAGTAGAGGCCTCCTTTTTGCAATAGGTTGTGAAGCCATTGCTGAATCTATGGCTTTCCCCCTCCATTATATTCTCCGAGTTCTCCTTGCTTTATAGTAGCATCTTTAGGGCTCTTTAGCTCATTTTGTCATGATAAACATCTTCATCCCTGAGGGTTCTGGACCCTTAGTTATCCTACCTTATAAGATTGCTATGTCTTCTGTATCAGTTATATAAAGAAATGCCCAGGGACTCTAAGTTTCCATGCATTTTTCCCTCTATTTGAAGTAGAAATTCTATTTTTTATTTAAAACCAGGGTAATCACCCTGGAAAACATTATGATTATATTCTTCCTACTCTCATTTTTGTTTTCTATTTGTCTAGTGGCATGAGAAATGGTAATTGGCCAAATGGCAATTTGTAGCATCCAAATGAATGAATGACCATGAATCTCTGGTGAAAGCATTTTTCTATTTGGTATCAAAATTTCTATATGCCAGTTAAACTGAGTAACAGGTATAAAAGAAGAAAAAAAATATGAGGGTTATTATGTAACATCCTAGGAGGGACCTCTACCACTTTTTCCCCTTCTTAGACCCATACAGTCTGGTTATGGGAGTAGCAGCAACATTTATTGGTCACAGATTTATACATTATCCGAATTTCTCTGCTGGCCCCATTGCTGCCTCTGGTTGGAAGGGTTCATGATAATAATGATAATAAATTAAAAAACAACAGTGGATCTTTAGGGAATTAACTCTTTGCCTTGATTTTTATTATGAATAAGTGTCTTGGTTAAAGGTCATGACACGATATCGTGAGGGTATATAAAGTGTTTAGGAATCCCACAGATGAGGGGACAAGAGAATGACTTCCATTACTGAATATGTATGTTTCAATGAAGACACATTGCTACTCTTTTCATTACAAAAAAGGTAAAGTTTAACAAATAAGTCAATGTATAGCTGTGTGGATCCCTCAAAATATGACACTGTGAGGGTGGCTCATAGCTATGTGCTGCTTCTGGAACATTTGTCTGTCAGAAGTCAAGTCAGGTCAGCCTCAATAAGGTCCATATTGCTAAGCTCATGCCACACTAACGTTATACACACAGCCAAGGTTTCATGAGATCCTCAAGGAAATCCTACACCACCAGGGAACAGGGATAGTCTGAAATCTAGAGACAGGCTATCTGTGCCACCTGGTTATTTAAGAGGTTTTTTTCTACAGTGAGGGCCATTTGGCTATACCTTTATAATTAGCCGGGTGCAGTGGTGCACACCTGTAACCCCAGCTACTTGGGAGGCTGAGGCAGGAGGACTGCTTGAGCCCAGGAGGTTGAGGTTGCTGTGAGCTAGGCTGACACCATGGCACTCTATCCTGAGCAACAGAGTGAGACTCTGAATCAAAGAAAAAATAAAAAACTCTCGAACTTTGGGTCCATTCTAAGAAGCCAACCTGTAAATTCCTTCTCAAATCATATCACCAATCTTCCAATCATCCTGCTTTGTCCACTGATTTTCAGAGCAGCTCCAGCGTGAGGAATTAACCCCATTGCAACGAACTTGTGCTTGTTACCAGCACGTTGTTCAGAACCATTTCTAAATGAAGATGATAGGTTTTCATCCTCTGTCATCTCACACAGAGTATTCTCCATGAAACCACAGATGTTTTTGAGGGTGTGATGACAGTGTATATGGAGTAGAGTTGCTGAGAGTGGGGACTAATTGCTCATGCACTTTATTGGGCCTGAAGAACCTCCTCAGGCCTGCCCCATAAATACTTGGACCTGCCCACTTTAATGATAAAGCAGAGCAGATAGCACTTAGTTCATGGACAACTCAGATACATGATCACCCAGCAACTGGGAGCCTGTGTTCAGTATCCATCTGCTTCCAAGAGGGAGTCAAGAACTATTTCTCAGATGAAATAGATACTTACCAAAGGGGACATTGTTTCTTTCTAAAACTCAAGAGGCCTATGCTGTAATTCTTTTCTCAGAGTTTACTATAAGTGCTATAAGTAATTCTAATCCGTATAGACATTTTAAGCACTATAATCTCTGCCGTGTCAAAAAAGTGGCAGCATAGAGGAGCAGGCAGTGTTTCCACACATGCTGTGAATGGATCATAACGGAACATCCAAATGTGGTCTACACTGCCTTTGAAATTCTGAACGAGCCCAGACTTCTGATTTATTTATTTATTTGGAGAAGGAGGTGAACAGTGTTGCAAGTTGTTTTTTTATTTCAGAGGAGTTCTTCTGGAGCTGATTGTATTAGTTTTCTATTGCTGCTATAATACATTACCACAAATTTAGTGGCTTAAAACAACACAAATTTATTATTTTGCAGTTGTGTAGGTCAGAAGTACAATACAAGCGTCACGGGGCTAAAAAGCAAGGTGTCAGCAGGGCTGGTTCCTTTCTGGAGGAAAGGGACCCCCCTCTAGGGGGGGATCTGTTTCCTTTCCCACTCTAGCTTCTAAGAGCCGCCTGCATTCCTCAGCTGTTGTCCCTTTCTCCATCTCCATTCTCATCATTCGCCGGCAACATCACCTCCTCGACTCTCCTTCCATCACCTCATCTCTCTTTCTCTCTAGCCCAGTCAGAACTGTTCATTGCTTTTAAGGACTCTTGTGATTACATGGAGCCTGCCAAGATATTCCGGATAATCCACCTGTGAATTCACACTCTTAATCACATCTGCAACATCTCTTTTGCCATGGAAAATAAAATATTTGCAGGTTTTTGGGATTAGAGTGGAGGTATCCTTGGGGGTTGGAAGGCATTATTCTGCCTAGCATGCTGATTAATCCTGAAAGAGGTGCCTTGAAGAGATAACCCATCAGAACCAAATGTCAGATACCATAAATTACCTGGTTCCTGTTTATTTGAAAGGTATCATTCAGCTATTTTTTTCAGTTTTGTGAGTTGCCATCCAGCTTCCAATAAATTTTTTTTAAATTAAATTAATAAGACTTAGTTGTGCTTGCCTACCTAAGAAATTTATGCCATGAATTGGAAAGGGATGGTGGGGATACAGGAAAGCAAGGACAAATTGGCAACGTTTGTAAAGCAGGCTAGAGCAGAGGAGAAGCTGGGATTCACTACAGATGGTGGCATGTAACAAGCAAAGGAAGACTGAATTGTGTGCTAACAGGAGTTAATGCCCTTTGCCAGGGGCAGGGGGCAATAACCAGAGACTGACTCCAAATAGGGGTGCAGCATATTCAATCTGGCTACATGGGGATCTGAGAATCAAGGTGGCATCTCCTAGTGTTCAAAGATGCAAAAATGGAGGTTTATAGATTTGCATGATGCAAAATAAAGTCATTCCAGAAATTCCTGTCAGAGCCAAGGCACAGAAAAACATCTCCAGGTAAGAAAGAGCTGACAGAAAGTAAATGAAGAACAGATTTAAGACATACAGTCAGGTCAGGCTATAGGACATGACAAGGTTCTGGACTTTGACTATAGAGGACAGGGATTGACCCACTGGACATCCTGATGACAGGTGGAACATCTCATTACTCTACACATCCACACAGAAGTACATATAGTCCCTGAAACACAAAGCTTCAATTTTAGGATAAAAATTTGGATATCATTTCAAAACATTCTGATCTTGGAGGGAGGATTCTTATTAAGTTGACCTGGTATTTTCTTATGTGACCCAGAAAGGGTTGGGTGGATGCTTACAAATAACTGGTCTCTTACTAGGAATAAATGAAACATAAGTGAGACAGGTTAGAGAGGAGACAGGGGCTATCTTTCTGAAGACCTCCCATTCCCCTGGCACTCTGGTAGGTGCTTTTTATCAAAGGAGTTAATGAGAATGATATTCGTAAATACTTGGCTTATTTGAGTAACATCTTTTACTATATAGACTGTAACTTTTGCTGGCCAAGAGAAAGTCATTCTGTACTCATTGAAATGATATGCTGTAGATACTTCTTTTTCTAAGTTGGTGATCTCATCTTGTTTTACTTTCTAGTCTATTTTGGTTCTTCTCTTAACTGTCTTCTTGAACTCGGGTAGGTCCTATAGCTTTTTTTTAATTTTATTTTTCACTTCTCTAGACACAAATGGCTACTAGATGGCCTCAGCAAATCATTCACTCAATAAATATTTATCAAGCATCATGGCCGGAGATGCAAAGACAAAACAAACAGACAAAAAACAAACAAACAAAAAAAACCCCCACACTCTCTACCCCCATAACCCAAACAAATAATTCAGTTTAAAAAGTATGATTAATGTCTGCATAAATGCATACATAAGGAGCTAAGGAGGTATGGGTGAGGGACTGAGGAGTGGGAAGGGCGGGGAGGGTGGGCTGTCCCTGAAGGTCTTCAGCATGGGTGGCAGCATATCTGAGTCCATTGGATGCAGGAGTGAGTTGGGCAAAGTTGGCCACATATTGAGAAGCCTGAGGACCTGAGAGGGGCTTGGTACCATCCGGGAAGACTAAGTACTCTTGTGAAGTTGCAGCCTAGGTGTGAGAAAGTGAGTGTTGCAGCTAGATGAGATCTTGAGAAGTAGTCC
Organism: Eulemur rufifrons; assembly: GCF_041146395.1. Classification (NCBI taxonomy): domain Eukaryota; kingdom Metazoa; phylum Chordata; class Mammalia; order Primates; family Lemuridae; genus Eulemur; species Eulemur rufifrons. The sequence continues at coordinate 67,791,503 of NC_090997.1, read as the reverse complement.
GGAAAAGGTCTCTGTTCAGTTAGCTGTCTCCCCTCACCAAAAATGCACAACACAAGCAACCTGCAGTTCTAACTTCTGGAAGGCAACAAGCTCCACAAATCTATAAAGAGGTATTTCCACAGCCTTACCTCCTTGGGTCTTATTCAAAGGTTGACTCTTCATGGAGATCTATACCACTTTTCATGCAATTAAATTATTCATTTAATTTAACATCAAAAACTGTCATTCTGCCTTCCTAACTTTACAAATATCTCTTATTCTGCTCTAATTATATTTATCATAGTACTTATATTCTAAAACTGCTATAGAGTTTACTTCTTTATCATGTTCATAATTCACTGAGTCTCTCCTCTGAGAGAATAAAAAGCTCCGTAAAGATGCGATCTCTTTTCCCTGATTTTCTCTATAGTAGTACCTGATACATAGCAGGTGTCCAATAAATATTTACTAAATGAACAAACCCTACAGGATTTCAAATCTAAAGGCTAGGCAGTATTTAAAGAACAGACATGTGAGAACAGCAGGATCAGAGGCATAAAAGTAGTAAGCACATGGCAAATTCGGGCTATGACTGAGTAGGCAGTGTAGAACAGAAGTGGGAGATTGAATGGCAAGCGATAGGCCTTGGGTGCCTTACATAGATTTTGGACTTCTCTAAAACCTGGTTGTTGTAGGTAGGATGGAATCTAAATAAAGATTTAAAATCAGGCTTCTGATAAGAAATTAAAGAACCATGTGCTTAATCTGAACTGTCTGATAGCAGCACCAATGGTGAGACCCTTCCAGAATGCTGAATGTATTATAAGCTTCATCCACTGTTAGAGTAAAGGGAAAGAGATGTTAATTAGAGGATGAAAATGTGATTTAGGTGATGCTAGAGAAACAAAATTAAGTATTTAGAAAAAAAAGGAAAGAACATCTAGACATATAAAATCATCTTGGAGAGAAATTAAAGTAAAACAATTAAAGTAAAAAATAAAGTAAACGCGAAACAAGGACATTATTGAATAAAGAAAAGAAGAAAAGGTTTTCAGGAATGTGAACATTGATGGACAGCGTAACAGGAAATGAGAAATCTAGTGAAAAGGTTGGAAGATGTTTGACATTAACAGTACAACAAAACCTATGAGACAAATTTGATTAAAATATTTTGAAGGCCATTTTTATTCTGTTTTGTACATTTTTTTCTACTATACTCATTGAAGAAAAATGTCACTTTCCTTGTTCTGTATGTTATTGAAATTATAAAACCCTGGGGTGACAAAACTCATTCCCCCCAACCCTCTTATTTATTCTGCACAACCCAGACTTTACGTTGTCAACAAGCAGAGAAGATCCTGTTACTAATTATAGGTACAATGTCAGCTGAAAAAAACTGGGATGATAATCCAGTAGATTGGTTATTAACCTGGAATTCATAAACTAAACAGGTCAATGATCTTCTGAAATATTATGGAACATATTATGAGCATGTATGTGCGTTTTTTCTGAAGCATGGGTCCACACCTTATATTACTGTCTTAAAAGAATCCATGACACCCAACATGTTAGTGACTGCTAGGATGACCAACTGTCTCTGCATGTGACTGAGGGGTTTCCTCAGATGGAGGACTTTTAATTTTAAAGGTGAAAATGTCTTGGGCAAACTGGGACAAGTTGGTCACCCTAATTACTACTGAAATCCTTTTATACATGTGGAATCTTAAACCCAGAAGAGTGGCATGAATTTCAAGGGATTCCAAAGTTACTGGAAAAGCTGAGGCTTGATTTCAGGGTTCCTGTCTTCTCCATACAGATAGATAATTCACATGGCACAATCTTTCCTCTCTGTAGTTACGCCATTTCTTCCTCTAAGCTGTCAAATGTGAAGCAGTAACCATGGGCAAAAATATATGTTTTGTATTTCTCTCTATAATTTCTTTAGACAAGAAGATATATGTTCTATGTGCTCTCTATATAAACACAGAACTACAAGAATTTAGGAGGAAATCTGGCACAAATGAATAGACATGGAGAAATACAGTGTGAAAAGAAAGGTTCTGATCATGTTTATTGTTTCAAATTCAGCTACCTAAATGCTGGTTGACTGCAAGGTTAATTACAGATGAACTAGAAAATGTATCCTCTACTTTGCTATTAAAAGAGAATTAAATGCCTACTTTGGATTTTTTTTTGGTAGAAACTAATTTTCAACTAAAATGTGAGTTTTAGAGCCAGTTTGAGCACTATGAAATTTATTGCTGTTGATGGACTCATCTACAATGGCATCCTCTAAATCATATTTAATGGGATATAGTCTACGTTTTTCAACATGTGGTTTTTTTATTCATCGAGAGGCTGTATCATGATAAATATTATCTTAGAGTAGTAGTTTGGTTGTTAGGCTGACATGCATGTGACAGTACTGAGGTTTCAATTATCCACTTGCATCAATCAATCTTTTAGGTTTCAACACTGTTGCCTGCAGTAATGTCACAGCTTTTCTGTCAGACAGAAGAACTTTGCGGGAAATGTTATTCATTACAGCTGCAAATCTGTCACCGTGCCTGGCATGGCTTGTTAATGACAACATTTATTTCAAAGAGCCCTGTTTCGCTTTGTTGCAGGAGAGTTGACTTTGTGATCGTAAAGTATAATGAAATGCCAAGAAGATGAAGTGAACAAAGTTTTCCAAATATATACTAAAGTGATCCAAATCTGTTTCAGAAAAGAAAAAGAATACATTTGCATACCTATTTTTATGTCCTTACTTACATTTGCAAAAGAGCACCGTGGGAGACTGGAGAGCTGTGTTTGGGTGGTTTCAGAGAGATTCAAAGATTGTTCTTCCTCTTTGTTGAGATAAGATTTCAGGTGTACACAAATTAATTGGCCAGGCTTGGACAAACCATAGAAAATATTTAGTAATGTGTTTTCTTCTGAAAACCCTTTTATGAAAGTTGCATAATGATTAATAGTGGTGCATAATGATTCATGGAAACAAATATTTTTCGTGGTATTTTGAAAAATTGTATGAGAAAAGAGATATGGATTAGCTATATGAGTGATAGAGAAAAATGAAAGGATATAACTCAATTTAAACTGAGAGAGTTAATTTGTAGTTTTGTCGATGGATAGACTAACATATAAGCTCCTCAGAAGTAAAAACAGCACTGCTGGTCATAAAGCTTCTGTTTGGCAGGTAGGATGGAGAAAAGGCCATAGTTCTTTGTATCTCCTCTTATCCAGGGATGAGAGATGAGTCCATTTTTCCAACCCTTGAATCTGAGCTGGCCTCGACACTTGTTTTCACCAACAGAGTAAGAGAAACAAAGATACATCGGTTTCAACTCTGGGATGCAGGAGGCCTTGCACACTTCCGCTTGCTCTCTTGGAACTCAGCCTCAAACCTAGGGGCTGACCTGCTGGAGAGCCTATGTGGATACGAGATGAACGAGGGTGCCAGCTGAATGGTTTCACATCAGCCAACCCCATCATCCTGGCAGCTGAGCATAGAGGGAGAGTGAGGCCAGCCTAAGTCAGCAGTCAGAGCAGGACTGCCAACCCGCAGATTCGTGAGTTAAATAAATGGTGACTGTTGCAAGCCACTAAATTTTGGAATGCTTTTTTATTTCAGCTTCTTTATTTGGAAGATAAGGGTATTAAACCAAATAATCTTTCAGTTTGTTTTGAGATATTTCTTTTGTGGATCATATGAAAAAAGATGAAAAGACTATAAAAGGAGATCATGACATAAAAAATTCATATCTTTGTAAAAAATTAAAATCTCAATATGCATATAAGAGCTATTGTCTATCCCATCCACATTTTACGTGATTTCTTTTTCTGTGTGTATCTTTACATACCACTTGGTTTCTAAAATCCTTTATTGTCTTCTCTGTACTTACAGCATAAATTCTAAGGTCTTCAGCAGGACATGGATGGACCCACCAGATTATTTGTTCCTTTCTCAACAGCCAAGTTTCCTCATCTCCTCTTGGCTTTGTATGCTTTTACCTTATTTTTAAGTTTGCTCTTCCACTTCTTTATCTGGTGAATTCCTTCTCAAAGCTGACTTGAAATGTCATCTTCTCTGTGAAGACCCTCCTAACTCCCTCAGTTGGAGGTATTTGTTACACAGACATTTTTGTTATGGCTTCTAATGCATTGGATGGTGATTTTTTTATTTATATGGTTGTTTCTTCTCTTAGATCATGAGATTTGGGGGACGTTCCAACATTAGGGAAAACAGATACTAACCAATTATACTGTCCTAGCATAAAGATATGCACATTAATCACGTAAAAGAAAAAAAGAATAATTGATTTCTAAGCTTAGTATAGATAAAATTTATTTACTACTTTTTTTTCAGTGATCTCAGTTGTTTGCCTTAAACACATTACTGAAGCTAAGTGCTAGGAAGAAAGTAACAGTAATGGAACAGGGTCTTTTTTTTTTTTTTTTTTTTTTTAGACAGAGTCTTGCTCTGTTGCCTGGGCTAGAGTGCTGTGGCATCAGCCTAGCTCTCAGCAACCTCAGACTCCTGGGCTCAAGGGATACTTCTGCCTCAGCCTCCCAAGTAGCTGGGACTACAGGCATGCGCCACCACACCCAGCTAATTTTTTCTATTTTTTTTAGCAGACACAGGGTCTCATTTTTGCTTAGGCTGGACTCCAACTTCTGAGCTCAAGTGATCCTCCTGCCTTGGCTTCCCAGAGTGCTAGGACTGGATTACAGGTGTGAGCCACTGTACCTGGCCTAGTAACAGTATCTTAAAGAAACATTTCATTCAGCATAAAAAGATATTCCCTAGGTTATTAAACAACAAACATTCTTCCTACCAGTAGGAAAATATACAAGACTAAAGGAAATCTAAGGTAGCAGCCTCATTGGTAGTAGTAACTACATACACATCTATAAGATACCCTGAAGCCATTTAAAGCCAGATTATTATGGATTGATTTGTCATCTTCCAAAAGCTTGAGGTACTGAAACTCTTGAAGCTTCCTTTGCCAGAAAGTGGACAAACTGCATAATTGTTGCTTGCTAATTTTCCTGGGAGAAAAACATGAACTCACTTTGTCTAGACATGCTGATTATAATCTATCAAGCAATGATTAAAGAGTAATACTCTTCTTCATTAGACAGAATGTTAAGGAGACCCTTGAATAACAATCAGAATTCTTGAAACACAGAACATAAAGGGTCCCAGCCCATAGTATATTTTCTGTGAAACAAAGACTTTATAAGAACTCATATTCAAAAGAAAAGTGATGATAAATTCTCCATTCCTGAGAAAAAGATAATGAAGCAACAATCATGTTGTAAGAACCTGGTTCCAAGGAATTTAAAATTAGATATCACACTATCCAGTCTTGAGAATAATTTAAATGTAAATATTTCAAGTAAAAACTTAATGTATATATAAAATATATATATAATGTAACCTCACCTGGATTAATCATGCCATTAGATGCAGCACTGATATTATAGGTCCCAAACTAACACAGAGATTTTTATGTCATTATTATTTCATATTTGATTCTATTTATATTTATTTTCCATATGTATATTTCTTTGGTCTTTTCTTCTGGGTTTTACTTACTTTAGAGGACAGAATATGTCTTCTTAGCCTTCGTTGTTGCTGCAGCTGAGTAAATATCTGTTCAATTCTAATCAATAACTTATTGATTGACAAAGAAGTGCTACAGAATATAAATGATCAGTTCCCATTATTCCTCACTCATATAATTTATCATTTTAGGAAGTTAATCTATCCCTACTAAACCTTTATCATAGTTTCTCCCTCATAAAAATCTTCTCATATGCATCCTGCCATATTGATCAACTTCAGGCCCCTCAACTCTTAATGTTAACTCTGTATGAGACTCCTCTGGCAGTTAATTTTGTGACAAAGACTATGTATTGCTATATTTACTGTATTTTCCTTCATCATTAACTTGCCAAGTATTTATCTCTTCTCTCTTTGAACAGTTTGGGAACTCCTTGAATGTAGGGCAGTGTCTTATTTATTTATGTGTCATTTAATGTGCTTTGCTCAAGTCCTCTTATTTGCCACATATTGCTGCTCAAAAAATCTATTGATCCTAAAAATGAGTAGTAATAGCTGATGTGTCAATTTTCCACTAAGATTGTTATAAACCCCAACTATGTGTACCTCTGCCAACCCCTTTATAATTGTCTCCTTCTTCCCCACCTTTGCTGGAGTAGGTTTAAAATGACCATTATTATATGAAAAAGGCTTCTGTCCCCCCACCCTCCCAAATTAGCATGTGTCTGCTTAGGAGACCTAAAAAAAGTCAAAGTAATGAACATATGGGTTAAAGTATTAACATACAGCTAAATTTTTAAAAAATCTAACATATTTTAGTGAAAGATACATTAGATTAATGTTCTCAGTGATATCAGGAGTAACACCCAGGATACATGATTTGTTCAGGTCTCTTCTGATTACATTCCAGAGCCTGTTGGCTGATTCCATTGACTCATTTTTGAGCATGTCTCACTGTAAGACAGGGGATGTACTCAGGACCAACTGAATCATAGTTATCAACCATCACCAGACCATTTGAAAGGGAAGTATACTTGCTGCCAACTGTCAGTGCCAGATGCAGTGGCAAATTGCTTTACAGATTGCTCACAAATTGCATTGATATAACTCCTGAAGAGCTTCAATAATTTATACTAATTGAGCAAGGGGCCAGTTTGAAAAGTCAGACACCTTAGGGAAAATAAGAGATGAAATTTCTTAACTTTTAGGTTTCTAGATTTGCACAATCTTGGCTAAAGAAAGATTTCAGGGGGCATTTGCTTTGTTGAGCAGACAAATGATTTATAAGCATCTTCATTGTGTGTTTATAAACAAGTGGAGAATGGATCTGGGGGAATGAACAGTATGATAGAATCAGAATTTAAATGACCTTCTTTAGGCTGAAATATTGAATTAGTATAGGTAAAATGAAATTCTTTGGGGATAAATCTATAGTTCTTTATACTTTTTTTTAAAAAGCCCCCAAATTGTTGACATGTGGAAGTTGTATAAGTCATGGCTAAACAGTAACACTATCAAACAACAGAAATACAGACAATAGACTTCCCAGCACTAGGGACATCTTGAAACTATAATATTGTGTCCAGTTTGAATATCACAGAATAGAAAAGCTATTGGCAGATGAGCTCAGGCCTAGAAGAAAATTGACTGGACAGGGAGAAGACAGGAAACCATGGTCTACAATGCAGAAACTGGAAACATTTAGCCAAGGCCAGAATACATTTAGAACTCACCATAACATCTTGAACTCTCGCATGGCAGAGTTGATTTGATATCTCATCTTTGTCTCCATAGAATAGAGCCAGGGAAAGTGAGTAAAAGTAAATGAGGGTCAGATACCAGTGTCATATAAAGAACTTTCTAACAAGTTGTACCATTTGAAATTGGAATAGAATACCTTTGGGAGCGGTGATTTGTGATGGGAATAATTACTGCAGGAATGCTCAGGATATTACAGAGGACTTTTAACCATGGACTAAGGTCCTTTCCAATCATGAGATATAGTGATTATAATATTTTAATTTTATTTATCAATCAAACCCATATTTATCTATCAGGCTCCTTTCCATCATTGTATGTTTACACTACACTGGTCATAAAATAAAAACTTCCAGCTTTCCATTCTGATTTACCTGCCTGCAGGCTTTCTTCACTCCCTTCTCTCCTGAGGGTAAGCCCTGTAAGCTTTTTGGAATAGGCCTTACTGTTGCACCTCTATCTATGTATGATGTACGTTAATTTAGAAAAGAATAAAAAGCCCATTTCAGACTCCAGTACGAAGTTGTTTTTAAATCTAGCTTTACTCATAATGTACTTGTTATTTCATTATTAAGCTACTATTGAGTTCGCAGAATAGCATAGTGGTGGAGTATGGACTTTGGGTTTTGAACAGCAAAGTTTAAACTCCTGTGACCTTGGGCAAGTTATCTAACATCTATGAAGTTCTTCTTTTTTCTTTGCATCTGTGAACTGGGTATAATAGATTTGTTGTGATTATAAAATAATATATGTTAATCATATTGAATCAACCTGTCACACACTAAGTGTTAGCTATTATTAGTATTGAACTCAAAAATTCAGATTTGGGTAGGAGAAACAGTTACAGATGGAAATAAAAGAATTGTATTTCTGCTTTGGGTGTGGTATGGGAGGCCAGGGTTGGTTCAAGAAGAAGGTGGTACATGATCTTAAATTGTGTGTAGGAGTTTTTCAGGCAGGCAATGTAGGATTGGGGAATATACATTCTACCTAGACAGGGTAGAAAATATAAGCAAAGACATGGAATGCAAAAGGATAGGGCAAGTTCAAGGTAAGAGCACAAGGAAAGAGTTGGATGGGAGCTGGAGATACTGCTACCTGGATAGCAATCCAGTTCCTAGAGGCCTTGCTGTACTTGTCTTTTGGGAGATTAGTCCTTGACTGTTCTAGCAGCACAGAATGAAGCAGTATAGACCAGAAATTGGCAAATGTTTTCTGTAAGAAAAAAAAAAAATACAGAGAGTAATTACAATGCTTTTCAGGACACTTAAATCTCCATTGTATATGTATTTTTAAATCATTAAAATGTAAAATTCAGTCTTAGTTCAAAGGCTACATAGGAAAAGGCACTGGGCCAGATTTAATGATCCCTTATCAAGACCTTAGATTCTGCATGATGTCTCCAATCTTTAAAAACTTGGCCAGAGCAGAACGTGCATGCCAGGAAAAGCCTTGAACTAGACCACAGGTCAAGCAACACTGACACTGACAATCAAGCCACTGAAGGATTGTATGCAGGGGTAACAATGCTATAGTTCTATTTGAGAAAGAACACTCTGATTACAGCATCAGAGAAGGACTATACTGGGGCATTGAGGGCTTTGGACAATGTTAGTAACCAGTTAAGGCGAGTCAATAGCCCAGAACTTTGACCAGTGAGAAGTGGAGGTGTGAAGAGCTAAACCAATAAATCCTTGCCCTTCTGTGTACTACTCTGAGGACACTTTCTTCTACCAGCCTCCCAGGAGAGTCCTCCTTGCCAGTTCAATATATCTGTTGAGCAAACGGCTCTTTGTTTTCCCTGCTCATAAGGCTTTCCTTTTTGTAAATGACCCTCCCTGCCAGTATTTGCACCCACCCAAATAAAATAATAGTACTTTAATCCTTACCTCAGCTCTGCTATCTAGAAAACCGAGGGTAAAGCACTGGTGGCTGAAGAAAGAAGATCCTGCAAAGAAGTGTGAGGAGAAAAGGTCAACAAGGAAAGAGGAGAAGTAGGAGAACGTGTATGGGAGTCGTAGGAGAGCGTTTCAATGCAGGAGTGACTGGCTGTGACAAGCACCACAGATATATTAAGAGAAGGTCAGGCAGTTGGGCCACTGATGATCTTCCTTGGTGAGGAGGGGACACGTACCTTGCAGAGGTTGCAAGAGTGAATGGAAGGTGATAAAATGGACATGGATTATATGTGGACTTGTCTTCATAAAACATGGCTTTGAAGGAAAGCAAAGAAAATAGGCAGTAAGTTCAAGTAAATGGAGCTTAGAGATACATTTTTATTTGAAGTTTTTAATTTAGAAGCGTATATGTATTTATACCTAAGGAGAAAAACAACTAAGGAAATCATCCAACCACTTTTCAGCCTTTAAGTGACCACTCTATCTAAAAGTATAAGATTTGATTCTCACTCCACCCCTGACTTTCAGCATTTCTTGTCACCCTTTAACCAGCCTTATTTTCCCCATTTCATTTCTCTAGATACAATCTTTATATTTGCAAGTATATGATTTGTTTCATGTCTCTCATCTCACAAATATAAGGTCCCTTGGAACATGGACTCCTGCTTATTTGTCCATTTTGTTTATCTTTAACACCCGGAAGAGGACTTGGCTCATAGGAGTACACAGGCTGTTTTACTTTCTTATCATTCATGTGCTCACTGGAGTAGCACTTCTAATTTCCTTCAAGAACTTTTCCTTTTTATTCACAACTTGGCTAATTATTTGGTGCAAGAGGCCTTGCTTTTGGCCTACCTTGGCTTTTCTTTCTTTTTTTTTTTTTTTTGATAGTTTTATATACAACATTTAATCTGTTTAAATGCATCCAATTTAGATTTATTTATTTGTTTATTTTTTATTTTTTTATTTCAGTATATTACAGAGGTACAAATGTTTAGGTTACATATATTGCCTTTGCCCCACCTGAGTCAGAGCTCTAAATATGTCCATCCCCCAGACAGTGCACACTGCACCCATTAGGTGTGAATATACCCATCCACTGCTCCCCCCCACCTGCCCAACACCCAATGAATGTTACTACTGTATGTACGCTTAAGTGCTGATCAGTTAATAGCAATTTGATGGAGTACATGTGGTGCTTGTTTTTCCATTCTTGGGATGCTTCACTTAGTAGAATAGACTCCAGCTCTATCCAGGATAATACAAGTGATGCTATATCACCATTGTTTTTTGTGGCTGAGTAGAACTCCATGGTAAACATATACTACATTTTATTAATCCACTCATATATTAATGGGCACGTGGGTTGTTTCCACATCTTTGCAATTGTGAATTGTGCTGCTATAAACATTTGAGTGCAGATGTCTTTTTCATAGAATGTCTTTTGTTCTCTGGGCAGATGCCCAATAATGGGATTGCTGGATCAAATGGTAGATTCTACTTGTAGCTCTTTGAGGTATCTCCATATTACTTTCCACAGAGCTTGTACTATTTTGCAGTCCCACAGCAGTAAATGAATGTTCCTATCTCTCTGCATCCACACCAAGATTTATTGTTTTGGGACCTTTTGATAAAGGCCATTGTCACTACAGTTAAGTGGTATCTCATTGTGGTTTTGATTTGCATTTCCCTGATGATTAGAGATGTTAAGCATTTTTTCATATGTTTGTTGGCCATTAATCTTTCTTCTTTTGAAAACTTTCTGTTCATGTCCTTTGTCCACTTTTTGATAAGGTTGTTTCATTTTTCTTGCTGATTTTCCTGAATTCTATATAGATTCTAGTTATCAGCCGTTTATCAGGTGGGTAAAATGTGAATATTTTCTTCCATTCTGTAGGTTGTCTGTTTGCTCTCGTTATAGTTTCCTTGGCTGTGCAGAAGCTCTTTAATTTGATAAGGTACCATTTATTTATTTTTGTTGTTGCTGTGATTGCCTTTGGGGTCTTCCTCATAAATTCTTTGCCTAGGCCAATGTCTGTAAGAGTTTTTCCAACATTTTCTTCCATAATTCTTATAGCTTCATGCCTTAGGTTTAAGTCTGTTATCCACCGTGAGTTGATTTTTGTGAGAAGCGAAAGGTGTGGTCCTGTTTCAGTCTCCTACATGTGGCTATCCAGTTTTCCCAGAACCATTTATTGAATAAGGAATCTTTTCCCCAGTGTATGTTTTTGTCTGCTTTGTCAAAGATTAGATGGCTATATGAGGATGGTTTTTATATCTGAGTTCTCAGTTCTGTTCCATTGGTCTATGTCTCTGTTCTTGGCTTTTGACATGCCTTCCTCACTAAGTTTAATTATTTCTACCTTTTGATATAAAGTAAAAGATGTGCAATTCTTCCTTTCATTTGAACACTTAGAGGCCATGTAGGGTTATTAATTTTCCTAATATCAATATTGTTGTGTGTCAGGGGATAATAAGTCCTGAGGAAAAGGAGAGAGACCAGAGAATGGCTGAATTGTGGAGCACTCAGAGCTCACCTAGCATTAATCAATGAAGTTCTCTTCTATGGGCATAGATTGTGGTGCTTTAAAACAATTACAATAGTAACGTCAAAGATAACTGACCACAGATCACTGTAACAGATAAAATAAATAATAAAAATGTTTGAAATATGATGAGAGTTACCAAAATCTGACACACAGACACAGAGTGAGAATGTGCTTTTGGAAAATGGTGTTGATAGACTTGCTCTATCAGAGTTGCCACAAATGTTCAATTTGTAAAAAATTAATTTGTACATACTATGAAGTACAATAAAGTGAAGTGCAATAAAACAAAGTATGCCTGTATACTGTATACTTGAAAATTGCTAAAAGAGTAAATCTTGTCTGTTCTCAAAAACTGAAAAGTGTATTAGGTGAAGGATATGTTAGATTGTTGAATCATTTCACAATGTACACATATATGAAAACATCATGTTGTATACCAGAAATATATGTCTTTTTATTTGTCTATTATTGCTTACTAAAGTTGGGAAGCAATGAAGGCCAGTTTGGTAAGAATATTCTTATAACCATATTTCAGTGATGACAAATGTTACCATTTTGTAGTCTAGTATAACTTGTTCTATTTTGTTGCCCAAATATTTATGTTACTCAAATGTTTTTCCATAAAATCTTTAAAATACAAAAGCCTACATGCCTACCTTTTAGCTAAAAAATATTTAAGGAATTTCTTAGAATGTTCTATCCTAAGGAGAGAGGAACAAGAATCACTGATGTCTATGCATTCTGTTTTCAAAATTATTTTGCAGACTTCACATTTAAAAGCTCTATTAAGCATTGGTGAACTCCATCTCAGCTTCTGGTGCTAGGTGGTAGTTATGGTTATGGTAAAATAAAGGGTTAATGTTAAGAAATTGAAGAGGGGAAAATGGATACAGACAATAAAGAACCAGTGTACAATCTCTAGCTCCACAACTTCAAATTAAATGAGCAGGTGAATATTAGTCAATGAGGAGAGAAAAATCAATGAGGTACAGTCTTCTTCAGAAAGTAAATGAGGCAAAAATGGACTCTTTTTCCTTAATTAAGTGTTAGTGCTGCTGCAATCCTGTTGATCTGTTGATGGTAATTTTATTCACTTTCAACGCAGATTTATTTATTTATTTAATCAGGGTCTACTTTTCTCACACACCCGAGGATAGAGTCCAGTGTAACATATGACTCAGGGATAGCAGAGTGTGGGTCTATCAGTAGTGCCGTGAAATATTATTAGCCATGCACAGAGTGTGGGGTAGAGCAATGATTACCTCTAATCCTCTTATGACTCAAATTTATTTTAAAATGGAGATAACTTTTGTCCTTTTATATACGTATTTATTTTGAAAAAAAAAAAGGGACCATATGAAAATTGATTCTCATTGATATTCCCCGCCTAGAGGTAACTATTGAACATGACTTGGTATGTAGCTTTAGGAACTCTTTTGAACACTTTCACATCTAGGTTCACACATAAGTGTTGAACACACTCAAGCATATTTATAGAATGGAATTACACTAAAAGTGCTGTATGTAAACTCCTTTTTTAGTTTAACCATTGGTCAATGTTGGGGCCAAGGGAAAATTTCCCCTTTGACCCCTGAAGTTTTGCTGGAAATCACTGACAAGAGGCAAATTAATAGGAGAAAAGGCATATAACTTTGTTAACATATACACAGGAGCCCTCAGAATGAAGATCCAAAGATACAAGGGAAATTGTCCATTTTTATGCTTAGGTTTAATGATATGTGTGGATAGCCATGTAGAAATATGATTGGACAAAAAGAGTATGACCTGATGTTAAGAGACTGAGTAGGGAAATCAGCAAGGCCTGTTTGTCTGGATTCTTCTTGCCCTCTTTGAGCATGCGTTCCTTCCTTCTGGGTACAGGGCAGGACCTACTCTGGAATGGGGGTCTTATGACCTATACTCAAACAAAGTAGGTCAGATAATTTCTTTATGGCTAGTTTTATACAGTAAGGTGGAGAGAAAGTTAAAGTAATATTTTCAGTTTTGTGGCTGGCTTTTGGTTAAAAGGATTATGATTTCTATGACTCATCTTGGGGAAGAGGTATTCTAGTTTCCATAGCTCGCCTTAGGGGAGACTGTGACTGAGAGACAGGAGGGCAGGAGAGGGTCAGAGAAAATCCTTTCCTTCTGAGGCTGCTTCTGAGGCCTTAATTTTAGGGTATTGTTTTCTGAGTCCCAATATTAGGAGTAAAGAATAGGAGAAATATAGCTTTCTATTGAGAGCTAAATTTAGAAAGACATGCAATAAGTAAGAAGTATGAATGAATCATGATCAGAGAAAAAATTATAGTAGTTATTGATAGATTAATATTTTGACAAATGTACTTTCCAAGTGGTTCTGTAGGTGGTTATACATATTAAAGAATGTACTGTTTTAAATTTCATATTTTGTTTTAAGAAACAGGAGTTGAATCAGTAGAATCAAAGAAAATATGACTTGGTCATTAAAAAGAGTGTATTTTGTTTATCAAACTGTTTGGAAACAGAGGGAGGAGAAGTTGAGTGGAGTCTGAGCAGAGGACAATGGTTGAGGTCCTCTGGGGAAGAATTTAGGTCAAAGTTACCAGGTTGGTGACATTCTGACCACTGAGGTAATTGCTTTTTTGACCTGGCATTTTCATAGTGGGCATAAAGCAAACATTTCCTTACCTGTCCTCACTATTGAGCCAATTATCTGGAGGAAATTCAGGAGTGAAAGATGGTGAAGTTCAAATTACATTTCACATTATCACATAAATCTTTTTAGTTATCTATGTCATAATTTTTTTTAAAATTTTTTTATTGATACATAATAATTGTACATATTCATGGATTACATGTTATATCTTGATACAAGCACACAACATACAATGATCAAATCAGGGTAACTGGGACAAGATTCACCTGAAACATTCATCATTGCTTTATGTTGGGAGCATTTGAAAACTTCTAGCTATTCTGAAATACAGTAAACTATTGTTAACTATAGTTGCCCCGTTGTACCACTGAACATCAGAACTTCTTCTTTCTATTAAACAAAATTACCCCTTCATCAACATCTCTTCATTACCCCATCCCACCACCCTTACCAATCTCAAGTAGCCATCATTCTATTCGCTACTTTCTTGAGATCAAATTGTTTTTTAGGTCCCATATATGAGTGTGAAAATGAAATATTTGTCTTTCTGTGCCTGGTTTATTTCCCTTAAAATATTGTCTTTCAGATCTATCCATGTTTCTGCAAATGACAAAATTTCCTTCTTTTTCATGGCTGAATAATATTCCTTTGTGTATATATACTACATCATTTTTATCCATTTATTCCTTGATAAACCCTTAAGCTGATTCCATAATTTAGCCATTGTGAATAATTCTGCAATAAACACTGAAGTGCAAATATCTATTTGCACTTCTATGTCATAAATATTTTTGTTTTTAATGGTTGCCGAGAAATTCATTATAAGATTTTACCTTATTTATTAAGTCAAACTATTCTTGGTAGTCTTTAAGACATATGGTAGGCAGAAAAATGGCTTTCCAAAGATATCTATAGCCTAATCCCAAGGAACCTGTGAATATGTTAGGTTACATGGCAAAGAGGAATTAAGGTTGCTGATGGAATTGAGTTTGTTAATCATCTGACCTGAAAATGGAGAGATTACCTTACCATCTGGGTGGGCCTAATGTAATTACAAGGGTCATTAAAAGTGACAGAGGGACTCTGAAGAGAGTCAGAGTGTCTGTGTGAGAAGTGCTCCAGACCTTGATGGCTTTGAAGACAGTGGAAGAGGGCTGTGAGCCAGGGAAAGCAAGTAGCCTCTAGAACATAGAAAGGCAAAGACACAGATTCTTCCCAGAGCTTTTAGAAAGGAGCCTACACTTGCTCTTAGCCCGTTGAAATCTATCTCAGATGCTGACCTGTAGAACTGTAAACTTATATTAACAAATCTGTGTTGTTTAAACAGTAAGTTTTTGCTAATTGTTGCAGCAGCAATGGAAACGTAATACAAGTTCTCTTTTTAGCTAATTTAGAGGCTTTCCAGATTTCAGTCTAGACCCACTCCAATTCTCTAAGTAGTCTTTTCAAATGTAAATCGTTTCACTACATCTCTTCCTAAAACCCTTAAGTGGCTTCAAATTGCATTTAAGAATACAATTTAAACTCTTTTCAAGGAGCTATAAGGCCCTGCAGGATCTAGTCCCTATCTACCACTCTAAGGCCCCTTAAGCCATTTTTCTCTTTACTTTGTTATCCCATCCTACACTTGTTTAATTTCTTTAAACAAGTCAAATTCTTCATATCCAGAGGCAGAAGGCTTAGTGGTTAAGCACACAGACTCTACAACCAAAGTGCCTAAGTTTGAATCATTGCTCTCCTGCTTACTAGCTGTGTGACCTTGGGCAAGTTACTTTACCTCTCTGTGTCTTTCCTCATCTGTAAAATCAGATTAAATATAAATCTATATTTAAAATACATAGAACAGCTACTGGCACACAGTGAGCACTATACAAGTGTTTGATATTATAGTGTGAAAGGCCTGTCCCTGGAGGATTCTGATCCCTGCTCTTTACATTTGGCTCTTCCTCATCCATCAAATCTCATCCATCAAAGTCATCTCACAGAGGTTTCCCCAGATATTCCTATACAGTTGGCCCCTTCCCCTCTACTATTCGTTATCAAGTGCCCTATTGCTTTCCTTTAAGGCACTTAATCGCCATTTAAATTATATCTGTATTTTATATGTGTGCTAGTGATTTTTTAATACAATGATTATTTGTCTACATTGGGTTTTTTATGTATCATTTATGCTTCCTCCTTTACATCATAATTCCTGTAAGGGTGAGAGTTATACTTGTTTTTTGTAACTCTTGTGTGCTCAGTACTGAGGATTTATTTGGTATATGGTGGGTGTTAGTTTTCCTGCCCTTCTTGGACATAGGATTCTTATCTTTACAAGCCCCCTTTCCTATCTTTATGGGCCCGCTTGCAGTTGGAAAGGGCTATGTTTTAGCCAACAGCAGACATGACATTTAACTGCCAGTGCGAGACTCTCCAGAGCTCTCTTTCCATGCTGTGGTGCGCAGGTGTCACCAGATGGAAGCACCCGGAAGCACTGAGCTACTGCATAGCGGACAGCCTCCCTGGAGAGTTGCAGACACTCTGTGTGAGAGAAAAACTCTTGTTGGAATAAGACCCTGTGATTCAGGTGTCATTTGTTACTTCAGCATAACCTAGTCTATGTGACCCATACAGTCTGAGATTGTATCAGTTTGCTAGAGCTGTTGTCTCAAAGCAGTACTGAGTGGGTGGCTTAAACAACAGATACTTATCGTCTCACCCTTCTGGAGGCTTGAAGTCTGAAATGAAGGTGTTGGTGAGGTTGGTTCCTTTTGAGAGTTGAGAGGGAAAGATCTATTCCAGGCCTCTCTCTCTTTGGCTTAGTCATAGCCATCTTCTCACTATGTGTGTTTCTTCATAGCATTTTCTTTCTATACTTACTCCAAATTTCACACCCCTTTTTAAGGACACCAGTCCTATTGGATTAAGGCTCACTCTACTCCAGTATGATCTCATCATAATTAATTGTATCTGCAACAATGCTATTTCCAAATAGGGTCACGTTCTGCGGTACTGGGGGTTAGGGCTTTAACATATGAATTGAGGGAGACATAATTCAGCTCATAATAGTGATGATTATATACACACATTGAATGAACAGTTGAAGATTTTTTTAAAGGATCTGTGTAACTCTTTGCCTAGTATTTTTTATCTCACATTTTCCCTCATTACTGAAATTTCCAAAGAACTGAAGTATGCCTCTTTAGGTGTCAAAAACTTAAAAACAAAAACATCATTCCTGAGAGAAGTTTGTTCAGCACCCAGAGTTTCTTGTCTCTAAAGGCTTTTTTTCTTAATCATTATGTTTAACACCTGCCTCATCTCTGTGATTAATGTCTAATTATTACCTCTTCCTCTATTTTTAGTTATTGTCAACTTACTTATTTTGAACTGAGGGCTGGGGTTCCTGAATTTGTCATTTACTAAGACCTTGGGCAAATTTACTAACTATGACATTTACTAACTGTAACTTTGGATATAGTTTACAAATACTAATTATGACTTTGGCCAAGGTATACTTCTTCTTGAGTTTCAGGTTGTACATCTATAATAATATGAAAATAGTATACTTATATCAAGATTTCTGTGAAAGTTTATAAAAGATAACAAATCTAAGATATCTAGCATAGAGCAGGCACAGGAAGGATTCCTGAATATTAGTTATTAATAATAACAATGCTAATAATAGCATCTAACATTTATTGAGTACTCGTTATGTGCTAGGAGCTATTCTAGGTGCTTAATAAATGCTAGCTGACTTAATCTTCATGATTAGCTTGATGATGTTGGCACTGCCATTTCTTCTAATTTTTAGATAAAACTGAGGCATAGAGAGTTTGAGTAATCTGCCCAAGGACATGCACATAGTAAGTGGCAGAGCCAGGATTTGAACTCATATAGTCTGACTCTAAAGAAGCTTAAAAAAACTAAGTTTATTAAAAATAATATGAAAAAAAAAAAAACCACGGAAATAACAACCACCACCAAAACCTAAAGAACTGCTGAAACAGCTGCAGAAACCACTGGAGGTGAAACACTTTTAGACTGCCGAGGTTTTTGTCTCAGAGGAGTTGCTTTTATCCAAGTGGAGTTCTATGCTTTTGAAGTCAGAGACGATCGGCACTCTGACCTCAAGGAACATGGATTTTTACTCTGTGCCTTTTTTTTTTATTAAACTTTTAAATCCAGTTTCCATCTTCCAGGTAGTTTCACAAAGGGAGAACAAATGGAGAGGTAGTATATTAAAATCACAGGAATTGGCCATCTGGGAAAGGCCTCCTGTGGCAGGGCTAGCCTGAGGCAAAACTTTGAGTAGGTGATGCCCAGGGGCGGGTCCCAAAGGTCAGGGTTGTGCGGTTTCTTCTTATAACTCCAGTGCATAGCCCAGAGCCTGGTCACACTTGGAGAATGTTGAACTGATTTAAGCTGAAGTTTGCCTTTGTGGCCTCTAGCTAGTCCTGTCTGAGCTGACATTTCTCATCTTCCCCGAATTTACCTGAACTCAATCCCTCCTTGTGATCTGGGTTTAAATCCCTATTATTGGATAAAGCTTATCACCTCCTAAGAGATATGAACATTTTAACAAGGAAATCCAGATGGTGATTTCTAACCTGAGGCAATTTTGTCCCTAGGGGACATTTGGCAATATCTGGAGATACTTGAGGCTGTCACTGTAGGGAGTGTGTGTGCCTTATCTAGTAGGTACAGGATGGGGGTGCTGCTTAGTATCCTACAACAAACAGGACAACTCCTTCCACCCCAACAAAACTAAGAGTTAAATGTCAGAGAGTAGGACTGATAGTCTGAGGATGAGGAGTGACTTTTGAAAGCATAGAACCATAATATTCACAGTTTCTTCCTTGTTAGACCAGGCTCTGGGCAAGACAAAGAATATGAGGTCCCATAAGGCCCATCCATTTGATTTATGTGTCAATTGGTGATTGAACTGAAATATTGACAAATCCTAGAGTGATTGTAATAGAATAGGAGACAGTTATGAGAATACTTAAGAATTTAAGCTTTTTAAGCAACATGATTTGTGTTCAAATGCTTGCTCAACTTCTAAGTTGTGTGACTTTGGTAAATCTATTTAGCTTCTTTGGGCTTCACTCATTTCATTACCAAAGTGTACATAAAGCTATCTACCTCATCTGACAGCGGGAAGGATTAAATGAACTAACACGTATGAAAGGTTTAGCACTCTGCTTAACACATTACTAGCGCTAAATGAATATTGACTGTAGTAGTAATAATAATAGTAATAATTGCTTTTGTTAACAGTATGATGTATTAAAAAGAACAAAAAATCTGCGATTAGAAAATTTCAGTTTTCTCATCTGTAGCATTGGGGTAATAATGTAGAGAAATATAAAAACAACTAATATTTATGGCAGCGATAATATTAACCATAATACATACATAATAATATTGTATGGACTAGGCAGTGTTCCAGACTATTTACAAGTTTTAACTGATTTAATTGAACTGCAACCCTATTGTGTGGGTAATATTATTATCACTATTTTGTAGAAGAAGAAGGTTGAATATATTGTGACCTGTAAATCCCACAAAAATGTTGACTGCTATTCCTACTCATACATTTCAAAGTTTTCTCCGGACATTTTCTCAATAGTTTCATGTGACATCTCATGACACCCTTAGGTGATATTTGATGTTCCTATTTCAAAGGTACTTATGTCAGTCCTGTTGACCACTGAAAAATACACACAGAAATTATTTAATGAGAACAAAGACACTGCCATAAACTTTACACCTTTAACTGTCTTCCTAATGTCAGAACAGAGCCAGCTCCTTGCTGTATTCCCCCTGGTCAAGGTCCTGGCCCAGCCTGATATTTCAGACCCAGAGGGGTCTTCCTGACAGAAAGCATACAGAGGCCTCATCTGGTCCTTGCCATATGAGGGATTGTAGGGAGAGGAGTGTGAATAACAAGGGATTTTGTGATGCTTTTGTTATTCCAGTGAGAAGGTTCAACACTCACCAAAGAGTCCTACCCCTAGTTTCAGTTCCAAGATTTTTGGAGGAGAAGGGGAAAATAAATCTATGTCTGCTCAGTTGATGTCTTCCAGGGTAGCTCCATTGTGCTGTGAGTGGCTAGCTGACATAGATAGGTAATGACCAGAACCCTGTTTCCTTGGATTCTGTGCCGGTGACATATTCCTATTATACAACAACCACACCACAACTTCTGATTTGACATATTGATGCATTGCTTTTCTGGAAGTTGTTTTGTGGGTGACTTCTGAGACTTGGCAAGAAATTCTCTGCCAGATCTGGGTAAACTTAGCCCAGATTTTGGTGGGAGTGGAAGGAGACATTTTTTTTTTCACTCTGTAGACTCAGGTGAAAGTGTTATTTATACTCTCTTTGAATGCTGAGGCAAAAATTATACTGATGTTATTTAAAAAGTGTTGTGAATTAAATGCACGATGCTTGACTCAAGACAGGGAGAAAAATTTTACTGTGTCAACTTTTAACATTCTTTGGACACTCTAATTTGATAATATTTCTTTAATTGCTTAATGTTGCAATAATGTATTTCCCCTTCTCATTTTCTTATTCAAGAAGCAAGCCATAGATTAGAAAACATTTCTGGGAATCTACCTTCATTATCATATATTGTCCCTGATTATAGTTGATATTTTTAGCAGAATTTCTATTAGGAAAGAAATTATATTGAGATAAAAAGAAAATATATAGCCATAATAATTCTAAATCTAGAAAGGTATGCATGTTTTATTCTTCTAGTAACATCTAAGATTTTATTCTTCCTTGACATAGATTATTGCATATTTTTCTGGTGTATAATCAAATGGGGAATCTCCTGATTTATCTAGAATTATGCTCCCATTCATAGTCAAGGACAGAAACTTAGCTAAAGGGGCATAAATAGTTTTAGATAAATAATTTTTCAGAAGCCCTTGTGAGGATTTTCCTTCTTGGTGGCCTTTAATTCTAAAACATATTTATTTTCCAAGTATAAATTACAATTTTGTGTCAATGTTTAAATAAGAATGTTGATGACTTTTTTTCCTGTGAATTAATAGTGTCTGATGTCAGTTTACGGGTTGTCAGTTTAATGGTGATTTTTAAGTCCTGTCTTTGGTATGGCTATTGTACAAAAGATTTTTCTTTTTGCATATAATTTGTTCCAGATAATAATCCCTGATATCACACCAGGAAACTTCTATGTAATGTAAATTTCAATGTTAAATTATTTATTGCATATAAATTTGCTATCAAAAGGGGATCAACATACCGAATCCACTAATGCTGGTCTAATAGAAAGTTAATGGCTTATTCCAGCTGTTTTGCAAGAACAAAGAGACATGCTAACCTTGATGACAGTGTGCAATTAGCCAAATGCCTAGGGAATAGATTTTCCATAGTCCACATTAAGTCAGCAGAACTACAAAGGTAGCAACTTCTTTTTAAGCAATATTTCTTTGTGGATTATCACCATTAAACCTGCAGAGATATGAAGCTGAAAATCAGTAACACACTTGGGTGGATAGAGGTCTTCTGAGACAGGTTGTCTACTCAGAAGTGAATGCCCAATACTAGGGTATTGTTCAGGCTCAGGAAATGTATTACAATATAACTCCTTAGAGTTCTAGTTTGAAAAGTAGATCTGTGAAGTAAGTATAATGACTAGTGATACAGATTCAAATTATTGGATCTTTTTTTTTTTTTATTCTTTTTTTTTTTTTGTTGAGACAGAGTCTCACTTTGTTGCCCAGGCTAGAGTGAGTGCCGTGGCGTCAGCTTAGCTCACAGCAACCTCAGACTCCTCGGCTTAAGCGATCCTACTGCCTCAGCCTCCCGAGTAGCTGGGACTACAGGCATGCGCCACCATGCCCGGCTAATTTTTTCTATATAGATTTTTAGTTGTCCATATAATGTCTTTCTATTTTTAGTAGAGACGGGGTCTTGCTCAGGCGGGTCTCGAACTCCTGACCTTGAGCGATCCACCCGCCTCGGCCTCCCAGAGTGCTAGGATTACAGGCGTGAGCCACCGCGCCCAGCCCAAATTATTGGATCTTAAACGTAGTTTTCAGCAATGACTCCACTTCCTTTTGGTAAATCAGAAAGCAAACAGCTGTCTATCCAGACAAAATTCTCTACCATTTCTGCAGCGTTTAAACTATGACCCTAGCTTTAATTCTTAATCAAAACTTAAAACTTCTATTTGTCAAAAGACACTGTTAATAGAATGAAAGACAAATAGATGGATAGGACATTTGTGTATATTATTCATCTGATGACTTGTTTTCTGAATGTATAAAGACTTCTAAAACCTCAATAGTAAGAATCAAACAAAAAATAATAAAAAATAGACAAAAAGATTTGAAGAGACTCTTCACCAAAGAAGATTTATAAATGGAAATAAGCATATGAAGAGAGACTCAATATCATTAGTTAGTAGGGAAATGTAAATTAAAAAAAACCATGAGATACCGCTATATACCTATCGGAATGTATACAATTTAAGCAATTTATACCAAGTTTCATTAGGATGTGGAGCAACTAGAACTGTCATAAACTGCTCTTGGATATGTAAAAGAGACAACCATTTTAATAAACTATTTCTTAAAACATTAATCATATATATATATACATATGCACATTATCATTTAGCCATTCTATTTCTGAGTTTTCACACAAGAGAAATGAAATTATGAGGGAAGTCCAGAAAGTAACCAGTCATATTCTCGTTGTATTAACAATGATTGGATACTTTCCAGACAGCCCTCATATATCTACACAATGACTTATATGCAAATGTTCTTAGAAACTTTATTGGAAATAGCTAAAAACTGGAAATAGCCTAAATGTCTTTCAATTTGTGAATGGATAAATCAATTGTGATATAATCATATAATGTAATATTACTCAGCAATAAAAGGAATGAATTATTAATACATTAATGAATTTTAAAATAATTATGCTCAGTGAAAAATGCCAGACAAAAAAGTGGTACATGCTGTATGATTCCATTCATAGAACATTCTAGAAAATGCAAAGTAATCCAGAGTAACAGAAAAGAGACAAGTGGTTGTCTGGAGACTAGGTTCCAGGGAGGTACAGGGGGAAAAAATTACAAGGTGGCACAAGGACACTTATTTAGAGTAATGAGTATCTTGATTATAGCTATAGTTTCATTGGTATATACAGATATCAAAACTTATTAAATTGTACTTTAAACACCTGCAGTTTATTATATGTCAATTACATCTCCATGAGGTTATTACAAACAAGAAAAAAGCTCTTAAAACTTATCCAGGGGCTGAAGGGAGAGGAATTTGGGGGAGTTGTTGCTTAATGGGTATAAAGTTTCAGTTATGCAAGATGAGTAAGGTCTAGAGATCTGCTGAACAACAGAGTGTTTATAATTAGCAATACTATGTTGCTAGTATTATAATAAAAGATATTGCACACTTAGGATAATTAGCATATCTATCACCTCAAAGGAAGAGAGGATTTTGAATGTTCATGTATTTTTGACTATTTCCTTATACTAAATGAGTTAAATACTTTGTTAATAGTTTGTTTCACCCTTTTCAAGATAACTTTTAAATTCTTAAAGCACTATTTAACAAATAAAACCTGTCTAATCAGATTAAAATTATGTTTGTTTCTTTACATTTTATCTTGCCTTTAAAAAGAAAATTCACCATAAACCCATGACAATATTGTACTAATTGAAGAAAGATAATTGAAGGGGAAATGTTCAGGGATTTACTTTAAAAGGAGATTACTTAGATTGCTTGTTCACTTTCGATGATTGCACTGATTGATTTTTATTTTCTTTGTGAGACTGACATTTTCTTTTTGTATAATGTGGTTTCTCCTTGATCTCCAGAAAGGTGGGACTTGAGAACCAAAGTGATAAGAGTAGCTTAGATTTTCCAGATACAGTGATTTTTCCTAAACATACACCTTGTGACCAGCTGACATCTTCCCCTAGTCTTGCATTTAGAGGCTTGATGGAGCAGTTCTTATTTATATATTTTTCTTCATTTGATCTGCCTTAATCCATGTCAGATGCTTTTCAAATAAATGTCAACTAATATTTACTCAAGATCAATGCCCTGCTCAAAAAAGTAAGTTGTTTCTTGCTTAACAGAGTCAAGTAAATAAATTTAAGAGTCTATCTTTGAAATGGGTATTTAAAAATTAGAGCTAAAGCTATTTTAGATATGACAATATAATACATGTAATTTGTTTTAGAACTGTCTCTAAAATGCTACTTTTATTTTCTTTGGCATTTTTTGGCATTCTTCACTTCCAAGATGTAACTCACCTGGAAGATGAGGTTACAGCAGATTTTTGGTGTTTAAGCTCTGCAACAGCTTTTAGTCAAGAGCAATATGACCATCCTTGGTTTGAAGGTGGGCATCAAGGAAAGTAGGAAGCTTATTTAATACTTTTTTGGCACAACAGCATGGAGTGAAGTGAGATGGAATTACTTGTTACTTCTATATTACTGAGAAATAAAAATAAAATCCTAAGACCTCCAACTGACTGCATGGACCTTCTCTTGGACAAGGGGAACTCAGAGAAACCTTACAACTGAGTTCCCAGCCATAAGGGGATGGGAGGTCAGACATACCTTGTTATACCCCCTCCCTCAGTAACTGCCATTAGGCTTTCTCTCCTAAGGGCTAAATAGAAACAGCCCTTCAGAAAGACTTTCTCCACTTCTTATTTCAACCAACTGCCTAATACTGCTACTCCAATTCTGCAGTTTCAGTATAACTGACCGGCATTCCTTCCTGATAAGAGATCACCAACCATGGACCATGGAGTGGTTCTGGGCAGTCTGTGGAGGCTGCACACAGAGGGATTTCATGTCTTATGCTTGATCTTTGTCAGAGGACTGAAAACTTTGCCCTCAGATCATGCTAACCCCACCATTTTTTTGAACCTGGGACCCATGAAGCAGCATGAAGCTCAATTGTGCATGCATATATTTCTCCTTTCATAAATATTCACGATTGCTATAGTTTTTTAAATATGTATATTCGGCCACTCTGCTTAGCATAAATTCCTGTTCCCTTTACCCTTCCCTTGAAGTACCTGTCTCTGGTCTTTGCTAGAAGGTATGTTTCCCAGCCTACAAGATGGACAGCCCATAGGCTGTGACCCTTTATAAGAAATAAAACTCTCCTTTCCAATTTATGACCTTGTGATTCTTCAGTTGACATGGTCAAGGAGGAAGAGAAAAGTCTTGAAAAAGGTCTGTGATCATCAAGGGGATTGGAGGTGAGAAATATCTGGAGAGATTTGTCAACCCATACAAGTTTTCTTTGAGACTCTGATATGCTTTCCTGGAAGATGCCCTCATAAAGCACTCCTTTGCCCCACTCAATGCTATAATGAGCTTCTATTACTAAAAAAGATAACTTTCCTAGAACTCAGGCATGTCGGATAGTGGAAAAAAAAAAAGTAATTAGAATATCTGGACTAGGACATTACCATAGAGGGATCACAAAGGCATAACCTAGACCTCTCAGCTCTGGCTGCACATTAGGGCACTTGGGCAGCTTTTGAAATGTGGTAATGCACATCCCCACCCCTAGAAATTCTGATTTAAATGGTCTGGAGTGGGCCCAGGTACCGATACATTTAGAAGTTCCCTTGTGATTTCTACTGTGCAGGTAGGGATGAGAATCAGTGCTATAAACTAATCATTATCCATTGTTCAGATTTTAAACAGAGGTTTTCCTAGTCCTTATGACCAGTACTCTTCTAAATAAGAACTCTTCTCTTCTAAGTGTCCTCCCCTCTCAGTTCTTCTTGTTGATAACATCCATACTAGACCAAAGGAAAGAATTTAGCACAGTGCTTGCCATTGCTATGGACACTGGCATAAGTGCTCTGATTGTAATTGCCTTGGGGCTGGACAAGTGATGAGCCCACACACCGCATACCCCATTCACACCCTTGAAGGGCTGCAGCTTGAATAATGTCAATCAGAGTGGCCCAGCCCAAGGCCTTTCTCTCAATGACCAGTCCTTATCAAGAATCTTTGCTTATTGACCTTATGACGTTTCTTTTGTCTTAGCCTTAAGATGCTTGGAAATTTGGAGGTGGAGCTGTCTGTGATTTATGCCTTATAAAGCTGTAGCCTTGGATACTGATGGGATACTTGTAGGAAAGAAATATCACCATATTTTATTCATATCTCTAAGTTAGGAGTCCAAGAAAATGAGCTTAGTGCAACATGATGGAGGGAGTAGTGGTGACCAGCTCAGAGGGATCCTAGCAGAGTGAACGTGCAGAATGTTAGATTAGAAAAGATAACATATGGGTTCTATCATGCCTCTGCCACAGGAAATATTTCTGCCTTGAGAAGTTCCTTTGGATTTTGGTATTTTTTTTTTCTTTCATCAAAAGGGGCCTGGGATGGAGTTATATGAAATCTAAGACTTTCTATAGCTCTAATATATAACCCTTCAAGAGCTACTGGTGGTTGTTTTTCTATTGTAAATATAAGGGAGATGGAGAAAACAGACACTTTTTGTCGATTTAAAATGATCCTAGAATGTTAGAGCTAGAATTTGGTCCATCACACATTTGGTGACTATGAGCTGTGTAAGGGTTGGGGTTGAGCATCAAAAGAAGTCAATTGTTGTCCTGCCCTTTCCTAGGCTGGCATGTCTCAAAAGGGCAGAGGAAACCACTCTAATGGTTGATAAAAGTCAACTCTGAAGAATGATTTAATAGAGGTGCAAAGCTCAATAGGGAAGTCAGAGGGAGAGATAAAGGTCATTTGGAGCATTTAACATCATCATGATTACTAAGACAGGGTTTATAAAATCTGGTTTTCTTCTTTGGAGGTGCTGGGAAGACATTTTGGTTGTGACAGAGGGTTTTTTGGGGGGAAATACAATGTCCTCTTTGGTTGTAAGCCTCATGGTGTTAACTGGGCATCTGTACTGGCTGGGTACTCAGTACAAGATGCTCATAACAATTGTAGAATAAAAGTTATTATTGGTATTGTTTTCAAATGTACTCTATCCAAGAGCAGCATTAGCAATGGCCTGATGCCCACTGTGTAGATTTGTCATCTTATTACAAGGAGCAAAGCCATTTGGCTGTGCCTCACTCCAAGACTCTTTGCTGATCTGCACTGGATTCTCAAATTAGAAGTGTATAATCACACCAGCGTGTTCTGATGGCACTTTCACAAGTCACTCGGGCTGTAATATGGATGTGGTGATCATCAGACTGGAGTCTGTAGGAGCAGCCTGCCTTACCTCACACAGCTCCTCTCTCATGGTGGCAGCCACCAAATGCTGGGGCAATGAACTCCATCGCTGGGGCATGATGACAGTGCCACGAAGGATTACGAACAGAATGTACCCGAAGAAACTCGTGGTACTTGTGAGTGCCAAGAGGAACAGATTGCACTGCAGAGGGTGTTTAGAAAGGTCATTAGGCCAACTGAAGTTATCAGAAGACTTTGATAGGAGACTTGTGATGCACAACAGGGATGTGCTTAGGTAGTGGAAGGACATTTTGCTTAAAAACCACTTTTATTTGGGGCAATAAGGAATATAGATAACTGTATAAGAAGTCCCTTTAATTGTCAGGGGCTATCCGGGGTTAGTCCAGGTAATAGGGATATCCAGGTGTGGCCTGCAGGAGCAGACATCATACACAGGGAAGTGGGTGTGACACAGGTTTGTTGTAAATAAGGGGCTGCCAAAGACCTTATCCACGGCTTGCTGTTGTAGCCAGCTGAAACCCAGTGCATGCTTGCTTCTCTGCTGATGCTCGAGGCCCAGAGATCACTAAAGAATGTCTGGACATTTGGATAATATTAGCTCCAAATGGCCAGAACCTGGGTCTTGTTGAGATTCTAAAACAGAAAGATTCAAATGAATTTTGGAGGAATCAGAATTAGTGGAGGAATCAGAATTAGTGTTCATACTTCTCAAGGCTTTATTTCAACTCTTAGCTCTGGATCTGAGGAAATGCTTTGCAACAGAGTGAACACTGAGTAGATGGCTTCACAGTGAGATCATTGATCCAGGTAACTGTGTGAAGGTTTTTTATTAAGAGATGATAGCATTTGCCATGATGCTAACTTTAAAATTAAGGAATCATAGAATGTTCAAGCTGGAGGTTAATCAGGCGCACATTCAGCGAACAGCTATTGTGAGCAAAGTATTGTGTGAGGGGTGGGAGCCAGATGCGACCCCCGCCTCCCAGACGGGCCCCATAGAAGAGTCGGACCCTGCACCCAAATGGCGGATAGAAGCCAGCGCAGATGAATGATTTCATAGGTGTACAACCTTCGGTGGGGAAATGAGACAGGGAAAAAAAAATTTTCTAGATCAAATTCTTCAAATAATTGATAAAAATTGGGAGGCCTATACAGTCACACAGAAAGCTGGTGGCAAAACTGTGCCTGGAAGCCAAGTTTCCTTCTGGGAAATCCGTGAACAGAACCATCACCATAGCCTCTGATTTGGCGCTGTAGTTTCAGAGGTTATAACTAGTCACCAAATTATATCTTGAGTTTGTATTGAATGCAGTTATTTTAAATGGATTTTTTTGTCTGTGAGTAAACTCATGTATCCCTTATTGAGTAGCCATCTGGATGACACACAAGAAAATGAAGCTGTATGATGTGATATACTCTGTTTCTCAGCCAGTTCAAGGGCCACCCTGCTTGTCTATGTGAGGTTCAGTCCCTTTGATGTGAGAAGCACTATTTGAACAGGTTACTCTTCATGTTAGTTAGAATCTTGCTGTTCAAAGTATCCTTCCCTAGGAAAGCAACGTTGGCATCACCTGAGAGCTAATAAGAAAGGCAGAATCTCTTGTCTTACCACAGACTAACTGAATCAGAATTTGCATTTTAACAAGATCCCCTAATGATTTCTATGCGCATGAAAGTTTCAGAAGCTCTGCCTTAGAGTCTTCCCTAACTCTAGAATTTGTAGTTCCAGATACCAACTTTATATCTCCATCTGGATGAATCATAGTTACCTAAACTTATCCCACTAGAAATGGAATTTATGATCATTTGCCCAAATGGCTCTTCCTATATTTTGAACTCAGTCAATGGTGCCACTTCCCTACTTAATCCTAAGCTCCAAACACCAGGGCCATTCAACTCTATCCTTTCCTGGAACCCTCCACGTCTAGAAGATCCAAATGAAACTGATTCTATCTCAGAAATGCCTCTCTAATCTGCCTAGACCTTCGTTCCCACCTCTATTCGTTTGGTTCAGGAACAAAGTCTTTTTTAATGTTTCCACTATTTTCTCCCTCCACCACTTCTAACCACCCAATTTCCCTTTGAAAAATATTTTCTGTTTTTTCCCAACTGTGAGTCATCAGCCAAAACTGTTACAGGTATTTTATGAAAGTTGTAGTTGCCATCTGTTTTGTTTTTTTTTTCTAGCAGGACATACATACATACACTCCCTACCACCCCAACTCCCTTCCACATATATACACACAACTTTTCAGCAATGTAAGACCCAAATTACAGTGAAAAGAGCAATTGCTAAATCAGTGACATTAGAAATTGCAAAATTGTCTCTTTTGCTCTAAAATAATCAGAATATTTCAGTTATGGTTGTATCCTCATATTAGTAGAAATAAGCTCTGTTTACATCTTGAACATGGAAGTTTTACTAAAAAAATATATATTTTCTTATCAACAAAATCCTGAACAGTAACTTTTAGGTATCCTCTTTTTGTGAGAGAGGTTATTGAAAATCATTCAGGCTAAATAGCATTTTAAAAATGTAGTTATTCATTTAATAAATTTTAACATGGGAATGATGGGCTATTACTAAGGGCAATACATTTAGATTTTTTTTATGAAGAAATTTGGTAACATGTACTACATTTATGTCATTGATTTTAATATCAATGTAATTTTTCAAATTGTTGGAGGCAAAAACAACAAATAGTGTTCACTGGGATATCTTATGTAAATTGTGCTTTCTTTCTAGCTGTTTCACCTGCAGTTTTCAGCTGAAACTTCTTTTTGTATGAAACATGTACTGGAGGAATTATGTTGATGGATTTCAGGTTTCAGAGGAAAAAAAAGGCAGACTTGGCATATCAAGGATTTTATCCCCTCCATCTGACCTTTTCACCATCTTCCTATAAGTCATGTCTATAGTTATTAGGTGTAATGACAACCTTGGTTTATTTTCTTTGCTATATGATATCTGATTTAAAATGGTTCTTTTCTTGCTCAAATTTGGTGCCTATTTATTTATTTAATGAAAAACTGCACCCTTTATTGTGGCATTCACATATTAATGTTTAATGCAGTGAACATGAAAAATATATCAAAGGTATTGCTTGCGATAAAACCTGAATCAGAGCCTGATCTGCTCAATATGGACACTAATGACTCCATGGTGGTTTTGTGAGGCCAGAGTGCTTGCTCCACAAGATATTTAGCCCCAAGCTGAAAACCTTGGCCAAATGAGTTCAGTACATCCCTCAGGATTGATTATGTTAGTCTGGCTGACAATGAGTAAGGGACAGATTTGTTCAGACCAGAAAGGGCACACTGTTCTAATGTGGTGAAAAGTAGCCAAACACTTGCTACTTCAAATCTCTATTTCCATCTGGCAAGGCTTTTTCTGCTTTAAACCTAAGTGAAATTCCAATAGCACTCATACATTTATCATCTTCTAACTGAGAAAATACTTTTGTGTTCTTTCCCTATAATAGTACCTTTTGTTAGTATGGCAATTTGCCATCTGCACAGTTTTCACTTCCGTTATCCTTTTAACCCTCATAGTAACCCTGGTAGTTATTGCCTCATTGTTTTCAGTTTTATAGATAATGGATTTGGGGCTCTGAGAGCATAAGTGATTGTCCAAGGTCACACAGGTGGTACTTGAAGTCAGAACTCAAACCCAGGTCTTTTGACTCCACGTATAGCTAAGGGCTCTTTTGACTATAGACCATTTTACAATAGTATGGGAAGCTTTAACCTTACAAATTGTAAAAGGTTCAGAATTTCTTTAGAAAGTGGATTGAAACCCAGGAACATTTGTAACTAGTGTCTTTCTTTCAGCTAGAACCAACAGGAGTCATTTCGCTGTTTTCCCTCAGAGCATTCTCATTTTTCATTCTATATACAAAATGCAGTGTTCATTACATTTGATGGTACTTTGGGAAAATTTGTTTTTAATATTAAATATTTCACTGGTGAATATTCAAAGGGCTTATAAGCCCGGCTCTGTTGAAAGCCTGCTGTGTGACCTTGATAAGGTTACTTAACCTTTTTTATGTCTCTGTAAATTTAGGGTAAAATCTTTCTCTTAGTTGGCATTTGTAATGCATAATTAATTAGTGCTACTAGAGTGAAATCAAAGGCTATGCCATTAAAAGCAGGGGAAATGCACCACACAATATTACTCTAGATAATCACTGAGGCTCACCGCCCTGAGCCCATGACTACAAATTTGGAGCTGAGATCCATTTGCTGTCACTGATGACAGTAAGTAGCACAATACAGAATTGGGGCTATTTTTACCATCTTTTGCCCCTCCCAATATACCTTGGTACAAGACACGTACAAACACTCAAAGATTGAATACAAGATTTTCCTTTGTGCTCAACCCATCACCCAACCTCTTCTATGTGTTGGCATTTTATATATGGAATATTTTTCAAAAATCTCAGTCTCCTCAGAGGGACATAATTACGATTTTTGCAGTTGTTATTTCCTCATTTTTCTTTTTTTGTCAGTTAATGTTTTTATTAGGGGTGTTCTTGGTAGTACTAGTTATTGTTAGGGAAATCCCTCTTAAAGAATTCTCTTCAGATAGAGCCTGTCCCATCACAGAAATAATTTGAAGATATCTTTTCCCTCTGTGCTACTCTATCCTGTTGTGGGATGGAAAAAAATGACAAATAGTGGCAATGAGGATAGGAACTGAAACAGTATGTGTTACTGTCTAGATTTTAACTGATAAAGAGACTGAGGAGCTAAGATTAAGGGATATTTTCACAATTACAGAGATAATAAATGTCAGAGTCAGAATTTAAATCCAGTTTTGTCTGATGTCAAAACCCTTTGAAAAGATATAACAAAATAAAAACAAAGCCCCCCCCACCCCCCACCCCCCCAAAAAAACAATTTTAGATGCTCATAGGTTCTGTGGAAGGTCAGAGGACAGGGTGACTTATCTGTGTGTATTGCTGGGAGGTGATCACGGTGAATCACGTTTGAACCCTGTGGAGGAAAGAGCATCTGCACTGTGTCAGGAACGATTAGCAGGCATTCAATAGACCACGAGCAGGGAAAACTATTGCTGCCAGTGGCAGTGGGAACAGATACAAGGATACAGAGATGTGGTGATAGACACTATAAGTAGCCTGGTTTGACTTAAGGATAGGTGGATGTATGTGTGAATCTTGGGGTCCAAGTCAAGCCTCCATAGTGTATGCAGAGGAGTATGACATTGATCCTGACAACAGGGGAAGTCAGGATTTGAAGTCAACATCAAATATGATATGACATGATCATATTTGTGCTTTTGAAGAATCATTCTGTGGGTGAAATGAAGAATGGAATGTATTATAAGGAAAACAGAAAATAAATAATATCCATAGAAGAGGTATTTAGGTTGGAGAGGTGTTTACAATGTAGAATCACCATGACCTAGGGAGGTTCAGAGGCAGCTCCTTGGGCTAGAAGACAGAGTGAGAAGGAAGGTATACTGAGGAATCACTCCAGAGCCATAACTCTTTATCTTTCAGTCCAGTGGTCTCTATGACAAATAATCCTTTCCTTTCATAAACTCTTAACGCACTTGTGGATCTCTCCATGGTGAAAACCTACCAGGTAAAACTACATTTCTCTGTTAGATCTTCTTTCTCACACTCTTAAAGCCACTAGGCAATTTAAATTTGTACTACATGTATATTTGTGAGTGTATGTGTGTATTATTGTTTCTGTTCATTATATACATAGAAATAGAATTTCTGGGTCATAAGATAAGCACAGGTTTAGATTTAATACCTATTGCCTAACCATTTTTCCATGGAGAGTGTACTAATTTATACTCCATAGTTAGATGTAAATTGAAGTCTGTAATGGGTCACTTTATCTTGGATATGCTGTAGTTATGCATTGCAGGTCGTTTTATTTGCTCTCTTCTTTTATCTATACAGAAGAAGTACAGGAAGACAAATTTTTGCATTCACTATTATCCTCTAGGGAACCAATATTTCCATTATATTTCTTCTCTTTTTGTAAACTTCCAACATTTACTCTGTCCTCTTTTCTCTCAGTTGTTAATCCTTCATTCTTTTATCATTGACCAAATATAGGCCATCAGAAGAGAACTTTTACATATTCCTCCACCAAATCTTCTCATTGGTACTGACATACTCTCATTTCCTTCCTGTTACCAAGGAGGAATAGTTCATGCTTTTATCTAAGAGTAAGCCGTATATGAATAATTGTGCACTTGATTCACTTTCCAGTCAATTAGTATATACAAAATCTCTCAGCTATTTCTCCTTTTCTTTTCTGCATTATCATTTTTCCTTATTTATTTAAAATTCTCTTTTAAAAATAAACAAAAAAATACCTGATCAAACAGAGCAGAAATAAACTCATTTGGTCTCATTTTCCTCTCTACTTACTGCCTCTTTGTATTTATAGCTAAACTCTGAATATTCCCTTCTTTTATTTCTTCTCTCATTTTGTCTTGAACTCACTCCACATAAGGTTTTATTCCCCATCCCTTTTCTAAAATTGCTTTCTTCCTAGCCTCAACTGCCTTCCATTTGTCAATCCAATGGCCCTGTCTCAGTACTCATCTTACCCATCCTGTCAGCAGGATTTGGCACTCTGCTTCTGGAAGCAACTCTGTCTTTAATTGCCCTTCAGAACCGTGATCTCCTTCTACCTCAATGGATGCTTCGTTAGAGTCGCTGTTTTTTTTTTTTCTAGTTACTTTTTTATCTCTTTAAATTCTAAATAATGGAATGTCATAGGGCTCAGTGCTTTGAGTCTTCTTTTATTTCCCATCAACATTTATTGCCTAGGGCTTCTCATGTCATCCCCTGGCCTCAGATGACACATAAATGCTACAACTTTCAGAGTTATAGACTCATGAACGCTAGATCCATATATACAATTACCTTCTGACATCTCCCCTTGGAGTTTTAATAAGCGTTTCAAATATAAGATGTCCAAGGTAAAATTTTTTTATTTTTGTCACTGGTCCTACTGTAGTCTTCCTCGATTCAGAAAGTAGCAACTCCAGCCTACTTGATGGTGCTCAGGTCAAAACTTTGGGATCATCACTGTCTCCTCTTTTTCTTCCACCCCTAAATCCAATCCAGCAAATTCTGTTTCTTCTACTTTTGAAATATATCCATATTCACTATGTACACAATTACCACCCTATTCCAAGCAACTGTTCTTCCTTTTTAAAATCATGGCGGTCGCCTCTAACTGACCTGTCTGCTTCACTTTTGCTGCCTACAACTTGCTATCCTCACAGTGGCCTGATTGATGCTTTCATACTATATAATTCCTCAGTTCAAGATTCTCTAAATGCTTTTCATCTCATTTATTGTAAAATTCAAGACCACCCCATAGCCTATGTGTTTTGGCTCCTGCTACCTCTCTGAATTCATCTTCTACCTCATTTTCCCTTGATCACTGGGCTCCCATCACACTGGCCTTGATGCTGTCCTTCAGTCACACCACACATACTTGGCTTTAGGACCTTTGCCTTTGATATTGCCTTGGTTTACCATGCTTTTCTCAGAGACAGCTCCATGATTCATGCCTTTATTTCATTCTAGTCCCTGGTCTAACATCTCATTAGAGAGGCCAAACAGGCCTTCCCTGACATCTACACCCTCCCTAAGGTAGCACTCCTCACAAATATTCCTATCAACTCCTTTATCTGTTTGTGTTTCTTCATAGAATTTATTACCACCCGGGGTGTGTGTGTATGTGTATGTGAGAGCAAATGCTGTGTGTGTGTCTATGTATCTATGTGTATAAGCAAGAACAGTGCTGGCAAATAGTAAGAACTTAGTAAATATTTGTTGCATGAATAAAATTGCTTCATTGAAATGGATATAGTTTCATTAAGTTTTAAAATATTGTCATTTGAAAATATACATTTGCCAATCTCTGTACAGTGGTCTATGATACAGATTCATTTTTATTTGGGCTGGACTGGGTAAAATCACTAAGATCCAATCAAAAACTGCATTTGTTTGCTAAAAACAGTTTTCATCTCTTATCCAGATGCCACTTTAGGTTAATGTGAGAACCTGGGTCTGTATCTGTGAAAGCTAATCTTACCACTTAAATTAGAATACCTAGGAGCATTGAACTCATTCCATTAATAATGACAAGATTTTCAAAGCAGTAGTTTCCTTTGAGAGAATAATATTCATACTAGGAGACTGTCAATTTTGCATCTAAGATAATGGGTGGAATCTGATTCTTCCTGATAACTATTCTTCAGTTTTGAACATTGCAGAGATCCTATGCTTTGCAAATATATTTGACTTTTTACATTCCTTTTTTCAATAAAATATTTTAGCTCATTATTTTTACCCTAATTTGATACTCAATGCTGTTTCTTGCATTTCCTTAATTTGAATTTCTTTTTGATCATCCTACTTTGTGGTTGTTAATTTAGTAAATATAAATGAGAATGTTGTGTATTGTGGGAATGCTGATGCTAAGGCAGGCTGATTGCAGTCTGGATCACATAAATGAAAATGCTGCATAAGTCAAAAGGTGCTATATATTAATATTGTTTGGTTTGTTATGATCACAGATATCATCATTGTTATTATGGATATGAACCTTACTTGATAAACTCAGGAGTACAAGAACTAATAGTATTTCTTGTTTATTTTATTTTATTTTATTTTTTATTTGGTGATAATTTATTATCAAAGACAATGTTTTTTTATTTTTTATTTTTTTTTTATTATTTTTTTTTTATCATAGAGTTTATTATGGAGTTCAGTCACTCTTTTTTTTTTTTTGTTAGATACAGTATGTCCTCATAATGTATACATTATTTCTTGTACAATGATATGAAATAATATGGGAAATATTCATGATAAATTATTAAGTGAACAGTGCAAGTTAAAAACAATAGTTTCATATTTTTTCCCCACCCCCCCCTTCCCGAGTCAGCACCTTCAAGTGTTACCACTCCCCAAACGGTGCGCAATGCACTCATTGTGTAGGCATACCCCCATCCCCTCCCCCACCCCCCACCTCAGTCTGATATCCAATTGGTGTCGTTCCCAGATTTGTATTTAGGTGATGATCAGGGAAACCAATTTTCTGGTGAGTACATGTGATGCTTGTTTTTCCATTCTTGGGATACTTCACTTAATATAATGGGTTCCAACTCTCTCCAGGAGAACCATAGAGATGTCGTATCTTCATCATTCCTTATAGCTGAGTAATATTCCATGGTATACATATACCACAGTTTACTAATCCAATCATGTATTGATGGGCATTTGGGTTGTTTCCACATCTTTGCTATTGTGAATTGTGCTGCTATAAACATTTGGGTACACGTGCCTTTGTTACAGAATGACCTTTTTTTCCTTTGGGTATATGCCCAGTAGTGGGATTGCTGGGTCAAATGGCAGGTCTACTTGAATCTGTTTAAGATACCTCCATAATGCTTTCCACAGGGGTTGCACTAGTTTGCAGTCCCACCAGCAGTGTATGAGTGTTCCTGTCTCTCCACACCCACGCCAACATGTGTTGTTTTGGGTTTTTTTGATAAAGGCCATTCTCACTGGGGTTAAGTGATATCTCATTGTGGTTTTGATTTGCATTTCCCTGATGATTAGAGATGTTGAACACTTTTTCATATGTTTGTTAGCCATTTTTATATCTTCTTTTGAAAAATTTCTATTCATGTCCTTTGCCCACTTTTTGATAGGGTTGCTTGATTTTTTCTTGCTGATTTTCCTGAGTTCTAAATAGATTCTTGTTATCAGTCCTTTATCTGATGTGTAGTATGCAAAAATTTTTTCCCATTCTGTAGGTGGTCTGTTTATTCTCTTGACTGTTTCTTTGGCTGTGCAGAAGCTTTTTAATTTAATCATGTCCCATTCATTTATTTTTGTTGCTGCTGTGATTGCCTTGGGGGTCTTCTTCATAAATTCTTTGCCTAGGCCAATGTCTGTAAGAGTCTTTCCTACATTTTCTTCTAGAATTCTGATTGTATCACGCCTAAGGTTTAAGTCTGTTATCCACCGTGATTTGATTTTTGTGAGAGGTGAAAGCTGTGGGTCCTGTTTCAGTCTTCTACAAGTGGCTAACCAATTCTCCCAGCACCATTTGTTGAATAGGGATTCTTGTCCCCAGAGTATATTCTTTCCCGCTTTGTCAAAAATTAGGTGACTATATGAGGATGGTTCTATATTTGGATTTTCTGTTGTGTTCCACTGGTCTGTGTCCCTGCACTTGTGCCAATACCAGGTTGTTTTAAGAACCACGGCCTTGTAGTATTGTTTGAGGTCTGGCAAATTAATACCTCCCATTTTGTTTTTGTTGCTTAAAATTGCTTTTGCTATACGGGGTCTTCTTTGATTCCATACAAAGTGTATAATTATTTTCTCTATGTCTGTAAAGAATGATGTTGGTAATTTAATAGGGATTGCATTGAATCTGTAGATCACTTTGGGTAGTATAGACATTTTAACAATGTTGATTCTTCCGATCCACGAGCATGGTATATTTTTCCATCTATTTGCAAGTTCTGCTATTTCTTTTCTCAGTGTTTCATAGTTTTCCTTATAGAGGTCCTTTACCTCTTTAGTTAGATATATACCTAGATATTTTATTTTCTTTGTTGCTATTTTGAAGGGTATTGAGTCTTTAATTTGGTTTTCCGATTGACTGTTATTGGCATATATAAATGCCTCTGATTTGTGTATATTAATTTTGTAGCCTGAGACTTTGCTGTATTCGTTAATCAATTCCAGGAGTCTCTTGGTTGAATCCTGGGGGTTTTCCAGATATAACATCCTATCATCAGCAAAAAGTGAGAGTTTGATCTCTTCCTTCCCTATTTGGACTCCCTTGATTCTGCTCTCTTGCCTGATAGCTCTCGCAAGGACTTCCAATACTATGTTGAAAAGTAATGGAGACAATGGGCAGCCCTGTCTGGTTCCAGTTCTAAGTGGGAGTGCTTTCAGTTTTTCCCCATTCAGTATGATGTTGGCTGTGGGTTTGTCATATATGGCTTGTATCATTTTTAGGTAGGTTCCATCAATGCCTATATTTTTATTGATTTATTTTTTATTTCAGCATACTATGGGAGTACAAATATTTAGGTTATGTATATTGCCTTTGCTCTACCTGAGTCAGAACTTCAAGCATGTCCATCCCCCAAACAGTGCATACTGCACCCCTTAGGTGTGAATTTACCCATCCCCTCCTCCCCTCTCCCACCTGCCTGACACCCAGTTAATGTTACTACTATATGTGCACATAAGTGTTCATCAGTCAACACCAATTTGATGGCGAGTACATGTGGTGCTTGCTTTTCCATTCTTGCAATACTTAAACTTAGCTCTGAGTTTCTTTCTTGCTTAGCTAGCAGGGAATTCAATCATGTTATTGTTGCTTAACCCCTTTCCTCACCCAAAATCTCAGATCTTCCATAGCATCCGAACACTGAGCTGGGCCCTGGTTACTGATGGAGTGCCTGTCCCAGTCTGCAAATTCTGTTCTGTTTTGGTTGCTTTTCTGCTTCCATGCCATTCTTGGGGCGGGACTCTTTCATGAGGCTGCAATGCAACATTCCCATCTTGTAAAACATAAGAAAAGTCAGCCCCACTGAGGTCCTGGTATTTATGTCAGTAGGGTTTAGATTTGCTGGAACAGAATTGGCTCTAGCCAGTTAAAGAAAAATGAGGGCTTTATATGGAAATAAGTAGCTTATAGAATTTCCAGAGGGGCCAGAAAAATACGTTTGGATCCTTTGAAACCAGAAAAATGTCCAACCACCTCATGGAACCATCCTACCAGGAAAAGGTGACACTATTAGGCTATAGAAGCTGTCTTTTATTTTACCATTTCCTGGTGGCACAATAACATTAGGGACACAGGCATACATTGGTTTAATAGGGAAACTTTTCAGTAGTTTATTTTGTATCTATCTATATCAATGAACTTTGAACAGAATTGAGGCTTTCTTCCTGCTATTTTTCAGGGAACTCTTAGAAGATGGTTTGATCCACACCATCAAGGGCACCTACCTCTTTGGGAGAGGAATGGAACAATTGCTGAAAAATATAGTCATATTAGGTTTACTTAGTAATTTGCTGCAAGTCAAGCAGATAAAACCTTTACCGTTGCCGTTAGTGATAGAAGCAAAATGATTGTTTTATGCAGATGCTCTTTATCACTTCCATGGACAATTGCAAATAACTCCATTTCACGGTTCAATTCATAGAGTCATCTGAGGGAACATTTTGCAGCCAGTATGATCTTGGTTAGTCAATCAGCATAAAGTTTGTTCAAGAACAAATGTGCTGTGGTAGCTACACTAAGGCCTTTTAAATGTTGAAGCCACTGATTTATAACTACTGTAGTCAGGAATTTTTAGGCCAAAATTTTCTCCTTTATGGTAAATGTGGTTTTAATGATGTACACTTTCATACCTTTAAGCAGATCCAAAACTGCTTCCTGAGGGAAGTCTTGGCTTTTTCTTCAGGTACTCCTATAGTTTTCAACTGGTGAAAGTGAAGTGCAAGAATATTTAAGCCAGTTAATTTTCTAAGAGGAAATACCAACTTTTTCTACTTGAGTACCTACAAGAATAATAGAACTCTCTTTTTAAATAGCACAGAATACTTATGCTTCAGACATATGTCATTTAGTCACCATATGGTTATTTTATCTTGTTTGCTTGTTTGGTTCTTTTCTGCAGAGCATTTGATACAAATTCGAATTAGCTGCTAAAGCTTAAGTATTGAGATACTTTACAACAACATCTAGGCTTGAGTTTTCTCTTGAGAAATTAGAAGCTTTGGTAGTAGCACTGAGACCGCATTGCCACCTGTTAATAGAAGGCAGGATCTGAGTGGCTGCTGGACAGCTGCTCTGCTTAGAGGAGGTTCTGGTCTGGTTCCCCTCAGACTTCACACCTTCTTACCTTATTCCTCCAGCCCATTTTACTCTGCTGCCTCCTGGTCTCCTAGGCAGTTGTGTTTGCAACCTCAAGTTTTGGCACAAAACTATTTGTTCTCTTCAAGCAAACATTTTTAGGAGTTTTTCAATGAGTTTGTGTTTTCCTTTCAAAATGTGCACACCTGTGTTTTTCTAGGGAGAAGATTCATAGCTTTCATCAAACATTCATAGACACTTAAGAACCATCACTTTGGAAGCTCTAAGTCTCTATTCCCCAAAATTTTAATAGTCTAATTATATATGTGTTTTATTGTATTGTAAATGTTTGTTTTGGAATTAGGAATAATATAAATAATATAATCAAAACAATGTTAATAGTAACTAATGAAGAAAAGAATATCATCTGGAAGCTAGCTTGACTTTAAAGTGTGTTCCAGGCTTGTTCCAATTCTGTGAGTCACAGAGGTCTTAGATTGCCCTGGGACAGTGGTAAAGAATCACAGTACCTGAAATTTAGCAACATTGGTCTTTGCTCATATTGACTGGGGGGGTTCCTAACGTCTAGCACTTTTACCTAAGGAAGTGTCACTATGTCAAATTGTCATCTACTCAATTGCTAAAGGGAGAAACACAACACCTTCATGGAGGGGCCTGTCTGCCACTGACTTGTCAGGCACAAAGCAGAAATTTAGCAATAGAGAATCGAGGTG
This sequence comes from Eulemur rufifrons, assembly GCF_041146395.1. Classification (NCBI taxonomy): domain Eukaryota; kingdom Metazoa; phylum Chordata; class Mammalia; order Primates; family Lemuridae; genus Eulemur; species Eulemur rufifrons. The sequence goes on along the minus strand of NC_090997.1, from coordinate 67,750,244 downwards.
TAGAACAATGAATATGTATTTCACAGATACCTAGCAGGAAAAAACTATAGGGAATCAAAGTCTGGTGAAGAATACTACCAGCCATTGTCTCTGACAGCACCAGTGACTTATCATTCTCAGGTACTCCACGTCATCTTCAGTTGTGTGTGTACTTGTCCTTTTCGGAATACTTCAGTGGGCAATAAGAATCATTCACTTAGAATTTCTGAGAGATAAATAAATCAGAGCATTGTAAATGAACTGCTTTTATAATAGAGTGATATACAAATCCTTAGACATATTTTCAGAAAAAGGCATTAGTATATCTAGAGACAAATTTACTGTGATTTGCCTTTCTCCCCATGTGTACATTAGAAACATTTGAGTAACTTTTTTTTTCACACGAATGAACACTTGGGGTCTCTGGTAAATGATCTGGAATTTTGCCGAACTGCTAATATGAATTTAGCCTCAATACACCACCATGACAGTTTTTAGGATTGTTTTAATGGGTTAGAAATCTATAGAGTTGTATAAACAAAGAATGAGCTGGTAAGATGCCCTCTGGTATATTCCCAGGGGAAAAAAAAGCCACCCTAGAGAAAAATATTTTGGGAAATTATTTCAAAAGAACAGAGAAGGAAAAAAGAAAAGAATGACGTATTGTTTTTCCATAAATTAGCATGCAAGCCTGATTATTTTTATTTTTTAATTTTTGTTAAATGCTATTTTATTTTTGTGAGGCAATTTATAAATATAGTGATAACTAGGACAGTAATAAGTGCATGTAAATGGTGTTTCTTCAGTGATGGTTTACACCTGAAGGTGAGTCATTCTGCTTCAAATTCTTAGCACCCTGTGAGCAGGGAGGGAGAGAAATGATTATTTAAGTGTGCCATAAGCAGAGGGCTTTGCTCTTCAGCATGGATGAAGAAGAGGTGAGCAGGGTAGTGGGGTAAGTGCTCTGGGGTGAACAGAGGGCTGCTATAGGCTGAGGCAGGGGCAAGTGGGGCTCCCAGCCAGGGGTGCAGGAGCTCGCACACTGCCTGGCTCTGGCTTGATGTGGAGTTGGGGAGAGAGCTCAGCAGAGGCATTGCTCGCCATCTCATCTGTCACTGCTGCTTTCTCACCTGTCTCTGTGCCTGGAACCTGGAGCAGGAGGAAAAGTCCTGTCTCTTGTCTGTGAAAGCAGCTCAGCACCTGCTGTCAAACTCCAGACTCTATTCTAGAGTATAATGCAATGTACTTGAGTAGGTTCAATATTAGTAGTGACAGCTCTGGCATTTAGATAAATATGAGCTTTTTCTTACCATCTTGAAAAAAATGTCTGTTTGCTATAGAATTCAAAAAGGATCCAAATATTATGGTCTTCTTTTAGTCTATTTTATAATAAGCATGTATATATATTGTATAAGTACATATACAATATAAAATTATACAGAAGAATAGGGCATAGAAAGAAGCTAGAAATGAGAAGATTTGGTTTCTAGTCCTACTTGGCTACTAGCATATTACACTATTAGGCCCTTTCAAACATTAATGTGCACATGGATTACCTGGCGATACTGTTAAAATGCAGATTCTGATTCGGGAGGCCTAGCGTGGGGCCTGAAGTTCTATATCTCTAACAAGCTCCTGGGTGATGCTTTTGCCAGTGGTCATCAGATCACACTTAGAGTTAGCAAAGCTCTCTATGACCAAAGTTTAACACTTGAATGATCTCTGTAACATTTCACTTCACGTCCTTCAGATCTCAGGTCAGACATCACCTTCTTCCCTGACCACATTGGCTAAAATGACACTTCCCAATCTTCCCCCATCCCCTTAACTGGCTTCATTTTCTTCATTGCATTTACTCCATAAATACTGACATAAGCACTTAATGTATTTACAGTTTGTTTCTTCCCAGTAAACTGTAGGCTGCATGATGACAATGGCTTTATTTATCTATTTATTTCTTTTCTTTTCTTATTGTATCTTCAATATATAGAGGAAGGCCAGGCAAGTAAAGGAGCATAACATTGAATGGATGGATGGATAGATAGATGAATAAATGAATGTTCTTTTTAATCAGGGAATGGGTGATACTTTTTGTGGAGTAGGGCCTTTTGAGAGCTTGAACAATCCCAGCTTTGGACTGAGAGTGGGCAAGAGCAGTGTGGATAATATCTAGAATCAGCTTGTCACAGAATTGGATCTAGACTGAAGGGGGTCTGAAATTCTTTGACTGGTCTGGCTCTTGGTATTTTGCAGTTTTCCTTATGTTTGTGATAAAAATGATCAGAATACAATCTTGCCCAGAGAAATGAGGTAGCCTTAATTTTTTTAGGCTCTGAGAGACATAGTTTATCAGGATTACATGGGTAATTAAAGTTACTTCAGAAATCCTTCTTCAAAATTATTTCAGCTATTACCAGAAGTTAGGAAACCCTTCTGCTCTTCCTCCTTGTATTTATCTTGTCTCAACACAGAAGACATGTTGTAGGGACAAATTGAGTTACAGTTCTAAACAAGGAAACCACCTGAGGACACAATCATAATTGCAGCTCTCAGGAGTGAAAGCCATATTAAGTAGAGGTCAATTCAAATTGTAAGGTGTAATTTGTAAAACACCAGAACAGGCAAATGACAATTGTAATAGAAAATCAAGGAATTATTGTTTTATTCTGGGCAGAAAAAAGGCAGGAGCGGCTATGGGATCCTCTTCTGCTGTATCATACTGAACAATAGTAACATTCATCAAAATGGTCAATATCAAATTTTATTTATTTATGAGATAATTTGTGTAAACACATATTAAAATAGAATTTTCATCATTTTCAGGGCCAAACTTCATATATTAAAGTATCCCCCAATAAATGTCCTGTCTCCTACATGTAGCACCCAGCAGAAGACAATGCACACACAAGAACAATAGATCACTAAAATAATGTCTCCCTAATCTAGGCTTTCTGCAATATTCTAACCCCAAATTTAAACCTAATTATTTCCATTAAGTTAACCAAGTTGCAAACTGCTAGGAAAGGGAAAATGTGATTGGAATTAGTCTTTGTTCTTCGTCAAGGGGAAAAAAGAGAATAAGTTATTTTGATTAAGCTAAAAACTATGATTTAGGTAAATTAGTAAAACAGTACTCTCAGCCAAAATTTTTGTTGTCTCTCTTCAATTCCACAACCTACCTGCTAATTTTCTCAGGTAGAAGAAGAAAATCTTAAGATTTGCGAATGATTGTTTCTATAACAGAAGACCCTAAACCATTTCTGACAAGAAGCTATTCCTCCTATCCAGTTTTAGGAACACTGCAGGGAAGTAAAAGGAGAATCACAGTGAGAATGCAAGCTAATGATGGCCCTACTGGAAAGCAGGGGGCATTTTCTTTTCCCTGAGAATCTCTTTAAGCTATAAAGACTGGGAAGCTCTACCAAGTAACACTTCTGGAACACTAATTTGCTATGGAAGTTTATTCTACCTGCCAGATTGTAAAATTATGATACATAAAGCTTTATTGCCTACAAATCTGAGCTAGAGATGAAATGGTATTGACATTTTCTTCCAATATGCATCTGCTGAGAAATGGAAAAACAAATATTGAATGCTCATAAAATTATCACTCAACAAAACATGTTTCACATCTATGAAAAATGTAATTAATGGGAGAAATTAAACATGCCAAAAATAATAAGGTGATCAATAAGTTAATAAGCTCTTCCCACTGTGAATGCCATCAGGGTTATAGGCTTATATGAAATGAGTCTCCTTTAGTGCATGAGGTATATAATTAGGGCCAAGGCAGTGTCAGTGAAGAAAATAGTGATATTGCCAAAATGAAATACACACATACATATGGACACATAAGGGTATTTTTTCATAACTTATACTGGAAAAGTATTTTTTTCCATGTGATTCAGTTTTCAGAAAATTATCTTCTTAGATCTAGAGTATTATCATAAAGACATGGCTGTTGGGCTTTACCAGTGGTTGCATCTTTAGTTATACAATAAATATTATTAGGTTGGTGCAAAAGTAATTACAGTTTTAGCATTGTTGACATTTGCTGTTTGTTATTGGAATACAATTTTAAATAAATGTGGTTATGTTATACATCATTTTAATGTGCATTTCTTGCTTTATATTTTTTTGTTAATGACATTACTGGCTGTTTATTTTATGTTTATTTTAGACTATGGAAATGATGTTGGACAAAAAGCAAATTTGAGCGATTTTTCTTATTCGAGTTCAAAATGGGTCAAAAGCAGCAGAGACAACTCGCAACATCAACAATGCATTTGGCCCAGGAACTGCTAACGAATGTACAGCGCAGTGGTGGTTCAGGAAGTTTTGCAAAGGAGACAAGAGCCTTGAAAATGAGGAGCCCAGTGGCCGGCCATTGGAAGTTGACAATGACCAACTGAGAGCAATCATTGAAACTGATCCTCTTACAACTACATGAGAAATTGCCAAAGAACTCAGTGTCAACCATTCTATGATCATTTGGCATTTGAAGCAAATTGGAAAAGTGAAAAAGCTCGATAAGTGGGTGCCTCATGAGCTGACCAAAAATAAAAAAAAATTGTCATTTTGAAGTGTAGTCTTCTCATATTGTACCATTTCTAGATGGGATTGTGATGTGGGACGAAAAGTGGATTTTATATGACAACTAGTGACAACCAGCTCAGTGCTTGGACTGTGAAGAGGCTTCAAAGCACTTCCCAAAGCCAAACTTGCACCAAAAAAAAAGTCATGGTCACTGTTTGGTGGTCTGCTGCCGTCTGATCCACTACAGCTTTCTGAATGCTGGTGAAACCATTGCCTCTAAGAAGTATGCTCGGCAAATTGATGAGATGCACTACAAATGCAACATCTGCAGCTGGCATTGGTCAACAGAAAGGGCCCAATTCTCCATGACAACCCCCACCGCACGTCGTACAACCAACACTTTAAAAGTTGAATGCATTGGGCTACAAAGTTTTGCCTCATCCGCCATATTCACCTGACCTCTCACCAACCAATGACCACTTCTTCAAGCATCTCAAAAACTGTTTGCAGGGAAAACACTTCCACAACTAGCAGGATGCAGAAAACACTTTCCAAGAGTTCATCGAATCCTGAAGCATGGATTTTTACTCTACAGGAATAAACAAACTTATTTCTTGTTGGCAAAAATGTGTCGATTGTAATGTTTCCTATTTTGATTAATAAAGATGTACTTGAGCCTAGTTATAATGATTTAAAATTCATGGTCTGAAACCTCAATTACTTTTGCACCAACATAATGCATAAAATAAAATAAAGAATTTACCAAAAAAATATGTAAGATTCATTCATCTTTCTAGCTTACTTCTTGGATTTGAAAGGCACCTGACAAGAAGGGTGATTCCCTGGAGATACTTGGTTAATAAAGCTTTACTCCAGTAGTGGAGATTATACAGTCTTGTGCAGGAAACATAAATCTTACAATGTACACCAGGAATGAATAACTTTTGAAATTTTAAAGGCACAGTGGCTGATGATTACCATATGAGAGCTTGTAGGTCACGAGGAAGGGATACTACCAGTGGTAAAACAAATTAATTCATAATATTGGAATATCTATTAACTAGAGGATAAACACTACTTAGCAAAAGTGCAAAAAAGTATTGTGTAATTTTGTTCTTGCCATTGACTGAAATGGCTGTAGTATTTCATTTGTGATTTGGTTCAGGGTGTGACTAGTCTTTTCCCAACAATGGTATTATCACAGAGCAGAACAAAGGTGGTTAAAGTAATATTTTTCAAACTGGCGACAAATGTTCCTGGATCAATCAATATGTTACATTGCTTTGAATATACAGACTGCATGGCCAATGTCTGAGGTATATAGAATGGTCTAATGAAATGAATGAGAATGTTCTTTTAACCAAATGGGAAGACACCCTGGTAGATTCTTTTCATTAAATGGCCAAAAAGCAAGTGTCAAATCTGGCCTATTGTTTAGTCTTTTTCCAGTCAGGCTTCTTAAGTGATTCCATAGCGTCATGAAATGCATGTTGAGCGGGGTCCTTTTCACTCTACTGTGGCCTCTCTTCTTGAATTGACATTACACAGTGCACATCAATGTCACTGTCACAGCATGAGCTGCATGTTTTGGGCAAAATCTCTTTCATGTGGATGTCAGATACTCCAGCCAGTGCTACATGTTCAGAATTCAGATCTCCTGATTTAGAAAGAATGTTGTCCACTTGGTTGTATTGATTCTTTAAGATTTGCTATTAAACCGTCCTCAGTGGGCCCTACGATTGATGACCTTTGGAGAAGGCTAATATAAATAATTGCATTTATAGCAAATGAACAAATGATGGCTTGGCTAAGGAATATCCATTATTTTAACATCTTCATTTATACACCGTGTGTATATACACACATATATATGTATAAAAATACACATATATTTGACCACAATTTTCTATATAAACATCTTTTGCTCTCTTCTTTCATATACAGAAAATGTTAGTTTTATGCTATTATCTTGCATACAGCCTAGGAAAAATCAGATAACTATAAGATATCTAATCAGTTAGATACACTGAGGGTAATTTTCAAATCTATGTGAAAGATTAAAATCCCACCCAACAAGTAAGAGGACTCAAACTTTTGTGAATACATTGACTGGATTTTTCTGCCAGGTCTGATACTTGATCATACAGTATTATTCTTAGAGGTTAGAAAACAGTCCTACCTCTGGCGTTAATTAGCAGTGTGTGACCTTGGAAAAGTCATTTGAACTCTGAGTTTTATTTACCACATCTATAAAATGTTGGGTTTGGAAAGGTTAAAGATAATATTTGAAAAATATGCATTAACTACTATTTAGACTAATTATAAAGGAAATTGAGAGGAGAAAAAAAAGGTAAATGGGCTTTTTGACTGATTTATTCAGACCCAGGATGAAATTTTTATTCAAGGTAGAATTTCCTTCTATGAAGGAAATGACTAGATGAGAAACATTTCTTTCCCCCACTCAAGCTGCCATGAAAAAGACTGACTGAGAGAGGATGTCACAAAAAAAATCAGGTTATGATTCAGGAGAACGCGTGCTGGAGTAGTCTGTTTGATGGTGCTTCATATCATGGAAAAAAAGTGGTAGGTACGGGGGAAGTGTGGGCAAGCAGTGGGTATCAATGATGTCCAGCTTAGTGTATTGATGTAGCAGGATGTTGCATAAGGCAGACAGAGCAGCATTTAGAATCTTAGAACCGGCCATATTCAGTAATGCAAACAAACTGGCACATGGTCAGTATCAGCAAGTAGAGGGACTAAGAAATTATGTACTCCCAAAAGTCTGAATGTAAAACAAACTTCTTTTTGTTAAATTCTATGGTAGCATAATTGTCATTTAAAACTGAAAACTTATTCTCATGTTAAAAATTTTGCCTCTGGAAAAAAAATTTTGCCTCTGAATGTAATAGCATTTATAGGTAACAAATGAAAAAAATACATTAATAATTGAAAAGTTAAGGGTAAAATTATTTACTTTCTAATATAATATAGATAATAATGGGCACAAAGTTCAAATGGTCTATTGAAGCTAGAATACAGTAGACAAGGTCTGTATTCCTTTGGGACCGAGTCTTTGGGAGAAGGATGTGGTCTAACATATTGCTGAATTCCATGCTATGTGTCTTTTATTCGCAGCACTTAAATTTTTTTGTTCTTTCTTGTAATGAAGTTTTTAAATCTTGTATGACATATTTTCATGGTTTATTTAGTAGCTCTGGTGATGCCAGGTAGGGGTTTTTGATTTGTTTGTGTAGCATACCTTTGGGAAGAAAAAGTGCCTATATTCTAGCATAGAATACAGGTATCATTAAAGCTGTGGTCCCCAACCTGGGACTACAGCCCAGTACCGATGTGTGGCCTGTTAGAAACCGGGCCTCGCATCACTGCCGGTGCTCCACCTCTGCCAGCCCCCACTGTCCATGGAAAAATTGTCTTCCATGAAATCGATCCCTGGTGCCAAAAAGATTGGGGACTGCTGATTTAAAGGATTGTTACTACTATTTATTCTTTCTTACAGTATGAATTTTCGCTCAGTAACTTTGCTTTTTAAAAAGCATAATTATAAACTAGAAGAATAAAGAGACTTTTGCATAGAGATTTGTATTTTTAATGTTGCTTAATATGAATGGAGCATACTAGGCACAGGGACTGGAAATTTTGCACTTTTGCCCTTTCTTACATTTGCAGCATGGTTACATTAATCTCTTTAGCACACAAATAGTTAGATTTCAAAATCAACTGACTAATAAATACTGCTGATTACCTCATGCAATGTGACAAAACATTGTCTAGGCATAGGAGAAGCATAAGACAATGTTCTCTGAATTCATGACATTAATAAAACCAAAAGATGTTTGCATAGATCTCTTTGGCCTTGGCTAAATCATTTTCATTTCACTTCTTTTCACATATCCCTTTCATTTCCTTTTCCTCTCCATCTTTAATTTTTTTCATTTGTAAAAGGTAAAATTTGAAATAGAGTTCTAGTTTCTGGCTAGAACATTCTGTAATTCCATAAATCTGAGATTTCAATTCTTTCTTTCTTCACTGACTTTTAAATTTTTGTAATCTTATTATTACTAGTTTTACTGAGGGCTTTGTTATTCTCTATTACTTATGCTACAAGGTTGTTTCTTTCTCATGGAAGAGGAAAGGTGATACTGATCCCTTCAAAGTAACTAGGCCCAAGCTTGCTCAACTAGTCACTCAACAAACATATGCCAAAGGACTATGGATACTTGGTCACACATGCTAAGATAGTCATTAAGAGAAAGAGAAAATAAACTGAGGAATAAAGGGAACATTTAAAAAGCTAATTCTGGATACAATAAAGATGAAGGTGAACTTGGGGGTAGGATGGCTTCATTTTAGCATTTAGTACTAAGAATAGATGAGAAATCAGGATACCAATTAGTTATGCTCACAAAAACTGGAAGATTGACAAAATCAGAAGAGAAAAAACAACTCAAGTATCCATCATCAGATGATTGGATAAACATAATGTGATGTGTGCATACAATGAAATATTATTCAGACAAAAAGGAATGAAGTTCTGAAACATGCTACAACATGGAAGAACCTTGAAAACATTATCAAAGCCATGATTAAGGTTCCTTCGTGTTAAATTTCTCTTAGCATCATTGTAGTGAAAATGAATCTAAATTTTTTTCTTTCAAGTCGTTAATGTTTCACCATTTCCCCCTGAAATAATAAAGGGAACTGTAAAATATTTACATTGTTTACTGAAACACTAGCATCAACCCTCACAACAATTACTTAATCTCATTGCTAATTTTATTTTATTATAAATATGTTTTTAAAATTTTATGAGGTTATTCTAAATACAATGCACAGTTGTACCTTGAACAACATGGGGGTTGGCACACCACCCCCCCTGCACAGTCAAAAATCTATGTATAACTTTTGACTCTCTCAAAACATAACTACTAATAACCTACTGTTAACCAGAAGCCTTACTCATAACATAAACAGTCAATTAACACATATTTTGTATATGTATTGGATACTGTATTCTTATAATAAAGCTAGAGAAAAGAAAATGTTGTTAAGAAAATCATAAAGATAAAATATATTTACTAAGTAGAAATGGGTCATCATAAAGATCTTCGTCCTCATCTTCACGCTGAGTAGGCTGAGGAAGAGGAAGAGGAGGGGTTGTTCTTGCTATTTTAGGGGTAGCAGAAATGGAAGAGGTGGAAGGGCAGGCAAGAAGGATTTACTGAAAAAAATTTGCAAATAAGTGGACTCATACTGTTCAAACCCGTGCTGTCCAAGGGTCAACTGTATTTACTAAAGTCAAATTGAGGCAGGAACTACTAAGGCTGTGCCCATGTAGAAAATTCTTTCACAGTTGTTGAAGTTCATATAAACCCTTTTTAACTAACTAGATTTAAAACTGTTTTCCTGATCAGATAATAGTAGATTGGATTTAGAAAATAAGTAATCCATACTTCAGCCCTGGGAGAAAAAAGAGTTTAGATGAGGAACATCAATGAATAAAATTTAACAAGGACATTTGTGGCAATAATGATGGAGTGTCAAGGTCTTTAAGATGCCACATGCTAGCTGTTTTTTATTCTCTTTAATTTACATATGAAGGCTTAAAGAGCTGTGAGCAAGCTGCTTCAAAGAAAAGAATATCACTGCTGAACCAAAGCTAATGCAAAATTATTTGAAAACTAAAGAGTTCCTTTAAAACACAATAATGGAGGAATGCAGAGCTTTTATATAACAAAATATAAGCTTCCACGTAAAGGATTTTTCCCTCTTTACTGTTCACTGCTCATATCTAGCACACAAATTCATTTTTTATTCAGTCCAATTTTTTTTTTTTAAGTCTGCATGGATGAGTTGGTCATGTGGGAGTTTGGTGAAAAAGTGGTATTAAAACAATACTATGTTAACAAAAACAGGCTGAATTTAGTTTAACATTTTTTGTATTTCCATTTATTTTGGGTAATGACATTCATGAAAACACACACAAATCATATCTTTAACAGTCTTTGAGTGAATAAGGTAAGGAAAAGGAGAGTTTATGCTACTATAGATTATAGCATATGATTGTCCTGATGCCTGTGATTGTCCGTATGTGGTAGGGGAGCCAGCGCAAAGAACAATTAGTGCATCCTTTTGATTGTCTTCACAATCAATACTGATTTCTATGGTTTTATTGATCTGGCCACAACTCACATTGAGTCTTAGCTTGAAAAGACTCAACATTTTATCTCTCTCTCTCTCTAGCTGACTATCTTGCACAAAGGAGATGCTCAGTAAATGTTTGTAACAGAAAAAGATGAAAGAAGGCCTTATTACTTGATATTTCCCAGAAGAAAACATGGCCAAATAGCACTTTACAGTTAAATGCCATTTGGACCAACTATTATTTTTGACTTTTAAAAAAATGTAATAAAGCAATATAATATAAATAAAACAAAAAATGTAATAAAACAATATAATCATACTTCGGCACTCCTCTGTCTCACATTCTGTGGATGCTCAACAAATATCAAACTAAAACTAGAAACATGGTGTGTTTTTTCTAAGTGCAATTCAACTTATTAATCTATTGTTCACAATAAAATGTGTAGAGCAGGAGTTATTAACTGGAGTTCATGGACTGCATGAGGACGAGGGGAGCTTCAGGGTGACTGTGAAAACTCTGACAGTGTATGCAAATTTTGGGGTGTATTTTTCCAGGATGATATTAGTTTACAATGAATGTAAAGTTCCTATTTGTCTGGAACTGTTCTAAGTGTTTTTTCTCAATTGATCATCATGATAAGCCTAGGATGTAAGTATTCCTACTACCCTTGTATTACAAAGGAAAAAATGAGATGTACAAAGATTTAATGTAACTTGCCTAGGGCATCACAACTACTAAGGGATCAAGCCAGCATTTGAACCCAGAAGTCTGACTCCAGGGTCTGTATTCTTAATCAGTACAAATACGGTGCTGTCTTTTGATAGGGAATAAGTTTTGTAACTTTTTTTTTCAGATTTTAGAGGAGTTTGTGACCAAAGATAACAAATATCTAATGGAGCCCAGGAGACAACTAGACCACAGAAATGTAGTTTTTGTTAAATATGTTATTGCTTAAAGTGCAGGATGCTTTGCCACATCTCAGAAAAATCAGATTAAGCCATCTGTGGTCACTTGGATATTATATTTTTACAGGATGTCAGGTTTACTTATAAATGTCCCAACTATGCATTCATTTACTCTGACCACTTAGGATGTTATATTGCATACAACATACAAAAAATGAAGAAAAAGTAAGAATCAAAATTTAGGTAAAACACATAAATGAATTGATCAAAAACAAAGAGAGTTGAAATTTAAGTAGAGACTGTAGGGTGTAATAAAATAGTTATTTAGATTGAGCCTAGAGTTTCTGATGGCCAAAGCAAAATACAAAATACAAAATATGATTAGTTACATGGTTCACACTATTTAAAAATCTATCATTTCCTCAAAGGGCACAATATATTATTTTAAAGCCAGTAATGCATTTTCTTTATGAATATGTAGTGAACACCTTTTTCAATAGCATTTCTCAAATAAATGTAATAGCAGTGTTATGGGCTGAGTTGTGTTATTCTCCAGTCCCTAATTCATATGTTGAAGTCCTAACCCTCAAAACCTCAGAATGTGACCATATTTGGATATAGCGTCTTTAAAGAGGTAATTAAGGTAAAAGAGGATCTATGAGAAGTCTTTAAAAAAATGCATGTTATGAACAAATTATGCATGGATTTCAAAAATTTTTGCACCAAAATGAACTTATATTAATACTAACTTTTATAACATGTTTGAACAGGATTTAGCTTGAGGCACTAAGAAGGACAGGACATTAGTTTGAAAAGAGCCCCTGTTAGAGAAACATGAATTATGTTAAAATTGAAGCAAGAACAAACATCAAATTAATGGTGAAGCTTGTGTGGAAGAATGGTGAAATCACTGATGCTTTACAAAAAGTTTATGAGGATAGTGTCCCAAAGACATCAGCAATGTACAAATGCATAAATTATTTTAAGAGGGGATGAGACAATATTGAAGATCATCAATTTGCAAGGAAAAATTCATCTTGTTTATGTCCTCCTAATTGAAGAGGACCCACAATTAACATCAGAAATAATAGTGAACACCATGGACGTCTCAATTGGTTCAGCTTACACAATTCTGACTGAAAAATGAAAGTTGAAGAAACTTTCCACCCAATGGGTGCCAAAACCCAGATCAGTTGCAGACAAGAACAGACCTTTCAACAGAAATGGAAATTTTAAACAAGTGTGGTGAATATCCTGAAGCATTTCTTTGAAGCATTGTAACAGGAGATGAAAAATGGCTTTACCAATATGATTCTGAAGACAAAGCACAGTCAAAGAAATGACTACCGAGAGGTGAAAGTGGTCCAGTCAAAGCAAAAGTGGATCAGTCAAGAGCAAAGGTCATAGCAACAGTTTTCTGGGATATCAAGACATTTTTTTGTTCTTGTTGTTGTGGACTTTCTAGAGAGCCAAAGAATAACATCTGCTTATGATGAGAGTGTTTTGAGGAAGTTAGCCAAAGCTTTAGTAAAAAATTGTCAGCGAAAACGTTACCAGAGAGTCCTTCTCCACTACAACAATGTTCCTGCTCGTTCCTCTGATAGAATAAGGGCAATTTTGTGAGAGTTTCATTGTAAAATCATTAGGCGTCCCCCTCCCTCTTATTGTCCTGATTTGGCTCCTTCTGACTTTTTCTCGTCTATTAATCTTTAAACAAATCTTTAAAGGGCACCTCTTTTTCTTTAGCTAATAATGTAAAGAAGACTGCATAGACATGGTTAAATTCCCAGGACTATTGATTTTTCAGGGATGGACTAAATGGCTGGTATCATTGCTTACAAAATTGTTTCAAATTTGATGGAACTTATGTTGAAAAATAAAATTTATATTTTTTATTTCATCTTTTAATTCCATTTTTCAACAAACTTTTTGAAGTCTTCCTTGAAGTATGTATGGGTGGGCCCTAATCCAATAGGACTGGTGTCCTTATAAAAAGGGGTGGTTAGGACACATGTGCTTACAAAAGAGAAACCACGTGAGGCTACAATGAGAATGTGACCAACTACAGGCCAAGGAGAGGGGCCTCTGGAGAAACCATGTATACTGACACCTTGATCTGGGACTTCCAGCTTCCAAAACTGTGAGAAAATAAATTTGTATTGTTTAGGCTACCCAGTCTGTGGTATTTTGTTATGGCAGCCCTAGCAAACTTTATTCAGAGATGTGATATATACTATTTAGAAGAATGGATGAGCTGTGTGTGTGTGTGTGTGTGTGTGTGTGTGTGTGTATGCCCGCGTTTGGGGTTTTCATAAAAGACTTTTCTGCAGAGAGCACTTAAACTTCATAGTAAGGCATGAAATGAACTCTTGCTTCTGTGTTGGTAATTAAATGTTAAAAATAGATTATTGAGTAAAGGACTTGATGACCTTTGATGAAAGTGGAAAGACCCCATCAAGAGTTGAGTCCTTCTTAGTTCATGGTCATCCTGGCTCCATGCCAAAGGAAACCATGTTAAGGAAGAATTTTTATTAGAGAGAGTTGTAGCTTAAATCTGACACATGAAAAAAAATTAATGATTGGTGTGTTAAAGCTGCACATCACAGGTTTGCACAGAACATTTTCAAAGCAGGAGTAACCAGAATCCTTCTATGACCAAAGAAAATCTCATTAATGTATTAATGTAGGCATATAGATGCAAATTTATAAAACAATTAAACATAATGGTGATTAACTGTACAAATCACTATGAAAGTCTTATAGTGATTTATGAATAATATTATAAATAATTGAATTTTTTTAGACCTCTTTTATAACATATGTCATCAGAATTATAATTATTTGTCAAATTGGTTGTGTCCTTACTAGTCAGTCACATTTTTAAGATCATGAACTCAATTTCTTTTTGTTTTTCATCAGTGATGCTTAATAAATGTGTTGAATGAATGAATGAAAAAATGAATAGATGAAAAATGAATGAAAAAATATCTACAATTTGTATAGCAACTGGCTTCTCAAACTTTGGAAGTAATATATCATTTAATAATAATTAACAAAAAATTCTTGTGCCATAGGTTTTTTTCCCATAACATGAAATTTGATGGTATCCAACTTTTAAAAAATTACATTTTGGAAGATGACTTAAGGTTGAGAAAATGCTCTCAGTATAGTGTTAAGTGAAGGAGAAAAAATTATGCATACATACATGATATCATACATACACATGCACACAGAAATAAAAGGAAGTAAACCAAAATGTTAACTGTGATTCTGGCCTGGGTGAAGAAATTCATTATGGGATTCTTCTCAGTCAAGTTTGCTGAAAATAATTTAAGTAGACAAAATTTATCCTTTTTAGTGCATAGTTCTATGAGTTTTGACAAATGCATAGCTTTCTATAAGTTTTTTGGTGGACAAACCACAGCAATCAAGATAAATAACATTTCCATCACCCCTAAAACTCCCACATGTTCCATTGTACTCATTCCTCCCCATACTGTCCCTACCACCCTGAGCCCTGGGAAACTAAATTTTCTTTCCTTATAAATTCTTTTACCCGAAATATATTCAGAAATCACAGGGCATGTAGCTTTTTAAGTATGATTTTCTTCATTAGCTGAATGCTTTTGAGATACATCTATGTTGTTACATGTACTGGTATGCATTTTTTCGAGTTTTTGGTGATTAAGAGTAAAGCTACATGCAGGTTTTTGTTTTGGGGACGTTCGGGAAAATATTTTTTTGTTGGACAGTGTAATTAAACAGTATCTTTTAAAAAAACTTATTGGAATTACTTAGACTCTCTTATTAATCAAATACAAATCTTCACTCAAATAGTAAAAATAAAAGATAAGAATAATGTAAAATATTGATTTAACCTTTTTACTTTGCTTAATACAGAAGATTTAAGATTTACAGATAATCACCACATGCAAATACTATAATTCTGAAACTTTACATTTTTTAAAAATTTAGATTTTAGACTGTAATCTGAGGCATCCACTTGAGATTTAAAAAAATCATTATCAGTCCACTACACTTGGCATTGTAATGTAGCTCTGTTTTATATGAATATAGCCCATTCTCCCCTTTGTGATTAATGACCAGTCAACAATCAAAGGACTCCTGAACACTGGGGGCTCTTTGGCTGTTTCTCAACTGTGTCACAAGTGGTATGAAAATACCTGTGGGCCAGAAAATAAAAAGGACTCAATTACAGCAGGAAGGAATATTGAGTCACCTGTAGAAATAAGGAATTTGGGTTAGATAAGAGAGTGACTTAAGGAAACTGTTGCTTAAATGGATGTTCACATGTAGTTACTAATTTATATCTGATAGACAAATTATGTTCTCTCTGAGTTGGTATCTGAACCATATGTATAATTTTGGTGGTTCTCTTCTCTGGCTTGTCTGTTGAACTGGTAAGCAAGTTTAGAGGGGACTTTTGGCTGAGGAAGAAATGAGGTTTTTTGGTAACTGGGATGGAGTGGGGAGAGGAATTAAGAGACTATGGGAGACAGCACTGTAACCTTCTTAAGTAATGGTTACCTGGCCTTGATCTAGCCCTCTAGACCTGTGTCAGAGACCAGAGAGACACAGAGGATCCATGGGTCATCAGGTACATGGAAAGATGCTGGGAGGACTACACGGCAGCCCTAAACAATTAGGACATAGAATCTACAGGCCTAATGTTCTCCCAGAAAGACCTGCTTGAGGAGTTGCCACTCCCATGGTTTCTTCTCAGGCAAGGACTTTATTGAAGCCTGTCAGAACGGAAAAACAAGAGATCAGAAGAAGCACAACTGAGACACCTCTGGGACTTCTAGATATAACTCAGTGAAACTTTAGTGTTAGTACAGACTGGAGGATCTCCATTATACTGAGGAGGGTTAGAGCATGTGAAATTGAAATTATTAGTGTGAATGCTACCCCAGTGGGAAAAGTCTTAAAGCCTCCTTATCCATCAGATTTGATCTCAAATGTAATTTCCTCAGAGCAAGAAGTCTTCTCAGAATTCCTAGACTAGATGGGATCTCCTATGTACATCTTCAGTATCATTTTGTCTCTTGGTGCTTATAAGAGTTTGATTAATTTTTTGTCAATATTATTTTTTCCGTTAGACTGTAAGCTCCACAAGGGAGAACATCACAGACATGGAGCATAGTAGGTGCTCAATGTTTGTTACATAAATAAATGAGCAAATGGATGAATGAATGACAGTTTTGCACGAGCAGCCCCAAGTGAACTTTCTTACTTCTTTACTAAATATTAGTTAGCCTTTGGGAAACCTGTTAGAAACTTCTCTGGGCATTTCTTCTCTGATAAATTTTATGTTGGTTTTTGGACTCATACTCATCATGATGGGGAGAGGCTTCACCCAACCTCCATAGAGGAAGTTATAGTTTGACTGTAATATACCAAAGCAACTGGTAGAAACAGTGAAAAAATTAAATCCACAGATTAATTTGAATGCCTGATGCCAGATAGCTACTTAGTTTGATTTTTACCCCTAAAAAAAAAAAAAAAAAAGAAAAAGAAAAAAAGAGCAAAGAAAGAAAGAAAGAAAGAAAGAACTTTTACCCTTCACTGAATTGATTTAACAGCTTGTTCTTATAAGGTGTACCCATCTCCATGTCTATTGGCACACAAGATTATCATTTACTCTTAGCAAATAATCTCCCCTGAGAACTGGAGTTTGACTGCCCTATTATTCTATGTACCTCTGATTAGTATATCTACCTGATTTTTTTTTTATTTCATGACTTAATTATTTTGCTCTTGTGCACTAAAATTTTTCAGTTTAAACATTCATTGAACATAGACTATCTTGTTTCTAAATTTTAACATGTATACAATTTTAAAACATATTCATCTTTTATAAGAAACTTGATTAGTTTTGGATATTATGAAACTTTATAGGTGGGCAGTAATATGTTGTGAAGAATTAATTCTCTTAGTTTCTTATGGCCTTATAAAACTTGATGCAATATGCCACTCATGTGTATAAAATACTGTGTGATAAAATTATTTCTCTAGATGTAACATTTCTCTTTTTTAAAACCCTTTTTAAAAATTTATTTTAGAGCTAATACTTGAGAATAATTTTACTACCACAATATGGGTCTTATTTTATAAGAAGTTATGATAACAATAGATTATAGTCATTTTGTTCATCATCCAACAATACTTTTGAATAGTTTTTAGTACTATTGATTTGTAAGCTTGTGGTGTTGTAAAATAACATAGAATCCTATTTGTCTTATGTCATAGGTGAGTATGAAGCAGAATAGCAGGGACAGCAAATTCTGCAAATTGACATATTTTGGGGTCTAGTGGAAGCAGATGACCTAGTTGAAGGTGACCAGCTAGGTGTGGCAAACAGGAGAATGCTTGCCTTTGTAAATGAAGCTTCTATTAACTTGGTTTCAGCAGGAAGGCAGGATGTAAAGACCTTCAGATTTTCTGCTTCTGGTTCCTTTTGTATTTTCAACTAAAAAAATAGGAATCTTAAGTTTAAAAAAAAAAATACCTTAAAATCAGACAGATCACTGTGCAAATCCTGGCTCTGCCACTTTAAGCATTTATCTCAAAAAACCATCAAACTAAATATTCCGTAAATAATAGCTATTATAGTAAAACTAGAATAACTCCAAGTTGGATTGACCTCTAGTTTCTGCATTGCTCAAGATCTCTCAAAACAAAATGTTCTAACAGCATACTGTGTACACAGTACATACAGTACTCTGGCTGGAATGTGGGCATACATGTGTGCATGTGTATATTAGAAAATTAAAAAGAAGTTACTAACATTTCTGGGTAAATGATAAATATTGGGCAAACACAGAAAGATCAATGACATAGAAGTACGTTTGCTACTAATTCTGCAAACTTCTTTCCTCAGAGATGAAGTACCCTACTCATCCAGTTGTTTTGGATATACATTATCCACTTACTACTGCATCGAAATGCATTTGTTATTTGCCCATGCTTGGTTCCCTCAAGGATCTTTCTAAGTGATTGAGGCTAATCTGATGAGTTAAGGTTCTGATGGCATGAAATTGCTTAATGTCTTATCTCTTCTAGGTAGAGTTTGCATTTTAACATGGGTCTTCAGTGCCTTAACCTATGGGGTTTGTAATAAGATTAGAATGGCCAGACACAGGGCCTTGCACCTGAAAGGATGCAGCAGTCAGTATTTGTGCATAAATCTGAGAATTCTAGCTACTGGCAGAGTGAGGCCAAAACACTTTTGGGAAGGAAGACATTTCAATCTCCTTCAAACCTATGTATGGGTAAGATTTACTGGTTAGAAGACTCTCTATTCTGGGTTGTATCAAAAGTAATCAGTACTTTAACTTATTTGAAAATGATTTTAACTAGCTGTGTTGGAATTACTAAGCAGATCTTTAGAAGACAAAAAAGGATGAATTGGACAATCTCTTTGTCAAGCTCTATTTTATGCTGATAACTTGTCCTTTCTCTAACCACACCAGTATTATAACAAAGATATCATTAACTTTGACAAAGTATTTTGGCATCATTTTCAATTGCAGGACCTGTGCCTCCTACAGAGTCCCCCCAGGTTTTTCAGAGTTCTCAGAGGATGCCATATACATACTCTCAAATTAGTTCCGTGTGGCATAAACATTCCACTTCTCTTCTGCTCCAGGTTTATCCCTGCTGCCAAGGCCTAAGACAGCTATGAAGCTGTATGCCACTACTTCTTTCCATGGCCTGTGTTCCACTGGGAACCATTTCTGCTATTGTCCGGCAAACAGCTTAACTGGGTACTGCAGTCACCCTCATGCCCCATCATTGCCTCTTCTGAGCACCAGTGTCTTTGACACAGGCATGGCTAACTTCTTTGCCCATTAGGTAACTTCAGAGGTTCTGAAGTGCTGCCATGTTCTCTGGAGTCTTTGGACCCCCAGTACCAGGTTGTATTCTCAGCAGACAGGTAGATTACCTCTACTCTCTTGGCTGCTCTACTTTGTGCCCCAGAGATTTATAGAGTTTTAGATGAAATAATTCTTTCAGTTTTAGACTCTATTATCCTTGAGTTCATACAAGCATGAGTTAGTTGGGGAAAAAATTCAAGTAATATATCATGTCCTACTTAGAATAAATAGTTCTTTTAGCAATAAAGGGTTTGTTTTGACTACTCCTGGGTACCTGACCTCACTTTCTTTAGATAATGTTTTCTCCCTGGAGACTATATGTCATAAATGGCCCCCTGGCAGCCACTCTGCTGACTGTCAGGTGCACCAACACTCCAGTAGGAACATAGCTTACAATTCCACTGGGCCTACGTACATCTTCAACTGTGAGTTTTCTTGGGACTAGAATTTAGTCTCTATACTTAGATTTTCTAATTTTTACTTGTTTAAGCATAGAGAACTTGTAAGAGTATGGCTCTTAAACAAATGATATATTTTTTACCTCATTTATTGAGATATTTAGAAATACTTTCTCACTTCTTCCTGAAAATTTTCAGACAGACAAATGACCAGCAAAATAAAATTGTCTGTCCAAAGTGTATGTAGCCTAAGACTAGGAATGGAACTTTAATGAAGAGAAGTCAAAAGACCCAAAGGGTAGCTAAGGAATCATTTTTAATTATTCCAGGCCAGGTGCAGTGGCTCACGCCTATAATCCTAGCACTCTGGGAGGCCGAGGCAGGAGGATCACTTGAGCTCAGGAGTTTGAGGCTAGCCTGAGCAAGAGCGAGACCCAGTCTATCCTAAAAATAGAAAAAATTAGCCGGGCGAGGTGGCACGCACCTGTAGCCCCAGCTACTCAGGAGGCTGAAGCAGGAGGACTCCTTGACCCCAGGAGTTGGAGGTTGCTGTGAGCTAGGCTGACACCGTGGCATTCTAGCCCAGGTGACAGAGCAAGACTCTGTCTCAAAAAAAAAAAAAAAAAAAAAAAGACAAGAAAAGAAAAGAAAATTAGTTATTCCATACATGAATCAAAATAGAATCTGAAATCCACTTAAGATCTCATGTCCTAACCAATAAAATAAAACAAAACAAGGCAAATCTCACTGTGATTGCCTGCACGGCAGCCATTCTATTTTCATCTGTATATAACAACCTCCATCTTTTTCAATGGCAATATGATTGGCCCCAAAGAATAAACTGCTTTTAGTTAATCACGCCAACTCCGTCGTCTCTTGGCAGTGACTGGCCTAGGGGTAGGCATATGAACAAATCTGATTAATGAGATAAAAGAGGAAGTACAAGAGTCTTCTATGAAGTTTTTTTTTTTTTTTCCTTCCTTATCAAAGAAAGAAAACGTTATGAGGAAGGTTCATTCTCAATGCCTTGAGGACATTCGTGCTTCCTGTTTTTAGAAGTAGATCAGGTAATTGAAGCTACAGCTGCCATCTTGGGATTATGTAGAGTAGGCCTAGAGTAACAGGGCAATCGGACCTACGTTGAGCCAGTATAGCAGTACCCCCTTATCCATTGATTCACTGTCCATTATTTCAGTTAGCTATGGTCAACCATGGTTTAAAAATATTACATGGAAAATTCCAAAAATAAACAATCCATAAATTTTAAATTGCATGTCGTTTGCAGTAGCATGATGAAATCTCATGCTGTCCCACACCTTACCACCCGGGTGGTGAATCCTCCTTTTGTGCAGTGTATCCATGCTGTGTAAGCTAACTCTGCTGGTGAGTCACCTAGTAGCCTGCCTTGGTTATCAGGTTGATTGTCACAGCATGGCAGTGCTTATGTTCAAGGTTAATAGCCTACTGCTGCGTAACAATGCCCACATCATTCACCTCACTTCATCTCATCATGTAGGCATTTTATCTTCTCACATCATCACAAAAAGGATGAGAATAGTGCAATAAGATATTCTGAGAGAGAGACCACATTCACGTAACTTTTATTGTAGTATATTGTTATAATCTATTTTATTCTTAGTTATTGTGGTTAATCTCTTACTGTGCCTAATTGATAAATTAAACTTTGTCATAGATATGTATTAATATGCATAGAAAAAAACACCATATATAGAGTTTTGTACTATCCACAGTTTCAGACATTCCCTGGGGGTCTTGGAACATATCCCTCCATAGATTAGGGGTTACTACTGTATTAAAATGTTCTATTATTGTGACATTCAATGCATCGGAAGTGATAAAATCCTAACTCAGCACATGTATAGTTGTTGGGATAACAACCACATTTTATATCTGGTATACCTGTTAAACCTCAATTTTTTTTTTTTCTAAAAGAAAAGCAGATTTTCAAGAGAGACAAAGTATTTAGAAGCTTATGTCTAGGTTTTAATTCACCCCCAAACTCCAGCCAGTATTTTGTACTGAGAAGAAATCATCATCTTAATTGTATCCTGGTAAGATTTAAAATAACTTGGCTTTTTTCCTTCAAAATGAGATGTTTAATGGAAATGCTTTAAAGGCCCAAGCTAGTGAGTAAAGCACTATTGTTACAGCTATTTCAAAATGACATTTGTGCAGACTATGTAAAATGTTCAGAGTCATTAAATAGCATTCTGTGGCCACCCATTTATCCTTCCTCAATCATGTAATAAAAGAACTAATCATGATCAAGTCCTCAGTTTCAAAAAATTGCCTTTTTTTGCAGACTGCCCTGGAGCTTAAATAAGTCATATTGCTGCTCAGACCCTTAAGAGGACTAAACATCAATTTTCATACCTATGAACTAAAGAGTTGTAAAGTAGAATGAGCTTGTGATGTTTCCTGGGAGTATTCTTTCATCCGAAGATTATTAACTGGGCTTAATTTCTCCCTCTTGTTTCCTAATGTGTGTGACACATACATATAAATTTAATATTAATATTATTAATGTGTTAGTCCACCTCAGAATGAGGATGTAGCCTTTTCTCTCATAATTGTGAAAGGGTGGAACAGAGTGGGCCACTGCTCTCTCTGCTAATCTCTCTTCCACCCCTTATGATTAAACTGCATTGAAAGATATCTTCTATGATTCAAGAAGATTGTTTTTTAATATTTGCTTTAATATGAAAGAAGGATATACTCATTCATCATCAGAAATGTTGTTAAAACAGCACTTCTTATCAACCATTGATGATGAATGGGAAGATCTTTTCTTAGTACAGGAGAGAATATTACACAAATTTTCTTGAGTCTTACCAGAAATCTTTCTTAATAAAATTCAGCTCATTAGTTTGCAGAAGAAGATGTTTTCAGTCATAAAAGGTACAGTGACACTGGGAGATGTTTCAAAGACTTTATGCTATGTTTATGAGTAGATACAGGCATAGCTGGAATCATATGTGTTTCTAACAGAGAAAAATTTCGGCTGATAAAATTTGTTTTGAGGGGACAGCCTGTCATCTTGTCATATAGTCTCTGGTGTTTATTAACTATCAATTGAATATGGGAATAGTATTAATACTAGATATTACAAGAAGTTACAATGAAAAATAAACCAAGAAACAACATTTTTTTAGGAGCTAGAATAAACATGTATTAAATAAAAGATGGTGCTATGTCCACAAAAATTACTGTATCCACGCAGCCCTCAGTAGCCACTGAGAACCTGCTGTATGTCAAGCCTTGAGAGTCCTGGTGGTACATCTGGACATAGAGCAATGCTTCTGTTGTCCTGGAGCTAATGTGTAACTTGTCCCAGGGGTCTTCTATTTGCTACTTGAGAATCCTATCAATAAATAAAGTTATATTTTCAATTATCCAACAATTCTTTATAGCTTAGCCTTATTTCTATTAAATGTGTTATTCTTTTACCTGCAAGACAAAGTGATAAGAACAAATTTGAAACAGATACTATAGTCTGAGCAATTTCACTGGCTGCTAGCTAATACTAAAATAAGGATCTAGAAGACTGGTCTCAAGCCTTAGAAGCATTAGTGTTCCATGAATCAATTCCATGTCAGAGTTTTTGGACGTATCAGTAGATCAATTTTGCATCATTCATTCCATTGATCTCCCAGTGCTATTACTGGCAGACATGCAGAGCAAAATAAAATTAATCCACAGCGCAGATAGAGAATAAGTAAGAGAAGTCTTTACCGAGTTTCATGTGTTTTGGGGCCACCAACACTGGCCTCAGAGAGACTGCATGTCAACTCAGTGGTCTCTCCAGAGTTTAGAGTTACAGATTGAAAAATTTGGAACTTTTTTTCCTGCGAGCTAAGCAAAAGTGCTTCAAAGTATGAAAGGTGGAATATTTGAATGTTGTTGCTCTTGCTGGGGAAATTTAGGTAGATCTAATTGCATTCAAATTCAACTTACAAAATCCCTGTGGTGCCTTGGGTCAGCAGAGAGTCTTCATCTTAAGTGCTCATTGTGTTCTCCTTATATCTTCAATACCTCCAGTGCCAACTGGTTCAATGACTAGAATCTGCATGGATGCAGCATTCTGTCTTAAAACTTACCCATGTAACAAGGAGAAAATATAGGTTTAAACCAAAGGGTGTAATGCAACTTTTAGTATGGGAGAAATCCAACTGGATACACTATCAAGTTCCTTCCAATGAGGCGTACAATTTTTGTAATGGAAAGGAAGGGCTAATTTGCCAGAAAAGAACACAAGATCTATTGAAGATAAATTATGGAAAATTATTAAAAAGGATAAAATTAACTTTGAGTTGTCATGATTGAGATTTACTTTTAAAACCTGCAAAATATTTATAAGGGATCTCTATTTACATAAATGGGTATATATATATATATATATATACACACGCAAGTATATAGATATGCTTTGTGTTGTGAATGATACTGATAAATGGAAGGCTTTTTTTGGACAAAGGCAGCGTACAAAAATGTATAAAGTAATATGCATCAGAATGCAACATTTAACCATAGCTTACTACTTAAAATTTAAATAGGTATAGTAAATAGTCCAGGTATAAATATTGGTACATTAACCTAGTTAATGCAGGAGTTCTTAAATGTAGCACTTTTGGTTTGAACCACATAATCCTTTGTTGTAAAAGGCCATCCTGTGCATCATAGGATGCTTAGCAGCATCTGTGGCCTCTACCCACCAGGTGCCAGTAGTACTTACTGCCTCAGGGATGACAACCAAAAATGTCCCTGGAACAAATTTATTGCCAGAAACCCTGAAGGGGGGAATTACTAGTGGTTGAAAAACCACCAATTTAACTAGACCCTTTATATCCTGCATTAGTAACCAACAAAGCTTGCTACATATTAATATGCTAACATAGCAAGCATGAAAGAGGAATTGTGAATGGTATAATGATTCTTCAACTATTTTGTATATAAACAACTGCTAACTGAAATATGTTAGCAATTTTAAGAATGAAAGTACAACATACTCTAGCCTAACATTAAAACTAACAAGAGCATAATTAAATGTTATTTCCATTTAACTACTTTACCACTTCTATGGGAAGGCATTTAGTTTCTTGAAGACTTTGGACACATTGTTAGTAATATCATCATCATGCTGTAGAAAACAGGAATATGGTAAATATAATTACAGAACTATGTCTCAGAATAATAAAGATAATAGTTTCACTGCTTTTTGCACTGATCATGAGACATAGACAATTGTGCAGGGTTTTGGAAATTAAATGTATAGGGAACATCGGTAAGAATGGAGAGATTTCAGGGTAGGAACACTAAGTTCAAGATAATTCTTAATAACATTTCTGAGACATCAGATTAGAGAGGAAGATGGAGCAGGGGATAGTTATTTACATAAAGATAAATTGAAAGTTGGAATATAATAATATTTGCCAATAATCTGAAAACTTTCATGTGGAAGGATAAGTTTACCTATACTATTTTTCTCCAGAAGGTAGACAATTGGATAGATGGTGTTTTTAAGATGGAGGAAAAAATTGTTCTACTCAGCCTGGCTGACTCCTTATTCTTCAGGTCTCAGTTTCAATGTCATTTTTTAAAAAAATTCTTCACTAATCCCTTTATTTAAATTACAATCTCCGTTGTTGTCTCTCATAGCACCTTATCATTTACTTTATAGTGCTTACCACAATGTACAATGAAATATTTATTTGGGTGATTATTTGTTTATTGTCGGTTGATCACTTGAATGTAAAGTCCTAAGAAGGGAGATATCCTGCCTCATTTGTTCACCATTACATCATTGGCACTTAGTTTAGAGTCTGGCACTTAGCATGCATTGGTTCATTAAATGTATGTTCAGTTAGTAAGTGAGCAACATGAATAATGTGTTGAAAACAAGGTTTCAAAAATAAAATAGTAAGCCTAGCATAGGATGCTTCCACAATCATTATGACATTCTTTTATCATCTTCCAGAGGTGAGATAATTTTGAGCAGTTATGTGTTAAGAGCTGGCTCACACTGACTCATGAGTGCCAATTGTGCAAATCTTTTTCAAAATGCAAATTCAGTAAAGTCATAAAGGTAGCTTGAAATTAATTATGGCAGGAGTATTTGCATGAAAGAAATAAGCAAATGCAAATATTTAACTGGTTGTTAACCATTAACCAATGAATCACTGATGTTGAGTGTATTTCTATACAGTAAGTAAGCTGGAAAAAGAGGCCTTTCAGGCCTTTACCCTGAGTCTTTGCCTCTACAAAAGAAGCAGTATTAGAAATCAACTTCAGGAAATGGAGGTTTAGGTTATTTGGAACAACTCTTCTGCTGAGAGCAATCATACAAGTTGGACATAATATTTAAAGAAATACTTTTTAAGGGCAACAGAATGCTGCTAAGATAATAAGAACTTATGGAAACAAAACCTTAGGAAGCAAGGAAGCTGAGAATGTTAAGTTGACATTTGGTACTGGTTTTCCTCTTGAGGCTATTACTAATCCCAAACTTTTAGCGGAAGGGTAGAAAAGCTGAGCAGAGTACTCTAACAAGGCTGGAAGTATGAAAATTAAAGTCAAAAACCTACCAAAGAGAAGGATCCCTGTTTAATGCCAAGATTTTATTTGATAAATAGGAAGAAAGATGCATCTGAAATAGAGCAGCCTTAATAAAAACTAAAGCCCATGTTTGAATCACCTCCATCCTTGATTGGACTATGGTGAACTTCCCTTAATCTAGCTGTCTGCTAAAAGCAACAGTTCATCTTTTTTAGAGCTTTAAATTATTTGTACAATTTCCAAATACAATGTCAAATACTTAAACAAAGATATCAATCTAGGCTTATAAGAAGAAAACATTTGGTTAAACAAAAGCAATAGAAATAGACCTACAAGGTCTATTAGTTTTCTACAGGCATTATAACAAATTACCATAAATTTAGTGACTTAAAGCAACAGAAATTTAGTGTCTTACTGTTCTTGAGGCCAGAAGTTTGAAATGAATCTCATTTGGCTAAAATCAAAGTTTCAGCAGGGTTGTGTTATTTTTGGAGGTTCTAGGAGAGAACACATATCCTTTCCTTTTCTGGATTATGGAGACTACCTGTGTTCCATGACTAATGGCTCCATTCCTCCATCTTTACAACCATAAGTATCAGGCAGAATCTTTCTCACATTGCACATCTCTGATTCTCCCTGTTCTCTTTCCTCTTAAGTATATTGGGTCCTACATAATAATCTAGAATAATCTCTCCATCTCAAGATCAGCTGATTAGCAACCTTAATTTCATCTTTAATCTTAATTCCGTTTTGCTATGTAACATATTTACAAGTTCCAGGGAACCATATGTGGACAACTTTGGTGATCCATCATTATGCTTAACACGCAGAATATACAGAATATTAAGTTATATGTTGCACTTCCAAATGACTATGATAAATATGTTTGAACAATTTGAAGACAAAATGGCAAACTGGTTTCCCTGAGAGCACATTTGGGATTCACACCAATTGGGTATTGGACAGAGGTCGGGGCTGGGTGGAAGGGATGGGTGTATACCTACTTGATGAGTGCGATGCGCACTGCCTGGGGAATGGACACGTTTGAAGTTCTCTCTGGGGGGGATGGGGTGGGGGGAGGGGAGGAGTGCACACCTACATGATGAGAGTGATGTGCACTGTCTAGGAAATGGACACAACTAAAGCTCAGACTCGGGGGGATGGGGAGGCATGGGCAATGTATATAGCCTGATTTTTTGTACCCCCTTGATGAGCTGAAAAACAAACAAAAAAAAAAAAAAATGAAGAATTTTTGCAGATAAGTGGAAACTATGAAAAAGGATGAAGGGAAATAATAGAAATTTTAAAACATAACTTTAATTAAGACCTCAGTGAATGGGTTAAAGAGCAAATTAGATATAGCTGGAAATAAAGCTAGTGAAGAGGAATACAGCTCGGAAGAAAATATCAAGGATGAAATAGAGAAACACAAAAAGATGTACAATAGAGAAAAGAGCACAAGCAGGACATAGTGAAAAGAAATAATATATGTGTATTCAGAGTCCCAAAGGAAAAGAAGAGAGACTATAGGACAATGGAAATATTTGAAGAAATAATGGTAGAGAATATTCCAAAACTGAAGGAAGATATTGAGATACGGTCTTGAGAAAGTCTAAAATTCTAAGCATGGTAAATGTAAAGAAAATCACATGTAGACACATCATAGAATAACTGCTGAAAGCACAAGACATAAAGAAATTCATAATGAACAATCAGAATAAAAAGATGTATTAAATCTGAAAAAGGAAGAATAAGATTGACAGTGGAATTATCATGATAAACAATGGAAACTAGAAGATAATAGAATGATATCTTTAAAGCTCTGAAAGAAAATTACTTCCAAAATATAATTATATATTTGGTGGCAATATATTTTAGAAAATAAATTGTTTTTTTTAGCAAAAATATTGAAAGAAATGATCTCCATCAGTGCAAGACTAAAGGAAACACTTGAGCATGTTCTTCAGGTAAAAGGAAAATAATCACAGATGAAAGTTGGGGGATGCAGGAAGGAATTGAGGTCAGTAAGAACAGTAAATATGTTTGTAAATCTAAATAAGTATTGATTATATGAAAACAATAGTAATACATTTTGGGTTCCAAATATACTTAAAATTAAAATACATAAGAGTATAACATATAAATCAAGAGGAAGATAAAGAGAGTAATTGTGTTCTGTGGTCCATGTATTGTTTGGGAAATGGTATGCATACAGGGTGACTAAAAGTTCTGCTTTTCATTATGCCTTTTAGCTAGACATAATTAATGATAGGATCTTGTTTCATTCTCAAAGTGTCCTGTTTTAGATGGCAAATTACATCTCTACTCTGTAAGAGTATCGACTTTTATTAGAGGTTAATAATCCAAAATCGTTTTCAGACAGTCTCACTCTGTTGCCCCACGTAGAATGCAGTGGCATAATTGTAGCTCGCTGCAACCTCAAACTCTGGGCTCCAGTGATCCTCCTGCCTCAGCTCTGGGGGAGCTGGAACTACAGGTGCATGTCATGACACCCAGCTAATTTTTGTATTTTTAGTAGAGATGGGATCTCGCTCTTGCTCAGGCTGATCTTACACTCCTGAGCTCAAGCAATCCTCCTGTCTTGGCCTCCCAGAGTGCTGGGATTACAGGCGTGAGCTACAGTGCTGGGATAAAACAAACATCATGTTCTATTATGAGTAAACATTAAAAGAATAGCAACATAATTTAAACGATCTAATAGAACAGCAGTCTCTTTTTGGCACCAGGAACCAGTTTCATGGAAGATGATTTTTCCATGGATGGGGGTAGGGTCAGAGGGCAGAGGTGGAGCTCGGGTGGTGATGTGAGTGATGGGGAACTGGCTTTGCTCCTGCTGTGCAGCCTAGTTCCTAACAGGCCATGAACTGGTATCGGTCCATGGTCTGGGGATTGGGAACCACAGTAATAAAAGGAGAATAAAATTAAAATATTTACAAATATAAAAAAGGAAAGAAAGAAGAGAAAAGGGAATATAGAACCTGTAGTAAAAATATAAATCAAATATAATATAGTAAATTTATGGCAAAATTTATTGGCATTTTGATTAAATGTAAATAAACTGTAGGCTGTGATTAAATGGCAAAGATTTTCAGACAATAAAAATGTCAACTCCTACTTAGAAACTGCTTACAAAAGATATACTATAATTAGAAGTACAGAATGAGAGTACAGGATGAAGGAGAAAGTAGATGAAGCTACACTAATACATAATGAAGTATATTTTAAATTAAAAAATTACTAGAAATGGAGAGGCACATTGCATAATGATGAAATGTTTAGCATGCTTATAATTCCAGCTACTTAGAAGGCTAAGGCAGGAGGATCACTTTAAGGCCAAGAGTTTGAGGCTACAGTGCACTATGATTGTACCTGCACAGTAGGTCCGACAAAGTGAGACCCCATCTCAATTTAAAGAAGGAAAATATTTAATTCACCAGGAAGGCATTATCATTCTATATCTGTATGCTGTTAACAAATCGTACTATGAAAATATAAGGAAAAAATGACAACTAAAATAATTATACAAATGCACAATTATAGTGCACTTTAACACTTTAACATAACTCTTTCAGTAAATGATAGGAGAAACTAGATGTAAAATCAATAAATTTATAAAAGTTTTAAACGATGCAATTATTAAACTTGACCTAATGACCTAGGAAATATCATATCCGACAGTTAAAAAATGTACATTATCTTCAAGCACATATAAACATTTTTTAAAAATTGACCATATGTTGGGTCATGAATCACACTGTTATAAATATCAAACAACTTAAAATATGCAAAGCATTTTCTCTGACTACAGTGGAATTACCCTAGAAATTAATTACAAAAAGATAACCAGAAATCCCTAAACGTTAAAAAAAATTAGGCAATGCACTTCTAAATAATGTAGGGTCAAATAAGAAAACAAAACTAAAATATAATTTAAAATAAAAAACATTAAAAATATTGCCTGTATCTTTAAGATGCAACTAAATCTATGCTTAAATGTAAAATTAAATACTTGAAATAAATATTATATAAAAAGGAATAGGTAAAAATTAATAAACTATACTTCCATCTTGAGAAGCTAAGTAGAAAAATCAATTAAACAAAAAGAATGGAAATAATGAGAGCAGAAATAATAGATATCTATAAAAAAATCAACAAAGCCAAAAGTTGTTTCAATAAAATTGATAAGCTCTAGTGATACTGATCATGGAAAAATGAGAGAATAAATAAAAAATTAATACATATAATTTAAAAGGTTGTATTATTACAGATCTTACAGATATCACAAAAATAAATGGAGAGATTGCTTACATTATGAAGAAGCATAATGTTTAGCCCCATAAAGCTGGTAAGCACATTTACAAGAAGAAAAATTAGATACCAGTATCTTTCTTAAACATGCTTGCAAAAACTCCGAGCAAAATATTAGCAAACCAAACAGAGCAATATATCAAAGGGAAATACAATAAGCAGAGTTGTGTCTATTTTAGTAATGCAAGATTAGTTTAACATTTGGAAATCAATCAATGTGAATTACCAGATTAATAGAATAGAGAAGAGAAAATAAATAATCATAGTGAAGTGAATTTTAATAGTCAACAACTACAAATAACTTGTGTCCACCAAGTATAGAATGGATAAATAGGTTGTACTATAATCATGCAGTGTGCTATTACACAGAGAGAAAATTAATGATAATAATCTTGAAACTATAATACCTAGCAAAAGAAACCAGACATTTTTCTTCCATTTATATACAATCCAAAAACAGACAAAACTAATCTGTGGTATTTGAAATGGTACTGATAGATGTCTTCTGTAGTGTTTATAATGTTCTATTTATTTTCTTGAGATGTGCCTACAAGGTGTGTTATTTTGTGATAATTAATTGAACTAAATTATATATTGTAATTAGAACACTTTCATGTATAAATGTCACACTTCAATAAAACAGTCTATTTTTAAAAAATGACAGTCTAATAGAATGGTTTACTTCTCATTTGATTTTGACACACACAGCCCTTTGATAAGCAGGATTTTTTGTTGTTTTTTTTTTAACCAGTTAATCTTTTGTTATTGGATTGGTCTAATCAAATCTATGAAAATGATTAAACTGGTTGATTTAGGTAGACATGGCCTTAGGGGTGACATAGCTTTTCTAATTGAGAGTTTTATAAACATAAAATGTCATGACAATGAGAGGAGTATATAGGGAAGATTAGTATACCTTACAGTGATGCAAAATCGTTTAATAATTTGAATGAATAATATAACAAATACCAATTTTAGGAAGAACATTTGTTATTGGAAGATATTTATCTATCCTTAAGGAAATTCTGGGTTATTTGAGATAACCCCAGAGAAAAATCTGTGTAACTGAATATTTGTGAATTCAGTGTTGATTTCTGAGCAAGGAGTCCATTCACTACTTCTCAGGAGGTGTTCCAGTTTGTGGACATGAACACTGATGAGCAAATCAGCCTGTGTGGATTTGTGCAGCTACCATTAGTAGCAGTTCAGCTATCAGTTTTTTGAAAATTATTATGTGTTCTTGTAATAGTGGCACATGTAGACAGACGTCTTTATTCAAAGAACTGTGTACTATAAGGTGCTTTCCAAGAAAAGGTTTTCTGTTCTCTGCTTTTTCACCTTGGCTTTTGTATTGTCAGGGCTGAGGACTAAATAGGCTGACAGTTAAAAACAGCAGCAATAAGGTAGAGAAGTCAAGTGTTTGTTCCTCCAAGTAATATTGAATAAGTCATTCCTCTTCCATAAAAATGACATTTTTCTTTCTTTCTTTTTCTTTTGGGAGGTGGGTGGTGTAAAATGGATGATAATCTTACTTTAGCAGAAAGCAGCAGGTATTACTTCAGGATTTCAAACTTCTTTATTTATTGTACCAAAGGACAGTTGTTGAGAGCTCAGTTCACACATCTAAACACGAAATAATAATCAAGACATCCCTCCAAAGCAATTTCAATGACATGGCAGCAGCAGAGTCCTTCCGCCCACCAAAGGGAAGTCTTTTCTAGGTCACAAGCAGGAGACAGGCGTTTTTAAGTTTGGGCTTTCAGATAATTTTCCCACTGCCTGCAAATTCCATTAAAGCATATGGTAGTCCTTTCAGCTTTGTGACTCAGGCAAAGACACACCTGTCTGCACAGAAGCAGGTTTTCAAGATGTCAGTAGTCTTGATTTTGTGAGAGATGACTACTGCAGGAAAGGCAAGCATTCTTCACAGAGGGAAGAAAGCACTTTGAACTTTTTAAGAAACAGCGTCCTTCAAACCATACAGCATTGCTGGCAATTATTTCCTGTTTGCCAGAGTACTACAATCATAGTTTATGATAGTTTGAAAGCATAAAGCCAAGTTTGGAACCTTTGAGGCAGAAACTTCAGCCTCCATCAGCAGGCTGCATGTTATAATTTACTTCATTTTTCACAAAGGTGGTTCTGGAGACTGGTGCCAGAGGAGGCTTTGACACTGTTAATAGATCTGGCTAACAGAACTGGGGCTTCTCCTCTAAGGCTCACATTCACCTTTTAAAGATCTATAATGTTTTGAATACATATCCAGATCATTTCCATCTAAGGAAATTCATAGCAAGTAAAGAAAATCCCTCTCATAAGAAGATGCTGAGATGTGACCCACTCACTAATATTTTTACAAATACGTCATTTTTCATTGTAGTTTGTTGTATTAATTCCAACATGGGTTTGTATCCTGGTTTCCCATGTGGTGGCCTCTTCTGAGAAGTGGCTGACCACGGCTCAGGGCTGTTGTGATAAGATAAAAGCATGTTTACAAAGTACATGCCACATAATAGGTGCATAGTAAGTATTATCTAGTACCAAAATAGATGGCCCCAATTGGAACCACCATTGGTGTTGAGAAGTAGAAGTTCTCTAATTGCAAGGAGAGGCAAGGAAGTGCTGTTATCTGAGGACAGGAATGTGGGCAAGTCAAAATAATGCATATCTACTATGGTTTTCTGAATTTATTTATTTATTCATTTTTAATTATTATGGGTTCGTAATAGTTGTATATATTTATAGGGTACACGAGATGTTTTGATACAGGCATACAATGTGTATTAATCAAATCAGAGTAATTTGGGTATCCATCACCTCAAGTATTTATCATTTCTTAGGGTTAGAAACATCATAGTTCCACTCTTAGTTATTTTAAAGTATACCCTAAACTTATCATTGACTATATGGTCCTCTGAATTTGATACGTTTTTGACAATCTCCACTTTCTTGGTTTCTGTGAAACCAAGTTTCTCCTGGTTATTCCCCTACTACTCTAGTGCTCTTTCTGGGTATTTTCCTCTATGTGTAGGCATTCTTTTATGTTCTATTCTTAAACCATTCTCCTTCCTCTCTAAATACTTCTCTCTACGTATTCTTATTCACTTTTGTAGTTAAGCAATCCTCCCTACTTAGATGATGCCAAGTGTATATGTCTAACTCTATTTCTTAGAATTGGATATAACTAAGTCTTAGACCTATATATTGACCACATCCTTAAATAGCTCAATATGGATATATTCAAAATCAAAGTTATCTTTCTACTCTTTTACAGTTGATCTCTATCTTTCCTTCATTTCTGCATGTTGCCCTCAGAATAAAAGAGTGTTGATTTCAAGAGTGCAGATTCTGGAGTCAGAAGACTCCATTGGAATGCAACCTTGTAAAATTATTTAATCTTTGTATATCAGTTATCTTTGCCATAAAATGGATTTATTTATTAAATAGTTAATATTAGAATATTTTGTCAATTTATGGTGTGGACAATAGCAAATAGTGTATATAGAGCACATAGAACAGTGCTTAGCACAAAGTAAGCAGTATATGCACTGTAATGGTAACCAACATTTATTAAGTGATTATTATGTATCAGATGCTTAAGATGGTATTTAATCCTGGTAAGACGCTGTTTTACATAAGGTGCCTTTATCATTCCTTTTTTTATCCATGAGGAAAATGATGTTAAATAACTTGTTCAAAATCATTCAGCTGATGGACAGAATTGGAATTCAAAGTGGTGGTCCCATTTAGAGTTTGTGATATTATATACGAGGCTACACTACCTCCCTGCTAATGGTAACCATATTATATTTTTCCTATCGTAGGCATACAATTATTTTGCATCTCCAGAATGCAATGAGACTGGATATGGGAATCAGCAGCTGTCATTTGCATAAATCTTCAGTAGTCTCCCATTGCCTGTAGAATAAAATCCATAGTCTTATCAAGGTCTTTCATAACCTTGTTTCAATGAACTTTTCAGCTTTATTTCCTTTTCTTTTAAATAATCTTAGAATATGGTAAAAAAAAATTTCAACTCCTTTCAATTCAACAGGCACATTTTTTCAGTTTCTTAAGTTTTTACCTTGCCTCTACCCCCTCCATCCTCAATATCTCTTCCTATAAAAATCCTTCCTATGTTATGAAAATTATGGCCCCACCAAAATATTACTCTCCATGAATTCCCAAAGCTTCTAGTCTGTATACCAATGGCAACATTTTGGTACATTTATTTCCATTAATTTTGTAGGAGAACGAAGATTGTACATTTATACCACAGTCATTTCTCTAGAGTTAATGTGTTGGAATACTGAAGCATCACTGAAAAGTGCTACTTTTTTCTTAATTATTTTTACAGCAAGATGGACCAAGACAAGACTGTGATCTGTAGAGAAATAGTTGTGCCTAAAACATCTGTTCACTTCTTAGGATATTAGATTCGACACCTAGGAAAGAATCCTAGCATAGAGTTTAAAAGGATTGGCTAGCTGACTAATGGAACAATAATTTGGGGAAATTAGAGAATTTTCCTTTTAGAAGATGGGTAGAATATATTTTGAATTCATCCTAAGGGAACTATACATGAGGAGTTAATTAGAGTAAATACTTTGGCAATGGTTGGTACCCACTACTTAGGAAAAGATTCAAACATTTCTGGCAAAAAGAAATTTTCTCCTGGGGCACTATTTAGCTTTAGGCTATTGATCAGATGTTTTAGTGCAGCTGTAGTTGTTGAGATTGCAAGATGGGGAGATCTTGCAATCTCAAAAGTGCATAGAAATCATCTTTACAGCTACGTGAATTAGCTGGTTCAGGTACTAATATAGATACAGGCTCTGAATTTAACTTATTGAAACTATACTTTTTACAACAACCTCAGGTCTGCAACAGAGCCAACTGTTGATATGTATTAATATCAGAGTTTACCTTTTGAGCGGGTAAGTTGCTTATAAAGCATTTTGCTTTTAAATATTGTTGGATATTGTTATATATCCAACAATGTTTAAAATATTTTCAAAGGAAATATCTCATGTGTCCCCTTAAGTGAAGTCTGGTCACACTGAGTTAGAGAGGTCTGTTTCTATTATCAAAAACCACAGCTGTGGGAGAAACAAAGGTGTAGATGCAAGGTAGAGTATTTCTGCAGAGCTTGTCAGGGAAGCTGCATCAGCCTTACTGCCTAATGGAATGATGGTTGTTGCAGCTGTTTCTGCTCACCTCTGGTGCCCCCATATCATTGTCACTTACAATATTAATAAATAAATGTTTTTTTCCCCAGAGTATTTAGCTCTTTGATTTTTTTTTTCATTTAGCTAATAGATAAGATGACCAAACTTTTGATTGTCTAAGTATTGAGAGACTGTATGTAATCTGTTTATAGAAAGAAAAAAAATCTTTAGCAGGAAGAAAAGATGAGTGGTATAAATTTTATAGACTTCAGAAAGTTGCCTATAAAATGGGTTGAAAAATAAAAAAAAATTTCCCTTCTTATTTTTCCATAATTTCACTATTCTAGATAGATATCTGATTAGATACAGATACAGCAATGTTATGGACAAAGAATACATTTTTACCTAGCCCTCTCTAAAATGGAATTAAGCAAAAAAAAAAAAAAAATTATAGTAATTAGATGCTTTTATAAAATTATTTTCTAAGTAATCTGCCCCAAGAATAATCTGTAATTTAATGTGGCTGTTTCTGTGTCTCTGTTAGTAAGTGCCTTTGGGGTCAAATGGGGAGTGGGATTGCTTTTTGAAACTCATAAAATGATTTCTCAAAATGTTGTAAAATGTCTATCTCTGTCAGCATCTCTTAGGACACTAAATAAAAAATACACGTTCCTAAAATCTATTAATACATCAGACATATAGACTCAGAATTATGGGAGTTGGTTCTGGGAAATAGGCATTTTTAAAAACTTTATCAGGAGAGTCTTATTTTGAAAACTTGCACATACAACAGAAAACCAATATT
This sequence comes from Eulemur rufifrons, assembly GCF_041146395.1. Lineage (NCBI taxonomy): Eukaryota > Metazoa > Chordata > Mammalia > Primates > Lemuridae > Eulemur > Eulemur rufifrons. Next base: position 67,713,490 of record NC_090997.1, on the reverse strand, counting down.
TTTTAGTTGAAAGGTAATGAATCTCTTTTGAATTGGGAATCTCAACTATGCTTTGTCAAACTTAACCAATAGGAAAAATGACCCAAAAGGTTCAGGGAAGAAAATATAAGGTATGTTGCCTATACTGGACTGTAAGAGTATTCTCTTATTGTGAGGCAGGATTTAGAAGAGAAAATCTATGTTTTTGGAGTAGTAACTATGCTATTGTCCCTGAATAAACAAAACTCTGTGCTAGATACTAGTGATACAAAATGAATAGGACATAATGACTATCCTCGAGAAGTTTACATTATTTTGGGAGATTTACCCGAAAACAATAATGGCTAGAACAGAATTAGTCACAAGGGCAGAACAAAGAGGGGAAGGATACATTAAATTAATTCTTGAAGGAAGAGTTGGAATTTTCAGGTTATTGGTAATGGGAAAGTGTAGGCCAAAAGATTAAATTTTAGGGCAAGGGGTGATATGTATAAAGGCATGGACATTTGAAACAGCATAATGTATTTGCCAAAACTGTAGATTTGTGGCTGAAGTGCCTAGAACTGTACATTTGAGAGAGAGGTTTCAAATCCTAGCCACACAATGATTACAGAGTAAGTAGATTTAAGAGAAGGCTTAGGCTGGGCGCGGTGGCTCACGCCTGTAATCCTAGCACTTGGGAGGTCCAGGTGGGCGGATCCTTTGAACTCAGGAGTTCGAGACCAGCCTGAGCAAGAGCGAGACTCCGTCTCTACTAAAAATAGAAAGAAATTATATGGACAACTAAAAATATATAGAAAAAATAAGCCGGGCATGGTGGCGCATGCCTGTAGTCCCAGCTACTCAGGAGGCTGAGGCAGAAAGATTGCTTGAGCCCAGCAGTTTGAGGTTGCTGTGAGCTAGGAGGACGCCACGGCACTCACTCTACCCCAGGCAACAGAGCAGACTCTGTTTAAAAAAAAAAAAAAAAAAAAAAGAGAAGGCTTAGATATGATCTTTTCCTTTGCTGTCTGTAACTATTTTGATGTCTTTTTTTCATATGCATGCTTTCCCTAAGTGACCCTGTCCTGACCTATGTCTTTAAATATCAACTCTGCTGAGAACTTTTGATGCATATTTCCAGCATAAACTCCATATTTGTGTCTTATTCCTTACATCACTTCTCCATTTTGCATCTTACAGATAACATATTCAAGATGTAATTCTTGATTTCACCCTCACAAACTTAGACCTAGCTCAGTCTTCTCCACCTTGGTCAATGAGTTCCTGAAGCCAAAGTTCTAAGAGTCCGTCTTAATTTCTTCCCCTGCTCACTCATCCATTAGTTTTTATCGGCAAAATATGTTCCAGAGTAGTCGACCTCTGTTGCCATTGCCCTCTATCATGAGAGCCATCACATGTGTAGTCTTGAGCGTCTTCCCTTTTACTCTGATAGCCTATTTTCCTGCATTACAAGTTATCTTTATGACATGTAAATCAGGGTACTCATTTGGGTCTTAAAACTTTTTCTATTCATTTAGAATTAAAAACAAACTGTTCCCTGTGATCTCTAAAGGCCTGACTGGCCTAAATTCAATTTACCTCTTTGATCTTCTCTCATTCCCTCTTTGCTCCCCTCACTGAGCTCATCATGCTGGTCTTTCCTTGTCCCTAACATGCCAAGCTAGGTCCTCCACGGACATTTGCCCTTGTTCTTCTCTTTTTCCTGGGATGCCTTTCCCTGGCTCTGAACAGGCATGGTTTTTTCTTACCATTCAGATCTCAGCTCAAATGTCACCTCTCCAAAGAGGAGGACTCATCTGATCGCTCGATCTAAAATAGCAAGTTTAGCAACCAGTCAGTTACTACTCTTCACGTTGCCCTGCTGTTTTCCTTTATTATATTTATTGCTATTTCTAATTATTTTGTTTATTTCAGTTTCCCCCCACTAAAATGTAAGCTTTCTATGAAAGGGGCCTTATCCCTTTTATTCACCTCCACCAGAAACTGTGTGCACAGAATACACTGAGGGCTTCTCTATAAATATCAGTTGAATAAATGAAAAAGTGAAGACAGTTATTTTCAACTAAAAAATGATGAGCATATTCTCTTGAATTACACTGTCCAATACACCAACCATCAGCCATTTAAATTCATGTGACTATTTAAATTCATTTTGAAGTTACTTATACTTAAAATTCTAAATTCGGCTTCTCAGTGGTATTAGCCATAAGTGTTCCACAGCCACATATGGCTAGCGACTACTGTGTCAGACAGTGCAGAAATAGAACATATCATTTTCATGGAAAGTTCTATTGGACAGTACTCTATTCTAGAGAATGAGTAGGTAAGCCATAATAAAAGAGGAGATAGTAAAGAAAGAAAAATTCTAACCAAGACAGGTTCTATTTTTAAGGAGTAAGTAGAAAGTTATGGGATTTTCATCTTTAGAGCTCTCTTATGCAAGATAAATTCTCATCTCCAGAGTGAGCTTCGCAGCCACATTGCCTGAATGTGGGTCTTTGGACTTTTGACCTCCCAAGGTCCCTTCCAGATCTACACATAATTATTTTTCGTGATTATAATTAAACTTTTTTTTTTGTGCCATTCAAACACTAAACCTTTTACAGAAACCACAGAAGACATGGTTTTTGATCTCAAGGAGTTTTTTTTAAGACTCTTTTCAAACTGTATTTAAGAATAGATCACATTTTGCAAGAGCTTTAATGAAAGGATTCATGATGATTGATGACTCTGAGAAAATGTGGGTGACAGAGCCCAGGATTTCAAAGCATTTACTTGTCCTGTTTCATTTACAAATTAGAAAAAATTGACTTGTCCTATTTAATTTACAAAACTTCAGAAACTCTCTGGTTTAAACTACTAACAATTGTAGCCTTGTTTTATTAGATCTCTACCTAAGAGCTTGTCAGAATTCTAGCAGGCTGGCATATCTTCCAGCTCATTCCCAGATTGCATTAAGGCAGGAATCCTTGTTAAGGCAACCAGTCAGCGCTCTTTGGAATAGTCCCTAAGATAATATTTTAAAGAAATGTTTTACTGAGTCTGAATACAAATGTATCTGTGGGGCTTGTTTGGTTTCAATTCAGGTCAAGTGACAAGAGAGGATATTGCTTGTCTAAAAAAATGTGATCATGGTTCAGGAATTTTTCTGTTCCATATGCAGTGAGCATGCTGAGAAGGAAGCAAGAGGGAAAACAGAGAGATAGAAAACACTTGGGGTTTGGAAAATCAGCTCCAGCAAAACTTTACAGAATGGTGAACCTGCATGTGGCTCCTACCTAAAGAAAAGCAGCTCACTTGATATTCAGAGGAATAAAATAGCATCAGAAAAAGCTTTTTTGAGCTGTTTTCATCTTTGCTGGCTTGCAATGTCATCATGTATTTCGGCAAATAGAGTTTGCATCAGTTCAGTTGACAGGACTTCATGAATTTTAATATCCTAACTCCATATTCATGTTAGTGTTGATGCACGCTTGCACCTTTTTTTCCCTTCATTTTTTAGTAAAAAGCTGGATTTGTGCCAAAAATACAGAGCATTGTCATTCTGTAAAGTATTTGAAACAATTAATGTAGGTTAAGTGAAAAATTACACAAGTTTGTGAAATTTGTTCCAACAATTCCATAAGCTGTAACTCAGGTTTAATTTTAATGAGTGAAATTGAACACACATTTTATCATTCCATTTCTAGGCATGTGAATTTGTTTAAATTTGGACTCCTTCACAAAATCTTCAAAACCTTTCAGTCTTAGATTGAGACAACCTACAAGTTAGTCATTTCTCACAAGACGGTATTAAAACCTTGTTTGCTTGAAGAAAAAACTCCTAATGCATCTTTAACATTATGTTCACATATAAAAAGATTAATACAAAACTGTAAAGCTATTACAAAGTTATTTATTGTTAAAGAAAACTGAATTTGACACCTTGGAATGATACATTCTCATGAATAACTATGGTTCTCCAAATTTACATATTCAGAGTTGGAATTTGGTCACCTGCATGTTAAGTTACCTAAAGAAGGAATATGCAAATTATAATCTAAGGTTCACAGAATGCAAAAAGGAAAACTTAGGCTTATAGAGAAAGATACACAAATTCACAATTGCATGAAAAAAAGCAGTTCAATCAGCATATTTGTTTTGGCATTCTGCAGCATATTACTGTAGGGAAGACAAGATTTGTTTCTTGAATAGGCAAAGCCAGAACAAATTTCTATTCTTGCTACATAATAGATGTTATTTAGAGATACAGAAGTACATAAATAGCTGAAAAGTTGGAGTTCTAGATACAATAATTCAGAAGACTTGAACACAGGTGTATCATTGCTCTGCTTCTTATTGTTACATTGTTGTCATATCAAAGTCAAGCCCATCCTAGGAAATTCAGACAGAACTTTTATCAGCTTTCATTAAATTCTGCTAGTTGTTGGATTTCCTGTGGACTGCATCCCCTTAAAGTTGAGCTCACCAGCTCAATGTTGCTGCCTTAATATGTGTTGCCTAAATAGCATTAACAGTGAGAATATAAAATTTGCTATAGATTCCTTTTTTGAATTTTTGATTTAGAAAGAATCAGAAGAATTTCTGATTTAGAAGGCAAGATAATTAAGTTCAAATATTTAACCTTATATTAGAGAATACATAAACTTAAACCTTGACTTCCTTCCAAAAAATTGTATTGGTATATAGATTTCCTTAATTTTATTAAATAAAATATTTTTAGCACTGACTCTAAGCATTTGCTCAAAGTGATCATCTCAACCTCAATGTCAAGAAAAATTAAAAATATTTCTCAACTCGTGGATAAAATATATATTTTGAAAACAAGAAAATTGAAGAAGCATATTTCTTTTAATTGTTATTTCAGAAATGAGAAAGGCATTTACTTGAGACCATGGTTCCACATTTATGAGAGCTTGAAGCCATAAAGAGAGAAAGACAATTAGCAAAAGGCCAAGTCAGATTGTTAAATAATGGAACAAGTTATAGAACAAGCCATAGAACTTTAAAGTTGAGTGGGGCTTTAAAGATCTTTTGTCCAATTGAATATAAACCCATGAGGGCAAGGGCCAAGTCTATCTTACTTATTGTTTTGTCTCTCACAGCCAGCACAGTATTGGAGTGAAGGAGAAGATTTATAAACATTTGCTGAATAAATAAATGAACCCATAGAGGTGAATTCCTTTTCCAGGTTAAATCAGTGAGTTATATGGTAGATCTAAAACTCAGATCTAGGGGAGAAGGGAGCAAAATGGGCAGACCAGAGACACCACCAGTTGAAGTGTCTCAGTAAGAAGGAAAAGTTTTAGATGACAGAGAAAAAATAAACAGACAGACAAACATAAATCAGATGAGGCTCTAAAGGAAGGGTGCCAAAATCTATAGGAGACTCCATGGGAAGAGATTGGAGAAAGGTATCAGCGGAAATTACCGCCGAGGGGCCTGGAGTTCAGCAAGAAGAGTAGGTGGAGTGGTTAGTTACTCCCTTCCTCCAATCTCAGACTATTGGTAGTCTCCCAAGCTTCTCGAGGCACCTTCTGCCTACATGAGCCCAGAGACTGCTGCCACCAGTGAGCTGGGAGCTTCTTACAGACAGGGCACCAGGCTCCCAGCCGCCCTGGGGCGCTTCCTGCCCCACAGACCTGAGCCAGATGTCAGGCACCATATCGCTTTTCTACCTACCATGTGCCTTTGTCCTCCCCTGGGGGCCTCAACTACTCAGGTTCTGTCTTGCTCATTCCCACACAGACATTCTCCATCTCTGGCCCACACTGCAGAAGCCACAGGGGTCCAAGGGGTCCCCAGTGATCTGCGTGACTCCAGAGCCCTGTCATTGTGGGTGGGCAGCCTCCCAGAGAAAGGGTACCAAACAACCAGAGTGCAGACTTTCCTCCACCCAGACTCTTTTTCTCCCTTCACCTCCCCTACCCGTGGCTGCCAAGAGAGACAACTGAGCTGCCAAATGGAGGCTTCTACAGGGAGTGGGACTCAGACCTTTCCTTTTGGGGTCCTGTAGCAGACTGAGGGGTGCTGTGAGCTCCCTGCCTGCTGGCCCTCCCTGGTGCTGCTTGTCTGGTGGCCCCATCAGTGAAGGACACAACCCAAGGTGGAAGGACATCAAACCAGCTTGGGCACCCCTTGGGTGACTCAGGACTAAAAAGCTTCTCCCTGGCATGGTCAGGGATTGATCTTTGGGGTCTGGGGGTAGGCTCACAGGCCAGATCCCACACCCCCAGGTCTCAATAATGTCACCTCAGGGCACAGAGAGGATATTTGTGAATTAGTCTTGGGAGGTGTGTGTGCCTGCAGGGACAGATCAGTGGGGAGAGTGCAGTGTGGGTTTTAACTGCGGTGTGCTCGTGGGGCACCCCTCCTCCCACAGGGGGGCCTCGCTCCTAGCTCAGGCCCAGATCCTGAGCAGGGAACATCCCAGCCTGCATCACAGTTGTAGGGGAGCTCAGCTGGCTTGAGGTCCTGCCTGCTGGCAGAGGCCAGGAGGAAACTGTGGAATGGGGGAGGGGGTGGAAAGGAGTGAGACCTGCTTCAGACTGCTGGATTGTGGGTCTCAGACAGCCCCACCTCCACACACAGACGTTCTGGCTGAGTGGGGCCATTTTAGCCACTCCCTGGCAGCTTTCCTAGAGGCAAGGAACAGACCTTTGACCCCTGCTAACAGCATCTGTGGAGCTTAAGGGCAGGCTTACCCAACCCAGTCACATCCAGCCTCACTCCCCCAGCTGTCCCTGCTGAGGTGGAGAATAAGGACACACCTGGAAGCTTCAGGGACCCACCCACCACCTGGGACATTAGAGTGCTTCTCCTGAGGAACAGGAGCGGGTCACAGGACCCAAAAATAATATCGTAGCTTGTTCCTTCAGGCAAGCACCACCTACTGACAGGGAGGTCAATTTGCATGCCCTTTAATGGCATTTACTGACTCATCATACAGGGTGTGGTCAATTCTTACCCACAAGCACCACCTACTGGCTCAGAGATTAAACTGGGCATGTCATTCTCTAAACAAAAGAAAATACAAAGGTAAGAAGCAATAGCTGCACCACATGAGAAGGATCAGTGAAAGAACATCAGAACTATGAAGAATCAGAGCAAAAGGACACCCCCAAAAGGGAATATCAGCTCTCTAGCAATAGATACCACCAAAATTAGAATATTGAAATAAAGAATTTTGAACACGGTTTGTAAGGAAGCTCAATGAAATACAAGATAAAATGGAAACCCAACACAAAGAAGCCACAAAAAACAATTCAGGAAACGAATGAAAAATTCGCTAAAGAAATTGAATTATTAAAGAAAAATCAAACAGAACTTCTGAAAATGAGAAATCATTCAAGGAATTACAAAATGCAGTGGAAAGCCTTAAGAATAGGTTAGGTCAGGCAAAAGAAAGAATCTCAGAGCTTGAAGACAGCACCTCTGAAATAAAAATGTCAGTCACAAAGATAGAGCAGAGAAATAAGAGGAAAGAGCAAAGCCTACAAGAAATGTGGAATTATGCAAAGAGGCCTAACATAAGAATCATAGGCATCCCTAAGGTTGAAGAAGAAAATACACAAGGGTTGGAAAACCTATTTGAGGGAATAATTGAGGAAAATTTCTCTGGCCTTGTTAGAAATCTAGATAGCCAGGTACAAGAAGCTCAAAGGACTCCTGAGAGATTCATTGCAAAGAGGCAAACACCATGACACATAGCCATCAGACTAGCCAAAATAAACACAAAAGAGGCGCTCCTTTGAGCTGTAAGGTAGAAGCAGCAGGTAACTTACAAAGGAAAACCCATCAGACTAACTGCAGACTTCTCAACTGAGACCTTAAAAGACAGAAGGGATTGGGGCCCCATTCTCAGTCTTCTTAAACAGAATGATGGCCAGCCTAGAATTTTGTTCCCTAAAAAACTAAGTCTCATATATGAGGGGGAAATAAAGACTTTCTCAGACAAGCAAACACTGAGGGATTTGTCAAGACGAGGCTTGCACTGCAGGAAGTATTCAGAACTGCAGTATACATTGATCAGCACAATAGACAACACCAGTGTAAAATCACCCAAAAGCTAAAGACTAGAACCCAGATTCCACAATGGCTCTAGAGGTAAAACAAAACAATAAGGGTCTACCCAACAGGATGAACAGAAATACACTCCAAATATCAATTCTCTCAATAAATGTGAATGGCTTGAACTGCCCACTGAAGAGACATAGGCTGACTAAATGGATAAAAAAAATATAAGCCAATTGTCTGCTGTCTTCAAGAGACACATCTAACCCATAAGGACTCATTCAGACTCAAGGTGAAGGGATGTAAAACAATATTTCATTCAAATGGAAACCAAAAGAAAGCAGGTATAGCCATTCTCACATCAGATCACATAGTCTTCAAATCAATAAAAGTAATGAAAGACAAAGATGGTCATTACATAACGGTAAAGGGAACAACTGAACAAGAAGATGTAGCAATTATAAATGTCTACACACCTAACATGGGTGCACTTAGATTCATAAAGCAAATCCTACTTGATCTAAACAAAATGATAAACTGCAGCACCATAATAGCTGATCACAATTAATATTAGTTACCTCTTTTCGAGTTCTTTCTATAAGCTATACAATGTGTTTCATATGTATAATCTTACTTAGACATCAGAAATATAAGTTAAAAAAACCACATCTCTACAGATGAGGAAACTAATAATCAGAGAATTAGAATAAGATTAAAATAAAAATTAAAATAGTAAGGACACACACACATACATATAAACACACAATAAAAGAAGGTAGAAGGCAGATCTAGGAGTCTAATTAGAGTCTGAGTAATTTCAAAGTTCTCTATAGATTATCTTCGTTCTATGAATCAGGAAGATTTTTATTTTGACGAAGAACTCACCAAGGATTGTTTTGACTGAAAATCTTGTCATAACTATTCTAGCATTGTTGGCTTTCATGCACAAAGCCATATTCCAAGAGACATTGACCAAGATGAAAAGACTATAGAATGGAAAATATGGCAAAAGAATTAAACTCTCTCTATTGTTACCCCAAGAATCACTCCAATCTTCCATGCATTGAAGTTATACCATAAGCATAACTAAAACTTGGCAATCTGGGTTTGCTAAATCTGCCATTATTATCCACACTCAGAGTTGTGTCCTTTGTGGATAAGTGTAATGACATTGGTGTACATCGTCTCTGGTGCTTCTACTCATGGCACTTAGTCCCTGTAAGAGGCATTTCAAGGGTATGCTGAAAATAGGACTCTACATCAAATGTGGTAACTAACATGAGTTTCAGAGTCTCAGTTTGGTTTTGACTGTGCTTCCGAAGCACTTTCTGAACAGGGCAGTGTTTTAATGTCACAAAATCCTCCAGAGGCAAGAAACAATGCATTACAAATCTGCATGGAAAAGTAGCTAGATGAGAGCTGAATGCAATTCTTTTGTAGAAGGCAGGACAAATTATAGCAAGGTGCCACTGTAGCAACTTTGTGAACACATCCATAATTAAAGAAAAGAAAAAAACCCTCAGCTGAAGATAACATTGCAGCTGAGACTTGGCCAAAGGCCACTTTTGTGACACCCAGAAAAAGCCATATATTTCTCACCTTCAAACACGGCAGTTAAATTGATGATGTCCCTTTGTTTCTTTCTGTTTTAATTCTCTTTACTCCTACAGTTATTCTTATTATATGCCTTAGATGATGAATTGTCAATGTTTGCGGATTTTCTTATATGATCCAAATTTCATTACTTGACCCACAGCCTAAATCACCTTCATTGAGTATAGTCCTTGATCATTCTCCTTAAATTCACAGTTTGTTGGCATAGCCCCAAAAATAGTTTCCAGAAATTACACACCTTTCTTCTTACTCTCATATACAAATTTACTCTGCCCACACCCATACACTCAGGCAATTATATTTAAACTGTTTCAAAAACTGGAACTTCTCTCTCAGCTTGTTTCTATTTTTATATCACCCTACTCCCCTTGTCACTCTCAACTGTTTATCATCTCAGAAAGATAAGAGGCCACAAAACCAGAGACAGCAAATTATGTCAGAAACTGCCTAGGTCTGAGGTGCAAGAAAACTACATTACCTACCTTGGATCCTCTCTTGACCAGGGGTGTAAAATCGGGCAACTTGCATTATTTTTGTGACCTCGATTTCCTCAAAAAGAAGCAATGAGTAAGCTTATATCTGAAATCCTAAATACAAATGATTTCATAAATAATAAATTCATTTTCATGACTAAGATAACAAAAATAACCTGGTATAAGACAATAGCAAGTCCCAAGAGCTGTAGGCAAACTGGAAATTGTATACCCGGTACAAAAACAGTAAAAATATGTAGAACAAAATAAACAAGTAGGTGAACAAACAAACAAAACAAAACCACACTGTCTGCTGCCTGGAAAGCAGTGTGCAGCCACTGTTTGGATCATCATTCTCACTCTCTTATTATTATTTTTTTTTTCTATTGCTGAAATTCTATGACCTTCCAGTGTCAAATTCCTCTACAGAAATAATTTTTAACTATAGCCAAAGCTAAATAAGAGAGAGAGAGAGGTCTAATAAATCAGACCTCATACTCTACCTAAAGACAGCCCAAGAATAAGGCAAGTGTAAAGGTACAGGCTTGAGTGCCAGAGTTCACACCCAGGAAGAAATAAACTTTATTACCATCTTGTTAGGGATGATGGATGCATTGGCTTTTGAAGAAGAAATAGGGTACATTCAGGGCAAACTACATGTACCCTCTGCAATGAGAATATCACCTGCTATTTAGTTAAACATAAGGCATTTACAAATCCTAGCAAATAATATGTATCAAAGTTACCACTTTTAAAATTTGTGAAAACCTTTAGTTAAGACTGAATAAGATGAAAGTTTCTGATCTATCCCAGTCTTTCCAGCTCTTCCTCAGGATTGAGCTAACGTTCTTCAGTGAACTGCAATATTTTTTATGCCACTTCAGCCAATGCAGGCGTTTCACTTCCTTGTATTAATTTTGTATTGGCTGTGTTTAATTTTAGAGTAATAAATAAATATTTATCATTTTATTGAAAGGAAGTCTTGCTTATGTCTCATAAGCACAGAAAATATTGGCTTCCCACTTGCTTCCCCTTGAATAAATGTTTCGATGGGAACGGAAGGTGTTCTGAGTTATAGAATGGGATTAATCTTATATTTGATTCCTTTAGAAAAGAAATTTAGCATTCAGTTAGAGTTTGACTTTCAATTCAGTTCACCACATATTTTGTGCCAAGCATGGATATAGAAGAGTGAATTAAATATAGAAAGAAAAATTAGCAGATTCTTACTCTGGAGGGAGTGTATTAATTTGGAGAATATAGGCACATATAATAGATAATTTCAGTACAAGCTGATAAGTACAATAATACAGGTCTCCAAGGTGATTTGAGGGCTCAGAGTAGAAACTGGAGTTGAGAGTTAGGAGACAGAAAGGTTTTCTGGATGTTAAGTATTTTGATTGTCTTGCAGAGTGATAAGCAATGAGCTGCAGGTGGAAATATTCAAAAGCTGAGTGGGTTCAGGGAATTTTAAGTAATTATGTATTTCTGTAATGTAATGTATGATTCAAAGAATATTGAAATAAGAGCTTGGGAAGAAAAAGTTGGGTAACAAAGAGACACATACATTATACTAGAAAAATTCAGACTTTAGCCAGTAAACAATGGGTACCATTAAATGTTGTAATCCATCATTCTGATAGATGTGAATGCTGTAACATGGAGTTGGGATAAGAATGAAGAGGCTACTATAGTATAAAATAAAGAGGAGATATTTGAGAACTAAAAAAAAAGAAATGGAATGATTAAGACCTATTTGAGATTGAATAAGACAACCTATGTGATTTATTGGATTTTGGGAGCAAAATAACAAAAAACCAGTTGAGGTTAAATTTCACATTTCTATTTTGTAGCATTGAATTGATAGTAATGATATCAAGAAAGATGAGAAAATCATATAAGGAATATGCTTTGTAAAGGAAGAAAATAAAAAAACAATAGATCCTATATGTGTTGAGGCTGAAATACATATAGGGCAACTAGGAAGAAAGTACCACAGACATAAAGATATGGATTCACAGCTTGTAGAAGAAAAAGAGCCTATAAATCTGAAGAATCATTGCTATGGAGATGATAATCATGAAAATGATGAATAGAAAATCATGAATATAGATTAAATTACCTAGGAAGAGCATACAGTGAGGAGAGGGAGTGCTAAGGAGGAAAAAAAAGAGAGAGAAAAAAAAAAAACGCAACAAGAAAGAGGACTAGGATACCATGAAGAGAACAGGAAAGAACAATGCCATGGAAGCCAAAGGAAAGCATCAACAGTTCAATTTTGGTCATATATAAAAAGATAATTTGTGGCCGGGCACTATGGCTCACACCTGTAATCCTAGCACTTTTGGGAGGCCAAGGCAGGAGGATCACTAGAGGCCAGGAGTTCAAGACCAGCATAAGCATGAGCAAGACCCCATCTCTTCAAAAAATAGAAAAAATTAGCCAGGCATAGTGGCACATGCCTGTAGTCCCAGCTACTCAGGAGGCTGAAGAAGGAGGACTGCTTGAGCCCAGGAGTCTGAGGTTGCACTGAGCTGTGATGACACCACTGCACTCTAGCCCGGATGACAGATCAGGACCCTGTCTCAAATAATAATAATAATAATATTAATAATAATTTGTGATGAGCATGTAGTAGTTATCCCAGAAATGCAAAGTTAGTTTTCTTTTCAAAAATAATATGATTCACCATATTGAAAGCATAATAGAAAACAATCCTACAATCTTCTCAGTGAATGCAGAATATTTAACATTTAAAATTGCTAAATTTTAATAAATTTAAATAAATTTAAATTTTAATAAATTGATGATAAATACTCTCAGCAAACTAGAGAAAGAGGGGAACTTCCTCGATCTAATTAGGACATTATGAAAAACTTACAATTATCATCAAACTTAGTTTTGAAAGACTGAAAACTTCTCGCCTAAAATATGGTACAAAATAAGGATGTCCACTTGTACTGCTTCAGTTTAATATTGTACTGGAAGTCCTAACCAGTGCAATAAGACAAGAAAAATAACATACAGATTGGAATGGAGGAAGTGAAACTGTCTTTATTTGCAGATGACCTGAGCACATATATAGAAACTCATAAAAATTTGTAAAAATACTAGAGTTAATAAGTCAGTTTAACAATACTATAGGATGCAAGGTCAATATAAAAACAGTTCTTATTTTTTTATATGGAAAACAATTGGAAATTGAAATTTAATGTTTTATTTACAAGAGCACCAAAATCTATTAAATAGAAAGAGATTAGTTCACAAATACATTCAATGCCTGTATAAAGCACTGTTAGGAGAATTTAAGGAACAAAAGAAATAGATATATCATGTTTGTTATTGAATTGGAAAATTCAATACTAGTAAGATGTAGATTCTCCCCAAATTGGTCTATAGATTTCATGTGGTCCCATTAAAATGTCCACTAGGCTTTTTAATAAAATATTCATGTATATTCTAAAATTTATATTGAAATTCAAAAAATATAGAATAATAGCTTTTGAAAGAGGAAGAACAAAGTTGGAGAACTTACATTAGCTTATTTAAAGATTTACTGTATAACTACAGTTGTCAAGATAGTGGTCTACTGCTCACATACTAAAATAAAAGAGAATAAAGAATCTAGAAATAGACCCATGCTTATGTGGTCAATCTATTTTTGATGAAAATAACAAAGTAATTCAGTGGAGAAAAGAAAATCTATTCAACAAATGCTTGCTTGTCTTTTGGAAAGAAAAGAATGAACCTTATACCTTATACCTTACATTGAACCATCCATAAAAATTAACTTGAAACCAATCACAGACCTCAATATAAAAACTAAAACTATAATATATTTCTAGAAGAAAACACATAGATGACAATATTTGTGGCCTTTGAATAAGCAAATATTTCTTAGATTGGATGCCAAAGCATAAAAAGTAAAATAAAAAAATGACAAATTTCACTTCAACAATTTCCAAAGTCTTCTGCTCTTTGAAAGACACTATTAATATACATATATATATTTAAACAGTACTGGGAGAAAACATTCATAATATGTATATTTGAGAAATGACTTTTATCAAGCATATATAAAGAAAACATATACCTTGATAGTAAGACAGAAACAGTTAAAAAGTGTTCAAAAATATTTATATTGGCACTTCACAGAAGAAGATATAAAAATGGCCAATAAATGCCTAAAAGGTACTTAACATCTTTAGTCATCAGGGAAATGAAAATTAAAGTCATAATGAGACAGTAGTACACACCTATTTAAAAGACTGGCAATACTAAAGGTTGGAGAGGATATGAAACAACGGGACTCTCATCCATTGTTGGTGGAAATGTAAAATAGTACAACTACTTTGGAATATCCTGGCAGTTTCTTAAAATGTTTCCTGTTCACTGAGGTGACACAGAAATTTAGTTCCTAGGTATTTAACCAAGAAAATAAAAACACATATCCCCACAAAGGCATATTTGAATAGTCATAGAAAATGTATTCATAATAACTAAAAACTGGAAATTACCTGGATGTTCATTGAGAGGCAAGTGGATAAACACATTCTGGTATATCCACATAATGGAAAACTACTCATCAGTTAAGGAGAAACCAACTACTAACAAACACATGAACACATCTCAAAAATATTATGCAGAGCAAAAGAAGCCAGGCACAACATGTGATTTCGTACACATAATATCGAATTTTAGAATAGGCAAAACTAATTCATAGCGACAGCAAATCAGTGGCTGCTTTGGGTTATGGGGTTTGGTAGAATAGTGACTGCAAAAGAGCACGAGAAAACCTTCTGTAGTGGTGGAAATGTTCTATGTCTTGACTGTTAAGATGTATCACATTGTACACTTAAAATGGGTGCATTTTATTGTACTTTGATAAAACTGATTAGAAAAATAAAAAATATATATTGATAATATAGAGATAGGAGAGACTTGAAATGTTTAATTTCTGCTGTCAAAGCAACAATAGAAAGAAAAAGTTGAAGATCCCGAGGACGTAGATTAACCAGATTTATGATGTGGCACCAGAAAAGAGAGGAAGAAATGATATCAAGGGCAAAGGTGGGAGACAGGCATCAAATGACAAATAGTATATTTTACTTTCTGAGACAGAAGGAAGTTGAAGTAAGCCGTAATACCAATGTTTTGGTTTATTGGGCTAAAGGTGGAAACATGAAATAATTCATGATGCGTAGCTGCAATTCTATTGTTGAAGTACAAAGAAAGTCTTCTGTTGAAAACTGACTTTTATACTGGTCAAAGACTTGCTTGCAGAACTTTAATTTCAGAAACTAACACTCAAAATGGGACACCATCAAGTATCAAATTTTGGTCCCATTGTTGCTTGCAATTTCTCTTCCCTTTGCGGTATCTATTAAACTCTCTGCTGAGTCTTAGTTTAATTAATCTCTTTACTTAGAAAAGAATGTGCAAAACAACACTGAAGAAATACTATGGACATCATTAAATATTTAATTTAATATTTGTAATAGAAATATCAAAATAGACTCTGTAAAATATTTAAAATTGTGGAGTCCATGAAAGCCTTATAATTTTATTTCAAGGTTTTCAGTTATAAACATATGCTACAAGCTTATTATTTAACTTATAATAAGATCCCTTCACACTTCTATTTTCCTGGCTTCATGAAATAGCATCAGTAACCTGGAAAAAGGTATCCTTTTTGAGTGTTAAAACTTTCTATTTGTCAAAATTCTTTTCTTTCAAAAATATCTAATGACTTTTTGCCTACAAGTTGTTTAAATGGCAATTCAGTTTGAACCAGAATATTAGAGCATTAGATTAAGACATTACAAGAGAAAATAACATTATGCAATAAAAATACTGCAATTAAACCTCCCTAATTTCAAATTCCAAGGTCATAAAGATGTTCTTTTAATTAAAAGCCTTAGCCAAAAACGCCACCTAAGAACATGCATTAAATGGTGCTGTAAACAGAAACTGACTGAGATATGTGGAGACCGAGACGCCTAGCGTTAAAGGCAGAAACCCAGATTTTAAGCCACCACTGTATAATCAATAAATAAATGAAGCAACAGTCATTAAAGAGAGCGCTAAATGATAATACTGTAATACAGCCTCAATGTCACATTTATATAACAGGCATCCATCTTCCAGAGGCCTTCTAGTGACCATTTGTCTGCTGTCCAAGGAGCTAACCTCACACAAACTTAAATGCAGTGGCCATTACAAAAGAAATAACACCACATTGCGGAAAAATAGGTTCCAATGCCATATCCTCTAACACACAATAGAAAACATGCAAAAAATGCAGGACAGAAATTTGTCAGAACCAATTCACACTTATATATTAGGTAAGATAGCAATTTTTTTTTTTAAAGGGAGCAAGTAAGGACTCTTTAGCTGGCAAATCACAGATGCCCAGCGTGAATTAGCTTAAGCAAAAGGATGAGACTGTTGGAAAGGATACTGTTATCTCAGATAATCCAAGGGAAAAGATGATCACTAAAGATACAGAAGGGGAAGTGATGCACCTGGGTCTTTGAAACTAAAAGGAAAGTGGCTTAAAGATTGGTAGAGCCTATCCATTTATTGTTTGGTTGCCTTTTTTCTTCGTTTCCTTCAGTGTTCTCTCTTCCTAGAGACTGACTTTCTTTTAATGGAAAATATGACTACAATATTTCCTGAAACTTTATATTCCAGCCCCATACAATAAAAATTGTGTTTTCTCCTGATTCTGTATCCAAAAATCTATGGGCTAATGAACTAATTATCTCTGCTTTGGTCAAATGCCTGCCCTTGGACCAAGGGACTACAGCCAGGTAAGAGCAGTTGCGTTATACCATGGCTGCTCATGCAACAGCCCTGAAGATGGATTGGACAATAGGAAAGGGATTTCAACTGTGCAGAGAGTTCCACAGGTGACCGTGCACTGCCTTCTTCCTCCAAGGCAATAAAAGCAGGGTTTTAATGGAAAACCTTCATAGTAAGATATATTTACAGGGTTCAAGTAGCAATCTGTAAAACTTGGTTTTAAGCCAATTTAAATTATTTTGTTTAGATGCCAGATATACACAGGACTGTTGTATTAGTCATGTAGAGGGAGCTTAATTTCCCTAATTTATTTGTGATCTTAGAAAAATAATTTGAGGTATAGTTTACATTTGAAAATATAAATTAATGATCCTTCTTTAATTACTAGTTCTGTGAGCTTTAATGAATACATTTGTGAGGCCCTAGGATTTCAATCTTTAAGGCTATTTGGTTGGGAGAATAGAGTTATCTTTTATTCGAGGAAACAAACAGCTCAGGTTCAGTTAGGTCTCTAGCAACAGAGAGTTTGTGGACAGTCAAACATGGAACAGGAATACGCCAGACACATTTACCAAGTACGTTAACATGTGTCACTGAGTGCTTATCAAAGCTGAGCATACTGCCCTCCAAAAGCATCTAATCTATATAGGAAAGAGGATACATCTACAATTAATTGTATTTCAATGATATATATCACTTTATCTTGTTTTTCTTTCTTTCTCTCATCTTTTGTGGGAACTTTCCTGCTGTTTATCTTTTAAATTAGTTGTTAAAGAGAGATATTATCAATTTATATAGATAATATAACTTAAAAAAAATTAAACCAAATTCTATCTCTAACCTCCAGAAATACTTAACTGGTCTGAAGTTGCCCTGGGAGACTGTGTTTTTAAAATCTTTCCCAGATATTTCTGATACGCACACATCGTTAGAAACCAATAATATTGATTCTGAGATTCTGCCAGTGTCCCTGTTTACTTTTTACTTTGCATATTCTATCCTGATAATTCTATATAATCCCATGCCTTTATCTGTTGTTTCAGTATAAAGAAGCATAAATTTATATTTTCAGCACAGACCTGGTATTCAGACGAGCACATTAAGCTGCCAACTAGACAGCTCCATTTGCAAGTTCCACAAGCATCTCACACTCAACACGTCCAAGATTAAATTTCCCCATCTTCACTCAGGTCTCTCAACCAGTTTTTTCCATCTTTCCTGTTCTGGTACCACCACCGTTCACCTAAAATTGCATGTTAGAAAGCTAGAATGTTCCTTGAATCCTCTCTCTTCTTCATGTGTTTCTCTCCATTTCTGTTCTTGGCCTCAGTTCAGAGGCTCATCATACCTCTAATAGTGCAGCTACCTACTAACTGGCCCTGCCCACAGCCTAAACCAGAATGATGCCAGAGTGGCCTTTCTAAATGAAAACAGACTCGAATAACTTGCTTGTTTATTTAATGGCTCCCCATATCTGTAGTACAAAATTAAATTCCATTTGCATGACATACAGTGTCTTTCTTCATCTTACATATAGCTTTTGCTTATTATGTGCTTCTCTAACTAGAATATATACTTCCTTAAGGCATCTATTTAGCCTACCTTATTGATTATTATATGCTCTAATCCTGAATTAGGCTCAGAATATTACAGGTGCCAACTACATATTTGTTGAATGGATGAATGTGTAAATGGAAGAGTGAATGAATATAATCTATTTTGGCTTCAGCCTTTGCTGTATCCATACTGAGTTACTGTAATTGCATGGACAAGACTGTGATGCCGCATAACAATTTGCTTCCCAAAGAGCTCTCTCATCTTTTGGGAATTCTTCCTAGCTCTCCAATTTTTCTTTTTCTTCAGTCCTTCCCTACAATGTAAATTCACACACACACACAGACACACACACAGACACACATATGCTCATGCATGCGTATATAATCATATCCACACCTAAGCTTGTCTTTAGCTAATTCCAGCACTTTCTTTTTTTTTTTATTTCAGCATATTATGGGGGTGCAAAAGTTTAGGTTACATATATTGCCCTTCCCCCCCACCCCCGAGTCAGAGCTTCAAGCGTGTCCATCCCCCAGATGGTGCACATCACACTCATTATGAGTGTATACACCCATTCCCTCCCCTGCCATCTGCCTGACACCCAATTAATGTTATTCCTATATGTGCTCTTATGTGTTGATCAGTGAAATCAATTTGATGGTGAGTACATGCGGTGCTTGTTTTTCCCCATTCTACTAAGTGAAGTATCCCAAGAATGGAAAAACAGCACTTTCAAACAGGCTCTTACTATCTGCTTTTCGAGGAAGCATTTCCTGGCATCATCTTTCTCACCATCTCTCCCCCAACCCTCAAAGCCCATTAGGTTTCCTTTCTTTATTTGCATAGCAGATTGTCCTAATTCTAAAACGGTATTTACTGCATGATGTTGTAATTGATTTTCCTGGTTGTTGTTTATCTTCTCTAACAACTATAATGTTTGAAAACTAAAGCCATGGCTTCAATTCTTGAATTCTAGGGTCTGGCACACTGTTTGACATATACCAGATGATAAATGCAGATGAATCAGTGAGTGAATGAAGTACTAAGGAAGCAAAGCAGGATAAGTGACAAATACTATGAGAATACTAGAAAAACACAACTATGATGTAAAAAGATGAGTGATATTAAGGAATTTATTAAGAAATGGAAATTCACATTATTAATCTAAAATGACAAACAAAACATCTGTTGAGTAATTCAATTGTAGATTCTAGCCAACATCACATATCTCTAACATTGTAAATGATAAGATCCTATAAGCATTCTCCTAGGTTTTGGATTCCTGCAATGTTGGTGCCTCTTTGTTACACTGCCATTTATGCAAATGTGATCCTGGAAATAATGGAAGATAGGAAGTTATGAAATTATATGTAATGAAAGCACTGATAAAGTCAATCAATTAGGGACCTCAAAAATTAAAAAGAGAAATGTAAAAAATATGCAGAGTAAAAGACATCTGAGAATTCTCTACATACAAAATGATTTAAGGTGACAATATGACATAATGGTATTAGAAATATTCCTATTTCTTTATTGAGAGCTTGTGATGTGCCAGAAACTGCGCTAAGAAAGTTTTAAACTTTATTAGAAATCAAGCAAAAATGGATCATGGAGTTCCCAATCGAATTATGTAATATTTATTGAAGCATAAGATTAATAGAGTAGATTCTGGAATTGGTTCACTTGGCCTCAATTATGGGCTCTACATTTGTTCAATGGGTGAATTTGGGCAGGTTTTTAACCTCTTTCTTAATCTATCAGAGTCTCAGATTGTTTTTTATTTGGAAACAAAAGGAGGATCATAGGGATTTGAAGATTCCATGCATTAATACACATGTAAAAATAAGGAGTACCTTTACAAATGAGCACTTGGTAAATATTGTTGTTACTATTACCATTATGTCTTCCACCAGCTGAGAAAATTTTTCTCATGACATTCGTGCCCTTTGGAAAGTCACGGCTGACTTAATGGCCAGTTTTCATGCTGCCAAGTAGAAGAGGAAGATTAGATATTATCAATGCAGACCATCACAAAAGTTAGTTTTATTATATTTTAACATTAATAAGATCAAACACTGAGAGCAGATATCAGATTCCAACAATTTGTTTTAAAAACAAATGCTTTGCTAAAAATATATTTTTAAAAGCAATTTGTAAATACTTATTTTTTTCTGATTGCAAATAAATTATACATTTCTTACAGAAAGTATGAACAATGTACAAAGAAAAGTTATTCTCTTTCACTACCCAGTGTTGGGGACCACTATTGAGTCTGCCTCTAACAACTTATGTGTTTAAAAGATCTAGCATTAATAATTGCAGTCATTCAGTGAGTCTTAAAACAGATGCTGTGTATTTGTGTGTGTGCTTGTGCATGTGTGAAGGAGGAGGGTTGGGAGAAATGGAGTCCTTAATAGAAATTTATATTAATTTTTAACTTGTAGGTATTAGTGACTTGCATAGCTTTACAAAGCTTCCCACCCAATATTTTAATTCTTAGAGGTAGATTGTCGTATGTAGGGGAAATCTATATTAGTATACAACTTTCCATCTAGGCACATTGTCTTTTATAGCTGAGATCAAACTGCATTTTAATTTCATATTCCTCTTTTCTCCCCTAACATTTCCTTATGAATATTTCCTTCTTTTCAATAAAAAACAAAACTCTTTATGAGCATAACTTTAAATAGCTGCATTAAAGACCATGCTGGGCTGGAAAATTGAACATACAAGCAATATGAGTCTAAAGTCCATAAACTGTGAAATCTGATATGCTCAGCCTCACAAACTTCCATATGTCTGTGTGCCTTAGTCCTACAAACATCTACCACTTCCTCAAAGGTGAAATATCAGCAGAAGGGTATTAAAAATGAATTTCATAATAACCATTTTAGGGCCATGAAGTATAAGAAAATAGACAAAAAGAGATAAGTTTTATGATACCTTTACCTGTATCAGATAATCCTTAACAAGTACATCTGGCTTGAAATATTTATCAGGTAGAGTGACAATGGCTATCTCAGTGCTACTATTTTACCTAGCTCTGTGACTTGGTAGGGCAGGAGCATGAGATGAGAGGGGCGAGTTACCTAATCAAATGTGATGGTGGGGAGCTTGAATGCTACTTAACTCATTTCTTTAGGCTCTTCTGTACATTAAAAACCATGAAATCCAAATGGAGACCTCGAAGTATTATTGGTGGTAGCAATGGAAACAGCAAGGATAACAATAAGAAATAACCAAAGTTACAAGAAAAAATGGAACCACACTGCTTTGGAGTGATTATGTCCACTGTGGGTCTATAACATAATTTAATTTTTCAATTTTTTACATAGTATATGGGGGGGTTCTTTTCTTTTTTTTGGTCTCCCTGTCACTTTATTTTTTTATTTCAGAATATTATGGTGGTACAAACATGTGGGGGGCTTTTAAATTTTCTCTATTAAAAGTAATGATGTGATGAACCTTTTGATGCTTAAATTTTTGTTTGCATTATGGGTTATCTCTTTGAAGTGAACACCAAAAAGGTCTTAACATAAGTTGAAAAATGATGTTCCAGAGTGTTTGTACCTTTTTTTCACTCCTTTACCAAATTAGGAAAGTGTCTATTTCTCCATGTCCCAAAGAGAGATGTTTGAAACCAGAAAAGTACAACACAGTTAAATCATATATAAGGGATAATAAAATAGACATTAACTATTAAGATGGAAAACTAGTAACGCATTTCACAATGAAACATCAGGGTAGCTTTACACAAATGAATACACTTGAATATGGTATTAATGAATTCGACAGCAGAGAAAGAAGGTATAAGAATTATTTGGAATATTTACTTATTGAAGTGCTCCTTAAAATTAATGCAAAATTCCAATTTATGAGTAACTGAAAGATTTAAAAAGAAACAAAATGAATACCTTCTTGGGGGTGAAAGGGCCCTGAATTGGCAGAAATGTAGATGTTGATAAATGGCAAGAAAGCTAGGACAACAAGCCAGAAGAATAAATAATTCTTTAAAAATGAAGAGGAAGAGAATAGGCAAAAGGAAACAGGTTCAGAGTACTAAATTCATTAAAAATTGATAAGGAATGTGTGGAGATTTTGCTAGTGTTGGTAATGTGAGAGGAACTTTAAATAGGCAAATACCATATGAATAAAATATTTAACATCAAATATGATAGTGGATATGAAAACACTTGAAAAGTAAAAAGCACCGTGGAAATGTGATGTATGATTATTAGATTATAACTCCTATCATTAGATCACAAGTTATTTGAGAAATAATCTGTTAGTATATTCTATAACATAATTTATCTTTCATTAGATCCAGAAAAATAATCATAATGAAAGATGTCATTTTACTGGTGGTCCAGTTTGTGTTATGAGGGCATTTGTCATTAACTGAGTAGTTTGCCAAGTAGTTCTGAATGTCAGTTTTCAGTGAGGGATAATTTCTACTATTATTCCTTAGACTAAACAAAACCCAGTAAACTTTACCATATGTTAATGAGATTGGACAAAAGCAATACTAAGGAAGTGAGCAGTTGAATCAGGTTCTAAAAAATAAGCCCTACTGTAGATAATACATTTTATAATATTGTCTCATATACTTACTATAAACATGTGTGGTGCCGGCTCTAAGTTTATGAATAATGGCTTCATTTTGAAGTAATTAGGATTCAATGCCATTAACAGCAGGATGTCTGGATAATTATATTTTAGAATGAAATGTCTAAGAAAAGGCATTTCTGTTCTTATGACAATTATGTGCATGATTAATGGTATAAATGACAATATCCAATATACATACAGAACAGCAAAAATTAACTGTATCTATCATGAGTGACAGTATAAAAATTAGATGAAATCAATAATCACAAGTAAGGAATGGCTCTGTTAATATTGTTGTGTTCTCCAAGGCATACCATACTGAGGCAGGGGTTGGGGGGTTGGGTAAAGGTGTTACTTTTGTCATTCCATCTAGAGTCTCAGTGAATATCAGTCAGTGCATATCACTTATGTGCATTGTATAAATGCTCCACAATCTAAAAGATGCTTGAGTTCTAAAGGAACATCTGAAGAGCCAATTGTGAAAATTGCCCATAAGCAAACCTTTCAGAAGAAAAATTCAGTTCTGGGATTTTTCATATTTTTAGAGTGATGTGCCCAGGAACATCTTCTGAGATGAGGCAGGGGCACTTTTCCAAGGCAAGATGCACAGCTTCAGCCTTCAACTCCAGAGATCAGGGCATTTTTTTTCCCTCTGTAGTGAGAAACTGTTCTGCAGGACTCCAAGGCCAAGGAAACACAATAAGTTTTTTTTTTTTTTTCTTTTCAGCATATTGGGCTCTTCTTCATCCCTATCCCACCTTCAAACACACACACACACAAACACACACTGTTATCTGAATTTTTATTTTGTTTTGTTTAGTGCTTATTATAAGACTTTTTATAAAGACTTTCATCAACTTTGCTTTTATTTTTTTAAAACCTCTTTCCTTAGAGGTGTCTTGTACCTATTAATTCTGCCTTGTAAACTTTATGTATATATCTTATTATTTATCCACACTAGACACCTACCAATTTCTTTATGCTAAGCACTTCCTTACCTTATTTCTCTACCATGTTATTACTGCTGCTTTTCAGTGTCCTAAAAAAGCCTTCTTATTGTGAAAAAAATATAAGACACAGATAAATAGACAATAATATACTATACCACCATACACTTATTTCTTAGTTTAAACCATACTCAATTCTTTACCTTCCCTACTTACAACCACTTCCATTATTCTGGATTACTTGATGTGAATCCTGGCCTTTATATCATTTCATCCATAAATACTGTAGCATGTATCTTTAAAATATAAAAATCATTATTTTAAAACATAACCATGGTATAATTTTCTCACATATTATGTCAAATCAACCTCTAATTTTTCCATTCTAAAGGCATCATTAAACAAATAAACAAGCAAAAAGTATTGTTGTCCCCATTCTACTGTCTTAAAATAAAATCATTCTTTTTTTCCCCTTATGTTTACCTGTTTTGACTATTAGATACTAAAGCTTATGTTCCTCATTATTTCAAATTCTTCAGTTTTCTTTGAGGAGTATCATTTTATTTTGATCTTGAAGAAATATAGGAAATGGCCAGTCAGATAGGAGGAGAAGGGAACTCCAAACATCAGAAATAATATGAGCATAAAAACAGAAGCATAAAAAGTACGTTTTGAGTTCAATTAAGTCCAGAAATTTCCATATGGCCAGAGCCCAGGAAGGCTAATGGGGGTTTATAGAGAATAAAGACTGTAAAAGAAAGCAAAGCCCCAACCTCTGTATCGTGCTGCAGTGTTAGCTCTTTCCAAAGGGGTGAAACAATTGAGAGATTCAGGCAGGAGAGTAACCAGATAAGAAGAGAATGTCAGAGATAGGAAGATGGTCTACTAGGCACAGGTGGTATGTGCCTCCTCTGTGC
This sequence comes from Eulemur rufifrons, assembly GCF_041146395.1. Lineage (NCBI taxonomy): Eukaryota > Metazoa > Chordata > Mammalia > Primates > Lemuridae > Eulemur > Eulemur rufifrons. The sequence continues at coordinate 67,688,575 of NC_090997.1, read as the reverse complement.
AGAGGAACCCGAATAGTAAGCAGAGTCTCACATTTCAAACATATCATCTAGGAAAGATGCTAGGATTCACCAAGAAAGTGATGGGAAGCACCAAAAGTGGGCAAAGAGAGGATTTGGGGCAACTTGCTTGGCTGGGAACTGGCTAACAGCTAGGAGAAACTCCTGGATATGGTGAAAGAGTAAGAAAGAAGTCCCCAGTGTTCCATTCTCTGAGAAAAACTTTTGTGATCTTGGCTACAAGAGAACCCCTCAGTCCATGCAGGTCTCAGGCCTAAAAGAGGGAGTTGCTTGGAAATTGCAGAGACATTGTTCCAGAAATGGCACCCACATGGTATCCCACAGGCATCTAAGCCTAGAGCGGCTTGAGCCATGCACCATTCTGAGAGCCCGGATACTGGGGAACTGCGGGCACACCTGCAGCCACTGCATGGCTCCAAGGAGGGATAGAGGAGCCCAGACACTCCCATGCACACCTGGGAAGGTCTCCACTGCCCTGCTGTGGGCTGTGGGTGAGACTTTGATGTGTACGGGCAGCATTTTCACAGTTTCTCACTCATGTTGCCTGCCCGGGTGAGGTCCCAGCCTTTCCAGTCACAGGTCCAAAATGCCATTTTGTGAGTTTGACACTGGGAATTGCCCCTTTCTTGGGCTGAGTTTGGTCTTGATGCAGCTGTAGCCCCTGCCTGGCTGAGTAGGGGCTGGGAAACCAGGCTTTCCACCACACATCTGGGATGGTGCCCAACATCCTGCAGCCCACTGCTGTGGAAGAGAGTCTCCAGTAAGCTGCACTCCCCATAGTTTCCTTCCAGTGCAGCCTGCTTAAAAAGGACCCTGCCCAAGAAGGACCCTGCCTTCTCTGGCCACAGGCCCACGGTGCCAGGTTGGGAGTTTAAAACTGAGCAGTACCCCACCCTTAGGCTGAGTTCAGGCTGATGTAGCTGCAGCCCTGTCAGCTTAGGAGGGACTGGGGAGTTCAAGCCTACCTACTGCTAGGACAATCCCCACTGCCCTGCTACAAGCTGCGGTGAGATTGAGATGAGAAAAGAGGGCACTCTACCCAGCAGCTTGCCTACAATGCTAGTCTGGAAGAGGCCCCACCCTCTTGGGTCACAGGTCCAAGATTCCACACTGGGAGCTTAAAGCAGGGCAGTTCAAGAAGGGACATGAAGACAGGGATCTCCCCTTCTCCAACCACCCAGTGCTATGGTCATAGATGCCTCTGCTCCTAAGCATGAGCTTTTGTTGAGGGTGATCTGTGGAATAACCAGTTCTAGGCTTGCAAGGGGGCATACACCCCCAACAGTACTCTGCTTACCACGTGAGTTTCTGCACAGAGGGTGCAGCTAATTTCTCTCCCATCATAGACAGGCGGTGATTTTGCAGCTGTACCAACCTGGGAATTTCAGCCCCTGGGTTTCTACTTTGCTGGAGCCAGAACCAACACTTCCTAGCACCCACTCAGAACACAGCAACCTTGGGGGACCAGTGGGTCCTAGGGGAACTGTGGGTCTGTCTCCCAGAGCTTGGGCATTCAGAGCAGGCCTCTTATAGCTAAGAGGAGAGTGCAGCATGCCAGAGGGCCCCTTAGGACAAAGGGGACCAGGGCACCATTTCCCCACCATTTGGGGCCTTCTTCCCCTCCTCCCCTCACCTGCCCACTGCTGCCAAGGCAGCCATGGCTGTTTCCACTTGGGACTAGCGAGAGTTCCATAGGGGACAATTAAGTTAGAGCAATTGGGAGCGGCTGCCCTACCTCTGACTGAGTGCCTATCATACTCAGGCTGCCACGGAGCACCAGGCTCACACCCTTCCCTCTAAAAAGCAGCAGCAAATGGTTTCATATGCCCCAAAGACAACAACTACTGCCTCCCCTGAGGGAAGCTGGGGCTAGCAGTCCTCTCCTTAAGCTGCCGTCTCTTCTGTGAAGTCTACCCTGCCTGGAGGCAAATACCTGGCACAACTATACCTCCCCACCAGAGCACATCAGCCACAGCCCACAGCCAGTCTGGTCACCCTGCACACAGTAGGCTGAGCTGCCTCCACCACCTCTGCTGCAGCTGGACCAGGATAGGAGCTGGGAATCTGGGCAGTTTTGTGCCCCAAAAGGACAGAGACCACTGTCATTGCTGAGAGGATTATGAACATCTTGTGCACCCCATCCATAGCTGTCTGCCTCCACTAACCTCACTGAGAGGGGCCCGCCCCTCCCATTGCAGGCTCACAGGGCATCTGCCCTTCTCCTGCCTGAACATGAATTAATGTGTTCTAAATAGCTTTTATCATATAATCATTTTAAAATGCAGTGAAATAATAATGACCACAATTTTAACTGATTCACTAGGTCTTTATAAAATATAGAAGTTATACTAGCAAAAATATATTCCAATATACATGCTATATATGTGTGTAGTTGTGTCTATATATTATCAGTTTGTCTACACTGCAATCTATTTGCAGTGGATTAAGCTCATTAGAATAGGTTGCAAAGATATTCAAGTAAAACTTCTGTACTGAGAACCATTGGTTATCATTAGGAAAAGCTAACTTGGCCTTTTTTCTAAGAGGTTTTACATTTTACACACCAAGATATATATTTTCCATGGTCCAAGGTCTGGCCTTCATCTTTCCATGTCAGTAAATCTGATTTTTCAGCTTTGAGATATATCCATCTCACTGATAGATTCCCATTAACCAAACTCATAAAAATGATGTCTAACATAAAAGTCACTTTATTAATTTTTAGTAAGTAATATAATTACCAATGTAATAAGTGAACAAGCCAAATTATAATCAGAATATATTTTCAGATTCTATTCAGAATATTATATTCCACATTGCTAAACATGGAATAAAACAAAAATGGGTAGTGAAAGGACTTATTTAATAGCATCTGTTTATAGCAGCTGAATGCATCTGTCTCCACAGAGGGCATCAGAAACTGAGTTGTTTGGTTCTTAGCCAAGACACTCTCTTCCCTGCAGTGTGTGAATGAGCACTATTAACATTTTCCTCTGTGAATTTCCTATTCATACACTTTTATTCCTGCTCAAGCCTATCTCCTTCCTTTCAGAAGAATTTTTCTTTAAACATAATAATATAACAGAAATGTCAGCTATAAAATCCCTGCCCCTTGAGATCTAGGTAAACTACCTTTTAAACTCCTAATTCTAGAGCTCCTTGAAGTTCACAGCCTTCCCAGAGATTTCTGTATATTCCCAGAGGATAGTTATCCTTTTTGAGTCCTCTGACATTGTATTCCTGCTTCTTCCCTAATGTTTTCTTCTCCTTAATGAATTGATTTAGATGCTCTAATCTGTCCTTCATAAATTTTTACACATATATGCACATTCCTACTTACAGAGAACATTGATGATTATATGAGGTAGATTTTATTGAGGCATTGGGCGACAAAGGGAGGCCTCACACTGGTATATTTGTCACATGCCACATAGCAAACTCCTCGAAGAAATCTCTATTTGGCACCCTGGTCTCCCAGAATTACTTTTAGTCAGACTGTCACTGTGGTTTTCTCCCTGGATCTTCCTTTCCAGGCTGATCTCATATCCTCCATATGCTCTTCTTTCTTCTTTCTTCACTTCCTGTTCCTTGTTCCTTTTTTTCTAATCTGCCCTCCATCCTCCAAATTCTTCTTTTTCTGTCATGCAGATGATATACACTGTATTCTCATTCCCCCAAACTTGAGCTCTCCCGCCTTTCAGGAAGCTTGAGATACAAAAGGATCTCTTTCTTCATTTACAGAATTTATCCTAAGAAAGCAACTGTATTTTCAAAATAACAGTTAAAAAAATACATTTGTTGTAATGTCAAATCTGGAAGGATTAAGACATTTTCTGGTTTTTAAGATGACTTCATGCCTCCATTATGTGTTAATCTTATCAATTTACTTTCAGAGAGCAATATTATATCCACCTTTTCAGTAGGCATTTTTCTTTCACATCTGTGTGTCACCTATATTTTGAACCCTATCATCAAAACCTGAAAAGACTTTGTTATCACAACATCTGGAAATTTAAGCTATATTTATGCGTTTATATAACTGTTGGGTCTCTTTGGAGAGGAATGTTTAATCTAATCAGAATAACTGAAAAATACTCACTATAGTATGGAGAATTTTAAAGTGCAGAAAACTGTCATTCAAATCAATCAAAAGCTCCTTGAAGTTTTAATGTTTTGTTGACGGAAAAGAAGCCAAACTTTGTAAAATAACTTAAAGAGGTTTATTCTGAGCCAAATTTGAGGACTATGACCTGAAGCCACATCCAAGAAGCCAAGAGCAAGTGGACTCGGCTATGGTTGGGTTACAGTTTGGTTTTATACATTTCAGGGAGATAGGGGTTATAGGTAAAGTCATAAATCAATACATGGAAGGCATACATTGGTTTGGCCCAAAAGGGTGGGCCATCTCAAAATAGGGGGCTTACAGGTTATAGGTAGGTTTAAAGATTCTTTGACTTGTAATTGGTTAAAGACATGAAGCTTTGTTTAAAGGCCTGGAATGTTTTAAGATAAGGAGGTCTGTTAATCAGAGACAAGCCACTAGACATATATTGTTTGTATAAATTGAGGACTTGCAGGTTTGTCTCGAATAGCCTTAGGCCTATTAATAAGTTTATAGGGTGTCCCCCAAGAAGGGAGGGGGGCATGATGAGGCATGTCTGACCTCCCTTCTCGTGGCAGGCAATTTAGTTTTAGGGTATCACCTTGGCCAATAGGGGGTCTATTCAGTCGAGGGGTGGGTGGAGAAGAAAGCCTTAAGATTTTATTTTAATTCACAGTTTCAAGTATTTTGTTTTAAATTTCTAATGGTCTGGAAAAAACTTTTCAAATAAATTTGCCTAGAGAGTCATCTTTAGTTAGCTGATGTTCAATTTAATGACTTCTAAAGGGTCATATTGCCTTATCTGCATCAATAATTTTACTTTCACTTAATTGCATAATTTTTCCTCAGTTACTAGCTGTTACACAAGCTTTGAAATTATGGTAATATTACTTCATAGAACCATCTATTTAAATACCAGAGAAGTCTTAAAAGTTTCAAGAAGCCCCAAAGAAATTTCTTTACTGCAACATAACCTGGGCAGGTCAATATCCTAAGTCTGGTTTGTTTGATTGTTGCTTTCCTGAAAGCATCTTGACTAGAAGCTAGAAACACTTAGTATTTTGGAGTTCTTATCCCATTCCTCTAGCAATTACTACCAGAATCCCACCAGCTAAAATCAATGTGTCCATTCTGGTTCCTTTATCATACTTGACAGCCATGGAGGAATCCAAAACCACAGGTAAGAAACAATGATGTGTTGTGATCAGTGTATAAGTTATAACAGAAAAATTTTTAATAATTCATTATCTTTTTCTATAAATCCATACACCATGTCTAGGATAGGGACTATGTCATATATTACTAGCTCAAGCCAGTATTTCTGAGTTCAAAATCTATATTTGCCATTTACCAGCTGTTCAACTTGAGTTAACTAAGCAAAGTTCTCTCTCAGTTTTCTCCCCTAAAAAATGGAGATGATTCTGACATCTACTTCATAAATTTGTAATGAAAACTGAATGAACTAACATAGGTAAAGTGGTTAGTAAAGTGCCTAGCATAAAGTAAGTGCCACACAGATAATAGGTATTATTTATTTTTTAATTGTTAATATGCAACTGTAAAAACTTTGTGGAAAAATGGAACTGAAAGATACAAATTAAAAAATAACCCTTTTTTCAACATAAGTTCTATCAAGGTTAAGATACTTTTGTAAGCAATGATACCAACCGTTTAGTCCATCCTTAAAGAACAGAGAGTCCTGGGAATTTAATATGTCAATGCAGTCTTTTTACATTATTAACTGAAGAGAGATGGGTGAAATTAGCAGATTTTTTAACGTTATGAAACAAAAAGAAGTCAGAAGAAGTCAAATCAGGACTGTAAGGTGGATGCCTAATGATTTCCCATTAAAACTTTCATTAAATTGCCCTTATTTGATGAGAGGGATGAGGAGGAGTGTTGTTGTGGTGGAGAAGGACTCTCTGGTGAAGATTTTCCATGTATTTTTCTGCTAATGCTTTGGCTGACTTTCTCAAAATATTTTCATAATAAGCAAATGTTATTGTTCTTTGGCCCTCTAGAAAGTCAACAAGTAAAATGTCTTGGCCATCTCAGAAAACTGTTTTCATAACTCTTGCTTTGACTGGACCACTTCCACCTCTTGGTAGCCATTGCTTTAATCATATTTTGTCTTCAGGATCTCACTGGTAAAACATGTTTCATCTCCTATTATAGTTCTTCAAAGAAATGCTTCAGGATCTTGATCCCACTTGTTTAAAATTTCTGTTTCCTTTGAAAAGTTCTGTTCTGCAGCTGATCTATGTTTTGGTACTTATTAAGTGGAAAGTTTGTTCAACTTTAATTTTCAGTCAGAATTGTGTAAACTAAACCAGTTGAGATATCTATGGTGTTTGCTATTGTTTCTGCTGGTAATTGTGGGCCCTCTTCAATTAGGGCATGAACAAGATGAATTTTTTCCTCACAAATTGATGTTGATGGTCTGCTGCTACAGGCTTAATTTTCAACATGGTCTTGTCCCTTCTTAAAATGAGTTATCCATTTGTAAATTCCTGATTGGGGAGGGGGGCATTGTCGCCATAAAGTTTTCATAAAGCATCAATGATTCCACCATTCTTCCATACAAGCTTCACCACCAATTTGGTGTTCTTGCTTCAATTTTAACAGAATCCATGTTGCTCTGATAGGGGCTCTTTTCAAATTGATGTCTTTTCCTTTTAGTGCCTCTTATGCTTCTCAGGCTTTGAGAATGGTAAATAATGTTATTATGCAAAATTTAAAATTTATACCTGATGTCTCAGAGCTGTAAATCCAGTACATAAACCACCTGGTAAAAGGGATAATGGCACTTCAAGTTGTACAGGAAAAAGGTTTGTTCAGAAACCCAATTCTTAGAGGGTAGCTCTGGCTGTGGAACCTGCTTTGTCCCAGCAATTCACAGTCACTGTGTTAATAGTTGACAGTACAAATTATTTATCAAAGGGCAGTTTTTGTGAGGATACCATGGTGATAACCAACCCATGGATTGTGCTATAGGCTACTGGGGTATGCTTGTTTTGGTTTATTTTCCAGTCAAATAAAGCCTGGAAGATAGAAGATAGTTTATCATTGTACTTTGGTGATTAAATAAAAATGACATGTAGCATTGCTTATTAATTCATTCACTTAAAGGTTATTGGGAAAATATAATTTTCCTTTCCTATTGAAATCCTATTATATATGTACATATGTATATATATTTGTATATCTACTATTGAGATATTTATATTATTTTTTGTCTATAATTCCTTTCCTCTCACTAGATTATAAGCTCCTTGAGGGTAGGGGCTAGGTCAATTATGTAAAAATAATCCTTTGCTCATAGTATGGCACTTTCTTCATAGTAGATGGTAAATATACCTGTTTATTAAATATACAGATTTTGTTAGCATCATTGTAGCAGCATGGCCTTATGAAATATGTCCATTTTTATAAAGCTAACCTATGGTGTAAATACATTCACAATGGTATGCTTGGAGAGCAAGCAGTGATGCAGTGCAGACTTTTTTGATCCCAGCTTTGTAAGGGTTATGAGGTGGGGAGGCAGCATGGGAAACATTTGTTGATCTTCAACACCCAAGCTGTAATGTATCTGAAAAGTTCATATTCTTCCTTAATGGATTTGTCCAGGAAGTAAAATGTTTCTTACTCTGTTCATTATATCTTTTTTCCCTCCTATCAGCTGCCGCCAATATTCTTCAGTGTATCTTCCTGTCATACTTTTACTCTGAGCTCTAAAGTTCACTAAATATTCTTTGAGCACTCAAAAATCATTATACCTCTCATACAAGGAGGTTTTTCAGCAGATATTACACTAACATGGTCTTCCTTTTTGATATATAGAGCCGTTTTAAGATGTCTTCTTTCCTGCTAATTAATGTATAAAGTTCAACTTCTGTGATTAGGCTAGAAAGACATCATAGAAGTAAACTATTTTTAAAAAACACAAACAAATAGTACAACTTTATCGAACACCAAATTATTAATTCCAGATGGTTATTTTCTGTACCTGAATCAAGAAACAAACGGGAGTTTATCCAACAAAATATTACGCGAGTCATTAGAGCCCAGACATATCTATTTTTAAAGCTATTGAACTCTGTATAATATCAAATTGCTCTCTGAGTCAAGCTGTAACTGAACAAATATCTTATTTGGTCCAAGCTCCTGATAATTAGTGGGACTTAAATCTTCCTGGCATATCTCAGCATGTTTAATCACAAGCATCCAGTATTTATAGCACTTATTTTCATTCAGCCTCCCCCTCTTTGGTTTCATTAGCATGCATTACTCTCCAGGAGATTTGGGCTGAGTTTATAGGAGCATTGCCAAATGAGTTAGGATCAAAATATTTAATACATTCAATTTATTGTTGCTTATACAGTTAGGCCACATGGTTGGGTCCTGAAGACACCTTTTCTTTAACCTGCTGTGATGGCATAGCTGTCCTGGAATTTTTAAAATTCATGGCGTATTGTAAAGTGATATTAAAAGGGAAAAATAGGGTGGAAAATGAAACAGAAAAGACAATTAGAAAGGGATAGCTTATTATACATATGAATAAAAATAAAGACTTAAATTTTAATATAAAGAAATAAACATAAACATATGTAGCTAGAGTTTCCTGTCCTTGTGTTGTACAGTCTAGAGGCACCTGGGGAAGACTTGCATGCAGATGGCCCAGGGAAGGCCAGAGAGCAACTGAATAGTGTATTTCTCCCAGTTGACTTCTCCTTCACTCAGCACTTCTCTCCCTTTCAAGGCTTCTTTTTTAGGACTCGGGTAATATCAAAATATAGGTTGAGAATGCCAAATCCAAAAATCTGAAATGTGTAATGCTTCAAAATCTGAAACTTTTAAAGCTGTGATCTGATACTCATAGGAAATGCTCAATGCAACATTTTGAATTTTCGATTCTCAGATTAAGGATGCCAAACTGGTAAGTATAATGCAAATATTTTGAAATCCAAAAAAATTCAAAATCTGAAACACTCTAGTCTCAAGTGTTTTAGATAAGGGATACTCAACCTGTGTTTCTCTTGTTTTTCTCTATAGTTATCTCAAATCTCTATCATCAATGATTACCTTTCCAGTATTTTTTTTTCTTTCAAGATCTGTCTATGCTAATCAATAAATCCATGATCATGCATTTGATGACACTAGTTGATTCATACATTTGTCATCTCAGGTAACATCTATGCATATTAATAAGAACCATATGAAGGCAAAAGTATCTTAAACCAAATGGGAAACTTTAGATGTCAACAGGATACATATAGGTGAAGTTTTTGGGAGATAAACTTTTAGGAAGCTAACAAATAATGTCATAAGTGAATATTCCCACTCGTTACCAAAGAGGACAAAAAAGATTTGTATGTCTTATTTACATATACTAAAAGGAATTTATTAAAATACATTTAAAAAAACACAAACTCTCAGAAAACTAGGAATAGAGAACATTCCCAACTCAGTAAAGAACATCTATTAAAAAAACACTACAGCCAACATGATCCTTAGTGATAAAAGACTGAATGTTTTCCACTTAAGATAGTGAACAGGCAAAGATTTTCACTCTCATCACTGCTATTCAACATAGTACTGAAATTTAGATAATAATGTTAGGGGAATCAATTCCAATAGTCTCTTGGTGGATGGGGATACTCAGGCTTCTTAATGAAACCTTGTAGGGTGTCATGTCTTGATTGTTAAGATTATGAGATGTCTATTAGGAACTTTAATCTGCCTTGAATGGAAGGAGACTCAGGTTGAGAATGGTGGAATTCAGGCTTCCAGGTACACCGGTTGACGTGGGCCATGGGGAATGTGCATTCCCTAAGGCAGGCGTGAAAGGTCCAGGAATTCCTTCTTGATCAGCTCCCCTCTCTCCACACACAGATAAGTTGAAATTGTAGCCTGAAAGCTTACATGATATGATGATGCACATGTTATCTCTTTCCATCTGTACTCTCTCTCGGTTTCTATTGACTCTGGCAAGGTAGAGAGAAAATCTGAACATGCATCTATGGAGCCTAGAGAAGGGGATGTCCGCTGAGAGACATGCACCCTGTTTCTGTCAGAGCCACCTAAGTGCAATGATGGCAATCCTGTATGCACTTTAAAATCATAGGCCCCACCCTACAAAGAGATTCTAATTTTATTGTCTTAGATGGGGTCAGGGCATCATTTTTAAAAATACCCCTGGTGATGATAATGTAAAGCCAAGTTTGAGAACCACTGCCCAACAGCTAATACAAGGCAAGTGCCTCAGGACCCAGGACTTAACAGAGTTTGGTGAGGGAGGGGAAGTGTACAGTTAAAGTTCAGAAGTATCACCATCAAAACCTTGCATCAATTGTCTTTGACAGTGCCAATACTAGACCAGGTGTTGTCCCAGCTGTGGATACAGCAAGGACAGAGAGCAACATGCAGAGGCCATGCTAGGACAAGAAGCCTCTTCTCCAATGTCCCAAAGTTAAGAAAGTTTCCTTCACATCCATTGTAACCTAGGAAATGGGAGAATGAAAAATAGGAAAAACAGAGCATTTATTATATATAGTTTGAATTACATCAATCAGGACATGGTTAAGAAAATTAGTAGTGATTCTATGTAATATAATTTTTTCTTAAAATACCTTACTTCAGTTTTGAGGATCTGAGTGGAGGCCAGTCAGTTCTTCTTCACTTCCCAAAGAAGCTGTCATACTCAAGGCCTACTATGTAAATAATACCCTAAGTGCTGGGGCCCAGGTACAAGACAACTGGGTAAAGCCCCTGTTCCCTAGAGATAGGGAATTATTAAAATTAGCCAATCCCATGGAAAACCCCCAGAAACTCAGCTGACCCCAACAGATTGCCATATATAAGCTGCCCCGTAACACACTAGTTTGCTGTTACCCTGTCTTTGGGGGCAAAATTTGGTGCCTTATGTGGCAGCCTTTTCTCCTTTGGAGTTATAAATAATGAGTTCTGCCTTTTGTCTATCTGTGTGTTATGTTTAATGGACAAGATTAAGGATCCATCATTTCCTTTCTTTCCCTACTCATCCCTCAGACACATTCACAGGGAAAATTGAGATTATGAGCAAAGATGCATTCGGTCACTAATAAAATGACTTACTTTCATGTTTAGGTGTGCACTGAATTTTCTAAATGAAGAAAGCTATCATAAAACTGTGATGAATTAGGCAATGTCTAAACCTATACTGTTTAGTATTATTTTTTAAATCAATACTTCATTTACGGACAACTTTACTCACTCCCTTGCCATAAAAGAATGCCTTTTGGGCAGAGGGTTTCAGGAGGCAATAGGAAGGAGGCAGAAGACTGTTTCAGATGGAGTTTGGCTGGAGTGAAGGCCTGAGTTTTCTCTATACTAAATACATTTCTTCTAAGGCTGAGGAATATGACTGTCTCTTGTATGTGAATGCTGAACACATCCTTCTAGCTGTTCTTTTGTGACTTATTTTCTTCTTTATTTTCCATTTGAAGTATATATGGGAAGAGGTGAAGAGGGGAGGGTGGAAGAAAAGTGAAAGAAAGCAGAGGATAAGAAAGAGCATACAATAAAACATGAAAAAGGGTACCAGAAACCCTAGTTTTTTCTTTCTAAAACTTGACAATCTTTCATAAAGCCTTCAAATATTAAGATGGAGTGAAGCCTATTTTTGAAAAGAATGAATTGTTTGCTAAAGCAAAATTTATCAATAATAAAGGAAGATATCAATTCAAACTTCCAAATTAAGTTATTCAAAAGAAATAGATCAAAGATCATACTTCTAGATTGTATGAAAACATGCAATATCTAGAATTTTATGCTCTATATTCCTGTTATATTTATTTTAGATATGTCAAATTTATAAGGTTGTTAGCTTATATTTTAATGAGTAGGTATGCTTTATGATACATCGGGGCCCCCTGAGAGTAAAATGCATTATGGATTTCGTAGGATAGTCAATGCATGTTGGTGGAAAGAGTCAAGTGAAATGGGTTTACTAATGACTCCAACACTAATCAAATATGTCAGTGTCTGTGGGTTTGTATCAGCTATCTAGTAATGCATAACAAACCATCCCCAAACTTAGTGGCTTAGATAATTATTGAGTATTTCTCTGACTATTGTGGGTAGCCTATGCTCAGCATGGTGGTTCTTCTGCTAGTCTTACCTGGGCTCACTTGAATAGCTGCACTCAGTTGGGGCTTTAGCTGACACAGGGCTGTTGTATGTTGGTTGTACTCACATACTGGCTATTGAGAGATGCTATTTTTCCTCCATATGGGCTTAACCAGCTTTTTTACAACATGGCAACTAGGTCCCAAGCATAAATGGATGTTTCAAGGTCTCTTAAAGCCTAGGTCCAAAAGACACACAGCAATATTTCCACCACATTCCTTTGGCCAACACAATTCACAGGGCAGGCAAAATTCAAAGAGAAGGAAAACTCATTCTATTTCTTGGTATGAGGGGTGACAAATTGCAAAAGGGAATGTAAAGATGGATGGGTTAGTTCAAGCTATCTTTGGAAACAATCTATCCATGAGGGTTAAGTTTTCTCATTTACTAATTAAGGGTTTGGATTAAGTTATATTAATAACTTTCCAGCTAAAATTTTATGATTCAAAAAATACTTTTACAATTGAAATGATTGTGGTTTTTGCATCATTGTTTTTATTATTTATTGCTTGATTTGATTCTAAATCATGAAACTTTTTATATTGACTTTTTAGGTATTTCCAGTCGCAATTATGGGAGATTATGTTCATGATGAGGTTCCTAGTAATACGTTGTAGCAGAAATTGAAAGACTTCTTATATGTAATACACAATGATTTCTGTGTGCCAGTAAATTCAGTCATATTCCTAATCTGAGTCCTTAGAGATAATTCTTTTCTTTTCATGCTCTCCAAGATGATATTAGGTCTCATGGCTTCATTTATGATGATTTCTTGCTATACGATTAAAAAATATATATCCTGGGGCCTGAGAAATCTCTCTCTTTTATTTATTTATTTTTTTTAGAGACAGGGTCTCTCTGTGTCACCCAGTGTGGAGTGCAGTGGCATGATCAAGACTCTATGTAGCCTTGAACTGCTGGGCTCAAGCAATCCTGCCTCAGCTTCCTGAGTAGGTAGGACTACAGGCATGTGCCACCACTCCCAGCTAATTTTTTCTTATCTTTTCTGGAGACAGGGTCTTGCTATGTTGCCCAGGCTTGTCTTAAACTCCTGGTCTCAAACTATCTTCCTGCCTCAGCCTCCCAAAGTGCTGGGATTACAGGTGTGAGCCACTATGCCTGGCCAAGAAATCTCTTTATCTTCAATTGGTTTCTCAAGTTACTTACTGGATATTTTCATTTCAATACTTTAATTTTTAACTTTAAATACAAACAGAACCAAATTCCAATTTTCTATCACTTTGACAAAATTATAACTTCCTACTTTTTGTAAGTGTTAGCATCATTTAACTCTCCAGTCTCAAACTTCAAGAGGCACATTTAAAAAATCTTTTCTACTTAACTATCTATAACTATATCTTCTAAAAGTTTCTATCTAGTTTTCTCTTTCAATAATTTCCACAACTAAATTTTTACTTTTGTAGTGATATACCTACTTCATACTATTAGCAACTTCTATTTAAATTTCTACAATGACTTAGCTAGTCTTCTAGCTTCCAATTTCTTTATTCTCCAATTTGTCCTAAGACACCATTTTCAACAATAATCGTTTAGTGGCCGGCACACTCCTTGGTCTTATGTTTATAGCCCTCCACAGCTTGATCCTAATCTACTGGTCCAATGCTTTCTCCTACTCCCTTGCTATGTGAATCTTTGGCTCTTTCCAGACAGATCTAATTTCAGTCCCTCTTCAAAGCCTTGTGAACACAAATTCTGAGTGATGTTCAGGCCATTCCCTGTGCCCAGAACATCCTCTCAATTAATCTTGCATCCTGCTCCCTCTTGAAGGCTCAGCTGTCTGAAAATCCATTATTTTTATTTTCTACCACAGAGAGTCAAAGCTTGCCATCTGTTATGGATATGGAAAGTAAAGGAGTTGATATGTGGGACATAGGAAGTGAGACCTTGAACTTCAAACTCCCCTTTATGTAGTTGACTACTTGAAATATCAGCAACATATCAAGAATAAACAAAGGGTGTAGAATAGCTAGATTCTGATTAAGGATTGACCAGCTCAATCTGTATTGAACCTTGGAAACCTTGGTTTGATATCCATTATCTGGTAATAAATGTTCATTTCTCTGTGTTACTGGGCAATTTCTTATGTTTTCCTTGTCTCTGCTACTAGACTTTTTAGCTCCTTTGAGGGGTAGAGCCTGTATCTTCTATATTTTATTGTCTCCTTTGTTTAGAACTTTATTTTACACATAATAGTACATAATGTTATTATATGCTTAAAATGTCATGCAATAGATAATTAGGTACTCAGTGGACAGCAAACAAATAATTAAATAAGAAACTGAACATTTCTTTCCAAATTGCTTTGCAATTATAAAATAGCTTTGTTGTTTCTTTATCAAACCTTATTTTTTATTGTGATATGAGACTAGTAGTCTTAATTTATCCAAACACATTACACAAAAAATAAAAATATAAAGTCAAAAGGATTTGATAAATTATCATGAATATATTATATATCTAAAGGAGCACTTTATATGCTTTCTTCTCTGTACATATCATCAAATTATAAGCTTTTAAAAAAGTAATTAATAAGTGAAAGATTTCCAAGAGATAAAAGTGACAATGATAGCCTTAAAATGATTTAAATTATTTTTAGCCAAGTCTTTTCCTGAGTTAGTACATATTGGTGTTTTTCATATAAGGATGCCAGAACGTGAGTCTGAAATTTCTTAGGTGATTCCAAGATATCACTCTGCTTTCAGACTTACCAATGTCAGAGGATGTAGCCATGGATATCATGTGTGAATTGTGCGTTATCATTAAAAAATGATGAACAAGATTCAAGTCATCAGGAAAGCAACTTCCATACAACTCACTTTAGTGGAGTGAAAAGTAATTTTGCAAGTGCTGTCTTGCTTACTTTTCAGTGCAGGGGTACAAACTCCATGTATTAAATTATAAAAACCCAGTGATCTAGAAATGCAATGAGAGTACATAAATGAAAAGTGTTGGTTAGTGTAGCATGGAAAATGCTTCCTCACATAAATATTGGAGAAGATATTTAAGAAACAGACTATGTTTTAAGCAGACATTTATAATTGAATTTTTAAAAGAATAATTGAGAGTTAGAAATATTTAAAGTTGCACGTTCTGATAAAATGTATTTGAAATGGATCTGATTATGGGGTTGAGAGCCTATCCTAGGATGGTCATAATTCTTTTTCAAAGTTCTAAAATAAAATTGTTCCAATGTACAAATACTTAATTTCAATTTTAAAGCAGAAAGTAGAACTCAAAGAATCTCAGACTATAAACATTTTCAGATAAATCACTGCAAAATTGTTCTCATTATGATTTTTTCTTAACTAGCTTTAGTTTACTTATGTAATAGGTTGAGTGATTGATAGAGCACTCAATGAATTAGTTGTTATGTTAGAATTTTGTGAAGGAAGATGGTAGCAACAGGTTTGAATTTATGATGCATTTGGAAATCTCTTATAAATATTGGGCTTCAAGTGTGTGTAATCCTCTTGACCTTGTATTTACAGATGGTTTTTCCATCAATTACATGAATAAAATACTTATATACTAGCCATTTGATAAATAAAAATTATGTTTACCAATAAACTCAGTGATTTAGTGATTGGAAATTATAGCTGTCTTTGGTTTTCTATTTTTAGTATATGTGCTGCTTAAGGGAACAAATATCTTGGTTTCTGGAAGCCTTATTTTCACTGAGGTGTGTTTGAAGGCTATGCTCTAAATTTTCTTTGGAGAAAGCTACTAGAAATCACTTCTGAATTTGTTGTTCTTTTGAAACATGCTGCATTCACTGAGTTTGTCCCATAAGTTAATACCACATGGAATTTAATAGAAATTGTTTCTGAAATATTTTGATTGCACTTAGGACCTGTATACGTGTACAGGCATACCTCAGAGTTATTGTGGGTTTGGTTACAGACCACTGCAATACAATGAATATTGCAATAAAGAAAGTCTCATAAATATTTTTATTTCCCAGTCCATGTAAAAGTCGTCTATTAAATGTTCAATAGCATTATATCTAAAAATGTACATACCTTAATTTAAAAATACATTATTGCTAAAAGAATGCTAATGATCATATGAGCCTTCAGCAAGTCATAATCTTTTTGCTGGTGGAAGGTCATGCATCGATGTCTATGGCTGCTGACTGATCAGGATGGTGGTTGCTGAAAGTTGAGGTGACTGTGGTAATTACCTAAAACAAGACAAGTAAGTTTGCCACATTGATTGACTCCTTTTTTCATGAAAGATTTCTCTGTAGTATGCAATGCTGTTTAATAGCATTTTACCCACAGTAGAACTTCTTTGAAAATTGGAGTCAATCCTCTCAAACCTTGCCATTGCTTAATTTACCAACTAAATTTATATGATGTTCTAAATCCTGTGCTGTCATTTTAACAATGTTTTCAGTGTCTTCATCAAGAGTAGCTTTCATTTTAAGAAACCACTTTCTTTGCTCATCCATAAAAAGCAGTTTCTCATTTGTTCAAGTTTGATCATGAGATTGCAGAAATTCAGTCAAATCTTTAGGTTCCACTTCTAATCTAGTTTTCTTGGTATTTCCATGACTTATGAAGTTACTATACTTTCTCCACTGAAGTCTTGAACCCCTCAAAGTCATCAATGGGGGTAGAAATCAACTTCTTCCAAACTCCTGTTAATGTGAATATTTTGGCTTTTTTGCATGATGAGTGTTCTTAATGGCATCTGGAATGGTAAATTTTTTCCATAAGGTTTTTAATTTACTCTTTCATCTGAGCAGTAAGTCTCAAAAGTGGGCCTAAAATATTCAATAAACCATGTGTGAACAGATGCACTATCATCCAGGCATGTTGTTCCGTTTACAGAGCATAGGTAAAGAGGTAGAGTTGATTTTTAAGGGGCCTGGGATTTTTTGAAATGGTAGATGATCATTGGGTTCAACATAAAGTCACCCATGCATTAGCCCCTAATGTAAGAGTCAGCCTATCCTTTGAATCATTAAAGGAAGGCATTGATTGCTCTTTAGCTATGAAATTCCTAGATGGCATCTTCTTCCAATAGGAGGCTGTTTTGTTTACATTAAAAACCTTTGTTTAGTGTAGCCACTTTCCTTGGTGATCTAAGCTAGATCTTCTTAATAACCTGCAGTGGCTTCTACTTCAGCCCTTGCTTCTTCACCCTGCACTTTTATGTTATGGGGATGGCTTTTTATTTAAACCTCATGAACCAAACTCTGCTATCTTCAAACTTTTCTCTGCGGATTACTCATCTTTCTTAGGCTTCATAGAATTGAAGAGAGTTAGGGCCTTGCTCTGGATTAGGCGTTGGCTTCAGAGAATGTTTTCACTGGTTTGATCTTCTATCAAGACCACTAAAACTATTTCCATTTCATCAATAAGGCTGTTTCACTTTATGATTCATTTGTTCACTTTGAGTAGCACTTTTAATTTTCTTTAAGAACTTTTCTTTTGCCTTCACAAGTTGGTTAACTGTTTGGTGCAAGAGTCTTTCACTTTATCTTGGCTTTCAACATGCTTTCCTTGCTAAGCTTAAGCATTTCTAGCTTTTGATTTAAAGTAAGAGATGTGCAACTCTTTCTTTCACTTGAACACTTAGGGCCCATTGTGGGGTTATTTAATTGGCCTACTTTCTATATTGTTATGTCTCAGGGAATTAAAAGCCCTGAGGAGGTGGTGAGAGATGGGGGAGCGGCTAGTTGGTAGGCTGGTCGGTAGAGCTATCAGAACACACACTATTATACAATTATCAACTCAGTTCATTGTCATTAGGGTGTGGTTTGTGGCATCTCAAAACAATTACAATTGCAATTAAGGATCACTGATTACAGATCACCATAATAATAATGAAAATATAATGAAGATATAAAGATGAAAAAATTTGAAATATTGTGAGAATTACCAAAATGTGCCACAAAGACACAAAGGGAACACGTGGCTGTGGAAAAATGGTGCCAACAGACTTACTTAATGCATTTGTATTATTTGAATGTTTATTTCCCCTCTCTTGTCATGAATCCCTACAATTATTTGTATATTTTGTGGTCATTGCCATTTATTGTTTCTCATCATTTACCATAGATGTTTTTCTTATACCAGTTACTTTGTGGACTATGTCCAATACAAATAAACTAGCAACCCAACATACAAAATTGTTCATTACAAATATAGGGACAGAAGTTCCTAGAAGTTGAGACAGTACCAAAAAGTCCTAGAAAATGAAGATACGCTAGTTACATATAGATTTTGAGACCTTGTACCATTTAAAATAGTCATGTTTCAATTATACATAGTCATCAAGAAAAAAAGTAGGGTTGTTCTCTAAAGTTCTAGAGACTATTCTAAAGAGGATGAGCACTCTAGGATCCATATAAATAAAAGCCTAGGGATCAGATAGTTTGGAGAAAGGCATTGTAAACCGCAAGGTAATTTCTCATTTTCAAGGTAATTTGGAATCTTAAAGTGAACCTATAACTTTGTTAAAATGCAGGAAATAAAAACAAACAAAAATGTAAATGCATCAACTACTCTCTAAATATTCATCATCCATTTTTTGAAGCATTTTCAGGGGACAAGCAGCAATTTCATTCTATGTGTTCACATGGAGCCTACTAAAGTGTCTTAGAGGAGTCACAGACACAAAATTAGTAACCATGACCTAAGGAATAAATTTAATAAATTAAAATTGGCTATCTGCTTATTACTTATAAACCTGGAAATTTTATATTTCTTGGAAAATAATTCACAGTAGAGACTTATTTATGGGCTCTTTTCTTGGAGATATTATGAAATGCTTCCCAATATATATTTATAAGAGAATTGAAGAGAAATACATAAGAAGGATAAAATGTCCCACAAAGTTTAAATATGTTTTGGAAACATAGAAAGGGACTTTTACCATTGATCTATCTGTTGATATGGTTGGATCACATAACTCTCTGGTGACTAGCTCATTTTTCTCATAATAACCTATGGACTCTTAATCTTCTTCCCTTGTTTTAAGTCATTAATGAAACAAAATATTAGATTGGAGAATTACATGTCCCAGAAAAGACAAACTGTTCATCTGTAAAGTTTGAAATTGAAGAAATCATATACATATATCACATGAGAATGTTACTGCAAAACATTAATTGCAATGGCTGGGATACATTTTCTCAGTCGAAGAGATGCGGGTGTGTGAGGCAAAGGATTCTGGGGTGTAGCTAGCCCTCGCTGAGCTCGTGTGAGGTGGAGCTGAAGAGTAGGATCAGAGGAGGAAAAAGCCAGAAGGGATGATTAGAACCATCTGGTCCTAAATAAAACAAGCCTCATAATAAGACATAGGGTATTTTTAAAATTTTATTTAACATTATCTCAGTATTTATAAATATACCATAAAATTCTTAGGAAGTATATTTAATCTGTTTCTGAATCATGTAATGTTGTCTTAATAATCCTTTATATTAGTCAGGATTCATTCAGGAAAGCAGAATGTGTGTGTAAATATATGTGTGTATGTAAATATATATATATGTATGTGCATATATATGTATATATGGGCTGTGTGTGTGCGTGTGTGTGATTTGTTGTAGAGAGTCAACCTTAATTATGGGGGCTGGCTATGTAGCCTCTGTATGGCTATCTTGTACCTAGTGCTGGACCTTTAAACTGGTTGTAGGCCTGGCCATTGCTTTGTGTCAATAACATAAGCAACAAGGTATATGAACTCCAAAAAGTCTGCTGCTTCGTATCTGTCCTCCAAATCCCCCATAAGAATTTGTCCAGAGGCTCATTATATGAGAAGCATACATGGAAGGGCAGTTGGATTCAGCCCAGCTGAGTTGACCTATTAGAAAGCTATCACATCCTTTTATTTTAAATAAGTTTATTCTAGAAGAGAAAATTTCTGAAAATTCAAATTAAACAAAAAATCCTTAAAATAGAAAAAAAAAAACCCTAAATTATAAGCAAGAGAAAATATAATCTTAGAACCAATAAGGCATAATATTGAATTACATTAAATATCATCAGCTTAAAGGCCATATTTTCTAAATATTGCCTGTTAATAGGTCTGGCTTCATGGGTTTATAAGCAACCAAGACAGTCACACAGGGACCCACTCTCAGAAGGACCCCAGGCTTGGAGTTTGCTGCTCCACAGTTACTGTTACACAATTCTTAACAATTGTATCTTTGAATTTGTGTTTTATAAGTGAAATCTGATGAGACAAAGGAGCATGTGCTAGGGGCCTAAGTCCCCCCAGGATGGGTTCTCCGTCACCTTCCACCACAAGTGAGGGCCAAAACTTGGGTATGGGGAGGGTTGGGGTCATAGTGTGGGGTGCTGGGTGCCCATCAAGGTCTGCGCTCACTCTGCAAATATTCCCATACTCAAGTGTATGTGACATTAAAAAAAAATTAATGTAAATAAAAATTCTATATTTTACATATGTGCATATTTTATAGTTTACACAAAAGTGAATAAATAAAAGTAAATATAAAAAATACCATGACAGATTGGGAGAGGAATTGTGGAAAAAAAATGAAAAAGGTTTTTTCCTAATTTTGGAACAAGGGACCCTGATTTTTATTTTGTCAGTGGACCTCTCAAATTACCTAAATAACCCCACCTGTTCAAAATACTCTTAGTATGTGAACACTTTTATGTTGAAGAAACTGTTAATTACTAATTAAATGTTACTACAATTTTGGGCATTTTCAGATGTGATCTTGCATATCAACACACTCAATTTTAGTCTAAAGGCTTATAATTTGATAATTTTTCGTATATACACACAGTTTATGCGTCTGAATTTTTACTCTCTTTTGTATTACTAGATGATACCATTTAAGTAGTATAGCCTATTTTTTGCTGTTTTTTTTTCTTCTGGTTATTATATACAGGTATGTATTCCCATTTCTTCTGTGTTTCTTAAAAATGCACACACACACTCTCTCTCTCTCTCTCCCTCTCTCTGTCTCTCTATTTTTCTTTTGTAAAGAAGAGGCTTCAATTTGGACACCTTTCTATGTGACTGCAAGCATAGATGCTCTAAGGTCTTAAAGGAAAGTTTGGATAATTATCTAGACACTTCTCTTAGTGGCAGCTTGTTCTTCTGCTGTGTGTTGGCTCCATAAGTAAGAGGAACCAAACTGCTCATTTACTTTAATATGTTCTGGCCTTGCGTTTGCAACTTACTGGCCCCTCAAATTTTAAAGTTGGAGTTTTCTCAGAGTGCTGTCCTTTGGACTTTGAAAGTCTAGACGAAAGAGCATAAAATACTTCTTAAAGAAAAGAATATTAGACCATTACTTTCATCACTTAAAATAGGGTTGGATGAGCACAAGGAACATGGTTTATGGAGCAATCTTCCACTCTCGGGGAAATGGGAGAAGATGGCTAAGATGACCTGCTACTCTGGTCATTTTAGCAACCTAACTTTGCTTCAATAAGTGTTTGATTTGGATTTACTACCAAGGCACTCACCAGGAAAATGAAAAGTTGGCACCTATGATATGATTAAGACCTTTCATTATCTTTACTGGGAAGCAGAAAGACCTGTATGTTATGAAAAAAAAAAAAAAAAACCCACAGTTTTTTGAATACTCTTTGTTCCAAGACTTGACTGATTTAATATTTGAGAGGTCAGGATACAAGACTCTATTCAAAACATGAGGAGAAAAAAGACAGACTTCCTGTCATTTAGGAGTTTACAGCTTAGTGAAACAAGATTTATAATATAAGGTACTCTCTGTACAGATTTTTTAAAAATTTCATTCTATTAGAAGACGAAGGACATGAAATAGAAAAATGAATTACTGAAATATTCTGCTTCATTGCCTCCTGCTCGCCCACTCCCCTGGCATTGGGAAAGAAGAAGAAATCTTTTTGATTCTCCTCCCACTTACTCCTTCGGTAGTAGTGGCCTAGGGCAACCATTGTCTCTGACAGTTTTGGGTTTCCTTTGATTCAAAGCAGAAAAAAGGTCAAAAGAGGATGTGCAAAGAGACAGAGAGGGCACACAGCCAGGGATCAGAGTTGCAAAAAACAAATAAACTGTATTTATTTTTTAAAGAAAGTACAATGTTTAAAAGTATTAGTTATATTGATATTATGCGTGTCACTTATTAAATGTGATGTACCATTCTGATTTAGGAACTGGTCTTTTTTTGGGATAAAGAAAGAAATATCTCCTTATTTTATCCTGATTTTTTTTCCTTTATGTCTTTATTGTTTTTATATTTTTAACTCCTAGATGCAACATCAACTTTTTATTTTATTTTTTATCCCTCATGGTACTTAGTATATTTCCTACACACAGTAGTCACGTGGTCTGTTTATATCTCTGTGATATAATAAACCCACCCAAACTCAGTAGTGTAAAACAGCAACCATTATATTATTATGTGCACCTATTCTGCAGCCAGGAATTTGGACGAAGCATAATGGGGATGGCTTCTCTCTGCTGAATGTTGTTCAGTTTCTCATTTGGGACGATTCTAATGGCTGAGGGTGACTGGAATGGCTAAAAGCTGAAATCATTGGCGGTGTCCGCTGTGAGATGTCAGGAATGTGAATTAAGATGAATCAAATTATGAAATTAGCTGCAACTGCTGACCTGAGCCCCTACTTGATCCCTCCATGGCTTTCTCACAGCAAGGAAACCGTGAGAGGAAGCATCCTGAGACTGAGTGTTCAAGTGACCAAGGGGGTCATTTGAAGATCACGGCTTTTTCTGACCTACCTTCACAAGTCATGCGGTTTCACTGCCACTGAATTCTACTGGTTACAAATGAATCACTAAGGAAAATCCAGATGCAAAAAGAAGGGAATTAGATCCTTCCCTTTTAAAGGGAGAATAACAAACTCACATGGCAGAATGGGGAATGAAAGACATTATGTAATCCATTTTTATAGAATATAGGCTATAATAATGTATGATAAATAGTTGGAGAACTTCATCTAATTTAATCCTCAAGCAAAGGAGATGATGTATTCCAAGCTTCCATGATGCTTTTACATAGTAGGGACCTTAAATTTTGGACTAACTTTTGTTGTTTCTTCATCTCTGGTTGGTGGTTGCAATACTTGGCTGTGCCACAGATGTTTTGTTGAGGATGTGGTTGGATGAAATTAACATTTAAAATAATGGCCTTTGAGTAAAGAATATTACCTCCCATAATGTGGGTGGGCCTTATCCAATCAGTTGAAGGCCTGAATGGAACAAAAGGGAACAAAAGAATTCTCCAAACAAGAGGGAATTCTGCAGCAGACTGTCCTTTGGACTTGAACTGCAACACTGGCCCCTTCTGGGTCTCCAGCCTACCAGCTCAGCCACAGATTTTGGACATGTCAGCCTGCGTAATCACTTGAGCCAATTCCTTAAAATAGATTTATATATTTATATATATATATGTATACATATGTATACACATATATGTGTATATATATGTATACACATATACATATATGCATGTACATGCACACACACACACATCCTATTGGTTCTGTTTCTCTGGAGAACTCTGAGTAATACAGTGATGTTCTATGGGCTAGAGAGAATAGAGCTGCAGCCTAGAATAGACTGAGTAGGATTTTCCCTGGCACTTTGGTCTCAGGTCTCTAAATTTTCCCAGACTATTCTTCTTGCCAGGCTGTTATTATTCTTGCTACTGCTTCCAAAATTGGAGTAATATTTGAACCAAATTAATATTAAACTTTGCCTAGTCACTTTCTGCCTCAAGAATTCAGGAATATGATATTGTACCTCTAGATAATACTGGCAATATTTCCTATCTGGCTGAGTTTATAGTAGACAATGATTAAAAAGTAACTTTCAATATTGCCTTCCTCTGAAAGAGCAAGTTGAACAAACATTCTCAGCTCTCTCCCATGCCTTTCAATCAGCTATTAAGTATTTGGAGACTGAAGCTAGTATTAGGTGATTACTCATGACATAGACATTTATAGCAGGGCAAAGGATTTTCATTGCTGGGGCTTAATCAGTATCTGAATTCTGAGGTTACCTTTCAATTCTATAAGAAAATGTATTTTCTTATAAGATGTCTTCTGGATGCTTGTCCATCCTTTCTTTAATTGCATTGTTGCCAGTGTCATTAGCAGATTTTTAAAAACAAACAAATGCACGTGATGTCACTTTCAAATTTGGTTTCCTATTCTTCTTAGTTTCTCATTCCTTCCGTACCTTAAATTGACTTTTGTCTGTGAAATTATATTTTTAAACAATAGGAGACCTTTAGCACTGTACTACACACATTATTGTCAGATATTAGAAATAAATCTCAACTTTTTCTAGCTGAAGTTTGGTAAGGCCTCAGAATCCTGCTCTATGAGCTGCTTCTGGGATCCACAACTAATTGATAAGAGTTCACATGTGAGATCATATCCATTTGCTGTCTCTGCTATTGGGACTGTTTTCCTTCAACATTCTGAATGACCATCTTTATTCAACCTTTGGACTTTGGGACAAATATATTAATATATTAGATACTTATTATAGTTTTGTTGGTAGTGGTATGCTTATTTTTCTAAGGAAGAAAATTTTTACAAAATGTTTAAGTAACATCTGAG
The DNA here is from genome assembly GCF_041146395.1 of Eulemur rufifrons. Lineage (NCBI taxonomy): Eukaryota > Metazoa > Chordata > Mammalia > Primates > Lemuridae > Eulemur > Eulemur rufifrons. Next base: position 67,663,711 of record NC_090997.1, on the reverse strand, counting down.
AAAATAATTTAGTATATAAAAGCAACAATTGTGGTGTTACCCAGATACTTCTTTCAGAGCTCTAATGATACCCATGAAGATTATGGACTTGTGGTATTGCTCACTAAGTATTTTTTGGTAAATTGTCTCATGTTATCTTAGAATTTATTATACTATATTAGTGGGGTTTTTTCAGTTCTTAATTACAAAGTATGTGATAGCAGAAATATAGACCAAAAAAAGTTCTCCAAAAATACAAATCCTCCATAATATCCCAAGGAAATTTTGATATCAGCTATTCTTCTCTACTGCTAGAGGTAACACACGTGAGGTAGCATCCAAACTGTCAAATATTCAGGCATGTGTATAGCAGCTTATGCTTTATAAAATGTTTTATATTATCACTGTGCACTTTAATCTTTGAGATATGCAGAAAGGTTATGAAATTTTCTATAAATGAAAACAAATGATAACCCATAAAGCACAAAAGAAAATTAAATAAATATATGAAAATCTCTGGCGATCCAAACTTCTCTATATGGTTTTACAAGTTGTTATATATCCCTTTCAAAAGCAAAGATTTTCACTTGAGCAGTAGTGCATAGAGTTGAAATATTTTCCACTATTCTTTGCTGTAATTCTCTTTATATTTTTTTAGGAATGATGCAAACAACTGCAGAAGTTTTCACACACAGCCTTCCATCTGCCAACAGTTCAAGCTGGCAGGAATAGCTAGCTTTTCAGGGGTGTGAATGGAATTGATTTATACACATGGCTGGATCTGTTCCAGTGTATTTTCTCAGCCAGGATCATACGTGGAGTTGCAAATGAGCTGTACTGCGGGCTTTTATCTGATGTTTACTAGGTTACAAACACCAAGCACTATTAGAAGCACAGGTTAAGAGTGGGTATCACATTAATCAATTTATGGCTGAAATAAATAAATGACTGTCATATTATGAAGGGTGAAGATTGAGTAATGATTAGTAAGAACTTAGGAGAAATGTAGCTAAGCTTCATAGGTCCTGCTAAAGATGGAAAACAATGGATGCAATGAAAATCATACTTTCCCAGAGCAGATTTAGAATTTATGGAAATGAGAAGGAGTGGGGAGGCAATAGAGAAAGGGGCCTGCAAGTAAAACCTGCTCCCTTTTTGTGGCTGAGTAGTACTCCATGGTGTATACATGTCATACTTTCTTTATCCACTCATGAATCAACTTAGGTTGATTCATATCTTTGCAATTGTGAATTGTGGTGCTATAAACATTCAAGTGCAGGTGTCTTTTTGGTAAATGACTTGTTTTTCTTTGGGTAGATACCCAGTAGTGGGATTGCTGGATCGAATGGTAAATCTACTTTTAGTTCTTTGAGGAATCTCTATACTGTTTTCGATAGAGATTTTAATTTGCAATCCCATCCAACAGTGTATAAGTGTTCCTTTCTCTCTGCATCTATGGCAGCATTGTTTTTTGACTTTTTAGTAATGGCCATTCTCAAATAATGTCTTTTGCAGCAATTTGGATGGAACTGTAGACCATTATTGTAAGTGAAGTATCTCAGGAAGGGAAAAACAGATACCACACGTTCTCACTAATAAGTGGGAGCTAAACAGTGGCTACACAGGAGCACAAAGAGATGTAAAAGACGTTGGAAACCAAGAAGGGAGGAGGGTGGGAGGGGAGTGAGGGATAAAAACTTACCTGTAGGATACAGTGAACACTAGTCTGGTGGCAGACACATTACAAGCCCTGACTTCAGCATTATACAGTGTATCCATGTAACAAAAACATCTGTATCTCATTAATATTTTGAAATAAAAACAAACAAGTGAAAAAACAAAAGCCTTGCTCTCTTTTGCCAGCACCCAAACCTTGCTCATGGATTGTTAGGGAGAAAAACAAAGTTTACATCACCTGTGGGAATACTTTATTTTCTTCAGTGCAATGATGTAACAAAGTAGCCTGCTTATTTATTTGAAAAGTATGGAATACCTAGCAACATGTTTTCTAGCTTAATTTTCAAGGTGCAATAGGTTAAAATATTAAACTAAACTAATATTATTGAGGTCATTACACTTACTACTTTGAGGTCATTTTTTTTTATACATTGAATGTTTTTTGATAGTTGAAAAAGATAACATCTTCTAGATGTGTCTAGTTTGTCATTGTGAATTTGCTCAGGCATGTGAAATTATTTTTATTGTAGAATAGTTTTCAACTCATCATGAGTTCATATTACATATTGCAACTCATTTGTTGGAAGAAACCTGAAAATATGTTTAAATTATTTTGATATGAAAATTAGAAGTTTCCACAAATCATTATATTTGGAATTTATTTTCAGAAAAATATCCCCATATTTATCAACTTGCCAATATACTTCAATTCTGTTCCTCTAAGCATAACAAAACTTTTCCTAATAACCCTTTTCTTAAAGCAACAATAAGCAACAAAATTACAATTGCCAAAAATGAAATAGTTTATGAGCAATGTCTCTATGGAGATAACACAATGAATTTATAAGATTTTGAATATTATTTAAACTCATTTATGGAATATATTTTAGATTTTATTTATTAATTTGAATTCAATTAAATAATGTACAGTCCTGACGAATAGGGTAATTTTCTACAAACACATCATAATAGCTACAAACTGAAAAACAGGTTCTGGCTGAACCTGGGCAAAGAGAGGAACACACAGCAGCCATCAGAACCACAGTCAGGGGAGTTGAGGCCTGGACTGAGGTGAAGTCATAGTGTTTATCCCTGAGTCTAAGTATATGGAACAAATAAACCATCTGGATTCTTAGTCAGAACCAGAAACCTAGGCTACAAGTAAGGTGGCAGGTGAAAGATTGAGGAGCAAAGGCTGGAACCTCAGACAGCAGTTTCTGTAGCTAATTAATGAGATTGTATATTCCTCAGGACAAAACCCAGGAAATGTGGGCTTCATTCTCCCACCCAAGGTCTTCATGTCTGGCTGTTGTTCAAAGCTTCTTGCCAACCATTCTGTCTGGGAATGCTCCAGCTGGGTCAACAATCTACTTTCCTCCTCTTTTCTTATCTTCTTCCCCTGCTGGGAGTGCTGTTCTGCACAGTTCTTTCTCACTCCCTTTATCCGTCTTTGAAACACCTCTGTATCTTTGAAAATTTCTGTTAAGTCTCCCTTCTTCTGTCCATTTTAATCTTGGGCAGTTGGAAGTTTATTCCTCAGTGTTCTGTTAACACTCTATTGTTGTATGAATCACATTACATTGCAATTATTTGTTTATGTGTCTGTTTTCTCTTTTATCTGTGTGTGCCTAAAAAGCAAAGATTTTGTTTTATACACACTCAAGTCACTGGTGCCTGGCACTTAACAGGGATTTATTAACAGATTATTGAAGAGAATTGTATTATGTTCTAATAACCTTTCTTCACTCTTAGAAAACAGATTGTGAATTCCTTACAGGATTTTGAAGCTAAAAAGAAAAACAAAAAAATTCTTACCTTGAACGTACTGCTGCAGTCCCCAACCCCCCAGCCCCAGAGCTGCCCCGCCACGCCCCCGCCCCGTCCCCAACTTCCCCCATGGAAAAATTGTCTTCCGTGAAACTTAGGAGGTAGAAGGGGGAACACAGCAGGAGGTGAACAGCAGGCAAGCGAGTGAAGCTTTTCTGTATTTATAGCCACTCCCCATCTATCGCATCACTGCCTGAGTTCCACCTACCCGCCTCCCCCCCCCGGAAAAATTGTCTTCCATGAAACTAATCAGTGGTGCCAAAAAGGTTGGGGGCCACTAGTGTAGAGTTCCTAACTTGTACTTAAGAAAAAAATACTCAACGTTAAAAACCCTAAAAAATGCTAACCTTACACATAGTACTATCAAAAACAACCAAAACAAAGTCAAATTATATTAATAATAACCCTACTTTTTTACATTTCTTTTTACATAACTTCCTAAAAATTGACATATGCATCCATATTTTATAAGTGGCATATCACAAATATTCCTCCAAATATTGACATTATAAAAAATTAACAAATGCAGTGATTTCATAATGTTGCATGTATTCTTCTAGGTTTAAATAAAAGGAAACGGAAAATCTCATCCACTGAGCACTAATTCTGAGCAGTGTTTTTTTCTTTTTGTTTAATTTTGCCAAATCATCTTATATGAAACAAAGGAAACACCATAGGAGAATCAATTTCCATTATAGACAACTATTACCTGTAGACTTAAATGTTATTTTAAATTCTCTGACGAGAGATTTGAACATCAAATTTTGATCATTTGGGTGATGCTAAATACAAACAAAATGTTTTTGACCAGAGGGTTGTAATCTGACTGTGGAAAAAAATTTGAATATCATATGAATGTCTTGCTAAAATTAAAGGCCTCATGTATAAAGATATGAATGTGCTTTCTCTCTGTGTACTCAACTTCTTTATCTGACCTTGCTCCTTCCAAGATGCACTTGCTATAGAATGTCAGTCACTAATGAGGCCTAAAGTAATTGAGGCTGATTGAGCTGGCAAGATGCTGCCTAATTAGAATGATAAATGGAACTGGCTGATCAAGAATGGAGGAGTGAATGGCACAGAGGGCATTAAACAAGGTCATTCTGTGAAGGAGGACCACTCATTCAACCCTGCCCCCCAAATAATGACCGCCCTTCATGCCATGTGAGCCCAACACTATATGATGTATGCAGAGCACTGTGTGGGGAACTTTCTGACTCTGATGTCTTAGGCAAAGTGCAGCGAGACTTTAGTGATTGCCTGGGTAAGTCATTCAATATAAACACTAAAACTAAATACTTTGAGCCATATATTAATAATTCTCTGTCTACTAAGAGTGAAGATTTATGAATCCATTAGTTCTCTAAACAAATATAAGATATCTCAAAATTTGTGCCATGAGTCCATTAAACAACTTCACATGTGTGAAGGGCACAGGCAAAATTTTGTCATAGTGATGTAGAATCTCAACCACATTGAACTAATCTTTTAATTTCTTAAATATACCTATTAGAATCATTTGCATGATTATTTTGGCACTTTTTGGTTTGCTTGTCTAGGTTGATATGGACATAAATTTATTTATTTATTTATTTTTATTATAACAGGATATTATGGGGGAGCAAACACTTTGGTCACATAAATTGCCTTTGCATTGCCTGAGTCAAAGCTACAAGTGTTCTCATCCCCCAAACAGCACTCACAGCACCCATTAGGTGTGAATTGATCCATTCCCTACTTGCTACTCCCACCTGCCCGATCCCCATTGAATGTTACTTTCATATGTGCACATAAGTGTTGATCAATTTAATGATGAGTACATGTGGTGGTGAGTACATGTGGTTTTTTCCATTTTTGTGATACTTTATTAGATGAATGAGCTTCAATTCCATCCAGGTTAATATAAGAGGTAGGTATTAGTTCACCATTTTTTTAATGGCTGAGTAGTACTCTATGGTATACATAAAGCAAATTTTATTAATCCACTATGTATTGATGGGAATTTGGGTTGTTTCCACATCTTTGTAATTGTGAATTGTGCTGCTATAAACATTTGGGTGCAGATGTCTCTTTTATAGAATGTCTTTTTTTTCCTTTGAGTAAATACCCAGTAGCAGGATTGCTGGATCAAATGGTAGTTCTACTTTCAGTTCTTTGAGATATCTCCATACTACTTTCCATACAGGTTGTAGTACTTTGTAGTCCCACTGGCAGTGTATGGGTGTTCCCATCGCTCTGCATCCATTCCAACATTTGTTTTGGGACTTTTGACAAAAGCTAATCTCACTAGAGTTAAGTGATATTTCATTGTGGTTTTGATTTGCATTTCCCTGATGATTAGAGACATTGCACATTTTTTCATATGTTTCTGGTCATTAGTCTATCTTCTTTTGAAAAGTTTCTGTATATATTCAGAAATATTTTCATGGCAATGTAATTTCACTCAGTTTATTTGGTAATGCCTTATTTATTTGTCATCATCTGGAAATAAATGTTCTGAAGAGAGCTGCAACTATTCCTATCAAGCCATATTTAAACAATTTTTAATAGAAATACATCTAAAATGTATACTACATCTGTAAGAGCACCCATCCCCAACTTTCCTGGAACATAGTCCTTGATGGTGTATGACTATCTACTAGGATAGCTGATAACTGTAATACTAGGTATCATTTTAAAGTTCAGGTCTGGGGATGCATTCTTCAATTTCTCAGAACACGTATCAATGTGTAGGATAAGTAAAATTCTTTGACCTCAAATCTATGACTCTGGCAAAAAGAATCCAAAATAAAGGACAGATGTGGTATGTTAAAAAAATGTAGATAATCATGAATTTTGGGAAAAATAGTTAATAGAAAGTAACATTATATTGACACAAGAGTAAAAGAATTCAATATATGGTATTTGGATATAGAAATTATCCCACGCCGCTGAAAGCTCATTCATTAGTGTATCTGTCACTTCTTTCAGTGGTTTAATAGACAGAATTTTTTTTTCTGGTTCAGCTTTCTTAGATGTCCTTTCTCGACCCTTCTACCTCTAGGATCTTCCTTAAGGATTCAGTTACAGGTATAACCTTTCGAGACTCACAAATACTTCATGTCTCTGGTTTTCACTCCACTGCTTGACTTCCTGTGTTGCTCACAGCCTTCAGAGTGGACTGGTTAAGAGGAGACCTTTGTTGACAGTGAGGCCTGACCTCCAATACTGTTCCTGCCCTTTACTAGCTATGTGGTTTTGGACAAGTTTCCTAACCTCCATAAAATGGGTATAATGATGTTCACTTCATAGGCTTGTTTTTAAGATTGAAGGAGATAATGTACAGTTTTTAAAAAGCTTACCATAGTGGCTGGTACCTGAAAGCACTCAATAAGTGACAAGTAATACTTGCACGCTTTGTGGATACAACCAGGAAAGGAATACAACTTTTTTTCTTTCTGGCTTATCACTCCCCCACCCCTCTGCTGAGCCCATCATCCAGCCACAGATTGGCATCTTTTTTCTTCTACACCTTTTTTTTTCTCCTGGCAAAGAGTCACTTCTAGTCTTTGTCCTTTTGGCGACTCTCCCTTCCCCATCAATCTGCAGCCCCTACTACCTCTCCACCCAGCTGTCAAGCTGCCTCTCCTTACTCCATTGAACGTCCTCTGTCGTGTTGCCAATTTTTCTCCTGCTGACACAGGGCATGACTAAAACTGTCAGTCATCTCTGTCAGGCTCACTTGCATTCACTTTATAAATGTATTAGACAGTCCCTGCTTATGAAACAGAGTACAGTGAATGGAATCTTTTCCTGATGACTCAGGGTCACGTCTCTGAACAGCAATTATTGTTCTGTCCTATACAGTAGTAAGAACCATTGAAGTATATGAGTTGCTTGTCCTTAAGCTGAATGGATTTCTTCTAAGATTTATTGCCAAGAAAAATATGGCCTCTCCAGACAAAGGTGAATATGTCTTGTTGTTTGATAATTAAGCACATCTCCATTGCCCATGTGTTATGCAATATACTCTTTCTCTTTACTTATACTCCAGTGATTTCCTTGTTTGTTTGTTTCTTGTTACTAGAAAGAGTAAGAAAGAGCTTATGGTCCAATGCTGGTAGCCAGTGTATTCATATTCAGAACATGACTTCTCTTCCTGACTATGGTGATCTTTAATCTCTTATCCAACTATGCAATTACAGGTCTAACATTTAATTGACTTTTTATTCAATAGTAATTTTTATATGTAATTTTATTGTCAGTTATTTCAAACCTGTTTTGGAATTAAGTGGCGCAAATATTATATATAATTTAGAAATTATATTAGTTTCCTAAAGCTGCCATAACAAATTGCCACAAAACAGGTGGCTTAAAACAACAGAAGTTTGTTCTCTTACAGCTCTGGAAGCTAGAAGTCCAAATTCAAAGTGTCACCAGGGCCATGCTCTCTCTGAAGGATCTGAGGGAGGATCCTTCCTTGTTTCTTTCTAGCTTCTGGTGATTGCCAGTGATCTTTGCTGTTCTTTGACTTGTAAACATATCACTCCAATTTTTCCTTCCCCCATCATGTGATGCTCTCTGTGTGCCTCTCTACACCTGTGTTTTCTCTATATGGATGCAAGTTGCTGGATTAAGGCCTATTCTAATCCAATATGATCCCTTTTAACCTAAACTAATTACATCTGCAAAAACCCTATTTCCAAATAAGGTCACATTCTGAGGTTCAGGGTAGACAAAAATTTTAGGGGGACACTATTCAACCCAGTGCAGATACCAAATTGCTTTGGTTTTCTGTTCAGTTATATTTCAGTCAGCACCATCTGCTATCCTCCCTTTATGGAAATTTTTCCAGCAATATTCCCTATGTGTTCCAATTTCAAATCATTGGAAAAACAATAAACTGTGCAAAAAAAATTAAATTGATTAAGTTGGTTCAGCTGTTAACACGTGTTAGCATTTGTTAATATTTTTATCCTAGTGATCATGTTTTTAAAAAGACCACTATAAGACAAGTAGCAACAGCCTGTGTCTGTGTTTCAGTCCTTGGTGGTTGGGATAAGGGTAAGAAACTGTCATATGGTAGCTAGAATCTGTGAGTAGTGACATATCGGTCTTAGCAGGTAGTATCCAATAAGCAAATAATAAAACCCAAAGGGAGGGAAGCATAATAAGAACAGCCCAGGACCGGGCACCGTGACTCATGCCTGTAATCCTAGCACTCTGGGAGGCCGAGGCGGGAGGATTGTTTGAGCTCAGGAGTTCAGGACCAGCCTGAGCAAAAGCTAGACCCTGTCTCTACTAAAATTAGAAAGAAATTAGCTGGACAACTAAAAATATATGGAAAAAATTAGCCAGGCATGGTGGTGCATGCCTGTAATTCCAGCTACTTGGGAAGCTGAGGCAGAAGGATTGCTTGAGCCCAGGAGTTTGAGGTTGCTGTGAGCCTGGCTGATGCCATAGCCCTCTAGCCCTGGCAACAGAGTAAGACTGTGTCTAAAAAGAAAAAAAAAAGAATAGCTCATAGTCCTCTTTAGACATATTTATCTGCACACAACATGCTCAGAAATATTTCTTAGCTCATTCTATATAATTCCTCCCTCTGAATTTCCTATTGCAATAAGGCAAACTGCTGTCTACTCAATTGCTCTAATCAGAAAACTTAGCAACGCTCTGATTCCTCTCTGTCCTTCACCTACTGCATGTACTCAGTGACCCATCTTTCCAAGTCTATCTTGAACACAATTTTATTTCCTGCTTTCCACCTTTTTTTGCCACTCCCTTGGTTCAGTCTCTCATGATCTCTCATCTGTACTACAATAGTAGTAGCAATACTATTCTCCCTATTTCCATATCCTATCCATGTGATTCCTGCACCCCAATACTGCTAAGGAGATGTTCTTCATAAAATGAAATTCTGTTGTCATTGTTTCTCTGATCAAAACTCCTCAATTCCTTTCCATAGAATACAGGATAACACATTGGCAGGGTATATGAAATGATGAGAATGATCTGATTGTTCTCTACCTTTCCAACCTCGTCTCCCAGCACTCTCCACATGTGGCCTGGGCTATAATCCAGCAAAATAGCATGTCCATCCCTCACTTACTAGGTACAATTTAATGTCTTTGTGATATCTTCTCTGTCCATTTCCCAGGGAGACTTTAACACTGACTTTTCTCTACTCACATAGCATCTTAAAGTATATACCACTAATACATCACCTATAGTATCATTTTGTAATGTTGTGTGCATGGTTTTCTCCTACAAAAGGAACAAGTTCAATAATGGAATAAGAAGGACTGGGAGCCACACACATGGTGAATGAAATCAGGTTCTTTTGCCTTGCAGCCACTTGCTAACCAAGAAAATAGGAAAAAAAGGGAGAGTAAATATGCTGAGGGAGAGAATGGGTCCTGGGAAAGCATCACAGAGGAATACATTGGAGAAACTTTGATTTCCTGATAGGTGAGAATAGAGATGGCTGAACATATATAGAATTAGTGGAGACTAAATAAGCACAATAAAAGAAAACATATGATGTATTCTTTCATTCAGAAAATATCTGAGTCCTCTGGGAACCAAAGATATAATAGTTGATACAACAAACTAGGCCCTTGCCTTCGTGAAGATTTTACTTTGCTTTTGTGTAAATATCTGTTATTTTTATTTGCTATCTTCAGTATCTCCACTGCTTAACACAATGCTGAAACATACTATTCAATAGATACTTATTAATTTAAATGAATAAAATATAAAACCTTGAGTTGATTTTTTGTATGGAATTATGAAAAAATTATGAAATACAACAAAAAATGCCATGCAACCAAGATGGTCATATTTCTAATCTAGTAGTTTATGGAGTGAATGCTCCTTAAGCACTTTTCTCTACCAAAGTTTTCATGTGCTGTCAGACTTAAAATGCTGGTGAAGCAGACCGAGGGAATCAATCAATATATACCGGTAATAGCAGACATGAAAATCTTCAGCATCTATAACATCCATTACATGTTCCAATTTTTAAACTAATACAACTTTGGCAGAGGAGGATGCAATGTGAACAGAATTTACACCTAGTCTTTGAGGCTATCTGGGGATGGTCAAATACATAACTATCTAAGGGTACTGAAAAATATAGCAGGAACTACAAATGTGTTATTTAGCCATATAATGACAGAGAGAAATAAATATATTAGCCTAGAAGGCTTTAAGATTATCTTTGTCAACATTGTCATCACTATCAACAGCTAGACTTATTGAATAACCACCCTGTGTGTGCATTAGATACTAATGTTATTAATACATTATTTGCCTAAAAATGAGATGCCATATTGTTACCCAGATAAAGCTTATACTAGAGGAGATGAGAAGTCACCCCTGTGGTACTAACATATTAAGAAATACCTGCACATATAAACATATATGTGTGAGCCACTGCTAAAGGAGAAATATCCTCATTAAGGGATATAGCAGCTGATTAGTCTTTAGTGCTTTTATTGACACATGTTCTCAATCTGATTATTTACTTACATGTGGTTGGTTTTTAAGTTCATGTTATGAATGAAATCAAGGTTATTACGTTATCTGCTTATAGATCATCTGAATTTGCTTTGATCCTAACTTCTGTTAGTCAGCTAGTAGATATTTCACAGGAAAGAAAGGATAAGTGTGCCAATGAATGTAAACACTCTTATCACAGCAGCCAATAAAACAACTAAAAGCACATATCTTGTTAAAATGAACCAGGAGGATCACTTTTGTCTGTTAACAAGGAAAAAAGTCATTTGTAATATTTAGCTGGGTACAGCTCAATGACTTTATTAGCAGGAAAAAAATAGCATTAAACAAAGAAAGATTTTTTTCTTATTAACACTGTTAAAAATCCAGGAAATCATATTCCCTGGCTAATGAAAGCAAATATGAGCAGAGCATTTGGCAATGTTTTAAGATTGTGCATTGGGGACAAGACGAACTAACAAACTATTGTTTCTGTCATGTGCACAAGCCTCCTTTTCTCAAGATTGTTTCTCTGTGTAGCATATCATATCAAGGTGATGCTTCTTTCATAATTTGGGGCATCTTGGGATCAGCATAATCAGGAATGCAGCATAGTGAAGATGCTCAGCACCACACTTTTGCCATGTCTATCTGCTCCTACGTGACTGCTGTGTGCTGTGTGCACAGCCTCAACTGTTGTGATTGCATTAGCTGGATGTCAGAAGCAGCAAACTCATTTCTCTGTTAAATAAATATGGAGCCATCATCATGTATTTCTAGTTGTCATTGGTTAGGAAAACAGGAAAGCAGAAATACATACAGCACAGGAAAATATAAAGGGGCTAACAGACAAAATCGAGTTCCTGTGGCAATAATAACACAAAATAATTTTTTCACAGAATTTTATTTCGAAAGTGCACCTGAGGAACAAGAAGGATTAGGAAAACCTTGCCAGTCACTGCAGGGTGCGGCTAAAGGCAGACTCATTGAAGTTTCGGTTCAAAAGTGATAAGGTTTAATAAATCTCTGTGGGTAGATTTATCTCATAATTGCAGATCATATTTAGGAGACTGGACTAATTAGACTAGATTTGTATATGCTTTAGGCTTAATTGAAAGTCAGTTTTTCCTATGTTACTTCAAAATGATTCTTTGTTAATGTGAAAAGTGGTAACTTTTGCATAAGCTAAATTCCAAAACGTAACTGTGTTTATGTTCTTTGCATTTGAATTGCATGCTGCTCTGCTGCTATGAAATGTAGTCGCTTTCGTAAACAAAGAAAAGATGCTGATTTCTTTGGTCTGTGATCTGTGATGCTAAAATATATTTAGAGATAAATCTTAAAAAGAACCAAAGAAAATATATAAGCCAAAGCAGAGTTTTATGCTAATAAAGGAAACAAAAGGAAAGCCATAAAAAATTTTCCTTTGTGTACAACCCTTTGTTTAACAAGGCCACTCTTGATAGCTGATTGTTAAAAAAAAAAAAAAACAACTAAGCCTAAAATGCTACCACTCCTTGCAATAAAAATTATAACACTTTTGAAGTATTTCAGTTAGCATAGGTACAAATATGACTAATGTTATATGTTGGTTCCATTATTAGCTCATTATTATTTAACTTTCACATTAATATGCATCCAGTGTGGATTTTTGCCTTTGAATTTCCATAATGTTTTTCTTGGTCCTCATTAAGGTATCTTCATACATATGCTGCTTATTATTAATGTGGTTACATTTTACTGTCAGTCTAATTATGGCTGAAATTCAGCCATTTAAAACACATAGGTAAAACAAACTTCCTGTAATTCAAACTGTGTTTGAAATTGTGGACGGGATCCAACAACAGGATGAGAGTTTGGCATTTTCTTTGGTTCACTACTTTTCTGGAATTATTTTCCAATTTTGCTTCCCAAAGATAAACTTATGAAGAGATAGGACAGGTATACAATTACATGGTGAATTTGGAAGCCATCAGAAAGTCCCTGTTACCTCAAAGTAATCGTGTCCCACTCTCATTCTCTAATTATGTTATCTGAATCACAATCACTGGGTTTCCTTAGCTGAAAATTAATATCTATAGTTAAAATGAAATGGATAAATACAATTCCAAGGAAAATTCCTGCAAGTTATTTTGTGAATAACAGCAAACTGATTCTAAAGTTTATACAAAGAAACAAAAGACCCAGAATAACCAACTCAATATTGAAGGATAAGGACAAATACAGAGGACTGACGCTATCTGATTTCAAGACTTATCATAAAGCTACATTAATCAAGACTGTTAGGTATTGGTGAAAGAATAGACAAATAGATCAATGGAACAGATTAGGGAGCCCAGAAATAGACCCATGCAAATACTGTGAACTGATCTTTGACAAAAGAGCAAAGACAATACAATAGAAAAGAGATAGTCTTTTCAACAAATGGTGCTAGAATTACTGGACATTCAAATGCCAAAAAGTAAATCTAGACATGGATTTTTTTAAACCCTCCTAAAAATTAGTTCAAAATGGATCATAAACCTAAGTGTAAAATGTAAAACTATAAACCCCCCAAAAGATAAGATAGGAGAAATTCTATATAACCTTTTATATGGTGATGGCTTTTTAAATAAAAGACCAAAGGCGTAAAACATTCAAGACATAATTGTTAAATTGTATTTAATTAAAATTTGAAGCTTCTATATGAAGATGATATCAAGATAATGAGAAGACAAGTCACAGAATGGGAGAATATATTTGCAAAAGATATATCTGATAAAGGATAGTTATCTAAAATATACGGAGGACTTTTAAAACTCAACAGTAAGTAAACGAAAAACTTCATTAAAAAGTGGGCAAAAGATATGAATCGACTTCTCACCAAAGAAGATATGTTAAACATCATATATCATTATAGAATTATTTTCAAATTAAAATAACAAGATACTTCTTCAAACCTATTAGAATGCTGAAAACTCTAAACATTGACAACACAAAATTCTGGTAAAATTGTGGAAAACACTAAATTTCCTTTATTGCTGGTGGGAATGCAAAATGGTACAGGCACTTTGAAAGACAGTTTTGTAGTTACTCACAAAGGGAAATATACCAATTTCCATACAATCCAGCAATTTCACTCTTTGGTGTTTACCAAATTAGTTGAAAATTTATAGATTCTGATTTTTAGCCCTTTTTTGGAGGTATAGCATGAAAATATTTTTCTCCCATTCTGTAGGTTTTCTATTTGTTCTATTGATTGTCTTCTTGGCTGTAGAGAAGCTTTTTAATTTAATCAGGTCCCATTTATTTATTTATTTTTATTATTGCTGTGATTACATTTGGGGTCTTCTTCATAAATTCTTTGCTTAGGCTGATTTCCATAAGGGTTTTTTTCAACCTCTTCTTCTAGAATTTGTATAGTTTCATGCCTTAGGTTTAAGTCTGTTATCCATTGTGAATTAATTTTTGTGAGTGGTGAGAGGTACGGATACTATTTCAGTCTTCTACATGTGGCTATCCAATTTACTGAGCACCATTTATTAAATAGGGATTCTTTTCCCCATTGTATGTTTTTGTCTGCTGTGTCAATGATCAGATGGCAATACGAGGATATTTTACATCTGGGTTCTCTGTTTTGACGCATGATCTATGTTTCTGTTCTCATGCCAGTATCATGTGGTTTTGGTTACTGTAGCCTTGTAGTATAGTTTAAAATCTGGTAAAGTGATGACTTCCAATTTGTTCTCAAGCAAATCAGCAAGAAAATATCAAACATCCCCATTAAAAAGTAGGAAATATTCATGAACATAAGATCTTCAAAAGAAGATAGACTAATGGCCAATAAGCATGAAAAAATGCTCAACATCTCTAATCATCAGGGAAATGCAAATCAAAACCACAATGAGATATCACCTTACTCCAGTGAGAATAGCTTTTATCAAAAAGTCCTCAAAGAACAGATGCTGGCATGGATGCTGAGAGAAAGGAACACTTATTTACTGTTGGTAGAACTGCAAACTAGTACAACTTCTTTGGAAAATAGTATGAAGATACTTCAAAGAACTAAAAGTAGACCTACCATTTGATCCAGCAATTCCACTCCTGGGTATTTATCCAAATGAAAAAAAAAACCACTTTATTTAAAAAAATAACACTTGCACTCGAATGTTTATAGCAGCGTATTTCATAATTGCAAAGATGTGGGAAGAAATCCAAGGGCCCATAATCCATGAGTGGATTAATAAAATATGGCATATGTATACCATGGAATATTACTCAGCCAGTAAAAACAATTTGAACTAATACCTTTTGTAACAACCTGGGTGGAGCTAGAAACCGTCCTTCTATGTGAAGTATCACAAAAATAGAAAAACAAGCACCACCTGTATTAACTATTGAATTGTAACTAAATTATCAACACTCATGTGTACATATGGTAGTGCAATTCAATGGAAATCAAGCAGGTGGGATGGGGGAGGAGAGGATGGGTAAATTCACACTTAACAGTTACAATGCACACTATCTGGGTAATGAATACTTATAATTTTGACTCAAACTGTACAAAAGTAATTCATGTAAACAAAACATCTGTACCCCTATAATATTCTGAAATTAAAAAAAATAAAATTTATTCCCCATCCCATGTAAGTTTTAATGCCTTACATTAAGTCTTTTATGCATCTGAAATTAATTTTTCTGACTCGTGAGAGATATGGATCCTGTTTCATTATTCTGCATGTGGCTATCCAATTTTCCCAGCAACATTTATTGAATAGGACTTCTTTTCCCCACTGTATATTGTTGCCTGCTTTGTCAAAGATCAGTTGGCCGTATGTGAATGGTTTTATATCTGGGTTCTCTTTTTTGTTCCATTGATCTCTTTTTGTGCCAATGCCACACTGTTTTGGTTACTATAGCATTGTTGCACAGTTTAAAGTCTGCTAATGTGGTGGCTCTAGATTTGTTCTTTCTATGTAAGATTTCTTTGGCTATTCAGGCTATTTTCTGGTTCCAAACAAAGAGGGGAATTATTTTTTCTACATCTGTGAAATATGATATTGGCATTTTGATGGGGATTGTATTGAATCTGTAAGTCACTTTGGGTATTATGGACATTTTAACAATGTTGATTCTACCAATCCATAAGCAAGATATATTTTGTCATTCGTGCCAAGGGATGTGGTTAATGGGTATATTATATTATACATTTTGGGGAGCAAGGAACATATTGAAAATATATATTGTATTTTTTGCTCAATTTTGCTCTGAAATCAAACTGCTTTTAAAAAATAAAGTATATAAAAATAAATAAATAAGTAAATGTTTTTATTCATACAAACAACAAAAAAGTTAAGTTGACTCTTATATCCATTAGCCAAATCATCAATTTGTTTGATGTTACCCCATCTTCCTAATAAAGTAATTTCTTCTGTAGGAATCTCAATTTCCAACATTAAAGGGGAACTTCAATTCTCTTCCCCCGCACCTACCTAATTGTCTGTGCAAATAATTTTTCTATGACAAACTTTGGCTACTGCTCAAAGATGCCACCTGTCTTGATGAAAGAAAAGATTTAATATTTGCATATCTAGGAATGAGTGAGTTGGCAGGTGGGAAGGTAGAGTGTGAGAAATATCAGTCTGAGACCAAGACAGGGGAGAGAGTAGAAAATCAAAGGTGTTCTGAGAAATGTAATAGCAAGGAAAACAATACAAAGGAATGACGATGTTAAGTAAATGTGTAGAGTCATATTCATGGTTAGGTTGAGATTTGAAAATAAGATAAGGTAAAGATGAGACCTGCCTCACAAAGAAGAGATGAACAATAGGTTGTGTCACGCGCTGGACCACAGAATGGGTTTTAGCCACTGACAGGAAGAATCATTTATGACCTACATCCTACCTTTCTATCCATAAATTTGTGTTCATCATTTAGTCCATGTATTTCAATGAGCATAGTAAATCTCTGTCTTCCCAACAATTGATTTGGCAGTAAGAAACCTCTCAGGAGTTAGAGTTATTGTTTACTATGAGATTTTTGTTAGAAATCTGGCAAGATCTAAGAGCTGTTTTTGGTATATAGGAAGGAGAGAAAGAGTTCTGGATTAAAAGATAGTAGACATTAATGAAAAAGTTGGCAAGAATCACCAGATGTATTCAAGCTTTCCCTAAAGACAGGCTCTCTTCTTGCTGTTAGAAAGCATTGCTATTATACCAGGAACAACATGGATAGAAAGAAGACAGGTATTTACTACATAAATGATTGAGTGTAAATAATTTTTAATAAGTAAAATTAACTTAAATTATAATAAAAACTAAGATTTAAAAAATGTTTTATATTTGAAAATTAAGTTGTATAACTTTTTTTTGTTCAATGTATTTTATTTTATTTTAATTTCAAAATATTTAGGGGGTACAAAAGTTTTTGTTACATGGCTTTAATCAGGGCTATAAATGTGCTAATCAACTGAATAGTGTTCATTGTATCTGTTAGGTGGGTTTTTGCTACTCCCCTCCTACACCCTCCCCAGCTTAATGTCCAATGACTTTTACTTCACTCTGTATACTTGTTTGCCCATCTCTTAGAGTTCCAATTTATTAGAGAGTACATGTGCTTTTTCCTCCCAGTGCTTGAGATACTTTGCTTAGCCTAGTGGTCTCTAATTCCTTAGAAATTGCTGCTAATGGCATTAATTCATCCTTTTCATGGCTGAGTAGTACTTTATGGTATGTGTGTGTGTATTACATTTTTTTAATCTCCTACTCCCTCTCCAACTTGAAGTCCAATGACTTTTACTTCCCTCTGTATATTTTTAAATTCATAATTGAGAGTGACATAGTCAAAGATCAAAATAATCAAAGGAAGCAAAATGGTTTGATAAAGTGCAAATAATGAAGTGTATGGAAGGCTAAGATAGCCTGTAAGAAATGCCATTCTTTTTTTTTTTTTTTTTTCATCTTATTATGGGGGATACAGAATTTCAGGTTACATACGTTGCCCATGTACCGCCTGTCCCCCCAAGTCAAAGCTCCAGGCGTGTCCATTCCCCAGACAGTGCGCGTTGCACCCATCATGTAGGTATATATCCATCCCCTTCCCATCCCCCGCTCCCCGAGTCAGCACCTTCAAGTGTGACCATTTCCCAAACGGTGCGCAAATGCACTCATTATGTAGGCATACACCCATCCCCTCCCCCCACCCCCCACCTCAGTCTGATATCCGATTGTATCATTCCCAGATGTGTATTTAGGTGATGATCAGGGAAACCAATTTTCTGGTGAGTACATGTGCTGCTTGTTTATCCATTCTTGGGATACTTCACTTAATATAATGGGTTCCAACTCTCTCCAGGAGAACCATAGAGATGTCGTATCTTCATTATTCCTTATAGCTGAGTAATATTCCATGGTATACATATACCACAGTTTACTAATCCAATCATGTATTGATGGGCATTTGGGTTGTTTCCACATCTTTGCAATTGTGAATTGTGCTGCTATAAACATTCGGGTACATGTGTCTTTGTTATAGAATGACCTTTTTTCCTTTGGGTATATGCCCAATAATGGGATTGCTGGATCAAATGGCAGGTCTACTTGAATCTGTTTAAGATATCTCCATAATGCTTTCCACAGGGGTTGCACTAGTTTGCAGTCCCACCAGCAGTGTATGAGTGTTCCTGTCTCTCCACATCCATGCCAACATGTGTTGTTTTGGGATTTTTTGATAAAGGCCATTCTCATTGGGGTTAAGTGATATCTCATTGTGGTTTTGATTTGTATTTCCCTGATGATTAGGGATATTGAGCATTTTTTCATATGTTTGTTAGCCATTCTTATATCTTCTTTTGAGAAATTTCTATTCATGTCATTTGCCCACTTTTTGATAGGGTTGTTTGATTTTTTCTTGCTGATTTTCCTGAGTTCTAAATAGATTCTTGTTATCAGACCTTTATCTGATGTGTAGTATGTAAAAATTTTTTCCCATTCTGTAGGTGGTCTGTTTATTCTCGTGACTGTTTCTTTGGCTGTGCAGAAGCTTTTTAATTTAATCATGTCCCATTCATTTATTTTTGTTGCTGCTGTGATTGCCTTAGGGGTCTTCTTCATAAATTCTTTGCCTAGGCCAATGTCTGTAAGAGTCTTTCCTACAAGAAATGCCATTCTTAAGGGTTTGTTGATGGGTGAGCAGGAGGTAGATATAGGCAACACAATTTGGCACTAATATTTCAATTGATTATTCAATGATTTTTTTAACATTTAACATTTTAACATTTAACAAGTTTTTCACAACTTGGCAACATATGGGAGAAAGCACTGTAAACATGGGGTTGTACCCTAATCACAGCATTTAGGCAAGCTTATTTTCTCATCAGTCAAATCTAAAGATAGACTGACATTTGGAATATTCTCTTTATAGATTTAAATTCTTTTAAAAATATCCTTGATATTAAGTTTTGAGCTGATAGAAATGATGGCAGATGCATGAAGAAAAAAATGGATAGTACATTTGCAGTGAAATGTAATTTCAAGTTTGAGAAAATACTTTCTCATATTAAAAGTAAACAAATTAGTCTGATGTTTGCATAGTTTGTAAGACATGTGAATTCAGATATGTGGCCTTGTTTCAGGGTCATAAAAATCAGGGACTGGAGCTTAATCATAAGCTTGCTATGCTTTTAATATCCTCATGAAGGTCTGTATAATAAAGTTTTATACAATTCATTATAAGTTATTGCCTCACACATACATATATGTATAGACATATATACACATGTGGGTATGTCTAGAGGTATGTATATATGTATGGGATAGGGGAGGAGAGAATGTATGTGAGTATAAGAGCAAAGAGTAGATGAGAATCATTTACAAAAACTATCAAGGGAGAATTGCTAAAACATCATATAATATTATATAGATTATTAATAAATGATATCAAAATCATATTATTGGATAATTGTTAAATGAATATTGCTTAATATTATTTGCTTAACATTCTTTTACCAACTATTTCAAATGGTAAAATATAGCTACTAAGGTATTACTGTCTCCCATTTTTCTCACTCAATCATTCACTTAATGAATAAATATATATATCCCAACTCTGATAAGTGTTTTCGAAAAAAATGCAAATTTTGAGCATATTCCAAGGGTAGAGTGGGAAGGCCAGACACTTTCCCTGAGAAAATAACTTTGGGGTGTCTGAGCTCTGATCATACAACTGTTAATACCATAAGGAATTGGGTGAGTAGAAAAATCACATTCTATTCAAGGCATCAGCATGTACAAGGGGATGCAAACAAAGAAAATGGAAGAAAAGGCCCAGGGATCTAAAGTAGAGAGAGGAAGGGATTGAACTACAAGGTGAGGCTGGGGAGTTGGGAGATAAATCATACAATGATATGTAGGCTTTGTTATGAATGTTAGTGCTTGTCAAGAGAAATGTTATTCTTTGTAGCGTTTCACTAACAGACATGGATGGTGGTAGTATTTGCATTTTGCAGTGATTGCTTTGGCACATGGAGATAATAGATTGGATGAAAAAGTCCAAATGTGTTCACTTAAAGTTGGTGTAATAAAATATTTTTATTTTTCTGGAAGCACACAAAGAGCAAAAAGTATATTTGTATTTGTAATTATTAATTAGTAAAGATGATGGCAAATTATGAATAATATCTGCCAAATAGTAATAAAATATGGTTCAAAATTAGCGAGCATGTTGAGAGCTAACACAGACTCCTCTAAATCTCAATAGAATACATACATCTTTAAAAGCAAGTGCCATATTTCTGAAAGGCTTATCTGATGTTCCCTTTATTAGTAAAACAAGCTCCAAGGGTTTGGAGGGATCAAAGGAAAAGCAGAGAGTGTCAGTCACTGACACTGCTCAGTTTCATGTCTCAGAGTGGAGATTGGCGGGGGACACATTTGTCATTGAATAACCTCCCCCATCTAATGAGAGAGCATGCTAGAAGAGAGAGGTTTGCAAGGAAGGAACAGAAGGGACATGGGATTAGATGAAAACCCAGAGAGTCTGTGAGTAAAGGAGCTTCACAAGAAGGCACACAATCCTCTACCTGCAAAATCTGAGTTTAGAACTGTACGTGGTGACAAAGAACATAGCAGATTTGTGGTTCATCATGGTAAGGCTGACTTGATATTGTAGACAGCCTCCGGAGAGTCTCCTGCCTCTCACTGTGTTTCAGACTGTGGCTGGATGCTCTCATTCACAGTTCAGAAAGGAACAAGTACAGGGCCTGTGCAGAGATACAGCAAACAAAACTAAGCCAAACAAAATAATCAAACAATTGCAGAAATATATAAACACATGATAATCACAACAAACAAGAACTTGGGAAGAAAGGAAGATAAAAGCAACATCTGACAATTTTTAGCTTTGGAATTAGAGAAAGAATATGGAATGCAGTTCTCTACACTTTTGCAGCATTTGTAAAAATATGTGTATTTGTTTCATGAGATCTTAGAAAAAGAGTTTAAAGAGAGATGTCAGATCAACAAAAAAGAACCAAAGTGAAGGGATATAGTTCAGGAAGAAATGGAAGAGAATAATAAAACTATAGCATAGTTAAAGGAAAATTTCTTCAAAAGTAGAATCAACTTGGCAGAAAGCACAGTGATAAGTATGGATTACAGAACTAAGAAAATTCACAAAAACACAGGAAGATAAACAAATAGGATAAATATCATTAGAAGAAATAGTAGTTCTGGAAGAAAAACAAAGGAACTCAACAGACACATAATTTGTGTTCTCAGAAAAAAAAATATATATAGCATGTGGAAAAAGATACTTAGGTGGATGATAAAATTGACTTTCCTATAGTAAAGGCAATTCAGATCCCACAAAATTTTATATAGAAAATGCAATATTAAGGCATACATCGGAAGATTTAGAATTTAAATTTTAATAATAATTTTAAAAGCATATGGGCAAGAAAACGTAAGATTTCTTCACACTTCATACAATGCTAAGAGACAACATAGGACAATATAAAAATCTCATGCCCAGCTTAGTTTTCTTCTAGGGCATGATTCTCAAATTCATAAAACTCAGGAGAGATATCTCCCCCATGAGTTATTATTGAAAAATACATTATTTGATAACAGCATAGAGCCAGCCAAAGGATAACTATAATGAAATTAAAAAGATTGGAAATGAATATGGCATGATATAAAAGGATAGGCTGAGATTTAATCTACTGAAATAAATTTTTAGAACTCACCAATTCTTGTTTTGCTTTCTTTGTACTTCTACATTTTATAGTGACCTTATGTCCTTTTTACATAAAATAAATATTTTAATTTTTAAGTATAAATGTGGGACAGCTAGTTAAATGGAAGCTGTCATAATTCATGCACACAGGCTACGATCATAAAACTGGGAATGGAGAGGTGTGGACAGATACCACAAAAGCAGTAAGTAAAATTGACAGGCACTGTTAATGGGAGGGATGTGGTGTGTGAGGGAGAGACAGGTAACAAGCAAAACCTTTATAGTCCTGGCTTATACAACTTGTTGGATGGTTCCTTGTGATAGGAGATATCAGAAGAAGACCAAAGTTTGCAGTATTAGGTTAGATATAACTATTTAATATGTCATTTGACTCCCAGGTAGTGATTATCAAATTCCAGAGGGTGATGAGTTATTTTCAGTGGCAAAAGTATTTTGAGAATTCTCCTTTTCCTCCCTTGAAGCCCATAGAAGAGTAAATGTATTATTATTGTTTATACATTGATAATTACTGCTCCAGAGTATAGAGGTTAGCATTCTCTAGTAGTCCAGAACAGAGGTGGGCAATATTTTTGTAAAGGGCTATATAGTAAATATTTTAGACTTTTTGAGCCATAAAGTCTCTATTGCTACTATGCAACTTTGTCATTGTAGAGTTAAGTTTGGCCTAAGGCTGCCTTTTTACATATTTTGAGTTCAGCCTAAAGGTTTCTCCATACATAGTGAACTGTAACCTAACTGGATGTACAAATAAACTGTAACTTACTCTTGTACCAATCACTGAGTTTTGGCCAATCACAGGCTCACAAGCAGCCAAATATTTAAACCAAGTTCAAATAGGGCATCACTGACTTGTAACCAATCTAGCTTTTTCTGTAGCTCAATTCCATTTTCTGTATATCACTTTCTTTTTTCTGTCCATAAATCCTTTCTAACCATGAGGCAGCACAGAAGTCTCTCTGAGCCTATTCTGGTTCTAAGGGCTCCCCAATTCATGGATCATTCCTTACTCAATTGAACTCTTTAAGCTTAACTTGTCTAAATTTTTTCTTTTAAGAGTAGCAAAAAGGCAGTCATAGTCAATACATAACGCATGAGTGTGACTATGTTAAAATGAAACTTTATTTATGAACACTAGTATTTGAATTTCATATAGTTTTCAAATGTCATGAAATATTATTTTCATTTTAATTTTTTCACCAGTTAAAAATGTAGAAACCATTGTTAACTCATAGACTGTACAAAAACAGACATTGTCCAGGTTTGGCATGCAGACCCTAGTTTGCAAATCCCTAGTCTAGAATATCTACCTTCTAGACCTTTTTTTTGACCTCTAATGAAAATTTGGCCTTCTACCATCAGCAGAGATGATATCTGTCTTACAGTCTTGCTAATCATGGATTAAATCATGGAAAACTTTGATAAAACAACTGTGCAAGGATGTAGAGAACCATATTAAAAGCACACAACGCAAGTCTGCTAGGATTTTTTAAACTTGATGTGGTTTTAATCCAGGAAGAATACCCTCTACAAGCAGTGAAATTACATCATTGTCTTGCTAGGATGCTCTCTGATAGAGTGTTTGCAAATATTTCTTCTTGGTAATTTTGTCCATTGGAGTAAGATATCTATTTCTTGCTATATCATGATCATCTCACATTTGATGATAACCACCTTTCAGACCTCCCCTTTTATACCTGTTGGTTCCTGACATCTAGTTTCTCTTTGGTTACTTTCAGCTTAAAATTAGTGTTATGGAATATATTTTTGGGTGTGAAGAAGAAAGGGAACCTTCTTATCCCATGCCAAATGTTTCACTGAAATGTTTTCTCTCTAAAGTCTCATGAACTCCTTTCCTTTTCTAATTAAATATAAGATCATTTTTTTTAAATTTATTTCAGAATATTATGGGGGTACAAAGGTTTAAGTTACATATGTTGCCTTTGCACCACCCTAGTCAATGCTACAAGCGTGCCCACCCCTCAGAAAGTGCGCCCCACACCCATTAGGTGTGAATTTACCCATCACCTCCTCCCCTCTCCCACCTGCCCAATACCTGATGAATGTTACTTCCATATGTGCACATAAGTGTTGATCAATTAGTACCAATTTGGATCTTAATATCATTAAAAACTTGAGGATATACTGGAGAGGTTATAATAAATTGGTATTTTTGTTAAACTATTAGACTTCATTACTTAATGTATCTATATAAAATATAATATGATTCAAGAGAGTAACTAGACAATGATGTAATTTCACTGCTTGTAGAGGGTATTCTTCCTGGATTAAAATCATATCAAGTTTAAAAAATCCTAGCAGACTTTCATTGCGTGCTTTTAATATGGTTCTCTACATCCTTGCACAGTTGTTTTATCAAAGTTTTCCATGATTTAATCCATGGTTAGCAAGACTGTAAGATAGATATCATCTCAGCTGATGGTAGAAGGCCAAATTTTCATTAGAGATCTAAAAAGAGATCTAGAAGGTAGATACTCCCCATATACCTAACATAAAATTATGGAGCAGGGGCAGGATAACTGCATTAACAATCCCCTCAAAACAAAACAAAACAACAACAAAAAAAAAAAAAAAAGAAAGAAAGAAAAGAAAAGAGCATATAGCATTCACTAATCCATGAAAATCCTAAAGTTCTGCTGGATAATTGAGGGAAGTGGAGGGAAGTTCTGCTGGAGTGTGAGGGAAGGTGCCTTGATCAAGCCCCAGTTCCCTTCCTGGGAGTGGTTTTCCAGTCTATACTTTTCTACAGTTCTTGGATCCATTGTGGGGAGAGCTTCATTTTTCATCATCCCTCTTGGTCATTCCTTAATAAAGCATTAGAAAATATGCCATTCATTGGTTAATGACAGCTTTTTAGCCTCTTTCTGCCTCTAGACATTTTGGGGCCACTCTTTTTATCCATCATGCAATCTCAGTTTCTTTTAATCCAGGGGGCTTGTATTTTTCTCAGTAGAGCTCTCTCAAAAATGTGTGTGTCATATGCATTTGTTTCTAGTTAACTTTATTTGCCAAAATTATGCCCACATGTCCTTTCAAGACTTGTCTTTCTCCCTAGACTGACTTACTACTAGTTTGGGTGTATTTCATTTTACTGAACCCTGCTTCAGGCTTTCTAAGAGTTCCTTGGTCCAGCTGAAGGAATCTACTATAATAGGATCACCTGAATTCTTTCAGAGGTTTAAAAGAATTGTTACAGACACACCCTTGATTTCATCTTTGACTTAGAAACGCTTTTACTTTTCAACTCTATAAATTCTGGGCTGTCCCTATTTCCTCTGAACTCTGCCTGCCAACAGGTCAATTTCTGTCTGAGCTCATCTTTTTCTCGCAGTGTCTTACCTAATGTTCTTAATAGCAGCGAGCGCACACTTTGAAGATACTGTCTTAGAACTTTCTAGCTTAACACTGCCAATTCAGTAGATAAATGTTTGCTTTTCTGCATTACTACTAGAGTCAATTTTACCAAATGTTTTGCCACTACATTACACAGATCATTGTTCTCAACCTCATTTAACAATTTTCTTACCATCCTGCCAGTTCCCCAAATCACTGCCACATATTTTAGCTTTTAATTATGACAGCACCAGACTTCTAGGACCAATTCTGTGTTAATCAGTTTTTGTTGCATAACAAACGACCACAAAATCTCTGTGACACACAAAAATAAGCACTTATTTCTTATTCATACATCTGTGATTCAGCTGGGGTCTCTCTGTTTCAGACTCTGGAGATGGTTGCTTTGGCTTCAGAGTCTGTGTTTGGGCTTATGTCTGTTCGAATGTGTTCATTCTGAAGCTAGGACTGACGAGGCAGAAGCAATCTGAGGGAAGCTCTTTGCAAGGCAGAATACCAGAGCCCAGGAATGCTTGCCTAAAGGCATATGCAGATTTTAAGTCTTGTCATGTCCACTGACATCCCATTGCACAAAGAAAGTCACATGGCCAACCCCAACATCAATGAGGCAGAGAGAATTTTTTTTCCCATAGAGACCAAGGTTTAGGGTGAGTGAGTGAATGTTTGCTAAACAATTAATCTAATCTACCACACAAGGGAAATCATAAGAAGAATGCAGTTAGTGTTAAGTCCTGCTATGAAGGTGAGTAAATGTGGGCTTCTGGC
Organism: Eulemur rufifrons; assembly: GCF_041146395.1. Lineage (NCBI taxonomy): Eukaryota > Metazoa > Chordata > Mammalia > Primates > Lemuridae > Eulemur > Eulemur rufifrons. The sequence continues at coordinate 67,637,383 of NC_090997.1, read as the reverse complement.
TCTCTTGGTATACCCTAACCTTGAGATACCCTAATCCTAACTTGCAGAAGTCTATGGGAAATCTGTGGATTTACAAACTAAAAATATATTTTATAACTGTCTTAGAAAAACAGACAGTGGTTGGATTCTAGTGTTTGAATGGGAGGAAAGAAAGAAATAACTGGCAGCTCAGAGTAAAAGAGAAGTCTACTAGGAAAGGAAGACTGAGCAGGGAGACACTAAGTGTGATTTTTTTTCCTTCCTTCTTGCTTGTGTTTATATGAAGGGGGAAAACACAGCATTAATTATAGCAATAGTCCAGCAGGCTAAAACCAAGATGGCATAAGGATAAAGTAACTACAAGCCTTAAGATGGTCAACCACTAAATACTAAGCAGTGGTCAACGCCATGAAATAAAGGGGTGTATGTATGTGTGTGTATCTTTCAAAGATATATTCAAATGCAGTAATGTATCGCAAACACATCATAGAAAACGAGGAAGATGGAGATTGGGGCTTAGATAGAAAAGGAACTAGGTAAAACAAGACCCTGGTATAAACTGGTGTTAGTAGAGGTATGTTTTGTTTGGTCCTCTATTCCTGAGGTCTCCTGACCATTTGAAAATGTGGAGGTCAGAAGGGGGTATTAATAGAAGTATACAGAGTCATAGCAGGTATTGAATTGAAATGCACGTACTTAACAGGGGTTAGTAAATTAGTGAAGGGTCCCAGAAGCCATCCATTGATAGAATTAGAGCTAACAGAAGTGAGAGTGGCCAAATGTCAAATCCAGGGAGAGAAATTGGAGGAGGGCATCAGCAATACAAACACTCTAGTGCCAATGTCTCCAGTGATAAAGATTGCCTCAGCCCAAAGGTCTTTACAAGTTTCTTCTTTGTTAGGAAGTGGTCCACCATCAGATGTTATCTGAAAAGTGCTGTGCTGGTTGAAATGAGAATAAAACTTTGGAAACAATGTTAAACAGTTTTAACCATTAGAAAGTATTTTTTGTGATACAAATATAGTTATAAAGATGAGAGCAAACTATTGTTACCATGGCACATCTATTGGCATATAAAAACAGCTTTACTGGAAACTCTTTTTAAATATCATTTGTGAAATGGAATTTTATCTGTGTTTTTGCTTGATGAGAAGGATTTACTAGATTTTATGTGGTCGTAGTGCCTGCCCCTTTGGGGAGATTATTTGGGACCTCCATAATTTTCTTTAAAGGAGGAGCTCTGCTGTATGGATGATGAAATAGAATAAAAAAGTAAAGCTAAGGAAATCAATGTTCCTATGAAATGAATAGCTGATTCTGGCAAGATTTTCAGGAGAAATATGACTATGGCTAAAATGCAATCATATCAGAATTGATTTGCTGTGCCTGACCTCATCGTATAACAATCTACCATAAACTGAATGGGAATTACTTTAAAGAGGAGGTGGGTCCACTATAAAGCAAATTGTCAATCTGACAAATATACAATTTCCCCCCATACTGGCCTCCTCTGCTTCTTCTTGTCCTTAAGCCAGCAGCATTGCGTATTTGATGGTGACCCTGAAATATGCTTTGAACGACCTTGTTACTGCTCCCATCGGGAGGAAAGTGGCTATGTTTTTTAAAGTAGATCTCAATTTTCTTACAGTGTCATACAATTTGCCTCTTAACTCAGAAAGTAATTGGAATTGATATCAAAGCTACTGTTAAATAATAAAAGGGTGGAAAGAAAAGCATCATTTTTCCTATCCTTAAGTAAACAAAGGATAGGAGACCAGAAAGAAGGAAAACTTCTTTTTATTGTCACTTCTTTACAATTCATACTGTATATTTTATCAAAATTAGTTTCTTGGCAGTATTAAATTTTACATTTAAAAAATCTAAATGCAAGTAGTGGTGGAGTTATTTATAATGCTTAACAAAGATTATCCTTTTATGCACCATAAAAATAACAATCTATAAACCATCTCAGTCATGTGCAAATATTGCTCTTTTTTTCTCCTAAACATTTGAAATTTTTGACTGCCATTTAAAGTGGAAATTTAAAAAAATAAATCAAAATCTCATGCTTTAATAAGCAAATGGGTGACAGAACAGAGACAATTGTTGCAAAGTGGAGATTTTTCTTTACAAAGTAACATGGCAAATTTTCAGAGGTTCTGCCTACATTCATCATATAGAACTCCTTGATGTGTGCAATAATTTGCAAGCAGAGCCTTGTGGATTTCTTCCTCCTTTCTTATCTTCCCTTGTCTATTTATTCCAATTCTGAGACTACCTGAGAAATTTAAAGTGGTTTAATGAATGCAGCCAAGATTTATAATGTCATGTGTTGAGTTGGCAGAGACCAAAAAAAGTACTTTCCTGAATTATTACGATTTTCCCACTTACTTTCTCTCCTGCACCTGTGCTGATTGGCTAACATCCTTGAACAAAAATGGCTGGTCACCCCTCATGTATAATTCATGCAATCAAAACTTTGCAACTGTGCACAATTTTGAGTCCTATGTCCTATGTGCCCAAATAGGCTATCTCTAAGCTGTCAGGACTTTCGGCAAAGCGACTTGCTCTACGATCATAAACTGAAGCACTAATGAAGTTGTCCACATGGTTCTAGAGAGAGCCATTTAATCAGGCACTGCTTCTAATTGGGATTGGCTAACAGGTGGCTCCAAACATTTAGAGACTTAGCAGCAATTAAAAAAAAAAAAAAAACAGCTCTCCTTGCATTAAACCAAATCCTCATATGGCTTACTGGGAAATGTACATGAAGAGATTTTAATCGGTGACTTTCATTCCTGAGGAACAAAAGTAGTGTTTTAGAAAAATGTAGGTATTGTTACTTAACAGTGTTTCTAAACCCCAGTGTTAAATTTAATAATTATGTAATTAGATCTGAATTCCCAAAATGAATGCTGCTGAACCACTGGGACTTGCAGAGTATGTTATCTCAAACATGCACACGCCTCTGAGTAGCTTAATGAAATTAGCCAATGGTAATGGGAAAAAATTTCTCATTGTCCTTTCTTAGATGCATGATTTCGTGATTAGGTGTTGTATCTATAACCATGGTCTAGTCATAGAAGAGAAAAAATGGAAACATTATGGAATGTTACATGTTTTCCATGCACTAAGTATGATTTATTTGCAAATTTGATATTTTTCACCATGAAAATTACCCTGAATATTTAGGCAGCTCTTCTTTTCCTCTGAAATGTAATACTTTTTTAAATGTCTTTTTGATTAGCATTCATAATTAAAAGATTATATAATCTTATTCTGTCCTCAGTGTTGGAATTGTGTAATTTATCTAGTGCATTCAAAGTAGAGCTATAGTCAAAAGTATAGTTCGTCATGCTGTTTGGCATTAAAACACCTAAATCTTACATAGAGGAGGGACCCAGAAAAGCTTATATATACTGAGAAGGTACACTCAGAAGTAGATTGATTCATTTATTTTATCAACAAGCATGTACTGAAAATATACTATGTTTAAGACACTGTGACATATACTAAAAAGCATACAAAGGTCAATATATTAATAATTCATATCCTAAATTATTATATAATAATTGTATTATATAAGAATTCCCAATCTAATAAAGGACAGAAAAATTATAATACAAATCAAGGTAGGAGAAGGCTCTATAAGATATAAAAAACTTGGTAAAATGCTAAAGGACAAGAGAAATTACATCAGTTTTGGCATCAAAACCCCAGATTGCTTCATCTCTCTCTTAATCTTCACTCTGTAGACTATACTTTAGAAAGTCTGGCTCTTCCCTTGGTTACAAGATGATTACAGCAGTTCCATGTTCAACATCACAAAATATCACTATTTAGGGATGAAAAGACATTTTATAATGAGTGAGTAAAATATTTTTTGAATCTACACATTTCTCTTTTGCTAGAATTGGGGAATATGCCCATTGCTTCTAGAAGAAACAGAGTAGAATTACCACAATGAGTTTAGGTTAACCAAGATCTACTGCCAGATTTGGGTATAGGACCACCTTTACCTCTGTCTTGGAAAAAGGGCTAGATTTCTTTATGACGCCAGAGTTCTGTGATAAAGGAAGAAAAAGAAAAAGAGATGCTAGGTAAGCAACCAGCTGTGTCTGCTGCAGTAGAATAAGCAGAGGAAAAGGAGAGGGGAATTTCCAGGAATACAGTGGTCAAGGATTGAAGCCAAATTGAAGTCTGGTCAAGATTGTATCCTGTGTAGAGCAACTGTTTCAAAATGCCTGGCAGGAAAATGTAGGAGAGCCATGATATACTGAGTAAGAAGGTTATTAGAACAATGAGAAGGATTTCTTTACCAAGTAAAAGAAACGTGGGCGTTTTTATGGAAAAATACTCTAAAGGAAGTGACCACAGACTACAAAGAGGGAAATAATTACTGGGAAAGAGGGCAACAATATGTATCTAAATATAAAGGGAATAGTGCTTTGCATTAAGACTAGGGTTTTTTTGGAGGGGAATGAGAAAAGACAGCACGTTAAAAATGGGTGCCCTTTAAAAGAAGGAGTGAGGGGAAAACATTTGCAAGGACAGAAGCCCTTAATAACTGACTTTAATTGTTTACAATGTCTAGAAAGAATTTGTTATAGCAAAAGTGGTAGACTATCAGAAGCAATTTAAAAAACCTTAGGTTTGCTCTCACTGTATTTCACACATAAGAATCTAGCTTAGAAATAATCAAAATTTGATTTAATATTTTTCCAGTTTTACCAGAAGAAAGGGAAAAGAAAAATGAAATAGATAAATAAATAAGTTAATTTGCCACTAATATTGAGAGTTTATAAAAGTGACTTTCATTGTAAGCCCTGGGTTACAGTCAAGGTTAACTATTTTAATTTGCCATATATTAAGAAATCAACTTATTAAAGACATAAATTTGAAAACTGCAATGTCTTTTATATGAAATATTTTATAGTGAAAAATCTAATATGCATGAACTTAGATAAGTAAGGAATCTTTTGTTCTTTATTTGCTTTAAAAATTGTAGTTTTGAACAGATTCACATTTCATTCAAGCCAATAATAATATATGTGAGAATTTGTGTGTGTGTGTGTGTGTGTGTGTGTGTGTACAAAATATATGAGGGTGACCCAGGTTGATTAAGTGTTTAGAAACCACAGTTCAAAAGTATAATTTTGAAAGGACAGAAAAGGATATGAGAGCTACTTTAAAAAAAAAAAGTAGTAGATTTAATATGCAAGTAAGAGTAGACTCAGAGGTTTCTAGAGTAAAAGTGAAGCCAATGGATAGAATTTATAAGAACACAAATTTTGGCTTAATAAAAGAGAAGAGATTTTAACAGTTTAAAATGTTCAACAATTGATTAGGTTGCTTTTGATGGAAAAGGCTTGATTCCTCGAAGCATTAAAAAAAATCTTATTGACCACTTGTCCGAGACATTGTGGAGGAGAACTTACATTTATTGATGGCCATGATTAAATAGATTCTAACGTTCCTTTTAATTTAATAATATTAAGTTGTATGTATGGATGTGGTCTTCAAATTTTCTCTCTTAATGTGAAATATTTTTTACTCCTTTTCATCAGAGATAAACACATTAAATTCAAAAAATAGAAAATACAAATCTGATTACATTAATATGGGTAGGTAACAGCGAATTTCAAAAATGTCATTAAGATGTTTCTATGCCAATTATTCTTCAGGAATATACTTTCTCAGCCTGAATTCAGATACCTGGGATTTGAGCTATCAAAACAAGCCAATTATATTACAACTCCTATGCCTGTTTTCCTGCCTGTTTCTCCCTTTGTTGATTGATTGGAAAACTATGTTTCCCTCAAATGAATTATCGGGAGTATTTTTGTCCTGTTTACTAGGTCCAGATTAAATAAAGCAACATAAGGCTTAGCTATATATATTTTATTATCACCAAGAATAAATATCTGTTAAATGAAGCTGATGCCACAGGAGAATAAACATTAGCTTATAACATTGATGAGTTTATTTCGTGCTCCAAATAGCTTTACATTTATTCCTGCTAATTTATGCATTTCTAAGGAATTGCAATATTTTTGATTATCTTTATTTTAATTTTTTCCCTTTTTAAGCATTTCATTTAGAACAGTTTATTATCTTCTGGCAAAGATAAACATGAGAGCAAGGTTTCTGTATCACATATTCACAATGGCTAACACATACAATTATAAATTCTACACTAGAAGGGGGAGAGATGTAAGAGAACATTAATTTTCTTATGAAAGAGGATCTTATGTTTATTACCCTGCTTAGGTTTTAGACCCAAATAAAGGTAAAAATATGTGTTAGGCATCATAAATTTTTTTCATTAAAATTTAATGATCATCTTTTACCTTAAGTTCAATTCATTGTAGTATATATATTTTATATACATATATATACTTTTTGGCATACTTGTGCCAAAAACTAGGGTACCAGTGTGGATAAGAAGCTTCTTGCCCTCTAGTAGCTCAGGGTCTGGTGGGGGTGAAGTCACAGGAAGAGATTTTAAAGTCATAATCTGTTAAGGGAATGATGGAGGAGATCCAAGGGTTACAAGAAACATTTGGAGTAGGTCATGGCTAAGCTGAGTTTTGAAGAGTATATAAGAAGCTTGATTATGATTTAAAGATTGTCAGCTGTAATTCTGTCATGGTATTGGTATTGGTCAAAATGTTTTCATTTTAAAAATTATTACACTTATGAAATTGTGTACATAACATAGCACATTATGAGGAAGAGAAATTACAAACTTCTTTGGCCAAAAAATAAAATCTGTATAGCAAAGGGAATAGTAGCAAATTAAGTGTGAACATCCTTTGAATTCAAAAAAGTAAATATAACTTAATTGAATAAATTTTAGTTTTTTTCCATAGCTTTTTACTTTCCCTAATTATAAAAGTAATTCCTATATGTCACATAAAATTTGAAAAGAATATGAAATGAAAACTAAATTGAAGCCTTCACCCAAACAATTTTTCATAGATAATTTTAGAAAATAATTGTTTATTTTTTTAAATTTTGTACTCACAATTCCTTGTTTATCAAAATACCATCATCATTATCCATCACATTTATTGTGTGCTTACTTGTGCCAAGTTATGTTATAAATACTTTTATAGGTATTTACTCATTTAATTCTGACAACTACGTTATCAGTACTAAGTGCTAATATTATTCTCATTATAAAGAAGAGATAACTGACACATTAAATAGTAAGATCCCTATCCAATATAGTTTCAAGAACAAAGATCAGACACATTTTGCTTCATTCCTCTTCAGAACTAAAACCAATAAAATGGAATTTCAAATATGAGAAATTGTACAGAACCTCTGATAGAAGCATTCAAGATCAGATTAAAGAGAGACATAGCATAATGAGGTACATGAGGTTGTTTAGAGAGAGAAAACTACCTTTTATTTTTCCTTAAAGTAGCACCAAGGAAGTTTAATATGATAAAAGCAGCTTGTAAGAATGCAGTTGGTTCAGGCAATTAAGCAGGATCAGCCAAGCAGATCAACTTCTTGGACATCTTCCCAATTCCTTTGGGCAGAAACAATGAAAGGATTATTCTAATTTAAGCAGTGGATGCCCTGGAAATAAAAAGGCAGGGAGTGTTCTCCTTGGCCGGCAGCAGCAGGGAAAACAGGTAGCATACAAATATAGACGATCAGGGCCAGTATGCTAGATAGGATCTAGTTTCAATAAAAAGAGAGCAGACCTCAGCAGCTGATTTCTCCCCTACAAGGATGCCTTCCCAGCAGAGGGAGCTGCCAGCAGAGTAGGTAATGCATTACACAGATGAGATCAGAGAGGGAAATTGCCAGAAGGTTGTGTAATGCCAGCATCATGAAGGAGCTAAAACCAACCAATGAACTTACCCCTGAGGAAAAAGACGTATGTAGCAACCAGAAACAGGTTGTAATAGAATTACGATTTTATGTCCTCAGAGAAATAACTTGTATTGGAAATATAAATTTTAATTATTTTGAAAATTCAACAAAGAGGCTGAATAGCAGAAGAGACAGCAAAAGAATTCATCGGTAACCTTGAAAGTTGGTCTGGAGAACAAATCTGGAATGCAGGAGAAAGGAATGAAGAGGTCAAAAGTATAAACAAAATGAAAAGTAAGAAAAGAATGATCAAGAGATTCATAAATTTGTTTATTAAGACTCCAGAAGAGAAAATAGAATACTGCTGAAGCACTATCTGAGAAAGTAACAGCCAAGAACGGAATTTGGTTGCACAGAGGTAAATGAAAGAAAGTAGCTAACTTGGAAAAATCAGATAGCCCAGGGCTGGTGCAGTAGTGCCACAAAGTCCCAGATCCTGGTGTTCCCCACCCCCCCCCACCCCATCATCCATAGATGTTGTTCCCTTATCCTGTAGACATGTTCTTTGTGGGGAAAATGAAGAAATGTGAGAAGCATAATAAGGTTTCTTCTATTTGAGTCTTCTCCCTTCCCATGAACCTTCTTTGGTGCTGTTTGACTTTTGCTCAGCTCTTACAGTTTTGCTCAGCCTTTCAGGTGGTGAACTGTAAAAGATCACCTCATCTAAGTCAATGACGTTCATATAATAGATGTGTGCCAACTTTAAAGGAATACATATACATCAGACTGTCTTTAGAATTCTCTTTAGCAACACTGTATGCAAGAAGATGTTGGATTAATATTTTTCAAGTACTAAAGGAAAATAACTTTATATCTAGAATTCATTATTCAAAAAAACTGTTATTCACTTTAGAGGATAAAAACACTTTATATGGCCAATTGCGACTCAAAGAGTTAACCATCATCAGACATTCACTAAAGCAAGAAACATGGAAAAATGAAATAAAAATTAATTATGATAAATATAACTTACAAATTAAGATGGCAGACAAAATATATTTAAAGACTATTAAGAAGAACCTGAATAAATGTAGCAGCATACTGTATTAACAGGTGGTAACACCCATCACTTTAAAAACATAAATTTTACCCAAATTAATTTCTACATTTAATCTAATTCATACAAAAACCCTACTAGGTTCTTTTCAAAAACCTTGACAAACAGACTCTAAAATAAATATGGAAGAGCAAATTTTCATGAAAAACTAAAAATATTTTATATTTTTCACAAAAACAAAGTGTGACAGGCATCTGCTATCAGATGTACAGGTTTAAACAAGGGATTTTAATTAAAACAATGTGAGCCTGGATTAGTTATAACTTATGGATCTATAGAACATAATATAGATCCAAGAATACATACCTACATTTGTTTTAATGATTTAATACACAATAAATTGACTTTACATTGCACTTTTTTTTTTTTTATAAAAGAGGTAAGATTTTTGGAGGAAAATATTGTTGGGACAATTGGCTATTGGGAGACATTCTCCATAGGTCTCTTAGGTTTCTGTCATCCTACTGCCCTTTGTTCCAATCTTTATTTTAGGATATGTTCATAGTCAACAGACTCGGAAACTTGAGATATTGTTTCCCTCTAAACAAAAGGCCAGGCATACCTATTACCCATTATGAAATATTTGGATTTCTTTAGCTCCAGATTCCTTTCTTGTAATGCAACCCACTGCATGTGTGCCAGTGTCATCTTGTCCTCTTGATGTTGCCTTGTGGGAACTGGGGCTAGGAGTATCAGGGCAAACATGTTGATTGCTAAGATTAATGAACTGTCATTATTGACCCAGGAATCTCATGTTTTCTACCAACATCCATAAAATGGTGTCAGGCACGCATTTTAGCTTGCATATAGAGTAAAATATCAGACTCTTCACAGATTTGGGCATTGGCTATCCTTACAGAAAATATAAAATTATGTCCCAACCTCACATCATACACAAAATATATTCAAATATATTGAAGAGCTAAGTGTCAAAATTTTAAAACTGTCAGAAGAAAATATAGAAGAATAATTCATAACCTTAGATTAAAGAATAATTTCTTCTTATACAAAGGACAAAACTAACTTTTGTAAAAAAAAAAAATCCTGATGGAAAGGGTCAACAAATTTGACAACATGTACTTACTAAATGACAATTACATAACCTCTCCTGCAAAGGATGACATTAATAAAATTAACACACAAACAACAAAGGGAATGAAAAAATATAGAGAGAGGTACAAAATATATAATATATATTAATTATAAATAGTATATAATATATAAAATTTATTATATATAGTATATGACATAAATAATTTGTTATATATTATATATTTAATAAATATAATACATGAATACATTTATAACAGCTAAATAGAAAAAGTGGAGAAGTAAATGAGCACTTTATAGAAAAGAAAATATGAATGTCTAATAAATAGAACTATATTCAATTTCATTGAGAGTCAGGAAAATACAAATTGAAATAAAAACAAGGTACGGTATTTAGTTAGTTTTGAAAAATATAAATATCTCTTATGCAGTGGTGGGAAAGATTATTCTCATAAACTAGTAGTGCATAGTAACTTGTAGTAACTTTGGGAAGCAATTTGTTAGAATCTGGCCAAAATATTCACAGCATTTGCATGTTAGTTATTTTATTTCTAAATACAGACTCCTGCCATGCCTAAATATGAAGTAAATCTGTTAGGGAACACTTACAGAAATGTTGGAAGACCTGGAGAAATAAATTCTAGGCTAATGCTATAGAGTCAACTCTCAAAACCATACTGCAAAGTTTGTCTAAGAAGGAGTCACTGTCACCATTCAATTCAACATCACAGAATCCGGCAACACACTGCCTTTACCATCACCCCCATGCTAGCAAAGTGCATGCCCTATCATGCCCTATGCTTCTATTTTCTTTTATAGCTGTCTTCTGAATCCCAGGCCAGTGAAGTTGAGTCTGATGGGTGGAATCTAATTCCAAAATCTGCACCATATCAGACAGGAAGGCTGGGAATTTTCTTTATTCCATGTTGGAGAGTCGGGGTTGACTATTTGAAAGAATGTTGAAATGTGATTGAAAGCACTAGATTTGAACGTTTCCACTAGCTCACTCCCAGGCTTAACCTCCCCCTTTATTTCACAGGACTTAATTGACTTTAATTTATTTCTCTTATTGCAATAGTATTAAATAAAATCTTCACTGCCTGTTTACTACATTAATGAAACTTTTCTTTGATATTCTTTGTTTTATAGATGTGGAGCTGAAGTTTAGAATGATCAAGTAACTTGATGAAACTCACATAGCTACTAAATGATGGAGGCAAGAGTCTAACCCAGGTAAGTGGAGTCTGGAGCCTAAATGCGTAGAGTATGGTACAGGTTTACATTTTGAGAGAAGCAAAAGCACATATTTGCTTGTTTAAGACAACAGAATTTGGCCTTTGATAATTCCCAGTTGGGCAGGTTCAGGCAGTCATGTGCAGCAGGGCCTAATGTCTTTCTAAAACCAGCAACATGAATTGTTACTAAACTGCCATGCTTCCTAAATTTCTAATATTTAGAAGCAAGAAAAATCCTGGAGTTTGGAATGGGGCTAAACTTCTAGACAATACGGAAACAGGGGTCCAGGAAATCTTGATATTGGGCTGAAAACTCTCACAGCTAAAGAGATTGCGTTACCTTTGCACAAAAGCCCAGGATTTAGAATCAAAGAAACTCAGTTTGTGTGACAATTCTGTTGTACCAATTTTGAAATTACACATGCACATCACTTAGCACATTGCTTAGCACATAGTAAGCATTCAAATATGTACAGACCAAAAAAAGTCTGTCTTGGTGTCTATGCTAATAGTCTTCATGAGAAATGTCTAGATTCCTGTTGTAACTACAGCTTCTCCTTGGTTTAGAATGTTAAATGAAGAATGTTTGTACTATGTGATCTATTGTTTTAGATGGAAGGTTTATGTGGCATTGCTTGCACACTAATGAATTTGCTTAAACAATGCTGTGTGGCTGCCGTCCTTAGGGATCCACAGAAAATGAGCCTCTTGGGAGTCAATTTCAGCAATGAAAAAATTTACAGTAGAATTGGCTTCCATTTTGTGTACAGTTTATATCCACTGTATAAGGTGAGTTGATACAGAATACCTGCACGGGTTCTTACCCCAGAGGTCCTCTTGAGACTTATAAAAGAAATGACCATTACTGTCAAGCCCCACTGGTGTCTTTTTTCATTCCAAGTTGAAACTCCACTTTGACATTAAAATGTTTTTTTTTTTTAATGCAAATCATAATATTGGCTTTGTTTTCCAAGGATCTAGTCCTCTACAGATAATAGTGTAACAAAGGAGACAGCCTCAGAAAGGGTAAAATGTTTTGTGAGTTGTCTCTTTAAAACTTTCCCCACCCTTTTTGGGAATTAAAACCTATATCCCTGCCGGAAGCCAGTAACCAGAGGGGCAGGGAACTCTTACTTGTTCTTTTGTACCACAGGAGATTGCTCATCGGAATTGTCCAGGCAGAGGTCATGAGATTGTCTTCCTTGGAGATGGGGTCAGAACCAACTGCAGTTAAACAGCAATAGCCTTAAACTGAAACCCCTGTTAAAAGCTCTGTATTTCTGTTTATAAATAGGACAATGGTTTTTTTCAAAGATGAGAGTCTGCCATCCTCATCATTTGCCAGGAAATTAATAAGCTTCTCTTTCCTTCTCCTCAAGCCACTTGTCCCTGTTCTTCTGATATGGCCTCAGGGACAAGTGCTGAACATTCATTAATAATATTAGTAAAGTTTATAAAAATGCAAGCTTGGGTGAAACTTCCTACATGTTCTCTGTTCTCTTACTATTTAAACAAGTATAAATCTCTGCCTCCAGTTTTTTTTTTTTTTTTTTTTTGAGCTAGTCAAATTTAGCAGTGGAGTCATGGAGTCTCCCTTCAGTCTTGATCAAGGATAACCATGACGAAATAGCAGAAGATAAGGGAAGACTAACCAATTCACTTTGATCCAGATATTCACTAAAGAGTTTGTAGGAAATCTGGAAAATTAGAGCATTTCAGTTTGTCCCCATTTCAACTAAATAATGGATCCAAAAATGTTGAATATCTCGGCAGGTTCCCCTGAGTTTTTAGCACACTAAAAATGACCACTGTTTGCTTTGTGTACTAGTTAACTCCTGAATAGTGTAGTGTATGCAGGTTGGTTCTAGCATAGAGTTGAGTTGGGAGAACCAGATTATACAGCATAGATTTTCTTTCTTATCTATATGATTCTTAATTGGGGAAATTAATCCTTGGGGGAAAATGAGAGATATAATGCAAACATTTGCTACAGATTCACTCCATTCTGTAATAGGTAAATATTATTTTTATTATATATATATGTATATATAAAAGTAACCTATATGAGAGGAAAGCAAATTGTATTTGGAAAAGTGACTGATTTCCCATGTGGATCATAGTTTCATTTAAAAAGAAAGTAATAAATACCAGCTCAATTAACTTTCCAACCAACTAACAAGATAATTACACAAAAAACAAATAAAATGAAAACTCAGCTGAGCAAACTTAGTAAGGATGTGAACTTCTTTTTTTTTTTTTTTTTTTTTTGAGACAGAGTCTCACTCTGTTGCCCGGGCTAGAGTGAGTGCCGTGGCGTCAGCCTAGCTCACAGCAACCTCAAACTCCTGGGCTCAAGCGATCCTCCTGTCTCAGCCTCCCGAGTAGCTGGGACTACAGGCATGCACCACCATGCCCGGCTAATTTTTTCTATATATATTTTTAGCTGTCCATATAATTCTTTCTATTTTTAGTAGAGATGGGGTCTCGCTCTTGCTCAGGCTGGTCTCGAACTCCTGAGCTCCAACGATCCGCCCACCTCGGCCTCCCAGAGAGCTAGGATTACAGGCGTGAGCCACCGCGCCCGGCCAGGATGTGAACTTCTGTTTGGTATTCTTAATCTTGGAGGAAAGACAGATTGTTCTAGTTGTTCTTGTGTTACAGGCATGTGGATAAGTCCATTCATTTGACTATCTCTGTTTTATTTATGTAATTGCATGATTCACTGGACCCTAACAGAATTTGAAAGGTCTTTTATCCCCAGGAAATGGCTTGTCCCATATCATGCATTTTACTCCTTCTGTTTTTGAGATTCTAGATCTTAAAAGATGAATTCCCTAAAGTCAGCATCATTTCTTTCACATCTAAGTTTCTGTGGACAAAATAGGTGGCAGTTGGTGGTAGATCACAATGACATTAATATAGCACACTGCAAATTCCCTATAGGTATATGTCATGGCTAAATTCATGAGACCCACATTTAATAATATGAAAATTATTTTAATGTTAGAGTATCTTTAATAGAAACCATGTGAAGAGTATGTTTTGAAATTCATGAAGATTCTGGCCTGCATGCGCCCGGGCAATGTCAAATTTGGCAAACTCTACAATGATAAAACCTTCCCTAACTGAGATCTGAGCAGTTGGAAGTACCTAGATAGAAGAAAGACATATGCCTGATTTGCCAGTGAAACAATGAAACTCCTTAAATCTGAATTGTAAATGTGTGTTTGTGTGTGTGTGTGTGTGTGTGTGTGTGTTTTCATGGCATAGAATTAAATTGTGAGCATTGACAATGGAAGCCTGAATCCCTTCTGAATAACTCTGCTTCATGCTGTCTCATGTTTTATGTAGATTATGTTTTTGCTAGAATTGCCATTGCCAGACTACATTAAATTTTGATACACTTAGAGAACTGGATTATAAAAATTACTGTTAATATCATCATGTCTATATAGAAAAAAAATTAAGAAAATTGAACATTTTAAAAAGAGACATAGGGAGGAGCAGCATGAATGACAAGAGAGAAAAAATGATTACTTTTAGTTTGAATATAATACCATTTGATACTCAGTTAAAATTTAGGCCAATCCTTCACAATCAGATTCACAATAAGATTTACATTCAAGAAGTACTCTTTATTTTTCTTTAAAGTGAGTGAAGGAGCTCAAGAAATTTCACCCCAAAATATGGCTCGTTGGTATAAAGAATATTTTGAATTGAAGGCCATTTGAGATCAGAAAGCACTGGAAAGCTCTTTCCCTCTATCTGCCTAAACCAGTCTGACCACTGAAACTATCAAAAGAATAATTGACTTCCATTCCTCTCCCTGTTATCTCAATATATTGCAGAAAAAACAATCAAGAATGCAACCAGAGCAGGCCCAAATCATTTTAAACGTAATACATGTCTCTCAGTTTGTTAATTTACAAGTCAATCTATTCCACCCCATCCATTCCTTCTCCCAAGAATCTGCTGAACCTAAGTCCAAGGGAGTGCCGTGACTAGACTGGATTTTAGCTCATGTAATCTGGGGCCTGGTGGAGAATGAAGTGTAGAGATGAAGGAAAGGAGCTGGATTAGCAGGCATTGAGAAAGTCTAGGCATGAGATGTTAAGGTTGGTTCAGGGTAGTGGCAGTGGTGATGAAAAGAGAGTACAGAAGTAGCAGATGGATGGTTTATAGTAACATCATAAAAGGGAAAGGAACAGATAAAGAGGGTCTAGACTGATTCCCAGGTTTTTGTCTTGGATAAATGAGCACTGTGGTAGCATTGCCTGATTTAGAGGGTGAGGTGGGAAGACTGACTTTTGAGGAGGATATAATGATATGTTATCAATGTTTATAGATCTTTTCTATACTATGTTGTCATTCTTTCTGGAGAAACACTAAGGCAGCCATAAATCTGGGTTTGCACAATACAGTCCCAGTTTACAACTGTTGTCTCAGGTGCTGATTAATAAGTGATAAAGTGTATGATCACATTAACTGCAACAAAGTGTTGTTAAAAATGATACCTTTTCATGTATCACATAGAAAGATCTTCCTTTTGAATTTACCTGTTCATCTTCTAAAGGTCAATGGAAGGCAGATTCTAAAGCGGTATTTGTTCTTGTCCTCTATCTCCAAGACCAACCTATTCTCCTGAAGTTAAACCATTTGACCCTTCTCTTCTCCCAAACCACTTGGTTAACACCTCTGTCATATTACTTACTACCTTGTACTATATGAGTGTAAAATATATAAAATTATTCTCTTATGGATCCATCTTCTCCAGTAGATTGTTACTTCTTTGAATATAAAAACTGTATTTTAAATATTCCCTGACAGCTAGCATAGTGCCTGTCCTACAGAGGTGCTCAATATATTTTTTTCATTTTAAGTGTACATTGACTGGCCCTGTATGGGTGCTGTGATTTCATAACTGGTTGCAAAGTTAAGAGATACATTAGAGAGGATGATAGAAGTTTTTCTGAGATAGTCTTGACTATTTCCTGTTAAAGAAAGCTATTATAGGCAGAAAGTTTGGATATAATTATCCAAATTATAAATTATTAATTGTAATATTATAATTGTATAAATTATCCAAATTTGAAATTATCTGGAAAAATTCCTAGGGATATGGATAGTATGTTCCAGACTTTCCTCCCTCACTAAGTAATTCTGGAGATTTTAATATCTGTGCCTCCTAATTTTATCACCTGAAAAATGACCTTAATTTTCTATTACAAACGTTGTTATTTGAATCTACTGATATAACATGCTGACATTTTGCACAGTGGAAAACAAGATATGTAAATATTTGTTATTTTATACAACTATTAATATATTTACAAAGTTTCCAATGATGACATATTTCTTTTGTGGTGGCAATTTCTCTTAATCACTGAGGCTTTTTAACAACTTCCTAAATTTAGAGAATGGAAGCATAATTAATAGACGAAGAAGTTAAGAAAAAAATGAGAAAAGTCTTAATTAAACACAATAATACCAATGAATACAACTCTGTACTTGATGCAACTTAGTCAGTTTCTATAGCACTGATATAGAAGTACATATTAATTTTATTAAAACTCCATGATTTATAAGTTTTAAGCACTTATTAAAATCAAGCGCTTTCAAAGTAAAGTGATATGAATACTTTATAGCCATATTAAAAAAAATAAAAGTCAGGAGTAAGAATGGTAGAGAGAAAGTTATCCAGAAATTGGAAAGAGAAAAGGGAAATAAAACCATTCACCCAGAATGTTCAGCATGTCCATAGAGATAAGGATGACTGGCATAATTAGCCCAAAGTCAAAGAGGAAAGGAAGTGTTGGTTTGAATACTTTGCAAGTTTATTATACCTGATTTCAGCATTGATTAAGCCTTCAAAATGCACCTAGCAGGGGATTGAGAATTGTGAAGTAAATATTTACACACTACCACAGCATACTATTTTCAAGAAAATCAATATACTGAAGAAAAATGACACAAAGGTAAATGTATACACACACACACAAATTGTTGGTGATGTGAGAGTAGAAACTAGTAAATATTATTCTTGCTATTTTCCCTAGTTTGTGTGTGTGTGTGTATATATGTATATATATGCTTTACAAATTAAATTTGACATATAAATTCATTGTGGATATTATATTTAAAAATTGCTGGATAATTAAAGCACCAATATTATACCACTTTAAACAGAAATAATATAAAGAAACAAAAATCTGCTCACTGAATCTAATCACTACACATACATGTAGACACATATCTTACTTGAGTTGAGGGAACAGAAATCTGAGTAAAGAATAGGAACTGGAGTTATGAGGTCAAACAAAAGAGAATTTTAAAAATTACTAAAAGCACAGAATATACAATTTTATATGTTTGAATAAAGGATAAAAATAGATCTATATGTAAGAGTGCCTATGACATGGGAAGTGGAAAAAAATCAATTCAACCAAGCATAAACCCTATAAGTCAATAATCTTATATATATATATATATATATATATATATTTGTATGAGCTAGGAGAAAGGTGTATACATGTGTGGAAGAAATGTTTAGCTTTTCCACTATACACATTTATTTTTTTAAAAAAATTACTATTAAATTTGAGAAACACCAAATAAAGAAAATTTTCAGTAGAGAAAATATTATGGCTTTGTATACATGCAACATATGATTATATTTGTCTCTTAGACATGCTCTAGAATAGATCAAATGGCTAATTAATTCATCCCTTTCTTAGTTATATAGTCAAAAACAGATATTTACTAAATTGTACTAAATCTTCTTCTTCTACAGTGTTAGGTCCAGTAGGATCTAATATTATTTCCTCTCATTTTTTCTTCTTTTTTATTTTCCTCATTCTTATCTTGGGTCATTCTGTGTGTGTGCCCTGTTGAACTACGAACAAGTCTACAAATTTTCTTTAATCTCTTTTCCCTTTAGCTTCCGTACTTCATATATTCTGTAGGACTCAGTTACACATATACCCCAGATCTTGTTTTTTAGAAACTCTGATTATATGTTCCTCTGCTAGAGAGCCTTCTTGAACTCCAAGACTGAGTCAGTCTCAACTATTTATATACTGTCCTACCCACTGTTCGTATCACGATCACACTGTGTTTCAATTATGTCTTCTCTTGTTTGTA
This sequence comes from Eulemur rufifrons, assembly GCF_041146395.1. NCBI lineage: Eukaryota > Metazoa > Chordata > Mammalia > Primates > Lemuridae > Eulemur > Eulemur rufifrons. Next base: position 67,619,032 of record NC_090997.1, on the reverse strand, counting down.
TCCCCAGATAAGCTTTTTGAATTAAGACCTGAGCTATAGTCTTATCTACAGTGTCTAACTCAATGATTTTCAATAACTTTTATATTAAAAAGTGAGTGAATAAATATCTTTTGCACTAACCACTCCATCTGAGCAAGATAGTGGATATTTTTTGATATTTAACTATGCAGAACAACTTTGGTCCAGCTACTGTACCTTTGTTGATGGTAAATTGGCAGGTATTCCTTCTGTTCCCCTATCCATAATAACATCAATGGATATTTGGTGCTCTTTCAGATAATTGTTAAATCACTAAGAAAATGTATTTAATTATGCTATATATTCCAAGTTCTCCTAAGTCTGTGTTAAACACAAAAGGTGAAGTTTAAATTTTTGTTGACAGAGAAAGACATAAATGTTAAAATTAGTGGAAACTGAAGATATCTATTTCTACATATTAACATATAGCTAATTTGTATGATATAAACAATAAAAGCCATATGAATTTTGAAATGCATGTGATCAATTTTTGCAGAAGTTATGAAAGCTTGATTGGTGGAAGGTTATGATCTATTTGGATAAAGTCTGGTCTGATTAATAGGGGAAAGGACAGCATGGCCTGCCAGTGGAATAACATGAGTAAAGTCCTAGCAATGGTAATGATTACGGTTCTCGGAGATGTAAGGGACTGGCTACTAAAGTGAATAATAATGGGCAGGGAGACATAAATACTACTGAGAGAGACAAAAAGAATAGAAACATATTCTGATATATTTTGACTGAGGTTTGGATTATATTCAATAGGTCATCATAACTGGAAGTAGAATCAGAAAACTTATATTAAGCTCCATGTATATTTACCAATTTACATTATCCTCCATTTTTTATTAATATTTGCTAATTTATCTTGACCAAATGACTTCCACTAGCTGTAACTGATAATAGGAATTCCTGCTAATACTGATATTAATGGCATAAAAGTGTATTGTGATAGCTTATTTTTTCCCCCCTCTCTCTACAAAGGAAGTAACAGAAATTCATATAGTTACCTAGCTTGCTGGAAGTGATAGAGCCCTGTTTTTTTTCACTTCTAACACTATGTCCTTTCTGATATATCATATCGCTGCCAGTGTCAGTACTTGAATGACAAAGTGAAACAATGAATGTGGTAATGATGGAAGATTGATCTTGAGGCAGTGTTGATATGGGGACTGAGAAACTGCCTATACATTGCTGCATAGATAGAAAAATGGCTTTTCCTAAAGGCAAGTTGCCTCTTGCATGAAGCCTTCCTTATTCCCAGCTGAAAGTCCTGTCTCTTCCCTCTGAGCTCTCACATTTATGTTTATCCACTTACGGCATGTTTGCACTTATTATTTTTCATTATAGATATTTAAATACATAAATTTAATTATTAATTAAATTTTCTTCTCTGTATGTAGAAGACACTGGCTTACCATATTAACCTGTAGTGTATTTATTTTAGTTTTTGTATTTTTGTGCATTATAGCCCCTAAGTATTAATAGCTCCCTGAAGCAAATAATATAACTACTGCATATTTTCACCTTTTTTTGCAAGTATCAGTTGCATTAATGTATTTGCTGAATTATTAAAAGAAACTAAAAGCAAAGTAACGTGGTATGACAGGCATTTAGAACAGGAGCTTTTAGAATCAGGCAGATCTGGGTTCAAATCCTGACACTGTTCTTTTGTAGCTGTTTGACCTTAGAAAACATAGCCTCTAAGAACCTTAGTTTCTCCATTTGTAATATTGTTACTGAGATAATCAGTTTTTCCCCAAAAGGTGAGATTCCTTACTGTTTGGTGTACCAAAGCCAATGTGGGAAACCGAAACTGGGTGTTAAGCAGGTCAGGATTTATTCCATTGGTCAAGGAATGGAAAAGCAGGAGGGCAGCTCACATATCAACTTCTCCTTGTGTGAGGTGAGGGGTTTAAAATATAAGATTTATTTTAATGAAGGGGTATTAAAAACAGAGAATGAAATATTCATGTCTTTTCAGGGAATAGGTAGAGAATTTCTCAGAACCGGAGCACCATCTTCTCCTTGTCGTTTAGTAAAGTCCAGTCATCACCATGGGGATTGTCAACTGTCATGGCACGACTGAGGTGTCATTTAGTACGGAAGTTAGATTATAGTGAAGTTAGGGGTTTCTAGAGGTCAAGTGGACCATTATCTTGGATCCCACTGGACTTAGCCAGTTTCGCCTGGTCTGGTCACTAGGATCTCAGGCATCCTGAGATAAGCACATTCAGGCAGACAGAGTTGGAAGGAGAGGTTAAGTATTCAACTATGTTAGGCGGAGCTAGGAGGGGAGGTAAATGCTCAGTTATGTTCCACAGGAATTATACTAGGTAACAATGTTTCACAGGCATTACACTAGGTAACAATATGGTGATAGTAATGAAGATGATGATGATTGGTGATGTTGGCTAACATTTGTGGAGTGCTTACTATTTCCTAGTCTCTTAAATGCTTTTTATAGGTATTTGTTAATTATCTATAATAAAATTTAATATCTATAAAATAATATGTATAAAACTCTCTTGGGTGCATGCTATTATTTTTAATACAAAAATGCTGCCTTGATGGTTGGTTCTGAGAATTAAATGAATAATGGGGAAAACTGACACATAGGAGAGAATATTAGGTAGTTACTATTAGTTACTGATGACAGACTGAGTTAGGATTGTGATATCAGGAGAAAAAAGGACCAATCTGTGCTACATTTCCAGAAAGAATTGGCAAAATCTTGTTAGTGTTTGGATATACGTGAAAACAAATAGGACTTAATGACAATGTAAAAAGACCAGTTGTATATCTAACATTAAAATGCTAATTCCAGTTTGTCCCCATTAATATTTTGTTACCCTATGGACTAGTTGATCATCAATTAATGAAACTTTTATACTAAAGATATAGACAGCAAACAATTCTTATTGGCTATAATCATACCTGTTCAAAGTTGGAGTTCAGGTGTGCCTTGTTCTATCAACCTATAAATTCAAACACCCACTGAGTGTTGACTAAAGAGCATTTGCTTTGTTGAAAATATTATACATATTTAAATGATCCACAAGGTGATACACTGCCAGATGTCCTGGTAAGAGTCCATAGAGCTATTGTCAGGACTGCATGGCTCCCAGCTCCTGATTATTCCAACACAGCGTGGAAATTATTTTCCTCACAAGAATGATGTGCTCCTGAAGACCTATCATGTAATTAAAGCAAATTAGATTTAATACCATCATCAAAACGAAATTTGTTGTGGAAAAACAGCCTTGCTGTTATTTAGCTGACTCTTCCTGTTCTAAAGTAGTGAATTTTTCTCTTAAATCACCAATAAAGGCTATTCTCAGTAGATTTTACTGAGATAAGCTTAGAAGTGAAAATGAAAATTCTATAATACTAAGTAGTAAAACTCCCTAGAATATGCCTAGAAAAGAAGAAAGAAATTTTCAAATGGAAAAAGAGAAAGTTTCATTGCTGAAGAATCTCAAAGTCTTTACTATTATTTTATTTAATAATATACATTCCAAAGTTAATATTGTTTGAATTATTTGCTCCATGGCCATTTAGTATTTTTTATTAATAGTTAATATTATATGAATTTCTATTAAGCATACTTTTAAAGAAGAAAACAATAAAATAATGGCTTAAATAATTTTTTTTAAATCAGAAAATAGATGGGATTAGTGTGATTCGGATTAAAAGTGGTTTCTTAGGCAATGAATTTGCCACCATCCTAGTTATAAAATTTACAGCTCCCAATATGACTAGATTTAAAGGACTTGATAAGTGTAACTATGTAAATAATGACAACTTTTGGCTTTTTCACAAAATACTTTAACTTTTAATTCTCTAGAGGTTTCAATATTTCTGGCTATCAAGTGCTCTATGCTAATTAAAGATCCTAATATTTATAATGCCTACTGGACAATAAATAGTGTAAGAGTTATAAATAAGTGGTTTCATTTGTTTTTTTATATTCATATATATAAAAACGTAATTTTATGTTTCTTATTCCAAGAATTCAAGCCATCTGTCTGAAAAAAAATACCAATTACTTGAATCACCTTAATAGTTTGGTATTTCTTTATTTATATTGTATCTCCTAATGCCGTAAAACAAACAACCATAGAACTTCAGTGGCACACCACAATAATTATTTAGTTCACCAATCTGTGAAGCGGATTTGGGCTGCTAAGCACATGTTCACTTATGCATTTGCAGTCATCAACTATGTACTTGGCTCTGCTGATTTTGGCTGTGCTTATTACAGTTCCATGGATCAGGTGGCTGTTGTCTAATTTATAATGGCCTCAGCTGGGACAACAGAAGCAATTTAGCTCTCTTCCACCTCTCTCTTATGCAGCCACTAGCTTGAGAATGTCCTCACGGTAAAGGTACAGGGCAGGAACCAGCAAGCCAAAACGTGAAAAGCCTCTCGGTAGTCAGGCTTGGAACTAGCATGTCATACTTTTGCCACATTTCATTGACCAAAACAAACCACAAATTAGCTAAAATCGAAGTGTTAAGTAGGTAATTAGCTTGACTTTTAGTGAGATGAACTTTAAGTCATATGTTGATGGGCCTGAGTAGAGGAGGGGTGAAGAATGGAGGCTGTTAATATAATTAACCACTTACATAAAGAGAGATTGTTGGATATATTAAGACTAAGTCTCAGTGGACTTGTATTTTTCAAATATAGTATTTTCTTTCCAATTCTGAGAATAAACTCAACTGTGAGGAGAGTTTTAAAGATATATTTATGCAATATATTTATTATTCAAGTAACATATGCACATGGGAAAGAGAAACAATATCAAAGTGTTTTAGATAAAGAAAGGAATACACATACTGCTCTGGCAACTCAGCCCTATGTCCCCAAACAGCCAATAAGGTTCTTGGTATGTTCAACAAAAAAATTCTCCAAAGCAAAACAGACATATGAGCATATTTTTAAAAATAAATTTTAAAACTATATACCATTTTCTATTTTGCTTTATTTCACATAAAATATCTCTTAGTATTATTTCCTATTTTTGTATATTATAATATTTTTTCATTATTTTTAATGACTGCTTGATATTTTGTTAGATGAATGTATCATAATTTTTAAAGGATACTGTAGTAATGAATATTAGAGTTAATTAATTCCATATCTTTTAGATGGAGAGCTTTTTATTACAAAGAATCCTAAAAAGGACATACCTGTTCATGTATTTTGTGTGTTCATGTAGTAATTATTCTGTGATTAATCCAACAAGTGAAATGGCTGTGGAACATGCTGTGTGCATTTCTGATTTTTATAGATATTTCCAAAGCATTTTTCTAAAATATATATGAGAATATTTATTTCTCCATATCTTCACCAACAGTGTGAATCCCTGCCAATCTGATAGGTAAAAATGATTTCTCATTTTTCTTTTAATTTGCATTTTAATTTGAGAGTGCTTAATGTACATATGCCCTAATGCTGGCAGTAAACACAAGTTCGGATTGGCAATCAAACTGACAACTTTAATCTAATATTATGCTTGTTTACATATAAAAATTAACTCAAAATGAATTGAAGACTGAAGTGTGGGACCTGAAACCAAAAAAAAAGTCTAGAAGAAAATCTAGGAAAACTCTTCTGGACACCAGTCTAGGCAAAGAATTTATGACTAAGAGCCCAAAAGCAAATGTAACAATAACAAAAATAAACAAATGAATTTAATTAAACTAATTAAAAGTTTCTGCGCAGCAAAAGAAATAATAAACAGAGCAAACAGACAACCTATATAATGGGAGAAAATAAAATTCACAAACTATACCTCCAACAAAAGGCTAATATCCAGAATCTACAGGTAACTCAAACAAATCAGCAAGAAAAAAATAAATAGCCTCATTAAATAGTGGGCAAATGACATGAACAGGCATTTTTCAAAAGAGGATAAGCAAATGGTCAATACATGTGAAAAAATGCCCAATATTATTAATCATCAGAGAAATGCAAATTAAAACCACAATGAGATACCACGTTACCCCTGGTCAGAATGGCCATTATTACAAAGTCAAAAAACAATGGATGTTGACACAAATGCACTGAGAAGGGAATGCTTATACACTATTGGTGAAAATATAAGTTAGTACAACCTTTATGAAAACAGTATGACGATTTCTCGAAGGACTGAAAGTAGATCTATCATTTGATTCAGCAATCCAAATACTGAAGAACAAACAAACAAAAAGAAGTCACATTGAAAAGATACCTATACTCATATGTTTATTGCCGCACAAGTCACAATCACAAAACTGAGGAATCAACCTAAGTGTCCATCAACAGATGAGTGGATAAAGAAAATGTGATATATATATATATGTATATATATATATCATTCCATATATATACACACACACAAACACACACACACACACACACATTGGAATATTACTCAGCCATAAAAAGAATGAAATAATGATGTCTTTTTGCAGTGACTTGGATGGAACTGGAGGCCAGTTACTTCCTAAGTGAAGTAACTGAGGAACAGAAAATCAAATACTGCACATTCTCGCTTATAAGGGAGAGCTAAGCTGTGGGTATGTATGATCATACAGAGTGACATAATTGACAATGGAAACTCAGAAGGGGCAAAGTTGGACATGAGGAGAGAGGGATGAAAAATTATCTATTGGGTACAATGTATATTATACAGATGATGAGTGCACTAAAAGCTTAGACTTCACCACTATGCAATATATCCATGTAACAAAACTCCACTTGTACTCCCTAAATCTATTGAAATAAAAACATAATAATACTATTATGCTGGTTTAGCTTTTATAGGTGGATCCTGGAAGGAAAATACAGCATACACAACAACTTCATTTCATTTCGAGGTCCTGCAGCTTTCAGACTCAGCCTCCATATGCAGCCTCTATTATAAAGCCTCATAATACAGCCCTACATGCAACTTCCTTATCACTCAACCCCTACTCCTAATTCACACATGAGGTATTCATCTCCTGGAGATGAGATCAAGGTAATTTGTCTTGACAGAGAGAAACTGCAAACTTGGTTTCCACCATGCTTTTATGTTATAACCATGCAAGCCCAAGATCTCCGTATGAAATCATAGCTTTTTAGTCTAGGAGAAATCCCACAATGTCAGGGACTTACTAGTAAAATTTGGCTCTTATTTCTTCACATTTCACATTTCACATTTCACAGAAGATTCAGTGGATATGTTACTGTGTACAGGCAGATCCAAGGTCACCTTTCCAGGCAGATCTAGGTCTGTTCATGGGAAAAGGTCAATCTTTTACTCAAACTTTTGAGCTATTTCTTCCTATTGTTGACAACTGCTCTCATAGATTTGCCCATGTGTTTTTGAATTTTTTGATTGTTTATTTACTGATTGGTGAAAGTTCTTTTTATATTAGGAAATAGGTCCTTTTGCTGTGTGTCCTAAAAATTATTTTATGATTTGGCATTTATAATTTGGATTTGGATATTTTTTCCATACAAATACTTTTCAAAAATTTTATGTGTTCCCTTTATGGGTTTATTATATCTTGCATACTCTATCCATATATATTCTTTTGCATTTAAATATTTGTACATTTACTGATCACTTTGGTGTAAAGTGTGGCATACTATTTAATTTTTTTTCTTTTTTACAATTGGCTAGTCCGTTATCTTAGTATCACTTATTAAATAATTCTTCATTTCCACATTGCTTTAAATTCCTTCTTTATCATTTACCAAATTGTTCAGGCCTTTATGATTACTCAATTTCACTGATTTGTCTCTCTTCTTACAGCTTTACAAAACTGTTTTAATTATTGTAGTCTTCCGTTATGTCTTAACATCTGCTAGGTCATTACTTTCACATTATTTCTCTTCCTGAAATTTTTACAGGCTATTTTGTGTTTATTTTTCCACATGTATTAAAATCAATTTTTTCACATTGCAAAGAAAACTTGTCACTATTAATTTTTTACATCGTTCAAGTTACATTCATAAATTAATTTGGGGAAAATAACATCTTTTCAATATTTAAAAATTTTAAATATTGAAATTTTAAAAAAATTATTAACTGGTTTCTCTGCAACTCAGAACAGTTTTTAATGTGGAGATATATTTCTATATATTTTTGGTAGTCTGTTTTTAGAAGGTATCTTTTCCTTCTGTGTATTTACATTTATAATATTTGAATATGGAAATGTAAATATTCTATCAATGTTGCAATCAATCACTATATTTATACTGAATTCTTTTATTATTTTTACTAGCATTTCAATTATTTTTTAGAATTTCCAAGTATCTAATAATACTTGGAAATTTTAGAAAGCATAACACTTTTTTTCTTTTCAGAACTTCAAAGACAATGCTAATATTGAACATCCTTATCTTTTTCCTGACTTTAATGGAAATGCTACTTAAAAAATATTAGATATGAGGCTATTTTATTAATAAATTAAAAATTAAGAATGAATATTAAATTAATTTCTATATTTACATAGAAAAGCATCATTCCATATAGTTTCTACATTTATTTTTAGAGAGAGCAAGAATGATTCTCATTTGGCTCTTGTCTTTACTTGGCATCTATAATTATTTGCAAACACATATTGTTTTGTGTGTTCCTGAATTCTTTTTTTAAAATTGTATCAGCTCGAAGTTTTAAATTTTATTTGGCTTCTTTTTGCAAAGAATCTGCTCTTGAATTTGTATTTTAGTTTTTTTCTGTGTTTTCTAAATCATTAACTTCTACCTTTACCTTTATGAATTCCACTTTTCTAACTGCCTTAGGTATATTTATTTTTGATCCTTTTTTAGTTCCTTTAATCAGCACTTAATTAGCTTTTTTGCATTATCATTTGACATCTAAGTGTGTGTTTCTTCTGATGATACATAGTGTTTTCTTAAAATACTTTTTCTAATTGTTCTATAGTTTCTAGTTTGACTCTTTTTCACAAAATAATTGTTTAAAAGGGAGATATTAAATTTTTATATTTTCCTTTTTTTGTTTCAGAATATTACGGGGGTACAAATGCTTTGGTCATATAAATTGCCTTTGCACCGCCCGCATCAAAGCTACAAGCATATCCATCCCCTAAACAGTGTGCATCCCACCCATTAGGTGTGAATTTACCCATACCTTCTTCCCCTCCCTCTGCCCTATCGCTGATGAATATACTTCCATATGTGCACATAAGTGTTGATCCATTAGTACCAATTTAATGGTGAGTACATGTGGTGCTTGTTTTTCCATTCTTGTGATACTTTATTCACTTTGTAGAATGGTCTTCAGCTCCATCCAGGATAATACAAGAGGTATTAGTTCCCCACTTTTTAATGGCTGAGTAGTACTCCATCGTATACATATACCGTATTTTATTAATCCGCTCATGAATACATGGGCACTTGGGTTGTTTCCATATCTTTGCAATTGTGAATTGTGCTGTTATAAACATTTGAGTGCAGATGTCTTTTTTATACAATGTCTTTTTTTCCTTTGTGTAAATACACAGTAGTAGTTTGGAACTGCACTGCATTCAGAGAATATGGTATATATTCTAAGGTTTAGATTATTATTAAAATTTTCTCTGTATATTTCCTGCTTTCAGGGTGTGGAGTTTGATATGAATCATATCTTCTCATCTTTTGCTCAGTTGACTTTTTGGGCTAGATAACTTTTTGCTGGGGATTAGGAGTTTGGGCTACCCCGTGCACTGTAGGGTGTTTAGAAACATCCATGGTTTCTAGCCACTAGATTCCAGAACTTGATATTAAAAGTTGAGTTATGTTAATATTGGCTACCCTATTTTGTTTTGTTTTGTCCTATTAACCTGACAGATCTTTACCAATTTGCTTATTCTATATTTCTAGGTTAAATATTAATAGATCTGTCTTTTGCATGTATCATATAGTTTTCTCTTTCACAACTCAAATTTGACAATTTTTTTCTTTTAGTATGTTACTTAAAGCCATTCAAAGTTATCATGAAGGATTTTTCTGTTGTGAAGATATTTTATATCTTGGTAGGAAGGCAGGTTGTGTAAGCGTATGCAATTTTCAAAATTCAGAGGGCTATATACTAAATGTATGGGCATTCTAGTATGTAAATTACTACATGCTAAAAAAATCAACATAATATGATACAATTTTTGACTGGGAAAAAGTCCTTTAATGCTTGACACATTAGAAAACACATGTTGACTATAGGAATGCTTTAACACAGATTGTATTTCCACGGGCTGCTATTCTCTTAAGTTTATGAAACAATGAATAGAATATGTTAACTTAGAGAAAAACATGGTCTCGTTTAGGTTTAAAATTTTAAATACTTGCCTGCTTTCCTATTACAAAGTTTTCTCAAGGTAGTCATTTTCTTTAATACCTGTGTTAATAGGCCTCCCCTTATGAGTAAAAACCCAAACTTTTTATTTAATAAAATTATTGAACCAGAATATTTCTGATAGAAAAGTTATTATAGTCATAGAAACATTTGAAAGAAAAGTGAAAAAAAAAAATCTAGAAATAAGAGAACAACTATTTCTTTTAATGAAAACATCAATAGAAGATTATTAAGGTGGCAGAATTTTAATGAAGAAGAAGAAAAAAGAATAGTTTAATTAGTTATAATCATGAGATAATGTTCAAAGTCTTTAATGAATATTTTAAAAGCTGTTGCATTAGAGATACATGAATCTATTTTTTTCTTTTTACTTATTAAAAATATTATTTTCATGCTTTCAATTGTACTGGGATGTAAAACATAGTTAAAAGCCAAACCTAACAAATAAAACATTTAAAATAGTATAGCAGAATAATCCAACCCACAAGAATGTTAAGACTGTTAAGACTATAATGTGTGGTCTGTATAAAGTCCCTTCTGTTCGAAGCTTAGAGATTTTATATTGTTAATCACACAGTTTCTTATGACATTCCTTTCAGATATGTGCTTAAACATTCTAACAAGATACAATAATTTTTTTCTCCATAATATGGTATCACTTTTAGGAGACCAATAAATAAATTTTAATGAAAGAAGAACATTGCACAACAAAATAGAATAAATTATAAATGGAATATTTTGGTATTTGGGGGGATATAAAATACTGAATGAGATGTAATAATTTAGAATATTTCTCCATGGTTATTTATGATTTTTCTCTCTATAAACTTACTTGGATACTCTTATTTGTCTCTTGTAAACTTTATTGGAAACAGTTATTTTTCAAATTATTAATACAATATGATGACATTGACAATATAGAAAGAAATAATGTGGCTAAAGAAGTTTCATATTTCCATTGCAGAGTTCATGAATTTCTTGAAATTATGTATTGTAATGGGAAAATTGCAAACTCTTGGAGATGAGCTCTTCAAAAAGTTTAATCATTATGCCTTTTGTAGACATATAAGTACTTAGAGATTAGCACAAAACTGGAATCTGTTTTACAAATGACTATTGATGATATTTGCACTTGTGCAAGGAGAAAGTATTCTCTTTAAAACATACAGTTAGAACTCAAGGCATTTCCTTTCTTCATATTTAAAAATATTATTAGCCTTTTAAAATTCACTTACACTGTTTCAGTTTGAAATTGTTGAAGTATATTAAGCTGTAATAGGTGGTGTTTTCTGCTGAAAAGTGCTATATGGAGGGCAAACATTCTAAAAGATTAAATTACATGGAAAAAAATTATACAGTTTATATTGCCCAAAGTGAAGGATCTGGTGCTGCTTTCTATTATAATGCATTGATGCATTAACCCAAATGATGGAGGTCTGCAAACAAATATCCTGGAGACCTTGGTGTTTATACCTATGTTTTGGTTGGACAGACTGTCCTAGAAATAAAATCAAATATATTACTGACACCTAAGAAATGGTTAGAGTGTGTGGAAAATATTCCGGTTTGATAATTTTATTCAATAAAAAGTTTAAGTCTCTATTCACAAGATGAGATTAGTAATATAGGTTAAGTGGCATTCTATTCCAACTTGCAAATAAAATTCTGGTGAAAAAATATATATCACAGAGAAATTATTTTGAGATTATCTTTTCTGGGTATCTATTTCCTTGATTACAGTACAGGCTTCTTTTAGGGAACAAAACAAGCTGTAAAGTTCCTGGCACAGACTTGTACTCCATAAATGTTGATTTATTTTATACACTTGTGTTTGCATGCAGATAAGAAAAAAGCACACATTTCTTTTCTTAAAAGAACAGATAGACATTGGTACGTTGTATATCATCATTCTTTCAGCTACCCAAAATAATGTGATCAGAGTCATCTTTAACGTCCTCTTTTCTCTCCTCAACCTTTCTTTTCCTTCCAACCCCTGCCCCTGCCCTATCCACATACAATCATGGACAAATAATCATTTGCTATTCTAAGTACTGTTTCTATTACCCCAAACTCCCTTTCATCCAATCCCTTCTCTACTTCTCCACAGCTGCTGGCATTGGCCAATACCTCCCACTTTTCAGCATCACCCTCCACCTCTCACCTGGAACACTAGAATAGCTTCCTAGCTGGTCTTTCCACCTTCATAGTCTCTTATACTCCAATCCATCACTCATAGAGCAAGCAGCATCATAATTTAAAAAATAGATTTAGTAGTATATCTGTCATGCTTAAAATAAAATAAAACAAGATATTTATGGTTCCCTGTTGCTTACAAGACAAAATCTGAACTGTGATAAAATGGAGATTTAAAAATTTCATTAATATTTATGTCAAAAATTCTTAATTTCCACGAATTGCTCAGAGGTGTCTGAAATATGTTAGTTGACTCATTTGGGGAATAAAATAACAGAGATCAATTTTAAAAACTACTAACCTATTTAGAATTCATCTTGAGTGTAGAGTTATATTGGGTAAACAAATGTTATTTCTCTCCATTATAGTGATTTTTGCCATGTTCATATAATCTAAAATATGAGCTAAAGGATTAATGATATGTCAGGTCTCCTTTAAATCTATTTTCAATGGCAACATAAACTGCAAAAGAAAAAAAAAAAAGAATCTACACTACTTAAGTGGAAATACATCAATCATGGAAATGAGCAGGCTGCAGGTCCAGGTCAATACCTTCCAGCCCATTAAACAGAGGGAAGGAAAGCAAGTTTGCTTACGTTCAATACGCCAGAGAGCAGGGATGAATAGCAATAATGCAAGTCTCTGACTACAGCTTGCCAATATTAACTTGGAAAATTATCAATCATTAATCCATCACAGTCCTAATTATTACTGAACTTCTGCATTAACAGGAATGAAGATTTAATGAAATAGGTTAAAGAGCTTTGGTTAAAACATTTTTTATTACATTACATCTAAAGACTGATTCTAATACTAATGAACCTAGACATTTAAAAGGAACCTTGTGGCAGGTTATGAAAGAAATTATATCTGGAGAAGAAATTCTAACATCTACTAATTCCCTAAAAAAAGGTAGCCTTGTTATTCTAATATCTACTCATATTTGAGGTACTAGGAAATTCCAGAATGTTTTTATGTTATTGTTTAATATGAACAGAGGAGGAATGGATGCTCATTCTGTTTTCCTTAATAAAGTAAGACCCAGTGACAATTAGGGAAAACAAAATTCTCATTATAGACTAAGATAGTGTTTGGCATTAATACAATCAGCTGTTTAGTTGAAGAATCTGGATGATATAATAAACTGAGAGTGAAGCTTGAGTAGTTTAAACTGAAAGCCAGACTGTTCAGTTACAAGTAACTATAATGTTAAACTTGGTCCATCTGTCATTTTTATCCTTCCTTTTCTCTGAGTAAATATATGGATGATGTCGTGCTTTACTCCTTGAAGCATGCCTAGGAATATGTGCAGAGTCAAAGATTCATGAGGATGCTCTATCATTTAATTTCACAATATGCTTCATAAGTTTTTAACAATTGATATCTTATTTTTTATTCAGATAACTATTATACAAAATCCTTGCAGTGAATTTATATTCTTAACACAATTGTCAATTAGATTTAAGACCTAAAGAATAGAATCAGCTAATCAAAATTGTTTTTTTATTATATGCCTTTAATATTAGTGGTTCTTTTAAATTTCCTTTTGCAAAATCTGAATGTTTCAAACATACACGATTTCATTGTTGTTGTTTTCATAATGATAGCATATTAATAAAAGAAGGGAAAACTCCATTTGTTTTTCCTGATTAGAGAATGAATCAACAGGGGGAAAAGAGCTGTTCTTCAAATCAATAACATTCAGCATTGTAATGCTTGAAGGTCATATTTAAAGTTGAAAGCAGAGTAAAGTAATAGCTATTAGCCTTTAGCACCTACATGTGACTTCCCAGGTGATGGCACCTATGGTAGGATATTATATTTGATAATTCATCTAGATTATAGTCATCCATTAACCTCTGGAAAATCAGCTCTATGGCAAGCCCAAGACGTGCCTCACACAATATCTCCATTGCTTTCAGTGGTAAGACACTGTAATGTAATGAATGTAGATGTATCTTGAAATACTTCTGGTGATTTTTGCAGTAAGACATACTTGGAATATCCAAAGGCTTTTCAGAATTAATTAAATTTAAAATAGGATATCAAAATGAGGTGATGGCAAAATTGCATTTGGATATCTATGAGAAACATTCCTATGATATTTGGTTACTAAAAAACGATTGCAAAAAATGAAGATTGCAACAGTTCTGTAATATTTTCTTTTTAGCCATAGTGATCTAAGACTATACTATATTTCCAAAAAGACTGGAATTTAGAGAATGGGTGTCATCTTTAAGCTAACCTATTTTTTTAAGCTTTAGCAAAAGGTCAGTGCAAAAAAGATCTATCCCTTATATTTAATTATGTAAATCTTTGCTTACATTTTTCTTTTTAGTTTATAACTGTAGTGTACTGCATTGTTAAAGCAATGCATTTATTTATATAATGAATGTGAACCCGACCATGTGTTTTACTTGCCCTAAAATTGTCTTTTTGATCCATGATCTCTTTTGTTTTAAAGCTGAGTAAAGTGGGCAACCCAAAGTTAAGTCAAATAATTTGTAGTATATTCAGTTATAAGAATGGGTTGAGAAGAGCCATTTTAAAACAAGTGAATAAACTCTCTAGAGTCATAGAAAACAGTGATCTACAAGAAAAATACATATTTTAACCATTCAGAGATTTATTTACACTTTGATTACTAAAATATTTTGCCAGATCCTTTAAATTCTGTGTTTAAATAAACAATGCTCATTGCTGAATATATCAACATGCAGTTCTTTCATCCGTTCTTGGCTTAGCGTGTGTACATTCATTTTACAAACATTGTCATCAGTTTTTCATTTTAATTTAATTTTTACATTTTAAAATTATGCATCCAAGTTGTTTTTATTGCGTCCAAGTCAAATAATTCACCAAGCT
Organism: Eulemur rufifrons; assembly: GCF_041146395.1. Lineage (NCBI taxonomy): Eukaryota > Metazoa > Chordata > Mammalia > Primates > Lemuridae > Eulemur > Eulemur rufifrons. The sequence goes on along the minus strand of NC_090997.1, from coordinate 67,603,625 downwards.
TATAAATAAATAGAGTAACTCACTGCTCCCATCCCTCCCTCCTTGGGATTCTATATACCATAGGCTTGCTCTTACTTCTTTTTTTTTAAAATATTTATTTATTATTTAAAAATATTATGGGGGTACAAATGTTTTCAGTTACATGGCCCATCACCCAGATAGTGTTCATTTTATCTGTTAGGTAGGTTTTTGTTCTTCCCCTCCTACCCCTCCACCCTGCTTGATTTCCATTGAGATTTACTTCCCTCTATGCACGTGTGTGCTCATCAGTTAATTCCAATTGAACAGTGAGTGCATGTGGTGTTTGTTTTTCCATTCTTGTGATACTTCACTTAAGATAATGGTCTCCAGTTCCATCCAAATTGTTGCAAAAGGCATTAAATCATCCTTCTTTGTGGCTGTGTAGTACTCCATGGTGTATATATACCACATTTTGTTAATTCACTCGTGCATTGATGGGCATTTGGGTTGATTCCACATCTTTGCAATTGTGAATTGTGCTGCAATAAAGATCCAAATACAGGTATCTTTTTGATAAAATGACTTCTTTTCCTTCCAGTAAATACCCAGTAGTGGAATTGCTGAATTGAATGGTAAGTTGACTTTTAGTTCTCTGAGGAATCTCCATACTATTTTCCATAGAGATTGTACTAATTTGCAGTCTGACCAACAATGTGTAAGTATTCCTTTCTCTCTGTATCCATGCCAGCATCTATTGTTTTTGACTTTTTAATACAAACCATTCTGACTTAGGTAAGGTGATATCTCATTGTGGTTTTGATTTGCAGTTCCCTGATGCTTAGTGACTTTGAGCATTTTTCGTATATTTATTGGCCATTTGTCTATGTGCTTTTGAGAAGTTTCTGTTCATGTCTTTTGCCCACTTTTTAATGGGATTATTTTGTTTTTTTCTTGCTGATTTTCTTGAACTCTTTTTAGATTCTAGTTATTAGTCCTATATTAGATATATAGCTTTCACCCATTCTGTAGGTTGTCTATTTGTTCTTTTAATTATTTCTTTGGCTGTGTAGAACCTTTTTAATTTAGTCAAATCCTAGTTATTTATTTTTGCTGTTGCTGTGATTGCCATTGGGGTCTTCTTTATAAATTCTTTGCCTAGGCCAATATCTAGAAGAGTTTTTCTAACATTTTCTTCTAGAATTCTTATGGTTTCATGCCTTACATTTAAGTCCTTTATTCATCTTAAATTAATTTTGGTGAGTTGTGAGAGATGTGGGTCGTGTTTCATTCTTCTGCATGTGATTATCCAATTTTCCCAGCACCGTTTATTGACTAGGGATTCTTTTCCCCCAGTGTATATTGTTGTCTGCTTTGTCAAAGATCAGATAGCAATATGTGGATGGTTTTATATATGGGTTTTCTTTTCTCTTCCATTGGTCTATGTCTCTATTTTTGTGACAATACCATGCTGTTTTAGTTACTATAGTCTTGCAATATAGTTTGAAGTCTGGTACTGTGATGCCTCCTGCTGTGTTCCTTTTGCTTAAGATTGCTTTAGCTATTTGTGCTCTTTTGTGGTTCCACACAAAATGTAGAATTATTTTTTCTAGATCTGTGAAATATGACATTGGTATTTTGATGGCGGTAGCATTGAATCTGTAAAATCACTTTGTGTATTATAGTATGGACATTTTAACAATGTTGATTCTGCCAATCCATGAGTATGATATATTTTTCCAATTGTTTGTATTATCTGTGATTTCTTTCCTCAGTGTTTCATAGTTCTCTTTGTAGAGATACTTCACCTCCTTGGTTAAGTATATTCCTAGGTATTTTATTTTCTTTGTAGCAGTTTTTAATGGTATTGAGTCTTTGATTTGACTCTGAGTTTGACTGTTTTGCTTTTACTTCTTTTAAACTTTTTAGTTAAAATTTTTTCTCATAGTTGTTTCCAATATTTCAAAATAAGCAGTTTATAATGGGCTTCTTAATTTTTTAATTTGAGAGTTATTATTGAATTTTTACTTTGAAAAATGAAGATCTAGTTCTATGAGGACTTTACCACATGTAGACTTTCACTTACAGTTCTCAGTAAAACTCTCCCACTTTCAATCACACTTTTCATTTCAGATCCAGTGTTCCTCAGGTTGCACCCCTACAGCAGCAAACTACCATGTCTCTGTTAAGGTGAGGAGGCGGCTCTGGGCATCTAGCTGCTTATCACACAGATTTCCAGCCAGGTCTTCTATTTCTAGTTCCACTTGTACCCCCACACCAATGTGATGATTCCTGAACATTTCTGGGGGTTTCTAGTCACAGTCATCTGAACTCCTTAGCTTTAGCCTCCAAACTTTAGTGTCAGCTTTCTATAGGCTGCTTAATCGGGCATAATCAGGCTTTACTGCTTCTAAATTTTTTTCACTTCCAGGGCTTGCCCTGTTCTCTGTGTTCTTGTGGGATTATGCAGTCTCTTATCCTTTTCCTTTACGTATGTGTGAGGTTTTAGAAGCGAACATAGACATACGAGAGTTCATTCTGACATGTTTGTGCCATTTATTTCTGTCTGCTATAAACTCATTAGATATACTTAATTCAAATGCAGTATTATTACAAAGAAAGGTTTTGTATTAAAGAGCTCATATCTTTATGATCTCTTCTGCTTATAATTATTTTTAATCAATTATCTTTATTATAACAGTTTATATATCTTTGTACCACTAGTTCATTTCTCATTCATGTAATAGTTATTTTTACACATGCTTGATAATAACAATGAATTCTACTAACAACATAAAGAAATGCTCATTTGAAGTTTTCAAATGGTTACACAAATGTCAACTCATTAGTCCTCCCTGTAGCCCCGTGGAACTGTTGGCAAGAGGCAACTTTATCTGTACATTTTCTGATAGAATATCTGAGCTACTGAAGAACTGTGAAATTTCTGAGGTCACCCACAGCACAGTAAAGATAATAGAATCAAATATTTCTGACCCCTATTGTTTTACTATAACCGTTAGACAGCGCTCAGTTCTTTACAGTCAAATTCACCTAAGTACATTGGAATACCTACTAACAAAATCAATCTTTGCTATTTCCCAAAAGCATTTGGGGAGAAAAAAATTTATACATTGCAAGTATATCTTATAGATAGCACCAAAATTTCACTTGGAGAAGGGCCTACCTATATGGTATATTTTTGCCTCATCAATATTTGTCAAAGATTCAAAATAACATGGTTCTCTCTTGGGCAAAAGAGGCACTTGGTTGCTGAAGACATGAAAACCTATATGCATGCTGTCTTTCCACTCAACCGTATAATGCAGCACTTTGCCATCTCCATTAAAAGACCAACTTTGTACCATAGCATGCATTTTATAATATTTCTATCTAAATGCAGATTTCTACATTCCATGTGTACCATGTAGTCAGGTTTTCCATAAAAATACCAGCAGGAGAGTACATTGAAATTCATTTTGCATATTAAAGAAATCTCTTTCCGAGATTCCTTCTTTTATTTGTTTTATCAACTCAAGCAATAAGCAAGAAAATTAGAGTTTCAGCAGTGATGGAAAAGCTATTTATGATTTTATCAGCCTTGCTGCTTTTTCCCCTGCTTAGACAATTTACAGATTCTTAACAGCAAGTCAGTTTAAAATGTTCCCACTGGAAAATGAAATAAGTCTATCTGTATCATTTCACCCAAGTACTGTAGTACTCTATTACCTGGCGACAGCTTCACTTTGAGTAACATGCCCCCTAAATGCTTATCTTCCCAATATCTACAATACACATAAAATATGTCCCATAGGGATATGTTCCACTTGAAAACATTATTACAAATGCCATAATATTTTCCAGCATATATTTTACTGGCATGGCTGGGTCAGGAAAGCAGAGACTAACACACAGAAAATACATCTCTTTACACATATTGCAAAATTTTTAACAAAGCATATTTGAAAATGACTGTCACAAGAATTAAGCAAATTTCCAACTAGCTTACTATATGCAGTTTACTGAAGCTTTCCATATGCCCATAGGCAATTCCATATGTATGGAATAAATATGATACATGATGAAAAAAATGCACATGAAATTAAAGAAATATTTCTAACTCTGTAAGTACAAACATTAGGGTTAACAAAAACTCTATGCTTTCCATATTTATTTTGTAAATTTATTTTCTGAAGTCCATATTATTTTTAATAATATTATATTATAAAAGGAAACCAAAGTAGACAATATATAGATTCATACTTTCACATACAAATGGGAGTTTATAGCTGAGGTAAAGTCCTTTATTTAAGCAATGGCAGTGACTTAGAATGTTGAAACAATTTGAATAAATTTGACCTCATCCATGTTGATGAATATCTCAATTGGAATTGCTACGATGAGCTGAAAAAAATTTATTATTTTTATAAGCATTATTTTGCACTTGTATAGATATCTTACATCTGCAGCATAAAAACATTTTTATAGTCTATTTTTTATTGTCCACACAGATATAAATTTTATAACTTTTAAGACCAAGTTTTTTTTTTTAAATATTTAAATTCTTACATATGCACCTTTCTTTCTATTAAAAATAATAGTTGTTAGCTTTTTCTTTATTCACTATATCTGTAACAATGAGAACTTGTTTGGGAAAGAAACTAAATATTACAGATTCTTTTTTTGTGTCTCAAAGTACCAAATTTATATCATAATAAAATATATCTACAACATTCCTGTATTCACATATTTTAAAAAATACTTTTAATACATATCCAACAAGAGAGGATACAGCATGTACTTCACTTTTATTTGTTAATTTTTTTAAAATGGAAATAAAATAGAATACATTAGGTATTTCTGATTTTTAATGAGCGTTACAGTGGCAATTCAAATTCAATCAAGATGGACACCATTTGGAGGAACTGGAGGATCCATCCGTGCTGCTCTGTGACTATGTGATGGTCCAGGTACACAAGCATTAGTGAATTGTCAATGATCTGGAAAATGGCATGTGAGGCAATATTTGACTCTGCATATATTCTCTTCTTAGTGAGAAGAAAGAATCTTCTAATTACTGTACATATCAGCTATTACTAGGATATAATTTATGTTTTCAGTACATCACCTAGAAAAACTGCTTGCCTATGTTCACTCTAATCTATATATACATCCTTCTCAGCAGAAGCCCACTATCATTTGCCCTCTTTAATCATTGCATTCTACTATTTTATTCTGTTCAGCTGGCAAAAACAAATGCAAAAATGCTCTCAGTGGCTTTCTGTGGATAAACAAGAAAAGGAACTATTATGGTGGGAAGAGCCATGTATCATAGACTTTTGAAAGGATTTAGCATGGAAATCAGTGCAAAAGGAATGATTTCCACAGCTTTTAGAGGAAGAAGTTGGGAATACTAAATTGAAAGAGAGCCTACTACAAGGCCAAAAAGACAACTATTGTTGGCAGCTTTAAAGTGAAACGAAAACACCTCACTTCCAGCAGAAGGTTGCACATTGTCCCTGGTGAGACAAAGAATTAAATACTTGTCACAGGTGATCTATGGCTGACATTCTGAACACTATGGCAGAGTAAGGTTGCAGACCTCTCTGGTAGTTGTTTTCTCCCAGTTGAGCAATGAAAAGCCAAGGGCAAAGCTTCTGTTCCCTGTTTCTTTCCCCCTTCAAACTACCCTTTCTAGCTTATCCGGGGGAATACATTTAAAAGAAAAAAAAAAAAAAACAAGTTTAACTTAGTTACTCAAAGAGGTATAATGGTGTATGTCTGTCTACAATTTACAGTTAAAATACTCTTTTGCTTGAAATTCTGATACTGTGGCATTATTAATCCAGATGTTAGGTATTGTGATTCCTAGTTTTGGGTCTCTGAGAGCAGGCATTCATCAGCAGAATGTGATATAAAGTAAACAGAATTTTACTAAATACCCCTAACTGATTCTCCATTCACTTCAGATGGATATAAATTTCATTCAGGGCAGGGCTTGACCCCTGCATTGAATAGTGACTGTCTGAATTTGTATGAACAAGGAAAAGGATGGTCTGTTGAAATGTGGTCCTTCTACTTTTCCACTTTCACTTCTTATTTTTTGACCTCTTACTGGTGAAGCAAAATGTTTTGACTCAAGTTCATGAGCTGTGATTTGCATTACTGAAGAGTTGAGAATGTCTGTGATTGCAACATTGCACAATTATTTCATCATTCTTTTAGTATAGAGCTGCTTATGCCAAAAGCAGAATCTTAGGTCATATTTCTGCTGAGGCATTTCTATGAGTTTTTTCATAGATCAGTGTGTGGTTTTAACTAGATACAGAATTAGCCAATCGAAGGTATCAAATGGCTCTCTTATTTCTTAGGTCATTCTTCTATAATATCCATATGGTCATCCAGGCTAATGCAATTTAGTTTTTCATCAGAAAATTGACCATGTTGTAGCTTACGTTCAGAAATTTGAATGAAACTTTTTCTGGTTGGAAACTTTAGTTAACTATAGGCATAGCCAGCTGCAATTTGACTCTTAGTTTGTGTATAGTCAAGAAATTATATCTCCAATGACATTAAAAATATTCAGAGATATATGCATATGAAACAGTAAGTATATATACATATGGCTGGTCTATACATATGTATTACATACAAACACTTGTAGACACACATATACTTACAATGTTGCAAATGAATTTCAATCCTCTCAGCATTTCACTGTGATTGTTATTTTCAAATCTTTAAAATCCTTTGAACCCTCTAGGATTTCTACAACCCTCTCCAATTCATGGCTCAGAGGAAACAAAGAGATAGAAATATATTAGATTATACTCCCTACACATAAACATAGGGATTTTATTTTTAGCTCAGTTAAGTATTTAGAATTAACAGCTTTACATTACAAAAGAAAATGTGGGCATGTGCAATTACAGAGTAACCCAGTATCTATTGAGATTATTCTTTTATAACATTCTAAATCATTGTTTTCATTCTGAGCAATCATAAGGACCAATTCACCACCTCTAACCCTTCAGCCTCTCCTTATCCAGAGGCCCTTGAAGTTAGTGATCTCCTCCAAGTCTATGCACAAATGTCATTTCTCAGTGGGGACTATTCTCAACACTCTGTCTAAAATTCACTTACCCTACTTCCTGGCACTTCTGATCTCACTTATGCTGCTTAAATACTTTTTCCATAGCATTATTGCCTTCTAGAAGATAATAAGATTTATATTTATTACATTTACTGTTATCTGTCTCCCACATTAAAATGTAAACTCCACAAAGGTGGGATTTGTTCCTTGGGTTTATATACTTGCTGAAAACAGGACTGGCGTCAAGTAGATACTCAAAAAATAGTTAATGAATTTTGTGAATTTCTCACTCTTGCTGCATGTTGGTCATGGATCAAGTAGAGGGCTTTGTTTTTTTGTAGACATAGAGTCTTGTTATGGTACTCAGGTTGGTCTTGAACTCCTGGCCTCAAGCAATCCTCCAGCCTCAGCCTCCCAAAGTGCTAGGATTACAAGCATGAAACACCATGCCCAGTCGAAGCGGGGGCTTTAATCTGTGTTTTCATCTTCAGGCACCAAGGCTGAGGGAGGCTCCTTCTCAGCACTTTCACTACCGTCAAGGCATGAAAGGTGAACGTGGAAAATGGTGCACTGACACAAAAAGTTCCAGTTGGAAGTGACACATGACTCTCCTACTCACATCACATTGGCCAAGGCAATCATATGGTCACAGTAACTTCCCAGGGACAAGGAAGTGCCATTATGCCATGTGCCCAGAAGGGGAACGGAAAATATTTGAGTGAGTGCTTAATGGCCAACATATCTCAGGAAATGTCTTATTTTTCCAAAGTGCTTTGTACACATATTTATGCAATATGCATGAAATGGAAGAATATAAGTATAGTTATCCTAACACTGAATTATTTTCTTGAAAATTTTACAATTTTACGTATGACATGAATAGCTCTGCAGCTTCATTAGGCAGAAATCCTCACTGCAAGTGTCCTGGAGGGCAGATCAGATGGGAGGTGCTCAGTAGAAGGAAAATAGGTGCAACTACAAAAGTTGACCTTGCCTCGTTCCTTCTCTGTGTTTCAGAGTACTGAGTTTTTTCTTCCAAAGGAATTGATCTCTAAGGTTAGTTGAGAGCAAAATCTGACCTGAATGTTTTTTGTCCTCTTTCTCTTTCCTCTGTTTCTTCTGCCCCTCCCTCTTTCCTTCCTTTTTCTTTTTTACCTCTTCCATTTTTCCATATATTGCTCTTCATTTGTTTCTCTTCTTTTGAAAATGACAAAAATTTTATTTTTAAAAATTTCCACCTATAAAAATACTCAGAGCAAAACATTAGAGTTCAAAAAAGAGACAATTAGCTGAAATATCACTATGAATACAGTTTTATCATTATCATTTTTCTCTCTCACACACACACATTCATTCACATACATGAAAGCACACCACAAATACTTATTTATTCAAATGTGATTATACTATATGAACTGATTTGTAGGGCTTTTATTCCTCATCAAATATATTTTGGACATCTTTTTTTACCAATCAAATTAATTCTATATCAACATTTTAATATTAGCATAGTAATACTCTGAATGAATTCAGAATATTTAACCCACTGTCTTCTTTTTTTATTGAGGTAAAATAGACGTACAAAGTTGACAATTTAACTATTTTAAGTATATAATTCAGTGGCATTAATTACATTCATAATGTTGTGCAACCATCATCATTATTTCTAGAACTCATCATCTCAAACAGAAACTGTACTTATTAAGCAATAACTTCCTATTCTCCCCTTCCTCCAGTTTCTGGTAACATCTAATCTTTCTGTCTCTATGTATTTGCTTGTTCTAGATAATGCACATGGTGGAATATACAATGCTTATTCTGTGTGTCTATCTTATTTCACTTATAATGTTTTCAAGGTTCATCCATATTGTAACATAGTACAAAACTTCATTGAGTTTTATGGCTGAATGATATTTGATTGTATGTATAGGCCACATTTTGTTTATTCATTTGTCTATTGATGGACTCTTGGGTTGTTTCCACCTTTTGTCTATTCTGGATAATATTGCTATGAACATTGTTTTACAAGTATCTGTTTAAGTTCTTGTTTTCAACTCTTTTGAGTATATTCCTCAGAGTGAAATTTCTAGATAACATTGTAATTCTGTTTAACTTTCTGAGAACTGTTTTCCCAGTGGCTACAGAATTTTATATTCCCACCAGCAATGTACAAGGGTTCTAATTTCTCCACAGCCTCATCAATATTTGTTATTTCCATTTTTTTTTTTTTTTTTATTTATTTTTTTATTTTGAGACAGAGTGTCGCTTTGTTGCCCTGGCTAGAGTGAGTGCCATGGCGTCAGCCTAGCTCACAGCAACCTCAAACTCCTGGGCTCAAGCAATCCTACTGCCTCAGCCTCCCAAGTAGCTGGGACTACAGGCATGCGCCACCATACCCGGCTAATTTTTTCTATATATATATTTTAGTTGTCCATATAATTTCTTTCTATTTTTAGTAGAGACGGGGTCTCGCTCTTGCTCAGGCTGGTCTCGAACTCTTGACCTCGAGTGATCCACCCGCCTCGGCCTCCCAGAGTGCTAGGATTACAGGCGTGAGCCACCACGCCCGGCCTATTTCCATTTTTTTAAATTATATTTTTACTACTGGGTGTGAAGTAGTATCTTACTGTGGTGTTGATTTGCGTTTCCATAAAGACTAAGGCTGTGGAACATCTTTTTCTGTTCTTATTAGCCATTTGTATTTCTTTGGAGAAATGTCTATTCAAGTCCTTTGCTCACTTTTGAATTGGGTTATTTGTTTTCTTGTTGAATTATAAGAGTTCTTTGTATGTTCTGGATATTAAACTCTTATCAGATATATGATTTGCAAATATTTCTTTCCTTCTGTGTGTTGTTTTTTCACCCACTTGATAGTGGCTTTTGATACATAAAAGTTTTCCTCACTGATTCCAGAAGGATATTTAGACAGTGTCCATTTTTTTCAGCATTATTGGCAATCTCGCAATAAACATTCATATACTACATCTATACATGCTTTTCTGAATTATGCTTTTTAGAAGTAAAATTGATGGGGTATAGTCTAACCACTTTTAAAACTTTTGATAATTATTGGCTAATTCTCTCTGTTTAGGTTGCTCACCTGCATTGTACAGAAATACGTAATTCCCCCTATGTTGTCAACCACATTATCCTTCTTTTTCATCCTTTCATATAATAAAATAGCTCTTTAATAACTTTATGTTCTTGGAGGCCAAATTACAATGTATGTAGGGGGAAATTTTGGAAATAATTTTTTCAAATAAACTGATATTTAAGAATAATTATAAAACTTGTTAATAAAGGAAACCCAGAAAAAATTTTGAGCAATAAATTTTAAATAAATAACATATAATTATTAAACTGATAAACATTTATAAAGTTAATAATCATTCTCTAATGAATCTACTGTGCAGACATGAATTTTACTTCCTCATTTGCACAAATGAAGGTATAGCTAATAAATAATTCCTGTGTGTAAGAGAAATGTATTACCATATGAAAAATATTTACTACTCATATGCTAATAAATAGTCCACATAACAATTTTTGTTTTTCAGATATTCTAAAGTTTTACGTGGAAATTACTAAAGCAAAAAATTAACACCTTAAGACATGATTATTGTAATAAAGTGAATGAGTCATTTAAAATCTGATAATTGCCTGTAGAAAATATTTAGAAAAATTAAAGTAACTGAAAATATTCAGAGATAAACTGTCAATGCTTCTTGCATATAAAATATGTAATTTGTTTAATTTATACAAACATAGCAATTAAGATTTATGAAAACTGGAAAGAGTAGATTTAACCATTCTGTCACCCATTATGTTAATCTGGATTAAGAAATTCTGTAGCCAGCGTGATATGGAGAAAAAAATCATGAAGCTTTGTACTCAGTCTAGGTTTTAAACTTACCTTGAGCCTTACTATCGTTATGAACTTGGGCAAAGTACACACATTTTCTAGGTTTCATTACCTTCATCTGCAAATAAAGATGATAATATCAGCCTCATTGGGAAATTGCAGGAATTAAATGAGATAATCATACAAAATGTATTTCCCATAAAGCCTAGTGCATCACATAGGATGGATATATAGTAGTTTTCCCTTCAAATAAATATAATACATTTATATGATCCATAATACATGGAAATGAAAGCTCAAGATTTTCCATATGCTACTCTTCCATAGGAATATGTAGATGAAATTTTGTGTACTCTAATTTGATGTTTATTACTCTTTGATTTTATGTAGGTATTCTGTTTTGTTAAAATGCTTAATAGTAGCCTGTGGTGTTATTTAAATAAAGAAAGATTTGTTTCTGAAATTAAAAGCATCTTTACCTTTAATTCTAAGAATTGCATATTATCAGTGGGAGGTTGATGTGGCTATAATGCGTAGGAAGGCGATAATAGGAATTCCTGTCTAATAACTAACCCACAGGTTCTCTCAGAAAGGTTATCCCATCTGTCCCTCCTGTTGAGATGTTTTAATTCAGCTTTGCAGACTTTCTATACTAATTGATGTGTGGAATGTTTACATAGATTATGGAACAGACATTATTTGTTTTTAGAAAAGGTAATTGCTTGAAAAACTATAGTGATCCTATTTAGAGGCAAAGATTTTATGTGATAAATAAAACTACCCTCCTAAATATTGTGTGCAACTATTGTTCCTTTTCTGTGATTGCCCTGATTTCAGGGCATGTGAACACAAATGTGGCACGTGGTAGACATTTAATAAATGTTTTTCAGAAAGATGTCGAATAGACAAACATGGTAAAAATAGAAAGAAGAGAAATAATTGTGGCTTTAGTCATCCTATGAGATTTCTAAAGTGGTCCATAAATCAGTCATCTGTTTACTACATAAACAAGGCATGTGAATTTTTCCCAAGAAACTCCTCTCTATTAACGAGAAAATTAAAAAAAAAAAAATCAAGAGCCACTGCTGTAAGAAGATGCCACCACCTCATGCAGAAGACGTACTTTCTTTCAGCCTTGCTGACTACTGGCCTGGCCTGCTAGTTAGTTCTTCGTGCTTACCCTGAACCACTGATTTGCTGAGTCCAATTGTCCTCCACTGCCAATCTACCACTTTCAAAAGTATGATGAAATATAAAAACAAACTGAAGTATTGACAAGTCCATTATTCTTATTTCAGTTGCAAATGGAATTTTTGAGAAGTACATTGAAAATTACCAGGTTTTACGTTGTAAATGCAATCTCCATTTCTCACTCCTACCCCAACTTTCTATTGCTTATTGCACTTTTCATTTCCTCTTCTCAGTCTATTTACTTCTTCTCCTTCATTTCCTCTGAGAGCCATCCTCACAAAAACCGGGGATTTTGAAGGGTTCAGAATGGCTGTCTGCAGAGTTATCTCATTTGGCCACATTTCCCACGGATCCTTAGGAAAGAGAGAAAAGTCAGAAAAGGTAGCATCTGTGATCCTGAGGGGAAAGAGGTACCTGCTCAGAGATGCTTAATGCTCTCCAAGCTTATTTTTAAAAAGCACCATTTGGGCCTCCAACTGGCTCAGCAATGGGGCTTGCTTCTTGCTGCTTTCATGTTAAAAAGCTCCTTTGTCAAAGCCCTTAAGCCCAGTGGTGATAACTGCTACAGAAAAATACCAGCGATAGAAAGATATATTTTCAATAACCCTTGACTTTTATTAGTTCAGCCACGGCTAGAATAAAGGGTAAGTGGGCCCTTGATATTTTAAATGTTCCATGTCCCCCTCCATATACTTCCCAGGTCAGCATTCTTTACTGATGAAAATTCTGGCCTGGATCTTGGTTAGCTGTCATGGGAAGAAGTGTCTGCAACATTATCTACCTCTGAGCTTTGGTTGTTTTCCCCAACAGCCTAAGATCAATAATGGTAGCATGAGCTTTGCAGTGGCTTCCTTATTTTCATTATATCTGGAAACCAAGTGTCAGATTAATAAATCTCTAGTAGTATGCACAGAGGGTGGAGGTTTTCTGAAACAAAGGAGAGCAGCACAATTTTGTATGATAAAATCTTAAACACAATTAAGGATATTTCTAAAATACTGTGTAAAACTTCTTAGAAGAATTTTGTAGCTTCAGGTCAATGTTATGGATAAATTTTTAAAAATTCTGTTAGTCATAAAAATTTTACTAGCCTATAATTTTTTAGTATTTTCTACATTGATTGGTGCTAGCAAAAAAACTTTATGTGACAAGAAGTATTTAGCACAAAGATGCATGGAACTAATGTAATGATTTTTAACATAAATTCACATTTGTTCAAGGGCTTTAAGCCAATCTAATTGTTCATGTATCCTAAAATAGCAGAACTTTACATTATATTACATTACATTGAGAAAATTTTAGCTCAAGCATTTGCCAATAAATTGAAAGCTGACCTTCGAGTGTGTAGGGATGAGCTAGACTTATTGCAGTCTGAATTTCAATGCAGTTTTCTCAGGCTTTCAATCTGATGGGCAGTTGATAGAGTGGAAAGCGCACTAAAATGAAAGCTAGGAAAAGTGGGTTCTAGTAATGGCAATGGATGTCAGGTGAGTTAGTTAATGCCTCTGGATCTCCAGTTGCAAATCTGTAAAATGAAGGAGCTTGATTAGATGAACTCTGAGTACCATTTGAATTAGAAAATTCGGGTTTAATTGGGAAGTGCTATTCATAATTTTTGCAAACTATTAGAATCTATGTTAGATGAAATTAGTTGAAAAATTTATAAAAAGGATGCTTTTTTATTTATATGGATATTCTGTTATCTTGGCATTGATATTATATCATTAGTTCATTGTAAAAGAATTTTAAACATTATCTTATTTTCTCCCCTTACACTTATGATAGAATGAGATAAATCTAGAAAGAAGCAAACATTGAAGTACATAGAATGGACATTATGGTCACCATGTTAGGTTTGAAATAAATGAAATTAAATAAACAACTTGTTCAAGTTCATATGGGGGAAAATAGAAAAAAAAAAAAACCTAGTTCAGAGCATGTAAAGTAAGGTTTATATGAAATCAATTGTCCCTGTAAAAATAGACTGATCTCTAAGAGAAAGAAATGTTTTCTTGTTTGTTTATTTTAGATCTGGAGTCCATGTAACAACAGGTCAACATATGATACTTGAAATTCATATAATCAAAACATAATTTAATTAAGTGATAGAGTTGATACAGTTGTTGATATGAAGATATGAAGAAAGTATGACAATTATTGAATTTATACATGGAGAAATAAATATTTTTAATTTCTCTTGGTTAACTTTCTTCCACTAAAAAGGTTTTGTATTTGTTGTCTTGTGTTACATATAATTTTAAGGCAAAATAGTGAATGGAAACAGAAAAACTATCAATTCATTACCAGTGAGGGCATTTAACCCATCTTTTATATATTTCTTTAGATTGGTGGTTCATAAACAGCCCTGTTCAGTTTTTCAATGACACTAACACAAAAATTTTGGTATGAGGACCAAAGGCATGCTACATTTTCTGAAGAAATGTTACGCTTTGCATTGAATAGAATAACAAGAGTAAATGTTCCCTGTACGTTACTTAGAAGGAAAAAACACTATTTATTTTATTATTATGGTTTATTTACTTGAACCTCTAAAGAGGAAATATGGGTAAATCCATAGTACTTCAATCATAACAGAAAATACTCCTAATTTAAAAACTTAGTCTTCCTTTAAAAATTGTTCTTTTTGTAGGTATGTTGTTGTATCAGTACTTGATCTTAGAAAATAGATGCATTGTGATGGTTTTGGTCTTTAACAGTAGAATCTTTATAAATTTGCAAAAACTTTCTTGCTGAAAGAGGTCTTCTTCTATATTCTCATTGTATAAATGAAGGCTCAGAGGCTCTTTAGGACCAGACAAATCTCCTAAGAAATACAATTATAGGCCTAAAATAGCATCTAGTGATTCTGATATCTAGTGGTCAGTGGTTTTTGTCCTTTCCACCATCTTCACAGAAAGTGTATTTAATATGAAATTGAATTAACAAAAATACTGTTTGTAGGGAAATATAATTAAAACCACAATGAGAACATGAATTTAGATGTATCATCCCAGCAAATTTTTTTAAATTCCACACAATGAAATATTGACAGTGTGAAGAAACAAGAATAATTAATTTTACTTATCCTACAAATATAAAACAGTCTACCAATAGTAGCAAGATAAATTTGTAGAGTCAATCAGAAAACAATTTGGCATTATAAAAGTGAAAAATATATCTACCAAAACTTAACAATTGCATTTCTTATTTTTCCTCACTTTAAAATATCTGACAAATAAATATTATATATATTCAAAATATACAACATAATGATTTGATATTAATAAATGCATACATTGTGTAATGATTACCACAACCAAATTAAGTGACACATTTGTCACTACCTAGACTGTACATTAGATACTCTGAACTTGTTCATCTTAAAACTTAAAGTTTATACACTTTCAACAACATCTTCCCATTTCTCCTACCCCCAAACTTCTGGTAACCACTCTTCTACTCTCAGCTTCTGTCATTTCAACTCTTTAAAGATTCCACTTGTGCCAGTTGGCCAAGTTGTGAATGCAAAGGAAAAGTTCCTGAAGAAAATATAAAGTGTTCCTCCTCCAGTGAGCACATGAATGATCAGAGTGAAACAATCTTAATTGCTGGTAAGGAGAAAGTCTTAATGGTCTGTATAGAAGATCAAACCCACCTTAACATTCCTTTAAGACAAAGCCTAATACACAGCAAGGCCCTAACTCTCTTCAATTCTATGAAGGCTGAAAGAGGTGAGGAAGCTGCAGAAGAAAAGGCTGAAGCTATCAGATGTTGGTTCATGAGATATAAGGGAAGAAGCTATCTCTGTAACATAAAAGTACAAGGGGAAGCAGCAAGTGCTGATGTAAAAGCTGCAGTGAATTATCCAGAAGATCTATCTAAGATCATTGATGAAGCTAGCTACACTAAATAGTAGATTTTCATTGTATATGGAACAGCTTTATATTGGAAAAAGATGCCATCTAAGAATTTTATAACTAGAAAGAAGTCGATGATGGTCTCAAAGCTTCAAAGGACAGGTTGACTATTTTGTTAGGGGCTAATTGCAGTTAGTGACTTTCAACTGAAATCAATGCTCATTTAACATTCCCAAAATCTTAAGGTCCTTGAAAATTATGCTATATCAACTCTGCCTTAAAAATTATGTTATATCCGTTCTGTCCATGCTCTTTGAATGGAACAACAAAACCTGGATGACAGGATATCTGTTTATAGCATAGTTTACTGAATATTTTAAGCCTCCTATTGAGATCTGCTCAGGAAAAGAGATTTCTTTCAAAAGATTACTGTTCATTGGCAATAGACCAAGTTGCCCAAGAACTCTGATGGAGATATACAGGGAGATTAATGTTGCTCTCATACCTGCTAACACATCCACTCTGCATCCCATGTATCAAAGAATAATTTTGACTTTCACGTCTTATTATTTAAGAAATACATTTCATAATGCTATAGCTGCCAATAGGCAGTGATTCCTCTGATGAATCTTGGCAAAGTAAATGAAAAAAAACTCTGGGAAGAATTCACCATTCTAGATGCCATTCCTCCCACATTTGTGATTCGTGGGAGGAAGTCAAAATAGCAATATTAGCAGGGGTTTGGAAGAAGTTGATTCCAATCCTTATAGGTAACTTTGAGGAATTCAAGACTTCAATGGAGAACATAACTTCAGATGTGGCAGAAATAGCCAGATAACTAAAATTAGAGGTGATGCTGAAAATGTGACTGAATCGATGTAATCTCATGATAAAACTTGAACAGATGTGATGTTGCTTCTTATGGATGAGCAAAGAAAGTGGTTGCTTGAGATGGAATGTACTCCTAGTGAACATGTTGTGAACATTGTTGAGATGACAGCAGAGAATTTACAATATTATATAACTTAGTTAATAAATTCAGCAGTGCCATGGTTTAATAGGATTGACTCCAATTTTGAAAGAAATTCAGTTGTGGGTAAAATGCTAACAAACAGTATCACATGCTACAGAGAAATCTTTCATGAAAGGAAGAGTCAACCAATGCAGTGGACTTAATTGTTGTCTTAGTTAAGAAATTGCTATGACCACCCTGACAACCTTCGGGAACAACAACCCTGATCAGTCAGCAGCCATCAACATCAAGGTGAGACCCACAGCTAGCAAAAGATTATAACTTGCTGAAGGCTCAGATAATTGTTAGCAGTTTTTAGAAATAAAGTATTTTCAATTAAGGTGTGTACATTATTTTTTAATCATTATGCTATTGCATACTTAATAGGCTGCAGTATGGCAAAAACACAACTTTTATATATACTGGAAAATAAAGAAAAATTGTGTGAATCCTTTTATTGTGATACTCACTTTATTGTGGTGGTCTGGAACTGAATTCAGAATATCTTCAAGGTATGCTTGTATACACACATTTTCTTTATCCATTTTTCCATTGTTGGACACTTAGGTTGTTTCCATATCTTGGCTACTGTGAATGATGCTGCAGCGAACATGGGAGTGCGGGTATCTGCGTGACATACTAATTTCATTTCCTTTGAATATATACCCAAAACTAGGATTGCTGGATTATATGGTATTTCTATTTTTAACTTTGTGAGGAACCTCCACACTGTTTTTCATAATACTTGGTGTAAATCTATATTTTCATCAACACTATACAAAGTCCCTGTTTCTCCACACCCTAGTTAACACCTGTTATCTGTTGTCTTTATGATAATAGCATCTTAGAAGGTGTGAGGTATTATCTTTCTGTAGTTTTGATTTACATTTTACTGACGTTTAGTGATGTTGAGAAATTTTTATATGCTTATTGGCCATGTATATATCTTCTTCAGAAAAAGTCTTTTGTGTTACATTTCGTTTTCAGGAATGAGTTCACATCAACTTATTAAAAAACAAACATCTTTTGGTCAAATGTGCTTTCCTGCAGGAAATTATCTATGCAATGCTCTTAGAAAAATTCTATTTCCTTCACCATTCTAATATCACCAATAAAATTGCACAAAGTAAATATCACTTTGGAAATATTCATGTATATGTCTTCTAACTGATTAATGAGTTAAAGTCAGTGATCACTACATATTAAAATAATGGTGGTTGGATTGTGAAAGTGCTAATTTCAGAAGATTCATAGGCCTAGATCGTAGTATCATCGGTCCTATAGTTTAATTACTTATTATTGGTTAATCACAGGCCTTACTGTAATATGTAAACAACAACAAACACATAAAATTACTACATCATAGGCCAATTTGAGTTGTGTTCTGTATTATATCATTATGTGAATTAATTAACATACTGTTTAGGCAGGATAAATAAATGACAGACACATTACTAGACACTGGGAGGAAAACAGTAAGAAACACAAAAACATAAATGTGTCAATATATACAAAAACAGGAAGATATACATGTATCAAAATAATAAAAATTGATCAGTTCCTTGAAAGACATAATATTCCTTGAAAGACACAGTGTACCTAAGTAGAAATAGATAACCTGAATGAGCCTATATCTATTAAGTACATTTCATCAATAATACCCTTCCAAAAAGAAAGCACTAGGGCCAGGTGGTTTAACTGGTGTAGTCTATCAACTCTCTAGGGGAGAAATGACACTAACTCTACACAAGCTCATCCGGAAAATAGAAGAGAGAATATTTCCTAAATCATTTCAATAGGTCAGCATTCTCCTAAATACCAAAACCAGATAAGACATCACAAGAAAGTATAACTATAGACCAATATCTCTCATGAATATAAACAAAAATGTAGAATCACCATAATTGTGATAGTACTAATTTTGGATTATTTCTCCTCATAATTTAATTCCATATACTGGAACTATAACACATAGTTACAATATAAGATAAGCTTTGACTGGAGAAATCAGCCTGATAGGATCAAATCAAAGGCTTAGGAGCATACCATACCTTATGTGCTCTTGCAATTGAATGGCATATTCCTCCCCTGCCGTACAGAGCAATTCTCATCCTTGTATTGTTAAATTTCTATATTATTATATAATCTCTTACATGCTTCTTCATCAATCTGGAATGTTCATTCTAACTCTCCTGTTCTTTCATTCTGTTTCTTTAAGACCCTTTAGAATTTACATCCCTACAAGGCCTTCATAATAGACTTCCTAATTTATCACAGTCTGTAATAATGAGAACTTTAGCCTAACTAAATTTTGTTTCCATGCTTTATTCCCTAAGTTGAAAAATAAAAAATGAAAAAATCAAGTTCTAAAAAAGGCCCCACCCTAAATATATTTGAGATTATATGTTCTGAATCAAAGTACTAAGGCAACAGAATATAATCAATGAAAGCTTCAATTATGTTGAATGTAATTTGTGAAAACAGTAATATTCTAATATGGAAAAAATTCCAGACCTCCATATAGAATAATAAATTTTAGAGAAACTACAATGGAAACAGAAAATATGTCCCTAAAAAATACAGATAAAGTGCTGGGAAACAAAGAGTACAAGATGTGCCATTAGGGTCTAAATTGAAGCTTCCTCCCTGTGATGACTAAGGACAGAGTTTTGCCTCTGAAGGAGTTTCAACTAGAAAAGTTATAGCTGGGTTCTAATAAAGCAGGACTTAAATAGATACCACTCCAATAAATCTGAGGAGTTAACAAAGGCATTTTAACTGTTTGCAAGATATTACACTTGCAACGGAAAAATCAGCTCTTGAGTATCAAAAAAAAAAAAAAAAAAAAAAATCGGAAGATTTCCCATGGTCATTCCAAAAAAGGAAGTTTTATTGAAGCAAATAAATGTTTTAGATGGTGAATCTCTGATGTTTCTAATTTATCTATCCACTTGATGACAAGTGTTTCATGGTTCTGACATATAGTCTTAGATATTCAGTATTAATATCCAGAAACCACAAAGAGAGTTCACTCTGAAAACTGCTGGAAACTATATGGATAATAATGTCAGATGCAATAACTAGAAGTCTGCATGTTTGATGTGGGTGAGAGAAGTAAGTGAGACCCTGATTCACTCAGCTGTAGAAAACATTTCTTATTGTTTTATTTTATCACTTGTACATGGTGCTGAATATTCTCAGGAGCAATACATCATTAATTAATTTCTCTGGCAGTGAAAATTTCAACTTTAGAGAGAAAAATCAATGTCTCAGCAAGTTACACCATAATTGGATCTTTAAAAAATAGTTTTCCTAAATTCAACTTTAAAAATCACAATTTTTTCACACTCTTACAGATACTGAGTCATGTCACTTGGAAAAATAACTCAAAATCTTATAAATTATCTTTATTTGATGTTATTGGGGTTATAAATGTTTTAAAATTTATTCCTTATTTTGAAAACTCATATGAGCATCTTTCCCTCGACAGTTTGTGTTTTATACTGAGACAAGCGAAACCTGTTTTTGTAACCATTTTTTTACATAGCACATGGAAACAATACATCCTTGGTGGCAACAATTTGATTAGACTCCAATTTTCACTGTTTTATTCCACACCTAATCAAAGTCAGAAATCATATTGTTGATGAGCTACAATTTTCTCTGAAAAAAAGCTATGCGATTATAACATTTTAAATACATTTGCTAGTTCCATTCCTTGTGTTCATCTATATTAACCCCAACATACTTTTGAATGTGCATTATAAGTAGAAAAAATTATTTGAAATACACTGTATCACATACATGAACTTTTTCATAACAGAAACATTGTTGTCTGAATCAATGCCAAAATGCCAAGAAATGATTCTACCTTTGCACATCAGCAATACTGAGAAGAAAACAACATGCTAGCTAGCCTACAGAACATTTATTGCTTCTCACTGTGGTATGATGCTAATGTTACAGAAAATTCTATAGTTCTATTTCATGGAAGGATTTTGCCAAAAGCTTTTTCTATTTTTCAATATATGCCATAGCATTATATTTAGTATTATGAGCTTCTTACATACTTGGTACAGAAAGTGAAACTTTTTTAGTCCTACCTTTATTGATGAGAGACTAAAGAAAAATGTATCACTAGGACAATGAAATCCAATTTTCAGATATTCATCTTATTTCCAATTTGCAATTTTGTCATTGGCTTTGTTGAAAAATCATCACATATTCAGATTTACTTGACCTAATACCAATAGAATAACACTCTGTTATAAGCCCAGAGTCTTTTTGACTACATTATTTGTGTCTATGATGGTACTCTGAGTTTGAACACATCCATTAATAACTTCCTAGCTTTTACTTCATTGAAACAATTTTGAGTTTTTTGAGTCATTTGGTGAATGTAAAATAGCACAACAGAAACACTGTCAGCAACAATAGATAACATGTAAATGATATTGAAATGTTGGCTGGGAAAAAAAAATCACCCTATTAACTAATCATTGGATGAGATTAGCTGACCAACACATTCTTTAGTGCATAAATTGTTACTGCATAGTGAGGTTTCTGTGAAAATAGTAATTATTGCATTCCAAAAGTGTAAAATATATGTGTAAGGGGTTGAATAGTGTCTCCTCCAAATTCAAGTCCACCTGGAACTTCAGAATGGGAATTTATTTGAAAATAGAATCTTTGCAGGTATAATTAACCCTAATATGAGGTCATATTGGATTGGGGTGGGCCCTAAACCCAATGTCTGTTGTTCTTATTAGAAGAGAAGCCACACAGAGACACAGGGAAGGGGTTATGCAAAGGCAGTATCAGAGATGACCAACAGATGCAGGCAGATTCAAAATAGCTTTTAGAGGTGAAAATTACAGACATTTTAAATAAAGATGAGAGATAAAAAATGAGAGATAAAAGATGAAAGAATTGCTCTCTAGCAGAAGTACACTAGAAGAAATGCAAAAGGAAAGGAAATTCTTCAGGTGGAAAGGAAATTATACCAAATGATACTTAGAAAAATTATGAGCATTAGAAATGTTAAGTGTAAAGCTAAAGGCAAAAGATTATCATCTGTTACTTCTCTTCATATTTTAAAAAGACGATTGACTGTTTAAAGCAAAAATTATAACATTGTATTGTGAGATTTAAGATTTATATAAAAGTAAACTATATGAAAATAATTGCACAAAAATTAGGACATTAAATGAAACTATACTATTGTATTTCATACATGTATACATTGTATATTTTATACGAAGTGGTACAAGTTACAGATATATATTGTAATCCCCATTGTAACCACTATAAAACAAAAATACAAAACATTATAGCTAACATTCTAAGAAAGATTTAAAATGAATACTGATTTTATCTAATTATCAAAGAAGGAAAGGAAGGATAATGAACCCAAAACAGGTGATAGTAAATATCAATAAAATGAAATTAGAGATCATTATAAATAACTTATCTAGAAAAGTCCTAACTTTTGTGGAATTTAAAAATCTACATGAAGTAATCAAGGAATTACTTACATGGGAAATAAAATATGTATTTTGATTTATTTATGAACAATCATGAAAATACCTCCTATCAAACCTTGTGAGACACAGCTAGAACTGCTGTTTAAAGGCAAATTTATACTTTAACTGCTATTATTAGGAAAGACAAAAAGATTTAAAGTCAGTTATCTGAACTTCCACATAAGAAACTAGGGGGAAAAAAGAAAAAGAAAAGATCAGAAAGCAGCAACATCTAAAACAAACAATAGAGAAAGGTTTTTAAAAACTCCAAATTTTATTTTTTGAAAGGTTAATTAAGTTGATAAAGGTTTGGCTGGATGCATCAAGAAAAAAAAAAGACACAAATCCACAAATTAGTAATAACCAGAATGGCAGGAGGAGATATCACTATAGATCCTGGAGGCATTAGACAAAGGTCAAAGCAAGTGGGGTTTAAATGCTCACAGTTTGGGGAACTATATATATGAAACTTAATGGCCTCAAATTGTTGATTGAACTTTTGAAATCAAATATAAGGTAAGAATTACATTTGAGAAATGTAGACAAATATTCCGTGAAATTGCATGTGATTTTATGTACCAAGAAATGGAAAATTATTTAAATTTCAAAATGAGCACAGATTAAGGAAATTCTTCAGTCATATTTGTACTTATCAAGAAAATCAGTAATACGTGATTGAAAGGGTGTGGCTTCCTACAGCCTCTCCTCAAATCAGTGAATGCTATTACTTCTTAACACTAAGGTAACAGGACTTTGCTTTTAGTTTAGATAGGTGGTGAATTTACAATATAAACTATTTGCGATTGAGAAGAAAAAGCTTTTAGAGAGCTTTTAGTATAATGATTTTAATTTTCACTATAACGACACATATAACAAAAAATAAAAAGTTTCTGTGCCAGTGCTATCATGTTAGGGGTACTATTTCATTCAGTAAAAGGCAGAATTTAAAAGTATCTCCTAATTAAATGATTAACCCAGACTTTTTAGTGAATAAGTTATTTCCACAAAAATGTTGAGTTATTGCTGAGTTGGATTGAAGTGTATTATTTTTGTAGGATACATATTTTTGATGCTCTAAGAAATCTTATAACCTCTATATTTAATCAATCCCTGAAATACAGTTTAACGATAAGATAAAATGCTCCTTTGTCTTTGTTCTTCTCATACCATGTTCCTCTCTTGCCGCATCCCCCTTCCCCCGCCCACAGACTTGAGAATCATGAGGTGTTCCTTGAATTAAACCTCAGGGTTCATTGCCTGTGATCAAAACACACAGAGAGAGTTAATTGTTTTATTTTATTTTATTTTGAAAACATTAAAATAACTTATTCCTCACTACCCACCAGAGTGGTGGTATCTTACTATTTTTTGAGTAAGAAAATAGTTCTATGATTTACAAGAAAGTTTTGGCTATTATGTGTAAAAAAAGTTAACTATATTTACCAAAGACTGTCTCATAATATTTGTTGCATCAATAAGCATCATGATTCCCAGAGAAAGACCCATTTTCTTCCAGAGAATGTCTAAAATTGATATTTTTTGGTGGAAATTTGGGAAATGTGGCTCCATAGGATTTTACTAAATAGGAATACTCTTTCCTTTTTAGAGAGCACAACTTTCATAGAAAATAAGTATTTTTTGCTACTTACTTTTTACTAACCCTATCTGCTATTATTTCAGTACCCAGTGATGCAAAAATTTGCACAAGAAAAATTACAAATTTCTCACTAAATAAAACCAGCTGAACTCAGAGCAAAGCTCTCCCCAGAAATGACAGCTGTCTCCAGCTGTAGTCCCAAGCTTATCATAGGTGATAGGGCAAAGTGATTTTAAACATATTTTCAGGCAAATATATTTTCATAGTAAATTCAAAAGTATACAAACATAATAATGTATTGACTTTTTATTGAAAAAAGATTTTCTTGTAACACGCCTAAATTGGAAGCCTCAGACTAAGGAGCTGCTCAGCCATCAGTAGATCAAAGGAGTAGTTTTAATAAATGGTTGTGTCATAGTAAAGATAGTAAAGCTTTCACCATCATCTATAAACACTAGGAAAAAAATTCTGCTGGTATCAATGTATAATCAAATTTTCCTTCCTGTAAATTAAAAGTCTAAATAATTGTATACTTTTGCTTAAAAAGATGCTATAAGTATGAATTAGATCATGAACAGAGAGCTCTATGTAAATATGTATCAGAGGGCATGATCATTTAAAGACGAAACAGTCAGAAGCAACAAATCATTGGTAGCTTTTAAGTGCTAGGCACTGTGCCATGTATTTTAAGATCTGTTATCTCACTATGTCTCTCATGTTGATGGAAACCTAGAACAAAAATTGAATCATTTATATTATTTTTCATCAAAACTAAGCTCGGACCCAATATGCTGCTGAGTGTTAACCTTCATACAATTTACTGAAGTCTTAGTAACTTTTAAGTTGAATATTTTTTGTTTTGGCACTATTTTGTACCTTGAGGTAGAATCCAACTAGTTTTGTAAAACTAGAGTCTCAGCTCACTAAAAAGAAACTGAATTAAAAGCTAGAATTTTCAAAATAAGCTAATGATGATTAACATCTACTGGGCTACTAGAAGCTTTATCCCATTTGGCTGGAATCTGACCATTTATAGCAATAAAAATTTTCCTTAAAGAAATTTCTCCTATTGTAATCTACTTATACAATTAAATATATTATAAAGTCTATAAAGATTTTATTTATTTTCTCAGTTGATGTCATAGCCTTTAATTTCAGTGTTTGGTAGACATCTTAAACTATCAGAACAACAAATTATTATTGATCTAATTTTTAAAATTGCGACCTTAAGCCAGGAAACACTAAGTGTTTATTTTTCCACACTTTACAGCATGCCTTATAAAATTGTGCACAGATGGTGACAAAATGGACTATTTGGATTTATTTCCTGTTAAAAAGGGAGCAGAAAGTATTGATATAAAACTTGTTTGCCTCAAAACATGAGGAAAGTAGCAGACTTTTCAATTATTCCTGCCAATCACCAACAGTAACTTTGTTTTGAATGCATCAGCAACTGCCTTTCTTGCCTTGATATTCTTTGTATTGGAAGGAGCTTAAGTAGATTTATTCCAGATAGTTATTCTTGTTTTCATCACTGTCAAAGGTACTCTCCACTTGGATGGATAAATTTATTTATTTATTTATAAATCTTCTTTAAATTTTATTTCAGAATACTACAGGGGTACAAACGTTTTGGTTAGATAAATTGCTTTTGTACCATTTGAGTAAAAGTTATAAGTGTGCCCATCACCCAGATAGTGTGCACTGTACCCATTAGGTGTGAATTTACCCATCCGCTTTCCCCCCACCTGCTTGATCTCTGATGAATGTTATTTCCATATGTGCACATAGTATTGATTGATTAGTTCCAATTTAATGGTGAGTACATGTGGTGTGGTGTTTGCTTTTCCATTCTTGTGTTACTTCACTTAGCAGAATGGCTGGATGGATAAATGTAGATGGCAGAAGAATATTTCCTTGATTGTAGTTTTCACAAAAGTCATCTCTGGTTGTGTGTCTACCTGCTTGACTATTGATTGATTATATTCCAACTCCTCAATTTGTCTTCACATTCATTTTCTACCCAATATTTCTCAAAACTCGATTCAGTTAAGAAATATCACTCAAAAATTGTTGATGCTGTTCTGTTCACACACATGACAGTTGCCTAAGAAGCAGAAAGTGCCCACATGCCTTTGTCAGTAATGAGTGCCTACACAAATACCCTGTTTTTGGAAACAGTAGTAGTTTTCAGTTTCTTTCTTCAAATCAATCATAAGACTTTTGGATTTTCCTGATTTCTTAAAAGGAAAATATCTGTCTGTCATTTTACTTAGGCCGTTGTACAGGAAATTCAAATTTCCCATTCCAGAAATTTCAGGGGTAAAATCTGACTTCAAATAATCATGATAATAATTGAAAAGCAAATACACGTATAGCACTTTCTATGTGTTAGATACAATTCTAAGATTTCACCTACATCATATAAATATATCATTAATTCTCCCCAAAACTGGAGGAAGTAGAAGCTATCATTCACTCCGTTTTACAGATGGGTCACTGAGGTACAGATCTAGATGTATAATGGTGACTGAGGAGTTTTTCCAAAGTCGCACATCTAGTAACTGTGAAAGTTGAACGTTGCCAGCCTGAGTCCACAATTTATATTCTTAACCATTATGCTATATAAACTGTCCAGCATTGTGCCTAGAATACAGGTCATGGTCAATAAAAATCTTTGTTCCCTTACTATCTTCCACCTTTACAAATCTACATAATCAGTTCTTAGAAAGGTGCTTTTCTTTCTCATTCTTAGTTATCACATCCTTTAGAGGTTCTAATGCACATGACCACATTCCCCAGGCCTGAACATAACCTGGCCCATACCACCCAGGAGTTTGCTTCAAAATAGAAAAATCCAACACACCAGAACTTCTATGTGATAACGCCAGGCCGTTGGATACATTAAAATCCTGAATTGGTGGCATATGTAGAAACTGGCAGGGTTTTTCCTGGCCACTGGAAGAAAATACTTTGAATCTTTTTTTTGAAGCAAGAAATATGTAGAAAAGTTGTAATTTTCAGAATCAAAATTTCTCTTAAATGTATCTTTGTGACAAGGAACAGTGATTGCCTAATAAAATACAAAATTGGTACAGTCTTTCTCAGAAATGGATTTTTGAAGATAGGAGAATGGGAGAGGAGCTGAATTTAGCTGTACAGACTTCTATGTTTAACTGTCTATGATGTGCATTCTATTTTCATTCATTCATTCACCAAGAGTTTCTTTAATGGTACCAGGTATTAGGGTGGATGCAGAGACATAATAGAATAAGAACTAACACACTATGACTATTTTTAACGGACTGTAGTTTATTGGGAAAGACATATAAGTAGATAAGATAATTATAATGGGTTAATGGTCATAGCAGCTGTGGGAATAAAAGGGATGGATATCCTACTTGTCACCTTTAAGATGAAAAGGAGTCAGCAAACAGAAGTAAAAAGCTAGTGGTCCAGGGAGAGAACATCTTATGCAAAGGTCCCCAGTCTAGGAAGTGTCTAAAATGCATGGCATGTCATTACCTTTGACTTCGGAGTGATGTGCTTCATTTTCCTTTCCAATGGTTTAAACAATACGTCTCCAGTAAAACTCCCATATTTAGAAAATGACTAACTTAATTTATTCTCTCTCTGTGCAAGCTCACATCCTTAACTGTATTCTTTCCCTATCCAGATGTTTCCTCAGAATGGCTGTACTCGTCAACACTCAGTATTTCAGCACATGCTACCACATTTCCCCTTCCCATCTATAATCTGGCAGCAAGTTTGAAACCATTATTTAACATGTTAGTGTTATAATTAACTAAAAATGATTGAAGCGCAGTTTTAAATGTCCTTACGAAATAGAGTGATGCTTGCCAGGGCCACAATTGACAAAATATGTGGTGATAAAAGAGACATTTGGGCTGTCCTTGTCAAATATATTATCTTTCATTTCTAAGAAATCATATCAGATAATTCTCTTCTATTACTTTAGAACTCAGATGCCTCATTTATTGTTTGATAGCTATTAGAAATGGAAACAGTTTCTTTCCCTCTCTTCAAGTGTGGTAATAAACTACCATGGTGTCGACATCTGAGTGTATATTAATTCAGATGGAATTTTACCACCTGGCATTTGGGATGTAATACTTGAACCTGTGAAAACTGGACACTGAGCCCCCTGAAAGATAAAAAACAATGTTTCTGAGCACTTTAAAATGCTCATATCTTCTCTGCTGTAATAAAATTTTAATTATAATTATCTAATAAACTACCAATTAATTTTTAAAGAAAATGTACTTTTCTATCTGTATAACCTAGAATTTTATATACCTTCACTGTTTTTTCCTGAAGTAAATATTCTTTAAAGAGGTTTGCACTGCTTAATAGGATTAACTCAAATATCTGTAACTCTAACTTGCTTTTCTCAATGCTTCTTCTTACATGCCCAGGGTTTTCTCCTAGAAGCATGTTATCTTCTAAAAAGCATGTTTGGTTTTGTGTTTTTGACCACTTGTTTGATTAGTGGCACACCAGTGGTTAGGATATTACGAAGGAGGAATTACAGAGAGAAAATATAAAAGAGAGCTATAAAGCACTTTCAAGAGACAATCTTATCTCCTTACTAGTAATTTAGAGACTTTTCTTCAATGTAACACAAACAAGATTTTAAGTATGAGTTTTCTGCTTCCTAGAAGCTTGAACATAGTTATTTAATATTAAAGTTTTAACCCAGGTTTGGTTCTCCCTGCTGCTGACTGTTTCCTCCATCTCACAACTCTTTGGACAAGGGGAGGGAACCTATGGCCTTCCAGGTCTTTAAATGCAGCCTTTTGACTGAATCCAAATTTTATAGAATAAATCCTTTTATTTTTATTAATACATTTTTGTCTTTTATATTTTTAAAATGAATGCATTTAAAATACCAGAGAATAAAATAAGTTTCAATGAAATAATCCTTCCAGATTGACAGGCACAATTAGAACATTAGTGAGCCATCAGAGGTAAACTGACCACTGCTGTGCTCAAGATTTAGTTCAACTTCCCCCACCTGACTGCTGCCACTGCTGTACAAGGCTGCTTGGTGAGAGTTTATGGGGGCTGAGTATACCAGTCTGTTATCAGCTTAAGACAACAGTGCACTACGTTCTGTTTGAAGTGGAATTTGTGAATAATTGTACAGCATGACAGTATTTTTTGATCGGTCTGCTTAGCAGCCCATCATGTCAAAGAAGACCAAGAAAACACTGGAGGAAGAAAACAGACTTTTTAATGAGGATTGGGAATTGCAATATTATCTTGTTTCTGCTAATGATAAGCTGATTTGCTTGCTTTGTGATACTGCTATATCAACATTAAAGAAATTCAGTGCTCACCAATATGATAACACTCATAAGGATGAGAAATATTTTAAATTAGAGGAAGAGGTGCGAAAAGTTGTATTGCAGAAATTAAAAGATGAAAAGCAAAAGCAAAAACAATTCTATCAGACAACAATAAGACCTGCAAATAATGCTACTGAAGCAACTGATAAAGTAGCTTATATATTAGGGGGGGGGGGAAGGGAAGCCACTCAGTGATGTAGAAAGTGTGAAAGAATGCATTGTCAAAGTTGTAGTATGCTTAGAGCCCGATAAGGTTTCAAAGTACAAACAACTGCCTCTTTCAAGAAGAATCATAATGGATTGGCAGCATGAATTAGCCTTCAACTTAAAGGAACAACTTCTTGCAATACTTCAAAAGGAAAATACATATTGTTCAATAGCTCTGGATGAATCAACTGATACTACTGGCTTGGCACAGGTTTTATGTTAATACTTCATTTAGGTCATAACAGAAGATTTTCTTTGCTATGAAGAGTAACTTTGTGCACTCTTGTGAATAGAACTTGGGGAATAGATATCTTCAACAACTTTCAAGATAAATGCTTTGAAGTTGACATGAATTTGGTACATACACCATCTGTGTATGTACAGATGGTGCACCTTCCACAACAGGAAAACATGAAGGGTTTATTGCACAGATAAAAAAAAGTATTAACAGATCCAGAGGCTCTCATTTTTTTTCATTGTATCTTGCATCAGCAAAATCTCTGTGCTAAAGCTACTATTTTAAGTGACACTTTGCACCAAGTTATAAGGATTGTTAGCTATAATTGTGCAAATGCAACAGAGCATCCTCAGTTTCGTAACATGCTTAAGTTGAATGATGACATATTCAGTGTAAATTTTCCTATCATTCTAAAGTGTGTTGGCTAGTGCAGGGACAGGTGTTAGCCAAAATTTTGTCTCTGCAAGAACAGATAGTTCAATTTTATGTAGAACAAAATCAGCCATGTGAATTATTAAAAGAAGATTTCTTTAGGAATGCAGCATTTCTGTGATATCATGTCAAATCAAAATGACTTGAATATTTCTTTGCCAGGTAAAACTAAATCTATGTATGATATGTGGCCAAAAATCCAAACATTTTGGAAAAAAAGCTATCTTTTTTCAAAACACTTCTTCATCAAAAGGAAATTTTGAATGAACATTTTTCTCATTTAGCAAAGGTCATTGATGAGCAGAATGAATTATGTGAATCATTTGAAGAATATGCAGCTGTTATAGACATATTAGTTAGAGAATACAATGAAAGTTTCACTGACTTTAGAAACCATGACATCATCCTCAAATTAGCATTTCAGCCTCACCTAGTTTATATGACCAAGGCATCTAAAGAATTACAGATGGAATTGATTGAGCTCTCAGTAGATGACATTTTAAGGTCATTGTTTGATGCTCAGAAAGATCCAGTTGAAATATGGAAAGATACACTAGAATCCCCATGCCTTCAGCAACATGCACCAAAAATACTTTCTTGCTTTTTAATCACTTGTTACTGTGAATCTTCATTCTCCAAATCAAGATGCCCAAGGTCACAAATGACTGATACCCATCTAGAGGATCAACTGAAACTGTGGACCTCCATGCTGCAACAAAATATTAAAATGCTTTCTAATCAAAAGTGAATAGAACAAAGTCATTAAAAGGTTAGTTAACTTTAAAATTAAGAAATAATTTTCATTTTTCAAAATTATTAAGTACATAGTACTTAGATTTTTGTGAAATAATGTACATTTTTGAGTATATCTAATTGAAGTTTCTTGAATGCAGTCTTATTTGATTATAGCTAAATTAATGTGCCCTTATAACATGAAAATGTTCTCCACCCTGTCTTTGGATGTTATGTTACTCATGTCTAGGCAGCACCATCTCAGCTATGACCTCTTTTGGGTGTGGCTCACTGGCCTTGGTACTGGAGCACAAGCTGCCTTAACATCACTTTCTCATATTATTCTGTTCTTATTCTACTTTCCGGCAGCAAGGGTAAGATGACTGAAGCTGAAACAGTGTGTTAAGAAACCACTAGCTTATTATTTATTTTCCCTTTCTTTCTTATCAACAGAACCTTAACCTAATGGAGTGGTGGTAATGCACTGTGTTCACAAACTGTTCTATCCAGTCTTTCTTGCAGATAGGGATGCCGATGAGATTTGAGGGAAAGTCAACAGATAGGTTCAAAAAAGCCTGTTCATCTCTTTGCCCTTTCCGTTTTTCCTAATTGAAATACTAGACACAATAGTTGGAGCTCTAGAGAGAATATTTCTTATGGCTTCAAGGTAGAAAGCAAAGCACTAAAGGCAGCAGAGGAGAAAATAGAAGGAGGGTCTCTGACGATTTTTCAAAACTTCCATATTATTTTTCATCTGTCTAAATCTAGGCTTCTGAAATAAATACCCTAATTTAAGACACTATATTCGAGTCTTTGTTGCTATCAGCCAGACACAATTTATAAAAGGTACACTGAGTAAATCATTGATCAATAAACTACTTCAATCAGTAAATCAACTGTCCCTATCTCCCTCTCTATTTCTGTGGCCTCATCACATATCACAAAATGGAGGGAGTCACTGGGTTTTACAGACACAGATTTTGGAGCAGAAGTAGATGAGAACCATCTCAAGCCACACAATGACATTAATGCTAGGAAGGTGAAGACTAGAGATACTGAAATGAAACAAACATTTATTCAGTAATACAGATGCTCTTCACCTTGCAATGGACATCCTTACAATTTAATCCTGATAAACCCATCAGAAATTGAATATATCCTAAGCTGAAAACACCTAACCTACCAAACATCATAGCTCGGCCTAGCCTCCCTTAAACGTGCTCAGCACACTTACCTACAGCTGGAAAAAATCATCTGCCAACACAGTACACTGCACAGTATTGTTTCCTCACCATCCTGATCGGTGGCTGACAGAGAGCTGCAGCTTACTGCCGCTGCTCAGCATGACGAATATTGTACCACGTATTGCTAGCCCAGGAAAAGACCAACATTCAGAATTTGAAATATGGTTTCTACTGAATGAGTATCACTTTTGTACCATCATATAGTTCAAAAAATCTTAAGTCAAACCATTGTATGTCTGGGACCATCTGTACTATGGGAATGGTACTGTTAATTGCATTTCATAGAAGTACTTTGTTAGGTAGACTTCGTTAGACTGACTTTTGCAGAAAAGCAAATAGAAGTAGGGAAATTAAGTAACCTCCAAGACCACTTAGCTTATTACTTCTAGAGCCAGGACTCAAATCTTGATGACACTCCTCTAAAACCCTTGCTCTTTAGGCTTTAGTAAATAACCAAACAAAATCATGATATTTTCTGTTTTTTCATATATATATATGTACATATTCCACCTCGCTCTCACTCTCTCTATATATGTATTCCATTTATATGACTAATACAGTAGACAAACTTCATCAGAGCTTCACAAATTAGAAAGAATAGGAAATCCTACTTTTTATTTCTCAATAAAGTGGCAGCTTCTTCATCTCATCAGGCCCAGCTTATAAATCATAGCATCCCCATATGAGCTGTAATAAAATTAGATGAGGAAGAATCTCACTGAAGTGGAATAACAAGGACACCAGATGTGAAGCAACTAGAGAAATGAATGAATGAACATCTTATCCTTATTAGTTGCACAACTCTAGATTTGTCAAGAAATAGGAGTTTTAAAAAATTAAGCAGATTCTCCAACATCTTGCTCCTGAATTCACAGAAAAGTGCTGAAATTTTGCAAAATATAAAAGTCAGGTCCTATATTTGTTAATATTTGTAAAAAACATATATATAAAACAAGGTCAGTAAGATATTCTGACTTGTGGATAAAAATATCAACATTTATTAAACTTTGCCATATGTGAGGACATGCTCAAAAAATGAAGTAGACAGAGTTCTACAGTTAATGGTCAGCACATTAATCGTTTCCAATGTTGATTTCTGTCATCGTTTTTGAAAGTGGTTTGTAATTACTTTTTCTTAGATGCTGCAAATGAGGAAGAATATTTAGTGGCTGCATGTGGGTGGAGTACAAAGCAACTCTGAGACCATAGTAATGCTGGTTGCAATAAGGTTATTTAATAAATCCTAAAAGGCAAAGGCTTGGGAGAAATCACATCTAGATTTGAATTCTGGTAACCAGGGTTACAAG
The DNA here is from genome assembly GCF_041146395.1 of Eulemur rufifrons. Lineage (NCBI taxonomy): Eukaryota > Metazoa > Chordata > Mammalia > Primates > Lemuridae > Eulemur > Eulemur rufifrons. The sequence continues at coordinate 67,570,007 of NC_090997.1, read as the reverse complement.
GACCAAGAGGTGAAATAAGAATTAACTATAGAAATAAACTGAAGGTCCAAATTACTTTGTTTATGGTAAAGCTCAAACCTTAAAAAAGTCCGGTAATACAGAATGCAGCCCCTTAAAGCTCTGGATAAAAAAGAGATGGAGGTGAGAGATTTCCTGAGACAAGCTTATTCCTGCATGCCTGAAAAGCAGTTACACAAAACACCACATTTTTGAATAATTCATAGTTCTATTGAGGAGGGAGACTTGAGCTGTCAAACAGGAAAACTACCCTGGTGCATCCCTACCCCCACAGAAACTCCTTCATTAGAGCTTAGGAAAGCCTGGTTCATGTAAGCAAATGGAAAAAGAATCATCATTAAACTCTAAACTAAGATAGTGAAAAGGATGAAAATAAAATGAGTAATATTTCTACAGTTAAATAAAACACCCCAGAAAAAAATGTTTCTGAAAAAGATAATTTTTTTTTTTTTTTTTTTTTTTTTTGAGACAGAGTCTCTCTCTGTTGCCCAGGCTAGAGTGAGTGCCGTGGCGTCAGCCTAGCTCACAGCAACCTCAAACTCCTGAGCTCAAGCGATCCTCCTGTCTCAGCCTCCCGAGTAGCTGGGACTACAGGCATGCACCACCATGCCCGGCTAATTTTTTTTTTTTATATATATTTTTAGCTGTCCATATAATTTCTTTCTATTTTTTTAGTAGAGGTGGGGTCTCGCTCTTGCTCAGGCTGGTCTCGAACTCCTGAGCTCAAACGATCTGCCCACCTCGGCCTCCCAGAGTGCTAGGATTACAGGCGTGAGCCACCGCGCCCGGCCTGAAAAAGATAATTTTAATCCAATATTTGAAAATTAGCTTTATGAATTTTAGAAGTCATAAAAACAAAAGCTCAGAAATGACTTCACTACACAATAGAAGTATGGAAATCAAGAAATAAGGGACCTAAGAGAAGGATAAAAAAAAGAAAATAGAACACAATTTAAAAAAACAAACTCTAAATAAGAACTCATGCAAATACACATAAAAGAAGTCACATCATCACAGCCAGGGAATGAAAAGGATGAAATAAAAATAAATAAGAAAACAAAGAGTCAAGGAAGGTTTGGAGACAAAGTAATATTTATAAAAATATGCAAAAAGATCTAGTGTTTGCCTACTGGAGTCCCTGAAGAGGAAAGGCAAAGCAATAAAACATAATAAATAGTTATAACTATAATTCAGGAAACTTTCTTAAAATAAATGAATATTAAATCTGCATGTTATAAAGGAACATTCTATACCTTAAGAATTCTATTCAGAATATTCAAAGCATAATTTTTAAAACAACTATTCAACTTTAAATATAAGAAAAACTAATTCTTTGGAAATCTGGGAAAGAAATCACTTAAAAAAGAAAAAATGCCACCCAAGGAAAACATTAAAACATCTTTAAAAATCACAAATGTAGACTGAATAAATGGAGAAAAATTCCATGTTCTTGGAAACCTTAGTATCACTAAGATGTTAAGTTTCTTCAAATTGATATCAAATTCAGTATGATCCAAGAAAAATCAACAGTTCATTTTTAACTTGAGCCATATACATTGGTTTTACTTTACATAGAAAATAAACAAGAACAAATAGCTAAGGAATTTGTAGAAAAAAATAACAATATTATTAAATATTATATATGTGGTGAGGCCTTTATGATTAAAATAGGAAAGGAACAGATAGACAAATGAAACAGAAAGGACAGTTTAAAAATAGACCAAAGTGAATTTGATCATTTATGATAAAATTGACATAGAAAATCAGTGGGGATAAATTAATCTTTTAAATCATTGGATTAATGCCATTCAGAAAAGAAAATGATAGAATTGAACTCATATCTTTATTACATTGTATAAGAAAGTAACTTCCAAATAGATCAGAGATATAAATTAAAAAAAAAAATCGTCACACAAGTAGGAAGGAAGGAAGTCTTGGTGAATTATTTTGTGCCTAGCTTTAATAAAATCTTCCTAATTATGATTCAAAATTGATAATAAGTAATGAAAAAAGAATAATATCTTTGATTAAATAAACACTAAAATATCAAATAAGATAAATGAGAAACTGGGAAAAGTATTTGCAACTTATACAACAAAGAATTTATACAACTTACTTTAATAAGTAAACAGTTTTTAAAATGAAAAGAAAATATAATCCAGAAATTTAACAGAAAAATTACAAATGACACGAATAGGTTACAGGAAAAAAATACACAAATATCCATTAAGCAAATAGAAAGATATCTTGATTCACTCATAAAAAGAGAATAAATGAAACAACACTGGGATACCATTTCTCACCTTTCAGGTAGGGAAACGCTAAACAAAAAACAAGGTTTCACAATATACCAGGTTGGCAGGTATGTGGTAAAACAGCATTATGTTAATTTTAATTATTTTAATCAGGTTCCCTTGGCCTGCAAAGTCACTTCAACTGAAGCCAGAAGGATTCACACTAACTTAGGGCCAATTAGCAATGGTCGAATTCATGGTTTATTGCCAGAGATTTACACATATAATCCATCAAGCAAACATTCACAATACAATTATTAAAAGCAGTAATTGGGGGGTGAGGAATCATAGTGACGGCCCTGAAGGCCAGTGCACTGACAGAAGACTTGAATGGGTGTGGAAGTCCCTCAGATGCTGGTCAGTGGGGCCGTGGCTGCTCCCCTGGGCTAGAGCCTCTGGGCAGCAATTGTCAAATTGGGAGGAGGCTTCAGGATTCTCATGGACAGAGATTCTAAAGGTCCCTTGTACACTGTCAGCTCCTTGCCGGTTGTATGATTCTCTATAGGTGTGTTCATTATCATTATCTCAGCTACATTTTGGCTCCATTTTCTCGGTTCTTTCTGGCTCTCGGTGACACTGAGCCACAGCAGGTGTTATCCCCTTAGTCTATTATGCATATTTATCAATTAGTAGAAAACAGCTCTACTGTAAACTCACTGCTCAGTCTATGACACATATGCTTATCACTTTGAGGAGTGAACAACTTCAGGAAGGGCTTAATGCCACTTAACATGAGTGACTCCATTTTGAGACATTAGGATCACAAATCATTATTATATATAGAAAAGTCACTCATTCATTGTGAATAGAAATGCAAAGTGTTACAACTCGTGTAGGGGGCTTTGGCAATATTTAGCAAAATTATATCAGCTTTAGTTGACATAATCTCACTTCTAGGAATCCACCCCAAAGATACACTGGCAAACCACAAAAATAGTTTATATGTAATATAATGTTTTAATATTATTTGTAATAGCAAAATATTTTGAATAAATTATATGTCCTTTTGTAATGGATGGGTTGAATAAATAATTATACACATTATAATGAAATATGAGGCTGTAAAACAGAATGAGGAAGCTCTCTGTCCACTGATATGCAGTGTTCTACAGCATACATAGCAGTGGATATATTATGATATGTTTTGTGTAAGAAATGGAGGGGGATCAAAATGTATAAATTTTATTTGCTCAAATTTGCAAAAGGAAACAATGAAAAATATTAATAAAACAAAAAGCTAATGAAAATGGTTACCCTATAGTAAAAGAGAGGAAACAAGTGGAAGAGGAATAAGACTGAGATTAGGAATATACCTAATTATATAGTTTATCTTTGAAATCATGTGAATGTTTTATGTAACAAAACAAAACCAAATAAAAAATTAAAAACCCTAAAAATTTAAAACGAGGCAAAACAAATATAAATGATTATAAATTTGGTGACATACGCACTCAGAAAAAAGAATTATTCTTACTAAATTTACAGCACAGCTTTTCAGTATAAATCATGACAAGCTACACTCTACAGATAAAATTAGCCACAAAGAAACCTTATCTGTATGCACTAGTCTTATTATTAGTGATAATATTGGTATGGATATTTAGACATAATTATACATACGTTGTAAAAGAAATTTTAAAAGTTGATGTTTTCAGAGGCAGAGATTTTTAGCATAAGAAAAGTATTTAAATAAAAAATTTCCTAATTTTAAGTAAATTTGAAATATCAGTACTGTATGAGCATTGATTATTATAATATTTATGACTATTTATTTCGTAACTCTATCCACTGAAAAAAGTATATGCTAGTGACAATTAACTAGTAATTCACTTCTAACACACCAACTGTGATTCAAAATACCATTCTGTGTCTTTAAAAAAGTAACACAGTCACGTGGGTTAATGGTTATTTATAGTCAGGGATTAGGAAATACATTAGATGAGCCTAGAATGTAAGATGAAAAGGAAGGAAGCCATAAAGGCTAATGAGGTTGTATCTAAAGGACACACAGGCAAACTTTAAGTGCTCTGGCCAACATGGGGTAATTTGAGCAATAGAAAGAATAATAGCTATATTTAATTAAAATAGTGAACATACAACAACAACAAAAAAATGAGTTCATAATGATACAGAAAAAAGAAGGAAGGAAACAAAACTTGGACACCATTAAAGATTGCTAGAGCACCAACTCAATACAATGAATATAAATTACAGAATGTACTGATCACAGGAAAAGAATCCTACATTCATTCTGGATTCCAGTATGAACTGCATTTGGGGTCATCAAATAACTAGAATGGATTAAGGAAATTTCTATACATAATAATTCCATCTAATAAATGCAGAAGGAATGATAAAATCAGAAAATCATCATTTCATCCCTAATGAACAAATTGATCCAGGCAAGTCATCAATGGACAGTAAAACCATTAGGTGAAAGGTTGATTGGAAACTTTAACTTGACATAGTCTTGCTGTCACCTGCTGAACTCATTAACCAATGTGACATCACTAACATGCATGAGAAAACCAGACAGTATGTGCCTACTGAAAAGATATGCTATGAAACAAGCTGCATGCAGCACCTATGCAGTATTAAAAAGAATCTGAATCAAATCAGGCTAGCAGGAAATTCATGGAATGAAGTGACAAATTAAATGACACATCAAGGAAGCAATTAGTCAAATACAGAATGTGAGACATTCACTGGACATCTAATGTGGTTTCTAAAACAAGAATATTACATGCAAAAATAGCAACCGATGAGCAAAACAGAAAAATTGTTATAAATTAATAGACACTTAAAATACAAGGAGTATAGGAACAAAATATAGAGATTACAGCTTGTCTAGATCCTAGTTTGAATGAATTGACTATAGAAGAGCAAGTTTTTATCAATTAGGGTATTGTGAAAGTAGACTAGGTATTAGATAATATTAATGCACATTATTAATTTTTAGAGGTGTGATAATGATATTGGATTATTTAAGAAAATTCCCTGTTTTTGAGATGTACATGGGAGAGTTGACATGATGCATAAATTTTTCTTTGAAATGCTCTAGTAGAATAATTTTTTAAAATATTTTTAAAACTATGGGTGGAGGACAGATAAACAAAGAATGGGAAAATATCTTTCATCTAGCTTCAAAAATATCAACATTTTGCCATGCTTATTTTAGCTATTCTCAATCTGTACTTATTGCCATATCATGAAAACTTTCAAACATACAATAAATGTTATGACTAATAATCTAAGTATACTTTTGTATATATTTGGATATTTTCATAATTATTTTAATTACTCTATAAACATTCAATAAATGATCTAGATAATCTTGTGATCATTTTGAAGGTTTTTAAAAATAGATTATCTTCTAAATATATGGGGATAGATTAAGCAAGGTAGTTCCAGAAACATTTTTCTATCAGGTGTGCTCACTAGGCCTTAGCCTTAGAAACCAAGAGAGGTCCCTCAGTCACCATTTCTTGAGTTATTTAAAATGAGACTACCTGAAACACTTGAAACAAATCACTACAGGCAAAGCAGTGAGTTATGAAGAGGGCATTATCTAGCCCTGAACTCTCACGATTTTATTATTTTGTAGAAAATTTATTCCATGTTCTTACATTTCTACATTGAAATGCCAGATTTGCCTCTCGGTATGCAGACTCATAGAAACCACAGTATAGAATTGGGTAATGTCTCCTGGAAATGCACATGTTGCTGAGATAACAAATGACCTGAGTGTTTTTTTTAACTGTGTTCAAATTTCATGGCTTAGAAAAACACTTTCAGACCCGGTTTTGTGGCTCTCACTTATAATCCACTTTGGAAGGTCAAGGCCAAGGAGCCCAGGAGTGTGCGACCCGACTGAGCAACATAGTGAGATCCCATCTCTAAAAAAAAAAAAAGAAAGAAAGAAAGAAAAAGAAAAAAAAATTCTATATGCGGGCATGGTGGTGCATGCTTGTAGTCCCAGCTACCTGGGAAACTGAAGTAGGAGGATCACTTGAGCCCAGAAGTTCGAGGCTGTAGTGAGCTATGATCAGGCCACTGTGCTCTAGCCTGAGCAAGACTCTGTCTCCATGAAAAAAAAGATGAAAAAGAAAAACACTTTCTTCCCTCCATCTTCGTCATCAAATATATATCATATGGGCTGTCAACACATCAAAGTAGGTGAAATTTCATAATTTAATGTTTAAAGATGACAAAATGATGTCGATTATGGCTTACCTTGGAGCATTTTAACTTGTAAATTAACAGTTTAGCATTTTAACACCATTCAGGCAACATATTTGGAGGACTACTTTGTTCATATAATTATTACATTGTCAGGCTCTTTCAGCTGTTGGATCATATGGAGGTAGCCAGGATTGTTTTACGAGCAGCTCACTGAGAGCACAATATAGCAAGTGGCTTGGGGGAAAAAACATGTGTTATTGGACTTTTTATCCTTTAAAAATAGTAAGTTTAGGAGTTGAGCAGTAGTAGTAGTAAAAATTAATAGCAAATGTTTATGGAAATCTTACTATATGTCCCACACTGTCTTATGACATTTACATGTATAACGTGCAATACAGCAATTCTGTGAACTAAGTACTATTATTACCCTTTGCATTTCCTAGAGTACTTGGAACACCATTCTTGGTCAAAGTTTGTGAATAAATTAATGAATATGTTGATATGTGGCAAATAATCATATCTAGAAAGTTTCTAAAAATATTTTATCTTTCCTAAATAATTTATTTTATCAGTTGACTGCATTAGCAGCATATGCTCCCAGGATGAGCATGCAATGAAGCATGCTACAGTCATTTATTTTGTGTTTCTAAATGTAAAATCACAATTGGGTTGAGTGACACACAATTGATCATTGCTGTTTTGATGACTTGTGAAAAAATGATAGGTGAAATCATCCACCTTTGTGTTGTTTTTGCAATTTTATTCTGAAAGTTATCACATTCTTGTTACATGAAACAATGACAAGGAGATCTATTCCCCTGTGTTTTCTTCCATGTTCTCTTTTCTTTCTCTGTAGGTTTAGGAGTTTAGGATTCAAAACTCTGATTTTTCTGAAATTGATAAGCAGAAATCTCTGTGGTAGGAGCCCTATTGCCTTGATCTGTAATTGAATCTCCTTTGGAATTTTGTGATAAAATTGATCCAGTCCAATTAAATCAGGTAGATACTGCTTCTCTACTGTTTGCCTTTGAGGCTTCTGCTCAGGTTTATCACTCCCATCAACGTTATTCCAGCTTGTGTAACGAATTCTTTGTGTGGCAGATGTAAAGCTTAAACTCCTTTTCAACTGCTGCAGAATAAATGTAAGTATAGTATATATATCACGTTACTTTATTTCCAGTTACAAAATTAATACATGCTAAAAAAAATTACAAAACTCATCTTACTAAAATGAAATCACTAGGATCTTACAACCTATCAATAATTAATATTATTGTTTATGTGTAGACCTCCCATGTATTCCCTGCATATGTGTATGTGATTGCATTTACAGATGATCACACTGCATGTTAGTTTTAATTTTTTCCATATAATATCATGGATATTTTCTGCTCTTAATAAATGTTATTCTTATGATATTTAATTGTTGTATAGTACTACAGTATTATGCTCTTTGGGTGTATAATACAATATCATTGTTGGACATTTAGGCTTTTTTTCACCATTTTCCTTATATTATTATAATATAAATAACACTCTGATGACCATCCTCCCATATAAATTTTCATGCCTAAAACATTTCTTTACTGGAAGTAATTGAATAAGTCAAAATATGAGAAGCATGTTCAGGCTTTTGTACAATAATGCAAGCACTTTTAAAAGAACTACTTTTAGAATAAGAGCATTAGTCATATTACATTTATTTACAAACATTTTTATATACATGGACTGCCTCAGATGTTTGGATTCATGTTTAGGTTGAAGATATTGCTCCTTGACTTTCACCTATCCTAAGAAAAAATTTTTTTCTTGTCTTTCTCAAATACTTTTAATTCCATGAACTGTAGCATAATTTTAGAGATAACCATGTTCATTTTCCAAGTTGTCTTGTGACTTGATGAAAATTACCGTTCTTTCATCTCTAGCTTCTTATGCCATTGATGTAGCAGAACTTTTCTGTTAGCACACAGGATGTGTAACACTATACCAGGCAAAACACTCTCTACTCAGGTGCTTCCTATGACAAACTTAAAACAAGTTTTGAACTTACTAATGCAAATATCACTCTATATTACATATTTCTTGATTTGCAGCCAATTTTTTTTTTTTGCTTTACATATTTCTAGGAAAAATCAAGACTACATAGTAGTGATCTCTGGTTCTTTGATCTTCATAGCAAACAATACTTTTGACAAAACTGCTCCATGTAGATAGGAAGATTCTCAAGGCTGGAATTCTACTTCTACACACAAAGTCACAGTTAACAGCCTTGTCACTGCTTAATCTTATGCTGCGAATGTATATTAACTGATTTATATAAGGCATCTTGTTTAGGATTATTAGTTATGTGATCAATATGTTCTAAGTTACCTCTGCAACAAATTTAACAAATTGGTTCACTTAATAACACAAAGATTGAGCCAGTGTTTTGCTAAGGTCTTTTCAAAAATTGAGTATAACACTAAGCATTTTCAGAGAGAATATTCTCATATTCTAATATATTGTGGCAAACAACATTATACCCAATCTACACATGAGAAAACAGAAGCTCAACAAGCTTAATTAACTTGCCACTATGACAATGAATAAAGAGTAGAGCTAGGCTTTGAGCACAGTTCTTCCAACTCTAAAGTTAATGCTCTCTTCATTGCTCTTTACACAGATAATTTTTATTCATTTATGACTTATTTTCAAGAAACATGCATTGAATTTTAACTTGTTGCAAGCCCTCTGCTTAGTACTGGGAAAGATAATAAGAAAAATAAATACATAAATAAATTTAAAAAAACAGTAAAATAGTATGCCTGTTACCTTTTTGGAGTTAACTGTCTGATGTGTGGGGAAAATATTAATCAAAATAAACACAAATATTCCTCACAGAGAAGGACAATGATACAGGTCAGAAACTCATATCTACACAAAGAAAGGAAGAACATTAAAGTAGGAATGAGTGAAGGTAAAATAAAAATTTTTATTTTGCTTATTTTATTTTATTTTAATTAATTAATTTTTGAGAGAGTCTCGCTCTGTTGCCCAGGCTAAAGTGCAGTGGAGTCATTATAGCTCACTGTAACCTTAAACTCCTGAGCTCAAGTTATCTTCCTACTTCAACCTCCCAAGTAGCTAGGACTACAGGTGTGCACCACAATGCCTGGCCATTTTTTTTTTTTTTTTCTTTTTCATTTTGGTAGAGACAGGGTCTCTCTCTTGCTCAGGCTAGTCTCGAACTCCTGAGCTCAAGCAATCCTTGCACCTCGGCCTCCCAGAGTGGTAGGCTTATAGGCATGAGCCACCGCACCCGGCCTTCCTGGTCAATTTTTACTTTTTTTTGTAGAGATGAGGTCTTGCTATGTTGCTCAGGCTGGGCTTGAATTACTGGCATCAAGCAATTCTCTTGCCTTGGCCTCCCAAAGTGCTAGGATTACGGGCATGAGCCACTGTGCCCCACCTAGTTTTCTTATTTTAGTTGATCTAACAGACAACATTGTATTCAAAATTATAATTGCAACTATGTATTTGATTATATGTGTGCTTTTGTACAAATGGATAAATTATAGCAATAGTAGAAGGGAAGGGAAGGAAGAATTATAAATATTTTGTTATTATAAGGTACTTGCACTACCTGGGAAGCAGTACCATGTTATTTGAAAGTAGACTTGGAGTAGTAGTAAATATATATTGCAAACTCTAGGGAAACCACTAAAAAAATATAAAAAGAAGTATAATTGAATCAAAGAGAGGACAGAAACTGGAATAATATAAAATTCTCAATTAAAGGCACAAAAGATAGAAAAGTGGAAGACTAAAATAGGAGCAAGAAAAAGGACAACAAATAGAACACAGTAACAAATACAGGAGATATTAATCCAACTATATTAATAATAATTTTAAATATCAATTATTTAAATATACCAACTAAAAACAGAGATAAAAAATTTGGATAAAAAACCAGACCCTCCGAAAGTGGTTCTGGAGCTGATACTGGTTAATTGAAAAGAATTAACTGAGTAATATGTGTCCGCTCTGCTCCCATCCTGACCTAAGCAGGCCCTAACCCCCCTCTACTTCACAAAGAAATGAGATTCATCCCCTGATACCAAGATAGAGAGGATGAGATATTAAACTGAATACAAACATAGTAAACTGAAAACCTACAAAATAATTTTGAGACCTCTGGCCCCTTCCCCTATGTGTCTCCCAAAATGCTCACAGCTAGATTTCTACATCCCTGTAGGGAACCTGGGAGAGTCCCCTGTGGAGAAACATTTTAGTCTCCAGATAGGAGTATCTATGGAGTACTTGTATGAAATTGCCTTGTGCTCGCCCAGGGTGAAGCCCAGCGTTTAATGAGTCCTGCTACTACTTACAGAACATCTAGTCATTTTTAGTACTTTAATCCTAAATATGAATTGACAGACAAGAATTATCAGACATGTGAGGAACTCCCTAATATGAAATAGAGAGATTAATTCTCCACCATGCCTCCCCCCAAAATAGAAAAAAACTCAGGGAAAACAGAGACAATATTGAAAAGAGAAGAAAATGTCGATACACCTATAATTAATATTTTCAGAGACATATGATAAGAAATTGATTTTATATATAAATATGTCAAAATGAATAATAGAATAAAAAATAAAACTTCTGTAATTAAAATATAAAATAGAAATTAAAAATTCACTAAACATTTGAAAGGTAAAGTTTAGAAAGTAAAATAAAATACAAAAAAAAGACAATAATCTAGAAAATACAGGACAATTAGGGGCTTTGGGAAGTCCAAATGCTAGTAATAGTAGTCTCATAATAAATAGTAAAATTACAGGGGAGGAAAATGTCAAAGAAATAATAGAAAAAAGTGTCCAGAAATCAATTATGTGGGTTCTTAAATTAAAATAGTTCACTCAGTGCTAATGAAGTAAACTCATTTTAAAATTTCAGAATAATGAAGATGTATACAAGGTCATCGTATTTTCCAGTGGTAGACAATGAGTTATCTATAAGAGATCAAGAATTCAAATGCCACAGTCTTGTGTACATAATTACAGGGATGCTGAAAGCCAGACTAGGAAGCAATGCTAATAGAGCTCTGATGGAAAAGAATTTCCAACCTAGCCCTACCCCTAGCCAAATTTCTTCTCATGAGTAAAGAAAAAATAAAGGTATTTGAAACCATGCAAGTTTTTAAAAAAAGTTACTCCCTATGTAAGCTGGTGAAGAATGTGTTCCATCATTATGGAGGTGTAAACCACAAAGGAGGAAGACAGAGTACCCACAAACAGGGAATTCAACACAAGGGAGGGGTCGAAAGAATTCCAAGTATGACAGTGAAGAGAGACCCAATTCGAACAGATCTGTAGGCCACTTAGAGAAAGATCATTTGCAGATATTTTTAAAAGGATGTTTTTTCAAAAGTATAGACATCCTGACAATTCGAAAAAAATGAAAATTTCTATTTTGAATTATGGGTATCATCCTTAAATCCTTAAAAATTAATGATAGCTTGTGTTATTTAACACCTATATAGTATTTACTAAATGTCTGGCACTGTTTCAAGCACTTTCCATATACTAATCACGTAAATCTCATGTTAATCCTATAACATAGTTATTATTTTTTTACCCTGAGAAGTTAGATTGACAGGTTAAATGACTAACTCAGAAAGTCTATCTACAGAGTCTGTGCTCTGAACCACTGCCTATCTGCCTCTCATCCAATGACTCATTGTACTGCAACTTTCACTATTACGAGAATTTATTCAAAAGGCTTCTTTTCTTTCTAATTTTGGACTGCCTAATGGGTCTGAGAGTTAAGGTTGTGACTATCTGCACTATCCTTACAAAAGATGAAAAATTTGAGTCTAACTGTTATATTTTGGCAGAAATATTATGTACATTTTTCCAGCAATGTTAGAAAGAGAGGGAATTTAGTAAGTGTAGCTGAACTCCATGGGTGCTTTTATAAGATAGCAGAATGTTTTTACTGCTTGCTGTCTAACATTACATTTCAATTTTAGGCATTTAAGAATCTCTATTACAGATGAAGCAGTTGTCAGGACAAAGATTCTATACTCTGCTATTGGGATTCAAGGTATATTTACTTTATACAGGAGTCCACAGGAGGCCAGTGTTATAGTAACATACTGGTGTAATAAATGTCTATATCTGTAGTTCAAATTTGTTGGGAGAGCACTTTATTAAGAAAACCTAACTTGGAAGCTGCACTGGTCACTAACTAGCTCTATCAATTTATGAGTAATACAACTTCTTTGATTTGTATTCCATCACTTCTAGTGATTATTTTATTTTATAATGGGGATAACAATAGTCTCCTCAGGTTACTTTGTGACTTTTATGAAGCTCAACACACATTGATGGATTATAAAATATTAATAAAGCACATGAGTAAAAAAGTGCATACTATTTTTTTCTGGGCCCAAAAGGCTGAGAAATAATGTAGTATACAAAAGAAAAAAAAAAAAAATCATCACAAGAATGATTCTTGCCCTGAAGGAATATGCACTCTGATGAAGAAGACAGATAAATAAAACACAAGTGCAAAGCAATATGAAAATTGCTAAAGTAAGTGTAAGTGCAACCATGTCTGAGAACAAAAAGTCAGGAATCCTTGACTCCGTATTTCCCTGGTCTCCTAGTTACCACTTTCATCTCTTTCTCTCCTCAAATTCCCTAAACTTGCTAACACACACACTCTGTGAGCTAGTAAACTTATTTTCTCTTCACTTCAAAACAGAGATTTCACCATATCACATGTCTACCAGCATCTGTGTCCATGTGCTCAGTAATGCTATCTACTGTCACAGAGGAACTATCTATCCATGCCCAAATCTAAAGCCAGTCCTTCAGGTGGGCACTAGATCCCAACACTTCTCACATCAAAGAGCACATTATTTCCGCAGATTTTCACCTTCTCTTTTCTACATTATTATTTTTCTTTGGAAGTTTAAAAACATGCTGCCATTTCTCCTCTCCTCTCCCCCCAGCCTAGAAACAGTACATTTTCTTGAAAAGACTTTACCAGACAGCCTGATTTCTTTTCTTTGCAGCAAAAGTCCTCAAAAGAGTTACCTGTATTCACTTTCTCTGATTCTTCCCCCTACATTGTTTTTTCAACAAGCTCCAAGCAAGCTGTAGACGCTAAGCATTCCACTAAAACTGCACTCATCACTAGTGACATCCGCTTTGCTAAATCCAATGGCAGGTCTCCAAAATTTTGCTGGAGCTGTCAACAGAGTTTGACACAATCTGTCCCTCCTTCTTAAGAACCCTGCTGCATTTGACTTCCTGGGTGGTTTTATCTTTATTATTAATATTTTTGTCCTTTTCATTCTTCTTGGCCCATTCCTACTCATCTCTCTTACATCTTAATTTTGGACCCATCTTCCCCCCATCTGGGCTTAGTTCTTGCTCCTCTTCAATTCTCTATCCAAGTTCATATCACGTCCTTACCATCTCATCTTGACTCATGGTTATGCCTAACTGTGTGTGTCACTTGACCTCGAGGCACAGATGCACGCTAATTTTAAAGCTAACAAACCTTAAGCTTTGGGCCCCTTCGCTGCATGAATCCCATTAGGGGCTTTGGGTGGCAGCCTAGCAATATGATCTTACAGGCACCGCTTTTGTAAAACATGCGGAAGACTTTATGTAATGGTAATTTGTTAAGATGCTGAGTTCTCTCTAACTTTTCCCCATCCTTTGGTATCAGAATGGCCACGGGCATTTTGGGGATATAAGCAATGAGATATTGAACTGGCAGTGGGCCTCTGGTCAGCGTGTGGAGTGTTTTTGGTGCATGTGGGACACAGACCTGTTGCAGTACTGTAACTATTAAGTATATCTGTTTGGGATTGTGGAAGAAAGTAGAAAAAGAGACGGGAAATGTAGGTGTCATGTATTCACAAGAAATAAGGTGAAAAGATACTTTCAACAATATATTATAAAGGAGTTTTCTGCCAGTTTTAGGCAAATGAAAAATAATAGACTAGAAAATTATCAGAAAATTTCATAGTTTTCTACACATTGAGCATTTTTATCAGTGCTATAGGAATAGAGGTGCTTTTGTATTTCTGGCATGCAACCATCCTTTTATTACAGTTGAAAACTTGGGAACACATAAAATTTGAGAGAATTCAAAGGCTTACATTATACATACAAATGATCAGGATCTGATGAGAAGATACTTTATTGTCAACATATTCATTGGTATGAATTAAATTGAAGTAAAGTGAATTAAATTGCTTAGCTTAAGGTGGAGAGTTCGAGACAGAGAGAGAGTGTGTGTAATGGGAGATTTTATCAATCAGGCAGATAGGTCAAGAGCACACAGGGGTTTGGCAGAGAGGTTAAAAGATTTTTGAATTTTTTTTGAAGAAATAATCCTTCTTTAATAGTTGTATGAAAATATACTTCTTTCATTAAAATAAAAATGTTGTGAAAAGTTGGGCCACCAGGCAAATTACCTACCCAAAGTAGTTTTTTTTTTGTTTCTGGGAGCAGTTTGCTTTAAATACCAGAAGTGTTAAGAATATTAGTATTTCTGTCTTAAGAATAAATAAAAATGGTAATTAAAAATTACATGGTATAAAGACAGATTTTTTTTCTTTATTTTCTATAAGAAAAGAAAAGGATATAAGAATGTTCCCAAGATGATAAGAAAGATCTTCATTGGGAAGAGAAAGTGAGAAGCTTGCTAGCATATTTTTTCTATAAAAAATGGAAAGAGCAGCAGTTGAGTTGCTATAAAGTTTTTTTTAACTAAAATTTAACTGTCACTCATTCATCTGTCCTGCCCTTGAGTAAAGAATTAATGATCAGATATAATCTTCATAATCTCTGTTAATGGGACTTTAAAATCATTGAAATAAAAATCCAAATAAACACAGAAATTTTACCTCAGTGTTTTGTGGACAATTACTCTGTCAAATGTGTCAGGTTGAGACTAGAGACAAGAATAGCAGTAAAGTTTTGACATAATTCATGGGAAAAATAATAAATGACCTAACATAAAGAGATGATTGCTTAAGTAAAAACAGTTAATATTTATTAAAACCTTATTACATATAAAGATAATCTGAGTGAATTATAAATATGTGATTAGGTCAAGGTTGAACAAATTTATCAGAACTGAGATTTAAACGCCAGTAATTTGGTTCCAGAGCATGTACTGTTAACCACTGAACTGAACTACCTCCGAATAGGGAATGAATTGAAAGGTATACAAAAGCTCGGAGGAAAAATGAGACACCATTACTGGGACTTTAGGTCACATGGTAATAACACAGGATAGTAGCAAGAACGATTATATGGAGAGTTTTTGAATGATTGTTGATTTTACCCAAATGAAATCATATCATATGCCGTTCTCTGTATCTTGCTTTTCTCACTTAAAATTACATCATGGTAATCCCTATGGTTGAATTGTTAGAGCTCAAAAACTTTTTTCCTAAAAAAAAATATGCTGCTTAAGTTTCTATGATATGAATGTAAAATGTTTTATTCAACTCTACCTTTATTAACAGACTTCTATTTTATCTGATTTTTGTCCACTTATAATAGTAAGAGATGCAAACAAAGCTTATTTATCATATCCATACATACTGATGTTTTATTACCATGGGATTGACTTTCATGAGTAAAACTACCAGATCCACTAGTATGCCCATTTTTATTTTGAATAACTATTGACAGATTGCTTTCCAAACATCTGTAACAATTCATATTTCCAGCAGCAATGTGTGAGGATAAAATTGTCCTTTCATAAAAGCCAGCCATAGTTTTTATCACTCTTCATATTTTCCAATTTAATCTTCAAGAAGGGTAATTTCATTATGAATTAAAAATTTACTTTCCTCTAAATACTAGTGAGACAGAACACGTTTTCATAAACTTATTGGCTATTTAGATTTAATTATCTATGAATTTCTGATTGGAATACTTTGTTTTTTCTTTTTTTTTTATTTCAGCTTATTATGGGGGTAAAAAAGTTCAGGTTATATATATTGCCCATGTCCCCCCCATCCCCCCCGAGTCAGAGCCTGAAACGTGTCCATTCCCCAGACAGTGCACATCGCACTCACCATGTAGTTATACCCCCATCCCCTTCCCCCCACATCCCCCCCCCAGACAGAACATTCAAGCATGACCATTCCCCAGACAGTGCGCAACGCACTCATCATGTAGGTATACACCCATCCCCTCCCCCCATCCCCCACCTCAGTCCGAAACCCAATTGGTATTATTCCCAAATGTGCACTTAGGTGATGATCAGGGAAACCAATTTGCTGGTGAGTACATGTGGTGCTTATTTTTCCATTCTTGAGATACTTCACTTAATAGAATGGGTTCCAACTCTCTCCAGGAGAACAAAAGGGATTCTGTATCACTGTTATTTCTTATAGCTGAGTAATACTCCATGGTATACATATACCACATTTTACTAATCCACTCATGAATTGATGGGCATTTAGGTTGTTTCCACATCTTTGCAATTGTGAATTGTGCTGCTATAAACATTTGGGTACAGGTGTCTTTTTCATAGAATGACTTTTGTTCTTTTGGGTGGATGCCCAATAATGGAATTGCTGGATGGAATGGTAGATCTACTTGAATCTGTTTAAGATATCTCCATAATGCTTTCCACAGGGGTTGCACTAGTTTGCAGTTGATTGGAATACTTTGACTAATTTTTCTATTGGATTTTTTTACCATTTACATTTTAAATTTGTCAAATGTCTGGTAAATAGTTTATCCAAATGGTATTTTACCTTTGACTTGATTTGTGGTATGTTTTACGTTATGCTAAAATTATTTATAAGTAAGGGAATCATGGCACTCTTTCATTTTATAGCTTCTGAGTTTCTAATCTTGATTAAGAAGGGTTGCCCTAATCAAGATTATGCATACATTCTCCTAAATTTTCTTTAAGATTTTTATTTTTTTTTTAATTTCAGGAAATTATAGGGGTGCAAACATTTTGGTTACATGTTATGACTTTGCCCCATCCCAACCATGATTTGAGACATGCCCTTTCCCCACCTACAATGCTCACCACATCCATTAGTTGTGAGTTTACCCATTCCCAACCCTCCTACCCCCAAAGAATATTACTATTGTGTGAGCACATTAGTGTTGATCAGTCAGTGCCAGTTTGGTGGCAAGTACATGTGGTGCCTATTCTTCCACTCTTGTGATACCTCACTTTGGAGGATGGGCTCAAGCTCTATCCAGGAAAATGTAAGAGGTGTTAGATCACCATTGTTTTATTTTATTATACTTTATATGAAAAATTTTTATAAGGTAAGAATTTTTTTTCATTATGGTGTGAAGAAAGGTCCAAAGATATATCTGGCTTTATGGATAGCAACTTGTACCAGCATTGTTAAAAAAAAAATCTTTTCTTTTTGAACTGAAATAATAACTTTTTCATATGTTAAACTCCAGTAATACTGGGCTCTATTTATAGACTTTATGTATACTTATATATTTGTTTTTTCCTATTTCAATTCTAGAATATTTTGATTAGGTGGAGGCGTGTGTGTTAAAGTAAGACAATGCCCCTTACCCAAGATAATTGCCTTGGTTATTATCAGATAATTATGTTTTCCTGAGCTTTAAAACAATTTTACAATTAAAAAATCTTAGGATTTTAATAGGAATTATAATAAATTTATATATTAATTTGAGGGGCATTGACTTTTTTTATGAGATGTTTATTGCTTTAAGGAAAAAACATGCTTCCATTTGTAGATATCTTATTTTATGTCCTTCAGTAAGATTCCGTGGTTTTTCTATGCTTTACTTGTTAAATTTGTTCTTGAGAATTTTATAATTTTTATTACTATTGTGAATTAAATAGTTCCCTTTCCATGTTTAGCTTGTTATTACTCATAGATTTATCTTCTGTAAACCTACTATTCAAAGTTCCATAATTCCAATAATTTTAGTAGTCTGTTGAATTTTCTCTTCTTATTTAAAAAAAAAACTTAAAAGTGCATTGCCTCATTTCAAATATTTTCATTGACTATTTAAATTTCTGATTGAAATCCACATAATGCTAAATGTGTTATTTTGACTGAATGAGAAATGAATAAATCTTTTGGCAAAGTTGGCTGAGGAGATAACTGAGTAGAGTCCATGCTGAGTTTGAGGCACTACTTTCTTTCTTCTCTCTTGCTTAATCTCAAGTCTGAGTCAAGGTTCCTACAGGCTCACTCGCCCTATTTCTGAGTATATACTGAGCTTTGGCAACATATGATAACACTATCCGCACAAGTAGGTGGTTTTAAAAATTAACCGTCTTTCCCTAAAACTTGTTTTGTGTGCTTAAAGTGAACACCCGGGCAACTAAAATCCGATCATTCTCTTCCTTTCTTTCCCCTAACACCTTGACTGTAAATCTAGTCTATGTGCCTGGACTTCTGCCTGACAATCCTCTTTTCCTGTTCATGCTAAATGAAATGGGGCCTTGAAGATCTTACCCAAATGCTAACAATACTACCTAAACAATACAGTGGGTTTGCCCTGTTTCCCAACATCAACTATATGCCTGACACCAGAGCATGCAAATCATCCTCACTTGGCCCTATGCTTCATCATTACTCATGTACCCATAGATATAGTCCTGGTATAAATCAAATCTGATTTTGACAAATTTCCAGTGCAAATACTGCTGTTTAAGCTTTTCCATTTTCGGGAGACTAACTTTCCCCCATCCCCTACCCTACTCATTTTCCCATTTCTCCCTAGGCCATCAGTGAACCACTCTACATTTTGTGGTATCTCCGTGTCAGGTTTGAACATAATAATCAAAATTAAAATCAAAGGATTACTAACCTCATTAATTACTTACTATAATATATGCAGATATTTTTCTAAATGGTTTACATGTATTAATTCACTTAATTTTCACAACCACCATATGAACTACCCCTGTTTTACAAATGAGAACATTAACTGACATACAGGGCAGGTTTCTCCTTTTGAAAACTAGGCTTCTCTCTTCCCACTTGTCAAACCTTATCCCTTTTAAGATAGCAAGGATTGTTTCCAAAATTAGTATACTGTGTAAATATCCTTTCTCCTTGTTTCAATCACAGATTACTCGGCACTTCTATTTTTTCTTAGCACTTTTTATCAAGTCCTATCTAATTTGTGGTCAACCTTTTCTGATGTTCTTAACATTTTGTAATATTCCTTGTATTTGTTTTTCCTAGTTACGGTATTTTTTATGACTTATTTCCTTTTATAACCCAAACTCATCTGTAAACTTAATGTGCATTCACATTGTTTTCTTTAATCTGATTTCTGTTTTTTCCTCACAATGAATTGTATAATAAAAAATTTAGTGCTTTCTATCATGTTGAGCTATGTTTCCTTTATAGAGGCTCTTGCTCTAGGATTACTTTGAAATCTAATTTGAAATAAATGTTTGACAATGTCCTGAATTATGTTCTGAATTTTATTCTGGAAGCTTTTAGGGTCTTCTTTCTATCCAAGTTATTTCAAAATTTCAATAAGATATAATTGGCTGGGAGTTACTTTTTATTCATTGCACTGAGCATTTAGTGAGTCCATTCAATCAGAAAACTTCTATCATTCAGGCTACAGAAATTTTCCTCTTCTCTGTAATAATATCACCACCTCCAATCTCCATTGCTCTCTCTTTCTGCAACTATTAGTCAAATGTTTGCCATCCTGTATAAATAATTTTATTTCTACTTTTTCTTTCCCTTTATTATAACTCCTAGGAGTTGGGAGTCTCTCTAGTATGTTTTCTTTGCAATATATACTGTGGAAGAGAAGTAGCTTGTCTACTTAGGATGTTAAATAATTTTTATATTCTTACATGAATCTCATTTTCAATCACTCTGATTCACCTCACGTTTTTAGATTCCTTGTGTCTTTAGGAGGATTCTCCAGGGTAAATCATCTGGCAACTCATTTGGCTCTTTCTCTAGGGACACTGAGGTTTGACTTTCCCTTTTCAGTCAGTCGTAATTACTTCATTTGTTTTTTATCATAACATTTTGAATTTTGGATTGGAAAATCTTTCCCTACTTTGTTGAGGATAGGATTGGTGTTCCTGTTTTTTTTTTTTTTATTTTATTTTCCTTGAAATTTTAGAGCAATTTTTAAATCTGGGTTGTCAAAATTTTTAGAGATGCATCACTTGCAGTTGACCATTTTTATTCCTCTCTTTCTTGTCTCCAGGGCTTAGTCCGTGCTATTCCTTTTTCAGAGAAAGACTCATCTCCTTATCGCACCCTTTACTCCTCTATCACGGTAATAATCATACTAGGTTGTTACTGTCCAAATGTTTGAACCAAGCATGTAGACACCATGAAAACAAAACCAGGCTATGATTGCTGTTGTCACCACCAACACAGCATCACTCAAATACATGTTGAAAAGATAAGTGTGTTTTTGTGACCCCATCTCTCATCCCCACACAGACCAGTGGAAGTAGAGAGGAGTGAGGTTGATGACTCTGGGCAGGATTTCTGTCATGTCTTGGATTCACACTCCAGAAAGACAGCATCAGAGCCAATTAGCCATGCCATCTCCACATATGGCTGTCACCATATGCCTCAGCAGAAAGGCACCAGACAAAAATATGCCATCATTTCTTCCTGGAATTTAGCAGTGTTTGTGCATCTGTTAATGCTCATGGATTTTATTATTATTTATTGCTATTTTGAAGAATGCCCTAATTAACCCTCTAGGAGAAGATCCTCACACGTATTTTTTACTCCTACACTTTTCATTTCTCCTTTCTTTCATGCCCATCTTTACCTTTTAATGCTTTTTTTTTTTTTTTTTTTTTTTTAATGAACTCTTGTCTGCCTCCTCAGAAACTTTTTTTGTTCCCTTACCTTCCTGGATTATCTCTCATAATTAGCATAAGAATTCTTCATTCTCTTCAATAAATCAATGCATAGAGATGTTTCCTAAATGGTTTCTTCCATTTTAGGTAGTCAGGAGGCCAGCCTCCATTCATAATATTCAGAATAAGAAACAGCCTCGATCAGGAAGATAAACATAATACATCCTCTGGTTTCCAGGAACAGGTCCACCTGTGCCCATGTGAGTCTTGCTGGCCATGCCTATCCACAGCGGATATCTGGCCATGAGGTAGCTATTAGAAAAAGTATGTTTAAGATTTATCCATTCCTTCCCTGCCCTTTAACTGTTCTGAATGTATCTGTGAATGTATACCTGTGTACCAAGTCTTGCTTTCGTCAATATACACTAGCACACTCACCCTTGCAGATCTGCATCAGCAACTTGGAAAAATTATTTCTCTCACCTCTAACAGTCTATTTTGTTGTGCTCACTCACTAGGGGTTTCTAGCAGGTCACCTTTTCCTTCTGCAAATAGGGTTCCCAAAACTGTAAATAAAAGTGCTGACCTTACCACCTCTCATTTGAACCCAAACAGCTTTAAATTATCCGATTATTTTCACCTTTTTGGAAACTGAGTCTGAAAAACAGGATTCACAATAGCTGCCTGTTGCTATTTCATTGTCCTGCATCATGAAAAATGAGGCTGTAACTCACAAGGATGCATGGATTTCCTCCTTGAAACATTCATCTGCTACAAGTTATCACTGAGTGAGGTATATACAGCGATCTCCCTCCAATCTCCTCAACGATTTTGCAGTTAGAGGGCTTACAAGTTGGCTTCTAAATAGACCCAGAGATGACTAAAGATTTACCCTTAATGAAATTCTTCTCATTTCTCTCAACCAAACTAGAAATGAGTTGACAGAAAGAGAAAACTGGCTAGTAAAATTAATAGGTATTGGGTGCGTGCATGTGCATATAAGGAAATGACCTTCTTTGCCCTCAAATGATAATCCATTTGTTATTTTAAAAAATGCAAAAAGCACATTTATTTATGCTCACGCATTCTATAAAACAGAAGAACCCCAACAAACAAGGGGAAGCAACCATATGCATCTTGCATAACACTTTCAGATTAAGGAAGCTGGCGTTTGCCCTTCCCCTGTAGGGCTCTTGTCCATCAAGGCCATTATCAAACTAATGCTGATGCACCAAAAAGAAAGCAAAGAAGCCCCTAGAGCCTCCTTCTTTGCTTTGAGCCAATTGTCAAGGGTTACAAAAAAGGAAAAAAAAATATCTTCTTGATCCCTATGGTGGTAAGTTTATTTTCTGAAGCGTGAGAATTTATTCCTCTTATTTCTACATGCAGAACCATTGATACAGTTTGTTAGAAGGGAGATAGAAGGGAGATAGGGCTCTTTTCTGTCTTTGAAGTTCCAGGCAAGATTTTTAAAGCGGTGAATTTCCCAGGGTGATTATTTGCTGGGTGGCATAGAAATTTTCTTTCTACCTACTCTGCTTGCTGTTGCCTATGTTGACTGCCTATGTTACAGTATTGATTCACATAATCCTCTTTTTCTAAGCACTGTCTTAGGGGCTAGAGTTAGAAAGTGTTGAGCATGCATGAGAAATAGAGCAACATTTTAGACAACAAAAGTTTCTATCTGTAGTCCTATTATTATCTGTATTATATTGGGGGTGGGAGAGATATGTCTGTTAAAATGCTATTTATTCTCACCCAGTCTGTAACATAAAAATACCGACTTAAACAGCTTTGAAAATCATAAAGGACAATACTAAAGGTCTGGGCTCACTGGAATACGATCGCTGCTTAGTAGGTGCTCCTGCCATCCCCTGGTGCTGTTATAGTTTGTCATTAAACGTATAGTTGTTCTTAACTGAGTGATTTGGAAATGCATATTGGAGTTCTAGCAAAACCTCACTGGATTGGTAAACTCTTTCACTAGGAATGGTATTGAAGCCTATCTGGTAAATTCTTTCAAAACCACCCCATTAAAGTCTTTATCTAGTTTCTCCCTGAATTTCTCCTAAGAGAGAAAACTTACTGCCTTTCTGAGGCAACCAATAACGTTATTGACACTATAAGTCATTAATATATTTTTCTCATACATTACGTTAAATCTGCTTCACTTTTACTTTTACTTCTGCCTCTGCCATATGAAATCATAAGTAATGAGCTGCTCCCTCTTATACAGTATTTTATTAAATATTCAGAACCAGATCAGCTGTTTCTAATACTAAATATGTGTAGCATGTTACAGCTTACATAAATGCATTGGCATAAATGATCTCATTGGACCTACACAATAACTTTACAATGTCTGATACTCTTATATCTGTGATAGATGAGGAAACTGGGCCTTAAAGGGAAAAAAAAAAACTTACCCAAAACCGCTTAACTCTCACCTAAAATAACAGAGGTTCAAACCTAATCTTTTTGACTCCACATCTGGAGTTCTATTCAATCTCTAACACTGAAGAATTTCTGGACTCTTCACTAATTTCATCATTATTCCCTGGGTGACATCTACCATTCTCACCTTTTAATAATGTGGCTCACAGAGTCAAGAACTTAGGTGTGGCCTGCCCAGGGCAGAATTCAGTGAGGTGATCACTAGGCTCAAATACTTTCTTTCTTAGACTTGCTTCTCACTGTTGATTCATGCTGAACCTATGAACACTTAGAGCTTTCTGTCTATGAGATTACTAACAATTCATGATGCCTCTTTGTTGAAATTGCAGTCAATTCTTAAATCTAAATTCCTAGCAAATACTTTTATTCTCCCAATATTTCTAGATTTCTTTTATTTTTTAATTTGGTTCTGTGTCTTGGGTTTATGGCACAATGAAAATGACAATTAATTTTATTTGGCTTCTGACATTCAAGAATATTTTCCAATTGCAAATTTATCTTCTCTTCTCATTGTTAATATTCACCAAGGACTCAGCAATAACAGATTGTATTTTATTTTATCAAGGTCTTTAAGTACCTTATGCTAAGTACAAAGTTAGGAAATTATAGGCACAGTACACAGCCAGTGGTAGAGATATATTTGGTTAGCAACACTTCTCAACTGTACTGCTTAGACTTCTAGTTGTTCTGCTTACACACATAATGACCCTATAGATGAAAATACATAACTGAGATAGCAGTGAACAAATTATAAATGTGTAGACTACATCAAGTAATAGTAAAAAACATAAATGCTTTCTACTCAAAATAATTCATTATTGGACTCACATCTTGAAAAGTGATTTGAATTATTGAAATCAACAACCCTGTACTTGGTTTCAAAGCTAACAAGGGATACGAAACAGATTTGATTTTATATGACAAGAAACATATTTTTCATTAACTGGACTGTTTTTATGGTGTTAGAATTTCTTTATTTAAATTTTGTTTTTTTCTGCTTTCCTATTAAAATCCTTTTTGAAAAAGTTTGCCTGCTTTACCTCTGCTGAGGAAATTGAGCTGGGGGCATGAGCATCCTTCCCAGGGCCAGGCCTGACACAGGCTGTGGGAAAGGAAATGAGAGGGTCTTGAGGGGAACTGAAACTCAAGGGAGAGTCAAGGCCACAATGGCCCCTCTTTTTCTGGGCAATCTCCTCTTGGAAGATTTCACTAAACTATGGGAAGCCATGGGTTTAGCTTTCACAAAGGGAGGATTTTCCATGTGACTCTAAATCAAAGACAAACTTTTGAGAAATTAGTATCATTCATGAATCACAGCTAGGATTTAGAGTCTAGTCTGTGCTCATTTTTGACCATTTTATGTTTCCTTAATTTGATTGTTTATAGCTGCCTGTGGTAGGCGTCTAATAATAATGGTTACACAGCCAAATTTTCCTTCTGTACAACGGCTACCACCTGCTACCTTGGTTCAGCAACAGTGGTCTCCCATGTGGCTGAATCCTCTCCAAATAGATGTATAAATCCTGAAGTACAAAGATCTTTTCTTCTCTTTTTATTAACCTCTGTAAAAGAGCTAAGTGGAGCAGCACACAAGTGAAACAAAGTATCCTACATAGGGTGTGAGTGAATACTAGAATAGCAGGGAATTCACCCTGACAAATCTTGACTGGGATTGAGGCAAGTTTGGGGATGTCCAAGGGTTTGTTGATCAATAAGACCCCTAACAGTTTCAGTAGTCATCAGGATGGTAAGGCTCTCTATGCCAGCAGGGGACCATTGACTTCGCACATGGAGTAGTATATATGGATGTTTGACAGCAGCCTGCATCTAAAATTCAGAAGATTTTGCCTAATAGATGGCTTGGACATCTGCCAATCCTTTCACTTAGCTGCTCCAGGGGAACAGGCTGACTCTAACCCAGCTTCAGACTTCAGTGATAGCTCCATTTTGTGTCTTACAACAACTAACATCCCAAAGGAAAACTTGACATATCAACCATGAGATAAATCATCCTAAATCTGAAATGTCACATCTCTCCAGAACAGCTAAATACCATGTAATTCTCTATTGGACGATTCATCAATTCTTGGCCACTGTCCTTTAGAGGTGAGGTTCTAAAGAGTAGAAGATGTGGAATCATTTTGAAGCATAAAATAATTTATGTATTGGAAAACTATAATTATGAAGGAGATTATTCAGCTAGCATGTTCAGCTTTTCTTTTTCAAGGTTGTGTCATGAAACTCATATAAATGTGAACATTGGTTTGCATACCCAGGTGAGCTAGGATAGTTGATAACTTTCTTTATGAGTCAGCATTTCTTTTTGTTTTTTGATTTGTTTTATGGAATTTGCAGTCCCAACAATAGCTATTGTTTTTATATAGTTAGCATATTACACATTTCTAAACAAAAGATATTCCAGTTAGAATAAATTACACCTGCACAAAAGAGGTGTTAAATTTAAGATTAATGATCTGATAGGTCAAGTATGAATTTGAGATAGCATAACTTCTAACTCCTTCATTTTCTCAGTAAATAAATCAACACAAAGATTTGAAATGACCATTCAGTGTTATGAAACCCATGAACAGCAAAACTAGAACTTATACCAAGTTTTCTTTATTACTCATATATAGAGTGGAAATCTCAAGAGAGGAAGTCAGATCTCCTGGTGACATTTATATGGTAAATTGGTTTAAGAGCACCAGCTTTGGAGCCAGGCAGACTTGCTTTTCAGTATTGGCCTTGTCGCTTACTAGATATATTACCTGGTAGGTTACTTAAATTCTCTGAGATCTAATTTCCTCATATCTATGTATTTTATAAGCATACAAATAATACTCATCCTAGAAGGATGTTTCAATAAGTAAAGAAGAATGACTCTATAGTACCTAACTTGAGGTTTCTCCTTCCTTTGTACTTCTTTTTCTATTCCCAGGATATGTACATTTGATCAACAAATATAACCCCTATCCTGAGTTAGCAATCCATCTCAAAGAGGTAAATGTAGCATTTATTTACTTATTCATTCAACAATTATTTAATATTCATAAATATTGTACTCTGAGATGAAAAATTTAAAAACCGCGTATGCAAAGATAACCAATTCTCAAAGAAGCAGAGTTCAAATTGGCACAGAAATTCTTCAACTTGACAGTAGACAGCTTAAGTCAAGGCTAAGTGCATTAATTTTGGAGTCACAGGCCTATGTTTGGAGCATAGTTCAGCCATTCACCAACTGTATTATCTCAAATAATTATTCAGTTGTTCTAGGCCTCAGGTGTGTTGACTGCAGGCTGTAAATAGTTCCTGCCTCATAGGGTTGTGAGGCCTTAATGATTATTTAATGCAAATTACAAGTAATAATTACTCAATAGTTGCTTACCATATAATATTCTTATACTTACTTTGCATACTTACCATGTAAGTATACTTACTTATAACACAAGTATACTTACTACTTAGTAAACAATAAATGCTTACTGTCAGTAATATTGATTATTATGTCCATGGAGATCGAGGTGTGCCTGTGAGTGTGAGAGAGAGTGGGTGCATGTGTGGGTGTATAGCTAGATTATCTCAGCCATCTAAAGTGCTGAAGATAGACATCCTTTGCAATTTATTCCAAGGTATACAGGTAGCCCCAAGAGAGCATATCTTAGGCAGTAGGCAGCAGCACAAGATCAGGAAATAGATACCAGGGGAAACGGAAAAGTATTGAGAGGAGACTCATGCTTGGGGTGGGGATTAGGGATGGAATGGTGGTAGTCGACGAAAACAAACAAGCAAAAGTAAATACACAACAAACATTGGGTTTTGAAAATGTAAGATTTATTTGAAATTTTCCTTAATTTAAACTGTTCAGGAGTAGGTCTAAGCTACATGTCATTTGTTTGGCTATTTGCTTATTCAACAGACATTTGTTGAGAGCAGGATTATGAAGATGAAGTCATATAACAGTCAAACATGGCACCTGCTTTTATAACGCTTATAGTCTAGTGGGAATGGTGCCTTTTAGCACCCATTCCTAAATCTTGCATTTCTCCACTAGGGTCCTTTAGCTGTATATCTGGTATACTTTTCCCAAGAGAGAAAAAAATATTCTATGTATGCCTGGGGTAATTTTATGATTAAATTGAATTTACCTAAATTCAGTGTCTAATATCAGCATTAACTTTATGCTATTGAATACAATTTCACATGCATTTAAGTTAGAGAAATAGAAACATTTAATGTGAAATATATTTATAAATATTTCAATTGGAGGCCAAAATGTAAATTTCTCTTTTGGCAGTGTTGACAAAGATGCTTTTATATTGTCTCTGAGAAAATTCTATATAAAGATTTTATGAATGAGTTTTAATGTTTTATTAAGAAGGTAATATAAGGATTTTCATGCATGTGAATTTATTTATGAAAAACGTGTTTTGTATTAACAAAATGTGATAGTGTAAATTCACTTTACTGTCCCATAGGACATTTTACACAGTTGCAGTTTGTGGTTGTTGATATTTATGGAAGTCATTAATGTAAACATTGGGGGAGAAAATATTCACTTTAAGTAAGGTAACATAATGAGAAACATGATCAATGTGCACCACAGAAACACATGCTTCTGGAAAGTTTTATTGGAGCTAGAAGCTTTGATTATCACAGTTACCAATTACAAAGCAAGCAGGCAAAAAATTCAGAGAATAAAAAATGTTTTATGCAAATTTAGCACATATATTTCTTTTCATTTCACAATACTCTTCTCCTTTGTTGTTCCCAACATAGTGATAAAATCACAAGTGACTTAAAAAACTTTAACTCTTAACACAGCAAAACTTGATCTTAGATTTTAAATGTATCTGTGGTTCACAAAGAAACAAAGGGTTTTATTTTTGTGTTTTATTTCTGGAAAACTTTCTATTGCTATTTCCTCAGTAAATACGAAAGTTTCCTTTAAATACATTCCAATTAAACTGTACTACACAATAACTTTTATCAATTCCATCTTAAAATAATATACATATAGGAATAGAAGCACTTTTATCAATAAAAAATGATCTTTATAATTAAATAGAGTTAGTTTTAAATTCCTGCTTCTTTAGGTGCTACTGCTGTAACCTTGGGAAAATTAGTAAATCTCTAAGCTTTATTTTTCATAAATTAAAATAGGTTTGTACTAAACAACATTATTATGTTGTTTAAACCATTAGAAATATGATTTAAAAGGTTAGTAAAGTACCTTCACAAACAATAAGGTTAAATAAATTGTAGTCATGAGTTCTTAGGTTTATTGTTAATATATAAATCTAATAGGCCCAAAAGTCCATTTAGGTAAAAGAAAATGTGAATAAAGAGAAAATCTGAGAATATAATAGTAAGTCAACACTGGAGCTTCCGGTTCAACATGGTGTTTGGCTAGTGAACTTTTTTTTTTAACTGAAAAATAATCCATGAAGACACAGAAAAAAGTGAAAATCCAAGATACCTTAAAACTAAAAAAATATAATGACATAATTTGGGATGGTAGAATTAGGGATATTTCCTTGATGATAAAATCTATGGAATTTCATTAAGAATTGCAATCTATGTCCAATGCATGCTTGCCACATGCTTTGTTCGAGGGTAGGAAGTAGATTGCCTCATTTCTTTTCAGCTTCATACCTAGATTGGAGACCTAGTGTTTGTACCTATAAAAAAACTGAACAATGTTTCTTCTACTGCATAGGTGCTAATATTTGAGACAGCTAGAATACAAAATACCACTTTCACCACACTTTCTTTCTCTTTCACCACGTTTCTTTCTATGTGGCTTCCAATACCAAAATATCTAGAAAATTAAAGGGCACTGAATGATAGTGATTAGAATTTGGGTGGGATACATGGGGATGGAGGAAGTGGGAATATTGTTGGCTATGCATGGCATTCCAGGGTGATAGTTTATATCTAACTTACTAAAACAGAAAATCAGTATTTTATGCATAACCTCTAACACCATCATTGATTAACATTTTGCCCAAAGTTGTGGCCAGTGCAGTAGAACACAGAAAAGAAATGAGAAAATCCTGTTAGAAAAAAAGTGTAACATTATGGACACATAATACTGTTGTGTAACAAGAAAGCCCTACAGCGGCACTGTCTAATATCACTTTCTGCAATGATGAAAAAGTTCAGCTAGTGACTGTGCAAGGAGGTAGCCATTAACCACATGTGGCTATTCAGCATTTGAAATGGGGAATGTGTGAGTAAGGAGCTGAATTTTTTATTTAATTGAATAGAAGTGAATTTAAATTTAAATAACTTAAATGGGATGAACAGCTATGTTGAACAGCACAGCCCTAGTATATTATTTAAATTCATTAGAATTAAAAATGAACATCCAGCCAAATGGCAGCTATAGTGTCATACTTTTAAATGATTTTTTCCATATATCATCAAGCAATTAAAATTATAATTGAAAAATTCATTCACTTTGTTATTGCAGTAAAATATCCAAAACTTACCTAGTATAAACTCTGAATAAAATGAATAATTCTCTTAGAGCTATTAAAAACTTTAAAATTTAGCTGAAAGTTTTAAGAAACAAATTTGGATACGAGAAAGATGTGACTGAATGTAAAGTCTGGATATTGTAAATATGCTAGTTTCAGCTAAATTAATTTATGGGTTTAAATAAATTTCAGTCAAAAGTACAATAGAATCTTTCTTGGAATTTAATTAAATTTTTAAAAAGTGGGTTTACTGTAGATTTGCACATTGTATTATCATGTGCCTCTAACTTCAGGAAGATTATAAGATTCCATCTTTTGAACTCAGACCTGGCCTTATGATTATATTTGTCCAGTGAAATGTGGATGTAGAGGGCATTCTAGAAGTCAGTAACTCTCTTTTCCCCACAGCCCTGGAATCTTCAGTGTTCCAGAGTGAAAACAGCCAGAAGATCTGCTGTTAACTCATGATAAACATGAAACATAAGCAAGTAATAAAACTTGGCTTTGTAAACCACTGAGATAAATGGGCATATTTATCAATATTTCTTTGTGTTTCACCCATTTTAGTCCATATTAAATTGCATTCTAAAACTAAAATATTATACTAGTCTGATATTGGTATAAGAAGCAACAGACGCATCCCTGAGACCTGAGTCAGACCGAGACCTAGAAACATAGAGAACTGGGAATACTCTTGGCCCCATACTATGATACACTCACAGCCCACGGTGCATTGAGAGGGTTCAAAGATGAATGTTCACAACATACTTCCATATACATGTCATCAGACTAAAGAGAATTGGAGTGAAGTGCATTGGCAAGTTTTTAGTGCTTTATGTAATTATAAATCATAATGAGCAGATTACTGAACCATTTTGTGTGGACAGACAGCTATTAAGTTGGTGCAAAAGTAATTGTGGTTTCAGCATTGTTGAAATTTGTCATTTGATATTGGAATACATTCTTAAATAAATGTGGTTATGTTATACATCATTTTAATGTGCATTTCTTTTTTTTTGCTAATGACTTGTTATTTGCTGTTTATTTTATATTTGTTTTCAACTATGGAAATGATGTTAGACAAAAAGCAAATTCCAGTGATTTTCTTATTTGAGTTCAAAATGGGTCGTAAAGCAGCAGAGACAGCTCACAACATCGACAGTGCATTTGGCCCAGGAACTGCTAATGAATATGCAGTGCAGTGGTGGATCAAGAAGTTTTGCAAAGGAGACCAGACCCTTGAAGATGAGGAGCACATTGGCCAGCCATCAGAAGTTGACAACGACCAACTGAGAGCAATCAGCAAAGCTGGTCCTCTTACAGCTGCATAAGAAGTTACCGAAGAACTGCACATCGACCATTTTATGGTCCAGCATTTGAAGCAAACCGGAAAGGTGAAAAAGTTTGATAAGTAGGTGCCTTATGAACTGACGGACAATCAAAAAAGTCATCATTTTGAAGTATTGCCTTCTCTTCTTGTATGCAACGATGAATCATTTCTAGAACAGATTGTGACATGCAACAAAAAGTGGATTGTATACAACAACCTGCGACAACCAGCTCAGAGGTTGGACTAAGAAGAAGCTCCAAGGCACTTCCCAAAGCCAAAACTTGCACCAAAAAAAGGTTATGGTCATTGTTTGGTGGTCTGCTGACAGCCTCATTCACCTACAGCTTTCTGAATCCTGGTGAAACCATTACCTCTGAGAAGTGTGCTCAGCAAATCAATGAAATGCACCAAAACCTGCAATGCCTGCAGCCCGATATTGGTCAGCAGAAAGGGCCCAATTTTTCTCCATGACAACACCTGACTGCACAATGCACAACTAACACTTCAAAAGTTGACCACATTGGGCTACGAAGTTTTGCCTCATCCACCATATTCACCTGACCTCTTGCCAACCAACACCACTTCTTCAAGAATCTTAACAACTTTTTGCAGGGGAAAAACGCTTCCACAACCAGCTGGATGCAGAAAATGCTTTCCAAGAGTTCATTGAATCCCGAAGCATGGATTTTTATGCTACAGGAATAAACAAACTTATTTCTCATTGACAAAAATGTGTTGATTGTAATGGTTTCTATTTTGATTAATAAAGATATGTTTGAGCCTAGTCATAATGATTTAAAATTCACGGTCCAAAACTACAATTATTTTGCACCAACCTAATACACGTGGGATATATTGTTCAGTATTCCATGCCCTTCAGAGAATTCAGAGAGATTATTTTTTTTTTTTTGTCTTCAAGGTAGGAGGCAGACTGGATGAATGCCTCCCAGATTGTCCTGTAAATCTGTTATCTCAAAAACGCAAGGTAGATTCATGAAATTAGGATTGAGTCAGTTGCTATTAAAAAAAAAAAAAAAGAATACAACTTAAAGACCCTTAAAAAGGAGTTTAAGAATTTAAGTTAAACTATGCATGACTCTGTGAAGGCATGGAGCTGCAGAAGAGTATGCTGCTAACAGGTGTGAAATGGAGACAAGCAGAAGCACACAAGAAGATTAAAATGCCTGCTACAGGAACAAATAAATGGACAGGGGATTACATTAAAATATAAAGAGCAGAAGGATTGGTGCACCTCAGGTTGTTGGTGAAAGTTATGAAAATTTCACTAATTTGTCAGCATGGATGGGCAAATCGGATGCTAATCACTGTTTGAGCCTATAGCCTGGGTGTTAGCAGATGATTGTCCTATCACTAAATACCAAGGGAGCTCTCAAGTTCCATTTCTTTGTTGGTCTGAGAGGAGGCTGACAGTTGAATAAGCTTTTTATAGTTGTTATTTTGCATGCTTAATATTCACTCAAAATTTGTCCAAAAATATTATCGGAAAAATTCAAATCAATTTGAGACTAGTAAGAGGTAGAATAACAAAGCATAAAAAAATCACTCCTTCATGCAATTAATATTTATGAAATTCTTACTATTTGCTAAACACTAGAGTAATTGCTGGGCAACAATCATCCATACCCTTATTGAACTTACAGTCTAATTTTATCAAATAACCATATATATAAATGTAAGACTGCAACTATGGCAAAGGCAATAAAGAAGAATTACACAGTGCTTATACGATCATGTAACATTTAAATAATCTGGTGGTCAAGGAAAGCTTCCCTAAGGAAATCACTTTCATTCTTGGATCTTCTGAAAGATGAGTAGGTGTTAACCAGGAGAGAAAAAGGGAGTTTTCCCACCAAAGGGCATAGTATATACAAAGAGGCAGCTGGGACGAAAATAAACATGTGAAACTTACAGGATTGAATCCGAGAGAAGAAAGGATAGAAAGTTTGGTATAGGAAGATACTAGAAACTAGGTAGAGAGGGACAATGTGGGGTCTAGTGGGCCTTATTTTGAGCTATACTTCTTAACACAATAGCCATGGGCCCATGTGGTTATTTAAATTTGAATTTAAAGAAATAAAAATTAAATAAAATCAAGAATTTAGTTCCTTAGTTGAACTAGCTACATGTAAGTGCTCACAACCCACACTTGACTACCATATTGGAAAGTTTAAAGAACATTTTCAGCATTGCAGAAAGTTCTAATGAATAGCACTTTGTTTGGCATTTGTTTTTATTCTAAGAGCAGTGGGAAGTCACAGAGAATTTCCTTCAACATTGAGGTGAAGAGTAATATGATCAACATGCATTTTATGAAGAACTTGATGGCTATAGGATAGAGACAGTTTGGTTGGGGAAAGGCAACTTGTATATACGTAGGCCACTTAAGGGACTATTGTAGCCTCCAACAAAGAGGTTATAATAGTTGGACAGAGTTGTGTAATTTTAGGAGATTAAGCAGTCAACACTTAGTAATGGATTGAATTTGGGAATTGAAGAGGTTTTTGGCTTTCACAGTTTCTCAGTGGTGATGTCATTAATAGGAGGACCACTGGGATTTGCACCATAGCTACAGAGAGGAGGAGCACTTTCTCTGAGGTATCTGAGCAATTGAAGATGCCAAGAAGCAGCTGGTAAAAACCAGTGCCCTTAGCTGAGTCTCTAAGAGGGCCAAGAAGAATTTCAACACCTGCCTTTAAAGAAACAAACTAGCAACATCCACAACAAACAAAAAAGAAAATGTCTCTCTGTTTCTTTCTTCCCACCTTCTTTTCCTTTTCTCTTCCCTATCAAATTTCCTGGCCACCTGTAACTTGTTCCTTTTAAGAGATTCTTCAGCTTAGAGTGAGGTTATGAGATGTATAATTCAATTTTGGTTACACACTCTTTGTATTACAATAAGAGCTGGACATTTAACCAACTGAAAGCATAGCCAACTCATATTTGAGTGCTAAATGAGATGCCAGTAATGACACTCCAACATTTTCTGGATAAAAACACCAAAGCTTAGGGAATTTCCATGATTTGGTGAGACTTCTGCTTTTGCGTATTGTTTTTTTTCTGCTTATACCATGTTGCTTCCCTGAGGTGAGGAAAATAAGTCTTTTTCTAATCCAAAACTTTGCAGTAAACGGTA
This sequence comes from Eulemur rufifrons, assembly GCF_041146395.1. Taxonomy (NCBI): domain Eukaryota; kingdom Metazoa; phylum Chordata; class Mammalia; order Primates; family Lemuridae; genus Eulemur; species Eulemur rufifrons. Next base: position 67,535,255 of record NC_090997.1, on the reverse strand, counting down.
TGAGAAATATCTTTGGAACTGCCTAGCCTAAAGGCAGACGCTGCACAGCTCTGCTTGATAATGAAAGAAAGAAAGACTCATGCTAGGTTTCTTGGCACAATTTTAAAGACATAATCCTTCAACATTTCTTGATACTATAGCAGTATATTTTGATGGTATCTGTGTGTTGCTCAGAGAATTTCAAAGTAGTTTTAAATTTCTTTAGCCACAAAGAGCTTGTCAAAGACTGTTGAACAACTACAAAAAATGTGAAAACAAACATTGTTGGTGAATACAAAAAGCTTACCGATTTGGAACAGGTTTCAAAACACCAAATCCAGCATTTCTTATCGAGATTATATATTTTCTGTCTTTTCACTTTGCTCACTCACTCTCTAGCTTTGTTATTTCCATCTGCTTAGATATACTCTGTATTTTTTTAGTGTTGGTGTAAGATAAAGTTTACTAACCTGAATTATTACTTTACAAATATAATTGAGGAACCTCAATAAAACAAATTTTTGGAAGCCTATTTTAAAGGGGGAGATCTACGTTCCATTTAAAGCAAATATTTTCACTTTAAAATATCTTGATTTTTTTTATTCCATGTTTTTATAGGAAACAGAATCCACATTGGGTATTAACAAAAAAATCTGGACTAATCCTTTCATTTCATTTATGTAAGTACCTAAAGCATTTGGCATTTGTTCTAAATAATCTGCTTAACAATCTGGTGACATGAAAAAACATTGCCACTCTTTTTTAAACATAAAAAGATAAAATGTAGGTCAATTGAATTTGTAATATCTGGTAAGAAATTAGTTGATAAAAGCTAGAAGAATAGTTAATGGTTCCTGTTGAATATTAACAAATTAAGTATAACACTAGAAATACTAGAACCTATCTTTCTTAGTTTTAACTACTCCATTAAAAGCTAACTTGAATTTCTAACAAATTAATCTGAAGAAAGGCTGAGATAGATGATTTTGAACATATGAAGGCACATAAATCCAGAAGTGGTTGCTTTTCTTTTTTCTTTCCCTTTCTTTCCTACTCGTTTCTTTCAACCTCTCTCTCCTTCCCTCCCTCCTTCCATCCTTCCCTTCCCTCCCTCCCTTCATTCCTTTCTTCTTTCTTTCTTTGTCTTTTTTCTTTCTCTTTCTTTCTTTCTAATTGACAATAATATGTATATTTGTGGTGTATAACATGATGTTTGAAATATGTGTACATTGTGGAAATGGCTAAATCAAGCTAGTTAACATGTGGATTACCTCAAATACTTATTTTTGGTGGGTGAGAACAATTAAAATCTAATTTCTTAGCACCTTTCAAGAAGGTAATACCTTGCTATTAATATTAACTGTAGTCTCCATATTGTACAGTAGATCTCTTGAATTTATTCCCCCGTCTACGTGAAATTTTACAACCTTTGACCAACATCTCCCCAATCCCCCCCCAACCTCCTCCAGCCCTTGGAAACCATTATTCTATTATTCTCTGCTACTTTGAGTTCTACCTTTCTACCTTTTTAGATAACCACATATCAACGAGATCATGCAGTACTGTCTTTCTGTGCTTGGCTTGTTTTACTTCGTGTATTGTCCTCTGAGTTCATCTATGATGTCACAAATGACAGGATTTCCTTTTTTGTTAATTGTTCTCATCTCTAATTTGAGCCCAATATTATTCTTATCATGACAAATCATGCAGATGACCAAAAAAAATACCCCTCAAAACAGTAACCAAAGAAAACAGTTCAGGTCTTGAAGTACAAATACTATGTCCTCTTACTTTCATTATATATTTTCCAATTTTTATTGAAATGAGAAAAGATGTAGTCATGGAAATTGCTTACTAATATATCAGTTTTATACCGACTTGACCTTGTTTCAAGAAACATGCTTGAAAAGTTGAAAAATACCTTGCTAAGTAATATGCATTAGTCATTAACATTAACTCATTTTCAGATAAATAGTAAATCTCTTCTGATTTTATAGCTAGGAGTTAATCCAGTAGGGTGGTTATCATCAACTCCAAACCTTTTGGGGTTTTTAATTGTTCTACTCAAATGGAAAGCTTTATGCCAGCTTTTGTTACCACCCAATTAATTCTCAAACCCAATTAAGATAAAATCATACATAATAATCTTCTACTCATTACTAAGTATAAAAAATTTGCCTCCATCACTTAGTTCTTTTGAACCACCATTGACAACTTCTGATTACTGGCACGTCAGTCCTCTGTGCTTCTTTGCTTATTAGCATTCATGGACTTTTGGAAAAAAGATACCTACTTCAATTTTCTAATTCAGATTACATTGAACATTTCCAACAATTTGAATAGCCCTGTAATTATTTGTCTTTGAATACTGGACTTCACATTATATTTGTTTTTAACATCACTCCTGCTTGAGAACAATGTGATACCAAAATAAATGTGATGTGATTAACCTGCCTATTGGCTGGTTATCAGTTTCATTCATAAAATCTCTGGGAATAAAAACATAAATATTAAAAGTAACATTTATATTTAAGTTTATAAAATAAATTATGTAAATCATAATTTTTATTTTTTTGATTTAGGTAATTGACTATTATTTCTCAAATTCTGGATAGCATTCTACATATTTTTAAATACCCATTCAAGTAATGTTTTGCATAGTATTACAGAAAATGTTCTAAATTGTATTCAAGTACTGTATTCTTTCCATAAACATAATTTAACATTATGTAAATTTAAATTTATTATGGCATTGTGAAATAATGCTCAGATATTTTTGCCATCTGGTTTTTAAAATAATTAGTCCTGTTTATTTCAGAAAATTAACAGCATTCAAATGCATTTTTATGCCTTATTCATGTAACTGAATTCAGTTAAAATATTTAAAGAAATATTTTTGTAAACACAAAACAAATTAATGAATCGGTGTTCATGCAAAATTCTGAGAGTAAACCATACATGGTATTAGCTCCTTGAAGTAATTTTATCTGCATAAACATCTGAAATGGCAATAAATTAATTTTTTTACATCTATTTTTATAATGCTTTATTGATATGGTAGTTCTGGATTCTCATTAGAGATGCCACCAGAGAAAGGATGCATGCCCCTGTACGGATTTCTGATTACCAGCATATTTTCATTCATACAGCTGATCACACTTATAATTTATTTATTGGTGTGATTTCTCCATTAATGTCTCATTAGACTGAGGCTAGTGAGGATCTAAATATCTTTAGATCTTGGTACGATGATTGTTATATAAGATTCTTTCAGTAAATATTTGCCAATTGAATGAATGGATGAATTAATGGCCAATTAGAGGGAATAGGGTCAGGAAAAGGTCAATATATGTCAAAAAATTCCTGAAAACAGTTTACTTTTAGGCTAATCTGTACATATAATCACAAGATCAGATGTATGTGGAAAGAATATGATTAAAGTTGAAAGTATTTTTTGACAAATGACTGGAAAATGAAGGAAAAAAACCATATTGAAATGTCAAGAACTCTGTACCGTATCTTTATTTGAATTATACTTTAGAAAACCATGCTAATCAGAGAGGATCTTGGCTTTCATCATAAAGAAAAAAATAATACAAAGGTCTGTGAGATTCTATTATATCTAAATTCAATAAGCAGTTTTAAGAAATTGCTCTAAAAAGTTTTTGAAAGGTTACCACATAGAGACCAAAGAATTGATGAAATAGAATACCACATAGTATGCAATAAAAATGTCTGTTTTCTTGACCTTCTTAAATCTATTGCACATGGAGTACTCAGTAAATCTTGTTAAAGCTTTGCTACTAAGGCCTTTGTGAGGGAAACTTTCTTCCATAAATTCATTTACTAACGGCCTCTCCTAGTAAGGAAACACAATAAAAATGTTTCCTGGGAATTCAAGTTAGACTAAATTGAAAAGGCTCTGGACCAGCATCCTGCCTATCCTACCAATGGCTCTGTGACTTTGGGAAAACGAAAAAGAGCTAAAGACTAGAAAAATTTATATTTCTTTCGGCTCCATCGTTCTATATTTATGTCTGATAGAGGCATGGTTTCAGCTTCCACAAAGAGGTAGAGATGTAAAAGTTCCTTGGATTGCAAACTAATAAATATCGTTATATTTTTGGGGAGACTGTGGGCCTCATCATCCTCTCAAAAGGTTCTAATTTAATATTTTCTGTGTATAAAAATATTTATTTTTTTGGCAAAATAGCTAGGACGAATATAACTCAACCACTTACTAGCTGTTACTTAACTTTCACATCAATAAAAAGGTGGTGATAATGGCACTAACCTCATAGATTTGTGGTAAGGACCCATTTAAAACACTTGGAACAGTATTTGACATGTTAGTAAGAGCTTAACAGATTTTAACTATTATTAATATTATCACAGAATTAAAAAAAATATATATATGTGCCCTCTAAAATCTCATAATATATTTGGATAGATTTTAAAAAGCACAATGGCTGGGCCAATCAGGGCTGTGGGGTCTGAGCAGTGACTGTCAGGACTTCCGCGGGTTTATAATAGGTGAAGTGGCAGGGACTTTTTCGAGAAACAATCTTGCCCTAGCAAAAAGATAGATAGTAAAGCAACAATGAAAATAATCACTCTCATGTGATCAAAACACTATAAACTCAACTTTATTTACCTAATGGAAATCTAGGACTAGATGTGAGCAAACTCATCTCCAAGCTTATACTAGTTACTAGTTCAAATGACAATGACAGGCATAGTTATGGCATGTGGTCCTTTGAGAACAACGGAGTTAGAGCCTCCTATCATAGTGGAAAGGGATAAATATAAAGGCACTCATTACAAATATCCTGCAAACATTTAGTAGCATTTTATTTTAGAAGTCATTTCAAAAAATTATGGTGTTTTTAAACCATCTTTTCAAGAAGCTAAAATACTGAATACAAGCTCAAACCTTTCAGCACAAAATGAAGGACATGGTAGAAAATGGTACATTTATGAATTCTCTACAGAAAATTATTAGTTTTCTGGTACTAATCTCACTCCCTCCTCCCCCATGGACACTATCCTTTTACAAAATTATCAGATCTACCACCACATAGATGGAAACCCTGAACATAAAAAAAAAAAATTGCCAACATTTTGAGGAGAAAAGAATTACTCTTACACCTAGGAGAAATTAATCGCACTGTCTAAACTGTTGATAACAGTGAGGAGAACATGCTACTTTCATTATTTATTCAAAGCTGCCAAAATGGCATTGGAGACATTGATAAAAAATAACTACATTTGCAATTTAAATAACACAAAATATTTCATTTTTAGCTGTTCTCCTCCTTTTATTTATCAGGCAAATTCGTTTCTCTTTTCAGCTTGGCTGGGCTGATTGCTCGTCTTCATGATGTACTGTTTGGAATGATTTAAATGCACTTTTTTTTAAAATGGAAAAAAGATAAAGGGAGGTTTTTTTAAAAGCCCACATACATTGGTGTGTTTTGACATGCAATTCTTTGTTTGAATTTATTGTAAAATTTTATTTCAAATTGTAAGCTTTAGAATTTGGAAATGTGGAGAAGCAGGAAAAGGGAAGGATTTGACTTACAACATGAAATAGGATGTCTCTGCTAGAGAAGTCTTCATGGGTTTCATTTTAATTAACCTGCCTTCATTTTTATTGTTGTATTATTCAGTTTCACTTTATGGTGCCACTTAGACAGTAAACTTTTCACACATCTGCAGGGACTGATAACAATGAGTTTAATTTAAATTAAAACTATCAGTGCAATTTAAAGATACCAGTGCTATTAAGAATATTCGCCACAATAATATATATCAGTGCACACTTTTTTTCAAGAAGCCTGTGGAAATACTTGCAGTCATGCTGAGAATTTTTACCTTATTTTATTTTATACTAAATTATTCATTTATGTAATGATTTGAGAACTATAAGGAACTAAGCAATTCTTAATTCTCAATGAATTTGTTCCACCTTCTGTATGACTATGCTAACCCTGAGTTGTTTAAACTATACTGATTATTTGGAATTGTTAAAGTATAATGTTACTTTCAATTGAAATATGGGAATTTTAATTATGTCATAAATAGCATTATTTAAATGATTTTAGGCAGTAAATATACAATCAAGAAGGTACTTAGTGAAATGAAATATATTTTCCAGAAAAATTTGGGAAGGGGAAACCAAAAATAATATGGGGCTTTAAAATAGTTCATGGAAAAAAATATTTATCTGATTATGGTTCTATAACTTTCAACATTGTGTCATATATATTTGAACTTGTAGATCCTCTTCAAGTTCTGTAAGATCTGACCTCTGATTATATAACCATATATCACATTAATATTAGCTTCTTCTGAATTCCTTCACCCTTGTGATTTCAAGCATATTATTGATTTGAATAATGTTTTGGATTTTCTTCAAATCAGCTCTCTTCCAATGTAGGCAAGGACTGTGTGTGTTTTCTTCTTTGATATGAGGTGAGAATCCAAGTTGATCATTTCTTCTATTTGTGAATAATGACTTTCCCCATCACCAATTAAGTGTGTCTACCTATGTATTGATAATTCCTAGATCATATTAAATTTGTTCATATACCAGAGTGGGCTTCTGTCCTATAACTTTTCTTAAATTAATCTGCATTTCTGATTTTTGCTGGTACACATGACTTCCCTTCAATCGATAATGCAGACAAAAACATATAATTATATAAAAATAAGAAATGTCTAAAATGCATTTCAAGACTCATAATGTATACTGTAATAATGGGATCTGTGTAATGAAATGTATAAAAAATTAACTATGAAATTGATAAACCTTTTGTGTTATTGCCCTGAAGAGTTGAGAGTATTACATAACATAAATGAATGTGTATAATTAGTGATCTCTTTTAAGCATAAGAAAAGGCAAGTTAACAAACGTCCTAGTTCTTGTGACTTGAATGACTGAAAAGCAGGGCCAGGGGCAGGGAAAGGCTAGAGAAAACTTTAAAACTACTCTGCCCTACCCTAGAATGTTGGGTGATTTAAATGATTCTGGCAGAAACCTTCACAGAGGGGGATCTCACACTCTGGACCTCACTCTCAGAGTTCCATTAAAACAATGGTAGTGACTCTTCAACCCACAGGAGCAACGTCTAGGAAAATGAAAATCCACAAAATGTACCCAGAGTAGGATTTAGCTCTGTAATGAAGCCCCTATTGAGGGAGAGAGTGACTTCACAACACTCAGAAGAAAACTGGAAAGGAAATATTGCAATATAGAAGTTTCCCTTTAACCCTATTTCTGTACATCCAAGAGAAGTGAGAAATGCCCAAATAAAGTCACAGAGCTGTCATACTTGACTGGCACACCTGAAAAATCTTGGTATTTTGACTTTATTTTGCTCTTTGAATCCCAAGCCTTGTAATACCTCCAGCTGCAACACTGAGGGCCTGACAGTGTTCATGTGGAAACTATGAGACGTAGGGAAGAAGCCATGCCAGGTTACCAGTCATTGGCCAGCTGGACTGTAATCTGTTCTTCATTTATCTTTCAGAGAAAGCAGGAGAGATAGGAGCACTCATACACTGTTGGTGGGACTACAAACTAGTACAACCTCTGTGGAAAGCAATATGGAGATACTTGAAAGAGATATAAGTAGAACTACCATTTGATCCAGCAATCCCATTATTGGGCATCTACCCAAAAGAACAAAAGACATTCTATAAAAAAGACATCTGCACTCGAATGTTTATAGCAGCACAATTCACAATTGCAAAGATGTGGAAACAACCCAAGTGCCCATCAATACAAGAGTGGATTAATAAAATGTAGTATATGTATGTCATGGAGTTCTATTCAGCCACAAAAAACAATGGTAATATAGCACCTCTTGTATTTTCCTGGATAGAGCTGAACCTATTCTACTAAGTGAAGTATCCCAAGAATGGAAAAACAAGCACCACATGTACTCACCATCAAACTGGTTTTAACTGATCAACACTTAAGTGCACATATAGTAATAACATTCATCAAGTGTCGGGCAGGTGGGAGGGGGGATGGGGAGGAGGGGATGGGTATACACACACCTAATGAATGTGATGTGCATCATCTGGGGGATGGACACGCTTGAAGCTCTGACTCCTGTGGGACAAGGGCAATATATGTAACCTAAACATTTGTACCCCCATAATATACTGAAATAAAAAAGAAACAAAAAAGAAAAATCAAGTGTTACTACCTTAGCAAAGGAGCCCCTGTCTGTTCTTCAGGACCTTTCTCTAGAGAAAGTTTTAATGGACCCATATTCTGTAGCAGGAATTAAAGGGAAGAGACAGCTATTGGGACAGATTTTTGACACTCATTGATACGTGCATATTATGGAAAAGTTAGGTAACAACTATTATTTATATATGTTTGTACCAAAATCCCAGTCCCCAAAGAGTTTAAAGCAATTACCATTCAAATAAAAGCAGTGACTATCAAATTGTAAACTGATTAAATTATTACAGTGTTTAAAATAGCTGTCAGAAATATAACTCTTGACTCCCTTCATATCTAATATTCTATCTATAAAGCCAAACTGCCTCATTGCTCATTATAAAGTAATAGAGTTCCTGAGTTATAAATCCCTTGACCTGGTCAAGCTCATTTCCTACATTCTAAATTCTGTGCTTGAGAGTTACTGATTTCCACAAATCTTCTAATCATAGTAATTGTACCAGTAAAACTTCTGACAAAATTAGATGATATGCTTTATCAAATCAGAGAAAATCAGTCAGTATAATGTTGCAATCTTAGTAAGAACAAATGGAACAACATACTATTTTTCTTTAAATTCTTGATTAGAAAATATCTCTGTACATCTCTTATAGTGTTTTAGAGATTGTCAAATTAGAGTGGAATATTGGCTGAAGGGAAACATGATTGTATGAAAATTAGCTTAGGATAAGTTTTCTCTAATTTTTGTTGTAGAACAACCATGTGTACAACCTCCAACAGAACACAGCTTTTGAAATTATTTATAATATAATTATTCATCTTATCCAAATATTTAAAAGAATATTTAATGAGATGTACACAGAAGTGTGCTGTGGGTGTGTGTCCATATATGATATGTTATACGTTTCTCAATTTTCCAGTCTTTTAAAACCATTCATCCTAAATATTTAAACACAGTAAATACTACATATGTCAAGAATGTAGAGGACATTTTGACATTTTGGTACATAGTCTTCTTCTCTTTCTGTGACATTGTTTTCTCTTTTCCGTAGCCTCACATCATATGTTCTTGTTTCCTCATTCTATGGTTAGATGTTATTGTCTTCATTAGAACTTTGAGGCAGTATAATTATCAGGACATTAATTTATAATTTTTCTCTCTTTTTGTCCCTTTACCTCTCCCATTTCTTACCTTTCCCAGTACTTTTTAAAGAAAATATTCTTCCATGTAAGGCCAAAATGAAAATTTGTATACAAATTTTTCTTTCTTGGTTTTTTGCTTTCTAAGCATGGATTAACTAAAAGCATCATGCTGGTATTTTAAGAAAGGGAGGAGAGAAAAGGGTATGTTTTCAGAGAAAGAGAAAGAAGTGATCCTGAGACATGCAAAGAGGTTGACCATGTTATGAATGGGTCTTAAGCTTGTCAGGGACTGTATCATGCCCATGGTAGAGTTAGGGAGGATGTCAGAGGAGAAGGTAGAGGACAAAATTACCACTGTGGCAGAGATGTAGAGAAACACTAGAGGCAAGGGACCATTATAAGCTTGAACCATGAATATGTCATTATCAACTATAATGTACTAGAAATTAGAGGCCAATTTACCACTTTTCTCGTGGAAATTGGAGACCCATTTTCTACATTCCCATAGTCTCTTGGATTCTAAGCTGTGGGCAGGATATAAACAGGACCCCACAATGACTAAGAATGAATTATAATTGATTTAAAGAAAAATGTTAAAAGTGGAATATTTCTTGTGGACTTCAGTTTGGGGTCCAATTAATAAACAATTCAAGTTCATCTTCTGCACTAATCACCCATGAACTTAAATTTTTTTTTTCTTAAAAAGAATTTTTTTTGGTAGAAAGCCAATGTACATGTAATAATATAATATCAAGAAATTTCTAGGGGATTATCCAAATGATCAAAGAAAATTGAGGAACTATAGCTATATAGTTGTTATGCAGATAAGCCATGTAGTAAATTATTTTGAAAATAAAGCACAGTATGATATGTCAGCATTTCATTCTCATTTTAAAAGTTCAATTAACAAGGGTCAAGTCTTCAGGTGTTCTCTTGAAGTGTTAATCTACTGTTAGGTACCATTTCAAATAGAAGCATTTGAATTCTTGGCGATTTCAAATATATTGTATAGGTATTTGACTATGATGAGAACAGGAAGCAATTCCTTCAACAATATAAGGTAGTGTAAAGCTTCTTATAATCTATTTGGAAGTAGTTTATCATTAGAAAAGATCTACGTATTTACATGTGATATTAGTCTCCTAGGGCTGCTGTAAGAAAGTACCACAAAACAGGTGGCTTAAAATAGAATTTTACTGGCCCCCAATTCTGGAGGCTAGAATTCTTAAATCAAGATGTCACCAGGGCTATCTCCAAAGGCTCTAGGTAAGGATTCTTCCTTGCCTCTTTCTACTTTCTGGGGATATGTAAAGGAAAAGTGCACTGGACCCAGTTAAATACGAAAAGGAAGATTTTATTCGAGACTGCGGAGATAGGAGTCAAGACTTGTAATTGGGAAGAAAGATAGATCTCAACTCTGCTGAAACAAAAAGCCTGAGAGTCTTTTAAACCCTGCGTGAGGTAGTGGAAAACTACTAGAGGACACTAGATGGGAGGTTGGTCAATGAGATTAAGCTATCTGTGTTTGCTAATTGGTGTTTATCACCGTCCCAGGGAGACTGGTAGATCGGGCAGTATCTAATTACATTTCAAAGGGATAGTTTCCAGGTCCTTAAGAAAGATATCCCTGGGTTGTAAAGCACGCAGAAAGCTGGAAGATGATTTACATCGCAAAGGGTCAGAGAAAGAATTTTCAATTGCAAGTTTTCTTAAAGCAAATGCTCTAAGAAAAGGGAGGTTAGAAGGCTGCAGTCAAAAATAAATTTAACATTTAGTCAAGCTGAAGAGAGATTAAGATCATCTTGGTCAGTGGTTGTTGGCAATTCTTGGTGTTTGCTTTTGACAAGTTACTGTAACTTTTACCTCTGTCCTCACATGGCCTTCTACTCTGTGTATCAGTGTCTCTGTTTTCTCTTGTTAGAAAGACATAAGTTATTGGATTAGGACTGATTCACTCTAATATAGTATGACTTCCTATTAACTAACCACATCTGCAATACCCTACCTCCAAACAAGGGCACAATTTGATATATTACGGGAGACAGGAATCGGACTGGGGGAGGCACCATACAACCCAGTACACGTGTAACTCCATAAATGGACTTTAAGACTAATAAGATGAGTAAAATAAACTTCGTCTTATGCAAAATTGTCCTTTTGCTCTTAATGTTAAGGTTAATTAGCAAATTGTTTCTAAGTGATATCCACCCACACACATCCACCTACACACATACAAACATAAAGTCATTGATATTTAAGATTTTATGCCCAAGAGGAAATATTCTGTGTAATTTATTGCGCATAGTGACACTATTGCTTTTATTTCCTTGCATTATTCACACATATCACTGAGAAAAATTGCTATCCACTTTCTAATAGGGTGATGTAATTTTGTATAATAAAAAGTAAAAGAGAGATTTCATAATAAGAAGAATAAATGAATGAGAGTTTTCTTCTCTTTCTACTGGTATCACTTTGATTTTTCAAATAATTTTATAACTTCGTACTTTAGTCTGTTTTTGTCTTTTTAAAACATCTTTGCTTTACATGTTATTTCATACTTTCTTACAATTAAAGCCTTTCCAGAAGAAAATGATCAGATTTGATAAGCTCAGTTTAGTTATTATATGTAAAAATATTACTGTAAGAAGAAACTTTAAAATAAAGTTAACTTTAACCAAGTGAAAAATTGAATAATACCATGTCCTATGCACAGATATGTAAAGATGAGGGAAAACTATAAATCATATTTGATGTAAGCTAAAAAATGTATTTTACCTGATATATATTATGAATCAATGTAAAATATATTTAATTTTTATTTATGATATATATTTAAAGTGAATCAATTTTCCATGGAAAATACATTGCTTACCATAACTATTTTACAATGCTTCACTAGCCTGTAAAAACTTTCATTTGTTTTTCCAACTATCCAAACTTTAGTTCTCTTATAAAGCTTGTTTAACCTCTTTTTATAACAGAAAACTTTTCCTGAGATCCTCGGTAACAATAACTTCTTCCTTTCTTGAATTTCATTAATGTTATATATTTTACAGAATTTATTACTTATGAAGAGTAGGTACATGCTTTGGAATTTTCTCTGCCATGTGGAATTGCAAGCTGGGACTTATTTCTAGAACTTTGTAGCCCAAATGAACTCCTTCCCCATATACAAAGGAAAAACAATATAATAAAATTGAGACAATTAATAAGTCTGTAAAAAGCAGGTTATCCATCTTCCCCAAGTTTAGTTGAAGAAAGTGTATAATATTTGAAATTAAATATGTCCAATTTTATGAAAATATCTGTTGAAAATGGTCAATGAGAATTATCCATTTATTTATTAATGTAAAATTTATTGAAGGCCTATTATGCACCAACCACAAGGCTAGTCACTAGGGATTTTAGGGTCCCTCTCTTCATGAACTTTATAATTCCAATGAGAAAACTGACAATTTGAAAATAAATAAATAAAATTATATTAAATAGGATAAGTGCTATAAAGGAAGTTTATACTGTGCTGTAAAGATAAAAGAAGAAGAAGAGGGAAGGCAGGTAACAATAATGAGATCTACACAATGAAAAGATGATGCATTAATGGAAACTGGAAAAGCAAATTTTATGCAGATATATAGGAAAATGAAATGAATTATTCTAAGACTCTCTAGAGGGCCGCAAGGCTAGATCTTTGTAAGCTTAGCCAACTTTGGTGGAAGATGAAATTGGATCAGATAATGGAGGCCCTTGTCCTGGTAAGCGGTTTGAATTCCCAGTTGCGGGAAACTATGGATGGCTTTTTAAGCAGGAGAGTGCCATTAGGCCACATTCTTAAGAGATTCCTTTAGCTACTGCTATAGTTTGGGCAAAATCTGATACTAACTTGGACTAGGAAGATGACTAGGAAGATGAATACAAATTAATATTGAGGTAGAGTTTAGCTGTAGAGCCATAAGAACATGCTGAAAGTTTGGATGTAAGGAAGTAATGGAGGAAATAATGATGGTCCCAAGTTTTGTCATTGTCACCTGGGTATATGTGGGTGCTATTTACTGAGATGACTGATTATAGGGGTAGGGAAAGTTAGTGAGTGGATTAATTAAAGGTATAGTTTTGGACAGTTTACATTTAACATCTTATGGTTTTTTTTCTAAGTAGGAATATGAAATAGGCAGTTAAATATGTATATCAGCAATTCAAAAAAGAGACCCTTAGGTCAATTTGAAAATTGTGAATCTATACATAGTGTTTCAAGTAATGGGACAATTTGATATTGATATATTTAATATTTATTGAGTGCTCACTCTGAGCTAAACACTGTTTTATTTATTACATTTGTTATCTTATAGGAGTCTCATAATTTTTATCATTTTTGGCTTTATTTCTATCCCCATTGTGACAATGAAAAAACAGGTTTCAAGGAGGCATATCATGATAGCTTTTGGTGAAAATATTAGAAAAATCTAATTCCAACTGGCTTAAACTACATAGAAAATAAGAAACTGGAGATATATATGACTTCATACAAAGATGTAGTATCTCAATAATGTCACCAAGGACATCATTTCTTTTCATCCTTACATTATGCTTTTGTATTATTGGCATCATCCTAATCCTGACTCACCTTGAGATCAAAGAGAAATGCCAGGAGCTCTAATCTTCCATGATTTGTATCCAGCAGAGAAGAGGGAGCATCTTTGCCCCAGCCCTCACATCAAAATCCTGCAATTCACTTTGATTGAACTGACTTAGGTCAATCATAAATATCTTTGACTCAGTCTGTGTTTCCCTGGGCTTCAGGAAGGCCCTAGGGCAGTAAGAAGGAAGATGTATGGCACCAGGGGATTCTCAGATTCTGAGAAATGTGTACCGAAGCTGCAGCTGAAACCAAAGGTTGGCAGAGGGGATGGGACAGCGGTTTCAGAGGAAGTTTGCTCTACACAATAAGAGAGAATTGGGGAAAAAATGGTAAGATCAGGAAATAGAACCAGGAATTAGGCCAACATTACAAATGCATTCCATGAAATATTCTTCATTTGGTAAAGATGAGTTATTACTTTAATGGTAAGATTTTTAATAACCAATGAGAAAATGGAAATATTATCAGTTCCATAATTACCAGAAATCAATCATAAGGCAAAATGAAGACAATTAATAAGAATAACTATTCTGTGTATTAACCCTGCCCGGCTCCCCCCAAAAACTCAAGATGAGTATAAAAGAAGGGGCTATGCTATGTAATAAATTATATCGTCAACAATGTCTTTAAAAATCTATCCACAGGTTGCACACAGAGTTCCTTGTACTGGAAAATGGCATTGCACTAAAATCCAACTCAGGATGAGAAGTCTGGGGGGAACCAGTTCCCTACAGTCCATGTATGCCACTTGCTAATGATCAGGATTAGCCTGGGTATGGTCTTTTGAGTATCTGCAGAAATGAATGGGCTAAATAGTCTTTACATAATATTTTAAATATTGTTTTTCTTTAAACATTTTGATGGTTTTTAGGGGCAGAGATTTATATATTTTATATATTTCAAATATTTATTACTTATTATTGTATTCTCTCAGGAGTGTTTAGAGTAACAATAAATGCAGTGGGGGAATGAATAGCCTTTAATTAACAATTAGCTTAATGTGATTTCATACTATAACTTAGATGGAAAAAAAAGTAAATAAAGATAATGCAATTGTAAGATGCATTAACATAAGGAGAATATCTCAAGTAAATAGGAAGAGCCCTATTTTGCTCAGCATATTTCTCAGACCATACCTGCGTCATTGATTCAAATTCTAGGTGTCTAGATTTTATACAAATATTGACAAAGGAGAAGTTCAAGAGGCAAGTCACTAAAATGATTATATAACACTAATCATGGTTTATAAAGAATGATCAAAATAATGGGAAGGTTTAATCGTAAGGAGAAGATTTTGGAATTTTGGATAAGGGATGAGAGAACTTAAAAGCCAGCTTCCAAGACATGCACAGATACCACATAGAAGAGATGTCAGGTATGTGAGTGATGATCTGAGAGGCAGAGCTAGGGATGAAGTACACAAGGTATAGGGAGATGGGTTTCTACTAACTGGAGGTAAGACCTATTTAATAGTGAGAATTTCCAAATATAAAATAGACTTCTTCAGCAAGTGATGGATTCATATCCCTGGATAAATGCCCATAAGAGAAGATATTGGTGAGAGAAACACCTTTGGATGTGTAGTTGTAGTAAGTGATTATGAAGTCCATTAGAACACTAAGAGTCTGTCACTTTGGTCAGCATTCCAGAGTCCTTATTGCTTCAGATATTAGTCCACTGAACAATTTCTTTTCAATCAAATACTATATGCTGCATGCATGTTTAAGCATTGGGGGATACAGCAGTACATAGGAAAGTGAAAGCTCCTTTGAAGCTCACCCTATTTGGGAGAAGTTGGTGGATGCAGATTAGCGATAAGCAATATATAATAGGAAGAAATAGAAAGTAGGAGAAGGTGCATTTCATATTGTCTGGTAGAAATATCACTCTGTGGGATGATTTTGACGTGACAGGTGCTGACTGCTGCCTGTGAGGACTGCTACATTCACCTTTTAGTCTCCTGGGCTCTGTTCGAATGTCTGCATTGTCTCTCACCACCTGTCATTGAATCCATCCCAATGGACTTGTCCTGCTGATCTCTGACAGATCCTTGGGTATTGAGCACCCCTTGTCTTTGGTCTGAGTACCATTTGAGTTCCTAATCTGACAGCACAGATGGGTATAGTTACACAAACAGGTAATGGGATTTGAGGTGGGACATGTTTTAAAGCCATGAATGCAAAAGCAATCAGTCAAAGGTGGCTTCTCTATTTAGAAACATTACACTAAAAATGCAACATCAAATTTACTAAAGCCCTAAATTTCAAAGCATGATATGAAAGACACCTACATCACAAGAAATACTTGTTTAAAATGCGTATTTCTGCTCCCTGAACTCACAGTTGAATCTTTATGAATAAATGCTGTTAATTACCGTTTTGAACAAACTGTTCAGTGATATGTACATACTATAAAGTTTGAAAACCTCCATATCAAAGAATAAGAACTCTACCAACAAAAATGTGATTACATTAAAGGGAAACTTCTCAGAAACATGAAAAATATAGAATTTCTCTTTACAAGAGCTATAGAGAAGAAAATGGCTCTTGTAGTCCCGTGCTTATGGCACCTAGAGGAAGTTGGGAGACATATCAGTCCCCTTACAATTACAATGAACAAAATACAAAGACTCTGATCTCTCCTACCATAGCCATTATCTAATGCCTCTGTCGAAGCTGGCTTTGTTGTTACCAAATGACATAAAGGAATCAGATTAAAGAAACATTAGAAGAATTCAATTCTGGCCTGTAATCCCAGCTCTTTGGGAAGCCGAGGTGGGAGGATCACTTGAGGCTAGGGGTTTGAGACCAGCCCGGGTAACATAGTGAGACTGTCTCAAAAAAAAAAAAAAAAAAAATAGCTGGATGTGGTGGCTCACACTTGTGGTCCCAGTTACTTGGGAGGCTAAGGGGGGAGGATTGCGCCACTGCACTCTAGCCTGAGTGACAGAGCTGAGACCCTGTTTCTAGAAAAACAAAAAGAACATGTTTGTGCAATTTTCCTATCTAGATTGTAAATTCCTCAAGGAAATCTTTTTATTGACTTTATTTCTTGTATATAATCATGAGAGCTTAAAAATATTTACCACACAGGAAATACTCAATAAATACTGAGTTGGTTTTGGTGATGGTGGAATTTAAACTTTTAGATTCTTGGCCAAATGAGGATTTTTCAAGTGTGACTAAGAAGGAGAAGCAAGGCTTTGATATATATTACAGTTAAATATATTCAGAGAAATAGATTTAATCATATTCATTATTCATTATGACTAAATGGCCTATATTGAGAGAAACAGAAAGGTAGACAGGGAGGCTTATGGGCTTGACTTATCATGAAAACAAGAAAAAAAAAAAAAACGGTAGCAATGCATTATGAAAATCCATTTACTACCATCTTGAAATCCAGAGAGTTCCTGGTTAAAATCTACATGACTTTTTAGTGAACAGAGTCAGTCAGATTAATTTAAATTAATCTCTAATGGCAGAGTGACAGGCTTTGTGGATCAAGAGAAATGCTAGCTACAATGTTTCTTAGTTTTAGTAAAGGTTTTGATTCTATAATTTGTGATAACATTATAAATTGGGTATGAGAATTCAGTACAGGTCACAGAGTTAAAGGGTATATAAGTGACTGAAGCTGGGTCCTTGTTTTGGAGGAGAACTTTTCTAGTATTTTTCTCTACCTTTTGATCAAACTAGTCAGGCTTGGCACATCTACATGGTGTTGTAATTGAAACAACTAATCCTCATGGATGCCTATAATTACATTGTCATGTAAATTAGTTGTGGCCGGTTGGACTCAAGTTCAAAATTATTTTCTAATGCTTCTGCCACAGAGAGTCTAGACAAAGTTTGAATGATGTTATAGATGCTATATGACTATTTCCACGTATGCCAAGGCTCAGGGGATAGACTTTACTAACTGACTAGAACTCTGGGAGTCATTTGTGAGCTACACATGGAACACAATATCTTGCAAGTTCAAAGGTAAAGTCTTAGAGGATCCTATAATGATTTTCAAAAAAGAGTACATACACTTTTGAGTTATTTCAAGTCCTCAGAAGAGCATACAGCAAATTCACAGGGGTATCAGATTTACACCCAACTATTTCAAAGATCAATATTTAAGAAAATATAGATATTGTTTTTCAGTTTTAAAGTTCCTACTGGAGACATTAGCCATAGGAGATTAAGTTCATAAATTCAAACAGAGAGATTCAATTGCCAAATGTTTAAGAACCAGATTAAAAAGCTTAATGTTACTAAAGGATTTAGTGTAGTATAGTGTGTTTTTTTTTTTCATGTTTATGTCAACAATATAGTGCTTAATGAATTTTATTTCTCTAGGTATAGCAGAAGGAGTTATATAATTGTGCAATTAGAAACCTATGATTTTTTCCTATGATTGCATCTTTAATTCTGCTTCCCAGGTCTGAAATGCTTTCTTGAAGAGAGTGGAGAGTGTCTTTCAGCTACCTAGCCTCATTCTAGTTATTTATCATATATCTGCTATCTGTCTGTCCATTTATCTACTCCCTGCCATATTCCAGAAAGGATTTATTTGTTTTTTTGATGTATATTTAGAAAACAGTAAACAGTATCTAGCAGCCTATAAATTTGCATTGGATTATATTTGCCTATCATAAAATAGTTCCATCTTAAGGAGGCAATAATTTTTTGAAAAATAATTAGATTGCATAATATTGAGTAATTAAGAGGTTTAGAGACAATAAATAGAAATAATGGTTCTTTGATTTTTAAATGGTTCTATATTTTAAAAATGTATTAGTTAACTAAAAAAAAAGAGATAATATCTTACTGGACTATTACTGTGAAACTTCTACACATTCTTCATGCCAGTGGTAGTACCTTGCATACTTATTCCTCTCCAGTATTCTAAATAGAATATTCATTAACTCTCCTAATTGCTACTACATGTAGGACAAGTGTTTTCAACTCTCCAACAGTTTGTTTAACAATAATTCACTCAAAAAATCATCCATGTGGAGGTCTCCATAACAATGTAAAGTTCTCCCTAGTGTGTAGCAGGTAATTATTTTTCTAAAGTTGAGTTGGACAATAATCTTTGTGTAAACAAGACATTCTTACGCAGTCTGTGATGATTGCTAATTAATTTTTGCCCATTGATGTAATAGAAAAATTCATTTAGAAGCTGTGAATTGTATGAAATATTAATTACATTCTAGAGGTTTCAGAGCACCCCGGAATGATAACAAAAGTGGGCATTGATAAGCTTTTAATTGCAATCTGTTCAATTGAGCCATTATGTTTTCATAACCCTTATTTTTCATTAGTTATCTGTCAGTTTATAATATAGTTGTTAATTGAAGTAGAAACAGAAGGTATGATCTTTGTTTTCCCAGTCGTATGCTTTCTATGCTTGAGTTATCCAGTAAGACAAACATACACATAGCCATGGTTGCACTGCATTTGCAAGGTGAACAAAGGTAACAAGATGGAACCAAAAAGAGAGAAAACCATGTAGAGACCATGACATACTCTCAGGGAGCAGCCTTTCTACAGCCTTCTGGTGAGTAGGGAGAAGCCAGATGACTCAACTGACTACCACGCACAGAGAATGCCCAGATGAATAAAATCATTTTGTATTTATCCATGTAAAGATGTTGGAATAGAAATGATTAGCTGTTTTTGCTCAAGGTTAAAATAAAACATACACAAGAAAAGAATCTTTTTCACGTGCTTTCAAAAACTTAACCTTGAAAAAGGCTTATAATTGAAATCACGTTATTATTTTAAAAACACTCATTCATCTAATCATTATGGTACCAATTATATTTTTAAAACTCTAAAAAATTACACAGAATTAGACAAAAATGTTTATGATCTGTCAATACACTGCCCCTACATAATAATAATTCATTAAAAGATAAATTATATATGCAGTTTGTTTAATATGTATCTTTTATCATATTTTCAAGTTTTATTTGAATCTTCTTTGTCTAATATTGAAGCTATGCTGGTCACTCTATAGTGCTTTCACTTAGGAACTTGACCTCTTACATCTGTCAGAATGGTATTTTTAAAAATTATTTGGAATTGAAATAAAATACAATAACAATTCTTAGATTTCCTACAATATTGGTAAGAAACATGCATTTTTTTAATCAAAAGAAAGCAGAAGTGTCACTCTGTAATAGACCATCTTTGAAAACTAAATCTCTATAAAACATCCTTTGCTTATTCAAAGTGATTGAATGTCCATTTCCTTTAAAAGATAGCAAAAGGTTACACTTGTCTTTTATTAGACTTTAAAATAATAACTATTTCATAGATATGAAGAGGACCTTTCTAAATCACCTACAGAGACATTTGTATTCTAGTCCACATAGATGCTATTTACCACGTTTAATGAAATTTTACTGTATTATTTTTAAATATAAAAACCAGGCAGTTGAATATGAGTAAACACACACACACACACACACACACACACACACACACGCATACACACCTCCTTTCATTCTCTTCTAATTTCACTTCCTGTCACAGAATTTTTCCTCTGCATTTCCATTTGCATTCTCATAATGTATATTTTAAACATAAATAGGATCAGATTACATATATTGTTCCGAGGCTTGCCTTTTCACTTCACATTTTATCAAATATATCATGTCAGAAATATATATTCATGTTTTTTAAATGGATACTTCATTTTACATGTTAGATACATGTTACAAGTTAGATACTGTATTGTATCTAACTAGTTTCTTATCCATAGGAATTTAGGACTGTTTTGGTATAAAGAACATTCTTGCACACATATCTTCATATGTCTGTGCTAATATTCTTAAGGTATGGCATCCTATATCTATATGTTCGTCAAGAACAATATTCATCATTTTGATCAAGAGAATGTTCTCTTTCAATTTAATCTTCTAGATGTCTATTTTTTTTTTTTTTTGAGGAAATAAATGTTAGTGATGCTGTTGCTGGTAGAGTTGAAAAGCAGCCAACAGAAATTGAAAGAAATACAATTTCTCTGCCAATCCTTAAAGAAACCTTGTATGATTTCGGAAAAAGGGACCGGCTCTACATGGAGAGAGAGTGCTACAGGATGAGCTTGGTGAGCAGATCATGCCTTTATTAGCAGTGGTTTCAACCAAAGGTGATCTTGCCTTCCCACCACTTTCACCCCAGGGACATTTGACAAAGTCTGGAGATATTTTTGCTTGTTATTACTGGGAGGGGAGTGGGAAAGAGGGAACTGTTACTAACAGTTAGTGGATAGAATCCAGGGATGTTGTTACTGTGTAGGGTAGCCCTCCTCAACAAAGAATAATCTGGCCCAAAATGTCAATACTACTGAGTTTGAGAAACTCTTCTCTGTTAAAATTAGCAAAAATGTGCCCCTTCCTATGGCTTTGATAAACCAGGTCACAGATTTTGACAAGCAGAGCACAGACTGGGCTTTGCCTCGACGCATGTGTTCAGCTACACAGGTGCCCTTGTATTGGGCACACCTGGCAGCCTTGATGAAGATGCACTGAGACTGACTCTCATCACTTTCATGCATCCTAGATTTATTGTAGGAAGGTAAGTGTTTTTAATAGCTTCAAAAAAGTAACATTACTTCACCAGTAAAAGAGCTGAATATGTAATGGAAAACCCCTGGAGTAAATGTCAGTTGACTTTGGGTCTATTTCCAGCTTAGCTATTTCCTAATAGTGTTAACCTATGACATGAAAATCTTGAACTGGGTAACTCTTAGGCCATTTCCATATTTGAAATCCAACCATGCCTTGGCACATAGTGTATGATTAAACATTAGGACTCAGGGTTCATGCTACCTGGTTCAATCCTACCTCTGCCACTTATGAGGTCACTATGTTGAGAAGTTGTTTTGCCTCTCAATGTCTATAAAAAGAAAAAGACAATGGCACATACCTCATAGGATCATGGTGAGAATTAAATAAGTTAGAACACAAAAAGTACTTAGAAAAGTATCTAGTACCTGGTAGGTGCTCAATATATGATAGCTATGATAACGGTGAAATAGAAATTCCTAAAAGAACTTACAAAGACTTGGGTCCCTGACTACCTCTCCATCTCTATTTTTTCCCGTGAATAAGGCTGCTCCTCAACATACATATCCCAAGGGCTATTACACATTCCATTCCTTCTGTTTGATATCACCTCATCTCCCATGCATTTCTATCCTCAATGCCTAGTGCATATCAACCACTTACTAAAGGCGTCTGGAATGCTATTTTCTTTGGAGACTGTGTTCTGTGTTTCTGGTAGCTGCCCCCTGCAGGTTGTAGGGCCAGTTAGAGTAGTGTGATAGTAATCAGGACAATTCATAAATGTCAATTTCTTTGTTCTGACTGCATAGTAGGGCTTCAATCATTCATCTGTTCTAAACCTGGTGTAACCATGTAGCTTGCTTTGGTCAAAGAAATGTAAGAAGTGATATGTGGGTCACTTCCTGTCAATAACTTAAAACCCTTATGCAACTGTACTGTGTTCTCAGCCTCTGTGATCATAGGAAGCTTGTCTCAATGGATCCTCTATCAGCCTGGATCATTGAGAGTCTCCATGAACAGGGCCCCCCTGACAACCAACAATAAATGTGTCACCAGAACAACAAATAAAATGCTGTTTTAAGACACCAGAATGTTAAGTTCTTTGTTACTTCTGCAAAAGCTAGGCTATCCTGACTGATACAAGTAGGTTAGGGCCAGGCTTCTAACAATTCAGTGTCTTTTCTCTGCTTTTTGAGGGCAAGCTTTACAAATAAAAATTATTTAAGTGTTGGTAAAATATGCGTATATCAAGTGTAAAAATATACATTTAATTAAAATTTAAATTATTTACCAAGTCTGTGAAAATATAACATCTTGCCTTATTTTAGTATATACTACTTAAAATATCATAATTAATTAAACATTTTTATAAATGAGGAGAATTCTCAAACTGGTTGTACTTACCTGGGGAGTTAAAAAAAATGCCTCCAGGGATTTATCCTCCGAGATCCTGATTGACTGGGGTGGGCCAGGGCCAGGGCCTCACTGTAGTGCGCATGATCCCAATGTGTAGCCAAGGTCAAGAACTGCTGCTCTAAGTGTACACAAAGTCTAACAGGAAATGCCTGTCAGCAGACTCAGGCTGCTTAAAATAATTTCTGAGTCAGGTAAAGACAGCTGCAATGTAAGCCTTATAAAGTCACTTAATTTTTCTAGGCCTGCTTCTCATCTATAATCCTGGGATAAAACCTCCCAACCTCAATGTCTTTGTGTGGTTCTACATGTTTACACAAATGGAAAGCAGTCACTGATTCACTCTTCACTCACGAGGAACCCGGTGAAGGTCAGATACTAGAAGAAATGTCTGAAAAACTGCCAGTTCTAATGAACAGAGTGGATTCCCAAATTAAATATTTCCTCTCACAAGACATCCATTTGTCTTTGGGTTTTTTATTTGTTTGTTTGTTTGGTTTGGTTTGGTTTGTTTGTTTTTTTAGCCACTGTTCATATCAAGTGCTGACCTGAGATGAGTAATGATGAAGTGTCAAGAATAGAGTCTTTCCAAAATCTGAATTCACATTTCCTTTCCTCTTTTTTGTTTTGAAAAGAAACTAAAATTCCCCTATAAATGAACCCTTTAAACAAGCTTAGTTAAAATTCAGCTGTGTAGTTATGTGAGAGAAGGGAGACATGTAGAGGACTATTGTTTGAAATATTGATGTCATTAAGCAATCTGCTCTTTCCTGGTGGTTTGTTTACTCAGTAAAAAAGAAATATTCCATTCAAATGCATCTCATCTTTCAGGTAATAGTATATAATACTACAGTTGATTAATTATTTGGGTTTTATTGTTTTGAGCCGAATAGTATATTCCAAAAGTCAGTCATTTTGCATATGTTATGATATGCACTGACACTCTGAGGCAATTTTCCATGTTCTCCATGGTAAAATATGTAAGAATGTTGTCTTTTTTTTTTTTTTTTTGAGACAGGATTTCAGTCTCTCATCTAGACTGCAGTGCAGTAGCATGATTATAGTTCACTGCAACCTCCAACTCCCAGGCTCAAGGAATCCTTTTGCTTCAGCCTCCCAAGTAGCTGGGACTACAGGCATGTGCCACCATGTCTGGCTAATTTTTAAATTTGTTGTAGAGATGGGCTCCTCCCATGTTTCCCAGGCAGGTCTCAAACTCCTGGCCTCAAGCAATCCTCCCAGAGTAGTGAGGCTTCCCAGAGTACTGGGATTAAAGGCGTGAACAACTGTGCCTGGCCAAGAAGGTTAAGTTCATCTTTTTTTTTCTTTTGGTCATGTACTCAAGTTGACTTTTAGAGGTTGAATCTAGATGATCCAGTTGATTGTATTCCTCATCTGTTATTCTTCAAATATGCCGTTGACCTTAGGTTGAAGCAATTTTACCAGAGCTGTTACACATGTTCTTGTCTTTACTCTGCCTACATATACTTTCAACCAGTTCATTTGCTTATTCCTTAAAAGGAGCACAAGAATTATTTTACTAAAACAAGAAAAAAAAGAAAAAATAATAATTCAACTTTGTGTAAATAGATATGCTTAGAAGGGATAAAATTAGTGCAATATTGTGACAAATATTTTATCTATATCTACATATATTTGTAGGCATAAAAATAAAAGATATTTTAAGCATATATTTTTATATGTTCTTAAATTGCCATTCATAAATGGTGAGCTTTTACAATTGTGTCTATATTAATGTGTAAGTTCTGATATAAAAATTTACTCATTTAACTTTTTATTCTTAGGACCATTATAACATCCAAAATCAGCAATTATTCTGAGGAATAAAAGGGCAATCAGAAGCATAAAGTATTCCTCTTCTTTGCTCACGTAAATGCAGTGCTAATGTGCTAATGGTCACTAGTGAAGGCTGTATGTATCAGTTTAATAAATTTTGGCTTGAAAAGAGAATTGTGGACAAAGAATTATGTAAAAATGTCCCAATTTTTAAAAATTATTGTGGGTACATAGTAGTTGTATATATTTATAGGGTACATGTGATGCTTTGGTGCAGGCATACAATGTGAATTAGTCAAATCAGGGCAATTGAGGTATCCATCACTTCAGGCACTTATCATTAAAAAAGTCCCAATTTTTTTTATTCAGAATATTACGGGGGTACAAATGCTTTGGTTATAGTGTTGCTCTATTAGTACCAATTTAATGGTGAGTATATGTAGTGTTTGTTTCTCCATTCTTGTGATATTTCACTTAGAAGAATGGGCTCCATCAATACATGAGTGGATTAATAAAATGTATATGTATACCATGGAGTACTACTCAGCCACAAAAAATGGTGAACTGCCTCTTGAAAAAATATCTCAGTTTTAAATGGACAATTAGCATTGTACCTACCTTCACATGGAATCCATTTGGAGTGCTGAGGAATTTTATAGCAATAAAGATAATTAGAAATTGATAAATAATTCTCTTAACTGTCAAACAAAATGATAATTATTTTATTACTGAAGCTGAATATACATTTTATAAGTTTTTTTGGGTTATTTTTGAGTCAGAGTCTCACTCTGTCGCCCTGGGTAGAGTGTAGTGGCGTCATCATCGCTCACTGCGACCTCAAACTCCTGGGCTCAAGCGATTTTCCTGCCTTAGCCTCCAGAGTAGCTGGGACTACAGGTGTGCACCACCATGCCTGGCTAATTTTTGTATTTTTTTATAGAGACAGAGGTCTCACTCTTGCTCAGGCTGGTCTCGAACTCCTGGTGTCAAGTGATACTCCCACTTCCGCCTCCCAGAGTGCTGGGATTACAGGCGTGAGCTACTATGCCTGGCTTCATTTCACAAATCTTAAGCTTTCAAATTTTACTTTTTCTTTCATGAATTCATTTCTATCAATTGTTTTAAAGCAAAAATATAGCCTTGTTCCCGGTACAAGCAAAAACACAAGGTAATTTATGCATATAATTTATATATACAAATTTTTAATAAATTGATAAATTTAAATTGTTTTCTGTGCACTGACTTTGTATTTGGCCCTTAGTGTATCACTATGTAGATTCTGTGGCTATTTAATTCAGTTAATCCATATGCTTGTTTGATGACTTTTCCCTTCTTCCTTATAGTCTACTTTCTCTAATACGTCCTTCCTCTCTGTCTGTTTGCATGGTCATTTCTCCTCTAACCAATAAAAATATCTCTTTGAATAACTAACGCAAAATTCCCATATCTTTCTATTTTTAAAAAAATTATTATTAATTCAAATTTAGTTTTGTAATTTTAATTTGAATTTTTATCAAAATCATGCATATACATTGTTTAAAGGTCAAATAATATAAGGTTTATAAGAACAAAAGAGCAATCTCCTATCTCATATTTCTATTGCTATTTTTTTTCTTTAGGAAGCACCAATTTCAACTTAATTTTGACTATTTTTTCTAAATATACTCTTATTTTTATGAATAAGATAAATATATGGATATTTGTTAACTTTTCAATCTTTGACATAGTTTGTTGACTTCCTACTTTTGAACTATAAGAATTTACTGTATCTTATATCTTACATCATATCCCCACATACATATATACACACACAAATATTTCTTTGCTGTTTTCTCAATGAATTTATTTCACAATTGTTGTTACATCTATATTTATTTCAACTGCAAGTCAACTTTTAGCTCAATTGCACATTATAACATTATATTATTTCTTATACAACATTTTCTTCTCTCTGAGGTTCATAATGGATTTGATTTTTCAATCAAGGCAGTTTTTCTTGTAACTATCAGGAATTGATCCACAAACTGACCAAACTGGAAGGCTTTCTCAATGGGATCAAACACGCTAGATAATCTATCAGCTACACCCTCCACCCCCCCAAAAAATCCTTCCTGTTGCCTCTGACATTCTCCAGGGATCTAAATTATTTGCTCTGTAATAGGCTAGCTGCAGAGAGACCTCCTGGGGGTTTTCTTTTACTTTCTTTCAGGGGGTTTTCTCTCTTTCTCCTCCAAAGTAAATCTCATGTCTACTGAGTCTTACGCCATTCTCTTTCTTGTTTTGCCATTCTCTTTCTTGTTTTATGGTCCCATTTTGGTAAGCAGATCTTCCCATATCTTCCTGAAAAGGGGGACATGGGTGTAAAATTTTTGAGACCTTGCATCTCTGAAAGCGTCCTTGTTATTCTCTCACATGTGGCTTATGCTGGGTGTAGGTTTATAATCATAGCTTGGAAATTATTTCCCTCAGAATTTTTAAGGTATTGTTCCCTTTGCATCTAGTTTCCAGTGTTGTTATTGAAAAAACTCAAAGGTATTCTGATGCCTAATCATTTGTATTTGACATGCATTTTTTTTTTTCTTTTCTAAAAGAGTTTATGCGTATATTCTTTACTCCTGACAAGCTAAATTTTTATAGGGCTATGCATTTATGTGGGCGGTGTTGGCATTTATTTTTTCATTTAGTGTTTTAATGAAGTAGGTACTATATTATCCACATTTTACACATGAGAAAACTGAGGCACAGATAGATTCAGTAACTTGTTCAAAGTTAAAGAGGTAGTAAATAACAAAACTTAGATTAGAACCTAGGTAGTATAGCTCAACAGTTTTCTCTCTTGACTGTTAAACTAGAAAGTGGTTAGCTTTTTAAAATTTTATTTTCTTTCTTGATCATATTCTATTGTGAATTGGGCCTTCTATACAAGAATTTGGTAAGTGTTTCATAGAAAGCTACACATTTTTCATTAAATAATCACAAAGACTATATCACAGTAACCATTAGGAACACCCTACAAGTGTATACGTCATCTTTAAAATAATTGTAGCAGTCAGTCTGTTTTATAGTTTTATAATTTCACACTTAACAGGTAGTAGTAACAAAACAGCAAAGACAGTTAATATAAGAATGATAAACTCATCACATCATATATTCAAGTAAAAATACAGATAGGGTGCTTTTTAAAAAAATAAGGTAAACAGTGTAAACTTCATATGCAAAAAAAAAAAAAAAAACAAAAAAACAAGCAATTTTGAAAACAAAGAGTAATGAGGGTAGGCCAGTATATTAGATATTAAAATGTATACAGCTATAGCAATATCAGACTAAACAATACCATACTCTTGAATGACTAACACACAGATTAATGGAATAAAATAGAAATTTCAGAAATAATATATTTTAGGAATAGAGGATGTGATAAATATGTCTTTAAAAAAAACAGAAAGAAAAAAGTAGATTACTCATGAAGTAATATTGGGCCATTGTGTACCTATCCCCTCCTGCCATCACTGAAAACACAAAAGTCAAGAACAGTTTATATGCTACAGCATTAAATAATCCCTAAATATCAGTGCCTTAAAAAAGACAAGAAGAAGATTTATTTTTCATGCTACGTGTCCATTGTGGGTCAGACAGAGACACTGCTCTGCATCATATTCAGGCTCTCAGACTGAGAGAGGCTCCTTCTCCACACTTCCCAAGTTGCCAGAGCAGTGAAAAAAAGATAAGGTGCCATATTATGCTCTGGTTATGCCCTATAGTCACTAGAGCAGATGGGATAGCTATGCAGTTTGGTTTACTTTAGTTCATATGTCACCTCAACAAGTGAAAGAGAAGCTGTCTGCTCCATACATCTAATATTAATAATAACAGGGTTATGGTAACCACACACAAAAAAACCTGTTTTGAAAGGGGAAAGCTAGAGACACCCAGCAGACACTAATGTTAAGACATTTCTGAAACTCCAAAGAAGATATTTTGAGGGGTCCCTTGTTCCTTCATTGGGTACTGATTTCACTCCCTAGAAGGAATTTCCTTCTCTGTTGTTCTCCTCCAACTCTGGCTTCACTCTCTCTGAGATTCTTTCCTTTTCGTTGTCTTCTAGGTCACATCTGGGCATCTGGGCATGCCTTTCTTGAAGACTGAGCAGAATTATCAGCCAGTGTTCTAACCATAAATGATTGGGGACCATGGATCTTTTGAGATCCAGATTCCCCCCAACCCATGGCCCCATGGGCTTGAGGTTTCCTTAGCAAGAATGTTCTTAAAAATGTGATAAGATTCTCAGCTATTTGATACCAATCGGTTCTGTAGGCCAACAGACAGGCCAACACATCTTTTCTTTTCAGACCCATGCCTTTCTTTCTTGAAGGAACTGGAAATATTTGGGGCTTATCTGATTTGAATGAGAGTTCCTTTATCTCACTTCTTTGAGCCACTTGCCCAAATAAATGGATTTACTAGCTGCCACATTTTATTTGTATCTTTACATTGACATACTTTTGTGCATTCAGTGTTTTAACAGTGAGTGTGACAGCTATACCCCCATGAAAAGTGCTAAATTTAAATCACATTAGTTCCCTTAAAATATTTCTCAATGTTAACTTTTACTTTGGGGGTTGAGAAGGAGTTGCCACTTTCAACATTACAAGTCACTGAATTTGTACTCTCCTGTCTTTTGTTAGAGGCAAACTGGCCTTCGTTATTAATATCTTTTTGAATTCAGCTCATTCTCTCAATGTCTTGCCACTAAACAAATCACAGTACATCATTCAGTTTACCAATGTCTTCCCTTGAGCTAAAACTTCATTAAATGCATGGTCTACTTCCAAAATTACTACATACAACAATTACTCAGTGTTTCATCAAGTCATAACATAGTTCACATGCTCGCAGCCCCGATACGATTTTTATAGTGGCCACCTCCCAGCCCATAAAACCAGTGTCCCATGCTTTAAGTGGTTTGACTTGGGTTTTGAGGGTGCAGTTTACCACTTTTAGATACCAACTACCATATTAAATCAGGATAAGTTAGGTAATGCTTTGGTAACAAGTCACAAATCTCAATAGCTAAAAAAACAGAAGTTCCTCATTCGTGCACAGGGTCTTTGTGGTTTGTCTCTGTGTTATCTTCACTCCCACTTTGGGACCAAGATGCCAAAACAATGACTATCAGTGGAAAAATGAAGCAACTTTGCAGAAGAAAGAGATTATACCAAACTGTACACTGGATCTTAAAACTTCTACCTAGAAGCCACACAGGACATTTCTCACATTTCACTGGACAAAGCAAGTCACATAACTACATCTGACTCCAAAGAGGGAGGGAAGTACAATACTTATAAATTGGAGACTTTCATTACAATATTTTTGTAACAGCAGAAATTTAAAAATAACACAAGGACCCATAAATAATGGAAATCGGTTAAATAATTCTAAGCATATACATATAATTGAATACTATGCAGGTGTTCCATGAATACTATATAGCTACATTTCTAGGATATTAGCAGTCAAAAAACAAAAATAAAAACAAAGTACAGAGGCAAAGTATGATACACAACTGTTATTGTCAAAACGAGAATATACTCAGATCTGAAGAATAAATGGCAACAATTCTTTTAGATAGAAGTGGATGGCTATTGAGAGAAGAAGATGAGGACTTTTTATCGTATAAGGTTTTTCGTATCTTTTGCATTTTATAATGGGTGTATCACCTACTCTGAAATCAATTAAATTGACAAAAATTATTATGAAAGGAGTTTGGATTGCCAACAATTTATTTTTAAAATAATAGTTTAGTAATGTGAATGTACTTTTCATTAGATGAATTGCATCTAGCTTTAATGCATATGATTTAGCAGTATGGACTCAGTAAATATTATTTACAGCAACATTTTCTTTAATTGCCCTGCATATTGTAAAACTCATGTTCACAGATGTCTAACAATGGCTACTTCCATACAAAAATATTCACTGAATCCTATTAAACTAAGGGACTTACATGCAAATTCACTAGTTTTTTCATATTCTTAGTATACAATAGCTCTATAAATTAAACAAGACTTATTTTTGATCAAATATATCAATATATCTTTTCTCTGTCCTCATTACTAGGTTTGTTTTCATATACTAATTTTAATTTCAACACAATCCCTCCTATATTTGCTTTTCTAGGTATATTTAGTTTATATATCTGCTTCCTAAGCAGAATTATTGATATTTAAAATTTTTCTCTGTCTCAATTTATGCTTTTTGTTAATTTCTCTGAAAGTTATATATTCTGAGATCCATAGTGACATTTTTTCTTTTTATTCCCAGCAACTACATATTTATTCCTAAAACCTGAATGTAATCAGCCAACTTGTATAACAACCCGGCATTTTGGTTAAAAAAACACTAGTATGAGTTAATTATAATCTCTCCCTATGTTTTCCATAGGAATACATAGAACAAAAAGTAGGACATAGAAATTTATTAATTTTGATAAAGTTTTGAAAGAAGTAGAATGTAGAGAAGAAGCAAAAGAATATAATTCTAGTATGATAATGATCAGATAGAAACAGAATCAGCTTTAATACGTCCTTTGCAACTACATTAAGGTAGACCTACAGACGAGCAATTAGGATATTTATAGCACATGTATGAAATGATTTTAGGTAGTTTCCCTTTCCACTAGCATAAACATCTAATTTTCTATTATGAGATTGTGAGATAATGTGTATAGTATAAAATGGCAATAGTCACAGAGCTATTTATGTTTGTGTATTTAATGGAACAAAATTGATCCAAAGCTCAGATCTACCATAAAACACTTGGAAAATTATAACTAAAATATATTTACAGTTCTACATGAAAGGTAGTCTTTGCTTATGTATTTTATGCTTTTATTTTATGTTACTACTTAAAGATATTTCTCTTATATTGATATCAAGAGTAGTGGCTCCACTTGATATAAATATAAGATGAATAAAATTTTCACTTATTTGTGAAAAACAATTTAAGTTTATATTGATAAGTACAAATATATCATTTAAATCAAATAAAATATAGTTTCAACAACAAACCAATACATTTCAACATATCCATGATTTAATAAATTGTTAATTTTTTTCCATTATTAGTGTTAAGTGTTTAGCTAAACCTTGTTTATATTTGGTATTTGAAAAATCCCCAACAGTCTGGTAAGATGCTATAATAATTAGGATACAAGTTAAGCTGTTAAAATCAAGAAACCCCAAACTATAGTGGCTTAATCAAAGTGAAAGTGTACTTTTCCTCTCCCATAAAAGACTGGGTGTGTGGCTCAGGTCAGGACTGCTCTGGTGGCTTGATCACTTTGGGTCAAAGGTTCCCTCTTTCTTGCTGATCTACTAAATTGCATTTTTCTTTGCATAGTCCCAGATGAATGCTCCCGATCCCACCATCTTACCCACATACCAGATACCAGAAAGGTGGGAAGAAAAGAATTAAGGCAACAGTTTTCTTCTGTTCTTATGCCATTGGTCAGAATTTAGCCACATGCCCATACCTACTTGCAAAGTATATTGAGAAATGCAGTCTCTACTCTGACTGGTGATGTGCTTACTCATCGAAAATTCAGAGGTTTCATTATTTAAAAAGGAGATAATGGATACAGGGCACTAGCAGTGTCTCTTCTATTTACAAATTATATTTGATTATTCCATCCCAATCCTTCTACGTGCACTCCCTATCTTTTGGTGGCAATTGAAAACCCTGCCAAGACTTCATGCTATAGTCCAGTATAAACAGTAACAACTATGCTTTATCTCTTTTTACTCTATCCTAATTTTTGAAGGATGTTTCATTTTTGCTCTCTTCTGATCTTGTGAGTAGACGAATTAGTAAATAAAAAATTGTGACTCAGTCATCCTATGTTTTCTTAAAGACAAATATATGAAACTGAAAGATAACTGATAATACTTGGTCCTATTCATTGAGGCCAGTTTGAGATCTTTAGTATCCTTAAGATGGAGAAAAGGTACACAGGGTTTGGGGTCAAGTTGATGGGTAGGAAAGATTGATGAAGGGGACGAAGGGGCAGCACAGAAGAAAGAAAGTCCATAGGTAGCTCCCTTATGAAGCATGAGTGAGGGCCCCATGTATTGACATAGACACTTGAAAACAGTGCTTCACATTAAAGAAAGAAGAGGATCTTTCACTGGTTGAATTAAGGCCTTACTAGCATCTAGCAACATTAAGCATTTAGATTACCCAAACATTCCCAAAATGGGTTGGGAAGAGAGTTGACTAGAAATTAGCTAAGACATGTAGAGGAATATTCAGGTTTTAGAATGTTCTTTAGCTGTATGCAATGAAGTTAGGAAGGTAGCTTTGATTTGGATTTCCCCAGAGCCAGACCCTGAGACAAGATTAGTGTAGATGGTATATTTGGGAGGTAATCTACAGAAGTATTAGTAGGGAAATGGGGAAGTAAAGCAAGGATAAGTTAACCAAGAAAGGATTCACAAGCAAGGTATTCCACTGTGGAAATCAGAGATGCAGACGACAGCAACGGTCAGTTATTTCTGTTAATCATTGGTTGAACACTGCCTCTGGGAGCATTAATTCTACCAGCACTTCTGGCTTTCATGCATTTGCATAGAGCAGGCTATGTTCACTAGAGAAATCCCTCAAGCAAAGACATAAATGCTGGCAATTGGAAGGCTAGCATGTACTACTGTGGTAAACCTATTGACGGAGCACCAACAGCTGACATTGCCTGCTAGCATGGTGTGAGAGAACTTGATACCCTGTTTAGTATGTACAGTTGAAAGTATAATGAAAATATTAAGCATGCAATTTCTTTGGATGATTGAGATTCTTCCAGATATAAAATCTTAAAAATAATGTAAACTAATTGCTAGGATTTTCTCATATTGCTATAATTTATGTTTAAAAAAAAACAGGAAAACTGAAAATCAAACAAGCAAAATTCTAACAATCTATTATCATTTTAATCCCAAAGATTTTATATCAGAGGTAGTCTTGGGATTAGGAATAGAAAATTATTAAAATAGTATTTGCTTCCTTTTAGGAGATTTGTAGTCTAGTATACTAAAGTTTGGGACAATAGTAATTTGTGGGTTTCATTTATAAATATTCTGCAAAATCACAATTGAGATTTTGCCAGTTTGAGTATTCATCTACTCTAGTGTTTCCAGCCTAATAAAATATCACATCTGATATGTTTTTCATATTTCTGCTAGTTGATTTTCTTGATAAACTTGTGAGGTTTGATGAAAAATAGGTCTTCCATGTGAGTGTTGTTTAGTTAAATAAGAAATTTTGATAGGTACCATGGCCCATGCTTATGAATTGTGAAAAATAGCCTTACTGGAAAATTATCAAACATAAAAAGAAAGACACAAATGTAGCTATTGGAATATTCTTTGGTTAAAAATGTAAACAAACCAAAACCAAGCAAATAAATATAAATACATATGTTTTATATTTATATATTAAATATATATGTTTTATGTTTATATATTAAATATAAATAAATAAATTTTGTGCCCAAACACTAAATCATGCATCACCCCAACTCACTGGCACCCCAGTATTTTCTCTGAATTACTATTATTCATCATTGGCTATTACTAGGTAAGTCATAGTCTCAGAAAGTCTCTATTAAAATAATCAGTATTGCCTTGTTATTAATAATGCCCATTATTAGATTGATAGGGCCTGCACTACAGAGGACTGATTATATCCTTTAAGTGTCTTTTTCTCAATATAAATTTTTAATTATACATTTCATACATGAACATGTCTTTAAAGGTTCTTATTTACATTACATTCATGTGGATTAGTTTCCTTCTTCATCTGGAGAACACCCTCTTTTAATCCTTTTAAAGATTGTCAATGGGAGGAAATTTTTCTGAGTTTCTGTATATCCAAAAATGAATTTATTTCATCTTAACACTTGAATAACAGCATATTTTTTCACAGAGTTTTAGATTCAAAGTTATGCCATTCCAGTACTTTGAAGCTACTATAGCACTTTTTTGCAAACAATGTAATTAATTATAAGTGATTTGGCAATCTAATTTATTGAAAGTAATATGTCCTTTTTCCCTGATAGCCTTGAGAATTTTTTTAACCTTGACTTTCACAAAAAACAATCTGAAGTGCCCACATCTAATTTTTAATCTATTATGTTCTGTCCATCATCAGACATCTCATCCATATGACATGTTTCTTTGTGCATTTCTGTGAAATTTCATTCAATATTTAAAAAAAAAATGACCATTTCTATTCTCTTTATTCTCTCCTCTAGAACTACAAGTAGATAGATATTGAAGTTTCTGTATCTATGTTTTATGACTCTTAAAATTCCTTTTATATTTTTAATTTCATTGTGTTTTTGTGTTATGCTCTGGAAGGCTTTCTTAATACAATTTTTCACCTCACTAATTTGTCTTCCAGAAGTAGCAGCCTGCTATTTACCCCATTAAAATGCTGTGAAAGCCTTTTTATGTTGAGATATATTACACATACTACAGAGTATCTGCAAGTATATATTGTTTAAAAAATCATAATATAAAACCTGATGCACTTAGAATTCCACTTAAGAAAAAGTATACTAATAGAGTCTTTGGAGTCTCTTGTTTAGCTGTAAACAATTATGTCCATTCTCTTCCACACAGATGTAGATTTGATTATTTGGGGGCTTTAGATAAATACAATAATAATATATACATTCTTCTGGGGCTTGCTTCTTTTGTCATTTTTATTTTAAACTTTATTGCATAAAATCTCTGGGATTTATTTACTTGTTTATTCTAACATTAAAGAACATCTGGATATATTATATTAATTACTTTGTTATTATGAATAATGTTACAATAAGCATTCTTGTATATTTCTACAGGAACACATGTACTAGAATTTTCCAGTATAACTATCCAGAAATGAAAGAGTGGAATTCTTGGTTTATAGGATGTATTCATTTTCATATTTGCTATATAATACCATAATATTTTCCTGAAAATATTGTCCCATTTAAACTTGCAACACTATCATATAAGAAATGTTTTGCTCTATATTATCATCAACAGTCAGCATTTTCCAACATTTTAATTGTGTAGACAAAGTATGTGCATGTATGTGTGTGCATGTATGTGTGTACATGTATTTGTATGTGTGTATGGCATTGAGATTTAGTATTTTATATTTTATTTTGATTTACCCCATTACAAAACAATTGAACTTTTTATATATACATGTGGAACTTTTTATATATATATGGAACTTTATATATATATGTGGAACTTTTGTCTTCATTTTGTCTGACAAATATCTTTTTAGTCTTTTGCTCAATATCCTGTAGGGTTGCTTTTTGTTCTTTTTCCTGTTGTTTTGTGGAAATTTTTTTTTATAGTCTGGATACTGTGTTATACTCTTTGTGGTATTTTTACTATCTTTCTGATGGTGTTTTTCGTTAATCAGATTTTAATGTTAATAAAATCAAATGTATAAATATTTTATGATGCTTTTTATATCTTACTCTAAGAAAACTTTCCTATTTCAGTATAAAATACATGCCTTTGCATTTTATTTTCTAAAACTTTGATAGTTTAGTCTATTTTAGTCAAGTATTTCCTTAATCTGTATGAAATTGATTTTGGCATATGAGCTTCATTTATTTTATATTTCATATTATGTTCTTCTTTAAGATTATCTCAGTGTTTGCTTGGTTATTATCTTTTCTAAATAAATTTCATTTTCAATAATTTCATTGACAAACTCTAAATTTGTTGGAATATACACTTAATCTATAGGTTAATCTGTGATTGAGATCTTTCTGTACTGACTGACATCTTTATATATTGGATCATCTTATCTAAGAATGTGGTATATCTCTCCATTTATTTAGTTCTTAAATTCTTTCAACAAAGTCATTTAATTTTTCTTTTAAATAATTTGATGTTGGTGCATTTTAACTTACTTTTAAAATAATTCCTTGGTTACTTGACTTCTTTTGTTAAAGTATAGTAATTTTACATAAAAATACAAATATTTTTATTGTACAATTCACTTTTTATAAATCAACACAAAGCACAAGAAACAGAATTGCCATAGGAGCTGGCCTTGTGATTTAAAAATTTTAATAGATAATTAAATTTTTTTTTCTCTTAACCTAATGACATGGCTGAAACAGGTTAGTGTGCAATCTTTTCTTAGTGGGCACATTTTTCGCACAAGTTTACCAAGGGATTTTAGTAGTTTGAAGTTTCTGGCTTTATTTCATGTATTTCTGATCTCCTTTTATCTTGTTTAAACCCCGGGCCTTGACTCTTATTTCCTAGATTTGAACATTCAGTTAAAAACAAAGATCTAGGTAAACACTGCTTATCAGATCTAATTCTAACTCCAATGTTTGCCAACCCCTCTGTATTTGAGCTTCCTAAATTCTGGTTTTGAATTGTCTTCTTTACTAACAGCATATTTGTTCAGCTATGCTTTAAATTTTTAAAACAAATTTTACAAACTTTATCCAGAATTTCTGGTGTTCTGAATCAGGAAGAATTTCTCTAAACATCAAATTTATAATATTGTTAGAAATGAAAGTTCTCCATGGAGATTTTACTTTAGTAGTTTTTATTTTATTTCTAAATTTTCAATTTGATTCTTTTTCATAAGCATTTACTTTTGCTTCTTAATTTCTTATGCTTGTTTTGAAGTTGCATTATATCTTTAACTCTCTGAAAATAGCAAATGTACTTGTTTTAAAGGTACTTTTTTTTTATTGTTCTATTATTTTCATGTGTGGAGTTTCTTTAGGCTGTTGGGATTGATAAGAGAAAAAAAACCCACAAGAGTAGGATGGTAAGAACGTGATGCCAAAATATATGAGCAATTTTGGATAGTTAAAAAAATAAAAGACAAGTATAATGTAAACCTGAAATATCATTAATTATACCTAAAGAAAAAAAATAACAGAACCCAGATATAAAATCATCTACCTACAACTGATTCATCTTCAACAAAGCAGACAACAACATACACTGGGGAAAAGAAGCCCTATTCAATAAATGGTGTTGGGAAAATTGGATAGCCACATGCAGAAGGAAGGATGAAGCAGGACCCCAATCTCTCACCATTTATAAAAATTAATTCAAGATGGACAAAAGACTTAAATGTAAGGCATGAAACTATAAAAATTCTAGAAAATGTAGGAAAAACTCTTCTAGACACAGGCAAAGAATTTATGAGTAGGACCCCCAAGACAATTACAATAACAACAGAAATAAATAAATGGGACTCAAATAAATTAAAAAGCTTCAGCATAGCAAAGGAAATAATCAACAAATCAAATAGATAACCTACAGAATGGGAGAAAATACTAGCAAAGTATACATCTGATAAAGGGCTGATATCCAGAATCCACAAAGAACTCAAACAAATCAGCAAATAAAAGAACAAACAACCCCATTAAAAATGTGCAAAAGACATGAAAAGAATTTTATCAAAAGAAGATAGAAAAATGGCCAAGAAATGTATCAAGAAATGCCCAATATCACTAATCATCAGGGAAATTCAAATTAAGATCACAATTAGATATCACCTTACCCTTGTCAGAATGGCTCTTATTACAAAGTGAAAAAACAATAAATGCTGGCATGGATGCACAGAGAAAGGAATGCTTATACACTGTTGGTGGGATTGCAAATTAGTACAACCTCTGTGGAAAATAGTGTGGACATTCCTCAGAGAAATAAATGTAGACTTACCATTTGATGCAGCAATCCCACTACTGGGTACTTACCCAAAGGAAAAGAAGTCATTTTATCAAAAAGACAGATGCACTTGAATGTTTATTGGAGGAAAATTCACAATTGCAAAGATGTGGAATAAAGATAAGTGCCCAAAAATTCATGAGTGGATTAACAAAATGTGGTGTATATATACCATGGAGTACTACTCAGCCATGAAAAGAAATGAATTAATGTCTTTGCATCAATTTGGATGGAACCGAAGACCTTTATCCTAAGTAAAATATCTCAGGAATGTAAATACAAATACCACATGTCCTCTGTAATAATTTGGAACTAATAGACAGGCACACATGGGCATAGAAAGAAGTAAAAGTTATTGGAAGTCAAGAAGGGGAGATAGGGGAGGAAGGGTTAGGTAAAAACTATTCAGATTATGGACACACTAATAGCTCTGAGTTAAGCATTATAAAATCTATCCATGTAACAAAAACATTTGTACCCCCTTAATATTTTGAAATTAAAAAAATATAGAAAACTGAAAGTATGTTTTTACTATATTTTAATGAGTTACAAAAATGACCATTTCCTAAAATGCCCCAAAACCTAGTTGTTTTTCTTTCTACTTGTGTCCCTTTAATTGTGTAAACCTCTGGGTTATATTTTAACTTTGGATAAGACGAAATTTTAAAAAAAATATTTCAATAAAAAAGAAAAAATAATCTTAAAATATTTCAAAGAAAAGTTAATGAATCTCATAATAATTACATTATGAAGAAATGCAAATTGAGTTCCCAGGACACAAGCACTTACTCTAAACTTACCTACAGTGCACCCATATGATCCATGCATCCTGCAATCCATCTGTACCTATTCTTTTTGTAAGTCAGCTATATGAGCTACTATAGAGCATCCTGGGGACACAACCATCCTAGAGTGGTACTGTGCCCTGCTTTTGTACTTGGTAAGCTCTCAGTAGATCAGTGCTAGAGAGGAAAAAAAAAAAAAAAAGATTCTGCAAGTTGAGAGACAGAAGTGATCTAGTAGCTGTTGCTAAGGAGAAAATATTCATGTTAATTATGTCCCCATATTGCTAGAGATCTCAAAACATCAATAATCAAGCCTAAGTGGGTAAGGCTCTAAATTCTCTTCTTTGTCAGTCTTCTTCTTATCTAGGTATCCTTTGGCACTTATTTGCTGGGAATTTTATTGATGCAAATGTAATTTTTGATAGGTATTATATGTTTCTGAGTACATTATTTCACCCCTCTGTGCCTACTTTCTATACACTTTCTTGAATCCACTAGTAAAGAGAATGGTGTCCTGACTGCCTATTAGCCATTTGTACTTTAATTTATTTGCTTGTAGAATAAAAAATTTAGAATACCCAATGCACCTGTCTGCCATTTTTGTGCTGGTTTAAATCTCTCAGCATGTTATGTTTCTTTCAAACCTGTAGCTATGGAAACATTTATCATTTCTCCTGCTTTTCATGCAATAGTTGGGCATCATGTTTCCTCTTATTCAGTGACATTTAGTGGTATTAAATGTTGAAATGAACTCAAATTCTGAATGAAGGCTCAGACAAGTGTTATAGTCCTGGAAGTACCTAAAATTGCTAATCATTATAATAAATGGCCCACTGTGAGCTGGTTGTCGAAGTACAATGGATTGTCACTGGCTGCTTTTTGAATCACAATTGCTTTTTGTAATGTTAAGAATTTACCTGACCAAATGCCAAAATGGGGAAAATTAGAATGAAGAGGCTGTTATGCTGAGATCTTGCTTTATCTTGATTTGACATAAAGTGCATAAAACATGCCAAAATAAATTTATTTTGAATTCATCCAAATTTCAAATACTTTTGTATATTTTCTTTCTTTGGAACAACGAAGAATGAGTATCCATAGCCCATAAAAAGATTTATGAATAGGGATTTTTTTTTTTTTTTTTTTTTGCGATTTATACTTCAAGTGTACTACTGATGAATAATTCACATGGAGTATAGTAGTACTTCTGGGTAGATTTAGTCTTGACAATTTTTTGAGGTGGAAAATGTTATTTTCAGTTTATAGATGAGGAAACTCATTCAGAGAGGTTTAAATAATGTATATCAGGACAACACAATATACATTTTCTGATACAATGTAATTATACAACATATGTTAATTTTCTTTCTTTCTGATCAAGCTCCTCAGTTTGGAAATTGTATTTAGTTCTTTCACATGTTTTCAGACAGAAGAACTGAATTATGTATGTTAGGTAGGTAGCGAGGGATTCCGGGTCTCCTAGCGATGAAAGTGGGTTTTGTTGCCCTGGTGCAATTGCCCCACCTGGGAATAAAGACAAGGGTGAGCTCCAGGCCCCTATCTTGGTCCTGCCTCAACTTAATCCTGTTTGGAGCAACTGCTATAACCGGGGTAGGAGGGAACACTCTATGAATCTGCCCATCAGAACTCGGCATGCCAGCTACAAAAGAATGCAGAGGACTGTCTAGCCCATGGGCCAAGCAGCATAGGTACCATAAAGTCCGGAAAGTAACCTAGAACCCACACACGCAGTAAGACTCAGGTCATGCGGTTCCCAACTGTCCAATCAGTGCTTCCATGGTGACGTATCCGGATACCATAAAACAAGACCCAGACCATAACCAGGTTCTCTTTTTTTCTCCAGTGGCAGGGGGTCCGGTCATCATCTGTGGATTATGTATCTTGCTCTGTAAACTTATATCTTGCTCTTGCCCTGTAATCCTATCTCGCTCCCCTCAAAAAATTTCATCTCATGCTTGCCTTACTTTGGTGTGTCTGGTCATTCTTTGACCTTGGGTGTGCCATGATCCAACCTCTCAGACTGAAACCTGACATGTAGATGCTGTTTGGGAAACTATTCTTGCAAAAAACATAATTAGATCCTTCTTATGGCCTTCTCATATTCTCTAATTTCTATTTATTTTCTTTCTTTTTTTTTTTTTTGGACTTGCGGACAGACTTGAAAATTCAGAGTTACTATTTTGTAACCAAATCCATTTAGACATAGATAGAAGAAAAGAAAAGAAAAAACAAAACAAATGACAACTGTTTTAAATCCACTAAAGCACATGTATATGACTCAGAGGAGACCCTTTCAAGATCTCAGTTAAAATTGCTGTGAATTATTTTCAAAACTTGCTGAACATCAGAAACCCTTACATGTGAAATGCTGCCATCCAAACCTCAACCCTCTGCTGGAAGAGTGGCAGTAAAGCCCAGTGGGTAGAAGCCTAGGGCCTGAGTTACATTCTGAGAAGCCCAGAATTACATTCTGACTCTACACTAATTATCTCTTGAAACTCCCATTTGTATTATCCCTGTGTGCAATTTAAATGGGACAATATCTGCAAAAACCTTAGAACTGTGCTAGGCACAAAGAAAGCTCTAAATAAATGTTAGCTATTGATATTCTCTACATTTAAAAAAATCAGAAGGCTAAGACTATGAGAGAACCATTGTTCTACCTTACTTATAGTTCAAATTTGGCTTTTAGATTAGAGAGTTGCTGTAATAAGGCAGGGTTGCTTCCAGCAGACATGTTAAACTAGTAAGGTAGGAGAGATAACTACACACATGCTAATAATCACACATACAAACACTCACAAAAGAAAGAAAATGGTAGTTTCAATACCAAGATTGTCAGGAATTTTATTAGAAATACAGCCCATAATACAGTTAAAAGACACAGACAGGATAAGAGCCCCAGCAGGATGCAACCATGTGGTTTAGGTGTAGATAGTCCTTTATTCATCAAAAGATCTTGAATGAATAACTCTATCCCTATAAATAATACCATTGTGCCCATGAGAGTTAAGTCAATAAGCAAAAGTATATCTACAGATCTACATTGAGAACTATCTGTTAAATATGGTAGAATACATAATAGATTTTGAAAATTTTATATCTGAAACATTTTGCTTTTTAAATTTGTGGTTTAAGAGCTATTTATAAAATAGAGGTATCTAGATTGACGTGCTTAAATGGGCTAGGTGGCCAAGGATTTGATGATGGCACTATGGGAGAAAAACACCTAAATTTATACAGCATCCTCACTTATAGGTATTTATATTTTATTTTAGGACTGAATATAATTAGGTCAAACATCAGGCACATAGTTTTCAAAATCTTCACACACCTCATTTTTTTTTTGTCATTTCCTTTTTTATCCCTTAATTAAATTCTTGCATGTAATTAATTAAAGGTATAAACACCTAACCCCAACATTCACAGGTACAAGTCTATAAAGAAATTCTCACTGAATATGTCAAAAGCAGATATAGTTAGATGTCTTTTAACGTACCTGTGTATGTACGTTATGTACCTGTGAATAAAAGACTCTGGGTAGCAGTTGTTTCAACTCCTACATCTTTTTAATCTTGAGTTATGCTTTTCGCTTTTATATACGTAACTCTAATGAGACACTGCATACCATTTCTTTGAAGGTGAAATCTCAGGATAAGGAAAAAAAGATATTTTCAGTCACATGGAAGTGCAAATACTTTCTGCGTGAGACAATTATACAAATTAACTTGTCAATTTTTTTC
This sequence comes from Eulemur rufifrons, assembly GCF_041146395.1. Lineage (NCBI taxonomy): Eukaryota > Metazoa > Chordata > Mammalia > Primates > Lemuridae > Eulemur > Eulemur rufifrons. The sequence goes on along the minus strand of NC_090997.1, from coordinate 67,492,211 downwards.
ACTGAATAACCCTGAAAGTGTTGTTTTGTAAGATGGCTACAGGTGTCTAAATCCTGAAGCATCTCTCTGGCCTAACATTTTCCAACTTAAGTGTGTATGAGAATTACAATAAGAAAGTTTTCATGATAAAGAGTTTGTAGCTTCATCTCTAAATTTTGATTTGGTAGACTTCTTGTGGAGTAAAGAAATCAATATTTTACCAGTTGTCTCAAGTGATTCTGATGCTCAGTGTTCATTGACTGAGAATGACCCTTGGAGAAGCTCTGGGTTAGCCCTGTCAGAAGCCCTGTGTTGCACCATGATTAGAAGGCCATTTACTCACTTTAGTCTCACAATTAAAGAACTTCAGCACCCAGATTACTCTCTCTTATCATCAGGTGAGTTTAGGCAAAATTCTAATTCTTTCTGAAAAAAAGATGGGCAGAAGTGACGCAAGCCTAAGAAAGGCAAAAACCTAAATGAAAACTTTAAAAAGTCCTTTCTGCATATAAAAATCACATAGATGTGAAATCTGTAAGGAATTCGTATTGAAAGGAAAGTTTGATTATCCTTCAGTGAAATAACTCTGTATTTTTTTTTGCTTTAGTGATGCTTAGACCCTAACTTTAAGAGTATTTAAGTTACACTATAGTATTTTAAAAAAACTGTAGCATGTAGAATCATCTAGAAGAATTGCTAAAACACAAATTTCAGGAACCCAAAGTTTCTGATTCAATAGGTCTGGGATGGGGCTCAAAATCTGCGCTTTAAAAAATTTCCCAATTGATGCTTTTGGTGTTGGTTTGGGGACCACATTTTAAGAATCATTGACTTATACTAAGCAGAAGCCATTGTTTTGAACCTTTGTGTATTTTAGATTATAATTTTTAGAGTTGTATGCATTTTTTTCAAAATCTCAAGGCAATTGCAATAATGTCTCATTTTTCTCTCAAAGCTATTGAAGACATACAAACTAAAGGTGCAACTATTTGTGAAGCAACAAATAAATAAAGCAATTTGATTTAGGCACAAGACCTTTTATCAGCTCTTGGAAGTTAAGAAGTTTTATTCCTAAACTCACTGAAATAAAAAGTTAGTGGACTTCAAGTTGATAGTGTTATAACTACTACAGCTCACTGGCAAGCTTGCTGAAGTCTCAGGGGTTGGAAGGAAGGGGTCACGATAAGTGGTGGTCCAAAGCTAGAAGAATCTAACGTGGTTGCAGATGGCGACCACTTGGAGAAAAGCAGAGAATCCAATCTGGTGGTAATATTTTGACATATAAGCAGATGATTTTTTCATCCTCAATATTTCTTATTACTGCATGAATCTTCACACATCAAGCATGACTGAGGGTGTTGTGGCTTACTGGCTCTAAGAGGGGACAATTCAGCAGAACCAAATATTTAATATGTTATGGGTATAACAGCAGAGTTGGAAGAATAATTAGTGTTAACAGTCCTTCAGCTCTCAGAGTACCGTGTAGCACAAGAAATACCAGTGTGGTTTTCAGATGATTACAGCAGAGATGCCTCCACTGAAGTCCCATCCACTCTAGGTTCCAGAATAGAGTAGTGCAGAAGGTTTTATCTTGCAGACCAGCTTGAGGTCTGCCATAGTACAGAGAGACTGAAATGTCCTTATAGTTGGGATGAACAGGGCACAGCTGCCATTTATGTAGACTGATGGTTGGAGACCAGATGACAAGGAGGGGATCTCACTGGATGCCAAGGAGTGCAGATGACCACCTGACCCACGACTAGATGCATCCACCACCAACATATGGCTTTTCTGTGGTACTCATGAAGGCCCTTAAAACAAATCTATAACTCAAGGGAGGGGCCGGAGGGCAGTGAGTTTCTAAACTGACTAAGATTTAATTCCTGTCAACAAGTGTACTAGGAATTCAAAAAATAAATAGAAATTCAAATGTAGACAAAGAAAATAAATTGTGCTTCTTGCACACACTAGTTAACTTCGTGACCTGACATTTATGGTAGTAACCAAATTTGCACATGAGGAGGGGTGGCATTCAGTGGTGGCATTTCTACTCCTACATGAAAGGACTTTCAGAGTCAGCTTAAAATAGGACGATACAGCTTTAGGGCCAAAGACGAAGCAGAACTAAGAACTGTGACCCCCTGCATAAACATGATACAGCTATTAGGTCTAAGAAAGAGAGCACTCTGTAAACCAATAAACAACTTTACTTTTGTTAACTTCTGTAAATAAATTTGAGAAAACCATCTAGTTACCAGGACAACAGTTCACTTATCAAACAGCAGTTCATTTAACATGACTTGCTTCGAGACCCTTGCCTCACTATTTCTATAATTTATAATGTCACGGAGTCTTCTCATTTCCAGTGTTTCCCATCTTGAAAGACTCTCATTGAACCACTTAGTCTCAGACTCGAAAACCTCAGACGTTATTCTTCACTGACTACCCTCTCCTGAGACATTGCCAAGTTTCTGCTAAGGCGGTCTTGATAATTGCCGTGTGTTCTGATAGAACTAGCTTTGCATTAGTAACAGGTTTTATGGTGACATTTTAGGGAATTCAGGAGAACACTATTTTCATTTACTTATAAATTCATTTATTCAATAAGCCCTTATTGAATACTTACTATGTACCAGGAATTATGCTAAATATTAAGGATTCAGAAACCAAAAAAGAAAAGGAAAAAAAGAAAGACTCCTCCAAAAGACTCCCAGAATTGATAAATAAATTCAGTAAAGTCTCAGGTTACAATTAATGTACACACATCAGTAGCATTTCTATATACTAATAACATCCAAGCTGAGAATCAAATCAAGAACTCAATACTATTTCAAATAGCTACAAAAAAAGTACCTAGCAATCCAGGAATATACTTAACCAAGGAGATGAAAGATCTCTATAAGGAGAGCTACAAAACACTGATGAAAGAAATCATAGATGACACAAACAAATGGAAAAACATCCCTTGCTCATGGATGTGATGAAAAGGGAACACTTATTCACTGTTGGTGAGAATGCAAATTAGCACATCCTCTATGGAAGGCAGTATAGACATTCCTCAAAGAACTAAAAGTAGACCTACCATGCAATCCAGCAATCCACTACTGGGGATCTACCCAAAGGAAAGAAGTCATTATATCAAAAAGATACTTTCATTCATATGTTTATCACAGCACAATTCACAAATGCAAAGATATGGAATCAACCTAAGTGTCTACCAACTGATGAGTGGATAAAGAAAATATGGTACATATATACCGTGGAATACTACACAGCCATAAAAAAGAATGAAATAATGTCTTTCACAGCAACTCAGATGGGAATAGAAGCCATAGTCCTAAGTGAACTATCTCAGGAATGGTAAAACAAATACCACATATACTCACTTATAAGTGAGAGGTGAAAGATGGGTATACACGGTCACACAGAGTAGTATAAGGGACTATGGAAACCAGGAAGCAGGGAGGGTGGGAGGTGCGTGAGCGATCATAAACTATCTATCAGGTACAACATATGCTATTCAGGTGACAAGTACACAAAAAGCCTGACTACATAATTCAACTGTGTAACAAAAATACTAGTACCTCCTAAATCTATTGAAATAAAAATAAATAATTAAAGAAAGGATGAATCCCAGATTTAAAAAAAAATATTGAACTCATAGATACAAAGAGTAGAATGTTGGTTACCAGAAATTCGGGAGTGAGGGAAATGGGGAGTTGTTGGTCAAAGTGTACAAACTGTCAGTTATGCAGAATGAATTAATTCTGGAGATCTAACATACAGCATGGTTACTGTTGTTAATGTTATAGCCTAAGATGTGAGAAATGACCACCTAAAGACCGAATTGAGCCAAATTAGGAGTCTTTATTAGCTGGCCAGCGACCACCCCCTGTTCTGGGAAAGTCCAGAGACAGAGAATGGCCCTGATCTTAAAGTGAGCAGGGGCTATATACCTTCACCACTAACAATACTAACAATACACATAGGGCTAAAAACATGTTGATTACAATAATTCATAAGCAAGCAAACTTACAGAAGCAAATAGCATCCGTTAAATCAAGGAACATTTCCTTGAGGAACATCCAAGGAACATTTTTCCAAGGAACTGCCAAGTGTAGTACAATGTAACTATACACACCTAATGATTTTAAACAATGACTTACAAGTTAATCACTGTATAAATTTTTTTCTGTTATTCATGTATTTTTTTTTTAACTTGACACAACAGTGAGTCTGTACACAAGATGGCTGCACTAGCCTGCATACAAGATGGCTTCACTGTGGCTCACAGATCTATACTGATTACTGTGCCTCATCACAGTTAATAATAATGTATTGTATGCTTGAAATTTGCTGAAAGTCCATTTTAAATGTTCTCACCGCACACACAGAAAAGGATAACTAGGTGGGGCGATTAATGTGTTAATTGGTAATCATTTCACAGTATGTACATATATCAAATCCCCACATTGTAAACATTAAATATATAAAATTTTAATTAGTCAATCATACCTCAGTAAACCTGGGGGAAAACAGTCTTTATTCTATATCACTGTATCTATCATATTGGTGTTACAAAGGGATTTTAGATCAGTATGAATTTTGCAAACATAAGGAGGCATGTAAAGTGTATGGGATCTTGTTTTACAAATATGATATGATCAATTGTTACTTAATTCGAATTTCTGATATTAGATAGGAAACATTTCTGATATTAGATATGAAACAGTGGGTTTCTTATGTCCATGTATTGTCTCCTTATATTCTTTTCTTTTCTTTTGTTTTTTTTTTTTTGGAGACAGAGTCTCGCTCTTTTGCCCTGGCTAGAGTGCCATGGTGTCAGTCTAGCTCACAGCAACTTCAAACTCCTGGGCTCAAACAATCCTTTTGCCTCAGCCTTCCAAGTAGCTGGGACTACAGGCATGCACCACCATGCCTGGCTAATTTTTTTCTCTATATATTTTTAGTTGTCCAGATAATTTCTTTCTATTTTTAGTAGAGACAGGGTCTCCCTCTTGCTCAGGCTGGTCTTGAACCCCTGAACTCAAGCTATCTTTCTGCCTCGGCCACCCAGAGTGCTAGGATTACAGGTGTGAGCCACCGCACCCGGCCTATCTCTTTATATTCTTATGTATGCTTATGTAACCTTACAAGAAAGAGCAATGAGGTAAATGCAACAAATTTGAAAAACTTTGTCAAAAAAAAAAATAAATAAAGCACATATTACATGCAGGAGACTGTTTATCAATACAATTACAAATCTCGTCTAAATGAACCAAGAACTTTACGCAAATATGAGTTATTCTTTCATAATCGTTGTTGTTTTAAAAATATTCTAAATACTCTTGGAATACTTTATCACTTATTATTTAAAATGAATAGGGGGTTGTTAAAACATTAATATTAGGCAACTTAAATAAGTCTCCTTCATGTGCTATGGGAAATACTCAGAGAATACATACTATAATCCCATCCTCTACAATTTTATTGCTTTCTATTTCTCTCTCTATAATAATTTTTCCCTTCAGGATCCATATGTCTTCTGAGGAGGTAGACATGGATCTGGAGGGGGAGTAGCGTGGTCTAAGTTCTAGTCTCACCAGTATTATCCTCATGGTCCTGGGTATCATGGGCAAGTCTTTTGGCTTCTTAGGACTTCATGTTTTTTGGTCATAAAAATAGAATATCGGTTACATGATAATTTAGCTGCTTTCCAGCTCTAATCATCAAAGCTTCCATGAATCCAGGCCTTTCTTCGTGATCTTTTATTCTAGCTCACTTGAGTATCCACTTACTACCTTTTATTGCTACTTAGCCCAAAATTTTAAAAACAAAAACTAACACACACTGGTTTTTATAACTAAGATTTCTCAACATTTCCTATAATAAATTTAATAAATGTGAAAGGTTGTAAACAACTGCAGTTTCTATCATTACACACACAGAGAAGGGAAACTGAAATAATGAGGTCCCATGGAAACCACATGCTAGAGCATGCATGAACGTTTGTGCTCTGGGATGCTGAGGAAGCCATATGGCTGACAGGCTCTGTGGAGTCAGAACATTGAAGTCCTGCTGCTTAATGTCTTTCTTTTCAATTTCCAGTCCCTGCCCTCTCAGCAGCATGATGTGCAACAGAAAGTCGAAACACACAGGTGGTATTGCCATTGCACCTCTGCTGCACCTGCATGAACAAAGCCAGTACAGGAACCAGTCTGCCTTATTAGTCATTAGGTATGTACATTCTAGCTTAAATATGTCACAGTGCTACGAAGCAGAATGGGCTCTAAGAAAATTCAGAGTATTAAGTTCCTTTCTTGCCTCTACCTAGTGGAGAAAAGTTGGAAAGATAATTTAGTAAGTTACAGCATTTCTCTTTTTTCTGCACTTGCTGCCTTCCCAACTCTACCCTTGGATATCACTGAATTAGCAAGTGAACCTGGTGTTCCTCTCAGGTGTGAAAATTACTCTATAAAAAGGTGCCTTGCACTGACAAAGCACTTAAGGTTTCAAACACGCATGCAAACACTTCATCTCATCCATTGCTATAGATAGGAAGATTGCAGTTATATGTTAAATACATTTTATATTTATTTACAATAGTTTCAAATCATAAAAAAAAGCAGAGATATCATGCATTTTCACCTAGTGCCTGAGAATAATTAGTTGAATGCTTAGAAAGTAATACGATCAATTCAATAATCGTGTGTGTGTGTGTGATGCAAAAATTAATCAGCTTGGGTCCTCCCCACCCCAGCTGCTTGTTTGAACAAACTTTTTTCTTGATTTTTTATTTTCTCTTTTCTGAGACAGAATTATAAACTTAAAAATTTAAAAAACAATGGGACATTTGCCAATCCTTACTATGAACTTCATTTTAATTTGGATTATAAACCAAAATGTTGTTGAGAAACTGTTTTCATTTGTATTTTACAATTAAGTATAAATATTTATCATTTTTAATATAGTATTCCTCCTTTTAATTAAAAATGTCATTTCTCTTTACACACTCTTTTTTGTTTACATCCCTACATGAATACCACATTGGTCATCATAAAATTCTCTAGATTAGGATAATTTCTTTCCAATTATACATTGCAGGAAATCCAGCACACTCAGCTGCTGCCCCTCAATGCTAGTTATTTGACAACCAAAAATGCTTCCATAAATTTTCAAAATATACCTCAGTGAGTATTATTTTCTCCCTTGAGAACTACTGGTTCAAATCCCAAGAATGAGGGTATAATTTTCCTAACGGAGAGTGAAGATGTGCCCTGTGGACTTTGAAAGGGAAATGCTCCCAATGGTGAGAGTGGGCCCAGGTCAGGAAAGTGAGACCAAGATCTAGTTTAAGCCCTCAAGGAGGATCTTTTTGAAGGGTTTGCTATGTTGTCTGTGTTTTTCTATGAAATTATGAGAGATGAGATAGAAATAGTAGCAGTCATCTTTAGGGAATATTAAGTTTATTCTTTAGTATGAGTCATTTTCTTGTATCTATTCAAACTTTGAATTAACTAGTCATAGCCTCCTGATTTTCATTCTCCCCCTCCTCATTAAATATGAGAAAATATACACAGACTTACATAGGGGGGTGTGGAGGAGATGGGGGAAAGAGCATCTTGCCCTACATACGGGACATGAGGCCCAAAGGAAGGTGGCTGCATCCTATCAAAGACCAATATTCCAAAGTTCTACTCAGAGACCAGCACGAAATGAAAGTAGTTCATGGAAGTTGGAATCAGGAGGGAGGGGCATGTGATCAGAAAAGGAGCTGCCAAGTAAATGGCTGTGGGCAGATGTGAGACAAACCTCTTCATCCCAAAGATTCCAGCCACTGTTCGGTCCAATGTGGTCCCACTAGCTACAAGTCTTTCGAATACTTTAAATGTGCCCCGTTCAAATTGTGGAGTTCTGTAAGTGCAAAGTACATACAGAATTTCAGAAACTTTGTATGAAAATAAAATATACATTATCTCATCAATAATTATCATACTGATTTCATATTAAATTGGCACTATTTCAATATATTGGATTAAATAAAATATAGTATTAAAATTAATTTTATATGTTTCTTTGTGATTTTTAATTGTGGCTACTTAAATTTTTTGAAATTACCAATGTGGCTAACATAAGTGGCTCACATTTGACAATGCTGATCTAAATGAAGGGAACATTCGAAGGGAAGGAGAGAAGGCTGCTACTGGGTTATGTGATTCATCAACCATTAACTGAGCTTCTTTATGTCAGACACTGAGCTGAGTGTTGAATAAACAGTGGTGAATAAAACACACACAGTTCCTATACTGATAGTGTCAACAATACCCTCAGGGAGACAGAAGCTAAATAAATAATTATCAAATTATAAATTATGATAAGTATGATAAGTATGATCAGTATGTAAAACTAAAGGCTCCTAGGAGAGAATGTAACAGGATGCCAGGTTAGATCAGAGAGTTCTAGAAGTCCTCTATGAGAAAATGACATTTATTGAGGTCTGAGGTGTGACTTGGATTTAACTAGTGCTATGTACTGGGTATTTGTGTACACCCTCAAATTCATATGTTGAAATCCTTACCCCTAAGGTGAGAGTATTTGGAGGTGGGGCCCTTGGGAGGTGATTAGGTAGAGCTCCCATGAATGAGATTGTGCCCTTAAAAAGAGGCCCCCAAGAGCTCTTTTGCCCTGTTTGCCGTGTGAGGACACAGTGAGAAGATGGCTGTGTATGACAAGGTAATGGGCCCTCACAAGACACCAAATTTGCTGGAGACTTGATCTTGGACTTCCCAATTTCCAGAACTGTGTGAAATATATTTCTGTTGTTAATAAGCTACTCAGTCTATGGTATTTTTCCTATAGCAGCCCAAATGGGCCAAGACAGCCCAGCAAGCACTGTAGAAAGAGCATTAGATATAGAGGGAATACCATACAAAAACTCTGAGGCAAGCAAAAGATAAATAGGGCCAGTGTGCCGGGCCGGTGCTACAGAGGTGAGTAAAGATGGAAAGAGAGAAAGAGTCATGGGTCAGATCACTGTTGACCATGTTAACACTTTGGAAGGGATTTAAGCAAGGGAGTGAAATCTTTATATTTTTAAAATGTTCCTTTGGTGTGGTGGTGAATAATTAAGCCACAACTAGCACAAGCGTGGGAAGAGCAATAGAGAGATGCCTGCAGTTAGCCCCAGTGAGAGACGAGGTGTTTGGTCCTGGCAGCACAGATGGTGCTGTTGTTCTCTACCCCAGCACATGGTGTTGCTTTTCTTAACTTGGGTCAGGTATTTCTCTCCTCTGGCAGTGATCAGTCCCTATTATACTCTTTTCTTTCCATTTACTGTTGGTCTTGGAAAATTACTCCTTTATTTGTCCTCTTTGGATTTTGCCAAAGACAGAAGGTGACTTTATGATTTGCCTGCCTTATTATACTTGATGAAAGCCTTTTTCAAAAGTGACATGTAAAAAAGGAAGCCATTCTTTCCTTGTTCTTGTCATGGGTAGACATTATGAATTTCCTGGATTGAGAACACCAGAGAACATTACTGCTAACACCTGGTGCTAGCTCAGAACAGACATTTTGCTATTGAAACTGCTTGGAAATATTTTATTCTCGTCTTAACACTGGATGAAGGAAAATTTGGAATCTGTACCAAACACATAAATTAATTTAAACTATATTTGTTTTAATAGTTTATTAGGCAATATTTTACATGGTTAAAACATTTAAAATTATAAAATATCTTCAGAGAATAATTCTCTTTTTCTCCTCATTTCCTGATGCTGCCCCTGAACAGGTGAACATTGCTATTTGTATCTTGTATATTGTTCCAGAAATTATTTTTCAATACACATTTGTCTAAAGGAGAAAATACCTCCACTTTTTATTTTCTTTACACTTCAGGGTATACCATAAAAATTGTTCTGCACAATACTTTTGTTTTTATTTTTATTAAAATTTAATTTCCACGTGATAATATGGACAGATCATAAATCTATATCTCATTGTGTTTTGGAAAATGTTTATATCTGTGTAAACTATAGACCAACTCAATCCATCAGCAAATTGCGTCAGCCTCACCTCAATTTGCCTCCATTCAGATTGGAGAACTTCTCACCAGCTCCACTATTACCTGGTCTGAGCCTCCACCATCTTAACCTGGATTGAAAATGACCACCTAAACAATTTTTAGCCTGTCACCTTTTCACAAGACAATAGCAGAAAACTTTTACTATATAAACCAGATTATGCCATGTCACTGCCCTTATCAAAAACTTGCAGAGAATATCCTTAAAGTAAAGAGCCTACAAGGCCCTAAATAATCCGGCCCTCCCTTATCTCTGTGCAGGATTGGTTACATAATTTGTGGGTCTCAGTGCAAAATGAAAATGGAGGGCCCCCTTTCCTGCATTTCTAAGATCTCTCAAAGGAACAAAATACAGTATTTTTCCTTTCTTTCATGGTGTCTTCAGACCCACTAGCCATTTGTAAATTGCTATGTAATGTGGCATTCCCTCAGCATGGGCGTGCCAACTGAAGGTCCTCACTGGGCACAGGCCTGCCCCACTGCTCTGTGCGCATGTCCGCTGCACTGCTCACTGGTGCTCAGGATAGCTCTCCCAAGGCTGTGTCCTAGCAGGGAGCAAGGCAGTCTAGGCAGGTATCTCCCCTTCCCACAGACCCCCAACTCTAACCTACAGCAGGTGATCAAGGGCCAAGGGTATTGCAAATTCTGTACCAGGGTGTCATAGGTGCCTGGATCTGGGATGGGTGAGAGACTTTCTCCACCGAGTCACCCATGGAATGTAGCTCTGAGTAGGGTGGTCACACTATACCCCACCTCAAGACATCTTATATCATGTGCACCTAACCCTGACCACTTCCCACTCCTCCTTTCAGGCCCCCAGACCCCAGATATTGGGGAACAGTGTGGAAAGTCAGAGAGGCCCGGAAGGATCACACATGCCCTCAGCTCAAAGCTCTCCAAAATGTCCTATCAGATTATACTTTAAAAACATAAATTCAAAGATAAAATTATTAATATTTTCAAGAATTTGGCCACAGAACAATCAACGCCAAGCTCAGGGCCCTTCTGGTTGCACAGCCATGAGCCTGGTCCTGCCTGTCTCATGTAACCCTATTACTCTTTCCATCTTTCTGCCCCTTCTGCAGCTACACTGGCCTGTTGGAGGTGTCTTGAGTATGCCTCTCTAGCCCTGTGAATTTCCTGTATCTTCTCCCTGAAACACTTTTCCTTCAGTTATATATTTGACTCATTTCTTTCCTTCTTTAAATCTGTACTCAAATGTTACTTTTTCAAGGAGAGCTTTCATAAACAACTAATTTACACTTATCACTGTCCTGCATACTGTAGCCCACTAACTCTATTTTTAAAGTGTTTATCACCCTCTAAAATTTTATAGAATTTATCTATTATGTATATTATTTAACATCTGTATTCCCTACTAGAAGACAAGCTCCCTGAAGGTAGGGACCACTTTCTGTTTTGTATATAAGGTAGACCCCAAAAATTCATAATACTGACCGGCACATTGTATATGAATTAAATTAAATGAACTAATATAGGAATGAAAGATTTCTATCTGTAAATAAAGTGAATAAAGTGATAGAACCCTCTCAGGAAAGACTGTGTGTGTGTACATGAGTGAGAGAGAGAGAGAGGAGGCAGAGGAGGAATGGGTATTGGTATTTTAAAATAATGCATAGGTTAGAGGGAGAAATGCTATTTGCAGTTAATCAACACCAGCAGGTATTTTCCACTGTGTTGAAGTGAGCACAGCTCTGTAAAAAATCAATTGATAAATACTAACTACTTTCCCAAGGTCACATGAGTAAATGGCAGAGCCAGGATTCAAGCCCAGATATACGTTTGATTCCAAAACCAGTGCTTGATCTTCTCAGGAGTTATTTGCATTTGAAAAGAAGTACTTATTAATCCACAGTGAATTTCTAGTTGGGCTACATGAGGCAGGTAGTTTTGACTGGAGGATCTTCCCCATCGTCTAGTGCCTTTTGTTTCCCTTCTTCTTCCACATTCTTCTAGTACAGAGGTAGACAGACACTGAAAGGCTGTTAATCCCTGAGTTACATGCAACCCTATGTCTTGTTTCATTTTGGGGGTAAAATATGCCTAAAAGCATCTCATTACTCACATCAATGGAGACTTTGAATGATACAAATTATCAAAGCAGTAAGTAATTCGAAAATCATAAGAAAATGATCAGTCTGGAAAATTCTCTCTTTGTCTTTCTCTCTGCCTCCACCCTCCTCCCTCTTTCTTCTCTCTCTCCTCCTGCTCCTCCTCCTCCTTTTCCACCGTTTCATTCTCCTTCAACTCCTTCTTCACTCTCATTTCCTCCTTCTCTAAAATTAAATCCACCCAAGGTAGACTTTTACAACATATTTTCCAAGTGGTAGCTAAAATGTTTGATGAATACTTATGATTCTTATTAAAGATTCAGCTCCAAGTGCCTTTTTCTATCAGTTTTATTCAAAATCATTTTATGATAGAGTGGAATAAAAAAAAAAACTTCATCTGTACTTACTTCATACTACCAATATCTAGCAGATAAAGTTCTACAAATTCTAATTATTAATGAGGGTTTCTGTTCAGTAGCATTTTCATAGAATGTTCTAATTACATATTATTTTAAGAATTTAAGTAAAAGATGAATAAAATAGGTATAGGGCAGTAAGAGAATGAACAAGTAGCCAAGAGGACTGGTGGATCCATATGTTAATGTGCTTCAACTTCAAAATCAAATGCAAATAAATAAATATTTCCAGAGTATTTATTCTAAATTTAAGGCATTTATAATTGAGTTGAGACATAATATTCTAATCTAATTTCATGAGACAACGGCAATTTATATTAACTATGGGCCACCAGTTCTAATTTTATGCTAAATACAATCTAAATTATTTTAATATTACTTTCTATTTATTGAGTATTCATATTAATACTTCCCTAATAGCTATCACTAAATCCCTCTAGTTATCATTTTATCATCTCTTGAGAAATAATACTGCCCAATTCCCTTTACTCATGCTTGAATTATTACAATAGCTTCCTTCTATCCACTTTTACCCCCATAAACTTAGTCTTAATGCCACAACTCCACAGCTAGAGGATATCTTTTAGAATGAAGCCAGATCAAGTCTCTCCTCTGTTCATATTCTCCTAAATGCTTCTTATGTCATGAAAAGGAAAAGTCAAGGTAATCACAACGGCCTTGAGGGCCTATGTGACTGCCCTCTTCCCATGGCCCCGCTGACTTTCCTTGCTTCCCAGCCCTGCTCACTTCCCTGTGTCCACACCACCCTCCTTGTTGTGCCTCCGACATGTCATTCATCTGCCCATGCCAAGGCCTGACAATCTTTAACCATCTGCCTGAATGCTGTCCTTCCAGGTGTGCCTCTTATCCTTCAGGTCTGTGCACCTGCTATTTCTCAGTGTGGTCTGCACCATTCTCCTTATTTATATCTGTAACTCCTGCCTCCCAGACCTGCATTCCCTATTCTTTCTAAATTCACTTTTCTCCACAGTACATAGAAACACCTGATATGTTAAGTAGTTGTTTGTTTATTCTGTGTCTCCATCCCTCTCCATCATCAATAAAAAATAAGTGTTTTGAGGGCAGGAATTTTTATCTGTTTTATTCTGTCCTGTATCCCTAGTGCCTAGGATAGTTAGTCTTTTGGGAAGAATATATGTCCAATATACAGAATATATCTATTTTTTCATTTGGGCAGACATTCATTTTAGCAGACATTCAAAATAATGAAAAAGTATCTGGTGTTATAAAAGTTTTCTCATCTTCTTGTGGATTTCATCTTCTGACAAATATTTTGTAATGAATGACTCGTTTCTGTGATGTCTGCAACTTCAGGGTAGTTTGAATAATAGTAGCAGGTTAATACGTACAAACAGACAAAATCACACATAGAATTGAATAATACTAAAATGTTTAAATGAATTGAAGACAATTGGAAATACATCGTGAGTTAATATCTAGGTAAATGTTATTTTCATTGCCTACACTTTCCTTCAAAGAGCTAACTCATTTTAATGACTTCAGCTATTATTTCTACAGAGACAAATATCAAAACTATACCTCTATCTTTGACCGCTGTCCTTAATTTCAGTTTTCTATCTCTTTATTCTAGACAACTCTATATAGCTATCAAGTATAAAATGTGTACCTCTAAGTCACAAGTCTTTTAAAATTCAAAGAAGCTCTGTCTTTAAAATTTCCTATTTATTACAGTGTCATCATTACTCGTCTGGTTCTCCAACTCTGAAACACTCTAGTTAGTTATTTTAGATTCTAACTAATAGAAGAAAAGAATAAGATACTTTTTATGTTTCTAAACTAATGAAGAATACTTTATTAAAGATAATTATTTTAACCAGAATAAAATAATTAAAAAGATTCTGAAGAAGGTTCTTTAATGGGGAAGGAAATAATTAAGAAGGATCTTGGGCCTGGCGAGGTGGCTCACGCCGGTAATCCTAGTATTCTGGGAAGCCAAGGCGGGAGGATGGCTTGAGGTCAGGAGTTCGAGACCAGCCTGAGCGAGAGCAAGACCCCTGTCTCTATTAAAAAAAGAAAAAATTAGCCAGTCAACTAAAAATAGAAACAAAAAATTAACCGGGCGTGGTGGCACATGCCTGTAGTCCCAGCTACTAGAGAGGCTGAGGCAGAGGATCACTTGAGCCCAGGAGTTTGAGGTGGCTGTGAGGTAGGGTGATGCCACAGCACTCTAGCCTGGGTAACAGAGTGAGACTGTCTCAAAAAAATAAATAAATAAATAAATAAAAAAGAAAGAAGGATCTTGGGGTTATGCATTTAAGAGTGAGTTCTGGAATAGGATTTTGTAAAGTGAACTCATTAGACAAGCAATAAATATGCAATGCAGATTTCCTATTATATTAAAAGGCAAGGGCCTTCCCCATATATCCGGTGGTCTTTCCAATCATTGAAGAACTGAGGAATTGAAGATGCTCCCAGACTGTGTGAGACCAAAGATCTTTTTTTTTTAATAAAAAAATTGTATTTACTTAGGAGCATTCAGAATGTGAACAAAACAGCTGCAACTTTTTTTTGCAATTAGAGTGGTATTCAGTTAACAGAACAACAATTGTTTCATATAAGCTGCATCAGAGACAACTGAAGATGAAAAAACTACCATCCCCATATATAACTAATTTGTGCTGTGCACCAACAAGAACCTGCTTTAAATTTCCATGCCAATTTACAACCCCCATACTGTAACCAGTCAAGGTTAATGGCTATTGAAAATACCACCAGGACAGGGCTAGCTAAAGACACATTTGGTAGTGTGTTAACTATACCAAATAAAAGTCACTGTACAGTTTAAAAACAAATCTTATATACTCTTACATTTCATTTTTTTATAAAGATCTTAATACATTTGGGTTGTATGTACCCAATTCATTAACCTTGTGAGATTTCAGTTAGATTTTGAACAACGAGTAAGGTTAGCATGTGCAAGAGCAGTACTTAAGGATTAGGCATCTGGAATGAAAGATGTAACAGAAACAAGTTATTGTCTTCGAAAACTTAACTCAAGTTCTTGTAACCCACTTATCAACTTTGCAAGGTGTTGAGAGATGGGTTTAGGATGTCAAGTCTGGCTGAAAACTTTCCCATTCTTAAATAAACCCTAGGTTTTGTTTGAACTTTGTAAGAATTCCAACAGCAAGCAATTTGTGAAAACCAATCAGAGCACATTTTTCATCTCTGGCATTACTTGGAGCCTAGATAAACACATATTCTGGGAGGGTTTTAGGCTCAGGGACTTCTGTTGTCTCTTAGATCCTTGGCCTGCCATGAGTTCAGTGATAGAGTCATCAAATATGGCCATTTACATTATTGCCTTTCTTTTCACAGACTGCATTTTTCAGCATGAAAAAGGCTCTTTTTAAAGCACAGAAATAGTTTAAACATACAGAAGCCACAACTCCCATCACCTCTGCTATGAGGACTTTTCTGTAAACAAATTACTCCTAAACTTAGTTGTGTAAAACAACCATTTATTATGATCATGGATTTTGTGCATCAGGAATTTGGATAGGTTACAACAGGTATAGCTTTTGTCTGCTCCAAGAGGTGTGGGGTCTCAACTGGAAGTTACAAAGTCAGAGGATAAAATCACATGAAAGTGAGGGGGTTGTATGTGTGGGATGATGATGATGATGACGTGTGTGTGTGTGTGAGAGAGAGAGAGAGAGATGATATCCAACTATATTAACAAGTAGATTATTCTAGTATCAGTTTAAGCACAAAGACACATAACAGGCAGTTTCTCTTCTGCACAACTGTAAACTCCGATGGCAACTGAATTTATTGTTTTTCTCTAGTGGGAAATTTCTTACGAAGTTTTCTATTTTTGTTGTGATACTTGATACTTGCTTGAGTATGTTACAGATGGTTGCAGTTAGGAACGCATATATTTGAATTGAGGACTGTATGTATGCCACTCTAAAGGAAGGAAAAAAACTAGCAGGAGACTAAACAGAGCTGGGTCTCGCATTTTACACTCACCAAACTTTGTCCCATCCTTACTAGAAAAGAGGAAGTAAAAAATGTTTTAGTATTTACTGCAGACCACAAATTGTACCAAACACAGTTCTAAGCATTTTTGTAAGAGTTATTATATTGAATTTGTTCTTCCTTAAAAAATTAAGTTTTCTGGGTTCTCTTTGACTCCCTAAAGAAATCAGCTTCTCTATTTTCTTCCTCCTTCCTTCTTGATGTCCTTGCTTCTTTCTCCCTTTCTTCTCCTTCCAGGTTCTACAATTCCAGAGCCAATCACTAAAATTTCATACTATAAAAATGTATTTGACGTATAACAACAGTGAGAAGCAATTTTCATAGAAGAAAAGGTAGATTTTTCTTTGCACATAATTGGAGATAACAATGAGAACCAATGGGTCAAACACTTCTAGCTAAATAATCTTACTCTGCTAACTTGATAAATATACTATACCTGTCTCAGAAAATTGTTATACTCTTAAAATGATAGCAAATCATACCAAGCAATGGGACTTGCTCATATATAGAAAGCCAAATAGGCATAGAGATTTGGCACAAACTATTTAAAAGGACAGAGGACAGCTGTATACAGATTAGCTTTTTCCAGTTTATCCGGGGCCAGCTGTCCTGGCAACAATCACCTGGACTCAAACAATCCCAGGTTTAGCCTTTGCCCACTTGGAAAAGAGTGTTTACATCTGCCCCTGCTTGGCTTCAGGGTTCTGCCCATGGGGAGGACTGTGTTGCTGGGAGATAAATGTTCCTCCCACTAATTATGGGCCTGGTTCTCTTCTGCCCACTTCAAGTGTAAATTACCTCATCATGAACAATTCCCTTTAAACCAAGATGCAATTCCCTGTCACCACTAATTGCTTCACAGCACTCCAGACAAGCCCCAGAATTGTTTGCCCGGTTTTGTATCCTGCAAAGACAGGAAAGGAAAGAAAAGAATGATGGAAAAATGCAACAAGCAACTAAAAAAAGCAAACACCAAAATTCATAGTCTCTTGCCAATATTTTATAAGGACACTTTAAAAGCTTTTGGAATATTGCCACATCTGGGTTTATAGCGAGAGAGTTCACAGGAATTCTTATTTTCAAGAATAAAATAAAATGCACCTTACAGGCAAAATTAATGTCTACATTCAGATGAAAACTACATAAATGCATTATATATTTAAGGATTACACTTTTCTAAAAAGTGTTCTTATTGGTGAACAGAAATGAAAATGCTGTGAGAACTAATCTGATGAAGTATCAATTTGCTGATCTTGAAAATATATTCTGATCTGTGTACTAAATCAGCCCATCTTTATCAGAGATTATATTAGAGTAGAATAGGATAAAGTGCTTTTGAGTAGCTTTTCCAGAATTATATGATTACAGAGCATGCTGTAATTTATAACATATTGGTCGAATATCTAGTAGAACTTCTGGCTCTAATGTTTGAAATAACTAGACAGAAAAAATAATTGGCAAGTAGACTTGTGATCAAGTGATCAAAATTTGATTTATAGATTTTTTGTTTTTTAATAAAAATAACAAATTTATAGAATAAGTAATAATTATTTTACTAAGTACAAAACAACATAGTGTACAGATGAATAGCAGTCATTCCAAAATATTGGACAGTTAAGGAATGCCATTTCTGTGGGTAACTTGAAATTATTAATATGAGTCCTTGAGTCTGATATAGTTTCCTGGTTTTCATAGTTGTGGAACATTTTAAAAAGATAGAGCTTTTCATAATAATAAACAAAGTAGGTCCAACAGAATTTTTTATAAATACCTATTTTGATAAA
Organism: Eulemur rufifrons; assembly: GCF_041146395.1. NCBI lineage: Eukaryota > Metazoa > Chordata > Mammalia > Primates > Lemuridae > Eulemur > Eulemur rufifrons. Next base: position 67,473,856 of record NC_090997.1, on the reverse strand, counting down.
TTTTATAGGCAAATATTATTAGATTATGTATTTTTATGGCGTACTCATTCAATCTTGAATAAATGTGAGTTCCACACTTAGAAAATGCTACCCTGAAGCAGAGCTACTAGAAGTGCATGCCCTGGTCCAGCAGCATCAGCACCACCTGGGAACTTAGAGATGCAAATTCTTGGGCCTCATCAAAGACAGCGATATTGAATCAGAAACTGTGGAGGTGGGCAGCAGCAATCTGTTTTAACAAGTCCCCACATAATTCTCTGAGATGGGCTAAAGCTTGAGAACCAACGCTGTAAAAGAATGCAGCCTTGGGATCAAGCAAAGAAGAGGTTCCCAGGCAGGAATGGCTTGTGTGAGCTCCATAGTAGTTGGGATGGGCAGCATGGATTTGGACACTACCAGCAGCCAACAACCATACCTGAGAAAACTAATAGGTCTGCATTTTAAAACTGTCTAATAGCCTATTAAATCCTGAAATGATGACATTGTTTTCTTACATTTATTATTACATATTTCAGAGCCAGTTATATTGTCTGTTGAGTTTGAAAATTTAATATCTAGAATAAAATTGTACACTTGAGAACCTAAAGGAGATACATACAAACTCTGAGTCTATAATACTCTGAATTTCCTCTTTCCATCCTAAAAATAGCATCTGATAAAAATGAGAAAGACAGCTTATTTTATGGAGAATCATTCCCCATGTGTAAAAGAGATTCAGGGGCATAGAAACTTAAAATTTCAGGGCAGTGGATGCTTCAAAGGAAGTCTGCATATTCTCTTTAGTGAAAAGTAGAAATAGTGCAATGTCATCCATCCGGATGGTATCTAAATTATCAAAAGGTTAAATTATCTTGGCATTCATTTATCCATTCATTTATCTGTTCATCCTTTCAATCTATATTCATTTTAGCATTTTCTAGGTGTCAGGCATTGAGCTAGACTAAGGACACAAAGCACAAAATGATGTCCTTGAAAATAAAATGACAAAGGGGTTTGGTTACAAAATATTAAATACTCTTTTACTTTGGTTTTTTTAGAGAAACAAACAATAAGTAACTCCTAGAGAAATTATAAAATGGGTATACTTATTTGTCTACCACAAGACTATAAGCCTGGGAAGGGTGTAAGACCTTGCTACATTTTTAAATGAAATGATAAAAAAATTATACAACTATAAAACACTGATTTATAGTTTGAAAGGTGCTTATTGTATCCACTTGTTATAAAATGTATTATGTTTATAAGATTTTTAGCTATTTTAAATAGTGCTTATAATATTTATAACATTTTAGGTAAAACTGTCATTTTAATCAATTTATTTTGAGATAATAATAGATTAACATGCAAATTCCAAATAGCCTCTGCCCATTTTTTTCCTATCAGACAAACTATAATATAATCACAACTAAGATATTGACATTCATGCAATCAAGATACATAATATTGCCATCATCACAAGGATCCCATGACGTTGCCCTTTTATAGTTAGTCCCACTTCCCTCCCACCTCCACCTCCACTTTATCCCTGGCAAGCACTAAGCTGTTCTTTGTTTCTATAATTTTGTCATTCCAAGAATGTTACATAAATGTAGTCACACAGTATAATGTATGACTTTTTTTCACTCAGCATAATTCTCTGGAGATTGATCCAGGTTGTTGCATATATCAATGGTTATTTTTCATTGCTGAGTATATTCCATGTTATGGATAAATCAGTTTGTTTAGCCATTTATTCATTGAAAGACATCTAGATTGTTTTTATTTTGGGATTCTTTTGAATAAAGCTGCTATGAACATTTGTGTATGAGTTTTTGTGAGCATAGAGTTTTTGTTTCTCTTGGATAAATGTCCAGGAATGCAATTGCTTTGTTATATGATAGTTGCATGTTTATTTTTTAAGTTTAGTTTTTAAATTTTTAGTTAGAAACTACCTGTTTTCCAGAGTTATTATAACATTTTACATTTCCATCAGCAGTATATGAGTGATTGAGTTTCTCCTCATCCTTGCCAGCATTAGTTGGTGTCAATATTTTTTATTTTATCCATTCTGATAGATATTATATAGTGATATCTCATTATAGTTTTAATTTGCATTCCCCTAATGGTCAATGATGTTGAATATCTGTACATGTGCTTATTGCCACCTGTATATCTTCTTCTATGAAATGTCCCTTCAAGTCTTTTGCCCATTTTCTAATTGGATTGTTTGATGTTGATTGCTGGGTTTTGACAGCTCTCTTTATACTTTGTGTGCTAGTTCTTTATTGGACATGCAGTTTACAAATATTTTCTTTTGCTCTAGATTTTCTTTTCCTCAGTGAAATCCTCAACTGAAATTCCTTGACTGAATCCAAATTTTACAGAACAAATCCTTTTATTGGATTTGTTCTATGAAGTTTGGATTCAGTCAAAAGGCCACATGCAAGGATACAGAAGGTCACAGGTTCCCCACCCCCATGTGACAGTCAAAAAAAAATCCAAGGCACATTTAAGGCAAGAAGAATAAAACACAACCTAAAAAGAAAAAAAGCAATCATGAAAAACAAACACAGATAAGATGCAGATATTGGAAATAGGCAGGGCTTTCAAAATAATTAAAATAATTGTGATTAATATATTAGTGTTGCTAATAAACAAAAGTAGACAAAATGCAATAATAGCTATAAGCAGAAAAATAAAAATTTAAGAAACAATTTAAAAGTGCTAAAAATAAAATAAAAAGACAAAACAGTGTAACAGAAATGGAATATGCATTGGATGAGTTCATCAGTAGACTGGACACAGCTCAGGAAAGAAACAGTAAGCCTGAAGATAGATCAATAAAAATATTCCAAGCTGAAATGCAAAGAGCAAAACAACAACAACAAACTCAAGAATAATAAAGAACCATGAGATAACTTCAAGAGCTATAATATATATGTAATTGCAATACAAGATGAAGAAAAAAGAGACTAAAGCAGAAGAAATATACGAAGTATTAATGGCCATAAACTTTCTGAATTAATGACACAAACCATATCACAGATCCAGGAAGCTCAGAGAATACCAAATAGAATAAATACTATAAAAATTATACCTATGTATAGCATATTTAACCCTCCCCTCAAAACACAAAAATAATATCTTTGAAGAAGCCAGAAGTAGGAAAAACATCTTACCTATTGAGAAACAAGCAGAAAAAAAAAACAAAGAATTACAGTGAACTTGTTGTCAGAAACCATGTAAGAAAGAAGAGTGTGGAATGAAATACATAAACTGTTGAAAGGAAAAACCACCAACCTGTAATTCTTTATCCAGGGAAATTATCCTTCAAAAGTAAAGAGGAAATAAAGACTTTTTCAGACAAACAAATATATTCGGAGAATTTTTTTGTCAGAAGATCTGCCCTGAAAGAAATGTTAAAAGATTTTCTTTAGGCAGGAATAAAAGTATATATGTCAGAAACTTGGATGCACATAAAGAAAGGAAGAACATTGGAAAACGATAGATGAAGTTGTGTGTACGTATGTGTGTTGATGTTTGTGTGTGTGTATTTTTCTTAGTTTATCTAAAAGATAATTATTTAAGTAATACTGATAATAATGTATGGGTAATTATAGCATGTGACAGTAAAATTAATAACCATGTCTCCAGGGATGGGAGGGAGTATTTGGGAATATTCTATAATAAAGTATTTGCACTATGTGTGAGGCAGAATAGCATTACTTCAAGGTGGACTTAAGATTAGTTAAAAAACATATACTATAAATTCTAGGGCAATAACTAAAAAAAAAAATGTTTAAAGAAATACAATTGATATACCAAGAGAGAAGATACAGGAATTATATAAAACGCTGGGTTAAAACTAACAAAGCAGAAAAAGAAGCCTCTGGCAATGAATAGAAAACAACAGTGCTAAGTGGAAGAATACAGTGTGTAAATGCTATATCTTGTGTTGTTCCAATTATATGACATTCTGGAAAAGGCAAAACCAAAGAAAAGATAAAAGATGAGTGGTTGGCAGGGTGTGGGATGTGCAGGGGTAGGTGAAGCACAGAGGATTTTTTGGATGGTGAAACTATTCTGTATGTTACTGTAATGGTGAATACCAGACATTAAGCATTTGTCAAGACCCGTAGAACTTTACAGCACAGGGATTAAATTTTAATGTATACAAAATAAAAATAAAAAAATTCTTGAGCTGGCTGGGGGATCCCAGGAAAGAATACAGAATGTGACAAAAGAATTTAAATATATGACACGTATGAAATAGCCTTGCTGAAGCAAGGGTTGGGGGAGTAAAGTGGTAACCTAAGTAACTTGGAATAGATAAATCTGTAAGAATGAATGAACTGTACATAAACACTGTATTCTACTGGATAATTTTTTTTCTCATGTTAACCCCTGTTAACCCCTGAAAACACTGTACATGCATGCTAGAAGTGAACAATGACAGATGTGTGCCAGGTTTTTTACTGTTGAATTGTGATCTTACAGATAAACAAGAGGCGAAGGCTAGAATGATCTACATAGTAACCGATTAGTTTTGGAGACATCAGAATGAACTCGTGTTTAGCTTAATATAGAGATGGCTACATATAGAAATATTCACCGATATGCATATACACATACATACATTTTCTTCTTTTGCCGACTGAGAGGATTTAGAATAGCAGTGCCGCAGTAGCAAGTAGTAGCCTTAGGACACAAATCTTGGTTTGTAACATCATTCTCCAGGAAGAGGAATCAAAGATCCTTAGAGAAAGAACTTTCTAAGGTTGTTGTTTAGCTTGGGCAATTTCTATTGTTTTATTTCCAATTCGCTAGTTCTTTCCTCTTGGCTCCTCCATTCTGCTTTTGAGCTTAGCTATTAAGTTTTGTACTTTGGTTATTGCATTTTTCATTCTAAAAATGTTACTTGCTTTTTAAAAATATCTTCTATTTCTTTGCTGAGACTTTCTATTTCTTTGGTGTGACTTTCTATTTTTTTCATTTATTGAAGTATACTTGTAACTGCTTGTTGAAACATTTTTATGATGTTGGATAATTCTGACATTCTGTCTTCTGTTTGTTAGCTTATTAATTGTCTTTTTTCATTCTGTTCGAAATTTTCCTAGTTTTTGATACGATGTGTGATTTTCCCATTGAAACATTGGCATTTTAGGAATTATGTTGTGAGTCTCTGTATGTTATTTACACCAACATTTGAGCTAGCTTCCTCCAACACTGCTCCAGCAGGAGAAGGAAGAGAGGCTGCCCCATTATTGCCAGGTGGAGGCAGAAGTCTAGGTTCCCCATTCGATTTCTGTTGCCACCTGAAGGGGGTGGGGGCTTCTTGTTACTGTTGAGCAGGGGTGTAATTTTTGCTTCTCCTTTTGAACTCCACTGATAGTTCCTTGGCTGATAGCAGAGAGAATGTCCTTCTCAGGTGACCTTCCTTGACACCATGAGGACAGAGGATGTCAGCCCCTTTTCTTCTTGGTGGTAATAAAAACCCTGGCTCTCTTCTAGGCCTCCTCTGACATCCTTGTATTGGAAAAGAACCTTTTGTTACTTTCAGGTGCAGGTGGAAGTCCTGGATCCCCATAGGATCTCCACTGACGCTATGTATTGGGTGAGGTTTCCTTATCACCTGGTGGGATTAAAAGTCCTGGCTCTCTTCTCTGCCTCCCCTGACACCGTCACAGTGAGGGGCTAGGCTTGCCTCCTTATAGCCTGGTGGCGTGGAGTCTAGGCTCCCAGCTCAAGTGGGGTGGATAGGAGTGGGGCCACAGTGTTTCTGTGGTGTTTGGTTGGAGTAGAGCAGTTGCTGAAAGTTTTCTGTCTTGCTTGGTTGCCCTTTCCTGATCCTATGGTGAGAGAGAGAGAGAGAGAGAGAGAGAAAGACAGAGAGAGAGAGAGAGAGAGAGAGCGCGCGCTGATTTTCTTGGAGCATTTCTTGTTTGTGCTGATTGGTGTGCTGTCAGCTTCTTTGGCTCCAAATCATGAGGAAAAAAAAATCCCAGAGAACTCACCACGTTATTATTACTTGTATTTTGAGCTTCTTAGCTAGTCTTCCGCATTCTCTACACCATTGTCTTCTTGGTTGGCTTGTTATATACGTGATGTCCAGGATTTCTGGTGTACTTAGCTGGAGCAATAGGGAAAAGTATGTTTACTCCATCTTCCCAGAAGCCCAAGACTCCACTCCATCATTTGCAAAAGTTACTATTTTAAAAATATATAATTACACTTAAGATTTACTTTTAAAAAGTAAGTCTGACTATGAATTAAAGAGGATTGTGTTGCAATTTAAATAATACTATGTTTTCTTCTTTTGATTTTTCTTTTAATTATTTCGAAATGTCAAAACCATTCTAAGCCTGAAGGCCTTAATAATTATAACGAGCAGTGCTAGATTTTGCTTATGGACCATAGTTTGCTGCTCATTGGTCTAGAGTTCTGCATGTCCTCAGATCAGACCATGAATAGATATTCTTTGCTATTGGAATTGTTTGTGGTATTGGAATTAATGATGAATGATATGGAATAAATTTTCTCTTTGATTGAATTCAGTTACCTACTAACTAGTGCCACAAAATTCACTTATTTTTCAGATATTCATGACATTCTTTAAGAAGTTTACTTACAATCAATAACATAAAAGTTAGGTCAGGTGCTGTGGCTCATGTCTGTAATCCTAGAACTTGAGAGGCCAAAGTGGAAGAATGGCTTGAGGCCAGGAATTTGAGGCTGCAGTGAGCTATAATCACACCACTGCACTCCAGTCTGGGTGATAGAGTGAGACCCTGTCTCTCAAAAAGTAAAATAAAATAAAAAGTTGACAACAGAATCTCAAATATAATAGCTTCAATGCTTCACTATTCAAAACCTCTAATTTACTATAGAGTATGACAGAAAAATCCCTAAGATTTGTGCAAATTGTATATTATAGATATTTATAAGTGAATAAAGTAATACAACAGTTAAGTAGGTTTTCTATTTAAAAGCAGATTCATTAGAATTTACAAGCTAAAGCATTTTTTTAAAAAGGTGCACTACTAAAGTAGCTAGCAATTTTGTAGATTCAATTTTGTGATTATGAGCTACCCAGGGAGTGGAACTTATTCATTACCTAATTCTCAGTCTTTTTAATGGCTGATTATGCTTATTTATTGAAGAGATACACATTAAAGAAAGATTACTCATAAAATCCAGAAAGAACGATGGTATTATAAATACATTCAAGTATTTTATTAAGAACTGAGACACAAAGAAATAATCTAATATTTAAACTTTCTCACCAAATATATAATAAAGAGCAATAATAGTCTCTTTTTTTTTTTTTTTTTTGAGACAGAGTCTCACTCTGTTGCCCAGGCTAGAGTGAGTGCCGTGGCGTCAGCCTAGCTCACAGCAACCTCAAACTCCTGGGCTCAAGCAATCCTCCTGCCTCAGCCTCCCGAGTAGCTGGGACTACAGGCATGTGCCACCATGCCCGGCTAATTTTTTCTATATATATTTTTAGCTGTCCATATAATTTCTTTCTATTTTTAGTAGAGATGGGGTCTCGCTCTTGCTCAGGCTGGTCTCGAACTCCTGAGCTCAAACGATCCGCCCACCTCGGCCTCCCAGAGTGCTAGGATTACAGGCGTGAGCCACCACGCCCGGCCAATAATAGTCTCTTGAAAATAAAAACATGGCTAGAACTGGTTAGTTGTACTATAAAATTGCAAATAAATATTATAAGTTTATCCTACAATTTTATACCACTTTTAAAAATTTTAGTTCATAGTATATACATATTTATTTTAATATAATGTAATAATAATTTTTCCTCCAAATCTTGGAACATAAACTAAATTCCAGGAAGCCACAAGCCATCTATTAGTATAGGCTCTGTGTACCTGTTGCCACAGCAAAAGGCAATACAGGGATATGCATACCATTATTTGAGAAGCTCAAACATAATCTTAGCACTCTTTTAAAATTAAATTATATGTTTATATTATTAAAACTATATTAGTTTATTAATATTCTCTAATTTGCCAACACTTGAAAAACTATTTTTAAATTTTATATATTTGATTAAAAATCCAGCAAATTTTGTTCAGATATTTGCATTTGAATAATTTTTTAACATATAAGGATGAACTTATACACAGAAAATCAAATTTTCATATCTAAATCACATAATTAGCCATGGATTACTAGGAAAAATATATTTAATATTAAAATATTGTTATAAATATATATTTATGTACTTTGAAATAATTTATATTTTCATATATTTAAATATAGTATTTATTTCTTTGATAAAGCCTATCTTGCCATATAGCTCAATTAGATATGCTTAACAATATTTGTTAACATACAAGCCTGATATATTACTTGTAAAAATCTGGAAGCATTTTTATATCCTTTAAAGGAATATTGTGGAGAACTGTCTTTATTGGTATTTTTGAAGAAATGCTCTTATGAAATAAACATAGACTAAAAATAAAAGTTATAAAGTCTTCTGCAATCTTTTACAGATATATAAAGCTTTTGAAAGATATGCAAACCTAAGTCATCTTAATGCTATCACAGGTTAAATATTACTTTACTATTTAACATAATGGATCTTTTTTCCTTTTACAGGTCCTGTCCTTATTCCAAGTTTAATAAATGTGTTTTACAATATCTATTTTTATATAATACAATATTAAAAACATAGAAAATAGTGGGTTGATCTTTTGAAAGCTCTACTAATGATTCACATAGTTGAGAGTACATATATCCATAGTAATTTTTATCATATAAGACAATTTATAGTTGATACCTCAAATATATTTAATGACAATAATTGAAGAACTTCCTTTGTATCCTATTTGCATTTTTCCTGCATGATATATAGGAGAATGAGAAAGGTATTTATAGCAGTGCTGTCCAACAGAACCTTCTGAAAGGACAAACATATTCCTTTGCACCATGTAGCATGGTAGTCACTTGTCCTATGTAGCTATTTAGTACTTGAAATGTGGCTAGGACATGAGAGTAACTGAATTTTAATTTTATTTAATGTTAATTAATTTCAATTCCAAATTAAGTAGCCACACAAAAGTAGCGGCTACTGTATTGGACAGTGCAGGATTATAGCACCTCATCAATTATTGGAGTCTCTTTGGACAATTTTTCTTTATATTTCTGTCATTCTTGCTTTATATATTAGCATATAAAAGGTCATATTTATTATGTCTATTGTAGAATAAAACTTTATTAAATAAAGTTGCCTTTTATAGCATTTAATGCATTTTTGGCTTACCTTTATCTTTGTATAATATATTGACTCTTATTTTTTCACTTTTGTTTGCCCAAAATATTTGTCTAACTTTTTATTTCCTTGACATAGTTAAGCTTTCTAAGATTTTTTAGGGAAGAGAGGGGTTTGTCATATATTTTGGATTTTTTTTGGTTCATCTTGTCAAACAACAAAATAACAACAAATTTAGTTTTGAAGATCTTAATCAGCTGTATTGTGATTTTACAACTGGCCAACATTTCATTTAATAATAATATGTGTCCCAATGAGTGGAGCAGAGGAGGTTAGCTTTGTAGACAGAAATCGCCTGAAAAAAAACAGAAACAAAGAAGAAAAGGCAGATTGGTCATTTCAAAGTTACTTTCCTTGTATGGCAGGGCCAGGAGCCAGAATAAGTGAAAGACAGCTGACTGGTTAACATCAGGTTACTTCCGGTCATGGATTAAAACAGAGGAAACTTCATTATCATGATGATTGAAGATTAAAACTGGCCTGTTTGGGAAATTGGACTCTTATTTCTCTCTCCCGATTCTCGAAAGGACAGATAACAACTCAGTTTCGGTTTGGTGACTCCACTTGGAGCCTGGTCTATTGAGGCCTAGTGAAGGAGTTTTGTCCAAAATAATGGCTTCCTATAATTTTTACTTAGCAATCTCATGTCTTTTTTTAAATAAGAAGATTCAAATTATCAACAAATCATTGACATATATATGTAATTTTAAATTCTGTATTTTTTTTTATTCTTTCTGATTGTGAAGTTTTCTTGCTTTTCAGTCCTGCATTCTGCTGTATGGTTCATACTACGTCTCAATTTTAGTGATTTATTAGTTACATATCTTCTTTTAAGTTTTACTCTTAGAAATCTACTTTCTTTCAGTAAAGTAAAAGCTGTATTTCTGTAAAACTCTGCTCTAAAGTATCAAATCTCTTAGTATAATTTAGGCACATAATATTTCCTTTCTCTTAGCTATTTATCCTCTTTCTACCTAGTTTTGTTAAGAAAATCTGGGAATTTATATCTAGTTTACTCTTTTCACATCTCTCTCTTTCCTTCCTTTCCTTTATTTATTTATTTATTTATTTTAGACAGAGTCTAGCTCTGTTGCCCATGTTGCCCGAGCTGCAGTGCAGTGGCGTGATCACGGTTCAATGTAACCTTGAACTCCTGAGATGGAGTAATCTTTAGGCTCCCCAGTAGCTGGGACTACAGGCCTGAGCCTCCATGCCCAGCTAATTTTTTAGAAATATTTTTTGTAGAGATGAGATATCACTATATTGCTCAAGCTGGTCTTGAACTCCTGGCCTCAAGCAATCCCCCTGCCTTGGCCTCTCAAAGTGCTGGGATTACAGGCGTGAGCTACTGTTCTTGATCTCAAATCACTTTTTATAATAAATCTTCTCTTTTAAGAAACATTTGACACTTGCATACTTCTATAAGAGTACATCTATAACTGCACTTAGAGCAGTTTTTTATTACAACTTTCTGGTTCTTTGCTTATATTTTCTTTCTTTTTTTTTTTTTTTGACTTTTTCATTTGTGTTTTTGCCTGAGTTCCTTTTATATTTCATTTGCTTATTCTTTGTTCAGCAAAGAAAGGCAATTGACAAGTTCATACAATTTAGAACTTTGAAGCCAAAAATATTCTCCTTTGAAAGTATAAATATCATAGTTCGGAAATTGTCACCATGTAAACAATAATTAAAGTTGAGAGGGTTTATGATATCAGTTCAGGAAATCATATAAAGAAAAAAGAAAAGTGATCCCAGGGTTCAGTACTGAAAAACAATACTTGAAAACAGAAAATGCAGAGGAGGAAAACCTAATGTATTAGACTGAGAAGGCATTCTTGCTTTTATATCATAACTATTATTTTTTTTTTTTTCTATTTACTTAACTTGTGACCAAGATAAGCCTTAAAATAGCCCTCAGGGTGACTAAACTACAGACAGGTTTCTTCCAGACTCTAGGTCTGGATCTCCCTTTTTTAGAGCATTGAGCTCAGACTGGCCTCTCTACACCAGTATTGTAATACCCTTGAATAATCTCCCTTGCCTATTTAGTATTGCCTGGTACAATTTTTGCTTTGGCAACTGTGTCTGCCATAATCTCTTGGTTCATTCTGGCCAACTCTGCCCTTTGATGCCTAAGGCATTCTCAAATTCTCTTGACTCATAGCAATAAAATAATTTGAATGGAGAATATTTTTGTAAGTCTCAAGACCTCCTTAGCTTTCATTCCTTACATCTTTTCCTAGCTTTCTTGGAATCTGTGTTTCACCTTTCTTCCTGAAAGGCCATGTCTTCCTTGTGAGAAGTATCCTGTGTACCAAAATTTTGCTCTTCTCTTCAGCCTGACTACATCTGCACTTAAATTGCCAAATTCCTCAAAGTTTCTGGCTTGTTCTCATCTCAGGTTTTCAATCCAGCAGGCATTATTCTGCACACTGTGCATTTTCTGGGTGATTTCTCTCAGCATTGAAAACGTGTGAATCCTATGTATCCTATGTATCCTCAAGATGTCTCCATTTTTCTAGAATCCATCCTGGGTACCAAGAAAACCACTCCAAACGCTAATGGAAATAGTTGACACATTAACTTCATACTTACTTAAATAACTTACTGTATTTTTCCTTTAAAATGAATCATTATCCTTTACCTCCACTCCACCCTAACTCTAGGGGTTTGATATTTTCCAGCTTCAAAGCTTTAATCTTGGCAAACTTTTCTACATACATGGCTTCCTAGACTAATGTTTTATAAATGTTATTCTATTGTCTTTGAGCTGGTCTTTACTGTCCAGGGTAGTATGAATGGCAGTGCTGAGGCTGACTTAAAGTGACAGCATCATCATCCACATGTGTGATTGGGCAAAATCTCCAAGATTCTGTAGGCATGTACTTTTACAATTGATAGAAGCCGTGTTTTAGTAGTTCTCCTACTTAGTTGTGTACATAAATATTCAACCAGCGTGTTGAGTCATTTAGAAATCTGGGTGATGGCTGGAAAACCAATATAGGCAGTGACTTGCCCTTGGCATTTCCAAACTTCTGATTTACAGACTGAAGAATCATTGCAAAAAATAATTCTGAATTATCCATTAAGTGGTGAACACATATTCTAATTATGTTTTGACATGAATCCTTATCTTATCATGATTTTTTGTTAAAATAAACAAATTAATAAACCTCTTCAAATCTTTTGTTTCTTTATCTTTGAAACTGGGAATCATTATGCTTATCCGTGTTTTGTTATGAGGACTCAATGCCATGATGCATGAAAGTGACCAGTACAGATCTTGGAACCTACTACACAATCAATTAAAAATAACTGCTAAGAGTGTGATCATAATGATATCCATGATGAAGGGGTAAGAGAAGAGTGTTTGTAGAATTTTATGTTTGCCTCTTTCTAAAACGAAGTTTATTTTTAGTTTACAATTGAAGTTTTTATAGAGAAATAGGTAATTAGAGAGAGGAAAGGACACATTTTCTTTTCTTCTTTGTTTATTATTATTATTATTTTTGATTGACAAATCATAATTGTATACATTTATGGGGTGCAATGTAAGGTTTTGATATATATGCAATGTATAATGATGAAATCAACGTAGTTAACTCATCTATCTCTCACTTATTAATATGACTTTTTATGGTGGGACATTTGAAATTTATCTCTTATTTTAAAATATACAATCCGTTTTTATTAACTGTTGTTAATAATTATAAATTGAGGGTTTTGTTGAGATTTTTTTCTTTATAATTTTAATTTGCTAAACTCTAAAAACTTACTTTATAATTCACTTACCTTCATGTATATTCCATTTTATTGTGCTGTGCACAATAAAATATTGAAATAGAGCACATTCAAAGGTTAAAAATATTCTGTTGCTATGTGGTTGTCACTGATAAGGACACCCGTATTTCATGTGGCCCATGAAAGCAGCAAACGAGGTTCAATTCCCTGAAGGCCAGCCTGATGATGATTTATGATGCCTGGAAGCACAAAGTCCCTAAATTAGGGTCAAAACATCAGTGAAATTTTTACCACTATAACAAAAGATTCATTATATAATACTCTTTTTTAGCATTGAAAGTCATTGCAAAGATACATTACTTGGAAAAGGTGAAGAGAGGACATCTTTTTATATCGTAGGATAAGATTAGGTTATTAATGATCCCAATGAAGATAAAAGAAAATAAGGAGAAAAGGAAATTTAGGAAATTTTACTCAATATATGTTCTGTCTAAAATTCATAAGAAATAATTATGAGTTATTGAGTATATTCAAGATCATTACAAAAAGTTATATATTAACAATACTTCACTTATACTAGTGTAATATTAATCCATTGAATAGGCTTAGGGATACATATTTTATGAAGTGGTGGTTTTAAATGCAGTAGTTCTTAACCTTTTTCAGCCACTGTATCCTCTGAGAACTTTAATAAAAGCTATGAATTTCTTTCTCCTAAAACATACATGTGAAATTTTGCTTATAAATAGAAACAGGATCCATAAAACCATTTGAATTCCTAACCACTGGGCAATGACACATCTGGACATACACTATATAATCACTGGAGCCCCTCCTCCGAATAATTCAAAAACATTTCTGTTAATTATGTCTGATAGACCAAATATCATTTTATGACAAATGTTCTGCATATATGAATGCACCATAGGGCTGGCTATGGGGATTTATAAACTGTTACATTTCCTGCTTTTAAGTCCAACTCTTATTTGTAGAAGTAATGGAAAATATTTTCAAAGTGCACTTCAAACTAAAAAACAAACAAACAAACAAACAAACAAAAAACCAATAATGCTCTCAACTACTTACTCATTTCAGGCTGTTTCTTTGAATTTATTGGAGGGCTTTGTGATGTTAGAGTCCATTGCAGCTAACTTAGAAAATATTAGTGCTCCAAAATAGAAAACCTTTTATCTATGGTAATTCAAAGCTACTATCTTTCAGTATGTCAGTCCTTTAAAATAGGGCTTTTTCTTTCACTTTTATACATGCATTTGTGGTTGAGAGGGTGGGGAATTAAATTATAAGATGCCAGGACATCTTTTATACCAACAGATTTGATAAGAGCTAGGCCTCTGAAAGGCAAAATAGTTTCTCATTTAACACAGAGTTGTAGCGATAATGTTAGGAATGGTGAAATAGCTAAACCAAATATCCAAAGAAATCCAAAGACTGAAAACATGTTAATTGTAAGCAATAGCAATCTTGAGTCTGTGATAACAAGACTGAAATACTTTGGCTAGAAAATTGGTTAGACAGAGAAACGGAGATATGTCCTATATAAATAGCTCCCCCTAATTTTCTGTTTGAATATATACAGTGATTGACTTTAGTAATCTCAAGGAATGTACGAAATTTATCAAATACTAAATGTCTAAACAGAGTTAACTTATTTACTTTGTAATAACTCTTATTCATTCACAAATATTTACTAAGAGCCTACCATATGCCAGGAATTATGATTGATGAAAGGAGAAAGACAATAAATGATACACAATTCCGGCTTCAAGTAGCCTCAGGTACGTGAGACAGGCAGGGATACAGAAAAATTTCATACTGTATAAGTACCCTGATGAAGAAAAGCCCAGGTATTAGAAAGGTTCATAGAAAATGAAATAACTGTGTCAGAAATAGGAGATTAAAAAGAGACTTTAAGTATCAGTAGAAAATGTCAATGGAAATGGTGGGGATATGAAGAAAAGGGAGCAGAGTGTTCCAGAGAGAAGAGCATATAAAAACCCCTGGAGAAAAGAGAAAACATAGGAGGTTCTTCAAATGCTGAAGCTTATAGTTCAAGAGAAGCATATTACTTCTCTATTGCTGCTGTAACTAATTGCCATAAACTTACCGGCTTAAAACAACACAGATTTGTTATCTCACAGTTTGTAGGTCACAAGTCTGACATCGTTCTCTTGGGGTTAAAATCAAGATGACAGCAGGGCTGCACTGGAGGCTTTGTTGAGCATCAGCTTCCAGACTCATGTAAATTGTTGGTAGAATTATGTTTCTTGAGATTGTACTGAAGCATAATCGGTACTGAAATATCTATTTCTTTGCTGACTGTAAGCTCAGCATCTTTCCACCTTCTAGAGGCTACCTGCGGTCCATGGGTCAAGGCCCCATTTACCTCCAAAGCCAGCAACAATGGGCCAAGTCCTCCCCCACCACCATCTCTCTTGCTTTCTCTTCTGCCTTATCTCCCTGACCTCAACCAGAAAAGTGTTTTTGAATGGTCTTTGCTTTCAAGAGCTCATATGATTAGATTGTACCCACCCAAATAATACACACTATTCTCTCTGTCTCAATGTCTGTAAACTTAATCACCTTTAAAAGATCTTTCTGTCATGTAATGTAACATACTCACAGGTTCTAGAGATTAAGGTGTGGGCAACTTTGCAGGAGGAGGGCCTTATTGGCCAACCACAATGGGTAAGTAAGGAGAGATGAGACTGGAGATGTAAACAGAAGAAAGATAACAATGTTTTATATGGCAGGCTGAGGAGCAAGATTTAATTCTGAGGGCCAGGGGTTAACATTGCGTAATTTTCTAGAAGATTCACATTTCAGAATGACGTGTTGGCTTTGATATTGAGATTGGACTGGAGAAAGATAAGACCAGAAATAGTGATACTATTTAAAAGACTGAACTATCTAGACAAGAGCTAAAATGTGCTTGACGAATATGAAGCAGTGTTATTAGAGAGAAATAGAGCTGTATGATATAAAAGGGATAGAAAAAACTCAAACAGTGATTGATTGTGTTTGGGAATGTGGAAGAGGGGATAACAGTTAACACTTAGTTTACAATTTGGCTAGCTTGGTAAAGATTATAATCAGTGACTAATAAAAGAAATACACAGGAATAGGTTTAGGAAAAGGAATTACTTTGTACATCTTTAGGCAGAGATGCTTATGAAAAATTCAATATAGATATCCAGTAGGCAATTGGGTAATCTAGTAATCTGGGTAATCTCAGAAGAGTTATGAGTTGAAAATTTAGTTTGAGATGTGTACAATCACTAAAGGTATGTGAATACATACAGTACCCAAGGATGGTTTGGGAAATAAAAGAGAAGAATGTTGAGAATCACCACTCTATTTGGAATTGTTGTAGACAAAGAGGGTTAAAGAGATGATGAGGAGTGAAGATGAAAGAAGTTAGGAATAAACCCAGTGAATGTGATGTCATGGAAGACTGGAAGAAGCAGATTTTGTAGTAAATATATCAGATACTTTACTAATTCATAACCCTTGTGTGTAGCAAGGGGGTTTTTAGAGAAAGCAGTTTCAATGAAATGATATGGGAAAGAGGCCAAAACTGTAATGCATTGAAGAGTGAATGAGAAACGAGAAGTGGAGGCAGTAAGTAGACCAACACCTCAAAATCCTGCTTAAGAACGTGGCTGTTGGATGGTAAGATTTTGTCTCTTTGCTTTTGTTAGGTTGGTTTGCGTTATCTATGTCAGATATATGTGTTTTTCTCTAACATTTGGAATATAAGTAGCTTTAAATTTACAAAAAAAGAAAGCATTTTATAGTGAACACTCATATACCCACCACTGACATGTTAATTGCTATTATTCAATTAACATTTCACTGCACTTGGCATTACCACATCTATACACCTAACCAGCCCTCTATCCATTCATTAATTAAATATTTTTGATACTTTTCATAGTAATTTACAAGGCATTAGTACAGTTTTCCCCAAATACTTTAGTATGTACATAATTAAAGGAGCCAACATTTGTCTATGTTTTTAAAAAGTTTTTAAATAAAATTTACATAAAATGTAAAATATTTAAATATGCCTTACATTGAGTTGTGGCAAACGCTTATAGATATGCAACCAAAATTTCAATCAAGATAAAGAGCATTACCCTATCAAGATAAAGAGCAACACCACAGAAAATTCCTTCTTACCACTTCACAGTCACTTCCGAAAGGCAGTATGTTTTTTACCACACATTAGTTTTGTCTCTTTTGGAATTCATACAGATAACATTTTGTATTATGAATTCTCTTGTAAAGGATTCTTTCACTCACATACTGGTTTTGAGATGTATCCATGTTATTGCATGTATCAATCAATAGCTTATTTTTTTTATTATTATCTATTGAATAATGTAACACAATGTGTTTATGGATAACTAGGATGTTTCCAGTTTTTGGCACTTATGAATAAAGATGCTATCAACATTGTTATAAAGGTTTATTTCAGCACATATGTTTTATGTTTCTTCGGTAAATACCTAGGAGTAGAGCTGCAAGCTTGCGGGTTAGGTATGCATTTAATTATATAAAAAGTCAAACGTTTCTCCTAAGTACTTCTCCAAAAACACAGGAGAGTTCCAGTTTCTCTACGTACATACTCATTAACATCTGTTACTAACAGTCTTTTTAATTGCATCCATTCAAGTGGGTATGTGGTAGTATCCCTTGGTTTTAATTTGCATTTCCCTGATGACTAATGATATTGAATAATTTTCATGTATTTACTGGCCTATAACATATATTTCTTTATGAAATATTTGTTCAAATCTTTGTCCATTTTAAATTTGGTTGTTTGTATTATTTATTACTGATTTATAAGATTTTTTTTCATTTGAGACAGAGTCTGCTCCATTAGCCCAGCTAAAGTGCAGTGGCATCATCATAGCTCACAGCAACCTTAAACTCCTGGGCTCAAGCAATCCTCCTGCCTCAACCTCCCAAGTAGCTGGGACTATAGGCATGTGCTGCCACGCATGGCTAATTTTTCTATTTTTTGTAGAGATAGGGTCTCGCTCTTACTCAGATTGGTCTAGAACTCCTGACCTCAGGCAATCCTCCTGCCTTGGCCTCCCTCCCAGAGTGCTAAGATCACAGGCATGAACCACCACTCCTGGCTGTCTTACAAGAATTCTTTAGGTTTCTTGGATATCAGCTTTTTGTCAGATATATATTTTGCAAATGTTTCCTCATAATCTGTGGCTTACTTATTTAATTTTCTTAGTAGTCTACTCTTATTAACAGGAATGGTTGATTTTGATATCTTTTTTTTAATGGTTATTGCTTTCTGTATTTAAGAAACATTTGTATACCTCGTGGTCTGAAGATAATCCTCTGTTATTTTTTTTTTCTCAAAAACTGAATAGTTTTGGCTTCAGCATTTTTGTCTATGATCAAATTCAAATTAATTTTGTGAACAGAATGAAGTAGTAGTCAAATATCATTGTTTTCCATGTTGATGTTTGCTTGTTTCCTAGCACCACTTGGCAAACAGACATTCCTCTCCATTGGATGGCTTTGGCAGCTTTGTTGAAAATCAAATGACTACATATATGAGTGATTCTGAGCTTCTGGACTTTCTAATCTGTTTTATTGATACATTTATTTATCCTTTGCAAGTACATACTGTCTTGTTTACCAAAGCCATATAGTAAGTCTTGAATTTAGGTAGCATGAGTTCTCAAGCTATTGTTTTTCAATATTGTTTTGGAAATTGTAAGTCTTTTGCAGTTCCATATGAATAGTAGACTTAGCTCATCAATTTCTAAATTAAAAAAACCCTACTGAGATTATAATCATAAAATTTTAAATTTATAGATCAATCTGGGGAGAATTGTTATATTAACAATGCATAGTCTTCCAGTTCATAAATAGGATGCATATTTCTATTTAGATCTTCCTTATTTTTTTCTCAGCAAATTTTACAGTTTTTTAGTGCAGAGTCTGGAATCTCTTTTATTAATTTTTGACACTTTTGGAAATGAATATTTTAAATTTTTATTTCTCAGTTTTTTGTTAAAAATATATAAAATAAAATTGATCTTAGTTTATAAGACATTTATTCTACAAACTTGTTAAATTCACTTGTTAATTCTAGTTGTTATTTTATAAATACCTTACATGTTTTACATAAATAATATTGAAATCTACAAATAAAGGCCTTCTGAAATTTTTCTTTCCCATATTTCTAATTCTAATTTCTTTTCCTTGATTTATTATAATATCTAGGAAAACTCTACCATAACACTAAGTAGAATTGGTAAGAGTGAGAATTTTTGCCTTGTCCTGATCTTAGAGGGAAAGCCTGCACTATTTTACTACTAAATATGGTTTTAGCTACAGGGTTTTTGAAGGTGACCTTTGTTCAATTAAGGAAGTTTCTCAGATTCCTAGTTCACAAATATTTTATTTTTGAATCTATTAAAATGATTACTACTTTGTTAATATGTTAAAGTACATTTCATTTTATGGATATCATGTAATTTGTTTTTCATCTTTTGGTAGACATTTGACTTATTTCCAATTTGGGGCTATTGCAAATAAAGCTGTTAGAAACATTCAGATACAAATATTTACATGCACATATGCTTTCATTTCTCTCGGGTAAACACCTATGAGAGTAACGACTGAGTCTAATACACACCCAGGTCATAAACCCAGACACTTTATGATGAAGAAATCTTGTCATTTTATAGATTCATTTAACAACCTCTTATTTTTTGTTTATTTGTTTCATTTTGATTTTGTTTCTTTGTTGTTTTTGAGATAGTGTCTGTCATCCTGGCTAGAGTGCAGTGGAGTCATCATAGCCCACAGCAACATCAAACTCCCGGGCTCAAGCAATCCTCCTGCCTCAACTTCTGGAGTAGCTGGGACTGCAGGTGCACACCACCATGCCCGGCCAATTTTTCTATTTTTTTTGTAGAGACTGAGTCTTCAACACCCTACTCTTTACATTACAGTTTTCATATGCATTCTAAGAACAATATTATAATCCCTGCAATACTATTATAATTTTTGTTTACTCCATCCTATATAAATAGATTAACAGGACAAATTGCCTTTAATTTTACCAAGTTATGTACCATTTTCAACACTCCTCATTTCTTCTTGAGGGTTCGGGTTTTTAGAATTTGTAATGCAGTTCTTTGGTAAGAAATTCTTAGTTTTTTAATCTGAAAATACATGTATTTTATTGGTATTTGAAGGTTATTTTATCTGGATAGAGAATTCTAGGTGGAACATTTACTGTTGTTCTTGTTTTCCTCCAGCACCATAAGGATGTTGTCTCACTGTTTTCTGTCCTTCATTTCTTCTGACGAGAAGTCAGCTGTTATTCAAGTTGTTTCCACCTATGTAACTTTATTATTTTTTTTTTTTTTTTGAGAGCGGGTCTCTCTGTCTCTCTATATCTTTAGGCTGGTCTCAAATTCCTGAGCTCAATCTCCTACCTCAGCCTTCCAGGTAGTTGGGAATACAGACATGCACCACTGCACTCATACCCATGTATTTTTTATCAAATTAGTTTCAAGAATTTGCTTTATCTTTGGGATTTAGTAGTTTGAAATGATGATCCTAATTGTCATTTTCTTTGAATTTATCCTGTTTTGAGTTATCTTACTGAATTAGTAAATCTAAATGTCTCAAAAATTTGTAAAATTGTTGGCCATTATTTCTTCAAAACTTTTTCTCTACCCCACATTTTATATCCTCTTTCTGGAACTTTAATTACACATCTGTTAGACTTTTTAATGTTGTTCCACAGGTCTCTGAGGCCCTGTTATATCTTTTTCAATCTTTTTTTGTGTTCTTAGGATTACATAATTTCTATTGATTGATCTTCAAGTTCACTGATTGTTTCCTTTAGCATCTTCATTCTGCTGTTAAGCCCACTGAGTAATTTAAAAACAAATTCTGATATTTTCTGCTAGTTTTAAAATCTCCATTTGAATAGCTTCCTTTTCACTTCTAAGATTTATTATCTTCTTTATTCACTACAAACATTTCATTTTTCCTCACCTCATTGAGCATGGTTGTAACGGTCATCTTAAAATCTTGGCTACTAGTGCCAACATGTGGGTCATTTGGTATTGGGCTGCACTGTTTTTTCTTGAGAATCATTTATGATTTCCCGTTTCTTGTATTTTTAAGTAATTTTGGATTATATCTTGTATACTGTGAACGATGTGTTTTAGTATCTACATTCTGTCATGTCCTATCAAAGAATGTTTTTTTTCTTAAAGCAGGTGGTTAACTCAGCTGAACTAAAGTTGGGAACTGCCTTCTGCAGTGAATAGCAGCTCAGATGTAAATTCACTGCTTTCCCTCCTTTGCTGGGCTGCACACACATGGGTAAGAGAGTCGGGATGAGTTTATACACAGAATTCAGGTTTCCTTTTCCGTGATGTCTCATTTTTGAGATTCACACCTCAGTTTCTAGTATCATTGTTTGCAATGCAGTCTCTCCTACAGCTGCCCATGCCAGTAAAACATAGGAATCTATCTGCTTTGGGGTGTTCTCAGGTCAAAAGCTGGAAAAAAACAAATGATATAAAAAGATGAAAAATTTACCCTATGCTTCGCCCTTTTTCTAAATGTTTATTCCCCTATAACGTAGATCTGATTTTGTTCATTCTTCAGTGCATTCAGGTAGTTTTTTTATATATTTTATCCAGAACATATTATTTTTATCTACTTATAAGTTGGTCTGTCTAACAGGAACTTAGTCATGACCTGAAGGGGAAACTCATTTGTTTCTTTTTAAGGAAAAGAGATTTGAGGATGTTTAAAGGATTATGTAAAATAACCAGAAAAGAAGGAGATTCTAAAGATACTAGGGAGAGTGGAAAAGGAAATTCACAGAGCCTGGGCACTGAAGGAGAAAGTCAATAAAACATCTAGCAAACTCATAGATGTATTAGCATTTCATTATTATAGAGCTATTAGATAGGAAGAGGCAAGTGGTGAAAGGAAGGGAGGAGGGATTTCTTCATGAAGATAAAGTTTGTAGGTGTTTTGAAATAGACATAGACTGTTTTCATCATATTCTCTCTATTATTTAAAGCATAAAAAATGTCTAAGTTCTATTTATTGTGTAGTCATTTTGGTAATATTACAGAGTACCTGTCATTATATTATATTATACAATGATATAAATATATTATGTTATGCCATAATATAAATATATAAAAATATATATATTATACTATACAACGCATTAGTTTGCTTGTTCTATATATGATGAATAAAAGAAACAGAGTAGAATAAAACAACCATTAATGATTAAGATGTGAAAGATTTCAGAGGACCTTCCCTCTGTTGAAGAAAACCTGTGAACAGATTTTCAGGCCTATACTCCCTTCACAGCACAACTGGGGGCCAATTCCATGTCTTTCACAGATGGATGAGATGGCATGCCAAAACCATAGCCACTTTTCTGGGTCTAAAAGAGGCCAGCCAAGCTATTTCTGATGGCCGCAGCAGGTGGGAACGATTGAAGTCTACAATATTACAAAAATGTGACAATATTTTGCTTGGTATTACAACAATCTCTACTTATCACAAAATTGCTGAGAAAAGGGCAGTAAAGTTGAAACTGAACAGGAGAAATATGTGGATAGCCTCACCCAACTTCTCTGTGTCTGGAACTATTTCATCTAAAGGTAATACCTTGGCTCGTGACACCTGGCTACAGGCTAAGGCATTGCTAAGGTTATAGAGACTATTGGCTCCATCCGCAGTAGCAGCATGGAGTGTTGAGAGCTATGTTAACCACGAGTGAGCTCAATCTTCTCGGTGCTGTGGCTCAGTCCCAGGTGAACTGAACACTTGGTTCTTTAGCATAGGTGCAAGATATGTTAAATAGAAATGAGCTCATACTCCCTGGCCAATAAAACACAAAATATTACTATACCTGCATTATCATTGTTCTTTTACACAAAACACCCAGTACAATTTTTTTTAAGCATAGAAAATACCAACAAGCAAGTAATGTGACACAGAATCAAGAATAAAATTAACAAGATCAACCTCCAGATGATCCTGCTATTGGGATTAGCAAAGACTTTTCTTTAAAACAACTATTACAAAAGTTTTATACATAAACAGGAAAAATGCAAAGAATTAGTAAACAGATGTGGAACTCTCAGAAGAGATATGAAAAATATAAAAAGGAATGAATTTTTAAACCAATAAAGGGGATATTGTCAAAAAAGAATTAATTAGAACTTCTGCTTCAAGAAAGCTAAGTGCAACTAAAATCTCTGCACACTATATAGAGAGGAAACACAAGAAGATTCTGAAAGATAGAGAGAAGGCTAGAAACATAGTTGTTAATTCCCCTAGGTTTCCTTTTATGTCTTACAGATTTCAGACAGAGTTGAGGAGGCTGAGGACTCAGAAATGTCAATAAGCACAAATAACAGAAGCCCTGAAAAACCTACTCTCTCTAGCCAAAGGATCAGGAAAGGGCAATTTAGCAATATATAAAAACTTTGGTCAAATCCTACAAAAAAAATGTATGTGCCATCCCCCTCCCCCCTCCATACCAGCAGAAGCCAGGTGGGAGCCCAGACTTCCACCCTCACAGGATTATGCTGAGGCATTCCAAGGCCTGTGTTGTGGATGCTTCAGAGAAGGCCAAGTAGAGAGCTGTGAATTTCATCCCTGTTGGCCTGTAATGAACCACTGCCATGCTGTCCCTTAGCCCTGCCACTGAGTGGAGACCACAGGTGGAGCCTGGACTTCTGTCTCCACCCAGCAGTAACAAGGTACCACTCCCTCTCTCCATCGGGTGGTGTCAGAGAAGGCCTATACAAAGAGACATACTCAACAACAGGATAGATCCAAATAGAGTAACCCTCAGGGAAGTAGAACAAACAAAACAAAAAATAATATGGTAGAAATAAACCCTAGGATATCAACAATTACATTAAGTGTATGGGATAAAGACAGCAATTGGAAAAACATATAAAAATATGACAAACTGTATGTTATCTATGAGAAATTCACTTCAAATATACTGGCATAGGCAGGTTGAAATAAAAATAAAAAGAAGTATATATGTTACATATGATATAATGTACAAATATAGTGTATTAATATTTGTTTCACACAAATACCAAATATTCATTATAAGAAAGCAAGTGTAGCTATATTAATATCAGACAAAGAGACTTAAGAGCAAATAAAGTTACCAGAGACAGGGATATTATATAATGAATAAAAGTGAATCTATCAAAAAGTCATGTGGCACACTTACAACTTTGACTCAAATGGTACAAAAGCAATTTATGTAACCAAAACATTTGTATCCCCATAATATTCTGAAATAAAATAAATTAAAATAAATTTTAAAACTTTTAAAAAAGTGATAGAACTTAAAAGAGATAGAGAGAAATCCACAATCGTATTTGGAGACATCAATACCCCTCTCTCAACAATTGATAGAACAACTGGACAGAAAGTTAGCAAGGACATAGAAGAACAGAACACCATCAACAATAAAGTCTAATGAACAGTTGTAGAATATTCCATTCCACTCAATATCAGCAGAAAACACCTGTTTTCAAGTGTTCATGGAACAGACTGAGGTAGACTATATTGGGCTGTAAACCAAAGCTCAACACATTTAAAAGAAATGATATCATACAGAGTGTGTTCTCCGACCACAGGGGAATCATACTAGAAATCAACATGGTTAACATAAAAAGAAAATCTCCAAAGAGTTGGAGACTGTAAAGCACACTTCTAAATAATCCATGAATCAAAGAGAAAGTCTCAGAGGAAATAGCAAAAAATATATAAAAGACCTAAATAAGCCATCAAAAGAAAATGGTATTAAAGTATGCCCCTGGTGAACAGACAAAATGCACTCCCTGTGGCCAACTGAGGTGCTCAAAGTTAAAATAGAACCAGGCATGGCTGGATGAGGGAGCAGTCACGTACTCCGTGTTCTTAGAAAGATGTTAGAAAAGTGTCCTTCCCCCTACAAACTGGCCCTTTGAAAGAAACATCTGGCAGAGACTTCTGGTTCCGGGCTTGGAAGCCACCCAATCAAGGCTTCACCAATCAGAACTGAACAAGTCTGAACACTTCATTTGTATAAATAGACATGACTGAGAACCTGGGCAAGAACTTTTCCTATCTAAGCCAACCTTCCCTTTGTTCTTGGGAGATCACACATTCACTTGAACTGAATGAAGGCTGTGCTCCCTAATATGTAATTGTTTTTATAGAAAATAAAGCTCTCCCTTTTTCCTCCGCAGATCTCATGGCCTTTTGTTAATAATGGATGTACAATTTATGGTATATTTATGCAATAGAGTACTACTTATTAATAAAAAGGAATCAACTACTTGAACGTTCAGTAACAGTAATTAATCTCAAAAACATGCTGAGAAAAATAAGCTAGACACACATAAAAAAGTAAAAGAAGAAACCGAACTAATTCAAGGAGATAGAAATCAGAATCGTGGCTCCATATGGGAGGTGAGAGATTGACAGAAAAGGGGTATAAGGGAACTTTCCGTAAAATTGGGAATATACTATTAATATATCTTGATTACGGTGTGGGTTACACAGTGTCTATGTTTTTCAAAACTCATTAAACTGTATACTTAAGATCTCAATATTTTACTAAGTGTAATAAGCTATAAAAATAGTTTTATTTTTTATTGACACATAAATATTGTGCATATTTATGGGATACATGTGATATTTTGATACCAGCATACAACATGTGAGAATCAAATCAGAGTAAAAAAAGATACAAAAATTAAATTTGAAAAAGTAAAATTATAATTCTTAACTATTAATATATCCTTTTTTTTTAAACATTCCATCTCCAAATGCTGTTGATCTATTCCCCAAAGTACCTCTTACAATCTGTCAGATCCTCTTAGCCTTGCTATCACTGCTCTAGATCAGAGCTTCATTTGGATTGAGATAATATTCGTAGTTATCCCCCTGCTTTCAGTCCTGTTACTCTTAAACTATTTTCCCCAAAGTTTCCAAGTGATTAAAAGAAAAAAATAGTTAACTCCTCACATAGAAAAATTCCATTTCTTTAGCACACAAGTTACACCTTGATTTGCTGTCTGTCTGTTCCTCCACCACAACTCCAGCTGCCTCCTGGATTGAAGTTTATATTTATTTCCTTGACTAATTTTGGTCTTAGTATCTCAACACAAAAAATTCTTTATCTGACTTCTGTGGAGTTGCCCATGTCATCTCCTCTGTCTAAAATGTCCTTCTTTCTTAGTTTAGTGCTGTTACTTCTTTCTTTGTGAATTGGCTGTGGTCAACATCTCCTCTTCCCTGACAGCTCTCTGGAAACCAGAAGAGGATAGTCATCTCTTCGCTATGCTTACACAGCACTCTGTATTTTACTGTATTGCTGTGCTTCTACATTATTTTGTAATTATCTTTTCATATGTCTACCTTCATTAGACCATGTGCTTTGTGAAGATGGGACTGATTTTTATATTTTTAGTATCACAAGTGCCAAATCCAATGCCTGGCTCATAGTAGGTCTTAATTAATGTTTGCTGAATGGATTAAGAGGGTATATTAGTTGATACTCTGAAAATGGCTGCACTGCTGTGACTTTGCAGTCTTATTTTGTCAAAGCAAATTAGATCTCATTGTTCAGATGTTGCAAAATTTTGATTAGAGCAATACGGTTTCACCTTATCTAAAAACTTGGCTGCCATTCAGAGTGTGAACTAAGGTCGTCTTTCTAGAAATTAATTTATCACAAATTGCAATTGGCAAGTGATTAAAAAATAGATGTTAATACCTAAGAGAAATAATTTCTAATTGGAATCTACACATTGAAAACACAGAAAAGTATCATTAAATTTGTTTATATTTGATTTATTTTCTTTCATAAAATTGATTGAAAAGACTGTATTAGTTGAAAAAACTAGTCATTTAAGAAAATTAAATGAAGAAAATATATGCACTAAATGCCATAGTAAGTATAAGTACAGCCCATAGCTTAAAAATAATTAGCATTCTTTTTAATCCTTCAAACCATCAGGATTAAAGATATCTTAACCGTAGGTAGTAATTTTACATTCTCAAAAACCTAAACTTGCAAACATTTCAAAGTCTGAGGCATTTTGTCAGGTCCCTGATTCTTTGTTAAATTTATATTTTCATACATAAGGATTAGTATTAAACCAAAGCAATTATTTTAGACATTTTGCTAATTCAACCAAAATTGCACTCAAAGTTTATTTATCTTTTGATTAACTCTATATCGCTTTAAGTCTTTAAAGATAAATTGTCACAATCTTCACAAGATTAATGACTCTCTTTCTGTCTGGTTAAAGAACATAGAATGCAATGATGACTCCGTGATCATTGTACTTTCAGCAGCCAGTAGGACTGAAGAACTTCAGTGAAAACATGGTGGTTTACTGTTCGAATATTAGTAAGTCCTAAGGGCTAAATTACAACTGCTACATGCATGATTTAGTTCTAACTTCCCCTGGCTGACTAGTGCCACCACCGCATGAGGTTGGTTGGTGAGATTTTATGGGGGTCAAGTACGCCAGTCTGTTATCAGCTTTTGACAATGGTGCACTGTGTTTCTGGTTGAAGTGGAATATGTGAATAGTTGCACAGCTTGACAGTATTTTTCAATTCTGTCTGCTTAACAGCCCATCATGTCAAAGAAGACCAAGAGAACGCTGAAGGAAGAAAACAGATTTTTTAATGAGGATTGGGAATTGCAATATTATCTTGTTTCTGTTAAAGATAAGAAGATTTTCTTGCTTTATGATACTGCAATATCAACATTAAAGAAATTCAATGCTCATCAGCATTATAACACTCATAAGAACCACAAATATTTTAAATGAGAGGGAGAGGCATGAAAAGTTGTATTGCAGAAATTAAAAGATGAAAAGCAAAAGCAAAGACAGTTCTTTTAAGCAGCAATAAGACCTGGAAATAATGCCACTGAAGCAAATTATAAAGTAGTTTATATACTCAGGAAAAAAAGGAAACCATTCAGAGATGTAGAAATTGTGAAAGAATCCATTGTTGAAGTTGTAGGATGCTTAGACCCTGGTAACATTTCAAAGTACAAACAACTGTCTCTTTCAAGGAGAACCGTAAGTGATCAGCAGCATGAATTAGCCTCCAACTTATCAGGCAAAATTCATATAATACTCCAAATGGGAAATATATATCATTCAATCAATTTGGATAAATCAACTGATACCACTGACTTGGCACAGATTTTATACTCCATTCGGGTCATAACAGAAGATTTTCTTTGCTAAGAAGAGTTAATTACTGTGGGCACTCTTGCAAACAGAACACAAGGAATAGATATCTTCAACAAGTTTCAAGATAAATATTGTGAAATTGGACTGAATTTGGGAAGTTGAGTGAGCGTATGTATAGACAGTGTACCGTCCATGACAGGAAAACATGAAAGGTTTATTGCACAGATGAAAAATGTATTAACAGATCCAAATGCTCTTTTCTTTTCATTGTTTCTTGCATCTGCAAAATCTCTGTGCTAAAGCTACTATTTTACCCGACATTCTGCAACAAGCTATAAAGACTTTTAATTATATTCTTGCAACTGCAACACAGCATCCTCAGTTTTGTCACATGCTAAAGTTGTAGCATGAGGTATTCAGTGTGGAATTGACTATCATTCTAAAGTGTGTTGGTTATCACAGGGACAAGTGTTAGCCAAAATTTTATCTATGCAAGAACAGATAGTTCAATTTTATGAAGAACAGAATCAGGAATGTGAATTACTTAAAGAAGATTTCTATAGGAATGTGGCATTTCTGTGTGATATCATGTCAAATCAAAATGACTTAAATATTTCTTTGCAAGGTAAAACTAAGTCTACATATGATATGTGGCAAAAAATCCAAGCATTTTGAAAAAAGCTCTCTTTTTTCAAAACACTTCTTTTTCAAAAGGACATTTCGGATGAACATTTTCCCCAGTTAGCAAAGGTCATTAATGAGCAGGATGACATATGCTAATCATTTGAAGAGTATGCAGCTATTGTACACCTATTAATTGGAGAATACAATGAACAGTTCACCAACTTTGAGAATCATGACATCACACTCAAATTTAGCATTTCATCTCACCTAGTTGATATCACCAAAGCAACCAAAGAATTACAGATGGAATTGATTGAGCTCTCAGTAGA
Organism: Eulemur rufifrons; assembly: GCF_041146395.1. Lineage (NCBI taxonomy): Eukaryota > Metazoa > Chordata > Mammalia > Primates > Lemuridae > Eulemur > Eulemur rufifrons. The sequence continues at coordinate 67,444,604 of NC_090997.1, read as the reverse complement.
TGGCATTTTAAAGTCATTGTTTGATGCTCAGGAAGATCCAACTGAAATATGGAAAAATGCAGTAGAATATTCACGCCTTTGGCAATATACCAGGAAAAAGCTTTCTTGCTTTTCAACCATTTATTGCTGTGAATCTACATTCTCCTACCTAACCCAAATCAAAACACCCTTAAGTTCACAAATAATTGATACCCACCTAGAGGATCAACTGCAACTGCAGAGCTCCATGCTGCAACTAAATATTCAAATGCTTTCCAATAAAAAAGTGGATACCATCACTTACCCCAATAGGGTTGTTGTGAGAAATAAATAAAATAGTGCTTGGAGAAGAATTCCAGTAAATGGTAGAATAATTTATTAGGATTAAAGCCAAGACTCTCACATTAACTTTGAAAACATATTTCTCATTTATGATTGGATTCAGCTGTCTGAACGTTAACCAAATAGGCGGATACATTTCCCTACTTCACACGAACTATGAAGATCGGCACTCTGAAAATATGAGGTAGCTACTTGTTGCCTATAGGGTAGCCAATTCTTTTCAGCTTTTCACCTGGCCCTCTTGGAGTGTGGCTTTTGTCCCCCTGCCCCCACATCACAGTATGATTGTTGTTCCATTTTCAAGTGTTGCATTCACATTTCAGGCAGAAAGATGATAAAAAAGCAAATGGCAAAAAGCTGCTGCCAACTGAATCGATTCCTTTTTATCGTTGAAACAATGACTTCCTCGGATACCCATATGGGATGCTTTTGTTTCTATCTCAATGGATAGAACTGGGCCAAATGGGTATTCTCAGTTTCTAGGTAGTCTAAGATATTTCATCAGGGCACACTATTACACAGAATACAATTATGGTTCTTTAAAAAAGGAATTATGAGAGAGAAGTTATTGAGGAGACCTCCCTCGGAGTCAATCACGTGCTCAAAAGTTAGAGTGATGCCCATGTTATCTTGAATTTTTCAACTTTATATACGCCAAGCTCCCTAAATAAGTGTCAGCCTCACTGAAGTCAGGCTCCCTCTGCGTTACCTGTCTTGAAAGTACCACAGCATGCTACACAAATTGGTATACACTATAGAAGCAAAATACACATCTTTTTAGCAGTCTGAGTTTAAAAATAAAAAGCAGACAGAACAAAGTTATTAAAAGGTTAGTTAACTTTAAAATTAAGAAATACTTTTCATTTCTTGAAATTATTAAGTACATAGTAGTTAGACTTTTACAAAATAATGTATATTTTTAAGTATATCTAATTGAAGTTTCCTAAATGCAGCCTTATTTGATTACAGCTTAATTAATGTTGTCTTCCAACATGAAAAGTTTCCCCACCCCTAGTGTAGAGAAATATAAGCTGGTTTTATTTGAATAAGCTAGACCCACTAGAAAATAAAATGGATACAGAGAGGAATGAAGTATCAGGAAAAGAAAATGCAATCCATACCACAAAGTATTCCTCTTAATTGAGAGAGTTGAGATTCCTTGTCTCAGGTGCTCTACAAATTCTATTAAGCTGGCTACATTACCAATTTATCTATTTAGTGATTTATTTATTGATTAATTATATGATTTACTTATTTGTAATTTACTTAGAGTAAAATACACTTTTTCTGGTGTATAATTCTTTGAGCTTTAACAAATGTATAGTCATGCAACCTCCACCACAATCAGGATATAGAACCAGTGTAATTGTCACTGAAAATAGTCCAACACACTACCTTGCCCCTATACCCTGGTAACCACTTATCTGATAGTCTTGTTTTTTTCTGCAGAATGTCAAACACATACATTTTCGAGTCTGGCTTCTCTCATTTAGCATAATGCCCTTGAGATTCATTTATGTTGTTAAATATATCAATCGTGGATTTTTCTATTTCTCTTTTCAGTTCCATAAGCTTTTGCTTCATATATTAATATTTCACAACTCTAAGTTTTATGCATACACATTTAAAATTGCTGTGACTTCTAGGTGAGTTGAATCTTTTATCATTATTTAGTGACCATTTTTATTTCTGATTGTTTTCTCTCCTCTGAAATTTACTTTTATGATATTAATATAGCCACTCTAACTTTTGATTAGCATTTGCATACTGCATCTTTTCATAATCTTTTTCTTTATAACCTTGTTATTTTATTATACATAAAATTTCTTGTATATATAAAAGATATAAAACATCTTGTGACTTGTTTTATATATCTCATCTGAAACATTCATTTAGTTGGTCTGTTTGCTCTATATTGGATTTAGGTCTTCTATTTTATTATTAACTAATTATTAGTTTAACTTTTATTCTATTTGTTCCTCTGTTTCCCCTTTTATATCTTCTTTTGGTTTCAGTTATTTGAATATTTTGATGTCCCATTTTAATCTCTCTGTTGGTCTTTTATCTCTGTCTCTATTATTTTTTAATAGTCACCCTAGGGATAAGAACATACATGCCTAACTTCTTACATTATTCTTAGAGTTAGTAATTTACCACTTCAAATAAATTTATTACATTATAAACCTCTATTCTCCATAACTAATTTTGTAGTTGTCATATGTATTGTGTCTACATACATTAAAACCCCTGTAATTATTGCTTTTTATAACATACATATTTTACTTAAGAGGAAATAGATTGCTATGTTTACACAGATATTTACCTATTCTTAGGCTCTACTTTCCTAAAATTCCACATTTCCTCTTGTATCATTGCACTTTATCATGATGAACTTTATTTAGCACTTATTTTAGACCAGCTCTACTGGTAATATATTAGTTTCTTTTCATATGAGAAAATCTCTGTTTTCCTCCTCCTCTTCTTCTTCCTTCTTTCTTCTTCTTTTTTTTTTTAATCTTTCTTATTCTTAGAAAGGGTCTTGCTCTTTTGCTTGGGCCAGAGCACAGTGGCATCATCATAGCTCACTGCAACCTCAAACTCCGGGGCTCAAGCGATCCTCCTGCTACAGCCTCCTGAGTAGCAGGGACTACAGGTGTGAATCACTGTGCCTGGCTAATTTTTCTATTTTTGTAGAGACTGTTTTTCTATTTTGTAGAGACTATTTTTTTCTATTTTTTGTAGAGTCTTGCTATGTTGCTCAGGGTGGTCTTGAGCTCCTGTGTTTTGCCAGTATTCTTGAAGTATATGTTAACTAGATATACAGTTGTGGATTAATAGTCCTTTTCTTTCCACACTTCGGGTACAGGGGCCATAGAGGGGATGAAAAGAGCATGATTAATGGGTACAAACATAGAGTTAGGTTGAAGATATAGTTCTAATGTTTCATAGCAGAGTAGTGTGACTATGGTCAGCAACAATGTATTGTATATTTTGAAGTTGTTAGAAGACAGAACTTGAAATGTGCCCAACACATTAGAAATAATAAATTCTCAAGGTGATGAATACCCCAAATACCCTGACTTGATCATTACACATTCTATGCATATAACAAATACTACCATGTACTCCATAAATATGTATGGCATATGTAAATATTATGTATCAATTAAAAATTAAAACATTATTTCTCTGTCTTCTGAAATCCATTTTTATAATGAGAAACCTGCAGGCATTTGAAGTTTTGTTCATCTATATACAATGTTTTATTTTTCTCTAGTTGATTTAATTAGTTTTTTGTCACTGTTTTTCAGCAGTTTGATTATGATGTGTCTGGGCATGGTTTTCTTTTAGTTTGTTTTGTTGGGAGTTTGTTGAGTTTTTTGAATCTATAAATTTATACTTTTTCCAAATTGGGTAATGTTTAACACGTTTAAATTTTTTTTCTGTATAATATTCTTTCTACTCTCCTTATGGGACTCTAAAGACACAGATGTTCAAACTTTTGATATTGTTACACAGGTCTCTTAGGCTCTATTCATTTATTTAATAGTCATTGATTGTTATGTAGGTTGGATAATTTCTATTGATCCATCTGCAAGTTCAATGATTCCTTTGTCATCTTCATTCTGCTATTGAACCCCTCTGTTGGAGTTCTTATTTCTTTACTTTTAGGCCTAAAATTTCCATTGTTACTTTTTTGATACTTAATATTACTTTGCTAGATAGTTCTGTCTTCCCATTCATCTCAGGAGTTTATACTATATTTCACAAAATGTGAATAGAATAGCTACTTTAAATTTTTGCCCTATAATTCCAACATCTGGATTATTTTGTGATCCTTGTTTATTGATTATAGTTTTCCTTAAGAATTTTTAATATTTTCCTTTTATTTTTATGTTGAATAATTTTGTAGTATATCCTGAAATTTTTAAATATAATGACTCTGAGTATTGTTAAAATCCTCTGGGGAATGTGTACTTCTTGTCTTTTAGCAGTTACCTTCAGACTGCTATTCCAGATTCACCTTCTGTGGCCTGTGTTTCCAATCTCAGTTTCGATTTTAATGGCTTCCAGTGTTATTCTGGTCCATTCTCCATGTCCAGCTCCCAGGAGTCAAAATAGCACCTGAGCGACCATCTGTACTGTGTTTCCATTCTCAAAGTTTTTGCTCTGTTGTTTTGGATCATTCCTTATCTGTACAGATCAGCAGTCGACTTCACAAAGGGTTTTAAAAGATCTTGTTCTCCTGCTCCACCACTCTGTAATTTTCTCACATACTCCAGCTCCCAGGGGACCAATTTTTGGTGTTCTAGCTAGAAAGGTGAAGTTTTTGTCTTCCAAGATGTTGCAAACTTTCTGAAAATAGGTCTGTCTTGAGGGAAAAAAATGAAAGAAAAGAGAGAGAAACAAGTAACAGGGATTTCTCTCCTGTGCTTTGATCACAGGGGCTCCTTTCCTCAATTTCTCTCTCAGAAACAGGATATTTTGATCAGTATTTTAGGTGTTAGGTGACTGCAGTCACTACTATCACTGCCATCCTCATTGCCATCACGCTGCTGCCACAAGAATGCAGCTTCCTCAGAGAGGCCTGCTTTAAAGTAGTGCCAAGAGAGTAAAACGAGAAAGAAATCAAAAAGGATTTTCTCCTCCGTGCATGCATCCCACAAAGTGGCCCTTCCAAGCTCTCTCAAGCCTAAAAGAGAGTCTCATGGAAATTCATCTATGACCACTGCACGTTTCTCTCCCCGGTTTTAGTTGTATTTCATGGGGGAGAGAAAGCGTACTTTTTCCATCTTTGTCTGATCTGGGAGTTACACTGTTTCACTTTGATTGACAAAAGGATTGTTCTTATGCTTTCAGCACACCTGGAGGGATGTTATCCAAGTGTCTTATAGAAATCTCATCGTCCTGTAAGGATGGTGTTGAGAAATGTGTTTTTAGTGCCACAAGTCGCTATTCTCTTTTTGAAAACTCATAGGACATTTCAGTAGCTTCATCATGTGGAACAGTTAGGTCACTTCTTGAGTACTTAGTTTATTTTTTATGGTAGGTGAAATGATTTGATCTTTTCTTTGTTTGGCTACTAGATTGCAAAGAAGCATATTTTTCTACCACAATTAGCAAGTTTATTGACTAGATTTCATACTTATCTCAAATGTGACTTTATCATACTCTTCCTCCTTTCATTTTTCCTTTGATTCACTTCATTTATCTAAGTTTTCTTTTCTTTTTTTATCCCACCTCTTTAAGTTTTATTTTCACATATTGTATTACAGGTATTCACATAGGCAACCTTAACTCCTCTGTGGAAAAAAAAGACAGGGTAGAAACAAATAAATCCATGTTTAGCATAATTACCCTGCATATCATAACTGAAAGTCAATGTACAAGATTGGCACAGTAAAGACATGAATATGTTAAAACTAATTACTATTTTGAGCTGTATTAATTTAGTCTGTATTAAGTCATTGGAAGTCTAACTTTGTTTTAGAAAACTTTTATTAATTAATGGTAAAAGTAAATTTCGGAAAAAAAATACATTCAGGGATGAGAAGGAGTAAAATTATTTTAAATTCTCCTGAAGCTCATCAGAAGCTGTCATTTAAAAATAAACAGCTAATATCACTACCTAAGCAATAGGTAACTGATGCTTAAGAAGTCAGAACTCCTGAAGTACAACATATAATTAGTTTAATTTAAACTGATGTTTCAAAATTATAATACTTATTAAAATAAAAAATAACTTTTCATAAATCTAATCTACCAGACTTCTATTCATAGCTCTCCCCAGTGCCCACTCTGCCCACTGTTGCATATTGCAGCCACGGTATCATTTTTACTTTTCATGCTGGCATTAAGCATATAGACACAAACCTTGATTTATACATTTTAGAAAGAAATTAAGCAATTTAGTTTTCTGGAAAAGGCAATTCCATAGTTTCTCACTGTAATGGTGTCAAATATTTTACTTGTAAGTATATTCCTATGCTTTTTTCCTTCATAACTTGTTATTTTTATCTCTAACTCAGAAGATTGGCTTCTTCTTAGAACAGACCTTGTTCTTCCATCTAGACAGACTTCTCCATTTATGTGTAACATTGTTTTCATCTTAAAAGGCTTAAAATCCAGCTTTAATATCACCTCCTCTTTGATACTCTCATGGCATAAGAGATTTTATCTTCCAGAATGGGTCACAGTGCATATATTTCAGAAATCTATTGGGGTTTTTAAACATAGGCATAAAATAATGTCTTAGTTATAAGTATTAATGGGGTGATGCAGTAAAGTGCTAACCAGTCATTTTAAACTCACACTTAGAATGTCCTATCAAAAAATTATATTTCTAGAGGTCTTATCCTGGACAACATATCTCATGTAGTGATAAAGTGTATGCAATATGAGAGTTGGTTAAAAAAAGTGATATTACAAGACAAAAAGAACAACATGATTCCAGATGTGCATGGCATTGGATTTGTGAACCAAGAAAACAGAGAGTCCCCCATTGCTGACAAGAAATAAAATGCCTACAGAATTGAGGATGGGGAAAAGGAATTATTGTGATTTGTACCAAAATTTGACCCTAATCTTTATTATTCTTTTGAACTATGAGTGCACAGCAAAATTGTTACAATAAGAGGTATTTTTAGTGAATCTGTTGTTTCTTTATTAAGGAAATTGTGTGCGTGTGTGTGTGTGTGTGTGTGTGTCCGGGGCAAGGGAGATCTATCTACAAGTCTATGAAATATTCTGTCAAAAATGACAGAAGAAAATGGAATAGTATTGCTTCCTGCATTAACTACTAAACCCTCATGGAAAGACCTCTGCTCCAGGAACCTATGTGTCAAGAGGGCTTGATTTAATTAACTTTGCAGTTTATTAAAGAAATTAGAAACCCTTAGCAAGTTTTCATCTCAGATGCTTGTGCCAGTATCACCAAGCAGATTGGGTGCCAAGCCCTAGCTCTGCACCTATAAGACTGGGCACGTGACTCAGAAACTATAAATACTACAGTGAAATGTAATTTTTGTGTTTTCTACATAAAGTCTTAGAATTCAGTGGTAGGTACTGTATCACAGTCACCTTTTTAACCCCAGTTGTCAGCTGGGGTCATATTGCTTTTTAAGATTTAGATAGTATTGATTCTGACCCTCATTTCATAATTTCAGAAACTACAAAGCTCTTCCTAAGATTTCTAGAAATTATTAGTAGGGTGAGGAATTTATTTGCAATGATTAGCAAGAGGAATTTATATGAAATGGAAATGGAAATCATCTTGACCATGGGCTCAGAGCCTAATTCAGTTTAAAGGTTTTATTGTAAACTCACTTCCATTTTGGTATTTTTTTTGCCAACCTATTGCTCCCTCATCTTCCCTGATCTAATGTATTATGTTCATGGAAGATTTTATTAAATGCTTCAGCAATATAGATATATCCATTGCAGTAATATCAATAAAGTTTAATTTTTACCATTATATTTCTTTAAAAGTGTGATTACTTCTGCAATTTGAGCTCCAGATGGATACTATTCATCCTTCTTCTCTCCCTCTTTCTCTTCTGTTTATTCTTTACCGTATACCTCTCTTTTCTACTACCATTCCTTTAGGACAAGAAACAAAGTCCTGCTGTTTCAATAAGGAATCTCTAGAGAAACAGAACCCATAGGACATCTATCAATCAATTAATCAATCTTTCTATCAACCAATCTATATATCTCTATAATCTCTTTCTGAATCTATCTATCTATCCATCCATCTACTGAGAGATTTTAAGGAATTAAGTCATACAATGAACTGGCAAGTCTGAAATCTGTAAGGTAGGTAAACAGGCTGGAAACTTGGGTTAATGCTGCAATCTTCAGGCAGATTTCTTCTTTATATGGGAATCCTCAAGCTTGTTCTTAATGCCTTCCAACTAATGGATGAATTTCACTCACATTATCAAGGATAACCTATTTTACTTAATGTCAACTGATCAATTGATTATAGGTGTTAACCATCTATACAACACACTTTCATGGCAACACTGAGATTAGTGTTTGACTAAATACTGGGCACTGTAACCTGCCCAAGTTAACATATAAAACTGCCCATTACTTCTGCCATTTTCTAATACTAAGCAATATACCTCTCCAGCCAATGTTCCCAACTCAACTGTAGATGATGACATATTTAGAGATTTAAATTTTATAATTATAATTAGTAAAGACAAGCTGGATTAATTTCATAGACAAAGGTGGATTTCATTATTTTCAGAGATATTTATAATACCAGAAGCTACAATAATAAAACTCTAAGTATATGGTATGCATTCAGTAATTTGTATACATATATATATAATTTTGTTTGTTTTTTAATGAGTTTATATCTAACAAAAATTACTCTATCAGCTTTCAGGGTAATTTTCTGGTGGTCTCTTTTCAGTGAAGTATACAATGAATTACAATCATCCACAGCCTCATTTGTTTGAAGTTATATATTCAACTGAGGAGGGTGCCAGAGGCAGGAAGTTGGTGGAGAAAGTTTATGCACTTGGAAGAAGAGACTGAATTTGAAATTATAGTCTCAAAAGACATGTTTTATGTGGACATTCAAATAATCAAAATGCTATTTTTAGGTAATTATTTCTGTATCTTAAGGCAAAATATGTTGAATTTCAGGGGTCATTCAGAACCAGTTCAGAAAACTTTTTTATTTTGTAAAAAAAAAAAAAGTGATACATAAATCTACACGCGGGTATCAGATTCTTAATTTTGATAGAGTTAGATTCTGTCAAGAAGTAAATGCTTTCAGGGGGCAATATGTCAAAGGCATAGGCACAGGCCCAGGCTTAAGGCTGAAAAGGACTGACGTATGGTGAAGATGGGTGCAATTGTCATTGAAGAGGTAACTGTGTTACTCTTTTCATTAGTATATACATTAGTATATAGACTCTAATTAATATATATGTATATATACATACACTAATAAAAAGACTATATATGTATACATATATGTATGTGTATGTATATATTATATACACACATGATTTAATTCCTAAGTTTCATAAGCTTTTTATCAATTGATTTGCCTCCGCTTCTACTTTTCTCATTAGAGATATTATTTTTAGCACATGATATTATAGAATTTTAAATAAATAATCATTTATGAATTTTTCTGGATGTTGGTTAGAGACAATGGGGTACATTATTGTTTATTATCACCAGTCCTATAATTCTGAATTTAAATATATATAATTGTTGAGATTCCAGTGAATGATCATTTTGCTTATAGAGATCCACTATGGTAAGAAAATTAGTAATAAAACTGTAAGTCCCTAAAAAGCTACTATGTTCCTAATTTACTTACAGTGTTACTTCTTTCCCAGTGAACTAGTCCATTCAAAGCCCCTGTTTTACTCAGTATATTCAGATTTTTTTGGATTAATTTTTCTCCTCCATTTATATAGCTCATATACATTAATTAAAATGATAGGCCAAAAATAATTTTGCATTTAACTTACAATATTGGTAGTCATAGAGTACATTTGGGTAGTATTTTCCGTGGGAAAGGAGCCAATGAAGTGTGAATTCATGCATACAAATCAGTTTCTCTTCCCAACAGCATATTGCATCTCATGTCTCATAAACGTGGCTTCAGAAGAGAAGCGTAATAGTTTGGGTTTTTCTGGCTGTAATTGTAATATGCTCTTTCACAAATGTCCCTTTTCAATTTTAAAAGAAAAATTAACATTGTTATAAAATGCAAGCTATGTTTTAGTTCTTAATTACTAGTTACAGAAAAAAATGTTACATTGTTTTTCTATTTGTTCTTGAGAAACTAAAGACAGAAATTGCAAAAGAATTCAGTTCTTCCAATATTTGTCATACTATCTTTCAAGATCAAGTTCAAGCTCCATTTTGTTGTGGTGGTACTAAACTAGGAAGTTCTTAATTTTCATTGACCTTTATAGCAATTATTGTATTGAATACTCATGTGGTAATTTATTTGGTAATTAATTCTATCTGACCTTGTCTTGGTACCTTTGCTTTTTTCTAACTCTACTTTTCTACATGTAAAATCCTTGGAATAGGCAGTATGACTGCATTTCTTTTCATGCTTTTCAGTAGTTAGGAGTATCATACACACATAGTATAGTTCGTAAGTACACATCAAATAAATATATGAATAAATAAAATCAAGTTATAGCACTTAAGTCTATCAAACTAATTGGTTATTCATTTATTTCTAAAGTCCAAATAAACTATTTATAAAAGTACATATTTCAAAGAAACTTAGCAATATAGATATTAACTGGCAGAGAGAGAGAGTGAAAGAGAGGGAAGGAAGGAGGGAGAAAGTTAATACATTGACACGTCCAATTAGCTCAGAATTTAAAATCATGTTATCACATTAAACCTGAGAGAAACAGAAAAGTGAAGATGGAACCATTACAATCTACTTGGAGCTATATTTGCTGATAGTAAAGATGCAAAGCTGAACCTGCAGCTCTTTATGATGTTTCTGCATCATTACTCTGTTTCATTTTCTCAACTACCTGTATTATTTTCTTGAAGTCTACATTTTATACCCAATTTGTGGTGGTTCATTAACAGGAAATATACTACTTTAATTTTATCTCTGTCCTATTCTCTTCTCTAGGAGTCACTTGATAAGCTGTCCTCCTCCTAAGGGGAAAAAATGTGCTCTGGTCAAACGTTATATAAAAATTGCTGTATTTTTAAATTAAGTAGCTAATCTGAAGAAATAATCAAGTTCTTCAAAAACATTTTTTCATAAACTATAAATTTAAATCAAATTGCATGGTGCCCAATAATTATTGACTATAATTATTTGACTTCCTTGGAATACAATGGATTAATGAATTTAGCTCACATTTCTAAATAGATTATTTTTGGTATAGTTTACATATTAAAATGTACCCCTTTTAAGTGTCCAGTTCCACAAGTATTGGCAAATACATATACTCATGTAACCACCACCACGATCAAGATGTAAAACATTTTCATTATCATCAGAGATCTATCATATCACTTTGTAGTCACTCCACCTCTGCCCCAACCAGACGACCACTGCTCTGCTCTTGATGACAAACATTTTTATAATAAAAATTGATCAGTGATATACATCTGACTTTAGTGACTGCTTTTTAAACCATTGCAGGGAACTGACTTCCTGTTAACTACTAGTCCTTTTTTTATACCTATATTTTTAAATGTTTTACAATAAACCATTTTGTAGTTATGCCACAATGTGTAGGTAACAGTGGGCAAAATCGGATCATCTTGAAGTCAATTTTCATTGTTTATTTTTTTCTCTTGGGAATGAGTTATGTTTTTCTGTTTCTTTGTAAGTCAAATGATTTGGGGTAGTATCTTAGATGTTGGAAATATTAAAGTATTAAGTTCATAAGAAATATCGTAAAATAGCCAGCCAGCATAAAAATTATATAGCTGATAGATTCTCATTCTAAGTTCACATTCTCTCCTTACAGGGAAACATTAAATGCTTAAAAATTCTCAAGTAGAATAGCTTTCAAATTAAAATTATCTGTGCATTAATTGCCAGATATTCTTGTTTTCTATTGTTCCAAGCATCATCAGGACAGAATTGACAGTTATCATATGAACATCCTAAATTAATTAAATGTGTATTATCCTTTCAGTTGTATCTTTTTACATTTGTTTTGAGTGGTTGCTCTAAGACCACAATATGCATTAACTACTTCATTAGACCACTTCTTAAAAGATATAGAAATCTTGCAGTTATATTAGGTTCATTTACCACATCTAGGTCCATGTTATATGTTATAGCTGTTAAAATATTACACCTATATATGTCATAAACTCACAATAAGATATAATTTTGATTTATTAATAGTTATATATTTCATAAAATTTTATAGAAAAAATCTTTTATGTTTAATCATATATTTTTCAAAGATCTGAGTTTCTCTTTGAATTCCTCTCCCTTCAATCTGAATAACTCTGATAACATTTATTATAGAGCAGATCTGCTGGTGATAAATTTTCTTGCCTTTATCTGAAAATATCTATATTCCATTTTTCAAAGGATATCTTCATTGTGTATAGAATTCTGGCTCAATTCTTTTTCTCTTTCAGCCCTTTAAATATTATACAATTTTCTTCTGGCCTCTATTGCTCCTTATGAGAAGTCAGTGGGCATTCACATTGTCTTCTTCCTCCATATGAAATGCACATGTCCTATACCATTGGATCCCTAAAATAATAACTGACATTATTATTTCCAGTCTTGTTTAAAAAATATGTCTTGTTAGAATTTGTCACCAGAACACTAGTGATTGAATCCATAGAACTATTAGACCAGAGGGTGATTAGCTCCCTAATCCTGTTATCCTTTTTAGGGTCAATTAGGTATAAAAAATCCTCACCAGAATGCCTCAGAAAGGAGAATTATTATTAAATTATTTGGGAATGCCATCCCAGGAAATAGGAGTAAGGGAAAGTGGGAGTGAGTAAGAGCATGAGGGACAGCATTATGTGGGTACCTTATAAATCTGGCTACAACCTAGTATAAAGTGTGATCACGTAATCTTGGGACTATCTTCAGATGGCTTGTAAAAAATATTACAAATGGATCACACATGTAAGGAGGGAGAAGAGAAAAAATGCACAAAATTTCTTCTACTGGCTCCTGTATCTTATAGGTTAAAAGTTTGCCTTACAAAGTCTTAACCGCATTGAGCTTCTGGTTTGCACACGAGCAGGCACCAAGTGCGGTTACGTGGCATCTGATACCTCAGCATCAGCAGAGAAGTTCCAGGCAGAAGACGAGGAATATGCAATGTGGACATTAAGCAAGGCACTCTCAGCTTGTGTTTGTGTGAAGTCTGCCAGAGCCCACACACAGCTGGTTTACCCAATAGTGGCTGCAACAAGAGAAATAAGGCTGAAAGGACTTGAAGTGGTACATGAGAAGTGTCTGTTATACACAGTAAGGTATGAATGAGGCTTCTCTTATTGCCAGCATGTGTGCAGCAGTTTTTGAATACGCCAACCTTACCACCTCCTAGTCTGTAAAGGACTAAAATACAAAGATACCCCTTAGCACAGCAGCAAAAGCACAACTTCTTATTTACCCCACTTGCAAAATCAAAACAAAGAGATCAGTTAGAACATGCCTGAGTCATTTAAGTAACTGAACTTGCAGCTTCTTTGTGTGTTGGGTGTGGTGCAGAGCCACCCTAGGGAACTCACCCTACGGTGACAGATGCCAGGAAGGTTTTAGCTGTGGACAGTCATGCAAAACAGCTTCACTTGGTGGGAACTTCATATCTTTCTGAATCTCTAACCCAGAAATTCTTCTGCCTAATCTTTATTTTTTGCACAATACACCTAGAAAGGCTTTCCATTTCTCCTGAATATGCTTCCCTTACATCTTGCCTAGCCAGGTTGTGTCCTCTGGGTAACATTTCCCTTATCTCTCCCTATAAACCCAGTCAACTTACCTGGTTACTATTCCTCTTGTTTCCCTGTCTGCATGCCAGCTATTACTGTTTGCTTCCTTTCCTCAGCTTTGAAAAAGACTCTGCTGTCATGTTTTTCATATAATTTTACTTATATTTACTTATTTTAATGCTATTATCATAAGTAAAACTAGGCTTATCATGTGATCTTCATGAACCAAATAAGAACATCCACAAACGCCAAATGTATTTAGAAAGGGCACATTAACTTTCTGTCTACTTTTAATATTACATATTGAGATGTATGTATTGCAGATTGCTTTCCTCTCATTCCCTGTCTAGAATCCCTTCACACAGTTAAAGATTTTAAATAAAACTTACTATAAAACATTAGTTTCCCGAATCACTTGTCTTCACTTTCTTTCTACTTTTTTTGAAGAGGTTAGCTTTTAAAATATAATTAATTTTGCTATTCTCATGTGGAATTTTAAAAAATTATTCCTTACTTGATGCAGTTCTGAACTCTGTATTAATCATTATACTTGTGGTTTTTAATACACTGTGGTTTTTAATACATTCCATAATTTCACTTACGGCCATCTTCTTGACTACATCTGTGTATATTGCTGGCTCATATTAAATCTTCTCTACTTTTTTTTTTTTTTTTTGAGACAGAGTCTCACTCTGTTGCCCAGGCTAGAGTGAGTGCCGTGGCATCAGCCTAGCTCACAGCAACCTCAAACTCCTGAGCTCGAGCGATCCTCCTGTCTCAGCCTCCCGAGTAGCTGGGACTACAGGCATGCACCACCATGCCCGGCTAATTTTTTCTATATATATTTTTAGCTGTCCATATAATTTCTTTCTATTTTTAGTAGAGATGGGGTCTCGCTCTTGCTCAGGCTGGTCTCGAACTCCTGAGCTCAAACGATCCACCCACCTTGGCCTCCCAGAGTGCTAGGATTACAGGCGTGAGCCACCGCGCCCGGCCTGAATCTTCTCTACTACATCTCTACCATTTTCTAGGGCCAACACAGTGACTTCTACACAGCCTTTGTGTAGTCTGGGGCCCTTTGTTCCATTATTGAGTTAATTTCCTTCCAAAGACCATGGCAATGTGTGTTTGCTCTTTTTATTATAACTTCTATGTAATACATGTCTAGCATTGTTCTAATTTAAGTATAGTAACTCATTTAATCTTTGAAACAACTCTAAAGCTTGAGAACTATTTCAATCACATTTACCAGTGAGGAGACGGGTTGCTAATCCAGTAAGTGACAGCGCTCGTATACCAGTTTAAGTGGCTTGCCACAATGATAATAATCATAATCTCTGCAGAAACTAGTTCATATGGCCAGAGTAGAAAGGAGCAGAATTAAGTACAGTAGTCCATGCTGAGGAGTTAAACAAGGAGACTGGCCACATGGGTTTAGGGGTAAAGTCTTTTTTTTTTTTTTTTTTTTTTTTTTTTGTTGAGACAGAGTCTCACTTTGTTGCCCAGGCTAGAGTGAGTGCCGTGGCGTCAGCTTAGCTCACAGCAACCTCAGACTCCTCGGCTTAAGCGATCCTCCTGCCTCAGCCTCCCGAGTAGCTGGGACTACAGGCATGCGCCACTATGCCCGGCTAATTTTTTTCTATATAGATTTTTAGTTGTCCATATAATGTCGTTCTATTTTTAGTAGAGACGGGGTCTCGCTCAGGCTGGTCTCGAACTCCTGACCTTGAGCGATCCACCCGCCTCGGCCTCCCAGAGTGCTAGGATTACAGGCGTGAGCCACCGCGCCCGGCCGGGGTAAAGTCTTTTAAAGTGTAAGAAACTTGGTTTTCATTGGCTCAGAGTCTGGCCAAAGTAAAGCTAGCCTAAGAAAGGGCTGACATTAAGTAATTAATAAATCCTCTTGTAGCAGGAATTCATTTTATAAATTAAGCCAAAACTATTAAAAAAGAATCATTTCATAATTTATGAAAGTTAAAGGATATTGGCATGGGGAATATATGGAAGAAACGATAATATTTTTCATACCATATTAACAATTATTGCTGTGACTGAAGAATTCATGGCGATGACTTCCCAAATGGTGGCTGTGGAAGTGGAGGATGAGGGATGAGAAAACAGCATAAGATGCAAAGGGCAGCCAATAGCAGGAGTGGCCCTGCTAGGGAACACTGTGCCCAAAGATGCCAATGTGGAGACAATTATGACAGTAACTAATGAGGCAGTGACACAGAGGCCTTGAGGATATGTGGACAGGCAAGAAATTCTTATTTTTTCCAAGTCATTTTATCTTGGAGCAATAAAATTATTGATGATAAAGTATGTCCTTGAAAATATTTTCATTATAAGAAAGAAGTAGCATTCAGTGTTAGTTCATATTTTGTTTACTTTACTGAAACCTAAATGACTTTCAGTTTTGTTAAGACACTGTTCAAGTGACTTCATGTAGAGCTCCAAATTATAAAGATAATAATGTCTGCACAATTTCTTTAGTCCTGTTTCAGAAAAATTCTTTTGAATTTTTGTACCATCATTGTATCTCAGCTTCCAGCTTCCTCACACAAAGTATTGTAAGGACATTATTTATTATTTTCCTGCCATAAAACAAAGGATGCCCTGAAAGTTTTTTAATATAGAACCATAGCTATTTTCAGGAAATGGTGAATAAAAGATTTTAAATGCGTTTCCTAATGATTAAGTCATTCTTTATGAGACTAGCTAAGAAAAAAAATTCCCTCAAGTCTGCATACTTCCCAGAAACAAAAGTCTTCAATCATGTTTGCATGGCTTGACAACAAATGTCAATATTATTGCATAAGGTGAATTTTCTGGCTTTATTACAAATCCCTTCATTTTAAACAAAAACTGTTTCCAGTGTTTTATTGGAGAGCACAAAAAAAAAAAAAAAAAAGAGTAACACTTACTCAGGTCTGATGGAAACTGATGCTTATAATTGTCTTTTCAGATATGGCATTTGCCATGAATGCATTGATCATTGTTCAGTGCATGCACACTGTATTTTAAAAGCTCAATTTTAGAAACAGAGTTTTCAGCATGCCAAGTTTTTATGGCTTGTTCTTATTACCCTATTTCTCATAAAATACATGTTGGTTACTAGTATACCTTCTATCTTTCCATCAGAGTATATGGCATACTGTATTTTACTTTCATTGGCCTAATCATTAAAAGACACGATTCCCTCCACCAGGGCTTTCACACTTGCTATTCCCTCCACATGAAATATTCTTCATCCCTCTCCAATGATCAATTAACTCCTGCTTCTCCTTCAAGTCTGAACAACATGTGCGTCACTTCTCAGAGAAGCCATTCCTAATCTCCTAAATTCACCAGGTTTCCCTCTTGCATAGTCTGCCCCACCCCGGCTCCTTGCTATTCCAAGCGTGATCTGTAGACCAGCTTGCAGTGCTACAATCACTTGGGAGTTTACTGGAAATACAGAACCTCAGGTCTCTACCCCAGATTTACTAAACTAGAATCTGCACTTCAATAATATCCCCATATAATTCAAAGGCACATTGAAGAGTAAGAAACCCTACCCTTTCTCCTCTCACAATTGTAAGGGCATGATTGGAATCCAGTGTTTAATATAGCTCTCCTTCCCATGCAGGTGAGCTCCATGAGGACAAGGGCATTATCTATCATTTTTACTGCTTTATTCACAGTTCTTGGTACAGCACCTTGCCCAGAATAGACGCTCAGAAATAATTATTGAGCAATGAATACATGTCATGTCTTTTGCATAGAGCAGAACAATCTCATAGATCCAAATTATCACAGCCTCCTAAAGATGACCTATAGCTATACAATTGCTTAAGTCTGTAATTTCTTGAAAGACTAAAATAGAGCAATCATTACAGCACATTACATATAGGATAATATTTTATGTTATACATAATATTTGCAATTACATACAAAATGTAAATCTGAACTCTGACATGTATTAAAGTGTTAAGAGTTTTCAAAAATATTGCAACAGATGTATTATCAAATGGCTATACCTGAAAAATAAATACATTCTAGTTAGTGCACAAAAGATAATGCATCTTTCACCATGGATTGTTAACTACGATGTTGAAATCAAAGATTCTCTCTCTCTTTTTTTTTCTTTTGACAATACAATGAAAGACAACACTGTTTTTTCCTATCTCTCAAAAATACATTTATACAATTGAGACTTGAATCTGTATTTGGGAGGCTCATGTCCTACACTCTAATAGAGTGAAAGTTTATTTTTTCCATCAGTTATAATGAACACCACTTGCTCCTAATTGCTACTACCACCATGAAGCATTAAATTAAGCAATAACTATTTGAGATACTATTAAAAGCATATCTAGTGGACTAAAACAAGATGAATTTCCTCTGTAAGGGCATTGTTGTTATTAAATCAAAGCTTCTTGTCAGTATGAGATTTGGGGTTGGTATTTCTTGCATATTCTCTCCAGCTGGGTGTTATATGGATTTTTAAAAATGTTCTGAGTCGGTGACACTTAACTATCCAATCAACTTTGTTCTAATAAGACACTATCCTTTCAAGAACCCATAGTTTGTCTTTGATTTTGTTGCTCTGAGCAAATCTTGGTGATTTTTTTTTTTTCTTTCACCTTATACATATGTTTCAGTTGACTGGGTGGTTCAGTTTCTGAATCACTGGCTTGGAAACTTGACTTGAATCCTGCCATGACTCCTTGACCAAAATGTCTTTCTCAATTTATAACAGAAGCCTAGAAATGAGAAGTTCTTGATGAAATATGTTTAGTAATTCAAGTTTCGGACAAATTGCAGTCAACAGAATCTCTCCTACTGAAGCTTCCATAGGCCTCCTTAGCTGACACTGTTCCTGATTGAGCAAGGATGGAATTTCTTCTTTCCCTAGAGAAAATCCGGACCAGCAAAAGGCCCAGCTTGTCAGTGTGATAGACATCAAGCTCCAAGTCAGCATCTGTGATATCAAGGGAAGTAAATTTGAAGTTCTGGGTTTCCCTGCTAACTGGAAATTTTGCTGTTATTTTGAAAATGGAATCTACTATCTCATCATGTTAGTGTGATCTGTATGCAAAAATTAAAGTGGAATCATCACGCAATATGCCTTTAGTTGTCATTTCATATTTTATACTTCTCAGAATAGTGTGGAGCACACCTTACAAATACCCAAAGTCAAGGATTTCTGAGCCACTTTATATTCTGTCTTATGCTACCTAACATTGTTTTCCTCTCACAGGCAGTCATACCAATAATGGCTTTATTAACTGTAGCGGCAAAGTACTATTTCCACCCATTATTTACAGGTCTATTGCTTGAAATACTTAATTTGCCTTACTGATCTCTGCAGAAAATTGAAATATTGGTGTCAATTATTTTAATAGCTCTTCAGCATGAAGAAATTATCTAAAGAAGAAAAAAAATTATAATTACATCAAATGCATGACTCTCACGTTTTGCCAAGCCCACTTGTTGGTTTCTTTCACTGTGTCCCTGGACCTGGTTAATTGTTTTGCAATATGTTTCATCTTTATGGCTTAGAAACTAGAAAAATATGGCTATGCCAAACACTAGACAGATTGATTTTGCTAACATGAAATGATTGTTACCTTGTTTGACATGTGCTGCTGCAACATAGAGATGATTTTAATGGTCTACTAAAACTCTTAAGGAGGCTGGTAGTGAAACTCCAGTTCATGTTCAACCAGTATGGCAGGTTGCTTCAATTTGTTGAGCTTAGCTATTGAAATACTCCTTTAAAAATGATCTAAAGAATATCTGAATTTTATTAGAAAAAGAAAGTATTTATTATTACTAATAGGACACCTAAAAATGCGTTGACTTTGGCGGCAATGCTGCGCTCAGGTGTAATAAAATTGATGAGCCCGTATAATAAAATTTATGAAACCAGAGTGAATTCAATTTATTTGAATATGCTCAGTTATGTTTTTGTTTATTCCCATAGCAGATGTTTAATTTACAAACCAGGCAATTACGACAGCTCTTCCAAACAAATAAGAGCAGATTAGTCAAACGTTCACATCAATTTTTATGTTTATCATTAGTTTTATGCGGTGTCATGAATATTCAGTGGTAAGAAAAACTATCATTATGGTACCTGGAAAACCTCAAAATGATGTTTTGCATCTCTAAATGCTATTTCTTCTTTTTGATAAAGCTATTAATGCGTGTTGTCTCTTATTATGAGTTTGGCTTATGGGCTGTAATGGAAAAAGCACTCATTCTCTCCAGAGATCTCACACATTCTAATCAATGCACTGATGGCATTTTTGAGGAAAGTATGTGAAAGTATACTGGTGATCATATTTTAATTTTTGCCATATAGATAAACACAGCTTGTGTGTTCTGGAAAATTACCACCCACATTTTTAATTTTATTTTATAAACTTTTAATTTTACTTAAAAATAGCTCACCCTGCATTCATTTCTAAGATTAATTTGCTTCCTCTTCTTTCCTTCTATTATACCAAGGGAAAGTTTCACTTTCCAGACATCAGACTTGTGGCTTTTAATATCAGCCTGTAGATAAGAAGTCTTAACATGAAACTGTTTATGTGGGAGGATCTTGCACGGTAGTTTTATATTTCTTTTTGGTGCTTAAACTGTCAGAATAAAAAGGCTGTAGCTCCATTATGAATCAGTAAAATTACATGGCATCATCCATAAACAAGGAGAAGATATTTCCAACCTGACTGCTTTTGAATAGATTGCATTTTGGCCCTAAAAGCAGTGAAATGTTCTCAGTATCCTAACTGGATTCCCACAATGCATTTTCCCCAATCCATTGTAATGACAGCTTTCTTGTCATTAATCAGCATTCAGACTAAAAAGAAAATTGGAAGATCAATGTGTTAAAATAGCTCTAGAGGGAATAACTTCAATAGAAATATTTTCAGTGTAATTTATACCAAATGTTGAAACAGAACCTGGTGGAAAACATGCTTCTATTATAAGAGAGGCTTTGAACTATATTATACTTTTCGTAGGGTTTTTTTTTGTTTGTTTGTTTTCCTCACTAGCATACTTTCTTTTTACAACAACCAAAACATCATTCGCTTCTTCATTATTAGTTACAGTATAAATCTCTCAAAAATGTTAACTTTAAAAATAACACACACACATACATATACACTTTGAAATATATATTGTGTGTATATATGTTCCTATATATGAGATCATTATGTTTTAAATTTTGATATAGGTCATGCCAGAAAACTCTGGGATGTCAAAATCAATATTAATTGAATGTATTCACACTTTCTGGATTCTCATAAAATTTCTAAAAGCACTAGTCATTTTGAATTCAAAACTGAATCTGAATTTGGGTTTCATGTCCCTATCATGCTTACTTGCAAGCAATCCCTTTCTAAGGAAGTAATAACATATTCATCAGGAGGAGAAAAAGCTAAGAGACACAGATACATAGACAGAAAAAGCCATTGATAAGTAACTGTGCACAAGTACAGCTGACAATGAACAACTGAGGGGTAAAGGTGCCAACCTCCCAAGAAGCCAAAAATCCATGTATAACTTTTGACTGTCCCAACATTTACCTATTAATAGCCTACTATTGCCTGGAAGCCTTACCCATAGCATAAACAGTTAACACATATTTTGTATGTTTTGTATATATTATATATTGTATTATTACAACAAAGCCAAAAGGAAAGAGAATTTTATTAAGAAAATCATAAGGAGGAGAAAATATATTTACTATTCATTAAGTGAAAATGGGTCATCATGAAAGTCTTTATCCTCATAATCTTGTTGAGTAGGCTGAGGAAGAGGAGGAAGAGGAGAGTTGGTTGATTTTGCAGCCTTAGAGATGACAGAAGCTAAAGAATATCTGCATATGAGTGGACTCATGCAGTTCAAGCCTGAATTTTTCAATGGTCAACCGTATATTGCTAGCCAATACTCTCTTGAGAATCCAAAAGACATGGAAAATGGCATAGCACTGGTTTTTAGATTACAAAGTTTTTACAAAGGATGAATTACTAGTGGGCTTTGCTTTTTCATAACAGAACTACAGCTTTTTAAATTGAAGATTGGTAAAATTATCTAGTAATTTTCCAGATCAGTTTGTTATAAAGAACATAATGATCTCTGTATAAGATGGAATGATATTCCCTGTCTCTAAATTGCAAGCCATGCAATTCCCATTTACAGTGGCAAGACCAGTATTCACTTCAATATTGTCTTACCGTTGGTCCTCTGCATGGGTGTCATAGTTTGCTTCTAATTACTTTAGACCTTTAAGATACATTATTTCATCATTGTTCTGGAATGACAAACATTAGAATTTTTTATTTCCTGTAGAACAAAACTTATGACTTCCATGAAAATATGAAAAGCAAAATTCCACATCTTTTCAAGGTTTTCATATTAATTCTAGTTCAAAATTCTTAAGAGTATTGCCAAATATGTTAATTTAGACTTAACCGACATTGTGATGGATGAAGTGTGGGAATTTGTTCTTCTAACCCATTGACAACAATTTCCAAGTTAGTTAGATTTCTCAATTGTTAAATTTTTAGTGTGTCAGACTATTAAAATTAGGTCAAATTTATTTCCTTGTTTTAATACAGTAAATGTGTTTAAGTAAAATAATGGCAATATGGAAAGAATAAGTATACATAAAACACTTTTGCATACTGGAAGATATTAATATATTTTGTGATTTATCAAAGACTGAAACATTTTATGTAAAGCATTTGTTGCTTTTTGATATAAAGTAATATTTTAGCCCATTTTCTACATAAAAGACATGTTATTGCATGTTTGTCATATCTGTCTATAAAATTTATTCACTAATATATTTTAAGATTAAACTAGACAGCAGCAACAACTTTAGAGATACAAAATAGTATGTTAGAAGAAACACAAGACAGAAATGTGGATTATAAATCAAGCTACATAATTTCTCATTCTTTCATGTATTTAACATTGATTGAGCTATACTTATTCAATTAATAATTTACTTCACACTTACTATTTTTTAGGTGATGGGATGCAAATAGAAATGCTCAATTTCTCTTATTTTGCTGAGGTCAAAGTATTATGTGGGAAATAAACTCACAATATGAAAATTGGGGGAGCAAAGTAATGCGAATCTCAGCTGTGTATTAAGAGGAAATATTGAATGCCTCTAAAACATCTTTCAGTTTTTGCGTTCTCTGATTTTTAAAATTAACTTCATTTCAAAAGTAAAATAATCAATAGTCTAATGATCAGTAATTATAGTTTTTAATATATATTTTAATCCCATTTTGAATGATGTGAAATATTTATAATTCTCTTTTAATAATGTCTCCAATGATCAGTCATTAGTGATTTGAGCTTATTAGATACCATAACTAAACATATTTTCATTTTCAACTTGTTAAAATTAAAAGTAAAGAAAAAAATAACAAAATCTAAATTAGGGTACTCAAAACGAGATGTTTGTACTTACTAGATATATTTGTATTCAGTTACTGAATTCCTATAATAATATTTTGGACTACTTCTGCTCACTGGAATAATGTAAAAAAACATTATGGTAAAATAAAAAATAACATGTTGCTATCCACAGTACTTTTAAAATGTGGAATTAGTCTTTTTGCCCTTTTAAAAAATATTCTTTCATTTTTATGTCTACTTCTCATTGACCCTTTGTAAATTAGTTTCCCAAGCTGCCTTATTCTTAACCCTTACTTCAGTTTTTGTAAATAAACAGTGCACATATTTTAGATGAATTGTTTGAGCTAGTTCATTAATGTTGCTTTCCTCAACTTGACTCTTTAAAGGTCAAACAGCCACATGATACTGAAGTTGAAAAGGAGTTCAGAGATCATCTGGAGTCATTCTCTTCCAAAACGTCCCTGGCAAACAGCAATCTCATTCTTTCTGAAATAATTTGAGTGGAAAAGATTTCAGCTTTTCACTGATGGTCAGCCCTAATTGCTAGAAAATTTTTCTTTGGCTTTCCTAAATCTGCTTTAGGAGAGAAAAAGACAATAAATCATGTTCCCCTACTTCCAAATATTAAAGCTAATGAGGGATATATTTTTGGAAACACTATCAACAGTAGCAAAGAAACAGTGAGAAGAACCATTTCTGACTGAGGTAAAATGCCACAGAAGCCCAGGGATGGATGCCACAGAGCTGCTACCTGAGGGCAGGGGATATCCCCTGGGTTGGGTGTCACACAATAGAGACCTCAAAGAGAATGGGCAGGGATTAGAGAAGTGATATTTAAAGAATAAGCATTCTGGGTAGAAGGACTGAAGGGAATGGGCTTAGAAGTGGGTAATAAGGTGTTGTTTAGAAATAATGAAAATGTATGGATTTGTATGAATGGGGGCAGCAAAACAACACGTGAAAAAATATAACATTAATAAGGTAAATTTATGGTAGATCATATATAATCACAAATGCTCACTAATAAGTCTTGATTCTTATCTTACCTTCCTTTCTCCCTCCTGCCAAAACCTGTATCTCTCAAGTTCCAAGTAGTTTACTCTCAATCACAGTGAACTTCAGGTTTTGTAATTGTGCAACTTAATCAATTAAATTATTAAATGTTCCTGTTTAGAAATTTTATACATGTTTTATGTAACAAAGATCCTCCACTTATTAGCTATTATTTAACCTCTAAGAGTGTCAAAATCCTCCTCTTAAAATAGGTTGTAATAGAAACACTCTATAAATGTTGTAGGGAGGATTAGGTGAATACATGTTTTTAAAAGTTTATTTTCTTAGAACTGTGACTGGCAAATGGTAAGGGCCATTTAAGCTTTAGTTATTAATAATATTAGTATCAGTATTATTAACAGTAGTATTATCACTTGAATAAATTATTGTCTATAAAACAAAATGAAAATATATAAACTAAAATGCTATAGGCTTAAAAAAATATTTCCAATGCTTTAGGAACTGGGAAAGTCATTAAAGACAGTTTCAATCTTCTGCATGTAGTTATCCAGTTTTCCCAGCACCATTTATTGAAAAGAGATTCTTTTCCCCAGTGTATATTTTTGTTTGCTTTGTCAAAGATTAGATGACAATATGCGGATGGTTTCATCTGTGGATTCTCAGTCCTTTCCCAAAGGTCTACGTTTCTATTCTTGTGCCAGTACTATGCTGTTTTAGTTACTATAGTCTTGTAGTACAGCTTGAAGTCTGGTAGACTGATACCTCCCAGTTTGTTCTTTTTGCTTAAGATTGCTTTGGCTATACGAAATCTTCTCTGGTTCCATACAAAGCATTTATTCATTTTTATTGTTGCCTTTGGGGTCTTAGTCATAAATTCTTTGCCTAAGCAG
This sequence comes from Eulemur rufifrons, assembly GCF_041146395.1. NCBI lineage: Eukaryota > Metazoa > Chordata > Mammalia > Primates > Lemuridae > Eulemur > Eulemur rufifrons. Next base: position 67,419,516 of record NC_090997.1, on the reverse strand, counting down.
ATGTCTAGAAGAGTTTTTCCTATATTTTCTTCTGTAATTTTTACAATGTTATGCCTTACATTTAAATCTTTTATCCATCTTGAATGAATTTCTCTTTTTTTTCTTTTTTATTTCAGCATATTATGGAAGTACAAATGTTTAGGTTATGTATATTGCCATTGCCCCACCCAAGTCAGAGCTTTAAGCATGTCCATTCCCCAGATGGTGTGCATTGCAGTCATTATGTGTGTATATACCCATCCCTTTCTCTCCCCTCCCATCTGCCCGACACCCAATGAATGTTATTGCTATATGTACACTTAGGTGTTGATCAGTTCTGTCTTGTTCATTCATATATCTCATGCACATGGAACATAGTAGGCATTTATCAAATATTTGTTGCAAGAAATAATTACAAAGCACTAAAATAGCTAGTGGTGTGTTGGTAATATTTAGCAACCAGTTCTCTTGGGAAGGGGCTGATTTGTAGCATTTACTCACTCATTTCTGATTTTTGAGGTATGAAATTAACCATAGTCAATATCAAACTCTCAATGTGACATCAGTCTACGTTTCTGAATATGTATCAGTCAGGTCTTACGAGATGCTCTAAACTAAACTATATGTTTTAGCTCCAGCTAAAACATATATGCGTTTTCTCCTGATTACGTATTTAAACCAGAAGCCATTCTATATTTACTGTCTCCATTTATAATTGTAGAATATTTTTTCAGATTATTAAATATGTTTTAACTAGGAGGTCTCAGTTTAAAGTATCAAAATTTTTACGAACATTTAAATTTAACCCCTATAACAAACTCCAGAGGTATGCTCAATAGTTTTACCTGTAATAGGTGGGGAAACTGGAGCACAGAGGAGTTAAGTAACTTGCTTTAGGTCACAAAGTTGATAAATGGCAGAGTCGAAATCCATCCCTAGCTCCAAAGCCTGCCCTCATAATCATCATGCCATATTGCCTTGTGAGTGAATAATAAAATACATATCAATTTTTAAAATCAAACTTATACTCAGCCAGAAGGGTTGATGATCAATCAACCCCTTGTTGTTTTAGTTTCTTTATTTGTTTGTCATGATGAAATATTTTAATGGACAGGTGATTGATAATCAGAGCCAGGAGGAAAACTAGAGGTTGTGGAGCCTTTGAAGATTCAGTTCTGAAATTGTTGCAATAGTTGTTTGTCTAGTGGTGAATCAAGTTAAATGTTGAAAACCTAGTAAAATACATAAATTGCTTTTACATATTAACAATTCAGTTGTATCACAGGCCAAATGATTCCTCAACTGTGCTTACCTAGGAACCAGATGTCTCACACTACTTGAAACAAAGATTTTAACCTCTGTCCCTCCATACCTCTAGTAAAAAATGTTATAATACATAACATGCAATAATTACTAAGAGCTAAATTTTAAATTTCCAAATGTACTCTTTCAGATTCTTTTAATTTATTTCACCTTTAACCTAAAATGAATAAATAACTTTTCCACACATTAAATCTGTCCCCAATTTAGAGTTTCTGCTCTTCTGTACCAAATTGATTTTTTAATCTGTGAACAGTCTGGGAGAATTTATTTTCCATGTGTTTATAGAATGTTCATCAAACAAGGGGCCTGGGTATATTGAGGAAATACAGTAACTTGTGAAAAGACATATATGTTAGGCTGGTTGGCAAAATTTCCCAGGGTGTTTCTTTCTAGCTCTAGAGCCTAATTCTTACTACTAGTTAAATATTACTTCACTGTCTCAAATTAATCATTATAGAGACTTTTCCCGCATTAATAATAATCTTGTACTAATAACATGGAAGTCTTTAATATATTACACCAAAATTTTTGTCACTTCTTAATTAAAATATCTGTAGTATTAATATATTTGTTGCTGTTATTGCAGGAGCATCTAAATATTTACATGAGAATTTTTGTATGAGAGGCTTTCTAAAGATTTCAACTATAGCCAAAAACAAATTAATCTTTTTGCACAATAGTGCTTCTGAATGCAACTCTTACATCCTTGCTATCTGATTCTTCTCCTTCAGAAGTGGTGTTCTAATCTTTTCTGGAATCCAGATGGAAAGAGCCAACACCAAAGTTTAATTCAACTCAGGGCTGAATGGAGAGCTTTGCCCCCTGAGAACTATATTCCTCTGAGAGGATAAAAATATCTTTAAAAAAATAGGTTGATTTCCAATATTTGATTAAGTTCAAATGGATAAAAATTTGTAGCATAAGTTATATCAGCAAATCCCAAAAAGTGGGATAGAAGGTGGGGAGAGGGTGTTATAAAACTTTTTCAGAGTTGTTCTGAAGAATATAAGATAAAAAAAAATGAAATAAAACATTCTAAAATTTTTATAATTTTCGGGGTGGCCAGTGAGGGAAGAAGGCAACAGTGGGCTGGTAATAAAGTTTAATTGGGGAGCACAGAGACTCTTCTTCAATATCTGATCTGCCTGCCTGCCTCCTGTTTAGCTCTTCTGTGGACACACTCACAGCCAGATGCCATAGTAGATAGACCACCCACTTGCTGACTTTCCACTGATGTCTTCTTGGGTCCTGTCCCTCTGCCAGTGCCAGGTGATACAGAGATCTCTCTCTCCTGTATTGATTTTCTTTTGCTATGTGCACTATTTAGCTGGATGTCATTGAATTTATTTAAGTGCACCATGTGAGGCATAGAGATTGTATTATACCCAGATGAATCATTTAATTCTAGTATTCTTGAAACTTAATTGCACGTAACCACTGCTCTTGGCATTTTTATTTGGATGCGTTTTTTTTTTTTTTTCCCCAGCATTGGCTAAGAGAAGAGTATTTGCTTTCCTAGAAGATTTATCTTTCTTCTCCCAGAGAAAAGGAGCTGAAATTATTTATAATAAAGATTTTCTGCAACTTTGCATAAATCCCCTGTGAATTACATTCCTCACAGGTTTGCTTTCTGCCTATAATTCCAAATGTGGTCGACACAGAGTTTATATTTGTGCTTGAAAAGGCTGATTTCAAAAACTCAATCTCTTTCCTGAGAATATTGTGAAGAGTGTTTGAAAAATGCTTCATCTATCACCAATCTGGATCACTATAATGAGAACCAAAACTCTTAGGCACTTACCACAAGCCAAAAGCTGTGTTTAGTAAATTACATACCTTACCTCATTTAATCTAGACAGCAACATTTGTCCAGGTATCCTTATCCTCATTTTATGAAGATAAAATAGATGAAGAAATTATTTGGCTTACCCAGTGTCACTCAGTTGGTAAGTAGCACAGGTCAGATTCACACACAAATCTTTCTACAAATGAAATATTTGTTCTTAGCTATCATACTATAATTTTATGATATTGCTTTGGTGTTTTCTATTCTACTGCTTTCTTTAAAAATATAGTTTATTAATCAGTAGGATCATCATTTAAAATCACCTCAGTTCAAGATCCAATAAAGACATTGGTTTTACAATATCCCTAGATAAAATTTATTAAAAATCAGTTAATTGATCATTTTTACACATATGACTTAGGTTTGCCAATGAATTTGGAAATGGAATATTTTTAATCCTTATTGTTTTCAATTATTTAAAATCCTTTATTATAAATTCCAAATAAAGTCATTGTTTTTATATTTTATGTAATTAGCTACGTATTTGTCTTTTTGCCGATGTTATTCAAGAATAATGACAATTGTGCTAAAAAAAGAAATACAATAAAATATCAATTTCTGCATTATAATTTTTAAACTTTAAAACTACAAAACAAGATATTATAAGATGAACTGTTAGTTATTTATAACACTCTGGTTAAAAAAGATAAAAGGCTTACTCTGATAACTGATTACTTTCATAGATTTTTTTCTACAATATGAACATTTCATATACCATAGTGGCCAAGAAAGAATACTCCAAAAGAGATTAATCTAAAAAAATTAGCTGTTCAGGAGCAAAATGAGAATATGGCTTTTTATATTCATAATGCCCTCAAATCCAAATTTCTGATAAATTAAAAGATGCATTAGGAAACCTGATTTTTTCATTAGATAATGCATAGTCCATGATCTAGTATCTTGATCACAGTTAGTACTCATTTACTGTTTATTTTTTTCCTTTTCCAGTACTAATGAGTAATGAAAATAACTTACCTCTGACACTTTTAATACCTCACAGGGGTGGGGAAACTTTGGCCTTCTGATTTCAAGATTGCTCTTTTTTTAAGCCCCAAAAGAGGCAAGAAAAGCTTCATCTTTCTCTGATGACCCCTTTTAATGGAAGGATTTATTCTATAAAATTTGGATTCAGTCAAAAGGCCACACTTAAGGACCTAGAAGACCACATGCGGCCTTAAGGCCACAGGTTCCTCACCCCCATGTCTACTATATATTTTATTTTTGTGTCTTATTATGTCTGTCCATTAGAATGAGGTCAGGAATTTTTTGATTGATTTACTACTAAATTCCTAATGTTTAGAACAATTCCTGGCCCACGGTACGTAGTCAATAAATACCAAATGAATGAATAAATTTGTTTACTTTATAAGAACATATTTCCTCAGGAATTATAAATCCAGAAATAGGATTTTTAATATCACATATGAAGAACAAGTCAGAATAAAAGGATACTGTTTGTGTGGTTTAGATATGGCAAAATGCAGTGCATGAATATGTAGAGATTTATAAATAACAGTAAAGAGCTTCCGTGATATAAAAGCACTCTGGTACCAATTTGTATGCAAAAACTAAGTATGTAGCTGTCAAATATTGTGGGCAGTTCACACGGATTCCCCAGCGCATCCCCCTCTTCCCTCTCAAACCACAGGGAGCCAAAGGGCATTAGCTGTTTTTCCCAGCAAGTGTGAACCAACAGCTCTTTCCTGTAAGGCACGTGCAGCTGAGATGTTTTCTTTTTAATTTAAGAAATCTAAATTTAATCTGCATGAGGTATAATTTAGTGACTCTAGTTACAAAATTCTAAATGCCAGGAGCTATCATTCTAATCATTATCATCATTGTCATCATCATCATCATCGTTGCTGTTTTCATTGCAGAGAGAAAAGGAGTTTTAAACATTATACAAGCCCCTCACTTTCTGAAAGGGAAAGTAGAAAGAACATTTAGTTCTGGTTTTCTCTTCTCTTGTTATCTCTGATTTCTTATTAGATCATCATCTAATCTAAACCTCTAATCTAATGAGCCTTTAAATGAATATGGAGGTTAAGAGTATTGCCTTTGGAGAAGACAGAACTTCACTGGAATTCCGATTCTGCTACTCGCTTCCATGTAATGTGACCATCCTGGTGATTATTCTTTGTCTGCTCCCTTCCCACCCTTCTCTGTGCTCCTAGAGCCGGAGCTCCGTGGGCAGCCTTGCTCTCTGGCTTCCATTTGGGTTCAGCCAATAGGAGGCACTAGATGAAGCCTAGAGAGTTAAAGAAGCAGGATGTTGGGTATTTATTCCCCCCATTCCTGCTTGCGCAGCCTCAAAGTAGTCTTCCAGTAGCTATGTTCCTCTGTGTCACAACTCCTATCCGTATGTGTATCTCCCCTTCTCAGGCCCCCATAGCTCAGACACCACCATTCTTTCCCCTTCGTCTTTCCGGTATGAGATATGATGGCTTCCTGCTGTTGTTCCTGCCTGAACGTTTAAACATTCCTTGTTAGTTCCCCTAACCCTGCTCACTACTCTGTAAATAGTCCCTTCTATAGGGACTAACAGACACTCTAAACAAAACATCAGTTTCTCTGCCTGTAAACTGGAGGCCATGTCTACCTTCTGGTTTGGTGTGATGACAAAATGATATCACATATTTAAATTATCTAACACAGAGCCTGGTACATATTTCATGATCTTGGTGATGGCGGTGATGGCAGGGCTGGCAACAGTGATAGTGTTTATTATTTCCCTATATTAGCAATAATTGTCTCAGTTTTTGTTGCTATTGCAAGCTTTTCCAAAGTATAGGATGGAGATGAGCAGGTTAAGATTTCAAATGCAAAAAGAAAACAGCCTCTTTTATAATTGTTCTTATAATAACAGTTTTTGTGGCAGAAATACACGTTTTTACTACTAAGGAACGTAATACTGAAAGCTCATGCTCACAACACCACAAAAGTACATGTAGGAGTTCAATGATTGTGTCCAGGCTGCTTGTGGCCAACCACTACCCAAAATCTTTTCTCCTAAAATTCTATGCACATGTATATTGTATCCTAAAACTGGACCGGTGTGGGAAGATGGACTATTTCCAGAAATCCAAATTGGTTCCCGAGGGCTCTGAGTGCCACTCTGGCCGTGATTACATCACATATCTTCAGCCTCAAGGACACTGAAATGATTACTCTTCAACTCAAGATTTCTACACTGAGGTTAGGGCAGCCCACACAATGAACAGCTGAATCACAGTGATATTTTCTTTTGTACTTTACAGACTCTTTAATTTTCATAATTTGAATTAGGACATTGACATATTTTTATTAGAATTGCTATTACAATGATGATCTATGATTCAGAGTAGTCAGAACACTCCTGGGTTTGTGAACTTGAGTGGTGAGAGAAGTTGTTGAGAAGGACAATTGTAAATTTAAGTTTAATTTTCAAATTGGCATATTTTGCCCAACTAATAAACTAAAATTTGAAAATATATTTAGAACAGAAAATAATTATTTAATATCAGATATGTCGTGAGCTTGAATTAGAATGACATAAATGGGAATGATGTGCTCATGAGAATTGATGTATTAGAAAAGAATACAATTATAGATACAACATTAATCCAATAAGTAAATGGATTAATGGGCAAGCAAATGAAACAAGATCTTTAGATACACCATATAGATAAATGGTTGCCCTGTTTTACAGAAAAAGCTATGTAAAAAAAGTAGATTCTAAAATTAGTTTTAAAACTCTTCCTCTAGTGATAGAAGAAAGGCAGGGTATAGTTTAAGAAAATTTGCTTTCCTATGTAAACAATTACTTATGGCCACATGAAACAAGAATTTTGCCACAATAATTTATAAAGTTTTCAAAGTTTTTGCCAGGAAAAGAGGGAATTTGTCTGTCTGGAACATTAGCTCCATATAAAAGTCACATAACCTCAGCGGCAATGTTCATTCATTGAGTAAATTTGCATGTTCGCATCATATGGCTGATTTTACTTCTTGTTTTTTGTTTCTCCCCAGAAAACATGTACAGAGCATAGTTAGTGCTTTTTTTTCTCTTTCAGAAAGGCATGTTAGGTAGATAATTACAACATGGGAGGAGTAAGACTAAATACTTGATTGTCTTGTACATAGGGATCCATAACATGCTTTTCTTTTTCACAAAGACGAGAAGCAAGAGAATTTAGAATAAAATTCACATAATTTTGCAGAAATGTAATTAAATTGAGTTTTTAATACGAATCTAAAAAGCAAATGTTAAACAGTTGGATCTTATTTTGAGGGATATTATATTTCTTCCAAATTTTTTTCATCAGGAATAATTTTAAATATTCCCTCAGCCTTTAAAAAATTGAGTCTAAGAGCTAATTATGCAGAAAAAGATGAAATCAGGTCATATGCCCAATATGTAATATTATTTTTTAAAGAGTTTTAATGAACTTAAACAAATGAATTTTGGTATTCTAAAATAAAGTTGTGCTGAAGGAGAGGTTCTTACAGATTTAATTACAGTTATAGCTATAGGAACTAGTCTTGTTTGGTGATAGTTGAAACCAAAATGTTTCCCTTGATTTCACTTTCAGTTTCCTTGCTTTACGTATAAAAGAACAGTGGAAATGTTTCTCCAAATAAATAAATAAAATGCAACTAGTAATTTAATTATTGGTTTTTAAATGGTTATTCAACTTGAAAGAATGATTCAAAATTTACATATATGTGTGCAATTTATCTCCCATATAAATAAGAGTTAGGAAGACTCCAAGAATGCTAATATCTTTTGCAGTACAAAGTAATTTGTCCACGAAATTAAAAAAATGCTTTAAATCTTTTTCAATGCATTTACTTCTGTAGTGAATGGGTTAAGCAGTATCAAGTATGTATTTAATAGTAATAATTTATTTCTTCAGGATAGAATTAGATTTTAGATTATAGTTGAATTTTAGATTTTCAAACTTTCTATAAGTTTTAAATACTTTCCTTGGCTGTCTATAAATTACAAGGACTACTGACACTGAAACAAGAAAAATGCATGCTAAAAACTTATTTTGCAGAGCGGCGTGTGATTAGGCTGTTTCCACAATTTTCTAAAATGAAATCTAAAAATGTTAAAAAAATACTTTTATTGTTTTAGGAACTTGTACGTATACATCAAAAAAAGATATTTCTAATTGACACTCAACTGCTTCATTAATTTGAACTTACAATTGCCAAATATGTCCATATAAAGCTATCAAGGTGGCAGTCTGCACTTGGTTCTTGGTGTGCTTTTGGCTGAAGAATGACCAGAGACACGAAAGTGTTGGGTCCAGCCTCTTGGCAGACTGTTATCCTAGTTCTTTGGCTCCTTACTTGCAAAAAAAAATCACAAGCAGGGCCTGTGTGATAGAAAGACCACAAGCAAGAAACACTTTCATATAAGTAGCTTTTTATTATAAAATGAATTATGTCTGTCTCCATGAGTGCTGAGAGACAGATAGACCGACCGACTGACTGACTGACTGACTCACTCTGAGAATTCTCCAGTTGTTTCCTATTATTGGCCTCATCTGGGAAAGTGCTTTTGGGAGGTGTGGGATGTTACCAAATGATTAACAGGTGTTCTCAAGGTTTATTTACCATATAGGAGCCCCTTCTCTGGAGGGTGAGCAGGAATGAACCTCGATGTAGATTTAAGCTAATGACATAATAATTAGCCTTAGGTTACTCTAGGTCTGCAGTCCCCAATCCCCAGGCTGCAGCCCTGTACTGGTCAGTGGACTGTTAGGAAAACAGAGCCCGGCATTACCGCCTGAGCTCCACCTTACTCGGTTCTCCCCCTTCCCCATCCCTGGAAAAATTGTCTTCCATGAAACCTGTCCCTGGTGCCAAAAAGGTTGGGGACTGCTACTCTAGGTCACTTTCCAAATCGTATTATGCCTAGGCTGGGGAATTCCCAGATTGGTAAACTGTTCCCTCCTTCCCCAGGTGTAGCAGTTGCTCGGGATAGGATTAAGGGTGGAGACACCAACACAGAGTGCCTGCCCGTACCCTTCCCAGGTGGGGCAATTGCTCCAGGCAGCACTACAATAGGGCACTCTTGTCCCTAGAAGAGCCTGAAATCCAAGCTATCTATCTAACAAAGCCTCTTAACTAAACTTTTCTTTTACAAATAAATATCAAAAAGCAATATCTTTAAACATCCACTATGTTGGAGTATGATATTTTCCTCAATATGAAAAATATATGGTACCTGCACTTTTGAAGATTAGCAAAATCTCTCTGTCTTTTTATATAGATGACATTTGAAAAACTCCAATGGTGAAAAATGTCAAAAATTTCATTTTTATAATCCATTACAATACTATTTGCTTCTTGGATGAAGTAGGTGGTTAGAGCCAGGATTGGATAGGAGATTTTCACTGAATATGCTTATATGTCTTTTGAAATTTAAATTATGTGAATGTATTATTGATCTAAAAATCAAATTTAAATTTAAAAAGCATTATCTATCTTTTCTTTTAGTCATTCGTTAATTATTTGTTTTTATACTTATTCCTTTATTTTGTGAAAAACTACTATATTGTCAACTTCAAATTAATAGACAAAAATGACTGTTAACTAGACACTCCAAGCATATCTCTCCGTTTGGGTGTGGGCATTGAGAACTAGATATTTAATGCCATAACAGTTGGATAACAGGTCACTGTTTTCCCTTTTCCCTTAGGAGGACAAATTCTAACACAAATCACAGACCCTTAGACACAGTCAACCCTTTTGGAGGGAAATAAACACTATTTTTAAGTGAGTTCAAATAATATTAAAGTCTGAGTCCGTTTACTTTCTAAGCCCAGATGTATCTCACGTTAAGTAAGCCCATTAACTACCCTCCTGCTTGTATGTCTTGGGTGATGCCAGATAAAGGCTAAACTGACAAGCATTAGCAAGTTGTCTGAATTTGAGTTTCATATATCAGAAAGTCACAGAATGATACATACTAAAATAAAGCTTTGTCTAAGGAACACAAAATATTTTACATATTTATTATTGAATCTGTCCTTGCAGCATGTCTTTGTGGAAGTAGGGAGAATGTCCTCTTTATGGAAAAGGACAAGAAACAAAGTTAAGTGTAGGAGGAATTTATGAGAAAAAAAAATTTCTTCTGCTCTATGTCTCTAGATGATTTTATCAGTGTGATGTAACCTTTACTTGGAGTTACAACCAGTAGCGTGTTATAGGGGTAGGTATAAGGGCTTGCTGAGAGAATGATTATAGAGCTCTCCTACTACTGACAAGCATAGAGCTGCCTCAATTTTCTAAGCTTAAACAATATGTTTTCTCATTTTGCTACACTACTCATTTCAATTCTTATCTTAGCGAAAGTGCTTTTGAGATTTTTACTGTTTCTTGTTAAAATATTGACATTATTTTTTCCCCTCTATCTGCCAAGTGTGGTCTGCAGATGCCTGCGAGTCTTTAAGATCCCTTCATGAAGTCTAAGGGATCAGAACTAGTTTAATAATCACCATACTAAGACATTATTCACCATTTTTACTGTGTTGACATTGGCACTGATGATGCAAAGGCCATAGTGAATAAAAATGCTGGCGTTGTACCAGTGGCACCCAACTATATCAATAATTGCTGTATTCTTCCTTGCTACATTTGTAAGAAAAACACAACCAGTCACACTTAAGACAGTTGTTGATGAAGCAGCAAAACTTGTTAATTTTATTAAATATCTACCCTTAATTTTGCTAAGTCTCACAGAATTGGGTCTATGGGACAAAATGGGAAGTACAGAAATAGTAATTTCAAAGTATGATGGTTGTTTCCCAGAAAAGCACTTGTGGATTGAATTGTGAACTAGTTATTTTTCTCCTGGGCCACCATTTTTACTTAAAAGAACAATTGACAAACTATGATTATTCAGATTTAGGTATCGGGCAGACATCTTCTCAAAAATGAATGAAGACTGTAATTTTAAGGAAAATAATTGACAGTATTTGTTACCAATGTTGGCATCTGAGATTTCAAGTGAAAATTAGAGTTTTGAAAATTTGCACCGACTGGTGTGATCTTGACAGCCTCCCAATCCTTAAAGATTTTTCTTATGAGATAGTTGTAAGTGGTGAAATTAACCAAAAAAAGTAATTGTTTGACATTGTATAATGATATGTGTCAAAATATGAAATATTTTCATAACTCAGTGAACCAATATTTTCCAAATGACTAATCAATGATGTCACACAATCATGAATGGGTAAGAAAATCCTTTCAAAGTACAAGGTAGGTCAGTGGATTTTAATAATAGACGGCAAAAATCTTATTGACATGGTTTCAGATACCAAATCAGTTGTTAAGCTTTGGTGTACTATCAAAGAAGAATATCCATAACTATCTCAAAAACCTATTAAAGTAGTCCTCTCTTTTCCAGCCACATGTGTGAGGCCGGATTACCTTTATACAGATTTCACTATGGAATGACTGCAAAAGCAGGTAAGAGACTCCTGCTCTTTTCTATTAATTCAGAAATTAAGGAATATTTGCAAAAATGTTTCTCTACTTACTATTTTTGGAAAATTTAAGTTATATTAGTAAAATAACATATTTGTTAATCTATAATAGTCTTATTTTAAATGTTATATAATTGATAAAAGACTTTTTAAAAATTTTAATCTCTAATGTGGTAAATATCAATATATATAACCCATATAATTAAAGTTCTCTGGAGTCCTCAATACTCTTTAAACATCTAAAGAGATCCTGAAACCAAAAAGTTTGAAAGTGCTGTTCCACAAAAATCTCAACTGACTATAGTGACAAGATTAATCACACCATTTATTTAAAAATATCAATCAAATTGAGATTATCCTAATAATAAACCAATCATCAATCACTGTACATTAACTGATAATGAGCAAAACATCTCTAAAATTGTTTGCTTTAATTTAATGGTATGGTATATTGCTAATGTCTTTGAAAAATTAAGTAGACAACATAATTCTAATAATAATCTAAGTTAATTAAAAATGACTACCTTTCCAGATATCCTGATTGGTTTAACATTCTTTGGGGGTGTAAGATACAGTGTCACATTTCTGTGCTTTGTTGATGTTTTTTCTTCAGTGTTAGATGAAAATGAAATAGCTAATTTGCATGTTTGCATATATTTACATATCATGCTGTAAAACCTTAATCTCCAATATGTAAACTAAAAGGCAAAGAATTTATTAGCACAATTATAGAAATTATATTCATGTTAATATTCTGGCATAAGATATGTAGGTTTTTTTTAAATTAATTGATATGATACAATTTGAAATTGAGAGTAGTAGGCATGTGTACAGTATAAAAACTGGGTAAAGAGCTCAATGTAAAATAATAGATGACCTTGGGAAGGGTGATGGTAAGGTAGCAGGTAAATAAACAGAATGTAGAGAGATAACAAGACATTTTTTATTTATCCTAACTGTACTGTTATATAATATGTATTGTAAACATTGACAACCCTAAACTATTTGTGCATATTGTGTATATTTGTGTAGATACATGTGAGTGTATTTGCTGTACTTATATATTAATATTTTATATATTCTGTATTAGTAGTTTATTTTTCACTTAATAAATGCTTCAAGATTTTTCACAGTGTCATTGATACCTTTGGCAGTGCTACCATCTCTGTCTATAGTGTGGTTTAATTTGTGCAATTAAAGTTGTAGCACATTTTGCTCTTACAATTTGTTAAAATGAATGAAAACCTTTAAATTGCTTTTATTAGTGGAAACACAATTGAAACTAAGGTACAAATCATTTCTTGTGCCAAAATAAGTGGATAGCCTCAATAAGGCAATCTGTAGATTTAAGCTGGTTGACTCACATCAGTTGTGATGAAAGAAGGAAAAAAGAATATGTTCAAAATGCTATGATATATACAGACATATACATACTCATACACATTGTTGTGTTTAATAGATGATGTGATAGATGGATTAATAATTAGCTAGGGAATAAGCAGCGATCTAAATCCACAGATCCATGGATATATTTGTAGGAATACAATTTTAAGGAGAATGGTACTCTTGAATTTTTTGGGGTGGGAAGCAAAGTTTGTAAGAACGTTTTAAACATCTCCCCTCCCCTCCCTGTTCATTCTCAAGATACCTGCCAGTGACCTTTTAAACTAAAAGAATGGATCAAAATGGACTTTTCACCTACTGCGATTGCACTCAGGATAAATTCAAAAGTTATGTTGTGGCATACAAAGCAAATACCCTGTTTCCTCCCAGCCACTCCAGCCTCACCCAGAATCACTCTCCCTTCTTTAACTACGTACTGTCACGTGGAACTTTTTCAGTTCTTTTAATAGATCGTACTTTTTCCTGTCTCAAAGCATTTACTCAAGCCGGTGCTTCTGTTGGATTCTCTCTCCTCATCTGGTTGGTTTTTATTGATTGATAAATGTTTCCAACTGCCTTTCTCTTGTACCAGTGCTTCTGTTGGAATCTCTCTCCTCATCTGGTTAATTTTTATTGATTAATGTTTCCAACTGCCTGCCCCTGCAACCTAAACTATTTGTTTTTACATTATGCTTTCCTAACTACTTGTGATTTTCTTTCATGGTACTTGCCTGTATATACAGTATTTACATATAACACTATTGTTTGATACCTTTCTTCTCTTTGGGGAATGCTTTAATTTTATTCACTGTTACATCCTCAGGATCTAGAATCTTTCACATAGTTAACTCAATAATTTGTTGAATGAATTAAAAAGTGGAAGTAATTTTTACAATCTATTCTTAATTTCTTGCTCAGTAACCTTAAAAATATCCAATTCAATGCCCCATACAATTACTATAATTTTTTTCTCACATCATGTTTGTTCTGTTATATTTATTGAAATGTAATCATGTCTTTTGAGTTCAATAATAAAAATGTTCTCATATTTAGTCTGTGCTTTTTTAAAGACAGCTTCATTTAGATACATTAAATATAAATTTTACCCACTTAAAGTATATAATTCTAGTTTTTAGTGTATTTACAGAGTTCTACAACCATCACAAGGCTCTAATTTTTGAACATTTCCGCCACACTGAAGGAAAACCCAGTACCCATTAGCAGCCATTGCTGAGGACTCTTCCAGTCATAGGCAAACCACTAATCTACTTTCTGTCTCTATTTATCCTGGATGTTTACTATAAATGAAAACTTACAATATGTGGTGTTTTGTGACTGGCTTTTTTTTCTTTAATTTCTTTTTCTAATCATTCACACGGATTCACTTTTACAAAGAGATCAATCTGTGATTGGGAATTTAAAAACAGGGTGCTATCCACAGTTTGAGAAGCACTATTTTAATACACATTTATACATTGTTGATGTAGTTGCTAAACAAATGGACATTTAGGTAGTAATTAGAAATTTAAACATGTTTAGATATGTGATTAAAAGCAATCTTACTGCTTGAGTACATCTGACTTTCAGTCAGTTTTTGTTTTGTTTTAGGATTTTATTTACTTGTGATAAAGTTTACTTTTCTCAAATATATATGAGTATTTATCTATGCACATGCATTTGTATATAATCTGTCAGATTTTATTTTCCAAAATACTTGAAGGCTGAATCTTCATTCAGCAAGGGCTGAACTAGAAGTCCATGGAAATAACCTTATAAAAGATATGTTTGAAGAAAGCATGCAGAAAAATGCAAGAAAAACTGATTTAGTAGCAGAGTAAAAACTTATCTGTGATCAATGCATATCAAAACACTCATGCTAATATAACGAAAAAGGGATGGAGATGATTAATTTAAAGAATCCAAACATTTCTTTGTTCTTATTTAAAATTATTTTTGTTTGAGATGTTACTGATTTAACCAAAATAAATTTGACAGGGAAAAATTTAGCTCAGTATTCCCTACCTAGTCCACATTTCATTAATACTGTGCTTACTGTGTGACAGGGACGACTCTATCTAAATATACTAAATCATTTCATTCTTACAACAGCTTCATTCCTATCATTTCAATTTAAAATGGTAAGTGGTAGAGTGAGCTTCAGAGCACAAGGATTCTGGTCCTAGAGCTCATGTTCTAACCATTATAATCATCATAACTCAATTTTTATTAATAATAGCTTTTTCACTCGCACACACGCATATACACACACAATTCTATATATTGAGTTTATTGGCAAAAAAAGAAAAAACACTGGCACAACATAATGTCTTACCCTTGGTTCCAGGGCAAAGCTCTCTTGGGATTTGGATGTTCTCTCTAAGATTATGGACCACAATGAATATTAATTAGTGATTCTTCCTGGTGCCAGCTACTTGATGCTTAGTCTCCTTCTTTGTTTGTTGCAAAACATAACTAGAGACATCATTAAAATCTCAGCTTATCCTCCAAGTAGTAAAGATGTGCACTGCCACAAAACCGTTCTGGGCTGGAAGAATCAAGATCTTTTTCCATCCCCAGGTATCATTAGCCGCAGAGCTCTCATTTCTTAGGCTTTTCACTCCCAAGATGATAACATAACAATGGGACTTAAAATGCCTAAGGCCAACGTATTATAAATGGGGTGTAACACCATTTCCTTTTTTTTTTTTTTTCTTGAGACAGAGTCTTGCTTGTTGCCCAGGCTAGAGTGAGTGCTGTGGCATCAGCCTAGCTCACAGCAACCTCAAACTCCTGGGCTTAAGCGATCCTACTGCCTCAGCCTCCCGAGTAGCTGGGACCACAGGCATGTGCCACTATGCCCGGCTAATTTTTTCTATATATATTTTTAGTTGGCCAGATCATTTCTTTCTATTTTTAGTAGAGACGGGGGTCTCGCTCTTGCTCAGGCTGATCTCGAACTCCTGACCTGGAGCGATCCACCCGCCTCGGCCTCCCAGAGTGCTAGGATTACAGGCGTGAGCCACTGTGCCTGGCCTAACACCATTTCTTAATAAAATAAATAATACAATTCTTTATTTTACATGATGAGACAAATATTAATAATTGTAGGTATTACAGCAATCCTGTGATTAAAAAGGAAGGTTATTGCTTTTTGTTTCATTACAGCATCTACCATGGATAAACCAACCTGACATTTGTTTGTTTTGTTTTTTTTCCTTCCTTGTCCAAGCAATATAATAAACACAGATACTACTGGTAGGATATTTTCTATATAGTTCTGTTGGAACAAATGAGTTGTGAGATGAATTCATCCAAAAAAATGCCTCAGTTATAACTAGAATAACTCTGGAGAATAAACTATATAAGCAAACTTTGTCAATTAAATTTATCATTTTATTTGAAGATTCTCATCAAGACAAAGGTTCTTATGGATCATTTCTGAAACTGAAATGAGTATGTAATTTTGGGTCATAAATGACAAATATCATAAGAGTCTCATGATTTCTGCCTTGCTAAAATTATTCTTTGGATCATATTATTGTTTCTACACTATAAGCCATGCATAATTTTAATTAAAATAACTGTTTTTAAATTAAATATAAAATGAAACAAAACCCAGCAAGAATACTTGTCAAGGTAAAAATTCTTGCTTTTGTTCTATGAAAATCTGACTCCAATTCTTTACACATTTTGAATATGAGCATTATTTTCTCTGATATCTTAAACAACTTAAATGTTCTACTATCTATACTTCATAAATACCAATGATACCTATCAAAAAGGGAAAAAGGTTTAAATTGATAAATATGCTTCAACTCACAAGAAAACAAAGGACACATATAATTTTCTATATGAGAAAAGGTGGCTTTTTCAGGATCCTCAAAATTTGGATCTACCGGGCATGTGGAGAAATCTGTAAAAACTTTAGTACCAGCTATTTTTATTGATTATTTACTTTGATCATGTCAATTAACTATTTTTTGTCTCAGGCCAAACTTTACATAAATATTTAATTAAGTATAAATTATTGGGACATGATGTTTTCTTTTCTACTATTTTGGAACATTTCAGTTATTACCAAAGAGTGGCCTGAATAAATAGCCCCATTATTATTTAGTTTGGTGACTGTATTTATTATTTTTCAAGTTGTTGCAGTTCTTGGAAATACATGTTTCTTAAGTTTATGTGAACATTACAGTACTTGTAATAGTAGCTTCTCTCAGAATAACCATAATGCATTAATTATATACGCTATATTGGTTTTGGCACAAAACAAGCACATATACAGTACATTCATATACATAATAAAATTATCTGATCAATACAACAATTGCATAAAATGACTAACCTGTACATATACTGAAGGAAAACACTGCTTATTAAGCAGGAAAAGGGAAATATTTCTTAATAATTTTAGGAAAAATAGAACAAAAATCCATATCTCATTAAATATTTAATTCCATGATCTTATCTTGTCATTATAGTTATTGTTTTGTTAGTTCATAATTATCTACCAGAAGTACTTTACAAAAGAGATGAAACATTGCTCTTAGTTCAGCTATAAATACAAAGACAGTAGCCCAAAAAGAAATTCTAAGTTACATCCATTAGCTTTTGAAGCACCGGAATATTCAGTCTATTATCTATCTCTCTGTCTATATTACTGACACTTGTTCATGTATACATGTGGAATCCAGAGAAAGGGGTAAATCCTCGTTTCCCTCACCCAGTATCCACTTGGCCTCTTTCCTGTCTGCATTTCCCATCAGGAGTTGGGTTTTAGACTTCCAGTTTCTTCCCAGAGATATTGGTAGCAAAGACCACTGCCAAATTCAAGGAAACAGAGAGCCATGGATGGGGCCAACAGGACATGCTCTGTCATAAATACCGCCGTACACAAGAATTAATCTATCATGGTAGGAAAGAGGAAGAAATGAGGATGAAAAGAACTACAATATAAGATAAGCAGTACTGTCCTTGACAGACAGAAAGCAAGATACAAATATTATTTTGATCAGCAACTATGGAATAATTAGAGGATTAGACCAAATCAATTTTCCCTTATTCCTTTAGTCTCCTCAGATACAACCAAACAAGAAGCCTAGCAACTTTTTTTTAGTCAATGTGTATCTGTTTTTCTGTGTATGTTATGTTTTTCATCCTGATTGATCATAGATAAGCCTTTGTTCTGGTATTAAGGGTGTCATACATTTCCTGGGGAAGATCGACACCATGTTCTTTTTACTCAAAAGTATCTGCCATGAGGTCAATACTGTAACCTAAAACTTTTCATTTATTTCCAAAGAAGAACATACTTACTTTGAAAAATCAAGAAATACATATAAAAGAAAAAATAAAATTAAATCCACCAGTCTCAAACTGGCAACAAAGCAAACATCTAGCCATTTTCATACAATACCATACCATTCAACAAAGAGAATGAATGAAATATAGCTACACACAACAAAAAATCATGAATTTCATGCTCAACTTAATATTGAGCAAAATAAGCATGCATTGCATGCCGTATGTTTTCATTTATAAATTATACTAACCTAGGTTAGCATTGGGCAAAGGTAGTGTTTGGGAGAGACACAAGAGGGTCTTTCCAAATGCTAGACATGATTTATATCTTATTTGTAAGAGCTAATAAAATGCAAAAACAGTTAATAGATTGAGTTCTTGCAATGTGTTAGGCACAATGCAAAGTACTTCACATGTATTAGTTCATTTAATCCTCACATCAACCCTATGCCTTAGTTACTAACATTATCCTCGAACTATAGATAAGAAAAATATATTACAGAGAAATTATGAACTAATGAAGGTAGAATTCAACACTGATGAAGCTAGAATTTAAAGGCAGCCTGATTCCAGAAACTATGCTGGCACTTTGGCAGTTCCCAAATGGCATATTAAAAAAGGTCATTAAGCATAAGTGATTTGCAAAATGTTCCTGAGTATTCCATATTAATTAATCAGAGATTTACCAAGAAGTGCTTAAAAAATTAGATAAATGAGTATTGATCAAATTTAATTTTTAGCAAATAAAAAAGAACCATAAATGAAGCACAAAAACAACAAAGCAAATAATATTTAATACTTTGTTTCATGCAACTTTGTTATTTTAAATAAAGATGACTAGTAAAATTTATAAGTGATTTTATTTTTTAATAACTTTGAAAGAATACACAAATATAATTTAAAACAGGCAGAAAGAAAATTTTTCTTTGAGAAAAAGTAAATTTATAGAGAAAATGAATATGGCCCTCTCCTCAGAACAATTTGATAAGATGATTTTCCTGTTTTATCTTTAAATACTGTATATAGCTCATAATCATTCTTTGATAAAGCTATTTATCAAAAATGCTGACAACAAACATTTTGCTATCTGGCAATAGAGAGGAAAACATGCTTAAATGCTCAGAAATTTGCTTTAAAGTATTTCCTCCTTTGTTACTGTTTTGCCTCTGTACTTTTGCACATAAGTCACTGACTTTCTGTTGCAAAGTGGAAAAAATTCAACTCAAATCCAACTACATAGACATAAAAGAGAAATGTTTTGGAAGGTTCATGTAATTTCAGAACACCATGATACACCAGTTGGGACTTTCTTTTGATTTCACCTGTCTCTTTCTCTCTGTTTCAGGCTTTTTCCTCTCAGATTAACACCTTCCTTGTATAGAGAACCCAATCTTTGGCAGTTCCTATATTTCACAAGAGTTTCACAACCAGAGACATTAACATATTCTTCCTCTAATTCCAAGTTCAAGAATCCCAGAATGGCTCTAATTGCTCCAGCTTGGTCCAGGTGCCAATCCCCAAAACATTCAACTCTATCCAGGATACTGTCATCTATAATAACATAAATTATTCTACTCATATGATTGGTTGGGGGAAGAATTATTAAAAATAAAAAAATAAAAACCAGTGATGTGGTTCCTAGAAGAGATAGGAGTTCCAGGCAGATGAAAGAAAAGAAATATCCAACATCCTGCAGTAATTTTGCACACCTCTTTGAAAAAAGAGTCCCTTTTTTAATTAGCATATATGATCATTTCACACTAGTTAAATGCATTCCTGTTCTTTGTTAAAATTTATTGCATTATTAATTTCACTTTATTTTGATGGTTCTAATGGACTATATAGTGTAGGCTATTTAATTACACATTTAGCTAGGTAGGATACACAGAGATGTAGGTTTAAAAAAGGACTTTACTAATGTTCATGTAACCACAAAATAATTATGTTCTTCTAACATACTTTTATCTTTTTATCAAGCAAATATTTAGTAAGTCTGACAATTTACTCCACTCTATTTTAGGTAATGAATGAAGGGGACAAAATAAAGAGTAATTACTTCCTTTCAAGCTGTTTATCAGAGTTTAGTTATTAAATGTATAGAGCATTAAGTTGCACTCCTTCCATAGTTTATAGTCATTACATTTTTATCAAGCTAAATACTGTCCATTAGATAACTAAGCTTATAAACAATCCACTGTTGATTACATTGCCACAATAACCTGACTTCTCTGGCTAATTTTGCTTTTATAATGTTACATATATATACATTTTTTCCCTTGGTATTTTTCTTGGGGTCCTTTCTTCGGCCCATTCTTTTTTTCATGTATTATGATCTTACAGAGATACTACATATATTTTCTGGGTTCTAGTTCAAGATTAAAGTTGCTTGGGGGTTAAGGGCTGGCGATGATAGAAAAGACATGTTGTAGTTTAACTCTGCATCCATATGTAACATATTCTTTAATCCTTATGTAAGAAGCTGCTTCAACAAGGCTACTTTAGTCCGGGCCAATGAGGTCATAATGTCTGTTTTTAAGTACTTTATGAAAAAAAATAGTCTTGTACATTTGTATAAAAGAAGAAGTCATCTCCATTTCCACATCTCTATCAGTCACTAAAGTATCTAAGCATATGTAATATTCTGTTTAGTGAACAAACTAACTTGATTTGTAAATATATTTATTACCATACTTTCTCCAGTTCAAACATATTTCAAGACATTTTGTCATCTTAAAAGAAAATTTATTTTGTGTTAGTTTTTTTTTACCAAAAAGTAGCCATATCTGAAATTATATTATGCAAGAACTTTAAAAAATTATCAGCATTGATTTATTTGTATTCAGAAAACATCAATTGTATAAAACATTATTCATCTACTTTGTGAAGAACTTATAAGGATCTTCCTCTTGATGAGTCAAGGGCTTTTGGCAATTAAAGTAGTGGCCATTAGCCTAGAGATCTTTCTAACAACTATAGCAGATGCAAGACAAAATCCTTTGTCTTGAGCTTGAATAACCAAGCAACTGTCTTTCAGAATTATATAAACAAAAAAATCATATGTAGTTGGCCCTAAACATTTTTTAAAACTGCCAAGATAATTCTCTACTGTTTTTCTTTTGTTGGACAAAATGTTACTAGCCATGCCATATCTTCAAAGAACCTGTCTTTACCCAAATCACATTTGAAATACGTTAGAAGCTCTGTGCCCAAATTTTATTAATTTACAAGACTATAATTCCAGATTTTCTTTAAAAAGCATAGCATAAGCAAAATGCTCTCTGGTTTGCATCAATTCATATATTTGATTGAACCACTTGATTTTACAGCAGCAAAATATTTCTATGCAATTCACAAGGGAATAGATTTGTGAAGCCAGGTGTAGGAGTCCCACTGTTCCTACTAGTTTCATTTAAATGTATGATTTAACTGGAATTATTGAAAGGAAAGGATTGTAGTAGCATCACAACAGGTAAACCTGGGACCCAATGATGATTTAACATTTGTTTTATAAAGACTGAAAGTCTCATAAAGCCATATTGATGAAAATATTTAGCCCCTTTTATATCTTTCTTCAATATCTCTACTTCCAGTCATATAAAACATCTACTTTGGATAAGTAATGTCTCCAAGCAAAAGATTATTTCAGTACTTCTGCTGGCTGTTTGCATATTGTATAAGTATGTTTCTTGATTTTTAAATTGGATTGTTAGATCAGGTTACTTAGATTATTAGTTGTTGCCATAAAACTACTTTGATTGCTCATATTTTTGATATGTTATTATTTATGCTAGAAAATACCACTAGAATGAATGAAATAAAATTGGCTGAAACATGTCACTGTCCTATACTGAAATACAATTCCAGTAGAGGCTGTCGTGTCCTAACATATATATTCATATATAAGCTATGCCAAATGGAAATATTGATTCTTTACATGTCTTTTGCTAGCTTCCTGTTTTAAAAAGTATGAATATATTAGAAATATAATGTTTAGCTATATTTCTATTCCCCAGAGGGAAAAATGATGAAGATTAACTGGTTATTTTTAACAGTTTTATCAATATCTCTTTTAGATGCTATAATTTAAGAAATATAATGACACAGGATTTAAAAAAGCTTTTCAAGTTTCTCCTTTTTCTCATAAGCATGAATCTTTTTTTTTAAAGAAGGAAGCACATGTTAAATTCCAACTGAAAATAAATTTAGCACTGAAGATAAGGTTCTAATGACATCTCAAATTTCTCCATTTTGCTTTCTAGGATGGAATGGATGTTGTAATTTCTTCTTTTTAGTACTATAACTAGAACAGAACAACGCTGGGGTACACTTACTTTCTTGAGACAAGAAAACAGGTATATCTTCCACAGTTCTGGCTCAAAAGTATCTTTTGTAAAGAAAAATAAAGGACTATAATCCATCAAGTAAAGGGCACATTAAAATGATATCTTATGATATGCAGGTTTCATGTATTTGTAATAATTTCAAATATGAAACATATTTCCTGCTTCTCACAACATCAGCCCCATATCCAAGAACCTCACATTGCCCACTTCCCAGGGGTGTGTTTCTAGCAATTCCCACCTAATCTAGCTATTTCCTTCCTAATCAGGATGTTTGCTCAATGTTTGCTTAAGGCTGAGCTTACAAAATGCAAAAATGTTTATCCAGTGGAATCAAAATTTCAGTTAGTCTTTGTTTGTGGCAATGGTAGGAAAAACATTCAGAAGGGTTACTGGCTTTTTTGACAGACTGACTAGATTTTCTTGCCATTATGTACCTGATCAGGAGTTCAGTTTGACAAGTGTGGCTGCATAGCCCAGGCTAGAAGATGGGATAGCTTTCCCACAAAAAGCACCTTCATGAACTTGATCCATCAATGTCTTAGCCCATTTATTCAAGCGAAATCCTGAATGGCCTTATTACCTGTACCTATTGCCACCCCTGTAGTCGTCATAGCTGAAACTAGAAGATGCAAAGATAAAGATTATAGTTTCTCAGAAACTTGAGGAGTAACTACTGCTTTATTTATCTAAATCACATGGAAATTTCATATCCCTCTTTAAAACAATTATCTGTGCCTATAATGAGTGGGAATCTAGAGGAAAATAACTACGTGCTTTTGGCTGGCTTGAAGAAAGACAATGTTTTGTTCTATTCCACTTACCTCATTTTTCTTCACCAAAATTAGACTTTTAACAACAAATAAAATATTAAAAATATTTCACTATTTCATTAAGTCATCACATCAAAATTGAATTAATGTAAAAAATAGCATAATCCATACCCTCAGGTCTTATCTAATTTATGACATTTTTCATTGTCACTTTTCTAATGCTCCACTAATAAAATATATAATTTCTGTTTGAATTGTTAAAAAAGAAAAGCTTCACTTGTGTTTCCATACCATGTATTGACATACTTTAAAAAATATTTCTTCCTCATCTTTCTTCCCATTTGTTTTGATGAGAAAATTTCTTACATAAGACTAAATGGAAATTGAATTAACCTATGACCTGCCAAGGTAAGTTTTCAACATCATTACTCACTAAGTTTCACACAGCAAAAAATGATTAAGTGTTTCATAAAAGGGACAATGGCATAAAAATGGGATAAATATCAAAATTGATATTTATTAATTTTATCCTCTAGCTTTAAATTTACCCAATTTCTGGACAAACACTGGCTATAGTATAAAATTTAGAAGCACATGTTTTCAACAAATCGACTGAGACTAAAATTTTCCCATTTACCAAAATCAGAAACATTAGCAATCTCCTAATTCTTCATGTGTTTGTGAGAAATAAATAATATAGGTAATTGGGGGAGGGGAAAGAAACCTGAGTTATTTTATGGTTGTCATCTACTCTTTCCATTCAAAAAGTATAATTTCCTTCTGGAAGGAAGCAGATTTCTTGCCTCAGGCTGGACATAAATCAAAGAGAAATGTTATAGCATAAATGGTAATTTTATAAACTATCATGTTGTGGAAAATAGAGTTACGCTGTAATCTATGATGCAGTTACCATCCCTCTAAGGAATAACTGAGTAATGGGTAAGCAGCTCTAAAGAGCTTTGGGTGTTGTGATCTTTTGACATCTCCAAAGAATAACTAGGCTCTTTTAGGTAAATGATTTGGGAAGTTTTTATGGTATCTTTTATACCACAAAGGTTGCTTAGGCAGGCTTCAGTCAATCCATGTGTATCTCTTTCACAAGATGAACATATTTTTAAGCTATTTAAAAGATAGCATTTTCTCCCAAATATTTGATCCCAAATGCGACAGCTATTATATTAATAGCTCTGAAAATGATGAGGCATTCCTTAAAAGGATTTACATTAAAAAAGAAAAGAAGAAAATTTCTATTACAAGTTTCTAGAACAGAATTAATTTTATTGAAGTAGGATATATATATAAAATTTAGTGGAGTTTGTGAATATCATAGTTTAGAATGATAAAATCTAATAGGTTATTATGAATCAGCTCCAGAAAAACTGATTAGTTGGAACAAACATTGGGATAGTAAATAACGATTTTTAGCATTTATCTTGCATTTTTTATAGCCAAAGAATCATCAACTCTTAACTGTGCAGTATGCTCATGGCCCATAGCTTTTACTTTTTGGCCCATTTCCTGCTGCCTGCCTTCTGGGTACTTTAGCAAGACATCTCCATCACAGATTGCCAGAGGAAAAAGAACGGTGAGAATTTCGAGTCAGTCAATTTTATTCTTCATTCCCAGTACTTTTATTTTTTTTTAAACACACCAGTGGAGGGTAGTTTGAAATCATTTCCTAACTCAACTCAAATATCACATTAACTCATCTATCTCTTATTCATACTGGGTCACTTGAAATTACAAATATTATTCACTTTTGACAATTTGAGCATAGAATGTAGAGTTTTAAAGATGTTTTTTCTCTTTTGTGTAATTTATACTACATTTTAGGGAAGGCTTGGCAAATTCTTGCCTGTTTATACTGTCATAATCTTGGTCAGATATTTTAATTGTAAAGTTAATATATGTTTATTTTAAGGAATCAAACCATAATAAGGGATATTGTTTATCCTACTCATTAGAATAAATAACTAATTTCATTCCCTGGTAGAAATTATAGTGAATCACAGTGATGTGTATCCTTTCAGAATGTTTTTTTTTTTCTTTTTTTAAAGTGGAGCTTTAAAAAGCTCCACTATTCTATTTTCAACTTGATTAATTTTTAACTAAATTACAGAAATAAGCATTTTCCATTTTGAATCACAGAGATCAACCTTGTTACAACTAAATGTTATTGTATTGTTTGTATATATAGAATTTATTTGACCAGTCTCAAATAAGAGAACATTTAGGCCACAGAAATTTTTCATGCTTATAAATCATGCCAAGATAATGTCTCTATCTACTTCTCTCTCTCTGTCTCTCAATTGTGTGAAAGTATTTGTTGGATAAATTCCTAGAAGTGAAACAAAAGCTACAAATATTTTTAATTTTTATAGATATTATCAAATTGTTCTACAAATACTCATATTTACTTTTCAAATGTTACAAAATGTCTGCTGGAGTTTTTTTCTGAGCAAAACATAATGATAATAATAAGAGCTGAAACATGGTAAATTTGCTAAATGAATGCAAAAATGAATGTTTAAGAAAATAAATTTTTATTTATATCAATTCAACTCATCAGAATAAAGCATCTTGGAACTATCAAAAGTTTTTTATACACTCAAGTGCCTCTGTCTGTACTCTATAAGTACATGTGTATATGTGTATGTATTACACTCTTGGTAAAGAATAAGTTTCTAATATCTCAAAGTCCCATAATTTATTTGACTTAATATATAAAAATAAATTGTAACTCAATGACATCTATTAAACAGTGTTGAGTCTGTTGAAATGCACAAAAACCACATATTCTTTAAATAATTGTGAGTGGTAAGACCATGTAAATGAATCAAATAAATAATCACAAGTTCTGAATATTGTAATATATTATCATCAATGATAATAATGCATTTATTCCACTATTCATTTGTTCAAGCATCCAATAAGCATCAGCTTGACATGTGGTAAATTATGTAAAATAATTCATATCATACCTATTGTCAAGGAATATGGAGTATAGTGAAAAAAACAGTTATATATAAATAACTAAATTACAACAAATTTTATGACAGCAATTACTAAGTATAACTAAGGTTTTACAATATCAATAGGAAAATTACTACTTTCGCTAGTATTCCATGACAAAGTTGTCTTCTCATTAACAACTTTGGGAGAAGACACTTTTGGAAGTACCTAAGGGCAAATAGCAGCAAAGCACCATGGGAATCTTGGCTAAGAATCTGAAGTTTCCTAGTCTAGGTAGCTTTACACATAAGACTAATATCTCTAAACTACATAAACTGATTTTCCACACAATGTCAATCATTATTAGCATGTTTCTTGCTTTTACTTCAACTCCTCAGATTATGTTCAAAATCATTTATAGATCCAAAAATTTTACTTTATCAGTAGGGAAGCTTGGATAAACTCCATATGAAAGACGTGAGAGAGAAGACCTTTATCAGTTTAAAGAAGTTCAAAAACAAAGACTTAAGAAGGATCAGCAAGATACATTTTGGCAGGTAGATGGTGATAATTGTACGTGGAAAGTGGGTAGTAGAGAATTGAAAAAATCTGGTAAAAAGCAGATCCAAAGTGCTTTTAGTGTAGGAACATTTTAACTCCAGAGAATGAGAAGATAAAGTTAGAGAGTTTTAATAAGAGAAATAAAAACTACTTTAAAACTATATAACACAGTGAATGCATTTGAATATTGAAACTATGCAGTTGAATGTGATTTCTATTTCTGCCACCTTGTGCCTTAATATAAGAAACCTACACAAACAGTTCATCTTAATTGGTATGATTCTAGATTAAAAGGGATTCTTTGGCCTCTCTTTATGAAAATTGCTAAGGCATCTGCTTCATTTGTAATAAATTCTAACAAGAAAAACAATTAAAACTTCCTAAAAGCACTAGTTGATGTAAAACCTGCATTTGTCACATTCAAATGAGGTGAAATGAAAAAGAATTTGATCATATTGCATTGCAGAACTACAAACATTCATCATAATTTTGAATATCTAAAAAGCAGTAGAAAGTTGTTTTTTTCTAAATCATTTGGCAGAAAATCTGACCTGAATTCATTTGGTGGCAAAAGTTGAACTTGAACGATAATAAAGCTTTTTTTTTTTTTTTTTTGGTCTCTATTGCCTTTAGTATAAATATGTGTGTATTTGGCTGCAGAAATATTAATACATTTGATTTTGTATAACTATTTCCACCATGCTGGGGTTATTACATAATGCATTGTATGTGTGCCATATTAACTGTGATGAGGCGCAGTATTCACTGTAGTTTTATGAGCTTAAAAAAAGCCATCTTGTATACAGGCTAGTGCAGCCATCTTGTGTACGGACTCTGCTGTGTGAAGTTGAGAGAAAAATACATGAATAACAGAAAAAAAATTATACAGTGATTAACTCGTAAGTGATTGTTTAAAAGCATTAGGTGTGTATAGTTACATTGTACTATGCTTGGCTGTTCCTTGAAAAAAATGTTCCTTGGATGTTCCTCAAAGAAATGTTCCTTGATTTAACTGATACTCTCTGCTTCTATAAGGTTACTTGCTTATAAATTATTGTAATCAACATATTCTGAGCTGTATGTGTATTGTTAATATTGTTAGTGGTGAAGGTATATAACCCCTGCCCACTTTAAGATCGGGGCCATTCTCTGTCTCTGGACTTTCCCAGAACAGGGGCGGTCGCTGGCCAGCTAATAAAGACTCCTAATTTGGCTCAATTTGGTCTTTAGGTGGTCATTTCTCGCATCTTAGGCTGTAACATCTGGCCCCAGCGAGATGGCCCTTACACAGGGCGCTTGGTGACCACTGGTGCCTGGGACCTGGTGCAGGGTCGAGTGCCTAGCCTAGGGGAGAGCTCCTGAGAGACGTTCCTCAGCCTCAGGCAATGGCCAGACCACGCTCCAGCCACCGACACCTCAAAATTAACCAATTTCCTTGAACGAGTCTTCTGGACTTAACACCGGTGAGTGTTTGGTTTGTCTGTCTTTGGTGGGCCCGAGTTTGGTTTGTTTGTCTTTGGTGGGCCCATTTTGATGTTCCTTGGGAAAGCTGGATGCAGCTAAGATCCCAGGAACAAGCCCCAAGGAGCGGGACGTCACTCGGGGTTTTGGTCATCGTTTTCGGGCTTGGAACGCTGCTTTGGCAGCGAGGCCGAGTCAGTAACTATTTGGCACCCTGCTGGATAGCTTGATTTTTCCGAAAACTTTAGGATTTTGTTTCATGTTGGTTTGAATGCTCGTGGTTGTTTTATGTTAATTGTTGTCTAGATACTAGTATATGTTGCTTTTTGAGTGCCGCCTCCGTCTGAGTAACGCAACCACAAATAGTGTTATTGTCTTGTCTCTGCTCCTGACTGTCACCTGGATGAGAGATGTGAGAGTGTTATAGCCCCACGGCTGATTAGCTACGGGGTTTGAGTGGGTCCTAACCTGCGGTTCTGTGGCGATGTCGTACAGCGTAAGGGTGACTCACCCTCTGGAAAGAGCGGTGACCTGCCTGGGCTTTATACGGGAGCACCTTCAGCCAAGACGCGCCTAAATCTCCGCGAGGGGAGCAGCCAGGCGGACACCTGAAAGTACACCCCACCCTATGTGAAAATCTGTCTCTGTGTCTTGTCATTGTAAAAACTTTATAGCATAAAAGAGTGTACAGCAAATCGTGCTCAAAATCCCTGTGCCGGATAAGTTTAAACTGAAACCTGATAAAGTGTTGCTCTTATTGTAACAAAAAGTAACTGAAAAACAAAAGAATTTTGCCGGTTGCCGCATCGTCAGCGCCTGTTTCACCTAGCAACAACTCTCATTTGTCTCCTTCTCCTCCTAGCCAGTAAATCTCTAATTTCTCCTTCTCTCTATTGCCACCCCAGTCTGTTACCTATGGGTTATAAAGAATTCATTGTAAAAACTGCCCTCTATCCAAGGAGGGAACCACCTCCCACTCCGGCGCTGAGTCACTGGTATCCTTTTAGCCCAGGTTATTGCCCAGATTGCCAGTTATATTTATTAACCACAGAACAGGGTCAAGGAGTGCCTTTGTTGGTTTCTCGACAGCAGCTACTATCCACCAAGTACGGGCAAGTGTTCTTGAGGAGTCTCCGGAAGCTGCTGACACCTGCTCTGCTACCGCTGTGAATTCTGAGGTTTCCTTTAGCCTTTCCTTGATTTTACTTTTTTCATGATAGGTTTAGTCTACTTGCTACCAGGCTTTTTGGCCCTGGTGTTTGGTATAGGACTTTATGGCATAGCTCCTAAGAGAATGGAACAGGTTCTGTTGATGCTGCTATACTAGACTATAATAGGCTCGGTCCTCCTTTTTAAAACTCCTTTTCTGTTATCCTGTTTAGGCTTTTGCCCGCGATAGTCCTTGTTTTTCAGAAACACGGGATCAGGTTCCTGGCCTCTGTAAGGCAGCCACCAGGCGACGGGCTAGGACCAAGGATTCCTGAGATCTAAAGATTATTCCCTTTTTTTCCTCAAAATGGGTCAATCAGGGTCATGTAAGAATTGCACGCCACTTAATGTTTTTTGAAAAACTTCCAGAAACTTTCAGGGTGATCATTTGTATGCTTTTTATTTATATCCATTCATTTATACAGATGGAGACCCCAGCCTCAGCCCCAGACGCACGAGCTTCGGTGGCAGACTTTATGGGCTATAACCTGAGACAGAAGGGTTATGTCTGTAAAACTGACCCAGAGAAGGGCTCAGCAGCTGACCCGCTGCACCAAGCCATGCGGAGATGAGTTTGAGACTTGCTTCCAGCGTATCTTCTCTGGTCTGGTGGCTCAGCTGCATGTGACCCCCAGCTCAGCCCAGCAGTGCTTCACCCAGGTCGCCAATGAGCTTTCCGGGGGTGGGAGCCCATTTGGGGCCGCCTTGTGGCCTTCTTTGTCTTTGGGGGCTGCACTATGTGCTGAGAGTGTCAACAGGGAGATAGAGCCACTAGTGGGACAAGTGCAGGAGTAGACGGTGGCCTACCCAGAGACACGGCTGGCCAACTGGATCCACAGCAGTGGGGGCTGGGCAGAGTTCACAGCTCTCTATGGGGACATGGACCTGGAGGAGGCACGGCGTCAAAGAGAGAGAAACTGGGCATCAATAAAAACAATGCTGATGGGGGCCATAGCACTGGGGACCCTGTTACCTATATGGGCCTTCTTCGCTAGCAAGTAAAACAGTTCCAGGGCCAGGTGGGGCTAGGTATGGCCCTTAAAATAGAGTAAATGTTTACACAGGTGTAAAACAGGGATAGACAAAAAAGATGATATATAAAAACATATACACAGAAAAGCTGTTAAGACAAACCCTGGCCCTGATGGGCAACTCCACGGATCCTGGTTATATACAAACTTCCCCTCCACGTGCCCAAAGTGGAACCCAAACAAGGAGCAAGGTAAGGGGGCTCTCGATCGGCATCGCTAGACTCTGCTCGGGGGCATACAGGCCGCAGCTAACAGGCCAACTAATCTGTCTACAATAAGCAAAACCATACAGAGACCTAAGGAGTGTCCAGCGGTGTTCCTAGAATGCCTTTTTAGATCTTACTGCCTATATACTCCCATAGACCCAGAAGCACCAGAAAATAGACGTGCCATTAATATGCCTTTTCCTACTTCATCGGCCCCTGATATTAGAGAAAGCTACAGAAAGTAGAGAGGTTAAAAAGTGCTGTCTGGGTTAATAAAATTGCCCAGAAAAAGACATACCGGTTGAATACTTGTGTAACAGTTTGGATCTGTAGTATCTGGCTGGCCAGACTGCTTGTGGGCCATTGATGCAACAGCCGTCCTGGCAAAAGAAGCCTCTAAGCTCACTTTGGGGCAAGACTTGTGTATCATAACCCCTCACTCAGTAGAGGCTCCAAAAAGTCCACCTAAAGTAGAATGGCTTTTCAACTCACATATAACCAAGTGCTGTTGCTAGATTCCTCCCAGGATTCGCTTCCTGAAGACAACTGCTCTTAACCCTGCCACTCTATTGCTGGACGATGAACCGGCAGAGCCACTGCATAACTGCCATGAGAAGAGTCACTGGCCAATCTGAGAGCAGATCTCACTGATCAGCCATGGCTAGACCCTGATGAAGAATTATACACGGATGGAAACAGCTACGTGTCTAAAGGAGTCACGTATGCAGGGGCTATCTACACTGATAGTAGATATGCCTTTGCTACAGCTCACGTGCATGGAGCACTCTATCGAGACGGGGGCCTCTTAACCTCAGAGGGCAAGGAGATAAAAAATAAACTTGAAATATTGGCCCTATTAGAAGCCATCTGGTTACCAAAAAAGGTAGCTATTATCCATTGTAAGGGGCATCAAACCACTGATTCCCCAGTGGCACGGGGAAATGCTTTTGCTGACACAACAGCCAAAAAGGTCGCACAAAAACCAGTGGGGCCCCTTCAGATTCTCCCTGTCTTGCCAGAACGGCTCCTACCACGTCCTCTGAGCTACACGGAAGAAGAAGTTAAAATTAAAAATAGCTCTAAAGAATAGAACTGATGCAACAGGTTGGGAAATTCTCCCAGATAACAGAGTCTTGGTCCCTGAGCACCTAGGACAAAACTTAATTAAACAGATTCATCAAAGCACTCACTTTGGAAGCACAAAACTGACTGAGCTTCTTCAGAAGGACTACTATATCCCCCACCTTCATCAGATGGTTCGGCAAGTAACGGCAAGATGCCCCACCTGTGTGCAGGTAAATCCGGGTAGCGGCATTAATCTTCCCCTAGGAACTAGGTTATGGGGCCAAGCCCCAGGAGAACAATGGGAAGTGGACTTCACTGAAGTGAAACCAGGTAACTATGGATATCGGTATTTGCTTGCATTCATCGACACTTTTTCTAGATGGGCAGAAGCTTTTCTTACCAAGTCAGAGACAGCACAAATAATTGTGAAAAAGTTAGTGACTGAAATTGTCCCCAGATTTGGCCTCCCATTAGCATTGGGGTCCGACAATGGTCCAGCGTTTATGGCCAGAACAACTCAATTATTGGCCCAGATGCTAAAAATTGATTAAAAATCACATTGTGTCTATAGGCCTCAGAGTTCAGGACAGGTAGAAAGAATAAATAGGACTTTAAAGAAAACACTAAGTAAACTAAGGTTAGAGACTGGCGAAAACTGGGTGAGCCTCCTTCCTTTTGCCCTACTAAGATCTAGATGTGCCCCTTATGTAAAAGGACTGACACCCTATGAAATCATGTTTGGCTGACCTCCCCCTCTCATCCCCAAATTAGGGGAGGAACGGGTCATGGAACTAGGGTACTTGGTACTTCTTAAATCCCTACAGGCTCTCCAGTCGAGCATGAAACACAACCACGAAATGGTAAAGGCAGCCCACCCTGGGCCTTCTAACCTTCCTCCTAAGCAAACTGTATGCCAGGTGCAGCCCGGGGACCTTGTGTGGATCAAGAAATTGCAACCAGCAACCTTGGAAGCAAGGTGGACCGGACCACTACCAGTAATCCTTTCTACACCTATGGCCATTAAAGTCGCCGGCAAGCATCATTGGATTCATCATTCCCAAGTCAAGAAGGCCTCACCAGAGCAGCAGTCTGAGACATGGAGCATCCAGCCATCCAGAGATTCTCTAAAGATAAGGCTATCTCATACATCTATTGGTTCCTTATGATTCATGGGACTGTGGGATCACCACATCAACCTCTAAACTATACCTGGGTGCTCACCCGAATGGTTGATAGAACTATGGTAACTCATAATTCTACCAAATCACAGCCAGTTCTTCATTTTGAGCTTTGTCAACTGTTTGGGTGTAACTCTTTACAGATGGGGCGGAGAATCGGAAGCCTCCAACATTATGCTTGCCCCTCCACTGGGCCCCCACATTGCCCAGTAGAAGGCCATTACTATTGTGCCAAGTGGGGTGGTGAGACACTGGCCTCTTGGAAATATAAAGATCCAGACATCTAACTAGCACATAAGCAACCCGGATGTGACACTTTAAATTCATATAATCCCGTGTCTATCACAATCACCCATTGGCAAACTCAGGATTGGGTCTCAGGAAAAACTTGGGGCTTCCAGCTGTATTCCACAACAGGGGGCTATCGGGACCCAGGAGTCTGTTTTACTACACAAAGATTCATGCCGTCCCGGCAGCTTAACCCTATTAGGCCTAACAGGAAAATCTATTTTGGTCCTGCTGCTCCCCCAATGGTGCCTTCCCCTTCTGGACCTTTGATTCCATCTCCTTCAGTTTCCCTTGATCATGATTCATTGCCACTGCCTCGCCAGCAGCCTCTGCTTAATTTGTTGGACTCTGTATATAACTTTATCAATCAAACTAACCCTGCTATGACTAAAGATTGTTGGTTATGCCTAAATCCAGAACCACCGTATTATGTAGGGGTTCGAGCAAATCGCTCCATAGGCCCCCGAGAGCATGATATTAAAAATTTAACTGCGGAAGATGCACAGGAGCATCATTTGTGTAAATAGGGCCAAAAGCCCAAACTCACCTTACAAGATTTACAGGGACAAGAAACCTGTCTTTATCCTCCCAACTTTGCCCTAAAACATTCTTCATATAAAAGCTCCTGTGGTAAATGAATAAAAGTAAATAACTTCTCAGACCCAGAATACCACTGATTACTTGTAGCACCAAATGGCACTTGGTTTGCTTGTACAACGGGTATAACCCCTTGTGTTAGGCCTGCTGTGATATTTCAAAAAAAGATCTTTGTGTATTAGCACATATAGTTACCCAAGTCTATTTTTATTCTGGAGACA
Source organism: Eulemur rufifrons (assembly GCF_041146395.1). Taxonomy (NCBI): domain Eukaryota; kingdom Metazoa; phylum Chordata; class Mammalia; order Primates; family Lemuridae; genus Eulemur; species Eulemur rufifrons. The sequence continues at coordinate 67,385,319 of NC_090997.1, read as the reverse complement.
GTGGCAGAGAACACTTACAGTCGTCAGCATCATGGCGCACTAAAAGAGCTATACCCATCCTAATTCCTTTTTTAGTAGGGCTGGGTATAGCTGGGTCGGCTGCTATAGGGACTACTGCACTTATAACTAGTAATCAAAATTTTAGGGTCTTGAATCAACAGATTGATCTTGACTTAAGTGGACTAGAAAAATCTGTTAGTCAGTTGGAACAGTCAGTAGACTCATTATCTGAAGTGGTTTTACAAAACCACTGAGGGCTAGATCTCTTGTTTCTCAAACAAGGAGGATTATGTGTGGCCCTAGGGAAGACATGTTGTTTCTATATAAACCATTCAGGAGTAACAAAATACAGTCTCTCCCAAGTATGTAACAGACTTCGGGAAAGAGAGGAACAAACACAAAAAGATAACAACTGATATAAAAACTTGTTCTCTTGGTCCCCCTGGTTGACTACTCTCTTATCGTCCTTAGCAAGACCTTTAGTTTTGTTTCTCCTAGCCCTGTTAGTGGGTCCGTGTGTTCTAAATTACCTGTTGGTATACATACGAAAAAAATACAAAGCATTAAGCTCATGGTATTGCGCACCCATTATCGCCATATGTGTGGAGATAAATCAAGAATTTGATTTCAAGTAAAACCAGTGGGGAATGTGATGAGGTGCAGTACTCACTATAGTTTTATGAGCTTAAAAAAAGCCATCTTGTTTACAGGCTAGTGCAGCCATCTTGTGTACAGACTCACTGCTGTGTGAAGTTGAGAGAAAAATACATGAATAACAGAAAAAAAATTTATACAGTGATTAACTTGTAAGTGATTGTTTAAAATCATTAGGTGTGCATAGTTACATTGTACTACGCTTGGCTATTCCTTGAAAAAAATGTTCCTTGGATGTTTCTCAAAGAAATATTCCTTGATTTAACTGATACTGTATGCTTCTATAAGGTTACTTGCTTATGAATTATTGTAACCAACATGTTCTGAGCTGTATGTGTATTGTTAGTGGTAAAGGTATATAACCCCTGCCCACTTTAAGATCGGGGCCATTTTCTGTGTCTGGACTTTCCCAGAACAGGGGTGGTCGCTGGCCAGCTAATAAAGACTCCTAATTTGGCTCAATTCGGTCTTTAGGTGGTCATTTTTCACATCTTAGACTATAATATTAACCTTTTAAAATATGAAAATAGCCAAACCCCAATATATGTCTGGCCTCAAGAGTAGATAAAAGATTGTGGGACTGTGACACTGTTCTTCTTGCATGTATTTTTGTCTTTGCTTCCCTTAATTTAATCATTACTAAGTCAAGAGTTCTTATTTTATATTATTTTAAAGTGTTCTAAATTTTAGTAAAGTAATAGAGGTACATAATTGGTAACATCAAATAGTACTATAAAACTTATAAACCAAACAACAACCACAACAAAAAACAAACAGCAATTCCCTGCATCACTCTCCCCCAATGCTGATATCTGTTCTTTAGAGGCAACCATTTTCATTGTGTATTTCTCTGTTATAAATAATTTTTTGAGATTTAATTCATATACCATATAATTCAACCATTTCAACTATACAATTCAATAGATTTAGTCTATTCACAGTTATGTGCAACCGTCAATCACCATGATCAATTTTAGAACATTTTCATGACGTCAAACAAGAAACCCTATACTCTCTAGTTATCACTCCCTATTGCCTCAACACCGTCCAATCATAATTATCCCTTCCATATAACCACATAATGTAGTCTTTTGTGACTTGCTTTTTTCACCTAAGTTAATGGCTTGAAGGTTCTCCCATGTTGTGGCATGTATCAGTATTTCACTCCTTTTTATTGTCAAATAATATTCCATTGTATGATCATATAATGTTTGCCTATTGTTTGTCTATTGATCAGTTGATATCCATTTGGGATTGTTTCTACCTTTTGACTTTTGTGAACAGTGCTACTGTAAACATTCTCATATGTGTTTTGTTTTGTTTTCAGTTTTATTATGTGTATATGAAGGAACAGAATTGATGAGTCTTATGGCAATTCTATATCTAACTTATTGAGGAATCCCCAAACTGTTTACAACAGATGCATCATTTTATATTCCCAACAGAAATCTATGAAAATTCTTATTTCTCCACATCCTTGACAACATATATTATTTTCTTTTTAAAAAAACTCTGGCTATCCCAGTTGGTGTGAAGTGGTATCTCATTGTGGTTTTGGTTTACATCTCCATTAATTATCACTAGGAATATTGAGCATTTTTTCACGTGCTTGTTGGCCATTTGTACATCTTTCTTGAAGTATTACAACCTATTCTGAGCCTTGATCCATTTATTTATTGGATTACTTGTATTTTTATTACCAGACCATTAATAATCTTAGGCTTTTGTGGAAGCTATTTTCTGTTCATGGAATTCCTATTGCACTGCCCTTCCCGTATATACACTTGTATACTCTCTGATCTTATTCACCAAATTCTTACTCATTATGAAAAACTCAATTTAAATATCATCATATCAATGAATACCTCCCTCATTAATACAGATATTGAGTGTTCTACCTTTTGTTCCCAAATTATACTTTTCTGACATTGTGGTAATACCACATCCTACTATAACTTCTCTGTATGCACATGTGTTTGCATTACTTGAAAGCATGAGATTTAAAAAATATATGTATTTAACCCTCAGTTCCTAGCAATATGCATGGCACATATTAAAGGCTCAGTAATTACTTGTGGAGTAAAAAAAGAAATAATAGAAGAATAAAGCATAAACAGCTTTATTAATGCAATTCTATTAACAATGTTACTATAAAACATTTTACCTTTATTCTATAGCCGATGCTGGTAGTGTCCAGCCAAGATCTCTTTTTTCCCTCACTATGTGGGTACAGCCTGGTCTGAATTTTATCTTCCAGCATCTACATTTTTGGCCTGAGCACTTTTGGATGTCAAAATCTGTTCTGTGCAGAAGTGTATCACACTAATGTTGTATATTTGAGAAACTCTAGGAGTAGTCCTTAACCAATGATTAACAGGAATTAGTGTACAAATTCCCTATCCCCTTCTCCCTTCAAACGGAGTGACTCTGAGGCCCTCTTTTGACACTACTTTCCCAGACTTATACAGCAGAGTTAAGCTCCGGTTTCCCACAATGGTAACTTGTTAGATAAGCACCTCTAATTGGCTTCCTGAGTTTGGCTATGTTACTTGTCCATTTGCCTAAATGATATTTAGGAGGACAGGTTGTACCTCCTAAATAATCTACTTGTATTCAAGTCCTTATCTTACTACCTACTTTTTGGGAAAGCCAAACTAAGTCAAATTCTCATGTGAATTTACCCACTCTCTCTAAATTTTACATTTGATGATATGTCTTTGGGGGCAATTACTGTGTAAATTGTATGTATTATATTAAATGTCTTAAAACATTAACTAGAGAGTAACTTTACAAGGAAAAAAAAAAAAAAAAGCACAAGCCTTTGCTCATCCAGGCATTTATCTCAGGTTTATAAGATCCTGTAGTTCCATACAATATGTTGGTTATTTTAACAGAATCAGTAGGAAGTAGAAAAATCTAAAGAAAAGGTAAAGTACTTATTGAAAGTAAAGTATATATTGAAATACCCACAAAGAAATAACAAAAGCAAACTTCATAATTGTCAATATAATTATCAAGTCTTGAAATCCACAGGTACTTCATGATGAAAAATGATGCCATGTTTATGAAACTCTATAATCATGGAAATCGCTACATAGCCAGCTGCTTCCTAGGCAGCCACTTCATTGTGACATGTCTTTTTCTTTAAATGTCAAGTTCTTTTGTGACTTTCTTTATTTTGCATTGTGATTTTGTGCAGAGTATTATAGGTGACCTAAGTTTTTTTCATTTTGCTAAAATTACAAGCCTAGCCTGAATGACATTTGTGCAGGTGTGGAAAAGAAAAAGGATATTGTTAACTGTTGATCTTGAGTTGTAGCAGGCTAGAACAATAGGATTGAAATGATTCACCTATGCTATCTTACTGACTAAATGAGGCAGCTAGAGCACTTTTATTGGACCTCCCTGGTTTAACCATTAGCTCCAGTCTAGTACAATCTCAAGCACGTAAAAAACTCATTTTTGAGTGAGGAGAGGAGTGAGTCAAATCTCAGTTTCAGAAATAGTGAGATAAAATGATAATACGTCTTCGCTATTAATTTTAACTTGTTTCTCTGGACTATCGTTAGTTTACAACAGGTGTGATTGATATTATGCAGACTTCTCAGGATTATAGCCTAATTGAGGTATTTCACATTGAACTATCCCATTCAATTTTCAAATCTTTAGTTTAATCTTGTCCAGGGGAATAGACACACATATTTTTATTACCACCATTCATTTTCTAGACCTTTACTTTGGTTGGCTTTTCCAGTAAACTTTAAACTGCTTTGATTTAATCCCCTTCAGACTTTCATAAAGAACTTACCCTTTCTGAAATGCTAACTCTAGATTTTGACAGCTATTTCCCATGGTGATTTTTTTTTTTTTTTTAATCCAGAGAATGTTATTGAGATGGATGTAGAACCTCATTCTCATGCTAAGCATAGTTCTCACACTGGTATAAGTAACTAAAAGAGTAATGCAAAATATATCAATTTCCATTAACATGATCTTGTCTAGGACTATTGGGAAAGTGAGATCTCACAGGACAAATGCCGCTGCGAATCAAAGTGTCCTGGGAATGGGGGAGAGTAGAATAATTGCAGTTTGCCCCACTGCTAATATGCTGGGGCTTCATGGAGTTGTATGAAATAGGAGCCAAGTAGAAGATTGCACATTTGACTCTCTAAAACTTATAGTCTTGGTGAGCTCCATTCAACTATAAGAAGTTAAACTAGTAATCTAGTAAAAAACAAGCAAACCAAAACAAAAAACCCCATCTTGATTATTAAGCCTTTCATTTTCTCTATGTATTGTATTGGTCTTCTTTGTGAGTTCCTATTACTCCATAGTTGTTTAATTTTCTCATTCTTTACTTTTTTCTGCTCTTCTACTTGTGCCTCTTGTCTTTCTATAATCTCAAGATTTTGTTTAGTTTCTATATTCTAATGACTCAAATAGAGATTCCTTCCTCCTAAATTTCTGATAGGAGTAGTTAGATTTCTTCTACACACATCCATTTATAGCATTTCATAGAAACCTGAAAAAGAAATATATACTGATAATTTACTTCCCACTGTGTTAGGCACATATTTTGTTTCATTACATATTCACAACAATCATCTGAGGTTTCTTTTATTGTCTTTTCTTTTAAGAAGAGAAAAACAGGAAGAGCAAAGAAGAGAACTAAATTGTCTTGGCATGTAGCTTGCAAGCGGCATATCTGGTTTATATGATCCAAAAATAATGCAGTTTACACCCTATTATTATGTCAACTTCCCGAAAAATGCCCAAACAGAACACATCATTGTGTATTCAAGGTCTGTTCCATATTTTTAATACATTGTATCTTGATGGAGTCACTATCCTTCTAGATTCCAAATAATTTAAAAAACATGATAGTCATTTTATACTCTATCACTCTTTATATCCAATCAAGCAACATACTGTACTCTCATGGCTTGTGGGCTATATTCTTTCTAAATCTTCCTCTTCTCTCCATTATCACTTCCCTAAGTCGGGCCTTCATCATCTTTAACATAGCTATGGCAATAACCTTGGGACCATCCTTGACTTTCTCAAATCTCTCTCCAGACAGCCACCAGAACAAAATGATCTATATAAAATGCAAATCAAAGCATGCACTTCCTTTTAAAAAATATCTTAGAAGATTTGCCATTACCTGGAAGATGAAATTCACACTCCATAGCATGGCATCTTAAATTCATCATGATATAACCTTTTCCTACTTTTCTTTACCTGCATACATGGCCTCACAATATTTGTTTGCATAATACTTAGTCCCTTATGAAACTGACACAGTGGCATAAATTTATTCACATTTTATTCCTTCTTTCATTTAATTTTTACTATGCATCTAATGTATGCCAGACATATCTCAGTGCTTGAAACATATTGGAATCATAACTAAGATCCCCACCTTCACAGACCTTGTAGTGTGGCACTGGAAAGTAGCCAATAAATAATACGTATTATAAGTTAACTATCTAGTACATAAGAAGATGGTAAGTGCTGTGGAAAAGTAATAAATAGAGTAAAGGAAAGAGTATTTAGAGTCCTGGGGGCAGTTTGCAGTATTAAATAGAGTGTTTACAGTAAGCTTCATATAAAACACAACATTTGAGAAAATAGTTTAAGAATGTGACGTAGTTAGCTACGTGGTTATCTAGGAGAGCCGTACAGCCTAAGGCTCCAGTTGGTATAACTGCAGTAATACTATTAGATACTACAGTATTTCACTATATCTGAATCTGAGATTTGACTCACTCCTCTCCTCATTCAAAAATTAGTTTTTTACATGCTTGAGATTGTATCAGACTAGACCTAATGGTTAAACTGGGGAGGCCCGATAAAAGTGTTCTAGTTGCCTCATTTAGCCAGTAAGATAGCATAGGTGAATTATTTCAATCCTGTTGTTCTACCCTGCAGTAAGGTAGGAATGTGCCCTTTGTGTTTAAAAACAACAAAGACACCAACAATCCCATGAGACTGGATTATCAGAATGAAGAAAGCAGAATGGTAGTGGTGAGGTTCAAGAAGTAATAGGAGTCAGAGCATACAGGAAATTATTTGCTATTGTAAGGAGTGGCTTTTACCTGGAGCATAATGAAAAGCCAATGGAGGGTACTGAGCAAAGGAGTAGTTTGCCATTACTTTTAAATGATCACTTTCTATACAAGTAAATTAAGGCTATTGGGAACAAAAGGAAAAGCAGAGAGACCAGTTGGGATGCTACTGTAAAAATTCGAGAAATGATAGTATTTGGGACCAAGGTAGTAGCAATGGAGATAATGAAAGTTGTTGGAATTTAGAATAATTTCAAAAATAGAGCCCCCCAGTTTTCTGACAGATTAGAAATAGAGTGCATAAATGCAAGGTTGATAGCAACAGCATTGTTGCAAGTCTTTAGCTATCTTTGGGGCTATCAAGAACCATGATGTTTGTTTGCCGTTGGATGAATCTGAATGATATATAGTAAATATTGATTATTATATTCATTTGCTTACATCTGAGGTAGATGTATACCAGCTTGCCAGCAATATTTATAAAAAACATACAAGTTGATGATTTTCACCTGTTATATTCTCTTGATTTGTGTTATTGAGTCTGCTCATGCAGCCTATTTTTGGCCATATGACCAGGGGTGTATAAAAGACTTCTTTTCAGAAAAGATGTGGTTCCTCTGAGACATAGGCATATCACAGGTATCTTAATGTTTTATGGCCTGAAGAAAAAGTACATCCTCTGTGATTAATACCATTCCCTGGGAGCTTGCCTGACTTTCTTATAACTGTCTGATGTTTGCCTGTGTTTTCTTTCTTTCTTTCTTTGTGACTCTTTTCAGTTGTGTGGCCCTGCAGAGTTGCTGCATGGAATATGGGAGAAAGAATGAAGTTAAGAACTACTACAGGGTTTTGGTCTGAAGAATTGGAAGAGCAAGTTGTCATAAACCTCACAGGAGTCAGGGATGGGTTCAAGCAAGGAAGATTTGAAAGTAAAGGGAAGAAATCAGGAGCTTTGTTTTGGACATGTTGAATTTGAGACATCTATTAGACATCTAAGCAGATATACTGAGTAGACAGTGGGATAAGCACTTCTAAAGTTTGCAAGAAGGGTCTGGATTGAAAATATAAATTTGTCAGGATACAGATGGTATTGAAAGCCATGTTACTTGCACATTTATTTTTCACAGAAATTTCTCTTTTTCTCATCTTTATCTGGCAGCGCTTATACATTCTTAAAGACCCAGTTCAGGAACAAACTTCTTCCTGGAAACTTTCCCTGAACTTTCTAGGTTGGACTAAGTGCTCCTTTAATAACATGCTATACATGAACATCATCCAATTTAACACTAGGAGAAATCACTTATTTATTTAATATGTATCTGTCTCCCCCACTAAATAAAAAGCCCTTTTTTTCCAGGGAAGAACTGTGTATTATTCATCTTTACATTTCCAATATTTAAAACAGTGTTCTGAACTGAAAACTATGCCTTATAGCAGTTCTATAGATTAGGCCTCATTTCCTTGTAGACTTCAGAATTATCAAGACTGTGTGATGAGGTAGATACTCTCTTAGAAGAGAGTAGATGGTAAGATGCTCATCACAAATGCCTACCTAAGGCTTTTGAATCCATTTATTCAGGGTCTACTCAGAGGAGAAACAACTTCTATACTTATCCTCTGAGAACTGAGATCTTGGGAGCTGGTCACTATTCCAAATCAATTTGGCATCTGGTTTCTTTGGTTCGGAAGCCACACAAGACTGGTGTATCCTCTAATCACATCTGTGTGAGATCCTTCTGGTGGACATGGGGTGTTCTGGAAACTTAGCTAGTCTCTTGAAGCATAGAAAAAGGAAGTGGGCCTTGGAGACCTTATTTATTAATAAATCAAGAAGTTTCTTGACCCAGAACTGGTTAACCAGCGGAATTTTTTCAAAGACTCCAGAAACCGTCAAACAGTCTAAAACTAAATCCAGGTATCTAGAATCCTGAGCCATCTAGTGTGAAAACGTATTTGAAAGCTTTTTTCTGTTATGCATTCCGTTTTCTCTTCCTAATGGTCATAATTATGAATTGTTATGTTTACTCCACAAAGGAATATACATAGAAAAATCACCATTGATACTGGTTCCAGGCTTGGGTTCCACCTATCCCTTATATGAAAATCAAGGGCTGAGAAAATCCATCTTCCTTTGGGGAGTGCTTTTAATTTACTGACAGAGACATTTCTTTTTTAAAACAATAAAGAGTGTGTTAAAAGGCAATTAAAAAGACAACTTTATTTTTCTGGAGTCTGACAATCCACACACACCTGATTTTTAAAACAGAGCAGCAATCAAAACATATATGAAGAAATTTTAAGTTGAAGGTAACTGTAGGGAGGAATATTCTACACTCTTTCTTCATGGTTCCTATTTGGACCCACAGAAAGAAACTTCCTACATGCCTGCTTTTACACTGGAGTGCAGGGAAAGAATACCTGCCCTTCTTTGCATGACTCAATCTCTTTTCCCCTTCCCTTGCACATAGAAAAGTGACTTATCTGTATGATGGGAACAGTGCCAATCTGACATTTTTAAAATGTTTTGTTCTTTTACAGACATTTATTAAAATTTCCTTTCTACTTACTGTTACATGTTAAGTCTTCTCATGTGTGTTAAAAGGCAAAAGACATGTTGTATGGAGGAATAGAAGCTAAGGAAAATGGATCTTTAGTATGACTACTTATGTTTCTAGGAGTGGGCAAAAATTTCCTCTTTGAGCATTTGTTTCTGGAATTATCATATTTTTGCCATCTTCTTTGATTCTATGGGAAAATAATTGTCAGTATTTTTCCATGGTCCCCTTACTTAATTCTTCTGTGATGTATGCACTTCATGTGACTTTGCTCATCCATCTCTTCTTCTTTTGGGGAAAAAATTGCTAATCTCTAAGCATAGCTTTTCTCTCGGTGTCTTTTAGATTATTACTCATCTTTGAAAGGTGCTAGGAGTTTGTTGAAGAAAAGCAGAGTGGCAAAGGAAAGGAGATAGAGTTCCAGTATCCTGAAGTGTTGACTTCTGTTTGAAGCATTTTACCAAATCTATTATGTCCTTTGCCCAGGAGAACGGGCCTTCTAAGTGTACGGCTTTCAAAGTGCCCAAATTGTTCATAGCTAAGGGATTAAATTCAAAGTTTTTCTTTGTCATGTCCATTGCCTGTCTGTCTGGCCTTCTTCTATGACATTTATTCCTGGTCATCACCTTTGGCTAAGGGGCCAGATTATAGAAAAGTGAATGACTTGAAAGCACAATTTAATTTTGTCACTCTACTTCCCTTGTTATTCTGAATTGTTACACTGAGTCACAAGAGGGAGAACTCTCGCTTCTGCCTTGGCCCACCCATACCTCAGCCCTCTTCATTCTAATCCAAGAATCAATAGAGGTATTCTTTACTAAATGTCAGCCTTAATTTTAAAGAAAACTGCTTCCAGCATAGGGTGAGAGGAGTCTCTTGGTCATTATGCAATTTTCTCTTTTGGGCATATTTCCCAGCATCTGGTAAAATGGCATTATGACTTTGATTGGAATTATGGCCTTATTTCATTTTTTTCCTGTCACTGTTTCAATGAGTTTGAGGAAGGAAATTAGAATAGCAGGATAAAAATATCATTTTCTCATTTCAGAAATAATTTAAATTTAGCAGTTAAAATAAATGATAGTGCCTGGATAAAACAACAAAAACATGATGAGTACCCTTCTGTTTTCTCTTCGTTGCACTTAGGAATTTTCTAAATAGCTAGCAGTAAATTTTTGGCTCTGAGATGGGCCATGACATTTTGTGAACAAATTCTGAGGTTAGGTAAATGTGTTTGTGTCAGACTGAAAATTAGCAGCTAGAGCTTTTTACTGGTGGGAAATTCATCTCTAGAACTTATTCCGTATAAGCCTTTAGAAATAATAGAATATTAGGTCTCAAAACACAGGAGCAGAACTATCTGTTGCCTGAGCAACTTCAAGGGCCTGCAAGCTTGAATATAAATAAGTTCTCAGACAGTGTCAGGATTTTTCTTTCCTTCTACTTTATTATCTTGGGAGTGATTGGAATTTTTTTGTATTACTATGTCTATTTTTATTTTTACGTATCTTCCCAGAAGGTTACATGTTAGCATAAACTCCAGAAAAGACTAAAGGAGAAGTTTCTTTCTGAGATAAATATATATGAAGACTATATTTAGGGGCTAAAATATAAGACAAACAATTTTATTACAAATTTACTTTATTATAAATTTTGAACACAATAAAGGAGGCAATCAGCTTTTTTTTTGTTTCAGAGTATAAGTGGAAAATAGTATTATTGTTACAAGTACAAATAGCATCATTCCTTCTAAGTACTTCTTTTAGAGAGACAGGTTTATATCAATTCTTTTGAGACTAAGTGTATATATATTACAGTTAGGTTGAACACTCTCAGAATACACTTGCACAAGTGCAATGAATATTAATAATTCTTCTGTGTCTACATGGAGGAAAAACTAGCCAATTTTTCATGTAATTAGAATCTCACAATATGTTTCTTGCTTTTTGTTACTATCTTACTTGTTTGAAAAAGTGCCTAAGGCCATTTTTGAATATAACTGAATACTGTGTCATCTCATAACAATTTCCAATAAAATTTTAAGTGACAAAGTCAGACTAAGAAAACAGTGAATTAGAATACAGAAAATAAATTTGAATTCCATTGACTCTTGAAAACTCTGGAACTCCAGCTTTCTGAATTATGAAAAAGAACTTTGGGAAGATTTCTATTTGTTGCTAGAACTCTGAAAAGTATCATATGGAATACTTTTAACATAGTGAACATATAATATAATAAATAATATATCATACATACCAGAGTATAAGTTGAATATTCATATTGAAATTTGAATGCCTTACTTCTTTTGTGTTAGACTGTACAACAGATTCCCTAAATGACTCCTTCATTTCTTTAAGTTCCATTATATTCTTTATTATGTTATCCAGCTCTTTAGTGACTTTTCCACTGATTTCCTGAAATATATTTTTGGCTTCTTTTTGTTGGTTTTCAACTTTCTCTTCAGTTCCATTCATCTTATTTGCCATAATCTGAATTCCATTTCTGTCATTTTGGCAATTTCCTTGTGGTTAGAGTTCACTGCTGTAGCTCCATTGTGATCCCTTGAGGGTGTCAAATTGTTCTGTTTTTTCATGTTGCCAGAGTTCTCTTGTGGGTTTCTTCTCAACTGAGACCTCTTTCCTCAGCTCAAGGCTAATAGGTTTGTAAGGCACTTATTTTTTTTGCTGGAAACTCTCCTGCTTAATTAGAAGAGGAGGTCCCTAGGTGGAGCTTTTTTCCTGTGCAGAAATGTTGATGCGGCAGGGGAGCGGTGTAGTCACTAGTAGCCTGTAGTGCAGCTGTTCTGATTTGTCCTGTTCATCTGTGATTGCCACAGTTCAAGCCTGTGCTGAATGATCTTTGTGAGGGGTTTTGGGTTGTTCCTCAGAGAGCTGTAAAAAGTTCGAATTGGGGGCAGGGTGAGACTCTTTTCATGGAGGCTGGGCATTGTGGAGATTGCTCTGCCTGAGATCTCCCCACAGAGATGACAGTGGCAGCTTGGTGAGCCTATCTAGGTAGGGGTCATGGGTTCCCAGCCTGTGAGTGTTTGCTTGCACTACATCCAGGTTTAATGGCAACTTGAGGCTGGGGTGTCCCTGGCAGGGCGTTGGACCTTAGAGCAGTTCTGCTGGTCCTGCAGCAGTGGTGGAGACTCGGGGGTGGGGTCTTAGGGTCCAGGTGCAGCACTGGAATCTCAGGCGCAGCATCCCCAGCTTGGTGGGAGCTCTGGAGCCATAGGAGCAGAGCCTCAGGCTCCAGTGCAAAAGCCCGAGAGCCAGGACTGGGGAAAAGCCAGGAGCAGGGCTTCTGAGCAAGGCCTAAGAGCCAGAAGCAGGGCCATGTGGGCAGCAGGCTGTTCCACTGGCTCGGGGACCATGGTTGCCAAGTGGCACAGGCAGGGGTAGGTTCCAGTGGCCCAGGGACCGTGGAGTTCTCCCCACACCTCCAGGTCCTGCTGAGGCAGACCCCCAAAGCTAGCCAGGTTGAGCCTATTGAGTCCCAGGCAACTTCTCTGCACAGATCCTGCCACGCTGGAGAGAAGAGGCTCTTGGCTCCCAGTCACAGGGTATGGCTCAGGGGAGCGTCTACTCTGTGTGTTCCCTCCCTGGCTTGTTGGGGGCGATATGAAGGCTAATGCAAAGCTGAGTCCCCTGCAGACCTGGCGCCCTGTACCTGGGAGCTCAGGATGGCATCAGCTGCAGAAACCCCAGATCAGCATCCACAAGATCCTTACTGTGCCTGTTCTCAGGTGCAAGGACTCTGCATAGACTCTAGGCAGCTCCCTGGTCTGTCCAGACAGAGGCCTAGGGCGGTGGAGGGAGCCCCTCGCAACTTGGCCACAGTGCCTGGGGTGAGCAGGTGCCCTCCATGTGTAGATGCCTCCCTACAGAGCCCTTCAATCTTGTCAAAAGTGTTGCCCATCACTGTCTCCTTCACTCCAAGTGTCCCGTGTGGCTTCTCTGTGGTTTCACGGTGTTCCTTCCAGGAAGAGCTATCCATAGGTAGGCATGTGCTTGCAATGTACGCTCCTTCCCTTGAGCATGGCGTGTTTGTGGGCTGCTTCTGGTCTGCCATCTTCTCCCTTCAGCCCTCTTGGCTCTTTCTAAAGGGTTTATCACTTTTTAAAATGATCTTATATGCTCATTAATACAGTTGCCTCCACCCTCCAGAAGGTGAGCTTTATAAGTTATTTGTTGAATGACGGAGTGACCAAATTAATTCATGATGTGGTGCATTAAGCACGAAAGACTGCTGGGGAGGCTTAGGGACAAACAGCATCTATTCATACTGGTTTGGTGTTTTCGGGGCTCCTGCCACACGTGCAAAATTTCCTCTGAGCCATGCTTGTTCTGCTCCCCCTAGTCCACATATTATTTCCCTTAATAACGATGATAAAAACAAAAGAGAAGTTGAATAGCTATCTTCCTCTCCGACAGTTATAAGCATTATAATGTTCACTTTTGACCAGTCAAAATATTTCTTCTTCTAACTACAAATGTAGTTAAAAGGTCCTTTTCTACAGTTTTGTCTGGCTTTGTTCAAAAGGAGTCAAACTTGCCCCAGTTGCTTACCTAGCTGCTCAGATCTCTGTGGTCAATCATTTTAGTCTTTGCCCGTGGCTGAAAAGAGCAAAGCTAGAAGTCCAAAGTGCCAGTGGTCTAGTTAACTTTAGTCTGTTCCATACTCTCAAACTCTAGTTGTAAGATAGTTCTTGGAAATTCAGGTCACTCAATGTGAAAAACCAGATGTGAGTCAGTAGACAAATTTTGTTAATTTATCCTTAACCTGAAAATTACAACTTTCTGCATAGGCCCCATTAGTTATTGAAAGGTGACATTATATAAATATTTAAAGGAAAAAACAACCACCATAAATTATTTCTACTTTGATACTTATATATGATTAGCTTAAAAAGCTAACATCTTTTTTTAGAAGAACAACATAGCAATAAACTTTATATAATTGATGATTAAATCACATTGATTGACTTTTATGACTTCTTAAGAATTAAATGATCAGAGTAGGAATAACTCTATTTGTAGATATATTTCTAAATTCAGATGAAATGTTAAATGCATATTTGCCTTTTATATAATAGAATCATCTCTTTAATATATTTAACAATTGAATTTTACTTTTATCAAAACAGAGATTTTCTTTAGTCTGAACCACTTGCTAATATTACCTAAAATATTAGAGTTACCATTTTCTTATTCAATTATCAGGTGATGTCCCTCTATGGAACATTAACCCTTTTTCATATTTTTGAGCATTTCTGAAAAAAAAGTGTGACAATTTTTATGGTAAAATAGTCACACAAATGTACTGTGATTTTCATTCTCAAATAAGATTGTTTCTTCCAAAAAAAGAGGAATCAAATTCCATTTCAAATTACATTACTGCCTGTATTAGGGTATGGTTGGTTACTCACCTATGCAAACCTGCAGGCTTATGCTAGATGAAACAAGCATGAATACAGGATTTTCAAGATTTATAGAGGTAACCCAATTATTTGGGAGGTATTTTCCTTTGAGATTATCCGAAGCTTTGGAGGAGGAAGAAATATGATAATAGGGTTTAGCATTTAAAATCCAGGATGAAAATACCTCACAATATACTAAGATGCTTTGTTGAGTATTTTGGTTTCCTTATACTTCTGAGAAAATGAGAGAATTTCAGATACTGTGAAATAAAGATGACGCAGAAATTAAAATACAAAAAGTTTTGGGTGAGTATAAATCAATATCTAAAACTTCCTATACCTACAGATGTCTCATCTTTGAGTGTTTTCTCCATCTTTATGATTCTAGAATTTAGGATTCAAGTTTGTTAATGAGCTGTTACTGAGAATATTTCCAAACAGTGCCTTAGAATTCATCTTACCCTTGTTTTCAGTAGTCCTTGGGGGAAAAATATATGGCTGCAAATGAATGAGCACTGAATTTGTTTTATATTTTACATGATAAAAATGAGTTTCTCAAAATTTTTACATTTATTTTGTCAAACATTCCTTTGAGACTCACAGACAGGTTGCTAATACTGTTTTCCTACTTTGAAGCAAATGTTTTGGACTGGATTGAAATCTAAAGCAAGCTAATTTCAAAGACCACAGCTCATTTTAAATAGGCCAATTCTGAGTTATGAATGATAGACTGATTTTTTGAAACCCTCATTTCCTGAAAATGACTTCCTGCAGGAAAAGAGCTTTGAAAACAAACTTATATTTGTTCTAATGAGAGTTCAAATTTTTTCTAGATATACCTTTTTGCATAATGCATATATTAAACATCTTTTGTACATTTTATACCATAAAATTCAATGTTTGCCATAGAACAGTTGTTCAGTGTTTGCCAGTTGCTATGGGGTTTTATGCTTTCATGTTCCTTTTTTTTTCTTGTTTAGAATCGTCACTATAATTAAGCAAAGTTAGTAGAATAGATCATAGATGCAAATATTTTAAACTAAATACAGTTTTTGGCTAAAATATTCACAGCTGATCAACAGGTCATTGGTAGATTATTTTGAAGCACATCAGAGAATTCTCTAAAGGATTGACTCTGTGTAAAGTTGTTTCGGAAGGAGTACTTCTAGAATGAATTTAGGGCTTTTGGCTTGTTTTTAAATAAGACACTATCATTCCTGAATCTTTTATATGATTTTGTTAATTATTAGAAGTTTTCATCCTGAAATTTAATATCCTCATGGTTAGTTTTATTTTTTCATTTGTTTAAATATGCAGAATTAGAAAGACTTCATTTTGGACACGTGTTTACTTAATACCACACCACAGAATAGTCATTAAGTACACGGAAAAACTAGATAAAAGGCACCTTATAAATTTAAACTATTTTAATATACTCTTACCATGTGAAAAAAAAGAGAAATATTCAGTGAACAAAGACGCTGCAGTCATTTTCTCACATAGTTTCAAGATCCTGTTTACACCTACACAGCTTTACAATGGATGATTTTATTTCTCTGTTCAGTGTGAAGTAATTATACTGCAGTTTCATTCCTATGAGATATTTCCAGATGCCATCAAGATGGGAGAAATAAAGTCACATCACCACAGGCAGCAGACAAAGGCAAACAGTTAATCAAACTGTGACTGTGATTAGCAGGATAAAAAGTGACAGTTTCTAGCAGTTCTGCAGCACCTGCATTTCTTTAGAATCTAGCTGTGGAGGAAGTATGGTTCGCTCAGCAAATTCCAATATCGCAATTAAGAAATAACATAAAGCATTTTGGAGCAGAAGATTAACATAGGCACAAAATGCAGACTTCAAGAAAAACAGTGTTTAAAAAAATTGTGTAAACTTATAATTTTCTATATAAAATGTGGGAATGTCTGTAATAAGCTCAAGAAATTATCTTTAAACTGTGAGAAAGACAAGAATTTGAAAGGCATGGTAAGAGCGACAATATTGCAAAATGAGCTGCCAGGAAGGAAAGGAAGAGAGAGGGGGATTCCTATAATGCATCTGAAAAATATTAATGTGGATTAAAATTGTATTAACATAAAGAAATAACCACTCAGGCTTGAAAAATGGATATTGCCCTTTCACTGTATCAAATAATTATGTCATCTAGCAGCAGGCAGTTGCTTGTTTGCATTGCACAACATCTGACACTGCAATATTTATTAATTTTATGTCTTAAAATGTGAAAAGTAGAATGTAAGGGTGCACATTGCCAAGTTTTGTGTAGGGGATTTTGAAATTCTCCATAGAACTCTAAAGAAATTCAAAGGATGAAGGCTTTGATGAAGAATTGAAATAATATGTTATCTTTGTGCATATTTGAACAGAGCAATCTAGGAGGCCAACAAATTCATAAAAATGTAAATCAGCCTATGGTACAGAATTCTCTACTACAAGAGCACCTATGTTTTAATGAAATTCATTTATCCATAAATGAACATTCTGTATTTTAACATATATTCAAGTTTTAGGCACTGAGTCAGCTTGACAAGGGAATTTGAACAATCTATCACCCCGATTCTTCAGCTATACAAACTTAGCTGAGCGTCAGGCCCTTCAAGAATTTCACTGTAAATATTTAGCACAAAATAACACCTATACTGCTATCAACATCTCAGAGATCCACAGAGCTGCTAGTCTTAGGCCTACACTTTGTCAAGTCTAGAAACAAGTTTCTTACAGAGAGGGGCTAGAACAGTCCTAATGACCCCTGAAAATTGCGGTTAGACAGTTTGAATCTAGAGTCATAAAGCCAGGAATGCCAATGAATGAACTGAAGTTCAGCTCACCCTTCTGAGTTGCTGGGATTCTCAGACCACACTTGTCTAGAGATTTACTATAATCAACCAATATTTGCAAATATTTTGTTGCAAATACATTGTGAAAAATTTTAAGAATTGCACATACTGGCATGATCACTTTCCAGTGCTTCCTACAGTTACAATTTTTAGTCCATACGTAAATATTGAAGAAACAAAAATGTTATTTCTTGTTAATCATTAAAGGGACCAATAGTTCCACAACACATATTGTACATTCAGATCAACCTTCTTTTGGCTCACTACTTAAAGCTTTAACTAAACATTTAATTATATAGAATACTGTACCAAATTTTGTACAAGTGGGATTCAGTGACCATCCGTATGAATTAGTAATCTCAAAACACTCTGTGGGAGACACTATACATACATACATAGGCATAATATTCCTTTATGTATATATGTATAAAGTCATAGTGTTTTTTTAGCATTGACAGATACATAGGTTGGTTTCATATCTTGGCTATTTGAATAATGTTTTAATGGACATGAGAATGCAGATATCTCTTCAAGATACTGATTTTGTTCCCTTTAGATATGTACCCAGAAGTGGGATTAATTGATCATATGGTAGTTCTATTTTTAATATTTTGAGAAAACTCTAAAGTGTTTTCTGTAATAGCTGTACCAATTTACATTTCCACCAAAAGCATATATGGGCTCCCTTTTCCACACATCCTCATCAACACATACCTGTTGTTTTTGAGATAATAGGCATTTTAATACCTGTGAGGTAAGAATCATAAGAAGAAACTGAAAGCCTGAAGAGACCAATAACTAATAAGGAGATTGAAGCAGTAATCAAAAACCTCCCAACAAAGAAAAGCCCAGAACCAGAAGACTTCATGGCTAAATTCTTCCAAGCATGCAAAAAAGAATTAGTACCAATTCTTCTTAAACTCTTCCAGAAAATAGAATTAGACAAAATATTTCCAAGCTCATTTTATGAGGCCAGCATCATCTTAATACCAAAGCCAGACAAGGACACTACAAGAAAAGAAAACTTCAGACCAAAATATCTCATGAAATTAGATGTAAACATCCTTAATAAAATACTTCCAAACCAAATTCATCAATATTTTACACCAGTTCCTTTTTCTATACACTCTCAGCAACACATGTTATCTTCTGTGTTTTTGATAATAGTCTTCCGAACAAGTAAGATTAGGCAGTATTAGACAGCTGGTAAATATTACTTTGAATTCTTAAGAAATTAAATTTTAAATCAGAAATCAAAAAAGTAAAGTGACATCTATTTCTGGAGAACATTATAATTTGCAACACTCATAAAATGAAATATCTTTTCTATGACTACTGCTGTAAGTTAGAGTGGCACCTTTTTCCTTTAAACTTTCACTGTCCTACAAGATTTAGAATTATATTGCCACATGTAGCTTAGGGTTACTGTATTTGACAACACAGGTTGGAATGAAGTACTTCCTGAATTCATTTACTTATGAAGATAGGATTTTCACAGTGGTTTGGAATACTTTTTTACAGCTCAAGTTATGTAGTTGCTCTGAACAGGTATCTAGCTTTCTTATTATGTATCATTCAGGATGTTCTCTCTAGTTGCTGAAAAAAACTTAATCTCTGTCAACAGATCAGTGACACCAGAACCTTATGGTGCTAGGGAGATATGAAATCCTTTGTATTTATTGAAACTTGCCAAGGAGCTCAAATTATAGCACACTCCATTGGCAATAATGTGGAAATAACTAAGATATTTGTAGATGTCAGAGAAGCATTGTAGTAATGGCCTAGTACAAGAATATGGACCTAAAGATCCTGATTAGAGTCTAGGATCCACCATTATGCAATGTTGTGCAAATTATTTTCCCTCTGGGCCTCAGTTTTTCCATCTTTAAATAAAAAATTGCCATAAAATGATTTTCTAAAAATATGAGAATAAAAATATGATAAATATGGTGATGAATGTTTTGAGTCATGCCATACTATAAATCAGTATTAATCAAAGTGCTTATATTTGAACAGAAAATGTTCTTCCTATTGTAAAAAATAAAGAAAGTTAGGCAGACAAGTGTTGTGCATATATAAACACATTGTGATGTCACCCAATATCAGAGATTAGTTGATCAGAGCTTCCTTATGGATGCATTTCTTTGCTTTGAGCTTGTGTCCACTCAGTCATTTAACTATAGTCTGTAAAATGTGAATACGATATAGTTAAAAGAAACATTATTTATACCAAAGGTTCTTTCTTGGGATTATTTCTAGCCAAAATGCATGCCTCATCTAAAAAATTTTCAGTTGCTATAATAATATTCATTTGAATTTAATAATTTATTTGGTTTTATTTTATTTTATTATTAAATTGCAGAATATTATGGAGTTACAAATAATTCCATTACATATATTGCATTTGCACCACCCAAGCCAGAGCTACAAGCACGTCCATCCCCCATACAGTGCACTAGCACCCATTAGGTGTGAATATATCCATCCCCTCCACCCCCCTCCCACTTGCCTGACACTGATGAATATTACTTAATGTGTGCACATAAGTGTTGGTGAGTTAGTAACAATTTGATGGTGAGTACATGTGGTGCTTGTTTTTCCACTCTTGTGATACTTCACTTTGAAGAATGGGCTCTAGCTCCACCCAGGATAATACAAGAGGTGCTACTTCATCATTGTTTTTAATGGCTGAGTAGAACTCCATGATATACTATATATATATATATATATATATATACCACATTTTATTAATTCACTCATGTGTTGATGGGCACTTGGGTTGTTTCCATATCTTTGCAATTGTGAATTGTGCTGCTATGAACATTCCAGTGCAGATGTTTTTAGAGATGAATTACACTTTACAAATAAAAAATAGCTTAAATTGTTTTAACCAGAAACTAAATACATTAAAACAGAGATTCTTTAAGATGTAAAAAATTAGATATGCTTTATTTTAAGTCAGTCACCTCTACATTGGGAATAATGGTATTCTGGAAAATTCAACTCAGAGAGACTGGAAAAGATAGAGCACTTGCTTGTTTGGGGGCAATTTTGTCACCCAGAAGACATTTTTAGGTATCACTACTGGGGAAGGAGGCACTTTGGCATCTAGCAAATAAAGACTAGGGAGGTTGCTAAACATCTTAAAAGGCACAGCTCAGCTGCCTACAACAAATGACTATCTGGCCCAAAATGTCAACGTGCACCTGTTAAGGAACTCTGATTGAAATAAAATGGGTGCATCCTATCATTTCTCTTCTTTGCATATTGCTATTTCTGGCTCTCACTGGGTCTTTCAGCGTCTCTCTCTCTCACACACACATATATACACACACATACATATTCTCTTTTTTTCCTCATTCTTTCCTTCTTTAATGAAACTTCTTTGATAAACACCCATTTATAAATATGATGGTGAAGGACAGCTCCTAGTAATTAGAAACGGAACTGGAAGCCTTCAGATATAAAGGGCTAAATCAAGAAAGAGTGTAGTAGAATTGCATCAGCAAGACAAAAAATACTTATTTCAGTCATACTAGTTTTACAAATATTCTAGTGATGAGTTGGAACATACTATATAAAAATATTCCAGGAAATTCATGAAAGTTAGCCTCAGAGACTGTAAACAAGAATAACAAGTGTAAAAGAGTAGAAGGGACTTCACATTTGTATAAATCTTGCATTTTTAAATTGCAATTTAAAGAAAATACATTTTTTTCATTCATCAAAAAAATTCATTTTTTTTCAATTAACCTTTGTGAGAAAACTACTGGATTTCAATCACTCATTTATTTTTTGTCTTTGCTTTTGTCATTTATAAACCAAAAACTAAGAAAACTTACAGATCTTATGATTCTGTAGGATCACTCTGCTGAGTTCAACATATTATTTTTTATTCTGCAATGTGGTAAGTTAATTATATTCATCCAACATTTTGAAAGAAATTACACAAAATAAAATATACTTTTGCACATCATTTTTATGAATTTTTTGTATTCATTTAAATTCTATCCATAATCTTTCCATTGGAACTAATTGTTCAATATAGAAAATTTCTCTTAAATTTGACTTCTCATTCATTTACTGCATTAATTAATTGAAGACAAAGGAATAAAAAAATGAGAAAGAGTCTCATTACTAAATTAATTGAACAAGGAAGTTGAGATGTAAAATAATGAAAAGAAAGTGAAATGTATTTCCACAATCAATTGATCATTTCATATAACTCTCTCCTTACATTATCTCATTCTTTTTATTAATTATTTTATTTGATTTTGCCATGTATCCTTTCATTGTTTCTTGTCTGATGCAAGCACATGAAGTTGATTTTTACTGTACTCTACTGCTGTATTCTCACAGGCACAGGCAAATCTACATCTAATCTCTTATTTTTCTGGGCCTTATGAATTAGAGATTTAATATGGGTTTGGGTAGAGGGTTAGATTTCCATATTAGTAAAATATGGTATTTGTGGGAATTGCTTGGTATTCAGAAACCAGAGTTTGAGCAGGGCATCTCAAATCAAACACCTGCAAGGGCCAAGTAAGTTCTACAAGAAAGGAGAGGGGTCAATGCACAGGTAAGTGGGAAATGCCTGGAGAATGGGTAGATCAAGGCCCATGTAAAAGGGGCCAGCTGCTACTCAATTTGCAATATCACTGGGCATTCTGATTTGTCAAAAGAAGCCAGAAAATTCATTTCATATAAAATTTCTCAATTTTTAAATGTTTGCACAATTCTAAATCTCTGTAGACAAAACAAAACTGGTCTCCATAACAAGTGAGTTTTGTAAACCTTCAGTTTCCAACTATTTTTTTTTTTCAGGTAAGCATTTAAGTTCTTTATTTTATTTTTATTCTTATTTTTAATTATTTTTTTATTTTAGCATATTTCAGGGGTACAAAAGTTTAGGTTACAACTATTGCCTTTGCCTCACCCTAGTCAGAGCTTTAAGTGTGTCCATCCCCCAGACAGTGCGCATCACACCCATTATGTGTGAATATACCCATTCTCTCCCCCCCACCTGCCCAACCCCCGATGAATGTTACTACTATGTGTGCATGAAAGTGTTAATTAATACCAATTTAATGGTGAATATATGTGGTGCTTATTTTTCCATTCTTGTGATACTTCCATTTATAGAATGGACTCCAGCTCTATCTAAAATAATACAAGAGGAGCTAGATTACCATTTTTTTGTGGTTGAATAGTACTCCGTGGTATATTGATCTCAGCAGCCAAACACTTTTTTTTTTTTACATTATGCTATATAAATAGACTAAAGGTTGTCAAAGTTAAAATAGTATTAGTAGACCCTTGAGAGAGAGAGCTTAAATGCTCCCACATCCTCTACCTCTAAACATACTTTACATGAAAATTTGTGGCTAAGAATTCCTAGATTTTAATTGGAAAAGCTTTTGTCTCTCTAGCTATCACATCCTTACGTTTCCTCTCATAATTATTCTTTTTCTTATATTTAGGAGACTTTGGAACTACTAAACTTCTAATTTTTATTATTTCTCTCTTTAATTCACAGAAAACATTATACATGCTTATTTTAAAACAGTATTCCATCTTTCAACACATATATTAAATATGATGGAATTTGTATTATTTTATTCAGGGTTCTCCAGAGAAACAGAACCAATAGAATATGTATAGGTATATAAGAGGATATTTTTTATACCAATTGGCTGATGTGATTATGGAGGCCATTCTACAAGTCTCAGGAGATGCCATCTGCAAGCTGGAGATCCAGGACAGATGAAGTTGTGTAGTACATTCTAAACCCAGGGTCCTGAGAACCAGGGAGCCCATGGTCCTGGTCTTAGGCCAAAGGTCCCAAAATTGTGGGAGTTTGAGGGACACACTGGGTTAAGTCCCAGACTCAAGCCATAAGCTTTGCTGTCCAAGGGCAGGAGACAATGGATGTCCCAGGTCAAACAAGAGAGAATTTTCCCTTTCTCTACTTTTTTGTTCTAGCCAAACTCTCAAGAGGTGAATGGATTTTCTTTACTCAGTCTACTGATTCAAATGCTAATTTTTTCGTGAAACACTATCACAGACACACCCAGAAATAATTACCAGCTATGCAGACATTCCTTAACCCAGTCATTGACACAAAAATTAACCATTACAAGTTTGTTTTAAATGAACATAAATTACTGTATCATATATATTATTATAGCATATTTTTTAAAAGTAATTCTACATGATTTCTTATCAATTATGTTTCTCCTATCAACTACCTTATTGACAATCTATGCATTATTTCTAGATCCTTAAGCCTACGTATTATTTGTATCAATGCATAAAATTCCCTTATCTCAATATTTCTGCTTTTCTGATTGCTAAGTTTTTGTTTATTTCTTTGAAGGAATTTTATTTTATTCTATGTATTTTCTTTCAGGTTTATTTTGTTAACATGCATTGGTATCCTGATTTACAAAATAACTGTGATCTACAAAAGTTATCCAATCACTAAAACTCAATGAAGAGACTTGACATTTAAAGGAATGCTGTAATAAATATTTTACAAAACAAATAATGAATCTGTTTAATTTAAATTTGTATAAAGGATTTTGCAAATGTTATATTTGTTCAAAGCAAATGTTCATTTCCCTGACATCTTTCTTCAGACAATAATTTTAAAAAGACATAGCAATTGTCTTGTACTGTGAATCATTCAGATTTCACTGCCTGCACCGTATCTCCTAATACTCAAAGTCAATCCTAAGGATTAATACCTGTTTGCGCGTGCGCGCGCACACACACACACACACACACACACACACACACACTTTCCTACTTGATCTCAGGGCAGCTTTAAAAATTTCCTGGAGCAAGGATCTATTTCTATTTACTTATTTTAGATAATTACTGTAGCTAAAAATTATTTGCAGGGGGGATCTATGGCCAGGCTGCTTTAGCAGGAGGCAAAGTTGATGGTTCTTGAATCTATTCTGTCAAGACTCAATTTCTTGTCCCAGAATCGACATTTAATATGTGATTGACCTTTACCTCAAATTCTGAAATTGTCAGTTTTCTTTGTGGTAGCCTCCAGTAAGGAAATTAATCAAAAGTTTAGGAAAATAAATGAGTTATTTAACTTTTGTCACCCAGTTAGCACTAAAAATAATGTGAGAAATTTATCACTGCAAAAAAATATGCAGTATATGTGGTTTTTCTTTGTCTATTTGGTATTCCTCTCACTCTGCTCTAGTTATCTTCAACTTCTCAGGAACACTGACCTCCATAGTAGTCAGCTGCAGTCACTCACATAAATGGTAATATTAAGAGTATAGATTTAATTATCTATTTAAACCTTTTTTAGGATAGCCCACTCTGAAATCCCACTCTATGACTGTGCATCCTAATGTTTTATATCTCCGACTTCTAAATTTCTACTGAACCAGATCATTATCTTTATTAACATGGATATCTTCAGCTGTCCAATTCCTACCATGTTCTTTCCACTACTTAAATCTGGTATCACCTGTCTTTTTCCAGTTATTGCCTTACAACCAGCCATTAAATTTAAACTTTACCAATTTTTCTTTTGCCAATTTGATAGTACTTCATAACTCCAGTTATGGAAATTTATTTGATCTTGCTCTTCTGGACTTTCTGGAGTATGTCACAAAAACAATAATGAATGAGTAAATGTATTATCAGCTCACGCTTATTTTCAAACTCAGATAAACTCACCTAGTAATCCTGTTATTCATAGTTTTCATTGATTCTTTATTAACAGCTGTAATGCTTCTGTAATATAAATTGGAAACCATTTATTTAAATAGCACTCAATGAGAAATGGTCTACTTCATCTGTAGCCTCACAACTTCCTTACTAGCAATCTACTCTCCCCTGTTTTTTTCTCTTGAACAAAGAAAATACTATACTGATCCATTATAATTTATCTCTGTTAATTCCCTCTTCACATAAATACCAACTCTAGATGAATTCTCCAAGTCTCAGGGGCAATGGCTAAACCAGCAGAGTTGACCATTTTTAAGGAAGAATTAAATAAATTATTTGTTCCACTTATATTTGTGATTAGAAAAAAACCCAAAACAAAAAGCCCTCGGATTGGTACTGGAAGCTCAACTCCCCAGTGTGAAGAGGTTCACTGTGCACCAATTACTGTAGGTTTCACCATGCATCAGGTACTCTACCACTTGTGTGAGTCCAGTGAGACAAAATACTCACACAAATTAAGAAAAACAACTGTATTACTCAAAGATAGGCAGCAACAGACAATAAAAGTCTAGGATTCTTGGTGAGCCAATCCCCCAAGGCTCAGGAAAGCTGCCAGGAGAAATGGGGTCTAGTTTGTACATGCTCCACCTTGTATTGCAGGTGAGGGACCCAGAAAGACATTCCACTCTGTGTTTTCTACTGCAGGGACTACTGAGATTGCTAGGCTAAAGCACTGTAGGGCATCCTGTACTAGAATAGAGGAGAACAGAGCCTGGACTGTCCAGTCAGTCCTTCCTTATCTTATTGCATTTCCAGCACATTCTACAGTTATTCTGAGAACTACAAGTGAGAAAGGAGGGAAGAGGTGGGTAGCCAAAGCCATCTGGGGATATTTCTTAGAATATTTCCTTTGCTCAAATCTCTCATATCCTTTTTCTAATTGCTCACTTCCAGCTGATGAGCTCACCTAATATGTTCACTGCCTTAATCTCTTCCTCAAGAAACCTGCAATCTGACCTAGATTAATCCATCTTTTCCATCAGTACTTTTATTATAATAGGAATGGCTTTCTATCTATCAAAGGCCAGTCATATTCTCTGAAGTCCATCTTCTTGACTCTCTCCAAAACTTTGCCTTCTTAATTCTTTTTTTTTTCCTTCCCTTCTATGGCAATCATATCAGTCAGCATCTTCTAGTTTCTGCAACCATTATGTAAAAAGAGGTACAAGAAAAAATAATACTGCAAAGCATCCAATTTCACACCATCTCTATTTGGTCATATCCCTGATCTCTTCAAGAGCCAACTAGTCAGAAACTTTGTCTGCATAGGCTACCTCCAATTTTTTGTTTCCAGTTACAAACTTTGATCCAACTCAATCTTACTATTTTCCTGCTACTCCATTAAACATGTTTCTGTTAAAGTTACCAATATATTTAATGATATTTCTGTACTCATCTTACTCAATTTCTTACCAAATCAGCCACACCCATTTTTTTTAAAATTCTCTTCTCTCGTGGCTTCCAAGACTCTGAAAGATCTTGCTTTTTCCCCTAACCTCACTGATCCTCTTTTATGGTCTCCCTTGTGGTCTTCTTCACTTTCACTCCACTTGTACATATTGGAGTCATTTGTGATTTAGCTGTGTGCTAAACTGTCTCACTATTCCTTACAAATTTCTAAACCTTTATTTTATATTCCCCATATATTTTAATCTCTGAGATCAATTCTGGAAAATGTCTTCAGCTATATTGTCTATTTGCTAAGTCTCTTTTTACCTGTCTCCTCCCTAAAATACTCTTTTTCATGAAGTTCTCTATCCCATTCAGAAGTGGTCGTCAACTTACACATATTATTTTGAAACAAACACATTGCATATTTGAGTAAATTAATATAATTCCTACAATCAACACGTCTTTTAAGTTTTTGGTCATCACAAGGTTCAGGTTAAGTTAAATTTCAGGGAAAAAAAAATTGAAATTTTTAGTGACCAATGGAATAAATTCAATGACTTCTTGATCCCTTTGCTGTAAGCATTTGTATCAGGACTGTGATTCAAAATGACAAGAAATAGACTATGCATACATTTCAACTTAAGTAAGAAATTTGTCCACCTGCTTAGTCTTCTATTTGCAAGTTTTATATATTTTTGTCATCACCAGGACTTTCTGTAATCTTACTGAAAAAGTCTGTTTCATTTGAGTGTTACAAACTGTTTCATGCCAAATAAAAGTGTGACAAACATTTCTGTAACTAGTAAGTTAAAGAAATAAAAGTCTGTAAATTGTTTCTACAAGCCAAATGAGGCTATAAACCATTCCTTAAACATGACCTGTGCATTCTATTCTCTGTTTTCCATGAAAGGATAATTCTCATCCATTATTCCTTTAAATAAATAACATTTTTTTCTAATTATCTTTTTTATATATTTGAACCTTGATAAGCTGTGTGCTAAACTGTCTCACTTTTTCTTACAAATTTCTAAATCTCTCTTTTGTATTCTCCATATATTTTAATCTCTGAGATCAATTCTAGAAAATATCTTCAGCTATATTGTCTATTTGCTCTCTTTTTACCTGTCTTTAAAATTTTGTGTAATTAATCCATCTCCCTTTTAATTTGAATTTTTATATTTTTATCTCTAATTGATATACTTAAAAAATTCCTAACACAAAGAAATGCTTAGTTTTTAATAATCTTTTATTGTGTTCTTACATTTTTAAGATTTTTGAAATGTATTTTAATATATCTAATACAAAATGTTATTTTTTGAATATATTCCAACTTTGATAATTTAAATTTTTTGGAGTCTTGATGAGTTTAATAAGGCTAATTATTGTTTTAGTTTACTCCCACACATGGTGGCTTGTTTTCTCGTATTGTGTGATTATTTTTAAACTGGGACCCACTAATTTTTCTTGACTCTTTATCTCTTGAAATTATTTATACTCAATTTCTTACATCTTGGAATGTTTACATTTGCTTCTGACAATGCCCTATAAGAAATATCAATCCAGGACAACGTTGAACCAAATTCTCAACTTTAGCTTTTTGTACCACTAAGGTACTTGAATTTAATCATTTTAAACTCATGTGAAAACTTGTATATATATAAATTATGTGGGAAAAAATTTTCTTATCCTTATTCTAGTTTAATGTCAAGACAGGCAAGTTTCATTCTTCATGATACATTTATTTCATAATTTTTCTAACATCGAAGAAGAAAAATATTAGAGTGAATCACCCTACCAAAATATCACAATAATCTTAAAAATAGATACTAATTAATATTAATACAATGTACTTTCTGGCACAAAGCTAGACAAATAGATAAATGGACTAGAATGGCAGTTCTGCACGTATTGAATTTAGTACAGGACACAAGTGGCCTTTCAGACCAGTGGGTAAATGATTTCCCATTTTCCATTGAATAAATAGTGCTGGAAAATAGGTTACCTGTAGAGAAAGAAATGATAATAAATGCCTACTTAACTCCACATAGAAATATAAAATTTCGATAGATTAAGAGCTAAATGTGAAAACAACTCATTTAATATTTGAGAAATGATGCACACCCACCGTGTCATGTAATTCAGAAGATCATTTGTAACTGCATGAGGTTAACTCATTTACAACAAGAAAATAGGTTGGAGCTTAAATGGTGTATATGTATTTCACATATCTCAAAAATTCCAGTTATTTTGCTATGTCTGGCAAAAAGTATCCTCAAACAACTTAAGCTTCTGACTATTTTCCCAGTTTGCAATTGATAGTGGTAAGTGCTGCTGGATTCTTTTCTGTGCCCTGTGACTGCCCGTAGAATTTCTGGTAGGACAGCAGCAGTGATTGAGCAGATGACTAAAAGCGGTCTTCAAAGATCCCCCAGTGAAAATTTTAATGGTGTTTCCGAGCTCGGAAGTTGATTTGCAAATTATATATGAAGGCACATGCTGGTGGAAGGCTTGTGAAGTCAACTTCTATTTGAGACTAATTTCCCAGATAAAATGTATAACATATTCTTGGATTTTACTTAATTTTTTAAATCAAAACAAGACAGGCTTCTAATAGTATTTGTTTGTCTCCGTGCTTGTTCCCACCATTCACCACCTTAAATTCTATATTTCCTCTGCTTTCCCTGGAATATAATTATGATTTAATAAGTGTATAACTTAAAAAAAAAATAGCTTGCCTTCATCTCTCAGTTTTAAGCCCGTCTCTGTATCTTCAAACAAATGTTTGCAACGGCTGCTGTAATTGTTGGAGTATGAGCACCAGCATTCTCAAGAGCTGTGTCAATGTACACACCAGCTCAAGAATTGTCCTGGAGAATATCTTACCTCAAGTAACTCAAGCTGGGAACCCAGCATGGTCTTTCACTCCTCCTCTCTTACAATGCAGCTTCAGCCCTACCGATGCTAGTCCCTTTATCTTTGCATCCTTCTGCATCTGTTCTTTTCTTTCCATTGGACTATTGCGATAACTTATTGTGGGTTGTCTCTCACATTTAATTTGCATCCACTCCTCCTGCCCCAACAATTCACTCTCTACACTGCTGATATGATCACCTTCCCCAACACTTAGAAGATCTCTTCTCCCCGAAAAAATTAAGCCCAAACACCTTATCTATCATTTTAGTTAAGGCTTTCACTAAATCATAAATGATATGTTTCAAGATTCTGTTTACGTTACGTTAAAATACCTTACATACAGTAAACTTGGTAAACATATTTCAAAGAGCAAACTTGATAGAAATGTTTAAATCACCTTCTATTGCTTTTCAATTTCATTTTTCAATTTAGATCTTTAAAAAGTGATTCAAGAACTCAAATATTAACTGATCCCATTTGTAGGTTTGTTCATTAGTAAAATTAAATATTTGTGGTACTTACTAATAAAATTTGAGTATAGTTTATATAAGAGGAAAACAAGAAAATAACATTGTACTCAATTTAAATAATTTTAAATATAAAAATGGTATTTCACTAAATTGTACTTTCATCATGAAAACTTTAGAAAAATGTAGGGCAAATTTTGAATTTTACCTAGTGCCTATCGTGCTTCTGAAAACATATTACAGAGAGAATATTGGATATGACAAAATTCTTTTTAAAGTAATGAATGATAAACTTTATTTTCCAATTGCTTTTCTAATGGAGGTGACTATGCAGAATTCCAATAATATCTGCAACATCCTGAGCTTATTCTGTTTTCATCAGGAATAAGAACATTCTAATATGTACTGAGGAATTCTTCTTATTTCATAAATATGCAAAGAAAACATTATTTTATCTGTCTTTCACAGTCTCTTTTGGCCAAATAAATATGCACATTCTCAAAAGTATAAACATATTTTCATGTTACTAATAAAATTGGAAGAGAAGCAACTGAATTTTCTCAGAATCCTAAACATTTTCTTTTTCTTTTTCTTTCTTTCTTTCTTTTTTTTTTTTTTTTTTAGAAAAGAGTTCCCTTTAAGGGCAACTTGGTGATAGGAAAATAGACAATTTCCAATTTCCACCAATTTAGGGATCTCTTGGTGAAATCATACATTTTAGTGAAACTTTACTGGGCTTTAGTTTGGCAGCTATTTGGATCACGTAGGTTCATACTCTGAGTATTTAGCTGAATTTATACAGTTTTTTCATATCTCATTCACACACAAAATATTTCTCTTCTGTTGTGTTTTACCAATGTTCTGGTGTTAGTTTTAGTGGTGGTACTATTTTACTTTACCAAAGACAGAGACCACTATTAATTATTTCAAATTCAATTTATTTTGACTTAGAATGGAGATATTTTATCTAAAGAACCCTAGTTCTCTCTCTCTCTATTTATCTCTAGATATGTCATTATAACAGTTTTCCAGAGGGGAAAAGAAACTAGACCAATTTGTTTAAGTGGATTTTTCTCCATAAAAATCATTGCTTTTTTTTCATTTAATTAATTATATATTCACAGATATGAAATACTGATGTATATATATGGATCATTCACACTTGTTTTCAACAAAGCTAACTCACTGTGATAGTAGACCACGTATTACACTTCTTTCTACCAAGGGAAAAATACAGAGGAATTTAAAATTTGAACGGATCCTCAGTACTTCATAAACAACTAGCACATTGCATAGTTTCTCTATTAAAGATAAAAGTTAGAAATAGACCTTCTCCTTTACCTGCACTCTCCATCAGTAGGAGGTAGGGCATAAGTTATTACTACATCAATCAAAACGTATGTGCTTTGGGGTAGTGATAAATTGTGATGGCTGAGAAAGTTTCCAAAGGAAGATGAAAGTCTCTCCCACTCCTTTCTTGAGATAAATCAGATGGACTTCAATTGTAAACTTTTTGTAATTTGCAAATGTAGTATCTACATTGTTTGACCTTGTATCACCAAGGCTTATCACCATGACTTTGACACATTTTCGTTACCAAAAATTATTTTTGAAAAAATCCATAGACCAATTGGGAGCCAGTTAATACAGTAATACATTTTCAAAGTGTCATCACCTACTCTGCTTAGTGGACTTATGTACAATGAATAAAAAATAATATAGAACTTATTCTCAATGTCAGTAGCAAATAGATGACTTGCAAGGTTACTTACTTCCTGTAACTTCATTGGTGCTCTATACAAGACCACATCCTTCAAAGCCACCAAAATCATTATACAACTTAACTATAAGAAGTGTAAGTAAAACATTTTGGCAAATCTCTTAACCCTCCACTACAATAAGATATGATATTAATCCCAACAGCACCCTTATTATAAAAATATTAGGGCAACATTACCGTTTTACTGTTCTCTTGGCAGCAAGGAAAATACCACTGCAAAGGTTTCATCCCTTGTGGAGGAAAAAGAATTCTGTTTTGTTCACAGGAATATAAAAAATACTTAATTTTTCTTATCTTTCCATTACTGGGGTGAATAGAAATATGTCAAAAATAATAAATATACAGCATAATTTATCACATTCTGATTTTTGGCCTCAGTTCTTTAGCTCATTCTTTCCTTGAAATGATTTGTAATATTTTCTGAAGCCAAATTTGATTATGCAAGAGCTACCCATGTTCTAATATTTAGGATGGACATTAATTCTCCTAGGAGGCCTTTCCTAATCCGTGGTTCTCCAATAACACTCCCTGTATATCTCTATCCTTGCACTTGCTTTAGTGTATTATAAATGTAACTGCTTGGTTGAGCAGGTTGTGTTCATTGGGGTTATCAACATAAAATTATTTTAATTTTTCTAATACATGCTTCTAATTGTGCTCTGAGGAGCCATCATTTCTCCCTCTGGGTTATGTACTCCATTAATGTAATCACATTTGTATTCTGACTCAATCACACACAGTGATTGGACACACTCCCGAACAGAAAATGAGATATTATTCTCCCCGTTTTACAAGTCCCCCAAAACTTTACAAGTGATTCTCTGAGGGTCCTTCTCCTCTACCTTTAATAAGGAAAACCAGTTGAACATCTGACCCTCATTGAAAGGGAATTGTAGAAAGGCAAAATGATAGCCTCTTTTCCTGAATGATTTACGTAAAGGTGAGCTCTCAGGTTCGCTGTCCCATTCATATGCTTCTCCAGGTGAGGACCTTCAAAGTAGACTCTGTGCACCTAAAGGTCCTCATGCCTAGAATGAGGCCTTTTTGAACTTAGTCCTGTATAGTTCAAGGGAGCACTATTTATCTTCACTTTAATTCTACCTATCTGCACTATTAAAAACAACAATAGTAACAATAACAAAAAAAAGCAAAAAATGAAATATCTGGGAAATAAGTTCTAATGTTCTATAGCATTGTAGAGTGCCTACAGTTAACAACAATTTATTGTATATTTTCAAATAGCTAGAAGGGAGAATGTTCAATGTTCCCAACACAAAGAAATGATGCATATTTGAGGTAATGGGTTTGCTAATTATCCTGATGTGATCATTACACAATGTACACATGTATCGAAATATTACCCTGTATCCCATAAATGTGTACAATTATTATGTGTCAATTAAAATAATATTATAATAATTAAATAAATAAATTTTAAAAATAAAAGAAAACCTACAGGACAGGCAGATTTAAATCATTATCTCATACTTCTATTCACTTGTTATAGATTTATGTCCTTCTTTCTCATGGTCCTGTCCCTACAGTGTAAGCCCCGTGAAGCTATGGACATGGCTTTTTTATCTTTGTATTTCCAGGTAACATACAATATTATAGGTTATATTAAATATTTCTTGAATAAATTGCTGAGTGAAATTAAGTCTGTGTTAAATTTAACAACCTCATGAAATATCTATTTAAATAGTAACTTGAGAATGTTAGTTTTTACTATATGGGATTACACTAAGTGCTTTACAATTACTGTCTTGAGACCTCAAGTCTGCAAATAAGTTATAATGATAATGACTTTATCATTAATTTGAGGCTTAGTAAAAAATAAGTTGCCCAAGTCACACCTTTAAAGGCAGAGTCAGTATTCAAGCTTGAGATATTTGATTCCCTAGTTCACGTCATGTACACTCATGTTGTCTTTAATGAAATGCCAATATAAAATTTGTTTTCAGCAAACCGTTTATTGGCATATTATATGCATATGTACAAATGCACAATTATATTACACATATATTGTGCTCATGACATATATGCATATAATATGAACATATTCTATACATGTAATAAGCATATACTATAGCTACATTATATCTATATAATTGTGATGTTATTTTATATATTTATGTATATATATGTAGGATTTCTTCTGTGCTATGTTCTTATCCTGAAATAAAAAAATTAAAAATTAAAAGAAATGTAAAATAAAATTTAACTATATATTTTATTAATCCAAAAAAAAAAAAAAGGTTAGAATGGTGAATAAAATTGCCTGAAAATGACCCTAAGAACTCACTCTGGGTCGCCTAGATACCGGGCTAGGTGGGACTCTGTTGTTCTCTCAGAGAGAGGGAATGTACTCAAGCTCAGATTCTCAAGGCAATGAAACTTTCTCCTTCTAGGAGGGATGACCGCAACATTCTATAGACCCGAAAATCTGTTAAGAGCAGAACAACTGACATTCCCATTACTCTCCTATAAACAGCTAACACCACACATAGAGGCTTCCTGGCAGCTTATTTATTCTTCCAATGACTATTATTTTTTATACTTTTCCCTATAAGATGGGAAACTCATGGGAACAATGGTCTCTTCACTGAAATGGAAACTGTGCTTGATTTAATATATGTCCCGGTGTGTGTCATCAAGGGACTATGAGAAACTAGGGGTGTAGACATCTCTATCTTGTTTATCTTGCTCTGAGAGATGCCTTTTCCCAGATTACACATATAGCTTAACTCATTTTATATGATGGCGTGATGGCATCATAAACCCTGGTATGTGACCTGGTGCAAAATAGAGAAATGATTTCAATAGGGAAACAATTTCAAACATTAGAGAACTGATTGCAAAGGCATATATTGACTAAGACTTTAAAATGATAGAACCAGACAAAAGTCTCTTATCTTCCTTCCTTTTCTATAATTAATCTTGCTCTTCAATGAAGACAAGCTGAAACCCTGGTTTACATTCCTAAAGATTTTCCATCATCTTTGAAAGGCTGAAATCATAAGAAGGAAGATAAAGAGGAAAGAGCAACAAAAAATAGGGGGGAAAAAAGCAACTTAAATAACTACTGGAGTTCCCTAATAAACATGGTTCACTCCTGTTGTCAGTGAGAATTCGATGACCATTAACATCACCGTTCTAAAAAAAAAAATTACCCCTGCTTCATCTATCAAATCAATATCTGCTCAGAAGAGGAAAAGCATCATAGATTGTAAATAGCAAGCAGCTCAATAAATTGTCTGAAGTTCCCATGCCACATTAATCAGATCCTTGTTTTAACTGATATTAATGCAACACAGTTACAAATTGTATTGAATATTCACCTCTGTTATTTCAAAGATATTTTTGGAACCCCCCCACCATAAAATGATGGTTTATAATTATATAGAGGTGAAGGACAAGCATATGAGACAATATTTGCATAACCCCTAAGTAATATTTAAACTTCATATCAAATTTTATAATGCACAAATTGAATAAACATATGAATACTGAGGGAAAAATGATTTATGTTACCATCATGAAAATGATGCAGCATTGTGTGTCATATTGAGAAGATCATTATTCTTCTCCTTTTTTTACTGATGATAGTTCTATTATTGATATATTGTCTATGTTTCCTGTACTTCAGTCACTGAATGCCTTTAAGGTATTTAAAAGGAAAATCTCCTTTTATTCACTTTTTTTTTTTTCATTCATAAGTTATCAATATCTTCCCAGAATATACTGGTGGGGTCTTCACTATGTATGAAGCTGTCTTTAACTTAACCATCTGGACATCCTGCCTGATAAGGTAGAGTAAGTTGAAGCCCCTCCCTGCTCCCATATACCTTCAGGTGGAAAGCCTGGATTTCTCTGAAGTGAAATGTCTCCATTCACACAGTGCCTTTCCTGAGTGGGCTTTGTTCTCAGCTGGACTCATCTTTGCCAGGGGCCAGTCATATTCCTTAATTCTTTAATCCCTATTTGGTTACTTTTTATAGTCAGTCTCTCTCCCCCCCGCAACTTGCTGAAAATATATTTATTTATTACATTTCAGAAATCTTCATCTTTACCTTGTAAAGCCTGGCTATGATAATTGCTTTTATAGTCTTTGGAGATTTCTGGTTTGGGCATCTGTTTATATTCTTTTCCCTTCAAATCAGTGAGTTTTTTTTTTTTTTACTTCGCTCAGATTGTATTCTGGATATTTCATATCATGTTGTGGGACTGTAGGTCTTATTAAAATTCTGCAGAGAATGCTATGTTTGCTATCAATAAACCCAGTTAGATTTAGAAATCAAGTTTGATTTCACCTTCTGTGTGCAGTGGTTCTAACGTCAAGTTCAGTTTTAAACCCATTGATGTGCTTTGGAGGTCTACACTATGTATATACCACTCTGAGGTTAATCTAGGACATGGTCAGTGATTTATATAATAGTTCAGGTTTCAAAGCCTGTGCTGCACTTATTTGGATAAGTTCCATGCTTGTGTAGCTCAAGACTTGGTGCACCTGTGAGTCCAAGGTTTGTGTTTTTAAGTACCCAGAATTAGAGAACAAACCTCTTTAGCTCTCTCTTTTTTATTTCCCCTACACTGTCCGTACCATAGAGTTCCCTTTTCCCAGTTCGTCTAGTCAGAAAGATAAGTTTCAGGGTTTTAACCTCAGTGCTCTTGTACATTTGTGTGCAACTGGGCCTGCCCTATAGATGACAGAGTAAAAAAAAAAAAAAAGTGAAAAAATAGATGTTTCCTAGCACACTATTTGATCTGCAGGGAACGATTTTCTTGTTCCTCTTCGCAGAGGGGTTAATTTTATCTCTAAAATTTAGGTACCCACACTATTATCTTTGTTGGGGTGGTGTAGCTGAGCAAATGGATTACTCTCATGACAAAGCTAGAATTTAATGAAAAAATAAACAGGAAACTCACCAACTGCTTTTGTTTTTCATCCAATCTTCCTGTTATTGTCTATTTTTTATGTCCTCAGTTATTGTTCATATTGTGCTCAAAGTTTACAGTTGTAATGGATGGAGGAGACAGGTTGTCATGGGCTCACTCCATCTTGCTTAGCACTGGAAGGAAATAAAGTGATTTTGAAGGACCTGTGAGACTCAAATGATCACCTCTAGTTAGGTTTATGAATCTGGATCTTGAGATCTTCTACAGCATTCAGTTTTGGATTCAAATATAAGTAGACGGCAGTTAAATTCATAGCAATGACTAAGAGAACTCAACTGGTGAGTGTAGAGTGAAGAAAGAAGAGGGGAAGAGAGCAGAATCTCGGTACCGGCAACATCTAAGGAACATCTGAAGGAAGGGATGCCTGCAATCAGACTGAAAGGGGATGAGAGATATGTGTGTGTTACAAGGAAATTAGAGTATGAATTCACAAAGCCTAGAATGTTGAAGGCCAGGAAGCTAAGTAAAAGTAAGGTTTGTAAAAGAAAGAAATTGTTACAAATTTGAAATTGTACCCAGAGATCAAGAAGAGTGACATCTAACAAGCATTTATTTGTCTCAGGGACAAAGATGACATTGGCAACCTCAACAACAGCAGTTTGAGTGACGTCATTGGGGCCAAATAATGGTGATTTGCCTGGTGAGGGGGAGGTGAAGTAGGTAGCACAAGTTGAGGCAATGCTGCCAAGGAATTTGGCTGTGAAAGGGAGGAACTAGGGCAGTCGCTAGAGGAGGAAGAAGATTTTGGATAGTTTAAGAGATATTTTTAAAGTTTTACTTCAGTAAATTTTTTATTCCGAAATTAGATATGGCCTTAGTATAGCACCTTAAAATGCCAATGAGAAGAAGCAAATAAGGAAAGTTTAGAGGCAGAGAACAAAGAGAAAATAAAATAAAGAATGAAATCCCTGACACAATGGTAGGAAAAGGGATTGCAAGCACACATGGAGGTATTAGTTAAGCACGAACAAATGACAACTCTTCAGAATAGCAGTAAAAGTTTTTTCCTCCAGAGTTCTCAGTGCAATTCCTGTCCTTATTCTCTTTCCCAACTCCTTACAGGTTTTTTCTGGGAGCACTTGTGTAATGAAATACTTGCAGATACATTTTCATTCCAGAGTCTACTTTTGAGAATCCAACCCAAGACATCTCTTAAATTATTTATCTAGCCCTGATTTCAAGTTTTTCACAGCACTCCAAACTCATCTATCCAAATGACTATTTCATATTTCCACTTTTTTTGTAAAATAAACATCTCAACGTGTTTAAACAGAACGCTTGATTTTTTTCTTAATGCTGTTCCTCTTTCAGTTTTTCTTCTTTTAGTAAATAGAAATGTCATCCCCTCAAGATAATCATTGTTAATTTTCTCCCTTTCCCTTATCCCATAACCAATGAGCAAAGGAAGATGACTGAGAGTTACAGAATTTGTTAAAACTCTGTCCACAAACTTTCACCTGTACTGCTACCACTCTTGCCAAGTCCGATAATTTTCTACTTGTATTGCAATAATCATTAAACTGATTTATCTAATTAGTGCATTCCTGCAATCTAATTAATCAAACATTAGCCAGATAGATCTTTATAAACGTACCTCAAATCATGTTCTATGCTGCTTAGGAAAACTTCAGGCCAGGTGCAGGGTTCACACCTGTAATCCCAGCATTTTGGGAGGCTGAGAGTGACTAAGCATTTTCTTTTACCTTACAAATAGCATATTTATT
Source organism: Eulemur rufifrons (assembly GCF_041146395.1). Taxonomy (NCBI): domain Eukaryota; kingdom Metazoa; phylum Chordata; class Mammalia; order Primates; family Lemuridae; genus Eulemur; species Eulemur rufifrons. The sequence goes on along the minus strand of NC_090997.1, from coordinate 67,346,774 downwards.
TTCAGTGAACATTTCATAATCAAAGTATATAACTTAAAATAATGTGAATATGTTTAGCACAATTTGGGAGCAGTTGTAACTGTTTCATAAGCTATGCATATAACAGAAAGCTGGAGGCAGACACCAATGCTCTGTAATGTAACAAAATTTCACAACATAATGCATAATCCTTAAAGTAACTTGAGTGGTTTCTGGGGTGTTATAATTGTTCTTTGCTGTAAATACTACATAAATAATTTGTAAGCTCTTTATGCAGCACTACATAATTCTCTTTCTTACATATCTGGTAGCTATTTTAAATACATCCCTTTTTGTTAAGTAAGAGTGTATGTCTACAAGATTCTTCTGAAGCATTTTTGGGAACTATTGTCTCAAACCTTTGGAAATTATCTTGGGAGTTATGTGTTGGTACTAGAGATCTAAACATATACCTCTGGATCAACACTAACATGATAAGATTCAGGATAAAGAAAAAATCTTGTTTGATACTTATGAAAGGAAGTCACTATCAATGAATTATCTGTGTTATGTATGATAGGTATCCATAACAAGTTAAGCATCATGGAAAATTTGAAATTAATAAATAATATGATGTATCTTCTCTACTCAAAAACTTACATTTTGTTTGTGGTAATAAATATTAAAAATGAAATTATGAGATGACAATGCCATTTAACTAATCTCTCATTTATAATGTCACTACTATGGGTTGACAGGAAAAATCATTGATGGGATTTATTATGAATTCATGCTGATTGAAATCAATAGATTCTCAATGCTTTTTGCCAAGTATTTTATGCATCTCTTTCCTATCATATTCCCTCTAAGACTGTTCCAAATATTCTCTGCTTGTCAACAGATTTCAGTTCTACCCCCAAAACCCACACAATCTGAAGATCAAAAATGGTGTTTGGTTAGAAAAAAAACAAGACCATTCAACAAATACTCCAACTCAACCATTAGCTCAAACAAACAGACAAAATACTCATTTGTCTTATGTATATTTATTTTTTTCTAACAGAAAGATGGTCCTACTCTTTTTTTAGATGAGTACTTTCACATACAACTTATATATAATTCGTCTCCTCTTCTAAAACTTTGATTGATCATTTTTTTTCCATTGCATACCTACTCCAGACTCTACCTATCAGCTGCATCTTCCCTTCTTATCAGAAAATAAGCCCAAGTCTCAGCTATAATAAGTATATATAAACAAAAAGTGATAACCACCAAAATAATAAACAAAAAATAAAACTTTTCCTCCTAAAGCAATGGCCCTTTCTCCTCTTATAACCGTATTTCTTAAAAAATAATCTACCTGTCAACCTCATTTTACCACCATCACTCTTCACTTTGCATTCTAGTTTCTTCCTTAGCCGCTACACTGAAAATCTTATCTTGAAGGTTGCCAAGGTCTTACTAATAATTCTATTGAAATTGTGTTAAAGATCATAGTTGAAAGCTAAGACACATGATGATATTTATTTTGCGAGTATCTGCTTTAAGTTATATAACGCTGTTATAAAATGAGCAGGATTTAGTACATTAACCTTTAATAAATGTGTGCTAAATTGAGAGAAATAAAATCTCTTAGTCTATGAAATCCAAGACTACAAAGTAATCAAATCAATGGCCTTTACCTAATTTTTTTATCATTTCAATTTTTTGTATGTCATTTGTCACTGTTGAACCATAACCTTTTCCTTGTAACTTTATCTTCTATTGACTTTCATGATATTAGTCACATTTCATCAGTCAGAACAGGATCTGGCAGATAAGTTCATTTATGAATTGATAGCCAGATAGAAAGTTTTGAAATGGAGCTTATAGATGGAGCAGGCTTTATTTACAAACTGAGAAATAAGGAGGACTTGTGTACAGTATACACAAGGCTAAGCAATGGATGAGAGTTGAATCAGCTGGACACTATGGAAGAGTTTCATCAACAGGGGAATATCCCAGAATTCACTTCACATGGCAAGTGGTGGTCAAGGAACAGGCAGATGGTTAAGATACAGGCAAGAGGCCCACACTCAGCAACAGAGAGGAAGGCATTGGGGAGTCTTACCTCTAGGTACAAACCTAGTTTTAAGAAACTGAGATGGCAGTCTTTGAATATACTATCAACAGAAAGACTCAAGTTCAGGTTTAAGATCCATTTTTTTTTTTAGTTGAGTACAGAGCCAAAGAGCTCAATTGGCAAAATATTAATGTGTTTGAGACATCTGTTTACTGAGCTCTTAAGGCTGGGCCTATGGTGAGGCATACAAGACACTTGTATTGGGGATACAATTTGAGGAGGTGCCAAAAAATTAAATAATCAATATAAACAAGATTTAAATGAAATTATTTTAAAATATCAAATTAATATAAAAATCCATGGTGAACAAAATATTAAATTTTAAGACTACTAATCTCTTTCAACTTAAGCAACAGCATAGGAGATACCATAAGGTCTTAGGTACCTAGCTGTCAAACAATTGATATAAAAATAAATAATCCAAGTACAAAAGAAGAAAAGAAAAACCTATTTCTGTGAAGAGTGGAAAACATTTGGAAGTGAGGCAGAATTGGGTGGCTAGTATTGAAGACAGTTAATACAGCCATGTTTCATAATTATCTCAGCCTACATTTTTAAAAAATGGAGTCAATTTTATTCATCATATTTTCTCTTGGAGATAGTATTGTATGTTTTTAGGAAAATTATTTTGATTAGCATCATGGAGCAATATTAAATTTTAAAGGCATATTTTTAATAACAAAATATGATTCATTGATGGTCTTCTGTAAGATGTTTAATGAAAGACTTTGTTTTTTGAAGATTGAAGATGATCTGGGGTACTGGGGTACTGTTATGAAGTTTGGAAATAGAAGCTGGAAAGACCTGAATGTGCTCTCTGTAATAGAGGGGAGGGGAGCATCTGAGAGCAAGGGGATGAAAGGCAGTAAATCTGAGGACCACATTGTCTAAAAGCAGAGGGGGAAACCCTGGTTTCAGGGCAACACCGTGAAGGGTTTTGATGAGGTAATTGAATTTTTCTCTGTTTGTTTGATTTTTGCTATTTGATGTGCACTATAATCTGCCTCTCATATGTCCCCTAAAATATCATTAGCATTATGCATTAATGCTTTTGGTGGAAGTTGGTAATGTATAGAATATCTTGTGATAATGAAAAAAGAGTAGATATCTAGATTACACATGAAAAACATAAAGTACCTATGACATGGCTTGTTTAGTTGGATATTTTTGTTTGTTTATCTTTTAGCTCCTCATCAGTCAACTTTATGTTGGATATTTTTAATAATTTGCAAAAAGGAGGCAGAAAGTCTTTTCAAGCTAATATGGTTGTTGTAGAATAAATAATTCTGATACTTCTCTTTCTGATTTTCCCATAAAATTGTTGAAAAACTGACATTAGCACTGAGAATTAAAAAGAAGGTCATTGACCATTATTTGGGAAGATTTTTGCTACCTATATCATAGGTGGTGTGAATTTAATTGGCCATTGTTGAAAGGCAGCTATATCACTGCTTAAAGCCCAGATTCTTGAACTAAATTGCTTGGGTTCAAATCGAGCATGGGCCATTACTAGCTGTATATCTTGGTTTTCAAATTTGCAAAGCAAGAGTATTAATAGTACCTACCTTCTTGGGTTGTTGTGAAAATTATGTGTGTAAGGTTATATGTCTTAAATGTAGAAAGTCCTTGGTAAATAATAGCTATTATTATCATTGGATATTTAGATAGTCTATTTTTTCACTAGTAAATAATGTTTGATTTTTTTAAATATAGATGTCATTATTCCAAATGGATAATTCCTAGAAGTAGAATTTGGGGGCAAAATATGTGATCATGTCAAAGGCTTTTAACATTAACTCTCACCAGCAAGATGCAAGGACAGATGTAAGAATTAATTTTCTCCTTCTTCTTTTTAAAGATGATTCTTATAATTTTAAAAATATGTATTTTAATTAATAGATAAATAATTCAGATGCTATTATGTACACATGTAATTTGTAAATTTAATCCTGCTATTTTTGTACAATTAGGAGAAATTTGTTTTCTTTTGTAAATTTCCTGTTTCTGCATGATGACCATGTTTCTATTAGGGTGTTTGTATTTTACTTGTTGATAACTAATTCAAAAGTCATTGTTGAGCAAAGAGAACCTTATTATTAAAGTAAAAATTATGTACTAATACAATAAGTATACGACTGTGGATTAAATTAACAAAGATCAAAAAATATTGAGATAAAAATTTTATCCTTCATAATGGGAAATCATAAATATTAAATTGTTTTGATTATAATGAGAAGAAACAAAAATACTCTAGCAAATCAGAAAAAAATAATGGGAAAAGAATCTAAAAGGCAAATAAATGAAAATAGAGAATTTGCCTAAAACTGTTGATAGAAGTTCAAACATATCAGAGATGATAGTGAATTTAAATAAATTAACCTCATCAAAGGGCTAACTTTCTTAGAATGGGTTTTAAAAACAAATGACTCAAACACACAATGGTGAAAAGAGGCAAAATTAAAATAAAATATTACAGAGAAATTAAAAGTTTACCTGAAGTTTGAAGAATATTTGAGAAAATTTTATAAAAGAAAAATGAAAATGAATCTTTTCCTCTTAATTATTTTTAAATGTGAAAGTCTAGAATGTTTTTTAATTTGATACTAAAATAAAAGTTAACAATTTTATAGTCTTTACTTGTAAACGTATCTATATGAATGTATATGAGTAAAGAAATCAAATAATTAAGAAATGAATCATTCAATAAATTGAATATTTGGAGAAAAATCAAGTTAGCTGGCTCACAACTCATACAAGACCAAAATAAATTCCAGATTATTTAAATATGTAAAAGCAAAAAAAGAAATCACAATAAAGTATAAAAAGTATAGGTGAATTGTTCATTGATCTTGGGGTAAGAAAATTTGTCCTAAGCTTACAAAGAATGATAGAAATTATAAATGCAAATACCAAAAAACGTGGCAATGTAAAAATAAGATCATTTAGATGCAAAAGAATATCATAAATAAGTTATAAAGAAATTTAAAATCTACAAACATATGGGCCACAGATATGACAAACACTGGGTTAGTACCTTACATAAAGAGGTCTTAAAATAGGTGAGAAAGCACTAATAAATGAACAATAAGGCCATGAACTGACAATTTCTAGAATATTCACCCACATTAGTAATGAAAGAAATTAAAATTAAAACAATGGTATTGTTTCAATGTGAAATTAGATAAAAATTTTAAAATGTATAATTCTCAACATGACTGAAGAAAAGGTGAAACAGTCACTCTCATTCTCTCCTAGTGAGTGTTCATTGTAAGAATTTTAATCCATTGGGAAATGTATGTTAAGAATTTTAATAATCTCACTTCACCTGGTGATGTTCTTCCTACAATTTTTCCTAAAGAAACAATCTGATATAGATATATATGTGACTTTTATGTATAATAACATTTATCAAATTATTTATAAAAGCAAATATTAAAAACAATTTTAAATTATTGTTATGTAAGTTATAAGAACATAAGTATTAGGAAAAACAGTATCCATGAAAATTATGCTTGAAATAGTATTCAATGATATGGGAAAATATTAATTATATAACATTTGGTAAAAAAAATTGAATATACATTTGAAACAGTGTATATGAATATATACCTGGAGGGAAAAATGGAAAATAATATGCCAATATAAGGATAATTACTTTTTTTTTAATAGAGATGGGGTCTCGCTCTTGCTCAGGCTGGACTTGAACTCCTGATCTTGAGTGATCCTCCCACCTCGGCCTCCCGGAGTGTTTGGATTACAGGCGTGAGCCACCACTCCGGGCCGATAATTACTTTTAAAATGTGAAATCACAGGTAATTTGTGTTTTCATATTTATGCCTTCAGTAATTATCCATAATGACCATGTATTACTTTTGTTATCAGTAAAAGTAATACAGCATACAAATATCAAGAAACAAAGGTGGCTTGGGACTGAGATGAGAGCTACCTCCAGAGACACAGCCTTCAGAGGACAGGTGGCCTGACGGCCCTTGGCTGTCCCATGGCTGTCTTTCACAGCTGCCATCATATTTGCATTAGTATCAAAGCAGCAATGCCCAGGTGAAGGCAAGTGCTCATAATCAACTTGTTATATTTGCCACTCTTTATATATTTATTTATAATTCTATCATATATCCTTTATGAATATATATATTACTCTCTTGTGAGTCAATATGTTAGGCAGAGTGTGCATACATACTTTAAACTACTAAATCCATGAGTCAGAAGGTGTCAAACAAGGCTAGACATCAGAATAACCTGGGAGGGTTTTAAAAAATAATATACCCAAGTCTTACCCACAGATACTCTTAATTTAGTAGGTCTGGGGGTAGGAATTGGACACCTTCATCTTTAAAAGTTTTTATTGTTGCTTGTGTATAATTAGCAGAAAATAATTGGACATAGAATGAGAGAAGGATTTTCACTTACATCCAAATACTTCAATACTATATTCAATAACTCCTGTAGTGCATTTAGATTTTTATTAGAAATATGCCATTCTATTAAGCCTCAAAGATTCTGTTTTGGTCTTCTAGTCAAAATGATGGAATATTATTAAGATATTAGAACCAGATATTTTAATTTCCTTATGTGCCATGCTCTTCAACAATGTCCAATAACAGCTCTTGGGAATTTTCAATTAGATTACTTCTTTGAGCAGCTTTATAAATGCTGAGCTGTGTGTCATATCAGAGTGTTAGGAGGTGCTTTTGATATAACAAGTCCTCTCATATCATTAACAAATATTTTACAACTTTGTGTACACTGAGGTCTCAAACACCTCTACACTGTGGTCATCCTTTTCCCCAAGTGAGTAGGAAGGAAATAATCTAGAAGAGAGGAGCCTAGTAAAGGTTACTTCCAGTCAACTTGAGTAGATTTCACGGTGTCCCTCACTGCTTATTTACTGATTTTTAATTTCAGGAGTTGTGGTAAGAATTTAAAGGTGAGGCCACCTGTGAATCTCCAGGTAGAAGATGCACGGTCACCCGTTCCACCCATCCCTGTGCTTTTCACTTCATCTGCCTGGTTCATGCTCCAATACATGTAACACTCTTATTATTTTTCATTTCCTGTGGGATGTTTTCTTGGGGTCTCAAATGAGATCTACCACCATCCTGTATGCTCTGTTTATTGCAGAACTAAACGAAGCATGCCAGGAAGCATCTGAAAACAATTAAAAATAATTGAAATGAGATGTGGACTCTACTAGTCTCATTAAGTTTTTTATTTCATCCTCTGTACATTGGGGGATTTAGATGAGAACCTCTGATCCCTCTGGCCTCCTGCTGGCAGGAGGGATCCCTTTCCCACGGCAGATAAAGGGCCATCAGTTTCCAGTGCTGGTGCTGTGCTTGAAACGACCAGGCAGGGAAAAGGCCTGATGGTTGCCAAGAGGCTTTTGCGAGAGGAGACGTCTCTCTCCACTAGCTGCCTTTGAGCAGCTGCTTTATGAATTAATAAACATCACTATGAATATGCACACTTCCCTTATTAAGAATTCACAAACACATTAATCAGGCAGCTCACATGAACTCAGGATATTAAAGTTAGCTTTTCTGTTGCCTTTTGTTGAGCGAGAATAAAAAAGAGACAGAGAGAGAGAGAGAGAGAGCGCGCGAGTGCCAGGCAGACACACAGAGACAGGAGAGACAGAGAGACAGGGGAGACACTAAAATATTTCAAATATTTCTTTATATAAGAAGGGGAGACAATAAAAATGTTTTAAAAAGTTACTGAGATGAGATCATATTTCAAAAGTCCTCATTTAAGGTAACTTGGATGCAATAGCTTAACTATCTTAAAAGTTATATTTGTAACCCATCTGATGGTTTAGTTACATCAAAATATCATGCATGCTTTTCTACAGAAGAAAATGGCTAACCTAGAAGACATTGTTTCTGAGTAGAAAAAAAAAATCCTCCTTTTTTTTTTGGTAACCAGAAAGGCCAGGGAAATTTAACTGTGAGGTAATTATTCTTAGTAAGATAGTTGACATGATTCTGTAACAGGGATGAGGAAATGAGATTAGCACTTACCATGAAGAATGACTTAGATGTGCTCAGATATGAGCTTGGAATAATGTGTGTATAAGAAAGATAAAGGTAGGTATTTTATTAAAGTGATGGCACTTGTGATGATTATTCTATGGGCAGCACTGTGGATATGCATGTTTGACCGAAAAAAAAGAGCACTGGGAAGATTCAAAGTACAATTGACCTTTTAATTTTCTTTATTTCAGAAAGATCTGATTACTCTTAGGCTCATCTTAAAATGTTCTCCCCTGTCAACTTTAGAACACTGATAATTACAATTTTTTTTTTCCCTGGCTGATCATGTTGATGGGACTCAGACAGTTAGAATCCCTCTAGTTTCTTCCAAAATTTCTATGAGTAAATCAATCATAAGGGAAATTCCACCTTTTTCAGACAGAGGATACTTTTCACATAATATGGTAAATTCATGATTGTTCTCATCAGTTCTACATTAAGCAACACCACTCCTTCCCTGTCCTTGTCTAGGGAAAGACAAGAACTTTGCAGTTTCTTCCCCCACACAAAGCATGTTGTTTATGATAATAATAGCCAGCATTTATTAAACACTATGTTTAAACACATACATTGTTCTCAATGGTTCATATGCATTTTCTCATCCCAGACAGCAAGCGTATGAGGTAGAATACTATTGTTAGTTTGGTTTTTATACATAAGAAAACTACAGTTAAAGAGGGAAAATGACTTGTTTATGTAATATTTAAAGGCAGAGCTAGGACTCAGACCCTGACGGTACATCCATGTTCTTAACCATCACACCTGCTACCTCTATGGATCCTAGACACATTCCACTGGTCTGATTAAGATGCAAAGTCCAGAAGAAAAGAGAGAACAGGCATTCCTGAGGAACTGAACGAGCTCAAAATTTCTGGAAATGAGGAAGCATAGATTATGAGGGAGTTTGTGGTATGAGATGAAGACCACAGAGTCTGGAATGTCAGGGGTCTCAGACATGATCCCTATTAAGAAGGATAAACCTTATCCTAAGGCAATGTGAAGCTTCTAGAGAGTATCAATCATAGCAGTTGAATACTCAGACTTGGCATTTCAAGCAGACACTGACTGGAAGTTGAGGATGGGAAGCAGAGATTGGATTAGGAGGATAATGCCATGGTCCATTCAGAGAAATGGACAGCTATGTTTCTGGCCCTGAGCATGTAAGGAAAATATCTTATATGTAGATAGATATCAGATGTGTAGATAGATGGAGTCATAAGAAATAATAATTGACAATGTGTGTATGAATTATAGTAGGCCCTGAATACATTTTTATTTCTTCACCTCTTTCTTTCACAGAGATAAATGAACAAATTTCCCTAAACCCTTCACATACTTAATGTGTTTTGTAGATATTCAAGTAAGCAAGTATCAGAAGCCCAGGAAAAGATTATTTGCTGTAGGGATTGAATTCGAAATTTTATTAGCACATTTAATAGTTTTCAGTGTAACTTTTCCTAGTTGTGCCATTCTTTTTCCTAGATCTATAACCAACACTAATTTCCAAGACTGCATGAAATTTCAACCCCCTATTGAGGGGAATGGGAAAATGATTTTGAGATGATTATGACTCTATTATTATATTTCTTGCATCACAAATTTCAGATTTAAACTATTAAGACTGTTTAAAGGAAAGATAGCAGTCAAGACTACACAAATAATATAACACAAAATTCTCTATATCCCTAAAGTCATTTTATCATTTATTGTTATTCCACTTGTTTAGAAATACAGAAATTCTACCTATAGGGTGAAGTCCATTTTTGAAATTTTAGTATGTGGAACTGACTCCTGTTATCATCAGAGAGAAAATGGGATCTAGAATTAGAGAATAAATAGATGTAGTAAAGAACCAAGACTAGAGTTTATTTTTATGAAATAGCCTTAGTGTGAGTAAAAAAGATTTTAAAGTCTTGGTATTTTTTTCTCTATTAGTAGAGAGTGAAATATAACTATGAAATGAATAACTGATGACTTATGCTTTGTAAGGAAGTGATATGGGAAAAATTAAGCTATAAATGTAAATATAGATATAGACACAGGTAAAGATATAGATACAGAAACAATTATATATAAATGTAGATAAATATATATGCTTGTGTATGTATAACAGTTTCTGTATCTACATGTTTGTCTTATATGTACATACGTGTGTCTATATGTATGTGTATATTTATGTGTGTACATATACACATTCAGGATATTCACAGAGCCTAGGGTGGAGGAGGAATATTAAGAATGGGTAAACAAAAGTCACCTAAACTTAAAACACCCTAGTTTTATACATTTTAGGATCTGTGTAGCAAGCCTAGGGAAACAAGAGGCAATTACACTCAAGTGTTAAATCAAGAACATTTTAATAGAAGCGTAGGCACAGAGCAAATGTTATTCAGGATTCATTTTATCTATAACTTGATTTGTTTTGATTAAACCAATTTAAGACTAACAAAGAGTGGATGTATGGGTGATGCTACCGAGTTTCTCACAAGGAGGAAGGGTGAATATAAGACAGTTGCACATTTTTTACTAATGACATATGTAAAATGTCATGGAAGTTCTCTTTATTTAAAATTCTAGCTTTTAAAAATAATTATAAAAATACTTACAAGGACTTTTTTATGACCTCATTCACACAGACTATTTCTTTTCTGTTTAAGATTTGGTTATTTAGTGGGAGATTTCTATTCCATAATGATGAATGTGTTTGTGAATTCCTTCTATTTATTTATTTATTTATTATTTTTTTTTTTGAGACAATCTCACTCTGTTGCCCAGGCTAGAGTGCCGTGGCATCAGCCTAGCTCACAACAACCTCAAACTCCTGGGCTCAAGCGATCCTCCTGCCTCAGCCTCCTGAGTAGATGGGACTATAGGCATGCACCACCATGCCTGGCTAATTTTTTCTATATATATATTTTAGATGTCCAGATCATTTTTTTCTATTTTTAGTAGAGATGGGGTCTCGCTCTTGCTCAGGCTGGTCTTGAACTCCTGAACTCAAACAATCCTCCCGCCTCAGCCTCCCAGAGTGCTAGGATTACAGACGTGAGCACCTCGCCCGGCCTATTTATTTATTTTTATTTTGGAATATTATGGGGGTAAAAATATTTTGGTTACATAAATTGCTTTTGTGCTGTTTGAGTCAAAGTTATAAGTGAACCTGGATGGAACTGGAGACCATTATTCTAATCTAAGTGAAATATTACAAGAATAAAAAACAATCACCACATATAGTCACTATTAAACTGAAACTAATTGATCAACACTCATGTGTACATATGGTAGTAAAACTCAGAGGAAACCAAGCAGGTGGGAGGCGGGGGGGGAGGAGACAGGTAAATTCACACCTTCTCTTTAAATAATGTTTGAAGAGGCTCCATGCTCTATCTAGCAAGCATCTTTGTAGCATTTTTATTATGTTGATTTTCTGGAATAATGTTTGGAAGCTTATCTAATTTGTTTTATATGCCACGTAGTATATACTTCATGTAGAAATTCAAGCACTTTCTGATAATTCATTGCATTTGAACTGTGTTGGTTTTGACTGAATAATTTTTCCTGGCATTATGTATGTCTACATCTACCTCAAACATTCATATGCTTCCAAATTAGCACATGAATTATAAAAAAAAGTAGATAAATGAAGTGTTCAGTTTAATAATATATATATTGTGTCTGGCCAGGATGGCCCTAAAGGTTACCTTAGCTTAACTAAACTGCAACAGGTTTCTTCTTTGTCCCATGACCTTTCTTTAGAACATTTACTTTAGAAAGCTTGAAATTGTAAATTTTTTTCTTTGTCCCTTTGAGATGTAAATCTTCTAACTTCTTGACAATTTTACAACGACAAATGTTTTTCCTAAGGACCCAGGAGTCAACCCTTTGAAATATAATCACCAAGAAAGTGTCCTTATCTTCCATTCTCTGTGGGAGGGAAGGAGCCTAGCTTACATTAGCACCAATTAGCAAACAGGGATGGCTTAATCACAATGACCAATCTTCCCCCTAAGGTCCTCCAATACTTGCTCCCCCAGCCTTGGAAACTCTTTGTCCTTTTGTTTCAGTGGAGTAGAGTTCAATCTCTTTCCCGTTATTACAATAGCCCACCCCTATTGCAATCATCTTGAGTAGTCTTCTTTGCCTGTTCAACTTGTCTGCTGCAGTTTTTCTTTGACACTACCAAATTTTATGCTTCATTTTGACATGTTTTGTAGAGGGATATGGCCAGGGACTTTTTCTGAAGTATAATTAGATTAGACAGCAAAGCTTAATAGGAGAAAATACAATAAAATTAAGAATTGTAGGTCTAATATCATAGAAAAAACTCATTAAGTCCAAAACACAATTTTAATGCATTTGTTATAGATCCAATTTTAATGGGAAAATAATGTTAATAAAATGTGTATTTGCATGTGTATGCATGCATGTACTGTGCATCAGTACAGAAAAAGGATACAATGGCCATCTCTAGAAAGTGATATTATAATTTAAAATTTATTTTTCGGTATTCTTGAATTTTTTCTAAAAATTTTAAACTTATAAGTTTAAAATAATATTTAAATTTATTAAATACTAATATTTAACTCTTTAACTTTAAATTTTAGTGTTGTGATAAGTTCTATTGTTGGTAACTGGCTTCGGGCATGTCCATTACTTATACTTGGTGGCTTTCTTTCTCATGAAAACCCTATCGAGGGACCTCAGCACTCTCAGCACAAATAAATTAAAATCATTTCATTAAGCCTTCTCAGTTTTCTAAAGCCAACATGGAAACACGTCAATGGAAAATTCAAAGCTTTCCTTGGAAATTTCTACAAAGCTAATGCTAAGGGAATAGAGGGAATTCCTGAGCTTCAAGGAGTAGAAAATGAATATACCCTGCAACTGAAGGGATGGATCTCTGTTGATTCAACATGAAGAAATTCCTAAAAACAAAAACCAAAAAACTCTATGTCTCTGAATTCAAACCTCATTTGTATACAAGTCAAAGTGAAGCTTTCTTTCCAGGAAAAGTAATTTATCACGTGAATGAATTATTTTCTTTCTTTCTTTTATTCTTTCTGTTTCTCCTCCATCCCTTTTTATGTACATGGACTTGGAAAAGAAGCATTGAGCAAGACAAAACTGCAAAATGTGGAGTCGAAATTGTCAAGGTGCCAGAGTGACTCATCTATCATTTTCACACCTAGATAAAAGATGTCTATGTTGCCAGGGAGGCTTTCTCCTATTTTCTTAAAATTTCTTCTTTGTTTTTCTGTTTGGAATGTTTAATTACAATAACTTAAGACTGTGCTAAAGCCATATGCCCTGCAGGTGATTATCAGAGGTCCATATGGCTGCCAAAATTGAGTGCTCCAGCCTTTGCATATTGGACTCACGTAGGAGTGAAAAGCGATGATACACTAAAAAAAAAAAAAAAGTATGCATTGTCATATTATTTATTATCTGCATTCTTTCATTTTTTTGATGAAAAGGAGTTAAAGAGAGGGTGAAGATATACGTGAACTGATGAATTTTAAAAATTCGCTTGCTAAATTATAAGCATACTGTTTTAAGAGAAGTTAAAAGGTATAAACAGATAAATAAAAGATTATTTATATAATAAAAAAGATTTTTCACATCACAAAAGAATTTCAAGGAAGATTTTAAAAATGGTTACCTTTCATCTTGAATTTTAAATACATTTTGATTCCCCAAAACTAGCTCTATATAAACATTTTTTAAAAATCTACCTATTTACAAACTTAGAAATTAAAAAATAACGACTATTTTTAAACATAAGGGCAAATTTCATAAAAAATATTAACTATAAACATACAATTGAAAGAATTCTTTATTTATAGTGATTGAGAGACAACACCAATGACAGATAACTACCTTTAAATATTTTATCTAAATGAAAATAGTTGATATTAAATGTATTATGTTTTCTTAAAATATAATACTTTTGCAAGCATATATTCTCTGTTATCCACTGTTCCTTTTAGCAGTGAAGGATTATAATATGACTGTGCAATAGTGTTTGGCTTGTGAAATAGCTGGAAACTTATTCTCCTCCCTCGAAAAACCTTACATGGTTCAGCAGCTATCTTCTGCCAAAATCACTGATATGGATGATCGTTTTTTGACTTCTAACCTCAGAGTAATAGAGATTAAGTGTTAGTTGAATTGAGTCAATAATGTCTGCTATTGTAACTCTAATAACCACATTAGAATCTGGTGAGGAAGGTAGAGCAAAGTAGTACGGGCAGTGTTAAAGAGAGGGAGAAATTAACGTAATGGCATTCATGTCTATTACCTCCTTTGCTAAGGTCTAGTGAAGTTTTTCTTACTGCTTGTCTAACTAGCTATTGGGTGAGTGCTACTATCATTGGTTTTATTTGTTGATCTGTTTTTTCTTGCTAAAGCCTTTGAGATTTTAAACAGAAGGTGATCACTGAGACCACAGTAATGAAATCCCTGTGTTTTCCTGTGTGGATGTACAGGCTGGCAAGACACTTATGTGTCACTTAACAATGGGGTTCTGAGAGATGCGTGGCTAGGTGATGTTGTCATTGTATCAACATCATAGAGTGCATTTACACAAATCTAGATGGTATAGCCTATTGCATACCTAGGCAATATGGTATAGCCTATCACTTCTAGGCAACAAACCTGTATGAGAGCTTACTGTCCTGAATACTACAGAATTTGTGTTTCTAAACATACCTAGAGAAATGTTTCAGTAAAAATATGATATAACAGATAAAAAAATGGTACATCTGTGTAGGGCACTTACCATGGATGGAGCTTGCAGGACTGGAAGTTGCTCTAGGTGAGTCAGTGAGTGGTGAGTGGAGGTGAAGGCTCAGGACAGAACTGTATGCTACTATAGACTTTATATACACTGTAAACTAAGGATATACTAAATTTATAAAAAATATTTTTTCTTCAATCATAAATTAACATAGTTTACTGTAACATTTTTATTTTATAAACTTTTATTTATCTAATTTTTGTAAAATAACAGTTTAAAGCACAAACACATTGTATAGTTGAACAAAATATTTTTATATCCTTGTTCTATGTTTAACTTTTCTATTTTTTACTTTTTTTGTTAAAAATTAAGACATAAACACACATTATCCTAGTTTTAGGCAGGGTCAGAATCATTAATATCACTGTCTTCCACTTCTACTTCTTGCCCCACTGGAAGGTCTTCAGGGGCAATAACATGCATGGAGCTGTCATCTCCTATGATAACAATGCATTCTTCTGGAATACCTCTGAAGCCGTGCCTGAGGCTGTTTGACAACAACTTAATTTTTTATAAGTAGAAGAAGTACGTGGTAAAAAGTGCAATAAAAGATATAGCATAGTAAATACACAAACCAGTAACATAATCATCTATTATCATTATCAAGCATTTTGTATTGTAATTGTATGTGCTATACTTTTATACAACTGGCAGCAAAGTTGGTTTGTTTACACTAGAATTACCGCAAACACATGAATAATGCATTGCACTACAACTTTAGGATGGCCATAATGTCATTAAGCAACAGGAATTTTTCAGCTCCATTATAATCTTATGGAGCAGTCTGTTGTTGACCAAAATGTTGTTAAGTGATGCATGACTACCCAATTCTATTAAACTGGATAGAGCACAACTTTCCTCTGTGTGTTAGCATATTTACAAAGTGTATACCTAGAAGAGGTAAGATTGGAAGTTCATTTGGACCTTTTCTCAAGAGAGCATTATAAAAATGAATTTTATGCTATTAAAAGCCAAGTGGAAATTTATTTTAGAGTTTGCAAGGGCCTACAAATAAGAGCAGTGACATATGCTTCAACTTTCCTGATATTTACCTATATTTTTATGTATTTTAGATTTGTTTTAAAGTATTTATTGGAAAGTAAATTTAGAGGGTGTTAATAGATTATGGTCAATTTAAAAGCACTTAATTTTATAAGAAACATCCTCAACTTTCTCTTGAGGTATAGAGAGCTCTAATAATGTGACCTGGACTTCTTTGAAAGACCCAAGAAGTCCCCCCTTCCCCTCTGTGCACTGGTAACAATGGCTATCTTTTCTTTTTCTTTTTTTTTTTAATTGACAATGGCTATTTATTGACAATTTTCTGCACACTCTCTCTGAGAATCCAACATTATTTTGTTTAACTGGATGACAACCCTAATGGAGAGATCATTCTTGGTAAATAAGTGGAAAATATTTTCTTTTTCCCCCTCAGGGATGCCTACAATGAGATATCATTTACCCAGTGAGAATGGCCTTTATCAAAAAGTCCCCAAACAATAAATGTTGGCATAGATGAAGAGAGATAGGAACACTCATACACTGCTGGTAGGACTGAAAATTAGTACAACCTCTGTGGAAGGTAATGTGGAGATACCTCCAAGAGCTAAAAGTAGAAATACCATTTGATCCAGCAATTCCATTACTGGGCATCTACCCAAAGGGGGGGAAAAAAATCTGCACTCGAATGTTTATAGCAGCACAATTCATAATGCAAACATGTGGAAACAGCCCAAGTGCCCATCAGTACATGAGTGAATTAATAAAATGTGGTAAATGTATACCATGGAGTACTATTCAGCCACAAAAAACAATGGTGATCTAGTACCTCTTGTGTTATCCTGAATAGAGCTAGACCCCATTCTACTAAGTGAAGTAGCACAAGAATGGAAAAACAAGCGCCACATGTACTGACCATCAAATTGGTATTAACTGATCAATACTTAAGTGCATATAGAGTAATAACATTCATCACGTGTCAGGCAGGTGGGAGGGGGAGGTGGAGATGGGTAAATTCACACCCAGTTGTGGTGCGCACCATCTGGGGGATGGACACGCTTGAAGCTCTGACTTGGGAGAGGCAAAGGCAATATATGTAACCGAAACATTTGTATCCCCATGATAAGCTGAAATTTAGAAAAGTAAAAATAAATTAAGAAAGAAAAGAACACTTAAAACAGTAAAAAAATGAAAAAAAAATATTTGGTGACATCGAGCATAATATTCCAAACTAATGAGTATGGTATGGTATTTATTTAGTTTTGATTTATAATCCCTTTAGGGTTTTTAAAGTTGAACATTTTTTCATATGTTAATCACACAAACTGATTCCTTATTCTATGTATTGCCTGTTCTTTATCTTTGCTCATTTCTCATTTCATTTTTCCCTTTAATGTGTGATATGTAGAATTATTCATATATTCCAAAAACTGGTTATATAATATATGATATTTCTCTGATTGTGTAAGTTTGGCTTTTAACTTTAATGGGTTATCTACATTGAATAAACAGCTAAATGAATTCAAATTAATCCAGTTTTTCTTCATTGTTGTGCATTTTCTGTCTTCTCTACAAAATCTTCCTTACTATAACTACATAAAGATATTCTTCTATATTTTGTTTTTAAAATTACATGTTTTGATCTTTACGTTTAAGTCTTTAATTCATCTGGTATGTACTAATGTATCAAGTGTGGTAGAGAAATTCAATTTTATTTTTTTCCTGTTACATTATTACATTGATTTATTGACTATCTCTGTGCTAATACCAGAGTTTTAGTTACTACAGCTTTATATATACCATTCTTTTCTTCGAAAATTTGGCTTGGTTATTTTTGATCATTTTGATCATTTGATCTATATATATTTTTAAGATTAGCTTATGAAGTTCTGTAGAAAGTACTATTAAAATTTTGAATGAAATTGCATTGAATTCAAGAGATTAGTTGGAAACAAATTGACATCTTTAAGATACTAGCTCTGTATATACATACACCTTTTATTTAGGTCTTTTTGTGTATTTTCTTTTTTTCCTATAAAATTTTTATATATACTGCACAATTTTAAATGGTTTAATTTATTTTCAATTCTCTTCATATTTGTTCATCAATTTATATATACACTTTATGTTTTTGGTTTCTATTGTAAATAAGATATTTTTTCCTAATTACATTTACATATGTTGATTGCACTTTCTGGTGTACAAGGAAATCCTTGATTTTGAACACAATCTTGCTCTCAGCAAATTTTGACTCTGGTTTGTATGTGCTTTTTGATTTTTATAGATAATCATATTGCCTAGGAAATATATCTATGTTATTTCTTCCATTCAATTCCTTATAAGATTATGTCTTCTTTTCTTTTTTCAACATGTTGGGTAGAGCCTCAGGTAAAATGTTCAATTGAAATAAGCATAATAATAATGATTATTCTTGTCTTATTTTCTGATTAGAAGGGAAGTGCTTTAATATTTGTTCTGAAGTCTAACATTGCTCTAAGTTTCTGATTAATACACTTTTCATTAAGTGAGAGTTTTGTTGAATTAAAAACTTGAGTGAGTATTGAATTTCATCATACATTTTTCTGCACCAATAGAGATGAAGAAATATTTTATGTATTTGTGTATTATGTATTAATATACATACATATTTATACATTGGATTCAGTTTACTATTATTTTTTTTAGCATGTTTAGATCTATTTGTTATATGTGAGATTGGCCTATAATCTTACTAGTGTAGCCTTTGTCCAGTTTTACTAGCAAAGTGATATTAGTATATTAGTACAAAGTTTTCTAAAGTATATTAGGAAGATTTCTTTTTCTTGGTTTTCTTTAGGACACTGTATGTACGTTTGGATTACCTGTCCAGTGAAGGTTTGATAGAATATATATGTAAATCCTGTGTCAAAACCAAGAGTGTGGTATAATGGAAATAATGTGGAAATATTCTGTAGAGGTAGAGAGAGCATTGTTCTGCGCCAATAAGGGGAGGACTGAAAATTGACCACATGTTTTGGCAAAATGGAGATCATTGTTGATCCTGACCGGAGTAGATTTAATGAATTAATGTTGGAGAATGCCTATCTGGAGTAGATTTAAGAAAAAAATGGGAGGAAAGGATTTGTAAACTGTAAGAATAAGCAATTCTTTCAGTAATTTTTGGAGAAATGGGGAGCATATAATTGAGGTGGCAGCTTGGGGATGCTCTTATAGTATTGCTGCTTCCGTTACTTCTCTTTCCTCAGTTAAATAAGGATGAAATTCAAGACTCACTCAAATTTTAATTCTACAAAACTCTTACTTAATGTCAGCTAAAATAAAGAATCAGAGGTACTGGAGGCTTGAGGAGAAGAGAGAAAGTCTGGAATGGTCATCTAGAATATAAATGTGAATATATTAGGGAAATGAATGTATCTGTTGGCAGACAGCTCTCACTACCTCAGTTAAGGTGAGTGGCCATTAATTTAAAGTGAGACCAGTCAGCAAGATTTTGTGGTTTCTCTTGCTATACTCAAATCTATCAGTGTAAAACATAGAGTAAGCAGAGAGGTCAAATTATCTAGAGTACTTATATTTATTTTTACTAATTTTCTTTGCCAACTGAGTAACAGCAAAGTAAGAAAATTAAAGCAAGGTGAGGGTTAGAGGTGAGGGTTATGAATATGTTAAAATAGTATGTGTTATGCCAATGATGGCACATGAAATTTAAGCTGAGAAACAAGGACATATGAGGAGTAAGAGACTGTGAAAAGTAGCAGAACAATAAATTGTACATTTAGTTAAAGTACAGTGATTGCCGATGTCAGGATGCTAAAGGGGCTAAATGGAGAGAAATGAGATGGTGGTCAGGGTCAAAAGGCAGAAGTCTTGAAATTAAGATTATGAAAGGGTTACATTATCGATAATTGCAAGGTTTAATCAGTGAGCAGCTGAGATGGAGTGATGCATAAAATTTTGGAAGAAGATAAGGTTGAGGATTTGAGCAGTTTAGGCAAGCCATGTGTATACTGAAATTGTAAGAATAATAGAAGTGTCAAAGAGACTGAAAATGAACAATGGATTAAAGTATTCAAAAACTGACAAGGAGGAACCCAGGTTCTATAGATGTAAGTAGAATCTTATGACATAGGAGTTTTGAAACTGGGAATTTTAGGAGTGTCAGAGTTAGAAATCTCTGGAAGAGGCACTGAGAGCATTTCTCATCACCAGGAGAGAAAATTTCAAAGATATGGGAGAGAAAAAGCCCTGTCTTGACAGGGATGTCAGGAAAGCAATAGTATAGAAAAGGAAAGAGAGTCAAGAGCAAGATAACCCTAAGCTTCAGAGAAGAAGTTGAAGATGCAGAGGAAGTGAGACTCAGTGGGCCCAGTGGAAGGGTGCTTGCTGTCTCAGAGTAAGTAATAAGTGTTACTTTCATTGATGGCTTTCCATCAGTTCCTCAACTTGAAGCCATGTAAATACTCAATGAGCTTCTGAGTTTCTGCTCATGTAACCCTAGGGGCTACCATTTTCTTTATATTTGGGAGCTAGGATAGAAGAGATTTGGGTGAGACAGAGTAGGAGTGAGAGTAGAGTGGAGGGAAGGAGAGTGGGAGAGAAATATAGATGGATAATTAAAGACCACATTTACAAAAGAACACACACAATAGCATGATAAGAGTAAAGCAAGATTTAAGTAGTATTGATAAATTTGAGGTAATTTAAAGCTAATTTGGAATTTATGATCAAACCTTAAAAATAGTCAAGGAGTCTTCCTAACTGGTCTCTATTTTGTGGAAAAAAACAAAGTATCTTATTTCACCAAATAGAGCTAGAAGTAAGGAAGCATTGCTGGTTATTGGAGCTGCACTTCAGCCAAATGGTTGAAAGCATGGATCAGAGGCAACCTGCTCCCTCATGCATATTGGGTCTCCTCTTGCTAGCAATTACCTACCCTCTGTGCGTCTCAGTCTTCTCATCTATAAAGTGTACAAAAAAGTAATTATTTACCTCATATGTTGTTGATAAAATTATGTGAATTAATATTTAGTGAGTACTTTAAACATGATTGGAACATTATAGGAGTTATGAAATTATTTTCTGTTATTATTATTGACATTATTCTAATATTTATAAAACTATGAATCATGGAACTTAGTCTTGGAGGTGTCATGGTCAAACTATAAAGCAATCAAAAGTAATTTGAAATTACTCAGGCTTATTACCATTTTCTCACAAATCCTGAGAAGATAATGCATCTATGCAATACTTCTTAAATTCCTTGTCCCCTGCACCTTTGTTGTCCATGTACTGCTCACACTCCAGCTGTTTCATCTCCTTTCTTTCAGAGACTTTCTCCAATGGCATTGGATATCAGGTCTTTGTGTAAAATTCACCTGCTCAATAAGGTCAATTCTTACAACTGCATTTAAACCTGTAATGTCTCCCATTACCAACAATGTCCACACTCTCCATCTGTCTTGTCCTTTTCTCATGGAAACTTTCACCTTCTACCAAACTACACAATTTGCTTATTTATCATGTCTACTATCAGTCTCCTTATGCTAGAATGAAAACTCCATAATGGTGTGGATCCTTGTTTTATTCACTGAAGTGTCCCAAACACCTAGAATAGTGCCGTATTCAGAGTGCATGCTCAATATATAATTCCTCTATTATAGCTTATACAGCTTTCAGTATTTTCTTTCAGCTCCTGGAATACAGAGACAATCTCTCACCCTAAATATTCCTCTTTCTTCTCCTACCTCTCAGGCTCTGTTCTTTACCATATACTCTTTGAATCTGCTTATAAAAGCTTTGGTTCTGTCTGGCAGAAACCTAGAGAGAAAATGATAATGAAGACCTGATATGCAATCAGTCTTTACTTCAGGAGGCTTGGAGGGAAGGGTAGCTTGCAAAAATACCTATAGCAATAATTATTTTTTCTTTCTCATAGTCTTATTTTGTTTGTTTTTGCTATTCTGTTAATTCTTTTTTTTTCTTAACTAGAAAGAAGAGGTTATTAGAAGAGAGTTCAGTAAATTAACTGCCATCTATGATTATTATATTAGGATTACAAGCAAATAGAACAAATTGTGTAACAAAGGCATTGAATTGTCTTCCAAAATATTCCACGACTCCCCACTGCAATACTAATAAACGTTATGAACCTAAGCTGAAACCTATATTGACTTCCTCAATTTATATCTAACCAATTTCCGAACTTCATGTCTTTCTGATTCTTTAAATATACTCTAAACATATTTCAAGTTGAAGAACAAAAAACTGGCCTTTAATATTTTCAATATTTATATTTTGACACACTTGCACATATTTGATGCTGATACCCTAAGCCTCTTGAGGAAGATTTGAGGAAGCAATGCCAAATTTCAACAGTTATACATGCATCTGATGTAAACCAAGACAATTTGTGTAAAAATCTTAATGGAAACCCTTTTTTACTTGTGAGAATCTGAGGGCTAAAGATATTCAAGTTAATGTGATATATAAATGTTTATTTGATGAACTATTTTAAATGCCGGGGAAATACAAGAAATTCATGTTTTATAGAAAAAAAGGTTTAGGATAGAATTTTTTCAAGTCTTTCCATTCACCGATGTTTTAACGTTTGTCATGGTAGACTCTGTAAATAACATAGAACATATTTCAAGGGACTATGAAATGTCAACAGTGAAAAAGTTCGTAGTACCATTTCCTAATAACTAAAATTACTTTGGAATCAATTCTCAAAAATATGTGACAGTAAATGTGTAAAATGATTTATATTCTACATCTTTTTTAAGGATATTTGTATTCTCAACTCTGACGAAACATAGAAAGTAAAACTTCAATTTAGAATATAAATAAAATAAAAAATTGCTAGGAGGCCCACAAATGATTGAGCTAAACCTATAAAGAATTCACTATAAATATGGAAACTTTATATACCATGAGAGATTTTCCTGCTGAGCTGGGTTAATAGGTTCAGATAGGCTGGTGGCCTAAGTAGGTTCTTCCCTACTTAGCGTTTTCCTTTAAGGACTGCTCCAGGTATGTCTGCTGTGACAGCAGTTTTGGGAGTTTAACATCACAGTGCCTTTTGATCCCATTTCAGCTGCTGTGATTAAACAGACACACATCACTTGCTGTGCCATAGTGAAGGAAACTTGTGGTTCACCTTTGCTGAATTAGTACCCACTGAGCACTGCAAATATTTAAAATGTCAATCCATTTGATAATGTCAGCGAGGCCTGCAAATACCACAAAATGGCACCAAGGAAGCATTCAACATAGACAGAACATTTAACATCTCTCTCCTTCAAGGTAAAATGGGAGTTAAATGGAAACAGTAAACCTCTGATGAAGTTACTAAGGTAGGCAAATTAAATAGCCCTAAATGAGATGTGGGCTAGTAGCTCATTGTTTTGTATATTCTCTCACCAGGAAAAAAAAAAAAATAGTTCTATCAATGATTTTAAGGCCAGCACTGTTGTTTTTGGAGAATTAATTTATATTAACAAAAGATTAGGGAGTTCCTCACAAAATCCGTCTGTTGTCATTTTTAGGCAATTTGTGAATACTTGCCCCAAGAACTGAGTTCTAAATGAAAACTTCAGTTTTCATGTGACATCTTTACTTCATCATCAAGCGTTAAATTCTAAAAGTCACAAAGCAGGACACAATCCTAGTGTAAGGTTTAGAAATATTAGCAAAGCCAGAGACCACCCAGTAATCTCATGATCTTTCCATTATCTCCTAGTACTAAACTCAATCTCAAAATGCAGTTATAATTTTGGTGTATTTTAGTTTTGTTTTGATTATAACTGTTGATACACAATGAATAGGATTTCAAACATTTTTGGTTTCTTCTATTGACATATGTATTCATTAAGGTGAAAGGCTAAATTGCTCTACCAAAATATCCAATTCATTTCTCAATCAGGAAACATTCAGCGATAAATGTCCAAAGTCAGTTAGAAGCTCTGCTCCAGGGGACATTTTGGGTCCAGGAGGGCAGGTGTGCCATATTCACAGAGGACTTCCAAGGCAAGTTGATTCCACAGTCATTCTTGCCTTTGTAAAAGGGAAAGAGCCCTGGATTTCCTCTTAAATGTGAGTGTAAGTTGCAAATACCCCTTAGTCACATGATCACACTTGGCTACCAGCCTAAGAAATATGGTCTAATATCCAAGAAGAACACAGAAGATTAATTTCTCTCCATGGAACCATTTGTTCATCTATGTGTTGTAGAGTGAATCCACTATTTTCATTACACATGGAAAAAGATGGCACTTTGAATTGAATATAGCAAACAAAGAGAAAAAGAATATGTGAACACAAATGTCAAGAATACTTGAATATTGATAAATATAAAATTCACATATAAAATTTTAATATAATACTGGTACTTTTGTGTCAGCATCCTTGGTCACAAATCTCTCCTGTTAAATACAGTTTTGTTGTGTTTCATTTTGTTCAAAGAAAACAAATAAATTTTATTTTTATCATTAGACTCCCCTATTTTTAAATATAAAGACGTTTAAAAAGATGAAATAAAACTTAATAAATTAAAATACAGTTAATGTTTATAGTGACCACAGTTTAAAAAATAGGAAACTCATGCATGGAAGTAAAAGACTATAAATAGAACTATATTCCTATGATTTGTTTAATTTTTATTATATTTATTTATTTTCTGACTATAAGACCCCACCCCTCAACACCACACCAGTCTGGCTATTTAAATTGTTGTATAGTAAATATTATAAGAATTCACTCATCTTGGAAAAATCAGTAGTTTGGGATAGCAATTTTATGCTTGATTGAAAATTTTCTAAGCCTAATTTCACTCTATTAATTCTAGAACTAATCCTTCTATCAAACACTTTCTATTCCCAATTGGTGTTTGCATGCTGTCAATAATTATAGACGATTATCACATATCCTTTAAAGCACCTCTGA
The DNA here is from genome assembly GCF_041146395.1 of Eulemur rufifrons. Classification (NCBI taxonomy): domain Eukaryota; kingdom Metazoa; phylum Chordata; class Mammalia; order Primates; family Lemuridae; genus Eulemur; species Eulemur rufifrons. The sequence goes on along the minus strand of NC_090997.1, from coordinate 67,321,909 downwards.
GCCATGCTTTTAAAATATAATTGCTTTATTTAAAAAATAATCTAATGTGATGAAAAGTGCCATAATTAAAATAGCAAGGGTGAAGACTTATGATGTAGAAACAAGCACTGTTATGGTCTATATAGCACGCTATTTCAAGAGCATGCTGAATTAGCTGATTATTATTACTCTTCCCACATGAATCAATCCCTACAACTCATTAATCATTTTTGCCATCTTTCTTGGAAGTTCCCCCACTTTGTCTTCATCACATACCATTTTTAACATGTTACACCTAAATGACACTTGTCTCAGATGCAGTCTTAGCAATATCAAATAGTGATACCCTATCACAATTTTAAAGTTGGTAATTGTTTTCAATTTTAAGTTGAATTTCTATTGTGTTAATAATTATAATGAAGACTGTCTCTCAGTTTCAGAATTTCTATTCTCCAAGGCATTATACCCATAATTTATTCATTTATCTTGCTATCCAAAATATTTCTTGAGTGACTAGTAGGTGCTAGGCACTATGCTAAGTACTAGAGCTTCCATGATGAGCACAAAGAAACACAGAATTGGTGTCATGAAGTTTATAGTTTAGTAGGAAAGATAGATGTTAAAGAAATAATTGAATATTTAAATTTGAAACTTTAGATGTAGCAAACACTTTGAAAGAGGGTTATGAAGTATTTTCAAAGCTTACAATAACAGACATTGATCTAATCAGTGAGAAAAGGGAAGCTCTCCCAGAGGACAATTAGCTAAGCTACGATCCTGCGAAGAGCCGGAAATTATGTAAAAGCAAAAGTTGAAAGAGGTGTAAGAGGTAAGTCCGTGTCAGATAAAAGCACAGTTTCATTATGGAAAACTAGACATAGGCCAGACTGAAATGCAGAGAGAGGAAAAGCATGTTGTGAACTGAAATTACAGGTAGGACGAGGCTTATAAAGCTAAACTATATCAAGGATGTGGTTTTTCATTAGGTTTTTAGAATTATTTTAAACTTGTGGATGATATGACCAGCTTTATGTTTTGAAAAAATCACTCTGCCAGCTCTATGGAGATCTGAGCTTGGGTCATAATCCCAAACCTACATTTTGAAATTCCCAAATATCAAAATTTCTAAAGTCTAAAATCCCCAAAATCACAATTCTGAAAGATCAAAATCCTGAAAATATAATTCTGGAAATAATAATTTTAAAATTCTTTAAAAGATACTTGTTTATATTTTCAAAAGGGGATTTATCTGAGAAACAAAAACACAACAAAACACTTCATGGGCCACTTTACACAACCAAATAGGCAATAATAACATACATATTTTTGGAAGCATGAACACCTAGGTATACTAATGAGAGTCACACAGGTATAACAGTTATGAGCAGATGAACTCCATTCATATAATTTAGGTCATAAAGGGAATTGTACAACTTTTATCACTATGGTTGGTAATTGTGTGCACTTATGTTCATAATCGTGGTCATCTGAAATACCATGACAGACAACCTAACTCTTTTGATGAAATCGATCCAAAATCACAATGGATTATGACTGCATATGCAGTTGTCCAAAAAGCCACGACATTAAGAAATTTTACCTGTCTCTAATGCAGATGTACAAAAGAAACATCTTTTCATTTACTGAGGAACTGTCAACATTTTTATGGACATGCATAATGCTTATAAAAAAATCAATTTATGATAATGTATTTTCATAGAATCAAATTTATAAAAAATGCATAAAACAAATTACAACTCTCTAAGTCTTTACACAATACCTTCTGTATTGGGAATGATACAAAGATGAAATATAGGATAGCAAATTGTAAAAAATAATGCTGGCAATTTAAAATGGTGGGGAAAAACTTTATAAAAAGGTAAATAGAAACAAAACAAAAAACCAAAAAAAAAACCCCTCCCAATAGCCAAAAAGAAAATTTGACATATGAAGAAGTATATTATAGGAATAAATTATGAGCAATTGCAAAAAGGTAGTCTACAAGAGCTGGCTGACTTTCATCATTATATTTTGAAGTCTTTCATTACAATGAATAGCTACTTTTAAAAAATGTTTTCAGGGCATAGCTCTCCTTGAAGAATATATTCCCATTCATTTTCTATATTGTACTACTCTTTTAAAAATTCTTCTATGATTTGACATACATTGACATGAGCATTCCCTATTAAATTTTCTGTGCCATTTTTCTGTGCCATGTTTCTACGTTGCTTTGGGAAATCCGTTGTATATATAGACCACATACATAGACCGTGGTCTTATACACAGACCACAAATCTGGCAGAAATGATACTGGAGATAGAACAGCAACACTGGTGCTTAAGTGCCTTCTTATTGTACTGTGCACATAATTATTTTCAAACTGGTCATAACTGCTGGCTTCTTCAAGCAAATATGGTTTTAATTGGTTAAAAGCTCCTGGAATTTCAGTAGCTGGAAGGAATGCCAATTCAGACAAATGACTCATTTTTAAAGTGAAGTTTCCATCGTTGCCATATTGTGTGGCCAAGCCACTCTCTAAATTTTCTACCACCTGCAGATAAAGACAATAACAAGGTAATTGTTCCACCTAACACAATGCAACTATCCTGCATACATCCTAAACACACAAATCCCTTCCTCGGAATTCAGCTTTCAGGATTTCTGTACTCAGATTTTGGTATTTTGGGATTGGAATTTTTGGGATTTTAGATGTTAGAAATTTTAGACTTTATGGATTTTCATCTTCCAGGATCTCAACATTTGGGATTATAAATTCGGGATTATGTGCTTAGATATGATGATTGGCACCAGGAAATCCAATTGAAGGTGGCATAAGATGATCCAGAAAGTGAAATTAGGAGTCTATTTCTGTGCTTTGTATGATCAATTATTGTATTATAATTTGGGCTATAGTTATGGTAGTGGAGAGTCAGAGGGGCAAGTTCACTATAGAGCTTCTTAAAAGATAAAATCACTAAGACTTTGTATTAATGTACATGGATGGGGAAAGGAGAGAGCGATATTGAGAATGGCTCATGATTTCTGGCTTACATAACAAAACAGATGTTGCTCTTGTTGTCTGAAATAAAATGGTTCTCAGAACCAAAGTGTAAGGGGAAATATAATAAAGTTCAGTTTTGAAAAGTTTGATTTGCATTACTCTTGAGATATTCAGAACTCCTATATGCATAGTTGGACACATAGACCTGATGCTCAGAGGAGAGGTATAGGCTGAATATAAAAAATTGTGAGTTCCATGCATAAAGGTGAAAATTTAAGCCATAGCCATAAGTGCACTTACCTAGGCATAATGTATGGGATGAAAAGAGAGGAGACATAAGGAAAATACTCAAAGAACTTTTTAACTTTGAATGGCTTGCAGAGGAGGAAAAGGTTACTCTATTCCAATGAAATAGAATACAATTAAGTCAATATTACATCAAGTAAGCAAAAGTAATAAAGAATTTGGAGATGAAGGCAATGTCCAACAATGCCAAATACTTTTGAAAGTTCATGTAAAAATTACTTTAAAAATTACACTAGATTTAGTGACATTGTAGTCACAAATCAGATTACAGTGGAGTGAAAGATGTAAATCAAACTGGAAGAATTGATGATTCAGTGATAGTTGGCAAAATGGAGATAGTAAATATATAATAAATCTCACAAAAAGTTGGCTGTGAAAAAAGAAAATGAGACCAAGCAGCAGGTGGAAGGACTACTGTATTCATTGTTTTTTATTAGTGCTTTTATTGATTTATTTAAAAATACTTGAATGAGAAATACTTGATTATGTTAAAGATTATTAGGAAAAATGGGTTGAATAGGATGAGAGAAGAGATATCAATAGTGGGGAGAGAATGTGTGAGGGCTTAGGTTGCAAAACACAGGTGGAATAGAGGTACCTTTATTTTATTATCAGGGAAGGAGAACATGGAGGTAACATTAATATTGTGAGTTTGTTCAATAGAGGTAATATTAGGCATTTGGCTTTCTGATGGCTTCCATTTCTTCTGTGAAATAGGGAGGGTTCTGCGCTGTCAGAAGTTTGAGGGAGTAGAAGGTTGGAAAAAGATCTTGCAAAAAACAAAAGAGTGCAGTGCATGTTAAGCAAGCAATTGGAGCAATTGTTAAGGCATGTCTTATTAAGAGGTCTCACCCTTGGTAAATCTTAATTTTATTAGGATTTTTACATTACTGGGAAGAAAATAAGTGTGTCTCTTTTTAGTTACTCATTTGTATATGATGATACTAAGGCTTACAGAAAAAATAGTAAACAGCTAAAGAATCTTTTAAGTTTCTTACAAAATCTGAGATTGAAAACAATTTGACATTTAGAATGAAAAACTTTGCCTTTTGTTAAGTGTGTTTCCTTTTTATTTGACTTGCATACTATTTAAACTACTTTCAAATATGTTTGGTACAATAAAATACTTTTTCAAGAGCTTTATAACTTAATTGCTAAAAGCCTGGCTTTTAGAAAGACACTGTAGTTTGTAAACGGTAAGGATTATATAGTTTTTAGATCATTTGCTTGGATGCCATATCTTCAAAACATTTTGAAGAAATTTTCACATTTAAAAAGAAAAAGTTTTAAGAAACTTTGACAAAAATATTTTAAAAGAAAAGTATACTTTTCTATTACAAATAATTCAAATCTTTGAAAAATTTGAAGTTTAGAATAAAATTCAAAATCTATTAAATTTCAATGAACATTATTCATGTTGGTGTTACTATTACAATCTCAAAATATAACAGACATGATAAGTAAGAGGACTATATAACTTCTCTGATAGTCTCAGAATTCTAATAAAAACTCCTACTCTTTTCCCAAAATATGAGTTAGCACTTTCACAATATTTTCTCACTCTCTTTAATTTTATTACCATTTAACTTCAACTAGAACAATTAAGTTTCAAAGGTTGATAATAGTGGTTTCAATACTGATTTACTGACAGTAACCAGATGATTTACTGACAGTAACCATTGAAAGAATGTCTGCATCTCATGCAGAAATGCTTTATGAAATGCCACTAAATTCTGAGTAAATAAGTCAATACATTTGTTTCTGCAAAAGTGAAAGATCCCCACACCTTCAAAAATGAATTGTAAAATTACAGGTTTCATGGTGATTCTCCAACCTCTTTGTAATGCCTGGCACAACTGAGGGACTCACACAATCTGATCAATAATGGCTTCTATCTACAGAAATATTTCTTGAAGGGGGAGGAGAAGCTGAAAGAAGGAAATATAGTTTGGTGACATACAAAAATGGAAAGGGAATATGTGGTCAGCAGAGACAAGATAAGCAGTTTTTTAAAATGCTCACTCCACATAAAAATAAATTCTCAAGGAGGCATAACTCTGCTCTCACCATTGAAAATAATTTGTTTGCTATGTTTGGCTCTGGGGTAGAACTCTGACTCATTTACTGACACATATTTTTATCAGTGGATACAGGAGAGAAAGAGAAAGAAACAGAGATCCAGACATTATTAGTCTCTCCAGGTAGATTTTGTTTGAGGATCAACACTGTAAGTCCATTTTGTAAAATGTATTAACAGCAAAATGTCCATCAATGGATGGATGGATATATAAACAAATTATGCTGTATGTACACAAGGGATTTTTTTATTCCTTAAAAGGGATGAAGTACTGGTTGATACATGCTACAATGTGGGTGAACCTTGAAAAGGTTATGCTAAGTGAAAAGCCAGGAAGAAAGTTCACCTAGTGTATGCTTACATGTATACGAAAAATGCAGAATAGATACATCTATATAGATAGGACATAGATTGGGGGTTCCCAGGGCTGGGGAAAGGCTGCATAAGAAAAAAGTGCTTAATGGGAGAGGAGTTTTACTTTAAAGTGATAGAAATATTTTGGAACTAGAGAGAAAGGTGTTGGTTGTACAACCACACAATATGAATGTGCTAGGTGTCACTGAACTGTTCACTTTAAAATGGTTAATTTTATTTTATGTGAATTCACCTCCATTAGTTATTTTTAAGAATGTAATTTTTATTCCAAACTTGAATATGAAAAATATTGTAAATATATGAAAGGCTAAAAGAAATGAAATAAATTGTCATTTAAAAGAATAAATTGAGGAAATAGGTAATACAAAACACGCTTGAAGCTCTGACTCGGGGGGAAGGGGGGCTAGGGCAATATACGTAACCTAAACATTTGTAGCCCCATAATATGCTAAAATAAAAAAAAAATTATATGGAAACAACTAAGCAACTAATTTTCATCTCAGATCATGAACATGAGGACACAGGCATAGATATTAGTGTTTCACCCCGAGGGCAACAGACTGGTTGGATAGGAAGGAGACCCTGAGAACAAAAGTACAAGGCATTGGCCACATAAAAATGATATAAGTGGAAAATGGTAGAATATCCTTTGTTGAGAAGCTGTAAAATATGATAAGGCAGAAATCGAACTCCAATGCCCTTCTGTAACTATAACTCATGAGAGGCATAAGAACAAAAAATCAGAAATAGTGAAATTATAAATAATATATGGTGAAATTATATCTAGGTACATGTTTTTATGTATAATTTATATACATACGTTTATAATGCACACATGTATGTACAAATAAGTGTGTGTATGAAACAGAACTAATTATAATCTGCTCATATTTTCCCTTCTCTCATTTTTTTTATAACATTTATCATACGTTTTCTAAGAGGGAAGTATAAAAACCAATTCACTCTAGTTGTTTTCAAATTCATCTATTTAATATCTAAGAAAGAGTGCATATTCTAAAAATTCATGAAAGCAACACCAAAATTCTAAAATCAACCAAAGAAGCTCATCTTTACCTTATCTTTTCAAGTTAAACTTCAGACTTACTATTAATATATTGTTGCCATTGCTATGGTTCTCCTTGTTTTATATAACCCTCTGCATTTGCCAACACTTTTGAATAAGCCATGGAACTCAGAAAAAAATGCCTCCCAGTTCATACCTATGTATCATTGTACATCTTGTCTCCTGCCATATGACTTTCTGTCAGTCATCATAGTTGCCATTGTTTCTATTACATTACTGCATTTATATGCACAGTTTAAAATTTTTGAGATATTTTCCACATTACTTTTAGGATAAATTTTTTCTCATTGCATCATCTTCAACTAGAAGGAGTAAGAGCAGAAAATGACTCAGGAAAAAAAAGATGCCAGATTTGCAAAGTGAAAAAAGTCACATTTTCTCTTGGATGCCGTGCTTTGATATTCTAATTTCTTATTTCTTCATTTTTCTCTACGTAGCTCTATGATGAGACCAAAACATTCAATCTGTGCTCAAATCTAATCTTGCTCAACATGTTAATTTTGTTTTCATTGGCTCAAGGTTTTAGTGAGTAGTGAGTTTAACCATGAACCCTCAATACTCTCTAAAAACATTTGGTAATTTTTCTGATATAATTTTCTCAGTGTTTTCTCACATGAAAGGGATAAAGGGAGAGTGCTAAAGATGAAAATAATTATTTCATATCATGGAATTTTGTGTCGCTGTAATTTGTTTTGCATTATGTTTCTAGGTGTCTTAAATCATGGTCTTCCTTTTTGTAATTTAGCTCAAATCTTTACTCTCTCCACACCCTGTGGAGAAATCACTGTACTTCTAATTAATGTCCATGTTACTCAGGTATTAATTAGTGTGTAAATTGGCTTATTGATTTCCCTGAACATTCCCTCCAAAGTTTTCAAGGCCCTCCAAACAGTGCGTTACAGATAGAGATTACTTTAAAAATAGTGTGAATATATTGTTCTCAGGTTAATCTATATTCTACTCCATAGACATGCAAAATAAACTTGATGCAGAGCCACTTATGTGACTTGACAGAGTATATATTAGAAAAAGTATATTATATGCTGATTCCAAAAGTATGTCTGGCATTATACTTGAAAGTGAAATTTTTAAAAAGTATACTTGAAGCAAAATAAAAGGGAAGAAAAATGTTTGAGGAAAAAAGTCATCATGATGATTGAGTTTATAAAATACATACTATAAAGAAACCAGCTATTATGTACCCATAATAATTAAAAGAAAAAAATATATGGAATGAAGGGAAACTCATCTGGGTATCCGTAAATAAAACAAAATGGGTAAATTCTATAATTACATCACTTTTTTGCACAGTTTCATTTGCCCACATACTATCAGACACTGAGTACTGAACTCAATCACTCAGAATTTCAATCTTGGTGCTGCTACCGGAATACTAACTACATGAGCTCAAGTAAATCATTTAATTTTTATGTAAGATGAGGATAATTACTAACTTGCAGGATTATTGTGAGAATGAAATCATACTGTGTTTCTAAAGCATTTAGCAAGTTCCCCAAGCCATATAAAAAAGTAACACTTGATAGACGTTATCATTGACTACTTTTCTTTTCCCCACATACAAGCCATCTAATGCCCTATACAACTCCTCTTCTCTAGCTCACCCTTATTAATTCTTCAAAAACCATACTGAAAAAAAACAATGAAAATTATTCTGTCTGAAATCTACCTATCCTAATACTCACATATACTGAGTCCCTAAAATAATCATACATCTATTAATATATACTCATACACACATAATATAAATCTAATGTATTCCTTTAAATGATATGAAAAAACAATTTTATATTCAGAAAGTATCCATTACCTGATGATCACTTGCCAACTGTAATGTGACCATGAATTAAATTGGCCAAATTAAAAAAAATCTAATATTATGAATATTTTTTCCAGAGTCTAGGGGCATAGTGATTCTACTTGTCAAGGAGCATGCAGAGTCATGCACTTTTCTGCACTAGTGAAAGCATGTTTGATTTCTGTCACGCAAAGAGAACTGCAGTTAGAAAGCACATATTAGGTACATGCATGCTTTGGCTCTGAAGCTTTTTTTTTTTTTTTTCCTATTTTTACCCAAGGGATTGTTGATCTGAACATTTTGACTGTACTGTATGATGAAAATGGTGACATGATCAACATGCATAAAATTAAACTTAAAAAAACAAGTGATGGTAATAGTAAAAGTCACCAAGGCCAAAAAATGACTAAAGGATTGTATCTTGTGGTAATATTAAAATTACAAAAAGTGACAAAATCATTTGAATATATAGAATATTTTCCTGTTGGAAATTGAATGAGAGGCTACTATGGCATCAGTAGTAGAAAAAAGTTGAGTACAGGCAAATGCTTGTAGCAAACTTCACCTCCATGACTTAATGTATGGCAGTCATATAGCTTGGTTTTCCCAGGATAGTCCTGGTTTATGTTTATTGTTTTCAGCTCAAATACTAATAAAAAGAACTCACTTTCATTGTTAATACTGCATTGATTTGAGTTAAATTCTTTGTTTGCATTACCAAAACATGGAGCTCTCTAGTTCACTAAAAAATACTGCCCTACCAGGTCACAGCTCATGCAGATAAGAAGGAAAGAGAGAGAGAGAGATAGATTTTATTTCTAATAACATTATACTTAGCTTATTCTATATCTTGCATTTTCTATAATACTTATGATTATATCATGATTCTTTTAATTGACACAAACACATTTTTCCCATTTAAAAGGGAACATTCAGTATAAAAACTTCTGTAATAAACATCCTTGGCTCTGTCTCTGTCTCGGAAGCTGAACATGGAAATCACACTTATCCAAGGAGACAGAAACTTAAATGCAAGGTAATTGAAGCACCTGGAATCTGTACAGCAAGACACTGGAGAGAAAGGAGCTAAATTAAGGGGTAGATTTCTCTATAAGTTCTTGGCTAGAGGCTATCTGGTATATTTTCAGGTTGAATAGGGAGTTGCTTCTGTGGGTTTGAGAATAAAATAAGAGAGTCTACAGGCAATTCTGGATATGCTGGAAATTTGGCCCACCCAGAATGTAGAACTCTTGTTAGAAACCTCTTAAACACATTGAGCATCAAGTTGACCCACCAAAAGTGTTGTTTTTTAAGTTGAAAAGAAATGCCCTAGAATTAGACATACTATAGACCCGCCTAATCAAAACCAAGAAAAGCCTTGATGATACCCAAAATAGGCAGAAAATATGGGTGTTGAGTGGCACCAAGTTAGTAGGGCTAGAGGAACACCTTGTTTTGGGTACCAATCTGCACTAACACAATACATGAACAAGCTTACGTGAGTTCGGTGTGATCTTTTATTGAACTATCTACTTAAGCAGAACGCAACACTATTTAATGAAAAATATCCAGAGTCTCTACATTTTACCATTAACAATATGCAGCACACAGTAAAACATTGTTAAACAAGGCAAAGACCCAATAATTTTTATCTATGGAGAAAAAAAGCCATCAATAAAAACAAGCCCAACTTGACTCACATGGCCGGGTGTTGGATTTAGTGAGAAAATACTAAAGTACAGTTCCAGGATCAGCACTGCCATGAGCACTTAGAAGTCATCACTCCCATGTTGACAAGAAGAAAGCTCAACATCCTGGACTCAACAGAGAATTAATGAGAATTATTTTTCTAATTTATTAATGAGAAATTTGCTTCTGTCTTTCTTAAGTGCTAAACATATTTAAATTATGTATTTTGCTCTGAGTGCCATTTTAATTGCAGCTATAGGTTTTGCTATGGAGTATTCTTTATTTCCCTACATTCATGATGATTGTCATTTTGTTTCTGAATGCTTCAGTTATACAGACTATTTTTCAGTATATTTCTTAATATCAGAAAAGCTTTTGTTTGTAACCACTTTATGCTTAAAATATTTTATACTTATAAACTGTAAAATGTCTACTTTTTGGAATTTATAGAGAAGTTTTTGGCTGCAATAATTTCTGCTCATGAATACGAGGGCCTCTATTAAATTTGGCTTCTTGAATTTGTGGTGCATTTAATAAAAAGTGTATGAATCATTTTATTAATCAATGATGAAATTATCCTTTAAGATATATTAATTCAGGTAACAATTTAATATCCAATAAAACAATGCAATCCTGAATGTAAATATGCAAGCAGAAGGATGAAACTAGTATGACAAACAGAAGCAGAGTGAAGAGAAGAATCTAATAAATGTGGAGAAAATGGAAACTATTTCTTAAATGTCTGTTTAATTACCATAATATCTTAATTCTCTTCTCAAAGTTTAAAATTTTAAGTTTTAAAGAACAATTTCTCACATCTAATATATACTGAAGTGGAAACGTCTTGAGAGTAGGTACTCTACAAGGAAATGATTAAATAGTTATCAATTTTAAGTCCTACTTTAACTGTCATTCTTGGAAAATCAGCAAAGAAAATCAGACATTTAATATTCATGATGAATAAAATTACTTAATTCTTTTATTACAATTCTTACTTTTGAGACCTAAAATTATTACCTAAAGAGTGTCAAACAAAAAACACTGCTTCGATTTCTAAATGAAATAACTCAAAATTCAGGCAAATCAGGCAACAGTAATGAGTTAGCCAGATAATAATTAATACAGAAAGAATGAGAATAAATCTACATAATAATAAATATAATATAATCCTCATAGATAGTAGGTGTTTATTCACAATATGCCAGATGATAGACACTTTACATCATTTACTCCTAAAACAATCTTATGCAATAGTTATTAACACCTGCATTTAACAAAGACAAAAATGAAGTGCAGAAAAATATTTTGTTTAGGGTAATTTTTTTTTCCATTAAACCAGGCTGTCTCCAATGATGCCTCTTAAAGTAAAAACACCAATGTCCAGATAAAACTCCATAGAGAGTACAATTTTTAGAGCTTTTTGTAATGGAAGCTAACTCAAGAAAGCAAAAGAGAAAGTTTATTTAAATGATTGAAAGTTATCTCATTAAATCTAATGGTAAGAGCAATAATAATAACAGTTCACATTTATCAAGTGTTTATTACGTGCTAGAGTCTGCTGTAAATACATTACATATTTAGTTCATTTAATTTTCACATCAACCCCATAGTATTATTAGGAGGGTAATATGCTATAAATATTATACTAATATATAGTATTACTATGGAGTTACATACTATTATTATTTCATTTTTATAGATGAGTAAACAAGTACACAATGTTAAGTTTCTTGCCTGTAGTCACAAGAGCAAGATCAGAAGGCCTGCAGTCTGGTGGAGAGCTCTACTGCCTTTTGAAGAGTGGAATTAAATAGTGGAACTGAAAAAGCCATCAGTATTCTCTTTCTCTGCCTCCAACTGTACATGATATAGGTCTGTCATAAGCAGCTCCTAACAGCGATTTCTGAATCTTGCAATTCTAAGTTTGCAAGAGACAATCACTTTGATTTAGATGTCCTACCTTGTCCAATAAGCTATGACGAGAGAGATGAGATTACATATTACAAATTTGGTTGCTGGGATTCTTCTGCTGTAGATTAAAGAGAAGAGAAAAACTTCTCTCAAAAGAGAGTCACTCTGAATAAACAAAAGAAAAACTGCTGCTGAGGCAAAATTAAGAATCAAGATAAACAAAGAATGGGCCATTAGCTGTGACACAGTATTAGCATTATCTGCTTCCATGCCAGTTTCTCTTTCTAGACATCCTGTTCCTTCAAATTATGAACTATGCCTTATTCAATTTTGTGTTTCCACTTGTGGGCACCATCTGATGCAAAAGGCTGCATTTAAATGTTTTGGAAGTGAATTTAATGACATACTAATTATTATTTTCCCCATGTCATACGTATGATTTGCTAAGTATTCTTCCAAGGAGTGATTTTGTCAGAGAAAATGACTACAAATTTCTGAATATTTTTCTTAAAATTTATTTCTATATGTGAATTAGCTGGATATTTTCTTAGTCACATAAATTAGGAGTGGGAATAAAGAAATAATATTAATAGAAAGTATTGTGTTCACACACACACACACACACTCACACACACACACACACACAAAAGACATTAAGGAAGCCAGAAACTCTTAATTGATACGGTGGAAACCTCATCCTATGCATCCAGGACCCCGGAGCACACTGAAGAATTTGATAATCTCCCACAGGTCAGCACTAGGCCAGGGGGCTAGAAAGGAACAGACAGTGGGCCATTCTTTAATAGGAGTCAGAAGAAGGAAACAAAAGTTGTTTGGCTTAATTTAGATAAATAGCAGTGTTTCACCCAAGAACTTTCATGTTGTAATTAAGAACATTTATTATGTTAAAGTAAACACACAGATATTATGAAATAGAAGGCAAAAAGTGCATAATTCTGAGGATAAAACAGGCATTTTTCAATGAAATTCGGTCTACGGAGAGATGGTTCTCTCTGTTTTCCCAAGTGTACAAGTTTACTCTTTCCTACTGAGCTGTGGTTCTTCCCCTTATTTTGGATCACATTTAATTTCCTGAATTAATGAAGGCTGTTCCTAAATACATTAATGTATAGACAAAGACATATTTTTACATACAATTTCAAGGGTTCTGCCCCAACTATGTATTCACGAGAGGTCATTGCACCCCAAAATAAGAAGACGTGCTGGATTAGAGTATCTCAATAGAAAAATGAGTGCGATGCGCACTGTCTAGGGGATGGACATGTTTGAAGCTCTGACTTGGGGGGATGGGGGGGCAAGGGCAATATATGTAACCTAAACTTTTGTATCCCCACAATATGCTGAAATAAAAACAACAACAACAAAAAAAAAAAAAAAAAAAAAGCATTGACCAAGGGTCGGAGGGGAGAAGTGGTTAGTCCATTGCTAATAATTAGCATTGTGTTGCAGTTTTCCCAATTCTTTTCTATTAGATGGCTGGTAAGTCATATATCTAGAGTGGGAAATTTGATGGGATACACAGATCTTAGGTAGAATTACTTAAGATTAGCAAAATACTAGAGAAATCAGAGAGAATTTAAGGATATAGGCAAGGACATGGGCACATCGGCCTTGCTATAGTTATCAACTTTTACCAATTTTTGTTTATCTTAATTCTGAACATAGCATCATTTTAAATAGATAGCTGTAGTGCATTGCCTAAACAATAAAGAACATTAAAATCATTTCAAGAGTGATTAAAATAATATTTAAAAGGCTCCAGTATGATCATTCAAATTATGTATGAAAATTTGTTTTTGTGTTAGATGTGTGTGTTTGTGTGTATGCATAGATGAGAGAGAGAAAGAGAATGAGAAAGAGAGAGAGAGAGAAGTGAGGAGAGAAAAAGACAAACTTAAGACCACAAGTCTAAATACAGAACTAAATAATCGTATGATATTGTGCTGTAAAAATTTTTATTAAATTTGCATATGAAACATATTTATTAAAAAGACTTCTTGCAATCTTAGATGTTAAGAATTTTGTCAGAAACATTAAAATTTGGAAGAATTAGTGATGACTTTTGGTATAATTATCAATTATTTCTAGATATATAATTTTTACTGAAAAGTGTCAATGAAATATTATTTATAGGTTAATATGTTTGGCCATATCAATATCCAATGCCTTGATAACGACCTCTAGAAGAACTGATGTGTGGTCAAACAGCTTACCAGTTTATCCATGTTGAAGGCACACAATTCTCTCATAAATATGTGATTCTTAAATTGTAAGTTTTAATTTAAAAGGCCCATTAAGCTTTTTCTGGAAATAATTGTACCACTCAGTTTTCTACAATAAAGGATAATGAATGAATTCAATTCAATAAAAGAACATATCATAAACTCTGGTAACTATAGATTTTATTTTAGCATAAATAATTTTGGGTTAAGTTTATTTTACCACAGGTTAAATTTCAAAATATTTATAGTTATCAATTGTTTAAGCATTTAAACTATAATATATACTTTAATGCTCCTCACATTTTCTGATAACATCTAGCAATATTCTGATCATTTTGTTATTTAAGTTAAATTCTTTTATTTTTCTCAAAATAATGATTTACTAATTAATATTTTCTAATTATTCAGATGTGCTAATAAAAGAAATTTTTAATGTATTACACACTATATTTTGTGATGATTTCACCAAGACTATATCCAAGCATATAAAATATATATTATATATTTACATTAATAAATCCTTAACATGGAATCTATTTCTTTAATACAGCTGTGTATCAGTTTAGCAAAATTTTTTCATATATAGGTTATCGAGAAAGTACAAAATTCAAAGAACATAACTTAATTATAATTAAATATAATTATTCTGATAGTGAAATCTGTAAGTTATTTTGCAAGATGTATATGCAAATAGGCAATATTAACTATGAATGCTTATTGCCTACATGCATGCCTTCTCATTTTCAATCCATCCATTTCTTACTGCAAAAATAATTTTTAAATCATTTCTCAATTTTTCTTTCTTCTCTGTTCAACTAGCCACGATGACTTCCAATTGTCTACTGCATCAAATTCAGTCTGTACGGCTTTCATAATTCTTCATAGCTGGCTTTTTTCTATCTACTCAATCTTATTTTTCCACTGTATACAATAATCACCTTTGCCTTCAGTTCAGGCCAAACTCATTACTCATTCATCCACACATCATGACTGAATGGATTATCTAATCTTTCATTCATATGTTCAAAATTTTTTCCATAAGAAAATATTTCTTCAATCAGTATTATCATGTTAGATGCCAAAAAAAGATTGAGAAATTAAAAAAAAAAAAGCCCTCAAGTAGTTTAAAATCATAAAGGAAGATAATGTTCATTCAGACATGTAAAAGAAGACATCATGCTCCTCATTATCACCATTACACTAGTATTTATTGAGCACTAGCTATGTGGCAGACAATGCTCTACATGCTTATCATGTATCATCTCATCTAATTGTCAACTTCATTCTATAACATAGGAGTTTTTATGATCCACATTTTAATGGTAAAGAAATTGATGTTTAGAAAGGTTAAGTAGTTTCTCCAAGTCAGCCATTAGAGGTAGTAGAGCTGGAATCAGAACACAGGCAGTTGGATTCTTGGCATAAACAGATTTAATTCAATCATCTTAATTGCTCTATGAAGAGGACAGAGTTCATATTATTTCTCCATTTCATGGACCATAGGAAAAAAAAAACAGTGAGAAATTATTTAATCAGTATTGGTTGGCAAGCCAGAATTGACATACAGACCTCCTACCGTTTAGTCCCATATTATTTTTGTTAATCTACATCTCATTCTACAAAGTTAATGCTAAGCTTTTTCAGGGAAGGACTTTACTTTCGACTGGGTCTGGCTGGATAGACCTAGTGCAGAAATTATCACTGACCACTATGTTTTGACTCGATGATATTTTATACTAGATGAGAAATAAAGGACAAAAGAAAATAGATGGGAATGTCCTGGAGGTTATTTGGTGATGGCAAGTCTTTCTGTTTGAAAGAAATACAGAGTAAGTATAAGCTGATTATTCCTTATCCATGAGCTGAAACCAGATTATGGAGTGTCTTAAAACTTGTACTTCTTTAACTCATCTGGAGAAAGACATCAAATCCTGTTTAGACCAGAATCATAGGTTTAGGATGACATTTGAGAGTGAGGTGTGCACCAGTGGCATATAATCACCTATATGTGTGCTTGGCATATGAGTCACCTAGAGAGTTTGTTTGAAACACACTTGCTCCTGAGGATCAAGCTATTAGGTTTAATATTAGGTTATTAAGTATGGAAGGTTCGATTTCCTTAAGTTTGACAGTTGATATCTCTGACATTTCACTTTGATTGTTGTTGTTGTTGTTTTATTGTGAAGGTACATACTCATTCTTTCAAACACACATTCTGGCTTGTGATTACCTTTCAAAAAAAATTTTTAGAGCAATTTTTGTGAAACCATGGATAAGTAAAAGATTTGTGTTATTTTTGAATATGAGTTCCCCTGTGGAAACAATGAGGCACAGACAGCTCGAAATATCAACAAAGTGTTTGGGAAGGATGTTGCTAATGAACACACAGTATGTCAATGGTTTGAGAAGTTCCATTCTGGTGATTTTAATTTTGAAAATAAGCCACGTGGGCAACCTGAGACCAAGGTAGAGAATGACGAGCTGAAAGCTGTAGTGAAAGCAAATCCATCACAGCTTACATGTGAATTGGGACCAGGGTTTGACATTACTATTCCAACAATATTGGATCATTTGAAACAAATGGGCAAGGTAAAGAAGCTGGATAGATGGGTTCTGCATGAACTAAATGAGCATCAGAAGAGGAAGCTTGCCTTTCTTTGCTGTCACGACATAAAGGTGAACAGTGTATTGTTACGTGTGATGAAAAATGGATTCTTTTTGCCAATTGCAAGTGTTCAGCACAATGGTTGGATAAAGATGAAGTGCTGAAACACAGTCCAAAACCAAATAGTCATCAAAGAAAGCTAATGGTACCTGTTTGGTGGTCCGGCACTGTTATTATCCATGAAACCCGGTCAATTGATTACAGTGGATGTCTACTGCAACCAATTGGATGAAACGATGTGGAAGCTTGCAATTAAGCAGCTGAGATTGGCCAATAGAGACAGGAAAATCCTCTAGCAAGACCACGTCACAAAAAGCAATGCTGCTCCAATTACAGAAGCTGGACTTGGAAACTTTCTGTCACTCACCATATTCACCAGACCTTGCACCAACTGATTACCACTTTTTCTAGGCTGTAGACCACTTCTTGCAAGGAAAAGCATTCAATTCTCAACAAGCTGTGGAAAACGCCTTTTGTGATTTCATCGCGGCTTGCTCTCCAGGCTTCTTTGTTGCTGGCATAAGCAAGCTACCATTAAGATGGCAAAACCGTGTTGATAGTTTAGGCATATACTTTGATTAATTGTACTGCTTCTTGTTTGAGATATAATAAAGTACACTTTTGATTTGAAATCAGTCATTTCACATTTAATGACCTAACTAGGTAGGTCTGGCAAGGTCCTGAGACCAGTATCATTTGTATGAACAGCTTAGATTGGAGCATAAATATATGGGAGGAGTAGACCCAGTATGGATATTGCAGCATCAAATGTAGGAAGAAAAGAAAATTTGAACTTGTGCATTTTCAGAAAAAAATGGGGAGAAAAATCAAATACACACTACAAAAGATTCCCATGTACATCTGCAAGAAACAAAATCTGAGTGAGAGAGATCAGAGGTATATCTAAGGTATTGAGTCTGTGAAGCTTGTGAGACTGTAATTTGAAGAACAAATGAAACCATGAATTCATGAATTAAGACAGCCAAGCAAGCAAGAAAGGGGAGGGTTGAGAAAATTGTTAGGGAATTTACTTTGAACACAGAGTAGAGATGATTATGATTGCCTCATTGTTTGTAGTCTCTTGTCAAACAAGGGTTTCACCTCACTTCCATCTCCTACTTAAAAGGTGAATCTAGGTGGCCTTGTTTATACCAGATTACACCATTGCTCACAGCTTTTAAGATCAGTGATGGCATCAGATTCACTGACCTTAAAACCTCAGTGAATCTACACTAGATCTTGTATATCTGCTTACAATGTTAGGGGTTATCCTCAGCTTTGAGGCTTCAGTTGATATTTATCAATAGGAGAATTTTTATTCCGTATTTTGGTTACCTAGATATTCCTATAATTACATATATAACTATATATCATTAAATCCAGATATCAGCTGTCACCTCATTCATCTCTTTGAGCTCCATCTAAAGGAAAAAAATGACTCATGGATACATGTTTTAAGCAATATAGCATTTATTAAATATTTCATAGAAGAAATGGAAGAGAAGGTACAGATTTCCTGCCACATGGCAATCAATTTAGCAAAACCCTCACTAGATGCAGAGCAGCAGGGTGCAATGTGTAGGAGTAGTTGCACAAGGGCTTCCCTCTGAAGCGGCAAATGGGGACCAAAATCCCTGGTGAGAGACCGCGTAAGTATAGACGAGGAAAAGAGCCTCTTTGTGCCACAGTCTCTAAGAGAGCTGCCTTCTTGAAAATCATTTTTTTGAAGGGGCGACTTATGTATTAATAATACATACAAAATTGTGATATTTGCTAAGAGGTAGCCCTGATTAGATATTTCAGTTTAACCTAAAGCTCATTTTGGCCATGTAACCACTTAGAGGTCTTCTTCCTCCCTCCGTCCCTGCCCCACCCCATCCTTTCTCCACTCAGCATTTCACCTTGCTTCATTCTTCTTCTGACGCCGGTAGTTATAGAAAGACACAGCCATCACCAGAAAACACAGACAAAAGCAGGGAGGGAGCAGGAAAAACAATACTCTCTTCTTCCTTGCAATCTCCTGCCAGTGCTTCCCAATAGGAAACCAGAAAGCAAGAGAACCCCAGTGAGACAACCCATAGTTATCAGCTTTCTGGCCCACAGAGCGAGGTAGAGAAGTGTGGAGAATGGATTGGAGTGGGGGAAGAAGTAGCAAAATCATTTCACTCCTGTCTCTGCAGTCTGAATACATTAGCAATCCTCTTCAAGATTAGTCATTCTCAGGTGTGAAATGATGCCTTTCACACAATCTTTTTTTCTGTAACTGCAGATTTCAAACATATTAATTTGAAGCAAATGCTTGATTTGGCTTTGTTCATCTTATACACATTTATCTACACATCAGTTTTAAATCATGTGTTCAAAGAAAAAAACCTTAGACTTTTAAATTTAGCAGCATTTATTTGAGCACAAAAAACCACAACAAAACAAATCAAAACACAAAGCAAATAAAAAACAATTTGCAAAGTCAGCACCCCCCAGAACCAAAACAAATTCAGAGGACTCTGGCCAACAACCCGATCTGGCAGCATTTGTAGAAAACGGAAGTGAAGTATAGAGACATCTTAACTGGTTAATCGGTTAATAGGTTACATACAGAACCTCCTGTGATTAGCTGATGCTCAGCTACTGTGATTAAACTCTATATTGTATTGGTTTGGTCTGTTGAGCCTAGTGCAGGAACTTGATCCAAATCAAGGGGCTCTTACGATTTTATTTAATGGAAAACGATTCCTAAATCTTTAAAAGTTTGGAAATTCAAAGATATATACTGTATTTGATTTAAGAAACTGGAGAAGTAAACCTATTATTTAAATACTTCTCAATGTTTAAGGAGTCTCTTTTTTTCTATAAGTTTTTTTAATTAACAGAACATGCTATAGGGTCTCCCAGTGCATTTTGTTGTTTTCTGAAATAGTGGGTGAAATGCGGCAGCAGATCATTTGCAGATTCAACTCATTTACTCACCTGTTGGCAGAAGAATCATACATTGGATTGGACAAATGCCCTCTGGCTACCTACGGATACTCACTGGGTTTAGCTTCCTCAGCCATTTTGAGTAAATTGAAAGGCTTGATCTCACATATGACAACAGAGGGTAAAGAAACTGAGAAAAACACTTCAAGATTCAATTTAGTGTAGATAAGAGTTCTGCTTTTACTTGGAAACTGAAAATGATTTTCAAATTCATCAGATGGGAATTTAAGTATCTTTGCTTTGTTGGCTTTCTTAAACAAGAAATGTATTGTCAGAAAAGGGGGAAAAGAGGAGTTTATTAAAAAGTGAAGATATATAATTGGAGAGTTAGTAATAAGCAATTCCCAATCAGAATTCCAGATAAGTTAAATATAATGAATTAATTAGCATAATAAAGCAGAAAGGAGAGTGATATTGAGAAAACATAAGCTTCGGGGAAAGTTGATAAAGGAATGTGAACAAAATTCTGTGAAATTTCACAAAGCGTGCCCTATAATCTACTTTTAACTTAGGTTCTTTTATCACAAGAAAATGCTCCATGGTCATCAAACTAATATATTCACTAAAACTTTGAGTAGATAAAATACCCAACTATTAGATGTAGTTGTCATTTTTGTCTAAAAAAAATTAACTAAAACAATATTAGTACTCAGGTCCCACCACTAAGTTAAATACAGATGAAATCAAAGAGCTAAAGTTGAATGACTTTGTTCTTCACATAGACAGATACAAAAGGATTCCATATGGAGGTAAATTGAATGCTGTCAACATACAGAACTAACTGTATGTCTCCAGATGTAACTTCGATAATTCTTACTCTTTTAACTGTTACTTTTGCTCAATATGATACATATTGAGCCTCAAAAAAGTTGGAAGAACTTTACACTAGGATCCTGATCAGATAGGTAAGGAAATAGCAAACATTTTGATGAATTTATACCAAGGTTAGCCTGAAAGTGGATGACACTGATGAAGAGAAAGTTCTAACATGGAGGACTGGGCAAATAGAGAAAGTAGAGGTGATAGGAGAATGGTCCTAAACTCTGAACCAAAGGTAGGAGGAGATGGTAAACAATGATCTGAGCCGTGCTTCAAGGGGCAGAATAAGACTTGCTATGAAAGACTGCCTTTTACTGTGGTACCTCAGTCTTTCATCTGGCAATCTCTCCAGGGACCCACTGTGTTGGGAAATCGTCTGCAACAAAGGGATAATAAAGATTTGGTGATCTCTTTTCATTGGCAAAGAGTGCATATTTTTTCTTCTGAGTGTGTCTTCCAAAGAAGTAGTAGACATTCAAGGCAAAAGGACCAGTTTTTGTACCCTAGATTTCCAGTGCATAATTCCTCCCATTATGTTTCTCCACATAGAGCATCTGATTGTTTAAGTTTCAACCATATGCATCTGCTTTATCCAAAGAAATTTCAGTTAGTATACCAGAATGCTCTAAAACTTCTGGATCAGTTCAACACTTATAAAAATAAATTTTGTGTTCTGTTTAATATGTTCAGGACCACATTTTTTTGGGAAAAAAATCCCCAAATACCTCCAAAAGTAGAAGAAATGCCATGGTTACCCTCAAAGATTTCTACATCTTTACTTAATGAAATGAGGACCAAAATAGAGTGACCTGATCTTTACCTTCATCTCTAAAGTTGCTCAGGATTCTAGCATCTTTGTCACATGACCTAAACACTTTCAAATATGCTAGAAAATCATTTGAGACTATGTTCTTTGGAATATTAGTGACAAGGCACAATTTGGCTTAAATTTTAGCAATTTAAGACTAGTTGGGTAGATAAAAATGGGAAAGAAGAATTACTTAATAGTCAATATTTGGAGAATTCATACAGATAATACAGTGCTCACCCATTAGAAGAATGTAAAGCATTTAAATAAAATATTACACACCAAAGAAATTGAATTGACTACAGATGCTTGCATTAATGGGATCATATGAAAAAACAATGTTGAAAGATATAAATCTCAGAAGAATAAATACATTGGGATTATATTTATATAAAGTAAAAAAAGAGGAAAAAAGACAATACTAAGTCATACATTGTTTAAGGATTCAAGTCTATGTGGCAATACCATAGATACAGCAGGATCTATAAACCTTAGGGCCAAATCGAGCCCACAACATTTTTCTGTATTTAAAATAGTGAGGCTAATTTTTTTGGAAAGTAGACACATTCATTAATTTAGGTATTGTCTATGACTGTTTTCATATTACAATATTTGATTTGAGTAATGTAACAGAGACTATATGCCCTGCTAAAACTAAAATAGTTATTATCTGGCCGTAGGTAGTTTGTATATTTTGTGGAACACGATAAACTTTTTTCTACAGTTTTACAATAATAGTCAAGTCTCTCTTGAAAAAGAAAAAAGTAGTGCAATTTCTTTACTAGACATCAAAAATTATAACACGCTATTGAATAAGACAAGGTATTATGAGTGCAAGGATAGGAAAACAGATCAGTGGAACCTAGAAATAGACCGTAATTTTTTTTAATTACTTGGCTAGTATTACAGATCAGTAGAAAAACAATGAGCTTTTTAATGATGGTGAGATTATTAATACATGGAAAAGCAAATATGGAAACCTATCTGACACTAGATGCAGAAATTCATTGCATATTGATTGAGTTCATAAATGTTAAAACAATTTGTAACAGAATACATGAAAATATCTTAGGATATCGAAAGATTTCTTAAGCAAGAAAAAACCATTTACGACTATAAAGGACTAGATTAATATGTATGGATACATTAAAATTGAAAGCTTTATTTCATCAAAATACATCACATAGAGAATGAAAATCATAAATCATCAACAAGAAGAAATTATTTGCATTATTATCAACTTTTAAAGAAGAACATCTCCCCATCAAAAAGAAGAAAACAAAACCAAGCAAAAAGAGAACAAAAGGACTTAAAAAGCAATTCATAGGATAGTTAATAAAAATTAAATAAACATAAAATACATAAATGTAAATTAAAACCATAATTAAATGGCATTTTACACTTTCCTGCCCTTCTACACTCGCAATTAATTTCACTAGACATCTTAATTTTTACATTCTTATGGGTTTAAAATGACTAATTGCCATTTGTCAATTGTTTTTCTATATGGAAACATTGCCTAATCAATTCTTTATACCTTGTACATACCATAAGTAATGGATTTGTATTAAGTACTACATCTTGGTTGTGAATGCTGCTCCCAGCTATGTTGGAACAAAAATTAAAGGGTCCTCAGATCTTCATGAGAAAATATGAAATTTATTGGAGCATCCTAAGTTGAGGACCATTGCTCACTTGCTTTTACAATGTGATGTAGAAGGGAGAAAAGGAGAACATTTCAAATGGAGTAAACATATGTGTACACACTTACTTTTTTTAAAAACATTTATTCAGTTGGAACAAACATCACTGTAAACTCCTTTTATGTTCAGCAAGCTCTGTTCTAACTGTATTAAAGTCTGTGGTCTATAGAACTAAGCAGTGTCCAGATGCACCGATTTTGTTCACTGCAGGAGATCATGAGTCCAGCAGAGCTGCTTTAGAGCTGCATGCTGGGGTTTTTCAGTAGAACAGGGCATGCCTATTGGAAAACAGATGACGGGCACAAGAACTGAGAAATGACAGGCATAGAAACCTGTAGATCATACAAGAAAAAGAGGTATGGAGAAAAAAACACAATCATGTGAAAGAAGGGCATAAATTAGGACAGAGAAGATGAATAAACGAGGCATAGGCAAAGTCTACCATAATCATGCAACTGAGAAAGACAAAATTTTTAAATGTGTTTTTCATTATAGTTTATTAAGCTGTATCTGTTTTCAACCACATAAGGATCCCCATTTCCTTAAAATTTTATTATCACAAATAATAGATTACTAATTTTTTCCTGATTCCTCTTGAATTGCATTTTGAAACTTTTCCAAAAGCAGAGTAAGCTATGTATAATTCTCCAGTCTTGTTACTGAAATTCTATATTGATATTTCTGGAAGGCATCTTCTCTGTCAATTATCTAACTTCCTTCCTTGCAGGCCCATGTTCTCTCCTCTCTCTAAAACCAATTTTAGTGTCATACTTAATTTTTTCTATAACCTCATATCCCAAATAAAGATGCAATTTAATAAGATATACTTTAAATGATGGAGTAATTAACTGAATGCTTTGATCTTTTTGGTAGATATATATACGTATATATATATATATATATACGTATATATATATATATATATATATACACACACATATATATATGTAACAGAGAGGTTTTCTGGTAAGTGTTGTATGTTCTAAGCAATGATGTGGATTTTTTTGTTTATTCATTTGTTTTAAAGTGATCTCTTTTTCCACCCTTTTTAGTGGTTGAAAGTTATGTTTTGTTTCAGTTTTCTTGTCTGCAAGTACCAGTAATCAACCAACTAACTGTAGCAGAAATTAATGGGTTGAAATGATGTTTCAAGGCTTACAAAGTTGACAGGAAGGCTAAAGAATCAGGCTTGAATAATGGTTAGGAACCAACAGAGAACTCATCCATTGTCACGCCCAAGAATATTCTATATAGCAGAGCCACCATTGGATCATCCCTACTGCTTTCACTTCAACAGATAATGTATCAGTTGGTCCTGGGTGTTTGGATCATTCTCTCAAGATTCTGTGCCCCAAATAGTAGCATACAAACTTGAATTATGTGCCTGTATCCTATTTTCCAAGAGTCCTCTAACAGAAAATGTTCATTGTTGAGCTTCCAATAATAGGACATTCTCCCTCACACAATGAGGGCTGCCCTTAAATTCAAAATGGTGTTTGGATGTGCCACTGAAAAAGTAACAATTATCTACCTATATGTCTTTTAAAATCACTTTTAACATGTATCAGTGAGTTTTTTATAGTTTACCATAATTTATTTGTATACCTAAGACCTCTTCTCCAATGTTCAAACAATTAATTTCCTAATTTACTTCATATATCAGAAACCACTTTCATCTTTACTGTCAATAGTCTCATCAGTCTTCTTTAAAATCTTTTAAAATGTAAGGTCTTTCTGTTTCAATATTGTTTATGCCATACAACAAGATGAAAATCGATTATATTTTGACTCAATTCATGAGAAACATAAACATAGTAAAGTTCTGAAGTGACTGCATATATATTTTAAAAATCACATTGAGATTTTATCTTCTTAAAATAATAGAAAAAATACTTTCTTTCAGAGCTGTGTCTTGTTAGAAAGAAATTATCTTTAAGAGAAGTTGTGTAATTTTGCATACAATATTCTATTCTGGAGACATATATTCTGGGAAAAGGTAGGTCCTGAGTATTAAGGGATGAAAAATATAGGTGAGATCCTTCTGTTTATCAAATTTGGTTTGTCACATACCCTACTTTTGCAATTTCTCCTCTGGATTATCAATTTATATAAGCAAGGGGTAATAAATTTTATTCTTCTCCATTGCTAAAGTTAAGACAAGGAAACAATATCCAAATGAGTAAATACGAATTTAGAAAGTCAACTAAATTTTATCAATTTCACTATCATTATTTGAGTTTTTTTTTCCTTTTTATATCTAAGATGTCTTTTTAGGTTAACAGAGAAACTTTTATCTAATTAAATACTATTTAATAAAATTTTGTAAAATTGAAATGGCACTAAGACATGATTTTCTTGAACTAGAATTTTCTTTGTTAATTGGTTAATTTAAAGGAGTATGTACTCATGGTGAAAAACTAAAATAAAAATGATATAACTATATAGAATTAAACGTATTCTAATAAAAATCTCAGAAAGTTATTTTGTGGACATTGACAAACTACCTCTAGAATTTATATCAAAAGGCAAGACACTTAGACTTGCCAACACAATATTGGAATTGTAGGGATAGAGGAAGGTGCTCACCCATTAAGTCTGGAAATGTATGGAGTCTATAAGGCCAATAGCAAAAAGAATTGTACATAAGCACTGAACTCTATTTGATAAAGTTGTTTGTCATGAAGATACAGGTTAGCAGTTCTGATACTGCTACATATGTACATTGGAATTGATGGTGGGTGATGGGAAAAAGATTTCTCACTGCTGGAATGGGAAGTTATAGGTAAGTAAGTAGAGGAAATTGGAATGATTCATATTGTAATGGATTAAATTTGAAGACATTCATAAAAATTCATCTTTAGCTTAATATAGATACACATTTGTACCTATAGAAATATTTACAGATATAGAGGCCACAGAAGAAAAACAACTCCAGTTAAGTAATAAGGAGCACTTACTCAGATATTGGTTTCCAACACCATTCTCCATTCAAAGGAATCAGTGATATTCTAATTATCCATGAAATAACTGATACTAGGACCAGGGTAGAAAATACACAACATAAGGCTGTAGCATCTTGTAGAGACAGAAAGTAAGGAAGTGCTAAAAAAATAAACAAAAACATCTTGGGGTGAAATGGACTGAATGTTTGTTTCCCCCTAAAATTCATATGTTGAAATCCTAACCCCTGATGTGATGATAGTAGGTGGAGCCATTAGGAGCTAATTAGGTCATGAGGGTGAAGCCCTCATGGATTACTGTCCTTATAAAAAGGATGTCATAGAGCTCGCTTGTCCTCTTTCTGCCATGTGAACTTTCAGTGAGAAAGCAGCAGTCTGCAACCTGGGGGAGAGGGATCCCTCACTAATAGCTGACCATGCTGGCACCCTGATCTGGACTTCTGGCCTCTGGAACTGTGAGAAATAAATTTCTGTTGTTTATAAGCCATCAAGTCTATGGGACTTGGTGCCATATTTATAGCAGCCAGAGTAGACTAAAATATGGAGTATGTTAAAAGGACACAGACACCAAGTAAGAGTTCCCAATGGCCAAACTGAAACAATTTGAGCAGCAAAAGAAAGAAAGTAGTATTAAATTTTAACCCAAAGTATAAAATGAATATCCATGAGTCTATACAAGCATAAATAAATGATTGAATAAATAAATAACCGAGGGAGATTAGACAAATCTCTTGTGCATAAGAATTCTAAATAATTTACATATATACTCCACCCTCAAGGAGGTGGAGCATAACTACCCATTCCTTAATTGTAGGTTAAGCACGGTAACTTACTTCCCAAGACCTCAGTATGAAAAGGGACCAGGGTGGTGATGGGGAGAGTAAATGTACAGTAGAGAAGCATGACAAACACTACCTCACCCTGGTGATCAGGTTCAAATCAACAGTGATAGTCATGTTGATAGTATGTTTGCTTGAAGTGGTGTGAAGGCAGTGGAAATACACGTGTGTGGTCTCCCTCCCTCAAAACCAGTATCTGAACCTAATCCTAAGAACATTAGCAGACAAGCTGAAATAAAGGGGCATCCTATAATATACCTGACCAGTACTCCTCAAAACTCTTAAGGTTGAGGAAGTTCTGAGAAATGGCCAGAGCCAAGAGGAGCCTAAAGAGACATGCCAGCTACATGGCTTGTTATTCTGGATAGGATCTTGAAGCAGAAAAATATCATGAGGGGAAAATTGAAGAAACCTGAATAAAATATGGACTTTAACCATAATGTATCAACATTGGTTCATTAGTCGTGAAAAATGTACCACATTAATGAAATATGCTAATAATAGAGAAAACTTACTGTGGAGTATATAGGAATTATCTCTACTATCTTTGCAATTTTTTTTTGTAAATTTAAAACCTTTCAAGTAAAAGTATATGTATTTGAAAAAATATATACCTCTGTCCTTTGTAGATTCTAATTCTGTAATCTTCTTCTCAGAGGTAAATATCAGACCCAGTTTCTTTCTCATCTGTCATAGTCTACATACTTATGGCAATATATACATCTATATATACACACACATATGCACACAATATGTGTAAATATAGTAATTTATACTGTATAATATGTGTATATGTGTATTAGTGGATATGTGCAGATATATACAGTTATTTATATTTATGTTTTCAATACTACAGATTTTATGTTTAATAGTATATATATTTATAAATATGTTTTTCACTTACATAAATTTTAGTGTGCTATACATACACTATTCTGAACATTTATTTATCATTTAGTGTTTCCTAGAAATAATTTGATTTTAGTACATATAGATTCAGTTTATTCATGTTCCAACAGCTAGCAGCATAACATTGAATTAATTGATTTAATGAATATCTTGTTAATGGTAATGCATGTTATTTTTGAATATACATGTGACTACATTTATTTTATAAGTGGAAATGGGGTATAAAAGTGTAGATGCACGTGAGCTGTTTAATACATATTTGCCAAATTACTCTCCAACAATGTTTTACCACTTTAGCCTCCATCAGCTATGTATGAAAGTTCTTATTTTTGTCCCTCAAAATCAGTAATATAATGTATTATAAAAATTATTCATACAAGAGTATATTTGATATTGTTTCAACATATTTTTAAAAGTATGATCGAGTTTACACATCAATTTACTATTTAAAAGCCCTTTGTACCTCAAATCAGTGGTGGTAAATATGAACTTGTTCATCAACAGTGTTAGACAAATTGTTAGCCACTTAAAAGATGATAAAATTGAATCCATATCTCATACCAAACCACAGGTAAACCACAAAATTGTCAATACTTGAAATGTTTGAAAAAATGAAACCTGAAAGTAGTTGAAGAAAATAGGGAATTGTTTATAACTTGAACCATGCCTCAGGAGCTACTAAAATAAATGCCCACAAGCCACAGTAGAAAGTTTGTCTTTATATAGAAATTAAAATTGTTGCCACATCCAAGAAACAATCAAAAGCAAAAACAAAACAAATACAAAACATAAACACACATTCATATGTTCACACAGACAACAGAAGACAAAGTGACAGTAAAACATATGAGATGATGTTCAGCCTCATTCATATTAAGAGGAATTACACTAAGATATATATATTATCCAACTAGACTGTCAAAAAGCAAAACGTTTCTCAACACACTCTCTTTTCAGAGCTTTGAGTAAAGAGGTACTCTCACATATTACTGGCAGGAGTGCAAAATAGTTCAACCTCTAATGAAGGGAAATTTGACAGTATCTTTCAAAATTGCAATTGCATTTACTCTTTGACTCAGGAATCTCACACTGGGAAATATATCTTACAGATATACCAATAAACATAGAAAATGACCTATGTACATCATTTTTCATAGCCTTCTTGCTTATAATAGCAAAATATTGAACGCAAGCCAAAGGTCTAGCTACACGGGAATTGTTAAACTATAGCATACCCATATAACGGAATATGTGCAGCTTTTAAAGAATGAGAATGTTCTCTATGTACAAAAAGGACAAATTCCATATTATATTTTAACACACAAAAAAGTGTGGTGCACGACAGTGGACACTATATTCTGTGTAAGGTAAGGGGAAATAAAATATTTTCATTTTCTTATTTCTGCATGAATAAACACTAAACGGATACATTTAAAAACCAATAAAAGTTGTTATCTCTAGTGAGAGGTCCACAACCTTTTTGGCATCAGGATTGGTTTCACCACAATTTTTCCACGGAAGGGGGAAGGCGGAAAGGCAGAACTCTGGCAATGCTGGGTGATGAGGCAAGGCTGTAAACACAGATGAAGCTTCCTTTGCTGGCCGCTGCTCACCTTTTGCTATGCGTCCGGTTGCTAAGTTTCATGGAAGACAATTTTTCCATGGATGAGGGGTAGATGGAGCTGGAGCTCAGGTAGTGACGCATGCCCCGGTTCCTAACAGGCCACGGACTGGTAACGGGCCCCTGGGGGTTGGGGACCACAGCTCTAGGGAATGGGGGTCTGGTGTGGATGTGGGCACAGGGATAGAAATGGCATTCCAATGTTTATCATCTTGTATCATTTTGATTTTGATCTCTGTGAATATATTACCTATTGAAAAAAAACACCTTAAACAAATAATTAAAAGCTGCAAACTGCTTTTTTATGCCCTTTGTCCATTTTTATTTTGAGCTCTAGGTTTCTTTATTATGGAATATAAGAATTCTTAGCCACATACAGAGATTGATCCTTTCTAAAATGTTTTGTAAATTCATTTTTTGCATTGGATATTTTCTCTTTGGGTCTTGTTTGTGATATTTTCCCTACTGGATAAATGCTGAATTAGTTAGTAATCAAATCTGTCTTTCTTTTATAGCGTTTGGTTTTTTTGTATATTACTTAAAATAGTGTGTGCTGCCATACTATTGTTAAAGAAAAATTTATCCATAATTTTTGTCTAGTATGGCTTCCTCATATTCAACATCAGTATTTGCTCTGTCTGTTTATTTGGTGTTTAAAAAAATTCAGTAGCAATTTGTTCCACCTTGAGCAGTCTTAGCCAATTATTTTGAGTGATGCAATTTTCCTCCACTGATTTAAATAACATTTTCTTCATATACTAAATCCTTTTTATAAACTACATTCTATTATTTTTCCTTATAAATTTATTTCCTTATAAATTTATTGATGACCATTTGATCTATTTTCTACCATTATAAATAGGACATTTTCCCCATTATATTCTTCCTCATTATATTTTCCCTCAGTTTTTGTTTTTAGAAAATTTATCAATTTTTATTCATTAATCATTTAATCAGCCACTCACTGAATTTTCTTATATTCCTCATAGTTTTATAGTTAACTTCTTGGGATTTACAAGTATAAAATAGTATCAGTTCAAAAAATTAAATTCATTGCATAAATTTACAGTAATGTGTTTTAATTAGTTTGAATTTGTCTAAGTGAAATCAATTCTTGGTAAACCACACACAACAGAGATATGTTAAAGTTGCCTATGTTGTCTCTGGGTGTCCATTGTAATAATTTGTTTTGTTCCTCAGCACCTAGAACTGGTGAAAATGGAAAAAGAAAAACAAGAGCATAAACACTATAGAAATTTTTTTCTGGTTTCTCTCAAGTGTTTCATATAGGTGAGAACTGGAATTATTTTCTCATCAGCTGCAAAGATAATTTTAAACTTTGTGTGTTGAAGAAGCTTCAAGTTTTTGAAAGGAATTCACTGCCTCTAAAGAAAGAATATAAATAATGATAGAGTTAATTAAATAAGTAACATAAACAGATTGCTTAGTAATGTATAGCTTTATTTTCTTCTCAGAATATTACATCCATAATTCTCAGGTAGTATTTTTGCTCTAGAATAATCAATATTAAATACAATGGAATAATGTTAGCTAACACTGCAGACAGTTTTCACAAATGTTCTGCAAAAGTCTATAAGACAAATTGTTCCTTTTACCACTTGCATTAGTTTACTTGAATTAAATTTATTTTCTTCAGTTACTCCTTGTTTCTTAGAAAACTTATTAATCATCAGAGTTCTGTTGCTTTATAACTTAGGTAGTTATCACTGTGTTCTGTCTCAAAGTTTCTCTTCAGAATATGTTAAATCTTTTTTACTACCTTTTCGATTTTCCAAAACTGAAAATGGGACAAGTATCAGGGTAAATTTTTTACATATCAATACTTACAGATATGTACCCTACAGTTTAAGGATTATTGATATCTTTGACATATCTGTTACAATAAAAACTATTTCATCATATTTCTAAGATCTGTATTGAGAAAACCTTACTTGAGAGATAATTCACATGCTAGCCTGCCTTCTTTTGGTGACCTATTGTGTCCTAGGAGCTGAAAGCATACTTTCATGTGTTCTTATATTAGATAGTTGGGAACTTTTTATCAGTTCCTTCCTTTGTGTGGGGGTAAATTTAATTCAGAGGGCAAAAATTAACATAATGTTAAGTGAAGATAATTAGGGAGTGAAGTGATTCTGGGCAATTTTAAAAATAACTCAGAATTATATAAATTAAGTTATCAATAAAAGATTCTCTTAAATAGTACATCACCAAAATTTATTTATAAATGTACAAGTATGTGTTTCACTGTATCTGTTACTGGTGCTCATGATGTGAAACATCAGATATCTAGAGAACATTGCCAGGCAATGGTCAGAAAATCATGGCTGTTTTGAGGATTTTTATGTTCAAGACATTTCTAAATTTATCATCTTTATTAGTTTGACTTACAAAGTACTTCAGTCATTCATTCCAAGAATAATCAAAGACAAAGCAAATTTTAAAAAGTAAAATTTGAAGAAGAACTTTCTGTTTCAATAAATCCCGATCTTGCAGGGGTGATAGCAGTTACACAACTTCATATATTAATTAGAACAACAATTTAAGACAGAGCACTCTAATTTCATTAATAGGAAAATATTTGTAGATTTGAGTTTTAGTTTTTGAGGCTAGATTTTATATTTTGACATTTTTAAGAATGAGCAAAGAAGTTTATTTTTAAAAATGATCACTTACAGAGTAAACTTAATTTATCCTTTTATCATTTATAATTTCATTAGAAAGGTATTTTTTTCAGATTCTACCTTTTGAAACACATTTAAAGTACTATTTCATGTCTGGTAGATTTTTTTTTTTCTCTTAATGGTTATTGGGACATAGATCCTCATATTAATTTCTGAAAAGTGAATATTTCCTTCTTTAACATATTTCTTTTGTAGAAAAATGTATAAAATACATGCATTATTTATATATTTTCTTCTAAAAAATTGCATAAATTATTTGAAACTGTGGAATTTCAAAACAGGTTTGGAAAATGTTTGAGAGGTGTCTCTGCTAGAATATAGCTATATTTAGTTGGCTGCCATATTAGGAAAATCCTGTGCTTATAGTCTTAAATCTTTTCTCAGTTAAATCAAAGCATAGCTCCTTGGCATTTCTACCCACTATTTTTTTATTGACTTCTGGGAGAATAAAAATGTTCTGCATTTATTCTATATCATCCCTTAAACTATTAGAAAAACTATTCTGTTTCTGGCATTGCTTTCATGTCTACATGCAATAACTAATTCCTCTTTATGTGCATTAATTTTAAATGTCATTCTTGATACTTTAATCTTAGAACTTTTAAAGGACTTATACGAAATATCTAGCAGTTATGAGGATTTATGAAGAGGTACATTTTGAGCCAAGTAATTTTTTTAGATTATCTTATTTAATGGTACAGGAATTGTGTAATATGATAACTCCCAAATCTCAGTGACTAGATGCACTAAAAGTTTTTATTTGCTTATATAACAAATCATTGAAGTCAACAGAGTTGGGAGGTAGACATTACATGTGGGAGACTCTAATGGGTAAGGCCTAGAGATAATAATACAACTTCCATTCAGTTTCCATTGGCCTGAGCTTAGTCACCTGGTCTACACCTAAATGCCAGGAAAATGTGGTTGGGTTGTATACTCAGGAAGAAAATGAGATCACTTTGCTGAACACATAACATCGTTGATGCCATGGTCAAGTCTTCGCATCAACAAATGTTTGCCCTTCTTATTCTTCCAAATGAAGAAGACATTTCCTTTCCAGTAAGTCAATGGTCCAGCTAATACCTTCAGCTCTAAGAAAAGGTCCCCTGGCTAATGCACAGTCCTCTTTCTGGTCTAAATGTCGCTCTTTGTTTCCAACAGTCTATGAGCTAAAATGGCAAAGCAGAGATCACAATCATTCCCTTTTGCAAAGGGGAAGAATAAGAGTTCCATGCCAGTCATGGAAACATAGCAATTCTGAAATTCCTCTGGGTAAACATCATAAAAACTTTCTATTCTGGAGATGGGGCAGTTTCTTGAAGAGGCCATGATTTTGCTCTCTGTGTGATTTTCTTTATCTATTTTTCTCTAGCAATATGCTATGAAAATTTCTGTCATCTACTGGTGGGGAAGATGGTGCTTTGCAGCCTTCTCCCTGACTTAGGATTTTTTTAAAGCTTAACTAGCATTATCAGGCACTTTAAAATTATTCTTTAATTTTCTCTATACCAATACAAATTCCTCCAAAAATTTGTAATCTTCTAATCCATTTGCTTTTAGACAGTGCTCTGTATCAGTAGCTGCCACCCAAATGTTATTTTTCTGGGCATATTTCTACAGTCTTTTCTCTATATCTTTTCTTCTTTTAACATGTTGTAGCTACTTGGTGACTAATCAGACTTCTGGGAAAAGGACACATCCTTTATCTGATCATTTCCACAAGACTGAATCACTCTTTTTAAAGGAGAATTCATACTAGGTACTTGTCACTGAGAGTCTATTAGAACCTCGTCTACTATTATTTATCTCTAGAAGTTGTTTTTCCTAAATCTTCAAGACTCCAAGTTTCTGAACAAGCCCCTTTCATTTTTACTTTCTATTTGACCAGTTCATTTTTTGCACTCATCTTTATCATGTAATTATTTTCTAACTTCAGCCAGTGAAAACCAATGTAGATTATTATTATTAACCATAATTTTCCCTAGAGCTACAAGCTCAGTAAGCATAATATTTTCTTCTAATTTCCACAGGTGATTGTTACAGCAAAAGTATTGCCATTATATTGCATTAACAAACTTAATTTTCATAAATTTTTTAAAAGGTCATTGCTATAAATTGAGACATATTGATAGTATACTTTAGTGCAAATGAACTTTCTGTTATAAAAATATTTAACATTTATTAATTTTTTTTTTTTTTTTTTTTTTTTTTTGAGACAGAGTCTCTCTCTGTTGCCTGGACTAGAGTGCCATGGCATCAGCCTAGCTCACAGCAACCTCCAACTCCTGGGCTTAAGCGATCCTTCTGCCTCAGCCTCCTAAGTAGCTGGGACTACAGGAATGTGCCACCATGCCCGGCTAATTTTTTCTCTATATATTTTTAGCTGCCCAAATCATTTCTTTCTATTTTTTAGTAGAGACGGGGTCTCGCTCTTGCTCAGGCTGGTCTCAAACTCCTGACCTCGGGCGATCCACCCGCCTCGGCCTCCCAGAGTGCTAGGATTACAGGCGTGAGCCACCACGCCCGGCCTCTTATAAAAATATTTACCATTTAATTTACAGTTAGCAATTGAATTAAATGTGAGTGTAATCTTGAAATATCAGTAATGTTTCTATGATAAATTCCTGACCTCAATATCAATTAACCTTTCTTCAGAGGTTATGAAAACAGACTAGTATTTAAGCAAAATCTAGAGTATAAAGGCAAAATAAGTATTTAAATATTGGTGAATTAACACATCAATAGTAGGTTTCTTAACCCTAACTAAAAATTAAAATACAAGACATTATCATCCATTGAATATACTTCACAGTTAACATGCATAATGGGATTTTTATAAGAGAAAAAGAAAAATTTTATTTATGGCCTTCAACAGTTTTAGGAGGTTTATATAAACACATTTAGACAATTTACCTTAGCAATGCCAATTAAAAAGTGAAATTATGAAAAAATAATTATTCCTTTTGGATTGTCTTCTAGGGACTTCTTCCAGAAATATGAATCATGAAAGTGGCAACAATTGATTTCCTTCCTGATTCAATATAATAGAATCTTTCAAAATAAACACACACACACACCACTCAAAAAAAAAAAAGAATAAATTAAATTCTGTGATGCTATGATTTAAATCGCTTTTGTTTAATATATAAAATGATGAAAGTATTTATAATAACTTGCATTTTGATCACATAATATATGCTAGATGCTGTGGGATTTAACTTATACATATTTTCTCTTTTAATTACAGTAACTACATGCAAGATGAATTTTTCAAAAGATGAAACTGGGATTTAAAATGGTTAAATAATTCTTCCTGTCAAAAAACTGATAACTAACGATCCAGAAATGTAGCCCTAGTTAATTCCAATGCCCTTGCTCTTAATGACTATGTGAAGCTTCCCTAAAATTAACTAATGAAAATGTTTTTAATATTTAAACATTACTCCTATAGTCAAAGCTTCTTCAGATTTAAAGAACTCTTCTTTTACTTAAAAAAAAAAAAAATAGTACATCCTTGCTTACCTACGAAAAGCATGTTATTAGACTTTCTTCATTTTCTTTGGAAGACTACATGATAAATTCAAGGAATGATCTTCCTGAGACTATAATGATGTTTCTGTAATATGCCCTAGCCCTTCTGCAATGATGTTAAGAGATTATAATATTAATAATAATATCTTATATTTAAAAGAGTTTTTGCTTCCAGAATGTCTGTAAGGTATCTTATTTTATATTTCTTTTAGGCCTATGAAGAAAGTAAGACAAGTATTATTCCATCTTTTTGTAGAGAATTAAACACAGCATACATAAAAATCCTTCTGTCAATGATAAGCTAAAGAAAAACACAATTATGACTAAAACAGAGAGAGCCAGAATGTATGGAGGGAGTGAGGGTGAAGATCTGGCTAGCGACTTATGGTGAAAATATGTGATGTTTCCAGCAATATAACACTTTTTTGATACCTTTCCACGCTGGGAAAGTTCCCTGTCTTCAGCGTCCCGCATTCTCCCATGGCTTCTGCTTGGAAAGCAGAAGCTGGAATGCCAGCTTGTCAACTTCCACTTGAACTCAAGTTACCAGCGTGTGACGTAGACTATGCCAATAAGACTCAGCTATGTGAGATCTAATTCAGATATAGGCAAGGTGAGAAAGCAGGATTCGAGTATAATTCATTTGAGAAAGATGGTGTCATCCAGCTTTTAGGGCAGCGGGATGGAGATCCTGCCACTGAGGTCAGCAACACCCAGGGTGGCATTCGTGTCTGTATCTACAGTGGCTAAAATAGACACAGCAAGTGCAGTTTAAACATTATTAATGGCTGTGTGACCTGTGGCTTGACCGGCTGGCTCTCCTAATTGGAAAGCACTTCAATATTCTTAAATAGTTTTTAAAAATTACTTTAAGAAGTTTCTACTATTTGTATCTGAGATCACTGACTGACACAGGACAAGGTTATAAAGGCCTCTTAAGTTTTTATGTGTTAAATTTTACTGTTTAGGATATCTTGAGTAACAGTCACAGTAATAATTTAGAGAATTCATTTTGTTAGTAAAACCAACTTTCCCATTTTGACCTGTTCAGCATCTTAGCTATAAGAACCCAACAAGTCCTAAAATCACTCATAAGAGAACATCACTTCCGATAGTGGTAATTACCTCAACAGGATAGCTAAATTCAACAACTTTTAATCCACAACTATCTATTTTACAATATTATGCTGGACATTATTTTTCCCACAAGAATGAATAATCCAGGGAGATCATACTTTTAATTCAATGGGTTTTAACAATTCCTTATGGGATTCTTAAGCTAGGTATTAATGCAACATCAATATTTCACATTTTTTAAATTAATGAAATCCTTTAACTTTCTGATAAATAGTACAGAATAAATTTTAAACATTTATCTATAGGATTATAAACTTATTTAATTAATGCATGTGGCCTTGTGTATATTTAAAGGAAAAATATTTTCTAAATGACAATGTGAGTGTAGGATGCTAACGTATTCTTTTAGAGGTTAATAAAGAAAAGATTAACTATGCTTTATATTAACCTCTTTATTGCTATAATCTTATTCTTCCAACATGTGTTCTAAGACTAATGGATTAAAAATAATGAGGGTTAAAATAAGATCAAGAGGAAAATATTCATGTTAAAATAGACTAAGGAAAGCATAGCTAATCTAATGTTATAAATTACAAATTATTGGTCAATATTGCAGGTTCAATAATTTCTAGGTAATTTACATTTTCTATCTCTCGATTTTTTTGCTCCTAAACTTACTGTAAAACCTTCTTTGTAAAGTTTTATTAATAAGTGAATTTGATGAAATGTTTTCCCTCATGATTTAAACAGTTATTTCTGAAGAGATGATTCATGAGCAAGCAATTTTCTTAACTCTGATTTCTTACACTTTCTGGTTTGGAAAACTTTTGCCAATGTTACCTTCTAAATATTAATCCTTATTATATTGATGGACTCTCAGGAAAAACAATGTTCAGATTTTTAAATTAGTTTCAGGTAACCAAAGAACCACGTGCAAATTAGCACAATAGTTCATATTTTGAATAGCAGTAAATTAATTGCATTTGCTTAGCTTATTTTATGACTACTAGAGATAAGACAAGAAAAGGTAAGTACAGTTATCCTTGCTTATTTATCTGAAAACCTGTACTCTAAGCAAAATTTACTCATCTAACTCAGCTTGTAAGATGCCTCCACTTTCTTAGGCAATATTCTACCCATCATAAAGTACTGTATCTTACATTAATCATGCAATCATAAACAATGTTATATAGCTTATTGAAAATAAATTATATTTCACATTTTGTACCAAGTGCTCTAGATATTGTAATTATTTAATCTGCACAACTATCTTAACCTCATTTTATAAGTCGGAAACCGTACCTTAGAGAGAATTAAAAGGCGTAAATGGAAATCAATCTTTCTGGCTCCAAAGATACTAGGTATGGCGACACAGATACCAAGATATAGTCCACAAGAAGCTGGTTTTTGAGAAGAATACAGAGGGTGCTCAGTTTGGGCCTAGAAGACATAGTTTCAGATGTTCTTTCTGAGGCTTTCCAACTATATGAAGGAGAAAGATTCTCTGAAACTTGGAATCTAAGTGTTTTGTGGTGGTGTTTGTGGTAGAGCTAATGGTTGGTGTTTGTTATTAGTTTTGTTTGAAACTCTAAATTTTAATAAAAAATAAATACCTCTAGGCTAGCTGTAAAGTCTCAGTGAGATGATGCAGATTGTGACATTTTACAGTCTATAAAAAGCCATAAAACTGTGAGTTACTGTATTTCACAGTAACTGCTATTTGTATAAGGCTAATATTATGATACCTCTAGAAAGTTATTTTGAAAAACAGGATGCAGTGTAAGAATGTTGATATTGAAATCCAAATCCAGTTTCTAATAAAGATTAAATGAATGTGTTTTTATGTCAATTATGTCTGAGGAAGAAAGGGGCTTATAAAGGTTTAAGCTAGTGGGCTAACCAGTTAAAGTTCATATTCCTCATTACAAAATATAAAATCATTATATAACTAGAATGCATTTTAATAGAGTCTATAAATGTGAATTTATGGATTTAATAAATTTGGAATAGATTTTAAACTCCTTTCAAGTAAAAAATATATGCCATCTTGAATTTTAATTAATTCATTCACTTAAATTATCATCAAGACTCTTGGTTCAGAAATAGACTTATATAAACACAAGCTTGAATAAAGAAGAATATGAATATGATTAGGTGGAAACATTATATTTTTAAAAGATACTTTGACACATACCCCTGTGCCAAAGAGGGTTAAAGTAAAGTGATCTTGTGGTGCCCTATAGAGAGTGACACTTGTGACCATATAATAAAATGCTTCATGGCTTGGAGGTCAGCTCTATAATTTCATTTTTCTCCAGAAGCACAGTGCCACAAGTCATTTTATCTCCTGCCATTATGGTACATATTGCCTTTCTAGTCCACATACTAGAAATAAAACCAGACAACTCTGGTGCTCTAAGGGCAAGCACATCTTCACCCTATTTAGCCCAGGAAGTTGGCTTTAGTCTTATTCAGTTGTAAGTGAATATTAATGCCAAGAAAATGTAGGGCATTTACACCAGGGATTTGGAGTTAGGAGATGAAGATATAAGGTTTTATACCATTGTTTATATTCTATTTGAAACTGGGAAAATTGATAAAATTCCCTAATCATTTTTTTTTACATCTGTTAAATGGGGTTATTAATAACCTCCACTCAATGTTATTATGATGATGGAATGATTGTAGACTGTAAAACACTAAAATGTAGGCAATCATTGTCTCTGGTTAAATTATGGATCCTAGGCAATGAAGCCAGATGGCCATGGCTGTCCCAGATGTGACATTAAGGCAAACCATAATTGGAAGAGAAGGAAATATTAATTTCTTTCATCACTTTTTTTGTACTGTTTTTGGTACTGAATAAATGAAGATCTATTTTTAAGCCATATTCTTTTTAAGGTTTCTGGCATAGTGACAAAACTAGTAATTTTGTTCTTCAGGTAATTTGTATACTCCAATATTCCTTTGCTCTTAAATTCTAGATTGAAAATAACAATCTAGAGATTCCTCTGAGATATCTCTATAAAAAGTTTAATAAAACAAGGCAGTTTGCTTACTTTTGTTTCCAATTATGGTTTAAAATATATGTTTACTGATGACTATGTTTGGTTATATTTTGTACAAAAACTGTATGCTTTCCCTTCTAGCAACAGTTTTCCTTTTACCATACCAAGACATATGATGGATGCTAGTGACCTGAAATTCATTAATTTTCTTTCAAGTCTTATCCAATATATATAGTTGCAGAAGAAGAAACTTAGGAACCGAAATAAGAATTTCAGAGCAAGAGATCTTAGAGACTTTCTAATCCAATCTTTTCTTTGAGGAGATGAGAAACCAATGGACCATCATTTTGAAGTAAAGTGTGTTAAGTCACATCTCTAGTGAGTAGGGGAGTCAGGCCTGGGTCAGTGCTATTTCCAATGGCTTCATGTGTTTCCATCTGCATTCTTTAATGTTCTCAGTAGCTAATTTCTTCCATTCTGAAACAGTTATGCTTCCTAGCTATGACCCATAGCTTTCTGTGACAACTTCATAGCTATTTTTAAAAATGCACCAAAAATTTTTGTGATTTTGTAGTGTCTCGTGACTTTTCTGGTTTGGGATGATTTATATTATGGTGTGTCCATTAAGAAATAGCCTCGAGTACTGGCTGTACCAGACAAATGCATGAAAGAACCAAAAAAAAAAGAAAGAAAGACCTCAAAATAGTGATGCATCTGTATAGAGAAACAGACAGCCTGCATATAAGATAAGATTGGGGAAAAAAAGTTTTAAACAACAGAGAATGCTATAGACTAAATGTTTGTGTCTCCCCCAAATTTGTATGTTCAAATCCTGACTCCTACATGCTGGTATTAGGAGGTGGGGCCTGTGCAAGGTCATGAAAGTAGAGCCCTCCTGATGGGATTAGTGCTCTTATAAAATGACACATGAAAGCTTTCTTTTTTTCACTCTGTTCTCTGCCATGTAAGGATACAGGGAGAAGATGGCAAACAAAGAAGTGAACCCTCACCAGAACTGGATCTGTCAGCACCTTGATCTTGAACTTCCCAGCCTCCAGAACTCTGAGAAATAAATTTATTTTGTTTAAGCCACCCAGTTCATGGAGGTTTTTTTATACTAACCAAACTGTTTAAGACAGGGAATGACAATAAGAGAAGAAACAAAGAAAATCCGAGATACTCTACATTCCCAGATTAAATCCAACGCTCTCAGCAACTGCAACCAGGTTTCCTAATTGAGTACAATGTGGTTCTAATTAAACTTTTGCAATTGTCAAGGTGAATATTGAAAATCAAACAAGAGAGGAAAGAATACTGGACTAACTAGATCATTGACCATTTTATCTTTCTGCATTTGTTTCCAAACCTGTAAACTGTGTGGAGGTAAAACTAAATTAATTCTAAATTACCTTCTGTTAAGACTTTGATCTTTTTCAAAATATTTAACTCATTACCTTATCTTTTATTCTTACACCAATGAAATCTCATTACCTAGAAAGTTTATATTAAAAATTTCAGCACCTCATTCTCGTATTGTATAAATAGTCATTGGTCACAAAAGTGCAATATTCCCTGAAACAGACCATCTTTGAGTTGATCATAAATGTAAAGATGGATTCATGCTTTGCTTTTCTAATCAATCATTGCCAACTCTGACTAACACATAAGAAGATGTCAGTGTGATACAGTTGTCCAGTTAATTCCATCATTTCAGTAACATAAACCAAACTGTTATTTAATCAATAAATTATGGGAGTACTATTATAGTGGTGCCTACTTGTTAGTTTATTTCTTGAATGAAATATTGGTCTCTGTGGATTCTGTTTATTTTTAATATATCAGGTGTAAAGTAGATAAATTACTTATTCTAATCTACTGAATATTGTGTAATATTTTCTTTCCCACAAGAGAAAGGGGTGTGGGAGGAAAATAAAGTGAACTATATGTAAAAATACACCTTAGTGGTAGTTATACAAGCCATTGTGAGATATCGATTGTTTTGTATGACCAGAATCAACCACCGTGTTTCAGACTGCCTCAGCTTCCAGCATATTTTTGCCAGGACTGTTGCTATGGGTGGAATTGGTCAATTACAGACATTAGTTCAATTCGCGGATCTAGGGAAAGGTGTCAGTGAGCTGGGCCACTAAGAGAAAAGCACCCATAGAGGATCCTGCCTCTATAACCCCCACTAAAGAGCAATTACTTTCAAATGACGTTGTAATAAACAACTTTTTTCTTTTTTTATAATTTTTTAATTTCAAAATATTTAGGGGATACAAATGTTTTTGTTACATGAATACACTACATAATGCTGAAGTCAGGGCTTTCAATATGCCCATCACCATGATTGTGTTCATTGTATTCAATAGGTAAGTTTTTATTCTTTACTCTCTTCAAATCCTTCATACTTCTTAGTTTTCAATTTCCTTTTTGTCTCCTTAATGTCCATGTGTATCCATTGTTTAGTTCCCACTTTTTAGTGAGAATATATGTGGTACTTATTTTTTCATTGCTGAGGTACTTCAATCGGGTTAATGGACCCCCAATTGAACTCCACCCAAGTTGCTGCAGAAAACAGCATGCTTTTTGATGGCTGAGTAGTACTCCATAGTATATGTATACAATTTTTTCTTCATCCACTCATGGATTGATGGCCACTTAGGTTGATTCTATATTTTTTTATTGTTTTATGTACTTGTCCTGTGTCCATATTTTTCTTTGGCCAATTTGAGTAACAAATCAAAAAACATTCAGAGGCAGTTTATGATCTTTCAGTTTATTAAAATCACTCAACTAATTCACTATGTATTAAATTAATATTACTATTATATATTTTTATAGATTTAGGGGATACAAGTGCAATTTTGTTACATGGAGATATTGTGTAGTGGTGAAGTATGTAATTTTAGTGTATCCATCATCTTAATAGCATATATCGTACATAATAGGTAATATTTCATCACTCACCCCCTCCCACCCTTTTGAAGACTCTAATGTCTATTATTCCACTTTGTATGACCATGCATACCCATTGTTTATCTCCCACTTATTAGTGAGAAAATGTAGTATTTGATTTTTCATTCCTGAATTAAGTAACTTAGGATAATGTCCTCCAGTTTCATCCACATTGTTGCAAAAAACATTATTTTTCATTCTATTTTATGAGTGAGTAGTATTCCATGATATTTTCTTTATCCAATCATCAGTTGATGGACACATAGGTTGATTCAATATCTTTGCTGTTGTGAATAGTGTTGTGATGAACACGTGAGTCCAAGTGTCTTTTCTGTATAATGATTTATTTTCCTTTGGATAGACACCTAGTAGTGGGATTGCTGGATCAAATGATAAATCTATTTTTGGTTCTTTGAGAAATCTCTATACAGTTTTCCATAAGAGTTGTACTAATTGATATTTATATTTATATAAGTGTTCTCTTTTCTCTACATCCTTACCAACATCTGTTGTTTCTTGACTTTTAATAATGGGTATTCTGACCTGACTAAGATGGTATCTCATTGTGGTTTTAATTTTCATTTCTCTGGTGTTTAATGATGTTGAGCATTTTTTCATATGTTTGTTGATCATTTGTATTTTTTCTTTTGAAAAATGTCTGCTCACGTCCTTTGCCCACTTTTTAATGGGATTTTTTTTTCTTGCTGAATTGTTTGAG
Source organism: Eulemur rufifrons (assembly GCF_041146395.1). NCBI lineage: Eukaryota > Metazoa > Chordata > Mammalia > Primates > Lemuridae > Eulemur > Eulemur rufifrons. Next base: position 67,278,134 of record NC_090997.1, on the reverse strand, counting down.
ATCCTCATAGATTCTGGATATTAGTCCTTTGTTGAATATGTAATTTATGAATATTTTCTCCCATTCTGTAGCTTATCTATTTACTCTATTGATTATTTCTTTTGCTGTGCAGAAGCTTTTTAGATTAATGCAGTCCAATTTTCTTATTTATTTTCATTTTTGTTGCATTGGTTTGTGGGGTCTTAGGCATAAAAATTCTTTGTTTATACCAATGTAGAGAAGAGTTTTTCTTAGATTTTCCTCCAGAATTTTACAGTTTTAGGCCTGTCCATCACTATGCCCACAAACTAGAAAACCTAGAGGAAATGGGTAAATTCTTGAAAACATTTAACCTCCTAAGCTTGAATCAGGAAGAGCTAGAAATCTTGAACAGACCAATAATGAGTAGGGAAATTGAATCAGAAAAAATCTCCCAAGCAAAAACCTCCCAGGACAAAACATTCACAGCTGAATTCTACCAGACATGCAATGAAGAACTGGTACCAATCCTACTGAAACTTTTTTTAAAATGAATATTGTTGATTATTTAATTTATATCTCTGCTCTGGAACTAACAAGAATTTTTTTTAAATTTTGTTTTGTTTTACTTTTCTTTTGGGTGAATATGCTAAAATAATACTGGTTGTTAGAAAATGGGGAGAAAATGGAAAGCCAATTGTTCTCCTCAACTTTTCATTATGATTATCAGTATACAGAGAAATTTATTTTATTTAAATCTTTGTAACGTATCTCTAGTGTTTTCTGCTTTATATTAGTTAATTGCAGCCTTGAATAATGAATTAACCAATTTTTGAGAAGGTGATAGCCATTGCTTATCATGTGCTAGACATTGTATCAAAGACTGTACTAGGACATTCCTTACGAAGCATATAGGTTGCAGAGAAAGATGCAATTTTAATTAACAAACTTATGTTATAAGTAATAATAGAGGTAGAAAATGTTTCTGGAATGCAAATTAAAGTATCAGGGAAGGGTCCACAGAGAAAGAAATTAAGAGATTTTTTTAGCACTGGATATGAGTATATGCTCTGGAGTCAAATAGACCTAAGACCTATTCTGTCAATTATTAGTTGTGTGACCTAGGACAAATTTAGACTCTCTAGACTTTTATTTCCTCATATGTAAAATGGACATTGTTAGGTTAGTTGTAAGGTCTAAGCTGGAACATAGAGAATGAGAGAAAGAGAGAGAGTATACGTTGCAAGGAGGTGGGGCCTCATCTCCCTACTCATTCCAGCCTTGCTGAAGAGTTTGGATTTTATTCTCAGTGCTAAGGGAATTCACTGGAAAGATATAATCCAGGAACTAACAAGATGTGATTTAATTTTTTAAAGACTCACTCCGGTTATAGTGTGGACAAAATTAACATGAAAGAAGAGTGGAGATTGAGGGTATTGAAGCTAGGGGAGCTACGGGAGAACATATATGCTGAAAATGAAGACCAGCCAGGAAGTGACTAAAATAGTCTATGGAAGTAGGACTCAAATTGGTGTGGAATACAAAGAAAAATATGGATTTGAGGGATTCTTTGGAGACAGAAATGTAAAAATAAAAACATAATTATATATGGAGAGATACAATGGGGCAGGATTCACATGGCAAATATTTTAAGTGTATCTAAAAAAGGATATAAATCTGGCATGAGAAGAACATAGAATACAAAGTCAAACATTTTGTAGCATTTTTTAAGAGATAAAATAACATTATGTAAAGGTTTATAGTATATACTACTACCTCTTATATTTTCTCTATCTGGATACTCAAAGGCAGGAGTAATAATTTTAAATTAAGCATATAGGAACCAATACACTTACTTAAACACCAAAATATTAGTTGCTTTCTCATTATAAAATGGCATGTTTTTAGCATTCAGAAATAAAATCTGTACCCTCTGATCAGTGATTAAACTGAAGGGCTTTTAGCACATTGCCTAGAAAGAGGCTTCATTAACAAACAAATGATATTGCATTCCAGGTATGAAAATTCTGATAGAACAATGTTTCTACTACCTCAAACAATCTGTAACTTTTAACAGTGCCTGAGTATTAATAAATAATATTTTACTTGATTCTTCCTAAATTTAGGCTGACCATTATTTGTTTTGTCTGTTAGATGTATCATCACCCCGAAAAGAAAAATATATTTTTTTAAAAACATATGAATTCTATAATGTATGGCAAAGTTACATGGAAATTAAACAGTAGTGTCTAGTTAGCTGCCACATGGAGTCCTGTATTTTGCATGCACATCCAGGTGGTCTGACTCCAAGGTGGCCCCCACTTGTTGAGTACCTATTATGGCAAGATGTTGTGGTAGCTCTAGGTTTACAGTAAGAAGGGAATCTTTGTAGACCTTAAATACTAAGTCATTCATTCATAAAACAGATATTTATTGAGCACTTACTATGTGCCAGAAACTATTCTAGATACTGTAAATACAGCAATGAATACCTTAAATAAAAACTCCTGCCTTCATGGAAGATACAAGCTTGTGAGGGAAAAATCATTCACAAAAATGAAATGACATAATGATATTTTTGCATATACTTTGAACATGTGTAAATAATATATAATTGAATTTGTTACTTTAATTTTGATTTAATACTAGAAATTATTTTATTAATCAACTTTAACTCATATGTATGAATTGGTGATTTCAAGCAGTTATATAGTATATTTCTGGATCTATTATTTTGCTTATTGTTACACAGTTGGACTGAGAGTGCCCAGACTTTTTAATTAAATTTTAGAGTAATTCTCCCATATGTGAATATCACATATGTTGAACCTATGGTTTGTGTGTTGGTTATTTGTCATGTTTTGATTCTTTTTCACAGATACATCAGCAAGTACCTCAAAATGACTGTTAATAGATTTTAAAGTTATCAGCTAAGTGAAGCTATGAAAGACAACTTAAACCATAATTCTCAAACACCTCTGATGAATTCCTTCAGAAAATTCTTTTGGAAGTGTTTATTTTTCTTAACTTCTTCGTGATTTGAAGAGAAATGCCTTAAATGCTTCCCGCTGTGCTCCACTGCAGATGTAAGAATATGACCAAATAAAATAAGTCTCCTGGATAGTAATGTGCATTTCAGCAACAATTCATAGAGTGCTTTATAACAGTACCCAGTAGAACTGTATAAAGCAAACACTGAACTGTGGAGCAATCAGCTAAAAGCCTGATTAAGCAAGTAAGATTTAAGCAAACATTTCAAACCCTCAAGATTGATCCCTGAAGTTTCTAAGCGTGGGAGCTGCCTTCTTTTTACCACAAACAATAAACCCATGGAGACAGAATCAAATCTCAAATGCAAAAGCAGGACTATCAATATGACTGGAAAGCAAGAGTGAGGCACAATTCCAGCAATCTAAACAATGAAGTGCATGATTTACAAGTTGTGCCTCTGGCATAGAGGTAACCAGTGCCTATTAAATGCCATACGTACACCCCAGGTCTGTCCTGAGTGACTGAGATATGAATAGGTACCCAGACATACCAAGAAAGTAAGAAGTGCACACACCTTTTATTGGATCACCAGCTTTGAGAAACATATATCAAAAAAATAATTAGGTGCCTGGGGTTTAAGGAGATACATTCTGAGTAAAAACAAACAAAAAAAATAATAATACAGATACCTTCTTATCTTACTGCCAAAATTAATATATCTTCTTACTCCACTAAAAATACTCAAAACCATACACACACAAACTCAGAAAGAGAAAGATAATGAGACAGAGAGGGAGAGACTCAAGTCTCTTTTGTGTCCATTTATTGCTGCCTCTTAGAGGTATAATTTGAATTGTTTCAGTACCTTTCCTTAAACACATAGATTAAATTACTTGAAATAGCTGCCATTCAGATTGTGAATAGGTGACAAAGTGACGGTGTATCACCTCACCAAAATCAGGACAGTCACTACCTCAAAGGCAATGTATTAATTAACGAATGGCCAGGTAGCATCCTCATTATTTACCCTAAGAACAGGCATCCCAATTACAACAATGATAGTTGACATTTAGTTTCCCATGTGCTAGAATTGTTTTAAAGGCTTTGAAGTGAAAGAACTCACTTAATTCTTAAAAGAGCCACTTGAGCCAATTATTTTACTTGTCCCACTTTGCAGATGAGGAAGTCTATGTTTTAGAGATGTAAGCCAAATTGTCCAACATCACACAGCTAGGATGGGAAAGTATCTGAACCAAATTTAGTCACTGTCTAGAGAACATTTAATCACTGTGCCCAGAAAAAGTAATTTCAATATTTTTAATCATGAGGTTTACATAAAATATGAGATTTTTTTTATTTTTATGTTCTTCTATCCAAGTCAAGAAGAAACCCATTCACGTTATTTTTGTTGCTATTTACTTTTTCACATTCAAAATGAACTTTTCAGCTGGAGCATTACAGGAATCATTCAAAAACAGATTCTTAATTATTGTCAGAAATGTATATTTGTTTGCCCCTAGATGCATGTTTTGGACAAAGGAATACATGGAGCTGTTTAAAAGTATCCATTCTGTACCTTCTTCTTTTAGGAGGAGATTGGGTAATAAGGATATTTCCTAAATGGGCAGTTGTTTTTAAATAGTGAGGGTTAAAATTCTGTACCAGCTGAAGTTTCCAGATGGTATATAAAACAGTAATCCAAAGACAGGCTGTCTCCAGAATATGTCCTTGAAGTAGTTTCATGGGAACAGAATTGCAGGAAAATGATAGTGTCATCATTGATGATAAACAAAATATGTCTGCACCCATGGGGCCAATAACCTAAACAGGAAAGCTAAGAATAATAGGTTCAACCATCTGATGTGGATATCTCTAAAGCTCTTGACTCAGAATAATTTGCAAATGTTCAAAATTACATGTCAAGTTCAAGAGGTCCTAAATCCAAATAAATTAAACGACATAAATCAGTGTAACCTCTTCCAAATAGCATTCATATGCAATGTTTCACAGAAAGTTAAAGACTGAAAGCACTACAGAGTTTATCTAATCCCACTTTGTCATTTTATAGATAAGCCAACTGATTCAAAACATAGCCTAAACTCAGCACATCATTATCAATCCAATTCATTTAATTGCATTGCAAATTAGGAAATGAGTAACTGTAGCTGTATTTTTTTTTCAAATAGCCATGTAACCTTGATTACAGAAATGTATCCATCAAGTGCCCTAAGTTTCAAGTGTAGCACTAGAAAAAATATATGATAATACAAATTTTTTAAAGTAGAATAAATAAAAGACACAATGATAAAAATCACTTCATTTTATTCACTTCCAAAAGGAATTTCTTAGAGATTATAAAACTGATGAGGGGAAAAAAAAAGAGAGAAATATTAGAAAGGAAGGGAAAGGAAAAATACAGACAACTTGAGAATAACTTACTCCATAGGTGAGAACTTTTGTCATATGAATAAACCTCTAGTTCTTGAACATGTCAGAAAAGAATGTGTTGTAAAGACACAAAAAGTGACAGGATATAAGAAGGTTTTTTAAAACACTTTTTATTTTTAAATAATTTTAGACTTATAGAAGAGTTGCAAAGATGGTATAGAGAGTTTCCTATAACCTTGCCCAGTTTTCTCACAATGTTAACATCTTACATGACCATAATACCAAGAACTTAATATTGGTACCATCTTTTTAACTATGAAAGACTTTATTTGGATTTTATGTTTTTCCACCAATGACCATATTCTGTTTCAAGATCTAACCCAGGAAGTCATTGCAATCAGTTGCTATATCTCCTTTGTCTCCTTCAACCTATCACAATTCCTATTTCCTTGTCATTCATGTCCTTGACACTTTTGAAGAATACTGGTCAGGTATTTTGCAGAATGTCCCTTAGTTTGGTGTTGTCTGAGGCTTTCCCATGGTGAGACTGAAGTCATGGATTTTTGGCTAGCATGCCACAGAGGTCATGTGCCCTTCTCATTGCATTGTGTCAGGGGTACATGATGTTCATATGGCTTACTTCCAGTATGTTACCCTTGATTGCTTGGTTAAGGTGATACCTGCCTGACTTCTCTACTGTAAGTTAATTTACTCCTTTATATGTAATAAATATTGGGGATGGGTAATGCTTTGGGAATGCAAATATCCTGTTTCACCTTAAATTTTTCTCCATTAATTTTATTGTATGAGTCTTGCCTGCATCAATTATTGTTATCATGTTCTAATAGTGATTTTATATTTCCTTCACTCCTGATACATTTATTTAGTAGAATTATACCGAAAGAAGTTGTACCCTTGCCTCAATTCATTTATTTATTCAGTATTTATTTATATCAGTAGTGGCTCTTTGATACTTACTTTATATGGGTAATTGTTCATTACTGTGGCTATTTAATTGTTCAAAATGTTTCAGCTTCAGCCAATGGGAGCTCTTTCAGATCTGCTCCTAAAGGCCTTTGACAGTCCCCCATATTTTTGTTTTTGGAACACTTCCTTACTACCTAGTATTATAAAATGCTTCAGGGCCATCTAATAATTTGCCTATCACAGCTCTAGAATCAACATTTCTCTAAGGAGTCCATTTCTTTAATTGGAGAATGGTTTTTAAAAACTGAGATGTGGACATTAGGTATATGCATTGCTACTGGAATATCACTGTTCCTAGACCCTCTTAGTGAATAGAACTATATAAATATATATATGTACATCTATATATACAACACATACAAGCATCTGTATAATCTCTCTATATTTCTGTAACTAGCTGTGTGTTTGTGTGTGTATAAATGTGCATGTGTGTACTATGTATACACATCTAGCTATCCCTGCCTGTGTGTGCATACATACATATGTATATTTAGTAATCACGTATACACAAGCATATATATTTTTCTATCTCTGTGTGTATTTATATACAAATATATACATACATATGAGCATATATGTATATATAAAATAGGTTCATGTAGTATTCTTCCTCTGCTTATTTGTAACTTATTTCCCCAACAGTGAGACACTTGTCTCTCATTATCTACAAATATTTACTTTTGTTATATTGGTAGCTTCAGAATTTATAAACATACTTCTATCGTAAACAAATTTACCAACTAGAGTTCAGTTTTTGTAGACTATTATTTTTATCATTACCCTTATAGTGTCCACTGAAAACATTGCTTTCCAAAGTTATTAGACGTACTCCTTTCTTTTTCACCCTCTTCAATGTGCTGATGTCATTTATTTGTAATGCAATTAGATTCATTGCCACAATCTGCATTCTATCTGTGGTTTTGCCAGTATCCTGTTTGATTTTTTAAAACTTGCAGACATTAAAAATTTACTCTTTTTGATGTTTAGTCTTATGGAATTTTACAAAAACATAGAGTTCTATAATCACTATCACAGTACCACATAAAACCATTTCATCAACGCCAAAATTTCTTTGTGCTGCCCTTTTGTAGTAAAACCTTTCACCACTCCAACCACTGGCAACCACTCTTCCTCACAATTTTGCCTTTTCCAGAATGTCATAAAATGGAATCCTATAATGTAGCACATTAGGTCTGATTCTTTCACTTAGAAAAATACATTTAACATGTATCCTTGTTGCTGTGTGAATTGATAGCACATTTCTTTTTATTGTTGAAGCATCTTTCAGTGTGTGGGTATTTCATAGTTCATTATTTATTCACCCGTTAAAGGATATGTTGGTTGTTTCTAGTTTTTGGTGATTACAAATAATGCTGCTATAAAAATTTATATATAAATATTTTGGGGAATATGTTTTTGTTTTATTTAGATCTCTTTCTAGAAGTAAGCCTGTTGAGTTGTATGGAAAGTTCGTTTAAGTTCACAATAAACTGCCCATACTGTTTTCCAAAGTAGCTGTATCATTTTTTATTGCTAGTAGCAATGAATGAGATTTACAATTGCTTGGCATTCTTGCCATCATTTGATAATGTCAGAGTTTTGTTTTTTTGTTTAATTTATTGTTTTGTTTTTTTCTTTGCCATTCTAATAGATGTGTAGTGGTAGCTCATTGTGGTTTTGATTTCCATTTCCCTAAGGCAAATAACACTGAGCGTGTTTTCATGTGTTTATTGCCCATCCATATATCTTTTTTGATTAAGTGTCTATTCAGAACTTTTCCTAATTTATCTTTAGTTGTGTTGTTTGTTTTCTTATTATTGATTTTTAAAAGTTCTTTAGATACTTTGGATATAATTCTTCATCAGGTATATCATTTGGAAATGTTTTCCCCAATCTGTGTCTTTTTATTCTCTGAATAGTGTCTTTCACATAGCAAAATTTTTGTATTAAGATGAAGTTTCATCTACTATTTAAAAAAATAGATCCTGCTTCAGATGTTGTATTTTAAAACTCTTTGCCTTATATAAAGTTATACATATTTTCACCTACATTTTCTTCTAGAAGTTTTATATTTTTATGTTTTCAATTTAGGCTTATAATACATTTGAATTTTAATTTTTGTATAGGTGTGACATGTTGAAGTTCAATTTTTAGAAAATAATTATCCAATATTTCTAGTACCATTTGTTAAATGTGCTATTGTTTTTTATTGTGTTACTTTAACACTTTTGTCAAAAATTCATAAAACATATTTGTGTGGGTCTATTTATCAGGCCTCCCTTCTATTTCACTGATGTGTCTGTCCATACCTTCACCAATACTACAGTGTCTTAAACAGACTAGTTTATAATAAGCCATCAATATTATATAATGTGAGTCCTCTAATATTTTCCTTTGTCTAAATTGTCCTGGCTATTTTAATCCTTTGCTTGTACATGTAAATTTAGGATCAATTTATTGATTTCTCAAAAAGAAAAAATCTGCTATGATTTCCATTGTGATTGTATTGATTCTTTAGAATACATTGAGGTAAATTGACACCTTGACAATATTGAGTCTTCTAATCCAGGAACACAGTATAAATCTTGGTTGTTTGGGGCCTTTTAAATTTATTTCTTCAGTATTTTGTAGTATTCACCATACAAATACTGCATTTTGAAGGATTTTTTTGTTTTAAAATCCTATTGTTCATATTGTATAAAATTAAAATAGATTTTTATTAACTTGGTATCCTTCAACAGGAAGAGTATCAAAGTCTCCAACTATAATTGCAAATTTGTCTACTTCTCTTTTTAGGCCTATTAGTATTTATTTCATTTATTTTGAAACTAAGATGCACATACATAATAAGATTTTTACATCTTCTTAATTATCCTTGTCCATCATGTAATGAGCTTTTTTTTCACCCCTGATAGTATCCATTGTTCTGCAGTCTACTTTGGCTGATAATATATGGCAAATCCAATATTCTTTTGGTTAGTGTTTGCATGGTATATTAAGGGACAATAAGACAACCCTCAAGCTCAATGATTTATTAGAAAGACTCATAGGACTCAGAAGTTTTTATAATCATGGCTATAGTTTATTACAGTGAAGTATTCAAAGTAAAATCACTTAAAGGGAAAAGGCACATAAAGTGAAGTCCATAAGAAAATGGGTGCAAGCTTCTAAGTGTTCCTTACCAGTGAATTCACACAGGACACACTTAATTCTTTCCGCAATGATGTCTGACACCATGTGCAAAGTGATGTCAACCAAGAAAGCTCATCCAAACCTGGTGGTGAAATGATATATGTGGCTATTACTAACAGTTCCAGTGAGTAATGCCAAGTCAATGGGGGGTCTTTGCCGAGGTTCTGTCATGTAGGCATATAGCTGCTATTAGCCTCAGTCTCTCAAGATCCAGATCCCCAGAGAAACAGTAAGTGTTCATCATAAATCACATTATTGGCATAAACTGTCTGGACAGACAGATACAGCATGGCCTGCAAAAATACTTTTATCAGGCAGCAAATTCCAAGAGCTTAGTTCCCAGGAGTAGAACAAGGGCCAGTCATGAACACACGCCTTTCTTAGAAATGTACAGAGTTTGAATATCAGCCCAGGCCTACTGAATTAAGGCTTTTCTACATACATGATATAACTTTTTTATCCTTTCATGTTAACCAATCTGTGTTTGAGTTTTAAAGTAGATTGCTTTTAGATGACATTTAACTAGATCTTATTTTTTAAATCTAATATAATAATCTCTGCTTTTAACTTATATGTTTAATTTAGACCAGTCGTATTTAATGTGGTTATTAATATATTTGGGTTAAAATTTACCATCTTAAGCAAGACTTTTTAATCAGGGATATCTGGACACTTGTTGATCCAGGAGTGAGCTTCAGAGGTCTCTGAAAAATCTGTGGAAATTGTGTGTACAATTTTGTGTGTATGTGTTTGAATGCAGTTGTTTTTGGGGAGAAACCAGAAGTTTTATCAGACCTTCATAGGCATCTTTGACATGTTTCTTCTAGGGAAAAAAAAGTAAAGGAACAGTGACATAATAATAAATATCATTTTCTGAGCATGTAACTGTATAAGCCAGCACTCCTATAAAACTATTGCATTTATTAACTTACTCCTAATCTTTCTAAGGATCCTATAAGGAAGTTATAATTAGCATCCAAATGTAACAGATGAGGAAACTGAGAGAATTTAAACAACTTGCATGGATTGCACAGCTAGTAAAGAGGATGTCAAATTCAGGCAGTCTGGCCCTAGAGAGCATACTTAACAATACACTGCATTGCCAATCATAAGGCTATCACAGACATAGAGACATAAGTCTGTCCATATCAACACCAACAGTAGAAACATTATCATTCGCAGACACTGATATTCATTGGCAAATAAGTGCAGAAAACTGTTATTAATTTCTACTTTTTGGCAACCAATTGTCCAACAATTGATTAAAAAAATAGAAAACCAATCCAAAGGAGCTAGTGTGTCCTTTTAAAAGCTAGCAAGCAAAGATTGTTTCAGCTATGAGAAACGCAGTTCCAGTGAGTAATGCCAAGTCAATACAGAATTCCCTTAACGTTTGGTTTATTTTATAAATGACATATTTAGCCTACTTAGCCATTTGAACCTTTTTTCCATGTCATTTATATAGCCTAATGCAGTACAATTTTAAGAAATGAATAATATCCAACCTAATTGACATTCAAGTATATCATTGCTGCAAGAGTATAAAATATATAAATAAAGGAAATTTCTATTTCATTTCACAAATAAAGAGGATATCTTGTCAAAAAGCCATGAGTCAAGTTTTATGTAAAATCTACATGCTAAATCAGAAGAAATCCCCTGCAAAAATTTGAAGGAAAAAACATTCCATTCCAATGTAAAGACAACAAAATAATCCTGTAATAAGAGTATGTTTGGTAAGTTCCCAAAATAGTAGTAGCTGAGAATGGGGTGAGTGATGAATTAGTAGTAGGAGATGAAATGAGGTGATGAATCTTATAAATCCTCATAAGAGTTTGGGTTTCATTCTTAATAAAATGGAGTAATCTCACAGCTAAGTTTGTCCATGGAAAGGAGTAGAAGCAAGGAGGCCAGTTAGGTGTGTTTTGCAATAATTCAGACAAGAGAAGATGCTGACCATAAGCATGGTGACAGTAGGGATGATGACAGATGTTTAAGATCTAAAGATATTTTGAAGATACAGTCAGAAGCATTTGCTTTGGGAAGGGATGTATGGTTATGAGAGAAGAAAGGAATCAAGGATGGCTCTAAAGTTTTAGAACTAAGCAACTGAAAGAATAGCTTGACATTAACTCAGATTGAGAAGATATCAGTGGAGTAAATTACATAGGAAATATATTAAGAGTTCAGTTTGAGGCATGTAGAGTTTAAGATATCAATAAGATACCCAATAGGAAATACTGAGTAATGAATAAGTGAATAAATGAATAGTGCTCTTGTATGAGATGAAGCAATGAAAATGTAAAGTCTTTGTGAAAAATAAACTAATTTTTTGGTATTAATTTCTTGGAGGCATTTTTAACTTGATATACCTATTAGATGCCAGTCCCTTTCCTAGATTCTGGGAATATGTTAGTAAAGAAAACAGTGAAAAGTCATTGTTTTCATGAAGGTTACATTCTAGGAGGAAGAGATAAAAATGTTAGAAATTAAATAAATCAGAAAAATATAGAATCCATTAGAAGGTAATCCATGCTTTGAGAAGAAAAATGTATGAAAGGGTAGGGAGTATTCAGAGAGTCAGAAAGGTGGGGATGGGTGCTATTATAAAAACAGTATGCCCCACAAACAACACTTATCCAGAATATCTACATAGTCATAGAATACTCAGAGACACTCTCTCAAAAGTTGCAATATTTGTAAGGTTCCCACTTTACTTGTCAAACTCTTTATAAGGTAGAGAACTGTGAACATCACCTGCAATCTTTAATTCAACTTAGGAAGACATTTCAAAGGGAAGGACTCTACAAACATATCCGACATCACAGCTAATGTTGAGACACCCCAAAGTTTGCTCATATCCATTCAATTTCATTATTCATATGTAAACAGTTCAGCTCCCACTGGTGGTCTGGTGAGGTAAGGGAGTCATACTTTTCAACTAGCATACTCAAGATTTCATCTGTTTCCAGTGGCAGAAGAGATGGAAAGAGGAAGATGAAAGTAAAATAGGAGCTTTGGAGTGGAAAGAGACAAGATGATAGAAAAATATAATAAAAAAGTTTTATATTCTGAAGCATTATTGAAGACCAACACTGAAAATTGTGAAAATGGTAATAATTAAATGTGTTGAGCATTTAAAAATTGACAAAGATTGTTCTAAGTTCTGTACATTTATTAACTCATTTAATCTATCTAACAACTCTAAGAAATAGATAATATTTTTGTCTCCATTTTACATATGCAGAAACTCGAACTCAAAGAGTAAAGAACTTGTCAAATTCACAAGCTAGTAAGTGATGGAGCTGTCACTGATGATCTAATCATATATTCTTACCTGCAAGGCAGTTCAGCCCACCTAACTTTCAGGTGAGAATGCCTTCCTTATTTCCACATAAGATTTGCTGTAAATCCATTTAGTCATCTTTGTGCATTTATCAGAACAGACTAAAGCACCAGAATAAACAAAGCTCAAGGCAGAATGCCACATTACAAAATTTTTATTTTAGAATTATCTTTTTTTTCTGTCAGAAACTATCATGCATGAATACAGTTTATACATATATATACACACACATATATATATAAATCTATTCTACATATATAAACACACATATATATATATATATACACACACACACATAATTTTCAGTAGCATTAAACTTGTAATCACTAATCTGTGGGGTTTTTTATTACATCATTTGACTTCACAAATTAATAAACATCCTATTAGTTCCCGTCCTCACTAGTGATATTCTAACCTTTGCTTAAATCATGTACAAGTAATGATACTAACAATGGTCTGAATGTGTTCTCTCCTGTGGTGTCCGGGAAGCTCACCGTGATCACACAGTAGTCAGTACTCTGTGTTGTGAATATGTCCCCCTCTAGATTTCAGGTGTTGCTAATACAATAGTATTAAGGTGTAGGGCCTAAGGTCCTTATAAAAGAGGCTTCGCACACCTCTCAGCCAGCTTGCTCTTCTGTTCTGCTATGTGAGGACACAGTGTTCCTCCCTTCCTGAGGATGCAGCCCTCACCAGACAACTGAAGCTGCTGGCACCTTGATCTTGAGTTTCCCAGATTCCAGCACAGTGAAAAAATAAATTTCTTTTCTTATATTAATAAATTACCAAGTCCCAGGTGTTCTGCTATAGAAGCACAAATGGACTAAGACAATAATAATAGCAGATTTTTACAATTTTATATATAATAACTTCTTTGATATTTGCACCAATCCAATGAAGCAATGTTAATTTCTGCTTTGGAAGACAAGAAAAGGTGTTTCATAGACTTAGATATTTTTACTCAGCTAAATATCAGAGCTTGGGTCAAAGCCAGTTCACTCAGTCTTGTGCTTCTTCACATTTTGTTCTGACACCATGAGCAAATAGATTGCCTGTAAAAACTCATCTATGAAGGGAAGTGGTTTATTATGCCTAGAATTTTAATCTCTGCTACCTAATCACAAGAAGTGACTTAGTGCCAAATCTGATAAACTATCTAATTGATCTAACTAGAGTGAAAGAGAAGCAAAAATAAAAAAGGAAACCAGAAAAAGAAAAGTAGGAAAAGAAAAAGGGAAGGAAATAGAAGCCTGTCCTTTAAAGAATTACAAATACATTAGCTGCAATATTGATAATGCAGAAAAGCAGTGATTAGTAGTATTACAACATATTTTAAAGATAGCACTTGACCTGGAAGTTTAATTAAGCACTGTACGCAAATGGAGCCAAACTCTCTCCATATTCTAGTGTGACCATGGTTTGAATTTTCTCTATACTTTTTTAGTAATAAACATATTAGCTTTTAAGGAGAAAAATTAAATATATGTGCCGTACTTAAAGAAGATAGCATTCAACTTTTAACAATGAAGAAAATAGATGTCATGGCTGAGTCTTGATTTAATCATTGGCGTTTTTAAAAAGCCATTATACTTAATAGAGATACCCAGAAAGTACATGTTTGGACTGTGAATCATGATGACCTATAAAGCCCTCCAATGCATAGCATCTGGGATATAGTTATGGGCCTGGAAAAAAGACGCCACCTAAAGTAAAACTGTGAGCCTTTCTCACTATATCCTATGAGTTCTCATAGTCTTCCTTTGATTTTTTTGGAAGAAAAATATCTGGAGCTTGATTTTATGGCTTACACCAGGGTTTTAGTTAACCATTATTTGTCATATCTTAAATTCAATTATAAAGCCTAATAATGGACACCATACCAAAATACATTTAAAGCGTCATTAATTACAGGAACAAGAAGCATTGCTGAAACTCAGGTGAATGCAATAAAGAGAAAGAGTCCAAAGAGATGAGAATGAAGCAAGTTGCAAAGAAATGTCTTTAAAAATTTCATTGAATTCTTAGTCATTTTAGAGTGCTTCATCCTTCCAGTGTTTGTCATCACTGATTATTCCAAGTAGAATCTAGTTTATTCTCCATTGAACATTAGATGTGATGGGTTTCATTAAAATGGCATAACTTGTGAAATTCCCTGGGAAATCTTACAGATACCTGAATGAATAAGCAATCCATTAAATTATAGATATATAGCTTTGATGATAAGTTCACTTTCACAAACTCTAGCTCTTTCGGTCCCATGGCACAAAAACTCAGCTTAAGGCACTTGAAGTTAACACAGTGGAAAAATAATGGAATTCATATAATGTTGCAATAGATTATAGTTGACTCTGAGGTGGGGTGGGGGAAGCTTCCATACGGAAACATAAGCATGCTTCATTTCACTGAGTAACAAAAAGGAGGGAAAGTGTCAGATACATGAGAGGGTAGCGTAGCAGGAAGAAAAATAAGTTGGGGAAAAGAGAAGAAAGGCCAGAAAACAATGGTATAAGCAGTTCTTGACACACTCAGAATTGTTATGTGAAAATGATCATGAAGTTTCTTAGTTGCCTATCTGCAGAAAATTTAACAGAACATAATGGCAAGCTCTTAAATCACTACCAATGTGCTTTTAAAATTTAGCCAGCAACCAAGTAGAGAAGAGCAATGTTGTGTTCCTGCAATGAGGTGCTGACAGGTTTATTTCCACTTTCCTATGCAATTGTATAAACAAAGGGTAAATATGGACATTCTTTTTTCAATTTATGTACTCCATCATCTAAATTTATACACTATCAATACTGACAATGAAATGGAAGCTAGATTTTTCTTTTTATTTTTTAACTTTCTTTTCTTCCCCACCCCACCCCGCCCCTGTCTCTCTTTTAAAGAATGGTAGATACTTTTGGATTTATTCTAAAAAATAGCATTTTTCTTAAAGGAATCCAACCTGTAACTCCATCTTAGATCTAACACTGGCTTGGCAAATGATGTAAAGATTTGTATTAAACGTCTAAAAAGAAAACTTTAGGATATGTAAGAGGAATTTATTCTAAGAAATGAAGTCAATGATAACCTCATATTTTAAAAAGCCACTTTTTGGATAAATATCATCTTTTTAACATTCAACTTCTTATAGCTAAAGAAAGTATATAGATTCTTTTTCATGAAATATTGCCCTTTGGAATCCTGTTTGAAAATAAACATCTTATTATCTGTAAAACAATAAAATATAATTAAAACATTACACCCAACAATGAAAGAATTTACATTCTTTTCAAAGACTCACAAAACTTAACAAAGTTGACTATATGCTAGAACAGGATTCAAGTCTCAACAAATTGCAAAAGTTGAAATATTTCTCCAACTGCAATGGAATTAATCTGAATATCAATTAAAAATAAATTGAAAAGTCCAAACTGCTTAAAGATTATTATTATTTTTTTCTTTCTTTCTTTTTTGAGACAGAGTCTCACTCTGTTGATTGGGCTAGAGTGCTGTGGCGTCAGCCTAGCTCATAACAGCCTCAAACTTCAGGGCTCAAGCGATCCTTCTGCCTCAGCCTCCCTAGTGGCTGGGACTACAGGTGTGGACCACCACACCCAGCTAATTTTTTCTATTTTTAGTTGTCCAGCTAATTTTTTCTATTTTTGGTTTTCCAGCTAATTTCTTTCTATTTTTAGTAGAGACGGGATCTCGCTCTTGCTCAGGCTGGTCTTGAACTCCTGACCTCGAGCCATCCTCCCACCTCATCCTCACAGAGTGCTAGGATTCCAGGCGTGAGCCACTGCTCCCAGTCCCTGGCCTTGAAGGTTAAATAATATGTTTTTACAAAATCTATTGAACAATGAAGAAATCAGAGTAAGAACTAAAATGTTTTTAACTTAATGATAACATAAGTAACATATCAAAATGCATGGGATGTAGCTAAAATATGACTTCAAGGGAAATGTATAGCTTTAAAGACACATTTAATCAGAAAAGTTAAAAATATCTATATGCAACCTTGCTTCATAAGAAACTACAGCAACTCTAATCCAAAGAAAGTATGTAGACTAAAATAATAAAAATAAGGTCAGAAAAAAATAAAATAGAAAAGAAATGCGCAATAAAGAAAATCTAGGCTGGGCATGGTGACAGGCCCATGCCTGTAATCCTAGCACTCTGAGAGGCCAAGGCAGGAGGATAGTTTGAGCTCAGGAGTTCAAGACTAGCCTGAGCAAGAGCAAGACTCTGTCTCTACTAAAAATAGAAAGAAATTAGCTGGACAACTAAAAATATATAGAAAAATTTAGCCGGGCATGGTGACACATGCCTGTAGTCCCAGCAACACGGGAGGCTGAGGCAGAAGGATTGCTTGAGCCCAGGAGTTTGAGGTTGCTGTGAGCTAGGCTGATGCCACGGCACTCTAGCCCGGGCAACAGAGTGACAGTCTGTCTCAAAAAAAAAAAAAAAAAAGAAATACCACTAATTCCTATACATCCTGCACAATTTTATTTTTAAATAACAGGAAAGGAAGATCTGCTTCACAACTTGTTTCATGAGGCCAGGATAATGTTGACACCAAAATCTGACAAAAATATTACAAGCAAGGAAACTACTTCTTCTCCCATGAATATGGATATAATAAATTATAAATATTAACAAATTAGTTCTAGGGATATATAAAAATGATTTTACTTCATAATGTTTATTACAATTCAAGATAGTGTCAATATTTGAATGTCAGCATATATATTATATCACATTGACTGAAAACAGGAGAAAAATCTGATGATCATCTCAATAGATGTAGAAAATTTACTTGGTAAAATTTTACAACCATTTTTTATTACAAACAAACTAGAAGCTTTTTTAAAAACCTCTTTAATCTGAAAAAGAGTACTTAACAAAAAGCCCAGAAAATATCATACTTGATTTTGAAATATGAACACTTTGCCCCAAGGCTGAGATGACACAATGTTGCCTGATATCAATTTTATTTCAACATTGTATTGGTGGTCGTAGCCTATTAAAGAAAGACATAAGGACAGGAAAGAAAAAATAAAATTATTCACAGATTACAAGATTGTGTAAATAGAATGTCAGAAAAATTTTCTTTAAATAATAATACTAATTAAAAAATGTTTAGCTAAGTCAACTGATATAAAAATAATATGAAAATGGAATGTCTAGATACCTTTAACAATACCAACAGAAAATAAAATTCCAAAACTGAATTACCTATAACAGCATCAAAACCTATCAAACATCTAGCAAAAAATCTAACAAAAATTGGGCAGATGACTATATTGAAAGCTACAAAATATTATTGAGAACAGTTAATGAATATCTACATAAATAGAGATATACCATATTAGTCATTTGAAAACTTGAAGTTATACATATGTCAGTCTTTCCACATTGATCTACAGATTTAATGTCCAAGTCAAAATCTCCCCTATTTTTGATAGAAAATGATTAGTTGATTCTAAAATTTATAAATAAGCCAATCTTTAAGAAGACAAAGTTGGAGGATTTAAGTCATCAAATAGGAGGACTGAAGGTAACACTGTAGTAATGAGGGCAGTGTAACATTGGCTCAAAAGTAAACAGAGATCAATGGAGTTATAGAATCTAGAAATAGACAAATACTTTGATGCTCATCTGATTTAAGAACTTACATTGAGAAAAGGATGGTCAATTGGATAATCATATGGTAAAAAAGTAAATTTTGCTTCTTACTTCACACCATACAAATAAAACACTTTTTGATAGATTGGAGATCTAAATGTGAAAGATGATACAATTTATTTATTAAAATCCCAAATGTCCAAAATAGGTTTAAAAATAGCTGAGTGGCTAAATAAGTCATTAACATTAAATTTATTTTTGAAAAATGTTTAAAGACATAGAAAATGTCACAATTTAAAATATGGAAGTGAAGAGTATGCAAAATTGTATGTAGAGCATGATTCCAACTCATATTATGTATAACATGGGTGTAAAACCTGTAATAAATGAAGCAAAATAAAATTAATGGTGATTACCTTTGGGTGATAGAAATATTGGCAAATTTTTACCTTCTTTATCCTCATTATGTGTTTCCAAATTTTCTACAATGTGTATACATTCATTTTATTACCTGCAAAAAAGTTTTTAAAAAATTGTCCCAACTACATTATAATTCATTTGATATTTTTTAATTTCATGTACATCTACTTAGTTATTTATAGCATTTGGTCATGACAAACTGTACTTGCCAAATGTGCCCCCCAACCAGTGTTATTCTTTTGGCAGTGTTCTTATAAGCCTTAGCATTTTTTATTTATTTATTTTTTTTTGTTTTTACCTCAAACATGATTTTTTTCAGACAGAAACTGAGAGTGGCTCAAAAATTTATAGACTTAAATTTTAAAAATCAAACTGTCCTCCCAAAATTCAACAATAAAAAGGAAAACATTGAGAGTTGAGTTGATTTCTGTAAGTGGTGAAAGGTGCGGATCTGGTTTCAGTCTTCTACATGTGGCTATCCAATTTTCCCAGCACCATTTATTGAATAAGGATTCTTTTCCCCAGTGTATGTTTTTGTCTGCTTTGTCAAAAGCTTTGGCTATATGAGGATGGTTTAACATCTGGGTTCTCAGTTCTGTTCCATTGGTCTATGTCTCTGTTCTTATGCCAGTACCATGCTATTTTAGTTAGTATAGCTTGAAGTCTGGCAAATGGGTGCCTGCCAATTTGTTCCTTTTGCTTAAGATTGCTTTGGCTATATGGGATCTTCTCTAGTTCCATATGAAGTTTAGAATAATTTTTTCTAGATCTACAAAAAATGATGTTGGTATTTTAATATGGATTGCATTGAATCTGTATATCATGCATGGTATGCTGAAATAAAAAATAAAAAAATAAAAAGTAAAAAATTTTAAGAAAACAATCCAATTGTATCATGAACAAAATACATAAAGAAACATTTAACCAAAAAGGATACACAAATGGAAAATAAGCACAAGAGAAAATATTCAACATCATTAGCCTTTAGGGAAATGCAAATTTAAACTATAATAACATGCTATTACCAACCTATCAGAATGGCTAAAATAAAAAAAAAAATAGTGACAATAACAGATGCTAATAAGGGTTTAGATAAACTGAATCATTCATACAATGCTGGTGAGGATGTAAAATGATACAGACACTGTGAAAAAGAGGTTGCCAGTTTTCTTAAAGTCTAAACACATAATATCATAAAGCCAACCAACTGCACTCCTAGGCATTTATACCAGAGAAATGAAGGCTTATGTTCACACAAAAACCTGTGCCTGAATAACAACTTTATTTGTAATAACCCCAAATTGAAAACAACCATGATGTACATTAATGGGTGAATTAATTAAACAAATTGTGGTACACTCATACCATAGAATACTTTGCAATAAAAACTAATGAAATATTAATATACACAACTTAGATGAAATGCTGAAAAATTATACTGAATGAAAAAAGCCAATTCCAAAAGACTACATTTATATATGATCTCATGGAGACAATATCCTTGAAATGACAAATTATAGAAATGGAGAACATATTAGTGGTTGCTAGAAGTTAGAAGGGGATGGGAGTGGTAGGGAAGCGGTTGTGGGCATAAAAGGGCAACATGAGGATTCCTTGTGGTGACGGAGATTTTCCGTATCTTGACTGTATCAGTGGTTATTGTTTTGCAAGATATTACAATGAGGGAAAAACTGGGTAAAGGATATACAGATCTCCCTGCATTATTTTTTACAATTGCATGTGAATCTACAATGATCTCAAAATAAAATTAAATTAAAAAATTTAAGCTATAATTATAGGCCTCCATACATATAGTTTTAAAAAAAGGAAAAAAAAATAGATTAGGTGATCACTAGACAAAGAATGGAAAACATTTTATGAAACCAGTTCACAAGGTTGTTTTTTGCCATTACATAGAAATAGTTTCAGTGTTACTTCATATACTTCAGAGATATTAATTTGGGAGAGAGACATTTTTATCTGTTCCTTCCTACTGTTGACTTATATACTGCTATATATGATACAACAATAAGCCTTATGTACTCATTCACCTTTAAATTAACAGTAATGCTAACTTCTTACAAGTAAAAAGGAAAACTGCACAACTGGATAGAAACTCATTAATGAATTCCAACCTAAGTCTATAGATCCTGAGCAAGACCTGAGTGGAAAGAGTATAATTAGGTGCATTAAGGCATTCTGTGCAAAAAAGATTAATATTTGGGCAAGCCAGATAACCTTAAGGGAAGCAGTTCTCTGTATAATTGAAAAGAACTGGGTCACATATACCTTAGAAAAAGAATCATTTATCTCTAATAGAACACTGGTAACAATGAAAACATCTTCTAATTATATGTGGTGATCCAATGAAGTGCAACGAATATCTAAGTTAGGTAGTCATTTAATGTTAGCATGGTAGTAGGAAAGACAATTTATCGTTGCGTTTCAAGATTTAGAACTTAGGTAGCTCTGAGAAGCATTATTGTCAGGAAGCAACAAGAAAAAATATAGCTTTCACGAGATTTTCAAAACAGATCCAAAGAAATGATGATAAAACTATTATCTATTTTAACAGTTTCTGAAGATGTTGATTTTCTTAATTCAGAAATCTGAAAAGCTTCATTAAGTAAATTATTGTCATAGTACCTGAAAAATATGTGCAACACTATGTTTTTCTCATCTTTGCTCTCTCTTTCTTTTGTTTTCACCAAATATTGCCATATGCAGTATCCACATAAGTGTTTAATATTGAGAGTTTTCTCATCCTCAATATACTGTTTTCCTTCATATTTTATCCTTAGAAAAAAATAGCAAATGCCATTGCCTATTTTTTTGTTTTTGAGTGAGTGGGGTTCTGACAACCATGTGTAGTATTTGAGTTATCCCAGTCCTCATCCTTCATGCTCAAGCAGGAAATGAGGCAGGAGCAATAATGGTCTGATGAACACTAGTCTCATGATTTCAATTATCTTCAACCTGGGACCACACTTTATAATCGCCAGTCTGCTCACTGTCCCCGCATGGAGTTTGAAAATACTCATCTCCAGTTCTTCCTTCCACAGGAGAGACTCTGCATTGCCCCACTTGACCAGTATTTGTCCATTCCCTCTTCAAACCTAGTTCAAATTTGAATCCAATGTGCCTCACCTCTATCGTTGCTTGACTCCACGCAGCGTCACACGCTTTCTGTTTTTGATGTGTGCTAGTATTGATCTTAAAAACAGCCTTTGGGACTCAGATCTTCAAATCTGACTCAAGACCAGGGTCATATTTAGAGCGGTACAGAGAGAAAGTCAGCTAGAATGAGTAAAAAGATAACATGTGACTTTCTCAGCTGAGGGTGGGTCCTGGTGTTGGGGTTCTCTATGGAGTCCCAGTCCCCTCTCCCAGCCAGGGGATAGCATTCCACAGCAGAAGAGACAACCGAGGAGTTGCCCTAACCATTCTGCCGGCTTAAAGTTTTCAAGTAATTTGGAGAACTAATTAAAAGTTTTCCCGTGTTATTGTCCTTTAGATAATAAACCTGAGAGTTGCATTCAGGATCAAATTATTAACTGGAAGTATACTTTAAAGTAGAAGCTTGGAATAGGTTTCCTCTAGTTAACCTTAACACACTGAAAATTTACATACACAAATGGGAACTTCTGAACTTGTGAAAATCTTTCAGAACAAGTGATAATTTTGGGTAAAGTTGTGAAAAACTTGTGAAACAAATGATAATTTTATCTAACTGTAATACTGTAAGCTTACCTCAACAGATACCAAATAATTTAGATAATTACTTTAGCCTGAATCTAGTAACTCTATTTTTATGATCAGCTGCATTTTAACAGATTAAAGAAATGTAACTGCCAGCACTAATCAGTGAATTAATTTGAAAGACTGGAAAACATAGTTTCCATAAATCCAAGAATTTGAGCATTTCCTTATAGGACCTATTTATTGCATCTTTAACTTTTTCTAGTCCATCATCTATTTTCACAATATATGAATTTCTGTATAGATAAAAATCACATCCTACATATACTGGCAATACAATTTTTTAAGCCACTTAGATGTGAATTTGTGAAAACAAAGACATTTGGCAATGGGAATAACTCTTAATATATTAATAATTGTTGTTGTCAATAAACATGCATCTGTGCTACATATTGATCATCACCCAACAAATAAATGTCATAGAGAATTAGAGACTTTCAGAAATAAAAGGCCATGTAATCCAGGTTCTCAGTTCCAACTAGGATAACTGTAATAGTCAATGTTGGCCCTTTAAATAGGCCCATCATAGTGCATATGTACTAGTTCTAAAGAGACTATAAGAGATTTGCTCATTCAAAATGTTCCTAAAGCCTAGAATATATCTGATTTTTCCAGTGTAAGTCGCAATTTTAGAACAAGGCATAAACACCCTTATTTAAATGAGTCTTTTGCCTTATGTTATTTTATCAGATTATCTTTAAATTCTTTAGGAAGGCCCATAAAAAGTAGCCATAGATGTAAGATTTAGAAGAAGGACTGAATAAAGCCTAAGGCTATAAGCTCCTATAGAGCCTTCAAGTAGGAATTGGGACCTGTATTAATTTTCTATTACTATTACTATAACAAAGTATAATATGATTCCAAATAACTTTTTGAAGAAGTATATGAAGGCATTTTGTCTGAACCTTAGTATAAGTGAAAATGTTTATTATTTCCTTCACATTTAAAACCTATCTATCTGGATATAAAATTTATTGAATTACAAACTTTTCTGTGTAAAAATTCTAAATCTTTTTCTATCTGGTTTTAGTATTCGTTGTAAAGGAAAAGACTAAATTCAGGATGATTTGTGTTCTTCTGGAGATAAGCAGAATTTTCTACATGAATGCATATGAATTTGCTTCAATTGATCATTAAAATTGAAAATGTTTCAAGTATTTTCTAGATATAGGTCTATTTCAATTTTTTTTCTTGAAACACTATTTTTATTAATAACTGTATCCTGAGTTCTATAAAGGATCATGAATAAATCAGTTTTATCTTACTGCTTCTTTGATTATTTTGGTATTATCTTCAGGGACACTGACACCTCATAGATTAAATCTTCGCTATCTGCTCCCCATGTGTCATATTTTCTGTCATTGTTTTAATCTTTTTGTTTCCCCTTATATAATCTGGAAGAGTGACTCAGATATTTCCTTCTACAACATTGATACAATTTGTCAGTGTCAATTCTGCTATAGCACTTTCAGTTTCCTTCCAAACATTTCTATGTTATATCTCTTTTTACAAATTTCTGTGGGTTTTATATCTTTACCTATTCTTTCCACATGATTTTTGATTCTGTGTCATAGAATTTATTCTTTCTTCTTTTCTGTTAAAGATGTCAAACAGGGTTCTATAACTTCCTTCTAATTCTTAGAGGAAATCATCTTTAGGGATTTCTGAATCCTCAAGAAGATGTTCTCTTACCATTGTTCTGTGCCATTAATTCATAGCCCCGTGAATTTGTATGACTCTTCTAGGAAGGTGACAGCTATATCCAGAGTCTGTGTTTGCCAACAGACAACGTATAAGAATATACTGGATCTTGTTATCTGTTCGTTCCAGTGCTAGTCAACTCTCTCAGAGGGCTAACTAAAAAAAGGTTTGAAGCTCTAGATTTTAAAAGAGACTCGCTTTGTTAAAAAATACTTTTATGTAAGTCAGCTCTTTCAGAAGAGCACTTCTCCTTCGCTAGCTTCAAAGAGCACCAGCTTCATTGTTTTTCTGATTAGGTAGGGAAGCTCATTGTGACTGCCCTCACTACAATCAGCATGGTCTAAAGAGAATTCAGAAAAATCTAGTTTTGAATCTCCACTGAATCACTTTCTAGTTTTATAGCTCTTCACATATTTCTTAACCTTATTGAATCAGTTCTCTAATTACCAACTTCTCAGGATGGTTGTGTGAATTATATGAAAGGGCAGACACTGTATACACCACACAGAAGAAAATAGGTGGGTAGGCTTAGTTATTATTACACTTCCAGGATGTAATGAGTTACCGTTGAAACCGCCCCTGGCAAATCAATAAAAGGGTGCAAGGCAAGAACTGTGGTAAGGGCCTAAAACTCTGCAAAGGCACAGGCCTAGCTAAAAATATTGATAATATCAGCCACTGTCCCCTTGTTTGCTTCTCTATAATTACAACTCTACAGTCACATACTGGTGGTCATAAAGATTCTTAACTTTCTCTGTAGATAACATCACCTTTTCGAAACCTAAAGGTAGTTTCTGAGATGTCTTCCAGGTCCAGCATTCCAGTGGATTGGCTGATCCACGCACATGGGCAGCCCATACCAAGAAACTGACTTAACTGGAATTGTGACTGCAACCTAGGAACTGATTCAATACCAGAAGATGATTTCTACATCCCTATGATTTTGTCCTGAACCTAGCCAATTACCAAACCCAACTGCTAATCCTTTGCCTGCCAAACTGTCTTTAAAAACCCTGTCTTCCAAATTCTCAGGGAGGAGGATTTGAGGAATTCCTCCCATCTCCCCACTTGGTGCTCTATGGAACTAAACCATTTCTCCATTGCAACCCGACTGCCTCGGTGTACTGGCTCTTCTCTGTGCAGCAGACAATAAAACCCAGTTGGGCGGCAACACCATCAATTACTCTTTCTTTCTGTCTAGGTTCTCCTTGATGTTGCAGATTTTGACTAAATATAAAAAGCAAATTTATACTGAAGGATGAAATAGGGAGGGGTTACGGTCTGCACTTTGCCTGAGTAAGTGTCACACTCCTGAGAGAGAGACAGTCAATTGCTTTTTCTATTGATATAGATCTTGAATTTAGGAACCAGAAGGCAGAATGTGACTTCTAACTAATTGCAGGCATAAGGCCGTATAAACCATCAATTTCATTTTTCAATTCCATTCCCTCAGGCTTTTTAGTTAGAAAAAAATCCCTCCCAGTTTATCACAATATGTTGACAGTCATCCCTTATGTGGTTTATGTGTGTGCACACATGCCTTAATAAGTATTGTAGCGGGAAGCTCTTCTACTTCAGGGGCTGCTACTAGACAGCATTTTGAAACAAAAAGCTATGTTTTAATAAAATTTTCTTATTTAACTCAAAATTCTTGAGGCAGATCTCCAATGGCTTTCTTCCAGATTGTAGTAATGAGATAAATTAGTCAAATTCATTTAAGAAATACTGGATTGGAAAATCATGAACGGTTTTTTTTTTTTTTTTTTTAACCGTATTACTACTTAAGACCTATGATATGCTATGGTGCATTATCAACCTCAGAAGAAGGTATAGCATACAAAGTTTGATCACAAAAAGAGTTTGGGAGGTGAGCAGCTGCAGTGAGCACTCTTGGCATCCCACCTAGAGACCCTGGCATTCCCTCTACTGACACTGCACCCCATCCTCCCAGCTTCTGCTTGTTTTCCTGCTAAATCTTCTTACCTGAAAAAGACTTCTGGGGAATCACTCTCAGGGACTAGAATTGCCTTCCCAGTTGGATAAGCTGGAAAGGCATGGAAATTTATATCTCCTTCCATTCCCACTTCAACCCACCCCCAACTGCCAGTGACTGGAGTCAGGGGGACACAAGCCTAGGTCTTTTGCTGGGGACCCTCAGGGTTACTCCAGAACTTCCCTGTGCACCATGCTGAGCCTAGGACAACAGGACATCAATTGACCTTGCTTGGAGGTCCCCTTCCCTGCTCTGCTTCCCCTCTCCCAGACCTCTTAATAAATCAGTTGTTTGTAAATTTTTGACTCAGGGTCTTTTTCCAGGAGAATACAACCTAAGGCAGTAGAATATTTTGGACCCATTACTTGAGAAAAAAAAAAATGGAAACACTGTTTTACAGCATGATAATTGCATTTAGAATACCTGAGAGTGGGATTAGAATCTGTGTTTCAATAAGCTCATCTCATGTTTAAGGATAAAGTAACAAGAAGTATATATTAATTTATATTAAATATGTGCTGATAAAGAAAGCCATCCACTGTTGTTTACTGGCTCCAGACTCTCATTACATTCTTCAGACAATTTCTGTACTTTCTTTTGAAGACTTTTACCCTTTTTTTTTCAGTTATTTTAAGCAATCACTTCAGGAAAGTTTCACTACCAAGAGTAAAATTTATATTAACCTATTTGAATTTCAAATAATAGTCTATTAGAGCTGGGAGAGACCTTAATGATTATCTATTTTAACCCGGTCATTTCAAAGATGAGGAAACTTAAATTTAGAGAAGAAAAGTTATGGCCCAAGGTCAGACACAGCCATCCCACGTCTTTTGAATCTCAGCCAGATATTTAATCTTTACACAAGGGTGCCTTTCTAATTTTACAGATAATGATTGAGCTGGAATGCATTACATTTATGGAGTTTTCATTTTGGCTATAATTCTATTCACAAAAAATGTGATCATTGCTTTACATAGAGCTCTTATTTAACATTCTAAACTCCACAGATTGAAAACCGATTTTCCTGTTTATCTTGACTGAGAAGGAAGAAAATATTTAAAAATTCATATATGGAAAAAAATACAATGCAAATATTAATCCTTCCCATGATTTCATTTAAAAATTTTTAGCTGTTGTAAAAATCTTAACAGTGTTGGCTCCAAAATAAAAAGGAACACTTTGTTCAAAAATCACAGTTTAAACATGGAGCATGAACATATTTTAAAACTTCTCTATTTTGGGTCCAAGAAAGGACCATTTTGAGAGTGAAAGAGGGTGCTGTTAGTAATTATGCTGGGTCTGTCTGAGAATAGTGGGATCTGTGGTCATTCCTTCCTATAACTGTGTATTAATACACTCTCTGCAAATCTCACCTACTCTAAGAAGTTTCCCATTGATCTTTTTACAGAAAAGCTTTTTTTCTCACATGACCATTAGTAGTAACCCTAGGCATTTCTCTTACCTTTTTGCTAAGTTGTTCTTTCTCTCTCACCCTCTCTCACTCTCCCCTCATCAAAAAAAGGGGGGGCATATTATCCACAGTAGCTAGACTAGTACATTACTCATGGGTGCCCAATAAATGATGCTTTAATATGATTACTTAAGAGTCAATCATATACAAACTACTAGACTTTAACCTGAAACTAACACATACATCCAGTTAAGCCAAACTCAAAGTCCTCTTTTCTATACTTTGTTTCCAAACACAGAGATAATTAAGATGCAAAAAAAGTGGTAACCAATGCTCATTTGCTCCACAACTATTAAGGAGCTGCAAAAAGATAAAACGAAAAAATAGCATATATGTATATGTGCCTCATTTTTTACTTATATTTTAAATTTTGTGTTAAATAAAGAATTCAGAGTCATTATAGATAGTGACAAGTCAGATTATTCATTAGTCTTTTATTATTTTTTTCTTGCAACTCAACCTAATTCTCCTAATAATTAATGATTCTTCTAATTACATTACTAGCTCTGTGAATATTGATCTCAATGCAAACATTGGGAAAAATAATGAATAGAAGCAAAAAAAAAAGGTGATGTAAATTATTTTCCTTGTGATCCCCTTGCATGCAATGTAATGCTTTTTGATATTTATAGTAATCAGGATCTATGTCTCCCTTGTTCTATTAAAATAAGACTGTAAGACTGATTGAGATATTAGTCCACAGTAATAAAATCAACTTATGCAGTTATTGGCCCTGAAGCATTAATATTACAATACCGCCTTACACTCTTCCTTCATGGCGTTCGAATGAGTGGCAACTGTAACAACATCAGCCATTTTAGGGACCGATTTCTGTCCCACAGACATCAAAAAATCCTACAGGTTAAGTCAACATTTCCTGATGTTTTTGAATGCCAGAAGGATAGTTTGGAATCCATTAGCCTTGAAAGTTCTTGTTCTAAGTTCTGGGAATATGAAATGGCTCTAAGGTGTAAAAAAAACTTGTCGAGTACCAGAATCAATTTTGTTAACTACCTTGTCCCTAATTAGCCTAATTTGATAATTCATAAAACCTGCCATAAGTAATTCTTCAGTAAACTATTTTGCAGATATTTGCAAATGAAAGGATATCAAGAAGATTTAATAAATACTGAGCAGATTTGTTTAGACACTTTAATGTATTATTTCATTTTATCCTCAAAATGCCTCTGACAGACAGGAAGTATCATTTCTGTTACTGAGATAAAACCTGGCTGATAGAAGTTAAGGAGTTTGTTCAATGTCTTCCAGTCCACTAAGTGGCAGATTTATGATTTGAACACAGATTATTTGCTAATTCTAATCCTGTGCTTTCAAATACAACAGACACTTATGAACTCTAACCATAGGTGAAGCACAATTTGAAATTGCTTTTATCTTAGTTTCTTGTTTTCAACAGTATCAATTTTATTATCACTTTACTCTTGATGTTAGGACAAATGTTAGGGTCGTTGGGGTAGTTAAAAAAAGTAACCTCAGAAGTTGAAGTCCATGTGTTTTGGGATAAATCACTTAATGTCACTATCAATAATTCTCATCTTTAAAATATAATGAATATGTCTGTTTCTTAGAGTTCTTAAGATTAAGTGATAAAGTACTTTATTAACTATAAAATAATGTTTACATGTAAGATATTCATTGTTGTTATAAGGCAGTATTAAAAATTTACTGCAAATTTTCAGCTAGGGAATTCTGTTTTCACAAAGTAGCAATGAAGCAAATGTTTACAAATCAGCCGATATTTTGTATTGTTCTGTGCTACGTGTCAAATTTCATAACTCCAGATCTGCACATGAAATCTTAAATTCTTAAGAGGAGTGAAGGTATGAGAAATCAAATCTCTAACAAGGTATCCTAAATACTTTTTGTCTAAATACATCGCATATGCTGATTATGTGTTTATTTAATAAAGCAGTCTTGCCAGCATGAGTAGCTGGCTGAAGGTCATACACATTAAGTTGGAATGTATACCTTCTATCAACTGTGAACATGTGTAGGGCTAGGTAGTTACTACTCAATGATTTTGTGAGAAATGAGACATTATTAATTGAAACATATGCATTTGTGATCATTGATTTAAAACCTGGCAGAGAATAAACCATTTATGCTCCACACCCCTTCTTCCTTTGTGGAACTTAAGAATTTGCACTTGACAAAGCATCTAGATGAATGAGCCAGAAAAATTAAGCACTTTGAGTAGAGGGCAGGACTCAGACAGACAGAGGTGATATTCTTTTCATACATTGCATTGCAAATAGGCTCCATTCTAATGATGACAACTTTAAGTGTAGGGAGAAAAGATAGCGGCCAGTTGTAATAAAAATGTATTAAGCATACTCCTGCTCTTCTGGGACAACTGGTGCAGGGAATATAATGTATTTTATGCTATGGATAAAATAATTTCTCTCTTTAAAAGTATATAGCACTTTTCCTATGGTGAGCACTACCCAAGACAAATCAAGTTACATGCTGATCCCCATTTTCTGTAAACTGTATTGTATTTTAAATATATGTGTGGTTATTTTCCAACTTGACTACAAATTGCTTAAAGTCATGGTATTGCTTTCTATTCATAGTACCTAAAACCATTTTCAATGTGCTAGAAAAAAGATGGGTATGTGTTTGGTGTTCTGTAGATATAATACTTCTTTGTTTGCACACTGATTTTCATCCTATGACCTTGTATTCATTTATATTTCCTATGATCTCTGAGCTCCAATAAACTGACTTACATGACCTGTATCACCTGAGCCCTCTTGCCAGTGGTTTTCCCTTGGGTTCAGCCAATGCGAAGTGCCAGAGAAGAGCAGAGAACAGAGAAAAAGAGAGGTCAGGGTATTTGTTTTTACCCAACCCCACCCCCCAGACTCCCCATGGCACCTGCTTGGCTAAGGATCTGCTAGAGTCTGTCCTCTTATAGTCACAGCCCCTGTGGGGCAGTCCCTCTTCCACAGCTTCAGCTCTTGCCTCTGTGGTTCAAGGTCATAGTCATTTTCCTATTGTTCATTTCCCATGGTCAGTGTTTAGTAAATCAGCTCATTCATTAAACTCTTTCAGTTAATCTCTTTTGATTGAATCAACTATTTCTAGTCGGAACTCTGAGTGATACACCTTGTTAACATATTGTTTAGATCGAAATCCATTTGAATGTGGTATATGGTAATGTCTCTCTAACTAATTTAATGAAATATTTTTAAAGAAAAAGAATTCTGTTTATCTTTGCTGTCATTTAAACATATTAAAACATTAAATAAGCTATCGGTAACTTAAAAAGACAAAATGATTTATAAGTTATACACAATTAAAACTATCAACCAATTAAAATTTCAAATTAGTAACATTTGATGAGACAAATGTTTTGCTAAAATTAAATAGCTATTTTAAGTAAATATGATGCCGTAAATATACTTATGAAACTTTATACAAATTTCTCCTTTGAGAATTTTATGTAAAACATACCACTATCTATATAGGACAACAGATAGAAAATCTTAGTACCATCTTGAATTATTCTTTACCTTCCCAAGCATTCAATTGATCCACTTTGTCTCTATTTTTAATGCCATAATTACAAGTTACCATTTTTTTCTATACTTTATTATTGAATAAATATAATCTTACCTTATCTGATATGGTCCCATTGCAATCTATCTTCCATACTGACTCCTGTGTCACTGTTATAACATGCAAATCTGATCATGTCATTTCTTTTCAAACCCTCTAATAGTCCTTTATCGCTCTTTTGATAAAGTCAACACAATTTGCACAGTATCTAGGCTTCATATGAACTGGCCCCTGTTTGAAATGCCACTTTAATAATAAGCACTCATCATCTTATACTCAGTTTTCCAGTTATTCTGTGTATCCTCACATTCCTCTGTAGGTAAACTCTTTGCTGTTTAGATTCCACACTTGACGCTCTCTCTCTAACATGTTTTCATTCCACTTTTTTGCCTGGCATACTCCTCCAGCCCATCCTTAGAGTCTCTTCCTGTAGAACTTCTTTTAATCTTGCTTGGATTTATTTGGTTTAAATGATCCCATCTTCTCTTCTCACTGTTAGAATTTTCAGTTCACGTATCTGTATGCCTTCTCTCTGTCAGGACAGAAAGTATGCCCATCTTGTTGACTTTTATTTTATATTTTATATTTTATTTTATTTTTGAGACAGGGTCTTGCTCTATGGCCTGGGTTAGAGTGCAGTGGTGTCATCATAGCTCACTGCAACCTTGAAATTCTGAGCTCAAGCAATCCTCCAGCCTCAGCCTCCCAACTAGTTGGGACTACATGCACACACAATCACTACTAGCTGCTATTTTTATTTTTTGTAGAGAGGGGTGTCTCACTATGTTGCCCAGGCTGATCTCAAATTCCTGGCCTCAAGTGATCCTTCTGCCTCGGCCTCCCAAAGTGCTGGGATGAAAGGCATGAGCCACCACACCCAGCCTTGTTGACAGGTTTAGTTTCAGCATTTGGCATGTTGTAAGGATATTAGTAAAAGGTGTTTAATAAATGAATGAATATACAATAAAACAAAACCTTGCATTTGGGCCCATTATCACATTTCTTAAAATTATTTATACTGTTTTTTAAGATTTCTCCATTTTATCACAACATATTCAAATCTTAAGCAGTAAAGACTCAGTACTCATTTCAAAGTTCTTAGTATTGTACCTTCATATATCATATGAAAAATAATCTTTGGATATTTTTCTTCTCTTACAATTTTAGATTGTAATAGAATCTTTAAAAAATCCTCTGAAAATCAATAAAACAAATAGGTAAATTCAAAGAAATAGTCTTTTACTAAATACCTTCAAAAGATATGTGCTGATGTCTTCTATCTTACTAACTAGTAAAAATCATCTTATTTGCTATTTCATATTCTGTGTGACGCTATTTATAACTAACTCTAAAAAATAAATTTAATTTTTATTCTATATACAGAATCCAGAAGAGTGGCTAAAATAACACTGAACTTAAATTTTCTGCAAAAGAAATGTAATCACAAAATAAAAAATCTCTTATATTGAATTATAATGCATTACTTAAGAGGTCATTTTTATATATAAGTGTTTTAAAATATTCTAGAATTATATTTTAATGTCTTCAATATAATGCTAACTCAAATTCTAAAATAATATATATACTGTATCTATATATTTGGTTAAAAAATGAAAAATTCTGTGAGAGTAGTCTGAAAGGGTATGCAAAAAAAATTTAACAGATGAATCTTTAGATGACAAGATAGCAAATATCTTTTGGTGTTATCTGTAATTCCTAATTTTCCAGAGTACATATGGATTATTTATTTAACAAAAGCTTAAAGTATTTCAAAACAAACAGTTGCTTCTGCTTCTATGTCACTACATATCTATATAATTCTGTGAATTAAAGCAAAGGTATTAAACAGTGAATAGGTAGGTGGAAAAGGCAAGCAATATCTTTGGCATTTTTAAAATTAGCTTGGTTTCTATAAATCAAGAAAAAAGAAAAATATTATCTAACACACATTATTTTAAATACAGCATATCTGCTCTTTTTCTTTTATATAGCACCACAAAAGGTAAATTTACTGTCATTGTGAACACTAATTAAGGCTATTTTAATCATCTCCTGATATTATTAATGCCTGAATAGATTATTATTAATGCAAGTATAGAAATTTTAAATTTTCTGGTAAATAAACATGCTTCTCTTCCTATATATAAAATGGCAGTATTTGCTTTTATTCTTTCAAAGTGTAAATAGGCAAAGAATATTGCCTTCTCTAAAGAAAATCTATTCCTACTTATTTTTTACTTAGGCTTCCACATACCTTTGGGAATGACTACTGTGCAAGAAAATTTATTATTGTTGTTATCATTATTATTGATTATTAATTAAAGCCATATATTTGCCAAGCTTTCATGTCTCATCATTGATCTTACAGGGTAAATTATGTCTATGAAGCAATATTTTATGTAACTATGTCTAATATGTAGTTATGATGACATATGGGTTTGCCAACTTCTTTTATTTTGTAATATAGTTAAGTACATAAAAATATGAACCTGACTTCTTTATTTAAATTGATTCACAGATAATTTCCAAATTGGTGTTAACTTGTAAAATCTGAATAAAGCATTACGGACTTAATTTTAAATGCTTGGAGTTGACAATAATGATCTATTTTGCTAACAATCTCAATATTTATATAGTATTACACATTGGCTGCTAAAGTTAAGACCCAAGACTATGTCAATTATTAATACTACTAATAAAACTGAAATCAAAGGAATTTTATCCTAACTTAACAGTGTACATAAAGACTATTGACAAATGATGCTAAATTTCTAAGTACTAAGTAAATCCTCTTAGAAATAATAATGTACAATTTAAAGATGCTTACTCGGTTCATAAGGTTCCTGAGAAAACAGGATATTCAATCTCCAAACGGGATAGTCAATCTCCAGAGAAATTTCTCAAATTATATCTGATTTTCAGTTCTAAATTTACATAAAATAGAAAGCTTTTCAAGGCTGACGTACCCAAAATCATTACAGATTTTATAGAGCAAATACTGAAGGGACAAGCTGGCAAAAATATATAAGACTCAACAAACTAGGCTAGTAGTGCTTCTGCTCTGACATGCATGAAAAGCCTCACCACACCTCTGGGCCTGAATGTTTAAAATGTGATTCTTGTATTAAACAGAAGATCTTCTACTGCTTTCTTAGCAGCCGCTGTGTAAACATAGAAAGCACACGGGAATTCATGTATGCTAATTTTTTCTTTATCTCTAGTCCTATTTAAATTGACTACCATGACTTTAAAATATAATTCCAGGCAGCATTAAAAAATAAACTTGGAAATGTGAAAGGATTATATCAATTCCCTGGACATATAAATACGCACTGCCAGTCTTTGACTCTGTGCTTTTGTCATTAGTGTGGCGCTTGGTAGGGGGCAAAGCTTGGCACTGTGGCAGGCTGCTTGCGGTGCTAAAAAAAGTCAGTCTAAAATCTAAAAGCAGC
This sequence comes from Eulemur rufifrons, assembly GCF_041146395.1. NCBI lineage: Eukaryota > Metazoa > Chordata > Mammalia > Primates > Lemuridae > Eulemur > Eulemur rufifrons. Next base: position 67,243,284 of record NC_090997.1, on the reverse strand, counting down.
TGACTGTATTAGAGATCGGGAACATATATTGCCTCCCCTGCCTGCTCCTTATATTTCTTGGCTTTTTCAAAGTAATTCCTAATGGCTACCAAAGAAGTCTATAGTCCCAACAAGCACAACACTACACACCACAAAATCAGAGCATTTGTTAATAACCTCATGGTAAAAGCATTTATGTTCCATATTTGGTTAAGCCTAGTTACAGAGCATCATCGTGGAAAAAGTGCACACCCCAGAGAACCAAACATTTGTCTCATCTGGCCTATTACGTTCTAGTAACCAGAGAAAGGACACTACTGGACCCCATATGTGGAAAAGGCCATAGGTTTAATTCTTTTTCCCAGCCATTTTACTCAGTTGTTTCTCCTTTGAGTCATGTTTAATGCAGTAAATTTATTCTTTACTCTAAGACTTTTGAGCTAAAATGAAACTAGGATATTTTGAAAATGCTGAGAAACAGATTATTCGTAACTGTATCTGACATAGTAAAAGAAATGAGCACACTGAACTAAGCTCTGAGACTCTGTGTTCTTCATAAGTCAATTTATGCATAGAAAGTCAGAGACATGAAGAAAGGATGTGATAACAAACAGAACATAGTATATTTCCAAAGCAGAATAGCAGTGGAGAACATTGTTTAAACAAGAGAACAAACAAATATTTCATAGGGAAGCAGATGAGATTGAAATTAGAAAGAAAGAGAAGGTGAAAGAAACAGCAATCAAGTGTATGCTGTTCTAAATAGCAATATTCTACACAAGCTGAAGAAACCTTAATGGTTTATATTACTAGGCATATGGAATGGAAAGACCACAGACATCAAACCCCTAGATTTTAGACATGTCTAGATTTAGGTAGAGGACAACTGGAGGCTGGGCTTCCAGGGCTCCACTGAAATATAAGTGGACATCGATTACAGGGTCTGGCCACTTCAAACGCATTCCTTTTACTGCCCCCAGAACAATAACAGCAGGGGACATACCACCCTATCCCCCAACCTACTGGATTTACACTGGAATCTAATCCAGGAAGAGCCAATCAGCATCCCTTCCAAAAATTTCTATTTGGATTGAGAGAGCATGTGAACAGTGAGCTCAAGCCCATTTTCTGTGCCCTTGGGGAACAAAGCAAGCTAGACAACAGAGAAAAAATTATGAAGCAGATGCACAGAACTGAACGTGGATTAAGGAAGTGCCCAGGTTCTTGCTAGTTTTCCAGCATCAGTAGGCCTTCCAGTGGCGTGGCTGCATGCTTGTACAGGAGAAAACATAGTCTCCTATTTTGTAACATTACTGCCTCAGGTCAGATTCACTTTGGTAAATATAATTTTTATGTGTTTATTAACTTCTAGTCAGTTCTATTCATATAGTCGCATCATATCAGAGTATATTATTTTACACTCTCCTGTTCCTTTTTCTTTACATTTTACTTTTATTAGTAGTCCGATTTTTGGTTACTAGCACTGGTGACAACTGACTTAATAAAAAATATGACACATGCTACCATGTCAACTAAATGATGTTCAGCATATTTCTAAGAAAAGCTTGGTCTAGGGGTGTGGGGTCATAGTGATTTATATTTTTCTTTTTAAAAATATCTTTCTTAATTTTCAAATTTTTTAGAATAAGAATATGTTACACCAATAATCAGACAAAAACTACACCAAGTGAGTTATTACAGTCCTGTCCTTCCAAATGAAGAAGTAGAATTTATTCAAATAATTACTAGACATACTAAAAAAAAAAAGGTAATAGTCAACATATTTATGAAACCTAAGGAGTAGAACTGTTAGTAAATAACATGATAGACTAGATATTTATATCGCCACATTTAATTTACTATATGACTGAATAAGTCTACAACCATACACTTCCAGAGGAGAAAAAAGGAATGAAAATCATAACTGTGGTAGGATAAAAAATGACCACCGAAGGTATCTTGTTTCTCATCCCTGGAACCTGTGATGTTACTTTACAGGGCAAAAAGGGACTTTGTATACGTGATAGTTAAGGATTTTGAGACTGAAAAATTATCCAGGATTACCTGGATGTGCCCTAAATGCCGTCATATATGTACTTCTAAGGGAGGCAGAGGGAGGTTTGAAACAGACAGAAAAAGAGAAGGCAGTGTGACCACAAGGCAAATACTGGAGTGATGCAGCCACAAGCCATAAAAAGCTGAGGAAAGCAAGGAGTGAATTCTTTCCTAAAGTGACACCCTGATTCCATCTTTCTATACTCTAGAACTGTGAGGGAACGGTTTTCTGTTGTTTTAAATCTGGTTTGTGGTAGTTTGTACCAGAAGATCTAGAAAACTAATCCAATCATCAAATATAACCAAAAATCAATTATTTTCTTTCATTGATCTAAGATTTACTGAACAACTGTTACCCACTAGGTGCTAGGCTATGCCAAAGGCTGCAGTATTGTACCAAACATAAACCACTCCTTCCCTGTCAGACTTGCAGTCCAGGGAAAATTGAGTAATGATGCTAGGGCAGAAGCCTATACCTTACTCATCCAGAAGATGCACTATACCATTCAACAATAACTAGCGGGCTCAGATTCCTGAGATTTTTCCGCTCGGCAATTGTTTAGGTCAGTCTCTAATCTGAAATGCCTGACTAGGGTTGCCAATGATAATATAGTAAAGGGTATTTTTTGGTTGTCTACTTTGCCAAGGGCTTTTTACATGCATTATGTTATAATTCTACTCCAAACTTTCAACCTAGACACTATTATTTCTATTTTACAGGTGATAACTTGTTTATATTTATTTAATTTTGTGACATTTCCCTGAGTTCATTTATATCTAAAATTATCGTTTATATTCTGCCACATACTGCAGTTAGAATACAAATATGATATAAACAAACATAAAACTTGGAAAGTTTTTAAATAATTATCATTGTTAAAATTCCAAAAATATTATAGTTCTGCTTCTATCAAAAAATTTCAATTCTGCTTTTACGATTTTGATAGATTCAGTCATCAAAGTTGTAAGTCCAATATTAAGTTCCATAGTAGCCAAAGGTATTTATTTGTGTGTTGATCCACTAGGAAAATAGCTTTGTGGTGCTAAATTACAATTGGACAATTTAGGATAATTACTAAATAATTATTCTGACAATAAGCAAATAGAAGACTTGAAATTAGATCCAGTTAATCACTAATCCTCAGAATCATATTCTAAATTATTTTGGTTTAATATGGCAAGTTCAGGCAATAATATTAATATAAGGTGTTTTTTTCTTAATATAATTTCCAAGGAACAAATACTATTTAAATGTGTATAATAATGTGTAGAATTCTATATGCTCTGTGCCTTAAAAAATAGAGCAAAAGAATAATATAAAGAAAAATAAAAGAGCAAATATTAATAAATATTTGTAAGAATATACATATCATTGCAGTGTATGTGCAGGTGTGTGTGTCTATATATGTGCATCTGCAGTGTTCACAGAAGCTGATAATAGTTTTGATGTTTGGAATAACATCATGAGATTAAGGATAACATCTCTAAAATGCAAATGCTTAGCAAGGTAATTCCTCATAAATTCATGGTGATAACTAAGTAATCTAGTACACTTAAAGTGCTCTGGAATAATGCCTGGAGCACGTTAGGGGCTTAAGAAATGTTAGACACTATTAGAATATACAAAATTGTAATTTAATGTCCATTGTGAGAAAATGTATTATCTGATATCAGTAACCAATGCATGAATCGTCTGCTATAATTCTACACAAATGTTTACTGTGATTTAGATCATTCTCTAATGGACTATCTGGTTCCCCCACCTTGAGTTTTAGCATTAGGTTGGATTTAAAACGCTAGCTGTACCATTTACCAGCTGGGTAAACTTGGGCAGTTTTTAAGTTTTTCTGATTACCACTGTGTTCATACCATAAGAGAGACTGTGTGTATTATACAGCAACACTGTGACCATTAAGTGACAAACGATGGTACAGCGTAAATGGAGTGCCCCAGGGGTTCCATAAGTAATAGCTATTAATAATACTACTAATATTACTAATGGCAAAACATCTTGTCTCCAGTGAAAGTGCATCATACTTTTTAATTTATTTATTTGCTAAATATATAAGGATATTTTTTAACCCAAATATGATACAATTTAAAGCTTGTGAAGAATATGATCTATGCATTGGACTTTTTTTATATTTCCATCCACAGAGACCACAGGAGAGGTCCACAAAAGGTTTTGATAAACACTTTGTGTTTTTAAAATTTTTTTAAACAGGGGCCATGCTAATTTTCTCTGTATCATTCTAATTTTAGTATATGTGCTGCCGAAGTGAGCACAGATACACACTTTTTAAAATGCTTTTTACCTAAAACTTTTCTCTATGATTTGACAAATGTGCTTAAGACTTCATAATCTACCTCATGAAATGTTCACGTTGCTTGAGACCACAGAGGTGAAGTCTCCTAGTCTTGAATCTCAGCCAGCATAGGAAACCAATCTCTAACATATCTGACTTATGATTAGCAAACTTTCAGTTGAATGTTTTCATAATTTTGGACTACTACTTCTCAGTCTGTTCCTTTGTCATAGACATAGCTCCATTTTTGAAAGATTGTTATATTTGGAAAAATTATGATTCCTTATAACTACTTCCCTTTGGCCAAAATATGTCACTTTGTGCGTATTTCCTTACCGCATTGCATCTTGCATCTTCTTTTTGCATGTCTTTCTTTCCCACTAGATCTGGAGCATTTTGAAGGTAAGACCAAGGACAGCACCAATTCTGTTCCCAAACCATACAACATACAACAACTGTTAAGTAATTTCATTGATCGACTGAACAAAAGATTTTTCTTTCTGAGGCCACATACAAGAGTTAACTTCTTGTTTTGTATGATAGACATCACAATAGCTAATATTACTTTCATTGTTTATTTTTCTTTTAAAATATCATTTTCAATTGCTTATAATGTATGACTCCAAAATCTATGTCAACTATTATTACTGCCATATTCCTTAATTTTATTATCCAACTTTTCTTTGTAGTGACACCAAAAAGCTTTAATAGAAATGGATCAAGAAATATTTATTGCGTGAACTGAGAATGTTCGCCTTAGATTCCTCTCTTTAATATAGCTGTTTTATTGTCTGGAAATACAAGCTTATTTGAAAATTTGTCTAGGTTATAACATTACTAATATAATGATGCTTTGGAAAATAATAAAACTTTTCTTGAAACCAAAACACAACATTTTTGTTATCTATTAGGATAACAATCTAAATATCTTTATGGCAGCAAAGAAAAATGATGAGTGAACACAGTGTTCACTGTTGTTTCCCTCTCGTTACTAATATGATTAGTAACATAAAATGCAGGATTAACAATACTACCTTATGGACTAAAAGTATGATTAATGAATTAATATTTATAAACAATACTTGTCACATTGTAAGTGCTATATAAAAAATAATAAATAAAATCAAGCCAATATAGCACACACATATAAGCATGAAATATACATACAGTTGAGTTTTTTTTCAACTTTCAAGAAATCGGGGAAAATTGGTTTCACTTACACACTCATGACTAATATATACCTACTAATAGATAGCTTTCCTATAAATCCACTTACTTATTTCTCCACAAGTTTGCTTTAATGCTGATATAATAGAAATTAAGACCTAAAGTATGTTTTACTCCAAAATATGCTCTTAAAATAGAATGTGGGGTTTCCCACAAAACAGAATTCTGGTTACATTGTGAGTATTAATATAGACACAAAACTCCTTTCAAAATATTAATAAAACAGAACTTAATAATATGTTTAAAAAAACACATCATGGAGTTTATTCCAGGGATACAAGGCTGATTCAATGCTGAAAAATCAATCATAATCCATAATAGGACAGGCTAAAGAAGAACAATCACATAATTATATATTAATTGATCCAGAAAAACCACGTAACAAAATTCAACATCCATTCACACTAAAAACTCTCAGAAATATAGGAATAGAGTTAAACTTTCTCAACTGATAAAAAATATCTACCAAAAACCTGCTAACAATATTTTTAATTGTGGAAGAGTAAATGCTTTCCCACTATGATTGTGAATAAGGCAAATATGTCCATGCTCACCACTCTTATTCAACATGGGGCTGGAAGTTCTACCCAGTGCAGTGAAGCAAAAAGAGGAAATAAAAAAGCATATAGATAAGAAAGAAATAAAACTGTCACTATTTGCAAATGACTTGATTATGCAGAAAATTCATGATGTGTGCCAGGGCCTGAAGACTGGGAGAAGTGGAGAGATGTTGGTCAAAGGTTACATTCATTCTGAAGAATAAATAAGTTCTGAAGACCTAATGTATAGCATGGTGACTATAGTTAATAATACTGTATTGTATGCTTGAAAATTGCTAAGAGGGTAGATCTTAAATATTCTCACCACATGCACACAAAAATAACTGTGAATTGATGGATATGTTAATTAGCTAGATTGTGATAATCTTCTCACAATGTATACATATATAAAAATATTTCTCAAACCTTAAGTATACATAATTTTTGTAAATTTTATCTCTATAAAGCAGAAGACACATAAAAATTAGCTATGCTTTTATATACTAGGAATGAATACTAAAACTAAAAATACAACACCATTTATAATCACTCAAAAAATTAAATGCTTAGATGTAAATCTAATAATACATGTGCACGATTTGTAAGCTGAAAACTGAAAAAAATGATAAAAGAAATCACAACAAATAATGAGACATTCTTGTTCATGATTGAAAGACAATATAGTCGAGATGTCATTTTCTCAAATTGATATGGAGGTTTATGCAATTCCTATCAAAGTTTTAGCAGGATTTTTTTAATAGATATAGATAAAATTATCTAAAATATAAACCGTTGAGAAACTGGAGAAAATCAGAAAGGGATAGTTTGGTGAAAGATTATAATCTTCGAATATATGAAGGGTTATTGTCTAGAAGAAGGACCAAATGTGTTCTCCATGTCCCCAAGATGTAAAACTTGATTTTACAGAAAAAAATTATATGAAATTATATGTTAGATTAACATAAAGAAGTTGTTCTCATGTCAATCTGTGAAGTCAAAGATAGAATAGCCTTCCCCATCAGTGTAGGAATTCAGTTGTGTATCACCTTGCTAGGAGCATAATAAAGAGAATTTTATAATCGGATCAAAAAATAAACAAAGTGATTGCTAAAGTCACTTCCTTTGCAGATACTGCTTTGATTTCATGATTCCAAGTGAAAAGGGACGTGTCATCTCTACTTTAGAATTGGATAATCTGAGATTTAGAAGATATAAATACATATATGAATATTGCTTAAAATATGATTGAAAGCATTAAAAAAAAATCACAATTTCTCTGTATGATTGAGTCCTCAGAAAACTATCATACGTGAAAAGAATTCTGAACATTTTTTCCAAGCTATGTTTTCTTCTTATTTGAACCAGCAAAACGGTTTTGTATCTATTTCACTTTCATGGCTGGATGAACACTTCAGGTTTGTTAGTAAGTAATGGTGCTATGTGTTCACTCCATGACTAGCTTCTCACACTTCCTATACAGTAATATACTTTTGTTGTCTTGTCATTTGGCATCATCATTTACAGCTACCTAATTGATTGTTCTCCATGGACATTCTTATATTATTGAGTTTTCTCAGGAAACATTTATGAAGTAAATATGCTGTTTGATTAATAAAAACATAATAAAATTCCTGCCTATGAACCTACTAGATTAATAATTATCAATTTGGAAAGTTAAATCTTCTAATTTATATTTTCCTCAATGGGCCTTATTTTTAAACAGCCTACCAACTTACCTTCTATTTTAAAACTCTCTAACCTCGTCTGCTAAAAATTTGGTACTACAAAAAATATTTTAAAGCAATATACATATTATTAAGTTGTGATAAGAACAATTGAGGAAAAAAAGTGATCTCAGTTCCACAACAGTTATGAATTAGAAGGCATAAAAATATCAGTAGGCACATGGGAGAAATAAAGACAAGTATCTTTAATTGACACAGTTATAGTAAAGAAGTTAACCTCAATTATCCATTGTCATATAATCATCCACAACATTTGGAGGAAGAAATAATCTTCACATCATACGTTGCATTTGTTGAATCTCTTTTTTGCTTTTTATTTTCAAAATATCATTACCCCAAAAGTATCTCAATGTCACTTAATATTGATGAAACATAAAAATGTCACTGTCGTTTTTCTGATTGTTCCTAACCAAACAACAAATCCTCTTATAACTTCGCAATAGTGGAAATAGATAACAATTTCAATTTTCATTTTCCATATATGCTCTCCCAGCTTGCTCTCCACTCAGCACACTTCTCCAAGTGACTCTTAGGTGGGGAAAAGAAAACCTACATGGAATTTATTGTTTGTTTAGATGCCTACAAAATGCCAACTGAATTCTTTTGTTTAGATATTATTTAACTTCCAATTGTTTACCAAGCAAGTTTACAAGCGTACAACATTACATTTTAGCTCTCTTTTTGCTCTATAACTGACCTTATCTTCATCTAATGAAATCCTATCCTAACCCCAAACCATCAGTCCAACATTAATAAGTGTTTTCATCTAATTAAGTCTTCCAAATGTCTCCACACACCTGACCCAATTGTTTTTCAAACATCAGGCTTTGTGTTTGGAATCTCAGATTGTATTTGAAAGTAAAGAGGATATTTAAAAGGGCCCTGCCAGCTTGTCTAGTCTTATTTTTGATTTGCCTTAAAATTGCTATAATGGAAAGGAAAACTGTTAGATGAACCATGACCCTCCCATCTTTTTGCAATTTATGAGCAAGAGATGAAAATGATGTAAAAAAATCACTTCTATACTAGAAAGTAATGAGTAACATAGATGTTGTCAAGATGGGGGATTATGTTTGCACACTTTAAAGCTGCCATCCTGCACCATTTTTAAAAAGTTAATTATCTAATCATTCCTTCTCAGTTATCTACTTACTCTAGTATTTGCATATTATCTGATAGGATTACTCTTTGGAAAAAAATATAGTCCAGAAATTTACAGGCAAGAATAACCATATGCATGCTGTATCTCCTAGTAGTCATTTATTCTATCCATAAGAGTTGGCTCTATCTTTCATATTTTTTAAATAATGTTAAATTACACAAAATACAGAGAGATTAATTATCCAAACCTGAATCCCATGCATGTTTAAGAAGGAAAAAAGAACAATAAAGATAAAAATGAACAAATCCTGATCATGTAGAAAGAAGAAGGATGGAAAAGCGGTGGATAGAGGAGACAGAGGGAAGGGAGTGGGGGAGGGCAAAGTTAGAAAAGCTAGAGAAAGCAGAGAAGGAAATACTCAGAGAAAAGTCAAGACACCTTGTACTTTCTTCTCTAAGGCAGACACAGCTTCCTATAGTCACTCAGAAATCAAAGACCTCACTGGAGCTAAGACAGGAAGTTCAAACAAATAAGAAACATTTACTCAGTCCCATCCTGTGGTTCACAATCTTAAGTGACCAGCCCCCTATAGTGGATTGGTAATTTGTTGATTTGATTCATTCAAAGTACTGTTTAATCTTCTTGAAAATTCTTTAAATGTAAACTAAACATTCTACTGCAGAATATATTCATGCTCTCTCTCCACCCCCACCCAGAAACTCACAATGGAAGTGTGCTTCAAACGTAGCAAAGACTCACCTGAATGAAACAATATGTGGAGGATGTTCTGGAGGACTCTCAGATTGTCCATTCCTACTGGTCTACCTTGTTTTTATCTCCATTGCTTGCTTTTTACTGATTGTGCTTGCTAGACATATAATAACTCAATAACAATTTAATGATGTCATCATCACTGTTGAAGAAGTGGTTTCAATATCTTAATATAAACTCTTTGCTCGTTATTATGACTCACAGACCAAAAAAAAAAAAAGTGTTATCTGGTATGTTCACCAAGAATAGTTGCACTTTTCCTAAATAATGATTTTGTGTTCATCTTCTATATTCTGAGAATCATATAACACTTTCTATTTCCTAATTTAATTTGGGTACTACAAACACCGGACAAAATTCATATCATGAAAATAGCAAAAACACAAGACATCATGGAAAATACTTTGGGAAATAATCTCATTATTAGCTTCAATAATTCAACATGGAACTAATTTTTGTGGTTGCAAAGTCCATTATTCAACTTAGTGGAATATAAATTGGAGGACATGAAGGCATGGATTGGTGAAAGCAGAAAGTGAAGATGAGAAAGATGTATTTTAACTAAATCATTCTAGCGTAATCACACTTTCTCATATTTTAAGTCTTATTTTATTATGGTTCACTTTCAAGTGATTGTAGAGATTTAAAATTTACTTTTACTCGAGTTAGAAATACGTTAAGCTGAAAGTAACAAAAAGCCATATAAACATAGGCTTTCCAAAAAACAAGTGTATTTTCTTTGGCAATATCAAATCCCGGGTTGAGTAACCCAGAGCTGGTGTAACTGCTCCAGGAAGTGTCGGTATTCCAGACTCTATCTTCTGATTCAAGTTTTTTATGTGGTTTAAAAATGAGATTGATTCCAGTTATAAAATCTGTTTTTCAGACAGAAGAAAGAGAAAAGACAAAGATAAAAAGGGAATTTTTTGCAGGAACTTCTTTCTATAATCTCATTTTCCAGAACTGTGTCATTAGGCCATCTCTAGATACAGAGGAAGCAGGGAAAGTCATTTTAAATGTCTAATCTCTATTAAATAAAGGTAAAGAAGAAGGAGATTAGACTGGGTATACAATGTACCTATAAGGGATATGCCATATTTTGTTAGTATGTCACTTATCTTAGAAAAGTCTCACAGACACTGCTTTAAAAGAATGCAGTACCCATAAAAAGAGTCATCAAGGAAGAAAAACTGAAAGCATAAGAATGTATATTGTATTAGTGTAAGTATAAGATTTAAATGTAGTGATAGCTATTATCATCTGAATAATTTCTTTCTAGTTTCTTTTTTAAGTTCTCATATTTTCTAAAATATGGACAATAGCTTAGAGATAAGACTCTCTAGTCTGACACACTGACATCTGAAATGAAAATTTGTCCTTGATTTTAAAGAACTGGGTTTCATTTCATTACACTACTTATTACCTGTATGGCTCAGATATGTAACATTTCTGAGTCTCATTTTTCTCATTTGGAAAAGGGTAATAAATTCCACTTCAAAAAATTCTTGTGACTTTTATAGGAAATGTAATATTTGGAAGTCTCTGGCATATAATACATGCTCAAAAAATGTTAGTTTCTTTCCAAAGTAAGTATTCAAACAGAGGCCATGAGACTATTCATTTAAAATAGTCCATTTTAAAGAATAATTTTCAAATTTTCTTCTGTGTAGCAATCTAGAAGAAAAGGGAAAAGAAAAAAAAAAATCTAAAATGTAAGCAATATTCTATGCCAAGTACAAAGCTAAGCATTTTATACCTTTAAATGTGTTGGCTATAATTTAAGAATTTAATATATCATAGTATGCTTTTCTGGGTAGTACGACAAATGCATAATAAGATGAAATGTGCTTATTACGTATGTCTTTAACAATCAAGGAAAGCAAAAATTCATATTTGAGGATTCTCTGTTAATATTTAGGAGGTTGAATATAACAATGACAATATTCCTTTTTTCCATTTATATCTTCATTTTAGTTGTTGAAAGCTGTGCCATGTCCCTCTGGGAAGAGAAGAAATTCTAAATAGCACATCATGCCACAGTGTTTCAGAAAAGAAAAATCGGTTCCTGAAAATATATCATGAAATCAATATATTTCCACAAGTGACCAGCTTAATCACCCAACCCTGCAGTCAAAAGAATTCCAATTGAAATACTGTATTGCCTCTCTGTCTTCAAAACTCAGTCTACTCAACAAAACATTGACCATTTTATCGGAGAAAGTAGATCTGAAGAGTTATGTATTGACTTGAAAGGAGGGCATTGCAAGTCTGGCCAGAAGGCTGCAATGCCTGTGCTTAGAAGGAATCAATAAAAAAAAAAAAATAGCATTCATAGTTCTAGCTATTTATTTCTGTCAAATGTATTACGGTGATCCTTTATATCCTAGCAATGGCATAAATACAACAAGAAATAATTTTCTACTGGATAAAGGTGCCATTTGAATTTAAAAAAAAACTCAAAAGTTGCAATTTAGTGTTCTTCCAAAAGTAAAAAAAAAAGCAATCTTTTTCTATTATAATAGGTTCCAGGAAAATACTATGAATTTTAGAGCAAGATAATATGTACATGAAATATTTAAGTTCTTTTGCAAGTATGTCTTACTCAAAACTTCTTTCACAGTAGTCTAGGAAACTACTTACCAGAAACAACAAATCATTTTCCCATTTTTCTATCTCAAAAACTAAAGTGAAATTATGACCAATATAACTGAGCCAAAAGTCAACAATCACAATTTGCCTATTTGCTTGGTAAAACAGAAACACTGTCATAGCATCGTTTTTTCTCTAAAAGACAGACTCCTACCTTTTCCATATGACAAAATAACTGTCTTCATTTCTAAAATTACTCTAGAACTACTATGTGGCTACTTTAGTTGGAACCCTCCCTTCTAGGAGAGTAATCTATGGTCCACAGTATGTTCTGCTTGGAGCCTCTGTTCTGATAAACAAAATGATTAAGACAGTAATTCTTTATTGTTTCTTTATCAGAGTTGTGTCTCTGCACTCTGTCAAATACTCCCGTGTTATCATGCATTGCCTATGGGGCAAAGTCTATTATTCTATTTATTTTAAATTAAGCCACAAGGTGTGTCAGTCTCTAAGCTGAAAATTAAAACCCAAACGAACACATAAGTAATAATAAACACTTCTTTAAGCAATTCCTCACATTTGGTTTATATTCAGTTTATTAATTTCATAGGAGCCTAGGCTGTTCATTTTAAATTCTTAACATCTTTGAACCAAATAATGTGAACAATTCGTTCAGCAATAACAGTGCACATTGCCTTTATTACAGATACCAGCTCTGACCCACTCCCTGTCTCTCACCTTGGATGGATTACTCAACTTCTCTACACTTTAGACTCTTTAGTAGCAAAAATGGAGATAATTATAAAGTCATCTGTATATGAGATATTATTATATATCATTATATCAACATATTATATTATAGCTGTTGTTAGGAGCACAGTCTTTAAAATGTTTATTTATCTCATCAGAAAAAGAATAAGAATCATTTTTAAAGAAAAGAGAGCAGTTATATCAACAGCAGAGAAGCTTTATTTATTATTTTATTCCTTTAATTTCAAAATATTACAGGAGTATAAATGTTTTTGGTTACATGGATCACTTTTGTAATGCTTCAGTCATGACTATAAGTGTGCCCATCATCCAAATAGTGCTTACTGTACCCGTTAGGTAGGTTTTTGCCCATTCCCTCCTCCTTGCCTCCTTGCTTGATTTCCACTGAGTTTTACTTCCCTCTGTTCACACGTATGCTCATCTGTTAGTTCTTGTGGTAGTTGTTTTTCCATTCTTTAGACACTTCACTTAGGATAATGGTCTTTAGTTTCATCCAAATTGTTTCAAAAGGCATTAATTCATCCTTTTTTATATGTCTGAGAGGTACTCCATGGTATACATATATCACCTTTTGTTAATCTGTTCATGTATTGATGAGGCTTTGGATTGATTCCACCTCTTTGCAACTGTGAATTGTGCTGCAATAAACATTTGAGTTCAGGTGTCTTTTTGGCAAAATTATTTCTTTTCCTTTGGGGAGATACCCAGGAATGGGATTGCTAGATCATACGGTATGTCTACTATTTTTGTTGTTTTATTTCAGAATATTAACTGGAGTACAAATGTTTTGGTTACATGGACTGCTTTTGCACCACTTTAGTCAAAGTTATAAGTGTGTCCATCACCCAGATACTGTACATTGCACCCATTAGGTGCGATTTCACCAATCCCCTCCTCCCCCCTCCCACCTGCATGATTTTCATTGAGTTTTACCTCCATATGTGCACATGAGTGCTAATTGGTTAGTTCCTATTTAATAGTGAGTACATGTGTTGGTTGTTTTTCCATTCTTGCAGTACTTCACTTAGGAGAATGATCTATAATTCCCTCCAGAGTGTTGCAAAAGGTATTAATTCATTTTTTATGGCTGAGTAGTACTTCATGGCATACATAAACACATTTTATTAATCAATAGGTACTCTGGTTGATTCCACATCTTTGTGATTATGAATTGTGCTGCAATAAACATTCTAGTGCAAATGTCTTTTTGATAAAATGACTTTTTTTCCTTTGGGTAAATATCCAGTCATGGCAGTGATGAATCAAATGGTAAGTCTACTTTTACATCTTTGAGGAAGCTCCATATTATTTTCCATACAGGTTGCACTAGCTTGGAGTATCACCAAGAGTCCATAAGTGTTCTCTTCTGTTGGCATCCCCACCAGCATCTATTGTTTAGGGAATTTTTGATAAACGTCATTCTCACTGGGATAAAGTGATATCTCAATGTGATTTTAATTTGCATTTCTCTGATGATTAGTGATGTTGAGCATTTTTTCATATGGCTATTGGCCATTAGTCTATCTTCTTTTGAAAAGCTTCTATTCATGCCTTTAGCCTACTTTTTAATGGGGTTGTTTGATTTTTTTTTTCCTTGCTGATTTGCTTGAGTTCTTTGTAGATTCTGGTTATCAGCCCTTTATCATATAATAGCATGCAAATATTACCTCCTATTCTGTAAGTTGTCTATTTGCTCTGTTGATTGTTTCCTTTTCTGTGTAGAAGCATTTTAATTTAATCAAATTCTATTTATTTATTTTGGTTGTTGCTGTGATTGGCCTTGGGGTCTTCTGCATAAATTGTTTGCCTAGGCTAATATCTAGAAGAGTTTTTCCAACATTTTTTCCTAGAATTCTTATGGTTTCATGTCTTAGATTTAAGTCTGTCATCTTCATGAATTAATTTTTGTGAGTGGTGAGAGATATGGATCCTCTATCAATCTTCTACATGGGGCTATCCAATTTTCCCAGCACCATTTATTGAAAAGGACTTCTTTTCCCCAGTGTATATTGTTGTCTACTTTGTCAGTGATAAGTTGGCTGTATGTGGATGGTTTTATATCTGGATTCTCTGTTCCGTTCCATCTCTATTTTTTTTTTCTTTCCAATACCATGCTGTTTGGGTTACAGTTTGAAGTTTGGCAATGTGATGCCTCCCAATTTGTTCTTTTTGTTTAAGAATGGTTTGGCTATTTGGGTGCCTTCATATGCACCCAGTATAGATGGAGTGGGGATTATAAACTAGATCAAAGCAATAGGCAAAACTGGAGAGATGTTTGAGGGTGAAATTATGGTGGACTGAAGGAATTTTGGATTTTAACCTGCATGCAAAGAACATTGATGAAAGGATTTAAGTAGAGACCAATATGATAATGTTTGTCTTGATAAAAGATTTCTCAACATATAAGGCGAAGTAGGGGAATACAAGACTGGGGCCTGGGACAGCAATTGGAAAACCATTACAATCGTGCAGACAAAATGTTAAGTTGTTTAATACAACACTGGGAATGAGGTCAGAGGTGAGAGTGAGAAGAGAGATTTTAAGCAAATCGAATTTATTGACCAGTTTGATGTGCGACACGAGGGAGCAAATGAACATCAGAATATGTGTGTCTACAACCTAGGAGAAATTTGTGCTAGAAGTTCAGATTTGGGAAATGAATCTGGAACAGATTATGGCAGTTGCTGAGCTCTACCAGAGAGACAACAAATCTATCATTATGTTTAGAGAGCAGGAAAATCTTGATCCTTTCTCTATTTTTAGATATTCATGTAATAACACATAGTCAGCAGAATAAAATTGATTAAAATAAACAAATAAAATTAAATAATAAATTAATATTTTCATACTCTGTTAATGAATCAAGGAAAAACATCTGTATTATATATTTACAGGATTATATGTTTAAATTTCCCATCTCTTGGAGATTTCCCCCTCACTTCCTTACCATGGGGGCACTGTTGTATTAAGATTTGTCCTGTCAATTTTGTTACAGTTGACTGGGCCAGAGATGTCATCTGACCTGAAGCACTTACCACGGTGCCAGGCATATTTTAAGTGTTCAATTTATTACTCTGTAGGAATTCAGGAAATTAATAAAAATAAAACTACTGGTAGCCAGAGTTGGTATCACAGCCAGTTATTAGGAAGACATAAGATACAACCTCCTAATAGTAGTTATAAGGATATAGCGATTTGGCCAGAAAGCACATCTGTAGATCTGGAAATATAAAAGGAATTGTGGAAGAAGAGAGAGATTACCTCTTCACACTTTCTAGATACAGAAAAGAGGAAAATGGAATTGAGGAAAACTTTAGATGAAATATAGGAATCTCAGAAAACCTTGTGTGTGGTAAAAGTTCTGAAATTTAGCACAAAAAACCTTCCTCATCCAGAACTAATGAAAATGATGTTGGATTAGGATGTAAAGGTTTCAGCAATGGCAAACATGCATCAAAGTGCTACAGGAAGGATAAAGAAGAGGAAATCAACACCAGCAATAAGCCTTGTGATAATAAGTGTGTCCTAAGCAGGGACACTTCATTGGGAATACAAAGGAGGTGGGGAAGACGGAGAGAAATAGTGAATCTTTAGAAGCAGGAGGTTGACTAAAATTTATCCAATATTTTCATATCTTGTGCTTGACAAATAATTGCCTCAAATAAAGTTAAAAGGAAGAAAACAAATATGATGTTATACCCTTCATACTCTAAAATGAAATCATATTTTATAAAGAATTTAAAAATAAAAATAATCTTCTATGCAAAAGCAATCAGGGTTACAAAATACTCGCATGGGGATCATATACTAGATACTCCAGGAGAGTATCTAGACTACAATGATAATAGTGTCACAAGAAGCTAGCAATGGGTGGCACTGAAAACACTGTAATTTTCATTATTATTCTAGAATCCCTAATACCTTATATTTAATATTAGAATGATGAAAGACCACTAGGAAACCATCACGTTGGGTTATAAATATCTGAAATGTATACTTTATGAAAGTGTAATTTAATATACCTAACAAGTCATATAATTTTACTTGCTAAAGGGTCTAAGAATAAAAAGACATTTTAATTATATAACTTTGATTTTTTTAAGAATACACTTCCTATTTCAATGGTAACAATAATTTGTTTAAAAGTTCAAAACACAATATGGGTAATCCTTTAAACAATAAGATGTTTGTGCTCTATATAAAACAATCCATCTCTATTTATTTTTTGCCTTAATATTCTCTTAACCAATTCCAAAGCACAACTTTCATATTAAGAAGTATTCAAAACTTCGTTAGGCCTAAGATATTTTTTCTCCTTATATATAAATACACATGCACATGAACACACACAATTTAGACATAGATTATCATTCTTACCTTTTATCTTCCCCAGAATTTCCTATGTGTAAAAATTGTACTGACCACTAATCTTAGTAATTTAAGTACTTTTATTAGTAATTTGTGGGTATTTAATAAAATTATTGTAGCAATACATAAAGAAAAAAATCTGCCATCATTCTACTATGGCACTAGTGAAAAAAGAAGGTGAGTTAGCTTGTTTTATCTTGGGAAGTTAAAAGAGTAAGTTAATATATGCTGACAAAGAAAAATCAATAGCACATTGTGCACAAAAGAAGAATCAATCATCATTTCTATGGCCTCTGTATTCTTAATGACATGAATTTATTGAGGAAAACATAGCTTTCAAATACGAATTGAGTTTGCCACAAAAGTCACTAAGCTCATCGAGGGCATAATCAAGGCCCTTGCATTAGAATCTCTTAGTAAGCCCCAACATTAACATAACAACCTGCACACAATGCATCAGTGTATTTGGTCGGCTTCAACAGCATTTTGAGAATCATAAATTTTATATTTCATATGCTACAGTAATGGACATTTCCATCTGGTGTGTCTTTATACATATGTTTTAATTTTATCAGAGTTTCCCTTTGAAATAGCTCTAGTATAATACCAGACCTCTAAGATTTATTTTGCTACTTGCAAAGAAATATATGTACAATCCTTTGTGCCCATTCTCTTGTTTGTTTGCTTTCTCTGAAGTAATTTTCCACCACTCTGGTAACACTTACAGATCAAAATGTTTCACTTTCTTAAAGCACATTTTAAATATTTTCTCCAAAATGTAATTACCTTATTAATTCATCAATAAAAGGAATGATGGTAATATAATTCCTGAAGTGAACAAAGCTTTGAGGAAAAGGGATCCATCTTCTGTGTGATTTTTTTTTTTTTTTTTTTTTGTTGAGACAGAGTCTCACTTTGTTGCCCAGGCTAGAGTGAGTGCCGTGGCGTCAGCTTAGCTCACAGCAACCTCAGACTCCTAGGCTTAAGCGATCCTACTGCCTCAGCCTCCCGAGTAGCTGGGACTACAGGCATGCGCCACTATGCCCGGCTAATTTTTTCTATATAGATTTTTAGTTGTCCATATAATGTCTTTCTATTTTTAGTAGAGACGGGGTCTCGCTCAGGCTGGTCTCGAACTCCTGACCTTGAGCGATCCACCCGCCTCGGCCTCCCAGAGTGCTAGGATTACAGGCGTGAGCCACCGCGCCCGGCCATTCTGTGTGATTTTTATGTCTCCTGTGTCACTCTTGTTTCCTGGGTATTGCATAAAAATGGAGAAATCAAGATTCCAGTGAGTCCATAATCTCATGGATCAAATTGAAGCTTTTAGTTCCTTGGTCCTGGCAAGTTCAACTGTGTCTCTATGGAGATAATATCCATTTGAATGTTGAATATGTGTACAAGAAACCCCCACAGAGGCTCTTCCTTCTTAATAATTCTTGTGATAACAAATTAAACTAAGATAACTAGTCAGGAACAACATCGATCTGAGACTGTCCTGATTAATAATGTGACTTAGAACTGCTTTGCTAACTCACCCTCACTTCCAAGTCCCATTCTGGCTCCAATAGCAACACGGTCACCGTTGCACCAGTCTGGCTTTCACCATGGTAAATTGATTTACTGTTTCCACTGATTTGAAGAATGCTGTGCTGCCATATGGGGAACTGTTTTCATCTCAGGACAAGTCTTTCCACCTGAAATGCTTTAAAAACAAACAAACAAAGACCGTTTTCATGGCCACAGCAGTTTGCAAAGAAGAGGGTGTGCGGTATTGTGCATGTGTGTACACACACACACACACGCACACACACAGAGTTACTAAGCAGAGAAAACACCTTTAATTAATAGTATGAGCCATGATGTGGGAAACAGAAATCCCAATACAACTGATTTAAAACATCAACCTGAGACATACATAAGAAAAGCCAGGCTGGAACCACTCAGATACTGTAAGAAGAACTAGACACCTCGACACAGATAATTCTAGCTGGTGATTGCAATTTGGATTCTGGTGCCCACAATAGGCAAACTGAGAAAAGAATCCCCCTTTATACTTTTCTTTTTCTTAAAGAGGCTTCTGCTACAAGGACAAGTTGGTGTCATTTGCTGGGGGAAGGTCCTCTCCAGCTCTGCCCTCACCATGCTGGGTCCCAGCACAGCTCTCTGGCTGTAACTATGACTCCTTCTGACCACCAATGCCCTGAAAGGCCCCAGTGTCCTTTCTGGCCCCCTGGCTAGAAGTTCCTACTCCAAGTTTGATGTCAATGTATCTTAGAGCTGGGATTCCTTCCATCATTCCAGTTCTACTAGTAGATTTTTCAGTAGTATAATGCAATGACTGAAATGAAAGAAGGATCTTTGGAACCAAGAAAGCCGCTTTTTAAATATGCTATTTGGGGAAAATTATTTTGCAACATTGACAGTTAGTCTATCTTTACAAAAGAGTATTACTGTAATGATTAATGAAATAACATATTGCATTCAACTTAACACATTGAAACTATGCAATATTTGGTAGTTCTATTTTTTTAAACAAAATTCACATTTTATTTAGATTGAAATAAACTATACAAAATTTATTTTCTTCACCAAAAATAACAGCAATATTTTCCATATTATTTCTAGATAAAGTGCAAAACATTTATTTTTGTAGCTTTTCCAGGTTTTGCTTATAAATCAAGATGAGGCAGTAGATAAAGCCATGGAAAAAGACAAGTCAGTTGTCAGTATCCATGGCCTGATTTTGTCCTAACCATGAAACAGAAACATCCAACATACACCTGCTAAAAAGCTTACGAAGATGTAGGCTCAACAAAGGAATGTAAACAGCAACAACCAGATGTGCAACAATGACAAGCTCTTCCATTCAAACTTTGTCACTTGTTCCTTTAAGTTCATTTGATAAAGACAAAATCCACAATGAAATCCTTATTTATTTGGTAGTTCCTATAATTTGTATTATTGTGTAAGGCCAAGGTAATTAACTTGTATTCCTATCTAGGTTCCTTGGACAGCAAAGCCTTCCCACTATATCAGTGGTTCTTAATCCTGGCTATTAATTAGCATAAAAATAATACAGCTCTTTGGTTTATACTCCAGACCTGCTAGTAAAATCTCCCATAGCAGAGTTCTACCATATTTATTTTAGAGAGCTTCAGAGGTAATTTTGAAGGGCAGCCAGGGTTGAGAACTTTCTTCTTAGCTATGAAAGTATATGAACGTTTAACTCTGTCTTTACAAAGCTGAAGAATTAAATTCAGTTCTCCAGATGTGGCACAGGTAAGAATATCCTCTTTGACATTAAAATATTCTACTTATGTTAATGTAGTCCATTTTGTGGATAATTAAGAATACATTATTGTTTATCTCTATGAATTTTTTAAAAAATTAAGTCTTCATAATACTGGGTATGTCCTGCTGATATTTTTGTTTTATCAGAATGTTGGCATTGACATATTTTTTTCCTATTTTATATCCTGCTGTCAATTCCTGGAAATACAATTCTCAAATGTATTGTTTCTGTCCTTTCAACAAGCATATATCATGGCCATATTTGATAAGCATGCCATTTATTTGTTTATTAAAATTGCTAACGATCATGTTTAAGTCAAAATGAAAGACAGAGGACACAGAAGGAGAAGACACAGTATCTGATTACTCCTTCCAGCACCTCTCTAGCCCTAAAACAACTGAAAAATTTCTTCAGAATTTAAGCATCGTTTACCTACAGAGATGAATGGAAAATTCCAAATGCTTATTTGTTCAAATACAGTGAGAAATTCTTGTAAAGGTTGACAAAGGATATTATTCTTCAAGTAGAGTTAAAAATTTAATATAGGAATGTCCAGATAACTATATTCTGGTCTAAAAAGTATTTCAACATGAAGTTAATAATATGAAGTAAATTCTGGTATGATAGATTGAAATAAGAAGACTAAACCATATTGCACTTGCCCATTGGAGTCACTGGAAATGCCATATAAGGGAGAGGAAACAGAAAGAAAAAAACTCAAGGAATTTTAGAGGTGCAAATCACCTTAGAGATTAGAGACCAATTACATCATTTTACAGATGAGAGAAGTGAAGAAATTCTTTGCCAAATGTTGCATAGTTAGATAGTTCCAGAATTAATAATAGAATTCATGTCTTCTGACTTCTAGTCAAAATGTTTTCACTGCACTTAGTTGCCAAGCAAATCTCAATGGGTCTATGACTGTAAGCAACTCAGTGATAAATTTAAATTTATAACCAAGTATTTATTTGCTAATGTTTGGCAATGTCCTCGTATATGGTATACCTGTATCATTCATAATCTAGTTTCATTTAAATTACTATGATAGAGATACCCAGAATCTTGGAGAAACTCTTGTATGTTATTACATTTTCAAATACTTTAGCAAGAAACTATGATTAGAATAAGACCAATCTCCTCTTAATCTTTCATTTGAATAAAATGTAAGTACCTACCTTACTGATTTGCTCTATAAGCAGATGCAATTTAGAGAGCATTTTCTGAAAAGCCTCTTTGCAGTAAGATTACCATAAATACCTTTGTGTGAGAACATGAGTATGGTATAGCATTGAAATATAAATCAATTATTCTGGACCTAACACTAGCCAGAAGCTGTACTGCTAATTAACAAGCTGAACTCCAGGATCCCTTTGCTCCTCCTCATTAAAGAGTTCATCACAAATGTTAAAAAAAATCTCAAGATAGGCAAACTCCAGAGCATTACTATTTAGAGAAGGAGGCAGATGTCCATCTGGTTGGGATTATTAAGAATTCAAGTCTGAAAAGAAATGAAGAAAATGTTCCTGGGGAGATAAATCATCACATGCATCCACAGAAGGACTACACTGACTGTAAGCAGAAGGGTATCTTAGTGTCATAAAATAAGCTAGTGCAATAAGCTAATGAACACTTAGACAGATCAGCTATGATTCCCCAGATAACTGAATGGTGCAACTGTCAATGCAGCTACATATCTTAACACAAGTGACGTTGTTAGCTGAAGAAGGACAAATGAAAGTTCACTGTCTTCTCCTAGTGTCTTGATGCTACTGTATTTATCTCTAATTTTTCAGAAAAGATCATGTAGCCATTTTGTTTTGTACAGAGATCTACATTGAAACAAGCAAATAAACAATGAAAAAATTTATAATCTGTAAAGGTAAGCCAGACTATTGCTCCTGAAAAAGAGGCATTCTGTTCTTCTTAGTGCTAAGCTTATTGGACAGCTGAGATGTAGATTAGGGCTATTCTCAAGGCCAAGTATTTGTTAATAGGTCCATTGCAGGTCTTCTAAGGAAAGAGTCAGCACCTGATTTCAGGTGGGGGATTCTGCCTGACACAGGTGAGGACACAACCAATACAGGCCTAGAGGAACAAGGGTGTCACTGTTCATTCCCTGGGAGTGGGTAGGCGGACAGAGGAGGGAAATCACTGATCTTTTCTGCTCTCTGCAATTATACTTTCTCATAGTTTAACCTACAAATATTATTCAGAAACCTCCCAAGTTAGGCTTCCCATTGATGTTCTTTTGCTCATATCTGTTTTTGTTCACTCACTTGTAACACTTGTCATTCCTCCTGTCTACCTGAATTCTACCTATTATTCTAAAGTTGATTTCAAAGTGTACCTTCTCTCAAAATTCACTCTAAACCTGATGATCCATAGTGCTCTCTCCATTCAAGCTACAAGACATAATTTCAAAATGCATCTCATTTAGCCCTTGCATTGTTTATGATACATTTATGTATGGGTCATTATTTTCCAATCAGATTGTATGATCTGTGACATTAGGAGCCATATTACATACTGAGTTTTTACCCCAGTGTGGTTATAATAATATTTTACAAGGGAAGGAAATATCACTATATAAGTTCATTGAACTTTTGTGAGCTGGCCTAGAATCTAAACTACTCTGGCTAAGCCATTCTTTTAGAAAAAACCATTCTCAACTCCAAATAATACTACACAATGAATTTAGGAAACACTGTGAATATGTGGACCAGGAGTTGTATATATTTTTTCAATTGATAAAAACAAGTTGAAAATCTAAAATTCACATGCTATCTTATTTAAAAGGTTAAAATTAAAGAGGAACCCAAACTTTTCTTATTTGTTCTAGCTCCATTTGCCCTGCAAATATATAGGTAGTGTTAGGATCAAGAATTTTGAAAATTCATTCCTACCAATTCCTTGGGCAAAGTGACTGTAGTTTATCCCAACACACATAATATGCAATACTACCTTACTTAGAAAAAAAACACAATATATATTTTGCAGCTTTTCTTTCAAGGGGAAAATGAACATGGCAATTATATGAAGACCATAATATTTAAAACATATAACTTAAGTGCGGGTCCAATATAAAATACTATGGCATCGATTTTAACTTTGGCAACATATCTCTATATATACTTTCCTCTAAAAAGTAATGACTTTTCCCTGTCTAGTATATTAATCACATCCCAATTTTGTTATTTTAAGCCACATACAATATAGAACTAGCTACCTACTGTCACCCCAATTTAAGCACTGTTTTAAGCCAAAGGTACATATCATTCAATAAAAATAGAAATTGTCAAAATTAAGTAAGAAAACTGCAGTGGCTTGCATAGTGCTTCAGTAGCAAGGCACGTTTACTATAATTATCCAAGCATTGGGGAAAATTATGGATTGGTTGAGTGCACTCCAACTCCTACTTGGCAATCTAATACTACATATTATACCATTAAGCAAAAGAAGTCTTTAATACATTAACAGCATTCAATCTAAAGTGCCTCACAGAGAAAATGCTATAGAACACTGCAATTATCCAAAACATGGATGCAACACTCTTAGATGTTGAGTATTTATAAATGTGAATCTGTTAAGTCTGTCTTAAATAATCAGGAATTATTATAATAAACATGTCCATATCACTACAGTTTAGAGAGATATAATTGATGAATCATAATTTTTGCAACACCATAAAAACTCTCCCATGGAATGTGACCAAATCCTATCCTTCTTTATCTGGAAAGCCTCCAAAATTCTGTAAATGTTATGATAAGCCTTTAATGTATCTCCTTTAAAACAAGGGTCTCTTTGTTTCTCATTTGTCCTTTCTCACTATAAAAGTAGATTTGAAAATTTCCTAAATGATGTTTTATGCAGGATGATCACACCACTTGTCTCCAAAATGGGAGAGGCTGCTTCCAATAATCCTTTAGTTTAAAAAAAGTCTAGATGTCTATACCCAGTGTTTGTGACCTTCACTGCTTACTTATTCCATGCCCTGCGCCCTCCAGCTGCCCCACCAAGACCACCACTAGAATTTTCTCAAAGCAGCAACAACCTCTGTATTACCAAGCTGATGGCTCTTTCTTGTGTTGAGCTTACTTGACTACATACTTAGCACTAAGTAACAGTTGATAATGCCCTCCTTCTTGAAAGCCTCCTCTTTTACAGGATTTAGATTTTCTTATTCTCCTACCCTGGGTACTCTTCCTCAGCGAGACATCTATATCTGTGTATTCAGAATTCAATTTTTGGCCATTCTTTACACTGTCAGCCACTTCTCACGGTAATAAAACTTACACAAATCTATCTTATTCATTAGTATGTACCCCATACTTACAATAAATTTTATTCCACAAAAGATTCTCAATACATACATATAGTGATTGGTTTAATCCATCCCAAGGATTTAAAGATTGTCTTTATTTTGATGGCCCCCAAATGCATATGCAAGACCTGATATTTCTCTGCGCTACAGGCTTACAAATGCATGCATCTCTTTACTTGACTTATCCGTTAAAAATTACAGACTTTTACACTTAAAAAATATAAACATGGTTAGTTTGTAACTTGAACTTGAAAAAAATTCATGCTTTGGCATGTAGGGTTTTTTTAAATTTATTTTTATTGAGGTAAAAATACATATATAATTTATCATTTTTGCCATTTTAAGTGTATAGTTCAGTGGTCATAAGTACATTTATATTCTTTTTTTCCTTTCTTCTTCCCCCCTAACTACTTTGTGGCCTCTAATAACCACCAGTCTACTCTCCATCTTCATGAGATCCACTTTTTTGGCTCCCACATGTGAATGAGAACATGCAATATTTGTCTTTCTGTACTTGGCTTACTTCACTTAAAACAATGGCCTCCAGTTCCATCCATATTGCTCCAAGTGAAAAGACTTCATTCTTTTGGATATGCATGCAGATGTTTTAGCTATGTCCAATCTTACAGGGGGCACACGTCAGTTGAAGGATAAAAAGCTGAAGCAAAAATAACAAGGGCATTCTAAGATGGCGGCTTGAGTAAGTCTGTCCTGACCACCTTAACTCCAGCTGTCCTACCCGCTTCTCCTCAGTCACAGTCAGTGACTGTGAGCAGCCGACAGACAAGCCCACAGGGATGAACATGAGGTCCAAGCTCTGTGGAATCCAGAGTGAGAGAGATGGTAGCGCAATTTCTCCCCAGGCAGTGAGACTAGAGCTTTTTAGGAAGGGTGGGACCTGTGGACCCTCCCTACCCTCACTCTCTCCCAGTGAAAGGTCACTGTTCCTCCCTTACCTGTGCTTCACCTCCCTGCTCCTCAAAGAGCTGACCAGGGGCTAAAGAAAGTGGCCTGAATTTTCTCTGCTTCTAAGCCTAGGAGAATGTGAGGAGACGAGAGAGCAGCTTCTATGTGGCAACTCCCAAGGAGACTGACAGGCTCCTCTTGCTGCAGGGACAGCCCACCACAAGAATAGAGAGTTCAGCCCCCACAGGACTGCTGAGCCGGCATGCCCCAGAAGCTAGAGCAGAGCCATCATGAGCAAGGTTAAGGTACCAAAGTGGGGGCAGACAGCAGGGAGGAAAAGCAGCAGCCATGCTCTCGGAACAAGCTCTCACATGTCTTTTCAGGACAAAGCCTGAAAAGAAACAGCACGAACATTAAGAAGATTCAAAACCAGCACAAAGTATAGAATTTTTGGAATTAAAAAAAAAATGTTTTTTTTAAATAAAATCAGTGTTTTAATTGGTTAATTGGAAAAGTATGATATTATCAAATACTAAAGTGATGCAGAGAAACAACAAAAGATGTAGAGAATGAATCTGGAAGACTAAATATGAGAATAATACAAGTTCCAGAAGACAATTAAAAGGAACAGAAGGAAGAGAGGTAATAAAGAAACCAATAAAGAAAAAAAAGTCCCTGAGCCACAGAAGAACCTGAGACTGCAGACAGGCTCCACACATTCCGGACTGATGAGAAAAGACACGCACTGAAGCATAACCTACTAAAGACAGGAGAAACATCCCAAGCCAAAAGAACTGCTACCTTCAATATATATATATTTTTAAATACTGACAGTGAGCTCTCACCTGTAACACAGTGTAGAAACTTACAAGATGGCAGAATAATATCTGTAGATCACTGAGGGAAAAAATATCCAAACTGAGAATCCTATATTCATCCAAGATAGCATTTACCTGTCAGGTAAATGTGGCTCTACAAAGGCATAAAGAATATATCAGTCACATGTTCCTATTGAGGAAAATATTCAAGAAAATAGTCTTCTCAGATAGAATGAAATTCTTAAAGTAGGAAAAGAAAATATTAATAGTAGTGATCAATAAACTAAGATTAGATGGATAAGCTAGATAGGGATATGATTTCATAATCTGTGCATGTGATTTACAAATACTCAGTAAGGATTCTTGAATAGAGAGGCTACTTTACGGGAAAAAGCTAATGACAATCCAGAACAAAAATTTTAAAGTGTCTCTGCAAAATCTATTGCTAGGGACAGGCAGAGAAGGGAGAAGTGAACATATTCTGGAGATTTAACGGAAAGAAGCAGCAGGAAAATTGGATCTATTGGTAGGGGGAGGGCATTATTTTCATATACCGTAAACTGTGTGTTTGATCATAAGCACTTGGAAAAAGAATGTAATTAGGAATTAAATGGAAAAGTACACTAAAATTTCCAAAATGACAACAGGGATGAAGGGAATGAATAACAATTTTATTGATTCGCCAAAAGTTAGCTAAAAGAAAAAAAGGCAAGAAACAAGTAAAATATATGATAAACATTGAATCAAAGTAAGAAATAAGATCAATTTCATTTCTTATTTATTACATTGTATTGAATATGGACTAAAATTTTCCATTAAAACCAAACATATTCATATTGGCATAAAAAGACATAACATGGTTATATGCCATTGGCAACTAGTATCTTTAAAAAAAAGGAATAAAGGACATTGAAAAAAGTGGTTGAACAAATAGAAATTTAATCAGACAAATAAAAAGCAAGATAGAAAACGCTAATAATAGAAAATGAGGATGCAAATGTAAACAGTTCAACACAATACAGAATAAAAAGGCAATGTACACACAAACACACGCACACATACAAACATACAAAGGCATAGAGGTCTGAGAGACCATGAACCATTCCGTAAAATATGAGTAGTTTAGAGCTACTAGTGCTATGTAGCATGGAGTCAAAAGTGAGGGTATATGACATTGACAACAAACATGTATACCTCTCTTAACCTTCCTTGGTTCGTAGGATTCAGCCCTATATATTATTGCCTATGGGATCAGAGACTTACTAGCAAAAATGTTAGCTTATAAGCCCAAATCATATGTTATAAAGAGCAACTTGGTATCAAAGAGTGAAAATCTGAAGAAAAGAAAATTCTAAGATTTTTGACTATGCCACCCTGAAATTTTTTCCAGGTTCAAACTATTTATTTTTGACATACCACATTAACATGAGATAAAGTATTACCTAATTTACATTCTAATGTACTTTTGGCAGAATAAACTACATTTCAAATAGCCAAAAAATTGCTAAGTATAGAATACTGGGTGACTATCAAAATGCAAAGATTTTCAGTAATGTTAACTCAGCCATGTTAAACATATTATAGAGTTTGTATCTATCATTTAAGTACTACCTAGAGTCTATATTAACAAGTTAGTATTTAAATTTAGGAAACAGATGTTTAAACTTTAAAACAAATAAAATATATAGATTATATAAGAATATTAACATTTACCATTTTTTTTTAAAAAGGTAATGTTTTGAAGGATGAATGAGAATTATAAAATTAGGAATAGCAGCATTTAAAGGGATTCTCATTCTTAATAGATTACCCAGAATTTGTAAATTGCCTAACCAAAAGTTTAAGCCAAAAATTTATAAACAAATATTAGGGAGATTTATTTTTCTCAGTAGTCATTGAGCTCCAAATTCCAAATATGATTTTATAACAGGAAATGTTTACTTACCTCAATGCCTCCTGTTTCTTAAAAACTTAACAGATTTAAAGTTGCAATTATAATTAATGTAGGCTAAAATATATTTGTTTTTTAAATTTTTTAAATTATTTTTTTATTTTTTTTTAACTTTTTTATTTCAGCATATTACAGGGGTACAAATGTTTAGGTTACATATATTGTCCTTGCCACACCCGAGTCAGAGCTTCAAGTGTGTCCATCCCACAGAGGGTGCACACCACACCCATTAGGTGTGTATATATTCATCCCCTCCTCCCCCTTCCCATCTGCCCAACAACCAATGAATGTTATTACTATAAATGTACTTATGTGTTGATCAGTTAATACCAATTTGATGATGAGTACACATAGTGCTTGTTTTTCCATTCTTAGGATACCTCATTTAGTAGAATGGATTCCAGCTGTGTCCAGGATAATACAAAAGAGGTGCTAGATCACCATTGTTTTTTGTGGCTAAGTAAAACTCCATGGTATACATATACCACATTTTATTAATTTACTCATTTCTTGATGGGCACTTGGGTTGCTTCCACATCTTTGCAATTTTGAATTGTGCTGCTATAAACATTCTAGTCCAGATGTCTTTTTCATAGAATGTCTTTTGCTCCTTTGGGTAGATGCCCAGTAATGGGATTGCTGGATCAAATGGTAGTTCTACTTGTAGCTCTTTGCAGTATCTCCATATTACTTTCCACAGAGGTTGTACTAGTTTACAGTCCCACCAGCAGTGTAGGAGTGCTCCTGTCTCTCCACATCCATGCCAACATTTACTGTTTAGGGACTTTTTTATAAAAGTTATTCTCACTGGAGATAAGTGATATCTCATTGTGGTTTTGCTTTGTATTTCCCTAATGATTAGAGATGTCGAGCACTTTTTCATATGTTTTTGGCCATTAGTCTATCTTCTTTTGAAAAGTTTCTGTTCACGTCCTTGTCCACTTTTTGATAGGGTTGTTTGATTTTTTTCTTTTTTTTTTTTTTTTTTTTTTTTGAGACAGAGTCTCACTCTGTTGCCCAGGCTAGAGTGAGTGCCGTGGCGTCAGCCTAGCTCACAGCAACCTCAAACTCCTGAGCTCAAGCGATCCTCCTGTCTCAGCCTCCCAAGTAGCTGGGACTACAGGCATGCGCCACCATGCCCGGCTAATTTTTTTCTATATATATTTTTAGCTGTCCATATAATTTCTTTCTATTTTTAGTAGAGATGGGGTCTCGCTCTTGCTCAGGCTGGTCTCGAACTCCTGAGCTCAAACGATCCGCCCACCTCGGCCTCCCAGAGTGCTAGGATTACAGGCGTGAGCCACCGCGCCCGGCCTGTTTGATTTTTTTCTTACTGATTTTCCTGAGCTCTATATAGATTCTAGTTATTAGCCCTTTATCAGATGTGTAATGTGTGACTATTTTCACCCATTCTGTAGGTTGTCTGTTTGCTCTCATAGTAGTTTCCTTGGCTGTGCAGAAGCTTTTTATTTTGATCAGGCCCATTTATTTATTTTTGTTGTTGCTGTGATTGCCTTTGGAACAGACCCAAGCTGATCGGCAGGTACCATATTGCTTCATTCTTCCCTTCCCCTTCCCTACACTAGGCTGCTGAGAGAGACAATTTTGCCACCACCCAGAGGCATCTACAGGGAATGGGACCTTTCCTTTTGGGGCCCTACAGTGGACAGAGGGGTACTCAGACTATGAACTCCCTACTTGCCAGCTCTCCCAGGTGTTGCTTGCCTGGTGACTCCAGCAGCGGGGAGCAAATCCCAAGGCGGAGAGACATTGATCCAGCTTGGCCACCCTGTGGGTGACTTGAGAGTGGCACTCTTCTCCCTGGCAGGGTCAAGGATTCATCTCCAGGCCAGAGAAGAGGCCTGCAGACCAGATCTCCGGTAAACCCAGGTCTCAATCGTGTTGCCTGGAGGCACAGAAGGAATATTTGTGAACAAGCCTACGGAGGTGCATGTGCCTTCAGGGGTAGGTCAGCAAACTTGAGGGGCAACCCTCCTCCCATGGGAGGACCACGGTCCCAGCTCAGGCTGTGATCCTGGGCAGGGAACTTCCGACCCACATCACAGCCAGGGGAGATCCACTGGCTTGAGATCTTGCCTGCTGGCAGAGGACCGGGAGAAACCACGGAATAGCGGAGTGTGGAAAGGAACAAGGCCTGCACCAGACTGCAGGTTTCAGACAGTCCCACCCCCACATGCAGATTTTTTGGCTGAGTGAGGCCATTTCAGCCCCTCCCTGGCAGCTTTGCCCCAAGCAGAGAACAGACCTTTGACCCCTGCTAACACATCTGTGGAGCCTGAGGGCAGGCTCACTCAACCCAGCTCCGCCCAGCCTCACTCCCTCCTCCTCCCCCCTGAGGTGGAGAATAAGGACACACCTGGAAGTCCCAGGGCCCCACCCACCACCTGAGGCACTAGAGTGCCTCTCCAGAGGAAGAAGAGCTGGTTACAGGACTCAAAAACAACACTGTAGCCTGCTCCTCCCAGCAAGCACCACCTACTGAGAGGGAGGGCATTCTACACACCCTTTTACTGCATCTACTGACTTATCATAAAGGGTGTGGTCGAATCTCACCCACAAACACCACCTCCTGGTTCAGAGACTAAACAGGTTGTGTCATTATCCAAACAAAAATCTAAAGGTAAGAAGCAACAGCTGATCCAGATGGGAAAGAATCAGCAAAAGAACTCTGGAAGTATGAAGAATCAAACAGAAAGCACACCCCCAAAGGGGAACACCAGTTCTCTAGCAATGGATATCAACCAAATTCAGAACACTAAAATGACAGAAGAATTTTAAACATGGATTATAAGAAAACTCAATAACATGCAAGAGAAAATGGATATCCAACACAAAGAAACCCCCCCCCCAAAAAAAACTCCAGGACTTGGAAGAAAAATTCACTAAAGAAATTGAAATATTAAAAAAAAAATCAAACAGAACTTCTGGAAATGAAGAATTTATCAAGGAATTACAAAACACAGTGGAAAGCCTCAAGAGTAGAGTAGATCAAACAGAAGAAAGAATCTCAGGGATTGAAGATAACACCTTTCAATTACATAAATCAGTTGCAGAGATAGAGCAGAGAAATAAGAGAAAACAGCAAAGCCTACAGGAAATGTGGGATTATGTAAAGAGGCCTAATATGAAATAATATATATGTATATATATAAAATTTTTAAAAAAGAAATATTAAAATTCAAGTTGTTAAAAAGGAAGCAAACATTGTTTCAGAAAAGTTGACCTCAACTTCAAAAGAATCAACATTTTCTTCAGGGGGAACTTGCATTTACAATGCTCAACCAATCACTATGATTTCTAATCAACTCATAGTTTTTGCAGGAAGTAACCAGTAAACAAAACCTGAATCCATTTATTTCCTTCCCTGCCATCCATTCAAGGCTGTTTCCAGTTCCTACACCCAAGGTGGCTCTATGATATTACTAACTGTCCACATTACCTTCTCCTTTGGAAACTTAGATATTTAGCTGGATGGAGGTACAGAGAAAAGAGAAAGGGAAGAGGAGAGGTAGTCAGCAACTCTAAAGAATATGGATCAGGATATAGGCCTGGAATGGAAAGGTTTGGAATTCATCAGCAATAAGTAGCCTTGATGGCCATTTAAGGATTATAGAAGCCAGACAGATTCCACAGAGTGAGAGAAGAAAGAAGGAAAGATGAAATATTATGGAATATTAGTATTTAAGGGCAGGAAGATGAAGGGATGTATATATATATATATATAAAAAAAAAAAACTTCAGGGAAAGAGATGGCAGACAATTTTGCCACAGGCATCAAAGAAATAAAGAGAATCACAGGAGACACATGGTCCGTGCTATCAAAAGCATCAGTGAGATCAAATAAGATATTTTTAAAAATACATTGAATTTGACATTTAAGGATAAAGCAAGGCCCTGGGGAACACAATTTCAGGCAGAAGTATGATTGGTAGAAAGTAGAGATGAGGGAAATTTTGAAGTGAAGGAGGTAGGAGTGTCTCACATGGGAAAGAAGTTTATGGAAAGATTTTCTTCATAAAGATGCGAGAAACCTGATCATGTGTATATGCTGAGATTAAATAGATGATAATGAAGGCATGGCTGAAGAAGACACTTATAAAGAAGAGATTATTGATCAGGGTAGTATTAAATATTAAAGAAGATAAAATTTAGAAGACAAGGAGAGTTTAGCCACTGAGAGAAGAGGGAAGGAACTAAATTTTATCTTGAGTGAAGAAAGCATCTGAGAATAATTCTGAGGAGACCATTCACCTAAACACTGTGTTGAATCCATCTACTTTCTATCCATCTCCCTAAATTAAGCTGCCACCATCTCTCTTCTCATCTGCAGCAACAGAATGCTAATTGATCTATAGGATTTCATTCTTACGCAGCTGTCATTCTATTCTCCACAGGGAAGTATGCAAATTGGCCCATGTCACTTCTGATTTAACCCAGAGTCAGCTTCCTATTACATTGAAATTTATATCAGATGTCTACCAGTGCCTTTAGACTTCACAATGAGAATGGATCATGAACTATATTTCCATCACACTTACTATCATTGCTCCCTTTGCTGACTATGGTTCAATCAAATTGTCTTTTCTTCAGTTTCTTGAACACAACTACTTCTTTTCATACATAAGGCCTTTGTAGATGCTGTTCCCTATACCTGGAAAACTCGTTTTAGTAATTTACACATAGCTGGCTCCTTTTCATTTTTTAGATATCAGCACAAAAATCAGTCCCACAGAGAAGACTTCAGTGACAAACCAATATAAATAGACTCCCTTCTATCAATGCATTCTTCCTAATATTTTACATATTTATCTGTTTGTCTATTTATTATGTGTTTCCTCAACAAAATTATAAGCTTTGTCATGAGAAATATTATAGTATTACATAGATGCTCAATATTTGTTATATGTATGATAAATGGAATATATGTACACATATGTATGTATGCCACAAACATGTGTGGTATGTGTATGTGTGTGTATACACATACCAAATAAGGTAGAATTAATATCAAGTGAGGTAGAATTGAGGTAACAAGAGCTAAAGTTCTGCATTTCTCTGTGAAGTAAAAATCAAATTCAATTACTTTTGCTAGAGACCCTTAAAAATATTTTTCAATTTTGTTAGGGGACAAATTAATGGTAACCTAAAGTTTTTGCAGAGGAAGGTAAGATCTAAAAAATGAATAAGATTTAGCTGCACATGAAGTTGGGTGGGGAAGGACTTGTTTAAACATAAAGAAAGAATGATCTGATATATATCTCCCATGATAGTGTATATTTCCCTGTGGGAGAGCTTATTTTATTTTCATTGTTGCTGTTGTTGTTTTATTTGTTTGTTTGATTTTTATTTAAGATTTTCAGTCAGTCACAAGAAGAAACAAAATAAATAAGGGGCAGCATGTCTACTTTGCTTTAAACAAATTAAACAAATACACAGAAGAGCTAAATTCAATCAATAATTTGCTACCCCATTCCTTAATCCCTCAGAAGCAACCACTTAAAAACACTAAAAAATGTTTTAGTCCTTTTGGTGACCACCCATTACTCTAATATGATTTGATCCTTATTTCTTGATCTACCAACTTTAGAAGTTCTTTCTTGACTTCCATGTACTCATCTACCCACTTTTCAAGGAAAGTCGTACCATTATTCTAATTTTCTTTCTCTACTGATCTGTGCAGTCACAAATGATGGACTTAAATCTTCATTCCTTGTGCCATTAAATTCAGGAAGAATCTTTTGACCCCACCTTTATAAAAGGAAGACAATAACCTGCACCATTCCTGCCTCCTTTTCCTGACCAATCTCTACCCACTATACTTTTATCTTTACCTGGTCAAAGGTAATAACATTTACATTCTATTCAGTAATCAAAAGAACGGTTTCCTCACCTTGTCAATAGCTTGACCTTAAAATTTGAAAATCAGTGTAGTGGGCATATTTTTCATAAATAACTCAGCATCTGTTCTGTCCTTCTAGTAATCTAAAGTTTTTGAGTTTTTGTCCTTGTTGCTCTTTCACTATGGTAAGGAGAAAGGGGCCAATTTCAACTAAAGAAGAAGAAAAAATGACAGTTGAAAGTTCTCATCAAGAAAGAAAATGAAATATAAATTCTTTCCTGATTAAGGGGAAAAGAAAGAGAGAATGAGAAAGTACAAGTAGTAAGCCACACAGTCTGAATTGTCATCCTATACCCTCCCCCACACCCACCTGCATTTAGCCTGTGTCAAATCCCAAGCTTAGGAGTGTATAAAAGCAGATCAGTTTAATAGAAACTTTTTCCCCCTGAAATATACATTCTCAACCATGGTATCCTTTTCTTTCGTTTGTATACTCAACAAATATTTCTCTCATTTACAAAGATGCAGCTGTAGACAATTTCAAACCCCTAAGAGAAGCCATGGATTCCACATGGTGCTGCTTATGCCACTTAGTAACACAGAAAATAAAGTGTCTAACAGGAAGTCTGAAGAAAGGCCTACAGAACTCTGCCTTCATTCTGCTTAGAGTCTCAGGCTCGGAAAATATTATATTTGCTCATTAAATGCTTACTCTGAATAAGTGGTAGATGATAAATATGAAGAGATGAACAAAAAAGCACTATCAGAGAGATAAATGAAAAAATTGAAGACACAGAAAATATTACTGGTATGTTTAACAAGTTAAATTTAAAGTTTTGCATCGTTTTGTTCTGTTCCCTAATACAAATAAATATACTTTCTTGGTAAGTTCCCACTGACTGCTAATTTTAAAAAAATCAGTTTTTAGACAATATATAAAACATCAGTTAGCAACAAAAATCAATTTTGCACCATCAACGAATGAGTGGATAAAGATATATATACATACGTACATACATACACACACACACACAACAGAATAGGATTCTGCAATAAGAGTAGCAATCCTGTTATTTATGACAACAGGGTTGAAACCGTAGGGCATTATGATAAGTGAAATAAGCCCTATATAGAAAGACAAATGCTGTATGATCTCACTTATATGTGGAATCTTAAAATGTCAATCTCTAGAAGCCAAGAGTAAAATGGTAGTTACCAGGGATTGGGAGTGTAGGGTAAATGGAGGGATGTTGGTCAATAGACAAAAATTTTAGTTGTAAGGTATTACATTTTAAAGATGTAATAATCAGGACTATATTTAGTGATACTGCTTTGTATAGGTTTTCACGACAAAATAAAACAAAACAAAAATAGTATATAATTGAGGAAATAGATGCTAATTAGCTTGATTGTGGTAGTCACTTCAAAATATGTATATATATTAAATCATCATGTTATGCACATAAAACTTACAAGTGGGAGCTAAAAAATGTGTACACATAGACGTAGAGTATGGAATGATAGAGAATGGAAACTTAGAAGGGTAGGGGGATGAGAGGCAGGTGGATAATGAGGAATTACTTAATGGGTACAATATACATTATTTGGGTAATGGATACCCTAAAAGCCCTGACTTCACCACTACGTAATCTATGCATGCAACACAATTATACTTGTACCCCATAAATTTATACAAATTTTTAAAAATTATACAATATAGTTTGTCAATTAAAGCTTAAAAATAATTTTTTAAAAAGAAAAATATCAATTTTAAAGCCTATGTTATATTAATAGAAAATATTAAAACTATAACTTGATGATTGAACTTTATATTTTTAATGTTGAATAAGGGGAAAATTCATACTCCTCATAACCACTCCATGGTTTATGAAGAAATCAAAATTGACAGATATGAAAATTATTTAGGGAGGAAGATTTTTAAAAACACTAGTTATTTATAAGATATAGCCAAAGCAAATTCATAATTTTAAATACTTTAATTAATAGGAAAGAATAAAAATAAATCAACTGAACATTAAATTTAATTAGAAAAGAATAAAACAAATAAAAATAAAAGCAGAAATATTTAGAAGATAAAAGTAGGAATCAATAAATTAGAATATATTTTATCAATCATGAAATCCAAAATAAAATTTTATCTAATTACAAAACATATCAATTTTTGGCAAATGTAGTTAAGAAATTCAAAAAAAAGAAAAACAGATAAAAACACAAATAAATATTTAGAACATACAAATAACTATACACACAGACATTGCAGATATTTTCAAAACTGAGAATTCAATATATGACAATGTTAATAACTTTGAGAAATCTCTGCGAAATAGACAAAAAACAGGGAAAATACAAAGGATTCCAATTGACTCAAGAAACAATAAAAAACCTGAACAGTTGTAGAGTAATTGGCATGTAAAAGTTTTTAAATGCTTTTTGAATATCTACTTCCAAAATAGCATCTGGCCCTGATTTATTTATATATTCTCTAAAAATGTAATTATAAAAAATGATTTTGCTGTTGATACTATGTCAAAGCACAGTGTACACCATGTATACAATTTTACTTCTCAAGTAAGTAGATAAATAAATAAATCCATGTACTCAAAACTAGCCCAAGCTCAATTCAAAAGCTTGACAAAGTTCACAAACACAGGTTAACTATAATACAATCTCAATTATATTAGGTTAAACTCTAGGAAATTCCTTATACATTTCTTTTACCTACAATTAATTAATTCATAACAAGTTAATGAAGTTCAAGACAATTAAATATAAATTCAAATATCCTAATTAAAATGCTAGCAAATAAACCCAGCAGCATATTTATATTAAAAGAATAATACCACTTCCATAAATTCTACTTTCTTTACTTTACAGTTCACAAAGAACATTAAGCTCTTTGTAAACCAGTAAATAAAAAAAAAATCCTTAATGTAAAAAATTTAACTTGAATAAATATCATCATATTAACAACAAAATGAAAATATTTTTGTTAAGTTCAGAAACAAGACAATAATGTTTACTATGAGCCCTATGCTTTAAAATTGTTCTGGAATTGCTAGTCAGCAAAATGAGAAACAATAAGAAAAATAAGAAATACATTTTCTAAATTTTCATTATTTTTTATTTATCTTATTTCTCTATTTATTTATTTATTATTTTATTTATTATTTTATTATTTCAGGTAAAAAATCTGAAAAATGAAAGAGAATATACAAATTATATTTAAAACAATGAGTTTAATAAAGTGGAGGAATACTGCTTCCTCACACTGTATAAAAATAACAATGTTTATAGCTTTTATCTAATTTTTTAATATCCAGTTACAATATATAAATTTAAAAATCTCATTCACATCATCCAAAAAACTCAATACTAAAAATTCACTTAGTCAATATGTTAATTATAGGAAGAAAATGCTAA
Organism: Eulemur rufifrons; assembly: GCF_041146395.1. Taxonomy (NCBI): domain Eukaryota; kingdom Metazoa; phylum Chordata; class Mammalia; order Primates; family Lemuridae; genus Eulemur; species Eulemur rufifrons. The sequence goes on along the minus strand of NC_090997.1, from coordinate 67,205,240 downwards.
AACTATAAGCTCCAAAATGAATGAAGAAAAAGACATACAGTTGAAATATAGGCAAACTAGCCAGAATTGAACACACTTAAAAGACGGGTAGACAAAATAAATGTAGGTGGATACCTCACTATGACTCGGGCCAAAAAGTGTTAGCACCATGGATAGTTCAGCCTTTAAATCTTAGTAATGTAATTTTTTCCTCAAAATGATTTAATAATGTATTAAGACTTACAAGTACTAACAACAGTTAAATAACCAAATAAGTGATCATCTATTTTTCTTTAATTAGAAATTTTATAATTGAGAATTTCTAATTATACTAGAATATTAGTTGGAGATGTACTAGGCATCACATATGATTTGCTTTTATAGTGGTCCATAAGCACTTAAAAATAAACTATATTCTCTTTGGGGAGGTATGCTGCTTAGTATAATCAATTAGAACCATTCTAGTTAATTATGGTATTTGTTTCTCATAGACTTTCACCTACTTTTGGATCATTTGAAATGTCAAGGTCTGAGTGAATTGAAATAAAGTCTCTGTCTCTTAAGGTGTTTATACTTTTCTTGTATTTTTTGTAACCCTTGGTTTATTTAGTATTGGTACTATGATAACTTATCAGATAGATCCTGTCTTTTGCATCCATTATCATTGTAAATGGCACTCTTTATCTCATTTGTTGCCTTTTTTTCTGAATTAAATCCTATCTCAAGTAATGTTATAAGTCATCCTTTCTTTTCAATTGCATTTACCTGGTATTCCTTTGTCCATAGATGCATGCTCAAATTTTTAAATAATTTTTAGAAATATTTTGAATCTAACATAAAATTTAATTTTGCCTTAAAAACCAACATATTTTTTTTAGAGATTAATTTAACACAGAGTTTATTAATATGACAGATGTGTCTAGCTTTAATTCTACCACATTGTGATCTTTAAATTTATGATTTGTAGTTTCTTCATTTTAGTTCATTTTGGTATTTCTTATGATAATTTTATAGTATTTACTTTTCATTCTAGTGTCTAATTTTATAAATATAGCATTATATTATCACAATTCTTTAATTACTAAAAGTATCTATTGAATCCTTACTCTGAGCAATGATGAGATTGAAACATTTCCATTTCCAGCTTCTCATAATTTTTAGTACCCAGTGTTCTTTGATTAGTCTCTTTGTTTGTTTGTTTAAGTATTCTTATATTTCTCTACAGTATTTTTTATTTAAATTATATCATTTAAACCCCAGGTATGAAAGCTGAAATCAGCATACTTATATTTCTCCCACACTCTCTCCTCTTTTCCCTCCTACCTATAAATATATATACATAAGTTGTTTACAGTTTATATGTTATATATATACTTATATTGATATTGTCAGACTGTATAATATATATTCTATTCCATAACAAAATTTATCAGATTTGTTTTAGTTTTGGTAGTTAAATGGGTTCATTGCTTACCACAATTTCTTCAGCCATAGTTTTTGTTTTGTTTTATCTCCTATTTAGTTAAATTTCATTCCCTTACAGACATGGGAAACATATATAACCTGAACTTTTGTACCCCCATCATAAGCTGAAATAAATAATATTAAAAAAAGAAAAATATAATGTTATTCAACATTCACATAACTGCTTACATTCAAAGGGCAAAAATCGGATTATATCTTCACGTAAGTTAATTTTAGGTATATTATATTAAAAAGATAAATATAAAACAAAGAGTTTTAAAATCTTAAAAGAAAATTTAGATCAACATTTGTTGGACCTGTGGATTTCATAGACTTTATAAAATCTATCCCAACACCACAATGGTAAATCTGGATAGACATTATTATATAAAATTAAAAAAACTTTTCTATGTCATGAATCCCTTAAACAATATTAAATAATAGAGAAAACCAAAATAAAAATATTCACTATAAATATAACAAATTTATTTTAGTAACCAGAACCTTAAAAATAATGCTTATATAAAATATTGCCAAGAATATCATTTAAAAGGTCATATTTTTTCAAGGTCTTAAAGCAGGTTTTAATTGGTAAATAAATATACATGAGGCATTTCAGGGGGAATGAATATGAAGCTGTTAATGGTATGAAAGCTATGGAACTATTTGTTAATGGTAAGAAAATCATAGCTGGGTATTTGGAAGAATTTGAAAGGAGCTAAATGGACACTTTTAAAAAATGGAATAATTTAGAAGTGAATATGAACATATTACTAATAAGCTGAATAAAAGAATCATTAGAATGTTCAACCTGGGTATATTTTGACTTTCTAAACTTACCTAGTTATCCAAGATTTTAATTTTTCTGCAAACTCAAGATTTAAACATTGCCTTGTAAAGCTGTTTGATTCCAAAAATCATGCTCATCCTGTTTCTTACAAACCTCTTTTCAGGTGACATTCATATTCCAGAATAATATTCTTATTTACTAGAAATCGAAACCCAAATAAAAAATACACATTAGGAGATTCTCCCTAAAATCTTTTCTCCCATATAAAGCTGAAGGAGAGCATTTTCCAAATAATTATCTTGATATGTAATAATGATAAAGATTGATCCATTCTATTAAGAAAGATTGATACCCTTTTTGATTCAGAATCCACCACCCCAACCATGAAGACATAAGGCAGTTTTCACCCAAATAAAAGAAGAGTGAGAACCAGAACAAAGCTTGAAAAGTTACATTACACAGATGCTGATTGCTCGGAAGTGCCCAGGGTCAACAGAACCCACTGGCTTGCAACGGCTGAAGATGGAGTGATTTAATTTGTGGAAAACCATTACACTGTCCATATTGCAAAGGCAAAAAACAATGGCCAACAATGGAAAATTCTGCAGGCCACAGCTCAGAATACAGGCTGTCACCTAATCAATGTGTATGACTGCAGGTCACTGATCTGTCTTCCTAACCAGGCAAGCTGTCGCACTATGAAAAGTAACATCTTAAAAATAAACATGGATGACATATTTATCTGTAGTAATAAGTTGGCACCAAATATCTAACTCAAACTTTTCACTGTGTCTAACATCTACATCTAGTGATGCCATATTCTTCTAGTCTCGTCAGGTGCCGGGGGCATTATCCCCACTTTGACTTCCAATGTTATAATAATAATAGAACATTACCTCAAAGTTGAAAAATCTTTTAAAGCTTATCTTATTCTAGGAAGCAATCACTCTTATTTCCTCACAACGAATTTAACATTCATGATAAAGAATGTTTAATTATAGCAGCAGTAACCCATTTGGAATAGAAGTTTGATATCTGCTATTTTTTTTTTTTTTATGACAAGCTAGAGCTTTTCTGAAGATGTATTTTTTTTTTTCCAGAAGTTCCAAGAAATTCCTCAAATGAGTTTGCGTCTTCATTTAGGAAAAAGGCACTTATATAGGCTTAGGGGGAAAGGCACTTATATCGTGGCTTCAATTTTACTTTGCCAGATAATGATATAAACCACAACACATCACAGAGGATAATGAGCTTCTAGAGCTTTCACCAGAAGCTCATGAGCTTAAATCAGATCTTACTGTTTGTAATCCACATCTTAACATTCTACTGGATGTGCAGAAAATTGCTTAAAGACAAAGATATATGATTGTGAGGCTTTTAAATCCTTACAATACAGACACATGTCACACAGATTTTGATAAACCTCCCTGGATATCAAAGATGAGCTGTCATGGAATATATAGCCCCCATAGGAACAAGCTCCACTTCACAATTTTATGACTAATAAACCCGACTTAGGACAACATATTAATCCAATTCTGTGCATAGGGGTTTATTTTCATTTTCCCCTGGGGGACTAAAATCTACCAGAAATAGAAGTTCCTCATGAAAAGCAAAGTAATTGTTATAAGTACATTGTAAAAAAAAAAAGTTAAATTTTAAGTGATTTTTAGCAATCTCAAATAATTGTTCACTTGTTTTCCATCCAGATCAAAAATATTTTAATTATGTTAGCTTCTAATACAAAAGTTTTATAGCAAAACAGGCAAACAAGAAGAAAGTAAAACCATAAAACAAGCATATAAAAATAGCAAGAAAGATCACTAACATTAAAACATCACTATTATATGTTTTCAGTGTCAAATTTTAAGTCTTAACTATCATTCTGATCAATCAGCTAAAAAGACTAATGTTGAGATATTTTTAGTTACTATGAAATGTGGGTTTTTATTCTCCATGCTCTTCAACTTCAAAATGAGAAGTAAAAGAGAATAAAACTTGCTTTAAAAATTTACACTGCTTTAAGAAAAGCAAGTAACTCAAAAGTCAGTTACTGACTCTTGTAACAAGAAAAGGTGTTACATACACCAAATTTTGGAATTAAAAAGTTATATAATGAAACAAGACCCTCCTAACGGGCAATAGCAGAAGCCAAACATGAGATTCCCAAAAGAATAGGACTGTCTACGATCTCCAAGAGAAGAAGCAGATCCCAGGACTAACCTTTCATTGAGGAGAATGTGCTTAACAATCAAGAACCTTCAATGAGCATGTGCCTACAGAATTCATAGGGCTCAGTGCAAAATAAAAATGTGAGGCTCTGGTGGAATATTTCTTTTAAGTGCTGCTGAATTCAATTTGCTAGAATTTTATTGAGGATTTTGCATCTATATTCATAAGGGATATTGGTCTATAGTTTTCTTTTTCTTTTTTGTTGTGTCTTTTCCTGTCTTTAGTATCAAGGTGATATATTGCTTTCTTATTAATAAAACGAGTTGGTGAGAATTCCTTCCTTCTCAATGTTATGAAATAATTTCTGCAGTGTGGGTACCAATTCTTCTTTGTAGATCTTACAAAATTTGGCTGTGAAACCTTCTGGTTCAGGACCATTTTTGTTGTTGGAAGATTTTTTTTTATTACTGCTTCAATTTCATTGCTCCTAATTGGTCTGTTCAGGAGTTCTATTTTCTGATTCAGCCTTGCAAGGTTGTGAGTTTCTAGGAATTTGCCCATTTTCTCCACATTTTTGAATTTATGTGCATAGAGATTTTTATAGTATTCACAGATGATATTTTGTATTTCTGTGGTATCAGTAGTAATATCTCCATTGGCATTTATGATTGAGCTTATTTGGATCCTTTATTTTCTATTTCTGGTTAATCTAGCAAGAGGTCTATCAATTTCGTTTATATTTGCAAAGAACCAATTCTTTGTTTCATTAATCTTCTGTACTGATTTTTGTTTTTGATTTCATTTAGTTTTGCTGGGTTTGGGATTGGTTTTCTCTTCCCTTTCTAGTTCCTTTAGATGATTTATTAGATCGTTAATTTGTGATCTTTTTTCTTTTTGATGTACACATTTAAGGTTATGAGTTTTCCCCATAGGACTGCTTTTGCTGAATGTCACAGATTTTGATAACTAGTATCCCCTTTGTCATTTAGTTAAAGGAATCTTTTTATTTCCACCTTAATTTCCTCCTTGACCCAATAATCATTCAGCTATAGATTGTTTAACTTCCATGACTTTGTGTAGAATTGAATATTTCTGTTGGAGTTGATTTCTAATTTTATTCCACTATGGTCTGAAAAGATACATGGTATAATCTCTATTTTTTTTAATTTGTTTAGGCATGCTTTTTGGCCTAAGATGTGATCAATCTTAGAGAGTGCTCCATGTGCTGATGAGAAGAATGTATATTCAGTAATTTTGTGGTAGAATGTTCTGTAAATGTCTGTGAGGCCCATTTGCTCTAGAGTCACATTTAAGTCCAGTGTTTCTTTATTTATTTTCTGATTGGAGGATCTCTCCAGATCTGTCAGTGGGGTGTTGAAGTCCCCAGCAATTACAGTGTTGCTGTTTATTACTGTTTAGGTATGGTAGGGTTTGCCTTATAAATATGGGTACACCTATTGCGCGTACATAAATATTTAGGATTGATATGTCTTCTTGTTGAATTGCTCACTTTACCATTATATAATGACTGTCTTTGTCTTTCTTTTACTATTGTTGATTTGAATTCTATGATATCTGATAAGGGAATTTAGGATTGTTATGTCTTGTTTACCATTATAAAATGACCACCTTTGTCTTTCTTTGCTATTGTTGATTTGAAGTCTATGTTATTGAATGTGAGAATGGCTACACCTACTGTCTTTTTTTTTCTGCTGTCTTTTTATTTCCATTTGCATGCTTCACCCCAGAGATGCAAAAATGGTTCAAAATATATAAAGCCATAAATGTTATTCACCACATAAACAGAAGCAAAAACAAAGATCATATGATCATTTCAGTAGATGCAAAGAAAGCACATGACAAAATTCAGCACCCTTTTATGATAATAACTCTTAACAAAATAGGCATAGCTAAAATATACCTCAAAATTATAAAAGCCATATATGACAAGCCCATAGCCAACATCACACTAAATGGGGAAAAGTTGAAATATTATCCCTAAGAACTGGAACAAGACAAGGATGCTCACTGTCACCACTTCTATTCAACATAGTGCTGAAAGTTCTAGCCAGAGAAATCAGGCAAGAGAAGGAAATTAAGAGAATCCAAGTGGGGAAAGAGGAGGCCAAACTCTTACTCTTTGCTGATGGTCTTATATCTAGAAAACCCCAAACATTCCACCAAGAGACTCCTGAAATTGATAAATAAATTCAGCAAAGCCTCAGTATACAAAATAAATGAACACAAATCAGTAGCATTCCTATACACCAACAACAGTCAAACTGAGAATCAAATGAAAGACTCAATGCCTTTCACAATAGCTACAAAGAAAATAAAATACCTAGGAATATATTTAAACAAGGAGGTGAAAGATCTCTACAAAGAGAACCATGAATACTGAGGAAGGAAATTGCAGATGATGTAAACAAATTGAAAAACATCATGCTCAAGGATTGGCAGAATCAACACTGTTAAAACGCCCACGCTACCCAAAGTGATTTATAGATTCAATGCAATCCCCATCAAAATACCAAAATCATTTTTCACATATCTAAAAAAAATAATTTTATACTTTGTTTGGAACCAGAAAATAGCCTGAATAGCCAAGGCAACTTTAAACAAAAGGAGCAAGTCTGGAGGTATCCCTTTACCAGACTTTATACTACAAAGCTATAGTAACCAAAACAGCATGGTACTGGCACAAAAATGAGACACAAACTAATGGAACAGAAAAGAGAAGCCAGATATAAAACCATTCACATATTGCCATCTCATCTTTGACAAAGTAGACAGCAATATACACTGGGGAAAAGAATCCCTATTCAATAAATGATGCTGGGAAAATTGGACCGCCACACGTAGAAGATTGAAACAGGATCTGTATCTCTCACCTCTCAAAAATATGAATTCATAATGGATAACAATCTCAAATCTAAGACATGAAATCATAAGAATTCTAGAAGAAAATGTTGGAAAAACTCTTCTAGATGTCAGCATAGATAAAAAATTTATGAAAACCCCAAGGGCAATCATAGTAACAACAAAAATGGGACCTTATTAAATTAAAACCTTCTTCATAGCCAAGGAAACAATTAACAGAGCAAACAGACAAAACATAATGGGAGAAAATATTCACATATTGTACATCTGATAAAGAGCTGATAACCAGAATCTACAAAGAACTCAAGCAAATCAGCAAAAAAAAAAAAAAAAAAAAAAAAATGCAAACAACCCCATTAAAAAGTGGACAAAAGACATGAACAGAAGCTTTTCAAAAGAACATAGACTAATGGCCAATAACCATATGAAAAAAATACTCAACATCACTAATCATCAGAGAAATGCAAATCAAAACCACAATGAGATATCAACTAACCCCAGTGAGAATGGCTTTTATCAAAAAATCCTAAAACAATAGATGCTGGTGTGGATGCAGTCAGAAAGGAACACGTATAGACTTTTAGTAATACTGCAAACTAGTGTAAAAGTAGACCTATTATTTGTTCCGACAATCCCACAACTGGATATTTATCCAAAGGGAAAAAAATCATTTTAGCAAAAAGATAGTTGCACTAGAATGTTTATTGCAGCACAATTCGGAATTACAAAAGATGTGGAATCAACCCAAGTGCCCATCAATTCACGAGAGGATTAATAAAATTGGTATACTACTCAGCCATAAAAAAAGAATTAATACTTTTTGCTACAATCTGAATGGAGAATCACTATAATGGAAAAAGAAACACCACATCTACTCACTATTAAATTGGAACTAACCAGTCAGCACTCATGTGCATACATGGAAGTAAAACTCAACAGAAATCATGCAGGCGGGAGTGGGGAGAGGGAATGGGTGAGATCATACCTAATGGGTACAGTATACAGTATCTGGGTGATGGGCACACTTACAACTTTAACTCAAGCTACCATCCTCTCAACCTGTCTTGGTGCTTTTTTATTTGCTATTTAAAGTTACATTCCCTCAGGCACAATAGTATTAGCAGGGCAGGTGTAGACCCTCACAGGCAACCCAGACCCTGCCTACCCAGTGACCTAGCACTGCTTCCCTCTCAGTGTCCATGCCAAAGCCCCTCCAGGGTGGAGGGTGACAGAGGCCACTGGGCAGGGGCATCAGGTGGCTGAGAACTCATCTCAGGGGAAGGGAGTGGGGGAGGAAGGAAGGGCCTTGTATGCACTAAAATTCCAACTCTCCATTGTCCCATGGGACTTCATGTATAAAACTTTTTATATACAAATCCAAAAATAAAATTAAGAATTTTGAGATAGTGACCACAAACATTAAATCCTAAATCCTTCTGAGTGTGCAGCCCTGTGTGCCTGCACTGTCCATATTCCCAAGAAAGTGAGCCCAGTGTTTGAGATCAGGGTTTCTCAATCTCAGTGATATTAACATTTTGAGCCAAATAGCTTTTTTATTGGTGGAGGACTAACCTGTGCAATATAGGATATTTAGCAGCACCCCTGATCTCTACCCATTAGATACCTGCCCAGTGTTGTTCCCTTGTTGACAGCCAATGCCATAGATCAATATCCATCTTCTCAAACCCAGGCTAACACCTATGCACTCCTAACTTTCCCCTACTGATATGCACAGAAGAGAGGTATTCCAAAATGTAAAATTAACTTTATGGAAATCATTTGGCAGTTACCAGTTAAAGAAACCGAACACATCAAAAGATGAGTTTTGTGACAGTCTTTGGTGCTCAGACCTGGCTGCCTACCAGGCCATCCTCTGCCTGAGACAAGGAGCAAGGTACTCAGCCATGCAGGAGTGCTTAGGAGATAGGCTCAAAGTACACACTGTTGTTCTTCAAACATAAGGTATAGAGTCCAATTACTACTCTATTTGTCTCCTGTGTTCTCTGAGACAGAAATAAATCAAACTATTTTAAGGTAAGCAAGTTGGAAGTCTCTTGGGAGTTACTGCTTGGGCTTTGTGGACTGGCAGCAGTAAAGGAAGATCAGGTGGCTTGGGGAACTCCGCTTAGAGGGGCTTGCCGGAGACATACAGTATCAGACAGACAGTGTTTTCCCCTATCGCCTTCTGGGTTGCCATCCTGATGTTTAATACATTATATCTTTATATGTTTATTTCCATTGCATTTTCCCAATTTTAAGTACCAAAATCCCAGTATATTACTTGGCTTAATATGATTGGTCAGCAGCTTCTTTTATGATCTTCACTCTCTCTAGTACCTTCCCAGTTCCCCTTTCTTGCCTCCCTACCTTATTCCCTCCCATCCACCCAGCCCAGACTCTCTTTACTTCTCAGTTCCAGTAACTCTTCCTCCTTCAGGGCCAAATCAGGTCCTATTTCCGGATAAGAGGGGAATATAGGGAAATAGGCGCTATTGGGGGCATAAGGAATAAAGTCCCTTAGCTACTGTTCCAGCCTTATGTCTCCTACTTCCCCACATGAGCTCAGGCTGCCGACCAGGCTATACTCAGTCTCACCTATTTCACACTGTCTTGTATTTCTTCATGGCATGCCCATGCCAACTGCTTACCTCTACACCTGTTGAACTTCTCTTATTCTTCCAGATCCAGATGAAATATAATTCCTCCACGAACCTTCTCTGACCACTCCATTCCACAGTATTCACAGGCTTATCACTTTTATTAACAAAGCATTATGGGGACGGCCTGGCACATGGTCTTCAGTCAACTATCACCTGTAGAAAAAAATCTACGTCATACTTTAAGTCAGTGTTATAGGTTTCAATGTTATTGTTTGGTCATTCTTCCCAACTATGTTATAACTTTAAGAGCAGAAGATTTGCTCCCATTTCAATTGAAGATTGAATAAATAAATGTATAGTCACTATTTTAATTCTGTTTCTCCTAACCTGTTCGCTTCTCATCCTGAAGGAACCATTAGCATGGGACATTTACCCACTTTATTCTTGTAATCTGTATCAGCACTTAAACTCAGCTCTTCCTAAGACCTCTAGATAGTTTCCGTAGTCAAAGAAGAAATTGAGAACATTGACATTTTTCTCGCTGCTTCCTGCAGAAATATTGACTATCTGTCAGCTCCTGGACTGTGTTATATTGGCTGAATAATCATCTCACTGGGGGCTACTTCTCTATATTTTATACCACAAATACCACATTGCAGGTGTTGAATATTGTGATTATTATTGTAACAAAAGGAATACAGACCCTTATATTCTTACAATAAAAATAAGCATAAGAGAATTGTTTGTTTCCAGCCAGGAGCAAAGCAAGAACAATTTTTTTGTTGCAGGTATTCAGGTAAATCTGAATTGTACAAATGATTATTAACAAATGTTTGGTTAATGCATTTTTCCCTCTATCATAAGAAGATAAGTGTTTGGTATAAACATGACTAAAACTGTGTGCATAGTGGACAATTTACAATGCAATGCTAAGTATAAAAGAGAATGTTCAAAAATATACATAGAAGTTATTTAAACGGCACAAACGTGGATGGAAGATGGAAAAGAATTCAAACAATATACAAGAATTGTTCTCTCTGGCTGACCAGAGGTGCTAATGAAGGTTTTTGTCTGTTCATACATACTTTTTTGCATTTTCCAAAATTTGCTTCAATAATTACGTGTTTTCTTACCAGAAAAAAATCAGTAAATATAACAACTTTTAAAAATCATAACTAAGAGAAGTTTGAATGGGACTTTACTTTTTTGATCTCGAAATTATTCTTGCATCCCCAAAGCTAAGGGCCACAGATGTTGGGAACTTCTATATAAAGAGATTACCAGATACTTTCTTAAGGACTTGCTCAGAACCAGGAGAATACACACATTACTACAACTAGAGAGGAAGTCCTAATTGTGCATATTGTTTTATTATAATACAGATCCATGACTTTATTTACAATTATAAATTTAAAAAAAAAGCCAAAACACTGAAAGTTTATTTTTTCTTTTTTGTGATTTTTTTTTTTTTTTGGTAAATCATTTGGAGGCAAAACTCAACATGAGTTAATGGAGGGAATTTAAAATTCTTATTCATCACATGTAGATAAAATACATTCACTCTACAAACATTAATGTGTTTGATTACAGGAAATTGCCCTTGACTTTGCCCAAGGTGTTACAGCACATAATATAGACATACCCCTCTACCTTTTTTTTTAACTGTTTGCATGTTTTTGTTTTATTTCACCTAGTAATAAATAATAGCACTAGGATAATATTAGAATCAGGATAAAAATGATAACGAAATAAAAATTATTGAGCAATTTTTAAGGAGTAGGCACCATGTTAAAGACATCACTTATCTCGATGTTCAAAATATCCTGTTTGAAAATTTTGGAAATGAGGCATAAAGAATTTGTTGAATTCAGCCAAGTCACACATTAAGAAGTAGGCCCAGGATTTACTTTTTTTTTTTTTTTTTGATATAGCACAAGTTGGAACATTTTATTAGATTATATAACTGAGAAGCATCCTTTCTAAAACCTAAAATATCCTGAATTTCAAAATCCGTCAGACCTCAAACATTGTAGATAATAAATAGTAGTTTGGAATCTTTAAGTAATAAACAATAATAAATAATTTGGTATCTTTCAGTCACCTCTTTTAAAAAATATGTCCCCTCTCCAGTATAGTTGATAAAGCACCAGGGGAAACTCATATTTTTTCATTCTTTTAGTGAAAACTTTTCTATTAATTATTGTTCTTCATACTTTATGGGTTTTTTAGAGTCACTTCTACATTTTTTAGGCATAAAGGCAAACAAAAAGTGTTCTGTTATTGGTAAGCTCACTAGCTGATGGATAAAATGCAAAATCTGTAAACTACATCTGTCTCCTCAAAATGCCCTAGATAAGAAGGCATAATTTTTGCTTGATAGCAGAGTCTTTGCAAGCAACACTCTTATGGTCTTACAAAAGCATGAACAAATTGGATTTTATCTGTGACCTGATGGATCAGTTATCTCCTTTGCACTGAGGCTAGAACAACATTTTAGGATTAGTCAGCTGAGTTGGTAAAAATAAAATAACAGAGAATGAACAGAAATGATAAACATTTATGCATTGAGATAGACAAAATAATGAAGAAGTAGTCAATTTATGTGGTGCTAATTAAACCCCTACTTATTGGAGTATTTGTAATCTCTGCAAATCAAATAATAATTTAGGTTTCAAAGAAAATGTTCAACAGATATAGTCAAACTTGGCCAGAAGGAAAATATAAGCCAGTTTTGATTATGAACATATTTTAATTCCTCAGACCCTGTTGACCTACCTTTGATCACTGTAGAAGAATTATAAGATATGTAAGATATGCAATTATAAAATATATAAAGTACTTGATGTGGTTTTGCCTTTTTTAGCTTTGTCTGATCATTCCAGGAATTAAGAGAATATCACCCAGGCTCTTAAAATTAAAACTAAATGTTCAAAGAATTTTCAAATAAAATGATTTATATAATTGAGACATATTAAATGAAACAAAAAAAAATGGGAGAGAAGGCTTTTTTACACTAGTTTGTTTTTCTTTTAACGAGAAACATTCATTTAGAATAGATTCTTGGATTTTTTTAAATATAAACATATAATTAAATACTGTTAAGGGAAGTGGATGTATTAATTAAGTAAAATTAGAGAAAAGAAAAAATAAAACAAGCAGAAAAAATGACCAAAGAGCAGAAATCTTTATGTGTCCTGAAAGAAGAGTGGTCAAGACATAGTCTGTCCAGAATAGATGGACCAGGGGGAGTCCACCTGCATAGGCAGCATCAGAAGAAACAAATACACCACCAGGTCATGGGATTTTGGATTCTGAAGATAGAATGTATGTTTTGTGCTTCTAATCTCAAAGGCACTCAGCAGGAGACAATTGCGATCAATTCACTCCAATCAGTGTCACATTTTGACACAGCTGAAATCCACCCAAGATGGAGGTCCAAAGTTTGTAAATAAGCTGTTTCAAGATTGTATAGGGTAATATGCAACGTGAGAACCAGAGAATTGTTGGAAACTCATTGAACACATAGATTAAGTTTGAAAAAGCTAAATATCATCTCGAGGTACCAGGGACAAGAAGACATTTCAAACCTGAAATATATTTTCTCCCTCTTGTTCTGCCTCCTATGTCCAAGAAAGAGACTGTGTAAGGTGCTTGTCAAAGTTTATACCTTAATGAATACAGACCAACCAGGCCTGAAAATAACTTTGTGCATGTGTTCCTGGAAGCCTAGTGTGTCCTTCTAATCACATGAGTGGCAGCCAAAAAATTCAGGTTTGTCTTCTCTTTTGACAAGAACGCACTTATATTTATAACAATTTTGTCATCTTGCCTTCATTTCTATCTGTAAAAACACCACAATAGACACTATTGGACAAAAATTAACATTATGCATAATGAGTGCTTGAGGTAATATACATGTAATTTAAAAAATTACTTTTTGGACTGTAAACTTGGCATGTTATGCATTTTGTGTTTAATCTTTCCTCCTGCAACCTGCTGTGATGCCATGAAAACCAAATTGCACCCAATAATGACTCAGGCAAGTAAAATTCATTCACTCACCCAAACATAGCTCCTTGACAAATGACAGACTCAATTTTATTCCAACATTGGCAAACACGGAAAAGCATTTAATATGATCAATAGTAAATTCATTCTCTTTCTCAATCTCTCTCTCTCTCTGTCTTTCAGCAATTAGCAATTTCCATATTGTATAAACACCAGAATCAGCCATTCTTGATAAGGATAACTTTTTCTGTTTTTTTTAAGTTTTATTGATATTTTATTTTTAATTGATACATAATAATTGCACATACTATGGGATACAATGTGAAGTTTTGATATATGTGTATATATTGTGTAATGATCAAATCAGGGTAACTTGCAAATGTATCGTCTCAAATACCAATTTTTTGTGGTGAGAACATTCAGAATCTTCTCTTCTAGCTATTTTGAAGTACACACTATGTTATTATTAACTATAGTTACCCTCCTATGCAACAGAACACAACCTATTTCTCCTATCTAACTGCAGGTTTGTACCCATTGACCAAACTCTCCCCAGGTTCTGTCCCAGGCCTCTAGTAACCACTATTCTACTCTATATTTCTATGAGATCAACTTTTTCAGATTCCAAAAATGAGTGAGATCATGTAGTATTTGTCTTTCTGTGTCTAGCTTATTTCACTTAACATAATGTTCTCTAGGTTCATCCATGTTGTCACAAATGACAGGATTTCATTCTTTTTTATGGCTGAATAGTATCCCATTGTGTATATACCACATTTTATTTATTCATTCATCTTTTAGTGAACATTTAGTTTGATTCCATATCTTGACTATTGTGAGTAGTGCTGTAATAAACATGGGAATAGAGACATTTCTTCAAGATACTGACTTCATTTCCTTTGGATACAAACCCAGTAGAAGTATTACTGGATCATATGGTAGTTCTAGCTTTAATTCTTTGAAAACTTCCATACGGTTGTCCATAATTGGTATACTAATTTACATTCCTGGTAACAGTGTGTAAGGGTGTCCTTTCCTCCATATTTGGAAAGACACTTGCTATCTCTTGTCTTTTTGATAATAGTTATTATAATGAGAGTGAGGTGATATTTCACTGTGGTTTTGATTTGCATTTTTGATGAGTAGTGATGTTGAGCATTTTTTCATATATCTATATATCTGTTAGACATTTGTATGTCTTCTTTAGAGAAATGTTCATTCAGGTCTTTTGTCCACTTTATAATCAAATTATTTTGTTGTTTTGCTATTAAATTGTTTGGGTTTCATAAAAATACTGGACATTAAACATTTGTCAGATGTATAGTTTGCAAATATTTACTACCACTGTATAGACTGTCTTTTTACTCTATTGATTGTTTCCTTTGCTGTGTGTAAGCTTTTTAGTTTGACATAACCCCATTTCTCTATTTTTGCTTTTGTGGCTTGTGCTTTTGATGTCTTATCCAGAAATAATAAATATCAGAGCAGAAAAACAATACAAAAGATCAAGAAAATGAAGAGCTGTGTTTTTTAAAAGATAAACAAAATCTACGAACCTTTAGCCAGACTGAGAAAAAGAGAAGACTCAAGCACAATTAGATATAAAGAAGAGACATTACAACTGATAATACAGAAATTCAAAATATTGTAAGAGAGTATTATGAGCAGCTATATGCCAACAAATTGCAAAAGCTAGAAGAAATGGATAAGTTCTTGGACCCATACAATCTACCAATATGGAGTCATGAAGTAGAAAATATTAGCAGACTAATAATGAGTAAAGAGATTGAATCAGTAATAAAAAAAATCTTTTATCCTAGAAAAGCTCAAGACCAGGACTTGCTGGCTTCACTTCTCAATTCTACCACATATTTAGTGGAAAATTACTACAAATTATTCTCAAACTATTCCAGAAAATTGAAGAGGAGAAAAGTCTTCCAAATTTATTCTACGACGCTAAAATTACCCTGATACCAAGGCCAGACAAGGGCACAACAACAACAACCACCAAACTGCAGGCCAATATCCCTGATGATCATAGATACAAAAATCCTCAAAAAAATATTAACAAACCAAATTCAACAGCACATTAGTTGCATTCACCATGATTAAGTGGGATTCATTCCCAGGAACCTGGATGGTTCAACATATATAAATCAATAAGTGTGATTCATCATATTAACAGAATGAAGAACAAAACATATATATATATACAATCATTTCAATAGACAAAAGAAAGCATTTGAAAAAATTCAACATCCCTTCCAGATAAAATCTTTCAACAAAAATTCATGGAAGGTACATTCCTCAATACAATAAAAGTCATATATGACAAATCCACGGCTAGCTTCATAATGAATGGGGAAAAGGTGAAAGCTTTTCCTCTAAGAGCTGGAACAAAAACAGGATGCCCACTTTCACTACTTATTTATAATATAGTACTGGAAGCCTCAGCCAGAGCAATTAGGCAAGGTAAAGAAATAAAAGGCATCCAAGTTGGAAAGGAAAAAGTTAAATTGTCTCTGTTTGCAGATGACATGATCTTACATATTGAAAAACCTAAAGACTCCACCAAAAAACTGTTAGAACTAATAAATAAATTCAATAAACTTGCAGGATACAAAATCAACATGAAAATAAGTTTATTTCTATATCATAATAGTGAACTATCTGAAAAAGAAATCAAGAAAACAATCCCATTTAAAATTTGCCAAAAAAAAAAGAGGCCTACAAATAAATTCATCCAAGGATGTGAAAGACCTCTACACTGAAAACTATAAAACATTGATGAAAGAAATGGAAAATGATACAAATAAATGGAAGTGTATCCCATCTTCATGAATTGGAAGAATTAATATTGTTAAAACATCTATACTACCCAAAGTGATCTACAGATCCAGTGCAATCTTTGTTAAAATACTAATGACATTCTTCTAAGAAATAGAAAAAAAAAATTCTGAAATTTGTATGGAACCACAAAGGCCCTGAATAGTCAAAGGAATCTTGAGCAAAAAAAAAAAAAAAAAAGCTGGAAGCATCATACTACAAAACTATGGTAACCAAAACAGCATAGTACTGGCTTAAAAACAGACACATAGACTAATTGAACAGAACAGAGAGCCCCAAAACAAATTATGCATACACAGCAGGCAACTGATTTTTATCAAAGGTTTTAAGAACACACATTGGGAAAAAGACAGTTTCTTTAATAAATGATGCTGGCAAAATTAGATGTCCACATACAGAAGAATGGAACTAGACCCTTATCTCTTACCATATTAAAAAAAAAAAAAACCAAAAAACCTCAGAATAGATTAAAGATTTAAAGGTAAGACCCAAAACTATGAAAACTTCTAGAAGAAAGCGTAGGGAAAACAGTTCTTGACATTGGTCTGGGCAAGGATTTTCTGTTTCTTTCCACACATTGGCTATATGACCTTAAAATATAACATGGACCATATTACTTTCTAGCACAAAACTCTTGCAGATTCCATTGTATTATGATTTAACATCTAAAATACTCAATGCGGCTCTATAAGGCCTTTTTATACTTATCTCTAGTTCTTAAACACATCATCAACTCAGAGATTCCTAAGAAGGGAATTTCTAAGTGGCCGGTGGTTGAGTGATCCCCAGCTGTACCACCTTCCCAATTCCCTACCAGCAACACGTCAGTAACCCAATTCTCCTTGTTTGATGTCCTACATCTGATAGAAAGTAGCCTTACAACTACCATTTGATACAGCAGTCCCATTACTGGGCATATACCTCAAAGAACAAAAGACATTCTATAAAAACGACGCCTGCACTAGAATGTTTACAGCAGCATAATTCACAATTGCAAAGATGTGGAAACAACCCACGTGCCCATCAATACATGAGTGGATTAACAAAATGTGGCATATGTATACCATGGAGTTCTACTCAGCCTCAAAAAACAATGGTCATCTAGCACCTCTGGATAGAGCTGGAGCCCATTCTACTAAGTGAAGTTTCACAAGAATGGGAAAACAAGCACCGCATGTACTCACCACCAAATTGGTATTAACTGATCAACACATAAGTGCACATAAAGTAATAACATTCATTAGATGTCGGGCAGATGGGATAGGGGAGGAGAGGATGGGCATATACACACCTAATAGGTGCAGTGTGCACTGTCTGGGGGATGGACACACTTGAAGCTCTGGCTTGGGTGGGGCAAAGGGAATATACATAACCTAAACATTTGTACCTCTGTAATATGCTGAAATAAAAAAAAATTAAAAATTGGTATTAACTGATCAACTATGTGCACATATGGTAATAACATTCATTGGGTGTCGGGCAGGTGGGAGGGGGGAGGCAGGCAAAGGGGATAGGTACATTCACACCTAATGGGTGCGGTGCCCACTGTCTGAAGAATGGAAATGCTTGAAACTCTGACTCAGTGGGGCAAAGGCAATATATGTAACCTAAGCATTTATACCCCCATAATATGCTGAAAATAAACAAACAAACAAACAAACAAACCACTGATGCTAGATTATACAGCCTAGACCAGGGCAAAGGAAACCTGTTCTCATGCACTCTTACCACCTACTCACCTAAGACAACCAACACAGAAGACCTAGATATTGCCAGGATCCTGGTTTTTGAATACTAAAAAATTAACAGAGGTATCACATTCACAGGTAGCAATACCCATGAGCAATTAGAGTTCAAATGGAAAACTTTGCTTAAAGCATTAATAACTACTCTAACTTCATATATGAATAGTTGATAGATCAAAGGTCATTTGCATATTATAAATAAATATAAAATAAATGCGTGCTTACTTTGTATAATCATGACCCTAGTCATCAGTAGATATAAATCCTCCTTTCTCTATGTAAACATTCCTAGATTACATGAATTAGAAACTTCAATTTTTTCAAATTGTTTCACTGAAAATTCTTCTGAAAATAAAGTTCATCAAAAAGATAAGGTGAATAGACAAATTCTAGGGCCATTGAACTTTGACATTCAAATTCTAGTATTTGGTTTAATCATCAGGATCCTTGCAGTAAATGTATAACACACTTATATTTACATGTGTGAGTAGGTTTCAGGGAAACCAGCAAGCAGGCATCACAGGCATTTGTTCTCTACAGCTGTACAGGCTCCTGTGCTTAAGTGCCCTACACTTGGTCTAATGCTCAGCTGTTGCCATCTTGAAATTCTTAATGATTTTTAATAAGGATTCTCACATTTTCATTTGCACTGAGTCCCATAAATAATTTAGCCAGTCCTGCCAACAGGGAATGCTGGAGCACCTGAAGAAATTCTGTCTAGACTGATAGCCTTTCAATTCAAGACTACAACATCAATTCTTCCCTGGGTCTCCAGACTGTTGACTTGCTCTGCAGATTTTGGACTTGCCAGTCCCCAAAATCTTGTGAGCAATTTTAAAATATAGCTAAAAATAAATTTTAAAAAATAAATCTCTCTATTTATATAAATATACACACACATACTTATAGTTATATATGCACACAGATATATATACTTATCTGTCATATACAGAGAGAGATATATCCATATATATCCATATAAATATATTCATATATATTCATACATGTATTTACATATGGGGGGAGTAAGGAAAGAGATGACTTTACTACTCCTAAATCTAAAGGGACAAGAAACAAGAAACTAGAGGTAGCAATCTGTCATATACAGAAATCCAGGAAAATAAATAACCCAGACCTCACTCTCCTCCACTTGTAAACTTCCCTTCAGGATCCTCTTTGTATCAAGACCATTTGAAGCCAGAGGGCAAGAGAATTCATTCACGTAGCCCACAAATGTCAACCTCTTGAAGCCAAGAGCCAGATGGAGAAAGGTGGGAATGAATCTAGAAGGCAAAATAACAGTACTAAGCATGCAAATATAACTCTCTAAATGTAGAATTCTAAATATAGTTCCTACTACAGGAAATGCATAGTTATGAGTATAATAGTTGCATTCTCACATGACCTTCTGTCAACTCCATGAGATATAGTTGCTATTCCCTTTCACATATCAGAAAAAAGAGACTTTAAAAGTTTAAGTAAAGTACCCAATATCTAACAGCTAGTAAAATGGCAGAGCTGGGATTCAAATGTTAGTCTGCTTGATCTCAGAGACAGTGATCTTGGCTACTTCCTAAAATGATGTAGATGTTTTCTTTGGTGCACCCTTATCTTTAATATACTCCCTCATACAAAATATTCAAAATATTCCCAATATCTTCCTTTATATCTCATGGTCAACCTATATTCCACATCTACAATCTTATTCTTCCAGCTCATTCTGTTGGTAGGAAATAATTTCTACTGAAATGAACCTAATAGCATCATTCTGAAAAGTAGGGAAAGGTTTCTTCAAATTCCAAACATCCAAAGAGTCTTCAGCTGACTACATGAAAGACTTTTTTTATATTTGACTTTTTGTGAATATTTAGTTTAATCTAGCATTTCTTTTGAGTATTGTTTGAGAGAAAATAAGAATGACAGTTGGGGTTTTTCCCCCCCCACACCTTTTGTAATTCTGACAGCATGAATAGTCTGCAGGTTAGTAGGTAGTGAATAAATTTTTCATAGTTCACGAATTCAGGTGGTATGTTTGATCACTTCAAACAGGATACCTGAGCAGGGAGAGAGTCTTGACCTGGTCTTAGACCTACTCACCAGGGCAGGAAAGGTACCAGGCACTGACTGAGTCACAAGTTCTGGCAAAAGGTTAAGGAGGACAGGAAAGGAGAGTCTAGTCTCTGGTCATAGCCTATGCAAATCTCCAACAAGTGGGACTTCAAGATCAGAGGAACTCCAAGATAAAATGTAGAACCTGGAGGAGGCAGGATCCCTGAAGTTCCAGAAGGTGAACTCATTATCAAAGATAGCTGTTGGGAGTGGCAGAATTCCATCCAATGGCCAGGGTCAGAACACTCAATTCAAGAGTGAAAATAATACGAGCTAGTCAGGGTCCATAAATAAAAATTTCCCCACACCTTAAGCAAGCTACTAAAGATAATTACAAATGCTAACAACTGGGTCACAGAAGCAAGAAACAGGTAGAGGCCTACTTACCCAACTCAGGCCTCATATCAAATCTTCACAGTGAATGTTAACAATGAGCTTAGGCATGCCTACTATTCTCAGATGATACCTGACTCAAGATAAATCAATTAGACTGGAGAAGCTGATGGAAGCAGAGACTGTGGACCAGACTGAGTTTCACAAATGCATCAGACAGTAATTATTTTTAAACGTAGGTGCAAAGCAGAATCCAATTTGGAACAGTGATATGCCCTAGGCTATAAACTCATTGATTCAATCAGAGTATATATTAATTTTTGTTTTTGAGCTCTAAAGCCCCCGTGAGTTTAAATCCTCTTAGTTAAAGCAAAAAGGAGTTTGAGAGAGGCTAGATGAAATGTTAACTTTGAACCTGGGGGCTTCTATCAACTTTTCTTCTTAATTTATCAGAAATTATGAATTTTATGTAATTTATGAAGCTTGTTCTTTTTGCTCTTTGCCCACTTTTTGATAGAGTTGTTTGATTTTTTTCTTGCTGACTTTCCTGAGTTCTATATAGATTCTAGTTATAAGCCCTTTATCGGATGTGTAACATGGGAGTATGAATATTTTCTCCCATTCTGTTTGCTCTCATGATAGTTTCCTTGGCTGTGCCGAAGTGTAATATGCTGAAATAAAAAAAAATAAATAAAAAAACAAATTCTAGAAGAAAATGTTGGAAAAACTCTTATAGACATCATCCTAGACAAAGAATTTATGAAGAAGACCCCCAAAACAATCACAGCAGCAACAAAAATAAATAAATGGGACCTCATAAAATTTGAAAGCTTCTGCACAGCCAAGGAAACTATCATTAGAGCGAATAGACAACCTACAGAATAGGAGAAAATATTTGCATGTTAGATATCTGATAAAGGGCTGATAAGAATCTATACAGAATTTAAGAAAATTGACTAGAAAATATTTTCTAAATGAAAAAAAAAAATACTAGCTGAATAAACAGGGGAAGAGATGTAGAAAACAAAAAGTAAATGGCAGGTGCCAATCCAATCGTATCTATGAAGGCATTAAATGTGACTGGATTAAGCAATCCAGTCAAAGGGCAGAGTTTTATAGAATGGATACAACACAAGACCCAACTATGTTTTCTTTAAAGGAACACACCCTGATCTGTTAGTACAGGACGTGCAGCAACACAGTGATCAAGAGCACACACTCAGGAGTCTGTTGCCTGTGTATGATTCCCAGAGCCACCACTTTCTAGCTGTGTTATTTTTGGCCAGTTAAAACTCTGACTCAGTTTCCTCCCTTGCAAAATATGGTCAAAATAAGGGTCTTACTCTCATAGGATTTTTGTGAAGATTAAATGAATTTATTTCACTTGTGCATGGCACAAAGTTAATGGCATAAATGTTAGATCTTTTTATAGTTATTAGTATAACATTTGTGGCCTGACATACAGGTAGAGGGCTTAGGATGAAAACGAGACTCTTGCCCTAGTATCTTAGAAGGTGAGGTCACTAAGGAGAAATCAGTAAAAGGGTACAGGCTCTAGAAAATAAACTATTACAAAGTCTTACCAGAAAATGTATACAGTAGGTCCCTCTTTCCATGGGAATTTGTTTCATGAAAATATCTGGACTACCTATTACAAGAAAAGGTAAGTGGTTTTATTCTTATGTGGCCTGCCTGAATAAAGAAGCCCACTCACACTTTAGTTACGTGATTAACAGTTTGGTATAACCTAAGGTTGAAAAGAGAATCTATAGATACTGCCGCTGCATGTGCCCACAATTGTGATGTATGCAGAATGTAGAGGCTCTAATTTCAACAAACTGCTCATTTTTTAAATTGTTCACCCCGATTATTCAACAGCATGTAGATCTGAATCCACAGAAGCCGTTCATATTCTCACTCTGTAGACTACAGCCTACGTTTTGACTGCAGAGTCAAATTCCACATTCTCGTCCTTGGGGTGTTTCCCCAGCAACTTCAAAATAAACCTGGAGAACTTTAGACGCACAGACTTTCTAATACCTAAATTGTGGAAGAGATTCAAAATGAATTCTCAAGGCAGAGTTAATATTTCCTTTGGCTAGGATATAAGGAGTATTAGTATCCTTCATAATAGAAGATTTTTACAAAACTCAACTGTGTTAAAAGATGTTCAGAAAAATCGCATTTTTTACAAATCAAGGACAGAACATGAAAGAGTTCTCATTAACAAAATAATTGTCAAATCATCATCCCCTGTCACCTTATGATGGTATATTAGAAATCAGGAAAAATGCTCATGCAGGCTTTGTTTTACTTGGAATAACCACCCTAAAATGGATCAGGACACTGTACACGAAATTCAGGACAAATTAAACCATTTGCTAGAGAACAGCTGTTTTTAGTACTAGATTTGAATGAGCATGATTATTTTTTACTGATGTCAAGTAAACACTGCTTTCACCATACCCTTTAGAGTTCAATTAATTTTACATGATTTTCCCATAATTTCAGCTGTCTATGAAATGGTGATTGATGATACGAAATGTGTAAAGGGTTTCAATATTTAGATGGTATATAATTGTTTTCACAAGGGCTATGGACAAACTTGACCCTTAAATCCTTATGGTACTGCACTAGAAACATTGGGAAATGTGAGTTTGAAATAATTCTTTGATAAGAATAGAATATGGTGGATTTCCTTGAAGAATGCCACACATATACAGTAAACACCAACTCTGAAAACATATTAATATCAACTAGCACCATTTGGAATTTATCAATAATCACTGGGAATCAAATCTTCTTGGGATCAAGTGTTTGTTTTAGAAGTCTTACGATTCAAGTTCATCACGTTAATGCAGGGACACCACAAGCAAACTGAAGAAAGTCTCAGGGCAACATGAGAATTACTGCTTTTGTGGACAAGAGTGTGAGGGTCACCTCCAAACTTGTAAATACTGATAAGTTTTAGGAATATGTATCTTACGCTTTTTTAAAAACTGTGGATGACAATTCCCTTAAATATTTCTTGATCAGCTGTACTCTAAATGCACTGGGATAAAGAAAATGGCCTAAGTAACAGCTATAATTTTCTCATTAATTATTGGTACACATATGCAGTTCATTAAAGGTAGATTCAGGAGCTCTTTGGTTTTCTCAGGAGGTAGGATATATTACTTAGGGAAATGTAGCCAAGACTTTTTAGGTAGTTAATTATGTAATAGTCATATATGCACCATAGAAGAAAGTAAAACAGTGGAGATGGTTGCAAGGAGCTGACCTAAACTGAAGAGATAGATTTAAATATACATATATTTTATATAAATATACATTTATATAAAATTTATAAAAAAGTATATAAATATATTTATATAAATTTATACATATACATATATAGTGAGAGAGAGCTAGGAGAAGGATCAGGACTTTCTCCAGGATAAATTAAAATTTTGCTGCTTAAAATTACCAATAGAAGAGAACCGACTAATAAATAAACCAAGAGATAGTTCTTTGCAGAGAAATTACCTGCTAGATAAATCATTAGCAAACCTACTCAAAAAATAAACATGAAAGTTCAATCACAATATATAAAAATGAGAATGTGGAAATAATCAAAGGCATAGAGGATAGAAATATTTATGGGATTAATTTTTTATATGCATAAAAGTAAATTTGAAAATCTGAGTGAAATAGGGTTTTTTCAGTGTGAAAACGTAAATGCGCTCATTGCCTTCACAAAATTGTCAATGAACTATTATCCCCAAACATACATACATTAAGTAATTGTGCAGAGTAAGTCTGCCAAATGTATGTGGAAAGAAAAAAATCTCTGCTGTTATTGTTTCATTTGTGAACCTCCTTGGCTCAAAATCTATCTTCAACTAACTTTACTGGAATTATTATATGTAACCTCTCTGTGCTTCCAGTTTATGATTTGCAAAATGAAGATGAAAATATTATTTTCTTCATAGGTCTATCATGAGGTTTAAATAAGCTAATATTTTGAAGCATTTAGAACAGTGTCAAGTGCATAGTGCTGTATAAATTTTTGTTAAATAAAATAGTGAAATTTTTAACAATTTTTTAAAACCACACATAAACCTTATTTACAAATATTAATGTAAATATCACAAATAAACAATAGCATTTTCAGATCAAATACAAGACACTCAGAGAAAGTTTAATTTCAGATCAACATTGAATAGTATTTTGGTATATGTTCTTTTTTTAACATTGATTCTTTTATTTGTGAGATAGTTTCACAAAAGTAGTACTGCTCAAGGTACTTGCATTTGATAGATACTGCCAGGTTACTTTCTGGGTATCTGCCGCAATCTACTTGCCTACTCATAACAGATAAGGAAGCTTACATCTCCATACCCTTTAAAACTTTATCTTATCAATTTTTCTTTTTCTCTTTTTTTTCTGCTTGTTGCCAAGGAATGGTGGAAAATGATTCCTCCTTTTTGTTTTATTTTTTTTAATTTTTTTTTTATTTCAGCATATGACGAAGGTACAAATGTTTAGGTTACATATATTGCCCTTGCCCCCCCCAAGTCAGAGCTTCAAGTGTGTCCCTGCCCGAGACGGCGTGCACCGCACCCATTAGGTGTGTATATACTCATCCCCTCCTCCCCCCTCCCATCTGCCCAACACCTGATGAATGTTATTACTATATGTGCACTTAAGTGTTGATTAGTTAATACCAATTTGATGGTGAGTTCATGTGGTGCTTATTTTTCCATTCTTGTGATACTTCACTTAGTACAAGTATTATCTATCCAAGATAATACAAGAAGTGCTAGATCACGATTGTTCTTTTTAGCTGAGTAGAACTCCATGGTATACATATACCACATTTTATTAATCCACTCATGTATTGATGGGCATTTGGGTTGATTCCACATCTTTGCAATTGTGAATTGTTCTGCTATAAACATGTCTTTTATTCCTTTGGGTAGATGCCCAGTAATGGGATTTCTGTATCAAATGGCAGTTCTACTTGTAGCTCTTTGAGGTATCTCCATATTACTTTCCACAGAGGTTGTACTAGTTTGCAGTCCCACCAACAGTGTATGAGTGTTCCTATCTCCGCATCCACGCCAACATTTAATGTTTTGGAACTTTTGATAAAGGCCATTCTCACTGGAGATAAGTGATATCTCATTGTGGTTTTGATTTGCATTTCCCTGATGATTAGAGATTTTGAGCATTTTTTCATATGTTTCTCAGCCATTAGTCTATCTTCTTTATATACAGATTAATACTTATCCCTATATAAACTCAATTCCTATCAAGTTCTCAGCTACCTTTTTTACAGAAATTGACACTTAATCCTAAAATTTGTATAGTAACTTTTTATCTCAGTTAATTTACTTTAAAACTCCAGAATTTCTATTTGGTTCTTTGTAAAATAATTTATATCTCCTATTGATCAACTCTATTTTGTGAGATAATATTCTAATATTTTCTTTTAGTCCTTTAGAAATTCTTTCTTTAGTTCTTTAAACATATTTAAAATAGTTGATATAAATTCTAGGAAGTCAAACGTCTGGACTTCTTTGGGAATAGTTTCTATTGACTGTACGTTTTTCCTTGTGTATGGGTCATATTTTCCTGTTTCTTTGCATATTTTAAAATTTTTTGTTGAACCCTGGACATTTTAACCAATGTAATCAGAGCCCCTCTCCCTGGGCTATTGTGGTTGTCACTTAAATTGTTGTCATTATTGGTGATGATTGCTTATTTAGTGATTTTTCTGGCTTAATTCTGTAAAATCTGTATTCATTTCCATGTGTTGTCACTGAAATCTTTCTGTTAGCTTAGCTCTGTGGTCTGCTAATGATTAGACACGGATTTCCATAAACAATGTGAAACATTAAGTCTCTCAGTCTCACTGAGGGTGTCTCTATGTGTTGTGATGCACATTCAATGCTCCAGTAAGCTGTTACCAAGTCTTTGTCAACAGTCACTTACTGCTTGCACGGAGTCGCAAAGCCAAAAATGAGAGATTAGAGCCTTCGCAGGTCTTTCTTTGCTTGACATGCACAGAGCTCTGCACATGGGCATGACTAGATTCTCAGGGATGTGTTAAAGCTTTTCAAAGCTTCTGTAGACATTATTTTCCTCAGTTTCCCTTTTAAGTTTTGGTCAGCCTCATGTTAGTCCCAACAGGCATGGTACTTTAGGCATCTGTGATGTTTAACAATTACCAGTGATTTTTTTTTTTTTTTTTTTTTTTTGAGACAGAGTCTCGCTCTGTTGCCCGGGCTAGAGTGAGTGCCGTGGCGTCAGTCTAGCTCACAGCAACCTCAAACTCCTGGGCTTAAGCGATCCTACTGCCTCAGCCTCCCGAGTAGCTGGGACTACAGGCATGCGCCACCATGCCTGGCTAATTTTTTGTATATATATATTTTAGTTGTCCATATAATTTCTTTCTATTTTTAGTAGAGACGGGGTCTCGCTCTTGCTCAGGCTGGTCTCGAACTCCTGACCTCGAGCGATCCACCCGCCTCGGCCTCCCAGAGTGCTAGGATTACAGGCGTGAGCCACCGCGCCCGGCCAACCAGTGATTTTTGACAAATGTTTTGGTGCAGGGCTTTTTGCACAGAACAAGCTCTGAATCAAGTCAAATAGAGAAGTCTTGAGAATGGAGCATTTTAGCAAACTACCAGATAATTCTATGAGAATGGGGCTCTGGGGGAGGTCTAAACCTGCTCTGCACCCTCCAGTAACTGCTGTTATACTGGTTTTCATAGCTACTATAGTTGCGAGACTGCTGGTTTTCAAGGGTCCCACGGAGCTGGAGAGAGCAGATGGGATTGGGATAAGATAAACAAAACAAATTTCACTTTCTTACAGAGATTCAGCTATTTGTTTGAATAAAAAGATTGTTGTAAGCAGTTTCCAGAGTTCTACAAAAGTTGATTTTAATAATTTTTGCCAGTATTCCTGTTGCTTTTATGTCAGAGCAGGTTGGAGGTCCTTACTACATCGTTCCAGAAGTGATTCCTCAATCACTTTTTAAATATTAAGTTTAAAAAGTCCCTAAAAATGCTTTTAAATCCTTGTTTGATAGCTGGCCTGGAAAATATCATGGCTAACCTTTAAATTATAAATAAATAGGATTAAGGGCTTAAAGACTTATGTAAAATATTTCAGAATATTGGGTAGTATGGAAAAATAAGCACCACATGTACTCACCGGCAAATTGGTTTCCCTGATCATCACCTAAGTGCACATTTGGGAATAACACCAATTGGGTATTGGACAGAGGTTGGGGTGGGGGAGGGGATGGGAGTATACCTACATGATGAGTGCCATGCGCACTGTTTGGGGAATGGACACACTTGAAGGTCAGACTCGGGGGGGTGGTGGGGCATGGGCAATATATATAACCTGAACTTTTGTACACCCATAATAAGCTGAAATAAAAAAAAAATAATTCCCTTTAGTGTGAATTTACCTTCAGGTACATGTGGATAAACACTTGTTTTTTATGAGCAGAAAAAAAAAATTCAACTTTTCAGTTTGCTTATTTTTTATTATTTTACTTTTTTAAAATTGTCAGATAAAATTGTATGTATTTATCATGTACAATATGATGTTTTGAAGTACATATGCATTGTGGAATGACTAAGTCTTGCTAATTAATACATGTATTACCTTACATAGTTATTTTTGTCATGAGAATACTTAATATCCACTCTCAGCATTTTTCAAAAATACAGTATATTTTTATTAACTATAGTCATCATGTTGTACAATAGAGCTCTTGAACAGATGTTTATTTTTATTTTGGAGTATTCTGAGATTTTCTTAGCATTTTGCACTGGCAAAATCTCAATGAAAATAAACTCTGCTTCAATAAGATCGAACAAACTGTGAAAAGATTTTTTGGAGGGAATCCTTTTTTTACTATTTCAGATTCCTTTTATACTTCCGTGATGACAAAAGGTTGTACAGACTTGAAAGCACATGAATAGTTAGGAACTGACAATAATTTTATAAAGTACAATTACTAAAGGAATTGTCTATAAGACCAGCACTGTCATTTTTTTCCCAAATCTCATGTGCAGTTTCCAATATCTTTTACTCTGTGAAAACTCTAAAGCTACTATAAAATGCAATAGAGTTCATTTTACTATTGGTAATATGGTTAATTCTGCTATAACATGAAGTAGTAAATTTTAAAATAGGTTAATCCTTAAGAAACACATAAATACTACAATTAATATGACACTTTGAGATAGGAGGGAAAGTTGTAACATCAGATGTGAATGAGCTTCGCTTCAAGTGCCCATCAATACATGAGTGGATTAATAAAATGTGGTATGTGTATACCATGGAGTTGTACTCAGGCACAAAAATACAATGGTGATTTAGCACCTCTTGTATTATCCTGGTTGAAGCTGGAGCCCATTCTACTAAGTGAAGTATCACAAGAATGGAAAAACAAGCACCACCTGTACTCACCATCAAATTGGTACTAATTCATCAATACTAATGTGCACATATGGAAGTATTAATAACATTCATTGGGGATCGGGCAAGTGAGGGGGCAGCAGGGGATGGGTAAATTCACACCTAATGGGTGCGGTGTGCATAGTCTGGGATGGGCACATTTGTAGCTCTGACTCAAGTGGTGCAAATGCAATATATGTAACCTAAATGTACCACCATAAAAATTTTGAAATAATAAAAAAATATGTAGATGAGTGTCTCAAAGACAGGTAGTAAACAGAGGTAACTGGTAGATATTTGGGATGAGCATGTATGTGTTCGGTGTATTTCTATGTAGCTGCATTCAACTGGGTGCATTTTTTTGCATTCATCTGGTGTTTCTAGTGTAGAAAAATGACATATAGTCAGATTCAAAATCCATGTTATGCTTTAATTATTTCTTATCTATCACTTTGGAATAAATTTGAGTTTTCAAAACAAGTATCATAGCAAAGCTAACTGTATCTGAAAAGTTCTACATTAAATAAAAAGATCTGACTGCATACGCATCCTAGATGGAAGGAGATTGAGAAATAAATCCATCTTTTATAGTTGGCAGTCCAGAGGCTGTTTGGGAAGTCATTTGAACTGACACAGTTGAGGTGGCGTGGATGTGTGATGGATCTGTCCAGGAAACTGCAAATGGGCTGCATGACGGAGCAGCTCCAGCATTTATAAGCCTCAGAGAAACAGACACTTGCCTATCAGCTTTACAATACAGTCATTCTTGTTCCATCCGAAACCCCGGGTCACAACTACAATGCAATTCTCCTTGAACAGTCTTTTTTCCATGTGTTAAGGTAAAAACAGTCTTTTTTCCTTTTCTTAAGTTTTCTTGGAGAATAATTTACAGAAACTGATTTTATTTTATGCTCCCAGCCTGGCACATTAGGTAATATGTTCCTCTTTATATAAGTTACATAAAAATAGAACCAAAACTTTAAGAGTATTTAACATTAGAATGGCCATGATGTTTTCATTTGTATAATTTCATACTCTTAAAAATTTTATTTATAAAAGGAAATAGTGCAAAGATTGATAGAAGGAGGTTAAAAGTCTTTCGATTCTTTCTTTTTCATTAATATTTATTTTTAAGTCTTTGTTATAAAATCATTTTCATGTTTTTATGTTTCTGTCTTATATAAGTTTTATGTGTTATTAAGTCAGTCATGTTTTATTTCAGTATATTTTAATCTGTTTGTTATTTTTATTTGCATAAGGGTCTGAAATATTTTTTACTTTTGATTTTTTTTTATTTTTTAAATGTTTATCTCATTTTATTTGCTCCTTGACTTTTTCCACAAAAACTTTTATTTCTACAGTCCTTTGACTAAGATAATTTTCAAGCTTCCTTCAAGCCCAAGTGATTGAATAGTTGATCCTTTTAAATGAGATTTAAAGAAGGTCTGTATTTTCTATATTTGATTACTATATAGGGATTACATGCATCATAATCAAATACAGAAAATATAGTATGTATATTTAATAATAGTAATTAAATTAATAATTAAAATATTTATGTATTTATTATTAAAATCATGTTTAATTTAGAAGAGGTAAAATGCTAATATTTTACAATGTTTTTATACTGACACCTACACAATTAAATACATAAACAGCAAAACTTCAAAGATTATCGCATGCTCACCTTATCTAAATAGACAGGAAAAATCTTAAAAAAAGAACACAGAACTTTGTGTTTAGACTTTAATGGTTTCTAAACTAAGAATTATGCTACTTTCCCACATGGTTCCCTGAAATTTGGAGTGAAGGAAATAATTGCATGGTACTTGTTATGAGAGGCTGCCAGATGTACCTGCCACTCAGTCTTTTCTTTACTAAACATCAAACAAAAAGAATTATCCAAATTCTACTCTAATCATTATTAAGAGATTTTCAACAACCAAAGTATTAGGTTTGTCAGCAAAATTGCAGGTGCAGGTATTCTTTGGGTGTTTTGTTCCTCTCCGTAGCCCATAATCATAGCTGGCCTTGAACTTTCCTGCCCCATGTTAGAATAGGTGAAATTATACTATCAAATAACCTAACAATTAACTCATAGCCCTACCATAACAGCACTATAATTCTTCACGTCCTTAATGTAAATTGGATTTCCAACAGCAATGTCCTTTTAAAAAACAAGATTTCACCTCGCCAGCCTCTTAAGCATTTTTTAAATTCACATCTCATACACCAATTTTAGGATTTCCCATTTTTATTTCTTAAATTATCCCTATATCATATTTTGGTAATATTTTAAAAATATGTTTGCCTAAAGAACTTCAAGTTCTCTTTGTCCATAATTTTAGGACTTCAGAATTTCACAATATGAAGTTTCTTGGCTTGCATTAAACCATTTTATTTTATCTAACATTATTATTTTAAGACAACTAATTCAAGTATGATAACAGTGCTATGCCCATCACCTTAAGTTGAATGCAGAGATTTTGGTTCAAAGCACTCAATTTCTCTAATTCTATGTTAAGACTTTTATTAATGTAACAAACCTAGGGTATATATGAAATCACATTCAATTAAATTATCAAGCAATAGAATGTCATTATAATGCAGTTTATTGCAATTAGTGTGGTTAAATAAGTCAATAAAAAATAGTTAACAATAAAACCAGGTGTGACATGAAAAACCCTCCCAAAAAATCTATATCACATTTCAATACTAACAATATCAATGTGTTCAATAACACTTTCAATATCATAATGAGCAAACTTTTCAGATCCTCACACTAATAGAAATTTTTATCTAAAACTACTTGCTAATTTTACAAGAAAATATTGAGTGTATAAATAGTTATTTAAAAATGCATGCCCAAGGGCATTGGAAATTTTTCTGAAAGCTTAATTCTCATTTAATTTTATTCTCGTGTTTGGACAAAAAATACAATAAAATATATTATTTCTAAACATTATATTTCAAGTTACATTGCTCATATTGTTTATCTACTAAAATTCAGATTTTGAGTTTTCCTGGAGCATAATTTTATCATTTCATATTTCTTTATATTAAATGTGTCTGACACTTCTTTCATGAAAGAGTCAATAACACTTGGCACCCCCAATGTTAGTCTCCGTTCTTCCTAAGTCATATTTTCATTTCTCAATTGTAGGTCACTGCCTATTCTTCCCAGTTATTTGTTCACTTATTCATCCACATATTAAAATAATCATTTATTTAATAACTACTAGGTACCAGATAATTATTTTAGATATGATACCTGAGCAAGATTTAGTCACTAGTTCAAGATGCACAGAGGGGAATGAGGAGAGAGACAAGTAAAAGAAGAAAAAAATGCATATGATACATTTTAAAATAGGTGTAAACACAAGAAACTATGAATTTGCTAGAATAATTACACTGGACTGAGCCCTGTAGTATTAATAAGAATTAGCCATGTGGATATCAGTGAAGGAATTGGGGAAGGTTATTATGAAGTGGTAGGAATAACATAAGCAAAGATTTTGCAGTGTACAACATATTATATGCAACTTGATGATCATGGCTAGAGAAGGTAGACTAGGAAGACGGGAGAAGGAAAGTTAAGAGACAGGAAGCTGAAATGATGCAGAAGGAAGACCAAGAGGAATATGTACCCAAAGTCCAGTGAGCTACTGAGGCTTTCACGCACAGAAGTGTCTCCAATGAATTTTTATTCTAGTAAGATCCTAAAGGTAAAAGTAATTTGTAAACAAGCTAAAATGTGACAAGATAAATTTGGGTATATAAATAGGAGGCTGTTGCAATCATACAGAAGAAAAACATTATGAAAAGCCAAACTAAGAGAGTGAAGCAGGAACAAGGAGAGCAGAGACTTTAGCAAAGTCATGTAGGTGATTTGTATTTGACTTGCAGCTCATTAGGAGGTAAAGGACAGAGGAGAGCGGATTCCTTTGGTTGCCTTCCAAGATTCTGGTTTTAGCACTTGAAGTAAATGAGACACAAATGAAGAGGGGTAAGTTTTGACAAGAAGAAAATGAGTTCAGTTTATATGTTCACCTTTAGGTGCCTGTCTGGTGTATATTTACAGAATTGGCTATGCTGATTGGAAACTAAGAAGACAAAACTGAATTAGTGATATAGATTTTGGAGTAATTAGCACATAAATGGTGAGTTAGGACATGGCAGTAGATGACCAGGAGAGTCAAGGTTCAAACATTGCATACAGTTAGATTCAACTTCCACTTCTATATACTTATTGTAAAGTACTTACACATATACATAGAAGCAAGTATAAAAATTGTAACTTCCACATTGTTATACTGAAAAAAATCTTCACCAGTGTGGATATAGTGAAAGGGTATCAACATGCTATGGGATATTACACAGCAATCAAACAAAGTGTAGAGCCAGCCACATGTATGGACCCTGGAATTCTTCAAGACGTGAAGGAGGAAGTGGAAGAAGAAAAAGAGAGAGGTTAAAGTGATGATTGGGGTGGGGTTTTGTGGTTAGGTTGTTACTGTTTACTTTATCAATGTTTCTCTAGTGGAAGTCCATAAAGAAACTCGATGAAATCACATGGGACTCTAGGATAGGACCCAGGAATCTGCATTTTGCTGAACATATTTTGATTTCCCCCCAAATTTATTGAGGCATATTTTACATATCATATAATTCACCTATTTCAAGTATATATTAATAATTCAATAATTTTTAGAAATTGTATCAACTTGTTCTGTCATCTCCATAAGTCAGTTTTAGAGAATTTCCATCACCCCAATAAAATCCCTCATGTCATTTTACTGTTAATCCCCATTCCCAGCCCCTGCCCCAGGCAATCACTAATTCATTGTCTCTACTGATTGCCTTTTCTGGACATTTTATATAAAGGAAATCATACCATGTCTTGAATTTTAACATGCATAAGAACACCTCAGTCCTCTTGTTAAAATACAGATTGAGTATATCTGCGGTAGCACCTTAAAAACTGCAGTTCTGACAGGCTCTCAGAGGCTGCTGCTGATGCTGGTGCACGGACCGTGTTTTCCAGGAGCTTCCCTAGAACGCTTCTGATTCTTACACACAGCGAATCCTGAACACCATTGCTGCGCGCCTTTCTATACTTTTCTAGTTTTTAACAATGAACATCTGTTCCCATCTTACATTCATCATTTGTTAAAAAGAAAGTGAGATAACAGAAAATTCATAGTGTTACTTAATAGTAGCAACCACTTCAGTCCAGTAACAATAACGGAAAACTTCATTAAGTACCTGAAACCTTTGCAACTACCCTGCACTTAATTGTTATATTTGTATTGTCTTTTATTTTCTAAAGAGAGGTTAATCAGAAAATATGAGGATTATCTGGAGTAACAAGGAAATGGAGAGCCAGCTTCATGGAGATAAGAGTCTCAGGAAATAGAGAAGAAAAACATTTAGAAGGAAAAAAAGCCACAAAAATTTCTAGGGCTGATGGAAAAAGTGCATGGGCTAAGGCTGGAGCTAGGTTGTTCCTAACTCTTGATACTACTGATAAGTGACAAAATGTATTATACTTATATGCATTCTCTCTTGACAAGTTTATTTTTATTGCCTGCCCTTAAATTGCTTCTCCAACCCTGTTATCAGTTGGTCCAATTTATTTATGCTTTCAAATTGATATTTTCCATGTGTTGTATAACATAAACTCCTAAAACAGCACTTTTCTAGTATTATGTACATCTATTTGGGGCTGGAAGAATGCAGCACTAGTTATGTTAGCATTTAGTTTCTCCCTGAGTAATATCCTACAGTTAATATAGATAAAGTAAAAACAATAGAGATGTCTGAAATGCTGTTATCTTTGTTGTGAACTCTTGGTGGAGTGAATCCAAATTATGTATCATTTTAATCCAAGCCATTTATTCAATGGTACTTACTATACTCCCTTCTTCATCTCCTTGTCAATACTACCAACTATTGAGATTCTGTTTGCATGAAGAAAAGCTATGGTTTCAGTAATCCAAAACAATATTTAAATCAAAAGTAAGATTTTTGGTTTTGGAATGCTTTATAAAATTTCGTTATTTTTGTTTACTTAGGCTTCCAAACCCCAAAAGTTTAGTGCAGAAAATGATCATGGGCTGTAAAAGGTTTCTGAGAAATAAAGGAAGTAATATATAATATAATATAATATGTATGTCTATTTCTCCATTACATTTTGCATCCCTGCAAGTCCGTGTTTTCTCATATCAATCATTACCTATGTAAAATAATAAAACATTTTTTGGGCCAAAAGCCAGAAATTTTACAGTACAACAAAGTTGGCATTTCTCTACCTTAACAGGTAAATTCTAGTTTTTCTAGGAAAATGTTTATATCTTTGACCTGAGAAAATGATCTTGGAAGCAGAAAACACTTTATATTTGAAGATGCCCATCATATTATTATTTATAAAAGAAAATACTGGAAACAATTTAAAAGCCAGATAATATGGAAATGGTTACATAATTATGGTTTATTTGCTTGATCAAATTAGCCAAAACAAAAATAATGCTTACAGAGAATTTCAATATGCATTGTCTACAATAACCGTATTCATTAATTTATTCACATATTTAACAAATGTCTACAATATTTGCCAGCATTGTATAATTTAAAAAGTATCTGTATGAAAATAAGTTTTTAAAAGCAGCATGCAAAATCATAAATGATACGTTATTAAAACTGCTTTAATATCCCCACAACAAAACTATGGCTATAAAAAGATCAAAAGGAAAATTAGTAACTTTTAATGTTTATCTTCCATTTTTAATTAATTTTATAATTTATGTACTGCTTTTTGCAAAGGGAATTTTTAAAATTTAAGTAATAGGTGAAGCTTAAAAACCATAGCTTACAAAAATTAGCAACAAGAAATTAAAACACACTATATAGGTTTTCTTATATATTGAAAAAATGCAATGTCTTCTTCAGTTCTCTATTCTCTTTATGCATAACAGAGTTTGTCTACTCTAGTTATTTTCTATTTCAATATCAATGATAACCAGGCCAGAGGGCTCCCAGTCTTTGAAAACGTACTGTCTAACAGATTAGTTATAGGGTACCAGTAAATTGAGTCTAAACCCAGGGCATTTCTCACAATGCATCTCAGTGTTGTTTTTCAGATTCGTGCTTGTAATGTCAGTAGCAGCACAAGTAGAAAGCTAGCTTAGCCTACAGAAAAACCTTTTCAACTGATATTAATTTTTATGTTCAAAGTAAAAAAAAAAAAATAGGGGTTGACTCACTGGCTGGCTGAGTTGATTCCAAACCAAATGAAGTTCATGTTTAGTTTAATAAGTCTTTCTCAGACCCTCCCCTAAGCTACTGTGTAAAAAATATACAGAAATCTTTGGGGTAGATATTTGTGCCCTAAAATGTATAGATTAAGATAGCCAACTAAAGAGGAGAAAAAGTAACATGAATTTGAGAGTTAGATGGATGGAGATGGTAACCTCCTATGAGAGTGTGAGATCCCGGAAGAGGGACACATTAGCAGACGCAAACAGTGTTTTAGCATATAACAGGGAATGCCATTCAAATGTCTTCAAATCTAAATTCTGTAAGACTTGCTCCAAATTACTTCTGTAACTGTGGGGAATTACCCAAACTTGAGTGCCCATAACAGTAAAATAAACACAAGTCAACAATCTGCTAATAACTAAAGTAGCAAACAAAGTGAAAAC
Organism: Eulemur rufifrons; assembly: GCF_041146395.1. Lineage (NCBI taxonomy): Eukaryota > Metazoa > Chordata > Mammalia > Primates > Lemuridae > Eulemur > Eulemur rufifrons. The sequence continues at coordinate 67,168,150 of NC_090997.1, read as the reverse complement.
AAAAAGATGGTATAAATAGGAACAAATGTCTATGGCTGACGAGGTGAGAATATGAACCACCTAGGAACAGTGAAAAAAGAAACTGCTGGTAGCTTCAACTTCCAATATTTACATTAAAGAGCTGCACAGGACTCAAAGCCATTATAGCTCCTCAAATCTTGATCGTTCTTCAAGGAAGTATGGAACCAAAAAACATTGACCTAAGGAACATGTATTTAATTTATTTTATTTTTCTAAATAGAAAAATGATGAGTATTAGAACATTGGCTTTGAATATTTTTATAGTTCACATTTTCATAATTAAGCAATAAAGAATATTCATAAAATTCTTATTTCCCTGAGAAAATACATCAGCAATAACCTTGATTTGAAAGAGTAATTCTAAACATAGCCATAGTGGTCAACCATCATTGTCCCCTCCCTTGAGTATAGTTATCTCATTCAAAACAAACATTCCAAAACATGCAACAAAAGTTTAGCACCTCAATAATCTTTGCTCTTGGCTGTCATATAATCACAGATTTCTTCTTGTCTTTATGTCACCTCCTTCTCAACTTCTGTAGCAAGCTTCTCATTTATTCTAAATATTTAATACTCCAGTTTCTCAACATTGGATATTAGCTCTCTTCTCACTCAATAGTCTATCCTTGAGTATCTTGTCAACTCTCTTGCATTTAATGACCATCTGATGGCCAATGACTCCCATCTATCCAATTCGATCACATGGCTTACTTCCTGCACATGTTTGTATATAACAGTAGAGGCCAGAAGGCATTTTGGATGTCAACCTGGATGGCTCACAAGCATTTCAAACTTGTAAACATTCACACATTTGAAAACATGAATTGTTAATCTCTTTCTGCAAAACTTATTTCTTCTTAGTCTTTGTTGTGTTAGTAAAGGGCATGTTCTAGCCTTGCATCTTCTCCAACATTCTGTACATTTGATTCATCACCAAGTCCTCATACTCTACATATATATGTGTGTGTGTATGTGTGTGTGTGTGTGTGCATGTGTGAGTGCGTGTGTGTGTGTGTATCATCTTCATTTTTACTGTCACCACCATAATTCCATCCATCATTATCTCTCACCAGGATTACCACAAAGGCCTTCTAACTGGTCTCCCCACTTCTCTTTCATTCCTACTTTAATTCTTTCCACACATAGGCTAATGTAATCTTTGCAAAACATAATATGGATCATGTCACTTTCCAGCCCAAAACTTTTCCAGGCCCCACTATATTCTCATTAATATCAAAAATTCTCAAGGTGGATTTTATAGAGCTTTTCAGACTCATCTGCTGCTACAGTTCTCAAACATTCACCTCCACTGACCTGTATCCCTTATTCACACAACTACAGACCCATCAGGCATCTTTCAATTTCTTAAATATGTCAAGATCTCCTCTCTGTACAGTTTCCAAAGATGCAGGTCTCTCTAACTGGATTATTCTTCCTTCCTCCCAATTTTCCTTCCCATGACTCTTTTGAATAATTCTTAGTATTCAGCATATTACAAATTTTTCAGAGAAGATTTCCCTAAGTACCTAACCAAAATTTATTATATAATACTTTTACTATATAATACTTCCCCACTGTAAACAGTGCTTTCTCATAACACTTTATGTTATATAATTCTATACCGAAGTAATGACGCGTTGCATGTTTTCTTTTCTCCTTAGGCCCAGGAGAATGGGGTCATAGTAGTTGTTTTAGAATTATATACCTGTTATGCAATAAATAGTTCCTGTTAAATAAAATATAGGTTTTATTCTATTTGATATCAATGCAAAATATTCACAATGACACTAGCACAAATTGTTTCCCTCAAAATGATTTCTTTCCAAGTTATATAGCTTAACATGACTTACGAATTTGTAAGAAGCTGTTAAAATTTTTATGAATAATCTTTCTTGTTTGATGAAGGACTTCTTGAATAATCTTAGTCATAGGATTTAAGACTACTTGCTCACAGCTTGCTTAGAAGTCACTGTATTTGTTTCCTTTAGAAAGTTATTTTCCCTTAATTTAAGTGTAAAATATTTGAGGACTCTGTCATCTATTGTTACCACTCTCACGTGTTATTTACATAGCATGTATTAACCCCCATATTCAAAATATATTGCGTATATTACCTGTCAAGCAGACAGGTCCTCTCTACTGCTGGATGTTTTTTCTCTCCATAATTATATGGACTTGGTATGTGATATGTCATTAAATTTGTAAAGTCATTTGCATTTTCCAAAATGCTGTCAGCATGTAGATCATAAGAGCTGTAGAAAATAGGATACTTTACTGGGAAAAAATTACTAAGAAAAAGTAACTGTGGTAGTAGCACAGCCACTCAATCCAGAAACTAAAGTGAACCAATTTGATTTTAATAAGATACTATTTTAGAGAGTTAGCAGTTCATGGAACTTTGAGTCATGTTGCTTTGCTTTTATTCTTATCAATTATGGTGTCATTTTGTTCTCTAAAACCAGGTTTTCTGTTAAAAGTCTGAAACTGTACATTACTTCCTTTGTCCAGTAACTTGCTCCCCCTGGTGGTCTTGCTAAGCTTAAACTGTTACCAAGTATAGATACTGAATTTATAATTTGTTTTTTTTTTCCCTTAATGTATTTGAAAACTGACATCTCATCACCATATTTCTAGGGGGATATGAGTTGTCACCAAATTTATTGTTAAGAAATGTGTCCATTGATTTAGAAAGATCATCTCAGTAATATCTCTATTTCAAAAATCTGTTATTATTATAGTCCCTAAATCAAACCATTTTTATGTAATATTATAAGAGTTACCATTAAGAAGCATAATGACAAGTAATAACTGAATGTTTATCAAAAGGGTTTATCAAGATGGACCAGTGTCCAGGAATGGGACGGGGGCGGGGTGGTTGGGAGAGAAGGCATAGATTTCCTGTTTGGGAAAAGTCTTCCATCTTGACACTATAACCTGTTTCCCATTTCACCAACTATTATTACAATTTAAGGAGTTCCTTTTGAAATCACTGAATGTTTCTAACATAAAAGATATACAAGTTGAAAAGGACTTGGATTAAGAGAAGTAGCACTTATGTGAATCCAGTCTTCTGAAATAACGTAGAACATTAAAAATAAATGGCCACATTTCTAAAGATCATTAAAAATAAATGATGTTTTCTAATCTGACATAAAGTAAATACTTCAAATATTTAATGACGACAGTATATGAGCTCAATTTTGAGTCAAATGGTAAAAGAGTATATTGTGTCAGATTGTCATACTGGCTTCCAACTTGAGAAGCCCTCAGTGAAATGCTCTCAGAGCAAAAGGGGAGGGGAGCTGTCTTCAGCTGAATGTATGTATGTTCCCAGTGTGTACTTGAAATGTTTTACTCTGGGCTCTTCATGCTGGAGAAGGCATTCAAAAGGAAATCTACAATATATTTTCCTCAGATGTCTTATCGTGAAGACTTTGCATTTTTTAAGCCTCCCTATCTGTCAGAAGCCAGTGAAAAGATGGATTCACTCCAGTAAGTTTTGAAAAAGCTACTGGCTATTAAGGATAATGAATAAAAAAGGGAAAAGAGAAAGAGAACTGAGAACAAGGGAGGGAAGTAAGTTGAGTATTTACATCTGAAATATAAAAACCTTTAGACTATTTTTGGCTTAACAATATTGTTTACATAACAAATACATAAGAAGATTTGGAATGCCTCGGAATCATAAGGATTTGGGTGGTTTTAGGCACGTTTCAGTCAACCACCATTCAGCAAAGATTTATAATACTGTCACTGGATTTATCCCATCAACATTAGCTGCTTATGGGCTAGCAGGTACTGTAACTATGCAGAAATAAAAACTGGTAACTGCAGCGCATTAGGAACACTCTGGAGAAATCATCTGTGACGTTCTTTTGTATGAGCAGGGCATCTATGAAGGTTTTCTGAATTGATTTTTGAGATATTGGAGAGTTTGGAAGGGGGTTAAACCTTTCCTATTTATGGTAGCCCTAATGGTAACAGAGAGCCAGCTGGTCCCTACAAAGCCTCTGTTCCATTTAGCATGAGGCTTTGTTGTACATAGTTCTCTTGAGCCAATTAAAACTTGACATTTTGTACCCCCTGTAATTAAAATGTAAATGAAGGGATGAATTTTGTTTTCAAAAACAGATTATACAGGTTAATTAAGATGAAAACTTACCTAGACCTAGGTTTTCAGTTAAGTGGGGTTTTCAAAGAGCCTAGTTACTTGGTAGACTATGAATTCTGAGCTGGTGTTCTAATATGAAAAGATCCATTATCTATATGTCAAAGCAAGAAAGGAAGTCCCCTAGAGTGAAAAATACAATTATTAACTATACTCCTGAAAGTGATGGTAAGGACAGAGAGAGTCACCAGTTTTTATTTTTTTAATTAACATTTTCATGGTTTTATTTTGCTTCTGGTTTAGAACATGCTAGCTTTAAAAAGTGCAAGCCTTCAGATGGTATGGATAATGAAAATTGCCACAATGAATGCATTTATGGGAACCATAAACTTTTGTGCATTTGATCTATTTTTATCTACTCACCTGAGTAATTAAAGAGGAACTTCTAGATACATTGGAGACCCTGGGGCCACAATTCAGACACACAACCTCCCTCCCTAAGAGGAAAGGTGAACAAAGCACAGAAAAGCAAACACTTTAGGAATGACCTTGCATTATTCTTGGTGCTACTGCAAGAAGATGCAGTTCTAAGGGTGACGATGGAAAGGAATAAAATGCAACATTTATTTTCCACACTGAAAAGGCAAATAATGCTTTGTTAGTGGTTTTTCCACAGGAGCATTTTCTAGTTTTTGCCACTTAATCATAGCTGAACTCCCTGCACATACAAAACACAATGTCACATTTAATTTTTCGCCATTAGAAAGATGGATACTGTGTAGATGTTAAAAGCAGCAAAAATAAAGAAACAATTACATGATATTTATGGCATGAGAAAAAATATTTCTAGATAGTGCAGATCAAACACAATAATTATTTTTAAAACTGAAACATGTAACATTAAGTTGAAAATTTGAGGCATGGAATAATTAATATTGGGGTTAGAAAAGGTCATCATAGCTACCTTGAAAGTAAAACTATTGCCACAATATAAATTAGGCCATTAAAAATTGAGAGTCGGAGTTGAACCAGCACTCACAGCGTGATATAGCACCTTGGAACATCTCATTAAATACTTCAAATTGATGAAGTGCTTTAACATCCTTATGTTTTTATTTACTGATTTAAATTCAGTCCTACAAAGCAGAAAAAGAGGCAGAGTACAAGCTGGAGCTGAAAGGAGAGTCAGGAGGAAGGAGACATTTCTCCTGGGTGCTTCAGAATACGTTTGCTTCTCATGCAAGTCACTTCAGTGGACTTTTAGGGCACAACTTTTCTCAAGAGAAAACTAACATTGCAGATTTTTCTCTCGTTTAAATGTTTACCCCTTCATCTTCTTATGCTTTAAAAAAAAACTCTAATTTCTTGTACCTTTATTCTGCAATCTGTACATAACCAGGTTTTTTTAATCCCAATGTAATGAAATTTGTGTTTTTTGCTTAGAAAATAACAAATGAATTTTCCAACGATATGGCTTATCATTTTCATTTTACACTCTTTATATCAATCATTCTTTAGTGTTTTTGTTATCTATTTTGCACACATATCCACACACTTTTTAATGCTTAGTGTTTAATGTTTACTTTCTGGAAAAGATTTCTTCTGAGCCATATAAACATTGATAAGCATCCCAAGAGTCTACTCTCAAGTATGTGGTTATTGGTTTTGTGTCTTTGTAAGGCCCCTTAAAACTTTGCTTTGAATCATTAGTTCACCCTTTTTTTTTCTGTCTCATAATTTTTAGTCATGTAGTTCCAGAAGGCATTTGCTATAGACCATCCAGATCTAGCCAAATGTCTTGCTGTGGGGCTTCTAGCATGGCAAACTAACAGAAGAGCAATGACCCTGGTTCTTTTGGAATTCAGCCCTTCCATCCACTCTAAGTACATAACAGAAACTCACAAGCCCGATTCAGAGCACTTTTAACCTGCAGGAAAGGCAATGATTGTGCCTCTTGGACGGGCTCACACCCTTTGGTTTCCTAGGTGCTAGACAGGCCCTTTATAGAAGACAGTGAACAGAACATGTGAGTGTAGCCAGGGGAAATCCCAACAGTCCTGGAAACAAGCAAACCACCCCTTTGGGAGAAATAGGGACTGTCACCCCATAGCTTACCTTGTTCATTTTCTCCTTTGTTACTGCATATAGCCTGTTCTCAAAAACAGTTTGTTTCTCTTTCTAAGACTTCCCTTCAGCCCATCTAAGGGAGATTCCCTGTTTACATTTTGATCTGGCTTTAAGGAAGACAACTTTCCTTGGCTACTAGCTACCATTTCAACAGGGAATTAGGAATCAATACCGTGGATCATTACTCTTAAGGACTAGTTTACTGTTCTCTGGCTCCTTCTGGAGGAGTCCAAGTTTTCTTATCTGGCAGAAACTGCTACAATTTACAAGAAGGCACATGTCCCAGGAACTGAATTATTTTCTCTCTCTAATCTTATCCTAGACTTTCTCTAGAGGCATCATAACAAGTCCTCGGTAACATTCTGTTGGAACCCTAAGGACAGTCCATCTACCTGCATCTACCTGCATCATTATCTGACTGCATTTGCACCCTGGCCCTGTATAAATGCTGAAGCAACTAAACAGCAGAAATACATGGAACTTTGAGACACAGCAATATCACCATGCTTAACACCCTCGTTACTCTTAATCAGAGCCCAGAGTGTATTCCCTCACACTGATTTCCATTTAGCTTTGTGCTTTCCTTTCCATACTTAGCTTTCACTGACATTCTCCCCGCCGGCCCCCCCCCCCCGTAAACTCTATTGATTCCTTCTAAAATTTCTGCTCCATGGGAAATAAATCAAAGTAAAGCAAAACAAAAACAAAATAAAACAACCCTCTTTTACATACTTGTCTCTTTATCAGACATTTCCTCCAGTTCTTGCTTTTGCTGAGAATTGTCTTTTCCTCCTCCACTAACTTCCCAGCTGTCCGAAATGGAGACAGTCAGTCACAGGAACAGGGGAATTCATGGATCGGGAAAGGGGTCAGCATCCTACTAGTGCCTGGCTCCACCCCATTCCCAGATCTAGCACTTTACAACTCTTCGTCCTCCCGCACATGTGTACATCCAGCCTCTTTTCATATCATGCCATTTAGCTCTACATTCCAGAGTCATACATGAGCCTCCAAGTCATTTCTTTACATTCATCAAAGAATTCAGCACCATGTTCATGGCCTTCCCCTACCCACTCAAATTCTTTTCTGTACACTTCGTTAGATCAATGCCTATGCAAGAGACAAGTTCAATTCCTTGCTTTATAGTTCTTCGAGCTTTTCAACTCTGATAAACTTCATATTCACCCTATCTCAGCCCCTCAAACCCATGACTCCATACTGGAAATTGTCATCACCTACAACTATTCCATTTCTGAAGTTTCCAGCTATAAATTCCCATTTGTACCACCCATTCTTCAATTTTCTTACTTATTTACTCCTACTAAAATTCAAGCCAATAAAATATTTCTTTATCTTCCTACCATTCCTGTGAATAAACTCCATTTTCTTTCTTATCCAATCTAGACCCACTAAATGTGAATGTATCTCTCAGTGACAACATCAATTTCTTTGCCCTTTTAACCTTCTGCCACCCCTGCCCAAAATATTCCAATCTGGATCTGTAAAAATCCACCTCTCTACACTTAACCACAGCTGCTGAAATGAGATTGGAAACAATCACACAGCTGCGCACATTGAGCCACAATAAATTCCAAGTCTCCAACTCCAGCTTGGCACCATACACTGCTTGGCAAGCTTTCTGATTAGCTTTCTTCAATAGCAGCTACTACAGGTGTGTTCAATCCTTGTACCATGCCACAACCACATTTTTTAAATTATTATTTTTATTATAGTATAACATGACATAATATAAAATGCATAAGTGTACAGCTTGATGAGTTTTCAAAAACCTGATATGCCTGTGTAAGGCAGCACCCTAACCAGGAGACCAGACATCATCAGCAACCCAGGAGCCCTGCTGTGCTTCCTGGCCTCTCATTTCCCCTGATGTCAAGCAGTACAGATATTTTGCATTTTCTATTCTTTTCTTTTTTCTTTTACTTTTTCTTCTCTCCTTTTTTAAAAAATCATACAGTATGTTCTCATTTGTCTATGGTTTTTTTAGTTCAACATTATGTTCCTGAGATTCATCAATGATGTTGAGTGTAGCTTTGTCATTCTTGGTGCTGCATATTATTCCATTTTATGAATATATGATAGTATATTTATCTATCATACTATAGACAGACATTTGGTATGCTTCCAGTTTGGGGGTATTGAAAACAATGCTGGCATAAAAATTCAAGTACATGTCCCTTGGTGAACATAGTTGAGCCCTTCTGATGAGTGTATATTTAGGAATAAAATTATACTTGAGTGTATAAGTGTTAGATCATATGACCTGCATATATTCAGCTACACTAGATAGTGACGATCCACTTTCCACAGTAAGTATGCCAATCCGTATTTTACATAGTATCTTAGTCCATTTTGTGCTGCCATAACAGCATGCCTGACTGAGACTGGGTAATTTATATAGAACAGAAATTTATTTTTCATAGTTCTGGAGGCTGGGAAGTCCAAGATCAAAGCACCAGCATCTGGTGAGTGACTTTGTGCTGTGTCCTCACATGGAAGAAAAGCAGAAAAGGGCAAACACATTCCCATAAGCCCTTTTTATCATGGCATTAATCCATTCATGAGGGCAGAGCCTTTGTGACCTCCATACCTCCCAAAAGACCCTGCCTTTCAACACTGTTGCATTGGGGATTAAGTTTCTACTATATGAATTTTGGGAAACACATTCAGACAATAGTATGCAGTGAGTAAGGGTTACGGTTGCTCCATACTTAGTATTTTCTGTCTTTTTTATTTTAGCCATTCTGGAGAATATGTAGTAGTATCACATTTATTTTTTACTTTGTGTTAAAATGCAACAGATTTTGATTTGTTTCCATGCTGACTATAATTGGGCACCCTTTCATAGTTTTATTAGGATATCTTCCCTTGTGATGTATGTGTTCAAGATCTTTGCCCATCTATCTACTTCGTCATTTTTTCTTATTGATTCTTGAGAACTTCTATATATAATTTGGACACATATATTTTAAATATTTCTCCATTTTATTAATGTCATCTTTTGATGCACGTAAGTTCATAATTTTAATGTAGTACAACTTATGATTTTTTATGTGCCTGATAAGAAATTTGTGATTTTGGCCAGGCATGGTGGTTCATGCCTGTAATCCCAGCACTTCAGGAGGCCAAGGTGGGAGGATTGATTCAGGCCAAAAGTTGGAGAACAGCCTGAGCAATATAGTGAGAACCTGCCTGCACAAAAAATAAGAAAAATTAGCTGGGCATCGTGATATGTGCCTGTAATCCCAGCTACTAAGGAGGCTGAGGCAGGAAGATCCTGTGAGCCCAGGAGTTAGAGGCCACAGTGAGCTATGATAGTACCACTGCATTCCAGCCTGGGTGATGGGGCAAGACCTTGTTCCCTGCTATCCCCCCAAAAAAAGAAAAAAAAAAGAAAGTTGCGCTTTCTTCAAGGTCACAAAGATATTTTCATATGTCTTCTTCTAACAGTTGTATTTTTCCTGTCACATTTACATCTTTAATCTATCTGACATTGATTTTGTGTGTGCTGTAAAGTAGGGATCTAGATTTTCACATGGATATAATGGACCCAGTATAATTTAGTAAAAAGATAACCCTTCCCAAAGGATTATCTATACAGTATAATATGTATTATACAGTATACAGTAGTGTTAACTTTGTCATTCTTTAGGTGACTGTAATATGTATGTATCTAGTTTTGAACTAAGTCTATTCTTCTGCTATCCCACAGAATCTTTAGTAGATTAATTTTTTTTTCACCTTTCAGAAAGGATAGAGGCCATCAGTTAAGGATTATCTAACTAATTTCCCCACCACTGATATGATTACTTGCATGTGCCCATCTATTCACTCAAAAAGTATTTGCTGGGTGTTTATTACCTGCAGATACTGAATTGGACACTGGAGAATAATAATGAATGAGGCAGGCATAAACTTTGAACTCATGGAATTACTTTTCAGTGAAAGAGAACAAATGAAGTAAATAAACATAAAAGTAATAATTATAGGTTGTGGCAAGTGCTATGAAGCATATACACAAGCCATAGAGATAGATAGTGCCCGAGAGATTAGAAATGTGCTCCCTGTGGGGTAAGAAAGGAACATTCTGAGGTGATGACATCTGAGTTTGGACTTAACTTACCAGGAAGTCATAGGATGAGTCAGGAAAAGTGTGTGCTAGGCAGAAAGAACAACAAATGCAAAAGCCCTGAGGTAGGAAAGAATTTGGTATATTGGAGGTACACACATAGGAAGCAAAAGATCCATTTGGCTGACAGATTATAAAAAAGAAAGGGGGGCGGTGAGCATAGGATCTGAGATGAGTTGGGAAATCCTTCCACTCTTCCTGGATCTTCTTCCCTTTCTTTTTATTTGCCTCACACTCTTAGTTATCCCTATTTCTATTTCATCTTTACCATCATCTTCTTCACTGCTCTTTCTGAAAGTCTATAGATGTGAACCACTATTAACCATTTGAAATAAAAATAGAACAAACAAGTAAACCCTCAACCCTCCAGGGACCCGACATTCTTTTCTCACTACCATAATTCCTTGGAACTTTAGAGCCACTTTTCTGAAGAGGATAATCTACATTGAAGATCACCACCCCCTCACCTCCATTGCCAGAAAGTCACTGGCACTATGATTTCTATCCTCGTCACTTTGATTAACATCTCTCCCCCAATCACCTCCATGTGCCAAATTGGTAGATACTTCCCATTCTTCATTTGTTGGATTTTATCACTGTTGCACTCTCTCCTTTTTGGAACTATCTTCACCATTTGTTCCCATCATTTCCTATAATCACTCCTACCTTTCTTTTGACTTATTTTTCTCAATCGCTTACATTTTTCCTATCCTTTCTTTAAAGTTAATATTCCTCTAGAATCTATTCTTCACATAATTTCGTTTTCATTTTAAAAGGTCTTCCTCCATAAGCTTCTGGCCCTTATATTCACCTCAAGGGAGGGATAAATATATTCTCTATCTTGACTGTGGTGATGTTTGCGTAGATGTATACACAAAGCAAAGCTTATCAAATTATAAACTTCATGTATGAAATTTATTATAAATAAAACTCTTTTAAAAATATGCCCCTTCATTTGAATGACTCTTAATAGAAAATCCAAAAATGGAGAAGAATTATTCCCATGACATTCTTGCTGTGGTGGACTCTTGCTACTTTCTGATATGCAGTGAAAAATACTTGGCCATAGTGAATTAAGCCATCACCGGGGATTTATTGTCCACACGTGGATGATTTGTTCCTAGAGGCAAAACTGAGTAAAATTAACTTTAGTGAATTTTCAGGTGTGAATCTAGTTATGGCTTTTCAGATATAATTCTGGTATGAAGCTGCTGTAATGTTTTGTTTGCTTGCTTATTTCTGAGGAATGTCTCAGATATAGGTTTCACATTTTCACCTGAACACTTTTTCCCATCTGACATGAGAAGAAGCATGACTGAGTTAGCTCTGTCTATTTTCTCCCTGGGCTGCCAGAGTTATAACAACTGTTTTTCAGAGTATGCTGGAGAGTACCCCATTGAGTAGAGACATCACTCCTAGAGCAGCAATCTCCTGTCTTTGGAGAAAGTATACTGCCTCCCACAAGAAGGACTCAGTTTTTCCCTCCTACAATGGTTCTCTGAAACTCCAAATCACTTTGTTAGGCAGCAACCATCAAGTCTAGAGTTTTATCATTTTTGTCGAATGGATTCCAGAGATAGTCCCAGATATTAGCTTTGCCTAACAATTTAGGATAAAACAACCCATTTGCTTCCACGGACATCCTGCCCCTGCCCCTGCCCCTTGCTAGGTAGGGTATTAGTGTCCTGAGAGTACAACTGATGGGACAGAGCAAATGCATCCTTTTTGTTCAAGCCTGATTGAAAATAAAACCTAGCAGTTTTATTTTCTTAGAGTTGCCATTCTGAAATATTCTGAAGCATCCAGCTTAGCTCAAGTAAGGACAAAAGGGAAGGAGGTGTTACCAGTTTCCACTTAGAAGGGTAGTCTACACATGTACTCCTGATTATTATATATGGTGATCCACCTCAGTACTAAAACTTATATTAGAAATTGGGCATCAGACTTAGCTGTCAGAGGAGTTCTTAATAGAAACTTCCATGAGGATTCGTGCCTTAGAGCCATGTACAGCACCATTCATAAGCTTTCCAAACTAGCTTCAGTGGTATTATGAAAATTTTTGTCCATACTAAAGTGTTGACTAGTCAATAATTGAAGACCACTGTCAGGCGTTCCCTATATATCACCTCATGCTTAGATTTACTTTTTGGATATATATATTAATAAATATTCACTTGACATTAGCACCTATTTTTCCTATCCAGCCCTGGTCCAGTTTGTCCAGGATAATGTTAAATTCACTATTTCTAACAGTGATCTTCAAGTTTCTTTGATCAATACCCATATCAGTAGTAATTAATTAATTAAAAATAAATATAAATAAAATAAAGTTATGCATGACCAAAATCTACATATATATATTCCATTTTCTTAAAAATTATACGTGTGTATATACTACTATTACTAGCCAATATTTAAAAGTACATGTTTATTTTTTATGTCTAGGATGAAGATTATCATTAAAAATAATGTATATAAATATATAGTTCAAATGGTTTCTTAATAATTTTATAACCTCAAAGAATTTAGCTGATCTTTTACCAGACCTGATTAGATCTTCATTGATCTTGCCTTAAGATGTGACTAGTACAAAAACCCATACAAGAAGCAGAAATCAGCCCTACCAGTTTTTTCAGAAGGTAGGGAGGAGGGTTGTTGCTTGTCTGTACTTACAAATATTACCCTCAAACCAGGGTTATTCTGCAAGATTTATTTTGATCACATGTTTATTTGTAGAAGTTTAGTGTATTTAAAACCAGATAATATAATCCATAAAACCAGCTAATGAGACACGTGTACACTATAATGCATTGCAAAATGCTGAAAACAAACATTCTCTTGGTGTTGTGCAACCTCCACTCTTCCCTCCGGATACCTCATAGATTCAGCACAAAATAAGAAATATGACATAATGAACTGGTGAAGACTCAAGCACCAATGCACATTTCAAATATCAGGAGAGCTTAATTTTTAATTCTTTTTCAGGAAACACATAAATATCAGTGCTAATATTTTCTTCCATACTTCATCGGGTTATCTTTTGTATTCCATGTTGCCACTGACCCAATTCAGAAACCACTGACTTATACAATGAGTGCTAGGTCATAATTCCTGCTGCTTCTATTTTCTCTTCATATTCAAGCAAAGCAGGCAAGATCTCTCCCACCCTGGTAATACATATGTATTTTTAACACAATTAACTAAAACATATCTCTGGTCTTTCTTAGTTCATATATTTCATGACAGCTCATTAAGACCTTAAATTCTATAACCCTTTTTAATAGGAAACAACAATTTTTAATTTTAAGCTTATTCTATGACAATGTCTAATTGCTTCATTAAGTAAATGAAGATAAGATATTTAATTTAGGAAATCCAGCAAACAAACACTAATGTACAAATGATATTGACATTTCATAACCAACAATCCAGGCCTCTAGCTAGCACTATTGATGGACATTTACTTAGTTTTGCCATCCATAGCAAACTATCTATCTATATGCTCAAGAGATGCAATGATTATTGTTTCACTACCATTATCTAAGGGAATAAAATATGAATCCCATTTTTATATATTCCTGCCCTCTAAGAACATTAATATTTAAACATTATTAAATATTTAATAGTTTAATTTCATAGCTTGATATTTAGAGAAAGTCACTGAGTCTTATGCATGCAGGGTATTGAATGGACAATACCTGTAGAGGCATTATCTATGAGAAGAGAAAAATAATCTAAAATTAAATATGCAAGTTCAGCAATAATTTTGCATATGAGTGAAACGTGGAATTAATTCCATTTATTTAATGAGTGGTCACTATGTTTAGAACAGCCTGGTGGATTCTGTAGGGAATTATCAGGATGACTGAAGGACTAATTAACAAAGGAAATAGATGATGAGACCAAGCACTAAAATGAAAATGAGGGAAAATAAATGTATGAAAGTGAAGGAGATAGGGAGTTTCACTGAAAAGATTATAGAGAATAAACAAGTTATATCCCTTTTCTCAGTAAATAAAGTTCTGGAGTTCAGACTCAGCTAGTCCCAGAAAAACTGTCATCTGTATCATCTTTTTAATATTTTAATTTATGACTCCTGACAATGTAATATTTTTTAGAATGTTTTACTTAATGCTCAATAAATATTTATTAAATAAATGAACATGAATAAATTAGAAAAAGATGGTATCTGACATAAAGTGCATGATTTTCATTGTTTTGCTTTCCAGTAAAAACTTGTATCTCTCTTCTTATTGTCTGAAACATTAGGATTATGCTATACATAAACTTTTATAATCTCTGGTTCTATGGGAATTTTTTTTTAATTTTGAAAAAATACAGTCTACTTTGCTACTTATAGAGCAATATGTTAGTATTAGAGTTAGGGCCAAGTTAATAGAAATGTGGTCATAATCTATAGAACATGTGTTCAATGTTTTAGGGATGTTTGTGGTTGTTGGAGTAATATGACAGCAAACATTTTAAAAATAGACAAGCAGATCTTAGCTCATTTATGTTTTGTTAGCACTTTTTTCTGACTATAGAAGTAATTTAATAGCAATTGAAGATTAGAATATTCTTTAGAGTATAAACTTTTATACCCCATAATATGCTGAAATTAAAAAAAAAGAATAAAATAAAGTCTACCTACAATCAAGATTAATATTTCAATGTATTTCAAGAATGTCTTTGCTTGTGTATGACATATATAACATGAAATTGTATTCCTAATATATGTGGTTGTATTCTATTTATTTTTTTAATTAGCCCCCTATGATGAAAATTTCTCTATTCACTACAACTTTCTAAAAGCAGGATTTAAAAAATTTTTATAACATTTTATGCTATAGGTGTACTGTAATTTACATAGAATTTTTCATATTTGTGGATATTTGGGTTATATGTGATATAAATCTACATATTTTGAGAAATTTATATACATGGAATCTCTGGTCCAAAGATTATTTAAAATGTCTGATACAATTGTCCAACTCATTTTCCAGAAAAACTATAGATTCTTATACTCAAGCTAATAGTATACTAAGAGAAACTCCCATTTTGCTATAATCTTACATGCACTAGATATTATGTTACTTACCTGTCACTAATATGGGAGATGAAATAGTATTCTATTTAAATTTTATTTTATTTTCCTTATAAACCACTAAGAAACCTATATTTGCTTTAATAGATAATTCTTTAGTTTACTCTTTAGTTTCTTTTCTGAATTTTCTACTGATGTTATAATTTTCATACTGATTTTAGTAATCCCAGAAGGATGTTACTGCTACATTTAATGTATATATTCTGAATATATCCCTTAGCTTATTATTTTTTTCTAATTTTTTGGCCTTCAAAGTTTTAACAATCTTTATTCAGTTAAATAAATCACTTTTACTGTGCCATTTCATCTGCTAATTTTATGCTTAAAAAGATCTCCATTCTGAAACTATATTTATCTATATTTATATCTGAGGGTTGTTTCTTTGTATTTTGTTACATAATCCATCTGAAATAATTTAATTCGTGGTGTATGAAAAGACAACTTTATTTTTGTTCTGGAACAATTGTTCCAGCACCATATAATGATTCCACTTTTTGATTCAACCAGCACCTGTTCACAGTGAGCCAGGCACTCCCCTAGGCACTGAATAATTCAGTCACCCTCCCTATACCACATTGGTCATAGCCAATCGTTTTAAACTATCCTGTATCATTTACTGTGCCAGTTACATATTATTTTAAGTACCGTCTATTTGTCATACATTATAATCTACAGAGGGCTGGCTCTTCTTCAGGTGTATCATGCTATTCTGTTTGGACACTTTGGAAGAATGTGCAGGGCTGGAAGGGAGAAAGAAGGAAGGCAGTCATCTTTTAATTTTTTTCTTCATTCAATTATGTATGGTTGTAATTGTAATAACATAGATTTCTTTTATAACTTTGCTTTATAACTGCTGTAATACTTTATAACTACTTTGTCAAGTTCAATATTTCCCTCATTCTGTTTAGAATAACATTATATCAGTGCATTAATATGGAAATAATTAATGTATCTATTTTTATAATATTTAGTTTCTCATTTAAGAACCCTCTCTGTTTAGCCATTTAATTTCACCCTCATTACTGATTTGTAATTGTTTTCACAAAGGCCTTGTGTGTTTCTTTTTTATAATTCAATTGTTAGACTATTGGAAATATGATATTTTAAAATTATTTTTGCAGCCATTTTTGGCTACAGTATAAAATTCTTTTGTTTTTATGTTTATTTGTAATAACTTTCTATAATAAAATTTTAATATTTCTAATTTATCTTCAGTAGACTCTTTTAATTTATACTTCTTTTGGCTGAGGATGCTGTGAACCGTATTTCCTCTTTTGAAAATAGTGCTAACTCTTATAACTGCTGACTTTCACAATCGATGGGTTCCAGCTCCCAGAACAATGCTAATAGTAGTGTCAGTGCCTCCAAGTCTTGTTTCTGATTTTAATGGAAGTGCCTCTGGTGTTTCAAGGTTAAGTATGATGTTTCTGTTAACTTCAATAGATAGCCTTTATTATAAAGGCAACTGTCTTTTCATTCCTATCTTTTCATAATTTTAAAATAATAATTGGTTGTTACATAATATAAAATCCTTTCTGAATCTTTTGAAAAGAATGTTTTTTCTCTCTGACTTATTGATTACCTTAGATTTTCTAACATTAAAACCATTTTGTTTTCCTAAAATAAACCCCACCTGGGCATGTTATACTAATCTCTTCATAGAAAAGTCTGAAATGCAAATATAATTTTTTTTCTTTTTTTGTGCTGTTTTTCAAAGGTTTTGGTATGTAGATTATGAAGATTTAATAAAACATAGTGATACATTTCAAATAGGAAAAAAATTTTTTAAAGGGGGAGAAATGGCTTGAGAAATGGAAAGAGAATTACCAGTTATTTGAAAACTGAAAGCAGTATATTTCTTACTCTGACTGGGTTTAGAGATTTTTTAAAGCAATTATTTGACTGTTTTCAGTTTTCCATGGGCCTGGTCAATAATTTAACAATTCTATATTGTGTTTATTTGCTGCTATCCTACTTAAATAGTGTTCTAGATAAACCTTATTGCATTTGATAATCACAACCACACTATTAACTAGGTAGAGAAGACAGTCATTTCTCCATCAAAGATAAAAAAGTAGCTCAAACATATTGTGACTGATCAAACATCACACACTGGTATAACAAGCAACAGTTAGGGTTAAAATCTCCAATCCAGTAGCTTTTTGATCATACTATCTTGCCTCTTACTCTTTTAACTAACCCTGTGAGTCACCTTAACTTATCCTGCCACTATAATTTAACTCTTATCTTCCTGTGTGTTCTTGAAATAAATATTTCATCATTTATCACTCTTCATTGAACAAAACAGCCTCAATGTTCCCTTAGCTTGGCTAAATTTTAGAAAAGTTCCTTCCTAACTATAGGCTCCTGACCTATTCTTAGAGCACTTACAAATAGAATACTTGAAATCGTAAATTCTTGCTCTACCCCCTTGAGATACCAATCTTCTCCTAGGTTCTTGCCAGTTTACAACCTGAGAATGTCTTTTCAATGACTTAGCAGCCATCCTTTTGAAAGGTGTTCATCAAGAAAGACAGTGCCCCTACCTTCCTATCTCTGTGAGAGGGTAGGAGCCTAACTCCCATGAGCCCCAAGTAGCAAACGCAAATGACCTAATTACATTGACCAACCTTGCCATTACCTCTAGTTCTTTTCTACCAGTTTACCCCAGAGCTTAAAATCTCTCCTGCCTATTGCATAACAGAATTGAGTTCAATCTCTCTCCTCTATTGCAATAATCTTAAATAAAGTCTCCTTTGACTGATTAACTTTGTCAGGTCATTTTTTCTTTTCCACAATTAAGATGCTTCCTTCTATTAATTTGGCAGATTTCCCCACTGCTTTTTGAAGTTCTTGAAGGCTACACTGGGTTTTGATTCTGTGTTTAATCCTTAACATTTAACAAGAGTGCCTAAATGTACTAGATATAAGTGTTGATTGAATACATGAGAGAGATTTGAAAATGAATAAATGAATGAATGAGCTGCAGGTAGGTAATTGGGGGTTTAGTGTTTCTGTCTACATTATGGGTACAACTTCTTTAATTTTTTTCCTTTTCATTTTGTAGCATTTGGAAGTGCTAACCCTATACCAATGCTTCCTTCTATGAAGAGATGGAAAATTAACAAGTGGCTAGCACCGCAGAGGTACCCCTTGTAGAGGAGACCCAGATATTGTTGAGGGAGTGATATCATCTTTCTAATTTAAATCCATCCTTCATTTTTTCAAGGATTGCTCACTGGAATAATACTATCAGGCCTGAGCTTCACATATAATAAATTAAATGAGTGTTTCACTGGTAGATGTTAGAGAAATACAGCAGCTATATATAGCTTTGTTTCACTAGAGAGCTCGTTCCCACCCACGAAACTTCACCTCTCCTTGGACATCAGAAGAGCAGAGAGAGCTTTCTGTTATTAGCTGAAGGGACAAGTATGTCATTTGGAAGAAGCATGAATTAGAAAATTATCAATGCGTTCTCCAGCCCCTTCCTTTTAAAAGCCATCTCTGCTAATTGTGATAGAACCAGACTCTTCACTAGTGAAAGGTAGGTCATTAGAGTCCTCATCATGATGCACCATGATGGTACAGCTTTTCATCACCACTAGTTGTCAAGGTCTTAGAATTTTCTTTCACTATCTTATCATGTATGCTTTAATTTTTCCTGTTTTTCACTGTTTTACATAGGCAGCCAGTCTATACAGTGTGCATAATTATTATGTCTTGTTTCCAAGATACATTCTTTCTTTCAGACTGAACCAACCTATTTTTGTTTTAGCTCAACTCCTCTCTGTAGGAGTTCCCACCCTCCTTCATGGGAGAACAGGCTCTTTAACTTCCAGGGAAGTAGACCTAGCATCAGACCAGACAAGGGACCCTTCTCTTCTGCCCACCTCCCCTGGAACTTTGCTTTCTGGTGCTTCCTTGCCACTCACTGTGTTAATGTTCCCTTTATAACACTAAACACAATTTGCCATTACGTGTTCATTCATGTGTTTATTAGTCTGTCTTTTCCGCTAGACTGAAAATTCCAAGATTTTATAGACCATGTGTTTTTGTCAGCCTTTGTGTCCTGTCCTATGGTAGATATCTGATAAACACCTCCTGATTGAAAAACGGTAATATCTAAGGAGCCAAGCCACAGTCGAGAGAGGAGGCCCACATGCCTTGGGTGGAGAGTTCATGTAAGACCAGCAGTTCGCATGAGTTCACTAAAATACTTGAAAAATGTACAGTTGAAATTTATGAATGTAGAATGTACAGGGCATCTGTAACATCTTTATAATTTACTATAAAGCAAAACATTTAAACAACAGTGTTTACAATTTTACTGAAATATTTTTTTTCTAAAAATCCAGAAAATCTACCTTCTGAAAATAAATAACCGTTTATTCAGAAACTATCTGGATCCAAAGCCAGGGGTAGTAGATCCTGTAGGAGGCCACCTGAGGGGTCCATTTTCCATCCTGACACCCTTCTTCTCTGCATAGCCCACCTGTAACTGCCTCCAGGCGCTCCTCTACCACTTACCACCTTGCATTTCCCTGATGCATGGTGCACATTTTGCAAGGGGGAGTGGTTAAGTTGCAAGGTGTCCTGGAATACCGCCCAATATTAAAATCTTTCCATAAAGGTATAACAGCCAGATTAGCAAATTATGTCATTCTGGTAACATTTGCATTTAAATAGTGGTGAGTTATGGGCAGACATAATTATTCATTAGAACATAAGTTTGGAGACCAGACATGCCTGGATTTATACCTTAGTTCCATTGCTTAGTAACTGTACACTACTTAAGCTAGTTTCTTGAGCTTTTTGAGACCAGATTTTGAGATTTATAAAATAACACGTTTTTTAAGAGCCAAGGTCATAATGTTTTTAAAATATATAACATAGTGCTAGGCACGTTATTAGTTCTCAATAAACGGTGATAGGGATGTTGGTAATGATAAAGAATATTTCATTGTCAACTTCATATTCTGAATATCTTAATGAAATCATATTATAAACCACATGTCATAAACACACCCTTCAGTCTTTAAAATTAAACTGTTAAATTTGACAGAAAAACTTATGTACATATACTTCAATCACATTTAAATTACTCTCTCATATTTGTTTGTCTCCATCAATAGCCTCTTGTTTTTGTTGTTTCTGTGGTAGGAGCCTGCATTATCCTAGATTCAGCATAGGATAGGGGCCAGGGGCTATCAAGGAAGGCTGACCAGTGTCAGAAGAACTGTCAATCCAAGATTTCTCTGGAGACCGAGATTCCAGTCCTATTATTCACTACCAGTTAATAATATGACCTTGTCAGGTGACAACCTATCTGGCCTTAGCTCCCCAATTTGTAAAATGAGGGGCCTGGCAAAAATACTTTTTAAAAGTTCCTTTTAGTTCTACAGGGATGGTGATTAGTGCCTGTCATTCTTGGCAACATCTTGTTGCCTTAACTACTAAGATCATTTTTGTTCAATGTCTATAAATGCATCATTTTGCAGAGTTGTTACAGTTCTTTATTGATGTTCTTTGGATCAGATTGAATGAGTGCTGGTAGAAGAAATGTTTTCCCTAAAAATGTACCAGGTAATAAACTTGTAGTTTTACCCACACATTCATTAACAAGTTATTCCCAGAAGTTCCATAACAATATTTCTTTAGGCGTACTCCTTATCTTTGCAGATATTATATAGTTAATTCTGACATCAATGGCCATTATTAGCCTCACCAGTTACTATTATTAATGATCACAACGGACTCATATGCTTTTTTAGGACACCCAGAAATTATGTGGCTTTTCCTAGGGGGGAAATAAAAACCCCCAAGAGATATAAAATAGCTACTTATATTATTTCTATACTTTCTATACTTTTCTCATTTTATTTGTTTATTTACTTATGTATGTTTGTTAAGTATATTAGAAAGTGGAATACTTTTTCCTTCCATTTCATTTTGCTGATTGCATTTAATGATTTTCATTGTTATTTGTATATAAACAGTTTTTACTCATTTTTTGTTGTTCATTTCACTTTAGAATCATCTGTCTAATCTTTGCTAACTTGGTCTCAGTTGATCTCAATAAGATTTAAAGGAAAAGAAAGATACTTGGTGGATTTTAACCTTCTTCATAGTGTATATCTCTTCACAGGACTTGCCTTCATGAGATTCTTTAGAAATACTTACTACATGTGACATACTAACCTCCTAGCTAGATGTTCTGAATAGACAGCATAATTAAATTAAAGGTTGGAGGCCTGTTTCCTTCATGTTGTGGTGCTAGGAGCTGGATCAGAGTATTTACATTCACATTTTAATCCTTTAATCTAAGAATCAATGTATGACCTGAGGCAATAAGTTAACAGCTTTCCAAAACTAAGCCTGGGCAGATGGCAACATTGATTCATGTTTCAATTTCTCAAGACTCCTGAACCTATCCAGCTGGACAAACAGTCCCAAAAAGCGTCAGGGCCCACCCACAGAAGCTCTCTGATCCCTGTGGCATCACACTCACCTTTTCTCCCACCTCAAGGCACTGTGTTTCTTGCCTTTTCTGTAACAATTATATATCTTATTAGCAAGTCCTATTTTCTGTATGGTACTATGGTTCAAGACAAATCATATTTCTATTTAAGTCATTCAGGTCATTACAAATCTGCACTCTCCCTTCTCAATAATGCCAGTAACATATCCTTGTAATTCTTTCCAAATTTTTTCTTTTAGTCTTTCTTTTTTAATTCTGCTTTGTTCACTTGTCATTATGCAGTCTTTGGAGGTTTTGAGAAAATTATGTAGTTTATTCTTTTTTGACAAAAACCCTCAAAACATCTTAAGAAGTCAAGTTTTTCTTTGTAGGTAGAACCTCCAGGGCCTCGCCTTCACAGCAGATGGCAACACAATGAAAACAACACAAGGTTGTGTTCAGTTACAGTTTCCACATTTAAGGCAGCAATATGGTTCCTGGTAGACTCAGATGAATGAGTTGAATCACTGCTATTTTGAATTTTTACACTCCTTAGTCAAGAGCACACTTCCTCATGTATCTGCCTTGCTCATTTATGTTTTTCTTCATCTCTTTTCCTCTAACTCACAACCTAAAAGGCATATTCTTTTCTTTATCCTGCCCAATTTATCTTGCAGATGGTGTTTGCTCCCAACAACCATTTGATGGTGACTATTTATAGCTTTTCAACTGCATACATCCCACTGTTACCAGTTCAGCTCTTTCATTCACCTCCATCCTTGGGTAATTGCAATGACTGACTTAGTTGCCTTACTTATTTCATTTTCACATTGAGTGCACATGTTCCTATCAGTTCTTTTATCAATCCATAAGCCTGTTCAAAAATCCAACTTCTCCCAAATTATTTAAGCTTATTTTCCACCGTTCCCCAACATACAACCTCTACTTCACTCAGGTTTGCCTTCCCTTTTTCTAATTGAACACTCAGTGCTCATTTCTACTTCTACTACTTGCCCTGTTTGGAATTCTTTGTCCTTTATGGACAGCTCGCACTTCTGTCAGCCTCAATATCCTTGAAGCCAGTCTGCCTACGGCAGCCCGTATACTTCAATCTCCTAAGTCCCTCCCCAGCACTTCGATCAGGCCCTATAATTTAGCATATATTAAATAGGCTCTTGCACTGTTCCAACTAGGTAGCAAGCTCTCTGACCTGGACTCTCTCTGGAGATGTTTCAATACTATCTACAGCCACTCACATAGTGCTTGCTTCATAGCAAATGCTTTTTGATTGAACCATGTCAGAGGACTACTTTATATGATATCTTGATCTTCTACAATCTCAACATATAAAACAGCTTCTTAAAATATTTCTAGTTGTTTTTCAAATAAAAAGTAGCACAAAACTCACTGTCCAAAATACAGACAACAGTAACAATTTACATTGTCCAAATACCCCGATAATATCTACTGTTAATATGGTGATATATTTCTTTCTAGTCCTTTATAGATAGAGAGAAAAGTCATTTGTTTCTTTAATTATAAGAAAATATGTATATCCATTTATTTTTTCCATTTAGCAGAAAACTAGGATTTTTATAACATTATGTAGTGTTCAGAAGCATGATCATATACTTTTATAATAGTCTAATTATTCTCACATTATCGGACAGTTAGATTTAATCCAATATTCTACTGTTTTAATATTATGAGTAATACTGTTATGAACATACTTTACATTAATTTGTGTGTTTTTGATTATTTCCTTAAAATAGATCTTGAAGTGGAATTGCTAGATCAAATGGTAGAAATTTAATTTAAGACATTTGATTTATATTGCTAATGTGGCAAGGTTAAAGTGCCTTCTTGATTTCTTTTCACCACATTATTCATTCTCTTATAAAATTAATTTATTCTACCAACATTTATTAAGAGCAGGAAGACAGAAGCTGACTTCAGTCCAGTTCAGTTGCTATAACCAGGGAAAATTCCTCCAGGATTAGGGTGGCAGGGTGTTAGTTTTCAGTGTGGATTTTCTGCCTCAGTTGCTGCTAACCAGATATCATTTGAAAGAGAATATAATATTTTGTTTGATTTTCTTATAGGATGTATAAGAAAACATACACATAACATATGTGTCATTATGTTATACTTTTTTAAAATGAAGTAATTTCTTTGGCTTCACTCACATGACTTCCTAGAGCTTCATCATAGGTTCTTGGTTGTTCCTTTTACCAGGTCCAATTGCACTTACCCTAATAAAAAGTAACTGAATGGTATTCACTGTCTACTATTCAAATTTCTACTCCTCCATATAAAACACCAAGCATTTTGCTATTTTACCAGAATCATTACAATCCAAATGAGAATGCCTCATACCTACTTTTTATTTCTGGAGACAATGAGTTCTATTTGGAATAACCTTTTTACTAAAAGTACTATACTCCTTTGCATAATAAGATCTTGGGCATTTCTTGTTGGGCTTAATAAGTTGTAAATAAGTTTAATCTCTCTACTAAACTAATGATCGTACTTGAAATCTTATTTCTGGAAATTAAATTACCTTCAAATATTTTCCTTCAGTTACTTCCATTTGAATAATATGAAGAATCCACCACTTTACTTACTTTGTGAAGGTATCTCTTCTGTAGTACTCTAAAATTTTACCTCATTAAAACTTCAAACGCCCATAATCAACTTTTTTATAGGCAGTAAAAATCAGAAGGCAAGGAAAGTAAGCATGAACAGAAAAATCAACAGGTGAGTTTGTCTCTGATCCTAAAGTATAAAACTTTGTAACTTTCATCCTGGTTTTACAGTGTTGAGAACAAGATAAAAACACATTTCTGAGGGTGCTATTTGCCCTAGTTTACATCCAACAGAGAAAATATAGGGTGTAGATTCTAACACTTTTTATAAAGCCGCAAAGGTATTATTCACGCTTACCTTCTGTATATTTCTTTCCTTCCAGAGACTGTCCAGAAAACAACACAAAAAGAGTGGATTTTATCTTCTTCCATGCTGCCCTTGTACCACACCTGTCCTGATTTGGCTTCCACTGTGACAGACCGTCAGGGGAAGCTAGAATAAGAAGGCCAGGGATGAGTGAACTGACCTAACTATAGACCCCCTGAGAGTGGTTACTATTAATAGAATCTGGATTTCTACAAAAATGGTGAGCTTGAGTGAACTTGGTCCTTATTTGGGGATACCTGAGGAAATCTAATTCAGTTAGATGGGCAGAGCAGGTAATAGAGGTGTGGCAATATATTGAGATCACCTGGGGAGATTTAGGAACTACTGATACTCAGGTAATTCTGATTAACTTGCCTGGGCTGGGGACTGAGGTATCTATATGGTTTTACAAGCTCCCCAGATATTTTTAATGTGAAGCCAGGATGAAGAACCATTGAGCTGGGATTTCCCTACAGTGGTAACTCTCAGTTTCAAGCACCAAGCAACAGTGGGGGTTTTGGTGCAGTGTCCATTTCTTATGGAATCTAAAAAGGTATGTCAGGGAATAATGTCTTAGGCATTCCCCTAAGGGGGAAAACTCACAAGAGGCAAGATATAGGCTAAGAGTTAGAGCCTCTATAGGACGACTAAATGTCTCCACAATATGACAACCTTATCAGGGAGAAGTGCAGGTCTCATCAGAAACTAAGACAGAAGCTCAGGCAAGAGGACTTGGCTAATACAATGTCATGAAGGGTGACATGTGAGATGAATGCATAACAGACCTTAGGCCATTTATTCCAGCTTTCTCCATGGTTGAGGATGAGTATCCTACAAAGCCCTTGCCCTGGTCAGAATGGTCAGGGTGTTTAGTGAAGGAGGCTTTTAGGGGAGGTATATTGAAGACTCCAGTTTAATGAGGCTAAGGATGTTTGGGCTTGAAGTTCCACAGCTTCTTCATATTGGTTCTCTACTGCAATGGTGCCATTTGATTTAAAGTATGAAATTGAATCAACTCCAAAGTTTACTTAAATTTATAGAATATCACAGAGGTATGGAACTATCTTATTAATAGATTTTACTCTCATGACCCAGTTGTTTGGCAGTCTAAGCCATATCTCCTATTATGAACACTCCAGAAACAGGAAAATCATACAACTGATCAGGATAGCCAGAAAATAATAACTAGAATCAGAGTAAAACTGGATGAAGCATTGGAAACATCAATCTGTTGGATCAGATGGATAAAGTGATAAGATTTACCTGGCTCTTAGATCAGCTTCCTGCCCTACTCTAGGAGATAGGTCAAGAGGGAGTATCCGAGTCAAGCGCAAGGTAAAGAGGGTCTTTGTTCTGCCTTTCTCATTCTCATTTTCTTTTGCCTTTTATTTCCCTACGCTTGCTTCTCTTCTCTGACCTTTTCCTCTTTCATAGGTGATTTCCATTCTTTATTTCACCTCAGAATTGCCTGATCTGCAATATGATTACTTTAAGTTTGTTCAACTTCTTTAAATCATTCAGCAACAGTTTCAGATTTGCATTTCTATTTCTGGAGTTCGGAGGGAGTACTTTCAAATTCCCTCCATTGTTCCTGAGAACCACCTCTATCTGTCACATTTCTAATCAAACTTTAGTCTTAAAATACCTATCATTTCTCTTAGACTTTGGAAGTTTGTCATGCTCTGAGAGAAGTTTTTGAGGAAGTTTCTTTTTTTTTTTGTTTGTTTGTAAAATAAAACTATAATTTGAGAGGATGATTTGACTTATCCTGTGGGTTTATTCTGCTAACTGTGGTCATCAAAGACAAACTTTGCATTGTTTTCTTTTTATTTTGGGGGGAGTTGATGCGGTTGAATTTTATTTGTCACAGAGTGATTTTAAATAACTCTCCAGGAGCTTTTGAATGAATTCAGAGACACAGATTTGTGAGCTTTTAGATTAGTGTGTTTGTATCAATTTGGTATCAGCAACTTTTGGAAGGTCACATTTGATTATCCTATTGCCATGCAGATTTTTGAGATGTATCATCCTAGAGTGGAGACACTCCCCTGACCTAGTCCCTCCATAACTGCCAGTTAGACTCTCACCTGCTACTCTCCCACCCCACACCGTCTCCACCGACTTAGAGACAGGGCTTCTGACCCCTCAACTCCTGAAGGGAAACTCTCCCTGTCACCAACCACAGTTAGGGCCCATCTGAAGGTCTGGAGTCTCACCCAGGTGTCCAACCTCAGTCTCCATCTTGCTGCCCTCTCAGCACTGCAGTCTCTTTGCTGGAGTGGAGCTCTGCCCTCCTGCCTCTGGTCCAGATCTGGTCCTCTGCTGACCTAAAGCTGTCTACTGGCAAGTGTTCTGCCATAGAAGAACAGTAAAAACCAAAGAGAGGAACCATCATATGCTTTTTGTCACCTCTTCAGCAGGCCTCCCTTAACCACCCTATTTATAGAAGATCTTCTCCAATAATGATGCACTAGCCCAGTATTGCGTGTATGTATGTATGTGTGCTTCCTTTATAACACTTATTATAACTTAGACTCAGATACTTATTTGTCCCGAAATGTGAGTTTTGTCTAGCTCCATGGAATGCCTGTCCGTATGCCTGCCTGTCTTGTTAGCTATTTTATTATCAAAGTCTAAGATAGTGTTACAAACATAGCAAGCACTGAATAAATGCTTATTACATGGAAAAAAATTATCACTGATCTAGTAAATGTTTTCATGCCATGCTCTGTGCTGCCCTCATCAAAACTAGTAAGTCATCCTCAAGCTTCCTAAGAGTCTCAATATAAACCCACTCATCTCATATGATTCTCACTTCTCTGATTCTAGCACCTATCTTAGGTGCCTGCTCTAAAGCCTCACTGTTGCTTCTCAAATGAACACGTGATTATAGAATCAGAAATCAATTATATGGATTATAGATTCTGTAGTTGCTGCTGGGCTACAACTTAAATAGAGAATCGGTTTGGGTAGCACTCTTGCTCCTACCCTGAATACAGAGAAAGGGTCCTTTCCAGAAATAAGTACCACTTCTCAGCAGCTGCCCTGTCCTTGCCTTGCCTAAATGCATGTGCCAAAGCTCTTCGGCCAGCATATTCAGCCCTGCCACAGCTTCAACTCAATCCTAATCAAGCCTGGCCATATATCAGCAGCTTTAGGCTCTCAGTGCTTGAGGTGTAGATTTACCTACTGCCCTCGTTCTGGCATCCAGTAGACCTGGGACAAGCCAATACTCATTTGCATGTTCACTAGGCTGCAGCCTTTTTCTCTGACTTCCAGCCTGTGTATGAAATATGTATAACCAGATATTCATCCTGATTCCTGATTTACATTAGAGTTCTCTCAGTTGGAACTAAAGCATTTCACCAAACCTTAGGTCATTTGGCTTGACTTGAACCCTGACAAGCTGTCCAGTTTTTTTCCAGAACTGCTCCTCAAGAGTAAGACATACTTCTCCTTACAGCTGCTGGCTCTGAACAAAACCCGCAAAACCACTACCACCTGTCAACCCTGGCACTACCTGCTGCGGCTTATCCTTCACGCAGGCAGAGCCCATGTGCATGCATCGGCCCAGGTCAGGCAAAGGATGCCAGGGACCTTCGGCTTTGTGGTTTGGATTGCAAGTTTTCAGTCTTCACAAATGAAATCTGAAGCCAGGAGAGGGCTCTGGCTCCTGCCCCAACCATCCTCTGATTATTGTATCTCTCAAAGAGGTTGCCATTGTGTTCTGAAATGCTCTGTGAGGCCCTTGGATTATAAATGTGCTCCTCAAAGAAAAAAGGCAGCACTGGAATTATGAGCACTTCCTTGCCAATTCCATGAAGGTGTTTTGGATCTTAGTGGAAGAGAACTACTATTAAGATTTTCTTAATTTCGATTCTTTCCTAAATCCTTGTCTAACCAAGTTATAAGACCATCTTCTTTCACTTAAAGAGGCCCATTTTTCTCTAGTCTAGCTCCCAGGCTCCTGAACACATCTCCAGTAGCATAGACATGCTAGGGCTAAGTCCCAGGTAGCCTTCATAGCCCACTGGGGGCTAGCCCCAGCAGCTGTTACTAAATCCAGCCCTTTGCCCTTCTCCCAGTTTTGTTATTTGCCAGTTACCAAAATCACCTTGTACCTGTTACTGACAACATTCTGACTTGGCCACGATATAGACTCCAACCACATGGGAGAAATTCTGAGAACAAGTTACTGACCTGAATTCCTAGATTTGATGTTTGTATATCCCACTGAGCCTATCTAAAGAAACTTAAGCAAGGTCACTTCTAAATCCCATCTAGAAAAACCTGAAATAAGTTAGTGAAGGCAGCTGAACAGTTCAACAGAGCTATAAGAGAAGATATTGTTCAAATGACTCTGGGAACCAGAAACTCCATTCATATGAATTAAGTAGAGGAAGAATATCATGGAAAACAGATGACAGATATGGACCCTTTTCTGTACAAAATTATTAAACTCACAAACGTACAAAATTGTGTCTACAATATGAGGGGCTCATAGATGCCGGAACCTCATTCCTGGACCCCAGGTTAACAACGGCTAAAAATCCACAGATATTGTTAATCAGACATATCAAGACTTGAGTGACTAGTGACCACTCTGCATTCTTTTCTTTTTTATGTTTTCAGGATACACATTCTTTATAAAATAAGTTAATAATATCTAAAGGCAATATTGAGACTCTAGAGACCACAGTTGACCCTTGACCAATATGGCTTTGAACTGCACAGGTCCACTTATTATATGTGGATTTTTTTTTCAACCAAATGTGGATGGAAAATACAGCGTTAGTGAGATGCTAAACCTGCATGTAGAGAGGACATACTTTTCATATGCATGGGTCCCACAGAACTGGCTGAGTGACTCAAGTATGCACAGATGTTGATATACACGGGGATCCTAGAACCAATATCCTACCTATACTGAGGGACAACTGTATAGTAATCTAATATGTTACTACTCAAAGTGTGGCCCACATCACCTGGGAGCTGATAAGAATGAAAAATCTTAGGTCCTGACCCAGACCTACTAAATCAGAATCTGCATTTTTAACAAGATCATCAGGTGATGTGTATACACACTAAGATCGAGAAACATTGATCTAGCAAACATGAGGGAAGTACTCAGACTGCCTCTAAACATAGAGCAATTATTTGACTTGCACTGAAAATTAATCCTGCCTTTGTCTGTTCGGCAAGCTTCTATTTATCCTCGAAAACCCTACTCAAACATTACTTTACACGAAGGCCTTCCTGCACTTGCCTCCAACCACAGAAAGAGTAATTTATTTCTATTCTCTTGCTAGCTAATTTCACTGTATTTTTATACAATGTTGCTCATATTAAAAGGATTTCATGAATCAATCAATTATGAAAGTTTCTGGGTAGGGACGATTATGAGCACACAGGTCATAATAATATTCACAGATCATACTTTTAAACACTTGTGCCAGACAATGTTCTGAGCTAGTACAAATGTATTTATTTATTTAATCCTCAAAAGCCTTATGAGGTAGATGCTAGTATTATTTTCATTTCCAGATTGTAAAACTGTAAACTCAGAGACTTAGAATAAATTAATATTGGGAAAATATTAAGGTTCACAATTAATCTGATTAGTACTTTTTAATATTAAAGACTAAACTATAGACTTTATTCAAATTTAATCAGTTTCTTAAATTGTGATTCTTTGTCTTTTGTTTGTTCCAGGATCCAATTCAGGATCCCACAACTCAGATAGTTGTCCTATCTTCTTAGTCTCCTTCAATGTATGACAGTTTCTCAGCCTTTCCTTGTTTTTTGTGCTCTTGACACTTTTGAAAAGCGCTGGTCAGTTCCTTTGTAGAATCACCCTCGATTTGTATTGTCTGATGTTTTCTCATAATTATATTAAGGTTATCCATGTTTGACAAGTATACTGCAGAAGTGATGCACTCATTTATAATAGCAGGAGATACGTGATATTGACATATCTTATTACAGTGATCTAAGGTGATGTCTGCTGGGTTTTTCACTATAAAGTTACCATTTTCCTCTTGATAACTAATAGATATCATGAGGGAGATTCTTTGAGGCTTTGCAGATATTCTGTTCCTCCTCAAACCTTCACCCACTTATTTTAGCATTCATTGGTGGATCTTGCTTGCAATAATTACTATTATAGTCTCTTAATGGTAATGTTTCTATTTCCTGCATTCTTTCATCCTTATAACTTGAAATTTTTTGAATAAAATTTATTATTTTTTAATTTCAAAATACTAAAATATGAAGGGAGTACAAATGTTTTTGTTACATGTATACTTTTTATAATGCTTCACTCTGGGCTTTTAGTGTGCCCATTACCCTAATAGTGTTCATTGTACCTAATAAGTAGGTTTTTATCCCTCCGCTCCTCCCCTATCCTCCCTTCTTGATTTCCAGTGACCTTTACATCTCTTTGTGCCTGTGTGTGCTTATTGATTACAGAGTACATGTGGTGTTTGCTTTTCCATTCCTGAGATACTTCATTTAGGATAATGGTCTCCAGTTCTATCCAAGTTGCTGCAAAAAACATTATTCCATTCTTTTTTATGACTGATTAGTACTCAATGGTGTGTGTGTGTGTGTGTGTGTGTGTGTGTATGACATTTTCTTAATCCACTCATGAACTGATGGGCACTTAGGTTGATTCCACATCTTTGCAATTGTGAATTATGCTGCAATAAACATTAGAGTGTAGGTGCCTTTTTTATAAAATGACTTCCTTTCCTATGGGTGGATATCCAGTGGTGGGATTGCTGAGTTGAATGGTAAGTCTACATTTATTTTTTTGAGTAATCTCCATACTGTTTTCCATAGTGGTTGTACTAATTTGCAGTCACACCAACATATAAGTGTTCCTTTCTCTCTGCATTCATGTCAGCATCTACTGTTTTTTGATTTTTCATTAATAACCATTCTGACAAGGGTAAGTTGGTATCTTATTGTGGTTTTAATTTTCATTTCCTTGATGATGAGTTATGTTGAGCATTTCTTCATATATTTTTTGACCATTTGTCTATCTTCTTTTGGAAAACTTCCATTCCTGTTTTTGCCCACTTTTTAATAGAGCTTTTTTTTTTTTTTTTTGCTGGTTTGTTTGAGTTCTTTGTAGATTCTTGATATTATCCCTTTACTGGCTGCATAGTTTGTGAGTATTTTCTCTCATTGTACAGGTGTGTATTTGCTCTGTTAGTTCCATTGCTGTGCAAAAATGTTTTAATTTAATCAAGTCTCATTTCTTCATTTTTGTTGTTATATTTGCCTTTGGGGTCTTAGTCATAAATTCTTTGCCTAAGCAGATCTCTAGAAGAGTTTTTCCTATATTTTCTTCTGGAATTTTTATGATGGTATGTCTTACATTTAAACCTTTTATCCATTTTGAATGAATTTCTGAATATGATGAGAGATAGGCATCCTGTTTCATTCTTCTGCATGTGGCTATCCAGTTTTCCCAGCACCATTTATTGAATAGAGCTTCCTTTCCCCAGTGTACGTTGTTGTCTGCTTTGTCAAAAATCAGTTAGTCATACCTATGTGATTTATATTTCTGGGTTCTCTATTCTGTTCCATTGGTCTATGTCTCTACTTTTATACCAGTACCAAGCTATTTTGGTTACTGTGGCCTTGTAGTGTAATTTGAAGTCTGGTAATGTGATGCCTCCAGATTTGTTCTTTTTGCTTAAGATTGCTTTGGCTATTCGGGCTCTTTTGTGGTTCCAAATGAAGCATAGAATTATTGTTTTCTAAATCTGTGAAATATGACATTGGTAGTTTGATGGAAATTGCATTGAATCTGTAAATCACTTTGGGCAGTATGGACATTTTAACAATGTTGGTTCTACCAATCCATGAGCATGATATGTTTTTCCATTTGGTTGCATCATCTGCTATTTCCTTCTTCAGTGTTTTGTGCTTCTCCTTGTGGAGATTTTTCACCTCCTTGCTTAAGAATATTACTAAATATTTTATTTTCTTTGTAGCTATTGTGAATGATATTGAGTCTCTGATTTGACTCTCAGCTTGATTGTTATTAGTATGATATATAGAAATGCTATGGATTTGTGCATATTGATTTTGTAACCTGAGACTTTGCTGAATTTTTTTATCAATTCTTGCAGTCTTTCAGTGGAGTCTTTTGGATTTTCTAGGTAAAAGATCCTATCAGGAAAATATAAGAGGTGCTAGATCACTGTCATTTTTTATAATTGAGTAGTATTCTGTACCCCCATAATATCCAAAAATTAAAAAAATCATAGCATTTGTATTTTTTAAAATCCCGAAATAAAATGTAGAATAGAAATAGGCCATCTATTAAATGATTTCGTGTCCAAAATTTCGTATTTTAAATGTGGAATCAAGCATAAGTTTCCTTGAAACCTTGTTTTCACATTCAAGAAGGGCTTATTTTCTATTTTATAAATAAATTAAGGACTTCATCTTTATATCGTTAGCAAGAATAATACCAGAAACTCCAAGATCATCTCTACAAAGTTGCTTCTCTAAGGTACACTAGTTACGTGGCTACATACAGGACACATCTCCACATAAGAGCTTACCTGTGGTCCCTGATGCAGTTGGTTTTCTTGTTAACACTCTCCTCTTCGTAGGTACAGCTCCATACAGAGAACACAAATAATAAGCAAGTCCAATGTTACAACACCTTTCCCAGATTTCTGCAAAGCATTGAATGGCACTGAAGCAGCTTTGGCGGTCTGGTTGAAGCCAGGTGAGGACTAATTGGCTGTCATACAGCGCTGAGCATGCCAGAGATCCACCCCTATGAGCCTTATCCAGGTGGAACCTCTTTTCTAGGATCTACAAAGGATTCTTCCAGATTCTGATACATGGTTATGTTCTTAGATAGGCTTTATGGAACTGGAATCTGACGCTTAAATTGTCTTCACCATACACTTTATTTCAGAAGAATTTTTTAAAAACCACACACACAGAAGATAAAGAATCAGTTAAGTGAGGGCAAGGTGATTTAAACAATAGTAGATAGAAGACAGTGAAGAGCCAGAAGTTAAAAAAGAAAAAAAGAACTATAATATTCAACAGTCTATGGACTTGACTTCTAGTATTTTCCAGTATTACTCCATATTATTCTGCTTATCAATACCATTATTTTTGATAAAGATTGTATGCTCCCATTCCCCAGTCCCCAACTAAATGAAAACTTTAAAATAAAGGATGGCACAGTATTAAAAAAAGAATCAACCAAATATAGGACATACATTGATCCATCTAGTGATCTAATAGGTAATCTTATACCAGGAAAAAAATACTTTAATTGGCTCAGGAACTCAATTGCAATCAACTGTATTATGTAAGATAATATAGTAACCAGGTAACATCGTTAAGAATCTGTCAGCAATTTTTCACACTTGAAAAATTTTTCTGTCCTTTATTAATTTTTTACTACTTCTCACATGACTTTATAAATGTTAAGAGAAAACATAAACAAGTCAGTCATAGGTTGCTGACATTCAGGGACAACTGAAACACTTGCATGTGCTAGATTTATTGGCAAAACCAAAAGGCAGAGATGAATGTTCAGTGAAATATTCTACTGCAGCCTAGCATAAGTTAATTCACTGTTTTTAACTTATCACTGACTGCAAAATTACCCGTTTGAAATATTTAATAAAATGTATGCCTTCTGGGTCTTTTACATGTTTGTAATGCATGTTGAAGTATGAATTTTGTGGGGTTTTGAGACCCTCAAATTTCCTTAATCAGTTTTGCACATCTGCATTCTGCTGTTCATGCTGTGATTGACACAAACAGTGATGCTTATTTTGTCAATAAAAACAGCATCGATGCTAAGAAATGTTTTAGAATATTGATCCCAAGCAGTCTCATATAATCTAAAGCCACTGTTTATTATCCATTATCATCCATTGCTAGAAAAACATTTCCCAATCTTGAATTTCAGGTCATTATCTAACTGCTGAGGCTGCTGTCGCTGTTATTATAGAGTCAAATGCTTTCAGTGTGAAACTCCATAATTGTACTGCAGGGGGAAATTCCACAGAAACTCCACTTCAGTTTTAAAAAACAGGGTGGATTAGAGGAGAAGGATTTTCTCTGAGGAAGCTGTCTTGCTAGAGTTCCTGGAACAGCATGGCTTCAATAGATCCACTGCGCTTCTGTATGAACAGCCTCCAGTAATTCCAGCTGCTGCCTAATTGGCCCATGACTGAGTAACATCCCTGAATGTGTTGCATTTGTATCACCAAAATCAACAAATGATCTTTGCCCTGCATAATGCCAATACTAACTGATGCTGCCTGAGAAGAAAATGCTCTTATCTGAGTGTTTTGTTCCTTGGATTTCTGAATGCTCATGACCTCTTGTACAATCTTGTTCTGTCTGCTCATTGTTCCCTGATCCTTGGTTCCCAGTGTCAGGAATGGGGACTGGTACCAAGTCGAGGTGACAGAATCATAAATACAAAGCAATCCCACACACACAGTGTTTATTGCGAAGTGAAAGTACGTCTTAGAGGTAGAGACACATCATTCTCCATGAGTGGAGAAGACCCCAAAGGCTTAGCACACACTCTCTTTCACATGCTCACTAGTTTGTCCCTCCTCTTACCTGGGTGCCATTGGTTGCTGTTTCTCATCTTTGGGTGATTGACAGGTTGGGGTTATATAACAGGTTACATAACAGGTTGGGGTTTTATAACAGTTTCATTTCTATGCATAATAGTTTCCTTTGTATATATGCATCTGCCCATAATTCTTCATGAAAAACCTGGGAGGAACCATAGCCATAAGCCATAAGCCATAAGCCATAGCCAAGCCATAATGCTAATTAGATGGTAATGAGCCCCAGATCAGTTAAGGTCACTAGGAGCTCCTCACTGCGCGTTCTCCATCCAGAGAAAAGTCTCTGGTCATAAATATCTGATATTGGGGTTTCTTTTCTACCTTCTGATTGGTTCCTGTTCTCCACCTTTAGTCACTTCCTCTCCCTTCCTTGCTACCTGTTTGCCCTCCACTCAAACCCACCAATCTCTATGGTTGAAGTCTCTGACAAGTTGAATCTTAACAGACCTCTGATGGAATGCCATACACTACACTTAGACAATTTAATAATACTACTAGTAGCAGTAGTAATAAACTCTTGCAGGAAAGTCCATTGCACAGTGTGCAAAAGCTTCAAAGAAATAATCGGCTATTGTATTTATATATGTGTATGGGTGTATATGTTAATACATATACACACACACACACATGTCCCTAAAGTTAGATTTATCTTTTTTTAATCAAGAGATCAGGATTAAAAGTAATTTTTCACTTTATCTTGTTCTCTTGATAAAGAAAATAAATTCTAATTTTAGGGCATATGAAGAATCTTTCTTACTTTATTTCTGGGGGTAAATTTGCTCTAAATATTTAATTTTAGAAATAAAAATTGTTGGCCTTTTGAGCTGAATTTCTTTTCCCCTGAGGAAAAAGAGAGAAAAATCAATTTATTTTATAATTGATCTGGGAGCGTTTTTTTGCCATCCTTTTTGTTTGGATGGATGACTAGGGTAACAGCTGCCATCTCCAATGCCAATGGTGAAGAAGAACTTAATTATCACCAGCTGGCTGATCAGGTTATACTTGCTTAATGGAGACCCAAAACAAGATCAAAATAGGGCAAACAAATAAAGTAAATAAGATTTAATCATTTACCTTCCAGTAGCCATTTTCAAAAACAATGTGTTAATGTTAGTAGAACTCCCCAAATTTTACCTTCATTAAGTCATGATTTAAAGGGGAAAAATATCTGTCTATAGACTCTCTACATCATATCCATGATAGTATACTACACTTGAAAAAATTCCTACTGATGTAACTACAGCAATATTGGGAATGTATAATATCAGAGATCTATTACTTTATGGAATCCACATTTTTGGAGACTCATGAATCTCCTTTTGTTTCTAAATCCCCAGATGGTGCTTTGGTTTAAAAAAGAACTTATTTTTCAATTAAGTAATTTTTCACTCTTCCCCCCCAAGATTTCTGACTCTAAGCAAATTTTTTTTTTTCTTTTTCTTTTTTTTTGAGACAGAGTCTCACTTTGTTGCCCAGGCTAGAGTGAGTGCCGTGGCATCAGCCTAGCTCACAGCAACCTCAAACTCCTGAGCTCAAGCGATCCTCCTGTCTCAGCCTCCCGAGTAGCTGGGACTACAGGCATGCACCACCATGCCCGGCTAATTTTTTCTATATATATTTTTAGCTGTTCATATAATTTCTTTCTATTTTTAGTAGAGATGGGGTCTCGCTCTTGCTCAGGCTGGTCTCGAACTCCTGACCTCGAGCGATCCACCCGCCTCGGCCTCCCAGAGTGCTAGGATTACAGGCGTGAGCCACCGCGCCCGGCCTAAGCAAATTATTTAAAAATACATTATTTTTTTTACAGATGAGGCTTCTAGAAAAAAATGTGGTAATCATGGTATAATCATTTTTCTGATTACACATCATGCCTGGTCATACAATTAGATTGATGACTGAGATCAGTTCAGTCCTTCAGAAACTTCCTTTTGATTTTTTATGTCAGGTTTAAGGTATTGGCCTTGGAAACTTGGAGCCTACGAGCTTGTCTGGGTGTTGGAGATAGTACAGTTGCACTGAGGAACAGAGTTTCATGGAGAGAAAGAAAGGATCCAAACACCAAGGAAGGCTAGTCTATGAATTGCGAACCCTCAAAATGCAAGGCACTGCTCTAGCTACCTAGTCAAGTAGTTTTGAAATCCGACAGCCAAGGATATCTTGGCTTCTGCATCTGAAAAAGACCACATAGTGTTAAATGATAAGGTCCATTTAACATCCTTTAAACTGTGATTCATACAATAGTCCTTTTCATCTGAAATAATTGTATTCTACTAATTTGTATTTAAATTTTATTACCCTTATTGTTTCAACTTCCTTTCTCACCAGCAGTCATTCTTGGATACCTTTTAAATACTCAACTTTCATTTCTAAACCAAGGGACAGTTAGGAGAGTTCTAATATTTTACAAGCAAAACAACATTTGATATCAAACTGAAGAATTTTACCTTTTCAGACACATTTTTATGAGACTCATGAATCTCCTTTTGTTTCTAAATAACCAAATGGGGCTTTTGTTTTGTTTAAAAAAAAGTTATTTTTCAATTAAGTTATTTTTCACTCCTCCCCCAAGATTTCTAACTCCCAACATGCTTACTGCAGCAAATATAAGGCTCATTAGGGAAACAGATCCAAGAACTGAGCTTTGGTACCTGAATACCTGTGTCTGCTGGGTTCTATGTATAGTTCTGAAGCACAGTGGTTTCCAACTAAGACAAGCAAGGAAAAAATGAGCATCGTCAGTGTCATGGGATGTCTGATCAAGGTCTACAGTCAGTGGCTCTACAGAATTTAGGAATCAAAAATGAACGTGTTCTTATGTAGAGATTTTCCAGCTGCCAGAGATTTACTTAATCATCTTTCTCTAACCTCCAAAACTATTTAACCGATGTGAAAAGCATGCAAATTAAAACCTGGAATGTAATTAAACAGAGGATCTAATGGGAAGCAGGCAGGTCTTTACATAATAAAATAAAATAAAAAGCATTTTATAAGAAAAAGTTTTAATGTTTATTTGATGAAATAAGTTTGGCCTCTTTCTTGTTATGACATAAAAAATGAGCATAAATAAAGAAGACAAAGACAATTCAACAAATTTTAATAAACACATTCAATTTATAAATAATATTAGTTAGTTCACAGTTTGCAAAGAAAGTATATAACATTATGAATTTTATCTTATTCTATTGAGGTGGCTACTTTAAGTAAAAATGTCTATTTTTGTTATTTAGTTAAAAGTACCATTTAAAAAAGTTGTTAAGTAGGGCAGCTCTGAAAAGGGGCATGTAGGTATATAGATAAGGTTTAATAATTGAAAAGAAAGGAATGAAGGGACTGAATTGCTTCGAAGGTGACAGTTCTGATTGTAGGGAAAAATGATGCTGAGGGTGAACAAAAAGATTTGAAGAGTTAACCTGGCATTTATATGCCATTCTCTGAATTCCACCAAAGGCTCAAGGTAATAATATGCAAAATTTTGGACCCATGATAAACTTTCTCTCTAGAATGTACACTTTTTGTTTTGCTTTTTGTTTTGTTTTGCTCTCATACTTAATACATCCCAAGGTGACTTTGTTCATTTAAAATACAGTGATATGTCAACAAACTTCCAAACTCTTGTCATAGGGTC
Organism: Eulemur rufifrons; assembly: GCF_041146395.1. Classification (NCBI taxonomy): domain Eukaryota; kingdom Metazoa; phylum Chordata; class Mammalia; order Primates; family Lemuridae; genus Eulemur; species Eulemur rufifrons. The sequence goes on along the minus strand of NC_090997.1, from coordinate 67,128,969 downwards.
CTCTTTGAAAAAGTAATGGATATGATAAGCTGTCTCCATGTTTTCTGAAAGCTGAAATGATTTCCATATGTCTCTGTTTATGATGTACCAAAAGTAATAGTTTTCATTGTTATTTAAAAGTTGACTAGGAGAGACAATATTGGGGAAGAGATTAACCACAAATTCACACTTGAGGTAGCTAATTTTAATGTTCTTTAGAAGTGTCATTTATTACACATTTTTTCAGATCAAATGAAATTTCAGCAAAAAAAAAAAATTCACCAAACTTTTATACTATGAAGAAAAACAACAATAGGAAGTGATGCTTAAGAATTTCAGCTTCAATTATAACAAAGAAGAGCATGTCCTAAAGAATGAAACACAAGTCTTCATGAAATAGATACAGAGTCCACCAAGTGTGACTGAATTAGAGTCTAAAATACGTTGTAATTAGACATCCACATGTACACACAAAACATCTCCTGTAAATATTACAATTTGTGATATATTCTTATCAGTCAGATTTGCTTAATCAGAATATAAAATTTCATAAAAGCTATAGCTCAACAGAACAAAATTACCACACTCCTAATATTGCAAACATAATTAACTTTGAATTATGTGAATTAACAGTGCCTAACAAATTATCATTCAGCTCTGAAATTAAATTCTTTCGTACCATTAGATTTGTTTGTTAAGCTCAAGTAGGCAAAAGTAGTATTTAATAAAGTAATAATGGTGCTTTCCTGAGAGTGCTGTTGAGAAACATATAAATTTATCCAAAATAAATAAAAGAATTTCCATTATTAGCTAATTTGTGAATATCATAGCATCTACATAATGAAATTAAGGGAAAAGTATGATGCTCTTACAGGGTACTGTATTTTTATTACAGGAAGCCTTTTTCTAATTACCTCTTTAATTAGCTATTATATAGGGTTATTTTGTGGTTGCATACATGTAATATATTAATATTATAAATATGTTTATTATTGTTTTAGATTCAGAGGTCTTTTTCTGTTAAAATTATACTAGCACCTTCATGTAGAAAAATAAATTAAAAATTCAGGGTCATCTAAACTTCAGTTTACCTAATCCACCTCAATAATCCTTTCCATTCATTTCCAAATGCATTTAAAGTTATTGAACAAGAAGACAAGAAATACAATATCCAAACATTTTTATGTGATAACAGGAATTGGAATTTGTAATATACGGTTATATTGCAAAGTCTATCTGTGTCAACTCCATTGCAGTTCATTCTCACATTGTGGAAGAAGTGCTCTTCCTAAGGTGCATCTCATTTCTCTGCTTACCTTATTGTCTCCCTTTATTTCCCTGATAAATGCCACCTAATATATAGTAATTACCTAGTTACTTTACCAGTCTTCCTAAAGATGGTCACTGTATTTTATTCTCCATTTTACTCTTACTCCCTACCAGCATCTGACAAATGATAATAATTAGCTCAATAAATACTTATCTGGGGAATCAATGAAATAGTGTAAAACTTTGTATGAAGAAATATCTCCAAAAACAGAAAATAATGCATTCATAACATCAGGAACATGTTAGGGAGATGCAGAGACATAACAATATCTTTTTAAATTGCTATATGTATGCAAGTTTCATGCATAGTGGAAAACAGGGAGGTGGAATGATTCCACGTGCATTCTCTTATTTGACCCTCAAAACCAAGAAGTGAATTAAAAGACTCAAGGGAAACAAAAGAAGATAAAAGTAAACATTTTAAGTGAATAACCATAGAGCTCTAATTTTGCCGTGCCTGTTTTGCAAAATAACATTAATTTATGAATATTATTTTTATTCTAATGATGTGCTACTCTTACTTCATATTAAATGTTTTGGCTCACAGAGTATTTATAGATCATTAACATTTAGTATTGTTTTCTTAATGGGTGCACATGTGTATGTATAGCTAGAGGAAGTAGATGGTGGGTAAGATTGTGAGCTCTGCCAAAGGGCCTCATTATGGCTCAGTTGCTTCTACTATTAAATAAGGATAGTCATAGCCCCTACCTCATAAATTTGTGTGAGGATTAAATGAGTTTATTTATAGAGTAATAAGAATAGAGCCTGGCACCTAATATACACTTACTAATTATTTGTTCTCAAAATTATTTTTCATACCTAATAAGTTACTAATTTGAACTTCATCATTTTTATCTAGAACCTAATATCTATCTATATAGAGTTCACTTTCAGAAATTTGTACTAAGCTTAGTAGATACTTAGTAAATAAATAGCAAAATTATGTCTATGCCACCTTTTCTAACTATGTAATAACTCTTTTAGGTTTTTGTTTCTTTTTAAAAATATTATTTTGCTTAATTGGTATGGAATTTTGGGATTAAAATACTCAAACAAATTTCTTCTAAAATCAATTTACATTCAGCAAATTCTATACTCAGATGCCCTAAGTACTTCTTGAATGTTTTCCCTTCTCCTTAACATGTATATTGATAATATTTTCATTACTTAACTTCTGAGAGTAAATGACTGTTATTAAAATCAAATTTTTACAGGCTGCTATAGTTACTAGTGCATATCACTGCCTCTAGGTGTTGCAGATTCAAAATCAAAACTACTAAATAATTTAGAGGTAAATTAGCAATTAACTGAAAATGACTTATGGCAAACTGTGGTTCATATGTGGCAAGTATTCTGACAGCATTTTTACAATCTCCCAGATCCAGGTTGCTCTCTTTTTTCCCCAAAGACATTAAAAACCTAAAAAGGACATACAAAATGTATTTATATAATCAAAATAATTAATACAACTTTATTTCTGTTGTGAAATTAATTGTGCTGAAAACTATATTATGTGCTAGCATACAATTGCTGCCTACACAATGAGTGCATTGCGCACCGTTTGGGGAGTGGTAACACTTGAAGGTGCTATGATGGGTGCAATGCGCACGACCTGGGGAACAGACACGCCTGGAGCTCTGACTCGGGGGGAAAGGCGGTACAGGAGCAACGTATGTAACCTGCAATTCTGTATCCCCCATAACAAGATGAAATAAAAAAAAAAAAAAAATTCTGTACATAGAAACAATTGGGGGGAGATAGTTTATATTAAGGTAAAAGTCTATAATTTCATATCATTTTCTATGCAGATATACTCTGAATCATTTAATCATTTTAAGGAAATTGAACAATAGAAAAATTTATATGGGACTAATCTAATATTTGATTTTTAATGCTTCATATTAGAAAAAAATAAATACAATAGCAAATATTACCTTTTGTCTTCAAACATCATCATGAAAGTGCTTACAAATTCAAAATTACAGAGTTGGAAAGGATCTCATAGATTTTCCCCAAATTTTATAGTTGAGAGCAATGAGACAAAGAAAGGATTAAATGTCATGCCAAAAGCAACACACAGGTTTGCACCATTTCTGGAACAAGAACCTCTGCCTTCCAATGCCAAGTCCCATGTGCTTTCTGCATCTCAATGCAAAACAAATTATTGTGGGTCATTGGCTTCTGCTACTAATTTGTTTTTAAGGTAAAACATTCTGTCATTCACACAAGATTACCCATACTTTAGAGCACAAGGAATGTGGTTTGCTTCTAAGCCCAACAAATAGAAGCAAAGGTCCACAGGGTTTCAGCAATACACCAAGTTTCTCACCTTATTTACTTTTCCTATATAAGGTCATATCACAACACTAGATCTAAAGGTCAATATTAAGTTCCTTCTTACTGTTAGTGCATGGCTTCAATTAATAATCAAACTAATGTGACTGAGATTAATTGAATTACTATTGTAATGGTCAATACAATACAAAAATCTAAACTGAGTTTTACATTTCCAATCTAGGCAGAATAGATCTTGTAGCACTGTCTCTTTAAACAGCAGGTACACTCCAATGCTTCATTCTTCCCCCACCTGGCTTTGTTCAGGGGCCTTCCCAGTCCCTAGGCCAGTCTCATTCAGGGCGAGAGAGAAAGAGAGCTAGTTCTGAGGCAGCCAGAACAGTTGAGCCAAAAGGAAGTCTTGCATCAGACATTTCTTTTTCCTCTTGTCCTGCTTTCCCAAAAATAGAAAACTTCTTAGCAAACAGCTTTTAACTTAATTTTTAGTCCCAACTACCTGTCTGACCTCTTGGTTCTGCATCCATCAGCCTCTGATCTGTCCATCTGGCTGTCTTTCCTGCCTTACCCTGACCTCGATGCTTACGCCTGTTCTTCATTAGACTGGCAAGTCTACTATCACCCTCCAGTCTGACATTGATTTCTATTATTGGCTCACCTCAATAGACCTCTTCGTGGTTTTGGCTCTTTAATGTGTCTTTACTGCCTATATATAGATCCTAGTACTAAAGGAGAAAAGAGAATCATGCTCATAATCCTGGCTGAAAGCTAAAATGATAGCATTCGTGCATGTTGAAATGCAAAGAAAATAAACATTTCTGGGTTAGGTATTTCTTTTTCACTAATGAGGAACAAGCTCATTTAGACAGATAATTGTCTTTCTGCCTTGGGATTCTATTATAATGGATGACTGCCTAAGTGCTAATACAGGAGAAACAGACGGGGTGGGGGTGCAGGAGGGGAAGGGGGGACTTGAAAATAGATATTAGTCTGGTCCTGAGTCAGCAGTAAAGCACTGTTTTCTTTAAGGAAACATGGCATTAAAAACTCTAAAAGGTTTGTCACAATTTGAAATTATGAAATAATCTTTCCATTAAATACGGAATGTTTATACTCTTATTAGAGCATGGTATCCTGTTCTGTACTTCTTTAGTATGGAAAAGTTGGGAGGAAAATTAAGAGTAAATGAATTTTGCAAAAAAAATAAAAGCTAGGTTGGAAAAAGTTAAAGAAAATTTTAGCATAAAGAAAATAGTCCTCAAGCTCAGTGCCTCATTGAGTAAATAGTTTATTTATTCTAAAATCGATTTGGCACCTATCCAGTGTGGGGCACACATGTGGGAGGTGGTATTAAGTCAGAATTAATTTTTCTCTCAAGAAAGTCACAGCTTAGCAAACTGTTGTGTGAACTTATAAGTTGAGAAAGCACTCTTAGACAGATAATGTTGATCAAGTCTTCATTTTTCTACTGAGGTCCAAAGTAATACCAAGGAGACCCTTAGATATCTGGATGAGAAAGAAGAGGATGGAGATGAATACCTGGATTCTTAGATGTTAGGTTGTATAAGAAGACATTGGAGGCTTGCTTCTGTGGAGGTCAAGGTGGGCATAACTGATTATACTTTTTCTTGAGCAATTCTGATATGACCTTTTTCCATATTGTGTTCCGCCAGAGAATCACTCTGGATTGGACGTCAAAGCAGACAAGAGGACAAAGTGCTAGTCAAACTCTGAGGGACACTCTGGTGAACTTTCCAGAGTTCTCAGAAAATCTGGCTTTCCTTTCCACATTGCTGCCTCTGTCATGATCTCCTGAGACATAGTTTCTTTATTTTTTTGTCTAATATGTATTGAGCACCTATTATGAGACAAGTAGTCCACCCGAGAATGTGACTGAGATACAGGGATGGACTGGTGGAAGTGGGGGATTCAAGGGACAGGGACACCCCCACCTGGTCCTTCTGTTTTGTACCATACTACTCTGAGCTTTCACACTCTAACTCCGGCTTAAAACTTCATTTCTCCTAAACCAAACCAAATATACTACGCACTGATATATTTGGTGAACATTTGGGGGGAATTTTAAGGGTGTGCCAGTTATTTAAAAATCAAGATTTGAAAGATATATTCCTTATTTTCAATATTCCATAGTTTGTAAAAGACACAGGCAAGCAGGAAAGTATTTGCAAATAAATGTCCTATCTATCCTGTAAGAATTAAGGAGAACTTTGATTTTGGAATTAGAAAAAAAAATGCCAATCATTCTTATTGAAAAAAATTATAAGAGGAGAGAACTGAGGATTAGAAGTTGAAAAGTACAAAACGAAAATAGTAGAGAAGTTGTATATATGTATATATATTACTGTTAATTTAAAATATAATATACATGTGTATCTCCTCATCTTCCAAGCTGGACATCAGGTTAGAAGCCTCTGGTGGTAAATTCCAGACTGATGGTTTCTGCTGGACCATGGCTGAACTGTATAGGTCCCCAACCTTGCCGGTCCTGGAAAAATTGAGTGCTTTGTGTCTGAGGCAACTGTAATGATTGTCTGGATATATAACACTGACTCTATCAGCCCCATACGAAAGCTCAAAGCTTTTATAGTGCTCACTTCTCCACTCTGTACACCCACACTTTAGACCTGACAATCAGAAAAAACTAACACTCTCCCTGGTTACATTTCTTCCTGAGTATTTAGAGTTGAGCAGCAGAAAATGGAGACCAGTCACCTCTCACCAATTTCTTTATTCTTAGGCATACTAAGAGGCAGAGTCCTACTTTGTTTTACCTGAGGAAACAAGTGAAATACCTCAGATATTTTTGTGGTTAGGTCTTCTTGATCATTACGTATTTATTTTTGGACCCATTGTCTGAGTCAGTTCATGCTGCTATAACAGAATACCACAGACTGAGTGGCTAAACAACAGGATTTTTTTCTCATAGTTATGGAGACTAAGAAGTCCAAGATCAAGGTGTCAGTAGATCTGGCATTTGATGAGGACTACTTCCTGGTTTACAGATGGTCATCTTCTCTTCATATTCTCACATGCTGTACAACAGAAAGAGCAATCAAGTTCTCTCTTGTCTTCTTCTAAGATCACTAATCCCATTCAAGAGGGCTCTACCCTTATGATCTGATTACACCCTGAAAACCCCACCTCCAAATACCATCACATTGAGGGTTAGGATTTCAACATACGTGTTTTGGGAGGAACACAAACATTCAGTCCATAGTATTCTGATCCTGATCCCCCAAAATTCACATCTTACTCACATCCAAAATACATTTATTTCATCCCAATAGCCCCCAAAGTCTTCCAGCATCAACTCTAAAGTCTGAAGTCCAAAGTCTCATCTAAATATCATATAAATCAGATATGGGAGAGACCCAATAAACAGTTCATCCTGAAACAAAATTCCTCTCCACTGTGAACCTGGGAAACAAAAGAAGTTACATGCTCCCAAAATATAGTGGCCCAGCAGTCATTGGATAGATAGTCCCATTCCAAAAGGGAGAAATAGGAAAGAAGGAAGGAGGGCCAGGTTCCAAGCAAGTCTAAAACCTATCAAGGAAAATTTCATTTTATCTTAAGGCTCAAGAATAATCCTCTTTGACTTGGTTCTTTGCTTTCCAGATCCACCAGGGCAGCAGTCTTACCTCTGTAGTTCTGCCTGGTGAGGGTCCCAAGCCCACATCTCTGGGCAGCCACACCCCCATTACTCCACTAATGAAACTGAAATGAAACCAGCCCTGTCCCTCAGCCTGTGCATTCTGGTCCTGTGGTAGAAGTGGCAGCCTGAATAATCTCTGAATCACCTTCCAGTACTTTCTTCCCTTGTTCCCAGCTAAATAGTTCTATGATATGTTTCTGTCAGGTCTAAGAAGTCCAACAGTCTTCCTTTATTTTATCTTATTTTCTGTGTTACATTAAGTCCAAGTTGACAGTGTTTCTGCTCTTATAATCCCATCTCTAATCCTGGCTTTTTGTTGAGATGGCTGATTAAGTCTGTGGTTCATAAATACACTAATCTCCTTACCAAATGATCTATCCACCATATCCTTAGCATTATCTTTTAAACACTCTTTCTCCTTTTTTATAATACGGACAGCCTGAGAATTTTACAAATCATTAGGTTCTGGCTACTTTTCACTTAACAAATTCATTTTCAATTCCTTATTTGTATACCTGAAGTAATAATTGTATTTATCTCATGGAGCTATTATGATAAATGAGAGAGCACATAAATGTTCACTAAATATTAACAATTGTTGTTAGAAACTGATATGGACTAAATTATGCCTCCTCAATTATGTGTTGAAGTCCTAATCCCCAGTACTTCAGAATATGACTGTATATGCAGGTAGGGTCTTGAACGAGGAAGGGAGGGAAGACCATGTGAAGACATAGGGAAAAGATGGCCATCTACAAGCCAAAGAAAGAGGCCTCAGAAGAAACCAATCCTGCCGAAAGCTTGATCTTGCACATCTGGCCTTCAGAATTGTGAGGAAGAAATTTCCATTCTTTAAGACACCAAATCTTGGGTATTTTGTTATTACAGTCATAGGAAACTAATACAGAAACTAAATCATCAGATTTTAAAATTACGTTTTTTTAGTCTATTTGACTCTCAGAAACTAGTTTACCTTTTTTTTTTACTTTTATTTTTTTATTTTATTTTTTTTATAGTTTTTTTTTTTCTTTTTTTTTTTTTTATTTCATCTTATTGTTATGGGGGATACAGAATTGCAGGTTACATACATTGCCCATGTACCGCCTTTCCCCCCAAGTCAGAGCTCCAGGCGTGTCTGTTCCCCAGGTAGTGGGCGTTGCACCCATCATGTAGGTATATATCCCTCTCTTCCCCACCCCCCCTTCCCGAGTCAGCACCTTCAAGCGTTACCATTCCCCAAACGGTGCGCAATGCATTCATTGGTAGGCATACACCCATCCCCTCCCCCACCCCCCACCTCAGTCTGATATCCAATTGGTGTCGTTCCCAGATGTGTATTTAGGTGATGATCAGGGAAACCAATTTTCTGGTGAGTACATGTGATGCTTGTTTTTCCATTCTTGGGATACTTCACTTAATAGAATGGGTTCCAACTCTCTCCAGGAGAACCATAGAGATGTCGTATCTTCATCATTTCTTATAGCTGAGTAATATTCCATGGTATACATGTACCACAGCTTACTAATCCAATCATGTATTGATGGGCATTTGGGTTGTTTCCATATCTTTGCTATTGTGAATTGTGCTGCTATAAACATTCGGGTACATGTGTCTTTGTTAAAGAATGACCTTTTTTCCTTTGGGTATATGCCCAGTAATGGGATTGCTGGGTCAAATGGCAGGTCTACTTGAATCTGTTTAAGATACCTCCATAATGCTTTCCACAGGGGTTGCACTAGTTTGCAGTCCCACCAGCAGTGTATGAGTGTTCCTGTCGCTCCACACCCACGCCAACATGTGTTGTTTTGGGTTTTTTTGATAAAGGCCATTCTCACTGGGGTTAAGTGATATCTCATTGTGGTTTTGATTTGCATTTCTCTGATGATTAGGGATGTTGAGCATTTTTTCATATGTTTGTTAGCTATTCTTATATCTTCTTTTAAGAAGTTTCTATTCATGTCATTTGCCCACTTTTTGATAGGGTTACTTGATTTTTTCTTGCTGATTTTCCTGAGTTCTAAATAGATTCTTGTTATCAGTCCTTTATCTGATGTGTAGTATGCAAAAATTTTTTCCCATTCTGTAGGTGGTCTGTTTATTCTCTGGACTGTTTCTTTGGCTGTGCAGAAGCTTTTTAATTTAATCATGTCCCATTCATTAATTTTTGTTGCTGCTGTGATTGCCTTGGGGGTCTTCATCATAAAATCTTTACCTAGGCCAATGTCTGTAAGAGTCTTTCCTACATTTTCTTCTAGAATTCTGATTGTATCACGCCTAAGGTTTAAGTCTGTTATCCACCATGATTTGATTTTTATGAGAGGTGAAAGCTGTGGGTCCTGTTTCAGTCTTCTACAAGTGGCCAACCAATTCTCCCAGCACCATTTATTGAATAGGGATTCTTGTCCCCAGAGTATATTCTTTCCTGCTTTGTCAAAAATTAGGTGACTATATGAGGATGGTTCTATATTTGGATTTTCTGTTGTGTTCCACTGGTCTGTGTCCCTGTACTTGTGCCAGTACCAGGCTGTTTTAAGAACCATGGCCTAACGAATAGACTCAAAGAGCTGGAGAAAGAAGAACAGAACGACCCCAAACCCAGCAGAAGGCGAGAAATTACTAAGATCAAATCAGAATTAAATGAAAAGGACAACAAAGAAACTATAAGGGAAATTAATAAAACAAAAAGTTGGTTCTTTGAAAAGATAAACAAAATAGACACACCCCTGGCTAGACTAACCAAGAGCACAAAACTAAAATCTTTAATAACCTCCATTAGGAACATGAAAGGAGAAATCACAACCAATGCTACAGAGATACAAGATATCATCTATGAATTCTACAAAAATCTTTATGCACACAAACTGGAGAATGTGGAGGAAATGGACAAATTTTTAGAAACACATAGTCTTCCCAGGCTCAATCAGGAAGAAATAGAGTACCTGAACAGACCAATATCAAGAACTGAAATCGAAACAGCAATAAAAATCCTTCCCAAAAAGAAAATCCCTGGTCCAGATGGGTTCACACCTGAATTTTACCATACATACAAAGAAGAACTGGTGCCCATCCTGCATAAACTATTCTCCAATATTGAGAAGGATGGAATTCTCCCCAACACGTTCTACCAAGCCAATATAACATTGATACCAAAACCAGGAAAGGACACAACAAAAATAGAGAACTACAGACCAATTTCTCTCATGAATATAGATGCAAAAATTTTCAATAAAATACTAGCAAATCGAATCCAAGTACTTATCAAAAAAATAATCCACCACGACCAAGTGGGCTTCATCCCAGAGATGCAGGGGTGGTTCAACATACGTAAATCTATAAATGTAATTCACCACATAAATAGGAGCAAAACCAAAAACCATATGATACTCTCATTAGATGCAGAAAAAGCATTTGACAAAATTCAACACTCTTTTATGATAAAAACGCTTAACAAAATAGGCATAGATGGAACCTACCTAAAAATGATACGAGCCATATATGACAAACCCACAGCCAACATCATTCTGAATGGGGAAAAATTGAAAGCACTCCCACTTAGAACTGGAACCAGACAGGGCTGCCCACTGTCCCCATTACTTTTTAACATAATATTGGAAGTCCTTGCGAGAGCTATCAGGCAAGAGAGCAAAATCAAGGGAGTCCAAATAGGGAAGGAAGAGATCAAACTCTCACTTTTTGCTGATGATATGATGCTATATCTGGAAAACCCCCAGGATTCAACCATGAGACTCCTGGAATTGATTAATGAATATAGCAAAGTCTCTGGCTACAAAATTAATATACACAAATCAGAGGCATTTATATATGCCAATAACAGTCAATCGGAAAACCAAATTAAAGACTCAATACCCTTCAAAATAGCAACAAAGAAAATAAAATATCTAGGTATATACTTAACTAAAGAGGTAAAGGACCTCTATAAGGAAAACTATGAAACACTGAGAAAAGAAATAGCAGAACTTGCAAATAGATGGAAAAATATACCATGCTCGTGGATCGGAAGAATCAACATTGTTAAAATGTCTATACTACCCAAAGTGATCTACAGATTCAATGCAATCCCTATTAAATTACCAACATCATTCTTCACAGATGTAGAGAAAATAATTATGCACTTTGCATGGAACCAGAGAAGACCCCGTATAGCAAAAGCAATTTTAAGCAACAAAAACAAAATGGGAGGTATTAATTTGCCAGACCTCAAACTATACTACAAGGCCGTGGTTCTTTTTTTTTTTCTTTTAAAAGGTTAATTTATATGGTTTATAAGCATTTGTATTAGCTATCTATTCCAATGTAACAAGTCACCCTGAAATTTACCTATTTAAAAAAAAAAACAAAAAAAACAAGCTTCTATCATCTAACGGTTTCTGTGGATGAGAAACCCTGGTGTAGTTTATCTGAATACAGCCATTTCAAGGCATCTTACGAGGTTGCATTTAAGCCATCAGCTAGGTCTTTAGTCTTATTTGAATATTTAACTAGGGAAGATTCTCTTCCAAACTCCCTCATGTGGCTTTTGGCAGCGTGCATTTCCTCACATGTAGTTGGTCTGAGGCCATAGTTCCTCACTGGCTGTTGGCCAGAGGCTTCCCTCAGTTTCCTGCCATGTGAACCTCTCCATAAGGTAGCTCATGGAAGCTGGCCTCCTTCAGATCAAGCAAGCAGGAGGAGGAGAGAGAACATTCAGGACAGAAGCCATAGTCTTTTTTAACCTCATCTCAGAGGTGATATCCTATCACCTCTCCCACACTCTATTCACTAGAAATGCATCGTTAAATTCTGCCTACACTCAAGGGGATCACACAAGGGCATGAATACCAGGATGTGAGTATCTTAAGGGTTGCTTAATACAATAGCATTTTGAATCGAAATGGTAAAAAATAAAAGAAGTTCTATAGATTTGGGATTCTATTTGGAAAATTCTTAGAAAATGAAAAAATTCTCGGAAAATGGAAAAATTCTCAAAACAGTAAGATGGTCTTTCGGTTAAAACATTTGTCAGTTAAGTAAGCTCATTGACCACAGGATAAAATGTTATATACATAGTTTAAGATGGAGTATCCTGATTCCAGTAAGAGGCTCAATTACTGCAAATTAAGCAGCCCTTGGAGAAGAATTCTAAAAATCTTTTCCTAGTTCTTCAGAAATCATTCCCATGGTTGACATCTCTCATCTCTCATTCTCAGGGTCATGACACCACAGGTATGCTGGACTGCAGTGTCCTTTTAACTTCTGTGCTTACTTTATGAAAAGTTCAACCATCATTATACTAATGGCTTGAGAGAATAAAATTAAGGCAGTAACGCTTGTCTAGTGAACATTAAATCAAAACAAACCTGAGGCAAAAACTCTGTAACCGTATTACAGTACCAGTCTGAGCTAAAACTGAGCCATTAAGTGGTTGATGAATCCTCAGAGTAGGAGAAGACTCATTGACATAAATTTGCCATACAATAATTGAGCTGCAGAAGTGTTTGGGGAACAAAAGAACTTCTATTCCTGTGTATGTAAGCTATAAGTACCATGCTTCCTTACATCTATATATTTCACTATCAAGAGCATTAGGAAAAGTTCTGAAAAATCCCAGTAGTCATCGATTCTCATCTGTGTTTAATTACCTGAAAAATCTAGACATGTTCGAATCATCCAAGCCACTGGTGTTTTACATGACCAACTGTTTCTTACAAACGTACGTCATCAAAAGCAGTTCTGCTTTCTTAACACTTAGCGTTTTGAAATACCTCTACAGAGAAAAGCAGTATTAGAACGAGCATAAAATATACCCTGTGGAGTGTTACAACACAATGTATTCATTAAGTACTTTTTAAGACAGTTTAGTTTACTCATGAACACCATATAAAATTACAGTCTTTCTGATGTTGCAATTGGGATGGCTTTACTTATATGTTCATTTTCATTTCCTCCCCATGATTTTTACCCTTGAATCTTTCTTAAAATGTACCAAGAGCTTATTTTCTGCAAATTCAGATCCATTTTATCATTTCTAGGATAGCCACAATGTACAGATATTTACTGTTTCAAAATTATCCTTTGTGATATTTGAATAATCATTTAACACTGCTATCAGATGTTTAAAAATCATCTAATGATGATGTAATTGAAGAACAGTTGAAAATTTTTCATTGTAAACAGATATTGGTGAAGTCAACAAAAACCTAGGTGAAATGAATTATTAGTAATCTACAACTATATGGTGAATAAAAACATATAAAAGAAATTGCTGTATAAATTCACTTTAATGGAATTATGTAGTAAAACAGCGTAAGTCTGAAATAATGTAGGAAATTGTGCTTGAATTATTGAATACCTTATGGAAATGCACCTTTAATACATTCAAACAAAAACAAATAAACAAATGAATAAGATATACATTTAAGGACCTACCGATAAAGGACTACATCTCAAGTATCATCCAAATAATATAGCTACCCTTTACTTGCCACTGGATTTCTAAAAAAGTATATGGAGGCTTATTTAGTTTAAGCAAATCTTTTGATCTAGCCACATAATGGTAATCCCTGTCTTCCCCAGCCTCATATAGTTTTGGATACTAAAGACAGAATTTGTACAACTCCATTCAATTTTTTTGCCCTTCAGTCATCTTATAGACCAGTGAAGGAGACAGTTGAATAAATAAATGCAATATAATCAGATAATATTATATTATACAAATATACAAAATGCAGCAAAATCACAGGTGAGAAATAAATTGTGGTACAGTATATTACTCTCTTATTATTTTGTTTCAATCAAGTTTAACATATAATAAGCAACAACTAAGACTGGCAAGTTAAGCCAATATGAGATATGAAGTGCTATTTTCAAATAGTGATTATGAATAACTTTTCAAGGAACTGCCATCCTAAAATCTTTTAAAAGTTCAAGTAATATGGCTTTTTGAGTTTGGGGTACAGAAAACAGAATAGTGTGACAGGGACATAAATCAAATATACAGTTCTGTAAGGATCTTAAATAAATATGTTTCTACAATTAAGTTGGCCCCTGAAGTAATATTTTTACTATCAATATCAAAAATTAGTGTTTTTAGTATAAATAGTAAAAATAACACTTATAAATGCAGAATATTACATATAACTGACTGTTACTTTTTTATTTCAAAATATTAAGGGGATACAAATGTTTTAGGTTACATGGATCACTTTGATAATGTTGAGTCCCTGCTATAGGTGTGCCCATTGCCCAAATAATGTTCATTGTGCCCATTAGATAGGCTTTTGTCCCTCACCTTCTCCTCCCTGCCCCCTAGTTGATTTCCACTAAATTTTACTTCCCTCTGTGCACATTTGTGCTCATTGGTTAGTTCCAATTTAACAGTGAGTGCATGTGTTTGTTTTTCCATTCTTGAGATACTTCACTTAGGATTATGGTCGCTAGTTCTATCCAAATTGTTGCAAAAAGTATTAATTCATGTTTTTATGGCTGTATAGTACTCCATGATATACATATACCACATTTTATTAATCCACTCATGAACTGATGGGCACTTGGGTTGATTCCACATCTTTGCAATTGTAAATTATGTTGCCATAAACATTCGAGGGCAGGTGTCCTTTTGATGAAAGATGTTCTTTTCCTTTGAGTAGATACCCAGTAGTAGGATTACTGGATCAAATGGCAGGTCTACTTTTGGTTCTTTGAGGAATCTCTAAGCTACATGTTGAGGTTGGCTAGTAAACAAGTATTCTAGGTTATTATTCCTTTTTTAATACATGTATTTTATGTCAAGTGTGACTTACATGAAAAGTGAAGGACATATAACGTTTATTTGTTGTTGGATTTCATTTGTTTCCAGGAGTCCCAAATTATATTTCTGTTTTGTTTAAAAGTACAAAGTGTGAATTATCAGCCTTTCATTTGCTTTTACAGGCCACATGCCACATTGAGTCATAATCCTACTGTTGCTCTTTCTGAATTTGTGAACACTGTTCATTTGTGCTTTGAAAAGATTTTAATCAAATTATATATTTTAGTAATAGTAAAGCTATTAAATTTCATGATATTCCATTCAGAAATCACCCATCATGAGAAGTTTGCTTTCAAATATGGATAACTAATGTATCCTGCTATTTAACAATATAGTATAAACAAACACAGCCTCACCCTCTTCTCACCATTTTAATTGTATATGTCTAGGAGTTGATGTCAAATTTCAGACTAAGAAAAAATGGTTGCAACTTTTCAAACATATCACATGAGTAATCTTTAAAGAGTACATTATTCTTAAATACATTTTACTGTATTGACTTTTCATTAATGAGTTTTAGTTTTTATTTAAAGGATAAAGATTATCTAAAGTCTATCATAAATTTATTAATATGATGCTCTCCAAAATAAGATGACAATCTGAGTTTCTGCTGCATACAACAAAAGTATAAAATTGCATATAAGGAGAGGGTATCCTTGTGTACATATGTAATTTTAGAGGTTAAATAAGTGGGTTAAAGAAAGATAATTATTAAATTTTACTAAGTCTCAAATGGTCTTTCAAGTCTTCCTCTTTCTGATTGTGTGCTGTAACTTAATGTTGTTCCTCACAGATCTGACTTTAAGCATCTTTGAGTTTTTTAAGGTTGGCATAAGTGCTAAAACAAAATAAACAAATTTAGCTGTGTTAATAACGATATATACCAAATAAATTTAGTCAGCAGCACTATTTAAGACCAACCAAATCATGTGGATAGCAAAATGGTGAGTTGGTAAAGGGATCATCTTAGAATCCAAACAAAGGTCATATCAAGATTTGCCTTGAAAGTCCACCTCTACTAATAGCCTTCCTCATGGATTCTACTTTCTCCTCATGACTTCTATTATCTGTATTAAATGCAACATATATAGTAAAGAGATGTGGATCCCACCCACTACTCTGGTTCCCAAAAATGTTTACTTTAATAATCAGAGAGAGTATCCTAGTCAAGCTCTTGTGTGTGCTATTGCATGCATACTCTCTCTGTTCCCCTTTCTTTCATTTTTCCTTTTCTGGTACATTGTATCATTTATATCTATATAAATACAATACCATCTATATTCATAATAATACCTTGAAGGAGTATATAAATAAATACTTCAAAGATGACAAAAAATGTAGCAATAATTATTTAGCCCACATACTCTACTCCCCCCCAAGAAAAGCAATGTGCTGAACATACTGATATTTATACAGAGGATAGTAATCTCCAATTCTCTTCAGTGAGGAACAGGACATAAGTATTTACCAGGATGAATGATACTGTGTCCTTATCCAGTTCACAATGTTTTTCTGGATGCCCCAATTTGGTGGTTCCATGTAGTCAGTTTTGCTTCAGAGCCCTTATGACTGATCATACATGCTCTCTGTCTCCTTTTATGTACTCTAGGGATGGCCAATTCAGTGTTATGCTAAATCTTTCTGATGTGCATTGCTACAGTTTGAATGTGTTCCCCAAAAAGCATGTGTTGGAAACTTAATCCCAATGCAACAGTGTTGGGAGGAGAGGCCTAATGGGAAGTGTTTAAGTCATGAAGGCTCCACCATAATGAATGAATTGATATCAATTTTAAAAGGGACAAAGGCTGTGACAATCTCTTGTTCTGTCTCTTATGTGCTCTTTTGCCCTCCTGCCTTTTTCCATGAGATGATGCAGCAAGAAGACCCTCAACGGATGCCAATGCCATGCTCTTGGACTTCCCAGCCTCTAGAATCATGAACCAAATAAATTTCTGTTTATTATAAATTATCCAGCCTGTGGTATTCTCCTACAGCAGCAACAAACAGACTAAGACATGCATCTATGTGGTATATGTGTGCTGTACTGGCATTCAGGAGTAGTATTGGATATTAATGGAGATGGAAAAGGGATATAGTGACATAAATTCCTTTGAGTGAGATTTTTTAATTTGTTAGGAAAGTGAGAGAGTTTCCAACTGGTCTCCATTTGGACAGCACCATGATGTATACTGTGTAATAACATTGAGCATTCCTTCAGTTGCTGTTTAATCCTTTCATCCCCCATTAAATGTCACTTACACTTCCAGAACCTATTTTAAAGATTTATTAAACCAGAAGGACATTGGGATAAAGGAGGCATAGTTAAAATCGCAGGCTCTAGAATCAACTACATGATTTAATATTAAAGCCACCTCTTACCAACTGTGGGAACCAAAGAAAGTTGTTGGTTTCTTAGTTTTCTCATCTCTTAGATTCTGTAGCACCTAACTTGTTTAGTGAAGATTAAATGAAATATTATAAAGCATTTCAAAGAATGTCATGAGTGAAGTAAACACTATGAGAAAGTTAGCTTTTGTTACTATTGTAAATCTTACTATCAGAAAGGGACAAAGAAAGCTTTTGCTTTTTCTGGTATAGATTTAAGAGGTACTAGTGAAGTTTTGCTACATGGATATATTGCATAGTGGTGAAGTCTGGGCTTTTAGTGTAACCATCACACAAATAATGTAAATTTTACCCATTAAGTAAATTCTCATCCTTCACCCCCCCCACTCTCCCACCCTTTAAAGTCTCCAGTGTCTTTTATTCCATACTTTATGTGCATGTGTACCCATTATTCAGCTCCCACTTGTAAGTGAGAACATATAGTATTTGCCTTCCTGTTTCTAAGTTATTTCACTTGAGATAATGGCTTCCTCTATTCAGCTAGTGCCTGGTTCAAGATACATAAATATTGTTTTTCTTTATAATAACTTAAAGTATTTTATTCAGTAACATTTAAGTTCTATTAGCCAACATAGTATTATTAGAGAGCACATTTAAATAATTACCTAAATATTATCTAAATTTAGATATATTTAACTACTGATTATATTATCAATTAAAAAAACTAAAAGCTGTTCCCTGAACACATTTTTACTGTGTATTTCTCCTGAAAATCCTCCTTGGTTTCGGTTTTAAAACTGTATTTCAGGAGTTCAAGTGGTCAAAAAGAAAATAATAAACCAACCTTCTACTTATTCTTAATGATTAGAAAGAACATCACTAATATGAATTTTCTAGAGATTTATAGTGGTCAGGTGTCATAACATTGTTTATTGAGAACCAAATGTCACAATATGCCCTATCCCAAACTGAAATTCTTCATTGGCAATTACCTTTGTCCTCTAAACCTGCTTGTACTCCATCCATGAGCCCCCTCTTTTGTCCCTTATGTATTTTATGTCATTATCTCTGACTGTCTCTTCCATTGTCTCTCTTGGCCCCTTTTTAATGCCTTTCCTCCGTCTCTGCTTTACCTCTACCTTATTCTTTATGGATCTCATAAGTCACAGCTCATGGAATTATAGACTGTATCCACTCCCAAACGTCCTCTAGCTAAAAATACCACATCCATCATTGTTTACTTTTTGCTAAGATAGAACTTAACTGTGGGGATAACTTAACTATGGGGATAAATGGAGAATCTGACATTCCAACCTAACACTATACAACATACTACAGGTACTTATGCATGCTTAGAGCAGTTTCTTCCTGCAAGCTCCGAATAGGATTTTACAATGTTAGCACTGTCACTGACCTTTTTAAGAAAACCTTCATTCAGTATTTGGAGAAACAAAGACTGATTAACTGACTTACCCAAGTTCTCTCTGCTAGTCAATGACAGATTTTGAACAGATGGGGACCCTGGGTTCCCCATCTCACTCTCTTTCTGCTTTACCACAGGGACTTAAATCTGATAATATAATAATATTATGAAATTTGGTTTAGTTAGGACTTAGTTATAGGTGGTACTACTTTTTGTATAAATATTCACTTGGGATTTGTGAAAAATTATGATATAAAATCACCCTAACAAAAAAAATGATATAGAAATAATATATAGCCAGAGGCATAAATAGGCCAAGATCTCACATCTAATTACATTTTATGAAACAAATAATATTCAATTTATATATTTCATTGTGACTTCTCTAGGCTGTCTTCATAAGAGAAGTCCAAAACCAGATCAAGATTATTAATGTCATTTCCCTTAATTGTTTAACAAAAGGAGGAATAGACACTGAGAGCAAAGAATAGGTAAATGGACAATTTGAGTGGAAATTTTTTTTTTTTTTTTTTTTTTTTTTTTTTTTTTTTTTTTTTGAGACAGAGTCTCACTCTGTTGCCCAGGCTAGAGTGAGTGCCGTGGCATCAGCCTAGCTCACAGCAACCTCAAACTCCTGAGCTCAAGCGATCCTCCTGTCTCAGCCTCCCGAGTAGCTGGGACTACAGGCATGCACCACCATGCCCGGCTAATTTTTTCTATATATATATATATTTTTTTTTTTAGCTGTCCATATAATTTCTTTCTATTTTTAGTAGAGATGGGGTCTCGCTCTTGCTCAGGCTGGTCTCGAACTCCTGAGCTCAAACGATCCGCCCACCTCGGCCTCCCAGAGTGCTAGGATTACAGGCGTGAGCCACCGCGCCCGGCCTGAGTGGAAATTTTGAAAGAGAGCTCTCTCAAAATCTGCTTAAAAATATTGAGCCATCAGGCTACAGAAAAGAAGAATATCTATTTTTGCAACTATAGTGAAAGTCATGCAGTTTCTGTTAAGTATTTGTAAATATTCCTTAACACATGTATGATATAAATTCCCTCATCCCTTCCCATCCCTAGAAGATGATCCTGTAACTACTGTTAAGAGAATAGCATGTATAACCAATTGCTAACAATGATGAAGACTTAATGAAATGAAAAATTGTCATGTGTAGATAAAAATTTTGAAAAGTGATTCTATACAATATAGAAAACCCGAATTAATAAATAAAAAGAGAGAAGAGGAAAAAACTAGTTTAGAAGAGAATTTGATTGAAACACAGTTCTACTATGATTTATCTTGAGCTCAAGGAAAATGCTTCACATAGCATTTCACCCTTTTAGAACAGATAAGACAAATGCCTGATTACCTCACAAAGAAATTATAAAAACTAAAGACATGAGAAGAAAGCCTTTTAAAGTGGAATAAATAAGGCCTTGTGAAAGTGTAAGTATTGCTGAAAATTCTAAAAACTGAAGAGGTTAGTAAAAACAAAGCAGAAATTTTTCTGCTAAAAAATATGTATGAAAGGAGTGTAATCTAGCTGCCAATTAGGTTTTCTATTTTAACGTGGTTAGTCCCTTAAATCTTAAACCCATTATTAGGGTTCAGCAATTTACCTGTAGAGGCTGACTTTGATTTTGATACCTGTTTTGATAGGATAAAAATTTAACAAAAATGCAGACCTGTCAATTGGGCCAACCTCAATTCACAAAACATATGTCTACAATTTATTTCACCAAGTAAGAAATTATGAATAGCACAAAAAGAAAGAGCAGAGGGATAGAATGCATATGTCACATAAAGCTGTGACATGAAAGATGTTTAATCACACCAGCCAAAATGAAGTGAAAAACTATTGACATAATTCCGTCAAACATCTGCTGATATCACCAATGAAAGGGTTATTGTGTATTCTGCCAAGAGGGTCTTCCACAGCATTGGCTTACTTTAAACATTAAAACTTTAAAACCTAGTTTATAATTGGTGGTATGCCCTTTAACATCCTCACTTCTACTCCATCCTTGAACAGGGACATACACACGAAAGCACATATATACCCACAACACACATGCACGCACACACAGAGTCATCACCAGATACCTGTGCTTTCTGAGGAGACCTAGGTATAAGTTTCAATGCGCCATGGGGTCTGGTGGGGGTGGACCTACCTATTGTATCTTCATTATGAGCTCTTCCCACTCTCGGGGTGTCTTCTCATTTACCCCATGCCAGCCTTTAACCTCCACTGCTAATGCACAAGGTTCTCACCACTCAGATGCTGCCATGTAGGCTGCCACTGCTTCTCATCTCTACTACTCCTCTTCCCTTGTTTTGAGTTTTAATCTTCTATCTCTCTATTTGCACCCCCATTTTCCTTGGATTTCTCTTGAAAAGGCTTTTTGGAGGTACCCTTCTTTCCCAACCCTTCCTACAATCCATATACAGAGAAAGTACAAATACCTTATTATACAGATCTATCTACTATGCCCCACTATAATTGTATTTGTATTCTGAATTTGTACAGTTTGTAAAAAAAATGCATAATATAAACATCTTTGTGCCATTTATATGTAATGTATTATACATGTATATATGATTACATATCTACATCATATATGAGTAATTATATACTTAATATATATGATGTGTATGTCTATACACACACACATTTTCACATAACAGTTTGTAACTTCATTATGCATTCTTTAAAGAAAAGGCTGAATTTTATCCAATTTGTAGGCACATGTTGGGCAATCAATAAATATTTGAAGGATGAGGATGATGGGCATTAGACTTTTTCTTCTCTTATTGACTTCACAGCAAGCATTCACAGTGAGGCAGGCATCATATTTAAAGACTTTGGCTTGGCATGTAGGTTTAATTACTCTTCCTACTGAAGAGTTATTTCTTTCCAGTCAAAAATGTTTCCTCTTCCTATGTTTCTCTTTGGTTGTTTTTCTTCTCAGTTTTTTAAATTATTATGGGTAATAGAAAGACTTAGAGTGGTTCACAGAAACCCAGGTTTTACTCCAGGGAAAAAAGTATACAAACACAGTATGTAGGTTGACATATAAAATCTAACATATTTTTTGCCCTATGAGTACATGGTACTATTTTTAGGAATATGTAGCCACTTTGAAGTAAACATGGTAAATAGCTACAAGCAGATGAAAACAATAAGTATTCTTCCATTAACAAGAGCACTTCTTTCCTATTTTTGAAAGGAAAAAAAAGAATCAAAAGTGTTCACTGGAAGAAAATTATTCATTATAAATTAAATTGATTTCAGTTATTTAGCTTCCTAGAACTTAGACTTCTTTTTGTTATCTTATTGACTGAGGGTTGAGACAGAGCTGGACAAGCCAACCCCACCAGGTCAACACTTTGTAAAGAAAATTAATGATCATGGCAATATGATGATTTTACTAAATGCTTGGGTTTGGCAATGAGAATCCAAACTTGGGCAACCTCAGGCCAGTCCTTTCAGGTGCCACAACTCAATCAGCTCTGAATGACATTAGAACCACCAAAATAAAGTGATATATAAAGATTAACCTACAGACTTTTGTCCCAAAGTATTCTGTAGCTTTCAGATTTATACCAAACTCTGATGCAAAGATTCCAAATAGACAGAACCTCTGGATTGAAGCCCACGAGGAAGGAGACATAATTATCTGTTCTTTGAGAAGCCGCTGTTGGTTTCTAGAAATTAGAAGATTCCATTGACCATGTACTTTCTTTGGTGATGGCAAAATAATTAATCATTGATGTTATCAAATATACAAACTCATGTAAAATTTTCTCACATGGATATCTGTGATACAACAGCAGATCTGCTTTCTTACCTTTGTCATTCACTCAAGAGAATAAGTAGCCAGAACAATTCAGGAAAAATGATTGTTCTATGTAATCTCCAAATGGTGGCTTGCTTCAGATGACAGACATGGTTGTACTATAATAATGGCACTAAATATCAATATCTATAAAATTAAGTAAAATAAAAATCTAGCTTAAGCATGAAGAAGTATTTGGACTGCCTCTGCTACTCAAAAATAACACCTTTATAATTTGAAAGGAAGGTATTATTATAGTATCACATTTCTGAAAAACAAAAGATGCTAACTTTCACATTTAAAATATTGCATTTGTCAGTGGTTTATGGAGTGTGTAGGAAAACCAGAAGTTACTGATGTAAGACCTACTCACCTATCTGATAGATAAATTCCATGCAGTTATAACGGAATGTTTAAGTAAGTTATTTTGAATAAGGGCTTTTATGTTCAATGCAATTCAATGCCCCAGGCTGCAAGCTCATATTACTTGGCTTGAAGGATGTCTAGTTTCTGCTGAAACAAAAGTAGGAGACGAATTGTGTCAAGAGAAACCCTAGTTTATGTGCTGTGCCCTGGCTTACTTATAGAGGTTTCTTTGTAAAAAAGAGCGCCTGAGGGTGCAGGCAAGGTGCAGATTCTAGTTTTCTCCGGTCAATTCCAAGCAAACAAATGAAAATGAAATAAAATGGCAGTAATATAGTCTTACAAGCATAGGGAAGCTTGATCCTTCTTCTGTCAGCCTCTTTAACTTTTTCCAACTGTGTTTAGTGTTCTTCCTTTATTATTTATTGATTTAGAGGCAAAGCTTTCCTTTACACATATCTACTGGGTCTACAGAAAGTAAATCTCCAGAATGATATCCAGCTAGTATTCCTGATTTCTAAAGTGTTCTTTTTTTTCATGTGTTTGTTTCTAAATCTTACCTTCTCAGTGAGCTCTTTATGAACATGAAAGACTCTTATTTCCTACCCTCTTTCCCTGCTTCATCTTTCTCTAAGGCATTTATAACTGCCTAATGTAGTGTAAACTTTGCCAATTTGCTTTATGGAGTGCCTGTTTCTCCACCACCTTAGATTATAAACTCCATGAGGGAAGAACATTGTGTCTGTTTTGTTCATGGTTAAAGTTCCAGAGGCTTAAACAGTGGCTGGTACCTGATCTACTAATCTTGGGTCAGCGTCCCGGGAGCTAGGATTCATGGGATGAATAAGAGAGAGGGAAAGGTGGCTAGAAAGACAATAGGTGTACAACATGTGCTCTCTGTAGGTTTCCTTGCTGATTCTGGGTGGATGATTGACCTGAGGAAATTTGTCAATATAGGCTGTGTTTATTTTTTAGTTTAATCCCTTCTATGTCTTTTCTAAGTCCCCGCTTGCTATCTTCCCTGGCCTTCAATTCTTTTTTCTGCCCTATTCCACCATACAGCCCCTATATTTCTATTTCAGAAAAGTAAATAAGGAAGTTCCCCTTATTTTAAAATATAAAATGCTCCATGACCCCAATTACTTCCATTTTGATCCGTCCCCACATCTTACCCAAAACTACCATTTCCTTTGATCATAGAGTAGATGATAACTTTTAGGGATAGAACCATGATTTTAAACAAATTTATTTTAACCCCTTAGCCTCCCTAGGTTCTGTTTGCTGGTTTATTTTTCTTAACTCTAATCTCGACGTTTTGTAATATCAGCAGTGTAACAAAGCCAAATGAAATATTTTGGGCAGTTTTAGAGATCCATCTTTGGGGAACTTAGGATAACCAATTTATCCCAGTTTGCCTCCAGTTTAATTGATTTTAGCCCTTAAAGTCTCACATCTGGGGAAAGCTTTCAGTCCCAGGCAAACTGAGACAATTGGTCACCCTAAAAGTACCTCAGCATATGGGCAGGGTTTCCCTGCCTGGGAATATGTTCCTGGGCTTAGGTCTCTTAAATTTTCCCAGCTCATCTCCTCCTTCTGCTTGTGTTCTTTTAAAGCTCCAGAGCTTTGTGCAGTAGCCATCAAGGCAGTGTCAATGCTGGCTGTGATCATGGGGAAATGGGGAGTAAGAACTGAAAGGGAACCAGATATTAGTACAGCTCCAGGGCTCCTGGAAGTTGGAAACTTCTAGTTTGACTAGCTGTCTTGGATGCTCACTTGAGATAATTCACTCAAATTGTCAATGGCAACCCAAACCATAAGACAATGAACCTCTGAAAATCAACACAGATTTAAATGTTATCTTGTAATCTATACACAAACTTTATTGAAAATACATTCAGTTCTATAAGAAATTATATGCCTTCCACCTAAAAAAAATTTGAAACTAGATATTTAAAGGCCACAGCAAAGCTGATGGATTGTTTCTCAGCCTGTATAACAGATGGGTGAATACTCTACTCACTGAGAAGGCGCCATTAGCTGTGTTAGAACAGCCTCAGCTATACCATATTACCAGTCAGGAAAGAGTCATTCCAGTATAGAACTTAGCTCCAAGTGCCTCCAACTCTTATTCTACATTCATGTTTCATCTATATTATGGAAAGAAAACTAGTTTGGAATTTAGAAGTCATCATTCAGTCCAAGCTCCACTGTATATTAGATATGAGAACTTGGGCAATCACATAACATTTCTAAGGTGATCAATAAACAAGGAACAATAAGAGCTAACCTGCAAGCTTCACATGGCTATTGTTGTATCAATAAGATAATGACCTTGGAAGGTTTTCCCACACATATAACATATTACTATTTGGTAACAACATTTCTTCCTATTACATTTAATGGTGAGGCATTAAGCTATTGATGGAGAAGCTGAATTATAGCAACCAAAGAAGATGTTAGAGAGGCAGGCACCTTGAACTGGTAGCATTGTATGTAGTTAGGAAAACATAAGCTGTGTCATTATAAAACTTAAAACAACTAGGTAAAGTCGTCATTGGTGGTTGAGGCACTGTAAAGTGGGCATGGACAAACCTGTGATGTAGGGAACAGGTGAATTTGTTCAAGGTCACACAGCAGTATCTTTGTTTAAATGGTTATTCTTGCCTAGTTCCAGTAAAAATTTAAGTTATCTTGCAAAACTGAATGTAGAAGAGTCAGCCCTGAACCTGGGTATTTAAAAATTTAACCCTGGGTTCTTTTCCTTGAAACATAATAGAAAATATGCTGTCTTGGGAGCTCAGAGATCTGCAAGTTGCAACCTGCTTGTTCTTGGGAAAATTATGCGATTGGTCTGCAAAAGTTTCCTCATGTGTAAAATAAGGAGATTGGTGTTAGTTTGTGCTTTTCAAACTATTAGGTGAAATAGAATAAATTAGAAAAAAATAAGTCAGTCCAACATGTAAAGAGCTTAGAAGTCACCACTCCATCCTAACAACATTTAAAAAGCTGAACAATCTGAAAAATCAACTCTTAGATCTATCAGAGAAGGAAGGTCACAGGGCAAACTACTGTCCATAAAATTGGTGTGACAGATAGGAAGATGCAGAGATTCACAACTTATTGGAGAAGAAACTCCTCAGCATAAACCTTGGCAGGAACCCATGCTAAGGTAAGAAAACTTGAACTGTAATTTATGAATTGCTGGGGGCTCAGTGTGGACAACCTCGACAGATAAAAACTCCAGGAGGACTCAGTTATATGAGGACCCTCACACATTTGTGAATTTTACCTTCAGAAACTCTACCAGGTCCTCAGAGTAAATGTCAGAGAAAAGTCCCCTTATGCTTGAGAAGGAGAAAGGGGGAAGGAATAATTTTGAAAAACACCTAAGCATTTTGTTCTTCTTAACAAGGCCTGCCCTAGGGAGAAACTATTAATACTTTACCAGAACCTAACCTTGGGTTATATCAGAGCCTAACTGACCTGGGGGAAAATGTTTAATTAAAACCACAATGACAGAAAAATTATAGAAGATAAAAATAGGAATAAAGAACAAGAGTAACAAACAGAAAATAGTAACAAATATAATAGATGAATATCTACCAATATTGATAATTACCTTAAATGTTAACTATAAATTTATAGCATTTCATGCACATATTAGAAAAAGTAAAAATCAATCTTCTAAGATTCCATCTTGGAATACTAGGAAAAAAAATATCAAATTAAATACAAAGTAAGCAAAAGAAAAGAAATAGTAAAAATTAGATAAGAAATCACTAACATTGAAAACAGGAAATCAACAGAGAAAATTAAAAAAAAAAACAAATAAGAGGAAGAACAAAGCAAGAATGTCCCCACTCACTACTCTTTTTTAACATCTATCTGGAAGTCCTTGTTAATACAATAAGACAAGAAAATGAAATAAAATGCGTCTGTGTACAGATTGGGAAGGAAGGAATAAAACTGTATTTGTTCACAGATGACATAATCATCTATGTTGAAAATCTAAAAGAATAAATAAACTCCTGAAATTTGTAAGTGATCATAGCGAGGTTGTATGATATAAGGTTAAATTAAAAAAATCAATCACATTTTTATATACCAGCAATGAATAAGTATAATTTATAATTAAAAAGACATAATTTACTCTCAAAAACCAAAATATTTAGATGTAAATCTAACAAAATATGTGTAAGTTCTATATTAGGAAAATTATGAAACTAATTAAAGATATCAAGGAAGCACTAAATAAATGGAGAGAGAGACAGGAAGACTCGATATTGTCAAGATATCGTTTCTTCTCAATTTGATCTATAAATTCAAATTAATCCCAGTTAAAACCCCAGCAAGTTATTTTGTGGGTA
Source organism: Eulemur rufifrons (assembly GCF_041146395.1). NCBI lineage: Eukaryota > Metazoa > Chordata > Mammalia > Primates > Lemuridae > Eulemur > Eulemur rufifrons. The sequence continues at coordinate 67,101,553 of NC_090997.1, read as the reverse complement.
TCAACAAACTCATTCTGAAGTTTATATAAAAAGGTAAAAGACCCAGAATAGCCAACACAATATTGAAGGAAAAGAACAAAGGCTGAGGACTGAGACTACTCAACTTCAAGTTTTACTATAAAGCTATAGTGATCAAAACGGGGTAGTATTGGTTTAAAGAGTATACAAATAGATGAATGGAACAGAGTAGAGAGCCTAGAAATAGACTCACATAAATAAACTGATCTTTGACAAAGGAACAAAGGCAATACAATGGAGCAAAGATAGTCTTTTCAACAAATGGTGCTGGAACAACTAGACATCCATGTGAAAAAAAATGGATCTAGACGAAGACTTTACATACTTCACAAAAATTCACTCAAAATGAATTATAGACCCAACTGTAAATGCAAAACCATAAAACTCCTAGAAGATAACATAGAAAAAAACATAGCTGACTTGGGTGTTGTGGTGACTTTTTTGATATAACACCAAAGGGAGAACCTATGACAGAAATCATTGATAAGCTATACTTCATTAAAATTAAAAACTACTGCTTTGCAAAAGACAATGTCAAGTAAATGAGAAGAAAAGACACAGACTAGGAGAAAATATTTTCAAAAAACATATCTGATAAGGGACTATTACCCAAAATATATAAAGAACTCTTAAAAGTCAACATAAGAAAAATGAACAATCCAGTTTAAAAATGGGAAAGACCCGAACAGACACCCCTGCCAAAGGAGATATACAGATGGCAAATGAGATGTTCAATATCATATGTAATTAGGGAATTGCAAATTAAAACAGCTGTAAGATACCACTACACATTTATCAGAGTGGCGAAAATCCTGACACCACCAAATTCTGGGGAGGATGTGGAGCAGCATGAACTCTCACATATTGCTGGTGGAAATAGTACAGCCACTCTGGAAAATAGGTCAGCAGTTTCCTTACAAAACTAAACATACTCTTGCTATATGATCTAACAATTGTACTCATGGGTGTCTACCCAAATGAGTTGAGTTATGGGCACACAAAAATTTGCATACAGACGTTTATACCAGCCTCATTCAAATCCAAAATCATGGAAGCAACCAAGATGTCCTTCAGCAGTGGATAAATTAACTGTGGTATGTCCAGACAACAGAATATTATTCAGTGCTAAAAAGTAATGAGCTATCAAGCCATGGAAAGACATGAAGACATGGAGGAAACTTAAATGCATATTACTAAGGGAAAGAAGCCAATCTGGAAAGTCTATATACTTTATGATTCTTACTATGTAACATTCTGGAAAAGGCAAAATTATGGAGATAAAAAGATTAGTGGTTGCCAAGAGTTAGAGGGCAGGGAGGGATAAATAGAGAACTGAGGACTTTTAGGATCGTGAAACTATTCTGTACAATACTACAGTGGCAAAACTACATGTCATTACACATTTGTCAAAACCCACAGGATGAACAACACCAGGAATGAACTCTAATGTAAACTGTGGACTTTGGGTGATAATGATATGTCAATGTGGGTTCTTCAATTATAACAAATGTACCACTGGTGCAGAATGTTGTTAGTGGTAGAGGTTTGCCTGCATGGAGGCAGTTTTACCTGAGTAGAGGCAGAGGGTATCTGTTCAATATTTCTGTGAACCTAAAACTGCTATATAAAAAAATAAAGTTTATTAATTTAATTGTTTTAGAAACGGGGTCTCATTACCTTGCCCAGGCTGGTCTCTCGAACTCCTAGGCTCAAGAGATCTTCCCAACTTTGCCTCCCATGCTGCTGAGATTACAGGAATGCACCACCAGGACTGCCAAAGTTTATTAATTAAAAAAAAAAAAAAAACATAAGCCAGGCATGTGGTGCATACCTGTAATCCCAGCACCCCGGGAGGCTGAGGCAGTAGGACCGCTTGAGCCCAGGAGTCTTGCTCAGTGAGCTATCATTACTCCAGCCTGGGAGACAGAGTGAGACCATGTTTCTAAAAAGAAAAAGCAATAGGTCAGAGTACATAGCTTATAGTAAGTATAATTATGGTTTCTTGAAATATGTTTCAGTAGTGTATGTGTATGTGTTTGCATGTGTTTGTGTGTTTACACCCATACAATGGGTCACAATGTAAAATGTATTTCTCACTGTGGTTCGTGGTCAAAGCCACTTTCTTTTTTTTTGATGTCTTCTAAAATTCTTTCTAAGTCTTGTTTTCCATTGATTTTATCATGCCTTCCCTGGTTTTAAAGTAGAAAAGCATCACCTCCATTTCAATTATTTTCATACTTGATTTTTTAGTTTAAAACATTTTCCTAAGATACTGCTACATTAGACTATTTCCTTACTCTTTTCTTTTTTATTCTTAACCCTTACCCATAAATACTTCAAAATTCTTTGCTTTTCAAAGATGACCAGGTTATAAGACACTTTCTCTGACCACAGATTAATTGTAGCAATATTTTCTACTTAAATGTATACCCATTTGAATATACTATATTATAAATATAATATTTTAAAAGTTAACAGATTTTATATTCTCTTTACTTTTTGATGAATGGCAACAGCTCTAGGGCACCTGCTTTTGGTGTTTTCAATGTCCCTTTCAATGAAATACTTCCTGGAAGGAAGAAATAGACCTTGGGAAATAAAAATGATCTGAAGAGCTAGTCATTGTAAGCTGTGATCAATGAAATGGAATCTTCTCTCTTAGACTCATACGTATGTTCAAACCAAGATAAGCATTCATATGCTTCAATTATAAGCAAAACTTTCTTGAGAGACAAGTGGCAGGGAGCACCGAAGCTGAAAGCAATGTGACAACATGGTGGCACACAATGGTGAGAAACAACTCAACCCTGTAATTAATTTCCATCATTAAAGTCCCATCAATATCACTTAGCTGGATGACTCTGACAGGATGGGAATATTACCTAGAGACAAATTTCCTACTTCAAAGGTTATAGCACTGTTTGCATATGTACTTTAGAATAAATTATAAAAGGGTGAAAAATGTGGAAAACATTATGTATAACCCACAAATAAGTTGGCAGAGCATAAATGTATATGCTTGACATTGTCTGTGGTGAATACAAAGCATTGCACATTTTTCTCCTTTAAATGAAAATGCAGAGGTTCAGTTCCCAAAATTGGATTGAAAAAACAATGTATATGTAGGATCAATTTATATAAAATCCCAGAATTTTTTATTTGCAGTATGTAATGATTAATACCTGTGAAATATACAAAATTTCCTCTAACCTGGGCCACTGTTAGAAAATAAAGAAGTAATGGAGAAATGAAATTAGATGTAAACAATTGCTAAGGAGACACTAGATTATTAATAAATGAATATGGAATGGACAAAATAGGAAGAAAAGTATCCCTTAGTAGCTATAGCATTAAGGATAAAGAAAGCAAAATGTTTCCAGTGCACATCACTAAAAAAGTTTTATGAAAAGCTGTAAAAAATTTCCCTTAGGCTCAAAATTTAGTTTCTCTCATCCTAGCCAAAGTCTGGCAAGTGATTTATTTAAAAGACTATGCTGAACTCTCCTAACTAAAAAATACTACATCATATAACACTTCCTGTCCAAGATATATTATTGCATTAGGTTTATTGTTTTTTAAAGCATAGATACATCACTTAAAATGATTTCTAATCCTCAATCTCTATACCCATTTCACTCCCTTTCTTTGAAAATCTGAATACATTCCAGTAATGAAATGAGGATAATTTCACACTATTTTGTGACATATGACAAAATCTGGACTAAAAACTACCTTTAATTTAAACTTGAATTAATATAGAAAGTAAATCAAATGTTTGAATCCTTCTTCAAATTAAATCAATGTAAACAACAAAATGACTCTTTGTTGGATACTTCTGACTTTTAAATTATATTTCCACCTTGACAAAAATGTAACTTAAACATGCTTCAGGCGTATGTATGAATAACATGGTGACATTTCCTTCAGCATTTAAAAAATGGAAAAATATTTAAAGTGGATGGATGAGTTACTTGTAGAGAAAGGATTCATAATCTTGCCTCAGGGAAACCATTGCCATTATACTATTTCCCAGTTTTTAATGATGTTTTTGAATTACCTCATTGTGAGACTCAAAATCAGTTGAGACTAAGCTGATAGAATTCAAATATCATAGTCTCTATAGGTAGATAAAGTTCAGGCTCAGATTCTACTGTTTATGGACTAGATATGGTAATGCTGTTTGTTTGTTAACTCACTCAACCAGTATTTTTGAGTGTCTGAGATACACCAGATATTGTGCACTATGGTAGGCGTTAGGAATATAACAATGAATAAGATAGCCATTATCCCTGATGGAGAAAACTAAAAAAATAAGCATTCATAAATAATTAGAAAAAATTAGTGCAATAAAAAAATTCTGCAAAAAGAGAGAGAGAGAATGAACCAGAATCGGATGGAAAAGTCATGGAGATCCCTTGAGGAGATGTCATTCAGACTGAGATATCAAGGATGAGACAGCCAAAGGGTAGAGCTTTCTCAGAATAGGAAAACAGCTTATAGACAGTCTTGAGTCAAGAAAAAGCTTGCAATGTTTTACAAAGTGAAAAAAGGGAAATGAGGCTGAAGCAAAGGTGAGTTTCTATGAAAGGAAAGAAGGGATATTTGGTGATTTTAGAGATGTCCATCAAGGCCAGTTCATAGCATTTCCTGTTAAGTCATAGCAACAAGTTGATATGTTATTCTAAATGGAGTAGAAGCCGTTAAAGAATTTTAACAAGTATTGTAGCTGATGGTCTACTATATATGATTGTTTATCTACTTAAGAAATAGTTGGATAATAGAAACAAACTAATGGACACATAATTGAGAAACAAGAGTGGATTGGAAATTACAGTAAAAATATGGACAGTTGTACTGAAAAACTTAGTATTGTGTTTTGCATAGATAACGTATATAGTACTATCTAAAAAAATTGTTCAAACATATTATAATATTATACTTGCTTTTTTCTACCACCATCCCACTTTTATTTACTTCTAGGTGACAAAATATATTATAAATATGTGAATAATCCAGCAAAGACAGTGACTACTGCATGACCACAGTTAGGACTACAGCAGGAATTTTCACACTGTTGTATGGATCTGGATCTCCAACAGAGGACAATAGGTTATGTAATAATGAATAGTCAAGAGCGCCTGCCTTTTTTCCTATGGTGGAGGAAACTGAAGCTCAGAGAGGTAGAGCCACTTCACCTTGTCGAAATCAGTGGCAAAGTGAGACCATAATTCAATTCTTCCAATAAATGGCTTTTAAGACTATGATGCATGAAATGTTTTAGGATAAAAGGAAATTTCTAGGTTAGTTTGGTTTATGTCTAGTTTTTGTTTATTTGTATGTTTTTTTTTATTTTATTCTTTCAAATGATGTTTTATATGTGTGTATTTGTGGTGTGATACATTGGGAATGGGGGAAGGTTTGCCACATGTCCACATTTTTCTTGTAGCTATTATAAAAGGCAGCTAAAAATAGATAAAATTTATTGAGCTTCTACCAAGTGTCAGGAAATGGCAAGGCCATCCATTAGTTTCTTCATGCCAAACATCTGCGGTTATCTTTGATAGCTCTCTCTCATTTACACTGAATATCTAATCAAGTACCAGGTCCTGTGAATTCTACCTACTAAATATATCTCTAGTCCAATTACTTCTCAACATTGTCATTGCCAGCACCCTAGATCAAACCTCCATCTTTTGGCCTAAACTGCTGTAATAGTGGAGCTTCCCTTATCTTCTCTTAGCCCCTCCTGATCATTATCAGCATGGCATTCAAATTAATCTTAAAATATTTTTCTATTTAGACACTTCAGTGGTTATCCCACGTTAAGAACCAAAATCCTTCACATGACCTTCAAGGCCCTGCAAAGTCTCTCAGAATCTCCTTTTCTGCAACTCTTCCCTTTGCTTGTAGTACTATAGTGCCTCAGTTTTTGTTTTGTTTTTCATTTTACTTATTTCGTTTTCTCCATGCTCCAGCTTGGAGGCACAGCCTTAAGTTCTTTACCATTGCAATTCCTTTTTTCTGGAATGCTCAACCCCTCCCTCTTCCACTAAAGTAATTCTCCTGAAAGAGTCAGCTTATATATCACTTCCTCAGAGTAAATATTTTTAGTTGGTTAATTATCCCTGTATTTCTCCATTCTATCACTTATAGCAATAGTAAATCAAACATTTGTTTATGTTTATATTTATGATCATAAACTGTCTCCTCTACTAGTTTTAAAGCCCCAAGTGTGTAAGACCCTATTTTCCAGGTTTATAACTCTATTTCCAGTACAAAGGACAGAGGCAAGTTCATATTAGCATTCAATAATTATTTGTTGAATACGTGAAAAGAATGTTATTTAAGAAGATTTATATACATAGGAAAACTCATCATAAAAAGACTCAGAGTCTTCTTAGGTTGGCAAGAACTGATTACAACCTGAATGAAAACATTAGTGCAGCTAAGAAAGCCACAAGTGAATGACAGGAGGGCATTCATTAGTCCTGATGGCCCAGGCAGAGATCACGAGAGCACCTATTCTCACTGGGAAAAAACCTCATGCTGCAATATTTTTGTGTTGATTTTATCATAATACTCAAGATATTTAATTTATCTAACTCATTCCATTTGCTCAAAAAACAAGCTTCTGAAGGTGACTTAATCCCTCTTATAGATATACCTTTGAAGAAAATGTACTGGCCATGAATATGTGAGTTTTTCTACAACAGGTACATTTCTATTAATTAACATATTGGGTTTTCTGGTTTTGTTAATAAAATGTCCTGAGTTAATGTGAATTCACATCCTAGAGATTTTAGAGATGAATACACTCTTGAGTCTAAAAGTTAAAATTTATTTTCTCAGTCTGTGAAGTTGATGACCAAACATGGACCATAGTAAATGATCAAGGTAATGACTCTCATTTACTGAGATAATTGGAAATCTCCTTGCTGAACTCTCCTGATACCATTATTCTGTCTTGTCTATCTTTTTTAAAATTCTACAAATGGAAATTAAAAATTCCCTTCTTTTAACAATGATTTTTCTAAGTGGAAAGCAAATATGCAATAATAAATTATTTAACAAAAACAAACTAGAATATAGAAGATACAGCAAGAGCTGTACATAGAGAAAAACCTCTTAAAGGCAACATATTATGTCACTGTTAAAATAAGAGGAAATAAACATTTAAAAAGCAAACAAAAAGAAGCTAGAAAAAGACATAGAGGTAGAGGTAGACAGTAATAAATTAAAAATGAAAAATCAGTAAAAAGGATGAAAATCAAGGCATATTTCTTTGAACTTTCAAAAAAATTTGTAAATGACATTAATTATGTTATTGGTTGAATTGTGCCCCACCCCACCAAATTTCATATGTTGATATCCTAACCCCCAGGACCTCAGAATGTGACCTTATGTGGAAATCGTGTTGTGGCAGATGTAATTAGCTAACATGGAGCTATACCGGAGTAGGGTGTGTCCTAATCCAATATGGCTGGTGTCCTTACAAAAATGGGAAATTTAGAGACAGACATTCACACAGAAAGAATGCCATGTAAACATGAAGACAGCCATCTCCAGGCCAAGCAGAGAGATCTGGAACAGATCCTTCCCTCACAGCACTCAGAAGGAGTTAATCCTGCCGACACCTTGACTTCAGACTTTTTGCCTCCAGAGCTGTGAGACAATAAATTTCTGTTGTTTAAACCACCTAGTTTATGGTCCTCATGCTATGGCACCCATAGCAAACCAATACAAATCGAATCAAGAAAAATGAGAGAAAAACACAAATAAATAAAGTTAGACTAAGGGGGAAGAAAACAACTGTAGGTTTACACTATAATTCTGTTAATAAATTTAGCTATTAAAAATGGATAATATTCTTTAAAAATATAGATCCCCAAATTTCTTTAGAAATAGATAAAGTTAAAAGACAAATAGTTACAATAAATCTAAAAAAAAAAAAAATCAAACTTCTTCTATATAAGAAGCATGAGGGTCAGATTTCTTTACATATAAATTGCATTAAACTATCAAGAAACAAATAATTCCATTTTCAAAAAATAAGCTGTCAATCAAGGCATTACTAAGTTCATTGTATAACACTGATAAGAAAATATGACCAAGTTAATATGTTTATTAATCTATCTCACTTATGAATATACATGTAAAACTCAACCTTCACAAAAAATATGTAGAATCTATGTGGATATAATATCTATGAATTTTTTATGAAAGATAGGAGAATATTTAAATGATTGAATGTTTCCAGATGGGACCAATAAGATGTCAACACTCCTTTAATTACTATATGGGTGTAAAAAAATCTAAAAATTATTAAATTCCAAAAGGCTTTTTAAGAATATCTTAATTATTCTAAACCAAATCTGAAAGAATAAATATAGAGTATTAATAAAAGTTATTTTCTTACAAAATCATACTTTTGCTTTACTATTAATATTTACTAAGCTAAGCTTTTACGAGTGTCATCTTGTTTAATCCTCACGACAATTCTGTAAGGTGGGAATTTTTATTTCTCATTTTACAGCCGAGGAAACTTAGTCTTACATTTCCTCAGCTATAAAATTTCCCAAGAACACATATTTAGTAAATAGCAGCATAGAAGTTTTGACCCAAGACTGTCAGCCCTCAAATCCCCTAGTAGTAAGTACATGACATATGTGCTCCCTGGGCCTTCTAAAGCTGCAGAACTTAAAACATCAGACCCAAAATACACGTCTGAAAACCTGATCAGAAATCTGAGAAATGGATTATAGAAGTAGTCCACCAGGCAATCTAAGGGAAATTACCTCTGACTTTACTTGGTTTTTTCCTTTCTTTCTTTCTTTCTTTTCTTTCCTCCTTCCCTTCCTCCCCTTCCTTCCCTTCCTTCCTTTCCTCCCTCCCTCTCTTTCTTTCTTTCACTACCTCTGGCCCTTCCTTTTTCTGTTCTGTAAATCTGTCCATCTGGTTCTACCCCATGGCCTTTGTATTCACTCCTCCGTCTGCCCGGAACTCCTTTACCCAAACTTTCAATATGTGATACTTCTTAATTTATGTCTTAAGTTGAATGTCACCTCCTCAGACCCCCTATATAAAATAAGATAGGAACGTAAGAAGTGAAAAATGAAATCTCCCTTCACTGCCCCTCCAAGCTGCTCTTTATCCCATCACTTTGTAGTACCTCCCTTGGAAACACGGACCACTCTCTGAAATCACCTTCTTTCTTCATGTGTTTAACTGTTAATCTTCTCTGCTCCACCCTACTGTGAGGAAAGTTCTGTTAGGGCAGTTCACCATGACAGTTCCAATATTTGCAATAGTGGCTGATAAACGGTAGGATCTCAAAAATCTTTGCTGAATGAGTGAGTAATCTAAAATGAATACATCAGATAATAAATGGGTAAATACCTGTTAATAGGGTTACTTCTGAGCATGGAAACTGAAAATAGTAGTAAAAAGGGAGAGTGGGCTTTTCATTTCTTATTTTAAAGCATTGTCTGCTACTTGAACTTTTTTTAAACAGTAGGAATGTATTACCCTCACTCATAATTTTAAAAAATGTTATTTTTTTAACTGAAAGTTATTTTCTCACTCCACACACCAAAAATAAACTCCAGAAAGTTAAAGTAAGAAGAAAAGGGCAGGGAGAGAGGAGAGAAGGGGAAAAAATAAAATAAAAATAAAAACCTAAGAAAAATTAGAGGAGAATAGGTTAGTGAAATAATCATCTTCTCTCTGAAATAGAAAACATTCCTTAAGTATTAAAAATGAAAAAACTTCCTTAAAAAACACTGATAGAAGCATATAAATATGTAAAAATTTCAATATACAAAAAACATCTTAAGGTTACATGGGTTGCTTTTGTCATGCTTGAGTCAGGGCTGTAGGTGCGCCCATCATACGGATAGTGTTCATTGTATCTGTTTGGTAGGTTTTCATCAGTCCCCTCCTCCCCACTCCCCCCTACTTGATTTTCACTGAGTTTTACTTCCTTCTATGGATACGTGCGCTCATTGATTAGTTCCAGTTTAATAGTGAGTACATGTAGTGTATGTTTTTCATTCTTTATATATTAATACTTCACTTAGGATAATGGTCTCCAGTTTCATCCAAATTGTTGCAAAAGGCATTAATTCATCCTTTTTATGGCTGAGTAGTATTTCATGGTATACACATACCACATTTTGTTAATCCACTCACGAACTGATGGGCACTTAGGTTGATTCCACATCTTTGCAATTGTGAATTGTGCTACAATAAACATTCGAGTGCAGGTGTATTTTTGATAAAGCATCTGTACCCTCGTAATATTTTGAAATAAAACATAAACAAAAAACCTATATTTTGATACATAATGCATCCCATTATCTCACATGATTATTGAGAACATGTATTTAAATATGATTTAAGGAAGTGCCATTGATCTAAGTAATTACAGGGTTTGGAATTGGCATCAAGAGTGAACAAAATGATGGTCAGAACAGAAAAGGAGCTAAAGGGAATTTACACACGAACTTGGAGGGCTAGGAAAATTGAGATATGGAAGGGAAAGCACGGCATAGAAATATAGTTAAATATTGAAAAGAATGTGAATCTTGAGACAAATAGGCCTTGTTTTGACTTTCTTCTCTGCCAGTTATTTTCTGGGCAACCTTGAATAACTAACCTCCCTTGGTCTTAGTCCCCTCAACTGTAAAATGGAGACAACTATGTCGTAAAATTGAATGAGGTAAATATATTATAAACTTAAAAAACCTTTAAAAAGCTAATTAAAAGAGTAAGGAAAATATTTGTGACTAATACAACAGACAAATAGTTAATATTTTTAAGGTGCAAAGAAAAACAATGCAAATATACAAAAAAAAATGAGAAAGAACATGAATGGAAAACTCACAGAAAAAAATATGAAATGCCTCATACATTTGTTTTAAACTTAAGCTCACTAGTAATCAAATGTATGTAGGTTAAAACAAGAAGGTACCATTTTTCACCCACAGAATTTTCAGTGAATAGTCAAACAAAAGATCAAGGTCAATGATCTCCAGGCTCAACTGAGCATTGTTTTTAACTGTTATTTGGAATATAAATTGGTCGCTTTTTCCTGGAAAACAGTTTATCAATATGCATTAAGTCTGGAAAATATTCAAACCTTTTTATTCAGCAATTCACCTTCTAGAAAGATATTGAATAACTTAATAATGAATTTATGAAAAGCTTTGAATTGATTATGTTCATTTCAATGTTTATGTAATAACAAAAATTGAAAACAAAACAATAGAAATGCCATAGAGCATAGGAATGGGAGGAAACCATGGTTTATTCACGCTACCCAATAATATGCAATTAATAAAAATATTTTAGAAGAATTCTTAATGATATTAAAAAATATCAATGGTATATGATATTGAATGAAAGAAAGGCCGGGCTCAGTGGCTCATGCCTGTAATCCTAACACTCCGGGAGGCTGAGGCTGGATAGGAGTTTGAGATAAGCCTGAGCAATAGTGAGAACCCATCTATACTAAAAATAGAAAAAATTAGCCAGGCATGGTGGTGTGCGCCTGTAGTCCCAGCTACTGGGGAGGCTGAGACAGTAGGATAGCTTGAACACAGGAGTTTGAGATTGCTGTGAGCTAGGCTGATGCCACAGCACTCTAATCTGGGCAACAGAGTGAGACTCTGTCTCAAAAACAAAAAAAGGAGTACCAAGATAAACAGAAATATATCCTGAAGAAAATACACCAAAATATTTTCAGTTTTTATATATGGAATTATCTATAAGTAAATTTGTTAGGTATTAGTTATTCCTTATATGTTTGTATATTTGCTAATTTGTTTAAATATTACTTTTGATGTCAAGAAAAATTATATTTTATATGACAACATGGATGTTTTTATTAGTAAAATAATTAGAAGGATAAGTTCCCTTTCTATGCTCTTTAAATACAGTACCTGCATGCTCTCCTTTTAAAAGTAATTACCAAAATATTTTAAAGTTGCCATTTCTCTTTGACAATGAGAAAACTGAGGTTTATTCCCATTTTAGTTTAAGTGCATTTTATTATACTTCAAACTTTTGGTGCCTTATTATCATAAATATTTTTATTTAATTTTATTTTGTTTACTGTAATTTTTAGGCAAATTGAAGGAAGACCTCAGTGAATTTTTAAAACAGTTTGAAAAAATGTTCCCATAACATTTTTAAACATTAATGTGGAAATATTTATTTAAACTTTTTTTCCAGCTTTGTGTAGAAAACAATTATACTGCATAAAGACCAGAGAATAAATAGGACAAGGATAAAACAATGCCTGCCTTCATTCAGTATCCAACATGAGAAGAATACAAAAACAAAATGATGACCTTAAAGAATGAAAATAAATTGGATTTCTGAAAGTCTTTTAGTTTTAATAATCTACAATGTTAATAGTATGTGGGAAAATTAAAACACTAACTTTATTTTGTCTGTGCAGCATTATTGTAATTGGTTTTCTTCAGTGTAATGGACATTGAAATCACATTTTCAACATTTTTTGAAGACTAGAAGTCTGACCTGAAGCAGAGTTTTAGTGAATTATTTGCAATATTTTAAATCATTTGATTCCTATAAGAATCTGTTTTAATTTATTAACAAAATAGATACCATAAAACAATATTTACATTCTGATCCCAGAATATGTTTTTGTTTATTATGGTTTCTCTGTTGCTTCTGAACCTTCTGGTTCAGATTAATATTCTAATAAAAATGTCTATGGTCTTTATTATTCTGGATAAAAATAACCTAACAATGTCTTCTCCCAGAAGAAAAATGTGTATATATTCAAACAACAACATGACTGTCAATTTTTATTCTAATTTTTTTAAATTTTGAATATAACAGAAGGACTGAGACATGCTTACAAAAATCATGCAGCTCAAAAGTAGCAAAAATCCGTGTGGGCTAATGTTCTGCTAACACAGGAATTTAGTCTAAAATACTCCCCAAAAATGTTTCCTCAATCTCCATAAGGACATAGGAAGTAACGAATAGGTGGCATGTTATGTCTTGCAGATCACAGGGTCCATTTCACAATTATTCCCCGTCCTAGATTCTTAATGTCATCCTAATGACGCTACAAAACAAACCCCTCCAAAAATGTGAGCATGCCATTGTAGCAGTGCAGTGTCATGATGACACACTGTACTCAGAAGCAAAGTGACAAACGATTAAAGATCTTTATTTAAAATTTTGATATTTCATTCATCATTGATGTTTTCCATTATTTTTATTTTTTATTTTTAACTTATTTTTCTTTTAATTGACAAACAATTTTACGTTTATCATGTCTATCATGATGTTTTGAAATCTGTATACACTGTGGAATGGCTAAATAGAGCCGATTAACATGGGCATTACCTCACATGTTTATCATTTCTGTGGTGAGAACACTTAAAATCGTGATAGTACGTTAAATATTACTAACCTTGATTACTGAGTTTTGGGCACCCTTTTAAATTTTGCACCTCAGGTGAGTGCCTCACTCACCTCACCCTAGTCCCAGATCTCAATTATAATTTCTGTTATGTTTATAGTTTATTTTAGTTGCCAAATGAATTCCTAACATTATTTTGTTGCTATTTCCTTTTTCAAAAAGAAAATAATCATGCCTATAGAAACAGAATTAATTTCAAAAGATGTAATTTAGCCCAAATAAGTTCAAGGAATGTAATTAACCAGGTGTTGGTGGCTGGCAGAGTTCTGCCAAATTTGAGAATGAGGCAAAGTATACATGTTTTTGTTCCTCTTTTCCCCTTGTTCATTACAAGAGGAATAACTATGGGCAAGGCAGCTTCCTTTGGCCAAATAAATCTCATAATACTCCTCGTCTCTGTGTTACTCCCTGTTCCAGATTACACTCACCCTCTGCCAGCATCTCCACTGGTCTAGGCATCATGATCATGATTGGCTGAGATGATGTAGACCCTTATCCCTGGTCATCTTGCCCTTCTCATGCTATGGCTGCTGCACCTGCCCATTAATTATCAATATTGGACAAAGAAGTACCCAGAAAAGCTCCAAGAGATCACCTGGATGTCAAGCATATTCCTGCCCAAATTGTGTAATAGCGTCCCTACCATATCCTGATGATCAGAGTCAATTGCCCCTGCCAGGATAACTTTTTTCCTTCCTGCTTATCTCTTAGAACAAGAAATCTAAAAAAAGAAGTACCACAGTTTAAAGTTTAATGAAAGTCTCACTGTGTCCCAAATTAGAAACATTACCCCTCTGGGAACAAGAATTTATACAACAGAGAGTCTAGAATTGTGGAAAAAGGAAGCACAAATTACCTAAGTCGGTCACTAAGAATGATAATAGGCAAGACTACTCCAACTTCTATCCCTTGTTTTGGAGACCTATGTATTCTATTATAGAGACATATATTGATCTTTGACTTAGGGGTGCGTTCTACATCCCAAAAGCTGGCACCCTATTCTTTCAGAATCTTATGTCCAAGCTGGCTCTTCATCTGAACCTTCAAAAGGCAAATCCATTTCTCAATTATTCTAGCAGCTTTGGGTGGTACCACATCATTTGGCCCAGTGACTCTCACGATTATGTACATACTGACACAGCAACTTTGCTGTAAAATTGGCCCCTTGATTCAATGAGATACTATATGGGATCCCATATTGGTGAATCAAGCATTGTGAAAATCCTAGAATAGTGGTGCTGGCTGAGTGCTTGTAGGCAAGAAAGGCAAACCCATACTCGAAGTACAAATCAGCTCCAGTCAAGATGAATCACTGCACCTTTCAGGACAGAAGAGGACTAATATACTCAATCAACTGGAGACCAAATGACTGATAGATCTCTACAAGAAATGGAACTACATCCAGTGTTGAGTATTGGTTTCTGTTGCTGTAAGGTTGGATGTTTGGCTGTGGAAATGACTAAAGTAGTGAATAAGACCTTGTGTCATGTGGAAAGCAGAGGTTGAGGCAATGTGTGGAGTACAAGAATATTATTGGGTGGGAGGAAGGGGGTAATGAGTGTGAAATACAAATGGAGAGAAAAGCAAAATTGGACAGGGAAAGACCACAGAACACAATGCAGATCTGATACTCGTGAAAGGAAAGTGAAGAGGAAGTAGAATTTTTTCAAGGAGAGCTTCAGAACACAGTAGAAATCGGACAAAGTCTGGCCAACCCAACAGGGACTTCCAGACTGAAGATTATCCATTAGAAGAATCCAATATTTGGCTAAAATGTATAGACCCTAGTATTCTGCCACAATCAATAACTGGCTGGGGGCAATGTGAAGAAAGAGCCCAGCCTCAGCTCAAACTCAGAGGTAGATCTTTAAGGCATTAATAGCTAAAGGCTGTCAGCTAACTGTACTCCTTAAAACTAAACAGGAAATGTTTGTGGAAGGAAAATGCAAGCCTAGCATCTCTACAGCTGCGACAGTCCATGTGTTGCAGTTGCATCATGGAGACCCATTTCTACATGCATTCACAAAATGCTCCTTCAGTGTTCTGGGACCTTTCCTCCTGAGGAGATACTCAGAAAAGGGAGGTTAGTAGGAAGAACTGCAGTTGGTTTCAAGATCACAACCAGTATTCATCATCTCCTTCCTCTAACAACCATTCTAAATTCCCTTCATCCTCATCTGTTACCTCTATTTCTTGGTGACCTACTTAGTGTTATGACCCAGATACTCATTCATGAGGTGTCAGAGCCTGTCTTTGGAGACAGGCAGATTAATGTTTAAATCTTTCCTGTGACATCTAGTAGGTGTGAGATCATGAACAAGTAACATAAATTCTGTGTAACTGCTTCCCCATCAAAAAAATGTGAGAAAACTTAAAGGTTATTGTGAAGATTAAATGAAATATCATTAAAAAGGGATTAATACTGTTTCTGCCACAGAATTAGTACTCAATAAAATATTTGATTATGATTATTAAATGATGTCAGCTTTCTTAAAATCTTCTAAAAATCTGGGACTTTGCCTTCTCATCAAAAAAACCCCAAAACAATTAAATAACAATGGGAAAAAACACTCTCCCCTACAACTAGCAGGAACAGAACACAAAAGTATTCCAAAAATTGTCTCCCCAAAATTTAATATCCTTTTTTGTAAATAATTACTTTTTATACTTATAGAAAGGAAAGAGGTGAAGCCATCTTGGGAGGTAAAAAACCTTACCATCTCTCTGGAATTCCTTTAGGTGCATTATCTGATCAGATTATGATTGCAAATCAACTTTAATAATCACAGTTTTTTTCCCCCCAGCCTTGAGAGCAGAGCTCTACTTGGAACTCTATTTTTGAGCATAGCAATACTTCATTAATTTTCCTTCCTCACACTCCTTTTTTTTTTTTTTTTTTTTTTTTTTTGAGACAGAGTCTCACTCTGTTGCCCAGGCTAGCGTGAGTGCCGTGGCGTCAGCCTAGCTCACAGCAACCTCAAACTCCTGGGCTCAAGCAATCCTCCTGCCTCAGCCTCCCGAGTAGCTGGGACTACAGGCATGTGCCACCATGCCCGGCTAATTTTTTCTATATATATATTTAGCTGTCTATATAATTTCTTTCTATTTTTAGTAGAGATGGAGTCTCGCTCTTGCTCAGGCTGGTCTCGAACTCCTGAGTTCAAACGATCCGCCCACCTCGGCCTCCCAGAGTGCTAGGATTACAGGCGTGAGCCACCACGCCCGGCCCCCTCACACTCCTTGCACTAAGACCTTGTAAGGGTGCCCACCTGTCTGTCTACTTAAATAGCTTCCTTTCAGCAGAATTGGCTATCACTAATTTTCTAATGGCCTCAATAAGTCACTGATCAGGTAAGTTTTCTGTTACAGTTTTCAGAATAGCAAATGAAAGGCTCTCTCATGGCTTTCTCCATAGATTACTCTGGCTTTTCTTATACACCTACTGCTGAGGGACAGCTTACTCCTAACTTGTTTCTTTTGCCTGAGAAAGGTAAAATTCCTCTTAATGTGACTGCGTTGCTTACTTTAATACTGAAATAAAAATTTCTGTAATATAAGAAAGGAAAAGTCGTTATGCCATAAAATATTCAGAAACTAATGGAATGTAGTTAGTGCATCCTATAGCTTTATTTCTCTAGACTTGCCAGAATTGATAGGCGTTTTTGAATCTCTTGGAGTAAACTGGTTTCTTTTAGCAGCATCAAGAAGGTGTTAAAAAAGGTAATGAAGATGTTAAGGGCCCAGATGATCATGAAAGCCTTAAGGATTTCTTGCGTGTCATCATACTGTGAAACTATGCAGAACCACCACCATTCCCTATACTCTTACCCTTCCAGCCTTATTATCTTTATACTGGTAATTTTGGAGCAGTCTTCATAAGAAACAACAGTCACAATTGTGGGATTACCCACTACTATGGTTCGAATGTGTCCCCCAAAGTAGTTCATGTATTGGAAACTTAATCTCCTGAGGGCTCTGGGGATATGTCCAAATGGATAAATGACATTATTACAGGAGTGGGTTAGTGGTTTAGTTACTGAAAATGTGGGTTCCGCACAAAAGGATGAGTTTGGCTTCTCTCTGTTTCTCTCTCTCTCTCTCTCTCTCTCTCTCTCCCTCTGCCTTCTTCCATGAAATGATACAGAAAGAAAGTCCTCACCAAATGAGGCCCTCTCAACCTTGGACTTCCCAGCCTGCAGAATTGTAAGACATAAATCTCTGTTCTTTATAAGAATCTTGGCACCAAGTCGAGGTGCCTGCTTTTGTCCCTAGGTGAGCTAGCTGATTTTCCTCACTATCTGTCTAACATATATACTCAACCCCACATATATACATATTAATACATGTTAAATGATAATACAATCATGTTAAGTGAAAGAGAGACACTTGGATGATTTCATTTGTTTGTAGTTTAAAAATAGACATAGGAAATCTATAATGATAGAAATCAGAAAGCACGTGCCTCTAGAAAACTGAGATTGACTGGAAAGGGAACAAAGACACTTTCTGGAGTGCTGGTAAGGTTCTATTCCTAGTGGGTGGACACATGGGGATACGGTTTTCAGAACTCACAGACATTGACCCTTAATATATGTGTACATTTTATAATATGTGAATTATACATCAATTAAACAAGAAGAAAAAAAAAACCTGTCTGACTCTAGAGGTACTAGCCTTAAATCAAGAACCAACTAAGTTCATGGTGGATAACTTTTGAGGGTCTACATTTGTATTCCTACTTAAGGAAAAAGAACAAAATTCTCATTTTTAAAGACCTTTTTCTTAAGAGAATTACTGATGGGTTTGTTCCTTTGTTTTTTGTTTGTTTGTTTGTTTACCAATCTCTAAAGACCCACATAGTCCTTTACCAATGATTTTTATTTGACAGCTATTTTAGTGGACAAGACCAGGACAATTTTAGGAGGCCATCTATATTGGAATACAATGGGTTTCTTTGAAAGTTACTAGTTTTTATTTCCTCATTAGAATTATTGCCAAACAACTTTTGCTTGCATAAATTATAGAAGAGGAGAAGAGGACATAATTGTGTAATATCTCCTAGCAATGGAATTTTTTCCATTATTTGTTCTCCTGGTTGCTGATCCAGGAAAAGCTAAAAGGGGTAGGAGAGGGAGGAACAAAAACTAAATGGACAGAAGTTAGTGAGCTCTAAAAGATATAAATGTATTTTTTGATGATGAGTCAAGAGCAGTTAAATGATTTTAAAATTAAAAAACATAGATGGAGGGCTATTAAGGTTTTAGAAATATATACTTCATATAATAGGGTTGAGACTATTTGGCATAAGCTATGTTTCTGTTGAAATCTGCCAAATTGAACACTGCTAAGAACTACCACATATGAAACTAGAAGAAGGAATAAAAGATGAGATACTGCAAGGTCTTTGAATACCTTCTGAGATCAAATGGATACTTGAATAATTAAGAAAACAACCATGGGAAATGGGTTAGTTGTTTGTTTGGTTTTGGGGTCTTTTTGTTGTTGTTGTTATTTTTGTTTGTTTGTTTGTTTGCTTCTCTAACAAATTGCCACAAACTTCGTGGCTTAAAATAGCACAAAATTTATTATCTTATATTTGTATAGGTCAGAAGTTCAATACATGTCTCTCTGAGCTAAATTAAGGTAACAGATGGACAGCATTCCTTTTAGGAGGCTTAAGGGAAAAATCTGCTTCCTTGCCTTCTCTAGCTTCAAAAGTCTGCCCACATTCTTTGGTTTGTGGCCCCCTTCCTTCATCTTCAAAGCTACCAATGTTACATCTGTTTGGCAATTTTTACATAGTTACATCTCCCTCTGAAAATAGCCCAGATGAGGGTTTGAGGTTCTAAGGCTTTTAAGAACCCAAGTGATTAAATTAGCCCTACCTGAATAATTTAATCATACCTGCAAAGTCCAGTTTGCCCTGTAAGGTAACATGTTCACAAGTTCCTAGGATTATGATATGGACATTTTTGGGAGGCTATTATTCTGCATATCACAGCAGTAGGAAATAAATTAAACAACAAGCCAGAAGACAAAATGATTGTTTTGTTTCAATATTATTCTCTAATGTGTTTATAGAGAATCTTCTACTGCTTAGCACAAAATATTTAGAGTGTTCATTTCTATTTTATCTTACAGGGCTAAAGAAAATAACATGCCTTATAAACTCTAAATTACTTTAATGTTTCTATAAGGAAAATATATCTTGCTCTCAATAAGCATACCATAGAGGTACTTAATAGCATCACATTGTAGTTATTGATGTCTGAAAGTGAGCACAGTCACTGGTAATAAACAAAGATCTCCAAAAGATTAGCAGACAAATTTCTTTTTTTTTTTTTGAGCTGAATTAATTAATATAAAATGCATGCTAAAAATAATGGTGTCAAAATGAAATATTTGGTTTTAGTTACCCATTTGATTTTGCTATAACTTGTGGTTGCTGTGAGCTAACAGGAAGAAAGAAAGATTTTAACAGAAATTCTAGTAACATGTGGCTAGGTTCCGATTAGGGCTGATATTGTGTGGCTTCAGTTGGAATGGGGAAGCCATGGAGGTAGAGGATATAGGAGGGAATCTGCTTCTGTCCTACAAGAGCTTATGAACTTTCAACACAATGGAAAGCAATATAGCTTTCCTCTTTAGAAAAAAAGTTGATTAAAAAGACTTGGAGTATGGAGATTTTTTAAAAGACCCTATCTTTACATGAAAATCATTGATAACATATAGCTTCAGCTTGGTTTTATTAAATATGATAAATATGGTAAAAAATAAAAATATCAAAGTGCCTATTTGAAGTGCATGTATGATGCACAAAATACTCTAATGGTACAGTCCTGAATTTGCAATACTCGGAAATTTTATTTCCTGTTATCAACATACATAAAATTTTGGAAGCTACTGTCATTAATGTGCACTAAAATTGAAGTTGCGAACTCTTGTTCTGTTTTTGTCTTCCCGGTTTAGAGAATAATATTAAAAGCTGAAAATCAAAATCTCTACCACTATCAATTATGAACTCTTCATTGAACATATATTGAATTTTCTTAGTGTGCTTTATGACCTTTAAAATCCTGGCTATGTTTTAGTGGATACTCTGGTCCTGTAATGAAAATTTCAAGGGCTGTGAGAGGACACATAACAAACAAAATTATTATATCCTTTTAGTTTGATTATTTTAAAAATCTGAAATCATTACTGTTATTAATTCAATTCTGAAAGATGGACTTGAAAGTCTTTAGGAGCCTTTCTATTTCAAAAATATGATTCTATAGTTTAATCATTTTAAATTATTTTACGTTGGAGGAAAGCAGGAATAGAAATCTTACAACAGTCCTTCACCTTACTGATCCTTTTTCTACACAACAAAATAAGGAAGAGAGGCAGTTTTCTAGGAACAAGTAGTCCCCTTCCTAGGAGTTGGTTGCGTTCCAAAAGGTCATTCACCCCATAACAATAAGATAAAATAAAAAAAAAAAATGTCATTCACTGGTCAGTTGAATGCATTAGACTCAGAAAAGTCCAATAGCAAAATACCAAGACCCAGCCAGTGACTCTTAGTTTAAGGAGGAAAGTTCAGTTATTTGGGGGAAAAAAGTCAAGTTCCCAAACCAAGAGAAAGTAGAATATTAACAGGCAAGACCTTAGCAAAGTGAGAAAAAGATAAGGCCAAAGTCAACAACTGCTTCCCCAGCATTTTTCTGCCCAAACCACCACAGTCTGGCTCCTCTTGGCTCAGTCTCCTCCAGCACTGTGATCACCCTTGAGCAGGACAGGGATGCAGGGGCAGCTTTTTACTCATCACAGTGGTAGCTGGGTCCTAGGCAACTCATGGGAAATCATAAAATAACATATACACCAATATATCTTCTCTCCCCCACTCCCAACTGCTTCAGTCAAATTTGGAGCCTCTGCTTTGAACCATCCTGTAGTGCCTTGCATTATGCTAAGCACATGGGAGCAACAATGTACATATTTGTGGATCATTTTATTAACTGAACAGTCTGGCTGATTATATGGATCAATGGTGATGATTGTTGATAATCCCAGATAATATATACAATTAGGTCATCATACATGCACAATGCAAAGGCTTTGGAGGGATGTGAAAATACTAAAATATCTCAGAACATTTTATTTTAGTGGAACTACATAGAGAAAGGATTATGGTATATCATATACACTAGAAAGGGAGCTATGTTTTTTAAAATTCTAAATGATATCATTTAGAATTTAAATGTCAGAGTTTGGTTTCCACCTCCTCTGGTACCTCTCAGAGAGTCCTCAGAGAACTTCATTTGACCTCCTGTACCTCCCTAGACTGACCACTGCACTGTACCTCTGTTGACCACCTCCTGCAGTTCTCCTGGCCTTAGAGAAAAGACTGTGCATTGGAGTGGGGGTCAAGTTTCCTTTGTCATTTTGTCTTAAGCACAGAACAAGCCTTTACACTAAACCAAAGGATGGCAAACTATGGCCCCACCACATGTTTTTATCAGGTTATACTGAAATTCAGGCACACATATTCATTTGTACATCATCTATGGTTGCTTTCATGCTACAACAACAAAGTTGAATAGCTGAGCCAGAGACTATATGGCCTACAAGGATTAAAATATTTACTATCTTTCCTTTTATAGAAAAAGTTTGCTGACCGCTACCCTGAATTGACACAGCCACAGCACACGCTATAACATTTTAGAGTACTACCCGAAGGTGTGGGTAATTCAGCCTGACACAGAAAGTTACTCAGAGATGCTTCTTCATGAGCCTACTCTCAGGGTACCCAGGCCAGATTTGCTCACATTTTCCCTTTCCAAGATGCTCTGCTTATTTCCTGATCACTCTCTTTGAGGCAGAGAGAAGCTTTATGTACATTAAAGTAGTATGGGGGAGGGGAGGATACTGGCATCTAGTAAGCAGAAAGCAAGGATGCCGCTAAACATCCTGCAATGTACAAGATAACTTCCCACAATAAAGAATTATTGATCTTAAGATGTAAATAGCGGCCGGGCGCGGTGGCTCACGCCTGTAATCCTAGCACTCTGGGAGGCCGAGGCGGGTGGATTGCTCAAGGTCAGGAGTTCGAGACCAGCCTGAGCGAGACCCCGTCTCTACTAAAAATGGAAAGACATTATATGGACAACTAAAAAAAATCTATATAGAAAAAATTAGCCGGGCATAGTGGCGCATGCCTGTAGTCCCAGCTACTCGGGAGGCTGAGGCAGTAGGATCGCTTAAGCCGAGGAGTCTGAGGTTGCTGTGAGCTAAGCTGACGCCACGGCACTCACTCTAGCCTGGGCAACAAAGTGAGACTCTGTCTCAACAAAAAAAAAAAAAAAAAAAAAAAAGATGTAAATAGTACCAAGATTGATAATCCCTGCTTTAGAATAAGAGATTAAAAATCAAATTATTGGTATACAGTAAACACACTTTATCCTCAGGGTATACATTCCAAGCACCCCCCCCCATGCCTGAAACTGTGGATAGAATTGAACCCTATACATACTATGTTTACTATGTTTTCTTCCCATACATACCTGTAATTGATAAAGTTTAATTTATAAATTAGGCACACTAAGAGATTAACAACAATAATTAATAATAAAATTGAACAATTATAATAATATGTAAACATCACTACTCTTGCACTTTGGGGCCATTATTAAGTAAAATAAGGGTTATTAATACTTGAATGCAAACACTGTGATGCCACAACAGTGAATTTGATAATAAAGTTGGCTACTAAATGATTAAAGGCAGATAGTGCCTACAGAGTGGTTATGCTAGACCAAGGGATGATTCATGTCCTAGCAAGATGGAGTGGAAAATGAGATTTCTATCTCACTACTCAGAACAGTGAGCAACTTAAAACTCATAAACTGTTTATTGCTGAAATTTTTCAGATTTCTACAGTTTTCTTCAAGACTGATGAATGGGTACTTTGTATATTTGTAAAATTAAAGGGACAATCCAGATGTTTTTTTCCAAAAGAAGCAAATAAACAAGAATAGTATGCTCTAATTAAAAATTCAAATATCTACCTTTATAAAAGAAAAATATATATTTGTTTATTTCATATATGTATATATATATATACATATGTGTGTGTGTGTGTGTGTGTGTATACAGAGAGAGAGAGAATTGCTTTCATTTTCTCCAGTTTCTACCCATCAAGTTTTCAAAATTTTAGAAAACTTTAATTATTGCCATTATATAGAAAAAAATGTGACAAGTTATTTATATTTGTGAAGTTAAATTGCTAAAGCTTGTTGACTGAATTGGGGAACTTTCCTAGCTTTCATATTCAAACATAGCTTTGGTTTGGCCAGCTTCTCCTGAGTCATTGACAGTATGTCAGGGTATTATGAGCCACCCTTAAGACCCTCATAATGCCTTTAGAATCCCTGAATACACAAGTAGTACAGCCTTGAAGAACGAAGTAATGTTGCATTATATTTGCACTGTGGAAATGGGCCAGTTCATGGTAGTTGAAGCCTAGCTACATAGTTACAGCTTGAGGTACACACACACACACACACACACACACGCACACACACGATTGAAACAGCCCAACCTGGGCCTCAGAGGAGGAATATGATAGAGTGGGAAACAAAGGAAAAAATAAGCATGTTTCTAACCTTGTTTTCAGAAGCATAAAACTCTCAGAAACAAAAAAGAGGAATCTTACTTAGTACAGACAAAACATTTGAGAGAAGGTTAAGAAAAGTAAATATTCTTAACCGTAACCTCCTCTCCCAAATCAGGCTGATGGCAGAGAAGAGGAAAGCCACAAGAGGAATGACACAGGAAAGGGCCAACTGGCCAAGGACACCAGTGCTTATAAAAATCCAGATTTCTCCCTTAAACCATGGTCCCTGTTGGCTGATACTTTTTAGCTCCCTTTTAGTTTAAGTGGGTAGAAGCAAAGCACACTACTTCTAGGATTAGTTTTTGTAAACTCCATATTCTCTCTCTTCTCTAGAAGAGACCCTAGAAAATGGTAGAAACACAAGCTGGGCCATGGGTCATAGTGTGACTGAAAAGATCAAACACGCTTGGGCGAGGCAAATGCATTACATGTAACCAAAATGTTTGTACTTCCATAATATCCTAAATTAATAAATAAATAAATAAATAAAGATCAAACACTCGATTGGGACAGGAGGTAGTTAAGATCAAAGCCAGCAGGGTTTGAGCTCTTTTGTTGCATTCATTATCCTCCCTTACTGCTACAGTAGATTTGTAGACTCTGAGAATGGAAGAGGCCTTCCCCATAGACAGTCAGGGAAGATGGCAAGACCCTGGCAAATGAAGGGATTCATATGGGCCAATGCAGACAGAGACATGGGCAGCCTCGCAGAGATTTCCAGAACTTAATATAGTCCCAAAGCAGACAATGTGGGACACAACGGCAGAACAAGGGCAAATGGCACACAGGATCAATGCAATGTGTTTTCATCCTCACTGCACACTGCTGTAGCCATGCTATCCTTTGCAGTGCCTCTATAGACGCCAACCTGGGAACATGTGTTCCCTCTAGACATCCTTCATTATGGCTCTGGAGAGGGTTGCGAGACCAGAAGAGACTCAGCAGAAAGAACTATTCGTAGTGACCATATATCTGGTTTGCCTTACGCAGTTATCCCTTATATTTGTTGTTTTGGCATAGTTATTTTCAGTACACCCTTTCATACTGGAAAGTGTTCGGTTTAGATGATAAATAAATTTATGGTCTTCATAAAAATAAGGGACATCTACATAAATACGTTCATGGATATGCAATATTCAGGAAGACATGTCCCTCCCTGACTGCATTCCAAAGCAAGCCCCCTAAAACTTAGATGAAGCCTCAAGAAAAAGGGTACAAAGTGCACTGGGTTTATATTTCTACAACTGAGTAAAATGTAGGCTCAAAATAGAAATAGAATTTATTTATACAAAATAGCTCTATTTCTTACATTTCTGATAGTGGTGAGATTTTTATCTGCTACCCACATGTGTCTCTCTCTCTCTCTCACACGCACATACACACACACACACACACACACACACTCTATAGTGTAGACTAGATCAGGCTTCAAATCCAATTCTGTTATTTACTATTAAGTTTTGGGTTTGATTCTCGATCTCTCTGAGCCTGAGTTTCCCCATGCTCATCTGTAAAATGAGGATCATAATCTCTGGTTCACATAGTTATTGTGAGAATTAAGTAAATTGACATGTTTGTTTAAAAATATAAGTTTCTGCTGAAATTTATACTTATCTGCATATGCTTATCTGTAGTAAAATACTTCAGTGTCAAGAGGCGTCTACCCAGTTCTGCCCATCTTACCATGCTGGTAATATTGAGTATGTAGATCATATGACTGATGTTCCTTCACTCCCTTCCCACTCACATTTATCCCCTCACATTGGCACCTATATTCA
The DNA here is from genome assembly GCF_041146395.1 of Eulemur rufifrons. NCBI lineage: Eukaryota > Metazoa > Chordata > Mammalia > Primates > Lemuridae > Eulemur > Eulemur rufifrons. The sequence continues at coordinate 67,075,644 of NC_090997.1, read as the reverse complement.
ATTTTTAAGGCACATCTGAAACAGAACCAGAAACCATGCTCCTGGTTTTCATGCTTTGTTTCCTAGAGAAACAAAGAAAGTCACCTGTAGACCATCACTGTCAGTCAGGCTGGCCACAGGATCATCCCCACACTTACACTGCTTGCACCAAGCTCTAGGGTTTTCAATCATAACTGTATGTTCTGCCCAGCATGAATGTCCCTGTGGCAGCATGGCAAGCCCCATTCACAGACCCGCTCCAAATGTGGGGCTTTGGCTTGTGGCTCCAGCCTTTTCCAGACTTCACCCAACTGGTCTAACTTAGCCCTCTCCATCCTTCTATATCCTTCCTAATACCCACTCCTTACCAAAGTAACACAGTTGCAGAACAACAGCCATGTTGTTGTGAACCTGCAGGTGTGAATAGACACCACGGCAATCATATCCAGCAGGGCAAGGTAGGAACACAGAAGGATGACAATTGATAAGGAGAACACAGTCACTAAGTACTGGCTTTATGCCAGGCACTGTACAGAACACTTTCTATTTATTTTCCCTTGTAAGCCTCACAGCAATTCTAAGAGGCAGCAGTTATTATTATGATAAACATCATGGGTGAGGAAGTTGAGGCTTTAAAGCAGCAGTCCCCAACCTTTTTGGCACCAGGGACTGTTTCAATGGAAGACAATTTTTCCATGGATCAGGGGGTCGGGGGATGGATTCGGCATGATTCAAGCACATTATATGTATTGTGCACTTTATTTCTATTATTATTACATAGTAATATATAATGGTATCACATATAACTCACCATAGGTTGGGGAACCCTGCTTTAAAGGGTAAGCACCTAGCTAAAGCTCCCATTAGCACTAGAATAGATGGCATTTATTGAGAGTTTACCAAAAGCCAGACACTATTTAAAATTTTGAACATATATTATCACATTTAATCCTCATACCAACTCTATGTGATAGTACTAATATATTGTGCATTTTGCAGATGAGAAAAATGAGCTACACAAAGTGAATTAAATTTTTCTGAGGTCATCACTAACAAGTAGTGGAGCTAGAGTTTGAACCCACACAATCTAGGTCTGGAGTGTGCACCCTTAACCACTTTATTATAACTAAGAACTAGTTAAGTCATCTGGATTTAAAAGCCCAAGCTTTTAACCTCAGGATCACATCAGATATTGAAGGATCATTAACTGTTACGGATCCCAGATGGATCCCTTTTACATGAGGAACCTGAGCTCAGTAAGGTAACTGGTGCGGAATTCTTCAGGAAGGTCTTAGCAGAATTTCCTGCAGTACTCTTCATTGTGAGGGAAACTTCCAGTGAAATGATATTCATGTGCACTTCTCTGGGGACCCATGTGAGCCTTCTGAAACAACTTGACACTCAGGGCACAGCTGGAACTCCCAGTCCAGTATGAGCTAGGTTTCTCTCAGTGTGGATACATAGGAATGCATTCAAATTTAGCCTATTACTCTCCTGGTCCTCCTGCTTAGACACAAAACAGGATGAAAATTAAATAACTGAAGAAAAATTCCCCCAATTGTCTAGGCTCACAGCACGTATTATTGGGAAAAGTTATTTAGATAGGCGGTCTGGGATAGTATTGCATAATGTTAAAATCCATGGACCCTGGAGCGACACTTTCAAGGTTTAAAGCTTAGCTTTGCCATTTACTAGCTGGGTGGTTTGGGGCAAATAACTTAATATCTACATTGTCTCTTTTTTAATCTTTAAGATGGGGTAGTAATAAAACCCACTTCCTGAGATTTTTTGAGGCTTTAACGAGTTAATATACGTATAGCACACGATAAATTCTATTTTAAGTGTTTGCTATTATAATTACTAGGGCCTTCATGTGTTAGGTACCTGAGAAGCTATCATCCAGTTTGCTAATTCCTCACCCCTTTTATCCAATTGCTTTCCCACTCTTATAGAATATACTCTCAGAACATCCAATGTCTCTTCCATTCAATTCCTACTGCCAGCCTTCTCCTGTTTCATTACTTCTCTAACCTCCAATTCTCTCAAAACTATACTTTTAAAGGCATAAACGTATGTAGGCTCTGAGCTCAGTGATATATCAGGCTCATTAAAATGTTAACCTCACATCCAAGTCACTTGATTTTGATGATTTAAGGAAATACACAACTTGTGGACAATTTTAAAGTGAACAATGAAACAATGTGAGAATTAGGCAGCTAATTTGGGGGTATTTTTTTCACAATAGTGAACATCAAAAATTGGAAAGATATAAAATTTAGAAATTAGACTTAACATTACCATATATGATGTATTTTAGAATCTTTTCTTGATTAGTCATCACTTTTATTTTTATACTATAAAATTCACATATTGCACAGTTTTCTAAATTGTAACTCCTAGGCACTAGTGCTAGTAACTTAACTAATACAGCTTAACAGTTTAGTAAACCTGACCAATCACATTACAATTTTGGAATCAGAAATTTGAGACCAAAATCTTTTACATTTCTTGCTTTTTAATTAACACTGTGTCTAAATTCTTATAAAAGAAACTTTATTTTTATTCAAATATATAGCTATATATTTTATTTTTAAAATTTGCATATACAAAACATATTGAAAGGACAGTAGACTATTTGGGAAAATTAAGTTTTTAGTTCATTTATACTATTCTTTGGATAGAGCAGATAATTTTCTTTCAAATGGCCAAGATAACTGTTTTCAATAAAAGCCTATACTAGAATGAATAATCTATTTATAAAGTTCTTTATTAAAATTGTTGCTAATAATGATATAATAATATCATACAAACTGCAAGTTGTTTTATAATTAACAATGTTATTTTAAAATTAACTTTTTTACTAGAAAATGTCCTATAAATTCAGGATTTCATTTATCTGTTAACATGCCAATGTTAGAAAATTTTCTGTAATTCAAAACCCAATGATTCAATAGCTCTTCAATAACAGTCTTGTATAACAAGCTGGTAAAATTATGCTTATTCTAGAAATAATAGAGTTGTATCTAAAACCTTTCCATATTGCTTCAGCTTTTCAGTTCTTAAGGGAATTAGAAATGATTAAACTCTATTTCTAGCAAAATTCCATCTGAGAATAAGGATGATTTAAAAGAAGGGAATAAACCTGGTTATTAAAAGAGACTCCAGTAGATTTTGAATACAGTAATGTGCTTCCATGTCCCTTTCCAACTCCAGTAAACTTTTACCATAAAAATGTATGACTCATTAGTCAGTTAGAAATACAGTAAAAATATAACATAAGATATGAGAATGCTTAGTGTAAACTCAACATTGCAAAAATATGTGGAGAATAAAATCAAACATGAACAAATCCAGATGGTATAAACTTGGGTTTTTTTAAAGATCAGGACATAGTCACATTCTTTTTTTTTTTTTTGGTCTGTGCAAATGTATGGGGTACATGAGAAAATTTGTTACATATATGTAATATAATGCATAGTGATAAAGGTATTCAGGATTTCCATCACCTGAGTACAATATATTTTTGTTAAGTACAGTCATCCTACTCTACCAAACCTGGAATTTATTCCTTGTATCTTACTGTACATTTGTACCTGTTAATCCACTTCTTTTCATCCACACCCCACCTACTTTTCCAGTCTCTGTTAACTATTTTTCCACTATTTACTCCCATATGTTCAAATTTTCTAGCTCCCACATATGAGTGAGAATATGCAATATTTGTTTTTTTGTACCTGATTTATTTAAGATAATGACCTCCAGTTTCATGCATGTTGCTGCAAATGACATAATTTCATTATTTTTCATTACTAAATAGTATTTTATTGTGTATGTATACCACATTTTTTTAATCCATTCATCCATTGATGGACACTTAACTTTGGTTCCATATGTTAGCTATTGTGAATACTGCTGCAATAAACATGTGAGTGCATGTATCCCTTTGATATATAGATTTCTCTTCCTTTGGGTAGATAGAGAGTAGTGGGATTGCAGGATCGAATGGTAGTTTTATTTTTAGTTTTGCGAAATCTCCATACTGTTTTCTGTAGTGGTTGTACTAGTTTACATTCCTACCAACAGTATATGAGTTCCCTTTTCTTATATCCTCTCCTACATCTGTTATTTTTTGTCTTTTTAATAACAGCCATCCTAACTGGGGTAAAATGATATTTCATTGTGATTTGGGTTTGCATTTGCCTGATGATTTGTGATATTGAGCATTTTTTCATATACCTGTTGGCCATTTGTATGTCTTCTTTTGAGAAATGTCTATTCATGTCCTTTGCCTACTTCTTAACGAGATTATTATTTTTTTCTTGTTGAGTTGTTTGAATTGCTTAGATATTTTGGGTATTGGATGCCTGTCAGATAAATACTTTACAAATATTTTCTCCCATTCAACAGGTTGTCTTTTCACTCTGTTGATTATTGCTTTTGCTCTGCAGAAGCTTTTTTAGTTTAATGAAGTCCCATTTGTCTATTTTTACTTTTGTTACCTGTGCTTTTGAGGTCTTAGTCATAGGCATGAGGTCCCAGTGGTAGCAGTGGTGGGATGGTGTCTGTTCTTAGACCTCAGAGCAGCTCACATTGGCACCAGCATCAGTGGGCCCTGGAGGGCCGATTCTTGGTCCTCTGGGTGGCTTACTCAGATGCTGGCAGCACTGGCCCAGGCATGTGGGTGGGTTCTCAGGTCCCTGGGCAGCTAGTATGATGGAAATGATGGCAGTAGTGGGGGTGGAGCAGCCCACTGAGACCCAAGTGGTCTATGTTGGTGATGGTGGTAGCTATGATAGTAGTCCCTTGGCCTTCCAATAACACATGAATGTGGGTGCCAGCTATGGTGGTATGGGTAGGTTAGATTGGCTAAATCTCAGACCCTGGTAGGAATGACCAGATGCCAACGGTAGTAAACTGGGAAGAGCAATTTCCAGGTACCTGGATGGCATGCTTGACTACTGGGGAAACAGAACCGGGCCAGCAGACTTGTCCTCAGGCCCTCTGGTAGTACATTCAGATGCTGGCTCTGATAGGCAGAGGTGGTGTGATCCCTTGGCCACCAGAAAAATGCCCAGGTTTGGGCTTTGGTGGCTGTGCTGTGAGCCTGCCACCAAGGAGGGCTGGGCCCGTCTCAGCTAAAGCAGCCATGTCAGGTAGCTGTAGAGAGTGCAGCCTGCTCACATCTTGGTCTCACAGCAGCCCACAGCAGGATGGTAGGATTTGTCCCGGGGGTCATGCGAGTGCCCAGCCTCCTCTCTCCCTACTCGCTTGGTGGCAGCTGAGGAAATAGCCATATTCTTATGGCTTAATTTTTTTATTTCCTTCAGGTTGTTGGCATACCATCACTTTCTGTGTCAGCTTTTGAGGGGAAAAAAATCAAATCTACCTAAAAATTCACAAAGAAACTGATACTGGTATTCTCCTCCCAGTTCCTGATCCACCTACAATTACAGAATGGACAGTGGATAGCATAGTCATTATCTGAAACCCTGGTCTCTGTTGCACTGTTTCAGGCAACATAATAAGGAGAGTCTTTCCTGTACTCACAAGCAAGCATACAGGGAAGCAAAAGGAATAGAGTCTGGTGAATGTGGTCCGATTTGGACCACCCACACAAAACCAATTATTACAAAGTGGCACCACTAGGCCAAGTATCTGTGGCCAGCCAGCCACTGCCAAACATGTTAGATTTCTGCAGGATCCCCAGGTAAGTCACAAGCAATAGAGAAAATCAATGCTTCACCAAACCACAGAGGTACAGAGTTTTGCTCAGCCCCACATTCAGCCACACCCCACTTAAAGTTCAATACCTTAGAATATGTTCAGATACACATGAAATGTGAGCAATAATTTTTAAAGCAAGATTTAAAGATTATCAGTGTAAACAAAACCACATTTATATTCTCGAAGTGTCAGGTTTAGTTCTGAGTTTTTGTCTACAGTAAATATTATAATCAGTTAAAATTCTTTGTATAATAGAGAAAAAAATAAAAGGAGAACAGAATATGGGGGAAGGTAAGTTGGAGGGAGAAAAGAGGAAATTATAAATTAAAATTTAACTTATTCGATTACTTGCTTTTCTATGTTTTGTTTTGTCTTTAAAAATCCAACTAAATACCAACAAAGCAGCTAATTAATTCAGCCAATCGATATGTGTAATTTAGAGAACAATTCTATTTATACCAAGCAAAAGGATGTTGTCAGAATATTATATTTTTAATATCTATCAGTACCAGGCCTATGGGACAAAAATGCCTTTGTTTATATGTCTCTCAAACTCCTTTAATTGTAGTTTCTTTAGTTAGGCTTTTATATTTATCTCCTCTATTTAAAATTTTAGGAATATGTGTTCATAGTGTAAGAATAAAATTCCCAGTAATATATCATCTCAAATTGAAACAAAAAATTTTGGCTTGTTATTCATTATTTATACAAGCCTATCTTATAATTTAATTCTAATACAAATGTGTGCTAATACTTACATGCAGCATGAATCTACTAATTAATGTGTATTTTATGAAGGTTGATGGAATCTTAGCAACATTATTTTACCTTAGTATAAATATTGCAGCCAAGAAAGTACATCTTGCAATTTTTTGTACAATTATCTCGTTATCTGGCGTACATTGTTATTATTGTTGTTGTTACTATGAAGACTTTGCTAAACCCTATAAAATCATCTTTCAGTTTTCAGTTACTCCTAACAAAACTCTTGTGGTAGAATTTTGCTATTTCTAATGTAGGTGAAGAAATTGATAAACAAATTATCCTCCTGTGATTTAATCATTTATATTGCAACAAACTTCATCTACTGTAGTAACAGCTAATTTCAGATTAATAATAGTTTGAGGGTGACCACATGTCATTTCTGTCTATGACAATTTTGAGGTGGTCATCTCAATGCTTTTCTTGGCAGGCATACATCCAGCAGCCAGTACAGCATCACACTTGATCCTAATTGATACCCAAGTGAATAGCCTCAACAAAGAGGCCTATAATTAAAGAGCCACATGACTGAAAATGATGAATTTCCTCCTCACCTTCCATGATGCTTCTTTGAGAACAGGAGTGAAATACATATTTTGACAACAAGCCTGAAATCCTGTGACAGCAACACAGAAACCATCCATCTCTGTTCCACTCAACCAAGACTTTTAGCTAGTATTACATCCACTTACAGTGACAAATTAATAATTATTGAAAATAATCTAAAGTTTAAAAATAACATAGTAGGTACTTGATATATGGACTACAAGTTCCATTTAAATATCATATGCTGATTTTTCTTATATATCAACTGAGTTCTCAGCAATAATCCTGTATAAAATGTTATAGCCTGATATAAAAAGAGCAAAAAAACCAAAATCTTCAAATATAAAATCCTCTAAGTAGCATAATATAAACACTGTAAGACTAGAACTAGTCAGAGGTTCCCAGAAATAACTGAACCTCTGATGCCTTAAAAACTCCCAAGGAGAAAAATTAAACTTTCTTGAATGGGATGACACAAGCAGCAAGGTAAGTATCACTGCTAAGCATGATTCATCCAAGGTGCATATGTGATCTGTCAAATCTTCTGAATGGAGAAATATTGGTTATTTTTTATAAAGTCACTGTCATCTAAAAATTCAATAGGTTTGTGCTTTGTTTTTTGTTTTCAAATTCCAAATTAGATAAATGTGTTATCCTCTTCTCCCTCATAGAATCTTTGGTAAAGGATGTATAGTCAAAGTTACAAAATTTATAGGAAATGAAGACAAAGCATTTGAAATAAACAACAGGTGCATCCCATAAGAAGGAAGCATGAAAAAGATAAACCTCAATCTTTCTGTATTGAGCTGTCAGGAAGAAATCGCTGAACAATACAGAATCCTAACTCAAAAAGACATCTAGGTAATATTTCTTTTCAAATGCATATATATTTGTCAGTCTCTGTAGTAATTAGAACACTTAAAAGTCTTTACTATAGTTGTATCTCATGAGGCCTGGCCATGGTTTTCCTGTCCAAGAAAATTCATCACCTTTCTTCATATTTTACTCTTCATTTTTTCAATCTGCTACACTTCACGGACAATTGTAGTTTTTTCTTTTTTCCCTAAATGGGCTTAATATGAAGAACTTATTAGGTATAAAATGTAATGATGTTTTCTGGTCATAATTTTATTGAAATAGACTGACCATAAATTATGAATTGTGTGGTCTTATCAATGCTATTTCTGTCTGTACTATTCCTACCATCACCCTAAAAAAATAACATTTCTCAAAAAACATTTTATCAAATGAATAATGGGGCCATAGGGACACCATATAGGAAAACACAATTAAGAATAATGAATTTTAAGCAGTTTTCATAATAGATATCTGAAAACATAATACATATGTTCCCTGGTATTTGGCATTGTTTTAGAAAAATGCTTTGCATCTTTCCACTAATGCTTTTGTCTTAAAGCATCTTGTAGTACCCCCATTAATCTGAATGACCTCAACAAACATAGAGCAAGGATGTTTTGGCAGAAGGACAAAGGACACTTTCCCTTCAGCTCATAACAAATTGCTTTCATTAAGAACAAATGGTCTTGGAGCATTATTCTACTTGAGTCTTTGCCTGGTGACAAGCCCAAAGGGTGGGCTCAATGTTCACTGTAAACAATAAGAATGGATCTCAGAAAGTAGAATGTCCTTCTACAATTTAAAACTGTATTCTGGGAGCATGAGATGGGCCACCTCCAACCAACCATAAAACACCAATTTGTCATGATTTTCAATAGTTGTTTTAGTGCTTTAGACTTTGTTTATGATTAATACAATTCCAATTAAGATGGACTTCAAGAAGTAGTAGAAATTTATTGAATACTCTATGTTTATCATTAAAAACATTGCTTTTCTGATGTTACATTAAGGCGTAAAGAATTTATAGATCTCTTAAAGGGAGCATCTAAATAAGTTCACTTATTTGGAGGTCTCTACATTATGTAGAACTGAATCTTAAGGGAAATATTCATTTCAAATATGCTTTAGAAAATTCTTGCAATAATTAAAGTATATGACTAAAAAATAAAAATAAAACAAATTTTAGCTTAAGTATAAGACAATATAAATGAAAATTATAACAATAAAAATAGTATTCTGTGTTCTGTTTTAGCTGATTTTTTTGGAATCACTGCTATTTTTTTTCTTATAAACTTCTGGTCAATGAGGCTTATAAAAAGACTATAATTTATAGATATTTTATAATATGACCTTTAGCTCTTTTCTATTTTTAAAAGATGTTTGATTTTGACATAATTTAGAGTCAGTATTTAATACTTGAAAAATAAGTTCAATGCATGCATATCAACCACTCTTCATAATGCTATTTTATTACTTCGATTACTGCATTACATCTTTACTATGCATTTATAAATCATAGCTTTCAGTATACTATAACTCAGCAGTTTAAACTGAATCAGATTTCTAGCTGCAAATAATGTTTTTAAAAGGAAGATTAAAAACCAGCTAAGCTAGAGCACTTCAAAAGCACATTGGCCTTGCCCTAAGCAAGAAGTTGAGGAGTGAGGAGGGGGTCATAAGATGTACATTTTGTCTTTGAATAAGGGATTGATTTGGGAAGAACTCCAGGCTAGCTGAGACAGAAGATCATAATTTTCTATTCTTCCACCACACTGTCAATGAAAGAACATTAGAGACTCTCTCCTCTAAAAAAGCAGTCTATCTTTTGGGTTTATCATCACCATCAAAAGGCATTTTTACTATTCACACAGCAGTTTCTCCACAGGAAGCAATATGGATTGCATTGAGTATGAGAATGAATCATAGAAGAATCACTGTTATTAAATAAATCCTTGGATCATTACAAGGTAGGTAGTAAACAGTATCTTTTCCTTGACCACCTCTGCAGCCTCATGCATACATGCCAAAGAAAACAGATATATAAATGAAACATTTTTTAAATCAGGCAAAATCAAAGCAAAAAATCTTTTTAGGTGACTATTAAAACATTATAGACAAATTAATATTCTTCATTTATATTGCCTATGCATATGATCACACTTTTATTTCTTCAGTTATTTACTTTAATCCTATAACTATTTTAGAAATGCCTATTGTGTACAATCACAGATTCAAAAGTAACAAAGTCCCAATCAAAAAAAAAAAAGAGGCATAATTTATCTTCAATGGCCAATACTTTTCAAGTTTGGGCAAAGTGTAGACCTGTGTCCTGAAAGTGAGATAGCTACCCTTCCTAGGGCTCTAATTCCCACTTCAGATTTTGACAGGCTGTGATCCAAGCTGGCTGTGTCCTTGAAAGCAGAGCCTTCATCCGGAACTGAAGGCCTTTCCTCTGAAGCTTGTTTAATGGCATTTTTCACTTTCTCTCATCTCTGATTCATGATGACTGATTCTGACTACAGGGTGAGTCCTGAAATATCTACATATATTTTGATTTGAGTTGCTCCTATATTGAACCTTGTCACAGTGCTCCATACCAGAGCACTTGGTCCTTTTGATGAGAACAAAAGTTGTTCAACCTGAAGCAGACATTTTATCTTGCATCTTTCTCCACTTGTCAAAGTATTTATGATGATTAATGAAATGGACTATTACATCACATTCTATCAGAAGATATCAATTAATGTCAACTAATGTACAAACTATTGTTACCATGTACATCAGGACACTAATTATGAAAGATGCTTCTAGATGTTATATATAAAAAATTTTTAGAAGCCAAAGGAATTTTTTTAAAAAAATATATGAAATAAACAACTTCTTAAATTTATGGACATCTCAGCACTTTTTAGTATATTAATGAGCACATGAATTTCCAAAAGGAGGTAGATCCAAAGGCAAGTCATTCTCTCTAAATCTGTTTAATCAAGGTGTTCCCCACTTTTTATTTACAGAATATTTTCAAGGCTTTATGCAAAACCCACTTTGGAGAATGCTATTTCTGAGATAAATAAAATAAGTCAGGCTTAAAAGTCTTCAAATCTAAATTTGCAAAATATTTGAATAAAGAAGTTGTCAAGATATAATTTTTATATGAATAACATTTAAAATTAAAATTCTTGGAATGGCTAAGATTGATTAAATATACTCATTCTCATTTAAAATTTCTCTTTTTTTTAAAATTTTTATTTTTTTATGTCATCATATTATGGGGGTACAAAAGTTTAAGTTATGTATATTGCCCCAAGCAAAACATGTCTCCTTGCTCCTGGTCAAATAAAAAATAATCATAACACTGTCATGTCTAATTACTATCAGATCTAGAATGACAAGCACCTAAAATAATTATATGACACAATCTCTTATAAATCAATTTAACTAGGCCATAGCTAAGAAAACAACTGAATATATGTAGATATATACATATATCATCATATAATATATATGTGTATATATATTGTCTAATATATATTAGATATTATATAATATCATAATATATACTCCAGTCAGGGCCCAAATTACAATTGCCAGTGATAGGTAATACATATAAACTCACTGAACTCAAAAATCATGTTTTCCTGATTAATTTTTGTTTCCCCCATAGCCATTAAACAGTGGTTTAGGCAGATTACTTTGTCATTGAATATATGATACATAAAAATACATGGATGAGTATCATAATGAGAGAACAAAGATAGAAAAGGAAGAGAGAAGAAAAATGAAGATCATACTATGTCTACAGTTACTTAGTCATTGTCTAAGTATTTATTTTATATTTTTAGTATTCTAGAGTCTATGCTAAACACAAACACAAATATGAAAATGGCCTGGACTTAGGAACATCTACCCTAGCAAAAGAGACAGATATTTTAATAAATAATACATTAACATTTGAGTGCAGCATTAAGACCACTTACATTTAATGTTAGTATTGATATGTGAGATACTGTTCTGTTCATCATGTTGAATTTATACCTTGTTATTTTATTTTCCCCCTTTTGCTACTGTTTTATAAAAGCTGTGAGTTTTAACTTTCATGTGTTTTTACACTAGTGGCTAGTGATTATTGTGTTCCACATATAGAACACTTTTGAGCATTTCTAATAGGGCAGGTCTAGTGGTGACAAATTCCCCTTTGCTTATCAGGGGAATATTTTATTTCCCCTTCATTTATGAAAATTAGTTTTTCAGGATATAAAATTCTTGCCCGGCAGTTATTGTGTTTAAGAAGGATAAATGTTACCCCAATCCCTTCTGGTTTGTAAGGTTTCTGCTGAGAATGCTGCTGTTAGTCTAATGGGTTTTCTTTTGTATGTTAGTTGTTGCTTGCAGCTTGTAGGATATTCTCTTCATTTTGACTTTGGTCAGACTGATGAATATGTGTCTTTGTGATGTCCTATCTGTTATGAATCATCCAGGTGTTTGATGACCATCTTGTATCTAGATATCTGAATTTCTGATAATACCAGGCAAATTTTCATTCAAAACGTATAGATTGGCTGAATGTATGAACAAATACAACCCAAATATATGCTGTCTCCAAGAAACCCATTTAATTTGCAAGGACTGTCATGGACTTGAGATAAAAAGATAGAAAAAATATTCCACAAAAATGGAAACCAAAAGTGAGCAGGAGCAGTTGTTCTCATGTCAGATAAAATAGACTTTAAATCAATAATGGGTAAAAAATACAAAGATGGCCATTATAGAATGATAAAAAGAGCAATTCAGCAAGAAGATATAACAATCCTAAATATATATGCACCTAACACAGGAACTCCCAGATATATAAAACAAATTCTGCTAGATCTAAGTAAAGAAATAAAAAACAGCATTGTAATAGCTGGGGTCATCAACACTCCACAGACAGAACTGAATAGACCATTGAGTCAGAAAATCAATAAAGAAACACTGTACTTAATTTAGACTCTAGGACAAATGGACTTAACAGACATTAACAGAATATTCTACAAAAAAAAAAACAAACAAAAAAAAAACTACAGAATATACATTCTTCTCATCCACATGTGGAACGTCATCCAAGATAGATCATATGTTAGGCCAAACAACAAGTCTCAGTAAATTGACAAAAATCAAAATCATTCCATGTATCTTCTCAGACTCCAGTGGGATAAAACTAGAATCAATTCCAAGAAAAACTCAAATCTACACAAAGTAATGGAAATTAAACAACTTGCTGCTGAATGATCCTTGGATCAATGACAAAACTAACATGGAAATTAAAACATTTTTAAAAAAAGAGAACATAAATTTCCAAAAACTATGGGATACAGCAAGAGCAGTGCTAAAAAGGAAGTCCATAACCTTAAATGCTTACATCGAAAAGAGAGAAAGATCACAAATTAACAACCTCATGTCAGACTCAAGGAACTAGAAAAAGAAGAACAAACCAAACCCAAAGCTACCAGAATAAAAGAAATAATAAAGCTCAGAACAGAACTAAACAAAATGGAAACTCCAAAAATATATAATCAATGAAACAAAAAGTTGATTCTTTGAAAAGGTAAGCAAAATCAATAGACCTCTAGCTAGATTAACCAGATATAGAAGAGAAAGAACTCAAATAAACTCAATCAGGAGTGAAAATGGAGATATTACAACTGATACCACAGAAATACAAAATATAATCCATGACTACTATGAAAACCTCTATACACACAAATTAGAAAACCTCGAGGAAATGGAAAATGTGTTTTTGGAAACACACAACATCCCAAACTTGAACCAGAAAGAAATAGAAATCCTGAACAGACCAAAAATGACTAGCAAGGTTGAAACAGAAGAAAGAAAAAAACCTTCCAAAAAAAAAAAAAAGAAAGAAAACTCCTCGACCAGACGGATTCACAATTCATTTCTAGCAGACTGACAAAGAAGAACTGGTACCTATTCTACTGCAATTGTTCCATAACATCAATAAGGAGGGAAGGACATAACAACAACCAAAAAAAACCCTACAAACTATTATCTTTTATGAACATAGATACAAAAATCTTCAACAAAATACTAGCAAACCAAATTCAGCATTACATCAAATAGATAATTCACCATGACCAAGCAGGTTTCATCCCAGGCATATAAGGATGGTTCAGTATACACAAATCAATAAATATGATTTACCACATAAACAGAAATAAAGCAAAGACTATATCATCATCTCAATACATGTAGAAAAATCATCATTAAAATCCAGCTTCATGATAAATACCTTCAATGAGCTAAGGATAGAAGCAACATACTCCAAAATAGTAAAAGCTATGTATGAGGAACCCACAACCAACATCATAAAGAATGGGGGAAAGTTGAAATCATTCCCTAAGAACTGGAACAAGACAAGGGTGCCCAACGCCACCACTTCTATCCAATGTAGTACTGGAAGTCCTAGCCAGAGCAATCAGGCAAGAGAAAGAAATAAAGGGCATTCTAATCAGGAAAGTGGAAGTCAAACTATCCCTGTTCACTGATGATATGATCTTGTATCTAGAAAACCCTAAAGACCACACGTGGAATTCCAAAAGACTCTTAGAATTGATAAATAAATTCAGCAAAGTCTCAGGATACAAAGTCTATGTACACAAATCAGTAGCATTTCTATATACAAATAACAGTCAAAATGAAATTCAAATCAAGAACTTAATACCATGTATAATAGTTGTAAAGAAAATAAAATATCTAGGAGTATTCTTAACCAAGGAGGTGGAATCTCTCTACAAGGAAAACTACAAATCACTGATGAAAGAAATCATAGATGATACCAGCAAATAGAAAAACATCCCATGCTCCCCAATTGGAAGAATTAACATTATTAAAATGTCCCTACTGTCCAAAGTGATTTACAGATTATGTAATCTCCATCAACATGCCAATGTCATTTTTCACAAATCTAGGAAAACATAATCCTAAACTTGATACATAACCACAAAAGAGCCCAAATAGCCAATGCAATCTCAAGCAAAAAGAACAGATCTGGAGGCACCCTATTACCAGACTTCAAGCAATACTACAAGCCTATAGTAACCAAAACAGCAAGGTACTGACATAAAGGTAGAGACATAGTCCAATAGAACAGAATACAGAACCCAGAAATAAAATCATGTATAATAACTACAACCAATTAATTTTTGATAAAGCAGACACAAAACATGCATTGGGGAAAGGATGCCCTATTCAATAAATGACACTGGGAAAATTGGATAGCCACAAGAAAAAGTACGAAACAAGATCCCTAGAAACTAGTATGGAGACTCCTCAAAGAACTTAAAGCAGACTTCCCATTCAACCCAGCCATCCCACTCCTTGGTATCAGCCCAAAGGAAACAAGTCACAATATCAAAAAGACACTTGCTCCTGAATGTTTATTGCAGCACAATTTGTATTTGAAAAGATATGGAATCAACTTAAGTATTTGTCAAGTGATGAGTGGATAAATAAAATGTGACATACACACACACACACACACACACACACACCATGGAGTACCACTTAGCCATAAAAAGGAAATAAATAACATCTTTGCAGCAACTTGGGTGGAACTGGAGATAATTATCTTAAATGAAG
Source organism: Eulemur rufifrons (assembly GCF_041146395.1). Taxonomy (NCBI): domain Eukaryota; kingdom Metazoa; phylum Chordata; class Mammalia; order Primates; family Lemuridae; genus Eulemur; species Eulemur rufifrons. Next base: position 67,060,140 of record NC_090997.1, on the reverse strand, counting down.
TAGGTTAGAAATGGAAAAATAAATACCACATGTTTTCACTAATAAGTGGCAGCTAAATAATGGTTTCACACAGTCAGATAGTGTTGTAAGGGACACTGGAAACTAAGAAGCGGGGAGGTAAGGGATAAAAACTTACCTCTCAGGTACAATGTACACTTTCCTGGTGATAGGAACACTAAAAATCATCAGTTTAGCATGATACAATTCATCCATATTACAAAAACAATTGTACCCCCTTAATATTTTGAAATGAAACAAATAAATAAACAATAAATTAACAATATGATAAGTCTATAATAGAGGTATGTAAAAATATAATGAGAGTAAGGAAAGAACAATTACCCCTGAACAGGAAAGGAGGCTTTCAGGAGCAAGTAATATCTGCATTGTGGTTTTAAGGATTTCTTCAAGTGGGGAAGAGAGAGAGAGAGAGAGAGAGCATTACAGGGGAAATATCACCAGCAATTGCATAGAGAACTGAAAAGGCATAATTGTACTCAGAAAACAGCATGTTCAAGAAAGTGCTGTCAGAAAGCTAAGAGGGCATAGGGATAGGTGGGGAAATGCCTGGATGATATGAAAATTTGGATATTAGTCCTGTAGATTCATATTTCCCATTTTTTCAAAGAAGAGATTTTTTAAAAGTATTGATAAAAAATCAATAAGGGTTCATGACATGAATAAAATAAAGAGCAAAAAAGTTCCATCAGAGACTAATTGACTGCAATAGAAATTTATCAATAAAGACTAAAATAATATCACAAATATGTGAATTTGTATAACAAATACATAATGCATAAATAATTCATGCCAGTTTAATCCAATAGTCATTGCACAATGTAAAGGGAAAGTTGATAAATGATGTCTGTTAATGGCAATTCATTAATGGCAATGCATATTTGATCATATTTATGACTTCCTGGAATTCTTAGCTGTGGCATATCGTTTACAAACAACTATTTAAAGCTCTTTATATATATATAATTCAAAATTAATTATTGGTAGAAACTCTTGCAATCACGAAATTCCTTTTTTCTCCATGGAACAGAGTTTGGGAATCACCACAGTAGATAATGCGGAAAGAAATAAAAGGACAAGCAAAGAGGTTCACCTTGGCAAGAAGATACATTCTTTATATGAAACTCAACTAAAAAGAAACAATATCCAGAAAACCTCTTAAAAAGTGAAGATACTAATAAAAAATTCAAGTACCATGGAAGGAAAAAAATGTGGTCATTTTTATTAGGAAAGCTCTATGATGCCAAAAATGTAATTATACCAAGAATGTGACTGCCTGCTTGTTTATGGGAGGGTGGATCCTTACAGACTTGGGAATGAAACCAATTAAACTTTGAGTCAGTGTCAATTAATGAGATTTTTAAAAAAATATTAAAACATAGGCAAGGCTAAATTATCTTTGAAAGCAGACAGAAAATGGCCAATTCAAATGGCTATAGATTTTATCATTCTTACTCCCTAGATTTTCTACTGTTAACATTTATACTTATTGTGTTTACAATGATACACCAGAAAACCCAGCAAGCTTTGGAGCCAGATTCACCTAGAATAAAATCCCAGATATGTCACAATCTGTTGGATTGCCCTTGAGTTATTTTCTTGACCACTTTGAGACTTCGTTTTTTGGGTTTTTTACTCTTCAAAGTAAAGAAAACCATTTCATTGTGCTGTTTCAAAGACAAAAATAATACTAAGTTGATAGCATCATGCCCAATATATATTGCCCTAGTTTGAGTTCTCACAGAGAAAGGCCCTTGGACAAGGGGTATTTGGGAAGTGATTTAGGAAACACTTGTAATTAACTGGAGAAGCGAGAAAAAGAAGAGAATAGAGCCAGCCAATAAAGTGTGCATTGCCAGGTCTCCTACCACTGGAAGACTGCTGCCCAGGCCTGCTGGGTACTCTGTGAGATAGTGTAAAATGCATCTCAAAGTTGTCCCAGTCAAGGGGTGAGGAAAATGAGGGATTCATTCACTGAATCTCCATCTATTATTGACTGATGGCTGGGTTCCTACACCCTAGGGGCAGGGGTGGGTGGGGGTAGCGTGTGCCCTCAGAGCACCACAGATGCTAAGTGTTAAAATCCATAGCCTTTCAATTGAATTGGCCATGTTTTCATCAACTTGCCTTCATCAAGCGGAGAATACAGTCAGGCACTGACGTCATCTTCTACACGGACTGAACTCCCAGTCCTGTGGGAAGGTCCAGGTGTTACTCAGATTTGTATCCCCAGTACAAGCCTGTCACAACAGGTAATGAATAAGTGGATGGATGAATGAATGAATGAAAAGGATTTTGGAGACAAATGTAAGTCACTTTCCCCAGAACATTTAGTTTACTCTTCATATGCATTGGATATAAAATGAATAGATTATTTCCTTATGACTATGAAAATGCTATGGAATCATCCACATGTTCTAAGAACTCACAAATCTGAAATGCTTAACACCTTTACTATATTATTAGATACATGTTCTTATATAATCCATATAAAAATCTGGAGAAATTCATAAATTAACCAGGGAAACAGAATTTAAAATAAGTTATTCAGCTCATAGTAGGTCACATTCAGGTTCTCAGGTAGCATACCTAATAAAAGATAAGCCATCTATGTCAACCTCACAGCCTTGGCTTGGTTGACTTTAATAAAACCAGAAACCAGCTAACAAAATATCTCATTGTACAAAATGAGAAAGAAGGCGCAGATTTGAGCTGTTGACACTGTACCATTGCTGGTTATTTTATATGGTGATTCTGTGCTGAAACCATTTTTATAAAAACTGCCTGAATTTTTATATACTCTAACAAACTTTTAGTGCCAGAAAATTTCCTAGAAGAAATTAAAGTGAACAAACTGTCTCTATTTTAAATGCTGACACCACTGGGAGGCAGGAGGAATGATAAGTCACTCACAAGTCCTTAGGAATTTATTCAAATAATAATAAATATCATCATTGTGCCCTTTATATTTGTCATCACTAGCTAAACTCATTTACATGTAGTATTTTATTTACTCTTTACAAGTTATAAAAAACTTTGAAAATACAAAAATGCGTGGTTACCTTATACAGTCATGTGCTGCATAATGATATTTGAGTGAACAGACCACATATACATCTGTGATACCATAAGATTACAAATGAAGCTGAAAAATTCCTATAGCCTAATGATGTCATAGGTATTGTAATGTCATAGCACAACACAGTATTCATGTGTTTGTGATGATGTTAGAGTAACAAACCTACTACACTATCAGTCATATAAAATTATAGCACATACAATTATATAGAATACATAACATTTGATCATGATAATAAATGACTATGTTAATGGTTTATGCATTTACTATAATATACTTTTTATTGCTATTTTAGAATGTACTCTTTCTACTTATAAAAGGAAGTTAACTGTAAAACAGCTTCAGGCAGGTCCTTCAGGAGGTATTCCAGAAGAAGGCATCCTTATCATAGGAGATGACAGTTCCATGTGTGTTATTGCTCCCAAAGACCTTCCAATGGGACGAAATGTGGAGGTGAATGAGTGATATTGATGATCCTGACCCTGTGTAAGCCTAGACTAATGAGTATGTTTTAGTTTTTAACAAAAGAGCATAAAAAGTAAAAAATTTCAAATTAAAAAAAAATTAAATAGAGAAAGCTTGTAAAATAAGGATATAAAGAAAGAAAATACTTTTATACAGCTGTACAATGTGTTTTAAGCTAATGTTATTACAGATAGTCAAAAAGTTAAAAAATAAAAAGCTTATAAAATAAAAAAAGTTATAAGCTAAGGTTAATTCATTATTGAAGAAATATTTTTTATAAATTTAGCATAGCCTAAGTGTAGAGTGTTTATAAAGTCTACAGTAGTGTCCTAGGCCTTCACAGTCACTCAAACTCAGTTACTCACCTAGAACAACTTCCAGTCCCACAAGCCCCATTCATGGTAAGTGCCCTATACAGGTGTACCACTTATTATATTTTATACCATACTTTACTGTACCTTTTCTATGTTTAGATATGTTTGGATACACAAACAATTACCACTGTGTTACAATTTCCTATAGTATTCAATACAGTAACATGCTGTACAGGAACACCATATAGCCTAGTTGCGTAGTAGGCTATACCATTTAGGTTTATAAGAACACTCTATGTTCAGGCATAATGAAATTGCATAGCGATGCATTTCTTAGAACCTATCTCCATCGTGAAGCGACACATAATTGTACTAATGTGACATTCTTCCCAAAGCGTGGTCAGACAGCTAAGTGTATCCTCCGCTGTTCTGGTTAAAAACAGACAGTCCTGGGCCTCCTTCAGGTGCTCAGGGTGAGCAAGAAGTCTGGGAGTATTACCCAGGAATCTGCATTTTAACAAACACCAGAGGCAATTATTATGCACAGTAATTTGTCTACCACTTCTTTCATCCTGATGTTTAGATTACATTCTCTTTCTCATGGCTATGAGGGAATAGACTGCAAAGTTTCCTTGCTATCCTCCATTGAGTGTACCAGTCTCACACTAAGGTATGTCAACGTCCTAGTCGTTCTGAACAGAACCACTCCACCTCTTCCTGCTTCTAACCACTCATTTGTCTCTCATCCAAGAGCCCCTCTTAAAGGGTAAGAACTGGATGGCTTGACTTCTCCTTCCTTGCCAAGTAACCTCAACTCACTCAAGAGCTGGTATGAGGTGGTAGCAAGGGTCTAGCCTGCAGCACCAGATTTCCTGGCTTCAAAATCCTGCCCTGCCATTGACTAACTGTGTGGCTTTGTACACCTTTTACTACCTCTTTGTTTCTTTCCTATGAAACATAAGCAATAGTAGGATCTACTTGTCAGAATCCTTTTGAAGATTTAATGAGTTAATACATGCAAAGCACTTAGTACAGGGCCTGGTGCACAGGGAACTCTTGGGAAACAGGAGCAGCATCATGACCTTACCCTGGTCCTCCTAAAAATCATGACTTAAGCCAAAGAAATGGGTCTTTATAGAGACAAGGTAGAGGGAACTATTTTCCAGGCTACAGGATTCTGATACCTCTCAAATTATTTCCCGTAGTCAAAGACTCCTCTGCTTATAAAGAGGGATAACTGCTACAGTTTCTTCTTTCAAGCAACGGATTTGCAATTGTATGACAAATAAGCTGGCACTGAACCAGAGTTTCAGTATGTTGAAAGCAACATAATTGTGTAGATGAAACGAGATGTCTGTTCTAGGAGTGGCTAAGGGAAGGGAAGAGACAGTAAGGGAGAGTAAAAAGATGAAAGCATAAACCCCAGGAAGAGCTATGTGTGTGCACATGCACGTGTTTGTTTAACCTTTTCTTTTTTTCTATCTGGCCTCATTGAGGCCACAGTTATCCAGAACATAGAATTCCTGCCTCTCTCAAATTGTCCTATCCTTGGTAGTCACATCTGTATTCCCGAACACAGCAGCTAGCTAAGTGAATATATAAATCCTTTGTCAGACCTCAGAAGAATTTCCAGCTACCCATATCACGTTCTGTTCATGGTGTAAAGCCTACGACCACCGAGAACAGGTCAGATCTCTGTTTCCTGTGCTTTGAAAGAGTACAGAAGATGTAGTTCTGCCCTTCAAAGCAAAATGCAAATCCATGCAGTCCACATTGTTTCCATAACTCTCTAATTTAAAAAAAAATATGATTTTGCAATTTTCCAGTTTTTATCTAGATACTTACAGCAAGATAGTAGTATCTCGGGCTGTCATGGCCTAATAATTTTACCCAGAAGTACAATGGTAGAAACAGATGCACAAATGATCTAAATATTAGAATTAGTATATAGAGATTTTTAAATGACTATAATTAGTATGTTAAAGAAAACACAGCAAAAGCTGAAAAAAATGAATAAAAATATGGAGAATTTCAATAAAGAATTGGAATCTATATACTCAATCATATGTATATTCTAGAACTAAAACAAGAAAATGGTAGACATCAGCCAAAGTACATTAAATATAAACTGACAAAAGACTCCAACTAAAAGAAAAAAAGAATTATAGACTGGATTAATAAAGTCTCCAATATATGCTGTCTACTTGAGACGACACCTAATACTAAGAACACAGAAAAACTAAAAGTAAAAGAATGAAAAAGAAAGCTATTTTATTAATATCAGACATATTAGACTTTAAAGGTAAGGCAAACAATATTACTAAAGATAAAGAGTGGCATTTTATAATAAAAGAGCCAATTAAATAGAAATATAACAATCCCAGAAAAGAAACAATAATATAAATTTCATTTAATAATTGGGAGGTACTTGTTGTTCCTATGAGGTGTGGTGACTGAAGAAACCAGACTGCTGAGAATTTATAAATGAATATGACGGTGAATGTAAACAGGAAGTTTAGGCTACGCATTCAGTTTAGATGAAGAGGAAAAAGAAATAAGTCATGAGTTTACAAAAAGTGAAGGTCTTATATGATAAGAGAGACTTAAGTGTAAGCTAGACTTACATAAAAGGCTTTGATTTTTTTTTGAAAAAATATCCCTTCTGAATAGCCATTCATCTGTGTTGCCAGGTGCAAGGGTAGGTTTGTATCATAGCAGAGCACAGTTGAGGGTCCTGCCTTTTCCACTCTTGATTTCTGTGACCTTGGACAACTCATCGATCCTTTTAGCCTCTATTTCTCCTATTTGGAAAATGAAAATATTAATATTAACCTTGGAGGGTTTTTATAAGAAGTAAACATAATTTTTACAGGAAAAATCTTTGTAAATGAATCACTTTAAAAACATAATGCATTACAAAATAAATGTAGCTTACAAATCTGAAGAGACACAGTAAAGTACAATGAAGAAAGTATTAGAAATTCTATTCCCTGTAGAACTTTAAAAAACTCTAATTTTTGCATATCTACTTAAGATAATGTCTACATTTTCTCATTGTCTGGGAGTTTTGTCTATGAAATATAAATACCACTTGATGCTGGAATATTTCCAAGAGATCTACAAGACCCACCATGTGCATTTTGCTTTCTTTGTGGTGCCAGGGACCTCAGAGTGTGCTCCATCACGCAAACACCATCTCCCTTCACTGTGATTTGCCTGCCACTTAGATACATTCTAATCTGGAAATCCCATGAGTTCAGATAAGGTATTTCTTGGGCTTCTGCAGGAAGATTACAAAACAAAGCAGTGTAGGAATAGATTCCTGTTTAGCATTACCTTGTCACAGAAGATAACAGCAAATACTACAACTATACTTCAGCTAATGACAAAAACTAAGCAAGAACTGCAGTAGAGAAGTCACTTGGCAGATGCAGGACCCTAGATATAAAACACTAACATTTCTGCTATCTAAAATATTAAACCCTGGATCACATCCTCCTGACATTTTCAGCAAATGCAGAGACACTTGACAAGGAGGGTACAGAGCATTAAGTTATAAACTAAAAAGCAAGAGACAATCCTCACTGATGGGGAAGTCATTATTTCTCCTCTATGGTCTCATCTTACCGAGCTCAGGAAATGCTTGATGTGGTTAATGATGCTACCATCACTTCCTTGAGGAATGGTTATCCTCAATTTAAGTTGGCTGCTCCAATTCTGCAGCATCTCTTGCTGCATAATTTCTATGAAAGCTCAGATATTTCCATTGGCAAGCATCCTTTTCTACCCAAATGTGGTCCTACATGCAAAGGGAAAACACAGATTTGAGTAAGAAATAGGCACATAGGAAGGCTAGATGCTGAACACACTGATATAAGAATCAGAAGACAAAAGTTCTAAAAAACAAAAAAAAGAATACTCTTTGAATAATGTTCTTGAGAAAAATCACATAATCTCTCTGCACCTCAATATTTCCATCTCTAATTTTTAACCTACACCATAGGGTCATAGACTATAAGGTTGTCTATGTGTCATCTTAGCTAAGCTGAAACTAAATAGCCCAAAATTTGTTTCCCTGAAAATTTTGGATTAAGGTCAGCTACAAGAGTAAATTTACATGTGATACAACAGACAGAAGTGAAGAAGCGGCCATTGTGCTCTAAGGGACGACACTGGTTTCAAATTGTTTGGCAGATTGCAATGTGCCCCCACTTTAATACTCCATATGCATTTCTCCTTCCTATCTGTTGACTCTGCTAAATATCAGCAACCCCATGCCAACAAAAGCTGCTTTATTGAGAACTCAAAGAGGCAATAGTTATGAAGACCAAACAAACCTTCATGGACTTCTGCACCTGTTCTACTTAAGCACCCAGACATGCCTAGCTTCCTGCAAGCTCCAAGTCATTCATGAACAACAGAGTTAGAGGCTTTTTTCTGATTCTTTCCAGACCTTTACTTTACAGATTCTTTGACAATGGTGTGAGGCTTATTTTATACGATAAATTTCTTATTTCATTATATTCATAGTGATTTTGCTCTATGATTGAACCCGACACAGGAGAATAAAATGAAATAATAAAGGTAAAAAAAAGTTTTGTTTTGATTGTAAAAAATAATCCTGTAAATCTACATGGACAAAAAAGGAGAAAAACATTTCAAAATAAAACAAATTTATTGCCTATGCCTGACCCCTTTATTTTCATGAGCTGGATGGAGCAAGAGTACAAATAGAGTCTGTATATCACATTACTAAACATATTTAAATTATAAATTTGAGAAAATCTTCCATGTAAACTATATTCTATTTTCTTACTGTCTTAGCTCAGGCTGCCATAACAAAATATCATAGACTGGGTGGCTTAATGTACAGACATTTATTTCTCACCATTCTGGAGGCTGGGAGGTCCAAGATCTAGTTTCCTGCAGATACTGCTTTTTGTCAGGGCCCTTGTCCTGGCTTTGGCCATCTTCTCAATGTATCATCACATGGCAGAGAAAGGAAGTTCTAATGTTTCTTCCTCTTCTATAAGAGCACTAATCCCTTCAAAGGCACTCTACCCTCATGATCTCATCTAAACCTAATTAACCCCGTAGGCCCCACATCTTAACACCATCGCAGTGAGGATTAGGACTTCAACATGTACATTTGGGGAAGACACAAATATTCAGCCCCATAATACATACCTTGAAAAATCATATCATCAAATTCACCAAATTGAAAAATATGCAAAAAGTTACAGTATTGATGCCAAATTAGTCAACTTTTTTGTATTGCTCTAGTTGTTGGAAGTATTTTTACTAATTTCAATTTAAAGAAACTCTACTGAGGCAATAGTAACTGAAATTGTCATTAAACTCTTAAAACAATAGTTAGATTCAGAAATAAACCGTGAATTTTACATATAATTTTCAAACATAATGATAGGTACACTCAGTACATTGTCTTTGTGCAGAAAAAATTACAAAATATTTTAATTTTTTCACATAACTTACTGTTACTAATATGATTTTTCACTGGCTTTAAAAGTATGAACTAGATTTCTACTATCAATAGAATGTGAACAGTAATGTAATTGTAGAGATCTAGTTATTGCTTTGAGAGTTGCACATATGCAAATTTAATTGCAATATGAATTTTTTAATAATGAAAAACATTTCTTCACCTCCATGTGCAACTGTTACAAACATTAGACTAATTCAATTAAGTTTCTGAGTAGGGTGATATAGTTTGTGTCTGACCAAGTTCTAAACCATCAAAAACATAGTGATTGAGAAACAATAACTATCTCTTTAGTTCACTAGTCTTAAGAGCAACAATTTGATCTGGGATCAGCTGCTCATGCATCTATGGGCAGCTTCTAGATAACTGAGGATTAGCTTGCTTGAGATGGCCCTAGCTGGGATGATTCCTCTCTGTTCAAGTTGGTCATCCTTCCTTCAGCAAGCTGTCCTGGACTTGTTCACATGGAATCCAGGAAATATTACTAGAAGATTATTTTTTGTGAATGTTGTCATTGTTATATGGTCACCTTTTATTTCAATGTGAAAGGGCCAAAAGATGTAGGAGAAGCATCCATGCCTATGGTTCGTTCCTAAATGATGTTAGTCATAAGAGCAGACATAACCTTTATTAAGGTTGTGCATCCTGAGTGCCAGATCCCAAGTGACAGACGGCCTGTATTTTACATTTTATGAATTTCTGTTTGTGACACGCAGGGCTCTCTGAAACACGCCGGCCGGGGCAGGAACTGCCCAGGTCTAAGGTGGTTTTGGTTCTGGTTAGAACTTAATTGGTAGATTTGACCATGGACTAAGTAAGGTATTTGTTTGTTTGTCACTGCTACTTTTATCCATTATTTCTAAATATTTCTCCCCATTTTTGAGGAGATTTTTCCAATAAAACCCTATTTCTTTGCCTTATTACCATCAGATTGTAACTTACCACATTTAAAGTCCATTGAAAGAAAAAAAGGAGAGAGAAGATTTGATCCTATATAACCACAGATCTGGTTTAAACTCATTGATTTGTAGAAATCCATTTTGATTAACTGTACCCTACATTTTTACTCCCTACAATATGGAAGAAAAAAAAAGTTCTGACCGGAGGTCTTTTAGCAGCCTATGCTAATTCTTAAGTGTCAGGTGCAGGACCCTAACAGAGAACAAATGCTATCCGTGGCCAATCCACTGTTAATTAGATGTGTTTGCGAATTGGAAATCTTTATATCAAGGGAATAAATTCACTGGGGGCTTGGGCATGGAGAAGTAACCTAAGGAAGGGAGCTAGATTCAGAGAGGAGTGTCACTAATTACTGCTTCCACAGGCAGGTGCTCACCCAGATCATCACAGAAAAGCTTTGGGGGCTTTACTTGGTACTTATTTGTCAGCCAGCTGATCCCACCTTGCTGCAGCTCCCCCCACCCAAGGGAAGAGACAGGCCTTTTAAAAGAAGCTAGCAGCAGTTCTGTGTGCTTGGCTACCACATGCTCTGAGAAGTCTCCTGAGTAGCCCAAGGAGACTTGGCAGAACAGCTGCCAGCATGAAAACAAATGCCTTAGGGTGGAGGAGATGGAGAAACAGAGGGAAAGCAAAGGGGTGGAAATGGAAATTTCACTTATCCCTGTATTAAAGCAAAATGCTATCTGGGAAACTATGCAGTTATTAAGTAAAAGAGGAAAAGAACAACTCTATGAACTATGTAATTGTGCATAGACTATATTAATCATCTTTTAAAAATCAATTTACAAGTGCCTCAAAGATCATGGGGAATTGAGAAAAAGTCCAAAAATAAACCGGTCTACCTAATCTCATTTCTTTCTGCAACAGAATAACAGGATTGGTGTATCAATAGTTATAATTAATCTGATTTTCTAAAGGGACTGAACATAGTAAAGGTGCAAAACATATAATCTTTGTTACATTTCTAGTCCTGTGCCACTTAGCAAATGTCCCTGAAATGAAAAGGACAGGAAAAAGACAAGGTTTAGCTTATCTTGGGTGTACAAGAGGATCTTTGTGAGCAGTGCCATCCTGCAGCGGCAAGAGGGCTGGTATGCATTCGTGTACCAAATTGAACTCCTCCAGGATGTCACACCTTCTTCTTTAGCATCTTTATTAATTACTCAGATAAGGGTCAGCTGTCAGACTCTTGTGTAGAAATGGGAGAGTATTTCCATCAAGTCTGTTATTCTTGTCATTGCAAAATATATGTTCTCTCCTCATAATTTATTTGGTAAAATTTTAAAGAAAGTATTATATTTTAATAAAACTTCTTGATTGAAATGGGGCGAGGAAAACTCTGAAGAGAGTGAAGGTAAGGGAATGACATTATCCAAACTAAATTTTGAATCTACCTCTTCCTTTTTATCTTCTCTACCACTGTTTCTAGGTCTGGCCCTTCACTATTTCTTGCTTGAATCACTAAAAACCTACTACTACCCAATCTGTTAATATTCTTCTAGATTTGCTTTCAGTGATGTTTCATAAACATGACTGCTACTCTGCTGCTTGAAGCCATTCTTTGCTTTCAATCTTCTCACCCAAGCACATGGGTTCTTCACAATCTACATCCAGTCTTTCTTTCCAACCTGGCCTCTCCCCATCCTTTTCCCTCCCCACCACCTCAGAGTACCCTTGATTTCATAGCTACATCAACCTTTTGGGTTCCCTGACTTTTCTCCAATATTAGGCTGCCCATTTCTGTATAATCCTATACAAAGGGAATTATAGACGGCAGATGATTGAAAGTATTTGTTACTGAATATCACCTGTGTTTTAGAAAAGTTTTGGAAAAGGCTTGACACCAGTAGCTCCTAGAGGATATAACTTACTAATTATGAGTGTAACTGCAGTATTATGGCCACTAAGTGAACATAAAAAGTAGCAATAGAATATTTTTTAGAATGCTATCATCAAACAAATAATCTGTGATTTTTTTTTGTTTACATGACCAAGAAAAGCTAATATGTTGAGGAAAGTTATGAAAGAAATTACTACCATGATAATCTTCTCATGGTTTTTTTCATGAACAAATACCCCTTATAAAGTTTTATTATAAATTTAGACACAAATTCCAATATAACCAGTCTTATTTTCATCCCTTTAGTAACAAAGTCATGGAAACGTGGAGAAATTAAAACTGCTTTTGGAAAATTGGACCATAATTCTGTCTTCATATTAGGTTAGTAGTTACACTATGTACCATGTGTGACCACAATGCACATGTGCAGACATTACTCATTGTCTCACAAAGACAATACATTAAGGCTCCTTTACTGGAGAAAAAAATGCCTTTTCATGGAATTATAACACAAAAAGTGCATAATTCAAAGAATACAGAAAACACAGTAACTAATTTTGTGCTCTTTCCCTTATGCCAAAAGAAATTGCTCCAATTCCAGCTTTAGGTATTTTCCTGGGTAGTAAGCAGTTTGGTAATAAGAAAATATTCATTTGACCCAATGTTGGTTATGTTTACAAGTTTTTCTAAAAGCAACAAATCAATTCTGAGCTGTGTGACAACGAGAAGTGATCTTGGATTTACATTCTTTAATGAGAACTGAACCTGCTTAGTAAAGAAACTGTAAATTTAGGGATGAAGTTCATACTGTCAATCCCTGTGGATAGTAGGATTTTAACGAGGAAAGTGATTGCTATTTTTATATTTCTGATCCATAGAGAGATGATTTAAAAATAAAAAAAGACAAGCTTCTTTTAGAACTCTCAGGCAGCTATGCTCAATCAGAGTTCATTGTTGTGATAATAATAGAAACAGTGAAAAAAACTGGCAAGACTAGCAGAAGTAGATCAAAGCATACGTTTGACCTTTGGATTTTTTCCAATTCAAAATTTGTAGTTTTGATTTTTCTCCGGTGGCCAAAATGGCCATGTCACATTAGAATTGAACCTGCTGCAAGAGGTGAGTCACTGAGAGAGCCTTGTCCCAACCAACCCCAAGGGCTCCTTCTGCGGGGGTGCATTGCTGCCCCGTTATCAGGGTGTCTGCTTTTAAAAGGGGAAGGGGAATATTTTTTACTACTTGCACATTAGAGGTCGAAGTTGTGCATATTGAGTCTACTGTGTAAAACAAACACTAATTTAGGCTGTAATATAAACTCATTAAGCACTAATTTTTCTGACAGACATTTTCTGTGTGTGGGTTGTTTTAATCCTATCTGAAAAGCCAATTTAATCGTACCTCATATCTAAATATGTGCCCTGTTTTTATGAGTCAGCATTGTAAAGTATGTAATTTGTTATTGTTTTGCATAAAGTTTAAAATTTTTATTTCAAAAAGTAATAGCTTATATTTTCATAGTATGCCAGAAACCATTCTAAACACCTCACATGTAGTTAATATTCACAACAATGCTATGAATATGGTGTAATATATACAATTATTATATTAATTTTTCAAATTAAAAAGAACAAACTGAGGTACAGAGAAGTTAAATGACTTGCTGAGTTTTACACAGTGAGTAGGGGATAGAGCAGGGCCACAAATCCAAGCAGTCTGGTCCCAGAGGCTGTATTTTCACTTCTACTCTGCTCTGTCCCTGATAGCTGTCACTGGTCCATAAAATATGTTTATTTGAGTTTTTCTACATACTACTCTATAATTAGACATTTCGGTTCAAAACAGTTATTTTATTTGTTTGCTATCTATGCTGAAATTGCCTCACCATAAAATTATTTTTAATTGGTGGGATATAATGAAATCTGAAATTTTTTTGAATATTAGAAAAGTCATTTTCTATTAATTATTGAAAAATTATCTACTGTTGTTAATAATAAAAGATCTTTAGAACATAGCAAAGTTTTTGAACTTTAGAAGGTTACTTTTTCTTCTCAAGATTTTTGCTACTTTATACATACTGTACCAAAAGGAAATCACAAAAAATTTGGTTACCCTAGTGATAAGATTTCTTTCATGTTTATATTGCATTCTTATCATGGTTTAAATAAAATCCATTTAAAAAATTATACATGACTTAACCCTTAATCTAAGCTAATTATGTGATTATAGGCATCTACTACAAAAATATTTTTTAGATCTTCTTTCTAGAAGTCTACGTAGGCATCAAAACAACCAATGGTGAAAAAATTACACACAAGGACCTTTTGAAATACTATAGGGGTTTGTCTCCTGTAGAGGATCTGCCTATGATATTTTGCCCTTTTAAGTATTAGATCAGTTTCCAATATGAGAGTAAATACACAGTCACAAAAGTAAACATCTAGTTTCTATGTAAAAAATGCACACATGATTTTTAAAGGTCGATTACAGAACAATAATTTTTCTATTAGCCATCCAGAGTATTTATTTGATATATATATGCATATATATATAGCTTCAATATAATTTTTATAAGATAATACAATCAGTGTGTCTGGGAACACTGAGCCAAATTTTCCCAGCTATAGGCATGAATGTATTTTTGTCAGTGTATGAAGGGAGCAGAACTGCTCCCCTCTTCACCTGTTCTACATATACTCTCTGCTTCGTGGGATCGATGTGGACTAAATATTTGGTTCATAGTCTTTTGTATTTGATAAACCAGTTAAATTTAAAAAATCAGAGGACATAGGGTTGTCCACATGTTTTGAAAATTAAACATAGTGTAAAATAAAAAAGTATTCCATACTGTCACTATAAAAGTTAGAAAGAACTTAACTCTCAGAATCATTTCCCAAGTGCTTCCCAAGATGACAGTTAGCAATCTTACAATGCCCTTGTTTTGTTTTTGTTTTTGTTTTCACTGTAGGCTGGTGAAAATATCATCAAAACCAGTCAATTGCATTTATGGATTGGCATTTGAAAGCCATTGGTCTGATCTTGTTGTACCTAAAGTCTATTAAAGGCATTATACTTTAACAATGCCTTTAAGCTTTTGTTATTGAAAAGATATTTGATGATTATACAAAAACTGTCACAGCTCTACTAAAAAAGATAAATGTTTAGATAAGGGTCCAAGAAGAAAGTGATACTATTTTTCCAATGGAATAGATTTGAAATGACCCTTTCTTTACCACAATTCTCAGAAAAGTCCGTTCTTGGAGAAGGCTTATCATATCAGAGAAAACGTAGCTTGGAGGAGTCAGACCATGAGGCAAAAAGTGTTCTGCTTAGTTGTAGAAACAGGGAGCTACAGCATCACACAGCCATTTTCAAGCTGAGGAAGGCAGACTGTCTACATTTCAAAACTTGAGCTTGTTGGAGGAAATAATACCCAGTAGAAATTAATAAAGAATACTTTACTTAAAGACCATACCTCACCAAGTGCAAAACATGTTTGAAATAGAACTAAAATATATTTTTGCAATTACCATTGAGATTCCAATTAAAAAATTCAGAGTCTGTCTCAGAATGCCACTTAAGAACACTTTTAAAGAAGAAAGCATACTTCACTTAAAAGTGAGCTCTTATCACTAAGAATTACTACTATAGTTGACTTTGAACAACACAAATTTGAACTACTAGGTCTACTTATACATGAATTTTTTAAATAAAAAATTATACCCAATGTGCCTGTCTCTCCTGTCCCCTCTTCTACCTTCTCCACCTCTCCCACCTCTGCCACCCCTGAGACAACAAGACCAACCCTTCCTCTTCCTCCTCAGTCTACTCAACATGACGGCAATGAGAATGAAGACCTTTATAATCATCTACTTCCACTCAATGAATAGTAAATGTATTTTCTCTTCCTTATGAGTTTACTAATAATATTTTCTTTTCTCTGACTTACTTTATTACAAGAATATAGTATATAATATGTAACATAAATAATGTATGTCAATCGGCTGTTCACATTATTAGTAAGTTGGTCAATAGTAAGTTACTAGTAGTTAAGCTTTGGGGGAGTCAAGTTAACACATGTGGATTTTTGCAACACTTCCTTCTAGAATTCTTATAGTTTCATGTCTTATAGTTTCATGTCTTAGTCTGTTATCCACCGTGGGTTGATTTTTGTGAGAGGTAAAAGGTGCGGATCCGGTTTTAGTCTTCTACATGTGGCTATCCAATTTTCCCAGCACCATTTATTGAATAAGGATTCTTTCCCCCCATGTATGTTTTTGTCTGCTTTGTCAAATATTAGATGGCTATATGAGGATGGTTTTATATCTGGGTTCTCAGTTCCATTCCATTGGTTTATGTTTCTGTTCTTGTGTGAGTACCATGTTTAAACACTTACAGACATTGGCCTAGGCAAAAAATTTATGAATAAGAACACCAAAGCAATCACAGCAACAACAAAAATAAATAAATGGGACCTGATTAAATTAAAAAGCTTCTTCACAGCCAAGGAAACTATCACGAGAGCAAACAGACAACCTATAGAATGGGAAAAATAATCACATATTACACATCTGATAAAGGGCTGATAACTAGAATCTATTTAGAACTCAGGAAAATCACCAAGAAAAAAATCAAACAACCCTATCAAAACACAGGCAAAGGACATGAAGAGAAACTTTTCAAAAGAAGATAGACTAATGGCCAAAAAACTTGAAAAAATATTCGACATCTCTAATCATCAGGGAAATGCAAATCAAAACCACAATGAGATATCACTTATCTCCAGTGAGAATGGCCTTTATCAAAAAGTCTCCAAACAATAAATGTTAGCATGGATGCAGAGAGATAGTAACACTCATACACTGCTGGTGAGACTGCAAACTAGTACAACCTCTGTGGAAAGTAATATGGAGAGACATCAAAGAACTACAAGTAGAACTACCATTTGATCCAGCAATCCCATTACTGGGCATCTACCCAAAGGAACAAAAGACATTCTATAAAAAAGGCATCTGCACTAGAACGTTTATAGCAGCACAATTCACAATTGCAAAGATGTGGAAACAACCCAAGTGCCCATCAATACATAAGTGGATTAATAAAATGTGGTGTATGTATACCATGGAGTTCTACTCAGTCACAAAAACAATGGTGGTCTAGTACTTCTTGTATTATCCTGGACAGAACTGAAGCCCATTCTAGTAAGTGAAGTATCACAAGAAGGGAAAAATAAGTACCACATATACTCACCATCAAATGGGTATTAATTGATCAACATTTATGTGCACATGTAGTAATAACATTCATTGGGGGTTGGGCAGGTGTGGGAGGAGGGAATGGGTATATTCACACCTAATGGGTGCGATGCACACTGTCTGGGGAATAGACACACTTGTAGCTCTGACTAGGGTGAGGCAAAGGCAATATATGTAACATAAATATTTGTACCCCCATAATATGCTAAAAGAAAAAAATATTTAAAAAATGTGGCTTTTTGACTGCACAGGGGGTCAGGACTCCTAACTCCCACATTACTCAAGGGTTAACTGTATTTTTTTTTTTTTTTGTGAGGACCTGGGAACAACTTTCAGAAGAATTGTATAATTTCCTGCATACTAAAGTACACAACACTTTTTCTTATTTTGGGCTCAGTCTTACATAGCTTTACTCATCTACAATTAAAAGATCTTATCTAGAAATTCTTATAGATTGATGCCTGCAAATGGTAGATTGTGTATTACATTTAAGAATCTCTCACCCAAATTGGATAAAAACTAGTAGGTAACACTCACTCTTGAAAATCCTAACTTTAATTTTCACCATAAAACTTTTAATACCCCACTTTGGTGTGGATGTGATATGAATAACAAAATATCATGCTAAGTAAGTTTTTATTTCAATTCATGCACATGTATGATTAATAAAAAGACCTTTAATGCTACCTAGTAACCAACCACACTTGGCCAGTCCAGTTAAAATTCTAAGCTAGACAGATCTTATGCTGCTTCTTTCCCTTTAAATCTCAAATATTTACTTACCTATCCCGAATTGCAACTATGGCCTTGCTTCCTACTTCAATGAAAAAATTGAAGCAATCAGAAGAGAACTTCCACAGATTTCACCACCTCGTCTGCCCAACCACCAGCATATGCCACCATATTTCTACCTTTCCATTCATTATTCTAGATGTCAAACATCATTCCTATGTGTCTACTATTAAAGCCTATCACCTCTCATCTAGTCAAGGACATTGCTTCAGCAATTAGTCTCTTTCTGAACTACATTATCAATATTTTCCTTTGTATTGGACTATTCCTATTAGCATCCATCACAATGAATCACCCCCTCCCCCTTGAAATACATTCTTTATTTGACTGCTAGCACTCTACACTCTCTTTATTTTCCTGACACTACTCTCATTTTTCTTTCTTGATCCTTGCTGTCCCTCTTCTTCTTCCCAACCTTCTGTCCTTCTCTAATTATACTAAACTCTTTTGTTATATCATCTAGCCTCATGGTTTTGAATTTCATCTATGTGCCACCTTACAAAATTACAATTTTAGCCCACAGGTGTTCCTCAAACTCCAGACTTGGAAATCTAAATACCTCTGCAACATTTCCATTTATATATATAATAGACAGTTAAAAAGTAACATGTTAGGGGTGCCAGATTAAATATACATTTCAATACAAACTTGTTTGGGTGTACTGTATTTTCATTTGCTAAATCTGGCATCCCTATCCCATTTTCAAAGCTGAACTCTTATTCTACCCACAACCTTTCCCAATCTAGGTGATGTCAATTCATCTCTCTAGTCACTTAGGTCAGAAACCTTAGAGCCAGCCTTGCTTTCTCTCTTTCTTTGACATCACCCATTCCACATCCAATACAAACCTTGTTGGTTCTACCTTCAAAATATATCCAGAATCAGGCTACTTTTGACTACTTCTGGGGTGCTGCTAACCCCCTTCCCCACCACAATGCCACATTATCTCTATCTCCCCAGGATCACTGCAATTGATTCCTCATCAGGGTCCCTTTAGTGAACCCTGGCTCTCTTACTGTCTGTTTTTGTTTTTTTTTTTTTTCCAGAATATTATGAGGGTACAGACGTTTAGGTTACATATATTGCCTTTGCACTGCCCAAGTCAGAGTTACAAGCATGACCATCCCCCAGACAGTGGGCATCTCACCCATTAGGTGTAATATACCCATCCCCTCTGCCCCCTGCCACCTGCCAGACACCCGATGAATATTACTACTATATGTGCACATAAGTGCCGATCAATTAGTACCAATTTGATGGTGAGTATATGTGGTGTTTGTTTTTCCATTCTTGTGACACCTCATTTAGTAGAATGGGCTCCAGCTCCACCCAGGATAATATAAGAGGTGCTAGATCACCATTGCCTTTTGTGCTGAGTAGTACTCCATACTGCCCAGTCTTAACAGGACCCAGTCATAAGCTAAGCCTAGGGCTAGGATGAAGATTAAAATTAATGCTGTAGTGAGTTTAAATTATACATTGTGGCAATCTGAGTGATATCTGAGATCCAGCTTAGAGTAAAAGCTACATCTCTTACGGTGGACTGACTATAAAGCCCTCCTTGTTTTCTCCTCTTTGACCTCATTTCCTACAAATCTCTCCTCCAGCCTTGTTTATTCTGCTCCTTGAACACATCAGGCAAGTTCTTGTTTTAGATCCTTTGCACTAATGGTATTTTATGCCTGGAGTGTTCTTTCCTCCAATATCTGAAAAACAAATTCCCCTATCTCCTTTAAATATTTGTTTTAGTATCAATCTCATGAAAAGCAACACGTTACTATTTAAAACACTACTTGTTCCCCCTTCCTCATCATCAAGAATCTCTTTATTCTGCTCCCTTTTTTATAGCCCTTACCATATTTTAACATCTTTCTTACTTAGGTTTATTTTCTTTTCTCTGTTTTCCTCCACTAAAATATAAGATACACAAATATAGAAATTTTTCTTTCTGTTTGGGTCATTGAGTATCTTTAATGTGTATAAGAGTACTCAGCATGTGGTGGTGATTCGTAAATACTGAATCAATGAAAATTTAGGCTCAGATAGGGGCAATGGGACCAGATTTTTAAGGCAATATTCAGAGTCTGTTAGAAATGCTCTGTGGAAATGCTCTTTCCTTCATTCCTCCTGGAAGGTGCAGACTAGGTGAAATACACAGATTAAAAATTTTCTATTTCTTTGCTGATACACTACCAGAAACTAAACAACTTCCAAAAAAATAATAATAACGGGCATTTGAATCATAAAATAAAACAGGCCAATGGACAGAGCTTCTTAACACCTCTATATATCACTGCTAGGTCTACTTTTTTAGATATAAAAACAATTATAGGAAGGTAAATGTAGCAGAAATAGTAAAGAATCAACATGAGTATTTTGAGCATTTAACCATATGAAATACTTCTGATTCTTCTATCCTGTAACATATATTAAATGAAGTACATTTGAAACTAACTTTAAGACAATTTCCTCTACATCTGCTTACAAAATGCATTTTCCTTGTCCATTATAGTGATATTTGATTGAAAAAAAATCCCAAACTATATGAAATGTTAGATGTGTCTGTATATAACTCAGACAATGTCCACAAATCAGCCAATATGTATCAGCAATTAGAAGTTCAGTATATCATAGATTTGCTGATTCTTTTGTTCTTAATTCAATATAATATTTATTCAACAGATGACTACTAGCATTGTTAGAAGGCAGTAATACATTGAAACCATGTTTGCTTAGCCTAGCAAAATAATAAATTGTGCTGTGTTTATCCTTTTGTTTCTAAGGCCAACTGTTGGCTTTATTTAATACCCTCTTAACATGCTAATAGCTCCTAATGGTCACATCAGCCATCAGTTAAACAAACCATTAGGTTGAGAAAAGAAATTTCAATAAAGGCAATTCACTAATTTGTGGGTTGTTAATGGACATTAGCCCACTCAGGACCTTAGCCTAGACATATAGTTTAACTCAGAATCTATTATAGCAGTTTCTCTATACATAGCAAAGAGGCTAATTCAGCATTCTAAGTACTTCTGTTTCCAGAAGACATGCTACCTAGATTTTTATATGCAAATTAGATGTTTTCAGTCAGGAACATGAAAAAAAGAACCTGACAAAAATCAATTGACTTTCAAATGATATAATTTTCATAGTTTATGATTAAAGATAACTTTACAAGGGTCGTTTTAATCTCTTTCTCAAATTAATAAAGCACTGTTACTGCTATTTTAGTCTTAGAACCAGTCATTTCACTCTTAGATTCAAAGTATCCTTTATACAATCAAAACACCACATCATTATGCCAGAAAATGAAAGTCAAAGACTTTGTATAAATAAGATTTTGCTGTTCACTTCATGCTTGCCTTCGCTGACAAGAGTTGAAATTTCTGAAAACAGTTTTTGTATGTTGCACTTTCAACTAATTTGTTTTCTAAATTTTTAAACAGAAATGAGATTTTGATGACTATTTTCTGAAAATTTATTCAAAATCTGATATTTGAGGAGGCAAAGAAAAATTCATGCGTAGTTTCTCAGTCTTAAAAGGTAAGTTAAGATACTTCTCTGTTCCTTTTCACAGTTGAATTATTTTTCTTGTGATAATTCCAGGACATGTATAAAGCTACCCAGAGCCCCTTTACTTTAGCATAAACTCAATTATACATTGACAGACACCAAAGCACACACATGACTGTGGAAAATCATTTAATTGTACTCATATTTTACACAGATGCCATTCACATTATCCAGTAATGGGCTAACTAGTGCACAATTAGATTTGTCATGTAGTATGAAAGCCAAGCAATGAATTCATTCAAGATTTCACTATTTTTTCCCCTTAGTATTCAAAAACAAGCTTCTTGAACCGTAACTAAGGTGAGTCCGAAGACTCCTGGCTCCTTGAGGGTGTTAATACTATACCTTATAATTTATTTTTTTAAACAATTTCATGTTCAGCATGTTTTGGGGGACAAAACAACCAAAAATTTAGGGACCAAGTTTCCCAACTTTGAATTTTGTAGAAATACTTATGGACAGGGTTCTTACTACAAAGAAACATGAACTCCAATGTGATTTTCTTTCATGATGCCAGATAGTCATTTAATTACCTCACAATGTAGAAACTATGTGCCCTTATCATACAATCACCTAATTATTATGGTTGGCATATGTAGCAGTATATTTGTATACATTTATAAACTATAGTGAAAAATACATTAATGCATTTCATATAAATATCCAAATTCATTATATAAACTAAATGATGTGTCCTTACTTTAGTTATTTTTAATCACTAAAAAATTACTAAATATATATCTCTGTGTAACAGCCTCTATATTTAGTTCATTAAACTAGCAAAAACATTTCTAAAAATTTCTTAGGAGGATAATTAACTTATTTGTCTATTTCAATCTACACACTATGCTTTAATTGTACATTGCTGTTTTTCATGGATCATTTGGTACTTTTAGCATATATTGAACTTTTATATAATATAAATATATGTATGTTTTTAATGTTAATAAGAAAAAGATCAATATATGATTTATTGAAAAAAAATCAAAATTTCCCAGTTTTGAAATGTAATAAATAACTGCCACTTTCAACAACTTCAGATAAGCAAACTAATCATTTTATTTACTTAAGAATTCAGTTCAAACTGAGCGCAGTGGTGCATGGCTATAGTCCCAGCTACTCAAGAAACTGAGACAAGAGGATCTCTGGAGCCCAGGAGTTCAGGGCTATGGTGCTCTATCATTACACTGTGAGTAGCCACTGCACACCAGCCTGGGCAACTTAGCAAGATCCAGTCTGTAAAAAAAATAAAGAAAGAAAGAATTCAGTTCAATAAACATTAATTAAACATTAATTAAAAATGCAGGATTTACAGGATTGCTGTGAGAATTAAATATGATGCATAACAAATTATATTGTAGACTAAATTTTTGGTAGTTATCTGTATGTAAAGACAGAACCTAGCTGTATGTAAAGATAGAAAGCTTAGAGTGAGAGAGGATGATTATGCCATGTTTATGAGAGGAATGAGAAATTTTCCAATAATTAATAAAAATAACCCAGTTTTCAAAATTCTGTGGATGCATTATTCCTTTCACCCCATTATGTCCCTCCCATCTGCAACCTAACTCTTAGCTGAGGAGTAACAGAATCTCATATCCACATTTTAGTACAACTAAATTTATTTCCAATGGACCACAGCTCAGCTACTTCTATCCTCCTTAATCCATGGTGCCTTTGAAGGCAGAGTCACCAGCATCCACTTACAAAATTATGTTATGTCTGTCATCATCCCCCTCAGATGGGCCTGGTATAGCCACTTCTCATTCCAGTCTCTCCTATCTGGCCCCCCTTCCTGGGAATGCCCACCAAACCTCATGGTGGTCCTAGAGTCACAGAGAATTACTTTATAGGGACAAAGATCTAAGTAAGGCTGGATATTCACTTCACCACAAAAACATATCTGGGTAAAAGTTGGAGGAAATTACAGTCATTACTGAAATAAAACAAAACATTACACAAAATGAGAACCAGAACTAATTTCATTATGCAAAACCAGAACCAAAGTCTACATACAAAATAAGAACCAGATTTAATGTCTATACACTATCCAGAACCAAATGTCTGATAATATGCATCCACTGGGAAAATAAGAAGAGTACATTAATGTTGTGTTTATGAATCAACTCGAAGCAAAAACACTCCCACGGATGGTCACACCTTTGCACACTATCAAATGACAGAACAAGCTCATTTATTTACCTTCACCTAATGTTGACTCTCATTCTACCTAAGAGTCAGAGTCATGTTTAACTTGTTAATCTGTTTCAGTGTATTTTAGATGATACATTGTATTTTTTTCTCCCCCATGGCTCATTACAAAGTCACCATGTCGATCTACCTAGTCATGGAATAATTCAGTTGATTGATTGGAAACTATTAATGCATTCATTGACCTTAAATTGCCTCTCTTTTCACTAAGCAAATATTTTTAGCTAAGAGATATTTTACTTGATCAATATATGAGCTTAATCTGATTAATAGCATGCTGAGTTCTGTTATACTATAAAATCCATCCCAACCATCTCTGTAAAGGGTAAATACAACCACTGGTGGGGGGTGCGGGGAGGCAATGATTTGAAAGATATTATAGTCCAGCACTAGTTACCTACCCAGCTCTAAAATCTTGTAAGTTGATTTTGTATTTACCATAATTCTAATGATGGCCCCTTTGTGCCAGACTTGAGAGACACCTGTAATCAAATCCTTCTTTTAAAAGGAGAATTACAAAACATTTATCATTTTCTTAATTGTGTCTCATTTCTGATAATGTACTTTGGAGCTCACTTATATGGTAGCCTCCCATTCAAATTGAAACAGGCTTAGCACATCTTTCCACATTTGTTCCTAGGTACACAAGCAGTAAATACTCTTTCTGTAAATACCATGTGACCATGTTTTCTATTTTCCTCAATGGGGTTTTACTTTATGACCATTATCATTATTTGATAACTCTCTCTAAATTCCCTCACATTTCATTTCATTCATTTATTCATTCAACAAATGTAATTACATTTGAGGAACTATTATATGCCAGTACTGCTCAAGGTCATAGGAAATCAGAAGTGAAACACTGGAAATAGCAGGAAAAGCAGAGATTATAGTTTTGAATAATTTCTGGTACAGAGAAGAACTGGATGCAATCTTTTGAATTCTCTTACTTTTCATGCATTAAATTCCTTCACTGATAATTTCATATTGCTATTACCTATCTCATAAGGAACTCTTAGGGAACGTTTCACCCAGAATATTTCCTAATTTGGTTAAAGAACTCTGGTAAACTTGTTAAAATATTGAAAGGTGATTCTCTTAGACAGTGTAATGATTGATGGAAAGAAAATGGCATTATAATATTAGTTCTTCCTTTTGCATGTATAAGAAATAGCTAGAAATTACTAAAGTATAATCAGTCTTTTTATTTTTAGACTTGATTATAAAGCTGATTTTACCTATAACAGTAAAATGAAAAAAATATTTCACATTGTACAGTACAACCATAAATAGAAATTACACTTTAAAATAACCAAGCTCATTAGGGTAGAGAGTAGATAATTTTATTTAGCTTTAGGCATATAGAAGTCACAAATGTAAACTCAGGGACATAAAAATTGCTTTCTTGTCAGATGATTTTTAAAAAAATTCCACTGTATGTTTAATTGGAAATTTTTATATAGAATTCCTTAATTCAATATTGGCTTATAAATTAGAAGATCATGTCTAGCAATAGTAGATGAAATTTCCCATGTGGGAATATTCAGTGGCAATGAGTGACAGCCATCCCATTACATAGCATATGCACTTTGCAGATGACCACATCCTCATCACTCCTCATTGCCATGCACACAACTTGCTTCATTCCTGTTTATTACTTGTCTAATACCATTGACATCTGAGTTTGTGGACCATGACCCACATCAGACAGAGTGACATAGGAAGAAGCCAATGATTATTGGAATTCCAAGTAATTAATTGAGGTGAGGAATGAGAGCCTCTCCCAGGTAGCATCCAGTCTGAAAGTTATTCTATTCCTATCCAAATCTGAAAGAATGATTTTCATATTTCCTGGCACATCTGAGCTGAGACAACATTTTATAGCAGACATTTCTGTAAAGGAAGGATTAATTACAAAAGTGGTAAAACTATAGGAAGAATGTCACAAAGTCACTGGACCTTACTAGATGGTCTTCAAGCAATGGTAGAATTTATTTATTTTCAGAAAGAATTCTTTGAAAATCTATTGTCAGCTTAGAGGCAGGTGAACAGGGTAAAATGGATTAGTGTGGTTTAACCTGCAACCAGCAAGGGATACTAAAGACAGCTCAAAGATGACTTTTATAAAGGTGTGGAATATGGGCCAAGCACTCTTCCTTTCACATAGTAGATCCTCAACAAATATTTTTTAATAAATGAATAAATGTTTGGGTAAGTTAACTAATGACCCAAAATTGTGAATATTTTTAGCAATTTCTTTCCAAGGTAATGCTTATCCCCAAGTCCCTACTAACTTTCAATCACCATGAGAATCACATTCAAGTCTTAGCTGAACATTATTTCTACAAGTTTATGCTTTGCTTATTTATTAACCTCTCTATAGTCTATTTTATATTAACAGTTAAGTTAATCTCAGCTGATCCTTATTTATTATGTTTAAAAGTTCCTGGGCTAGAAAAAATCATTTGAAAAAAAAACTTACTAACAAAAAACCCCACCTTTGATGTTCACTGGAGTACTGGCTGTCAGACCTAGTAAACAGCATACCTTAATATGTGGCACCTAATCTGGACCTATTCCCATGTGCGTGCACCAAGCACTTCAAGTATAGTGTAGCTAACCACATTGTGACACTAACTGTGAGTAGAAGAGGCAAATATAATTAAATAGACTTTTTGTAGATTATAGAATAACAAGAGTTAGAAAGACTTGGGATCAGACTTTGTCTTTCCCAATAATTTTTAGCTGTTGGTACTGGAATTTCCCACCACAGATCCACCCACGTTCAGTTTCTAGGCTGGTATAGGAAGGAAAAGTGAATACTGAGTAACAGTTCTGAGGCGAGATGGACTCCCACTCTACCCTGCCCCCCAACACAATGTCACTTCACTTCCCTTACCTGAAACTTCACATTTCTGTGGTGTTGGAAGTGCTCACTTAAATGAATTTACAGGCCACACAAGTAAGATCCTTAAACAACTTCTCCTTTCCCCAAATTGTTGGCATTCAGAGTTTGAATTGATTATTCAAACCATATTACGGCCTCTGGCCTGATGCTGAATACAGTTTGCAACTGAGACCCCTTCTGCGGGGACCCATCTGTAGATACTGAACTTCCTTTGATACTGGTGTCTCCTTGAACAATCCTGAGTTGGCACAGTCCCTTTGGGTAGTGCACTGTCTTCAGCTGTTGGAGTTAGCAATAGATATGAGAACATTTTCTTTCACCTCATTTCATGTTGCTCTGATTTATGACACTTAATAACCTAATCCAAGGACTTCTTTCCAATGAAGAAAGATCTATGTGGTCACACTTCAAAGGATCCCTCCTGCTACAAACACAGAGGATTGAGAGATAAATAAAAAGAGAAGAAAAGCAAACACCATTAAGAACCAAACACAAAATAAAATGAAACAAAACCAAAAACACAAATAGTGAGTGGTGAGAGGGGCTGAAGCCACTGACTATTGAACATTAGGTCATACGCAAAACAGAAGTGATATTTGGCTTCTTCAGGGAGTAGAAATTAAAATTGATCACTGGGAACCAGATCCCATTTCTTGAAACCAGGAGCTGGAATGAAATTCTCCACACAAGAAACCAGAAAACACAGCGGCCCGCCACTGCAGAAACTGTGGATAATATAAGGCTGCAACCTAAAGAGGCAGGAGGAGACAGAGCTATGAGTCTGTCTCACAAGAAGTGACCCAAGCCACCTGCTGATTTAATCGCTACTTTGAGATACAGCCAACATCACCGAGGTGTAGTAGCCTTGAAATGCCATGCAAGACCCGGTTCTGGATTAGGAGCTCACATTTTCCCTCTGTCTGGAATCCCCTTCCTGTCATCTCCATGTACCTGAGCTCTTACCATCTTCCAAAGATTTGCTCGAATGCAATTCCCTCCATAAAATATACTTAGAATTTTTTTACCAAACTGAAGTAGGATATCTGTCTAGTAGCTTTTGATATGTGGCATCAAAAGATATTTAGCATCTTGTGGAAGCTAAATTCTAAGTATATGTCATACTGTAACTCTGGCCTGAGTATAGGCAGACCTTTGGTTGAATCCCAGTTCAGTCATTCTTCAGGTAGATAATATTAAGCAGTAAACTAAGCTCACTGAGCCTCAGTCTACTTATGTGTAAATCTAGGGTTGCTGTGAGGGTTAACAATAATGTGAGGTTAGCCATTACCACGGCACCTGGCACTCAGTAAGCCTTCAGTGGGTATGAACCATTATCATCAGAGTTTTTGTTGTACACCTTTCATACTTCAATATAAGTCTTTTGAGGGTAGGCTTTATGTTTCAAGTGGCTTGTGTGATAGAGTCAGACATGCATAGCTGTGCACTCAGTTTCTATCCTTGAGTGTCTGTATGACTGTGGGTATGTCACTTAACCCACCTAAACCAAGTTAGCTATAGGTCTGCTGTGCAAGAATGCTGAAAAGAAACCTACCCTGAAAGAATGAAACATTCCGTTAGTAAAATCGAGATTTGTAAATCCATTCATGTCTGTTTCAGAAATTAATCAGTAATATGTGACTTTTTTCAAAAAGATATTACTTTATGCCTTTTAAAATGTCTATTACTTTATGGAAAACAGAAATAACTATTGGAAAGGGTATGGAGAAATTGTAACCTTTGTGCACTGTTGCTAGAAATGTAAAATGATGCAGCCACTATAAAAAACAGTATAGAAGTTTTTCAAAAAATTAAAAATAGAACTACCTTATGATCCAGCAATCCCACTTCTGGTTATATACCCCCAAAAATTGAAAACAGAGACATGAACAGATATTTGTATGCCCATGGTTATAGCAGCGTTATTCATAATATTCAAGAGGTAAAAGCAACCGGTGCCCATCAACTGATGAATGGATGAACAAAATGTGGTATATGCACACAATGACATTTTTTTCAACCTTACAAAGGAAGGAAATTCTGACACATGCTTCATGGAAGAACCTTGACATTATGCCAAGTGAAATAAGATAGTCACAAAAGGACAAATACAGTATGATTCCACTTACATATGGTACCTAGAGTAGTCAGTTCATGGAGAATGGAGAATGGTGATTGTCAGTAACTTGGAGAGAAAAAAAATGAGGAGTTATTGTTTAATGGGTACAGAGTTTGGAATGATATAAAATAAAGTAAATGGGTAGTGGTAATGATTGCACAATATTTTGAATGACTATACTTGATTTCAGTGAACTATATACTTAAAAATGGTTAAAATGCTAAATTTTATGTCATGTATATTTTGCCACAGTAAAAAAAAAAGGTGATGAGACATAGTGAAATCAGAGGTATTTAACAGAATTACAGAATTTCTTCATCCTTCTCCATCCCAACAATTTTATTTATTGTTGCCACTTAGGTTTTATTTCAATGAGCATGTATTTCTTTCCCATTCAGACTGGAAGTTGTGCTTTAGATAGAATTAAGACCATTAATCAAAGCCCAGGGTATTTTCCAAGTATTCCAATTTTCTACATAAGTTTCCTATATCAATACTCAGGGTTGCCTAGTGATGTGTGAACTTTAGGAAAGAATGAAAATGAAAGTTCACATTAATATCTAATCTCTATAATGAAAATCAACCATAGGTTAAAGAAACACTGTTCTGAGTATTTTTCTACAAATAAGACACATAGAGGTATAGTTGCAAATAATAATGCAAACAATTCCCTTATGTTATAAAGTTTAGAAGAATAATTATTACAAAGGCAACACAGAGATAAATAATAACAGAAAACAGTTTAGGAATTTAGGTGGTGCACATAGGGAGCACAGCAATTCAAGCCTTCCCCACTGCAGAGATATTTTTCTGGTGTTTTTACTGTATATATTCATCCATCTGAGAGATTGTCCCTCATACCCTTCTTATTTTTTGAAGTAAATCGAAAATGCTGTACTATTTTTCCCCTAAGTAGAGAGACAGGAGATGTGTGTTTTCCCCATGGCATTTGCACTCCATGGATCACTCAGTAATCAAGTAGCTAGAATACATAGGACTCTTCATTACTGTTTCTTCCCTCCTTGCTAAGTCTGTCACTGTAGAGTTTCATTTTCCTGGAATTCTTATCTTCTTTTATTACTAACACTCTTTTTTTATTACCTGCAATTAATCTGCTTGAGCCTCAAATTTTCCTCCAACACTCCTCCATGATCTCTTCAGCTCAGTTTTGGGAACCCATGCTAGCCTAGGTCCTTGGGGAGGCCACGGGCATCTGTCCATCCATTGGAAGAAAGAAGTGTCCTTCTCCGTGCTAGTCATCAAGATTGAACGGCAGCTGGAACTATGTTTCTGGGTGGAGAATGGTGTCAATAACAAAGAATTCCTCTAAGAAATTGTGCTCCTTAATCTTCATCTGGCAATTAAGAATGGGGCTGCTCTTATTTGCTTAATTATTGGATACTCGTTCACATCTCAAGTATTATTAGAATATCTCTTGGCACTACTCCCGTTTCCAGAATTCCTTTTGTTAAACAAAACACAAAAAATAATGGGCAAAGGAGAATGGGGGAAGGAAGTGAAGGAAAACCATTAGATGAGAGGTGGAGGAGAAGGAGAAGGAGGAGGAAGCGGCAGATGTGAGGTACCATGATAGAAAGACAGGACGCAGGATCCCAGGGCAGACAACATTCACAAGGGAGGGAAGGTGAACCGCCTTGACGCCAGGCTACCTTTGAGTTCTCAACCTCAGTGTCTTTGCAAAATGAAGTTATTGCACCTTCTTTGTTACTAAAAATATTTAATACTACTGAAGCTTGTGAATTACATTATTTGTGAATAAAAGCTGATTTGAGTAATCATTGCAGTAACTTCCCTCTCACTTGCTTTCCAGTGTGTTCTTGTGGAAGGAAAAGGGGTGGAGTTATAACTATTTGCAGGAAATTGTGCTTAAACTGATAAACACACTATCTCTGCCCACTCAAGCCTGAAGAGAGCGAATATTTAAATTGCTTACTTCATGACCTGTGTACTTAAAACATGCTTTTAAAAGAACCAAACCCTTCCTATCGTGACACATCTAAAGGTCTACAGGTCTCTATTTCTTGTTTTCTGAAAATATTTTGAAATACAAATATTAGAACATAAATGGAAGTTTGTGGCACATATGTGAATATCATCATCTACATCTACGGGGGGAAAAAGAGGTTAAGAAAAGCTGCTTTGTTTCAACATAATATTCCATGGTTGCAAGGCACCACCTTTGATTTTCTTTGATTCTCTTAACTCTGGGATGAACAGTTGTTATCCCATCTTAAAGACTGAGAAAGAAGCCCTCTAACACAGTATTCTAAATGTGATTAGATTTATGGACCACTTTCCAACCAGAAGACAGTTTCTAAAAGCACAGCTTTTCTTGTGCTCAAAGATGTAAACCCCTCCTGTATTTCTTGCTGTATCAAATCCAAGCAATTTTGTCTGGTTTTTAATCCCTCCCCTACCCCTACCACCTCAAATCCGTGGCGGTACCCTGCTCATCCAACCCTATATTCCAGGGTTTTTCTTAATGAAGAGTCAGGCATGTGCCTGGAAGAGAAAGATCTTAATGTATAATGCTAATGCTAATGTTAATGATCACTTAAGTGTGCCAGGACTAAGTCCACAAGGTAGGTACTAAAGGGATCCCCAATTTACCACAGATCTAATGAGAGAGAGCAAAGGGTTCTGAATTGAAGGCTCTTTCTTGCCCACTATACTGTCTTCCTGTGAGCTGCACACATGCCTTGTGCATGTGTCCTCCAAAAGTGATCATCTATTATAATGTTCCCTTGGGTTCACCAGTCCATCACTAACGTACCCCCTGAAAAGAGCAGACAGAACTGCACGTTTACAATTTGGACTGAGAAGATGACTTCGGATGTGCCCTGTGGCAGCCAAGTGTCAGCAACCCCTGTTCAGGAAAAATATTTTCAATTTTCTTTTTTAAAGAAATAGAGTGAAGTTCAGTGAGGTAGCCGCACTTTTCTAAGACTAAATTCAGCTTTCAATTGGGTTTATAAAACTGAGGGTATTTTCTATGCTTCTTTAAGGAAAAAAAAAAAAGCCTGCAGAGAATAAGAGATGGGAATTTATTACTTTGTAGCTTTTTATTATTATATTTCCTCTTAATTCTATTGAAGAATCCATACTCTGTTTGAAAACAGATTTTTATTAGGTTTTCAACTTCTATTAATGCTCTCCACCACGTTTAAAATATCACAGCATAATATTTCAGGGTTTTTTGTTTGTTTCTTTAAGGATAAGGTGAAGAATATATTCTCTTTTGGCCTTAAGCATCTATTTCACGGAAATTAGCAAATACAGGAAGTATGCAAACATACAGAAAGTATGTGTTGTTTTGACTTTTAGGAAAATTCTAATTTTCATAGTACTAGATGAGGTGTTATATAAATAAAAATGGAAATTGATTGAACATGGGTTTTAATAATAATCCACCTCCATCGTCTCTATACTGAAACCAGTGTTTTTTAATACAGCCCCATAATGAAGTTGATTAGCACTGAAAGACAGCCAAGGACATAAAGATGATCAAACAGGTAGAGAATAAAGCAGAATGCAGATTCTTTGATATAGTTTAGGGAGGTTAAGTAGAAATACCAGAAACAGAAAAATTTGATTCTGTACTAAAAAGGCAGAACATTAAATTAGATCAATATGGAAATGGAAAAAGGAATGAAAGAGAAAACGTTATATAGAGATAAGATTACTCAACATTCATCTACAAAATGAACCTTGGCATTAGTAGTATAATATATAGAAAAGGAGACAATTCCAGGTCAATGTAACCAATACTTGTATAGCATCTAATATGGGAAAGCTATGTATGACCCAAATTTGAATTCAAATTTGTCCTTCTCCTTCAAGAGATCTCTCCCTAACACAAGGAATACCAGAAACACATAAGTATTTAAAATTTGAAGAGGAGATGCTCAGTGTTCTTAGGAATAGAACAAATAAATGTGACGCAGAAAGGGTAGTTACCTAATAAAGTCCTTTATAAGATTAGAAAGTCATAACATGGAGTTACAGCAGAAAAAGGAAAATAAGATTGGTCAGTTCCAACTCTTTCATTCTATAAATGTGCAAATTGAGGACCAAAGATATTGGGGTCAAAATTTCTTAAAGGATGCACAGCATTAGATAGCAATATTGGCTGACCCAGGAACCCAAGTCCTGAAGCACCCACTATACCATGTTGTCACAAATTCAATGTGTAAATCATAAATAATAAAACATACTCACCTACTTTCTGGTGAATATGCACATTGTTATTTTGTGTTATTAGCATGTCAGGTCCATAAAATTCAGGATTCTCTCTGCAGGCACCACAGAGAAAATTTATCAATTGCTTTTCTTTTAATAAATACAGCACGAATTCAGACATAGGTTCAAATCAGCCAGGAGTTTGCCAAGAGCATTGCACCCTCGCTCACTCAAAACCGTTGCATTAAGTTGGTAGCTAACAATCCAAATTATTATGAAGCAAGGAATTGTTGGAAGTGGGAAAATGAGTCTAAAGGAAATGAATATTTTTAATAATGGAGAGCTGAATATGATTTAATAAACAGGGAAAATATATTAGGAGAAAACAATTCATCCCTGAAAATAAATGAGACAAAATTTGACTGCTTTGTTCTCTCATTGAATTATATTTGCCTGGTTATTACTTCATTTCCTTCCTTGGAGATGATTCTCTTGAGATGACATGGAGGTAAGGCCTAGAGTTCCCAGGGCCCATGTCCTTCCCTAAGATAACCTCCCTGCACCTTCTGAAACTACAGAAGAAGCTCTTGTGACCACACACAGGGAGGGCCCACTTAAGGACAGAAGCCACATCCAGGAAAATCAGACACAGGATGCTTGCCTCTGGCTCTCCCCCTCTCTCTCCACTCATTCCTCCTTTTTCTTTGCACCAATGCCAGTACCCAATGCCATTCCAGAGTCCACTGGAATCTTTCTGAGGAGTCAATGCACTTTACCATGAATTTGCTCAGTTTTTGACCAATCTTAACAGGCTGAGTATATAAAGAAGAACCCAAGGAAAGTAATCCCAAAACCCGTAATCTTTCATAATAGATGATACTGGGATGGAAGAGAAAATTCTGACCTCTGTGTACCTCAGGGGAGTGGTCTTCAAGCTTTTTTGTTCACATATACTTTAAATTTTTTTTTAAATCTATGACTTTCATATAATTTTAAACTGAGAGTAAAACATTTACACAAGTCTAAATACTTGTGAGAGATGTAATCTCTGGCATATTTCAGATATTGGAATTTTAAAATATAAGTTTAAAATATGAAATCTTTAAATGTTATAATAGTAATTTGATACCCACCTTCATCTATTGAAAACTACATGAAAAGGCTCTGAGTAATAGCCAAAAAGTAACACTATCATTTCTCTCCTTAAACTTACATTATTATTCCATGTCCTCCAAAGAATTTTTTCCCTGTATAATATACATTTACCTGAATATTTATTGCTATTCAAGTTACCACACTTTCCTGTATATACACACACATACACATATACATGCATTAAAATGTTTTTTACAATTTTAGTTTTATTTTTAGAGGCCCAAAAGCTCTAAATGTTAAAAAAGAAAATTTGTCTTAGTATTGTAATTATTACTAATACACTATTTACCAAAACAATATAAATATACTTGATCGATAATAATTAAACATAAAAGGATAACTTTTATTGAAAATGTATGTCTTAATGAAGTAGATGAAGCTTTCATTCTCCCCTCAGTATGTGTAATCATGAGTAAGTATTACTTACTGATAAAAATGAGAGGATTTAGCATCCATTCAATACTTATCTTTTATTTTTATACATATAAGCACTTGGTTACATACACAACTTAATGGGGACGGAAGCAGTTTTGCTGTAATAATGTCTCTCAACTTATTGAACTACTGAGTTACTGGACAAAATCACCACAGCCAACAATTCATTTGCATCTTCCTTCAATTCTGTTGAAAGCTAAGAATTGGAATCAAATTCACTTGCAAATGGGTTTGTTACTGAACCATTTAAATTATTTACTTTTTTGCCATCTACATTAACATTTTCAATGATACTTTCATATGAGGTCCCAACGGTTTTTACATAGCAGTGCAATGTACCGGAGTGTGATTCTGGACAGGTAAGAGACCTTCCTTTCATTTGCCAAGTGTGAGAAGAGTGGGAAGGGACAATCAGCATGATCTCAGGCTTGTTCAAAGATGGTCAGTTTTAGTCGATAATATACAGAGAACATGAGTAACTGGAAAATATTCCCTTAAAATATGCATCCCCAAACCCCTTAGAAAATGGTTACTTACACCGAGCATGAAAACCACTGCCTTTTATTATCACTTAAAAAATATAGAAGAATGTAAAATTTGACTTTTATTTCCCTAACTTCCCCATTTTTTTCTTGTGTTAGTTCTTTCATTTTCCTTTGGTTGCTTGGGGCCATGAAGTCCCTCCTTCTGTCCTTTATTTCTGTTGTGAAAAGACCTGAAACTCATTTATTTTAAAGCATGATGACTGATAATAGTCTGATGTGGTACCTTTTACACTAGAATTTATGGATTGCTGTATTAACAGAGATCAACAACTTAATAGTAGAGAAATGGATTTTGATTGTGTATTTCCAATCAAATGGGGCATTGTCAAATGGGGCAGAGCTTGAGCAATAAATTCTTCTATGAAGGCACTTCTCACAGAAGTTGACCTGCTTAGAATCCCACTTTGTCCATTGATATTCTGCTGAAAGCAACATTCATAGTTGTATGCTTCAAAATATCAAAGACAGTGTTATACATTATAAGGTATTCAATGGTTAAAAGTATTACTAAAAAATGAAGACTTTGCAAAGGAGAAGATGGTTAAACTGAGTCCAAAACAGTGGTTTCTAACATCTCGAGGGTCATAGCACTAACAGAAAAATCCATGTACCTAAAATTTGATCCCTTGAAACTTACATATTTATCCTTCTACGTGTCTGAAGTCTAGAACCTCTATATACTTCAAAAGGGCAGAGAGAAACTTGCCAGGTATTTCATACAGAGAAAACAGCATACACAAAGACTTAAATATGGCATACTTAGGTTAACTGCCAATAGGTCAGTGTAGAAGGAGAATAGTATGCAATGGTGAAGAAAGGAGGAGTGTGAAAGACAATAAAAAGATAAGGTAAAACTATGAAGTATCTTAACTGCCTGTGAATCTCTTTTGTGCTTCATTCAGTGGCAAAGTTTTTGTAATGTTTGAGGAAAAGTAGTAAAATATTCAGACACCACTTTGAAAGACGTCTTTGATTACAGTGTGAAGGCTGGACTGAAGGGAAAAATATTAGAAGCAAGGGGAGTAGTTAAATTTTAGCATGAGAGATCATGGCACAGATGACAGAGTAGTTGTGGAGATTGTAAGGTGTGGAGATAGAATTGCCATGATTTCATAACCAATCAGATGAGAGATATGAGATAGGAGCAAGAGAGATAGAAATTAACGCATTTTTTGCTTCAATGACTGGTGAAGACAATGGCTACTATTTATTGAATGCTTACCGCTTGTGAAACAGCATGCTAGACACTTTGTAGTCATTATCACTAATCATCACCACTATCCCTCAAGAACACTTACATTGCCCCTTTTTTAAAAAGAAAATTGTGGCTCAAAGATGTTAAGAAAATTATTTAAGGCCACACAATTAGGCAGTACCAAAGCCATAATCCAAACCAGATTCTCCTGGTTCTACAATGCACTACTTAAGGAAGAGGTAAAAATTTGGGGAAGGAGAACTTTCTATATATAGTATTTGCCTATATAATAATTTATAATTTTCAAATAATTTGCATACCCATTTTCTCTTTGGGGCCTCAAAGATCCCCAGGGAACAGACAGAAAATATGTATTACTCTCAATCTCCATTCTACAGGGGAAGTTGACTTGCTCAAAGTTACACAGTCCCTAAATGCAGGGGTGATGGTAGGTCTTCTTTCCAGTCACACACTGTCTCCCTGCTACATCATCTCCCAGGTCTCTTGTCTCATAGTTACACACTACACTTCTAACCCTAAGCTAGCCTGTGAATGTGAATTAGTAGTAAAGGGAGAACTGGTGAAAGTGTAGAATTAGCTCAGCCTAGCCCCTTACCGACGAGTTTGAACCATGAATGAATGTTATACTAATGATGGGCACCTGAAATAAAAATCATTCAAAGAAACTGTTAGTTTCTCTCTCTCTCTCTCTCTCTCTCTGTCTCTCTCTCTCTGCATTTCTATCTATATCTCTATTTCTATCTCTAGTTCTCTTTCTCCCCCAAACACGCACACACACACACACACTCATGCCATTATGCCAACTTTTGTACTAGGAAAGTAAAAGAAAGGAATAGTAGAACACAATTTTCTCAAGTCTTTTCGGAAGTCTGGTTTTATTTTCAAATCTCTTTAGAGATTGAGTTCATGGGCTTAAGTTTTTGCGTGAGAAATTTAAGTTAAATCTAAAGAAGAATTTTCTGACATTGAGAATTATAAAACATAAAAATGGCTTGCCACTAGAGATTGTAGCATTTCTGTCTTTGAAAGGCTATAAAATAGTAGAGGCTGCCCTTTGCCTGCAGTGGTTTAGATATGGTTCTAAATGGAAGTGGCCTCTTTGGGAAAGTGGTAGACCAGGTGACCTTTCACAGTCTCTTTTAGACTCTAAATTTCATTACTCTGTAATCCTATTAAAGAGATCAAATTCATGCAATAATGCCCACTCATTCAGAGGTCAAGCTTCTGGAAACCTCAGGAGTTGATATATAGCCTTAAACTTAAAAGGAAAAGAAGAAAGAAAGAAAAAGGAAGCTCTCAAGCATGAAGAAATATTAACTATTATTCTCAGACCATTATACTTATTCTCCTGGAAATGTAGAGCCACCCTCAGACCTTTTCTAGACAACTATGTGTAAAATAAGACATTAGATATGGATAACAGTGCAAGAAAGAAACAAATCTAAAAGAAAAAAATGAAAGAATTAATCTCATTTTAAAGAATCTGAGTCTTCTATATCCTATAGTCCCTGAAAGCATCACTATAATGCACTGCAATTAAATCATTATTTCATAATAATTACCCTAAATTAGCATGTAAAATTAATATTAGTTATACTATTGACTGCTTAAGAAGGCAGAGATTAAAATTTTCATATTTCTTTGTAAAAATTTACAAAAATTATTAACATTTAAAAATTAAGACCTTTACGTGAATAAGCCTAACAAACATAAAAAGTTTGCTTGTATGAAAGACTTTATTTTTAACTATTCTGAATAAATATGTATACTATACTGTCTATCATTTTTAATAACATACTTTGAAAACCTATTTGTAACAGAAAAAAAATCAATGTAAGCAATGAAAAGGAAGTTCTCAAAGATAATGAATGTTGTTTTTATAGTGGTATAGTAATTGCTTGGGTTACTTTTGTCATCTATTTTAAATTTCTAGTTATATTTAATGTGTGTTACATTGTTTTTATATATGCATTGCTCATAAACTCATTCTTCTTCACTTACCTTTCAAACTAATTATTTACTTATATATCATTTTTTTCCAAAAGAATTGAAGTGGTTTGCAGAAACAGATAATTACAATACAACAGAATAAAAATAAAGAAGGAAATAAAGAATTAGGAAGAAAAACTCAGGGTATTAAAGTAAGTTAAATTCAGGTATAAAATTAGAAAATAAACTATGCACTATTTGATTTTGTACTGTTGCAAGAAGTGAGCAAATTTTGTTATGCTTTTTATTGTTGTTAATGATCTATTATCAATTCAGCCTTAACAACAGCTTCTTTAAGCTCTTCTGTGTATTGCATAAGAGAAGTTGAAAATGTATTTCTCTAAACCCCTCTCTTATAGCGTCCAGGTTAGTCTGCCAAGGAGAATCACCTGCATGGGTTTGGAACACAAAGGCATAAAAGAGGCCATAGTCTGTGAAAACCTGGATAGATATGGGATTGATGACAGCTTTCTGCTGAGTTTTTGAGAGCCACTCACTCTGCTATTTCAAGCTGAAATCTTCTGCAGTGGCAACCTTCACCATGGTGTATAAACCTTTAATTCTTCAAATTATAATCCTTCATACTTGGGAAGCATGGAATGGCTTCTGTTTCCCTGCCCAACTCCTGACTGATATAGTTCCTTAGAGGCCAAAGCAGAGGGAAAGCCTGCTAATCATTCAATTCATGGTATTTATAAGACAAATACAAACCATTGCCTCAAAAGAAACCTGATTTTTCCTGTTGTAGAACACTGAAAGAAATTTCTTCTGGGAGTTCTCATGAGAATGTATTGGACAAGTGCTTGACAAGATTTTGACAATATGTATAATGGTGTCTTTTCTATGGTTGTTTCTTATAATGTCCCTTAACACAGGTTGATGGCATAGCTCCAAAATGGAATTCTGTCTGAGCAACTCTACACGGGGCTAAAACAATGCAAAACCAGGGTGCAGTTCTCTGATGGTCTGGTTGAATCCAAATTTAAAACTCAGAAAACCTGAAAGGATAGATTTATAGTATAATCTTCAGGAAATTTTGATAGAAAATATTATCAGGGCTAGGCTAAAAAATAAAAAGATAGAATTCATGAAGCTTCAAATACCAAACAATGATTTACAAAACTAGATAAAATCAGCTTTAAGGTCTTTCTTGGTTTCTGCAAACTCACCCACGAAATTCATCCTTCCAGTATTTATCAAAATCTCTGAGTCTTTCTGTATTATCAGTTTGAATGAACAACTCAGTAATAAAAAGTTTATAACAAGATTTCAACTTGAAAATTTCCCCAATGATCTCTTGAATAGCCTTACTGAGATTTTTTTTCATACCCAACAATCTCTGTCAAATCAGGCACTAAAAGAATGAACCTAAGTATTGAGCTAATAAAACTGCTATTCATTTATAAATTTTTGATAAGAATGAAAAAAGCAATACTCTCAAATAGCTGATGATCAGCACCAGATTGAAATCCCAGCAGCCTACTTACATTTTCTGTCCTTTTTATCTCTGTCACCAGTTCCACCACGAGAGCAAACAGGCCCTGAAATATCTCTGCCAAATTTTCTGGATTATACTGAAGGAGAAAATGGTTATTTTTCACACGGTCCAAAATGTCCAAGTTTGGACAGTAGTGTACAAAACGAGACTGTATGTAACAAGTTTTATGCATTTGACATTGAAACAGAAAAATACATAAAATATCCTAAATAATTTCTTGTGCTTTGCCAAGTTTTTTTTAAATAAATAAGTTTAGTTAAAAATTTTGCATGTTGCTGTACCACCTATCCCTAAGAAAATGACCTACAAGACCTCAGCTTCCCTTTCTCAGTAGCCTCAACCATCAAATTCAACGCCACCCCTGGCATTTAAATAATCCAGAATTATTAATTCCTTAAGTAACTGTCTGTTGAGTATCTAGTATATGTTCAACATTATTTATGACTCCAAAGTTAAGAATAATCAGCAAAGATAATGAAAATCTCTTGTTCTTGAAGCTTAGACTATATTTAGAGAAGAAAATCTAATATTAAAAATAAGTAATATTCGTGTAAATAAAATGATTATAGGTGCTATGAATAAAAACTGACCAGCAAAGGCAGATAGGAAATTTAGAAATTAGAGGAGGAGGATGCAATTTTGCAATTTTATTTATTTTTACCTTTTTTTCAATTAGAAGACTTTTGTCACTAATAGAGGAGGAATATTGTTCCTAATGGAAACATAAGTGGGAACAATCTTTATGGAAGCAATTTGAAAACATGCCCATTTTACAAAGCACTCTCATTGCTGCATTGCCTCTATAATGAAAATAGAAAAGAACCCAAATGTTTAAATAATAGAGTGTAGATTATATAAAATGTATGCACACCATGGAGTATTATGAATTATCAATTTTTTCAATCTT
This sequence comes from Eulemur rufifrons, assembly GCF_041146395.1. NCBI lineage: Eukaryota > Metazoa > Chordata > Mammalia > Primates > Lemuridae > Eulemur > Eulemur rufifrons. The sequence continues at coordinate 67,019,164 of NC_090997.1, read as the reverse complement.
TAATAATGCATATTTAATAAAATGTTTACAGATACATCAAACTGTTTTTTATTTTTTTACTTTTTTATTTCAAAATATTACAGGGGTACGTATGTTTTGGATACATGGATTGCTTTTGCAATGCTTGAGTCAAGGCTGGGCTATAAGTGAACACCCCAATAGTGTTCATTGTACCCATTAGGTAGGTTTTTGCCCATCCCCTTCTCCCTACTCTCCCCTGCTTTATTTCCACTGAGTTTTACTTCCCTCTGTGCACATGTGTGCTCATCAGTTAGTTACAATTTAATAGCAAGTACATGTGGTGTTTGTTTTTCCATTCTTTAGATACCTCACACCTGCACTCAAATGTTTATTGCAACACAATTCACAAACAATGGGATTACAGTTTTGTTGACAAAAGTCAGGAACTTCCTTCCCAATTATCCCATCATACTATCAATTACTGTGGTTTAAGGAGATTACAGGCCAAGGTGAGAGATGAGATGCTTCATGGTACAGGTCAAATTCCTGGGCATAGATAGCTATGGATTGGGTAGATTGAGTAAATAACTTTCCTACATTTCAATTTCTTCATCTTTAATGCAGATATAATATGAAAATTGTAGAGATTTGTGAATATTATAATAATATTGGCACAATATCATTATTGTAATTGATATTATAAACTTGATCCTTAAAATGTTATAACATCAGTATTGTTTAACTGTCTGGTACATGGACAACACTTACTAAATAGTCTGTATTATAATGAGGCAGTTCTAAGAAAAGATGTGAAGCGAGCAAAGTTTGAGTTCCATTTCCCATTCCACACCCTCCATTCTGAAACATCATCATGTTAAAAGAAAGTACTTCCATGTAACATAGTTAACAGAAGTTTTATTGTCTTCACTCAGAAGAACTAAAAGTGGGGATTTTCAATAATGTGGCAAGCAGGTGGAGGGTGACTTTTTTGAAGTGAAGATTTTAGTATATGTCAAGTCAACCACAGAAGTCCACTCTATTTGTTTACTCATAGTCTCAGCCTCAGGGACAATTTCTTGTTATTATTCCTCCTTTGTTTTGTTGCAGCTAATGGCTCCCCACTCCACTCCAGTCCTTACTGACCCTGCTACAGGCTTGTAAATCACCTTCAAGAGTTAAGTGAGAGAAAGAGGAAAGAAGAGTTGGTAAACAGGGATGCAGCCAATCAATAATTATTTAATAACCACTGACTACTCAGTTCAATTCAACAAACATGAGTTATGACAGGCACTGTGGATGGGTATAATTACAAGAATGTTCTTTGTGCTCTAGGGACATACCATCTGGCTGCAGAGATTAGAGTTAACCACATTAATCAGTTAGGGAATAATAATAATAACAATACATATTTTGAGCCCTTGCTATGCTAAAAGATCTAAATGCAGTATATCTAATACCTACAAAAAACTTATGAAGTAGATATTTTTATACTAATCTTATAGAAGAAAAGATGACTTCAGACAGGCTAAGTAGATTTTCCAGTATATGATGGTATGGAATATTGAAAAAGATCATATTAACTAGGAATATGATTTATATATGAAAACATTTACCATTGATATTCTAAAGGGCTACCATGCACAGAATATGTGGCTTGATGAGAGCTAAGCAACTGAAAAGTGATAAATGTTATGGTACAGAAAATGGAAATGGACCAATTAAATTAATAGATGTATTAGTCAATGGATAGATCTATTCTTATTATATCAAATATGCAAGTATTTTTGGAGTATCTGCCATGTGCAAGAAACCATGTCAAACATGCTATGGAGGGAAATGGAGATTCTAAGAGCCATTTGCAAGCTAGGTGGCATGGGAAGGAAGGAAGAGGAAAATTAAGTAACAAAAGATTTACAGTACATTTATTAATAATGCCAGGAAAGATGTACAAGAATGTTCATGGCAGTGCTGTTAATGTAACAAAGAGCTGGTGAAAACAAAATATCTCTCAAAAAGAAATCAGATAAACTGTAGAATATTCATAAAATGAAACATTCTACAGCAGCAAAATGAATTAGCTACTGCTATATATAACAACACATATGACTTTCACCAACAAAATTTTGAGAAACAAAAACCAACTGCTTTTGAAAAATAAAGAATACATAAGTAAGGTACCACTTGTATAAACTTTAAAAAATGCTAAACTAAAAATATATATAATTTTTAGGGACATAAATGTGATAAAAGTGTTCTGAAAACCAAAATTTCTTACAGAAAATAAGAGAAATGCACTGGGAAAATTTGCACTGTAGTTTCAATGATATTGGAAAAGTTCTATTAACTGTGCATATATTTGCTTAGAATATATATACTATATAATACATGTATTGTATATAGCTCAATTATTTGAATGCATATAATATTTCATAATAAAATTGAAGAGCAATTTAAGGTAGTCGTAGATAAGTTATCAAAAGGCAGAACAGAATTATGTAGCAAATAATAATTATAACACTATGAATTGCATACAAAGTTCTAATAATTTAATTCTCAATCTTCACCTCAGATCTTCAGGTAGATGCTATTATTATCCTCATATTATAGAGGAGAAAACTAAGCCATGGAGACATGTAGACTGTCTGACTCCAGAGCCCCGATAGTATTTGCTGCACAAGTTCAGACGAGGTCATATCTGGGGTGGTGAGTTAAGAATGAGCTGTTACAGAAACGTGATTTATGGAGAGAAAGTCGAGTCTGTATACATAGTGATTCACTTCAACCTCTGGAACAAATTCTTTTTTCCTTATTCCATGGAAATCTTTATTTAAATGAAATATTTGGGGTGGGGGGTGTACTATAAAATGCATGAAAGAAAAACAATTCTGAAGACAGGGTGAGCATCTAGAACGTCTCTTCACTCCTTATCCCCTCTCAATCCCCACTATCAGCACTGCCACATTTAAAATACTCCTCAGAATTTGAAAATAACTGCTCAAAGATAAGCTCAATTTTCTCCCTTTTTTGCCCCATGACTACCTTGAGAGATTTTAAGGTTCATTATCACATATTACTGATCAAAGACACCTGGGATAACACTTCTGGCAGAGAGTACACGAATGTGTGTATATTCCTATGTATTGTAGGATCTAGAGCACCAAAGGTCAGTAACGGAAATAGGACCAAAGCCAGAAAAGCAAGAGACATCTTGGTGGGTCCTTTGTGTTCTGATGTATTTCACCAGGAGTGTGGCTTCCTCACAGAAGCTTGGGACCACAGCCCCATGTCCACTCTGTATATTTCCCTCTTGGTTCTGTAGCAGAATTAAGAAACTAGTCCTGGATAGGGGGGCAGAGGGGTAACTTTATGTAAATGTATTTTCATCAGGACCCACAAAGAGAAAGAAAAAGGACGACATTTCTTTTGGATGAAACAACATAAACAAAATAAAACAAGCATAAAGCAGAGGCAGTACAATATGTACCTAAAAACATCTAGTAAGCTATTTCAGCTAGTGTGAACAGCTTAATAAAGGCTGGCTGATAAAAAAAAAAGCAAAGCTAGTAAGTTTAAATTTTTATTCACAAAACAATAGGCAAATATTGAGATTGTTTTTGGCAAGAGAGTCTTATGTGGTCATAATAAGGTTTGGTTTCATTTCTGTATCTGATTTTCCATTCTTCCCAAGAGTGAAAACTTTTACCGTGGCTGGGCATGGTGGCTCAAGCCTATAATCCTAGAACTCTGGGAGGCCAAGGTGGGAGGATTGCTTGAGCTCAGGAGTTCAAGACCAGCCTGAGTAACAGAGACCTGTCTCTACTAAAAATAGAAAAATTAGCCATGGATCCCAGTGTGGACCTATACTCCCAGCTACTCGGGAGGCTGAGGCAAGAAGATCTCTTGAGCCAAGGAGTTTGAGGTTGTAGTGAGCTATGGCGTCACCACTGCACTCTACCAGGGTGACAAAGAGAGACTCTGTCTCCTTTTACCTATAACCTACACCATAGATAGAGTGAGAAAAAGGTAGAAAACATCCAATAGAGAAAAAATAATCATGAAAACTAGTGGAGAAGAAATCTCAAAAATCATCTCACTTGGACCATAAAGTTCAAAGCTAAGTTGAAATTATAAGGAATATAACCATTGACAAACATACTTCTTTGTCAAGTGTTTGGGATGTGAGGGAATTATTACAAAAGAGAATAAAGGTTGTTCCAGATGCAATCTAAGAACACTGCTGTCCATTGGTGTCTATCTATAAATACCTTCTCAACATTTAAGTAAATAGCAAATGTTATTTTCAGTGTCAGGTTCTGCAGATTATAAGAATATTTTTACAGCAGTGCACTTTTCTAACATGCATATAAACAATTCAGCATTTGATCTATTTGACGCCAAGCAACTTTGACCTTCACAATGCTGACATCTTGTTTTGTTAAGGCATAGGCACAATTTATGCCATAAAAAAGATTTAATTGTAGGTCTTATTAATTCACAATTTCTGCTGTGTTTGAAGATTTTTGCATTTTCTTTGCATTGAAATTTAAAAAGCAGAATTGCGCACGTAGCATGTTATTGCAAAAATGGCCAATTCCCTTCCCTGAACTATAACGTTTAAAGAAGAGAGCACATGAAAAATATCAAGAGTGCTTAAAAATGATATTTCTGAAATTTTAATTATACTGGATCATGATACAAAATTAAAATCATCTTCAAATGTGATTTTATAATTCATTCTGCTAGTGTAGAAGACAATTGTAGTTTGGTTTACCAGAACAAAAAGATAAAACCTGAGGCAAAAATCAGAATTTACATCTGTAACTGAAAAAGAGCTTCTGTATTCTTCCTTTTTTTAATAAGTGATATTAAAAATATTTAGCAAAGACATTCCTTGCCACGAGTGCTATTAAAATTTTGAATTCTATGGCAAAGCAAAATATAATTCCTATTATCATTAAAGTAGACAATTAGCATTGTTGAATAAGGGATGAGAATTCACACACATAACTTATTAATATCTAACACTCTAAAATAGCAATGAACTACAATAATTTATTTTGAAGCAAGATAATATTTTACTACTGTACATTAGTTTTAGATGATAAGGGTGTATTAATACTTTATTCTGACTGTATCAAGAAAAGCAATTTTAAAACATGATGTAATTTGAATTTGCATAATTCTTATCATTTATTCCTCATTCTCTGAGATGAAATAAAATTTCATGAGTTCATCATATATTTACCAATAAGTGTATTTACTAGTATAGTTACTGAATTATTTAAGGCACAATTTAAATGCATATTTTGTTTCTTCTTGTAATATCATTTCTTCAGAGCCCTGTAATCTGGTTTTGAAATATTTCTTTATTTTCCAATCTTGAGTGTTAAAAATTATTATATCCCATCCTTTATTTAATGGTCACTTCTGCATATATGTATATATCATTAGTTAGGATGTATTTATTATTCAGCCAATTGACTTGAGAAAACAGTGATAGAATTGTTAAAACCTCTGAAATGCTACCAGAGGGATTTGTTTGCATGATCCTAGATAAAAACAAAAACATATGTATATATATAAATATATAAAAGTTAACATATAAGTTTTTGGTCACGTATGTTACTGAGTTGTCTTTGGAAATGTGCCCTGATAAAGTAGCATTTGGATACCTAGAAATGGAGAATGTGGCAATTCTAGAGGAAAAAACATTATGAGCAGTCATCACACACCTGGATGCCCACTGTAATCAAGATATGCCTTTAAGTGCAATAACTAATAAACCTCATCCTCCACACAAACTTCTGGATGGCCTTCATCAGTCAGTGATATAATCATTAACCCAACTTTCTAAACCAAAGAGATGGGAAGCACTGTTGACACCTCTTTCTTCTTCGCTTACCCAGTGAATGCCAGTGGTACCATCTTCTCCATGTGTGACAACAAAACATGTCTCCAGACACCGACAAATCTCCTTGAGTGGTGGGTAGCAACATTGCCTCCAACTGAAAACCACTAAAGGTTGCTGTAATGCCTTTAAAGTAAGGAGGATTCCTAGTCAACTTTGCCTTTCATAACTGGAAATCTCCTCTGACCTGAATTTAGTTTCTTAAGTGTTTAATGAATTACGTTTGTATAATTCTAACCCTCACATCTTGCTAAATTCTGCTTGCTTGCATTTCTGGTCCTACCATCACATCTACCCACAAGAGTGTTCTCTTGTTATTTCCAGCTAAAGCCAACCTCTCCACTCCCATGGCTTTCACTTATTCAAGAACATCGTTTCAATTATTTCCTATCTCTCACAATGACAATTTTCCCCTTTTTACTGGATCATTACTACAAGAATATAGCATGCTGTTGATCTTACACATATGTGCAGTCTAAAAGAGTTGGACATACAGAAACAGAATAGAATGGTGGTTTCCAGGGGCTGGAGAGTGGGGCTTGGGGAAATGTTGGTCAAAGGATAGAAAATTTCAGTTAGATAGGAGGAATGTGTTCAGGAGTTCTATTGTACAACATGGTGACGAGTTAATAACAATGTATTCTATTCTTGAAAATTGCTGAGATAGTAGATCTTAATTGTTCTCACCACCAAAAATATGTGAGGTGATGCACTTGTTGATAATCTGGATTTAGCCATCCCACAATGTCTACATATTCCAAAACACCAGACTGTGCACAATAAATATACACAATTTTCATAACAAGTTAAATAAATATTTTTAAAAGAATATAGCATACCATTATTCATGTCACCTCTCAATTAAATTTTTGTAAATTTGAAATATATCATTTAAGAAAACTCTATTGACCCTACTTCCCCCAGATACTGGCCCATATGTTCCTCCTCTTTGAGGAAACCCTTCAAAAATTCTTTAGATTCAGTCTTTCCTCTCATATTTCCTCTCATATGTTCTCAAATCTATTCCAATTAGTAATGTACATTGCCCATAACAGTTCAGAGCATGGAAAATGAATAAAAAAATAAAGCCCTATGTTTGTGCAGGACCCTCTTTCACAACCCTCAGGTTGCTGGGGCCTCTGTTTTCTTCACCCACAGGAACTCTGACCCAGGAAGCAGAGAGGGTAGAACATCTCAATGTGTTAGCTTCCTCTCCCAATCCTCTGTAAGTTCTTCACTTCTGGATAGCAAGTGTTTTAATACCTTCCTTTCTGGGAACAAAACTGTTCTATGTCATATCCTGTCTCCTCCCACTTAGTGGTCCCTGAAAGCTCTACCAACAGATGTCAAATCTAAAACCGTTTTCCTCTCAAGTCCCTGGTTCTTGCACATCAAATACAACTTGCTTTTGGACCATCATATTTGCTGGAAGTTTAAATAAAATCTTTCTGTTGACTCAGTTAAAGAGTTTGTCCTCAGCTATATTTACTCTCCCCTTCTCAATTTCCATAGCAGTCAGTCTTAGCGTCACAGCCTAATATAGTAGTGAAACGTTTCAAGAAAAAAATTAAAAAAGAGTTATCAAGAAAGAATATTTAGGTGATGTTCCAAAGCATCATTATCTTGCTTCACATTATCACCCTCCAATCCTATTTATCAGCCTGTAGTTCAAGGGGGAAAAAAAAAACCCAATAAAGCACACAGAAAGAATGGTGGATAGAAATGTTTGTTAGCTATTGGATACTAAGGAAAGTGCAGAGCTCTCGGGGTTTCTGTCCATTTTCCTTGTACTCCTGGTTGGCAACTGGAACTGGAATTTGTAACTCTACCAAAGCCAGTGCCCGACGTGGCCTTCTCAAGTATTGTGGTGCACATGGAGCCAAGCTCTGTGCTACCTTATTTCCTAGAAATCCACAGTCATGACACTTCATTTCACCTTTGGCATCCTGACCCACAGGCAAAAACAAGTAGATCAGCCACCCTCCTCTTATTCCTAGTGCAAACAGAGGTACTTGAGGGATTTTCTTTTTTAAAGTATGTAGAAGTGAAATGCCAAATTCTAGCTGTGGTGAAACTCAATTATAAAATTTGTGTATCTAACTGGACCTTTTGACTTGGACTTTGTTTCGATTTGCACGTTGTTTTTAATACAGAGAATTATTATGAGTGCCATGCGATTTCAACATGCGGTCCAGTTCCTGAGACGCTGAGCATCTGGAAATGATACCTAAACATATTAGCATGCTGGAAATTTTCATCCCTAAAAATAGGTGTACATTCCATGGAGATAGGCAGTGTATGTTCTTGTGACAGCATCTCAGCACATCTAGAAATGAAACACTGAGCTAAATTTGATTTCACTTCACTTTAAATTCTCATCTAAAAGAGATCTGCCATTTCATCGTATTAAAATAAATCACAGATTTACTATTTTGTTTGTTGCTGTGACTTGTTAATTAAATCACAATGTGGTTGTGTTTATTAAGTTACAAACTATACCTTTTGGGGAAGAACAAGTTCTGAAGTGAAACATGTTTACTTGATGTTTTCCCTCCCATCTGCCTTAAGGGAAGATATAATTAAATGTAACAAAGCAAAAGGCAAGTCAATGTGAGGAGAAAACATTGTGAGAGAATTTCTTCCAGCTGAATAAAGCTGTAACATTCTAAAGGCAGACAAATTGCTACAGATGAAAAGCTAACTTGAATATAAAATAAGATTTAAAACTAGGAGATTTTACTTTTCAACCCCTTTTCTTGGACTTTCAAAATTGCCTAAACATTCTCTTCCTAATCTCCCCAACTATCTTCCCACCACCAACCTAAGAGATTCCAGATTTTATTTGTGAGTGAATGTCAAAGTAGCAGGACTCCAATAATTGAAAATATATAGTAGTTTAGATTTGTGCTATCCAGTGTAGTAACCGCTAGTCACATGTCTCTATTTGAAATTTAAAATTATTTAATTGATTTATAATTAAAATAAAATAAAATTAAGAATTTAGTCCCACACTAGCCACATCTCAAGTGCTCAGTAGCTACAGGTAGCTAGCGATTACCACATTGGGCAGCATAGATAGAAAACGTCTCCATTGTCAGAGATGTTCCGCTGGATAGCACTGCTCTAGCTGCACGTTAGATTGATGTGTATCTTTTTAATGGCAGTCTATGGAGCACTGTTTGATACAACTTTCTGATGGTAATGGAAATATTCTATTACTACAATTAGCCACAGCCAAAAGGAGAGACAATAGCAAGAAACTGTCCTGAAGGCTGAACTATGCGTAGACCAAAAAATACCAACTCTGTGGCATGACTTAACACACATTAAAATACTCTCTTAAAAATATTTCCTTATCCAGGCATGGTGGAGCACACCTGTAGTCCCAGCTACTCGGGATGCTAAGACGGGTGTATCTCTTGAGCCCAGGAGTTCGAGGCTGCAGTGAGCTGTAATCATGGCACTGCACTCCAGCCTGGGCAGCAGAACAAGACCTCATCTCTAAAAATATTTTTTAAAATAAGTTTCTCCTCTTGCCTGCCAGCACAATGTCTAAAATTTTCATTTTTAGTCAATCTGGAGAGTGAAGACAATAAAAGTCTTACTATCTATGTTATGTAGGTATCAATCTTTACTAACTATTAACACTTTAGCTCCAAATACAACTATCTATGGAGATGGAAATCTATAATTTCACTGTCCACTATAAAGTCACTAGTCAATTGTGGCTATTGAGCACTTGAACAATGCTGAGTGCAACTAAGAAACTGAAATTTTAATTTTAATTAATTTAAATTTAAATAGCTGCATGTGGATCCTGACTACCATATTAGACAATGCAGGTCTACAGGAAAGAGCTAAAGAAATTAATAGGCAGGTTAGAGAGTGTGGTAACAAAATTAAAAGATGGCTCCCAAGATTCCCAACCCCTGATATACACACCCTCTATGACCCTTTTCCTGGAGTGTGTGCAAGACTTGTGAATGTGATGGGATTTCTCTTTCATGATGAGATTATTATTAATAGTTACTCAGCTTTGACTTAATCAAAAGCTAGATTATCCTGGATGGGCCCGACCTAATCAGGTGAGCCCTGAAGAGGGAGATTTGAGTCTGAGAGAGGTTCTCCAGCTTGCCTTGGCAATACAAACTGCCTTGTTATGCAGAGGGCCAGGCGGCAAGGAACAGCAGTCAATCTCAAACAAGAAAATGGGGCCTCAGTTCTATAGTTGCAAGGAACTGGATTCTGCCAACAATCTGAAAAAAGTTAGAAGAGAACCCTGAGTCTTTGATGATATCATAGCCCTGTTAACACCAACACCTTGATTGTAGCCTCATAAGGTCCTAAGTAGAGGACCCAGTTAATCTGTATGTGAACTCCTAACCAAAGGAAACTATGTGATAATAAAGGTGTGTCATTTTAAGCCATGGAGTTCATGGTACTTGTTATACAAAAACAGAAAACTAATACAGAGAGTTTATGCATAAACTATTTAAGGGAATGTGTCTTTTTAAAACTTTCAGCAGAAAGCATCAATTTATAAAACAATGTTTTCTGCTATTAACTGTTTCTTAAAGTAGACAGAAAGATATTTCTTTGGCAAATTTTGATAGCCTGATTTTTGTGAACTAGAACAGGAAAATGAGAAAGAAGAAAAGGAAAATTTCATGGCGATGACGACAATGGTATTGATGACAATAATAGAGTACAAAGTGATGGTGATGATGCTGATGATAAAATACAAGTGCATTAATTTATGGCATGCTTTAAATAATTATTGTGACCGGTGATATTATACCTTATATGTATGTTTCAATGGGCAACATGAGATTGCTGAGAAAATTTTCTTGTTATCAATAAGGAAAATATAATTGTAGAATCAGACATCATTGTTCTTATTCACTAGGTAATGATCAATGTGCAAGATACATAATCTAGATTCAAAATGTTGTATGTTTAAGATTTGAACCAAAACAAAGAAGAAACATTTTAACAAGAGTTCATATTTAAAATAACTTCAAATTAGAGATTTTTTAAATTAATTTAAAAATATTATTTCTAACTTCTTGGATTGGAGAACTAAAAGCATCAGGATAACCTTATCTCTAATCTCAAACAGAAAGAATTAAAATGCTAAAAAGGTTTTTCAATATCTCTATTGATTTAGTTTATTCATTTTTATAAAATTAAGCTGCATTTTAACTGAAATATATAAAAGAATGTTCATTGTGAAAATGTATTTCATTACATGTAGGAATTCTTGACCCAATAAAAACTGAAGATCATATATACCTACACACAGAGACATAATTTCCCCTCAAAATAAACTACAAGTAGAATAAAATGTTCTTTTACATCATAGCGAAAAGATAAAATGTGGGTCAGACATTCAGAGAAATAGAAAAAGGAAAACATTTTCAGCATTTTATTTAAAAGAAGTAAGTGTACCAAGTCAGTCCCTGTTCTTTGGAACAGGAAGATGGTGTGCTGGTGATGAACAGTAGGACAGATCAGGCCACCAGCCACCAGAATATCACCATGCTAATCAGATCAGTCCATCTGCAAGTGGACTCATAAAGCTCCACTCATCTCAAGATAGAAGTGAACAGACTAGACAATTTCTGGAGGTCCTGAGCTTTTCATTAGTCCTTCTAATCAAAACCCTATACTTCCATGGGCATTGGTACTCATCGAAATCTTCCTCTCCAAGATCAGCTGAAGTATGTACAACATTTAGGAATGTTTTTCTTCTACGCAATTCATACTTCAGGAAGAGATGTTCTGCTATTCTAATCTTAAACTTTGGGAAAAAAAATTGTGATATAATTTGGATATACGTCCCCTCCAAATCTTATGTTGAAATTTGATCCCCAATGTTGGAGGTGGGAGGTGTTTGGGTACGGGGGAGACCCTTCATGAATGGCTTGGTGCCCTCCCTGCAGTAATGAGCACTCTGCTAGTTCATGGGGGATCTCGTTGTTTAAAAGAGCATGGCACCCCCTCTTTCTATCTCTTGCTCCTTCTCTCATCCAGCGACACGCCTGCTCCCCCTTTGCCTTTTGCCTTCATTGGAAGCTCCCTGAAACCCTCACTAGAAGCAAATGCTGGTTCCATGCTTGTACTGTCTACAGAACCTTGAGCCAAGTAAACCTCTTTTCTTCATAAATTACCCAGCTTCAGGTGTTCCTCTATAGCAACACAAAAGAAAACACAAATTACTTTGCCTTTTTTGTCCTCGCTATCCCAGAGGGAAGCAGCACCTCTAGTTAGAGGTAGTTGTGTCACAAGGCAGTAGCAGAAGCCTCAATCTTAAATCTCACAGCCCACAGCACTGAACAAATACTTTTGGACAATTTTCTACCTTCTGCCTCAGAGAAAGGATGGAGTCCTGTTAAGGACATCTGCTCCTTATACCTGACAGAGAAACTTTCTGTCCTATATGCTGGAATATATTATGGTTATGTCTGGGGAACTGAAACAAAAGAAAGACAAAGGCATCATCTTCCCCATGACTCTGAGGATCAAAGCCAATTTTTTAAAAATGTATTCAACAAACATTTTAAGTTGGACAGTGGAATGAGTGGTCAAAAAAAATCATTAAAATAAGTTCTTGGGATGTGCTGTACAACATTGTGCTTATAGTCGACAGTATTGTACTACACATTTAAAAATTTATTGAGATGATAGATCTCATGTAATCTGTTCTTACCACAATAAAAAGAGAATATATCTTACATTTGTCATTCCAATAAATATGTACAAACAAATTAAGCAATAAACACGTTTTGGAAAGTTTAAAGAGAAGTATTGTATAGTTTGCCCCCTCTTGGATCATAGAACAATGGGGGAAGCCAAACATTAACATATGAACAAAGAAAAACATATTATTAGAAATATGTGGCCAGCCGAGTTGGCTCAAGCCTGTAATCCTAGCACTCTGGCAAGCCAAGGCAGCAGGATTGCTTGAGCTCAGGTGTTCAAGACCAGCCTGAGCAAGAGCAAGACCCCCTATTTTCTACTAAACATAGTAAAATTAGCCGAACATGATGGTGCATGCCTGTAGTCCCAGCTAATCGGGAGGCTGAGGCAGGAGGATTACTTGAGCCCAGGAGTTTTAAGTTACTGTGAGCTAGACTGACACCATGGCACTCTAGCCCAGGTAACAGAGTGAGACTCTGTCTCAAAACAAAACAAAACAAAACAAACAAAAAATGTGATGAGTATTATAAAAAAAGGGAATAATACATAAGACCTAATTTGGATTAGGTGAGAGCTTCAGTAAAACATTTGCAAAAACACTAACATTTGAGCTAAGAACAAGTTAGTGCAGGGAGCGGTCCTGTTGTAGAGAACTAGTGTTCTAAGCAGAGGGGAGAAGGGAAGAGCATGTGTGGAGGCCCAATCAGGAAAGAGCTGTGTGCATTTGATGGGCTAGTGTGGAAGGAGAACATCAGACAAGGAGTCCGTAGAGAAGGTTTCAGAGCAAGCTTCAGACCAGGTCATGTAGAGCCCTGCGGGCCACATTAAAAGTGCATTTTTCCTGAAAGCAATCTATTAAAGTGTTCTAACCAGATAAGGTGCATAACTCAGTTTATATTTTGTTAAAAAAATGTTAGGGAGATATTTATGAAGGTAGTAGGGCTCATTAAACCTAAATTATTTTGCTACTTTAAAAAGCTTCTTAGCAATGTATTCTCTAAGCTCATGCTGTTGTCATTACACAGGTTTCTGACTTTACAAAATGAGATTGCATGCAGACCAAAGTAAAGGCCCACATGTCATTATCTTTTCCATGCACTGTCTAGTCTAGGCCTTCTCAACCGCAACACTATTGACATTTGGGGCTGGATAGCTCTTCATTGTGGAGGCTGTGCTGTGCATTGTAGGACGCAATGTTCACCAGCAACCCTCCCGGCCTCTACTCACTAGATGCCAGCAGTACACTGTTCCTCCACCCCACCCCCAGTTGTGACAGTCAAAAATGTCTCCAGATATTGCTACATGTCCCCTGGGAGAAAAAACTGACCCTAGCTGGAAAGCACTGACCTAATTATTGTCAAAGAGGCAATATGGTCATTTAAATGCACATAATTTCTGCAGGAGCTAGCAACTAGAAAAGCCATTCCAGAAATTACCTTACCTGGTTGTTCCCACAAACACATAGAACAGTTAATGTCTGACTATTGTAGAAATCACTTTGCTATTCTTTGTACTTAAAAATACACATCTCAGCCAAATCCTTTACATTTAGAAGAAATACGGGTTTGACTAAGTTATTTGGTTTTGGAAAGAGCACTGTTCTCATCTGCCCCAAGACCCTGCAAAGGGACACGGAAAGCCAAGAAGACCCAGCCACTAGGGGCTGACTTATTTCTCTCTCTAACTGCTATAAACACTTTTACTTGTCACCTTCATTTCCAAAGATTTAACATCTGATAATCATAGACTGTCTTATTTAGAAAGATCCTAGAGGTCACTCAATCCAAACAGCTCACTTTAAAAGAGATACTGGATTAGAAGAGGTGTGATTTGTCTGGGATCACACCGGTGCATATCCATTTGTGCTCAGCAAAAAAGGAGACCCTTTCCAATTGTGTGATTCAGCATCCTGCAGTCAAACCTACCCTGCAAATAGACTGCTCCGTGTGATTTTTTTAAGACTGAAGGTGACATAAAAACTTAGCTGTGCATTTCTGGAGTCACCAATATGAGGTGTCATAGCTGTAATCTCAATGACTGGGACAGTTTTGAAGAACCTTTTTGCATTGAGAGTATTAGTGGTATTTTTCATGCAGATTTATGTGGTCTTGCAATACGCTCAGGGAGTCCCTGATAAAGGCTGAAAGAGCAGCAGCCTCTCTGGTGGGATCTGCCTGTTCAAATTGTTTCCTCTCCTCTCACCACAGTGCTTGAAGTTCCTGCTGTCTGAGATTTTGTGTCCTCAGTTCTCGGTAGTGGTACAAACACGATGAATACGAAGAGCTCACTAAGTCTATGAACTGTCACTAGTTAGTTGGGAAGCAATTTGTGTATGAATAACTGCACAGGTTTGCAGCTAGATTGTGAGGCCTACAATCCTGTCATCTAGTGGAGGAGAAAGGGGCCCCACAGACCAACATGACCATACTCTGCAGGCTGTCAAAAAAAGGGTTGAGCCGGGACACAAAGAAAGATAACCAGTAGAGCTGCAAAGTGTATGGAGACTAAGTCTCCACTCAGAAGAACTTTAGAAAAGTCTCTTCAAGCCAGAGAATGCTTTAGTTCTTAGTTACAAGTTGTTTGGCTTCAAGGACCAGAAATCTATACAAACTACTTCACATGTATAAAAGTAGGAATAAATGTTCCTACTCTTGGGATTCAGGGCAGGCGAGCCCACCAAGGGCCTGGAAACTAGAGAACCCTGGGGATCCAGGCAGCCTGTGTGTCTGTGTGTGTGTGTGTACACGGTAGAGGGGGGAGCAAGGAGCTGGTGCCAGCCACATGCTCCCCTATTTTTTCTTTTCTATCGCCCCTCTCTCCCCTTCTGTCTCAAGTTTCATTGCTCTGTTTGCTGCAGCTGTGACAAAACATGACTTGACTATTGAGTCTGAAGGACTTTCTAAATTCAGAATCCACAACTAATTAGTCCAGTATATGTGTCTTTAAAATTCTCAGTAGAGACTCAAATTAGGCCAATTTGAGTAAAGTGTGTATGTTGTATCTGCTTCAATGAGCATTGGCTGGAAAAGGTGACAAGTACAAAAATGTTCCCCTTTGACACTGCTCTAGAACAGTAGTGCCTTCATGGAAGTGTGTTGAGAGTGAGAAAGAGAGAGAGAGAGAGAGAGAGAGGGAGGGAAAAGAACTGTGTCAAAGTTATCAAATGGGTAGTAAAAACAATACATCTAAAATGAGGAGGACCCAGTTAGGAGAGACTTCAAGAGGGTGGTGTAATTTAAACTGAGCTCCCAAGAATGAGCAGAATTATAACTAGAGTGGGAAAAAGAAATTAGAAGGAAATTTCTAAAGATGACACAAAAATAGAAACATCTAGGTTCAAGCTTTGAGATCACAAAATGCTTGGAGTCTGAGTGGAGCAGAAGATAGGCATATGAATAGTATGAGTTGAGACTGATAATGTGGATTTCTTCCAATTATTGACTAAGCCTGAGGGACGTCTTCTAAGGATAAGGACCACTTGCCAAGAATCCCCTTTTTAAAGTTTGTTGCTGTGAATTCCCATAACTTGGTTATTTTGGTTACTCAAGACAAGTTAGGAGAATGTTTACCCAACACCACGTGTACGAGTACTAAACCGAAGTGAGGCCACTATGCAAATTGGCTAAAATGCCAAGCAGGCGTTTTACTGAGTGGCCAACATGCTGGATCAGGGCATCTGTGTTCACGAAATCCAAGCCACAAATAAGGTGTCCATTGAAGATAAGAATTCTTATGTTGTCTCCAGTATCTCTAGCAGACTGTCCCAATTACCAAACTGGGAGAATGGGATATGTTTTTTTTCCCATTAAGCCACTCACACACTCCAGGTGAAACAGGTGAAATGCTCTGGTCCTAAGTAGATGACTAAGTAAGCAGCCTCCCCACAAGGCAGTGAAGGGCATCCTCCACCAGAAGGCAATGTCACAAATCAGACTAAGAAAGCCTTTCTAAGAGCCAACCCTTTAACTAAATATCCCTGGGGAAAAAATTGTTGTTAAATTAAACCAATCCTTCTTTATTTCAATATAGTTGCAAACTGAGCTACCATGTAACAAGTACAAAATGTATACACATCTAAATATATTACCACATAGTTTGTAATAGTGAAAAATTGAATCACAACCTAAATGTCCATCAATAGGTGCCTACATAAATAAATCATGATGTATGAATATTTTAAAAATGATAACGGAAGTTTCTTTTTTGAAACAGAAAGATGCTCATGCCATGGCATATTGTTGTGAGAAAATGCAGGATATAGAACAATGTATGGTTTGATCCGATTTATGTAAATGTATGTGCATGTGTGTGTCTGTGGACATTCTCTATAAATACTGAGAGTGAGAGTTAGAGAAACATCAAGACATATACCAAAGTTCTGTAGTTATTTCTTGGAGCTCTTTTGTGTGGACTATACTTTTTTATGTCTACTGTTTGTGCATTTTTATACTAAGCACTAAAACTCTTCTTTAGAAGAGAAATTGGGAGAAATTAGAAAAAAATTACAATATGTTTTTCCTAGTCATAACAAGGCATACTAAAGAGCTAACATGGTGTGCATTTTATTTTGTAGATCTCTCAGAATTTATTACAGAGCCACTCAATGCACTTTTTATATAATGATTAGCTTATATTATGCAGTTCTTGAGTAGAATTTGGGTCAGCGCTGCATGCTCATTATTTGTGCAAGTAGCCAGGAGAGCCAACTTTCACAGCATGAAAAGTATTGGTACCACTGATGGATGAAATGTTTTCCAAGCATGGAAATGGCACTTTAAAAGGGTTGGGGGAAAACTGCAGGTTTCCTGGTCACTAGAATAGATCTAAGGGCCATTCAGAGAGTAAGAGTTCCAAATGCTAACTCTCTAATCAGGGAACACAGCTGGAGAGGGAGCAAATACTGAGAAAACACTTGAATTTTATTCCCTGAGTCTTGTGTTCAGTTCTTCAACCCTGCAACAGAGAAAGTTTGTTGCTTGAGACATCCATACAAACACTAAAGAACTTCCTGAGCAAGTTAGCTTCTCCCTTTTGACATAGATAATATACCAAGTTAAAGACTGTAAATGCTGTCTATTTGGGAGGAAATGGTTTAATACCTGCGTAGACTTAATCCCAAACTAAGCCTTTTCCTCTGCATGTTCACAGGCCAATGGCAGGCAACCAAACTGAGAGGGCGGTAACATTCCTCCTCCCTCTTTGCCTTCCAGTGTCCTACATTCTCTCCCTTCTGTCCCCACACAAAGTCCAGGACTAATAGGCCTTTGGTCCTTGCTTCTCAGAAAGAACAATTAACTATCACTAGGCAAATGCACCAGTCAGAATGCATATAAGCTGAACTATTTCTATGTCTGAAATTGTGATTTTGGACAATTTACCTAAGCTGCCTGCGCTGAGATATGGGAATTCAGAAAGCGAAGCTTATTTATAGCTTTATAATTCTATGCTTCCATAATGATTAAATCCACATAAGTTAACAAATGAAGGCCTTAACCACATAAAGGGACATTTGGACTTTATAAAGGTCAGCAAGGATTGAAAAATGCTTGCATAGGTCCTCCCCTTCGCCCCAAATGTGCAGCTCAGAATGAAATTTCAAGTAGTGACCATCTGAGCAGTAGAAAGAATTTGGAGCCTCTTTATATCCTTCAGACCTCACAAATGGGGCTAACCGCTGCCCCCTCCCACTCACATTCATTGTGCTTAGCTGTTGCAACGTTCATGATGCCTTCGGAAGGCCCAGAGAATTCTTAACTGGGTCAAAACAGAAGATATTGACAGTCTCACCGGAAATTGTTCTCTTTTATGTTTCCAATGAAATGGCCAAACAGTTTAGTTTCACATAAGCTTTAAACTTATAGCTGTTCATCAGAACTAAATCTGTTTAGGATTCAACCCATTATTAAGTGTCACACAACAAAATAAACATGAATACTTTTGAAGGAGCTCAATATTTCATAGAACATTTAACATATTAAAGGAAACATTTTTGTTTATAAGAAAATTATACTGACTGTAACAAACATGTTGATTCTAATAGAGTGTGTCACATATTGCAGTATGTATGAAAAAATAAATTATAAACTGAGATTTCCTATGAATTGGCAAAGTGCTTTTGTATCCTTTCTTTGATTCAATTAAGGGCCAGTTCTGCACTCTAGGGGTGTCCAATTACTTCCCGCTACATGTCCTTCTTTCTGTAAAACGTCTTTTCTTTTTGCTTTAGGCTTTTATTCTGTTTTCTGTACTTTTCTTGTTCAAATTTTTCATTTTCTCCAGAGCTCTCTATTATTTCCCCCCAAGCCTATTTTTCTTGCAACTCTGTGTTCTTTTTCTTAAAACACCCAGGAATGATATGTTCTCTTTCCTCCAGATGGTTTCAATCTTATCATTAGTCTTTTTCCTCTTAGTTTCAATATGTACTCCTTCCTCAGACAGTAAGCACAAAGTCTGTACATATATTTTCTACTTCACTTTATGCTCTCGCTAGCTTGAATCATCATTTTTTCCATATGTAGCAAGTAAACTAAGCAATTACTACGAAATAAAGTTGCTTTGAACAGGTCAGATCTGTCAGTGTGGACTTTCGAAATCTAAAATCAGATTATGTCACTCTCTGTCCTGGTAAGAGTAAAATCTTCAGTGAATCCCTATCCTCTTCAGGTTGGCATGATAAGTCCTTCCACAGAATATCAGGACCTATAATATCTGCTCCCTAAATCCTTTGCTTTCTCTTCTCAATTTTCCTATTGTACTTTCTGCTCAACCTGCTCAAACTCTGGCAGTTTCCCCAAACACCAAGTATCTCACCTTTCACCACGTCTCTGACTTCTCCCCTTCCCTCATGAAATAGCCATCCCTTTCTTTGAATCATCTCAAAACTCACCCCTTTGGAAAACTTGCTTACCTTTTCCCTTTCCCCACACTCAAACCTGGATTTGAATGTGTCTCTAAACTCCCCTGTGCTTCTCCCTCACAGGACTACCACAGAAAACCTCTAGGTTTTCTTAGAGGTGGTAGTTTATTTGGCAATCTTCCCCCAGTGGATACTAAGCTATTCTGAGCAAATTGTGCCCTTTGTCTCTTTATTTACACCACAAGGATTTAACTGCCACCAAATAGTGTTTGTGAGAGAAATTTATTTGTACTATGAAATATTAAATGAGAGAGGGCACTAGAAATCTTACATGACACATCATAAGGTAATCTTATTATCATTGTAAGTGGTTAAAGGGGAAGAATTGGGGGCATAACTTTGTGTGCAACTTTTGAAAAGCTTGAATTACGGATCATACAGCTCTACTGTTTCTCTGAACTTGCAAGAGAAGAAAAATACTGAGGCAAAAGCCAACTACGATAACAGTTGCTTACCATGTCTCTTGCTCGGGCAGACCTTTACCCTCTAGTCAACGTGAGATATTCCTGAACCCAGGAACCTGGGCCACTGTTCCAATGGGCCAATTCTAACCAGGCACCTCAACCCCCTCCTCACTTTTCACACCTCCCTCTTTTGTGGCTGTCTCTTCCAAAAGACTGTACGTTTCAGTCAACGTCCCTCCTCGCTCTGATCGTGCTATGGAGATACTCTGCCAGACAGCCAAGTGTGGTCATCTCATTTAATTCTTATGCTAATCCATGAAATTGGTTCTATTAGTTCATGTTATTTATATTTAAGGGAGCCAAGGTTTGAATTAGTTAACAAAATTGCCCCCTAGTGAAACAGGTAGGAAGAAGTAGGGGCAGGATGTGACTCAGGTTCTGACCGACCCTAGGAGTTGAGTTCTCAATCACTGCTCAACAGTGCTTCCCCCCATCTGACCACAGCTTCCTCAGACTCTTCCCTGGGAGTAGATTACACCCCCATTCTACACCTTTTATGCAAATTGTCTAGAAATAAACTTTTTTTTCATTCATATGCTTTATTTTTCTCTTCTGTTTATCTTCTCTTTACTCATCACTGAGTAAAATATTTCATATTGACCCTGGATATAAAGAATATTGATGAGGACAGATGGAGACTGAAGTTACTTACAGTTTTAATTTCCTAGATTAGATTGCCTTAGAAACTAGGTTGGAGCCAAACCTAAAGAAAGGAATGAAAATGATCTTAACCAATATTTATTAGGCATTTTCTATGTTCCAGTCTCTTTGCTCATAACTTTGTATAGACTATCTTCTTTCATCCTCATGTCAACTTCATAAAGCAGATATTTTTATTATCCTCCTGATACAAATGAGAAAACTGAGGCAAAGAGAGTTTATATAATTTACCCAAATTATAACTTCTGAAAGTAGCAGTCAAAATCAAGCAGACTGACTCCAGAGCTCAGGCTCCTAACTACTACTCTATCTTGACTCTTACGAGGTTAGATTCTGTTGACTCAGTACATTTCTGGGGAATGTACTGAGAGGAAAGGCAAAGCAGAGGAACAGACAGGAGCCAATAGCACTGGCTTCCTCCAGGAGTGGTGCATTTCTGTCAGTGGAGGCAAATGTTGGCATGACAATTTGTGATGGTTAGTTAGTTGTGTGTGTTAACTTGACTGGATCACAGGGCACCCAGAAATTTGGCTAAACATTGTTTCTGGGTATGTCTATGAGGGTATTTCCAGAAGAGATTAGCATTTGAACTGGTATATTGAATAAAGCTAATTGCTCTGTGCTTTAGGGAAAATCTCTCACTCTGTGTTTTTCTCCTGCTCTCACACCACAGTATTCATCAACATAGAAGACGACTTCGGTGAGCAAATACAGGGGGTTTTCCCCACACACTAAGCAGTGGACACCAGCTGGGTGTCCTTTAATTCAACTCCAACACTATCTATCTAGAGGTAGTATCAGATCCCACACGGTGAAAGCTCAGTCCCCAAAACAGCCCACGCTTTAGATGTCAGTCGCAAGTCTTGGCCTCTGGAACTTCTGGCTGATGGCTTCAAGTTGGGGTTCCCATGACCCCCTCTTTTGGTTTGAATAATTTCCTGGAGCAGCTCACAGAACTCAGTGAAACATGTTTACCAGTTATTGTAATATAAAGGATATTACAAAGGATACACATGGAGAGATGTATAGGGTGAGGTATGGGCGAAGGGGCGCAGAGCTTCCATGCCCTCCCTGGGAGCAGCACCCTCCAGGAACCTCCGCATGTTCAGCTATCTGGAAGCTCTCAGAACCCTGTCTTTTTTGGTTTTTGTAGAGGTTTCCTTATACAGGCATGATTGACAACAGTATAGAAATGTGACTGGAGAAAAAACACATGATCTAAACCCAGCAAGGCTTGTCTGTTTATGGTTTTCTTGGCCTCTGTGCAGCATTCCTTCCTCAAGGGTATGGGGCAAGATCCTCTCTGGAATGAGAGGGTCTTTTGACCACAATCAGATTAGAGTCCTGCCTTGAGCAGGTGAAAGGAAGGCAGGAGAAGATCAGAGAGAGAGAGAGACAAAGTCTGTTTCCCAAGGCCTACTCCTGAGGCTTAAAGTGCCCCAACATTATGACAAGGATCATGGACATTATAAGCCAGAAACTGTAGATGAAAACCAGTATATATATATGTCGCGCCGCAGTTGCCAGCAAGTACGACACGACCAGTTGGAGTTCTTCCAGCAGTAGTTTAATGAGGCATCTACAACAGTTACATGGCGAGAGACCTCGAACAGGAAATGCAAGCTGCTTTTATAGCCCCGGATAGGTGTGTCCCACAAGCGTGTCCCACAGGGATAGGTGGAGGGCCTGACTATGCATGTCCTGGGCGGATACACTAGGAGGCCTAGACCGCTCCCCACAGCTCCCCTTTTTGTTTTTGCCTTATGGTGAATGGAAGCCCCAGTCCGGATCTAGGGTCACAGTTCACCAAGGGGCGTATGGTCACCACTCTTCAGTGCAATGAGCGAGAGCTCATGAAGGTGCAAGGGCTGACCACAAAACAGGGGTCGCGCGCCCTTCCCGGTGCAATGGGGACAAGCCCTCGGGGTGCAAGGGCCACGCCATGCTGTCAAGGGGAAAAGCGGTAGTTGCCGTCCGTATGTAACATGCTTATCCACACTCCAGGAGGAGAGCCCTCATGAAGGGCAGCAAAGGCTTGAGCCATGACCACTCGATCCCTTTGTTGCTGCCAACGGACACGCATGAGCATCCAGAACACGAGGCCAAAAGCAAGACATCCCAGCAGGCCCAGGGATCCAAGACCTGCCCATTCCCGAACCCCGTGTAGAAGCGACAAAAAGGTGGGGAGGAGGCCATCAGTAAGCATAGGATCTAACCGGGTAGAATTAATATGGGTGATTTCTAGTTGTAACTGAGTGGCTAGCTTGGAGAAATTGGCAGACCAAGAGCCCTGTAACAGCCGAGAAAGCTCTTTAGAGAGATTGGCCGCCTGGGAAATGTTAGAATATGGGATCGAAGTAATACACAATCCCGGCAGTCGTCGCTCGCAACCAAGCTGGGCGAGCTGTACCAAACTGTCCACCTGTTCTTGAACCAAGTCCACACATTGATTTAGGAGCATAATCCCTCCCGCCAGGTGTGAGTTGATAGAGCTTTGTGTGTCCAAGGCAGTTGCTACCGTTGCTGACAGGTTATTTAGGACCTGTGCCGTTTGTACGGCGCCCGCCGCCGCGATCGAAGCGGCGGTAAGGGCCGCAGCGGAGGCCGCTGCAATAGCAAAGACAAGAGCTGTCACGCCAAAGTCCCTACGATGTCGAAAGAGAACCAACGAATCCGGTGCGTCAACCGGCCAGGGGACGTACCGGGGCATGCGTGCAACCACGGCCATCCTGTGTTCTGAGGCATTCCAGCAACGTGTATACGTGCAGTTTACGGTTGAGCAGTTAAGGGTGGCCGTATGGTTTTCCAGGCGGGCCACAATCCAGATGAATGGAGGCCAGAGACAAACAGGCGTGGGACCGAAGGTCACGTTGGAAAACTGAGCGCCTGACGCAGCGGTCTCAAATGTTCACAGTTTTGTGTAACGCAGGCCACATCCCTGTCACAAAAGTCCCATTAGCAAAGGTCCCGTTGCGGGGACGCGGCCGGTCCACCCAAGCACCCGTCTGGTTGGCAAGAAGTATACAGGACAGGTTGCCGTTAGTCGGGATAATGGTAGTAAAGCACAAGGACCCAGCAAGGATATAGGATTCATTGCCGGGAACCGCTCCAGACTCGTTGGACCACGGGAGGTAGGGAAGTCCTAGGGAAGCATTGGTAATAAAGAACCGGGGGAATATCTGCGAATCATGAGACACCGGCAGGGGTCTCGGGAATACAGGCAGGATGGCCCAACGACGTTTCGCCCTGGACAGCACTCCCAGGGCGAGGAGGGTCATGGTCAAGGAAAGCAGAATCCGCCACAACAGCATCGTCGTCAGGAGCCGGCGAGGAAGCAGCAGGATGACTGAGGCGTCGCGTGAGGCGTGTCGGAACCCAGATAGGGTCCGGGGCGTCCTGTGGAAAAACACAAACAGCTCCCCTGGATCTGCTGAGAATCAGATCCGGTCCTTTCCATTGATTACAAAGCACATCTTTCCACATCACCCGCTCGGAAAGGGGGGGGCCAGGATCCACATGGCGATCTGCCGCCGAGCGACCACGGTCATCCAGCAGCAAAAAATTTAAAGTATATAGAGTAAGAGATAGGGCAGATTTGGGAGACCTGCCACCGCCCAAAGCCCCAGCCTCCCCCTTTTGTTTTTGTAAGTAGACTTTGATTGTGCCATGGGCGCGTTCTACAATGCCCTGGGCCTGGGGGTTATAGGGCAAGCCAGTGCGATGGGTAACGCCGAGACGGCGGCAAAATTGTTGAAAGGCCCGGGAAGTATAGGCCGGGCCGTTATCAGTCTTAAGGACCTCAGGCTTGCCCCAGGCAGCCCATGCTTCTAGATAGTGCGTGACGACATGACAGGCGCGCTCTCCAGCTAAAGGAGTGGCGTGGATAACCCCAGAACAGGTGTCCACGGACACATGAACATAAGACAACTTACCAAACATGGGAATGTGAGTGACGTCCATCTGCCACACCTGGAGAGGCCGAAGGCCCCGCGGGTTGACGCCCACGGAAGGTTGTGAGCGGAAAGGTGCACAGTCCGCACACTGGAGGACCACTTCCCGCGCAGTGGCGCGGGGGAGACCAAATTTAAGGCGTAAAGTACAAGCTGGGACATGGTACAACGAATGGAAGTTGCGGGCACTTTTCAAAGGAGAAGCAAGCCAACATAATTTCGTGGCCCGATCCGCCAGGGCATTGCTGGCAGCCATAGGTCCAGGCAAGAGCGAGTGGGCCCGAATATGAGTGATAAAGAACCTCGCACTGCGCGAGTGGATGGCTGACCGGACAGCACAGAATAAAGAGAATACCGTGCTCCGTGGGTTCAAGGCGTGAGACACCTCCAACAACCGAACAGCCTGAACGACATAGACAGAATCAGAGACAATGTTGAGTGGTCCTGGGAAAGTACGGAGGACCAACTCAACGATGGCACATTCCACATGCTGAGGGGAAGAGTAAGGAAAAGAAGCGGTGAAGGCCTGGCCATTGACAAC
The DNA here is from genome assembly GCF_041146395.1 of Eulemur rufifrons. Lineage (NCBI taxonomy): Eukaryota > Metazoa > Chordata > Mammalia > Primates > Lemuridae > Eulemur > Eulemur rufifrons. The sequence continues at coordinate 66,994,065 of NC_090997.1, read as the reverse complement.
ATAACTACCCGTACTATTAGAGGACCCATCAGTATAAACTGTAGTAGCATTGGGAAGAGGGTCAGAAGACGTGACACGGGGGAAGATAATCTGATGTCGCAGAGCAAACTGAAGAAGAGGGTGCTTGGGGAAATGATTGTCTATAACACCAGAAAAAGAGCATCGAAGGACTGCCCAACTGTCTACCGAGGCACAGAGAATCTGTACTTGAGCTCTAGTATAGGGGCAATGGAGAACAGAAGGATGGGCCCCAAAATGAGTTAAGGAGAGTTTAAGCGCAGACAACGCGAGATCAGCAACCGCGGTAGGATAGTGCTCAATGGCCCGTCGCGGAGAGGTATGCGCGTGAATCCAGAGCAGAGGGCCCTCCTGCCAAAGAACTGCAGTAGGTGTCTCCAAAGAGGGCAAAAGGCAAAGAGAAAAAGGCTGATCAGGCTGACTTTTCTCCGAACCCGGTCGGACATGAAAGATGTACCTCCCCCGCCATCAACTGGTGGGGGAGGGGCGGAGGCATACGGAGGCGGGCGATAACGCTCCGCCTCATACGCCGTCACCGCCTCCTCCAAGTCCGCCTTATCGGCCGGAGAAAGCTCCGCCTCCCTCTCGCGAGACGAGGAAGAAGAGCGGGACAAAGAAGAGGAAGAAGAAGAAGAAGAAGAAGACAGACAGAGGGCGGCCATTTTACAAGCCACGTCCTCCCTAGATAATGGGCCGGGCAACGGGCGTCCCCGTCGCCTTCCTGAGCGCCCTCCCTTGCGGGCGGCTCCCCGCTTTTCTTCCGACCGGGTTCTCGAACGCCCCGGCTGGTCCGGACCACCCTTATCCCTTTCTGACATACTATCTTGATAGTCACTCAGAGCCTGCTGCCCTTGCTGCACTTGAATACTACAAGGAGAGTCCTCTAGGCAGGTGCGCACCAATGCCCAAATAGGAAGGACGCACTCTCGAAGGAGCCCAGTAGCATGGGCACAGCGATGGTCCTTCTCTAATTTATCCCAGCTCGGAACGGTGAAAGAGCCCGAGTGGAGAAACCATGGTGCCACACGATCTACTTCCTGCATAAAATGCTGTAAGACACGCTCGGGGATTTTCAACTCTCGTGCAGCCAAAAGCTCCTGTAGAGCACGGAGCAGCTGGGCGCTCGGGGAATTTCCCATAGTGAAGCACAATCAAAGGTGGGGGTCCAACTCTACCTCTACTACTGCGGTTCTGAACTCACCTCTAATGAGGTCGTCTCCGCCTGGTGCGAGAGTTCCCGGGTTTCGGCACCACTTGTCGCGCCGCAGTTGCCAGCAAGTATGACACGACCAGTTGGAGTTCTTCCAGCAGTAGTTTAATGAGGCATCTACAACAGTTACATGGCGAGAGACCTCGAACAGGAAATGCAAGCTGCTTTTATAGCCCCGGATAGGTGTGTCCCACAAGCGTGTCCCACAGGGATAGGTGGAGGGCCTGACTATGCATGTCCTGGGCGGATACACTAGGAGGCCTAGACCGCTCCCCACATATATATATATATATATATATGTATGTGTGTGTATATATATATGTATATATATAATAATGTAACACCACACCCTCCCAATGTGGGTGTGCTTCATCCAATCCTTTGAGAGCCTGAATAGAGCAAAAAGGCAGAGGAAGGGAAAATTTCCTCCCTCTCTCTCTGCCTGACTGCTTGAGCTGAAACATTGGCCTTCTCTTGTCCTGGGACTGAGAATTACATTATTGGTGCTCCTGGTTCTCAGGCCTTGGGCTCTGGGCTGGAATTTACACCACTGGATTTCCTGGGTCTGCAGCTTTTAGGACTTTTCTGCCTCCATAATCATGTGAATCAATTCCTTATGATAATTCCCTCTCAGAATCATTATAAGAAATTGACCCACAATTATATACAATAATTATATAGTTTCACTAAATATTAATCGTTGCACATTTCTTTTTCTCCCATGATAGATGACATGTGTATGATTGGTGTCCATAACTAAATTGGAAACTATCCTAAATACAGAAACTATTGTTTTATATCCAAATAATCTTGTTCAGAAATGGATTATTGACTAAGTTAAGTAGATTTCTCCATGATGAATAATGATACAAAAAGAACTTTTTGATAAAGGTTATCAAATAAATAAAACAGAGGAGAAAATTTGATGCATTCTGGTAACAGGCACAGGAACAAAAATAACTCAGACAAACTAAAAATTTCTGTGTGTGTGTATGTGTGTGTGCCTCTCTCTCACCTTAGAAAAAGAAATGCTTTCAACACATATTTCCAAAGGGGTAACAGTCTTATTATTTTCTATTCAGTGGGCCAGACAGGAAAAACATAAAAAATGAACAGTTGATGATTAAGTTTGGCCAATTCTAGAGTTTCAACTAGATGAAGGGAATTGTGGTTTTTCGAGCAACATTCAGAATCCATTTTTCTGCCATCATTTATCTCTATTGCATATCACACACTCTATCTTTCCAGCCAGCCACCCTAATAAAATGTAAGTAAAGAACCACCAGTGATGTTATAAATGAAGTACTTAGAAGCTTGCAGTAATAGGAGATATTAATAATAACCTTAATGAAAATTTGTAGCAACCCAATTTATCATTTGAAAAAGTAGCAACAAATGGTATTTTGTGCTATTGTCAAGAGCTCAGAAAGAAAATCCATTAATTAAAAATATGTAAATGCAAAGTTGTAGTTTTACAATCTCCACCAAAATGTTTGAGTACATTGCAAGTCAACTACTGATGTTCCTCATCATTAATATTCCCTCAGATTTTTTTCCCGTTAAAAAAATTGACTTCCCATTAGAAGCCCCCAAAACAATGTATTTACCAAAAATCCCTCCTCAATCTTCCAGTAGCTATAACAATAACCATGGGAGTTTGTATTTTCCCAAATCTTGTATGTTTTTTACTCTTCTGCAATATGACCTTGCCCTTTCCTATCAGGTTAAGCTATCAGGTTAACCTCTGGCTAATTAGAAATATTATAAGATAGGATCACCTGTTCTGGAGTTTCTAAAAAAAAAAAAAAATTAACAAAAAAGATAAGAACATATGTAAAGTAGAAACTTAACTATTCCAATTAACTGAGATTGCTTTAAGAGAGATATTTCAGATGCCCGGATACTTGCCAGCAATGCCGATAGAATTTACTGAATTTTGTTTTATGATTACGTATGATTCCAATGTCATGGGCTTCCAAATTCATGAATGGATTGTTCTCCTACGTTATTAAGTCTAACTCCCTGGATGCAAGTGTGTACACACACACACACACACACACACACACACACAAACATTGTTGTGTATACTGACAGAAGTCTGTAATTCCCTGTCGACTATTTGATTGGATTTTGAAGTGCTTTGACTCTTAAGATATATAAATATATTTTTCTATTATCTTTGAATCTGATGGGATCTTGAATTATTTTATATTCTTATGACCATACAACTCTTAACAGATATAAAAAATGGCATACAACTGAATTTTTGAATATTTTAAATCACATGCAATTGCATTGCAGGTATTTCATGTGGCCTTGTCTGGCTTGTCTGATTTCATAATTTGGGCTGAAGATGAAGCTATGAACAACAGACAAATTTCTGGTTCTCATGAAACTAAATTCTAGAGAGATAAGAAAGAGAAAATAAATAGATGCATGAATGCAAACTAAAAGATTAGAAAATCATAAGGGATATGACTTTAGAAAGAAAGATCAAGGAAGTCCCCTTTCCTAATATTTAAGCAGGGACCTGCCTGAAGTTAGGGAGTAAACCATGTGAATATCTGAGAGAAGAGCATTCCAGGTAGAGGGAAAGGCAAGTATGAGGACCCTGAGGCAATATCCTTCTTAAAGTGTTTCAAAGAACCACACAGAAGTCACTACTACTGGCTGGAGCATTATATATAATGAAACATAAGTGCATACTGTCATTTATTCTTTCTGCAAATATTTATCGTGTGCCTACTGAGCGCTAAAACTTGGGACAGAATCATGGAAAAGGCAGATATAAACTTTCCCTGTGAAGCCCACTTCGAAATGTGGGTAACAGATCCAAAAGAATTCATTGGCAAATACATTCAAATATTGCAAGTTGTGACAAGCCGTGTGCTACTAGCAAAGTAAAAGACATGGAGACAATTTAACAGGAGAACTTTATTTATTTTGACTGTAATAGGAAATGCTTTTATGAAGAAGTAGATTTTAAGTTAAGCCTTAAAGAAAGAAAGGAGTTATAATATACTAAGGCAAAGGGACAATGTAGGCAAAGGGACATAGTACAAGTTATGTCCTTGAGCAAGAACGAGCCGGGCACAGAGGAGGACCCTACAGAAAAGCAGGGCAGCTGGAGCTATCTCTTGGCAATGCAAGTGCTTGGATTAAAAAGGGAAAGAAGCAACACTTTATAAATTCAATACGAGTGTAGGTGCTAATGATTTTCAAATGCAGTACAGACCTTTCTGGAGCATTCCAGACCCATGAATCAGCCATTATTACCAAGCATGTCCCCTTCGATGTTTCACAGATACCTTAAAGTCAACATGTCTAATATCTAGCTTTTTATCTTAAAATATCTCCACTTCCCCAGTGCAAACATAACTTCTATTCCTTTCATTGCCAGTTTGGCAGAAGGTACCACTATCCACTCAATTTTCCAAGAACTACATGTTGGTTCTTCATATCTGCTTCTGTTTCTCCCTTATCTTCACCTAATGTTAGATTCTGCTTGAAATGTTCAGATGTTCCTTTACTCTCCATCCCTACTGGCAGTTTGCAGCTTGAGGTCCTCATTTCTTGTTCATGCTCTTGCAGTAGGCTTGTTTGGTCACCTCATCTTCAATATCATTCCCATCCTTCAATTTGTTTTCAAAGTGTCGTTTAGAATTATCCTTGGGAAAGTAAATATGGCCACATCAGTTCCTACTTAAGAAATGTAAATGACTCTCAACAATCTTAGCACAAAGCCTGAAATTCATAAGAAAGGTATACAATATTAACAATTTGTTCAGCCTTGTTTCTCATCCCTTTCTACCTTGCACATTATGCTCTAGTAACACCGAATCTCTTGTAGATGCCAAATGGAACTTACTTTCTCTCATCTCTGTCCATAACTTTGCATGTTGCCTCTGTCTCAAATGTTCTCTTTATGGCTTTCCAGTTGTCGAACTTTTCAGACTATTCAAGTAGCTACCTAAGTAGAGCTTTCTTCAACTCTCTTAAGACAAGTCATGTTTATATTCCCACTACCTGATATATATGTCCTTATAACTCAATAGTCTACAACGTCTAACATGTAGTGTGTAACCTGTGAATATTTGTTGTGTTACTGGATAAATAAATGTATAGATAGAGGGCTAGATAGCCAGATAGAAGGACAGATGGATATGAATGGACATTAAAGGGAGGATGATCAAAAGGATTTTCAGAGAAGATATATTTTAGTCTCAATATTAAACACTGGTTAAGATTGAAAAGATTGCAGTGAAGAAAGGGATACATTCCAGGGTGAGGAGGAAGGTGAGAAAAAAAGCTTTGCAAAGATAGGAGTTCAGCTGGGGTAAAATCCTTCTGTAGAAGAGCAGTAAAAGCTACCTAGAATATTACAGTTGTTGAAGAAACAAGGGGAGAAAAACAGTAATGTCATGTTTTCAAGACATTCAAGTAAGGGTGATGGAAGTCAATGGGGAATAAACAATTATACTTGCATTCAGAAAATGCTGCTAAGTATGGAGAGGCATGAAATGGGTTTTATTTGCTGTTAAAATCCTGGAGATTTATTTATAGTTAACTGTGTTGAAAGCATTGAAAAGCTCTCCTTTCATTTTTAAATACCTACGTAAAACATTAGGTTAAGGATTTAATTTTGTTATAAAAAATCATCAGATCTAAAATTGTATCTACTTCAAATTCTAATATGTGCATACTTGTATATTTAGACAGGAATGTGGATATGTTCTGAAAAAATCTTTTTTTTGAAGAATATTAATTATAATTCATTAAACTAGCACGTTATTTCAAAACATAATGTAAGAAAACAAATTTTCAAGTAAGAAAGATTCGAGAGGTTACTTACAAACATAACTAGCTAGAGAAGCAACCAAACAAATAGAACTATGAGAATCCTTCACTCTTACCTTTCACTTAGAGAATGAATCTATTAAATTTTGAAAGCTGAATTGTTTTAATTTCTTTTGAATAGTGTGGTATGTTTTTGAAGGTAGGTGACAGGGAAGCTGTTAAAGTGACAAGAACAAGAATGGCATATTCTAAGTCTTACAGAACCATAAAGAATAAAAATTGAGAAGAGAATTGTTTCCACATGTTCAAAGAGCAGAGAATAAGTAGAAGTAGAAGAAAATAAATTTAATAAATCAAGACATTTGGAGGCAAAGTAATGATAAAAGGAATCTGATAATTTCAAGAATATTTAAAAATTGTGGTAGATTATCACATATTTAGTACAAGAGCAATAAGCCTAACTTGGAGAAAGTCTGCAGAGAGGCAGGGGGTATTAGTGGAAAAAGTGAAAGCACTGGAATAAGAAAGCTCTCTGAGTCTCAGTTTTCTCACCTGTAAAATGGGTAAAATAAAATACACCTTGCAGAAAAAAATTGTGAGGATCAGAGATAAATCATATAATGTGCTTGGTGCAAAATAACACTTGATAAATAATCATTTCTGTTGCTATTATTATCACATTTAAAATTACAAAAGAAAGAAAATGTCAGAAATTATTCAAAGTTGTAGAAAAAAACATCAACAGATCAATTTTTAGGCTGGTAGCTGGTAGACTAAGGAGGAAATTTTGTTTGTTTGTTTTTTAGTTACAAAGGAATATCTCTTGAATGACTGAGTATATATATTTTCTCTGTCTCCTTGTCAGAGAGAAGTGAGGTAACAGCCAATTAGCAACAGGTGACATTACTGACCCCCCCAACATTGCAGAGTGAGGGTAGGTGACATCGAAAGAGGGCAGCCTCATGTATATAAAGAAGCTGATTACAAAGGCAGCAAGAATGCAAGGAAAGGTGATGACTTCAGCAAGTTTTATCTGAAAGATGTGTGTAAATTTACACTATTTCCTGGAAGATAAATTGGGCACAGCTCTAAATAGCTCATTCTTGTCCTCACTGAAATTCCATTCCAGGGTTAGACTGAGTTCATTCTTTGACAGAGATCAGAATCAGTCAAATGTGCCTGATGCTTGTTCTAAACTCTTATAGCTACTGTTGCCTGTTCCCCTAGTTAGCACTGGTATGCCAGAGGTTCCTGATGAATTTCTCTTCAGGATCCTTCAAATAGGCTTAAGAAAAAAGAATATTGTCATAATTGTAAGCAATGTGGATGAGAGAGAGAAAGAGAGAGGGCGCTCCATGCTAAATTCAGCAGGATATCACAAAATTTCTCAGATTTTTAAAAATGATTTTCTTGGAAAAGGTCTTGTTTTTAATTATATGTCATTGCTCTTTTAATAGATATTTAATATTCTTAACAGATATCAGCAACCTGATTTCTACATTGGTTCTGTTGTTCATCATAATTAATGCCTCTAATTTGCATAAGAATTGAAATTTTCCCATTTTACAAATATAAAATATATTTAGAAAATAAATTGTGATAATGTATATACTCCTGAAAGAAAGCAATAATTAGATTGTAAGATTTCTTAAATTCTAATGGAGCAAGCTCTTGTTCAATAAGCTTTTATAAGATTAATATATTAATTACATATATTCAATTAATGTATTGATAATATATATAATTAATATACTAACTATATATTCATTCTTATTTTTAATTGACAAAAATTATACATATTTATCATGTATGACATGATATTTTGAAGTATGTATAATGACATTGTATAATGATTAAATTGAGTTAACATATACATTACCTCACATGTTCATCATTTTTTGAGGGGAGAACCCTTAAAATCTACTCTCAGCAATTTTCAAGAATATAATACACTGCTATTAACTATAGTCTCCATGTTCTACAATAAAATTTATGAACTAATTCCTCCTATCAGACTAAAATTTTGTATCCTTTGACCAACATCTCCCATCTCTATATTCATAGATTTATTTTTTAGAATTGTTATTGTTTTAAATTTTCATTCTAAAGACGTTGAAATATTTTGTTCTTTAAAATGTTTTTCTGACTATAGCTTCAATTGACAAAAAGAAACAAAACCAAAAAGTTTTGACCTCCATAAGCAAAAACTAAGCATTGACATAAACCTCATAACTCATACAAAAAAGATCACTTTAAAACATAAAATTATACAATTTTTAGAAAAACAATAAGAGAAAATTCTCAGGATATAGGGCTAGGCAAATAGTCCTTTACTTGACACTGACACATGATCCATAACAGGAAAAACTGATAAATTGGACCTCATAAAAATTTAAAACTTTTGCTCTGAAAGCGACACTGTTAGAAGCATGGACAAACAAGCTAGAGACTAGTAGAAAATATTTGTAATCCACACATCTAGCAAAGGACTAGTAAAAATACTCTCTAAACTCACACATTAAAGTAAACAAAAACAAATAAAGCAAACAATCCAATTAGAAAATGTCCCAAAGACATGGACAGACATTTTTCCAAATAGGCCGTATAGATGGTAAATAAGCACATGAAAAGACATTCAAATCATTTGTCTTGTCATTAGGCAAATGCAAATTAAAGCCTTAGTGTAGCATGACTTCACATGTGTCAGAATGGTTGAAATAACAATACCAATTCTGGCGAGGATGCTGAGAAACTGGATCACTCATACATTATATGTGAGACTGTAAAATAGTAGATTCACTGTATAGGGAAAGCCTGAATTTTCTTAGTGATTCCCTAAGTGCTCACGACAAGAATGCTGGTAAAAATATAAACAGTAAGGGCCATTCTGATGAGGTCTTAGATACATGAGGAATACTTTATTAGAAACTTAAGAAAAGTTTTCCATCCTTGATATAAAATGGCAAAAATGTTGGCTGAATTATATCTGTGTCCCAGGACTCTATAGAAGGCAGAATTTAAGGGCAATGAACTAGGATATTTGACACAGGAAATCTCTAAGCAGCAAAATGTTGAAGGAGCTTCATGGCTTCTCTTACTTGTTTATCGTAAAATGAGAGATGAGAGAAATTGTTTAAGATGGAATTTATAATCAAAAGCGAAGGAGAACATAAATATTTGGAAAATTCTTATACTGGCCATGAAAAGAATAAAAAAGCATGTTTAGGAGAGAAAAGCAAGGGTGTGGCCAAGCAGCCATCGCCTTATAGATCAGTATGGATAGAAGGAAGACAGACACTATTCATCAAGACAATGGGGGAATAACCCAAAGGCATTTCTGAGATCTTCCAGGCTGCGGCTGCTCATCACAGGTCCAGAGTGCCAGATTCTTGAAGGCAGAAGGGTTTCAAGTGATGGGCCAAGTGCACCGGTGGGAACTCAGGGCTTTCTGCTCAGGACTCCCTCAAGTCTTTGCTTCCTGAATTGCGGTGCAGTGCTCCTTGGCCACCCCAGCTGTGCCTCAAGTGGACCCAGGTGCAGCTTGGGCCACCCCTCCGGAAGGCACAAGCTGCACATCTCAGCAGTGTCTTCATAGTGCTAATTCTGCAGGCATTAGAGTGCAAGAGCTGCAGAGGCATGGCTGCCCCCATCTAGATTTCAAATAATGTTTCATACAGCCTCAGGGCCCAGGCCCTGGAAGAGACTTGCCACAGGCATGGGATCACTGCAGAGAACCCTAACTAGGGTAACACTTAAAGCCATAGGGACAGGGCTGTCTGAGATTCCAGACTTGCAGAGCCACCAGCATACAAGGCTAGCCCGGGAGAGGTACAGCCACCCAACTCCCATCCATGAGAGCTGCGGCATGGGCTGCACCCAGCAAAGCCACGGGGGCAGCGTCCTCTGGGGCCTTGACATCCGAACGTTTGCCCCAGGATGTCAAGCAGGCAGAATATGGAGTCAAAGAAGATTTCTCTCAAGCCTGAAGATTTAACGTTGTTTGTCCAGTTGGGTTTTGTACTTGCTTGGAACCTGTCTCACCCCTTCTTTCTTTCCTATTGCTCCCTTTTGGAATGGAAAAATATATCTACCCTATGACTATTCTACTCCTACCATCGTATTTTGGAAGCACATAACTTGTTTAATTTCACAGGTCCACAGCTGAAAGGACATTTGCCTCAGGATGAATTGTGCCTTGAGTCTCACTCACATGATATTTAGATGAGACTCTGGACTTCAGACTTTTGAGTTAATGCTGGAACAAGTTAAAATTTTGGGGGCTGTTGGGATGGAGTGGATGTATTTTTCATGTGAGAAAGACATGAATTTAGGGGGATCAGGGGCAAAATGCTATGGTTTGAATCTGTCACATCCAAAATTCAGGTGTTATAAATATGATAGTCTTGGGGGTTTTAAGAAGTGATTGGGTCATGAGGGCTTCTTCCTCATGAATGAGATGAAGGCTCTAATAAAAGAAGCTTCACACAGCATTCGGTCTCTTGCCCTTCCACTTTCTTCCACGTGAGGACACAGCACTCCTCCCTTCCAAAGGATGCAGCCTGGAGGATGCGGCACTTGCCAGATAATCGAAACTGCCCTCACCTTGATCTTGGACTTCCTAGCCTCCATAACTATGATAAAATAAATTCTATTCTTTATAAATTACACAGTCTCAGGTATTTATTGTAGCAGCACAAAACAGACTAAGATTCAATGAGATAATCTAACTGATTTAATTAGGATAATATTCTATTTTTATGCACATTTAAAAAAACTGTTTTTTCTTGTTAATCTATGCATAATCCTCAAAATAACAGGTTTTATTTATAGAAATTGGAATGAAACACTCTTTAAAAGGTATCTTCATCCAATGTAACCCTCAGAATTCAGAATAAAATGTCTAAAGAAAGAACATAATGTAGACTATAAACTAAGAAATCATCAGGGAATTTAAAAATAATTCTGTAGAAATGATGACATACAATGATTGACCTTGTCATCAAAACAATGATAACAAGTTCAATTGTATGACCAGTGGCTTTATTAGGTTATTTTATATTTTATGACCATGTAATTATTTATGTAAGTTCAATAAAAATGGATTCTGTTTCCTACAAGAATATAATTGGATAAATCAATTTGTAACTATGACCAAGCTAAAAATCTTGTTAACTGGGTCAGATAAGCCTACTGTTAAGAAGCAAGGACTATGCTTCCCATGTGGAAATTATGCCTATAAATTCTCCCCAGGAAAAATTGCCTGATACCTGCTCTGTGGCATACAAAGTCCCAGCCTTATAGGTAGTAAACAATGTCACTTCCAATAGGCCAGAACACCAACAAAAAAGGGATCTCAGTAAAAGATGACCCCCTTACACATACAGGTGCTGCAGGAGAAGCCTAACAGCAGCAAATGGGATGGTTCTTAGTTCTTAATCTCCATAGCATTGATAAGAACAGTAAAATTCTCCAGTCACATAAAAGTAAATCACAACCCCAGGTTCTTTAAACACCTCCAGATAATAGTTAACTTTTAAGGTTTAATATTTTGTGGGTCCAGATTTTTTCATCATACTAAAAAGAGGTCAAAATCATTGGAATAAACTGGTCAAATGAAGCCAAATATTAAATTAATAGTATTGAAACAGAAAATCACTAAGCATTTTATGTAGTCAAATTGGCACCTTAGTGACAAGCACTTGACCATAGGAAGCAAAGCTAACACTTGGAACTTCTTTTGATAAGAATAAACACTTCACATACCATGGAAGAGAATACTTTATGCTCTGGGGAAAAAATAATTATAGGAACCCCAACTAGTTTTGATCCCCTAAATAATACAGAGCTGAACATTTTATATAAATCTGAATTCCTTGGCACAAATAATTTTGTCCCTGATCTTTTCTATGCAGACTTTCAAGCTGTGCTGTGGCCTTTGTGAATATAATGATCACGTCACAAAGTTGCTGTTTTCCACTTTGAACAGATTGATATGAATTCAGAAACCTTCCTAATTTTGCAGGATATTTTCTTTTGAAATACTTAGCATTGTGTTATTGGGTGAACCAGTCCCTCTTGTTTGCAGTCAACTTACTCTTTCATTTTCTAAATGTTTATAACTCTGAGTCTTTCCTTGACAACCTCTGTGTTGGTAGAAAGCCAGCCAAACAAATACACATATGTATGTATTTGTATTGCATTCCTCCCCTATTTGTGGAGGAAAATGTGAAAATAATAAGAAGTGGTAAAATAATAAGTGGTAAAACTAGTAAAAAAAATTAAATGCAGCATGAGATTAATTGCCAAAATGAGTGACTTAGGGATTAAATGCAAAAGGACATCAAGAAGGAATAAATTACTCAGGTTGGATGATTGGACAACTCTTCTGAGAAGCAGTAATTTTACAGCTAGACAGACTTAAAGGTGGATAATGAAGAGCCCTCAAAATGGAAGGAAGAATACAAGTTAAGGCACAGAATATTATAGCACTAACTTTTCTCTTTGTGAAACTGTGAAGATTTTACTTGACTCTTCTGACACATATCTTTCTATAATATTTAAGAACTTCATATGAAAAGAGACAATTCTTATGAGAAAAACTTTAGAGGTCGAAAAAGAAGGTCATAATATCTCTTGGAATTCTGGAGTTACAGGATCTTCAAAGAACTTGGAAAAGTTCTTCATTTATTATTAGACAAGGTAAAGTTAAACTCATTATTGCCTGTCTAGAGAATACTAAAATAAAGTTTTCAATATTTTTCTAAATAAAATTTCACATTTTCCAAACATGAACAGAGCTTTTGCAATGAGAGAAAAATAATCAGTGTTTTTTTCCTCTGCTAAGACCAAAGAAATTCAGTACATTCTCACTGCAGAACCTCATTTGATCTTGTTCTACTATTGACATTTCTTGGTGAGATTTTTGCTTTGGGTGCTCCGCTGCCAAGGGATTGGTAGCGGAAGTTGAGTTCATGTTGTTTCCCTATATGCTTAATTTTTAATGACAAGTCTCTGAATTACCAGATTGTGTCAATTACCCTCCAAGAAATCTAATTTTGTTAATGAAATTAGTTGCTTGGAAGAGAAACATAAGCATTAATTTCAGTTTAGCAGTTTCTCTTTGAGCTGCAGCAGGTGCTATTTGACTGAATTGCCAACACTTGATAAGAGTTTATTGGTCCTCACGCTCAAATCAAATCAATGTTGTCCCAACAACTCTGAAGCCAGCGACATGGCATGTGGCAGTAGATCTAGAAAACAAATTTTTCAAACTCTAATAAAATACATAGTCATTTCTCTATATAGAATTAACATGATATTCATTTTTTAAAATTATCCTAACACTATAACTTACAAATACCAAAGGAAGTAAAAAGTTAATGAAACTGCCCATAATAGTTCAGGATCAAAGCATGTTTTTCCAGGAATACCTCTCTAAATCAATCTAAAATGTAATTATTATTTGAATTATCAAGATGATCCCCTGTTGCTTTGCCAACAAACTCTTAGTGTAGCCCATGTTCTAACTTCTTATGGCTTTGAACAGCTCATTGCAGTGAAGGTATATAGTGATCATCTATTACAGCAAAATCACAGGACAAATTTTTACTCACCCATTTATTCACCCATTTTTATTCCAAATAAGTTTGAACATTATTTCTTTGACACAAAAACACAAAATTGTCCACCATTCCTCTGAAATGTGACATTATTTACCACTCTACGGAAATACGCTAAATTCTTAAAATAGAAAATCTTCATTTCAGTCAAGAGTTTCAACTATCAAACTATTCCCACACTCTGGGAGGCCGAGGCGGGTGGATGGTTTGAGCTCAGGAGTTCGAGACCAGCCTGAGCAAGAGTGAGACCCTGTCTTTACTAAAAATAGAAAGAAATTAGCTGGACAACTAAAAATATATACAAAAAATTAGCCGGGCATGGTGGCACCTGCCTGTAGTCCCAGCTACTCGGGAGGCTGAGGCAGAAGAATCACTTGAGCCCAGGAGTTTGAGGTTGCTGTCAGCTAGGCTGATGCCATGGCACTCTAGCCCAGGCAACAGAGTGAGACTCTGTCAAAAAAAAAAAACAAAAAAAACCCAAACCTCTTCCCATGACCTATGGAGCAACAAATATTAATGCTTATTGAGCACCTACTATATACCAGGCATTGCTAAAGGTACCCAGGATACAGCAATAAATAAAAATCAAGTCCTGCCTCTCCTGGAGCTGACATTCTAATGAAGACAGTCCAGATGCAATTCCTTGTCTGAGCAGCTCTGGCCCAGACCCTAAAGAGAGCCAGGAAAAGTATCGTTGAGGAGACTCCATTTCTCTGAGACAGAAAAAATGAGCATGAGGAGGGAGGGTATTATAGGTAGTAAGAAAATATAAAGGTGGTTAGGGAAGGCTTTGTGGAGGAGGAGATATTTGAGCAGGTCTTGAAGAATGAACATGAATCCAAGAGGAAAGCACTCCAGGCAGAGGAAGAAGGAGTGAGGGAAAAGGCAGGGAGACAGGACCAAACCCACTTCATTCAGAGGGGTGTAAGTGGCTCTTTGATTAGCAGGTGAGAGACTCGTAGGGTGGGAGAAGGGGCAGGGCTGAAAACACGGACAGCACCTGGATTCTGCCGAGCCTGTGGGACAAGCTCCAGGGATTTGAGGATCCTCCTTTCTGCAGTCTCTCTTCTCCTAAAGGGAGGCAGAATAACAAAATAACAAAAATAAAGAAGAAAAGGAATGAAAGCAACATGTGCTTGTTTGATTAATCAATTTCTGAGTAATTCTCTGTTTTATATGTATACATATATGTAAACATACACATACATACACGTACACACAGTTTTCCTTTCATTAATGTTTTAAAGCATTTAGGAAAGTTTTAAATTGCAACTTCAAAATGATTAAACTAATATAACACTGTGTACAATAAACCTTATACATTATACAAACACTAGACAACGAACTATGTAACAGTTACAGTCTTATAACTAAGTTACAAAAATACTGTCTCACATATTATCTTATTCAATCATCAAAGTAGTGTCTCAAGGTAGAAAATGTATGATTACTTCATTTTAAAGATGAGAAAAAATAGGTCAAAAAGTTGTTTTCATTGGATCGGGCTTCTAACAGTGACCATCTCTCTCCAAATCCTGGGATCTTTCTACCATACTAGACATATTTATACATAAACTCTAGTAGTTTCGTTCCAATAAAAATTCCTTTTTAAAGAAAAGTTTTGAGAACCCTAACCCTGGGCTCTGCTGGGATTGAATCACGGGTGTGCTAACATCGTGTCCACTGGGCCATCCGTCCACTCTGCAGTGGGCGCTACTCAAGAGATGGTCGAGCTGCTTCTCACCACCCATAGTCCCCTACGGCTTTGCATTTACCTCCCATACTGCTCTCCTGGCTCCAAACTTTAAAACAATTCATCTCTTCTTTTTGTCAGTGCTGACTTGGGCCACCCCCAGGGGTTACAGGATCTCCTGTGGAGCTGAGCTTTTGTTTGCTTGAACTGTTGTGCGGGACCCAACCTCTGCCCTTGACAAAGTATAACTCTCTTGGGAAATAAAATAATTACCCATGTGAAACAGTTAAAAAAATGACAGGTGATAAAAAATTCAGTTAAATATACCCTTCTATACTCTTCCTCTATCTTGATCACAACTGATTTTTAAGTAAAACGCTTTGGAGAACTTTACAAAATTTTCATTTTTGGTTAAAAATGTACCAGTCCATCCATGTGCCTGAGGAGTTTTGTATTAATACTTCCTCTAGGACTTTGTATGGCAAATAATAACAATATATTAGAGACACTTTTGCTAATAAGATATTATAATATTGTTGAATTTCAGGTAGCACTATACATTTGAATTAAAATGAAATATAAATTCTTACCAAATCAGATTAGTATGAACATTTATGAATCTGTTGTTACTGTGCGAGTTATTCACACAGCATGTTACTGTGTGGATATTCACCAATACCCACAGGGGGAGTCTATTGGAGCCATTCGCTTAGTCCTGAGTCTTCCAGGGGTAGGAGGGTGGGCCCTTCTGTCCTGGCTCATCATTTTTCCATGCCCAGCATCCCTTGTGCTCAGCCTTGCCCAGGACTAGCTCTCGCCCTCTTGGGTAACTTCTGCAATTCCTCACTGGCATCATTCTGCTGCTTCTGCTTCCCTCTGAGGCTGGGAGAATCTCAGTTGAGTCTCCTATTGCTCTTTTCCTCTTTGTGCTGCTCTCCTGCATGCAGGAGTCGCACTTTCTACTTTTTTCACACCCTAGAGGAGTACAAGAAACTCTAAATCATTGTAGGTCCATCTGTCTAGCTACACTGCACATATATGGATATGTGTATCTGTATGTACTAAGCCTGAACTTCCTCTCTGGGTTGGGCCCAAGAAATGTGTCCTCTACTCTCTGCTCTTCAGACTTCTGTGAGTTTGTTGCTGTTCCCGTGACAGCCACAGCCCTGGTTTCTTGGGCCCCACAGCATCTACTCATTCCTGATTTCCTTTTCATCTCTCTTCCTGTACCTGTGTCAAAGAAAACGGTCATCTACTCCGGAGTTAACACGAGTGGCAGACAGGTGGGGGCAGAACTTTATTACTTTTTACATTGCTCTCATCATTTTGCATTAGCCAAGTTTTATGTTCACTTTCTGAGGCCTAAGCTTTTGAATTCTCAAAAATGAAGAATTAAACTTTTGTTTTCTCTGCTTTTGGCTAGATATTTTTTCCCTGAGGCAAAGACGCAAAATGCTCAGCTGACCGACTCTGGTTAATAGGTAAAAGGAAGTATGAAAAGGGCAGCAATTATCATAGCATCCCTTCATACCACTGGTAATATATAATAAATCATATATGTAACTATTTACTAATTTCAAATTTTAATGGACCTGATCATTTACTCTATGAATATTTATACGGTATTTTACTTTTACATTTACATACCTTTCTTATAGATTTCAAATTCTTTTTTAAGATATAAAACAAAGCACTCGTTATTAAAAGAAAAACTTCATATGTAGCAACTGTTAACTCTGGCCTAATAGATGGTGAGAGGGCAAGCTATGCATATACATTAGAAAATTTTTCTATTTCCTTAAGACTGAGAAATCCTCCTTATCCTTGTGTTCTTTGGCAGGGGCTTTGATGAGCCTATTAAGGCCCTCCCACCTGCTCTTTTCAATTTGCTCTGCCATCTCAAATTCTTCCCCACCTTTACTCTCTCTCTTCCTTTGTTCTTCATTTGAAAAAGTGTCTTTCCCCTTTGCCAAAGTGAATCTCTCTTTTCACTGGCACTTCTGACCCCCTACCTCCAGGAGCTCACCTTGCAGAACAGCAGTGAGTATGGAGTTTGTTATCATCCATGGACTCAGGGCCTGGGCCTGACGCTTTTCAGTTGTGTGATCCTGTGCTGCAAGCTACTTAACATGCCACAGCTCAGGCTCTTCCTTTGAAAAATAGAATCTTAACTGTGCCTGCCATGTAGTAAGTTCTCAAAAATTTGAGAGATGTTTTGTCATTGCCTCTCTTACGTTCTTGTATCTTCACTCCTTTCTCATACTGATACTTCTGCTTCTTCTCCAACAATATTCTTAGTTCTCTCTGAACATAAACAAGAGTCCTTTGACCTTGTGGCACGCTCCCCTTACCACCCCATGCCTCTCCCTTTGCCACCTAATTTTTGAGCACAGCTATTC
The DNA here is from genome assembly GCF_041146395.1 of Eulemur rufifrons. Lineage (NCBI taxonomy): Eukaryota > Metazoa > Chordata > Mammalia > Primates > Lemuridae > Eulemur > Eulemur rufifrons. The sequence goes on along the minus strand of NC_090997.1, from coordinate 66,976,329 downwards.
CTGCAGTCTTTCTTGATCACCTCAAATTTCCTTACTTTGACTACTGATGTTATTGAACTTGTTCCTTCAGTAACAATGACCTTCTAATCACAAAGTCCTGTGTCTTTTCTCTATTTTTAAATTCCTTGAAACATCTGCCCCATTTAACACTGTTGGATACTCCTTTTTTCAAAATAATTTATTCCTCAGCCTCTATTATTGTGCTATCTGTGTGTATCTTTGACTGATCGCTCTTTCTCTTTTACCTACAAATATACTGCTTTTTCACTTCCTTTCCTTGACCCTCTCCTATTAGATGTACACAATCCTTTCTGAAATTTTGCCAAATTTAATACCCCTCTCTGAATGACCCAAAGGGTGTGGTCTCCAACCTGAATTAAAAATCTTATGGATTACATGCTTGGATATTCTGCCAAAGCCTTGAACTCAAAACACCCCATAAACCAAAGTCATCCCACTCTTCTTAAACCAGCTCTTCTTAACTCTGTGTTAAAATACTGACATTGACTCCCTGGCAACCTGATTCAAATCTGAGAGTTGCTTCCTCTCCTACCACCTCCTACCACCAATCAGTCACCAATCCTATAAATTCTAACTCCATAATATTTTCACATTCATCACTGTCTTCCAGTTTAATTGTTGCCACCATGGTTCAGAGGTTTATTACTTCTTATCTGAACTACCATAATAACCTCTTAATTTGTTCTGACTCATCTTAAGCCCTTCAGCTTCCCCTCCCCTCATTTTTTCAAATAATTCCTCACCAGTGCCAGATAAATGTTCAGTTAAATTTAATAAGTGTTTATGAATGAGAAGCTTGCCACAGAGAAAAAAGAAGAATTAGCATTTTGATGCAGCAACTGGGTGCCATGCTACATATCTCATTTAATATTCAAAACAAATTGTGATGGACATATTTAGTTGCCCATGCAATATCCATTTCTTCCAAATAGAACTCTAATCTTATTCATTACTACCAACCCCACCCTGCCTCTTCCAAAGGGGAATTCTAATTAGTCTATGCTGGTCAGTTTCACTTTTTTTTCTGGCTATTGCTATTGATCTCAGGGTAATTGTGTGTCCTAAAATGACTTCTAAGGGTAAAGGGAAGAACTTGTTTTTCATGGTTGGCCGAGAATCTCTCCTACTACCCTTATATAGGAAAAGGAGCATCTTGCCCAGGTAGCCCCAGACACCAGTTTGGGATCATGAGAAGAGCCACCCTGACTACAAAGGTGACAAAGAGAGAAGGGTTGAATGGAAGAGTCAGAGAGTGACACACCGTGCCTCCTTCCCCCTGGATTATTTGTCACACAAAACGGTATCTTTCCTATTTGTTAAGCCATTTCAAGTTGAGTATTCTATTACCTGCCACCAACAGCTGCCTGTGAGCAACCCTAGAGGTGGAGACAGGCTCAGAGAGGCCCAAGTTTACGTGGCTGGTGGCAGCAGAGCCAAGATGTGAAGCCGCATTTTCTTGACTACAAAGACCTTGCCTTTTTTACGTTATCTGATTAGGACTGTAATCAGCTCAAAACCTGTAGAAACATTTTAGGCAGTATTGAGACTACTGCATATTATGTACTGTTACAAGTTGCTTTATGGGTATTAACTCATTGACTCCTTGAAATAACCCTATGAGGCCCACACGTAATCCTCATTTTACAAAGACTGAGAGAGGTTAAATAGCTTTCTCAAGGTCACACGGCATGTAATTATCCGAGCATGGAATTGAACCAACGTGTTCTGACTGTAGGACCCTGCTCTTAATCACTAGGCTTACACATTCCTTTATGCACACTTTGCATGTGCACAGCGCTGAAAACGCAGATATGTTGCTTTGATACACTCTATTTATGAGAAAAGTTGTGAGAGCCTGCTGCATGAGAAAGCTGGCTTACGGTAGCGATTTCTGTATATATCAGAGGGAGGCTGGCAGGAGGATGGGAAGAGGGGCTATTTGAATGGAGATACTGGATCTGAAATGAAATAATCTTTTGGCTGAAGAGGAGGCAGTTTCCCCTCTCACATCAGGGGTGAGGCCTTGTAATGTTGCTGGCAGTGGAAGTTCTCAAAGAAATCTTCACATATGGCTTAAGTTAGAATTTGCCATGATACCCAGAGACCCCGGCCAACTACTATAAGGGGTCCTCCACAGTACTGGAATTAATTCCAAACTTCTTAGCCTAGAATTTATATTCTTCTAATCTACTTTTCCAGCTCTCCTCCCGCCCACCGCCCGCCCCAATCCTTCTTTTCTATACATGTCATTTCCTCTACTTGAACTTGGATAATGAAAAGTTGTTTTATATTGGTTCTGATAATTTCTTCATAGGGTAATTTAATTTGCTTATAGATAATTTTAAAAATACAGCTAGCATCTATTTACTAGAAATAGAAATAACTTCAACAGTTGGATGTCTTTGTAATAATGCAATGGGACATATGGTGAGGGCAATGCTAGAATCCTAGAAAATGAGGTTAGCTCAGTGGGAAACTCTGTTTTATATTTCAAAAAAACTCTGTTCAAGTTCTACTCAACTAAAAAATGAAATAAGGTTCCTGTTTGTGCTACATTATAGAAATGTGCACTATCTGTCCTCGCTCCTAAAGAGAAGCCAGGGCACAAATTAAATAGTCTTATAGAGCTTCACATACCTGTAATTTAATAAAGTAACTACAGAATAACACCCACAGGGTTTATAGCTAACTCTTCATTTTTTTTTTTTTTCACTGTGGATATAAAATAACTCCTCCTTCCATAGCTTCTGTTTAAAATGATGTCTTGAGAATCAGTGAAATGTAATTTATCTTCACTAATAATAGTAGATTATTAAAGTGCTGTTTGTCACTGGAATAGTAGGCCTCATCAAAACGTAATATTCCAATTTTTTCTTAGGATTAGAAATGTTCTATCTGAATAAGATGAATACTGGACATTCATGTTTCTTCTTCAACTGCCACTGAGACCCTGGGGAGATCATAAACAGTAAATACGAAGATTAACAATATCATAGAATCAGTGATTTAAGGAATTGGGAAACATTTTCAGGTCATTATCAATCTGAATTTTTTTCTTTTTCCACAAAAAATCAGGTGCTTTAAAATCACTTTAAATACCACAAGGCATATCAGAGAAAGAACTTAAGAAAAAAAACAAGAACAAGATCTGGTGCTATCTGGAAGTTTTGCATGTTACACTAAGTTTTCGTGGTTCCCAACAGGAAGATAATTCACATCACATACGGCATTGCAGCACACTAAATTTTATTAATGGAAGCCTATTATCTATCTAGTTGGAGGAATGGAGAGGGCAAATAGGTTAAAATTTTTCTCTTAACTATTAATTAATGTGCCTCAGGTGGTCTCCTTCCCATTAATTTTATTGTACTACAAGAAAATATAGTTAAGAGCAGCTGTACATGTTAATCAGTGCTGCTTGCAAAATACTACAAAATAGAGACCTGAATGTCTCCCTCTAAATCAATAACATAACACCACGATCAGAGCAGAAACTATTAAACACTGCCCATGCCAGCATATATACCATGGCTAATTCTACCCACGTCTATGTTTCTAACTAGATTGATGTTTATGTTAAAATAACAAAATCAATAAAATGCCTTATACTCAGCTGTGGTCTACACAAAAAAATTGTAGCAACAAGAACACAAATTAAAGTATGCAAATAAAATTCAAATTATGTTGATTTTATTTAGGTTTGGGATGTGTGAATATTATCAGGTTTTTTAAAGAAAGAACATTTATCAGCTTCCATTAAACCATCTATAACAGATAGGAAACAGAATGTCAAAAAGTCTTTTAAATAAATAAAAGAAAGATGTATTAGGACTTTTTCATTTGAAAGTGACAGGAACACATTCTAGCCAGCTTAAGAAAGGAAGGGAATTTATTGCTCAAGCAATTGGAAAGGAAAGAGCTAGGGCCAGTTTCAGGGATAACCAGGATACAAACATCATCATGTCCCTCTTTTTCTTGTTTTTGTTTTCTTTTCCCCTCTGTATTTTCTTTCTTTTTTCTAACTTTTCTCCATGTGGCAGCCTCATTCTCTTCTATATAGACCACTTTCTCCATGTGTAACCATGTACGAATGCGTATATGCAGACAGACAGGAATAGAATGGATGGAGTAAGAGAGAAGCAATTTCCCAAGGAAGTTGGAGAGCTGGAAGGGATGCTATTGTAAGAAGAGTAAAAGTTGGACAGGAACCCAAAACGACAGAAATCTTCTACAGTTACTATCTCTCCCATTCTTAATGGTGAACTTGTAACCCAAGCACGACCAATTATCGGGATCAATTTCTCCAGACCAGGAGCATCAGTATCACCTGGAAAATTGTTAGGAATGCACATTCTCCAGACCTACTGAATCAAAACTCTGGGGGTGGGGCCCAGCAATCTGTTTTCATGAGCCTTTGAAGTGATTCTGGTGCACGCTAGGGTTTGAGAATCACTGTTCTACATGAAGATTCCAGATTGTCATCATGAACATATACCCTGTATATCCAATCATCCCATGTGCACCTTAAATTGCACAGGTTTACGATAGACCTCATCATAATCTCCCAAAGTTGCGCCTACTCTGCTATTTCTATTCTCAGTTAATGCCCCCACTACCCATCTGGAAATCTGAGATTCTCCTACCCTAGTCCTCACTTACAATGAACTGTAAAATCCTGCCTATTTGATCTCCTGTACATTTATATAAGTCTCTCTACTGATGTCCCTAGAACCTGCTTTTGCTATAACTTTAAATTCATTTCTCCTCTGTAGATAAAGATATATAATTAAAGTGCAGATATGACAGTGTCTTACCTCTGTTAAAATATTTGCGAGACTTGCAGAAAAAAGCCCACAGAAGAAATTGCATGCTCTGTAGCCGAAGAACTAACCATCTTAACTCGTACTTGCCCTCTCCACATTGTAAGTTAGGCTTCAGAGATCTATGAGTTCCCTAGGTTTTCTATTAAAAAATTGTGCCGTGTTTATATATGCATTTTTCTGCATAGTGAGTCTTCAGCTTTCATAAACTTCTTGTTGACCCCAAAACTATAAGAAATATCAACACAGTAGACAGAGGAGCAAAGTAATTTGGGTTGTAAGGTACATGTTTATGGTTAAGAGCACCCTGAAAAAAAGTGAAGACCAATTTAAGACATTGTTCAATATGAAGTCATTCCTGTGCTTTTAAGAGAGTGATAATATGAGTAAGCTTCAATATAAATAATCTGTGCAGAAATAACTATGGTGAGAAAAATTTTCACAACTATTGTTCTACTTGTGATGATTAGACTTATGCTAATTATTTCCTGAGCAGCAAAATGGAGAAGCTGGAATAGAAACAAAAACAAACAAACAAAAATGACTTGAAGGAAGAAAATTTCATTTAATTTGAAAACAGATTTGGTAGGGCGATTGAGTAAAGATTGTGATAGCTATGTTGCAGGGCCACCCAGCATATTCTCCATTAAATCTCATTAGTTTTCTAACATCTTACAGTTACTACTTCTCCCATTCTTAGTGATAAAAGTATAATCCAAGCATGACCAATTACTGGGATCAATTTGCCTATCACAGTAATTGACCCTGAAATGAGTATTTAGCAAACAAGCAGAGACAAACAGAGGCCTTCCCTAAATTGATAAATGAATATATTGGAAAGAAGTTCTCTTTCTTCTGGGTGTGCTAAGAGAGGGTGTAAAGCTGCCAGTGGCAATAGAAAGAACTTGCCAAAAAGAGAAAATTGAGCCAATAGATAAGGAAATGCTGAAATAAGTAAAGCTGAGAGATAGGGAGAAAAAAGAAGCTCTGAAGACATTGTATGAATTCTTGAACTCATAGATTCATCTTTTTAAAGGCAGCTTTACTTTGGACTTTCGAGCTATATTGGCTAACACATTATCTTTTGTTGCTTGAACTACATTGAGTAGGATTTGAACTACAGGTGCTCTTTGACTTACAATGGGGTTACCTCCCAATCAACCCATCATAAGTTGAAAATAGAATAAGTCAAAAATTCATTTAACACATCTAGGCCAGGCGCGGTGGCTCACACCTGTAATCCTAGCACTCTGGGAGGCCGAGGTGGGTGGATTGTTTGAGCTCAGGAGTTCGAGACCAGCCTGAGCAAGAGTGAGACCCTGTCTTTACTAAAAATAGAAAGAAATTAGCTGGCCAACTAAAATATATATATATAGAAAAAAATTAGCCAGGCATGGTGGCGCATGCCTGTAGTCCCAGCTACTTGGGAGGCTGAGGCAGTAGGATCACTTAAGCCCAGGAGTTTGAGGTTGCTGTGAGCTAGGCTGACACCACGGCACTCACTCTAGCCTGGGCAACAGAGTGAGACTCTGTCTCAAAAAAAAAAAAAAAAAAGAAATTAATTTAACACATCTAACTGAATGAACATCATAGCTTAGCCTAGCCTACCTTAAACATACTCAGAACACTTATATTAGCCCATGGAGGGGCAAAATTATCTTACACAAAGCCTATTTTATAATAATGTATTGAATATCTCATGTAATTTATTGAATACTGTACCAAAAGTGAAAAACAGAATGGTCGTATGAGTACTTGAAGCATGGTTTCTACTGCATGTGTAAAATTTCACAGCATCATACAATTGAAAAATCATTATATTGCACTATTGTAAGTTGTGGACCATCTATACTTTAAATAGGATCATTTGCAACAGAAACAGACTTTTCTAATATACAAGAACTCTGGACTTCATGCTTTTCTGTCATTCCATCTCTCATTGAAACCAGTCCCACTAAACCCCAGCCAAACCCCTTGTCTTAGAGGAGCTTACACTTTACTAGTGATAAAGGCTCCATCATGAGGTGCTTTACTGGTGACACTTGGAGGTCATCATTTGCTACATGAATGTTTTTCTTGCTCAAATTTCAACAAATACAACATGCTAAGTGTCTATTTCAGCCATATACCTAGCAACAGGGGAGCATAGGGTAATGGAGGCAATATGGACTCTTCGAAATTGTTAATACCAGCTCTGAAATGTAAAGACATCACATGCTCATAGATTAGAAGAATAAATATTGTTAAAATGACCATACTACCCACAGCAATCTACTGATTTCAATGTAATCCCTACCCAAATACCAATGACACTCTTCACAGAAACTTTTTAAAAATCCTAAAATTTGTATGAAACCACAAAAGACCCTGACTAGCCAAAGTAATACTGAACAAAAAGAACAAAGCTGGAGGCATCACAGCTACCTGACTTCAAAATATACTACAAAGTTACAGTAACCAAAGCAGAATGGTACTTGTATAAAAACAGACGCAGAACCATGGGAGAGAATAGAAAACCCGGAAATAAATCCACGTATTTACAGCCAAATGATTTCCAACAAAGGAACCAAGAATATACATTGGGAAAGGATATTCTCTTTGATAAACAGTGCTTGGAAAACTGGATATTCATATTCAAAAGAATAAAACTAGACCCCTGTCTCTCATCATATACAAAAAAAAAAACTCAAAATGGATTAAAGACTTAGATGTAAGACTCAAAACTATAAAATACTAGAAGAAAACATAGGGGAAACACTTTAGGACAATGGTCTAGGCACAGATCTTTTGGCAAAAACTTCAAAAGCACAGGCAACAAAAACGAAAATTGGTAAATTCAAAATTGGTAAACATAAAAATTGCACATTCTCATTCATATGTGGGAGCTAAGAATATTGATCGCATGGTAATAGAGAGTAAAATAATGGTTACTAGAAGATGGAGAGAATTGGAGGGGAGATGAAGAGAAGTTGGTTAGTGGGTACAAATATACAGTTACATAGAAGGAATGAATTCTAGTGTTTGGCAGCACAGTAGGGTGACTACAGTTAACAATTAACTTCTTGTATATTTCAGAATATCTAGAAGATTTAAAATATTCCCAACACAAAGAAATGATAAATATTTGAGGTGATGGGTATCCTAAATACCTTGATTCAATAATTACCTATTGTATATTGTATGCATGTATCAAAAGAGCACACATAACACATAAATATGTATAACTCTTTGGTATCAATTTTAGAAAAGGGGAAACAATGCCAATACCAGATCTGTAAATTTGGACAAATGACTTAACCTGCTAGGTCTTCCACAGTGGTTAAGTGGATGCACTATTTAGTTTACAATATCATATGAACAATTGAGGTGAATAATGTAGGCTATTACTGTGTCTATCACAAATTTGCACCCAATAAATATTCTTTGTCACAGATACACATATGTAAATAGAAGAGAGACCAACAGTCTTTGCTTGGGAAGCACTGTTAAGTCCACACAGAATGTTATTCATGAATTGAGCCTTGAAGGGTAGTCAGGAAGTTGCCAGACAGAAAAACAGGGAAGGACATTACATTTAGAAAACAGCATGTGTGTGCTGGTTATTCTTCATTCACCTCTTCTGATCCATCCTCTGCCCACCTCTTTGTGACCTGGAAGAGTGACCCCTAGGGATTGCATTTCCTGGGCTTCCTTGCCCTCCAGCTTCTGCTGGGATCAGCCAATGGTAGGCACATGTAGGATAGTGGAAGATGGGAAGAAAGAGAGTTCAGGGTATTTATTAATATCTTGTCAGGCCACCTAATTCTCATGGTTACAACTCTCGCTGGTTTCCCACAAAAAATTCGGGCATAAAGATACTAACAATTTTCCAGTATTGCCAGGTAATGTGTACCTCAATGTTCTTTGTTGGTTTCCTGATCCTTTCCCGCACTTCTGTAAACACTTCCTATATTCAGCCCTCTCTGAGTTTAACTCTTCAAGTACATATCTCTTTCCTGTCATTTACCCAGACATACACAATGTTAAAAGCATAGGAAGCAAAACTATATGGCCTATTTACAGAATGCTAAATAGTTCAATTTTCTGCCATTTTCAAAATAACAAAAATAAATAAAATCCAAAAAAACCTCCTTCCTAATATTCTTCTGGAACTATTACCCTTTTTCTCCTTTCCCATCATAGCCAACCCTTGTTTTGTTTTGCTTTTTATTTATTTTTTTTTTTTTTGAGACAGAGTCTCACTCTGTTGCCCAGGCTAGAGTGAGTGCCGTGGCGTCAGCCTAGCTCACAGCAACCTCAAACTCCTGAGCTCAAGCGATCCTCCTGTCTCAGCGATCCTCCTGTCTCAGCCTCCCGAGTAGCTGGGACTATAGGCATGCGCCACCATGCCCGGCTAATTTTTTCTATATATATTTTTAGCTGTCCATATAATTTCTTTCTATTTTTAGTAGAGGTGGGGTCTCGCTCTTGCTCAGGCTGGTCTCGAACTCCTGAGCTCAAACGATCCGCCCACCTCGGCCTCCCAGAGTGCTAGGATTACAGGCGTGAGCCACCGCGCCCGGCCTTGTTTTGCTTTTTAAAGAGAGGATTTGTATTGAGTCACTCAACTCTGCACTCCTGTTCTGTCGGGCTTCAAATTCCACCCCCCCCAACATTTCTGAAGATATTATCCAAATGTCTGTGATAACAACTTCTGAACTATAGATATCCTTTGCCAGATTTAGAAAGTTTCCTTCAATTTCTAGTTTGCTGAATTTTTATCATAAATGGGTGTTGAATTTTATCAAATATTTCTTTGCATCTATTGGGATGATCATATGGGTTTTTACCTTTATTCTAATATATGGTGAATTTCCTTGATTAATTTTCAAATTTTAAACTACCGTTGCATTCCTGGAATAAAGCTCACTGGGTCATTTTTCATTTTATATATATTAATAACTTGGTTCCATTTACTATTTTATTTTTCAGAAGTTTTGAGTCCATGTTCATTAAGAACATTGGACTATAATTTTCTTACTTATTGTCTTTTTCAGATGGTGGTATCAGAATTATATTCTCAAAACTGGATTAAGAAGTGTTCCTCACACAATTCTCTCTTAGTTTATCCCCTAAGTATTTTTCTTACAGTGTCATGTCTTCTCAGACATTTTTTTCCCATTTTTAATCCTGTGTCCATGTTTTCAATTCTAGAATTTCCTAAGGTTTTACTCATGGTCTTAATATGTAGTAAGAAGTGTCAGAGTAAATAAGTAGGTTGGGTTCAGCTTATAAAGAGATTTTATATTAAACCCTCATTATATTTCACCTAGTCAAAAAATATATATTCATACAATTCTTTGTGACCTGCTGAGGTGTTTGTCTGAACTTCATCTTCCACATCACTGTCAGGGTGGTTTTTCTAAAGCACTAGTTCAATATCTACCAAAAGTCTTCATCCATTACCCAATTGCCTTTCAAATTATAACTGTGTTTGATTCACACTTTTCCTTCCTCCTGAAATGCCTTTTCTTCTTATTTTCCTTTATTTCTTTCAAAATACATTAAAAAAATACCTCCTTCCCTCCAGAGGCTTAATAACCCTCCTATTGGGGCTTTTCACATTGTGGCACTGTACTATATACAATAACTCTTTAACAAAACCCAGTATACTCTTGCATCTTATTGTTACTTATGTACACCTTTATTGCCTCCCTCAACCCCAACTAAACTGTTTAAGAGAAGGGTACTCCATCTGTTTATTCCCTGCTGAGTCCATTCCAATCTTTTATAATTTTTAAACCATTAAAAAACTATTTGCTGAAGTGAATTGAATTGAAATTGGTATAGAGACAATCCAGTATGTCTGGATATCTCAATATATACCTTCTTGAGCAATGTGCCATCTGAAATCTCCTTCCATGCAATGCCCTTCTCAGCACTCTCTTTCCTTTTCCATGGCATTCTGAATCCTGCTGCTAAAGTAGAAAATTTAGGAAAATGTGTGTTCCATAGAGAATGGAATGTAGACAAAATTCTTACAAAAACAGAGCATTGGAAGTGAACATCCAGTTAGTAACTTCTAATATATTCATGAACCTAAACAAAAGCTATCATAAAGTTCTATAGCAATGCACAAGGGAATTTTTTACAACACTATATGTGTGTGTGTGTGTGTGTATATATATATATATATATATATAATGTTTCAGTGTTGTTTTCTTTCTCCAGTGTTTATTCTTTTCAAATGTTTGTTTTCTATGCTGGATCTTGATGAGAGAAAAAAGGAAAATAAACAAACTATGTCTTACAATACTATTTCCAGTCTGTAATTTATAACCTGCAATAAAATACATACACCTATTTATATTGACTTCCTAGTCAGGAAAAAAATGATAAGCAAACAGCAACAAGAGAGCTACAAACCTTCCCCCACCAAAAGTGTTATTAAGGCTTAGTGCTGAAATACAGCATCAAGCAGTCAGACTGTCAAAGCATAGCATGTAAAGTCTGAGAGGGCATGGTATTTCTAAATCAATAAAACATCAAATTGATCCTGCTTTTGATGAAAAAAGTAATAATTCTGGTGACTTAACTGAGAAATAGAGTGAAATACAGAAATAAAAGATGAAGATTAAAGTTTTACTCAATATTACTTGTTTTTAAGGGTTTTGTTCAAATAACATTTGAACACGTAAAACAAAGTTAAATATGAAAATGCACATTGGAATTAGTTAGCAGTGTTTTCTGAATAAGAGGGCCACAGATGTCTCTTAGCTAAAGCGAATGTTGGCATCATAGCTAGGGATGAAAACTTTTGCTAAGATGAGTTCAAGTCCCTGCATGCTTGTCAATCTTTCTTCCACATAATTAAGTTTCTTCGGCACTTTTATAGGTTCATATTCCAGAACCTGTGTTTTTTGGGCCCTACTGTATGTTTTCCTCTCCCCCTCACTTCTTCTAGAATAGTATCTTGGAACATCTTTGTCTAGCCAATGTATATATAAAAATAAAATAATAAAAACCTTTCAAATGTGATTCAAGTCAGATCTAGTCATCTACATACTCAGAAATATTTAAGGAAAAAATAAACACACAGAGGTCCCATTCTTATGTTATTTGTTTTGTGTTTTTGCTTCTGTGCTTAGGATAAGAACCATTTTGCATAAATGAATTAATCTGTAAATTTAAATTTAGACAAAGCAAGGAATCACCTCGATGACACTGATCAATAAGAAAAGGGAGTAAGAGAAGATATGATCCTCATTAAGGAAGAAGAAAGGAGGGATATAGAGCTATGTGACAGGAATAAGCTACCCCTAGGAAGGCAATGAGCAGGCCACAAGGAATTGTGAAAAAGAGAAAATATCAAAAAGGAAGGAATCTGAAGAGATTTAGAGGGTAAAATAGTATGAAGAAATGAGGCTAGAAATAATTTGTGAATATTGGTGCCAGATATCCAGAAAAAGAAACAAGTTCAAAAGAGCACAGACGTAATATGTTCTTTTCTCCCAATATGAGATGTAATGATTCTGCTAACTGCACTATAGAATATATCAACAGTGCCTCCTGAAATAGTACCCTACACAATGAGAGTGTCATATAGGGGTGCTGTCACAAAAATGTCTTAATTTAAACAGAAGACATGTCACAGAAGAACCTTCCAGAAAGCACTTTGGTTTCTATCAAAAGTAAAAGCATAGTCTACTAGAAAGACTCTTCTCAGGAATATGAAGACCAGGCTTCTCACCATCACAACACTATTATTTGAACCACATGAATTTATCATTATTGGACAACATTTTACCTACAGAAATTTCAATTTCATAGAGTTCAACCTAATAGTTGAATAATCTTGGTAAGGACATTTTACCTTTCTTGGGTTGTAGTTTACTTATCTATAAAATGAGAACCTTAGATCAGTGAGCTCCAACCCACATTTTGCCACATCACCTCTCCCATCACCACACACCACTATCATCAATGGCTCTCCTGACGTCCAGTGATTCTAAACAGGGGAAGGGGTGGAGATAACACATCTGTTTTCTCTAGCAGACAGAAATTGTGATATGCTTCTCTGTTAAGCCATTCCTTTCTCCTGCCTCGTTGAAAATACTGTGGTGAGACGCCGGAATTATTCTGATGAACTGAATGGATCTGAGTGTCAGGTACTAAAAGCTACAGTCTAGTTGATGTCAAAAAGAAATTCCAGAAGAATAAACCCCATAATTATAATTTTAATCTACTCACGTGTATGCTGTGTCTCCTGATTCTTCTTCTGCAGCAAACGTAAGTCACAAGCTGAGTAAAGAATAAGGATGAGGATGTGATCATTTTGATGTTCCACCACGTAGGGAAAACAGTGAACAGGAATAAAGGACAGGACTAAGGCCTATGGCAATCTGCTAAACTAGAAAATTCTCTTTTGGGGGAGGACAGATGAATGCAAAGGATACAACCAGCCTTGTTTAGGAGAAGGCAGAGAAGAGCTACTTAGATTAGAGCACTTGTGACATCATCTTGTAATTCCTGTTTAATTTGCTTTTTTCACACAGGCCTTACAGCTTCTTGAAGTCATCCACCTTTATATCCCAAGTATCTATCATAATGACTTTTTTTTTTTTTTTTTGAGACAGTCTCACTCTGTTGCCCAGGCTAGAGTGCCATGGCATCAGCCTAGCTCATAGCAACCTCAAACTCCTGGGCTCAAGCGATCCACCTGCCTCAGCCTCCCGAGAAGCTGGGGCTATAGGCATGCGCCACCATGCCCGGCTAATTTTTCTCTCTATATATATTTTTAGTTGGCCAGATAATTTCTTTCTATTTTTAGTAGAGACGGGTTCTCGCTCTTGCTCAGGCTGGTCTCGAACTCCTGACCTCAAGAGATCCTCCCGCCTCCCAGAGTGCTAGAATTACAGGCGTGAGCCACCGCGCCCAGCCCATAGTGATTTCTTGACATTTAGTAGAAACCAACACTTTTTCTTTCCTTAAACTTCATTACCATTATGAAATAATTTGAAAATTTGGGGAAAAAAATTGCATCAATATTACAAATAAGTCTTTTACACGCTCTGCCCAGTTTTGTGTGTGGTTAACATTTTGCCATATTTGCTGTACCATTCTCTCTCTCTCTCTCAACCATTTTAGAGTAGATCACAAACATCCCAGCCCTTTACCCCTATATACTTCAGTGTGTATTTCCTAAAAACAAGAACATTGTCTTGTATAGCCATAATATACTACACTATCAAAATCATATTATAATCCACATCTATGCCCATATTTATACTTTGCCAATTATCCTAGTGTCCTTTATAGCAAATTTTCCAGTCAACAATACAGACATTGTGGTTAATTTTTATTTCATTTTACTCTTTTTCAATTTTGAAAAGATTAATAAGTTTTGAATGGAAACCAAGGAATATCTATCCTCCCAACTCTATTTTTTTTTTAATTTTTTAATAGAGTACTAAATTTGTCAACACCTGGAATTTCATAGACATGAGACTTGGCATTCAAAGACTTAAGGTCCAGTCTCAGGTCCCTGGATGTCTAAACTAGTGTGATTTTCTTAGCTACAGCCTCCTCATTTATAAAATGTTTATTGCCCTCACTTTTACATTGTGAAGTATGTTGTGAAAGGGCTTTATAAAATAGTGAAGAACTATCCAAGTATGAGTGATATTTTTCACCTCTAAGTAGCTACATATCTCCTGGTCATAAAAAAGATACTATAAAATATTCAAAGATGAAATATTCACACTCACCAGCATAACAAAATACAGGCTGATTTAGAAAGTTAGAGGCATATACAGAAGAAAAACAATCAGAAAATTCTAGTAAACTAAGACAGAGTTCCTCATCCTTGACACTACTGACATTTTAGACATGATAATTCATTGTCATAGGGGAGGGAGGGAGACTGTCTTGTGCTTTGTATATGTTTAGCCACATTCCAGTTTAAGTTGCCTGACAAATTCCCACTGGCTTCAGAGTTGGGCATTCCTACTGTGATGAGAATACATACACATACACATCTCCTTTCTAAATATCGATTTATACTATAATTGTATTTTTCCATGTCTGTTTTGCCCATTTGTCTAGAGTTCTTCACTGGTGGGAATCACATGTTTCTAACTCTCCCAGTGCTGCACTACATCTCCTGATAAATGTTTGATGGACAAAGAAAGGGATGAAGGTTTGAAGGTGTGAAGGAAAGAAGGAAGGAAGGAAGAAAAGAAGGAAGGAAGGTAGGAAGGAAAGTAGAACAGATTGAGGGGTACAATTTAGTACATAAAATTTAGTGAAATAATTTGCAGAACCAGAAGAGAGTAACCTGGATCCAAGTGGTTCATGAAAATTCATCTGGAAAACATCTCTTGATATTGGCCACCTTTTTGACTGAAGGGTATAGAATTAAAACTCTCATTAAATACCAGATACCATATGCTCAAAGCTTCCAGTTTCAGTTTTTCATCAAGAAAGATGTACATGAGTGAAATTTATGTACTTCTTGTGACATTCTTGTTCCCAAAGTGATAAAGTTAATTTTATGTTATTGGTAATTCTTTATTTTCTTCTTCTAAATAGTATCAGATGCATATACACATATAATTAGAGATGACAAGTTTCCTTTAAATCTTACTGGAGAATAGATTTATTTGTTTTGTTTTGTTTCACGTTTTCAGTAAATATACCAGAGAATAATGTGTCAAGATAATTATTATTTATTTCATTTGGCTTTTGGCTGGAATGAATGGGGAGCTACCATAGCATTTTTAACAAAGAGTTGTTACCTTTTTATTTGTTTTGTTAGGATATTGTTGCTTAAATTAATGTAAATGTTGCATAGTTAAATGCAAGTTGAAATGCACAATTCAATAAGTTTTCATAAATGTAAATAAACACTTTCCCAAATATGATATAGAACACTTTTATCACCCAGAAAGTTCTTTTGTGCCCGATTTCAGTCTGTCTCCACTTCCACAAGCATTTTTCTGATTTCTTTCAACATAAATTGTTTAGCCTGTTCTTGAACTTTACGTAAATATAATCAAATAGTATGTGCATATTTTTGTCTAGCTTTTTTCATTTAACATAACATTTGACAAAATTCAGCCATTATTTGTATAATTATTCCCCTGTATGTAATGACTTTTTTCCTGTGGCTGCTTTCAATATTTTGTCTTTATCTTTTGTTTTCAGAAGTTTTACTATGATGTGCTTAAGTATAATTTACTTTTTATTTATCTTGATGGGAGTTATCTAAACTTCCTGGAGCTATAAATTTATGTTATTCATCGAACTTAAGAATTTTGGGGCCAATATTTTTTTAAATAATTTTCTATCCCCTTGTTTCTCTTTATATTTATCTATTTTAAAGTTTACTGCCTCTTTTGTGTTAGTTTTCAATTGATGCCATATCAAATTACCACAGTTGTAGAGGCTTAAACCCACACAGATTTATCTTATAGTTTTATAGGACAGAAACCTGACACAGTTTTCACTGGGCTAAAATCGAGGCATCTGCAAGGCCAAGCTCCTTTCTGGAAGCTCCAGGTGAGTCTGGTTCCTTGCTCATTCAGGTTGTTGGCCTACTTAGTTCCTTGTGGTTGTGAAGCGAAACTCCCAGTTTCTCTGCAGACTGTTCTCTGAGTGCCCGCTACGGAGGTTATCTACATGCCTTGGCATGTCATCCCCTCCTCCAGCTGCAAAACCAGCAGCAGAGGGTCGCACACTTCATATCTCTCCCGTCTTCTTGCATTGTCTCAAATCTCTGGTCCACTTTCACTCTTAGAAGAATCCATGTGATTACATTGGGCCCACCTGGATAATTCAAGATACTCTCACTATTTGAAGTTTGTATCCTGAATTTCATCAGGAAAATTCCATTTTCCATGTAAAGTAGCATGTTCATAGGTTCCAGGGATTGGGATGTGGACATCTTTTTGGGGGGAGGGTGAGGAGCCATTATCATGCCTACCACAACTTTTTTTCTGTTAACTCCAATCTTCTGCTAAATCCATCCACAGAACTTATTTCAGATGCTAATTTTTTTATTTCAAGCAGTTCTATTTGATTTTTTTAATAGTTTCCATTTCTCTACAGAGATTCCCCATCTGTTCACTCATTATAACCAGCTTTTAAGTTAAGTTCTTATGATGCATGTTTTAATGTCCTTGACTATTAATGTCTACTAATTTTCATGGTGTACTGATTGTTTTTATTCTTGATGATGGCTCATGTTTTTCCAGATCTTCACATGTCTAATGAATTTTTATTCTACATATGGTATTATGAATAGGGACTCTGGATTCTGTTCTCTTTCTGTCAATAGTGGTGTTTTTGTTAGTTTGCTTGTTTGTTTGTTTATTTTTTCTGGCAGCCAGTTAAATTATTGACTGGTCACACTGAATTTTTGAAGGCTGGGGTTTATACTTTGTTAGGGCAGATCTGTTTCAGTTTTGTTCTTAGCCTTAAAGCATATCCTTTAGACAGGGAACACGGTATTTACACCTAATATGGGGAATTTCCTGGGTTTTGATGGAAAGTCTGAGGTGTTTACCACGACCCTTTAACTTTGCAGGACTCAAAACTCTTCCCAACAAGATGCAACAGCTGAAATCTATGCTTAACTTTTTCAGCCATCAAGTTTTTTATTTCCTCTGGACTCCTAGAGTATACCCTATATATATAAATTTGAAGGAATTACTCAAAAGTTTGAGGGGAGTTAAAATACAGAGTTTGGAGCCCTGAAGCTGTGGTATCTTCTTTTCTGTACTTCCTCTCCTTAATTTCCAGGCACTCTAGTAGCCCCTACCTCTGTTCTCTGACATCACAGGTCAATGAAACTGTGGCTTTTGCTTAGTTTCATCCAAGAGCACCACACATGGATTGGGTACTACCCCTCACTGTAAACGTGGCTGCCACCCATTGTGGTTCTCTTCTTTCAATGCCAAATCCCTCTCAATGTCTGCCTACTTTTGATTGGCCTCCAGCACCTTCAAATAGCTTTATAAAAAGTATTTTGCCCTGGATTTGTAATTGCTATATGCATGAAGGCTAGTCCAATACAAGCAATTCCATCATTTTCAGAACTGGACATTTGAATCAAGTTTTTAAAGAATAAGGATAAATTTTTTAAAGGATAACTCTGCTTTCTGTATTGAAAATATACAGTGAGAGAAGGAGAGAAGGATAGTATCTGAGAGACAATTAAGGATTTCTTGCAATAATCCAGGAAAGAAATGGAGTTGGTTTATACTAGAGCAGTAGAGGTAAGATAGTTAAAAAGATATTAATTCAGTATATATTTTGTAAGCAGAGCCTAAAGAATTTCCTGATGGAGAAAGAACAGAAAAGAGAGAAGTCAAAGATTTCTCCAAGACTTAGTAACTTAGCAGTTTCCAGAAATGGGCATGGGAAAATTATGCTGGGGCCTTGGGGAGAGGAGGGTAAAGAACATGAACTTAGTCTTTAACATGTTGAAATTGAGATGTCCATTAGACCTCTAAATAGAGGTGCAAGCAAGCAGTTAGATACACAAGTCTGGAGTTCAGGGGAGAGGTCTGGCTGGAGATATAAAGTCAGGCGTTGCATTAGTTACCTATTGTTGTGTAACAAATTATCCCAAAATTTAACATCTTAAAGCAAAAATATGTATTATCTTACCCAGTTTCTGAAGTCAGAAATTCAGACCTGGCTTAGCTGGTTCTGGTTCAACGTTTTTCGTGAGGTTGCAAACAGGTTATTGCTAGTCTGTGGTCTCTGGAGACTTGACTGAAGTTCAAAAATCTGCTTCTAAGTTCACTCAAGTGACTTGTGGTAGGAGGCTGCAGTTCCTCGCTTACACGGACTCCTTCATAGGGCTTCTCATGGCACGTCTTCATCCAGAGAAATTGTTTGGGGATCGTAGGGAGTCAGGGAGAGAGAACCCAACACAGAAGCATTTATCTCAAAAGTAACATTCTATCACTTTGTTGTATTCTATTCAGTAGAAAAGAGGCATTAAATCTAGTCCACACTCAAGGGAAGTGGAGTTAAGCTCAATCTCTTGAAGGAAAAGTGTTATCAAAGAATTTGAGAACATATCTTTAAAGGTACTACAGAAGTTATCCACACACGGATGATATTTAAAATCATAGGACTGAATAGGATCACCAAGGAAAAGAGTAAAATAGAGAAATCCAAATCTAATCCCTGGATCATTCAACAGAAAGAGGTCAGAGACAAAAGAAGAAACCCAAAACATGAGGTTTTAATGGAGAAACCCATGAGATAGTAGGAAAACAAAAAAATAATAAGGTCCTTGAGCTAGAAAAATAAAGTATATTGTGTTCCACCCACTGTGATAGACTTTACAATGATATCAGCTTTCTACTTTTTTACAGTTAGTTTTCTGACATTAATTGCACTTAACATTTAGTGCATAATTATTACATGCTGTATGTCTAGGCATTTTAAATGTATTATTTTATCCTCATCATAAAGCTATGAGGAAAGGTTTGTCAGCACTTTACAGATGAGAAATATGCAGTTCAGAGATGTAAATAACTTGTCCAGATTTACATCAGTAAATTGTAAAGCCCATTACTGAATTATGGGTGTCCTAATCCAAAGCCCAAGTTCTAGCATTAGCTTTCAAAATATATACTATAAACTACAAGCACTTTATAATCACCATCTCTTTCACCTGTCATTAGTTAATTAAGTTAGCCATAGAAACAAAATTAGCATTTACAAAAAATTGACCATAATCCTTAAGAATTGTGAAATATTTTTTTTGTAAATGAGTAAATTTACTCCAATATGAAGAATATACAAAAAATTGAATCTTATTAACACAATAAGCATTATGATTCTTCCGGTGGTGACCACTGCATTCATTTTTCCTTTCCATTTCCACTGCTATCTATTCTCCTATTTACCTATTAGCCATCTTATTAGCCTCACAGTCTCTCCCTCTAAAATCCTTATAGATAGATAGACAGATAGATAACTGCCATGTTAATCTCCTGAAACACAAACATTATCCTAGCTTATCCTTGCTCAGAAAATTTCAATGGCCAAATGGAATCACATCCAGACCTCTGATTCCGGTATTTCTTTTTAATCATGTCTTCTTAGTCTGGGCTCCAGTACAACCAGCCCATAAATATTTTATGTAGTCCTATCTCCTTTTCTTTTTCTTTCCCCTCCTGAAATGTTTACTAGCCCTTCTATAATCTTCCTTCAGTATAATTGAGCAATCCATATCTTGCATGGGACCACAAGGATCTCTCCATATTCACAACTCCTGATGCCACTGGGCACTTACTATAGTGCTTTATATTTTTAATTATCTTTTTTGTGCATTTCTTTATCATTAATGTGGAAACTTCTTGCTTAAAAATACTATGCAGATAATATCTGTGAAACTTAGAGTTTATACTATAGCCTCCTGCACATAATAGAAGCTTGATACTGATTTATTAATAATATTAACGAGTTGGCAGTGAACATTCTATGTACAATAATAGCAAATGCAGAGAGCTTACTTTGTGCATTGTACTTTTCTAAGAGCTTTAGCATATTAACTCATAAATCTTCTCTTTTAATTTCCTAAAACATTTCCAAAATGTCTAAAATTTGCTTTGGCAAAAAAGAACTATAGAATATGCTAATATGTATATTTGAAATAACATGTATGACATAGTTCATACATATCATGTTGGTAACTTAAGCTAAGTATTGGTCCTATGCTTTTGGCTTCTCCGTAAGAATACAGATGGTGGACATTGACATGAATGTGTCACGTTATCACTTCTTTCTCAGTAACACTCCATTTGCCTCCATAGACCATCATCTTTATCCCATTCACTTTAAATACACATAGTCCCCAACTTATGGTTCAATGCACATTTGGTGCTGTTAGATAACTCTGTTAAAAACCACTTAGTTTGACCTAGTTTGGTCAAATTATATCTCCTATAGTACCAATGACTCTGGGTATCTAAATCAACACAACAAAAAGGAGGCACTCTGTTTTGTTGGTTGCAGTATCTGAACTTGGAATGATGCTAGATGTAGATACATAAAGCATCAACTAATGTAAAGTAGCCATACCCACGCTATGAGGTTTGATCCTCTAAGGCCTCTTTTTTTCCACACAGACCTGGAAGAGCAGAAAGCCAACATTCACTTTTTCTTGACAAAAAAACAAGTCAGCATTGATAGTGAAGAAAAGAAAATCAAACAATTTATTTTTCAATCAACAGATTGTAATCTATGGTCTGTTTCTTATAGATTGCACAAAAAAGGTTCCTGATTTCTGTGGAATCTAGCAGTTTCTGAAATGAAACATTTTATGAGTAATACTAAAGTAATGCAAAAGTTCCAAAATAAGATACCTAGAATTGGAAATCCTGATAAAGTAGAAACTATTTTACAATTGCCTCAAGATGCCTGTTTAATATTTTTTCCTAGTGCTTGGCAAACTGTCTTCATCCCTGTCTCACTGCACCTGAACACAAAGATAAATGTACCCATAACATACACACCTCAGAAGGAAAGAGAAAGAAATGACATTTCTTCCATGCCAGCAAAGAATTGTGGCAGGAAGATTCGGTGGGTTCCCTAAAACCCAGTCATGATGTTTATTCTGGTTTGAATTTAATCAGAAGGGCTATATAAAGTTTTAATATTAAAAAAGAATTATTATTTTCTTGAGCTACTATAAAGCAAAGATTACCTAGTAACATAGTGTTCTCACCAAACCATATGAAACTTCAGTACATCTTTGCAAATCCCCTCATGATTTAATCTTGAATTGAGCAACACAGAACAAAAGAAGAAATTCCTTTTTTAAGAAACAAATGTTTAATCATCACACTGGACCCAAGCCAACCTGAAAAATCCTTAGGACTGGAAAAAAGCAAAAATAAAAATATACACAATTATTTTTCAAAGAGATTGCTAGCACTATCCAGAATTGTTAAATCATTCACGTTTGTCTTTGGCAAATCCAAATACTGTACTTCTCTGTGATTTTTTTACTTGATATTTCTCCTCTCCAATATCTAACCTTAGGTTCTGAGAGCTGTCAAATCTATTCTTGAACCCCAATTTAAGTATGTGGAGAAATAAGGTAAAAAAACATTTTCTAAGAAATGTCAATGGTATTACTTTTGTCCAGGGTATTTGTACTTTAAATTTAATTTTAAAGAAAACATGTTGAGCACCCATTTTACTCTGAATTCTAGGAAAAGCATGAAGAAGCCTAGCTCCTGAATCTGAGTTCTCACAGTTTAGCAGAAGAGACTGAATTGTTGCAAATGATTAACTACACTGAGCTAAGGTCTATGACAGGACAGTGTTAAAGGCACCAAGGAAAGAGAGACATTATATTCCATTTGGAGAGTCAAGGATGCCTTGGAAGAAGTGCTGAGTTTGAGGATATCCAGAAGTAATTGAATATTGGGGTGTGGAGCTTTATATAAAATATCAGGGCTAAAGATATTAATTTGAAAAGATCAGTGTTGTCCATCGTTAGAGGATAGAAAAATGTGTAGGTGAGTATTTCCCAAAGCCTATACCCTGTACTAATCCTTACATAAGATGCTCTGAAGGAAATAGGGCTCCATGACCAAACTAGATTAAGGAACACGACACGCTTTACCCCCCTCCTTTGGAAATTTGTAAATGACATTAACATTTTAAAGGTTCTGACAAGTTCTACATTTAGACAAGCTGTAGAAAGAAACCAGAAGACATGCTTATTAAGGAAGCCAAAAGAGCAAGAAACTTAAGGAAGATAAATACGGTCATTTATATAAATCTTAGAATAATTCCCAAAGATAAGAATTGGCAAGGAGTGTGTCTTACTCAGTTAGTTGTTCCAAGACCCAGCAGAAAACATGGCACGTATTATGTGCTCAATGATTATCTGGAAGATGAATAAATGAACAAAAATACAGCAGTAAAAAATACAATTCCTTATACAATTCCTTTGTACATTCTACTAAATGCCTATGAATATAGAAGAGAAGACTGGCAACAGTACAATAAAATTTAGACAAAAGAATATCATTTGATTTTGGAGAGAGTTTTATAAATTTAGAAGTATGTTCTTAAACTCTACAGCAGTGGTTCTCAAGGAGAGGAAGGGAGGACAATTTTGCTCCCCAGGCGACATTTGGCAATGTCTGGAGATATTTCTGGTGGACACAACTGGGATGAGGAATTGATACAGCTTCCTACAATGCATAGCACAGGCTCTACAGAAAAGAATTGTCTGGCCCAGAATAGCAATAGCGCTACTGTTGAGAAATCCTGTTCTACAACATGAGATACAGCTGCAAGTGCAGAGCAACAAAGCCAAGTCCAAATCAGGGTTAGGAAAGTCTGATTTATATTGCCTTTTCTGCCTTAAACTCTGGGGGGAAAAATTACACAAGCCTTAAAAACATGTGACCTTTTTTTCAGATGCTAAAGAATCATTTTCTAAGCCAGGCAGAGCCTGCCCCCCACATCCATGTAGCACCCGCAAAAACATCAGAGCCAGATATTGGGGAACACTGGCTGAGATGCCATTCCCCTCAAGAAAAGAATTACTTAGCCAATCTTTTCTGGACTAATCTGTGCAAATAAATCTGGCTTTGATTCCAGAGCCAAAGACCGAATTTGTCTGCACCCAGGAGAAAAGGAGATCAGGCCAATGAAACTATCTTTGAAAAATGCAAAGTCTAGGTTTATCCCTACCTGTGTAAGGATGAACAAACGGAGTACAAAAATAGCAAGGCGAGGCAGTTTAGCAGAGTATGCTTACTGTCTTCGAAAACCTGCAAGAGGCAAGTGGACTCTGGGAAAAGGGAGGGAGTAGTAAAGGGTGTAAGACAAAGGCAGAGATGCAAAGAAATGTGACTAAAATAGGGGAGGAATGCAAGGAAACTCCAGAGCACGAGCAGTACTAAAATTGCCATTAGAGACAATAAAAATAAATGCAACCAAATCAAATCAATAATAAGGATGACAAATTTGAGAAACCTTAAATCCAAAGGGAAAGAACAGAAGTGAAAGTGACAGGAAAATTTGTAGATATGAATGAAAAGAAATAAATATTCAACCCTGGAAAGCTGGTTTTCACATAACTAGAGGAAACCTCATAACATGGAAAAATCTGCCTCAGGTGAAGACAAAAAGAAAATTTGTAAATTTAAATATCAAGCTAAAATACTAAAATAAGACTCATTCTTGAAAATAATGGAAATCTGGGATTATAGAATAATTTATGAATACTAAAAGCATCAATGAAAAAGGAAAGAGTTTGTCCACAAATGCATGAAAATCAGGTTGACATTAGACTTCCTGAACCACACTAAATACCAAAGGAAAATAAAACGAAGTCTTCAGGATGTTGGGATACATAAACACACACACACACACACACACACACACACACACATATGCATACACACATATTAATACATATTCATAAATCTGTGAGAAATGATAAGAGAAAATGACCAAAAGATAATTGAGGTGAGAAACTTGCTTACCCTATCATTATGTGGTAAATATAAAAGAAAGACATGTATTATTTTCATATTTTAATAAGATTGGATTAATACTTATGCAACAAAGAAAATAAATCTTTCCAAACATCAAATATTACTGACATTTTTATATGCTGTATTATATTTTAATCATAATGTCTGTCCCCTCTGCTTGCAATGACCTCACCACTACCACCCACTCCCCACTTTTTCCAGCTCAAATACCATTTTGGCAAACCGACTCTCTGAACAACAAAATCCCAATTTGCAGCGTTTGCCAATTTCCATGATGTAGCTATTCATTCCTACCATAGCCAATTTCAAGCTACCAATGGTTTAACAACCCAGCTGTCAAGAATCCTGAATGTTTAACAATGGAGTTGGTAAGAGCCAGGTCTTTCACATCACTGAGAAATGTTACCTCCTCTGTGAAGCATGTCCTCACCTACCACATGCCATCATGATTAGCTGTTTGCATTTAGGTTTTTAATCACTGGACTGGGAAGCACTTGAGGTTAGGACCTGTAACAACAACAACAACAATAATGTCATTGTTGGTTTGATAGTGAAGGGGACAGTTGGCTGGGAATCTTGAATCCTCAACAAAAAGGCTACTGGCACCACAGATGCCCAGTGGAAAAGACCAGGAGTATACATACTTTATTACTAGAGCTCTGCCTCAAAACTCAGAATGGGATCCGAAGCTCTGATGAGCTAGAATAGATCACACATGAATAATAAAACTCTTGTGTTTCCCAGCCTATATGAAAAGTGTCAGATATTTACCTTTCCCCCTTTTTCCTAAACATGCAACCTAACTAAAATTTATTATTATCTTTCCACATTAGTGGTATGATGAAGCAAAGCAATGAAAGATAATTTCAGGGCCTAGAGCAGCAAAGTAATACATCTGCCCCTATATTCCAGGACTCTGGACTCAATCCTAATTATTATACCAATTGGCTTTCTGAGGAGGTTAAGGTAATGGATATGGTAATTAGCTTGATTGAATCTTTCTGCAACGTGTATATAGATCAAAACATTATAATGTACCCTATCAATATGCAAAATTATTATTTGTCAATTAGAAATAACTTGTTAAAAAGGCAACATTTTCTCAAGGGAGAGATGACTTTGGATCCCTATATAACACTGACGTAAGAGGAGAAAAGACAAAAAAAAAAAAAAAGAACAAACTCAGAAGTTCTTTATGTGGATTTTAACTTTTTGCTCATATCACCTAAAGCTCTCCTTTCTAGAACCTGGCTCACTAGTATCTCTGAAGAATTCTTGTTGTCACTGGTCTGAAGCAGAGTGGGATCTTGAGTGGGATGGAGAGATGGCTGGTGTTGTGGGTGGAAAAGAGCCTTGCTCACAATAGGGCACTAGTAACTCTAGCAGTGGGTCAGCAAACTCTTCTTAAAGGACCAGATGGTAAACAGACTTGCAAGCGATATAGCCTTTGTCAGTAGGGATTAAGCCTGCAAAGTTCCCATTTCATAACAAATTCTCCTTAATTTTCAATAGCATTAATTAAGAAAAGAGAAAATAGTAGTGATATAGATGTATTTTGATCATTTCACCAAAATCAAGAAAGGGCATAAGAACAACATAATTGCAAGAGCCAACATCCTCTTCAGCATTGAAGGAAAGCGATATTTACTAATACACCTCATAGCTGATCTAGCAGTTGTCTCCACCTGTTTTATACAGAAGAAAGTTACGCAAACATTTCCTTGTTATGTCAGAACACCTTAAATTATGTTCTATATTGAATTCTATTTTGATGTGCAATGTGTTAAAAATAAAAATTATTCAAATTAAACTTTTTTGGCCACACACACATATAGATGACCATTTGATAGTGTGAGCCACTTTATACATATCCCAAAAGTTCTTCTCTGACACCTTGTCTTTACAGCTGGATTAATAACTGTAACATAATCAATCCAGTATTTCCAGCTGTTCTTAACAACCAAATCAAATTGCTACATGGTCAATGAGTGGATCGATGCATAATTGATTGTGAAGATAACCAGAAATATTAGCCAATTTGTTAACTGTGTGGAGATATAAACAAAGTCAATGAGCAAATTGAAGAAAGGAAATCAAAAGAATGTAATCAAAATTGCTCTGATCAAAAGAACTATGATGAAAGGGGCCAAAATTTTATTCCATTTTTTCCCCTTGGAAAGTCCTGAATGTTTCATGCTTAGGATTTTTGACATTTATTAACTGCCTTCAGCAATATCTCATATGGAACTTGCTTATTGTATTCTCTCCTCTACCAATACCTCCACTTTGCATTTACTAAAATAAAAATAAAAGTGTGTATGTTACTATATGTTTACTGTAGACACAGATAATAAATTTATTTAATCAATTTTTTTATATAAACAATATTGAGCATAACAAACTGCATACAAAAACATGGTACAATAAAACCAAGAGGAGAGGAAGCTACAGAAGATAGTGAATATTAAAACTAGCTTTTAAGAAAGAACATAGAAAAAGTAGATGAGAGCTTAAGAACATAATCTCAAACATAATTTAAAAGTTAAATTTTAATAAGCCATTCAATTTTGTATATAACATATATCATATGAATAGATAATGTGTATACAAAATTAAGTGATATTAAAATTATGTATATCTTGATATTTTATTTTATATATGTGTATATAATTTCAAATAGGTAGATTAGTGCCTCTGCAAACAAAGCATACACATATTCTGGGTGAGTTTTTTTCTAATTTTACATCCCAGATATTTGTGGTCACGTGTATGCAAACAGGTACCATAAACTTTTATGAATTTAATGTTAAAGTACTAATGGAAAATGAGCTTTATATGACACTTTAACATCATTTCCCCTTCATAATTTCACTTGGGCCTCCCAGCCCTGACAGGTAGGTCGATCAAGAGTTATCATCAGTCATATTTTAGAGATAAGGTACCTGCAGGTCAGATGGATGAGGTGACCTTCCTGAGGTCACACTAATAGCTAAAGGGTGAAACTGACATATGATCAAGGTGTTCTGACCTTTTCCACTGAGCAATTCTGCTTTCCACCATATCAATACTGAGATGTGAAAAATAAGTTCTTTATTTTACAATTATTCAATCCTTTTTCCTAAAACTTGCTAAAAACTTGTGTAAATATCAAGAATAATGTGCATGTTTATTAAGAAAAGTTAGGATAAGTTAAGCCACCCCCGTCAGTTAAACGTCTTTGGCTGTAGAACATGAAAACACACCCAGTCTCAGCCTCATTTGGGTTCATATTTTAAGAACTTAATTACCTGTTTGTCCAGACACACTGTGCTAACCACAGGGGAGGGAAAACAGACTTGCTTCTGTTTCAGGCCAGTTGATATGGGAGCAATAATTACTTGTTGTTTTAGAACTGTAGTGTAAAATTATCAATATTTAATGGATGGGATGGCTTGGTACACACACTTTCTCTAAACTAGGTTTTTCTCTTCTCTAGCTGTGCCCTGTCAAAAAGTCAATAAAATAAATAAAAATTTTAAAACACAGGTACAGCAACAAGCCTAGATTTTTATCACCAATTAAGTCTAGAGTTACTCAGCACTAACAATGAGAAATAACTGAGGGAGACTTTCCAGTGATTTGAGAAAAATGTGGATAGTCAAGTTTTCCCCCTGAAACCTAAGGTTTTGCATTTGCAAGTGAATAATGTTGGGAAAATGAAAACTAGAAAACAAGCCACCTGATTTTGACTACACTGAGAAAGAAAGATACTCTCTGCTTATCCATGCTTTAGTCCATCCTTTACCAGTAGCTTTAAAATGCAGCTTATTTTCTATTTAATATCTTCGTGATAATTCAGATTCTGCAGCATTTGTTGAATGCCTGTCGCAAGTGCCTTCAATATTACTTATAGTTTTAATCATTAGTACCCTTTCCCTCATATTTTTTTCATTTTTTTTTGTTTTGTTTGGCTTCATAGTATTTTGGCTCCTGTTATTTTTCTCTCTTTTTTTTGTTGCAATTTTTGCCACTATTTCTTGAGCATATTTTATGCATCAGACCCAATACAAGTACTTTTAGACGTTATCTATTTCATCTTATTTGACCTTCAAAACCCATGAGGTGGGCATGATTATCCCTGTTGTACAGGTGGGAAATGTGAGGTCCCCCATTTTCATTTATTAGCAGTCACACACACATTTAATGACAAAACTGGAAAAAATTCAAATCTATCCAATTTTAGATCTCATGTTCTTAATTTATTACCAACTTGATTTCTGTTTTGTTATGTTATAGTATATTTAGATTGAAATTATATATGTACAGTGATTATTCCTGTAAGAGCTGTTACACAAGAGGAATAATTTATCTACCTTTCTTCTACACATTACCCTCCCCCTCATACCCTGTGCCCAGTGATGGCCCATGAGGACTTCTTAATTTCTCTCTATTGAAACTACATTAGGCTGACTAATACATTCAGAAGGTGTCAACTCTCCACTCCTCTGAAGAGGAATGGGAAAAAAAAAAATCTTTCTTGTTGTTAAGCTAAAGCATATTTCCATTAGTCCATGTAGTAGGTTAAAGATAGACAAAAATTCTTCTATACTTCTCCCATCTTCTTCCTCTTTTATTGAATCTAATCTGGCTATTGTTTTGACCAATGGAGAAAGTGATGATTATGCCATTTC
Source organism: Eulemur rufifrons (assembly GCF_041146395.1). Lineage (NCBI taxonomy): Eukaryota > Metazoa > Chordata > Mammalia > Primates > Lemuridae > Eulemur > Eulemur rufifrons. The sequence continues at coordinate 66,947,292 of NC_090997.1, read as the reverse complement.
TGGGCCCAGGCTTTAAGAAAACTGGCTGTTTCTGCCTTGGTCTCTCAAAGCCCTGAGTCACAGTGAGAGAACTCTGACCACCCTGCTGGAGAAATCTCATGGGAAGACTTTGAGATTGCATGAAAAGAGACATGGGCTTATCCGAGCCAGCCTTTTGGCCATCCCCCCCAAGGTTCCAAGCATGGAGTTTCTTAACTCATGTTCCCAAGAGACAGACTCTGAGATTTGAAATTTGTGTGCAATATGTTATCGGGAAGTTCTCTCCCAAGAACAATACCTGTGAGGGATGAGCAAAGAACACTGGGCAGAGGGAGAAGTTGAACTGTCATGAAGTTTCAACAGGTAGGTTTTGGAGGTAGGATCGCCCTTGAGAGTTGCCCTGTCTTGAGGCAAAGGATGAGTCTTTATGTTCCAGCATGGAGGAGTCATTGGATGTAGGTCTATGTCCACTCATGCATTAGGGGGTGTGAAACTTCTCTTTAAACAGCTTTTATTTAGGAGTCTATGCAAACCAATTTTCATTGTTTTTTTTTTCCTTTCTACAAAGAGATAGTCTCTTTAAATATGTATTGTTAGCATGTAAATTTTTACATGAATGTTTTGAACAACTTGCAAAATATTCTAAATTAAAATTAACAAGATTTTTCTTGCACAGCCTATTCCAATAGTCCTCTCCTGACACCCTCAGTCTTCAAACTAATTTTGGTAGAGATTTAGGAAAGTCAAATTAATGTCAGTCTACTAGGAATATCTTGCCCCAAATCCTTTCCACTCCCAGAGCTCCTTGGATTTTTTAGGTTCTAATCAGATGTATCAAGAATCAGGTAAGAAGTATATAAACTAACTATTAAAACAATAAGAGTCAATAAGAAAGGTTTCATTCTATCTACTTCTGGTTTTCTAGACAAACAACTTATACAGCAGGGATCACAACCTAGACTTCACATAATATTACTGCCAAAATTAGAAGGAAAATAATTGCTTTATTTGACTAATTAATTTTATATTTCAAATGTCCTATAACAGCTCTGACCCTTGTTATTATACTTTCAATTTATATTAAATTGCTAGATGCAGGTCTTGATGAAATGGAGACTTTCTCTTTAATCACAGCAAGAAAGAAACAATCACCTTTCTCTGTGTCAGTGTTTCCATTTTGCTTTTATGAAATGGCCTTAGAAAGGAACTGAGCCTGTTTTCTCTTGTTGTCACCAATCAATAAACACATGGTTTTGCACAGCTTAAGCTAAAATGAAATGACTCCACCTAAGAGCTCTACTCATTCAACTATTTAGAAGCCCTTTTAAACTATTAAGCAATATTTTTCTCTTATTCAAAACCTCACATTTTAATTGAGAGATTTGAATTGATAGAATTGTTTTCATGATAGAGGTAGATTATCAGGCCAAAATCACCTCTTCATTAGTATCTGGAGAAGAACCTAAAAGTCTAAACTACATGCATGCTTATGTACATATAAAACAATACACATTTTTTAAGAAAAATTAGTTATATTCTTGACATCCCCACAGCTCACCTCTATTTGAGTGGAAAAACCCTGCAGCTGAGCAGAAGTTTAACTCAGGCTCCTGTAAGTTCACAGGGGAACGTCAGATTTGTGGTCTCTGCAGCTGGTATCTGAAGCATGTTTTCCTTGATTCAACAACACAGAATCCTGCCAATAGGGCACTCATCAGAGAATTTTCCTAAAAACGGATGACTGCCTTTTAGCATTTAACAAAAACTCGCTTAAGACAATGAACATTTAACCCAAATGGGATAAGAGAAATTTTTATCATCTATGACCCTGGCTATTGACAACATAATACCTCTATCACTGGCTACCCAAAAGCTTATCAAGAGTTTACAGAAATGAGCAATTTCATGTTCTCTTGTTGGAAGTAAAAATGTATTCCAGCTTTCTGTTGGACAGTTGACAATATGAACTAAAATTAAAAATGCACATGTTATTTGACCTAGAAACTGCATGTGCAATTTATTCTAAGAAAATGATTAGATTTTTGCATGGATAGTGACTGAAACATTTTTATAGTGCAGATAAAAAATTGAAAATAACGTTAATATTCATGCATAAGAGGTCAAATATGATATAGCAATACAATGGAATACCACATAGCCATTAAAAAGACTGAGGTAGCTGTTTCTATATATTAATCTACAGAGATTTATTGTTAAGTTAAAAAAATGTGGAAAAAGCAAGTATAATTTGATTTTTTATTTGTTTATATGTATATAAATGTGCATATGCATATAAGAAAGTGTAGAGAAATAGACATGAAACTATAAATCATAGTTATTAAGTGAAAGATACTCCTTTATTTTAGATTTTATACATTTTGTATTTTTAGCATTTTTACAATGAGGCTACATTACTTTTTTACTTTAGGAAAATCCATTAATTCATTAAAAATACTTTGAAAAAAACCAAACTGCACCATATTACCTTAGTTCCCCTTTAACTTGTGATGTTAAAATTTTATGTTAAATTCTCACATTTATAGAGAGGATGATATAAGAAAATTTGAACAAATGTTTCTAAGCAAAACTGTGGTTAAATCACAATAATAATTGCTAACATTCAGTACCGTGTTAAGTGCTTTATGTAGCCCATTTCTTTTAATATTCAGAGCACCCGAAAAACAGGTACTATTTTATCCATATTTTACAACTATGATAAAAATTAGGTACTATTGTTATCCACATTTTACAAATAAGCAAATAAAAATTTAGATACATTGAGTAACTTTGTCCATTTCTGGTAGAACCAAACTACTAAACTAAATCTGTCTGATTCAACTGCTAGTGTTCTTAACCACTATGCTAGACAGTTTCACTATTTGATTATACTAAAGGCCATAACCAGGAAAATAAAAGACATTCTTTGCATTCCACATATGACATATTTAAGATAGGGATTTAGGGCTTTATAAAAGCGAATAGAGCCCTGAGGAAGAAGGTAAAAGAAACCTCCACCAATATGTCAGTCATAAGGTCAGAGACAGGTGGTTCTTAATAGCCCTCAGAAGCTCCTGCCATTCTCAGGTCTCCGAAAAGCTTCCGTCAACTGTCTCAGTCTATAGCAGGAAAGCAGGTGCTTCTCCCGAGCTTGCTGGGGACCCTCCATGACATTCACCTCTGCTCATGCAACTGCCTCTGCAGAATACTGGTTCCTTCCGTTCCATCTTCCAATCTCATTCAGCGCCTCCCGTGGACCAACTGTTAGCTAAGCAACACAGAAAACGGGATTCTGGGAGATGTAATTACTAGCTTCTCCTCCACAGGGCAGAAGTGACCTTAAAAAGGGGAGGTGGAAATGCTGAGTTGACAACAGACAATCCAAAACCATTGGCTTACTAGACATTTCACATGTATGTATACAAGGGCTGTCCAGAAAGGATCCAGCCATGTAATGTGAAAAATAGAGACATTTACTGAAGAAGATACAAGATACAAGAAACACTGTACACAGGACAATGACGCCTCATTCCCCTTCAAAGCAGGCACCTTGGGACCTCACACAGTTCTCCCAGCCTGTCTTAACCTAACCCGTACACGTTCAACATTCTCAGGTGTTCTGCTTGTTTCCGTCCTTCCAGAACGTGGATCACTTTCAACAGATTCTCAACCATCTTTGGAGCATTTGTGCCACACTTTTATTTGCACTGCACTCATTGCATCATCCCCGAAAGCCTCTTGAATCATCCGAATAGTTTCCGCAGAGGAATATTCAAGTTTAACGCAAAATTTGATGCATATTCGTTCTTCTACTCGTTCATTTTCAATGTGACAGCCACACAGTACACATGCTCGCTCAGTGGTGTCTAGCGCCCCACTGACCAGTACAGTGATGCTGTCATTGTTCACACATGTGCCTTCTAGTGCACTCACCTTGGCTGCCAGGTTACACGGATGTAGCACAAATTGTTCTCGTTATATTAACAATGGCTGGACACTTTCTGGACAACCCTCATATATCTGTATACATCTATATGTGGAGTATACAGATATATAGATACACACATATATAATTTATATATTTTAGGTGTATATATAGGTAGCATTGCATAACAGTTAAGAACATTGACTCTGAAGCAAGATGGCTTGTGCTAAATACTGTTTCCCTCATTTATTTACTGGGTGTCTTTGGGAAAACTGTTTAATCTCACTACACTCAGTTGTTTCATCTTTAAAATGAAGATAATGTTACCTACCTCATAGGATTATTGTGAGGATTACATATAAGTTTTATGTATAGATGTAAAACAGGAAGTGCAAATTTAGCATGTTCAAGGCAATAAGTGAGATAGAGAACAAAAGATGAGTTCAGGAATGTTAGCCATGGTATAAAGCATGAAATAAATTCTAAATGTGGTTTAGAAAAATAACTCAGAATTATTAACTGAATTACTAACAGAATTAATAGAATTATTGACATAATAGATACCACATAGTGTTTTAACTATTGACATATTTGTTATTGGACATCACATAATAAAATCTTTTAGTATGCAGTGCCAGAAAAATGTTTATTCTTTTGAGACAATGTGAAACAAAACCTCCTCACAATTCACTTTGTTTTTGTTGAAATTCAGAAATAAATTCAGTGCTTGTTCAAAATGACTAACATGCCAGTTTCAGATACATCTATTCATTACCTATACTTGATAGGTTTTTATTATGAATTTTATTCTCCATTGTCCCATTTATGTATTCACTTTGGAAAGCAGTGGAATATAAATATAAGAGGAATTTAAGAAAAGAAAAATAAAAGAAGGAAGAGGACTTGCTCATATGTTCTATATTGCTTTTTTTCCCCCTGTCCCACTCCCTCCCTTAATATCAGGTTCCTCACTGGACTTGCCTTTTTCAAAATTGATTTCAATTGTTATTTCCGATTATTGGATCATTTTTAAAATTTTTCATTGAGGTAAATATACATATATAATTTGCAATCTTTATCACTTTTAAGGGTACCCTTCTGTGGTAGTAAATATAATGATATGCTTTTTTCCCCTCCCTGCTTCCCATTTTCTGGTAACCACCATTCTACTTTCTGTCTTCGTGAGAACCACTTTTTTTAGTTCCCACTTGAGGGAGAATATGTGATATTTGTCTTTCTATGTTTGGCTTCTTAGATAATTCATTTATAAGAGATTTTTATGTTACCTATTAGCTGGATTTCCTATCTTACCTTAGGAAACTCATTAACTACGATTCAATTTAAAAATATAAGTTTTTTTTTTTTTTTTTTTTTTTTAATCCTTGCTACAATTCACTCTTGACTATGAAACAGAGTTGCTCATGTGAGAAGCAGCTCAAGTCGATGTCTGGAATTCTGAACATCCGCCCCATCATTTGTCAAAATCACTGATGGTTTTCACCATCCAACAGGTCCTCAAATATAGGATAGTTCTTTCCCACTGAGCTGCATATGGACCTTGATTTGAACTTTGTTTTCAACCTCTGAAAGCTGAATTACTCTCTATCTGAAGTGTCCCAGCTTCCCTCAAAAAGAATTTCAGGTATGTCATAGTTTATTTTTTTAAAGTCAGATGGTCTCCCACATATCTTCCATATATAGTGATAAATATCCATCCTCATGCTCAGCTTCTCTGGAGGGTGACTACCTCTTTCTTTGAGGTGGTCTTCAGAGCCCTCCTAGGGAATCTTGTATATGCCACCTACACAGCTTACATTTTTGTATCAGGCCATTCCAAACTTATTCTACAAATTTGGTGGCAATCCACATATCCATTTTCACATGATGCATTATTAAACCAGCAGACAGGTTTCACTTTTACATAGATTTGAAAGATTAGGTAAGTGGAGGTAATGTCTCCCACACACAGAGAATATTTAAATATGATTTCTAACTCAAACTGTCAGTTTATTCTTAAAACTCAAAAAGAATCAGAAGATTAATAAATGTAGTTTGCATGTGCTTTGAAATCATGATAGATTCTTCTCTTTTGACAACCTTGATAATGGATCTTGGAATGCATGAGGAAAAATTGCTGGCATTTAAAAAATCTATGCCCCTAACTCTTATAAATGCAGTTTTCAAATATGCAATACTTCTATCTGCCACAACACCATTTAACACTTATAAAATTTAAAGCATTAAATTGGAATGTTCCTAACACAAAGAAATGATAAATATCTGAGGTGATGGAGACCCCAATTACCCTTATTTGATTATTACACATTGTATGCCTGTATCAAAACATCACACGTACCCTATAAATATATACAACAATTATGTACCCATCATAATTAAAAATAAAAATGTTTTTAAATATTCTTTTTTTTCAAAAGCCCAACTGACATATACATACATACACAGATTAATTCTTTTGTAATTTCGCATTGTTGAGAGAACATTAATAATGGTGATCCAGCAGCCAGGCAGAGTGGCTCATGCCTGTAATCCTAGCACTCTGGGAGGCCGAGCCGGGTGGATTGCTTTGAGCTCAGGAGTTCAAGACCAGCCTGAGCAAGAGCGAGACACCATCTCTACTAAAAATAGAAAAAAAATTAGCCAGACAACTAAAATTAGAAACAAAAAATTAGCCAGGCATGGTGGCTCAGGCCAGTAGTCCCAGCTACTTGGGAGGCTGAGGCATGAGGATTGCTTGAGCTCAGGAGTTTCAGGTTGCTGTGAGGCTGATACTACGGCACTCTACTTCAGGCAACAGAGTGAGACTCTTTTTTTTTTTTTTTTTGAGACAGAGTCTCACTTTGTTGCCCGGGCTAGAGTGAGTGCCATGGCGTCAGCCTAGCTCACAGCAACCTCAAACTCCTGGGTTCAAGCAATCCTACTGCCTCAGCCTCCCGAGTAGCTGGGACTACAGGCACACGCCACCATGCCCGGCTAATTTTTTCTATATATATATTTTAGTTGTCCATATAATTTCTTTCTATTTTTAGTAGAGACGGGGTCTCGCTCTTGCTCAGGCTGGTCTCGAACTCCTGACCTTGAGCGATCCACCCGCCTCGGCCTCCCAGAGTGCTAGGATTACAGGCGTGAGCCACCGCTCCCGGCCCAGAGTGAGACTCTGTCTCCAAAAAAAAAAAGAAAAAGGAAAAAGAAAAATGGTGATAAGGCTAAAGAGGGAATCTGGGGTTTCCATAAAATTTCCATTTAGCTCACGTTTCAATTTTGTGTATAGCCTAATCTACCCCTAACTTTATAACTGTGAAAAAGACTAAATGGGATGATACAACTTTCCACATTCCTGTAACAAGTAATGTTCCTTTCCTTAGGCTTCTTTGAAGTATTGACCCCAGTGATAATCTAATGCCAAAAACAGTGTCAACAGGACAAAGTACATTTGATAATGGAGGACTTGTTCAGGAGCCTTTTAGCCCAGGCCTTTGCCCAGCTCTCAGACAGGAGAACAGAGTGATCAGAGACCAAATTCCAGTACTAAGTGCTTAGGTGCCACCTGCTTTTGGAGCCCTGCAGGCAGTACTGCAGAGGGCTGAGTGTCTGAGACGTGTGATCAGATAAAAGTCAGTGTCCTGAGAGTGGGTCTCATAAGGACCTATTATAGAGTAAACAGAAACCACCGGCTCCAGTCTGAGTGACCACTGCCACAGAGCTCCAGGGGACTCTGAAGCCAGTCAGTACTCCTGCAGTAATCCTGTGTCCCTTATTGCAGTTCTTCAGTAAACTCATTTTTGCCACTGCCTTGGTTCCTGGAGCCCTGGGACTCATCCATCCTGAGAAGTGTGTCACTTCCAAGTCTGTGTTATTTACACCCACTTGACCTAGATTGACACTTTGGTAACTGTAACCCTGAACCAATGCCACTGATGGCTGGTACCAAAACACCTATTTTTCCTGACTGCTTATCTCTACACAGACAACTATGTATTAATAAGAGCACAGGTGTGTGGTCTGCTTACTACATGACAGGGGCTTTGCTTGGAGCTGCACAAGAATTATCCTACATAATCCTCTCAAGCTCACTACAAAGAGGGTATGGAGGGTCCTCACCCTACACAAGGATTAGGTAGCTTCCCAGGTTATAGAGCTAGAAAGTGACAGAGCCAGGCTAAGCTGATCAGAGACTGTGAGTGCTTAATCACTTCACCAGATCACTTCTCACTGGAGAGACAGGCTGAGTTCCAGTACAGAAACAGAACCAGATCCAGGCAGCACACTTGTGTTATTAATAAAAATATTCTATTAAATAAGACAATTTCTCAATATTACCCCAAAATAATAGTCAAGCTCATACTTCTGGATCTTTCTGTGACCCTCTACTATTCAGTCAGAGATTCTAAATCCTCTCCCACTGCATGACAGTTTTTGATTCTGAAAATGCCTGTAGTTTCAGGAATCAAACTGAGCCACTTTACTTTGGTCCACACAGACCTGCACCTTCATCTTTAGCTACATAGTAATCAAGAAAGGAATGTCCAACCTGGCCACCCACAGATGGGTGGCAGAGGTTTGGGGAGGTGGCGAATCTACCTGATCATGTTTTGTCTTTCTCTGGACCATGAACACAGCCTCCTATTTGAATCCATTCACAAATTCTGCCTTTCCCCAATTTGCACCCCACAATGCAGACATGGTTTTCTTTCCAAAATGCAAATCTGATCCTGTCTCTTGTCCTAGAACAGTGTTCCCTTCTTCTTGTTCTCTAGTTAATTCATCCTTCTCTTTCAGATTTCAGGAACTCAACCATCACTTCCTTGGGAAACCTGCTTGGGTCTTTCTGACCTGGTTAAATGCTTATATTATATGCCTTTGTAGTACCATGAACTTCATCTTCATAGCTTGTGTTACAGGTTGCAATTTGATATTTGTAATAGTTAACCAATCATTTTACAGCAGTTTGCCTTTATTTTTCATCATCCCTCTAGCTCCCAGTGCAGTGCATGGCACAGTGTAGAGACTCATAAGCATTTGGTGAATGAAGGTAAGTGATCTAGTGAAGCCAGTGGGGATGGCAATTTGCATTCACACCTGGATGCAGTTAAATTTGACTCCAGTGACCAACACACATACAAACTGATTAAAGTAAAAGTTGACCTCTTTGCAATATTATAAGGGCCATAGTTCATGCAAAATCCTGGAAAAAATTGTATGAGATACGTTATAATGATGAAAACAATTTTATTTCTTATAGCCATGATATATTGATATGATAGCTTCTATTTTAACCTTTTTTTAAAAAAAATCAAACTAACTGGCTGGTTATGCTATGCTTAGGAAAATTATTCCTCCTTGATCATAAGCTAGTGTGTTACTTCTTTCCTCCAAGAAAATATAAATGAATGGTAATCTTGCCTTGAAGGCATATAACTGAAATATCATATGAAGAATAAACCTAGCTATGCCACTACTTAATCTCCAAGTGGAGATGGATCACCAAACACCATTCTTTTACTAACTTCATGTATTACAGAGTGACAAGTAGCATCAAATCATGGTGCTAGTGTGCATACCACAGTCAAGACACACATTCCAATGACTCTTTTGTTTCTCCTCCTTTTTTCCCTTTAACATGGTGATAATCAGAACAAATTGATTTTGTTTCTCAGATTGCTAAAATCCTCCCAACACTTTCTTCAACACCAATGTTGAATAAATCATTGTAATGTTCCCCTGAAGTGAATTGAAAATTAATTTACACAACCAAGATGATCCTCCTAATAACAGGGTACATGGAATGGGGAAATTGGAAATCATTACCCAGCAAACATTATCTGCATTATTTTTGTAGCTGCTTTAGATTGCATTGTAATAGAAAATTAGGAGACCGGCTGTGAAGAAGTTTAAGAGGGTCCCCTGAAGAGCGTCTGCTTTAAAATTGATTCTTTAAGAAAGCATTAAAAAGCTATTGGAATTGATTGCCTGCTAATATAAAGGAAAAACTCTTCACCACCATTTGAGTTAAAAAAGAGCATCTTCATTCATGCATGTTATTAAAACTACTGGCCTCAAAGCCCCTGTAGAAAGATAAAGGATATGGATGGGATATTAAAACGGCAATCTTTACCTTATCTGGGATTTAAACTTAATATGTTGCTTTTATTAATTTAGAAAGAACCATTAGTTAGGATGTCAAAGAGTGGATTTACAATTAAAATGCTATAGAATGGTGGTATCTTTAATAAACAGTGGGCCAGGAATTCTTCATTAATCTTCCAAGCATGAGGCACACCCTTACAAAGAAAAAATCCTGCATTTACAGTTTTCTTTATTGCTAAGTTTTCTGTGCAGCAGCAATAAAAGTCATAGCTGATAACAACTCTGATTAGCTCTTAAAGCTTCCCCTGAAATAAGGTAACGACCAATCACATCCCAGCAGTTGGCCAGATAGAAAATGACAGTCACAATCTTAAAAAATATCCCCATGGAGCTTTGCTTTGAAAGGTTTCTGTGTACCTGATGCAGTGGGCTATTGTCTGAGAAATGATCTTGTAGACAGATATACAAACACATAAGCAAACCCAGTAGGGTGCTTTGACACTAAATTATTTTCCTTTTATAGCCTTTTGATTTTTCCCACATTCTGTGGGAAATTGCCTTGTCTCTTTTAATATGTGATAAGTAGAACTACTTAGCAGAAAGGAATAATGAGTAAGAAATGTCTTTTCAAATACAATATGTTACCTTTTTCTTTAAAAGTTATCTTAGAATTTTGCTAAACTGCACCCTCACCCCAATCACATCCTTTATCTTTCTCCCTTTGGTTTAATGGAGTGTGAATAATTTCTACACAGGTGAACTATATCAACAAATTTTTGGTAGAGAAATAGTAGCATAACATAATAGTACAATATGTAAGCTAAAAGTACATTCCTAGAAGGAAAATTATACCCCAGTACTACTTTGAGCATTGCTCTCAATGGTAACATCATGTCCTTGGTGACAAAGTAGAAAACAGCCTCATAATGAGACCCTTTGGGTAGCTCAATTATGAACCCCTTAGAGATAACTGAAATGGACCATCCACATTATACTGAATTTTACATTATTCTGACTAGCCTATTAACACATTTCTCATATATCACTTCAAATATTAACATGAAACCTAAGATGCTTTCTGGACTTAACATTAGAACAATTCTTTGTTAAGCCATATTTATCAAATTAGATTTTAATAAGCTTTCCTATAACTATTTTACTTGTATTTTTTCAGTTGATTAATGAGTCATGATTCATGATTTCTTTTTGTCCTGGTTTGCCTGGGACAGTCCCATTTGAAGCCAGTTGCCTAGAATAATAATTAATAGGAACCCCTATTACTCGCAAAACTGTCCTGGTTTGAGGGTAAATTACATGGCTTCCCTACTAATAAGTAATTTCTGAAATATATAACTTTTGGGTCATTTGAGATAGAACCCAAGGCCTTTCTATCAAAACAGTTACGCTTAAAGCTAAAAAAGCAAAGATTTTATGTTTTCAAAATAAATTTCAATTTTTCAGCCACTCATAAAACTCCTTAAAAACCAGGACCACAGTTAATCTAAAATGCACTCTTTTGGATATCTAACGTTTATTAATGTTAGTGATAAAGATAATCATAATTATTATATTATTAAAATGTAAATACTAAAATAATAGAAATAATAAAAATATTATCTTTATTATTGATCTGTAATATTTCAGATTACAGGAGTCACATTTGATCTTGGTTTAAAAAACTTTAATGACTAAAATAGTAAGAGAAAGTTCTTCATAGACTTACCCCACAAAAGCAGCCATTGTTAACAGGTCTTTGTCTACAGATACAGAAAAAAAGGCATATTTTTTCAAAACTGGGATCTTAAAATTTTTAAACTGGTCTTTTCACTGGCTGCAGAAACCAGAAGAAGAAACACCTTAAATGATAAACATAATTATATTTCTTTATAATGTTTCTCAATTGTGTTGATAAAATGCAAAGAACAAAATAGTATTTGCTGTCAGGAAGTAAAGGAAACCTGTATAACATATGGCAACCCTAGCAGTATGTGCATCTCTCTCGGGATTGACCTTTTTCATGTTCAAGTTCCCAGGCTTCTGAAAGTTCTTTTTATTTAAATTCTTCACTATATTACTAGTATTAAACACCACACCAAAACTAAAACTAAGAAGGATAAAAAAGAGTAAGATTTGTTTAAAAAAAACTTCAAAATCAATCACCTAGATTCTTATTTAATTGAAAAGTATATTTATTTTACATGGATATCATGTGCCAATGCATGTTATAAATATTTAACAGAAGTCTGTTAATGTTTATGATAAAGATAATGATATTGTTAAAATATAAACAAGCACAACTAAAATGTTCAATAAGTAAATGGATAAACTATGGTAGATCCAGGCAATGGAATGTAATTCAGTGATAAAAAGAAATGAGCTATCAAGCAATGGAAAGAAAACGTGGAGGAAACCTAAATGTGTGTTACTAAGTGAAAGAAACTAATCTGGAAAGCCTACATACTATATGATTCCAACTACAATACTCTGGAAAAGGCAAAACTATGGAGACAGTAAAAAGATCAGTGGTAGCTAGTGGTTGCAGGGAGGGAAGGATCAATAAGCAGGGAAGGCATAGTGAATTTTAGGGTAGTGAAAATACTCTGCATGATACTATAGTGGTGAATACATTTCCTTATATATTTTTCCACGGACATAGATTGTTCAACATCAAGAGTGAACCCTAATGTAAACTATGGACTTTGGGTGTCACATGTCAATGTTGGTCCATCAGTTGTAACAAATGTACCACTCTGGTGAGGAATGTTGAAAATGGGGGAGGATATATGTGTTTGGAGGAAAGAGGTCTATGGGAAATCTCTGTACCTTCTTTCAATTTTTCTATGAACCTAAAACTGCTCTAAAAAAATAAAGTCTTAAAAAATGGTTTTTCTGCATCTATTGAGAGAATCATATAGTCTTTATTCTTGCTTTTATTTATGAGGAGAATTGCATTAATAGATTTGTGAATGTTGAACCAGCCTTGCATCCCTGGAATAAAGCCCACCTGGTCATGGTGAATTATTTTTTTGATATGCTGCTGGATTCTATTTGCTAAAATTTTGTTGAGGATTTTTGCATCTATATTCATAAGGGATATTGGTTTGTAGTTTTAAAAAAAAATTTGATCTCAAGGAAGTAGTGAATAAAATGGTGGCTACTAGAGATTGGTAAGGGTGGTGGGAAGGGGTAATGAAGAGATGTTGGTGAAGGGGTAATTCTGTTTAATAGAAGGAAGAAGTTCTGATGTTCAGTGGTACAACGGGGCAACTATAGTTGACAATAGTTTATTGTATTTCAGAATAGCTAGAAGTTTACAAATGCTCCCAACATAAAGCAATGATGCACGTTTCAGGTGAATCTTGTCCCAGTTACCCTGATTTGATCATTGTATGTTGTGTGCTTGTCTCAAGATGTAACATGTAATCCATGAATATGTACAATTATTATGTATCAATAAAAAAATTTAAAAAAGGAAACACACAGTAAAAGATATTAATAAAATCAAAAATTAATATAATCTTTATTAATATTATTCTATTATAGACTTATAACTTTTTCATATTACAGAAGTCATATACAATATAAGAGAGATCAGTATGAAATTCTTCCTTGTGTGAGCTTTGGAATTTTCTTCTTTCGTTCTCACTCTTTAAAATTAGGATTTTCTATTCTAACCAATATGTCGGCATGAGTAATAGCCTCAAACACCATGTGTATTGCATATAAAAATAATTTGAATATTAAATTAGACAATAAAATGATTTCCACAATCACTGATAATAGAGGGCAATGTAAAAATATAGACACTTATAATGTTATTGTCCTAGAATGAAAATGGAACAGCAATCATTTTACAAGTTTTTCCCCTCAGAAATTATATTTTGTTAGTTCTTTTTAAGGACTCATTTTCTCTTACTCTTGAAAGAAGTACAGAGCTAGAAACTTATTCTATGATTCTATTGGATAGAAATGTCATTAAACAGAAAACATAATCTTTAAGAAGAAATTAGTTGAAAAAATGACTCTAAAACCATCTTCATATACAAGAAGACCATAAGGAAAGAAAAAACTGCAAGTGAGATCATCTGAATGTCGTATGTCCCACTGAAAGATATAGTCCTGGTCTTCCAAAAGGAGAAGAAATTAGTCAAAAAAGAAAATGTCCATAACCTTAAGTTATAGAGCTTGTGTTCTCATTCATTTCTTAATACATCCAAATTGCTACTCCACTACGAACACACAAAAGGAAATCCAACAATAACTCATCGGAAAACTGAGACAATATATACCTCTCAGATGGGCCTACATAGTGGAAAGAAGTTAGGAAATGTAAAGAACATAAAGTTAATCTTCACAGTTTTTAAAGAGTTATGAAAGACTAAATAGCTCATTTGCATGTTTCTCCACTCCTCCGTCTTTACAAACTAGATGAAAGAACACTGAAAAGATAAATACTTTTCACCTTTATTACCTCTTAAGTGGGTTTCAAACAAATAGTATGCATAATAGCTAAATTGCTTGTCCCTTGAGAAAGACAGTATATAAAGACACACACACACACAGAGGAGAAAAAAGTCAAAGCTGATAGAACACCAAATCATTCTGCTTTATCTGAAAAGTCTAGGTCAGTGTCAGGCTTCCTTAGAGATATTTAAATTAAAAAATGCAGAAGTTCAAAATCTCAGATGTATTACCCTTTTAAGAAAGCATTTCTCTAGCTTTTCTTCCCTTAATTAACATGTTTGAGCAAAGTGATCAAATGGAAGTACTAACAATTGAAAGAATTTCTTTTTAATGAGACCAGACATCATTCTTCAACTACCTTGACCAGATCGGGAAATTGCCTGTTGCCATGTCACTGCTGGCAACCCTAGATAAAGGGTCCCTACGCTGAACTGCAGCTCAGCCGTGCTCATCATTCTCCCTGTTGTGGCAGCCATCAAGAACAATTATGTGTATAGCAGCACCTTGAACAGATGGCTTAGAGACAAGTTAGAAATGGAAATGCCTATGAGAAGAAAATTGTAAAAGTCAAGCCTAGACTTCAAAGCACAGGTAGTAGACTGCTCACCTGCCCACCTCTCTAGGTATGGGATGGAAAGGTAGTTTTCCCACCTGTGTTAGCCAGACTTCTTCTACCCCTTTGGTCCATGCCAGACTCCCACTGGCTACCTTGCATGGCTGCCCCAACTCTGTGACTGGCGAGGGGGAATACATCTTCGTTCCTTCTTTCTCAGCAGCCAGTTCAGGTAGACTCAACCCGAGGTAGCCTTAGATGAGAGAAACATGGTCTTCCAATTTCCTTCCGTTTTTCTCACGTTTCTCTGTGACCAGAGCTTGCTTTCTTCCCCGGCCCTTAGCTGTATGCCCTGTTTTTCCTTGTCATCTTCTATGGCTATAGCACAAGACATGAGAACGTGCCTTGTAGTGTTGCAACTGTGGTGGGCATGATTGACCCAAGGACCAGGCTACTGTATTCTAAATCCTTCACTGTGTTGGCTGAGATCATGCTTCCCACGGGCTGTTCCAAGGCAATGAATGAGTGCAGCAGAAATACTAAGGCAGGCACATTTTTGAGATTCAAACACCTCTTTCAGGTGACTTTGGCTCAGAGACTACTCATAGGCTTTGCCAAAACTTTCTTAAAACTATACTGCTCTCTACAATTTTTTCTGCCTAACCTTTCTTCCCTCCCTCTCCATTGCATGGGGGCCAGACCTGCATCATGATTTGAAAGTGCTCCCAGCTTTCCTCCATTTTCCCTGTAATCCAACCTCTTGTGTCTGCTTCTTGGAGGACCCAAAACTAACACAGTGGCCCCTTTACTTCTCCAGACCTATTCTGTGAAATATTCCTTGAAGGTGTTCTGAGTGACAAGCTGCCAGGAAAAATTAACTGCAGCTAAAGGTGCCTGGTGTGTGGACTTGAGGAAGTCCACAGTCAGTCAGTTGGCAACATGCATCAGTGCCCATAACAGTGACACGGTGATGCAGAGCGGAGGATCCGAGGGTGGAATGTGAAGTCAGAACTCTAATGGAGATGCTCATTATCAGATCCTAGGAGAGAAAAGGCACTAAGAAAGCACTAAAGAAAAAACATGTCGAGTGGTAAAATTAACAAAACATGCAGAAAATAAATCTAGGGCAAAGTTCTACTTTCCCATTCAGACATCCTTTTGTATCAACAGCCTGGAATAGGACAGGGAACATACACTGAGCTGCTTATCAAGATCTAGACAAGAACTGTGAAAAAAACAGAATAAAATTCTGAAGGAAAAGCTTATCTCAAAACAGGGGTCATTAAACTTTTTCTGAAAATAGCCAGATAAGATACACAAATCATTCTTGGTTTGGGGGCATGCAAAGCCAAGAAGAGAGTCAGATTTGTGCTTTGCAACCCCTGGCCTAGAACAGTGGTTAGCATTCATATATGCCCAAGTGGCAATTCAGTATACATAAAAATGCCACATTTATATTTGATTCAAAATGCAAATAATTTGATATCATCCTAGCAGGGAGGTATATACTTAAATTCACTGTTTAATTTAAAGGATCAGCTTAATTGAATAGGAATATTACTGAGAGAATCAGCATTGTTCTGAAGTTACCAACATTTTAATTATCTTAGTATATTTGAGAAGTAGCAAAAAGAAAGCAGTTTTCACATCTTTCAGGCTGAAATTGGAGGACCATCCACGTGGAGCATATGAGCACCCAGACTCAAGTTGGCCCAGCCACTTAGTTTTATCTGCAAGGGAGGAGTCTACCCTCATTCTTTTTTGATACTTTGGTTTCCACTATCCAAAATTTGCTACAAATCATGTTTGTTTATCATTAGTAATAATGATGATCTAGTTACTTATTAAGTATTTTTCTCTATGCGCTTTTCCTTGGTACACAACCTACCTCATATAATTTAACACTATGAGGTTGATGATTTAATAGATGATGAAACTGGAATGGAGAGAGGTGACATGATTTGACCAAGGTCACAGAATCCATCTATCTTTAGTAGATTTTTTTTGTCCTTATCAGCACAGTATTCTTTCTCTTTCTTCTGGTAGGAGAACTATTTGTCTCTTGTCCCCCACTGGGCAGGATTCTGTTAGGTATGTCATTTATATGGACAGTCTTGTTTTTTACCCCATAATGGTGGCTGAATCACCAGAATGGATAATCAGAGTAGATCCAGTGATTGATCAAGGACCAGAGGTCAGGCAATAGCTGTGGATGCTGGGAGGGAAATGATCTTTCTGCTTTTATGATAGAGAGTGTTAAATGTCACCTATATTTAGGGTCCCAGTGGCTTTCTTTGTCACTACACAAACACAGCCTGCTGGTGAATGAAGCCAGTGTTGGGAAAAGTAGAGCTGAAAGACAGAAATAAAGCAAATCCTATGACATGCTCTGAAACCAACTGTAGCTGAGGCTGATACCAATCCTTGGACTTGCCAGTAGCAAAAACCAATAAATAACCCCTTTCATTTAAAATATAGTTGGGTTTCTATTAACGCAACAAGAAAAGTCCTGTCTAATACAATATTAAAGCCAGAATTTGACCCAGTCCCTCTGATTATATATCCACATTAATTAATGCTATAATTCTTCATCAAAAACAAATTAGAATTGAAAGTCATATCACTGTTACTAGTATAATCAAGACAAAATGTAGGCAGCTAAATGCCCTGTGCATAGTTGCATCATGGTAATTAGAATTTTTGTTATAATTAGCTTTTTTGTGTTTTTCCATGAATTTCTCGATGACAGTGATCATATCTTATTCATCTTTGTAAACTTCTGTTGAGCAGTCAGTCCCTAGGACTTAAAATGTGCACAATAAATGTCATTTGAATAAACAAATATTTACAGTAACTTACCAATAAGAAAATTTCACCTCATTTCAAGTTAACTTGAAACATATTGTCCAAGATAGTTGCATGCCCCAATCCTGAGGGACAATCTTAATTAAGATCTTTGTTTACAAGGTCTGACCTTATCTGAGAGGTTTCCAATAACTCTAATATAATATACTCTTATTCATCACTCTTCTCCCCATCTTACTTTGATTTTCTTGATAATACCTATTGAAATATTTACCATTTATTCTTTGTTTTCTTTCACTAGAATGTAAGCTTTCTGAAAGCAATGTCTAGCATAGAAAGGGCTCTCAAAAATAATTGATTGAATACTTATATTGCAAACAGAGTAATTGGTGGTGCATTTGATTCTATATTTCCTCTGTCTTCCAATAAATTTTATATATTCCTTCAGTATTTTATAATGAAAAGCATAACAGTTAAATCTAACATATGTTTATTCTAATGTAATGAATATATGCTTTAAAAATTATGAAATGTTCTCCTCAGTAAACTATCCTGACATTGTATGAACTCTGAATCTAAAAATCTTCTACTAAATCCATACTGGTAATCATATTGATTAACACAGTATTGCCTTAAGACAATCTGCTAAACCAGCCATCTGTGTGCTCATGTTGTTATGGTAATGCTATCTAAGCCTAGATTAACTATAAAAATATATTGAGGTTTAGTGAAATCTAGGTGTATATCATGATTGATCCATATAAACTGGTCAAATGTTATTTTGAAATACTTTCTTTGACTTTGATTTTTATATAACCTAATACAATTATCTATAATCATCAACTTTCGAATAAATACATAAATAAGGCCAAAGCAATGATAACTTACTAGTATAATTATATTTTTTAAAACTCTATAATTTAAAAATATAATATATTTAGGTGGTACAAACTCAGATAAAAACATCTTATGATAAAAAGTGATCATGAAAAGAATGACATGGCAGATTAACTAGATAATTTGATTTTTACTTCTTGTTTTATTAACCTCTCTATTGGATTGACAGCTTTGGAAACTATGGCAATCATCTTTACTCCCTCTCTCCTGGCTTATGTGCCTAAGCATTTCTCTTTTTGGTAATCTTTAGGGCTGTTGAAAATGACATGCTAGGTATTTTTCTTTGAATAACATGAACTTTTAAAAAATATTACATTGCAATTACAATACAAATCAGTAGCCTTGTGTAATTAAAATGATAACAGTGTATTATGTATGTCCTGCTGACACCAAAAACCTAGCTTCTTCTTGCTCTTTATTTCTCCAGTTATCAGAAAGAACAGCTGTGGTTCTACATGGGGTCCACCTGGCAGCTTGAAGCCTCCAGATGCCAACTCCTGCTTTAAAAAGAAAAAGAAAGCACTCCTCCTTCAAGGTAATGTTTCCTTCAGAGGTAACTGGCATTGGAGTGGAGATGAAAAGAGAGAAATTAGAGGAGAAAAGGACCAGACTTCCATTTGATTTTCACCTGTAACAAATGCAGATGACTTGTAGTGAAAATACCAATTCCCTGACCAATGAATTATTCCTTTCTATTTGATAAATGTAAGTGAACTTTAATCTTATATTTTTCTGTGGAAATAAGTAATTTGGCTTTTTTGATCTTACTTTTTAAAATGGAGATTAGCCAAAGCTTTCCTCCCTACTGCAGAGAAGAGATAGGTATGTGACATTTACACCAAGAGGATGGAGCCATGAGAAATATCATAAAATGAAACCCTGGGGGAGGGAAGGAGGCCAGGCAAGGTTTTATGTGTATCTTATTAAATCCCAAGCTCTTTTGTTTTGAAGTTTTCATAAAACATTAAGTATAACCTAAAAGTTTTAGACTCTAGATTGATCAAATACTCTTCATTTAGATTTTATGTAAAAGTATACATACAGTGTGATTAAATACTTGAATACAACAAATGACTAGAGGAGACTTGGACTTATTTGTTTTGTAAAGATCACATTAAAATGCCGGATTTGCAAATGTCTAGTACTAGATTACCTAAAAAGGTGTATTTCTGATTACTTATCTGTATTTTTTTCAGAGAGGAAAACCTCTAAATTATATTCACTTGTTAATTGAGACCAAAAGAAGAAAAACAAGCCATCACAATTACAGCTGTGTTTGGGAAAACAAATTTCTGCCTTGCAGTTTTAGTTTCTCTCCAAAAAGAATCCCCTCTCATTGCTAGTCTAATCATGAATCATAATTCAACAGGACTCAGTCATGTTTGCAGGAATGAATTTTCCCACTTGTATGTGGGAAAATTTCAAGTTCACTTTTCCTTTTAACATTCTTAGTCTATATATCTATGCTGATATACGTATAACTGTTAAAATTACATTGGGCATGGTGGCTCACACCTGTAATCCTTTAGGAGTCTGAGATGGGAGGATTGCTTGAGGCCAGCTTGGGCAATATAGCAAGACCTCGTCTCTACAAAAAAATTATAAAATTAGCTGGGCATGGTAGGGCACGCCTGCAGTCCTAATTACTTGGCACTCTGAGGCAGGAGGGTCCCTTCACTTGAGCCAAAACTCAAAGCTGCAGTACTGCACTCCAGCCTTGGTGACAGAATGAGACCTTGTCTCTAAAAAAAGAATAAAAACATAAGATTCAATTATTTTTCTTCATAAGATTTCCTAGAGCCATTTTGCAGTTCTTCTTCCAGTATAACTTTATTATATACATATCATATTGTTTTTTGACTATGTATATATCTCCAAGTAATGCCTTTTCTTTCACTCTATTTGAATAACTATTAAAAAAATTTCTATCTTCTTTCACTACTTTATACTTGAGTCATAGCCCCTATTGGCTAATTTACAACTTGTACTAAGACAGTCTCATAAATGCCACCAGCATAAAATAATCCTATAGCCAAAAAATTAATATGCAAACCTCCCTAAAATTAAACTGAAGAACAGATGTTTAGTCCTTTGCACCCTCAAATATTTAAGTTTGCTTAGTTCACTGTCAAGTAGCTATCCCTCTTTATAATCAACAACTCCAACAATTCTTATTTTTAATTTATTAACACAGAGACATCTCATTTCTTATTCTACTGGGTGTCCCAAAAGTCTCATTACAAAGGAAAAATTTTGTAATAAATATTTTGTAAGTAAAGATACATTTAGCTACAATTTCCCATTTTCCCTATGTATGGCAGTTTTGGGGGAACTCTGTAGTTAAAATAAGATGACTTAACCAATACCTTTATCACAGAACCTCCAATTCTGAGAGCCACATATCTCAAAGACTAAGAGCACTGAGGCACAACTGTAATCTACAGATTGTCTTCTTAGGAATTCTTAACAGCTTCCATTTATAGACTAAACAACAAGAAATAAAAGGCAAACCAATGGTAGAGAAACTCAGAAAAAAAAAAGACCTTTAAAATTAAAATCCCACAACAGAAAAACATTCATTTAAACCCCTTCAATTGGGCACTGCTATTTAGAATACTAGTATTTTTAGATGAATATGCTATATTTATCTTTGTTTTGTTTTTAAATAAAATTTTCCAGAACAATGGTAATAAAACTGTACATTTGCATTTTTAAATTCCTTAAATATTAAAATTGAAAGCAAGCCATTTATTCATGTAGTTAATTTTATTTTTTCTTCCAAATCAAAGCCTGAAATCCAACTAGATTAAACCTTCTGAATCCCACCTCTCTAAGAACAGGCACACCTGCAGAAGAGCAAAGTTCTCATTGACCTTGGGAACACAGCAGTTTCAATGGAACAATCTCATTTAGTAAAAAGAAAACCATATGTGAATCAACATTAACCACTCTTAGCCCACATCAGGGATGATGGCTCCCTTGGCACTAGTTTGAATTTTGAGCAAAGGAATTTGGCCTGAGCTTCCCCCATGCTTAGCCAGAACAGATTGATAAAGAGGTACAACATTAGCTTAATCAGTTGCTCCATATTTCTGCATTTTTCTAAATATGTCCCTCATAAGTCTGCTTTCAATGGAAATAGAGAAAGAATGCTTCCACCTATATTTGCTCCTCTAAAATCCATTCCCCATGTATCAGAAAGCATTGAACTTATTAAATATGAGTAATAACACTACTAACACATTTATTGAGCACCTACTTTATGTCAGGAACTAGACTAAAAAAGTTACTTTGTTTCTTTGTTACTTTGAGTCCAAAAAAATTACTTTGCTTGTCATATATACAAAAATTCCTCTAAAATAACTATTATCCCCATGATACAGATGATAAAACTAAGGATCAGAGAGGCTGTGTGATTTGCCCAATGGCAGATTAATTACATAGGGCCCACAAAACCCTTACAATACAGTAATGATCCATAAGCATTGATTCACATTTTTCTACCTTCTATATTTAAAAAGCAAGTAGCTAACTTTTATATAGTGTTTACCATATGCTGGACATTGCTCTGAGTGCTTTATATGCATTAATTCATTAAATATTTCTGGTAACTCTTTGAGAAAATTACTGTTATTATTCCTACTCTATAGGGAGGGAAACTGAGACAGAGAGAGTTTAAGTAACTTGCCCAAGGTCAAAAAGCTGATAAACAAAGGAACCATTTTTTAATCCAGCAATTGGCTCCAGACTATGCGCTTTTAACCATGATGTTATACAAATATTAAGTAGGTTCCAAATAGCCTTTTTTATATTTGTTTATTAAAATGTATCACTACATGCGACTTGTACATTGAGACTTATTATAACAATGCAGAATGTCAATGTGAGTAATTCTATTCTAATCCTCTACCTGCCAAAACATGAGCAGGGGGAGACATATCAGGTATCAGAGGCATCATGCTGTATAAGAAGAATTCTGGGTCTTTTCCAGCAGTCAAAAATTTCAGAGCAATAAGCATTTCATCCTAAGTAAAGGTGTTTTGGCAGACCCCTCAGCACATCTAAACAGTACAACAAATGGTGGGTGAGAGGAGGTATACACAAACAGCCTTGCAGTACTAGGAGAGGTGGCACCTGACATATAATTTCCATGAAGTTGCCTTTTCTGAGTGATAGTACCCATCACAATTGTGATTCATAAAGATAATATAGTGAATCTGATAGGAAATGAATGCATATGAGGTGGATGGCACTTCATAAAGGAAGAGAAATCTAAAAGAATAGTAAAATTCTATTAGAAATTGAAGGAAAAGAAGGGATATTGTTATAATATCTAGTAATTTCTAATGGGTTTGCTGAATTTGGAGCAGAGGAAAAGAAATGATTATCAATCTGTCTTATGGGAACCGGTCATGATGTAACAGCTTGAGTTCAGAGATTTGCTCTACAAAAGCCAAAAGACTTGTTAGCAAATAATAATTTCATTAAGCAAAATAAAAAATATGTATCCGTAGGGGAAAGAAAATTACATCCTTCTTATCACTTAATAAAGTAGGAAATATCACCACTGAACTCAGACATGAGCACTGCCCAGATTTTAAGTCTTGAGATACTCATAGGAATGAAGTCTCTCTGAGTATTGGTGTTGTTTCCTTCCTCCACCCTTCCTTTCTTACTCCCCTGGGAGTTCAGCCTGGGACAATTACAGGGTTGCTATCACAGCAGCTGTCCCTGTTGCATGGTGCTGATTTTCTGCATGGAAAAAATGTGGACTCCAGAGAGAGATGACAGTGTGAGTTAACATTAAATCTGAATCTAGTATGGGAAGACATAGGTTTATTGTACTTTAAGAAAAAAAAACACTGAGTATAAATTCTTTCCTTAGAATTTTTATTGTTGCCATTGTCATTTGGGTTTTACTTAGCCACTAATACTCTGAAATGAATTATCTGAATAGAATTAATGAAGTATACAAATAACTTAAGGAAGTTTCAAACCCTAATTTCTGGCCCCTCTATATAATTTAATGCACAAACAGGAAAAGATGGAAAATGGTAAAATGAATGCATTGTTTTCTTAACCTAAGCAGATAAAATGTTTTTTGAAAATTAAATATCTTATCTTAGGCTATAAAATCTATTAATATGACTCTTTTACTAAAAAGAAAATGTTTCTCTTTGGTCTCTTTCTTAGAATTGTCTAATCCATTTAAAAGCCAGTTTCTACATTTCTGAACTTGACTATCTTCAAGAGAAGATTTCTATACAATCATTTAAAAATTTCAAAATGTATGGTTTTGGAGAATTATGTATTGATTATGACTACATCCAAAGCTTGGTATCAAAAGCTGAATTATTTTTTTCTTTTGAAATATAAGTACTGCAACTAAGGTGGCGTGGCACTATTGAAAACAGCTTGCCATATGCCTTTGATTTCACTGAGAGACAGACATGCCATCTGCCACCACGTTCAATAATAATTCAAAAAATAATCAAAAAGAAGAATGGCAGAAGATTGTGACCAAATGCAAGAATGTTGTCCCTCATGTGTGGTCTGGGATCAGACCTGGGTACTAGTTCAGATTACCTCTAGACATGAAGTCAGAGCCAGACAGAATCAACTAACTTCTCCTTTTTCCCGTGGCTGAAGAACTGAGAACAGTGTAGTTCACTCAGCATGATTATTGATACAGATTTAGAGAGAAGTCTTTGATGTGAATGTAAAACCCAAAGAACCTAGGGCAATTTATATTTTAAAGGAGTTTTGGCCCAGGGACTGGAATTAAAACAGGGAGAACTTTCTTATGCACAGTTAATTTACTTGTAAAAATTCAATACCTTCATGGGGGTTTGGTGAAAGGAAAAATGGCAAGAAATTGGGGACTCTCAGGGGGAATATATTTATACTTAGGGAAACGTGTAAGTCTATTTTGGTACTATATTTTATCAAGTGCTAAATCATCCAAGTGTGTATTTTAACTCTATATAATAAAATTACTGTGATAAATCCCTTAAGATGATTCCAAAAGAACAGAGGTAATTTTTCTAAGAAGCTTAAAAATAGAAATCGCTCTCAAATGCATCTATATAGTGCCCTTACAATCACTATTTTGCCCCCAAAGAGAAAAAGAGTAGAACAAAATTTAAATTATACAGGAAAAATTTTACAAGTAACCGTGTGTTTATTTGAAGGAGGTAAAGATTCAAACCCTATGAACCAAATTTTGGCCAAGAGAATACTGTGTCAGTCCATTTTGTGTTGCTGTAACAGAAGACCTGACTGAGGCTGGGTAATTTATAAAGAAAAGATTTGTTTTGCTCACAGTTCTGCAGGCCGGGAAGTTCAAGAAGCACGGCACCAGCATCTGCCCAGCTTCTGGTTTTTTGTGCTGTGTCATGATGTGACGGAAGGTCAAAGGGGAAGTGGACACACATGCGAAAAAAGAAAACCTGAGGGGCATCCTGGCTTTATAACAATGCACTCTGTGGGAACTAAATTATTCCTGCAAGAACTATTTCAGTCTCCCCAGAGCAAGAACTCTCTGGTTACCTGGAGAAGGGCACCAAGTCCTTCATAAGAGATCTGCCCCTGTGACCCAAACACCTCCCACCAAGCCTCACCTTCCAACACCACCACATCAGGAATCAAATTTCAATCTGAGTTGTGGTGGGGACAAGCAAAACAGGTCTAAACCATAGCAGATACCATATGAACAATGCAGCTGGATTTTGACCAATGCTTTCTTTGTAAAAGAAAAAGAACATATCACTAAACTACCAAACTAATTTTGAGAACAAAATACAATCCTGTTTCAAAAATCTATGGCCAAAATTACAAGGTAGCCTTTGGCCTACCTTGTGAGATTTATTTGAAGTATTTTATTCCAGATAACCAAGAGAAAAAATGGTTTCTGAATAATAGAATTTACAGTACTCTTCTAAGAAATAAAGGTAAATGGAAATACATATGTATAGCTTCCCAAAAGTATCTAATTATTGGAAATAACTATTTGGCCCTCTCTAGAAAGTTTGTGCCACCATTTATTGAAAAGTATTTAATAGGCACCTAAAAAGGCATTACAGGAAAAGATGTTAATACATGCCATTTCTATAACACTTTATAATTTATTTACAATATGTTTAACCTGCTTTATGTATGAATATTTTCCTGTTTTAGCAATAAGAAACTCAGGCTTAGCAGGGTTAATCACCTACCTAACGTCAAATCACTATTAAGTGTTGGAATCAGAAGTGAACGTAGGTCTTGGGCTCCTTGTGCTCGGTCCCTTTCCTCTCAGCCCAGGACTCCGTGCTTCAACATTCTGGGTTTGAAATACAATTCCATATAGTTGCCCTCAATATTTTCCATCTTCTTTGAGTGGAAGTACTCTGGAAACAGTAACATTTTAAGCTGTTCTCAGCAACAGACATCTCTGTACAAACTAAGGATTTAGAAATTTACATGCAAAAGTGAGGAGAAGTGTCCTTATGTCACAACTTGACACAATCTAGTTGTGTGGCAAGCTGGCAAGTTATTCATGCATGAAATAAACATAGTAAACAATATGTCCTCACTAAAAAATTTATCATATATTGAATTTGATCTGTACAATTAGACAATCAGACATTGTATCATGGGATTGATGTAGAATAAACACCTCAGGCTTGTCTATCCAAGTCTAATTTGCAAACACAGTTTATTAAAACTTGTTGGCATAGCACAGTGATATTAGGCAGAGAATCTTGAGTAGTAAAATGAACAATCTCTCTGCAAATTATCCAATAACTTATTGGTGGGGAAGGTCCGATTTCAGAAACACTTTGGTTGCTCTGGAAATCCCACTTGAGACGCAGGGGACACTGCAAACATAGGTGTCTCCGAGGGAAATCTTCAAAGACAGGATGAGTGGGGTAATGCAAGAAAAGTTTAAAATGTGCTGAATTTCTTGGAGAAAAAAATTTAAGTTCTTGAACAATATTCCTCTGAACCATATTACATCTACCATTTCTAGAAATATGTAAAGCTATTAAAAGCAAAAAGCAAAGGAAGCAGAGGAAGCTGGAAAAGGGTATCAAGGGAAAGCAGATAAGAAAACAGATCTTCTCAGTACAGTTCTTGGGGAATAAAACTGCATCAAGATACTCCAGGACATGACATCATGCCTCTGTCCAGGAGGGAGGAGAGATCTGGGATGTGGATAGAGGCATTTATAGAGTGCAGTTGAAACTCTGATCCATTCCTTGTCTAGACTCAAATCTCCAGAATCCCTCATCCACAGGGGAGTGTTCCCTTCACTTAGTGCGGTGGTCCTCAACCTTTTTGCACCAGGGACCAGTTTCATGGAAGACAATTTTTCCACCAACAAGGGTCGAGGAGGGAAGGGGAGACAGGGATGGCTTCGGGATGATTCAAGCTCATTACATTTATTGTGCATTTTATTTCTATTATTATTACATTGACACTTGATGCTTACTGATAGAGTTTTGATATGAGTTGGTAAGCAATTGATTGAGTATGGTCTCTGTGCAGTCAAACCTCTCTGCTAATGGTAATCTGTATTTGCAGCCACTCCCCAGTGCTAGCATCACCACCTCAGCTCCACCTCCAATCATCAGGCATTAGATTCTCATAAGGATCTAGATCCCTCACATGTGTAGTTTACAGTAGGGTTCGCCATCCTAGTAGGGTTCCTGCCGATCTGACAGGAGGCGGAGCTTAGGTGATGACAATGATCTGACAGGAGGCAGACCTCAGGCAGTGATGTGAGTGATTGGGAGTGGCTATAAATACAGATGAAGCTTTACTCATTTGCCCACCCCTTTACCTCCTGCTTTGTGGCCCAGTTCCTAACAGGCCATGGACCAGTACTGGGCTACCACTCAGGGGTTAGGGACTGCAGACTTAGTGGATCTAAGTATGTTAATAAAACATTACCCAGAGCTCTTCAAAGAAGAAGGGGGAATGAAATGAGCTCTAAGTTTTCTTCCAACTTTGACATGAGAATTTGATGATAAGTGAAAATCCTAATGATATTTTTAATTTAAAAATTGGAAATTTTTGTCAAAAATCCATGTTTAGGGGCTCCTTTATCCACAGGTTGAGAGGTAGGTGGCTGATGTTATACAATCAATTTTCTATTAAGTTTGGGATACAGTTTTTGTCTCCAGATAATGAAAGAAATTCTGTTAATTGGTACTTGTTTTTAATTCTTCTTTGTTTTTTTCTGTTTTCCAGTTGCTCTTTTTTTCACTTGCCAGTTTAGGAATTTGCTTGGCTCTTTTCCTCCATTTAATGACTATATTTAAAAAAGGATTTGGCTAGGTGCCTAGAGGCTCTTGGGTGTTGGGTGCCATATAAACAAAATTAATTACTAACTGCAGTGCCAATATCACATCACTAGCAATGAGAGGTTAGTTGATTAAAAAAAAGACAGTAGTGAGAATTTCAACAAATAATAGCATGCATAAAATGAAAAATTAATAGAGATAACCCTACATTGTAAACATTTGTGTATTTTTTTCCAAATGTATTCATATATATTATTTCACCTGGTTGTCAAAACAACCTCATGTGTTAGATACTACAGATATTACTAACCCTATTTTACAAAATTGAGGAACTAAGCCTTAGAGATATTAATCTGCTATTTACATTTTTTATTCACTCAACAAATACTTAAAGAAAACCTACTAATTGCCATTGCAGCACTAGGAATTGGAGGGTGAGCAACTGTCCCAGTTTGCTCAGAACTGAGGGGTTTCCCAGGATACAGACTTTCAGTGCTCAAATGCTACAATCCTAAGCAAACTGGATGGTTGGTCATCCTAAGAGCACATCATGGTGTAAGTCAAGTCACAAAATAAGCTGTTTGTTAGATGGAGATCTCTGTGTTTCTCTTTTCACTATCCTTGCCTCACTTAGGACTTTTCCTTCTAGACCCTACTCCCAGCATTATACTAAAAGTTCTCCTTAATATTGCCGGTGATCCCCTAAGCACCAAAAATATCCCTCTGGGCCCCCAAGTTATTTGCCCTGTTTAACATTTTGACTACCTTCACTCTTTCGCTTGCTCTTCTCTCTCCTTTCGTAATGCCCTGCATCCTCCCACTTAAACTTTAAGCACACAGCACCCAAATTTATATCCATCGCTGCCATGTGATGGTTTTGACACCTGGATGTGTATGATTGAAAGCTATCTCCTTGACTTCTGGCTGCCCAACCAAGCACTCAAAAAAACACAATGTTGTTTTCTCAAAACAAAAATGTTGTTTCCTCCACAGCCAAGTCCTCCTCTTGACTTTGCTATCTGTTGTTTGAAAACACTGCTCTCTTGGGACCCGGCTCAGTCTCAGTCACCAGCGTCCCTCTCCCTCCCTATTCACATCTGAGGCTACCAGTTTTGAGCAAGCAGTCCTCTAGAAAGTCTTTCCTACTCCTCCCTTCCTCCCCCTGCCCCTTGCTGTTACCACCTTAACTAAATTCCTCTTTATCTCCCTCTTGGATTGTTGTTCTAGTCTCCTCCCTGAAACAATACCACCCTTCTTCGTCCTGCTCATTTTTTAATTCACTCCAATTTAGTCTACACTTCTCCCAGGTTCAAATAAATTTCAGTCTTAATTCCTAATGTTCTTTGCTATAACCCCCGCCCCAATTCTCCAGCCAAAATAAACCACTTGCTATGCAATCCTTTCCTCTCTGTGCCTCTGTTATATTATTCTTTATGTTTATGATACTGTTTCTGGTGAAAATCTTACTCACCATTCAAGTGAATCTTAAATTTCAAAGTTTCACAGAAATGTTTTATAGTTTCAAAGGGATGTGAGCATTCCCTCCTTTGAATTCATTTCACTTTGTACTTCTGAATTATTCATCTCACTTGCTTTGTATTGTAATTATTTGTATTCTTTTCTCAGTCTTCCAACCAGATTGTATACTCTTTGAGACCAAGACTGTCAGACTCATTACAGTATAGCTGCTTAACCCAGCAGGTGTTCGTCATGTTTTTATTAAAGACTGAATTGCTCTAACTCCTCACCCAATTCTGGCTTTTAAAATGCCTTTTATAAGTTAGTCATTTCAGATATTTGCAATTTAGTGTGTTACTTAAGCAAATATATAATGAATGCATAAACAGTGTACTTTAAAAAAAAAAAAAACTCAGACACCCAAGGATATCCAACATCGACACAAAGTTCCTGAGCACAGAGGTATCCACTAGGATCATTACTTTAGTGTGCTTGTTTGTATACTAACATGTTGCCAGGCCAGCCAGCTCTTTATCAGCTCCCCTGCAGAAAAGGCCACAGAGTAGGAGAGCTATTCCAGGCTGGGCAATCACTTGCATTCAGAAAATGGACTTTAATTGAGTAATTTTTCAGATGGTTGAAATTGAATTGATATTGCACTGCAGGAACAATTCCTGTTTGGGGCCTAAATTGTTTCTCCCCTATTTAGAGGGGGCCACAACATAAGCATGGATTCATGCAATTTGGTAATTATAAATATTTGGATTTTAAGACAATCTCAAAAGAAACTCATCAATTTAGGCTTTAAAGGGTTTCACTTAATTAACCTGGAATCAATTGAAACACTGGAACTAAAAGGTTCATTACAACATTTGTTTAGTCTTTATGGACCCAATTTCCAAAACAGCAAAGTTAAAGAGAAGTAGACTCATTTTTCATGATGTTTTCAAAATATTCTCCTAAAGGCTTTGGACTTGCATCTGGAGGGCAAAATAAGAGATTAATGAGAAAAAAAAAAATCTTTTTATTTTTTACCTTACCCACTGCCCTCCTTTCAAATCTCTCCCCATCATAAAGTTTCTTCAGCCATGCACAAACACTTCAGGGACTGCTACCTCAGACACTGCCATCAATGCCTGGAGGATTGAGACTTAGTCTTTGCATCTTAATTACAGCTGATTCTCATTCCCGTGTTCTGAGCTGAGTTATAGCAAGGAAAGGGGAGATGTATGAGTGACCCATGTATCTGGCATCTAATATCTGCTACTTCAGATTTGGGGTTTGATTTAATGTCTCTACCAGAGAGTTTGAGGAAGCAAAGTCTTTTATCTTCTTTAAATAAATTCATGCACTGACACATGATTTACCTTCTCTGGCAGTTTTATTATTCAGAACAATGGGCTTTTTTAGTTGTGCAATATTTTGGCTTTTCCGTTTCCTCTCACGTTTATAAACAAAAACATTCAGTTTAGTAATTTAAACAAACATAAAACAAAGTGGTGCGTGGCACTGAAACTATGAAAATGCCATGTTGTCATTGTCATTTTTTTAAATAAAGGACATAGAATTGGAAGCAAAAGAGTTCTCAACCTTTATATTTAAATAACAACCTAAATTCAGTACATTAAAATGACCTTTTCTGTGGATGCATTGTATTCATTACCTCTTCACCCTTTGATCTATATGAAACTTTGTATGAGTCGGTTTATGAATAATTAGGACTTCTGCTCTGCATGAAGGCTCCAGCCACAGCAGTGAGCGGGGCCCAAGTCCCACCTCTCTTTCACTAGTGAATTGCATATAGCTGCCTTGCAGTAGCCTTTCCCAAATGACTGAGCACCTCTTTTTTTAACACACATATACCATCTGTTCTTCCAAACTTTTCCAGGCACTGTACTGGCTCACAGGAGTACGTTTTTTTCCTAATTGACCTGCTTAGAAATGGCATTGTTTTCTAGTTTGCACAAAAGCACCACATAAGCTAGCTGTAGCATGGATCTGATGGATCGGATGCATGTTTCTAGATGAATGGTGGAAACAGAATGCAACCATAATTAAGCAGGTTTCACTAACAGAAAGAAATCATACAACAGTTTTGCTAATCCAGCATTCACTTGCATTGAAAGTCAAATAATGACAAGAAGGGGAGTTGGAAAGACACTTGGGACTCTGGCAGAAAGTGTTCATAGGGGTATGTCCCATTGGAGAAAGTGTTATGGAGTGAATAGAGCCTCAGGGATACAAGAACTAGGTCTATGTCATTCAATGCGGCGTCATTACCAGGAGGGCAGGTGGAATGGAATAACCCTATGATTACTGTGAAGTAGAACACACCTTAGCGAGGTGTGTCTCTAGGTGGAATATTCATTCTAAAAACAAGACGGTACTGCATGGGAAGGCACATCCTGAATTTAATAGGGAGATCCTTGAGGCACAAGAAGATAACAAAGACATGTAATAACTGTAAAGTACTGGAAGAAATGGACAAACCTGATTGCTGTCTTCTTCATCTCCCAGTGGATGCTGATGGAGAAATCAACCTCTCTGCAACAGATGCTGCTATGATTCCATGCTCTCCTGCAACACTTGTTTCTCTCTTCTTTTTACTATGGGAACTTTTTTAATTCTTCTTCGGAACAATCTCTAACCCTATCACTTCCCCCTTTACTTATAGTAGATGTTAACTAACATTTAAAGAGAAATTGAAGATGAGCTACTGACAGCTGCTTCTACTTAAATCATTCATTCATTTAATAAGTATTGATTAAGCATTTGCTGTATGCCAGGTACAATAACAGGTGCTATTTATAAAGAGATGAACAAAGAGACAGGTGCCTGTGCTCTTTGAGCTTACTGTCCTAACCAGAACCACATTCATTCTTCCTGCCTGCCTGCCTTATTAAATCTTATTAAATCTGTATTAGATCCTGTGTGTTCTGTATCTTATCCCACAAGACTTCCTCAGTGATTTTTAAAACACTCCCTCCTCACTCTTTTATCTTCTCTCTCCTTCCTATCAGCATGTAACATTCAGTTCTCTTTAAACTTCCCCCTCAAGCTCTCCTGAGATTCTGGATACCGCTCACTTGCTCTCTCCCTTCTCTTCCTCACAGATTTAATGGGCACATTGCTGGCTCTTGGTATCTTCACTTCCTAACCTACCATTCTAAAATTGCTAAACTTGCTCTCATTAGAGTTACAAAACCCAGTGAGTATAGTTTAAATCTTACTGACTCCTTGGTAGCATTTTAAATGTTAAGCAAACGTTTCTACATTAATAATCCTCTTCTCTAGTCTTCCAAAGCAACACAAACTCTGGTTTTCTTCTTAAATTTCTGGCCATCCATTCTCAGTCTCTTTTATGTACTTCTCTTTCTCTAGACTTCAGATAAATGCTGGCATTGTGCTAGGGCCTCATCTTGTTTCCCTCTCTGCACCTCTCTTGGATGATCTCACCAGTGAAATGGTTTCAGTTACATAAACCTGTGAATTTTAAATCTTAATGTAAGAATCAACTGGAAAATTGGATTTGATAGACGTAGTTTGGGCTAAATTTAGTATTTTAAGAAACACTCCTGATAATCCTGAGAAAAGTAGTCATCACGCTCAGATTACCCTTACAACCTGAGCTAAACTATAAATTCTATGAGGGTGCAACTTGTGTCTGTCTTACTTACTATGGTATTCCCAGAGTCTAGCAGGGTCTCTTACAAACACAAGTGTTCATTTAATATTTGTAGAACAAATGAATGCATATGTAGGTGATCTCCAGGCTAGATTTCAGTTCTCATTTTCCACCAACCTCCAGTCTCAAGGAATGGCCCATCGCCCACTAATATATCAATCAGAAACCCCAATTCTTCCATTTATCTCAACCCTGCCAACCAATCAACAAGTATATCTACTTTAATATTCTGATATCCTGCAAGTTCCCCCTCTCCTTTCTAGCACTATTGCCAATGTGCTGGTCCAGGCCACCATCTTTTCTCAACCAGATTATTCCAATGTTCTTCTAACTAGTCACACTGCCCCTATTCTTACTCCACATTTTTAAACAAAAATTACATCATTACAGTCCAAACGTGTTACCATGGTTTGCATTGCCCTTTATGAAATGGCCTCTGCTTGCCTCAGTAAACTCGTTTTCAACATTGCTCACCCCTGTTCATCCCACTTTATGCTCTACTCCATATATTTTGCAAAGTATTTTCCTTGCTTTTTATTCTAACGGTATTTCCTTTTACAAAAGCCTTTAAGTGTGTATTTATTTAAAGGCCTGTTCCAAGTGAGAAATTTTATTTTAGGTCTCATCTATGTAAGCTACTGAGTTTTTCATATTTCTACTCCTTTACAGTTTCCAACTACCATTTTTCAGCTTTTGTTAATTTAATCTGAAGTCATTGGTATAGATCATTATTACATTAAATTATTACTGCATTGTTAATTTTGTATGATATATCTTTTCTTTCAAGAATAATTTTTTAAAATTTTAGTTGTTTCATAACAATTAAAATTATTTCAAATTTTTTCTATTTAATTGGTTTTAGTGAAAAACTTTTTTAGTGCTTTTATGCTTTCTCATTCTACTAAATTGTATCTCTAATAATTTTTCAAGAATGTGAAAAGTTTAATTTTTTTTTTGTTTTTTTTTTTTTTGAGACAGAGTCTCACTCTCTTGTCTGGGCTAGAGTGCTGTGGCATCAGCCTAGCTCACAGCAACCTCAAACTCCTGGGCTCAAGTGATCCTCCTTCCTCAGTCTCCTGAGTAGGCATGCATCACCACACCTGGCTAAGTTTTCCACTATTTATAGAGATGGATTCTCACTATTTCCCAAGCTGGAAATACTTTTCTGTAGTCTTATAATTTCTAGTACAAATATCATTTAAAAAGTTACTTGTTAGTTTTGTTTTTTAGTTTATATACATTAAACTCACACTCTGTTATTAACAATTTTATGGATTTTGACAAGTACAGTTATGTATCCATCACCCCAGAACCATACAGAAATTTTCCTTCATTCTAAAATTTCCCCTGTGCAACCTCTTTGTAGTCACCCACTACCATAATTTGCAGAAGTTTTTAATATTGATTTTACTTTTTAGTCTTTTTTATATGTTTATGGTTACTTTATTGGCTGATTATAGAGGAAACCTATCTCAATTGAGATAGGCTTACCATAAAGCATCTTTCTGTTCATTCTATGTTTAAGAAGTATTTACCAAGCTCTTCCTATCGCCATACATCTGGGTGGGTACAGAGTATATACAGAAGAACACTTCTTATGAAAGGTTATGTTCCTTGCATATAGTATTTTTAAAATTTCAATCATTTTATTTCTTTATAATTGACACTTAAAGATTTAGTTGAAAAATCAGCAGAAGCTTTATTTTAAAAAAACAATTAGAGTCACAAAAAATGTTTAATGTCATACTAATGAAGACATATTAAGGAAGACAGTACAATGACCCTCATGAACTATACTTGCTCTTAGTAATGGTAATGATATATCTAATACAGTGGTTTAAAACAATCCTATACTACACGTAGCAAATTTAAATGCATCAACCCTGTAACTTTAGAATATATATAAATTCCATTGTAATATTTATTTTAGAATTTACAAATATCAAACCAGTAGACTTTGCTTGTTAGGTTTAATTTCTCATATACTTAAGAAAACTCTGGAGATTGTTTCTTGATGAACTGGTATCACACACCAAGTGTACGTGTACATGTGTGCATTTATTGGGAGGGGCCAAGATTCGCCTTTGAATAATTTGTAATCTTATCTTCGCTATTGTAGTCTCTCTCTCCTTGGCTCCACAGAATCTAGTCTGCTTAAATACCAAATAGTACTGAAGAAATTGTATTCAGAGAATTTTTAAATAAAGTCTAATTATCTTTAAAAGAGACAAGTAGAATTAGGTTATTCTTTCCATTACAATAATTATGTGTTGTAAAAAAGAACAGTTGGATGAATTCAGAAAACTAATGAATTAAGTTATGTAACGTGTAGTCCCATTCACTATATGATTTTTTAAGAGAGAGAATTTCTGTATTAGCAAATTATCTAGTATAAGACTCTCATACCTATTCACTAGTTTGTGTTCCTCAAATCAACTAACAGAAAAATATTGTGATTCTGCCTTACCTGCAATTTTGTGGGCAAAATGGTACACCTGCTTTAACCTGTATGATCAAATGACGCTGCTTTCAAAAATATTTTAGAAAAGACTACTGCCTTGACAAATAGGTTTCTCAACTGTATTTATATAATGCATTTTGAACAATTCTTACAATAAGGGGGAATACAGAAGCATTTGTAACTTTGCCGAATGGAATTGAGGGCCACAAGAAGAGAGAACTTTTTTTATTTAATAGACTTGGGAAAACCATCCTATGACTATTATCCCAGAGTCTGAGAGTTAGAGGGGACCACAGAGGTCATCTAGATATCAGGTTTTGTAATTCAATCTTGTGTTTACAGTTGAATGTTCTTTGTAGCCCCGTTATCTCTTTACTAAAAATAAATGTAGTGAATGTTAATAGAATGTGATCTCTTTGGGAAACTCTTCAACAGAATGATTAATTAACTGAGAGAAAGGTTAGATGATAACAAATAAAAACGAGTGTTTTTTTAACTCAACATTCAAAAACACATTTGACATTTTGTTGTAAACTATGTTTCTACAGCTGTTAGACTAATTGTTTTGCTAGTTTCTAATTGCAGATGTTGGCAGCTGGAAATTAGGAGCAAGTAGTAGTTTCTCTAGGGAATAGAATTAAATGTGTGAAAACATGAGATTACATCATGCTTTTTCAGTTATCTTCAACACTGCTGTGAAGATCGAAGTTTCAAAATCTCTACTAATCATTGTAAGGGTCGGATAGCCTTAAATATTAAAAAGCTTTAAGCCTCTATAGATATATAAAGGCATGTCACTTTTCAAAAGCAAATTAGATGACAAAGAAATCTTCATGGCCAGAGCAAAGGAAGAAAAATAAGGATTTATTTGAATAATTAAATAAAAGAGGGAGTTTTATTGAATTATTCAGATAATTGCTTCAATTCTCCCACTTAGCCTTGCCTGTGCAGACCTGACAAAATGCCCTTTTCTCCTATATTTAATCTCCAGAGCAACCTAAAAGGATGCTGACAAACACTAATTTTGCATTATGAAATAGTCTCAGTAAGTGACAGCAATTTCAAGATGAATGTGTTGGTCTCCTGAGAATAGATTTTGGGAAAGAAAAAGGTACTCTTAAACTTTATCTTTAAAGCAAGGTATAGTGACTCACACTGGTAATCCTAGCACTCTGGGAGGCCGAGGAGGGAGGATTGCTTGATTGCAAGAGTTTGAGACCAGCCTGAGTGAGAGTGAGACACCGTCCCTTCAAAAAATAGAAAAATTATCCAGGTGTGGTGACACATGCCAGTAGTCCCAGC
Source organism: Eulemur rufifrons (assembly GCF_041146395.1). Classification (NCBI taxonomy): domain Eukaryota; kingdom Metazoa; phylum Chordata; class Mammalia; order Primates; family Lemuridae; genus Eulemur; species Eulemur rufifrons. The sequence continues at coordinate 66,910,374 of NC_090997.1, read as the reverse complement.
TACTCAGGAGGCTGAGGCAGAAGGATTGCTTGAGCCCAGGAGTTTGAGACTGTAGTGAGCTATGATGATACCACTGCGGTCTACCCGGGGCAAGAGAATGAAACTCTGTCTCAAAAAAAAAAAAAAAAAACCAAAAACAAAAAGAACTTGATCGTTAAGTCTTGTATAATATTGGTAACTGTCTTACACTGGTATTTTCCAATCAAAGAGACTGCTGAAGACCATTGCTTCTCTAGCAACTAAGGACAAAGAGTGTCTATTCCTAGAGGTATGCTTTATATTGTGCCGATCACTCAGCTAGTCACTTACATTAAGTCTCTGGGGTTCTTCTTTAAGATTTACATTCAGTTGTAGAGTAGGGAAGAGAGATAATAAAGATGGGGAATTTAAAACACATCCAGACTTGTGCTCTGTTAAGAGAATGAAAAGAAAAGCTGTAGACTGACAGAAAATTTGCAAATCAACAATCTGACAACTTGTATCCAGAATTGTTTAAAGAGCCCTCAAAATTCAACAAAATAAGAAAATAAATAATCCAACAAAATGAGAAAAATATTTGAACAGATGCTTCACTAAAGAAGATGGATAAGTGGCAAATAAGAAAGTGAAAAGATTCTAAACAGCTTTAACTTTTAGGGAAATGCAAATTAAAACCATGATAAGTTACCACTAGGCACCATGGAAGTGGTTCAGACTTAAAATATCTGACAACATCAAGTGCTGGCAAGAACATAAAGCTACTATAAATCTCATACATTACCGGTAGGCATGCAAAAAAGTATAGCTACTCTGGAAAACAGACAGTGTTTTATATTTAAGTGTATGCTCAGTCATATGACTCAGCAACCCCCTCCTAGATATTTACCTAGAAAATTTAAAAACTTATGTTTGTGGGGAAAAAAACCTGTAAATGAATGTTTTTATATAAGCTCTCTTCATAATCACCCAAACCTGGAAATAACTGTATGTCTTCCAATGGGTGAATAGATGAACAAACAGTAGCTCATACATATAATGGATACAACTCAGAGATAAAAAGAAATGAGGAGTTGACATATACAACAACATGAATAAATCTTAGAAGCTTTATGCTGAGTGAAAAATCTAGTTTTCAAAATTATACTATAAATGAATGCATTTATATGACATTCTAGAAATAGGAAAAACCACAGCAATGGAAACAGATCAGTGGTTACCAGGGTGAGGGGTGGGGGCCAGAGTTTGATGGTTCTTGGTATCCTGACTGTTGTAATAGCTATTTGAATCTATGTGTTAAAATTAATATAACTTTATACTAAAAAGTTAATTTTAATGCATATTAAATTTAAAATTTTAGAAATTAAATATTAGCTTCATAAATACTCAAATTATGATATAATAATGTCTTTTTCTAGTTTTACCGGTCTCTCACTTTTTTTACAGCATGTTACTCATTGACATTTTTAAATTAGTAACAATTACCCATTCTATGGAGAGTTTGTACGAGAAAGATTGATAAGTTTCTCATAATTGATTAAGTGTCCTTGTGCTTTAAATCTAAGTATGTGAGATAAAAGGTACCTTTTATCTCAAAGTCTGACCTAAGGGTACTGTCAAACTCTCCTTCGAGGAAAATCAGGAAGCAAGTTCTGGAACATTGCCAGTTCTGAGACAAGAAATTCTGGGGTCTACCATGCTAGAGTTAATAGCTGAATTTGAGAAGTGGTGTTTCTGCCTCCTCAGTTCTGCTGTGATAATTCCAGAGTAATTTAGACATTAGAAATAGAAAATCCCTGCAAATCAGGGCCTCTGTTACTGAGAGACAGTAATCTTGGCCAAACTATAAAGTTCTAGCTCCCTCTGTGGCAACTCTCAAAGTTTAGCCTCTCTTTCACACTCATACAGTAATTTAAGATTTGGGTATTCTTTTCCTTGCTTTTCTATATATTGTCCTAAGCTACAGGGCATAAATTCTGCAGCTGCTATGACATCCACTTTATCTTCCCTTTCTTCTCAACTTTTAAGTCCCACTTTTCTGGATACTCTCAAAAAGAGCAGACATAAATCCAGAACTGTACATCAGATTAGATGAGAAGTCTCCAGATTGGGTGTGAAGTCAGGATAAAAAGGCATGATTATCCAGAACAACTGGCCATGGCTTATTCCATGGAGATCAGCATAAATCTTAGAGGGGAGACTTAATCTTCTTCATTCTCAGCAGCTGTTTTCATGTTTAATGAGAAGAAAAGAGAGTAGCTCTTTATTTGGAAAAGCAAGGGTGTTTGGACTGATTTTTTTCCAGAGAATTGGTGCTCTATGCATAAATGATCTTTTAATAGTTTTCACTTTTTGTATTTTAACATGTCTAGTTTTAAAGGGTTAAAAAGATTTAAAAGAATGGTTTAACACTCTCCAGAGGAAAGGTGAGATATTGGCCAAGTGATAGACCACTTATAAATTACCCATCATGATTTCTACATAACGGTTTATGAGGTCAAACAAAAAGGAAGAGATAAGCAATTTTAAACAAAGCTGTCTAGAGACCCAGGTGGGACATTAAGTTAATGACTATGCTGTTATGAGTAGAGAGGCCACCTCTATTCTGAAGCAGGTGTATTTGTATCCTAAGCCTTTTAATTTAGTGTCTCTCCCTAGCTCTGGTCCTCAAACTGTGGCTATAGGGCCATATATAATGCTGCATGATTCTCTATGGTCATTCATAAACTTGTTCTTTATATATTATATATTGTATAATGTGCCAGTATTTTATTTTTAGCATAAAATATTACTTATCATATTTAATTTTTAAAGGACACAGTAATGTCTTTTGTCAAAAGCAAATCGAATTTTCTGATTAAATTTATGAGAAGCTTGTTTAACTCGATGAGTGACAATTTAGGTAAGATGTGTCATAAGGTTTTGTTGCTACAATAGGTACATTTAAAGAAAAAGTTTGCACCCACTTCTATGTATTCAAAAGCTTTCTCTTAAATTCTAAAAAATGCTTACTGATTGACATCAGAGTGAGATTTCTTAATATAGAGGCCTATTTTCTAAAAAATTGCATCCAGATCGTTGCATTGGAACCCCTTGTTCACAGACACAATATCACAGTGCTGGCCTCTTTAAACATCAAGGCCCTGCCTTTCTGACAATCTTGTCTACTATCTCTTCTTTTCCATTAGTCTTTATTTTTACAACCCTCGCAAACAGTTTGAATCATTGTAACTCTAAAATATGTTTTGATAACTGGTAATCAAAAATCATATAATTTACATTTTAAAAATAGTTTTGACAATTCTCACTTGTTATTCTTACTGATGTAATGGAATTGTTGTCTCAGTACTTCTTCCCCTCCTTCCAACAAAATCATGAATTTGCTTAGAACTACATTAATCCATAATTAATAAGGTGATACAATCTGCCTTCCTTGTAGGCAGTGACCATATCTTGCTCTTGTATCTCTCCCACTTAGCATAAAGCCAGAAACAAAGTCAAGAGTAGCGTTTGCTACATGTTTAGCAACACTTGCTACATGTTTGCTGAATAAATGAATGACTATCATATTTCCCTACTGTTTCTGGAGGTAAAAATAGCACTTCTGATATATCTCATGGCTGTGCCTGATGTCTATCTTTAGGTATGGAGATTTTCTCTTTGACTCTCTTTCATACCTTCCCCAAAACTCTGTCCTTCAATGATAGATTGCTTGTGGTTTTTGATCTGGCCTCTTTCCTCTAGAATGCTCCAGTCCAGCACTAGGCTGCTTCCGAATTGACTCTGGAACCATTCACTGGCTCATGTAACTTCACCTTCTTCACCACCACACCAGAAATCAGCCAAACATTTTTGTTTTATCTTTTAGTAAATCTCAGTTCATACCAACTGATGGAAGCAATGCTTTTCTTAAAGTAATTTTTTTTAAAAAAATGAAAGAAAATTAAGTTCAACACAGGATAGTGCACTTGCTTAATAAAATAATTAAGAAATGGAAAATAGCTTTCGTTTATTCAATTAAAAATAATTTATTGAGCACTTACCATGTGCCAGGCTCTGTGTTAACCACTTTACTTAATATTTCGTTAAGTCATCATAACATCAAAATGTAGACATAATTTTGATTCCCAAGTTCCAGGGGATGGCACTAAGACTTGAAGAAGTTGAATTGATCTGCAAGGGAGAAGTAGAACCCAGATGATTTTGACTTCAGGATCAGGGCCCATAAGTGCAATTTAAGTATTCCACGAAATTCACATATACAAGTCAACATTTACACCAATTCTGGTTATATCTTTAAACATGTTTTTACACCAGAGTCACAGTTACAGCTACATTTTGGTGTGCGCCATTCAGACTACCATTTTCTGGTTCCTATCGATGGAGATAATGGCCAATAGGGATGTGCTCTCCAGGCTCCAGATGGAGTCATCCCTTGATAGTCTAGTGGTGATGTTTAAGGATATTTTAACCGAGGAAAGTAGGCAAAAGGTGAGGAAAAATATAAAGCAAAGAGAAAGGAGATGTATTTCTAAGGGAACTAGCTTTACACAGAGTACCTTGGACCTAGAAGGATTGAGGAAAAAAATTGCCAGTTGTCATAAACCCAAACTGGCTGGAACGCCGGGCAGTTTGTGTGCAGGTGAGAGTGCGGCAGGATGCAGCAGCTTGCATTTGCAGCACGTCTTCATCCACCTCGGTGCAGGAGTTCCTCCTACCTGTCCGTTTAATACTAAATACCTAAAGTGCATTTTAAAGCTTCATATCAGATTTGTCCTCTTGAAAAGCTATTAAGCTATTTACCCTGCAGCCCAGAGGGCTCTTCTTCGGTAAAACTGATTGTACCACACCATCACCATTAGAACAGCCGTGCAGGGTTCTAAACTGCAAAAGGTCACCAGTACTTCAACTATGAAGGCCTTTCTTCTTTTACAAAAAAAAAAAAAAGGAAGAAAATGGTAAATCAGTATTTTCAATTTTTCAAGAACAAAAACTGACATGAAAGCCCAGACACCTTTTTTCCTTCTTTTCCACATACTCACAATAACTGAATTCAATTGCAAAACCTTGGAAGGAAAGTTACCTCATTATGTTATGATCTAAGCTGAAATCCATTTTAATTTCTATTCCTGTATCTAGATATTGATTACATTCTTCAGATATCCCACCTGTTAAGTGTGGAAATTTCTAGTAATTGATGACATAAAGAAGAATCTGGGCACTATTTTAGGCTGATTTTGTAATGATAAGCCAAACCGCCCTGCAGTGGAGTAATAAACAAGCTCCCCGCAAAGGTGCCCATGGGGAACCACAGTGAGTAATAGCTGATCTCCTGTGTGACATCAGTTCAAAGCAGGTGTCCTACAGTCATCCTTGAGACTGGGGTAAGACTGTGGCCGATTCACACATGGTAGAATATAATAGGATTGTGAGTTGTATCAAAGCAGTACATTAACAGATTATCAGATTATCAATTTTTCCTTCATAAATACCCTACCTTCTTACAACCTAGCTATTTGTAAGTATTCATCTTTTAAAATCTTTCTCTCCTGTTTTCTGTGAGCAGATTTTCAATGAACAGTATATTCAGAGGCTGAGAAAGGATGCCTTTAATAGAAAGAAAGCAAGAACTAAAGGAATTTTCAGTGAAACATGGCCTTTATTATAGATAAAAATTAGATTCCTTAAATGATTTATGGATGAATATAATTTGTTAAACACTACATCTTCTGATTTCCTATAAATAGGCAACTCTTTCTCTGGATTTTCTCTGAATCATTTAAAGACAAATTTTATATTGTTTTGACATTAAAAATAGTTTCTTTCAAGAGAAGACAAAGTACTGAAAGCTCTAGAATTGGCATGAGGATAAGGACATTGAAGGACAAGGATCTTACTAATGCCTCTCCCAATCCAAAATAAATAGGATCAAGAAATATTTATTTCAATATTTGAGCATCTTGTCCATTGTGGTTAAGTTGAAACTATTTCTATAAGTAATTCAGGAATGTAGATTACTGGAATCATAGACAATCTCACTCTCTTAGAGGGGGAGCAATAGATCAATGAACTGTGGGCTAACCTGGCTATTTGGTGATTGAGGGTAGAGTGAAGGAGGTGGACAAGAAGGTTAACAATCACAGTAATGAGGCAGTCCTAAAAATTCAACTTAGTAGCTAAATATTATAAGAATTTTCCACGTGGATTCTTGAAGCTAATTGGCTTTGTGATAGAGACTATAATAAGAATATCAAAATTGAGGGACAAAATTTAAGGGATATTCATAAAATCTAGTTCAGATCCCCATGACTCTTTCATGTCACTTAACTGGTCTGTTGTTCTACTGTGCCACCCCCTCTGATGTTCTTGTTTAGAAAGAAAATGAAAATTTATCTGAAGTTTTCCCACTTTAACCTTCCTGTACTCCTAGGTATTATTCAGTGTTTAAGAGGTAAATCCTTCCACTCCTTAATTATCACTTAAAAAGAGTTAGGCATTGTGCTAGACAAGAGAGAAGAGAGGACAGACTATGGTGCCACCCTTTAAAGGGAGGAGGGAAGACAAAATATGCAGATATGAAATAGCTGAACAATTACCCCCAGACACATAGACAATGGTCTCAAACACTTAATAACTAAAGAGCTAAGAGAACTAAAATGGGGAATAAAGATCCTCTTGGGGTAAATTTAAAGAAACTTCATTGAGGAAATCATTTGGGTTCAACCTTAAAGTAATCATAAGACTTGGTTAAGAAGGGAGATAAGAAACTGTGTGGGAAGAAAGGAATATTGTCATCCAAAAAGCAGAAGCAAAATCAAGCAGGATGTACTTTCCCTAAGTAATGAAATATAATTTTTTTTTTTTTGCTAGCCTATACCCTCTGCAAATACTCATAAACATCAATAAAATAGAGAAGCATAAAATACCATGGGTTCAATAAGAGAATAAGGAGAGTGATTATATAACAAGCATTCAGTAAGTATTAGAAGAATAAGTGAATGAATGAATAGTGTTTGTGAGAGGATACAATTGGCATAACATCTAAATGTGATGTTTCATATTCAGCTACCAAAAAAAAAAACCAAAAAGTTAGAAATTGCCTGAAATTACTTTTTCCTCTTAGCTTTATGAACCCTGCCATCCTGCTTTCTCAGCAGTCCACATTGAACAATAAAAACTGAAGAAGTCAATGTCAACATTTGGGGACAAGGAAAAGTGTCACTTGGATTTGCTAAAACAGTTAGGGAGGTCAGTGATCAGCCTCATCTCCCACTGCTGCCCCAAGGTGGAGTCAAAAGGCCACTGTGGTTACATGAACACGCCCTTTCTCCCTTTCACCTCACACATATTCTCAGAGGTGCATCAAACTTTTATGAAAAGTGAAGCTTGTACAATTTGGGAAGGGATGCTTTTAAAAAATGCAAAGTCAGAAATATAACCTTAGCTATGGAGCTTTGTAAGGAGTCCATGCACATGAAGGAGGCATGCAAGCTTCAGAGTCAGTGGATGTACAGTAAATCTCATGTATATTCTATTTTTTGTGACTGGACGCCTTTTTACAGCCTTTTTGTGTAGCCAACTCCTTGTCTGTCTTCCTATGAATACTGAAATGTTACCATCTTCATTCAATTTTATCTGACACTTAATACTGAAAAGAGAAGTACAGTCACTCTAGAACTGGCTCATTTTCCTGTCATTAGTAACACTTATTTAGTTGTTTTGAAATTGTTTATGTGTATTTTTGAGATCTCTACTACACTCTGAGCTCCTTAAAGGCAGGGTCCCTGCCTTTGTATCCACAGAGCAGGGCTGTCAGTAAAAAGTTAATTGGGTGATTGGATAAGCTGTGTTTTCTGTTATACAAATTGCTCATGCTTAAAATAACGAAGTATCATTATATTCATATAAACTTATAAAATTTTTTACCTGAGTATTGCTGTTGATCAAAGGGCAGACCTGAACAGCAGATTAGTTTTCTGACATTTTTTTTCTTATTCTAGGAAAAGAATTGATTTTAATAAAGCGTGGAAAGTTACAAAAACTGATACATACAGGCTGTCAAAGATGCTGCACCCATCTCCAAGCAGCCTAGCAGAAGTACTTATTCTTGGTCATGATTACCATTTTCAAATGGAAAAGCTGGATTGGAGTTTTCCAAGCAAAATAATTAAAGGTTCAGTTGCAAAATATAACCAGTAAAATCTTTGATTAACAAAATATATTGTGGAAATAACAATGGGACATTAAATATATCATTTATTGAATGTACCATGATGAGATTCAGAAAAAAGAGAAATCATTTTGCACCATTTGTTGGATTGTGCCTTGAATTTACACAGAGGGAAAATAAAAAGAAATTAGAAGAAGCCTGAAGTTTTGCTTCCTAAGATTATTTTTTGTGGCAAAGCCTGTAGGAGTAATTAAACTAGAAGATAGAAAACACGCTAGCTATTTATTTTTTATAAAGTCACAAAGAAAAAATACAAACATAGACTACATTAAAGCAAAAACATATAAGAACAATATTAAAAATATATAGATATATCCTCCCCAAAAAGGGTATAAAAATATCTTTTTATCCCATATCCTCCCCAAAAGGTATTTTCTGTTTCTGAGGTTTGTTTGCCTTTACTTTGGACATATATAGCTTATAAGCATCACTTTAGATTTGTTATTTTCAATATCTAAATATGATGAAACAGATATTATAATAACAAAACAGGATAAGTAATACAGATGACTAAATTATAAATGGCTTAAGGACTAAAGTATTGTAGTTAACAGATTTACATAGATACTGATGATAAAAATAATAGATGGTACAACACGGTTTTTGTTTATGACTTGGTCTCAATCAGAGTTTCATGTTAAAGGTCAAATCTACCTTTTCTTTGAATTCATCAGCAAATATTTGTATGTGGACAAGTTATAGGACTAGTGAGTGACCTTGTCATGTTACTTTTATTCATTCTATTATGTACAATTCTTATATAACAAAGGGAAGAGCAAGTTCAAATAAGGATCTAGAGCACATAATGGGCATATGACTATTACCGCATACAAAATAAAAGGGTAGTTCTTTTCTAGGATAAGAAGTAACTTATTGGGAGATGGAGATCCTGGTATGATCTGAACTCACCCATGCTAATTAATTTGATTTGCAAAATATGAATTTCCAAAAATTAAGTTTTTTCAACTTCAGCTTCCCATTATGCTTCTATTTCACTATCAGTAAAGCAAGATATGAAGAAAAGAATAGAGAATAGAAAAAGCTGATCTTTTCTCTCTCACAAAATATATTCTTAGCCTATGCTTTTTAGTTGTTGTTTGGCAGAAAGATCACTATTTTGAATTACAAAAAAACTGAACAATGGAAAAGAAATAATTGTTAGTATTATTCTGGTTTCATTAAATAAGAGAATTTGGCAATTGTTAATGGAATTATCAGTTTCCCACAACATAATCATCATAGTTGGAGGAACAGCATAATTTTGAAAATTATCATGTAATTATATTAAATTTAACAAGTATTTTCCATATTTATACTTTGAAAACATTTAAAAAAATATGTTCTTTCTCTACTACATGCATATAAAGATCCACCATTCAATTTGATATTTTTATTTCTCATAAAAATAAAACTGAATTGTATAAGCTGCTATGTTAACTATAGGTTTTAGCATCCCTGTTTATCACTATAATCAAATTATATTGAAAGCAACTGAAAATTTCATAGATATGCTTATTTTGTTGACCTTTACTATGTATCAAGAGAGTAGGATAATTTAATCTTTATTTACAGGCTAAATTTACTTTAAAGTTTTCATGGAGAAAAAAAATGAAATAAAAAGTACAAAATGCCAAATTGTTAAATTGAAACATAGTTCACTTTATTCAGTTAAATATATTATTTTAAGAGAAAGGGTTAAAAGAGGAGAAAGACAAAGAAAAATGAATGGAGTGAAAGAAAAAGGAGGTGAGGACAGGGAGGAAGAAGAAAAAAGAGGAAAAGAGACAAAGACAGTGCTTTTCAGGGCATTTTCAAACTGAGTCACTTGGTTTGCTTTTAGCCATAAAGGGATTTTATGTTTTTCTTTCAAAATTTGAAAATCAATTTTAATATTCAATATTTATCAAGATTGATTCATAAAATTTTAAAAGATAGTAAAACGTGCAAGGAAAAAGAAAATTGGGCCCCAATGTTTTCTTGATTTGATACTTAAATGGGCAAAGAGCAAGTACTGCTTTCATGTTGCTCAGCTGGGGTTGATTTTCCACTGTCTGTTAGCTTGCATCATCGGTAGTGTCCTTAGAGCTCTGCATCTTGTTTTCATGTGTTTCTGCCTCCCAGGTGTGAGAAGAGCCACAGCTCACAGCCTTCTGAGGTCTCTATTGGTCAAGCAAAACAACAACAACAAAAAAAAAAAACTCATAGACTCTAGAACCCAAAAGACAAATGCTTTAAATGATGAGGGAAGGGCAAATGGTTGTCAGCTCTGATGATTAGAAAATAGGTGTGGCACTTGATATCAATATTCCTAAACAAACAAACAAACAAGTCCCAAACCAGATGGTTTCACACCCGAATTTTACCAGACCTACAAAGAAAAACTGGTGCCTACCCTGCAGAAATTATTCCACAACATCAAGGAGTAAGGAATCCATGCCAACACATTTTACAAAGCCAACATCACCCTGATACCAAAGCCAGGAAAGGACTCATCAAAAAAAGAAAGCTACAGACCAATATCCCTTATGAATATAGATGTAAAAATTCTCAATAAAATCCTAGAAAATCAAATTCAGCTGCTCATCAAAAAAATAATCCATCAAGACCAAGTGGGCTTCATCTCAGAGATGCAGGGATTATTCAACATACGCAAATCTATAAATGTAATTCACCACATAAATAGAAGTAAAAACAAGATCATATGATCCTCTCAATAGAAGCAGAAAAAGCATTCCACAAAATTAAGCACCCTTTTCTGATAAGAATGCTTAACAAAATAGGCATAGATGGGACTTACCTCAAACTGATAAAAGCAATATATGACAAATGCACAGCCAACATCATACTGAATGGGGAAAAATTGAAAGCATTCCCACTTAGAACTGGAACCTGACAAGGTTGCCTTCTATCACCACCTGTATTCAACAGAGTGCTAGAAGTCCTAGCCAGAGCAATCAGACAACAGAAGGAAATCAAGGGCATCCAAATGGGAACAGAAGAGGTCAAACTATTGCTCTTTGCTGACGAGATGATCTTATGTCTAGAAAACCCAAAGACTCTGCCCAGAGACTACTGGAATTGATGAATAAGTTCAGGAAAGTCTCAGGTTACAAAATCAATATACATAAATCAGTAGTATTCATATACACCAACAACAGTAAAACTGAGAACCAAATCAAAGACTCAATAACTTTCACAATAGCAACAAAGAAAATAAAATACCTAGAAATATATCTAACTAAGGAGGTAAAAGACCTCTACAGGGAGAACTATGAAACACCGAGGAAGGAAATAGCAGAGGATGTAAACATATGGAAAATCATACCATTCTCATGGATCAGCAGAATCAACATTGTTACAATGTCTATACTACTCAAAGTGATCTACAGATTCAATACAATCCCTATTAAAATACCATCAATTTTTGCAGATCTAGAAAAAATAATTCTACATTTCATATGGAACCAGAGAAGGCCCTGTATAGCTAAAGCAACCTTAAGCAAAAAGAACAAATTGGGAGGCATAAATTTATCAGACTTCAATTTATGTTACAAGGAGAACATAAGCAAAACAGAATGGTACTGGCACAAGAACGGAGACATAGACCAATGGAACAGGATGGAGAACCCAGATATAAAGCTATTCTCATATGTCCAACTGATCTTTGACAAAGCAGACAAAAACATACACTGGGAAAAAGAATCCCTATTCAATAAAGCATGCTGGGAAAATTGGATAGCCACATGTAGAAGACTGAAACAGGATCCACACCTCTCACCTCTCACAAAAATCAATCCATGATGGATAACAGACTTAAACCTAAGGCATGAAACCATAAGAATTCTAGAAGAAAATGTTGGAAAAGCTCTTACAGACATTGGCCTAGGCAAAGAGTTTATGAAGATCTTACAAGCAATCACAGGAACAACAAAAATAAATAAATGAGACCTGATCAAATTAAAAAGCTTCTTCACAGCCAAAGAAACTATCACTAGAGCGAATAGATAACCTACAGAATGAGAGAAAACATTTGCATGCTATACATCCGATAAAGGGCTGATAATTAGAATCTATATAGAACTCAGGAAAATCACCAAGAAAAAATCAAACAACCCCATTAAAAAGTGAGTAAAGAACATGAACAGAAACTTTTCAAAAGAAGACAGACTAATGGCCAAGAAACATAAAAAAATGCTCAACATCTCTAATCATCAGGGAAATGCAAATCAAAACCACAATGAGATATCACTTAACTTCAGTGAGAACAGCGTTCACCAAAAAGTCCCAAGACAACAAATGTTGACATGGATGTGGAGAGATAGGAACACTCATACACTGCTGGTGAGACTGCAAACTAGTACAACCTCTATGGACAGTAGTAGTATGGAGATAACTCAAAGAACTAAAAGTAGAACTACCTATTGATTCAGAAATCCCACTACTGGTTATCTACCCAAAGGAAAAAAAGACATTCTATGATAAAGACATCTGCGCTTGAATGTTTACTGCAGCACAATTCACAATCACAAAGATGTGGAATCAACCCAAATGCCCATCAGTACATGAGTGGATTAAAAAACATAGTATATGTATACCATGGAGCACCACTCAGTCATAAAAAAATGGTGTTCTAGTATATTTTGTAACAACCTGGATGGAGCTGGAGCCCATTCTTCTAAGTGAAGTATCACAGGCATGGAAAAACAAACACCACATGTACTCACCATTAAGTTGGTACTAATTGATGAACGCTAATGTGCACATATGGGAAGTAACATTCATCAGGTGTAGGGTAGGTGGGAGGGGGAGGATAGGATGGGTAAATCCACACCCAACGGATGCAGTGTATGCTGTCTGGGGGACGGGCATGCTTTTGGGGCAGTGGAAAGGCAATTTACATAATGCAACCAAAGCAATTGTAACCCCATAATACTCTGAAATAAAAATAAACAAACAAATAAATAAATAAATAAAAAGAAGGACCAATAAAGTCCTTTTCAGTCCAAAAACAAAGGAAAAAAAAAAAAAAGAAAATGGGTGTGGGCTCAGTTTCTAAATGTGTAAGAAGGAGGTGTGTCTTAGAGAGTTGAGAATTATACCACTTGGTAGGAAGACAATGCAATAGTCAATGAAGAAATACAATTTCTATGTAGAAAATAATGATGAACCAAAATGTGCTGTGGACTCTTCAGGACAAGTTAAGCATATAAGTTTATTGTCATTTCATTTGCTCATATCTAGAGTAGGCATTGACTACTCAGTGGATTGAAGATGGGAGTACATAAGAGCAAAAATAAAGGACAAAGAAGTGATAAAAGGAAGAAAGAAATTATGAGATCAATTTTTTAACTCCCAATCATGAGAGGCTAGAAACTCTTACTAGTATTTATCAGAAAAAAGATAATATTTTCAGTATTTTATGATAAAGAGATTCTATATAAATTGCTAATATAATGGAATCAATTTATTTTTCATCAATGAAAAGTTGTGTATTCGTGTCAGAACCTGATAAGGTAGATATATACATACTTATGAGAATGTGTGTTAAATAAGTTTGCCCACAGGGGGTTTGGATCACAATCCTGAAAGACACAGTCCCAAATTCCATAATGCCGAATGTTGAAATCCCAAAAGATCAAAATCCCTAGATCTAAATCCCTAAAGTCTAAAGTCTCTAACATTTAAAATCATAAAAATCACAATCACAGGATAGTTGCATCATGTTGGGTCAAACTGTTACCTTGGTATTGTCTTTATTTGGAAACTAAGTATGGTTTATGGAGATGTTTACGGTTGCCAAGCTGACAAGCGGTGGACTTGTGGACTTAATTTTAGATGTCAACTTGACTGGATTAAGGAATACTTTGAAACCTGGTAAAGCATTATTATGAGTATGTCTGAGATGGTGTTTTGAAGGAGATTATTGTATAAGCCTGAGTGAACTAGGTGGGGAAGATCTGCTCTCAATGTTGGAGGGCACCATTCAATCTGACAGGGGCCTGGAGAGAAAAATACTAAGGCAAACTGGCCTCTCTGAGAGCTGGGACAGACTTTCTCTTCTGCTGCTTGGACATCAGAACTCCAGGCTTGCCAGCCTTTGGACTCTAGGACTTACACCAGTGGTCTCCTGGTTCCTGAAGTTTTTGGCCTTGGACTGAGAGTTATACCATCAGTTTCCACGGGTCTGAAGCCTTCAGACTTGGACTGAGCCACACTACTGGCATCCATGGATCTCCAGCTTGCAGAAGCCTGTCGTGGGTCTTCTCAGCCACCATAATAATGTGAGCCAATTCTTCTACTAAATCTCCTCTTGTATATGGCCTAGTCTATTGGTTCTGTTTCTCTTGAGAACCCTGACTAATATAGATTTGGTATTGGGGAAGCTGAATATCATTCCCTTTTGCTGCATTCCTTACAATACAATGGAAGAGATCTGTGAAATTGGTCTCTCACAAGAAGGCTATGATAAGTTAAGTGTATGAGGCTACTTAATGTTGAAAAATAAAAGTTTAAAAGCTAATTATTGTTGGTGCTATAAAAGCAGAAAATCACTTAATTACAATGGCCAAGCAATAACCAGACTTTCAAGTGGACAGCATAAACTTACAATATTTGTAGACCATGACCACTCTCCAAATATGGTGCAGCGAGTGTTTTAAAAATCATAGATGTAAAAACACAGATGAAAAATATAAGAAATCTCCCAAGCCAAATTATTCAATAGTATATTACTTCTACCTCTTCACACATAGTGCCAATTCTCTATGCTATGTACTTCATCTTCACATCATTTCCAATACTGAAGATGTAAACTGTTAAGAGAGTTTTAAAAAATTCTAATTCATTTTATGCACTTTTGCATAAATTTGACTCCATGAAAGTGTATTATCACAATGTTGACTGTGTGTAAGCATTGTTCATGTATATAAAAATGTTGAAACTTCCTCAATAAATGAAAAAATGTCTTTTTGTATGTTTGCATTTGTGAAAGATAAAATTTCTAAAGCTCTCTGCTCTTTGGGCAATTGCATATAGTGCTGAACCATGGTGACCAATTGTGGTTTTGCATTGATCTTGTCAAGACTTAAGGTTTGTCTGTCATGATATTTTAGATGATTGAAGTTATAAAGCTGGGTGTACATAATTACCAACCATAGTGATATGTATTTATACATTTTGATTTGACCTATTTTTTTATGCATACAGTTCATCTGCTCATAACTGTTATACTCATTCAACTGTCATTAGTATGCCTGTTTATGCTTGCAAAAGTGTGTATGTTATTATTGCCTATTTTATAGTGTCAAGTGGCCTATGAAGTGTTCTGTCATGTTTTTATGTTTCTCAAATAAATCTCTTCTTAATAATATAATTATATATCTTTAAAAAATTTTTTTAATATTTTTTCAAAATTATATTTTCAAGATTTTAATTTTGGGGGATTTTAACATTCAAAATTATGGGATTCCAGATTGTTTCTTTAGGATTATGATTGGCTCCTAAAGAACATACTGTGGATTCTTGAATATATGCAGTCATTTTTTTGTAAATTGAAAACTCTTTGTTTACTGTATAAGTACTTTGTGCAGAAGAAATGCTAAATAGAGTATTAGTTTTTGTGAATATTTTTAATCTCACAATTTAAAAGTTTGGCTAAAATATTTAGTTAGAATACAAAGTGAAAATTATCTCTGGAAGTAATGTGTGGGCTTTAATTTCTGGGATTTGACGGATGCAACAATTCTTAAGCACAGAATTCTTACAACAGAATAAGAGATTAAATTACTTTTACTAAAATATTACTTATATTCATAGTAGAATTGAATATGGTATGTATGTCTAAAACAGATAGCTGTAACTATAAATTCAAATCAAATTTTAGTTAAACATCCAACAAAACTACAATTTATTCATTCAACAATTATTGAGTCACTCCTATGTGCCAGGTACTGATGCTCCAAGCCCTTGGAATACAGCAGAGAACTCTTGCCCTCATGGAATGCATAGTCTAATGAGAGGAGACAGACAGTAAGTGATCATTGTAATAGATGAGGACACTGTCTCCTATGCTGGAGGTAAGAAATGCTATGGAATAATAGCATCGGTTACAGGGCAACCAATATTGGAATTGTTGGGAATAGGGGGAGATAGTTTGCAATTTTAAATGAGCAGTGGTGAGAAGTAGTCAAAGTACAGATATATCTTAAAGGTGAAGCAAACAGAATTTCCTGATGAATTGGATATTGATCTTGTGAGAAAGGGTAGTAAGTCAAAGATGGCTTCAAGGTTTTTAGCTGAGCAACCTGATGAGTTTGCTGTCAACTGAGAAGGAGAAAACTGCTAGTAACTATCTACATGCCAAATCCAATGAGTTTTTCCCCATTATGCTCCTTAACATTGTTAAATGCATCAGAATTTTTTGAAATCCCCTCATGATGCAGTTTCTATGACACCAGTTTCCTGAGTCTTCTGTTTCTTTCTTCTCTCCTGCTGCTCCATCTACCTCTCTCGGCAACACCTCTTCCTCTACTGGTCTCACATGTCCATGTACCACCAAGACTCACTCTTCTGCCTTGTTCTCTAATTCTCCATTCTTCCTAGGAAAAACACATCTATTCCTATCCTTCTACCATCATCCTTTGGTATTTACTTCAGATATTTATTCTGTAAAGACTTCCCTGACAAAATCCCCAAATTGTTTTACACTCTCACCCAAAAAATCTAATTCTAGTTCTAGTAATTTAACAATCTAAGCTAATATACTTTCCCCCCTTTCTCAGCCCTTGACAACAAAACACAGGAATTATAAAGCATACCAAGATTTAAAATATTGTCAAGCTTGAAATATATCAGAAGTCTCAATAAGTGAAGTGAGGCGTCAAAGCCAGAATACAGAACATGTAAGCCAATACTGCAGCAGGTCAAAGGGACTTGGATATTGGCCTGAGGAAGTTTACCACTCACATGGGAACAGAACAACCTTGGACTTGTGCAAGGTAGAAAGCGAGATGTAAGATCTGCATAAAAAGCCAGAAATCTGGAAAGGCTGCATCTGAGTGAAATGATATTGAAAACAGCCATTATTGTAGGGAAACTACAGGGGAAACTTATCTCTCCCAGGGTCAAGCAAGAGGAGGAGGAGGCAGGTATCACATGGATAGAGTCTAGTAGGAGAAATTCAACCCCTAAGCCTGTGTGATCCTAGCTGTGAAGTCTGAATTTATACTACTAATGTGTGGAAATTTCAAGTTGAAAAATTAACATGAAAACTAGTACAAACTGAGGAAACTTCTGAAGCTCCAAGAAACTGCTATTAGGAACATTTCTACAACCCAAGACAACATTCTTACAAAACAAAAAAAATAATAAAGAAACTGAGGAAAAAAGTTGAACTCATAGAAATAGAGAGTAGAATGGCTGGGGGTACAGGGTGAATGGGAAAAGGGGAGACATTGGTCAATAGGTACAAAGTTTCAGTTAGACAGGAGAAATAATGTCCAGTGTTTCATTGCACCCCATGTTGACTATAGTTAATAACAATGTATCATGTTTCTAAATAGCTTAAAAAGAGGATTTTAAATGTTTCCACCACAAAGACATGATTTAAGGTGATTGATATACTCATTAGACTGATTCAGTCATTCTACAATGTATACATTTATCAAAACATCACATTATACCCTACATGTACATATAATTATTATTTGTCAATTAAAAATAAAATATAATGTT
Source organism: Eulemur rufifrons (assembly GCF_041146395.1). Classification (NCBI taxonomy): domain Eukaryota; kingdom Metazoa; phylum Chordata; class Mammalia; order Primates; family Lemuridae; genus Eulemur; species Eulemur rufifrons. The sequence goes on along the minus strand of NC_090997.1, from coordinate 66,892,436 downwards.
AAAAAGAGTAATCGAAACATCTTTGATAATTAAACTGAACTAAAACTTCCAGCACATATTGGCCTATCCTAAGCCATATGAAAAACATTCAATTTTGTTCTTGTATTAAAAAATGAGCAATGTAATCCTTAAAACTTAAGTGAAATTTTTCTTACCCTTTTCATTAATCTTTTAAACAAATTATTATAATATACAATACCTGAAGCTCTGGATATACAAATAATGCCTGTGATAGTGAGCAAGTCAACTGAATCATAATAGTGTCATAATTGGTGACAATTTCTGTTAACTAAATAATAGTCTATCAATAAATACATGAATTTAATAACTTTCCAAGACCAATTAAAAGTTGGCACAAAGATAATTATATGATAATTTATATTTTAACATAAATATTATTTAGGTCTTTTCCTAGCATTAAAAAAATCCAATAAAAGCGATAGATTGTTAGATTGTTAAATTACTTTCCCCTTTGATGTTGATATTCCCTGTCTAAAAACCCATGTCCTTCAAGATAGAAAAATGACTTTACATATGCCATTCCCCATGGGAAACAATCTTTTTCTAGGTAGAGTTTATCATTTTCATATCTAGGCTAGATTTACTTTAAATTTTCCTGGACTATGAAATGCATCATGTTACATTATAACCATTAGTCAATTCATTTCTTTTCTCCTGGGACCAGGAGCTCTTTGGAGACAGAGAACACTTGTGTTCCAGTGCCTTCCAAAACATCTGACAGACTCTTCTTCACAAACATTTTAATACTAAACAGAATAAACTACCTTGAATCCCTTTGCCTCCTCATATATAGCACATTATAATACTTCAGTACATGTTATGGTAAGCAGTCTACAAAAGTTAAAAAAAGACTTGTATACCATCTGTTAATGGTAAATATACACAGTGGAGATTCCAGGTGGAATTCATATGCATAGACTGGGCAAGTTCAGTAACTAGGCACATCTAAATAAATCTAGTGATTTAAAAAAAATTAAAATGTGTAGCACCTCTGAGACTATGCACTCATTTTTATATGAATCAACCAAGTTAATCTATAAATTGGTAAAGTCCATTGTATTGATCAAGTGTTTTACATTACAAACAATATTATTAAATCCCACAAACTGTCATGTGTATATGTGTAACAATTAAAAATGATTTTAAAAGAATTTAATTTAGCTTTAAATTATATACTTTGTTAAAGTGGAATTGTTGAATTAATTTTAATCTCTTGTCTGGAAAATGCCTGAAAAATAAGGTTCATCCAATATGTTCTGAGTTAATAATAAGTATTCAATGATTGAATCAACTGAATGAGTATGCTTATTTAAAATATGATTTTACAGTGTGTTGGTTTAATTTATATTTATCAGTAAGTAACTTGTGAATTTGCTTAGACAAAGCTCTAAAATGCATTTTTATCAGGTTGGTTTACCTAAATATATCCTCATTTAAAGATTTATCAGTAGGAAAATTAAACCGTATTGATTACAATATGATTACATAGGTAACAGAACTATAAAAACAAGTTACCAAATGATTATCAGGCAGTGAAGAAATGAAGTAGGCTGTGATAAGGAAGAGGTGTATTGGGAGCCTCTGATGGATACAGAAATATCTTTCTTGTTTATTGACTCAGATAATGGTCAGATGGGTATTTGCTTTATAATTATTTGTTAAACTGTATATATATTCTATGAATAGTATATATGTTTTGTTTCATTAATTTTTAGAAAGAGAAAAGAATGGATTTGCATATAGCATCTGTATTAATTCCCTAGGGCTGCTATAACAAAGTGGCACAAACTGGGTGGCTTAAAACAATAGAAACTCATTTTCTCATAGTCCTGGAGGCTAGAAGTTTGAAATCAAGGTGTCAGCGGAGCCATGCTTTCTCTGAAGGCTCTAAGGAAGAATCTATTCTATGCCTTTCTCTCAGCTTCTGATGTTTCCTGAAATCCTTGACATTCCTTGGCTTCTAGATGTACCACTCAAATCTCTGCCTACATTGTCATATGGCATTCTCCCTGTGGGTCTCTGTCTGGCTTTTCTTCTCTTCTTATAAGGTCACCAGTATATCGGATCAGGGCTCACTCTAATTCAGTATGACCTCATCTTAACTTGATTACATCTGCAAAGACCTTATTTCCAAATAATAGGAAGGAGGCAGGTATTACATGGATACAGTCAAACAGGAGGAATTTAACCCCTAAACCTGTGCTAGGTACCAGGCTAGGACTTCAAAATATATTTTGGGGGCACACAATTCAATCTATAATAGCATCTATCTCAGAAACTTTGCTAATGTAATAAGAAAGAAAAGTTTGAGCCATTCTTCATTATTTTAATTACATGCAGACTACTTTTACATGTATCTATTCTTTCAGTAACTTGATCAGTATTAATGGTAAAGAGTGTATAATATGTGTGGCAATGTGTGTAGGGGAAAGAAAGAGAAAGAGAAAAAGTGAGCTATCAGAAATTAAGTGCTATCATGAGTCAGGCCTCAGTTAAATTGGCCATGTCCATTTATCCTGTTATGCATTAGTTAAATGTGCAGTAAGTAGATGAGATTCACATTATAAAACAATGTGGGCAGAAGTCTGGTCTCCCTATTCTTTGAGTGGCGGCATTTTCTTCTCTGGATTTTTGATCATGTTTATCTTGCTTTTTGTTGTTTTTGCAATCATTGGTTCTCAAACTTGCAATTAAAAGTTAAGTAGAAGTTTTTGTTTATTTTGCAGCAGTATTCTTAAATATTTATGAAGGATCTTAAGACTGACTCGCTTTGAGGAAATATAGATGAATTAATAATTGATGTGGCTGCTTTGCAGAAAATTAAAGGTTGGAAGCACGTGTTAAAAAATTAAATCATCCATGGCTAAGACAGCAGATGTTATTTATTTAAAATCTTGCAAAAATGTACAATTAGGTTCATTTTTAAGTCCAAGTCAACTGAATACTTAATGATTTCAACTTTTCAGATTCTAAAACCTGAGGCTAGTCAAAGACTAGACAATAAAGGAGAAAGAGAAATTTCAACTTCTTATCCCAGAATTTTTAAGAATGCTACTTAATTCACACAGAAAAGAAAGTAAAAAGAAAATAAGAATTGGGATGTTCTATAGTACATGGGCCTAGAGACAGGACCCATTTAAAGTTTTAGCATTTGTTTATAGTTATAGAAATCACATTGCTTACTCGCCATTTGGGCACAAAAAATTTTTAGAGAGTAATTGTATCTCTTACATATGGACATTATTTATGTATTTAAAGTAAAAAAAATGAAAGACAAAGATGCTAAAAAATGTTGAGTTAAAAAAGCCTGCCGCAACTGAGCAAAGACAGTTCCAGCAGCTGGAGGAGGAGGAGTTCACACTTTTGCACAAGATTTATGGAACTTGCAATCCTGTCTGGAAGTATTATTTAGAGGGCAACCTTTCTATAAAAGATTAGCAATTTTATTTCTGCCTAGAGAATGAGAGAGAGTTTACCCACTCCCTCTCAGACTATTTTAGAGGCCAAAGAGTGAAAAGCATAACCTCTATAAGTCCTCACCAAAAGACTCATTTTCCTATCTGAAAAGAAAAAAAAAAAAATTGCAGAGTAAGTTTAATGAGCAAAAAACTATGCTACTACTGAAAGTTGTCTAGTCTTTTTGAAGGTATCATTTTTAAAAGGCATTTATTCATCTAGCCAGATTTAGAGCCTCTTTTATTCCTTTGCAATAAAATACTCCATAACTTGATGGATCCTGTTTTACAATTCTGTTTTACCCACCTCTGCTACCGAAAGATCCCTGCAAAACACCTGTCCTAAGAATGATTAGTGCCATCAACTTGCAATACACAGGGCAGTACTTTATATATTCATTAAAAATATGAATCAGGAAAAGCTTTCCTGGGTTCCCTAAAGAGTGAGAATTTTAATATTTCTAATATGAGCAGATTTTGAAGGCCATGTGTATCCCTGGTGTATTTGGAGTGGTCTGAAATCTGAAATATTTCCCCCAATTTACCAGAATCAACTATTTTTCTGAAGATTTCATTTAATTTAAACTCTTTTATGTGTTTGGTTGATCCTATCAAATTTCTTATATTTCCTGTTGGTTTTATCACACACAAAAAAGAAAGTTATGTTTCCATCATAGTATTGATTGAAATCCTCATTATATGACTCTCCCTGACTCAGAGAAACATTCTGGATTTGAAGAAGTGGTTTCTCAATAGTCTCCTGAATGGAAGGTCAACAAATGCCCTTGCTCCATTTCGTTCCTTTTAGTGTTCTTTAGTCACTTGATGTAGGTCACTGAGCTTTTGTGTCTCCATAGAGAGCTGATGTACCTGTACATCTCATTGCTTCTTACATTACCAAATAATTTTTTGTATTCAATCCAAGCAAGACAAATTTTTCTATTTTTCCCTGAATACCTAGTACCTGTCTCTCTTCAAATTAAATAACCCTGGGATTCTACTACTGCATGCTCCTCAAAATTTGCTTACACATATCTTTGCCCACAGTTCACTATGAAATGAAAATATTGTGCTACTAAATAATTGGCATCCTCCAGGTATTTAAAATTATGACAGTGTCTTCCAAGCATTGTTAGGTGGTACGTCCTGTTGGTATAATCTCTGCAACAATGCTATAAAAAAATAAATAAATTTGCTCAAGATTTAACCAATGTATTCAAGGAAAAACAACAGAAATGCTTTCAAAGCTTAGGGAAAAAAATGTACTGGGATTGTTCACCTGGTTGCCCTTATGTTAGTAAGCTCTCTCTGCATTGTGATTGAAATATGAGTGCAGCTGCTCAGTACTCCCAAAGAAGGTAGAATTTTAAAATATAGAATTAATTTTAATAGGAGTAATTTAGGTTAGAAATTAAAATAATCTTCCTCATCTTAATGCTGTAGTGCATACTGTGACAAGCCGCCCATATTCCCCCTTCGAGATATTGGGACTTATTTCCCCAGGTGCTAGAAGAGTAGCCTTAACTGTTTAGCCCCCTCCAGAAACTGCCCTTACGAAAGTGCCCTGGACTAGAAGGAGCTGTCTTGCCTGACCGCAAGGCTCCTTCCTGAGGCAGAAGCACGTACTGACTGTCATAATGTAGAGAGTACACGGCATTAGCTATACGTAACTATATAGTGTAAACTGTGCAGTATCCTAGATAGCATATAGAATAAAGCATATAAAGATCCAGCCCCCTCCCTGAAGAACGGGATAACTCTTTGTTATCAAGATAGTATCACAGCTCCAGCTTCTCTTTTTGTCTGTCTGTTTGGGCTGCCATAACAAACTACCATAGACTGGTGGCTTATAAAACAAAGACATTTGTTTCTCACAGCACCGGAGGCTGGAAGTCTGAGGTCACAGTGCTGTCATGGTGGTGGTCAGGTTCTGGGAAGGACACTCTTCCGGGCTGCAGACTGCCAACTTCTTCTTGTAGCCTCACATGGCACAAGGAGCTAGCCATGGTCTGGCCTCTTTACAAGGGCAGTAATCCAATTCAAGAGGGCTCCAAATGCCATCAAACTGAGGATTAGGTTTTAACACAAAGCATTCAGTCCATGGCACTGTCCTCCCATCCTGCTACCTCCCCTACTTCTTCCTTCCATCTCCTCCCCTGCCCTCTCTTTACTCACATTCCTGATTCATTCCCTTTCCTTCTCCTCCCCTTTCTCCCCACCCCTTCCCCTGTCTTCCCTTCCCTTCATTTCCTGAGAGCAATGCTGCTTGTCATCTCAGACTTGGCTTTCCAGGGAACACAGCTGCAACCAATGCTTTAAAAAGATGAAAATTTAACCCAAATGAGTTTGTGAGATTCCTATTCTAGAGAAGATTTTAAAAGAGTAAAATAAGTGATTATCTTTCTGAAGTCACTTAAGTCTGAACCAACCTAGAATTCTTCATATTAACTGATGTTGATAATTAAGGGGGGTTGAAACAGCTAAAAATCAGTCAAGGCACAGGTAACAATGATTCAGTGGCAGAGTGTAAGTATAGCTCTTGTTAAAAACAAAAAGTAGTTTCACAAGTGACCTGTCTCTGTATACTTCCAACATTCTTTTATTTTTCCATTAACAGTTGTCTTTTATTGTTAATTTTTCTTACTTTGAAACGATACAAATATTAATCTTCACCTTAATATAAATACAATGTGCAGTACCTGCTTTATAAAATCTCTGTATTAGATTCCCTTTTGAGACGTAAATTACAATTATTTTAATAAGGGCCTAGAAGCTTACTATATCCACTATTGTCAAAAGAACCACACACAGCATTAGAAAGCATCAGCAACCCCAAAATTTGGGTGCTCACAATCACCAACAGGCCCTGGGCACTTAAGCTGGTAGAAAAACATCAGGTACTAAGAGGTTCTGCATTGCCAACACAGTCTCTTATCTCTGTTTAAAATAGAAAAGTATCACTCAGACACCCATTTTTTTTTTTTAAGTTTTCAAACTTGTTTAACTTTCACATTATTCTGAATTCATAAGCAGCTGGTTTGCATTTAAAAAATCCTGCCATCATTTCAGAACGGCTACCCATGTCAAAAAGGACAGCATGTATCTGAGCTGAAAAAGTGTGTTCTCCCTTACATTTTAGTATCCTTGTCTCATTACACAGTTAACGTTCTGTTTCGCCATCTAATGTAACGTAATGTGACAAGTGAAATTTGAGGAAAGAAATCATTTTTTATATTATGTAGCTACTTTCTATTTGAAAAGCGGATATCTATCTCCACATCCCTGAATGCACCAAACAGCACCACAGCTTACGCCAACATCTGCTTGCAGATACTGGTTAATGAGTTGATGGCTGACTTTTTAAAAATCTGAGTAGCTTGGCATATCACATTCCACCAAAAAATTGTGACATATGATGTTTTATAGCTTCCAATTTGCTTAAAAAGGCTGTTTTTCTTGTGTAGCATCTTTTCCTGTCTTGTTTATATATTTTACCACCTACATGGATTCACACAAAAATATTGAGTTCTTTTTCATTTCCTTAATTAAGACAAACTACATAATTCCATGAATGCCAATGGGAAAAAAATATTGCTAAGTTCTGTTCCTTCTAAGATAAAAGCACAGAAAAAGATGATCTAAGACTGTCTCAGCTTCCCATATGTTCTAATCTTGAAGAGAATGTACTTCTTTTCCCCAGTCGATGTAGTGCCCAAGAATTTCTGGGTGCAAATTTATCATTCTCCCTCCAATAGCACACATATCTCAATATTTAGATGTCTTCATACAGCTTTAGCACATTACATGGTAAGTGTTTATTAACTCTTCTGAAACTTTAAAAATTATATCAACTATTAATTTAACATTAAAGCTATCTCATAACAGAGGATCAAAATATTGACATTGAATCCAATGTCATCCAATTCATTGACATTGAATCCAATGCTCTGATCCTCTACTACTGCCCTTACTGTTGTTTACATCACCACTATTATTAGCTCTGTGTTCATCTTTTGATTTGTACCTCATTGACTCTGAGTTAAAACAATGTAAATCTCCTATGGGGAAAATTTCTCAAAGTTTAAGACAGTATCCTTTCCTTATTTAAAGATATTAACTTTCATGGAAAGTAGTGATGTTAAGCAGATAAATGACATCAAAATTCTTAAAAAGTCTGTTCTAACCTATTTAATTTTTATAAATCATCAATTGTATAACTGTAGACCAGAATTTGGAAATTCCAGTTCCTTATTACAGGATTAATCCAGCATATCATCTGTTTTTGTATGGCCCACAGGCTAAAAATGCTTTTTACATTTTTAAATGGCTACATTTTAAGCAGTTATATAAGTACCTAATAATATCCTTGATACTTGACCCAAAAAGTCTAAAAGATTTAATATGTGTCCCTTTAAGAAAACATTTGCTAGTCCCTGATTTGGAGGAAAGGACCACTGTGCCTTTATTACTGGCATATACTTTTCTATGGGAACTGTGCTCATGGAGTCAGAAATTACTTTCCTCAGAAAACATAAGCAGATTGGATGAGTGTAGGAAGGGAATTTTCAGGAAAAGCTTAGGTTTATTTTCCTATTTGTGTTCTATTTTTATGTGTTTTGTCATCTTTTAGTTGTCAATCCAGTACTTTGTTTTTCCCCATTTCTTCAATGTCTTTTTTCAGACAAAAATATCATCTTTCTTATAGAATATAAACTACAACACATATTTCATGTATTTGTGGGCAAGTGGGGACTGTAATGTTGTCCTTTTTCTACCTGATAAACTCTAATGATATTGTTACTAATGTTGAGATAATTGAATAATGATACACCTGAATAAAATTAAAAATAAATTAATAATATAAATGTAAATAAATTTTAAAAAGAGATAGATGGTGGACTTTTCTCCCATAGCTAAGAATTGGGTAGGGGCATAAAATTTGTATAAACCAAAAACATGCTAATAATTGACATGAATTACCAACTTAGATAATGTGCTCATTTAGTAAAATTTCAGTTTTGTTAAAGATTGAAAAAGATTGAAAAGATTACCCTGTTCTTAGAGTATTTTGACATAAATATTTGACTTGATTATATCAATAAGTTTGTTATTGATGCTTGTGGACACTGAATTTGGGGACGCTTCCTCAAATTTCAAGGTGTCTTCTTTTATAAAAAAGCAATTTTTCTGTCTATGTGAATGACCTTTTTGATGTTCCGGTTGTATGACTCTGCTCTAAATAAGCAATATTTTAAATCTAGATAAGTAAATGCCTTTTGGAGTGTCAGGAATTCTGTATTGTGATTTTTAAGTTATTACACAAGTTTATAATAATGTTTCAAGAGAGTTGAACACTATACTAGATATTTCATTTTTGAATCAGAACAAGTAATGCATTCCATGTCATACAGGTCTGGCTGCCTAGGCTGTTCAAAATGAAAAAAAAAATAAACATAAACCCTAAATTTTGATTCTTTGGAAATAGAAAACAAGATGGATGACATCTGAAAAATAACTTAAATCCCTCATTTTAGAGAAAAAAGGATCTGAGGCCTAGGGCAATAAAGAGAGATCTCTGCAGCCTCTTCCAACACTTGGCTGCTGTGATTTTTATTTCTAAATGAGTAAACATGAGCTTTTAAATTTTTTTTCACACTTGGAGCAGAATAAAATAGTATCTAATGTAATTCAAAACAGCCTTAGTAAGTCGTCGTGCTAGTATCATAACATTTCTTTTTTTAGTACATCTTTCTTCCAAAGTCAGTTTTTCATTTAGCACCAAAAGAGACCACATTGCAGCACTCAGAAAAGAAATAAAGGTTTTATTTTTAAAGAGTGTTAAGTCTACAAGTGACTAAAGAGTCTTTGATACCAAAAATACCCTAGGTAAAAGGGGAAATCTTTCAGTTTGAACAGTATGCAGTCATAAATGTGGCAGACTTTCTATTAGCCCAGACTCCGGGAAGAACAGTTGGAGAGGCGGCAGCTCTTTGCTAAGGCGCACAATACACATCACAGGGAGTTACAGAATAAGAACTCTTCATTCTCCCATTTGTATGAATACACGTGTACACACACACTCTCGCATATGCACATACACATTCACATACTCACACCCACACATTCTCATGCATAAATAGCACATACATACGAGGGCTGTCCGGAAAGTATCTAGCCACTGTTAATGTAACAAGAACATATTATAAGGCTGGATACTTTCCGGACAGCCCTTGTACATAGACTCAGAGATGTACACATCCAGTTTCATGGACATACATACACACATGAACACACATACACACACATGAATTATTAGATACCACAAGTAACTGCAGTAATGATAACTATAATTTGAAGTATGTTCCTTATATGCATTATTGGTCTTATTTGATCTAATAAAATGTCTTGCCACCATATTGAAAAATAGCATCTTATTAATACAAAGATGGTAGAATCTTGGTCAAGCCAAGACTGTATCAACATAATGACAATAACAATACAATTCAAAAATCGTATGTCTAGGAAAACGTGGCTCCTTGTCTGTTTTGGGGAAAGGCTAGGTGATTCACCTCTGGCAGGTCGCTCTGTTTCCTCATCTGTGAAATGTAAGGGCTGAACTACATTTCTTCTACGTGTTCTTCAAGGCTTCTTACAGCTCCCATACTCTTGGAACACATACTTATATTTGCATATTAACGAGAGTTATGAGTTCTTATTGGCTAACCCTGAATGGTCGGCCAAAGCATTTGATTAAAACATTTACTACACACCTGAATATTCTGCATGAGACAAATTATAGTGTTTTCCATACAAAACATTTAATTTGGGCCTAAACTAAGCAGGAAAATGGTTGATCAACACACTTACCCTGAGCTTGACCACATGAGTGTTTAGAGAGATCTTTAATCCTTAGAAGTTATCAATAATAAACCATTTATTTTACCATTAAACATATAATTTATTAAGGCAATCACTGTCTTGGGTGCTGAACAGACATCATGCATGTTAAGCAAACTCCAGATAGTAACAGTGAAGTGATAGCTGTATATTAAAAGCAAAATTTCCTTGTTTGAGCTTCTTTGAAAGTTATACCTGACATTAATATTATACTTCACTCACTCAGTATCATTTTAATATTGGATATTCTTTCAAAATCTTTCAGATTTGAGAAAATTAATGGTATGACTTAAATACTATTGTATATTTATTTCCTCTCTCATATGAAAAAAAATCAGTGAACTATCCACACTTATCATAAAATATCAACTGTTGAGTTCCTCATATAATCAGATGATTTAATACTTTAAGTTAGCACCTCTAACAACAGTGATTAAAATTACTGTTCCCAGCTATCAGAGACAGTACTAAAGCACAGAGAGAGGTAACCTGCCCAAGCTCACCTAGCCAGACAGATCCAAGGTTGGAATCCAGTTTTGATTGACTCTGAACCACTGCCTAACCCTGGCGTGAATGCGCACAGAAGTCTATATGAACAAAGACACTCTCCTGGAGTTTCTAGGAAGCCAGTCTGTCCATGGGATCCTATGCTGATAATAGAAAATGCAGTCTCTTCTTATCTTCTAGAGAGTGGTTCCTGATCCTGTTTGCTTATTACAATCACAAAAAAAGATTTCAAGAAAATGAGTGGGTCCCATCCAAAACCAATTATCAGGAGGCAGGGCCTAGGCCTTGGTATTTTTTTCAGTGCTGCCCAGATTTTGAAGCACAACCCAAGTTGAGGATCACTGTTTTGACCAGTGGTTGGTTCTTAAAGTATAGTTCCCAGGTCAGCAGCACCAGCAATATCTGGGAACTCGCAAATTCTCTGGCTTCACCACAGACCTACCAAGTGAAAACTCCGGGGCTGTGGCTTTATTAAGCCCCCCCTGGTGATTCTGACACACATTAAAGTTTGAGGATCACTGCCCTCTAGGTCAAGGGTTCTGGAGATGTGCTTTAACACATTTTATGCCTTTGACAAGCCTAAGAATCAACAGGGAATCTTGTTAAAATGCAGAGTCTAATTCAGGGCTTCTGAGTAGAGCCTGAGATTTTGCATTTCTAACAAGCTTCCAGGTGATGCAGATGCTGTCCACAGATGACACTTTGAGCAGAGCTGGCTTCCAGTCTACTTCTAAAAATTTGCATCACCAATGTCAATTTTCCATTCAAGGTAATAATTTGATATTAAAAAGAGGACTCTTAAAAGATCTCTCCCAGAAGTAATAGACAAGAGAACACAAATTTTCCTCTATAGCACATGAGATGCAGCAAATGAGAGAAGATCAAATGGGTTGCAAATCTAGTTCTGGATAACTCTGGACAAGTCCCATGACTTAGTTGTGTTCATTTCTCTTCCTTTTTATAATAAATAATTTCAAGTAGATTATTTTAAAGTCTTTTTGAGCTCAAAAGCTGTTGTGTGTTGCTATGATTGGAATGTTTATATCCCACCCCCCCACCACAAAATTCATATGTTGAAACCCTAACCCTCAAGGTGATGGTATTAGGAGGTGGGATGATGGGAAGGTGATTATGTCATGAGGACAGAGCCCACATAAATGGAATTAGTGCCTTTATAAAAGAGGCCCCAGAGAGCTAGCTCACCCTTCCACCACATGAGGACACAGCAAGAAAATGCCGTCTATGAGGAAGCAGGCCTTCACCAGAGCTTGACCATGCTGGGACCCTGGTCTCAGACTCCCGGGCTCCTGAACTGTGAGAAACAAATTTCTGTTTTTCATAAGCTACTCAGTTTATGGTACTTTGTTATAGCAGCCTGAATGAATTAAGACAGGTATGTAATTAACTTTGTATTACTCTCTACTGAGCACTCAAAGTGCTTCCATAAAATCTGCTTGGAAAACTCTTTTGAGTGCAGAGACTGTGATTTGTAAATTTTTAAGACCCTACAGCATTCTCATGGTGCTTGGCTACTTGACCTACTATGGTACTTGACCTACTATGGTAGGTTCTTCTAACTGTTTGTCGGAAGCACTAGATGCCAATTATAAACTATTTTCTCAGAAGACTGTTCAATTTTTAAAATAATAGCTAGATTTTCATTTTTTTTTTTTTTTACTTTGTAGAGATTATCTTTTTTTGCACTAATGAGAAAGACACATACACTGAAAGATGTTGTTTTAAGTAACCACAAAAAAGGCTTGCACAAAGCATCTGCCCTATTGCATGACTAATGGAGTAACCTCTTTATGCTTATGTAATCCACACAGTGGGTACAAAATGCCAAAGGGTTTAAAAGTACTGAAAAGGACTTTTCCCTTGGAATAGCAGAGTTTTTATTTTAAGCTGCAATTTAAAGATATTAAAGTTTGTCATTTTGCTCCTTCCCCTGTTGTTGTAGTTGAAAAGCAAAATAGACAAAATTTTTGAAAGGGCAACAGCAAATGACCAAAGAAAATAAAATGTATTATTTTATAGAGTTCAGTATTTTTAGTGACACTTGCTTCAAACTCTCATTCGTTATTCCTAAAACCATGGAGGTGAGATAAATACTTCCTCTAAGGGCTAGAACCAAAGACAATTGAAACCTGGGGCTCAGCAGACCTGGGGAAATAATGAAACCTGAGAGTTAAAGCTTATTAGGAAAGTGTCATCATTAAAATTAGGCCAGGGAAGATAGTAAGACTAAATTGGTTGGGTCAACAATGGGCAAATTACTCAGGAAGTTCTAACAGATGGTGTTGAGACCCTTAGAGAAAATGGAGCCCCATCCTAGGAAGCAGAAGGCTGATGGCAAAGTATTGCCTTGAGAATCATGAAGGAAACAGGCCAGCGTAATCTATTCATTAGTGTCGTTCTGAAAAAGTGATCTGGGTACAAGCAGCCCAAATGATAAAAATTATACATTCCCTGTCCACGTAAGGAAAGTACCTCTTAGCAGGACAATACAAAAATATACAAAAAACTTACTTCTCTCCAAAAATGTAAAATGAGATTTGCTTTGGCATTTGGAGGACCAAGGGAGTTGTCCACAACCTCACTGATTGTTAACACTGGTGCTGAATAAAGGTGCCCGCCATGCACCTCAGACGTGAAGCTCAGACTTCCAACACCCCCGCACAGGAGAGAGGCTCCACTTAAACCTTAACAAAGCATGTTTGGTTTCCAGAGAGAGGAGAGGGTTTACAATGAAATAGAAAAAAAAGAAGAGTATCTTCTGAGTATAACATATATATTCATGTACATATCTCTATAGAAGCTCCTTCCTCAGTAACAATAGGAAAATATTGATTCTGAGGATAAAACCTAGATATTGTTTATGAATACCTAACCAAGAAATTCAGGCTTTAGACTGAGGTTAACCTGGGAGTACAAAGGTGAATTTAGTATAGTATTTCTAGGAAGAAAATAATGTATCTAGGTCTTCATTTTTTAATGGAATGATTCTATATTTCATTGCATAACCAAAAAAGTACGTGTACTAGAAGTGTATAATCACACTAAAAGATAAACTATCTGTAAACTCAGTTTTTACTTCTGAGTTTATGCAAGTGTTAATTTTTTTTGCATTTTAGAAACAGTAGCTGTTAAGGGAGGCATAATGGTATACAGCGAGGCCGATGAACAAACTGCAGAATTAGTGAAATACTACCAGTCAGTAGCTTCATCATGAGAAAGAAATATTCTCTCAGGCCTCTCAATGAGATTTTTAAATCCTGTGTTTGAGTGGTTTATATTTTTATATCTACTATTTTAAATTGTTCTGAGAAATATTTGTGTACCCTGGAGAGAACTAATGAAAACATAACCGAAAATACATGTACCACCTATTTTAATATCTTTGTAATCTTTATTTTAAATTTTCTTTTTATACTTCCTTTCAAAAGTATGGTTTTCTTCTGACATTGCTATTCTATGATAAATTTTAATTTTCTTATTCTTTGTCTAACTTTACAGATTTAAATACCTCAACAAACTTAAAGTATAAGGATGGAAAAAAAAATTCCTGATGTGATGTCAAGGTGCCAGCTGAAAGGTATTTATACTTTGTAGTCAGAAATGTTATAATGAAATTGTCTCTGCTTGTGATCTCACATTATGGAGAGTTCTGAGGGTCTGACAACTCCTGACATTATGATATACTCCTATTGCACGGTTCAAGCAGACAGCCAGAGCAGAGTTCTCAGCAGAGCATAAGGAAAGATTTATAGACATGGCAAAAGAACACTTTGCCTGTTCCCTTCTTTAAATAATTATGACTTTCCATGAATCTCTTTCTAAATCAACTGCAGAATGACAAATATCTGGGCAAAGAAAAGGCCACAAAAATATCACTTACAGTAAGCACTGTTGAGGTTTTAGAAGCACAGTGTTGAATACTCTCTTGTGCGCTCTACATATGATTCATTACGAGGGATGCTCCCCACCTCTCCACACACCATATATTTCTCCCATTATCATTCAAGAAGTACTTTTACAACTCCCTCTTTCTGTCAAGTTCATTCTTTTCTCAATACAAGGGGTCAAGAAGAAAAGATTTCAGTGTATTTTTCATTGAACAAATTGAGGGGGTGGGGTAAAGATATTTGCCTAATTGATTACATGATATGTGCACTCTGGAAGGACTTTCCAGGATTTGGGAAAAAGAAAAAAACATTTACAGGTATATGTAGCATTCAGTCCTGAAGGTTTGTGTAAAGTAAAATTTTTAAATACTGAAGTTTTTTAACATGCTTCCTTTTTCTGAAAAGGGAAATACAACTAATATTTATGGAGTATCTACTCTCCAGGGTCCTTTACATTTACCATATCTGTCAATCTTTACAACAGCCCAAGGACAGAAGGGATATCTGTCCCATTTTACAGATAAGCACACTGAGTTGTAGACAGTTCATATGCTCAAGACAACACAGCTAATAACAGACCCAGAATCTGAAGCTTTATCTGGCTCCCAATTTCATGTCCTTTCCCAAGACCTGACTATCACTTACTCCACATAAGCATCGCATACAAAAATGAATAAACAAACAAAATGACAACAAAATAATCTAGACCTATTGCTTTGCTATTATAATCTAAATGCATAGTGGGAAAATAAAAGAGGTGATTGCTTTCTGATTTCATATTTTATATAATTCCACTTATTAGAAGAATCTAGCAATACAACACAAGAGAAGTAACATTTATAAATTTGCACATTTGCTGAGTTCTGAGCTATGCATATTATTTGCACTGTACCATGTAACTGTTTTAATCCTCACAATAAAAACACAAGGTAGGTAACATTGCTATCTCCACTGTAATAATGAGGAAACTGAGGCTGAGTGGTTAAAAAACTTATCCAGGATTACATAGTTTGTAAGTGGCAGAGCAGGTTTTGAATCTGTGCTTATATGATGCTAAAGAGCTCTTATCCACTATGCTAAATTGCCTCCCTTAATTATATAATTTCCTCAAAACTAAACTATAATAAGCTACTGATTATTTTTATATTTCTATATATTTTAAAAGCAATTCATTGCATTGTATATGAAAACTATTTGATTCTTAGTTTTAATTACCCAAATAATATATAAATTCTGTAACAAAAATTCAGAAAATAATTTTAAAAACTGACATGTATCCAACATATTGCACTCCCCACTAATCCTACCTTCCTCCCCAAAGGTAACTATTGTGCACAGATGTATATCCTTCCAGAACTTTTCAATATATTTCATATAGATAATTTGAAGTCATATTATACCCTGGCTTTTTTTTTAATCCAATAACATACCTTCGAGCTTAGATTCTGGCACTACTTTAATGCGCTCATTCTTCTCTCCTTGAATAATAGTTTTCCATAATATAGATGTGTCATATTTTAGTTTTCCATTCTACAACTGATGGATATCACATCATTTTGTGGGTTCTTTAACTTTTCTCTAAAGCATCTGTCACGTGCTCTACCCAATTACCTACCTATTGGATGTCTCTGGTGCTAGTTCCTATGTGTTCTCTAAGTCATGGCTACTAAAAATATGAGCAATGGACTAGTGATGGTCAGAGATGATTTGAACTGGTCTGTGGTGAGGTGATTACAGAAGCTGAGAGTAAGCACTTGGAAACCTTCACAGTAATATAACAATGATGCAACATCCAACTGTATGAGCCTGCTTCTAGTATTTACTTTTATTGCATTTCACAAATGTATGCAATGAAAGAAAATTTAAAGAAAAGCTGATACTTCACCAAAGATCATCTGAGAAACAGTTTCCACTGGAATGCAATGAGCAGCACTACTATTCAACCAGTCACCTAAGCCAGAAATGAGGGACTAATCCTTCCTATCTCTCTGACCAAGAATATGACAAATAAACAGAAGAAAACCCAGGAGAACATTTTTGGAGCAAAGGAATTGCTTTCAATCTCTTGTCTTTACTGGCCTCTTTACCACTAGGTTTAAAACATGCTGATTTCCTCTAATCTTTTAGATACCCTCCTTCAATCCCACTTGGCTCCCTAACTATTGCCCTCTTTTCTTCTCTTTACAGTATCACTTTTGTTAAAAAAATTTTGTGAATACCATGTTCCCTTCCATGATCCCCAGCAGTTTTGTTAACCACTACAGTGTGATTCTCCCCAACTCCTCTCTTGAAAATCTTAAAGTAACCAATGATGGCCTTATTTCTAAATCCACTTTTGAGTTCTCTTTTACCTTGATCTCTGTACAACGTTTAATACCATAAACTATCCACTCCTTCTTGATCCTCAATCTATTCAATAGTTTCTATTTAACATCCATGAAATATGAAGACACCTGTCAGTAGGTATAAGAGAAGATCTAAAATTGCCCCTGCAGAGATTAAGAAAGGATGGTATCTATAGAAAATATAAAGATGGCCAGGCAGCATTGAGGGCCTGGGTCAACCTGGAGACCATCAGTGTGGAGTAGCATCAGCTGCTTCATTCTCTTATTTTCTTCAGTGAATGTAGCCCTGGTATAGACACTGAGAAAATGGGTGGTTGGATTGACCCAGAGTTTGTCATTTTAAAGGTTTTGGTGGTAGCTGAATGCAACTAGAGTGGATAAGATTCCCTAAGGAAAACATGTTGGAGGAGGAGCAAGGAGGGCCAAGGATAGGATTCTAGACAATGTTAATATTTAAAGAATGGCAAGACATAAAAAGGAATGCAATAATGTCATTTGCAGCAACTTGGATGG
The DNA here is from genome assembly GCF_041146395.1 of Eulemur rufifrons. NCBI lineage: Eukaryota > Metazoa > Chordata > Mammalia > Primates > Lemuridae > Eulemur > Eulemur rufifrons. Next base: position 66,874,793 of record NC_090997.1, on the reverse strand, counting down.
AACTGGAGAACATTATCCTAAGTGAAGTATCTCAGGAACGGATAAACAAATGCCACATGTTCTCACTAATAAGTGAGACCTAAACAGTGGGTACACATGGCCACAAAGTGGTGTAAAGGACATTGGAAACTAAGGAGTGGGGCGAGGAAAGGATAAAAACTTACCTGTCGGGGACAATGTGCATTATTCTGGGGATGGGCACACTAAAAGCCCTGACTTCAGCATAATACAATTCATCCATGTAACAAAAACACTTTCACCCCCTAATATTTTGAAATAAAAATTATTTTTAAAAAGTTAAAAAAAAAAGAGATGGCAGAAAAGATGTTTACTGATAATGTTGAGGGAAAATAGTAGCCAGGTGAAAAAAGAAACATGAAAAAGTAGGGACTAAAAATTAGAGAAAAGAGTTTTAAAAGGTAGATATGATGAACAATAGAAACTGTAGGCAAATATGTTGCATGAGGAAGGGGAATACATGATTGGATATAAAAATTAAGAAGCCATGAGTGATTTTATCAAGGGTAGTTTCAGAAGCACCGTGGGAAGTCCATGGAGCTATAGCTTTTGCTGAATCAGATACAAACACTTCTTGCAGCACTGGGACTTATACTAGTGGCCATGGTATTCCCAAAGCCATAAAATATATGACCACAATTAGTGGGCAGAAACAAATCTCCCTGGAAAAATCTTTGTACGCACACTGCCATCCCAAAGGCTTTGACATAAAAGTGTTATCTGTCATCATCTACGGCAAAAACCACCTAGGCCTCTCTGTGGAAGCCATTCAATCAAGACAAGGCTCCTTCACTTTGATAAAGAGAAAGAGCAAACTACAAAGCTTATCTCTTCTGCCTACTACCATTTCCAAGCTCTGGTTTAATTGGCTTGACTTTTTATAATAATTTTCTTCTCTTTTCTCTTCTCCAAGACTCATTCTTTATGCCTAAAAGAATGGTACATGACACCAAAAGCTTCTAAATCAACACAAAAGTTATAGCTAGAAAGGACTAATCTTCTTTTGCTCTTCCTCTTGTTTTCCATTTATATTTCTCATTCCAAAAGACATCCTAAGAACCCTCCTTGTTTCAGCAGATGATATCATGTAAGTCCCAGTCATTTCTTCCCACTAGCAAAGCACTTGATAAAGGCAGGGATAGTTTGGGGACTACCTAATGTGTTAAAAGCCCAAGAGAAGTCTAAGAATCACCCTGCAGCTTCAAGTGTCACTTGGTAGAGAGGAAAATTCTCCTGCTTTGTCAGGAAGCCATGATGTTAAAGATGGGACAAAAGAAACTGTTCCATTGGATGGACTCCCTGCTCTATTTTAATTTAGCACACAGGCAGAAACAATGCTATGTATCCATCCAATTTCACTTTATAGTGTCTTCCAAGGATATAATGATGACTACATATCCAGTTAGCCAGCTCATAATTAGGTAAGGCCATGGTTCTGTTCTGGCCAATGAAATATGAACAGAAGTTATGTGGCTTGAGGCCGGGCGCGGTGGCTCACGCCTGTAATCCTAGCACTCTGGGAGGCCGAGGCGGGTGGATCGCTCAAGGTCAGGAGTTCGAGACCAGCCTGAGCAAGAGTGAGACCCCGTCTCTACTAAAAATAGAAAGAAATTATATGGACAACTAAAATATATATATATATACAAAAAATTAGCCGGGCATGGTGGCGCATGCCTGTAGTCCCAGCTACTCGGGAGGCTGAGGCAGTAGGATCGCTTAAGCCCAGGAGTTTGAGGTTGCTGTGAGCTAGACTGACGCCACGGCACTCACTCTAGCCCGGGCAACAGAGTGAGACTCTGTCTCAAAAAAAAAAAAAAAAAAAAAAAAAAAGAAGTTATGTGGCTTGAGATGGACCCCCTGCTATGGTAAAGGGGAGTTCTTGCGTAAAATATAGTAGATATACAAGAGTCAAGAAGCCTGGTTTAAATCAGCTGAGATTTTGTCCCATCTTTAACATCATGGAGAGTAGTCGTCATTAAGTATCTGCCCATTTGCAATCAGATTTTTCATGAGTTCCAAACGTTTGTTGCTTTTAGCCACAAGATTTGAAGTTAATTTGTTACTACACAGCATAGTTTCTCCTATCTTGATTAATACGTGCATCATACAATTATGGACCTAAAAGAGATTGTTTTCCCCAATTTCTTCTTTTTATAGTCAAACTGAGGCCCAATGAGTCTGTGTAACATGTCCAATGGTACCAAATTATTGAGTGACACAGAGGAGCCTAGACCATTTCTCTCTTGATGTTTGGTGCACTGCTGCCTCTTTTATAACCAAGATTATAATCTAAGATAGTGGAATAAAAATGACAAATATTTTGATAACATGCCTTTACTGACATTTTAGGAAAATAGGCACATTTATATATATGTGTACAATAAATAAATAAATATTATTAAATAAATGTGTGCACATAAATGCAGAAGTATCTGAGTGACTAATACAGATATAGGAGTGACATGAGAGTGACTGATAAGTGAAACAGGCATTATGCCCCTTCCCATCCCACCAGATTCTGTGTGTTGTATTTAATTTTTTCACCCTGCCTCTCAAAGTAATCAAACATTGAAGGGATGTAGTTAAGTATGAGGAGGGAAAGAGGAACAGTTTCTTCCACAAAAGCAATAGGACAAGGGAAGTGTTTGAAACTGACAAGATGGAGCATTAGAGGGTGGAGGAAGGAGATTAGTGTGACTAGAAATGAGTAGATAATGATGATGGCTAAGATCAGGCAAGCAAGCTGGTCCTTAAGTATTCATGAGTTCATATAATCTGTGGGAGGGTAATTTCCACAAGGAGAATAAGTTGATCGTCTTTAGGAATTTTTTATTACTACTATCTGCTATGGGTTAGGAACAAGACAAAATAGTGTGAAGAGAATTGCTGTCTGTTACATAAGACTGAGGCAGTCTCTTGAATTCCTCAGAGGAAAGGGGTGATGAAAACAATGTCACTCTAACTCATGCTTTCCCTTGTGGTTTAATTCGCCATTATGATAAATCATTTCCCACCTTTGTGCCTGTATGTCTCTGAACAAGGCTTTCCTTTTTGTGGTGTTTTAATCTGCTTTCCTGGTAAAGTGCCTTAGATTCAAATGACCCGCTGTTCTGACCTTAGGCTCTAGTCCCTACTTGAGACCCTGAAACCTACTAAAGATCTGTCTGATTTTAAATTGCCAAAGAGTAATGCAATTCCTTCTGAAAGGTCTCCTTGAAAGATAATATTGCAAATGACCCTATTTCATGAAGTGTTCTTTATTAAAAAAGTGAATATTAAGTGTACATATAAGTACACATATATGTCAATATTATGTATACATAAGTTCAACAACCATCTTCCACAATAGGAGCTGGACATAAAACATCAGAAATCTATGATCCCACCTTCAGTGACCCAACCCACAGAGCTCACAATTCCTCTCAGTTGATTAGCTTTTACTCAACCGGTAGAGGCATTTAAAAAAATTATTTATTTTTTAATGGACACAATAATTGTACATATTTATAGGGTCCATAGTAATATTTCAATACATACAATATATAGTGACCAGATTAGGGCAATTAGCATATCCATGATCTCAAACATTCATCACTTCTTTGTGTTGGGAACTTTTTAAAAAGTGTTATGCCCAGTTGAAAGGAAGTGGGGATCTCAGGGACCATATCATTGCTCAGCATCTGTTTACTTCCCTCTTAAGAACTTCCTATTTGTCTACCAAGAAAATCACCTCAGCATTAAAGGGTCCCAAGAAGGTTGAAAAAGGAAAAAAACACTGTTTATCTGGAAGGATCCTACAGATGTTAATAAATTACATGTATAGAAGGTTGGAAAGCTAGAATCAAAGCTGATTTTGACTTTGCCGATGATGAGTTTGACATCTGTCCATCTTTCAAGGAGGTCTGGCTAACAAACATCCTTCCTCATTCTAGAAGAAACACTTTTTCAAATGCATATAAATTTCCATTCTTGGCTTAAGAAATAAGAAGTAAAAACTAGACCCTGTGTAGAAATCAGCAACCAGAGCAAGACCCACAAAGATGGCAGCTGATAAACTCTTCTCCACAGGAAGGAGAGAATACCCTCTCCGAATAACCCAGCCAGCTTCAGCTCACCACATCTTCAATGGCTGGAAACATATCAAGCTCGTAGTGAAAAGAGGGGATCATTCTGGAGTACAGAATTTGCCTAAATCCTGAGCAGAGAGCATATATAAAGGCAGAGGAAAATTAGGAAGCCTGAACAACCCTGACAATAGCATCCGATGGGACTCCCTGTAGCTTGCTTGGTAGTGAAGTGTTAATGAGAAACCTGGGAGTATACCCCAGGTATTATGAGAAAGACTTCTCTGCCCTCCATTTCCCTAACCTCAAGCCCACCATCATCATACCAGGGACAGTTAACAGGGTATTATGATATGGCTTAAAACCCCTCCCATGAAAGTGACTTGCCGAAGGAAGGCTAAGCTGTGGTGTTGGATCAGACTTTCCTCATGCTTCCTGTAACTTGCTCTGCTTCCTAAAACTCAATTCTCTGGGTTGACCTTGCTTAGCTGGTATTATATTTTAGATAAGCCCATCTATTAATAATTTACTCATTTCTCATTTATATTATGTTTGTTTTCTTAAGGAAGTAAGAGTATTGATTTTAATTCCTATATCATGAAGCAAATTATTTCTGACCTCTGTATGTACAGAAGATATGCACTTAAGCTGCAACTCTTGCTACTCATAAAATACCCTGCTGAATCATGAATATTAAAACAAATAACTTCCCATCTTGAGGCCAAGAGTATATAATGCCATGGAGAAAAAACTGAGACCATTTAATTTTAGGTAAAAAAAAATAATAATAATTGAATTATGCAGAAGTCGAGCAAGGTTTAAGGAAGACTATAAGAGCTTACTATAAGAAAATCTAAATATTATTGCCATAATTGTAATGCTATAGGAGAAAATATATTCAGAATTATATCATTCCATTCAAATAAAAAGTACTATATTTTCCTCAGAAAATGAGTTGTTTCTTTAGTGATCACTAACCATTATCTTGCCTTCCAGAATATGAATTTTTCCCATTCATCTAGCTACTCTATTGAAATATGTGAGGTCTTAACCTTGGAATGGTTCTACACCATACACACACACATACACCCCTCCTATGATATAATCAAAATTGCCAAAGGCTAATTTTGTTCTCAGCTCACTATATAATTATCCTTTATATTTTTATATGTATATGATATTACTACTGTTTCCTTCCAAAATCAAGGGTTTTCTGAATTTTATGAAATTGACCCTTCCTAAAATGTTTAAGCTAGAGGTAGAAGGAAGTATGAATGAGCCCTCAGGACAAGGGAAGGAAGAATGATGTGGGGTGGGGGAGGGTTCTCTCTCCTAGCATCTCTGTGAAAGTAAAAGTTATAGAGGGATTAACGACAGGGTTGACGGTTGACGTGCAATAGAGTCCAAACACACAGCATTTCTTTGACTCTTTGTTCTTGTGATAACACAAGTGAAAACATTTGCAAAGTTGTAGCTTTCAGACCTGTATTGACATCAGGGTGATGGAAAGTCTCTTCTCTTGGGGACCATTATCATCATTACCCTCCCTACTGCTTCCCTAAATGTTGTAGGACACACTGACTTCAGCCTCCTACATTCACATATCCTATGGTCAATCCCAACGTGCCAGGTTGCTTACATATGATCATCTTTTCCAATTGTCTTCTTTACTTCTCAATAACACTGTTAACTCCATGAGGACACAGTGTCTTTTTGCATGCACCAAAAAAAAAAAAAAAAGGGAAACCTCCAGCACTATGTATGACTATTTATATTCCAAGCTTCTACACAGTGCCTAGCATATAGCAAATGTGCATTGTGTTTAGCTAATCCCAATACCTGAGGAATGATTAATATTATTTATCTAGAATATAAAGATGGTATTCACATTTCAATAAATAGAAAGAAGATAATTTTGCTCTTAATCTTCTTTAAAGTTATCACAATAGAGCTCTAGAAGGGAAAATAATCTATTGCATGTCATTTTGCATTTAAAAACCCACAAAGAATCATCTAAACCTCTGGGACAAGTGTAGGTTTACCTGGCTTTCCTTCTGCTCCAATTTAAAAAATATTACTCAGCAACCACAAAATATAAAAGAACAATAAAATATCATGATTTGTAATTTCTTGGCATGATTCTGTGCAGTTTTACACATTCATCCAATTGGTCATTAAGGCAATTTTTATGATAACTAATTGTTTTTATCATTATTTAGATCTGAGTAATAGGCTTCAAATTCTCGTATCCGTAAAAAATTGAGATAAGGCATTGGTGAACTTACTTCCAAACGTTATTGTAGTTAGTCTTACAAAAAACTTCATTTCACAGCTATGTAAGAGAAAATCAATATGTAGTTAAAATAAGGTATGCCATTAATATTTAGATGCAACAAATTGCATTTTCTCAATATCAAAGTGCTTGGCAAGATGGTTCATTTTATATTATTGATATTAGTTTTTTATTTCCTAGAGACAAAACTATACATAGAATTATGTCATAATCAAGTGGGATAAGGAAAATATATCAAGTGTGGGCTGTGAAGGAAAATCTTTTACGTGCTTGGAATCCACCTCCATTTAGATTTATTGATATACAATAGATATCAAGTAACTCTAAATGGTTGTCTAGTGGTAATAATTACATTTTGGGGCCACACTTTATCAAGTTGATTCTATACATAAGGATTTTACTACCCAATTGACAATGCTATAATGGGCTCTTCTCTTTTAACTGATGATATTCTATTAAATACCATGATCAAACCTTCAGCACTTCTTGAAATCAGGTTAAAGACATTTTGCAAAATTAACATTTCACGTATAGTTAGCATTTCAGAGATATTGTTAACTCTTGAGACAGAGAGAAATCAAGGAATAATATTTAGTGGTTGTTTTTGCTTTCAATCCATCAAGTTTTCTAGATAAATATAACACTGACCTGAAGAAGTAAATTTTCATATGACTTCTATAACTCTCTAATAGCTCATTCCATGTGTGTATTTACATAGATTCTATCTCCCTGTGTAGGATCAAAGGTGATGTCCAGCAGCATCTCTTGTGTTCCCTACATTAAATTCACACCACATGCCTCCGCCAGCTTTTGTGTAATTAAACTTTCTATTCTTGACACTCAGGCAGAAATCATTGAAAATGTAATGGTAACTGTTGTGTGGATGAAAAAGGCCTATTTGTCACCATTCATTATGCCAATTCAGCCATGATAAATTAACAGAAATGGTGCATTCTCCATATTTGCAGTGCAACTCCCCTTAAGCTCATGGTCTGAACACTGAGAAAGGGTGCTCTGTAGGGAAATGGCATGCATAATGCGGGAATACTTAATAGCACTTTGCAGTCTGGAGCCAGAATGGCCCAGATCTGACTCATCTCCATGTCAAGCTTGTTTGGCATTTAGCTAATGTGTAATTTTGTTTTGACATGAATCATTGAAACTTAAACATGTTAAACTAAATATTTGAACTCTACATAAAACCTTTCTTTAAAAATCTAAAGTATATATTTAAAGCCTTTTAAAAAGCACCTTAGCTAAACATAAAATAATTACACATAATAGTCTCAAAGATTCTCAACTTTTCTCTTTTGAAGGGGTAGACTATTCTGGGCCAACTGATGTTTTGCTTTAAATGAAAGAAAAATTAATTCGGTATGAACTCATCTCCTCAGAATGGGATGATGTATAAGCTCAGTATTTATCAGATAAGCTAGAAATTCAGGTTATCAATGACAGAGGATTTGGGGTCCACAAACACCACAAGGCAAATCTTTGCATTATCTAGGTAGATACTGCCTTTCTTTTTAGACCATTTAAAACTGAATAGAGGAATTAAAAAAATTTAAAAAGTTGTGAGTTTTTTAGAAAGAGTTGGGTTTTTTAAAAAATAATTAAACATGGTCTTTCAGATGTTATTAGCATCTTAAACTGATGAGCTGGAGAGAATAGTTGTGATATTAAACGTTAGATTCAGCATATATAGCTATGCGCTAAACAGCACAGGATAGAAACCAACTCCGAGTGGAGACATTCTGGGTTAGCTAAGGGATGTTCTTCTAATCTAGTCCAACAAGTACTTCACCCAGAATTCAGGCATTTTAAAACTTCCAAACTTTATAAAAGACTTCACCTTATTTCCTGCATTTTAAGAAAGTATATTGTGGGTACTAATAGAGCCTCACAGTACGGAACTCAAATGGTATCCTTTATAACCTGATCCCAACCTACCTCTCCTCCAATTGAGTTTCCCAAAACTGTCTCTTCACTCAAATTTGGAAACAACAAAAAAAAATTTTATAACAATCTATGACTAAATATTGAAGAAAGCCCCACTTACCAGATAGAACTAACATGAAATATAAAAGGCAATATTAGAATATTTATAAAGACAATGGAGCCCCGTCCAAAATACTACTTTAAATTATAACAAAATAAAATAATCTGAGTCTTTATTTGGGTAATGCTTCAGTACAGAAAATATAAAAATAGCTGAATTTATGATTTTACACTAGTGACAAAAGGAGGTGGGGTAGCCCACAACAGTGTTACCAAACACAGAGTCATGGCCCTCCCAGCCATAGTTAAAGGAACCAGCTCAGCAAGTAGAATGGCGTGAGAGGATGAAAACCTTCTACCCTCACAGCTGCTCAATCCCCTCCAGCAGAGCTGACTTAAAAAAATTATAAAATGCCCTTTTGCACTACATTGACCTTTTCTATGAATAGGTTGGCCAGGTGCAAGCCACCAGATGTGACTTTCCATGGTTTCTAAGCCTCAGGAGGCCATTTATCTCTTCAATTAGATAGGACTCCATGCTAACAAGAGGTGTGACAAAGCCAGCATTTATTATTAGGGTCTGTAGATTTGACAAGATTTTATATTCTCCAATAGGAAGAGCACTCTAAATGTGTTGTTTCTCTTCATTATATCATGATTATGTCATAAAACAGACATCTCAATATTTGTGCAATAGTATACCCATGCTCATAAAGCCATTTCTGATAGCCTAGATTATCTTATACTCTAGCAAAATGCTATTTTCACCCACTTTACTTTGGATAGATTTTTTTAATGATTCAAAAACATGTTGATGACTTATGCAAAGACTTCAAGAAACTCTAAGAGACAGTTGACAAAGCTCAAGTATCTAGTGGGGTTTAACTGGAGAACCTCAAAACACTGAAAGAACACTCTTCTACTCTCAACACTTCCCTCACTAAAGCTCAGGCCTCATCTCATGCTTTGTGGCTATTCCCCAAGAAACTTGCACATAATTCCCTCTTTTTGAGGAAACTTGAGGGTCTTTACTTCCATCTTTCCAAGTTTCAGCCCCTGAGGTACACTGGGTCACTAACCTAGCTAGATGATCTAGTCTTAGCTGACATTTCAAAGGCCTTACTGGAGATAACATGAACTCAATTTAACATTCCTCTACTGGTTTCTTTCTTATGTAACTCAATAAGACCTAAAACTGGCTGCCTTTAGAATAATCTGGAGAGCTCAATAAAGATGCAAGTTCTTGAGCTATATTCTAGATTTTATTCTGCAAGTCTAAAGAGACTTGGGAATTCCCAAAGAATTATATAGGGTAGCCAAGTTTGGGAACCATTTGATCAACTCATTAATGCTATTGTGGGAAGTGTGTGACCACAATAACTGATGAAACACTGTCACCAGGCAAGCAAAAATTCATATTAGGCAGACCTGGATTCAAATCTTTAATACTTTTGGGTTGTTTGGTGTCTTTGAGCTTTGATTTTCTTTCTTAGAAAACAAGGATATAATAATTTTACCCAGATTGTTATATAAAATTGAATGAGATAATTTTTTGAAGATGTTACTAGGAGGTAAGAAAAAGAAAATTGGGAGAAGAGAGGCAAAATATACAGTAGTACAGAAATAATGGTTATGTAATGCAGTCCAGAAAGAAATAGTCGGCTGTGCTGCTTTCCTGGGGGGAATTCAAGTCATTAAATTATACTCTTCTGGGATCTGATGTGAAGTTATCTTGGATAAAAATAGAATTTGGGGAATTTAGAGGTAGTCCTGGTCAGCACACAGGAGCTTCTTCCCTTGAGCAACCTGAGGATTCCACTCATCCATTCAACATGTTTGTTGAGCGCTTACTATCTGCCAAACACCATTCTTACAAAAAGTATACCATACAGGGATGTAAGAGCGACATTGTTCCTACTCTACTGGAATTTATATTCCAGTGGGAGCAAGGCTAACAATACACAAATAGACAAATTAGCAGTAAAGGAATGAATAAGAAAAAAGTCAGATCATGATAAATATCATACAACACTTTAAAAAAGCAATATAATAGAGAGTGACTAGGAAGGTGGTTTAGATTGGGTGGAAGTGGAAAGGCATCTCCCAGGAAGTGATATTGAGCCTGACATCTGCAGGGCAATAAAAACTCACCCATGAGAAAATTGGGGGTAAGAGCTTTCCAGGGAATAGCTAGTACAAAGGTCCTAAGATGGCAAGGTTGGCATTTTTGAGAAATAGGAAGAAGGCCAGTGTGGCTCAGACACAGTAGGTGATAGCAATAGGGTAGAACACAAGGGAGAAGCAATAAGAAGTGGTTAGAGCACAGACAGTGCTGTATACCAGAATGAGGAGTTTGGGTTTTATTCTAAGGTTGATGAGAAGCCACTGGAAGCTTTTAAATAAGGGTAGTAATGTGGTTAGATGTATATTTCACCAGAATCAATCTGGGCTCTCAGTGGAGAATGAATTTTACGAAAAAGAAGTGAAAGCAAGCACACCATTTAGGAAGCTATCACAGTAACCTAGGCAAGAGGACCAATGGTCACGGTTTGGAAGAGAGTGATAATCAAAGAGAGAGACAGATGGAATCAAGCCATGTTTTAGAGGCGATGGCTAGAGTTCTTGTGATATAGTGGATGTGGGATGGGAGGGAAAGAGAAGAACCAAGGAGAAACCAAGGCTTTGGAGCTTAAGCAAGTTGGTGATGACTGTCAAAGAGTAGGTTAGGAGAGAGCAAATTCAAGAGCTCTCCTGGTGATAGTTCAACTGCCATAAAACTTTAACAACAACAAAAGAAATTAGCCATCTAAATAAGTTCATGAAGGTCATCCAAATACTAACAATATAGTAACTGAACTTCAGTAGATGGTTTATTCTGAGATTTTTCAAAAATAATTTACAATGCATTCACATAAAGAATAACTCAATAAAAGTCACCTCCTAGGTGAGATATTTTAATATTAATATTCTAATACACAAAATGCTAATTGATAATGGCAAATTATAAGTACATGTGAATTAATAATCTAAGTTAGGGCTTAATTGTCTTATTGCCATGAGGTTAAATGTTCGCAAGCTTCCTTTAAGCTCCCTTTAAGGTCAGCTACAGTAATAGCAGAAGTTATTGAGAGCTCACTGTGTATCAGGCATTGTCTTAAATGTTGATTTTTCAGTAACCCTGTGAGACAAATTCCATGATCGTCCTCATTTAACAGAGGAGAGACCTGAAGTAACTTCTCCACTTTCAGAGCCTGCAAGGGGGAAGCAGGGTTTGAGTTTAGGCAGTCTGACTTCCAAGCTCACACACTGAAATCAAGCCTGGAAACCAGCACCACCTGAGTGAGACACTTCTGTGTCCTCCAGCTTCGACGGCTCCCTTCTCTCCAGTGTTGCCTCCACGGAAAGCGTTAACAGCTCCATACTCCCGGTACTCCCTTGATAGAGTTCTGTCCACATAAAACTGAAGATAAAGGAGGCCAAAGCCCTAGACGTTTGAAAGCTATGATATAAGAAAAGATAATTGGATTGTTTATTTTATGGGTACACTGCTTTAACTTGCATACTGCAATAAAACCCATTAATCCATACCTCACTAATCTCCTGTGGAGATAACCAACTAAACGATATGTAATTAAGAAATGTCACGTTTTCTTTGAAGAATTCTTTAGAGCCTTATTTGTAAGTTAGAAAAATCTAAGTTTTTTTTTTTTTAAGAGTTATTCATTTCTGGTTTTAGTAATTAAATTTATTATGTTACCAAAGAAGCTTATACTTATGATATAGTATAAAACAATAAGGGCCTTTTGTGAAGTGTAGTTTTTATGAACTTAGCTTTATTACATGTGAAAAACCATTTACATCTTAGCTAAAAATATTAACTTTCCTTGAAATTACTAAAACTCCACTTCCCAAATATTTTCTCAGGCAGAGTTCTCACTGTTTTCCCTCCATCATTCCAAATGAATGAAGTTTTAACGTGTTCACATTTATGGGACTACATATAAAAATAATAATAAACATCAACTTTTGAAGTTTTGTTCTTTTTAATTTTGTGGAGACTGCTTAGAGAAATAAATATGTAAAGATACAAATTTATAGCCCTTGATTCAAGCAGCAATCCTTCCCCCAAGTTGATGGAAGAAGCCTACAAATGCTCATAGCCACGTAAAACTTTTACTGCAGGCATTGCAAACACCACCAGATTTTTGTCACTTATTTTTAGGAGGGAGATTTCTGTGTTGAACAATAGGAAATAATGAATTGAGGCCAATTTTTCATATTTTAAACGTGATAATTTTAAACGTGTCACAAAAACTTGACACAGGACAAATAGTGTTAATTTTTGAGAGGGAGAAAGCTTATCTTTAAAGCTAATATTTACTGAGAACTTACTATGGGTTAATCCCTATATTAAGCACTTTACATGAACGTTCATGATAAACTGTGAGATGTGCCCTCTGATTATGCCCAAGCAGGGGAGAAACTGGCACTCTAAGCAGGGTCTGCTGGGGTCTCAGTAAAGAATGATGCTGCTGTTGGAATCTAGCCCACCCTGCAGAACCATGTGCTACTGATGAGCTCTGTTTTCTGAGAAGTGCCTACAGAACATGATCAGCATCTGACCTTTGTTCACACCCCTACAGCAGCATCAGGCTCTTGGTGGTATTTCCAGTGACTTGGTGGGGAAGAGGTGTACCAGCTAGTTCTAGATGCCCTTTGAGTTTTGTGAGCAGCAATTCACTGGGCCGTGGCCAGAGATGTCAGCTCAGGGACCACAGGGAAGGCTTTCAGTTCTGTCCTAACAGCCTGTTCATTTACTGGTGGCAAAGACTTCTAAACCCCTTGCTTGACATGTTTATCCTTTTTCAGATCTCGACTGTTTGGGGAGAAATTTCAAAACAACGTTTTTCGTATGTCATATAAGAATAGTATGTTGTTGTTTCCAAATTTTAACTCTACCTGAGGCACATTATATGTTGGTGACTAAGATTTCCCTGCACGTTTATCTCCTATTGTCTCATGCCTTCTCTTTTCCCACCACTTCTATTTTCTTTCCTTTTTTCTCTCTTCTGTTCCCTTCTTTTCTTGTATTTCCTCCTTATTCTCATCTATTTGGAGGAGGAAGGAAGGAAGAAAGGGAGGAAGCAAGAAAAGAGGAAGAAGAAGAGAAGTTGTGGTGAAGCATTCATGCTTAGCACTTATTTTAAAATGTAAAATATGTGTGTGCTCATATCACTTTTTGGATACTTGCTTCCTGGTTTTAAAATTGTATGTCTTTATATGAAATTCTTTACAATTGCACATTTGTATGGGGGTAACTTTCTTTTCTTTCAATTTTTAATGCCTCAAGCAGAGAACTTCTGGATACATGACTTGCTAAATGTGTGACTTTGCATAAGTAATAGTGTCTTGCATTTTCAGCTTCATCATCAGTCATATAGAGAACGATACCTGTTTCACCAACTGGACAGGTAGGCTATGAAGATGAGATGAAACAGTAAGGAAGAAATACTGACAAAAGACTGATTCTCATGAAGCAATTCTAGTTGCACCATAATATTTCTGTTCCTTTCCCAGTCCTTTCTCCGTTTTCTTACTGCCTCCTTTTTGCCTTTCTCATCTACTGTTTTAGCAATGCCTCATTATTTAACATATCAATGAATAAGGCGTTCCACCAGAAACTAATGGATTTTCCACCAAACTAAACCATGGAAAATAATTTTTTTAGCTTTCATCATTTTAAATGGAATATTTTAAAAACCAGAATTACTCATATCCTGCCTCTTTAGACATGGTTTATTAAACATAATTTATGTTTCCTTGTGATTCAGAATTATCATTACTGTAAACACAAAGTATGTAATGTCTTCTCCCATAAATTGTTGACACCACCCCATGGGGCCATTAGTATATACTACCTCAATTATTAGAACCTAATTCTGTTGTCATATAATACCTTGATCTACCATCTAACTTGTGTTTTATAGTCTTTGCCCCCAAAGAACTCTATGTTCCCGGATGATATGGACTGTTCATTTAACTCCATGCTCCAGTGCCTAGCATGGTATCCATATTGTAATATGAGTTTAGCAAACACTAGCTGAAGTTGTACAGTTCAGTAATAACTTAAGAATATTTCTAGGGGAGAAGGAAGTACTTACCACAAGCCTATTACTTTATATAGACTTAATCTTCACAACTGGATAAGGAAGGTAACATTACTGTCTCCATTTTATTTCGTTTTCTTTTTTGTTTTTCTTTTTTGAGACAGGGTCTTGCTGTGTCTCCCAGGTTAGGGCACAGTGGCATCATCATAGCTCACTGTAACCTCAAACTCCTGGGCTCGAGTGATATTCCTGCTTCAGCCTCCCTTGTATCTGGGTCTACAGATGTGTACCACCATGCCTAGCCAATTATATTATTTTTTGAAGAGACAGAGGTCTCGCTATGTTGCTCAGGCTGGTCTCAAAATCCTGGCCTCCAGTGATCCTCCTACCTTGGCCTCCCAAAGTGCCACTAGTATTCCATGTTAGAAATGACAAAACTGAGGCTCAGAGAACTCAAATATCTGCCCAAGCTCACATCTATAACTTGCAACAGAAGACCTATAACTTGAGCCTAAACCTGAAAATTATTTCAAAATCCATTTTCTTCTTGTCATAACACATACCTCATATACTCACCGTGACATTGAATGGGCCACCTGCTTTTTGGCTTGAAAGGAAGTTCATCAGCTTTTATAATTTTTCTGCCCCTCTCTCAAAGTCACCTGTCACCTTTTTGGCTATCATTTCTCACATGCCCTCTTCCACCTGGCATTTTACCGTCCTGGTCTGCAATTGATTTAGAAACTACTAAGCATGCTTGTTAGACTTGTTTAAAAGTAGGAATAAAACATTCCCCGTAATAACATAAGCAAGGATTACAAATGGTTGTCAAGCTGTATGATGACCCCAGCAGATCAGACGTAGCTGCCTGGAGTGCCAAGTTGAGGCTTCTGAAGCAATTATCCATGGCTCTGCAGGAATGAGGGCCCACAGGGAGTAGCAATGTCTGGCATGGGTGAGAGAAGGGAAAGTGGTGCCACACTTCTGGGGCTTTGGGAATTTTCAATGAGTAAATTGCATGAAGATTACTGTGTGGTCTTGGCATCATCTATCTACATTTTCAGATGTGTTTCTTTTTTTTTTTTTTTTTTTGCTTATTCCTTTATTCTTAGCTGGGGTATATATAGTTAAGGAGGATAGATAAATGACTTCTGGTTAAACAAAATGTTTGTAATGGTCTTTTTCTTTCTCTTCCCTCTTTATTTTTATTGGCCCATGCTCTGTGGTTTAGGTCTTAGGTGCGGCAGCATCACCCATGGCACCCACTGGCTTTATCTAGGTCACTGAGAGCACACAGGCAAACCTGTGCAAACCTCTGATACCGATTATACAACTGCAAGTGAGTAAATTAGCAAACAAACAAATGACTACAGTTGGCATAAGAGGTTTTTTCCAGAAATGTTGAATGTGTGAAGATTTAATTACACATGGTCCCCTAACATCTACTGGCCTACTTGATATTAGCTCCAGACTTCACCTCTGTGCCATTCTTTCTACTGTCCACAGAGCTGATGACATTTCTTGGCCTCCTTTGCTACTGATCCTGTGTTTGTTACCACCACTTATGCTCCATACATAATCTCCTTTGCTTGCATTCCCCTTCTCTCTGTCTTTTTTATTTCTTGTCGTGTTGGACCCCTGTCATATCATCTGAGCTTCTTGGCTTCTACATGGAAAGACTGACCTTTTGTGTGGATCGTCATCAAGCCAGAAGATTTCTTCCCTCTTGCTAGAGAATTAATCAATCATAGCTCATCTGCTGTAACCTTAGTATCTTTGATTCCTCTTAACTATCTACAAAATGCTTAAGCTCATAGTTTCTTTTTTACAAGCTATATATATTTTTTGTAACTGACACTATTCCTGGGGCTTAAACACCAAACTCCAGATAACTGAGGTTATGTATGCTGTACTCTATGAAGCCTACCTGCTAGAAGTCACTTTTCCATCATCCCACACATGACAGTCAATATATGCATTCTTAACCCTTCCCAGGGGGTATCCGGCTCAGGCTCAACTCCCAAGTGGCCAGCTGTAACAATACCCTTTCTTCTCCCACTCTTTACCATATGTCTCAAAGTAAGGGAGATTGACATCAACAGAGGGGTAACCTGATTCTACTAGAAGTGATTTTCTTAAATCATTTGAAAAAAAAATTATTTAACCAATTTTTTGTGGCAAATGATAGCAAAACATGGTAGGTTTAGTCCTAATACTAATAATTCCTAATATCTAGAGGCTCAATTTGTTAGAGGATCATTCTAAAAATATGATTGCTGATGGTTTTGCACCATCCAGACACCCAGTTTATCATGGCATCCTAAAAGACCCTGTTCTTTCATTAGCCTAAAACCAGAGTTACCTGATGTTGCAAATTAAATTAAATAGAGTTATGAAAGAAAGAAAAACAATAGAGAAACAGCCTCTGGGCAGTAAGAGTGAAAGAGGGTTTTATTGTTATTATATTGTTGTTTTTGTTGTTGTGTAAGACAGTTTTATCTATGGTTACCTCTTCAAGAGAAGCAAGAAGAAAGGGAGAGAGAAAACACAGAGGGAGAAGAGGTATTCATGGTATAAAATTGTTCTGTCTGATGTGACAGCCACTAACCAATGTGGCTATTGAGCACTTGAAATGTGGCTAGTCTAAAGTGAGATGTGCTGTTAGTGCAAAATACACACAAAATTTTGAAGATTTAGCATGAAACAAAAGCATGTAAGCTATCAAATTAATATTTTTTTCATATTTATTACATGTTGAAAAGATATTTTGGCTACATTGGTTTAAATATACTATATTACCAAAATTAACTTTACTGTTTTCTTTTTGCTTTTTAAAATGGCTAGGATATTTTAAATTATGTATATGGTTCACATTTGTGGCTTATGCTATAGTTTTTTGCACAGCATTGGTATAAGGTCTTATCCTCTCAAATTAGGTTCAATGACAAGTAATAGAAACCTCCCAAATAACCCATAATGCTTACTAAAGATAAATATTTATTGATTCCTCCACAATAGACCAATGGTAGACAGGGCTAACAGGGCCATTCCATCCTCATCAATGCTCAGGCTCCTTTTATCATTCTGTTCTACCATCCAAAGCATGCTGCCTCAGGATCCAAGATGGCTGCTAAAGCTCCAACCAGAATAACCACATTCCAGGCAGCAGGAAGGAGAAAGGAACCCATTAAGAATACATTCTGTGGCTAAATCCAAGGTTGAAAAGAAAGAGGAAAAGGTGCTTGCCACTGTTACAAAACCAGTTGGTGACAAGAATGGTGATACCTGGGTGATTAAACTTCGCAAAATGCCTAGATACTATCTAACTGAAGATCTGCCTCAAAAGCTGTTGAGCTGTGGCAAAAAGCCCTTTAGTCAACATGTGAGAAAACTGCAAGCTAGTATCACTCACAGGACCATTCTAATCATCCTCACCGGGCACCACAGGGGCAAGATGGTGGTTTTCCTGAAGCAACTGGGCAGTGGCTTGTTACTTGTGACTGGACCTCTGTCCCTCAACTGAGTTCTTCTGCGAAGGAAGTTTGTCATCGCCACCTCCACAAAAATTGATAGCAGCAATGTGAAAATCCCTAAACAGCTTACTGATGCTTACTCTAAGAAGCAGCAACTGCAGGAGTCCAAATACCAGGAGGGTGAGATCTTCAACACAGAAAAAGAGAAATACGAGATTACAGAACAGCACAAAGTGGATCAAAAAGCTGTGGACTCCCAAATTTTACCAAAAATCAAGGCTACTTCTCAGCTCCAGGGATACCTGTGATCTGTGTTTGTCCTGACAAATGGAGTTTATCCTCACAGATTAGTATTCGAAATTTTTACAAAGAATCTAATTAAATAACTGAAAGATTAAAAAAAAATAAGAATATATTCTGTATGTAGCCTTCTACAGCCATTTTCTAGCATCATCCCTGACAGGCAATAACCAGCTTTGGCCAAGATATGAGCCACCCCTGTAAAATTTGGGGGAGAAGGGAACTAACCACTATGATCTGGTACCATTTTAGTTATTTTGTCCCAATAAATATAAGAGAGGCCAGACAATGAAAACTTTATTCCTAACAGTCAAGTGCACAGCTAAAAATCAGGAGTTATTTTTAGGATGACCATTTGTCCCGGTTTTCTTGAAAGTCTGTTTTGTATGTGTTGTCCTGGCATAATTATTAATAGCTCCCCCTTTCTCTCTCTCAAGTGTCCTAGTTTGGATGATAAATTATACGGTCACCCTTGTTATGGTACCAAGGAAAAAAGAGAGAAACAGATGATAGGATGGACAATTCACCCTGCCAGAGGTCCTTGAGAAATCACTTAGGAAATCCTTGGCAGGTGGGTGTCTCCTCCAGCCCAGCCCACCGTTAGTCTGAAGCTGTGCTCTTAGAGGTTACCTGAGACCTCCATGTTGACAAATTAAAGGACTTTTCTCATTCTTCTTTTCATTTATTCACTCACTTAAAATATTTATGGTGCAATTCCATGTGCCAAGTACCTTGCATTTGGGGCATGTGGAGGTCAAACAGAATTCAATACTATTAATCCCACACTATTAAATCAATTTTCCATTATAATGAAGTAATAGGAGTCTGAATTATCTGAATTGTCTGGATTCTGAGATTTCTGTTTCTCCCCCTGAATACTTCTCTAAGTATCTTTCTGTCTTTTTGTGGTTCCAGAAAATTCTAGTCCACTGTTTTCCAAAATGTCTTCAATTTATTACTAGTTCTTTAAGAGAGTTCCACAGTCAAGGACTATTTGGAAACACAGCGTTATTAAAATTTATAATGAAAGTATATTAAAATCTTTGAGAAGCAACACAACAGAAATTCCTATTTAACTCCTCTAATCTGAACTGGCTTGGGGGTTAATACCTTCTAATATCTAATGCAGCATCCCTCTGTACTACTCCTTTCGTCCCAGCAGTGGGAGGACATTATAGGTCTCTTGATCCAGGCCTCCTCTCTCTACATTCTGCCTCCGGATGCTCACAATTGTTCTCTGTTCTTACCTCTAAGGAGATGGCACCTAAGCAACCTTCTCTAGTCTTTACCTCATTTCCCAAACTAACTAAATGGACATCTTTACTTGAGTTAAACATTGTAATCTCAAACTTAACAACCTAAAATTGAATTTGCCTTCTTGTCCAAAATCAAGTCTCCCCTGATGCATCCCTATTTTTGGAATAGTACTACCCATGGTAGGCATATTGTTTATCTGTTTGGTTTTGGTTTTGATTTTTTTTTCGGGGGATGATTTTTGGTGAGTGTAGAGGGAAGGGTTTGGGGGGCAAGCCGAGCAGCATTGCAACTTCACTTCTATTTTTGGGGAAAAAAATCCTTTGTGTGCAGTTTGGGTAAGAAGTTGTGCATTGTCAACAGCTTCTGGGCAGGTCAGGCTTGAGCACGTGACTTAGGCTCAGCCAGTCAGCCTCCCACAGGGTACTCTGATTCTTGAATTATTAGAACAGAGATGTAAGAATGGCAAAAATTCATTCATAGTGTGGTAGTGTTCTGTGACAACAGTGGCCTTGACCCGGTCACTCCGGATGATTCTGATGTGATCTAAAGTTTGAGAATCACTACATCAGGTCTTTCCCATACACTGGCTCTTCCAGAAAAATTTAACAGTTATCCTAACTAAAGTTAACTCTTCCTTTTCTGGAATCCTATAACCCTTAATATTGATACCACTCATGCTGAACCTGTCCCATGTTGCTTTGCAGTTACTTAAGTAGTTTTTTTTTTTTTTTTACCTCTACAACTAGTTTCTAATCTTCTAGAAAGCAAGATGATATAAATCACCATGACTTACATACAGTAATAACTCATTTAATGAATAAATGAATATTCAATAGTAACAAATTAACTGCTTCTGATATATAAACGTCTCCATTTTCTATTAAGAAAAACATTAAATTAGTTCACTTCTACTCAAGAGTTTCTAAGGCAGTGGTCCTCAGTTTTCTAGATGTTAAACTCACCTAGAGTTTAAATACTGATACTCAGTTTAAATACTCACCTATAGCAAATACTGATACACATGTCGGAACACTAGAGATTCTTATCTGATTTGGGGTGTGGCAGTCTGATCATTGTTATTTTAAAAGTTCCTACATGGTTTTATGTTGTAGGCAAGGTTGTGTATCATTCTGATATTCAAAGTGTGGTCCAAAGCTCAGCAGGAGTAGCTCACCTGGGAGCTTCTGAATGTGTATTTTAACAAGATTCCAGGTGATTCATGTATACTTTAAAGTATGAGAATCACTTGGTTTAAAGCAGTAGTGTCTAATAGAAATATAATACAAGCCACATATGTAATTTAAAATCTTCTAGGAGCCATATTTTAAAAGGTAAAATTAATTTTAATAATATATTTTATTTAAACCAATGTATCCAAAATATCATTTCAACAAATTAATAGAAAACTATTAATGTGATATTTTACAGGGTTTTTTTTGCACTAAATCTTTGAAACCCAGTGTGCATTTTATACTTACAGCACATCTCAAATCATTCTAATCACATTTCTAGTGTTTCATAGCCACATGTGGCTATGGGCTGCCAAATTGGACAGCGGATACCTAGAGCTTACTGACCTTTCCGTCTCTAACATCACCTATAACTTTCCTTAAGGAACTTTTCGTCAAGCAATCAACCCACCATTCACTTTTCTGTCTTACATTGTTATCCTCACTGCTCCACAAAGCCTGCAAAGCCCTCCTGCTGTTCCCTCCTGGTCTAGGTTCCATTTTTTTCTTTAAACCTAGTCCAATTTTATAGTTGTTTGGCAAAACCTTCCTAATGTGGTTCCAGATTGCAATGATTAGTTGCTGCTCTAGATTTTATACTGTAAGCTCATACATTCTCACCTATTATGGAAGATGGTAAAAAATAGTTTTAGAAGGCAAAACATGAAATGTAATTAGAATTGTAAAACATGCTGCCCTTCTTAATAAAAATAAAAAGTAGACCTCAGAAGGTTGATATTGAAAGGCAAATTCTCTAATGGGGAGTAACAACCTTCCTAGAAATGCTAAGGCAATCTGCATAATTCTACTCCTGGAGATCTTCCATGGCTACCCTTGCCTGCCCTCCCCAACCCCATGATGTGGGAACTAAATAACTGATGCTCCACCTTAAACATAAATTCAAGTACAAGCAACAACTCTTCTCTTGATTGCTCCAAAATTTAACTGAGACAAAAATGGAATAGTCGAGAGAGACTTTCCCATTCACAGGGGCTGGCATGGGGAATCAGGAAACAACTTGCCAAGTTCCTCCCTTTCTTGTTTCTTGTCTCTCTCCACATGGTGACATTATATTTAGCCTACAAACCTAGTACTTCCTAGACATCAGGAGTCTAGAAACAGGAGTTGGTCTAGACTTGCACTGTCCAATACTATGGCCACTATTCACATGTGGCTGCCGAATACTGGAAATCTGTTGAGTATAAATTGAGATGTGCCATATGCATAAAATACATACCAGATTTCAAGACTTATTATGTGTTTTCCACTACTGCTGTAAAAAATTATCATAAATTTAGTAGCTTAAAACTAAACCATTTTTTACATTTATTATCTCACAGTTCTGTAGGCCAGAAGTTCCATATAGCATGGCTCAGCCGAGTCCTCTACTTAGAGTCTCACAAGGCCCAAATCAAGGTGTCCATGGGGCCTCATTCTTTTCTGGAAAGAATCTTCTTCCAAGCTCATTCAGGTTGTTGGCTGAATTTAGTTCCTGTGATTGTAGTACGAGAGCCTTTTCCCCTTCTCGTCAGCCAGAAGCTTCTCTCAGTTCCTTAAGGACACCTGTATTCCTTGTCACACCATCCTCTACATCTTCAAACCAACAAGGACATGTTGAATTCTTATGCTTTGAATGTCTGTGACTTCTCCTTCTGTCACATCTCTTCTGCTTCTAGCCTGAGAAAATCCTCAGTTTTTAAGAACTCCTGTGAGAGAACTTTCCAGAATGCTCAGTGAGAGGTAGAGGAGTGGTGGCTTCCCAAGCTCCTTCCTACTCCCCTATACCAGCCTCAGTCCACTTGCTAGCTATAAGATAAGAATCCAAATGAAAGTGAGAAGTTTAAACAGATATCTCAAGCTTACGAAGTGTTCTTTGATGCAAAAATATGGAATTACTTGACAAAGGAGGAGAAAAGACAATTAAAAAGGATAGAGTAGGTATCAGTTTTGGGTCCCCCATGAGCATCTTTGGAATATTTTTTGAAGGAAGAGGAAAGATGCAGAGAAAAAGGAGAGGTAAAATATTGTACATTAGCTTGCAGTAACCTTAGATTCATATAATGATGCAACAAGAAAACCAGCTCCACAAAAGAATGTGATTTGTGACAAATGTGAAGGCCGAGGTGATAAGAAAGGAACAGTAGTGTGCTGTCCCAATCACTGAGGCCCTTGAATGCAAACAAGAATTCCTCAGATAGGACCTGAAATGGTTGATGAAATTCAGTCTGTGTGCATGGAGTGCCAGGGCCATGGGGAACAGATAAGTCCTAAAGACAGATGTAAGAGCAGCAGTGGAAGGCAGATAATTCAAGAGAAGATTCTACAGATTCATAATGACAAAGGCAAGAAAGATGAACAGAAGATATCATTCCATGGCCAAAAACCAGGACTGGAGCCAAGAAACATTATCATTGTTTTAGATCAGAAGGACCATAGTGTTCTTACACCACAAGAACTTTTCATGTGTATGAACATATAACTTGGTGGAATCATTGCATGGATTCCAAAAGCCAATATACACTTTTGAGGACTGAAAGAATCACAGTCATCACCTTGCATCCCTCATGTCAGATTATCAAGCACAGAGATATCAGGTGTGTGCTAACTGAAGGCCTGCCAATTTATAGTGGATCATATACAAAGGGTCACCTTATCAAATTTAAGGTAAACTTTCCTGAGAATGGCTTTCTCTCTCCTGATAAACTTTGTTAGAAAAACTCCTACCTGAGAGGAAGGAAGTAGAAGAGACTAATGAAATGGCACAGGTACATCTGGTGGCCATTCAACCAAATCAGGAAAGATGGTGCCATTACAATGAGAAGTAAATAAGGATGATGAACTTCATCCCAGAGGTGGCAGTGAGGGTCAAACCTCTTAATGGTGCCAGTGAATAACACTCACTACTGGAATTTTATATGCAGTAGTACATGAGTGAAAGACTATAACCATAATATGCTGACTCCTTGCTATTGTTTTTGTTTTAATATTCAACAATAGTAGTGTTGTAAATGTTAAATGAAAAGAAATGGAAATATAAACGCTCTGACTTTTACCCTGTATATATGTTGACTTCAGTGTGCAAGATGAAGTTTAATACCTGTAAAAACTACTTACAAAAAAGCTCCCCTAGCATTTGTTAGGTCATATCTTGTGATTGATTTCAGCTGTGTATGTGGACAAGCTTAGCTTGAAATGCTAGATGTATGCCTTGACCTCTGTGTATGATCCTTCATTGTTAAACTATGAAATTAATTAAAACTCTGTACAGTTGACTCTCCACATCCATGGGTTCCAGGCATTCAACCAAACCCGATCTAAAATATTCAGGAACAAAACTCAATAAAAATTAACAATACAACAATAAAAAATATGAAGTAATACAAATAAAAAGTACGGTATAACAACTATTTACATAGCACTTACATTGTATTAGGTATTATAAGTAATCTAGAAATGATTTAAAGTACCCTGGAGGAAGTACATAGGTCATATACAAATACTATGCCATTTTATATAAGGGACTTGAGCATATATGGATTTTGGTACCCAAGGGGGTCCTTCCTGAGATCAATCTACTGAAGATACTGAGGGACAACTGTACTTAACAGACAATCAGAAAAAAAAAAAACAACTTGATTTGTAGAGAAGTGTTGGGCTATGTAGTTATTTGTATTAAGTGGAATTCATAATGATGCTTCTTCATTTATCCTATTACTTCAATTGTTACTTGAAGACAGTATAATATATAATTTATCTTGTGGTATCAGTGATAGAAATGATCATATGTAGTTTAAATGTCCTATATATTATATAATATATGTATAACAAATATAGATAATATATATATGAAACTATGTTGATCAGTTCTGGTTACATTCATTTTTTCCTTTTCTTTGGACCATGATAAGCCCCTGAATAGTGACTTCCAGGGCTGAGTTAAACTTAACTTAGAAGTTAAAGTGAAGAGAAGAGACTTTTACATGGAAGAGAAGTAATTTGCATGTATAATGTGGGAAGGTGTTCCTTAAGTATGTCTACAGGGTTACTGTGAACCATTTGATTTATGCTCCCAAGTAATTGTAATTTAATGTTGGAAGTACAGAAAATTGTGATGAATAGCTTTAATTGTATGTTTAAAAGTCATCCTATGTTCATATGCTTAAATATGGATATCAGAATTATGTATAATGTATGAATATCTTCTTACTATATTGATTAAAAAGATTTTTCAATACGTATCACTACAGCCTTTTTTTAACCCTCAGATCAAAGAATTGGCTTTTCACTAATTAAGTATATAACTTTTCTGAATAATACAAAAAAATACTATTTATTAAAAAAACCCTCATAATCAGATTGGGTCCTCTCAGACAATTTAGGATAAATCTCCCTAATTTTGAAGTCTGTAACCTTAATTACATTTTCAACATCTCTTTCTCCACGTAATGTAGCACATTTACAGGTTCTAGAGATTAGGAGATGGACATCTTTGGGGAGCCATTTTGCCTATTGTAGTGTGGAAAAAATAATGTAAACTATTTCATTAATAATGTTTATACTGATCAAATGCTGAAATAATATTTTGGATATATTAGGTTAAATAAAATGCTATTAAAATTAATTTCATCTGTTTCTTATTGGTTTTTTAATGAGCTCCTACAATGTTTAAAATTATGTATGTGGCTCCTATTTAGACCTTGCATTACACTTCTATTGGCCAGCACTGGTGTAGACCTAGAGAGAGATTAAATCCTTTTTAACATCCTCCTCGTTTCTGACATCCAATCTATGGACCCACTCCTTCCATGAGAAATGCTTCCCTTATAATCAGGGGTGGCCTTACACTTTTAGGTCTCCCATGACTAAAGACAGTATAGTATAATACAAAATCCATAACTTTCATACAAGAAATACTCAAAAATAGTGATGGAGCATGGAGATGTGGGTACAGGGGCTCACGTCCTTACAAGGGAAGGACCCCTGGTCAACCATATCTATAATTGTCTACTGGCAATCCCAGTGATTACTGCCCTGGCACCATGAGATCAGAGGTTTCTTTTAGACATCTTTCGGTTTCTAGTGGGGTCCTTTCAATGAATATTTGCTAAACCAACTGAATCTGGATGCCAGTGATTAGCTGGTTAAAATAAAAAAAAAAAAGATAGACTTTGGAAAGTAAGTCAGCTACCCTCTATTTCTTAATAATGACAAACATTTCCATACTTTACTGAGAGGACAGCTTCCATTTGGAACTGTGAACTAAATAATACTTAATGGTTACATCTTTATGAGACAAGAGAGTGTGATGATGCTCAGGAAAAAAAAATATCCTTTACCAAAATGAACACTCTAATTAACCAAATATTTTCATTGCTTTGTATTTTATTCGGCTTTGGTGACTAAACCAAACCAATAAAGCTGTGACTATTTTCAAAATTGTATTTCAAATAGATTTTTTTTAGGATCTGCCACTTTGGTATTCAGTGTTTTATTTGTTTAATTTAGCACAATACTAAAAGGTTTCTACTAAAATGTTATATCCTACCCACTTTCTGCACTTCCCCTAGCAGAAAAGTCAGGTCATTTCTAGGAGTTGAGAAGCAACACAAAAAAAGTTCATGTACCCTTATCTAATCCTCCAACCCCAGGCAAGGTAAAAGCCCTTTCCAGAGCTTTGCTTCACAGTTTCTGGAACTGTACCTGCTCCCAGCCCCAGATGTGATCTTGCACAAGGTAGGCAGAATCACTGTGACAATCTCACAGTCTATCAGCTACAGAGCTAAGGATCCTCTGAGGAGAAGTTAGGATTGCTGAGAAAGCACAGGCTGCTGAATGTTCCTCTCCTGCCAGACATAAACCTGATGCAAGACAGAATTATGAGAAACCAGATTCATCGCACCCATCCTCCCTTTCAGTAATCTGCCAGGTACAAAAGAAAAACTGAATACCAATAAAAAGATAATATAAATAAACATTTTTTAAAAGTTTACTAATTAAAAGGACTGATAGATGGAGTGATGCATTCTTCAAAATCTATTGTCATGCCTTTGTGGACTTTATTGCTTATCAGCATTTTTCCCCCCCAGGAAAAACAGAACAGCAACATTTGTTCAGAATAAAGCAAATTGTGTTTCTTCCTTTCTTATTACTTTTATTGTTTGAGGTTTCTTTTAGACTGTAATGTGGCATTGTGATTGTGAGATGGGAAAAAAAATCCCTTGTCTTTCAAACATAAGAATGTGATTGTGTGCTATTGTTGCCAACAATGAGCTAAAGAGGTTAATGGATCACATATCTGGCAAACAGCCGTCTTTCCTCCTGCTCAATATATTACACAATATGCAGTTTGTTGTTGCTGCTGAGCTTATGATTTTGTCTGAGTAGTTGGTAAATAAGTTTACTTAGATTTAAGTTATCTATTTCTAGAACTCAACAGCTTTGTCATTCAGGCTACATCCTGAAATTTAAAAAGTGCAGTTTAAGGTCTGAGCTCATGACCTTTTGAGGTGATGCGGAGTGAGCCCCGAGAAGGAGGTGGGGCCGGCTGTTGAATGAAAATCTAGAAATATTGTGCCCTGTGAATTGCATTCGATCTTTCATTTTCAAATTGCCTAAATTAACAGAGTGAAATTACCATAATAAAAAGGAATGGATACAGGAGAAAGCACAGCAATTCTTTCTAGTGTTGTTGCCCATGATCATTCCAACAGACTTCTAATTAAATGGGCCAACCCTCTCCACTGACCCCAAGTTGACTCAACTTTGCATTCTATGACTGTCATTTTGAAACCAACAAGCCGTCATAACCAATAATGTTGTGATTTCTTGCCTAAAGGACTTTTCTGTACACTGCATTTGTACTATGGAATGTAAGCAAGAGACCTAATACCTCTAAGGGGGGGGGGGGAGAGGGAGGAAAGGTTTTATTTTTAGGGAACTACAGGGGGAAAAACTTTATCAGTGAGAAATACAGTTTTCTGGGTAATTTTGGTTGAGTAGGGATGTATGTTGAGGGAGGGTATCAGAGTTGGAAGAGAAGCAGCAATGCATCAGCCTCCTTAGATCAGATGGGATCCTTTCAGTTAGGCAAAGAGCACAGCAAACAGCACGTAGAATCAGTTCCCTGGGCTGCTGTTTGGCTGGGGGCAAGGGGTATGAGGGACACAGACTGAATCGGGAAGGCGAGTGTGCCTCTCGGCTTTGGGACTGGGACCTAAAATAAGGCTGAGCCCTGAGCTCCTGCTTCGCAGCTAGGCGGTGATCGCCCCCTGTGACTCCGGATGCACACAGCAGTCCCAAGCACCGCCACTGCCGCCGCCCGACCCCTCACAGCCTCCAGCTTTCCTGACTGGCATGCTGGAGCCACAAACCAGCTTCCTGGACACCTGTGCGTCCCAAGCTCTGGGTCTAGGCCCCTTTCTCTCAAAGGAGACAGGTCTTAGCTCCTCAGAGATTAGGTCTCTCCGACCTCCAGGTCCCCAGGTACTGTCACCCTGGCTGGTCACCTCCACGGCTTCTCTAAGCTGCGACTTCAGTCCGCCAGGGAGCCCTGCGTGCTCTCCTGGTCGCCCTACCGTGGTGCTCGCCCGCGGTTCCCGCGCCTGGGTGGGACGAGAGGTGGCTCAGCTACAGGACCTCCGCCTCTGGGTAAATCCTTCTCCTCCCCCTTATCTGCCTAAGGCCCTGCCCTCCCCCAGCAGCAAGCCGCTCCGATGTGTGCGCCCATCTCTCCGCTGAAGACACCTGTGCTTCCTTCCCCACCCTCCTCCTCCTCCCTTTCGCTGCGGTTTCTCCGCTGCCTTTGGGAGCTCGGGAGCGGCAGCTGGAGGAGGAGCAGGGAGAGGAGGGGAGGGCGAGGAGGAGTAGGGGCGGGGTGGGTGGGGAGAGAGCCGGGAGGGTGTGGACTGGCAGCCACTCTGCAGCTGGTCGCCGGGGACCCGGTCCCTCCTGCGCGCCCAAGTGATGGAGGGGAAGAGATTCGCTTAGACACACACACGCGCACACAGCTGGGCACGTCTCCGGGAGGCAGCTGCCTGCTCGGGCGCGCCGGGGGCCGGGCGGCGGCCGTGACAGCGCCAGCCGCGAGGAGTGGGGCGCCGGCACAGCTTGGCACCCGCGGCTCGAGGACGCAGAAAGGGAAGATCCCAGCCACATTGACTGTTGCTCTTTTGGGCGAATCGAGAGGGAGCGGGCTGCCGGAGAAGCTGTCACCGAGGACGCCCAAAGCTCTCGCCCTCCGTGCGCAGAGTCCGCAGCTGCGCCCGTGCCCTAGTGGGCGAGGAGGATGCGCACCTCCTCCAGCCGAGAGGCTGCGGTCTCCGGCACTGCGCGGACTCGGGCCCCGGCGGCCGCCCGTGTCGTGCCCGCGCCACAGGACCGCGCGCTGCCGCACCTGGCTCCAGCCTCTTGGGGAAGTGCGGGAAACGCACCCTAAACTCCACTACTTCTCGCCCGCCTACCCCTCCCCTCACGGCTCCCCGCCCCGGACCTGGCCGCCGCCGCCGCCTGCGTGTGGGGCCCGCCCGCCTCTTACTCACACTCGCGCACGCACAGCTCGTTCGCTCCCATTCACGCCGACTGGCTCTCCGCGGAGCCCTAGCCCGGGCAGCCGAAACTACTGGACCAACTGCCGCCTGGACCGCAGGAGCTGCTCCGTGGCCCCGCGCGACCCGCCGCCGGCCCTTGCGCCCTGGGCTCCTGCCCGCGCTGCCGCCGCCGGGGACGATGGTGAGCAGGGCGCGCTGCCCGCCTCGCGCGGGGGAGGGGCTCAGCACACCGGGCTGAGACCTCGTAGATTTGGGGGGAAATAACAGTAACGGAAATCGCTAAGGGAAGGAGGCATCCGTGGGATGCCAGCCAAAAGCACTTTGTGGGGTGCGGTTCTCCTGCGCGCTGCCTGGGGAAGACTTTTGAGAGGTTTGCAGGGGCTCAGCGTTAAACTAGTGCTAGCTGAGGAACGGCGGGGGCAATTCCCGGGGTAAATTAGACAGTCAAGTCAATGTCAGTCAATCTGTCTGGTTGTCTGTTTTTCTGTACATTTCTTGACCAGAATGCTACACCCAGCTCTCTCTTTGCAGGAGAGAGAGCACACACGTTCATTGCGCTCGGCAGAGTTTGGGGGCTCGCGCTCAGCCACTTCTTGGGGTGGCTGTGGGGCTGTTGCTTGGAGCGTGAGGGCAAGGGGGGCTTTAGGGGAGTGAGGGGCTTCGAGACCCGAGCGGAGGGCAGGCAGAGGACAGGCGAAGGCTCAGTTAACTTGTGGGTGCGGTGCCTTCTCTTCGGAGCTGGCCTCCACCCCTCATCGCACCAGTCCCTGCCCCCTCACAGCCCCACTTCGCGAAACCCTTCCCATTTACCCCAACACACACACACACGCACACACACAGGAGATGGATGCAATCGAGGGAGTGGTCATATAGTTATTACCAAGAAGTCTACCGAGGTCTCTGTAGCTACTGAGTGGAACACTGAGACTCCTGCCCCTAGCACTTGGGTGTCCACTGTGGTTTAGGGAAGCAAGGAAGGAGCGCCCAGCCTGATGTGTATGCTTTTACTTGGAGGCTTCAGGTGCACCGCAAAGAAACCTCCACCAGAACTCGGGAGTCACTTCACCTTGGTGGGTCCGCTCTCCGGCTTCACTCCTTGAGAGCTTCAGGGCACCCACCCAAGGGAGCTGCTGCTCCTATCCGTGGTCTCCCCAGTCCTCTCCCCGTGGGTCTCTCTCTCTCTGTCTCTGTCATATCTCTATCTCCATCTCTCTTCCTTCTCTCTTTTCTCTCCCTCTTTCCCTGTGAATACCAGTTTCTTCATGGAAAACATTGATCCCTTAAGGGGAGATTTAATATTTGCAAAGTGCTTTATGTCATATTACTTCGTGGATACATTTAATTGCACTGTAACTCTTCTCTGATTTATGTAAACTTAGCCTGATAAATAGCATGCAGGGTCGGGGTGGGTGGGAGCGAAAGTGAGTGGGCATTCTTTCCGTGACAGTGCTCCTTTCTAAACTCATTTGCTAGAAGTAATAAAAAGCTAGTGCTTCTGAAAGGTTTTGCTCAGTAATTTCTACATATGTCAGAGGTTTAGACAAATTTCAGATTACAATTTAGTTCAAATATATTCAGCTTCTTTTCAAAGAAAAAGTTGAAAAAAGATAATAAAAGGGGATTACACATCAAAAAATAACTATTTTAAAAAATGTTTTTATTGATATCAATTATGTTGCAACAGATTTCTTTTTAAGTTACTTCAGTGTTTCCTCCTAGTGGAGTTCTTAAAAAATAAATGAAAACAATACTACTTTCCTTCCTCCCTGTGTTTGCTTACAAAAGGTCATTGCTCAAAGTGACTGAGCATCAGAGCAGGTTTCCTTACTTCAGGAATATGAAGTTACTTACCAGTGAACTGATGGAGACCTAAGAAGGTATAAGAAACATAAGGATGGGAAGGAAACTGTTGCTTAAATTTAACTGCCTCCGGTATTTGAACAGTGAAAAGGAAAACTGCTCTAGCTTCTCCCAAGTTACTCTGGCCTTTATAAAAACATGCTTTTCTCAATTAATAAAATATATGGGAACCTCATTACTCATGTAAAATAATATTTCCAAGTAGATACCTAAGCAGATTATACGGGAAATTATGAGTCCAGTATTCAATGGAGTATATTATAGCAAGTACTGAGATGATGGTTTCTAGGTTAAATCAGAGCTCATGCTTAAATTTTAATACTTGAAGTTGTTCCCTTGAACATCTTTGTGAGGAGGTGCTGCTTGAAGTGTTTTCATTATGCTTGCATCATTGTCCTCACCATTTTACAGGCATACACAGATGTTTTTGAATGAATAACCTTCTTACTTGCTGAATTTTTACTCACTCAAAAAGTATTTATTGAGCACATGAGCACACAATATGCAAAGCTGAAGTGGGGAGTTATTCGAAACAACAAGGAAGGATTTGGGGGAGAAGCAGGATGCTTACTCCTACACAGTGTAAATAGAACTGTAGAATAGTGGCTTACTTAGGGAAGCAGCATCTAGCCCGAAGTAGGTGGTCAACAATGCTGTTGACTCAGAAATCATATAAGCTGTTAATTAGCCAACTTTGTTTTCACCCTAAATTCCACCATTATTCTTAACCCACCATGTCATTTAGATGTGACTCATCTTCAGAGAATTGATGTTGACTCTAATCTTCTTGCTCTTTGTCTGAATACTTTAGAGTAATATAACTATCTGTGTACTGTATGATTTCTAGTTCTGGCTTTCTCTGTACGATTTCTGTGGAATAGTGCCAGATCTGAATATGTCATTAGTATTCATTTATAAGTAAATGCAAATGTTCCTATTGCATTGAAAAAGTATACTTGAATTCATAGAACACAACAAATATTTTGCCCCTTAATTTTCTCATCTCTCTATTTTTTATAATCTCAGAAACAGTAATATCTCTTAAAATGCAATTATATGTAAATGAGCAAGTTAATAAAAATAGTTACATATAATTTTTTAGAAAAGGTGAAATTTCTTCTGGAAATTTTAGTTGAGAATTTTCTTTGACTTTCTTGGCATGCTTGGTAGGGTGGTCTTTTATCATAGGAACTCTCATTCATGAATAAAATAATTCTGGAGATAACTTCCTAGTAAAAGAAGCTAGCAGAGGAGAGAATGCTTGCTAAAAATGAGTTGAAAACCTCTGAGACTAGAATATGAGCAGTGACACTAGAGTTGTATAGTTGAAATGATGTGACTACTTATATATTTTATTGGTCTTTGTGACTTTTGGGGACTTTTTAAGTACTTTATTCCAATGTTTTCATATTCTGAGATTATTGCAATTAAGTGTAGAGTTACTATTTGATAATGGAAATATAGTTTGTTTCAGGTAAAGGTGAATAGTTGGAGAAGAGAGAACAAGTCAAGTTAAGGAAATAATTATTCAAACCACAGATTTATCCTCATTTAACTCCTGTCTTTTTTTGGTGGGGGGAACTCAAAACAAAAATAACTAGTTAAACCTTTCATAATGAACTATATTGTTACTATTCAGAAAAATCCTGTATTTTAATTTTTCTATAATTTAATATGAATTATTTAAAACCAGAAGAAGAGTAATCTTATATATTTTTTCTGGAATCTAAAATTTGTTGACAAATTTTGCTTCCTTTGGAATCAATGTTTGTTTCTGAGTTGTGATTTTATCTTAACTTTTACAGCAGAAGTGCAATTAAAGCAATTTATTAATAACTACTTTTAAAAATCACTGATCTAAGTAAAAAACATTTCACAGTAGCTAACACTTATAAAATATAAGAGTAAAAGATTACATCTGGAAATCCACATAATGTATAGGTGGGATAAATGAACCTCTCTAAATCTCATATGCAAGTTTCATTATCATGTTTTAGTATTAATTAACAATGAACTATCTTTCATCTTGCTGAAAAGTTTTATGAAGGAAAGCTAGGTTAATATTAGGAAGTAGTTAATGAATTGATTTGACTTTAGACCGCTTTACCTAGCTTGACTGTGCATGGGGGAATAAGTTTTATATAATTTATATATATATGTATGTGTATATATACACATACAAATATATGTGTGTATGTACACATATATACTGATATATACACATATATGGTATATATTTCTGTTTCTGTTTCTGTATATATCTATGTTTTGTCTGATAACCTTGTACAATAGGAAGAGAATCCCTTTGTGGCATGTATGGTTTTTGAACTCAGCATCGTCTTGAGAATGGTACTCATAAACACTCAACAAGTTTGATATTAAAAATTTGGAGTGTGGTAAACTTTTCTGAACAATTTATTTAAAGAACACTTGTAATAACCATTAGTATGCACCTGACACTGTCTAAAGAGCTCTACTAATATGAACTTATTTAATTCTAGCAGCCCCACATCATCCCCCATTTTACAGAGGGAAAATACGTAGGTAAATCTGTTATTATTATTATTACTGATATTTAGGAAATGAGGAAAATGAGGCTTCCTGAGCATATTGGCTCCAGCTCCACAGCTACAAAATGGCAGAGCTGGCATTTGAGCCCCAACCGTCCACTCTGCTATGACACGGCTCTTGAAGAGGTTTTGTGTGTGTGTGTGTGTGTGTGTGTGTCCACAAGTCCACATATTTACTTAAATAGGGGGCCAAGTGGGGAGCAAGTTGCAAAGCAAATAGATTCTGCCAACTGAGATTTATGGCAGTTTTCAACTTACAGTGAATTCTTAAGAAATTCATAAGGAAGGCGATTGTAATGAAGCAGTGACATAACCTGAACCAGAGCAATACTTGAGCATAATGCTATAACTTAATGTAGTTTTTAATGGACTCAATAATTTTCAAAGGTTCAGCTACTTTTAAATTAGGTAACTTTAAGAACTGATTCCATATTTAAGTAGTTTTAATAGCTCAGAGGATCTGATACTGAATGTTTTATGCTTCCCATGATATCCTTATAATGTGAACTTCTTGCACAGGAGATCAGGAGCAGTGTTACGTGTTACTACAGTGTATGGTTCTTGCCAAAGGAATCTGAGTTGTATAGAAGGTGTGAAATGAGACTTATTTTGCTCAGACCCAACCACACGCAGTAGGCATCCCATTAATGTTTACTGCATGCAGGGTATTCCACAAGTTGCTAGTCCAGAGGTAAGAAAAAACTTCAAATGCTTTTATAATTACACAGTTTCAAGACATGATTTAACACTGAATAGACATTTTTCTTGGTCGTGATGATCTCAGGACATTACTATCTATGAAGCCCTGTGGAATAATAACTTTTATTAGATGGAGTGGCTTGCGATAGAAAGGAGGAGGGTAGTATAAGGAGTGTGAAATAATAAACTGATTTAAATGTTTAAATTTAGAAGTACACAAAAGGAAAAATGCCTGTAATTGTACATTGTATTTTAAAGAGGCATATAAGACATAAGTACCATTAAGTAGCAGAATCTTTAAACTACTAATGAGATGGCACAACTGTCCTGTCATAAATATTAACAATCTTACTATTTGAGTATGGTTTGGGGAATTATTTAGGAACATATTAAAATGTCACTGTAATGCTCTTCCCCACAGCTAACTCACTCAAGTCAATGAAAAAGAAATCACAATAATTCTGAATGTGCCTCAACGTAAATAAAGTGTTTATTGTAGCATTAGTACTGAAGTCAGACAGAACTGGCTGGATTTGAATCCCTGCTTCACTGCTTATTAGCTGTATCATCTTGGGAAAATTACTTAGCCTTTCTAATTCTTAGTAATTTTATCTGTTGTATAGTAATGAAAATACCAGTTCATAGACGTCCATATAATAATCTATCTAAAACACCTAGTAGAGAGTGTCATACATAGTAAAGGTTCAGGGAATAGTAATTGATTCTGCTGTCATCACCATCGTCTCTAACATGACCATACCATCATCATAAATGGTT
This sequence comes from Eulemur rufifrons, assembly GCF_041146395.1. NCBI lineage: Eukaryota > Metazoa > Chordata > Mammalia > Primates > Lemuridae > Eulemur > Eulemur rufifrons. Next base: position 66,839,602 of record NC_090997.1, on the reverse strand, counting down.
AAACATACTAAGTTATATGTAATATATGAATGTTTGGTTGTTCTCTATTGTAAAACATAGGTTCTGTGAATTCTTACTGTTGAGGGAAGTGTATGAAGAAAGAAGTCTGTGTTTTAAGATTTAAGCTTGATTAAAGTGTTACTGGATTTAAAGGCCTATGCCAAGCATAGAAATTGAGAGGAGCCTTTTGGGACAGCTACTTCACAGTTTTTTCGTACAAGGACCCTGTATACAAGTTCACACAATTCTTTGGAAGATGTATCCTCTTATACAGATATAGTAAGTGGAGAAGAATAAAACTTTTTGCTAAGCATTGAAATATTTGTATTTATCTTTATATCTGATGTACGTTGAAAGTTTTAGGATACACAGAAAATTCTTTCTCACTTTTTTATATTATATACCTTATAGAATTCATTGTATAAAAGTAAAAGCTATTTCCTAACTGTGGTCATTACATGTGGGTAACTTGATTTAAAAGGTTAATTTTAATTTAATTCTTAGATTTTTAAAAAATAACTTATTTAGTTCTGGTAGCCACCATGCTATTCCCATTTTAAGTTTTTTAAAGCTTAGAAACTGGTGTTTTTCTGTGTTCTTTTTTCCTATTAGGTGTGTATACCTATTTGACTCTTTATCTTTGCAAAAATAATAAATGATGATAACTAACATTTAGTTAATATTCACTGTGTACCAAGCAGTACAGATCTTAACACATTTCATCCTTACAGGACATTCAATGAGACATATGTAATTAGTATTTCCATTTCACAGATGAGGAAATTGAGGCCCAGAGAGGACCCAGAGCTTGAGGAGTGGAGCCATGACTCAAACCCACGCCACTGGGCTCCACAGCCCACATTTAACCCCGACTCTAATGCACTTCTTAGTCGCAATTAGCCTCCAGGTACTTTCCCTGGATTTCTGGGCCTGGAAACCCATACCTCCCTACTTCCCTGCAGCAAATGAAAGAGGAGTTTAATTTAAGTAAAGGTTAATTTCTTTTCTTTGTCATATCACACTATTTTCACATGTATATGCAATGGCCACTAGCACAAAGAACAAAGCAATATTATTTTTTAGCAAACTATTGGATCTATTTTTAAATATTAGTAGATTTAAACAAGTCTGCCAAGATCCTGCCAAATACAGTCATGTGTTACTTAATGATGGGGATTCATTCTGAGAAATGCATTGTTAGGCAATTTTGTCATCATGTGAACGTCACAGAGTGTATTTACTCAAGCCGGGATGATAGAGCCTGCTACACACCTATTGCTCCTAGGCTACAAACCTGTACAGCATGTTACTGTACTGAATACTGTAGGGCATCGTAACACAGTGGTAAGTATTTATGTATCTAAGCATATCTCAACATAGGAAAGGTATAATAAAAATATGGTAGTGTGATCTTATGGGACCACTGTCGTTTATATGGTCTGTCATTGACCAAAACATCATTATGCGGTACATGACTGTAGTTGAATCCACACTGTGTATGTGGTAGTGGAAACTGACATTCCATGAAAATGGGATTTCCTCTTCTGGTGACCCAGCTGCCTGTCATCTGAAGTTCCTAATTGGCTAACTTTTTCTGAGCTGAATAAAACAGTAGGACTAGAAGACACTGGAAAAAAGCCTTTCTTCCCAGGGACACAGCGTGGAGAAGTCAAAAAGCTGACCACTGGGGAGCTCCAGGGTTCCTGTGGATCTGAAGGGTTCCTCCCTCCTGAGAATACCCAGAAAAGGCCTGAGGACCATTCTGTTGACCACTTCTCTTAGTGCTTTCCAAGGACAGGAATTATACTGGATTGTGTTCTTTTCATCCCTGTTTCCATGGTACATGGCACATGGTACGAGCAGACACAGAGCTTCTTACTGTGGGCATCTCAGAACCTGGGAAGCAGAGAGCTGAGGCACCCAGACAGGGGGGACGTAGGAGTAGGGGGCAGAGGCAGAGCACAGGATGGGTGCTGGGGTGCATGAGGGATTGATGGGTCTGCAGTTGGATGGGGAGCTGGGAGAATATTTATTTCTATTTTATTTTTACTTAAGTATGGTTATATTCCTCTGTTTCCAAATCTAGACTAGATGTGTGGTACCCACTTGACCCTGATATCTGACTCTTTAAAGTGAAGAACATTGTTTCCCATTGTCCTGACAGCAGTGCCTGGCACACCATAAAATCTTAATAAATACTGTCTTTAATTATTACTTCCTGATTTTCTCTGGATAGAATCATTTTTTCTGAACCAGGCATTTATCTCATCCTCATACTCTGTCGACTCTGAAATGCATGACCAGATAGTCAAGGGTTATAGCAGCATTTAGTTTTAGAGTTTCTGAATTCCACAAATATTCGCATCCTCTAAAGAGGGACTCCCACCTCTGTGCTACCGACAAAAAGATCAAGGGCTTGAGAATTTTTACACACCGTTACTTTCTTAATGTTATCTTTTCTCTCTTAATGTTATCTTTTCTCCAATACTTTGTGTTATTTTGCTCTCCTGTATTGGCAACATCATCCAAGACATCCATGAAAAGTGAGAAACCAAGAAGAATAGTTAGTTACAAGGATCATAGTAGGAGCACCGGTACTTCAGGATCATCTCCTTCCACATCTATTTTGTCACCAAGACATGGCAGTCCTGCTCCAGAACATCTGCCTTTCTTGCCAACCCTGATGCTGCTGCTTTAGTTCAGGCCCTCGGAACTTCCCACCTGAATCATAGTAGCCTCTTTCCTCTTTATTAGCCTCGAGTCTCCATCCTCTTCAATGCTTCTGAATTTTTTTCTGACTGCCAACCTCATCATGTAATTTTCCTGCTTAATAATAATCTGCTATATCCTCTGCCTTCAGGGTGAAGTTCAAATGAGTTCAACCTACAAAGCCCTTCCTGTTCCCATGGACCAGCCTGGCTCTCATCTCCTGCCACTATTCCACAAGGTCCCTGCAATCGGTGATTCTAAGCAAGGAATGAACCATGCCCCGTGACATTTTCATGCCCTTGTGGATGCTGGTCCCTCTGCCTAAGGGTTCTCTGCTTGTCTCACTTCTTAGCTTCTCTTTGTTTTCTTACTTCTCTCCTTTGCAGTGTTCCGACCTCCACCCAAGCCAGGATGGCTGAGCTTTCTGCTCCTCTTTTATAGTGCAGATCATGCTCTATTGAGTTAATTTGTTATTCCTCCCACATACACATACACACACAAACATAAACACATACTTGTTTCAGTTGGTAACTCAGAGTGGGGGAAAAAAAAATAAACACGTACTTGTCTCCCACCAGTATTTAAACTCCAGTACCTAGCTTAGTATCAAGAATATTAGAAGCACTGAATACATTTTTATTGGAGAAATCATCTTATCCCTCTCTCTGCCTGACTTTTTATGCTTTTGTCTTGTTCACTTACTTGATTTATTACGTTTCAGTATTCATTTATTGAGAACTGCTGTGTGTCAGGCAATGTGCTGAGTGATAAGGACATAATGACTTAGTCCTTGCTCTCAAGAATCTTGTAAGTCCGAGAGGAAACCCAGTTGGCAAAGAAGCAAGTAGTATTCAGTGTGTTAGATGATGAAGAGAATATACAGTGAGGGTACAGTGTGAAGAAGGTACAATTCTGCCTAGGAGAGCAGGGGAAACTCCACCCCTCCCCCCTGCCCCAGCCCCTCCCACACACATCTATTTCTTCTCTTCTCTAGTGTTCTCAATGCCCCAGAGAAAGCAGCCATCTATCAAGACTATTAATTTTTAAGGGTGGATTTAGATATCCATTTCTCTAACAATGGCCTATAGAGAACTAGGCAATTTTTATTTTTATTTTTATTTATTACTTGCAAGACCAAGAAAGCTTCAAAAAGTTCCTCAGTAAGCTCATTTTCAAATTTTTCTTTCATTTAAATTCTTTTAAATATATCTAATAATCATATTGTTTATTTAAGTTCATTTTCCCTATAAAGCAAGGGACTTATATTTAACCAATCATTAGTATCTATTTAATGAGATATAAAAATCTGATTTCTCTTTTAGGATTTGATGTATATATGAAGTTAAATTATTTCACCATGGGCAAAATGAAAAATTCAATAAGACCAATAGATTAGCTAACAACATATGATAATCACCTTACAGATCCTTATCTCGTACTAAAGAAATAGAAATGGGCTGTTGATTAATATATCTAATGGCAAACATTTGAAAGCAAGCCTTTTTTAGATGTGTGTGGCCATTCCCTAATAAAATATAAAATTAGTTTCAAAAGTATAATGTGTAAAATACAATATTACCTTAAAATATATATAAAATACGCTATGCTTTAAAAACATTAATACATTTAATATAGTACATAAACCATAACCATTTAGGTGACATCTTTTAAAATTTAAAAAAATAATAATTAAATATTATATTATTTGTTTCCCCTCTAAAGTATGTAAAAGCATTAACTATTATTTCCTAGTTATGTAGACATTGTATTCCCATTTTATGTCTTAAAGCTGAGAGAAAACCAGGAGCAATAAAAAAGTAGAACCAAGTTAATCCTGTCTGTTTTCAGTCATAAATTTACTTTGAAATTCTTATACTTTTGTGAGAATTTAACTATATTCTGTTTTTAAAAGTACATTAACTAGGGGAAGATATATATATTTTTTAAACACATACATATTCATATAAATTCTTTTTCTGACTTTAGTTGCTTCTTGATACCCAAATAATTCCATTGCCTTGAAAAAGGGTCTAGTTTTATTCTCCTGCAACCATGATGTTTTCTGTGACTTAATTCCATCACAATAACAGTCAGCCATTCTTGACCTATAGGTGGTTTCCTAAATACTTTAAATGTTTCAAAATATTGAAATGTTGGGAAGCTGAACAAAAGACTTATATGTGTTATAAATATATGACCATAGGATTTGCCATCCAAGCTGGGAGACTTGAAAGTGAAAGGGAATATATAATAATTATGCTGAGAAAAGTATCATAAAATCCCTAAATATGGCTAATGTAGCACTGCCTTCCTGCGTCCAGTGATCTGGGGAGACCAGTCCTAGGAGCCTGGGTCTGTGTCACCTTCTCTTGCCCGACACAGGGCTGGGGTAGACATTCTGGTAACTGTGCATGTTGCAGTCTTTGTTTAAGCGAAGACTCCTCAAATACCTAAGGTAGGCTTGAGGAGAAAGACTTTTTTATTTTTCCAGAAGATAACTAAGTGTGGGATCTTGGCTCCCCAAGTTAGAACAAAGGGAGCCCAATATAGGAAGGGATTATAGTGAAGAAAAGGAGATGGGGTCTTTCCTTGTGAGTGGGGAGTCCTGTAGACCCTGTGGGTACTCATGTGAGGAAACACGGTCCATACTCTTTCTACCCTGACCATCACCAAACCAGAGGGTCAAAAGCATATCTTTGTCACTGCTGCCTAAACACTTGCTACCAAGCATCCCACATTGGCTTCATCTAGCTGGAGTGGGCAGCAGGAACCATGACATTAACTCAATATCATGATAATAGTGCAAAATCATCACTCATACAGTCAGTAGCTATTCACTGAGCATCTATTATGTTCCAGAAACATCGCTGGCTGATACAGAAGACTAAGTTCAGCATATGACAGGCTATTCAAGAATGCAGTGGAGGAGGTTGTAGAAACCCATAAAAGTCAAAAACTTTCAGAATTCCCACTCACTGTCCATGTTTGTCTTCTTGGTTTTCCTCTTCGAATAAACCCTTCTTTTAAGGGTATCTATTGGATGTGTTCTTGTATTGAGATGCTGATCACTTGAAGTTTTTAATAGTTTTTTAGAAATATCTGGAATAACCCAAATTTTCTCAGTAAAGGAAGTGAGAATTTATGCCAGTCCCACTGGACTATGCATTCCTTACCCAACGGAAGAGTACCAGGAAAAAGAAGGCAAGTTAGTGTCTTTTGCCTACTGTATTTAAACAAGGTATTTAGGTAGTTCTACTTTGTTTCATTATTTCCATTTTAAAAACTTTTTTTCTCCTGGGACAAAAAACCAAATTATTAATTCTATTTCAATAACATTCTGTATTCAGAAGAGTAGCTGCCAAATTTGTTGGGACCTATAACAAGATAATTAATTATCCGGTAACATGAGGACTATTGGAGTGTTGGATACAAAACAGATGGTGGGAGAAGAAGGATGATGCCGTCAGCACGCTCTGAGGGGTGTGATAAGTCTTTCGGCCTCAGTGGGGTAAAAGCTACTTGTGCGCCAAGCCTTGCTCATACTTCCTGCTGCACTTTTTTGGGGGGGTTGGTCCTTCCATCGCCCCATTACTTCACTCCTTGAGACTCCAGCTTCCCTTTCCCACTGCCACCACATTCATTTTAAATGTCAAGGGAGGTGAGGGCAAAGGTTCTGCTCCCCTTGGACCCTGAACACAGTGCCGCCATCTGTGCCAGCCCCAGTGCCTATCCTGTGGAGCAAAGCAGGCTGCCTTACCCTTGTCCTGACATTGGTTTCAGTCATGCAGATGCAGGGCTGTTACAGAATTTTAGGTTCATTTCAGAATCAGTTAGATAAATTAATATGACATGCAAACTCCATGGATTGTTTTCATTTGCAAATTTTCAAAGGCCAAAACTGAAGTCTAAACATTTTCTCAGAGAAAACCTGGTTGACTATCAGTGAAAAATGTATATGATGAACAGTTACTACTTCTCCCTTCCAAGTGATTCTCCTCTGCGTCGAATCAAGTTTGCCAGCAATTAGAAGGTACATTTATATTGAACTAAATATTTGATGGCAGTGATTATAGTGACTTCGCCATTGATTCTTTTCTTATAGATTTACCATCTATTACAAACTGTTACCATCATGATGCATTTATAACTCTGTCAAAGTCCTAGTACTTGTTGGTATTACAAAGAGGGGTAACATTTAGATTTTAGATATTAAAAAATCTATTTTATTGCAAACTTTATCATGTATGTGCTAAAGAAATACAGGATAATCCAGTTAAAACATTGTTGCAATAAAGTTACTCATTCATCATAAAAAAGAATGAGTTTCTGATCTGGGGAAGTAAGCAGTCACCTTGCCTATCCCACCCTTTCAATATCAAGCCCATCTTTTATCATTTAAAGTAGAGCTCCCTAAAATAGATTACACTGACAAGTAGTAATTACTGACAGCTGCATTTAATTAGCAAAGCAGATTCCTGCTCATGACAATAAAGTATTATTACATGTTTAGCATTAGCACTGGCAGGAAGAGGTGACTTTGCTAACACAGAACTAGACAACCTGTTTTCTTTATTTAAACACACACGCAGTTTGGCTGGAATTGAACTTATGCTACGTGGGAGTGTCTGTGGTTTTACAAAAGGAAAGAAAAACAGTAGCTGTAAAGTGTTTTTCTTTTTCTTTTCCTTTTTTTAGGAAAACAGGCAGATTGTACAAGGATAAGAAATAGTCCAGTGCCAACTATTGGCACCCATTCTGGAATTGTGTGTCAGTGTTTTTGGGTTTGTGAGTCTATATGTGTGTTGGTGGGTGCGTGGAGGTGTTTGGGTGCCAGAGGTAGAAAGAAATTAATCCCTGTAAATTTAATAATTTCTGATTGTATTAAAGACACTATTGTTGTCCTTCTTGCCTGCCTGCCTTCCTCCCTTCCTTCTTTTCTGTAATTAATCCTGTACATATCTCTGATATATTGAGTATTTGAAAAGTATATGCAATCAAATTTAGGATTTTATATATACTCTAAATTTTAAAATTGATTTCAATTTCTATCCATTCTTTCTCATAGTAAGTAGGCTCAACTTATCTCCTCCAACCCCTACTAATCCATTTCCACTGCCCCATCTAGATCTCTTACCTGGCAATGCTTACTAAGGGTGAACCTATAATGGTGGGACTCCAAGCATTGCAAAAGGTGTTCAGTATTTTGAGCAATCCCACATTTACAACATTTTTAATCCATAGTGCATAGGTTGATGCTGCTAACTTGAAGAAGTATTGTGAAGATGACTAAAACTAGCATTCCTTAACTTAAATGACATTTGCTATTTTCCTGACTTACAAGTATTCCTCAAGTTATAGAAACTATACTTAATGTATTTTCTCACACTCATGAAACTCAATTCCAAAAATACTTACAAAAATACTTACTGGTGGTCTAAAATCTGAAGAAAAAAATGTGATGTTGCATATCTGGAACTTGTGTTTATTGGGATAGTGTAGTGTGTTTCCACAATGCTGTTTTAAGTTATCTGGATGGCATGTATTTTTCCAAGTGTAAAAATAGACTCAGTATAATATACTGCCATCTTGTAGTTTGCCATTATAAATGCTATATTCATAAAAATCAACTTATGTATCCATGGCAATAAGAGGCAAGATGAATATGAATAGAGAAATCCTAAATTGATCCTCAAACTAATTTCCATCATCAAACTGTTCAGCAGATCTGTTAAACTTCTTCTTTGTCTTTTCTTCCCTCCTCCCACTCACCTTCTAGTGGGCATCAACTAAAGAACAAGGAAGATGCCCACAGAGGGCCTACAGCCAGATAAACTACGGAGAGTCCACAAAGGTTGTGGCCAATCCACTAGTTTGATACTTATTGCTATGCACAAGTACATTAGGACCACTGACTCTGCTCACAACCCCCGACTGGCACTAAGCAAATTTATATAAGGTGGAGAATGTGTCATCTTTATCTGCAAACACTAACTCTAACAAGGATATTTAAGGAAAAAAATGTCAGGTGCATATCTGTTTTCTAGGAGATTTTTACTAAAAGTAAATTCCAAGAAACAGCAATTTTGTGGATACTAAATTTAAGTGTCTAAATGAGCATTCAGTTAAGGCCATTTAAGAGTTATTTTGAATATTAAACCACAAAGCTTCACTAATACCCTAAATTTAAAGCCCCACTGAGTCTTATAATATTCTGATGTTTAAATCCTATTAAGAATAGAGGTTTATTTTTATTTTGTGCTTTGAAATAGAAGATTCTTCACTGAAGAAAAAGTTTATAGGATTCAAGGGCATTGGCAAATTTAAAGCCCTGCTGAGTCTTATAATATTCTGATGTTTAAATCCTATTAAGAATAGAGGTTTATTTTTATTTTGTGCTTTAGAATAGAAAATTCTTCACTGAATAAAGTTTATAGGATTCAAGGGCATTGACTGAAAAGAAGTATTGTGATCATTGAAATTGGGTGTGTCGGAACACTCAATGTTTCAACTATAAAATTTTCCAAAATTAGATCTATAAAATTGGAAACTCTACTACGCAACTGCTCTAATTACTGTGCTAGTTCATAAATTAGTACTGAGGAATAAAGGCTCAAATGTTCTCTTTTAATAATGTCTTTGACTTTTAATATTGTCATTACTCACAATTTTATATTCAGTCATTAGGCAAATACTTACTGAGAGTCAACTATGTTCAATACAGATAAACAAAACACAGTCCTCTGGCTTCAAGTAGTCAAGGGGGGAGATAAATTGTCACATTACCATTAAGTAAGGATTAATTCATCATCATCTTTCCACTATTACCAACTAGAATGTAAACTCCATGGAGGGCAAGGAATTTTATTCATCAGTGTAGCCTGGGCATGCTAAAATATTGTCTGGAAAATAGTAGGTACTTAATAAATAACTTGTTGCGTGAAATCATATGAGGTGTCATAGGAGAAGAGCAGAGGATCAGAAAAAGAGGCTGTGAGCGAAAAGGGTCATAAAGTGCTTCCCAAAGGAGGTAAACCTTGAGTTCAATCTAGAAGCTCTAAATAGAAAATTGAGCAAAACTCACCAGGGCCATGTATACCTGCATAACACTGAGTGGGTTTGTTTTTCCTATTTGTTTTATTTTGTTTGTCTTGAACCCTGCCTTAACAGTCAGTTGAAGAAACATTAGTTTGACAGGGAAAAATAATAAACAAGCAAATTGAATCTTAGGATGCAGCAAAACTTCTTGAGATACCTCTGTTCATCTTCATGGATGTTTCACATGCCAACAGATGTATCTAAAATCTATCTTACGTTCCAGACTCCTAATGAAACCATCCCCCAAACCTGACCCATCTTAACAAAGAAATTTGTTTCATCATGTTTCTATTCTGTTTTTGAACTAGTTACCTAATTTTGATCTATATTGGGCTATAATACCTTTATTCCATCTTTAAACTGGAACATCCTTTTCCATAAAGCCTAGACTACTTTTGTGGTCTAAATAGGTTCTTATTTTAACCCTTCATTAAATGTGCCTGAGTAACTAACTCTATCAAGCTGACTTGCAAAAAATTCTTGAGTCTCAGCCCCAAGCCAAATCTGCTACTATAGGAAATGCACAAATCTTCTTCAGATGATAAACCTATTCATTCTGAATCTATCCATTCAGAAACTGGGAGATTAGACTGATGCACTCCATGGTGACTTCCCACTTTAAGCCAGTCCTAAGAGTTTTTTAGAATCTTCATTTAAATGTTCCTTTCTTATGATTATTGGCCTGGAACCAACTGTTGACATTTCCTGTGTGTGTAATCATCATTTCATAGTTTGACAGTACTTTACTGACCAGATAGAGGACCAAAGTTGTCTTAGACTATTATATCCCTTAAGTTGCATGAGATACATTATAAGCAATTGGAATCACAGAGAACTTAAGAGCAGTCATCCCATAGACTGGTAGAAGTGAGAGAAAGCTATTAATATGATGGGAGTTTATTCAGGCCTGCACAGCCCATCCGGGGTTCATCTGAATGCACCTGGGTGTGTTAGCTGAATGTCTTCTTTCAAAACATCACCATATAGAGAGGGTTCTGATAGACTGTGCATGCAGACCAGTTGTCTTAAAAATTTGAGTATGTTTTGGCTGGAAAAGGCAAAGGACATAAAAACAAGTCAATAACTGACAGGTAACACCTAAAGTGTACAAGGAAATTTATTCTGATGGGCAAATATCTGCAAGAAAGTATTAGAGAATAAATCTTAGCCTACATAATGATTAAATAATTTGAAGAGAAGGGTATTCATTTTTTAAAAACTTAGAGTCAGAGCCATCAGTCTAATGTTGCATCAAATGTTTTAGGTCCAAAGATTCCGTTCCATTGTACTGTGATTGAATGTCAAAAGCCATGTGTAAATGATGAATAAAAGTGATGAGCTGAAACCAGAAACCTGCCCACGTCAGGAACTACTTGCCCCTCCAGGGCCAAGTTAGAGATAAGATTTTTCAGAAAAGATATTAAAGGGAACATAGGTGTAACTCTGTTACATTATCCAGAATCTTAGCTTTCCAATTTTTCTTACCCAGGCATTAAATTGAGTGCCAGTGAGACCAGGCAGCCTTGTTGTCTAAAAGGGAATCAGAGTGGATAAGCATTTTCACGCAGTTACATTATATGTGCAATTATGACCATAGCAATACACAGCAACTATTCCATTAGGTTGTGTTCATCTCACATAAATTCCTTCCTTCTCTTTACTGCTGCTCTTGAATCTCACACTGTCAGGAGCTAAGAAAGGACAGGAAGAAGTCAGTGCCCTCCACTCCCAGCTGCCTCTACTAGGGTCTTCTCAAAATGTCTTTGTTAACAGAAGGGAACAGCACCACCACTCACCTTCTGACTCAGTGTCCCTCCAAAACACCCTTCCAGACCTCTTTGGCTCTAAAGTTAGTGTTGTGTTTTTATTTTTTATTTGTTTGTGTTTGTTTGTTTTGAGAATCTTTGAAACACTCTCTGTCCCAGATTAGGATCCCAAACCTGAAACCAGGACTCCTTAACCAACCCTAGGCCACCATAGCTTTATACACAGGAAAACTTTGTATATTTTAGCTTTCCATGTATGGAGAAAGTGAAAACTAAATATACAGAAATAATAATATTTGCATTGACTGAGCAGCCATCGTATGCCACACACTATGTTAGACCCGTAACATGCATTATTTGTTATCTTCACAATAATCCCAAGGTAGATTTCATATCCTACTTTTACAGGTGAGGAAATTACAGCTTAAATTAAACCACTCAAAGTTGAACAGTTAGGAAGAGGTAGAAATAGGAATTAAACTCCTATCTTTCTGATTCCATAAATTCATGACCCCACCACCAATCCAATCATATTGGCCACTGTAGGTTACAATGAGAAACGCTTTGACTCCTGGGGATAAAATGTAAGCACTCCTGCACTATGAATATGAACACATTAACAATTTTACCTATTCCCCCCCCCCCAAATACACACTTAATAATCATCCAAAGGTGAGTCCTTACCCCCTTAATAGTTTTACATATCACTAATTATGTGCCAGGCAGTTTTACATATGCTATCTTTCTCTAATCCCAATCATAATCCTGCTTTATGTTTTTTCCCTCATGCCTTCTAAGTAAAAGAGCTCCTCTTCATTCTGCTATATGGCTCATTACCATGTTTGTTAGTCAGGAATAGGCTACATTATACTGAGGTAACAAATGACCACTCTCGATGGCTTAAAATCTCAAAGGTTCATTTCTCCCTCCCACTGTGCGTCCGTTGCAAGCTGGAGGGCTCTGCTCCAAGTTGTCTGCACTTTGGGACCCCGACCAGCAGAGCAGCATTTATCGGGAACATTGCTGATCTTGTAACACATGGAAAAGAGATTGCTGTGGAGGACGCACTGGCTTTGAAAGCCTGCCCCTGGAAGTGACACAAGTCACTATGTTCATTTTATTAGCCAAATCAATTCCTCTGGCCAAGCCTGACACTGATGAGGCAAGGAAATATAATTTGCCCCCAGGGAGGAGCAGCAAATATTTGGGAAGCTTAATACTGTCTATTTCATTAGGTACGAAGACTTGCTGTATCTCAGTAACATATCTATTTTTTTTTTAGTGAGTTAGCCAAATAAACCTTCAGGGATTGGGAATTATATATGGCAAGAAAGGAAATGGCTACAAGGAATTTTCTCCAGTGCTACCTTAGCAGCTTCTATAGAAGTGACCTCCAGGATTCTTGTCCTTTTTTAAACATTTCTTCACATTTATTACTTTTGCTGAAATGGATTTTGGTCACTATCAACAGGGAATTTATAGGCTGCACTGTTGCCTTTTTGAATTTAAACTATATATTTAGAATTTAGAATCACTTTCTCTGATGTCAGTTCTGCGGCTGATTTTTTTTTTTTTTAATGTGTTATGTGAGCAAATGTAGATTGTAACCATAAACACAGTGCAAGGAAAAAGCAGGCCCATCTGTCTCTTTCAACTTGATTAGGGAAGGTTGTGCAGACAATATTTTTAGTCTGATCTCAAAATTAAGGTTAAGTTGCTTTGAAGCCAGTCGACTACCATAGATTTATTCATTTGGATGGTTAGGGTAAAACAGATTGAAAATATATATACATTCTCAAAGACACATTATGTTGCTACTTTAAAACCACATTTACTTTTTGGTTACACAATAAATACATTTGCAGACACAGAGAGTTTTCCTTCTCTGACTTTGGTGTTGGAAATTCTGAAATGGCTAACAATTCTACTACTTGCGGTTAATGCTACCAATAAGAATTGAACATGCTATTAGGGAAAAGTCTGTATACTATGAAGCACTGTATAAATAAAAAAAGTAATATACTTCATTTATCTATATGGCACAGAGAAAAGTCAATTCAGTAGTTATTTTAAGGAAAAAATAGCCTTTCCATTTATTGTAAGTACAATTTTTAATAACCTGAAAGATTGCTCTATCAAGTTATTAAATTATTAAGTGACCAAAAAGTGCCAGGCTAGCCTTATTTTTCTCTACCCTTTATCATGGGATATAGACAAATGCCAACAATCAGATCAACAAATGCCAGACACAGATACACATGAATGTCTATGTGCAAAAGGATACATTGATATGTACATTTTATAGAACATCGTATATTGTGCCAAACGTAATACTTTGAAGCAGATTTTATATTGTGTTGATATTAATTTTATATTGATATTCTGCTAGATATATTTTGAAAGGTCTTTATAGTCACTGAACTTGCATGGTTTGCAGCAACCATTGAGAGGGGCAATGGGTTGGAGTCCACAACATCCTCAGCTTACAGTCTTAGAGGGAATGTGGAACACTGAGAGCAGTAACCCAAGCCAGAAAGCCCTGAGCCCAAACAGAATAATAAAGACTACAGCTGAGAAGCAGAGCTGTTATCTTTAGCCAGGTTAGTTGAGAAGGACTCTAAGAAAACCTATTCTGGTGCTAATGAAGAAAAAATTAAAAGGAAAAGAGGGCAGAAAATTCAAAGTAAAGGCAAGTTTTATGAAACAGCAAATCGTTTTTTATATAGGTGCAGCAATAAAGCCAAAGGTTAGAATGTTTCAGGCACTGTGTTGGGTACGTTACATTTTTAATCTCCACAGTGCTACTAGGTGAGGGTGAAAAGTTCCGCATGTGGGGGGAAAAAGAGGCTTACAGTTATTGGGTAAATTTCCCAAAGTTTCATTTAGTACATAGAGGGAGCCAAAATTAATTAAATCCATTTATTTATTCATTCCTTCAAAAAACAGTTGTTACTATTACCTATTCACACATGGACACAAGGAAACTGAAATATGTTTACTGCAATATTGTGTGTCATAGCAAAAGACTTGGAAAAACCTAAATGTCTATTGATAAGAACTGATGAAATAAAGTATATTCATGTAGTTGAATATTATTCAACCATAAGAAAGAATAAGCTGAACTTTGAAATGATTTCCAAAATAATTGTTAAGTATAAAAGCAAGATGTACAATCATCTCTGGAAAAATAACATTAAAGCTGTCCCACACATGATATATGTACTCAGGGTACCAAAAAAGAGAAAAAAATAGAATTAAAAATGAGACAATGACATTGTCTGTTAACTAAGACTTTTGAAGTGGCTTTCACAAGGCATCAACACGGTCATAACCGTAGACAGACTTTGAAAATAGCAGTGACAGCTGGTAACCAGAGGCTATACTATATATGAGTCAAGTTTACAAAAAACTTCAAGGTACAAATCATTCTCTTAAGCTATATTTGTCTGTGGAATCACTCCCAGCAGTAAAATCTCTGAACCCAAAGGAGAGGAGTGATCTAAGTCACAAGAGTTACATAATGGTGCATGTAAATTGGATAATCCAAAAAATATATATTAAGTTTAAGAAAATTAAACAGATTGAGTTCTTATTTTCTTTATAAGATTGGAACATATAGGATGGTCAGAGATATACAAGTAAACCTGTGTCACATTTAATAGAAGCTACATAAACAAAGAATTGGATGCCTATTTAATCTATGTTTGTGGATGGCCACTGTTTTTTTTTTTTTTTCTCTTTTTCTTCTTACAAACAAATTAACAAAGCAAAACAAACAAAAGACTGCCAAGATGATAGGCCCACCTGTGTCTTGTTTCTCCTTGAACTGACAGGAGCTGGTAAAAGTGATGTTTTAGTCATCCTTAGAAAAAGATTATGGAATTATAATAGCTAAGAGGTATTGAGCACTCGCTGGGTCCAAGCATGGTGCTGAGTGATTTACATTTTAGTTAATCCTCATAACAACTTGATGAGGTAAGTGCTTCTGTTTTCCCAGAAGGTTCATTTACTTGCCCATGATCCCATAGGTAGTAAGAGGTCAAGTGGGCACTTGAACCCAGGTCTACTGACACCAGAACCCTTATTTGTAACCACAGTGCTAGATATTCCAAGCTTAGGGTATAACCTACTGGAGGGAGAATGGGGTAAGATTCAGTTAGTTATACAGAGCTAGAGGAAAAGCAATTCAAGAGAATGGATTTGAACATATTAATTGAAACAGGAAATAATGGTGTGTAGAGCCTTGGTGTGCAGAATCAATGACCTATATTTTACTATTATAATTTTGCCCAGGGCAGCTTTTTGTTGTCATAAGTTTACTTAAAAAATCTCCTTAAAGATTCTGAGATTAGATCCCTAAGAATAGGTGAGAGGGGGAGAAAAATAGAAATTTGAACAATCCAGTGGTGAGTAGGGAGATAAATTAGAAAAATAATCCACATGGATTTTGAAATCAGTGAAGAAGGGATTGAAGTTGAGTGGAAGCATTGCTAAGAACTTTTTAAAATAATATGTCCTATGCTTTTAGCTAGTATAGACATTACAGATTTTTCTAATTGGTCACCTTATATTATGGGCCAGCGGTGAAGTGGACAGAATACAATTTATGCCCCAGAATGGGGAGCCGTGAATAGCAAGGTGTTAAACGGTGGAGATTAATGAGCCTTGGCAGGTCAGGGTAGGGGAGCTTGGGTGGCATCTGCTCACACTGCAGTGGTCTTAACTCTCGCCAGTTATATGTATGTGTAGAGCTGAAAGTTCAAACTTTCAAAAGGAGAAAAATTTACTTTATCTAATAAAATACCCTACTTTGATCAATTTGCATTAGCAGTGATGTCAGTGAGGATATCCTGTTTTCTCTTGATGTGTGTGTTTTAAAGTTTTGATAATACGGTAGCTGGATCATTAAACACCCTATCTAAAATGAGCTACCTCTTCCCATGACTTTTTCTCACCATCATTACTCCGTGGTTCCTTCATAGCCCTTAGGGCAATTTGTGAAAATTTCAGTTTACCTGATGGTGGTGTCACTCCCCAGCTAAAGCATAAGCTCTACAAGGGCAGGCACCATGTCACCTTTGTTCCTGGCTAGGTAGGTGCCTAGCCTTCTACTATAGGAAGACGGATGCATGAAATGCCTTTTTCATTAAACCTGAAATAGTCAAAAACATCAAATATGTTATTCAAATATCATATCCATAGATAATTGCCCAAAATCCTGAAGAAAGAATGCTTTTCTTATTGTAATTTTTAAGACTGTTATAGAACTCTTTTGCATTTCATTTAGCACCTTCATTCTTAAGGGAGGTCTGTAACTGGAACTACATGCTTCAGTTTACTCCAAGTGTGTGAAAGATTGCCCTTGGCAATGGAATGAGATCAGAGAGATCACTTGGGGAGGAAGAGGACACTTCTACACGAGAACATAGCAAATCATAAGGATATTTCCTGCAAGATTGAGCTGTATATTTTACCAAAACTGAAAATAAAATTATTTACATTTTCACGATGACTTAGCTTTTACACAGATGTCAGACATAGAATCTACATTTGAGATTTTTACATTTTAAAGAAACTGAGAATCAAGGAACTTAAATTACTTACACAAAGTCACCTCATTAACTGGAACATCTAAGTTGTTCAATCAGATTTTTGAATCAAATATCAGTGAGTTTCCCATTAAAATACATGGGAATAATTTTCTATTAAGAGGAAAATCCCATTTTATTTCCCAGACTAACCATGCAACTGCTATGCAACAATTTCATTGCTCTAGAACTTAAAAATAACAACCACCAACCAAACAAAAAACTTTGTGATTCACAGCTCGTCTCTTTCATATAAGCTAATTGAAAATATTGGCATATAAAATAATCAAAAACATTTTTGTCTTACCTAAAATATAGAAAAAAATTGTTCTTGCCTTTAAAATCTTAGAAATAAGTTGTCCTGATAATGAAATTAACTTATTCATCTAGGAGAGCTTTATTTTTCTAGCAACATTAACTACAAAACATATAAGTAATATTTAAATTGGGCATGTATAATGTGGGTTCTTCTTCCTCTGAGATTATCTGCTTTTATTTATTTATTTTTTTTTGCACTTTTTGGACCAAGTTGTCACATGAACTGTTTTGGATATATCTGGAATCATCTCCCTTCTCTGCTCTTTATTTCTTGTCCCCTCAGAATTAAAAAATCATCAATTTGATTTCAGTGCCCGTCTGATATGTGACAGAATACACAATACTGGATGTGTTCCAGGCCCACATTACATTTATTGCCATCCCTCCTCCAACAGATGGCCAATGTGGTGTTCATTTTATGAGTGTCCTTAGATCGGGGCTGCTTCCTGCATGATTGGTTTATTGCAACTGGTAGTGATATGGTTGGAAGAGTAACTTCCAAAAGCAGATGACATTTTGGTATAATTTATACAAATTATTATCTGTACACAGGCAAACTACTAAAATACAAAAGTAATTTCTATTGCCTAGAAAAAAGGTGGCATTATGAAGGATCCTCGCTTGCTGATGGCCTAATTCACATTATATTACAATAAATTCGATGATTGTTGATAGAAAAAGTCACATGCCTGCTTCCATTTCTCTTAATGGCACTGCAGGGTTAGATTGCAGCATGAATGAAAAGATGGTATGTTTTCAAAGCCTTGGCAGCCTGCGGTGACCTTCAGGAGAAATGAAATGCTCTGCTGGCTAAGGAAACAATTGAGCTGAAACCAGTGAGGCGCAGTAAACTCGGAGATAGACTTCCCAAATTAAAAGCTGTTAGCAACAGCTCAGACAAGAAGAGAGAGAAAAGAATATCACTATGCAAGGTGATTTTATGCAAAGATTTAAAAATGGGGGAGAAAACAAACTTCAGATAAGAGAAAATTTGGTTTTTGTCTCCTTAAAGAGCTTAGTGTACATACGATGTCTAGACCATGAGCATATACAAGTCTATAACCTGTTGAAAAACACATAGACAAAGAAAACTTAGAACTTCTCATAAAACAGAGCATCAAAAAATTAGTAGTGGTCATAATATTTTACAATCAAATTGTTTTCTATGCATCTCTAAGTCATAAATATCAGTCAGTGGGCCACATATTTGAAGAAGCCTTTTAATTTATTTATTATGAAATATGTACACTAAATTTGTTTCCTAAATATTTTGATGGTTAAGCTCTATGATTGCCGACATTTTTTCTATTTTATGAAAATAATTGAATATAACAAGTGTTTTTTGAGAAACTAAAATGACCCCTTAAATATGTGTCTAGAATATAAACCAGATAAAGCAGAGGACTGAAAATATATCTTTTATTTTTGTAAGGAATAAAGGGAATTGTAGTAGATGATGCAAAGAGGGATGTGCATGTTCTCATATGTGTGGCGGTTCTGTTAAGTGCTGTTATGTAATAAAAATATGTATAAAATAATCCTAACCATAACATGATGTTTGCATCTTCTACACATGAAAATTTATTTGCACAGATAAAAATGCTCTTATATTTACAAATGCTCTGTTATTCATGTGTTGCCCAAGCCACATAATACTGTTATTCATTTTACGTTAATATTTTGTTGATTTAATACATTGGAACCAGGCATAGTGGGGAGTGGTGGAGGTTTAATAACATAAAATTAAGAATATCTTAATTTTAATCTTACTTGAGAAAAATTGTACTTCTAAAATATCTTGCTACTCTCAGAAGCTATTTCTTTACTTGTTACAATTTTAATGGTGCCCCCTTATTCATTCCTCTTCACAGTTAGTGACCTACATAACATTTATGCCAAGTCTTAAATCTGAAACTTCTGAGTGCTCAGCATAAATAAAAAATGAAGTTGTAAGCTTTCATGTGCACCTACTGTTTGTCTATGAAGAAAACAGATGTAAATGAAAATTTAAAACTGAAAGGATACTCATAAAGTTATTTTGGTCCATCTTAATCTTTTCTGATCATATTCACTTGAAAATTTGATGAAAACTTGGCCCTCTCTCCAGAGGGGGGAAAAAAGGAGCATGCATACAAAAAATTTGTGTTTAATTTCAGGGGATTTGCCAACTGTCTATGAATTTCTGGAACTTCTTGGGCCTATGGAAGCAAAGAAAAAGCTCATTTTTATTTTTTCAGGAAATTATTCAAAATACTAAGCTTCATTCCCATTGAGAGGCATATGTATGGATTTTAATTTTAGCGTTTGCTCTGTATTAAACTGCAGAAAGGCTATCTTACTACAACTGAAATCCTGCTGTCTAATCTATCTTAATTTAGGAATCATTTCTATCTACCTCTCAGATGGTGGTGCTTAAAGCGGACCAGCAACATCAGCATCACCAGAGAACTTGTCAGGAATGTAAATTCCTGAGGCATCGCACCAGATGCCCTCCAGGTGATCCTGATGCAAGAAATTCCCTCATGTCTAATCTCTATAGCCAAGCATCTATTTTTTAATTACTTGATTGATAAGTAATTTATATACAATAATATGCACACATTTTAAGTAGACATTTGGTGAGTTTTGACAAATCTATGTACTCATTTAACAGCCACCACAATCAAGATATGGGACATTTTTTCCATCTCTCCAGAAAGCTCCTCCATGTACATTTTCAGGTAATTCCCACCACCTTCTTCCCAGTAAACTATTGATATGATTTTTATCACTATCAATTAGTGTTGCCTGTTCTAGAATGTCATATACATGAAATCATACAGTCTGTATGTGCTCTACATAATTTATTTTGAAATTCATCCAGCTTGTTGTATATGTCATTAATTCATTTATTTTTCTTGCTAGATAGTATTCAGTTGTGTGGAGATACCACAATTGTTTATCCATTCACCTGTTATTGGATATTTTGTTTTATTACTATTTGGGGTTATTATGAATAAAGCTACTATGAACATTCTTGTACAAGTCTTTTTGTGAACATATCTAAATAAAGATATGTTCATTGTTTATTGTGAGTAAATATCTAGGACTGGAATTGCAGGATCCCATGTTCAGTGTATGTATTTATAAAACTGCCAAACTGTTTTCCAATGTGGTTCCACTCCCACCAGAAATATATGAGAATTCCAGTCTTCCATCCACATCATCTCCAAAATTTGGTGTTGACAGCGTGTCATCATTGTTGTTGTTTTCAGTGTTTACCCTGCTAATGACTGATCTTTCACAGTGATTTTATGTTTCATTTCCCTGATGACTAATGTCAAGAATCTTTTCATGTGTTTATTGACAATGAGTATATCTTCTTTGATGAATTATCTGTTTAAATTATTTTGGCAATTTTTAATTGGATTGATTTTCTTTTTATTATTCAGCTTTAAGAATGTTTTCTTTCTTCTGGATACAGGTCTTTTGTCATTACACATATTGGAAGTATTTACTCCCAGTGTGACTTGCCTTTTTCTTATCTTTTCTTCTTCTCCTTTTTTTTTCCCCAGACAGGGTCTTGCTCTGTTGCCTAGGCTAGAGTGCAGTGGCGTCATTATAGCTCAGTGCTGCAAACTCAAACTCCTAGGCTCAAGCGTTCCTCCTGCCTCAGCCTCCTCAGAAGCTGAGAATACAGGCGCATGCCACCACATCCAACTAATTTTTTCTATTTTTTATAAAGACGGGGTCTCACTATGTTGCTCAGGTTGGGCTCCAACTCCTGGCCTCAAACACCCTTCCCACCTCAGCCTCCCACAGTGCCGGGATTACAGGTGTGAGCCACCATGCCCAGGCTACCTTTTTCTTTTCTTTTTTTTTTTCTGTTAGCATATTATCCAATGTGGAGATACCTCAAAGAAATACAAGTAGATGTACCATTTGATCCAGCAATCCCGTTACTGGGCATCTACCCAAAAGGACAAAAGACATTCTATAAAAAAGACATCTGTCTTTTTATTTTCTTAATGATATCTTATGAAGACCAGAAGTTATAATTTTAATGAAGACCAATTTGTCAGTTCTATTTTTAAATTTTTATATTTATTATATCTGCTCTAAGAAATCTTTGTCTACCTCAAGGATCTTCTATGTTTTCTTGTAGAAGTGTTATTAGTATAATTTTAGATTTTATATTTATAAATATAAAATTTTACATTTCTATTTAGACCCAAATACTTTGTATATGGTTTTGGGGTTTTGATTTTCCATTTGGATATCAAATTGTTCCAGTACATTTGTTGAAACTTCAGACAAGTATCTATTTTTAACTTTCTAAAATAGTTTGTTAGTTTGTTTTTAAAATTTAAGACTCTTTCCATTATTCTTAGATTTTGGCCAGAGGTTACATTAGATTATGTTCATTTTCAAACATATTAACAAGAAATCCATCTATTCCTGGGATATTTAGTATTAGTCTAAATATATGTTTTAATTTGGACCAAATACAGCTAGGGGAAGGAAAAGACAAGAATATTCTAGGTAGAGCTCTACCTGATTGGAAAAGTAAATCTACTACTTTTAAATGCTATTGAGAACATTACTTAGGTGGCAAAGTTAAAATACTATCAACATTCAAAGCAGGATGCTGAATTGAAAGTAAAATGACTCAACTAATGAAGTACCTAGTAAATTATGCATTGATTTAGTTATAGCCATAGAAAATATTTTGCTTGAAATTTCCTTTGAAGTGGTAGCAATTTTTAAAATAGCTTTATTTTTTAATATTATAATAGAAACATAAGTTTGTTTGCAAAACTTGAGAAATTATAGAAAAACATAGAGAATAATTTAAATCAACCATAATCCTTCCACTCAGAACTAACTAGTCTTAACATACTGGTATATGTTCTTCCAAATATATAATCACAACAATCAACATGGAAACATATTCTAAATATCATTTTCATCAAAACATTGTAGATTTCTTTCTGTATTCATAAATGAAGGCCAGAATTGTATAGAATTTTGTTATTTGTTTTTTTTTTTTTTTTTTTTTTTTTTGAGACAGAGTCTCACTCTGTTGCCCGGGCTAGAGTGAGTGCCGTGGCGTCAGCCTAGCTCACAGCAACCTCAAACTCCTGAGCTCAAGGGATCCTCCTGTCTCAGCCTCCCGAGTAGCTGGACTACAGGCATGTGCCACCATGCCCGGCTAATTTTTTCTATATATATTTTTAGCTGTCTATATAATTTCTTTCTATTTTTAGTAGAGATGGGGTCTCGCTCTTGCTCAGGCTGGTCTCGAACTCCTGAGCTCAAACGATCCGCCCACCTCGGCCTCCCAGAGTGCTAGGATTACAGGCGTGAGCCACCGCGCCCAGCCTGGATTTTGTTATTTGAAAGTTATACATCATGGTTAACGACTTCCGTAATAATGAACATACAGATATTTTGGTTGTTGTTTTGGTCATCAAAAATCAAAAAATCAGTCATCAAAAAATGACTGATTTTTGTCATTATAAACAGTGCTATGATCAACATCCTGGTATGTATAATTTTTCATTCTTGTCTGATTGTTAGGCAGTATTTGTTTCAATGAATAAAACTGGTAGTTCTGTTTCTTTGTTTATTTAATGTATTTATTCTTGAGCCTGAACATTTACTCTTGATGACTTTGGCTATATCAGCATATTCAACCTACTGGAACATTTATAATATAGAAGTAAACTAGAAAATTGCCAAACTCCATTTCCTTTTCCAGGGGATTTTGAGGTCCTAAGTGACTCTGTATACTTGGAAGTAGACGAAAAACTCTGTTAAACATTCCTATCACTGAAGATTATGGAGGGATATAATGTCAATAATTAAACATATATAGACAGTGCTTACCTATGGAGGTTCAATTTAAGATTTTTCAACTTTACAAAGGTGTGAAAATGAACAACTTATGATGTTATAGGGAGGTAAGTCAAGGAGCATCTGCATACAACAAACATTTGTTGTGCACAAGGCACTATCTGTATGCAAAGGGGCTGGAAAAAAAATAGATTTTCTTTGTGCCTGGAGGGAAAAACACCTATTTGGTGAGTAAATAAAATTATCTCTTCCACAAAATGCACTTTAAAAGTTTTTGTCGTTTATAATCCAACTGAATGTGAGACCTTAAAATGCCATTTTAGTAGGCACTCCTTATTCCAGAGTTTTTAAGTAACTTACAGATAAACTTAATTATTGAATTTCTTACCTCTCTGAAAAAAAAAAATCTAGAGTTCCAAACTTTTTCTTATACAACTGCCTTTCCCTGACATTGACATATAGTAAAGGCACATTTTTTCATTCATTTATTGAGTAACTATTATAAAACAAATGTACTGAGCATCCTCGTGGAGCCTGCCACCTGTCTACCTGGGACTTTAAAACTTGACAGCTATTTTAGATTTGAGAATTTGAATTTAAATTTAAATCTAAATCTTCTGTGGCGACTATGACTTTAATTTTTTCCCCACCATTCCATCATGGATTTATCACGTCCTTTTCTAGTATAGTATGTTGAAGGGAACAAGTTCACTTCTGTCTTCCATTGACTCAGAGGTCTTATTCTTTGTACATTACCGTTAACACCATGATGAAAGGCATGTTTGAGAGCATAAATAAATATAGAGACCTTTTCCTTTAGATATACTTTATATTTATGAAATAGAAATTGGAAAAGAGCCCTGGCAGGCAATATTTAGTGCAAACTTAATTCTCTGCTCAAAATGTGAAACAATCTTGGCCCAAAGACTGATGTAATACTATATTTTTCAGTGTTTTATTTCTTGTATTAAAAAATAAAAATATTTAAAACCAAAAGATATTTAATAGTTCCAACCTGAGATTACTACTTAATTCAATTACACTGAGTAACATTTTAGAATCAATGTGTTTTTACTGACAAGTCACTCAGATGTAAGAGATTTTTACCTATTACTGCTTAAATCTATGTCCTGGACAACTTTATTTGTACTTTAAGTATCTTACAAGTTTCAGCTATTTGAGCATATCACTCTTTTAGGGAATTTATGTTCCCCGGTGCTTATACGTATTCTGAGAAAAGATTTCTTACAGTGTGGTCAAAGAAACCACCTTTAACAGCATCCCCTGGGTTACTTGTTAAAAGTCAGCTTCCTTGGCCCTGCTTTGTCTAAATCGGAATCTCTAGAGATGAGACTCTGTGTTTTGTGTTGTTAACCACATCCCAGATCAGTATGATGTTCACCACAGTTTAAATACCAATGATTGTGGGATTAGTTCTCATCTTTAACCCCTACTTGCTGGTTAACATGATGCCTGTTCTGAAGGGAAGATCATCCTTCCCTTGTTTCCTACCTACCTGACTCTGAGAACACCTGATCATCAAGGACAGCTGTGCCTCAGATGCCCAGAAACAGAAATGTCTTTATGGACATTTCAGGCGTTTGCTGGCATGCAAGGGGCTGTCAAGAGAATCGCCTCACCAACCTGTTTGTTCACTCACTTCTCCCTACCTGGCTTTGCCTTCTCCTGGGATTGGGTGCTGGGGTAGTTCAGAGGGTCAGAGGCATTTCACAGAGCTAGAGCTCTAAGTCAATAGTGAAAAAGCTATTATTTCCTGCACTTGTACTTAAATGTTCAGTGAGCCATCTAGTTAGTGTTAAACTGAACTACTTTCTGCTATGTAAGTGAGTCAAATAAGGACAAGAATATTAAGTTAGAGACTTATGCTCTAGAGAGAAATTTTAAAAATTCAGTGTACTCTTAAAGGTATACTTATTAGTATATAAATTTTCAACTTACAATTTTCAATAGGCATTTACTATGATCATTTTCTATATTTTTCTTGAAATAAAGAATATTCTACTAATTATTTTCTCTCTGTGAGCAATGCCAATGTATAAAAATTTTCCTTCCAAATTAATATATTGTTATCTGCTTTCTAAAGCAATCATTTCTAAGCATTCATTATATGACTCACTCATTAAATGTTTACTACATCAGTTTTAATATTGCACACTGAGTAATTATCTTATAAATTTGAGTAATATTATATGTAAAGACATAGTCAAAACTCCGAAATCATTTCAATCAAAAAAATATTATGAACTGGTAAATAAGAATATCTTTGAAAATAAATTTGAATTCACCTCACATTGATACTAAAGTGGTAGTATTCCAAATATTTTTTGATATGTTGCTATCAATATTTATTATCTATTAAAAGAAATCAAATCACATCTCACTAGTAAATGCCAATTCCTCTCCTTTTTAAATTTAAATGCAAATCTTTCCACCCCTTACCTACAAAGAGATAAGTCAAAGTAGAAATTGCATATGCTATGCTTTATTTTACACATGCTTCAATAACAAAATTAGTTTTTATCACTATTCCCCCAAAACTTATTTTAGACCAACATCAATGAATCCAATTTTTATCCTAGTTTTATATTAAATTTTA
The DNA here is from genome assembly GCF_041146395.1 of Eulemur rufifrons. Lineage (NCBI taxonomy): Eukaryota > Metazoa > Chordata > Mammalia > Primates > Lemuridae > Eulemur > Eulemur rufifrons. Next base: position 66,813,674 of record NC_090997.1, on the reverse strand, counting down.
ATACAACAGTAAAATTCTGAGACATTTCTTATTAAAGAAAACAATAACAGGGTTTTATCATAGTTCTTATAAATCCATGTGTAATTTTCAAAAGATTACTACAGGAAAAAAAAGTAAGGGTACTGTGATATCATATACTTAAATGTGGCATCCTGTGTTGTTCTCACAAGGGGAAGAGAAGTGTTTTTTATATTATTCAATCACTGCTATAATGTGTAATGACCAAGAGGATGTCCTAGCAAATCTACCCTGGGTAATCTCATAGTCCATAGTATAATAAGGATGTAGGAATCAAAGTTTGGAATTTCTTCTCAGTGCCCACAAAGCCTGGAAACTGCAGTTTGACAACATAAGGCTTTGGACCTTCTGTATCAACAATAAAGGAAACTCAATCCACATTTTCTCCAGTTAAGACTTGGGAGTCCTTGCCTGACTGGAAGATAAGAAGACGTTTGTGCTGCCCTTGCTACTGTAGTTAACTGTGCACAGTTCCCCACGAGCCTCCACCAGTTGCTGCTACTACCTATATGGTGGTGATCAAAAAGTTTCAGAAGGAATAAGAAGATGCTGAAATTAACACAAAGAAGCAACTTTATGTCCTATTGTGTTTCTTAAATAGGGTATAGGTAGTTAGCATTTGGGGCTTCTCTTGATGATTGAGATTCTAACTAAATCAGAAATAGGTAAGATTTACTAGATTTCTCATTTTATTAAACTCATTGGATTCCTGGATTATAAAGCACTTGTTACACTTTCATTTCACTTGGATACTCAAATAGCATCTTTCAAATGTAGCTCTTTTTATAGCAACTACACCTGTGTCTAATGGAGCACTCCATATGTGGCTCCTTTTTTTCTCAACCTGTGGAATATTGAGAATGTTTTTAGTCTATAATTACATTAATGGATAACAATTCACAGCTAGAATATAGAAACACACTCTTGAAAAATTAGTATAAACATATTATCAGGCACTAAAAAAGCTATGTTTCTGGTAAATGTAATATAAAATTGACTCTGAGATGTAAACTAGTAATGTAATACAAAATTGGCTCTGAGATGTGTTCTAAGTCAAAATTATATACTATTTGTAATCCAGTGATAAAATCCTTTGTTTCTGGACCATACATATACTATTCCTGATAGAAGCTTTGCCTTAAATAGTCCCTGAATGAACCAAAAAAAAAAAAAAAAAAAAAAAAATTGCTGGAACATAATTTCGTAATTTGGGCCCTTAAAGAGAATGGAAGGGTCTGTTGAATATTATCTAATAGTCATAATTATTTAAAAATTATATACAGGCTAAGAATCTCAGAATTTAAAGCACTTTCTTAGAGGCCAAATGCAGTAAGAATCGTGCAGGAACTGTGTAGCACTGGACTTTCTAAGCTTAAGTGTTTAATTCAAGAAGCCAATCAGCTGGTCTTTCAGTTCAACATTCTAGTCCAATGTAAACCCTGGTTCTTTTTTTTTTTTTTTTTTTTTGAGACAGAGTCTCACTCTGTTGCCCGGGCTAGAGTGAGTGCCGTGGCGTCAGTCTAGCTCACAGCAACCTCAAACTCCTGGGCTTAAGCGATCCTACTGCCTCAGCCTCCCGAGTAGCTGGGACTACAGGCATGCGCCACCATGCCCGGCTAATTTTTTGTATATATATATTTTAGTTGTCCATATAATTTCTTTCTATTTTTAGTAGAGACGGGGTCTCACTCTTGCTCAGGCTGGTCTCGAACTCCTGACCTCGAGCGATCCACCCGCCTCGGCCTCCCAGAGTGCTAGGATTAAACCCTGGTTCTTAACATGTGGTCTGTGGACCTCTGAAATACATTAGTCACTGTCAAGGGAGTCCCATAATAGTACTTTACCCTTTCATTATGTTGACATTTGCATTAATGATGCAAAAATCAGTGATGAGTAAAATGCTGGTGTCTTAGCACGAATCAGAGCAGTGGCAAGAAACTGATTGTATCCTTCACTGCTATGCAGTCATGTTAAGAGAAGGAGAGGGAGAGGAGGAGGAAGAGAAAGCTTTCCTTAAGAATGTACTTAATGAAGCAGTAAAAATTACTAATCATATTAAATCTCAACTTTTGAGTATGGTCTTTTTAATATCCTATGTGATGAAATGGAAAGTCCACATAAAGCACGTCTGCTGCACAACCAAGCACAAGGGTGGTCTTGAGGAAAAGCTCGTGCGGATTGTTTGAGTTGCTAACCGAACTAGCCACTTTTTCACGGACCATCATGTTTACTTGAAAGACTAACTGGCAGACTACTGCTATTCATAGTTGGGTATTTTCTGCACATTTTCTCAAAAATGAATAAAATGAGCCTGTTACTTCAAGGTAGCAACTATTTGTTTTCAGTGATAAAATTCAAGCTTTCAAGTAAAAGTATTAGAAAACTTGTATATGCACCGTTAGTGTGACAGCTTCCCAATATGTAAAGATTTTGCTGATGAGATGGGTGGTGATATTGACGAATGTAATTTTTTGATAATGAAATGTGTCAACATTTGGAAGATCTGCAGTTCTCAGTGCAATATTTTCCAGATGACTGGTACATGTTGGTAAAAGTTATGCTTGGTAAAAGAGCCATTCAAAGTGATAGACTAATGAATTTTAATATAACAGCACATTATTATGGATTTCAGATTCCACGTTGCAACCAACCTTTAAGAAACTACTACTTGTCAAGTTTTGGTGTAGTATTAAAGAAAAATACTCACAATTATCTGAAATGGTTATTAAATTACTCATTCTTTTTCCAACTACATATCTGTGTAAGACCTGATTCAACATATTGCAACAGATTGAATACTGAGGCATTTATGAGAAACCAGCTGTCATGTTTTAAGCCAGACATTAGAGTTTTGCAAAAATATAAAAGAATATATCTCTTCTCACAATTTTTCTTGTTTTGAAAGTCCAGGGTGTTTTATAGCAATGTTATTTATGATAACATGTAGTGGGTTCATTATTGCTATTTTTAGATGAATTATTTTTTTTATTTCAGTTGTAATTTCTAATATGGTTAATAGTAATAAAATATAACCTACATAAGCAAAAGGTTCTGAGACCAAAAAGTTTGAGAATTGTTGACATCAACCATTAGGGTAGTGCATGGGAAGCTATTTGAATCTAAAATAAAGCTTCTTTAGCCACTAGAGGGAGCTTTTATTTTATATAAATGTATAGTAAAAAGGTTTTAAGAATTTATATGAAAAAATCAGTGTAAGAATTCTAGGATCACAGCAGTTAATATATATAACACAAAGCTTTATGAGAAATCTACTGTTTTATTTCTGCAGGGGCCCTTTAAACAAAATGGAAGGATTTTTTTTCTATAACTATAATTTTGTCTGTTCCTAGTATGCTTAAGAAAATTACGTTTACAGTAGACATTTAAGAAAACATCACGAATTCTTAATATATGATACCATATGGAAAGAAGTCATTTTTTCATCTACATAACTGCTTCCTTATAAATAGCAGGAGTTGATGTGGTTCTTTCTTCTGACTGACCTTTGAGTAGCTGCTAATTAAGTGTAGGTCAGTCAGAAATACCTCTGACGTGTTGTATTTCTCTCAGAGACATTTGTATCAGTTACAGGGAAATAACTCTGCATATGGAAGCAATGACTAAGTCCTGAATGATTTAGTTCTTTTATCTGAGGTCCATATAAAATCATACCACTACTGCAGCCAATCATTCCTGTGGTTTTATGAACTCTTCCTCAATGACAACCATTTTTTATAATAAAATTTGTCTGTCTTTGTCTTCCTGAAGGCTTGCTATGGAAAACTACATCCTAACTCTTAAGAGATTGGCAACAAGCTTAATAGTTAAAGCTACTAGATAAATTTTGGAGATATTTTAGAAATAATTGCATGCATTATTTATATTTCATAAATAATCTTAAATAGGCAGTGTTGTGGTAAAGCTAAAGCTAAGTACATCCAAATTTGCAGTACCTATGTTGGTCCAAATTTTTTAGGATGTTTTTCCCCCTGGTAAGATGTAGTGTGTCCTGGTAAGGACCAAGGTAAAGGAGCCCCCTGGAAGAAAAATCATTTTCCTTGAATACTTTCTTCTTTCTGAAGAACTTCTTCTTGTGTTCCCTCAAACTAATGGTTCTCAACATATTGAAGAAAACAGTTTTAATCAGATGGAAGCTATAGTCACTCTTCCCAGAAAAATATACAAACACAATCTGCTAAAAATTTTGCATACAAATTTGAAGGTTTTTGGACCTTTGGAAGTCTGCAAGAATCCCTAGGTTAAGACTCTTGGCTTAAAATCAATATAAAACCAATGAAGATAGAATATGGGGGTTTTCTTTGGTGGGGAGGGGATGGAGGGTGAAGTAGGAGAGGATAAGCGTTTGGGACTAACGTGCATTAATTGTCCTGTTTATTTTGGAATCCCCAAAAAATATCCTGAGGAATCTTGAAATACTTTCAGTAAAGTCTTCAAAATCCATTTCTAAAAATATTTATAAAGGCTAGCACTGAAAGCTTTGGTAGAACTGAGGCCAGACTTGGTGAAACCTTGTAGCTCCCCAGTGCAGAACATCCATTCAACCTGCCAATTTTTGTCATGGAATTAAGAAAGTGATGTATATAGAAAAGCAGTATTGAGTCAATCTTAGTTTAAACAAATTAAACTTTTTTTGAATGATTTATAGCCCTCAATTTCCAGGAGACAAATCGGTCTCAAGAATTCATTAGGAATGACTACCCAAGATTAAGTTGTATAAAACAAGCTAAGGGCATTTTAAATGTAGGCAAACTTAACTCACAATAGTAACACTAAAGTTGTTCTTCCATATTCAGTCTGTAACATTTTCACTCTTAATTGAGAAAGGATTGTCATGATATATTTAAGCTGTAAATAATGAAGGCATAAAGTGATTATACTAAGAGATAAAGGATTGGAGGAAGATGTCCCCTAAGGATCCTATAGGAATGAAGAAGATGGGAAAGGAGAGAGGAAAGACAATCTTTAGTTCACTAAATTTTGGCAGGTATTGATAATTGAAGCTTACCCCAAAAATGAAATAATTTTATTTTCTTTCAAGATAAATGTTATGCCCAAAATTTCTGCTCTCTGAAATTTTTGTAAAGAATTTTCATCATTCCACATTTCTTTCCAGATATCTTTCTTTTAACCTTACATCTATGTATTTGAATTAGTTTCCTAAGTTTTACTTAAGTAGTAGGTGTTTGATAGTTTAATTTTGCACATGTGCTTGGATATAGCCATGGTGAAGAAATGAAACCAGGTAAACTTTATCATTAATAAACTTAAGCATGACCTTCCCTTAGTATTTTACATTTACTTCCCTTTTCCAAGGATCATGAAATAATAATTTTCTGTGGCTCTTAGCATGCCTAGATTCCTGTTACCTTGATTCTACTTTTTGAGGGTTATGTTGCTTGAAATGAATGATTTTTCTATCGTTTTCATGACCTGGTTGAGCCTAACAAATATATTTAGGATGTCCAGGGTTATCACATATAAAATGAATGCATTCCTCCTGAACACCTCATGTAGAATTTGCAGGCTGCCAGTTTGGCAAGAATTATTCAACACCTTTCTGAGTAACTTCAAATATTTGCACATTTTGGAGAGAAGAACAGCAGACGGTATGGTTTGCAGCTTGGAGAGCAAACTTTGTGAATCATCAATGATGTTAAAAGCCAACAAAGATCTAATGAATATATGCTACAGTTTTAACACTGGAAATCAACTTTAAATTATCCATGAGGCTATTTTTTCCCTTAAAAACCTCTTCTAAGCCCTGGTTTGCCCTCCCATTCTTCTTAATTTGCCAGGCATATTTAAGTGGTGATGATGAGCATATGGTGGCACCCAGTAGTGCTGTGTCATGGTGTGTCATGGTCCTTGGAGACCTATCTCATTCTGAAGAGAACCCCGTGAAGCAGCTGAGGACCCAGCCATATGTCCAGCTTATTTGGGAGAGGAATGATAAGAGCTAAGGAGAGTGTCAGTGTCCTTGAAATTGAGTTCAGGTCAAGGATTCAGCTTCAGGTGGAGAATTAAAGGAACCAAAGATGTACCATATTTGGGAGTGTTAGGGAGCTCTGGTACTGAAATAATAGGGAGAATATTATGGCTTATTTGGGATATAGATGCTGTAAACATACACCAATACTTAGGTTACAAAGGCTAAATCTAGACCTTACTACCAGGAATGAGGCTTCTCAGATTATATATGCCTTGTGCAGGATTGACTCAGGTGAGCTAAGATTGCAAGGTTTTGACAGTGGATCGGCGACTGAGAAAATGAAGGCATGTTTCCCCACTATGACACCTTATCTTCCCAGGGGATGCTAGTGTGTCCTGTACATGACCTTTAGAGATAAATTAACTTTTCGTGGAAAAATAACAAAGATGAATTAAAAATGAATTTACCAATCTAGAGAGATTGTTTTGCAGAATTGACTTTTGATGAAATCTGCTTATTATTTTTTTTAAAAACAGCTTTACTGAAATATATTTCTCATACCATAAAATTTACCCATTTAAAGTATATAGTTCAGTGGTTTTTAGTATATTCACAGAGTTCTATAACCGTGACCACAATCTGACTTTAGAACATTTTCTTCACCCCCTTCAAAACGCCCTGCACCCATTAGGGTCACCATCCAGACTCCCTCACCCCAACTCGACAGCCCCAGGAAACTACTATTCTACTTTCTGTCTATAGATTTGCCTATTCAGGACATTTTATACAAATGGAAGCATATAAATATGTGGTCTTTTGTGATTGGCTTCTTTCACTCAGCATAATATTTCGTGATTCATCCATGTTGTAGCATTGTATCAGCACTTCATTTCTTTTCACTGTCCAATAATATTCTATCATATGGATATACTGCCTTTTGTTTATCCATTCATCAGTTTATGGGTATTTGGATTTCTACTTTCTAGCTATCACGAATAATGCTACTATGAACATTCATGTACAAGATCGTGTGTAGGCATACGTTTTCATTTCTCTTGGGTATGTACCTAGGAATAGAATTGCTAGGTCATATGGTAACCCTATGTTTTGTGTATTGAGGAATTGCCAAATTGTTTTCCAAAGTGGTTGTGCCCTTTTATAATCCCATCAGCTGTGGGATCATAACTGTGGAATACCAGCAGTGTGTAAGGGTTCCTTCCAGTTTCTCCACATCTTTGCCAATACCTATTATTGTCTGTCTCTTTTGTTTTAGCCATTCTAATGGTAGTAAAGTGAAATCTCATTGTGGTTTGGGATTGCATTTCCCTAATTATGAATGATGTTGAGCACCATTTCATGTGCTTATTGACCACTTGCATATCTTCTTTGGAGAAATGTCTATTCAAGTCCTTAGCTCATTTTTAAATTGGATTTTTTTCATTGTTCTTTATATGTTTAAAATGTTCTTTATGTATTCCGGATACAAGTGCCTTTTCAGATAAATGATTTGCAAATATTTTTTTCTCATTCTGTGTATTGTCTTTTCACTTTCTTGATGATGTCCTTTGAAATACAATAGTTTTTAATTTTGGTGAAGTCCAGTTTATTTTTTTATTTTGTCAAATGTGCTTTTGGTGTCATGTCTAAAAAAACCACTGCCTAAAGTCTGCCTAAAATACTCTTCTGCATATTAAGCCATTTTACATTTTAACCCTTAGTCTTTTACACTTGTATAATTTTTCCTTTTGCTGCAGTATCGGGCTAACTTTACCAGTAGTCAAGGACCATTTCCCTGGGTCAGAACTAGAGAGGGGGCGATATTCAGGAAGTATATTTTTTAGTTATCAGTTACCTTCTAGCACTCACTAGTAGTGAACTTGAGAAGGAGCAGATAGCATAATATTTGCATTTCCTTCTTTACCTCATACAGAATTTTCACTGAGGTAGAATATGTTTCTAGTTATTTTTTATATTTTAACTAACACCTAACACCTTGAACACCTAGAAAGCATTATCACCAGAAAATCCGGTCTTATCCTCTCCAAAGCAAGTTGTTGGATAGTGTTACTTACTAGAGGACAAGAGGGTATACTCTGGGCTCGTACTCCTAGGTTGAATCCTGACTCCACCACTTATTAGCTGTTTCAGTTTGCACAAGTTATATCATGATTTTTGTGTTTGAATTATCATCTATGAAATGGAAATGATGATAGTACCTACCTTGTAGAATTGTGAGGACCAAATGGAATATTATAGGTAAACTAGTTATTAATAGAACCCCATCAAACACATAAAAGGTGCCCTTAAGTGTTAAATGACAAAGAGGTTGTGGTTGTTATATTATAGAATTAGTGTGTCTGTGAAAATTGGCCAGCATAAATTCTGATAGATCTTCTTTATTGCTGCTTAAGTATTTCAGACAAAATGAAAGGTAACCTAAAATACAAACAGCCCTAGATATGCTTATCTGAAGCAGAAAGCATCATGATCATTCATATATTTCTATTAAGATTTTTTCTCTTATAAAAATAAATTTTACCTTCTAATAGTGAGGAAATTGCGTCTGTCAATCTTGATTGTCTAATTTCTTTGAATTCCAAACATTCAAATAACATTAATTAATCAAAGGGTTCTCAGTTAATTTCAAATGTTGCAAATAGACTAATATTTTATATATGGCAGTCACAGCAGGGGGAAGGGAAGTGGGGACACCACCATCACATAAAGGAAAGACTTTTTAGAATAGTTATATTAATTCCTTTTAAAGAAAGATAATAATTCATAGAAAAATTAATGTTGAGGTTCATGAAAGAAGGTTCCAGCTACTATTCCCAAAATAATTTGTCAGATTCTACTATATTCATTCTGCATTGCCCATTTTGGCAGTTTTGGGATGCTGTCACTAGCGGCTGCATGAGACCAGCTTACTTCCTTCTAGTACACACAGAATGGTGTAGATGCCTTGTCTCCCTGTCAGACTGTCATCCTTGAAGGAAAGCACTAGTCGAGCTCATTCTGTATTCCCCGTGTCTAACATAGTGCTTTGTGCTTGGAAAGCACTCGGTAGATTCCTACAGAACTGTACAGTTTTAGGGTGACAATAGAAAGGCCTTCATTAGAAATGGATAAATTCATAGGGTATTAATATAATGTATGAAAAAGACTGTATAAACTTTACACTAAAAGAATTGACCGAAATACTGACGCTTTCCCCATGAGCCCTGTTTCCTTTTGCTCTGCTGCAGATTTCCAGTCTGGTTCCTTCTTTCACTCATGTTGCTAACATACAAGGGCTTCAAGACACCCCTAGGCTGGGTGCTTTTGTGGTGTGTCCCACAGTACTTCCTCATGATAGCACAGATTCTCTCACTTTTCTAAGTGCTTGTTTCATTGCCTGTCTCTCCTTCTAACCGGGAGCCCTGTGAGGACCGAAGTCATTTTTGTCTTGAGTTGCATTCTGTTTGTCTAGTGGGTAGCGGTCTTGATATGTAGTAATTACTCTGATGTTTGCTGAATGACTGAAGTAATGTCTAGCTCTGCCCCTGGCTAGCTGTGTGATTTGGGAAAGTTAGTTAGCCTCTCTGGACCTGTGTCCATCTAGTTGTAAAATGATGTGGATGCACTTGAACAAGCTTTGAAATCAGGTAATCCACTTGCTGACTCTAATCCAGAAAAGTGTTTTTATTTTTGTTTTTGTTGTTTGTTTGTTTGGAAAAGTATGCACTCCCATTTTGCTGGAGATCCCATTTCAACTTTTATCTTTGAGTTCCTTGTTATCCTACCAGCTCTTGAAGGCGAGTTGCCACCCTGGGCCCGGATCTTTATGTTACCTTTCAGTTCTAAAATTTGTAATCTGTGGTATTTTAAAAGATACATGATTTCACCCTTCAGCTTCCATTTACTTAGAACCCTTGGATTTGCATTGGTTTGTCATCTTGGTATCTTTTGTTGTGCCTCTTTCCAGCTGGTGAAGCTTATGGATTCCAAAGCTGACGAATTCTTGCTGTGGGCTCTGCCCTTAACTTTAACAGAGGGGATTATGTGTATTTGTATATTCTCTTTAGGTATTTTTATTAGTACCCTGCAAGATGTGGATTATTATCATTATAATACAGATAAAATTTTACAGTGAAAAAAATTATCTTTAAAAAATATATGTACATGAATTGTAGAAATTCTCTGTCATTATTTTGAAATTATTTTCCTTTCTATGGATTATACTCAGGCCTTTATGTTGGTTAGAAAGATATATGAATAAATTTTGATTCTGAACTTATCACCAATATTCATAAGTATGTGTACATATGTCCTATAGACATGTTAATAACTTCATGTAATTAGTTATACCCAAGAATTTCTTTTCTTCAGGGGAAAACCAACATAAAAATTTAGTATTATGCTCAATTAATCTGTTGCATGAGGTCCAATTACCACCATAAGGTGTCATTCTATAAATATTGCTGCTTAGTAGATTAAAATATAGTTGACATGGACCCATATTTAATAACAGTTGAGTGGAACATAACAGGCCTCTGTTGAATAAAAATGTTAATGTAGCAGAGTAGTCTACGAACAACGAGATGAACTACTTTTATTTTTGAAATCAGAAAAAATAAGAAAGGTATATTTTGTGATTATGTTTTCTGTACTAAGCAAAACAGCAGCCATTACACTGAGAAATATGTGACCGTTTGGCCCATTAGGGTTGCCTATTTCAGAACATTCTGTATGGTTAGCTGCTTGGAGCATAGATTCACAATAGAAGCAACTTTCAAATCTAATAGAAATCCGTGGGACATACACATGGGACTGTGCAAATAATTGAACTCCCTTCACTTATGACTATCTTATTTGCCACTTGGTACAGGCCTGAAGATTGTACAAGCTGTGAAGAAGCCACTTGGATATGGTCTGGTGGTCCCTAAGCAATCATCTCAGCTTCCGTCACAGTAGACCTAGTTTATAGAGCACTAAGGGGCACTGTCCTTAAGAATATTAAGGACGTAATTGCTCATGCATGGGTTCTGAGTAGTTCCTTCTCTTCTATATATTTTCCATGCTCTTACACTGCTATTCTCAACATTGTTATCTTAGGTATTAGGATATTTGTGGTCACAGGCTAATGATGACCTTATTATTTAACAATTTGATGTTTGAAGCAGCAGTAGCTAGGTATGTCAGCATCCTGAATATAGCCTTGAATAAGTGTTTCTACTTTTGGGGAAGTTCTACCTATGTGATACATCTGTAAATGTAGCAGAGTCAAAGATTATATTAATAATAGTCAACATAGTTATTCTCCACTTTTGGCCTTATTCCCCTCACCCGAACTCAAGCACTTTCTCTCTTATTGGTGAAGGGAACTTGAGTTTATTAAGGACTTATTCTATGCTTGACAATGTGCTTGCCATAGATGCTTACTCACTTAAGAACCATTTATTATTACTTTATAGATAAAATCTATTCATTAATAAAAGCATTGTCCAAATTGATGAGGGACATTAGAAAAGATAGCTTTGATTAAAACTTATTTTTCCATTTCTCTTCTCTCAGTACATTTTACCTTATTTTATTAAGATAGAGTGTGTGTGTGTGTGAGAGAGAGAGAGAGAGAGAGAACAAGAAAGAAAGAGAATGAGAAAATGTGAATGAGCACATACTCTCTCAGAATAAAATCTTGCTTTTGGCTATAATTTTGTTACGGTGCCAGGTACCTGGTTTGAAAAAAAGTTTCCAGTGCCTTATCAATTATGTGTCCACCATTATTATGTAAATAATTATATGTGATATTAAGCTTCTCCATCCAATAAGAGAACTATAATCCTCAGACTTCCTCACCTGTAGATATTTGTTCAAAATTGAGAGAAAAAGAAAGACAAATAGAAGAATTAGGCATTTGATCTTTGTAAAGATTTCCAAAAGGCTTTTTCATATATTTCAGCCAATATTAGTGAAACATAATCAGTGACATAATACTACATGCTATTGGAATTATTTCAGGATCATGAGAAAGCTTTTTCTATATCAGAAATGTATCTCTTTAAATGGATTAGACATGGTAAAAAAGTTTATAACTTCAACCTTAGCAAGATTAATTTTAGTAGTTTAAAGGGACACGCCTAAAACCTAATTCTACCATAAGCTGTAAAACGTCCTACACACCTAGTCAAACATTTGGCCAGGATGTGCCTGAATCCTTTAGAAACAAGAAGTGCATAGTCCAGTGAAGCATAAGCATTGCATTTTTGGTGAATTCTAATTGTACAGTTTTTTTTTTTTCCATATTGAGCTGAAGTTTGTTTCCAAGTATCAACTTTCTTTTTCCCTATGCCATCTCCCGAAAACAGGCAAACTTTGTCACATCTTCAATTATCTGTAACATTCCAAATTTCTTGCAGCTGCTTCTCCTTTAAGTGTTTCTCCATGACATGTTATTGAGATACAGTGCTCTCCTGGTCCCCTTTTGGATAAATATTCATCTGCAGCTCTTTCCAGAGTTTCAAATCCCTCCATGATTTTGTGTCATGCTTCCAAGAGATGTCTGATCTTGCTGTTAATGCTTCCTCACTTTTAATTCACTCCAGAAAGTACCACCATCTAATTTCTCCTTTGACCTAAATTCTACTGAAACCTGCCTCCATGGAGTTAGTGATGATGTCCTGGGCACCAAATCCTGATTATATGACTTGGTCTCTCTGCAACATTTGACCCTGTTGGCTGTTTGAGGCTCTTTCCTCTTTTGAGGTCCTGAAACCTCCTTCTCCTGCTTCTTCTCAGGCTCCTCTTTGAGTTCATCGTTTAAAGCCTGGAGTTGATGTTTTCCAAGGTAGCATCTGTCAGCTTTGCATATATGACACATGCTTACTGAGTGGTTTTACATGCTATTGTGTGTTATTGTCCATATTTTGATGATTCACAGATACATATCGCCAATCCAGATTTCTCTCCTAACTTTGACAATTCAAGTGCCCCATGAACTGTGCTTGCTTAGGACCTTGTCACTTCCTACCTGTTTCCTTACCGCAGTCTCAAGACCAGTCCTAATGTGCAATTCATGTCTTCCCTGTGGCTAGGCTAAGTTTTCTGAAACAAAGACCAGTCATCTTGTGGAAAAAACTTCAGTCATTGTCCTTTGCCTGCTGAATGCTTTTTAAACTCCTTACTTGTTTAGTGTATGAGGCTTTGTATGACTTTTTCCACATTTTGTCTCCAATTCCATGCAAAATCACTTTCCATCTTAAACTCTTAAGTTACAGTCATAGAGAACTAGCTTCTGTGGCATAAACATTTTACATTCTTTCTCACCTCAGAATTCTGTGCACCTTCCTCTGCCTGAAACTGCTGGCATTCCCTCTCCACCCTCTCTTCATTTGACCATCTCCTATGCAGTTCAGAGATGGCAGTCCATCTACCCCGTGCCTTACTCTTCTGCAGAACTCAGTTAAGTGCCTCTCCTATAGACTCTTGCAGTCCCCATATGCTGTACCTCTCTCTATCTTAGCACTTATCACACTGCATTGCAGTGGCTCATGTACAGTCATCCCTCTGTAGCCATGGATTCTACATCCATGGATTCAACCAGTCATGATCAAAAGTATTTGGGAAAAAAACAATAAAAAATAAAAATACAATAATAAAATATAATATAAATAAAAATACAGTATAAAACTATTTATATACAATTTACACTGTATTAGCTATTATAAGTTATCTAGAGGTGATTTAAAGTATACAGGAGGATGTACATAGATTACATGCAAATACCATGTAATTTTATATCAGGGACTTGAGCAACCTTAGATTTTGGTATCCAAGGGGAGTCCTGGAACCAATTCCCTCACATAACAAGGGACAACCATACATATCTCTCTTCCCACAAAACGATGGATAACTTGAGGGAGTGTGTTAGGTCTATCTCTCGATGTTCCCTGGTCCTCGGTTCCCAGTGTCAAGCGTGAGTACTGGTACTGAGTTGAGCCAATGACAGAATGATCACAAATGCAAAGCAATCCCACATAAACTATTTATTAAAGAAAAGAAAGAAACTATATGAAGTGAAAATAAAGAAGGAAACTACCCAAAGTGAAAATATGTTCCAGAGAAAGGAATGGGTCAGTCTCCACCAGTGGAGAAAGATGTTGAAGACTCCTAGGTGTTTTCTTTTATTGGCCTGATCCGGGGAGGGCTTACAGGAGGTGTGGTCTATTACCAAATGATTATCAGGTGTTGTGTGTTTTCCTGCAGTCCCTTCCCCGGTTGGTCCCCAGCTTCTCTGCCCCTAGGAACCACCCTCCTGGCCTACACCCACCGCCCTGCAGATTTGATCCCTACCTAACGGGAGGGGCTGTCTCTTCTCATGTGTGTAACCCCAGTACTTGTGAAAATGACTTTGGCACCTCAGTGTAGGCCTTAACATTCACTTATGTATTCAGCGAACATTTTTTGAATATCTATTTCCTTTGGTTTGAATGTGTCTCCCAAAATTCATATGTTGGAAGCTTAAATGCAGCAACGTTGGGAGGTGGCAGCTCTTGGGAGGTGTTTGGGTTATGAAGAGAGTCTGAATGGATTAATGCCGCTGTAAAAAGGGCTTGTAGGAGGGCTCTCTTTCTTTCACTCTTCTGCTAAGTGAGGACACAGTGTTCATCCTCTCTTGCCCTTCCGCCTCTGCCATGTGAGGATGCCGCAAGAAGGCCCACACCAGATGCCAGCACCTTCATCACGCACTTCCCAGCCTCCAGAACTGTGAGAAATAAATTTCTGCTCTTTATAAATTACCCAGTCTGTGGTGGTCTGTTAGTGTGGCACAAATACACTAAGGCAGTACTGTCTAGAAGCTCTATAATAGATGTTACTGATAAGCAAGATAAAAATGAACTTACCTCAAGAAACTTACTAACGACTAAGAAAAAAAATCTCTTTATTCATTTTAAATGTTGTATATATCATTTCTTATTCCAAAATGTGGGATCATTTTAAGTATCGGTCTTGCTATAAACCATATTAACTAGCTTTCCTGTCTATGTCCAATGTAGATTTGTTCTTTAGAACATACTTTGGGTTACAAAACATGCACTTAGCTTTAACATTTATCTCCTTTCATTGTCAAAGTAGCTCTATAATGTCAGTACTGTTATTCTTTTCTTACATGTGAAAAAAACAGAAACTTGTAGAATTTAAATCTTGGGATTGTGTCAAAGCAGTTTCAAACCCAGAGCCCAAGAGCTTTACACTAAGCTGATCAAGAGGCTCTTTATGTCTTCATTTAAGGCGCTGATAAATGCTGAATAGGAAAGAGCTGAACTCTGAGACCCCAGGGCTGACATTACAGATCTCCTTCCTGGTGGCACTATCCATTTATCAAACATTCTTATCAATATCACTGGTGGGCAGCCCACCTTTCTTCATCCTGTCCATAAGGACATTACAAAGAGCTCAGCCAATGCCTTGCAGAAATCGGTATCCACCATATCCATGGCACTGCCTGTATCTACAAATTGAGTACCCAGCAAATGGAGAAATGGACTACATGACCTGAGATGTAGTGCCTGCTCAACACTGGATCTCATAAATCTCTAACTAAAGATTGGCTTGATTTTCTTCCCTGTTCTTTCTATTACATCCACTAATAACTTGCGGCTGCATAAATGCTAAGTGCAATTACCCTTTAATTCCTTAGGTGTGCTACCTTAGTGGCAGTCTGAATACAAAACAAAAACTCTCTTCAGAGACTGGATGGCTCCCTTGCACAAAATGCACATAGTTGTGTATCTGTTTTAATACGTGTGCTGCTTGCTCCAAAGAAAAGATTTCCGAAGTCATGTGTTTTCCAACTAGTAGTTGTACTGAGGTACTAAGTGGCAGGGCCGGTGGGACTGAACCCAACTATGTTGAGACTTCTTTCATCTCCAGAGGAAAGGGGCATCAGTCAGCCTTGCTTTGGACAGAACCTGAGGGCAGAAAGAGTTGTATCTAGAAAGAGTCTAGTAGGGCTGACTCTCCAGAATGGGCACTGTGAATGAGACAGGGCAGGGATCCCTCTTAGAGGTCTGCTGGGCCCCCTCAATCATGGAAATAAAGGAAAATCTTGAGTCCCTTCAGAGGAAGTCCAGGCACCTGACTGGCCTTGCAAAGTGAATGGGATAACAATGGCCCTCCAAGCAAGTCAGAGCCACCGTCCCCAGGAGGGGTTTTGGTTCCCTATGGGAACTAAAAGATGGCATCTTAACATATGTTCTTAAATTATTTTCCAGAAACCCCCACCAGATGAAAAATGCAGATAAGAAGGAACTGAGGAATGAAACTCTGACCTCCATTCTTTGTTTTAAATTTCTCCCTGAGGGGCCTAGAGAGAGTCACCCATCTTAACATTCCTTTCTGCTAATCCAAGAATCCCTGAATCCACCTATGACTCATGAGACCCCACCTCAGGATATTCTGCCTTTTTGGGCCATGCCAATATTTAACCTCCATATATTGATTTACGATTTTGCCTGCCTGTAACATATCCCTGCTTGTAAGCCATCAGGGAGTTTGGGTCTTAAGCATTAGCTGCCCGTTCTCCCTGCATGACACCATGCAATAAAAATGCCTGTTTCTTCTGCTGCAATGCTTGGCTTCAGTGTCTGACTTTGCTGTGCCAGGTGAGTGGACCCCGGTTTGGTTCAGTAACATTAGATTCCCCAGCCCCAGTTTTCTACTTGCTGCTGGACAGTGCAATCAGGAGGAACAGTGGGAAAATTTTTGAAATAATAGATTATTTACAACATATTTTTGACAGTTTTCCCCCATGGAGGTTAATGGCTTCTTGTTAAAAAAAAAAAAAAAAAATGACTCACACAACTCTTGTACAAACACTATCTCCTTTTATTTTTTTAAACTTTTTTAGGCGGATATGACAGTACCAACACAAATGGCACCTAGTAATTGTTAAGTTGTAATTTTAGAAATAAAAAAATGCATTCCCAATAAGCCTATGTTTCAGAAGAAAAATTTAGCATCAACTCTGATACACCATCTGGTATTCAAATCTAGTTGAAAAAAAATTGTTCATAGTAGTGTGAATTCTCCTAGGACAAGGCTGGTGAGGAACAGGAGACTGAATTGAACAACCTTGAAGAAAACAAAATCCCTCTTGGCATTACCTCTTGCCGTGTGATCTCCTCTGTCAGTATTCCAATTTTAGTCTGATCTTGATCAGGAGGGCATAATTTATAGAAGAAATTTCAGAATGGGACTTGATCTAGTTAATGTCTTTACCATCATGATATTAATATCTTTGAAGAAACTGAATTCTCCACTGAAACCTAGTGATTCACTGATTATTCTGAAGCTTGAAAAAAGAACAATAGATTGAACCGTTTGTCTGCTTCAGCCTGTGCTATTGAGAGCAGTAGCTGTAGAATTTGGTACCATGCACACTTTTAAAAGCTGATTCATAGTGTGTGTAGTGTGTCTTTCAAAAGACCACTTTTGGCACATAAATTAGATTCTAAAAATGTAATCACAATAGAAACAAAAATACCTTATTGTTTAATCTCTCTATATTTAGTCATTTTGAAATAGTACACAAATTTGGAATTTATTTTTAAAATGCCATTTATGATTATGTTGCATTTCAGTGGTGACTGGGGAAAAATAATTCTTATGTAATAAGTTCTTGTAGCCTTTTTGGATAACCAGAGTTTATGTAATCATTATTGCAGAAAAATGTATTACTTTTGTTTTTTATTTCAGGTACAATACTCACTTTTATATTACCCACTGGACATTTTGTGCTTAACTAAGAACTGTAGTCAAGAGATGTACTAGAATTAAATGTTTAACTTTGATTTCAAAGCCCATAGAAAGATAGTTTAGAAAATTCGAAGTTTATTTTGTTTAACCATTATGATTTCAGTTCTATCCATCAGTTAGGTAATGACTACAATGTGTAGAATTTGTTTCTATGAGGAATCTAGTAAGCAAGTGGGTTCTTTACGATCTTCCTAAGGAGACGTATAAAGAGCATTAATGTCTTCAGCTGAAAAAACTAAAACACAGGTTAGGATTGACTCAAGGTTTCATCATCCATAGATTAGAATGGTTTCTCTGCCACCTGCCTGAGGTGGGAACAAGGTAAAGAAGTAGGGGAGAATATTTGGTGAATTACCTGTGTTAACTGTTTGCTTACTGGCTCAGGCCATTTAAAAATAATAATGAGGAAGACACTTGCTGGAATGTCTAAATTTTATGTCTTTAGTTTTTAAGATAAATATCCAGAGTTATTTGTTCTTATAGAACACATAATTATCTTCATGATTCTTGGACTTATGGGCTGTACGCTTTGATGATTTGGAAGTAGTCGCAGCATCATTTTTCCTACCCAAGGATAAATTTTAAAATAGCACTGATCGGTATTCAATGTGTGTTATTTTTTTCACTGGTGACTGAATTACCTTTAGCAGGAATATTTTTAGTGTAAAAACTACAGTGTTGTATTATGATACCTCCTATGAAATAGATTTTGAAAGATGAATCCTCCAGACTGACATGTATAAGATAACATTAAATAGAGAAGTTCAATCCATGGTTAAATATATCCACTCATCCGTTAAAATATTCCATCAATCAGCATTTATCAAGGGCCTACTATTCCAGTAAGGATGTGTTGAGCATCTTCTCTGTTCTAGGAACTGTGCTAGGCATTCAGAATACAAGGTTCATGAAGTACAGTCTATGTTCTTAGGGAGATACAGATTTGTGCTATTGTGGGAAGTAGAGACAATTACTTAGCTGATTAGGTCAGGAAAAAGCCCCAAGGTTCTGGGACAATGGTCCCCATAACTATTGGACTGGTTACTTTTATTCAGTTCCTTGGGCACAAACTGTATCAAACATCCTGGTCATTTTGGGGAATGGCAACAAGGAGTAGCAGGTGAGAGATTCTGGAAAAGGGTCAAGATAGAGATGGCACAAATGCCTTCTTCATGACACTTTTAGTGATCTGTCTAAAGATAATTACTCATTTGAACTCACCAAGCTCATGGATCTTGTGTCATATGTCTATATCTGTATATCTGTCTGTCTGTCTGTCTGCTATCTCTTTGTGGCAGCTCAGGGCTCTGAGAGTAAGTGTTCCAAGAGACAAGTCTCTTAGGTTCTTATGTTCTTTTTTATTAGAGAATGCAAGATTTCAGAGAATTTTTGTTTAGGTGCCCTCTTTAAAATGTTGGTATCTGCCTGGCTACCCATGATGCTACCAGTATACTAGTGATATTTTTAGAACCACGTTAAAATCTAAATATAGTATAATCCCAGTTTGGTGGGCCTTTCAGTATATATGAAACAAAATAAAATGTACCATTGCATTGATTTTCTGATTTGCACTGTGTAGAAACACACCCAGTGAATTTTGCCATTCAATAATTGCCCTTTGGTTATCTCTCCTAAAGAATGTATTTTACAACATACTCTTAATGGAGGAAAGGATTACTCTGTTGAATGCTATTTACCTGTGGATTTCACTCCTGCCAGATATTACTTAGCAAATGTTTTTGCATAATTCTAGAGGATTAATTTTATATGTGTATTCTATGTATTAGACATTTATAGAGATAGCTATAGTTCCTGACTTTTTTAAGCTATGCAAGAATGAACCATTTCTTCATGTTTTTAGTGCATATGGAAGTATGTATGTGTATATTAAAATAACATCTTCACACATTACTAGTTTCAGCAGGCTAAAATTTCAAGGACTATTCTCGCTAAAGCTTTTGGGTGGTAGAAGATAAGACACTGGGCAAAGGGGACATTTTCATCTTACTGCAGTGTATCACACAATTAGGTGCTTTATGGGGGATTTTATGTCTTCTGCTAAAATAGCCAGCACTGGACATTTTCAGAAACAGAATATTGGAATGATCAGATCACTGATCAGTTCTGCTGTGGTAATTTCTGTTTGCCTAAGGAGGGTGGTGTTTTCTTGATTTGAATACATGTCAGAAAATACAGAGCATTCTTTCTTTAGGTTTCTTGAATCATACCATGCTAGAAACAGCCATACTATAGAATTTATTTGTAAAAATACTTCTTTCTCAAGTGCTGTGGTAGGAGACTATCTGATGATATAAGAGATTCATAATATGTTACAAAGGTTATGAAGCAGGATGTAAATTATAGTCCTGTTTTATGTTACACACACGGAAGAAGGCCTTATGTAGTAGAGTTGTGGTTATGTCACCATCACAGTCTCTGGCATAGTTCAAAGAACCCACTTTGAAACCCCAGCATCTCCACTTACTAAAGGTGTGACCTTTGAGCCTGAGAAAGTTACTAAAATCTTTGTTCCTTAATTTCCTCATTTGCAAAATGGAGATAATATAGGGGATTGTACATTAATAATTTAAGTATATATAAAGAATTTAGAACAGAGACAGGTTCAGGCTAAGTGTTCAATATTCTTAAACTTATATTTTTGCTATTAATACATAATATTAATAGTGTTTTTCTCTGGATAATGACCTTAAAAGTGATTTTTATTTTCTTCTTTTTAATTGTCTGTATTTTCTAAATTGTGTAAAATGCATATAAATAAAGGATAAATGTTGTTTAAATGAGAGAAAAAAGGCTAATACTCTAATTCATATTAGAAATCTGTAGGCACAACTCTGGTAGACTTTAACATCTTCTAAAGGGAAACCACTCTGTATAACTCTAGTTTTTATTTTATTTTTATCTTTCTTCTTGATACCTTAAAATTGAAATGTTACTAAGTTACTAAGATCTTAACAGCTTCACAAAAGTAAGGTTAGCAGACAAAAATATGAGTTTTTTCTCAAAGCAGTATTTATAATAAATATGAAGACTTTTATTATTTGTTGTAACTTTTTAAGTTTCTTTCTAAAGTTAATACTTATTTTTTTTTAATTTAAAGCAAATCATAAGAAAATAAGAAAAGCAAAATTGTATGCTTGAAGGAAAAGAAGTATCACAAGAATGGAAAAACAAGCACCACATGTACTCACCATCAAATTGGTATTAACTGATCAATACTCATGTGCACATAGTAGTAACATTCATCGGGTGTCGGGAAGGTGGGGGGGGGGAGAGGATGGGTATATGCACACCTAATGGGTGTGGTGCGCACCACCTGGGGAATGGACTCACTTGAAGCTTTGACTCAGGTGGGGCAAAGGCAATGTAACCTAAACATTTGTACCCCCGTAATATGCTGATATTTAAAAAAAATAATTTAGTGAATCACTATTTGTTAATTCAAGGTTAGTCTATAAAAGGAAATAATGGAAATTAATAACTTATACATTTAATTGTGAAGAAAAACTGCCTCTTCCCTTTTAGACATACCTGTTTTCTTCTCTTTTTAATTTTGTTAAGCAAATTAATCAATATGATATACTTCGTTAATAACCATTTGAATATTTTTAAAATCTTATATTAGTAAGAATACTCAATATGAGATCTACACTTATTTTTAAGTGTACAATACGTTATTGTCGACCAAGGTATGATGTTGAAAGTAAATCTCTACAGCGTATTCATCTTTCTTGACTGAAACTTTATGCCCGTTGATTAATAACTCCCCATTTCGTCCTCATCCTAGCTGCTGATAACCACCATTACACTCTTTGATTCTATGAATGTGACTATTTTAGATACCTCATAAAAGTGGAATCGCGCTGTATTTGTCTTTCTGTGACTGGGTAGTTTCACTTAGCATAATGAGCATACTGTCCTCAAGTTTCACTCATCTTGTCACATATGGCAGAATTTCCTTCTTTTTAAAGGCTGTAGAGTATTCCATGGGATGTATATACCACATTTTCTTCATCCATTCATCTGTTGATGGATATTTAGATTGTTTCCACATCTTGGCTATTGTGAATAGTGCCACAATGAACATGTGGGTGCTAATATCTCTTTGAGATCCTGATTTCAATTCTTTTGGACAAATGCCTAGAAGTGGGATCCAGCATTCAAATCTTCACTAGCTGATCTATCTTAGTTGGTTAAACTGGCATTTGTGTAAAAATAGTGTGCAAATTCTAGTACTGTCTTAGTCCATTTGTGTTGCTATGAAAGAATACCTGAAGCTAGGTAATTTTTTTAAAAAGAGGTTTATTTGTCTCATGGTTCTGTAGACTGTACAATAAGTGTGGCACCAGCATCTACTTCTGGTGGTGGCCTCGAGAAGCTTCCACTCGTGGCGAAAGGTGAAGGAGAGCCAGCATGTCATATGGTCAGAGATGGGGTGTGGCCGGGGGGAAGAAGGTGCCAGGCTCTTTTTAATAACCCACTATCTGGGGAAATAAAAGTGAGAACTCACTCACTCCCATGAGTATGGCACCACGCCATTCATGAGGGCTCCACCCCCACCTCCCAAATACCTCCCACCAGGCCCTATTTCCAATATTAGAGATCAAATTTCAACTTGAGACTTGGAGAGGGCCAAAACAGAGCATAGCAAACACTTTGGAGAATGAGTCATATTATAATATATAGACTAACTTGAGCTGTAGACCAATTTGAATTTTAGTCATATGGATATTTTCTCATTCTCTTTTTCCACCAATTTAATTTTATTAAATGGAGTAATTTTCTCCTCAAATTTGTTCTAGTCTGATCTGTATATACACACATATAAACATATATACAAGGGCTGTCTGGATGGCTGAATACTTTCTGGACAGCAAACACACGTATGTTTTTGTGTCTTTCATAAAGAGCAGATTGGAGACTCACTTTTTACTTCTGCAGTATAAGTTTATTCTTGCTATAAATGCTTACATTGTGATTTTATTTTCACAATTCTGGAAAAAATTATAAATATTTGCAACACTAATATTAAAGGAGCCTTTAGCTCTTCTTTTCCCTGTGGTCTGTGATCATAGACCCAAGGTTTTAGCAGCTGGAAGATTCCATGCCCCTTGGGTTGTGGTTGAGGGACTCACAGCAGAGAGTGGCCACAGGATTTTCTGTGCCAAGTTGTGACTAATACTAGATCTACTGGCTCAGACTAGCTTCTCAACTTTCAGCACAATTATTTGGGAATAAAAAAATTTCACAACTGGTTTCTTACCACGAAAAAGGACACACAAGAAAAAAAAATTTAAAAATAGATGACTATAACAGCTTTCCGTTTAGCATAAAAATATACTTTTGGTAAAATAATGTTTCAACTTGGTTTAAAGCCTTCAGGTCTATGCATTGTGAATGGGTTCGTCAATGAAAAATAGATTATTAACATGAAAAATGAAGCCAATATAGATTTGATATTCAACTTTAAAATACTTCAATGACTTTTAAGTTCCTCCTACAAGGTGGGCCAAGCATTTTTTAATAACGGTGTATGAGCACATAATCACTTTGTCATCACCTTTAAAGGAGGATCCTTACTTTTTCTTTTTTTCTTGATGTTAAGTGTTTAAGATTAGATGCCTGGTCAATAACAAGGTGGACATATAATTAACATCCAGTGATTAAACCTACATAGAAATGGAGATAACCTCTGAATGATAGGATTGAATGAGTCCTTCATCAAGTTTTCTAACCTTAGACATATATATATATGTGTATATATATATATATGCAATGTTATTTCTAATAAGTACTTTCTGCCTGTATTTTCTGCCCAAATAATCCACCTGCTTCTGAAAAGGATTTGGGATTCTTTTTGCAGATATATTATTTTTTGATATCCCAAAACAGTTTCTAATAGCATTTCTCAGCATAGACAATAATATCACAAATGCTCTGTTTTTTAACTAGAGGACTTGCACATCTTTAGGAATTTCAGGGAATATATTTTTCTTCTTTGTCTTTTTCTCCTAAAAGAACAGATTAAATGTGTAAGAAAGGAAGAGAATTCCACTCTCTGTATTGTAAACTCAATAACATTTTTGTAAGCAGACATAGGAGAAAGACTTCTAAAACATTTTTATTTAAGTGAGTGAATTGGAGTATAAAGATTGTGTTTATTTTATAACATGAAAAAAATAATAGCAAAAATATTTTATCTATATTACTTTATAATTTTGACAAAAACTTTGTTGAATATAATCATATTTGATTTTTGCATCTATAGATAGTATTTATATTGTTACTCTTATTTTATAGGTGAGAAAACTAAGACTCTGAAAGGCCTTGAAGATGGTAAATGACAAACTTTGAAAGCCTGATAACTGTTAATGCAGTGATATCACATGTTATCTTGATAGTGATTTTGGGAAATCACAATGGTTATTCAAAACCTAGACTGAAAATTAGAATAAAGGAAACCTAGGGTTGGTATTTTAAGCAAATGCCTAAAACACTAATCAAAGACTAAAATCTAGAATTTGGTATTTGAACAGCATTTAATAAAAATTTAAGAAGAATTATCAAATTTAAAAAAAACAGCATTCATGTGTGTGTGTGTGTGTGTGTGTGTGTTTAATTCTTTGTAGCTTAAACAGGAAATATCAAGAATTCTCCTCTTGATTACATGTTAGGAGTAAAACTAGATTTATTGCTTGGATTCAAAGGAGATATATTTAAAAGTCTTGGAACTCTCACTAGCAAAGTATTTAAATTATATCACTTCTGGTAAAAAGAGTTTGGGGAAAAAAGCTTTATACTACTTGAGAAACTTTAGTTGAGAGACTATTTTGCACATGACTACACATAATTTCTGTAAGAAATTAGCTGTGCCCAATTCCAGGAGTCTCTCTGTGCTAAGTGTTCCTTGGTTCCTGCGTTTAATAATAGAAGAAAAGGGAGTGAGAAAGGATAATGGAAAGGAGAAGGGAGAGGGAGAGAGAGAAATCAAATCTGTGGAAAAATAACAGTTCCAAATGCACCTCAGTGGACCAAAGAGAGCATTCAGTATAGTGTATTAACATGGGCTTGAATAATTCAAACTTTCAAACCACAGGAAGAGGCTTTCCAGGGGGAGGAAAAATCACCATAATTAAAGCTTCCCTGGCACATGGAGGCAGCTGTATCCTCCGACAGACCAGAGAAAATTGGACATGGCCTAATAGCCTAAGAGAACAAGGATGCTATGGGGTAGCATTGTTTGAGAAGTGTTAGGTTTATTTTGGAGTTCTCCAATTATAAAGTCAATTCTCTGGATACCAGCTTCTTTTACATATTAATGGCCTAACCCTTGGCATATGGCAAGAATGCAGGATTCAAAGCTGAGACTGCTTGAGAAAGGAATAGTGAATTCAAAGATGCAAGATGCCAGTGGCTGCATATTACATTTTTGAGAAGTAACCTTCAAAATAAACAAGAAGATGGGATTTCTTTTATATCAATATGCAATTCATTTAAGGAAGAATATTCCTTCACTTAATATCTTCATATAAGGTATTATACTTATGGGTTTCAAAATATTCTATATATTTTATATATATATATACACACACACACACACACACACATAAAAACTGACATACACACATAGTTTCTGGATGTTACTTAAGTGTTTAAAATAAAGATTATTTCAGTATATACATTCTTTTCTGTAGAAAATCTAAACTTCTGCCTCAACTCACTTTTTTAAAGTGCTCAAAAATCCTGCTTGATTTTAATTTATCCAAATGCCAAGACTCAGCAGCACCTTGCTTTTTTTTTTTTTTTTTTAATACAAAAGGTGTTTATTTTTCCCTTCTAGTGCACTTCCTGCTTGTAATTTCCTGCCATCTCATAATGTCTTCAGCAAGGATGCTAATTGTTATGCTTGCTTTCTGGGATTGAATGCAGCAAAGGGTCTGTCTGAAATAAACAATTCAACATGTTCCTGGGGGCCTTGCCAGACTCAGAAAAGCTAAAACATATTGTGGTGTTCCCCGGGGGACTTCACACCATGCCTGGGCTAAGGAAGGTGGAAAAAAGAGGGTAGCAGCAATATTTTCTACTTCTTCTCTTTCTTCTTGACAACAGAGTTAAAAGCTTACCTCTCTCTTCAAGTTTGATTTCCCACTCCCCCACTATCCCTAACATTAGTACAATGGTGAGCTGTTTTCCAAGTGGCCACAGGGGATTAGGAAATAGAAATGGAAAGCAAAGAATCTGAAGTCTACTGCTCCAGGGAGAAAAGAATTTTATTGTTGTCAAGCTATTTAAAAGCTGACCAGAAAACTTCTGTGGCCTTTTAAAGAAACTCTTCATTATTTGGGGGACAATTTTTTAAACTTTCATGATAAAACTGTGTTACTCATACAGGATGATCATTCCGAGAATTAGATCTGACATTGTGGGACTACACTGGCACATTTTGTAAAGTATAACTTATTCTAAATTAGTTATTTTAATGAAGGGCTTATGATACATGGTTCTATTATGTTAATTGTACTGATGACTAAGACTGTGGTAAGATAAAGTAAGTGAAACACTGACACACATTGCAAGGGATCAGACATGAAGATATGGTTTGTTATTTGGGGAAATGATCTACCATATCCTGAAATGCATTTTCTTATTCTAAATTCCAAAATTAAATGATATCTGAACTCTTATTTTCATGCTGAAAAACCTGCTCCTAAAAAGAACTTTACTAAACTTACAAGGCTACTATCTTTCTTATAAGCCTTACTTTTAAAGCTACTAATTTATTTTATCATCTTATTATTATTATTTTTAAGGCAGCATCTCACTCTGTTGCCTGGGCTAGAGCACAGTGGCATGATCCTAGCTCACTGCAACCTCAAATTCCTGGGCTCAAGAGATCCTCCTGCCTCAGCCTCCTGAATAGCTGGAACTACAGGCACACACCACCATGCCTGGCTAATTTTTCTGTTTTTTGCAGAAATGGGAATCTCACATTTGCTCAGGCTGTTTTAAACTCCTGAGCTCAAGCTATCTTCCCACCTCGGCCTCCCAGAGTGCTAGGATTACAGGTGTGAGCCACAGCACCTGGCCTTATCATCTTACAGAAGCAGAAATTCGTGACCTCAATAGGTACCACACACCCATTGACCTGAAACTCACATTTACAGATTGCATTGTTAGTCTGATGATGATTCCAGGTTTTATGAATGTATCACTTACCAGTTTTTATGATTCCTAAAGTCTCTGTCTACAGCCGAAGGTGTCCTTCTTTGGTTTTAATGCTGAATTGTGAATAAGCAGGTCAGATTATCTTCAAAGGCATACAAATTGAAATCAGATCTCTGAAGGCTCATTCAAAAGGAAAGAGATGAAGTATATAGTATTTACTGTCTTCAAAAATATCTTACTTTTGAACTTCTTGAAAATAATTGTCCTGAAATCAACTTTAAATCTGCCATTTCCCATATGGAAGACAGGAAAATGTAGTCTGAAATAATTTAATGGTTTAACATTGAGAAGACTTGGTGACTAAATGACTAGACTATGTGACCAAAAAGAGTCTTTGACAAACTGGATTTGGGTAACATCTCCTGGCCCTAATTCTCCTCCCAGTAAATAATGTGTCCTGCATCCTCTTCCCTCTGCCTGGTGGGAGGGAATCTACCTCCTGAGCCCAATCTTACCTGTTGAAAGGCTCCAGGCTCAGCTAGCTCACTGGCCCCTGTTAAGCCTTTCTTAACCCTTGGGGCTGCCAACTGTTGACCTGTGTCATCACCTGTATCCTGGAGTATAGTATCCCATTGCCCCCAGAAGCAAGTGAAGAATCCTCAACCTGGCCCCCAAAGTCTCTTCCTAAGCTGGCCATTGCTGTTGTCTCATCTTTCCAGGCTCCCTCCTCACTTCACTCATCCTGAACAACTTTCTCCTTCTGCATTCTTTGCGTTTTCTTTCCTTCTGTCTTAAATGCTTTTAATATAAGGACGCTAGTCATAATGGCTTAGAGCCTACTCTAGTGACTTAATTCACTAGTTAACATCTGAAATGGCCCTATAACATCTTTCTCTGTGTGTGTGTGTGTATGTATGAGCTCCTTCAGCTGTAGACACACACACACACACACACACACACACACATCTTTTTCCTGGAAAACTCCCACTCTCTTCAGGTCTCACCGAGACATCACTGCTATGGGAAGCCCTCCCATGATGGTGTGGCCTGCTGTCCTATATCTTTTCCTACTTCTAGGACCATTTAATTCTGCTTTGCTCCTATTTATCATTCTGAATTAAAATTGTCCATCTTTTCCTGTTCTGTGTGGACACCCCTCCAAGCTACTCCCTAAGCTATCTGAGGCTAGGGACCTTGATTCACAGTGGTATTTCTGCCACCTGCCCTCTTATCTCTACATAGTAATTTCTTGGTAAATACTTTTGAATGAATGACCAAACTGTTTGAAGCCAGCTTGTCCAAACTCTCCCAACGTCTGGAAGGTAGCCCTCCCTGTCCCACCAGACTACCGCCCCATTGTAAAAGATGTGCCCTATGTCTGGTATTCCTACTCTGTCCCGTCCTTTCATGGTAAATCCTGCCATAGTGGGCCTTGTCCTGACCATAATGAGGAGGTTTTCAGAAAGCAATAGAATGGCGACAGTCTTTAGGAGCTGATAGAAATGTGGAAGCTGTCCAGAATAGAGATCCACCCCTATTTTCACCATTTAGATCTCACTGTAATTCAACAAAAATCTGGGACAGCTTTGTTATAATAAACCATTACTGCATGGTCTAGAACCTTGTATAACACACAAAGCATAGATTCCACCTATTTTTTCCTAAATAGAAAGAACAAGTTATAGTTAAAGTTTAAATTATGCTTCCATTGCAGAACCCCATGGTGCAATTTAGAGCTCCATTTTTCTCTTGCACCATGTTAAGAACAAACACATTTTATAGGGCATTTCCTGAAGTAATACTTTTGCATTTTTACCATCATTGCATATATATTCTTGCTTTTGATTGTGCAGACAGAAATACATTCTTGCTTTCAATTCAATGCTAAACACACAAGCACACACATCTAAATATTGACGTAGGTGCTGATTTTTCTTGTAAAGAAATACAAACTTGGAATATTCCTGAAGTTTTAACATACTTAAGTAGCTCCAGATCTCTTTGTCTAATTGTCAGCTAAAGACATAGATGGTTTCTTGCCATTCAAATCTTTCTGGTATTGATTAGCAACCCTATGGTGTGCTGCCTATTCATCTAAGTAGAATTGATGCAGTAAAGTAGAAACAGAATGAAAAAAATAAGTTATTCTTCTTGTATTGCTTGATTCTTGGCTAAGCTTGGGAGTTTTTCCTGAGTGGTGACTTACTGATAAACTGATCTTGTTAGCTACATTCTGTCATTTGCTGCGGAGAACACATTTCCATCTGGTTTTCAAAAGGAATCCTTTCAGATCTGAATGTGTGCATGAAATTTTATGCAGAGAAAAAAATGTAGGTTCCCCCAGCCTTCATCTTTTTTAATGTGCATCACTCAGAGGTTCGTATCACTCCCAGTCTGTTTAGTCTCTACTTGAGCAGTGTGATTTCTCCCACCCAGCCTGCCTTCAGCCTTCAGCCTTGTCCTGGAAACTGGGATGCAGTAATCTGAATGCCACTGACCGACAATTAAAGCCTTGGAGATTTGTTATAAGAGTTTATGGTCCCTCTCTTTACTGGATCTTAAAAAAGTACTGAAATATCAGGATTTTTAAAAGGAATATAAAGAAGCCTTACATTTCTCTCAATTTCTAAATCCTCCTCAACTTCCATTTTATTTTATTGGATTTTACCATTCATTCCAGCAAAAGTTTTCTGTTCTTTTTTATTCTAACCTTGTAAGACTGTTAAATTGGCAAGCAAAATTTTACAGAAAAGGTAAGCTTGAAGATAGAGAAATTAATAAAAATGACAACAAAAAGGATGCTTTTAATTGCTTACTTTCAAATTCAAGAAGTAGAACTGAACACCAAGCATTTCTATTGATTTTGATGGGGTTTTCTTTATTAGAGCGTGATGTTCATTTGTGGAGCTATGTAAATCTCATATGAATAATTGAAGAGCACATGTAAACCTGCCCCCTGCCCCTTTTCAGTCTCTTCCCTCATGACTTCACCTGAATGTCGCAAAGCAGCTGTCAGTCATGATGGCTGTGTTTAATCATCTGTTGTTTCTCCCACTAACCTGCCCCCTCAAAGCCCATCCCAGGTGGCCTTCACCAAAGGTAAGAAACGAGAACCCGAAGCTCTCATCAATGATAATTAGGGTGACCTTTTCATGTCTAGAGAATTTGCAAATATATTTTAAAACAGCAGAGTAAAAAACAAAGGGTCATCTTTTTGTTCCTTTGTAATTACAACTATAACCTAGAGAAGGCAACCTGTAATGAGAGCATTTTTGTTCGAGAAGGGCTATAAGAATAAACCTCTGGAACTAACCCTTTCAAACATCCTTGAATAATATCAGCATATTATTTCACTGACTTTTCCTGAAGTCAGTGAAATTTCCACATGTGTACTCAAGCATGGAGCAGTTTAGAATGCATTTTCTTATCAGGAACTGTTTCCCTTTTCCTTTGCCTATGAAATGTTTTGTGCAACAAACATCATAACCCAGGAATGTATCTGTTTATTCAGCAGATAGAAATGATAAAATTGCAACACTGAAAAGGAAAGAAAAAAAATATTAGGATTTGCATTTATTTATAGGGGGTTTTATGAATGTTATAATTACTATTATATTACTGTTTGTATAAATGCTGTTGTAAACAGAAGTGTAGTTCCTATTGTGAAGAAGAAAAAGGTACATACTTTATTTTTCCCCTTTTCTAATCCTGCTTATTATTTGTCCACTATGGGCAGTCAATACCCTATTGATACTGTAACCCAGGAGAGTCACCCTTGGGTTATAGAATTTTAAAAAATTAAATCAAGAATTTTTTAAAAGATAGCTTTAATAATATATCATCTTCATTAGGGAAGGAAGTGATTCTGAAATATTTGAAACTTTAAATTGAAAAACTATGAATCTTGTGCATTTCTGCTTGGCCTTAAAAACAAAATAAACAGAATACCAAAAACACTCTGACTATAGAATTTTTGTTGATATAGAGGAAAGTCAAACTGGGAGAAGAGTAAGCTAAAAGGTTGCATTGATGTTCATTCTTTGCCAAATGCACCACTTCCTTGGTATTGTAGCTTCTTTAACTGGAGATTTGTCCTAATGCAGGCAGAGGATCATAATATCTTCCAGCCGTATCTAAACTAATCCCATGCTGACCATCATTCCATTTCATTATTTCCTTAAATAAATAGAAGGATATAAGAAAGAGCAAATGCTTTATCCAAGGTGAGTTATATGGATCAAGTAGGAAAAAGGGAACAAATGCATGTGCTTGGAAAATAGGCCTTTTTGAGCCCATTAGACCCCAATCTTCGCCCTAGAAATTGTCCTACAGTTAATGAAATGTGAGCGATAGAGAAGAAACTTGAAAATGCAGTGCTGAGGTCATGTAATGTACTTCACCTGGAAACTTTCACCAAAATCTGAGAGATTTTTTTCCCCTCTCTCTACTTTCACAGCTTTTGGAGATTTAGCTGAGGCAGATCATAGGCTAATTTACTAAATGGATTTTATACTAGCACAAAGAGTGCTTTTTGTTCTTTAATAGCTGGTCAAAAATGTACCCTTATCACGTATAAAAGCATGAGGTACCCTTTGATTATGATCACACCGAATACTTATTCCCTTACCATGCCAATATTTAAATGTTACTTAATTCATTCAACCAATAAATATATACAGAATATTCCATGTGCATGGTATATAAAGTATTATAAGCACATTCAGAGGAAGGCATTAATTATTAGCATGTTTTGTATACCATTGTACTCTAGGATGGCTAAGGAAATGAGAACCCAATAAATCTGTGGTTCTAATTCCAGGTCTTTCACTTTTGAGATGTGCAGTCTTAAGAAAGTCACTTAATTTCTCTAATCTTTTGTAATAGGACTAAAATAGACATGATAGAGGGTCTCCAATTTCCCCCCTTTCTATGTTTGCTACCTTTTCTTTCTTTTTGGCTATCCACCTCCTCTGCCCGCATAACAGCCAATGAACAGTTATCAGGAAATAATTTTCAGATGGTTATTGGGATTGTACCAATAACCCCTGAGTGAGGGGAATAAAAACAGAAAAGATGCCCAACCTGAGTTTCCATTAAAGTTGAAAACTGATGCCTCAGCCAAAACCACAAGGATTTTTCCCTATTGCAGAAATCAGCAAACTGGACCAAAGACCTGCCACCAGTTTTTATATGACCCAGAATTAAGATTGGTTTTTATACTTTTAAATGGTTGGAAAAAATTTTTTAAAAGAATAATATATGTTGCTGCTGTGATTGCCTTGGGGGTCTTCTTCATAAATTCTTTGCCTAGGCCAATGTCTGTAAGAGTCTTTCCTACATTTTCTTCTAGAGTTCTGATTGTATCACGCCTAAGGTTTAATTCTGTTATCCACCGTGATTTGATTTTTGTGAGAGGTGAAAGCTGTGGGTCCTGTTTCAATCTTCTACAAGTGGCTAACCAATTCTCCCAGCACCATTTGTTGAATAGGGATTCTTGTCCCCAGAGTATATTCTTTCCCTCTTTGTCGAAAATTAGGTGACTATATGAGGATGGTTCTATATTTGGATTTTCTGTTGTGTTCCACTGGTCTGTGTCCCTGCACTTGTGCCAATACCAGGCTGTTTTAAGAACCACGGCCTTGTAGTATAGTTTGAGGTCTGGCAAATTAATACCTCCCATTTTGTTTTTGTTGCTTAAAATTGCTTTTGCTATACGGGGTCTTCTTTGATTCCATACAAAGTGTATAATTATTTTCTCTATGTCTGTAAAGAATGATGTTGGTAATTTAATAGGGATTGCATTGAATCTGTAGATCACTTTGGGTAGTATAGACATTTTAACAATGTTGATTCTTCCGATCCACGAGCATGGTATATTTTTCCATCTATTTGCAAGTTCTGCTATTTCTTTTCTCAGTGTTTCATAGTTTTCCTTATAGAGGTCCTTTACCTCTTTAGTTAGATATATACATATGAAAAAGTGTTCAACATCTCTAATCATTAGGGAAATGCAAATCAAAACCACAATGAGATATCACTTAACCCCAGTGAGAATGGCCTTTATCAAAAAAACCCAAAACAACACATGTTGGCGTGGGTGTGGAGAGACAGGAACACTAATACACTGCTGGTGGGACTGCAAACTAGTGCAACCTCTGTGGAAAGCATTATGGAGGTATCTTAAACAGATTCAAGTAGACCTGACATTTGACCCAGCAATCCCATTACTGGGCATATACCCAAAGGAAAAAAGGTCATTCTGTAACAAAGGCACGTGTACCCAAATGTTTATAGCAGCACAATTCACAATAGCAAAGATGTGGAAACAACCCAAATGCCCATCAATACATGATTGGATTAGTAAACTGTGGTATATGTATACCATGGAATACTACTCAGCTATAAGGAATGATGAAGATACAACATCTCTATGGTTCTGCTGGAGAGAGTTGGAACCCATTATATTAAGTGAAGTATCCCAAGAATGGAAAAACAAGCATCACATGTACTCACCAGAAAATTGGTTTCCTTGATCATCACCTAAATACAAATCTGGGAACGACACCAATTGGACATCAGACTGAGGTGGGGGGTGGGGGAGGGGATGGGGGTATGCCTACACAATGAGTGCATTGCGCACCGTTTGGGGAGTGGTAACACTTGAAGGTGCTGACTCGGGAAAGGGGGGGTGGGGAAAAAATATGAAACTATTGTTTTTAACTTGCACTGTTCACTTAATAACTTATCATGAATATTTCCCATATTATTTCATATCATTGTACAAGAAATAATGTATACATTATGAGGACATACTGTATCTAACAAGATATACTGTTAGACTCTTTGATTCTGTAAAATTAAATAAAAAAAAAAAAATTAAAAAAAAAACAAACAAAAAAAAAACTGTTCAGCCTTTCAGAACAAAATAAATAAATAAAATTAAACAGTCTGTGCAAAAAAAAAAAAAAAAAAGAATAATATATGAATATTGTGAGATATGAAAACTATACAAATTTCAAATTTCAGTATCCATAAATAAAGGTTTATCAGAACACAGCCACACTTGTTTATGCACTGGGTGTGGCTGCTTTCATGCCATAATGGCAGAGTTGAGTAGTTGCTACAGAGTCCAAATGGCCAGAAAACCTAAAATAGTTGCTCTCTGGCCTCTTACAGAAAAAGTTTGCTGATCCCTACCTTATGCTATAAAATCCCTAACCTGCTTCAGTTGGGAGCCACCTGGTCAGCAGGCACTCCCTGATGCACAACCGCTGATTAAATCCTCCATGTGAGTCACTTAAATCATTCTCTTGTCAGTTTCTGTGTAGGTATTATAAGCATAAAATTTCTACAAGAGGGTGTTAATGTGAAGTTTATTAACATTATGCAAAGCACTTGAGAGAATGCTTGGCACACACAAAGAGACAAGGTTAGGCACTACTGCTGTTATTCAGTTTATTTGTGTAATTATCTAAATGTTTCTTGATTTAATAAACATATATTATGCTCTTGTTACATATTACAGTTATGTAGTCAGGGAACTATTAGGTGCTAAGGAGCAAGAAGATGACTCTGACACACTCCCAGACTTCAAGGTGCTAATACTCAAAAACATACCCTAATAACAATAAATGCAAAGTAGAATATTGAGTCACAAAGAATTGCAGGTAAAGTATTATGAGATTTAGAAAGCAAGGTGGGAAGAGAGGTGAAATCAGGGAAGTCTTCTGCAGAAGAAAATATTTGAGCCGATTTAGTCCTTCACCTTGCCACAACCACTCTGAAGGTCATAGTCTAAACCTTCTCATTACCAATGACTGCATCTCCTTCATGATCCTAATCTCAAATATGGTATCTTCAACTACCACTTGTCTTTCCATCATGCTCCCATTATTACTCCAATCCCAGAAATTTACAGGGACCTACAATCCATTGATCCCACTATCTTCTCACTGTCCCTCTTTTTTCTCTCGTTTTTACTTCCCTCCTACCAGCTTAAGTCTGTGGTCCTGCATTGAAATTACTCCCTTGCTGATAACCTCAGCTCGATCCAACTCTCAGTTTATGTGGAGCCTGCTCCCTTGCAGCCCAACATTTGTAGAAAAAAACATACAACTATGCTAACTGTTCTCATTTTCAATTTGTGATCACTAATCTCAAGGGATCCTTTGTGCTGCCAACTGTGCTATACTTCCTGAGTTCATCATCACCCTCTCTTCTCAACCCTTCGCATATCCTCCCTGTTGTCTCTCTTAGCTGGTCTCCTTACTTCCTATTTCATTAAAAATAGGAGCTATCAGAAGAGAACTTCCAAAAAGCCCACCAACAGGACCCCCTGGCCCCCAGCCTTTGTGCCTACATCCTCTGTCTTCCCCCCATTACTCTGGATGAACCACCCATGCTCCCATCTGAGGCCACCAGATCCCATTTCCTCATGCTCACTCATGAGAACTACTCCCTCAGTTCTCCCCTCTTTATCTGGTGTCATTAAAATATCTTTCTCTAGTAGATCACTCCCACAGTATGTAAACATGCTGTTATTTCTCTCTTCTTTAATTTGTTTTTTTTTTTTTTTTTTTTGCCCTATTTTCCCCACCAGCTACAGCCCAATTTTTCTGCTCTTTTTTAGAGTAGAACTTTTCTAAACAGCCATCAGGATTCTTATCTCCATTTTCTTTCCTTTCTTGTCTTGAACTACCCCCTTCACCCAGACCAATCGGGCTTTTACCCCAGGACTTCTCTGAAACTGCTCTTTCTGGATTACCAATAACTCTGTGTTGCAAACACAATAGTCAATTCTCATTCCTCATCCAACTTGACCTGTTGGCAGTTGACACAGTCAATAACTCCATTTGCTTGAAACAATTTTTGTTTTCACATGGCTTTCAGGAGACCATACTCTTCTAATTTTCTGCTTTCCTTACTGGCTGCTCAGTGTCTTATTTTTTTTCCTCCTTGTGTCCCTAATCTCTTAATTTGGAGTGCCATTTGGCCCAGACATTGGATCTCTTCTCTTTTCTGTTCTCACTTTTTTGATACTTTTAATTCAGGCTTCTGGTTTTAGATACCATCAGTAGACTGATCATTCTAGCCTGGATCTCACCCTGGAGCTTCAGACTCAACGGTAACAGATTCTGTCACTTAGATTCTAATGAGAATCTCAAATTTAAAGATCCAAAATCAATCCCAATTTTTCAGTTAATCTCTTTCAGCACTTTTTCCCATCTCAGTAAATGGCAATGCTACCCTTCCAATTGCTCAGGACAGAAGTTGTTTCTCTCATACTCCACATCTAACCATCAGGGTTACCTGTTGGTTTCATCTTCAAAATCTATCTAACCACTTCCCACCTTCTCTGCCGTTATTACCCTTGTTCTTACCACAATAATCTCCCAACTGCATTATTTCAATATCTTTTTAACTCTGACATTTCCTCTGCCCTTGTTCCCCTAATTTCCAACACAGCCAGATGATCCTTTTAAAACTTAAATTCGGTAATATCACTCCTCAAAATCCTCCAGTGGCCGGGTATTTTGTTCAGAGTAAAATTAGAATCATTGCAGGCTGCCCTTATTCTGTCTGCCTGCTCCTGTATATCTCTGAATGTATCATAAAAAGTTTCTTCTTACATTTTCACTGAAATGGAAATCAATGGAATCACATTTTTTTCCCAAATAATAGTGTGCATAGAATGTTTTTATTTGCAGTAGACTAATTAAATTGCTCATTTTGTCATTATAACTTGGCTTATATTAGCAAAATTGTTAAAGTCTGCCTCATTAAGCTGCATTTGAGAAGGGAATCTTCTTTTTTGTGGTTTACTAATTCAGAACACAAGAATTCTCAGAATCATGTCAACTTTTCCTGACATCATCCACAGACCACTCTGGTGCCAGACGGCTGTGGTGCCACCAAAGCTAATCTGATTAAAGCTGAAAGGTTAAATAGTATCTGGTTATGCTAGATCAATACTAGGACTGGAAGGGTGAATTTGAGCATGAGCCCAATGTTTTCTCCTTCCATCGACTGACCATGGAGGCACAGATGATGGCCAAAAGTGCCTGATTTCTGGGTAAATATTAAATCCATTATCAAGCCAGTGAAAGGCTATGTAACAACATGTGAGTCACTCTGGCCTTTGGGGTCTTGGTTTTGTCAACTATAAACTGAGACAATTGTAGCATATGATTTTCATGGATCTTCTAGTCTAAAATTATATTAATGAACCTACAATAGCCCCTGGGGTGTGCTGATAACCAGAAATTATATGGGCAGCCGCCAAACAGCACATAGCTAAATGGACTCTCATATATTTCATTATTATTTAATCTCCTTCTTTCTAAGGTTTCCACCCTTGCTCCAATCACTGGAGAAAATTGAGTATGTTGGGAATAAGCTCAGGATGCCATATGGCGAAACTGAAGGAGAATATGGCTGTTATTTTCTAAATACACTGAGTGCAGTCGTTCTGTAATTTTTATGGGTTAACCCTTTGAGAATATGATGAAAATCGTAAATTGTCTCTTCCCAGAAAATGACATAGCTATCCAAATTTTACTTTAATTTCAGAGAGCTTTGGAATTCTCTAGAGCCATCTGTCTCTCCCTTTAAATATCCCTGGTTTGATGGGTGGTATTGTATATGGTGGGCTTTTCATAGCGGTATCGTGATGTGGTAGAAGATAAGCATTGGGATCAGATCTTCAAGCTC
The DNA here is from genome assembly GCF_041146395.1 of Eulemur rufifrons. Classification (NCBI taxonomy): domain Eukaryota; kingdom Metazoa; phylum Chordata; class Mammalia; order Primates; family Lemuridae; genus Eulemur; species Eulemur rufifrons. Next base: position 66,776,017 of record NC_090997.1, on the reverse strand, counting down.
TGTTACACAGAGCTGAGATATTAGGTAACATGATTAATCTCTGTGAGTCTATTTTCTTACCCATAAAATAGGAAGAGAACTCCTTCTTCACAGGATTGTGGGGTTTTATGAGACAATATGTGTACCTTGCCTAGCACCATGCTTGACACTTTTGTAGACATTCAACAAATCTGTTTCCTACTTCCTTTTGAAAATGTGACTCATTTATACTTTAGGTAAAGTTTTGGAAAGCAACTAATGAAATTTTAAAATGCTAATAGTCCATCAGCATTCTCAACCCTTACCATAACTTCTACAACTTGAGATACTGGAGAGCTGGCATGAAGAATGGATAGCATCTTCAGAGTCCCACCACTTCTTTGACACTTCTGTTACCTTTTGTGGTCAGGTCTGTTTCCAATGTGGGGCTCTGTCTAAACCAGGAGCTGCCTCAAGCACCAGACTCCTCTCTTACTCATCAAAACCCATCTATCCTGTGTTTCCATCCCAATGCCTTACTCTCTCCTCAACTACTTTGAGTTAAAGTATTGACAGTGGATAATAAAATACTCTATATGATACCTTCAACTTTTTCACTGCTGCCTTCAGTACTTGTTACCCAGAGAAATGACTAATTGCAAAAAATGGCCCAGTAGCTCCTTTAGGAATTGTTGCCTGTGAACCAACTAGCTGTGAGTATTCCTTAGTTTATACTTTGGGGAAAAGAAAATGGTAGTTGGTCAGAGAAGGGCTCATGTTATATCAGACACATCTCTTCTTGTTGTGCTAGAATGAAAATTAAAAAGAAAACAGTTTTAAAGTGCTTATAAAAATATCAGGTAAGTGCTTGGGGAATGTACACTTCCCACCCTTCCTGTTTATTTTCTATTCTGCCAAGTCAGGAGAAAGAGCAACAATGGCTGAAAGAAACTGGGGCTGATCTGAGTAGGCTACTGTCTTAGCTTTTTGTCTATTAGTACTTCTTACTCCAAGAATTTATTCTATGCCAAATATTTCCTGAGAGAATTGAATAAGCCACACACCTGAAGCAGCTACCTGGGGTTTAGAGGAGCAGGAAGCTGCACGTTCAATTGCATTGATGGTTACTCAAGAACTGGAGGGTGGTGTGAGTCCTAAGCTGCAGACAGACAAAGCCACAAGTCCAAGGAACCAAAAGAGGAAGATTCCCTGCCCCAATCATAGTGATGATGGCTGAAGTGGACATTCATGATTGGCAGAAAGCTTAGGACCTGCATATGGTACACAAATGTTACATATCTCTACATAGTGAGAGAAGATAACTTTTGTAAGTAGATATTTTTTTCTATTCATTAAATGTGTCCATAGAGCCTTGTACCATAAGAATGAGAAAAAGGGAGAATATAGTAACCAAAGTTATTTAAGGAAAGATGTCCAAGAAAGCCACATTTTCTGAAACTAATGACCTGGAACTCATGAAAGAGTATGCTGACATAAATACTGTGTAAAAACCAAATTGCTTGTTCTGCTTGGCTTCTGGCTCCCATGGCCCTCTGTCTCAGGTCCTCGGGCATTCTAAGGACCAACAACAGCTTGGCCTAACTGGCTTTTGGTTGGTCCTGCTTGTTCCCTGGATCTAGCAAGTTGTTCCTTTGCTCAAATCTCTACCTTATAAAAATAAATAAATAATTACCTCAACTGGATAAGCTGGAATTATGTCTGATTATGTCTGATGCTTCTCTGATTCTAGGAAGGGGGCCTGTGCCTTTTCTTCTCTGTATCTGAATCTCTGCCCAGTCCCCTAGAATCTGTTGTCTGCTTCACCCTCCCTCACCCCAAGGCTAGAACCCCACCCTGAACCTAGTGCATTCAGTTCACTCTATTCTTAATATCTTGCATAAGGGTGGGAAAGCATAGGTGCTAGGTACATCTTATTTCTAGCTGTACATTAGCCTTTTTTTTTTTTTTTTTTGATGCCTCTTGTCATGGAAAACTATTACCAACCCCACCTAAAGATTTTAACCTTCCTAACAAAGATTCTAACTTAAATGCAAATTGACCCCCTTTAAAAATAGTACACTTTCTTACTAAGGTAAATAGCCATACTATTACTGAAAAAATAATTTTATCATACTGACTCATTGTTATCACTTTAATTCTTATTAAATTACCTACCAATAAATCTAGTTATTTGATTTTTTCCCATGCTTCTTGATATACCAATTCATTCTGTGACACATTTGCTATTTCTGAGATTCTATGTAAAGACACAAGTGACTGTATTTTGGGCAAATGCTGGCATTTTTTTGTGTGTAGATAGGAGACAATGAAGATGTAGTGAAATGTGATAGTCAATGTTCTCTGTAGATATGAGAACAACAGGTAGTGCATCTAGAAGGCAATTAACATATTTTTTTGCAACTGAAAGTAAATTTTTTTCCCAAGTATATTTGATCTTTGAACTAATAGTTGAGTACTGAGTATAAACCAGAAGCTCAACTTGGCCAATCACTTCAAAAACATCAAATACTTGTATTCTATACTCTTTTAGTAAGTTTTGATCAATAAAAGTTAAGCCACAAACATTTTCTTTGAAAATAACTGATACTTGTCACTTATCAAAAGGTTCTTGGTGGTATATATGTCTATGATGTAGAAAAATACTGACACGAATACTGGCAAATAATTGCTCTCAAACCTGCATGTTAAGTATTAATGTTGTTTTCTGTTCCTTGTAATTTGATGCACTTCTGAGAATTTTTGGAAAATAAACCCACACATTGCATTTTAAAGTGAAAAATGACAATCAGTAATTGTTTTTCTTGCTTCTGGTATGAACAGACAACTTATATAGAGAGTTAGCTAATGTCTCTTCATTTAAGTTAAGTTAGAAGTGAAAAGAGATAAATTTTAACTGTACTTATTTTGAAAAACTTTTTATACTCTTATAAGTTCACATTTTTGCTAAATGTTCCCTAATTTTTAAAGCTTATCTTTGAATTCAAGCATTTTTCCTTTAGACAAATTTAGAACATCAACAAGCCTGAGAGAAGGAATGTATCAGGCAAGTAAACTCATTGACACCTGAGACATCAAACTACTTGCCTTTCCTGCAGATAGCACTGACCCACCTCTGAGCTGGCTGTCTGCCATGGAGACTGACAACTTGAGCACCAAGGCAGAGCCCAGAGAGCCAAGGTAATTTATCTCACCTGTAACCCATTCTCCACATAAATACCAGAAAGTTGCCACTGAACCTTAGAAACTACCCGATGATAATACTCATCTTTAATTTTGTTATTAACATCAAAATAATATCAATGGATTTTCTACTTGTTGGTCCCAATATGATCTCAACATTGTCAGTCCTTTTGTGTTTTCTTACACAGCTCTTTTTTCAGTTCTTCATGACAACATCAAACCTACACTTTCCTCCAGCCATCACATCTCAAACATACTTCTCAACTTCATTTACATGGACAACCTTGGTTCTTTTTTGAAAAACAAAATCAAATCTCTTTTACCTTCAACCTTTTTCTCTCTAACAAATCCTTCAAATAAACAGCTAAGTGTGGCTGAGCCTTGCATGTGAATAGTAAAGGAGGGAGGGTATCACTGGGGCTTCTGGATACGGCATCTGGGAGCTGAAGCGTCACTAACTGAGAAAACAGAAGATAGGAAGAAAATCTTAAAGCAGAGACAGTGATCAATTCAGTTTGGGATCCTTAAGCTTTAGGTTCCTGTGGGACATTTGGGTGAAGGTGTCTATCAAACCATGGGATATGAGGTCTATTTGCTGAGGTTGGAACTATTAATAGGTCTCAATGTGGGTGCCATTGGCATATAAATGATAGTTTATCCATAAGACCAAAAGAGATCACATAGAGATAGCATGGAGAATGAGAAGAAATATGAACCAGAGATAGAATCCTGAAACACACCAAGGATGAGCAGGCAGGGAAGAGAGGACCCCCAAAAGAAGTTAGAAGACAGACTCAGAAAGGACAGAAGAGAACCAGGAAAGAGAGATGTCATGGAAGTCAAGGAGCAGAGGGAATAAGTAGTCAATGGTGTTGGCTGTATCTAGTAAAATTAAAATTGAAAAATGCTCACTAGATTTGGCAGGAAGGTCATTGGTGACCTTGGCCAAAGATTTTCACAAAAGTTAATCCTTTTGCCAAAATACATTGTCTCTTGGATTCTTAAAAACTTGCCTCCTCTGGTTTTCTCATCATTCTCCTGCAACTCAGCTTCTCCTTAAAGTAAGTTGATGCCTTCAAACTGGACCCAGACTCTCCCTGCAGGAACTACCCAATGTCTCTGCTCTACTTCCACAGCCAAGCTACTTCAAAGAAGTTTTATGCATGCTATTTCTGCCACTTGGAGTCCAATTCACTCATTAACCCCTGCAGTTTGGCTTCTGCATATTACCTCCCCAAGTTTCCACCAGTGACCTCCAGGCAGCAACCCCGCAGTCATTTTTTTGACCTCTCAGCAGAGCTACTCATCATCAACCACTCTCTCCATCTTGATACATTCTCTTCTCTTCTTGTGATACCATATTCTTTCAGCATCATTTCTGCCTTTTTGACAATTCTTGCTTTGTATCCTTTGCTGACTTCTATTCTGCTGCCCAACTTCTGAATGTCATAGTTTTCCTGAGTTTTGTCCTGACCTTCTTTTCCTTGCTTTCTAAACTCTCCTCATAGGTGATCACATCTGTTACTGAAATTTAAATGCCTACTATAGGCTACAACTCTCAGGTTTACATCACTAGCCCAAGCTTTTCACTGAACATCTAATACACACATAGCACATGGCTACTGAGTGGAATGACCATGACAAATTTACAAATATGCAGTAAAAAGAAAGAAAAAGAGACTCCACATTAGGAAACTGAGAGGGCAGGAAAAGGTGAAAATGTCCAATAAGCACATGAAAATATATTCAACATCATTCATAATAAAAACAAATTAAAACTAAACTCAGTTGGGCAAGATGAAAATGAATTATAATACTTAGTATAATGAGTAATGTTAAAAAACGGACACTTTCACATAACATTGGGGGAATAACTTTGTACATTTAGAAGTACAGTTTATAAATATGTATCAAAATACAGATTATAGATGTCCTTTGACACAATGTTACCACTTTCAGAAATATATCCTGAAGTAATTCTGTAAATGCATGATATGCATAAAATGTTTCTCATGATAGAGTTTATGAGAGCAAAGGCCCGAGAGCAATCTAAATGTCAATCAATAAAGAATGAGTTAAATAAATTATGTATTATCTGCATATGAGAGTACATGCATGTAATAATGTGACTCTACATTTACTTTTAGAAACAAAAGCAATACTATGTGAAGTTTAAAAAGCAGTTTTTGGAATAGTATTCATATTATGATCCTTTTTAAAAAATATTAATATGTGTTTAAACAAGCCTAGAAAGAGACACATTACAAAGTTGATAGTGAGTCCTTCTGAGTGGTGTTATTGTGAGGACTTTCTATGTTCTTTTTTTATACGTTATTTCAGATTCTTTCCTCATGATCATGTTATTAGCTTTTATCCCCTTAATTATAAAAAGCTATTTCCCTGCAAATGAATATGGGTGTTACTTTTCAGGCCTTAATTACAGTGATTGACACCTGACAACTATGGGGTGGGGAGATCTCTCTTTATAATAGATTTTCTCTTAAGATCAATTTTGAAAGTAGACTAGTGATGCTGTGTCACCCACTCCTTAGTGCTTCCCAAGAAGGGTGAGAGTGCTGCTGACTACCGACCTTGGGGTTCATGAAAACCTTTCTGGAACACCTTAACATTATTTCATTTGGAAACTTTCATTATCAGCAAGCTTTTTGTTTTTGTTTTTGTTTTTTTTGTTTTTATGTTAGAAATCAGTGATAGAAACTTTGAAAGAAATGAGCTTCCATCTAAAACAAGGCTGGAAGAAAGCTATCTGAAAATAACAAACTTCAAACCTTTGAAGATATGTGAGAGGTTCAGATAGTTTTTTCTTATCCGGAGAATTGGATAATTCACTGCTTTACTAGCTAAGAAGAGATCTTTTTTTAAAATTTTAACTAGATTTAAGAAGGAAATATAGTATATAAGAATTCAAAGCATAGTGAAGATCTTTTTTATATAAGTTTTTTTCTCTGTTTTTGAATATTAAGATGGAGGCTATAATTTTCTGAAAATGGTTAATAGGTTAATAAATATCTTAAAACATTTTTTTTTTGCCAGAAGAATTATTTATTCAAGACATTTAAGGAAATCTTTGTCCAATCATTAGCTGACTACTCAGCTAACAAAGCAGACAATTTCATAGTCACATGACACAAAGAATACAGATTTTAAATAGTCCATGAAAGTGACAAACAATAACATAATGATCTCTTTTGCAAGAACAAGAGCAACAAACAGCAACAGCATATCCTGGGGAGTGGGGGGAAATCTGATTTCCATAGTTGTCATATTATATTATTTAAAATATACAGATTTCAACAAAAAATTATGATCCCACAGAAAATAGGAATGTATGTTGTATACACACAAACAAAAAGCAAACAATAGAAACTGTCCCTGAGGAACTCCAAATGTTGGTCTTACTACAGAAAGATTACAAATTATTGCAAATATATTCAAAGTAATAAAAAATGTCTAAAGAATTAAGGAAAATTAAAACATTTTATTAAAAAGTGAGTCCTGAATGAAACTACTCCCAGAGTCCTGAAAGAAAATGCTAATTTAGATAATTATTCAATGCTTAACTACTAAAAACAAAACTAACAATTTCATTGTTTGAATATTTTATAAAAATATCAGTAACCTGGAGTCCAACAGAGATACTGAATCTTCCATCTCTTATTTTCAGACCTACATTGACAATAATTTAAAAGAAGCAAACTTAAGTAAGAAATGTAGTGGAAACAACAGCAACCCAATATTATAATATATTCATTTCCATATTCCATGCTGTCTAGATTTTCAAGCATATTACTAATCATATTCTGGTTATAGTCATAAGTGTAGAAAAATCTTCAATTAGAAAAGAAAAGTTGATTTATATTCAGTATATTTTCATGGGAGAAAGATGGGTTTTGATAGCACTTCTGTAACAAAAACTTATTAAACAAAAAGAGATTCTTGAATCGCTATCAGTTAACCTGAAAATATAATAGTTCAGTCTCCCATGCATTCCAAATAACTGAATTTTTAAGTTTCTTTGGCTTTTATCTTTATTGTTAAATAATTGCTATTTTGCTATTTCTTGAATTCCTTTTCAAGGTAGATATATGTATAATCTTATGAAAAAATTAAATATATTTGTAATATTCTAAAACATTCCCATTTCATTTAAAAGTCAAAGGAAGTATGCTGTTACACCTTAATCAAAAGTATATGTTATGAAATATTTTTAAAAGGCATAATAATAGTCCCATCCAGAGACAAGAGACAGAGTTGTTGGATCTTTGAGCAGAATTTTAGTTTGATCCATAGATCAAATATCGTGGAAAGATTCTTTAGGTAATTTGTGGCCTCATTATTCAGAGAAATAATCTGCAAAATAAGACTGCAAAATAGAGAAATGTTAATGTTTTTCCTTATTACACAAATCAATAATCCATGAAACCTACTTAATGGAGTTTCATTGAAAATAATATTCATTTTCTGTTAGTAGTAGAGAAATTATGTGAGGAGAGGGCTTGCTGAGAAGAAAGGGTTCAGTAGACGGTAATTTCCATGAGGACAGAGATTGTCTTTCTCATTTTGACATCATGCCTATACTGAGAACCCCCCCGCCATAACTATATGTCAAATGAATAAATATGGAGGCAGAAACACTCTCCTCTCAGGGAGTGTCAGAACTCTCAGGGTTCTGACATGGAGAAACACATTGGGAAGTGGGTGGGGGAGGCTTTGTCCTGCTTAAATGTTCCAAAACCCAAAAATATTGGAAGACATACATATCTAATGGAAGAACATTAATAGATGGCTAAGGATTTGCATTCATAGTTTAGCAAGAGGATAGTACATTTACATTTAGAGTAGTAAAAGTATTTGGGAAAATATGTTTATTGTTAAGTAAGACATATATGTATTTCCTCCATGCTGTGTTTATAGTATAAAAATTATCAAACTCCACTTCCCTTTTCTCTCTCTCTTTCTTAGAAATAGTACAAAGATCAACTTCAGTCCTGTTCATATGACTGATTATTGCCACTCTCTTTAATACTCAGAACATACTTACAGAGGAAATGAAAATTGTCAAGTATATATTCAGCCAGCTTGCCTCTCATCCGTTGAAAATTACCTTCCTGCCTGCCCCTTCAACAAGAAATGCTTAGTCTCTTTCCCACAGTTAACTCCTCTATTTGTGTGATTGTACCCAACCTCTCACCTTCCCATGACAGCTTCCCATTAGTTAATCCTCCTCACTTCTCACCCACAGTTGTTCTCAACAATCTTTTTTCTCTTACCCAAGATCCGAGCTTTTCCAGTCCTACAGAATAGCCTTCTCTCAATCCTATCTTTGACTACCTACTGACTTATGTTGCTCATTCCCTTTCCTGCTGAAATTCTTGGATAGGAGTCTATACTGTTGCACACTTCTTCTCTTCCTAGGCATTATTCAAGCCACTCAACTCTAGTCTCTGCTCCCGTGACTCAAGTGAACTTCTCAGGTAGTTGCCATCACCACTGTTACCATCATGGGCTTCATAATCATAGCAATGTCTGTGCAGCCTCTGTTGTCTCCCTCAATCAATCTCACAGACTGCATCTCGAGTGAGAATTCTGAAATACTAATGTGATCGTCGTGTCCCCATGCCTTCAGAATAAACTCCAAATTTCTTAGGACCTACCTAACTCTGCTTTTCTCTCCATTTTCATCTTTTGCCGTTTCCCATGCTGGTCAAAAGGAGCCATTTTTGGTTTCTTGAACAGACCATGCACTCTCAACTCTGGTCCTTTCCACGTGTTGGTCCTGTTGCCTAGAACAACTGCCTTCCCCAGGTGAGCCCAAATTTTAGCACAGAGCATGGCTCAGAATATTTTTTTTTATCTTTTAGATTAAAATAATCTAGGATCTTATCATTTAGATTGTTGTAAATTTTGGAAATGACCGTGATGGCTACAGCTGCTAGGATTCTATGACCTTTCTCTACATCTGTCAAAGAAGACTGTACATCGCCAGTACAACATCCTGGCTTTTCTCTTAGAAACCTGTTAATGCCTTTTTTTAATTCAGGATATATGGGGGTACACATATTTTGGTTACATGAAATGCATTGCCTCACTCATTTGGGAATGCAAATCAAAGTACCTTTTTATAACTGATTATAAATATATCTTTAAACTAGTATCTTACTATTAAAAGAACAATTTGAAAGAGCTGTTTAAGAAGTCATAGTTATTTTAGGCATATTTTTATAGTTAAACACAATAGAAGAATTTTAGTGATTTTATAATTTTTACACAGTAATTTTTACACAATAATTTTTATAGTATTTATCTCCAGGAAAAATGTGTGTTAAAGATTAATTTCAAAACATCTAAAATATTCCTAAATTTTTTATTACTATTGTTATGTTCATTGAAGTTATATGTAGTCCAATATATTAGAATAGATGATATAATGTTTAAAGCCAAAAAATACTCAATTTTGCAATTTCCTATTTCTTTATTGAGAAAAATATTGTGATATTGAAGTTATTGAGGTTCTTAGTATAAAAATATACTTCAACAAATAGTTAATTTTGCTGCATGAACTATCATAATTTACCTATATGTGGCATTTTGGATTATTAATTAGACTATGTTCTTACGTGTAATAAACGTAATACACATAATAATGTGTAAACAATTTAACTTGTTGATAACATTTTCACACTTTTATCATGATGTATAACTAGCATAAGTGAAATCCAAATAAGAAATTCCATTAAAAAATAAAAACAATTTATTAATAGAATTTTATTGCCATTGGTTGCTTTTTGTTAGATAGTTATAATACTAGCTTGCTTTTTGAGAGGTTTAGAGAAGCCTGTGCATTGTGGATTAGTGCTCTAAATCATTCCTCAGACATATGTCTTTATCTATATCTATATCTGTTCTATATCTGTGTATTTAGGGATTCCATCAAAAGTGTCTAAAAATCTTAGTGATATTCTTTCCCATAAATAAAGATGGATACACTGAGGTATCACATTGATTTTTTTTTTTAACTTGAGTGTTTAACAGCTAATCCACCAATGTGTTATCTCTATAAAACAACTGGTTTTAAAAGAGAACCCATTTCACCCTGTGTGTGTACATGTGTCTTCTCGTTTACCTTAAAAGGATGAGTCAATAGATTTTAATTGAATTCCTACCATGTGCAAAGCATGATGATCTGTGATGAAACAAAATACCAAGAGAAACAGTCCTGCCTAGGACTGTATTTACAGTCTATGAAGGGAAACATGATGTATATTCATAAAACTTTCAACATTACAATGATGCCACATGAGTGTTAAAAGATTTTAATTTAATTTAGTATATAGAAGTAGAGATTATGGAAAGGCAACAATGTCATCAATTATGAACACAAAACTCCTTCCCAGAAATTCTATGTGAAATGATTAATTGCTCATGTTTTTACTGGCTACAGGAAATGAACCTCATGTTATCTAGAACTGATGGCAAATTGGTCAATAACGTGTAATAGTCTATAGTTTATAAAAGGTATAGATGAGAATCTGGGGAAACCGAAGCTAATCTGAAGGTTCAAATCAGTACCAACAACAACAATATTAACAGCTAATATTAACCATTACTACTAGCCAGACACTGTGATGTGGCCCATGCATGTATTATACAAGAAGAAAATACTTGTACTATCTCCAGATGTGAATCCGAGCCATGGAGTCACAAAGTTCCTTGCCCAAAGCCTCTCTATTAATACTTGTTCTCCATATTATCTCCACTTGAAACCTCATGTCTTTATTTGCTTTATTGCCTCTATGATTCCAAGTAACCTGGGCCTGGCAATTCAGTTGGAAACAAAGAGCCTTACCAAATAGAAATCAACAGGAGTAGAACAGATCAGATCAGGTAAGATCAAAACCAGGGTACTCCTCCGGTCATTAGAACAGTTAGAAGAATATAACAAGAGATCAGGACATCCAGCAGTTTTTAAATGGAGGGGAACATGCCTGCAGGAAAGGATCAAGAGCAGGACGAGGAGAGGGGCACAAAGGGCTTCAATTACAGGCACAGGAGCACTGCTGAAGGGTGGCCTGACGCAAGTGGCCCACCAGTGCCAAAGCCTGAGGACAAGACACTCCTGCTCACCCCCAGGCCATGGCCACAGCTGCGAACACCTTTCTCATCTTTCTTTTCTGCCTTGGACCCCCTCTCACCCCCAGCGTGTTGCACAACATTGGGCTGGCCCTGCTAATGTTTGTTAATACACTGCTGTTTGCCATCACCAGGATGCTGCTGATGGTGTGGGAGTGGTACTTTGAAAGGAATCTTTTTTTTTTTAAAATCTAAATTCAGATTTCTATGAGAACTGGCTAGGGACACAGGATCCCAGCAGGGAAATCCTGAGTCTTCAAGATCTGAAACAGGGGAGGAATATTCATGAGTTCCCTACAGAGTCAGGTCAGCTCTCCAAAGGAAGATGCCTGTAGATAAAAAGGATTACCCCAGACACCATCCTTTATTGGTGAATAAGGAAAGGCAATTGAGAGACTCTGCACTTAGTGACACAGTTGCTAAATTTACTGAAAGACAGACTCAAGAACATCTATGTTTGGATTTGAAGTCCATGATAACTTATTAAAAAGAGTCATATATAAGACATTTACAAATAAAGGAATTAAATACAGACATGGTGTATGGACAAAAGTTATTGAGTATCCAAGACCTTGATAACAAAAATACAGGGTTGCCTCAACTGGGGTATTCCTGTAAGTTTCCTGTTAGTTTTAATGAATCCCTGAGTTTTGTTTAGCCTGTTACCTGAGCCAGTTGGTGAATCCAGAGTGTCTGGCTTCAAAATCCTGGTTTTGCTCTGTACAAGCTATGACTCTGGCAAGTTACTTACCCTCTCTGAACCTCAGTGTCCTCATCTGTAAACTAAGGATGAAAATAAAAATAAGACCTTCATCATAGGGTTACTATATAGATTAAATTAGTTGTTATTTGTCAAGGGCTTAGAATAGTACCTAGCATTTGGAAAATGCCTCAGAAGTGTAGATTTAAAAAAAAAAAAAAAAAATCCTGTTTTCCTAGGTCAAAAACCTGGGGTATGTGCTGACTCCTCTTTTCCTTAGCTCACTATCTCCATTCAACAAACACTGCCAATTCTGCCTCCTAAACAGAACTGGATACCATCTGCTTCTCTCTCTGGAAAGCATGCTGCCCAACTCAAGAGACTATCCCTTATTTGACTTGCAATAGCCTTTTCATTGGACTCTGTAACCTCAGCCTAGCACCCCTGCCTGTAGGAATCTCAATCCACAATTCAAGTGTCCAGTGGAGATTATACTATTTTCCATAGCTCAAGCTCATTACTATTTTGAAACCATGTTGAACCTGCCAGGATGGCTACAAATTTCAGTGCATTCATTTGGGAGGTTCGGGGTCTTCCACAGTGCCAAATCATCACACGGGGCAGGGACAAGTGGAAATCTGATCCTTGATCCACGCTGGCTGCCATGAGGCATCCACCATTGCAGGGCTCATGGTTCTACAGGCTCTGCTTCCTCCTTGCGATGCCTGGGTACAGACATTTTTCCCAGGCTGTCTGCAGTCTCATCCATCTCCTTGCAGTGCAAAATTATTTTCTTCTCTTCAGACAGCTGTTCAAAGGGGACCTGATTTCCAGGAAACAGAACTCAGAGAACTTCTGCATCATCACTCAAAACCCTCTCTCTCTTATTTTTCTCCTCCCTGTCTTTTCCCCTCTCATCTTCTCTTTTACCTCTCTCCTCTCTGTCGGGAGGACTGCCCTTCTTGCCTTGCACTTTCTTACACCTCCACTTTCTCTTCCTGTTATCTATCTCCCACAATCTTTAAATTACTGTAGGGCAATTTGGATCAAAAGAGCCACAGAGAACATTTCTATTTTTCACCTTGCCATATTCTTTGCCCGAGGCAATGAGCAGGGGACCTGCTTGCTGCTTAAATGGAGAATGGGAAAAAGAAGAATTACAAGGAGAAAAAAATAGATTTATATTGGAAATATTATCTCACCACATATTCAATATACAGAAGCCAAGCAGACTGGCTACAAAACTTAAAACACTAATTGAATCTCATCATTCCCTTGTGTGAACATTTTCAGTGGCTTCTAATTGTGTTGAGTGTAATGTCTAAACTTCTGGACCTGGTGTACAAGTTGAGGCGAGTCATTATCACAAGCCCACAGCCTCCCTAACCCTCCTTTCCTGTCATTCCCTCCCTCCTCTCCAGTGTTGGACCACTTTAAACTTTCGTCCCTTGTGAGAAGAAACATACCGGCTCCTCAGACTTAACTACTGCGTTTAATGGTAATTGCACTTACGGTTCCCTCCAGCCCACTCCAACCAAAACAAAACAAAACAAAAACCCAGGAGGAAGCCACTATTCTCTGGATCTATATTGACCAATATGGAGTACATATGACTTATTAAACACTTGAAATGGGCTGTAATTTCAGACTTTGAAAGCTTACTACCAAAAGATGCAAAATATCTGATTAATATTTTTATAATGGTTACATGTTGAAGTGACAATATATTTAATAAATTGGGTTAAATGAAGTAGATTAAAATTAATTTCACCTTCTTTTCACTGTCTTTTTAAACGTGGCTACCAGAAAATTGAAAATTGCACAGTAGCTCACTTGCATCGTAATTCTCTTGAACGGTGCTGTTCCAGATTGGGAGAATGAAAGGGAACAACATGAACTATGGAAATCTATGAAGAAAGGGCAGAGCTTCTGCTCCCATCCTGTCCTCTGAAGATCCAAAGGTGATGGTGCTTTGACATAAGCCTCAGACAGGGTCAGCCTTAAATTGGAGTAACTTTATCAGTAGATGACATTTTTTCTAAAAGAAAACATTCCTTTTCATGTTTAAATACATTCTGTTCAGAGGCTCATAAGCACCCTGAAATTTTGATTAAGAATTGTAAGTACCCCCACAATTATCCTCAAATAGCATTTTTCTCTTGCAACCATCTAGAGCTTATACTCATCCCCCATCACAGATGTTCAGGAAATTCTTAAACAATAGTGATAACTCTGCTTTGACTCCCATGAATTTGTTAACTCAAAAAAATTAACTAGGTTTATACTTTGGAAAAAGGAGCACTCTATTTCTCAACCTGCTGGGCAGACATTCCAACAGGCTGGGAAGCAGAGCCCTGGCCAGAAGCCAGACACACGTGCTTCAAAGAAGAGACAAAAGGCAACAGGATTTTATACTGAGTGTGGTGGTCAAATATACATATTTAACAAGCTATAGGAGGAGTCATGAATATTTATGAAGGGAAATAATATGCATGTAATTATGCTTTATCTCTCATCATGGCTGGGAATTCAGTTTTAAGGTGTTTCTGGGGCCCGTTGGCCAAGAGGGGTCTATTCAGTTAGCAGAGGGTTTAGGATTTTATTTTTAGTTCACAAATTCTACGTTCCCAGTCCTCCAATGTACAACTTCTCTTCTGAGGGTCACCGTAATTTCACACTCAGGCAGTCAGCTGCACCTTAACCCTTGGCTAATGAAAAATTCTCAGTGGGCTAAATTCATACAGAATTAAATCAGTGCATTAACTTGCAAACCTCTGCAGGTTGGCTGAGACACAAACACACCTAAGCAATAATCTGCACAAAGGCACAGAGAGACTTGCAGTGCTAGAGTAGTAGTGGATTTTTGAGATGAATCTGAGCAACTCTTTTATTTTACAAATAAAGGAATTAAGACCTGGAGTAGTTAAATGAATTGCCAGTTAGGGCTAAGAATGGAATTAGAATTTACAGCTCCTTCCTCTTTCAGTCAACAAATACTGAGCTTTCCTCCAGGGGCTAGGTACTCTTCTAGGTGCTGGGATATGGCAGATATCAGTTGCAAAGCGTTCCTGTTATACAGGAAACACAATTAAAAGTTGGCTTGAAAAGTAGAGGCAATTTATTGTCATGTAAGTGGGAAATCAGGCTGGCTCCAGACTGCTCTTAGTCCAGTGGCTCGAATGGCTTCATTAGGATGACTCTGTCTTGATTCGTCCATCCCACTTCCTCAGTGCTGGCTCCTTTTTTGTGAGCTTCCTCCATTATTGTCGCAGTATAATAATCAGCTGCTCCTGGAGTTATGTGTTTTAGATGCAATTCTAGCACAAAAGAATCCACAAACACCAACAGCTTGGAATTGATTCCTGCCGCTCTGATTTGCCCCTGTTGGATCATGTGTTCAACCCTAACCAGTTGGTGTGGCCCGTAGATCAGATATGCTAAGTGGCTTCAGCCAATCAGGGCCCACTCCCAGAGATAAGTGTGGAGTCGATTCCATCCCAGTTCACATGCTGGGGATTTTGAGGTACTGTCAGGAAGGAGGAAAGAGAACATAAATGCTGAGAAGCAACAAACAAAATTAAATAGAATCTTTTCTTTCAAGTGCTCACAGTTGAGAACTTCTCAATAAACCTATTGGTTTTTATATTCTGTGCCACAGAGCCCTAGAAGTTCTCTAGGGGCATCTCAGGATTCGAGAGCGTCTGCATCACTATAACCCCCACCCAATTACCCCCAACTTTAAACAGAGCTGGTTCTCTTTTGTCTGTTCAACACATGGGGCTTCTGCATAAGATTTCATTTGAAGAAAGTGCTTCACTACTGAAATAAGGTTTTAAAGCCATTCTCATACGTAATGCTGCTGCAGTGCCCAAGTTATCTACATTGTTTTTTATGTTACTGTTTCTTTGATTTGAGAATTTACCCCTGTTGCCATAGTGCCTCCTCCAGTGCTAATTGAATGGAATCAGAATGTCATGGAGGCATGTCTTGGAACTTAGGTCTTAGTGCTGAAAATTCCATTTCACAGGCTCTTTCCCCATGCTTCTGACATTTTGCTGATAGTAGTCATTTCATAGACATTCTTCCCATTTCCTGCTTCATTTACTCACTCAAAACACTTGAGAATGATTTCTGCCTCTGTAAGACTTGTAAACACTCAACTTCGAAGTCATGAGTAAGCAAGTGAAATTCTTAACAGACAAGTGAATTTACCAGTGAGTTCCACTAGCGTAGACACTAAGCAAATACAGTATGACTGTCCTTCCAATAATCTACCTGCTTACCTGGCATCATGGTAATAGTTTGCAGTTTATAGTTTGCAGATGAACACTTAAATTAACAAAAGGGCAAACTTTGACCCAAGAGAAGACAAAATATCTCTTCCTTTGTGTCAAAGTTGGCAATATGTTTTTTATGGTCATGTATTTGGTACATTTGTTGTTGTTGTTCTCTGCTAATCTTTTTTATCTTCTTCATATTCTAGTCAATTAAAATGTAGTTTTAAAATATATCACATATGAGTGTTGTTAGCATTCAAAGAATTCAAATCTTCATTTGTATTCAATTTCTTTCCATCTCTTTTCATCATAATGATATATTTGGTCTATAAAAATGTTTTATTCCTAAAAAATGTTTTCTTAAACAGATTTAGGGAATTCAAAGTGTTCTCTAAAATTCAGTCTTAAACAATGAGTAATATTCATATCATACCTTTTTGTATAGAGTCTTATTATGTAAACAATATTGTTTCCCTGCTTAAAAATTGATTAAAAAGCATGAAAATTAGGTAAGGATACACAAATATTTCAGATTCACATTGATTTATTTTTATATTAGTTACCTTTGGGGTTTTTCTTATTGTCGTTGTTGCAATATCCTCCTATGAATTCCCTGGAAACAGACTCCAGGAGAAATTTGTATGCATGGAGTTTTTGGAAGTGTTTGGGAAAACAGCTGTAAAGAAATGAGGGAAGCAAGTTGGACAGAGGGAGAGGCTCACCTGTAATGCCACTGTTACAGCACAGGCTCCAGATCATCCCAGGAGCTCTTGACTTAAATGGCTCCTCAGAGTTGTCTCAAATTGAGGCAAGGGGGGCCTTTCTTTCTATCTCACATTGACCAATCATTGAATACAGAACGACCCTGAGGAGAGAGCATACCTTAGGAAAGGCAGTTTCCTTCAGTCAAGGGCAATGCCAGGAGAGGGGCACAGCTCTGAGCTGTCTGCAGCCAACACGCTCAGCAACTAGGGGAACACGTGCTCCAGTTCTAAGGTGGGGTATCCACACAGTACAGTGCCCCCACCCTCATACCCAGAGAGGAGTGTTGAGGGGTAGAATGATGGGTATGTGTCTGAGGAGTGCCAAGAACTTCCATTCTGTCTCATACCTCCTTTACCATTCACACTGATTATTTCTAATACCCTTAAATGCATGATCGAGTAAAGTGAAAGACATTTGTTGATACAGTGAAAGTACAAGTAATAGGTGGTAGACAGAATGAGAAAAACATGTAAGTGATTTGTCTGTGCGTAAAAGATCAATTATTATTTCATTTGTGCTAAAAGTATGTTAATGAAAGAAGGATAGACACAAGCAATGAATTTCTAGAAGTTGACTTTTTTAGATATGTGGTACATTTCTTAGGTAGGGAAAAAAAGAATAAATCACAAGGAAATTATTTCATGTGCTTCAGTGATTAAATGGGCTAGTATTGGCAAGACTCTGAAAAGCTGGGTAGTACCCTTGTACAGGAACCACCAAAACCATCACAGACGCCTTCAAATAGCACGTAGACAGAAAAACATTAAAAAACCGATAGGAATAAGACAGACTGAATGAACAATGTCTTCAGCCTGAAGATTCTGCTATTGGACTGAAACGGCTGAGAATATACTACAGCAACCCTTGCCGTTGAACCGTACTGTGTTAAACGAAACTGGCACATATCAGAACCACAGAAAGTGAGGACTGTCTTTATTAACTTTTATTTCAATTGTTGAAATTTTTATTTTCCTAAAAATCTGCCTCTCTCTTTAAAATTACTAGATTGTCTGAATAGTTATTAGACTGTAAGCTCCATGAAAAAGAGACCTTGTCTGTTTTTACTCATTAATTTCATGCCTACAGCTTAACACAGTGCCTGGCCCCATAGCAGACATTCAATAAAATATTTGATGAATGAGTGGATGAACCATCAACTTAATGAAGTAATGTACAGTGATCTGGTGGCCATACACTCTTCTCAGACTATCTGGTAAATATCTGAATTATTTGCTGGGTGAGTCTTGAAAAGCTAACAGAACTTTCTGCAGTAAACTGTTAGTGCTTGCTTCTTTCTCAGAGGCACATAATTTTATAGCAATCCTTCATAATATTATATTCTATGTAAAGGTTAGTTTTATTCTAGTTAGTTCTATTTCCAAGGTTAGTTCTATTTCCAAAGGTTAGTTCTATTTCCAACTATTCACTATAGGTATAATTCCCAAAAGAATTGCTGTCTATATGTATATATAATTGGTGAATCCCAGAGTGATTATTTTATATGTTTTTTAATAAAACAAATTTAGGCTTTTAAATTCAGCTAGAACAATAATTTTCTTGTTAACTTCAAAAACAAATAATAAAATTTAAATTTTCTAATTCTGCTCAATGTTATTCATGCTCATACAGATCAAGTGACCCAGTATGCATAACAGAAAAAAATACAGATATTAAATAAAGGGTAGAAATGCAAATATGAAATGTAGCAATGCTCAAGGGCATGGGAAAAGCTGAATAATGACTAGAAAATAGAGTGTTTAACTCCGAGGAGTTTCTTAAATTTGTTTTTAACTAGCAGACTTTTAAACAGGAAGCAGTAGCTTCTTTACATTTATAAAAAATATGCCCTGATACTTTGGAATTGCCAAATTTGTGATTTATATGCTGATTATAGAAGCTCTGGTGCTTTCTTCCAAATCACATTTCTGCCAATCACCCTTGTTTCTTGGTCTGGATTCAAACCTCAAATTCACTCATTTTCTGCTTTTCTGAAGTTTAGCTCTCATTCTTGGTTTATCTCTCTCTCACTTGTCATGAAGATATATAGTTTTCTGGTTTTCATCACTAAGGAACAAGTAAAAAATGGCTTAATATGTGGGTAGCCATTGGCTTAACTCTCATGGCTTGAGTGACTGGTACCGCAATTCAAATGGACATCTCTGCAAAGCACTCTCCGTGTGGTCCCTTGTGTAAAATTCATGAAACCTGAAGAACTACCATGTTGCAAGGAGAGTAACAACAGTAGAAGCTTAACCACAGAAGGATATTGGTAAAGATGAGAAACAATAACCTACAGCTGAGTGAGTCACCAATTCCACAATGAATGCAAAGGAAACAAAATTAAGGAAGAGACATTACAAAAATGACTTTATGTGGCTTAAGAACTTTGATTATAAAGATAAGAAAATTAGAAAAGAAGACATTTTTGTTCAATCTATTCTTACTATTCTGCTTTCTATTACCATAATAAATGAAACCAGGCCATGGTGGAAGAATAGAATTTATTTTTCCATTCAAAGTTGTTGTTGGTTATTTTTGTTTTTATTTATTTATTTATTTTTGTCTGTATAAATAAAGTGACAGTTTGGCTAAAAGAGAATCTTTTCTCTTTGAAGATGCTCCTTAT
The DNA here is from genome assembly GCF_041146395.1 of Eulemur rufifrons. Classification (NCBI taxonomy): domain Eukaryota; kingdom Metazoa; phylum Chordata; class Mammalia; order Primates; family Lemuridae; genus Eulemur; species Eulemur rufifrons. The sequence continues at coordinate 66,756,339 of NC_090997.1, read as the reverse complement.
TATGTTGATAGAGCAGAACAAAACCCATGTTCTTTTCAGTGACTACAAGTTGGTAAACAATGCCCAGTCTTCCATTCAGAAGCTGTGTGAGTTCTAAACAAACTAGCTAACATCAACTGGATTTTGAGTGGGAAGATGGCTTTCCTAGGACAATTAAGAAGACAACAAGAGGAGGAGGAGATTTTGTTTATTTTTTCTCTTAATAGGAACATTATTGTATAAATGCTGCCTAAGCTGTCATTAAAGCCACTTTTTATTTGCCTTAGCTTAGGTGACTGACTAGCAGACAAACTATATTATTGTCTTTTAAAGCTGAGAACTAGCCTGTTGTAGTAGGTCTGCTTTGAACATTGTTGTTGAAGCCCTCTTGATTAGCTTTAAGGTTTGCAATGTGTGTGCATAGTGCTCAATGGATTGCAAATTGCATCTATACCTATTATCACTTTCAATCCTCACAAAAACACCATGACTTAAGCAGGGATGATATCTGACGAATTACAAAACTCATGTGGGGCTCAGCCATGCCTGCAAGTTTTTAATAATTCCCCCGGGTTATTTAGTTCACGGAATATTGCTCTGTGACACATTTCCCCTTGCAAATAATCATGGAAATAATTGAATGCTGGGCAAGCACTCTTCCTACAAAGTTATATTAAGATATTTTATTAATATTAACAGAGAATGTAATATAGCACATGTATCAAGCATTATATATGTATACTCCTGTATACATATCCACATATATACAGGTTTATAGCTATTGAGAATTTCCAGGCTAGATCAGTTTTTTAAACAACAACAACAATAAAACCATATTCTGTTTGCCCACATCCAAAGCCTGAAGATGCATGCTGCTTCATTATTTCAGCCTCAGTTTCTATGGGGTCATGAGACTTGACTGAAATATCTCTCCTGGATCTTTTCCACAAAAACTCTTACCTTCATATCAATATAAAGCATAGTGTTTTCCAGGAGATTTGGCTCTAGTGTATAGCCGATCTGGTTTGGGTCCCCTATGTGTGCAGCTTTCCGTTCCCACCTGTGTGTTTAATGATTGTGTCTTGTTTGTCTGTGGCTTCTCTGGGAATCTGCTCTTCCAGTCAGGTTTGCTTGATATTTTGCCATGAAAACAAGTCACTTTCCCTGATTGTTGTGTGTCAGAGCAATCTGTCAGGCTCTCTAGCTTCCCAGCAGTCCACTGCTCTACACAGTGCCTGTTGAAACTGTGCTTCAGTGTCCTTGCAGGACTCTATCTGTCCTCACAGCTTGTGACTGCCCCACATCAGCTCACTAAACCACTTCTGCCCAGTTGTCCTGTTGTCATCTATTCTTCTCACTTGTGGCACTCCACTGTGGCCGTCTATGCTAGGAGGCTGGCTGCATACCAAGACATTGTTGTTGATGATGATCCTGGCATGCCATTTAATGTTAAGCATTATTCACAAGTACATGGGAAGAACCAGGTGGGTTTTTCTAATCCATCTCTGTCTCATAGCTCTGGGTTAGGATGCACATTGCAGCCCTATCTCTCTAAACCCTCATTTTATGTCAGAAGCATGATGCTGTATTGGCATTTTCCAATTTCAAAAAAAAGCATATTTATGTTTTTAATCTAATTTTCTTCTTGTATTTATTCTGTGCAACCTTAGTTAAAATGCCGCCTACATAGTATTAATTATCCATTTTGTATTGTAATTGCAAACTGTAGATATGGAATTATTAATACCAATGCTTTTCCTATACAGCTCTTCTACATTGAATAGTATCTAAAACCTAGATGCCACCTTGTGATTCACTGGTTGTATTGCTAGTAAAAACTAGAATTCTACCAGGCCGTCGTCAATTCCTATGTAGTAACACTGTATGTTTTCAAATTTTACTACTGAAAATAATATGTGATTATGAGATCAAAATAACATTTTGATCATGGGTATATCTCTGCTGTCTTCCTCTTGAAGTAAACTTAAGATAATAATGAAACTGCAGTTAAGATGATCTTTCAAAGTTTTAATTTAAAATTTTCCATGAGCAGTCATTTCTTTACTGGTTGGGTTTCCCAGCATTTGAGGTCTCTCTACATTGAGAAGCTCCTTGTCAGTTATGGGTGGTAAGGAGCAGAATTTCTTTGGCCTTCCACAAAAGCAACTATAAGGGAAACAGAGCTGTCTTTGTCAGTTAGCAACTGCTTAAGCAGTAGCTGCAGCTACTGACTTTGGAGCACAATTTGTGGGGTATAGGTCAAACTTTCCAGTGACTATAGGCCAAATCTTGAATTTTCATGAAGAAAAACTGTGCTCTAATATTTCACCTAACATTTATGTCTAAGAAATGTGCTAGATATTTTAATATTCACTGTCTTATTTAATCCTGAGAGCAACCTGTGAAATATATTATTTTCACCATAGTATAAATTAAGAAAATGAGTTTTGGAATGGTTTAGTTAATTGTCCAATTATACAACTAGTAAGTGACATGGTCTGATGTGTTCTCTCCACTCCATCTGTTGGGTTTGGCAGTCACATTCTGTGTTCTCAGTTCTTGGTGTGCTCTTGGATGAAGAATGACCAGACACACCAAAGGCAAGGCAAGTGTGAAACAAAATTTACTGAGGGGGAGCAAGATAGGATTATAGATCAAGATCAAGACATAGGTTTACAGAGAAAGATACATATGCCACAGATGATGACTGGACCCCTTGTAAAAAAGAGCTTGGTTATGGTCTGAGTCTTGTTTTATAGTGCCTGGATAGTGGCCTCCCTGTGGTTCAGTTGTCATCACGGAACCACTTTGGTGGACAGTTGGGAAAGGGCCTTTTTAAGAAATCCAATCAATAATGTGCTATTCAATTCCACTTAAATTTTAGCATCCCTGTTGATGCTCGCCTTAAAAACCCCTCATGATAATGAGTTTTGCTTCTGGGATGAATTTGTCCAGTTCCTGCTAGAATATCTTTCCTAGTTTTCATACTTGTCATTGTAACCAAAAATATTTTATCTAAGAAGTCAGGGAGAGGGAGATTTTTAAATATGATGGTAAGGTCTCCATTGTTACTGTCACAGTAAAGGGTGAAGCTCAGTTCTGAAGGTTCCACTTCTATATCATTTAGGTATTTCAAATAAAAGCTAGATAACAAACAACCACAAAATATCAGCAGCATACAAAAATAAACATTTATCGAGCTCATGGGTCTGTGAGTCACATGGGGTGTGCTGATCCAGGCGAGGCTGGGGAGCTATGATAATCTCAGCTGGTTTGCACCTGTGAATGAGATCAGCTGGGGATTAGGCTGGGCTCCACTGGGGCAGTTTATCTGCTCTACGTCTCTCCCTTCCTCCTCCTTGGATGAGCTGGTTAAACTGGGCAAGTTCTCACAACAATAACAAAAGCATTGAGAGCAAATTCAGTAGTGCAAGCATTGTTCACGCCTTTGGTCACGTCATGCTCACTAGTGTTTCATTGATCAAAATAAGTCACATTGTGAAACCCACAGAAAAGGGGTAGGGAAAAACATTCTATCTCACCTCCTTATTGGGAGAAATTACAAAGGCTCAGAGCAATGGGCAAGGATACTAGAAGAGGCAAAGAATTAGAGAACTTAAAAAGTCTACCATAATTGTTAACCTATTTTTCTTGAGTATCATCCCATCAAAAGTTATATAGTGTTCAGTTTGGTGGTATCAGCTCTAGACACAGGCACTATTGATTCAACTATCTATCCATTTATTCACTGTTCATTTAATGCATTTAATTTAATACATTTAATTTAGTTTTCTAGCCACGTGCTGTTTAATAGAAATATATTCTGAGTCACATATGTAATTCTAAATTTTCTAGTAGCCACGTTTAGAAAAGGTAAAAAGAAACAGGTAAAATTAAATTTAATAATATATTTCATTTAATCAAATAAATCCAAAGTATTATCATTTTAATACATAATCAATATAAAAGTTGTTAATATGATATTTTATATTCTTTTGAATTTTCTTTCTTTCTTTTTTTGGTACTAAGTCTCAAAAATCCAGTGAGATTGGCACATCTCCGTTTGGGCTAGTCACATTTCAAGTGCTAAATAGCCACAAGTAGCTAATAACTATTGCATTAATGAAGTTATTGACTACGTATGGAACTTAGTGTTGAGGATACAAGAGACCTGCCCTTATGGATCTTACAGTCTAGTAAGAAAGACAGAAAAAATAATCCAAAGCAATAAATAATTGTAACTGATGCTATGATGGAACCAAATAGGATGGTAAAATGGATAATAACATAAGGAGAATTAATTTAAATATCCTAGTCATTATATATCTTTCTGAGAAGTTCTGAGAAATTATATACACAAGCAAACAATGTGTAATGATCAAATCTGGGTAATTGGGATATCCATCACCTTAAATACTTACCATTAGTTTGTGTGGGGAACATTCCAAATCTATGCTTCTAGTTATGTTAAAATATACAATAAATTATTTTTAACTATAATCACCCTATTGTGCTACCGAGCACTAGATCTTATTTCTTCTAACCGTATTTTTGTACCCATTAACCAATCTCTGCTTATCCTCCCCTTCCCACTACCTTGCCCAGCCTCTTGTGACCACCTTTCTATTCACTACCTCCCTGAGATCCGTTTTTGTAGTACTCACACATGAGCAAGAATGTGTGATATTTGTGAGAAGTTCACATTCTAACCGACTTTTGGGGGAAGATGTTTGTGTTTACACCTCTTGGATCTTGTCCACTGTGCAGCACCTCCTCTCCTTATTCTAATAGTTCTCTGTTACACACCTTCATATAAAACTCATCAAATTTCCCAATCTCCTAGCCCGATTTAGTTGGGGACATATCAACATGCCTTTTCAAAGTCTTTCATAAAAAGCCATCACTGTGCTCCTAAGTCTGGCAACAAAGATGCAGTTTGTTGCAAAACCAATATAGTAAAGGGATATTACCTGAGATCTTGTTACTAGGTGGATAAATTTTTACATTATGACTGCACCTGATAAGAGCCCAACTTTTGATGATAGAAAAGATGAATGGAAAAGTTGTTTTTCTCAGTGCTTATCGGTTTTTTTTTTTTTAATGTGGGTGGTAATAGAGAAAATGCAAAATGAAAATAGATAAAAGGGAGAATATTGCTTCAGAAGTAGTACAAAGAATAAAAGAGGCAGTGAATGGAGAAGGTGAGGAAAAAAGGAAACATTAACAGTGTTTATCTATTCTGAACCTGATTAAGCTTGTAACTGCCCAAAAGAAAGTTTTGACATTTTCACACTAAATTATCCAAGCAAGCTTTATCAGAGAGCGTAATTTTTAAAAAGCAATTATTAATATTGTCTATTGAAGTTGCAGATAAAGGATTCTGGCAAGAATAGGAAGATAAGGTATTTTCTTTGTAGTCTAAAAAATTCTGATGTTTCTTTAAATATATAGACACAGCTTAAAAAACTGAAAGAGCTTTCTTTTAAAAGCTATGAATCACTCTGTGATTTCTTTGTCTTTTTTAATCCTGTTTTGCTTATTGCATGCCTTTTTCACTAGTGATTCTTTGCTTTGACTATGTAACCCATTGATATCAAAACTACTTTGGTCAAATGCCCTCACGCTTCACTGTTCCTTGGACACAATGGCAGGTCCCAGGAATGGCACTTGGAATAAGACTCTTGGTGTACCCAGAGTACCTTTGACTTTCACTTCTGGCATCATCAGTACTCACCTCTAAACAGCAAACAGTTTAAGTAGTTTTGGGGTGATATATATTCAGTACAGAGAGCAGCACACTGTGTTTTAAGCTCTGAGATGCTGTTTTCACAAGATATTACTGAAAACTACAGTTATGGCTCTGTGTTTTCATACTAAGCACTTTAGAAAATGACTATAATTACATAGAGAAGAGAGTCCAGATTACATGGTGGGCTTTTTTACACTTTAAATTACAAAAATATATTTGTGCATCTACTCCAGTTTTTTATAAAGGATTTAAATCGGAACAGCAACACGGGTCTTGTGTTTAGTGACAAAGGACCATTTCAAGTTAACCATTCCAAATAATATTTGTCACCACCAGTGGCTGTATGCCGGATATCTCGTCTTCTCTCCCTACACACCACATCTGACATTCTGGATTTTAACATTGAAATATTTGGGGCCATTTCATGTCATTGAGATATTTTCAGATGGGGATTAAAAATAAATTGAAAAGAGTCAAGCAATAGTAAAACTGATGAAAAATTAGTGCTTTATGAATTGGTGCTTTATGAATGGAAGGCAGCTGTAATAGGGTGACCATAATGAGGTTGAGAGACACCACCACCACCACTACCCCGTCCTGGTTAAGAAAGTGTGTAGGTGACTTTGATTAAAGTGATAGAATAGGGAGTTTGGTATCAAGAGCATCATCATTAACTCAGGGACAGAAAATGGGCATGTGGACAGGAAGAGTCTTCACTAAGCAACAGTTAAAGTCACTTAGTAAAAAATAAAAAGGATTATTAGTGAAATGGAGAGTAAGAGATGTATGTGAGTGTGTGTGTGTGTGTGTGTGTGTGTAAAAGCTTAAAAATTTACTTAAAACAGTTTAATCTGAAGTCAGTGATAAATTGTGTGTTTGAAAATTATCTAATAATCTTTATATCTCCATGGCTAAGAACAAGAAAAAGCATACAATTGAACAAATGAATGACTGCTACTTAATTTAAAAAATTTTAGTGACTATGGGTTCATCTATTTCTGGATATTAAGCCCCTTCAAACAGAAAGGAGGATCTAAGAATTAGGTAGGTTTTCAGCTACAACTGTTGGCACCTTGTCTGCAGGGGGTACACCTGCTGCTGTCTTACAGATGAGATGGAGCCCCATCAATTGCAGAAAAAGAGGTCAGAGCTACGTATAGGTGGTAAAACAAGGCCACAATCCTTACCTCCTAGTTTCAAACCACAACTCCAGTCTCTTAACTGAGGCCTGAACAGAGAAGTACAAACGAGAGGAGATGGAGGTCTAACTCTCAAATGCTTATTACTTACCTCCTACATCCTCCCCAGCCCGTGGAAACTCCATTGCAATTTCAAGATTAGAGGCAGAGCTACTATTAGCCCCACTTGGAGCTTTTGTGCAGATTGTTAAAATGCACCTTTTTCTCCTGGTGGATGCAGCTTCTTATCAGGATAGTATGTTGGTGAGCAAAATGCATGCTTGGTTTGAGCTGGTGAGCTCACCCTCTCCACTAGGTGCCCTTGTGCATGATGATGGTGGTCATCAACAGACCTGTTTCAATGCATTTTGTTAACTGAAAATTAATGATATTAGAATCCAAATCAAGGAGGACTCTTTTCACATGTGCAATGAGTTAAAACAACTTTGCAAATGGAAGTCACTTAAAAAAGCAAAAATCTCACAAATTTGAAGTTTATAGTTGAAAGCTTAACTGTGATTTTTTTTTCATAATCTTAATTTAAGCTCTCAACATTTCTTCATGTTCAATTCAAATGTTGAATTACCTTCAACATTTCTTAACGTCTAGTGTAGAGAGTGCTTAAAATAGGAAAAACATGATCTTGATCTATGTCTTTCAGAGCTCTCAAGCCAATAGTGGAGAAAGTAAAAAATATTTCAAAACAGAAATGCACAAGTGATAATTAGATATTTGAAACTGACACCAAACCTAAATTTCATTTATTATTCAGCAAAACAATGGTACAAAGGAACAATGGCAGATCATAGAATTGAATAAAGATTTTATGTAGAATAACCTATCAACTAATAGAAAAAGAGAGACAAAGATAGAGAAAAGAATGAACTTGGTTCTTTATCTTTACTTCAGGGTACAAGTCTATAATATTCTACTTTGTCCATCATCCATCTGACAAACTTTGAGTAGTTGGTGACATCTCAGGATATCTAGTCAGAAAATGCAAAATAGTAGACCAGCTTTCTTCCAATGGTTTCTTTAAGTTCTTTCTTAAAATTTCTTTTTTTTTTTTCTTGTTTTTTTTTTTTTTTAGCTTCCTGCATAGTGGAAGAGTGGTCCTCTAGCCAAATAAGCAAACTATGCCAAGGCCAATCCTCTACACTGTTGCTTTTTCCTTTGGCTAAACCCGCAGAAGCTCTACTGGACTGAGTTTGTGTGGTCCATAGAGATATTATTAAGTAATTTCTGGACCTTCTTCTAGCAAAGCAAGAAACACCAACATTTTCCTAGGAAAGTTCTTTTCCAAAAATCAGATAAGGTTTACATTTAGACATTGGAGAGTTTTACTCCTTTAATAAATAATCAAACAACTTCATTGAAATATATTTCTATCTCCTTTAATTAGACTAAACCTCAACATTTCTGTTAGCAATGAACTTTGTGTTTCTACTACCATGATTATCTTTTTGTATTTGCTATTGTATGTTGAAAGCAGAGGAATTTTTAAAAGCTTGAAATTCTAAATTGCTCTAAGTAAATAAGCACCTAGTAACCTTTTTATTAAATATTGATAAGCAGATAAAATAATGTTTTTCAAAAGCTTATATCATGACAGTGCTTATATTTTGCTTCTCTTCCCTCTACGTGTCTTCCTTGTTAATACTTTATCTGATTTGCACACGGGGTGGTTTTCATTAGTTAGTTAAAAATATAGACCTCACTTGTGTAGAAAACTATATCAGATTAGAAATCAGAGTCCAGATTAATGAACAATCTTTGCCCACGTGTGTGTATGTGTGTGTCTCTATGTGTGTGTGTGTAAAGGGACTTTTCCCAGAAATTCCAGAATCATGCACTTGTAGGCACTAAAGGTGCTTGAAGGACATATATTCAGTAATTCTCAATTCAGGCTGCATATTAAAGTCACTTGGGGAATTTCTGAGGCTCAGATTTTTCACCCCAGACTAAGTGAACCAGAATCTGAGGATGGGAACTGGGCATTGGTGTTTTTTTTTTTTAAGCCAGATACATTCTAAAGTGAAGCCAAGGTTTAAGAAACTCAAGTTTAGCCCAACCTCTTTTTATATGGAGAGACAAAATAAAAATCTTTCAGGAAGAAATGATTTATCTCAGGCCATAGCAGAGCCTGGATTAGAAGCCACATCACCTAGCCCCAGTTCAGAGCTATTTTCATAACAATCCAGTCTTGTTTTATTTTTGACTTATTTGAACTTTCCTTTGGTAATAACATTAACAGAACAACCATGCTTCTTAAATTTTTCTGTAAAATAGATTTTCTTGTCAACTAGAGAATGGATGCTGTGCAATAGTGTAAATTAGCACATAAATTTCTACATTTCCCAGCATAGTTTACCTCCTTGCCTTTCACCAAAAATAAGTTAATTTTTGATTCTTGCAAAGAGTTTTTGAAACATATCTGTAATTTTTATTTTATATAAGTCAAGAAGATATCTTAAGTCATTTCAGCATATGTAGATCAATTTTTAAAGTCATCATAAAAAGTATGTATAGCTCACTCTCTGAGAAACATTCTGAGAAAACAGCACTGATAACACGGTCCCAGAATCAGCAGTGTTGAAAATATAGATTGTTAAACATTTTCCTGTTCTTTGACATCTATCTTTTCTGTATGTGTATATCTGTTGAGTTCATCAAAGTCTAAAATATTTCAATTCAGCATAAAATTGTGGGACCGATTGTTATATAGCATATGTTTTATCTCATAGAAAGATGGAAAAGTGTATCCAAATTCATCATGCCTATACTCAGAAGTAATGCAAATCTTATGTCTTGCCAGTGCCAGAAATAAATGAAAACGATAGTAGATAAAGACTAGAAACATTTTTCTCTTTTGCGCCCATGCAAAATGTTGTGTGTAGTGATCATCATCACGCTTTAAGCACCCACTTGAGCCAAACATTCTCTCACAGGCTGAGATATGTCAAAAGCATAGTCTCTACCCTCCAGAGACTCCTCCTCCACAAAAAGACACAGAAAAATTCAACTTTCATTAATCAAAAGAAAATAGACAAATATAATTGAAAGTATTTGGGAGTAAAGAATAAACATTTAAATAAGAAAAAATTCATAAGTATAATGATATTCTATGAATTATGAATAGAGCTATATACATTCACACATTTTTCAATCTATTACAATTAGTCCATAAAGACTTATTTACCTAACTAGATAGTAAAACTTAGTGTCTATATGTATAAGTGGGTGTTACCTTATGTGAGTTATGTATGATTTGTACAAATTATCACTATACTGCAAAAAATACAAAAATTCACCAGTAGAAAAAGTCTGAACAATCATTTTTTGAAAGACCTGCAAAAATGTTTATAGCAGAATCACAAAGTAAAGAAGGTCAGTGTATTGAGCAGAGCAGACCAGACGGCTGTCTGTAATGATGCCCATAATAGATCTGCCCTTGTGGAATTTACTGGGGTTCAGGGTACAGGTTTCTGAATTATTGACCTGTGAGTTTGGCTCAAGGAAGCAATCTTATTCTGATCAGGCTCACTAGGGAGTGAAGTTTCTGAGCTACAAGGTTGATTCATGAATGTGGACCACTCCTGACAACTCCTGTTTCCAAACATTGGCGTTCTTTGTGTCCTCTACTCAGAGTGCCTCTTCCTGGCCTGGTAGTTACTGGGGGAACTGATGGGTAAACGTGGATGGTGGTGAGGTATACACCGTCCAGACAAAGGGAAATTTGAGGAATCATCTAAAGAAGTGACTTCTCCAGTTACCAGGACGATGTAGGATCCTGATCAACATGGGCAACTTCTAATTCCTGGATTTTCTCTTCTTTCTTAAAGCTAGTGGTGGTCAGACTATGTTCCAGAGAACTCTAGGATTCTTTGTAAGAATTGTTTTGTGGAATATGGAGCCTCTTAAAAAGAAAACAAAAAAAATTTTAACTACTACTGTCATCTAGCCGTCTCCTCCCTGTTATAATTTTAGCTTCTCTAGTCATATTCCAGTTCTGTATCCTTGTAATCACATTATTTTCAGATCTCCTTAATGAAGTATTGGGAGTGCCCAAATTCTTCTGTCACTCATTCATTGAGAAAAATCACAGAAGGTTGATCATCTAGAAATAATAATGGATGTGTGTTTTTCATTTGATTAGTTCTTATCATGCAAGATCATTTCTCTTGTTTCTTTGGGAAATTTTCAAAATTATGAGTTATCATTTTACTTTTTATTAATAGGAGCTGTCATAGGGTGTTTTAAATCTTTGAATTATATTTTTAAAAAAAACTTTTTACCTTTCTTTTTGAGAGGCAATTTTGAGAGGAAAACCTACATAAAGTATACATAAATAGGCAACTCATACTCTTAGCAAAAGAATCAATTTTTAAAGAAATATAAAAGCTTTGTACTATAATTATAGAACATATATCAATTTTCTTGTGAAAGGAAAAACCCGATTTTGTTAATAGATTAAGAAATTTGTAAATAAAGCAAAAAAGTTTAGCAAGTGAAATGTACACATGAAAATCAGTTTTTTTTTTCCCATACACAGAAATAAAGTATGTAGGAAGAGGCAGAGCATAAGAATCTATTCTTCCGTCATTCAGTTAAGCTCATTTTTTATTTATATAAAGAGCAACAAAATAAACAGTGTAGCTTCAGCCTCCCCCTTGGAGTATAAGTACAAGGAAAATGAAATCATGACTAACACACTAGTGGAATTTCTTATTTTGCTTGAAAAGCAGTTGAATATTAAATCATGATTCACTAGTTTCCTAAAATATCTTTTAGTACTCTAGCAAAAAAGTATGAAATAGACTGCTTTTGGATTTTTAAGAGAACTATTTGTAGTCATTTTCAAAATGCATTTAGTGCAGGAAGGTTTCTTTTTTTCTTTCTTTCCTTTTTTTTTTTTTTTTAATTTTACAAACTCCCTAACAGATTCAATATCCTGAGATAACTAGGAGGTATTTATAACTGAATAACAGAGCTATAGAAACCCATAGGCAATTACTTCTTGTATAAATATGCCTTAGGCAAACTTCGACTAGTTTTAAGAACCAGAAGATTAAGTCTGGCGAAAAATTTTGTTCAGGCACAAAATTTGCATTGTGTACTCTTACCTTTCCTGGGCTCTCTTCCTTTTCAATCTTTTAAATACTAATTCTATGATTTTTTACCTTGGAAAACATTGTCTGGCCACAGCTAACACAATCAGAGGCCTTGGAGAAACATGTCTCCCTGTGTCCTCCTGCTTAACATAATACATTCCCAGCTCCACTGTTTCATTGCCTTTAGTTTCCCTGTGCACATTTTGTTGTTAGACTGCCCTAGGAAATATGTCTATTATTTGGGATGATGTCAGTATATAATGTAGGCTGGAATTTCACAGCTACCTTTGAACCTCTGAAGGTCCTTTTCTTCTTTTCAGGTAAATATCCAATAACTAGGAATTTAATTTGTACTTGCAGTAACTATCTTCCAAAATAATCAGTCTCTACTCAAAAAGGCCTCAGTTCTTCCTTGTTAAAAGCACGAAATTTTTGCTTCCATTTTTCAAAGATAAATTATATCTAAAGAGAAATATAAAATATTTGAAAATAAGACAGTGAAAATAGCAAATATCATGCTTGAGTGTTGGCCATATAACTCAAGGCTTATCTTATTCCGTGTCATATGGAGAACAGTGTCTTTATAATTAGTCTGTGTAAATTGTGTAGAATTGTGATCAGACACAAGTTTCCTATTTTTTACTTACTTTTTTTACAGAGTAATAACATATTTCCCCTTCTTCATTTCTAAGCTTATAGAAAAGTGATAACCTAGCCATTGTGAGAGAGAATAAAATTCAACCTTATAAAAAGGAATCAGAGTTAAACTATCAATATCAATAAAATTAAACATCAAAGAAGGCAGACGAGAAACACATCCAGCTAGAGTGTCTCTGCAAGAAGGAAAGATTTTTAGATGAAAGTGAAAAAAACAAACAGGCAGACAAACATAGATCAGATGAGGGTTGGAAGAAAGGGTGTCTGAACCTATAGGAGACTCCATGGGATGAGGTTGCAGAGCAGAACTGGAAGGAGAAAGGAATCAGCAGGGTCTAAGCCCTGAGAGGCTTGGAGACCAGTGACAAGGGCAAGTGGAATGGTTAAATTTCTCCTCCCTTGAATCTGGGACTGTTGGTGAGCTCCTGAGCTGCTTGAGAGACTCGCCAACACCAGCAGAGTTGCTGCTGCCAGTGAGCGTAGAGCCTCTTGCGGACAGGGCACCAGGCTCCCAGCTCTCTCGAGGAACCTCCCACCCCTCAGACCCGAGCCCATTGGCAGGCGCCATATTGCTTCATTCTCCTCTTCCTCTCCCCTACACATGGCTACCAAGAGAGACAATTTAGTCATCACCTGGAGGCATCTGCAGGGAATGGGACCTTTCTTTTTGGGGCCCTGCAGTGGACTGAGGGGTACTCGGATGGTAAGCTCCCTACCTGCCGGCCCTTCCAGGTACTGCTTCCCTGGTGACTCCAGCAGAGCAGGGCAAACCTGGAGGCAGACAGGCATTGATCCAGCTTGGGCACCTTGTGGGTGACTTGAGACCATCATTCTTCTCCCTGGCAAGGTAAGGGATTGATCCCCAGGCCCCAAGGTACAGGCCTACAGGCCAGGTCCCATATACCCAGATCTCGATTGAATTGCCTGAGGGTACAGAAGCGATATTTGTGTACTAATCTACTGAGGTGTCTGTGCCTTCAGGAGCAGATCAGAGTGGGTCCTAGCTGCAGCATGCTCAAGGGGCAACCCTCCTCCCACAGGAGGGCCACACTCCCAGCTCAGGCCCTGATCCTGGGCAGGGAACCTTCCGGCTCATATCACAGTGAGGGGAGCTCCCCTGGTTTGAGGTCCTGCCTGCCCGCAGAGGCCCAGGAGAAACAGCGAAATAGGGGAGGTTGGACAGGAGCAAGCCCTCCTCCAGACTGCGGGTCTCAGACAGCCCCACCTCCACGAGCAGACTTTCTGGCTGAGTGGGACCATTTCAGCCCCTCCCTGGCAGCTTGGCTCAGAAGCAGAGGACAGACCTTTGGCCCCTGCTAACAGCATTTGTGGAGCTTGAGGGCTTTCTTACCCAATACAGCCCTGCCCAGCCTGCTCCCCAACCTGTCCCCCTCAGAGGTGGAGAATAAAGATACACCTAGAAGTCCCAGGGCCCCACCCACCACCTGAGGCACTAGAATCCCTCTCCAGAGGAACAAGAGCTGGTCATAGGTCTGAAAAACAACATTGCAGCTTGCTTCTCCTGGCAAGCACCACCTACTGACAGGAAGGTCAATTTGCATGCCCTTTTACTGCATTTACTGACTCATCACACAGGGTGTGGTCGATTCTCATCCACAAGCACCATCTACTGGCTCAGAGACTAAACTAGGCATGACATTATCTAAACGAAAATCCAAAAATAAGAAGCAGCATCTTCTCCAAATGGGAAGGAATCAGCAAAAGAACTCTGGAAGTATGAAGAATCAAACATAAATCCCACCCCCAAAGGGAAACACCAGCTCTCTAGCAATGGATATAGACCAAATTCAGAACACTAAAATGACAAAAGAAGAATTTCAAACATGGAATGTAAGAAAACTCAATGACATGCAAGAGAAAATGGATACACAATACAAAGAAACCACCCAAAATAAATCCAAGACCTGGAAGAAAATTTTACTATAGAAATTGAAATATTAAAGAAAAAACAAATGGAACTTCTGGAAATGAAGAATGTATTCAAGGAATTATAAAACACAGTGGAAAGCCTCAAGATTAGGGTAGATGAAACAGAAGAAAGAATCTCAGGGATTGGAGATAACACCTTTCAATTAAACAAGACAGTTACAAAGATAGAGCAGAGAAGTAAGAGAAAAGAACAAAGCCTACAAGAAATGTGGGACTATGTGAAGAGGCCTAACATGAGAATCATAGGCATCCCTGAGGGTGAAGAAGAAAATATACAAGGGTTGGATAAACTATTTGAGGATATAATGGAGGAAAATTTCCCTGGCCTTGCTAGAAATCTAGATATCCAGATACAAGAAGTTCAAAGGATTCCTGGGAGATTCAATGCAAACAGGAAGGCATCACAACATATGGTCATCAGATTGGCAAAAATATACATGAAAGAGACCCTCCCACGAGCTGTAATGCAAAAGAACCTACAAAGGAAAATCCATCATGATAACAGCACACTTCTGAACTGAGATCTTACAAGTCAGAAGAGACTGGGACCCCATTCTCACTCTTCTCAAACAAAATAATGCCCAGCTTAGAATCTTGTGTCCTGCAAAACTAAGTTTCATATACAAAGGAGAAATAAAGAACTTCTCAGGCAAGCAAAGACTGAGGGAATTCATCAAGACAAGATCTGCCCTCCAGGAAGTACTCAGAACAGCATTACACACTAATCAGCACAATAGACACTCATCAGTGTAAAATCATCCCAAAACTAAAAATCAAAGGCCAGATACAACAGTGGCTCAAGAGAGAAAACAAAGCAACAAAGTTCAATTTAACTGGATGAACAGAATTCTGTCCCACATATCAATTCTTTGAATAAATGTGAATGGCTTGAACTGCCCACTAAAGAGACAAGGGCTGGCCAAATGGATAAATATACACAAGCCAAATATCTGCCATCTTCACAAAACACATCTAACCCACAAGAATGCATTCAGACTCAAGTAGAAGGGATGGAAAAAATATTCCATGCAGATGGAAGCCAAAAGAAAGTTGCTGTAACAGTTCTGATTTCAGATAACTTAGTCTTAAAATCAACAAAAGTAATGAAAGACAAAAATGATCACTATATAATGGTGAAGGGTACAATTTAATGAGAAGATATAACAATTCTAAATATTTATGCACCTAACTCCGGTACATCCAGATTCATAAAGCAAATCCTACTTGATCTAAACAAAATGATAAACAGCAGCATTGTAATAGTTGAAGACTTCAACACCCCTCTGACAGAATAGGACTGATCCTCCAAACAGAAAATAAAGAAAGAACCAATGGATTTAAACAGAACTGTAGAACAAATGGGCCTTACTGATATTTACAGAACATTCTACCCAAGAAACACTGAATATATGTTTTTCTCATCAGCTCATGGGAAATTCTCTAAGATTGACCGTATCCTAAGCCACAAGGCATGTCTCGACAAATTTAAAAAAAATAGAAATTATACCATGCATCTTCTCAGACCACAGTGGAATAAAATTAGAAATCAACTCCAACGGAAACTCTCATCTCTACACAAATTCATGAAATCTAAACAACCTATGCTGAATGAATATTGGGTTAAGGAGGAAATTAAGATGGAAATCAAAAGATTCTCTGAACTAAATGATAAAGGAGACATAAGTTATCAAAATCTGTGGGACACAGCTAAAGCAGTCCTGAGAGGAAAATTTATATCCATAAATGCCTACATCCAAAAGACAGAAAGATCACAAATTAACAATTTAATGAATCTTCTCAAAGAAATGGAAAAAGATGAGCAAACTGACCCCAAACCCAGCAGAAGAAAAGAAATAACAAAGATCAGAGCAGAACTAAATGAAATCGATAATAAAACACTATATGGAAGATTAATAAAACAAAAAGTTGGTACTTTGAAAAAATAAACAAAATTGACATGCTGCTTGCTAGATTAATGAGAAGCAGGAAAGAAAGGACTCCAATAAGCTCAATCAGGAATGAGAAAGGAGAAATTACAACTGATACCATGGAAATATAAAAACCTCTATGCATATAAACTTGAAAATATGGAAGAAATGGACAAATTCTTAGAAACACACAGCCTCCCTAGGCTCAATCAGGAAGAAACAGCATTGCTGAACAGATCAATATCAAGTTCCAAAATTGAGACAGCAATAAAAAACCTTCCTAAGAAGAAAAGTCCCAGACCAGATGGTTTCACACACAAATTTTACCAGACCTATGAAGAAAAACTGGTGCCTATCCTGCAGAAATTATTCCACAACATCAAGAAGGAAAGAATCCTCCCTGACACATTTTATAAAGCCAACATCACCCTGATACCAAAACCAGGAAAGGACACAACAAAAAAAGATAGATGAATATCCTTTATGAATACAGATGCAAAAATTCTCAAACAAAATCCTAGCAAACCAAATTCAGGTGCTTATCAAAAAAATAATACATCATAACCAAGTGGGCTTCATCCCAGAGATGCAGGGATGGTTCAACATATTCAAATCTATAAATGTAATTCACCACATAAATAGAAGCAAAAACAAAGACCATATGATCCTCTCAATAGACCCAGAAAAAGCATTCGACAAAATTCAACACCCTTTTATGATAAGAATGCTTAACACAATAGGCATAGATGGGACTTACCTCAAACTGATGCAAGTCATATATGACAAACCCACAGCCAACATCATACTGAATGGAGAAAAATTGAAAGCATTCCCACTTAGAACTGGAACCAGACAAGGTTGCCCTCCATCACCACTTCCATTCAACATAGTGCTGGAAGTCCTAGCCAGAGCAATCAGACAAGAGAAGCAAATTAAGGGCATCCAGATGGGGCCAGAAGAAGTAAAACTATCACTCTTTGCTGATGATATGATCTTATATCTAGAAAACCCCAAAGATTCTGCCATGAGACTACTGGAATAGATAAACAAATTCAGCAAAGTCTCAGATTACAAAATCAGTGCACAGAAATCAGTAGCCTTCCTATATGCTAACAACAGTCAAACTAAGAACCAAATCAAAGACTCAATACCCTTCACAATAGCAACAAAGAAAATAAAATATCTAGAAATATATTTAACTAAGGAGGTAAAAGACCTCTACAGGGAGAGCTATGAAACACTGAGGAAGGAAATAGCAGAGGACGTAAACAGGCAGAAAACCATACCATACTCATGGGTCGGTAGAATCAACATTGTTAAAATGTCTTCACTGGCCGGGCGCGGTGGCTCACGCCTGTAATCCTAGCACTCTGGGAGGCCGAGGCGGGTGGATCGCTCGAGGTCAGGAGTTCGCGACCAGCCTGAGCAAGAGCGAGACCCCGTCTCTACCAAAAATAGAAAGAAATTATGTGGACAACTAAAATATATATATACAAAAAATTAGCCGGGCATGGTGGCACATGCCTGTAGTCCCAGCTACTCGGGAGGCTGAGGCAGTAGGATCGCTTAAGCCCAGGAGTTTGAGGTTGCTGTGAGCTAGACTGACGCCACGGCACTCACTCTAGCCTGGGCAACAGAGCGAGACTCTGTCTCAAAAAAAAAAATAAATAAATAAATAAATAAAAATAAAATAAAATAAAATGTCTTCACTATGCAAAGTTATCTACAGATTCAATGCAAACCCTATACCACCATCATTTTTAGCTGATCTAGGAAAAATAATTCTATGCTCCTTATGGAACCAGAGAAGACCCCATATAGCAAAAGCAATCTTAAGCAAGAAGAAAAATTGGGAGGCATCAATTTACCAGATTTCAAACTATACTACACGGCTATAGTAACTAAAACAGCCTGGTACTGGCACAAAAACAGAGACATAGATCAATGGAAAAAAACTGAGAGCCCAGATATAAAACCATTGTCACACAGCCATCTAATCTTTGACAAAGTAGACAAACACATACACTGGGGTGGAGTCCTTATTCAATAAATAGTGCTGGGAGAATTGGATAGCCATATGTAGAAGACTGAAACAGGATCCACACCTCTCACCTCTCACAGAAATCAACTCACAGTGGATAACAGACTTCAACCTAAGGCATGAAACTATAAGAATTCTAGAAGAAAATACTGGAAAAACGCTTCTAGACATTGGCCTAGGCAAAGAATTTATGAAGAAGACCCCAAAGGCAATCACAGCAACAACAAAAATAAATAAATGGGACCTGATCAAATTAAAAAGCTTCTGCACAACCAAGGAAACTATCACGAGAGCAAACAGACAACCTACAGAATGGGTGAAAATATTCACACATTACATATCTGATAAAGGGCTGATAACTAGAATCTATATAGAGCTCAGGAAAATCAGCAAGAAAAAATTAAACAACCCCATTAAAAAGTGGGAAAAGGACATGAACAGAAACTTTTCAAAAAAAGACAAACTAATGGCCAACAAACATATGAAAAAATGCTCAACATCTCTAATTATCAGGGAAATACAAATCAAAACCACCATGAGATATCACTTAACTCCAATGAGAATGGCTTTTATCAAAAAGTCCCAAAACAAGAAATGTTTGCATGGATGCAGAGAGATAGGAGCACTCATACACTGCTCTTGGGACTCCAAACTAGTACAACCTCTGTGGAAAGCAATATGGAGATACCTCAAAGAGCTACAAGTAGAACTACCATTTGATCCATCAATCACATTACTGGGCATCTACTCAAAGGAAAAAAAAAACCATTCTATAAAAAAGCCATCTGCACTAGAGTGTTTATAGCAGCTCAATTCAAAATTGCAAAGATGTGGAAACAACCCAAGTGCCCATCAGTACGTGAGTGGTTTAATAAAATGTGGTCTATGTATGCCATGAAGCCCTACTCAGCCACAAAAAACAATGGTGACCTAGCATCTCTCGTATTATCCTGGATAGAGGTGGAGCCCATTGTACTAAGTGAAGTAGCATAAGAATGGAAAAACAAGCACTACATGTACTCACCATCAAATTGGTATTAACTGATGAACACTTATGTGCACATATAATAGTAACATTCATCAGGTGTCAGGCAGATGGGAGTAGGGAGGAGGGGATGGGTATATTCACACCTTATGGGTGCAGTGTGCTCCATCTGGGGGATGGACACACTTGAAGCTCTGACTCAGTGGGACAAACACAATATATTTAACCTAAAGATTTGTACCCCTGTAATATGGTGAAATAAAAAAAGAAAAAATAATAATATAAAAAATAAATAAAATCAGATATCTTCTGAACTGTTACTATTTGCATGGCATTATGCTATAGGGTACACAGAAATATAAGACACATCCTTGTCTTCAATATACTTATAAGTAGTACTGAAAATAAAATATAAAGTAAAAATTAATAACACAAGGTGACTCATGGTTCAAGAGTTGTTGCCAAGAAAATTGTTTATCCAACGAATATTTTTGAGTGCTTACTATGTACTAAGCATTCTGCTGAATACTCAGTATCTAAAAATGAGATAAAGAGGGTCATTGTCACCTAGGGAGATGAGGCTGTAGAGTTAGGCAGGGATTGGATCATATGAGGCTGCAGTGTTAGTCTTTATCCTAAGAACAGCGAGAAGCATTGAAGGTCTTTAAACAAGGGATTGACATGAATAATTGTGTAGTTTTAAAAGATCACTCTAGATGCCATGAGGAATATATTGGAGAGAAACAAAATGTATGATGGGAGACAGGCAGAAGCCTAGAAGTATTCTGGGCAACAGACAAGATTTTGATGGTGGTGATGGTGAAGGAGGAGGAGAAGGAAGAGGAGAATATATAGAGAAAAAGGGCGCAATAGATTTAGGAAGTAAAATCAAAGAATGTGATGATCAGATACGGGGCCTAAGGGAGAAAAGAAAGACCAAATCTACTCTGAATCCTTTTTAAAAGGTGGAAGACCTTGGTTGTTGGCTTATTCAAACTAATGGAAAATAGTGCGATTTACAAAAATAGGGAATACTGGAGGAAGGCTGGGTCTGAGAGGAAAGTTTTTATGGGTTCAGTTATGGACAAATTTATTTGGGGGAGTTTTCAAAACATCTAAGTTGAGATGTCAACTATTCAGTTAGAAATAAAAGTCTGGAAATAAGAAAAAAATGTTTAAGCTAAAGTTAAGATTTGAGAATCATCATGAAATGATAGTGTCATAGACCTCGACGAACTCCCTTATTAGTGTATACAATGGATAATAAAGTGGTTTTGATTAGGATTCTGTCATTGTGAATTAGAAGAAATTGGAAAGGTTTCATGGGGAGGGAAGCTGAGTGATGAAAAATGAGGTAGAATATGGTTAAGGAGAGATGAGTTAAAATGAATGAAATGATAGGTACACAATAAAAATATAAACAAATAGATTGAAATATCTTTTTAATTCCAAGTAGCAGAAATAGCAACCAAAACTAGTTTACCCAAAAAAGGAACCTATAGATTCATGTATAACTGAAAAGTTTAGGGTATTCCTCCAGCCATCAAGTTTCTGTCTAGGACTGAAACAACATGCTAGGAACCCAGTTCTGCTTTTTCCACTTCTCAGGTCTGTTTCCTTGGTGTTCAATAATTTAGGGCAGGTTCTCCTCTCACAATCCCATGATGGCTGCCAGTAGTTCAATAGGCTAGATATTTACATGTTCATGTCCAGTGAGAGAAATAAAGTATTTTTTAACATAATAGGGCAGCCAAATCCCCAGAATGGAGATCAATTGACCTATTAAGATCAAATATTCATCCTTATTATTGTAAGTAGAGGTTGAGATACACAGATTATCTTAACTTAATTAAGGTGCACCTCTGGAGTGGGCGTAAATTCTCCCATCAAACCACCTAGGATGTTAAAGAAGGGGTTAGAAAATCTAGAAAGGTCCATATTATAGGGAGACTTATGCCAGGTTAAAGACCTTGCACTTAATCCAGTAGACCAAAGGGAGCTCTTGTGTTTTTAACAGGAGAGGGATCCAGTGAAATCAGTGTTATAAAAAGTTAAGTATTAAGGCAATTTTGGGATACACTGCAATGTTTAAGAAAAAATAAAAAGAGAAATCTTTTTAAAAGCCTATGACAATAGTCTAGGAAAGAGTTAGTGAAAGCCTGAACTGATGTTGAGGAAGAAATGTTAACGAAAGGAAGATAGTAGTGAAGTGATAAATGTGAAAAATATTTCAAAGAATCCACAGGACTTAGCAAGATAATAAGAATGAAATTTGAGGTGAAACTTCAATCTCTTCCACTGAGATTTCAAGGAATGTGATAGCCTTGGCACTGAGGCAAAGATGAGATCCCACCTTTTTCCTATCATAATGCTGGGCTCTCTTCTTAGAAACCTAGCTCTGAGCTAGGTGCTCCGTTCCATGCTGTTCCAATTAGTTACCATCATCTCCTGTCCCATTTTTTCCCCACATCAACAACTCTCCTGAGAGTCAGGGAAAAAGGCAAGTTCCAACTGCTGTCAGAAGGAAAGCTGTTTCTGACTCCACAGAGTGAGAATTTCTCTTTATTACAGATTACACTCTAAAGAGTCAAAAGATATAGATATCACTACAATCAGTGCAATGGCACTTACTTTTAGCAAATTTTTGAGCATTTTGTCAACCAGCAAGGAACAGGAAACCCCAAATGGTTTAAACAATTAGAATTCCAGAGAAAGCAGTTAGTGGTGTTGGTTCAGCTGTTCATCAATAACAGGGCCTGTCTTTGTGTTTCTCTGGACCTTCCTTGTGTTTGACATCATGATAACAAGATGGCTGCTCTACCTCCAAGTATCACGTCCTCATTTAAGGCAAACAAATGTGTGGAAGAGAGAAGAGGAGCAGCAATCTTTCTATCTATCAATAAAGCAAAATTCTGCCAGGATTTCTTACCTAGCATTCTACTTATAGTTTATGGGCTGCAATAGGGTCACATGACCACTCTTAGCAGTAAGGAAGACTAGGAAAGTGAACCCTTGATTTTCTAGTCCATATTTGTGAGACATGGCAAGGAAGAGGATAGTTGGGAATGGTTTTGTGGTGACCAGACAAGAAAGTCTTCCATAAAAACTACTGTTATACAGTGGACTCTGTACTTGCATGTATTAATATATTACACTCTTATTTTATATTGGATCTTATATTTATCTGTACATTTTCTTCCTCTGCTCTTTAGGAGAGTGCTTGGATGGTTGATTACCAATTTTAAAAAGATATTTTATTCTCCTTTTTATTAACCACTACCAACTTCTGCCTAACCCATTCAGCAAAGATGCTAGAATTTTGGTTTCTCTGAGTTGACAACATGTATTGACTAAAAAAGATATCATTCTTGTTTATTCCTAACTATCTTGGCAAGCTTTGCCTATGTGGAAGGAAATACAGCAAAACTACCAGATAATTCCATGTGGAGTTAGTAAAAGTATCCCATTTTTTTCTTTTATGGAATGTGATAGAGTTTCATGTAAAGAAATACTTCCAAGAGACCTCATCAACCCTAAGTTGGAAAGACATGCAACAGCAAAATGTAGCACCTGCATATCAAAAGTAAAATTAGTAATTATACCACTTGATGCAATGCTTAGAAAAAATAGTCAATTAAAGCAATAGGAATTCAACCAGAACTCTTTGCAGGCAGCATCATCATGCAATTCTGACTTCACAATGACATGAAATTTTAAATGACAACTGTGCTAAATCAGGGAGCAGCAAACCCAGGCCAAGTTTAAATTTAGTAACACTGCTAGTTTACTGAAAATAACCTTCTCCACAGCAGATTCTCTATGAATTACAGGTGACCAACCACTTGTTTGTTTTTCTGTTCTGTTTAGAGATAATCAGTTACTGGCTTCAGCACTGGTGTCTCCTCAACAACATTTCTGGTGTCCACTTCAGGCATCTCCTTACCCAGTCTTAAAACCCTTGGAAATTAAAGAGAGACTCCACCACTTATATTCTTTTGAAAGCTTTCATCAGATGTGTCAAACTTTCTGAATGAGCACAAGGCTTTGAAGGTAAGTGAATTTGGGGGGTAACTCACATTCTTGTGTAACTCTTAATTACATCAAAAGTGAATGATATGTTTTAATGAAATATTAAAAAGCGAAAGCAATTATTTAATGTAAGAAAAATAGCCACCTAGGTGCAGTTCCACAGAAAAAAAGGGGAAATAAAATACAATGCTTAAAAGTGGAAATCTTGACATTTGGTCATCTGTCTCACACCAAAAAGCACGACATACTGTGGTTCTCAAAATTTAGTGTGCATAAGAGTCACATGAAGGCGAGGGGGGGGAATCCTTAAAATGTTGATTCTTGGGCATATTTCACAGAAACTTAGATTTGCCAGGGCCAGGATGTGGCCCAGGAATCTGTATTTTTATAGTTACCCACCCCTGCATGATCCTGATGCAGGTGAGTCTTGGGCCTTTGAGGAACACTGAAATTGGCATTCAAAATAATCTAGTATTCATTTTCAAACTTTGTATTAAACTTGAGCTTTTACGTTGTTTGTTTCCTTTAGTCACAAGAATAAATAAGGAAGGGGTAATTTTAGCACAAAGGTGCTAAATTAGTGCTTCCTTTTTGACTCCCCTAATTTGAATTATTAATTTTCATTAACATTCCTTTTTAAAGTCCAATATGATGGGCTTATCCCCAAGTGTCCCTTTCTTTCTTCCAGAGTGACAGCCCTGTCATTGCTCTTATTAGCTGTTACTCTGTTCTGTGTAATGTTTTAATTTATTTAGATGTTTAAGGTTATTGGATCTAATTATAAGAAATATCTGGAAGATTAAAATAATGAGTTATCACAAGGGTTGGTTAAGTATTTCTACATTTTGAGGATTGTATCTTTTTCTCTTCATTTTGAAAACTCAGCCTTAGATTTCAAAAAAACGGATCTGCTTAATACATCTTTCACAACTCTTTTTTCTTAGCAAATAACTTATAAATCATGTGATATATTTATAATGGGTTGCATGTACATTTAGTGAATATCACTTTATTATATTTCTGTTTGCTATACATCATTTAGAAACTTTATTTTTATTGTTTGCAATTTTAAGTTTATAAAAGGTTTGCTTTTTTATTTCAGTGAAAGAAGTAATTGGTAAGGACATATTCAGATCTTAAATTGTGATGGTTTTGTAAAAGTTCAATATTATATTTTTTTACAGTGAAGAATGAAGTTTTTAATCAAAATCCTTTGATTGAATTTCAGGCTTATAGACATTTCCATCTCTCTCTCTCTTTATCAGTCTTTGCATGTACTTATTCACATTGCATAGAATTTCTAGTCCAGAAAATATTGAAAAGCAAAAATAAATCCTTCATCAAAAGAAATTTATATCCCTTAAGTGCCAATTAGCTACATATATCAGCTATTAGTATTGTACATAGAAAATTAAATATGATAATATGCATAAAATAAGGCAGTGTTTTTTCCAGTAATCAAAATTAAAAATTTACAGAAGTGGATTAACTATAAAATGAAGTTTCATATGCACTTGTTATCAGAACCTTTTTCAGTAGTAAGATTACCATACCTGAACATAAAATCCTAAAATATATGTACAACACACAAGTTTACTGTTCGATAAAGTCCCCAAATAAAATTTAATAAAGCTTTTATACCTTTTAGTGCAAATCTTCTATAATAATTTCATTTTGGAAAAACATAGATACCCTTTCTCTCTCTCTCCCCGCTCCCCCCTTTCTTCCCCCACCCTATTTATTTATCTATCTATCCCTGGAAAAGGAGCAGGTGTAGAGAGAATGGAATTGTGTCCTCAAGTGGGTCACATTCATTATCATTGGTGTATTTATCAGACTGTGTTTTTAAATTGTAGTTCCCTAAAGAAAACTTATAATGCAGTTTCAGGAACCTGAGCAAGGCAGTCTCAATACTCAGGAAGTAAAATATACAACAAAAGAATATAGTACGTGAGCTTTATAGAATCATAGAAGCATAAAGTTTTAGAGCAGAAATAAAGTTGAGATCTTCTAGTCCAGTCCCCTCATGTACAACAGCATTTTCTCTTCCAAACTTGCCATATAAAAGTCTAATACAAAGAGCAATAAACAAAATAAACAAAATAAACAAAAATCTGGTCAGGTATGACTTCTCAACAAAGAGAAACTAAGCAAGTGTTTTCAATACGATTTCTTAAATAACAAAGTTAGGAGAAAATTTTCCTCCAAGATGAAGATTGAAAAAGTGAAGGAAATATCTAAGAACTTATAAATGTAATTGAATTTAAAAATTATTAATTATGTTACTTGTCAGTGGGTAACCTTTCTTGTCCTTAATCTAGAAATGAAAACAGCAAATTTGCTTCAGTTCAGGGTTGTTTAGCTTTGTCTGGAAATCTGATGCAGAGAGGGAAAAGGAACTAAAAGTGAGGTACAGCTTTAGTACAACAGAGCCATCTGGGGCCATCAGTGTAGGAGAAAGTAGATTTAAATATGTAGGAAATTCTTGGGAGCATTAGTGTTATTATGAAACAGTATAATAATTAAATCTGTGAGATATAGAAAACAATTAAAATGTGTTTATTATTCTTTATTGAAGGGGTTGGGAAATCATTAAAATTTATATAGTAAAATTACAATTATTATTGTGGAGAAATGTTCATAATATACTGCAAATGAAAGCAAGAAGTTACAAAATCATGTTATGATGGGGTCCCCAATTTATTTTTAAAAAACTATAGATGCATAGGGGAAAATTAAAATAAATAAAAAATATTATTTAATCAAAATAATATTAATAGCTATCCTCAATTTATAAAATCATGGTTGATATTTATTGCTTCTCAAGGTTTATAGAACTTTTTCTAAAGTATGTATTATTAATGTAGTTTAAAAATATTTCTAAAGGGCTGGGAAAATATCTAGTTATCTGAAAAATTCACTTTTGTAGAATTATAACAAAGTCCTTATAAATGTCATTTCAAATAGCCTAAAAGCAAAAGTATTGTGTCTTGTAGTATTAAACTTATTTGATTATGAGAATAGGACTTCCAATTAGATAAAAATAATTTTTAGATATAATTCTTCATTTATGGGCTATTGTAGCAGGACAAAATTCTCCATGTTTCCTTTTTCATTAAACACTGGTAATTTCAAATTATGCCAACTAATTCCTTGGAAAAATTCTTTGTGTCTTATATCAAATAATTCCAATGTGTCTTCAAGAATTTTCTAACTACAATAGTTTCTTCCGTTTGGAGGATAATTTTGTATGTTTGGTTACATTAGTGTTAATATGTCTTTGTTCTTTAAATCTCTAGTGTAACATACGGTTAGTCTCACCATTATTACTACCAGCTGCGGTTGGCCTATGATTTTGTTCATTCTGTCTGAATCTGAAGTAGTTAGCTCTTTAGTTTAATGACAATATCTGTTAATGGGTTTTTAGGGCCAAATTCTGCTGTTAGAGAGTGGGTGGTATATTTGAAGATAAAATCTGGCCCTTATGTTTTAAGCATAAGCTGTGTAATTTTATTTCAAAATGATGGTTTAGAGAGTTTAGCATAGGAAAACTAAATCTGCATTTGTCTGAAGTTTCTCATTTTCAAGAAAAAGGAAATAAAAGTGACAATGTATGTAGATGAACAGCAAACCCACTGAAAGTTCTCTGATACAGCTGTCCTGCATGTGTCATCCATACCTGGTATATAGAATGAAATGCTAATTATCAAACAGAATTATGTAATGGGGCATACACTGAGTTCTTTAAGTGCAATGAAACAGTTTTGATCACTGTGTTTTGAAGGACTTAGTGCAGCAGAAAGAGTCCTTGCCTGGGAGTTACTGGGGTTCAAAGCCTGACTCAGCTTCCTAGCAGTGGCCTGTCCTTAAGGAAATTACCTTTTCCTACACCTCAGTTTCTTCACCCTAAAATGAGGCCTTTGCACCAGATGATTGAAGTGGTCCCTTCCAGCCCTAGGATAATAACTCTAACTTACTTTAAAAGAGCGCTATGAGGAATACACAAGGACAGTAAGGAAGATGCAATGACTTGAGCTAACTGAATAAACAAAATATTAAGTCTACTGAAAGGTATTTTAGGAACATTTTTGGCCTTAAGAACTTTCCTTCAATGCCCAGTTGCTTTTATCCTGGAGAAGAGAAATATTTGAAGGGTTTTATGTAGAAAAGTCTATATGTTACTCTATTAGAAGTTTTTAAGGAGATGAATTTTGGCAAAACTTGAAAAACTAGTAACAGCTAAGATATCGAACAATGAATAGGATGCCATGTTAGATAATGAATTCACCATCATTATGGGAAAGAAAGTGAGTACCACAGGTTTTATGAACTATCAAACTGTTCTTCAAGGTGTAAAGGCTAGAGGCAAATATTCTTGACATAAAGGAGCTCAGAAAATATTTTTATCCTGAGCTTTTCATGAAGCAACTATTAGAGGACAAGTTCCATCCAACCAAAAAGTGACTATAGAACCTTCTGCAAAAAAAAAAAAAAAAAAAAAAACCTGATTGTGAGCATTGAATATATTTAACTGTAGACCTAAATCTAAAATAAATAGGGTAACAGAATAGAACATAAAAGTATAATATCCTGACAATGTAGAACTAAAACAACTAACAAAAATTAGGAACATACAACAGAAAGTTGGTGCATATATTAAGTCTGCTGATTGCTTTATTCTTAATATCTAGGAATCAATGGATATCATTTAAACTGACAATCAAGCTATAGAATTATAAGCAGATTATAAGCAGAATTATAAGCAGAACACACACAAAAAAGATACTAAGGAAGATATTGTTATTGCCCAACATTAGCTAGTAAAAAATGGGAGGAGAGAGAGAAAAATATATACTACTTTTCCTATCACTCATACTAGGGAAATAGTAACTATTCTAAAGATATAAAAAAAAATTAAGGTTATGAAGTTATAAACATTATATTATAGCTTATTATAGAAACTTATAAATATTATAAATTAGAAGAAAGTCTGTATTTTTAAAAGCTACAAATATTAAGCAAGGAAAATAGACCAATATAATAAGACTTTCAAAACCTTTAACAGAAAACTTAAAATATTATGACAATATCTCTGTCATATCTTTAATATCAATAAATGTAAAAAATACATTTATTTCTTTAAAACAAAATATGTTCAGATTGGATCACAGTGCAAAACCCAGTTCTAAGTGTATACAAGGATACAACCAAAACAAGGTAATTCAAATTTTTGAAAATGAAAGGATAAGCAAAGGTGTACTAGGCAAATGCAGCCTAAAGAAATTAGGAGTTAGTTAAAATATTAATATCAGAAAACATGAAATTCAGGGCCAAGGAGCATTAACTAACACAAAAGAGGGACTCTATAATGAATGCTGATGAGTATAACATATAATGAAGGAATATGATCATGAATAACTAATAGCTTTGAGAGCTACCACAGTTGTTTATTAAGCAAATAAACCTAACTTCTAAAAACATCCCAAGAAATAGAAATAGCCCATTTTTAGGTGGTGAACCAAAGACTTTTTAAGTGTAAAAAGTCATCTTCGATATTATAAAGCAAAACATTTATATTAAAATTTATGTTCAAGACAAAGTATTTTTATATCAAAGATAATTAAAACTACCTATTAACCCAAAATTAAGTACTTGACTAATCACAAAATTTTTTTCGTTGTCAGTAAAAAGAGGTTTCAAGTTGCTTTTCTTTTTGAAAAGAAAGAAATCTGACCAGGGCTATAAATGTATGCACAAAACTTATTTGATTAGAAGGAAAGTGGAATATTTGGACTACCCCCACCCCAAACAGGTATTCTTAACAGCAGGACATAATTTCAGAGTTTTTGGAGTCAAGAGGTTTCTGCTGAGCAAAAATTCTCGTTCAGTTTCGGAATGTAGATTATAATAATTTTCCTCTCCTCTTCGCAGCAGGTTTCCTGCCTTCATTTTGCAGACTCCTAAGTTCAGTAAGACACAACTAGGTAACTTCAGTTCCAGGTAACACATTCTTCAACACAGTCCCATTAACTCAACTTAGTTATAATGCAAAGCTGCTTAGCTTCACAGATGAAATGGAATACTGTTGAATTGCTTTTCTAATGTAATACCCATTTGTAATAAATGCAAAGTGGTTTATGATGGCAAACTTTGTAGAGCATGAAAAATTATGAAGGAAAAAAGCTTATTTTTTTCTAATCTAAAATTATGAAGAAATGTCATGTATGTTCCCATGTGATACTCCTATTAAAATAAGAGATATTCAAAAATGAAAATTTAATACACTGGCCTTTATGATATATTACTTCAGCAAAAATTTAAATGAAGCTATTATATTTAGTAGTAGCATTTTTTCCTAGCTAGCACAGCCTTTCTAATTTACATAAATTTTCTTCAGTTTAATTTCTTTCTCTCTACTAGATTCCAATCATGTGGGCCAAAATTTCCTAACATTGTTTGAGAAAGTAAAGATTACTCAAATATCATCTTTTGTCTGCTGATATTAAAATAATATCTGTATAAATTCAACTTAAACTCTGTAAACCACACATTACCATAAGTCACCAAGGCATTGGTCTGATTTTTGAATAAGTAAATTCTGGATGGCAGTTTCCTCCAGTTGGCTAAAATCAAATAGATGAGATGGGTGTGGTAGACAAAATTTTACAGCCACAAACTATTCTCTATTCATGCTTTGTTCAGGTCATTCACTTCAGTCTTCCATTAGTTGCTCTTTCTTCATCAACAGAGTGTGTATGCACTGTGCCACGACATCTGCATTTTCATCATGCCTGATCAACACTGCCAAATTTAATGATTGATTTTTAATAACAGAAAAAGTAAATGTCCAGCCATGCTCAATATGAACTTTCTAAACTATACTGATTGGACATGCGTGTGTTTGTTCTGGTGTGGAGAGATGTACACTTATGTGTTGCACAGTGATGTCAGCTGAGAACCAAGAGCCATTCCTGGATACATTATAATTCAATGCATACTTCATTTCTTCATTCAACAAACATTTGGTTAATAACTACTTTGTGGCAGGCTGTTCATTGAATAAAACAGATGAGAATCTCTTTTTTCATGGCATTGTTGGGGCATGGCAGACAATAAAAAAATAATCATAACAAGTAAGTGAATAATGTGATATCACAGACTACAGTAAGGTGTAAAAGAAAGAAAACATAAGTAAAAAGATAAGATGGATAAGAAACAATATGACAGGATATGGGAAGTGGGGTCAGAGCCGGTACGGCTTGAACCAGCTCTTCTGGCAGATGTTTTCTATGTTCAGTCTGGTTGTCTAAAATCAGAATATGTGGATAAAATTTGGAAGATATAATCATGATTAAATAGTGGTTGTGCAATTTTCTGTGTTTAATGATGAGCTTCTATTGGTTGATGTTCGTAGTTGAGACACTTACCTTAGAGTTTCCCCAAATCAAAGCAATCAGCTCCATGTGTTTACTAACTTTTAGCCTAAGTGTTCTTTGCTTGGTTTTATTACAGGTGGCCTAATTAACAAGTGCTCTCCAACGCTGCAGGATTCCCAAAGGGGTCAAACAACGGAGAATATTACATTTAAATTTATTTTCTTTTCCCTGATAGTTTAGAATGAATAGAGTAATTTTAAATTTTTATAGTACTGCTATAACTATAATCCTTGTCAGTGGTGTTAAGCAAAGCCTAATTAGTTCAAAAAAAACCCAAATGTCAGGTAGGAGTATGTTAACTTGCAGAATTAATCTGGAGTTTGAAAGTATCTCGTTTGTTATGGAGCCATTAGATAAAATTCTTACTTGAGTATCATAAAAATGAGGACTGAGCTCTACATTTGAATACATATTTTTAAAAAATAACCTATGGTCATTCCTAATTTAGTTCATTTTGTGAGGCCACGTTAAGTATTTTTATGTTGATTCATATACATCCCTAAGTACCAGTGCTATAGAATCACAGCCTGTTTGAGCTGGAAGTGACTTCATAAATTCTAGTCCAACAGCCTTTATTTTACAGGTGTGAAAGCTGAGTTTTATAGAGGGTAAGTAATTTGTGCAGGTCAGATGGTGTGAGCAGGTCCAGAAAGCCAGTTAGTAGTAGAACTGGGAGAGAAACCTATGCTTTGAAACTCAACCCAGTATGTTTTTTATGATATCATTCTCCCTGAGATTTTCCATTGCCTATTATCAAAATGTTTCCCTTAAAATTAAAGAGAGTTGACCATATTTTTGAATTTCACAAAGTGCTCTGATTAGTGAGGGTGCCTAAGCTCCCAGAAATAGCCTTACTTATTTGATAACCTCATCAGCATTACTGGAATGTGATTGTTTTTCTTTTTAATGAGAATGATCTGTTCAGATTTTTTTTGAAAAATAAAGGAAATTATTTATGAAGCCATCAAACGACTTACCTATTAATCAATATATATGGTACAAATGAAATACAGTTGTATTATTTTTCAATGAATTGTAGATGGAGAAAGTTATAAGCAGTAAAATGCTGAGTTTAGAAAATAATTTGAGTAATGCCTGTGCCCTAGGTTCCTCAGAGTCCTTAGGAAATAATAGAGTCATGTGAAAACTCTCTGAACCTTCATAAGGCAAAATTATATAACTCACTGGGAAATAATTTCAGTAGATTTAATAGAGCATAAAGGTAATACATTCAAAACACAAAGAAAAGTATAAAAGACGGCCTGCTAGGCCTACAGAGTTTCATATGCAAAAAAAATTAAACAATTAAAGCAGTATCAATTTATTTTCAAAGACAGCTCTGAGTTTAAATATTATAATACATCTTAAAATATTGTACATTTGGTTCTTACAAATGGATTCTAAATTTCCTTGAAGTGAAGGATATAACTCTGGCTTTATATAATGATAAAATGGGGATTTCTCATTGCACAGAATAGAATTTTCATGTGTGTTTCTAGGCATACCGTTTATTAAACCAATATAATTTAAATTTTAAGTAAATTAAAAAATATGTATGACATTAGGTACAGGGCTCTAAATGATTGATAAGGATGATTATGGAAAACAGCTGTAAATACCCAGGGTCCAGAAGATTTAATGAGTACTTTGTGAACTTTTCAAGGTTTTCGTGGTTTGTCTGCTAGTGAATGAAGTAGGAAAATAAATAATTCACCCAGCTTTTACTTCTATTATTGTACACTTGTAAGTCTAATGGGACTAAGAAGCTAAAAACTGAATCTTCTATCTGTTCCAATATCCATGACACTGTTTAATTAAGGTCTTCTATTAATAAGTAAAGTTAATTGAAAATTATAATTTAAAACTACATCTGGTTCCTATTAATGTGATGGCTAATTATTAGCATTCTAGCATTAAGCATTTTAGACTAATTGTTTATTATTTTAATAATAACCAAAAAAGATACTTAAGAAAATACAAAGCTAATATATTTCAGATTACCAATGAAAGAAAAACTGTGAAAATAACTAATTTATGCTTATTTTTGATTGATTGAATTCATTTTGTCTGAAGCCCTTAGTGATGTCCTTGGAAATGTCTATCCCTGTCCTGTTCCTCTCCCCCTTTCCCCTATGAATATGTATACGATTTAGAAGGCAACAACAGTTTTTGCATATTCTTTTCCCAAAGGAACATTGTTTTCCATTTTTAATCACTTCATAGATGAATTGTCCTCTGATCAACAAGGGGATTAGGGGGCCACACATCCCCTGTAGGTAAACCTGTGTGTTCAAGGGTGTCATAGCTTGCCTCTTGGGCTGAGTAAAATTGAACATACCTTTGCCTTTCATTGTCTTTTCACACATTATGTAAATTGGCAAGAATAAAAATAATGTGATTGGAAGTACAGCTTGACAGACAATATAATATAATATAATAACCAAATACTTATGAGGTAGCAATTGTGCCTTGGGGCACTGACTATTTGCATTTACACATTTTTGTCTAGAGTTTAGACTTGCATAATAAATCACTCACTGTGGAAAGTAGAATTGTTTTTAAAACATTCTACTTACCACTCTAAGGGTAACAAAGATGTACCAAACGCAGTTTCAATCTATTTGGGGAACTAAAGCACCTAGGCATAAGTCAGATTACACAAAAGTTAATAATAAATAGAAATTTCTATATGGATTGACATGACTATCATACATTTTTCTTCTCTATTTCACATGTAAATAAGTTCAGTGCATGCAGAAGCAGAAGCAAAAAAATAGGTACAAAAAAAGTTTTATTCATGTGCTGACAGCAAGAGTGTTTTGTATCTAGATGTCTGACTCTTAGCAGAGATCAAATAATACAACTCTGATAGCAGGCCTACTCAGGGCATCGTGTTTCCCGTTTCTTCAGGGTAGGCTGTTCGAATCCCAGCTCGCCTTCAGCTCCTCAGGAAACCACATCTTTCCTTCAAAACTTCATGTCTACATCTGGCTCGGTAAACTTTCAACTAAGTTTTCCTCTTTTCTAAAAGAAGCAAATTTTTCAGCATTGAAATTTGAGTATTGTTTAGTTCCTGAAGAAAATTATTCATACTAATATATATTTGGGTAAATATCAAAGACATTTGTCATTGAAACCAGAACTGCTTAGTTGTTCAGGTAACAAAATGAAAATATTCTTTTTTATTTTGTTTTGTACCTTGGTGTTGAGAACCATCACTTATAGGAAGCAAAATATTTAAATATGTATGTAGCTTAATGTTTATTCGAATCATATAAGAGGGTAACAAATATTTAGGCTAGCCCTAAACTCATTTTAATGCAGGGAGATGGGGGAAGGATGTCTGATTTTTTTCCAGGTTACTGGTACAGCCATCCATGGCTAAATTTCCTGACAATATACAAGAATAATGATTAAGAGTGTGAGCTCTGGAATCAGATTGCCTAAATTCAGGTCCCCAGTTCTGCTACTTACTAGCTGTGAGACCTTGGGCACCTTCAATTTGTGAAGACTCAATTTCCTCATGTGTAAAATGCAGATGATAATATTGCCAACATCATAGGACTGTTGGGAATTAAAAGAGATGATTCATGTAAAGTACTTTGTAAGGCTCAATGGGTTTAGACTGCTCTCATTTCTACTATTCCACATGGCCTCTCTTGTTTTCTTAAAAATGAAATCTTGTCATGAACACTCTCAACTCTGTTCCTTCATTTTCATTGTTTCTATTAACTTGAAGATGAAGAAACTGTAAATATATAACTTTATATAATTACATAACTATATATAATAGGTATAGTATATACATATATATAAGCATAGAGAAGGTTGTGAAAATATTCAAGTAAGACTGTTTAATAGAATACTTTTATTCTCAGGATAATGGTTGCTTTAAATGTGCAGCTTTGAAACAGGATTTAAATGGCAGCCTAATGGCTTTGTCATCATAACCACATAAAAGGTCTGGCAAGATGTGTAAATTTGTGCATATGGGCTTGGTTGGCAAAGCCTTTCAGTTGAAATTGAACCCACCCAACAAGTTGTTTCATTAAAACATTGCCTGGAAATGTTTGTATCTTATTGCATGGTGGTTGGCTTCCCAGCTAAACCGGTTAGTGGAGGGAGGAGTGCAGCCAGCTCCAATAGTGTGCGGCGGCAGGAGATTCTGTCCCTCCAGATTGTTGAGCAGCTGGAGCCAGTGAGTCATGCTCAACTGACACTGGACAGCTGTCCATCAGCTCAGAGTTATGAAAAGAGCTGTGTGAAACAGCAGCTGGCTTCAGCATCCCAGCAACACCAGAGACATGCAGCTGCCTCAGATACCCAGGCTTCCCTTCCACCTCTCTCTGCCCCCAGTCCTTTCACCTAGGAAAGGTGGCCATGAGATCTTGTTCCAACTAAAACCATGCAACCTTCAAAATCCAGGAAAATATTCTTTAGAAGTATTGCACTTTCAGTTTTTTTTTAAAAAGTTAGGATGATTCTTTTTCTCTCTCTCTTTTTTTTTTTCTCTTGAAGATTTTTCTGGGTCAGAATAAAAAGTTCATCAGAAACCATTTTGGCTGAATAAGCTAGCTTGCTTGCACACATTAGCTCATTCTCTATTTCACTTTTATCAACTACCTGTAGGCAATAAGACAATGGATGTGAGATGAAAGAGTGTAACAATCGTGTCTATAAGTGTGTCTACTGTTGGGTAAACATGTTGATGAGTAGAATTGTCCTGCTAGCAAAGATGAAAAGTATCATTGGAATGCCTCCTGATCAGCATTAGTGAAGGTTTGTTTATTATTTTGGGCCCACAGAGTGTAAAAGAAAAAAAATTAACAGTCTATATAGTAACTGAAGGTGTATGCATTTATGATACGCTGGTTTTATGTGTGCATTGTTGCATTGGGCTTTGCCAGATTGCTGCGAAGAGGCTGCTGCAAGTTAACAAGTCGCAGGGCTGCATGAATGATTTGATTTACTCTAGGGTCTAGCCAATGCATTCGGCTTTATTTGTTAACCTAGCAGAACATTATTTATTAATGAGTTCTTCATGCTTTATTAAGCCTAATGTCAAAACACCTCTGTGGGACCCGACTAGGCATGTTTTCTCTTTGTGGTAAGGCCTTCCAAAGAAAATGAAAAATTATGCAGCAGTGCTTCGGCTAAAACCCAACAGATATTAGTTCAATTGCTCTTGATCCTGTCAGATGGTATTTCTGAATCTTTGTGAAAGATTTGAATGGGATGCAGTGTGGAACTGAAACTAAAGAATTCCCTCTTTCAAATGTCAGTAATTAGATCCCTCCAAAACAAAACAAAGCTTCTGTGGCCCCAAGATGTGTGGATTCTTCAGCAGGCCAAAGCTAACAACTTAGCAGGAGGGGGAAAGTACAGGTGCAGTCTGTACAACAGCAGTGAGGAGGGAGAGGCTCATGCCAGCATAGTGATTTGAGATGAAGAATGAAGTGAAATAATGGAGGACAGCTGAGTGTTAAGGGGAATGGGCACAATTCTGAACTATACTGCTAAGTCTACTGGGACTTAGTGGTAGGGGCTGGTGGGAGCAGAGAGGAAGTTTTGATGGCCAAGGAGGACAACCATTGGGTAGGACAACATACAGGAGGCTTGGGACTGCCAGCCCAGGATTCTCCTGGCCTCAACAGGGTCAGAAGGGTCATAGCCTGGGGGACAGCCAGGCAGCAGGAGATGCCAAAGGGTAATTGAGTATTGGCATCGTGGTTTAAGGCATCATGATGCACTCATCAGTCACTCATGGGAAGAACCAGAAATGGAACCAGCCAGGGTTCAGGATTCCAGGCAAGAAGACTGGAGTTCTCTGTCCTGAGTTTTTAGCAGAAATCTACAAGACAGAAACCAGGGTGTAAGAGAGGTAGGAAATAATTACTTTAGCTCAGTGATCTATGCAAGTGTCCCAGACCCATCCCTGCGGCAGGACACATGTAGTCTATTGGTAGGGAAATCCAACAAGTCATGCTAGGTGCTGGGACAGAGGTTGCATCTGCCCTTTCTACTGGCCACCAGGTTTCCATGTGCCATGATTAGCTCAAGGGCCAGGAGCTTCAGTGATTCCTGTTCTAGGGGCCTAGAGAAAATGGGCCCAGATGTAGTATGTGCAAAAAGAGGTGTCTGTCTTACAATTTCTCAGTCTTTTGCTCTCTAACATTTCTAACAATTTAAAGTCTCTATTGCACACAACTCAGTATTTAATTATGTAGATTTTGCTACTATCCTATTTAATTGTTTCTGACATGTAATTAAGTAGTAATTATTGAGCTCCTATCATGTGTTAGACACAATTGGGAATAAAAATGTGTCTCAGTGACAAATCTTACAGGAAACTTACAGCAGAGTGAGGAAATATACATGTATAAATGTAATGCTGTTATAAGTTTAAAAGTTTTCAAGGTCATGAAAGATTTAAAAAAAAAAAAGTCTGGAACTGACACAGTTTAGAAGTGACTATGGAGACATGACAATTAAATGCAAAGTGGGATCCTGAATTAGATCCTGGAACAGAAAAGGTACCTTATTAGAAAAACTGGTGAAATCCAAATAAACTCTGGAGTTTAGTTAAAAGTATTATGCCAGTTTTAATTCCTTCATTGTGATAATTGTTTTATGATGATGTGAGATATTAACATTGGCAGAAGCTGGTTAAAGGTTATAATGGGAACTCTGCAACTTGTCTGTAGATCTAAATTTATTTCAAATTACAAGTTAAAAAGTGGTAAGTGCTGCAGGGAAGGTGCAGATGAATATCTTCAGATGTTCTGAGAAAGAAAACACTAATTCATTTGATGAGTTAAAGTAAAGCTTCATAAAGAGGCAGTTAAATACCCAAGGACAAATAAGAGACATTTCCAAGGAGAGAAAACAGGGTGAATAAAAGCATAAAAACAGGAAAAAGCAGAACTTTTCTGGGAAAGAAAAACAGAATAGGTAAAATGAGCATTGTAGCCCTAGAGGAAGGTCTTGAGATACCATTTACAGGCAAAGAGAGGGGCAGGAATGTATATAGAACAAATAAGAAGATGTGTAAGCAATTTGACTTTAGAGTTCACCGTATGTGAACTGAGGATGTGAGTGGGGACAAAGATGGATTGGGAGTTAGTAGACATAAAATTGTGAAATATTTTGGATGCCAATAAAGAAATCTGACATGCCTCTCCTGTGCAGCAAGGCAGCCCTACACGTGTTTCACCTTGCTCCCCAGGAGAATATAAATACTTTAAAACTGGGATTGTATTTTATGTTGAGATATCTAGGGGCAGGGGTACAGGAGGAAATATCTCAAATTGGAATGTCATAAGGAAAAGAGAAGAAGCTGCGGAGAATATTTTAATCTGAAGGCCAGAAGACAAATGCTGTACCTGGGAGAAAGGCTAAAAGGACATATTAACTAGAATGAAGCATCTACTAACCGACAAAACAGGCAAGTTGTAAACATAGGCAATATATTTAGAGTTAACTGCCTTAGTTTAAATTTTTTGGATAGAGATAAATGGAGAGAGATTTCTTTGATGGAATTGCAAAAGTAAACATGTCTAAGTTAATTAGAAAACTATTAAAATGTTATATAATATTGGGAATTCTCTAAATATATAAAAACATTTACAATCTAATTAATGCACTTGTTAGTAGGAAATAATAAACTGCTAATGACATTTGTTTTCCCTACCAGGACTTATGGAATGTGAATGTTGGCCCTGTGGTTTTAGGGATCGAGGGTTGGAATACTAAAATAGAGGGGTGCTCCTTACTCTGGGGCAGCAAGTGAGAAAAGGGCAATGAAACATCAATATCACCCTATATTCTTGCATCTCCTAACTGAATGGCAGGAAATCCCCATAGGGAAATATATCAGGAGTTTGGAATATCCACCCTCACCATGACTACAGCTTTGTAGAAGGCCTAGCTTGCCCTCATTGAAAGAAGCTCTGTGTATACTACAGGAGAGACTTCCTGCAGTGCTACTCTTACTAACTCCCAGTTGATGTCCAATGAACAAGCAGGGACTCCATTAACACAAAGCCCTCTGATTAAGGATCCATGAGAGACAGTGACAGACCACACCCACAGCCATGTTGCCATGCGTGAAATATTGCACTCTGGTCGCCAGTTATCACAAAATCATTCCAAAGTGTGACAATGTGTCTTTCTATCATATTTCCCATCAGGTAAGGCTATAAAACAGTGTGGGGCACATAACATGTGCACGTTACTTGAGGGTATTTTTTCCCATTCGTTATGTTTTAGGTATCAGCAACTGCCTAACAGGATCTTTCAATAATTCCAAAGCCTCTGAGCATTCAGAGTCTGTTTTGAATTCTATTTGATTCTTCTAGCTTAGTGTGTTATGCCAAGTATTTTATATACTACTACAGTGTCATAAATGGAAACAATTTTTAGGTCATTCTATGTAATCCAGCAATCTATTAATGAAAGCTGGTTTTAACACATTTTTCCCTGACATATATAAACACTTGTCTTAGTAAATGAAGTCTTTATTTTAACAGAATATGGCATAATTTTAGGAAATATATTCATGAGACTCATAAAAAATTCCTAAATTTACTAAGAAGAAAATCATGTGATAGCCATCATATAAAACATTTGTATAATTTTATCTTTAATTTTATTATTGCAAAAATGGCTTTTAGAATAAGTCATAGGAACCAGTGGCTCCCTGGCAATCAAACTTGCTAAATGTCATGAAACTGAGAAATAACTCACACAATGGAAGCTAGGTTCAAGATTCAGAAAGATCTATACTGGCTACAACACTGGCCAAATCTGAGAAAATAAAATGGAATGAGAATAAATATCAAGTCCCATTCTCTAGTCAAAAAAAAAAAAAAAAAAAAGGCACATTGGGAACTCAAAAAAAACACACACACGTGAAAAATTCTGGACATTCATTTAATTATTAACCCAGTATGAGTTAGAGACATGATATAATTGCCAAAACGCTGATATGACATTAGATTATATTTGTAATTATGTGTTTAGAACAAAGATCATAATGGCCTCTTTTATCCTATGTTGGTCATACCTGCAGCTATACCTGAAATCGTGCATTATGTTTTGAAAGCTGCATTTAACTGAAGCAGAAACAAAGTGTGTTCAGAGTAGTGCACCTAAGATTATAAAAAGGCTGAAGAGTACCCTGAAGGAAATAGGAATGTTTAGCCTGAAGGAGGTAAGATATAGTGGTGGATTGAAAACTGTCTTCAATATTTGAAGGCTGCCTTGGGGAATATGGAATTTAGACATAAGGCAGATCAAGGAGAAAAGGGTGGAAGATAAGGGTATGTAAATCTTGTCTCAATTTAAGTAGGAATTTTATAATAACTATAGCTAAGATGTCTGGCAAATAGCAAGTTGTCCCTGAATTGGACAAAGGCCAATCATGGTTCATTGCAAATGCTGAGAGAGCTCTATCTAAATATAGTTGGTCTGAGTGATCAGAGTGCCTTCCTTGGTACCTTCTAAACCTAGATCCAAATTACACAAAAGTGGCCCAAACTTTAACTAAGTACAATACTTGCTCATTATGAATACATCAGAAAGTCCATTTCTCTTCTGGAAATTGTAATGAAACATCAGTTTAACTTTTACAGTAAGTCATTGAATGCAGCCCTTATTAATCCAGTTCATATTAGTTGGTGTTCACATTGCAGCTGCTTAAGTTGGAGTTTGCTTGTCCATCATTTTCTCAGAAACCAGAGCAGCTGCTACAATAGCTAAAATAAGTTGAAATCCCTTAAGACATGAATTGTGATCGCAGATTTTTTTAATGCATTTTTTTTTGTTCATATAATTGAGGTCCAAGACTACAACAGGCTTTTGCTTTCAAATTATGCAATGAAAATGTGGAATATACCTAGAGGGGCACACAGATGAATGGAGCTACAAAATCATGTCTGTTCATATGGCATTTTTATTTCCTAATTTCAGTTTGTAATTACTACTAGTAATGAATATTTTGTCTAAGCATTTTAGCAACCTTTCCATTTTATTTCATCTAATCCATTCACAACAGAATATGTTTTTGACTTGGATGTCATATCAATTTTACTGCCTTGGTTTTTGACAGGGAAATCAAAGGCTATGAACAACCTGGGTATCATGTCAAAATTCTATAAGAACAAAAAGTCTCATGGATTTAAGAAAATCCCAATATACATCAAAAGTTCACCCTTTGCTATTACCTGAGCGTTTTCTCTCTCTACATTATTTTGAAATGAGAATAAACTTGAACTTTATGCCACTGTTCACCAATACACATAAACATTCACATTTGTTTGTATTTCTTCCTCTCCCTCTCCTTTCTCCCATTTCTTTCTTTTTTCCCTTCTGACTTCTAATCATTCACCTAGAATATTTGAAGTTATATTCTTTAATTAGTGGAGGTGATTTATTTCTAACCAGCTTTAATTCGTACTTTCATGCCTCTTCCTACTATGAGAGATTTCAAAATAAAAATTGGAACAGGAACAAATAATTTTCATCTGCTTAATGACTTTCTTTTTATTGAAATTAGTATCAAGAATTTAAATACCAAATTGTCTATTCTAAGACCACTTAATGAGTTGGTGAAAAGAAAAACAGTACTCAATAGAAAAGCTGAAAGAATACAGAAAGAAAAAAGTGTAGGAAACAGAAACTTTAAAAAGGGGAAAATTGGGTCAGGGAAAAAAGTGCTGAAAATTATGCCCAGGGAAATTGTTTAAAAAAAGAAATTCATATATTAAAAAAAGACTTGTTTGTTTTCTGTTTGTTTGTTTGTTTGTTTAGTAATACAGAAGGAGCTAGGAGCTAGGAATGCATAGTTTTAAAAGATTTAAACTATATAATTAGCAATTTCCAAAGCAAAAACAGTGCCAAAATTTAGCGTGTGCTTAATCAAACTTTGCTTAATTGGATTGAATGGACTGCAGAGAATGTACAGTCCCACTGACAATGCAGAATGTAAAAAAAAAAAAAAAAAAAATCATACACATTATAGTATAGCAATAATAAAGTGATTCTGAAAATTTGTACAGCTCAGGCTGCCCCTCACCAAACCCATAATTCCAATTTACTGTAACTGGGCTAACGTCTGCTGTTCACACACCAGTGATTGCTATGATCCCTTGTGTACTTTAACTCCTATCCTCCCTGTTTGGCTTTAGCTAAATTCATTGTATTCATTGCCCAGGAATATTTGGTAAGCTTATAGTAAAGCCCTGTAACCACTATGTTTGAGAATGAACACATAACCCAAAGCAATCCCTAAACTTTAAAATTAATAATACCTTTTTGCATTGTGATTTATAATTAATAAAGCACCTTGCATAAAATTTCATAAAGAACTTAATACAGATATTATTATCCCCTTCTCAAAATTAAGAAAGCTAAAAACCTCATCTGGGGTCACTGAGTAAGTAAAGGAGACCAAACTGTTTATTTCCTATGATACAATGTTAAGAAACGTTTACAGCTTT
This sequence comes from Eulemur rufifrons, assembly GCF_041146395.1. Taxonomy (NCBI): domain Eukaryota; kingdom Metazoa; phylum Chordata; class Mammalia; order Primates; family Lemuridae; genus Eulemur; species Eulemur rufifrons. The sequence continues at coordinate 66,713,798 of NC_090997.1, read as the reverse complement.
TATTAGAGTATGGACTGGTCAGATTCAGAGTCAATGAGGCAATTTGAGAGGGTGGTATCTCCTGGCCCCTGCACCAATTGTTTCTTGAGTTCTTACAAGCAGTATGATTCTTAGTACTATCCTACCCCCACTAGAAAGCATTTGGCTTTGGTCTTTTTAATGGTTACAAAGGCTAAATGATGTCATCAGCATTTAGTGGTGAGGGTCAAGGGACGATATCTGTCCAGGGGAGTGACCAGTGCCCACAATGGCAAGTTCTCCAACCCCAAATATGGGCAAGGTCCTGTTAAAAAGCACTTTGGGGGTTCATTGCGAATAGTGAGTTATTGATTTTTTTTTCTAATTTGGCACTCATAACCTATAATTGATGATTGTCAAAATTTATCAGGAACCAAGAACTTGACCAAGAACCTGACTGTTGGGCAACAAACACTGAGAACACTCCTGCAAATCCGCACACAACATTGGAATGTCCCCAGATTTCAGAAAGAGCATATCACCAGTGCCTCAGCAGTGTAGTTTTTAGTTGGTCAGAGTTTTTAATTGCGACTGTTTCTTGTTTTACATTACTGTTAGTTTTAATTCACTATTATCTACTTAGATTATCATGAGCTATTTAGTTAACCCTGAAGTGTTTAGTGATCTCCACGTTCATGAATAGAATTTTTGACCTATAATTTATAGTAACTATACTTTGGCATACTATATACTGTGGTTCAAAGATGAATCACTCATACCTCTATCGCTAAAGTAGATATATTCACAAACCCCCTTTTCAGAATTACACAGTATAGTATAACATAGAGTAGGACAGTACACTACAGTACACTACATGTCATATAGAATGGTATAAATATACTATGGTAAGGTATGTTAACAGTATAGAATAGTAATACTATAGAATAATACAATATAGTATAGTAATAGTATAATGTAATATAGTATGATATGGTATATAGTATTATCACCAATATTTTTTTTCCATTGGAAATTGGAAACAAGTAAAAGAAGAATGGTTGGGGCTTTTCTTCTACCAAAGGGCTTCCTACCAAAGTCAGTAAAAAGAGAGAGAGAGAGAGAGAAAGAGAGCACACCACGGAGTGAGTTATAGTGCAGCATAACCTGAGCAGACCTCAGGAGTTTGGGCTCCTCACTAAGAATGTTTGGCATCAAGCAGGGCGAGTAGGCTGTTTTCACTATGACTGTCCTTAGGGGAGTCCACAGGCTGCTCTAATGCAGCTCTTTATGCTTCTCTACTTCTAATGAAGTGCTTTGAGACCCTGCAGTAGAGATAGTGTTAGTCTTTATTTTAATATCAACTGGTACTTTTTGTCTACAAGGAAAAATGTTTTGTCCATAATATTTATCACCTTGTCTCTTTTTTTATTCATGAAAACTACCTGACTTGCTCTACTTTTTTCTTCAACATTTTTTATTAAGAAAATATTCAGAAGGAAACAATAATACTAAATTGCAGAATTATAAAAGGGCAGCTTGTACAGCTAAGTTTTAAGATACTCTAAGGGACAAAGAAATAAAGCCACTGATGCTAGGTAAGAAAAATGTGTGACAATGGAAGTGTGCAATGTGATTTACTTGGTTGGCTGCTACAGAGGAGAATAAATTCTATAATCTTGCCAAAACCTGAGGGAAATGTGAATTGAATAGCAATAAATAACCTTATTGGAAACAGTTGAATCTGATATACTGTATCCTCCAGCCTTTGTACAGGAAAATTTCCCATTGATTACAGAATGAGACCCAAGTAGACTGAAGATGGGGTAATTTTTAATGTGCTTCACAATGTCCCTTCTGCTCCTATGTCCCAGCCTTCTCAAACTTGATGAGTTGTAAGATCAGGTTAAGCTATGTATGCAACTCCAACCTTTTCAGTCTCTTGCAGGATTAAATAAAATTTATAGCTAATGCTTTTCTCTATGCATTTTCATTTTGTTGTTCAGAATTTTGTCATGTGAATCATCACAATTTACAAATTATAATTTATGATGGTTTCATTTCTGCTGAAATGTCTAGTTCTACCTTATTTGTATTAATGAGCAATGTTATAGACTAATAAAATGCAATTTGCTTTCTTAATTTAGGCAGTCACTCTTATATTAAAAAACTTTGAGTATCTGCTTTGTGCATCAGGAGAAAAAAAAGAAAAACAGATATAAGAAGTTGCCCTCGGCCGGGTGCGGTGGCTCACGCCTGTAATCCTAGCATTCTGGGAGGCCGAGGTGGGCAGATCGTTTGAGCTCAGGAGTTCGAGACCAGCCTGAGCAAGAGCGAGACCCCATCTCTACTAAAAAAATAGAAAGAAATTATATGGACAGCTAAAAATATATATATAGAAAAAAAAAAAATTAGCCGGGCATGGTGGTGCATGCCTGTAGTCCCAGCTACTCGGGAGGCTGAGGCAGGAGGATCCCTTGAGCTCAGGAGTTTGAGGTTGCTGTGAGCTAGGCTGACGCCACGGCATTCACTCTAGCCTGGGCAACAGAGTGAGACTCTGTCTCAAAAAAAAAAAAAAAAAAAGAAGTTGCCCTCAAGGAGTTCACAATCCAGAAGAGGAAGCAAATAAACAAATATGTTCACTACAATACCATAACAATTTGGGGTACAATAAAAATACTTTTGGTCTTTTTTTCTCCCCCCATGCCACCCCCATAAAGCTTCAAAAACTGTCAGAATATCCTGGGTGTTAGGAGTGGTTTTTTGTCTGCTAATGAGATGACTCATGGTGGTGGACCTGGAAAAACCAACCACTGATTAGAGTGTTAATACCACCCCTTGGTGTTCAGGAAGGGGAAAAGGGCTGGTGATTCAGTTAAATCACCAATGACCAATTATTTAAGCAATCATGCCTACAAAATGGAACATCAGTTAAAAACTCTGAAACAATGAAGTTAAGACTGTTTCCAGGTTGGTGAACTCTGACAGCATAGCATTTTCCTGATTCTATGAGTTATTCTAGCAAATTATTGAACCTAAGCAGCAGGTTATGAGAACCCCGGAATTTGTAACCAAGTCAGACAGAAGTGTCGGTAGCCAGGGGACCCAGGACTTGAGACTGGCATCTAAAGTAAGGGCAATGTTGTGGGACTGATCCTTTAGTTATTGTGGGGTCTGCAATAATTCCAAGTAAGTAGTGTCAAAATTGAATTGAGTTGTTGGACACCCAGTTGGTGTCAGAGAATTGGAGAATTGGTTGTTGTCTGGAAAAAACAAATGGCACGCTCATGATGCCCTCAACAAAAAGCCTTGAATATGGCTCAAGGCGCATGAACTATGCATGACCAGTGTGGTATGCTCTTGATTACTGTGTATTTCTGTCCACCAGGTATGTTGTCTACTTATCAAGAAGCAGTAGTGTTTGTTCCCAGATTATTTGTGCCAATAGTATTCTCAGTATAGTTATGTACTTTTATTAAATAATAAGTTTTAGCAATATAAGTATAAAATGAAAGAGTAGTTTCTATGAAAATTAAGTCAATTCTTTGGAAAGACTCAATAAAGGCAAATGGTAAAAAAAAAAAATTCTATCAAAGTGGGCATGGGCAGGACAGTTCTAAAAGATTGAAGAAAAAATTGATTCTAGAAGGTTTGAAAATAAAATGTGGCCATCCCTATATTCTAAAATTACCCCCCAAATTACTTCAAAACATACTTACAGAATCACTTTTTAAAAAGCTAATTGTGTAAATGTGAATTATAGTACAGAAACTTTAGATTAAAAAAGTCAAAGGGAATCTCCACTAAAAATTCTTCACAAGTGTCTAAGGTTTTATTTTTAAGATATGAAACTGGAATTTGTAGTTGATGGAAACTGGGTTGTGACTTAGCAAGGAAGAAAATAAGGAGCATCAATCACCAGACCCACACTCAAAGACAAGGCCTTGATGCTCCTTCAAAAGATGATTCATATGTTTTAAGTTAAAATGAAATGCATAAAGTATTAATTATCAATTTCCCACCTTAGCCAACTTTTGCAATTAACTAACCATCAACTCTGATTACAAAGTGAAAGAATCGAGCATATCTCAATTGTTCCTTCTGTTTTGGGTTAAGAAATTGAAGTTATCACCTGTAAGCCTAAAAGGTAATGTCAAAATTTAAGTTATTTAACAACACCATTTTGTCAGTAGTGATTTATAACCTCAGTTTTCATTTAGGGAGGGTTAATCAAACTCCTAATCAGTAGATTACTCTCCTATTTTTTTTTTTAAAGCATATTTTTTCTTCCCTTCCTCCAAATAATTTAACAGGACAGTAGAGCTCTCTGAATCTATCAAATGTCTGTTTCATTAGTCTACCTCCAGGTTGGCTTCCCCTCTCTGTTCTGGACTGTTCAGGAATATAATCCAGGCTTATGATTTCCTAGGACAGGATTTTATGACTTTGCTCATTAACCTGTAAAATGAGCCTGACAACCAGCCTATTGGGATTTGTTTTTTCCATGTATTGAACCTTAATCTCACCTGCTGCTGGTTTCAAACTCCATTTGTTTAACTTGTTCAAATATTCATGGACTACTTCTATGTGCCAGGAACTCTATAGGCATTTGGGATATAAAGATTTCTACCTTCATGGTATGAATATTTTAGAAGGGGAAGAGGAGAGTCAGAAAATAGCAATAAACATAACAGATAAATAAGATACCTAGTATATTAGGAAGAAATAAGTAATATGGGAAGAAAACAGTAGGCTGAGGAGAGCAGGAGCATGGAGAAATGGGGAATGGGTTAGGGTTTTAAACAAGGCAGTCATGGTAGCCTCACTGAGAAGCTGACACTGGGGCAAAGACTTGAAGAAGGAGAGGAACACAGCCTGTGGGACAATATTCCAGACAGAGGGAGCAGTGAATGCAGAGACTCTGATGTGGGAGGTGCCTGGCGTATTTGAACAGACAGGAGGAGGCTGGGCCTGGATGAGGTCAGAGAGATAACTGTTAAAAGGACCAGTTTGGCTGGATGACTGGACAAGGGAGTGACCAATGGTAAAAGCAAAGAGACTAATAAAAGACGGTTGGACAAAATCAGTACCTGTAACCAAAAACATCTGTGCTCCTATCATATTTTGAAATAAAAAAATAATTTAAAAAAACAGGTGTTCTACTGGGCTTTATAAGCTACTAATAGGTAAGGACTCGTGTTTTCATTGCAAGCGGGATAGGTCATAATGTAAGGACTTTTGTCAAATGCATCAGCTCACTAAAAGAAAACAGAGAATGATGCAAAAAAAAAAAAAAGAAATGAATAGGTAGATGACAGGGGATTTTTAAAACAGTGAAAGTATTCTGTATAATACTGTTACAGTGGACACGTGGCATTATTCAATTATCAAAATCCATAGAACTACACAAAGAGTGAACTCTAATATAAACTTTGGACTTTAGTTAATAACAACATATCAGTATTGGCTCATCAATTGTAACAAATGTGCTACAGAAATGTAAGATGTTAATAATAGGGGAAACTGTGGAAGGTTAAGGAGAGGCATGTGGGAATGCTTTGTACTATCTGCTAGACTTTCTGTAAACCTAAAACTGCTCTAAAAAATAAAGCTTGTTAATTTAAAATAAAATTTAAAAAGACTGTTGGAATAACAAGCTGAGTGACAGCAGTGGAGAGATTGGAGGTCGCCAGTTCTGGACTTGTTTAGAAGGTAGAGCCAAGGAGATTTCCTTATTACAGGTGAAACATAGGAGTCACAGAGGACTCCAAGGTTTTTCTTATCTGACAACCAGAAGAATGGAGTGGCCATTGGCTGAGAGAGAGGAGATAGTTTGAGGAGCAGGTTTGCAGGGAAAGATCAAAATTAGTACTGGGCATATCAAGTTGGGATTTTTATTAGACATCAAGTGGAAATGTCAAGTCAGCAACTGCATTTATGAGTCTACAGTTCGGAAGAATAGTCATCAGCATATAGATTGCTCTGTTCTTACAGAAGACAGTGATCAGCCTTCTTAACTGGAGATTCACAAGAGAATTAAGCCCTAATGCCTTTTAAAAAATTGCTGGTAGTTAATAAAGTTCTCTCTAGTATATATAGGATGGTCCTGGTTGTGTAGCATCCTTGAGAGAATTGAGAAATCATTTTTTTGTGTGTTCTGTGGTTTAGATGAGGAAGCCCAAATGAGAAAGGCTGCTTGGATGCCTTAAAAAACTTTAGTTCTTTGTTTTTTAGGCAAACTTTCTTAATTCCCATTCGTAAGGTAATTGTGATCTTAAAATATTTGGAGTCCTTTTAAAAAAACTTAAAGAGAATACTGTAAAACACTGTTTCCCAAAATGCACACCAATTTTAACTGATGTTCCAACAAAGGTTGGCAGGGTGGATGGGGGAGGATTGGCTCCTAAGAGTGGTGTTGGGGAAATGTAATTAAAACAAAATCTCCCAGCACAGAAATCTTTTCCACGAAGGTATAGAAAAAGAAAACGCTTTTGTTATTGAGTCAAAATGTGATGCACATCCCAGGCAGTCCACTAAGATGTTGCAAAGACAAACGGGAATCTCACCCCCTTGTATAGCCAAGCATTTACCACACATTACATACATGATTTCAAGATAAATAATAACTAGTCCTCAAGGAAGAGGACTTGACAGCACCTTTTGTCAAATGTAGTGCAGTAATTGGCGTGACAGTCTGTGTTGGCCTATTGGCTTTAACCAGAGGAAAAACAAACTTCATATCTTTATAACAAGAGGTAGCCTTGCAAACCGGAGCCAGGTGCCCACTGCAGTTACGCTCCTACTTTCCCACAGAAACTGGAAGATAGGGACGCTACCTTCCTTGGTGTTTATATATAAAAAATGGCTCCCAGGTCCTTGAGAAAAACATCTCTGGGTCACAAAGCTGACAAAGAACCTCTAGTTCTCAGAAAGATTTATGTACATTTTAAAGAGAGGAGAAAATATTATTTTTGCAATGGTAAGTTTTCTAAAATACATGCTCTAAGAAAAAGGAGGGGGAAAGCCTCTCTTCCCTTATTTTCAATAGGAAGAATTAGCCTCTTTTTAAATGTTTATTTGTCCTTACAATGGTTAGCTCTGAGTGTAACATAAAGATAAACATTTCCTCACTATAGAAATTCTCAGAGATTTGAATTTGCTTATGTGCATTATCATATTCCAAGGAAGAAATACATGTTGCAACACTTCTCAAACTTATTTGATAATAAAATTTTTTAAAATTTTTTCATTTTTAATTATTATGGACACATAATAGTTGTGTATCATTATAGGGTACATGTGACGGTTTGATACAGGCATACAATGTGAATTAATCAAATCAGCATAATTGGGGTATCCATCCCCTCAGACATTTATCATTTCTTTGTGTTAGGAATATTTTAGTTCTACTCTTTTAGTTATTTAAAAATAAACCCTTACTGTTGATTATAGTCACTGTGGAACTGGAGTGACTATTTAAGTGAAATAGGCCAATCACAGGAAGACAAATCTCTCATGTTCTCACTCATATGTGGGAGCTAAATGTTAAAACAATTGATCTCATGGAGACAGAGAGTAGAATGATGGTTACCAGAGGCTGGAAAGGGAAGCAGGGAGACTGGGATAAAGTGGGGATGGTTAATGGGTTAAAAAATATATAGTTAATTAGATGGAATGAATAGTATTTGAGAGCACAACAAAGTGACTAGAATTTTTTTTTTTTTTAACAAGCATTTCATAGGACCAATATTCCACAAATTCACACACTGGAAAATGCCACACCAGCCAAATACAGATCTAATTCTAAAATGAATGGGAGCATTTATTTTGTTCCTATATAGTATTCAGTACCTGCCTCCTTTGTGGCCATAGTCACAAAAACTTAAGTCATTTTTGCAAATTTTTAGTTTGTTATTATTTTATCCTATTCATTTTGGTGCATGATGTGTTATTTTTATGTTCCTAGATACATGTTTGGCTAACATATAAACATTCTATATTCCTATTTTATTACTTTGATAATAATGACATCAATATTTTATGATTTTAATATTTTTGCTCTTACCACTATTCCCCCAGTTCTACTTTGGGACAGTTGCCCTTTGTCTTGGGGGCGTCTTGGTACCTATTTGAAATCACTTGTGATATTTTAAGTCCGTAAAAATATTTGTGATTTTAAAAGCAAAGCATTATAGGCCAATTTACTGTTCCAGGGCGCTGAGTCTCTAGGTAGCTAGACACAGGGAATGGAGGCGTAGGTGTGCATATGTCATACGCAGGTGTTTGGCCATCACGGGAATTAGGCATACAACCTGTAATTATCTCATTAATGCATTTATTTTTTTAAAAAACAAAACTTGTACTAAGTAGCAGGTATTTCCATTAATCCCTAATTTCTCCTTATAACCACATGATTTACAAAGTAGAGCAAAGTCCACAATAAGTGTAGAAGGCTTCTAACTAAACACAACCATTTCTTTAATTACTTAATTGTACATTGAATTTTGTGCACTTACAGGGTTGTCTCATAATTTCTTCACACAGCCTGGCCAATCACTTGCTGTGTCAGCTCTGCGGATGTGTGTAGGAAAGGAGGTGCTAACAACTGTTCCCTAACCCTACCCCAGACCTGTCTCCATTAACTCTGATGGTTCCATGGAAGAGAGAGGTCATTTTCATTCCCACCAAACATGCCTGATTCTTGACCAGCTGATTGGAGCCCTGGGGCCTTGGGCTGTCTCCATCCTGCAGCTAAAATTATCTTGTTGTTTCAAGGCAACAACCACCAAAAAAACAATCTTACACTTTTATTTCTTTGCCCTTCAAATAAATTTTTTCCTCATGAGTGCTCTCTCCATCTTCTGTTTAACGCTTCTTTTCATTAAATAATTCACAAACTCACCAGGACTTTAATTTCTCCTTGCTAATGACACAAAATTCCCTCCCTTAAAAAAAAAAATAAATAAATAAAGCCTTTCAAAACACCATCACACAAATCAGTAACTTCACAAAAGTAGTATGCAGTAGCTTATTAGCTTATTATCATCACACACATTAAATTCTGTATTAAGTGACTGTCATTTGATAGACTATGACTCAACTCCTATGGAATTTTGGATCTGTTTTTGTGGAGCCCCAGCCTGGCTGAACAGTGCTTGGAATGATGCTAATAGTTGAGTTCTAGGCAAATAAGGAAGACTTCCTAGAGGCCACTACCTGATTCTTTGGTTTTGTCACTAGAATTGGGGCCATACATTATTTATTTGCCCTTTCAAAGTAAAGAGTAAACACAAAGAAATAAAATAAGCTCAAAGAAGCTATTTAAAGGATGTAATGTCTCATTGTCTTACAAAAAGCCCCAATCAGTGGAGGGACAGGTTTGGAAAAATCTTTACACTCCTTTGCTCACCACCCTCCCCAGCTTACAGGCTTTACAGGGAAATGCTAAGAATAAATTGACCCAATTAGAGAAAAATACGCCTAATACTAATTCCCCTAATTTAATACAGATCTCACCATCTAAACTTCACCCTTATCCTGCCTGAGGACATACAACTGGAAATTCTGTCCCTTTCGGTTTTCTGTCCAATTCCATATTTACTAACAAATGATACAATCAGTTCTGCCCCACAGTGTGGTTTCCCCCTTCTCAGCATAGGCCAGAGTCTATCAATCCACAGGATTATACCCACAGAATCCTGGCCCTGGACACGGATGTATTTAGTTTGGCCTGTACAATGCTTTAACTTTTGAAAAAAATTGCATACCTTGATAGAGGCAGGCACACTGCAAGCCTGACCTCACCATGCCCTGTTGGCCTATAGGAGCTGAATTCACACGTGTACCTGCTTAGGGACATGCGCAGTGGATCTGGTCTGTCTCAGCCCCTCTGTCTGACTCCTACTCATATTTAAGCCCATTTTTCCCCAGTATGCAGGATTTTTTTTTGCCTCTGGCTGCAAACTCCCTCCACCAGAATGATCCTTTCCCCCTTTCTCAGATGGCCTGATGTAGAAAACTAGAAAAGATCTCTTGACTGTGGAACTAGCTCAGCTCTGCCGAATTTCAGCTCTGGAGAAACAGCTCCCTCTGAACCTGCTGATGTCATTCAAACAGCAGTTCCCTAGTGGCTCTCTGGACTTAACAATGATTTAAAATTCTCACATGAAAAGTGGTGGAATATGGAATCTCAACGTGAAGGTTGTGTGTCCTGCCAATGTTTTTTGCAGCTTTTAGTAGTATCTATTGAAGTGATAGTAATCACTTAATTATTATTCAGGTAAAGGGAGCTGGCTTTTGGAAAATTAATTTCTTCAGGTCTTTTGATCCATCCAAATGCCCAGATTTAGTCAATGTAAAGGTAAGATGTCAATGTTAATCTGGTTAAAATTAGAGGGTTGGTTTCTAAGTTATCCAGCCCAGATGAGAACTTGTTCCTCTCAATATTATTCTCTTCCCTTCAAAAGATAAACCTGATATATCTTGACAAATACATTTCTTCTTATATAGTATGTACATAAGGTATCTAGTGACAGTATGTCTCTGGCACTTACTTTTGTACGCCCATCCATCAACTGACTTCATAACTTGGGAGATCTGAATGCTCAGCTGGGCTGTGAAACAGCTATTCAGACACCATTTGGAAGATCGGAGTTGGGAACCTGCCCTCCTGGAATAGCTTTCTGATTTATAGAAGAGAACCTTTCAAAAAGAATGCATAAATATAATGTAATATTGTTATTAGGGTGAAGACACATGTGGAGGAAATTTCACTCTTAAAAGTGATATTGATTACTCAAGAATTAGTTGTCTCTTTGGGGCAGTAATAATGATTGTTAACATTTATTGAGTGCTTATCATGTGCCAGGCATTACAATGCTATTTCATTTAACCCTTAAAAACCCTACAGTTTAGATATTACGATTTTCCCTGTTATACAAATACGAAAATTAAGGCACAAAGAAGTTAATAAGGAATTTGTCCAGGGTCAGTGCCAGGGTTCAAACCAGGCAGGATGATGCCAGAGTTTATCTTCTTAACCTCCATGCAGCCCGGCTTCATATGCACACTTCTACCACACCCACTGCAGTCCCCCAAACACACCGAGCTCTTTGTGTTCCTTGAGGCTTTTCTCTTTACCAACAATGCTCTTTAATTTCCCAGGTCCATCCTGTAGCTTGCTATTTATCTTTCAAAATATGATTCATATATCTATCACCTCACCCATGAGGACTTCTCTGACTTTTCTAAGCAGAATTATAGTTCTCCTTTTTTCATTTCCCATAACACTATGTTTGTTCATATGTTTGTTCTTCCACAACTACTGCTTAAATCAAGAAGCAGGTAGCTTTGATCTCCAGGGTCCTACCTGTTAGTGATTAATAGGAGCTTGCTGATTTAATGTGCTTCATGAATGAGCAAACAGGGCATTAACCACTTAGTCCTGGTTCAATAAAGACTGCTGTGATGGTAGCATGACAGAATCTGAAGGGAAAAAAAAACCCACAGACATACATCCATGCTGCAAGTTAAATGAAAAAAAATAAAAAAGAGGAGGGAAAAAACACTTAGATTATAATAAACTTCTATGGAAACCATGGATATAGCAGTAGGAGAAAAATAATAAAATCATATTCTGTGGCATAGAAGCTCATGATATGAAAGCTTTAAGAGAAATTTTGGTAACCTATATTTTTTCTACTGACATTAGAGTGAAATAGTTCTCTTTACTTTATAATCCTAGAGTAGAAGCTATGACACTAGGACCAATTTTCTGTAAATGGTATAGTTCTGAGGTCTGTAGTTGAATCATCTGTGGCCCTCCCTCTGAGACCATAGGCAGTCTTCTAAATTAAAAAAAATGAAATAGAGACAAAATCTCTCTTTGTTTCCCAGGCTGAAGTGCAGTAGCTTGTTCATAGCTCACTATAACCTTGAACTACTGGGCTTAAGTGATCCTCCTCTGCCTCAGCCTCCTAAGTAGCTAGAACTGTAGGTGCATGACCATGCTTGGCTAATTTTTCTTGTTGTTGTTGTTCTTGTAGAGTTGGGATCTCACTATGTTGCCTAGGCTAGGGTCAAATTCCTGGCCTCAAGCTACCCCTGCACCCCAGCTTCCCATGTGCTGGGATTACAGGCATGATCTACCACATCTGGCCAGTTCCTGGGTGTTGCTTTTTTAATTGACACTTTAAAATTATAAGACAGTAGGCTTTGTCTTGGAGTTTAGTTTTGAATGTATCATTATTCAAATTCCTTCAAAAAATCCTAGATGGAAGAAGTGATATTAAGAAAGAGATAAGCCAAAAAGAGTGGAATGCACCTTAAATAGGTTTAGCCTTGTGTTCTTACCACTTGACAGCCATGTGATGTTGGGCAAGATACCTCTCTATGAGATAGTCCCCTTATCTGAAAAATAGGATGATAATAGTTTATCTCTTACAGTTATTAGGAGGATTAAATAAGTTCATGTATATAAAGTGCCTGGACCAGTGTCTGACACATAAGTGCCTTATGAGTATTTGCAATCTTCGTCAAGTTATTTAGAAATCTATGTGCATGCATTGAATCTCAATAAAAGTGCTTTCAAAAATTCTTATAAGTCCATACCGCCCTCTTACTGAAAGTGATAGAAGAATAACCCTGTGAAAAATACTTCTCCAAGTTATAAAACACTTGTTCAAAATGATATTCATTATGTTACTTAATTTTATTATGTTATTTCTTATATAAAGACTGCATGACAAATTCAGTTTTGAAATTAGTACCAGGAAAATATTTTCTCTCTTGAAGAACAGATAACGGTTTCTATAAGATACTGAAATTTGTATACTACTTTTTGCTTTGGGGAAGAATGTGCCAACAGAGTTCCAGGTTACAACCTTTGGAAGAACCTGAAATTTAAGTGCCTGTGTTGCCAAGATACATATGCTTTCATGATCAACTAAATGAAAATAGGGTTAAATTTTGCCCACAGAAATTAAAGAGTCTAGACAGAAAATATGCCTCAAAGATGGTCACCGGAGCCTAGAGTGGAGGTGGGTTGGGGGCCCACAGTGGGCAGGGCGAAGCTTTTCCTCAGAATACAGTCCCTTCCGCACACATCCTAGAGTAACCGTGAAGCTCCAGCATGTGCCACTACGAGGCGTTGAGTGAGCAGATGTTTTTGATGGTGCCCGAGGATCATCCTCACTCAACTTAATGCTGCCACCAGAATGAAGACAAAGTCTCTGCCACTTAGCCAGCTTCCTTTGTTTCACTTTCAAAGCCTAGGAATTACCTGCCTCCAGACTTATTCTTATAGAATTTGATTCTAATGTCTTTCCCTGCCCCTAATGTGACATTTATTTCAGAACAATAAGTATAGTTTGTAGCTACCTATTCAAGTATTTCTCTATTAAAACAAGGGGCCTATTTTAATATGTTCTTTCTTCAAGCAGAGTAAAAGTCTAATTGTATACCATTGAGGTGGAATTGAATGGCAATAATCATCAATTTAAGTATATTTTCATTTTATAGTAATTATTACTTTGTGATTGAAAATAACGTGAGTAGAGAGATCAGAAGAGAGAACCCACAAGTACCTGGAATATACATTTTGAAGAACTTTCCATAAGAGGAAAAACTGTTGGGATATATGCTGTGGGCTCCTTTCGTGAGTCCATGTTTTCCTTTGTCCCATATTTTCTGTATTTAATGTTATTAGACCACCATTAAGTCTAGACCAAGGACATTTGTCAACAGTTGAAGTCATTTTCTCTTTGGCCACAGCTGCAGTTTGAGGTTATTCATGATGACCTCATACTCAAAGGACTGCAATAAAGTGACCTTCACCATCCAAGAATCTATTCAAACAACTAATATACATGTTAAGTAGAAACCAGGACAGATGGCAGGATCAGCCACAGAGAAGCTCTTTGTCACTGTTGGAGTCTGGTATTCTGTTCTAGTGTAGATGGTACATTCGTACCAACAAGATATCTATAGTGAAGTTCTAAAAGACCAAAGAGCTCCATGCATGGCTTGATGTTAAGATGGCAAAGAATATTTAATATCTTATAGTATTTGGATAAATCTGCATAGGACCAATTCGGAGACTTTGCTTATTTGGTGGAAGCTTATTCACTTAAGGAGGATGAAAAGAATTATACATGGTGATGATTCCTTCACTCAATTAAGAAATATTTATCAGGGACCTTCTGAGTACCTGGCACTGTGCTCCCTGCTGAGAAAGCCATTGTGAGCAAGGTAGTCTTGGTGTATTAACTACCTTAAAAACCCCAACGAAATGACTTTAAAAAAAGTTTTTTTTTAAAAAAGGCACACACATGTAAGGCCAAAAAGCATGGGCCAGGAGACAATACAAATCATTTAAGCCAGAAACCTTGAGATCTCATGGAGTTTGCCTTAATATGTTTTGGTCTTACCTGTCATCCCTCTTTTTCTTCCCTATTTCTCCCTTTTGGAATGGAAAGATCTACGCTATGCCTGTCCTACCATTGTATTTTGGAAGCACAAAATGTTTGGTGTTACTGGTTCACAGTTCTTCTCTTCTGCCTCAGGATGAATAATTTCTTGAGACTCACCCATATCTGACTTAGGTGATATTTAGACAAGGCTCTAGACTTTAGACTTTAGAGTTGTTGCTGGAATAAATTAAGACTTTTGGGGCTGTTGGGATGGCAGGAATGTATTTTGTATATGAGAAGGACAGGAATTTGGGGGAAATAGGGGTGGAATTGTTATGAACTGAATGTTTGTGCCCTTCCCACAAGCTCATGTGTTGAAATCTTAACCCCTCAATGAAATGATACTAGAAGGTAGAGACTTTGGAAAATAATGAGGTCCTTAGGGTGAAACCCTCTTGAATAGGATTAGTGCCCTTGTAACAAAAGACCCCAGAGAACTTTCCCTCCCTCTCTCTGCCACATGAAGATACGGCAAGAAGTGTATAAACCAGGATGAGGGCCCTCACCAAGAACCTGACCCTGCTGGCACCCTGATCTTGGACTTCCAACCTCCAGAACTGTGAGAAATCAAGTGTTGTTTAAGCCACCCAACTTATGGTATAGCCATGCCTCATTTTATTGCGCTTCACTTTATTGCATTTCACCGATATTGCATTTTTTACAAGTTGAAGGCTTGTGGCAACCCTGCATTGAGCAAGTCTATTAGTGCCATTTTTCCAGTGGCAAATGTTTACTTTGTGTCTCTGTGTCACGTGGTGGTGATCCTCATACTATTTCAGACTTCTTCATTATTTTTTCTGTTATGGTGATCTGTGATCTTTGATGTTAATTATTGTATTAATAATTATTTTGGGGTACCATGAACCACATCTATATAGACAGAAAACTTAACGTTGTGTGTGTTCTGACTGGACCACTGACTGGCCATTCCACCCATCTCTCTTCCTCTACTTGGGCCTCCCTATTCCCTGCTACACAACAATACTAAAATTAGGCCAATAACACTACAGTGGCCTCTAAATATTCAAGGGAAAGGAAGAGTTTCACCTCTCTCACTTTAAATCAAAAGCTAGAAATGATTAAGCTTAGTGAGGAAGGCATGTAGAAAGCTAGATAGGCCAAAAACTAGGCCTCTTGCACCAATTAGCCAAGTTGTGAATGCACAGGAAAAAGTTCTTTTTTTTTTTTTTGAGATAGAGTCTCGCTCTGTTGCCCAGGCTAGAGTGCTGCAGAGTCATCAGCCTAGCTCACAGCAACCTCAAACTCCTGGGTTCAAGCATTCCCCCTGCCTTAGCCTCCTGAGGAGCTGGGAATACAAACTCACACCACCATTCCCAGCTAATTTTTTCTATTTTTAATAGGGACAGGGTCTCACTCTCACTCAGGCTGGTTTTGAACTCCTGATCTCAAGTGATCCCCCTGCCTTGGCCTCCCAGAATGCTAGGATTACAGGCATGAGCCACAGTGACCGGCCATGGAAAAATTTCTTGAAGGAAATTAAAAGTGCTATTCCAGTGAACACGTGAATAATAGGAAAGTGAAATAGCCTATTGATGATACGGAGAAAGTAGTAGTGGTCTGGATAGAAGATTAAACCTGACACAATATTCCTCTAAGTCAAAGCTTAATCCAGAGCAAGGCTATAATGCTCTTCAATTCTATGGAGGCTGAGAGAGGTGAGGAAGCTGTAGAAGACAAGTTGGCAGTTAGGAAAGGTTGGTTCATGAGGTTTAAGGAAAGAAGCTGTCTTTGTAACATGAAAGTACAAGGTGAAGCAGCAAGTGCTGATGGAGAAGCTGCAGAAAGTTGTCCAGAAGATCTAGCTAAGATAAGTAATGAAGGTGGCTACACTAAAAAGTAGATTTTCATGTTTCTCATTTTCATCTGAGACCTTATCAGAATGGCCTTTACCATCCATATATCTACCATCATTCTGTGCATCATTATTTGTGTATTTGCTAATAAAATGAAAGCTTTCTCCATACCTCTCCTTTGCCTTCTTGGGTCCTTACCAGAATCACCTCTAAAAAATCCCTTTCTGACAATCTCAGCTTCTTCTAGCAAGTACTTCAAAATACTTCTAGCCTGTACCCATTACCCAATTCCAAAGCCACTTCCAAATTTTTAGGTATTTGTTACAGTAACACCCCCTTCTCAGAACCAGTTTCTGTATTAATCAGGGTTTTCCAAAGAAACAGAACCAGTAGGAGATTTTATATATTTTTTATATATGTGTGTGTGTGTGTATCATAAAATGAGGAATTGGCTCATGCAATTATGGAGGCTGAGAAGTCTCATGATCCGCCACCTGCAAACTGGAGACCCAGGAAAGGCAGTAGTGTAATTCCACTCTAAGTCCAAAGGCCTGAGAACCAGGGGAGTCATTGGGGTAAGTCCCAATCCAAGGACAGAAGACTGATGTCCTAGTTCAAGCAGGCAGGAAGGGGACAAATCCTCCCTTACTCTACTTTCTGTTCTACTCAGACCCTCAGCTGATTGGATGTTGCCCACCTACATTGGGGAGGGCCTTCTACTTTACTGCGTTCACGAATTCAAATGCCAAGGTCATCTAGAAAGACTCTCACAAACATACCCAGAAATGATATTTAACCTGGCACCCTGTCAAGATGACACATAAATTAACCATCATCTCAGGCTGGGATAACTGGACAATGCCACCTGGTGTGTGCTTTTTAATAATAATGACAAGGTTAGCCACTGTAACCACATGAAGGATAATATTCACCTGGAACAACCTTTACTGTCTTGTTTATTCATGGAGATTAATTCCATTGATTCTAACATAGGAATAACCACCTAGAATGGCAGACTGGGAGAGCCTACAAGGTTTTCAGAGCTCATCTAATCTTATCTTACCCTCTTCTTTTGTGAACAGGAAAACTTAGGCTCCAGGAGGTTTAGTAATCTGCCGAAGGTCTCAGAACCATATAATGCCAGAGCCAAAGCAAAAACTCAAATCTCCAGGCTCCTTAACTAGTACTCTTCTCTATAATTTTCCCCTTATAGCTTGGCCTTTTAAAAAACTGAAATAAAATTAAACCAGTTAAACTAGTTATCACAGAGTTGCCCAACAACAGAAAATTTTATTTTCTTTGTTCAATGATGAAAGAAGTCATTTTAAAAAATAATTACTTCTTCTACTTGAGTTTTGCATTATCATCTAAATTTAGTACCTGATAGTGGTGTAGGGATGATCAATCTCTTCTTTAAAAAATAAATAATTCATATTTTATACTCATAAATAATTATATGAAAATCTTACAATGATAACTTGTTACAATATTTCCAAAAAATACCTACAAATACCACAGTATATATGATTTGCACACATTCTCAATCTGTTTTAAATCATGGCCTTGCATTTACTATGAATACTTATATTTTAATAGTTTTAACCTTATTTGGAAAAAACACACTATCGTATCTTAAAATGTAAAGCCAATGAGCCGTACAAAGAAATAACTTTTCTCCAGAAGAACTTTGCGATTCAAGATAGCGTGTGCACACATACATGTGTGTGTATACATGTGCACGTGCATGCACACACACACGCACACACACAATCAGGCTTCCCTAATTTCCCTAAAGAAAAAATATTCATGAGTCAGGAGGACTATTTTTTCTAAAAAAGAAAGCTCTCTTTTAAAATGTTCACACAGCTCTACCAGGACCCCTTGACATTTCAGTAATAGCTACAATGGCCAAATCTATAATATTTTGAAATCTTGGTGCAAGGCACGATGCCTTGTACTCTGCTCTTCTACAAGATTCACTACAACACCAGGAGCCGCTTAATACAAATTTAGAGAACAAGGCTATTGTTGCTTAAGAGAGGCTTCATTTTTTTCCCTGTGGTAAGGTAACTTTGGAGTAACCAGGTCAAAATATATTTCTGATTTTAAGATCAATTGGAACGTTCCAAGAAATACTTATGATATCTCAAAGAATAATTCAGAGTTGTGTTAACCGCACAGTCCATTGTCTCCTCAGGACAGGGATTCTCAAAGTTACATGTGAAAAAAATAGCACATAGATGTAATGACCACTGGAAACTATGTTAGGCCACATGGTATCTGTGAAATTTCATTTTGGGAAACACCAGGTATCTATGATTTGGGTGACTCAGGAAAACAATAATTGAAAAATGTGTATTGTGTGAATTCCACAATGTTCTCCAGGTCACACAGGTGCAGAGAGGGTTAGGAGTCAGTCTGTGACCCTGAGTCTGTGTTCTCCTCTGCAATGCTAACTCTGATTATGGGATGGCCAGGATGAAGGCTCCAGAAAGATTAGGAAACCCCAGAAGGATTCTTGTTGGAAAAGTGCATCAGCAGAATGACTTGGCTATGGAGAGAGTCTTAACAGTTCTTCAAATACAATATGCATTTGACCTTGATACATACATGTAATCTTTAAATTGCTGAGGTCAAACATTGCAAGAACCCCAAAGATGGCAAAAGAGTTATTCCAGCAAGTGTGACAGTGAATCATGTGATTAAAGCAGAGAAATGGAATGTATTTGTTTGTTATTATTGTCCTAGGTAGGTTAGCTCAGGACACGCACTATGAACTTAATTGTGTCCCCCCAAAATTCATATGTTGAAGCCCTACCACCCCCAATGTATTTGGTGATGGGACTTTTAGAAGATAATTAAGGTTAAATGAAATAATAAGGATGGGGTCCTAATCTGATAGATTGGTGGCCTTAAAAGAAGAAAGAAAGAGATTTCTCTCCTTCACACCAAGGTAAGGCCATGTGAGCATACGGTGAATAGGTGGCCGTCTGTAAACCAGGAAAAGAGCCCTCACCAGAACTCGACCATGCTGGCACCCTGGTCTTGGCCTTCCAAGCCTCCAGAACCATGAGCAGATAAATCTATGTTGTTTAAGCCACCCAGTCTATGGCATTTTGTTGTGGCAGCCCAAGCAGACTAAGACACCACTAGAGAAATGTACTTGGGAGACTCAAGGGTTGAAACAAAGTTTGCATTGTGTATGGCACAGGATCTTCAAGTCCAGAGTTAGAGCAAGGTTTAGATGACACCAGGGATCAAAATCCAAGAAAATTCTGAAACTGTGGATAGAGCAGGGTCATCAACTAAGCAGGAACAAATCAGTATTTAGCATAGTAAGAGTTTAAGCTTTGAAATTAAACTAGGTTAAACTTCCTTCTCTACCTTCTACAAGTTGTAAGACTTTAAATGTTACTTAACTCTGTCATTTTAACTCCAGGACTTTACTGCTACTCTTACAATAGAGATATTATTGCCTTTATCACATAGCTGTTGTGAGGGTTAAATGATTAGATGTTAAATTATTAGTATTTGGCACAATGTCTGGCACAGGCTAACATCTCAGTGAATTGGTAACTATATACAGCTGCCTAAGTTAGAGAACTTAGGATCTGAACTGCACGCTTGTATTCATACACAAGATTATAGGTGCTAAAGACAGAGCAGTGAGCAAAACAGGAGAAAAAGAGCAAACTACCTTCATGGCATTTACATCCTGGTGTTATAAGGCTAATGACAAGAACCAGGTGTTGGCAGGCTCTCAGCCGTGTCCCACATCCCCAAAGGTCTTGCTCTGGGCAATTCATACAGTCCCTGGCTGGGAGTGGCTAAATGCATAAAAAAAAAAAAAAAAAAAAAAGAGGAAAATGTATGTTGTCAAATAGTTTGTTACATATATGGTAAATTTAATCATTTCTTTTTTCAAAAATGGATGAAGGACTCTTGTTTGACATAGCATTTTGTAAAAAGCTCCTTATCACCCTTATTCTCTAAAAGCCTTTCTTCTCCCTCATCTCCCTTTTAAAAAGATACACTTTATATAAAGACAGCTTTCCTAGTCTAAAAAGAAGTACACCTTGATGTATCCATTGTCCTATAATGTTTATTTCCTTCCTGAACCTTGTCTCCAAAAGGTTTCAGCCTGGCAAAAAGGAAAACAGATGTTAAAACACACTGGAAAATTAAAACCTCACAATGACACATTTCTGAAAGGGTCCTGTCCCTTTGCATGCTCCCTTTCTTAACTTTCGTGAGAACCTGTACAGGGCAGCTCCGGGAACCTTCTAGTGTTGCTGTGTGTGGGTTTTTCCTTGTCACCATTCATCTTTACCTCTCGATTCAGAAGGCAAGTTAAAATAGTGGACTCTTGCCACATAAATTATTAGAGAGTAGATTTTGCTTTGTTTTGTGGCCATTTGCTATGTTCTTTGTGGTGTTTGTCATTCTTTTGTCACCCATATGGAGAGCTGATTGGTAAATGGATTTGGTTATGATTAATAAACCATTTTTCACAGCTAAGAATCCATTTACCGAGAGATGCCTCTGTAGTGACAGTGTGGCTTTTCCTTTATTATTTGGGGACAACCTGTGTTCATGCATATAAAATCCAATATTCAAACAGCTAAGGTTGATAAAGATGGTGAATTATATATGTATATTTTACCTCAATAAAAAAATGCCTGTCAGAAAAAAAAAACGGCTAAGGGAAGGCTGGTATCAGCTGCTTATGTTTAAATAAAAGAATGCAAAGAAGTAAGAATAAGTGTTTTTGCAAAACATTAATGAATTAGCAATTGTGTTAAATAAATAATCACTAGAAACAATGCGGAAAGCAAACTGGACTTATTCTAGAATTTTTTCGTGTTTAAACAAAGTTGTGGATTTCTCTTTCTTATCCCATATAAATGCATAAATGGGCTACTTTTTGCCCAGCTACGGAAAAGTATTCTTATTTCAGTTAATTTCCTTCTTTTAGGTTTGCCATACAGATCATGGAAAAAGTATGATTTTTTTACAAAGTTTGTTGCTTTTAATACACATTTATAAATTCAAAGTGCCAAATAAATATAGACTTTCAGGTAGCAAACTCTTACAAAAAGAAATGCTTCCTTTATAACTAGAACACCTCTCACAGGACTATACCCTTTGTTAGTAAGATAAATTCTAGAAATGGATTTCAGAGTGAAGACCTCAGTGTTTGTTTTTATTCTTGTGAAACCAATAAAGTGCTGACAAGGATTGCTATAATGTGCCACCGTAGTTTGGAAATAAGGTACATTTAAGAGTGTTCTTTATTGCCTTTGAGGGTTGGATGTTGCTAACCTCAACCACACTTCCAGGGAACACGATGCTTTGCAGTAGCGGCAGCCAGGGGGGTTAGATTCGTTTGAGTCCCACCTGAGTATTATACACATGCTTTAAAAATGTCAAACCTTTAGGAATACTGGAGCCATTGTAATACTGTGGCATTATGTTCCCATAGGTTTAAGTCTGAAATATATGAAATTTAAAAGAAGAAAAGGTGTGGATACGAAGATATGTGCTTCCATTGCTCTTCATGTTATATTATTTCCTATAAAATTGCAACCCCATGTCAAAAGGCCTCGCTATCTCAAGTGCTATTCTTATGGATAATAAATGTAAGCATTATTTAATACCTAGTCGCTTCCTTGAATCTGGATGTTAAAATGCATGATGTCTTCACACTCAAAACTACAGAACTGCATTACAGTTCTGAGGACAGGAGGGGGACAGGGGTAGGAAAATACAGCTCAACTTTTAAGCCCTGGTGAAGGATTAAGCTTGTGAGGGGAATGCAGTCTGCACAGATGCCCGAACATGGGAAATGGGTAGGGAGTTTGTCACCAAATCACGGAGCAGAAGAAGGCTTGAGAGCAGGATTCCCAGTTCTGGCTGCACAGTAGAATCACCCGGGGAGCAGACCAATTCTTGACAGTGACTAGCATCTAAGTTAAGACCGCAGAAAGAATTGGTATGCAGGACATAAAAATAGATTTATATCCCAGAGCGTTTCTCCATACTTTTTAAAACACCTACACTGAATATTTTCAACAATTATACCATTCCTTGTTTGGGGGGGCAGTAGTATCGGGGGAGGGGGAGATTTTTTGTATCATTTACCCAGAGTGGGCATTCAGTAAATGCTGACTCCACGTCCATCCGGAGCCCTGCAGGGTTGCGTTGAATGGTGACTACCTGTGAGTAGGCGTGCATGCATACCCGAGGCTCCGTGTGAATGAAAAGCACGATTGGTTCTTTCGAAAATGTTTGCCTGGTTCTGACTAAAGATAAAAATAAAAACTGTAAGTTTCCACAAATGATACAAACGAACGGCTTTTTCTTACAAGGTACACATTCGTATTTTCAACAGCATTTGTTTGTCTTTCTTGAGAAAGTCCTTCATTCAAGGACCACATTGCAACCATGGATCATTTATGTATAATTTGGTAGATGATAGACATTTGAAATTACTGTGACAGGTGTTTTCACATTGTTTCTGCTGATCTGAGAAAAAAAGCACATTGCCAGAAAAGAGTGTGGAGAACTTAAATCCCTCAGAATCAATTTGAAGCACCCTTTTGAAATGAGAATTGCTATAAAGAAGCATTTTGGAAAGGGGTGGGGGTGGGGGAACGATTCTTGAGATGAAAATACAATTCAGTAAAACAAATTTATGTCTCTGATGGAGACTATATGTACTGTGGTTTAATTTATTCATCATTATTATTGCCCTTGAAATTGTTTCCTGCTACCATCCACATGACAGCCTTAGGAAGCTGCAAAGAGAGCCAATGAAAACAACTCCATGTGTGTTCCTGGTGAAATATTTCAATATATTTCAAAACAGGAAATGAGTGTACTAACGAGACAAAGAAATACTGAAGGCTGAAGACTAAAAACTACAGAGGGGGAATCTCTCTGATACAGAAGGGCCCATCAGGGCCAGCGCTAATCTGTAAAACCAGTAGCAGCTGTGCTAAGTAATTTATGTGGAAATAAAAATTGTTTTTATATTACTTTTGCTGTGGAGGATAACATTCCGTAAGCTCATCGTATTTTTAATCTTTACTTAAGAAAAGTACTGCTGTGGCAATTTTTAAAATAAGAGTTCCACTTATCTCTGTGCAAGGAGCTCCTTCTCTTCCCTCTGTGTCCTCCCCCAGGTGCCCGCCCCCTCCAGCCTCCAGCCTCCCTTAGGCGAAGGCATCAGTGAAATATAGAAGCACTTATGTCACACTGTTATTTGGGGGTATCCTTAATAAATGCCTCCTGTATTTCAGAGGTGGTCTGAGGAGGTCAGCTAATGCAATTTCACTTTGATTACTTATTTGAATTTTGGATGCAAAGAACCCTGAACCAATTCCCTGAATTTGTCATAATCATAATTTAGTTATCTGCAGCTGCTACATTAGATTTAAGGCCCTTTCAGGAGTATATTGATTATTACAGCTCTTCATTATCTAATAACAATATTCATAAGATGTCCTATTCTCCAGCTCCATTTCCCTTACCCACTAAGGGTGCTGGTTTCAAATTTTCTCCTTTTCCAGTCACAGCCTCCCCTTAACAGTTCTCAGATTATAATGACACAGCAGTATAAAGCAAGACCTTCAGCTACTTCAGATGTTATATACTGGACTCTATAAATCCTTCCTGCCACTTTCAATCCACCCTTGCTACCATGAGAAGTCTGTGTCTTAAACTCAAATCTAAGCATGGCATTCCGGAGCTTAATATCCTTCATTTTTCCTATTCTCTACCTAGATCTTTTCTTTATAGAGATCACTGATATGAAAAAGCTCTTACACCAAAATGTGAGAGGTGTTGTTCAAATAAGTTATTTATTTTTTTTAGCTGATTAAGAATTTTGATTGTCTTTTGAGAAAAAAAATTAAAAGTACATAAAAATATATGTCTACTTAACTACCAAGGACAGCATGAAAATTAAAAAGAAAAATATCAACACCAAACAACAGCAAAAACAAAACATTTAATGTTTCCCTAGTCATTAAGATAACTACAATGTCTGAGATCAGGTTTTTATAAGTTCTAGCATTTATTTACTTTCTCCCTCTTTCATTTGTGTCTGAGTCAAAGTTGTAAGTGTGCCTATCCCCCAAATACTGTGCATTATAATTTTTTTAAATGTGGTTATATTTAACAGTTTGTATTATTACCAAAAAAAAAAAACCCACATTGGTCATATATGAACATCTCAGTCAAATGGTTCTTTAATCTTTTTAACAGAGTGTTTGAGGGCATCTAAAATATTCCAAGCACTGGTCTAAGTGGTAGAGATTTAACAGTAAACAAGATAGATGTGATCTATCATTAGCTTATAGCCTGGGGATATTGGTAAGTAAAGAGAGAATCACATCACTCTATGACAAGGACTTTGATTGCAGAAAACAGGGTTCTAAAGATCTAGAGAAAGGACATTTAGAGAAAGAATTATGAGAGAAACCTTCCTGAGGAAAGTGATATCCCAGGCTAATTGGGAGAGTAAACCAAGCAGAGGAGCAGGAACTCGGCATATTCAAGGAATTGGAAGAAACTCTGTATGAATGAATGAGCAAGGGCAGGGTGGAGTGGGGACAGACGGAGCTGGAGAGCAATCCGGACCTGGCGAGCCAAGCAGGTTCACAATCGGGGGGAGCCAGAGAGGTCTTAATAGAGTTGACCTGAGGTGCTGCAGGTATCCAAGTGAGGTTTCCCTTAGGCAGAGCCTGCACTACCAATAAATGAAGACTTTTATTTTGAAATTTATGATTTAGTAAATAAGTTTAATTAAGAAGTAGCTGAATTTCTTGAGATTCCCTGGTTAGTTTATTAGAAATTTGTTTGACTTATCTCCTGTTACTAATGTATAATTCACTTAATGCTATATCTGCAGCTCTCTTTCTCAACAAATTTCAGAATTATATGCTTAAAAATGTTTTATTGAGTTGAGTTTTCCTATTCTAATTGCTCATCTTTAGTTTCTCTGTACTTTTTCAACCATAAGTTGACATAATTAAAAATGTTGTGGCCTGCCATAAAGAAGTGCAAAATCAAAACTATAAAATAGACTATAGCATTACATTAAGAGACAATCCTGTGGAAGTTGAATTCCCCATGCTTGTCAAAAGTTGTTAAAACATTGCTTGCCTTTTTTGAATATAAAATGTAGGCCGACATGTACTAATATATCAAAAAGTGACACTTTGTCAAAGAAGGCTTTCATGGGAGAATGTTCTGAATAAAATGTTTTCTTTTAAAAAGAACCCTACCTGTTTAACATTCCAAAGCAAATACAAAAGAACACAAAATGCCTGAACTTACTGCCAGTCACAACAGTTAGTTTCATTTACCCTTTAGTACTTTTTTTTATATTCCAAAAATTGTTCTTCCAGAAGAATTATCAGTTTTATTCCATGATAACCCTGACTTGAAGTAAAATAAAAAGTAGCTTTGACTCTCCTCACAATGGATTCTTTTCAGACTTACTAGCACTTCTAATAGTATGATGATGATATGGTTGGCTATGTCTACCGTTAGGCTCGATGTAATTATATGTGAAGCAACAATTCCCTTATCTATTAGAACACTTGCTGCAGCTAACTGCATCTCACTGTCTGGCAGATGAAATACAGAATTAAAATCTCAAGCTAGTTTCTCAAAATTTTTTTTCCCCAAGTCATTTTAAAATCTTTTAGCCTAAGAGAAGAGGGTAGCCAGAAAAGAATGGGAAACAAGATGTTATTTAAAGTCCTTAGCAAGATTAACAAATAGATGTGCCTGTGTGTCTACCTCTTCCTATTCGTCAAATAATCCCTCTCTGTCATGATGGCTTTGTAATGGTTCCTTCCAATCCTTGTACCTTCTAAAGATGTCCAGAGTTAAGATAATGGCTGATAGTTGAAATGTTAAAGTGAAAATCAATAAATAATGGCCTTGATCACAATCTAATGCCGTCTTACCTAAATAGGAGGGATATTTGTATCTGTTGCCCACATTCTTTGCAGAGAGTGCACCTAAGTCTAGCTCTTGAGTGGGGCTATCGTTCATTGTTTAGGAACCAAGGAGAATGACCGGAAGAGACATAAACAAATGGCGGTTGAAGTAATTGAGGTACAATTCGGCTTAAAGGCATCCTGGAATGCCACATAACAGTACTAGTGTGAAAAGAAGAGAAATATTCTGCACAACTTTCCTTGAGGTGTAAGCTGAGTCCAATTTTATAGCCCACTTACAATTAAAATGCTGCCATCTCTTAGAAGGGTTATTGGTGGTTTTGGAGGTGGAGGTTGTGCAAAGGTTTGAGCTAATGTTAGAGAATGGTGGGGAAAAAGTCTCCCCAACTATAAAGGTTCATTAGAAAATAGAAAACCCAGGTTTAAATGAAATACTAGAAAATTCTGCATATATTGGTATGAGAGGATACTAATCTGGAACACAGATTTTAGTTGCTAATAGTCAAGCCAGATGTATTACCTTTGCCTTTTAACTCACACTGTTAGCACAAGGGAGAACTATGTTGTTGTTATTGTAGTAGTGGCGGTGGTGGAGGAGGAGGTGATGGTGGTTGCAAGCATTTCACAATGGAGAGTGCCTTCCCTAGCACTCTCAGTTGGGAGCTGGGGTCAGTGAGGTGCAGAGCTGTGGATTAAAGCTTTGCATCCTGCCTCCATCACTTTCTAATTGTACACACAAATTATGTATGCCTTAGACTCTCCAAGCCTCACTTCATTCATCTGTAAAATGGGCCTAATATCACTTCATTACACATTTAGCTCAGCACCTAATAAATATTCAGTACTTAATGAATGGTAGCAATCATCATTAATGGACAAATGTGCACAGCTCAGCAGTTTTGCCCACCAAGCATAATAAGAACATTCACGGGTGTAGTTTCTCACTGCACCAGGAAACCCCTTCCACATGACTCCTGGAGTATTTTAGAATATCCTCAGATTCTATAGACCAGGAAACACTGTTCTGCATTACTATGAACTCTCCCAGTTTCATATAAAGAGATCATGATGTTTGTTTCAATACAAGTTAAAATCAGAACTTTTACTTGAAAACATTTTCTGGTTACATTTATTGGACTGACTCACAAAAAATTTTATTACACTGATTGTTACACACTTATAAATCATTTGCTAACCCAGTGGTTCCTCTCAAATGTATTAAGGCCAAAATTAACTTCTAAAACTTACACTTCCTTAAAGTTTAAACAATTATATCCTTAGCTATGGACTATTAGTTCCTGGAAGGTTAAAGTATATATCCTATGTGCAATGGAAATGTCAAGGACATATCAATATTTGATTTCATTACACATTAGCCATGCCAGAGACCCTGCAGTTGTACCTAATGGAAACAGCCTAATGGAGTCCACAACTGAAACCAACAAAAGATGCAAATTGATCCTGATATATTTTAATATTAAAATTTTACAGCACTTTTTGAGCTATTTTGTAAATTAATTAATTTCAAAATGGATGAGGCAGTAACATTAAACTTTAGCTAATTATGTTTAAATTAAAAATAAGCATTTAAAATAATCATTTTAATTAAATACAAGGCTCAGGCAACTAATCATTACAAGTGGAATTGGTAACTTGAGATTTATCATTCTGAAACCACTTGTACCACATTTCTAATGAGTTCTTTCTTCTACTTAAATGAAAGACTAAATTTATCTCCCCAATGTGCCAGCTAGTAAAAGATAACCCTTTCTCGGGTCATGGTTGTCAATTTGATGTTGAATCAGAGCAAAAAAAAATTGTTTTACTACAGTCTCTTAGATCCAAAACTGTGTTTACTATTTTTTAACCCATTTCTAACTTACAGTATTTTAGTTCTATAAACACGAAAGAAAAACCTCAGTAACTGAAATAGCATTTATTACTGCAAAAGAAAATGGTTGTATTTTGTAAAAAAAAATATATATATATATTCTTTTTATAGAGGAGACTCTGAGGATGGACAATCTAAATTATTTTGTGATTTAATTTTTTAAAAAATTCTATTATAATTTCATGAATAATGAGAATAACACCCCAAAGAACTTCATTTCACAAATTGTATATATATGCTCTAAACTTTATATTTGTATAAATATATGCTCTAAACTTTATATTTGTAAGAATATACAGTTTTGTATTTTTTTTAAATCATTAGCTAGTTTTTATAGAGCAATGGATCTATCATTTAGCACAGATTCTGACAATAAATGTTTGTTAATTAAGTGAATAAATTATTGATAAATTTTAGAAAACATCTTTAAAAGGGCTCTCTTTTACACCCATTTTGTTGTTGTTATATCTTACTTTCTACTTTAATCTACTCAGAATAGCTGATAAAGCTGAAGTGCATCTACTCATAGCGTTGAAGGCAGTGTGTTTTTCAGTTATCTGTTGCTTTCCTGTATTTTGGAATTAGAACAAATGTTAAGAATCTAAAAGAGAGCACAACCTCTGCTGGCTAAAAGAGAGAAATTTAAAAGCAAGTTGGCTGATTCCTTGAACTAAATACCTGCAATTACTGATCGTCACATTTTTCTTCTGTTGTAAAAACTGAACTAATTACAGGTACTACCCTTAGGGGGATGAGCTCTACAGTATAATGAACGTTGAGTGCCCTCCTGAGTTTAGCATTTTAATTATTCATAATTATAATGATTTCTGTTTATTTGAGAACTTTGGAGATAATTCTAGTTTATGAAACAAATTGAGAAGCAGACTAGTTAAAGCTTTATTTTGTTTTGTTTCACATTGAGGTCAACAGGCCTGTGGATATGCCAAGAAGTTCTCATAAGCAATGAGCCAGCTCTCTGGCTAATAGGTGGGCACGATTGATGTGTGTCATGTCCTGAAATAACTGGATGCACTTTTTTCTACTCAGTCTCTGATTTCTCTAGAACTATGTGGACAATATTGGGATTGTGAAGTGAAAAACTGACAAGGACTCAACTGGAACAACTGGAAATAATTTGTGAAAGTTTGTTAATGAGAGAAGAGATACAGTAGATTCAGTAGCTGGCTAGTAGCCAAGTGTATAAATTTTTAAGGCCTTTTCTTTTTCTTGAAAGAAGTGTGTGTGTGTGTGTGTGTGTTTGCTTAGTTCCCCAAATGTATTTACATACAATGGACCCAAGTAAAAGATGGATTTCTGGGCCATTTTGGACCACAATAATCTTTGTATCTGTATCTACTATTACTGAATATATATTAATGATAATGATGTATTTGGTTCCTACAATCTATTTAGATGTCATGTACACTCTTAATAGTAGCCTGAAATAGTGACTAAATATTACTTTTAAAAAAGAGTTTGACATTGCAATTTGTTGTATTTTTCCCATCTTTTTTTTATCCCTCTAATAAACAGGGCTTTAGTTTCAGAGCCAAACTTGTCCTCTGTAACTAGAGAATTGCTCAAGTTTCCTGGTAGGTAGTCTATATTCAACTTAGGAAGAAGTAGCAACTGCTTAAAATATTCAAGTAGTAGCAAAGGTAAGAATGATTGATATGGATAAACATCTGATGGCTGTCAAAAGGTCAGTCTGGAGATACACAATACAAAGCATTTTTAAGGAGAATAAATTTAACCACTGTCACCTAAAATCTTTAGCAGCCAGATCAGAAACAAGGTTCTGTCATAAGAACATTATTTAGAAGTACATGCGGGTAACTCTCAGTTTACAAGCCCATCTCTGATCAACAGGAATTAACAATTACATATTCCAGGGTTAAGCTCAAATGTGATTTCTGCTCTTCATTGGCAAATTGCTTAATAAAAGGGAATGGAAGTACTATGAATAAAAGAAAAAGGAAAAAATATTCTTATCAACCACAATATACTTCTCCTTCCCACAACAAATCTTTAACCACAGATACTAAGGAGTAGCAAAAACAAACAAACAAAAAGACTAATTGGAAAATCACTTTGCCTCCATGTCCACCCCCAGGTGCTAACAAGCAGGGAACAAACCGAAAGGACAGCCTGTAGGTGAGGAGAGGCCATGGAATATCCACCAACAAGATAATCATCGCTGGAAACACTGGAAAGTGTCTGAATGTAGGTATGTGTAGTGAAGGCTTCTGTGTGCTCTTGCAATCCATTATCTAACTTTCCCTACTTTCATCCATGCTATATACCTGCTGTCCTATCAGTCACAGCCACTCAGAAACCCCTGGGGCCCTCCAGCAGGAGGTCTTCTCTCCTGTCCTGAGTTTTTGAAACATTCTACAAAACAGCTTTGCACTGCCTCCTGCTCTCTTGTTTCAGTGTTCCCATGTAGAAACCTTCCTCCTCACTGAATTCAATTCTTATTTTCCTGAACACAGAAATGCTTTATCTTTGCTGTCTCCACTATCTGAAATAACTTTCCCAACTCATCTTTGCTGGTTTTAGTTCTATTTACTCTCCAAGGCCAAAGTCAAGTTCCACCTGCATTATAAAAATCTTGTTCATTCTCCATCCTCATTATTTCCTTTCTTCCAAATGTCTATAGAGCTGTGGTTTTACTCCTCCTCTGAAAATTGTTTGACAAGTTCTAGCATGTATTGCTTTTTATCTCCATATGCATGTGTCTCAGTGTAACTGCTGTTTATTTCTGGAAAAGACAGGATCTGTTGTGTTCTTGTATATACCAGGAACCCAAGGGGAGGGAAACAAGCATGTGAGGAGCTGCTGTGGCTGGGTGAGCAGCACAAAGAGGTGGTTCAGAGCACAGACTCTGGAGCCAGACTGCCTGAGTTTGAGTTCCTGCTTAGCCAGTGACTAGCTGGCTGGCCTTGGCAAGGTTTTCTGTTAAAACTTTTTATGCCTTATTTCCTTATTTTCCTCATCTCTAAAATACAGATAATAAAACGATCCATCTCATTGGGTTGTGATTAAATGAGTTGATAAATGAAAAAGGAGTAGAATAGTATCTAATACATATTAAACACTCAAGAATGATTACCTATATTCATCACTGTATATACAGCAATGATTCATCTCAATTGATTTTCTCAATAAAGCTATGAAATAGATGCCATTGTCCCCATTCTCAAAACAGGACCACTGTGGCTCTGAGAAGTCAAGTCTCTGCCTGAAATTGCTAAAGAAGGCAGGATCAGAACTGAAGTGTCTGACCTTAAACCCTAGACATTTCATTCTGAACATTGCCTCACACACAGGTGCCCAGGGACTAGTTGTTATTGATAATGATGAAATTTATTCTCCTCTATTCTTATAGTTTTAAACTAAATTGTGCTAAAATTTCACTAGGTTGACAGTTTAAAAATATTTTGAATGTGAAATGTTTTTAGTTGACTGTAAATGCCTTTTTTATGGGCTAATCCAAATGGGGTGGAGTCATAACTACTTTTTTTTTTTTTTTTTGGTCTGAGTTAGAGGCTAAAACTGAACTCAACAAGTATTGCTATTCTGAGGCACTGAAGGAAAATGAGGGAGAAAAATGCCAAATGACTATTCCTACCCTAAGCTATTTTATAATCTAGGTGACTCAGGTAATGGAAACACAGCAAAAACACCTATCACCTTTCTGACATCTCATTCCTTGGTTCACTGTGAGATTGGCCCTTCTCCCTACCCTCCCTCCTTCATTCTCTGTAATAGTGTAGGCTGGATACAGTGTCATTGGCTACAAAAATAACACTTTTGGATTTGGTGGAATATGCCATTTTAGAGTAAACTATAAAATTTATGTGAAGTAGTTTTAAAATTGTTTGATTCTACTTGAAATTATTTTGGAAACTTTACAGAGAGCTCTCTTAAACATGGCATCCTAGACACTCTTGGAATCTCTTTATTGTCTAGGAATTCACCAGCAAGTTTTGTTCTTGTCACTTGCAAAATTCGTGGGCTGCTGCTACTTCATTTGTGCATCTGCAGCACTTAGCGCTGTGCTGGGATGTGGTAGATGATTTAATAAATTCTTGGTTAAATTAAATTTTGCCACCATACTAATACATTAAGTATACTGTGCCCCTCTGACCTACCATAGAATTCCAGAGTAACTTCAGAGACTCTCAGTAGACCTAAGGGAACTGCCTTTAGGTGAAGCATCGCCAAGAGTGGGGATTGGAAAGACTAACAGTTTTGAACACTTTAACCTTATTCTAGGATTTTTACTTTACACACATCATGTCATTTAATCCTCAAAATAACTCTTAAGAAGTAGGCATTTGCATCCTCATGTACCAACAAGAAAGCTAAAATTCAGAGATTTTAACATATTTAAAAATCACACAGCTGGTGAGAAAGAATTTCTAGTGCAAGTTTAATCCAAAGACCAAATAAATGTTGTAGTAGTAATGGGAGTAAAGTGAGCCCTGGATTCAGGATCCTGAGGCAGGTACACTGTTATGACACTAACTTCAAGTGACCTCAGACATATCATATAAGCTCCTTGTGCCTCAGTCTCCTCGTCCCACATGACATTACTAGGAAGACCAAAATATTGTATTTGTGAAATGGCTTTGAAATGATCAGAGATGCTATAAACATAAATTATGAGTCTGGTAAATATAAACATTGAAACAGATCACTTTAAAACATGATATAAAATGTAGGCATAATGGCCATAATTACTAAGCCAACACTGGACATAGGACAAAACATTAGACATCAGGACCGTTGCATATGGAGCCATATGCCTTGTACGAGGAATGGCTGTATGGAAAGCTACTCATTCGGAACATTAAGAGCAATACTATCCATACATGCATGGTTTTAAAAATATGTGTGCACCTCCAAGAGTCCCTGAAACACCCTCACGGGGATCCAGCCTGCTGCTTCTTGAAACAATCTCTTGAACAGTTTTTCAAAGGAATTAATGACACTTCACTTTGTGGCTGATGACTGGTTTTGACCTTGTAGATGCTGAAGGGAAGTAAATGTATTTGATGAGTTATTAAGCACATGCTTCAGTTATTACGATAGTAAAAACAGCTCAGTCTTATAAAACTGTGAGGTGCTTTCTGTTTCTTAGCACTTAATTACATTCCTACTGAGTTTAGATAATAAGTCATTAATCTCAGCACATGACATAGTGCATTTATTTAGATTTAAGAAAGTTACCCTTATTTCTTTCTATTCTTTGGTTTATACTTAGGTGAACTTATTTCAAACACAACCTACTAAACGTTTAAAAAATTGTATTTTAACCTGAATGAGAACAGGCAGCTTAGCTGATACTTTAAACAGTATTTTAGGAGTCAAAGAGAAGTTAAGAAACCACTTTTATATATGTTTTGTCAAAGCCTGCCTAAGGGAGGCCTCTGCTTCCAAGATCTACCGCTGAGATGGAGAATCTATGATCAATTGCTCAATTTCATCTGGCCAATTTCAACTGTCAAGTATTTCTAAAAATATAGGTCCATGACAGTAACACATTTGACTTTTTTTAATAGCCTCCTCAGTATTTGCAGTTTATCATTATTGTTAATTATTAAGTATCTTGATGGTAGAATGGATTGTAAGGATAATGATTGCAATAATATAGCAACAAATGGCTAATTTGGGGTATAGTCCTCAGTTATAAAGATACTTTGTAAACTATAAGTCACAATACAGATATTATTTATAAGGATAATTTTTATAATACCAATTAAACACAATTCTGCCAAATAGTGAAACATACAGGGAAAAAATCCCTACCCCTTTTACGTAAAAATTATTCATGAGCATGTGTTTTTCAACACATAGCACGATGTCTGAGAGAAGACTCATAAGAATTATAATAATATCTGCTATTTGTAGAGTGCCTGCTCTATGCTAGACACTTTAAAATAGATCATTCTTAGTTGTCAGAACATTCCTGCAAGGAGATTTTTTTCATCATCTTATACAGCTGAGGACATCGGGACTCAGATAGGTTCATAAATAGGTAAACTAAAAAATGATACAGCCGCAATTCAAAGTCAGATCTTTTAGGCTCCTCTGTCCATACTCTTTAACTATGAAGGAGGCCAGGAGGTAATGAGTGTAAAAGAAAAACTCTCAGACAAAAACAGTAATAATAGCTACCATTTATTAATGTGCCAGGTACTGGCTTAGGTGCCCTCGGGGACTTAAATCCATTATCCTAAACGGCTTGATTGTATTCCTCCCTCTCAGATTTTTCAAATGAATCCGAGATTAATATTCCCATTTGCCTTATGAGACATTTAAGGTTCAAAAATATTGGGATGCAAGATGGCTCACTTGCTAAGGAACAGAACCAAGTTGCCAATACAGGTCTTGTCAAGTTCTAAAATTCATGTTCTTTCTATAAGTGAATATCATAAGCTAAAATATATGTCTGATTTGTGAAAGAAAGACTCTGAACTACTACATGTTTATCTTTTTGCTTTTAAATTATTCTCAGAATTATTTCAGTTTTATTTAAAAATTACTGAATAGTAAAGAATTTCAGAAAATTCATATTAGTTCAATGACTATGTACTAGTTTGTGTTTATTCTAATACTGTCCATGTTGACCTTGAAGTTAGATGTTTCACATTATAAATCCTATGTGCTCAGCTTGTATTTCGTAGTCAAGAATTTCACTAAAACTTAAAAATGAAAGCAAATTTATTAAACTCAGGGAAACTGCCTCACATATAAAAACTCCTGTTATGAAATACCACAAGTTACAAACAGCTGAGTAGGTTTCAGCCTAGAGCAGCATTCATTAAACAAGTGTCTATTGATTGCCAACTCTTTTCATAACTCTCTAATGTGGACATTGGCATATTCGTATTATATTCTTACATCATATTCTTATTACTCAAAACTCCCTGCCTTCAAAGAGCTTTACCAATTAAGTAGGCAGAAAAGATGCGGTAACTATTAATCAACAAAAGCCAAAGTTAT
The DNA here is from genome assembly GCF_041146395.1 of Eulemur rufifrons. NCBI lineage: Eukaryota > Metazoa > Chordata > Mammalia > Primates > Lemuridae > Eulemur > Eulemur rufifrons. Next base: position 66,678,685 of record NC_090997.1, on the reverse strand, counting down.
GTAATATAGCAACTGTGAAATAAATCATGCTTTTTTTAAAAAAAAAAGTGCTCCAACTTCACGGCTGGAGGTGTTGACTGTAGGTTGAAGTAGTCACAGAAGCCTCACAGAAGGAAGGCAAGTGGATTGGCAGAGAGGATGGACAGCACTGGCCAGGCAGACACGTATGGTGGAGGTGGCCAGGCAGCAAATACAGGTATTGTCCTGAAGGTTTGTGTAGAGGAACTGGGTAAGGCAAAACTGGAAAAGGACAAGAGGCCAGATAGCCAAAGGCTTTGATTCTAGCTAAAGACTCTGGCCTTTGGCCTCCAGGTGATGGGGAGATATTGCACATTTTTGAGCAGGGGAGTGACATAATTAAAATTGTGCTTTAAAAAAGATAAATTTGGTAGGACTAGGCAGGATGGATTGGTGGGATTAGAACAGAAGCAAAGAAACTACTGCAATAATTCAGGTATAAGATGATGAGGTTCTGGACAGAAGTGACAACAGAAATAGAAGGAAAGAAATAAATGTAAGAGATGACTCAGAGGAAGACATGACAGTAGGAGAAGACTAGATATGGGAGGGGAAGACACAAAATACACTGATTTTAAATCCTATCTGGGAACTTTCATAGTTTACAAAGTGCATAGAGTTTATGAGACATCATAAATAATATTTGTGGTCCCGGATGCCATTGGATTCAAGGAGGATCTTGCTTTTACTCAGGGTAGCATGTCTTTTAGCAAAATATGCAGGAAACTCCTTCATTTTAAGAGATAATAAATTCCATTATAAAAATTACTGAGAGAATAATTTTATCTTTATGTCAAAATAATAATAGTAATAATAATTTCAGTTACAGAATGTGAGCACAATTAGATGAAAATTCAGATAAATTATTATGTTTCATTTACCTCCAAAATTCCAGTTTATTAGTTTAGCTGTTATTATATTTTCTACCATGCTGACTTTTAAAACTGAGAATTAAGTCTAAAATATATTATTTTCACAAGTATATTGATACAATTCTCTAGTATCTTGGGAGTTTTTTTAGTGCCTTTTTCCCAGGATTAATTCCATTGTCTTCAAAATGTCTTTGTATAATAATTGTAATACTTTACAGATGGAAAAATGGAGCCATAGGTAAATTGAATTAATGATTTATCCATGATTGTGAGCTGTGTGAGAGCTCAAGAATCTTTCTCTCTCTCCTGTGGGTCCAATAGACACATAGATAAAATCGGATTTGAAAGCAAGCAATATTCTTTTTAGCTGTTTATGTTTAGTAAAAATATTGTGTGCCAGGCAAATGCAATCTTCTTCCTTAACATATACACACAATACACACACACACACACGTACACACACACTTCATAGCATTACTCTGATATATATATCAGTTACTTCAGAAAGCAAGTGTCATTTTAGTATTACTTAGATGCTCTTTTTAATGCATCAAGTAAAACATATTGTGGCTTCTAATATTAATTCATTCCTCACTTAGCATTGTTAAAAATATTTATGATCTAGTACAGAGCAAAACATATTGTTATCCATTTTCCTCAGCTTTGATATGAAAGCATTCTTCAGCTGTTTCCTAAGGAGGAATCTTGTCAAAGTTTGATGGTAATTTATGTTGTCAGTCCATTAAGTTGATTTTATGGCAACCAACACAACTATTGTCCATTTATGAGAAACCTGAGGACCACTCTAGGTCTTCGCAAAGGCCGTTTGATACCTGCCCTCTCGTATGGCTGACCTTGAGGGGAGTTGAGTTGGGTAATTTATGGCAAACACCATCTAGGAAGACCCATTTGCAAGATTCACTGTCATTTAGTGCTAAATGATCATTGCTGAGTCCAGAGACAATCTGAGTTCCTGACAGAGCAATCCCATAAAAAATATTGCCTACCCACCCAGGTGTCCTTTCCAATTATCTGGAGTAGAAATTAATACTTTTAAAAGCTGCTAGTTTTTGAAAGGTTATTACAATTTATTCCAGCGGTTTCTTTTGCACATTATGATGAATTAGTTTATTACGCCATTATTTTCCTTGTCAGCTTTTTAGAAGATTGAACCATAATGTTGAAACATTAGTGTGAATGGCAAACATACTATTTTACAGCTGAGTAATATATTTCTTTGAGAAAAATGTGCTCAGTTTTTAATAACAGGTAATTTTATGTTTATGTTCCCTAATGCTGTTGTCAGGTATTATTTATTTCTGTTTGGTAAGAACTGGCGAACTTTCTTTTAAAATGTTAATGGTGGTTTAGACAGATTTTAGAGTCATAGTAAAAATATATTACTGAAAAGTAGAAAATATAAATTGTAAGTGTTTTCCCCTGAAAGCTAATACTTTATAAGGTTTTCAAGACACCAATTTAATATATAGTTACTTCCAGGGAGAATAATACTTCTGTCTTAACATTTTCTCTAAATGTAGTATGGGGGCATTTTTCATTCATTTTTCTAAAGTCTTAATGACTTTCACATTTTTCTTTATCTTCAATGATCTTTTAAACTTCTTTATCTTAAATGATTTGTAACTTCATAAGTCATTTGGAGGTATTTTGTAAAATAATATTAACTAGTTCTTTGATAGAGATTTCTTTTTTTTTTCAGAGTCACAGTTCTCTATTATATGTGTACTAAGATAGTAGAAAATATAAGTAATTTCCTATTTAACCAGGTATAAAAAAATAATCATTATACCTCCATATGACAAAGATTGATAAGAAGTATTCTAAAGAGTACTTAGTACACTATATTCATTCATATACCAAATATGTTTTGAATGCCTGTTATATGCCAGGCATTATACAACTATGTGGAGTTGGGGCATATCCATCTCAACATTTTAAAAATTGAAAAAAAATTGAAAAAAAAATCTTATTTCTGTTTTAATTAATTTTATTCTACAGGGTTTTTTTTGTTTGTTTTGTTTTTTTATTTCATCTTATTGTTATGGGGGATACAGAATTGCAGGTTACATACGTTGCCCATGTACCGCCTTTCCCCCCAAGTCAGAGCTCCAGGCGTGTCTGTTCCCCAGGTAGTGCGCGTTGCACCCATCATGTAGGTATATATCCCTCCCTTCCCCACCCCCCCTTCCCGAGTCAGCACCTTCAAGTGTTACCATTCCCCAAACGGTGCACAATGCACTCATTGTGTAGGCATACCCCCATCCCCTCCCCCACCCCCCCACTTCAGTCTGATATCCGATTGGTGTCGTTCCCAGATGTGTATTTAGGTGATGTTCAGGGAAACCAGTTTTCTGGTGAGTACATGTGATGCTTGTTTTTCCAGTCTTGGGATACTTCACTTAATATAATGGGTTCCAACTCTCTCCAGGAGAACCATAGAGATGTCGTATCTTCATTATTCCTTATAGCTGAGTAATATCCCATGGTATACATATACCACAGCTTACTAATCCAATCATGTATTCTACAGTTTTTTTAAAAAAAAGTAATAACACAATTTTCCAAAATTCTGAATCTTACGTAAACTGAGCATGTAAGCAAATTCAGTAATACTTTAGAAGTTTTACATTCGCTACCCCCAACCCAACAAGTGCTTGCCAAAGGAAATACTGTTTTTTGTTTTCTCATCAAACACTTTTGTTTCTTTAGCAAATGTTTTCAATATTGAATTATTTATTTTTGTTGATATGACTGAAGCAAATGTTAGCTTTAGTAGAATTAAGATTCAAAATATTATGTACATTTTTCCCATTATGCCAGAAAATTTCTTGATAATATATTAGGCTTATAAGGTGAATGTCAAAGTTTCTTTTGGGGGAGGGGGTGGGGATAAAGTTTTTATTGAAATATAACATACATACATAAAAATGCACACATAAGTATATAGCTCACTGGACTTTCACAAAGTGAGCAAACCTATATAAACTAGCACCTGGATCAAGAAACAGACATCATGAACATTCCAACAAACACCCCTGTTTCCTTCCAGCTGTCACCTCCCAGTGCTAGTAACCACTCTCCTGACTTATGACATCATCAGTTAGGTTAGGCTGTTTTGTGAACTTTATATAAATACAGTCATGACTTCTTTTCCTCTATAGTGATTTTGAGATTCATCCACATGGTTATATATGGTTGCATTTTGTTCCCATTGCTGCATGGTACATTCCATTGTTTAAATATACCATATTTAACAAAGGTGTGAACATGCTGTAGTGGAAGTTTTGTATTATGGTAAACCTGTTTCCATTTTGTTACACTCCAGCCAAGATTGGACATAGTAGGTGAAATGTGAAGATCTTGCTCAATCTGAAACTCCCATTGCCCCCCTTTTTTCTTTTTTTTTTCACTTAAACATTTTTATGATGATTTAGATGGAAGTTGTCCTTTGTCAGTTAATGTTTGTTCCAATCCTTTCAACTGTTTGTATCTGCTTTATAACATTCACTGTACTAACCCTTCTTCAGGATGGGGTGGGGGGGGGTGGTAACACAGTTTAGTTATGTCCTCAGGATAAAGTCTTAGTGAAAAATAAATAAATATTCTTTAGTTATAAAATAAATAAGTAAATAAATAAATCATATTTTATTTACGCAGTCTACTGTGAATGATCACTGGGTTGATTCTAGTTTGGGGTTGTTGTAAAAAAAATGCTGCGATGAGCATTATCATATATGTCTTTTGATGAAATATGAAAACATTTCTGTTGGGTCTATTCCTAGGAGTGGAATGGCTGGGTCACAGGACAGATAGACATTCAGCTTTCATAGATATGGCCAACCAGTTTTCATGAATCCAGGTAACCTCTTACAGTTACTAGTTATATTCCTTTGGACTTCAAGTTTAGAAATAACTGGGAAGAATTGAGTAAATAATTTCTAGATTTCTCTCAGGCTTTTAATTCTGTAATTCAGTACTTATTTACAATGGAGAGTATTGGCATAGACTTCAACAAAAGGCAGATAATGAGAATCTGCTATTTGGTTTTCCATTGTATTTCTCCATTTGCATTGGAATCTGGATTTGACTGTTAATGAATTTAAGCATTCACATTTTTATGCTAAATAATGAAATTACAGTATCTGATGCAGAAAAGCTGGAAAGTTTTCTAGCTTTCCCAGTCATGTGCTTTCATGTAATGCTGGTGGTAGAAACTAGCCACCAGTATTTTTACTGGAGTAGAACAGGGATTGTATACATAACACCTCACTCATGGTATTTTGCAAAGAACAATTCCTCGATACATTTTTGGTGAACACATTAATCTATTTTCTGAATAGTTTTTTATAGGCTTTGGGCATTGCATAGAATCCTGGCTCTGCCAACAGACTTTGGCCAAATTATTCATCTCCCCTTAGCATTATTTTTGTCATCTATTATGTGGAGAAAATAATAGTCCCTGTCTCATAGATCACTGTTAGAACAAAATGACATTGCACATGTAAAGCACTTTGCACATTTAATAATAATAAAGTCTACACATGATAAATACTCAATAAACAGGTGGTATTATCGTCGTCGTTCTTCAGTTTTAAGATGGGTATTCTTCCAACCTCTGTTTAAAGATAGTAAAGATTCTACTGCTCATAAATTAGAGATAGACATACTATGAAGTTAATTAGAACTTGACAACTAGATTTTATTCTTCTTTTTATTAATTTTTCCACAAATAATTATTGAGTACCTGCTACATGCTATGTCACTATGCAAGACATAGGGATTCCACCACAAACAGTTCAGACACTGTCCCTGAGTACAATGCTGTCGAGGCTTACAGGTCCTAGTTTTAGTGTAGTCAGACCAGGCATGAGGGAATGTCTAGCACATTAACTGCCATGTGAGTTGTATTTAACTCATGCTAGTTTTGAGCCTGGGGCCTCGTAAAGCATATGTAACTCACAGTTCTCTTCACCTTGGGAGCTGAGATAACTATTTTTCAAGTTACATATAACTCACACACAGAAAAATAAAAAATTTTTTATTAAATTAGGATCATTTTGTTTTCAAATTTTTACTCTATTTTTGTAATAAAACACCTTGGCCTCAAGGAAAAAAAATTTTTTTCTAGTGTGGCAGTCAGTTTGCTAGACACCATGGTTTTGCACAAGAGAGGCACTTCACTTCAGGAAGACTTCTTGCAGGAAGCAACAGCTGATGGATGTGTAGGAGTTAATCAGGTAAGAAAGGGGTAACCAATCAGGAACAAGAATGCACCGAGCAGAAGAAACAGCATGAGAGGACAGGAAGACTTTCAGAAAGCCTGAAGCTTCGAAGACTGAGTATGGGGAAAAGAAAAGGAAAAGTGTCAGGAAGAAAGAGGTAATGCTAAAAAAGCAAGCAGGGACCGGTCCATTAAGGCCTTGTAGACTGGACTTTTGGATTTTGGACTTTATCCTGAGGGCAATTAGAAGCCATTGAATAGTTTTATTATTTTTAATTTTTTTTTGAATGACAAATAAGAATTGTATATATTTACAGTATACAATGTGATGTTTTGATATATGTATACATTATGAAATGGTTAAATCAAGCTAATTAATATATCTATTATCACATACATATTATCATTTTTTGTGTGTGAGAATATTTAAGATCTTCTCTCTTAGCAATTTTTGAGTATAATACATTATTACTAACTAGTCACCATGCTGTGCAATAAATCTACCAAACTTATTTCTCCTGTCTAATTGAAACTTTGCACCTTTTGACCAACATCTTCCCATCCCCCCACCCTGACTCCCAGCCCTCACAGCCACCATTCCACTCAGAGAAGCCAATAAATGGTTTTAAATGTGAGTATCGTGATCAGATTTGCATATTAGAAAGAACATTGGTGGTGCAAAGTAAAGACTAAGTGAAGCAGAGTAGAGGTAACAGTGGTCCAAATTCAGCTCTCAGCAGTGGGATCAGGAGGAGAGGGTGGGTAGAAAGTCTCCCACTTGGAAATCTGGGAGGGTACCCATAATTCTAGCTAATACAATGGGATGGATAGTCATGGTAGTCACTGGAGGAAAGGATGCAAAAGCAAGAGCAGGTCAAAGGTGGAAGATGATGCATCCCACAGGGGCGTGTTAAGATTGAAGTGCCTGTTATTATCTAAATGCAGAAGACACAAAAGTGTTGAATAAATAGCTTTGATTTCATGAGAGAAATCTTTTATGAAGATGTTAACAACGTGGTAATTGCAGCAGCCATGGACATAGCAGGGATTGCCTAAGCAGAGCTTTGAGTGAGAAAAGAGAGGCCTAGAACAGGACCCTGAAAAAAAGCCATATTTAAGATATAGGTGGGAGGAGAGAAACCTCAAAGGACACTGAGAAGGAACAGTTACAGAGGTGGTAGGCAAATGTGACAAGTATAGTTACCAGGGTGACCAATGGTAGGAAATCTTTCTAGAAGAATGGAATGAATGGTGAAGAGTGCAAGATGCTGCCAAGATGTGAAATCAGCTGGGTATTGAGAGTGTAACCACCAGATCTGTCAAAAAGGGGATCTATGGAAACTGCTAAGCAGAGGCAAGCTTTGAGCAAGCCAGGGTACAAATATAAATGGAAACATAACTAAGGGTTGGAATTCCAGGTAGAGGTGATTTCTCAATAGCTCATTACATAACTATATTTTTAAGATAGTTACACTATTATCTGTTAAATACATATCCTTAATCTTAGCATATCTTTAAAATACATACCACTTTTGATCACAATACAGTTTTTGTCACTGTTTTGACATTGACCTTTGAATCATAAAAATGTTCTTTAGAAGAATATGAATTTTATGGCCTAATCCAATTGTCAGAAACTTGCCTCTTGGTGAACCTCAGCTGAGAATTCTGAAGAAACAGGAATAGGGTGGGGGAGGAGATTCTCTTTGGAGAATTACTTTTGGAGAGTTTTTGTTAGCGTTGGAAAGAATGTGGAAGCACAGCATAGAAGAATTCCAAATGGAGGGATCGTTTCCGTCCTTGCATGTACATATATGCAGAGTCAAGCTCAGAGAGAGAATAGACTCCTTGGAGGAAAAGTCAGTGATTCATTATTTTGAGTTAAGAGGGGACATGTTATAAATCACAAGCAGGAGAAACACAGTTCTGTTTTCCCTGCTCTGTTCCACTGTTGAAAATTAATTTTCCTCAGGATTTTTTTTTTTCCTGGTGGCTGTTATTTACAGTATTGTCCACTCAGCCTGGCTCATTCATTTCTACAGGCAGTTTGTGCTGGTGCGCCAAGGTAAAAGCATAGCAAATTAGTTTAGGGACTTGCAGGAACTCTATGTGAAAGCACTGCTTCTATTTCAATCTATAAATGTAGGGTGTGTTTATTATCACATTTCATGCCAAGCCCAAGCCAGTTTACTATGTGACAGAGATTTGAAAAGGACAGTGTTTGGGGGAATTTTCCTTTTAAAACTAGATCAGGTGGCTTAGGTGTATGATATAATGGGCCTTTCATGGACTCTGCATCTTCACACAGTGGTTTTGTTGCTTCATGGGTAGAGCTAAGAAGCTGGCATTTTGTGGAGCAGTTGGCACGGTCTGTGGCAGAGCTGTCCCTTGTCCCTCAACTCCCACATGGGTCCCCTTCCTCTCAGATTGAGCATGTGGACCAGGCACTGGGCTGAGGACTTAAATGCACTCTCTTCTCATTTAATCTCCATCAGAGCCATGAGGTCAACTCTATAATTCTACCTATTTTACAGAAAAGGAAAGTCAGAATCTGAGAAATTAAGTAATTTTCCTCAGTACACACCTAGTAAGACCTGGATTCAAACCCAGATTTCTTTCACAGTGGACTAGTGGCACTAAAGAGTGTTTGTCTTCTTTTTTCTTTTTTCCTAAGTTTTGAATACAGTCCACTGGCTTGGTTAACACAAAACTAATATCTTTGTCTTCTGGTTCTACCACTGGCTTCACTTTACTCTCTGTTCTTTTTTTCCTTTCTCCATTTATTTATATCCTATTATTTACATCTCTGCAGGACACTTAAAATTAGGGTAGGGGAGGAAGAAGGGGTCACTTTATTAAGTCACAAGATAAAGTAGTAATTAACAAAACTTAGTATCATAATAAAATATGATATATAATAAGTAGAGCTAAACACATTAGTATTAAGCATAAGAGATATTGTTCTACAAAGTAATTAGCATAAAATTGTTCAATGAATTCTTCTCAAGCACCTACTATTTCAGGACTCATCTCTGTGCTAGGTCAATAGCAGGGAGCAAAATGGATGCCTGTCCTCCAGGAGCGGATATTCTGTCTGGGCGTGAGGGTGGGGGCTGGGAGCAGACAGTAAACACACATACAAGGGCAGTGGAACAAAAAGGCAAAGTCAAGTCAAATGGATAGAAAACTCCAAAGGGATGGGAGGAGAGGGGTTGCTTTCTGATGTAAGGCAGTCAGGGAAGACTTTTCAGGTGAGATGACATTTGACAGAGGTCACAGGGAGCAAACCCTGCCCATGTCTTGGTGAACCAAATCTCAGGAAAAGGAAACATGACCGGCAAATGCCTGAGGCAGGAACTTGCTCTGTGTGTGTGTGTGTGTGTGTGTGTGTCCCTTCCCCTGCCTCGCCAAGCAAGGGGACCAGATGGATCAGGAGGGGGAAAGGAGAATGGCAGGAAACTAAATCAGAGGTAACTGGGGAGAGGGGTGGTCTGATTTGTAGGGCCGTGTGCAAGCCGATCAGGGATTTTAGTCAGACAGAGTAAACAAGGCACATTTACAATTGATACTGCTTTAATACATCCAATCTCAGTTTTACCAGCTTGCTCCTCTTTGGGGTTTCTTTTTAGTTATAAATAGTGCCGACTGGAGGACTGAGCAGGATCATTAAATAAGCAGGCTTTCACTCCCCTCTGTCCCCCCTCCACCCTGCCCCCAGGCAGACAGCAATAATTGATCACAGATTTCTCTTCTAGCCACACCACTAAAGGTCAGAGCTGGCCAAGAGGTGAACCATTTCAGACATAGCCTTTAATATTCAGATATCACCAGTTCACTATTATACTATGTCCAAGAGCCAAATCTCCAGCATCTGGATTTACCTTTGCTTCTGCCTACTTGTCTTACCCATGGACTAAAACTTCCTGTGATTTATCCTGTTCCCCACTGAACCCACTCCTGCCCTGTGTGCACTCAGTCCCTTTGAGCCCCTCAGTTCTTCCCTGCTCACTATTTTCCACTTGAAGGGACCTGAACAGCAAAGAGCTGAAGACAAAATAATCTTGACCTTTCTGGATATTAGTTTCCACATCTGCAAAATGGGTCTGATCATGCCCAGACTGCAGGGCTGTTGTGAGTACTAAGGTATTAGCCATTAATAAAATGAGTGTTGCTGCCACTACTCGAGCCCTCGATCTGATAGAAGGAAAGGGGAGGAAAAAAGAGGGCCCCAGAAACTTGAAGTGGAAGAAGCAGAGGGGGAAATTACTTACATTTTGTACTGGCCTCTAGGTTTACCATTCTGCCACTCCTGTCATGCCTGGTTGAGCATAGAAAAGTTAACTATAGTGAAATAGGACAGAATAAGATAGTCCAAGACAAAGACTTCATCTCTCCACCAATATGATGTGATGGGAGTGCGCCCTGTAGAGAACATGAATATAAAGATGGGCATTAGGCAGATCTTGCCATTGAGAGGGGTTGAACTTTTTCAACAGGTATGTTGGAAGTAACAGTGTATCAGTGGAAATGTAGAAGCAGACAACATTTGTAAAATTAGGATATATAATGGAATTTCAAATAGAAATGTAAGTATTCCAACCTATAGGTGGAGCATGGTGGTTTATGCCTATAATCCCATCATTTTGTGGGGCTGAGGCTAGAGGATCACTTGAGTCCAGGAATTGGAGACCAGCCTGTTGTTATTCAATGGGGATTACTGAACACAATTCAGTTAGTTGTTCCCAAACAGTACAGACTCAGATTTAGGACCTGGGACACCCCCCAACCCCACCAGCAGGGAACAAGAGGTCATATATATCAGCTGTTAGTACTCTGAGGAAGCCTAAACCAGGAGACAGAGCCCAATATCTGAATGGCAGCAGTGACCACATTAGCACTACCACAGGCATCAGAGCAATAAAGGGATGTTTCAATGAACAAGTTAAATACTGCAACTGGCAATATTCAAGCAGATATGTAGGGTCTCAACCATAGGCTGGGGCCAGAGGCAAGACTACAACTCCTTATAGAGTTAAGAGGGCCGAGAGAGGTAGGGGGACTAGTTCTAGCACAAGGCAAACTGCAGAGCATGGAAATTATTAGGCAGGTTCCCCAGCAGACTCAGTTAACGAAACTGAGAACCAGTAAACCCAGACAAGGCAGAAGGTTTGCACTCAAGTCAAAGCACAGGCTGCAGCCCTAGAAGTAAAGCCCACATGATGCAGAGGTCCTGGATTCCTCCTGACGGGGGCTGACTGGTCAAGGGGCAGGCCACTGGGATGGGACCCACGTGGGAGGTGGGACTACGGAAGAGAAAGTGCGTGGAGGCTGAGAACTGAGCCAGCACTGGCTCCTCTATCTAACGCTCAGCAAAACCCACTTTGGCTTCTGGACTTCCCTGGGCTGCAGGATAAAATTCTGAGAAGAAAAACGAGAAAAGCAAGTCTGTAGAATTGCCTGGGGGTTTCAAACTCCTCCTTCTTTATAAAAACCACTTCATGCTTAGCTCAGGTAGTAACAGAATTATTTCTAATCACCTAAAATTTTATCTCTAACTGGATTTCAGTAGAGAATCATGTCCTCCAAAGCTTTAAATTCTAGAGCCAAAAGTAAAAAAAGTAGGTGTATTAATAATAGTGAATTATTAGAGTAGTGTGTGTCACATGGATATGTACACAGAGAAGAAAGTGTGTGCTTGCAGCAAATAATTACTTTTCTTTGAAAATGGAAAATTTTGTGCTAATATTAAGAATTGAGATTGAAATTTTATTTTGAATAAGTTAAGGTACATAAATTTGAAACTGCCAGCAGGCAATTAACCTAGCCACAGAGAACAGGAGATAAGAATATAGCTGAAAGTGTTGAATGGGAAAAGAAGGACCTTAAAGACACTGGCACAAGAACTTCTGTTTTTCTATTTTAATTTACAGTTTCTAAAGTGTTGATATAATTTCCCACAGTTTTACATAATTTGATTGTGATTGTCTTCCTTCAGAGGGGCTGTGAATATATTGGAATTTATTGGGCAAATGCTTATTCAGAGACAAATTGTTGTTCCTCTTCTACTGGCTTCCAGAAAGAGGTTATGCTAGTTCATTTGGGTAACTGGAATCCTGTTCACCAGAAAGCTAATCAACAAGATGGCTAGTTACATTTATGAGCATTTCTTTTAGAGGCATTTAGTTTCAATCCCACAGATGGTAGCTGCAGTCCATTAGTTTCTGAGCCAAGCTTTTCAGCGTCCTATTGTACTTAGCAAGATTGCTATTGCAGCAACACAATTATTCCAAATTCGGCGAGAGTCAGTGGGCCTAAAACAAAGCTGTGCCATAGCAGCTTAATCCCAGCTCACCTTCCCTTTTACTGGATAAACAATCAAACACCTGCTGAATTTTGTTCCACATAATGAGAACATCTGATCAACAAAGATCAAAGAACACTGACATGTGATCTTAAAACCAATATAGTAGAACCCCATTATAGAAAAGATTTTTATTACATGGTTTCAGATAGGCATTTTGTGGGTCAAATATGCTGCCCAAAACAAGCAATGCCAAAAAATCCTGACTCAGCATGGTTAATTTGTAAGGCCCATGTCAATCCTTTGCCTCATGATCAGCATTTTTGGGTGCTTCGTTCTATCAGAATCAGCCTTCTTTTGAATGACTTGAAAATGGCCATTTAAAATTTACAGGAGCAAGAGAATATGTGCTTTCTGGTTTTTTATTCATGCTTTTAACAAGCAATAAAAATGCAAGACGAAAGGATATTAAGGATGTTTATCTTCCTAGTTACACTAGAATTCCCACTTTCAAGAATAAGCAAAAAACTTAAAGCTTTGAAAATGTCCAAAACACAAGCTTTCCAATGTAATTCACATAAGACACCTTGACTGTCCCTTCTGGGTTTTGTTCCCTCCATGTTTGTAATGAATAAATAAATATGGCCACAAATGACAACGCTTTCAGAGTTTTCTTGCAATTACTGAATATACCTCCTGCACTCTGCTGTTAACTCCTTCTCTGAATCTTTTTTTAATTATTGTGTGTACTGTAGAGAGTGCAAATCCCCCTTTCCTTCTCCCACCGTACCTAAATAGCTTGTGAACTCCCATATTCTTCATAAAACCTCTTCTGAATGAAAATGAAATAGGGCTTGCCACTCTGGTTCTTCATATTAAGTTCTAATTGCAACAGCTTTCCCTAGTTTCTCTCCTCTGTAAAGGGCGCTTGTACAATTAATTTCTTATATACGGAGTAAATATTTATTTTGATGTACCTAGTCAAAAGGGCAGCTGGGTCTCTATATGGTTGCTTATGAGATTTTCTGTCTTAGAAAACTTTAAGAAGTCAAACACTACTGAAAAACAGTCATTTTGTACCGTATGCAACTGAAGCTCGATGGCACTTAATGGTGTTGTTTATGTTAATGGTTGTGTGGACATAGGGTGTGCGACATCTAGATCTGTGTGAAAACCACAGTATGCACGAATAACCATACAGGTTAAAACAACTCCACAGGACATTCAAACCAGTTAATTGCATTGGATGTGTTGTTATATTAATTCTGTTTATGTGACAATATTGAGTAAAAGACTAGTTTTCAGTAAGTATACTTGATGACAGCCAAGAAAAACATAGTTAGCCATTCCCTCCTCCCTACAGAATACAAATTCCTGTACATAAAAGTAACACTAGCCAAAAATACAAGTGCATCCTCCTAGCACAAATAGCTTCACTTCTTTTCTTGCTAAATGTTGATCTAACCAACAAAGAGAAACTGTATTTTAACCCTGTTTTTTCTTGTCATAGAGGGTGCAGAATTACCAAAGTTTTGGACAGTGTTTTCATTCATTTGGGACTACTTTTGAGTAGTTGATAAAAAACTAAACTTTTATAATATCCTGGATTTAAAAAAATTTAAAAAATATTAAACTTTTGTATACGTATATTATACTTTTTTACATGTTATTTTAGGGGGATTTAAACTCCTGCTGACCTAAGAATTGTTATGTCTAGAAAAATGACTTTATGGTACCTAGAAGTGAAATTTCAAATTCAAATTACTCTAGAGGTAATATGTATTTTTTTTCTTATATCAAACCATTCTGAAATCATGATTTTATGCATTAAGATGAAGGAGACTATATTTGTTATTACAAAAAGATCCAAAGTGACAAAAGCTTAACTATAATTGAAGTTTATTTCTCACTGGCCTAACAATTTGGAGTGAGCAGTCCGGGTTGCTAGGGTGGCTCTGCTCCTTAAGGTTACCCCAAAACTCAGGTTCCTTCTGTGTTGTTTTCAATCATCTTCATCTTCGTGGTTGAAACTATGACTGGTGCTCCTGGCCAGAGAGGAACAGAAATAAATGGCAAGAAACTTTCTTTTAAGTGATGTGGAAGTTGCATACATCACTTCAGCTCACATTCTTTTAGTGAGAATTCAATTATATGGCCACATCTAGCTGCAAGGGAAGCAGAAAAATAGTCTGTGGCAGTACCCTTCCAAATCTGTGCCTCCTGATAGCCAAATAATGGTGTGCTTTCAAAATCCCACCCAGTCTGGGCATCCAGCACAAAGTTACATGCCATCTTTTCCATCAAAAACAGAGATAGCACCCATGTGCTAGTGATGTATAAACAGACAGTTAAGTTGTCTGGCTCTACCCACGTAGTCCCAATATATAGTGTTGGCATAGAAATAGTATAACTACAATAAAATCTCCCATTCAAAACAGAAGGAATGGGAAACACATAGCAGTCTCTGATCCATGCCAATGATGAAACTGCTACTCAGGAACCTCAAAGACTCCTTGCCCTTCCGGGTCCCTTTCTTGGACCCTGGAGGACTCTCTTGGTCATCTATCTCCATGGCCTCTGACTTTCCTCTCTGGGAGGTTCTTCCTTGTCCATTATTCTCCTTAGCCACATCTGAGGTGTGATACAGAGAATACCCTGCTTTGTGGGCCTCAGTTAGGGATTGAATAACTGCAGGCTTTCATGGGCCAGACTTCTGCTTTCTTTAGCAATACAATTCTTTCTGAATTTAGTAAGCTTACTCCAGTCAGCAGTATCTTTGATTCTGCAAGGAAAATGTTGATTACCCTTTTTTTAATTACTCCGTAACGGTGCTCACAGATTTCTATCTCAAATATCCTACTTAGCAGTCTTTATGGTTGGTCATCAAAATAAAGCACTCTACTATCAAAGACTGCTTCTTGTAGAACTATGGTTTATAGAGAAGAACCATATATAGAAGCAACTGGGATAGATATATATTTTTTAATATTAGTGGGAATGCTGAAAGCAATTTTATTTCCAAATCAGACTGATTTTTTCCTATTGAAAGTGATGAGGCTTTGGACTCATTTAGTTAGCCAGTCCCCAGTAGCAATCCACTTCATTGCAACCTTAGGAAGATGTACCTTCCTTTCAGCTGTCCATTGGTTTAAAGGTGATGAGGCATAATGGTAACAACTCAGTTAAGGTCACTTTCCACAAATTATTTAAATTCTGCACTATTTTCAGAATGGTCATCCCAGAGCAAAGGCCTATGACTTGGTGGCAAATAGCCACGTTCCTGCTGAGTGAAGGGCGGTGCCTTTCGAGGCACAACCACAGGAGCACCCCCTCACACACGCAATGCCCCAGGCAGCTTGAGACTCAGCTCTCACTTCTGCATCTGCTGAGTTTGTTTGCTTGGGTGTCCTCGATCCTGCCTGCTCCACACACTTGGTCTCTCCCATTTAATCTTTACTGTTTTGGCATCTCTCATTTTCTCTTTATATAAAACACCCTGGCCACTCCAAATTCACTCCTTCTGATCAAGCAGGCTCTGTGTCCCTATGCAAACATTCCCATCATTCCTCTGATTTCGGAATCTGCCTTTCCAAACCCAACATTGTCATTTCATTTCAGTTTTGCCTTAAACCAGGGCCCACACGAGCCAGGCTTACTGCTGGGGGCCATGGCAAATAACACCTGAGATGAAACCTGAAGCACTCTAAGCCATTGTGAGAAAGAGTCCTCCATGATAAAGAAAATCTATTCCTGAGAAGATGATGAAATGTCAGCGTGAGGTGTTTTGTGTTGTTTTAGTGAGGCAGCCTTTGAGCTGTGTATGAGATAGGACTGGAATGTGCTATCAGGACCAACCTAGAAGTGCAAACCCAAACTCTGAGTCCAGAAGTTGAGGGAACGTGGACAGAATATCAGAACCTAGTGTGTCTGAAAGGTCAGGTTCAAAGCCAAGATTCTCAGGGTAAACCATGAGGGACAATAAGAAGTGAGTGTCAGGACAGGGATGAAACCAACATAGAGAACCAACTGGGGTAAAGAAGGGGGGCAGGTGAGGGTAATTTCCACAAGCAAGAGTTGAGCATGTTTGAAGGGCCCAGGCTCTGCAGGCACAGGTACGCTGTCACCTGGTGAAGTTTCCCACCGTTCAGGTCCTGACCAACACCAGAGCAGTGAGCTAGGCAGACACAAACATTTATTGAACAGCTTTTACATGTCAGGCGCTGTCATAGGAGCTTATACAAAGATTGCTTATTTAACTCTAGCAACACCACTTTGAGGTAGGTATCAACTCTTAGCATTTTACAGATGAGAAAACTGCAATATAGTTCAGATCATGTAGCTACTAAGTGTCAGAGCTAAGATTGGTGCCCAGTTCTACCTGATGCCAAACGCTTTGCCTTTTCCATCTAGAAGAGAGTAGAGTATATGGGTTTTCTGGGTCTGCCACCTCCAGTTTTCTTTTCTCTGCTTGCCTACTGTAGATTTATTTATTTGAGGACTATCTTCTGGAAAGGAATTTCTCTCATCAGTAAATGCTCATTTTGGTCATGTGGTAGGACCTTTTGGAGAGTTTAATTTCAGGCCCTTGTGTGGGACCATTATGCAACTTATCACAGACAGACCCCAAGGCTGAAACAGATTTCTTTCTTTGTGATGTAAACAAAAATGTCTTTATCAAGCATTGATTTTGTTTGTGAAATTTAAATCTTTGAACAATGACTTGTGGGAAATCCAGTTAATAATGTGATCACTTCGTTAAATGCATTGGTCATAGGTCACCCAAAGGCGATGAGAGGTCTTCCAATGTTTGGGGACACTGCATGCTTGTCTTTGTATAGTTCAAAACAGAATGAAAGTCTTTCAGCCTAAAAACACTGGAAAGCAGTTCTGATAGGCAAGTAAGTCATCTGTCTTGTCAGACGTGGTTCTGTGCCAGTCTGCTCCAGCTAACGAGTGGAGAGTGGTGAGCACAGTTGCCACTGGGAACTCGTGGAGTACGTTTACACTGCCTGCGGCTTTCCCACTCGCTTCTCTCTTGAAACCTCATACCCGTGTCAACATAAAAGATACAGAGAGGTGAATCTCTAAGCAAAAATTGTTTTATTTGAGAATAATATACAAGAATTAAGACTGCAACCTGAGGCATACATACAGACCAGGATGGCCTCCGGTATGTCCAGAGAACAAAGGGAAAGATTAGGGTTTACTGGGGAAAGGGATGGTTATGCACATTGTTTTGAAAGAAAGCTTACTGGTGCTGTTAGCATCTTACAAGAGCTGGCCAGCTCTGATTGGCAAGTGTCAGTAGTTGTTAGGTAGGACTCGTAACCTTAGAGTTACAATTAAGCCCTTGTAGTTTTGTGCTTGGACGTGCGAGACTGTGACAGGCAAATGTTCTTGTCCAAGTGGTTAGCTGTCCTTGTACTATGAGCTGTCTCCTGTGTGACTCATGTAGTAAGCTGAAGTTTGGAAAAATTCCCTGTGATAGTTCCTGTTATCAGGCAAATGATGGGTGAGAGCCCTTCCTTCATGGCCCTCCCTGGTCCATTTGCCAGGGTTTGACACTAGAGACTCTATTTTGGATCTTACAGCTTTCATACCCCAAACTCTACTATTGGAACAGCAATAATACTGCTTATCTAATCACTTCTTATTCTGCAATGGACATGCACAAGTTCCTAAGAGAAATAAAAATCCAGAAGAGGAATTAGCCAGTGATTATATACAGTGATCTCCCACTGAACACAACATTGTCATTGTTAACAATATTATTGTTGTTAACAATCATTATTATTATACCAGACATTTATGTACTGCTTATTATATGCCAGGCATTGGTCATTGCTCTAGCACATTTTTCTGTTTTTTTTTTTTTGTTTGTTTTTGTTTTTGAGATAGGATCTTGCTCTATTGCCCAGGCTGAAGTACAGTGGTGTGATTATAGCTCACTGCAGCCTCAAACTGCTAGGCTCAAGAGATCTTTCTGCCTCAGCCTCCTAAGTAGGTAGGATGACAAGCATGCACCACCACTCCTGATTAATTTTTTATTTTTATTTTTATTTTTTTTTTAGAGATGGAGTTTTGCTATGTTGCCCAGGCTGATCTTGAACTCTTGGCCTCAAGCGATCCTCCTGCCTCAGCCTTCCAAAATGCTGGGATTACAGGCCTGAGACACTGTACCTGGCCTGTACTTTGTAAATATTAACTCATTTAATCTTTATAATAGTCCTTTGAAGTAGATATTATTATTATTCCAGTGTTACAGATGAGGAAACTAAGGCACAGACCCAGTTAAATAACTTACCTAAGGCCAGATGTCTAGTGAAAAGCAACCACTGAAATTATGCTCCCTATTTGAAGGAACTGATAATGAGACAGATTTAATGAGTGACAAATATTTTGGAGTCAGTAAAGGGAAAAGAAAAGTCTTAGTGAACTCACACAGAGAACTTACTCTGTTTAAGGTTACGCTCTTATCTGTGGCCACCATCCACCACTTGTATCTCTTCTCCAAAAACCTGAATTTTTTCCTCTGTGAATGTGTTTAGGCAAGAATAATTTCTGTGATGCTAAGGCAGGAATTGGTGAGTGAGTGAGAGGATAACTTTTATGTACTTAGTAACAGTCCAGAGGAAGTGATGCCAGTCTTCACAGCACTCCTCCCTCACCCTTCCCTATCCCCCGTAAATGGCTAGGAAGTCCTTGATATAAAACCGTTCCATATGCAGAGCTCCCAAAGACTAGATTGGTCCAATGCTGTCATTTTAGCCTCTCTCCTGAGACTTTGAAATAGTTTTCTTGTACAGAATACTTTCTATAATGGCATTTACCATATTGTGATTTTACCTGTTAGGGGGGAAAGATGATCATACCTGTTGGTGATATAGTTATTCTTTGCAAACATTTTTCAAAGATTGTCACATTTAAATCCTATGGGGCTCACAAGGTTTACACTATCCTCACCCACCGTTGAAGTGACCACACCCTTCCTTCTGCCAGCCATGCTCACCTCCCATGACTCAAGTCCCTGCTGTGTGGCCATATTCAGAGTTTCTACATGGGATGGATTTTTAATGAAAAATACAAAGAAGGTTGATGACATTCCTTTCTGATGTTACTTCATTTTACTCATTCTTTTTACTGGTTTGCCAACCCCAAACTTTAGTCCTTATTTGAACCAGGATGTTTCAGTTTTTTGAAACCCTCATTACAGTTGCACAACTCCTATAAGGGTGTGCTCCTCACACCCCCTTCTGAGAACTCTGCACAAAGGTGGGAAGCTATTGCCCTTGAAACAACCAGACAGTGATACTCCAAGTAGAAAAGCCTAAGAAATAAAGATGACAGAGAAAGGGAGGCAGTACATGACATGAAAAATTAAAGGGCAGGGCACTGTTTTGTGAAAGAGAAAGGAGAGAAAAGCTGGAAACAAAGAAACAGCATGAATAGTACAGACAATCAGGTATAGAAAATGAAGGAAAAAAACACAGGATAGAAAATGAAACAGAGAAGCATTTGTTTTATTCAGATAACGTACGGATCTGAGGACCATTAAAATATTCCGGCAGTCATTAGCATGGCAGGCTTCTGTGCAAAAAACTGCATGAACTATCACCTTGGATAGAGTATGACGATGGCAAGACCCCAAGAACACTGGCGGTCTCGAACTGATGTCCCCAGGCCGGGAGCCAATGGGCAGGAAGGGCAAGCTCACCTTCGCAGCCTCCCCTTCCGAACAGCCTCTGCTGCCTTGTCACATTCCCTCTGAGTTTCATGCACTTGGTATTGTACATATTGTTAAAATGAAAATTAAAACTGTCATCCTTGGGTGGCTCAGGCACATTTATAATTTATCACCTTCCTTTACAGTTAAAAAGAACAACCCGGGAAATGCAGCTTAGCTCTCACTCACGAACTCTCAGCACTGCATAAAGCATGCTTGAGCCTCATAGGACAGATATACTGCACACATTTAGCATATTTATTTCTCCCCTTGTGGAACTTTTTCTCATCCCTGGTATGCTTAGCTTTAAATGTATTCAGAGGCTATAAATATTACATGGAATTTTGAGATCTGAAAAATAACTTCTTCATCACTGATTTACTGATATGCTGAAGAACAAATTTAGTATCTATGTTTATATGATAAAAATTTCCAGTTAATACACTGGCCTGTTTTTAGCCCTCCATGGCAATGCTGTGATTACATTTCAATACTTGAGTGAAAAGGAGAAAAGGGAACCGATTTAGAATGAACCCAGGTGTCTGCCCTTGGTTTCTGGGTACATGGAGATTCATGAAGTCAGGGAGGCAGGAAGAAACACAGGTTTCCAATAGTAAAGTTGGTAAGTACATTTTAATGAGGTAGTATAACCAAATGTACTCTTTTGATATTAAAATTATGTATAGTACACTCATTTTCAAAATGCCATTTTGTTCCCCTGCGAATAAGAATCACGGTTACTACTTCTTAAGTACTTGATTTATTCCAGGCACTGTTGCTCATCCTGTCTTATTCAATCCTTCTAACAACCTTGTAGGTATATTTCTGCAGTTTACAGATGAGGAAATTGAAGCAGAGAGAAATTAAATAACTTGCTAAAAAATCACACAACTGTAATAGTAAATACAAAGAGCTGCCTGGCTCCAAAACCCTTCTCTTTGCCTCTTCCTTGTATGGCTTCCCATGTGGAAAATAACAAACTAGCCAATTTTTTTTTTTTTTTTTTTTTTACAGAAGAGCTGGTGGCTCAATCTCTGAGCAGCCCTCTGTGCGCTCCTCATTGTGCTGCTCTGTCCAAGGTGCTCTTCCACGTACCCTCAGAGCAGATCTGATGATACCAGTGCTCTGTGTTAGATTCACAGCCAAGGGGAGGGTGGAAGAAGTCAGCAATGTCTAGTGCTTTCCAAGTCTTCATTTGCTTTACAAATGATCTTAGAAAGTTATAACAAGCATGGAGGGAGGGGGTAGACCTTGAAGATTTTCTACTTCATCTCAAACATCTAATGCATCTCAAATTTCAGCCAGTCACACACAACCTTCATGATTTCAGCCAGATCTACCCACCACTTTTATGATTATTTGATACATCATTTAAATAAAGTTTTTAAACTTTTAATGATATTATAAAAGAAATTTTTATATCACTATCATAAATGGCAAACCAGTATCATTTTTCATAAATTAAAGGTAACCATAAAAATCCAGACAAAACATTATTAAATTCTAGTCCAAGATTTCCAAAACACTTTGAAATTGATAGCCAGGTCTTTCTTGTGGTGCATATTAGAAATTTTTTGAGAAGTATTAAAGATATGTGGCATCAAATTAAGATGTTTTTCCTTGAATAAATAGGAGGATAAAAAAAAAAGAAGTAGAACAAAGTAACTCATTCCCCAGGTAGTTCAGTGTTATTTAATGCCATGTCTGTGTGTTACTTATTGGCATCTCTAGCATAACCAGTGGTTTGTGTCATCACTTGGGAAAGTCTGGGGAACAGACATTCCTCATATTTTAGAAAAGAAAGGAAGAGGAAAGAAACTAAGATCCAGAAAGGTGAAATGACATTTTATGTTTACACGTCTGTTACCTGACATCCAGCATTTAGTAGATGTTCAATGAATGAATGAACATTTGGACATATTTGCATTTTAAAATCAAGTGTGGATACTAATTCTGTCACTACCACTTTCTGCCAGTATGACCAAGACACAGGTGGTCTCTTGGCTCCCAGTAACATTCTTGTTAATGCCACATACTGCCTCCCAGGTTGAAGATGATACATAAATAAATGGTGGTTAAGAGAGCGGGACATAGATTCTGTGACAGGTCCAAGCTCTGCAAGGAAAAACCTAGCACAGAGTTGGGAATCCAACTTATGTGTTATTTAAGTAATAGTGTATGAATCTTTAGATAGATAAATAGGAATCTTGTTGTCTACTTCCTTCTGAATGCAACAGCTAAGTTCGAGTCTGTTCATTAAGCATACCTGCCATGTTTCAGCACTATCCACATAGAGTAGAGTTAGAGATAAATGGGTCTGCTTATGCTGAATCACCCAGAAGATGAAGTGGTCTACAAAGGCATGCTCTGTCTTCCTCACCTTTTTTTTTTTTTTTCTGTTCTTTGTCCTCAATGTCATTGGGAAGAATTTCAACTCTGAGGTCTTCATGGACTTTTACAACTGCTTTTCCCACCTGCTTCAATTTCCCCAGACACAGTTGCTAGAGAATGGCCACCATTATGCCATTATATTAATGCATCCCAGATGGCCCAGCTGCTCAGCACCAAAGCTGAGGGATAGTTGGAAACTAAAAGCTGCTTCAGCCATTGAAGCAAGAACAAAAGAAGTGCATCTGAAAGGAGAGGGGGAAGAAGATCCAGGCAACAGGGCAAAGATGTGCCTGTGGAACCGAATGGTGCTGCTCCTGGCAGAGTACACCTCTGCTACAGGCTAAATATTTGTGTCCCCCAAAAGTTTTTATGTTGAAATCCTAACCCCAAGGTGGTGGTATTAGGAGGTGGGACCTTCAGAAGCCCTTATGAATGGGATTAGTGTCTTTATAAAAGAAGCCTGAGAGAGCTTCTTGTCCCTCCCATGTGAGGACACAGAGAGAAGGCACCATCTGTGAACCAGGAAGCAGGCCCTCACTAGGAACTAAACCTGCAGGTGCCTCGATCTTGGATTCTCCATCCTCCAAAACAGTGAGAAATAAATTTCTGTTGTTTAGAAGCTACCCAGCCTATGGTATTTTGTTATAGCAGCTTGAAAGGACTGAGACAATGCCTCACTACCATCTTTGGTAGTGATCACATCCTTGTGTTCCCTTCCAAGAGCCAGAACTTGGAGAAATGTTTTCCTTAAATTCCTACTCTGGATTTTTACCAGAAGAACCACATAGATGGGTTAGGTCCAAAGGACTGTGAAGTGCAGTATTTTCAGCCATTTGACTGAATGATAAAAGGGGGAGACATACTAAGAAAGAAGTTAAAGTATACAAAAGGTGTTCCTAAATGGTTTCCTGCTCATTCCAATCCAGCTTTTCCTAACTCTGGCTTCTGCTTTTATGTTTTATGTGGCCTTTGCAGATACGAAGACCTTTTGCCCACATCTCCAACATTCCATCATTTTAAGCAGCAACTGCTCTAACAGCAGTGACAGACAAAATCCTACTAACCCAAGTACATTTTGCTTCTAGCTATGCCAGTACTATACAAATCACCTTTTCTAGAGAACAAAGGAAATACAAAAAGAGAATAATGTTTTTATTTCAATTCAGTAATTGAGGGCAGTATGTCCCTTACTTTATGAGATCAGTGACTCTGTCCTGTCCCCAACACCTAGAACCTATATAGTAGATGCTCAGTAAGTACTTGTTAAATGAACACACGTGCATTTGGACATATAATGGGATAAGGAATCAGAAATAGATGCTCATTTAATTACTGCTACTCACTAACAATGTGACTTCAGACAAGGCACCCTATTTTCCAAGCCTCTATTTTCTTATCTGTAAAATGTTAGTATTTTTTTAGGATTAGGGATAAAACTTCTATATGTAAAACTTCTAATACAGTGCCTGGCTTATAAGAGGGATTCAATAAGTGATAGCCCTTATTATTATAATCGTAAGTAAATCTTTTGGGGAATGTTGAAGAAGTCTAAAAACACCTTTAACCTCAAAAATCCAACAATCTTTGTAGCCATCAGTGCATGAATAGGCCACAGCATTGGATGCCACAAGGAGACATTAGCAGCAGGAAATGGGAAAAGTAGGCAACATGAAGTGCGGATGAAGTAGAAAGGCAGGCAAAGGAGGGAGCTACGTAACAGGCTCACCACTACTCCCTGCCTTGTTAGCACTCGGGGGACAGTGGGATTCACCCTGGTGAGAGATCGCATTTCCTTTCCTTAGATAGTCCACTCAGACTACAGGAGAGACACAACTTGAGGATTTTTGAATGGTCATCTGAAAAAAAGTCTTCTTATTTTCTGCCACTTTTTTGTGTTTCATTCTTTTGAATGGTCAAGTTAACATTTACTATATCAATTTAGCAGGTGCTTATGAAGCAACACCAAGTCCAAAACTCTAGCACACTAGAATGACATACTAAGTATTTTTTAATCTAGGACTACACAGAAGCTCTTATCTCTGCAACATCCATAGGTGTGTATTTCTCTTATCACTTTAACAAAATCAAGTGGTTTTCTCATATGCAATTGTTATTTTCTAGTATTCAAGTGTTAAAGCCAGTATACTGTTACTTTTGTACTTTGAAACTATAAATGGGATATATGGGGGGGAGGAGAAATGGGAATTCCTCTCATTAAGGGAGAAAAAATCTTTTCCAGATAACCTATTCAAGAAGAGATGATTCTCAGGTTTCTAGTTTGGATACTGCCATTATCCAGAAAGTCATTGAAATAAGATTGCTATGATACATTATACTGTCATATCCACATATCCATTTAGGAAAAAAAATACTTTGGTAATAGTTCTTCAGCAGAATTCATTATGTTCTCTGAATGAATAAGATTGAGAAGGCAAAATGTTAAAGAAAGATATTCCCTCCAAAAGTCATTCTTCATAAAAACACCAGGAATTTTGGCACTCTATAAATATCATTTTTGTAGCAATTATAATTAAAAGACCCAAAAGGAGGTCAGAAAGATGTAGAGCCCAATATGAAAAATATTTCCATGCCTTACTCCATGAAAATGGACGGAATGATTTTAAGTACTTGGATTATGCAGATGAATGAGGAATTTTCTACAGTGACCTTCTCTTGAACTAAACAAGGCTTTTAAATTGCCATAAATTCCTTGAATTGTATTCCGAAGTGAGTCAGTGCCAAAAACATAAAATAAGGACAGCACATCATAGTAGCCAACAAACAAACCGGCCCCTTCGGGAGCAGCTGAAGGATTTCAAGTTAATGCCCAATTCACTGCAATACAACAAAAAACATGTTAAATTTTAAAGTGTTGTGAGAGATACAGGGGAATACAGCACCATTCCTGGTTTGGGAGGGTTCTAATCTAATGAGCTACACAGACTCCAGCCATCGTAACGCAAGGCAGGATTTATTTGCACCCACTGTGTGTCAGTCTCTATTCTGCGTGCTGGAGATAAAGCAAAGAACAAAAATCTCTGCCTTTATGGTGTGGGTTTATGCCATATGGTATGTTATAATAGCATGACAACACGTGATCTGGAGAAAAAGCAGAGAAGAGGGAATCAGCATTGGCTCCAGTGATAAATCAGGTGTCCAGGGCCATCTTCATTGGGAAGATGGCATTTGTATAAAGAGCTGAAGGAGGTAAAAGAGGGAGTCATCAGGATATCAGGGAAGAGCCTTCCAGGCAGGAAGAAGAGCAAGGACAAAGTGAAGAGTAGGCCTGGCATGTGCAAGAAACAGCAATAAATAAATACATGCCAAGAAGAAAAAGGAATTAATTCTGACTGTGGAATAGGAGAAAGTATCAGAAAAAAGAAAGATGACATCTGACCCGAGTCTTGAAACGGCGCCCTAGGTGGAGAGAGGGAGGAAGGAGGACGTGCAGAGTGATGAGCACATGCAAGGAAGAGCGCGAGAATGCGAGCATGTTTGATGGCGTCTGCCGCATCTGTTCCAGCCCAGGTGCCTCGGATTATTGGTGTTCATTACTTCAGCAACAGCTCCCTGCTGTTTCTCCCTGCTGTGAGCATTCTCATCTACCTCCTGGCTTTTCCCTGCCTGGGGAGTGCTGTGGTCACCATCCCTTCTTCCTCAGTCCCTGCCCCCAGATAACCCATCTATTTTCTCACTTGACTTAACTTCTCTCAGGTATCTCCAGGTTAATACCTGAGTCACGATCTGATCAAGAATCTGCAGTGCTGAGAATTATGGAAGGAATGATTGGGGTGTAGGGAACATTCACAGCCACCCTATAGAAAGAGCAGCTGGTAACAGCCAGGCCACTGCAGCCTGCAAGCTCTGAAGAAAAAACTCACGGTGTCTTCCCTGTCTTTATCTATTTGCCAGTTAGTTTAGGCCTCCTTATCTCTCATACCCCTCCCAACTGCTTCCTCAATCTAGCAGTCACTTATAGAGAAAACTAGTATGTTTTGTACAAGTTCACACCTGTGCCTCCCCGCCTGCCCCCTGGAGTTTCTGAGCTTTCTCCTGCTGTACAGCCTTGTACCTTTACAGCTGGGTGGTTTGCCTGGAGGGTAAGCATGGATGGCACAGTGCAAGCCATGATCACGATGTGGGCTTAAGGTCACCTTAAAGGGATTTGCACCCAAATATGCACAGAAATTCAAGACACTGGAGGAAAAGAAAGGATTGACAGAGGCCAGGGAGAAAGCGGAATGCATATGAAAGCAGAGCAAGGCACCTCCCTAAGCCCCAGCAGTCCCAGCATAGAAGCAGCTCGGAGTAATGGTTTCCAGCCGCACACTAAAATCACCTGAGAAGCTTTTAAAAAATTGATGCTCAGGCCTCAATTAAATGAGAATCTCTGGAGTGAGGCCCAGGCAGGTATTTCCTTGGCAATTTCACATGTAGCCAGAGCTGAGAACCACTGAGCTAGGATCAGAGCTGCCTTCTTCTGACTGCAGATCCTGCCTCCTGTGTAGCCGTATGCAAAGGATCTGCCTGCCTGCCTAGGAAGGGTCCCTCGTTGTCCTCCCTGCCACTCCTGCATCTCTCAACTGGGGCTCCACTCAGATGGTCCTTTACGTGAGAGGAAAAGAGACGGCTAAGCGTTACAGCATTTGTGTAAGAACCTTGGGTCAGACCTTGGATCCAGGCCAGCAGTGCAACCTTGAGAAAGTTATTTAACCTCTTCTGGCCTCAGTTCCTTCTTCTGTAAACAGATGGCAATAATAATGCCCACCTCATGGGGTTGTGATGATTCCATGATATCGCAAGTGTAAAGCCCCTCGCATAGTGCCTGGCACATAGTAGGAGGCTGATACCTGCTGTCCGTGTTGTGTGTCTTAACCTGGCTTGTGCGAGTCCTTACCCAGCCCTCCAGCTTCAAGGTCTGCCAATTTCTTGTCTCAATGCATCCTCAAATTTGCATAATTTTTAATTTCTCTCCCCTTCTCTTCTCTCTCATGCTACCACGTGCACATTCTATGGAGTCTCTCACATCCCAGTCTTGTTCCCTTGGCCCAGCCTGGCCTGTCTCTGTCCTTCCTCCAGGCATGGACCCCTATGCATGCATGCTCGACATTCATCTCATGACCCCTCCCTGGAAACTTTCCCTGAACACCTCCCACACACACCCCCTCTCCCAAGCAGAATCGTCTCCTCTGTGCTACTGAAAGTTCCTGTAAATGTCTCTAACTTTGCATTTCTCACATTATAACTATCTGTGTGTGTATCTCTTGTCCCCACTACAATTGAGCACCTTAAAGTGCTTTATTTGTCTTGTATCTTTCGTGCTTAAAACCGTGTCCAGTACACAAAAGCACTCAATGTTGACTGAGTAAATGCTCTAAAATATCTTCCTGGTGGCCTATTAAGACACCTGTTCCCCTCCTCTCAGCCTGTAATTTGTACCACTGGAAAGATTCTCTCCAGAAATCTAGTTAAAAGGCAACTGTGCTTACACGCACACACACACACACACACACACACAGTTACATGATAGCACAGAGGAGCCAAGACTACCCTCTGCAGCCAGCCTTGCCACCTACCTGTCCGTCAGTGCCCTCAGATGAGCAGCGAGGTCATGGGCTAGAGAAGCTCTCAGTTTCCCTCCAATCCTAGAACCTCATGCATGCAGGGTCAGATCCTTGGGAAGTTCAGAGAAACTGACTGTGAGGTCATAAGATGGAGAACCTGGCAGGGCAGTGGGGAACCAGGCCCACTGTCACCCCCTGATGTGCAGAAGACAGGTTGGGAATGATGGGATCTGTGCAAGAAGGTCATCCAGGCAGGGCAGCTCTGGATGCAGGGTCGAAATGGACAGGGAGGTGAGGAATAGGGGTAAGAGCATGATGATACTCCCCACCCCGAGCAGACAAAATGAGAGGGTTTAGGGGAGAGAGAGGGAATGGGAGGGCTGGGTGGAGATTAGGATGGCAAAAACAATGTGGATAAGAGAACAAGGAGGACAGAATGGTGAAAATGTCATGTAAGGCACTGCCAGTAGCCCTGAAAAATCTAGAAGAAAGTCAAAACTCAAGTCTTCTAAACTCAGACTGGCTTGAAAGGGAGGCTGGGCTTCTGGTGGGGAGGGAGACAGAAGCCCCCGGTCCAGTAGTTAGCCTGCCTTTAAGAACTACCCAAACCCAGCCTTCACTCACAGTAGGTACACACACACAGTTTGGTGCAGACTTTATTTAATATTTACAGAGCCTGTCGCTATTTACAAGTTTGCCTTTTCCCCCTTGGACCTGACCCAGATCCTTGCTTAAGTTGGGCCTGGCCATCTCCATTGCTTCAGGCCTCAACACTGCCCTCTTTGCTGTTGCTCTTAGATTATACGTGGACAGCATGAAAAATGCTGTTTGTGCCCGTATGCACATTCCTGGAAAACGCCTGCCCTGCTGGCATTTGGCTGAATTGTGCATAGCTGCCTTTCTAACTACCTTGGCCAGCCAGCTGCTACACAAACAAGAGGGTGATCTTTATCCATTCTCAACATTTATATGCCATAATAAGAGATGAAAAACTTTACAGTAAACACTATGTATAAATAGGTATCAAAAATCAATGTAGTGGGTGTCTAAAAACAAAATCACATTTGCCAGTAAGCTTTAATTCACTGTGGGAACAAGAGATAAAATAGACGGTTTTTGGCAAAGTTTTACTGGGAATTCAAAGAATCATGCAAGTGTATTGGTTACAAATCAACTGTCTGTACTATACCATACACATTTATGGTCATTGCATAACCCTATTTTTCTCATTTTGTCACTTTTAGCATCAGTTAGTGGACGTTTGAGAACCTCCTCACCAGGATTTAAGCTATGAGAATGTTGGAAAAGTGAAGCATTAATATGTAAAAATAAATTAAAATGTAGGGTACAAATAAGATGAAAAATCAAAAAGATTTATAAAATAAAATATTGAAAAATTTAATTGAAGGGAAAAATACACTAATGGTAATAGGAGAGGAATTTCCCAAAGGAGGTCACGCCACAGTCCCACCCTGGCGTCAGTGAAAGGGCACATTGGAATATTTAATACCCACATGGTTAAGGCCAAGGCTTAGGGTGACCAGTGATAATGAATTTTATTAATCAGAAAGAGAAGATAGAGGGAAAAAACAGCAAGGAATAATTTTACAGAAGTGGAATGCATGAGTTTTTTTTTTTTTACTTGAAAAGAAACTTAATTGGATAAAAATTAGGTAGCCATCTGACTTAGGCCTAAAAGCAAACTCTAAAATAGATTATTCAAGTTTTTCAAAGTCAGTTTCCTGAAAGAAGTGTGTTTTAAAAATTTTTTTAAATCTAATT
Organism: Eulemur rufifrons; assembly: GCF_041146395.1. Taxonomy (NCBI): domain Eukaryota; kingdom Metazoa; phylum Chordata; class Mammalia; order Primates; family Lemuridae; genus Eulemur; species Eulemur rufifrons. The sequence goes on along the minus strand of NC_090997.1, from coordinate 66,648,792 downwards.
TAAATTAAATTGTCCCTCTTCCCCCAGTTTTTAATCATTGTATAAAGATTGTGTTCCCCAAGATGTTTAAGAACATTTTTTCTCTCTATGGCATATTCTTTTAAAACATCTTTTAAGACCTAATATTTTATGTAGTTTTATACTGTGAAAAATTATTGTCAAAAGAGGGAAAACACTTTGCAATTTTTTTACTTCCTAAATTTATAAGAAAAGTCCACTTTTTTAAAGTTTACTTTTTTAACATTTTAAGAAAACAATAAAATCTATATTCTCTACGTTATTTCCTATTTTATAAATTCTGTCCTGAAATATGGCCTACTTAAATTTCATTTATCTCCTTTTTCTTTTTTTTGGTAATCTATGTAATAGATATTTGCTTCAGATTATCCTGAAATGTATGATAATCGAAACATTATAATGATTTCCACCTCCATTTCCAAAATTACATGCGCAACTTCGAAGCATCTATAACACTGTGCCTTCTATGATGATGCCAGCCTGACACACTTGTGTGCTGAGTTATATTTTTCTAGAAAATTACATAGGTAATTTTGGAAGTACATTTGAAAGATCTGGTCACAATATTAAACAAGCTGTTTTCTTTATTCATTGTGAAATGCTTCTAATAGTGACTGGAAGTTACTTTTCCCTCTCACTGTGTCAAATTAATACAGTGCAATCAAAGAGAATCTCTTAGGATGATGAAAATCGTCCGTGTATGTACTGGTTTAATAAGGAAGCTACTAAGTAGTCACATTGAGCAGTTGAAATGTAGTTCGTTCAACCAAGGGACTGAAATTTTGATTTTATTTAATTGTAAATATTTTACATTTAAATAGCCACATGTGACTAGCGGCTGCCATACTGGGCAACATAGAAAAATCGAGTGTGGATTGTTGCTTGTCTATGTCCTTTCATTGAGACGGAACCTGTGTTCGTGTCTTGATTTACCTTACGTGTTCCTCAGTTTTCTCATCTAGAATAAGAGTGTGAACTACGTGATTTCTAATATCCTTTGCAGCTCAAACTTGTCTGACTCTCCTTTATGTCAAAATATCACACTCTTTATAACATCTTTAATTCTATCACAGACCTAAATATCAAATCTGATAATATGAGCCTTTAGTAGTGCCACTGAGAAGAACCCTAAGCATTTGAGTTCCACATAAAATCTTCGATAATCAGTGTTATCACAACTACTTTTCACGCAGATGGCAGAAAATATTTTTTTCCTGAAATTGCCTTTGCACAACTGGAGTTACATCAAAAATACTGGCAAAGGCTCACCTGACTTGCCTTCCTCCCTTTCCTCCACCCCAGAGAACTCCTTTCAGTGATGCCTCTGAGCCCTCCTATGATAGCAAGTTTAATGCTCCGTTCCTTTGGTGTCGTGCCCGCTGCTAGATGTTATGTTAAGACTCTTGTTACAGGTGCATGTCTCGATTGTCTTTGCATCTCCAGCTCTTGGAGGGGTGCCTGGCCTAATATACCAATGATGCCAGTTAACATTTACTAAAAGCTTATTATGTACCAAGCATTGTGCTAAGGGATTTCTACTCTCCTTTGCCACTCACAAAATGCATGAGGTAGATACTATTACAATCTCTGTTTAATAAATGTATGACGAATGGACAAAGAAGCAAGCCAGAGACTTGGCTTTTTCTTTTCCTGGAGTTTGCCTTGCCCATTACCGACAGAAATAATTTATCAGTAGCCTTTTCTACAATGGCAAGGCCTTAGCAGCAATTTTTCTTCACTGCAAAACATATGTGTCTACTGAATATTTGTAACAACTGAGGGTTCAAAAAGCAATGCTGATGAGCTATAGAGAGCCTAGATTCATTCATTGACATTCACACTGAACTGGAGCTAATTGCATACTCTGTTTTCCTGTATTTTTTACTCTGCAGTTGTCTTAATCGCCTGGGGTGCTGCTAAACTTTGGTTCCATACTCTTAATTAAATTATAAGATAAACATGCAAGTCGTAAAATCTATAGGTTTGTGTTATTTTGATTTGTTTTGCTTTTTTTAATTTCCCGGCTGCAGTCCAATGTGGTGCCTATTGAGCAGTGATTATTTCTTAATGGAAACCTATATTCAATGCTTAAATATAATGGACTTTTCTCTGAGGTCTCTTCCACTAAGCTTCGTGAGGGCAGGGACTTTGTCTGGTTTACTAATCTCTACATATATCCTCAGTTCTCGGAACAGTGTCTGACATATAGACACACAATCAACACTGGTTGTATGAATAATGATTGAAATTCTAAACATTCATATGGTTGCACTATGTGCCTCTGCCCCACTTTTTGGAGGGGAGGGGAAATTTTGCCACTTTTAAAAAATGTTTTGCTCTTTACATAAAATACTCAGGAACATGGAACAAAATGGCATGTACACAAAATTTAAAGTGTCTAAAAATTCTTAAGATGTCAATTATTTAAGTAGGTTAAGATGTGATTGCAGAACCTATCTAGTGCTTAACCAAAAGTGTGTATCAGAATTACCAGGAAGAGCTTTTTAAAACTACACAGGCTCAAGGCTTTCCCCTAGAGATTCTGATTCAGTAAGTGCAGGCTGTAGTCTAGCAATCCAGATTTTCTTAGAGAATACCAGGTAATTTTCTTTTCTTTTTTCCTTTTTCAGTCAACTTTATAAACATTATTAAGAGTTCTCCAGAGAAACAGAACCAATAGGAGGTGTGTGTATATGTGTGCCTGTGTGCATGCATGGAAAGAGAGAGAGAAAAAGATTTATTTTAAGGATTTGGCTTATGCCAATTGCAATGTTCATGCAGTTGTGGGGCCTATCATATCTGGAATCTGCAGGACAGTCAGTAGGTTGGAAATTCCTGCAAGAGTTGATGTTGCAACCTTAAGTCTGAAGGTAATCTGGAGAGAATTCCTTTCTCTTTGAGGGACTTCAGTCTTTTCTTTTAAGGCCTTCAACTGATTGCATGTGGCCCCCACACAGCATAAAGTGTGTAATAGGCATCCCAGAGAAATCAATAGGTTGTGTGTGTGTGCACGTGTGTGTGTGTATGGTATATGAAAGAGATATATATGTATATACAGATACAGATACACATATATGATATATGAAAGAGAGATACATATATATGCATATACACACAGCTATATATACACACACATGCACATATATATATACATCTGAGAAAGGGAGAGAGAGATTGATTTTAAGGAATTGGCTCACATGATTATGGAGGCTGATAAGTTACAAGATCTGTAGTCACCAAGCTGGAGACCCGGAAGAGCTGAGACTGTGTTTCTAGTCCAGATCTGAAATCCTGAGAAGCAGGAGAGCCAATGGTACAAGTTCTAGTCCAAAAGCCAGCAGGCCCAACACCCAAGAAGAGTCTATGTTTCAGTATGAGTGCAAAGGCTGGAAAAGACTCATGATCTTGCTCGAGCAGTCAGTCAGGAGGAGTTCCCTCCTCAGCTCTTCAATTGATTGGACTTGAAGAGACCCTTTCATACTATGGCAGGCAGGCTGCTTTAATCAATTTGCCATTTCAAATGTTAATCTCATCCAGAAAACAGCCTCACAGACATAACCAGAAAAATGTTTGGCCACATGTTGGGGCACCCTGTGACCCAGTCAAGTTGACACATAAAGTTGACCATCACAGAGGCCAATCTGCTTTACTCAAAGCCTAATGACCAAAATATTAATCCCATCTAAAGGACATCTTCACAGTAACATCTAGACTGGTGTTTGGCCAAGCAACTTGGCACCAGAGTCTAGCCAAGTTGATGCATAAAATTAAACCTCACAATTGAGTATAAATTACATAAAATAAAATCTACCCCTTTTGAGTATACAGTTAAATGAGTTTTGAAAACTGTGTACTCCCTATATCCACTATTCCACTCAAGATACCAGATACTTCCTTCACCCCAGAAAGTTCTCTTCTGGTCCTTTGCAACCACTGATCTGCTTTCTGTCGCTGTAGATTAGGTTTCTCTGTTAAAACTTTCCATAAATTGAATCAAATAGTATGTACTATTTGCACCTGGCTTCTTTTTTGTTGTTGTTTGGTTTTTATTGTGGTAAAAATATACATAACATAAAATTTACCATTTCAACTATTTTTAAGCATACAGCCCCATGGCATTAAGTGCCTTTCATTTACATTGTTGTGCAACCACTACTCATTTCCAAAACTTGTCATCTTCCCCAGCTGAAATTCTATGCTCATTAAACACTAACTCCCCATTTGTCACTAACCCCAGTCTCTGGCAATCACCCTTCTACTTTCTGTCTCTATGAATTTGACTTCTCTGGGTACCTATAATAAGTATTTATCCTTTTTTGACTGACACTCACTTAACATAATGTCTTCAGGGTTCATCCATGTTGCAGCATGTGTCAGAATTTCCTTCCTTTTGAAGGCCGAACAATATTCCATTGTATGTGTATACCACATTTTGTTTATCCATTCATCTCTCCATGGACACTTGTGTGTCTGAAGTCTTTCACTTGGGATAATGCTTTGAGATTCACCCATTTTGTTGCTTATATTTGTAGTTATTTTCCCAGTTAATTTTGATGATTCTTGAACTCTGCTAGCCAAATGAATGTTGGAATACCCAAATTTAGGAGCAAAATTGTTTTGTGGTGTTGTTGTGTGTGTGTGTGTTTCTTTCCCTGGTTTATTGTTAGCCAGTTAGGTTATTATTTGCTTCTGAATGATAAGAAATTCGTATTACTCTTGGGGCGTGTTCTAAGACAAGAGTAAGGAATGGATCATGGTAATTATTTACAGTTATATAACCCCAACCATTGATAGCACTCATTTTCATGCCTTATGTCATATAATCCTCTTAATAATCCTGTAATATGTCATTATTCCCACCTTACCGATGAGGAAGCCTAGACCAGGAAGGATTAAGTAGCAATATGCCCAAAGTTCACACAGCTGGCAAGTGGCAAAACCATTGTTTGAACCTAATTCTTCTGATCCGGATTCAGTGCTCACAGCTTCCTATGCATTTATTTGAAGGACACAAGGATAACTTCCATGACAAAAATCAACTCACCCTCCAGCCTATCAGGGGCCTGAAATACCAGAAATAAACGAATATCTTCAAGTCCTGAGAATTCTACAATCCTCTAGAAACCCCTTTAAAATGGAAATGGCGTAGGGATGAGCCACAGTGACAGCAAGATCACTCAGGAGAAATCAGTTCATAGGAATCACAACAACGGCCATTTATTGAACCTGTACCACATTCAGGGCTCTGGGTTAGGCTCCTACGTACATTAGATAACTCACTTCATTCTCAGAATAAGCCTTTGAGGTCAGTATTATTAACCCCATATTAAAAGTGAATAAACTGGGCCTGAGAATGCTTAAGTGACTTCTCCAAAGTTACACAGCAAATAACTAGAGGAACCTGTTTCTTAATCTCAAACCTGCCTGGCTGTATAGACAGTGCTTTTCATCACTATATTATATGGCCTCTTACCAGACCCTTTTCCAATAAGACACTGAACGGGAGAGATGAGAGGCAGGGACACCTTGAGGCAAGTAACTGGGGAAAAGGATTCAAGTTGTAATTTTTGTACAAGTTTGGAGCTGGCTTGAATTACTACTTATGAATGACGAGCTATAAAAAATTTATAAAGGCCTCTCTGTTTTTTACTTTTTACGCTTTTTTAAAACATGTCTCCCTCTACTTTAAATTTGTTGCTTGTGTAAAATGTGTATTTGGCACTTTTTTCTTGGTCTATCCAGGGAGTATTTTTGAAATGTTGTTTCTTACTGAGTGCCCTAAGGAACTGATGATATTAATCGTGGTGAAGAAAGAACAAGAATATAAGATTCATGCTGCTCTTTGATTAAAGCTTCTTAGATAGAATTTTACCTCAAGAGCTTTGGTGTTTTAATGGCCTCCTATAGGTATTTTTCTGAGAGGTCTCTGAGGGGTTTGCTTCCTAGTTCCTAGTAATAGTGCCTGTCAGCTTCCAGGCTGCATGTATTTTACTTCAAAGGAGAGCCTGGGTAATTTGCCTATTTCTGCATTTTAGAGCAGAGTCAAACAATGCCAAATAGGCTATCATGTGTTGACAAGGAGTCAGCAGGAAAGGCTAGTCAGGTAATCACCAAGTTGATATATTTGAGACGCTGCGCAGTGATTTCAGCTCCGTATCAACTAAGTACTCTCCTTGCACTGTGGGAATCGATTAATGAGGAGAGGTTGAAGTTAGGGTCCCAGTTATGCTGTTTATTGTGTTAGTGTCTTAAATAAGAATATGTGATAAAAGATTCCACTATTGGAATAAAATTCTACCTAATTACCAATTTCTTAAAATTGCCTTTGATGCAGATGATGCTGGAAATAGAGTGCCTTTTGATCTTGCTGAATATTTAACAACCTTCATAAGAAGATAAAAATTTAGAAAACTGGTTTCATGATTCAGTGATTCTTTTGCTGAACCAAAATTGTTTTATATATTAAAAACTATTTTTGATATATTGTCCTAACTTTTACAGCTAATTTTCTCAGAATATTGAATCATTTATAAGTGACCTTCAGAATGCACCTTTAGAATTGTATGCATGGGTAAGGGAATTTCTACTGAAAAACATAAAGTTTCCAAATTGTATGTGCTTTTCTCAGTTGAAAGGGATATGTTAGATTGTTCTTGATATGTGATGCTAGAAAAGTATTAAATAAAAAGTAGTAATGCTTTCTAAAGATATTTCAACTTCAGAAGTGTTTCTTATTTTTAAAAAGGAAAATAAAATCATTTAATTTATTGACTACATTCCATTTTACATACTTCAGTGGAATATCACATCTTCCAGAGAAAAATCAATTACATTTTATTTCCTTTCCTCAGACTAAGCCTAATGATGATCTGAGATATATAAAATTATGTCCTAGCTGCCTCTCTTAGATTTCCAACAAAGCAGCCACCCCAGCAACTCGTTTATGCTACACAACTAGCCTCACCCCATGGACCAAGCTTTGAAATATTGCATCTTACTTGATCGTTTTGTAGAATATTTTCTTTGCTATCATCAAGCAATTTTTTGGAGAGAAGTATGCCAAATGGCCCAAAACAACATAAATCTGAAAATCAATAGCTGATTGTTAATAATACAATCTATAAGAGAGAAAGACTTCAGTTACATTGTCGCAAATGTACCAGGAAAGAAGGATAATAAAGTTAAATCCTTCCTGTGTTTCCCCCACTGATTATCAGGGTTTATTGTTCATCACCTGGCCCTATTAGATTAAAAATAAGACCTAATGTTGGACAGATTTGTTTACCAAACAACTGAACCATAGTAGTGGAAAAGTATAAGCTAAAATATTTCCAAAATTTATTTGCCAAAATGTCAGTCTGATATAGGTGAAAGCAAAAACAAAACACAAAAACCTCATGTGTTATTTTAGTCACGTATGTGGGTGGGCACCGGGGAATGAGTATGGTTAATTGAAGCAATTGCAGAATAAGAAACTATAGACTGAGAGAAATGAAAGAAATTGTTAAGCCACCCCCAGGAGTTTCAGTGTGGCCAGGATACATCCTTGGTGTGCCCTGGGTTTCACATTTCCTCCAGGTTGTGAGGTTCAGGGCAGGTCTGACCTGGGCTGGGTCTCAGGAGCTGGGACGGTAAGGGGCAGGCAGCCTAGCAGCATAGCACAGCATCAGGAAGGACATGGGTATAAAGTGCCAGGTCCATAGTGGCTAAGTCAGTCACAGCAAGGGCTGGACGAAAGAGCAGGGACAGCAAGGGGAAGAATCAAAGTTCAGAAAAAAATTCCAGGGCAACTTGAAGGCAGAGGATGAAGTTCTTTATGGCAGAGAGCAGTTAAGGGCACTGCCAGCTTTGACCTCAGCCTTGGAGAGTGGCTGTGATAGTGACCATGGCAAAGACCAGGGAGGCAGCCAGTAGCCTTATGTTACATTCACAGAAGGAAATACAGACAGCAACAGATTTTATACTTTGTGCGTCCTAGCAAGTTCATGTGGTTGTAAAATCTTGGAGGAAAAAAAAAGTTTTGGAGTTACCAAATACCAACATATGCAAAGAATTATTAAATTTCCAAAGTAACATTTTATACTTGCAAATGAATGTGTGTTCCATATAGAGTACATGTGAGCCAAAGATCCACAGCCAAGGAAGGACCCATTTGTCTGGATTTCTGAGCCAGGTGTGAAGAAGGTTGAGCCATGGATTAGCATGCTGAAGGGGATAATTATCTATATGTGTTCAAAAATTCACTTGGCTGAAAAGGAGACCTTGTGTTAGTTAGAAAAAAGAAACAGACCTTGAATGTCAGGCTAAAGAATTTGGATTTTATTTAATCAGACAACAACTATTTATCTTTATTTACATTCTTGACACTTTTTCAAGAATTTTTCTCTTGGGTATACCTTGCTCTCTTCACCTTTTAATCAGACAAACTCTTAATTGCTTTTGGATATTCAGATTCTGAAGGGAAAGGACTTAAAGCCATTTAACCTTGGCTGTGTTTTCTCATTTTCACAATGAATGTCTTGGGCCAAAAGATTTCTCAGGTTTCTTCCAACTTAGAGTTTTGAGTCTGGGCAGTGTAAAAATAATGGTGTATGTACACTTTGATATTGAAATAGAAAAAAGTTATTTTCACTGGCTTAATCATCCAATATCCAAATATAAATATCACTGCAGATTGGGAGTTTGGTGTATCAAATGTTACAATCTTGTTTAAATAATGGTAACATTATGACCCAAGAGTCTTTCTGTGCTCCTGGCTTTTGTGCCTCACACTAACTTTAAGACACACATTCCTCCAAAGGTAGGGACCGTAGACACGGTAGAGAATCAGTTCAGCATTTCATGTTGAAATGTATTGGTAGCATATGGTAACAGAAGGGTAGTTTAAACCTCCTAGGCAATTTTTTTTCCAATCTTGAGGTAACAAGGATTGTCATGAATTTAAAAGGGAAAATGATGGAAACACATGAGACTATAGGCATCAGAAACAGGTAATGCCACAATCATTCCAAACTAAATATAATCCACCACCCTGTTGCAAATGAATTTCACAAGAGATTTTCTAACTGGATACGATAAAAAGAATTCCCCAGGAGTCTGAAACATAGACTCACTCCATGAAGGCAGAGTTTGTGTTGTTCACAGTTGTATCTCCAGGCCCAGACAAAACCTACCAAAAAGCAGGGTCTCATTAAATTGCGTGAGAGGTAAAGGAATGGGTGCTTATGTGACTGATGCACATAAACACTTAAGCATGTGCTGGAAGGTCAGCCTCAGTGGACGGCATGGATCCCGCAGAGTGGCTCCTGAGGGCTCCCGGTACTCAAAGCATGACTCTGAGGGCTCATCTGACCTTCTGGACACTATCGGCTCAACAAGGCTGGCTAAGCAGAGTGGCAGAGGATCCCGGCTGGACCTTTCCTGTGCATCATGCAAGCCAGACTCATCCCCAGACACAGGGGGTGATGTCTGGCCTGGGCCCGGGAAGATGCTCAGTCAATAAGGGTAGAAGCAAGGGCATAGAAAGTAGCAAGCCCTGGCCTCTAGCCCCCAGGTAGGGCCCGGGACGGCACTTCCAACAGGAAGAAGGTAGGACACGCTGTCAGAACTGAGATCTAAAACTAATTTTCTCCTTATTCATCACCCAAAATTGTATTCCCACCTCTAAAATGTTATTTTTAATATTTGCTAAAAATAAACAACTATACAGATAGATAAATAAATAAATAACAACTTTTAAAAAAATAAATGTTCAGTTTCTTTCATGGCAGATATCTTTAGGGAATGATGTGATAATAACCAAATATTGGAGACAACTTAAATATTCAAATATAGTGGTTGGTTCTAAAAAATACAGATAGCAATACGCTAATACTCTATAGCTATGTTAAGTGATTTGTAAATATTCTTTTAACATGTTATTAGCTGAAAAAATAAGGCAATAAATCACTAGTATTGCACTTTTTATAAAAAGATAATTTCATTGATCTACAAAGAAAGGGGTTTAGAAAGCTATGAACCAAGATATTATCAGTGCTTTAGGTTAGGTAATTATATTATCTTTTTTTTTTCTTTTTTTCCTTATTTGGAATTTTAAATTTTTCTATAATGCAAACCATTTCAAAGAATTAACAGGCAGTAAATTTTTCCTTGATGCACTGAGTTAAAGAAAGGACTCTGAGTGAAATGTCACATGTCTTTTTAGAAGTCTTCAGAAGTAAGTTGACGCTCTGGTGGTTGCTCGTGTTAGCTGGAATGGGCAGTATCACAAAAACCTTCGGTTTCTATTGTATCTGAAACGCTTAGAACATTGTTATGTGGTATATAAACTGTAGATCAGAGAAGTAATACAAAAACAATAAGAGTAGTTTTGCTTCAAGAAATCTAACTTAATTTAAAGTGACTGAATACCAATTTATAAGCCTGAGGTACATTAGAGTTTGAGTACTTTTTGTTTCCTTTCAAATCTACATTAATATTTGGCTCAGTGCTCACAGGAAAGCAATTCAGCACCAAAGGTGCAATTTTTCTTCCGGAATACTAAAATCAATTTAGCTGTTTGGCTTGTAGTAAATGGTGAGATGTATTCTCAGATGCCAAAATTCCTCCAATTATAGGTGTACATTACTAAGACTTCTGGGGAAAAAAAAGGGAATATGCAAGCCCTGCTTTTTTAATTCTTGGAATTCAAGTCCTGAATATAAAGAGCAAAATGCTCTTAAAAGAAGAAAATTCCTACCCTCAGCTAAAAATTTGTAAAATCAACTGATGATTGCTTGTATTTTTAGAGAGGGCTTTGTTATTTTCTCTAAGAGTATCCTTTTCTTCTGTATTAACTATTTCTAGACTCTTTGCTGAAACGCAACTTTATATTTTACATGTGACTTACTACAAAAATTCCTAAAACATGGCTTATAAATCATTTATGTTCCATGATTTTTTAAAACCTTCTTCCAATTGACTGAAAAAAAATGACCAAAATGAAATCACATAAGGAGGTATTTTTTGTGTGGGGGATAAATCCATTATCCATTGAACACACACACACACTAAATTAGCGTTTCAAAAATTTAAAGAAAAAGTATCACATCCTCTTAAAGTTAGATAGGAAAGGCATCAAGGTATGGTTTGAAATAATACAGACATTGAAATCATAGAAAATTGAAATCATAGAAACTTGATTTCATGTCCCAGTTTGGTTGATTACTATATGGATATAGGGCCATGTTACTGCATCCCTCTGTGCCTCAGTGTCTCCTGTTTACAATGAAAATGATCACCCTTACCTAGCAGGCTTGTAGTTAGAAAACAATATTTTTTAAAGGCCCTGTCGTAATTGTGAACAAATACTAAATATTTAAGAAGTGCTAGCTGGAGACTTGTTTGTTTATTGTTTATCTCTTTCACTATACTGTAAACTTGTTGACGGCAGGAACTGTGTCCTCTTTGTACCCCATCATCTTAGCCTAATTTCTAACCCCCAGAAGTTACTCAATAAACATTTGTTGAATTAATTAGTGATACAATATAGTATCCGGCAAGCATCGAGGACTCCAATCATGATTATTTCTGACTTTATTGTAACCTAATATACTAAATCTTCCCATCCTGCCAGGAGTTTCAATCCCCTTTAGATTTTGTAAGTATGTTATCACAAATACCTCTTCTCTACATCTTTTGTATTCACTTGTCTAAAATCTGGAGCAAAATTTTATGTCCAGCGTTCCTATTTTGCTTGCTGTTGAATCTCCTATGTTTTCCATCATGTCCCTAATATTAGGCATTTCTGTCTTACTGAGCCAATTTAATTCCAATTTGCAATTCTTCTCACTTCGTCCCCAGCTTTTGAAAGATCACACTGTTGCTTTTGAAGGAAAGTCACATTATTTTCTGGGTAAGTCAAAAATTTATCAGATTCTGCCATTTTATCAGAACAAAAGTTTTGACATCTATCAGGCAGATTAAACCTCCCCATAGTGATGCAACCACCATGCCCGTTTTACCATCGATGTTAAGGAAGCATTTGGCTGATTGACCCCAAGGAAGTCACTTCTCTCCTGCCTCATTCATCTTCCCTCAGACACTTTGCATTCCACTTTTCCCTTTAGGTTTTTGGGCATACAATCAATGTGTACCTGTATGCTTTGCTCTTCTCCTACTCCTTCGGTGCATCTGTTCTTTTTGAATAAGGTGAACCTTATCACTAGGGACAGTATATGTTACCCTTGGATGACAAACAATCCTCCAATCTAAGTGATTTAAGATACTTTTTTTCCTCTCAAGCTACATATCCATTTTATCTTGGGTGCTTCTCTGTTTCCCTTGGCCTCAGTTCCAGACCAGGCAAACAGAGCAGTCACCACCTGGAATATCCCCAGACACCAGGCACTATGACAGAGGGAAAGAGACCTGTTAACATGCCTCACAGTAGCTCTTAAAGCTTTCCCCTACAGAGAACACGTGTCGCTTCTGCTCACGTTTTATTTGCTAGAACAAGTCCTATTCCACTCCTCTCTTCAAAAGAGGGTGGGGAAATACTCTTCTACCACCTGTCTAAAAGAAGAACCAGAACTATCTGGTGCAGTGATTAATGACTGAGACACATAGCTTTCTACCAGTTCATTCTGGTCATGAGTCCTGTCTCACCTGCGGGAACTCATGTTTAATTCCATGTTTTAAAAGCACAAGTTTACTTGATTTGTTAATTATACACTCTTGAGTAGAAAAATGGAAGCCAGCAGTCAAGTATAATGGTAAATAATGGTAATAACCCCATACAATTGCTTTCTTATATACAGATTGTTTTTAATGCAGCTAACTCCCATTCTTAAGAAACACATAAACTGTTTGACAATCACTGGTCTACAGAAAGAATATCAGACTCCTAAAGACAAAACACAGATTTGCCCTCCTGTCTCATCTTTGTATTAACTGCCTCATGATATAGATCAATTAGCTTCTTTCTATGCATCATTTTTTTCCCACTGAAAATTACACCTACCTATGACTTCTGTGGGAAGAATTATATACATCTCCATACTTGCCCTCTCCGTCCTTCAATAGTACCTCAAGGTCACCTGCCTTGAAGACTGGTAAATCTGCTCATAATATGGATAGTTCACAAATAGAGGAATATAGAAGTTCTCCTTGCTATGCAGAAAAGGCCCTCTGAATGTTAATATCAGCATTAATTCCTTCTATGACCTGAGGCAAATCACTTAATTGCTAGCTATCTTTCTTTCCTGATCCAAGGATAATATTAACATACTTCTCTAGGTCCTTATGAGGTATAATATATAGAATTGATTGCAAAGGCATTTTCAGACACTGTAGAGACTTCTGATGCAGTCTGAATTCCCTATGTTGCCTGCAGTGCCACTCCTAGAGGTAGATGTCTCACTAGAGAGAGATGTTTGAGGGCAGAGATGTCTATTTCTGAATTCCCAATTAGCTGGAGTCAGTTATCTATGCTGTGGGTTATATCTGGGCTGCTTGATGCACTTATCTTCTTCCTTTTCTTTAGGCATTTTTCTGGTTTCTATCCTATGCATTTGGCAAAGGATTTAAAATTCAAATTAGTCTTTTTTTTCTAGTAAACTATCTCTAGGAAGAAGTTAGATTGAGCAGCCAATCATAAATAATAGTGATGCATTGGGTTTAGGGTTATAGTATAAGATATTTGTTTAGTATTTAACTATTTTGAAGTGCTTGCACATCACATATCATCTTAATTAAGCCTTACCATAACCTTTTGAGGTGGGTATCAACCCAATTTACAGAAGAGAAGACTGAGGTCCAAAAGATTCAGTATGTTATCCAAAGTCACCACACTAAGAAATGACAAACTCAAACCTGTATTTCCTGGTTCTATTTTGGTGGAGTCATATTTTGTTCTGCTATTCCAGGCTGCTTCTGTGTTTCTGGCAAAGATAGGTGACACCCAGCTATGAACCATGATCAGAGGGAATCCAGATAGGGTGGGAAAGGGGGAAACTGAAAAAGCAAGCACAAAGGAACTTATCATTTGAAGTCAAATTCAAGGTTCTTTTGCTTAAGAAGTAAAAGGAACTGTTTCTTCAAGATTAAGTTTAATATTCTAATGAATTAAAATTAATTCAGTTAATTAATCAGTTATTCTCCACAAGAGCATTCAGCCAGAATGACGAAGGGGAGGTATTTTTAGTTCCAAGTAAAAATGACAACTTGATTTCTTGATGATAGTATTAACCAATGACTCAACTCCAACTCTCCCTCCCCTAAAATAATAGGAATAAGGAGAATTGATTTCATTCATTCATTATGCATTCGTTTACTACCATTTGCCAAGAAGCTTTAGTCTAATGGATGAAGGGGGGTGGGAAGAACAAATAAGTAAATAGATTATTATGATACAGTAAGTACTATAATGTTATAAAGGATGGCACCAAACCCAGAAGAAAGAATAGCCATTAAGGTGAATTAAACAATTATTTATACTCATTAAGAAAGAGTTAATTAGGCTAGTGGTGAAAGAAACTTTTGGCTATTAGAGCAATAGCTCCAGTAGTTCTGAATGGTGAGAGGAAGGAGAAGAAGGTGGGAAGTAGAGGGAGATGGTGAAGGTAAGAGATAAGCAAGAACTAAACCTTGAAAGACCTCTATGGCCTACTAGGAAATGTTAACTTTATGCTTAGTGCTGTTGGAGCTGCTGATGAATCTTACAAAATTAGAAAGGTCTGTGGGGCAGATGGATTTAGGGACCTGATAAGTCTGTCAGCTGACTCGGAAACATTCAAGGAGGTTGTTAGTGAAATCCAAGCAAGCAAAGACCAGGTAAGGAGAGGTCATGGTCTTTGTGGCACATCATTTAGCTCATACCTGTGCAAACTAGAACTCAGGTCTCCTAATTCCTAGGCTGGCATTTTTTTCTTCCATCCCACAATTACTTCCAATCTCTTCGATATTTTCTTGCTTTATAGAATTTTATTCCTTTTGGAATATGTGCTGAGATGCTAGAACATTTTTAAAGGTATTCTCATTCTCTACTAGAACCAAATATTGATCATGGTGATGTTAACATTTAGACACTTCTTACCAGCAGTCTATTCGTGTGATCTTGTGTGTTTTTCTTTTGAGAATGCTAAAGCTCTTTTTACTTTTATGGGTAAAAGTAAAGATGCTTTAAAATTTTTTCTAGCTAAATACTTTAAACTTCAAGCTTTGACTTTTCTTCATATTTCAGTTTGGAGAATACAGTGAAGAAGTTGTTTTATTCTGCAGTATCAAAAGGATAACTGCTCGATGTTAATGAGAATCGTAGGGCCAGTTCAACTGCGGTGATAAGTTCAGAGCATAAAAGATCATATATCAACATGACCTCACTAACCTTCTCTGTACTAAATGACAAACTGCTAGGAATAGCCTTTGGATCAGGTCACAGAGATGCTAAAATACTTACCCTTCAACCATAGAACTCTATTGACCTCTATCTATCATTTACCACCGTCAATCACAGAAGCCTGCTTCAATGCCAAACAGAATCTCAAACAAAAAATAGAAGGAGAGAGAACTTCCTTCAAATAGTTCAACTTCTGGTTTTATTTAGCATTTCTTTGGACTTTTGAAATAATGTGTGGAAACATCACAGCAAGTTATAGCATGCTTTTTGCATTTGTGGAGGGATTGTGGTTTAAGAGAGAAGGCAATGTTTTAGGGACAGTGGGTTTCAGTCGGGTGTCTCTGCCTCTTCCCCCTTCCATAAGAGGTTAACACTATCATTGCTATAATAAGACAGATATATGACATTACTCTTTTCTTTACAGCAGAACTAGACCAGGCTAATAGAGCTTTGGTTAGCTTTTTAAGAGAAAGAGAATAGTGTGATTCAGCCAAAAGGTTCCAAGACCAACAGCTTTGTGCTATACATACCTGCTGCAAAGATTTATTCCCCAACTTCAGATACACGCTGTTGTTCCTTATTCTGAAGGTGTCTATGAGAGACTTTTCCAGTCTTCTTAGAACAGCAGAATTTTTTTTTAATTATTTTCATGGAAATGAATACATTCTTCTACCACCATCATCCACTCTAAAATTCGTGTGTTATTTTCATGCCTTTTTCCATATGAGAGAAAAAATATTTAGGAAGGCTTAAAAAATAAAATATATCCTTATATAGATTGTTAAATTTCATAGTTTGTCAACTGGTAGTTCGAGATTTCACATTGTACATAGCACCTATGCAATTGACATTGGGACAGGCACTGTGGCTTACTGGAGAAACACTGCTGGGCCATTTAGACACTGTCCTCGCATTTATAAAGTTTATGATGGGTGATATCAAAGGTGATTTGCTGAATGAATGGCCTTCACGTTCACATAAACTTTTAACACAAAAAGAATGTACTTTCCTATGCCTTAGTTTAAATTACAACAAAACAATTGACCAAGAAGATCTTTCAAAAAACATAACTTGCAATTTCAACTGCAGCTTTTTCTTTAAACCTTTTTGTTATCTCAATACTTATTGCCTCATTTATATATTATACTATGATAAATTTAATCAAGAAAAGAAAACTCAAGAAGGCCTGAATATTGTGCCAATCAGAAAAACACATGTATAATAACAAAATAAACCTATTACCTGCACATAATCAGATTTTAAAGAACAGTTTTCTAAGTGGGAAAATGTGTGACTTTGTGTAATGCCAGTGACATGCTGAAGCCTCACAGGATTCCTGTTTTTGCGACCCATGTTGTAGGAGATGACATTATTACATGGTCCCACTGGATCTTCAACAGCTATAAGCCTCTGAATGGTCCCATTGGATCTTCAACAGCTAAGCCTCTGTTGAAAAATTCTTAAGAGTTTATGCCATTACCATCAGGGAAACCTCAGTAACATCCTATTCTGTAAATCAGAAATGGGAATGATTATTCCCCTACTTACTGCTAACACGTAAAAGTAACAACTTGATAGATAAGGTAGGAGATGGGTGCATTGTTAGGCATGGAGAAAAGGAAAGCTCCAGTAAGGCAAGAAATATTCATGACTCCATAAAAAATCCATCAGTGAATCAAACTATTCATAGAGAACCTGCTACATGCTTGGCACTATAGTGATTGAAAGAACTATAAATTGTTTCTACCATCAG
Source organism: Eulemur rufifrons (assembly GCF_041146395.1). Taxonomy (NCBI): domain Eukaryota; kingdom Metazoa; phylum Chordata; class Mammalia; order Primates; family Lemuridae; genus Eulemur; species Eulemur rufifrons. Next base: position 66,631,645 of record NC_090997.1, on the reverse strand, counting down.
ATTATTCCATTTTAGTCTCAGAAACCAAACCAATGCATGTGCAACAAATGCAGAGAAAGCCCACAGCCTGTCACTGTAATGGCAGTACAAAAATTAAAATATAGGTGCTCTCAGGTATAAGCTGTTCATTTGAGGTGCTTATTACTGTTATTAGTCCTGTAACAGAATCAAAGTAGAAACAAAACAAAGATGGGTACTGCCTGGCCTGATTTCCAATGATAACAATGTAATGACACAGGAATCCTACTTTCATACTACTTCCAAAGGCAAGTGAATGATGACATTAAAAAGACTTTGACAGCTATGTTGCCCAAATTTTTTTTTCAACCATGTTAACTCTGGAGTGTTAAATTATAGACTAACATAAGAGTTAGTCATAAAAAAATTCATTGGAAGAATATATACCAGGCATGCATTCTGGTGGGGACAAGCAGACAATTAATTAATTAATGAGAGTTTTGGTACTGCTATATGCTATTAGAAAGTTTTCCTTTGAGTAGTGTAATAGAACAACTTCAGGCTTGCTTGGCTAACATCAATGAAGCCTTCTTAAAAGAGGTAACATTTGAAGTGAGACATCAATGAGAAGAAGGCAGCCATCCATTGAAGGGAAGAAGATCATTTCAAGCAGAAGGAACAACAAATACAACAGTCTTGAGGTGGAAACAAGCTACTTTAATGTGAGGGACAGAAGGAAGGCCAGCATGACTGGAGTAAGGGAAGGGAAGAGTTGTAGAAGATGAGGCTAGAGTAGACCAGTGTCCAATTATGGAGATTTCTGTAGCCCGTGCTGAAGTCTGGATTTTTTTTACTGGGTATAGTAGAGAGACTTTTGAAGATTATAGTCAGAGAAATAGTTTAATCAACACTTTAGAATAAAATTACTAAGGCTATAGAACAGTTGAGAGTGAAGACAAGAAGTCTGTTGCATCTTCATCTCTAGACAACAAGTCACTGCACTCAGGGCACATTTTGGTATAGAGACAGTAAGAATTACTGGTGTATTGGGATATGGCAAGTAAGAGGAAAAGTGGAATTAAGACATCAATGTATTTCGCCTGAGCTATTGGGTAAATGTTACTGCTGTTAGGGAGGCCTCTGAGAAGTCGAGGGGTGGGATCCAGAGCTCAGTGGATGGGACTGGCTTTCAGTTGGCTCATGGTCAGTTCAAATACTGCTATAACACATGGAAGGCAGACCACATATGTAGCAATGGAAGCAGATTAGGGAAATGGTAGGAACAGGTGCTTTTACCCAACGATCTATAATTTTTTTTCTATAAAGTAACAAGCATAAACTAAGAGTAAACTGAGGAAAGGCAGTTGTGGAGATTTGAAGAAAGAGAAGTTGTAAAATAAACATCTTAGAGGAGAAAGTGAATTTGTAAAGAAGTGTGATAAGACTGTCTAGAAATGTCAAGAGGCCAATTTTGATATGTGGTCATATTTGAAGTGAGGCCAATTAACATGGTGGTATGATTTTTCCAATGATCTGCACAGAGTAAGTAGATAGTTGGGTTTAACCATGGGTATAGTTTCCTATTGCTCCTATGACATACCTCAAACTTAGTGGCTTTAAACTACACAAATGTATTATCTTACCTTGCTAGAGGTCAGAAGTCCAAAATAGACATCATTGGGTTAAATTCCAGACGTTGGCAGGGCTGTGTTCCTTTTGGAGGCTCTAAGGAAGAATCTATTTCTTTGTCTTTTCCAGCTTCTAAAGCTCATTTCTTGGCTTGTTGCTCCCTTTGCTCCACAAAGCCCACAGTGGCTGCCAAATCTCCACTTCTCCCACTTCTGCCTCCATGGGATGACACTGCAATTGATCAGCAACATGAATTCCATCTGCAGCTTTAATTCCCCCTTGCTGGATAACCTAACGTATTCACACAATCCAGTGACTTCTTTGGGGAGCCATTCTTCCGCCTACCACACCACGGTTGAGTTTTGCGAGGTGAAGAGAATGGAGACGAGTGGGTGTGTTTTCAAGGAATGGTTATGCTGCAGAACCATAGATGCTGAGCTGAGGAGAGAGCAAGGCTGTGAGAAGGATGGTTAGGAGGCAGCAAACTAGTAGCGTCAAGGAGTGGTGGATCTCAGTGAGGTCAGACAACTTCTGGAGTGGGAGCACTAGAATCGGTGAACTAGAAGAGTAGGAGGTGATGGTCAGAGGGCAGGAGATTTAAAAATGGGATTTCAGAGATGTGGGGTGATTGGAGATAACAAGGTTTGTGAGCTTTGAAACTGAAATACTCAAAGAAATGAGTATTAAGTCATTTTCTTCTAAAATAAGTCAGATATCTAGCATTGGCCTCAAGGTTATAATAAGGTTCTAGGGTGCTCATTTTTTGAAGAGACTATGTACAGTTTATAGATTTTGAAAAGTAAATCGAGTTTCACGTTCTGTTCCTGGCCCCTGGACCTCTGTCAGGAGGAAGCCCTCCTCCAGCCTCAGCGGGGTGGCAGACAGGGAGAGCAGTGCATGCAGAGGAAGCTCTGTCCCCAGGGAAGCAGGGGCCAAACGACCTGTGCAGGAGGCTGATGCTCTGTGTGAGGAGGATGGGCCATTCTATTTGGGGACTAGTAAATAGCTTAGAGAATCATGTGTAACTGCTTCCACTAAAGGGTGGCAGAGTTACCTGGGACGGCTTTAGGGTACCTAGGGAACATTTTGTATTTAATTTGCCAGGGATGTTCCTATTTTGAACTTGAAACTGTTTTATGCTTTATTTTGCAATACAAATATGGGTCATCTCATTGCAATGTTCATTGTAAGATTTCTGTCTAGCGTACTATGCCCAGAAAGCATTGAATTAGTTCTGCTCTATCAAAACCAGTGAAAAACTGTCTGAGAAGTTTATAGTTTCCAGTCACATTATTAAAATGTCATTATATTCTTCCAAGCCTTTGTATACACTTTTTTTCCAAAACAGTACAAAAATGACAGTTTACTGAAAACAAGAGGCCAGATTTGCATGTTCTCTATAATTTGGGGGTGAATATGAGGAATCTACTGAATAAAACTAGAGAGTAGATGAAACAGTACATTCTGTGTTCCAAGGTCAATAGTTAATTAAATGTAATTATTGCAACAATATTATTAGGAAATAAGAATTTGTCTTATGCCTTTAGAAGAGAATTTAGAAATAAATGTTTGGTTGTTTTAATGGTTAGAAACTAGTACACTATGTCTTTTTTTTTCTCAAGCAGTGTAAGTTTATTAAGCCAAGATTTTGAGGACACCCCCAGGAAAAACACAAACCCCAGACAAGCTGTGGCAGTTGTGTCCAAAGGGGAGGTTGAAACCTTCAGCATTTTAAAGGCTTACAGAGAGAAAGATAAAAGGAGGAAGGAGGGAGGGCTGCTGTGGTAGTGACTACATTTTTGTGAGGCTCCAAAAATCTACATTTTACATAAAATAAGGGAGTGAAAGAAGCATCATTATGTAGATGTTCCTGGGCAGGTGGAATAATGTTTGATTCTGTGTTGTCTCCAGTTCTGCTACCTGTAAGATAAACTTGTAATTCATTATTAGTGTGAAATCAGATAAGCTTTAGTTTTAAGTGCCAGACATAGGTACAATATGTCTTTTAAATATTTTACCAAAATAATAGATGCCAATACATTATGGAATGTGCAAATACAAGTTGCAGTTTTTAAAAAATTCATGTGATTATTTCCATGAAGCTTCTAATAGCCTCACATGTCTCATCCCACATCAAGCCCTTCATGCACACTCTCATATCCACCCTTCCCAAACCCTTCTTTCTTTCAGCTTTTCAATTTTCTAAATATCCTATGATTCCCAGCTCTTCTGCAGAAATTTCTTTGAACATGAGACTCACATGCTGTTCATTTCTGACTTCCTTTTGGCCTTTGGGTTAGTCCCACTGTTCCAAAGTCAAATGGTCTCTATTGGCTAGTTTTCACATTTAACAGTTTAAGGTCCATAAAGACAAATTGAATTCTTACATGGCTCTTCCACATCCCTACAGAACCAGCCTGGTCCTAGGCACAGAGTCACGCTCAAACACACATTTTATTTACTGATTTAATGGATAACTGATGCATGCCTCAACTCCCCATGCCAGCCATCCTTTTAGAACACATCCAGCCTGAGATTTCATTTTGTGATGCAAGTGGTGACAGTGGCAGGGAAATAAAACAATGTATAGACTCTAGGCCACAGTTATATATTTCATCAACAATTTTAATTACTTTTTGACATATTAATTTAATGTAGGCTAAGGGAAAAACAAACCATTTCTCCAGTAAGCACTCATTTATCAAGAGGTCATCCCAAGGATGAACATTTTGTACGTACAAGTATGCGTACGTAAACTGCATCACTATAGTATTAATACTTTGTTCCTGAGTCCCTGCCCTCAAGGAGCTTACAATAATTCTGGCTTGAAGAATGGCATGGCATGTTGACAGAGAGATCTCGTATTATGTTCATGCTATCACGGTATAAGCTCAGCTAAGTTGGGATTTTATGTTTTGTGCAGTTTCTGCTAAAAGATAAAAGCATCATGAAGGCAAACACTGTGTCTGCATTGTTCTTTGTTGTAGCCTTAATAAAGAACACAATGCTTGCATATAGCAGGCACTAAATAAATATGAAATTAATACAAGATTGCTCTTTGACACACAGAAGACTGAGGAGGAGGGGAAGGGCAGTCAGCACTTTCTAAGACTGCAAAGGTAGCAAACACTGCTGTAACCCAGTGTATTATCTAAATCTTCACATGAACCAGCAGCCGTGAGCCAGGTCTCCCAGAGAGGGGAGCCATGAGGGTCCAGGGACATCCAGTCAAACCAGGAAGGAAGCAAGACATGGCCAAAGAAGGAGGGAAGGAGCACTGTGCAACAGTCAGGCAGTAGGAGCTCATAAGCACCAAATGTCCACGCCTGGGCTCCTGAGGCCCTGGATTTTGGCAAGCGGGGTTTGCTTAATTCCTGGCCCACTGAACAGGTGGAGGTGAGCTTCCTCAGTCAAACTGGGCTCCTGAACTGGAATAAGAGTGGATCTGCAGATGGATCCCCTAGGGGATTTCACTCTGAGTGAGGCAATTTTGTGTTTTTTGGTGTGAAAAAATAATACACACATGTATACACACATGTATGCACACATAGATGCAAACACCTTCCCCTTAAGCCCCCAATCGATGCAATGGTTGCTTCTTTGGGGAGAGTAGCAGAGGAATTCCAGATACATTTTTAACAGCTTTATTGAGGTATAACGGACATAACAACATACGGCACGTATTTTAAGTGTACACTTTGGTAAGTTTTGACATATGTATATACCTGTAAAATTATCACCACAGTCAAGATAATGAACATATCCATCACCCTTTCCCCCCAAAATGTCCTTATCCCTCTTTGTAATCTCTTTGTGACAATTATTGATTTACTAACTCTCAGCTCCAGATATGTCCTTTCTGCCTGCTCCACGGAAATGGACCTGGGCCTTTTAAATATATTTTCCTTTGCAGCTGGCAGCATGTTAAGCCTTGCCAGTAGAGGGTGCTGGAGAGACAGTACCAGAGGAAAGAGTTTTGCCTCCAGTGTGTGCACTACTCTGGCTCTTGCAGCGTGTGTGCTTCTCCAGTGCTAGGCTCCTGCAGGGCTCAGCAGCACCATGTAACCGGAAGCTTCTTGAAGCTCTTCCTGGGGCATGTTCCTAGGTGAGTGTCTCTTGTGAAGCATTTCCTGTGAGCGGCTTCCCCGGCACCACAGAAAGTGGATTTCAAACAGCTTGCACCAGTGGTGCACCATAGCAACTTCTTTTGCTGTCCAGCGAACCAAGGCTGTCCCCATCCAACGAGGTGTATATCTCAAGCCTACTGGGGTTGGGGGACAGTGGGTCTTTTCCTCAGGTGCTCTTTCTCAAGAGCATCATTGCTTCTTATATCTGCTATTCCTGTAGAGTTCTCTTTACCTCTTATTAACCAGTCCCTGGTTCCTCCAATCCTCTATTATAGTTAGTAATTCTTTATATAAAGCTTTCTCTGTGTGAATTACTGCGTTGTTTCCCTCTGTTGATTGCACCCAGACTATCTATATATCTATACCCTCCCATATAGCTCTATATATACACACACACACACGTAATCTGCATATATCTGTATGCCTATATATCTATATACCTTCCCACTCACTCATTCTTGCTACCCCTTCCCCAACTCCCAAGCAAACACTGATCTGTTTTCTGTCACTATAGATTAGAATGCATTTTCTAGAATGTTATATAAAGGAAAGCCAAAGGTTTTCTCCTATGCTTTCTTCTACAGGTTTTATAATTAGGTTGGATATAGGTCCATGATTCATTTTGAGTCAATACTTGTTTATGGGACAAGATGTGGATCCAAGTTCTTCTTTTGCATATGGATATCCAGCTTGTTAAACCACTTATTGAAAATACAGTCATTTCTCCACTGAATTGCTTTGTCAAAAAGCAGTTGTTCATAGATTGAATTTATTTCTGGAGTTTCTCTTCTGTTTCACTGATCTATTTGCCCTTCCTTATGCCAGTGCCACTTTGTATTAATTAATATAGCTTTATACTAAGTCTTGAAATCAAGTAGTATTAATCGTCCAACTTTGTTCTTCTTTTTCAAATTTTCTCTGGTTATCGTAAGACCTATGAATTTCCATATAAATTTTAGAATCCCCTTGTCAATTTCTCCAAAAAAAAAAAGCCTGCTAGGATATTGATTGGAATTACATTGAATATAGAAATAAATATAAGGATAATTGACAGATTGACAATATTGAATGTTCTGCCCCATGAACAAGTTATATTGCTCCATTTAATTATTGAGTCTTTAATTTCTCTCAGAAATGTTGTATAAGTTTTGGTGTATAGGTTTTGCATATTTTTTATCAAATTTATTTCCTAAATATTTTGCACATTTATGTTATTTTAATGACATTAAATTTCATATTGAACATTGCTAGTATAGAGAAATACAACTGACTTTTATGTATTGAACTTGCATTCTCTAACCCCCCTTATTCCGGTATCTTTTTTACCTATCTATCAGTCTTTCTATTTAGATAATCATGTCATCTGAAAACAAAGACAGTTTTACCTCTGCCTTTCCAATATATTAATATCTTTTCCTTTTTCTTGCCTTTTGCACTGGCTAGAACTTCCAACACAATGTTGAGTAAAAGCAGTAAGAATAGGCCTTGTCTTGTTCCTGGTATTAGGGGGAAAGCATTGTCTTTCATCATAAGGTATGATATTTGCTGTAGGTTCTTCTGTAGATGAACTTTATCAGATCAAGAAAATCCCCTTCGATTCCTCATTTACAGAGAATTTTCATCAGGAATGGATGTTGGATTTTATCAAATGCTTTCTTCACATCTATTGAGGTGATAATACAGTTTTTCTTTTTTGATCTATTACTCCAGAAGTTACATTATTTGATTCTCAAATGTGAAACTATTCTTGGGATAAACCCCAGTTGTTCATGATGCATTATTTTTCTCTCAAAAACACAGAATTTGAAACCCATGGAAAGAAAAAAAACAGCCAGGAAAATGTGATGATGCCTTCTTAATTCCTTAGTCAATTTTAGTAAGTAATTTGGGCTTTGGGAAAGAATGGAATCTATGTTTGCTTCCCAATATCATTTCCAACACAAGTCTTGTGCAATTTCTGAGGTGGGCTTAATGGGATTTTTTTAAATATGCCATCTGCTGGTCTTCTAATCTTAGCACCAGTAAGAAAGGCTGAGCTCTGGTGAAATATGTAACTAAACTTTATAGAATTTATATCTTACCTGGTAACTTTTCTCCAGCAGAAATAATGTCCAAGTAGTTTTTCCTCATTATTTTCTGGCAATAGATGATTATGTACTTTCTCAGAAGCTTGTCTTGGTTTTCAACTTCTACATTGTATCTGACATTTCATAATTACCAAGAACAAGTGATTTCAGTAATGGTATAAGCTTCAACTGTAAACCAGCAAGAAACTTATTTCAAAAGGAAAGTTTCAACTCCATGTTATTCTCCCAATCTGGGCAGTCATTTTACTATAGTTACTAGAAACCAATACATTGTTTTTATGTACTACATAAAAGAGGTAGCTATAGAAATATATACATACATTCAAATATATGGATATGTGCTCTTTATATGTAGTTTTTACTCTATTGTTATTTATAGAAGAGTACAAATAGAACACATTGTGAGTGGGGAAGGAAGAGTGTCTTTTATGTAGGTCTTTTTTGTTCATTCAATTGAAGAACATGCCAACTCTACACAGGGTTCTTTTGTTAATAGTATTTCTTAATTTGTTATCCCTTTCCTAAATGATGGTATTTTATCATTTCATTCAATAGGCCTATTTTAACAGAGGGATGGCTACTCTTAGATTAGTCACATGATGAATGATAATGTAATTTATTTCATTCACGTAGGGACAGTTCTTGCATTTCTAGGAATCCCATTATCTTGAAAACTTTGCCCTAGTCTCTCCTTCTTTTCATGAAATTATCTCCTTAGCTTAATTACAAGTGTAGTGTTTTCCCACAGGCGATATAATATCTACTTACCCTAAACACCCTAAAGTCAAGAAAACTTAGTGTTAAGTAAAATTGATTTGTTCAGTCCAGATCGAAAACAACATTACAGCTTCCTGGTTAATCAATGTAAATTTTGCTAATGCCATAAGGAGTCAAAACCATTCGTAAAAGGACACGTGTGCAACCTATTTCATAAATAAATAAATTGTATCTTCTATGCAATTTTAATTTGATCTCTCTGAGGTAGTTTTGTGAGACAAAAAGGATATTTTCTCAAAATATTCTGTCTAACTATAAAACATAAGTTATGTCCAGAGAGGGTAGGAGATATGTACAGAATTATATAGAAACGTTTATTGACATAAAAAACTACCCAAGCTGTTTATAAGTTGATCAACTGGTTATTATAGCAAATTCATAGTACATTTATCCCAATGAAAATTTACACAATAGTGATCACAAGAACAAGAAGTCCCTACTTTTCACCAAATTTAAATTTTGAAAATTGTTTCTAAGGTGACATCAGTATTTCTCTGTATATGGAAGATGTCATTGTGGTTACATTTCCTGATCAAATGAATATTCAGCATTAAATAAATGTAAAATGTAATCAATATATATCAGTATTATCAATAATCGATAGAATCAATATTGTATCACAGTAGCAAAGATACAATAAATATAAACTTCTTTGACGAGATAAAAATCATCAATGTGCTGACTTTTTATATGATGTGCCAATTGTATAAAACAGCACAAGTGAACTAATTACTTATTCCTCAGGGAGGTTGAAAATTGCACCTCTTACACACATAATTCCTAACAGTACCACTTCACTATGTGGGAACCTAAAGTAATATACTAGCTAAAACATGCTTTAGTTAAAATCTTACTGACATTTCTTTGGCTTAGGATTTAGGAGGATTTTTGAGGGATTATGTCACTTTTCAGCTCTCCTGAAGCTGTCCATAGACATTTGAGCTGCTGCCTTCTTTTTCCTAATGTATTTTCCCTCTAGCAAGCAAAAGCTTTCATTCATAATTATTCTGTTGACCTTAAAACTGCCTCAAAATAATGTAGCCACTGATTCCTTAATGCTTCTGTTGACAGCTATGAGAGTAGTTCACACTTCACTGGGAGGTCATAAAAAAAAAATCACCAGGTCATTAGCACAAACTTCTTTTTTCTTTTTCTACGGAGATTTGAAAGTGCTCTCAGGAACTGTGCAGATGAGTGGTATCCCAGAACACAAGTTCTTGCTTCAAAATCTGTCAAAGTTTTAAGTGAATGGATTAAAGTGGCAAAAATTGAGGTTTAGGTGTTAATTGAACCTGAATTGAGGAAGATGATATTTAGTGCCACAAAAATGAGTTTTGTGACATAACCCTTAATCAAGTGGGTAACTTGAACCAAAAGTATTCTCCTTTTCTTTGTATTTGATCCCACAACCCAGTTCCTCAGAACTTTTTAAGTAAATAAGGGTAAAAAAAGTCAGAGCTGCCTTTGGGGAAGCTACATTAACTTTGCAAGGCTTAGCACTTGCATGTTTCATGCCAAACAGGTTGCTGAACAAAACCGAGTAAAGTACCAGAATAACATCAGCTCTATCCAAGTGGCACCAGGATTGGATGCTGAGGTGAGGGTAAGTGTAGGGTTTCTGCAGTATCCAAGGAAGTCTAGGGAACTGGGACCAATTCTGGGATACCCCAAAGCTGAGCAGATTTGGAGAAAATGCAAAGAGTGAAATGGCTATGGGGAACCTGTACTTGAGATGCCAACCTCTGCTGATTTAAACACTGATGCTCAGGAAAGGAGATGAGGAGTGTGGATTTGAATCTCTCTCGAGACCTAACTTTAATGTGTAATTAGTCATCAGAGGTGAGAAGCAAGCGGTATCTCATTGCTGGATATCTGAATGTACACAGTTCCCTAGCTGTTAGTATTTTTTACAAATATGCCACTCAGACCAGGGGTCAGAGGGAGCCGAGTTTAATTCCAAAATCTGTCACTTTCTTGTCACGATTTTTATAACTTATAAAAATCTCTATATTTAAACTTTTTTTAAAACAAAAGTCAAATTCCTTCCCCCACCTTTGGATAACAGGATTGTTTTAAATATCAAAAGGGATAAAATATATAAGAGTGCTTTGGAAATTAGAACATTAGATAAGATATTAAGAATATAGTCAATCAACCAGAAATTAATAGCTGAATGTGTTCTCTGAAGTCTGCTAGCTGTGGTTCTCAAAGGTAGCCATTTGCAGTCAGTTCTCATGAGCTTTTCTGTATCTTCCTATCATCTGTACTATCATTTAGTTAATACTTTTTCCTTAAATCAACCCTTTTCCCCTCTTTGGCACCTACTTTAGTCTTATCCTAAATAGTAATAGTCATAAAATCAGAGGTCAATGTGCTTACTATATAATTCTAATACATATTAAAGTGAATCCATGCTTATTAAAAACTTTAAAAGTTCTCTATATCATGCTTCAAAAACCATTGCTTAAAGAAGAAGCCCTTAAAATACAGTCAAGTAGTTGAGACTGAACAGGGCAAGAAATGGAAGCCATCTAAGGCGCTGGCAATTGTGATTGATCCTTTTCCAGATACCATCAGTCTGCTCCTAAAAAGCACGGTATTAATTTTTAAGTTAAGGTGAGTTCGAAATTTATTTTGAAAACTCTTTACAATAACTAAAGTCATCTGGAAATGTGGAATCCCAAGAAAAATTTGTATTTGGGGTTTAAAAATGTATCTTGTTCCAGCAATTTCTGTTTGTCAAAGGAAGGAGACATTGGCATATTCTCCAGTTCAGAATTTTTCTGAAACTCCTCTTTAAAGAGCCAGATTTTAAGCTTTTTACTCAGCCCTAGCTGCAGCTGGCCTGTTGGCATTATGATGTAATTTCAATGATAGCTTTTGAAGTAAGGGTATAGGGATGACCTTTGGACACAGGTATTCAATCCAATAAGCTGAGCATTCTAAAAGGGGAAACAAAGACTGTGTAAACCCTTTCAGGCCCAGAATGCCTACCTCTTGCTTCCTAGGATATAGTTACTGTGGTCAAGGTGTGTTACCTTGAAGTTACCCCTGTCTGCACTCTCCTCTGTCATGGCAAGGTTCTTCCTAGGCGTCCAAGGCACAGGGGACCCATCGTGGTCATGTCCAAGACGTCTGGAACACCAGTCCTTCTGCTCTGGACTGGAGGGAAGGTAAACAAACAGCAGCAGACTCTTCCAGATATGCAGATCTGCTCCCACTTCAGTGCTGAATGTCAGAGAGATTCCAGAACCACTTATGTTCTGGGAATGCCAAAGCCCTGAGGTTGAAGGGATCTGTGCAACTGTGTCTAAGCCAGGAGTTCAGTAATGTGTATCGGAATGGTTAGGAGGTAGAGGAAACTCTGCAGTAAATACAGTTTTCTCTACTGAAGATGTTTTTGGAGCCTTTGATATACCCACAGGTGCTGTAAATCACCAAGGGGGCACTCAGTATGTGTCATTGCTCAAAGCATTTTTACCAGATAGTGCTTTTTTAGAGAGATCTGAGGAGACTAGCGTCCCAGGGGAGCATTACTCTCTAAAAAGATGTCATTGCTGTTTGGGAGATACAGGTATAATGCAATAGAATATAGGAGGTTGTCTTTCTGTATGTTTTTAAAACATGTTACTTTCGTGCTTTGGAATTGCCCTAGATAAATATGTTGTAAACCTTTGCAAGTCTCTGCTTATTCAGCTTAATAACCCCTTTGTGACTTCTGAATAATGTAAGAATTTGATTCATTATTTAGAAAACTGAGTTGCTGCAGTAATGAACTAGATATTATATTTAATTGAGACTGCCAATCCTGCAGAGATTGCCAGTCTCACATGGCATCAGACCTGAATATTAATGCTAGCTTTAAAAAGAGGGAAAGAGAAAGAATTCACTTTCAAAAGTTAGAGAAAACACTTTGCCAATTACTAGGGATCCTTGATGTGACTTTTAATTTATAGAAAAGCACAGATGCTATGACTCTTAGCCGGCGCTTTAATTTTAAACAAATCTTCTTCTCCACCTTATCTGTGAGATCCTACCTACAAAGTGATAAAGCCTGTAATGACTGGCGTAGTGTCAACTTTAGAAGCGGCATACTATATATGTTTTGAAACTAAATATTTCTTCTTCCCATTGACTCTTGACCCCCTTAGAACAACTGTCGCCTTCTTCAAATGCTTTCACTAGGTAAAAAGTCAATTGGCTGTAAGTGGTGATGAAGAAAATGTCATGTGATTAATGCTACAGCTTAGGCTGTTGTGATTAGTCACAGGAAAAACAGTTAAACTTCCTCCCCAAGAAACATGGTGCGTTAACAGCAAATGGTCTGCCTGAAGCCCAATAGGAAGAAACGGTTGGGCCGTGTTAAAAGCTGCCTATTGATTTGTGCCCCAACTGAAAGCCATGTGCTGATGTAAATGAAAATGTGTCAAGAGTTGATATCGATTTTTTTTAAAATCAGACCCTCTCTGGGGAAATACTGCTAGCCATACTACTGCTCTTGTCTATGAGTGAAATAAGGTTCCTTTCCACAAGACTACACATGTCCAGACATCAAATTTTTTTCTTTAACTAAGGTGCGGTAGGATGCCAGTCCATCGTGTGCCATCTCTGCTTGGAAAAAACGGCCCAGAGAATACAGGGTTTGTGCTTATGAGGGATGTGTATGTGAGAAAGGGTGTAAGCTCATGCCCACCCATCTACAGATTGGCCTGTTTGCATATGGCTCATAGCACACATGCAAGCTTAAACTGGGAATTTTCAGACTGTGTCTCCCCAAATACATCATGGCAGAAGAATAAATTTATTTTTAGAAAATTCTATTCAAAGATTATCACTATATATATTTATATATATATAAACTGAAATATATTAGGATATGAACTGTGAAATTGAAGCCTTTCTTCTTCTGTAGGAAAACTAGCCACATTTTTTTCTCTCTTTCTTAGCATGATTCCCTGAGCCATACCTTATTCATAGACCACGGTGCTTGTAAATATTGACTAACGATATAACAAAAGGCCAAGAGTCATAATAATCATGCAGCTTTGGGTCAAATCTGTGGGGATTTCAGCTGCCTAGGTAAGGCTGCACTCATGACTCAGCTGGGGCAATGCATAGACTCTAATATTAGACAATTAGAATGGAAAATTAGTGTGGAAGAGGAGAGAGGTCATCACCTGCCAATATATGTGGATTATTTGGAATCAACTATTGGGATTAGAGCAAACCCTAATAAACTGATAAGGGAAATGGTCATTCCCTCCATGGTAGCTTAGGGAGCTAAATCCACTTAGTTTGATTTATGGGCCTTAGGCACAGGCACATGATGAAAACTTCACTTTGCAAATTGATTAACTTTTTGTTGATTACTCAATGACCTTTGCAATATTCTAGATTTTATGATCTGTATAGCTTGTGCTCTCGATTAAAGGAAAAACAATGATCTGAAATAGACCCTAAGGGAATGGGAATTATTATGATGAGACCATTTTATACTGAATGTCCCACATTAAAATTTAGGGATGTGTAGCAAAAACTTTCAGAAGATGGTTTATTACTAGTAACTGGGAAGACAAATGAAGTAACAAATGATCTAAGTAGAGGGAACTTTTCATTTAGGGCCACTGTCTTAAAATCCCTAAAATTAATCTGTAGCTCTTAAAACAGATGTAGCTTGCTGGTCCTGTAGCCTGACTGGCAAGCTAAGACTTACAGCCGATCCTCTAGCGTATCCGTCCCTGAGACAGCTACCAGAGCAGCCCTTTCTGCAGCCTAGAAGACCAGTGCAGACCCAGAGATCTTTGTGTTCTACACCAGCTCTGGACTGCTCCGCCTCCTGTCATTCCTTGTATGATTGTCTTGTCTTGTTAAACTTTGGAGATATATTTATTAATTATCTCCAACAGGACAATAAACTCAATAAAGACATGCATTATAGTTCATTGCATTGGCAGCAGTGTGTAACTTCATAACTGCTCAAGGAAAAAATACACAAAGGTGCATACATATGTGTACACATATACGCATGTGTATGTATATTTTTAATACAAGATTAGCTAATTTCCCTATGACATTATTTAGTCATTTTTCACACTGAAATCAAAGAAATATATCCCAATGGCCTTACACAGTTATTCATTCTACGATAAGCTCAAAGTACCTCAGAAAATATGATTCAGAATAAAAATAAGTGCATTTCCTTTCATCGTATGGTTTATATGGCTGCTTAATATACCCATTTGTCAAATAATCTTTAGTTGCCTTTCTTTCATGCTCGGGCATATAAATATCATTTTAAAATATATATATATATATATATATACACACTTGAGATAATGAGAGAAAATGATTTGAGAGTGGCCATAAAGTCTGAAAACATAGATAATATTAATTTATCATCTACTTGTAATATAATATCAATACATCATTTGTCACGTTTGTGTTTCCAGGTTTAGTGGCCACCCTGTGTTTACAGACATATTGTCTAAAGATATGCATTTAACAAACTAACTGATTTTTTTATTTTAACTTGAGTTGCCAAATTGAAGGTTTTTGTTTGATTGGGTTTTTCATCTTAAAGAAAAGGAAACAAAGGATTTTAGCAAGAGAATTGTCACAGCCCAAAAATTTCAGGTTAAGCAAAAGATCGTAACTTTATCATACTAACTACCTTGAATATTTTAGTATGTTCTTCACTTGCTTAGTAGGACATCTCAGTTAGAAAGCGTCTGTTACTATTTAATTCCCAGCCTTTCCTTTCAGAGGCTATCTTCACTTTTTCAAGAACTGTACTAGAGAAAGGGGCAGACAAGTAAATGTCTGTACGCAAGTCATGCAGTTGGCTTTTGTTTATAAGGAAGAAATAGAAAAAATAGAAACCTGTAAACCTAAACATAAGAATGAATTATTTTCCAACCCACAAAATTTGTCACTACTCTTTTTTGTCCATTAGGGGTAGAGTTAGTTAAAAATCTTATTTAAATATTTAGTTGGGACTTAGGCTGAGACGGGAACCCAAAAAAGAATAATATTGTACAGTATTATATGCAGATAAAAAGAAAAAGGAAAGAGAATAAGAAAGGAAAGGTAGGGAAAATTGCCTTTCTTTTCTTATTCACCACACCCCTCACCCCAAAATAATTTCGATTACTTCAATTCAAAGGGTTCATATTTTCCAGAACACAAAATAGACTTCAAATGTAGTTCTATGCAGAATTTCATCTATTTATGCCACAACATTTGACAAGAATAAAAACAAATGAGAAATATGTAATGTAGTACTTTTATAATTTGAACATACTTGAAAGCATAGAAACAAACATAAATCACAATATATGATGTAAAGGATGCTAAATACCCAATATTTCCTTTCCTAGTAATAATACTTTTGTCATAAATATGATTTCATGTCACTGGGCAAAAGTTTTGAAAGAAGTTTTGCAGTTTATATCCTTAGAACAATAAATGAAATATATCCCAATAACATGTTACCTTTTTTTCTTAAGTACTTCACATAGGACCAAGGCTTTCATGGATTCCTTTAACTGGTAATATATTAGTATACATAATTTAAAATTTTATTCTGAATATTCTGTTGAATAGAGTTAAATAATCTAATATCAAACTGTATATATATTTATATATCTATATAGAAATATATATTCAATACCAATAAATAATGACTTATTGATATTATAATGACATATGATATTCAGGTGGTAAAAATTGTAATCTTTTTGCTTTGTATTACGCAGGAAGAAAGGTAATCAGGAACTTAGATGAAATTCTTTTTTCCCCTTTTATTACACCAAAGAAATTGAGTGCAATGAGGCACACTATGCCTTTCTCTATCAGGTGCATATTTACATTTGCATTGCTAAATTATTTACCATAAATACATTTTTAACTCTAGCAAACCTTAAAATAATAAAGTCCCATTTCAGGCTTTATACAAACATGCAAATGTTAATGTGACTAAGGAATATACTTTAAATTACAGAGCATTTTTATTCATTATTCTGTTACCCCTGCTGTGATAGTCAGGCCTCTCAACAACTATGGAATATTAGGGAGCCCCCTAGTGGCACATGTATGCCTAGTAAATTTTCAAATTAAGAATAAAGTTGGTTATTTTTCTTACTAACCACTTGGACCAGTTTTGAAACCTATTTTGATGACTTTTTTCCCCTAGTTTTTAAATCCAAGTTGACTTCCTTTCATGTACCACATATATTGTGCAAGTTTCTGGCATCAAAAATGTAATAATATCATCTCCGGTTATTTAAATGCTCAAACTGCTAAAATCTCTTTTCATTCTTTCTCATCTGTAACCTTTCCAGGTATCTCAGGAACCATTTAGAGATAAGCTATTAAAATATTTTCATGAGAAATAAGATTCCTACATTAAATTGCAAAAACACACATCTACCCAAATATATACTAGTTTTAAGATTATTGTAGTAAAGAGGCATATCTTCATTATACTTTCATCTCTACCTCCATCAGCCAAAGGAAAAGATATATAAAATGATACCTAAACTGCATCAGCACTGAGGCAGCCATCTAACAGGTTTAGAACTTTCTAACATTCCTTTTAGTTACGGGCAAGGATTGATGATGTGCTCAAGAGTGATAGCCCCTTGGGGCAAATGAACAATTTACGGTAGTCCTGATGCTTGTCCAACTAGATTCCCACAAAACCTCTTTCCTCATGTAGAATTATCCGCCTTAATAAGTGAGTGAAGGCTTCCTGGGATTTACAATACATCCATGGAATCTTAAACAGTGGGGTGAAGTTAGTCTAAGAAATGCTAGAGAGCAGCATTCTTCACAGTGAGGACAACTTCAACTGGAATATAGAGATGAAAATAGCATGAATTTGCCCTGGGAACCATACAACAAACCATTAGTATTATTGAAGCACAGGGTGAGAAGTGGGAGCGTAGGAGAGGAGATGTATCCAGAGATGTAACAGGGTCCAGCCAGACTATGGAAGGCTCTGGGGGCTACAAGTTAGGGGCTTATGTTTTAGGAAATCAATCTGGGAATAGGCCACATTATAAATTTAAGGGGAAATAAGACCAAGATCACAGCAAACATTTGGTCCAAGCAGAAAATGATGAGAGGTGGTAGAAAAAGTTGTCAAAAGTGCCTCTGCAGTAATGCAAAGTCATTTCTGGACCACTGCTGCTTTGGGTAACAGTGGAATTAACTGGCGTCTGAGCAAAAGCCCTGGCAGCACCCTGCCTCAGCTCAGCACTCTGTCAGTGTTGTCTTCTTTGGGTATTCACCCCGTGCCCTTGGCAATTCTGCCTCTTTCCATCTCCCTGAAGGCGAGCTCAGGTGAGCATCTCATGGCCATCAGCCCAGAAAAAAGGCATGGGTTGTGTGGTGTGGATTTCACTGTTTTGGAGTCTAGGATCTCAGCATGTCTAGAGTGGTTACAGACTAAATGTTTGGCATAAGAGACAGAGAGAAGCCCAAAGTGACTCCTAGGTCTTGGGTATGGCAACGGGGAAGATGGAAGCACTAATCACCATTTATAGAGCCAATAGAAAAGGAGGAGCAAAAGTGAACTGTATTAGTTTCCTATGCTGTGTAACAAATTCCCACAAACTTAGGCGCTTAAAAAAACACATGTTTATTATCACATCATTCCTGTGGGTCATGAGTCTGGGCTTGGCTTAGCTGGGTTCTCTGCTTCAGAGTTTCACCAGGCTGCCATGAAGGTGTCAGCCAGGGCTTGGTTCTCATCCGGAAGCTCAACTCAGGGAAAGACATGCTGCCCTGGTTGTTGACAGCATTCAGTTTCTTGCAGCTGAGGGTTCATGGCAGCATCACACTTCAAAGCCATCAGCAGAGGGAGACTCTAGAGCAAGCCTACTAGAAAAACACATCATGTTCCATCCGTACTGTTGCAAAAGGTATTGATTCATCTTTTTTATGGCTGAGTAGTACTCCATGGTTTTATTAATCCACTCATGAATTGATGGGCACTTGGGTTAATTCCATATCTTTGCAATTGTGAATTGTGCTGCAATAAACATTTGAGTGCATGTATTTTTCTGATGAAAAATCTTCTTTTCCTCTGGGTAGATATCCAACAGTGGGATTGCTGGATCGAATGGTAGGTCTACTTTTAGTTCTTTGAGGAATCTCCATACTGTAGTCGGGACTTAAGCATTACAAAAGCAATCCATGTAACCTAAAATATTTGTACCCCCTTAATATTTTGAAATTTAAATTTTTTTAAAAAAATAAGTGATAACAGTAAAATTTGCTTTTAAACTAAAAAAAAAAAATCATGTAATACAATCACAAAATTAATACCTTTACCATATTTTATTGGCTAGAAGCAAGTCACAGGTCCTGTCAATACTCAAGGGGAGGGGATTACACAAAAGTATAAACATCAGGGGTCAGAGATCATGAGAGGCAACCTAACTATCCATCACATGAGTCCTTTGTAATGTTTACAAAATGTAAAATTTCTGGGTATATTTACCTCCAACTGTAAATTCAGGGAAACTCCATTATACTGTAACTTGGAACATTATTACATGGGTTTAGGATTATTAGAATAAGAATATATGTCTTGAAAATATCTAGCATATGGGAAGGAAATAAAGGAGTAACTCCTTTCTGATCTTTAGTACCCATTCAGGAAGAGTTATATTGTGCATGTTTAATAAAAATTTGTTTTTCATCATCTCATATACCTCTGAGAAATTTCAGTTCATGGTTTGGAAACTATAAAACAGCAAAATTTAAGACTACTTGACACTAAATAACATAACACTGGGTTGTTGCTGGGTGCTTTCCTTTCCAATATGAGGCTTGACTTGATGTGAATATTTAGTAAAATATTGGAACTGACTTTAAATCTTTTCCTTGAACACCTCTTAAACTCCCTCAAAGAAACCAAGATTCTTTGAAAGCTAAGGGCAATTCTAAAATGGCGTATATTAAATCCAGTCTTCTTCCGAGTCCTAATGACTGTCTTTAAAATACCTGCTCTACTCACTCCTTTTCTCTTTTTACACAACCTCTCTACTCACTAGAAGCTGTTCCTGCCTCATGTCTGGATAAATCAGCATCAGCCTCATGCCTGCTATCCTTACTCTAATCTTTTCTTCCTCTTATGTCAGTGCTCTTCGGGATTGAATTTTCTTCTATAAAAACAGCTTTAAACAAGAAGTTTCTTTTTTCAGTCATTTTTGCTGCTGCTATGTTTCCTACATACCCATGTCTGCCTTTTTAGAAGATGTATTATCTAATGTAGGTTCAATCTTATTCCCATTCTTTAGCACAAACTATCTTTTCCCTCTCAAATAATCTTCTCCTGGCTCCTCCACAAAGCAAGCTTGTTTCTGTT
Source organism: Eulemur rufifrons (assembly GCF_041146395.1). Taxonomy (NCBI): domain Eukaryota; kingdom Metazoa; phylum Chordata; class Mammalia; order Primates; family Lemuridae; genus Eulemur; species Eulemur rufifrons. The sequence goes on along the minus strand of NC_090997.1, from coordinate 66,611,693 downwards.
TCTTTACATCTGCTCAGAATGTGCCCAGCATGGACTGTCCATGCCTCTGCCATCATGCATGCCCTAAGTCACAATGAATAGACACTGCAGGATGAGGAGCCCAGGTAAAGAGTGAGGGAAAGCCAGATGCATGCAAGAGAAAAGGAGAAGGACAAGATGAACCCATAAGTGAACTCAGAAGGCAGTGGTCCAGGCAGAGCCAGAAGTTTGGAAGAAAATGGACAAAATGAGCAGTGATATTACCACATTCTGGAAGTCAAAACCAATCCAAACCAGGCAGGTTAGCCTAGACATATGTAAATATCAAGGGTCAAGACAGGCAAAGGGGAGAAGACAGAAAGCATCCACAAAAAAATATCCCAGAAGGCAAAAGAGGCACAAGGTCATTGTGAGGATGTTCTTGGGCTCTAGAGGGATGAGCAAGCAAAGACGGCAAGCAGGTGCATATTCACCAGGAGCAGCTCCGTGAGAGGCAGCATTTTGCCTGAGACCAGGTTCTACAGTGACACAGCACACTTCCTGTTCCGGCAGCGCGGTGCATGTGAAGGGTCACGGTCTTTGAAGCCAGTCCGACTTGGGTTCAAATTCTTCTTCCACCATTTGTTAACTGTGTGACCTTGGACTCATTATTGAACTTCCCCAAGCCTCAGTTCACGTATCTGTAAAATGTGGATAATCATACCAATCTCATGGGGTAATAAGAATTAAATGTGATTACATATACTATATAAAATGCCTGACATCGAGCCAGGTATACAACATATATATTGAGTTTTATCATTTTATTTTTATTTTCCCATCCGCCAAAATGAAAATGGCTACCAAGTTGGACCTATACCTCAATCTTTTATGAGGTCTGCATGACCTTCTTTAAGTTCTTATGATCTGTAAAATATGCCTCATCCATGGTGCCACGTATCACAGAATGTTCTGTAGGTGTGCTAAGTTTCAGGTGACTTCAGCTAATTTCCCCAACAATATTATGAGCTCCTTGAGGTGAGGCTTCCTAGCGCCGAGCCCACCACGAAGACCCAGCCAGCACTTGCCATGGCAGTGCATTTCAAGGCCCCACTTCATTCATTCACTCAACAAGTATTTACTGAGTGCTCACTATGTACAATGCCCTGGGGATGTAACTAAAAGAATCAAAGCTTGGCTCCTGGAGCGAGGCATGGATTATGTCACTAAAGTAAGAGCGTTGTGAATCTTAAAAATGGAAGGACCCTGAGAGAGTTACCTAGCCCAGCTTTTTAATCTTACCAGGAAGTGACTGAGGATCAAAAAAAAAAAAAAAATAACAGTGGCTTTTAATTTCTTCTTCATTGACCACTTTTTTTTCCTATTGAATCACTGTAGTTTTGAAAAACAAAGAGAGAAAAGTCTAAGATGTTTTTAACTGAGTAAGAGTCAGGAAGTAAATTGTTTTGCCTCCTGCCCTGTCACTGTGAAACCGAGTGCACTTCTCCCAGAGAAGGTTGCCAGAAAATGTGCATGGCATGGCCTCCTGCGAGTCTCTGCCAGAAAACTGACAAAAGTTTTCTGTGGCTGCTGTGCTCTGGCCTCTTCCTTCTTCCCCAGTGTGAGAAAAAAAAAGTCATCATAGGAAAAAACACAGGTAATTCAGGAAGAATGCAAAAATGCTTTCTGCTTTCTTTGTTATAGAAGGCCAACGCAGTGGCTTCCTCCATAGATTATTCCAGACAGCTGCTTAGTATATTTAACAAGACACAGCTAAGCATTTGTATGCAGAGATGCATTGAAATCAATAGTATGAGACTGGCATCTGAAGACTCAGTGGCATTAATCAAACTGTTTTCTCAACATCCTTCAATACTTGATCCACAAAGTTATTTCAAGATTAGAACACCAAGGTGAAGATTAACACCTTTAGTTCAGTGGGGCTAATGAGACATGACTTATTAATCCTATAATAAAATCTTAATTAGACACCAGAGCACTGTGTGTTTCATTGTTAAATACTACCCAATCCCCAAAGAATTGAAAAATAAATAGAGACTAAAATAGAAAGTGGTGTTATAATTAGGTCCCCTGGAACAACAGCAGTAGTTTTTTTCCCCATGAAAAGTATTTGTCACTTTTTTCTCTAAATAACTTAGTATTTGCATTTTTAACAAAAGTTTGATACAAACATTCTTGAAATAGCTAGACATGTGGACACCAGAGAAAGAGAGATTATGATTCACCAGAACTCTGCTAAGAAGGCAATTTTACTGCTGAGTTTCAGCTGCAGCAATGTTAGTCATGGTTCAGGTTAATGAGCAAGATGGATTCATTACTATTTACTTCTTGTTCATTTAATAGGTTCTTCCTATTAAGATAGATACACTCATTTTTAACACTAAAAATTTCATGATAAAAGTCCAAATATTTTGGAATTGCTTCATTTTATTTCATTGGCACTTTTTTGCAAACTACCCATCCTACCCAAAAAGGAAGTGGGAGAAAAAAGGGCTGGAACACAAGGAATAGTAGAAATTTACTCAAGCTTTCTAAAACTGAAAAGGTAGAACATAGCATACTCGTGCTAGTGTGCATGATCGACAAGTTTTTCCATAGTATTGGATGTTCTAAATTGTGTTTTCATTAGTGAGTTAAAGATAACTATAGAAAGGAAAGAAGGAAGAGAGAGAAAAAGGGAGGAGGGTGGATGGGAGAGAATCTTTGTGACATTCATAGTTACTACTTCGGAATAAGTCCTCTTGCTAAGTTACAGCTGGGAAAAAATATTGTTGTCATTCTGTGTACAATTAGTTACAAAGTATACTAATATACCAGATTGTCAAATTATGTCAGTCACATCTAGAAAACAACCACAAGCAAATTGCCTTACACAGATGGAAAACGTACAAGATGCATAGATCTCTTGTGCAGGCAACCTCAACCAAGACTTGTTAATTAATGTTATGTTGTCCTACTTATTTATTCTGTTTAAAATTATGGACTGATTCTTTTTACCTTTTTTTTAAAAAAAAAAGAAAAAAATCATTAAAGCCTAAGCCTCACACTTCAAAATCTTCACACTTTAAAAAGTCTCCTAATCTTTGGCAGAGGAGGAATTCCACCTGTACAGGGTTCCCAGAGAGATGTCATTGCTACCTTCCCACAACTGGAGTTTCAGAAATGTATCGAGAGTGCACACAACATAAAGTGGTGGGAAGCTGGTTTAGCAATTATTCTGGTTATTGTTAAGTTAGATACAATTATTAAGAGAAAAGTTATTTTCTTTTGACACTTACTAAACTCCAAAAGTGGTGTTTGAAGAGAATATTCCAAAGAATAAGAAATTAGCTGGTGAGACTAAGATCATGAGGTTGACCAATGTCTTCCTTCTGTTCGGTGGCCACAAAGTAGACCCCTTGCCCTAGCTGTAATGACTGTGTGTTCTTATTCACAATAATAATGGGAAGGAACAGCAGAAGCAATCATAATATTGGAAAATAAGGCCGGGCACGGTGGCTCACGCCTGTAATCCTAGCACTCTAGGAGGCCGAGGCGGGAGGATGGCTCAAGGTCAGGAGTTCGAGACCAGCCTGAGCAAGAGCGAGACCCCATCTCTGCTAAAAAATAGAAAGAAATTATCTGGACAACTAAAAATATATAGAAAAAAAATTAGCCGGGCATGGTGGCACATGCCTGTAGTCTCAGCAACTCGGGAGGCTGAGACAGAAGGATCGCTTAAGCCCAGGAGTTTGAGGTTGCTGTGAGCTAGGCTGATGCCACAGCATTCTAGCCAGGGCAAAAAAGTGAGACTCGTCTCAAAAAAAAAAAAAGAAAGAAAGAAAGAAAATAATATAGAAGACACATATGGTTTTAACACTTCTTAGCTGTATGATGTTTGATAAGTTTGAGTTAACTGCTTTGGGTTTTTGGTTTCACATTTCAAAGTGGGAGTGCTAATAAAAGCTAGTAAGTTTGCTTTGAGAATTTGATGATATAGCATATTTGGGAGCAGTGCTCTATAAAATATCAAGCAACAAATAAATGTATGAAAGGCACCAGCACGTGAAAGAATGAGGGAATCAAGGAAAACCCATCACTGCTAATCAGAAAAATTACTGAAAGCACATATGTCCTCTCTTCTGCACAGATAAAAGGCAGCACTGACCAGGTTGGAAAGAGTCACCAGAACAGGAAGGAAAGGTGTAATTCACTCCTGTAAGTCCATATATGCCTAGAGGCCGTTGCCAGAAAAATTGTTAAATGGCCATTTGAAGGCTTGGCTACAATTCTGTTTGAAACATAGCTCCCAATTGATTCTCAACTTTTCTTTCCCTCTCTATATGGTAGGGTGAAAATGTCACTACTCTGCGAATCAGGAGATAAGTAGTCCAGTTTGAGTTCACCAGGTGTATTTACTTTGCATTCTTCATTCATTCATTCATTCAACCAATGTCCATCAGGTCCTGTGCTGAGCACAGGACTCAGAGCAGTACACTCTTGCATGGCTTCCCATCTGGCAGAGGTCATTTAAACTCTCCAGCCATAGCTCCTTCATCTGTAAGAAGAGGGAAATGGGCATGATGTTTCCTACAGTCTCTTCTAGTTCTGATGCTCTCAGTGTTTTTTTCTCTCTGAAGATTTCATTCTTCATTATTCTCTAAAGACCCATAGAATCTTGCTGAGTCTTTCCCTCTTCATCAAATTATGAAATAATATTTATGAGCCTATATATAGCAATATATATTTACATACATAAACATGTCTACATATATCCACACATACATGTATATAACCTATTTCCTAAATAGAATTCCTCCATTCAGTTTATGCATTGCACATTTTTTGAGAGTCATTGAAGGAAGTCACTATGTTATTTATGGAGTTATATACAGACAGGTATAATAAAGAGCTCCTATCCTCTAAGTGTTTACAATGAAATAGAATAAAAATAATATATTCACAAGTAAATCCACATCAGAATCCTTCCCTTTAGAAGGAAGAAATCCCTTTCATTTGATGGGACCAGAGGAGGTTTCTTGTAGGCAATGGATCTAACATGAGCCTGGAAGAAGAGATAGAATATTGATAAGCAAAATAAAAGAAGAGAAGGTCATCTAGGGAATAGGATGAGCAGAGGGAAAGAATAAGAAAACACAGAGTTTCTGAAAAAATACTGGCCATGGTGGACATTTCATATGTGGGTCAGGAGAGCTGAGGCAAACAGAGGAGATTGCAGTCAAATGTGGATTACAATGCCCAATTCAGGTTGTGGGACTTTATGCTCTAGTCAAGCACAATTCAATAAAGCATAATGCAAGCCACAAATGCAAACCACATATGTAATTTAAAATTTTAGAGGCCTCAATTAGAAAAGGTAAAAAGAAACAGATGAAATTAATTTTAGTGATATATTTTCTTTTACCCATTATGGGCAATATACCATTTCAACATATAATCAATATATTTGACTTTTTTTCATACTATGTCTTTGAAATCCAGTGGGTATTTAAAGCTTTTGGCACATCTCTAGCTGTGCTAATGGCTCTACCATATTGGCCCAAGCGGTTCTAGGCTGTGGAGAGACATTACTGGATTTTAGGTGGAGAGTGGTTCAGTAAAAGCAATTTATAAGCAATTAAATGAGGCTTTTGTATATAGATGTGTAGAAGATTGTGAGGAGGTTATGGACACAAGACAGGAAGATGATCCCGTTGAAATAATCTGGGTTTGAAGTGATTGGAGACGAAGTGTTGTGGTCAGCTCACAGTTCATAAAACTTGGGAGAAACGTTGAGGCTACACAATCCAATTGAAGGAGAAAGTGACAATCAATATGCTGATTTGTACAGTTAAAGGAAAAGTAGAGCTATTCTTTCGCATCACCTGGTTATCTCGCTTGTCTCACTGGTCCTGAGCCACATTATGCTCACTCAATCCACAAACATGGATCAAATACCTGCTAATGAACAGGGCCAGGTTTTGCGGGTTTATATGCATATGGATCATTGTTCTTAATGTCAGTAACTTAATGTCGTGACATTTATAAGAGAGGGCAAAAGCTGTTTTTGAAGCCTTTGGGAACACAAAAGGGAAAATATCCAATTTTGCCTGGAAGAATCTAAAAAGGATTCTTGGGGCAAGTGACACCTGAGCTGAATATTGAAGGATAAGTACAATTTCTACAGGTTGAAATAGAGAAATGGGCACGATATGTGGGAGGAAGAGCATGAGAACATTTAGGAAAGTATCTGGCATGTCTGGGAAACAATGACTATTTGCCAAATTTAGGGTCTATGTAGACATATCATCAGGAATGGCTGGAAAGGCAATTAAGAATAAATTGGAGGTGAGAGGAATCACCACCTAGCTCAATGCACAGTGATTCCACTTTGCTGCAGAGACCTGGAGCATCGTCAAGGAGAAAAGGCACTTCAGAGCTGCAGGTAAGTGTGGGAACATGGCTTTGGCTTGAGAAAGGACAGAGAGGACTAAGCCTCTGACAGAAGAATATGACGACAATGGCTTGCAGATTTAACTTGGAATACTGACTTAGTGTCAGATATAATGATCTGCCTTTTCACTGAATAGTGTTGGACATTTCACCAAATTGACCTTTGCTTGCCAATAGCAAATTCAATTGCATTATCTTCTCTGTTCAAAGTTTAAACATCAGAACTAGTATTGTTGTGGGTACAATGTATCCCTTGAAGGTGAGTTTTGCTGTTTGGAACTCAGTATTCTGTGAACAAAAAGCTTCAGGCAAAAATCACTCCTTTTTTTCCCTTAAAGCTACAGATGATGGAGAAATATGCCTTTATTAGTTTTCTGTTGCTGCATAACGAATTACCACCACCATAGCACCTTAAATAACAGCCGTTTATTAGCTCATAGTTCTGTAGGTCAGAAGTCCAGGCAGACTTAACTGGATTCTCTGCTGAGAGTCTCACAAGGCTGAAATCAAGCTATCGGCTGGACTGGGCTCTTGTTTGGAAACTTCAGAGAAGAATCTGCTTCCAAATTCATTCTTGTGGTTCGCAGAATTTAGTTCCTTGTAGTTGTAGGATGAGGTCCTGGTTTTCTTGCTGGCTGTTGGCCAGGGGTCACTCTCAACTCCTAGAGGCTGCTCTCCAAATCCTTGTGTCTTCAAGCTAGCAAGAGTATGTCAGTCCTTCTCTTGCTTGGAATCTCTCCAGCCTTTCCTGCTACCAGCTAGAGAAACTACTCTGCTGTTAAAGGGCTCATCTGATTAGATTAGGCCCATCTGAATGATCTATCTTACTGTCAACTGATTAGTAAACTTAATTACAATCTGCAAAACCCTTTGCCTTGGAACCTAGCGTAATCACAGCAGTACCACAAAGGGCAAAGGTTGTAGGGGACATGTAGAATTCTACACTCTTTAATTTCATGGCAGAGTACATGGAACAATTTGATTTTTCCTTGTAAATTGAAAGAAGCTGTTGCTACTCTATAAAATGAAACAAAGAAACAAAATTTCTTTGAATGTCTATAAAAGAACAAATTTTCTCCTGGCCAAGTGGCTGCTTAAATGGGGAGAGAGATGAGAAATTTATGTGAGTTTAAAGGAAAAGGAATAAAATAAAAGAGGATTTCATTTCTGGCATTATGGTAAAATAGTTACCCTGTATCACCCTCACTATTGAAATAACTAAAATCCATGGTGACATAATTAAAATATATGTCTATATCTATAAACATATAACCACAACTATGAGGCTGCTTGGAAGTAAGGAATCAGCAGATCCCCAAAATGAAGTCAAATCAGGAAACCTGGTTGGTAAACAAGTTCCCAGGTGGATATTGCTCTGACCCTAGAATCCTTTGGCTTCCATTCTGATGGTTGTGTGGGCCCAGCCGTGAAATAAAGCCTAGGACCTGGGCAGTGCAAGGAATCTAATAGGAGACACTCACAAAACCAGTCTTCTAGAGGGCTATAGTGTCAATGTAGGAATGAATTAGAAAGAAACCTTTATATTTCATAAGGAAATTGATTTTGGCAGAGCGAGAGGACAAAATTCTCTGAGGATGCATAATCACAAATTGATCTTCACTTGAGTTTGAGTTCTAATTCATGTTACATATGTGGTCCATAAAACCTCAACCATGATCCCAGAAGACTGTGTTCTCAGGTGACAAGCAGAAGAAAATTTATAACTCCTTTGTAAGAACTCAATCTCAGCCCAGGCTTCAAAGAATACCAACAAATAAAGTTCCTTATAAAATGAACAGTCAAGAGTGAAGAATCACAAAACAATGAAAGAAGTAAGGCACTGTAAATAAAACCACAGACCACAAAGTCCTCAAATAATAGAATTTTTGACATAAAATATAAAATGGCTATGTTTAAAGAAATTCTTAAAAAGCTAGAGAATATGATCAGGGAACATGAGACCATAAAAAATGACCAAGTATATTAGCACAATATTAGATTCTAGCAAGTTATATATAATAATTAAAATTTAAAATGCAAAAGATACACTCTCCAGTATATTAGATATAGCAAAGATAGTGAACTAGCTGATCAAGCCTCAGAAACAAACTAGAGTGCAGTCCAGAGAGACAACGAGATAGAAAATATAAAATATATGACAAGGTCTGTCTGGAAAGTATCCAGCCGTGTAATATGAAAAATAGAGACATTTATTGAAGAAGATACAAGATACAAGAAACAAAGTAGGCACCTTGGGACCTCACACAGTTCTCCCAGCATCTCTTAATCTAACCTGTACACGTTCAACATTCTCAGGTGTTCTGCTTCTTGCAGGCCTTCCAGAATATGGATCACTTTCAACAGATTCTCAACCATCTTTGAAGCATTTGTGCCACACTTTTATTTGCACTGCACTTGTTGCATCATCCCCGAAAGCCTTCTGAATCATCCGAATAGTTTCCACGGAGGAATGTTCAAGCTTAACGTAAAATGTGATGCAGATTCATTGCTCTACTAGCTCAGTCGTTTCAAATGCAGTAGCCACACAGTACACATGCTCACTCAACAGGGTCTAATGCTCTACTGACTAGTACAGTGAAGTCATCATTGTTCACGCATGCACGTTCCCAGTCCACTCCCCTTTGCTGCCAGGTTACATCTAAGTCTCACAAACCATTCTCATTATATTAATATTAAATATTGACAATAGCTGGATACTTTCCAGACAGACCTTGTAGGTTAAGAGTTATACAGACTAGCGTAAGAAAGTTTAGCCTACATCTAATCAGAGTTTCAGAAGGAGATAGGAGAGATAATGGAGAAGAGGAATACTCAGTGAGATGATGAGAATTTCCCCAAATTGTCAAAAGATACCAATCCTGAGAACCAGAAAACCTAATGAATCCCAAACAAGATAAATGAAAAGATTTCTACACCAAGACAAATTATAGAAAAGCTATGGACACCAAAGTAAAAAAGATCTTAAAAGCAGAAAAAAGTGAAAAGAGAGATTTCTTTCAAAGCACAAACAGCCTGATTGTCAACTTCTCATCAGCAATAATGGAAGCCAGAAAACAGTGGTATAATACATTTAATAGAACATGCTGGAAAAAAAATAACCACTTTCTTTGATTTCTATACCCAAACTGTCTTATAAAATTAGCATGAAAAAGGCATTCAAATGTAAATACAGCCTGAGTGAATTTACACCAGAAGACATTTAATAAAGGAAATTTTATTTCAAAGGAAAGATAAATGATTCAAACATTGGGAAAAATTCAGGCAAAAATGAAAATCAGCCCACAACTAAAATAACATAACTGCTAAGAGCCTGGGCTTGAGAATAATAAGATTCCTGACTCTCCTGACTCAACCACCTACAGTTTTACAACCTGGGCATGTTTTTCCATATGCCAAATGCGTACGACAATAACCCACCTCAAAGAGTTATTAAATGGGATCATGTATATTCAGCACTTAATACAATAACTGGCCCTAGTAAGTGTTCAGTAAATGATATCTGCCACTATTACTCTTATTATCTGAGATAATTTTGGATCCTTTTTTCTATTTGCCAATCTAAAAAGAAGAGCATGGTATTCACATCAAGTGCAAAGAGCTATACCCATAAACTATCCTGTGGTTACCACTGACAAAGACTCTCTCCTTAACCACACTCTAGTCAGGCTCCTCTGAGCACTTTTCCCAACAAGGCCTCAACCTTGGCCTATGAGAACTTCAGATTATCAACACAAATGATTTTATCTACTGCCCCACCACCCCAAAACACACACTAAGAGACTTGAAGAAATTCTAGGCATGGCTTCTAGCAGCCTAAGGCCACATTCCTGGGATGACACTAGCTCTCCTTAAGATGCCTGCCTGAGACAGCTCAATGCTGCCAAAGAAATTACTGTTTGTTCCAGCCAAAACCTGACACGAGGCCCCTGAACACCCTCTTAGAGCAGTTATTTTAGGAAACTTGGAATCATTCTTTCTCTGCCTTTTTGAGATATAAATCTTCCACCACCCAGGACTGTCTCCTTTAGCACCTGGAGCTGTCTCTCTGAAATGCAAACCTCCAGGAGGTAGCTCAGTTCTCTCTCTCTCCCTCTCCCTCTCCATCTCCCTCTTTCTCTCCTTCTCTCTTTCTCCCTTTCTCCCTGCCCCCTACCTCCCACCTATCACTCTCACTCTCACTCTTTGCCTCCTGGTCCCTGTGGGAGGGTAAGGGACTAACTCAGATGGGTGCCTTCCTCCAATTTGTAAAATTGAAACCACGAGAATTCTAGAAGAAAATGTTGGAAAAACTCTTCTAGATATTGGCCTAAGCAAAGAATTTATGGAGAAGACCCCAAGGGAAACCACACCTGAACGGGTCTTGGCTTCCTCATCTATAGAATGGAGAATAGAGTAGTCTTATGTCCCTCATATTTTTGTTGTCAAAGTAAAATGTTTAAACTTTAACTTACATTTTAAACATAAAATAAAATGTTTAAAAGCTTTAAAGACTGCAAAATGCCATACAAATAGATAGTAGTATTTTGAAAATTGTGTTTTTATGGTGGTTAAGTGCATAGTAGGTTATCTTTCTCTAAAGTTTTCAGGAGGTTGCACTTATACAAATTTGCTAAAATTTCATATTAAACATATTGAATTTTCTGCATCTAACTTGGTAATTTGAACATGATGTGTTCACACGTCTGTGTGGTCAGTCTGCTAATGGTTTAATTCTTCACTTAAAATGTTTAACGTTAAAAATCAGTCATTCTAAAGTAAATATATAGCTTAGTGTTACGGAAATTAAAAGGGAGAGAAAATCACTGAAGATAGAGGATAATGAGACGATAAAAATGCCACCATACTTTTAATGTATTTATGGCATTAAAAGCCATTTTTTGTATACATTCTTTCTTTGATTTTCACCAAAAACAAAAAGAAAACTTGAGATAAGAAATAAGATCAAAAAGTTGGCTTTCTATCTGGTAGTGAATACTACCCTTGATTTTAAAATAGATACCTTCAAGTATTATTGGATGGATGTGACAGGTAGAACTAATATTACTATATAATTGATTTTGGCTATACAGAGCAGAGGGAAGAGCTTATCCTGTTAACTTGATCTCTTTACAGGAGCCTAAATCACTGAAATGGTCTGTTTGGACCACATATATTAACTTTATTACCTATAAAATTGTTACCTGTGCAAGTCACACTTTTCTATATAAACACAAAATTAAAGAAAGAAAGATTCTGTTTCCTAATTCACTAGCAAGACAAATTTACTAAATTCCAACAACTATTTAATGTAGTGAAAAGAAATTTGGGGAAAGGTGGGGAACACCCTTCTATAAACATAGTTACATATACCAGTGAGATACTGAGATGAAGAGTAAATGGGATTCCAGGCCAAAACAAAATTCGGTTCCCATATCTTTCCTTAAGACATCATTCTACTAAATGAGGCCCCTGAACAGAAGCAGAATTAACTGGCTCCTTTTTAAGTTTGGTAATTATAAATGCAAAATGAGTATCCTTCTGCAGACAGAGAGCCAGAGGACTACTCAAGCTAAGGCAATAATGGGAGCTGTGATAAATAATGTATGCACGATATCAAACGCTGAATGGAGGGAAGAAATGGAGAACCCATTTGGAAATTTGGAATGCGCTCAAAGCTGCTCCTGCAGTAACTCTCATGAGGATAAGCACAGAGCATTGTTAAACTCTGCAGTTTTGTATAATTTATCAACCTTTTTCCTTCTCATTTCTAACACTGACCCTTCATGGTTAACTGAAGAAAGAAAGAGCTAAATAGCTTCCTTAGCCATTTGATAGAGCAATTATGAGCATCCTGACTGATACATTTTCTGCTTAATCTACTAACAAATGGTGTCCATTTTCCTCTTAATCTACACCCCCATCTCCACATTCGACTTGACACGTGCAGAACACTGCTTTTCGTGGCCTGTTCCTGTGCTCTTCTTCATTTGTTTCTTCCTCATTACAGCTCTCTTATGTGATCACTGTAATAGAAGAAAACGAATTCTTTATGACAATTTTCCTCAGCTGCCCTTGGTTAATGTTTTCAGAATGTGATTTCTATGGGCTCCCTGACAGCAGGGCAAATTGAGAGCTAATCAGTAGAATCTTTCTCAAGCGTCGGCATCGTTTCAGAGAAATTTCATGCCATAGGATGAGAGGGCTGTTTCTCACAGTCATAGGCAGTATGATGTGGTATGGCTATCTTTAAAGAGGCCAGGACTGTTTAAAACTGGGAGATATTAAGATATTAAAATTTTAAAATTTACCTCAGGCACTAATTTCTCCCACTGCAGTTGTCTTTACTTCCTTGTGCATTCAGCTCATTATAAGAACATTCATTTAGTGCTAATCTGGTAGAATCCTTTAGAATAAGAGGATTTTAGACCCAGAGGGATTGCTGAACTCATGACTTCCAAGGCCTTTGTTTATTTGGTGAAAAAACAAAAGATCAGGGGGTTAAGTGATTTACCCAGTGACAGAGCAGGTGAGTAACATGGTTTGAGTTTCCTGTTTTGTTTTACCTGGAAGGGAACATAGAGTGAGGAGATAATTTTTTTGCCCCACAGTAGGGGTGGATGCTTATTGTCCTCAGGTGTCTGCATTTTCTTATCTGTTTAATAGAGATACTGCCTTCTTCTCACAGGACTTTCCCCCACTAATCTATTGTAATGAAACCCTTTCTGCTTTTCTGTGTGTGTCTATCACAACCTAACCTTGTGTGGCACATGCTCTATTATGGTTATTGTACTTAGGACCCTAAGGGTTTGTGAGTAACTACTATATTCTTGAAAGCAGATACCATTCCCTGTATTGGGTACCTAAAGAAGACATGAGCCTCAGGAAAGACCATAGAACTGAGAGGGAGAAATAAAGGTGAGTGAAATTCCCAGCTCTGTAGAAAGATGTGAAGGGTTGTATTCCCACGTGATAGGTTAAGACAGTGTCTGTCTCTTAAAGCCAAGTGTCTGAAAAAAGGAGATACCACTGTGCAGAGCCATAGCCCATATACAAGTGGTCTATTCCCTGAAGGCTGAAAAGGCTGGCTATGGGATCATGTACATAATTTGTGAGGCTCAGAGCAAAATGAAAACACAGGGCCTCTTGTTCAGAAATTGCTGAGAATTCCAAGACAGTAACAGTAGAGCATTAAAACAAGCATAGGACCCTTCTGAGCATGGAGCCTTCTGGAATGCACAGGTATCAGCCCATGTCTGGCCATAGGTAGCTACTTTGATGACATATGCTCTAAATATCCCAGTGAAGTCTTCACTTTGCAGGAGGTTTTGAACAAAAGAATCTGTTGAAAAAGAGTAGTGCTAAGTGGAAAGTGGTTTGATTGTGACTACTGGGGTTTACTTGGGTAGGAGTCAAGGACTCACCAAGGGGGAAGTGGATCTTAGGACAGGCGGTGAGACTCAGGTCCAGCAGACCTTGTCCTTGTGGGGATTCTTCCTTCTGTGCTCTGTGTTTAACAGAAAGTGCAGTTTCCTTACACTTATATCAAAATTAGCCAGGCGTGTTGGTACATGCCTGTAGTCCCAGCTACTTGAGATGCTGAAGCAGGAGGATCATTTGAGCCCAGGAGTTTGAGGTTGCAGTGAGCTATAATGAAGCCACTGCACTCTAGCCCAGGTGACAGAGCAAGACATTGTGTCAAAAAAAAAAAAAAAAGAGTTGACCCTGAACATTAGAAAACTATGAGTAACAAGGTAGAGTCTGTGTCTCTTTTTCTCGATATTATTTCTGGCATCTGCAGTCCCTGATACGTGGTAGGTGCTCAGTAAATATTTAATGATGACTGGTAACACAGCAGTTATTTTAGTATCAACATTTGGTGGAGGCTTCTTGGCCCTGAAAAGAGCTGAGAGTCAGAGGAGAAAGGCGTCACTGGTAATAAAAAGAGAAAAATTTTGAAGTATGTTTATAATACTAATTTTAATACTGCAATTTAAGAAAATTTTAGCCTGCCCAAGAATGGGAGACTTTTAGTATCATTTTACATAAAAACTAATTATAAATTATTTTGTAAATTTATTTAATACTTACAAGGTTTACTAGAATTTTAGCTCTACTTTTCTTTTGCTATCAATGTTATTTAAGAATAATAGCTCTCTATTTTTTTTCAAGTTCTTTTATTTGTTTTTGTTTGTCTGTTTTAAAAGATAGGGTCTCATTCTGTCACCTAGGCTGCAGTGCAGTGGCACAATCATAGCTCACTTCAACCTCGAACTCCTGGGCTCAAGCCATCCTCCCGCCTCAGCCTCCCAAGAAACTAAGACTACAAGTACACGCCACCACAACCAGCTAATTTTTCTAGTTTTTGAAAAGACAGTATCTCACTTCGTTGTCCAGGCTGGTCTCAAATTCCTAGCCTCAAGCAATCTTTCTGCCTCAGCCTCCCAAGGTGCTGGGATTACAGGCATGAGACACTGTGCCCAGCTTTCAGCTCTTTTATTTAGAGAACATAGTCAGTGGGATAGGGAGAAACCAGGAGGAGGCAGATAAGCTGGGAAGAAAGAAAGGGACCTGGAAAAGTCCAAAGAGAAAGAAAAGGATCACAGGGATCTCAGAAATAAAAATGGGCCTCTGTAAAAGGCAGGAAAATGGAAGAGGAGGCTAAAAAGACAAGGGAAGGCTAAAAATGCTCTTTTCTCCCAAGAGTATTTGGCTCTACCCTGCACAGTTGGTGGGTACTTGGGAAAGACCTGATTAATGAATATACAAAAGAAAAATGAATGGGGCATAATCGGTGATGTGCTCCTAAATACTTAACAACCAGCTCCTAGGGAGGGAGGATGGTTTGTAGTGGTGGTCAGTCTCTATTGCATAAATCTCCCACGGCTAATTTTAAACTACCAACACAAATTGACTGAATGTGGAATTTTAAGCTACCCAGATGAATGCACTGAATATAGAATTGGGAAGAGATGTGAAGTATCTCCACTGTACAGATACTATAGACTTAACCTCAAGAGCATAGATAATAGTAAAATGCAGTAAGATAATTAAGAAATAACGACTTTTTCATAGTTATTACCTGTTTAATTTAATTATAAATTTTTATAATACGGTTTCTAATAGTGACTTTAACAACTGGCTTGCAAAGTAGGAGCCAGCTCTAGCACCCTGCCAGATGGGCAACACCACGTGCCTCTACCATTCATGTCAGGATATAGAAAGAGTTTTTTCAATTTTTTTCTTTCTTTAAAGGAATTTAAAAAAGTAAAATAGGGGACAAGACATCTCCTAAGAATATTTTCTTCTTCACAAGTTTGCCAAAGGTTTGTTTATTTATTTATTTATTTTTGATACCCAACTCATCAGAATTTACAAGTTGAAAGTGTAAGAAAAGATGGGGGATGTATCTATTTCTACCAATCAAATCTATAACAGGCCAGGCATGGTGGCTCATGCCTGTAATCCTAGCACTGTGGGAGGCCAGGGTGGGATTGGTTGAGCTCAGAAGTTCGAGACCAGCCTGAGCAAGAGCAAGACCCCGTCTCTACTAAAAATACAAAATTTAGCTGGGCGTGGTGGTGCATGCCTGTAGTCCCAGCTAGTGGGGAGGCTGAAGCAAGAGGATCGCTTGAGCCCAAGAGTTTGAGGTTGTAGTGAGCTATGATGACACCAATGCACTCTAGCCCAGGGTGACAGGGTGAGAGTCTGTCTCAAAAATAAATAAATAAATTTATTGAGAAGGTCAATATGTCAGATTTTAGTATGAAATGTCAGTTCTTGGAGTGCTCATGGCCAAAGAATGGCCAGACACACCAAAGTAAGGCAAGCACGAAAATGAGGTTTATTGAGGAGAGAAAGATGGGATTGTGGGGCAAGAGCAAGATATAGGTTTACAGAGCATGATACATACGCCACAGATGACAACTGGTCCCATTGTGGCAGCAAAGGGAGAGCAAAAGGAAGTGCAAAGAGGGCCTGGTTATGGTCTGTGTCTTGCTTTATAGTGCTCAGATTGGGACCTCCCTTGTGGCTCAGATGTCACCATGGAGCCATTTTGATTGGACAGTTGGGACTTGCATGACCTGAGTCTTACCGCACATGCAGATCTCCCATGAGCCTCTCTGAAAGCCCATTTTGTGGGGGCAATGAATTGCAGTACACCAACTTTCATCCCTAGGAGACCCGGAATCCCTCACTACCTACCAAACAATTTCACCTCCACTGGCTTACTTTTGTCACAGAGCTATGTGAGCATCAGGTGAGGGTCTTCTAACATGCTGCAATGTTGATATCTGCCCCTTATTTTCAAATGGCTTGGTAAAAATAATATGTGTTTATATAGAGATATATCAAGACAAAGCAAATATGGCAAAACATTAACAATTGATAAATCTAGGGGAAGGATATATGAGCATGCAATTTTTTCAGAATAAAAATATGCTAAAAATGATGTCACTTGTACACAGATACCCCTTGGTAAAACTGCAAAGTACTATTCAAGGATAAGCTACCATTATCTAACTAAAGAGATGTGGTATCCAGATGCCATAGCTATGACAATATTCAAAGTTCATTCCAAATAACTGACCTGATTATCCAGCAATTATTTACTGAGCATCTATGATGCTAAATGCCAGTGCTAATTCAATACTAAATAAGACGTACTCCTTCATCTCATGGAACTTACAGTCTAGTGAGAGGGACACACAAGTAAATAAACGATTACAATTTAGTTTAAATAGAATTAAATAGAGGTTGCTGTGGTGACACATAGGAGGAACATCTGACCCAGCCTAAGGTGGTCAAGAAAGACTTTCCCAAGGGACCTAAGATGAGAACCTAAGATCTCCCTCCTGAGAGAGAAGGAAACACTCGTCAGTGTGGCTGGCATTTACTGTATTACTATATGCCAAACAGCACATGCTCATTCACTCCTCACAGCAGTGCTAAGGGGCAGCCTGTTGGTATCCCATTTGCTGGACCTGTTAAATGCGGCACAGTTCATGTTTCCAAACAATGGACACCTTATGAAGTAATGCCCTGAGGCAAAACTGATCATGGCCTATTCAAAAGAGCAGCAAATTGTTCCGTGCATATATGTAGGCCTTGGGGGTTATGTGGAGTTGCAATGGAAAGGCATAAAGGGTCTCAAAACTTTGTGGATGATGGAGACCCATGAAAGGGTATTAAGCCTGGAGGCAGTATGATCCAGTTTCCATTTGGAAAGACTACTGTGTCATCAGTATGGAAAACAAATTGAGGAAGGAACAAAACTAATAGTGGGGAGACCATTTAGGAGCCCCTAAGTCAGTCTAAGAAAGACAGTGGCCTGAACCAAGGCAGTCACAAGTGACAGTAGAAAATCAGGTGGATTGAGGCAATACTGGAGGTAGACTCCCACAGGCTGATTGGACACGGGGGTTGGAGAGGAGCCAAAAATGATGGAGTCCAAGGTTTCTGGCTTGGGCAGCCAGGTAAATTGGGTGGGGAGATGCAGAGACATTCACTGAGACACTGCAGGGAAGAGCTATGGGACGGAGCATGGGGACAGGGTGATAAAGAGATGGCAATGAACAGATGTAACCAAGATCTTGTGTAGATCAGCACGTAAGAATCTGAGTGAGTGACAAGGGCCAGTCAAACCCAATGTGATTGTGATCATCTACAAAATCCTTCAAAGGCAAAGTTGGTTCTTGAATTATGGGAGAACAAGTGGGATGCTCATGATTCTGGCCAGTTTTAATTATAAATGGCACGGTGAAGACAAGAAAAATATTGTAAATGCTGAAAACATTACCTTTCATTATGATTATTCTTACCATTACTTGTTAGTATTTTCTCCCTGCTTTCATCAAATTCAAACCACCCAAATGGTCACTTTTATTAATACTTATCCTTCCATGGAAACTTTTTTCCTCTTTTACTCTCTTTTTCACCTCCCCATTCTCTACCTCAAGGTTTGGTGGCAGGTAATTTGGGTGGACTTAAGTGGTTTTTGTCTGTGCTCATCAATCAATGAACAAGTATTTATTAAGAGTCTCCCAGGTGAGCATCTGGAGCTCTATGAGTGGTGCTGCAATCATGGGGCCATGTTCTTTGGGGTCAGATAATTCTGTATTTAAATTGTCCTGCTGTATTTACCAGCCATCGCCCTTAGTAAAAACATCTACTCGTGTCTCTGCTCAGTTTCCATCAACAAAGATAAAACAGATAATGGTACACAGGTCTGTTGTATTCTATGAGATAATAAATGTAAAAGAAAGTAACAGAGAGCCTAGTGCTCAATAAATGTAGTTCCTGTCCACCTTGTAAGGCTGTTGCCTGGGATAAATGAGCTAATACTCAAAAGAGAGTTATGCCTTCCTTGGAATAATTCTGCTATATAAGTTCAGTCATTTTTAATGAACTTTGCTGCTATTGTTCCTGTTATTGTTTTTACTGCTACCAGGGGCTTGTGGTAACCATGTCGACAAGCCTTTGAGCAACTCTTGAACGTATCTTTATTATTATTATTTTTGAATCCCCTTATTTCTTTGTTTCAGCTGGGGAATCATTTCCTTGCTTAGTGCTGCTTTAGAGAAACAGCCAGATGTCTCTACAGTTTGTCATTTCTGGCCATGTACTCTGTTATTTGGATACTCTGCTTTGTTCAGCTTAGACACTGTGTGTTCAAGCCTTGGTAGTCTGAAGAAATTATAATTTTGCTGCTCTTGGCGCACAAAATGAAAGACACAGAGATTAAAAACTGGAGATGAGGGAGGGCTTACCTGTCACTGAGGTCTTTAACCTTTTTTATATAAAAAGAAATAAACTTTTTAAAAATTTTTAATTTTATATAAATTGCCTATTACCAGTATGATTGCTCTGATGAAAGATTATTAAAATAGCCATTAAATCTGGCATAGATAAAAAGAAAGGACTTTGGAGTTGGAGAAGCCCAATTTAACAGCACTGCCCATAAGGAATTAAATGGTGTGGCTTCTTTGTCTTATATTCCTAGACCAAAAGCAACAACTTCCCAGATTTTGAGACAGCATCCTGGCAGACTTGAATACTTCATGATGTTATAGAAAACCAAAGAGATATCCTGAATATTAAATTAACCAAATATCTTTTTCCCCCCGCAGAGGAAGGCTTATTCAGGGGCTGATATTGCCTCTTAGCACATAGTCTGAGGCTGGTTACAAAACAGAATGAAATTTCACTTCCTGTTTCCTAGAGAACCTCACTAGAAACTGCTAGCTTGGCCTCCACCTTTCTCAAAAATTCCAACAAATTTGGTTCAACAAGAGAGGTATTAACTTTGTGTGTGTGTGTACACACACATGCACACCATCTTGCTTTGAACAAAAAATATAGCATTAGTATTCTAATGTTTAACAGGATTTTCCATTAAAAGTTATTTATACTTTAAAATGGGCTTATATTTTTCACAACCCAGTTATGCTATTCATGAGAACTGCATCTATTTTATTCTTTTCCTCTTTAAAATGCATTGCAGGAATTAATTTATCTCCCTCCTGAAGCTATAAATTATGCTTCATTTTTGTAAAATGCCCAGATATTCACAAAGTTCTATCCTACAGTGTCTTACTCAATGCTTATGTCATAACAACCCTGTGAGGTAGACGTTATTACCATAATTTTACAGATGAGGAAAACAAAACCAGAAAATTTCCACTATAAAACCAAACCAAAATGTGGCTCAGGGTCTTTTGACTCCCAATCCAGTGGTCTTTGCACTTCTCCATGGACGACTCACTCGTATTAGTTGAGATCTCAAATGAAAATTTTAGTTCTCCCAGCATCACAGAAGACGTGAAGGGACTTTGGAGGGTTTGATGGGCCTGCCACAGCTAGAGGAGGTGACATTAGGCCTCCAGAAAAAAGAGATAAAGAGAGAAGGACCCAGGGGGCATATTGAAGGCATCATAGGCACAGAAAAGTTGGGCTAGCAATAGTAGCTTATTCCACAGAGCCAAACCTCCATGGTAATAACTGGACTCATCACAAAGAGAGAATCTCTAGGTGGGGCCTTTGAGACTGAAAGATCCTCAATGGCGGTAGCAAAAGTAGTGATGTCATATGGAGTCAGGTTTAATAGCTCAGTGTACACCAGATGACACGTGCATTGCAGTAGGAGGCTGATGGTCTTGTGGTAGTCCCCTAAATTGGGGACCACTTTCTCTGCAGCCTTCACGTGCTCTGTCACTTTTTCTTCTTTTTCCTGCCTGCTCACCTTGAACAGAGTTTAACCATGAGGTTGCTTCACAACCTCACTCACCCCCTACAAGCAAATGTCTTCTCATTTTTATTACCAAGCCCAGCTGTTACCTCTTGGTCCTATAATTATCTAACACAATGGACATGATCCCTTCCCACCCACCAGTGGAAAGTGTATTTGGATTGTTGCCCCTAAGTTCCACATCCACCAGGGTCACCCTCGCTAGGCAGATATCCATAGGCTGGGAGTCTTGAAGGGGGACACAGAGGAAGCTGAGAAAGGCACAGAGATGAGAGCGCAGGCATGCGGAGAGGAGGGAAGAGGCTGGCCCAGCAAGCATGGAAGCGAAGTGACTGGGAAAGAAGCCGACCACCCAGGCTGGGACATCAGAAGGAAGGGCCTGGCCTTTCAAGAAGAAGAGATTGGATTGGATCCAGTGAACAACCAAAAATAGACAAGGGACAAAATAACTTATATTAGGAAGATTACTCATACTGTACCAGGCCGTAGGAAATGAACGAGGGGAACATACCCAAAAATTAAGAAATAAGGGAGGCACTAAGTACCTGGACAGGACAAGGCAAGAAGAAATTAAGGAGAAATAGTTTCTACTGACGTTGGTAATCAAAGAGAAAAGATGATAGAAAATGATATTAAGTTTTGTGATTTTGTTCTGGTATTATAAATGCAAGATTAATGCATACCCATTGACTTGGAATATCTGAGGGTGGTGACAGGCTTGTTTCCAAGCTTGCCATAGAGAACCACTGGCCTATGTAGCAAAGCAGACAGATTCTGGACTCTGTGCCTTTCGGCAAGCTTTCTAGTACGACTGAGTCAGTCAGTAGCATTAGCCCATTGCTCAGAGATGATGATAATACACACAGAAGAAGGCAGGCACTACCACTAATCAAACACTTATGAACAATGAAATGCCTAATGGTCGTTCTGGCTGCAAGAACGAGAGTTCCGTGGAGGCGAGGGATGATCGCAGACTGGAGCGTCAGCAGGAGAAGGCTTCTCAAAGGAACTGCGACATAGCCCAGACCTTAAAGAATGGGTAGACTGGAACTAATGACAGACAGGCAGGCCAAGGAGCTGGTGAAAGCAGATGATGCATTGTGCAGTGCAGCTTTGAGCAGGAGAGTGTGGGCACTACATTTAAATTGCAGAGAAACCCAGATAATTTCCTTTGAATCGCTCCTCTATATGGGCTGGTGACCCCCATTAAGACCATGGGGCAAGCACATTTCACTTTTGCTTTTCCCGTCTCTCCTATTTGCAGCTCAGCCGCAGAATAGCTTTATTCTCTCACACTACTCATCCATGAATGCACATTAAATTCATTCACGCTAAGATGCAAATGACACGTGACCCTTCGTATAGTGGTATCACTTACAGAAACCTATTTTTATTCTTTTTACAGCTCTGTGGAGTAGGGAGGCCAGAGATGGTCCCCATCTCATAGATATGGAAAGAAAGGCCCAGAGAATCTAACCTCAAGACCACACAGTTACCAAGAGGAAAACTTAATTTGGGGACTTGAACACAGTTTTCTCTCTGCCACCCTGTTGCTGTATTTGTGTTTCAAAAAGGGTCAAAGCCCTATGCTAAAGGCACGTGGGTCTTACTGAGGACTTCAGACGTCAACCTGGAGCTAGGAGATTGGTCTTTCAGTGAAGCTCTGGGTCACGTTATGTAGGTTACTGCCTCTGCCTTCGCATGACCTGGCGGTTGCGTGACCACAGGCAAGATAGAGAAAACTGTCAGCTTCACTTTGCCCATCTGTGAAATAAAAACAACTCCCTCCACCTCATAGGGCTTTTCTGAGAATTTCCTGAACTACCACCTGGACAATGTCCTTGCCACACAGGAGGACTCGATAAACCTCACTTTCTTTCCCCTTTCCCTTCTCCGTTTTACCTAAACATAAGGCAGCCCTGCTAAGTCAAAAGCGCAGGCTCACCCAGTCTCCTGCGAACGCCTTCGCATTGCTGGCTCTTTGCTTTCACTCCCGGCCTTTCCTCTCTGCCCCTCGATCCCTGTGTCAGGCCGCACCTGCCTTCCTTCACTTCTCAAACCAGCCAAGCTTTTTCCTTCCTCAGCCCCTTTGTGCGTGCTGGTTCCTCGGCCCGAAATCTGCTTCGCCCTCCTCCTGCCTCCTTGCTCCTGCTCCTCCAGGTGTCGGCCCGAGTGTCAGTTCTTCAGGAAGGACTGAAGTAGGTTTTCCCCGTTACCCGTTCTCACTGGCTCCTGTAATTTTCCTTTGTCACATTTCCTGCAGCTTGCAAGTATACATAAATCCTATATGTAGAATTTACTGGCTCATATGCATTACCATTTGTAAGTACATATTAATCCTATATACATTAATAGATTTCCTGGCTTACTGTCTGTCTTCCCTACTAGATGATGGACTCCCACGGGGCAGGAGCCATGTCTTTTCAGTTGACCACTATTCTCCATAGCACCCACAACATGGTCTAGCACATGAGGTGTGTTACATAAATATTTGTCGACTGTGTTGGATTCATTCTGCTCTTATCTCCTCTTGGGATGCCCTCTTATAGCTTCCTCACCAATCCATGCAGTCATTCCACAAAAAAGCATTCTCGTGCCCACATTCTCTCACCTTTTCCTTAATTTTCTTTCCCCAACATTTATTCATACATTATCAGGAATCGGGTTGTGTTCTCTGGTTGCTCCATGATTCCCTAATCATATCAGTTTTCCACTGACTAATATTCTTACAGGATCTTTTTTGGAATCTCCTATAAACCTAGTATAATAGCTGAAAATGCTATTGGTGCTTAGTTATTTCTTGATGAATGAGTGAATAGACCAATCAATCCATCCTAGTCTATCCCTTTTTCACATAGCAAATATGGAGATACTATTGCAGCAAAACAATTTCTAACCACAACTCTTTGTTATAGCTTCCTTTTTCTTGGGTTACTATTTTAAGTTTCAATAAGAAGCAAACAATCTTATCTTGAAAGGAAGATTGGATTTATTTTTAATAATAAAGGCTGAATTGGAAGCTTGCATTTTTTTCCCCCAAAATTTAATAACAGCACCAGTAAAGCCCTACCCTCCTCAGCTGGCCTTATTTCAGGCATACGAGAACAAAGCTTCCAGGTGAGCTGCTGTCATGATGTAAGAGTGAGACTGATATCACCAAACCTGTTTAAACTCGTCGAAAGCCCAGGAGAGGTCACATAGCAGGAGCTTCTCGTCTGAACATGTTTTCAGAACCCAGGACTGGGCAGAGGACATGAAGGGAAACACCAGGTCCCCCAGAGCCAGGTCCTCAGGCATGTGAGGGCCTGATAGTTACTACTGATAACTTCAGTAAGTAAAGACATCACTTTGATCTCATCTCATCCTCCGTTCACAACTGAAACAAAAATAAAACAAAAAATATCTAAGTAAAATATGTCGTTGTAATGCCCAAAATGATAATTTACAGAACTGAGATTGCAACTTTTGCCCTGTTATTCTGAAATAGAGCCTTCAGTTTATGGTTGCCCTGCTGGTAAACCTCAAGTTGCTCATTTTATCAATATTCTTTGATAATTTACCAAAAATATTTATATGTTTTATATAGAATATATTTTATACATTATAATATATGCATTTTCATTTACTTTGACATTGTCTAGCAGGTTCTGTCTTGTTAGTATCTGCCCCTTAGATTTAGTATTTGATCTTATAATACAGGCCAAGAAAAGAAAGGTAAGTTTTGCTAAATACCAGTTACACCATAAAAATCGTCAAAGTTGGCGTGGGATCTTTGGGCAGTGTCACTCAGTCACCTGTCGTCCTGCCTCGGTTGGCTTTGTGGAGATCAACAGAACCCGTAAGAGATGACTGCTAATGAGTCCTCTGTCCCATCCCTCAGGCTGCAGCCGTCCTGAAGGTTGATGGAGGGCCATGCTATTCAAACAGCAGGCGTGGCTGAGACAGAAGCTCCTGGTGCTGGGAAGCCTCGCCGTGGGGAGTCTCCTGTATCTAGTTGCCAGAGTTGGGAGCTTGGATAGGTGGGTGATTAAGCATGCTATGCCCATGTGACTTTAACTAAATCTTGATATAAACTTCCTTAGGCCATATTAATATTTGATTTAATAATTTTAAGTCTATCCATCTGTTTTTCTCCCTCAAAATTCCCAAGAAACATGCTTATTTGCAGTATTGATTTTGATTTATCGAGACTTTAAAAAAGAAAGAGATGCAAGTTGCTCAAACCAAGGTGTTCCGTCAAGATCCATTTATATTCTATGTGCATTGACACTTGTTGGCAGAAAAGGGATAAAGCTGTGTTCAGTAAAAATATCATTTACTAGAGCTCAATGTGGTCTGCATGCATCTGGTGTTGACCTCTAGCTATAGCAAAACAGTGATGTATCTACGTATCTTCATTTTGAAATTTATGAGTGGACAATTAATGTGCTATCAGGAGCACCAAGATTATGTATGAGCCTGGAGAGGAGCTCATCAAGTTTGCAATCCGTTGCCCCAGAAAGATGGCTGCAGGCGTGGGGAGTTTTAATTGTGTTAATTAGCTCTGGTTTTCAGGAGCTGAATGTATCAGACAAAAAGGCTGTCGCTCAGAATAATTGCCCAGAAAGCAATGGGAAATCCACGGAAGGAAAATTACAGAGCTAGAGTTTAGCTCTAAAAAGGCAAACAGTTGGGAGGTACTAGACCTGCAGAAGTCCCAGCAACATCAGCTGGCTTCACATTAAATGTTTCTGGACTGTTCCATGTCTAGAATGATTGACAAGGACAGAGAAGTTAATATCTGAAATGTGAAGCTTTCTTCTTTGCCCTTTTAAATAATTTCTTGCACTGGAAAGACTGAAATATGTTCTCCATGAGTTCAATTCTCATTGTCGGCGAAAATGCAGCCACACTTTAAAATGAAAATATCTTCCTTTCAACTTTCCTTTTCCTGCCAAAATCTAAGCCTGTAGACCTTATCATTGAATATTTAGAAATAATATAGCAGTGAGCTTTGTTTTCCTTCAGCCAGTTTCAGTTTTGACTGGTAAAGCAACTCCTTTGATGCTTAAAAATTCCGGAGTAAGTGTCCCACTCACCAGTTGTTACCTATAGGAAAATTATAATCAGAGCTTATCACTGACGTCAAGTAGTTTCCCAAAGTAACACTTGATTATTAGTGAGAAGCCTTGAGGTGATGCCATTGTCCTTAGTCCATAATGAAACTTTTATATCCAGCTCTTCCCAACTTTAATTAGTTTCCAGTCATTTGCTTTTTATTGAGTAATCAATGTAATGATCATTAACACATTCATTATTTAGTTGATGATTCTTTTCTTTTTTTTTTTTTTTTTTTTTGAGACAGAGTCTTGCTTTGTTGCCCGGGCTAGAGTGAGTGCGGTGGCATCAGCCTAGCTCACAGCAACCTCAAACTCCTGGACTTAAGCGATCCTCCTGCCTTGGCCTCCCGAGTAGCTGGGACTACAGGCATGCGCCACCATGCCCGGCTAATTTTTTGTATACATATATATTTTAGTTGTCCATATAATTTCTTTCTATTTTTAGTAGAGACGGGGTCTCACTCTTGCTCAGGCTGGTCTTGAACTCTTGACCTCGAGCGATCCACCAGCCTTGGCCTCCCAGAGTGCTAGGATTACAGGCGTGAGCCACCACGCCCGGCCTCTCTTTTCATTTTTAACCCAGGCTCTGGTTGCTAAGGGGACAGCTTTGTTAAGGAATTGGATTGCTTGGTGGTCTTTCTCAAAACCTCTCACTTGTGGGTTTGAGAAGATTATGTCTGAAATTGACACATGGGTACTTAACTTAGGCCAGCCCTCCAGTAACTGAAGGCCCTGTTCTCTGGGAGGGAGGCAGAGGTCACTCTAATGTCCCTCCCAATCCTAAAATGGTATGCTTTTTGATCTGGG
This sequence comes from Eulemur rufifrons, assembly GCF_041146395.1. Classification (NCBI taxonomy): domain Eukaryota; kingdom Metazoa; phylum Chordata; class Mammalia; order Primates; family Lemuridae; genus Eulemur; species Eulemur rufifrons. Next base: position 66,585,131 of record NC_090997.1, on the reverse strand, counting down.
ACCCACGGTCAGAATCTACTCTTCAGGAAGTGAGGAAAAGTGTGATATTTTCTCCTGTCTTCGCATCCTATCTTGAGGGAGGGAGTCTAAAAAGGTGATTGTTCTGCAAGGTATGATCTCCCAGGGTAGGAGGTAGAAAGAGGAAGTAAAGAAGGAAAATGGCCCTTTAAAGAGGTAGAGAAATTCCATTCCAGCTCAAACAGGGCAGAGACTATTTATGCCATTCTCTTTCAGCCAGAGTTCTATGAGAGAATTAAGTCCTACAAAATGAGTGACTAGTTCCTCAATTCTCCCAAGGAAACTCTAGAATTGTTCTAGATTAATAGGAGAGAAATTCATCAACGAATGCCTTAGGGAATTAGGGTTTATTTCTCAACAGAACTCAAGAAGAGCTGAAGGATAAATTTGTGATATCCCAATCAATGTCACATAAAAACATCTGTGACTATGTATCTGTTGATAATTTTGTATCTCCCATTTACAGCCCTAGTATATTAATCCCCATTAACAAATGTATAAAAATAAAACCCGTGTTTCTCTAAAATATTAACTGTGGCAAACTCCATTTTTAAAAAAAATAATTTTCTGTGTTTTCACACTTTCCACAATGAACATGAATTGTTTTAAAAATCATAAAAGACAGGCCAGGGGCAGTGGCTTACACCCTTAATCCTAGAACTCTGGGAGGCCAAGGCAGGAAGATTGCTTGAGGTCAGCAGTTCGAGATCAGCCTGAGCAAGAGCAAGACCCCATCTCTACCACAAATTAAGCAGTCATGGTGGCATACACCTGTAGTCCCAGTCACTCTGGCAGCTGAGGCAGAAGGATTGCTTGAGGCCAGGAGTTTGAGCTTGCAGTGAGCTATGATGATGCCACTGTACTCTAGCCCAGAGTGACAAAGCGAGATGCTGTCTCAAAAAAAAAAAAAAAAAAAAATCATAAAACACAAACACCACAAAAAAAAAGTAATACATGTTTATATTTCTCCTTAAGCATTATGATAGCTGCTTAAACAGAGCACAGACCAAGACCATACCTGAATTCTACAGAACAGGCTGGGCATGACCTTGTGGTTGTTTCTCATCTCAGAAGACAAGAAAGACGCAATGGAGTCTCTTAGGAAAAGCAAGCAACAGCCTCATTGCCACAGAGAGGGAGACACAGACTCCAAATTATTAGGATAACTAGAAGCTTTCAACTGGAAGAACTGGTTTCACAGCCATTTTGACTGATATTATCTCCTTTTACCAAGAAGGCTAAAATACCTCCTCTGATCAACTTAGGGTAATTATAATAAATTTCAGTTCAGTGTAAGACCATACCTAAAAGGAAACTCAATGTGCCAACCATATATATTTGCCATGCCAAATTAAATAGTCACTCCAGTCTAATATCATTGTGACTGTTACCACCTCTTTCTTCCTGAGAAAAGCAGAGGTGGTTTTTCATTATTCAGGATAATACTAAAGTGAAAACCCTCCTTTCTGGCCATATTCATTGCATTCTTTCCTTTATGAGCTTAAGTCCCTGATTTAAATGGGCTTGGCAATGAGGACCTGAGGTTTCCAGCCTGTCAAGGTCTTGCTGATTTCTGGTCCTAGGTGTGGTAGGTGATATATAACACTTGCTGATGGCATTTGGGTTTGTTCCTACATTCAGCAAAGTGAAAACATAATCCTGACCTCTTTAGATAGAAAAAGAAAGAGAGGCAGAAGAAATATAGTGCTCTTCTGGCTATCCCCAAGGCCAAGGGCAGAGATTCTCAAAGAAGGAAAAGCTCAGCAAATGCCAAGATTGGAATTTCGCAGGTTGAGGATGCAATCAGCCAAGGGCAGAGATTGGGACCTTTTTTCAGATTATGTCCTAAAGGTTTTTAGGAGCCCTATGAGTGCTGCTGAGCTGCAAGAAAATAATCCCACAGGAAACCCGAACCACGTGGCCTCCTAGCTGCCCTTCAGCCTCCATACTGAGGATTATAATTTCCCGTCTTTCATGTTTTCTAAATGATTTTAACTGGCGAGCTGTTAAAAAGCTGTTAGTATGGCTGGTGTCACTTGTCTATCCTGTACTGTGAACATAAGTACATGCTGTAGTCAATTAAGTGCTTGGTGAATAAAAATTTTAAGGAGCACTAATAAAAAAAAAAAAAAACTCATCAATTATGTGTGCTCCATTTAATGCAGGGTTGCTTAAAATAAAATTTCCCAAACATATGTTCATTATGGATTGCAGCAGGCTGGGAACCAGCAGTCTTATTTATGCATTTAAAGTCTTAGTCTGACTGGAGAACCAGAAAAATGAGACTTCATTGCAACATGCTTTAAAGTGTCTCTCTGTCACTTGCAGGCTACAGCCCATTTGCCCTATCGAAGGCCGATTCGGTGGAGCCCGCAGTCAGGCGGAATTCCCACTCCGTGCCCTGCAGTTCAAGCGTGGCCTACTGCACGAGTTCCGGAAGAGCAACAACGCATCCAAGGAGCAGGTTCGCCTCCATGACCTGGTACAGCAGCTCCCCAAGGCCATTATTATTGGGGTGAGGAAAGGAGGCACAAGAGCCCTGCTTGAAATGCTGAACCTCCATCCGGCGGTGGTCAAAGCCTCTCAAGAAATCCACTTTTTTGATAATGATGAGAATTATGCCAAGGGCATTGAGTGGTATAGAAAAAAGATGCCTTTTTCCTATCCTCAGCAAATCACAATTGAAAAGAGCCCAGCATATTTCATCACAGAGGAGGTTCCGGAAAGGATTTACAAAATGAACTCATCTATCAAGTTGTTGATCATTGTCAGGGAGCCAACCACGAGAGCTATTTCTGATTACACTCAGGTGCTGGAGGGGAAGGAGAGGAAGAACAAAACTTATTACAAGTTTGAGAAGCTGGCCATAGACCCTAATACCTGCGAAGTGAACACAAAATACAAAGCAGTAAGAACGAGCATCTACACCAAACATCTGGAAAGGTGGTTGAAATACTTTCCTATTGAACAATTTCACATCGTGGATGGAGATCGCCTCATCACGGAACCTCTGCCAGAACTTCAGCTTGTGGAGAAGTTCCTAAATCTTCCTCCAAGGATAAGTCAATACAATTTATATTTCAATGCTACCAGAGGGTTTTACTGCTTGCGATTTAACATTATCTTTAATAAGTGCCTGGCGGGCAGCAAGGGGCGCATTCATCCAGAGGTGGACCCCTCTGTCGTTACCAAATTGCGCAAATTCTTTCACCCTTTTAATCAAAAATTTTACCAGATCACTGGAAGGACATTGAACTGGCCCTAAAAGAATATGTTGTACAACACTATGTGTTGTGCCTGGAGACACACAGTGTCTCCTCTAGATTAAAATATGCACTTTTCCTAGACATAGCTATCCAAGTCATTTTTCCATGTATACTTGTACATACGCAGTGTGTGACCAAATATAAGATCAGTTCTTTTTCTACTGAAAATTTAACAACAACAACAAAAAAAAATTGCTGTCTGCATAGTTGCATCTTTTAAGCTATTTACAAAAAAGAAGAGATGATGGTATTGGGGAAAAGTGACTTCAGCTGTTCTCAAAGAGTTAGTCTTCCTTTGATTCAGAATTTGTCACCCGCCATTTTCATAGATTTAAGCCAAAAGATAAATGTGTGAAAATGTTCCAATGGCTGTGAAGCTTCAGGAAGTAGAGGATCCAGTTATGCATTTTTTTGTAAGGGAAAGCTGGCTTTTTCATTCAGATGTTGAATTGGTGCCATGAAAACAGAAAATGCTATTTTCTTATCATTTAAAAGAATGTCTTATCTCACAAAATTGACATTGTTCCAAAGTTCCTGTGGTGATTTTGCACTATTGTTTTCTTGTATGAATCATGGTGTCGCTTATAGCATGTCGCTCACACGTTGGAAAGTCAAGTCCTTTTCCATGTTGTATGTCAAAAAAGAGAAATGTCATGTACATAGTGTATATTGTTGTAAATACTGGTTTCACACTAAGTAATTCTATTTTGTAAACTGAATATGGCTATTTAATTTATTGTGAAAATTAAATTTATTGTGGTATTTAAAAATGGAATGAATTAAAATTACTCTATGTGCAATTTTTTTTTTTTTTTTTTTTTTTACCCATTTTGTTTTACATGTTCCCTGCTGGCTTCCCAAATGGGAGCTGTTTATGTGCATATGAGAGCACTCGGAAAGATGCACTTCTTCATTGGATTTCTGTACCTTTGTGAAAATGTATTTACCAAGTGAGGTTGAGTATATTAAAAAAAAAAAAGAAAGAAAAAAACTCAACCATCTGGAAGTCAAGTGTAACAGCCACCTCACAGAACCCTAGCGGTGCTCTGCTACAACTTTGTAACAATTAATTTACTTGCAGTCGCTGCTCTGCCAGGAGACAGACAAGGAATACTTTAACGGAATCAATGCATAGAAGAATCACAATTTTATTTGAACCTCTAATCAGAGTCAGACCAATAGAGAAATATAAAATAAGATTAGAAAATTTCTGTGGCCTCTGTACTGAAAGTTGCTGATGCTTCAAAAATGAATACAAGCTCTCAGAACTCTCTCTTTTAGATGAAAATATATGTCTGCTCAGAAATTATTAAATTGTATAGTATTGTTATTACTAACATAAACATATGACTCATATTTCCATCCAGAGAAATTAATGCTAAATTGATGCCTCACTAACATCAGATACCCTGTATTATGCTTAAATATAATTCAGAAAAATGTGGAAAGAGGTATCAGCAACAACCACTAAAAAAAAGGTGGATTTTTCACAAACATGGTTGCTAATCCAGTGGAAGATATTTGAGAGAGTTTTTGTTCAACATCACAGTGAGAGTGTCTAGAGAAATCAGCAAATTACAATGGATTCCCCTTTGATTGTAATAAGTGTTGATTTTCTCCATGAGTTGTTTATCCTGTCCAGTGATTTGATGGTGAACTTTTCTAAATAAATAGCCCTTTCCCCTCCAGTGTCAGTATATATTGCTTCTCAAGTCAGTGCCTTGATAGTCATCTCTATTGTCTGAATTGGCAGTGATGCTGTTCTCTCGGCATGGAGCAGGCATGACACCAACACTTGCTGGCAGGCTGCCCCTGCCCTCACTGTGCGATGACTCTGGAGTGAGAGTTCAGGTCTGAATGTCAGCCACTGCTCCCCTAAGCCCTGAATGAAGTCCATACAAGGAAACTAGTGTCAGATTTCCCTGCGCCTCACCTCAGCAACTATCAGAGCAAACTCTTTGAATACAATATTCAAGGACATAATCACTGTATTTGCATTACTTTTATAAAAATATTCCTAGAGCACCATACAGTTAATATGATTTTGTACTAATAACTGTCAAATTATGGCCCATTGGAACACTGATGTGTCAAAAATCAGCTAAGATATTCCACCAGTTAAATTGAAAAATGGCAGTCTTTTCCCAGACTCATGAAGGAATTTTTTAAAAAGTGAATTAAAATTTCTCATAATAATCTTTTGTTACTAATTTTTCTTAAACTTTGCTACTGCTACCAATAGTATATATCAGAGTTTATTTTAGGATTCCGTTTGACTTATGTCAACTTTTATAATTTGTTACTTTTAGCTCAGTAAGCCAGTATTTCTTCGTATTTGGGAGGGGGAAAAGCACTATGATTTCTAGTTGTTCCACTTCCTACATAAGTTTGAAAATTGTTTTATATCTTAAAGCCTCCCCACAGAGACCTAAAGCAAGAGGCTTAACGTGGGAGGATTTTTGGGGTGCTAGGTTTCATTTCACTGACAAAACAGTCACAGCCACTGCTGATTGAGCAAAGTAGAAATAAAAATGCTATGACTTAATAGCATACCTCCCCTGGAGATTTTAAACCTTGTTTAGAAAAATGTTTCCTGTTGTCATCAGACAGGCAACGGACCTCTAGAGAAATCTTCAGCTCATTACCATAGCTCCACTAGGGCTCTCTTTAATAAGTTACTTCTTTTACTTCATGAACACCTTTCATGCCTTCTAGAAGCTCAGTGGCACCATACTGCTTTGTGAAACAGTTCTAGCTACAGAGAGAAAAACCATTTAAGCGATGGGGAAGTTTCTGCTGGACCATAAAGTTGAAACTACATCATTTTGGAAGCCAAGTAATTTCAATTATAATTATACAAATAGCTCAAGGGAGGGAGAGAGGCTAGGGAATGGAGAGATAAAAAGATACAAACCCATAAATAGACATCCTCAAATTCCACGGCCATCTCCTAACCACCTGAAACCACTACGCAGAAACCTTCGAGTGATTATGGTACTAACTTTTCCTTCTAATTGCAATATGATATAAGAGACATCCAAGATATGTTGGTCCTCAGTTAATGCAGGATAAAGCAAAGTCTTTTAAACTCCTCCGGGGCTTATAACCCCATCTGATCTTAGATTTGACACCTTTTATGTTGACGAAGCAGAGAGAACAATCATTAACCAGTGGCCCAGCTCCTACTCACAAGACGGGCAGAACCTTGTGTGAGTGCTTCGTGGGCTGCTGCGCCTGGCATGAGAGCCCTCCTGGGGAGGACAAGCTCACAGCCCTGTGGGGGCATCGCCTGGGACAATGAAGATGTGTGGCGCTCGGGGAAGTCGGGAACCAAGGACAAGTGCAGTCAGACTTGCAGCCCTGCCGATGAGTTTTTGCTTTGTGCAGTTAGCTGTTTGGCAAATCAGATTGCCTAATTTGAGAATTTTCCAAGGGATGGAGAATCTCAAATGATTATATCGTCTTCTCACTGAAGTCTTCCGTAGTCTTTTTGTGTGCTCAGCAGCCATTTTCCACTAAGGAGAATAATCTATAGCCTAGGGAAAAAAGAAAACTTTGAGGAAAACACTCTCCCTCAAAATGACTAAATAGGGCAAAATCTTAGCAATTTGGACTAACAAGGTGAAAATATATAATATTTTAAAACAAATTCATTGCAATTATAGCCAAGTAGACAAAATGCCCAAACCGTAATAACAATATATTAAAAAATAAATATCCAATTGTGCCTGCTTTACTAAATAAAAGTCTCTTAATTGGTATATCAGTTTTTTTCCAAATTGGTATTACTTAAGTATTTCAAAACAATCCGTCCTCTTAAGTAGGTTATTGAAGCCCCCTAGCATCTGTTTATCAATTTTTATAGCACAACTTGCTTTTATAGCTAGTGCAAGAGTGAAATTTAGGCCAAAATATGATCATTTGGTAAGCTTCTAATTAATAATGCCTTACTACACATTTTACAAAACAATTTCTTTACATTTGTGCTTCTTAAAATTTCGTTTCCATTACATTTTATTGCACCTTTTAGGAATAAGAGTGCTGTTTCATCATGATTAGAAATGGATTAGGGAGTTAAAAAGGCAGGATTGAACTGATAGCATTATGCATCTCCCATAGAAAGCACCTGATTGGTATTCCAAAAACAAGTGTCTGTAATTTAAAGGCAGCTCAGTTGAAAAACTATATTCTTTTAGTCATATCAAATAGGCAGTAACATGCTTGGTACCTCATCAGGCTAGTGCTATCAATGAATTTGTGAACTATATCACTCTACCAGGTTTGGGGAAGCTATTGGTGAAAAGGTTCATTGTTTCTAAACATACCTGTCATCCTCTTCAAAAACAGGCCACCAAGAAGGTGAGTCCCTCCCAATAGAGTGGTAGCACTATGTCAGAGAGGTAGTTTACCTTGCACATTTCTAAACGCACGCACTCTGGTCTGCATTTCTTTTTCCTTAATGACACCAGAGAATATCTTTAAGGCCAACTGCAAAACTGCCTGTTTTTTCGGTAAGGCCATGCTAAAAGTTACCTAAAGGTTTGGACATAGCGTAATAGAGTTTGTAATTGCTGGATATCAGGTAATCTAATACTGGGTCCTGGAAATAAATACAACTCTTTAAAAGTGAGACTTTCTGGAAACACCAGATGACAATGTCACCATACCCAGCAGAATTAGTGATGGGAATAGGTGAGTTATGGTTTAGAAACTATAAGAAAAAAACAAATAACTCAGCCTCGAGGAATCAGAGAAGGCTTTAATTAGGCCACTTTTGAAGATCATAGCATCTCATCAGGCAGACAAACAGGAAAAGTATACTCCAGAGTGATGGAAACAGCAGAACAAAAGCTTAAGGTGTGAAAAGACTAGGAAATCCAGTAAAGCAGAGAGTAGTTCATAAGTAAGAGAATGTGGAATATAAGACTGGAAACCGAAAGGCGGTACAGGGGCAACATATGTAATCTGCAATTCTGTATCCCCCATAATAAGATGAAATAAAAAAAAAAAAAAGCCTGGAAACCACACCAGAGTCCCCGGGCCCTGAGTGAGTCCCCCCACCATAGCCCTGAGGGGGCACTGCTAAGAACCCAGGCCAGGTCTGCCTCCTTGAGTCTACACACAGTTGATCCTTAGAGGCTAAGGGTTTAATAATGGAAAAGAAATGATAAAATTAATATCCCAAAGTTTTCCTTTCAAGGAGAAAAAGATCCAATGATTGGTGCCCACAGAATTATCATTTTCCTTTCCACCCTGTTTTATTCTTCTTTTGAGTTCTCTCACTTGTTCTCTTCATGGCCCATAGCTTTGCCATAGCTGATGGGGATCCTAAATATCTGGTTCATTTCTCCCCTAGGAATGGGGAAAAGGTGTCTTTTCAAATCCAACTCCATGGGTATACTGACCATGGAAGGGTCATGTTGTCTTCTTGCCACTGAGCTTCTTGCTATAGCTCCACCCGCCCTCATACTATATCAGGAGAACATGGGAATGAAAAGAAAACAAACACAACATTCTCCTGCAAGAGAGGTATAACAGTGTTTTCAAAAATGGCCAAGAAATATATTTGTTTCATTACAAATAAAGCAAATACAATCATGCATTGCTTAACAAAGATACATGCTGAGAAATGCATTAGGAAATTTTGTGGTTGCACAAACATTATAGAGTGCACTTATACAAACCTAGATAGTGTAGCCTACTATACATCTGGGCTATATGGTACAGCCTATCACTCCCAGGCTACAAACCTGTACAGCATGTTACTGTATTGAACACTGTAGGCAATTGGAACACAGTGGTAAGTCTGTGTGTATCTCAACATATCTAAGCATAGAAAAGGCACAGTAAAAATATGGTATAAAACATTTTTCTAAATGCTACACCTGGATAGGGCACTTACCATGAATGGAGCTTGCAGGACTGGAAGTTGCTCTGGGTGAGTCAGTGAGTGAGTAGTGAGTGAATGTGAAGGCCTAGGACATTACTGTACACTACTGTAGACTACAAACACTGTACACTTAGGCTATGCTAAATTTATAAAAAAAATTCTCTCTTCAATTATAAATTAGCTTATTGCACCTTTTTTACTTTATAAAACTTTAAATATTTTTAAACATTTTGACTTGTAATAACAACTTAAAATATATACACATACAGCTGTATAAAAATATTTTATATGCTTATTCTATGAGGTTTTTTTCATTTATAAATGTGTTTATATATTTATTTTTACTTTTTAAACTTTTTTGTTAAAAACTAAGATACACACATATTAGCGAGGCCTACATAGGGTCGGAATCATCAATATCACTGTCTTCCACCTCCACATCTTGTCCCACTGGAAGGTCTTTACAATAACATACATGTAACTGTCATGTCCTATGGTAAAAATACCTTCTTCTCGAAACCCCCTTAAGGACCTGCCTGAGGCTGTTTTACAGTTAATATTTTCATAAGTAGAAGGAGTTCACTCTAAAGTACGATAAAAAGTATAGTATAGTAAATACATAAACCAGTAACAGCCATTTATTATCATTATCAAGTATTATGTACAGTACATAATTGCATATGCTGGACTTTTATATGCCTGGCAAGGAAGTAGGCTTGTTTACACCAGCATCACCACAAACACGTGGGTAATGCCTTGTACTACAACACTATCATGACTACAACATCACTAGACAACAGAAATTTTTCAGCAGTATTATAATCCTATGGGACCACTGTCATACATGCAGTCTGTTGTTGACTGAAACATGGTTATATAGTGTGTGACTGTCTATGCTACTTTCTGGGTGAAAGAGGCAACTCAACTTGTCCTTTGCGGCTTGCATTTCCTAGTAAGTAGGACAATCAGAATAGGGGATGTTTACACTCTTCCTTATGACATTATACATAATTCTTGGAGCATTCCTTGTGACAATGAACATCCACAGAGCTAGGACATGAGTAGAGGAAGAAGGAGGGGTCAGACTCACTGTACCCTACTGTACTTGTGCATACGATCTCTCCAGAAAGATTTTGTCTTTAAGGGCTATTCTTTGTCACCATTCCTTTGCAACTTTCCTTCAGTTCAACCTTATTTTCACCTTTGGGTTCCACTTTACCTGTCCCTTCCTGCACTAATTAACTTTTGCCACACAGCAAATCACCCCAGAAACATGGTATTTAGCTCATAATTCTGTTGCTCAGCTGGGCAATTCTTCCGGTCTGGCCATGCTTGTCTTCCCTCTGCTGACCTCTCTCATGCACACGTGGTTTTTTCGGGTCAGCTGCTGGCTGGCTGATCTAAGCAGGCCTCTCCTAAATGTCTGGTGGCTTATGCTGCTTAGTGATTGGTGTCACCTACTTGTGCTAGTTGTTGGCTTAATGACAGAAGTTCCTGGAGCACGTGTGGCTCATCACTTAGTGGACTTACCTGGGCTTCTTCACGTAGTAGTCAGGTCTGAAGAATAGCAGAGAGGCCAAGCCCAGTGTGCAAGCGCTTTTCAGGTATCTGCTTCCATCATGTTTGCAATTGTTTCACTGGTCAAAGCACATCACATGGCCAAGCCCAGAGTCTACGTGAGAGGGGACTCCATATAGTGTGGATACAGAAAAGGAAAATATTGTGGCCATTTTTGCAGATAACCTGCTATGTCTCTCAACTTTGATTTTATTGTGATTAAAATTATAATATAGTAATAATTCACTAAACTTTATTTTCCTTATCTTTTTATATAGCCAGATAATCAGTACCAATATTTTCCTTAATTTTTACAGAAATGCATAATGATAACAAGAGTGATAAGCAGAATAATGCCCCTCCCCCAAAGATATCTATTTAACACATCCTCATCTCAGTGACCTAATCATGTGACCATGTTCCTGAGATTAGGAACATTAGTCCCTTTGCCATGGAAGCCATGGCAAAGGGACTAATGTTGCAGATATGATCTGCATCTAATGTTGCAGATATGATGAAGTTAAGGACCTTGAGATGGGGAAGGTATCCTGGGTCATCTGGGTGGTCTGGATATAATCACAAGTGTTCTTAAAGGCAGAAGAGCGAGGCAGAAGAGGGCAGTCAGAGGGATGATGATAATAATAGAAGAATGCTTTGAGACTTTGGGGACTTCAGGGAGACGCAACATTGCTGGCTTTGAAGATGGAGGAAGGGGCCATAAAATAGTCCTGCCAGCAACCCGATTTCAGCCCAGTGAGACCTGCATTAGATTTCTAAACCCCTGGAAATGTAAGAAAATAAATTTGTGCTGTTCTAAGCCACCAAGTTTGTGGTCATTTGTTATGGCAGCCATAGAAAACCAATACAAGAAGAGGAAATGGAGTGCTCACAAAATGCCGTCATGTCTAATCAGCTTATACTCCTTCATCACGAATGGGTAATCAATGGTGCAGGACATTTGCAAACAAGGCAAACAGAATTCCTGAAGGAAAGGAGCGCCCCCTGCAAATTTCCAAAGGCTGAACAGGCCTAGGGAATGCAGGCAGAGTGACTCTCCAGGACACAATCCCTTGGCAATAGAACCGTGGAGCCAGCCTCGTTTCTTCCACCATACCTCCACTGAAGACCAAAGGGTAAAAAGCAGTTATAGTGGTAAATTTCAGATAAATTATACAAAATGTAGCATACCTGACATTTTTTAATTTCTTTAACATTATGGTTTTTATGTTGAAAAGGGAAAACATTTCCTGTCTTCTTATAAATCCATATAATCTAGCTTTGATCCAGAAAATCTGAAGTCCCCAAAGATTGGAGCCAAGAGCCTTGGTCTTATCACAGATTTGTCCCAAGATTTCCTTCAAATGACCTTGAAAATCAGCTTGTGGGAAAAACACAGAACAGAAGTTATTTTTCTTGGGCTTATTTAAATTCAAAGGTATTTATTGATCACCTAATATGTCCCTAGCTCCTGAAGGATCCATCAATTACTAAAGGTCACTAGAAAATCCAGAGTTTGGGGTGTGACCAGAATACAGCCCTCCAGAATCCCAGCCCAGAGCCACTTGTCAAGAAAAGTCTGAAAGTGGTTCTATTTATTATTTATATCTGCCTACTTCCTAAAAGGATTTGAGGTGGCAATTCTCTAATTAAAATGTATTTCTAATCTCTTTCTAATCTTGTTTTATTGGCTGCATTTCAGACCCTTGTACTTAACCTTGAATAGAAACATGTACTGAATCTGTATAAAATATGAATTAGCATTAAAATAAACTACATACACATTTAGTACACATGTAATATGTATGAACATATATATTTGTATTTCTAAGCCTGTTGAAAGAAGCTAATGATAATGGTTCATTATGGGACTAATTCAAACCATTCTTTTGCTAGTGATTACCTGCCAAATTTGTACAGCTGCCTTTTAAAAATTTCATTCCAAAGGTGTCACAGTCTAGCCAAATAAAGTAAGTATACACATGGGAAAAGAAAAGAAGAACTCAATAAGCTGATATTGCAAAAGCACATCAACCAATCTGGAAACAAATACTTTGATAAAAGAACATAGCTTGCCTAAAGTGTCACTAGTATAAGAAGTTTCAATGGTAAAAAGACATGTGTCTTTGAATCTGAGGATATTGAAATCATTTTCAGGAAGTATTATACATGCAACTGTTGTGTGTGTGTGTGTGTACATGTGTGCATGCGATTCTCAGCAATCCATAAAAGTGATTATTAAGAAATTAACAGGCCGGGCATGGTGGCTCACGCCTGTAATCCTAGCACTCTGGGAGGCCGAGGTGGGAGAATCGCTCGAGGTCAGGAGTTCGAGACCAGCCTGAGCAAGAGCGAGACCCCTTCTCTACTAAAAATAGAAAGAAATTATATGGAGAGCTAAAAATATATATAGAAAAGAAAATTAGCCGGGCATGATGGCACATATCTGTAGTCCCAGTTACTCAGGAGGCTGAGGCAGAAGGATTGCTTGAGCCCAGGAGTTTAAGGTTGCTGTGAGCTAGGCTGACACCACAGCATTCTAGCCTGGGCAACAGAGTGAGACTCTGTCTCAAAAAAAACAAAGAAAGAAAGAAAGAAATTAACAGTGATTATTAATCACCCTCTTGTGATTATCACATTACTTTTCATCTTGACCATCACCACACAGGTCTTCCACCTTGGAATTGTATTAGGTTTCTTTGAAAGCACAATTAAATTTAAAAAATAAATTTAAGAATAAAGTGTTTATTTGCTATTATATCTTCAACTATTGTGTTTGGGGCTTACTTCATTAATGTAAACTGTTAAATTAATAAGTATACAAGCCCAAGCCTAAAACTCTGAGAGCATGGAATTGATAACTCTCTGTGGGATCCTGAAACGCCCTCAGGAACTCTAAGCTAAAGATCTAAACATTGCTGGAAACAAAAGGTATTTGAGGCGAGAGGTCAGAATCATAATGACAGAAGAGCCCCAACACAGACACCCACTGAGCATTAACTGCTTTTACCCACAGACTAAGGAGCTGAATCCAGCCACACAACAATTATTTTGGATGGAGTTTGTTAAATTGATCAAATCATTGGTTACTATGTAATCGTGTCTTTTTAGTACCATGGTCAATTCTGTCAGGCAGTATGGCTTCCCGAGACAGGCACTGCCACAGCCTCCAAATTCCAAAGATCTGTCCAGTCTGGTTTCCTCTGCCTTGTCCGGTCTTCTGTCTTCCTTGTTCGGTCTTGTCTCCTCTTCCTTGTCCAGTCTCCTCTCCTCTGCCTCATCCAGTCTCATCTCCTTTTCCTCCTCTGGTCTCCTCTCCAATTCCTCATCCAGTTTGGTCTTCCATTTGGGTTTTGTTTCTTCCTTTGTTTACTCCCTTACCATCCAGCTCACGGCATCTTCTTGGACAAATGCTTTTCCCCATCTTTCAGAGAACTATAATACTTCTATTCTAGTATGGGATTGGGCTGACAGCCGAAATCTATTTTATGTAATGCCAACTTTACATGTTATAGAGACTGGTCAAGAGTTGAGCTTCTGAACCAGGTTTGTTCAATCATAGTATGTTAATGTGCTAATGTATAACATTAACACTATAGCTAATAATATTGTATCATTTTGGGTGCTTGCTAAAAGAGTAGAATTTAGGTACTTTTACCAAAAATAAAAAAGATAACTATGTGAGATCATGGATATGTTAATTTGCGTACTATAGCAATCATTTTACTATGTATAGCAAAACATCATATTGTACTCCTTAAATATATAAAAATTTTTAAAATACATCAGAAATTTTTGTTACTATATCTATTCAATCTCAGATTCAGTGATTATTTGACCAATACATAGTACAAAGTATTCTTGCATTGGCTGAGAAATGAGATTATGAAAATGTTCCTTTGCAAAACTTGATAAATATCAAGTGTTTCATATAAGAATAAAAAAAAATTCCAAAGACCTATGCCAACGTGTGTGTGTGTGCACTCACTTGTGTGTACAGGCATGAGTGGAGGGGGGAAATAATCCTTTCTCTTCTACGTTATACCCCAAAGCCATACTATGGAAATGTCAATAAAACAGCTCTTTCTGTTCCTATGTTCTGAATTCACTGTCCCCATAGAGCCAGGCTGAAGTAGACAGCAAATGTGAGTAAGAGATACCATGTTAAACTCAAAAGCTCATGACAGGTGTTCAATAAACATTTATGGGTTGGATGAATGAATCACTCTTTCATTACCATGATGAAGGTTTTACTGTTGGGTTAAACTTATCTGCCTGTCTCTTTTTTCCTTTAAAATGGGTTCTGGGCCAGGAGATTCTATGATCCTTCATGCAAATAGATCTCTGATGGCCACTCACCAAATAACCAGACATGTCCCCCAGCAGTGGACAGGGTGCAGGATTTTGCCCGGCTCCTGAATGTCCATTATACCTTTAATGCATTGTAAGATACAAATGTTAAGATCCAAGGGCTAGCTTCAAACTCTGCTCTTCAAAGGCCTTCTCATCCCAGGTACCAGAGTGGCAGTTCAAGTCACTTTGTTCCTCTCTGCCTTGTAATATTCAACTGTGAGGCAGCAGATGTTAATTCGTACTTATGTAAGAGTCCTTTTCCCTCAGTGACATGAATCCCTAAATTTTCTCTATTAAGTTGTTAAATTTTACACTTAATTAAGCATGAATTAAAATTGTAAATTTCAGGAGAGAAGAGGAAGAACAGGTGAGGAGAAAAACCCAAATTACTACTATTAAGAGCCTAGGGAGAGCACTCTGGGAGGCCAAGGCAGGAGGATCACTTGAGTTCAGGAGTTAGAGACCAGCCTGAGCAAGACTGAATTTAAGATTTAAGGATTTGGGGATTTGGAGAGCAGAACACAAAGGAGCAGGATATTGACAGAGATCAACCCCCTAGAAGCTTGGAATCCAGCAAGAAGGGTAAGTGGAGCAGTTTTCTTTTCCCTCCCTCACATCTTTGGCAGTCAGTGGGCTCCCAAGCTGCTGGAGAGCTCTTCTACCCTCACAAGCCCAAAAGCTGCTGTTCCCAGTGCGCTGGGAGCTTCTTGAGGAGGAAGCACCAGGCTGCCAGCGCCCTCAGGATCACTTCCTGACCACCGCAGACCCGAGCCAAGAAGGCAGGTGCCATATTGCTTCTCCACCCACCACACACTTTTGTCCTCCCCAGGAGGCTTCAGCCCCTCAGTTTTCATCTTATTCATTCCCACTCAAACATTTCCCAACTGCGGGAACCACAGGGAGCTGGTGGGTCCTGTGAGATCTGCGCGACCCCAGAGCCTGGACATTCTGGGTGGGCTGCCTTCTGAAGGGGGGGCCGGGGATAACCAGAGTGCTAGATTTCCTCCATTCAGACCCTTTTCCTCCCCTCCCTCTACCCCTCCCATGGCTGCTGAAACATAGTTGAGCCCAGGCTTGGACTGTGAGCTCCCTGGCCACTGGCCCTCCATGGTGCCACTTTTCTGGTGACTCCATTAGAGCTGGGCACACCTTGAGGTAGAGGGACATTGAACCTGCTTGGGCACTCCATGGGCAACTTGGGACCAGCATGCTTCTAGCTGGCATGCTCAGGGATTGATCTTTGGAGACAGGGACAGGCCCACAGGCCAGATCCTGCATAACCCCCAGGTCTCCATCGCATTGCTCAGGGGCAAAGAGGAAAGATTTGTGATTGGATGAGGCCACTTCGGCCTTCCCTTGCATCTCTGCTAGATCTTTGACCCCTGCTGAAACAGATACCTTACCAGCTTTGGTGGAGCCTGAGGGCAGGTAACATAATCCAGGCCCAACCAGCCTTACTGTCCCACCCGCCCCTGCTGTGGTGGAGAGTAAAGACACATCTGGAAGTTCTAGGGCCCCACCCACGACCTGGGGCATTAGAATGCTTCTCCTGAGGGCCTAGAACTGGTCACAGGACCCAAAAACAATATTGTAGCTTGTTCCTTCTTGCAAGTAACACCTAATGTCAGGGAGGGCAATTTGCACCATCCTTTACAGGATTTACTGACTTATCATACAGAGTGTGGTTGATTCTCACCCTCAAGCCCCACCCACAGAGATTAAACTGGCATGCCATTATCTAATCAAAAAAAAAATCCAAAAATAAGAAGCAAAATCCACTCCAGGTGAGAAAACATCAACAAAAGATCTCTGGATGCACGGAAAAAGCAGAGTGAAAGGACACTCCCAAAAGAAAACAATAACTCTGTACCATGGAAACCAAACAAAATGAAAATACTGAAATGACTGATAAAGAATTTTGAATATGAATTGTAAGGAAGCTCAATGAAATATAAGAGAAAATAGAAACCCAACACAAAGAAACCATGAATGAAAAATTCACTAAAGAAATTGAATTATTAAAAAAAAAGTCAAGCAGAGCTTCTGGAAATGAAAAATTCATTCAAGGAATTACAAAACAGTGTAAAGCCTTAAGAATAGGCTAGATCAGGCAGAAGAAAGAATCTCAGAGCTAAAATTGTAAATTTAAGAAACAGTGACCAAAACCATAAACCAAGTGCCACTTTCATTATATTAAACCAACGCTCTGAATATTCATTGTTTAGGAATTTATGTTATTAAAAGTGAACCTCTTAGTTCACTAATAGTACAGAAGCTAGAGCTAATTTTTGTTGTTGTTATTATTAATGACACTTGAATTCTACCTCTTTTGCATGTTAATGCATGTTAGCCTGGGAAAGTTCCAGACACAATAGGATGAACTCAAAGAGAAGCAGGCAGTTTTAGGATATAAGAACTCTGGAAAATAATAGGGATCTACATATACACAACTCCCCAGTCATTGATTAGGAGAAACACTCACTTTTATTTGCTTTAACATTTAGGAAATCATTATTAGCACTCATTAAAGAATGATTAAAGCTAATTATTTGAATAAGGCTCTGTATGTACAAATGAAATAAACAGACAATGGATGATCCACTTATTTTGACTCTCTAATGATGGGAATAGTTGCAAATTGAAATTGTCATTCCTTGAGTCTAGTTAGTTATTGCGTCTCAGTTGATTGGTTCCATCATACAAACACAGGCAAATCTTATAGGAACATATTTTGATGCATGAATGATTTTGGAAAATTCACCTAATGAAGAGGCAGCAGCTGTAAGTAGATGAAAAATTCTTGGCTTGAATATCCACCTAAATCAATAGAGATACTTTTGTCAAGGCACTATGGATAACAAGATTAACAGCTATCCACTAAACTGCTTATTTCAGCATCTCACAGGTAATTGTGGCAGAGACTCAAAAGAAATGTTTATGTCAGTTCCTACCCCTCATACGACAGAGAAGAAAACTGAGATGCAGACAGATTTGATGACCTGCCTAAGTTTATGCAATGGGTGAAGGCAAAACTGGACCAGATCCCAGAATGTAGATCCACTCCATGGAACCCAGCTATTCTTACTATGTTTAGTACACTGTTATGATTACACCCAGGGAGAATTGCTGTTTTTGTGGGAATAATGAAGAAAGGTAGAGCCACATTCATGTCTTGAAAGTATCAGGTAGAATCCATCAAAATCTGGGATTGCAGCACACAGGCAGGGAACCGGGCTTCTCATGCTTTTTCATCCCACAGCACACATACAACATGACAATATTTGTTTGGCAACCTGGAGTACATATCAAAGCTATTATTACAGGCCCTGGAGACTCTTTGGCTATCCAGACCCTGCCTGACTGTTCTGAGGGCATCAATTTACCCTCCAATGACAACAATTTATCTTGGCATAGCTCTAAACTATTCACAACTCTTTAGGCACCTTGGTCCATAGATAGGAAACTCTACCATGTCATAAATATCCTTTTAATTCTTAGAATTAAATATGAAAATGGAAATTATTGTGGCTTCTTGGTTTCCATTATTCTTTACTAAAGAGTATATCAAGTAAAAAGAAAAGTTTATAGTTGCTGAAAACATAAGGGTATACCTGGTTTACAAAGAACTAGGAAATGAGAACTTTAAGTTGCCTAAAGAGTGAATCTTTTTCATTCAACCCTTTCTAGTTAAATTAGTTCAAAAATAGTGGTTCTCAACTCTCCTGCACACGAGAACCACTTCCGGAGTAATGAAAAATTGATACCTCAATCACATTTCCAGAGATCCTGATTTAATTGGTCTGGGCAATAGACTGAGCATTAGGATTTTTATTTTTTAAAGCTCCCAAGGTGATACTGACATGAAGCCAAAGTTAAGAGCCACTATTCTAAAATATAGGTGTTGACCTTATGCCCTTAATAAATATAGCACAATTAAGAGAATGGTATCTTTGACATTTCTTCTGTGTTGCAAACAACTTTAGGAGAAATATTATGTCATCTATACCTCCCAATCCCTTGCAAGGCCTAGGCTCACAGTTTACATCACACTAAGTAATTTTAAATATTTGCAAATGAAAAAATATGACTATTTATTTATTTAAATAGTATCAAGAATCTGAAAAGTTCATTATTTACTGAAAAATAGCTTCTGGTACAAAATAATTCTCAGAGAACACCAAATATGGAGTATCTTGGATACTTCATTTATATTTATATTTATCTTATATGTATGCATTTTGTGCAGGGCCCATCCCAGGGGATGCACAAGGAAGGCCATTTGTTCCGAGCCTCACATTGACAATGAGTTCTAACTTTAGACTAGTGATGTTGCCTCCAAATGAAATTAGACTGCCATCCCTGAAAAACTCTCACACATACCACATATTTTTTTAAGAGGAGAATGTATTTACTTATTTATTTTGATAAGTGGTTTGTTACTCGAATAGAAAAAGATTTATAGTGGGTTTCCAGAGAGACCTGAATTGGTACTAGAGCAATTTAGTCTAACAGAAAACCATTATGAATAATGTATATGAGAATTTGTAGGGATCCTAGAGGTTTGTCTCAATTGTCCTAACACAGCTAAAGGATAGAAACCCCAGGACACTCAGACACATCCAGTTCCATAGCCAAAATCAGATAGGCTTCAGCTACAATGGGCTAGAAAAGTCTCTCATCTGCATGGAGGGAAAAGGTAGCATTTGAAGGGACCTGGTGGGACAAGGATCCATCAATATCCCTGAAAGTAGACACTGTGTTTGGCCTCATGTCTCATGTCACACTTTAAATATTCTTCTCTCACTCTGACACTTTAGAAGCCATGCTTCCTCCATAGAATCCAATCTTCAAAGTTATATGATTGGGAAATAATTAGAAGGGGGCCACATACTTAAAATGGTAACACGGGTGATCATGGCCCTTTGACTTTCCCTGTGTGGACAGAATGCTTTAGAAGATGTGGTTGGTGCCAAATATTTGAAAAATTATTAAATTAATTTTTTAAAAATTTTCAATGTTAAGTTTTCTGTGAGGTCTACTAAAAAGCAATGAAATTCTTTGTCATTCACTTCTCCAAAACAATGTGTATGTGTGATTTTATATTAATAACATTTTAATTTTAATTTTATTTGTAAAAAAGACTATCTTAAAAAATATACAAAAACACACATACACATATATAAATTAAATACATATAAATGTTCTTTGGATATAATAGAAACACAAGTATTCTTTGTTAAAATAAAAAGAATAATACAAGTTTTGCACATATCCATTTGAACGTGCTGATTATATAATTTCTATGTCATACCTAAATTTTGCTTTTATCCATTTGAGTGATTAGATTCTAAAGAAGGTGTATTAAAGCCACAAGACAGGGTTGGAGTTTCTGAAGCTCTTTTTGCAATTCATGGGCTTCCTCATATCCTTCCTTGGCTGCATCCTACATCCAAGCCATCAATGCCTCTTATTCACTCTACCTTGGGTCATTACACCAGCCCCAGAACCACTGGCCCATCCCAATCACCAGTCTCTTCCAGTGGATGCCTACAGAGCCTCCACGTGGCTACTCTTGCTTCTCCCACTGTCCTTGGAGTACCTGTGTTCACACAGGGGCCAGAGCAACAGTGACCCTCTCAATACATGAGATCACCCCTTTCCTCTAATGACAACCCTCCCATGGAATACCAGATCTCTCAGAATAAACACTTTATGTCTTTATATGGACTCTATGGCCCACCCCACCTTTTCTTGACTCTTGTGCTCTTCCTCCCCAGGGCTATCTTTCTAAACCTGTAAAACATTGCTCCTCCTTCTTGTTTCTTTCCTGAGATAGGCTCACTTCCTATTTCTCCCCTGTACAGGACACTTCCTGTTTCTCTCCTGAGACATACACACTTCCTATTTCTTTCCTGAGAGGAGCTCACTTCTTGTTTTTCCCCTTTGCATGACACTTCCTGTTTCTCCTCTGTGCAGGTCACTTCCTGTTTCTCCCCTATGTAAGACACTTCCTGTTTCTCTCCTTAGACAGGCTCACTTCCTGATTCTCCCCATGCGGGACACTTCCTGTATCTTTCCTAAGGCAGGTACAATTTCTGTTTCCCCCCTGTGCAGGACACTTCCTATTTCCTCCCTGTTCAGGACACTTCCTGTTTCTCCCCTGTGCAAGACACTTCCTGTTTCTCTCCTGAGAGGGGCTCACTTCCTATTTTTCTCCTGTGCATGACACTTCTTGTTTCTCCCCTGTGCAGGACAGTTCCACTTTCTCTCCTAAGGCAGGCACACTTCCTATTTCTCTCCTGAGACAGGTTCACTTCCTGTTTGTCCCTGTGCAGGACACTTCCTATTTCCTCGCTGTGTGGGACACTCTCTATTTTTCTCTACTAAGCCAGGCACACTTCCTGCTCCTCCCCTGTGCACAGTACTTCCTGTTTCTCCCCTATGCAAACACTTCCTGTTTCTCCCCTGGGACAGGCTCACTTCCTGTTTTTCCCCTGCGCATGACACTTCCTATTTTCTCCCTGTGCAGGACACTTCCTATTTTTCTCAACTAAGCCAAGCACACTTCCTGTATCCTCTGCTCTAAGCAAGACACTACCTGTTTCTCTCCTAAGGCAGGCACACTTCCTCTTTCCTCCTTCTGCAGGACACTTCCTATTTTTCTCTCCTAAGCCAGGGACACTTCCTGTTTCTCTCCTCAGACAGGCTCACTTGCTGTTTCTCCCCTGTGCAGGACACTTCATGTATCTCTCCTAATGCAGGCACATTTCCTGTTTCTTCCCTGTGTAAGACACTTCCTATTTCCTCCCTGTGCAGGTCACTTCCTGTTTCTCTCCTTAGGCAGGCTCACTTTCTGTTTTTTTCCCCTGTGCGAGACACTTCCTGTTTCTCCCCTGTGCATTATACTTCTCCCTATACCTTTCCTAAGGCAGGTACTCTTCCTGTTTCTTCACTGTGCAAGACACTTCCTATTTTTCTCTCCTAAACCAGGCACACTTCCTGTTTCTCTCCTGAGATAGGCTCACTTCCTATTTCTCCCCTGTGCAGGGTACTTCCTGTTTCTCTCCTAAGGCAGGCACACTTCCTGTTTCCTCCCTACCCCTAGGCAGGACACTACCTGTTTCTCTCCTAAGCCACGCACACTTCCTGTTTCTCTCCTGAGATAGCCACATTTCCTGCTTCCCCCTGTGCAGGACACTTCCTGTTTCTCCCCTGTGCAAGACACTTCCTGTTTCTCTCCTAAGGCAGGCACACTTCCTGTTTCTCCCCTGTGTAAGACATTTTCTGTTTCCTCCCTGTGCAGGATACTTCCTGATTCTCCCCTGTTCAGGACACTTCCTTTTTCTCTCCTGAGACAGGCTCACTTCGTGTTTTTCCCCTTGTGCATGACACTTCCTGTTTCTTCCCTGTGCAGGACACTTCCTGTTTCTTTCTTAAGGGAGGCACACTTCCTGTTTCTCCCCTGTGCATGACACCCACATATTTTGACATATATCATTTATTTTTTATGTACCTGGAACCTCAGAAAATGATGGTGCCCCCTTGACCTCTGAGAGTCAATAGTTTCATACATCTGGACCTAAACTCATTCACAATGGGATTTCTGAATAGAGGAGCTGCCCTTTAGGTATTTACTTTGATTGTCTTTGTCAGTTCGATTGAGAAACAAAACCCTGGGATCCAAAGGTCTCCGGGAGAATGTGTTTTTGAACACAGCAAGTGCAAACGGGAGAAAAGGTGCAGGAACACTAATCCATATTCCCATGAAAATGCTCTGGTTTCAATATTCCTTTTGAAAAATGTAGCTTTTCTAGTAAGTTGGTCACACTCCAAGAGGAATTAAGCTTGAAAGATAACAGAACTTCAAAAGCCAAGTTGAAAAGACCAGACCTGAGGCAGTGAAGGGCATTCAGAAGAGAGAAGGGTTTTAACTCAGCTTTCAAACCATGTTCTCCCTCCTCTTTGAAAGTTTCTGACACTTTCGGGGTTGCTGAAGATGTTCCCACCCATAACATCTTTTATTAGAAAACCATGAAATAACAAAAATCTCTCTCCACATAGAATAGGGGGAAAATGTGATTGTAAGTTAAAAGTAAGCTGCTTCCTGTTCTGCTGCTTCTTGAGCCTAACAAATCATCTCCAAGAAAGTTGTTTGAGCCTTATCTCATGCAAATTAGCACGAGGGCACATTCTACTGTGAGTGGAACTGAGGCATCAAACAAGTAGTCCCTGAAAGAAAGCGGAAGTCTCCTCCGCAGGTTGCCAGCAATGTGTCTTTGTGACCCACTTACCAGGATGGGCCACAAAAAGCAGAAGGGAAAAACTAGGAGGCAAGAATAAAAGGTATAAATACGCGTCTCAGCAATCACATCCATGCCTTTTAAAGGCTACTTCTTTTACCAATAATCCCCTGTTGTCCTGCATTTACATGGGTAACATTTGCTGACCCTGAAGACTCAACTGATAACCATTTCAATTACTACTATGTGCCAGGCCCAGGGCTGGACACAAGCAATGTGAACAGGATGTGCACAAGCAAGGGGCCTACCCGCAAGGAGCTGCTAGACAGACTCAATGCTGGGCATACATGACAGTGTATTAGATGTTTGCCCCAAGGAACTGAGAGCAGGTTGGCTGCTAGACACAAGGAACATGGAAGTACACAATACAGGAGCCCTGTTCATAAGGAGACGTGTGCCAGGCTCAATATGGGCAAAATGGTGGTGCACTATGCAATGGGTCTACCCTGAATGAGCTGCCTCACCTGAATTCCTTGGCCAAATCACTGCTTCCAGAACCCCCATCTACACTCTGATAAACACCACCATTATTGAGTAAAATATTTTCAGTGTCTATTTCCCCCCTCGACTATAAGCATATTAAAGCCAGCAATTATAATTTGGTTTTGTTTGTATCCCCAGCACCCACAGTAACCTTGAAAAACCAAAACCATTGCTACCAAAGATGACACAGACGTGTGTGACACTGAACAAAATTACTAAACTTCTCAGAAAAGTCATTGAGGTTTTAGGGAAACATTTATTTGCTAATGTCTATGTAGTATTTTTACATCAATATTCATGAGAGATATTGGTCTGTGGTTTTCTTTCTTTGTTCTGTCTTTAGCTGGCTTAGATATCAGTGTTATACTCGTTTCATAAAAGGAGTTAGAAAGGTTTACTTCCTCTGCAGTGCTCTAGAACAGGTATCAGCACATTTTTTTCTGTAATGGGTCAGACAGTGAATATTTTAGCTTTGTGGTCTGTATAGTCTTTGTTGCAACTACTCAAGTTTGCCCAAAAGTAGCCATAGACAATGAATAAATAAGTAGGTATTGCTGTCTTCCAATTAAACTTTATGAAAAATAAAACAAGTGGCTGGAGCTGAATTTGGTCTGTGGCCCTCAGTTTGCTGATACCTGCTCTGGAATAATTTATACAGCATGTGGACAATGTGGTCTTCAAAGGGTTGACAAATGCTATAGGCTAAAAATGTTTATGTCCCGCCAAAATTCATAGGTTGAAACATAATCCCCAATGTGATTGTGTGCCTTTGGGACATGATTAGGTCATAAGCACGGGACTCTCGTGAATCGGTATAGCCCTCTTATAAGAGACACAAGAGCTCTTTTGCCCCATCTGCACAGCGAGAAGGCTCTATCTATCAACCAGAAAGTGGGTCCTCATCAGACACTGAATGTGCTGGGAGTTTGATCTTGGGCTTTCCAGCCTCCAGAACTGTGAGAAACAAATTTCTGTTGTTTATAAGCTACCCAGTAGGGTATTCTGTTGTAGCAGCCCAAAATGGACTCTAGTAGAAGTATAGTAGAAGAATATAGTAGAAGAATGCTCCTATACCTGATCTTAAGGGAAAAGCCTCTAGTGTTTCCCCATTAAATTAGCATGCCCAGCTCTACAGTATTTTTAATATATGGTAGAAGAAATTCCCCTTGTAGTTTTACCTTTTTCATATTTTGTGACAAGATCTCTTTTGGCTGAGCCAACCACAGAAGGACAGAGAAGACTAAGAATGTGTCCCAGAGTCAGACTTGCTCACAGGGACAGGGGCTGGAGGTGGAAGCATTATAGTTCATTAGGCCAAATGTAGGAGCTAGTAGCTTGAGTGTGGCAATATCATCACCATGGCCCTGGCACATCCTCAGCATGGTCAGGGAGGATGAGATGTATCACACCAGTGACAAAAGGCTCTAACAGAAGTGAATCCAGGTGCAAGGGAAATCCCAAGATCCATACATGCTGGGTGGCAACTGGTAGCAAGGATCCCTACAGAGGAAGGTTAGTTTGGTCCGGACAAGGCAAAGCCCTAACTGCAAAGCCTTAGGGTCCCAAGACAGCAACCCCAGCAGAAGGAACAAGGGAGATCCCTTCAGCAGAGCTGCCAGGCATCTGAGGAAGAGACAGATGCCAGAAGAAAGCCCAGCATGAGTTGCAAGAGCTGGAGTGCAGAAAGCTGGACATGCACCAAGTGGGATTTAGGTTGAACTCCAAATGTCAAGCTTGAGATCCTAAGTCCCTCTTTACTGATGTTCCAATTAATCCCAGAGCCCCTAGATAGAGCTGATTACTCTGGCTTTGAAGAAAGGAAGGGGAGTGATTTTGGAAATAATCAAGGTTGGGCAGTGGACTTTGAGTCTTGGGGTTATCCCTGATTAGCCAAATGACCTTAGGCAGGCCACTCTACCTCTCTGGGCCACCAAGGGAATTGAATGAGATTATTTCTACAGCTCTGTTTGCTTCTAAGAGTCTAATTCATCCCATTTAAGAGCAAAGGGAACTTATATTTCACTAGCACATTCTGTGTGCCATGCACTCTGCCAGACATTTTACATACATTTAAGGGAAGGAAACTAATGTTTTTTGTTACCAGTGGCATGTTGGTAAATGTTTAACAACTAGCTCTCTCGAGGGGGACCCCAATTTGTGGCATTTGCCAGTATCTGTGATATAAATACTCCCATGGTGATTTCAAGTGACCACCGTGTAGTCACTGAATGCAGAGCTGGGAAGAAATGTGCAATGGAACGCCATTTCATGGTATTTCTATCACACAGACATACTAGATGTAAACAACCTCAGAGTAAAGATAATAAAATCATTAGGAAGTGATAAGTTTTGAGTATTTATTACATTTCTTTTTATTATAATTTATTTAATTGTAAGTGTATATAACTTAATTTTTAATAATGCCTGTGTTTAACTAGCCCTCAAAATTTCTAATTTATCAATCAGTTCTTGAGTGCTTGTTCGGGCCAGCTGCGACACACCACTGATTGTTTTTACCTATAGTCAGCCAGTTGCCATGATATGGGCATTTTAGATACATTCTTGCATTAATCCTCACTGTGTCCTTCTGAAAGAGTTATTTTTTTAAATTTTTTCTTTTTTTATAATAATTCTTTACTTCTTTTAATAGCCATTTTTTTTTTTTTTTTTTTTGAGACAGAGTCTCACTCTATTTCCCAGGTGACTGCTGTGGTGTCAGCCTAGCTCACGGCAAACTCAAACTCCTGGGCTCAAGTGATCCTCCTGCCTCAGCCTCCTGAGTAGCTGGGACTGCAGGCACTTGCCACCACGCCTGGCTAATTTTTTCTATTTTTAGTAGAGACAGGATCTCCCTCTTGCCTGAGTTGTTCTCAAACTCCTGAGCTCAAGCTATCCTCCCGCCTCAGCCTCCAAGAGTGCTAGGATTACAATTGTGAGCCACCACACCTGGACCCTGAAATAGTTACTGTTTTACAGACAAATAAAATATATAGGAAAGGTTAAATTACTTGCCTGGAATCACACACCTAAACTATGGTTGTATGACCTCCGCTGCCTAAATCCCCATAACCTGTTATACCACACCATCACCCATGTAGCAGAAATTTGATTTTAAACTGTTTTATTGTTTATTTAAGAGAGTAGATTGTATTCCATATAAGCTGGAGTCCCCTGAATTCAGTGAGTTTGCAAACACTGATGTGTGTTTGAGTTCCATGACACTGAGTCAGCTGGGTTACAGAAAGTGTCAGTAAGGACTGCAGGACTAGGCAGAATTTCGCCTGTACGGGTCTTATAGGGTATCACAGAGCACCGATTACCCCATGTTAAGTCTTCTACCCGGAACCACTGGAGTCACCTCAAGCTCTCCTCCCATTTTCCTTTCTTTTCCTTAATTCCAACTCAACAAAATTAATTATTTTTAAGCAAATCAATTTGCTACACATAAACCTCAAAGTGGATACCCAATAACATCGTACAACCACTGTTTTCTAATTTATAATATTTGTTATTTCTTGGAATTGTTGTGATTCAGGGTTACTGTTTCTTCTTGCCACATAACATGGTGTTTTCTATCTAATAAGCAGCATCACTGTAAAGTTAGAATAGAAGCCTCTAGCAACAAAATAATTTTTAAACATTAATAATACATTTTCCCTAAAATAGAAAGAGCTTACAGAATAAATATATTTTATAATTTGAAAAAGTTATGGATATTTACTTTACTAGGTAATATTTAAACCTTTATATAATCTGCTCTAAAGGCTCAAAGGTAATTGTTTGCAATCATGAGTGACCAGCCTTGCCAGGAGGAGGATATTAAAATTGACTAGTGTCATCGACTTTGAGCAACAATACAGTTTTTTAAAAAATACTTCCACTACCATGAAGAATCATTTTCTCTATCACCAGCTGGTTAAATTACTCTTATTGTAAAGTCATTTTAGGTCCTGGAAAAAACATAATATATTACTTTTAATTGCAGCATCAATTCAGAATGTTATTTTTCCCTTTGTGTTTACTTCGGGGACCACACAGAAAGCTCTACAGAATGTGTGCAGCCTCGAAGCCTAATCTGATACTGAATGTGCTTCCTCTTACCTTCACCGTTCCTGCTTCTCTATCCCCTGCCCTCAGTTATACTCTTCTTTTATTCTTTCTCTGAGTCTCTCATTTCCTCCCTGCTTTTCTCCATTTCTCTCATGGCATTCAGTAAGGAAGTATGTGGAAGACAAGAAAGGAAACTGGTTATGTATCTTTGATCTCAGTATCCCCACAGCCTGGCCCGGTCCTTAAAACATCATAGGACCCCAGGGAATGAGCAACTGAAGGGACATAGAGTGCATTGAGCAAGGGCCAGAGAACCTTTATTCTAGAACCATATCTTTCATGATGCATATATGGGTGTTTTTGCACTGAAATAGAGGACATAATGGAGGATGGAGTGAGGAAAGATGTAAAATAGAATAACAGAGCAGGGTTCATGTCATTGGTGCCATTGAAAAGAGAGTAAAATTTACCGAACCAGGTTATAACCCAGGACACAAGGGGCTGATGATGGATGATGGAGGGGATCTTCTATTTTATTTAATGCATTTGTTTTCTTTTCTTTCTTTCTTTTCTTTCTTTCTTTTTTTTTTTTTGTTCACAAAGAAGAATTTAGCCATTTCAAGATGAAGCTTAAAAATGGTTACATAAGTAAATTTTCCTGTATATTACTGAATGAATTGGTTTCAGGATCTTCATAATGCTCCTTTCTACTCAGTAGTAATAATACTAATAATAACAATTTAAAATAATAATCACTAACATTGATTGACTACTTATGTGACAAGCACTGTTGTAAACAGTTTCCGTGCATTGATTTATTTCTCACAAGAACCTTGTGCAATAGGAACTATTATTATCCTAACTTTTTAGAAAACTGAAGTACAAAGAGATAAATAATTTGCCTAATAGCTTTATATTATTCTAAAGGTAAACGCTAGATTCCTTTGGCTTCTAACCAAGGCCCTCCATGATCTGGCCCCAAATGTCTGGTCAAAATTGAGTCCCACTCCTAACTGGCAATAATAGTACTGTTAGGACCTGGCATAACTTCTGTTTTCTTGTCTGTAAGCTTCATTCCCACCTCTGTTCCCACCCAAGATGCCCTCTTTCTTTTCCTTTGCCTGCTTGGACCTTCCTCATCATTCAAAACTCCACTGTCATGTCAATTCTTTTCTGGAGACACCTCTGATCATTCTCACCCAATGCCCTTACCCTCTTCTGAATTCACAACTCACTCTTGGTAATACTACCTGATAACTTCTCTTGACGTATTGTCTCTTATTGCCACTTAAATATCCATATCGAACTCTTGTTTCTCCAAATAGAATGTTTACTTGCTATAAATCACGTCTCAACAATGCATCCACAATTCCTAGCACAGTTCTCAATATACATAGTTATCTTCAATGCCTTTTTTGTTAAATTAATGTATTCTATAGCATATGCAGATATTATTCATGTCATCAGAATGCACTCTATTCTTCTTGGAGCCACACTTCACATGCCTTCAGCATGAAAAATGTTCATCCGCCTGAAGATTGTATCCATTCTGATAAAAAGAATTGAAGAGATTTATCTATTAATCAGGATATTTACTACCTTACCTCAATACGTTTTTTATTGTATTTTCATATTCTATAAAAAATAG
Source organism: Eulemur rufifrons (assembly GCF_041146395.1). Lineage (NCBI taxonomy): Eukaryota > Metazoa > Chordata > Mammalia > Primates > Lemuridae > Eulemur > Eulemur rufifrons. Next base: position 66,555,569 of record NC_090997.1, on the reverse strand, counting down.
AATAGTAGAAAAAATTCCCACTTTAAGCAAACTGGTTAAGATAACATTGAAAAAACTCACAACTTAGGCAGAAAATAAGAAATTAAATAATTTTTCTTTTAATAATGTATAAAACCAAAGGTCAGGCAGTTGTAAAAGAGGTAGAGTGCCACACTACTGGGGTTATTTTTAAAAACTTCAAGGAGCCTTGGAGAAGAAAAAGTTACAAACATTTAAAAGGAGAAAAAAAGAATTCTTTTAAAATGACAGGTGAATTTGCAAGTTTGGGAAACTTTCAGGATAATAGTTCACAGATTTTATAGTGTATTTAAATGAGGTAGAAATTGACAAAGTTGAATTATTTAGGAAAACTTGCCTAAAGCAAACAAGAAGCAGATGGGGGAATTGTGCCAGTGAACATATCGCATGCTTCTTAACTCGTTTGGGGATGGACCATTAGGCTAAAGATGAGAGAAAAAAAAAAAAAAACATTTAACTCCAAATGAAAGAAATAAACAAGCTAGTTGCTCTCAATGTACTCTGCCTGACTTTATTTCAAATTGCTCTTTAGGGATCAGAAGTAGATCAGCTTCTGCAAGAGGGCAGTGGAAACCATCTTTGTGTCCCTCACAAGGCTCATTTGCTCGTAAAATAAGAGAATGAACAAGCCTGCAGTGTCAACATTTACTGGTCACATTATCAAAATTAGTGTTAAGTCACTTTACAAAGTCCTGATGGGATAAATTCTTAGCACAACATTTAAACACCAAGGTGATTTAATTGGAGTAACAGCAGCCAAGAATCCCAAAGAAATTCTTCAGGAATTGAAATTAGATACTAATAAAGAACCAAGGATGCTCTAGATTCAGAAAATTGTACACCTGCTGCTTTAACTTCTGTCCTCAAGAAAGTATTAGGCTTTATTTTTAGAAATCAATTGGAAGTACTAATGGACAAGGCTTCCCTTCATTAAGGGGAACTAGCCTGGTTGCAGGAAAATATGGTTGCTCTCACTAACAGAGGTAATAAGAGATGTCATTTGAAGATATTAGAGCTGAGGCACACAAAAAGGAAAAGGCAACATCATAATTAGATTGCCACAGAGTCTGAGAGCATTTCACACTCAGAGTAAAAGGTGTAAAGGGCAAAGGAAAGGAAATGCTAGGAATGACACTCCAGGCACTCAATGTTAACCCTCACATGCAAGATAGAAACATGCTGTAACCCTGGATTCTAAGAAAGTTCCAGTTGCAGTAACCTATGTGTGAAATTGTTATGTACTAAGGAGCAGTTTCTATTAAATATAAATAATAGATTACAGCCTGCCTAAAAAACATGTTCCGATATGATAGACAATATGATATTAAGAGCCATAACTGAGTAAGGAAAATTCAATCCAACACACAACTTGGTAAGTCAGGGCTATTTCTCATCTATCCTGCTTTCTGAAGAAGGTGTAAGCAGACAAAAGAACATATCTAGAAGCCTCTGAGCAAAAATAAATGTCCTGTATTTCTTGTCACAGACTTTCACTCTAAAAATACACATTTGGCTTTGAACAGAACAGCTGGCTGATTCAGTCCAAAGTTCCATCAATCATAGGAATGCTCCAAGGCAGGGGGATTAATGACCTTTTTCATGTACTGACTCTCCATTCTGGTGTCATGAGATTATTCAAGGGCAAAAGTGACTTCTTAAGAAAGTAGGTTCTTTGATGGGCAGGTTAACTCTTTTATTTCCTAGACTTTGAAGCAGCATATGCAACTCAAGATTTTTCACCATCACCCAACACTTATCAAGACAAAATCAACACAGATAAACCCACGTATTAAAATAATTAAGTGGCATAAACTGTGTACCAAATACATGCTAAGGACAGCAAATATCACAGAAAGAGTTAACAGTGGTCTGGAGAAGGGCAGGAACAACTCACAGAGAATACAGACATGAAGTGAGTTTGAAAGTACTGAAAAAAAAATAGATAAAAACGAACAGGAACATAGGCATCCAGAGTTGGAAAGCATGTCAGCAAAGGCCTAGAGATTGGAATTCACCCGGCTTGTCTCATTTGAATACAGTCAGGATCCCTGTAGCAGATGCAATGGAAAATAAAAGTGGAAAGGTAATTAAGAGCAAGATGATACAGTGTCTTGAATGTCAGGCTTAGCAATTTGTACTTTATTCCTCAGATAAATGGACTGATGGTTTAGAAAGATTAAGGAGATACATGTGAACAAGATAGGTTAAAAGCATGAAGGTGGAAAAACCAGCAAGGAGACTATTTCAATAATTCAAACCAATCAAGCCAAATTCATACAGTAGTGGCCCAAGGCCCCAATCTGGCCCACAGTAGATTTTATTGGGCCTACATGCTTTTTAAAAAATTCAAAATAAGTTGCCAATATTTAAAAATGGGAATATTTAACACTAAAACCTGAGAATTTCCAACTTCTCCAAAAAAGTTATTTAAAGACCTTCTTAGTCCCTAGGGCCCAGGCACTGAATTTGGAGGTCCTGCCCCACGTCCAATCAAACATACCAAAGAAATCCAAATCCCACACAAATAGGATTCATACATAACTGTATAGAAGTTGATTTGCATTTAACTCATTGAAATTTTAGGTTTTGCAGGCATTTAACTAAAACATTTCTTTATTTTAACTTGTAGTTTTTTGTGTACTTTTTCTTTAGAGATGGGGTCTCACTGTGTTGCCCAGGCTGGAGTATAGTGGCTATTAACAGGCATGATCCTACTACTGATAACTGCAGTTTTGTTTTTAAAGTCAAACTTTTTTTTTTATTCTAGTTTATACATACTCCATCAGCTCTTGAAAAGCTCTAGACTATAGGCAAAATGCCCTAACGGATAGAACAAAGCTATTTTCCTGAAAAATCTGAAGATGGCAGCACAGGGCCCATAATCTTATATGGATAATGTCCTTGTGAGATGGGGCTTGTGTTCTATAGATTGCTACAGACACCACTGGACTGCTTCACTCATTTACATTACCTGCCTGGACCTGTGCTCATTTACATCTGGGACCTCTTCTTTAGACCCCTGCTACTTAGAGTGTGTTCCGCACACCTGCAGCATTCTCATCAACTGGGAGCTGACTCAGGGGCGTGGGGGGGCAAGGGCAATATACGTAACCTAAACTTTTGTACCCCCACAATATGCTGAAATAAGAATAAAAAAAAATACACAGGAAACTAAAAAAAAAAAAGTGCAGAATCTGTCACCACTATTGACCTGCATGTTGAACGTGGCATAGAATATTTTAATATCATATGAACATTAAGGTTTGAAAAGCACTCCTTTAATTAATGTGTGGTCCCCAACCAGCATCATCAGCATCATCTGGAAAATGTAAATTCTCAAGTCCCACCCCAAATCTACTAAATTAGAAACTCTGGGATTGGGACCCAGCAATCTGTGTATTAAAAAGCCCTCTAGATGATGCTGATGAACACTGAAGTTTGAGAGACACTGTTTTATTTTATTTTTTTAGAGACAGGGTCTCACTCCATCACCCAGGCAGTGGCATGATCATAGCCTACTGCAGCCTTGAACTCCTAGACTCAAGTGATCCTCTTGTCTCAGTCTCTCAAGTACTAGGACTACAGGCATATGCACCATCATGCTCTGCTATTTTTTTTTTATTTTGTGTAGAGATGGGATTTTGCTATATTGCCCAGGCTGGTCTTGAACTCCTGGCCTCAAGCAATCCCCTCCCTCCTTGGGCTCCCAAAGTGTTGGGATTGCAGGCATGAGCTACTGCACCAGGCCAAAAGCCACTATTTTAGATAACAGTTTCCTAAACTAGGGGAGTAGTAGTGGAAAGAAGATCTAGAGTTAAATATATAAATTAGTGCATAGGAGAGATCAATAGAATTTTGTGACTGCTTAGAGCTGAGAGAGGGAGAAAAGGAAGAAGATTCAAGGGTGATGAAAATTTTTTTAAATTTCAAAATATTAAGTGGGTACGAGTGTTTTTGTTACATGGCTGAATTGTATAATGCTGATCTCAGGACTTTTAGTGTGTCTGCCACCAGAAATGAAAAAATTTGAACCCATGTGTTTTCAGTTGTGCACAAGATGCAAGATGCATTTGCTAGAATATCTTTGTAAGGATTCCTCATGAGTAAAGGAGGCAGAGTGAGAGCAGATATTTACTGGGGTGGAGGGGAAGGACCATGCTGAGTTTCAAAAAACAAGAGTGTGGGGTGTGGCAGAGAACTGCCAGGATCCCCCACTTTACAGGAGTTGCGGGTGTGGCTGGTTTATTGGAGCAAAATCCCCCCCTGTCTGGGGATGAGGAGGTACTGTGTTAGCATGATAGGAAAAGGAAGGGAAGAACTCCAGGTGTGGATATGTGGGAGAGATGAAATGTGTGAGCGTTGGGGTAAAAAGCAATGGAAATACAGAGGAACAGCAAATGAGAAAGAAGATCATTAAGACATTAGCTCTGCGTTAAACACTCATTCCTCACTCTACTTCCCTTTGTAGTTTCTTCAAGACATTTAGTAGGGAAACGAAGTTCAGTAGTTACAATTATGAATAGTTTTAACTGCTCAGCTCTGTTTCTTCAAATGTGGCATAATCCCCGGACCAGGCTTCATGGTCGTCTGCACCGGATTTGATTTAGAAAAGAATAATAATGCATTTCACTTAAGTAGGAAAATCAGAAAGAAAAATGGAATCAAATAAATCATTTTAGACATGTTGAATTTGGGGTATCAGCAGAAAAATCCAAGTCAAAATGTCCAATAGGCCACTGTGGACAGACAAGTGGAATTTGAAAGAGATTGGGCTTGGAGATTTAAATTTCATAATAATCTATATAAAAGTAATGCTCAAAGTTATTAAAAATAAACTTTGGAGAATACGAGGATTACCAGACTAGAGGAAGTAGAGGAATCAATGAAAAAGATAGAAAAGCAAATGAAGCAATATAATCTTCTAGGGTTTGGAAGCCAGGAGACTATTGAGTTTTAAGATGGTTTCAACTCTGAGCCAAAATCAGCTCTGCACTCTCATTCACATTTGCTTGTTTAATCCATACAATAACTCTTCAAGATGGGTCATAATACCCCTTTGACAGACAATAGTACCAAAATACAGAGATATTCCCTGATTAACCCAATGTCACGCAGCTAAGAAGTGATGAATGTAGCCCAGTATATCTCAAATGGGGATGATTTTGCTGCCCACAGGTCATTTGGCAACATATGGAGATATTTTTGGTTGTTACAACCAGGGACCAGAGGGAGGGGAGGAATGAGGGGACGAGGAAGTAATTGCTACTAGCGACTAGTGGATAGAGGGGATGCTGTTAAATGTCTTATAATGTCTTATAATGCAGGACAGCCCCCTACAACATAGAAAATATCTATCTCAGTCAAAATATCAACTGCTCACCTAGCATATAGTCTTTCAAATGTGGTGCTTAGTGTTTCCATAAGACCACTCTACCCAAACCTCAATCACGTTGCTGCACTACTGCCAACGTTAGGCTAAGGGAGACTTGAAAGAAGTTTTTGTAATATATTTTTTTGGGTAGAACACAAGACTGAATTAGAAACTCTGGGAATAGGGTCCAGAAATTTGTGTTTTTAAAAGCCCTCCAGATGATTCTGGTGTATTCCAAAGTTCCAGTAAACTTTTTAAATAAGCCTGATGAACTTGGCAATTTGAAAGCCATCATTGTCTTCTGAGAGTGTATCCTTTGAGAAGGTGCTAGAGAAAGAAATAAATGCTGGGGCAAAGGAATAAATGGTTGATAAGGAACCATGAGCAATTCTACCTTAGTTGGGCTTTAGTGGATAGAATCCTGCCTTGTGTTTCCAAAATTGTATCCTCTATGATTCTTCATACACTGAAGCCTGATTCCTCAAATACAGGAAACATGTCTCATTTATAGATTTCCCTTGATACCAAACACAAAATATCATGTAGTCAGTATTTATTAAATGTTTAATGAAGGAAAATAATCAAACTTTAACAAATCCTGATTGGAATAAAAAAAAATTTATTTCTCATTGGCAAAAATGTGTTGATTATGATGTTTCCTGTTTTGATTAATAAAGATGTGCTCGAGCCTAGTTATAATGATTTAAAATTCACGGTACGAAACCACTTACTTCTGCACCAACCTAATAGATAATACAAATAATTCAAGCACAAGGAAATGACAGAGTTGAAGCCTCTCCTTCTGCCCAAACTCTTCTTCAACCATATGGTTAAGTTAAAAGCAAAGGCCACATAGATCTGACAAGAAGTTGGCCAAAATAGTCTAAATTATCCATAAGTCTACATGAAGCACTGCTTTATGTCCATAAAGATAAACCTTACTCAAATTGTATGTTGTACTTTGAGATGTTAGCTACTGGTAGTATGACATTATCAAAATTAGTAAGACATTTAAACAGTGAGAATGAAAAAAAATAGGCCAGGCGCGGTGATTCACACCTGTAGTCCTAGCACTCTGGGAGGCTGAGGCGGGCGGATCGTTTGAGCTCAGGAGTTCGAGACCAGCCTGAGCAAGAGCAAGACCCCATCTCTACTAAAAAGATAGAAAGAAATTAGCTGGACAACTAAAAATATATATAGAAAAAATTAGCCAGGCTTGGTGGTGCATGCCTATAGTCCCAGCTACTTAGGAGGCTGAGGCAGTAGCATCGCTTGAGCCTGGGAGTTTGAGGTTGCTGTGAGCTAGGCTGATGCCACGGCACTCTAGCCAGAGCAACAGAGTAAGACTCTGTCTCAAAAAAAAAAAAAAAAAAAAAAAGAAAGAAAGAAAAATATACTGCTATTCACAAGATAAATGAATATCAGAAACTTCATATTGAGCAAAAAAGGCCAGAAGGCATACAAATGGCCAATAGGCACATGAAAAAATACTCAACATCAGTAGTCATCAGAGAAATGCAAATCAAAACTACAATGAGATATCATCTTACCCCAGTTAAAATGGCTTATCAAAAAGACATTCAATAATGAATGCTGGTGAAGATATGGAGAAAGGGAAACTATCATACACTGCTGGTGGGAATATAAATTAGTGCAACCCCTATAGAGAATAGTATGGAGGTTCTTCAAAAAACTAGAACTCCCATATAACCCAGCAATCCCACTGCTGTTTATATATCCCAAGGAAGGGAAATCAGTATATTGAAAAGATATCTGCATTTGAGGCATCTGAGGCCTCATGTATGTTGTACTGAACAATGATTGTAACTGGATGTAGCCATAGAAAGGACAATAAACAGAACTGTTTGCTAACATTGGGATATCCCCTGGAATTTTTAAAAAATAAATATATGTTATCCTTTAAAAAAAAAAAAAAAAAGAAAAGATATCTGCACCCCCATGTTTATTGCAGTACTATTCACAATAGCCAAGATTTGAAATCAACCTAAGTGTACATCAATAGATGAATGGATAAATAAATTATGGTCCACATACACAATGGAATATTATATAGCCATAAAAAATAATGAAATCCTGTCATTTTCAACAACATGGATGGGACTGGGAAACATTATGTTAAGTGAAAAAAGCCAAGCACAGAAAGAAAGAACTCACATGTTCTCACTTATATGTGGGAGCTAAATATTAAAACGATTAATCTTATGGAGACAGAGAGTAGAATAATGATTTACAGAGGATGGGAAGGGTAGCAGGGAGTGGGGGATAAAGTGGGGATGGTTAATGGGTGCAAAAATATAATTAGATAGTTAGATGGAATGAACAATATTTGATAGCACAACAAAGTGACTATAATCAACAATAAGTTAGGGTATGCTTTAAAATAACTAAAAGAGTGGAATTGGAATGTTCCCAACACAAAGAAATGATAAATGCCTGAGGTGATGGATACTCCCAATTACCCTGATTTGATTAATTCACATTATATACCTGTATCAAAACATCACTTGTACAACTATTATATACCCATAATAATTAAAAATAAAAATGTTTTTAAAAAATAAGATGTTTAACAATAAAGTATCAAGTACATTGACAAATTTTTATAATTTATGGGAAAATTGCTTTTGTGCTGTTAATAAATACAATCCTAAAAAATCATTGTTTTGTTCATTTTATCTTCTAAAATGTATATTTATTATGCATAAAATATTAGAAAAGTAGTACCTTTAGTTAATTTCATCAAATATAAAAAGTAATATATTGGGGAGTTTAAACTCATTAGTTTACCGATGGGAATGTGCCATAAAAAATCCCACCAGTACAAACAAGAGTTGATAAGAGTCTGAACTACGTCAATAGTATTAGGGACGAGAAGAGGAAATCGAGAGAAGAGATGACAAGAAAAAAGAATCTTCAGGACCTGATAACTGATGTGTGGAATGAATAAAAGGGAAGAAGAGGCCCTGCTGGCTCCCAGGTTTCCATGTGGGCTCTGAAGGGCTGGTAATGCCTTTCACCATGACAGAAAAACCAGGAAGACAGCAGGTGTGAGGGAGGTGCAGACATTAAGCATATGGAAACCGCACCATCTTTATTTCAATCCACACCAGTAACCCCTGGTTATATAGTCAGCACCTTAAAAAAATGATTAATTCATTATTTTCTAAAGCCACACAAAGAAGTGTCACTCCTAAGAGGAAATCCTAATTAATGTTGTATACTTAACAGTTACCCTGTAAGTATAAGGTATAACTGGCAAGGAAGTACATTTGCTTTTGAAAGACGGTCTAGGAGGAAAAATTATTCTAAAATCCAGTACTGTAATTATTTTCATAAGTATGGGAAAAAGTGCAGTGTTTTATTATCAGGACTATGAAAAGGGCAGTGTAATTAATCATCAATTATATTCTTAAAATTAAGCTTCTTTTAAAACATAAAAGTCAAAGAAATGCATTTGTTTTGAATTGAGACTCTAAGAATATGTTTTAAATTAGCATCATGAAAATGTTATTAGGACAAAAATCATTTGCATTGCCCACAAAAGACCCCATTTTCAGTAACGCGCATCAAGTGTATAGTCCCTAATAAGATTTTGCCCTTGGTTGGCTTTTTTTTTTAATCTAAAAAGCTTTCATTTCTTTACAAATATTTATCCAGCTCCCATGTGCCTCATAAGGATAATTCTCTAGGAAATTAAGCCACAAAAAAATGCCTGCCTTTCCACGCGAGTCACACGGTGAAGAACTGAGTGGCCCAGGAATAAGGGACAACCCAGGCAAGACTTACCATTCCATGTTGCTCTCTTTACTACAGTAAAAAGATGGTTCTACAAAGCTATGACATTCAGATGGGAGCACCTAAAACGTGTTGGAAGACAAAAAAAAAAAAAATGCCAGAAAGAAGAAAGAAACGTATTGGAGGAAGAAAGAAAACACTGGCTCTAGCATTGAAAGGATCACTCTCTGCCATCATCTCTCTCTCTGGTTTGAAGTGTTTCCTTTCTGTCACATGCATTCTCTGTAACTGACAGAAGTTTCCCTTCCTTTCTCTTCCTTTCCTTTGTAATTGGTACAATGACAGGCATCAGGGACACATAACTAGGACACATTCTCACCCAAGGATCTCAGAGTTGAGTAAGGAACCTAAGATTAAAAGACAAGGCATGCCTTTATATATTTTAAAAATTATTATATTTTTAACTGACATAAAATTGTATGTGTTTGTTATGCATAACATGATGTTTTGAAGTATATATACATTGTAGAATGACTAAATTTAGCTAATTAACATGCATTACCTCATAGTTATCATTTTTATGCTGAGAACGCTTAACATTCATTTTCTTAGCATTTTTCAAGACTACAATATATCATCATTAACTATAATCTATTGTACAATAGATCTCTTGAACTTATCCTCCCAAGTGAAATTTTGTATCTTGTAACCAATATCACCTCCCCCTGTCCCCAACCACCCCAGCCCCTGGTTACCACCATTCTATACTCTACTTCTATGAGATCAACTTTTTTATCTCCCTCATAGGAGTGAGATCATTTGGTATCGTTTTTCTGTGCCTGGTTTATTTTGCTTAATATAATGTCCTCCAGATTCATCCATGTTGTCACAAATTACAGGATTTTCTTCTTTTTCATGGCCGAATAGCATTGCCTTGTGCATAGATACCACATTTGTTTAATCCGCTCATCCATTTTTGGACACTTAGGTTGATTCCATATCCTGGCTACTGTGAATAATGCTGCAATAAACACAGGGGTGCAGATATTTCTTCGACACACTGGTTTCATTTCCTTCAGGTATATATCCAGTAGAGGAATTGCTGGATTGTATAGTGGTTCTATTTTTAATTTTCTGAGGAAACTCCGTACTGTTTTCCATAATGGCTGTACTAATTTACATTCCCACCAACAGTGAGCAAGTATTCTCTGTTCTCCACATCCTTGCCAACACTTGTTATTTTTTGTCTTTTTGATAATAGCCACCTAACAGGTGGTATCTCATTGTGGTTTTCATTTGCATTTATACATTTTTTGGCCCACAGAACAAAATCAGACTTTTTCGTTTGACTAGGAAACTACTAATCTTTTCACTTTAAAATCTTAAAATAGTGATAGATTGGCATCTTAAAAACAAATGCCTACTTGGACTGGTCTTTTTTTTTTTTTTTTTTTTTTAGACAAATCCCTTTCACAAAGAACTAAAAGGCAAAGAAAGTTTACTTTATCTGTGGATGATTCTTTTCCATAGTCGGAAGTGATTTTTGAATATAATTATTTTTTAATGATACTGATGTATACTGTAAACATTTCAGAGTGCCGCCCTAAAACCCAGACTCATAAGTTTATAGCTCTAAAAATCTTGGTTATTTTCTCCTCCTCCTTCACCTTTTTTTGGTCATTCTAAGACTATTTGAAATAAGAAATCTCCGGCACAGCAAGCATGCTTTCCTTCCAAGGGGCACCGCAATGTTCCTGAACTACAGTTTCTCCCCTTATTCCTCAGCAAGCTGTTCACGTTGAAAGATAGGGGCCTTCCCTACATGGGCTAGAGAGTTCTTGGAGCTTCACATTGGGGTGCGCGGTCTATGACTGCTACATTCTTAATGCAGCGACCACCCTCTTGTTTCCAGGACTGAAGGCTGATGTCGGATACATGAAATGGATAAGTGAGCATCATCAGTGCACCGAGTGTCCTCCCTCAGGGCTCTGTGGTGTATAAAGTGCTTTGATGTGGCTGGGAGAATGGGGCACCCCACGGGTGGCTTCTGCTCCCTAGCACAAAGTAAATGTCTTCCAGTGACACAGTCAAATGAAAAGGAACCACAGTTGCTGTGCAGATGAAGCAGATTTTTGCCTAGTGACCTGTTGTAAAATGTAATCAGAGCTTTCCTTTAATGGACTGAAAATCCAAACCAATTAAAATACTGTCTGACCCAAACCATAGTTCAGTCCAGACTGTGCGAAAGGCTATTGTCTTTAATGTACTTCACCTCTCCCCTGAAACAAGCCCTGCTGCTTTTGAAAAGGTTAAAATTATGTCCATGCAGCAAAACTATAAATGGCTTGCCATAAAAGGAGTAGGCGTCAAAATGATATCCTGAATCCTTAACCTCAGCAGGATGAAACAGCAGACACTGGAGAAGCACCACTGCTTATATTTTCAGGCAAAAGATGTGGCAAAATGGGGAATGAGAAACTTTAATACATTGATATTTATTAACATCATAATGGGAGTTTTAGATGTTTTTGTTGCCTTATTCAGGCCAGCACACATCCCTGCATGTCCGTGCACGCAGGAAAGGGATCTCCACTTCCCAGCAGGATATGCGTGGATATCATGGGACCATCCATGAATTCAGACTGAAGGGTCTAGAAGTCAAACTGAAGGTCAGTGTGCGTGAGCAGCAGGGATGACGGCTCCATGATCCTTTCTTCAAATATATAACAAGACTGGGAAAGAATTAATTTTGAAAAAAAATAGAGGTAGGTCAAATAAACCAAAATATTGCTTTCCTCAGCTGAATGACGGGCCACCCATCTGGTTCCATGGAAGTCCTAAGCCGGCTGACAAGAAAAGCTAAAGTATTGCTTCAAGGGCTCATGGACCAGCATGGCGGGTGCAGAATGGGTGAGGGAAAGAATTCCAGGTAGGAGGTCAGAAAGGTCACAGGGAGCCCGACTGTGAAACATGGAAAACACTTAGCCCAGTGCCTGAGACGTGCTCCCTGAATGGTGACTGAAATAGCTGCCTGGGAGCCTGGGAGCGCCTCATAGAGAAGCCTTCATTTCAGAATTGCATCCTCTTCACTTGCGTATTTCTAACACCCTAAGGTAGTGCCCAGCACAAAGAAAGTGCTGAATGAATGATGAACAAATTATTTACTGTAATTACACTCGTGAGACTGTTATGTGAGGTCAGAACATGAAGTTTCCAATTTATAACACATGATACACCTTTCTAATGTACTCATTATGTCAGTCAGCTATCTGGGGCACTTCCTACCAGATATCAAAGTAGTTAGGTAGCCTAATTAATCAAAAGAAAACTGCTTAATAAGCGTGGAATAAGGTCAAAGAAAGCTGGATAGTCTTAAGGGATGTTCCTTGCAATCCTGTCTTCTTTGCCCTGGCAATTTTACATTTCAGAAGACATACCAGGCTAATAAATTGGTGTCAAAGCAGGAAAAAGAACAAACACACAAGAAAGACCTTGTTGGTTGCGTCTCCAAAACTCATCTCCTCTCCCTACCCCACAGTTCCTGGCTAACAGATTCCAGGGGGCTTCCTGCTGCATGGGAGGCTAGGCCCTGCCTTAGCCCCAGGGAGTGAATCACAATCGATCTGATCCAATCACAGTAATCCCACTCCCCTTGACAGGGATTATTGAGGCAAAAGTATGTGACACAATTTTGACTTGTAAGACATGGGGAGAGACCTCCCAGGGGACTTATGGGGAAGTTTTCTTCACACTTAAACACATTTGCATGAGAAGCTGGCTTTTCTGCTTAACACAGCTGTGTGCAGAAGTGACCTTTGGATCTGTACACCACTCTTGCTTCCAGGTATAGACAAACTCAAGGTTAAAAGTAACATGCTAAGGATGGCAGAGTAGAAAGATAGAAAGAGCCTAGGTCTTTGTTTACATTATGGGGCTATTAATTAATCAACCCTGGAAATGTCCTCTAAGTGTTATATGAGATGATAAATTTGCTTATTTTTTTATTTTTAAACACTCTGTTGCTTGGGACTAGAGTGCAGTGGCTCGATCATAGCTCACAGTAGCCTCAAACTTCTGGACTCAAGGGATCCTCCTGCCTCAGCCTCCCAAGTAGCTAGAACTACAGGCATGTACCACCACGCCTGGCTAATTTTTAATTTTTTTTTTTTTTTTTTTGTGGAAATGAGGGTCTTGCTATTTTTCCCAGGCTGGTCTCAAACTCCTGGCCTTAAGCAATCCTCTTGCCCAGCCTGCAAAAGTTCAAGGATTACAGGCTTGAGTCACTGTGCCTGGTGTAAGGCTGGTGGCGAACACCCCTCCCCTCCCTAATGGAAAAAGAAAAAGCCCATGAGACCTGCCAAAAACAATGCCTGCAAGGCCCAGCTAAGTTAGATGATCACACCTGGATGAGTACCCTGATAAGAGTCACGGTACCTGGAATCTATACATACCATCAGCCCCTCCTAGTTCTCAATACCCACCCTAAAACTGCAACAAAGAAATTCCTCAGTCTTCGCGCCAAAACTCTTCGCTCCAAAGAAACCCCATCCCCCAACTCTAAAAACATATAAGCCCACTCAAAACTTCTGGGCGATGCGACTTCCCAGGCCTCTCTCTCAGGGCCCATGAACTTCGCCCAGGAGCTCCCCAATAATGCCTCATTGCTTACCCCTTTCCACTCTGCTCGTCTTTCTTTCTCTGGCGCCCGCCAATCCAAAAAACCTTACACCTCCCACCTCAGCCCCCTGAGTAGCAGTGATTACAGTCATGCACCACCCCACCTGACTCCCAAATTTTTAATTTGCCTTACATAATCAGGCAATTAGACTAGATGACCCTTAAGGTTTTTCCCAACTCTGAAACTCTATGAGTACATTTGTTTATTGCTAATATTTTAAAAATTGTAATTGCTTATATGGTACAGGTTGAACTATTTTTAGGGCAAGGATCAGAAATATCTAGAAAAATGAATCCAAAAGTGACCTAAGCTGCATCATATAAAAGGAAATCCAGAGGTATTGCAGTTTCAGGATAAGCGATAAAGTCACTTAGAAATCATCAAGGCCAAGATTCTTTTCATCTTTCCAGCCTGCCAGTCATCAATGTGTCAGCAGCTCCCCCATGGTCACAAAATGACTACAGCAGCTCCAGGTATCACGTTATTACAAAGCACTTCCACAGGCAAGACAAAGGGAAGGTGAAACATCTTTGCTGCCTTCCATTGTTTAGGAATAAAGAAAGCATTCCACAAAGCTCCCCCATCAGACTGCTCAATGGTTAGGTTTTTGTCACATGTGTACTATGATTGCTTTAAATCAGCAAAGTTTCCCTTATTTCTCATTGATCGAACTAGGTAACATACCGTACACACCAAATCCATCAAATGCAAAGGGGGGAAAGGCAAAGCCAATTATAAGTCATTCCTTGGGGTTGATGAGGGTCAGTTTCTCCAGAAATGGCTGCCCCCTAAACAAGAATTGACCAAATCCAGGTTCCGTTAGCAATGAAGAAGGGCAGAAAGATGTATCGGCTACAGATATAGCTACAATATCATCAAACCCCAAAATCAGAGCTGTCAGTGGAAATGAGCATTAGATTCCAAGATTTCCCTGAGAAATCTGAAAGACCACAAAGGTGGTAACTATGTGGTTCCCACCCAATTGTTCCCTAGAAATACCAGAAGATATTGATGGAATTTCTGAGCTATTTTTAATACCTCAAAAACCCTAGGAGAAAACTAGGGTAGTTTGCACAAACTAAAATGTTAAATTTCTTTGGTTTGGACTGAAATTCAGTAAAGTCAGTTTGCTATGGATTATTCTCTCATGCTAATCAGGAGCTCATATTGGCTTTAGATATGTATTGTACTAACAGAATGTTTTCAATAAGTTAATAACTGAATAAGTATATTTCAAATATGAAGGACTCTGTTAAAAAAAAGAATTCCAGAGAAGAAAAATAATTTTACAAGGTCATTGGTGGAGAAAAAATAAATGAGAAATCACTGATGGTTCAAATGATTCCCTTCTATAAGGAAATGTAAAGGATTTCAGCTCCTTGAGAGTCAGGAGTGCTATTCTCTCTAAAGAGACAAGCAGTAACCATTATCAGACATTAAACCATTCAATCTTAGTGTATTCTGTGCCTCTACAGATATCTTTCACACTGACCAACCATACGCTCAAAAATCACTATCTTTTCATATTATTAACCCATGATACCAGCAGGATTTCTTTAATAAAGACATCAATTAATCTAAGTGAGATGTAGTATGTACTCCTGTTATCATTTATTTCTATGGGAAAATAATCAATCAACAATGAGCATTTAAATTAAACTCTATCAACAAGATATACTTATTTGATGTCATAGACATTTGCATTTTATACCCTGGAATTACCATCTGCTAATGGTAATTTAATTGTTTAATGAATAATACCAAGGAGTGTAAACATTAATGAAAATGTAGGCCGGGCGCGGTGGCTCACGCCTGTAATCCTAGCACTCTGGGAGGCCGAGGTGGGCGGATCGTTTGAGCTCAGGAGTTCGAGACCAGCCTGAGCAAGAGCGAGACCCCACCTCTACTAAAAATAGAAAGAAATTATATGGACAGCTAAAAATATATATATAGAAAAAAAAAAAAATTAGCCGGGCATGGTGGTGCATGCCTGTAGTCCCAGCTACTCGGGAGGCTGAGACAGGAGGATCGCTTGAGCTCAGGAGTTTGAGGTTGCTGTGAGCTAGGCTGATGCCACGGCACTCACTCTAGCCTGAGTAACAGAGTGAGACTCTGTCTCAAAAAAAAAAAAAAAAAAGAAAATGTAGAACATTTTAATATGAGTCCTTCTAGTTTTATTTTTCAATAATAACAACTATATTCAGTCATTAAAAAAAAAGAGCATTAATCAAAGCCAGAGAATGATAATGAGAGATGGCTGTGTGGCTCTTGAATATTAGGTGGCCCAAGGAAGTAGCTAATTTCTAAAAGCAGTATTTGGAAAGGAGAGTAAAGTGTAGCATAAACTGTCAGGTATTTTGAATATGTGTTGTGATACTAATTAGGACAGTAATATATTTGGGTAGGATAAAAACAACTGGCTACAAGAGAATACATTGAAAGTCCATGCATAGCCCTATCTTCATGCTTTTTTTTTATTAGGATTACATCTAATGCTGCTCAGCAGCTAAAAGATGTCATTAGCCTGCTGAAGAATAAAATATCTACAGAGTAGACATTGAACTCAAAGGTTGTTGGAAGATGTTCTGGGAAGATGGTTTTTGCTTTTCTGTTTGTTTTTAAGTGAATCACCATGGCTTGCATTCGTACATTGGTGAAGTGGCCGCTGAGCAATGAATATATCTAGTACTCCATGTCAGGTTGGAGGGTCACCGTCTTAAGGAGCTTTTTTGGTTTCCAGGAACAAAGAACCAAACTAACTCAATGTTGGGAACATACAGGTGGATAAAAGGAATGTCACAGAAATACAGAAATGGGGCCAAGTAGAGCCAAGTCTCAAGCTTCAGGAAGAAGAAACTGAAAGGTGGGTCTTGCTCTAAGCCTTGTCTGGAGATCTCAGCAGTGGTTATGTCTTTGCTGCCGTGCTCCACAATTACAGGGCACCTGCTCTTCTCCACATTCCTCTTGGTTTTCTTGTCCTATGAACTGGCTTCTTCACCCTCTAATCTGTGATTCTTTTCTCTGTCTTGAAGTATCTGCTCATTCATAACTACAGCTGATGTGTAGTTTACCTCACTCATGACCTGGTCCAGCCTATCTCTATCTCACGCCTTTCATTTTCTCTCCCTGTGGCTCACTCCTTTATTCTCTTGGAATGCTCCACTGAAATGGCCAAGACAGACCATTTGATTGGCTCAGATCATCCTTTATTCATGGGTTACTGACTAGCTCGTACACTGGCTGCCCTTGGGTCAGGTGCCCATCTCCATCCAGCCAGTTGTGTCTGGAGAGGTAGGAACACACAGTACCACATGTGACTACCCAGAGCTCTTCCTTCAATAGGGCATGAAGAAGAGACCACTTTCCTATGGGTCTGCAGATCAGCCAGGCAGTATGATTGGCATTTCTAGTAAAACAACCTAATCAGGGGAACTCAGTCAGAAGACATGCCAGTAGATAGTTTCATTAACTGGCTTGAAGATCTTCAGTGAGTCAGTAAATTGGATAATTGTTTCATATTTACTTTATGTAATGTGGTCACAATCTATACTTCTTTCAATTTAAAAGTAAATGTGAGTAATTATGAGAGACACTTTTCAAGTACACTGGAATTGTGCTGATGCAATTAGCTTCTTGGGTCAAACTAATTCCAACAGTTGGAAACCTATAGGAATCCACCACCTTATCTAAGTCCCACGAAATAAATTCATGGATGCTCTTTAGAATCCATGAATCATGACTCTCCAGTCCACTGTTAATAGCTTCTGTAGGAGACATTTCAAAATAAAGGGCAGTTCTTATTTATTATTTGTAATGAAGCCTACTCAGCCCAAAGGAATAGTGTGAGGATCACAATGTGAAGACATTGTCACATTTTGTAAAATGCCTTTGGCTTTTCAATGGAAAGGTACTATATATGATAATAAAAGGAACAGCAATAATATTCTTACACAACCCTGACACTGAGTTCATCTTTGTCTTAAAAAATAAGTTCATCTTTAGGCCTTGTGGGGATTACTGAATTCAATTTGTCCTGAGAATGCTGAGACTGATGAAAAAAGATGCTCATTATAAAAGCGCTTTCTCTGTTTC
Source organism: Eulemur rufifrons (assembly GCF_041146395.1). NCBI lineage: Eukaryota > Metazoa > Chordata > Mammalia > Primates > Lemuridae > Eulemur > Eulemur rufifrons. Next base: position 66,537,654 of record NC_090997.1, on the reverse strand, counting down.
CTGTTCTGTTCAATATGTGTTGCTCTTAACTTTTGTGTATATGGAAGAGTTGACTATCACTTGTAAGTGCACTATGGTACTAACTGGAATCTGAACACTATAAAAATTTTAGGATGGCATAGAAAGAAATTCCTCTGATGAAGCTTTGCAAAGACGCTTACCCGGCCTCACATGCCATTCTATGCACATACATGAGAGAGACAAAAGCAAGAAAAGGAGATGTAGAGTGAGAACTTTAAGAATAATATTATAATTATTCCTATAATGGAGTATACTTATATTGCCTTAGTCTGTATGTATTATTTCATTTTGATTCATTTGAGCTAGGTGTCGAGATGAGGTTTATTTATTTATAGCTCTCTTGCCCTGGGCACTGTAATCAAAGGCAGTCAAACTTTCTAGAGAACAACAAGAGCTGGAGATGGGAGGGCAGGTGTGTGAACGGTTTCACGCTGGACACAGAAGGAGAGACTCCACCAAGGCTCAGAATGCCTGTGAACCTGGACACCGGTGTTCTCCATTGGGTGTTGATGTAGATTTCCAATTGCTTTTTCTTATAACCTTGCCAATACCTACGTTAGGGTGAGAAGAAGGATGCATTGAGGCAGTGAGATTTGAAGCAGGTGGATCACTTGAATCATTCCTTTCTAAAATCCAAGCAATTTGCAGGAGACAGCAGAGACCAAGATAGTTAATACAAACCACAGAGCTAAAGGCAAAGCAGTCTGAGGAGGCCAAGAGTGAGGGGTCTTTCTAAAACTGAGCTTCATGCCAGGGCTCCTGTGGTCAGTTTTCCGTAGACTGTAAGTCTGATTCACATAGCTGATGTGCAATTAATTCTCTATAAACAAAAAAGCTGTTCTGACCAAATCACAACAAAGAATCAAGTAAATGCCCCCAGAGAAATTGCCTGAGGCTTGCCTCTGCAAGTACCCTTATCACTAGTTCCTGCCTCCTGTGAATGATCACACTGCTTGAGCTTTTTGAATTCCCACTTTTCAAAAAATTCCAGGCTATCTCAAATGTAGCAGCCTAGCAACTTTCTCCCTATAGAAAACTTCAGCTTGTCATGCTGCCATTTCTAAATCTAATTTAGAATTGCTTTTCTGGTTTTTACAACTCTTCATCGGTTTGCTCCTCCCTCCTCTTCCAAATTCATTTCTTCTTATCTTCATCAATCTGTCACTTTCGACTCCACCCCCTCACTCCACTTCTTGGCTTTTCAGGCAGTTACTGTTTGAATGAGAAGATTGAAAATCTCATTTCTCACTTTTGAGAACTCTCACAGGAACATATTGCAAAGCCTCCCTCACACGAGAGGGAGAGAGAGAGACACTTAAAAATGAATCTAAAGAGACAGTATCCCTAAAATCGAGCAAAATAATAAACTGCTGCTGCTGCTGTGCTTTCTTAAAAAACAAAACAAAGCAAAAATTCATAGTGGAACTTTTCCTCTGTAGATGAGCTATTTTCAAAACGCTCAATTCTGGAGAAATTCCACAAACCGCTGAATGTTCTTCAAAAAATAAAACCTGTGCTGTTCAAACTACTGCAATAAGCCACAAGGGAAAAGTCTGCAAAGATAAAACCCTAGTCTCACTTCGTTCCAATACCGCCCTGGTATATGTTACACCACTGAGAAGACTTGTCAGTTCAAACATCTGCACTAAGGCATACTTCATCATCAGAACTGGTGCCTCCATTCATATTCCTTCCTTCCGCAGGCTTGACAGATGGATAAATTCCTAACAGCCCCAGGTTAGATGCAAAGAGTTGCAAAAACCACTTCCTCAGTGAACACTGCTTTCCCCCCAGGCAACAAAACTGAGATGGTGATGGAAGGGTGTACAATATCGTAAACTGGGAATCTAGGCTCAAAATCCAACATTTCCCCTGCTGCAAGAAACACCAGAGAGTGGTGTTTTGGTCCTGTAACACCCACACTCCACGAGTGACAACAGGCAACGAGATGTAAAGGAAAAGAGAAAGCTGTGCCCACTGGGTCCCTCCCCAAAGGCAGCCAAGTGTTCTGTTTGAACTACCTCGGGGTTCACTGGAGATGGAACTACAAGTTCAGTAGAAAGCTGTCTGCCACCATGATAGGATCTTTATTGATTATCACCAAGGATCTTTTGTCTTTGGAATGCAGTGAAAAATAACTCCCGTAAAGGAAGGTGGCATAAGCTGGGAAATGCAGGCTACTATGTCAGAGTCATGTGGATAGATGTGTTCTGCTAGCAAGTTTCCATTTTACTCCATAACAGGGAAAAAAAGAGATAAAATTTCCAGCAAAAAGAAATGAAAGCTGCTGCCAGTGAAAAGAATTTCTATCACCAAGCCAAGAAGGCTGGGGTCTCTGGTCTCTACTTACAGATGGTGATTAACATAGACTATGGATTTCACTGTGTCTGCATATCCACACCAGAAGTCTTCTTTTAAGTCTCTATTTGGGCTTCTCCCTCCATGGTCTTTTCTTATACTATCATCTTCCAATTTTGCTTTTTGCTCTAAGTTGGCATGAGATTCAGATTTCTAAGGGTGTCAGGTTGTGTGCATAGAAATGAATTTCATTCTAATTTATTTTTGTGTGTGCAGTTTAATGTAGGATGAAGATGTGTATGTCATCTTTGAAAGAGACTGTGAAGACTATCTTTTGGTGAAGAATCTGCTTGCTGTAGTTTTGTGGCTTCTGGTGTTATAATAGAAGGCAATTCATTTCTATTTTCATTAAAATTTACTCATAGCCTTGGCATATCCCTTTTCATAATGTGCCAGTATTTTTGTTTTATTCACTATTAAAATGGACTTAAAACATTTATTTATTTTTTACTTTTTTTTGTTGCCCTGATTGGAGTAAAAATATTTATTTCTTAAAAGGTTGCATGCTATTTAGTTTGCATGTTTTCTAGTGATGTATTTGTCCTCTACACCACCTTTTCTCCTTTTGCCAACCACTATTCCTATTCACATTTGGCTTTGCATTACATTTTCCCCAATTCTAACATTTCCATTTGCTTTCTTTCTACTCTCATTTCTTTGCTAATTTGCTGAAGGGGATGAGATTCTGTTGTTGTTATTGTTATTTTCTTTTTTCTTCTAAAGATTGGGAGAATAGAGCTGAAATGTTTGGGAAATAACTAGTTCTATAAATATCTAGAAGAGGGTAATAAGTGGATGCTGGGCCAGAAATCCTAACTCCTAGGAGGTGGTCTATTTTTAGAAGACCACAGAAGATATGGGTGGAGACCCAAAATTCAATAATTCAATTGTTCTCATTTTTTTTTAGCTGAAATCAAATCAGGTTTTTCAGTGATAAATTTATTATGAAGTAATTTCATCCACGATGACAACAAATTAATAAATCAATTTGAGGGATACGTTACTAATTCATTTTTACAATTGAGTAAGAAGCTCTTAATAGATTTCTGTAAATGCCACAAAAATTAAACTCCAAGAACAAAAATAGTTTTATTTGGCTAATAAGATACAGCTTTCATTTTTTCAAATGAAAAAAAGTAAAATAGGCATTTTAGCTGAACAGCATTTCTCTTTATGTATGAAAGGACAAGGAAGCCCTATTGGCACAGGTACTAGCTGCCACGGACCTCCTTTTTGCTATCTGAATCAGTGGATAAAAAAGCTGCTTTGGTATAGTTTTGTGGTGGTGATTTCTTGTTTTATTTAATGCTGAGACTTAAAATGGTTGCCCACTTTAAGAAAAAGAGGGTATGTTTGTAAAATGTAAAGGCAGGACCAAAGCCTGGCCCTGAAGGAGTGGAGACTGAGCACACAGGAGGCCACTGCTACCCTCTAGTGTGTTAGAGGAGAGAGCAGAGCCGGTTGGCAGACCGCAGGCTGGAAGCCAGCAGTTAGAAGTGGCAGACTGAGGGTGACCCCAGCTGGAGTGTGGTGGTCATGCTCATAAAAACTATTGTTGCTTTTACTGAAAGAGCGGAGTTCAGGTGTCCTCAGACATTAGCTGACAGGCAAATCAGGTAAGCTGCTTAAAAACTCAAGGTCTTTGTCCCCCCTCCAGAGTCTTGGGGCCTGAAAATGTATTTTAAACCATGAACACAGGTGATTCTGATACAGCTCTTCCAGGAACCACACTTTAAAAATCCCTGGATTGAGGTGCAGCATCCTTAAAATGTAAAACACAAAGATCTATGACAATTATGCAGGCGATAGGACTACGTATTTCTACTTAGGAATTTGGCTTTCATTTGTCCTTTCTAAAAATCTTACCCATGACATTAAATTGCTTAGGGACTGTTTAATTAAGACACTTCCATTTTCTGATATTCTGACCTCTTATCAGACAATGTATTGCTATTTGGGGTGTCCTAAATATAATCTTCATTTTAAAAGAAACTATACTCTTGGCTGTTAATCGTTATTTATATTTGCTGCTGTTGCATTCTTAAAACATAAAACCCACATGGAGAAAGATAACCACTTCCTGCTTCTCTCAGTTACCTACCCAAAAATAAAATAATCCTAGCTATAGTTGAGTCTAAGCTATGCCAAGCTTGCCAGGTAGCCACTGTTTGAAATGCCTGCACAGGGCTTCAAAGGCATCAGTTGTTCTTCAAAGAGCCAGTTGTATATACTGCAATTTCCCCAGCATAGTTTCTGCCACTCAGGAATGCTGCTCCCTGGTGGTTCTTTAGTGGGATCGTTTATTTCTGTGGCTACACTGGGGGTCCCAGAGTATCTGTCTGGAGTTTCACCACAGCTCAAGAGCACCACCTTGGGATGCACATTTTTGAAAACAGAGGATTCAAATGGCATAAGATTCAATAGCACTTGCTAGAGGCAAGTGCAGTAAACTTAGAATAACAAATCAAAAGAAAAAAAGAAAGAAAAAAGGTGATGGAGAAGTTACTGTAACCATATGTATTAGCTTGGCAACATTTCTTAGAGTTGTTTTTAGTAGGAGATGCAGACTTTGTCCAAGAAAGACGGTGTTACTGCCTTCCAAAAAAATTCCTATTCTGCTAGTGTTGTCTGCAGGTCAAGATCACAGTCAGCTTTCAGAGGATCAGCTATAAATCAAATATGTGGCAAAGAAACTTAGAAAGCTTCATGGAAAAATGAGTTCTTTTTAGACAGCCTGCAAAAATGCGCTAGCCTTAAATCATCCATTACATTGTAATATTTGAGAAATGTTAAGAAGACCACTGAATTTTAGGACTGTTTTCAGAAATACAAAAATATTTTTCTTCAAAGACCTAAAAGTAAATTATAAATGAATTATCACATAATTTAATGGTTTAACAAACTAGAGCATTGCACATTGGACATATGTTAAGTGTTACAAATTCTGCACTGAGGTCTCGTTTGGCCGTTTTCCCAGGCCAGGCTTTTCAGCACAGGTGCCTTGTGCTGGCTCTGTCCCGGCTGCCCACTAACTCCATGAGAATGGGAGGATTGAGGCAGTTGGAGGGTGAGGAGAGGAGGAGTGAGACCAACAGGAGGGATCAGACCAAGAGGGAATTAGTGTTTTTCCTCATGGTAATCAGAGAGCTTGATGAACACAACTTCATACATTTCTCATGGTTGCCATAGACACTGACCCGATGCCGAGATTCCCTTTCATCCTCAAATTCTCTCCCTGAGCACAGGCAGACTATATAACAATGTCAATGCCAACCCCTGTGTGCTAAGCACCGGCTAGGAAAAAGTTGGATGCCATTAATTTCAAAGGTGAAGTGGTATGCAAGGTACAACTAGAAGTTAAAATGCTAAAACCATTTCCCAGTCCCATGTTGTCTGCACTGCTGTGGAAGAATGAGACACTCTTCCAGAGGCTAGAGGAGAGTTGGACCTCAGGGCTAGGGACAGGTAATAGAATTTAAGGCAAGAAGGTTGAGAATATAAAGACATTATGTCAGTTAGGGTAATGCTCAAAAAGTGCTGTAACAGATAAATCCCCCAATTTCAGCAGCTTTCCTCACACTTGGGTTACCAGGTGGTCTTCACTGGCTGCAGCTGTTCTCCATGGAGCAGTTCAGAGATCCAAGCACCTTCTATCTCGTGGCTCTGCCATCCCCTAAAGCTACAGAATCCTGTCCATTCAGACAAGGTAACAAATCAGTGAAAACAAAGATGGTTTTTAAAAACCCCATCTGGGAGGTGACATAAATCTCATCCTCATTCCATTGATGAAAACTAGTCACATGGCCACTTCTGGATGCAGGTGGAGGATGCAGTTCCTGGTTGGCCAGTCATCAGACTTCTGGGGAATAGCTGGTCATCTGTACAACATGAAGATTTGAAAGGGCACAATGGAATTTGAGGATAAGGCAGGCTAAGAATTCAGGCATGATGAGATTAGGAGGCTTTGTTCAGTATTCAAATGGGATATAATAAACAACTAGTTCTCGGATCTCCAGAGAAATTCTTTCCAGGTTATTAGAGGACAGGATTAAATGTTTTCTAGTTGTTCACGTCCCAAAGAAATTTGCTGTTTCTGTAGCTGAAGCACTGAATGCTTTTGCTGGTAGAACCAGAAATGTCTGAACTCTACATGAGAGCGGTCCAACACGTCTGCAATGATGGAAATGTTCTACGTCTAAGCTACCCAATACGGTAGCCACGTGCAGCTATTGAGCACTTGAAATGAGGCTAATATGTCTGAGGAACCAAACTTTAAATTTTATTTCATTTTTTTTATTTCAAAGTATTACAAGGGTACAAATGTTTTTGGTTACATGGACTGCTTTTGTAATGCTTGAGTCAGAGTTCAAAGTGTGCCTGTCACCCAGATAGTGGTTTTCACCACTTAGGTAAGTTTTCACCCATTTCCTCCTCCCCCCTCCCCTCTGCTTGATTTCCATCATGCTTTACTTCCCTCTATGCACATGAGTGCACATTTAGTTCCAATTTAATAGTGAGTACATGTGGTATTTGTTTTTCTATTCTTTAGATACTTAGGATAATGGTTTCCAGTTCATCCCAATTGTTGCAAAAGGCATTAATTCATCCTTCTTCATGGCTGAGTAGTAGTCCATGGTGTACATATACCACATTTTGTTAATCCACTCATGAACTGATGGGCATTTGGGTTGATTCCACATCTTTGCAATTGTGCATTGTGCTGTAATAGACATTCCAGTTCAGGTGTCTTTTTGGTAAAATGACTTCTTTTCCTTCGGGTAAATACCCAGTAGTGGGATTGCTGAATAAAATGGCAGGTTGACTTTTAGTTCTTTGAGGAACTTCCATACTGTTTTCCATAGAGGCTGTACTAATTTGCAGTCCTACCAACAGTGTATAGTGTTCCTTTCTCTCTGCATCCACACCTGCATCCATTGTTTTTGGACTTTTTAATAAAAGCCATTGTGACTGGGGGAAGGTGATATCTCATTGTGGTTTTAATTTGCATTTTCCTGATGATTAGTAACATTGAGTTATTTTTTCATATGTTTACTGGCTTAATTTTTAAGAAATTTATATTTGCAATTAAATAACCACCTATGGCCAGTGTCTGCCATTTTTGACAGCACAACTCTGGAGGGACGTAATATAGGCAGCTCTTGTGTTGTCTGCCCAGGCCTTCCCTTTCTCTGTAAGCTGCTCCTCCACAAGTTTACTTGGGTGACTCTGCACAGCCGGCTTCATAACATTTTTCATCTTCACTGGCCATGGTTGCTTACTCTAGGATGAAGACTGCACCAAAATTAGCAAGTCAGAGTCTTCACAGATACTAGAAGAATGACAGAGAAGTCAGTCTCTCTCCAGGTGGACTCAGGCGCTGTTGGTAGCCATATTTTCTGCATGGGGATGTGGAAAGCAGAGGCGGCCAGTCTGCAAAGAGAGAAGAATGAAGCAGACATGAAGAGAATAACGAGGTGAGGGAGAAAGCCAGAAACTTGGCTGTCGTCCCAGCCCCGACTCCAGAGTATTCCTAAAACAGAGCTGCAGCTGGCCCTTAGGTTCTGTGACTCACTCCTAAATGCTTTTAATAAGAATTTATTAAAATAAATTATCTTCTGTATAAGCTATTACTTATAGTAAAGAAGCACTAATTATCAAAAAGGGCTTGAGGAAAGTCCCCTTTGAGCAAAAACAACTACCAGGTAAGTGAGGAGGAGAGGGAATGGGCTGCTGAGTGCTCGTCCTGGTGGGCTTACAGCAGACCCCAGTCCTGGGGGACCCAAGGCAAGCTAACAGCTAGTCCCTGGGGTCACCACAGATACTGGATCTGACTCAGCCTCACAGGGGAGAATATCGCTCTTTACAGCTCATCCAGAGGTGATCAGGCTATGAGGACTTATACAGTCTCCTAAGCTCACAAATAACTGATTGATGAGCAAGAATGCCAATTTGTCATTTGCCTGGCTAGTAAAGACCATTAGTGTTCAAAGACACCAATGATCTGACCCCAATTTTTAAAAAGGCCTTTCCCACTTTCTTTTGCACAGATATGACACTATTTTTCCTCTTCTATTCCTTTGCTCCTACCATTAACATTAGCTCAGTCTAGAAATGTTTGACTTCCCTCTCCACCTATCAAAAGTCTACCAATATTTCAAGGCCCATTCAAAAGCCATTCTCTCTTCTATCCGCTTTCTCCTCCCCTTTTACTTTGTGACTCCTTTGAGCATATGGCTTAAGTTGTTTATATAATTATTTATGAATGTTTAATATCTGCAATACTCCAAAACCTTCATGACATACAATTTTTTTTATTAATGTAGTGTAAAATTGCATTCACTTTGCTGGTACCTACTTCATATTTTCATCTCATATTGAGTTCTGTGGTCAATTAAGACCCTTAATGTCATAATTCTTAAGGATTTCACCCAGAGCACACTAGGACCTCATTGGCAGGCTGTGAAGGAAGTGGGTGGGGGATGAACCAAATGGCAGTGACCAGAGAAGCACAGTGTAGAAAACTTGGTAACAGTCTGGCAATACTAACATTGGATTGACAATCCAGTTTATGGTTTGTAAAATTACGATTTAACACTTTATGTTGTGGTATCCTTTATCCCTTGATTAATTTTTCTTGCTTTAATATAGGTTTCTAATAATGTTTGCATAAACATAGAATCACTGTTTTATTTAGCTTAAGCAAACACTAGATTAACTTAAGCAAGAGGGAAATAGCAGCAGGTAATTTTGGGTAGCCACAATATCTGGAGTCACTTGGCTAACCACTCTGTGGTTCAAGGCCCATTAGAGTTGGACAAAAGTCTAGCCAGCAGCCAGTGGGGTTTGAGGTATGAGCTTGAGGCCTGGATACCTGAGAAAGGTGGTTAAATGCAGGATAAGCACTTTGGGGCTCAGCAGACAGGGAAGTTAGGTAGAAGAGTTATTGGCTTCAGAGCCTGGCAGACCTAGGTTTTTGTCTCGGCTTTACCATCTGCCAAGTGTGGGACTTGGAACAAGTAATTTCATTTCTCTAAGCCTGTTTTCTTACATATAATATGAGGGAAAATATTCTTGCCCTTTGTAGGATTGTTGTGAGATTACCTGAAGGGGCAAATATACAACTGGCCCACACAGTAGGCATGAAATATTTATTAATTTCCATCACAGGCCAGCACTTGGTGGGGTGTATTTTTCTGAGCCTAGGCTGGATTTCAGACAGAACCATGTCTAGTGGGGAAATCAGAGATCAGTGAAAGACCAAAGGCAGACAGTCACGTATGTAGTCTGTAGCAGGAGGGGTTAGAAACTCAAATAGAAAACGTAGGGCAATAAGATGAATGGCAGCTCCCACCAGCTGCTGAATCATAAATAAAGATCCAGTGGATCTTTATTTTGAACACCTGTGATACGTGATCACTCTGCTGCGGCCGGTGTGTCAACCTCGCCAACCCCTCTCGGCTTCTGGGATTCTGCTGGCACCACACAGCCCTGTGGCCTCCTCCTCTGCCACTCCTGCTGTTTCCTCCCCTGCAGGCACTTCTTCACCTCCTCTTATAAATACTGCTGCTCCTCACAGTTCTGCCCCGGGCCTCTTCTCTTCCCACTTCACACATTCTTCCCCAGTGATCTCATTCCATATGGCTTTGATTGGTTTTTAACTATTTGTTACTGACTTCCAGATTTTTTATTTATTTATTTATTTTGGACAAAGCCTGGCCAAGGAGACTGACAAGAAGAACTATACTCCTTTGTATCTTCCTTTCTCTTACTAGATGAGAAAAAGGAAGCACATTGCCCTTGTTGATACCAACCTTAGGATGGGGCTGACTCTGTGCACGGCAGAAAGTGATCTAAGCAGAGCTGCTGAACCAACCAACCCTGAAGCCTACCCTACTCTAGATTCCCTGTTAGGGAAATAACAAATATCTTTATTGTTTAAGTCATTTTCAGTTATGATTTCAGTTACATTCAGCCCAAGGCATCTTAACTGATTCAGTGTCTTATTTTATAGATTTTTTTCCACACTGTATATAATAATTCATAGAATTATACTTACTATGTAATTCAAAGCAGGATACACAACTATGGTAATCGGTGTTATGGACTACGGAACGCAGATAACCACAAGTATTTACATTTGGGAGCAGGAAGTAGGAGAAGTCGATTGTTAGCTGTGTACAGATCCTAAGACCAGTGTGTAAAAGTGGCATCCAAAGAGAACCGGATATCAAGGTGTCCAGAAAGTCAACTGCTGTTTGTCAGTAGCTCTGGGATGGAGGGCAACATGAGGGTCTTTTTTGCCTGTGTTCTCTTCTTTGCTAATGTGGCTCCCGGGAGTGTGCCCCCTCTCATCCTCTGCATGGTTGCACTGCATGGTGGCAGCAAGTCACATGAGATGACAGGTCCACAACAAATCCACTGGAAGTTAATGCTAGGGTTTCCTTGAGAACCTTAAGTGGGTCCACAGAGGCTGAAAACTAAACAGACTGGACACACAGAGTGGGAAAGGTGGTATTGCTCAAAGAAAGGGGTTACAATTCAATAGCATGGTACTGCCCAGTGTAGCTGACAGAATTTTTCAAAGACAGCTGCAATCATATTTTCAATCCATAATGTTTTTCTTAAATGTGACCTTGACATTCCACTCATCGAGTAGTGCGCTCTGTGTCCCCTTGCCTTCAATTGGGTGCACGTTGGTGACTGACTCATCCAAGAAAGTACCACAGAGGTGAAGTTATATGATTTCTGAGGCAAGATCACGAAAAGGCCATTACTTCAAATTTCCTCTTGGATGTTCATTCTTAAAATCCATCTACCCATACTGTGAGAAACACTAGCAAACATAAGTGTCTTCCCTCAGATAATTTCTTATTTACAAAGGGAAAAATGCAAACTATACAGTGGAGGAACCTGGTGTATACCACTTTAAGTTATCAAAGTTAACAAGACCAATAGATAAGGAAAATAGATTCATGTGCTTCTGACATGATCACTAAGAGCACAATATCACTTCTGTGGTATTTCTGCCAAAAATGCAGTCCAGTAATGAGAAACATCAGAAAAACACAAAGATCAAAACAGTATCAAAAAAATTGGCCTATACTCTTCAAACAGAAAGGTCAAAAAAGACAAGGACTGAGGAAATGCTCCAGATTAAAAGAGAATAAACAGACATCACCGCTAAATGTAATACATGATCCTGGATCAGATCTGAAAATACCAGAAAAATTAGCTATAAAAAATATTGAGATAGTTGCAGAAATTTTAATACAGACCCTGCATTAGATAACAGTATTATATAGATACAGAGATAGAGATTTATCTCCTAATTTTGACAATTATATCTGGTTATGTAATGGAATGCCTTGCTTTTAGGAAATATACACTGAAATATTTCCAACCTACTTTTAAATGGTTTAGAAAAAAAATTGTGTGAATAACTGACAAATCTGGGAAAATGGTATACACAAGTTTTTCTTAATATCCTTTCAGCTATTCTGAAAGCTTAAAATTATATCAAAATAGAAAGCCCTCCCCAACAGCGTAAAAGAAGGTAAGGGCCTAAGCGTTCATGGTTTAGGGCTGGTTTTGGACATGGGCAAGACTTGCACCTAGAAGCTTCTCTAAATCCAGCAGTGCTTATAGGCTGGTTGTGTTTTAGAAAACAATGGATGATCATCAGGGAATGGGAATAAACCATAGAGGGACGTCCTGGATCTCTAGACACGGTTTTGGACCAACAAGGGTCTCCCTGTAGCAGAGGGTGGTCAATCTGTGTAAGCTCTTCCTTCTGTGACATCTTGTGGCAATAAAGAGCTATTGCAGACTTCAGTGCTATTTCTGTTTTCCAGGACTGACCTCCCTTGAACTCAGTCATCTCCCAGAATTCTTGGACAATCTCGGAGGAAAGATGTTTAGGAAAAGACACTATGGTTCCTATTAATATGGCATGTAAATTTTCAAACTAGAAATTGAAAAAATAAGAGATGTAACAGTATTTGTGTCCTTAGTTTATGAAGTAATGCCAATTATACTTCCTTGGCTTTATATGCTCCTATACTATTGTGTCTAAAACTAACAAAGTACTAAGAGATGATGACAAAAATACCATTGCACAAGTTCTCACAAATGGGAAAAGTGCAACTAAAAATCAAAGTTATATAATAATCTCTTTGCATATTAATGTGTTCTTGAAAAGCTATGAGTAAATTGAACTTTTATAATTGCAACCATATTTTCACTACACCTTGAGAAGAATTTAAAAGATTATAAAATAACACTTTGGAATACAAAGGCTTACAAACTTGTTATTGTTTTATTTATCCAAATTTTCAGTTTCTGAAAAAGTCATGTTTTGCTTAAAGTGCAGTATTCCTGCAAAGTTAGATATTTAAATGGTTAGAGGCTAGTGATAAATCATGTAAGCTTGAAAGCAAAAATTCTATTTTAAGTTAACACATAATAGGAAATAAATGCATATATAGCTATTAAAATAATTTATTGATAAGACTGGTGAATTTTATTAGTTTTTTTAATCTGATTCATGTATTAAATCAAGGCTCTTTTGATTATAAGTGAAAGATCTGTATCAACTAATTTAAGCAAAAAATGGGAATTTATTGGCCCACATAATTGGGGAGTTTAGAGGTAGTGCTAGCTTTCAGGCATGGTTAGATATAAAATCTCAAATGTTTTCTTTCTGTCTATCTGTCTATCTATTGTCTATCATCTCTCTACTACCCTCTCTATTTCTCTCAGTTGCTTTTTGTACAAACAGGCTTCTCCTTAAGCCCAGGGAAGACAGCCAAGAGCAGACAGAGGAAGTCTCTCCAGCTTGCTCTATCTGCAATGTTTGGGGAAAATACTCTGGTCCAATTTGGATCACAGCACATGCTTGGAATGGGAGGACAGAGGCCATGTGATGTACGGCCCTCCCAGGATCCTGGCCCAGGACCGGGCGCAGAGCGGGATGTTAGGAGTTACAGTTCACCTAAAGAATCAGAAGATAAGAGAAGAAAAAAAGTGGTGAACAGACAAAAACTATACCTACAGTTGTCTCCTATGCTACAGTTTTATAACTCTAATGAACATAAGAATATATAGCAATATATCAAAAGATTTTTAAGGTGAATATTGGACAAATGCATAAAGATGTATTATAATAGATTTAAACAAAGCACTGTTTATAAAAGCCAGAGAATTTTTTTAATCTAATAGGGTTTGATTAAGCAAATCTTACTTTATTCATGAAATGTTTTTGCATTTATTTATATAGAAATTTATTATTGAGAGGAAAGGCAAATTTAAAACATCATATATGTATAAGACAGTATATAAATAGTAAGCTCAATATTTGTTTTAAAGTGTATTTTCTCCCCTGCTTACATAGATTTATATGCATTTAAAAGTAGGGAAGTACATGCAAAAAAATGTTATTAAAGTCTGAAGTCTGAGAAGAGATGGATGATAGATTTTTTTTTCCTTTTTGTCTATTTATATTTTCTTATTTTCCTATTAAATGTTGTATAAAACAAAACTCAAATTCTATACAACTCAAAGTTTTATGCACTCAACCTTAGTTACAAGTACTAATTCATTCCAAACTAGCATGATGCCTAGTGGCAACAGGCAGGTGCCAGGCCCCAGTAGCATACCTAGTTAACATGAGCTACGTGATACCGTTTATAAGAAAATTTTGGCCAAAAGTCTTAGTGGATTGCATTGACTTGCAGACAATGTTTGGATATCAAGCATTAGTCAATGTGTAGATCTTGGGCCATAGATATCAGAATCGCTTTGAGGAGCTTGTTAAAATGCAGACTTACTGGTCTAATTCCAGACCTTATGATTCAGAAATTTCAAAGGTGGGCCAAAGAACTGGCATTTTCAAAAGTTCCTAGGGGATTTTTATGTACACTGAAGCATGAGAACTCCTGTTTCAGAGATCATAGGTAGCAACAGTATAAAAGGGAAATGTTCAGGCTGTCCTATATCCCACAGCCTTTAGGTTATAATCATTATTAATAGTACAATTATTTTGTCTAACATTTTGATGATGAATATTAATCAGAAAATTAGAAAGCTGTCATTAAACATTTGAAAAATAGAATAATTTTGTTACATGTAGGGCTCAACATTTTTCCCAGTAAAATAGACTCCAAATTTTTAGGGATAAAAATTCATAAAATTCATATTATAGAAATTATTCTAGGATCACATCTATGTTATTAACAAAACAATTCTTGAAAGTATACATAGTTCTGAAAGAAAAAGGAAAGGAAAGGAAAGGAAGGAGGAAGGAAGAAAGAAAGAAGAATTCATTAGAATTTTGCTAGGCACCAACTACTTAGAGCAAGCACTTTTATAATCATAACATTCCATCAAGATTAAGCTCTAAATGGTTTAAAATATAATTTTAATAGACCAAATTTCAATTTACAAATTAACTTATGGAGAATCTAAAATTTTAGGTGTTTCTTATTATCCTAAAATTTTAGTAGAATAGTAATAAAATGAAGAAATAAAAGTAAAGTAAAATTATTCAATTAACTCTGCTTCAATTCTGTAGCCAGTGAGTATTTGCAAGTATTGTAATGGAAAGCAGTGGGCAATAAAGAAACAATTTAATGGAAAAGTTTTATTTAATAGAGTAAAATGAGATAAGCTAAATTCTGATAAATCTTTATTATAAAGATACTGAATGATTTTCCATTGGGAAGAGCAAAACTCTTTTTTTGCCTGCTATAAGTACTTTCAAAGTACTTGGAAATACAAAGGAAAACTCAGCAAAATATAAAAACTAAATGACCTATGCAATTATTTCCTTGTTTAGTTTCTATGATAGCCTCATGGTTGAAAACAAGCTTTAATATAGGAGAGCTGTATATAGTGTACCAGATTGCAGTTATGCGCACACAGCTGATTCTTAAGTGACATAGTAGTACTCATCCTATTAATATGATAACTAACTCATGTGATCCTGGAGGCTAGCACGTCCAAAAGCTACAGGGTGAGCCCGCGTGCTGGAGATTCAGGGAAGAGCCAACACTGCAGTTCAAGTCCAAAAGCTGTCTGCGGGCAGAATTTTGTCTTGCTCAGAGGAGTTAAGTCTTTTGTTCTAGTCAGGCCTTCAACTGATTGGATGAGGCCCACCCACATTATGAAGGGCGATCTGCTTTACTTAGTCTACAGATTCAAATGTCAATCTCATCCAGAAACATCCTCACAGACACACACAGAATAATATTTAACCAAGTATCTGGGCACCCTGTGGCCCAGTTGAGTTGACACTTAAAATTATCCATCACAATGACCTAAATTGGATCTGATGTCTATCAGTAATTTTTTTTTTATTTTATCCAGAAATGGCTCCTTTACTAGTTGAAAATTTCGTAATAAAAATTAAGGCTTTCAAGTTATTTTATGAAGAGAAAGACAGACCTTTCAGTATGATACGACACAGAAAGCCATGAGTTAATCATATCAGCCATTTGAACCAAGAGGCTGGACATATTTTGGTGGTCCCGCATCTTGACCGTCTTCTTATGTTTGGGCAGTCTGCTCCTGGGGCATTCTAATAGAAACCATGGTCCCATTTCCCACCAAAAAGGTCAGGCACCTGCTCCAGCTGATTCCTGACAGGACTTTTATCCTGAACTGAAGGACACAGAGAAGGGAGGAAGTTTAGATTCTGTCCTGGTAATGACAGTGGCAGCTGACTCCAGGACCTGGAATTGGTGGTGAAGTTGCTAACAATGGCAGTTCCCAGCACCCACTGTGGAAGCAACCTCACAACCAGACTTCTCACATGAAGATGTTTAACTGTGGTTCTTACATCAGTTGATTCCTGTCAATTTTCCAAGCCTGTTCCTCTGGCTTTCCCATCAATTTTGTGAGCTTGCTGTACCCTTCTAATTCACTTCTACACTTATGTGCTTATGGTAACCAGAATTGACAACCAAGAACCCTGACTAGCGCAATGCTCATGTCCAGAAAGCTTCAAGGGAAATTACTGTGATATATTTTATAAAGTAATTATAACATAAGTGGGGCTATTTTGATAATGTTGCAAAGCCTGGATTAATCTCTGAACATAATGACTTTTGTACATTTACATTAGTCATCCCAAATCCAAAGACAAATAAGTTTCTCTTCTGTTATGGGTGGAATTGTGCCCCTTCAAAATTTATATGTTGAAGCCTTAACCCTCAGTACTTCAGAACATGACTTTATTTGGTAATAGAGCCCTTAAAGGGCGATTAAGTTGAAATGTAGTTATTGGAGTGGGCCTTTATCCATTATGACCGGTGTCCTTATAAGAAGATACTCAAATACAACGACACAGAGAGAAAATCACATGAGGACACAATGAGAAGGTGCCATCTGCATGCCAAGGAGAGAAGCCTCAGAAAAAAACAAACCCGCTGACACCTTGATCTTGGACTTCTTCCCTCCAGAATTGTGAGAATATAAATTTTTGTTGTTTAAATCACTCGGTCTGTGGTATTTTGTTATGGCAACCCTAGCAAACTAAAACACCTGACTTTCAGAATCTTACAAGAGATATTTATTGATGTATGTGAATAAACACAAGAAAAAATATAGGTGCTAAGATATAAGTTGCATAGAGGATGGTGGAGGATAAATGCGGTAAGGGGTTAGGAAAATGCTATATAATTTAGATATCATTCATGTCTTATTTTTAAGCAAGATCTTTTCTCCAACCTTATATAAATACAGTTTGGTTCAGCTTAAGGAAAAATGAGAATGTGTTTGGCTAACTAATGAACCATCATGAATGAAAAGGAGGTTTTTATACAGAATAAAAGCAAACCATCAAGCCACTAATGGGAGAAAAAACAAACCTCAACATCCTGTTTTTAAACTTTTGTCTGAAGATGTTTTCTAACATACTAATATACCAATAAATTTAAACATTTATTATGCCAACAGATAGAAAATAAAACTAATGTCAAACTAACCCGACAAAACAAGGTGGTCAAATTATAATGATATCAGGCCAGTATGCTGAACATCCTATGAAGAAAGATTGCTACTAGTACAACTAAGGCCAGAGTCCACAGTGACAAGTTTAAAGCCTTAGAAATTGTGCAATTTTATTTTAGAAAAGAGTTAGCAGCACCAAAGAACATAGTCTCCATGACTCTACATACCCAGGTGGAAGTTATTGTTATATTAAGGAAGATATGGTAATTTCTTGGGGCACAGTAATGGAAAATTGGATGAAAAGGAAAACAAGGTCAATTAGAAAAGAAAAAGAAAAGATAGGAAAAGGTCAGTTGGCATAATCTAACCTCCACTACGGCTGAGTAATGTTGGTCTGAATTATTAGCATTCTGAATTCTTATGAAAAAGATGAATCTTCAATAGCTTATGATTCTATTCAAGTGCTTTCAATTAATGCCTCAACTTTTTTGTATTAACATTAGCACAAATGGGATAAGAACAGACAATTTTTCTGTTAACCACCTATCTGATGCAGTTTTCCACTTAAATCTACCCAAAGTTTATGTGCAACTTCCCAGTAATTTTCTCAGTTTTCCACCTACGATCAGAAAGAAGAATCTAGGATTCACCCTAATTTGGAAATAAAATATCTGTGGATTTATGGTATAAGGAAAAATTTCCCATCGCTAACAATGTTTTGGCACTACAGTTGACCCTTGAACAATACAGGTTTGAACTGTGAGGGATTTTTTTAACCAAACACAGATCAAAAAGACTGTATTCCCTGGATGCAAAATCCATGTATACGGAGGGCATAGTTTTCATACAGGCAGGTTCCATAGGGCTGACTGGGAGACTTGTGTATGCATGGATTTTGGTATATGCATGGGGTGAGGGGAGATGGGAGCTTCCTGGAACCAATCCCCCTTGTATACAGACGGATGACTATATTGTCATGAACTGTGAAGCATTTGAGATTTTATCCTTCTTCCAAGCTAATAAATTTTTTTTTTTTTTTTTTTTTTTTTGTTGAGACAGAGTCTCACTTTGTTGCCCAGGCTAGAGTGAGTGCCGTGGCGTCAGCCTAGCTCACAGCAACCTCAAACTCCTGAGCTCAAGCGATCCTCCTGTCTCAGCCTCCCGAGTAGCTGGGACTACAGGCATGCACCACTATGCCCGGCTAATTTTTTCTATATAGATTTTTAGTTGTCCATATAATGTCTATTTTCAGTAGAGACGGGGTCTCGCTCTTGCTCAGGCTGGTCTCGAACTCCTGACCTCGAGCAATCCACCCGCCTCGGCCTCCCAGAGTGCTAGGATTACAGGCGTGAGCCACCGCGCCCGGCCAAGCTAATAAATTAATCTGCTAGTTTCATAGATGCTGACATACGTCTTCAGAATCTGGGGTTAGAGACAAAGTACTTTATTGTTCACAGCACAGAACCCAGCAAGAGTGTCAGTATATTTGTGTCAGTTCTTCTTGCCCCCAAGTTCTATGGGGAATATGTAATGGATTCAGATGACACCCCCGTGCACTTAGTGGGTTGCAGTGCAAAAGAGAAACCCAGGCATGTGGGCCCAAACTTCTTGAGCAAACAATCCAGTCTCCCTTACCCTGACGGCAGGCAGTCACCCGACAGTCATGTTATAGTCACCTTGGCCTACTCAGTTATGTGTCTAGCTACAGAAACTGCTCAGTCTCAGGGGATAGATATGACTTGCAATCTGGCATACTCAGCAAGAATGTGCAGGGACACTCAGAGAGCCAAGGCAGATCTGGCTTTTCTAACAACCCACCCTGACAACATTCTTGGCAGAACGCAAATTTCATCGACCACTCTGATTAATCTGACTGGTAAAGGCTTCATCCCAGTTGTCTCATACAGCAATTAATTAAGACACTATCAATAACATCCAAGCAGCAGGACGAGGACAATCCACAGTACAGACCTCAATCATGACCCCCACAGTTCTGAAATCCACAAACCACCAGGGTCTACCTTAGAAAGCCAAGGCTTTCTCCTTAAGGCTCTCATTTGATCTTTCTACTTGGTCTGAGGCATTAATCCAGGTACAGCTGGATATATTAGGGACGGTTCAGAACCTGACATCTAGGGCAATTCTATTATCCATAACAACTCTGGCCAGTGAGTTGAGGTGGAGCTGACTACCTTCCAAGGCCCAGGAAATATCACTGATCACTTTAGCTCAACTTAGGGACAAATTTCTTACCAACTTTTCTAATTAACTGACTCCCATCATCGAGACAACCAACGACAAAATGCACATAAATGAGTCACTTTCCTCTTTGGAGAGTTACTCCAGTAACTAAGGGTAGTCCTATGTCAGAGAGATCCCCACAATAATCTGAGGGCTATGTGATCTATTTTGAGTTCCTGAAAAACTTGAAAGTCTCTTACGAGCATACCTAGCATACAAGTTACTGTGGTCTTGGAAGAAGAGGAATTAATGCCTCACTTCTACATAAGTATAGTCTCAGGGTACGGGGTGAAAAGGGTGTCCCCACAGAGAATTGTATTCCAACAGAAACCTGTAGTGTCTTAGTAGAAATTACCAGAAACCACAAACTTCTAATTCATATTTTACATGAGTTAGGATTGAATTCAGCTACATATAACAAAATCTCAACTACAGTGTTTAACTAAATGTGTCTTTTTGTTTGTTTCTTTCTTCTGTTTTTTTCTTCCTGCATGTAACCAGAAGTTCAGAGGTGGACAGTTCAGGTTTCATACAGCTACAAATGAGGTCACGAAGGACCCAGGTCCCTACCCTCCTGATCCACTATCCTCATCGTTTGGCTTCCTACCTCTTGATCACAACATGCACAGTCCACCTCCATCTGTACAGTTCTGGTGCTAGGTGGAGAGGAATGATGATCACATTTGAAGGAAGGTTAAAAATCTTGAGACAGTAAAGAGGAAGAATTAACACTGGATCACAGTGATACTGTGTTTTGAAGGTCACGGACAAAGCATTAATCAATTAACAAGGTAACAGGAATGACTTGAAGGGTTTAACGTCACTCAGTAATTTAGTAGGTAAGTTATGGTAATGTAAATGGGTAATTTGAAATTTTGTTACACAAATGTGCACTTCAAATAGTACTATGATCTTTCATTGTTTGATGCTGCTATTCAGATTTATGAGTTATAGCTTGTAATACTGTGTAAAAATAGGCACCAAGCTTAGGAGGAGATCAGAATTCAGTTTGAGGCTGTTTTAGCTTGTGACAACACCCTAGTATGCCACTATACTTCTCTGCCTTCTATGTTACCTTAATATGCAATTGCTACATGAAATTTAACACTAATAAATCTAAATTTCTGTAGAGTAGAAATAAGCTTATATGAATAATTTCTTTATAGTAATGAAAAATTAAACTATCTGCTACAGTTGTCAGCAGGGTTTAATTTTTAGCATAAGCTGAGGCCACTGGTTTCTAAACAGCCCCGTTTCTAAACAATCCATTTATGTTTAACAGATCATTTTATAGAACAATCTCAAAGCACTAAATATCTTCAAGACTGAAAAAAGTAAGTTTCTAAACAGAGCAGAAACTAAAGAAAAACAAGTTAAGGAAAAAGGTAATCCTTAACTATGCATTCTATGAATTATCCATGCTCTCAACTTGTTTCCTTTTACTGCATATTGTCTAAAACTCTTTTATTTAAAAAAGTGTGATAGAGAAGAGCTGGAATATGGTGAAGGAAATCTGGAGCTTGTTAATGGGTTTCAATAACTGATGCTACTTTTAGTTCTGATAACCTAAAGCTCATTACAGATATTTAGGGACGTAATTTTCATGGCCAGCTCTTATCACCGGATAAACTCCTTCTCCAGTATCAGTTTCTAAGGGTAAAATAATTGGCTTCTATTGGTTTAAAATCGTTAAATAATAAATAATATAACAACTTTATCAACCAATCAAAAGATATATCCAGGCTCTTCTCAGAAGTTCAAGGCTAGGTACTGTGTGGATGCAAAACAATAATCATTATTACTATTATTACAATAATCTTAATAATCCCTTATATTCACACATTAATAGTTCTTCATTGTTTAAAAACTATTTCATATTAGTTTTCTTATTTGAGCTTCTCTATATTCATATGAGAAATTGCTCTTAAAGTAATACTGCCCCATTTTACATATAAGGCAATTAAGACAAAAATGTCTAAGTGGCGTGCTAGAAGTCACAGACACTAGAGAAACAATTATGTGCAAGACAGACTTGGTCCCTTTTCTTATGAAACTGTATTCTGTTGGGACATTCAGACAAGTTGTGGGCAACTGTAACAGGGTAAGTGTTGAGCTAGAGGGATACAAGGCACATGGCATGGAGAACAGACTTGGGAGGATGGGGTCAGGGAAGTCTTCCCAAAGGAAATCAAGTCTCATTTCAGAATTCACTGTGTAGGCTCTAGGGAAGAACATTAGTTTCTACTAAGTTAACTTTGTTCTTAGATTCTTCCAAGTTGATTTTGGACTGGATAGAGCAAAACTTAGAAATTCAACAACATGCAATTAACTTTGCCAATGTTTCTCCCACTGTGGTTCCTGTATAAACTGCATCAGTCACCCAGGGTCTTGTTAAAAATACAGGTGGAGGGGGGAGTTGAGGGAGGTAGGCAATAGGGACCATCAGCCTGGACTTACTTTTTCTAACTCTCTTGGGGGTGAGGTACAGGAAAACTGCTGCGTTAAGCATGAATACCCTTGGGAATTCTGAAGTCAAGTAGCACATTAAAAAGGATATTTTGGGTAGCGGTTCCAAATGGTTCCTGCTTCAATATGGTCTTTCTCTCTTTTTTTTTTTGATGGGGGTATAGGAGAGCATCCAGTTGTGGGGAATTGCAAATGACGTAGTTGGGATGAGTGCTGCAGTGCAGGCTGTCAGCCCCCACCTCTCACCTGCAAGCTGGCTGGCTTAGGGTAGGTGTTGATAAATGATTTGCTGAACACAGGGACACATGTATACATAACTTGCAAGACTTTCGAAAGTCCTTTCTGTTAGCTTTCTGCTCCAATTTTCCAGTGTCTGGCCAGGAACAGTAGCAGCATAGTGGAACAGCAAGGATGTGCGGGAGTTTGGAGAATACTGAGTTCAAATCCCCAGACTAAGGGTCAGCAGTTGACAGGACCAAGTTCCTTAATCTGCCCCAACCACAAAGAAGGAATACAAATAGTGGTTAAATACCATTGTTGTTGGAAGCTTTAGAGGAGATTATGTATTTATTATAAATAAGTAGCAATGGAATATATTATCAATGCAATGCTTAGGACCGTGCCTTATAAATGAGTTCCTTAAATGCTCATTCAAGCCTGGGCGGTACACTCTCTCCTTACAGTATGTAATAGATCTCCTTAAAAAGTCAGTATCTCAGAGCCATCATCAGTAAAAAAAAAAAAAAAAAAGAAAAGAAAAAATAAATGAATAAACCAGAAAAACAGGCAGCAAGCTACTGCAGCCCTGGGGTGCAGCCCAGGAGGCTCCCCGGGCTCGGAAGGGGCGCGAGAGTGGGCTCTCCCTGCGCGGCACGTGGTCGGCTCGGGCGGGAGCTTCGCGACAGTGGGGGAGGGGAGCAGCGTGGGACGTCGCGGAGGGGGTCCAGACCGCCAAGGCTACGGTTGAGGAGGCGCCGACTGCGCAGGCTCGGGATAGGCGCAACCACTGTGCGACCATCCGAGGGGGAGGATGTCAACCCGGCTCCACGCTCCCTTCATCTGCTTGCAGAGCGAAAGCTTGCCGGTTTTCGCGTTTTAAGAGGGTGTATGGTGCCGCCCTGCGCAAGCCGTTCATCAATAGAAGGTCTGTCTTCCCAAGCCTGAAGCGGCCTCTTTCTCTAGTCGTGTGCCTTCTTCCCCCGTGGAGGCCACAGTGGACGCGCCCCACCTCCCTGCGGCCTCCGGAGGTGGTTTGGCGGCCCCCTCCCCCTCCCCAGTGTCGCGAGTTGGCGCCGCTGCCACCCCCCGCTCCGCGCTCTTGGCCCCTCGGCCGGGCGGTACCGAGCCCTCTCGGCGCCCCCCTTGATCCTCCCTCCGACCTGCCCTTCCCCGCGGGATCTGCCGCCCCCACCTTTCCCCCAGCCCTCTCTCTCCCCGCCGAGCCGCGGCGGCAGCAGCTGGAGGAGGAGCCGGAGCCCGGAGGCGGCGGTGGCCGGGGAACCCATGGCGTACAGTCAAGGAGGCGGCAAGAAGAAAGTCTGCTACTACTACGATGGTGAGAGGCCGGCCGGCGGCGGGGTGGGCGGGCGGGGCTGGGGCGCCGGGCCCGGGGCCGCGCCGAGCTCCGCGGCCGCCGTCGCGAGTGGGCGCCGGTGCTGAGGGGTGGGAAGGAGGAGGGACCGACGCTTGGCCGCGTCTTAACCCATTCCCGACCCGACGTGGTCAGCAGGAGACCCTCCTCCCCGAGCGACTCCCGCGGACTCTGCGGGCGGGAATCGGGGAGACGCCCCACTTGCCTCCTGCCTCATTCCCTCCGGCCGTGCGGTCCGCAGCCCCGACCGAAGGTGGCAGCCCCTGGGGACGGCCCGGCCTACCCGACTTCATAGCAGTGGCGAAGGGGACGGCCCTTCTTCACGCCTCTCCCGCCCGCCACTCGTGGCAGCGCAGGTTTAGGGGTTCCCTGCGCCGGCCTTCTACGCCGATCCCTCCCCCCGACTCAAAATTTCTGCCCTGGCTCTACACAAAGCCCGGCGGCCGAGAGAGCTCCGCCCCGCCAGCCCCCTCCCCTCCCCCACTCCCGCTTGCTCCCCTCCCCTCGGTTCTGTCTGGCCCGGGGGTCTATTCCTGTCTCCTTCCAGCCTCACCCAGGACCTCTCCACCTGGGTCGATGCTGGAGAGTAGTTACTGGGGGTGGGGGCCCAAGTCCGGCGTGTGGCGCTGTCACACCCGCGTTTTGCGTGGGCTCCCACCCTCCCCTTTGTTCGCGGGGTTCTTTGAGCGCCGGTTTTTCGGGATTCAAATGGAAGGGCTTCACTTCCTCAACAGCAGCAATTAGGGTTTTCGGGTTTGAGGCTGGTAGCCTTCGCAGGAAATTAGAGGAGGTGGTAGGGAAACGTGGAGCATTACTGCTTGTGTTTTCGACTAGACTCGATGGGTCCTAGCTTGCCTGGTTACCACCCACTCCTTTGTTGCTCTTTGTTCGATCAGGAAATAGATCCTGCTCTGGAGGTTTAGGAGAGCATTGGCATCTTACTTGTGAAGGCTGTTCCTTGGTGGTGGGAATCCTGGTGTAGGAAAACTTTGAGGAGTAGTGCACAAGTATTAAATATTCTAATCAGGTAAGCTTGAGTTCACAGTACAGTGAGTTATAAAAGTTAGATAATTTAATTTTAAGTGTTGTCTAATTTGGAGTATGAGCAGTGGCATTAAATCTCTAAATCTGTTTACTATGCCATTCTAAATTATACTCAATGCAGTAGTAGCCTGTTTTACAACTTTCACAAATACTTTAACTTGGTAAATATAGTTTCTAGTTGGCTACTCTTGAGAGAAGGAATTCCAAAATTTAACAAAGAAGCTAGGCTCAATGACCTGAAAGTCCTATCTGATTTGTACAAAGCAATACAAATTTTGGAAGCTGCTTCCTACATCTGGTGTGTTGTAAATCACAATATCCTAGAGAGATAAATGAGACCTTGCAGCACCAGTCTAGAATAAATCTGACTTTAATTGAAAATGGCCATACCATCTCTTCAGTTAGCAAGGATTGATCTTTTAATGCCTGTTTTATGTAAAATAACCACCTATGTCGTTTGTGGGAAAATCTAAAATCTTACAGAAATCTAATTTGTCTGACCTATGATAGCTAGGGCAAAATAGTAACAGCTCTATTTTTAAAAAATATTTTTTTGGAAGACCACATAGGTGTGATATATAAATTGATTTGACAATATGCTATCGTGGAGGGGTGGAGAAGGAGTACATTTTAATTTTAACATGAATTGCATTGCATATTTTGTGTTATTCTTGCCTTGCATTCTCTGATCAAATTGGAAAGGCAGTAACCCTGTGTATAAGTTAGTTTTTAAAAATTATATTGTTTCTAAGGTTTAAAGATTTATTCTTGTCAGGGCTCGGGATAAAAGTTTAACAGGGGAAACTGGTGCTAAGGTTCTTTTTGTAGCTGTCAGTTGCTGTTGGCAGTGATGAGCTTTGGTGGAGTAAGCTGCTTATAACCTCTTGTCACCATGCTTGACCTCAAGAACCAGGGGGTACACTTGAGTAGCAGTTTTCTGAACAGCTGTCTGTTCCTGGGCCCATTTGTGATGAGCCATTGTTGAGGCAGTGGGAGCAGACCCTGGTCCCAAGGGCAGAATTGAAGGCTTGATAGGTAGAGTGGGAATATAGTCTTGTGATTGTGACTTAATCTGATACTTTATTGTAGCCCATTCAACTGCTTTACCTGATGGCCAGAAACCAGGTGCATAACTTTGATAGTTTGGAAACCTCTGGTGGGTTATCTGGTTTTTGTCCGTGTCTCTTATTTGACTTGTTTTTCAGAATGGAGTTTTTAGTTGCTTACATTTCAAATATTCTTTGAGTTTGGGGGGGAGTTAATAAGATATTTTACAGAGGTTATTAAATTTGATAGGTATTATGCTAATTATTAATATGTGATAGCATGCTAAGCTTTGCACAATTAATTCCAAAAATTACATTTTTATTTGCACTAAAACTCTGTTTTGTCAGCTTATAAAAGTAGCAATAGTAATTTTTTTTATTGTGAAAGTGAGAAAGGAGGTAAAGCAGCTTCAGCACCAGAGAATTATGTCTTTAAGATATATAACAGGGATTACATTGGAAGTGGGTCATATCAGTAGTAATAGGACCTGAATCATCTGCTAGTCTAAGTTAGCTGGTTTTAATTTGTTGGTAAAGGAAGCAGAAGGAAGAACAAGAGGAAAGGAGTGAAATAGCAAATTCTATAACCATAGGAATCCTACCTTTAGGCTCACTGGGGCCCTTAGGCACATTGTGAGCCTTTTGGCAGCACAGAAAATGTCTACCATTGG
The DNA here is from genome assembly GCF_041146395.1 of Eulemur rufifrons. Lineage (NCBI taxonomy): Eukaryota > Metazoa > Chordata > Mammalia > Primates > Lemuridae > Eulemur > Eulemur rufifrons. The sequence continues at coordinate 66,511,270 of NC_090997.1, read as the reverse complement.
GGCAATATGCATCTCAATGGAAGGACTTCTAAAGATAATACATATTCTTCTGTGTGCACTTTGTAGTTTTCATTAGATCATTTCATTAGACTGAAATGCTAGTCCCAGGGAAATCCCCAAACATTTGATGGGTGAGGTATCCTTAAACCTTTGAAGAAAAGAGGAGTTACTACTTCTCTAGCTATTGACTCATGCCTCCAAAGTTTCCAAAAACATATGAGGTCCATCCAGAAAGTATCCAGCCACTGTTAATATAATAGAATGGTGTGCATGACATGGATGTGAGTGAACTGGAAGGCACATGTGTGAACAATGACAACTTCACTGTACTAGTCAGTGGGGTGCTAGATGCCTTTGAGTGAGCATGTGTACTGTGTGGCCCTCGCATTCTAAATGGCTGAGCTAGCAGAGCAACAAATCTGCATGAAATTTTGCATTAAGCTTGAGCATTCCTCCACAGAAACTATTTGAATGATTCAGAAGGCTTTCTGGGGCAATGTGATGAGTGCAGCACAAATAAAAGTATGGCACAAACGCTTCAAAGATGGTTGAGAATCTGTTGAAAGTGATCCACATTCTGGAAGGCCTGCAACAAGCAGAATACCTGAGAATGTTGAGTGCGTATGGGTTGGGGTAAGAGACACTGGGATAACTGTGTGAGGTCCCAAGGTGCCTACTTTGAAGGGGACTAAGGCGTGGTCATTGTCTTATGTGCAATGTTTCTTGTATCTTCAATAAATGTGTCTGTTTTTCATACTACATGGCTGGATACTTTCTGGACAGATCTCATATTTCTAAGTTGTGTTTACTCTTTTATATACTAGAAGATTACCAGCAATCTGTAAAATGATACAGCTAATTAGTCACTATCCCTTCTGGCCTTAAAATGATATGATTTTTTTTTTCTACTTAAGTATAATTGGCAAGCTAAGCTGTGTTAGTCTCTAATTGCAATATTCACATTTTTAATACTTTATTTAGAAATGTTAACTATACTTTGTTTCAAATTAAACTTGAGGCCAATCACATTTAGTGCCTGTTTTATGATGTATACAATATAATAAGGATACACACACACACACACACACACACGCGCGCGCGCGGACGCACCTAATTTATATAATTTTACACAAATTGTTCTGTGCTTTATTTTTTTCCTCCTCTGATGGGGTGCACAATGTTTGGAGACAGGTGGGCCAGAGAAAAGCAATCAACACTATGCAAAGAAAATATAGAAGTTAGCAAGATCATGCTTCTCGTTATACTCCTAATTGACTCTAGCAGATCGTAGGAATTCTACTTGGCAGCCCAACTATTATCAGATTTTCTTAGACTTTTACTTATAATGATGGTGCCAAAGTGTTTTGCTGGATAGCCTTTAATACAACTGCATGGTTCTTAGCTGTAGTATAAATCTTTATTATCTATGAAATAGGTAATCATTTCTTTGGGGGCAAATTAGAGTGCTGAATGAATTACCGTAGCAGTTCATAAATACCAGTGCTGTTAATTGCACTAGTTATTTAAATATAATGGAGCATGACTCTAAATAAGACTACAGTTTTCCTATTTGACTCCTCTTCCCCAGAAATCCTTTACCCTTCACTTCTTTCAAATTTCACCTTATCAGAGAGGCTTTCTCCTATTACCTAAATATTACTGCTTTATTTTTGCTAACTTTTGTCTCTCTCTCCTCATTAGAATATAAGTGAGCTTCATGAAGAAAGGGAGTCTGTCTGTTTTGCTTATATCTGTATCACTACCAACTAAATTAAGATACTTAAATGGTTTTTGGATTATTGATGAATAAATAATTAATTCCTTGTTTTTATAGACAGCACTTTTATATAGTGTTCTCTTTAATTCTTCCAAACACTCTGAGTTTTGGACAGGGTGGGTGGCATTTTGTCTATTGTATAGATTAAAGCAGATTAGTATTCTTGTTTGATTTGATTTGATGTAATCCACTACTTTTCTTTTTTCACATTGACTAGTTTTAATGTCCAAGGAGAATCCAAAGATGTTTCTTTTTTCCTTCCATAGAGTTCTCTTTGCTACCAAAAAAAAAGTATTAGTAATTTTTTTTTTCCTTAACAAGAACTTCAGGTGCTTCAGTTCAAATCCTTAAAGGAAAACAGTTGGAGTTGGGGAAGAGGGGTAATTTCTTAGAGATTAATTAATCTCTTAATGACATTGAAACTTGGATGAGTTCACATTTAAAAGATTAAGTCTAAGGATGTTGTTTGTAGTGGGTAATATGCCTTATTCCTCTTTTTCAATAGAAGTCTGATCATCTTGTTCATGAAGTCAACTTTGGGTTTAGAAATGTCAAATGAACTTAAAAACCCTACTGTGTGCCAAGTAGACAAAAGAATGCTTAAGTCCTAAGAAGGAATGTCAGGGAGTAAAAAAGAAGGGACCTTTGGTAGGGTAATCAGACAAGGAAACAACTGAAGGAAGAAAATGGACTGGCCTTGAGAGAGTTTTATATAAAAGACATTGCAAATTGGAAAGGACAGGTAGTTAGAACTTGGTGTGCTTAACAGAAAGGAAGCCAAGAGGAAGACATAGGGGAACCGTGGTGTACTCAGTTAGGCTGTAAAGGGCCAGACCACACTAGACTTTGTGGTAAGAGATTTTGACTTTACTCAGGGAGTGAAAAGCCATTAGAGGTTTTTTAAGTAGAGAGCATTCTCTTAAAATAATTGGTAAGGGATGGTAGAATGTGGGCTGAAAGCAAGAACTGAATGCATATTTGTCCATATAAAATATAGTGATTGCATTTTAGATAGAAATGGACACATTTAAGAGAGGTTTGCAGAGTAAAACCAGTGGAATTTGCTGGTGGATTGGAAAGTTAGGGTTGGAGAGTGGTGGTACAGAAGAAAAGACAACTGCTAAGTTTCTGGATTTAGCAGTTAAATGAGGTATAGTATCACTCACTGAGTTTGGGAAGATTAACCAAGAGCTCTGTTTTGAACATCTTATGTTTGAGATCCTTTTTGAATTCAAATGAAAAGACTGAGAAAGAGACTCTGAGTTTGGAACCCAGGGTGGAGAGACTAGACATAGAAATTTGGGATTTGTCAGCATATAGGTGGTAACGTACAGAGACTGAAAAAGAGACAGCATAGATAGATAACAGGACCCAGGACTTACTTCTGAGAGAAGAACATTTAGGGCAGAACTATTATTCACTGATATATCCAAGCACCTAGAGCAGTGCTTGCCTGGCACATGGTAGGTAGGCTCTTGATTTGTTAAATGAATGGATGAATTTCATTGAAAAATCCCAATATTTAAAAGTTGACAGAGGATTGTCCTTGAGGTAGGAATAAAATCCAAGAAAATGGTATTATGGAAGCCAGGATTCAGAATATTTCAAGGAAGAGTGGTGATAGCTGTGTAAAAAGCTACTGGTGGGCTAGGTAGTCTGGAAGATAGAAATAATGTAGTAGCTTTTTTATTCTTTTTTTCTTGTTTTTTCCTGAATTTTTTTTTTCCAGTCAGCTTATCTTCAGGGGTAAGGGCACATTTCACAGTCCTGAAATCCAAAATGATGTGAAAATCGAAAAATTTTTATAATTCATTTGGCATCAAAAGCTTAACCTGAATTAATAGGAGACTGTTTATGATCTTTTTTTGAAACAGAGTCTCTCTCTTTCATCCCAATTAGAGTGCAGTGGCGTCATCATAGCTCACTGCAACCTCAAACTCCTGGGCTCAAGCAATCCTGCCTCAGCCCCAGGACACCTGGCTAATTTTTCTATTTTTAGTAGAGATGGGGTCTCACTCTTACCCAGGCTGGTCTCAAACTCCTGACCTCAAGGGATCCTCCCTGCTTGGCCTCTCAGAGTGCTAGGATTACAGGCGTGAGCCACCGTGTCCAGCCTATTTATGATCTTTATTCCACTTATGAATATTGATATTTTTTGCTGCAGAAATAATGTTTGATTATAGCATGCTGCCCAGACTCTCTGATATTACATAATATAATATATAGCAGATGTACCATAGTACCTTTACAAAATCTGAAATGGTCTAAAATTTGAAACATATCTAGTTCCGAGGACTGTGGATAAAACATTGGGGACCTTAATAACCACTTCCATTCTGATAGCTTCTTGAAGAGTGAGCAACTTCTAAAATTTTGCAGATAAATCTTTATGGTAATTTCTTCACATTGATAATTAAAGTTTGTTGTGTTCAACACACCTTTGAGCTGATTTTTCAAGGTATTTGCTTTATTGGCAAAGTATTTTTAAATACAGGTTGATTATTCCTTTCCCAAAATGCGTGGGACTAGAAGTATTTCAGATTTTTTTGCATTTGGGGATATTTGCAATAATACTTAACAGTTGTGCATCCCTTATTTGAAAATCTGAAATCTGGCATGCTCCTATGAGCATTTCCTTTGATTATGAAGAGGGTGTTCAAGAGATTTTGGATTCTGGAGCATGGCAGATTCCAAATTTTCATATTACTGATAATCAACCTGTATTTTGACGAAAATTGGAGTAACGTTTAAAATGCCCAAATTATATTACTACCATTTAAATGAGATGAATGAAAGCCATAGGTTCTTAAACTAAGAAAAGATATTCTGTCTTTATTAAAAAGTGGTTGCCTACAAAGTAGCCATCTAGGGAATTGTGAGTTACAGAGGTAAGTGGGGGGAAAAAGTTGGAAATGGTTTTTTTGTAACCCTCTTATATTTTGAAACAATTCTTGATAAACTAATTATCTGTAGCTTGGATGTCCTTGTAGACATGTATCATTTAGGTTGTATGTATATTTTTGGTGGGACTGGGGCCCCTAAATTGTGGCAGACAAACTTGTTGAAAGCTATGGGTATTCATATAAAATTTGAAGACCCTATTAGTAAAAAGCAAATTACTTTGCTAAACTAGGTAGGTAGTTTCTTGTGTTCATTTTCTTTAAATTAACGAAGACCCTAAGCCTTTATTAAAAGTATTTTCATTCCATATTGTGTCCTTTTCTTGTCAACCTTCACCCTATAGACTATACGTGCCGTTGGTTCTCCCAAAAGTACTACTTAAGAGCATTGGCTGTGAGCTGCCCTGCCTGAGTTTGAATCTAGCACCTGCACTTGCTGGCTGTGTGACTTTGGCAACATTATCTGACTTGTCTGTGTTTTACCCTTCTACCCTATTTATCATAACATAGGAATAATAGTAATAATACCTATGTCATAGGGTTGTTGAAAAGATTAAAAGATAATGCATGTGAAGTGCTTAGGATAGTGCCTTCTAGTAAGCACTTGGGAAATGATATTTACTGCTATCATTTTTTTCAATTACACTTGCCGAGAAGTTGCTAGTGTAGTTTCCTTTCTATAGATTATTGGGGGCTGGCGCTTTGCATTGGATTCTCAGTGTGCCCACATCAAGAGTGTTTGATCTTGTAATGTGTTAAATGTTAAGAGACGTTTCATCTTGGTAATTCTTACACAGAGGCAAATGGGAGTTATGTGAAGACTAGACTTTATTTTTAATCTAATGATCTCTTTAGTAGTGATGATAACCTAGAAATACTAGTCCTTGCATTAACTTAGATACGTGATGCTTTGTAACACTAGTGAGTTTTCCATACCTAAGAGTTCGGTGAAACCAGATTGCTTTCAAGGAACTTTGTGTACTGCCACCATGTAGGGTAGAGCTTTCTGGCAGATCCTTTCATGACAGTTTATTTTCTGCATTCATAGCCTTTCAATTGTGTTACCTCCAGAGGAATGTCTCATGGGGCCTGATTTACTACTTGTCTATATTCTTTCATAGCTTTGTTGTTGGTACCTGCATTAAAAAAGTGGCCTAGGGGCGTAGCGCGGTGGCCTGTAATGCCTGTAAGCCCAGCACTTGGAAGGTCTTAGTGGGAGGATCTTTTGAGCCCAGGAGTTCAACACCAATGGGGGCAACATAGTCAACATAGTGAGACCCATCTCTACCAAAAAGAAGAAATAATTAGCTGAGCGTGGTGGTCCAGGCTTTTGGAGACCCAGATATCAGGAGACTGAGCCAGGAGGATTGCTTGAGCCCAGGAGTTCAAGGTTGCAGTAAGCTGTGCTTGCACTACTACACTGCCAGCCTAAACAGCAGCAGAGCAAGACTCTGTCTCTTAAAAAAAATTTTTTTTAAGTAAATAAAGTGGCCTCCCTTTTAAATGATTGTGTGTATACAAATTGTCTTCTGAGGAGCGCTTGTGTTGAAAATGGAATTAAATAAATAAGAGGTATGGTATGAACAAATTCAAGTATTTGTAATATTAGAAGTATGGATTTTATAAAAGTTGATTGTTCATCCTAGACTATTACCAAATAAGTGGAAGAGAGAACAGAGATTTTGGAGTTAGACAATTTTTTAAAAGGCATGTATTTAGGGAGGATTTTGAAAGATTTAGTGTTCCTGAAAGTAGGTAAATGGCATTCTTAATCCTAACTTTTATATACAAACCTATGTTGAAATGATAGACTTCAGGCCATTAAAATCAGCTTGGCAATCCTAACAAAATTTTGGGACTGTTTATTTAATCATGAGAATAATTATTAAAATTAATTTCTAATTTGATAAAGGCTGTTGTAAAAGTACCTGTTACATTAGAAAACCAGTTAAGTCTTCTCTTGGTATCTGTGGGGGTTGGTTCCAGGACCCCACACAGATAACCAGAATCCAGGATGCTCAAGTTGCTTAAGTAAAATGGTGTAGTATTTGTATATAACCTGTGTACATCCTCCCTTGTACTTAAAATCGTCTCTAGATTACTTATAATACCTAATACTAATACAGTGTAAATGCTATGTAAGTAGTTACACTGTATTGTTTAGGGAATAATGACAAGAAAAAAGGTCCATACATGTTCAGTACAGACACTACCATCCATTTTTTAAAAATTAGTTTCAATCAATGATTGGTTGAATCTACAGATAAAGGGCCAACCAACTTTTATATATTTAAGAGGCTTTCTTATTATGTTTTATTATAAGAAACACTGGAGCTTTACCTAAAAATATTAATTTTATTGAAATTTGATAGATAGAAATCTATGATTTTGGTGTTATTTGCTTATTTTTAAATAAATTTTATGAGTACGTTTTAAGACATGGGGATATAAGGTCCCATTTAAAAAGGCAGGCTAGGAATTATAACTTTTTAGTCATGAAGAATGAGACAGTATTCTTATTACCTTAAAAAATGTCATGGATATGTCGTAGCAGAGCAAAACTTTATTTAGGAATTAAATTTCAGTTATCAAAACTTCCCTGACAGGCCGGCCCGGTGGTTCACGCCTGTAATCCTAGCACTCTGGGAGGCCAAGACAGGAGGATCGCTTGAGGTCAATAGTTCGAGACCAGCCTGAGCAAGAGCGAGACCCCGTCTCTACTAAAAATAGAAAGAAATTATATGGACAACTAAAAATATATACAGAAAAAATTAGCCAGGCATGATGGCACATGCCTGTAGTCCCAGCTACTTGGAAGGAGGCTGAGGCAGTAGGATCCCTTGAGCCCCGGAGTTTGAGGTTGCTGTGAGCTAGGCTGATGCCACGGCACTCTAGCCTGGGCAACAGAGTGAGACGCTGTCTCAAAAAAAAAAAAAAAAAAATTTCCCTGACAGACTGTAAGATGGACACAGAACATTTTTAACACTTACGATAACAACTATAAGGGATTTCTGAGATGCTGAAAAAATTTTAAATTATGCCAATAAAACCCAGAGAACTGAACTTAAGCATCTAAATTTATCAGAGAATACTAAAAGCAGATACTGCTTTAAAGAACAGAAATTAAAAATATTTGGGGGAACCAAAAATCAGAAAAGCTTGCTTTCCTAATCTACAAGTGAACATAATGTAATAATGGAGTCATCAACGTGTAAAAATGTGTGTGGTACCTTGTTTTCTACTATAGTTTGAAAGTTGCAAAATCTAAAATTACAATTTAAGGTTTTAATAAATCTTATTAATTGGTAAATACCTTCTAATTATAGACATACATAAATTCAGATAGTTTATGAAGATTCTCTTATCTGTATTGTTTAGTTTGTGTTTTTTCTATTTTAGGTGATATTGGAAATTATTATTATGGACAGGGTCATCCCATGAAACCTCATAGAATCCGCATGACCCATAACTTACTGTTAAATTATGGCTTATACAGAAAAATGGAAATATATGTGAGTATACCTTTTCATAAATATTCAAAACTGATTTTTTTCTTAGCTACTACTTTGGAACTTTGTTTATTATTTCCCTTTGGAGGGCATTTAGCAGGTGAAAAAATCTGGAAGAAAACAAAACTCCTCTTTTTGTTTTATTCTCCGGAGAAAACTGAAAATGTGGGAGCTGTAGCCTGTTTTCCTCTTTAACCATTTTAAAAACAGTTCCTTCTACCCTACACTTTCACTGGAGAAACAGCTCATTCTAGCATATTAAATATTTTTGTTGAAATAATTGTTAATCTACCTATGCTGTTGAAAAGAGTTGAACGGAGACTGTTACAAAAGAATTATGCACAAAATTAATCCTACAAATATTTATTGGACATATATATGGAACTCTGTTAGTGGCCATGCAGAGTACTAATGATACAATTGCAACAGCTGCCTCAACATGTTTTTGTAGGTAAAGATGAAGGTGTATATAAACAAATACAAACAAAACAACATCTATTTGGAAAGAATGGAAATACTTGAAGCAGTCAGATATAGACATTTAGAGAAGAGAGGGCGTTGTGTGACACTCTTAATCTGTGGAAGCCTCTGGAAGAAGTGTGTCATGAATGAAATTGAGCTCTTTGGAATAAGGAGGATTATGACAGTAAAAGGAAGAGAGGTCATGAACTAAGACTTAGAATTGAGAATGAGTCTTTTTCTGGGAGGTCATTGATGAAATCAGTGTATGTAGAGCAGAAGGTTTATCATGGAAAATGAAAGAAGGTAGAGTTTATGAACATGGGTTTGACTTTATGTAGGTTGACCTATTTCCATTAGAAATAAGGAGTGATAAATTTATAGTTGATGTTATGCTTGTCTGGTGCTTTTAAAGAAGTTTGAATTAGCTTTGGAATTGATAACTGTTTCCTAAAACACATATGCACAAATTTGGATTAGCTTTGGAATTTATATATTTTTGCTCTCGTGTGCCTAGTTCTTTTCAGGGTACTGTTAGGTGAAATTACATATTTTTTTAATAATCTGATGTAACCAGTTGTAATTCTACAATTTTGACATTTATTTTTCTTCACAGAGGCCCCATAAAGCCACTGCCGAAGAAATGACAAAATACCACAGTGATGAGTATATCAAATTTTTGCGGTCAATAAGACCAGATAACATGTCTGAGTATAGTAAGCAGATGCAGAGATGTACGTTTCTATGTAAAAAGTATTGTAATGTTGATAAGTATAAATGAGTATTTTTTCAGAGTTATAATTAGAGTTATCCAAATCTGGGTATTTTTCCTGTTGGTCTAAATGTTATTATAATTCTTTATTGATTTGAAAAGTCAGTATAACAATACTAAAGCTACTTAAGAAAAAAAAACCTATCTGAAGCTTATTAGTCTGTGAAACTGCTGTTTGGATGTTCCTCTACTCTTTATTTTGCTTCCATAATAACTTTGAGACAATGAATATTGGTAGAGCTCACTCCCTTGTTTTGAAAGAAAGATTATACTTTGATTACCCTTGGTATATACCTCTTATATTTGTGTGCTTTAGTTAACCTGGACTGTAATAATCTTTTTTTCTTCTTTTTGGTATATTAGTGCAGCTTTTGATTCTCTTCTACATAATGTTCTCTTTTATAGGTTTAAAGTGTCTTTTAGAGGTTGATAACAAATTGGCTTAAAGGTGGAATGCAAAAGTCATCCTAAAATGATTGGAACAGTCTTTTAAAGCTTGATACTGGAGTTCATTCTCACTAGTATTTTTATTGATGGGCTTCAGTGATTGATTATAACAAATTAAATGTAGTTGGTAGGCATCTCAAATATTCATAACCTCATATACATTTCCACCATAGATTATCTCATTTGATTAGTTAAAATGCTATAATATAACTAGAACAGATACTATTTATTCATTTTTTTCAGTGGGGATTCAGACTTAAATTACAAAGAGGCATGGGTAGCCCTTAGGCAAATGAATTAACAGGACTGATTTAAAACCTAATTAAGATTATGACCATCTCTGAGTAGTAAGAAAGTAAAATTTATTCTTTATAGTGCTTTTAATTTAAGGATATACAAAGATATATAAAACAGTGACCCTTATTCTTGAAGAGGTTACAATTTGGGACATAGGGAGGGACTGAGAATGGGTTATACACATCTATATCCCCTCCATTCTGTCAGTACTAAGGAACTAAATATGTCATGATGTCTCATGTTTCTGTATGTTGTTTCCTTGTTGTCTTAAGTACCCCTCTCTTCTGTATCTTCGCTCCCATGAACCTAGTTAGTTCTTACCATCTTTCAAGATCAAGATTAACCATGGACATAGTCACCAGCTGTTATATCTTTTTAGTACCCATTTAAATACATTTCACAGTTGAATATGTTATGTGTATTTAAGGAATGTTAAAGAAATTGAAGTTACTTACTTTTTAGAATCTTGATTAAATAATTGTTATATATTTAAGGAGAAATGCCCAGAAAATTTAAGCCCATGTTTCAATTAAATAAAAAAATATATATACCTTGACACGTATTGATTTCTTGTTAATAGAACAGAGATATTCCACAAATAATCCAGACAAGATTTGGTAGGTGTTTCACAGATAATACTTTAATTCCCTTGGATAAAATAATAAATTTATTTTAAAATTGTAGACTTTAGGTTACTACTATGAAGTATATGTTTTATGATTGCATCAAAGTATTTGTAGGAAATAGTTTTTGTAAGAAAAGGCTTTTGTTAATTTGCAGAATGGGTTGAAATTAATGAAATCCATCTTCCACAGTTAATGTTGGAGAGGATTGTCCAGTGTTTGATGGACTCTTTGAGTTTTGTCAGCTCTCAACTGGTGGCTCAGTTGGTAAGTTCTAATTTAATCAGATTTAGATGTTGATCTAAGCTTGTATATATATGTCATTTGGGTTATTCGTTTAAAGTAGAAGTTTTAATGGTGGATTTTGATACGAAAAGGCAGTCAGTATATTTACAGTAAAGTACAGTTTACATTAAAATCCCCATGTTTCATGATCATAATGACTCACTGTTTTATAAACTTTTATTTTTACTTAAAGACTTCTTTTTTTCCCCTATCTCTTCTAGCTACCATTGTTACTAGCACTTTCCATTATTTAATCTCAGGTCACAGCTATTGGAAAATATTTATCTAAGGAAAAACTACTATTAGTGTCCTAGGCAATGATCTTCACTGCTTATGATTTTAAGCTTTTGCTTATGCATGGCATACTCTTACTTAGAAAGCTTTTGTCTATTTATCCTAATTTTTTATTTTAAATATTTTAAAAGTCTACTATATCTTGTTTCTACTTCTTAGCTGGGGCCGTGAAGTTAAACCGACAACAAACTGATATGGCTGTTAATTGGGCTGGAGGATTACATCATGCTAAGAAATCAGAAGCATCAGGGTTCTGTTATGTTAATGATATTGTGCTTGCCATTCTTGAATTACTAAAGTAAGTTAATTTATATTGATACTTTTCCTATGATAAAATGTTTTAATTAAAACACAATAAAAGTCTGGCTTTTTTCAAAACTGAGTAGATGGTAGGTTGAAATAGTTAATGGTAAATCTTCCATGAATTCGTTATAAACCAATGAAGAAATGCAGGACATTTACCCAATCTTTTGATTATTATAAGTGAGAATGTATATAAAGGTCTAAAACTCCCATTAAATACTCTTTTTGAAAATATTAGGTGTAGTTTGGCAATTTAGATTTGAGTTGGTTTCAACTAATGAAAAATGACGTGACCTTGGAAGTTTATGTTCTGACATTTTGTAAGATGAAGGCAAAAATTTGAAGCCTACATTAAAGGAAATTTGTTTATCTATTGAATGAGTCTAGCTGACCGCCTAGCTTCCACATCTGAATGGGGCTTTGTTCTTTACCAGTGGATATAAAATGATCTCTCAGTTGCTGAACGAGTTATTTTTAGTTACCCTTGGCTGCAATTTGAGAGAGATCTATAGAGGTAAGGTACTTATGAATTTGGAGATTTACAGTTAGATATTTTTTACTCATCAGTTCTAACACATCTTAGATTCTACTTCATGTTGTACTGATTAGTGTTTTCTCAGCTTTGAAAATATTTTTGCTTATAGTTATTCCGTGCATACTATCCATAGAGACTAATTTTTCAGTCACATAAACTTGGTATTTATTCTTTAAATAAACAATAACTGAGCAGTATTGGAGTAACATCTTGTTGATGCATCAGGATCCAAAGAAAACCATTTTGAATCTTTGTCCTGTTTTTTAATTGACTGTTGATATTGGTTCCGGTGTCTTCAACTCTTTCAGCAAGTTCTTGCCCACTAAGCTGATAGTCTTAAACAAGTCTAATTTCTCTGGATACATTTTTCATGTGGTGCAATCAAGCATGGTTAATTAATTGACTTCGTAAACAGCTTTCCTTGCTTCTCTAGCATGAGAGCCACTCAGAAACTTCACTTCCATTACAGCTTCATTTCTATTTTTTAAATTTTGTGAGGAAATTCTGCGGTGATGAGATACACTCTTTTAAATTTTCTAAATACTGCTTTTTCATGTGTTGAGAATATTCTTCTGAGTGCTCAGTCTGTCAATGTCAACTTACATTGTATTCTTTTAGCACAGCTATGGTACCATTGCATAATAAACACAATGCTTTGCCATCTAATTCAATAACACAGTAATACTTCACTGCACTTCAAAAGGATATTATTTGAAGTCCACTTTTCCCTTTTCTTATTTTGATGTGGGTATGCGCTGGTTTTTACTATGTCACTGTGATTTATAGTGCTGCAAGCACCAGTTTGAAGTGATGATGGAATACCACATGTGGTCTCTATCACAACCATTCATCTCTGCAATTCAAAAGAAGTCATAGACATCAGTAAACAAATGCCTATGTTTCAATAAAATTTTTTATGGACACTGAAATTTAAATTTTATATAAGTGTCACTTGTGAGAAAATACTCTTGATTTAGTTTTATTTTTCAACCATTTAAAAAAGTAACTATTCTTAGCTGTAAAAAAGAGGCATTTGGCTTATGGGCTGTAACTTGCCAATTCTTATTTTAAAATATTAAAGATTTACTAGAGAGATGTTTAATTAAAGTAACTATCTTAAGTATGGTGTAATCTTGAGTTGTTAATACACAGAAACATGTGCCATGTTATGATTTTTTGGTTTTTTTGTGTGTTTGTTTGTTTGTTTTTAAGAGACACGGTCTCACTCTGTTATCCAAGCTGGAGTGCACCCAAGCTGGAGTGCGGTTGGCTCAATCATTACTTACTGTGACCTTGACCTCCTGGGCTCAAGTGATCCTCCCACCTCAACCTCCCAAGTAGCTGGGACTGCAGTCATATGCCACCATGCCTAGCTATTTTTTTTTGTTTTTTAATTTTTTTTTAGAGATAGGGTTTCGCTATGTTGCCCAGGCTGGTCTCCAACTCCTGGCCTTAAGCCATCTTCCTGCTTCAGCCTCGCAAAGTCCTTGCATTATAGGCGTGAACTACCACACCCAGCCATATGTTATGTTTTTAAAACATATAGAATATGTCATTTCATAAAGACAGTAAATATATTTTTTCACCTACATTGGACAAAAGGGGAGATTTAAAGGTCTAAGGTTCAAACTATGACTTCAGATGTTTTAGTGGTCTCTTATCTTAGACTGGAAGTAAAGTAAAAAGAAGGTTAAACATTCTGGAATGCAAGAGCTCAAAAATAGGTTTCCTGAATTCATGGTGGTTCTTCCCATCTTAGAACCTTAAAAACAAAACAAAAAAAAAAACTTATGGCTTTGTTTTCAGGTATCATCAGAGAGTCTTATATATTGATATAGATATCCATCATGGTGATGGTGTTGAAGAAGCTTTTTATACAACAGATCGTGTAATGACTGTATCATTCCATAAATATGGGGAATACTTTCCTGGCACAGGAGACTTGAGGGTAAGACTAAATTCTGTATGAATAAATACTATGAGATTAACCTAGATGGTTAGTAATCGTATACTAATATTTTTCCTGAGTCATTAATTTGAAGCTTGAATGCAGAATGAATCACTTTCTATGCGGTAACATCTGCTACAATTCACTTTTGCTGGCTTTAAGCAAAAATTTAATGAAAACTTAAAGAACTTTTTTTTGCTCTGCTGTATTCTTTGGTTGAATAAATATTTTTGAACATCTGTGAAGCATGGAGCCCTTTTCTTGATGTTGTTTGAACCTTCAAAACTACCTGATGGTAGCCTTCTTTCCTATTGATTGTAAAAATTGGTGGAATAAGATAGATTAAGTCTTTTTAGGTTCCTCTGCTGCCCTCCTTTGTGATTGGTCTTGGTTTTTAGTAGGTCTGATTTTAATCTTTTTTCTTTCCTTAGGCTTCTGAAATTTGTAGTGTATACTATTTAGGGAGAGACACAATACCATAGCTTAGCCCTGCCTGCCTAACATTCAGTGCATTTATTTCTATTACATTTCTGTTATCTTTTTCCATTTGGTGCTCTTGTCTTTTATGAATGTGAAAACCACAGGTCAAATTCTTTTTCTATAAACTCACTGAAGGTTTTTGCTTCACTAGAGTGTTTTTGGAACTAACTACATGCATGTTGAAATTTATTCAGAAATTTAAACACCTCTTTTTAGTTCAGCCTGGATTATATGGGGGATTTCTCATAGCATGCATTCAATATTAGCTATAAACTATTTTATTAAGGTTATTTTTCACATCTATGGTATGTTATTAAAAAATGGCCTTAAAATATTCTTTAAATCTATGGCTTTTCTTTATTTAGTCACAGTGTATTACTCTTTCAGTAACAGAGTTATGTTGATAAAATATGAAATGTTATTCTATGAATAGTATCTGATATTTTAAATGTGTCCCCATAATTTTGTGAGAAAACTAAAATTAATCATTACATTATATAATATGTGCAGCTGTATTTGGACTTTCTGTGAAACGCATGTGTATCTTTGAATATTAATTTAATAAACACTCCTTTTTTTCTCTAATTGATTCCAAAGCAGAGAGAAGGTTACTCTGAGCTTAGGTCATTGTTAAAATGCTGCTTGCTTTAGAGTAGTCTAGGTGGAAAAAAGAAACAGAACGGCGATAAAGTAGCAGTTGTGGAATAAGAAATGGAAGCGATAAAGCTGGTTCCCCCACAAGGGAACAAGCAGCAGCTCTGAGTTGCCAGCTGGTGGCAGCGAGGGTGAGAAGTCTGACCAGCTTTCCACGTTCTGAGATTTTAGGGTCAAAGTATATCCAACTATGGTTCCACTGCAGAAGTATAGAAATTCACAGTATATTAGTTTATCCACATTTGTAGAGTTTGTATTTAGTTAATAAATCTTAATAAAAATTGAGACTTCTTTAAAAAAAATTGTGAGAGGAAGTGTATAATTAGAAATGTCTACATTATTCAATCTTCTCTGAGAATATATATATTCATATATATTCATATATATATTCATATATATATGAATTCATATATATTCATATATATATTCATATATATTCTCAGAGAAGATTGAATAATAGAGACATTTCTAATTATACACTTCCTCTCACAATTTTTTTTAAAGAAGTATACACACATATACACAGAGAGAAATACATATACACACATACAATATTAAATAAGTGTATATAAGTATATATGGTTTTAGAGTGTGTACATAGCTGGAACCTTTGCATCTTTTGAGGTATTAATACCTGGACCTGGTACTCATTGAGCAAGTAGAAACAAAATTTATTTCAAGTCCAATGAAAAAACAAATCTGATGCTTTGGTCTGTATCTGTTGAAACTTCAAGATAGTCTAGGCCTTTCTTTTGTCATAAGTAAACTCATACCAGAGATTGTGAACTACAAGAATGATTCTGCATTACAGATACAATTGTCCTGCAGGGTTCTTGGGCTTAGAGTCTATATTTGCCACAGGTTTATTCACAAAGTTTCCTTCTCATCTTATGTATCTGTTCAAGATGAATTTTCTGGTTCAATGTAATGGTGTAATTTCTTGTTGCCTTTACCTGTTTGTGTTAAATTTCTTTCTCCCAAAAATAATGATTACAGATTAATTGGAAATGGTTTGTTTAGGCTTTACAAGCAGTGTATAAATAATTGGAATGTGTACTTATTCTTCATTATTTCCTTTGTCAGTTTTTATTCCTGTCTCAACTAAGGTAAATTCAAAATTGGATCTGTAATACCTAGTCTTTTAAAAATGTAATAAGCAAATGTCAAACTTTTTCTTATAAAATATATTCTAAGATCTATTTAACTATGTATTTTTAGGATATTGGTGCTGGAAAAGGCAAATACTATGCCGTCAATTTTCCAATGAGAGATGGTATAGATGATGAGTCATATGGACAGATATTTAAGCCTGTAAGTATTATTATTGTCAAAATTGAAATGGAATTTTAAAAGTTGTTAGAGGTATTAACATTTGTTATTTTGTATGTAGATTATCTCAAAAGTGATGGAGATGTATCAACCTAGTGCTGTGGTGTTACAGTGTGGTGCAGACTCATTATCTGGTGATAGACTTGGTTGTTTCAATCTAACAGTGAAAGGTAAGCAATTTAAAGGATGGTATTCCCCCCAAAAATAGATTTTCTTCTTTACAACTTCTTCCCATAAAAGTTCTCATTGTAATTTCTTGCCTGCTGTTTTAACAAACTGAACTCTGCTTTGTATTTTTCATAGGTTTTTGTCTGTCATGTATGTGTACATGTGACTAGAGTTAATCTTGTTTCATTTTGTCAAATTTATGTGTACCTTTATGTATATGAATAGTTTTGTAAGGCTTGTTGCAATCCCAACCAAAGCAGGTATTTTCAGTGTTTTGTTGACTTTTTTTTTTTTTTGGTGTTTACCTTTCTCCAATACATGCATACTGTGTTACTTAGTTGGATTTTTAATTTTAGCCTTAATACTAATTTTTCGTTATAGAAGAAGAAAGAGGGTTTAGCTCTCCTCACCACTTTGTCCTCAATATGCTTGTACCCTTCCCATATCTCCATGTCTCAATATCTTCATATATTCAGATATAGTCAGTGTTCTATCAGAAAAACAACCTTCTGACCTGTTCTGTTTGGACTGAATATCCTCTGTAGACATGGCGGGACAGGCAGCTGGTCTTCCCTTCTCTGTTGTGTTAGATCCCCTTGATTGTTGTGTTGTCTGTCTTCCTCTTAATTTTTTCTCACATTTTAGTGGAGCACATTCTCAAATAGCTTCCTGAGAAAAGGTGTGTGGGAGATTAGGGGTACTGCACCAAATACTTCATTTTGGTCAAGTGTTGAAATCAATATATGATTGAAGTCTAGGCCAAAGAAAAATATATATTGCCATTATGGAAGGAACTTCTAGGGTATAAGAATAAATCTGAAATTTTACTTAATTCTTAAAATTTATATGTGGATCAGAAATGATTTATCATGGATATTATATATGATTTTAGAGTTTTTGCTTATGTGAACTTTCAGGGGGAGCAAGTTGATGTTCTGCCTTGAATTCTGTCATAAGATGTGAAGAATTCTCTAATTTTTTCTACAACATTTGCTGGCCTAAATGAAATTGAATAAATACAGATATTAAAAGCTTCTTTATTTAATGTTACGATTGCTCCTATACCAGCCAGCATTAGAATTATGGTATAATCTATTATTCTGCTATGTATTATATTGAACCATATCAAATTAATTGCTCCTTTTCTTGGTAGGGCAACAGTGGTCAAGTAGCAGTTTTATATTGTTGAACTTAATGTGTTAATACCTATCTGTTGCCTCAAAACAGATGTGAGCTTCCTAAAATTATCTATCTAGTGTAGTCTTAAAATGTGTATTAACTGTTAGTTTTCCTGTTTAACCCTTTGGAAGTCCTTCGTGTTGTTGTACTATTTTAATAGTTTTAATAATCATAAATTACAGCATTTTACCCTTAGGATAATAGATCTACATTGTATTTCAGCTGACTGATAGAATTTCAATTATATAAAGCATATAAGGATATTTGCAATTCCAAGTCTTAAACTTGATTCTGGTTTCTCCACTGCTAGCTTCGATTCAGATTTCTCAGATTAGCTACAATTAGTTACTTTCTGTCTATGTCCTTTCTGCCTTCAGTTATGTTCTTGCTGTTGTATTCTCTCCCATTCTTCATTCTTATGGATTTTAGCTTTTAAAGAAATTCTTTTATAGTCATTTTTGTGAAGTTTTGAGATGAAGGAAAAGTAAATGTCTTGTTTAGCCAGCTATCTTTACTTAAAAGTTTGTAAGTTAACTTTTTGTATGTTAATTTTGTCTTTAAAAATTTTTTTTTTTTTTTTTTTTTTTTTTTTAATTTTTTTTGAGACAGAATGTCACTCTGTTGCCCTGGCTAGAGTGCTGTGGCCTCAGCCCAGCTCACAGCAACCTCAAACTCCCGGGCTCAAGCAATCCTTCTGCCTCAGCCTCCCGAGTAGCTGGGACTACAGGCATGCACCACTATGCCCGACTGATATTTTCTATATATATTTTTAGTTGTCCAGATAATTTCTTTCTATTTTTAGTAGAGACACGGGGTCTGGCTCTTGCTCAGGCTGGTCTCGAACTCCTGAGCTCAAAGGATCCTCCTGCCTCGCCTCCCAGAGGGCTAGGATTATAGGCGTGAGCCACAGCGCCCAGCCAAAAATTTTTTTTGTGATTACAAGAAGCCCATGTTTTCCCAGTGGCAATAATAAAAATTGGGTTGTGAATTACATAATGCAACTATTGAAGAGTACTTAATGAAAATGCCCACAGTATACAATTACATGAGGAGAACAGATCATTAAACTTTGTAAAATTAACTTAGAATTGGAAGGGAATATAGAAAAAGTATTTTTGGATAATGGGGTTTTTGGTGGCTAGGTTTTTCTTTGTACCTTTTTGCTTTTTTCCAAATATTCTTCAGTATGCATGAATGTCTTTTATAATTGAAGAATTTTTCTTTCTTTCTTTAAAGATTGAGTTTTATGCCTGAATAATAATGTTTGAAGAAATTAATGGTAACCTATAAATGATTATTGAACTATGGCATTTATCCAGAGATATTTGGTTTTATGTTAGGTTTACTTTTATATTCAAATTTCTATACATACAAGTTTGTTGAAGTTTTTAAAATAGTAATAAATATTAATTTTTAAATCTTAAATAATTTAAGAAAATTATCCATAGTACTACTACCTAAAGATAACCCACAGTAAACTTTGTTGTATAGCCTTCCATAATTATTTTACACATGTCCACAGGGAAAAAAATAACAAAATCAGTTTAGATCATGCATGATGTTTCATTGTACCCTGATATTTTTATTTTTATCATGTAACATCACATAGACATCTTCCTGTGTTAATAAAAATAGATGTGTGTATTTATATGTATACATGTTGATATAGTTGTATTTATGACTTTTCTATCAGGAGCACTTACCAAAATAGCTATTTATGTCTTATTAAGTTATGTATATCACTGTAGAAAAAGTGATAAGGAGTTTTGGAGTAGAAAGTTTTCAGATTTTCTTTGTTTTTAAAATATTTAGAAAATCCATTTTGGTTCAGTAAAATATTTTTTGTATGTATTATCTTTTTAAAATTCATTTTTCAAACTGTTACAATATGCACATTTTTGTTGTTACCCAACTCTTCTTTATCTTAGGTCATGCTAAATGTGTAGAAGTTGTAAAAACTTTTAACCTACCATTACTGATGCTTGGAGGAGGTGGATACACAATTCGTAATGTTGCTCGATGTTGGACATATGAGACTGCAGTTGCCCTTGATTGTGAGATTCCTAATGGTAAGTGTGCTTACTGTGATTTCTTTATGGTTGATGCTCTTCGACTTATGGGATTCCCTCCTGATAAACCCATCATAAGTTGAAAATAAATTGAAAATGAATTTAATACAGTTACCCTACCACACATCATCGCTTAGCCTAGCCAACCATAAACATGCACAGAACACTTACATTAGCCTATAGTTGGAGAAGATAAGCTAATACCAAGCCTATTTTATAATAGTAAAGTATTGAATATCTCATGTAATATATTACATACTATGTATATTACATTGAAATTATGATAGTTTCACACCGTCATAAAGTTGACAAATTTTAAGTTCACATCGTTGAAAGTCAGGCAACATCTGTATATAGAAATAGATGGCTGAATGATTAGCCTTCAAAACTATACAAATGGAGAGCATTCACTTCATGTTCACCTTTAAACATGTTCTTTGGAAATATTTCACTACCTGAATCTGAATTCTGTGCATGGATTTGTGTAAAAATTGAGCTTTTGACATGTAACTTTATTTTTATTAGAGTTGCCATATAACGATTACTTTGAGTATTTTGGACCGGACTTCAAACTGCATATTAGTCCTTCAAACATGACAAACCAGAACACTCCAGAATATATGGAAAAGATAAAGTAAGAAATTATTCAATTGCTTTGATAAACATTTCATCATTACAAAGCTTTAGGAGGCTTTAGAAGGCCAAGTATATAGTGGGTTCTTTTAATTTTATACATAGGCAGATATATACAGATATTTCCTTTGTGTTTTTCTAAAGGATTTAAAACTTTAAATTATTGGTTTCTTTAATTTCTGAAGTTAATAGAAATGTGTGAGTTTTATAGCTCAAAAATACTTGAAATATAGTTTTTAAATTGCAAGAGGAACTGTAAGTGTAAGGGCTTTGCATTAAAGCAAAGTTTATTTTCATCGTCTGAAACATTTTGTTAAAGCTTTGTCTCCACAGTTTTTAGAGAGACATTGTAGGCACAGGTTTGTGTCTTCTATCACAAACTAGCTGTATGACATTTTGATGAGTTCATTTGTCTTTGTGTTTATGTTTCTTCATCATTAAAATGGGGGATAACGTAGTTCGTACTTTATGAATTTTGAAGATTAAATGAGTCAATGTACGTGAAGTGTCAATGCTCAAAAAATGTTACTGTTATTTTAATTTATAGATTAAGCTAGATCAAAGATGGGATTTTTTGCTTGTAAGAGGAACTGCAAAGAAATTGAATTTTGTCTAATAAACTTTGCATGTGTAATTTAGACAGCGTTTATTTGAAAACTTGCGCATGTTACCTCATGCACCTGGTGTCCAAATGCAAGCGATTCCAGAAGATGCTGTTCATGAAGACAGCGGCGATGAAGATGGAGAAGATCCAGACAAAAGAATTTCTAGTAAGATACTGCCTTAATGTATATTCTGTTACATTTTTCCAGTTTATTAAAATGACAGTTCAAACTGAAGGTTTTAGTGGCCCAAGCACTTCACTATGGGTCATATTCATGAGCACACTATTATTATTGTCGTTTTCCATTTTTAGTCTTACATAGGTTTGGCTTCCTAATGTTTTAAAGCCTGATTTGGGTGTTGGCACTTTCAGTTTATGTGACTATATATATATGTGATTGAAAGTTTCCACAAATTAGCCGTGTACGTACATCTGGGGATAAATTGGAAAACATCCCATTTATCTAAAGTACGATGGGTTAAATGATATTAAGCATCTTATGTTTGATTTTACAGCCTCTGATTACACTTAATACGATTATTGGATTTATAGCATAAGGATGTGCCTAACAGTATAGACAGTCTAACATATTAGGTATTAATGATATTTTTAATTTTGTCCACTTTCTCTCTCAGCTCTGAAATAAAAAGCTACTTTTTAGGTAAAGACGTTATTCCTCTGCTCTACTAGAGAAACACAGTTTTTTCCTCCAAAGTTTTAGCTTTTTTAAGAAACAAAATGAGATTCCTCAAATGTTTTTATTTCTCTTTGAACTATCCTGAAATCAAAGCCAAGTTTTCAGTATGAAACAAAACCATTCATTGAGTTTTGATTTAATTCAATCAGTGAACCTCTGTTATCCTGTACTTCTAAATGTGGTAACTGGTTAGTGCATTTGTATGAGTGTGCTATGATTATAAAACCAGACTATTTTTGTCAAAATTTAATAAATCTTTCATGTCAGTTCGAGCCTCAGACAAGCGGATAGCTTGTGATGAAGAATTTTCAGATTCTGAGGATGAAGGAGAAGGAGGTCGTAGAAATGTGGCTGATCATAAGAAAGGAGCAAAGAAAGCTAGAATTGAAGAAGATAAGAAAGAAACAGAAGACAAAAAAGCAGGTCGGGTTTATTTTTTGGTGATTGTATTTTAATTGTAAGTTTTTAAATTGAACTACATTACAATTTTCATGAGATCCTGAAGTCAGTTGTACAAGAATCATGGGGTGGGTGTGCTAGGTAGAAGACTTTTTTTTACACTGTTAAATATTTTTTATTTAAAGCTTTCTGAATGTTATTACTCCCATTTGCTTTAATATATGAAAACTATAACCTTCTCATGATGATACATGCTTAAAATAATGAACATTACACTGTGCTATAGATTGGATAAGAAAGAGGGCAGATTATAAATGTATTTATAGTTTGTGAACAGAGCTAAAATTCTAGGGTAATTTTTAACTACCTAAAGTTTGTTTAATGAGAATAAAACACAAAAGAAGAGTTATTATCCTTAGACCAGTTTCACAGTGTTGATGAAGATCAGGTAACAGACTTTGTTCAGAAATTGAAGAAAACATTAAAACTCTGAGGAAAGATAGGAAGGGATTTGGGAGTTGGGCTAGGGAAGAGATACTACCTTCTGAGCCTTAACTTACTTAAAAATGCTATGTTAGCTTGAAGCAATTGAATTTGCTACCAGAATCTATTATCTCTTTAATCTGAGTTCCCAGAACACTTACACATGCCTCTGTCATGTTATTAACACATTATTTATAACACCTTATAGGATTTTGTCTCCTTGCTAGATTGAACTGCTCATGACTAGGGAACACAGTATCTTAAACATTTGTCTTTTCAGTACTTGGTGCATTTCCTAATGCAAGTAATGGTGATCGCACGAGTTTCAGTTGCCCTGTTAATTTTGATCTTGGAGCATGTAAAAAGCTGATTCAGAGATACTGGTCCTACATTCTTTTACTATATCTACCAAATTAAAGTTAACTGTGAGTGAGCTGGCTCTTTTGTTACCTACCCATAGCATGTCTGACACATCTAGTTCTGTTCTTTCATGCACGGATTTTCTCCTAAGGAGGCTACATTTTTCTGTTTACCGTTTTATACTTTTAATTTCCCAATGATGGCTCCAATATTGTGATTGACATCCAAAAATTCCAGGCATGACTAATGTAAGGAGGACTTAACATTAGCTGTAGGATTTTTCTGGGTTTTTTTTCTTTTCTTTTACTGTCAGTATGTTTTCCTATCATTTCATTTTTAAAATCTTTATCTTTTCTGTGCTTTTTAAAAAAAACTCTGCTTTATTTGGTGATGGACTCTTCTGATAGGGCCTTGCACTTGTTAAAATCTCTCAGCCTATAGAAAAAAGAAATAATAATATAGAAAACCTTTTTAAAATCTATAGGTGGAAACCTGGAGTTGGGGCCATTCCGTTTCTCTTCCTCCCCTCCCCCATCTTGTTTTGGCACTTTAAGTTTACATGGCTAAAAATAAGCCAAAAGTTGAAACAAATGTCGTAAGAGCCATATTGCCAATATGTGTGTTCGTATTATAGAGCAGACCAGTTCCTGAAATGTCTGTGTAGAATACTAAACTATATTGATATTTCACTATATTTTTATTCTTTGGCAATCTTGAGTTTAAAGTGTTACTGCTATTATTTCATTAAAATTGTGACCTTTCAGTATTTATTTAGTGAGGATTAAAAACTAAAGGTAAAAGCAGCAGGACTTAGCCTCTGCTTGGTCCCTGGGCTCATAGTATCTAACTCTTCCCCTTTCCCACAATATTCTGGCCACACTGGTCTTTCAGTTCTGCCTTTCATCCTGCCAAGGCCTTCTTGCCTCAAAGTCCTTTTTTTTAAAGTTTTTCTCTTTTTAAGATACTTCCTTTTTCCCCACCCCAAATCTATTCATTCTTCAGGACACCTCTTAAATGTGTCATTTTTTCATGGTAACCTTTCTTGACCTCCACAGTGCTGTGCCTGTGTCTGCACTCTGAACTTCTCCACAGCACCTATTCCAATAGAAGCCACAGAACCAAAAGTTTAAAAAGGTCAGGGACCCCACTGGTAATGACAGTTTGAACCACTATCATTTTAGTGTAATACCTAACACAAAAATGTATTTAGTTATTGAATTCATGAACAGTAAGATTGCATATGACAACTTTTTATATTTTAAAAGTAAAGTGCATTTTGAAATAAAATGTATACATTTCAAAATAAGTTTTAATCTGTTTCTAATCTTTGTTTTTAGATGTTAAGGAAGAAGAAAAATCCAAGGACAATAGTGGTGAAAAAACAGATACCAAAGGGTAAATGATTTTCCTTATCTAGTAATTTTTATATGCTATAAAAATAATAAACACATCTATTCGGGGGTATATGTGTGTATTATGTACTTCAGGAATACGGGACTGAGCCTAAGGACATCGGTAAGTTCTATGAAATGTCATGAATTTAGTCTCTGTTGGTACCTGCAGTGGTACATAACACAACATATGCCATCTTAACTGTTGGTTTATATGTCATCCATTTGACTCCTCTGTTATTTAAGTACCTTACTTTAAAAAACTACAAAGACTAGTATTAATCATTATTCATTATCATAACTAAATAAATCAATTTATATTCTTGTACATAATTTATCTGAGACTGTTGCTATTAATTTTTATATATGCACTCATGGTTTACAGTAGTGCTCTTATTTCTGTGTATATGTTTTTTTAGTGTTGTGAGGTAAGTAAATTTAAGAAACATTGCGTTAACCTAATTTTTAAGTGAAAACGTAATTGAAGATTTTATCACCAGAAAGCATAGTAAATGTTTGGTCACGTGTAATTTTGTGCTAGCCTTTGCGGGGTAACTTGGAATAGTTCTGAAACCACTAGAAAGATAAAGGCATTCATTACTTCAAAAACACTTAAGGCATTGTCAGCTAACATGTTTCTCGGCCTGAGCCTACACAATCTGATCAAAAGAATGGGTTGGTGCATTTAAACCAAGATTGTGCCATTTTTTATTTTTCACATTGTCTTCTTTTAATAGAGCCAAATCAGAACAGCTCAGCAACCCTTGAATTTGAAAGTCTCACCAACTTCAGAAAATCATTAAGAAGAGAAAATATTGGGAAGAAAATGTTTTCAAAAGACGTCTGGCTTCATTTTCTACTACTTTGGCATGGACTGTATTTATTTTCAAATGGCTTTTTTCGTTTTTGTTTTTCTTGGCAAGTTTTATTGTGAGTTTTTCTAATTATGAAGCAAAATTTCTTTTTCTCCACCATGCTTTATGTGATAGTATTTAAAATTGATGTGAGTTATTATGTCAAAAAACTGATCTATTAAAGAAGTAATTGGCCTTTCTGAGCTGATTTTTCCATCTTTTGTAATTATCTTTATTAAAAAATTGTACTTGGATTGTCTTTTGTCTGTTTATTACAATATGAAGTCTTGTTTCAGAGGCTAATGACATGACCATTTCTATAGAATTAGAATACACTAGAGGTGAAAGATAATGATTACAGCTTGAAGGTATCTATTTACTACTTCTTTGGAAGAGTATTTACAGTGATTATTATTTCTTTTTGCAACAGAAATTCTACCACCTTACCCTGGATAGTTTGGCCAGTCTGTTGGTGAAGATTGACATCGCATTATAGTTTATCCATGAAATTAATAATACAAGTTGTGCAGTTGAGATATAGGAATTGTCTTTGAACTAAACCAAAAGTTCTCAAAAATTAGAAATGGAAATTCTGAATTGAAAGAAAAAACTGATTAGAATTGATGTTGACCAGACTTGATGGCATTATATTGTCAGTTTAAAATGAAACCTATTTAAACAAAACTTGGTTCTTTTACTGCACTTACATTGTATCCAGGTTCCATTATTACACCCAGGTTTCCAAATCAAAGACATTAAACACTTTAAAAAGCGATTTATCATTCAACAACTATTTAAGTGCCCATTTTAAGATTTGTGGAATGTAACTGAATATAATGGAAAAATGTTTTCACCCACAGCTTACATTCTAGTGACAGGAAGCAGACAAGTGGGATAATTTCTACTAAGATGTGTAAAGGAGAAAATAGATATTTTAGGAACTTGCCAAAATTGGTGAAATTTTTCTTTTTGCCAGCCAGGCCCAAATTGATTCTTTTAAGATAAAAATTATAGAATACTAGGTGGTAGTTCAGTCTAAAATATTTCCCTAAAACCCTCTGTTAAATATTTCAGACATGCACCTAGATTTTTGTAATGAACAGCTGTGTATCTACCCATATTTAGCAAATGTTTCACTTTTGCCATATTTCAAGTGTTTTTTTCTTAAAATACACAGAAATTGAAGCCCTTTTTATGTTCTTTGTCATTTAGAATTTTCCTCCCTCCCAATCTTCAGAAGTAACCACTATTCTGAAGATTGTGGATATCTTATCCAGGTTTTTGCCCTTATGCTACGTATTTGTTAGCAATCCATAAACCTTTATTACATTAGAAACTAAAGAACTCAGTCCCCTTCATTAGGGGAATAATGAGATGTACCCAAGTGTTTGTGAAATGGTATCGCGTATGTACACTTTTATAACTTGCTTTTTTCTCATTCAATATTGTGATCTACCCATGTTGATACATCTAAGTATAATTTGTTTTGTCTGTCTTATGTTCTGGTATATGAACATACTAAAATTATGTACTTCGATACTATGGTGAATCTCCTTGGGTTCATTAAGGAGGTTTTATTTTCCTATTTGTAAGTAGAAGTGTTTATTATATAAAACTAAAGCCTCATGAGAATTATCTGAAACAAGCAATTTCAGCCAAGTGATTTGGTACAGCACTAATAAAAGAGAAACCAGTAAATTCAAACAATAACCAGACCTGTTGGAAGAACAAAGACCCCCATTTATAATAGCAATAACAAAAATTTCAAGAAATAATGTGTAAAAAAGCTATGGTTCTGTTGTATAGTTAAGATCAGCGTAGCAAGGTAGGATGTCTAAATAAATACCATAAATCACTTAAAAATTAATATAGTATAAAAATTTATATTTTAAATTGGTGAAGAAAGATTATTCCATAAGTGGTGTTGGGGGGCGGGGGGTGACCACGAGTTTCAGGTCCTCCGCCAGAAGAATAAGATTTAAATTGGGGGAAAAAGATGAAACCATGACTTTATGCATGAAGGATGTGAACTGGGAAAGAAATTTTTTTTTTTTTTTTAATACAAAAAGATCTTTAACCTCGCTTAGGGAATGTAAATTAAAAGCTGTAGAGATACTTTCTTTTTTTTAACCTGACTTTTTAAACCTATCATTTTAAAGATTAAAAACAACTAGACAAGAGTTAGGAAACTTATGTGTAAGTCAGTAAAACTTCTTAAGTTAACTTAATATTCTATGTCAAAATTACAAATACAAATAATGCAGAATTCTATTTTGAGAAATTTAAGATTTTATGTGCAAATAACTTTTAGAAAACTTCATTATGCAACATTATTATAAGATTAAAACCTAAATGCAGTAGGGGAGAGTAAAATGATAATACTGTGCAGACCTAACAAGCATGATATAATGAGAATACATCATCACGATATGTTAGGTGAGAAAGCAAGAAAGATGTGGGACTCATGGCATGACATACTGCTACCTTTTGTATAAAAAGAAAAAATGCACAAAATTAATTGTTCAAATAATATAAAAATAATAGGAAAGAATCATGCAACTGGTTAGTTGTGGGGCATTGGCTGCTTTCATGGGAATTTGAGTGCTAGACCATATGGATATTAATACCTTTACAAAAGTGGTTAGTTAATAAAAAATGCAAGCAGATAATTCCTGGTCAGAGGGTTAGAAATTTTATTCAACTTTACACCTTCCTTTTCCGTGTCTCAAATTATCTCTTAAAATGTCTTGGAGATTCATTCAGTTCAGGACTGCTGGAACAATAGTGTCTGTCTTAATGTCATTTCTTAACAGGAGTAGGAAGACTTGCTGTGTGGCTGAAAGCCCCACTGCTGAAAATAAGATTATATAAAGGTCATCTGGAAGAATTATGTGAAATTGTCTTGGGAAAAGTAGCAACTACCACTATCATTGCATTTTTTAAAGTAACATTTTAAAACAAAGAAAGACTTTAACTCAAAAAAGAAAGTTTTTAATTCATTTAACGAGGATGTTGCTGTGTTGTCCTTAATGTTTCTTATTTCTGCATGGCACCCATCTACCAAAGCCACTAGCGCTCTGTCAGTGGGTGATTCTTTGAAATTCTTACACGAAAGTCATTCACCTGCATCTTCTGGTTTCTGTGGCTTTGGTACAGAAATACTGCTGACATTTCTCTATCTGGGATTCATATTATAACATTTCTTATTTATATTATGGTATCAATGATAGAGGTTTTGAGGTTTTAAATGAAAACTTAGTGTGTACTATCACAGCAGTAACCGTTTCAATAGCTTAAGATCTCTTTTTATTCGCCATAATCTCAAGCAAAGTTACTAACCTCTGTGCCTCAGTTCCTTCATATTTAAAATGAGGGAAACGGTAATAGTCCCTACCTCGGGTTTCTTGTGAGGTAGGGACTGAGTTAAGGGGGCTAAGTGAGGGGATTGAGTTAATACATAGTGAATGCTAAGTGTTAGCTGCTATTACAGTTGTTATAAAGCAGGGTAGATGGGGCCAAACTGATGCAGGGGACATTAAAAAGTTTTAAATATTTAAGTGTTCTTGTAGATATCAGCTGGTTTGTATTTGAGCCTTTTGTTGCAGTTTGATGCCTACTAGTATCAAACTACTAGGTCATAGTGGCTAGCGAAACAATCTTTTGAGACCTGATTTTACTAAGGAAGCAAATAAGATTTGGCAAATTTAGGGGGATCTTAGTGCCCCGTAATTTACTCGAGGATAATCTCAAGCAAAATGGTTGTGAAGAGATTGTGGAAAAAATAAGACTATTATATTGTTATTACTGGCTATTCACATGAGTAGCAGTGTTAACGTGGAGAAAATAATGCTCAGTAGTAGGATTACATTTAGAAGCTGCTCAATTGCATTTCTCCACTACACCACAAGATGGCAGATACTCCACTTTAAATTTTTTTGTATTTGTGCATTTTCTCTTGTAGTCACTTGGTCTATTCAACCAGCAGAGTAACGTATTAACAGGTTCTTTTGAATGCAATATTGGATTAAAAACTATTTGAATCAAACTGCATTTCAGTATAATGATTTAGATTTTTCTTAAGTATAACAATTATAACACTAATTCCTAAGCTTTACATTCATAAAATGTGGTAGAGTGTATGTGGTAGTAACTAGTTACTTGTAACATTTCTAGTTAAAAGTAGAAAGGAACTGAATATTAGGGCCAAAATAATTTTCTGTTTTGGCTGGTAGTGAAATCAGTAATATACACACAGGGAAAGGATTAAAATTTACTTCTAGGAATTATAGCTTAATATAGTGAAGTTAACATTCAGGGGCATCAGATTCTTGTGCCACAACTTCTATTGAGCTGAGTACCTAACCCCTTTGGTCTTTGAACACTTGCAGAGTTGTGTTGAAGGTTATTAATAAAATATTCTTTTTGGTAGAATAAATAAGGGAGAGCAGACTCCTTGATTAGATTCTGTAATTTGCTCTTTTTAATAATTTAAGAATATTTTACTTTAAATGTTGAAGAAATATGTAATTATGTCTAAGGTAAAATTGATAGCAGAATTCTGAATAGGTAAAACTTTGGCCATGCCCATCTGGTAAACCAGTGGTTTGTGTTTGGGAATGAGTTGAACAAAGTTAGGATTACAGTCTAAGACTCTAATCTCTTTTTGGGTTGTGAATTTCTGGTTTCTCTTGATAAACAGTTGCTTCCAGGTTCTCTCATGTATCACCTAAATGGTCATATTTTGTTTCTTCAGAAACCAACATTTCAAGACTCACTTCCGGTCAGGCGGCATATAGTTAATAGGTTGATGTACAGGTTAAAACTTTTCAATAGACAGGAAAGTACAGAGAGGCAGTTCCTATAGTAAAAGAGAACAAATGATTAAAATTGCTTCTTTTTAACAAATAGCAAAAAGCCATATTTCTGGCAACCAATAAATGATGTTTGATTTAGAGAGATAAGAATTTCTCCTTTGACTTTTTTAAAAATTGCATTTATGCTATGCCCTTAAGTGAGAAAGGCACTTCATGAATCCCCTTATTCTGCAGTCTAGCAGGAAAGTCAAACCTGTGTTGCCTGTGACAAAATTCTAGTCATTTTCTCAGTGTCCTGCTAGGGCACTGATACTATATCCCATCCAGAAGATTCCCTTCTCCCTCTACCTGGGCTCTAAATAATCTACTCACACACACCTGTGTGGGGATGCCTCTTGCCCTCAGACTCTGGCTTCCTATGTCGTGTTCCCCGCCAAGTGGATGGATGCCCCCCTCAACCTGCTCTGACTCCGCTAACCCACTCTGAGACTCCTCTAGTTGCAGGCACCTACCTTAGTCTGCCTCACCTAATAGTTTTTTTTTTAATCAAATTCTTTCAGAAAGAGAAGGTAATGGAAGAGAAGAGGGCAAGCAAGAGAATAGAATTGGAGTCTTATCTCTGCCACTATTAGTGCCTGACTTAAGGCAAGTTATTTAACCTCATTATTCTTTAGTTGCCTAATTTGTAAAATGAGAATGATAATATAATGACGGTGATCTCCTAGGTTTCTTATGAGAATGACATAAGGTAATGCCCGCAAAGTGCTCAGTGACTACCTGGTATATTTTAAGTGCTTATTTTATGTTAGTTCTTGTAAATACCTAAATTGTATTCTATAGATCAGAATAATATTTGGCATTTGAGGTTAATCTGTGATTTCTGGGTTGGCCTGAATTTTGAATGTTGGACCAATGGATTCAATGTAACTAGAACATACTTTTTAAAAATTAAATCTGTCATGATTTGGAAATTGCACATCTTATCATAGCTAACATAACTTTGTCTCCAAACATTTTCCAGCAACAAAAATGAAAAGTACAACTTTATATGAGTGAAAGACTGAGTGAATGAGAATATGAGTATCCTTTTGAAAGCAAGATGCAAGGTTTTGATGACAACATTTTAGCAATTATGTATCATGCTTCACAAGGATACTGACTCCAGGGTGCTATAAATACACATGGAAAACACACAGCTCAAAAGAAGGAAAAGACTCTTTTATAACAAGTGTGAAAACTGACTACTATTTCTCCCTACCTCTTGCCCTCTGAGAGAAAAGAAAGAGGTGTTTGTATATATGAGGGATGTGTGGAACTGTAAATTTTGTGTTTTTAAGCCTAATTTAAAAAAAAATTGTTGACACACACAAAATTAGTTTCAACATGTACATTTTAGTGTTATTTGCAATTAACAGCCGAGATATTTACCCTGAAAAATTTATTTAACCAAATGGTAGCATCAAAGCAAGCTGGCTTCTCTCCTCCCCACAAAAAAACAAAACCAAGTATACAGTGCTGAGATTATCACCAGCAACATGCTAGAACTCAAATATGAGGATGAGATAGTTCCTGGGGCCACAGAGAAATGAAAAAACTCTGAGCAGACAGTAAGAGAATTGGACGTCCATGTCTGCAACACCCTTTCCCCTAATCTGTCTGGCACCAAGTACAGGGAAAATTTCCCCCCGACTCACAGTTTCTACAATGGAAAAAGTGAGATTGAGGGAGACAGCCAGCTTTGTCACCATCCTGGGTTCCCTGGAAGGAGAACTGCCACTGCCTCAACCAACAGGAAGCACTTGGAGTGCCAGAAGAGAGTAATTCCCTGGGGGAAGCCAGAGACAAAGGGGAGAGGTGAGACTATGATCCCTAGTCCTGGAAGCTCTGCTCTGTAACCCGGTCAATGGTGATGCCAAATCAGAGTGGCTGCTCAGCAGTGTCACACTGTAGGAGGTTTGTTCCACAGGTCCTCTAGGCACAACCACCACATTACCAGGATATCCCCTTTGGGATCTCTTTCATTTGGGACGGGTGACACTCAGTTTGCTTACTAGAACTGAGGCAAACCCGGGCTTAAGACACCATCTAGTGCCAAAAAGGAGGCAGTGTGCCAAATGGGGAGAAAAAAAAAAGAAAAAGAAAAAGGAAAAAAAAAAAAAAAAGAAAAGAAAAAGGAAAAAAAAAAAAGAAAAAGGAAAAGAAAAAAGAAAATCAACAGATAAATTATAAAGAACCCCTAAGTAAACATATTCAATAAAAACCAAAACAGGCCAGACAGACAAGACTGGAATAAATAATTAATCCTTCAATGCAAAGACTTAGATGTACATCCACAAAATGCAAGAGCAAGCAGGGAACTATGACCTCCCCAAGCAGACAAGGCAAGGAACTAGTGACTGACCCTAATGAGACAGTGATTTGTGAGCTCTCTGACCAAGAATTCAAAATAGCAGTTGTAAGGAAATTCAGTGATCTCCAAGATGATACAGAAAAGCAATTCAAAAATTTATCAGGCAAATTTAACAAAGAGATTAAAATAATTTAAATTGGAAATACTGGGACTAAGAATACATTTGCTGAGAAATATATTTGCTGGACTGAGAAATACATTACTTCTCAACCGCAGAATGGATCAAGCAGAGGAAAGAATCAGTAATGCTGAAGGCTAGCTATTTGAAAATATGCAGTCAGGAAAGGAAATAGAAAAAGGAATAAAAAGGAATGAAGATCAACTACAAGATACAGAAAATTATCTGTAAAAGACCAAATCTAAGAATTATTGGTGTTCAAGAGGGAGTTGAGCAAGAGCAAGGGGTGTAAGGCTTAAAGAAATAATAACAGAAAACTTTCCAAAACTTGAAAAAGACATAAATATTCAGGTGCAGGAAGGTGAGAGAACATCAGACAGATTTGACCCAAATAAGACTTTTTTAAAACATATAATGATCAAACTCTTAAAAGTCAAGGACAAAGAGAGGATCCTAAAAGCAGCAAGAGAAAAGAAGCAAATGACATATAAAGCAGCCCCAATTCATCTGGCAAAAGACTTTTCAATGGAAACCATACAGGCCAGCAGAGAGTGAGTGGGATGACAATTTCAAAGTCCTGAAAGGAAAAACAAACAAACAAAAAAACTTGTATGCAAGAATACTGTGTCCAGCAAAGCTATCATTGAAATATAAAGGAGAGATAAAGTCTTTCACAGGCAAACAAAATCTGAAAGAATTCACCACAGCCAGACCCATCTTATATGAAAAGATAAAGGGAATTCTTCAGTCTGAAAGAAACAAAACTACTAATGTGGAAAAAGAAAACCTTTAAAGGTATAAAACCCAATAGTAAAATTATGTATATGGAAAGACCCAGAATACTCTAATAGTGTAATTTTGGTGTGCAGTCCACTCATAACTCTAGTATGAAGCCCCAAAGACAAATATATCCAAAACAATAATAGCTAGAGCAACTTGTTAAAAGATAGGCAATATAGGCCGGGCTCACACCTGTAATCCCAGTAGGGTCTTATAACTGGAAATCAACAACAAGAGGAATCTTGGAAAATACACAAACACACGGAAATTAAACAACATGCTCCTGAATGAGCAATGGATCAATGAAAAAATTAAGAAGGAAATTTAAACATTGCTTGAAACAAATGCAAATGGAAATACAACATATCAAAATCTATGGGGTTTGGCAAAAGCATTACTAAGAGAGAAGTTTATAGCAATAAATGCCTATCTCAAAAAGTATAATGACTTCAAATTAACAATCTAATGAGGCACCTCAAGGAACTAGAAAAGCAAGAACAAACCAAACCCAAAATTAGTAGATGGAAATAAATAGTAAAGATTAGCACAGAAATAAATGAAATAGAGGGAAAAAAAAACCACAGAAAATTAATGAAACAAAAAGTTGATTTTTGAAAACATAAACAAAATTGACAAACTTTTAGCTAAATTAACTAAAAATGGAGAGAAGACTCAAATAAATAAAATCAGAATCAACAAAGGAGACATGAAAAACAAACGCCACATGTACTCATTATTAAATTGGAACTAACTAATGAGACACATGTGCACAGAGGGAAATAAAACTCAGTGGAAATCAAACAGGGAGAAAGGAGGGGAGGGGCAAAAACCTACCTTATAGGTATAATGAACACTTTAAGGGTTATGGGCACACCTATAGCCATACCTCAAACATTACAAAAGTGATCCATGTAACCAAAAACATTTGTACCTCCTTAATATTTTGAAATGAAAACAATTTAAAAAGGAGACATAATAACTGAGACCTCAGAAATACAAAGAATCATTAGAAACTATTATGAACAATATATGTCAACTAATTGGAAAACCTAGAAGAAATAGATAAATCCCTGTTCACATACAACCTACCAAGATTGAACCATGAAGAAATAAAAAGCTTTAACAAATGAATAACTAGTAATCATATCAAAGCTAAAATAAAAATTCTCCCACCAAAGAAAAACCCAGGGTCTGATGTATTAACTGCTGAATTCTACCAAATATTTAAAGAACTAATTCCAATCCTATTCAAACTCTTCAAAAAAATTGAAGAGGAGGGAATCATTCCAAACTTATTCTAAAAGGCCAGCATACCATAACTAGACATGGACACAACAAAAAAGGAAAACTACAGACCAATATTACTGGTGAACATAGATACAAAAATCCTCAACAAAATAGTAGTAAACCAAATGCAACAACATATTTAAAAAGATCATTCACCATGATCAAGTGGGATTCATCCCAGGGATGCAAGGATGGTTCAACATAAGCAAATCAATAAACGTAACACACCACATTAACAAAATCAAGAACAAAAACCATATGATTATTTTAACAGATACCAAAAAAGCATTTAATAAAATCCAACATCCCTTTATGATAAAAACCTCATCAAAATGGGTGTAGTAAAGGAACATATTTCAAAGTAGTAAAGGCCATCTATGACAAGCCCATGGCTAACATTGTATTGAACAGGGAAAAATTGATGGCCTTTCCTCTAAAGACTGGTACAAAACAATGATGATCACTTTCACTGCTATTGTTCAACATAATCTCGGAAGTCTTGGCCACAGCAATTAGACAAGAGAAAGAAATAAAGGGCATTCAAATTGGAAAGAAAGAAGTCAAATTAGACTTGTTGTCTAACCATACACAAAAATCAAATCCATTCTTGGGATACTTTACTTAATAGAATGGGTTCCAACTCTCTCTAGGAGAACAAAAGGGATTCTATATCACCGTTATTTCTTATGGCTGAGTAATACTCCATGGTATACATATACCACAGTTTATTAATCCATTCATGAATTGATGGGCATTTGGGTTGTTTCCACATCTTTGCAATTGTGAATTGTGCTGCTATAAACATCAGCAAATTGGTTTCCCTGATCATCACCTAAATGCACATTTGAGAATGACACCATTTGGGTATCAGACTGAAGTGGGGGGTGGGGGGAGGGGATGGGGGTATAACTACATGATGAGTGCAATGCACACTGTCTGGGGAATGGACACGCTTGAAGCTCTGACTTGAGGGGATGGGCGGTACATGGGCAATATATATAACCTGAACTTTTGTACCCCCATAATAAGCTGAAATAAAAAATAAATAAATAAATAAAAATAAAATCAAATCAAAATGGATTAAAGACTTGAATCTAAGACCTGAAACTATGAAACTACTGGAAGAAAACACTGGGGAAATGCTCCAAGATATTGGTCTGGTCAAAGATATCTCATGCAAGACCTCAAAAGAACAGACATGATCTTATATGTAGAAAATCTTAAAGACTCCACCAAAAAACTATTAGAACTGATAAACAAATTCAGTAAAGTTGCAGGGTACAAAATCAACAAACAAAAATCAGTATCGTTTATATAAGCAAATAGTGAAAAATCTGAAAAAGAAATAAAAAAGCAGTCCCATTTACAATAGCCACAAAATTTTTTTTTAAAACCTAGGAATCAAACTAACCAAAGATATGAAAGATCTAAACAAGAAAAACTATAAAACTCTCTTGAAAGAAATAGAAGAGGACACATAAAAGGGGAAAGATATTCCATACTCATGGATTTTAAGAATAAATATTGTTAAAATGACAATACCCAAAGCAGTTTAAAGATTCAATGCAGTCTCTAACAAAATTTCAATGACATTCTGTGCAGAAATAAGAAAAATAATCCTAAAATTTATGTGGAACCAGAAAAGAGCCCAAATAACCAAAGCAATCCTGAGCAAAAAGAACAAAGCTGGAGGCACCACACTACCTGACTTCAAAATTTATTGCAAAGCTATCGTAACAAAACAGCATGATACTGGCATAAAAATAGACACATTGACCAATGGGACAGAATAGAGAACCCACAAAACCCAGCATTTACAACCAACTCACCTTCGAAA
This sequence comes from Eulemur rufifrons, assembly GCF_041146395.1. Lineage (NCBI taxonomy): Eukaryota > Metazoa > Chordata > Mammalia > Primates > Lemuridae > Eulemur > Eulemur rufifrons. The sequence goes on along the minus strand of NC_090997.1, from coordinate 66,474,575 downwards.
AAAGCACCGAGAACTTACAATGGGGAAGGACAGTCTCTTCAATAAATGGTGCTGGGAAAACTGGATAACCATATGCAGAAGAATGAAACTAGAAAATTACCTCTCACCGTACACAAAAATCAAATCAAGATGGATTAAAGATTTGAATCTAAGTCCTAAAACTATGAAACTACTAAAAGAAAACATTGGGGAAATGCTCCAGGATATTGGTCTGGGCAAAGATTTCTCATGCAAGACCTCAAAAGAACACGCAGCCAAGCTGAAATAGACAAATGGCATTGCATCAAGCTAAAAAGTTTCTGCACAGCAAAGGAAACAATCCACAAAGTGAATAGACAACCCACAGAATGGAAGAAAATATTTTCAAACTATCCACCTGACAAGAGATTAATAACCAGAATATATAAGGAGCTCAACTCACTAGCAAAAAAACCAAATAATCTGATTAAAAAATGGGCAAAAGATCTGAAGACATTTCTCAAAAGAAGATATACAAATGGTCAACAGGTATATGAAAAAATGCTCAACATTATTAATCATCAGAGAAATACAAATCAAAACCACAATAAGATATCACCTCACCCCAATTAATATGGCTTGTATCAAAAAGAAAAAATAGGTGCTGGGGAGGATATGGAGAAAGGGGAACCTGCATGCATTGTTGGTGGGAATGTAAATTAGTACAGCCATTATAGAAAACTATATCGCAGTTTCTCAAAAAAACAAAATAGAACTACAATATGCTCTAGCAATTCCACTACTGGGCATATATGCAAAAAAAGGGAAATCAATATATCAAAGAGATATCTGCACTCCCATGTTTATTACAGCACTATTCACAATAGCCAAGACATGGAACCAACCTGAATGCCCATCAATGAATGAAAGGATAAAGAAACTCTGGTATACATATACAATGTATTATTATTCAGTCATAAAAATGAATGGAATTCTGTCATTTGCAGCAATACGAATGGAACTGGGAGTCATTATGTTAAGTGAAATAAGCCACATACAGAAAGACAAATATTACATGTTCTAACTCATAAGTGAAAGCTAAAAAAGTGGATTTCATGAAGACTGAAAATACATTTGTGGTTACAAGAGGCCAGGAAGTGTATGGAGTGGGGGAAAGGAAGAGAGGTTGATTAATGGGTACAAATATACAGTCTAGTAAAAGAAATAAAACTTAGGGTTTAAAAAATTTCAATAGATTCAGGGGGTATAGGTTTTTGTTACATGGATATATTGCAGAGTGGTGAAGTCTGGGCTTTTAGTGTACCTGTCACCTGAATAATGTACGTTCTACTCCATAGGTAATTTTTCATCCATCCCCCTTCACATCCTCACTGCTTCTGAGTTTCCAATGTCCTTTACACCACTCTGTATGACCATGTGTACCCATATCTTAGCTTCCACTTACAAGTGGGAACATGCAATATTTGATTTTCCATTCCTGAGTTATTCCACTTAGGATAATGGCCTCTAGTTTCATCCAAATTTCTGCAAAAGACATTATTTCATTCTTTTTTATGACTGAGTAGTATTCCATGTGTGTGTGTGTGTGTGTGTGTGTGTGTATTTATACACATACCACATTTTCTTTATCCACTCATTGGTTCATGGGCACTTAGATTGATTTCATATCTTTGCAATTGTGAATTGTGCTGCAATAAACATATGTGTGCAGGTGACTTTTGGTATAACTACTTCTTTTCTTTGGGGTAGATACCCAGTAATGGGATTGCTGGACCGAATGGTAAATCTAGTTAGTTCTTTGAGAAATTGAAGACCTACTTTTTGATAGATCAGTAAGGTAACTATAGTTTACAATAATCTATTGTATATTTCAAAATAGCTATTAATAGAAGAGAATAATTTCAATGTTTCTAGTTTAAAGAAAAGACAAATATTTAAGGTGATGGATATCCCAAGTACACTGATTTAATCTTTACAAATTAAATGAATGTATTAAATCATCACCTGTACCCTGAAAATATTTATATCTATTATATATCAATTTAAAAAAATTTAAAAAATCTTTAAGAAATTATGGTTTATTAATTCAATGAAACACCAATTATTCCATAAAAGTTATGATGTAAGTCTATATTTTCTTTTTTTTTTCTTTTTTGTTTGTTTTTCAGTCTATATTTTCGACATGAAAATATATTGATATATATTAGCAAGAAAAAAGCAGATTACATAACAAACACATGATGTGATTACATTGTGTTCAGATGATAAATACACCTGCATGGAATCTGTAGGGAGGAGTAAAAGTCAAAATATTAACAGTAATTGTTTTTATATGATAAAATTAATGTGATTTTTAATTTCTTCTATTTATCTCTATTTTAAAATTTATCTTCAATGAAAATATATATTAGTTTGATAAAACAGTTTCTTAAAACAACTCAGTGACTGCAAAATGGGATAAACTTTCTATCACGGAAATACTGTTAAGATTTTCTAGCTCCCAGATAACAGAGGAAAGCTGGAGATGAACAATTTCCACAAAGAAGCAAACTTTAGGATTCTCTGTGTTTTATGTTTTCCAACCAGAATCTTGAAGAAATCCAAAACCGTAACTGTAGAGCATTTGCTGACAATTGAGGCCCTGTTGAGAAAGGCCTGCTGGAGACCCAGCACAGAGCGAAGGGAAACATCAGATTGCTGACCTGTCCCTTGGAAAGGGTCCAAAGGAGTCTCCAGGGATTGCACGTGTTAGCTAGTCAATCTGGATTTCACTCAAGAAAAGCTGAAAATCCATCACAAGGCACCGGATCAACATTTAAGCTCATGTCTCCCATAGCCCTCTCCACAGATACTAGTTCCTGGTGTATTAGCAGTTGATAAAACAAGAAAAGGGTTGCATGCTCTAAGAATTTTGGGACGTGTTAGATTAAATGTTGAAAAGCTTATTTTCAGGAGCACCTTCACAGAAACTTAAAATAGGTGCAGATGTGCTCGCTGATCTCTCAGAGAGAGGTATCACATTCACATTTCTCTAATTTACTGACCCCAGGACACTTTTTCTCCAAAAGCATCTCAGAGGAAAATGCCAATAACCTGGACTAGCTCTAACTAAAGAGCTATGTAGGCCCAATCAATGAGGTAAACTGCAGGAAGACATTCTGAGGCTGTGTAAAACGGCCCGGAAGTGGCAGAAGGAATTCAATGTGGACTAGAAGATAATATAAGAATACAAAGTCACAATACTAATGTTAGTAGTATTCATTCTTTTCTAAAAATACTTTGTTTGTGTAGGAGTGATACATGATTATTATAAAAAGTAAGTAGCATAGAAATGTAGAAAGAAAAAATTAAAACTCACTTTTGATGCTATCATAAGTAACCATTAGAAACCATATTCAGAAAACATAATTTTAAGCACTTTACCTACCTACCTCTATATATGTACTTATACATTCATTTTTATTGAATCACAATCTATACATGGTGTTCTTTAACCTGTGGGTTTTAAATGTTTGTTCCAAAATATTTTCCATGTCAATAAATACAAATCTACCATTCTTTAAAGGGTGCATAGTTTTCCTTTACATGAATGTGCTACAATTTGCTAATTAAATTCCCCCTTGATGGACATCTATGTTGTTCCCAATGTATTGACAATGTAATGGACACTATCAATTATCTATTCCTTAAGATTCTTTTCCACTATTTTCCATGGAAGAAGGCTTACCTAGATCTCCTCCTAACTTTTAAAAATGATTCCTCTACTTTCTTTTGCTTTTTCCTAACTATGGATGTTCTCCCAAGTTTCTGCTATATAATTCTAGAGAGTTTGTCTATTCTCATGGAATAGACAAGTATGTGGTCCTTTAGTTCATAACTCTAATCCCAATATGTAGCCTCCTCTAACCTTTCACATGTGTTCCAGTACTGTGTTTCCAACTGCATTCTACACATCTTTACTTGGATATCCTGCCGTCACTACAAACTCACCATGTTCAATAATAAATTTCATCAGTTTTTACTCTAAACTGGATTTCTTTCCCAACTACATTATGTGTGTTAGTGGCCTAGACACCTTCTCATCCTTGAATATCTTTCTCCTTCATTTTCTGTATTTAGTCCATTGGCATCTATTTGTTTCTTATTTCATATCTTTTAAATGTTTCCATTTTAAGTCATGTATTAATATTGAGCTTCTATTATATACTAGGTGATATAGACTGAATGTTTGTGTGCCCCCCTCCAAAGTCATATGTTGAAATTCTAACCTCCAATACGATGATATTAGAAGGTGGGGTCTTTGGGAGATAATTAGTTCATGAAGGTAGAGTCCTCATGAATGGGATTAGTGCCCTTATGAAAAGGACCCTTCCATTTGTTTTGTCCTCTGAGGACACAGTGAGAATATGGCTATCTATGAACCAGGTAGTGGACCCTCACCTGGCACCAAATCTTCTGACGCCTTCATCTTGAACTCCCAGCCTCCAGAACTGTCAGAAATGAATGTTTGTTGTTTAAGCCACCTAGTCTATGGTGTTGTATTATTGTAGCCCAAACTAATTAAGACTGTAGGTATTTTAAAAACTTTACAGTTTAGTCTTTACAATAATGTATGCTATTTTCATATCCATTTTATAAGTAGAGAAAGTGAGGTTTAGAGAAGTTGGGTACTTTGCTGGAGGTCACATAGTTCATGAGTGACTGGGCTGAGATTCAAACCCAACTCTTTCTGACTTTGTAGTCCATTCTTCTCCCAGGAACACACATTGTTTTCTTTGAATTGTATTGCAATGATCTTCCTCATTTCCGCCATGGGTGATGGCATCAACCTTCTAGTTTGTTTTCCCTCACTCAAATCTCTTCCTACTTCAATCCACCCTCTCCAACATATCTCTGCTGCCGGGTTAATTTCCCCTGAACCCATCTATCCCAAAGACGTAGGCCCCCCAAAAGCTGTTTATTGAATCTGGCAGGAGAGGGAGCTGTGAGTTTCCAGTAGCTTCATAGAACTTCACCTGTGGGAAAAATTCTTCTGCTCCCTTTACAATTTTCAAAGAGAAAAAAAGAAAGTTATCAATTATCAGAAGAGGCCAAGACAGTTAAAATCTTCAAGAGTACTTGAATGAGTCCTCAAGTCAGGTGAAATCTGGAGAGAAACAGGATGTAGAGAAGGGACGAGCCGGTGGTCTGGATGTTGCCTCCTTTCTCCTCTGTTCGTTCCCCGACACTGAGGGGAGGTGGGTCCCTCTGCACTGCACAGGAGACCAGGTCTGGGAAAACTACCAACAGGCCACGATGGAAACTGGAAAAGGAAACCAATGTTTTGATTAAGCGAATATTTGAAATTATTTCATTCCAAAAAAAAAATCCCAATTAAAGTGCCAAGCATTCAATATTCACAAATAGAAAACAGATGCAACATGTGTTCAATTTGAAGCTGACTTGGGAATAACTCTCTGGAAACTGAGTGAGGACATATTAAACAATATAATTCATAACAGAGCTCTGGAGAGGTTTCTTAGAGGAGACAAAGGGGTACTATACACACATTCAGTTATCCCTAGAGTATGTGCATGAACCAAATGTAGTCAATATGTGTCTGCTGGTTAGCTCTGCAATTTCCACATGCTTTTTAAATGACTGAATTACGACTACTTAAGACACTAAAATCTTCTTTTAGAAATAGATATATATTTTAGAAATATATATATACTGGTAATGTTTTTAGAACCAAATTATAAAAAATAATTAACCAGTGAAAAATATTTTTTTTCTACTTCCCCAGTTCAATGCTTTCCTGAAAAAATTTTTCTCCTTCCTGATTTAGAAAGTGAATTTGGAGCCAAGATTTACTTTCTCTTAGAAAGGAATCTTCAACAAAATTTTCTCATCCTTTGATCCTCTTAGAAAAAATGAAGCTTATCACTCTTCAGAAAACAAAATTTTCTGATAATTTCTTGCATTCCTTTTGCATTAAAGTAAAAGTGGGTTTGGAGTACAAAAATACGATGGTAGTTTTAAAATAAATTGGTATCGGAATAGCTAAATTTTAGCCAATCTTCCATCCAAGTGGATTGAAAAGTTTTAACAGGTCTGTAAAATGCTTCCACATGTTTCTAACCAGAAAGCTAATAGTGGATACCAAATTGTGACATTTTAAAGTTACTCTTGTCATCAATAATTTGTATATTATTGTTGCTTTTGTTCTTTGTTTCAGCAAATGAGATTTCTCACATTTTCAATGCGTTGTTTTAGCAACAGTTCTCACATTCAAAATACAGTCACATAGAATCAATTAAACAGATATATATATATATATATATATATAGACTGCTTGCTATGTAAAAAAACCACTACACTGTGCTGTCATGAACTTTCCATTTGAATTAAACTTTTATACTGTTAATTTATATGTTAATTTTATTGGCTGATTTTTTGAAGCAAATTTTCAATGTGATTTTCTTTACCCTACTTCCTCACTATCCTACTGTACAATTGACCCCTGTACAGTTGTGCCTCTGTAGTCCCAATTAATAGAGTGGATTTAATATGTATATTATGTATCTAACAAAATTAAAAATTACGAATCCTAAAAATTTGGTATAAGATTATAAATGTTAAATAAAATTGGCAATATACATATATAGTATGTAGTCTAAGACTGCTGCAATGTAAACACGTAAGTAAACAGCTAAGGTGTTAGGATAGATTACGTCATTGGTCCCAATCCCCCTGATCCACTCTCCTCCCATATCCACACTGTATCTTTTTTCTTTTTATTAATTTATTTTTCTCCATTTTTTCTTCTTTTTTTGAGACAGAGTCTTGCTCTGTCATCCAGGCTAGAGTGCCGTGGCATCAGCTTAGCTCACAGCAACCTCAAACTCCTGGGCTCAAGCGATCCTCCTGCCTCAGCCTCCCGAGTAGCTGGGACTACAGGCATGTGCCACCATGCCCAGCTAATTTTTTCTATTTTTAATAGAGACGGGGGTCACACTATTGCTCAGGCTGCTCTTGAACGATGGTAATGTATTTGGCCTTGAAGTAAAGTTCAGTGAATTGAAATAAGGATGATGATAACAGCAGAGCCGATGTTTTCATTTATTAAACATTAATTCAATCAGTATCTGTTGAGTTACCTACAAAGTGTATGACACTGTGCTACCCATGACAGAAGTGAAACAGATACGTGTGGCTTCAAACATTGTTGTGCCTAGCAGGAGGAGCAGGCAGGGATGCTCTTGGGTGATCTTAAGGACTCTCCACCTTGAATCCACAAGCATATGAGATGATGGAAGAAGTTGAATGTAAGTGTTGGAAAGACATGTGTTTGCTTTTCAAGCTTTTCTAATTTTATTGTGGATAAACGGTACCTTTTCCGAAGAGCACTAATTTTCTTCTTGGTTTTTCTATTCGAACAAGAGGAAGATAAAATCTTTATTTTCCTAAAAACAGGATACATTTAACAATCCTGCATATCTTTCCAAGGAAGAACCTCCTAGGCAAGTATTTTTTTTTTTTTATTTCAGGACATTATGGGGGTACAAACATTTTGGTTACATGTTATAACTTTGCCTCGCCCAAGCCGAGATTGGAGGCGTGCCCTCCCCCCTACAGTGCTCACCCTGCCCATTAGTTGTGCGTTTACCCACCCCCATTCCTCCAACCCCCAATGAATATTACTACCATGTGAACACTTTAGTGTTGATCAGTTAGTGCCAATTTGATGGTGAGTACACGTGGTGCCTATTCTTCCATTCTTGTGATACCTCACTTTGGAGGATGGGCTCAAGCTCTATCCAGGAAAATATAAGAGGTGCTAGAAAACCATTGCTTTTTTTGTAATTGAGCAGTATTCCATTGTATACATATACCCAATTTTATTAATCCACTCAGGGATTGACGGGCACTTGGTTTGTTTCCACACCCTTGCAATAGTGAATTGTATTGCCATAAACATTCGAGTGCAGATGTCTTTTGTTCCTTTTGGTGGATGCCTAATAGGGCTATTGCTACATCAAATGGTATTTCTAGGCAAGTATTTTCTGAGAAGTAGTTGAGGTAGTTATGTTCTCCCTTCGGCTTTAGCCATCTGTTAATTGCAGGTCTGGTTTCTTTCCTGCCTTCTGCCATCCCATCTCCGTTGGCTTAACCACAACAGGAAGTCAATGCTGATCACACGAGGACAACTTCTACCTTTAAAGTCTGACCGCACCAAGGCCGGCGGCATAGCTGCTGCCACTTGCTCTATAATTGAGGACCCCACCTTTGTTGTGACCTTGTGATAGAGGATCTTTACCTCTGGAGAACGTGGTGGTGATGTTCTTGTGTAATTTCTCCTCCGGAGTGCAAGGCCACTCGTTGTGTCAAGTAGTAAACTAAACAGAGGTATTTTTCCCTGCAAAATTGGAAACCACATGGGAGGAAACAATATTTTTATCTGAGCACACTGTTTGAATTCAGATCAGTGTGATCCAGAAACTGTACAAACTCCATGCCAACCTGCTTTCTCCACTTCCATCAGTAAATTTAGAAAGCAGAGATTAGTGCAGCTATATCGAGTCTTTATTTCATTTCATGCTTTTAGCAATGCTACGTGCTTTGAATATTAGGTTTCTAGGAAACCAATACTCATGCTGACAGATAATGTAAATGACAAGTTTACACAGTTAATAGTCCCAGATGCAGAAGAATGAGGCTGGGGACCAACTGGTACACATATTGTCAATCAAGATGACAAAGGTCTGGGCCAAGGAGGAGGATCAGATTCTATATTGAAAGGTTTGTTAATAGACTAAATATAGGAAGTGGAACATAAAGTTAGAGTCATAATGGCAATAATAGCAACCACAATACTGATCACAGCAACAACTGGAGATGATTGAAAGCTTCCTATTGCCTGGCATCATGCTAAGTACATTACCTACATTACCTTGATTCTTCTCTGCAAAATCACAGAGGCAAATACTATTATTGTTATTGTTATCATTATTATTTTCAGTTTTTGGAAGACTGAAGCACAAAATTATTAAGTGACTTCAGTTATTAAGTGACAGAACTGGGATTTTTACCAGAGCCTGGGATCTTAATTACTGCACTATATTACTTAAGGGCATTTATCTTTCACTGTTCTTTTCCGTACTGTCAAGCTATTATTACTTTTATAATAAAATGATAACTATAAACACTTATTTAAGGGAGGGAAATTGCTCAAGGCTTCTTATTTGAAGAAGATTGCCATCGTAGGGTGCTAAGAGCCAGGCCTGCCAATGCAGTTTATCATACCTGTTACAGCTACGTATTTCCACATTTGGATCTTTCTAAACTCATGGTGAAACAGGATTTCTAAGGAGCTGCTTTGGGACTTCTGCATAGAGCTTCCTATTGAGAAAATGCATTACACAATGCAGAGAGTACCCGCTACAGTGTAGTCCCTGGGTTGTCCAGTATGGTGTGCGTGCCACAGGTACAAAGAGATCCAGCTTCACTATTCATACCTTCTACGTAAATAACACCCCCACCCTTTTTCCTAGGCCCACACCTAAGGCCCCCTTTCCTCCTTGTCTCATCTCTACCTGGGTCATTCTAGGGGTGTCACTGGTACTGGCTGTGGCATCATCCACGTCTGCATCCACTCTCTTGGAGAACAGTGTCACCTTCAGTCCACAGGTGATATATGCAGGGAAGCAGGCAGCCAAGGAGCTGGAGGCAGAGGACAAGAGACATACTGCTGCTCTCTTACCTGCTTTGTCAGGTCAGCAGAAAGTGTTTTCTTGGCAGCATGGCAAGATATCCAACCAGTCGTGGGGGAGGGTGCGGTTTCAGCTGCAGCCCTAATGAAACTTCAGAGTGATGAACAACTTCACATTTCCTGTGAATGCCGTATCCACATCGCCCCTTCCAAGCCATGACTCTAACAGAGCATTTGGTGAAAGCGTTGCATGGCCTAGTAATTAAATTCATCTCAGCCTCCTCGTTAAGGCCAGCAAAGTCTGTCCTACCTGGTTTTTGTGGACTGCAGAGTCGTCTTTCAAAACGCATTGTAACTTGTCCTTCTGCAAATCTGGGCAGCAATCAGCTACAAGTAGAAACTCTAAGGTAACAACCTCATGCTTTCAACAGCAACTTACTCGTCACCTGCTGAGGGCCAAAAGCACCCAGGCAGGTGGGCTTGACTGGCAGACACTAGAGCTACTACGCAATGCACCCAATGGAGATGTGAATTTTAAAGCCACGGCCACTCACCTGTGGCTTGGATCTGTGCGCATATGTAGAGCCGCAGGCGGGGCTTTGGAATTTTAAAATCCCCTAAGAGAAGTTTTCTACTCTAAAAAACAGAACTCAGTCTCTCTCTCTCTCTTTCTCTTTCTCTCTCGATCTCTCTCATGCTCTCTCACTAAGAATTGTTGATAATTGTTTCCTCAATAAAATGTGCAAATTACTTTCTATTGATTTCTAATATATACCAGTATCTTAATATGACTTTATTTTTCTTACTTCATACTTTGAATGTAGCACATAATACATTCACATGGTTCAAAAATAAAAAATGTAGAAACATATAAACTTTCTTTCCTACCTCAGGTTCTGACTCTTTCTTACCACCATGATTAACCACATTTTTCAGTTCCTTATGTTGTTCCTCACACACCTGTAAGTAGGTATTCTTATCCCCATTTTGCTGTGGAGTAAATGAAGGCACTGGGAGGTTAAGTAACGTGACTGGATTTACACAACTAGCCAGGGCGTTTTAATGACTAGAAAAGTCAATACTAATTCACACATGCATACACACATGATCTTCAAGGACAGATAAGGCAGAATCCATTCATTCGTTCACTTAATCATTCAACAAAAGGTGCCATCATAATGTGACTAAGAGCATGGGCTTTAAAGTCAAACAGACCCAGGTTTGAATTCTGGCCCTATCCCTGGCTAGTTGTGTGAATCCAGTCAAGTTACGTAATCTCCTGGTGACTTCATTTATTCAACAGCAAAATGGGGATAAGAATACATACTTAGAGGTGTGCAAGGATAAAATGCAAACAAGTATGCAAGGCACTAATTGCAGCAATTACCACATAATTAGCCTCCAGCATTATTACTAATTATTTACGGGTGCCTATTATGTATTACACACTTCAGATGTGTAAGTCACAATTTCTGCCTTTAAGCAGCTTGCAAAATAATAATTTTGATGTACTTCATCAAAATTTTTAAAAAATGTTCTTAGAAAAGAAAATGAAGGCTGGGCGTGGTGGCTCACGCCTGTAATCCTAGCACTCTGGGAGGCCGAGGCGGGAGGATTGCTTGAGCTCAGGAGTTCAAGACCAGCCTGAGCAAGGATAAGACCCCATCTCTACTAAAAATAGAAAAATTAGCTGGGTCATGGCGGGCGCCTGTAATCCCAGCTGCTAGGGAGGCTAAGGCAGGAGAATCCCTTGAGCCCAGGAGTTTGAGGTTGCAGTGAGTTATGATGATGTCACTGCACTCTAGTGGGGAACAACAGAGTGAGGCTCCTAAAAAAATAAGTAAATAAATAAAAGATACAATTCCACTAAGTAATAATGCCAGAATAGGCAGCTGGGTTGGCTTTTAATTAAGATCAGGATCTATGGTTGGACAACCTTCATTTGAGCGGGGAAGCTACTACTCTGCCCACTCCTAAAGCTAGCTGTATTATTTCATAACTGGCCACCGAACCACTTCTGCTATTCACACTTTTGTTAAATGACTGACCATTTTTAGTTTCACAGGTGGAGGCATTTTTCAGCGTTGGGTCATAATTGCATAAATTGGCTTCAACTACTGATGTTAACCTTGATCAGGGCTGCCATTTTCTCCCAGTAAATAAGCAGAGATGAGCACCAGGCAGTGATGTGGTCACTGAGGGCTCACTGTTGTCTTGGAGGCAGGGTACTTAATTAATGTATCTGAGTGTCAGCTAGGTCATCCGGAAAATGGAGATATTAATTATTCATCCCTAAAGGGGATGCTTATACACTGTTGATGGGAATATAAATTAGTTCAAACTCTGTGGAAAACAATATGGAGATTTCTTAAAGAACTAAAAGTAGATCTACTATTCTATTCAGCAATCCCACCATTGGGTATCTACCTGAAGGAAAAGAAGTCATTATATCAAAAAGGCACCTGTACTTATATGTTTATTGCAGCACAACTCACAATTGCAAAGACATAAAATCAGTCTAAGTGCTCATCAACCAATGAGTGGACAAAGAAAATGTGGTGTGTGCATATATATATACGTATATACACACACACACACATATATATATATATACACACACACACAAACACATACACCATGGAGTACTACTCAGCCATAAAAAAGAATGAAATAATATCTTTTTCAGCAACTTGGTTAGAACTAGAGGCCATTATCCTAAGTGAAGCAACTCAGGAATGGAAACTCAAATACCACGTTCTCACTTTTAAGTGGGAGCTAAACTATGGGTACACATGGTCATACAGAGTGTCATAATCAACATTGGTGACTCAGAAGAGGGGAGGGTAGAAGGGGGTGAGGGATGAACACTTACCTATTGGGTACAGTGTACACTATTCAGGTGGATGGGTACACTGAAAGCCCAGACTTCACAATATATCCATGTAACAAAACTCTGCTTACATGTCCTGAATCTATTGAAATTTAAAAAAATTAAAAATAATTAACTGAAGAGTTATGATGTCAACAAGCAAAAATAAACAAGATCTTATTCCCAAGAGAAAGAAATTGCTCACCTCTCTCCCTGAGTCCTAGCGAACCTACACCATTGCTCTCTTGTGACTCTGGGACTTTGCACATCCTGACCCTCTGTGTGGCCGACTATTTCAAGATCCCACTTAGGATCCTCCCCTTTGAGCAGGCAAGCAGGTGGCCAGTGCCTGACACCTCTTCCTCTGCGGCCGGGGTGAAGTGTGGCTCCTGAGTGTTCTCCCAGTGCTTGGGCTTCCCCTGCCTGGTGAGCTACTCTCGTCATTTACTCATCAGCTCTACACATGGCGCTTAGCACCCTAAAGGCAGGGATGATGTCTGCTTCATTTCAGTGCCTTACTATGACTTGTAGGAGTTTAAAAATTTTTGTTGACTAGGAGAGGAATGAAATAATATCTCTCTAGGACTTCAAACAAGAGAGGAGATGCAAAGTATAAAGCAGAACACTTGACATTAGTAGGTGCTCAGTGTTGGTCTTTTTTTTCACTCCCAAGTGCCTCCAATGCTCTCCTCTCAGTGGCCTTTGCCCGCCTATCCCTTAATATGAGAGGTGACTTCAGAGAAATCTGCACAGAGTGACCCCTTCCTGTACGAAATGATGGGATTTGGATGGGAAATGTACATCTTTGGAATAGTTTCAACTTGAACTAGTTTCAAGGGAATACAGATTAATCAATGAGGACCTTTTATAGTGATAAACAATGACCTCACTTCCTTGGAACATTTATAGCAAATTAGCTTATACATTAATTAGGTGATAATTGCATTCTGATGTAGTCTGAGACTCAATAAACATATTATTGAAAACTGATAGTTACAAATTATTACAATAATAGTGGATATTGAGATTTATTGTGACTGTCATGGAGCCTGTTCAGTAACAAGCAAGGAAAAATTTTAAAGTCCAAATTCAATTCTAGGGGAAATTAAACTTTACTCATTAATATTATTTAAATACAAATGCAGGCAGATTTGATAAAGCAGTAAAAATGATTTTTGCCACCAGAGGGCGCTCATATCTTAAAAAATGTTTGGCGCACCCAGTCTCAATGACGTTGCCCTGATGTTGCCGTGAATTGTTTTTGGAGGCTTCTTATACTATTAATGTGCCAGAGGGATGGGTAAGTGACAGAAATTGTAAATCAACGTGAATATATTAGAACTGGTTATAAATGTTCAAAAGAGTAATCTCTCATCATACATAAAGTTATGGATTTAATTTATTCTTTTCTCCCAGAATATAAAATATTTTTTAAAGGTCTTTTTTTTGAAAAGCCACATTTCTCCCAAATGTAAAATCTGTAGAATTATTTGTTTTCACTTATTCAAGGAATGGGAGAAATGGTGTAATTTTATCATTACATATATTTCAGAGTCATATCAACTTCTGAAATGTCTCTTAAATCCACTCCTTTAACCCCATTCCCACTACCAGGCTGGGGTTCAAGGGTTCCTTGCTTCTCCCTGGGACTGTCATGACAGTTTCTTCACTGGTCTCCCCACTCTCACTGACCACCCCTGTTTAGTGTCTCCCAAATGCAATTGACTTTATACATCCATCACTTTCAGACTATGTGTACATGAAACATATTTTTCATCACATTACCTTTCTGCTCAGAGACTTTTAGTATCTCTCTATTTCTACAAAGCAAATCCACAAACCTCCACTTGGCATTCAAGATCCAATTCAATTCTACCTCCTATTCGGGCCCTCCAGCTCGAGGCTGGAATAATTTTTTCCCTCTTTCTTCTGAGTTCTCATAGTAGCATTTTTCTGTACTGACCTTGTGACATGGTTCCTTACTGCTGTATTTTACAGTTGCTGTGAGCATGTCTTATATCACCTCCAAGACCAACTTCCTTAAAGGCATGAGTCCTGGCTGAAAAACCAGAGAGAAAGCTTTACCTCAGCAAGTCAATGATGTTGACGGCCAGGCTAAGAGGACCAGATCTGGGAGACATTCTGAGGTGGAATTGATAGGAATGGGTGTTTGGCTGCATAACAAGCCACGTCAAAACTTAGGGGCTTAAAATATCAATTTATTATCTCTCAAGGTTGGAGGGTTGACTAGACTCAGTCAGGTGGTTCTCAATTGGAGTCTCAAATGTGATTTCAGTCAGACGGTGGCTGGGCTGGAGTCATCTGAACGTTCAACCAGGCTGAATGTCGTCCAAGATGGCTTCTTCCCCTGGGCTGGGATGGCGGAAATCTCTGGGGGTTGGCCAGGCATTTTTCTCTCAGCACATAGGCCCTCAATGTGACTGTCTTGGGCTTCCTCACAGCATGGTGGTCTCAGACTTTGTACATGGTGGCTGACTTTCCCCAAAACAAGTATCTCAAAAGGTCCAGGTGGAAGTGGCAAGGCTTCTCATGTCCTAACCATAGAGATCGCACAGCATCTCTTCCTCTGGGTGCTGCCCAGATCCAGCGTGGGAGGGAAACTGCCCAGGAGCATGGATACTGGCAAGTGTCCTTTCTTGGGAGGCCATCTTTGAAACCTAGCTACCCGACCCGCCAGCATTTACAATGTGCAAAACACTTTTCTCTGGAGTAAGGAAGAGAGAAGCCAAAGACAGACCAAGCAGAAGAATTGAAAAAGATCAGGGTGATAGAAACTTCATTTCAAGAGAAAAGAGTTGGTCAGTAAGGGTATTGTTTAATATGTCCACAAATTCTTTTACATTCTTCTCACTAAGAGGTGGGTCTTCTCCTCTTTGAACTGGGCAAGCTTCTCTGACTGTTTTTCCAATAGAAGATAGTAGAACTGATGCTCTGTAACTTCTAAGACAAGGTCAAAATAGGTGATTCAATTTTCATGTTGCTTTTTGGAATATTTGTTCTTAAGACCATCTGTGAATTCACTCTGACTCTCCTGAGGCTGCCACGCTGTGAGGAAGCCCAGACCAGTCATGTGGGGAGACCACGCAGAGAGGTTTTGAGACTACATGCAGAGAGATAGATGCCCAGCCAACGTGTTCCCCAAACCCTGACCCACAGAAACTGTGAGAGGCAATTAAAATGATTGTAGCTATTTTAAGAAACTGTTTTGGGGTGACTTTTCATGCAGCAGTAGATAACTGGAACAGATGAGGCCTGAAAAAGCTTTATACGTAATGACTACGTGATTTGCCTGCCTGTCCATCTTTTTGTCTTTGTTTCTAGCAAGACAGAAACTCTCGTGATCAGCTGTTGTCACCCACCTGCTCCTTCCTAGACGTCCTCGCCAGGCCTGCCGGGCGTGTCCTGCTGGCTCTGGCGCCGTCGCCACAGCTGTGGGTGGATGCAGCTACTGCCGCGGGTCCAGCGCACCTCTGCTGCCGCTGAGCCAGAGAGAAACTCTTCCTGGACACACCCCCTCCCCCCTTGCTCCTTCCTTCCCCATCTGAGAAGTTTCTTCTAAGGAGTGAAAACTGTTGTCGTTCCTAGGAACCCAGCCCGGATGTGATCTGCCAAAGCCTCGTGGTCACTGTCAGCTCACGGTGCCCGCCAGACCAGGGGCAGGGTCACTCTCCGCCAAGACCACCCACCCACTCCAAGTCAGGAGCTCCCACAGAGTTTCTCGCCTCCCCTCCGGCAGGTCTTTGTTCATCCCTTTCTTCCCACAGTGAAGCAAACTAGAAGCACTATTTTTTTTCCCCTTCTTGGGAGTTGCTTTATTTTTATTTTTTATTTTTTTGTTTCTTTATCCAAGTCACGGCCACAGCTCTTGATGTGAAGGATCAGGAAGGATCGATCCTCCGTCCTTCCCCTTACTGCGCGGGACTGTCTGAGCTGCTCTGCGGCCCTCTGTGAACCACTGGGACCCACATACAAAACAGCGGGTCAAAGGGGATGGCCCTCCAAATGCAGAGGTAGGTGAGCAACTGAAGGGAATGTGACCAGGACCAGGGGAAGGGAGGACACCAGGAGGAAAGGAAGGGCCGGGTGACAGGACAGTGACATGTGCAGTGAGAGCAGGAGTCCTGGACCTGGCCGGCCGTGGGCAGCCCACAGATAAGGTGAGCTGTTAATGGGATCAGCCCCTGTAGGGGAGGGCATGGGGATATTGAATGTCCTCTGTGGTTCATTTATTGCCATCATTTGCGTTTTATGTGGGACAGGGGCTGGAGAGATGTTGAGATTTTGTCAGACGGTTAACAGAGGGCAGCACGGTTGGTCGGCCGCACTGGAGGGCCAGCTTTTTTGTATTCCTACCGACCCTTCTGAGATGAAATTGAGGCTGGATTAAGACTTAGGGAGGGCAAGTATGAAGCCGTAAGCAGGTGGGACAGAGAACAGCCAAGCAAATGACGCCGGATGCTCTGCCTGCTCCCTCCTGTCCTTAGGCTGAGTGTGTGTGCCCCGTTCTTTCCTTTAGTGCAGCCTTTGACGCTCACGAAGGGTTAAAGACTTGAGATGGGCCGAGTAACTGGAAAGCCTGGGAGGAAACGGTGCTGGCATGCTCCGTACGGCCAAGTCAGTGCCAAGGGACCCTCACTGATTCCTTTTGTCCTTCTGCCCTTCCAAATACCTCTCTGAAGCACAGTGGAACATTCTCAAGGAAAACAACGTACACTGACCTCATTCCAAGAAAACCAGTAACAACATCCAGTTGTCTTTGAGAGAAAAGAAGACGACATTGGGAGACACGACATTTAGAGAAAACGAGCGAGAACCACCGGTCACTCTTTCAGACTTCACAGTGGGATCTTGGTGCCTTGGATAAACAAAGGCGCTGGCAGGAAGGAGAGCTGGAAATCAGCGGAGAGGGGAGAGGGCTGGTGGCCGCAGCCAGAGCAGGGCTGTTGGAGAGAAACCCTGGGCCATGGGATGGATCCTGGTTCTCTTCTCCAGCAACCTTTGGGTCCCTCTTTCTGAAATAAGGCTCAAAGTACGCCCTCTGGGAGAGCTGGGGTGGCCCTGAAGCACCCCAGGTAGCAATGATGGCAGGTTTTGCACGTGAACTGGGGAAGTCAGTGGTGCCGGGAGCAATGGAGATGCAGGGTGCAGAGACCTTCTTGCCAAACCCACTCCCAGGCTTTCTGACTCTCTAGGAATGGAGAGAGAGAATGCCTTGGCCAGTTTCCTGTAATTCAGTCAGTGGAGCCACGGCCCCCCTGAGTGCTCACTTTGAGAAAACAAATGCACAAGAGAGAAGGACAAGAAGGAGGAAACAGCAGCTAGGAAACTCCACAACCGCAGGGATCAGCTGCTGAGCTCACGGGCAAAGGGCAAACTGCTTTGGTGCAGGAAGTAAGTAAAGCACAAACAGGATCTGAGCGAGGTCGTTTGTTTTGGAGGAGAGAGAGGGAGGAGGAGGGAGAGGGAGCAGTGTGAACCTGCAGTTATGTCAGATCCCTGGGATGTCCTGCCTGAGCACTCCACGGAAAACCCTCCCTGCTCGCTTGCCCTTGGGAAGTACAGCTCTCGCTGAATTTAGATCAGCATAATTAAAAAATTAATAGCCCTCTCATCACAAGATCTGCGTCAAGGGTTACCTTCCCGGGGAGCTGCCTAAGGGGAGCTTGGCTTCTTGAGAGAACTTTTGTGCTCTGGGCGGAATACTGCTGCTCATTCTGAGATGTGTTTAGTAGATTTCCATTTTTAAGAAAATGCCATTGTCTGAGAAGATTATACTCTGATGCTTTTGGAGTAACTTCTTCAGTTCACTTCTGCTTTATGAACATTAACAGTAAACCTGCATGGTATTATTTTGGCTGAACAATGGATAACCAGAACTTTCTCATGGACTGTTTTGAGATGATCTTAGGCTTTAGGGCGTGAACAAATATCGGCATGGCCTTATAACTTGATATTCAGTACCAAAAAGTTACTAAGTCTGGGAATTAGAAAGAAAGAAGAAAAAACAGCATGGAGCAAGAAACCACAAAAGTATCTTGTTCACAGCCTTTCAAGAAAAAGGAACTCTTTTTCTCTTAAGTAATACTTCTCACGGTTCCACAAAAGGAGGTGCCTTTCTTTTGCCTTAACTTGCATTCTGTTTCTATTTTCCAGAGCCCCAATATAGGTAAAATTCATCAACCAAAAAATGGGGGGCGGGGAAAGGTCAAATGCACTGATAACAAAAAAGGCCTCTTCTAAGAACTTTTTAAGTGAATCCAGCTACTCTTACCAGTAACTACTACCTTCTCTGGCACTTTCTGCTCCAGGGACCCTGACAAGTCACACCAGCTTATTTCAGCTCAAGGGTGGCCTCTGTGGCCCTAGAAGGGATGGTGGGAACACCTTTATACAACAATGGGCCTGGGGTCGAGGAGCAAAGGGAAAGGGCAGCTTGCCAAGTTCAACAAGGCAATTTTATATTGCAGGGAATTTACGCGCTGCTTCCGGGTCTGAATAAGATGCAACACAATGATTTCTCTGCAGGCTGCCTGCACATTCCACAAAGAGGGCCTGGACCTGGGATGGCCTGTCTTGACATTTCCTTTATACTTTTTTTGCTACTTGGTATTCTAACTTGAATTTCTTTTCTGGAAACAATCACCTGGCAAGGATTAGTCCTAGATATCACCAGGGAGTCACTAGACACAGCTGGATTCTTACCTTCGTAGAAATGTGTCTTTTAAACGTAATGTCTTGAAATGATTCATGGGGAATTCAGTGGCCTATTTGTGGTCCTTTGTTGTACAACTGTTGGTCAAGGCAGTGTTTTTTCAAAGTGATAGAAGTTACAATTGAAATTTAAGATAATTTAAAATCTATCACTTATAAAATGGAAATATATATAGATGTTTAAGACAGCTGCATAGGAACAATGTAGTTGGGGTTTTTTATTTTTTTTTTTTTTTGAGACAGAGTCTCACTCTGTTGCCCAGGCTAGAGTGAGTGCCGTGGCGTCAGCCTAGCTCACAGCAACCTCAACCTCCTGAGCTCAAGGGATCCTCCTGTCTCAGCCTCCCGAGTAGCTGGGACTATAGGCATGCGCCACCATGCCCGGCTAATTTTTTCTATATATATTTTTAGCTGTCCATATAATTTCTTTCTATTTTTAGTAGAGATGGGGTCTCGCTCTTGCTCAGGCTGGTCTCGAACTCCTGAGCTCAAACGATCCGCTCACCTCGGCCTCCCAGAGTGCTAGGATTACAGGCATGAGCCACCGCGCCCGGCCTTATTTTTTATTTTTTTATTTTTTTTAGAGATGGGTCTCATTTTGTTGCCCAGGCTGATCTCAAACTCCTGGCCTCCAGTGATCCCCTTACCTCAGCCTCCCAAAGTGCTGGGATTATAGGCATGAGCCACCGAGCCTGGCACAATACAGTTTTAATGTGTCAAATGTGACTGTATTTCCCTCTTTTAAATGCCTATATTTGCCTTTATTGGAGTCTCATAATATGTGCATTTAAGTTACCTAAATTCCTCATTAGGAAAAAGAGAGGATAATTATGTCTTCTAGTCTACTCAATGCCAAATGATCTGTACTGATCAGTTTTCTGATAGGAAACTGACTGTTCATTTGGTACTCAATCAATAGTGATATGTTCTAATGTTGGAAGGAAACGTGGCTACATTTGACTTATTTAGAAATTGTATGGTGGTCTCCAATATAGCACCTTCTGAAGGGAATTTTAAGATCAATTTTGATTCTGCATGATTTCTATGCATGCATAAGATGTGACTCTACATGTGCACATGATCATATTCCAGGCCTATTCTGAGTGCTAATAACAGGAATTTAGTTTTATTAGCACATCTTTGGATGTGCCTCCAGAAAGTCCACTGGTATGAGGGCCCCACGAGTCCTCTGGGAGAGATACTTGCTGATGTATAGAAAGAGCCAAAGGCTTGTTTCTCCATTCCCTGAGCTTGGGGAAGAAGTAGCATCATGGTGCTCTTAGAACAAAGGAATATTTTGATTATTCAGGTAAAAGGACATTCTACTGGCTACTTTTGTAGTATTACAGTTTCTAACTTATCCTGAAGATTCACTGGCAAATATGGAAAGATAAATGCACAAGGCTATTTGTTGGAGCACTATTTATTAGAGGCAATGCAAATGCCATCAATAGGGAACTCTCAACAATGGCACACCCACACAATGGAGTATTACACAGACATAAAAAGAAATGAAGAATGATATCTCTGTGTACAAGTATGGGAAGATCTCTAGAATATATTGTTAATAAACTAAATTTTAAAATGTGACCACTAAAACTCTAAACAACAGGAAAATATAGAACCTAACTGTATTGAGTTGATGGCACATCCCCTCAGGGAGGAAATATTTCAGGTGACATTAAAACATGGACATTGACTGTAGATTCCAAGTGGAATATACCCTTAGACCAAAAGGAACTACAAAGGACACACACAAAAAAACAAAAACTTTAAATGTTTCCAGTAACTATATTGTCATTGAAAGTTTTGCTATTTTTATCTTGAGGCTATTGTATATGTTTCCTGGGATGAAACATGTGAGTAGTTATGTATGTGTTGTCAGGAATCAGGACTTTAGGGGTTGAAGGGAGATGTAGGTATAAGATAAATGACATCAAATAAAAGGCCTACAGTCCTGAATTAGAATTCAAATTGGAAACATTTGTATAAATGTGACATATTATCTACATATCTATCCATCCATTTATTTACCTATCTCTAATCTCCTGGCTTTGTTTCCTGAAAATGCCTGGAAACAATGAGCAACCTATTAGCAATGAGCACCCTACCACACCGACTATGAACTCCTAAGAGTCAGGGCTCCTTAGAGAAACACCTAGCTCTAGGTCTGGGTCAAAAATACGTAAGATGAACCTCTAATCTCTGATCCTACCTGAAATCAAGAACATGATTGATTTTAAAGCATACTCCAACTTATTGTTGATGATAGTCACTTTGGTCTATCAAATATTGTTCATGCTATCTATCTAACTCTATTTTTGCATCCATTGACCATCTCGACTTTATCTCCCCCTCCCCGCTACCCTTCCCAGCCTCAAGTAACCATCATTCTACTGTCTGACTCCATGCGATCAATTGTTTTCTATATTCAGCTCTCACATATAAAAGAGAACATGCGACTGCCGTGGTTGTATCAGAAGGACTCAGGAGCCAACTTGCAGGGGCTCCCATTTGAATATCAAAAATAATGACTGCAATAAATTGAAGCACATCGACTATATTTAAATTTATGAGTTTATCAAAAACAAAGTTCCCTAGCAAGTGCTGTCAGGATAGGTCCAGAGCGACCGTGTGAGCACAGCCATAGAGCCACAAGGCAGCAGAGCAGGCACAGAGCAGGCATTGACACCGGCACAGCAGCAGCAGCAGGGGCTGGAGGCCTCAGAGAGGATGGATGCAGGAAGCCGGGGCCTGGCCAGGGACAGCGAGGCTGGGAAGGGCACAGGTGGGGCTGGGGGCCAGGGACGACTGGTGGAGACTGCGATCCACAGGTATCTCTCACCGGGACAGTCACCTCCGTGTTGTCTCCTTCCTGACGCTATGACCCTGGAAATTATCAGTGTTATCGTTAAGGAAATTGAAGTCTGTTACCCTGAGAATCTCATATTATTGTAGAATAATCTAATCAATTTTATTAGGAGCCAAAATGTTTTTCTGCTCTTTTATTATTTCAAGTAGAAAATTTGTCTGAAAACAAGGACCCTCTGCAGCATTCTCACCAGGATGCATGTCTGTGAGAGGGTTTTCTCTCACAATTCAGACTCCCCACAGTCCAGCAAGAATTCCTCGTCACTCCTGCACTAGAGCCGAGTAGGGGACTTGGCTCAGTTCGTCTTAAATGGCCTGTAGATAACCCGCACGTCCCTCTGCGGGCACGTCTAGCAGCCACTGGAGCTGAGCTCCCTGGGTTTATGAGGCCTGATGTTTTTCCTGACTGAGGTGCTGTGATTGAATTTTGTGCATGTTTATGACTGTAGGCTTGTTTCCTGGTTTTTCAGATTTAAAGAAACTAAAATTATTTGAAATAATAAACTTCCTTGTTTTCCTTTGATTGAATCTATGATGGTGATAAACAAATAAAGAACACCCGTGCGGAGAGGAAACACTGGCTGCATAACTCAGCCAACTCTGGGTAGTGACAAAACACCTAAAATGCAAGAAAGTGAAAATGTTCCTTGGGGCAAACCTTTCGGTAAGCCTCACGCTAACCCTTGCAGTATCCACGATGTTCCACATTTAGAAGAGCGATGTGACCCACAGAGTCTTAAGCCAGGAGACACAGGAGCTGAGAAACGCTATGTGGTAGAATTTCCTCTTAGCTACCTGGTCTCATGTCCTGATAAGAAACCCACCATTTCTCCCTCTTCTTCCTCTCTCCAGGTGTACCCTTTTACCCGCTCAGTGGAAGGTAAACTCTTCAACAGCTGGCCTCACCTCAGACTCAGAGCAGAAGGGAGTTGAACATTGAGTAAAGGAAAATATATGGATTTCCTATATAGGGAGAGGTGAAGTGCATAAAAACACACTTTTGTTATTTGATATAAACACTCAATGTGACCTATATCTAGTGGTGTGCTTTATATTATACTAGCACCTGAATCCTAAAGGCAAGGTTCTGAAAGGTCATTCTGGCTTGCATGTTTGATTCTGTGAAAGGTGTTTGGAAACTGAGATTCTAGCTCATTTCCCCCAGTAGACTTGCATGGGGACACACGATTTTCTGAAACTGAGCAGGGCCAATATCCAATGCCTACAAATGGCTCATATTGCTGGAAGAATATCAGGAGATTGCTGGAATAGTTATACCTTGGGAACACATTATAAGATAGATGATTTATGAGAAATGTTTGAAGAAGGAAAAGGACAGATTGGTGGAAAAGAGAGGCCAGGGGAAAGTTTAGAGGTTAGTAGAGGGCTTGGGACCGCCAGAACAGTGTCCAGTGGTGTGGAGGGGTGAGTGGGATTGACCGGCTAAAACAGAGACATCCTGTCCATGTAGTTAGGTGAAGGGATGCCGTGGAAGTGGCGATTGGTAATGGGCCTTAAACTCACGATTAGGATCTCTAATTGAAGCAGTGGAAAATTGGCAGCTCGCATCTGTTGAATGACTGAGTGGTAGCCGTGGATAAATTTCTGAGTGGGGATACATATTTCTGAGTGGGAATGATATCATTTAAAAAGATTATGAGAATGTCCCTTCTTAGTCCCTCTAAGGGCATCTGGAGGGAAGGAGTCTAGAGAAGTCTGAGGAATCTACGACGGGACCCAAAGGGCCATGGCTTGCATCAGGTCAGTGGCAGGGGAAGAGTTCAGTGTTGTACGCAGGGGAGAGAAGGACTGTGAGAGAGCAGCTCCAGGGTCAGAGATGAGGCAGAAGAAATATTTTGGTTGAAGGAAAACCCAAGGTAAAATAAAAAGTTGGGAAAGTGTGAAGAAAGTAACGCCACTGATCACAGTGAAGAAAGTGAGAAGAGAGAGAGAGGGTTTGCTGCAGTAAAAAGGAACGACTGCTGGGTGTAGACTGTGGCATGCAACAGCTATTTGAAAGGTAAAAGTTAGCAGAAAGTTGTGGTGCATAAAGCATTTTGTAGATTTCCAAAGATTTTGTTTAAGTTTTAGGGAGATTATGTAAAAGACTTTTCAGAAGGATGTTCATTTTTGCGTTTGCCTTACTGATGGCAGTTTGGCTGCCAGACATGTCTGGTAGCAGCTGGTTGTTTCTTCCAGAGTATCGGTCCCTGGGCCTTGGCTCCCCACACTTGAAGAATTGCAAGGACTGCAACATGGGGCGCAAGGGCACATCTACAAAGTAGGCACATCTGCAGAGACGAAACTGGGAAAGCAGCAGATTAAAACAGAGGGACTATACCATGCTAGGATGTTTAGGTTTTACTCAGTAAGTAAGGGAGAAACACTGACGCTTTTTCAATCCAGGGAATGAAGGACATGGTCAAACGTACATGTTAGAAAAACCCAACTGGCAGCAGTAGGGATGACAGAATAAAGGGGAGGAGACCCTATAAATGAGACCACCACCTAAAAAGGAGTTATTTGAGGAAGGACTAGAAGTCCGATTTACTAGAAAATATTAGTTATGAGATGCCCAGATTGAAACAACTAAAGAACATGGGAGAAATCCCCATGATATTCACACTTAATGCCATGACATCCATCTATTGTACAGCTAGAATACTGAGGGACTGAAAACAGCTAAGGGTTAATGTGCTCCAGATATTACTAAGATGAAGGCAAGAAAGCATTTGAGTGAACAGAACCTTAAATGGAGAAGAGATAAAGAGTGTTCTGGTTAAGATATAAATTATGGAAACTGCCTGTATCAGTCAGAGTTCAGCCAGAGAGGCAGAACCAGTGGGATGTGTCTGTATATATATAAAGGAAATTGACTTACACAGCAGTGGGGGTGGGCTACGCAAGCCAAAGTCCACAGAGCAGGCAGTTGGGAAGGGAAGGTCATGAGACAGCTGGAACCCCAGGAGCTTGGGCTGAAACTTGGAGTCTCTCAGCTTGAGGCAGGGCCTAGTTGCTCCTTAAAAGGGTTTTGGCTTGACTCAATCAGCCCCAACGAGGATGATGCCCCTTTTTGATGAACTCAAAATCAACTTACTTGAGACTTTAATTACGTCTGCATAATCCCTGCACAGCAAAACCTAGATTAGAGTTTGACTGAATAATTGGGAGGTGTATGTATGCTACAAAATGCCCACTGCCTCCTTCTATACTCCAGCTCTCAGGAGAGAATTTCCCTGTAGTCCACCCTATCCAGAAACACACTAGAGAGGGAATTCCGGGGACTTGGCAGTTCAGGGAACTTGGCAATTCAGACAAGCCAAGATGATGTATCATAAAGCATTCTGCTATTCTAAGACAATTTTTCAGGGAGAGGATACAATTCTTAAGACTCTGAAATATGGAAATACAAATTGTATTCTCAAATCAAGGGTCTCTATAATAATATTTTGTTTTTTGTTTTTGTTTGTTTGTTTTTTGTTTTTGAGACATGGTCTTGCTCTGTTGCCCAGGGCTAGAGTGCAGTGACGTGATCATAGCTCACTGCAACCTCCAACTCCTGGGTTCAAGTGATCCTCCTGCCTCAGCCTCCTGACTAGCTGGGACTACAGGTGTGCACCACCATGCCTGAATAATTTTTCTATTTTTTTGTAGAGATGGGATCTGGCTATGTTGCTCAAGCTGGTCTTGAACTCCTGGTCTCAAGCAATCCTCCTGCCCGGGCCTCCCAAAGTGCTAGAATTACAGGCGTGAGCCACCGTGTCTGGCCAACAATATTTTATTTGTGATAACATTAAGGATGGTGTTCTTGGAAAAAATTAAGTAACTAAAAAAGAGAGAGACGGAACAAAAGGAAAGAAAAACCTGTAACATCTCAACTGTTTAATTTAGGAAGGAAATAAACAAGTGTTTCATGAGCCAAATAGAACATTTGGTGTCCAAGAAGAAATGAAAACACTCTGTGGATTGAGATCATAGATATAAGACAAACAATATTACTTACCAAATGGAAAATTGGGACTGTGAGTTGTCACACTGTGTGTCTTATAAGTGCTCTTGCTTGTTGTACTCAGAGACCATATGTTTAATATTAAAAAAGCATTTATGTAACGTGATCCCATAAACAGAAAGTATATGAAGAACTGTGATTTATGAGACAGTTTCTACATAATAACAAATATCTGATTGGAAAGTTTAAGTTACAATTGATTTTGATGTTTTAGAACATCTGGATTTCTGGTGCTTTTAATGCATCCAACAAATGTTTATTGGATATATACTATGCTCCAGGCACTGTTTGGGGAGCTGGAAAAACAAGAAACAAAAAACAAAATAGGCAAAATTCCTGCTTTCATGCAGCTTATATTCTAACAGAAAAAGTCAGACAATAAACATAATAAGTTAGAGATATGGGTTGCAGAATAAGCAAGAAGGGGCACTCGGGAGAAAACAAGAGAGTGGGGGGAGGCACATGGCAATTCTCTAAAAGTGCTCAGTCCAGAAGAGATGGAAGAGGGAGGAGCAAGGCACACTGATATTGGGGGTGAAGATTATTCCAGGCAGAGAACAGCAAGTACAAAGGTCCTGAGGTGAGAGCACATCTAGGGTGTTAGACAGCACTTGCTGCTTCACCCTGTACTTTTATGTTATAAACAGGACTTCTTTTCTTAAACCTCAAAAACCAAACTCTGACAGCTTCAAACTTTTCTCCGGCAGCTTCCTCCCCTCTCAGCCTTCATAGAGTTGGAGAGATTTAGGGCCTTGCTCTGGATCAGGTTTTGACTTAAGGGAATGTTGGGGCTGGTTTGATCCATCCAGACAACTAAAACTTTATCCTTATTAGCAGTAAGGCTGTTTTGCTTTTTTATTATCTGTGTGTTCATGGGAGTAGCACTTTTAATTTCTTTCAAGAACTTTTTCTTTAATTCACAACTTGGCTAACTGGTATCATAAGTCTAGCTCTTGGCCTATCTCAGCTTTTGATATCTTTTTGTTACTAAGCTTAATAATTTCCAGCTTTTGATTTAAAGTGAGACATGAGACCCTTCCTTTTACTTGAACAGTTAGAGGCCATTGTAGGGTTATCAATTGGCCTAATTTCAACATTGTTGCATCTCAGGGAAGAGGGAGGCCTGAGGAGAGGGAGAGAGACAGGAGAACAGCCAGTCAGTGGAGCAGTCAGGACACAGTCAACATTTATCTATTAAGTTTGCCGTCTTATTGGGCACGGTTTGTGGTAGTCCAAAACAATTACGATAGTAATGTTAGATAATAATGAAAAAGTTTGAAATGTTGTGAGAATTATCAAAATGTGACACAGGGACACGAAGTGAGCACGTGCTATTGGAAAAATGGTGCCTATAGACTTGGTCAACTCAGGGTTGTCACAAATTTTCAATTTGTAAACACCGCAATATCTGCAAAGTGCAATAAAACAGGTATGCCTGTGTACATACGTGTGTGTGCACACACACGCACACACACCACTTTTCTGTACCTTAGATTTTCTTTCAACAGTATACCTTGGTCGTTGTTTCTTTTTTAAACTATTTGAACCATTCTATTTTATTGATGTGCCATAGTTTGTTAAACAGTCATCTAAAGATATTTATTTAAGTTTTTCTAATCTTTTGCTATCAAAATGAGGCTGCAATGAGTATTGTTGTATCCACATTACTTTGCACATGAATTGAATATTTGATCAATAAGTCAATGACTTGAAAGAATCACATTTGAGATTTTGTTCAAGATTTATGTTTTGCTGAGATATCAGAAGCTTTTATTTTATTTTTTTTAAATTTATTTAATTTTTTTTTTTTTTTTGAGACACAGTCTTGCTCTGTTGCCCAGGCTAGAGTGCTGTGGCGTCAGCCTAGTTCACAGCAACCTCAGACTCCTGGGCTCAAGCAATCCTTCTGCCTCAGCCTCCCGAGTTGCTGGGACTACAGGCATGCGCCACCACATCCAGCTAGTGTTTTTTTTTTTTTTTTTTTTTTCTATTTTTAGTTGCCCAGCTAATTTCTTTGTTTCTTTCTTTCTTTCTTTTTTTTTTTTTTTTGTAGAGACAGGGTCTCACTTTTACCGAGGCTGGTCTCAAACTCCTGACATCAAAAGCTTTTAAATTCTCACTGTATAGCACTCTGTCTTTCTCTCTTCTTTTGTGTCTGCCTGACTCATACAACTAATTATTTGAATCCTAATATAGCTTTGACAGATACAAACACGTTGAACGTCCCCAGCATCTTTCTTGTTATCCAATTTTTTTGATGAGGACACACTATGAAATTCAACTCAAAATCTGTGAAAGAAAAAAAGAAAGGAAGAAAAATCACCAAGTTCCAAGACTCCAAGGTGTTTCCTCTTGAGTGGCTCTTCTGGGATAGAGCAGCACATGTGGTTTTCCAAGTGTTACTTTTCAGATTTAAGAAAATAGAAACACATGAAAACAATTACACAGAAAAAAACATCAAGAGAAGTTAAGAGAATTTTTAGGATAACATAATGCAACAAAAACACAAGTTTCGGAACATCTTTGAGATTCAAACTAGAATCCTTGGGTTATTTTGAAGTGGCTAAAGGCAGGTGGAAACACACATATAGGACACCAACAAATGCCACTAATTCTGTCGCTGTTTGATAATGGATAGTTGTGTGTATGTGTAAGAATATAATGTTCAAGAAAAAATATCAAGCAAACCATTTATAAACAAATCTCTCCAAGTTCCAAAACTTTTCTAACAGGAGATCTTACATCATCTCAGAATCTCAAGGTTCCCAGAACAAGCTCATTAGCTGAAGGCTACGAGGTTACTCTTCCAGTTGCGTGTTCTGCACTCATCGGGAGGTTTGCCCCTTGGCAGGCTCCTCAAAAAGGCAACCTTAGCGGAGAAAGGTTCACCTTTGGGGGTTATTTACTGACCTTTCTCCAGGTTCAGACCATGCAGAGCAAAGGAGTCAGATGGACTTCTGGGTTTTTCACTTGGAAGACAAAATTTCTCACTGAAGCAGCACCTGCTCTCCTGCCCCTCAGATGAAAGAATATGGCCCCACGGGCTCACTCTCCCCTGCTGACCTTGGATCTTCATTGAGAGCCATAGTGGCATACCAGGAAGAGCCCTTGAGCTGCCAGATGTGCACACAGTTGCTCAGCTTGGGGCGAGGCTGGGCACCTGTTTCCAGGTGAGTACGCATCGCTTGTGGCTCACCTCCTGGCACTCCCAGACTGGGATCCTTTCCCTGGGTAGAGACAAAATACTCAATGCCTGCCTTCTTCCTGCTCCCCTTGTCATTTCCCATCTTCCCACATTTCATTTTTCTGTGACCTCTAACTCCAGCCGTCTCCAGTCTGACATACTGAACTGGATATCAGCTTTGGAAACAAACAAATTTAGCCCAAATCTGGCTCTGCCACTGAATCAGTGTGTGAACTTGGGCACGTTATGTTGTTGACTAGCAGAGTTAGCTCCTATCTCTCCTCCTCACACCCTAAACCAAAAGAACCAAACCCATGTTATTGCAAAAAAACCCTTAAGCTTGCATAAGCATAAAGAAAATCCAAAATTATATTTGAGACACTGATACAGAGGTTATCTATTGAAGGGGGAATAGGAAATAGGCCATTGTGGGACAGAGATGGGAAGGATACTTTCTGTTGCATATCTTTTTAAATTTCTAGTTCTTGAGTCATATGAATATATTATCCATACAACAAAAGTATAAGAGAAATAAATAAGAAGTATTTCTGTAGAAAAGATTTACTTTATATAAATCAAATCTGATTTTCCACAGAGAAAATATTATAATAGGTTTATTTTGTTTAATATAAATGTTTTGACAAGTAACTTTTTATTGAAATAGTCATAAATATGAAATATAATGAACTGTATTATATTTGTGTGTGTATATTATATATATTTTTTTTTCTTTTTTTTTTTTTTTTTTTGAGACAGAGTCTCACTCTGTTGCCCGGGCTAGAGTGAGTGCCGTGGCGTCAGCCTAGCTCACAGCAACCTCAAACTCCTGGACTCAAGCGATCCTCCTGCCTCAGCCTCCCAAGGAGCTGGGACTACAGGCATGTGCCACCATGCCCGGCTAATTTTTTCTGTATATATTTTTAGTTGTCCATATAATTTCTTTCTATTTTTAGTAGAGACGGGGTCTCGCTCTTGCTCAGGCTGGTGAACTGTATTATATTTGAATTATAGTATAAGGCAATAAAAAACTGTATCATTTCAATTCTCCTTCCTTATTTCATCCAATGTATAATAAAAATCTCTCAAGTAAAATGCTAACATCTGCAGAGCACTTTACAGTTTACAAAGTTCTTCATGCACTCTAATGATGATCTTCCACCCACAGAAGCAGCCAGAGCAGGCATGATTCTTTCACCTTCCAGCTGAGAAAGTAAGTTCTGACTTGTCCAAGGTCACAGATCAAGCAAGTGGCAGCACTGAGACATAAATCCAGTTCTCCCGGCTCTGAGTGACGCTATCGTGTTTCTTCTAATTCCAGGCAGAATTCATACATGAACTGTTTAAATTTAGCTTGAGAGAGTGGAGAAAGACAAGTAAAACTTAAATAACTATCCTATTTACACCACCACCATAATCCAAACATGCTGTATTTTACACTTCACGGGTTCCATTTCTCTATTCTTAGATCTCCAGTGTGTTGCCCAGGAACATTTGACACCATCTCAGCCTCCAAAGTGGACATATTTATAGTATCTCTCTACTTTGAATGGAGTTAAGAGTAGAGAGTTGGAAATAGTTGGTCTGGATGGGAAATGAAAATCAAACCTCGTCTTACTCCGAAGAGCATCATGAACCAGTAGTACTATTGTGAGGTGGCAAGACATGCTATGTAGCACCCTAGAAAAAGAGTATACCTACATATTTATTTAAGGGAAAATGGTAAATGGAATTTTTATGTGTGCAACATATTCTGAAAAATGTGAAAAAGGAGAATATTACTAAGTTATGTTTTTTCCCCACTCCCAAAAGCATTTCTCTTTTTAGCAGTAACTAGAGAAAGCTAAACATTTATTTATATCTTTTAACTGTTCTATTTTGTCTTGTCATCATCTTTTGGTTGAATATAACTGAGTTTTTTCAGGAGAAAGTCCTGTTTAGCACAAGCCAGCTGCAGGGATTAAGCACACGCACACACACAAACACTCACAGGACCTATTATTCCATCGCATAGCTTTTGTTTAAGGGCTTTGGAATCAGAAGGACTGGCTCATGCCCTGACCTGGTACTTAATACCCGTGAGACTTGGGGCAAGTAGCTCAACCTTTCTAAAGACTCACTTCCTACCTTAAAATGATGTGACGATCAAGCTAAATAATGTACGTAAGTAAAAGTGTATTTCTTGGAACATAGTGTTCATTTACCCATATATTCATTCATCATTTGCTCAGGCATCCATGCAACTAAGACTTTCAGCACCATCTCATGCAGGCCCTGAACCACGCACTGGAGATATAACAGTGAACAAAACCGAGCAACCCTGGCCCCAGTCAGTTTATATTCTCTGAAGAGAGATTTGATTTAAGTGATTTGATTAGAGAAGGCTGTGCTAACAATGAAACAATGAAAGTTAGTTGTTACAATTACTGTAGTTGCAACCCGTTCGACATTCACACAGTGTGTTTGCGAGTCTTTGTTAGTAGACGAGTGACTGTGACATTATTAATAGCAAACACAGGAGATCATCACACTCACACATGCACAATGGCCACACTCCGCCTGCTTCTCTGCAAAGAATTTAAGATCCTGGAATCGTTCTGTGGCTCCCTGCTAGTAAACACTTGGTTTATATAAAATTTTATTAGCACAACTGGTATAAAAGTTATAATAATATTATGGTAAAAACTAGCCTGAATTTGAAAAATAAACAGATAAAATCGATCTACCTATCAAAAATAAATGCTTTCTGTAGTGTGAAGTATCAATTTTGCATTTCCTTGACTTGGCAAAGTCCCTTGCTCACGGTCTCTTTTGAAGCGGTTGTTACATCTGGAGAAAACAGGCCCGTGTGCTTGGTCAGGACACAGAGAAAGACATTTTATTACTTTTTAAAAAATAGAATCTTTATCCAGATTCCTTCTATTCTCTTGACCCCACTTAGCTCTTTCTCTTTATTTCTTACTTTCTTACTTTTTTCCTACCTTTCATCTCTTCTTTACCTTCTCTTAGATTCTTCCCTCTTCTCTTCTTTCCGTATTTGTTTCAGCTCCTTCTCACCTTAAGCCATTTAAAGAAAGGAAGCATTTTACCACCAAGTGAGCGCACCTGGGGCTCTACAGAATGAGCATCTTACAGACAGGCTCCTTTTACTCTGGGCAGCTTGAATCATCTGAAAGCTTTGCCCCAATCTCCAATAACAGGGGAGCAGTGCCGTGCCGCAGCTGTGGGTCTCCAAGAAACTCAACCTCTCTGACTCCCCGTCTCCTCAACAGAACACAATTACACTTTCTGGTTAAAGCTTGTTTTATCAATTAGAAATAAAGTGCTTGGCTCCTTGGCTTTGCAATGCAGCAACTGCTGAGTGATATAAATGAATGAACATTGCATATTCCAATAAAAATATTAACTTTTTTTAAAAAAAGTGCTTGGTATACTGTAGACACTAAAAAATGAAAGGTATTGTGACCTCAGTTGGAGCTGTTCTCAACAGTGTTCTCTTTGAGCCCAATTCTTCCTTTCCATCCTCTCTGGTGTGTCTGTTCTCCTTCTCAGTCTAATATGAACTTTATTTTTCTCAGTGTCTCAGTGTCTTTAATGAAGCAACAAGTCCTTTCTTTCTAACTTGAAAGACTCTTACCTAGGTCTGAGCATGAACCAGCTGATCATTGTCTTTCTCAGCTAGTTGTTGGCAATGCCAGGGCAGAAACCTGGGCTCCTTCACTACGGGTGTGGGGTTTTTTTCTTCATGACACCATATGGCCTCTGAGAGTGGGCGATTGATTTTCATTTAATTGACATTCTTGTAGAAGATCATTGACAATAGCATTAGCAGTAATCAGCTCTTTTAATTGTCGATAATCCTTCTCTGTTTTTGTGCAGGTGTTGTCCTGTTCCTAGGGCAGCTGTGAGTGTGTGAACTCCTCATCAGTGATGTGGCCACTGCCCAAATAGTAATCAGCACAGAAACCTTATAAAATTACCAACAGATTACTGCTTCTGTCTGCCAGCACTTTTAATGCCAGCCAATCTGTTTTCATTTTTGTTTGTTTGTTTTCTTCCCATTGGAAGAGGTTGCAATTTCAAGTAAGTCTTTGTGGACTGTGAATGAAAATTTAGGTTCACACCCAGCTGATCCGCTCCGACAAATCAGAAGGCGCATACATCATATATATGGAAGAGTGAACAGCAGCCTAGAAAACTAGGGATCCCTCTCTCCCTTTCCCTTCCCTTAATAATACAAGACAAATTTAATGAAACTCTGTCTTACCCTCATCATGATGCTGTGTGTTGTGAGGAACATCAAAGAGGTAAGTGATATCTCTCGCCCTTCAAGGACAAATATGAGAAGTTGGATCACAATGACCATGGGATAAATAATTCACCAGCACAGGAAAAAAAACAAAGTTGAAAGTTTCTATGTACATATACTTCTATCTATTTTGAAATCCAAAGAGTGAGTGCCATAACATCTTAGCTAGATGTATTTCCCTAAATGCAAAAGTAGACATCTCAATCCTATCTCTGCTTGCTGCTATATACTTTAAAGACTTCTATTAGTTACATTTTATAGATTCTCTGAAGAATCACTGCTTCTGTGAGGCCACCTAAACCATGATTCCATAAAACCGAAACAATGAGATGGGAAACCACCGAGAGCACCACTGAATATCACCACAGCTATCAAATCACCAGAGCTTTGTGCTGCCAAAGTGCTCCAGGCCTGAGCTTCTTCAGTGTGATCCTGCCCTCCTTCTGCCCTGAGGGAACTGTTAGATTTTTAAAAATAGATTTAGCACTATTGCTATCCAAACAGCTATGCACTATTTTCTCTACTCTGTTCTATGCCCTTCCTTTGGATACATTTTAAAATTCTATTTCAAAACAATTCAGTCCCATAGGCAGCATGAATTTTTAAAGATTTAAATTAATTTTGTTTTAGCTATGGATTTTTTGCTTTTATTTTTAATTGACACATAATAATTGTAGATATTTAAAGAGTGTGGGGTGATATTTTGATACACATATACAATGTGTAGTGATCAAATCAGGGTAATTAACAAATCTATCACCTCAAAACTTTACTGTTTCTTTCTTTTGGGAACATTCAAAATCCTCTCTTTTAGCTTTTTGAAAACATGCAATGAATTGTTAACTATAGTCACCCTACAGTGCTGTAGAGCAGCGGTCCCCAACCTTTTTGGCACTGGTTTCATGGAAGACAATTTTTCCATGGACAAGGCGGTCAGGGGGGGTGGTACTCGGAGCTCAGACAGTGAGGAGCAATGGGGAGCAGCTGTAAATACAGATGAAGCTTCGCTAGCTCGCCTGTCACTCATCTCCTGCTGGTGCCGCTTGGTTCCTAAGTTTCATGAAAGACAATTTTCCCATGGATGTGGGGGGATGAGTTAGGGGGGTGAGAGGCAGAGCTCTGTGGCCCAATTCCTAACAGGCCATGGACCAATACCAGTCCTCAGCTCAGGGGTTGGGGACCACAGCTATAGAGCACTAGAAGTTACTCCTCCTATATAGCTGTAATTTAGTATCTGTTAACCAACCTCTGGCTTACTCCCTCCCCCAACACACACACTTTTCCCAGCCTCTAGTAACCACGATTCCACTCTCTACTTCTATGAAATCAACTTTTTTGCCTTTACATATGAGTAAGAACATGCAGTATTTGTCTTTCTGTGCCTGGCTTATTTCACTTAACATAATGTCCTCTAAGTTCATCATTTTAACAAAACAACGTGTCTTTGTATATAATGTGAATCTCGAGTGAGCAGGTCAACTTTAATTTCAACACCATGGAGTTTGGAAAAAGCCCTAGAAGCCAATAAGAAATGAAGCCTTTTAAGGAGCCCGGGGCAAGTTCCTTTACCCCCATTAACTGATCTACCACCAGGGCACCGTGCACATCCACAGGGCTCTGCCCTGCACACTTTCAAGGAGTGCCATTCCCATCACGGTGGAGCGACAAGGCAGCCCGTCCTTAACAAGATGACGGATGGGCAAATTAAATGATCTTCAGAGTCCCTTTAAGCTAAAACTTAATCATGTGACAATGAGATACTCTAGTATTTCTCTATATATTCTTCACGTTTGCTTTCTAAAATGTCAGTTTTTACATATACTATTTTTGATACATATTCTGGATTAAATTTGGTTTTAAAATAGTTTTGAGTTTAAATTTGTGTGCTACCTTATGTGATAAAATTAAATAGTAAATATTTGAAATGTTAATGAGTTTTAAAACTTTACAAACCCCATGAAAATGAAAATCTTTTAATTCATCAGGCATGCCATATGCACAGTGATTTAAACTGAGATTGCTAACGAGTTTAGGTGGATTTTTAGATGTCAAATACTGTTGCTTTCCATTGTAATTCAAATGGAATATGAGTGGACCTTAAATTTCACCATAAACACTATTTGCTGTGGAGTGAACCTCCCTGTAAGAATCACTGGTCTTGGAACTCCACCAAGGGAGCTTAGTTACTGAATTGCTAACAAGAGACCCATGGTAAAGTGATTCTCCCTGTTAAGTGGCCCTAACTACTAGAATCCAGCTCTTTTGCTTTGGGCAATAGTATATTTATGTCAAATCACTGTACTTCATATCCAATCAAAAGGATACAGGGAAGCTTCAAAGTTTACTAAATGCCATCTTGATTGACATAAAGTAGCTTTTCCTTTCTTTGCAATTTCCAACTCAACAGTATCTCACAGCACAATGTGCCAGGAAGTCTACAAACTCGAAGCTAAGCCTTTCCTGCTATAAATTATAAGCCTGTTTCCTTGTTGGTATAAACAAAATGCTTAATTCTCTCTGTCTTCTTTCACAATCCCTTCATAGAATCCAGGGCTCTTTGGTCTTTCTATTCCTTTCCACCACTAGAAAAAGGCATCGTTTTAAAACTTCCACCATTTTTATGGTTCATTTAGAGTCTATACCTAACTTAAAAACTGGGCAGAGTACTAATGTCTAAGAGCTTACTATGTGCCAGGCAATGTTTAAAATACCCTGATTTGCATATATTATTACCTCATTTAATCTTCACAGCAACCTCAAGAAATAGTTCTGTTATCCTCATTTTATAGGTTGGGATACTTGAGGCTAAGAGAGTCTACGTAAATTGCCCAAGGTCATGCCACTGGAATTCAGCAAAGCAGAACTTGTGTGCAGAACCGTTGCTCTACTCTCTAGTCTCTATGTTAGCTGCTTGTTTGGTAGCCCAGTTCCGAAACACTGATGACATACATTTACTTTAAGAACATTCCTCCGGTAAATAGCATTACTGCAAGTCTAAAAGCAAGCTTGCCCATAGAACATATGCTCTAAACATACCTCGCCCAGCACAATCTCCTGCCAGGCCACTCCCATTCTGTTTTGTGTTTTGGGGGATTTCTTTTCGTGCAAATGGCACCTTTAATATTCAACTCCTTTTTCATGTTGAATACATTGAATTTCACTTTACAAGATACTGTTTACACAGCATTTAAAAATGAACTAAAAATAGAGATTATATAGAAAATATGGAAAAATTTAGACTAGAATTGGTAGTTGAAAAGTAAAATAACAATCGATAAAATGACAAATGTAAAAATGATACATTATTCTGAATTTTTCATAAGATAGAGAAAAAGGCTTCCTTAGGAACAGTTTTTTACATATTATACTCTCCTCAATCACTGCATGGCATTATATAAATGTGCATTTTCATATCATTGGGGCAAACCTAATAACTTCAAATTAATAGAAATCAAAACAAACTGAAACCATAGTTTGAAGGTTAAAACTATAATTTCAATAAGTCTAAATTTAGTGCCTACTCTACCAAGAAGTGTCCTTGGCAGTGAAATTGAGGTACAGTACATGCCAGTGACCTCTCTGTGTCACTGGTGAGCTTTCCTTGGCTCCCTTCTACCCATCTCTTCAACGGGTTTCCAATCCAGTGCTACGGATCTTCTGATGTTCTTGCAAAGATGACTAAAGAGAACAGCTTTTTTTGTGTGGGGTTTTTTTGTTTGTTTGTTTTTAATCACAGCTAATCTTTACCAAGACAAATAGTATTCAGTGTGAAAAGAAAGCTCCTGGTTAATATGTTGCTTAAAAAACTAAAACAGATAAAAGAATCTCCTTTAAAAATCACCACCAGACCGTAATATAATCAGGAACTGGGTAAATTCAACAATAGAAGGAAGTCAAATAGGCTGACCTTTCCCAAGTTGTTTTAAAACTGACATGTGAGTGGAAGTTACTGGTATGGTTTTGTTGCAGCTTCTTGTTTTCCTAAGGAATGTGGAATCTGAGTAGGGAAGTAGCCTGTTCTTTAAATTAGGAGTCGAAAAAGAATACACCCATCCTTCTTGGGGTTGTGGGTGGGGAGTTATTCCAGCTGGGATGTATCCCCCCAAAAGGTACAAATAATATCATCAACCAATAACTTAAACAAGAAGCGTTATTTATCTCTTACTATTGACCTGCACTGTCCTAAATACTGGTAGCACTGGAGCGGAGCCAGGGTGCAAAAGGAGTATTGGAAAGCACTGAGTTAACAAATGGTCTCTTCTCTCAAGAAGTTTACAGTCTAACTTAAAGTTGTCGTATTTTAAACATGTTTGAAATTATTTAATTTTTTGTATCATCATTTGTCATTTTTAAAAGGTATTCCCATAATATTCCCATAAACTGTGATTTCTGAGTTTTCTGGTGTGGTGCCAACATACAGTTGTATGTTCTATATTGTTTTATCTTTTCATATAAATACACTAACAAATTACCAAAATGTAGAGGCCATTTTTAAACCATGTGTTTTAATTTGGGTTGATAAAACAGAGTCACTAGAACCATGCCCCAGTGTTGTAAGTAGGCTTATCAAATTTATAGGTTTCAGTCAAAAAGTAATGTCCCCAAATAAAAGAGTTAATAGATTTCTAACAACCTATCCTAAATGGTCAGTCATTCATTCCTTGGATTGTATCTTCACCTAGAATTGTCCCACATTTGAAATCTTCAACTTCAAACCAATAGTCAAATTCTCTTCTGTTCATCTAACTTCACTACCCTTACTCCCACTGCCATCCTCCGACTCCGCATGGGCGTGGCTGATTTTCTATTGTCTTCTATTTCTTCTGGATTCCTGTGCAGGACTGCATGGTCCATGGCCTTAACATCTCTCACAGCAGCGTCCGTCCACAGTCTGTTGTCCTCCTCCACACCTGTGCCGTCCACCTCAATCCTGGATCAGTTCATTATCTGTTTGCTCTGTACTTGTGCAGGCAGAGAAAAATCTCATCATTGGGTTGATGAAAACATTGCAAACTCACGTATTTTTTTTTTTTTTTTTTTGAGACAGAGTCTCGCTCTGTTGCCCGGGCTAGAGTGAGTGCTGTGGCGTCAGCCTAGCTCACAGCAACCTCAAACTCCTGGGCTCAAGCGATCCTCCTGCCTCAGTCTCCCAAGTAGCTGGGACTACAGGGATGCGCCACCATGCCCGGCTAATTTTTTCTATATATATTTTTAGTTGGCCAGATAATTTCTTTCTATTTTTAGTAGAGACAGAGTCTTGCTCTTGCTCAGGCTGGTCTTGAATTCCTGAGCTCAAACTATCCTCCTGCCTCGGCCTCCCAGAGTGCTAGGATTACAGGCGTGAGCCACCGTGCCCAGCCCTCACGTATTTTTTGACCTAACTATCCTACTTGTTCTTACTTCTCTTATATTTCCTATGGAAATGTTGTTAACCTTTTTCATTCTCTTCAAGTCTCCCTCCTTATTCTCAAAAATTCATATTCAAGAGATGACCTTGCCTCTTTTTTCACATAAAAAATAGAAGCCCTTAGGATTGACTCTTCTCAATTTCTTCTTACTGCAACTTGCCAAGAAGATTTGTAGGTCATCTTTTCACTCTTCAAGACCTAGCTCAAAAGCCACCTCTTTGTTATGGCCACCTTGGATAATTCTTTCCCAGCTCAGGTAGTCAGTTCTCTATTCTCTGGATTCTAATCACATTATAAACATAATCACTGTCAAAATCAGATGGGAGTAGTGGCTCATGCCTGGAATCCCAATATTTTGGGAAGCCAAGATGGGAGGATCACTTGAGGCTAGGAGTTTGAGACCAGCCTGGGCAACACAGTGAGACCCCATCTCTACAAAAGATAAATTAACTGGGCATGGTAGTGTGTGCCTATAGTCCTAGCTACTTGGGAGGTTGAGGCAGAAGGATCACTTGAGCACAGGAGTTTGAGGCTGCAATGAGCTGTGATTGTCCCATTGTATGCCAACCTGGGGTGAGACCCTATCTCAGAAAAAGAAAAAAGAAATTTTTTCAGAGATATATTTCAAATTCCCTCTCTCTACCAAATATATCTAAATTTTTAGTTCAAGAAACATAACCTGTAACACTTATCAAGTTATAATTTTTAGAGTTGAACTGTTAATAATAGGTAATACATTCACATTGTTCAAATTTCAACAGGTACAAAGATAAATTAGTGAACATTCTTCCACTCCTGGGCCTAACTACCCAATTTCTTATGTATTTTCTAAAGACATTCTTGGCACATGTAAGCTATTAATTATATGTATTCTCCCTCACCCACACTTTTGTAATACATAGATAATATATCATACATACTGTTATACAACCATCATGCAACAATGGATACCAGAAATTATGCCAAATCATTACATAAAGTATTACCTGTTTCTATTTTATAGATGCATAGTTCGGTAGATTAAAGACAGTCACAAATTCTTTGCCTCTTTAATGAAGAGGTAGAGTCCACTTTTCTCCTCTCCTATCTAGGCTGGCTTTATAACTTATTTTGCTCAATCGAAGGAGGTAGAAGTGATACTGTATAATTTCTGAGACTGGCCCTCAAGAGATCTATCGTGCTCTGTCACTCATGCTACAATGCAGTGTTGAGATCATAACTCACTGCAGCCTTGAACTCCTGGCCTCAAACAATTCTCCCCCCCTCAGCCTCCTAAATCACTGGGATTATAGGTGTCAGCCACCACGCCTGGCTCAAGAGATCTGCAGCTTTATGCCCTGGGAACATTCCTTCTTGGAAGCTAGCCACCATGCTGAAAGAAGCCCAAGCCATGAAGGAAGGCCACATGGGGAAGAGCTAATGCTAATGCACTCCAGTCAGCAAGCTGATTGCCCATCCCTACAAGCACCCGCTGCCAGGCTTGGAGTGAGCCACCTTGGACATGCCAGCCTAGTGGAGTCTCCAGATGACTGCAACCCCAGTGGACATTACATAGAGCAGAAGAACTTCCCAATTAAGTCCAGTCACCCATGGAGTTGTGAGAGAAAGTGAATAACCGCTGTGGTTTTACTTAGAGAAATTTTTGCTTTTTATTTTTATGTAGTTAAATTTATCAGAGTGGGGGGGGGGTCTTTCCTACTCTGATAGACATTCTGCCTTGGATTCTCCTAGCACTTCTTTTTCATATTTTAATTTTAATTGTTTTTAAAATTTAAATATTCTTTGATATATAGATCCACCTTTTTAAAAGTGGTTTTCTGTTGTATTTCATATTCTATTTATTCACAAGTCTGGCCTGCTGCCTGTGTGCTCCTCAAGGGCAGGAACCCTGTCTCTTTCATGGCTATGTCCCGAAAACCTAGAGCAATAAACCACATATAAAGACTTTCAATACATTTTGCTAACCATATGAAAGAAACTTTAGTCCTTCACTGAGTTCCACAGATAAAGCCATTCTTTCTGACATCATCTGGGAGGAATTTGCTGAGAAAGGACAAGGAAGCTACATTCTAAAGAAGCATGTTTGAAACTCTAGAACTTAAGGCTCAACAATATGGGAATATTTTTGAGTCTCTCTTTTCTCTAGCTATATTTGCTATATATCATGCATGACTTCTCTTTCTTCTGATGCTAATTAATTAACTTAATACCCCACATGCCAAATCCTTATTTATTGTTGTGCACACACATACCTCTATTAGAGATCTGGAATGTCGATGGTTGGGTAGGCACTTTAACCTAGCCTAACCTTCACCACAATAATTAATTTTAATTGCTTTTTTATATGGTTACATGATCCCCCACCTGCATGAAAGCAGTATAACTTTGTAAAGAAACCGATTGAGAAAAAAACCTAAGAGGAGTGTCTTAAAAAACAGACATGAAATATGATTTGAACATTCAGTAACCAAATATATAAAATATTCAAAACAAAGGAAATGTGTTACTTTCACTGTTTCTTTTTAGTGCTGCCACTGCTCTCCCAAGAGAGCACGGCCTTAAACTCTATTCCTCAGCAGAAATTTCCTGCTCTTATAAATAACTTTCAGATTTATCTGGTGATCAAAATTCTTTACCACCTGGCCATTCCTCTTAATTCTGGTATTCTAAGTGACTAACATTTTTAATGGTTCTTTGTAATTTCCCTGATATAGAAATACACGTATGCTAGCACATGTGCATTCAGAAAGATGCTATGTTCCTTCTTTTCATTCCTGTGTGCTTTTAGTCAGAAGAGGAGATGTTTTAGGAATGACAGTACAGTAAGAAACTTGAGAAACAATGACCACTGATATTACTTGAGATAAGCTGTGTTAAGAGGAATTCAAAAGGATAAGATGAGGTAGCTCTTTCCTTTCAAGTATTATTCCAGTGAACAAATATTTTAACAATAGAAATAATGATGAATAATTGTACTGAATTCCCTTTGAGTGAGCCAGGTACCCCTCTTCCATGTGTAAACTGTATTTACACTTTGTGTTTCCCTTGTGCTTCTCAAAAGATCACAATAAGAAACAATTTCCTGAAAGGTTTACTTGGTATATTTCACTAACTTAATTTTTTTTTACTGCATTTCATGTTGGATTCACACATTTCACGTGGTGGTTGAACATATAAGGAAAGATATATTTTCCCCATAGCTTGATGACATTTCTTCAATATGCTATGCTCACAGCAGATTAAAGTTATTAAGAAAATTTGAAGCCATCTATTTGAAATTATCTCTAGTAAAGTTTGTTAAAATATAATAGACCCATTTATAGAACTGGAATCAGCCCACCCTCAACTTTTAAAAGATGAAATTCTTGCAAAGATTAAGTACAGTAGATTCCCAGGAGGGTAAGGCCCAGGGAAGATAACATCACCAGAATCTGATATGCTCATCATGTCAAATGGTTTTACTGAATTGTGTCTCAATAATGATTTTAGAATCTTGGTAAAAATACATGACTAAAGTATACCATTAGTATTATAATACTCTATAATAAATAAACAATGGAATTTATCATATGACCTCGGTCATGTGTATTTATATCCAAAAATGCACCCATTTATACCATACCAGGGCATGACAACTCCAGGTTATTTGAAGAACATTGCTCAATAAACAGCAATGAAGACAGAGGAGTTGATGGAAATTCTGGTATTACTTACACTTCCTTCCTTTGCTATTGCCCTTGTAATACACAGAAATAGTTTATTCACGTCCTCAATTTGAAGTCTTTTTTCACTCAGGAATACAGGGTGTCTGACATGTATTGTGGAGCTTTAAAAATGGTCAAGCTTTCTCATCAAGAGGTGGTGTCCATGGCCTTCTTTCTTAGAATCTAGGTGGGTTCAGTGACTCCTTTGACAAATACAGTATAGTGGAAGTGAAGCTGGGTCAGTTTCTGGGGCTCAGGCTGTAAGGCAGCTTTCACTTCCTGTCTCTTGGAACACTCTCTTGGAACTCCCGCCCTGGGGGAACCCAGCTGCTGTGTGAAACCTCTGACAATCCTGAGATCACCATGAATGCACGGACTGTTAGGTCTCCGTTGTTCCAGCCATCCCAGCCCAGAGAGCAACACCAGTCATCAAGGAACCATCTCAGACCGTCTCATCCCAGCAGAGACCCCAAGAAGAAGAATGAACACCCCAGATGTATCGCCTAATCGAGCCATCCCAGCAGCCCCCAGCTATGCAAACAACCCCAGCTGTGGCTACAAACATGGTGTGTCAGAGATAAGCTGTCCCTCTTATGCCTGCTCTAATCTCTGACCTACAGAATCATGAACATCATGGATATGGTCATTATCTTGATTTTGGTGACGGTTTCTCAGGTGTGTAGATGTGTGTGTTTATTAAACTGTGCACTTCAATATATGCAGTTTATTGTATATCACTTACACAGAAACAAAGTTGCTAACATTTTTTTAAATGGCTGTTTTATACTATTCAGTTTAAAACCGTTTTTAGTTGGTTTCTGATATGATACATAACTTGAACATGTAATTTCTGTATTTTATATTTATTTTTCCTGATATTAATTAAAATTAAAATGTTATTAAAATATAAACTTGGCATGTGAAACTTTACAAGGTATAGTAAGTACTGTTTTTACAATATTCAATTTGTTCCATCAAATGCCTATATGATCCAGACTGTAGGACAATTAAATAAGTGGGCCCTTTTTAAAAAAAATCACATTATAGATTATTATTATTGATAATATTGGTATTATTTTTGTGCAAATTCACTCTTAAGTTCCTAGATCCAAGTCTGTTCCCTGGAACATACTAGGTGTTCTAGAGTGCTGCTAAAAAAAAAAAAAAAAAAGAAGAAGAAGTATGGAAGAGAGTCTCCGGTAGAAACTTTTCCTCTTATTTTAATATATTTATCTAGAACATCTTAATTAAAACAATATTGCAAATTATTTCGGTGCACCAGCATCTATCTGAGGTAGATTACTCTAAAGTTTTAGTTCAGTGTTCAGTCAAAAATGCACATTATAGCAGGTATGGAATAAATAATTATTACAAACATTCACTAAATACTTCCCAGATGCCAGACACTAGACTAGGTAGATTCTTTCCTAGTAATAGGTACTCTTACAAATCCTAATTTTATACACAATGAAAGTGAGGATCCGATAAAGTAATGCACCCTATATTATGAAAAGTCTGCATGTGATGGAGCCAGGTCTCTTTGCAGTCCCGCGCCTGACTGCTTTGTTCTTGTGCCCTCGTTAGGAAATAACGTGACCACCACAAGTCTACCTGACAGTGATGAGACCCAGAGAAGAACAACAAAGAAATGTTAATAATCTTTATTCTGCCCGTTTCATCTTTATTATAGGTCAGATGTGCATGATGGTTACTATCATAAGTGCTAGGAAAGATTAATCGGTGGTAAAAACCAAATTAAAGACACACTAAGAATTTTAGAAAATCAACTTCTGTTCAAAAAAATCCTCCTTTCACCAAACTTAAGACCTCATTCAACCATTGTTCATTATAATCTTAGAAAGCATTCAGAAGATAAGATAATATTTTCCAAAGACTTCAAGTAGCAAATGGAGGAAGTGACAAAATTAAAAATAGAATAAAATTTTGTCTAAAAAGTTTTAATATTAATAATGGAATACATGCATTATATTTATGCTGGTTCATATATATATGAAATATGTATATATTACTTGTAAATGTACTTTTGCTAACAAAATTAGAATTCAGGACAGTAAGAAAGTAAGGAGGAAGCCTGCTTTATGAACAATTGGTTTTAATGACA
Organism: Eulemur rufifrons; assembly: GCF_041146395.1. Taxonomy (NCBI): domain Eukaryota; kingdom Metazoa; phylum Chordata; class Mammalia; order Primates; family Lemuridae; genus Eulemur; species Eulemur rufifrons. The sequence continues at coordinate 66,429,700 of NC_090997.1, read as the reverse complement.
ATATTCTTGATCTAAACAAAAAAATATAAAAACTTTGCATTTTTTCAATGAATATTTTTTTTTCTGTGTTTTAAGTCTAAAGAAGTTATGGTAGAAAGCCTCATAAGAAGTATTCTTCATATGCTATTACTACAACTATATGTTTTACTGATTGTACTATTAAAGTCTTCTCTGCCCACTAAACATTACTAAGCATGAAAAAAAATCTTTGTTCTGTGTGTCAGAATGCTGGAAAATGTATAATTTCTCCAAACATATGAACAACAACTTTCATTATAGCTTGTAAAGGAAATTAATATTTTTTGTTTGTTGTATATAAACTCATCATTGAAGTTCTGGTAAATTTCACTTCTAGACTACATGAAAATTTTAATTAGAAGTTAACACCAAGTTAACACCTAAGTATACACCAAGTTAAAAAATTAACATTAAAAATTCTCATTTTAAAAATTCCAAAATTCCTGGCAGTAACTTATGCTTTTAAAATATCAGGAAGCATTTGGTCACAGGTGATTGCAAAAAAATAAATAAAATAAAATAAAATATCAGGTATCATATGAGAAAAGGAAAATAAGACCTTCTTTGTACTATTATAATAAAATTTATGAGCTAGTTAAATAGTGCCTCAGAGACTGGAAGAAAATGACATTAAGATAATTGATTTTTCCAGTTAATAATTAATATTTTATGATATGACCAGATTAAGGCCATAGGCTTCTTTTTCTTCACGATTGCACCAGACATCCTTACTTCTATTCAAATGTTATCTATTTTAGATTATCATTGTTATTCAATGCTTGCTGATTTCTTAAAAATACTAAAATAAGTAGCTCTAGTTGGTGATTTACTTAGAAAGAAAGGTTATTCTATGATCACTTAAATCCAGCTTCCTCAAAGCTTCCTTTGTTATATAAAGATGTGAATTAATATTGCTGTAAGAAACTCTGGGCTTTGCAATGAGTATAACTTTTCTTTAAAAGTTGCCAATTTCTCTGAATCATATTCTGTGATAAAAGTTTTAACATTTTGCTAGGCTAATTAGCACTGCCTCTTGACCAACATACTCTTTCTACTCAACGTACTGCTTCACCAAGTGCTAAGATGTATGTCTCCAGTGACCGGTGACTGCTGAGTCTCCTCATGCTCGTAAATTTCTTTCTTTCTTTTTTTTTCCCCCCCTTTTTCTTTTAGCAGAGACGAGGTCTTGCTCATGCTCAGGCTGGTCTCGAACTCCTGACCTCGAGCAATCCTCCTGCCTCAGCCTCCCAGAGTGGTAGGATTACAGGTGTGAGCCACCGTGCTGGGCCATGATAGTAAATTTCTAAATATTTTTCTTAGTACATAGAATAAGGTGTTTCATTGGTAGATTTTGTTGACACTTAAATATAATTATATTGAAGTAATTAGAGGGTAAGAAAAAAATTGCCATACCTCCCATTTCTTTGAAATTGTATACAATGGATGGCTTCTTGGCAGGGCACCCCAACTAAAATTTAGGAGTGTACCAACACTTATATGTAACTCCATTTTGTTCGAGTAAAGTAAATACTGGGTTTTATTTATCTTTTAGCACATTCCCCAGTAGCATCTTAATAAATTTAAAATGATTTTACTTATTGAATTCCACTAATAACTTTAAAAGATAATCTACATTGGGTCATTTTGAGCATCACTTATATTGCTTACATCAAATAAGTTTAAATCTGCAAGTGCATAATGATACTAAAGAAACTAATACAATCATTGATCACCTTTGGAAGACACTAGGAAACTGCCTCATTATTCTGAAAATCAGTAAATAAAGAGAAAGAAGCAAACTTTCTTTTTTCTGCCTTTCCATAAAGAAATGTACCCAGGACAACCAAATGGTTGATGAAGGATACTCTTTATAAAACTAACTGAGCAAATAAATGAGAAAAGAATGAAATTCAAATAATACCATTTGGCAATCCTGAATTAATTAATGGAACTAAGCAAAAAGCAATGGCTTTCAACATCAAAAAAGAGACAACCATGTGCCTTTTGGTAGAAGTACACACCATCACCTATGATAACATCTTTTGAAGCTGAATCTGATCAAGCCTCTAGATGTATTCATCAATTGACAGAAAATACAAGGAATACAGAAAAGACAGAGGAATGTATTAAATAACAGCATGAGGTACAATCAGCAAACTATTGAACGAACAACTCAGTTTCTTGCACAAATAAATTGCAAGATAAAATAAAAGGATGGATGAAGACACTTAAGAGATATACTTACCAGTTGCAGTTTATGGATGTGTGTTAATCAGGGTACTCCAGAGAAACGTAACCAATAAGATATATAGAGAGAAATATAAGAGGAGATTTATTACGGAAATTGGCTCAGGTGATTATGGAAACTGAAAAGTCCCACAATACGCCATCTGCAAGCTGGAGGACCAGGGAAGCTGATGTTGTAATTCAGTCTGAGTCTGAAGGCCTGAGAACCTGTGAAGCCATTGTTGTAAATCTTGGAGTCAGAAAGCCCAAGAACTCGAAGCTCTAACGTCTGAGGGCAGGAGAAGAAGGATGTTCCAGCTCCAGGAGAAACAGCAAACTCACCTTTCTTCTGTCTTATTGTTTCATCTGGACCCTGTACAGATTTCATGATGCCCACATAGATGAGGGTGGATCTTTACTCAGTTTACTGCTTAAACGCTAATCTCTTCTGAAAATTCCCTCACAAACCCACCCAGAAATAATGTTTTACCAGCTATCTGGGTATCCCTTAACCTAGCCAAGTTGACATACAAAATTAACCAGCACAGGATGTTATTTGGATTCAGATTCAAATAAACAAATAATGAAAAATAGTGAAAAATAATGAGATCCTTGAAGAAATTTGTGCATTGGCTGGAAATTTGATGATGATAAGAAATTTTTCAGGCCGGGCGCAGTGGCTCACGCCTGTAATTCTAGCACTCTGGGAGGCTGAGGCTGGAGGATTGCTCGAGGTTAGGAGTTCCAGACCAGCCTGAGCAAGAGCGAGACCCCCATCTCTACTAAAAATAGAAAGAAATGATCTGGACAGCTAAAAATATATAGAGAAAGAAATGATCTTGACAGCTAAAAATATATATAGAAAAAAATTAGCCGGGCATGGTGGCACATGCCTGTAGTCCCAGCTACTTGGGAGACTGAGGCAGAAGGATTGCTTGAGCCCAGGAGTTTGAGGTTGCTGTGAGCTAGGCTGACGCCATGGCACTCTAGCCCGGGCAACAGAGTGAGACTCTGTCTCAAAAAAAAAAAAAAAAGAAAGAAAGAAAGAAAATTTTCAGTTTTGCAGGTGTGCTAATGGTATCGTGGTTGTTTTTTTAAGAGTCCTTATCTTTTAGAGATACATCTTAAAATATTTGTAGACTAAAAGATTTATAACCTGAAATTTGTTTCAAAATAATTCAGGAAGGTAGGGTTGGGGAGTGAGTGGAGGTATAGACAAATCAATATTGGCCAAGGGCTGATGACTGTTAAATAGTGGGCTCATACATGGTGGTTTGTTCTACTGTTTTCTCCACTTTTTTTGCATGTGAGATTTTCAAAAACAGAAAGTTAAACGCAAATAAAAAAATACATGGAGCGTCAATGTGATAGGATGTATAAAAACAGCTACAACACAGTGGAAATATCAAAGGATTTAGTCTAAAACCTTGAATTCAAAACCAAAACTCAATTAATTAGCTGAGTGACCTTGGTATTTATTATTTTTTAAACCTCTATTTCATTATCTCAAAAATTGGGGATCTCTTTGAGACTAAGTGAGATAATTAACATTTTCCAACATTACCTTGCTTTTGCTGGATGTTTAATATCTGTTACTGGGGGAAAAAAGAGTATCAACTCAAATTAATATGAGAAATACAATAAATCAAATTAGGTACATTTCTTTTGTGCAGGACTTTTCAGAGCCTTTAATGTGCTAATGTGCTTTCTGAATCTCCATGGAGACATTATTCATATCCTAGTGTTGACTAAACTCACTTAGCATCCAGAACCTATCCTGTTTTTTTCTCAAGGTACAACCAGTTGGATGTGTAATCCACAGAATATATTTTAAGAAACACTGCTCTAATTCTAACGTACAATTCAAATATAACATATAGTTATATTTATTTTTTTATAAATTCAAACATAACATTACAAAATATTATAGATGTTTTACTATTTGTGTTGCAGAGATATTTTCTATCAACTTATTAATAGAGCATTCAAACAGAGAGATATCTACCTCTCTAATTTTTAAACTATCATTTCTCTTTTCTAACCTAATAATAACAGTAATAATAATAAAACTGTCAAGGTAGAAAGCAATCTTTTTTTCCACTGAGGGAAGAAGAGAAGCAAGCATGTAGAATTCTTTTCATCCTCAGCTAAGGACAATCTTCCTATTCTTATCCTGCAGCCCTGTATTAGTTAGCTAGTGCTGCCATAACAAAATACCACAGAGTGGTTTAAACAACAGAAATTTATCTTCTTACACTTCTGGAGATTAGAAGTTCAAGATCATGATGTCAGCAGGCTTGGTTTCTTCTAAGACCTCTCTCCTCAGCTTGAAGATGGCTGCCTTTTTGCTGTGTCCTCATGTGGTATTTTTCTCTGTGCACATCCAGCCCTGGTGTCTCTTCGTATTTCCAAAATTCTTCCTATTAGGATACCAGTCATATTGGATCATGGCCCACTCTCATGGCCTTTAACTTAATCACCTCTTTAAAAATGCTCTTTCCAAATACAGTCACATTCTGAGATACTAGGGGTTAAGGCTTCAACAGAAATTTTGGAGGGACATAATTCAGTCTATAATAAGTTCATTCAGAATCTTGCAATATTTGTAACATCAATGCCATATTAACTGCTTAAAATGGTTACTTTCAATGTTGGTTCAAAAGCTAACTCTTGAAGCTCCTGGAATTAATCACACAAGCTAGATTTAACAATCTGTAGCCCAACATTCTTAATCATTCCTTAACTTTCAAACTTTAATTCTCTAGACCTGTTTTCTCTAATATGGTAGCCACATATGTGATTAATAAGCAATTGAAATGTGGCTGATCCAAACTGAGATGTGTTGTAAGTATAAAATACACTGGACTTCAAAGACTTAATAAGAAAAAAGAATGTAAAATATCTCAATAAGTTTTATATTGGTTACATGTTGAAATGATATCTTGGATATACTGAATTAAATTGATTATTAAGGTTAATTTCACCTGTTCTTTCTAACTTTTTAAAAAATATGGCTACTAAATAATTTTAAAATTACTATGTGACTTGCATTATATTCCTATTGGATGATGCTTTTCAAAAATGTAAGTCACTGTTATTTGACCTAAGAGTTGCTTTGAGGACTTTCTTAGACTTTCAATTTATAACTCCCCCCAAGAATTCCTTTCCTTTTCTCACTCCGCTAATTATCTAGGTGCAGAACTCTAGCACTATATCCATTCCTTAATGCACATTTCAAACCTAAGGAACATTTGCCTAAGAAGGTAATATGTAATGCTAACTTAACAAATGCAACTGAAATTTGTTATATTTATTGAAATTCTAAGTGATGGGTAGTCCTGTTGCCTTTCACCATATCCTAGAAAAGAGAGAAGTTGTAGTAACAGCAATTAACAAAGATACTCTCAGTTTTCATTTACCTGTAATACTAGATATTCTTATATTTCATTAACTAACAGGACTAGAAAAAGTCTTATGCTCCAATTTTATCAAGACACTAGAACTGGGCTTCTAAGTTTTTTTTAGAAATTTTACAATAATTATATACTTGCAGCTGCTAAATCTTATGGCAAGGGTAGATATTTTGTTTTGTTTAAAAGCTGATACTGAGGAAGAACTGTAGTTAGGAGTATTTCAGGATCAGTCATTTTTTACTTTTTCAGGAACACAAAATGATTAACATCCACTGCTTGTATTTCTTGGCAAGCTAGTAAAACTTCCAGTTATATCTTACCAAGATTTTCATTTTACCACAATTAATCTACGTAGACTTAATTAGGTAGATTTATATGCTCATTAAATGAGTATACTTGTTTGGTAGGACAACAATGGTTCAAAACCTATAGGATTAAAAACCTTGGAGTTTGGCCCATCATCTATATCCTTCTATGGTGGTTTCCAAGATCATCAAAGTAATCTTTAAGAATTGCTAAGCAATCAAATAATGAAAATGTACCAGTTTTTAAAATAATTTTAAGGCATGGAAATAGAAAAAAACATTGTCTTTGGAGAGTCAAATTTTTATCAAGATGCCTTGTAATTAGGTCTCATCCTTAACATCCTTAATTTTGATTGCCTCCTGCAAAATTATCTCTATTATGTAAAGTCAACACAGAATCCCAAAATAATAATTTTTAATAGTTGAAGTATCCTTCCAAACATTTCCTGAAGCAGTTTTGTAAGTTTCCACATTAACATTTTGTGGTTGGTTGGTGGTTGGATTTCCTTTTTGGAGGACTGAGCTGAAGGAAGGATGTGAGATGAAAAGTAGGAAAAGAAAGACCTTTAGTCGGGTTGGTTTTGTCACCTACTAAAACGGGTCACAGACCACCATCTCTTGTCACGGAGAAAGCAAAATATGGTAGAATGGATTGCTGAGTATCTTGCTCCTCACTTGAATGTGCTTCATCTCTGTGCATCATTACTGAACATAATATAGAATCAATGCAAACATTTAGCTGCCTTGACATTATGAAACAGGGTTTCGCTCTGTCACCCAGGCTGGAGGGCCGTGGTGTGATCATAGTTCACTCTAACTTCAAACTCCTCAGCTTAAGCAACTCTGTTTCAGCTTCCCGAGTAGCTGTGATGACAGGCGCACACCACTGAGCTTGGCTAATTTTTAATTTTTTGTAGAGACACGGTCTCGCTATGTAGCCCAGGCTGGTGTCAAACTCCTGGCCTTAAGCAATCCTCCAGCCTCGCCCTCCCAAAGTGCTGGGATTACCAGGCATGAGCCATCATGCCTAGCCCAGCCTTCAGATTTAAATTTTCTATAAAAGGTGATCTTATTTATTTCCCCCCTTGAATTTCCAAGAGCATGTCATGCCATTTAGCTGTGTATTTAACTTCAGTTAGCCTCTATCAAGGACAGAAACAAGATGCTTATATAGAACGCTCATATTTTGATATTACTTGGTTGTTAACTTTGTAATGTGGAGTTTGAACCCAAAATTACTCAAATTCTATTAAGTGTTACACATTTTATTTGTGAACATTCAAATTCAAGTCCCTAAAAACAAGAATGAAAAAGTATTTCATACAAGTCTATAAGGTATTATGAGGGCTTTTTTTTTTTAGAATGAAACAGCCTATATATCTAAATATGAGGTTTCTGTCATAGTGGTCTTGAAAGGTTTATCCATTAATTTAGTTAACGCTTCTAAGAATCAAAGTATTTTTAGAACTTCTTCACAAGAAATGTCTACTATTTGAAGACAAGTTTTTCTAAATGATGCCAAACCTTCATCTTTTGAGGACAGGTATGGCTTATGCTAAGTCATTATCAATTTATTAGGCAGGAGAGTAAACTAGATATTATCATTTTGCTTAAATATGAGCCATAACTATAAACAATAAAATATTTCTATATAACTTTGAAAAAGGAATTTCAAAGTACCTTTTGGGTTGGATAAATTCTGGACAAAAATCTTTTTATTTAACAAATTTTTAATTTTAGAAATAGAGACAGGGTTTCACTCTTGCTCAGGCTGGTCTCTAACTCCTGGCCTCAAGCGATCTTCCCACCCCAGCCTCCCAGAGTGCTAGATTACAGGCATGAGCCACTGTGCCTGGCCAAAAATCTTAATTCATCTCAATTTCACCTTGACCTACCTACAATTTAAAAAAATAATATATACAAATATGTAACACTGAAAAGATCATGTTTTATAATTCATTAGGGATTGGCATATTACTGGAATAAAGGCAAAATAGAAAGAGATAATCTCATTAGTTTTAGTCAACTATACCCAAGTATATCTATTTGGTACTTTTAAGCTGTTGAGAACACACAGAAAACTCTAAAGTAAAATTGCTGAAATTCATACCTGAACTTTTACAAGTATTTATTTTCCATTTTCAGAATAGCATTCTTGGGCAGAATTTAAAGGAATGCTGGAACTTGAATCTTCAACAGAGACTGGAATATTTGCAGATTAAAAGCATTTTAAAATTCCTATTTGCTACATCCTGCTTTAAGCACTTCTATATAACTGAGAAGTGAAGAGGGAAAAAATGCTCAATGTGTATAGTGAATGACTAAAGGGAAGGTAAAAGCTAATAGCCTTGTTAGACGATTTTTTAGTTTTCAAACTATATTCCCTCTCAACTGTTAGTCAAGGATCTACCTAAAATAGGAGTGCAAAAAGCACCTTCCTCCAAATTCTTAATTTTAATTGCAAGGTTCTACTAGGTTCATATTCACACGGGGGAAAAATGTAAATGAATTGCATTATTTCTCAGTTATCAAGTTCTATCATTAAAATTTTTAATTGGCTTATGAGTGTATAATTCACCTTCAATGGATATAGTTTTATATCCTAAGTACAATGTCAGATATATCCTCTAAATCCCTTAAACTGAATAACTATGCTTACCTTTAACACTTAAGATTTTAAATTTTTCTCTGAAACTTGTATTTTAAAATAAAATTTGTAAAAAATCCTATTTTAGCAGGCTTAATTATATCAACTGGTAAAACTTTATTTTACAAGCAATAAGAATGGGATCAAATGATTATTATAATCCAAAGGAAGTATTTTGTAACCATAGCAAATGCCATTATACATACTGCCAATACAGATTTAATAGACAATACTGAACTGTACAAGAGTTATTTATTTTTTCCTTAATCTCAAAGCTATTTTTAGTAATACAAAAAAGCCATATTAACATTTTTCCATTAGAAAACGTGATGTACAAAACTTTGGATGAAAAGGTATGTCAAATTTCATTTAATCACTTGGGAGGAAAATCCACCACTCCATCAATACCACCCAAAATGTTTTAGGTGGTGATTAAAATCAAAATAATGCATCTTAATAAATTCAAGCTGTTAAAAGAACAAACTTAGCAATACATAATAATTTGCTACACAGTATTTTTGACTAGTCACTTTGGGAGTTATTTTTAAAAATCCATTATTTTTTTACTGAGTCCTACTACATACCAGGCACTGTACTTGGCCAACTAGGTATCTGAGAAGAAGTTAAGATGGGAAAGACTCATAAATCAGTCCTTTGGTTACCAGATTTGATTTTTAACTTTCAAACATCCTCTAAGATCAAGAAACCCTATCAAGAAACCCTAGCTAAAAATACACACCCTTCCAAATGTTATTTGATTTTATTAGTAGTGAGGATGTTTGGTAAGGTCATGAACTACTATTTTTGATCCATTATTCCAATTAAAAGCACACATCAAAAGTTAATTTGTTATTTTCCTAATAAGTTTAAAATTTGGCATTCGGTTGTTACAAACGTGGTTCACTGATTTATTGTGAACCCTATACCGCACACTGCTTAAAAGTAGCAAAGCAAATGTGCATTAAATTTTGCACTTAGTGAAGTAATGGTATTTGATACATATCTTAAAATTCAGTTTAGGGTCCAGTGAAGAAAAAATTCCAGTTATAGGGTGGTAAAGAACTGAGGATTCTCTATCTTTTCCTTTGAGTAATAAAATACACACGTTCATTAAAAAAAGAAAAAAAAAAAAAAAAGAAGAAGAAAACTGCTTGCAACTATGCTAAAGGCCCATAAACTAAAGTCGTCCATTCAACACCATTACTTCATTACATAAACATTTTTTTAAGGTATAACACATAACCTATGCAATAATTTTGAAATTAGCCAAGTGCTAAGCAATTATAATGGCAGGTAATACACTACCAATTTTTGAAACACATCTGGTCACTTTTCATGACCCTCTGCAGTATGGATTCAATAGTCAATATAAAATTTAAGGTTTTGGACCTGCATGACAAGAAAATGGCTTTATGAAATTTTCTCATAAGATATTTAAATAGTCTTAGGTGCACACCAGTTTTGTCCTATATGATTTAATCTGACACACTAGATAGCTACAGTAAAAATAATTATTTCTAAATGAAAACTAAATGCAGATAAATGATAACAGATTTGACATGGAATGTTGTAAGATCTCCCTGTATGTAATCTGACACTACTGATTATGAATTTCGGAGCTTGAAAACTTCAGATTAAAAACCACAAGAAAATTTACTCTTGATGGCATGCAAGATCTTCCTAAAAATTAACCTAAGACCTATAAGTTTCAATATTATCAAAACATAAAGAAACACAACAAATTTGTACATTTTATTCACATTTATTTTTCGCTTTTAGTGTGCTCACAGAAAATTAGAACACCTTAAGCAGGAGTTTAATAGCAATTTTTGTAAGCAAAGTTACATTCCATCTCTAAGTCAAATTGGTCAAAGCTTCTCCAGTATTTACAAAACATGATAGACAAGATGCTACACAAAACCATTGCATCTGAAGATTTTTTTTTCCTTTATTCTCAAAGACGACTGGAAAAGAAAGCATTGTCGGCTGTAATCAAAAACATACCACAGTATAAACAGTAACCATTCCACTTATCACAGCTTGGTTGAGTTTAAAATTTGTGTTTAAAAGGTCCAAGATGACTGCAGTTTTACAAAAATGGGCAGGGTGGAAAGTTGCAAACTTCATGTGCTTCTGGATATCAAGATTTGTTTTTATACAATAGTCACAGTTAAAAACACCCTGCTGGTAATACATAATTACACTTTATTAAGGTCATAAACCAGCAATAAACAATAAAGCCTATACAACTTGTAGTTCTACTTAATCACTGACTGGTACAGCTAACATGAGATAAGTGAAAAGTTCCTATGGTTTAAATGAACTCCTAAGACTATGATCTTTTTTTAAAATCTGGGTATTGGTGTTTTTTTCTCTTTCCTTCTTAATCAAGACTTGTAGTGTTGTAAACCTGCCTCGCAAAATACATCGTAATAACTTTTCTTTAAAAAAAAAAAAAAGACTAAGCCTTTACACCATCATTTCTAGTGGCACATTCTCTTGGCAATGTTATGCACCACTTTGATTTCCCCATTGTGTCCCCTATCACTTCATCTGATATCCCTTTTTGACCCACCCATCTCCTTCATATATGGGCATGTCCATAGATTGACAAAGAAAGTTTACATTTTTGAATAAAGATGCAAAGTATGCAAAAAACATTAATACTGATGCAAAAAATAAAAAATAAAAGAGAAACAAGGCAGAGGAAGGTGTTTAAGCTCTCCTCGACCTGTTGGAATGGTGGTAACAGAATGATCTGAGATGGGATCTGTGCGGAGGGGGGAAAAAACCCAAAATTTGCTGTTTAAAAAAAAGTAAAATAAAAAAAGACATCTTTAAAATCAATCCCTGGTTGTAGACAAGTTCTCCAAAACCAGTACCTGGCACCACTCCAACAAACAAACGGGGGAGAAAAGTTCTTCGATTATCTCAAAAAATCTTGCTCTTTTACTCTGCCGCCTCCGCTGGGGGGGCTTCTGGACTGCACTCGGGCTGGGCCTCCTGTGAAGGGGCTGCGCAGGCTGACGAGGCGGAGGCGGCCGCGGGCTCCTCCGCGGGGGCGGCCTCCTGCTCTGGGGGCGCGTCGGGCCCAGCGTCGGAGGGAGCCTCGCAGGCGGCGGCGCTGGCCCCGGCATCCTCGGCCTTCTTCTCCTCGGCCTTGCTGGGCTCCTCGGCGGCCTTGGTTTCCTCGCTGGCGGGCGGCTTCTCCGGAGCGACAGCGGCCTCCTCGGGCTTGGCCTCCTGCGGGTCGCCTCCCGCTGCGCCCTCATCGCCCACAGCGGCCTCCTCGCTCGGAGCCGCCGCCTGCTCCCCAGAGGCCGCGCCCACCTCGGCGGCGGCGGCGGCCGCGGCGGCTCCACCGGCGGCCTCGTCCTTGCCGCCCTCGGCGGAGGCGCCAGCTGCGCCCTCCGACTCACCGCCTTCTCCAGCCTCCTTCTTGTTCTTCTTGAAGGAGAAGCCGCTCAACTTGAAAGACTTCTTGAAGGAAAAGCGCTTCTTTTTTTTTTTCGGGGTCTCGTTGCTGGGTGAGGGCGTGGCCCCGTCCTCGGCCTTGGGCGAAGACGTCGAGGAGGCGGCCGACGCGGCCTCCCCTTCCGCGGCCGTGGGCGAGCCAGGCTCGGCGGCATCGCCCTCCGCCGGGGCCTCCTTCTCCGCGGCGCTGGCCCCTGCCTCGGGGGCGGCGGCAGCCGGCTCATCTTTCTCGGCCGCAGTGGGCGACGCCGCCCCGCTCCCGGTGGCCGCGGGCTCCTCCTTGTCGGCGGCCGGGGCGCTGCCGTTGGCTTGCAGCTCCTCCTTGGCACCCGGCTCGGCGGCAGCAGGCGAAGCGTCGCCGTTTACCTTCACGTGGCCATTCTCCTGCGGGGCAGAGAAAGCAGGAGCGTCACTGAAGCGGCCCGGGCGCCGCCATTCCCGCCCCCACCATGGGCCAGGAGGGACCAGCTGTCTCCTCGGACGCCTCTGGCTACTGGGCCCCCGACCCCTGCCGTTATGGGGAGGGGGGCCGAGATGGATGCCCAGGCAGGAGACTCAGGAAAGAAATGGGGCAACGCCGTCTGGGGAGCTCTAAAAGCACAGCAGTAGCTCTGACCATCCGGCAAATGTCTTAAGGACAGAGTCCGAAAAGTGGAAAGCGAAGGTTAATCATTTCAGCCCTCGCCTTATGAGCTTTGGAAAAAAATGGTGCCAAATAATACGTGACACACCAAACGCCCTTTATAAGAAGGCACAGAGCCAGAGCTGGTGGTCTGCGCCTAGATTACACATCCCTCTTTTGCCCTAAACACTTAAAAACCTCTCCAAAATACCAAGAACTCCCCAGGGTTTCACTGCACTCCAGCCAGAAGCGCCCGCGCTGCGCGTTCAAGGGCCCTGAGCCTGCCGCGGGCCTTGGGACCGGTAGGGGGCGCTGCGCCTCCACCGCGCGGAGCCGGGCGCCGGCGGGCGAGGAGGGGCGGGGCCGTCGGGCCACCCCGCCCTGCGCAGCCGGGCCCTGCCCGCAGGCCGAGGCGCCCCCGAGCCGGATCCCTCAGCCCAAGAGTCCACAAACAAAGCTCAGGTGGCTTCCTGGCCTGCCGGTCCGGCTGAAACCAACAAGGCAGAGGGAAACCCATCATTTTTGAGGTCTCGCCCCTGCTTCCACGCCCACCTTTGCCCGTGATTCTACGAAGCCAGGGCGCGCCCCGGCGGCTCATTTTGCATTTTTAACGGGTTTAAAGCCTCTTGGCAGAGCTGCTTTCTCCAGTAGGTTAGAGAAGGCGAAGCGACACCATCTCTGCTCTAGGAAAAGAGGCGTGGTGGGTGCCCAGTGTTTTCGAAGCAGCCACCCATGGCCGACCTCTCGCGCCCACCCAGCCGTGGCTATCCGCCTGGGTCCGGCAGCGCCGGGGCGGCCCCTGCGGGTGGTCTAGGCGCCACGCACACGACCAATCCCTAATGAAACGCACCAACTGCCTCTTTTTGACCATCTGGAGGGGTTCTTAAAAAACCCACCGAAGGTTCCCACCCCAGGGATACCATTTAAAAGTCAAATGGGTGTGTAATGCCACAAACAGCTACGAATAAAGATTTAGGGCAGTGGGAAAGCCCCATCGAAAGGTATCGAAATCCTGTCCAGCTCCTGCCAGCCACCTTTCCAAGAACCCAGGGCACGCCGCCGCAGCATACAATAAGACAGCCCTTCCCTCCTCGCTTTTTTCCATCGCCATCCCCATTGAGCCCTCCTTTCCTTACCCCCCCCCATCACACCAGTTCAGCAATGTCGAAGGCGACCCAGTCTCGACAACAAACACAGGAGCCACGCAAACACCATTGTGCCCGCAAACACAAATGCAACCTGGCGGGGGGGGGGGGGGCACCCAGTTAGTCACGTTATGCCAATCTCCAAACCACGCCATTTTAGACGATTTATCACTCCTTTCCTCCCGTCTACTCAAGAATTCGCCAGTATTCTAGGGAACCACTACTTTGGACTGGGGTGAAGACCACTCCTATGAAAAATTGACAATTTAGGCTATCCCTTTCCATTCAACTTCAGACTAAAATCCAGCCACGCTCCTCTCCACAAATGCGCCTTGGGAGCGCCCAGGAGGGAAAGGGAAACGAGACTAAAGACAGACACCAAAGAAATGACCACAACCACAGGTAGTATTTACCTGCCCATTCGCTTTGGAAGGCGACGAGGCCACAGCCGCCTCCCCCGGCCTCTCCGCGGCGGCTTCTCCCTTCGCTGCGGTCTTGGAGAACTGGGCACCCATGCTGGCTTCTTCAACAAAGAAACTCAACAGATCCAAGAGGGGAAACAAAGAGCCTCGGGTTGGTGTAACGACGGGGCGAGCAGCAGCGGCGGCAACAGCGGCAGCGGCACACACACCGGAGGGAGGGGGGGTGGGGGTGGTGAAGAGGACAGAACAGAACCGATTAAATATACTCCGGATAAAAAAATTTTAGTCGAAGAGATCAAAAAGCAGCAGCACAGGAGGGAGGGAAAAAGGGTGGAAAAGTCGAGCACGAAAAAGGAGCCCAAGTGTAGTTTTAAAAAAAAAGAAGTAATAAAAAAATCCCAGATTTGTAGCCGCACTGTAGACAAGAGGAAAATGGAGAAATCTCCCTGGTTGCTAATAAGATGCGGGGTCCAACGCCCAAGTGCACAGATGAATGGGCTCGCGGGCGCTGACGCGGCCCCCGCGCGAGCCGGCCAATCCGAGAGCCGCGCACAAAGCAGGGGGCGGGGCCTGCGCGCCCGGCGAACAATGGAGCCGCGCTTTGCAAACGGTTTGAAAATCAGGTTCAGACCGAGAATTAATGTCCTCCAAATAAATAAATCAATTAAAAAATACATGCTTCTCGCCTCCCTCTGCTTGAAAATAATAATGCATGCCTTGATTGGCTTGCTTTGTTTGGAAGCAATTAACGCGGGAGGGGGGTACTTGTGGATGGGGGCGGAGAAAGCGTTAACTTGACTCGCGTTGACTCTTGTCGGTCTATATCCGTGTCTGTCTCTCTCCACTCTCTCCCCTCCCCCAGCTTTCCCGTGTGTTTACGTGTGTGTGTATGCGAGTGTTAAAGACAATGGTTGGGATTTGTGTGTTTGCAACACGTTTTATTTCTCCACGTTCCATATTGGTTTCACAGATATTGCGCAGGATCTGTTTTTTTAACTGCTGTAATGGTTAAATCGTCCCAAATTGAAAGGCATTTAAACCACGAAGATCGAATTTCATCAAACGAGATCGCGAGTTAGAATTAGGTCTGTAGGCCAGATGTGGAAAATGCAAAAGCGGCAAACAGCCGAAGCCACACTCCCTTCCCTCTCCCACACTGGTATGAAATAAAATATTTTGAGATTGGCCTTTGGCGTTGATCAAATTCCCCCTCTCTGGCTATTCCCAATTAGCGATTTTTTTTTTCACAATGCAAAGCGAAGGTCATTTACAATAGATCGAAACTGCATTTTATCACTGTATGAAATGACATAATTAATTTTCCTCCATGGTGAAATGAGACACAGCCTCGAGTGTACGAATCCATATTTGCAGTTGGGATACTATTTGCGTCCATATGGATCGTTTATCAGCCTACAGCCAGAATCGGATGGACTCTTTCTTTCTGAACGTGTGAGTGTGTGAGTGCGCACACAAGCAAATGGGCTCCTGGAAGGAAGGGAGGCAGTAGCGATGAAATTCTAAATAACCGGATTACAGTTCTAAGGAGAAATTATCTGCATGTTTAGAGATAGCAAGAACGCTATCCCTGAACGCTCCAAGTCTAACTTGGGTTAGAAGAAAAGCTTCTATAATGGTACACAGGATACCTCCATCTGCCACTGCACTTCTTGCCACCGAAGTACCATACGCTATTTGTGTGTGAGAGACAAGGCATTGATTTAAAGTATCTGGGGGGGGGGGGGAATCAAGGATACAGGCTAATAAGCATACCACTACCACCCACATTTTTGTTCCCAAAGTTTTCGCTCGTGGCAAAATCAGACCACCTTTTTTCTGTTACATTTAGTGATCCTGCAATGAATAATCTTTTGCTTATGAAGATGAGAAGCAGTCGAGGGAATGGTTCATTTCTCCTGGTGCTGGCTCTGAATTCTCAAACAGTTTTATTTTCTGCTCATTGTAGGGAAATAGGTCACACTCTGAGTGAAAAAGACGGTTGGTTCAAGCCAGTAACTCTTTGTTCAAGCGTTACTTTGAAAATCACCGAGCTGGAGATCGCTACGCGAAGCTTCGTTTTCTCACTGTCCTGTTCCTTCAGATGCATTATTCAATCACGAAGTCATATTCCCCAGAGCTGATGTAAAGACGTTTCCGTAGAAGTACATCTTGCCAACAAACGTGTCATTACCCTTAAGGGAGCCCGCTAGCCTGGGCCAAGACCCCAGCCGCCAGGATGGACGCGAATCCCTTGTATTAGTAGAGTTCCAACTTGATCCAACACCACCATCCAGGCGATTCCCAAAGGTTCATTTAAGGCTGTTGATTTCCCCCCACCCCCCAAGTGAATCATGCCCCTTCCTCTGCATCCCCCTGCTATTTTAAATTGGGGTGATTGCTAGCTCGTTTTCGGATTTTCTCCCAGACGCGTCCTTAGCCCTCCATTTGGGGGCTGCTTTTATTGCTCCTTTGTTACCAGGCTGCTGTGCTGCTTTCCCCCCTTTTCTTTCTCAAATGCCTATTTGCCTGGTATCGGCTCGTCTCCCTGGCAACGGCCGGGGAAGATTCGGAGCCCCGGGAGCTGGGAGAAAGAAGAGGCGGAGCCAGCGCTGGGAAGGGGGCCGCAGGCGGTGGAGGAGACGGGAGGTGGCGGGGTGGTGGAGGGGAAAGAGGGGCCAAGTGAGAGACTGGGAGACAGACTGCGCAGCAGATGGCCGCGCGAGGGGGCGGGGCGGGGCGGGGCTGGGGGCAGCCCGAGCGTCGGGCGCCGGGGAGCCAATCAATTCCCGCGGCAGCTCCGGGGCAAGGAGACAAGTGTAAACACACAGATTCACTCCCCAGGAGCGGTCCTTACTTTACCGTGGAGGAGCTGATTTCCTTTCCATAAGAAAGCGCATATGTAGGGTAGTAGGAAAGCCCACAGTCCCCAGTAACTGGCAGGCGGAGGAGGTTTGGGGACACTGCTGGGGGGCGCTGAGAGCTGGCCTCCCTCTCCCCACCTCCCCCAGCGTCCAGGGTCGGACCAACCCAGAGATTTCTTCCACAAGTGGGGAAGGGCGTGAAGGCGGAGGATGAGTGAGGAAGGCAGGGCTGGGAAATGGAAAGAGGTCGTTCTTTTTCAGAAACTGCATAATGGCAGGGAAGGAACGACAACAACAATGTGGAACCGGTACCGAGTTGTACAAGTATAAAGTTCCTCAGGAGTTTGGAGTATACAAGTATAAAGTTCTCTCACACGCAGAGTTAAAGATTTCAAATAAAGCGCCAAAGGTGTTTATATAAATGCGATTAAAAAACCCAAGAGGTCACAGTGAAGATGTGTAAAACTGGTGTTTGTAACCAACTCACCAGGAAGGAACAGGCATTTATTCTTTGTTTATACTCCCTTTTCACCCTGCCCTAGTATATTTGTAAGATAATGCTAATCTGCATATGTTTCTTTTTCTACAAAAAGAACAGAAGACCTCAGTTATTTTTCTGTAAAATGTTAGCACTGGTAAGAATTTTAGAGACCATTCCACAAAACCTTGAGGGCCTTCTGTGTGCCAAACACTCTGATGTAGGCCTTGTTCTCGTATCATTGAACAAAACAAACTCAGTCTCTGACCTCACAACTTAGTATAATAGGTCGTCCAGTTAAGGTGAACTGGAGAATCTGGCTTCACCCTCTCACTTACCAGATGAAGAAATAAGTCCAGGAGTGTTGCAGATTTCTCCGATGATAGAGCCAGGACTAGATCTCACTCCCTTGGTAATTCCAAGTCCTGGCTTCTGCCACCACTGCACAGTGCTGCCTGGCCTTCCCTGAACAGTGTAGGTTCACTCAGTAGGTCAGCCGTTCATTTCTAAAGTATTTATTAAGCTCCTGCCAAGTGCCAGGAAGGGGGATTAGACATCAGCTTACACCAGAGACAAATAGGGGCACAGTTTCTTCTCACATACAGCTTACATTTATAATATTATTTCTTAAAACTTCTTTAAATGTGAAGAAAGAGAGCAAAAACAAGATTAACTGTTCTTCAAAAACAAAAGATGAGGGCCCCTTTCTGGATTCCAAATTAAATATGCCTTTTTCATCTGGAAGTGTTCATGCAGCATTCATGAAGTCATGATATACGGGAATCCCAATGTCCTGGTAGTGTTGTGCTCCATCTTTCATCTTAGATTTTATGTTACCTGAACTTTAATTCCACAGAAATCGATTAGCTTGCAATATCTTGGGGAGCAAAACAGACACGGCCCCTCATTCATTCTACAGCCATTTATTGAACTCCTATCATGTGTTAGGCATTTGGGATACATTAATGAACAAAGAAATCTTTAGGGAGCAAAGAGTCTAGGGTGGGGAGAAAAACACAAGTTAATAAATATAAGTAAGCAAATTATATAGAATGTTAGAAATAGTCTTTAAGTGTTTGAGGGAGGAAAAACTAAGGCAAAATAAGGGAGATAAGAGTTCAGGGGAGGGTGGGAAATTCCGTATTCCATATAGGTCAGGAAGGGCCTCACTGAGAAGGTATACTTTGGGCAGACTTAAGGAGGTGAAGAATTAATAATGGAGTTAGCCCACTCAAATGTTTCTAACCTAGCAAGAGAGAGAGAAGTTAGAATTAAACAAAAAGATCACAAATAGAAATGTACTTTTATACTGTCATCTGCACTCTGAAGGAAAATAAAGGGTGCTATAAGATAGTATAATTCAGTTAGGAGGGTTAAAGAAGATCTTTTTGAAGGAGTGACTTTTAAGTGGAAACCTAAAGGATGAATAGGCATTAGCCAGGGAAAGAGATGAAGAGCTGTATTCGGATGGAGGAAATAGCAAGGCCCCTGAGGAGGGAAGAGTTTGGCGGGGGTTTCTGAGAAAGGTTTGGAGATCAGTTTGGACATATTTTTAAGTTCCTATAAAACATCCTTGTAGAAAAAGTTAAGTGTGCAGATGCAGATGTAGGATTCTGGAGTTCAAAGAGTGGTTTGAAATATAAATATAGATTTGTGACCATTCTGCAGATAAATGTTTCAGAAGCAAAGTCATAGGAATATGCAAAAGACAATAGGGTCCAGAATGACACCCCAAGTAATTTCTGCTTTAAGAGAACGGGTAAGAAAGGAGTGGAGAGAGCAAAGAAGAAGGAGCTGTCTAGGAATAGACAGAAATCAGGAGAGTGTGTTGTCAGGAAAATCAATGAAGAGAATGTTTCAAGGAGGAATGGTTAGTTTTATCAAATGCTGTTGAATGGTCAAATAAAACAAAGACTGAAACGTTTCCATTGGATGTAGTGATACAGAAGTTACTGGTTCCAGGCTCCCAAGCAGTTTTTGTAGTATATTGAGAGTGAAAGCCAGATTTGGTGTGTTGAGAAGAGAATGGAAGGTGAAGAAGATGACGGTGTGCATAGTCACCTCTTTATGAAGCTTGACTGGGTAAAAGTTTGAAGAGACAGATCGGTATAGTATTGGAGAGGGCTAGTATAGGTTGAGCATCCCTAATCCAAAAGTCTGAAATCCAAAATTCTCCAAAATCTAAAACTTTGAGTGCCTACATGACCCACAAGTGAAAAATGTCATACCTGGCCTCATGTGATGGATCACAGTCAAGATGCAGGCACACAACACACAGTATTCAATATCTTCAAGGCAAAAAAAAACCCTCCCAGCCCTCTTCAGCTGCATTATATCTTTTCCATGCATGTCCAGATTCCTACATGTAAGCATGCCCCCAAAGGGTAACAAAGTGGTTCAATGTACACAAACTATAAGTACAAAATTATTTTAAAATATTGTATAAAATTACCTTCAGGCGATCTATATAATGTTTATTTGAAATATAAACACATTTCATGTTTAAGTTTGGGTCCCATCCCCAAGATATCTGATTATATATACGTAAATATTTCAAAATCTGAAATCAGAAGCATTTCTGGTCCCAAGCATTTCAGATAAGTAATACTCCTCTTGTACAATGTTTTTTTGGTTTATGGTGTGCTTCTTGGATGGAAGATATTACAGCAAGTTTGATCTGTAAATTAATTCAGTGGAAAGGAAAATGTAGGTAGAGGAGGAAAAGGAGTAAAGAATGGAAAGAGATTCCTGAGAAGGCAGGCAGGGATGGGGATATAGGGAACATGCTGAGAAACTGGCTTTTGAAAGACATCCTGCTCCTTTTCTGTAAGGGGAGAGAAAGAGGTGGCTACAGATTTGCTGGTGGGAAGATGAGAAAATTCCCATCTGATGGTTTCTATTTGCCCTTGAAGTCATCAGCTAAGAATGAGGAAGAAAAGGGGAAGTTGGAGTTTGATTTTATTGTAGAAGGTATGGAATAATGCTTGGGAGGTACAGGATTGAGACTTTGGGGCATGATAAAACTTTAGAGCAATAATGAGTGCCCCTTTGAGGTTGATAAATCCCAAGGATGCTTCATTCATTTATCAAAGTTTCTTTCTTATGTAAATTTTAAACTTCATTCTAGTATCCATTATAATCCTCTTTAAAATCACCAGCCACTTACTCTTAATCTATACCCAACTTGTATCACATCTATACAGTCAATATCTCTACAACAATAAGATATAGATTAAAATGGCACTGCTGTTATAAAGCTTAATGTCGATTAATCCTCTATGATTTCATACAAATATGTATGAAGAGAAGGAGGAAGGGAAGAGAACCTACTGTGTGCCAGGTACTGCATTGCGTGAGTCAGCTAGGCTTGTGTTTCACCTTTACCACACCCCCTGAACTTGCATCATTTTCTCATTTTATAGATTTAGAAATTGATGTTCAGCCACATTTGGAAAATAAAATTCTACTGTGCATTAGCCATTGTCCATTGGGGGCTATCTGGCTTCTAGGAATCTAGTAAGAGCTCAAATGTTTGTAATAAGCACAGAACCTTATATGTCATAGGAACTTTATTAATTTTTAAAATTAGCACCAAAACTGCAAACTTCTTTAACTTTAGACTTTCTTTTGGTGTTCTTTATTAACTATCCAGTAGCACTCAAATAGAAATATGCCTTCCTAATTAGGAAACATCTGAGTCACTGCTTATCTGATCTGAACAATCAAGGACTAACACATCTACCATAGGAGTGAAGTTTCTGGAATCTTAGAGCCCCTCCAGATGCATAGGTGATCACTAAAAAGCCACTATAAATACGAGTACATTTTTAGTCACCTCTCTTCAGGCATACCAACTGAATTAGTAAGATTTCTTATATTTGAAAAGATATTCAAAGAGTAGGATACACCCAATAGTAAAGAAAGGTGGAAAAAAAAAAAACAGGAAAAAGTTTTAAAGAAAAAGTTTTCTACAGAAATTCTCCATCAAAGCTTATTCATCATTGCATTTCTCAAAATTTGCAAGCTTTACTTTTTGGGGACAGGCTGAAAACTTTCCATATTAATTTTTGGAAGAACTGAAGGGCGTCACGGGGATAATTCCCTTTCCAACGTTGTTCTCAGAGGTAAGAGGTAAGTAAATAAAGAAAAGCAATCAAAGTTTTCATTAAAAGATCAAGTGATCAGGTTCCTGGTCTTATAGAGTTACCTGGTCACTTTTCTCATTGTTCTTAACTGGTGGACCAGAAATGAGAGTAGAAAATTCACATGGAAAAAAGTTGAATCTTTAGTATGATAGCGTAGGAACCAAACAAAGGATAATTTTTCATTGTTATTTTAGAGTGGTAAGTAATTTCTCATATCAAAAGAGAGATTAAATCCCTGGCTAAAATGAGATATTTGAACTAATCTATGGTTCTAGAAATTAAAGTATAAAATTATATTAAACATTTATCTTTATCCCAAGTGATAATGTAGCTTTTAGAAAAGATTTATATTAACCCTTAGAAATCACTTGTTGCAATCAACAAATAGAAAGTTTCTATTAAGCTACTGCTAACCTAGAACCTCATTAAGGCCTCCTCCCCGCCAGTTTGACAGACTTCGCAGTGCCTTCAGCACTCTTAGGTCTTGTGATGGGATGACTGGGAAGGACACTGACATTTATTTGTTTAGGAGAGATTAAATACCTGCTTTATTCCAGGCACTGAGCTATAGTGATTTTCCTATGTGACTTCATTGAATTCCTATAGTAATCTTACAAGGTTAGAAACTATTACTACAATTTTCTTTGTAAATCAAGCTCCTGAGGGGTTACATAACATGCTCAGGTTTATGCTGCTTGTAGTGGTCTGGGTTGGGTTCTCAATCCAGCTCTTGGTGACTCCAAAGCTGTGGCACAGTTTGGCTATACCATGCTGCCTTAGAGAAAGTAAGAATTTTATGAAATGTTTCTAGTTCTCATGGAGGTTATAAAAATGTCCAAGGGACACTAAAAATTGTCCAAAAGATTATAAACTTAATTATGTCTTAGAAGTATTTAGGGCCATATCTATAAAATAGAAATTAGCATTCAAAGAAATACATATGCATACACATATACATAGAATCTGACGGGTCCAATTCTTGAATCTGGAAACATCCTTAGTAACTTTATCCAGAATATACTCATCACAAATCATATTTTTGCATAATTGAATAGAAACATGAATGGTCAAATTGTACCAAGGACTTACCTCTGCCTTTCCTGGGATAAAAGTGTGAATATTGCTTAAGGCAGAGTGATGCTATTTGGAATGTAGGTAAAATAGGATGTAGAGCTAGGGAGAGGATGTTATAGTTGGGAAGGAAATCCAGGTTTTAGATGTGGTTGGAAGGTGAGATCAGAGATGAGAAGTTACAGCCCTTCACAGTGCCACTGTGAGAAGACTGCAAGGATTCCTGGGACCAAGGGGACTAATAGCCGAGAATGTAGTGGATGATGAATAAGGGGCATTCTTCCATTAAGGCTATGGTTGGAATCTGATTTACATTTTGGCTGTAGGTGTAAATACTTGACAGTTTTAAAATTTAAAGCACTTTTGCCTATAATATTTCATTTAATACCTACAGTAAATTCCAGACATCAATTAGGTTAATTCTCAGTTACAAAGGAGTTAAATAATTTGTTCAAAATCCTAACTAAAGTTACCAAGACCAGCCAGTATCTTGTGGTCTGCTTGGATAGACAGGGAATTTCTCACTGCCTCATCCTGCTGTCTTTGCCTCTTGTGTACCATGTCTTCCATTTCCACTCCTCTCCAGTATTTTTTTCTTTTAAGGGATAGAGTCTCACTGTGTCATCCAGGCTGGAGTGCAGTGGGTGGCTATTCACTGGTGTGATCAGAGTGCATTACAGTCTCGAACTCCTAGGCTCAAGCGATCTTCCTGCTTTAGCCTCCCAAGTAGATGGAACTATAGGCACATGCCACCATGCCCAGCTCCTCTCCAGCATTTAAGAAAAAGATATTTATGACAAATTTTTAGTTGATTTTTAGTTTTATTCTCATAGATTCAAATACTGCTTCTCTGCCAATGACACGAAAACCAGAATTTCTTGTCCTAACCACTAGCCCAAATTCCAGATCTGTATTTTCAGCTGTTTCCTTACTGATCTGGGCATTGCTGCTTGTTTATTTCTCAGAATTTCCTTAGACTCAGGTTATCATTTCCCCATCCAAACCAGCATCACCTTTGAAACGATTTCTTCAGCTTTCTCGGAGCTATTTTTGACTCATTCCACTTCCTCATTTTTTGGGCTAAGAACAGAACGAAATATAAGGCCTCCTTAGGATACAGTATGGCTAAATACTCTGCTATTAATTAAAATTAAAAACTAAAACAAAGTAAAAACTAAAAAAAGTAAACTAACTAACTAAAACAAACCTTAAAGCTTTTGCCCATTTGGTCAGTCTATAAACCTTTCTATCCATTTCAATCTTCTTGCTTTCACACCTTGGGCATGTGTTCCCTTAGGTTACCTTTTCCCTCTTTAAAATTGCCACGGATTAGATTTTATCAAATATAAAAATAATTGAGTAGCAAGGAGAGAACTGAAATTCTCATTGTATAATTTATTACCCCTCAGAAAATCCCATAGATCCTAGTTGTCAAGTTGTGTTGATTTTTTTTTTTTTTTTCCTTTCAAACATCTCTGGTATTTTCTCCCTTCCTAGGGCTAAAACTGAAGTCAAAGTTCTTGATACTTTTCTGCCTGAATTCCATCCCAGGTCATCTCTCCCCTCTCCAGGGCATTCTATGCTGCCACAAATATCTCCCCTGTCACTCTCGTGATCAAAAATGGACTTTCAGCTGCCTAAGATCTAACCCTCCTTGCCTGACTCCCAAGGCTCTTTATAATCGTCCCTGTGATCTCCAGGCAGAAGACCAGTTTGGATCACTGAGTGACGATTTATTGAACTCTTCCCTATAATTGTTTTAAGTTGCCTCCTGGTAAAGAAATGATAATTACTAGTTTGTGATATAGATCCATTAAATATACTTAATAGAGAAGAGATTGAAGAACTTCTTCAAGATATTTCATAATTTAAAACAATTTAGAAAGCCAGTTTTCCACGAGTGTTTCTCCTTCTCTCCTTTCTTCTCTGAAAAATGAGCAGGTTTCAGGGGGGTTGTGGGCCAATCTCCCTATTTGCGGAGGAGAGAGCCCCGACTTTGAACTACCTGTGGTCTTGTTACAGTCTTTAATGTTTGTCTGACTCAACCACACAGCAGTTGCATCAGTAGGGGCAAAATGCCCCCAGGAGACGATGGCAATTGGTAAATAGTAGACATTTCCTCCAGATTATGTAGACAACACCAGTTTTCCTTCTTGATGAGAATATTTTTTCATGTCCTTAATACTTCATTTTCTCACTGTAACACTCAATTTCCTTAGCTGGGGTCTCCAGCCCTTTTTTCCACTGTGGCTTTAAATGCCCTGGATATTTAGAGTGAGTTTAAGCTGTAAAATGGCCATTAATTGAATAAAACAGGTAGTAATTTTCCCTGCATCTAAGTTTATATTCTTTTCATCAAATGGCCAAAAAAATAAAAAAAAAACACCCTATAACTTTTCATTTACTAAATCAATATTATTTTAATTGTGGTGTTTTGAGAACCTGTAATAATAAACAGTAAAAAAAGGAATTTGATTTTTATTTTAACTTCTTTTTTACCAATACAATCAAAAGATTTATTCCATTTACGGAGGGAGAACTATAAGAAAATTATGTGACACCATATAGGCAAATATTTAATTATAATGTTTGGGTCATATTTTTCATTTAATGCTTTATTAAGGACTTAAGTCCTTAATGAGTCCCTCAGGACTATTTCATGAAACATACTAAAATGCAGTTTATGCCATTTTATGAAAATATATAATTCTTTAACACAGTGTTATATCTGTACATGAACAGGGCAAGAATATGAAGTTGAGAATATTGATTTCCATTGTCATTGTATCAGAACTCATGGGAACAAGCAACTATCTCCTTTGAAATTATCATTTTATCAGAATACCTGTCAAACCAATGCCAATCTTCTAATCGATTTGGGGAACACTGTTCTTTGGGACTGGCCTCATAAGCCACATAAGAAACTGTCTCAATACTTTATAATTGTACTTTATGGTGATAACTTTTATTATTAGAGACTATATTACCCACTTTGTTGACTCTTCAATAACACCAACACCTCCCAGGTGTATTAAATATTTCAGTGTTCAACTAGCTTTCAAAATACAATTTTATTCACTGTGTTTTTGTCTGTTTCTAAAATTAATACAGTACATGTCTTTAGAGAATTTACCACTTGGGTGAAACAGCTGCAATGTAGTGGGACTACAACTATTTGAGGACATGGGTTCAATTTCAGGTTCAAACACTTGGTAGTTATGTTGTGACCTTATACAGTTGACTTATGTTCTCTAAGCCTAAGTTTTTTCCTTTGTAAAATGTAAGTAAAAATTCCTATCTTAAAGAGCCCCTAAGATTTAATGAGATATCTAAAGGTAAAGTATTGTTTTTAAGTGTGCTTTGTAAGAAGTTTCCTGTTGGGATGTGAATGAAAATAGACAGGAGATATAATGAATATTTTGAGGTAGCACATGTAGTAGCCCAGGACCCAGCACTTGGTAGCTCCTCAGGAAACAAACATTGGTTTTCCTTTACATTTTACCATCTTGGAATAAGGGAGGGTTGGTGAAAACCTCTGAATAGATTTGGAAGTGAAAGGAAAATTAAAAAAAACATGTAACAGCAGAGCTCTTATAAAGTGAAGATTTGTAGTGAACCCATTTTTTGACTTCTCTCTTGGGCAAAATTCCCGGAGGAATTCTGAGAAACTGCCTAGGGATTACTGAAAGCCCTAGAAGGCCAGTAGTAGAACTGGGGATTCCAAATGCGTAGTCGTGTTTTTCTTCCAGTAAGACAGTCTCTCTCCTGAGGGAGGTGGGGTTATAGTTCTTAATTAATGTCAATCTTAATTAACATTTAAACTTTACATGATTA
The DNA here is from genome assembly GCF_041146395.1 of Eulemur rufifrons. Lineage (NCBI taxonomy): Eukaryota > Metazoa > Chordata > Mammalia > Primates > Lemuridae > Eulemur > Eulemur rufifrons. Next base: position 66,403,039 of record NC_090997.1, on the reverse strand, counting down.
AGTAAATGCTATATCCCCACAGTTTGCTTTTCTTATAGCTATCTTTTCTTAATCTATTTTCCTCAAATATTGTACAAGCCGGAACTGTTTAATTTAAGTGGGTATTTTTACCTCCTCTCTTAGACATCTCATCTATGGCTTACCCAGGAGAGGCAGCCCTGGTGTTTATTAGGGGTAAACAGCAATTCAAAAAACTACATTAGATTTTTTTAAAATCCCATAAGAATCCACATAGAGAAAATGAGCTTTCTTCATGTCCTCTCTCTCTCTCTCTTTTTTCTCTGAGTGATAATTAAAAATCTTGTTAGCAGCAATCTGTTAATAATTTGTTTATGCCCTGGATTTCTTTGGGCAATATTTTGTTATACCTATGCAAATTTTATTTTTGCAGATTTGCTTTTTCTCCAATTTTGAAAAAAAAATCCTTAAAAAGAGATAATTTATAACAATTATAATCCTCATAATGATTATTATCATCAGTATTAAAAGATGTGAAACATGAATATACCATGAGGCAGGGCTCTGTAAGGAGTAACAGTTAAGAATTTTATCATCCCTAAGATCTAAGCAAAAAAAAAAAAAAAAAAAAATTTTGGAATCAAATAAACTTAACTTTGAGTCAGGCTCTACTATTTTCTGACTTTGTAACTTGGGGCTAGGTACCTAATCTTCTTCATCTCAGAAATGGGGGTAATAGGAATATTGCCTTGCAGAACTGTTTTGAGATTTATCTTAAGGACCTGCATATAGGAAGTTCTCATTAAATGATAACAAATCTGACTCCGGCTCATAGAGGGGAAAGGTTAGGGGTGGGAATACCAAACTGATTTGTGGGAGATCACCCATTCCCACACTAATAAAAACTATGCCTTACACCAACTTCATAACTTCCAAAGCATTTTAAATTTATCATTTTACTTAATCTTTATGACAAATGGGAGGTATCATTTCAACGATGATATATTAATAGATACCAAGGCCAAGAAATGTGAAGCGATTTTTCTCTAGATCACACTGTAAATAAGTAGCAGAAAGTGGTCTCGAATGTCTGATGACTGCGTTTACAAGCACCCTGGATGGCCTTAGAACTGCATAGATCAGACATCAAATCCTGCGTTCTCATTAGGCAGACTCCCCAGCATCACATGATCACATGGCTCAAGGTGGATGTCTGGCCCATGGCATGGCTGCCCTGCCTTATCTCTCTCTCTCTCTTTTTTTTTTTTTTGTCTCACTCTGTTGCCCAGGCTAGAGTGCCGTGGTGTCAGCCCACCTCACAGCGACCTCAAACTCCTGGGCTCAAGCAATCCTCCTGCCTCAGCCTCCCCAGTCAGTAGCCTTATCTCAACAATGGCCAGTCCTCTGGAACCATTGCATCCTCTGAGAAAAATTACGGACTTTTAGATCACACATATATTCACAGACAGCTTTAAAAGTTGACTAGGTATATATTTAAAAGAGGCAGAGAAAGATATTCTTATAAATTTTTTTTCAGTGCCTCTGAATTAGGTGAAACTTTATCAAAACTATAGTTATTTACACAAGTACAAAAAATTAAGGAAATGAGCATGTAACAAAAGAAAGCTCTGGACTTTGTAACTCTGCGCTTTTTTATATTACCAACTAGTTGTGCATAAGGCGGGAATTACATTAAAATACCATACTTAGTTAACTCTTGTCTTTTACATTAAAAATTTTAATGAGAAAAATATACATTCTTGTTGAATTTTTTTTCAAATAAGAGAGGAAAATGTAAAGTAGCTAAAAAGAGAATTCCCTTTTACTATTCCTTTTTTGGAATTCTTCTACTTCCTGTTAATAAGTTGTGGTATATCTTTCCAGACTTTTTTCTATGCGCTTTCTTGTTTACACAGATATTTACAAGTGTCTTACAAATGGGATGAATGAAATTATTTAATATAGTCTATTATTCTACTTTCTGACTTCTTTTTTTGAACTTTATGTCTTGAAGAATACCCCTAGGAATACATATTCATTCTTTTTAATTGCCATATAGTGTTTCATTGTTCATATGGAAATATTAAAATTTATTGTTATTCGCTCCATTGATGAACATTTAGGTTGTTTTTAATTTTTCTTTTTTATATAATTAATATTGACATATATAATTGTCCACATGTATAAGTATTTTTGTAGGATGGATTGTTTAAGTAATATTGTTTCACCAAAGGGCATAATATTTAACATATTGATGACTGTTGCCAAATTAACCCACGAAAATACTGTGGTTGTTTTTTTTTTGTTTGTTTTTTTGTTTTGACAGAGTCTCGCTCTGTTGCCCGGGTTAGAGTGCCGTGGCATCAGCCTAGCTCACAGCAATCTCAAATTCCTGGGCTCAAGCGATCCTTCTGCCTCAGCCTCCCGAGTAGCTGGGACTACAGGCATGCACCACCATGCCCGGCTAATTTTTTCTATATATTTTTAGCTGTCCATATAATTTCTTTCTATTTTTAGTAGAGATGGGGTCTCGCTCTTGCTCAGGCTGGTCTCGAACTCCTGAGCTCAAACGATCCGCCCACCTCGGCCTCCCAGAGTGCTAGGATTACAGGCGTGAGCCACCGCGCCCGGCCCCATGTGGTTGTTTATAGTCAGATGAACGGTGATGAAAATGCCCTTTTCTTCATACCCTTCCTTATCAACACTGCATACTACCGATTGTTCAATTTTGTCTAATCTGATGGGAAATCACTGATAAGATCATTGATTTCATATTCCTTGATCACTTTGTCTTTTTATTTTATTTGTTATTATTCTTTTACCTTATTATATTGTATTATCTTTTTATTATTGATTCAAAGGAACTTGTTCATCTTTACATATTATAGGAATTAATCCCTTTCTGTAATATGATGCAAATATTTCCTTTCAGTCTGTCATGTCTTATATTTAACATGGTTTATATGGTCTTTTGCTGGGCAGAAAAATTTAAAGTGTCATGTAGTTATATCTCTCAGTTGTTTCCTTATGGCTTCTGGGTTTTCTATCATGTTTAAGATGACTTTGCTGCCTGAGGAGTACATATATATTCTTGTGTTTTCTTCATGTTTTTTATAATTTTTTAATGCTTTCATTGTAATTCAATTGCAATTTATTTCAAAGTATAATGTGAGGCAGGGAATCTCACTTGATTTTTTTTCTGTTATGTTCTACCACAATTGCTTGAAATGCTGCCCTTAATACTAAAGTTCCTGTGAAAACATGGATCTATTAGCGATTCTCTCTTCTGTTTTACTGAACTGTCTTTCTATTCTCACACCAATACATTTTTCCTTAATCACTCTAACTTTGTAGTATATTTTGATATCTGATAGGGAAAGTCATCCTTTTATTGTTCTCCTGTTTAAAAAGTCAGTATTCTGGCCAGGCTCAGTGGCTCATGCCTTTAATCCCAGCACTTTGAGAGGCTGAGGCAGGAAGATGGCTTGAGACCAGGAATTTGAGGTTCCAGTGAACTATGATCTTGCCACTGTACTCCAGCCTGGATGACAGAGCGAGACCCTGTGAAAGAAAGAAAGAGAGAGAAAGAAAGAAAAAGAAAGAAAGAAAAGTCAGTATTCTTACTCATTTACTCTTCCAGATAAAATTTAGGATAAGACTTTCAATTCCAGAAACATTTTTTCTCTGAATATTTGATGGGGCCATACTGAATTGATAAATCAATTTACATTAAATTAATATCTTTATAATATTGAGTTTACCCTTCAGGAACATCCAATGTCTCTGTATTCCGGTTTCTTTTCCATTCTTAGGTACAAGTTTAGTGTTGTCTTCATTATATAGTATGCAAATTATTCCTAGATAATCTATTATTTTATCTTTTTCCTGTTTTTTTTTTAAGTGAGTTACCTACATACGTGTCACAAATAGGAGGAAGTGACAGAAATAGTGATATTGCCTAAGGACAATAACAGACAATAACAGAATTTAGATCATAAACCAAATCTTCTGACTGGTGCTCTTCCCACAATGAGGCAGATTCTTCTCCTACTGGCTTGTCATATGCTGTCCTTCTCTCTCCATTTCTCTCAGTGTAGCTTCATGTTGAATATGGAGTCTAAACCAAGAAAATATAGCATAATCTCATAAATCTTGGAATCATAAGAAATTGGAACAATGAATTTATAAGGTTTATTTCTCAAATTCTATTCATGTTCAAAATGAGTAATATTTACGTTAATGGAATTTGGGTGTTTTTCTTTAATTTTTGGATTTTATTTTTAACCTGATATTTCTTCACATAAGTGAAACTTCAACAAAATTTCTTAAATATTGACCTCGAACTTCATGTAAGAAATAAAGTTATAAAAGGTCATCATATTCATATGTTTTCTATTTCATTAAAGATTTAAAAGCACAACTTCATTTTAATTAAGCTTAGCACTTGTCTTTTTCTGAAAAACTAAGGGTAGTTTCAACCATTATCAGTACACTGTGATCCTATCATCAAGTATTTTGGATACTTGATGGATAAAGCAGTGAATTTTAATAAATTTTGCAATAAAAAAACCCAGAGTTTTCTTAACAAAACTTAAGCTAAAGGCAGAACATGTATAGATTCAGGCTTAATGGTGCATTCTAACAACCATTTCTACAGGAGGCTTGTCAGGAGGAAGCCTGATGCATTTTGTCTCTTGGATATGCAAAGGTCTCTCTGGCCACTTTCTTTAAACTTAGTAGATGTGTATACTAATTCCATTTCACAAGAAGAACCCTGAAAGATTTACCAGCCTCTGCATCCTTTTTCCCCCATCCTTAAGCACAGCACCTCAAAAAAGGTTCTAGTTATGCCTGTTAGATCATATCAAATATAACAGCAAAAAATTGAAATTCATAGCGTAGTCAGCCTATTTAAATGTTCATACAGTCAAAAATTGATTTGGTAGATGATAAAAACATGGCTTGTTCTAAATACTAGAAATTCAGGAAAAGAATTGACAGAGTATCAGAGATGAGGGGAGCGAGATTGTACCATATAGAGGCCAGTTGAACAAGTGAAGAACACAAAATGAAGACAGGTTTTTTTCTTTACTAAGGAGGTTATCTGAATTTTTGGTGTTTGTGGAGAAGTCATCAAATGCTTGAAAGAGTCTAAGTGCCTTGGTAGAAGCAGTATGTAAGCTAAAGATTCTGATGCTCTTGTTTTCAGGAAAGGCTCCCACCTTGTTAATGAGCCAATGGAATATGAACCCTCCAAATTAAAATGTGTTCTTTTTTAAAAATGAAGTATTTTCTATCATTACATGTAAGCCTCAGTATCTTTCCTATTTGTTTCTTGTTCTCATTGCTGCTCAGGTGACATGCCCCAGCTCAATCAGACAAGCCTTTCTTCTTGCATGAGGCAGCCACACCTGGAATAAGAGCTACTGGGATCTGCCCAGCCACAGGATGCTGGAACACCAGCTTTTCTCTGAGGCTTTGATGCTTCTTTGGCTGACCCATATCTGCTCTACTAAACAACATTTGGAAGGGAGTTTTGTGTAGTGTAACTTGCCTGGTTGGCAGTCTTGTTTCTTTCTTAGCCAAGAAGAAGCAAGGGGCTGGCTCATCAAACCAAATTTGAACCTCCAGCTACACTTGAATAATCGTGGTGGTTGATGCAGGAATCAGCAAAGTCTTTGAAGTTCTCTAGCATGCAAGGCAAATTATAATTTGGTTCTTACCTGAAATGTTTTCCTTTTGTGTTGTTTGGTATCCTGGGCACAGGGTTCTAAGACTTCCATAATCAGCATCGTGGGCATTTTTGTATTACAGTTATACATTATGTTTCATCTTCCTCTCACTAGCTATGTTTCATCCTTTCTACTTGAATAATTAGGTCAATAGAAACACGAATCTAGTCTTGAGTCAAATAAATTCAAATTACACAAAACAAAGTGGTTATTGAGAAAGGAGCATTTCATTATTCCCATATTATGTTTTCATATCCAGTAGAGCACTAGCAATGGAGATTCTTATAATTGAATATGACACAAATTCACCAAAAACCTGAACCTTCTTTAAATCTTACCAATTAATACACATGAATGTTCATTTAATCAATCAACATATATTTTTTGAGTGCCTCTGAGTTTAATATATTGACTGCCACACTGGAAAAAAATTTTCTTCCTTGGTGCCACAGTGTTTTATTACGAAAATAGAATAAAAATTTCAAAAACAAAATAATCCTTTCTAATTTAATGAAAAAATTGTTATTTTTTATTATTTTCTGTGTGTGAGTTATATGCAAATTGAAAAATAGTTCACGGGACTCCCAAGGTAAAAAGACGTGTGAGTTACATATTCTTCGCGAGGCCCTGTGCTCAAAACTAGTGTGAGTTAACTACAACACAAATGGGAATTAATGTGTTAAAGATGTTTAAAATGCTACTGTTAGACACTGTAGTGATGGCAATAATGCTTCCAGAACCTGGAAAGGGGAGGACCATTCCTTACGGAGAGTCAGCTAACCACCCCCAATGCCCCTTGATCACTGGCCTCACATACACTGACCTACTGTTACACTTACTGAAAGTAGAACAGTGAAGTGCTCCCGAACCACATTTAAGCTGAAGTGCCATTATTGAAATTCATGGGATGCAACATAATAATGTGTGACCAACAACTTAAGTAGGTGATTAATGTTCTTTATTTCTGTGAGATTAAGAAAACCTGTAAGTTAAATGAGAGCGTGTGCGGTAAGAACTGCATCCTGCTATAATTTCCCTGTACTGTTTTTAAAACTTTTATGCCCTTAGTAGGCCCAGCATTGCCCCGGTTGAGTTGGCCTGGGGTAACACCCTATGTGAGTTTTCTTTCAGGGCACAATCCTCTATACCAAGGGTCAGCAACACTTTTTTGTATAGTGCTAGACATTTTAGATTTTGAAAGTGTATTAGTTTCCTAGGCTGCTGTAATGAAATACTACAAACTAGGTAGCTTAAAACAACAGAAATTTACACTCTCATAGCTCTGGAGGCTCTGAGGGAGAGACCATTGCATTCTTCTTTTCTACTTCTAGTGGTTGCTGGCAATCCTTTGTGTTCCTTGGCTAGTAGATGTCTCTCTCCAATCTCAGCCTCCATTGCCACATGGCTTTCTTCCCTCTGTGCATCTGTGTCCCCTCTTCTTATGAGGACACCAGTCACTGTATTTAGGAGCCACCCTAATCTACTATGACCTCATGTTAGCTTAATTACATCTGCAAAGACTCTATTTCTAAATAAAGTCACATTCTGAGGTTCTGGGTAGACTTGAATTTTTGGGAGACACTATTCAACCTAGTACAGCAGGTCATATGGTCTCTGTTGTAAATACTCAACTCAGTTGTAGCACTAAAGCAGCCATAGACAATATATAAAAGAATGAGTAGGGTGTGTTCCAATAAAATTTTATTTAAGGATACTGAAATTGAAATTTTATATAATTTTCACATGTCATTAAACATTATTTTTTCATTTGATTTTTATCTGGCAATTTAAAAGGTCATTCTTGGGCGCAGTGGCTCATGCCTGTAATCCTAGCACTCTGGGAGGCCAAGGCCGGAGGATTGCTTTAGCTCAGGAGTTAAAGACTAGACGGAACAAGAGTGAGACCCTGTCTCTAGTAAAAAAAAAAAAAAAAATAGAGAAAAATAAGCCGAGCATCGGGTGAGTGCCTGTAGTCCCAGCTGCCTAGTAGGCTGAGGCAGGAGGATAAGTTGAGCCCAGGAGTTTGAGGTTGCAGTGAGGTAGCAGAGCAAGACTCTGTCTCAAAATAAATAAATAAATAAACAAATAAATAATCATTCTTAGTTTGTGGGCCTTACAAAAACAGGTTGCGGGGGGCAGGGGGCAGGGTAGGGAGCAGATTTGACCAACAGACCAACTCCTGTTACAGTTTGTGGGCAGGCAGAGGTAACTATAGGGCAGTTTTTCTTCCTTCTGCTCATAAACAAAAGAGCCACGTTCTGAGGAAACCTGTTTGTGATTTGCACCAAGAAACTTTGATAGCCTCATGTTTCAGCAGAGAGGAAACCAGGCTGATCAGTAATGATGCTTGTTTGGCAGCTTCATTCCTGCTGTGCTTGCCAAAATTTTGGTAAGGATTTTGTTGTCAAGATTAAGAGGTGATGCAGGCTTAAATGAAGAACGTGACCTGGAATCCTTGTGTTGAAGGATTAAGACATTTCCCTCATGGACTCATAGCATTCCCTGTGCCAAAGGTTATACTTTTGAGGTGATTTTAATTTAAAGGCATTTTGTGATGCAATATTACATGGCATTCTGATAAGATGTCGTCAATCCCTAGACACTCATTTCAAAGCCAGATATTAGATAATACTAATACTCTGCACAGCTGAACAGACTTCATCTTCTCATGCTAAGAGTTGCTACATTATCTAGGGGCAAAATAAATCTAAACTTTCTGACTTATGCATATTACTTCTAATAAGATTTATGTAATATAACATTTTAAGTTATTTTTAAAGATTGTGATTATGTACTTGCTTTTTCTGATTATAAAACAAACACCTGCTCATCGTAAAAAATTAGAATAATGCCAAATTGAACAATATAAAAAGTGAAAGTTTCCCATAATCTCAATTCCCAGAGATAATTTCTAGGAAGGTTTTGGTATTTATTTTTCCAAACATCTCTCTCTACCAAGTAATTGTAAAACTACACACTGAACAGACATCTTCAATGTTTTCAAGACATTTTGGAAAAAGGTTTATGAATATAATGAGCAAAATATGAATGGGTATTATACCTAATTATACATTAAACTTAGTACACTGATAAAAGAATATGAAATAGTTGTAGTTCCCAATGTTAAGGAATGTGTCTTTGTTTCTGATAAGCAGAGAATAAGAATAACTTTCATATGTATAAAATCCCGTTATTCAGAAACTCACATTGCCTTGGGTTCAGCTATGGAGCTTTTCTTTCTGTTACGGAAGACTCCAAACAGGTATCCACCTTCTTCAATGACATCAACATTTTCATAGGTTTTACCATTCACAATACATGTTATTTAGTAGAGATGTTATCTAGTTGATAATTGAGAATATTCTGTGAGCCTAATTTGATTTAGGGAGGAGTTCACTGACAGGATCTCAAGTGGATTTTGTAATGACTGATGTGGTTTATGCGCTTAGCAGCCCAGAACAGAATGGCTGAATTATTACCATTCTTAGACAACATGGAAATCTTGCATATAAAAGTAGATAGATGATCCTCCACTTGTGTACAAAAGTGGACAGATAATCTTAACACTTAGGATATGCCTACAAGATGCCAACATACTTCTGTGTCTTAGGAGGTAATATGGGCTTTGGAATCTCACAGACCTGGGCATGAATCCTAACTTTATTCTCATCATCTGTGGGGCATTAGACAAGTTACTTACAAGGAGTTTTGGTTTTCTCATCTGCAAAATGGGAATATATAGTACCCACTGTGCAGGAGTATTCGAAGATTCGGGTTGATGTGTGTGTAAAGCATTGAGCCAGTATCTCAGATTTAGGAGGAGCTCAAAAAATATCATTTTTTATTGTTATTGAGAGATCTTTAGGTGACTCCATCCAACCCTCTTATTTAACAAAAGAATAAATTGGGTTTCGAAGGCTTATTGCTCTTAGGTTGTCTATGTATTGTGCTGAACCTGGAGAAAATATGTATATATATATTTTTGAGAATATAAAGGAACATAAAATACAGACTGTCTTGAGAAGCTCATAATCTAATGGGGAAAAATACACAAACATTAATTTTTGCTCAGTTCCTTAGCTGTTATAATGAAATTATTTTATGTATTCTCATGAGAATTGGTTGAGACAGTGTTCTAACTCAGCTTTAAGGAACCAAGAAGGCTCCATAGTGTTAGGGTGGAATTTGAGCTTAGCCTTGAAGTATGCATTGGAGACTGCCGGGCAGTTGAGCGTGTGAGTGCCTGTGTGTTTGGGAGGGGGACAGGAGATGAAGAGTAGTATTTTAGATAGAAGAAACAGCTTGTAGGAAAGTTATGGAGATAATAAAGAGCGTGGCATAATCATGGCAGCTTGGATAGTTTGATGTGATTTGGGTAGTGAGAAGAGATGAGGCCAAAGGGTGCCGTGCAAATGGGTCTGGGATGTGGCACCTCTTTTGTTATTGAAACACTGCCACGCATTGTGTGGTAGCTGGAGTACTAATGAGAGTTAGATGTACATAAAGGGATAAATGAGTTTTTGCGAACTGATTTGGGAAACTGCCTACCATTTATAGCATTGTTTTGGAGGCAAAATGTCATCCAATTTAAAAATAACAAGATCAAAATGAACATTTAGAATCTTTCTTAGTTCATTCAGGCTGCTATAACAAAATACCTAGATTAGGTAATTTATAAACAACAGAAATTTATTGCTCACAGTTCTGAAGGATGGGATGTCCAAGTTCAAGGTGCCTGTAGATTTGATGTCTGGTGAGGGCCCGTTTCTCATAGATGGTGTCTTGCTATGTTCTCACGTGGCTGAAGGGGTAGACAAGCACCCATGGGCTTGTTTTTATAAGTGCACTAATCTCTATTATGAAGGTGGAGCCCTGTGGTCTAACCATCTCCCAATGGCCCCACCTCTTAGTACCATCCTTTTGCAGGGTAGGTTTCAATATAAGAATTTGGGGGAGACTCAAATATTCAGACCACAGCAGAACCTAAATTATACCAAAAAAACCTCTGTGTAATGATTGACTTTCACATAATAGGGACTAAATAAATACTGGTTAAATATTTTTATACAATGTTCCAGTTCTTTTTTTTTTTTTTTTTTGAGACAGAGTCTCACTCTGTTGCCCAGGCTAGAGTGAGTGCCGTGGCGTCAGCCTAGCTCACAGCAACCTCAAACTCCTGAGCTCAAGCGATCCTCCTGTCTCAGCCTCCCAAGTAGCTGGGACTACAGGCATGCACCACCATGCCCGGCTAATTTTTTCTATATATATATATTTTAGCTGTCCATATAATTTCTTTCTATTTTTAGTAGAGATGGGGTCTCGCTCTTGCTCAGGCTGGTCTCGAACTCCTGAGCTCAAACGATCCGCCCACCTCGGCCTCCCAGAGTGCTAGGATTACAGGCGTGAGCCACCGCGCCCGGCCTGTTCCAGTTCTTGAGTAACTTTTATGTGTTTTGGAGAGACAGGATCTCTCTCTCTGTTGCCCAAGCTGGAGTGCAGTGGCACAATCATAGCTCACTGCAGCCTCTAACTTCTGGGCTTGAGGGATCCTCCCACCACAGCCTCCTGGGTAGCTGGAATGGTAGATGAGAGCCACTGTGCCTGGCTTGAGTAACTTTTGATATGAAACTTTAGGACAACATAATAATTTATACAATCCTGTAGCATGCCATAAAACTTTATTGATCTGTATCATAATAATAAGTCTCTGGTTATTAATTCACCATTATAATCTGATTAATGTTATTTGGCTGATTTTCTTAGGACTTAGTCTAGGTTAGCTTGATTTTGATGGTTGCTAATTTGGCAAGGGGAATAGCTTTGTCCTAACTATGTGTTCTTATGTAATTACATCATATTTCCGTGTCTAGTTGAAAGTATATCTCTTATGCCTAATATTTTACTATTTTTATGTATACCTTATATCAACAAATATTCCCTGTTTGTGATTTTCTTGAAGAGGTTTATAGAAGTTTGTGTGTGGTATGTATGTGTGAGAGAGAGATTTTTAAAAAACCTTACCATATTTCTCTTTCTAGTGAATTCTAAATTATATTATAATTTATAAAATTTAGATAAATTATATCTTTGGAAACAATATCTATTTTCAGTTCATTACTCTAGGCCTGATATCCCAACATAACTATATTTCTATATTCCTTCATATTTTGTTGATTCAGTGATTATTATTTTTCTTTTGAGTTTTTATGGAAATACCACTGGGGCAGGATTTTTGCATTGAATTTACTCAGAACAATTTTATAACTCTGATATAAATCCTGAATATTATCTGATTATAGAAACTTAAGGCTTTATTTTTTGTTTGTGTTTTGGTTTTGGGGTTTTTTGAGACAGAGTCTTTCTTGGTGGCCAGAGATAGAGTGCAGTGGCATCATCATAGCTCACTGCAACCTCCAACTCTTGGGCTCAAGTTATCCTCCTGCCTCAGCCACCCAAGCAGCTAGGACAGCACTACAGGCATGTACCACAACGCCTGGATAATTTTTCTATTTTTAGTAGAGACGGGGTCTTTCTCTTGTTCATGCTGGTCTTGAACTCTCGAGCTCAAGCAAATCCTCCTGCCTCAGCCTCCCAGAGTACTAGGATTACAGGCGTGAGCCACAGCGCCTGACCTATAAATATTTTTAAAGGAAAAATGTCTATATAAATGACATCCTCATTAAAGACTCAATGAATTCTCTTTTTCTGGGGAAAAAATAAAATAAAAAAAAATAAAATGAATTCTCTTTTTCTGTCTGTCTTCCATTTCTGGTGTCTGTTAAGATCTGTATTCAGTTGTTTCCACGTTATACTTACATGTCTACTGAACTTCACAAGGATAGCTGAATTTCACAAATTTGTCTGGACTCTAAATATTAACAATTCTTAGGCCGGGCGCGGTGGCTCACGCCTGTAATCCTAGCATTCTGGGAGGCCGAGGCGGGTGGGTCGCTCGAGGTCAGGAGTTCGAGACCAGCCTGAGCAAGAGCGAGACCCTGTCTCTACGAAAAATAGAAAGAAATTATCTGGCCAACTAAAATATATATAGAAAAAAAAATGAGCTGGGCATGGTGGCGCATGCCTGTAGTCCCAGCTACTCGGGAGGCTGAGGCAGTAGGATCGCTTAAGCCCAGGAGTTTGAGGTTGCTGTGAGCTAGGCTGACACCATGGCACTCACTCTAGCCCGGGCAACAAAGCAAGACTCTGTCTCAAAAAACAAATAAACAAGCAAACAAACAAAAAAAACCAATTCTTGTGTCCATTGTTACTGCATGAAATAGGTTTAACTTCTATTTTTCATATAATTTCAGTATATAGTACATACATGTGTATATATGTGTGCATACACATATACATATATATGAGAAACCTTATATCTTTTATTTTACACTGCAAAGGCATGGTTCTCCAACAGAACACGTGGACTTTCCAGGAACCCTAGACATTAATTTGACACATAGTACCAGAGAGAAGTAGGCTCCCAAGGCCTTTTTTAATGAGAAATCAATATTCCTTAAGTCTGTACTTTTTGCACAATAATTGGAGAATAATGGTCCTTTTTCACCTGATTTTCACTGAAATCATCTCATTCATGGACTAGTGAGATGTGCAGTCCTGGGCATAGGCACAACATGCAGCCAACATCTAATGTGTTCCTTGGCACAATAACTCATCTTAGCAGAATGACCCAAAGAAGCTCTGACTGGTGAATTCTCCTGAGCCGTCTAGGGCATTAGTTGACCTTGGGCTGGCTGCTTACATTTCTTCAGCTTCAGTTAACTTGCCTTAGTTGCTTGGTGGGAGGTTCAAATGAGGTAATCTGGCTAAAATTCATGTCAAAACATTAAAAGCTATAGAAATGTGAGTTATAATATAAATGTGCACTAATGTACCAATAGGAGGAAGAAACATAATTATTTAAAATTTTTAATAACTGGGTTCACAAAAATTTAAGGACTTTTGGAACTACTCACTGTACTTTTTCTATATATCTTTGCAACACTCGAGAAATATCCCAAGTCTAGGAATAATCACAACTGCTATTGACACAAAGCCAGGAGCTCAGTCTAGCAGTGAAATATTTATAATCAACTTTTTGTCCCTATTACTGGGTCTCACCCCCAAAACAAAATAGAGAGTGTCTGCAGAATCACCTCAGGGTCTACTCTAGCCGAAGTAGCATTCCTCCTTGTCCCTCCTCTGCGTGCTTTCCTCACTGCACAGCACTTAGACTCCCCTCTTGGTCTGGATTCTCTTAGTGATCCTAATGATATTTCTGTCCTTGGTCTTCAGGCTGAGGTACCTTTGTGGCCAATTTATGTGCTATTTTCAAGGAAATTTCCTAGTGTTTTACAGGGACTTTATTTACTTTCACAAGACCTCATCCATGTATTCATTATAAAGTACCACATTGGTTTGCTTTTCTACTCTTTCCTGCTCTGCCACCTTTACAGGAAATTACATTGTAGGCAGAGGCATCACGCCGAGAAAAGATGTCTCCTTATTCAGTGGAAGCAATTTCTGTCTTACGTGTTATTTCAACTGTCATAACATTCTCAGGCATGAACTTCACTCTCTTGATTAATATTTATAATCTCCTCTTTAGGCACCTGTAATGTCAGTGCCTGTGAGGGTGGGAAGCTCCGCACAAGGCAGGTCTGCTAATACATAAAGAGACCGGGGTCGTCCAAAGGTCCCGCTGTCAAAGGAAGCCCTGGGACCAATTCTGGCTACAAACCAGGAGAGGCATTTCCATCCAGACTCGAGCTTGTCCTAACTGGAGATGGCATGGCCCACTGGACTCAGGGCAGAAGACTCCAGCTCAGCATCTGCTTGCTGCTGGCTTGGGCAGGTCCTTGATGTTTGATACCTTTATTTCCCCAACTGTAACACAGACTGGTGATTGTCTAGATGGGCTTGTTATAAACAGAACAAATGGCATGGCTGTGCAGCTGCATCCAGACATTCTCCTGCTGTCAGAATGGTTAAAACTAGGATATTTAACTGCCCACTTCCCTTGGAAAGATTTCCAGGAGCAGCTTAGAGTTATAGGCACTGAAAAGGCAGGATCTGTGCCCATCCCTCTATTGGCTTTCAGATACTGTCCACCTCTGGACACCAGGGCTATACCACACACCTCTGTTAAATCATGATACAAGATCTGGGCAGACTTAAGGCCGGGCGCGGTGGCTCACACCTGTAATCCTAGCACTCTGGGAGGCCGAGGTGGGTGGATCGCTCGAGGTCAGGAGTTCGAGACCAGCCTGAACAAGAGTGAGACCCCTGTCTCTACTAAAAAATAGAAAGAAATTATCTGGCCAACTAAAATATATATATAGAAAAAATTAGCCGGGCATGGTGGTGCATGCCTGTAGTCCCAGCTACTCGGGAGGCTGAGGCAGGAGGATTGCTTAAGCCCAGGAGTTTGAGGTTGCTGTGAGCTAGGCTGACGCCATGGCACTCACTCTAGCCAGGGCAACAAAGTAACACTCTGTCTCAAAAAAAAAAAAAAAAAAAAAAGATCTGGGCAGACTTGAAGATGAAAGAAAAAAGAAAACACTAGAATGTCTGTTTAGACTGAAAACTTCTCATGGGGCATTTATGAATGCTTTTTTAATCTTTGTCATTAGTGAATAATTTTTGATAGATTGTTTTGTATAGTACTTTGTGTCCATTTTCATCATTCATTTATTAATTCATTTATTGTAATGTATTCAAGCCATTGATATTCCTGGAGAATCTGATATGTCTACGACGTCTTAGAATGTTATCCAAATGTTAGAGTTCAGTTTGAATGCTGCCTTTGCCATCATTTTTTTTTCTCTCTGATACTCTCAGTTGCAGGCAACTTTCCTTTCCTTCGCTTCTCTATTTCTAACTTTTTTACAATATTTATCATGTGCTGATACATGTTAACATTATTTGTGCACATGTTTATTTCCTGTACTATAAGTATTATTTATCTTTGAGTCTTTAAAGTGATTAGACCATCCCCTTGTACGTTACAGATACTTGATGAGTCAGTAACAGAAGAGACATACAAATATAACAATAAGACAATATATAATGTCATATGAGCCTTCACATAGGGTAAACATTAAAAAGTACTCTGAAAATGGAGAGATGAGTTGATTATGGCATTTGGAAGTAGTCAGGGTAGTCCTGGGTAGAGACGGGATGAAGGTGTTCCAGGTAGAGGGAAACATTAGCAACTGGTGCACATGGGAAAGAGGAACACATCTTTGGGGAGGCAGAAGTGATGACGCTGGGTGGCAAGTAGCCACCAGAGGAGGAGACATTGCAAATGTGAAGTTGAGATAATTGATTAGAAGCTTCTGAAAGCAAAGATTAGCTACCAAAATTTTTTGAGCCATTGAGTGTCAAGAATGAAGAGATATTTTAGGGAGATTTCTAGGTAATGGCATGCAAGGTAGTGGGACAGCCTGGAGGCAGGGGGAATTGGAAGAATTAGTTACGAGTGCAAAAGTATGTGACCATCTTAGCACTGATAGAAAGGCATGAGGCAGAGAGATTGAAGAAGAAGAGTGGAATCCTCAGATAGAAAAGGGATGATCAATAGGACAATGTGATTGAGTTTGAGGATAAGGAAAAGGGTAGAATAAGAATGGACTTCAAAGTCTTGTGTTTAGATGACTTTGAAAAGAGTGATACCATTAATGAAAGTCAGAAAATCAATTTTGGAGGGAAAATAATGCATTCCACTGTAGGCATTTTCAGGTGGAGAATGCAATGGAATGTACAGGTGCAGAGGAGGCAGGTGCGAAGCAGTTTATTAAAAGTTCAGGACTGGAGCTTAGGAGGGAGGTCAGAGGTTAGAATATAAATACGTACAGGTAAAACAGAGCTTTCCAGTTGCTTGGGCTTGTTATAATTTCTCTGTTATAAGTTCCTGGATGGCAGGACCATGTCCCATTTGCTGTTGTTATCTTCCTTTGCATGTGAAGTACCTGCCACATAATAGGCATTTTATGGATTATTTTTCTCGAAAGCTATTTAGACCCATAATGAGGTACAGAGAGAGCACTTCAGTGCCAAATTCACAGACAAGTAAAATTTGTAGGTAATGGTCAGAGTATTCTTTTTCTCATGGGGAATATTTTATTAGTACAAGTTACCAAATCAAAATTTATATTTTCTTTTCATCTCCTGATGATGAGTCGAGAAGCTTTAAGCCTATTACACATAGGATGCCTCAGTTAATTGGTATTTTGTACTTGCTGATTTTTAGGTCCCTTAAAATTCTAAGAAATCTAAGTTTCTTTAAGCCAGGTGAGAAAGAACTAGATAAAGCTACTTGACATATTGAGAGTGGACATTACGCTAAACATCTCTATTTTTTTTTTTTTCCCCTCCATGTTTCTCTGTAAATGAATCTGGCACAGAGAAATGATTGCTGAGCCTTGTTTCTTTTTCTGCTTCTCCCCTCCTAGCCTGGGGGAGCTCAAGCAATGCATCTTTCCAAGTGTGGAGGGAAAGTGAGCTCCTCCCCAGCCCCAGCAGTTCTCTGAGGAGTTGGGCGGATGCCTGGTTGCTCCTGGGAACTGTGCTGTCGCCAGTGCAGCTGCGCTCCTCGTTTCATGGTGGCCAAGAAGAGTCCCTTTCTAAGCGCTGATTTTTTAGCCCATAGACATTGAGGCACCAGGATGTTGCAGGGGATTTGGGAGGCACTGTGCCCTAAAAATACATTTCCCCAAAGTCGCCCCTCCTCCTTGCTCTGGCCTAGTCCAGAGTTTACATGGTAACACAGCAGAAAGACGGCACAGTTAAAGGGGAGACCCTCACCCCTGCTGAGGTGCAGAGAAAGACAGTGGGGTGGAATGACAGCAAAGGGTCCTCCTTTCCTTGCAGTGGCTGCGGGAGGTGCGGTATGGCGGGAGAGCCCTGAACTGAGGCAGGAGCAGGTCTGCTACTTCCTAGCTGTGTGATGCTTTCCAAGGGACTCTTCCACTCTGGGTCTTCTATTCTTCGGCAAAATTAGGGGCTCTAACTATATGATCTCTAAAATCTCCTTCTGTCCCCAATATTCTATTTTTTAAAATTTCATGGGGTGAAAGAGAATATACACTACAAGTTATTTTTGTCTTACTCCCACTGGAGGACTTGGCAACTTCTAGCTCTTGACGAACACTTCTCTGTGCCTTTTGAGGTACTTTGGAGGAGAATAAAGAAAAAATAAACTTCAGAGAATACAATTGATCCTGACATTTCTATTAACTTCAGGAAACGACAGCTTTGAGCTAGAGTTTGCAGGTTGGCCAGAACCTGAATGTTAAGGAGGTAACTTCTAGGCTGAGCTACTGATTTGTGCTGCTGTGAACAGGCAAGGACTCCCAGCATGAAGGACTATGACTCAATTTGGAGGCAAACTAGCTTTTGATTAAACGGTTCCATGTAGGCCTGTTCCTGGTTATTAGGGGGTGTGCTGTCACTCACTACTGTGAGTGAGAATTGGGGTTCATGTAGACACTTGGCAAGGGTTGGCATTTTTATGGTCATGTGTGTTGTTTGTGCTGAAATCCCATAATATCTCCAGGCAGTTTAATTCTGTGGTGGAACCAACTTGAATAATTAAACAAAGCAAAGATTTGACAACACTGTACTTGTGGTACAACACAGCTGTGATTCCATGAGCTCAGCGGGGAGAAGGAGTTGGGGGCATCTGTCATAGAAAAAGCATGCTTTGTAACAAATAACAATTTAGCAGACATCCCAAATGCCACAGAACAGAGGCTATAAAGAGTATGGTCTGTCAAGTGTGAATGGGTCATGGTGTCTGTTTTGGAGGGTGGTGTTAAAGGGGTGGTTGATCTCGTCTGCTTGATCACGGGCATCTTATGAAATGAAATTCCGTGCCAGGGATGGATCGCCCCACGAGTATCTCCTTCTAGAAACACTTTTACTAACTGATTTGTAGATGATCAGTAAGTAAATAGCTTGGGAAAGAAGAGATCACTCTTTGGAAAATCTAAAAATGTGATACCTTTTTTAATGTGTCTGTGATAACCCCAGAGATTAAGCAAGACTAAAGACTGTTTATATAACAGAAGTTTGCATATTTGAAAGGGTCTTTTTTTTTTTCTGCTGTCTTTTCTTATTGGGTAAAGCTGAAAAAATAAAAATATTCTTAAGAAGTAACTAATTTTCTGATGCTAGACTCCAGGATCTCTATTGCAAAAGGCTTCTCTTTTATTATTATCCTGGATGTGACGGCTTTCTGTGTTCCCAGATAGGACCAGGGATGCTTTTCAATGGCTGTTTCCTCTCCAGTCACACTCAGTCCTGCAGAAGCCATTTGTATAGCGAGCATGATCTACTTGGCAAGTGAGAACTGGAGCATGTTAAGCACTGGAATCATTTTACTGCAGATCATAAAAGATCTTGGATCTTAATGTTAAATATCTTTGAATTGTGGGGCTCAGCTACCCAAATAGATCAGTATGTGATTCTAAAGAACAGTAAAATTGGTATGTGACTTCAGAAATCTCCAAGAAAAGTTAAGTTACTATCAGGCTTTCGTTTTGTGATTAACAAAACTACAATTTCAGTTGTTTTCTCAAAAAAAAATCAATTTATTTCATAATTCTGTTTTTCTCATTTTTAACAGGCAATTCATGCAGCTTAAAATCATAATAAATGTCTGAAACTTGACATATTTCATGGTATGAAGGATGTGTATGTATGAAGGATAAACACATTAAATATTGATTTTTTAATTTTAATTCTTTAAAATCTTTCTTTCTTTCTTTTTTTTTTTTTAGAAACAGGTTCTCTGTCACCCACGCTGGAGTGAGTGCAGTGGCCTGATCATACTTCACTGTAACCTCAAACTCCTGGGCTCAAATGATCCTCCTGCCTCAGCCTCTCTAGGAGCTGGGATTACGTGCATGAGTCACAACACTCAGCCTAAAATCTTTCCTTTAATCTGGGTTGTCTTGGCATTTAATGTTTCTGCTTCTGTTTTTACCTGTTTTTCCCTTTTCATCTCCTGACTCCTCTTTCAGAGACTTTTTCCCCTTGTCTACTGAACAGAGATCCACTGAGAATCCACATCTCTTTTCTGTTGTACAATTTCTTTCCTCTCCAGTGTCTCCATACTGATTCGATGACCACTGCACAAACCGAACGTCTGTCTGCTGCTTCCTCCATTAGACTCTGGTGTCTCTGCTGTCCGGTAGTTGCCTGACACATCAGCTTTCACAGAGCCCAAGTCATTTTTTTCATAAAGTTCTTCGCTCAGTTCCAACTATTGGTCTCCCTCCTCAAAACCCGACCTTGTATTCTCACTAGGTCAGCTAGAGAGCCCTGGCGCTTCTCTGCCCCAATGGCTCGTACTCCCATTCTTAGCTGTCTCCTGCCTGTATATTTGTACTTGGTTCCCCTGTCTGAAGTTTCTCAACTTTGATCACTATGAAACGTCTCAGTGCAAACATTTCTTTGCTTTCTTGTGTGTTTTTAACTCACTTTGCTTCAAATATTTTCATCAGATTTTTCTTATCTTTAGCTTTACCTATAATTTATCCATAGGTAATTTTTCGGGCAAAGCTCTCAGCCTCCCACAACTTAAGTTTCTTCATTGTGTGCCGCTGTATCTTTTCTATAAAGTCTTGACTGATGCCAGCCACATTCTTTCCACAGGCTTACTTTTAAATGCTCTTAACATCTTTTCCTCTGTTCTGGAATATACCGTTACTCTTCTTTGCCAAACCTACTTCCGTACGGGGTAGTGGTTTAGAGTATGATTTCTGGGGCCCAGGCATCTGGGTTCAAATGCTAGCTCGGCCATTTACTGACTGACTCATGTTGTGTGGGATGTTTACACTCTCAGAGCCTCAATTTCTTCATTTGTTACAAGGGGATGATAACGATAGATCTTACTTAATAAGGCTGTTGTAAGGATCAGAGTTGATACAGACGGTCTCTGATTTACAATGGTTTGATTTAGGATTTTTTGACTTTACCATGGCATGAAAGCGATATGCATTCAGTAGAAACTGTACTTCAAGTACCCGTACGACCATTCTGTTTTTCACTTACAGTACAGTATTCAATAAATTACATGAGATATTCAACACTTTCTTATAAAATAGGCTTTGTGTTAGATGATTTTGCCCAACTTAGGCTAATGTAAGTGTTCGGAGCACATTTAAGGTAGTCTAGGCTAATCTATGATGTTTGGTAGGTTAGATGTATTAAATAAATGCATTTTTTGACTTATGAGATTTTCAACTTATGATAGGTTTATCGGCCATAACCTCATCATAAGTCAAGCAGCATCTTTACACATAGAGTGACTAGAACAGGTCCTAATAGAGAGAGCACTACTTAAGTGTCAATTCTTATCATTCACTCACATTCAGTGTGTTCAGTCCAGGGCTGTCTCTCTCTCTCTCTCTCTCTCTCTCTCGAATCCCTTTGCATTCCTTTGAGGACTTAACACAAGAGTCTGCACATAAAAATTGCTCAACAAATTTATGTTAAAATCATCTAGACAGTTTGGGAGAGAAATGAATTCCATGGTTTTGGGATGTGACTCTTAGTTGTCTTACATAAGTCCAAGACACTGTCATATGTCATAGGGCTTATAGTGTATCCCTGGCCCCTAAAAGAGGGCTGACATGTGGTAAGTGCTCAAAAAACATTTGTCAAATAAAAAATTAATTGTCATAAGTCTCAAATTTAACTTATAAACCTCTCGGGTCCCAATGCAATAAAAACATAACTTATGTTTAAATTAAAATAACTTTTTTCTTATTAGTAAAACTATATATATCCACATATAAAATATGCATACATAAAATACATAGTATACCTGTTGTGTGTATTGTACAACTATATACATATAATTTATGTGCATATATGTATACTTTTGAAAGTTAAAAAATAAAATACGCACAATCACATCACCAAAAATATTTATTTGGCATATATATATATTGTCAGATTTTTTTGTGTGCATTTTGTGTATAGATCTTTAAAAAATGAAAACTGGATTATACCAGACCTAATATTTTATAAACTCTACCATTTTGTTTACTTAAAACTATAGTATGGGCCGGGCGCGGTGGCTCACGCCTGTAATCCTAGCACTCTGGGAGGCCGAGGCGGGTGGATCGCTCGAGGTCAGGAGTTCGAGACCAGCCTGAGCAAGAGTGAGACCCCGTCTCTACTAAAAATAGAAAGAAATTATATGGACAACTAAAATATATATATATACAAAAAATTAGCCGGGCATGGTGGTGCATGCCTGTAGTCCCAGCTACTCGGGAGGCTGAGGCAGGAGGATTGCTTGAGCCCAGGAGTTTGAGGTTGCTGTGAGCTAGGCTGACGCCACGGCACTCACTCTAGCCCGGGCAACAGAGTGAGACTCTGTCTCAAAAAAAAAAAAAAATAACAAAAAAAAAAAACAAAAAAACAAAAAAAACTATAGTATGAACTAAATGTTTACTTTATAATGAACACCAAAAGTGGGTTAAAAAGGCCATCTAATTTTTATTTTTTTCTTCCTACGCACCTACCCTTTTGGTCCCACTTTCTTACCTCTATGGTGTCTGGTTTAAAATATTACAATTTAACAATACACACTGTCTGGGAGATGGGCTCAATGATAACTTGGATTCAAATGGTACAAAAGCAATTTATGTAATCAAAATGTTTGTACTCTCATAATATTCTGAAATTTAAAAAAATAAAATTTGTGGTATCAAAAAATATATAATTTAAAATGCAATTTTCACGCAAAGGAGGTCTAACTTATACTAGAACATATTAGCATTCCAGAAAATATACCTAATAACTTTATTTTTACTTTATCACTTTGATTTTCCTCTTAAATTGATTTTTTAAAAAATATTTTATTTTACATGAACTTACAGCTGAAATTCCCCATTGATTTTTAGAACAAACACTGAAATTAAAGATTCTGGAATAGAGCATAAATACGGTACACATTTAGGTAGATGCTTTCAAGCAGGTCAAAAGCATTGTTCACCTGTACTGGGGACCTCACCACTACTTCTCTCTCCCTCCTAATAGGTGTCAAGGGAGAGAGTAAGAACACTGCTGCTTTTTCCAAATTCAGTTTTTATTTACAAGGACTCTCAATTTTAATGATCAGAATAGCAGCCAAATGCGTGGGCACAAAGGGAAAATTAAAAAAATAATAATGATTTAACCAAGAGGCCCCCCTTGACATTGTAAGTGGGATAAAAGTAATAGAAAATGTGCTGAACCAGAATCAATCTCATTAAATCCTCGGGTGGTAATTCCTTCATGGAGCACACACCTTTCCCCAGCACAGCGCTGGCCAGGAGGAAGCCCGTCGGTACTGTGAACCAGGAAGTCTCAGGCTGTCAATAAACTGTCTTTGCTTTCACAAATATTTATAAACCAACACCCTCTTCTCTCTCTCGATTGCCATAGAAATGAAAAAAACAAAGGGAAAAACAGATAGGAGCATGAATCTCAGTTTGAGGTTTATGAGGTATTATAGATAAGGCATGATAGTTAAAAGACTTTTTTTTTTTTTTTTCAAAAAAAAACATCAGCATTCTTGACTCTCCTGATTGCCTGAAACAGCATAGCAAGTAAATATTTAACAAAAGCTCAAGGTATAAGAAATGAATTTCAGGTAGAACCTACAAGTGAAATTTATCCAAATATCCAATTTATTTTACAAATTTTATTGAGCTTTGAGTCTGGAGATAAGGGTATAGAAGGAAGAAAATAAGGAATAAAACTTACATATCTTATTAAGGGTTATTGGGCTGTTTTAGTTATGTCTTCAGAGACAAATAATATTTAATGAAATGACAAAGGTAACTAATGCTGCAAAAATAAACCTTCTACAAGGTCCCTACACCAAACAATCCTTTTACACCAAAAATTACAACATATATACCAGTCAGAACGTCCATGTAAGGGTTTTGAATAATTGTCTGTGGCATGTTTTCTTAGTCCAAAGGTTAAAATCATGCTTGAACCAGAGCTCTTTCATTATTCCAAAAGTTCTATTAAAGGAGTTTTCAGCTGAAGGGAATCTGTCACTATTCATGTTCTCGTAATGTGGCTAAAGCTACTGTTACAAAAGTACATTTTTGTGACACTAAATTTTATTTGCTTACAGTTTGTCTTCTAAATGAGTAATGGCTAAAGAGAATCACAATCTGAAAAGACAGTGAAGCTTCAGCTGGTTATTTTCATTTCTCCCTCCCTTTAAATCTGTCTTTGGCTTATGCAACACCAACAGAATGGAGTGATTTCTGAAGTATTTACTTTGTAAAGATACTAATTTTCCAACACACTTTTCACATATCAGAAGGTCCTTGGAAATCAAGCCTTATCTATCTTTTTCTTCCTCTCTCCCTGCCCTCCAGCCCCTCATTTGGTCAAATTTGTAAAGCAAATTGTTTCATTGACCTTGAACATTTTGTTCCCATACTTTGAAGAAAAGCAGGGGTACAAAATGATGTTTTATAAGAAACTGTATTAAAAAAGAAAAAGAGTGCTTTTTAGTCAATGCTGCAGATAATAATACTTCCCAGGCTTCCAATTTGGGAATGCACAGATAGCTAGAATATTACAGTGAGGTGGAAAGACTTTTAATGACAACATCAAAGCCCTTTGATTTAATATAGCTAGGTGAGATTAAAGAAATCACGTAGTTCTGCTCAAAACTGAAAATATTATCAATTTTTAAATAAAAATATGATGAAGTTCAATGCAAGTATCTGGAAAAATAACAATTACAAATACTTCTGTGCTCTCTATCCTGTTTAAAATACAGAACATTACCCTAATCAGTATAGTTGTTCAGTTTTGTATGTTTTTCAACTTGATGTGGACAGGAATTGCAATGTGTTTATTATTCTATGACTTGTGTCTTTTGGGCTAATATTGTATTTGTTAGGTTGACCCATGTTGATACGTATGGCTGACCATAGCTTATTCATTTTCATGTCTGTTTGGCATTCCATTATGGAAACATACCAGTATCTATTCTGATATGACTGCATATTACTTCCAAATTTTGCGACAAAAACATTGCTAATGTGAACGTATGTCTTCTGGAGTACACGTACAAGAGGTTCTCTACATTATGTGTCTAGAAATGGAATTGACAGTCATGGATAACGCACATCCTTTATTTACCAAACATTACAAAATTGTTCTCTAAAGTGGTTGTAACAATTTATATGCACATATAAAGTGTCACCAGTGGTGTTTAAGTTCTGATTATTCTACGTTTAAGCTAGCATTTGGTATGGATAAACTTCAGAATTTTTGCTTCTCTCGTGGTTATGAAATAGTATCTTGTGACTTAATTAGCATTTCCATAACTGACAGAATTGAACATCTTTTTGTGTGGTTTTTTTTTTTTTTTTTGGTCCATTCTTGCTTTCTTTTTTTGCTGTCCTATTTAAGTCCTTTGCCTACTTTTGTCTATTGGGTTGTTTATATTCTTAATATATATAGAAAATTTTCATGTATGTTGTATACAAATTCTTTGTCAATTATATTTGGTAAGTATGTTTTCTCAGTTAAGTTTGTATTTTCACATCCTTTGCCTTTAATTTTGTTTTTATTATGGAGGTCTTATCTATAATTAGCAATAAACTTAAGTGTACAGAATTACTATATATGTATATACCCACATAGCCATCACCTAGATCAGGATATAAAACACTTCTGAGACCACAGCAGAATCTCTCAGGCCTCTGCTCCAGTTGATTCCTGTGAAGCTCCCACACTCCCAGTATTTTTCTCTCTTCCACTCTGGATTAATTTTGCTTCTTTTGAACTCTTAATGAATAGAAACATATACCATATACTATTTTGTATTTGGTTTCTTTCACCCAATATTATATCTCAACGATGTATGTAAAAATGTTATGTTTCTTTTCATTGCTGTCTCGTATTCCAGTGTATGAAAATTTTTGATTTTCTATTCTATAGTTGATGTGCACATAGGTTGTTTCATGTTTTAGACGATTATACATTCCTATTTAAACATTCCTGTATTTGTTCTTTGTTGGACAGTAGCCCTCATTTTCCTTGAGTATATACCCAGGAGCAGAATTTCTGGGCATAGTATAAGCATGTTTGGCTCTAGTAGATATAGCCAGACAGTTTGCCAAAGTGATTGTGCCAATATATACTTACACCTGCAGTGTAGAAGAGTCCAGTTGCCTAATGTCTTCATCAATATGTAGTATGATCAGCCCTTGAATTTTAGCCACATTGTATTAGGTTGACCATTTTCATAGGTGATTTTATATGATTTAACCTCATATGCTCATTTTCTCTTTGATTTGCATTTTCCTGGGGATTGATGATATTGAGCAACTTTTCACAGGTCATTCATAAATTTCTTTTATAAAATGTTATTGGTTTTTGCTCAATTTTTTTTGTATTGCCAGTTTTCTGATATTGATTTGTATTTATTATGTATTCAAGTCCATTATTGAACATATGTAATGAAACTATCTTCTTCAGGTTTGTGACTTGCTCTTTTATTCTCTTCATTTTGTTTTTGGTAAACAGAATTCTTAATTTTAATGAAGTGCAATTTATAAAATTTTTAACATTACACAAAGGTTTTGTGTTTAAGAAATCTTTGCCTCCAAAGTTATATGTTTTCCTCTAAAAATTAACTATTTGAGCTTTCATATTTAAGTCCATTTTTGAATTATTTTTTGTATGTAGTATGAAGGTGTCCTAATTAATTTTTTCTATATTAATATCCAATTGACCAAGCAGAATTTGTTGAAAAAAATCATCTTTTTCCCACTGAATTACAGTGATATCTTTGTCATAAATCAGGTGACTGTAAGTGTGTGGGTCTTTCTTGGGCTTTCTGTCCTATTCTATTAATTTGTTTGAAGCTTTTCTATACATCTTTTGATGGATAATAATTCTAAATTTAAATCTGGACAAATATATCCATTTTTTCTTTATAGTTTATATATTTTTTGTCTTCCCTAATCCAAGGTAATAAAGACATATTTCTGTATTATCTCATAAAAGTTTTCTAATATTATCTTTCAACTGTTAAGGTTTTTAATATTTATTTAATCAACCTGCAACTGATTTTGGGGAATGATGTGAGGTAGAGATCCAATTTTATTTTAATCCATGTGTATTCCAGTTGTCCCAGCATCATTTTTGGAATAGTCCCTCTCTTTTCTTTGAGCTACTATGCCAGCTCTGGAATTAATGAACTTCCATACACTCATGTTTGTTTCTGGGCTCTAGATTTTGTTTCATTGGTCTGTTCATCTATTCCTGTAGCAAGACCACATCACTCTAATTACCATTGACTTTAGAGAAGGGGACTGCCTTTTTGGCATCGTTTCTGAGTGATTAAAATAAGCACAGACTGTCTGTTAACCAGGCTAATCCACAATGGACATGTAGAGTGAGTGAGAAATTAACTTTTGAAGTTTTAATTCATTGAAGTTTTTTTTTTTTTTTTGGAGCTGTTTATTACTGCAGCATAACTTAGCCTGTCTTGACTGACAGAGACTTCTTTCTCCAACTGGCAATAACTGCTATCAAGCTAGCTGAACATCAGTCATCCCAGGTTTTCCATTTGCCATCAGTCTGAGAAGTCCTTTGACTTCTTTCTTTTCTTGTATTCCCTGTTGTTGAAATCAAAAATCTTCTTCTTTCTTGTTTTACCCGCTTATTTTTGTGGTACACGTTCTCCAGTAGCTTCTTCAGAAGGATTCATGGAAAGTAAAGTTTTTGAGACCTAAATGACTGAAATTTGTCACACTAGATTTGATTTATAACTTGGCTGAATTCAAGAATTTATGTTAGAAATATTTTCTCTTCTAAATTTTGAAGATATTTCTTCTTTAATTACTTCCTAAAAGTGCCACTATTCAAAATACAATGTCATTTTATGTAACCTGTTTTTCTTTCTGGAAGCTCACAGAATCTTCTCTTTGTTATAAGTAGTCTGAAATTTCACAGTGTTATGGCTTGATGTGCCTTGGTGCTTTGTTTTTAAATCTGGAAACTCATTTTAATTAGTTCTGGAAGTTTTCTTATATTATTTCTTCAGTAATGTCCTCCCTACCATCTTCTCTGAGCTTTCTCTTTAGAATTCCTATTTTTCAGATACTGGATCTCCAGATTGGTCTTCTCATTATCTTTTCTCCATTATTTTTAGTGCCTTTATCATTTTGTTCTATTTTCTGGGAGATTTTCTCTACTTTATCTTCCAATCTTTCTCTTGTTTTTGGTTTTTTTTTTTTCCCATAAACTTCTAAATTTCCAGAGCTCTTTATGCTATTTGAATGTTTTCTTCCCTCCTTTCTCTCCCGCCCTTACTACTTTCTCTCCCTCCCTCCCTTTATTCTTTCTTTCTCTCCCTCTCTTTTTCTTTCTTCTTCTATTCCTCTTTTTTTCCTATAGTTTTTAAAAAAAAATTTTTATTCTTCTGCTTCCTACATTTTTTTCTCTATGTGTTTATTTATTTTGATTTTATTAGAGGTTTAAACCAAATGTCTGGGGATCCTTGGCTATTTATTCATATTATGAGTGAGGCACTAAAAAGCTGATTGAAATCTTTAAGAACATGGGTTCCACCATTATGGTTTTTGCTTTAGTATTCTAGTTGGTGCTCTACAACAAGTTTATTTAAGAACACTTGTTTTGGGCCTAGGGCAGTGGTTCATGCCTGTAATCCCAGCATTTTGGTATGCCAAGGTGGAAGAATCATGTGAGGCCAGGAATTTGAGACCAGCCTGGGCAACATAGTGAGACTCTGTCTCTACAAAAAAATTTTAAAAATTAATTGGGTGTGGTGACATGTGCCTGTAGTCCCAGCTACTCTTCGGGAGGCTGAGGTAGGACGATCACTTGAATCTAGGAGTTTGAGGTTGCAGTGAGCTATGATTGTGCCTCTAAACTCCAGCCTGGGTGACAGGGAGAGATCCTATCTCTAAAAAAAAAACCTAAAAAAAAAAAAAATTTAGAAAAAACAGCAATGTTTCTTTCCATTACTAGCTTGTTCAAAGGTTATTAAAAACCAAAAAATCAGGAATGGATTTTATATTTCAACAAATGCTTTCATGGCATCTATTGAAATCATCATACACTTTTGAACCTTCATAGTAAGGGTTTTTTTTTTTTTTTTAAAAGAGACAGTGTCTTGCTATTTTGCTTAGGCTGGTCTTGAACTGGCCTCAAGCAATCCCCTCCTGCCTCAGTCTCCCTAAGTGCTGGGATTATAGGCATGAGCCACAGTGCCCAGTCTTGATAGGGGTTTTTGAACAGGAGAATTTCAGAATGGCTTTCTTGTTCTTCTCCAAGGAGGTGCTGAAATTTTATGCATTTTAGGAAAGGGAAAAATTTGGGGGTGGGGGGGCACTGGCAATGCTGTTTCTGCTGCCTATGTTTAGGGTTGGCGTTGTATTTTCTTTGTTCTGGGCCATGTAGAGGTTAAGATTTTCTTTTGCAAATAAGGATTTGACCTGGAAAGGCTGTTACATTAAGGATTCAACTAAGTTTGTTAACTCTCACATTTTTGTTTTTAATGTAATTTTTGCTTTATAAACAGTCCATATGAAATTAAATCTTCTTAGTAGCATGACATCTAACACATTGCATTTGACACATTTTAAGGGTAAGAAGTAGAATTTGAAAATGATTTTTCAATGAACACCACATCTGTGGTTCAGCTACTTTCCTTACCACAGCATAGTTTTCTTCCTACTCTTTATCCTCACATGGCAATCAAAAGACAAGACTTTTTTTTTTTTTTCTCCTACAGTACCTTGCTCCTCCGTGCACTTCCCCAAAGAAGGGGGAAGAGTCAGAAACCTGCTTTAATCATTAGTATTAGCTATGGACAGTGTCTGAGTTGCCTGGTATGCCAAAGAATGTTTAGCTAAGATTCTTCCTTAACCATTAAGTGAAGAAATTTTGCACGAAAGTCTCAGGAATGATTGGTAGAATGAAAAAATGAGAGGCAGCCTAAAGTTTTAATAACGGAGGAGACCTAGACCTGGGAATCAAGCCAGGAGGCTTTAGGCTCACCTCTGTCCCTGGGTGAGCTTCCTTTGGCCTTAGTTTCCTCATCTATACAACAAGGAAGTTTGACTCCACTGGATCCTCTCTATGGTCTTTTTGGGCTCTAATATTCTTTATACTTAAAACAACATCAGCTCTAGAAAATGTTCAATAAATGAACATACGAATTTCATTATTTAAGTGTGAATTTATTGTCAAATTGAAAGACATCTTGTAGTATTTCAGAATTCAATCTTTTTCCTTTTTCTTATGAGCAATGTTTTGTTTTTAAATACATGAATTAGAAGGCTTTCTGGGGAACACTGAAGTATCTCCATGGTAGGCAACATAATGCCCCCACCAACAAAGATGTCCATTTTCTAATCCCTGAAACCTGCTATTGGGTTATCTTAGATGGCAAAAGGACTTTGCAGATGTGGTTAAATTAAGGATATTGAGATGCAGAGGTTATCCGGGATTCTGCAGGTGTGCCTCATCTAGTCATAAGGCTCCTTGTACGTGAAAGAGGAAGGTAGAAGTGGTCAGAGTGATGTGATGTGAGAAGGACTCAACCTGCCATTGTTGGCTTTGAAAATGGAGAAGAAGGCTGCCACCCACCAAGGAATGTGGGCAGTCTGTGGAAACTGGAAAAGGCAAAGAAATGGATTGTCTTCTAGGCCTCCCGAAGGTATGCATCACTGCTGATGCTTGCTTTTAGCCCTGTGAGACATGTTGAAGATTTCTGACTTCCGGAGCTATAAGATAAATTTGTGTTGTTTTAAGCCACTAAATTTGTGATAATTTGTTACAGCAGCAGTAGTAAATTATTATAATCCCTCACCTCTGGCCTTTATTATATTGAGCAAATATACTTTAGCTTTTATTTTATTTCTATTCATATTGCTCACTCAGTAGCAAACACTCCTGCTCTGCTTTAATAACCAAGTATTATGCCATATTGAGTTATTGGTTTATGTTACAGTTAAAGGAATAATTAGAAAATTGATTAATTATGATTAATTATGCTTCTGTGTATCATTATATTCCTAAGTCTAGTTATTTCCTGGAACTATGTTTCATTCTTAGAATCCACAGAATGTTGGATCTGGAAAGAGCCACAAATATGACCTAATGAAGTCTAACATTCTCTTTTCACAAGAGAAGAAGTTATGACCTGTTAAGATTAAACCTGTGAGTTTCCCCACAGTCATCCAGCAAGTTGCCTATAACACAGGATTAAAATCGAGGACTTCTGGCTCCCAGGCTAGTGTTTGTCCCACCAGATCATGCTGTTTCCAACTGAAAGTGTTAGGACATAAAAATACTTAGTGAACCTTGTCTCTTCCTGTGAAATATGAAGGAATATGAAATTCAAATATGCCTTTTATAATATAATTCAACTCATTCTCACCTGAGAGGCAGTGTAGAACAGTAGTTGCAGTCTAGAACCCCAAAGCTCGATTGCCTATTCACAAATACCATCCAGCAAGGTGACCCCAGACAAGTGACTTAACCTCATGCCTCCTCCATTCTTTCATCTGTAAAATGAAGATAATGATTGTACTGAACCCATAAAGTTGTGGGGAGATTCAAATACATTAATAACTGTAAAGCTTACAGAAAAGGGCCTGTACCATATTTAATACTAAATAATTATAAGCAATTATTATTATTAGTGGTAGACTGTATAATAAAGACAAACTATTTCCATTACACCAAAGAGCACTGTTTTTCTAACATTAATATTGGTTCCTGTTGTGGTTATTAGCCTCCTATGGTGAAGGCACAAACACTTAATCCTACTATAGGGCCCAAATGTTCTGGTAAATTGCCTATAAGCTGAAAATCTTGTACTCTTCTCGGCCAGCACACATTTTGTGGACAATTAGCACATGACAGTCATGAGTGCTCTTGCTAATTAAAGTCACATCAGTACTAAAGAACTGTATAGTGACTGGTTCTATATTGTCGTATCTGCAAGCTGCATTGTTTCAAGAACAAAGTGGCTGATGTACTGTTTTGTTTCTTTCATAATGCTGAGCATGGGTATCTGATAGACTTGCTTAGGCTGGCAAACTTCTGAGCAGAAGTGCTAGATTTGTATGCATCTTTGAGAACAGGGCAATTCAAAGCTAAAGTGAGCTAGGAAAGAAATAGGAAGTGAAAAAGTAGAACAGAAAGACATAGGTAGATAGAGGAAGAAGAAAGAGGAAGGAGGAAAGAAGGAGCCATGAAAGGACTTGAAGGGTAAATGGAAACACAAATGGAGAAGAGATTTTTGAAGGTGGTTTAGGCGAAGAGAGACAAACAGGCAGAAGTGTTTTGTAAAGAGCGGCTCTGGGCCGGGGCGCAGTGGCTCACGCCTGTAATCCTAGCACTCTGGGAGGCCGAGGCAGGGGATCGTTTGAGCTCAGGAGTTCGAGAACAGCCTGAGCAAGAGCGAGACCCCATCTCTACTAAAAATAGAAAGAAATTATCTGGCCAACTAAAATATATATAGAAAAAATTAGCCGGGCATGTGGCACATGCCTGTAGTCCCAGCTACCCGGAAGGCTGAGGCAGGAGAATTGCTTGAGTCCAGGAGTCTGAGGTTGCTGTGAGCTAGGCTGACGCCACGGCACTCACTCTAGCCCAGGCAACAGAGCAAGACTCTGTCTCAAAAAAAAAAAAAAAAAAAAAAAGAGCATCTCTGGTGCCTAAACCAGTGCCTCTCAAACGTCAACGTGTATCAGAATCCCCTGGAAGACTTGTTAAACAGTTTCCTGCATTCCAGACCCAGAGATTCTGATCCAATTGGTCAGAGCAGAGCACAATTATTTGCATTTCTAACAAGCTCATTGGTGATGTCAATGCTGCTGGTCTGAGGACATTTTGAGAACTTTTGGGCTAAACTATATTTACACTAAGTAAATATAATTGTTCTTGGTTTCTTTCTTATTAAGCTCTGTTTTACATACAATTGGACAGATCTTAATGTTCTTGATTTCCTAACACAAGCAATTCCCCATTAGGTCATTAAAAGATTTATTCCCATATACTCCCTCCATCAAGGATACTGAGAGACTTTTTTGAATGAAGTTTTAATGGCCTGATATTATTTTCCACCAGAATAATATAATTAGTTCTAGTACATTTTACATCTTTTTGAAGAAAACATGTATTTCTGTAACTTGCGATTGAATGCCAAAGAACTAGAAAGGACCTGCATTAGTTTGGCTGCACCTGGAATGTTTGTGGTCTCATTTAAGCTATAGCCCATTTGTTATCTCTTATTATCCCACTTGAGAGGAAGAAATGTTGGTTTGTTATATTGAATTCTCTCTTCCATTCCTTGAATTAGCAATTTACTAGATTCAGGTAATAGGTAATCTTAGATGTTGGACAAGGAAGCTATTGAGATTAAAACCCTTCAATGGTGCTTCTCAAACTTCACTGTGCAACTGAATCCCGAGGGATCTTGTTAAAATGCAGACTCTGATTCAGTGGGTCAGGTGTAGGTTCCAAAATTCTGCATTTGTAACAAGCTCCCATGTGATCCAGGGATCATATTTTCAGTAGTAAGGCCCAGTCTAGTGTGTGCAGGTGGTGCTCAGAGTTTAGCACTAGCAGCGACGAGGGCTGTTAGAACCCAGATGGTGCGCCTTCACCCCAGTATGTCTGGTTCAGCGGGGGTGGGGCAGGAGAATGTGCATTTCTGCGTTCCCAGAGGATGCTGGGAGAGTGTGGGGAACTCACATTGACAACTATCGATCTATGGCCAACCCTGTTGTTTTGCTGATGCTAACTGACCCAGCAGCAATTTCCAGTGCTAATGGATAGTATCTATCCTCCAACTCCTCTGACAAAGTCACCAATAGCCTCTTCATTGACAAATCCAATGGATGCCTCTCAGTCTTCACATTACTTGGCTTCTCAATGGCTCCTGACTATTGTTACTCCCTTCTTGATACTGTTGTCTCTCTTGGGCACAATAATAGAATTTACTCTGTTTGCATCTTACTTCTCTAACTCAAACTCTGTCTTATCTCAGACTGCTTTGTTTCTCTTTTTTTGCCATTCCTCTGCTCCAGCCTCACAGCTGTGCCTTAGTTCAGCCTTCGTCATCTGCCCTCTTAACCACATCAGTACTCTCTTAATCTCCCTGCCTTGGTCTTGAGTCTCCAAGGAACCCTGCCTACCTCTATCACAGCCATCTTTTTGAAAAACAAGTGTGATCATGTCACTCTGCTTAAAACCCTTAAGTGGCTTCCCATTCTCCATAGGATGCATTCCAAACGCTCTATCTTGGCTGACGTGGCTCTCTAAAATCTGGCCCTTATCTACCCCTTAGCATTTTCTCTCACCATGCCTACTCTGGAATCTCACCAGATCTATTTAAAAACATACAGTTCCCATAGACGCTATGTGATTTTATACCTCCATACCTCTGTCACGCTGCTTTCTCTTCCAAGAATTCCCTCCATCTCATTCTCAACCCACTCAGACAGCAAATACCTTCTCAGCTTTCCTGTGTTCTTCTTTTTGGAACCCTTTTGTGACCATCCCAGGAAGCAGTGACCATTTCCTTCTTGGGCCCACACATAATAATGACACAGTAATACTTCACCGTACTTCCTAGTTTACATGTCTGATTCTCTCTACCAGTTTATAAAGCTCTTGAGTTTTTGTTTTTTTTTAACTCTGTATCTCTCATGCATTGTTCAGTGCCTGATACATTGCCTGTTTGTTTTCTGCATAAATGACTGAGTAACAGAAATTGTGGGTACAGAAACTGATAAAGACTTTGCTTAGCTATATTAGTTTCCTGAGGCTGCTGTAACAAATTACTACAAGTTTGTTACCTTAAAATAACAGAAATTCATTCTTTCACATTCTTTCTTGAGATAATCCAGGATGACCTTATCTCAAGTTCCTTAATTTAACTACATCTGCTAAGACCCCTCTTCCCAGGCTCTGGTGGTCAGGACATGGGCATATCCTGTTGGGGGCCACAGTTCAACACACCATGGAGACTGTCATTATAAAAAGTAACGATTGTGTCCATAAGTGGAAGTAAGAGTCAGAAACTCCTCTTTCTCCCTCTGTATCCCATGCAATAACAATGAGCAGAAGGTGATAGACATGCACACTGTCACTCCAGTTCTCTTCCAATCAGTTATCTCGCTATCACAAACAAACTCTTTTTTCTTTTTTAAAAAATCAGCATTCATGTGTGTGTGTATGTGTGTGTGTGTCAGAGAGAGAGAGAGAGGGAAAAAGAGAAGGAGAGAGAGAGGGTGGAAAGAGTCAAGCATGAGCATATTCTCCTTTTTGCCTAAATCATGCCAAATCCCCCTCCTCAAGCTTAAAAAACAAAAGGAGCGCATCTATTGGTCATTGAAAAGTAGCAATACTTTTCAGTAGTTGTTTTATAACTTTACATCGGTCCTGAAGGAGGTGTTAATTTGTGTTGGATGAAAACAAGCAGAAAGTAGAGTTGGGATAAGCAGCTGTGGAAATTGTGGGGAAGGGAGACTGGGCACAGGGGTGGAAAGGCTATTCGGAGCTCCAGCCCAGCCACTCGGTCCGTGGTTTGCACGTGATCCCAGGCAGCGCAGCCGGGGTTTCCAGCCTGCACAGCTTTCTTTTCCATTAGACTGACTCAGAACCGTCAAGACCAAAACTTTCCCTCTGACTGTACAATTAAAGTTCAAAAGCTTTCCCATCTAGTCTTCAGCTCTGGGTGAGCTCAGGAGAATTTGAGGGAAATGTAAAAATACAAGATAAAGAACCTATAGAGTTACATTTCCCTTTCTTTCCACAAGATGAGAGAACAATACAGGACACTGTAATTTGTCAAAACCCCAAGCAACACAAAACAGGTCTGTTAATACAGACAAATGGTCACAGCTGCAGAAAACTTTCCACATGAAATTTTTCAGTCCTAAATAGTCATTTTTGCAGTTTCACGGTCACTTTTCCAGAACTCTTTTCTCCCCCCGCCCCTTGGTATTTATTCGTGCTATTTGTTCCATGTTGCCAGGTCCCTTCTGTTAGGGATATTTTTAAGACGGTGCTGTCTGCTTCCCAGACAGTAGCTTTCTAATATTCTACTGTTTTACCAGTGCATATGTGTCATTTCAGTTGCCACAATAGCTTTAGCAGTGAAAGTAAATATTTTGCTCACGTAGTCCATTACAAGAACTGCTGCTAGACTGTTCTCCCCACTTCATTCCCAACATTCCCGTGACTTAGTCCCCCCCCCACCCCCAGCCCCAAGCAC
Source organism: Eulemur rufifrons (assembly GCF_041146395.1). Taxonomy (NCBI): domain Eukaryota; kingdom Metazoa; phylum Chordata; class Mammalia; order Primates; family Lemuridae; genus Eulemur; species Eulemur rufifrons. The sequence goes on along the minus strand of NC_090997.1, from coordinate 66,367,051 downwards.
TCTGCTAACTGCTCTGCCACAAATCAATGCAATGAAGCCTGAAGCCCGGGTTGTCATACAGCTGAGACAGGCCAGGTGTGTTGAGGGTTTTCCAGTGTTTGACTAATTTTGGTTAAGTTGAATTGCCTAAGCTGGCTTGAATTCCTGAGAAAGTAAGAAAGGCAAGCCCAGAGAACTGGTGTTTGATCATTTAAGGCTGAAACATAAACCTGAAGCGAAACTCAGGGAATCTAAAATCAATTCAAAACAGAACGAAGAAAGTTTTTTTGTGACATTTCTGTAATAGAAACTGATGACTTATACATTTTTACTGTTGATTCTTAGCTTGTCTTCCTCTTTTGCCAGTATATACTTATCTCTTCAGGCATAATACCATGTTACAGCAAAACTCCTTTCATTTTGACTGCACTTGTGATAGACACGTAGGGGTTGATGTTTACTTTTGCACTTACAAGAAAGTGTTTCTAAAGATTGCAGTACAAGATTGTGAGATCAAGGCAGGAAAAAAAGGGACTTCTGGGCCTTTGAAAAACACTTTACCAGCACAGAAATAATTTGAGTATACATGTAAATTGTTACAAAATTGAAATGACAGAGTATTCATAGCTAAAGTATGTTCAAAGTTTTCTACTTGGCAAATTTTATGGTTTTTCAGAATTATTCAGATTAAATGAAAATAATAATTGAGCTTAAATATATAATAATTTTTAAAATACTTTTTACAATACGTGTCCACTTATTCAGATGGACTTCTACCTAAATTAGTAAGATATTTGTGTATAAAGTCATACACATAAGTTGTTTAAAGTTATATTTATTTATGTGCATATTAAACTATAATTTTACAGATTTTACGTTATAGTCAAAGAGAAAGAGAACATTTTTAGTATTACAGTTGACCTTTGAACAACACTAGCTTGAACTGTGCAGGTTCATTTATATGTGGATTTTTGTTTTTAACCAAAAACACATTGAAAATACAGTATTTGTAGGCTGGGGAACCCACTATGTGGAGGGCCAACTTTTCCTATCTGTAGGTTCAGCAGGGCTGACTGTAGGACTTGAGTATATGTCAATTCTGGTATATGCAGGTGGTCCTGGAACCAATCTTCCTCCTATACCGAAGGATGACTGCACTTTTTGCCATTTTGTCTATATATGACATTTTTAAAAAATAAATCAAGCTGAGCACAGTGGCTCACTCCTGTAATTCTAGCACTTTGGGAGGCTGAGGCGGGAGAATCCCTTGAGCCCAGGAGTTTGAGGTTGCAGTGAGTATGATGATGCTACTGCACTCTAGCCCGGGCAAAAGAGCAAGACCATGTCTCAAAAAAAAAAAAAAAAATTGAATTAAATTAAATAAATAAAAATAAATCAAGATCAGCTAATGTGGCAAGTCAATCTCTAAAGGACTTAGCAATGCTGCTGGAACAACTGAATATACATATGGAAGAAAACAAATGAACTTTGACCCATATCTCCATACATAAAAACTAATTTGAGATAAATCATAGATGTAAACTTAAAACCAGAAATGTAAAATTTCAAGAAGAATAAAAAGAGAATATCTTTATGATCTTGGAGTTGGCAAAGATTTCATAGAAAGAGCACAAAAAGCATTAGTTATGAGAGAAAAAATGTTAAATTGAATTTCATAAATTTTCTGTTCATGAGAAGATAACATTCAGAAATTACTATAAAAGTCATAAATGGGGGAAAATATTCTCAGCACATATATATGCAAAAGACTTGTATCCAGAATATATAAGGAACCCCTAAAAACATTCTACTTCTTGTTGGATGGTAGTTATCACTAGGGTATACAATTGCCAAAACTCGTAAAACTGAACACCCTAAAATCTGAGCATTTTATTGTATGTTAATGCTGTAATGAAAAAAATAAAAATCATATAGAGTTTTATTTAATGCTTCTTTGACTTATTGTGAGTGTTTTTCTGTGCCCTTTACTACTTTTTGAGAAAATAGTTTTGATGGCTACATATTATTTCATGATATGAATATATCAAACTTAAGTTAATTTAAAATTTTATAAAAAGCACTGGTAAGTTTTCCTTTATCTCTGTGTATTTTATTTTGTGTTCATTTCTGATTATGGGAATATTATTATATTTAACCTTTTATATCAAGGATATCTGGTGTTCCTGATTAGGCAATGAAGGTTAAAGGTCTTTCATTTGTAGACATTTTTGCTAGTTTGCCTCCCTCTCTCCCTCCCTCCCTCCCGCCTTCCTTTCCTTCCTTCTTTCCTTCTTTCCTTATTTTGTCCCTTCCTCCCTCCCTTCCTTCCTTCTTTACTTCCTTTGTTCCTTTCTTCCTACCTCCTTCCCTTCCTTTTTCTCTCTTCCATTTATCTCTCCTGCTTTTTGTATTTTATCCAAATTATTTTGAAAAAAATTCAATCTTACAGAAAAGTAGGATGAAAGTAGAATATAATGAATAATGTATATTTTTAACCTAGACTCACCAATTCTTAACAATTTGCCACATTTGCATTCTGTGTGTGTGTATGCATAAACTTTTTCTTTTTTCTTTTTTTTGGGGGGGGGTGGGGAAGACAGAGTCTTGCTCTGTTGCCTGGGCTAGAGTGCCGTGGCATCAGTCTAGCTCACTGCAACCTAAACTCCTGGGCTCAAGCCATCCTCCTACCTCAGCCTCCTGAGTAGCTGGGACTAGAGACGTGTACCACCATGGCTGGATAATTTTTCTTTTCTATTTTTAGTTGCCCAGCTAATTTCTTTCTATGTTTAGTAGAGACGGGGTCTCGCTCTTACTGAGGATGCTCCTGAATTCCTGACCTCAAGCTATCCTCCCACCTTGGCCTCCCAGAATGCTAGGAGTACAGGTGTGAGACACCATGCCCAGCCTGCACATACTTTTTGTTAAGTTGTAGGTGTTACTTCTGCATGCAAAAACAAGGATAATAATATCTTGCATAATAATAACAAAATTATTACTCTCACAAAATTTAATATTAATGCAATAATATAAAATATAGAATACATATTCAGATTTTCTGAACTTCCCCAAAATGTGCTTTATACTTCTTTTTTTTGGATCCAGGATCCAAAGATAATGCATTGCATTTGGTTATAAGATCAGATTTTCTTTGTCTCCTTTAATTCAGTCTAGAAAAAGCCCTCTACCATTTTTATATCTGACATACATCAATATTTTGAGGAGTCCAGAACAATTGTTTTATAAAATGTTCCACAACCTGTATTTATATGATTATTTCCTCATGATTATGTTCAGGGTAAACATTTGGGCAAGAATATTACAAAGGTGATGTGCATAATGTGTTGCACTATATAATGTTAGTGTGTTCCTTTATTGGTGATGTTAAGTTTGGTCTATTGGTTAATACATTTTCACTAGATCATTCTCTTTCTCTTTGGAACTAAAAAGTAATGGTTGACCATGGGTGATTGTATGAATATGCTGTCCCCCAAACTCCCTCACCTAGTAGTTTTAGCATTTGCTAATGATCCTTACCTGACTCATTTATCACAGTGGTGATTTTCTAATTCTTTTCTGTTGTTTACATTTATTACCTGACATTATTCTGTATAATAATGCCTTTCCTCTTGCCCCCTTCTTATTTTAGTATGATGGAATCTTTTTTTTAATTCAACGTGTTATAATCTCTTTCAGACATTGTTATTTTTAATGCTCAAATTGCCCTAAATTTGGCCAGGGGAGACTAGTAGTAATATTTTTAAATCATTTTAGCTGTTTCAGGTCATTCTAGGTTTCCTACAGTCCTTCTGCAGATTTTTAAATTAAATTGCTGTCTTTAATATTTGAAAGTAGAGTCTAACAGTGTGATGATAAATATTTACCAATCAGCTCTTTAGGAAAAAAAATCCTATGTGTAGTGTTTTCTGATTTCCATGGTGTACATATTCCCACCTTATGGAGGCAGTGGGGAGATGCATGATAGCATGCAATTATTTAGTATTTCTACCATGTAGGTATAATAAATGCAAACACTCTCAAGAGCATGTACGATAGTATAATATAATCAAACAATTAGTAAGTAATGAGTTTTGAATATTATTACCTTTTCTTTTAATGTAATTTATTTAAAGTTTATATAGTTTAATTTTTTAATAGCGCCTATGTTTAACAACTGGCTTACCAAATGCCTTGCCAGAATTTACCAATTGGCTCTTGTGAACAGTTATAAGCCAGTAGTACCTAGCCCAGTGTCTATTTCCGGTGAAGGTCTAAACCTAACTCTTGGCTTCAGTATTAATTAAATATGATAAAATTATGCTGAAAAGCAGGCTGGCATATCTTAGCAGATTTTTTTTTCTCCAGAGATACAACTTTGTCAAAGAAATCAATTTTCCTCCCTCTTCTACACCTACACTTGATGCTCTTAGTTTAGTAGTGTTAAAAACCATAACTATCTTCAATTTACTGAACTGGAGAGTTGGTAAGAAATTCAGATGATATGTGAAAAAGAAATAAAAGAACATTTGGGGCACATGTATATCACCCTGTCCAGATCTGCTGTGGTGGGGCATCATTTCCTCTGCTCAGTTTTCCTCTTTTAGGAACTACTCCCCTTTTCCTGGGAAATGTCCTTTCTCTATATCAGGTGAGTATCTGGTTCCCTTACCAATGTGCTTAGTTCCTTGGAAATTTTTGAACTGGATCTGGGAAAAGAGACTAAGGCCTTCTCTCGAGGAGAAAGTGTGATATAAAGCTTGGGAGAAACTGGCCCCGTGATTTCTATGGTATTTGAAAAAAGAAAGCAAAAAGAGGCAGGGAAGAGAGTCCTGGTGCAACTCCAGGGTCTTCTTAAACTCTGTGACCCTTCTGGTGAATTCACCCTTTTCTGGCCTAGGACAATTTGAGGTGGATATCTGTAGCATGTCTTAAAGACAAGGAATTTGAGTTCCAGAGGAGTTAGGAAATTCCAAGACTTACTGAGCTAGTTGGTGGCAGGGATGAAGAGTGACGAGATTTGCTCTTCTTAGGCTTAGTGCTCTTACCTCCACTGCAAGGCATAGCTCCATGTTCTCTGTGTCTTCAGTGGCCCAAGGATGCTCCACTTAAAGTAAGATGGAGAAATTAGAGTTGCAAGACCTTAAACACTGATTTTTGAAATGAGAAGACAAGTATTATCTGGTTCAGCTCAGTTCAACTTTCACTGAGTGCCATCCTTGCACAAGAAAACAACATATATCGGGGGGCAAAGGATAAGGGTCACATGTATGCATTAAGGATCTTAGAGTCTAGTAGGAGAGAAGTACGTGTGATCAAGCAAATACAACACATAACAGTCTTACAGCATGTCTACACAAGGAACACCAGGCAGCCATTAAAATGATAATCTGTATGTATATTTGTGAAATACTGTGCAGCTACCAAAATCACATCTCTAAAGAGTACTTTAAAATGGGCAAAGTATCATTATATGCTCATTATAAATATAAGTATATATATATTCTGCATATATACATACATATACACACATATATGCGGAGTATATACACAAATATATACCTGCCTATCTATATTTTAGTCAGTTCAGGCTGCTTATAGACTTCATCACTTCTAAACAACAGAAATTTATTCTGTTCTGGAGTCTGAAAGTCTGAGATAAGGGTGCCAATATGGTCAGGTTCTGGTGAGAGCGCTCCTCCAGCTTGCGGTCTGCTGACTTCTCAGTGGATCCTCACAGAGAGCAGAGAGAGGAAGGAAGGTCTTTCAGAACTCTTATAAAGGTACTAATGCCCTTCATGAGGGCTCTAGTCTCATGACTTCATCTAATCTTAGTTACCCACCCCCAAAACTAATACCATCACATGGTGGGGTAGGGTTTCAACATATGAGTTTTGGGAGAACACAAACATTCAGTCCATAACTCTAACATCTATCTATCTATCTTTCCTAATATCTATCTATCTATAATATCTATCTCCTAATATAAATACTAATATATATTATTTATCTATTTATCTCTCCCAATGCATATATATTTCAATATAAACACCTATATATACACAACACACACATATATATATATATATTCTAAATGAAAATTAAAGAATATATGTGCTACAACTCTTTTAGAATTAGTCCAGCAGGTTTTCTGGTTCTCACTGGAAGACTCCATTTAAACACAGATTAAAAAAAAAGAATATACATAATGGGATCATGATATGATGCTAATTTTACTTTTTTTCTACTTCTTCTTCTTTTTTATTTTATTTTTTTTTTTTTTTTGAGATAGAATCTCTGTTTCCCAGGCTAGAGTGCAGTCATCATAGCTCATTGCAACTGCAAATACCTGGGCTCAAGAGACCCTCCAATCTTGGCCTTCTGAGTAGCTGGGAATATAGGCATGTACTACAATGCCTGGTTAACTTTTCTATTTTCAGTAGAGATGGGGTCTCACTCTTGCTCGGGCTGGTCTCAAACTCCTAAGCTCAAGTGATCCTTCTGTCCCAGCCTCTGAGTGCTAGGATTATAGGTGTGAGCCACAGAGCCTGGCCTAATTTTACTTTTTAAAAGTATATATGCATAGAAAAACAAAGGAAGGAAATACTATAAAATGAAGAGTAAGTGGTGTGTTGTGAAAGATTTTATTTCATTATTTTTTGTCTATTTTCAATATTTTCAGAGACTATTGTCTGTGGTTGACATCAGTACTCCAAATATTTCATTGTTTAAAATATTGCTTAGTTACCATAGGTCTTAATTGATGCAGTGTATTGGTCTTCTAGAACTTCCATGACAAAATACTACAGACTGGGTGGCTTAAACGCAGAAATTCATTTCTCACAGTTCTGGAGGCTGGAAGTCCAAGATCAAGGTGTGGGCAGGTTTGGTTTCTACTGAAGCCACTCTCCTTGCCTTGCAGAGGCTGCTTTCTTGCTGTGTCCTCACATGGACTTTTCTCTGTGCACACACATCTTTGGTGTCTCTTTCCTTTCATATAAGAACACCTGTCCCATTAGATTAGGGCTTTACCCTTATGCCCTCATTTAACCTTAATTACCTCCTTAAAGGCTTTATCTCCAAATATGGTCACATAGAGGGTTAGGGTTTCAACATATAGGGGGGTGGTGCACAAAATTAGCCCCTGCTAACATCTGATTGAAATGTCATGGAAGAACTGCCCAGCTAAACTAGTCCCAAATTCCTGACCTATGAAAACATGAGAGATAACAAATGGTTAGTGTTGTCTTTAGCCACTAAGTTTTGGGTGATTCATTACACAGCAATAGACCAGGTAATAGAATATGCTTCCAATCTTTTTCTATTATATTTGTGTTTTCATTCAACAAATGTTCATTGAACACTTGCTGCATCAGTCAGGGTTGAACCAGAGAGACAGAATCAGAAGGAAATATAGATGTGGAGAGAGAAAGTGTGTGTGTGTGTGTGTGTAGGGATTCACTGAAAGGAGTTGACCTTTGCCATTGTAGGGGTTCACTAAGTAAGTCTGAAGTCCACAGGGTGGGTGGCTGGAAAGGAAAGATCATGGGCAGGCTAGAGTCCCTGGTCATGACCTGCAGCTTGTTTGTCCATAGGCAGCAGCCAGTCAGAAAAGAAGATGCAGAGGAAAGGAAAAAATTGCATACCCAGCTGCTGTTTGGGTGAAACCTAAGTGAAATCTTAAGCCTTCTTTTAAAGGCCTTCCAACAGGTTAAGCCAGGCCCAACAAGGATAATGTCTCTTTCAATTAATTTAAAGTCAACAACTTGGCACTTTAATTACATTTGTGAAATCCCTTCATAGCAGCACCTAGATTAGTGTTTGATCGAATAATTGGAAGAAGGTGTGTGTCTGCCACAAAACAGCTGCTGCATCCTTTCCATCTTCCAACTTTCAGGAGAGAATATTTCTTGAAGCCCACTTTATCTGGAAACCTAATGAAAAGGGGAATCTGAGGTCTGTAGTTTATTTGGCCTAACGAGGTTGCATATCACAAAGCCATTACACTGGGTATGTGCTGGGCATGTTCTAGGTCCTTGGGACACACTAGTAAATAAAACAGACAAGATGACTGCCATCGTGGAGTTTATATCTTAGTGGGAAAAGACAAAAAGATAACACATTAAAAAACCTGTGCAAATAAACAATCTAACAAATAATAACAATATCAGAACATGGTAAGTGCTAAGAAGAAAATAAAACTAGATAGTGGGATATAGGGTGACTGGGTCAGAGGCTGCTAATCTGGTCGGGAAAGGCTTCTTGGAAGAGATGATGACATTGAACGAGACCTGAACAGTGAGAAGTTACTGTCCAGTCATTGAAGAACAGAGGAAGAGCCTCCCAGTCAGGAAATAGCAAGTACAAGGGCTCTGATGTGGAAAGGAGCTAGGTTTTCCCAAAGGATACCAAGTAGGCAATGTGGCTGGAACCAACGGGAGAGGAATAGAGAAGTAACACAGGGACACAACAGGGCTTTTATTTCAAGTGAGATGGGCAACCACTGAGAACCTGGAGCACAGGGGTGACATGGTGTGACCTGCATTTTAAAAGAGAGCAAGGGCTGAAGTAGGGAGACCAGTCAGGAGGCCATTTCTAGAATCCAGGTAAGAGATGATGGTGGCTTGGACCATGGTAGAAAAGCTGGCAGTGGTGAGTGAGAACCGATGTGAGCTTGGATATATGCTGAAGGTGGAGCCAGAAGGATTTTCTCATGGTTTGGATTTAGGTCTAGAGAAAGAGAAGAATCAAGGATGACTCCACTTAGAATTTCTGAGGCACAGAATTTCTGAATGTCTTTTTCTATAGTCAAATAGGCTTGTAATAGCCAACCAAGTTATAAAGCCAGAACTCCTCTTTCCTGATTCTTTCTTCTAATGCTCATTTTTCCATATTATTGCCAGCCTATTACTGGTAAACATGCTGCTCTTTTACTAATTTTGCTTATTCAGATTCACTTAACATGAATCATGCACACAATATTATACATCAATTCTGTGTCTTTGCTCCATGACACATACAATTTTTAGAAAGGTTTTTAGAAATGTCCATGCTGTTTTCTATATTAATATGTCAAAGATATCAATAGAGAACTACCATAATTGACTTAAGAAATCATCCATAAAAATTAAACATTGATCAAACAAAGCAATTTTTATTATTTATTATCTAATGATTAATAACTATGCCTTACATTTGAATTGGGGTTTTCTTCCTATTTTCAAAATACTTTCATATCTTCAACCTCATATGATCTCTACAATATCCCTGAAGGAGAACAGGGCAAGATGGCACATGATAAAATGGACCAAGTTCAAACGAGGTCTTCTGCTTCATTGTGAATCTACCAAGAGTAAGACTTTGAGCAGAAGATACAAGGATGATCAGGACTGTTTATGGCTTAAGACGTTTTCAGTCTAGTAGGGGAGAAAAATATATATAAATATATAGATAGAAGAGAAGATTTGATGTGATGACTAGTGTTATAAATAGAGATGGGTTTTGGAAACATGGAGGCAGAAAAATCAGATTGAGGAAAGTCACAAGGAAAGACATAGAATATACCTAAAATACCTTGTCAAATAACCTATTATATTGTTTTTGGCACATATTTGCAATGAAAATTTGGGCCAGTGGAAAATCATGAATGTAACAAAAGTAATGTCTGAGTCTGCCTCAAGTAATGTTTCTTTGAAATAAGCCCAGAAGATATTATTTTACCCCATAGAAGAAAAGGCTTTTTGGAAAATACGAACCCTTTCCAAGGCATTGATTAAACTATGAATTTTCTGTGGCTGAGAATTTTCATCAGGTTTGTAAATGACATTGAATAATATTTGATTTTGGAGAAGATTGACATCTTTTACTATTTGGAACATGTTTGTTATTGACACTGACAACCTGTGAGGCTATTCACAAGTGGAGCAGGATGAGTGATAAAATGATGGATGACAGCAGCGTGGAGACCTTTCCACTCCATCGCCAGGTGTGGTAGGGGCCTGAGAATTGCTGGCTCTGCAGTGAGGCAGCACTGTGGACACGAGACTGCTGGAACCAAAGATCCTGCCCTCCTGGGGGGCATCTTGCCTACTGCAGGCACTGCTAGGCTGGAGTATGCATTTCTTCAGGCAGAGGCTGTGCATAGTCTAATTTCAGTCAGTGTATCCTCCAATCAAAGCTTCTGTTTCCTCTGTATCATGGGGAATGAAACCAGTGGATATTTTCTTTAGATGTTTATTTTTAAGAGGCATTTACTTCCAATTGTAGCTAAATAATATTATCAATAAGTCAAGACACTCCTGTACAATATGCTAGGAAACCTCTCTTACTTAGCAAGGTTCTTCCTCTGCTTTTTTGAGTGAGGTGTATAATGAGCGCAATTCATTCATTGTGTTTTGACTAATACTGTTTTCTTGGAATGCCATCAGGGGAAATCTCATCAAATCATTAAATAGGGGTGTGTGTGTGTGTGTGTGTGTGTGTGTGTATTTTATTGCAATAAAAGTCAGATTGCGGCCGGGTGCGGTGGCTCACACCTGTAATCCTAGCATTCTGGGAGGCCAAGATGGGTGGATTGTTTGAGCTCAGGAGTTCGAGACCAGCCTGAGCAAGAGCGAGACCCCGTGTCTACTAAAAAATAGAAAGAAATTATCTGGACAACTAAAATATATAGAAAAAATTAGCTGGGCATGGCGACGCATGCCTGTAGTCCCAGCTACTTGGGAGGCTGAGGCAGAAGGGTTGTTTGAGCCCAGGAGTTTGAGGTTGCTGTGAGCTAGGCTGATGCCACGGCACTCTAGCCCGGGCAACAGAGTAAGACTCTGTCAAAAAAAAAAAAAAAGTCAGATTGCAGATCTCTACATGATGAAACTGTTTCTGATAGCCTATTTATTCCAAACACTCTTTCCTTTAGTACTCTTTTGACCTCCTATACACCTGGACTTCCTTAAATGTCAAAATACATAGTAGATATTTCTAACATTGGAAGAAAATACAACTATTCCTAGCCAAAGAAAAAAAAATTAGAGAAATGTTCAGGACTTCAAGGGAATGTTCTATCCAAATCTTTACATAAATGACCCGAATAATGTATATGTTAATTAATGCACAATAGAATTAACCTGGACTAATCAAGAAAGAAACTTTCTTGTTTCATGGGTATATTATCTTGATTTTGGATTTAGAAACCCTTAATTAACTAGAACTCAGTAAAGTGAATTTGTTAAGTAACCATCATTTGCTTTCTTAGAATGTTTTTATAAGAAGAAAGATCATAGGAATTAGCAGGCTGCATGGTGGTCTGACCAAGAAAAGAATGTGACTGCACCACACTTATGCCAAGGATCTATGGGTGGCTATGATATACAAACACGAAAAACAAGTCACCTTAAAGACTTTAAAAAGCAGCAGAAATATTAATAATTCCATGGTCTTTCATGGGGTCAGTATGGATTCACATCAATATTTCATACATTTTTCAAATCTACATAGCCATTTACTTGTAATTGCTATCAGATGATGACTCACATGCTTTTTCAATCATAAAAGAAAAATTAAGGCAATCTTTATATACTCTCTTTACTTAAGAAGGAAATCTAAAAATTTTTAGGAAAATTATCAACCACTAAGTTTGAAACAAACTAAGGTTTCATTTGAGTCCACCTGAAGTTTTTATTATTTGGAAGACCTTGTTGCTTTAACTTCAGGCAATAATTGACTTAACTTTCCATTTTGCTTTGGGCTAAGTATTGCCACTTCTAAAATGAATTCCAGTAGCTAAAAGCAGAAACTATTTAGGAATTACTAGAATCATTTCCTGAAATACTGAAACAATTTAAAATTTCAAAATAAGCACGCTGTGGGATCTAAACTGAGCACCTTTCTGCTATAAAATTAATTATATTAATATGTGTACTCATGAGCCTATGATCATATGCTTTTAAAAGTATATGCAATGTTGGTCTTTTTTCTTTCTTTTTTTTTAGTGTTATCAATGTTAGTTCATTCAATAAGGAGGCCCCAAATTGCCTGGAAAAATATTTTATCTGTCTGGTTTTATAATATCCATAACAAAGGAAATTTAGCCAAGCGTCCCATTCCAAATTTAGTGAGGATGACACGTTTGGCAGGAAGAAGAATATGATTTACAGATTGAAGAGCAGAATATCAAAGTGAGTAGATTTTTTTTAAAAAAAAAAACATTTAAAATAGACATCTATGTTATAGAGAAAGCTGATGAAAATATTGTATTAAAATAGGAGCTATCTCTTTAAATTGATTTTTATGGTCTGTATTAATATTTAATATTTCAATATTTTATGTGCCATAGTTCCTTTGGTAATCGTCTATTTTCATGGACAAGCTTCCTATATAAATGTGCACTTATTGACGGTAAGTTCCATCTTCTCTCATGGCAGGCCTTATTTAAAACTAAACAAATGCATTCTGGAATGTAGCTGTATATTTTGTAGGATTTTTGTTTTGTTTTTAAGTATAAGACACAACTCAAACTCTAATACAAAATAAAGATTATCACAAATTGATAACTTTCCTAAAGATTCTATAAGGATTCCTTCTTGTAAGGTAGATCATAATTTTAATTACTATTATGAAAGCAGGCATGCACCACAAGGGTCTTTTATCTGACCACCTGCTTCCAATGTTTAACCCAACATCACTAAGTGGGACCCACGAACCCTTGGGGTCTAGTGCTTTTATCTGTGGAATGAAACTTTGCACTGGCTAATTATTAAAGGTTCTTTTCTTTGTGATTCTATGAAAACAATTATCTTTGACATTTTCTCTTAAAATAAGATATATGGAAAGTTTGAGATCTTCTAGCACAAGAACTTAAGAAAGTAGGAATCAGGAAGTTGTAAATAGATGTTAACCAAAGATATGCATTTTCATCATAAAAATTATCATTTAGAACTAAGTAAAATGAGAATCCCACCATCAGTATTTGCATGTGTTGATTTTTTTTGTTTTAATATGTTTTAATACACTGTTATACCAACCCTAACAAAATGGGTTTTCAAGCAATAATGTTTTCCTAAGGAAAAAAATTAAACGTTGGTTTTTGTCAGTGTAGGAAATGTATGGGCAGGACTCTTGACTTTCAGAAAAACTTTTGTCTTTTTAGAAAGACGTTTTCCAGGTACTCTTTGAATTATTTCCCTGAAAATAATAAAAAGCGTGAAAATGGAATTGTCATAACCACTTATTGGCAGGGTAACTTGCAGCTGCTTCCACCTCTGTAGGAGTTGAGAGCAGAAAGCAAGAAGACAAGAGAAGGTGTACACAGTGAGGCTGAGGAGTAGTGGGCCCACAGCTGCTTCAGAAAATGGTCTGACTAACCAGATCTCCATGAGGGATATAGATTATTGACACATTCCTATGGTCTGAATGCTTTGTGTTCCCCCAAATTCATATTTTGAAATCCTACTCATAATCTTAACTTTCAACACATGGTAATTCATATGTTGAAATACCACATGTGATAGTAATAGAAAATAAAGCCTTTGGGAAATTATTAGGTCTTGAGGTCAGGGCACTCATGAATGAAATTAGTGCCCCTATAAAAGAGGCCCAAGAGAGACCCTCCTGCCTTTCCCCATGTAAGGACACAGCAAGAAGGTACCATCTATGAAGCAGAAAGTTGTCATTACCAGAACACCCAATCTGCTGATGCCTTGGTCTTGGACTTCCCAGCCCCCAGAACTGTGAGAAAAAATTTCTCTAGTTTATAAGCTACCCAGTTTATAATATTTATACTACAGCAGCCTGAAGGGACTGACATTTGTTATGGGTTGAAGTGAGTCCTCCCCAAATTCATATGTTAAAGTCCTAACCCCAGTACCTCAAAATAAGACTGTTTGTAGACATAGGGGTCTTTATAGAGGGAATCACAGTAAAATGAGCTCATTGGGGTGGACCCTAATCCAATATGCCTGGTGTTCTTATAAAAAGGGGAAATTTGGACACAGACACACAGGGAGAATGTCATGTGAAAACCAAGACAGCCATTTTCAAGTCAAAGAGAGAGACCTGGAATAGATCCTTCTCTCAGAGGCCTCAGAAGGAACCAATCCTGCCAACACCTTGATTTTGAACTACTAGTCTCCAGAACTGTAAAACAATAAATTTCTGTTGTTTAAACCTAGTTTGTTGTACTTTGTTACTGAAGTTTTAGCAAACTAAAATAACACTCAACCTAAATAAATTTAAGGAATAAGTAAGCAGCAAAAATTCTGATTGTATTTGAGCTATCTTACGGAGTTAAGTAAAATTTTTATCTGTGTGTTTGAAGTGGAATTTTTTTGTGATTTTATTTGACTTGGGGGGACGGTGGTACATGAGCAACGTATGTAACCTGAAATTCTTTATCCTCCATAATAAGATGAAAAAAAAAAAAGAATAAAAAAAGAATTTTTAACTGAGAAATAATACAAACATATACACATTCATATATTATTTTAAAAGTTAATCTATATAAAAATCTAGAAAATAAAATGAAAGTCATTCTTCATTTCCCTTCCCCCAGTTTTAATTACCTCCCCAGAAGTTAGCTATTTGGAACCTAGCATTGTATTTTTCTAGTGCTTGATTCTTAATTCTACACTGTACAGACTTGAATAAGACTCCAGCCGGATGTTGGAGTTTTACTAAAACATTACATTTAAAGTCTGTGCTGTGGAACTATGTTATAAGTGGAATCTTACACTTCTATTATCTCAGCACTGTGGATAGGTTCCAAAATAAGCCTGTTATTTTAAATTGCATCGTGTAATAGGCCACATGTTTAGAATTTAGTATATTACCACACAAGGGAGAATTTTAAAATATCAATTATCCGCTGTGTTTTTTCCTGGCATTGTTTTTATTTCTTTATTATTTAAAATACTTTTATAGTTAGGAAAAAAGCAACTCGGGTGGGGAGAATAGGGAGATGTTGGTTAAAGGGCACAAAGTTTCAGTTAGACAGGACTAAGTTGTAGAGGTCTATTATTACAGCATGGTGAGTATGGTTAATAATAACGTATACCTGAACATTGCTAGAGATTAGATCTTCAATGCTCTCACCACGCACATACACAAATAAATATGTGAGGTTATAGATATGTTAATTAGCTTGATTTAATCATTTTACAATGCATACATATTTCTAAACATGTTACATCCTGTAAGTATATACGATTTTTTTTTTTTTTTTTTTTTGAGACAGAATCTTACTCTATTGCCCAGACTAGAGTGCCGTGGCATCACCCTAGCTCACAGCAACCTCAAACTCCTGGGCTCAAGCAATCCTCCTGCCTCAGCCTCCTGAGTAGCTGGGACTACAGACATGCACCACCATGCCCGGCTAATTTTTCTATATATGTTTTTAGTTGTCCATATAATTTCTTTCTATTTTTAGTAGAGATGGGGTCTCGCTCTTGCTCAGGCTGGTCTTGAACTCCTGAGCTCAAATGATCCTCCCGCCTCAGCCTCCCAGAGTGCTAGGATTACAGGCGTGAGCACCACGCCTGGCCCCGATTTTTATTTGTCCTTATACCTTAATAAAGCTAGTAAGAAAAAGAAAAAAAAGAACAACTGACTACATCTTGTTAAAGCCCTTTTCTAGGAACCAATAATAAATTACCTGCCTTGTATGAAGTTTCAATCAATTGCATCATAGTGATATTATTTTTACAGACAACTCAGTGAACCAGTAGCTCGCCTACCTGAAATAATAGACTAGTACCTCAGCTATAAAGACTTCTGAGCAGACTAAATGAATATTACAAAACCCACACAAGAAAGTTCATAAATTTATTGATAGACATGTTCCTTCAGTCCTTCCTTAGTGTCTGTATACTCATGATTCATATATAGTTCTAACAATTTTTCTTGATGTAGTTTCTAAGTCCAAAATAGAGTAGAAGTCACAAAAAGGAGGCAAAATTTTACTTCTAATATACATAATGGTCAGAGTAAGAAGAGAAATTTAACTCTCAGTAGTTATTTATAGCAGGGAACCAAAAACTATAAAGTGCTACAGTAAGTTGAAAACAATTTTTGGGAGTCATTTAGTAACAAGGAAAATAGTCCCACCTGAATCTTTGTTTTTTGAGGTCATTCTTATATTAGAATTATTAATAATTGATACGAAAAAATGGCCCTGAGTCATTTTGAAAAAAATTTTAGTGTGATCAATATGCCCTATTTAAGATGATAGAAAATTGTGTAATATATTTAAGAATGGTTTCCACCTAAAATTGTTCAAATATGAAAAAGATTTGGTATTTACAGAAGGAAAGATGGGTTATCTGAAAAATTTTGCTTTCTAGATAGTTGGTTCTACAAATGTCTTAATTAAAGTATTTCTTTGGTAAAATGCCTGTATTTATGATTGGACCTTAGTTTATTGGACCTTAGTAAGATAGAGTATTCCATGGGTTGATAATAAATTATGAGTACTTAAATGTGTGTAAGTGCTCTTATTTGTTTAGGCAAGGTGAAAGCTATGTTGTATCAGAATAAAGTAAGCCCCACACTATTAGCATATAGACAGGGTCACTAAAATGAATGGACTTCAAATGAAGAGACAAATAAAATGTATGCCTCTCACTTATTTGCAGGAAACCTAAAGTAAAGGAGACTCAAGAGATCATGAACAAGATGATATATTTTTGTCAATTTCACCAATATCTCCTTTTTCTTAGCCATCATATCAATTGGTACATTGTTATTCAAATTATATTCAAATAGTCCAAAAATGTCAGTTTAGGATTGAAAAACAATTAAAGGCTAAGAACATATTAGATGAAGTTTTCAGCATTATAATTAAATGAAGGCAATATCTGTCATGTTTAACAAAGAAACTGTCTAGTAATAAAATTTACACCAAGTTCTGAACAATGCGCTTATGCTTGCATGCTATTTGGTGATTCCTCGATAACACATCTAAGTGTGAAGTTAGGTGCACAATCCTACCAAAGGAGAAAAGCTTATTTATAAAAGCACTGTAGGCAGAGGTCTTTCAAAGTGCAAAGATACCATCTTTCCTTCCCAGGGAGCAATTGCTTTGCACATATGCTCTACAAATACCAAGCACAAGGAACCTGGGTTTTAATTACAAAGTAAAATATCATTCCAAAATTGCATAATTGGTGGTTGCCTTTTGCAATGCAATGAACATAAGGGAACCTGACATTAAATGTTTGATGTGTTGCCATGACATTTTCTGAAAATTTTATTTCATGCTGCTTTTAAGATGCAAACTATGTTAAATTTGAATTCTTTGAAGGGGGGCAGGTAATAGAATGATACGGAATTAAAGAACCTAACTCTAATGTTGGACTGCCCATGTTCACAAAGTATACAGTTTATTTTTAGAAAAAAGTAAATATAGAAATAGAGACATAATGGGGTCTTTATTCTCTCCTTATAGTAGTTACATGTTTTCCTGGATATAGAAGCCATTTAGTCAGGGAGGGATGTCTCTAGCTTTCCCTTTGAGTAAAGGGAAATATAATAGAGTGGGGAAAATACAGTGACAGTCAGTGCCTACCACGTTTGAATGTACAAGCCATTGACATTGAGAGAAAAGCATTACAGACCTGTGTAGTGTGTATGTCACAAGGTTGCTGGAAGGAGCAGTGGTAGAACTGGTGTTGCTCTGGTTCTCTTCTGTTTCAGAGAATGCTTTCAGCCATTTGGTATATACTATCTGCTTAGTATATACTATAGTATATACTATTTGCTCAGCAAGATTTGTTTTTATCTTTTGCTCCCCAGGAAAGTATCACCAAAACTCGGCAAGATTTGACTTCAAGAGGTCATCTGTTTTATCACTGTGAGAGCCAAGGGCAATTAGGTGTTGAATAGTCTTCCTCATAATAATGCAATGAAAGAAAATAAATTCTTAAGGGGGAAAATAAAAAACCTTGGGTTGTTAAATCATTTATTCTCTCTTTAGACACCTGAGTCATACAGAAAGATGCCTTCCTTCTTGGGTGGATACAATATAGCTTGAATGCTTCACTAGCTTTGAATGTTAGTGCTTATATCAAAATAAATGTTGTCAGGAATGCTGAGAATGAAATTGAGGCTAAAGAGATGGTTCTCAACTCTGGCCAGGTAGCCCCTCCTATTTTACTAAATGTTAGCAATTTTTACTCAGTTACATTTTGGGGTCAGTTTCTGTGCCCCAAATGGAAATATTTTGGTTTCAATGTCATTACTTTGGTGATCTAGCATAGCCAAAGTAGGACTACCTATACACACAGACAACCTGGCTCTTCTGGCATTTTCCTTTATTTTAGAAATATGCATAGAAGTCATTGTAGGCAGAAAAAGGCTAAGACTCTCTCAGTAGTCTACTGAAAGAAGTTCAGGGCTGACACCCCAAATTTCCCTTTTTTCCCCTTTAAAATGATGAATTAGTAATTAACTTAAAATATCCAATTATTTTTGTTGCTGGTATGACTGATAATATTACTGGCACTTACGAAGTAATATACATGTAAGATTATTTATGAAGAAGGACTTCTGTTAACTGTTTTAGAGGGAGTTAAAGACTTTCCCAGAGTTTTTCAGCTCTAGGACTAGAGCTCAAGAGCCACCTTCTATTCCAGGGTTCTTTTTTGCCTGTTGCTCTGGGTGCTATACAAAAATTTAATGTTTCCTAACAAACACTCCTCTTTACACCCTCTCTTTAAATGTCATGCTTTTAGATACAAAAGTATACCCACATTAGGCCCATGATGACAGGGGCTTATTATGGGGGCTTCTAATTCAGCCAAAATGATTCTGCTTTGTAAAATTATGGTGCTATTTTTATTGGGTTGACCACCAGAATAATTTACTTGATTATGTGTATAAATAGCTTGAAGGAAAGTTGCAGATGGACAGTTTAAAATAATATAAAATTCTTTGGCCTATATACATTTTCCTAGGGTGATTGCTGATTCAGTGAAACATCTATAAAAGATATAACAGAGAGAGTCAGAATACCATATTCATGAGGGGTGAAGATTCTGAGGTTGAAAATGAGAGTTTTAGAAGATGTATTAATCCTAGTTATATTTCTTTCTGACATCAAAATGCAGGACAGGGATCTGTTTTACCAACTGAAAAAAAATATAATCTTCTATAGAGAGTAATCATATATCTTTGCAATCAGTATTAAAAACATTTTCAATAATTGGCAGCTTTAATTTGCACTAGAAAGCTAAATTTAGCTGTTATATAAATGTAGCAACTATATTTTATGCAATGCACATTTATGCAGCTTTTCAATAGTGATAATTTGTAATTTGTAATGCGTTGGACACTGAAACATGTAAGCAGAGAATCTCATTTTCTGAAATTAAAAAAAAAAAACTAAGGAGAAAAACCAATTTAGAAAAGACAGTATCAGTTAAAATGGAATGAAAATGACAGACATAATAGATTTTGGTGTTCATAGTCCATGGTTATGGGAATTATGAGCCAATTTTATTTCTTTTTTTTTAAATAGATTAACAATATAGATAGTCCTATAATTTTAGTTAATTTTTAATTCTTGATTCACAGTTCTTGGCACATATTCCAAAATATTTGTTGAATTTTTAAATAAAGAAATGAAACACACTAGATTGGAGAATAATTCAATTATTGAGTTGGTTTTATTGGCATGATTTAGGACTATATCTGATTTGCTCCACAGCAGTCATATTATTATAAAATTTGTCAGCAGTGAACTATCATGATTATCTGTGGGTTTATATTCAGAAAACATGTGCAATATAAAAACCCAGGTTGTTCCACTTGAAATGGTTTTCAAAAGTTCAGTATGGCCCAAATGTATTTGACCTCTAAAACATCCAACACAGCTAAAAAATGATAACAATAAATTTAGTAAGTGTATAGTAGCTATTTTATAGATGATCATGAGCAGAGTTGATACAGAGATCTTAAAGATCTATTGTCTTGACTGGGCATGGTAGCTCATGCCTGTAATCCCAGTACTTTGGGAGGCCAAAGCGGAAGGATTACTTGAAGCCAGGAGTTCGAGACCAACCTGGGCAACATAGCAAGACCTCATCTCTATAAAAAAATTTAAAAAATAAGCCAGGTGTGGTGGCGGGCACCTGTAGCCCCAGCTACGTGGGGGGTTGAGGCAGGCTTATCTTTTGAGCCCAGGAATTTGAGGTTACAGTAAGCTACGATTATGCCCATTGCACTACAGCCTGAGCAACAGAGTGAGACCTTATCTCTTAAAAAAAAAATCTATTGTCTTGTTTTTAAGTTTCACACCCATAGCACACCTCAACTCCAAGAGTAAGATGCTTGGGAATAAGTCTTTATTTCTTTTCTTCACCTCTGCCTGGAATGTTTTTGCCTTCCCCTCTGCCTATTCAAACCCTCAGAGTTAATCCAAAATGTTGCCATCTATGAGCCTGTCTCCAGGAGAACTTTAAAATTCCAACCCTCTTACGCAGAAATGGAAACCTAAAAAAAAAAAAAAAAGAAATATATAAAAAAATTCCAACCGCGGTACAGTATTAGAATCTTCACTGAGCCCCAATATTACTTATTATAACTTCCTTATACCACTTTCTATAGTCTGCCTTTTTACCTGGGTAATTTGCTAGACTGCTATTGTTATAAGCTGCTTATAACTATCAGCTTTTAGTTTTTTTTATATTCCACTGTGTCTCACAGTGTTTTGCATATACTAATTACTTAATGAATATTTGTCTACCTGGTTCAGCAGATGCCTTCCTACAAACCTCAAGATATTTAGAATTTTCTTACTGTCAGGAGCTAAGTTGTCTGTTGACCTCTTTCTTCTCCACAATGAAAAATACACTCTAAAATTGAGATATGAGCTCACCTCAGTGTTTTGCTAAGAACTTTTAAAATTA
Organism: Eulemur rufifrons; assembly: GCF_041146395.1. Lineage (NCBI taxonomy): Eukaryota > Metazoa > Chordata > Mammalia > Primates > Lemuridae > Eulemur > Eulemur rufifrons. The sequence goes on along the minus strand of NC_090997.1, from coordinate 66,346,187 downwards.
TACACAATAGCTAATATTTACTCAAATTTTACTATGTATCAGATATAGCAAGGTCACTGTGCTAAGACTTTTCTAATCATGATCCCATTTATGTCTCAGAATAATTTTGTGTAATAGTACTACCCTTATTGAGACCAAGATTCATTTGCTAACTTGCCTATTGCTACTCAATTAATTAATGGCAAAGCAAAGACTTAAACCTATGCACTAACTATTGATTCTGTCGTGCCTGTTCAAGTGCCCAAAGTCATTCAAGAAGCAGGAAGAGCTAAATTCTGGAGTTCTTAGTGCATGGTTGAGCAAAAAGGCCATTTTTATCCCTTGATGGCTTTTTTTTTTCCTTTTTTTTAAGAGATGAGAGTGTTGCTATGCTGCTTAGCCTGTCCTCGAACTCCTGGGATCAAATAATCCTCCTACCTCAGCTTCCCCAGTAGCTGGGACTACAGGTGTGCACCGCCATACCTAGTGATGCTGTTTTTCTAACTCAATATTATAAATCCAGTAGTACATCCAAAATACTAGGTACATAGAATGCTTGTGAAAGTATTAAGCCAGCTATCTAAATAAGGCATTTATGGAAACATGATACTTTAAGTCAAATTTTATTTGAAAATTTATGTTTCATTTATACCAAGTGCTATAATTTATAAAACATTTTCATGTATGTTATTATCTCCTTAGATTCTTGTAACCAACCATCAAGTTCACTGGCTATATAATATCTGGCTTTACTCCAGAGAATTTGAGTTTGAGAAAGGTTAGGTCACTTTTATCAAATCACACAGCAAGTAAGTGTCTAAGAATTAGCTCTTCTATATTACACTTTCTGACTCCAGGGTATCTTAGCATGTATTAATATCTCAATGTGTATGTGTATGTGCATTCATAAGTAAGACTTGACTAAACTAACATAAATAATGTTTATAATTTATTAATGACAACAATAATAGCAGCTTTACCACTTTTGCATAGGTTGAGCACATAAATTATCATCTAAATTAGGACCCCTTGAGAATGGCAACTAATTGGGAAGCTAGACAACAAGCATAAATTGGGAACAGCTCAGACAAACTGGGATATGTCATTCCCCAAATTAAGGAGCACCTATTATGGGCTAGGTCTTACTCTAAGCACTCTACATGAATTAACTCACTTAGTTTTTACAAGGGAAGAATTATACTCATTTCTCAGATGAGCATCTCGTGATATACCCGTGGTCACACAGCATTTGTGGATTCTTTTCAATTCACTTTTCTGTGCTGAATCTGTTTGCTTGCTTAATACAGGGGAAGGAAGAGCAAACACCAGGAACATAAGGATCTGGGAAATGGCATTCAATGGTTATCGGAATTTAGTGGCTGAAAGAGCTATCTATCTGTTTTCTAATGCCAGTGCCAGAATAGGAGTTTGTGAGAGGCAATGGCAATTCTATATCAAGGAAGTATAGATAACATATCTAACAATCTGGCTAGTTACCCTTTTTCTATTGCACACTTACACACTTTAGGTTTTGATGTACTTGGTGCTTTTGAAAAACTATTTGAAGATCTATGAACAATTCCTAGGTGGAACCATTAGCAGATAACTTTTATACGTTTCTAGGTGAATTGAGTGAACTGATCAGAATTAACATGTTAGCATTAATTGGCTTCAACGTGAGAGAGATTCAGAGATTTCACCATGGAAAGATCTCAGGCTTGTCCTGACTCTGCTAAGTCTAAAGTTTGTTTGTGTTTTCTAAGTGGGTGTCATCTGTGTGAAGTCCTGAACCATTTCTTTAAGTGTATTTCTTTTCTTCTCTGCTCTATCCTTAGTTAGTTGAGAGAAGGTTGTTGGCATTCCACTTCATTTGTCAGGCTGCATATAAAAAGACAGGAGATCTACAAGTGAAAAGAAATATTTCAACAAACAATGCCTGGTGCTTTCAATCTTATCACTTTACAAACAAAGGGATGCTTTCTCTATTGTGCAAATGACCTCATGGGGGAGAGTAGATTAAGCTCTATATCACTCTACTTAGAGCCATTTTCCAACACTTTCTCATAATCATGTGCCTGTTCTCCTGCTCTGTTCCTACCTTAAAATAACAAAGAAAACTCCAAACAACATTCATTTGATTATTTTTAAAAATGTGTAAATATTTATACCTCCAATAGTTAAATGTAAATAATGATTTTGTTAAGTGTGATAAAATTACAGTCACAACTGCCTTTAAAGCAACCTCTATTTTGAGCAGGCATTATCCTAAGATCTCTTTCCTATCTTATTTTATTCTCACAATATTCTAGGCAATGATACTTTTCCTATTTTATACATAAGAAAATCAAGGGTCAGAGAGATGATATAACTTGCTCAAGGTCAACAGTAAACTCTTCAAGAAATAAGTGTCTTTCCTTGATTTCTATCAAAAAATTTCTAAAAATTTTCAAAAAATCACAAGAATATTTGTACTTCTATAATAATATATAATTTTTATGCATTTAATATGCCAATCACAATGCTAAATACTTTTAATATATGTTTGTGTTTTAGTTTTATCATTACCTTAGGAAAAATTCACTATTATCTTCATTTTACAGATGAGAAAATGGTGGCTAAATAATTTATCCAAAATATTTAATAACTACTAGAGCTGGAATTCAAACCCAAATCGGTCTGACATCAAATAAGTCTTAGTTATACTAAATTATTTTCAATAGTGCAACTGGAGTCTTTTAATAAAGCATTGATTTTGTCCATCACTGATAGACTTTTGCAACTTGAAGGTATTTTCATGCTTTTTTTCTTTTCTCACAAGATTTATAATCTGGTTGATGGCCTGAAAATTTCTATTTGGGATTATTAAATTAAATAATTCTACCATATGATGATTTCCCAATCATTTAGACTAAAAAAAAAAATCTTAGGTGTTTACAGAAGTGTTATTGGAAATCAACTGGTTCAATTGAATGGAGAAAATGACACAGAAAAGTGAGGTTCATTATCATCACACAGGTTCTAGATAAAACATCTGACTGTGGACAGTGCTCATTCTATCACATCTGAGCCACAATTTCTATATGCATTTGTTTTATGGATCAGGCACAATAGTAATAGTAATAACAATAATAATATTGTCCATGAGGACTTATGGATGGTTTATAATGATTCTTTACATAATGTTTACATGTATAATCTGGTTCAAGGTTCACAATAGCATTGCGAGGTTGGTACTACTCACATTTTTATAAGAAAGGAATTAAACTTAGGGAGGTTAAGAATAGTTCAAGGTCATACAGCAGATAAACTGAGGTCAGTCTAGGTCAAAGCTAAGTTTCACAACCTCTCTGCAGGCTATGCTCAGCTCTCAGTCTTGCTAGCTCTTCCCTATTCACAGCAAGGGACCCTTAACTTCTTTCTACCAGCATGGGGATTCCTGGCTCAGCCAGTGGGATTCTGATCTGTAGCTGGAAAGATCTGAGGTCATCGCTGCTGCTAGAATGGCTTTCAGGGTTTCTGCTTGTTTCTGAGACCTCTTTCTTTTATCTTCACCTCTCTCCATTTCCTATACTATAATACTTCAGGCTCCTCTCCTAGTAGCTTGTGGTACCTCCTCCTGCAATTATGTAAGCCTCTAGGGATGGATTGTAAGCTCCTGTGTACTTCCTTGTAGAATGTGAACACCAACTGGTTAACTTCTATTATAGCCACTTTCACTATTCACTGCTGGGTAAATACCCTATATATACAGTATTTATGTATATAAATATATGTTACATATATTACCACCCAGGGTATTAACCAGTAATGACTGGTTCTAAATGGACTGTTGATCTTTGGACTAAATTTTATATATTTTAATGTTTAATATAATAAAAAACATATAATGTTTAATTACATGTTTAATATATATTTTATATATGTTCAATGTATAAGTAGAAATATTTTTGATTTAGTTGCTTTTGGGGAAAATAGTCTCTTACATCAGGTGAGTCAGTGTGTCACTGGAGGTTGTCAAATTAAGAAAGAATTTCTTCTTCAGAATCATCTTTTCTAGATAAATACCTTCTTCAGAATTGATCTTCTGTTAACTAGACCCACATGATTAACATCTACTGCCAAACCTGATTAATGAGAACTCATTGGAGAATAATCTGGGCCTTAAATGTGTTAGCGATTTTTTAAAACTGGAAAGGATGACTATGATTTACTAAAATTTTTTTTTTAATGAAATTTAGTACTTGTGGAAATCCAAGAAAACAAATGCACTGATATCTCAGGAAACCCAAATCAAGCTTATCTATTAAAAAACATTTTCAAAGTAATTGCTCTTTTAAAATTACATGTTTAATAAAGAAAGGTCATTATTTGTCATTTCTAAATCCCTCAAAAAATTGGTTAAATGAAAAGTAACTGAAGGCTCTCACTGCTATGAGTTTTGTTCTAATAATTGAGGATTCTAGATTTGGAAATTCAAAGTGGTGTCCAGCTGCTTGGGGCAAAGGTGAAAAAGGGAAGAGATAGATAATAAACTCTAGCAGACAGTTTTTGCAAAGTTTTTGGCAAATAAATCTCAACTCTTAAATCTCAGTCCTGACATGGAAGAAACATCCAATGAAACATGGTGATGTGTATTGTTGAAAATTGTAATCAAGTCACACACAGTTCAGAAGGAAATTGGTGGGAAACCACTAGGTTCACTTTAGTGAGGAGCTCAGAGACATCTAATTAAAATGAATTGTGTTCTGTTTGGTCGACACTGATAACTCATGAAAAGGAAAAGTCAACCATCTTGCTATCATTGAAAGTTAAGGATCTGGAAAGTGCACATACAGATGAGAATGTAGATGTTTGTTTTGGGCATAATGCAGTTGTACTTATCTCTAGAATGACACATAAAATGACATTTTTAGTTGAGTATTTTATGTTGTGAGTATACGTAAGTTCAACATAGAGGGTTGCTGTAAGGTAGTCCTCGAATGTGAAAACTAGGTCAAGAGGAGTTCACACTTTCCCTAGTGGAATATGGTAAAAATCAACACAGAAGAGATGAGGAAGGTCACCTGAAGAGAAACCCACCTTGCTGATAAATGGAGAGTGTTCCTCACATTTCATTTACAGAGGTGGTGTAGTGTAAAAGAATTCATGACTGGAATGTGACGACATAGAGAAACTGAAGTCAACTCAGTTGTGCTGTAACTTGATTGAGGGAAGGATGAGTTAAGGGCAAGAGTTGTTTGGAGTCCAGACCTACCTCTCAGTTTCTCTTGCCAGTGACCAGGTATAACTGGTTCTAAATGAAGTGCTGATTTCCTTGGACTAAATTCGTCTGGGAGATTCTATATAACTAGTTTAGTGGAATTTTCCTCGGGAAACATTCCAACTTTTTTTTTTTTTTGCCCTAATTTGTTCCTCACTAATATTCCATTTAAGTCCCAACAGGAAGGAAATCTCAGGATATATTACAAGATCTATTCTGAATCAGTTCTAGTGCTTTTAAATAAATTGATCATATAAATAATTTTATTAATTAATTTCTTAAAAGTTTGGTAAAGGTGAGTCAAGGTAGAAATAAGAAACTTCAAACTATTGTCAATGTTTCAACAAACCTGATAGATATCTGTTTATCATCAGTAAGGTTATGCTAGCAATTATTCTAGCCAGAGATTTCTTGCTAGAACTATGTCATATAAAAGGGCAGAAACATTGGTTATTGGTCTGTAGTTCTGACAATTAAGTTTTTGATTAATGGATGACTAAATGTAGTTTGTTGGACAAAGTATTTCAAAATATAAAGTTAATGGTGGGGGTGGGTGTAAAAGAAAATAATGACAGAAATTTTGGAAATAAGATGGAAATCACTATTGCCCTAACAGATGTACTGTGGCTTAATTAATAAAGCCAAGTTTCTTGACCTGTAAAAGGAAGATTGCACTATGTATTTGTATGTATGTGGATGAGAGATAATCCACTTACTCTCATGTATCTTTAAATACAACAAAAAGGACTGGATGCCATGGCTCATGCCTATAGTCCCAGAATTTCAGGAGGCCGAGGCAGGAGAATTTCTTGAACCTAGGAGTTTGAGACTAACCTGGGCAACATAATGAGACCCCATCTCTACAAAAAAATCTTTAAAAATTTAGCCAGGCATGGTGGTCAGTGCATGTAGTCCTAGCTACTCTGAAGGCTGAGGCAGGAGGATTGCTTGAGCTCAGGAATTTGAGGCCACAGTGAGCTATGATTTTGCCACTACACTCTAGCCTGGGTGACAGAGCAAGACTCTGTCCCTAAAAAAAAATACAACAAAGAGTAATTATTTTAGAATTTTGAATTTTGGGAAGGTAGATAAAAAAGACTGCATCATAGCATACTAAATTCTGTCTTGAGCAAAGCAGGAAGTGAAGTTAAAAAAATCAATCTATCACTAGAGAACTATGAAGAAACAGAGAAGGATGAAGAAAAAGAGTTTAGAAACAGAAATAAATCTGGAACGGTCTAAAATTTATCCTTGATCGTCTAGGGAAGGGTTTCTTGATATTCTGGGCTGGATAATTCTTTGTTGTGGGGGGCTGTCCTGTACACTGTAGGGTATTCAGCAGTGTTCCTGGACTCTGTCTACTAGATGCCAGTAACATCCCCCAGTAATAATAAGCAAGTGTCTTCAATGTTGCCAAGTGTCAGTGAGGGAAGCAGGGGGTTGGCAAAATTGCCCTGGTTAAAAACAAATTCTATAATGCTCTAGAAGGACGTGATGGAACAGAACTCCCTAACAAAATAGTTTTTCTTGGTCTTCACTGTTTTCTTTTGTGGTGTTACACTTTCAAGTGTTGGAGACACCAATTGATTGAGCACATGATTCTCAAATGTTTAAAGAGTCTATGCATAGCTAATCAGTTGGCTTTGATGTGACACAAACAATGCAGGTTCTTGTATCACAAAGAGGCTAAAGACATCAAATGACATATAATTGTGTTTCATTACCAGTCATTAATTCTATCCTTTTCCAAATTATCTGGCAAAGTATGCCATTTAAAGGATTAGGGTCATACTTCTGGGTGAACTGCCTTATATTTTGTTCTTATTGTTCACCTAACAAAATGAAAGTGGAAGTGTAACTTGTCCCATAATTTATTTTAAAACAATACCTTACAGGTGATTTTCAAACTTTTTTTAAAAACAAAATTCTTCTTTCCTAGATATCTATTGGAAAAAATCAGCATATACAAGAGATAAAACAGTATTCTATTAATATGTTTGTTTGTGAGGTCAAATTCATAGTATTTACTTATTACAAAGTGAATCATGTTAAGAAAGGTTGTTCTAGTATTAAAAATCAAGAGTTAGGGAAGAGAGTTGCAGGGTTCTTTCAGCTTTACTATTCAATTTTTTTCTTTTTTTTTTATTTGAACTTGACAGTTTCAAGAAAAGTTATAATTCATATGGATAGGCATTAGTACCTTGAATTTATAGTTTTTATGTATTTAGACAGAAGCAGTCCTGCATTTTGAAAAATTAAGAGCTATAATTTATTAATAAATTACACATCTGCAATAAACTCAATTATATGCAAAGAAATGATAAGAGAAATTGGCTGCTCAACTTAATGTGTTGGTGAGTTCCTATTTGGTATAGAACCTATTTCAGTGTAGTAGAGATTTTCTTTTTAAATTATAATTCTTACATGTTGAAAGTATATATCTCTTTGGTTCTGTTTTTATTTATTTTTTTGTTTATTTGATAGCATATTCTTATAATTAAATTTGAACTAAATGTTTATGAAACACGTGAATCACCTCCCAGAAATTCTAAGGTTCTGGGAAAGACAGTTTGAAAACCATGACCTTACTTTTCTTTTCCTTATATGTTTACTTATTTTTTTGAGACAAGGTCTTGCTCTTTCACCTAGTGCAGGGGCATCATCATAACTCACTGCAACCTCAAACTCCTGGGCTAAAGCTGTCCTCCTACCTCCACCTTCAGAGTAGCTGGGACTAGAGGCTTGCATCTCCCTGTTTTTTTTTTTTTTTATTTAAATCAATGAAAACCTTTTTATTTTAGCCCTGGTTATGAAGAATTTGTGAGCACATATATGTTCTTTTTTTTTTTTTTTTCCTTATATGATACAAATATCTTTTTCCAGGCTTTTAAAATTTTTCTTTAAGGTTTTATTTTTTTAATTATTTTAAACCTACTGAAAAAGTACAAAATCAATTTAAAGAACCCCGTATCTGATGTAGACAAAATGCCTAAAAGTTAAGAGTACATGTCTCAGAAACAAAGATACTCACTCTTCTCTTAATCCTAACTGATCCTCCAAATCAGGAAATTGAGACACTACTTTCCAATCCACAGATCCCATTCAAATTTTGACAGCTATCCCAATAGTGTCTTTTTCCTTTATGGTCCAGAATCATGCATTGCACTTATTTTTTACCACTCTTTAGTTTTCTTTAATCTGGAGCAGTTCCCTAGTCTTTCCCTGTGATTTATGACTTTGATGAATTAGAGTATAGATGTTTCATTTGGTAGAATATCCCTCCACCTGGGCCTTTACAAGGTTTTCTTAGGACCAAACTTAGACAGCTCATGCCTGACAAGATGACCCAGAAATGATTTTCTCTTCCCAAGCCAACCATGTTATGAGAGCACAGGATGACCACCCATTCTACCCTTGTGATGCCAACCTTGACCTTGACCACCTGGTCAAGTTGCCAGCTTTCTCTACCTTAAAAATCACCATTTCTGTTTTTTAAATTTGTAAACTTTTTTTTGTTGAGATACTTCAAAATTATGCCAATAACCTCTAACTCATTAAGCCTCCACTCACCAGCATTAGCATTCTTTCATGATTCCTACCTGAATTAATGACCTTTATATGGCTGTCAAATGATGATTTCCTACTTCCATCATTTATTAGTTAGACAGATTTTTCCCTTCTCTTTCACTTATTTGCTCATTTATTTATTTATTTATATCAGTATAGACTTACGGATTCTTATTTTATTCAATGGATTATAACCCATTACTATAATTTATTCTGATGCTGAAAAGTTTTCCAGATTTGGTCAATAGGAACCCTTCTAAAGCTGACTCCTGTGTCTTTTAAACAGTGTTTACATCATTCTTTGTGCGCTTCCTTGCTTTCTGGGACAAGAATCTATCTGGGCTCATACAAGGTACCTATCCAGAGCTGGGGACGTTTTCTACCCAGCTCTGGAATCAATTATTTATCTAAGGAGCCTTGGTTTCTTATAGTGGAGAATGGTATTTGGATGCTAGGATCTGCTCTCAGAGTTCTTCATTGTTACTGGGGTGTCACTTCTTCTAGGCCCTCTTGGGAAGGAGAACTGGGATTCTACATGTATATATACAAATGCATATGTATGTATGTATATATCTAGACACATAAAGCTGTATCTATCTATTTATCTATATAGCTACCTATTTAGCTATCATCTATCTAAAACTACAAATTCACTCCAATACTTCCAATTCCAGTTCATAATCTCAGGGTTAATTCTAACCTTTCCATTTCTTTCCCTTTCTTTGACAGTGAGAAACCTGGCTCTCATTATTAACAATATAGTTATATTTCTCAAAAGGACTATGTATAACTAATCTGCCTGTCCTGCTTAGTCCCTCCTCTACCATCTTCAAGGGAAGGAGGAGAGGGAGGAGAAGGAGGGGAGGGTGCAGCTGAACTTTTCGATCTACAGGGCAAGTGTGGCCCTAAGCATTCACTATAGTACATCTCTGGAGGTATTTCCTAATCATTCTTACCCCTCTTTCAATTTTTCTCTAGCTTTAGATTTGGCAGTAGAATGATTATAGAGTATTTTTTTGGAACTAGGTAGAGAACAATATTCACATTTTTCTTGTCTAGCTGCCATTTCTTGATCCCCACCCCCCTTTTCTTCTTCTGTTCTGCCACTGCTATTGTCTTATTTCTCCCTTGAATTGCTTTCACAGGCTCTTAAATGCGTCCAATCTTGTTCCCCACAAGATCTTCTTCCACATAATTGCCAGAGTAATCCTTCTAAAACACAAAGCTGAGTACAACCTTCTACTGCTTTGAAATTTCTCAATGGCTTCCTGTTGCTCCAGACTCCTTAAGGTGGTTTATAAGGACTTCTATAACTTGATGGATTCTTGTTTTCTCTCCAAATTCATCTCTAATCACTCTCTTCACCCAACTTCCTATGTCAGCAACCACAGGTGCTTGTATGTCTATAAAGAATCTGTGTTGCTTGGGAAGCAATAATTAAAAGAATGGTTCTCAATGCCAGACATTCCAGATTTGAATCCTCTTTCATTGCCTGCTTAGGCATGTGTTTTTTTTACTTGGTTACTAACTATTGCTGTGAAACAAATCACCTAAAAACTTAGTGGTACAAAACAAGACCTATTTTAAAGCCACAAGTTCTGTGGATCCAGATTCAGAGAAGGGCCATCTCTTCTACACTGGTCTGGAAGACCCATCTTTTTGATGGCTTCTCACATGCCCGGTGCCTGGGCTGGGATGGCTGAAGGGTGGGCTCAGCAGACGTTGTCAGCTGGAGTGCCTCTGTAGGGCCACTCCAGCCTGGTGATCTTCAGGTAGATGGACATTTTATTGGCTCAAGGATCCAACACGTGTGTTCCAATAACCCAGGTAGAAACTGCTTGATTTTTCATGACCTGACCTCAGAAGTCATGTAGTATCACTTCCATTGTACTCTATTGGTTGAAGCAAGATTCAAGGAAAGGGAGTGTAGATTCTTTCAATGTTTTAATACTGGCAGGTCTTAGAAATTACTTACTATGTCTGTACTCATTTACCTTATCTGGAAAATGGATGTATTAGAAGTAGATATTTATATAAAATGGCCAATACACAGTAAATAGTCAATAAATATTAGATATTTTTTTGCTTTTCAGTGACATTGCATGTTATTTTTCGGCCTGTAATTCAGTTACTCTTCTTCATCATCTGATGAAGATGTAGATAGATAGGTCAGTGCCTCTTCCAGGAAGTTTTCTCTCACTCTTCAAGGTGTGTTTGGAGCTCCCTGGAGTCTCTGACCTCACTGGAACTTCATCAATATCAATTTATGTTTGTCTCCTCTACTAGTCTGAGGCCTCTAGGGCAAAAACAGTTAATATAGGATCCTTAACACACATCATAGTCTGGTATCTGGTACATAGTACATGCTTAGCAAATGCTTGACAAATGAATGTCTTTATTCCTAGAAGACAGCCCCACCACCTAAAGATAGGCTGATCCTGTGTCTTAATTTGCCTGGAAATTCCCCATTTACATCTGTTATTGAAGCACAATTATTAATGGTGCCACATTTTATTCTCAAAAATTTTCCAATTTGCATAGTAAATTACACAGCATCTACTCAAAGAGCCTTCTAGAGTATCTCTCTAATGTTGGTAAAGGAAAGACAACCTTTGGCCCTCCAACACTCTCTGTTGTCATAGCAGGGGTGCTCATGGGTAACACTAGAGCCTGGGAAACTCACCTCTCACAAGGTGGTGGGGAAGCTGTTGAAGGAAATATCCCTTGTGACGTCCCAGTGAGCCGGCACGTAGCGGTGAATCACTGGCAACATTTCTCAAAAATGAGTTAAGAAATGACTTCCCATTGACTCAAGGGGTGTGGGGCTTTCACTGGGCCACAGTGACTAGAAAGGAATTACCTAGTTGACTTTGATATGTTACAAAAGCCCCACTCTCTGTTGATCTCCAAGGGCCTAAAGGGTATTGCCCTTTCGTAGAGGCTTTTCAAGAAGCATTGGCTGGTGAATGCTCCCACGTTGTCCTCTGGAGAAGTTTGAACTGGGACAAAATTGGGCTAGAATAATACTGCAAATGAGCTCACCTCTGACGTTTACACCTAGCTGGAAAAACAGGTTTGAAAGATACCGGAAATCAGTCTGTCAGGATCACCCAAGAAAGGAGTTTGAAAGAATGTGTCATCACCTCGGAGAGTTCTGCCAATCTCCATTTTTGGAAGTAAACAGGAGCTGTTTTGCCTTTTGGCTGATCTTTTGCAATTTTCAAGGTCCAGTTTAAGTCCTACTTTGTCCACGACACTTTCCTGGGCTGCCACAGACTGTCTCATCTCTTCTTGACTGCTGCCTGTCCCCAGTATCCGAGCTCACCTTCATGTTTTAAAATAACTTATCTGGCAGTTCACCTGTAATGACAATGATCTTTAATACAGCACTTAAGTGTGCCAGGCGCCATCCTGAGTGCTCTGTAACAAGCATTCTGTCTACTTCTTACCACTAAGTAGGTAATATCATCTACATTTTATGGGTAAGGAGACACAGATGACCGCGGATTATATTTATGTTATGAGCATTGTATCACCCGTTCCCACCTGACCTGTAAACTGCTCCAGAACTGGAAGCAGGTCTCTTATTTCTATCTCAGTTTCCCCCAAATACAGTAACAACTAAACAGAGCCAGTTGTCCATGATAATGGCTGATTTTACTTTTTATCTACTCCGTGAGGATAGGATTTTAAACAAATATTAATACATATAAGTGCTGTACAGGCCATCTTTTAAGCCCTGGAAACTACATAAAGTCAGGAAAAGAAATTCATTTGTGAAGAGATAAATATGTGGGACTTGCCATTTTGAGAGGCTATCGATGCTACTTTTGAAACACAGGAAGCTTTGCTCAGCATTTATTTTAAAAGAGGAAGAAAATGTTTAAAACGTTAGGCACATTGTGACTATTTGAATATTCTCTGGTTGATTTCCTGCATTACGGCTTTGAAAGTTTCCTGATTTTCATATGTATTCCAGTGCTGAGTGGTGTTTCCTGTGTCAGCCTAAAAAATGGGATTTGAGTGTTAACGGGAAGCGCCACTATCAGCGTCAGCTGCAGGGATGGGGATGCTGAAATGGTGACTAGTGCATGGAAACACGTTTGAATTTTGATCTTAAAACAAGCCACACACATTGAATAATGGATGAAATGTGTGCCTTATCATGCCTTTAAGTCTGATTTTTATCGTCAAGAATATTTCCTTTTAAAGTTCTTTAACTCTTGCCTTGAAGATCTGGCCAAAAATCATTTTTGCGCCTTTTTTTTTTTTTTTCAGTCTTGAATACTTAAATTGGCAGAGATTATGTGTGAAGAGGCCATTCAGTGCAGAATAATGGAAATTACAGGTGGAAAATTAGGTCATTTTTCTATTCCTTTTCCAATAAGAGCTGTTTCCTTGTAGAATACTCTCATATATTTTTTTTCCATCCTCATTTAAAATTACATGTGTGATGGGACCATTACCGGTTCCCCTGGGAAATTATCCCACAGAATAATGGGCCTTTCTACAGGTATATTTTTTCCCACTAATTTTCAACCTAAAATTTCTTTTGCTCAATTTTATTCCATTACCCCTTGGACCACCTGTATATTTCTTCACATAAGATTGCAAGGTGCCCTACTTGATAGGAAATGAAGCCCTCTGCCAAAGTCCATTAAGGAAAAAAAATGATATGGACTCTCATGTTGATGGTAGCTACAGAACATTGTTCCAAAGTGGAAATTCCCGGGTCTTAATGGCCCAGTGATAATCAACTCTCTTAATAATTAATCCTCTTATATTTTAAATTCAGTTGAATGATTCTTTTTCCAAAGAAATGGGGGAATTCTAGTGTCCTTAAAGGGTGAGATGTGGGGGGTGTGCGTTAGAGTTCCATGGAAAAAGTAAAAACATACCAAAGGTTTCTCCTACGCTCCTTTCTTTGGTTCTGTGTTCTCTCTAACTTTTTTACTTTAGGCTTGGTACCTCTCTCATCCTTTCTTATGAAAAGAACAAGAACAACATGAAGCTCTCCATGTATACCTCTCCACCTTTCAACACAGAATACTCAAAAGAACAATTTGGGGAATCGGGTTTATTTATGTTTAATGCATATAAGCCTGCTTTATTTACTGCATGTTTATTGAAATGGCTTCCAGAGGTCTTAGGATTGTGGCATATCTTAAATGGAATCATAGAACTGAATTAGAAAATATTCATAAATATTACTTTAAACAGGTGTGAAAAATATCAGGGCTCTTCTTTGGGGCACATACTAGGCTTCTCATTAATGGGACAATGAATGCAGTAAAAGATCTGACCAGTTTGGTCTTGGGTTGTCTAGAATTCATCCTCCGGTAGATTAGTCTTTTACCACTGTGTTCAGTCTGGCCTCATAGTCTATCCATAACCTGGACCTTTCTAATCTGCCGTAGTCCAGAGCCACTGGCCTCGAGGCTCCAGCTGTGCTTCATGGGCCTTTGTATATCCTGGGCTGGACCCAGTGCCCCGTGCTTTGTTGGATGATTGACTAATGAATCATGCACACGTTAGAAAAAACCTAGCAAGAGCAGTTATATACTTAGTATTTTTTACACTCAGTGCTGACCATTTTTAATACTGCCAGATGGAAAATATATTTCATATTAATCATGATATGAAATGAATAATGGCCAGAAAAGAAATAAAGACAATAAAATTTTATTAAATTTAATATATATAATGATGCAAGTAAATAAATTAAAAATAAACATAAAGCAAATGTTACAGAACAAAAGTATTTTAATTATACGTATAAAAGCTAATCTACAATACATAATAATTTCTTGAGAAAAGGAGAAAAATTTTACACTACCATGGTCCATTCCTTTAAACTGTTAAACAAGTAGTCACATAGAGGCAAAACTGAAGTAACTCAAATTTTCTTTCTTTGTCTTCACAATCATTGTTTTGAATCCACAGTCTTAAACATACGAATCTTAAACATAAGTAGTGCCCTAAGGGTTGGCGACTCTAACTGCTCTCCAGGGGAGCTCAAAGGATTCCAAATCATTTTGAATTTACTCTCAAAACAAATGGTGTACAAGTCTCATGTGTACAAATGGGAATTCTTTGGCTTACATAGAATACAGTGTTTATTAAAGAATAATATATTCTTTATATATTTGAAGATTACATATATTATTAAAACTCAACAGTAACCATATAATTATTTAGAAATTGGACCAACAAAAGATATTTTGGGTAAGAGGAATATTTTATCATTGGTATTGTATAGAATTGGCAGAGCATGCAGAAAATAAAAAGCAGAGTGGTTTTGAGTCCATTATTTATTTCAGTTTATTTATTTATTTAGAGATAGAGTCTCACTCTGTTGCCTGGGCTAGAGTGCCGTGGCATCAGTCTAGCTCACAGCAACCTCAAACTCCTGGGCTCAAGTGATTCTCCTGCCTCAGCCTCTCAAGTAGCTGGAACTACAGGTGCTCACCACCAAGCCCGGCTAATTTTTTGTTTCTATTTTTAGTTGCCCAGCTAATTTTTTCTATTTTTTGGTAGAGGCGGGGTCTTGCTCTTGCTCAGGCTGGTCTCAAACTCCTGACCTCAAGTGATCCTCCTGCCTTGGTCTCCCAGAGTGCTAGGATTATAGGCGTGAGCCATCACGCCTGGCCTATTTCAGTTTATTATTGTTTAAAATTCTTATTATTTTGAAATTCTCTACAATGAATTGCTTGTACTGGAGACAAACTGCTCCCATTGCCCTGTCCTTAGTAAGCCACTGTGGAAGACATTAATTTTTCTTTGAACACAATTTTAGGGAAAAAATGTTAAATATCTCCAGTGTGACTTCCATAGTTAACAGGTATTAAATAATCATGTTTTTGAATGCTTAACTAAGAGATAAAGTGGAGCTGGGTGAGATCCCTTGGAAGGGGGCTGTGGGCAGACAGGGAGGAGCATGCCAGGATCAGACCCTCACTGCAGAGGAGCTGAGCATCAGCAGTTTAGAAAGGGAAGTGAGCAGTGTGCCAAGTTCTGTTGGTGATTGCCCTGGGGTGCGAGTGGGAAGAGCAGAAGCAAGTCAGTTCTGCTAGGCTTAACTTCCCTTCTTATTCTTTTAATTTGTACCTTTAACCAGGGTTAGCCAGGCATGTTTTCTCCATCCTGCTGCCCAGTTCCTGAGAAGACCCCTCCCACTCTTTCTTCTGTGGCGTGTCTGCTGCTGTCAGGCAATTCCATAGTGAAATTGTGCAAAACAGTGAAACCCTTAAGTGTATCTCAGTGTCATCCAGAACATTTGTCAGTACTTTGCATGAAAGTCTTTTGACTCTTTTCTGTTCTCAGACTCGGTTTTCTTTTGCTGACTTGGAACTGGCAGGGAAAACCCCCACTACCCTTTGCAGGCATTTTTTTGTACACTTCCTCTCCAGACAGAGCAAGGGTAGCTAAGAAGTCTAATTCTTTGAGATGGCTCTTAGTCATTCTGTTTTAGTCCTCATAAGAATGTCCTGTAACCTGTTTCAATCTTAGCCTTCTGTCTCCTACTCACTAATCAAAAATAAGTAGAATTTCAATATACCCATTAGGGTGGCTATCAAAAAAAAAAAAAAATAGAAAATAGCAAGTGTTTGAGAGGATGTGGAAAAATTGAAACTCTTATGTATCGCCAGTGGGGATATAAAATGGTGCAGCCACTATGGAAAACGGTATGGCAGTTCTTCAAAAAATTAAAAATAAAATTAACATATGATCCACCAATTCCACCTTTGGGTATATACTCAAAAGAATTAAAAGTAGGGGCCGGGCGTGGTGGCTCACGCCTGTAATCCTAGCACTCTGGGAGGCCAAGGCGGGTGGATCGCTCGAGGTCAGGAGTTCGAGACCAGCCTGAGCAAGAGCGAGACCCCGTCTCTACTAAAAATAGAAAGAAATTATATGGACAACTAAAAATATATGTAGAAAAAATTAGCTGGGCATGGTGGTGCATACCTGTAGTCCCAGCTACTCGGGAGGCTGAGGCAGGAGGATTGCTTAAGCCCAGGAGTTTGAGGTTGCTGTGAGCTAAGCTGACGCCACGGCACTCACTCTAGCCCGGGCAACAGAGCCAGACTCTGTCTCAAAAAAAAAAAAAAAAAAAAAAAAAAAATTAAAAGTAGGGTCTTTAAGAGATGAAGGTGACCCTTGAAAAACACGATTTGAACTGTGCAGGTCCACTGATGCGCAGATTTTTTTCAACCAAATACAGATGGAAAAAAACAGTATTCACAGATGCAAAACCCATGTACATAGAGAGCCAACTTTTATTTTTTTTTTTTATTTTTTTTTTTTTTGAGACAGAGTCTCACTCTGTTGCCCAGGCTAGAGTGAGTGCCGTGGCGTTAGCCTAGATCACAGCAACCTCAAACTCCTGAGCTCAAGGGATCCTCCTGTCTCAGCCTCCCGAGTAGCTGGGACTACAGGCATGCACCACCATGCCCGGCTAATTTTTTCTATATATATTTTTAGCTGTCCATATAATTTCTTTCTATTTTTTAGTAGAGATGGGGTCCCGCTCTTGCTCAGGCTGGTCTCGAACTCCTGAGCTCAAACGATCCGCCCACCTCGGCCTCCCAGAGTGCTAGGATTACAGGCGTGAGCCACCGCGCCCGGCCGACATGTCACTCTTAATACAAAATAATAGGGAGCAACTTTAGGAGGGTGAGAGTCTGATGGTGTAGATCCCAGGATCTTGCTCATCCCAGGCAAGTTTTGAAATAATGCTCAGTGATGCGGGTTGTTCAAATAGGACATGTGGTTGACCTTATTTCTTCTAGGTAAAAGAGAACAACAGAAGAGTAAATCAGGAAAGGAAATGGCCACCACTGTCTAATTGGATAGCATACTCTGACACTGAGGGTTTATACTTGAAGCTCACCTATATTGTATTTAATGTGCACTGCAGTCTTCAGCTCCTACTCTATCTTAGTTGAGGCTATTCATGCAAAATGATTTTTGGCAAAATGATTTTTGGTAAACAACTCTGAGCAAAATTAAATGCTATGTGAATTAAAAGCAATGTTTTACAGAACAGAGGCCTTCAAAAGATGTAATGTTGTATACGTCATTTGACATTTAGGTTACCAGGCCAGAGGTAGCATGGGTTATTAGTAAAAGAGAGCCATGATTACTGTAGAGACTATTTGGCAATAAGAAATAGCAATAAGGATGCTTTGATTTAAACCTTTCCTCCTGAGGGCTCAAATATATAATAATTTCTTTTCACAATATACTATAAAAGTAGGAAGGAATGAATATGATTATCTCTGCTTTATAGTAGGTGAAACCAAGAAACCAAGAAATAATTGGGGTGTGATACAGTGACTCATTGGCAGGGTTGGACATAGAAAACATGCTTCTAGAGTCCTGATCCCAGGGCTTTCTGGCTATAAATAGCTTGCCTTCTGTTCTGTTGATCCTACTCAACAAAGCTATACCTCAAAGTTTCAAAAAACAGTAACAATTCGCTCCTCTTATGAGTTTTCTAAGCAGAGAAGCCACACAAGGAGGTTTGGATTTTCAGATCCTTCCAGAGGGGAGCAAATAGGTGGATGACATTCATGTAACATCTGCGTCGGTTGGAGAACCTCAGTTTTCTTGACTGTCATGTTTCATGGTTTCTAACTTCATTTGAGCAAGAAAAAAGCAAATTAGAATCTCAGAGAACTCCATTTTCTTGACTTAGAAGTCATAGGCCCCAGTTAAGTGCCGCCCTGAATAAGTGGCTCTTCTGTGTTCAGGGAGAGACCACCCCGTGACCCAGAGATGTGGTTTCGCAACATGCACATGGAGGTTTTCAGAAGTCCTCAGCTGGAGCAGCTAAATATGAATGAGACAACACAATCCCAGAGACAAAGGTCAGCCCTATTTTAATCTCTGAGTGAGGCTATAACTCTGGAACAAGGCCCTTCTTGTTTGATTTCCTGCTATTTCCAGTGATTCACAAGCCTAAATCTCTTTCATCTGGGAGTGCAGTGCCACATCTCCCCTTTCAGACTTGTTTGTGAGTTAAAATAGTTCTCATCCTCCATCTCCTTGGAGTGTCTTTTTACAGCCATAGAATTCCTCATGCTGTGAGCCCAAGGAGGAGGCAGAGTCAGGAGAGGCTTGGAATGCAAACGCCTGGGGAAGAACCCCAGTGTAGCAGGAAGTGAGGATGCTGTTTGCTTGGATGGTCCCACAGAGGCTCTGAGCTAATAACCTGGCAGATTAGGAGGACTGACTTCTCAAAGAAAGGAGCAGAGCTCTCTGGAAGGCTGCAGCACCTCAGTCACCCATATGCTTGCCCTGCACTGTCTGTTGAAGTGTGTGCATGTCAGCATTTTGGTCAAAGTCATTTTAGTACTCAATGGAGTACTAGAGGCTCCTATAGTTTTGTTTGTTTTTTGTTTTTTTTTTTTTTTCTTTTTTTTTGAGACAAAGTCTCACTCTGTTGCCCGGGCTAGAGTGCCGTGGCGTCAGCCTAGCTCACAGCAACCTCAAACTCCTGGGCTTAAGCGATCCTTCTGCCTCAGCCTCCCGAGTAGCTGGGACTACAGGTATGTGCCACCGTGCCCGGCTAATTTTTTGTATATATATATTTTAGTTGTCCATATAATTTCTTTCTATTTTTAGTAGAGACGGGGTCTCACTCTTGCTCAGGCTGGTCTCGAACTCCTGACCTTGAGCGATCCACCCGCCTCGGCCTCCCAGAGTGCTAGGATTACAGGCGTGAGCCACCGCGCCGGGCCTTGTTTGTTTGTTTTTAAGACAGGGTCTCACTCTGTCATTGGGGCTAGAGTGCAGTGGCAATGATTAGAGCTCACTGCAACCTTAAACCCCTGGGCTCAAGAGATCCTCCTGTCTTAGCCTCCCAAGTGGCTGGGACTACAGACACCCACCATCACATTCTGCTAATTTTTCTATTTTTTTTGTAGAGACAGGGTCTCACTTTTACTTAGGCTGGTCTTGAACTCCTGGGCTCAAGAGATCCTCCGCCTTGGCCTCCTAAAGTACTATAATTATAGGCGTGATCTACCGTGCCCAGCGTCCCATAGTTTCTCCATAACACAGGCCTCATGTTCAATAATTACTGGTGCACTTGGAATAGTGGGAACTTGGATTGCCCTCATATTTATGTGTTCTTTCTCCAAGTGAATGCCACCTTATAGAAGCCTGCTTACTCAGGTTTCATATATCCTATGGTTTTTGAGTTTGCTACTTTTCGTCTTTTTGTTATAACTACATTCACTGGGGAAGTCTCTCAAATCACTGTTTTTTTAATTGTTTGATAGCTCAGTTTGATGTGGTCAGAGAAGAGTTTGAGAAATGCAGCCTGTGTTAGCCTTCAGGGGATCTGTTGAGTTACCATGTATGGAGTCTGCACTCCTTGCCAGGTACTATGCAAATGCTTTCCATATATTATCTAATTTAATCTACATAAGAATCCCATGAGATCATTCTACAGAAGACAAAACAAGATTTGGGGATGTTAGGTAATTTTTCCTAAGTCATGCAGTTAGTTAGTGGAAAGAACTAGAATTCCATCTCGGATCTTCACACTGCTATATATAATACTGTATAGCAATTTTGCTAAAACGTTGAAAATTAATGTTTGACCTTCTACCCAAAGTCATTGTCTTGGTAGATATCATAAAATTACATATTTTCTGAATTTTCTTCCCTTTCTCTCTCTCCCTCTTTCTTTGTAAAAAGAGGTCCCTGAAGTCAGTGAGAAACTCTGATGAGTTGCCCTTTTGTTTTGTTTATAAGAGGAAATGTGAACTTTGTGAGCACTTCACACATTCTTGCCACTTCCCTAAATCAAAGAAAAAAAAGAGGCACAGAAACATGGTTCTAATGCGTGTTTTCATATCAAAAGGTCAAAAACTAAAGAAAGATCCTTTAGCTTTCTGTAAGGAAGTAGTAGGAAGAGAGCATTGTCACCAAAATACCAGGAGTTTCAAAAAAATAAATTAAAGCAGTGTTGCTGGGGAGTGGAGAGAAGGAATTAACATTTCTGAATTCTGATCCAAATCTAATGTTTTCAGAAGCCACATTCCAGTGTTGGATTTGGTTGGGCCAACTCTCCACCCACGGTGTAAATGAAGAACTAGTTACCACCACTGCCACCCCTTCTTTCCAGGGGCCAAGCAAATGGCAGATGCACTACGAGTGCTGTGGGCTGTGTCTATACCCCACGGCAAGGTGAAAAGTTAAGCCAATTATCCAAACTTTCAAGCCAAAGAAAAAGTGATTTGGCTTTAGTTATCTGGTAAAAGTGTTTAGAAGACTGAATTATTTACACAAATGCTTATATTTGCTTGGTATGAACAGAGTGACCTTGTGATTAGGCCCTTTCAATTGACAGTTATTCCTCAAGATTTTTTAGTTACTAGACTTCTCTGTGCTCATATAAGGAGAAGTAGCTTCATATTTCATGGGGAGAGAAGGGCTGAGGTTTGAGATTTGGTTTTTAGGTCACTGCCAAGGCTGGGGACAGATAAAAATAGGGGTTCTCTGCACTTGTATGTTTATCGCAGCATAATTCACAATCACAAAGATATGGAATCAACCTAAGTACTCATCAACTGATGAGAGGATTAAGGCAATGTGGTATATATTAATATATACTACGGTACTACTCAGCAATAAGAAAGAATGAAATACCAGCCTGAGCAAGAGCGAGATCCCCGTCTCTACTAAAAATAGAAAAATTAGCTGGGCGTGATGGCACACCTGTAGTCCCAGCTACATGGGAGGCTGAGGCAGGAGGATCGCTTGAGCCCAGGAGTTTGAGGTTGCTGTGAGCTAGGCTGATGCCATGGCACTCTAGCCCGGGCAACAGAGTGAGACTGTCTCAAAAAAAAAAAAAAAAGAAAGAAAGAAAGAAAGAAAAAAAAAGAATGAATGAAATAATGTCTTTTGCAATAACTTGGATAAAACTATTATATTAAGTGAAGTATCTCAGGAATGGAAAAACAAACACCATATGTTCTCACTTATAAGTGGGAGCTAAACTATACCTGCACAAGGGCACATGGACACTGGAGACTCACAAGGAGGGAGAGTGGGAAGGGGTGAGGGATGAAAAGTTACCTATGGGGTACAATGTACACTACTCAGGTGATGGGTACTCCAAAAGCCCAGATTCCACCACTATACAATATATACATGTAACAGGAATCAACTTGTACCCCCTAAATCTATTAAAAATAAACAAAACATCTGTAAAATGGCTAAAAACAAACAAACAAAAACCAAACAGGTGTTCTCGACTGACTACCTGTGAGAATCACTTGGGAAGCTTGTAAAAGCACACTGGTGGCTTGGTCCCGTCCAAGACCAACTGAATCAGGATCTCTGGGGAGGGAACTTGGTGGGGAGTATTTTCTAAGAGCTCCCTAGTGATTTGAAAGCAGCTGTGGTTGAGAGACACTGGATTCATCATGGATGTCATCATGTTGATGGTGGGAGGTATAAAAAAGGTGAAGGGTACTGCAGCCCAGGTGCCTGAATGGTCTACAGACATTTGACTTTTAGAGATAAAAATCAAAAGGAGATGAGGCAAAATGGTAGTGTAGGTTCACCTTCTGGATTTTTTTCACTAGCATTGTGGTCTCATCACAGTTTTCAAGCTAGTTATAAAAACAAATTCGAAAATATAAAATTTCTTTCAGAAAGATTAAAAAGAAAATCTCTATGAGTATTGCTGAATAGAAAACATTGGCCAAAAAAAGTGTATTTTAGAATTATTCATGCGTTACTTTCACAAAGTCCCTTGGCTTTATACTTTGCTAACTATTTGCACAGGCACAAGGATTTATTATACCAATTTGATAGTTTAAAGTAGTGAGTCTCAAACTTTATTGTGCATCAGAATTACCCAGAGGACTTGAAAAAACCCAGATTACTGGGCCCCATTCCCAAAGTTTCTGACTAAGTCGGTTTTGTGTGGAACCCAATAATTTGCATTTCTAACAATTTCCCAGGTGATGATGAGGTTGCTGGTCTTGGGACTACAGCAAACTAAGGTAGAGAACTTGAGCACCTCTCCCACAGAACCTCATTATATCATAAAAGTGTGAAGCATAAATGTGAATATTTAATTTAGTGTTATTTTATCTCATTCCAAAATAGACTTGAAAAATTCTTTAAAAGTATACACAATGGTTAATTTTTTAAATTAAAAAAAAAAAAAAGGCAAGGAGCCAGGTGCAGTGGCTCATGCCTATAATCCCAGTGACTGGGGAGGCTGAGGTGGGAGGATCACTTGAGTCCAGGAGTTTGAGTCTACAGTGAGCTACGATCATGCACTCCAGCCTGGGGACAGAGAGAGACCCTGTCTCAAAGCAAACAAACAAACAATATGAAAAGATAAGGAAATTCAGGTGAAAAGTAAAGGTTGAATGGTAAAATAGAATTAAACAGCACATACATATAGGAACTAATTATTTTAAGAAGATAAAGAAAATAAAATATATTTATTAAAACATAGATTTGAGAGCATCAATTCTATAAAGCAGACCTTATTTCCAAGCTTTTTCTTATTTTCGAACTGCTTTGTAACTTAAGAAATAGAACATTTAGCTGTTCTAAGACAAAGTCAAAATGGAAAATTGCGTGGCCAGTCCTAGGGATGCCAGCCAAAGATGTGAGATTCCATTCTGTTCTTCCTTATGTGCCTAGACTGCTTTCAAACAGGATAGAATGAAATGGAGTGAGCAGTGACATGCCTGGTCTATTTAATAAAGCTGTGTATAGTAAGATAAGTAAACTGAAAAAGTATTTATTTGGAGTCTTGAAATTTTGAGATTCATTATCCACACAGCAACACAAAAGCAAGAGCAGGCGGCAGTCTGAGCATCCAAAACAAGGCTGGCGGAGACTGTAGTCCACTGCCACTGCCGTGGCTCCTTGTTTAAAGGCAACATCCACGGCCCAGTGTTGTCAGTTGATTTATCAAGGGAAGCCAGAACTTGGATTTTCACACAAAATGTTACTAATTTTAAATGTTGGCAACAAATCCAGTTTAAAAAACAGTACTATGTGAGTTAAACACTGTGGGCCAGATTTGGTCTTGCTAATATGTAGTTTCCAATCTTCAGGGATTCGTGTAACCTGGTTCATCACCAACTCCTCTGCTCCCTGGACTGGTCTCTACCCAGGTAGCTAATCAGAACAGAGCCAAACAACTTGCCAATTTCTATTTGCATAGTTTATCTTTTGTCTGGTGGTTCTCAAAGTGTGGTCCTAAATCACATCCGCATCATCTGGGAGCTTGTGAGAAATGCAAATTATCTGGCCCACTCCAGCCCTACTGAATCAGAAACCTGGGGATGGGGCCAGAAATATGTGTTTTAATGAGTCCGGCCACGTGATTCTTAATGTCCACTCAAAGTTCGAGGGCCACTAATTTACTTGAAGAGAAGTTAAGGCAGTCGCATCAAACCAGAACGGATCTACTGGGCTGAGTATAAAATGAACTTCTTACCAGCATCCCAGAGCAAGGACTCTCTGATTACGTGATATTCCAGATGGTGCTAGAATTATTACTTTGTTGATAGAAACTTTGGCAGATCTTTATTTAAAAGACATAATTCCAAAGTAGCATAGAGAGTCTCATGTGTGAAGTCTGCTAAAGAATAGCTGTCAGTTTAGGGATTGTTGTCAATGACCATTTACTTCTTCTTGCCAGCTTCTCCAGATGTTGTGGTTGGTGTCAGCTGAAGACATTCTCTCATTTCCTCTCTTACCCACCAAATCTTACCTATTGTTTAGAACAGCCCTTGCATATTTTTTGAGGATCATTAGAATGTGAGTATAGACAGAGGTCCTTGCAACTATTTTAATGTGGAAATAACTTTATAAAATAAGAGTCAAGATATATCTACAGGAGGGCACTCATTCTGAATGAAGAAGAATTCAGTTTTAAATCAGTGTATTTTCCAATGTGTAGACGTGTAGCAACAAATACCAACATTTCAACTAAGCATGCTATTTTTATCTTTATGTTTGACATCTCATAGTTACAGGTGAACAAGTTATGAGAAGCACTGGTTGGCACTAAGGAAATTTGGTTTCTTGTCTTGTATCTGTCCCTACCCATCTGTGTGCCCTTGGGCTGGTCACTTGTGGCCCCCCTTTTCACAGTCTGTATAATGAAGACCTTGACTGAATGATCTTTGAGGGCTTTTCAGCTCTGAAATCATTCTATGATATTAAAGTGCATTCCATTTAAATCACATGGTATGAGCTCATTTACTTGAACTTTAATAGCAATACTTAAGCATTTATATATTGCTTTTCATCTTCAAAGCACTTAACATACTTATGAATCCTTCCAGCAACACTTTGAGGTAGCTAAGTACTATTAAAACAGAGAGAGAGAGAGAGAGAGAGAGAGAGAAAGATTTTAAGTGATTTAGTAATTTACCTCTGGCTGAAGGAAGAGAATATACCAGGGTTGTATAATTAAAAATAAAGTTATTAAAAAAGAGAGAGAATATACCACAGCCAGAATTAAATCTGATTCCCTCTGTCATATTAGCACATTGACAGCCACATTAGAAAAATAATTTTTTTTTTCCCTTGGAGTCATGGTGTTTTATTTACGAAAACAGAAGAAAAACTTAAAAACAAAATGATCCTTTCTTATTTAACGGACAATTTGTTATTTTTTATGTTTTCTGTGTATGAGTTACATGCAACTTGAGAAACAGTTCATGTGGCTCAAGGGAAAGCGACTTGTGAGTTGCATATGCTTCATGAGGGTGCGGGCTCGAAACTAGCGTGAGTTAAATACAACTCACATGGCAGTTAACCTGTTAGACCATGGTATCGAAACTTTCCTTCCTCTGACATCCTTAGGGTTAAGTTTAGCTGCTCCCTTCAGCTTTAGTCCAGGATTTTCTCTAATCTTTATAGGATGAAGGCATTTTGATGTTGTCTGCCTCCTTGAAGGGCAGAAACCACACCTTGCGCAAGCACAGTCTTCCGTTCATAACTGAAGTTTGCTGTTGGTGATGGTGACCTGGGTCCTTTTCTATTTAAGCTGATGTAACCAAGATCAGAGAGAAATGTATCTACTATGAGAAAGTGAAGCTTTCTATTGCAAGAAAGCAGCAAGTCCATGGTCATGGACCAATGTACATGGTCATGTACATTTTTGGCTACTGCCTCGAAGGTTGGCAGTCTTACAGCTTTCCTGTAGCTTAAAAGAAAGCAAGACCTTTTTAAAATAATGCCAAACACACGTTGAACTTTGGTAACCTTTGCTCTTTCATGCAAATGTAACTCTGCATAGGGTCTGTAATCAGGGCCGGAATAATGAAACAATTGCTTAAAAATGTAAAGTTTAGTTTGAGAATTCATAACCCTGATGCTGAAAGAACAGTAGGGATGGAGTGAGAGCTGTGGCAGAGGGATGGCAGGGAGAAAGGGGGAAAGGGTAAGAAAAGGAATCCTCTGGAGACTTGTGCTAACTGCATACGAATTGCCCTTGGGAAGTATCCATCTATCACCCCAGTGTCCCCCGAGACCTTCAGAGGTAGGAAACCTGGTACAGGAGGGGAACGCCAGAAGGACCCACTACATAAGTGATCCTCTTTTTCCAAATTAGGTCACTGTTATCACAATGCTACACATTTTATTTTAAAAATTAGTTCAGATTAGACTTTTTTTTTTTTTGCTATCTGCTTTAATCCAAGAATTCATTTCTCTATAAATTCCTAATTCAGTATATTACAATTTTAGAGGTGTTTCAGGGTCACAGAAATTTGAGAAAGGGCTACTTATGCTATAAAGTATTAATGTATAAGGTTATATGTTATGTTTTGGTTAAAAAAAAAGACAACCTGAAACTGGCTCATCAATATTTAATAACTGGTTGGAGAAATCTCGCTTTGTCTAGCTGTGTTTTCAAGTTGTGTGGCCTTCTCCTGGCATATATTTTAGACTGCCCTGGAACTTGTAACTGCCTTGTTCGCACTGTTGTGAACACATGCATTTGCCTCAGAAAATACTTTCCTGTTTTCAAACCTATTGGCTCACCATATTTTATTTTCCAAAAATGCTAAGGTTTGCTATCAGATGAAAACATGTAGTAGAAGAGGTGGCTGGAGGGGCCGACCGTTTGTTTCTGGCTGAGCGGCTACCGTGTGGACACTTCCAGGAGGTCCCAGCAGACCTTGCGCCTGGTGCTCCTCTGAGCAGGTTCTGAACCCTGATGTTTTCTCTTGCTATCGTGTTGATAGGGTTTTGAGGTGATTAACTCACTCATGTTAATCTACTCACGAGAGGCTTGTTTATAGACATTTAATAATTTGCAATGTGAAATAGTGAATAGACTATTTTTGAAACCGGATGACTTCAGAGAATTCCTGGAGTTCAAGACATCCTAGATCAGTAATCAGAAGGTTTCTCAGTGAGAAAAGACTCACCACATACAAAGGAAGCTGATGAGTTTTGGGGCTTATTTTATCCAGGCAGTGGTAGAGCCAGGAAAATTATCTTGTCTTCATTAGTGACTAGAAGTCACTTGAAGCCCTCAGAAAGTCTCTCTTTCTTACAAAATGCTGAAGGAATGCTTGCAAATTTCTACTTTGCAATTCTTATTTTTCTTGACATTGCAACTATCCAGATGGAAGTGATTTCTCCGTGCTCCACAAATCTGCCCAATACATTCTGCTTTGCGTTTTGATTAATTGTCTACATATCTTATTTGCTGTATTACATTTAAGCTCTTTTGGACAGAAACCCTATTCTATTAATCACTATATCTCTTTTTGTGCCTCTAATTGCACACAGTGGAAACTCAACACATATGACTTCCCCATTTATTCTATTTATCAGTTCATTCAGTCAACATGTATTGCCAGGCTCCCTTTTATTTTCTTCTTCACCAAGTAGTTCCTGCTATGAGGAACCCAGATAGTGATCCTGATTAGAAAAAAACCCTACCCTACTGTTTACAATATTGTATATCATGAATGTAGAATAATTTCCAAGGAAACACAGCATTGTCCTCATCCTATATGGCCATCGAGTGTGAAACAATATAGTAAGGAATAGATTATCAAACCAATAAGACTTTTGCCACAGGCAGGGCGTGGTGGCTCACTCCTGTAATCCTGGCACTCTGGGAGGCTGAGGTGGGAGGATTGCTTGAGCTCAGGAGTTTGAGACCAGCCTCAGCAAAATTGTGACCCCGTCTCTACTAAAAATAGAAAAATTAGCTGGGTGTGGTGGTGTGTGCCTGTAGTCTCAGCTACTCGGGAGGCTGAGGCAGGAGAATCGCTTGAGCCCAGAAGTTTGAGGTTGCTGTGAGCTTATCTGATGCCCCAGCACTCTAGCCCAGGTGACAGAGCAAGATTCCGTCTCAAAAAAAAAAAAAAAAAGACTTTTGCTACAAAAATGCTATTATTTCTTCAGACACTGTAGGAAATATATCAGAGTACCAAAATATAAACTGCTATATCCCCAAATTCTTCTCACATACTGACTCTTAAGCGAATGCCAGTCTTCAAGGCCCATGTATTTCAAATGTGTTAGAACATGCTTCATTGGGATTTTGCTTAACATCATTGTGAGAAATGGTGTTTCTTTAGAGTGAATTTTAAAAGGAAAAGGAATAAAAATGTCTAAGGCTCTACTTCTATTAATGTCAAGTAGATGTTGAAAACTAACTTAACTAACCTGTTCTCCTAATTCTGCTTAACTCCACTGACCCTTTAAATTGTCTCTTCTGTTTTGTATTAGAATTTTTAGGATAGGTAATACAGTTCTATGGTTCAAAAAACGAAAGATACAGAAACTATTCAGAAGTAATTCTATCCTCTTCCCTTGTCTGCCTGTATCCTCATCCTCCTCTTTTTTCACTAAAAAATATTGCTTGGCCTTTTTTAAATATCGTACATAGTGTTCCTTCGTTCTCATTTAAAACTATAGAGTATTTGGTTGTAATGATGTACCATAATTAGTGTAAACAGTCTTCTATTGCTATACATTTAGGTTGTTTCCAATGTTTTGCTATTATAAACAATGATTCAATAAATAAAACTGTGCAAAAGTCATTTTGCAAATAGGCAAGTATATTGGTAGAATAAATCTTCGAAAATAGAATGGCTAAAACAATTTCTTTGTGCATTTACTACTTTGTTAATATTGCCAACCTCATAGAGGTTGTCCAAATTTATAGTCCTAGCAGCAGAGAGAGGCTGTTTCCCCACAGGTATTTTTTCAAACCTTTGAATTTTTGCCAATCTCCTAGATAAAAAATAGTGTCCCAGTATAACTTTAATTTGTACCTTTCTTATTATAAGTAAGACTAGTTTCTGTTCTTATGTTTAACTGGTTTCCACTTTATAAACAGTCTGTTCATAGGATTTGCACACTTTTGGGTGTTCTTTTTATTATTGATTTTTAGGAGCTTTTTATTTATTAGGAAAATTAATGCTTTGTAAATTTAAGTTGTAATTTTTTTTTTTTTTTGCTAGTTTGTCATCTGTTTTGCTTGTGTGTGTGTTTCAGAAGTTTTTTTTAAATGTTAAATTTTTCAATTTTTTCTTTTTCTTTTTTAATTTATGGGAACATATCAACCCTGGCACACTCTTTCTTTTATGGTTTCTAAATTTTGAGTCATATTTAGAAAAACCTTCTGTACTCAAAAGTTGTAAAAGATTCTTTTATGTTTTCTTCTAAATATTCTATGGTTTCATTTTTTCTGTGTAAATCTTTGATCTCTTTGGAATTTATCTTTGTGTACAGTATCAGATATAGGTGAATCAATTATCTTTTGACATAATCAGGAAAACTAAGTTGAAAATCTTCCTATAATCTGGAATAAAAACTGAAACTATCTATAATATTACATGAATGGCTTAGATTGGGTGTCTACAATGATTACTCAACCAAAAATACTCTTTATGTTTATATTATCTGGATATCTTCCAACTTTTCCAAACTTGATTTAACAAAGAGGAGTAACTCCTCACAAGACAAGCCTAGTTAATCATTGTTTGTGTAATTCAGCATAAAATGTACTGAGTTTCACAACACTAGACACAATAAAGTTTGAGTTTAAAATTCAAAATTTTGATAGTCTGATAAGATGGCAAAACTTAGAATCACCCAAAAGTGAATACAGAACAAACATTGACTTGGACGTAGCAAATCTATGTTGGATAGTTCAAATGCGGTATGCAGGTTAAAAGGAAAGAATAATCAGTAGATAGATGGTTCTCCTTATAATTTAGAAGAATTACTGGAAATATACATTTTGATACTACTTCTAGAAGGAAATGGCTAAAGAAGTAAAAAAGGGGCATGAAGTGGCTTGGTAGTAGAATGAGCTTCTTGAAACTCCTAGCCAGATTTTTACTGGAGAAGATACAAAACAGGTGTGAGATGTTGACAGAATTTGCCATCACTTTTAAAGACCTACTTAGGGAAACTAAGTGTGAAAGAGTCCATATGTTCCTAAGATAAGACTATACAATGGAGTTCTTGCTAGAATCCCTTATCTCATTCAAGATAACAGGCACTTGAAGATGACCAGGACAACAAGCAGATGAAAAAAGACAAACCTGGCCAGGCCCGGTGGCTCAGGCCTATAATCCTAGCACTTTGGGAGGCCAAAGTGGAAGCATCACGTGAGCTCTGGAGTTCAAGATCAGCCTGAGCAAGAGCGAGACCGGCCTCTACAAAAACTGGAAAAAATGGGCTGGCTGCGCCTGTAGTTCCAGCTACGTGGGAGACTGAGCCAGGAGGATCACTTGAGCCCGGGAGTTTGAGGCTATAGTGAGCTGTGATGACACCACTGCACTCTAATAAAAGGGCAAACCTCATGCAATCTCCAACTCCACATCGCTCAGTTCACTTCGGGAAGGACTGCTCCTAGTCAGTATGGTCAGTAATGACCACTGTGGGTGAAAGAGTCTCACAGATTGTGTGTTGCCCTTAGCATATGGGCAATTAAGGAAAAATTAATTGGACAAAGCTTTAGTCATAAAGATACTTCTTTTGGAGATGCTATGAATATCATAGTAAAATATATATGTAAATGTTTATGTTGGTCATTTAAAGAGCTCTGAAAATATGGAGAGAATACTGGACTGGATGCCAAAAGAACTAATATTTAATTCTGGTTATACCATTTAGCTACCTAAGCAAGTAAAATTGAACAAGTCACTTTTTGGTCCTGTGTTCTAAATTATTCAGCTTTGCTCTTCAAGTAATAAAAACTATGAAATCTCAGTAATTTACAACAATGAAGAATAAACAAAGTTGGTTTTGTACTTTTTTGACACATGAGAAGATGGATCGGATGCATATCTGCTCTAAGAGTCATCTCCATTCCACGCTACAGGAGCTGCTCTCTCCAGGATATGTGAGCTTGTGGCAGAGGGAAAAGAATAGGGAGCCAGCAAATCACAGGCTGGCTATTAAAGCTTCTGCACAGCCATGACAGATGAAATGTCCTCTCAAATGCCAATGGCCAAAGTACATGGCCAAGCCCAATGTCAATAGGGTAGAGATATTAATATATACTTCTCCTGTAAGAGACACTACATGTTACATGGTAATAGGTGGGATTAACTAATCCCTTTACAGAAAAAGAGAGTGAATATTTGGGTACAACATACCCTAGATTATTATTATTATTTTTTGAAGACAATCTCACTCTGTCTTGCAGGCTAGAGTGCGGTGGCATGATAGCTCACTGCAACCTCAGACTCCTGGACTCAAGTGATCTCCTGCCTCAATCTCCCAAAGTGCTAGGATTACAGATGTGAACCACTATACCAGCCTGGCCTACCCCAGATTCTAATCATAATTTTATCACTGCTTCCTGAACTACAATGCAATACTCTCTCTGATCTTCAGCTGTTAAATGGGGACTTAGGTGATCTTCATCATTCTATCTGGATGGAAGTTCTATAATTTTGGAAAATATCCCTTTCAATTTGTTGTCAGAATGTGGTTAGAGAAAAGAATGCTGCCCCTGGGCTGTGGTTACCTAAAGACAAGGTTCACTTTCTATCTCTGTTCCTATGTGTGCCTAGTATAATGATGAATGACAACTATAGCTGGTTATGGTTAACTACATTATCTCATTTAACTTAGGTGCTGAGTGATAAAGCTTGGATTAGAACCCAAGTTTATTGAATTCTCTAGTACAAATGATCTTATATATATAGATCTTAATTTCCCAAATTCATTTGGCAGTACAATGCTTTTAAAATTATTAAATATTGATGAGACAGCAACTGGAACTCATGAGAAATAAGGTAGGCTTGGATTAACAGAAATCATAAAGTGGTCTCATGAAAAAATTAATTGTAATTAGAAACTATCAAAATGTGATCCATATGCAAATATACAATTGACACTGGATAAAATTATAAATACATGCTGAAGTGATAAAATAAGACACTTAATGGAGACCAGTAATCATAATGGAATATAGCGTGCAGCACCAGTTGTTGGGTAGGTATAGCTTGTGTAGTCAAGGTTGATACTATGTCACAGGATTGGTATTACATGAGAGGATTTCATTTTTGTTTTGTTTTGTTTTGTTCTGTGGAACATTCATCAGTATTTTATAGAACACTAATGGAGTTTTACTTTAAGGAGGATTTTGTTTCAAAAAAAGAAAAAGAAAAGAAAACTCTGAAAATCACTAAAGTTTTAATCAGTATCTGATTGATTAAGATCAACAACTGATTTATTAAAATCTTAGACTAGTGATTTTTGAAACTTATGTGCCCAATTCAATGTACAGGCTTGTGACAAAGACCACCCAGGACCCAGTGCTTTATTCCATCTTGTGTTTAGCACATTCTGCTGAACATATTTATTCCCATCAATGTGTCTCCCACTTAAGACTCTGGGCTTGCTGAGGGAAACTTGAGGCCTCACATATAATCATTGCTTATTGGTGTCACTATGAACTCCATGGAATTCTATCTATCCTGAAAGGAAGTACAATTTGGTTGATTAAAAAATATTTGTACACATAAAACACTCAGAGGGATGCTTTCAATAAAGTATTCACATGAGTAGGATAATAGGTATTTTTAGTGTTAATGAATAAATTGTCCTTTAGGGAACTTCACCTTGAATAGGGCCTTACAAAGACTGATAGTCACAGAGAATAAAGGAAGTCAGTTCCATGGAAGGCAAGACCGAGTCCTAAAATTTTATGAAATTTAGTTCAATTCACTGAATTCTGTATATTTAATTCTATAGAAAGATGCTTTCATGCTCAAAAGACAATCGCTTATTCTTAACCACAACAGGACTTTTTCAAGCCTAAGGTTATATTAATAAGATGGTCCCCAGTGATTTTCATCTCCTGGCATTCTCACCTGTGTGTACCCCTTCTTATAGTGAATAGAACCATATAAACACTATGTAGTATAAACAGTAGGACATTGAAACCATATGATGTGTGGCTTCTGAGGCTAGGTCATAAAAGATATTGTGGCTTCACCTTGCAGCCTTGGATTACTTCCTCTGGGGGAAACCAGCTGCCATGTGGTAAGGACATTGAGCTGCCTATGGAGAGGTCTACATGGGGAGTGAGTGAAGTCTCCTGCCAAGAACCAGGCATGTGAACAGGGCATTTTGGAAGTGAATTTTGAGCCTGTAAAGGCTTCAGGTCACTGTAGCCCTGGTCAACATTTTGACTGCAACATCTGAGAGATCCTGAGCCCAAACACCCAGATTTCTGGCCCTCAAAAACTGTAAGATAACAAATATTTACTGTTATTTTAGGATGCTAAGTTTTGGGTAATTTGTTAGTCAGCAATAGATAATCAATACAGAATACTGATATAGAATACCCAGATTCCCAAGGATCTTGTGTTAAAGTATGCATTCTATAAAGGAAAACAAATTTTTCTTGGTCTTAATCTCATGCCATGTCTTGCCAACCAAATCCTTTGCCCCTTTGGATTTTCTTCCTACTTCCATTCATGACATACACCTAGAGTCCCTGTTCCACATTCCTTATCTTGCAAACTCTTTATCAGACTTTAAGATCCAACTTAAAGAAGGCTTCTCTATCAGTTAGGATTGGCCACACGTGATTAAAGAGCTCCAATTATCGATGACTTAAACAAGAGAGAAGGTTTGTTGTATTTTTTATGTAAAAGAATACCAGAGATAGGCAGTTCACTGTGTTAGAATGAATATACTACAAAGATCTTATAGACACAGCTCCTTCTAGCTCACAGATAGGTCCCTTTTTCATGTTCCAAGATGTCAGCATGAGCACCAGCCTTCACCACTGATTTGCAGTGTCAAAATAGAGGTTGGAGGAAAAAATGGTAAAGTATGTGCATCTGCTGTTTTATTTTTATTTATTCATTTATTTACTAAGAGACAAGGTCGCACTTTGTCACCCAGGCTAGAGTGCAGTGGTGCAATCATAGTTCACTGCAACTAGCACTACAGACATGTGCTACTATGCCCAGCTAATTTTTTTTATCTTTTTGTAGAGGGGTCTTGCTATATTGCCCATACTGGTCTTAAGCTCCCAGTCTCAAGTAATCCTCCCACTTTGGCCTCCCAAAGTACTGGGATTATAGGCATAAGCCACCAAGCCCAACCCATCAGCTGTTTTGTTGTTGTTTTTTTTTTTTTTTTGGTGGTAGGGGACAGAGTTTTGCTCTGTTGCTCAGGCTAGAGTGCCATAGCATCAGCCTAGCTCACAGCAACCTCAAACTCCTGAACTCAAGCAATCCTCCTGCCTCAGTCTCCTCAGCAGCTGGGACTACAGGTGCACACCACCACACCCAGCTACTTTTTCCTATTTTTAGTAGAGACAGGGCCTCACTCTGGAGCTGGTCTCCAACTCCTGAGCTCAAGTGATCCTCCCACCATGGCCTCCCAGAGTGCTAGGATTACAGGCGTGAACCACCACGCCTGGCCAACCATCAGCTATTTTAAAATAAATTTGTTGAAGCTGCCGCTCAATATTGCTCTTATATCTCACTGGTCACTAACCGGTCACATGGTCACTCCTCATTTACAAAGAAGTTTGGAAAATGAATTTTATTTTAGTTGGCCCTATCCCCAGCTAAAAACCGGGAATTCTAATAATAAGGGACAGATGGGCAAGTTCAACCTGGTATGGATGCTATATTGGAGCAGGCAACAGCAGCCTTGGTCAGATCTTGTCTGTATCCCCTGAAATTCATTGCTTCCTCCAGTGAGTTCCCATGAGCCTCTGAATGCCTCAGTGAGGAGACTCATTTGCCCTTAATGACCAAAAGAGAGAGTAGTTTGTCTTGGTCTGTTTGGAGTGCTATAAGAAAATACTATAGACTGGTAGCTTATCAACAACAGAAATGCATTTCTCAGAGTTCTGGAGTCTGGAAAGCCCAGGGTCAAGGTACCAGTGGTGTCTGGCAAGGGCTTGCTTCTCCATAAATATTACTGTCTAGCTGTGTCCTCGGATGGTGGAAGGGGCCAACCAGTTCCCTTGGGACTCTTTTATAAGGGCACTAATCCCATTCATGAGAGTTATGCCCTCATCATCTAATTGCCTCCCAAAGGTTTTGCCTCTTAATACTATCACACTGGGGATTAGGTTTCGACATATGAATGTGGGACACAAACATTCAGACCATAGCAAGATTTTTTAATAAATGTGTGTTGAATGATTGCACAATTAAATGAACGCTGTGTTTGCTAAGGGTTTTGAGTCCTAACTTCTCACTTCTTTGAACTTCTTGGCAGAGGTAGTCACTATTAGTTTCTATTTCTCTAAAAATTCCAGAGAGCAATCCAACAAAATGCTATGTTATCAGCTGGTTAATCACTAATCTAATATCTTATTTATAGTAAATTTCCCAGGACACTTGCTTTTGACTTGGGGAACACTTCAATCTTGTTGCACGACAAAATATTGTAGCAAATGTCCATTCTGCTAAATCATATTACTAAATCACATTTAATCATAAAAAATATAATTCAGGATGTGAACTTCATCTGAGATAAGGTAGTGCAACACTAAAGATTCTCATAAACTATTAGAGGCATGCGAAATAGGTATAGCTGTTTTGGTTAACAATTATAGTATATGAGAATTCTCATATAAATGTCAATATAAATTTCTCTTTAGTCATTCTAATCCTGGAAATTCATCCTAAAACAAGTAATTCAACAGAAAAAAAATTCATGCACTAGGATGTTCCTTGCTGTATTATTTATAGTTTAATAGTGATCAATTGAAAGCAAATAACTAAATACCCAACAATAGAGGACTGGTTTAAGAATACATGGTGTTTCAATATAATAAAAATTCAGATAATTATGAAAATATGAAAAAAGTCATGATTTTTTTGCTAAGTGAAAGAGAAAAGGGAACATGAAAGTTCATTTTCACTATGATTATAACCATGCAAAATATGTGTATTGAGAAAAACCACAATAGAACAAAAAATAGAACTACAAAGTGATAGTTTGGTAAAGTGGTAGATTGCGGGTGATTTTTCTAAGAAAATTTCTTTAATGCTCACTTGTCATCTTAGCATAAATATATGATAAAAATTTTTGTACAATTGCTTACCAAGTCCTGTAATAAATTAGTGGGTGACATACTGCATCTTTCAAAGTCTCTGTTGTGCTTGTGGTGGCTGGAACAAGGTTACATGGAGAAAGTACTTGACCTTATGCTCTTAGATTTCTCCAATAACCAAATAGTAAATATTTCTTATTATTGGCCATTGAAATGAGCATGAATCGGAGTAGGTCTCAGTGAATCTCGGGTCTGGTACCTACATCTGATGAACAGGTCTTTTAGGGGGTGATAAAATGAACCATTAATTAAGATTTGCCCACTCCTCCTTGGACATAAATTATAAATTGACTTTAGAGCTCACAGCTAGTTGCCTTACAGAATGTAGGTAGAATCAAAGACTCAACACATTTTTTTTTTTTTTTTTGAGACAGAGTCTCACTCTGTTGCCCTGGCTAGAGTGCTGTGGCATCAGCCTAGCTCACAGCAACCTCAAACTCCTGGGCTCAAGTGATCCTCCTGCCTCAGCCTTCCAAGTAGCTGGGACTACAGGCATGCACCACCATGCTCAGCTAATTTTTTTCTATATATTTTTAGTTGTTCAGCTAATTTCTTTCTATTTTTAGTAGAGACGGGGTCTTGCTCTTGCTCAGGGTGGTCTTGAACTTCTGAGCTCAAATGATCTGCCCGCCTCGACCTCTCAGAGTGCTAGGATTACAGACATGAGCCACCGTGCCCGGCCAAAGACTCAACACATTTATCCTTGTTTCTTCATCAGCATTGTTTAGCTTTAAAAAGTGTTTATACATCTATTATATACATATTCACTAGGATTTATATATGTTTACATATATATATCTCTTCATCAGGATTTATATGCTGTAAATCTAATAAGGATTTTGAGTCAACTTGACTAAAATTATTTCCTTCTTTTTACCCAAATCATAGAGTTTATGTTTGTGAACATTTCATTAAAGAGTGACTAGGATAAAAG
The DNA here is from genome assembly GCF_041146395.1 of Eulemur rufifrons. NCBI lineage: Eukaryota > Metazoa > Chordata > Mammalia > Primates > Lemuridae > Eulemur > Eulemur rufifrons. The sequence continues at coordinate 66,308,867 of NC_090997.1, read as the reverse complement.
ACATCATGTTTGACATTACTCTAAAAGTTAATAGGATTTTAGAATTCTTCCAGGAATTGAGCAATTGGTTGCCTATAGGCAGGTAAATGATTTCTCACGATGTTCTCTGTTCTCTGATGTGACTTACAATGAGCATAGGTAGGAAATGTGGCTTACAGGAGACGTGGTTTCATGGTATGATTTTTTAAAATAATTATTGAGCTATAATTTCCATACATAAAACCCACATTTTTTAAAGTATAAGAGTCAGTGAATTTTAGTATATTTACAGAGTTGTGCAACTATCACCACTACCTAATTTAAAACATTTTCATCACCCCAAAAAGAAACCCCATACCTATTAGTAGTCGTTTCTCATTTCCCCCATCCCCGTCCCTGACAACCCTTTATGTACTTTCTGTCTCTCTGGAATGGCTATGGAAATACTAACATAGCCACTGGATCGAGTCTGTGTGTGTGTGTGTGTTTGTGTTTGTGTGTGTGCGCACACATGCACATACATGGATGTATGTATAGACATTGCAGGAGGGAGATTCTTTCAAATTGCAAAAGTAGAGACATAGGCATTCAGATGACTTCAGATGTTAGAAATTTATTTAAAAGGCAAATGTGAAAGTAAGGAAGAACAGGACATCTTTTTTGCAGGCCGCATAAAGAACTGAAAAGTCACAAGAAGACATATATGGAGTAGTTAAGTTGTGAGACCTAGAACCAATCTGCCTGAGATTGAATCTTGGCATCTTTATTTACTCCACGTGTGGTCTCTGGCAAGTCACTGAACAACTTTTCCTTTGTGTTTTTCCACTTTTAAAATGAGGACGATAGGAGAAACTGTACTGTGGGATTGATAGGAAGGTTAGTTGAAACGATACACATAGAGAACAGAGAATAATGCCACTGGCTGCTGTTGACATATTAACTATTATTGCTGAGGATTAAATACATCTCTACTGATTCAATTATTTGAGCATTTTGTGAAAGCAGCTGACTTTTTATTGGCTCTGTTGGTGGTTTTCACATGAGTGACTCAGCTTAATCTCAATGATCCACAGTTTCTCTCTACTCCACTCCTTACCTCATGAGTTCTGTTTTCTCATGGTTCCGGCTCTGTTGCCTTTTCTGTGGTTTTCTCTCAGCTTCCTCATCACTCCACCGATGACCAACTGTTGCCTTCTATAAGCTCTGACAGAAAACCTGACAGATTTGACAAGTCCTAATAGAATAGAGAGTGTCTGTGTTGGGTAATGTCAACTCTAGTTCTGAATCAGCCTACAGTAGCTGGTTACACACACGTACACACATACACACAGAGGAGGTATGAGCTTGGTGAAAATTCTGTGGCTTTTTTGAAAAGAGGGAGGTATAATTTTTAGGTACCTTGCATGGAATGTCTAAGAAAGTCATGACATAGGAAGATATTTGCTATATTAAGTGAGAAAAGCAGAATACAAATTTGTGCAACATAATTAAAGCTATGGAAGGAAATGTACAACTTAAAAAATTATGATTTATATGATTCAGGGAGTGAGTCAATGCTATTTTTCTTTTCTAACCTTTAGTAGAATCAAATTTTCTCAAATGTGCAGATACTACTTTATACAATATATTTTATAAAGTCTAAATAAAAATATTTGTTAAAATGCAACCATTTCCCCATCTATAATCTATGCACAAGAAAAACAAATAGTTGTAATTATTTAGGTAATTTAGGTTGGTGATTTTATAATTGAGAAAGAAAAAAACATTTTAGACAGGATTTCTTATGTTGTTTCTTTGCCTAAGTGACACGATTAAATAGTTTTCACCATCTTTATTCTCATGAATATGAAGGCCACATAAAGTCCTTGGATCACCCTGCTTGTTCTGGACGTGCTGACTCTTCTAAACAGAGTTTAAAAAAGTCTATGCACTTGGAGAAATCTATGACATATGGCTCATAGTTTATTTCCCAGCTGTTTTCTGTTAACCTTGACTCTGAAATTTTTTTCCCCTCAAATAATTTATATATCTAGGCAGGATGCATGTCAATGGGGAGTTGTAGTTTGGATATGAGGATGTTAAGGCACAGAGCATGAAAAGAAAACAGGATTATTTTTGCAAATTATAGGTGAGAACTGTTCATAATTTTTAATTCTTTCTCACTGTCCCCCGATTTTCCTTGTCTCTCTCTTTCCTCTTTTGCTTTTCTCAAACTTGCACATATGCTGTTTTGCCCCCATCTGAATGACTTATGTTTCTGGAGTAATCCTAAACCTCTATGGGCAAGAGCGGCACCCCTTTTAAAGTCACAGGATCACAGAAGCAATTAATTAAAAACAGCAGGCTCTTACCTGATGTCTTTAGGATGACTTTTAATTATGCTGAATGCCCTACTTTTCCTAATGAGGATGTCCTGTAAACCCTGCACATGGTTTTCCCATACTGCCTTTGCAGACAAGCCCTGTGTCCAGCAGGACTGCTGTTGTTTGCCAGACCAAATCCTTTCTCTGTGACAAAGCCTGCCATTGTGTCTCCCATGCAGCCCCACTGATCTTTCCCAAAGGACCTTTTAGAACATGTGCACACTTATTTCCATTCCCTGATGTGCTGGATGCAATAATAGCCAGAGAACCATGGTAACTTGCCTTCACCCCGGACTGGGATTCAACACTGTCTGGTGTTCTCTAAAAGCCATATCTGGCAGCTGGACTCTGTGTGTGTGTGAGTGTGTGTGTGTGTGTGTGTGTGTGTCTAGTTGGGGGAGGGCAATCTCTGGTGCTTTTGTTGGAGGGTGAGGAAGGAATAAAGGGGTGAAGAAGTGACACGGTGTCAGTGTCCTCATTGACTCAGCTGTTCAGGGGCCTAATTCCAGCTCACAACTGGATGTTCAAGGCATTGAAGGAGAACTTTCCTCCTGGCTACCCTCCAAGTGTTTCCAAATGTACTTGAGAAAGTTCCATGTGATTTTTTTTCATGTAGCACCTGCTGTAACAATCCAAAAGCAACTTTTTTCTTCTCTATTATACTGTACATCTGTTATTTTGCTGACATGGAAGCTAGCATAACAATTAGATTCATTACTTGCCCAGTAAGTAGATTCCAACTAAGCTTAAAAGACCTCTGTGTATTCTTTGAGAGAACAATTTATCCAATGAAAGAGCAAATTAAAAATCCTCTCTATAAAGGTTTTGGAGGGTTAGATCAGTGACATATGATTCATATGTTTGTTTCATTTTGAGGTGGTAATGAGATGACATTAGAATGCCTAAATTATAAGACAATGAGGGATGTAGGAATCCTTTTTTAAAAAAATTAACTTTTTCTCAAGCAAAAACATATTTTGGGAAAGAACTTTTACAAACTCCTAAATTTTCTGTCTGCAGAACAATTTTAACAAACAGAGACCTTGATGGAGCGACAATTCCTTTTTTACTCCCACTTCGTCTCAATAATAAAAACAAATAGTTGCTTCTCCAGAGCTAATTTTGTTTGTTAGAATTAAAAAGCAAATCTACTTGGGGTACTTGGGTGGGGTGAAGGTGAATGAGAAAGGAAGGCAATTTGAAAACAATCTCCCCTGTTGAAGCATACATCTTGGTTTAGCCCTAGACACTGTCTTTGTGTGAGGGTGTGTGCACAATACTTTCACCAAACAGAACATCTTTGGAGAGAAAGAGCAAATAAACTAGTTATAGGGGAGCTATCCCCACTACCAAGCCCCCCAAGAGAAGCTGATAGTGGAGATATAGAAAGTTTTTATTCTCAGTAGGAAAATTTAAATTGACAGGATAAGTTTATGTACACCAAAACACAGCCAGTTTATATAGTGCAGGCTTTGTCTAAATTAGGAATGAATTCTACTTTAAACATTTGTTTCAAAATTGATTAAAAAAAACTGGTGTTTTTGTTTGTTTTGTTTTTGAGACAGAGTATTGCTCTGGCGCCTGGGGCTAGTGTAGTAATGTCACCCTAGCTTACTGCAACCTCGAACTCCTGGGCTCAAGTGATCCTCTTGCCTCAGCCTCTTGAGTAACTGGGACTACAGGCGTGCCACCCATGTCTGGCTAATTTTTCTATTTTTTGTAGAGACGGGATTTTGCTATGTTGCTCAGGCTGGTCTCAAATTCCTGACCTCAAGTGATCCTCCTGCTCCGACTTCCAAAGTGCTAGGATTATAGGCATGAGCCACTATGCCCAGCCAAAGGAAAAAAAAACAAAAACTGATAAAGCTTTTTTTTTCCTTAGAAATATTGTTAATCTTAAATTTCATCCAACATGTATAATTGAGTACCTACTATATACAAAGAGTTGTGCTAGAGGCTTCAGGGAATAAAAGTTGAATAAAATGTAGCCTTCTTGAGGTGCTTCTAGGCTAATTGCAAAAGGTGGAGGCAGGGAAGAATAACCTCTAGGACAGGGAAAAAGAAAATAAGTTGCATAGTAAAAGTGTATTTTTATAGAGGATTTAGGGCATCAATATAAAGAAAATGTACTGTTTGATGAAGGGTTAGATAGAATTTCATGGTGAATGTGGTATTTTACATTTTTCCTTGAAGAATAGATGAGATTTCAACCCATGGGTTGGGGTACTTCAGGTCCAATTAACAGGATGAGCTAAGACTACAAAGTTCAAGTTGTGTTATTTTTTCCAACTAACCCATAGATATTTAACATGTAACTTTAACCATACAGCTATGTATATATGTGTATTTTATATATGTGGTTATATATATTACATGTGGTTAATTCATGTATATATAAACTGTAACCTGAACCACCATCATGAATATTGTTTCCATGTGAAATAATTTATGAGATGATCAAAGGGAAGGAGAATAGTTTGTTTTCCGGGGTTCCAAGAAAAACTGCTGCTGTGTTTGCCATTGTAGGTATGGATGCTTAAAAATTTGAAATTTGAGAGCTATTTAAAAGCTTTGAAATATTCATTTCATGCACTCTTTCAAAAAATATCTATTGAGCCATGTCTAGGCACTGGAGAACAACAATGAAGAAAGCAAAATCCTCACTATCATGGAGCTAAGAGATAACAAACAAATGGACAAGTAAATATAGATGTCATACATCAATCAGATCTATGGGAAAAAATTAATTAGGTAAGGGGGTGGGGGTATGCTTTATATAAGTGGTCAAAGAAGACATGACATTTGAACAGAGACTTGAAGGGATGAAGGAACAAGCCATACAAATATTTGGAGGAAGGACATTTCAAGCAATAGGGGGAGCAAGTGCAAAGGCCCTGAGGCAGGAGTGTGCCTGGGGGTGTGAAGGGCAACTTGGAGACCAGTATGACGAGCAGAATGAAGCAGGGGAGAGCATTAGCAGATTAAAGTCTGAGAATTTGGGGGATAGGAGTACGATAGGCTTTTAAAGTCATAGTAAGGCCGGGCGCGGTAGCTCACACCTGTAATCCTAGCACTCTGGGAGGCCAAAGCAGGAGGATCGCTTGAGCTCAGGAGTTTGAGACCAGCCTGAGCAAGAGGGAAACTCCATCTCTACTAAAAATACAAAAAATTAGCTGGATGTGGTGGTACGCACCTGTAGTCCCAGCTACTCAGGAGGCTGAGGCAGGAGGATCATTTGAGCTAGGGAGTTTGAGGTTGCTGTGAGCTAGGCTGATGCCACCGCACTCTAGCCCAGGCAACAGAGCAAGCGTCTGTCTGAAAATAAATAAATAAATAAGTAGAGTCATTGTAAGCACTTTGTCTTTTCCCCGGAGTGCAATGGAGATATTGGATGGTCCTGAACAGAAGAGTGACATGCTCTGACTTATATTTATTTATAATACATGTGTGTGACTTCAGCCAAGGTGGCAGTGGCAGAATGGGAAGAAGTGGGCACAGTCTGGAATATTTTGAAGGAAGAGCTTTACCAATTAATTAGAAGTGGAGAATGAAAGAAAAAGAAGAATCAGGAATAACTTGAAAAATTTTTGGCTTAAGCACCTGGAAGGAAGTAGGAAAGGAAGGGAGTAATGGGGAAGCCATAAAGCAAAGCTGAACAGTAACCTACAAAGTTGACCCCAAAGTTTCTCTGATACTTTCTGAGAGGTGGTAGTTTTTCCTGAGAGTGATGATGGCCAGACTCCCTGGCCCACATCACTTGTGCAACCGCCGCACTGCCACCCTCACGTGTGAAACCCCGAGTTCTTAAAGCACAAAAGCTGCAAGGGCCTTTGTACAAAGACTTGATGATACGGAGGAGGACAAATACATTGTGAGTTTTCAGTTATTTCACATACTGCAGGTTAACGGTCCACACAATTTTATTTATATGAACCTTATTTTCTAGTGTGGCAAGTGAAAGATGATGATAAACAAATAAACAAGTAAACATAGGATATGTCAGGTGCTACATGGCCACTGGAGATCTTTGCTCAGCTAGTCTCATATCCTCTAAAATAACACATTCTTGTTTCATGACTGAATTAACACTTAGAGTAGTGCTGTCCAACAGATACATAATGTAAGCCACAAGTATAAGCCACATATGCATTAAGAAGGAATAAGGAACAGGTGAAATTAATGTTTATATATTTTATTTTATCTGATATATACCAAAGATTATCATTTCAACATATAATTAGTATAAAATTATCAGTGAGATATTTTACATACTCTTCATACCAAATCTTCAAAATCCACTGTGCATTTAATACTGAGAGTGTGTATTTTATACTTATTCAGACAAGTGGTCGATAGCCAATGATGGCTAACTGCTAGCATATTGCACAGCATAGATAGTTCACAGAGGTGGGGCCAATTCTTCTGCATTTGGGAACTACAAAGAATGATCCAAGTCTTCCTGTATTTAGATAGTTTTAGCTTATGTCATAGATATATTAAAATACATAGTCTACAAAGTTTAATTATAAGATATTTAGATAGAGCTAGACATAGCACTACATTGTCCTGTCAAAGGCATGGTTCATTTGACAACAACCCAGTGGAAAAAAATATTTTTCCCTTCTCCCACTTTTTCACTTTTGGGACTATATCTTGCAAATGAAAGAGGATGAAGGAAGTCTCATTTCGGGTTTGTATATGTGTTTGTGCATATGTGAGTGTTTGTGTGTCTGTGTTCTGTGAGAGACGGGTGGCACTGTAGTCTAATGGAAGTCATAGGGCCATGAAAGTATTGGTATAATTCCTGGCCCAAGGACATAGCAGAATGTGGCTTCCTGCCTGTCATCCCAGTGTGGAGCAAGCAGGATAATTATCTATGTTAAATAAAAGCTATCATACATTCCTGAGTTATATGAGGATAGATTCCTTCCAAAAGAGAATGAGTCTTGAAGCTCTGTAACAATGATCATTAGGTATACAAATTATTTGTGGCCAAAAATAAATTTGTTTTGGGTACAGGGGATATTTAATATAATGGAATTGTGACCCTTAGAAACACACAAACTTGTAATCATTAGTTTGAGAGGGAAATGCTAAAATACAGGGTCTAGGAAAGTGGATGGATTGAATGGGGAAGAAAAACACAAATGCTAGAAGGTATCCAGAGACGGAAGTGAGAGGACTTACCCTCCTTTGCTATTTTGCCCAAGATCAGCCCTACCCCAGCACCCAGCCCATGTGCAGGGGGCCTGCAGCTCCCCAGCCCCTCTCCCAGCAGAGGGGGCCACGGCAGGGTGGGTGGGTAGGAAGGAACGGGGGCAAGCTTATCTCTCACACGTGCTACCAACTAGCAAGTCAAGAGTTATGGATAGCTCCTTTTTACAACAAAATTACAACTAATTGAGCACAACCAGTTATAGATTCCTTTGTTCCTTCTCCACTCTCACTGCTTCACTTGACCAGCCTTTAAAAAAAAAAATTAAAAATTAAAAAAAAATACAATATACCACAATGGAGCTTATTAGTCTTGTTAATTGATTAATCTAATGGCCTGGGGGGAAGGAGGAGAGCAGACATTTGGGGCCTACTCTGTACTGGGTACTTTACACAGGCCATTTTGATTCACCGTCACTTATTTATTTATATTTGTTTTAAAATGTTTTTAATTGCACAGATGATAAGTGAATACATGCTTATTATAAAAAGCAATTATATATAACTCCAATGTATAGATGAGACCACTGAGTTTCAGGGAGGGTGAGCAATTTGGTATGTGGTAGATATTGGATTGGAAACTAAACTTGATCTTTATCAGAGGAGCCTCCTGAATGCATTAGATAAGCTATGGATATTTTAATGTGAGGTGAAAGGAGGGTGTGGAGTGAGAGCTACTTCTGGGGACAGTGTGGGGCAGGGCAAAGGGCAGAGCTCAAATGAGGACACCATTGGCGCTAATTGTCAGATTCATGTCTTCCTCTCTCTTGGCTTTCTTGGGTGTCTATCCAGGTGATAATTCTTGCTTGTTCTGTGGAGCCAGAGAAATAATGTAAAGGACCTTCTTTAAGCTATAAAGTATGTTAATATGATATCATATGTTAATACTGCTAATAATAATGTATAGAGCTTGATGTATTTAAGAGTACAGAGCAAAAGTGGAGGCTTTGGACAGCTATTGGGCAGTATGTGATTGATATCTTGAGGAGAGAGAAAAAAAACAAACAAAACAGAGATTGATAGGTACAGGGAAGGAAGCCGGAAGTTGCAAAGATACACATCCCATTCTTACCTGTGTTGCCCCAGTCCTGATTGTTTCTCTTTCAATTTGTTCACTAGATCTTGATGGAATGCTTTTCAAGTCAGACACTGAGTAGACACTGGTGGTAGCAAGATGAACGATAGTGATCCCTATCCTGGGATTAGGGAGACAGTCCGATGGCCAGGAAGGGTTTATGTGCTTCCCAGGAAACTTATCTGGGAAGCAAGGGTTGGGCCCAGTGAAGCAGGTACCGTACAATCTAAATTACTGGCCATGTAAGGAAAGGAAGAACATGCAGGAAAATACGATAGGCTTTTAAAAAGACACAGGGGATCCCGTCTGAAACAAACAAACAAAACAAACAATGCAATACAGAGTGTGTAAACAGAGCTTCCAAAAGATTATAATGGGAGAGCAATTGTTTATCTTTGCTTTGCTTAAAAGACTTCAACAAAGAGTTTCTTTGAATATGGAACTGTCTCAGTGCTCTTAAACATAAGTTCATAGATGACGAACCACTTAATGGAGAGCATTGTGGGGAAACAGCCCACAATGAGAAACTAGGATTCACTGTTAAAAGAAGATCAATCAGGCAAGAAGATAAAGGATTTCTGAGAAGATAATTTAAGTCAATGGGGACAATTTCAATACAATATATAAAAATAAAACTTTTGTCAAGTTTCAGTAATTCATTCTTCACCCAGCATGAGTTATTCTTGTATCGGATACCTATAGATGTGAGGGTACATTTAGGACAAGCTGAAAGAATTTTAAAAAATTGTAATGTATGCAATTATAGTTTTTTCTACTTGCAAATATGCAGCCATCTCCACAGAATTCTTCTTGTATTTAACAACCTTTTATATATTGCAACAGATATTTTTGATCGTTGGAATTTGAGTGGTATCTGCCCAATTTTAAGCTACTCTCCTGTTTCTAGCCTTGTATCACTCCTTCATTTTTGAAGAAATACATCAGATCTCAGAACCTTGACACTGGGTTGGGAGAGTCCACATGCCAGACAACGTTGATCTTATCGAAGCTTTACCAATATCCAGCTATTTTGGCAATTTATTTATCCTACTTTTCCTCTTAATTAAAATGAGAGTATATGATTTTATAATTTCCAGTGATCTGACAAGTTCCAAAATCCTATTCTATTTTCTGTTTCAGATGCTGTTTTAAGATGATCATGAATTGCTTAATATTTATACCTAAGCATACCTCTTCTTCCAAGCAGGTTTTCAAGGAAAGCCAAATTGAGATGCACAAATAATAGCAGAAGTGGAGTTTCAAGGCTTTCTCTCTTCTCTTTTTTTTTTTTTGTTATTTTGCTTATTTTGACTTCTTAACTTCACTCTGATTTCTTTGAAGCTATATTATTGTTCTTGCTGCCATGGACCCCTTTAATTTTTTATTGAAAAAAAAATTTTTTGTTGTTGTTTTTTGAGACAGTCTCACTCTGTCGCCCAGGCTGGAATGTTGCAGCATCAGCCTAGCTCACAGCAACCTCAAACCCCTGGACTCAAGTGATCCTCCCATCTCAGCCTCCCAGAGTGCTAGTATTACAGGCATGAGCCATCAAGCAACAGGCAGGAAAAAATATATATATATTGAGTACCTGTGCGCCTTTCATAACCTCTCCGATGAGACTCTGGAACATCTCACCCCATTGTCCAACCTGACAACCACACTCTTCAATACTCCAGGTCTTGTTTCCTGGATGTTCTCTGCAACCCTGTCCATCCTTTAAAGCCAATGGCAAATATCACTTCCTCTGCAAAGCCTGCCCTAGAGAACTTCAACTTTTGCATTTGTCACATTTCACTGTAATTATTTGTTTACACATCTGTTTCCTCAACTAGACTCAGAGTTCCCTGAGGTCAGAAATCTTGTCTTAGTCAACTTTGCAGTTTCCTGTTGGCCGCAGAGGCCAGAAGAGTGGCCCTCCCTCAGCAAGCATGTAGCCAAGCTTAGGAAGAGTTTTCCTGCCTCCTGCCTCCACGTTGCCCCTTTTTCTCCTTCCAGTGGCTTTGTCTTTCTTATCTGCTTCTAATTCCTGTTATCTTGGCAGCATTGTTTATATCTTTGTGAGTCATCTGAAAACAATTTTTAATCAATTTGGAGGGTTTCATGAAGAAAACATTCATCTATGTATCCCTAGGGCTTAACAAGTACTGGTACCTGGAAGATAGTAAGATATTAAATAAATTTATATTTAATAAATGATATAACAATAGAAATATTTTAGTACTGCCATGGACTATACACTGTCCTATGCATTTATATGCATTAACTCACTTAATTTTCCTAATTTAGGGGCAGAAACTATTATCATTCCCATTGTATATGCAGGCTGAGCATCCCTAATCTGAAAATCCAAAATCTGAAATGCTCCGAAATCCGAAACTTTTTGAGTGCCGACACGATACCACAAGTGGAAAATTCCACACATAAGTACTTAACCCAAACTTTGTTTCATGCACAAAATTGCTAAAAATATTTTATGAAATTACCTTCAAGTTATGTGTATAAAGTACATATGAAACATAAATGAATTTTGTGTTTAGACTTGGGTCTCAGCCCCAAGATATCTCATTAGGTCTATGCAAATATGCCAAAATTGGAAAAAATACAAAATCTGAAACACTTCTGGTCTGTAGCATTTCAGATAAGGGACACTCAACTTATATAAGGAAACTGAGGCTCAGAAAGTTTAAGTAACTAGTGTAGGTTACACAATTTGAAAGTGGTAGTCGGTTTTCAAACAAAAAGGTGATACGTATGACAGGGAGAAGCTAATTTATTTCTCAGTTAAATCATCCTTAGGATTTCATAGATGAAAGTTATCCTTGTTAATTTAATACCTAAGGACCATGGCTCAAGTATAATTTTGGTTTTACATATAAGTTGATATGTAGTGTTTTGTTCTTTAATCTATAAATCTATATTTTATGGGAGTTTCTTTGGGAAAATATCAGCCAATGGCTGCTGTATTCCTTATATCTTTGGGTAATACGGACAGCAGGGGCACATACCTGAGCAGCCCATGGCTCTGTCTCTTACGACAAATGTCCCAAAGGCAGCATGTGAAACCCTTTGATAATGCAAAAAAAATGTGAGATCAGCAGCAAATTTCCTAATCCTCATATTAACCTGGGCTGTGCAGCATAAATGGTGCTCCTCCAATGATTTCTTTTTTAAAAAATTAATTAGCTGATTTTTTAAATTGACAAATAAAATTGTATTATTTATCATGTACGACATGATGTTTTGAAATATGTATGTGTTGTGGAATGGCTAAACTGAGCTAATTGACATATGCATTACCTCACGTACTTATCGTTTTTTTATGGAGAGAACGAACAACTCCCAGTGATTTCTTAACTGAGTGACTGAATATCTGCAAGGATCCTGAGTGCCAGGTCTCTAGGCAAAGTGGGTCTCGCATGGAGGAGGAGCAAGAGGAAAAGTTTCCTGCCCCTTTCTTGCCCTCTGGGCCAGCTTTCTCAAGGAGTTGTTGCTTTTCGTAATCTTACCACCCCTTCTCACTTCTGAATCTCTACTCCTGTTCAGGCCAGTATCACTCTGCTGGCTCTGTGCCTCAGTTTCTTTCTCTGTAAAAAGAACACAATAATAGTAAATGATCCTGGTTCAAAATAGAACAGGAGTAGGCTGATTCCAAAGCCCATGTTCCTTTTTAAGCAGCAAATGGAGAATGTGGCTCCTGTGCTCCTGATGTGAGAGGAGGTTGCCAAGGGAACTGCTGGGGGAGGGTGACGCTGGCCATAATACCCATTCTCAGCTAACAGCCAGATTGTAACCCCTATTGCATAAACATTCTGAATGTGCTACCAGTACAATGACATCATTATATTATGTATGTTTGAATCATTCATTGAATATTTTTCTATGATAATCTTAGGTTCTAATCTGTGCTCTTGTATATTAAATATGGTATTCAGAAGAGGGATGGTTGACCCCTACCACACCAGATAAAAAAGCAGAATGACACTGAGTCACTCCTAGGTGGAGCAATGTTGGCTAATTTGTCACTGATGACTTTCCCTGCAATAAAATCACTGCAGTCCTAGGAGGGAACTTGGTAGCCATATAATCCCTTTCTTAGCTTCTCAACCATCACAAGCAGATAAGGAGAGCAAGCCTAGGTAGTGATTAGAGGACTTGAATGAGGGGGTTTAGAGCCAGTTTCCATTCCTGACTCTGTCATTTGCCATTAGTTGACTAGTTGACCATGGATGAATCTCTTACCCTTTAAAACACTAAAGTGGTGTTTTCTGAATTCAGTGAGTTTTAAAAACTTTTACTCTCCCATCCCTGCTTTGTAAGCAGTGAAGGAGGTGGACATATGCTTTACAAATGGCTTTGCCATTTCTCCAGTGAGAGGAATTTTCTAAATGACCACCCTCAGGCCAAGCTAGCTGGGTTTGTAGACAAGGCTGCATACATCATTCATCTCAGTGGCATTCTCATGGAACGAAGGATTGCAACTCCGAGGGAAAGACAGATGTAGCATAGTTTATCCTAGTTACTTTTGAGTGGGATGGAGAGTCTCATCTGATTCAAATTACTTTGGATAAATCCAGCCCCCCAGAGATTCATCCCTTTGGGTTAATGAGCTAACACCTCTGAGAATGTTAACGCACTGGAGCTCTATCCATCCTTCACACCTTTTTTTTTTTTTTTTTTTGAGACAGAGTCTCACTTTGTTGCCCTGAGTATAGGGATGTAGCATCAGCCTAGCTCACAGAAACCTCAAACTCCTGGGTTCAAGCGATACTCCTGCCTCAGCCTCCCGAGTAGCTAGCTGGGACTATATGTGTGCCCTACAACACCTGGGTAATTTTTCTATTATTAGTAGAGACGGGGTCTTGCTCTTGCTCAGGCTGGTCTTGAAGTCCTGACTTCAGGTGACCCTCCCTCCTCAGCCTCCCAGAGTGCTAGGATTACAAGCATGAGCCACCAATCTGGCCCCATCCTTCACACCTTAATGTGACTTTGTTGAATGTAGATAATGAGGACATCCTGACTGAGGTAAGGATCAGCCCAAGTGGGGAGCTGACACCAAGGCTCTGTCCTCCCCAAGAGCACCCCAAGGAAGAGAAAGCATGATTAAGGGTAAAAAGAGATTAAAGAACAATAATGGCAAAATCGAGTTATTGCACTATTTCCTAAATCCTAAAGGTAGGATTATTGAGCTAAGTAGAAAGATATACTTCATAATTATATATTTAGTTTTAGTTTCTCCTTCTCTTCCTCATTCTTCTCTTATTCTTCTTGGGAAAACTAAATCAGTGTTTTCTAAAAGAAAATTCTTGAGTCCCAAGTGACCAAAAGCTTTGCTTTGGCTGAAAACAGGTATAAAGTCAGTTATGAGCTCTATCTATTAAGGACAAAGACGTTTGTTATGGCCTCTTTCATGCAAAGAAAACTGGGAAATTTTCACTATTTCAAATGGAGATTTTTAAAAAACAGCTTTATTGAGATAATTCATATACAGCTAATTCAGATATACAGCTAATACAGATAATTCATATGCAGCTATTTAAAGTATACTTGGTTTCTGCTGGGCACAGTGGCAAGGGCCTATACTCCCAGCTACTTGGAAGGCTGAGGTGAGGAATTAATTGCTTGAGCCCAGAAGTTTGAGACCAGCCTGGGCAACACAGGGAGACTTCATAAAAAGTCTTAAAAAATTTAAAAAGAAATTAATAAAGTATGCTTGGTATATTACATTATTAATTTTTAAAAATTGTAGTAATAAAATTTGCCATTTTAACAGTTTTTAAAGTGTAGATTGAATAGTGTTTTTAAATCATTTTTTATAGGGGAGCTCTGTGACTTACCTCTTGCTCATAAAGATGGCTCTAAAAAGAGAATAAAAGCATTGGAATGTAAAAGATCACTTGAAAAGACCACTGAAATAGACTCTCCTATAAATGAGCAGCAACCCATTAATTAGTCTTGGGAGACTCCATCAGCAGCCGGGTGCCTGTGACCCCCGGGGGCCGTATAGATCCCAGGTGCCCTGGGCATCATCTGCCCAGAAATGCTGCTCCTGGGTCATTACCACCAAGAGATACTGTTCAAAACAGCTTCCCCTCACCTAGCAAAGTTCTGGGTGTCAAGTGTCTGGGAAACTAAATCCAATTAGAGGCAACTGAATGGAGAAGGGGAGCCGGCAGAGGAAGGATCTATTCTAAATGAAGATGGGAGGCAGACAGTGACTAGGGAAGGAAGGTGAGCAAGGAATTCCTCCCAGGGCCTGGAGCTTCCGGAGGAGACCTGGTTGAAGCTCAAGAAATAGCTGCATATTTTAAATTGTGGCATGAAGATGGCACTGTGATTATTGAAATGTTTCCTAAAAGGGGGCTTTTGCTATTCTCAGTCTCAGAGAACTCCCCTCAGCTTCTCCACCACCCAAATCATGTCTGTGGGCCCCTTGGCTTCTCCTGCACATGACCCTTCTGTGGGGTGATTTGGTTTCCTCTCCTTTCTGTTATGTCCTGCCTGGATCTCGACGTCATTTATTTGTCTGTTTGTCACATGTAGTGTTCTTGTTTTCTTCTTTAACTTTTCATGTAAATGTCCTGTTTCCCCTGATGGGATCACAGACCCTCTAACAGGAGGCACCTTTTTTATAATTTCAGCACCCTCACAGCTCTTAGCAGGACACCGTGCCTGTAGTACTCGAGCAGTTTTCACCAGGAGTTTTCATCAGAATCGTTTGGTGAGCTTTTTCCAAAATAGTTGTGCCCAGTCCATATCATAAGGGCCCTGGCTTAGAATGTCAAGAAAGCGCTCGAGGTGATGCTATGCTGTGTGGCTCTAGTACTCAAACTGTTCATTGCCATTGACAGCCATTATCTGCGGCTTCCTTGGTTCAAGCTTTCACAGTAGCATAACTTTTATATTTTACCCAAGTTTTTGAGTGAAAAGAATAATAGCTAACAATTCCTGAACACTGCCTGGGTGCTGTCTTAAGTGTTTAACAGACATGATCTCCTGTAATTCCCGCAACAAATCTGAGAGGAAAGTACCCTTATTATCTAAGGGTACTTTAGATACTAAATACAATTTTCTTAGATATCTAAGAAAATTGAAGTTTGAAAATATCCAGTAACCTGTTTGCCCAATGTCATATGGCTGGTAAGTAGCAGAGTCAGGACTCTAACCCCGACCCCAGCCCTCCTGGTGAGTCACGATGCTGCGCTAAGAGGACAGATTCGAAGCGAGCACCTCTGGTCCTGTCTGCTGTGGAAAAGTCACTGACATCAAGAGGTGTATCAGTAAAGCTCTGAGCTGGGGCAGCCCTGAAATGCTGTTATTCCTGCCCTCCATAGGCTGTGTCAATCCAGGGGCAGCGAGTGGCCTACTAACTCTACTACCAGGTAGGCTCCAACAAGTTCTGTAATAAAACTACCAATAAGGCAAAGTAGAGGGAATTTTTACAATTTAAACTTCTTAACAGCTAGATGAATTTGTCCTAGATTGCAATTAAAAACAGACCTGGGTAAAAGGATACACACTGTGAAAATCTATCTTTTTAAAGAAAAGCTTATTTTGTAATTTCTAATACCTCACGCTGTGTAATAGTAAGCTAGGAGGCCTTCAAGGTCTCCCATGGCAGCTTTGAGTAAACAAGGCTTGCCCCACGCCCGGAGCAAACACACTGGTCCTCCCAGTACTGTTGTAATTAGTCTGTTTACTCAGAACACTTGAAGCCAAGTTTACAGGGCTGCTAACTAAAGTCTTGCTCACTTAAGTGCTGCCCACTTTTCTACAAGAGATGTCAATTACCTCTTTGCAGATCGTATGAGATTCTTGGCAAAATGGCAGGCAGCTGTCAATGTAAATGCAAGAGGCATCACATAACTCAGGAAAGGCAGAGGTATTTGCAGAAATAAACCTTCAACCTCCAAGGAGAGTAACAAGCCTTAGGTTCCTTCATCTGTTGCATCAGCAAAGTTCATGAGGCTCAAGAAAGATTATTAATCTTTTTTAGATCCCATGACCTCTCTATACCTTCTAAAATTCCCCTTTTTTGACATTGTTTGCCTCTATCTTCAAAAAGTGCTGAAGCATTTATGGCATTCTACACTGTGTTATTTGTGAAAATACTTGTAAAATTATTTTTGCTACTCAAAGTACAGTAAAAAAGTGAATTTTTAAAACATAATTTAATGATAGATTCAGAAGTCAGAATTGGAAAAGAAATAATCAATTCAGGATAGGTATTACATGTTAACCCAAAATAGTTAGGTTAGCAGAACACCCACATCAGTGTTTCTTAAACTGTGAGCCTCAAATCTCCTGCTTCAAAATTACTTAAAAAAACAAACTAACAAACAAAAACTCCACCAAAGTTCATCTGAACTCAACTCCCTTGGAGGAGAGTGCTGTTATCTGAATTTTTTTTGTCAGCTTCCTATGATTCAGTAGTATATTATGGATCTTTCTAGTCTCTTCTAATTATAGATGATGGGCTGGAATAGCCACAATTTTGGGCAGCCACACTTTCCCTCATGACTGTTCTTTGGCCACAATAGACATTTCTTACATTTTGTGTGTCACCACCCCAATGGGAGTCTGGTAAGCCTACACATTCCTTCTCACAATAATGTTTATAAGTGTATAAGTAAAACACATGGGATTATGAAGAAACTAGTTATATTGAAATACATTTATCAAAAACTCTAATATAAGCTGAGCATGGTGGTGCATGCCTATAGTCCCAGATACTCAGGGGGGGTGAGCCCAGAAGCTCAAGACTGTGGTGTCCTATGAGTGCACCTGTGAATAACCGCTACCCTCCAGACTGGGCAACATAGCAAGATCCTGGTTTTAAAAAAAAAAAAGTTAAATGGTAACATCTGCTTTTTTTTTTTTTTTTCAGCTTATTATGGGGGTACAAAAGTTCAGGTTATATATATTGCCCATGCCACCCCATGCCCCCAAGTCTGAGCTTCAAGCGTGTCCATTCCCTAGACAGTGCACATTGCACTCATCACGTAGGTAGGCACCCATCCCCTCCCCCCACCCCATCCCCCCCCAGTCAGAACTTCAAGCGTGTCCATTCCCCAGACAGTGCGCATAGCACTCATCATGTAGGTATACACCCATCCCCTCCCCAACATCTGCTTTTTTGATGAATGTATTAACTAATAATACCTAGTGGTAGAGCTAATGACTACAAAAATTTCAAAGTGACGAGCATAAATGAAATTTTGATGTATCTTTCATAATTGATACATCCATGATTTCTATAAATGATTTCTATTTCTATTATTGGTATTGCTAATGCCACTGGCTTGTTGCCTACATTCAAAATAGAAGGAAATGCTAAATGTTTAGAGGTTAGTAGAAATAAAGATGTGTTTTTTTTTCCTCGTCTGACATCTTGAGCTTCTTGAATTCTAACCCTGAGTTTATGTACCACCTGGTTAAGATTTCTGGTTTAGAAAGGGGTGGATGGTACAGTCATGTGAAAACTTCGGTTGCTTCCCAGTTCAAACAGGTCACTCCTAAAAAACTTCTTCTTAGTAAATTAGAGAAGATCAATCTACTAAATATATGACATGGCAGGGCAGCAGTCTCATAAAGATGTTATTCTTATTTGCCCTGGAATTGTGTTAGGTGCCTGATTTCTTAGAGATGTTTTACCTCCCTGCATTAGAGACTGACTGTGATGTTACAGACAGATGTTGGATGGAAGATCTGAATGCCCCTCAGACAGCTGTTCCTCTCGGACCATTTGTTTTCAAGATCCCTGAAACAGGCTAATTCCTCCCTGGCTTCTCACACTGAGTTGAAGAAAGGGTACAAAAGATTGCTTAAAGTATGCTGGTAGAAGCTTAGTCCTGGGCCCTAGGGGCAGAGGTCAGAAATAAGAATGTGAAAATAAACCACAGTGTATTTATTTTTAAACCCTCCCCCAGAGGCCCTCAGCTGTGGTTGCCTCACTGTGGTGGCAGAAGTGCTGAGAGCCCAGAGGATGCACCTAGTCGGTGCAGATGACTTTGCACACACGTGCTCCCGCCATGGTACGGAGTTGCTGAGTGAATGTGGGTCCTTCAGGGTGACCCCTGCTGTTCCCTTAGAAGTGACCCCTCTCGATGGCCTCCTGATGGTGGGGTGTTCACCAGGGGTGATAAAGGCACACTGAGTGAGGCCTGGGGAAACAGGGTTCCAGTCTTGGCACTGATGCTGTGCTATAGAAGCAGCGCCTTTTCTATCGCCCAGCTTTTAGTTCCTCAAGGGAACCCAATCAAGGTTGAATTCAAGATTGAATCCTCAATCAAGGGGGTTATATTGAGTACTCTTTGCATTTAGCGATTATATTCGTCTGCTAGGGCTGCCATAACAAAGCACCACAGATTGAGCAGCTTAAATAATAGAAATTTACTGTTCTGGAGGCTAGACGTCTGAAATCAAGGGTTGGTTCCTTCTGAGGGCTGTGAGGGAAGGATCTGTGCCAGGCCTCTATCCTAGCCTGGTAGATGGCTGTCTTCTCCCTGTATTTCTTCACGTTGTCTTCTCTCTATGCATATCTGTGTCTAAATTTCCCTTTTTTATAGGGACACCAATCACATTGGATTAGAGCCCACGCTAATGAGCTCACTTTAACTTGTTTACCTCTATAAAGACCCTATCTTCAAACATTCCAATGTACTAGAGGACTTCAACGTACAAATTTTGTAAGCTGGGGGCAGTTGGACACAAGTCATCCCCTAACAGTGATTTTTCAGATTTCCTTTGCATTAGATGTTCTTAGATGATTGCTCAGATCTCCTGTAGGTGTAGCAATAAATTCTGAGATGTTTTGTACAAGGAAGCAGCCAGAGTATTGGTTTCCAAGGCACTGAAAGGACATAACCAGTCTTTGGCAGCTCTCTGCAGTAGCCAGAGAAGATTTGTTTGGAAATACACATTCCTTACCACAGAAAGAAGAGGCTAGAAAAATGTGAGTCTCTCCCTTGGGAAATCACAGACAGAACATCCAGAAGTGCAGGAGCTGCTGAAGGCAGACTGAGAAAGTCTTCCCTGTGACAAATCTAATTCCAGGTTGGTTCAGACTCACTGTTCAGGGGGGCGGCAGAAGGGTAAAGAGCAGGTTCCCATCCACAGGAAGGGTCATGTTCCCAACTGACCTTTGCCCTTTCAGCCCCACCTTAAACACACAGAGCCAAGCAACTCTTAGTTAGGGAGCTGGCACTAGCTTTTAAATGCTTACCCTGGATTTTAGCAGTTAAATTGCTGGGTGTTCCTGTAGTGTGTTATTTACTCTACAGCACTTTATCTGTGTATATAAACCATCTACTTAGTTTTCCTGCCAACTTCAGTGTGGGATAATTGAAATTAAAAAAAAAAAAAAGAAACCATGTGCCAAAGTCTGAAGTTCTCATCTATAAAACAAAAAAGGGAAAAAACAGCTGAATTTCTAAGCTAAAACATATTGTATCTGGTGCAGAACAATTCTAAAATAATTTTTCAAACAAAATCAAAATGAGGAAATGTCTTCTAATTATCAAGGAATTTTTTATAATTGATAGAATAGAATAGAACTATATAAAATCTTAGTGATTTGATTTCATAAATGTTTTCTTATTTACTTATCACGTTATCATGTATATACACAACAATCTATGAATGTGAACAATTAAAAATTATCTAAAATTATATTATACTACAATGAGGAAAAAAAATTTTAGATTTATTTGGCCCGTGAATTTTCAACTTCTAAATTTTTATACTAAAATCTATCTAAAACTCTGCTTTAAGCATTCTGTTTTTCCTCCCACAAATAAGACCATGTCAGTTCTACCTGACATGCTTCCTTAACTTCTTTTTCCAAATTGAGTTCAGTGATTTTGTTCTCATTTAGGCTCTGCACAATCTGTAATTCAACTTGATCTCTTTTATTTCTTAGCTTTTATCCTTGTGTGTGCTTTTGGGAATATCTTTCACTTTTATATACTTTTTTCTTTGTGCTTTATTTTTGTTACTCATATAAAAAGTAGCTGTAATTTATATACCCAGTAGTCTCTTTTTTACATATTTCTAATGCTAAACTCCTCAACACTTTTCTGCAGCTCTGCTTTGCTTGTTAGGCACTCTAGTTTTTGTTTGACCTAAATTGTAAGCACCTCAGGGCAGGCATTTTGTCACTTTGTAATATGTGCTAGACACTTCTTACCAGACTGAGTAATCATAATATGCAAATTAATATGATTAGATTATAAATTTGTGAATGATAGTATGTCCTGCAGATAACATTATATAACTAGGTTAGGGTGTGGTCAAGAAGCACAGAAAGCTAGAGGGAGAGAAAGTAATTAAGCAAAGGCAAAGTTGGAAATAAGTTTAAGAAAAAAGGCATGGGAGCCCAAACCTCTTGCACTGTGGGTATCAGTGGCAAAGAGAAGTTGCAGGCAGACTCTCAAGCTCTGGAGAAGACTTAATCTGTCAGAGGTGTGCCAAATAGGCTAAACTAACCATCCAACAAAAAAGGAAGCCCCTTTCTGCTCAGTTAGGCCTTGTTGGAAACTGTAAAAGAAAAACTATTTCTCAGGTACAGAAAGTTCATGAATGTTTGAAAAACATCGTGGTAATAGACTGTCCTGCTTGGAAACTGATCCGACTAGTCTGTGATCCAGATGAACTTCTTCCCCGTCTCTACACAGTCATGGCTATAATCACCATGTCTTACAGGAGTGTGGAAAGTGACAAATTAGAAACTGAAATTTGGAGACATTCCTCTTATCTAGTGTCAGGTCATTTCTGGTCACTTCCTTACCATCTTTATTACATCAGCTGAACAGCTATCTCCTCAATACTTACATGTATCTGGCGACCAATTTTACAAGTATCCAAAGAAGCCTTTTCCATTCCCCCTCAAAAAACAGAATAAGATAAATGAACAGAAAATTCTTAAAAATGTATTAGAATAAGGAGTTCAGAAATTAGAGATATAATAATGTTTATGGGATGGAAAAAAACCCTCCTCAGGGAGGTTGCTTATGGGGCCTATGGCTTCTGTGAATGCACTTTCCAGTTATTTCCTCTGGGCTGTTGCTGCAGCCACTCTGAAAGTTGTGGATCTGTGTCACATCTCTATCCCCTGGAGGGAGACGAGGATAAAATTGCTGCTCAGATGCCGGAGGATCTTTGATGCCAAGGCAAAGCTAGGCACATGTTTGGCTGTGAAAGTGCTCCCGAATCTGTCTCCCCTGGGGGTTTCATGTTCACAAGGAATTAAAGGGGTGGCCACACAGGGTCTGCAGGGGCTATCACCTGGGCTGACTCAGGCAGCAGAAGAGTTAGGGACCCTGACACTACCATGTGACCTGGCTGGGAGGATGTTCACAGCCTCTGCTGAGGTCTGGGGAAGATCTCTCTCTGGAGGAACAAACAGGCACAAGAGCACATAAAGGTGGCAAAATGAAGGATGCTAACTTTTCAGCTTTCCTGCTAAGCTGTCTGAAGTGGCTAGAGGGCTAGAGGAGCTTCACTAAACAGGTCTGGCAAATCTCCATGATGCTAGCCCATTAGGGGCTTTAGTCTACTTTTCAAGATAGCCTAAAGTAAAACAAAATAAAAATAATATAGGGTATGCCCAGAACCCTGTGGGAGAATGCTATACTTTTGGGTGGTTTAAGAAAGGGTGAGAAGCTAGCTTAATATCTTTGAGGACAAAATGAGCATGTGTTAGCATGAAAATTGAAATAAGGATCAAAACCAAGGAAACTCTGATTTAATGTCTTTCCTGTTTATTGTCTTTGGATGAATGCTACATATCATTTAAAAAGTTCCTTAATGAATCAATCAGAAAATTTACACTCTGAAAATATTATATGGGATTAGTAGTTCTGTCGTTATTTCTGCCTTAGTAATATACATAACTAGAACATCAAGAGTGCAGAAAAATGGAACAGTTCTCCCTCGCTATAATTAGGCTTTGTCCTCTCATACCAAATACTGCTAGTTTAAAATTTTTTTTCTTGCCTTGCTTTATATCATTGTTTGTTACATATTGTAATTTATTTCTTATAAAACAAACCACAACATGCATGATTCAATTGGTATTATTTTACATCCTTGAAATGAAGTCTAAGAAATTGTACTTTAAAATTCTCAGTTATAGGGCCGGGCACAGTGGCTCACACCTGTAATCTCAGCACTTTGGGCAGGAGAATCACTTGAGGCCAGGAGTTTGAGACCAGCCTGAGCAACAAAGTGAGACCCCATTTCTATTAAAAAAAAAAATAGCTGGGTGCAGTGGTGTGCTCCTATAGTCCTGGCTATTTGGGAGGCTGAGGCAGAAGGATTGCTTGAGCTCAGAGCCCTGGAGAGGCTGCAGTGAGCCGTGACCATGTGATCAGGTTGCTGCAATACAGAGAGACCATGGCTCAAAAAAAAAAAAAAAAAGAAGAAGAAGAAAAAGAAAAAATTAAAGCCACTGATCTCAAGTGACCAAATAGAAATTATTAAAATTGGGGATATTTTAAGGTATATTACCAAGAACAGTATCTTTTCTTTTCTTTCTTTTTTTTTTAAGAGGCAGCATTTTGCTCTGTCACCCAGGATAGAGTGCAGTGGTGCAATTATGGCTCACTGCAGCCTCAAACTCCTGGGCTCAAGTGAAGCAGTCTTCCTGTGTAAGTAGGACTACAGGCGTGTGCCACTATGTTCTGCTAATTTTTTTATTTTTTGTAAAAACAGGGTTTTGTTATGTTGGCCAGGCTGGTCCTGAACTCCTAGCTTCAAATGATCGTCCTGGCTTGGCCTCCCTAAGTGCTGGTATTACAGGCATCAACCACTGCGCCTGGCAAGAATAGTTTTAAGGAAAAGTTATCACAATTTCTATAGTTCAATTTCTGAACAAGATGTTTTTAAATTTTTGACAATTATTACATCCTTTTGAGGAGGCCTTAGAAGATAGGATTGTTATTTCTATTTGTAAGCATATTTGAAATTTAGGTGGTTTGAAGTAAGTCATTTTGTGTTTTGTTACTTAAAGCAGTACCTTCATAGATGTTTCTAAAAGAACCAAAAGGAATACTGTTTATCTTACAATTTTCTTATTTTCTTTTTGTGCATGTGGTTTTAGATTAGGCACAATTTAGAAAGCTCAAAGCCTTGGAATCCAAACGACACAAGGAAGTTTGAAGGGTTGAAGTGATACTTATTTGTAGTACGATTACCTGTGAACTAAAGGTATATGTAGATGCTTATGTATTCTGTATAAATATGTGTATGTGTATATATGTATAGATACACACACATGCAATTACATAAATTTTCTTCTTATCTACTCAGTGCCTCTTTTTAATTCTCTCTATGCACATGTTGTGGACCTGGCCACATGTTTCTTTTCTGGGATTCCATGGAGTGTGTAAAAATTGAGGAGGAAGTTTTTTGGTCCAACAACTGATGATGGATCCTTATGAAAAATTTAGTACTTTTGACATTTTTGGAGTTCCTCAGTTGTAATCGGCAACTTCTAATATTACCTTTTTTTTTTGAGACAGAGTCTTGTTCTGTCACCCATGCTAGAGTGTCATGGCGTCAGCCTAGCTCACAGCAACCTCAAACTACTTGGGTTCAAGCGATCCTCCTGCCTCGGCCTCCTGAGTAGCTGGGACTACAGGTGCGAACCACCACGACTGGCTAATTTTTTCTGTTTTTAGTAGAGACAAGGTCTCACTCTTGCTGAGGCTGGTCTCAAACTCCTGAGCTCAAGTGATCCTCCCGCCTCAGCCTCCCAGAGTGCTAGGATTATAGGTGTGAGCCACTGCACCCCACCCCTCATATTACCTTTAAGATTAATGCTAAGATGTTATATGAAGGTCAAGATGCCAAAAATCTGTGCTTCCCCAGGCCTAGTCCAATAGGAAGCCTTCCTTGCGTAGGCTTACTCCTTGGAAATAGCTCATTCTTTTTCATCCCCTCAGCACTTATAAACAATTTTCAAGTTGGATTTAGCTTTTTTGGCAAAGTCATTTTTTAACCATCACAATATAGTTTTGTCTCCACTACTCCTCCAAAATTATGCTTTTCAAGGTTACAAACCATCAATATTTTTGTCACTAAATCCAATAAACACTTGTCAGTCAATATCTTGTCTGTTCACAAGTCATCAATGTTGTTAATCTCTCACTCAATCCCCTGTCTCCTGTGTTAGCATTCAGTGTTTGTTTACCTCTTAACCCCTTGGGTGTTCCTCTTTCTTCAACACTTCCATATTAGGTTGCCTCCCAAACCTGCTCTTGCTTTAAAATTTGCTGTCTTGGTTTGTGACAGGACTCATCCACCCAGGAGGTATGATATTGTTGCCTGGTAGATAAAGTAGTTAGACATACCTAGCTCCAAATCCTGCCTTTACCACTTTGTGTGCTATTGTGAAAATTACTTCTCTGGTGCTAAACTTCTTCATCTAAAGTTAAGGTAATAATAACTATGTCATGGGATTATCATGAAGATTAAACAAGGTCATGAATATTTACAACTAGCACAATGCCTAGTACATAGAATGTATTTAATAAGTGTTGTGCTCCTTTGTCTTAACTTTTCCCTAATTGCTTCAGCCAGAAGCTTGGAGTCATCCTAGGCTCTTCTCTTTCTACTACTAAACTCACTAAGTTTCACAAAGTGTTCACAAAATCCTACTGATTCAACTTCCTAAAACTTTCCAAAAATTCATTACCTCCTACCAGTTTTCATGCCTCATCATTTATTGACCGGATCATTGCCATAATTTCCCTGATCCAGTTAAATCAACTCCCACAATACAGCTAAAATAAAATTTTAAAAATGCAAATTTGATCTAGACTGAGCCCAATTTAAATACTTTGGTGGCTCCCTGCAGAGGTCATTGTCAAGTTCATCGACATAGCATGGCAGTGGAAAGCTTCCTGTCCAGGCTGTCTGCTGTATCTTCAGATGGAACACCTGCTACTCCCCACCACAAATCACACTTGGATTTTCTTTCTTTTTTTATATTAAATTTATATTTTAAAAATAGAGACAGGGTCTTGCTCTTGCTCAAGCTGGTCTGGAACTCCTGAGCTCAAGCCATCCTCCTGCCTCAACCTCCCAGAGGGCTAGGATTATAGGTGTGAGCCACTGCACCTGGCCAACTTGGATTTTCTTGAAAATCCCCCTTACTCTCTTTACCTTCCCACATGTGATCCTCACTCCTTAAACTCTTCTTCCCATTCCCCTCCTCTGATTCATTTTGTTAACCCCTAGATTTCCTTCAAAGTCAGCTCAGGCTGTACCTACTCCGAGGAGGCTCCTGATGAACCAGCCTGGTTCCAGTGCTCTTCCTGACTGTGTGCTTCCCATCACCATGGGCATACTGTGGCCATGGCATTGATTACATAATATCCTTTCTCACTAAAGTAATTATCTAGCTTTTGGGAGCCCCTTGTAAACATGTTATATCTCTTGGTATAACATCTACCTTATTTATGCTATTTCTCAATGCATGCATGTTGAAGGAATGGAATTAATTCATTAGGATGGAATGGATGGATGGATAGATGGATTAATGAATGACTTGAAGTTTTCAGAATGGGCCAGATTGGTAGGGATTCAGTTCTATTCATAGGTTGTTTTTTTTTTTTTTTTTTTTTGAGACAGAGTCTCACTTTGTTGCCCGGGCTAGAGTGAGTGCCATGGCGTCAGCCTAGCTCACAGCAACCTCAAACTCCTGGGCTCAAGCGATCCTACTGCCTCAGCCTCCCGAGTAGCTGGGACTACAGGCACGCGCCACCATGCCCGGCTAATTTTTTCTATATATATTTTAGTTGTCCATATAATTTCTTTCTATTTTTAGTAGAGACGGGGTCTCGCTCTTGCTCAGGCTGGTCTCGAACTCCTGACCTCGAACGATCCACCCGCCTCGGTCTCCCAGAGTGCTAGGATTACAGGCGTGAGCCACCGCGCCCGGCCCATAGGTTGTTTTTAATATCTGTGTCCCCTTTTCTGTATTGCCTAACTTTTGCCTTCCTCTCCTTAAGTCCTCAGCCTCTCAGTCCCCTTAGCACCTTATATGTGTTTCTGTATTAACACTTGCCAGTGTGCTCCTGACAAAGGATTGAAATAAATTAATGTCAGTGTTATTTCTCGCTACAGGCTAGAGTCTAGTCTAGTCAGTGAGCTCTAGGACCATGGCCCTATCAACTATGTGGTGTGGATATTATTGTTAACACTATTTACAGCTGAAGAAACATGCTCAAAGAAGTGAAGTGACTTACTCAAGCTTATAGACTTATTGAGTGACCAAACTATTATAATAAGATTCAATTTCCAAATGCCATGCTATTCCACATCCCTCCTGAGAGTAGAAAATAAAATGGAAAAATAATCACATTATATTCATTTCAATTTTTATTTGTGCATATTAGTCAGAGTTCTGCAGAGAAACAGAATCAATAGGACAGAGAGATAAATATAGACATAAATATAGATATATAACAACAGGTTTATTATGGAGATTGGCTCATGCAATTATGGAGACTGAGAAATCCAATGATCTGCAAGCTGAAGGACCAGGAAAGCCAGTGGTATAGTTCTAGTTCAAGCCCTAAAGCTGAGAACCAGGAGTGCTGATGTCTAAGGGCAAGAGAAGATGGACGTCTCGGCTCAAGAAGAGACAGTGAATTTGTCCTTCCTCTGCCTTTTTGTTCTATTTGTGCCTTCAATTGATTGGATAATGCCTACCTACATTGGGGAGGGACCTCTGCTTTGCTCAATTGACCATTTAATTGCTAATCTCTTCCAGAAACACCCTCACAGACACATGCTCAAAAATAACATTTTACCAGCTATCTGGGCATCGCTTAGCCCTTTCAAGTTCACACACGAAATTAACCATCACATCATGTGACTGCTGGATCTAAATTAACTATACTCTAATTTTTGGAATCAGATAATTTGGATTAATGTTATTATTTATTTTAACAATGAAAAACCCATATGAACCCTTTCCTTCTTGTGTATGATTAGTGAGGATAAAGAAAATAAATAGATTGTAAAATTTTACTCATATTTTATTAATTTGGAGACTCTTTTATATTAGTACCCACAATAAAAAGTGAAGTATATATTATTATTTCTGTAACAGTTGTGTTCAAAAGCTATGATTGACAACAGAAGAAAACCCAAATATATTGAGATAAAAGTAATTGTTTCACCTGAGTTGTTGTTGAGTCTTAGCTCAGAAATTACTTCTTTTTTCCTTCTTTTCTTTCTTTCATTAAACATTTGTTTCAAATCATTTTTACTATCATATTGAAAAGAGACTTCTAGACAAAGGCCTCCTTTGGGTCGTTATTGGCCTCACCCGGACAAGTTCCCACCTTATCTTTCATGTTCTTTGTGTACTCTAGACAAACAAAACAGATGGGGAACAATATTTTGAGCCAAAGAACACAGTGCAGTTGGAAATACTTGCCTCACGTAGCCAGAGTTGTGTTTATTGTTGTTCTAGATAGCAGATGCTGACACTCTACAGAATGGAAGGTAGGGTTCCCTGAACACACTGCCCTCCTTCTCACATCCACACCTGTGGTCCTGCTGCCACCTCTCCATGGACTGCTCTTCCCTTTCTCTGCCTTGTTGACTCCTCTTCATCTCTAAGACCTCAGCTCCTCTAGGAAACCCTTTCTTATCCACCCCCACGGAGGAAGTTGGCCCCTCTTTTGAGCAACACACTCTGTGTATAGTTCACAGAGGTACTCACCTTCTTGAATAATAGCTATCTCTTTGTACATCTGTCTTCTTCATAGGTTGTGAGCTCCCTGGGAGCAATAGACTGTGATAATTTCACAACGTGAATTCTCAGAGCCAAGCTCAGGTTAGGCCTGGCATGCAGTAGTTACTCAAATGTTTGTTGAATAAATATTGAATTCATGTGAAGATTTGTCCTTGGTCTGAGATGATGTAATATTTGTAATCATTGACTCAGATAATGATGTCCCAAGCAGATCCATTTGGTAACATTAAGAAAAATGACTAAGATTCTTTGTATTTACCCAAAGTGTATTGAATGTAATTGTTTTAAAGCCCAGATAAGTGTTTTTGATGGAAGTGTGTTAGCTCTAAAGAACAGATTGGAGGTGTGGTGTGGCATTAGTGGCTAGAATGTGACCTTTGGAATCAATACTCCAACTCCTAGATTTGGCTTTTGCTAGTTTGCAACAATAAGCCACACTTGCCTCAGTTCCATTATCTGTAAAATAAGCACAATAACACCCACCACACAGTTAATTAAAAAATTAGAATACGTCAGTAAAACTCTCTGCACCTATTAGGCAATAAATAAATGTTTCCTATTATTAGTAGGCCATGTGTTTCTGAATCCCAGCTTTACTGTAGTACTGTGTGATTTTGGTCTCAATGTTTTATTTGTTTTCTAATTTTCCCTAGTGTATACCTTCTTTGCAGGTGCTGGCATCTGACTTCCTCCTCCCTTGACATTGAGCCTTGGAGGCTCCATTTAAAACGAGAATACAATTGGCATTTTAAGATCTAGGCTTTTTCACTATCTTCTTCCCTTTTTGCCCACTTCTCTTCCCACCTCCTTCCTATTGGGAGACTTTCACCATAATATTTGAAGTCAAGGATGGGAGAGTGAATACATGACTGTGTGTTCGTGTCCAAACTCTGTTCCAGATGTTAGATTAATCTCATGTGCTAGGGGCATAACTCGGCATGGGGCTGATGCCCAGGAGGATCTAAGGTGTAAAAGTTGTCAGAATCAAAACTGAGACACTGTGTTAAATACAAGCCTGACAAATAGAGCTGGGGAAAGCCATAAAGAGAGGGTTCTCATGATAAATGCCTGGCAACAAAACTATCACAAAAGATTCTGAAAAAAACTGCAGCCTTGCACAAAGGCCATCACAACCTTACACACACAAAAAAACTTCTGTAAGGATATCTGCCCGGCAACTGCCTGTCCAACATTGAGCTGGTGCCACCCTTGTTACAGATCCTTGAAGGCCGGGATAATTATCTCAAAAACAATTATGGGATCCTCTTCATTTTTCCTTTAAGAGCCTTTGTCTTTGGCCGGGCGCGGGGGCTCATGCTTGTAATCCTATCACTCCTTGAGGTTGAGGCGGGAGGATTGCTTGAGCTAGGGAGTTCAAGACCAGCTTGAGCAAGAGTGAGATCCCATGTTTACTACAAATAGAAAAAAATTAGCTGGGCATGGTGGTGTGCTCCTATAATCCTGGTTATTCAGGAGGCTGAGGCAGCAGGATTGATTAAGCCCAGGAGTTTGAGGTTGCTGTGAGCTAAGCTGATGCCACAGCACTCTAGCCTGGGCAACAGAGCAAGACTCTGTCTCAAAAAACAACAACAACAAACAAATAAACAAATAAAAAAACACCTTTGTCTTCCTTAACCTCCCCGAATACACGTATAGTTTACTATGGCATGCGTACGCCCATTGTAATGTCCTATTACCGAATAAATATCATTTTATTTTAGAAAGCCTCTCTGTTATTGAGGTTGACAAAGGTGTAGTATTTAGAGAAGAAACTGATATAGAAACTAGGCAGACAGTTGACCCAGGATGTCAATTCAGAGTCATTCTGCCTAGGAGCAGAATTCTGCTCTGAGGTAACATGATGAAAACTGGGAACAGCAGAGGGGAGAAATAAGGTTAAAGAAGGAGACAGCAGTCTCTCTGGAGAGCTCTCCTGATCCCTGGAGCAAAACCAAAGAAAGGTAACATGGCACCGTAGAACAGGAAAGGCCTTGACCAGACAGGTTGGATGACCCCGAGGCAACTGTCTCATCCAGTTTGTTACATCTGTGAAATGAAGACACTAGTGCTCACCTCTCTGGTTTGTTGGGATGACTGAGGACGAAGGTGTACCTAAAACACCCAGCACTTTCCAGGGACTCAGGCCTCAGCCTTGTCTATGGAAGAGGAGGGAACCATTAAGTTGCTAAACTCTGTAGAGATCTCAGGGCGAAAGTAGGATTTTTACCTCCGCAGTCTCCAGTCATCCCTTTTGACTCAGGCTTGTTCTAAAGAGATCGAATGGGCCTGGCACAGTGGTGCGAGCCTATAGTCCCAACTACTCAGGAAGCTGAGGTGGAGGGACAGCTGGCGTCCAGGAGTTCTGGGCTGCAGTGAGCTATGTTGGCCCGGTGTCCACGCTAAGTTCGGCATCAACATGGTGACCTCCCGTGAGCAGGGGACCATCAGGTGGCCTAAGGAGGGTTGAATCAGCCTAGGTCGGAAAAGAAGCAAGTCAAAACTCCTGTGCTGATCGGGAGTGGGGTTGCGTCTGTAAATTGCCACTGCACTTCAGCTTGAGGGACATAGCAAGACCTGTCTCTAAAAAATAAAAAAAAAATTCACGAAGGGAGATACAATGGAAAATCAGATGAAGCATTGTTAACAATTAAGACAAAAAGGGCCAATAAGTTTAGAATTTACAGTCGTTACGGCTCACCAACCAGAGGATCGGTTCTGACTGGTGCTGCTGATCTTCCTAGCTTTAATTGGAGTCAGAAGATTGGCAAATTGGGGTTCCAGAGAAAACGTTGCCCCAGGATATGCCTCCTCTCTCCTTAGAGACCTCATGCCCACTTCCCTGATGGAGTTTGTCTAAACTAAACAGTTTGGAAGAAACCATGAAGTTTCATATACTCTGATTTCCTCTATGTGCAAAAATAGCCGTGACACTTAGTCATGAGTATTTAATCAAAGCATACTGAGCATTCATTGAGTATACAGTTGAGTAGTTTGGATATATGCCAATACTTATATAGAATAGCATTATATAGATGATAATGTGAAATTCAGTTGCTCCTGATTTTATTTAATGGTGTTTAACTCCTTTCTTGGGAATAAATTCAGCTTGCTTTCAACCTAATTGGAATGATTAGGTGCTTGATTCTCGACTTACTTTAATGCTCAGCTAGGTGCATGCTGAAAATGGCAAGAGAAAACCGATACACAGTAAGTATACTGTCTGTATGTGTGCCTGAAGCAGCATCAGGCAGCGGTCTTACTGCTTTTTCATTAATCACTCATTTTTTTTTAACTGTTGTAAATATTGAGAACTAAATATAGAAAGAGGAAATGGATATTGATAAATAAGCAATGATCTTGATTCTTGAGAAACAAATGTTTCTCATTTCTCGCTTGTGTTTCTAGAGGCACCGGCCAGGCCACTTACTAGGGTCTTTATAGGAAGGGCCTCACATGAGAGAAACCATAAAATGAGAACAGTAAATGATCAAAATTCAGTACAGTTCTCTTTTACATTGAGTCCTACAGGAGGCATGATAGTGAATTAAGGGAAAATAGTTTTAAAATGTGTTCCCCTCACCTTTTCATTAAACAGATGGGTTTTGGTTGCTTTTATACCTTGACTCTCTCACATTCTTCCCTAATTTCACATATTTGAGTATTGAATATCTGTCAGCTTTTTATTGTCCTTCTAGTGTGAGGAAACTTCTCAATCAACAATCTGTCTTCATCTGAAAGGATTTACTTACGTAAAGAAAATAACATTGAGGTAGAATTACTAGGATAAACCCTTTAACCCACTTGTGGAGAGAATCTTAGATTCTGGGTTTAAAGATTTGTGTTTGAGTCTTGTTTCAGCCACAAGATCATTTTGTGATCTCAGGAAACTGTCTTATCTTCTCTGAACCTCAGGTTTCACGTCCATAAAATGGGATGATGATACTTCACATAAGGACTAAATGAGATAATGTCACAAAAGCAGAACTGCTTGCAAATTCTAACTGTGAAGGTTTTAGATTTTTTTCTTCTAGAGTGCAGAGATAATGTTTTTCTCTCTGTTTTTTTTTTTTTTTTTGTATCCTCAGCACTTAGCAATGAGCAAGTCCACAGTAGGCTCACAGAAATGTGTGCCAGAAGAGTTATTGATGTTTTCACAGGTGTTTGTGTTTATGAAAAGGCTTCCTTACCCATCTGTGAGCTCATACGGGACCAAAGTTGAACTCGCTCAGATGTTCCTCCCAAGTCCTGACACTGTGCCTGGCATACAGCAGTTGCCTCATAAGGATTCTAGAATGAAAGAGTATGGCCCTTGCTGGCAGCATGCTCTGCTTCTAAGAAAAGGAAAACAATCTGCTGTATCATATATATTTGGCCGTTCTTTGTAGCTATGTCACGAACAGAGAGGTCTTTAAACTTCTTTAATGACATGGAAACTTAGACAAACATTCATAATAAAAGAATCATGCATAACACTGGGAATAATAAATAATCCCAAAGAGATCACAGATGTTCCATCATAAATACTTCAATAAACTTTATAAAACTGTTTCCAGAATAAAAACATATTCTCTAACAGCAGTAATTAGAATCTATTAAAAAACCAAACAAAGAATTGGAAGAGATCATTTACTGTGGATAAACATACTAGCTGCATTTGGCCAGCTGCATTTTCCATAGCTTTGTAAAAGACATATTAGCCCGGGTCATGGCATATGAGAAAACTGTGCTGTGTTCTTAAACCAGGCCCTGTAGAGGTCACCTAATCACATTTGTTTCTCTGTTGGTCCAAAGTATAGAGCAATGGGCTAGAGACGTGGATTCCAATTCCTTTTCTGTCACTAATTTATAAAGTGAAGAAAAGCAAGTCAATTAACTCATGTGCCTTAATTTCCTACATTCTAAAGTGGAATACATTTGCCACACCTACCTCTCAGGGTGGCTGTAAGGAGTAAATGAGGAGGGAGTATATGAAAGTGTTTGGAAAACAAGCATAAAACTCTCTTTACCCAGATATTTTGCAGTGACTCTGGATTTAGCTATTGCCATTTACAAGCCTATGTGATTTCTTTCATAATCTTCAGTTAAGATATCCCACCTACTGACATGTCTTCAACTTCAGTTGCTGTTTTCTCTCCTGATAACCACATTGTTTCAGTGTTATAAATCATTCATGAAAATCACCTCTTTAGTTCCTTGTGAAAGTTGGAGCTTTTGCTGTTGAAAAGCGTAGTGATAATGTTTATTTATTAATAGTTTTTTTAGTAGCTCTTATTTAATGTTTTAATTCTCCTGGCAAAGAAAGCATCTGTCTTATTCATTACTTTAGTTTTATCTTCTACCCTAGGGCTGGTTACATAATACATGCTTAATCAATATTTGTTAAATACATGAATGAACAAACTCTATATTGTTGAGTGATTTTTTCCAAAGGAGTACAGTATTTGGAAGTTTCTTTGGAACTGCAAGGTTTTTTTTGAAAATTAACAATCAATTTGGGAAGAAAAATTTTGGGGGGGTATGTGATCCAGTCATCAGATAAATAACTCAGATTATTAGGTTAAGAGCATACACATGAACTGCTGATTTGATGGATGTCATCTGACCTCAGGTTGTTGACGGCTCCACTGTGGGAAGGCCAAGAGGACCTGAAGTTGACACTGTGAGATTTGATGGCACAATGGCTTAGAGGTGGAGTTGTTTCAGGATATAGGAGCTCACAAAAGTTACTATTTTTTTCTCTTTGCCTTTTTCCTTTCTAGTGAATGATATTTTCATAAAGTTTTAAGAAATGTACACTGAATGGAAAGTTTTTGATGTGTGAGTCTTCATTTATTCAACAATATTCAAGTGGGTCATGAATCAAGAGTTGGGCTACATGTTCAGGGTCAGAGGTGGTTAAGACATGCTTCCTGCCCTTGTGGGTCCTATTGTGAACTGATGATACAGACGAATACACAAGCAAATATAACCTTTGTGATAAGGACCACAGAAACACATAATAGGGCCACCTTATGGAGATTAGACTAAGAGAGAAGATCAAAATAGACTTTGAAAAGGAGATAGTATGTAAGCAGAAAATGAAGAAAAAGGATTGCCAAGTGGCATGAAAGGTAAACATTGGGACTGGTCCATGGAGGGGGATAGGTGTGGGTGGGGCAAGAATTATTCTTGTAGAAGTCATCTGGGGTAGGTCATGCAGGACCTTGAAAGCAATATTAAAGAGTTTGGACTTCATCAAAGACCAGTGGCAAGCCCTTGTAGGAATTTAAGCAGGCGAGTGACAAAATCAGATTTGGTTCTTTAAAGATTCTCTTGGCAGACAATATAGACAATGGATTGGAGGGTGAGACTAAAGAGAAGGCTGTTATAGTCATCCAGGAAGAGAGGATGGTGGTTAGACCTGGGGTAGTGGCAATGTTGACAAAGGAAAGCAGAAGAATCTGAGAGATTTTAAGGGGTAGAATCTAAGGCTCACCATGAATCCAGGCCATGTTCATGCTGTACATCTGAGTACAAAGCAAGAAGAACCCTGGGACTATGGTGTATGAGATCATGCAAACTAGCAAGAAGCAGGCTGTGCAATCTTTAAGGACAGAGCATATGCAGGGCGGGCTTCGTGGGCAAACAACCTGTGCAGTCACACAGAGCCTGCCCTGCACTTTGAAAGGCCCTGTTATTTGGTTGAATGCTCTGTTGTAGCTATTTTGAAATTTTTAGTAATTTTTGAACAAGGGGCTCTGCATTTTCATTTTTCCCTGGGCCCTACAAATTATGTAGCCTGTTTGGACATGACCACAGTGGTTAAAACATAGTAGGTGCTCATTCATAGAAGTCAGTTA
This sequence comes from Eulemur rufifrons, assembly GCF_041146395.1. Lineage (NCBI taxonomy): Eukaryota > Metazoa > Chordata > Mammalia > Primates > Lemuridae > Eulemur > Eulemur rufifrons. The sequence goes on along the minus strand of NC_090997.1, from coordinate 66,273,629 downwards.
AAGGAGGAGTCCTTCTATTTGTAGTAAACAACAACAGTGGTCTTAGGAGTCACAAGGCAACGAGGAGGTAACAGGCTCTGCAAGACAAGAAGCTCCAGGATAGCAGCAAGGTCTCCTGAGTGCTGCTGGGTGAAGATAAAGAGAAGGGCTGGAAAGAGTGTGCTGGCAGCTAAAGCTAAGCAGATGGATCTCAGGAATTTGTAAGTTGGGTTTGCCTAACCCAGCCAACTGTGATTCAGCTTCTTAGATTGTCTTTTCAATTACTTCTAGACATCAGTCTTTATTTGATACTTCTTTAGATTATCCAGGAGCAATTTTTTTTCCCATTGTGTTGACTTCTACTTTCATTTGTAGGTTACTCAGACCTTTTCTGAATCATTGATTTTCTTTCATCTTCTTTTCCATGCTAAGTATTACTTCTCTGTGTTCAATTGTCATCCTGTATAATTATTTTTCGATCAAGTATACTTACTGCTACAATTTCTGAGAGCAAATTATATACTACACATCCTGGAAGTCTGTTAGATTTAGATAGTATAGAATTATTTTTAAGCAAAACTCAATGACCCTTTCTTTATATTAACTCTCGAACGTTTCTCTTCTATATAGAACTTCTGCAGCCATTTCAGTCGTGGCTTTCATTGACCTGTGTGCTTCTGAAGAATCTTCTTCCTTCCAGGCCCTTTCCTCTTAAAGCTTTGCTGAAGGCCAGTCACTGGATAAACATGGCAACTTAAGAAGCAATTAACACCTTTGCCCTGTTTTCAGAACCTGGGAAGCAGGTGCACAAAGTGGAAAGAGCATAGACTTGGGAGTCCCTGAAAACTTGGTTTAATTCCAGTTCTGCCAGAACGAGCTGTGTCAATTTGCACAAGTTACTTAACTTCTTTGATTCTCAGTCTTATCAGCTGCAAAAGAGAGGTGATAATGCCTACTTTACAGGGGAATTGATAAGAGTGATTACGTTAATATGTAGGAAATGCCCAGTACACACTAGGAACTCAGTACTGCATCTACTATTCTAAATATAGTCTGCATTTTTCTTCTTAAAACTTCTTAAAGAGAGCTGGAGTAGAGAGTCAGTTCCTAACACATCTCTCTGACTCTTCCAGATAAAGGCTGTGCTTTATTCATACTGTTTTTTTAAACTTCCTCAACATCTCTTTGCTTACCCTTGCTCACTCGCCTCCTGCCCTCATTCCTGATTTGAATCCTTTCTTATTCTATCTATGGGAATTCTACCTCACCCTCAGGTTTCTCCTTGTCTGTGGGCTTCCCTGAAGACATCAGGTGACGCCTATATAAGCCTTCTCTGAATTGTTGCTCTACCTCTTGTATATATCAATTGTTGAACACTATCTTACATTGTCATTCTCAGATTATTTTATGTGATTCTTATGAAACAAGATTTAGGCTCCATATGAGCAAGGGAAACAACTCGAGAGCATAATAGGTGCTCGACAAATGTTTATTAATTATCTATGACATAATTAATATTAATCTATTGATTGATGATTTCATTTATAGCTGTGTGTGTCTTTGAGCAACAATGACAGTGTGCCGGCTCTGTGCCTTTTACAAATCCAGGCTTTGTCAATGAAAAATAAATTTTTACAACTAACACATTTCCATCAATTATATTCACAGTTGCCTGTATCATTGGTTTGTCATTGTCAAAAGATACAGATCCATCATTTGAGTCAGTATCAGGAGAGGCATTTTCATTTAGGCAGAGGCTTCAACACCAGCTGGATGCCAGGTACCATGACATTATTCAGATTCCTCTGTGGTTGGCATGATTCCGATGTTTAAGTAATTGAAATAACTGGATTGTCACATACTTTGCTTTGTTATTTCAACTGTATTATTGTTTGGCTTGTGGAGATAGTGCACTCACCCATTTGTTTTGCCTCTGGAATGATATTGTTTAAAGCATGAATTCATTTGCTAATAAATTCAGTGGAGCTGTATATACATGTACATATATTGGGTCTGTTAACAGACATAATAAGTTTCCTAAAATTGTAGATTTTCTCTATGATACTGTTCTTTAAGTTAGCCATAATGCATTTCTTAAAACTTTTAGTAAGACTTGTTTCCCTTTTTATGGAAACTGGGATACCTTTTCATGTAAAGTGGAATTCACACTATTCATATTTCTTTTTAAATGTAAAGGAAATATTCAATCTTCCCGAACAGCACAATTTATATAGTTATAATATGACTCCATTTTGGCTACCTAATTTTGGGTATAACAACAGCAGAGGTTTTCTTTTACTAAGTCTGTTTTTATGTATGCTGTTGACGGGAGTTTGTTGTTTTCCTCCAAGACTTAATGCTCTTTTGATTGATGTATTTCCAGAAATCACAAATCAATTAATTCCCAGGGGCTGAGTGAGTCTCTCTTAGCAGTTTTCAGAGAACGCATGTTTTGCTCTCCACATGCCAGTGCTGTGGCAGCTGGAGGTTTGAGTCACCAGGTGACCTCCTTGGAGTCAGCACCTCCTAGTTGTAGACCTCATTGTACTCTTGCCTTCTGTATTGAGGAAGTCTGCAACATTCTGCACACACGAACTCGATGATAAACATACAAATTGCATTTGACATTTTCATACACCCGCCTAAATTCAAATTCGATTGAAATTTAGTAGAAACAAAGCAAAACCAACATTATGGTTTTAAGCTAGTCAAATTTGTTAATTTTACCTCAGTGACAGTCAAAAATAATCGGTTTAGCTGAAGTTATTATAGTTCAACCAGTTTTGAGGATACATTTCTATATAACCTCAGTCTAAGTTCAGAAAGGTAAACTATAATGACTCAATTATTATAATATGATACTTTCTCATCATTTGCCATTGTTTACATTTATCTATTTTAAACTTTATTTAGGTGCCATCTTCACAGTTTAATATTTGATAACTATGGAGCCGTGTTTCAGAATTGACACGATTGTTAGATAAATGTCAACTTGTTTCTTCCTGAATCCTTGTCCTGAAAATCCTTCATTTTCATGTTGATGTTAATACCAGGGAGTAATAAAGGTCCATTTCCATACCTCTTTGGACTTTAACTTTCATGATGAAAATTGTTCTTGTAACACTTAATTTAAATATGTAAATTGTGGCCAGCAGTTTAGATTATGTAAGCAGTTTAGCCTTGAAAAATTTCTTGAAATGCTTTGGTACATAATGGAAAGAAACTTGCAGTACTTGAAATTTAAAATAATAAAAATTTACTGAACAAATATACTTCAATACAAGGCAAAATAACAAACAAAAGATAAATTTATTTTCTTAGAAGATTATTTGAAAATTGTCTACTTCTTTTCCTTGCCCTCTTACCTTTTCTGGCCTTTTCCAAATCACTTGCAGTGGAAAAGGTCATTCATTTTTAAAAATAATCAGCCATGTGTGATTTTTCAGCTAAGGATTGAAAGTGGGCCATTCTTATCATATCAAATTTATTATTACTGTTTTTTTTCTTTCTCTCTCTCTCTAGCCTACTTGTCTCAAATGCCTGGGAAGATAGGCTCTTCCTTGAACTAGATCCTGAAAAATGTTTTTTGTTTTCTGTTTTTAATCAGAAACACTTCCCATAACATGAGTCTTTATATTTGTCTTCTTAAATTCTTTTACTCTAGTTTCAGGGAACAAAAATAAATAAATAATAAAATAAAAATTAATTTAAGCAGATTAAAATCCCTCGTTGTCTCTTATCAATGAAAACAGCCTAAATTATGATTTCAGTTTCAGAATACACTCTTATTTTCTAAGCAGCCTGTGGATTGCTCCTCCTTCCATACATTTTCACTCTTATTTTAATAATTTTGGGTTTTTCTCACTCAGTCTCCCTCCCCATTTGACAATAGTCTGATAACATATTCTTTTTATTCTTCATTATCTTTATCATAAGCACTTCTTGTTGAGACCTGTATACCACACATGGTTTTAGGCTCTATGTGGCACGTGCTGTTCTTACAACAACCTACAAGGTTTTACAGATGGGGAAATTGAGGCTAAGATAGTGTGGTAGGCAGAATAGCCCCCAACATATTCACACTCTACTCTCCCAACCTATGAATATGTTACCTTGGTTGGCAAAAGGGACTTTGCACATGTGATTAAGGTTCAAACTTTGAGATGAGGAGGTTATCCTGGGTTATTTGGGGGGCCTCAATCTAATCACATTAGTACTTAAGTGCAGAGAACCTCTCCTGGCTAAGTTAGAGAGAAGTATCACGACAGAGAAAGGTAGCTGGCTTTGAAGCTGGAGGAAAAGGCTATACGCAAAAATGTCAGCAGGGTCTAGAAGCTGTGAAAGGAAAGGAACAGATTCTCTTACAGAATTTCCAGAAGGAATGCAGCTCTAACAACACCTGGGTGTTAGCTCCAGGAGATCCATGTCAGACTTCAGACCTCTAGAACTGAAAGATAATACTTTTGTGTTGTTCAAGCCATTAAGTTTGTGATAACTTGCTGCAGCAGCAATAGAAAACTAATCCAGATAGGTCCAATGACTTGTTTACAGTCATACAATTTTTAAAGAATTAGAGTAAAAATGCCATTGCTGATTGATTTATTTGGCTTTCCTCCATGCCATGCTACCCTCTGAGTATCCAGAAGAGAAAATTGATGTTTCTCTCAGCACATCAAGGAGTCTAAGCAAATTCTCTTCCTTGATTCTTTTTTTCTAGTCTCTAGATTGCTAATTTATCTTTGCTCTTGAGTATCTAGCACAGTGTGTATACTTTTTAATAGAACCCAACTTATGAATAACAGTGGAAAAATTCACAAAATCTATGTGACTATTTTCTAGTACTCCATTAACAGTGAATTTTAAAAAGTCAAAGATGAAAATTGAAAAACACAAGCAGAGCCTGTATCACGCCCGTGGGATTTGCTAGAAATAAGAAAGGTGTTTGGTTTTACAAAGTTACAAGAAAAGGTACATTCCATTCTATTATAATAGGCTTGAGGTTAAAATTACAAGTTAATTTAGTATCCAGTTTATGTTACAAGGCTGTAGCTAAATTTCATATGCATACACCATCTCACTACTCTGTCTGTTGTTCATTTATAAAGCAAAAACAACAACAAGAAAGATTTGTAAATACTGACTAAACAAAGGACATTTTAGAAAGGATTCCAAGAACTCTCTGTACTTTCATTACCATTGCACTGAAGTTACCTTCTAAAGAGGCAAAGACTGTAGCTGAAAACATTCCAGCAGGTACACCTTGAGAGACTGGATTGCCATACGTTAAACTTCAAGACAGAAAACAGCAGTGAAATAATGAAATGAAGAAAATGATTAGATGACTGAGATTATTGTTAAAATAGTAATGAACATCCTGTTTTGCAAAAATATTTATGGAATGAAACCTCGTCCTTTCCACTATGAACTTCCCTGAAAATTATATCTGAAGGCTGCATAAATGCTTTGAGGTAAAGGATTAACAGATACATAAATATCAAATAGATTTTCTTCTCTAAGAAAAAAGATTGCTAAATACTGGAATAGAAAGGAAATTATGAACTATGTATTTTCTTAAGAGTTCTTTTAAAATGAGATATGTTCTTTATCCATCAGTGATTATTAAAATAAGGCCAATTCTGGATTTGGGAGGATGGCCTAGTTGACACCTCACGATTTGATTTTTGTATCATGATTTCATAATCACTTGTAGGGGGTACCACCATCTTCCTTATTCCTGGCCTTGAGAAATGAGAAGGTGGTCTTCTTCAGATATAAAGACATCTTCCTATCAGAAGAAAGCTTTAAAAATAGAAAAATGTTGTTTAAAAGTCAACAATTTTATTGAATAAAATAATTTCTGCTCCCAATAATTCATTGCATAAGGCCTGCCATCTAGGCTCTTCTAATGTTAGCCGCTCACTTTTTCTAACGGACAGTACTGACATGTGAAACATGATGCCAAACGAGATTTGCCATGGTTTTCCAAGTGACAGAGGAGATTACAGTAGTGGTGGTAACAGTCTCCTCTTGGTTTTGCCAACTGCTTTAAACTTTGTGACAAAAGTTTAGACTTGAGATTGATGCTGGGCACAATGGTGCACACCTGTAGTCCCAGCTACTCAGGAGGCTGAGGCAGGAGTATTGTTTGAATCCAGGAATTCTGGGCTACAGTGTGCTATGCCCATCAAGTGTCTACACTAAGTTTGGCATTAATATGGTGACCTCCTGGGAGTGGGGGACCACCAGGTTGCCTAAGGAGGGGTGAAACAGCCCATGTTAGAAACAGAGCAGGTCAAAACTTCTGTGCTTATCAACTTCTGTGAATAGCCACTGTACTCCAGCCCGGGCAACATAGGGAAACTCTGTCTCTTAAAAAAAGAGAGAGAGAGAGAGAGAGAAAGATTGACCTGGGGAGTCTTGAGCGGTTTGGAATTTAATATTTTATAGCTGGAGCAAACAGAAAGCAGCATAGAATTAAATATCTGGTCTAATTCAAAGCTTGCTTCACTCCCAGATAACTCTGAATAAATGCATTTACCTTGAATAAATGCCTGTTGTCATTATGTATTTTAACTTGAAACTATTTATTATATATTTTTAAATCAAATTACTTATCTTCTTTCCTATACAAGATTGACATTTGTGTGTCTTTGCTTTCTTTCAAGCTTTAATAAACAAAGTACAGTATATATTCAGAGACAACTGTATTCTATTTCTGGGCACTTGAATGGCAGAAACTTCCTCTTTTAAAACAAAGGAGTTGACTTTTTTCAAAACACTGCATGGTGCCAGTGCTACCGAGCTCCCATTGTCCTGACTTTTTGCCCCCAAGGTTGGGCAAGCCAATCAATGAAGCATCTGTGCAGACTAGGCTGACCATCATGTCCGAACAACTGCTCACTTCTCACTTGTTAAGTAGGAAGGACCCTGGGGTATCTATCTGTTGTTTTCCTGCCATGTTTACATTCTTCTTTATTCTGTTAGCCACATCCTGATTATTCTTTGGAGAGTAGACCATGTTTTTGAAATAGAGCAGATCTCACTTCCCAGTGTCAGGGGAGGACCTATGTCTCAGATATGGTCAGACCATGTGGTTCCTCTGCCTGGCTGCAGTGATTGCTCCAGGGAAGGTCATATGTTCCAAGGTATCCAGCCTGTCTGCTCTAGGCTATTTGGCAGTATAATTGGGAAGGAAACATCCTTTTTGCTTGGCGCTAAGCCAGCAGGACATTAAGTCTAAAACTGTTGAGGACAGTCTTACTACTACTATAAGATGAGACTGTTGTGCGTGGTATAACATAAAGCCCCACGTCAATCAGAGCTGAGGATGGAGGCACATTCCTAACAAACTATCAGAGAACATGGATCCAGCCATGAGTTTTCCCTGGACTTCTGAGTCATGTGAACCCAAAATTGTCTTGTTTCCCTTACGTGTCTTTACTTGCAACTGAGTCAAGTCCTATTTGATGATTACAAGGGCAATGAATTGCAGAGGCATTCTAAGTGTATTGCAAAGATTCCCAAAGTGAATTGGGAATAAAATGATTTCCTTAATTATTGTAGGAAAGAGACTCTGGTGCAGTGTCAGGAGTCTTACATCATTCTTATACCCATGACAGACATTGCTAATCAATTGCTATGGTGCACTCTGAATGCCAAGGGGAGCCTCAACACTGCAGTTCAAGAAGAGGGGATGACATGTAAAATGATGCCATCTTGGTCCTAGTGTCTTCCTGGTCAGAAAAAAAGAGACACACCTTGGGCATCAACAGGTACCTCCAAGTGCCACCAGGGTGCCACTTGTTTGCACCAGGTGGTAGAGACAATCTGATCTCAGGGGCCATCGCCTTAAAATCTTCCCGTTCTAAATCCTCCTCCTGAAATTTTAAATTAGGGCTTAAATTCTTTGTCTTTACATCTCAATAATTGTTTATAATATATCCATAAAGTTTTTTTATTTCTTTGGCAGCAAACATGATAAACCTATTATAATGGCTTCCTTTGGGAGAAAAGGCCTAGCAAAAATGGAAGAGCTGGCTTTTATTTCTCATTTTGTCAGTTTCCTTAGGTTGAACTTATTAAATAAAATTGAAGTATAATAAGTTGAATTTTTAAATTTTATGTATGAAGGTTTTTCCCAGCTTTATTAAGGTATAATTGACAAATAAAAACTGTATATAGTTGAGAGGTATGCAACGTGATGTTTTGGTATACATATACATTGTGAAATGATCACCTAATTGACATATCTATGAACTCATAATTTTTTGTACGTGTGCTGAAAACATTTAATATGTACACTCTTAGCAAATCTTAAGTATATAATACAATATTATCAACTACAGCCACCATGCTGTACATTAGCTCTTCAGAGCTTATTCATCCTGTGTAAATGAAACATCTCTTTGACCAGTATCTCCTCATTTCCCCCACCTCCTACCCCATGGCAATTACCATTCTACTCCCTGCTTCCATGAGTTTGACTTTTTCAGATTTCACATGTATATGAGATCATGTAGTATTTGTGTTTCTGTGCCTGGCTTATTTCATTTACCATAATGTCTTCCAGGTTCATCCACATTGTCACAAATGGCAGGATTTCCTTCTTTTTTTAAAGCAGAATAATATTTCATTTTCTACACACACTCACACGCAAACACAAACACACATTTTCTTTATTCATTCATCTACTGATGAACGCTTGGGTTGATTTCCTATCTTGGCTATTATGGATAATGCTGAAATGAACATGGGAGTGCAGATATCTCTTCAAGATAATGATTTCATTTCCTTTGGGTATAGATCCAGAAGTGGGATTGTTGGAGCATATGGTAATGCTATTTTAAAATTTTTGTGGAACCTCCATACTGTTTTCTATAATGGCTGTACCAGTTTATTTGCAAATATTTTCTCCCATTCCATAGGTTGTCTCTTCACTCTGTTGATGTTTCCTTTGCTGTACAGATGCTTTTAGTTTGATGCAATCCCATTTGTCTACTTTTTCTTTGTTTTGGGGGCTATATCCAAACAAGTCATTGCCCATATCAATGTCAAGAAGCTTTTCCCATGTGTTTTCATCTAGTAGTTTCGCCGTTTCAGGTCTGACATTTAAGTCTTTAATCCATTATAGTTGATTTTTGTATATGGTGTGAAATAAGAGTTCAATTTCATTCTTCTCCGTGTGTATATACAGTTTTCCCAGCACTGTTTATTGAAGCGACTGCCCTTTCCCTATTCTGAGTTCTTGGCACCTTTGTCAAAGATCAATTGACTGTAAATGCTTGGATTTATTTCTGATCTCTCTATTTTGTTCTGTCTGTTCTGATCTTTATTATTTCTTCCTTCTGGTAACTTTGGGCTCAGTCTGTTCTTCTTTTTCTAGTTCCTTGAGCTGTCAAGTTAGGTTATTTATTTGAAATCTTTCTTTTTTCTTAATGTAAACATCGATCACCATAAAATTCCGTCTTAGAACTGCTTTTGCTGAATCCCATAAATTTTGGCATGATGTTGTTCCATTTTGATTTGTGTCAAGATATTTCTTACTTTCCATTTTGATTTCTTCTTTGATCCATTGGTTGTTAAGGAGTGTGTTGTTTAATTTTCACACACTTGTGAATTTTCCAATTTTCCTTCTGTTCTTGATTTCTGGTTTCATACCATTGTGCTTAGAAAAAATGCATGATATGATTCCAATCTTCTTAAATTTGTTAACACTTGTTTTGAGGCCTAACATATGATCTATACTGGAGAAACTTCTCTGTGCACTTAAAAAGGATGTATATTCTGTTGCTATTGGATGGAATGTTCTATATATATCTGTTAGGTCCATTTGGTCTATAGTGTTCCAGTCTGCTTGATTGATTTTCTGTCTGTCTATCCATTGTTGAAAGTGGGGTAAAGTTCCCTACTATTACTGTAATGCTATGTATTTTTTCCTTTAGTTCGGTTAATATTTGCTTTATATATTTAGGTGTTCCCATGAGTATTTTTATTAAAAAAGAATACAAGTGGATAATCTATTTTCTTATTTGTATATCTTTGTATTAAAAAGCATAATAAATACCTTAGTTTCTACATGCATATTATGTGCTCATTCATTCATTCACACTGGGCTCTGGTCCAGGTTATTAGGCACGGCCATGAACCTGGCAGACAGCCTCTGTGTTCATGAAGCTTGCATTCCTGTGTCTAGAGCTTTTTTAAGAATGTCACCTAGATTTTTTCATTTTATCTTTACTACAATGCTGAGAGGATGTTTTTATTTTACAGATGAGGAAATGTAGAGGTGTTAAGTCCTTTGCCCCAGTCACACGGTAGTAAGTGGAAGGGGTGGAATTTGAGTAGAGACAGTCTGACTCTAGTGCTTACAGATGGCATCGGGACACACAAATGGCTCCTGGTGTCTGGGAGAACACGTCTCATTAATATCTGTTAATGCATAAATGTCTTTGGGGAAAGCATACTTTCAGTCGTTATTCAATCGCTTGAATTTGGCCAGAGAATGTGACAGCAGATTTTTCTGACCATAGAAAGTAAAGAGTAAGAGGGCAGGAACCAGGGTGGTGGTGGCTGGAGGAGGGAAGGGGGAGGAGAGGGAGGCTGTCTCAGTGACTAGAACGGTAATGTAACCAACATTGGCTTAGCACATTTTTGGTGTCTGGTACCTTGGCCATTGGCACTTAACACATTTTATTATTTAATCTTCACCACAGCTCTGTCTGGCTCCAAAGCGTATGTTCTTGCAGCTTACTTCCATTTCCATCATAATTTTGTCTGGACTCATTTTTAGGGTGAACCGTTCTAGCAGGCCCCAAAGTGAGAATATGAAAATTCAGAGGCATGAAGAACTGAGAGTCTGCAAAACCTGCCCTCTCTGGGAAGAGCACCAAATAAAAAAGGATGTTTGCTTTTGAAACTTTAGTATTATTTGATGGTGACATTTCTGGGTGCAAAATTGTGGTGAGCTCCAAGTCTGGAGTCAGTCTTTTCTCAATGTCTATAGCAAAGAATTAGGTCTAGTGCCTGAGAAAGTAGCTGCTAATTAGAGAGGCTGATGGAGAACAGAGGAGGATTCCCAGGGACCAAGTCCTGGATATGCTCAGGCCCTAGAAGTTGACAGCAGTTTTTTTTGTTAGCTTCTGGTTTAGTGTTGGGTGTGAGTATATGTGTGTGGCATGAGTGTGTGTGAGAGAGGAAAAAGTACCTCTGTCTGTGTGTGAGTGTGCATGCGTGCGCGCGCGTGAGATTTATGTGGTGTTTCAGGGAAATTGATCCCCAGGGAAGTATTGGTTCCCTCCTGGGTTGAGAACTCTGTTGCCAAGCTATCTTTTAGACAGCAACATGAGGAGCCAGATGACCTTTACTTGAATAGTTGTTGTTTCCTCTGGACCCCAGGTTAGCTGTAGAAAAGTTCTTCTTCCACAATTATTTTAGAATTACCAGGAGAGAATTCCAGGCATATCCGGGCCATCCTTAAAATCCTAACTCTCCTTTATGGTGATTACATTTGCATATGAGACTAATGGTGATCTCACTTAACTATTAATTCTATCAGAAAGGACTTTAGCTATTATTTTCAAGTGAATTACTATAGAAATTGGGTTTTTATGGATTTTAGCAGAAAATACACAACCGTTAGTCTGACCACAGATTCTAGCTCTGTATTAGTTATCTACTGCTATATAAATAATCACCCCTAAAAACTTAGAGACTTAAAACAATAAACATTTATTATCTGAAATTTCTGTGTCAGGATTCCAGGAATGGCTTCTGTAGGTGATTCTGGCTCAGGGACTCTCTCAAGGCTACAAGTGAAGTACTGGTAAGGGCTGCAGTCATCTCCAGGCTCAGCTGGTTGGAGGAGCTCCTGTCAAGTTCGCTTATGTGGGTGCTGAGAGGCTTTAAGTGATTTGCTTCCAAGTTCACCAACAGGGCCCTCTCAATAGAACTGCCTCACAAAGGACAGCTGGCTTCCCCCAGAGCGAGTGATTCCAGAGAGAGCAAGGGAGAGTCCCCAAGACAGATGTGACAGACATTTTACAGCCTGATCTCAGAAGTGGCATCCCATTACTTCTGCCATATTCTGTTCATTAGAAGCAAGTCACTAGGTCCAGCCCACACTGAAGGGGAGGGATGACACAGCTTTGAATACCAGGAGGGACCACTGGGGACCATCTTAGAGGCTACCTACCACAAACCCTTCACAGAAACCTGCCCATCTCTGGATATTCTTGGTCACCAAACAGACACTTAGGTTCATTCAATTCAATAGTTGGTGAGATTGAAAAAACGCTGTTAGTAATTCTAAAGCAGAGCCAACTTGTATTTGTACTAAGCAGAAAAAGTAAACAATGGAAGGCGTGTGTGAGATCCAAGTTCTGAGAAATTTTACGAGAGCATCGAAGACAACTGAACCAGTTCAATTAAATCAGCATTTATTAAGACCTACTGCCTAACAGTCTCCTAAATTAGTTAGAATCCATTAAGATTTAAGATGTGAGCAAGATTATATAATTTAATTATGGTCCAGAAATTTGAGTTTATGTGCCAACGTTTAAAATATAAGATCGTGGTTGCCTTATAGTAATATAATTTGGAAAAACTGCTCCATAATTGTCCTTGGGAAACCAGCGTCTTACTCGTCATAGGAATCATTAAAAGAAGGTTCCCAGGGCTCTCTTTTCCACCCTTTGAGGTACACATTACACTGGAGCCCAGTGGCAGAACTGCTGAGACAAGGCCCACTCCGTTCTTCCAGGGCTGTTCTCCTTCCATGAGGTTCTCGTCTCACCTGGAGCTATGTGAGCTGTCGTTCCCTATACTTTCCTGGAAATGGAACAGTCTATCCTCTTTCTCCTCTTCTAAGAATGGCTGGGTTGATGCATTTAAAACACCTTCTTTCACTGTGCACATCTGGTAAAAAAGCTGATTTGTTTAAAACAGTATTCCTCAAACGTGGTTCCAGACCAGCAACATCAATAATATTACCTGGAGACTTGTTAGAAATGCAAATTCCAGGACCCCAAACCAGACCAGAAACTCTAGAGGTGGGGCTCAGCTGCCTGTGTTTTAACAAGCCTTCCTGGTGATTCTTATGCACGCCTGTTTGAGAAGCACAGAGTTAGAGCAAAAACCTCCTTCTGAGTTCCATCTTTGAACCTGGGATTTTGTCTTAAGCCAAGATCCACAGATTTCTCCATTTGTTGTAGTAAGTAATAAAACAATGCAATCATCATCAAGGACTCAATTGCAAGCAATGTCAAAGAGAGACGAGAATGGATAATTGGGTATAATAATGAAAGGAATCCGCTTACTGGGAATTCCTGCTCAAAGCTGTTCTGGGATATTTCCAACACAGACTTTTGCGCGCCATACGGGAATATTCTGCACATTGAAAAAGATTGCGCATCTGATAAGCAATAACGCGTCTACTTATCAACAAACACAATCTGTGGTTCCGAAAGCTTGCAGCAGTCAGCTGTAGCTGTTCAGCCCTGCCAGTCTAGGGACACCAGGACGAGGGTGCCCGTACCGGGATGGGCTGGCGTGGCAGGAAGCCCGGCATCCCGGCAGACTGGCGTTTGTTTCGGTTTGCTGACGGCACGCCCCCTTCCCCTTCCTGTGTCGTAGTGCTTTTGAGCACTGGCAGTTTAAAATGAGATATTGGCCAAATTCGAATGCAGGGAGAAAAAAAATGTCTCGCCTCTTTCTCCAAAAAATGTTATTGAAGCAGATTTTCCCAGGATCTAAGCTATTCTTTGGCTGCAAACATACCTTTGGAAGCCGCACAGCAGGGTCTCCAGGCACAGGAAGTAAACCAGCTGGGTGTACTTCATGAAACAGACAGATTTCCACCATTTGAAAATCATACTTTTGTAAATCAAATTACATTTTAAATTCGGCAGAGAAATTGCCATTTAAAAGGAATTTCCCAGCAGATCTTTTGCCAAGAATATAATTAGTCCGTCTTTTTAAACTTCTTACTAAAAAAAGATTTCCATATGCAATAAAAACCTCAGTTAAATAGAAATTTCAAGGAATTGGGGAATTCTTGTTATTTAATGACTTTCTTTCTTTTTTGACTGACAAAGGCTTAACTGAAACAAAAAATCCTGCTTCTAACTTTTGTTGAAAATCATTCTAAAATGCTTAAAATTGGCTTTTTAAAATTAGTGGGCATAATCAAATCTTTCTTGAAGATTTTGCAGCTCATTTATATAGGCTGGATAGTGATAAACACAGAAGATTAGGTTGAATTTGTGCTGAACCTAAAAAGATACACTGAAAATAAGTTACCAGAACATTGGAATTAAACTAGCTTTATTTCTTTTCAGTTGGTATTTTACTTAAATATTTAGCAGAGAAGAATATTGGTTTACTTAGAAACTTTTGCTGGTTGTGCCCTGGTTGAAATTTAACAGGTTTACCTAATGAGAGTATATGTATATTTAGAAACGCTAATAAATAGGCAGTGAACTGAGTTGAAACATCTTTAGAGCTAACGTACAATCATATTCTTTTTTTAAAATTTCAGACTACTGCGAGGGTACCAATGTTTAAGTTACATATATTGCCTTTGCCCCACTGAGTCAGAGCTACAAGCTTATTCTCACTCAAAAAAAAGTGTTCTTTAAGCCAGGTGTTCTTCGTTTTAACATTTTATTGCTGTTAAGATTAAGAGAGAAATGGCTCACAAACAGGCTCTGTTCAAGCACGTGACTTAGAGCAGCCGCCCTCTGTGTGGGAATGGGATGGGAGGGAAAGCCAAGTTTAAAGCGTACCTCACTACCCTATGCTGGGATCCATTTAAATTCAGCAAAGCTGACTATGCAATTAATAATCGATTAATCCCTAACTCTTGGTGCCACTGGAGAAACAAAAATAAATAAGAGACAGCCCGAGCCCTCAGAGAGCTCACAATCTAGGGTGACGAAACTCCTCTGGTATGCTTGGTTGGGCTGGACATGTGTGTATGTGGGTTCCAACCAAGAGAGATAGAGCTTGGGAATCCTGAAGGCTGTGTAGGTGGTGGAGGGCGTTGATGCCATTGAGGAACACTGTGGAATACCAGTATATTTTATTTCACCACAAAAACTAGACTTGATCTTACAAACAGACAGTGTTACTACTTCAATCAATATATGTACTGTAAAAATCACAACTGTGAGCACACAGGCCAAAAAAGTAACTCCAAGCTGTTGAGCTAAGCAGGATTGACTGCTTCTCCATTGTTCTGTTAATGTTAAAGTACTACTAGTTAATTCATTTTGTCATCTGCTAGCACTTGTCACCAGATAAGCAGTAACAGGTGCCAAAGGAAAGTGAAGACTTGAGAAAATTCTATCCATTAACTTAATTTAAAAATGTGATCTAGGAAGTGATGATGTTTCCTCAATTTCTATAGCAGTTTAAAGAACCTGGGAGCTCTGTCAGAAGGGTATAGGAGCATCTGAAGTAGAAACGGAATTAATACTGATGTCTGGAAGGACTTATGCCGTTCCAGCCCCAGCTGGAAGCCCCTCTGTTCCTGGGATAGGACGGAGATAGAAGTTCCCACATGGTAGGGAATGTACCTCCTTAGCTTCATACCTTTGGTGCTAATATAGCTTTAGAAAGTAGCTGCTCAATAAACTGTTGAGTAGTGCCACGAGCTAGAATTTGGAACAGATTCTCTATAAATCCAATATTATAATGATGATTAGAGTTAAATGAAATAGTGTTAAAATAATGAAAAGAAGATACGAATGGGTTAAATAGCTTTTGTGGGTTGATCTTGGAAGTTCACCCCTATTTATGACATTATTTATGTGGTCGAGCGCTTTCTGACTTTTACTAATTGAATTAGCAAATATTTCTCACAAGACTATCATGTGCCAAGCCCTTTCTGAACACTGAATTTCCTCTTCTGTTAAATGGGGATACAAAGTGTTCTTAACCCAATAGGGTTGTTATAAAGATTAAATGAATTCAAAATGTAAACTGCTTTGATGGTTATCTGACATAAAGAAAGTACTTAATAAATCTTAGCTAGTCAGTATTACTGCACACCAATATGACACAGGCATGGTCCTTCCCCACATGGAAATGCAAACAAACAACTTTCTAGAACAGAAGATCCTAGTAGCTGGGGCCTGTCTGTATTGTTCGAGTTTCTTGGTGTTCTGATCTTTAAAGGACCAGCTGCTCTCCTGCAGTTGGGGCTGGACTGCCCTGTGAGCAGTTGGTATTGTCAATGTGGTTTGTCTGGTAAGAGAGCCCCTTTACACTCGCCCCCAACTCCTCCCCGAGCTGGAGATGGCAGAGCAGGGAAGTGGCAGAGACCTGTGGCTGCTTCTGGAAACTCTAACCGGTGGCCTTGCCTCCTGGGAATGTGCAACTCCACCCTGCTGCGTGTTTACTTTAGGAGCTGGGGAGGGGCTGAGGCCCACAGATGTGAGGCTGCAGGCCTGCCTGCCTGTTGTCAGGGGCTCGTAGCTTTGTGGGCAGGGGGGTCTCGCACCGCCTGGGTAAATTCAGAAGGCAAAGACTGATAGTTTAATATAAAGACTTTCTGATCTGATCTGGAGGAAGCAGGAGAGAGGAAAAACTCTGACTTCTTCACTTTTCAAAGTCTTCCAGTTAGCTTCTTCAATTATGAAGTTCCAGAATTGTTTGATATCTTAAAGTAAACATGCCAGCTTCTGAAGCTGTCAAAGATATGGGATGAAATTTTTACATGCTTCCTGCTACTAAGCCCTGCATAGCTCAAATTAGCCCCAAGTGGATTGAAGGGTAAAAGAACTACACTTTCATGCTGTTGAAAATCTTGGTAAAATAAAGCTTATTAATACTCAAGTTACACCAAGGTATATAACTTTGACAAGTTTCAGACAAACTGTGACCAGGGTAAACAGGAACTATCCTTTGCACAACAGAATGGGGGACTGTCCTCCACAGCTGATATTCAGTTCACCATTTGGAGGCTACATTTGTCTTTTTTTATTTGTCCTATGAAGGACAAATATGCAAATAATGAAATGAGCCCCTCACCTTTCATGGGACCTCTGTTTATTTTGGTTTATTTGGTTTATTTCGGTTGGGGTCCCTTTAAATGCTTATCTCATGATAGAATGACTTGCTTTCATTCAACAATCTCCATATGTTTTTACTCTTACCTGGTTTATGCTACCCATAAGAACTTGCAAACAGAAAGTGTAGGGAAAAAAAGAATATTTAACTCCTGGGAACATGTTTTCTGCATTAGTTCTGTTTCAGTGTCAAGCATCTCAAAAGACTATACAACTAAATTAGAGAACCTTGATGCCTCTTACGGCAGCATGTTCTTAGGGCTCTGAAGCAAGGGTCTCCGTAGAAGCAGAAGCAGGAGCATGGGGCACACTTCAGTGGAGTCTCACTCTGTGGTTAGACCCATTGTGTGACAAGAACAGGCCAGCTGTCATGGTAAAGTGACTATTGGGCATATTTGGGAAGTGCTTGAACTCTGTGACCCGCTCAACTGAGATGGTTAACGAAGAAGCCCAACTACCTCTAATCAAGATTGATGACCTTCGTTGAATGAAGGAAACTTTATCTGCCTTGAGTTGAAAACATTGAGCATGAGACTGAGAGGCTGTATTGTGGCATGGATTCACCATACACTTGGGATCTGCCCCATTGTAATTCTAGCTGTGCAATACTGGGCAAGTTGCTTAACCTCTCTGGCCTCATTTTCCTCACTGTACAATGGGGGTACATATATAAGCTCCTTGTAAAATAAAGTGATAAACATATCAATGACTCACTCCAGTGCCTGGAACCTATTAAACACTCAATAACCATTGGTAGTGTTCTTTTTAGTTTTACTGATATTTCAAAACTAAGAACAAACATGAAAAAGCAATTTTAAGAACAGGGAAGAAAATAAGTACATTTACCCTATTAGAAGGTAAAATTGAGACGACTAACAACCTAATACATGGAATTCACTCAAGGTTTTGATCGGTATCCTTTAAGGAAAATGCCTGTTAGTTTTACTTTCTTAAAAGATAGTTTCCTACACCAAAATCATTTTATTTTCAAGAGTCTAAGGAAATGAGGAAATAAGAAAGGAAGTGGCATATGAGTGCGACTATATTATAAAGCCAGTAGCAATCATGACTGGGAATGCATTAACCTTCTTAGTTTTTGTGGATAAAGATTTTATGAGTACAAAGTGGAAAACTCAGTATCCTCACTATTTAATTCTTTGGTATAAAGAAAGATATTATTATAATTAAGACATACATTTTCAATGATACCAAATCTTTTTAAGTTTTAAAGCTAGATGGCTAATTATGCTGTGTTATTTATTTTTATTTTAACTTTAGCATTTGCAAAGTGCTTTTAAAGTTTTTTGAAGCACTTTCGTGCTCTTTTAATAAATTGATTTCTAGAATAATCTTGTAAGGCAGTCAGAGCAGGTGTGGTACTATTTTTTACATTCTACAAATAAACAAGAGAAAGAGGTTGGGGGCTCACCTAGTGGAGGCTAGATGGACGTTCAACAATCCTTATGTTTAGAATTTACATTGGTTTGGTTACTCTCAATTTGAAAGAAATAGTTTAGATTGCACCACCCAGCAATCTTTGACAGGAGGCAGAATATTTTTTTATTTCCATTTTACCCTATAATTTCACTCAGTGACTCTTCCCACTAAATCATACTGCCTCAGTATCAATGTTATGTATAAATTATATGTTTTTGAAAAATGGTATCTTAATTCATCTTCAGTCTGATTGTGTAGTATCTGTATACCATCTCTAATGAATAATTCTTACTGTCAAATTGAAGCCAGACCCCAAAAGTGTCAAATTTAATGATTAATTGAGTATATATTATACACTTCAACCCCACATTTGGGTGAAAACTAAAAATTTCAGTCATCCAGATATTTGAAAACACCTCATGATTGAAACATGTTTATTTTAATTTTTTATATAGACGTATAGCTTCATGTAGATATGACCTGGGTGACGGCAGTATGGGAAATGTTTTGGAGTGCCGCATCATGTGTCTGTTGCTTTTAGATGTTTTCATATGCTTGAATTTCTCTTGAGAAAGCTTCCTTTTACTCTTCAGGGCCGGGCCATGCTTGGGCCCTCTGGAGGATGACTATCCACCTGCTAGCCCCGAGTGAGGTCCTGGCTGGCACGACTTTCACAGGTGCTTACAGAGGACCCATCCATAGGAAAACTACGGCAGGAACCAACGTCAAGGGCCACTTCCTTCTTGCCCAAGGCAGACTAAAGAGAAATCCTTTAAAAATAAACCTGTGAGTTTGAGTGTCATTCAGAAATGAAGAATAATTACCTCTTATCTGCATACTACTTTGATAATGAACTCCTCCCTTAAACCCCACCTGACCTGGATCATTTGAGTCATTTGTGATGGGAATTAAATGTTGTGAAAGCTAGAACAAACATTTGAAAGAATTCAGGGAGAGCTTACTCAGGGCTTCCCAGATTCAAGATAAATCAGAAAAATCAGTTCTTCAGCCCTCAGTGACTTCCTATTTCCTTGTTTTGTGAGCACCTGTAACTTTTGTGGCCTGTAGCACTTACTGTGAGGTTGGTTACCTTGTACTGTGTTATTCCTATTCTTCTACTTTTTCTATGCACATGCCTTGCTTTCCAAATTAAACTGAAGTTTAGGACACATTTCGTAGTCGTCTGTCTCTTTAGGGGTTCTTACATACTTACCCTGGTAATCTACACAGAGGAGATATTTAACCTAATGGTTATTGCAGATACTAATTGCAGATTCCATCTTGGAGATTCCAATACTTACTGTTCCCGAGGGTGGGAAAGGAGAGAGCGTAGTATATCACTTTCCCAGAAAGGCACTTGTGACTTTAGTAAGTAGACATATGAGTGTATAAACATAGCTGAGTTGGGAAAAAGGAGTCAGAAATCAATTTAAGTTAAATATCAAAGAATTATACCATTCCCTGTTTAAGAGTTCTAGTTAGAGTCATCAATAACATAACAGCCCAAAATGAGTTCAGTTCTGTGGCATAGCTGAGTTTTTTCTTTCCTTATAGTTAGTTCATCACATTTTAGCCAAGGAATTAGAATAAGAAACTTTGTTGAGAGTAGGTTGCCTACCTGCAATATTATTTCATTTGGAAGCAAAGACAGAGAAAGATCTATTTACTCAAAGGACTAAGAAGCAGTGAGGCCAAGAGAGCCACAAACTTCACTCAGTAGCCTAAGTAAATAGTATCTTAATTACTTCTCAAAACAAACCATACTTGAGTTGATAATAACACACAGGAACCTGCTTCAGTTCACAGCATTCATTATAGTAACTTCAACAGCAGTTTACACCTACTTCTCCACTCCTGTCCTTTGTGTCCCTCTCAAAATTCTGGATTTACCTCCAACTCCATGGGAGGGGCATCTTGACTTGTGTCAGTGAATGGTACACTGGAAGGCAGCCATTCCGGGAAACAGCAAGTGAGAAGGCCCCAGTGGAAACAGAGACTCTGCCTTCCGTGGTTAACCTTTGAATAAGCTGCAACATTTCTTCTCTTTTTCTTTGCTCAGGCAAAAAGAGAGATCTGACTTTGTGAAGTCGTATGCACACTTGTGTAAAATCAGCAAAGTAACACCACAGATGATTCCAGGGATTTTAAAAGAATATATGGCAATAAAGTGGACCATGGACATAATTACTATGTTTGGATAGTTTGTGCCAACTTTCCCTTGAACTATATAATGTATGTATTTTTCAGATAATTGCCTTATTTTGCCAAGGAAGTTTGTCTACAATAGTGCATACAATCTTAGTAAACCTAAGGAATGCCACAAATCAGAATGCTATTCCTTTCCCATGTTATATTCATAATGGCATTTAAGGTCAGCTTCATGGGTTTGGAATTTCGAGATATATTTGCATGCTGTGTGTACCCTAAAACCAACTTCACCATGTGTATAAACATGGTGTGTTTTGAAGGACATTGGAATTTCTGCCTGTCCAAAATACCTCTGCTAGACCTCACATCACCTTGGATGGAAATTCCTGTTATTGGTGACCAGTCTGATCCCCACATACTGATTTACTGAGTGAACTTATTTATCATTAAAATTGTGTTAGACTCAATTTCCTCATTTGTAAATTGAGACGTTTGGTTAAACTCTACTTTCTCTGGTCTGATTTTCTGAAGTTCCTCCTTTCTCTCTCCCAATGACTTAATTGTGTTTAGTGTTTTCCTGTATTCAACTTGCAAAGTGTTATAGATAATTTTAATTACACTGTAATCAAAACGTCAACTTCTAATCTTAGAAAAACAGATCCTAATTGACTACGATTGCCCCTGAGCACTTTCTTATCAAAGAATTGTTCTCTATGCAAATGTCTGATAACCTTCCTCCTGCTATACTCAGAAGTTCTTAACCTCCACGTGAGTTTCTTTTCTTCTTTTCGACCTTTATATCTTCATTACCTTCTATGCTTCCCCTAGGCAGGCTCAAGTCCACCAATAGTTGATACTTAGTTTTATCAGATCTTACTTTTACTTATTTTATTACTTTTATTATTTAAGCTTTGGCAGAATAAGTATGGTTTCTTATGTCATCTTGAACTGGGAGGTACATATTTATATTGCAAGAGAGATACACTTAGCTTTAGGGGAAATGTGATCAAGCCTGACTTTTGTGCCCACCACTGCAGGCCTTTTGGCCTTAATTTCAGAAACTCTTAGCCATCTCTGTCTTTCTCAGTTTGTGTGTAGCAACAGCAGTTGTGCAGTAAAGAAAACACACACTCAGAGTTCATGTAATTTCTCCTAGCGTGAGTTAAATATCACTGGATGGATACGTTTGGTCGAGGAGGGGGTGAACAAGACACTGAAAGTATATCCCGCCTTACAGTTATTTGTATTTCCACATAGCACAACAGGCATTTGTTGAGTATCCACTACGTGTTACACAGGGGGCTTACTTCCAGGTGTGGGGCGTGGGTGTACAAAGCTAAACTATGTGCTTGTTGAATTCTCTATCTAGCAATCAACTACCCCTGAGCCCACCCTCCTCCACTCTTGTTGTGCCTTGTAAGTCAAATATCATCAAATACAGGCACGTGCTGCATAACAATGTCATCAACGGACCACATACATGACAGTGGTCCCATAAGATTATAATGGAGCTGAAAAATTCCTATTGCCTAGTGACATGGTAGCCATCATAACATTGTATCACAAGGCATAACATGTTTGTGGTGATGTTGGTATAAACAAATCTGTGCAGCCAGTCAGGTAAAAGTATAGCACACACAATTATGTACAGTACATAATACTTGATAATGATAATAAATGACTGTTACTGGTTTGTGTATTTACTATATTATACTTTTTATTGGTATCTTAGAATGTATTTGTCATAAAAAAGAAGTTAACCATTAAACAGCTTCAGGCAGGTCCTTCAGTAGGTATTCCGGAAGAAGACATCCTTATCATAAGCGATAACAGCTTCATGCATGCTGTTGTCCCCAAGACCTCCCAGTGGGACAAGATGTGGAGGTGGAAGACACTGATATCAATCATCCTGACCCTGTGTAGACCTGGGCTAATGGGTGTGTATGTGTCTTAGTTTTTAACAAAAAAGTTAAAAATAAATTAAAAATTAAAAAAATAGAAAACATAGAATAAAGATATATAGAAAGAAAATATTTTTGTATAGCTGTATAATGCTGTTTTAAGCTGTTATTACAAAAGAGTCAAAAAGTTAAAAGAATTTTAGAAGTTTATCAAGTAAAAAAGTTAGAGTAAGCTAAGATTAATTTATTATTGAAGAAAGAAAACTTTTTAAAATAAATTTAGTGCAGTCTAAGTCTCTGGTATTTACAAAGTCTACAGTAGTGTACAGGAATGTTCTAGGCCTTCACATTCACTCATCATTCACTCACTGACTCACCCAGAGCAACTTCTAGTCCTGCAAGTTCCATTCATGTAAGTGCCCTATACAGGTGTAGCATTTAAAGAAATCTTTTATACCATATTTTTACTGTACCTTTTCTATGTTTAGATACTTTTAGTTACACAGACACTTACCATTGTATTAAATTGCCTACAGTATTCAGTGCAGTCACATACTGTACAGATTTGTAGCCCAGGAGCAATAGTCTGTACCATGTAGCCTACTTGTGTAGCAGGTCATGCCATCTAGGTTTGCACAAGTACATACTATGATGCACAATGACAAAATTGCCTAATGCATTTCTCAGAAGGTATCATTGTTGGTAAGTGATGTGTTACTGTATGCAATCCAGGCAAAAAGTGCCAAGTTTAGTCTTGACAAACACATGATTCTAACCTGAAACTGTAAATAGCCTCAGGTATACTCACAACTTGGCTCTCATACAGATACCTCAAGTTCCAGGCTCAGTGAAAGGTAAGCAAGCCTGGAGGAGGCTCTCAGAAGTTCCAGCGTGAGCTCAGAAAAGTCATGAAATGGACACTCAGGACTGTGGATTGAGAAAGCTTCCTATGACTCTCCAAATTTGAAAATGATTTTAAAGGAAAAAAACATTTCTTTCATCCCTCTTTTCTCCCTTCCTCCCTCCCCAATACAGGCTGTAAATATTAATTTTATACAATCTGTTGGAGTTTCCAGAGGAGGCCCTCTCCCCAATTGTGCCCTTCCTGTATTAATCAATGAAACTGTGAAGTATGAAGTGTCTTAGAGATTGCCCCAGAAATCACTCAAAATTTCTCCACTTTATGATTCACTTTTAGAAGTGACAATTTAGAAGCAGACAATTCTTGAGTTACTCTAAAGGAAGATACCATCCCCAATTCAGCAGTTATTTCCAGTGAGACCCCAGTGCTTTCTTTAAATCTATCATCAGTTGAGCACTTGCATAAAACTTATACTACATTGCTTTCCAAACTTTTCAGCCAAGTTTCTGCTCCCATGAGCAGAAGGTTTTACTAAAACTTTCTCTAAGACATTATGTGTTTTCCCTCTGATGAGTGATTTAATCTGATTTATTAGGGGAAATCATTTTTTGAGAATGACTTAGCATCTTAACAGTTATTCTTAATTTGTCATTTTAATTTGCTTTCTAAGTTAAAGGATTTTATCTTTATTGTCATTTCCCTTTACTTGTTTCAACCTAAGATTTTTTTCCTCATCTTAATTTAGGGACAGCAGTCTAATCTCTTTCATTCATTTGAACATTGGATGAGGTGTGGTTAAAGGGGGAGAATTTCACAAAACGTGCCCGTATACGGAAAACAATCACAATGAGAGTAAAAATGACTTGTTCCATTTTAAAGCCCTTATTTAAAACTCCCTCAAATTTAACTTTCTTTAGGAATCCTTCCCCAATTACATGAAATACGAAATTGAAGGAAAAGATAGAAATATTTTTTCCAAAATTATCTTTGAGAGTTTTCTTATTTCCCTCACGACTTATAGGTACATATGTTAAGAAAAATGTATTTATTAATTTTTTTTGTGATAGCATTTAAGCTTTTGGAATTCAAATATGTAAGTTTTGATGTTGATTCCAGAACCCAACCCAACTTAGTTGGCCTTTTACAGCCAAAGTAATCAAAAGACCCCACCTGTTCTTCTTATAAGCATTCCATATCTTACACTCATTCTGGTGACCTAGGTGAACAGTCAAGCATTCCTATAAACAAATAACAACTGAACACAAATCTATCTTGAGAACACAGTAGAATGTATAAATCATATCAGCTCTTGACCCAGTGCAAATTTATGAATATTTTGTTTGTTCATTCATTCATTCATCTAAAAAATCTTCATTGGCTGGGTGTGGTGGCCCACTCCTATAGTTCCAACTACTGGGGAGGCTGAGGTGGGAGGATCCCTTGAGCCCAGGAGTTTGAGGCCAGCTTAGTCAATATATCGAGACCCCAATCTCTAAATATAAGGAAAATAAAGATTCTTTATCTCAATCCTTCTATGTGTAACAATACACATTTTACACCAGGGATTGGTAAACTACGGCCTGAGGTCATATCTAGCCAGTTGCCTGTTTTTGTACAGCTTATGCAATAAGAATGTTTTTCCATTTTTAGATGGTTGAAAAAATTTTAAAAAGAATAATATTTTGTGAAAAGTAAAAATTATATGAAATACAAATTTCAGCGTTCATAACTGAAGTTTTAGTGGAACACAGACACTCATTTGTTTACTTACTGTCTACAGCAGCTTTCATGCTATAAAACTAGAGCTTAATAGTGAAACAAAGACTATATGGCCTGCAAAGTCTAAAACATTTACTCCCTGGTCCTTTACAGAAAAAAATGTGCTGATTCCTGTTGCAGAAAACTGAAAATTCAGCAGTGAGCAAAATAGGACAAGTTCCTGTACTCATAAAATTACATTCTAGTAAGCAAAAAAAACCCAAATGAACAAGATAATTTCAGACCTTTAAACATATAAGGAAAATTAAATAGGATGATGTGACAGAGATTGAACGTGGTAACTTTAGACTGGGTGGTCAGAGGCCGCTGTGGCGTTGAGCTGAGAGTTGAATGACAAGGAGTCAGTGGTGAAGAATCTTGTTCTAATGAGGGGGAAGGTCTGAAGAACAAGGAAGCATGGTTGGATCTTAGAGAGACTGGGAGAGTAACAGGAGATGAGGTCAGGGAGGGATCTGGGACTAAGCCTGGGCCAGATCATGGAAGGCCTCTTAGGAGGAGTTAAATTTGTATTTTTCTCTCTGGGCAGAGAGAATGAATTCTCTGAAAGACTTTATGCACAGGAGTGACATGATCTGAATTACATTTTAGAAAGATCGATTTGGCTATTGTATGGAAAAAAGATTCGAGTGTAAGTCAAAGTAGAAGTAAGCAGTTAGAGGTCTTTGCAATTGATTAAGTGAGAGATGATGGTGGCTTGAATTAGGGATGGAGCTGGGAACATGAGAGGAATTGAATATAATAAAATTTAGCTTGGAGGTGAGCTACCAAAGCTGCTGCAGGGGAGGATAAAGGAAAGAAAAAAAGTAAGAACAACACTTGGGTTTTTGGCTAAATTTGTGCTATTTCCTCACATCGATTGAACTAAAAATTATTAAAATATGTTAATTAGCCCTATGTCTCAAAGGAGGGGGGTAGGTAGTAGGGGGTAGCAGTAGGGGGTTCTCCTCTGAAGTGTAATTGTGCGTCTACCCTTGGTGTTTTTTTTTTTTTTTTTTAACATCTTGGTATTTTACTAATTTTTTTTTCTTTGCTGTTTCTCCTGAATTTAGAAAATAATTGACAACAGCCTCAAAGGCATATTAATGAGTAGGACAGAGAGCTTTAAACTGCAAGTCCATAGGTTGACCTCTTTGTACAGAGATGAGAAAGTGTGGGAGCTGGTTGCAGAGCTTGGCACCACTTGTGACCTTTGGCTTACACAGGTGATCTGTTGTGATTTCTAGATAATAGTGAAATAAAAATCAGATTTCCTTGGGACAGCTCACCTCTTAATTCCAATGGATATTTGTAACATTGATTCAGTAGTCTCAGTTCAGCCTGTTACAGATATATGTATAGCTGGTGTGTCCAGCCAAACAGCAATAACCTGTATTTTCTGAGACTGTAAAGATATTACGTTTGTAGAAAGAAAACACATTCTTCTCAGTTTTGTCAGCATGATCAAACATTGACGATGTATATTTACCAAAAATTGTTCTGAGAAAATTGGGAATATCATTACAAAGATGAGAAGAAGAAGCAGAAAAACTTTCCCTGGATTTTTTTCAATCTTCTAAAAAGAAGGCCAGAACTTTAAACCTCCCCACGATGATCATTTCAGCCACATTAATGACTTATGAAGATGAAATGAACTGGGTGGTAGTAAGGTTGCTGTAATCAGCATCAGACTCTATGGGACTTTATGGTGAATGTGGGGTGTGTGTGTGTGTGTGTGTGTGTGCATGTGCGTAAAGGAAAGAGTGAGAGAGAGAAAGAGAGAGAGGTGGGTGACTAGTGGGTTCAGACTTGAGCAATTGCCTGGGTGAGGATGCCCATTACCGAGATAAGAAACTCCAGAGGGAAGCTGCTTAGAAGATGAGGTGGATGACTTTAGTTTGGGGACCATGTTGAGTTTGGGGTGCTTTTGTATATCCATTAGAGGCATTTAGGAAGCAGTAATAGGTATAGGTCCATAGAAGAGACTGAGATTAAAGATTTGGGGGGTTGGGAATCCTAGGAATAAATAAGATAATGCAGAAAAAGTATGCAAAGCAAGAAATGCTAATATTTACTCTCTAAGGGATAGGGAGAGGAAGAGGTGCATGTAAAGGAGACTGCACAGGAGGAGTCTGAAAAGTCAGTAGTAAACCAGTAGAGTGGGAGCCGTAGAAATGACAAAAAGAGAATTTTAAAGAGTAACCTGCAGTGTCAAATGCTAAAAAAAGGCCATTGAGAAAACGACTAAAAATATTTAATGCATTTAGTCTGATACAGACTTTGGTGATTTTGATGCCAGCAATTCTGGTAGAATCATGGTAGAGAAAACTAGATTAAGATGGACTGAGCGGCATAAGTGGGATGTGAGGGAACAAAGTGAGTACACATTAAGTTTTTCGAGAAGTTTGAATATGAAGAGAAGAAGTGCTAGAGCACGAAATAGAAGGGATTTGGAGAACAGATTCCCCTCTTCCTTCATAAAATTGGAGCTTGTTTAATTGCTGGTGAGAGCTGGGTGTGCCTATGTATGCCTGTAGTCCCAGCTACTAAGGAGGCTGAGGCAGGAGGATTGCTTGGGGCCAGGAATTAGAGATGAGCCTTGGCAACATAGTGAGAGCCCATCTCTAGGAAAAAAGAAAAAAGAAAATTTCAAAAATATTAAAAAAAAAAAATACTAGCCAGGTGTGGTGGCTCATACCTATAATCCTAGCACTCTGGGAGGCTGAAGTGGGAGGATTGCTTGAGCTCAGGAGTTCAAGACCAGTGTAAGCAAGAGCAAGATCTCATCTCTACTAAAAATAGAAAAAATTAGCTGGTCATGGTGGTGCATACCTATAGTTTCAGCTACTCGGGAGGCTGAGGCAGGAGGATTTCTTGAGCCCAGGAGTTCGAAGTTGCTGTGAGCTAGGCTGACGCCAAGGCACTGTAGCCCCGGCAACAGAGTGAGACTCTGCCTCAAAAAAAAAAAAAAAAAAAAAAAATACTGATGAGAAGGTGTAAGAAAGAAAGTTGAATATATTAAAGGGATTAATTTATGGAGGGATTAATTGTAGGTCAGTGTCCTTGAGAACACTGGGATGAGATTTAGGGGTATATTTTTAGGGCGTGGCTTTAGATAAAATGGTGGATACTGTTATTTTTACATTATAAAAAGAGAAAAAGAGGCCTGGCGAGGTGGCTCACGCCTGTAATCCTAGCACTCTGGGAGACCGAGGCGGGTGGATCGTTCGAGGTCAGGAGTTCAAGACCAGCCTGAGCAAGAGTGAGACCCCGTCTCTACTAAAAATAGAAAGAAATTATATGGACAACTAAAATATATATATACAAAAAATGAGCCGGGCATGGTGGCACATGCCTGTGGTCCCAGCTACTCGGGAGGCTGAGGCAGTAGGATCGCTTAAGCCCAGGAGTTTGAGGTTGCTGTGAGCTAGGCTGACGCCACGGCACTCACTCTAGCCCGGGCAACAGAGTGAGACTCTGTCTCAAAAAAAAAAAAAAAAAAAAGAGAAAAAGAGCTAAAAACAAAAGTAGATTTGGTATATTTGGTAGTCCGAAGTTGAGACGTTCTCTCAAGATGACGTTCATTTTCTCAGTGGACTGGGAGGAAAGGTGATCTGATGGAAGTGCAAGGTCAAGTGTAGCTGTCCGAGACATGAGGGAGGGGAGAGAGTTTAAAGCGGTTGTGGAAAATGGGAGCATGCTGAGAAATCGTGGTAGGGTCAGAACCCAGTTGGAAAGCCCAGCTGGGATTGGTGATCAGAGATTTATGATACCAATTGCCCAGTTATTACTCTTGCAGCACACAAAACTGAATCCAACCCGATACATCATATGGTAAAAGTAAACAGTTGAGTTGATCTAGGGCTGGGGTTTTCCTGGGTGGATACTGTGGAAAGACAATGGAAAAGGGACTTCCTAGTATTGGTACAGAGGAGTCAGAATGTTCAACCATGACATCTAAGCTGGATAATTATGGAAGTGATGATAGGAAGGAGATGTTGGGCAAGGAAAAAGTAGAAGAGAACTGGAGGTCCTGATAAAGTCCAGGCAGTCATTCTAGATATAGTATGCATTTACTAGACACTCAGTTGATAGTACGATATACAGATGACTAGTTCCAAGTTCAAACACCAAAGCTCACTGGACCCCCACCTATGTATCTCATGCCTCCATTACCAACACCTATATTTCAACCGAAGGGGTCAGTTTATTAAAGTGGAATCTGTGACCCTCCATACCTTTTGTTCTGACTATGTCTTGCCTTTATGCCTATTTCACTCCTTTTTGTCTGTTCAATTATTACCCATCTTTTAAAGCTTGGCTCTCACCTTATTCATGAAACTTCCAGCTGAAGAACAGCAAGGGGGAAAAAAATCTCCTGACATTTATTGAGTATCTGTTATGCTTTAGGAAATGTACTTGTACTTTTCATGTGCAGTTCTAATTCAGTTTGGACATTGGAGCTCTCGTCTTCGTTTTGAATGTGAATTATCTTTTTTATTTCTATTATTACATGGCATTCCTTTGTGTTTACTTGTATTGAGAGATTTTTGTGACTGTGTTTCAACCTCATACTCCATAGTAATTTTTTTGATGGCTCAATTTTGTATTTTCCATGGGACCTTTCAGAATGGATTGGACATGGTGACATACATTCTTATTTGATTATGAATATAAACATACAGATAATAGAGTAAGGAATATGAAAAAAGGAAAAGAAATGTAAATGCCAACCATCATCCCTTGTAAATTCATGATATGTGCTGGGAATTAGGAAAAATTGAGAAATATTGCCTTAATGTTCCCAAATAATTAATATACCTTTTAAAAGTAAATAGTTTGATAGTCTCTCAGTAGGGTCAGACCTGATAAATTCATTACAGGATGTCTGATACCCAATTTTGCATGACTATTTCATTTGGACAGCAGACAAATGTGATACAATTGTAATAAATAGAGATATAGATTTCTTTTTATTAGTTGTGTTTCTATATATTTGTATGTGTTAGTAATTCAATAAAATATATTTCAGTATTTGGCTTAATTTTTAAAAATGAATACTATATATTTTAGATAGTTTTACATTAAAAGTTTATGTATTGTTTAGCAAAATTTAGTAGTTAAATTAAAGTTAGCTAAAAATTTCTTTAGAAGACTTGACCCAAATAAAAAGTGGTGGTGTTTATAAGTTGAGTGAGTATGAATGCTGATAGTTTAAATTTCAGTAGCAGCAGAGTAACTTGTTGAAATTAAGGCACTGGAATTGGCTCATTAAAGAAATTTTGTAGCATCTCAATGAGAAACAGCTATGAAATCCTATTCAATGAACCAGATTTCTTCTTTTCGTTTTCCAAATTCTACTCCTTCTCCATTTTTAGAGTTTTATGTACATAAGCTAAACTTCAAGTCTTTGCCAACATGATGTTCATTTCATAGGCAAATTAAGTCAAGCACAGACAAGCTATATGTGTCTGAGGTTCCCCAGAAACTTTTTGCCCGAACCAGCCATTGACTGAAGTTTCCTATTTGCAAATGAGGTAACTATTTTAGAACACTCTATGACATGTATTTTGTAGGTACCAACTGTCAAACTTGTTATACAAAGATAAATGGATCAGATTTTCTTCCCTTTTACAATATTATCACCTTCTGCATATATATCATTTTCATAAAACTCAATTAAGTTTACTAAAAGAATATTCATTTTAATGAAACTTTACAGAATATTTCAGTATTTAAATGTTTAGCAGTCTCTTACCATGGAAAAAGGAGAAGCTTTCCCAATTTTTCAATCACAAATTTATAGTGACAAATACACATTGAGATGACAAAGCCCAGGCCATTTCATAATTTACATGTATATATAGGATTCTGATCCTTGGATATGCTATAAAAGTAGAGTGTATAGAAGCTATCAGAACATAATGATACCTTGTATTTGTAAAATAATTGTTGTACCATGTTTTCATTTATTTTATCTTACTTTAAAACTTTTTAAAGTTTTATTTTTTCTTATTACAATGGAAGTACATGCACATTACAGGAAATTTAGAAAACACAGACCCAAAAATAGAAGAAAAATAAAATAACATTACTCTGAGTTAAACCTTTTGTACCCCTAGGTGAGTATGGTTTCATAAGCTCTCCCCCCTCTTTTCTCTGTATGTGTGTATATTAATCATATATACAATTTTGTAATTTGCTTGTACACTAAATTACATTTTATATATCATTATGTACGAACAGCTATTTTTTTTTATCTCACAACATTATTTTTGACAGCCATACAGTACTCTATTATGTAGGTACACTCTAAATTGTTTAACCAATTTCTATTATTGCATATTTAGTTGTTTCTAATATTTGGTTATTACAAATAGCATATTGTTAAACATCCTAGCTCACAGCAACCTCAAACTCCTGGGCTCAAGCGATCCTCTGCCTCAGCCTCCCGAGTAGCTGGGACTACAGGTGCATGCCTCCACACCCAGCTAATTTTTTCTATTTTTAGTAGAGATGGGGTCTCATTCTTGCTCAGGCTGGTCCTGAACTCCTGAGCTCAAGCGATCCTTCTGTCTCAGCCTCCCAGAGTGCTAGGATTACAGGCATGAGCCACCATGTCCAGCCTAAGCATCCTTTTACATATATATATATATATGCACACACACATACATGTATGTATCTTTCTACACATTCTTAAGTGTTTCTTGAGACTAAATTTCCAGAAGAGAAATACCTAGGCCAGAGGTCTGGGCGTTTTTAAGTCTGATAATTATTGCCAAATTGCTCTCTAGAAAGTCTTGTAAGCTATACTCTGACCAATGATATATGAGAATGTCCCTTTTCCCTCACTAACAAAAATGAAACTGTTAATTTCTATTGTCTCATTCTGATTCTCACAAGAACTCTGTGGGGTAGGTAGACAGAAGAGATTAGGAGAAGTGTTAATGGTTACACCTCTAGAAAGGAACCAGACTGAGAGTCAAGTTTTCTGACTTGCCATACCACGTGCTTCTTTCACATCACATCCTTCTCGCCATGCTGTTGTCCGTGATGGCAATTCCAAGTGAACCGTCAGGAAGGAACCTAGACCAGGAATTCTTATACAAGCCACAGCTTGATTCATTTCTGTGTTGCTGGCAGTGCCCTGGCCTCCAGCCATGGGACTGTGGGTGGCACAATTCTTGCATTCTGAGAAAAAAGCAATGTTGGCACACTGCTTGTCCAGGCCAGTGTTTAAGCCAATGGGAAAGGGGGGAGGTAAGGAAGTCGGAGTCAAAGAGGCAGTGGAGGATGACCAAATTACAGACCTTGTAACAGCATGTCCCTACAACCTTTCAATTCTTGCCCTATATTATATTGCCCTATAGGATTATAGGTGTGAGCCACTGCGCCTGGCCTATTTTTTGATTATTATATTTATTGCTTTTCAAAAATATTGGAGTAGACTTTTAAACTTGATTAAGGTAAATTTATATAACATATGATTAATAAATTTCAGATTTTTATTAATTTTGTGAACTTGGACAAATCATTTAATTTATGGCCTCAAATTTTCTCACTATAAAGTAACAGTGTTAGATTAGAATAATAATTCTCAACTGATGTTGGGGAGACCTACCCCAATATTCAGGGATGGGATAGAACACATTAGGATCTTCATAGGGTATTTGTGGTTTGAAAAAATTTATTCAATATCATTATGCAATTTCATAGTTGGAAAACACAAAGAAAGGTACTATTTCTGTAATATTAGACAATAGAAAGAAAAGTCCTTGAAAATGTTGGCCCCTGGGTTTCTCAGAAGCTGAAGGCTAACCCTTCCCAGGAGGTTGCATAAGAATCTCTGGGGTCGCTGTGGGAGAGGCTATAATTGATTCTCTTTTATGTTATTCAATGAGTTCAATAAAGGCGAGAGGCACTGTGTTTATTTCAAGAAGCTCCTGTTACCAAAAATTTCATCATGGCTCACATAAACCTTGTTTTTCTTTGGATATGTTGGAAGAGTTCAATAATATTTTCATTATTTCTTTAAATTTGTCTTATTTGAAGAAAGGCAAAACTATAGATACCATTAATAGTAGGTTCATATATAAGATGATAAGAAAACCAGCCAGATCTCGGGCTATCCAAGTGTCTCGGTGTACAACTGTTGTTACTTCACTGATGCCCACATGATCAAGGACAGGCTGATAGTTTAGTTTAATCGTGGCCTAGAAAATTGTGTGAGAGAACTAGAATTCTATCGAGCATGTTTGGTGACTGGGTGCTGTGTTTTTAAGGGACTAGAGGCTCTGTTCTCGAGGAGCTTGGGGTCTTTACTTGAAGCAGGTTTTTAAAAAGGCTTAATTAACTATGTGCTGCTTGGCATCTGAATGACTTCATCATACAATAGAATGCTCCCAGGTACAACCCTCACGATTTTCTGGTCAACCCCTCTGTCTTTCTGGTCGTGAGAATCTACAAGCACAACAGAAGTAAAAAAATAGTTTGAAATGCAAAATGAAAATTTAAAAACAAAATAGAGTTTGAAACGTTATCCCATTTCAGGGCCTGATACACAAGTTAATTCTTCTGCCATCTCCTCTGTGGCTCTCCTCAGCTGGCTAGTGGTAGAGACAGCTGATGTTGGAGGCCTGGTCCGTGTTCCTCAACCCATGTGGTGCCGACGACTTGGCCACAGCCCTGTTGTCACAGGAGTCAACAGCAGTCTGCCGTTCCCCACACCAGTTACCAGCCAGCCTGGGCTCCTGTTGCTCCTGCCCTTTGCTGCGCGCACCTCGGATGTCCAGAAGCAGGACCTATTTGTTCTGTCTTATGGTATTTTAAGCTCTAATTCTAAGTTATTATGCAGCTTTTGACTACGTAGGGCATTGTTAAATTTTACTTATAGCCCACAGATTTCAAGTGGCCTTTTAAAAATTCAACTTTTAGACCTAAATCTTTTTTTTAAATTTTTTTAAAAGTACTTTATTTATTTATTTTTCTCTCCCCTGCTTCTCTCAAAAGTACTTTATTTTTCAAAGGTAAAATGCTTGTGTGCAGTCGTAATCAGGTAATTCCTTTTTTTTTTTTTTTAATTTGCTCAAGGTTGCCTTTATTTATTTCTTTACTTTTGCTTTTTAAAAATAGACCTAAATCTTAAAGTACACCTGTAAGTTCAGGCCCTCCGAAAAGCAGATATCAAGACAGGATTAGGTAAACAAGAGGCTTATTGGCAGAAACACCTGTGAAGGAAACGGGGGGCAGGAGTGTGAGTAGGCAGGGACAGCCTTCAGACCGTGACACAGGTCTGTGAAATGACAGCAAGAAAGAAGGACCGGATTGGAAGGAGCCTCAGACCACAGCACAGTTCTGAGGAGTTCTCAGCAAGGCCAGTGGGGGTCCCTGAGCTCCATGATCTGAAGTTTCTCATTAGAGAATTCCTGTGTCAGACAGAAGTGGCGGTGGCCTGGTCCTCCTACCTCCACTGCACTATGTCATTACAGCTGGTGGGAAGCATGACCTGGCCTGAATGCTGCAGTCGATCCAGAGATGCGGCATCTTGAGCATCAGTCGGCTGTTCCCTGCAGCATGTCCTCTGGAGGGAAGATTTGAATGCGGTGCCTCCACGGCCACCACAGTACCCAAAGGTGTGACCTTAAATCCCAAGACCCTCGACAGGACTTTCCAAAGGTTATTGGCATTGCTCCCTCTGATATGTACTCCCATCTCCAGCCCAACCCATGGCAAAGTGTAAGAGGAGGCAACTCATTTCCTTCCTACAGTGCAGTCCCCACAGAGCAGGTTTGGATAGGCAAGGTACGTCTCGGGAGGCTCACCTTTGTTCATGTATATTTCCAAACCAATAAAACCATCCCTTATTAAATCCTAATTCCACAAACATTTCCGTGCTGAAATTTCCAGCGCCGTGTTAAATACAGGTTAAATACAGAGGACAAAAGGTAAATAAGACATCTCAGTGGGCTTGTACCCTAGAGAGGGTTATGCACACATTAACAGAAATGTTAATAATGTGATTAGTAGATTGGACTGAATGCAAAAGAGGACTATCTTGGCCCGCCTAAGCCAAGTTTGATCAGAGTCTCCAGGGGCAAACACATCTTACTCAGGCAAAAAAGGCAGTTAGCAGCAAGTTCAGGCAGAAGCCAGCAGGTATTAGAAACAGACTCTAAGATGTGGGGTGTTCTTAGAGGATAATGGGTAAAACTTAGGAGGTACACAGTATCCGGATTTATGCCTGGAAATTTGTACGTGATAGGGGCCACCATAATCATGTGCATTTTATGAGCATGGACAGGATTTGGGTGGGCAAAACTAGACAACAGCTGGAAAACATTGGCGATTAAATATTTATTTCTATCCATTCATTGATGTGTCTGTAGGAGCACAGGAGTCCTGGAGAAAGATTGCCTGATTTCCAGTCTAAAGATGTGGGTTCTGATCTCATTGTCATAGCTTATCATAGTGTAGGCCAGTTATATAACTCTAGAAATTGAAGTTTGTTATTTATGAAGTGGAAATAATACATGCCCTGACCCCTATTAGGCTGTTGTATCAAGTGAAATAAGGCAAGACTTTCT
The DNA here is from genome assembly GCF_041146395.1 of Eulemur rufifrons. Classification (NCBI taxonomy): domain Eukaryota; kingdom Metazoa; phylum Chordata; class Mammalia; order Primates; family Lemuridae; genus Eulemur; species Eulemur rufifrons. Next base: position 66,237,898 of record NC_090997.1, on the reverse strand, counting down.
GAAGTCACTTTGCAAACTTTCAGCACTGTAAAAATTAAGGGGCTGTTGCTACATACTGTTCAGGAAATAACAGGCACCTGGGAAAACCCACAAAGTATTTGTAAGAAGTCGCCCTGCCTCCCAGGGAGAAAATGCTCAACGTTGGCCAGGAGGAACAAGTCTGGGAAATTACAACATGAGGTAAAGCAAATGGGGCTTTTTGTTTTGTTTTTGGACACCACAATTTCTCAAATGTCATTCTCATTGTTTATCTTTCCTTGCTATTGGTGGTTTTGAAGTGAGAGGAAGTGGGGTTAGGGAGTATTAATAAGGCAAGGGAGATGGTTAACATTGACTTGATGTAACAAATAAACTGAACCATGTGAGTCCAAGGAGGATAATACGCTATACGTTGGTTATGCAGAAAACAAATTCAGCTTTATCAGAAAACTTTCCTACTTTCTTGGAACGTTATGGGACCCCCCTCTGCTCACACTCCCTGGGAAAGCAGCAGTACATTATCAGATAAATAAAACTTGCCCTAACGTTTCTCTTCTGGAAGATTTTTAAAAATCTTTCTTTTATTAGCTCTGTTTTGTTGATGGTTTGTTTGCTTCTCAATGAAAAAACCACTGAGAATATCATCAATATACTCAATATTGGTGAGAACCAGAGGCTACAAAGCGCTCTCATCAACATATGTATAAGGAAAATCTCCATGTAGATAATCCCAATTATAGAGACCATTCATGGAGTAGCGTTAATCTCCTAAGAGTTGTCTATTCCATGAAGCATTTTTTTAATAGAGCAATCAGCAGGAATATTGGTGTATAAGTTGAGACAACCAGTCGATTCATATAAGGGGATTGCTGACAGAAATATTAATTATTTTTTCTTAAATATTCATAGGATAGGTTAATCTTTGCCATCTCAAACAAACAGACACATAAACAAAAAAATGAAAGGACTTTTTTTCGCTTATCATATGACCTGTAAAATAAGTTTTGGTAAAGAATTCCCAAAAGAAGGGGTGGCTGACACCAGAGATTGACTCATTTAATACAAACACCACCCACTTCTGGCTTCTTATTTAGAATTGCAGAGCATGAAAAGCTAAAAATTACATTCTCCAAAAGCCCTTGCAGTTTGAGTTTGAGGAGTGACTTGGGCTCTGTTGTGCAAATGCACATATTTAGTTTTCTATCGCTGTGTAACAAATTACCACAGATTTAGTGGCTTATGATAGCATCATTTATTGGTTCACAGTGTCTGCAGATCAGGAGTATGGGCATAGGGTACCTGGATCCTCTGCTCAGGGTCTCACATGGCTGAAATCAAGATGGTGACCAGGGCTACAATCTCATCAGGTCACTGGGTGTTGTCAGAATTCAGTGACTGTAGGACTGAGGTCTGCTTTCTTGCTGGCTACTAATGGGGGCCATTCACAGCTCCTGGAGGCTTCTTGCCATTCTTTGCCATGTGGACCTCTCCACAACATGGAAGTTTGCTCTTTCAAGGCCAAAAAGAAGGCGTCTTTGGCTTTCAATCTCTGATTTGTTTTAAGTGTTCACCTGATTAGGTCAGGCCCAGTCGAGATAATCTCACTCTTGAGTAATTCACAGCCAAGTGATTAGAGACCTTAATTTCCTTTGCAAAATCTCTCTTTGCCATTTAATGGAACACAGTCATGAGAGTGGTAGCCCACCATACTCACATGTCCTGCTTACACTCAAGAAGATGGTGCTGTCCAGGGTGTACACATCAGGGAGCAGGAATCCTGGGACCATCTCAGAATTCTGCCTACCGCGATGTAAGCAAAGTGAGATGGTGCTCACTGCAGGAAAATTGTACGTTTCAGCAAGCATAGTGGCACTGATGGTGCTTCCAGGGCAGCTTTAGTAGAGTTTTCACTTCTGCTTCCTGGTGCCACATAAGCCAAGAAGTGGGCAGCAACAGCAGAGGTGTTTTTGATAGAACTTATGTGGTTGAACCTTTTCCCTGGGGTTTCCTTGGTGGCATTGAAGAGTGGGTCTCTGTTCCTCAAGTAAGTGGTGTAAGCTACTGATTATATTAAATACCTTTCTGCTTACACCATCTATAGTGAATACTTTTATGTGCAACATAAATCCTCTGATACAACAGGATCATCAACTGGACCTTTGTGTGTATCTCCATTAAATGTATGTAATTCTGCATTGCTTTTAGAAATTTATAGAACGGTAGAGCAGGCAGGAAACCTCTGCTTTCTAGAAAGGTGTTTTTCAAGCTATATTCTATAGAACACTTGTAATAGAATCCAAGATGAAATAATAGGGTTTTTTTTGGCAGGCAGTGGGGGGGAGGTATTCAAAAGTCTTGCCAACTTGAAATACACTACACACTCTTGGAACTTATAATATGCTTTAGCATATCAAAGACTGAGAGATCCTATAGGGGGAAAAAACCCAAAAAACTGTTAGAGTCTTCTTAATCCAACCAAGTTTTCCCAAACCAAGGCCCAGAAAGATTAAATAAGTTTCCAGAGTTTGCTAGTAGGTTAGTGGTGGAGTGAAAGTTTTAAACGACAGTAGGCTTCCTGACTCTCAGGAACATTAAAGTTGTTCTCAACTCCCTACATCTGCCTGAGAAGTAAGCTTCAATGAAAACCAACACAGCCTCAGGAGGAAGCAAAAGATATTTATATAAATAGTTCTCACAAACCTATCAATGATAGATAGACCTGTCCCACCTCTCTGAGAAGCTTGGAATCGCATGTACGTCCATCCACACCCCACTCAGCAGGAGGTGACTGTCCAGGGAGTGGATACCAAGGCAGATGTTCCCCTGCCTTAGTTACTCACACAATAGCCCTTCCTGGGTACCAAGGCCAAGGGTTCCCAGACCACTGGGTAAAGGGACTTGTGAAATTAGCCTCCAGGACATTTTGATAACTGTAGTGTAGTTATCTTCCATGCAGACATTCTGGGCTTAGTGCTTGAAAGAAAATGAATTGCTCTAAAATAAGTCCAAAATAAAAAAAAAATAAATGTATTAAGGTCACCACAAAAGGCAATATGGATCGTGTACATAATAGAAACCTGATTTCTGAAACAAAATGTGTGTGAGCACATGCCTTTTGCATTCCATAATGTAAATCACATCACACACATCTGACCAAGAGACACAAGGTTCCAGGAGGTGCATATTTTCAGCATGAAAACAAGTTGTTAGAGTTACAAGCACAGCTTACGGTCAGCTTGCTGGCCTGCCACACCTTGGCATTTATTGTTCCCCAAGGCCACATGGTTGCATCTTGCAGAGGCCAGGGGTGGATGTGGACGTGCCAAGGCAGCTTCAGACCTCCACCACCCCCTTTGCTGTTCTTGGAAGGCGCTACGACTAAATAAAGAATCTAGGCTCCACCACACTTTTATTGTTGGGAAATAATTTCCCCTTCAGGGCAGAGAGGTAGAGTCACAAGTTAAATGTCTTGCATTCTTCTCCCCGCCCCCCATAGATTTCCCTTCCTTTCCTGGACAGCTGCATTTCCAAAAGGACTGGGACTCTGGCTAAAAACAAAAACCAAACCCAGCAAATGATCTTCACAGCAATGTTTTGCAGCCACTCAGATCCTTAAAATGAAATGAAATGGTAAACAAACCAGCCATTATGTTAGTCATAAAAGGACTCGAACCACAACATACACCTACCGCTATTCCATGGGAAGTTTCCACCTACGTGCATGTCCCCTGGGCTTTGTGGTAGTCTCCAGAGACCCAGCTGGGGAGTGGCTGCAGTCGTACCCTGCGTACCCTACGAAAGCTCCCAGACTTTGTGGGATTGTGCTTGGATTGTGCTTGAGGAGTTAGGGAAAGGTAATTTAGGAGTTTTGGTAATGGCATAAAATAGTTTCATTTTATTCTTACATGCCTCAGTCTGCTGAACAGACATTCTCTGGCCTTTTTGGTTCAGCAGTTGAGCCTCCACTCCACTCGGAGGCCTTTGAAGCTAAAGCCATTAGGCCAGGTGAAGTTGGTTATGGGGATATTCTTGAGGACTGCAAAAGAGATCTTGTTTCTTTAAAGACTAGCAAAACAAGCATCCAAGGAATGCACAATTATTCTATGACATGCTAATGGAAAACAAAATAATTAGCAAGATAGTTTCCAAGCCCCAAATATTGGCATATTATTAATAAAGAAGTAAAATCAGATTGTAAATAATACTTTCTTCTGTTATTAATCCTCAAAACTGGGCTCAAACTATATATAGTCTATAATTAATAAACAGCTATGAATATTTTAAGCAGGAACAGCTATGAATATTTTAAGCAGAAGTTCTCCTGTAAATGTCTGATACCTACTCCCCATTCCAGCATGATACGAGGCTCACTGTACTTGGAATTCACTATAGAAAGTTATTTTTTATTGCAAGAAATGTGGGTTCACTTCTCTCTGGGAATTAGTAATGATAAATTTATATTAAAAATGGATGTTTTGCAAGAGTCATGTTTCCAGTCTTGGGGTAGTGTAGGATGAATACATTTCCACTGCTCTTTCTTTCATCTAAAGGACTGAATTAATTCAATCTACCAAAACCAAAAGAAATTATTTCCTTTAACATCTTTGATTTATAAAGATCCAAGGAACAAAAGAAAGATGTGCCTACGGGTCTCAGTAAAATGTCTAGGTATTTTCCCAGTTACTACTACATACCAGGATCTTCAATTCAAAACTCCAGGAAGGAAATAAGAGGTGTTGAGGGTGTGGATAAAGTTCTTCATTTATTTTTCTCCTTTTATCAGGCTGTAACTCTAAATAACTATCTTCCTGGTCTAAAGCAGGACTGGCTGCTTAGGATTTCAAATGAGTTCTCAAACAATTTTATCTGGCCCAATAATAGGCATGTTTTTGATAAGTGAATGGGGAGAGCTGATATCCCCATTTCAAAGGAGCCAGCAGCGGGCCAAGAGAGTTAGCTTCTAGAACTTCCAGAGAAACACAAAGCTGGCTGAAAGCTTTCAGTGGATGCCTTGGTCCTGTACTTTGGACTCTTTGTGCTGTTCTAACAGGTAAGGCCCCAGATGCAAATATTTGGTTTGACCTGTTCTTACTGTAAACACTGCAGCCCTCGGGATGATGAGATCTATAGATTTATGGCCGTTTGCACAGACATTATCAAAATAGTTGTAAATTCTACTTTCTTGTTATTTTTCAAGAATTACTAGCTTGACAGGCATTTTTAGGAAGAGTTTGGTAAAAGCAGGTGAGTAGAGGGGTTAGGGAATGAAAAATGGCAACAGAATATATGGATCACAGGATTCTGTAGTCACATTGAGAAACAAGGTCAAAGAGAGCATGAAGCAATCATGCAGTGACTCCAAATTCTACTTCAGCACAGGATAGGCAATTATTAATAAGCTCAGTAGGGTGCACATCAAAGCCCACCTCCATCCAACACAGATTGTTCCCCTACTTTGCTTTTGGTCCTTGCCCACGTTCCTTGTTGCATTTTGTCATATCCTATCTTGTATTAGTTTTTTTTTTAAAGTAGACTTTTTTCTCCCCCGTAAATGTAAATCTTGCCTCTCCCGATGGATTTTAAGCATTTTCAGGGGAGGCCCATCTGGTGTGAGGGCACAGTTCAGTAAGTAGAAAGAGCATGGGCTCTTGAATGAGCTCAACTGCTGTCAAATTCTGTTTTTTTCACTTACTAGCTATGAAAATGCTGGAAAGTTAATTAACTTCCCTGAGTCTTGGTTTCGTATCTCTCAGAGAGATAATCGTACCTACTTTATAGTTTTGTTTTAGACATTAAACGAAATAGTGTATATAAAGCTTACAGCTCAGATACCGTTCCTCAATACATTTCCTTCCTTCCTTGCATTTCTTTGATATCCCCTCACCCCAGCACCCTCTGCTCCCACTTAACACATTATCTAGTTAAATACATGCTTTTTAGTTAAGCTAAAAAGCATATAAAAAAATACATGCTTTTAGAGAGTGGATTGGAAGGTTTAGAAATGATCTAGTATCACTTTGTATCAGTTTGGAGAGACCCAATGCTTAAAAAGCCCCAGCTATCTTGCCCTGGATCAGAAGGTTGTGACTTCTTGCTGAGTGCTCCTCAAAATAGTTGCTCACCTCCCCACTTTATGAGTATGTTTAAATCTGGAAATAGGTTTGCAGAGAGGCAATGGTAAAGTGAGGAGAGGAGAAAGAAGACAAAGTGGTGGGGGTGGGGGTGGGAGGACCTGGAAAAATATGAAAAGCAAAGTCCTAGAAAACAAACAGAATGAAATACACTTAAAATAGCAACATTTCCTTTAAACAATGTGATTCTTGTAGCACAGAACCAGTGAGGTCAAAGGCTTGGGCAGACATGATCAAGTCTAGTGCATGCTTGAATGTTGAAAAGTATCTGCACATAGATTTCCAAGTAATAGAAAGCTGAAAGACAGGACAGAAAGTTTAATAAATATAATTAATCAATCCTGCAAACTAAAAATATGTATCTGAGTCAGCACTATAAAGAACTCAAAATAAGCAGCATGGAGAAACAATGTTATTTGAATTAATGGCTCAAATCTTGAGACAGGGTTGTCTCATTTAGGAGATTTTTGTATGATATATGTGTATATTATATTTTAATATTTCTATGTATGCATTTAGGTATTAGAATCTTCTTTTTATCAGCTCTATATGTCAGTTCTTCTTTCCTTCAAAGACATCTTTACCAATTAAAACACCATAGACATCCTTTCAAAAGAACTTCAATAGTTAATTTGAAGTTAAAAGTTAAAAGTATGAGAAGAATATTGGAAAGATATCCAAACTGCTAACTGAGGACTCGAAGAACTGAATAAATATATTTCCCACAGGACTTTTTTCCTACCTCTCCTTACCTCTGAATCTTACTAACACAGTTAATTTTAAGTGTTGGAAATATACAATTCTGATATGGAAGAATCTGATAAGGAAGAAAGGAGTATTAAGGTCCTTTAAAAAGAAAAAAGCCATGAGCCCATAAGTCATGGTGACAACCTATTGCCATGGCTCTCTTGCCCCTAGAAATGGTTACTGAACTGCATTTCCAGAGAAGCTGCAAATCGTGGCTCACATTTATCTAGCCAAGGCACCAAGTGCGTGTGCTCAGGTAGAAGACCAGGCAGACATTGCAGTCACTTCCCCCTGGGATACTGCTTGTCAAACAACTAGTATGAGCATTTCCTTTGGTGAAGCCCTTCCTAACTATTCCGTGGTTTGGCATTTCCTCTTCTGTGATTATGTGCTTCCCAAGCACTTTGTACATTTGTCCATTACAACACCTACCATATTGCAGTAATTACCTGTATAATGTCAGCTCCCTACAACATGATACCTGGCACACAGTAGGGAGTTGAATGGATGAATACCTAGTCCAAAGAAAATACCTTTTAAAATAGCCAACTTTGATTGCCCTAGGATCTAGGAGATTACCCAGTAAACCTAGACTATAAATAGCAACTGGATACCAATTGTTTACTCAATAGAACAAATACATTGGGTTCTCCCAGTGCCATTTGCTTCTGCTGTTTTATGATTTACTGTTTTATCAAGAGTCTCATGACCTTCGATTTCTCTAAAATAAAAACATTAATGTGAGAAGAAATGAGATCATTGCCTATAGGGTCCTAAATTCTTAAGCTAAATTTATAAAATCTAAAGTCTATATAATAAATTTATATTAAAGATAAGATTTTGATACCTATGTCCCTACTAGTGGTTGGAAAGATATTTTTTTTTTAATAGTCTGTTGAGGCTATGTAGGTACTGATTAGGCATAAAAAGAAGAAAAAGCCATGCTAAAAACTTCCTCATTGAGCATACACTCTACTTGGGTCCTAAATTAGACCATGCTATAAAACAAAACAGAAAAATATTTTGTATTATTTGAAAGTGGTACATTTTTTAGTTGTTTAAAGAATAATGTTACATATGTATTCAAAGTTTTTTTTTTTTGCTATTTAAAAAATTCAATCCATTTTCATGTATTGCCTTCTTTTTTGAATTACAACATGTATAATAAAAATTACACAATTTCATTCTTAATTATTGTAGTTTATGAATTTTTTTTTCTTTTCTTTCTTTCTTTCTTTCTTTTTTTTTTTTTGAGATACAGTGTACAGGGTATCGCTATTTCCCAGGCTGGCATCAAACTTCTGGGTTCAAGCCATCCTCTCACCTCAGTCTCCCAAGTAGCTGGGACTACAGACTTGCGCCACGGTGTTCGGCTATATTTCATGAACTTATTCTAATTTTTAAATTACATCTTAAGCTCTTTGAGTAAAGGAATAAAATTGTACCTCTTTTGAATCCTATGCTTTGCCAGGACTTGATAAGTACTACTTGACTGATAAGCAGTGGCTTCCATTTATTGAGTCCATTATAGACACTGTGTGTATGTATACCTGTATACATATATATTATATATCATATATGTGCATATATTATATGTATATATGATCTCATTTAATCCTTGCACCAACCAACTGAGGAGAGCGTATTCTGTTCTCATTTTACAGATCAAGAAAACAAGACGAGTAGAGGAAATGTAGCTCATGTAATATTTCAGAAGCAGGATTTGAATTGATATCTATTTTGTCTTCAAAGCATTAATTTTTCTTGTGCAATTTCATAGTCCTCTAGCTTTCTTTTTTCTTTCTTAAGAATTAGTGGTTGACTCTTTTGGGAAGGTAGAAATAAGTTTAAAAGCGCATAAAACATTTTGATCTGGTGTGTTCTGGAAATTAGGACCAAGGTGTACCCCTTTAGGGGAGAACATAGCAGAACTGACATCTGATTAATGATTTGGGGAGGGAGAAGATGTGGGCTTATACTTCCGCCTATATTCCTGTGCAGCTGAAATTGATTAGTACAAGTTCAGAAAATTTATTTATACTGTAGGAAGCAAGTGGAAGGGGGGGATCTAGATATCCAAATTGATGGATAGCCACGGTTCTGCTCTGAGTCTGTTCTCTCTATGGGCGTTGGGAGTGTTTAAAGATAGCACTTGGACCTAGATTAGCCTGAAGTGCCCACCCCAGCCTGGTTCTGCAGGGAGGTGGCCACAAAGGCACTCCGCTCCCCCGGCACCAGGAAACAGATTTTGATTATGTTATAAAAACTAGTGCCAACATTTGTCTTCTGTGTTTATCAGTGGCTCTGCCTAGGCACAGACTCTGAATAACAAGTAAATATTTGTTCTGTTTTGAATATGGAAACACTCGAGAATCAGTGGCTAGACACTAAAAATCAGTCCAGGTATATAATGGGCTAACACAGAAAGGAAGAAAGTAGTCCTAAGCTGTTTTTACAGTAATTTGAGAAATTACAATTGTATGCCCATGGTTCATGTTTGTTTTTTCTTCTTGTGTCTCTTTTATCTTTAATCTAAGTTTATCTAGAGGTTGTGACAAGCTGGGGTGGGGGGGAGATGAGAAGGAAGTGTAGAAAAGCTGGCACAGAATCAGCAAAAGGGTAAACAAAAAAGAAAGGCATAATGAACAAGCTGAACTACCCACATTTAAAGCAATAAAACTGCATCGCAGGCCGGTCGTGATGGCTCACGCCTGTAATCCTAGCACTCTGGGAGGCCGAGGTGGGCGGATCGTTTGAGCTCAGGAGTTTGAGACCAGCCTGAGCAAGAGCAAGACCCCATCTCTACTAAAAATAGAAAGAAATTATATGGACAGCTAAAAATATATATATATAAAAATTAGCCGGGCATGGTGACACATGCCTGTAGTCCCAGCTACTTGAGAGGCTGAGGCAGGAGGATCACTTGAGCCCAGGAGTTTGAGGTTGCTGTGAGCTAGGCTGACGCCACGGCACTCTAATCCGGGCAACAGAGTGAGACGCTGTCTCAAAAAAAAAAAAAAAAAAAAAAACCTGCATCGCAGTTATGTGAATATTGAAGAAACCAGTGAAATCAAAGTTGTAGGTGAAGCTTGTTTGCTTAAGTATGGAAGCAATGTACTATTAGTTAAGATGTAAATGATCTGACATACTCTCCAAATTTTAGTAGAATTTTTTTTCTTTTTTAATTTTTAAAGAAAAGAGGTTTATTTGGCTTACAGTTCTGCAGGCTATACAAGGAACGTGGTGCTGGCATCTTCTAGGAGAGTTCTTAATTTTATTTCAGTTTTAGATCTAACTCAGTTTAATAAGCATTAGTTGAACACCTGCTATTTTCCATACATGGACAGAAGCTGGTGAGCTCATGTAAGCTGTGGGAGAATTTCACTATAACTGGGGAGATAATAAGTAAGCAGACACTTTCACTATAATAACACAGGATGCTGTAAGATAAAAAGCTATAACAGAAATGATTCCCAATTTTAAAATTTTCTTGTTTAAATCCCATTTAAAAGATGTAAGTAGCCAGATGTAGAATGAGCTAAAGTTCTAGAAACAGTAAATATAGTTCTGATTCTGCCCTTCTGTGACTAAGGAAATTATTTGTAAAAGATTCATTAGATATACAATATAGGCACTGAAAATACATACGTAACATAGTTATTTTAAAATGCAACCACTGTTACAATTATCATAATATTTGGTTATTAGTTATTGAACTAATACTATTTTACCATGTTTATACAAAATAATGAAAAATAATTAGATCTGAGTGCTAGCTTATAAGATGTGGTTTTTATAAAATATATGTTTAGTCTTCCAAAATATACACAAGTTTGTCCTTTGCAGAAAAAATCATTGCTTGTGTTTTTGTTTTATCATTCAGATGTTTTGATGTCATATATACTCTAATGTTTTTGTGGTCAAGATGTGATTAGAACCTTCTAAATAATCATCTGTGGTGTTCAAAGTTATTTATGCCCACATTGGATCTGACATCACACATTTAATAGTAGTCACTTCAAAGTTTTTATGATTTTTTAATCATACAAAATTTGATACCAGAGCCTTTATAGCAGATGTGTTCAGTAAGAAACAGCTTTGTGGGAAATTCTCATCCGTCTGTTAGCCATTTCCCGTCAACGTACTTCTTCCTGATACAGTGAATCTGTCTCGTCCAGCCTCTACAGTCAAAACACCTCTCGCAAGGTCATCCATCTCTCCTGCTGGGGGGACACTACATCACCCTGCTGATTCTGTAAGAAATTTGGCATTACACAGTCTGGCCCTGTCCCAAGGCTCACTTGTCACCTCCTCTGTTGGACTTCAGAGTTGCCTTTTCGTCTCCCCAAGCACCTCCAGGTGTGGTTGGGTCTCCCGTGGCTGACCCCATCCTAATACCCTCCCCTAACATTCTTGTCAGCCGTGGGGCCAGTATCTTTGCCCCTGCTCTTGTCTCTTCTCACCAAGCATTCCTCCTGCATCCGTCTGGGTTTCCAGGCATTTCTCATTTAGTGTTCTCTGTCATATTCTGTGGGTAATACACCCCATCTCCCAAGTTTGTTAACTTTTTCTGATTCCCTTCAATTTTGTAAAGACTCATTTTGTCTGAGAAAACCTTTTAATAGTCTCCCTTGTCCCTTAGGTATGACTGATTCGTCCATGGAATCTCCCTGTTTTTCCTTGCTCGTGTGTTAGAGTCTAGTATGAGTCCGCTGGGAATTTTCATAACTTCTTGTCAACTCCGAGGCTTACAAAAATGTTGGGCTCACTTCCTCCTTTCAGTGACTGTGGAACTGACCCAACAAAGAACCAGAGTTTAGGGCGGCCGTCATTAGAATGATTTCTAAACAAAAGTGGGAATGATGCTGTTTGTCCTTCAGAGATCTTAGTCACCACTTTTCCCCCCAGCATCTTCCCCTTTCAAATTAATAGAACTTCCAAACAGGTTCCTCCTTTTATCCTTACTTTTCTGCCACATCCCCATCACCAACATTTCAGATCCTCTTAGCACTATTATTAGTTCGGGAGGCCTCTCTCTGATGGTCACACTAAGATGTTCACAGTGGGTTAGTGGTTCCCCTGTTAAGGAGTCTTTGTGAAAGCAAACACATATTCTTTCAAATGGGAAGTGAATTGAGGGACCAGTGTTCTCCCTGCAAGTAGGGGAATTTTGTACATAGGGGTATCTGGGTGGGGAGTGAGTGTGAGGAGTTTAGTGCTTTCCTATACCCATCCAATACCCCAAACCCAGCCCCATATCTCTCTTACCGCTCGGGCCAGATATTTTATGTGCTTCTAAAAAAATTCTTCATCTGGAAACTCAAGTAATCCCCATGTCCAAGTAGAAAAACCATCACCTTTGTTCAGCCCTGTCTGTTCTGTAGATGGACCTCCACAAACTGCCTGCATTGCATAACTAACCCGGAGGGAAACATGTTCTCTCCCCTTCACATAACCTTGTTCTTTTCTGGAGAAACAGCTCCGCAAGATTAAACACACTTGAGGGAAAATGACATTACTGAGGAGACAATATTTAGTTGTTCCCTTAAAATCCAATGGGCAGTGATCCAAAAACATTTAGGGAAATAGAAGTAACTTGTTACAAGCAAGCTTTTACCCTGTGAGTTCTTTTGAGCTCATTTGCCTGAAGATCAGCCTTGAAATTAACAGGCTATTTTGGATTTTAATAAGAGTATTTAGAGACTCCAAACTTTTCTGAGCTCATTTAATAGATGAATTCTATCATGACAGGCACACTGTAAGGTCGGGGTCCCAGCGTGGGGTGCACATGCCCTGTGATCTGTTAAGGTACAGGGGAGGATAATGAAAATCAGTACATGTATCCAACTGCCATGGAAAGAAATATAAGCAGTGTTTGCAGTAGACAGGCCAGAGCTTATTAGCAACAGAGGAGAAGTTATAGCACAAGATTTACTGAAATCACAAGGAAAAATGTATTTGTGTCGTCTATCTCTCATGTATTTTTATTCCAGAAACTAAATGCTGATGTTAGGCAATTTAACCCCTTACTCGTGAGGTTTGCTGATATTTCCAAGGAGGATGTTTCTTACACAAGCATTAATTAACAAGCAGGTTGCCAGTCAGGACAAGCCCAGGGGTGCCATTATTTGCATTTGCTGATCAAGGACTCTTTGGGGCTGTAAAGGGGTGACTCAGAGAGTCAGGGGCCCTGTCATTCTGCCCGGTGCTCTGCCACACAGCGCGGCAGCAGTGTGACTCTCGGCTCTGCAGCTCACCTGGCTTTCGGTTTTCAACACCTTACAATGCCATGAGCAGAACTATTGGCAAATCAGAGTTCACACCTCGACTTTTCAGTCTTTCCCCTAATTCTTGCTCTATCAGAGGTCGAGAACAGCAGTGTAATGATTCATAGGCCCTGCTTCCTGGCGTGTAATCATTTCCCACAGTGAGTGCTGACTTTTTGCTGAGAGAGGGGTAAGGAATGTTGATTTGCTTTTTTTTTCTGTGTGGCCTTTCTGTTGACAGAGGGTTGGCTAGGGGAACTTTGTCTCCATTTGCAAGGCCATCTAAATAATGTTTAAACGCATTTTGACTTTTTAAGCATAGGTCCCTTAAATGTATATTATCCATAGGGAACTAGAATATGATAACCCCATTACATACTTTGTTGGAAAAAGAAATGTAACTTTGAAATTTTTTTTCTCACTTACTTTGGCATGTGAGGATTAAATATGCCTCATAGAAGTCAAGAGCTGCAGAGGCCCCCTGTGGCCCCACTTTGCAGGTGGGAAAACTGAGACCCAGACAAGTTATTATACATGAGTTGTCCATTTCCACAGAAACTGGAACTGGTTAGTGACAGAGAGAGATTAGGGCTGAAATCAGCTAATTTCAAGCTACTGTCTTATCTAACATTAGCTTACTTGAACCATCTCATAAGGGAAAGTCTAGGTGTAAGGAAGTTCGAAACTTGCACCATGAGTCCCATGAAGGATCAAAGGAGAAGTACGGTGGTTGGTGTCAGGTGGACCTCACCTCCGTTTGAATCTTGGCCCTGGAACTTGGTGGTGTTGACTAATTTACTTAATCTTTCTGAGTGTATTTTCTCATCTTTACAAATGAGAATAGGCATAAGAATGTCTATCTTATATTATCTGTTGTAAGAATAGGAGATAAGGCATGCAAAGCTCCCGGCACATAGTAGGCTTTCAGCAAATGGAAGCTGTAATTATTTAAGACTAAGCAACACCTGTCCTTGCTCTCTGGGGTTCCCTTTCAAAGCAGCCCTGGTTATACTTTGTGCTGTCTTAGAACTCTGCTTTGTCAGATCCAGCATGGTTCAGTTAGTTTTCTCAAGCCGCTGCTGAATTTTTGTCCTTCGTAATTTGCATCTGAGTTGTCTCATTTCCTTGAAACCCTGTCACAAGCCAGGAGATTGTTGCAGAACATGATCTGAAACCTCACTAGCATGGGAAGTCCCCTCCAAAAGAGGTACTTTTTTCTCATCTGGAGTTTTGCGCTTCTCTTTCAGATTGTGCGGGCAACCCCTCAGCCTGGTGGCTGACTGGCTGCAGATGAGGGTGAATGTCCTGTGGGTGAATGCCCTGAATGTCCTGTGGACAATGCGGGTGCAGCAGGGAGGTCAAGGGGCTGGCCACCTTTGCTTCTGGTGTCTTCACTGCCACTGCCTCTGTCTGCATCTCCGTGTCCTTTAGGCTTGCCCCCAAAGGTCCTTTGTTGTTTTTCTCTTTCCTTTGGTATCTCTCTCTACCACCTCTCTCCCTCACCAGGGCCAATTCTGGAAATCTCCAATGGAAATTTGGAGTCATCTGTGGTCCTTGGGGGAGTCCTGGGGCTTTGCATTTTCTGTGTCCTCACTTCCTTTATCGCTCGCTGGGGTTTCCTAAGCAGCCTAGGCTCGTTCCCTCCCCCTGTGATGGGGAATTGCGGATAGTTCTTTTACTTCTCCTTTTTATAAAACCATAATTGCAAAAAGACACACCTTATGTTCAGGTCTTGCAATGAAAAAAATTGCTCCAGTCATTTTTGTACTATTTTTTCCTGTAGTTCAGATGCTATATACATATCATGATAAAATATAGTTCATTTAATTAAACGGGTTTATTCCTTTAACCAAAATGGTTGTGGGTATATATTTAGTACTGTACTTTCTAGATATTTTGTCACCAGGGAATTTCCCACATGAGTATATGTTGCAACGCAAGTGAACAATCTGCAGTACTTTTTACAAAAAAAAAAGACTCATGCTAAGTGTTCTGAAAATACTTTAAATCATATTAAATATCATAAGAGGAATTGTTCAAAAAGAGAAAATAGAGCCCCAATCCCATCCTTTTATTGTAGTGACTGATTTTGCTTTCATACGTTAACTTTCATTTTTTATTCATGCACTATTCATAGCTTGTAAGTTCATTAGGGTAGGGTTTAAAATTTGTGCTTTAAAAATGAAACTAGATATTGCCTCAAATTTATTGCAGCGACCTCACTCACTTTTCTGATTTTCTGTGCACTGTCCTCTTTGAACTATAATAGACCAAGTAATTATGAAACCAACATCCTCTTCCCTGGAGGTTAATGCCCTATAAAGCCCCTGGGTCAAGCTCCGTTTTTGGCAGCTTCTCTTTCTTTCAAGAGTGACAGAGGGCCGGGCGCGGTGGCTCACGCCTGTAATCCTAGCACTCTGGGAGGCCGAGGCGGGTGGATCGCTCGAGGTCAGGAGTTCGAGACCAGCCTGAGCAAGAGTGAGACCCCGTCTCTACTAAAAATAGAAAGAAATTATATGGACAACTAAAATATATATATATACAAAAAAAAAAATTAGCCGGGCATGGTGGCGCATGCCTGTAGTCCCAGCTACTCGGGAGGCTGAGACAGTAGGATCCCTTGAGCTCAGGAGTTTGAGGTTGCTGTGAGCTAGACTGATGCCACGGTACTCACTCTAGCCCGGGCAACAGAGTGAGACTCTGTCTCAAAAAAAAAAAAAAAAAAAAAAAAAAAAGAGTGACAGAGAAAGGCTCCAGCATGCCTTATTTCATTTAACACACAAATATGTATAGAGAGCCTGCTACGTATTGAATGTTACTATGTTGATAGAGGACACGGAATGTGCAATCACTTTGACATGTTGAAAATGGGAGGAAAAAACATGGAGGTGACTTTTATGGTGGTTCTGTGATTCTTCAAGTGGCTGAGAGCCAACGTTTTCGGAGGAAAAACATTGTGTCTGCTATTGTGTTCTGCAGCATGGGAAGAAGTGACTACAGAGTCAAGAAAGGTCATTAAATATAAAATGTCTGATTTTCAATCAAAAGTTTAGTTTATTATATCTCAAACAAGAAGCAGTACAATTAATCAAAGTATGCGCTTAAACTATTGGCACAGTTTTTCCATCTTAACGGTAGCTTGTTTATGCCAGCAGCGAAGAAGCCTGGAGAACAAGTGGCGATGAAATCGCCAAAGGTGTTTTGCACAGCTTGTTGAGGATTGAATATTTTTCCTTGCAAGAAGTGATCCAAAGCCTGGAAGAAATGGTAGTCAGTTGATGCTAGAAATGGTAGTCAGTCTGGTGAATATGGTGGATGACAGAGAGTTTCCAAGTCCAGCTTATATGGTTTTAGCAGCGTTGTTTGTGTGACACGTGGTCGAGCATTGCCTTGCAAGAGGATTGGCCTGTCTCTATTGACCAATCTCGGCTGCTTAAGCTCAAGCATCCTCATCATGTAGTCCAATTGGCTACAATTGCATGACATCTGCTTAATCAATTAACCAGGTTTCATGAAGCTGTAGTGGATAATAACAGAGCTGGACCAACAATCAGACACCATTAGCATTTTTTGATAAATATTCAGTTTTGGACCGTGTTTCAGCATTTCATCTTTATCCAATCATTAAGCCAACCCGAGTGCTTGCAGATTGTCAAAAAATATCCATTTTTCATCACCTGTAACAATATGGTGTAGAAATGGTTCACCTTATGTCATGACAGTAACAAAAGGCAAGCTTAGAGACAGTTTCTCTGCTGACACTCATTTAAATCATGTGGTACCCATCTATCCAGCTTCTTTACCTTGCCAATTTATTTCAAATAGTCCAATATTGTTGTAGTAACGTCAAACCTTGCTGCTAATCCATGGGTAGGTTGAGATGGATTTGCTTCCACTACAGCTTTCAGCTCATCATTATCCACCTTGGTCTCAGGTCACCCACATGGCTTATTTTCAAGATTAAAATCAACGGAACAGGCCGAGCATGGTGGCTCATGCCTGTAATCCTAGCACTCTGGAAGGCCGAGGTGGGAGGATCGTTTGAGCTCAGGAGTTCAAGACCAGCCTGAGCAAGAGCAAGACCTCGTCTCTACTAAAAAATAGAAAGAAATTAGCTGGACAACTAAAAATATATACAGAAAAAATTAGCCGGGCATGGTGGCGCATGCCTGTAGTCCCAGCTACTTGGGAGGCTGAGGCAGGAGGATCGCTTGAGCCCAGGAGTTTGAGGTTGCTGTGAGCTAGGCTGACGCCACAGCACTTTAGCCAGGGCAAAAGAGTGAGACTCTGTCTCAAAAAAAAAAAAAAAAAAAAAAACCCAACAGAACAGAACTCACACTGTCAACGTACTGTGCACTCATTAACCACATCCTTCCCAAACACTTTGTTGATATTTCGAGCTGTCTGCGCTGCATTGGTTCCACAGCTGAACTCATATTTGAAAATAACATGAATTTTGGACTTATTCGTAGTTTCTCAAAAATTGCTCTTAAAAAACTTTTGAAAGATAATTACAAGCCAAAATGTGTGTTTGAAAGACTGAGGATGTACCTTCACAATCAAAATAAAACAAAAAGTGTCAAAGTGAATGTCAGAGATATCAACTGCCAAATTTAATACTTAAGGAAATCGGACATTTCTTAGTTAATAACCTAATAAAACGAGGGCATGGTAAGCCATGGTGTGGGTGTGGGGTTAGGTTTGTATTTTGGGATAGATAGTTAAAATAATGGGCCCCACTAGTAATAGTGCTAAATTGCATCAATAACCATGGGTTGGATAGTTTAGTATCTGGGCGCAATCAACTAGAGGCTTTGTGTGTTTGTTGTTGGGGTTGGAGGAGATTTAAATGAATTAGCCTGATTGATTCTCACTAAAAAGGAGAAGACTATTCTGACAGGTTTGTACAAAAACTGATATTAATCACCTATGTAACTAGTAATAAAAAGTCCCAGGCTAGATTTGAGCTAACTTTGGCTGAAATTAAGTCTTTTGACATAAGTTCTGATGAGTTTGCCTTTCTCCAGATTTCTTCATAGCTTTCTTCCTTGCTGGCTTCTACATTAGACAGGCTTCCCCTCGTGGCAGCAAGGATGGCTATCAGCAGTGTGTGGCTTACTTCTGTAAGTTGTGAATCCCTGGTGGAAAGTGTATGCCTGTTTTACTCTGACTGGCCCAGCTTGGATCACCCCTGGAGGCAGGTGGTGGGATTAGCCTCCATCCAAAGGATCTGGATTGAGAATGGTACAGTGGTACTTCTCCAAGGGAAGGAGTGCATTCTGTCACCAGGAGAGGCACACTGGGCAGGTGAAAACCAAGAAGCACCACTACACAGATCCTTTTGAAAGGAATGGACATTTTCTCTCTAGAAAAGTGCTCTAAAGCACAAAAGAACATAACACAGTTTCCATTCACAGGACTTCTGAAGTTACATATCCATATCCTAGAGTTCCAACGACCCCTGTTCAAAAACTCTGCTTCATAGTGTGGAATAATTGAGGCCAGGCACTGTGGCTTTCTGGTCACAATACTTCCCACACCTAGTTGAGAGCCTTGTACATTATTAAGCCCGAGATATATTAATAGTTACTGAATAAAGGAATGAATGAATGAACAAGCTAAATAACATCTTTTGTTGCTCTGCTATACTAGAAAGGAGATGAGAGCAGATGTGAAATTTAAGGGAAGAAAGTCTCTGTGAGCAGGGTGTTAGTCTGGGGTGTCAAGGGACGTTGTGGGACTCACTGTTGTGGCTCAGCTAATACCAGTTAACAGTCACAGCCAGGGGTGGGGGCATCACCTCTGAGGCCTTCTCGGTCCACTATGTGGCTGCTACCCCCTAGGTGGTTCTTCTTGTCAGTGGCAAAAAAAAAAAAAAAAAAAAAGAAAAAGAATCACTTACTATTTTCTCCCTATAGTAGCCCCTTAAAATAATACTTGTGTCTTTCATATTTTTAGCTTCCACTTCAGAACCTGCACTCAAACTAAAACTTTTTTGTTGTGGTTGAGATTTATTTTCTATTCAGTTATTGGACTCAGGTGGAGCACAGTGGCTCACACCTATAATCATAGCACTTTCAGGAAGTTGAGGCAGGAGGATCTCTTGAGGCCAGGAGTTCAAGACCAGCCTGGTCAACATAGTGAGACCCTCATCTCTGCAAAAACTAAAAAAAAAAAAAAAGAAATATTAGATGGGCATGTTGGGGCACACCTGTAGTCCCAACTACTCAGGAGGCTGAGCTGGGAGGATCACTTAAGCCCCGGAGTTTGAGGCTGCAGTGAGCTATGATGACACCACTGAACTCTAGCCCAGGCAACAGAGTGAAACCCTGTCTCAAAAAAAAAAAAAAAAAAAAATACTGGATTAATTCATTGGACAATTAGGAGCTCGACAGATAATTGCTCAAATGAGTTTAAATTCACCATTGGAAGATCCCAGAATTGTCAGGGTTGTACTTCTGGCAGAATGATGAAAACTATAAGTCAGTTGCCAGAAAGCAAGTAAATAGAATAGCTGATAAAAGAGAATGTCCTCAATCTTGTGGCATTTTAACTATTAGGTCAGCAGAGGAAAGTGGTTGAAACAATTACCGTGGAGTCACTGAGTTCGGCAGATTTGGGAGACCACACATTGAAAGAGAGCTTTTTGTTCTGTTCTCTCGCCTCAGGGTCCCTGTGAATTGATAAATATGAAGGCACTAAGAGAACAGAAATAGAAGGAATTATTCTGCTCAGACCTCAAACTGAGAAGAATGAGATAACTGACTCTACCTTTCGCAAATTGCCTAGTATGGGAGGAATGAAAGACAGATGATAAGCAACTTTCAGCCTGAAGGCATATGGCTGATGAGTTTCTGGTGATTTGAATCCATGCATATGTATCAACTCTTGATATATGTATGTACAGTGCACGTGTTTATATAAATAATCATAGGCTAGAAGCATTTTTTGTTCATATTTTTTAAAGACTCAGTACTGAGTGCCAATATGAGAATATAGTTTACTTCCTTTTCCCATTAATTTTATTAAGCCTAAATCAAGCTGTTTTCTTTTTTCTTATTCTTGTTTTTATGAGGGTCATTACCTTTTTCTTTGTGTGTGTGTTTGTGTGTGTAGCTTTATTAACCATATTATTTGGGCTCTTGATAGAGCAGATATTATAATATGGTGTACATTTGAGCCAGCAGTGAGAGGAGAGAATGGACAATATTTGAAGATATGCTTGGGGACCCAAAGGAGTCTGTATGATAGGGCCTGCTGGTCTCTGTACCAGTTAGACAGGCTGGGCCATGCTGTGCTAACCAGCAGCTCCAAACCTTAAAGTGACCAAATTTCTCTCTTGCTCTTGCCAAGTCTGCTAAATGACTGGGGACTGGATGCTTCTCAAGGGCAGTCCTTTTTAGTGTGATGGTGCGATGTGAGTCTCCACAGCAGCATGTGCTTCCTTAGTAGCCAGGGCAGGTCAGGAGAGTGCTACAGGGTCTCACGCCAGCAACTTGATGCTTCCTTCTGGAAGTGACACCCACATCTTATTGGTCAGAAGAAGTCACATGGCTACATTTAATTTTAAGGTGATGGGAAAGTGTAATATTTCCTTGTCCCAAAAGAGGAAAATTAGGAATATTGGTAAGTAGCACATGTGTCTTCTCCATGACCCCAACTTTGTAGAGTAGAGCAGTGTTTTAAATAACTTTGGGATTTACATATATGCCTCAAATATAAAGAGATAACTTAGTGCTTAAATCCAGGGTACCCCTCTTTTTCCTTAAAAATGTTTGAAAGTCCTGCATTCTCTAAGTATGGTTGCAGACCCAGATTTCAGCTGAATAGTTAGTGCTGAGAAAAGTATTATGATTAACCATATAAATTGATTTTTAATACTGCATTATTTGATTTTTAAAGGGCTTTAAAAAACCACGTCCAGAGAGCTAGACAAAATGAATACAAGTAAGCTAATCATGCAAGTGAGAAAGCAAGTGCTGCTGAATTAAGTATGCAGGAACATTTGTAAAGAAATGAAAACGCCTATCTAATTACTTCATTGTGCTTATCTTTCCTCAGTCAGAAAGCCTGAGGCATCTAGTGCATTTCTATAGACATTCCATGGTGATTTAATATCAATTAATATCTACTTGCTGTAAAGTGTCGACAGTAAGTTTCTAAATTCACAAGCTTGACATTTTGCAGTACGGGGCATAGGTGAAGGGTTTCCAGGTTGCTGCTAAAAGCAACTCAGAAAGATGAGAAGTGGATGTCAGCCCTTTGTCAAGGAGGTCCTCTGATTCTTGGTACTTCCATAGCAGACTGTTTCTAGAAAAGAAGCCAGGAGATAGGCCGACCCAGTTCTCTAATCCCAGTGGGGTACCCTGAGGTTACCAAAGCTCTGGAAAGGAATTCACTTGCAGAGCTACAAGGATGAGGCAGGGAGCTTGAGTGTGAGTCCAGTGGAGACTCTCTTTGGAATTTCACTGTCACTTCTCTGCAGGGCTCAGGAAAATATGAGGACCACCACCTCAGAGGGAACTCGCTGGCTTTAGGATTAATTAGACTGGGGGAATTCCAGTGACATTGCTGGATTTTCTAAACAGTAATCACAATTCTTTTCTTTTAATATAACAAAACTGGTTATGTATGAATCTGGGCCTTTAAATGTAGTTAAGCAATATTTATTTGTTTTATAAAAAATGAAATTTATGGAATAGCATATTAATAGGAAATGCCATCACTTTATAGAATGTTTCTAATGTGTTAGGAGCATTCTAAGTGCTTTCCATACATTATATTATTTAAACCTCATGTGACGATGCAGATGAAGGCTCTGCCCTGACTGTCCTGTGGACAGTGTAGATGCAGTGGGGAGGCTGAGGGTCTGGCCAGCTTTATTCTTGGGGGCTTCATGGCTGCTGCTTCTGCCCCTGCATGTCTGTGCCGTCTAAGGAGTTGGTGTTATTATTTCCCATTTTACAGATGAGGAAACTGAAATCCAGAGAAATGGAGTGAGCAGGCCAAGGGTGCACAGTTCATCTGTTACAGTAGTATTCACTGTGCACACCTTGTGTATAGAGCCTGTAACAGGCTCTTTTGGTACATTCGCTTGTGTAAGTGTCAGCATATATTCCAGTTGAAGAGGAAGACTCTTAAACTCTGAGACATTCAGTGACATGCCCGACTTCACACGGTTGGTAAAAGCTTAGATTTAAATTTGGGTCTCTTGCCTTGCGTCTTGTGTTTATTTGGCCATACCACATCTCTACCTAGATGTTAGTGCAGTCAGAGCTCCTAAACCCTACATAGCTCTAAACAGGCCCCCATATAAGCTAGGAGTTCATGTTTCAGGGTTAGGTTTGTAAGGTCAGTGCTGAAAAGGCTGACTTTTCCTTTGTTCTTCTAGGGTCTGTTTGCTGGACATAGGATACATTTCCCAGAAATATGACTAAACGATTGTTTTGCTTGCTCATTTCTTTTGTTTTTCCTTCTTACAGGGTAACTAGTGTCCCCAACACACAGTAAGTAATGAGGACCCATGTTCCTGACAGAGCATTCTGCTTAAAGTAGCCTTGAAATGCCTTTTGGTAGAGTAATCATTTAATTTAGGCAGTTTATTTTCTCGGAAAGGAGGCAACAGATTCTACAAGCTTTGCCAGCTAAGACTTTAGTTTTAATCCCCTCCTTGAAAACATTCTCTTTAATCCACTCTGGGTAAGATGGTGGATTTCTTTACACCTCAGTCTTTACCTTTGAAATACATAGATTAAGGAGGTCACTGAATAGACTACTCTTTTTCTTATCTTGCTCAACATCTACTTGGAGAGAAGTCAAACCTAGACTTCCTTTGAATTTAATGGGAGCTCCAGGTGGTTCGAACAGCCAAATAAGAAACAGGTCCCCTTCGATGTAAAACCTGCCAAATATGAGGTCTGAAAGACTATCATTATTACATATTTAATGTGCAGAGAAAAACTATCTGCAACCTTCCAGAGTATGCCAGAAGTTTGGAATGTACATTATTATTGGCTCCATCTCAGACCAGTCATAAGTCAAAGAAAATAGCAGTTCCAGGGGGATTAACAGAGGTTTCTAGACCCCCACATTGTGTGGACCTGGTGATAAAGGAAGTCTGCTCTCCCCGGATACTGGACCCATTCATTTCAGTCTCTGCTGTATGGTGCCTGCCTCTATCTCACTTGGTAAGGAAATTGCTTTTTCTTGATAATTAAAACAACCAACAAGGTTGGGAAAGGGGAAAACCCACTTCTGGCTTTAAATGCAAGGTAAGGAATGTTTTTCTCTTTAGTGCATCCCACTCACTTTGAGAAAGTGATTTCGTATGATTTATTACTCAAGACTCTCATCAGCAGAGATGTCCTGAGTGCATTGTGTGTGCCAGGTATTGGGCCAGGTGCTGGGGATTAAGCTCTGAACAAAATAGATAGAATCTGTCCTCGCGGGGGTGGCTCATGGGAGATTCAGAACAAAAAATAGCCAAGGATAGTACAGCATGCTGAATGCTATCGAAGGGAGACTTCATATGCTCTGGGAATACCAAGGGGTACCTAACACCTAACCTGGACTTGGGGGGCTGGGAAAGGCTTCTTACAATAGGTGGAGACTAAAATGAAGGATAGCAGGAGTTAGGGCAAAGCTGGGGTGGGCCCAGAAGGACAGTGTGATAGGCTAAGACAACAGCATGAGCCAAGGCTCAAAAATGAGAGGGAGCACAGCATGTTTGATGCAGGAAAGACATTCAGATAGGCTAGAAAGAAGGTTAGTGTTGGGGTGGGGTGGCAGGGATGAGCTTGTAGTTAAGGAATTGATCGAATTCATATTTTACAATGATCACTCTGGCTTCAGCATCAAATGTAAAATGGCTTGTAAAATCCACATATCCGTATAGAGATCAGTCAGAATAGGACTTCAGTAATATGGTGAGAGATGCTGTGTTGGAACCAGCCTAGTGATCATAGTGATAAAGAGATACATGGAAGAGTAGAGCTGGCAGCCACTGAGGATTGGTGGTTTGCCAGGTCAAGGGGAGGGTGTCTGGTTTAGGTAATTGGTTTGACAATGATTTCATTTTCAGGGATCAGGAACACAGGAGTAAGAGTATGCTTGAAGCGAGAAGATGATGGTTCTGGTTTGGGTTGTGTAGGGTTTGAGGTGCCTGTGGGACATCACAAGGAGATATCCAGTAGACAATTGGTTATATGGGTCCATGCTCAGAGGAGCAAGATCTGAAGATGGAAAGTTGGCAGTGACCAGCATTGGACGGCAATAAATGACATTACCTGGGATGATTGCTAAGGGGGGAACACTGGGCACAATGCCAGGGAGCGCCAATCAGGGGATGGGCCAGGGGCAGGAACCCACAAAGGAAACCATGAAAAAAAGAAAGGGAGAAAGGCAGGGAGTACTTATTCTACAAAATCCCAGAATCAAAGGAAAACAACATGAAACAAAGGACAAGCCCATTTATTAATATATTTTACTGTAAGAAATCAGGGTAGGTCAAGGGAAGTTAGGAATCAAAAATCAAAGGTAATGAAAACAAAGACTAAGTTTTACTTTTATTAGCTATGTATGTATGTGTTGTTTGGGATTTAGAGAAAGAAACAGGGAACTTGAGGCATATATTATTTATGTTCCCTAAGCTTAGGCATATATGGAATGTTTAGTCACTTTACACATAATTTATTTAGAACTTATGTATAGAATATTTTTCTTAGGCCAGTGGAGGATATACAAGGAGTCTAAGCTGTATCTGCCTCCCAAATATTTGTAATCTAGTTAGGGGTATAAAAATGCACAATTTTCAGCAATAGTAGGGATAGCACATGATGAGTACCGAGAGCTTATATAGAAAATAAGGTCTACAAGAATTTTTATTTATTTATTTATTTTGAGACAGGGTGTTGCCATGTTGCCCAGGATGGCCTCAAACTCTTAGCCTCAAGGGGTCTTCCTGCCTCAGCCTCCTGAGTAGATGGGACTACAGGTGCACATCACCATGCCTGGCTAGATCAACAAGAGTTTAGAAGAGGGAGATACTGATTTTTACCAAGTATGGAACAGAAAGACAAGACACAGGGCTGGGCATCTAGTCCTATGTACTACCTAAAATTTTGCAGGTTTACGAGTGTTAGAAAACTACATTCAGGAAAGATGGAATCTTGGTCTTGTTCTCCAACATGCCTTTTCTTGAACTCACCAGGGTAATGCTGCTTTTTCAGAAGTGCCTCTGGCTTCTCAAAGCAACATTCATCCCAAGGAGGAACAATTAGCCTTTGTCTTCTTAGTAAAATAATCAACAGCCTAGAAAAGAAAAGCCAGCAGTGACTTTTCAATCAACCCTCCAACCCCCCAGGTTGTTCTGAGAAACCCCAAAATTTCTTGTAGGAAGAACATGCAAAGTATTTAGCAACAAGTTCCTCCTTGCCCTAAAGTATGCCAGAAACAAACTTTGAAAGCTCATGGAAAATATAGAGAACTTGTGGCTTTTGTTACTTGGCAACTAAGATCTGAGCTGTTAAATTAAGAAATTTGCATTATTTTAGGATTCTAAAAATGCAATGCATGTTATTTTCTTTTTGAGGAGGGAAAAATAAAATTACTGTAGTTTCAGTATGTCACTGTTTCAAAATTCCACACTAGGCTGGCTTTCCTGCTGTTGTGTTGCTGTCATCTAAAGAGGCTACCTCACGGACTGGAGGTCTCCAGATAAAGCAGCAAGTCTAGCTAATGTTCCCAGGAATGCCATAAAAAAGCCAAGCAAATATTCAGACAGTGGGAAGCATTTATCAGGAAATTAGGAAAGCTCGCTTGAATATATTAATAGTTGTGGTGGGAGAGAACATTAGAGAGACGAAGATCAGAACAGTGACACCATCCTGAGATTATACGAGGGACTGTTACATCTGCTCCACTCCTGGGAGACATGCCTTCCCTCTTGCTGTCCAGCTCCACATCCTTTGCTGCTGCCCCTACACTTCTGAGGTTTCCCCATGACTCTATCTGTGCCCAATGTAGGAGAAAGTACCTGTGTGGCATCCATATTTCTCCAACTATATCTTGGGACTAGTGCTCTGATAAATGAATTATGACAAAAGTGGACAGCATAGTTTACCTAACTTCTTGGAGGAAATGAGAGGAAGGATACCTTTCTTTATGAATCAGACTTGACTGACTTTGGAGCGCCTGAAACTTACAAGTGCATTAGGTATGTTGGGCACGTCTGTGTTCAAGGGTGTATCTTATTCCATCTCTGCTCACATTTCAGTGTTGGTATAAAAGGCTTGGGATCCTGAAGTCACACTGCACATCTGTGAGTCAGCAGTAGGGGAGCTTCTAGGGTAAAATGTTCTCACCAACCCCAGGCTACTAGGTAATAACAAGTTAGTGCTATGGAAGGAGCTTACTCTTCAGAGTTTAGAAAATGGAGAAGCTAAATAATGACATTGGAATTTGGTGTCATATACTTGGCAAGGAAATGTGTTCTGTCTTCATTGAGAACATAAGAGAGAAGTAATTTCCTTCTATATTACCTTATGATGATCCTACAGTAAATTCAAGAAGATGTACTTTTACAATATTGACACATGGGCTAGAATGCAAGCTTTGTTGTTATGTTCACTGATACATCTGCAACTACCTAGAAGGGCTTTTGATACATATTGGGTGTGATATAAATATGTGTCCAATAAATGGCTTAACTGAGCATACCATGTATAGAGAGTATATAAAATTGAGTTATTTTTATGATATTTTATGAGTTAAATTCTCACTCAAGTTAAGGGACTATTTTTGAAGACCAAGGTCTCGGATTATGGCCATCTGTAAATCACAAATTCTGCAACATTAAATACGGACTATAAAGTTTTCTTATCTGTTATCTGTTAACAAAATGCTTTCTAAGGTTCCTTTTCATTTAAAAAGCTAATAGACCTGTAGGTTATTTCTCAAGCCTCTTCTACTTATAACATTCCATAATTCTTACAAAAACATACAAAAGAAGAAACACATCCATCGGTCCACTCGACACCTTAGGCAAAGGCTTTGGGAAATTGTGAAAAAACAATACCAACTCATCTTCAGTGGTTGTCCAGAGGATCACCACATATAGGAGAAATGTTCACTGTTAACCTGTGAAAAGCTGTAGCTGATTATCTTCCTGGACAATTCATTAACAATGAAGACCTATCATTTATTAATCACTTTCCAGGCATTCGGATAGTGCTATCCCAGTGGCATTTAGAGTATGGTTGAGAAGACAAACAAAATTCAGTAACTAATAATTACAAATTGTGGACAGTGACATGAAAGACCAGGGTCCAGATTACTAGGACAAAAAGCAGCCAGGCTGAGATAGAAGGTGAGCTATTTTATATAGGGAGGTCAGGGAAGATCTTCCTGGAAAGGTCTCTTCTGAAAGATGAGGAGCCAGCCATGCCAAGGGCAAGGCATAAACATTTCAGGCAGAGGATATAGTATGAGCAAATGAATCACAATTTCAGAACTTCTTGTGTTTACAGATGAAATGATATGACATCCAGGATTTGCTTTAAAATAATTCAATGGAAGCCTGGAAGAGGGGAGAATAGGGCTATAGATAAACCAGATTGGCCATACAATGTTGACTCTTAAAGCTAGATGATGGGAACATAGAAATTTACTATGTTACACTGTCTTCTTGCATATGTTTGTAATTTCCATAATGGAGCATTTTCTTAAAAAACCTTTGAAACTTTCTTTGTTTGTGGGCATAGTTATTGTCTAATTTAGTTAGTAGTTTTAGACACATGACCCTCTTTCACGACTCACCATCTTAAGAATATTAGGACTGATGTTCTGAGGCGACTAGTGCTTGGAACATTTAGTTAGAATATTTGGGAGCTCAGTAATGGCTAATCCTCCATGTAGACTAATCTGTGTTCTAGAAATGAAGGATTTTCATATATTTTTGTGAAATGAGAGAAAAATAATACTTAAGGAATGTGTCAAAGTTCAGTTTTTGAAAAATCAACTTAATCAAAGTATAATTTACATGCAATAAAATTCACATATTTTAAATATACAGGTTCATGACACTGTGGAACTTCACCCAGATCAAGATATAGAATAATTTTCATCTCTCCAGAAAGTTTCCTTGTGCCACTTGTGGTCAATTACCTCCCCCTACCGCTCTAGGAAACCACTGATCTGATTTCTATTATTACAGATTAATGTTGCCTGCTCTGTAGTTTCATATAATAGAGTCAGACACTGTGTACTTCTTTGTCTTGTCTGCTTTATATATATACACACATATACATTTTATGTGTGTATAAATATTTTATGTATGTGTGTATATATGTATGTGTGTATGTATATAAATTATAATATTTGTCTTCCTATTGAGTTGAAAAAATGCTTTATCTATTCTGGATATACTCTTTATATCTGTTGCAAATATTTTCTCCCAGTCAACCTTCCATTTTCTTGATGTTTTCTTTGGAAGAGAACAGAAGGATTTAATTTTGAAAAAGTCCAATTTAAGCAATTTTAAATTTTATTGTTAGTGCTTTTTACTGTCTTATCTAAGAAATCTGTGCTTACCACAAGGTCACCATACCTGTTTGGATCTATTTCTGAACTCTCTATTCTATTCCACCATCTTGATTGCTATAGCTTCATAGTAAGTGTTGAAATTTAGTAGTGTAAGTTGTCTTTTTAAACATTGGGGGATTTTTACCCTTAAATCTTCGGTTTTTCCATACACATTTTTTAATTGGCTTGTAAATTTCTTTTTTTTAAAAAAAAGCCTTCCAGGATTTGGATTGGGGTTACATCAATTCTATAGATTAATTTGGTAAGAATAGAGAACAATACTGAGTTTTCCAATCCATGAACATGGTATACAGCTCCACTTTTCAAATCTTTAAAAATTTCCCTAGCAATATCTTACAGATTTTTGTATCAAGGTCTTGCACAATTTTTGTTAAATTCATTCCTAAGTTTTTGTGTCTTTTGAGACATTGTACATGGTATTCTTTTGAAATTCTATTTTCCAATTTTTTTGGTTTCTCAGTTTGGTTTTTAGAGGGTCATTTCTGATTATTATATTGAGATTCTCTAATACATTTCAAATTAACAAACCATATTACTACCATTTTCATGTATTATTTAAAATATTTAAATAATATTTAAAACTAATTCCACATAAAACCACAATTAAATTAACTCTATTTTACAGCTTAAAACTGAGGCACCCCAAGGTGAAATCATTTAAACTATACAATGCATGTAGTGCTTCTCAGACTTTTTGCCATGCCTTCCTTGTTAGATGCAAGAAAAATGGATGGATGTCACCATGTTCCTACACTACTTAGAAGTGGGAAGGGGATCCTTTTCTCCTTTATACTGAGAATGTCCCTAGAAGAGGGCAAAACCTGAGGATGTTTAGAGGAGAAAGAAACAGAACCCTTTGTAGTGACAGTCCAGAGAATGCATACTGAGTGTCCTGTATTGTGTTTAACTGTTGTCACATACTCTAGACAGCAGTCTGGGCTCTTTCTGGTGCTTTCCCAGAAAGGTCCTGGTTCTTTGGAGTTAAGACTAAGCTTTGTGACTTTGTCTTTAAGTTTGTTTGTGTAACTTGTGCTATAGGGGATTTGAAGTGTTGTTTTGTCTTTTATCCTCTAAGATTGATGTGATAATAATTCCTGCTTGGATTACTTTATGGAAGTTTTTCTGAGGAACAAATGTTAAAGCCCATAAAAACCCTTTGTAAACAGCAAATCTGTAATTAAATGTTAAGTATCAATATGGTTAGAACCTTTTTTGAATGGCTATGCAGAGAAATTGGTTGCTTTTCTTTTTTAAGAGACCAATGCCTTTATATGTTTGGTGACTGGGACTGACTTTTTTTTTTTTTCCCCCTCTAAATTTGGCCCAGAAAGAAGTGAGAGAAGGGGACATTAATACACGTTGACTATCTGCTGTGTGCCAGGCACCCTGCATACATTGCTTCTTTTCATCTTTACTACAACCACATGAGGATTCTGAGGTGAGAATTTTTATCATCCTTTTATAAATAAGAAACCAGGACTCAGAGAGACTGAGTAATTTGCTCAAGTTTCCTCAGTTATTAAATGTCTGACTCTAAAACTTGGCATTTTCTGCAGAAAAAAATTGTCTGTTTGAGAAACTGAGCTCTGGAAATGAGCCTGCAAGGGGAATCGAGGGCTACCTGGGTAGGGGATGCAAGGAAGTTCAGAGCTCAGACGGGGGCCACTGGATTTGCTGCCCCCTTTTCCGTGTGTGATCACCCTTGAGCACCATATCTGTGTAGAGTCTTCAAGGGGCAAGCCAGGTCACAACTGAAACTGCACATCCCAGACTGTGCTTGAGGTGTTTTTGTGGATTTTAAGTTCATTTACAGTGTCTATACTAAAACTTATTTTTGGAAGCTGGCATCAAATAGTGTTTCTTAAGGGCCTTTACATGCTAGACCAGTAATAGATGCCGAGTAGGAAGTCTGCGATGTATCTCCTGCCCTCAAGGTTTTTCTTCAGATATGGACACAGGGCACATCTGTAGGCAGATCATTTGTGATAATTCCCAGGAATGGGAAGGCAGTGTCATGAAATATAGAAGGTTATAATGCAGGAAGCAGAGGAAGCGGAGACCATGAGGAGTGGGTCTCTCTGTGTAGATGGAATCTCACCTGAATTTTGAATTGATAAATAGGATTCAAGGAGGAAGTAGGGAAAGTGTATCTCTTGATTGGAAGTGATGGGACAGGGGAGGGAATATCTGGTCCTTGTTTGAAGGACCACAGGAAGGGCATGTGGCTGGAACAGTGCCTATCCTGTGGCGGTTAAGCACGAGGTCTAGAAGGAGACTACCTACATCTAACCACCACTGACCACCACCGACTGTCTTTGAGGTTTTGGTCAATTATTCACTCCCTGCACACACACGCACACACACATACATTTGCTCATGCGTCAAACGGGGGCCATAATAATGTGTTGATCTCCCAGTGTTGCAGTGAGGGTTCAGTGAGTCAGCATGTGAAAGCACTTAGAATGCTGCCTAGCACATAACAAACACTGGTTAACATGACCGCAGTTTTCATGACTAATGGTCTTCGATACCTAGCTATGGCAGAGTCACTGGATTTCTGTCCACCTTCCTTCCAAACTCATTTGGGTTTGTAGCCATCCATACTTCTTTCCCCTCTGTTTTCAAAGTGTTATTTTTCCTTTTCAATGTTAATTTTTTCACTTGACCTTCATTCCATCAAGTATTGGCTTCCTCCTCTCTTTTCCAGTGGTTTGATATTTGGGGCTTTATGTCATATCTCTTGTTATTCATTTAAACATTTTTCTTTGAAGAAAGACGTGGATAAATAGAAATCTTCCTATTTAACATACTTATTCTTATAGAGATAGGAAGGTTTTTCCCCCTCTTAAGTCAAATTGAGAAAAGACCCTTTGTTTTGAGGTTTTTATAGGTGCAGGGTGGTAGCAAGTGACATACTAGGGGCACATGTGTACATTTTAGCCTGAACATTTGGAAATCCTAACTCATATTTGCACAAACAATTTAAAAAATGCTTGCTCTTCAGTTAAACAATGTACCCCAAATGAGAAAGCCAACAGAATAAAAGGAATCCTAAAAATATCAATTCTAAGGAAGATTGGCCAGGCGCGGTGGCTCACGCTGTAATCCTAGCACTCTGGGAGGCCGAGGTGGGTGGATTGTTTGAGCTCAGGAGTTCAAGACCAGCCTGAGCAAGAGCGAGACCCCGTCTTTACTAAAACTAGAAAGAAATGATATGGACAGCTAAAAATATATATAGAAAAAATTAGCTGGGCATGGTGGCGCATGCCTGTAGTCCCAGCTACTTGGGAGGCTGAGGCAGGAGGATTGCTTGAGTCCAGGAGTTTGAGGTTGCTGTGAGCTAGGATGATGCCACAGCACTCACTCTAGCTTGGGCAACAGAGCAAGACTCTGTCTCAAAAAAAAAAAAAAAAAAAAAAAAATTCTAAGGAAGATTGTTTGTCTATATTCAAAATGCGGCTCACTGCTTTTAAATAGAACAGAAAAAGGTAATTTCTAATGCATATTTAAAAAGTCATGTCAGATAAATGGGCACAAATGTACAATTTAAAATGCTGACATGAAAGGACAATTTAGAGTTTTCCTAGCAACCAGAGCTCTGTTAAACAATTGAGTGGGCAGAGGTGCCTGAGCCCTTTGCCATCTCAGCTGCCCGCCAATGTCACTGAATTCTTGCCATTTCAGACACACTGTAGACATGGTGTTAACTTAAATGGTACCCAGAAAAAAAAAATGCACATGCTGTGTATGGAAAAAAGCCCAAGTTCTTCCTTTTTTTTTTTTTTTTCCCCCTAATGAGCCGCCAAATCTTGCTGCTGGTGTTTACATTAACAGAGGAATGTGATATTAATATTTAGCTCGCTCTGCAGAAATATGCATTTAAATGGGAGAAATTTCAGCATGCAGGCTCCAGAGCAAGATTTCTGTCTCTTTCTCTCTTTCTTACATACATACACACACGCGCACACAGACACACACACACACACGCACACACACTCTCGAAGAACGATTTCCAGCTCACATGGCTAGAAGCCCTCAATTAAATGCGAAGACTAACACATGGCCAGCAGAAGGAGGGGATCCAGCAGAAGGGCAATGTTTACAGCTACGGGGATACCCAGTGTGCAGGAGGGTTTTGTGAGCCCTGTTGGAGATGGAAGTCCCACATGGACAGCTGCAGCATCAAAGAATCCCGGTGACCTAGATTTGACTATAGATTGTGTACTGCTTTGGCCTGTGCTGCCATCACTACGCCAGCAGCCTGCTTGCAGTTTCATGGGCTGCCTGGCAAACAGCGCTGACCCATTTCACCATGACAACCTGGGCTGCTCTACTAAAGGCTGTGCGCAAGGAAACGCTCGCTGTTGGCATTTTAAAGATTCCCAAATCAAGTTTACTAAGAGTTTTTGAAAAACACATTTAGAAGACCCAGCTAAAGCTGACATTCTTTGACAGTGGTGGGAGAGAAAGAGAAGAGAAATGTGACAAAGTTGCTGTTAGCCTTTTTCATGTGTCAACTATCAGCAAAACTATCCACTGTATGTTTTCCACAGTAATAAATATGCTTCTAACCAAAGTGAATTGATAAACAGAGAATAAGCAGGCAAAAAGCCTGAGGGATTAACTTCCACTGCTACATATATTCTGGTCTACTAAAACAGAATATATAGAATCAAATAATTTAAAATCTCATGATAAATAAATGGAAGTGTTTAAAGGTGGGTTTATTACAGCCTTGGCTCAACCCTGAACTGTACAGAATCGAGTTTCATTGGAGAACTAGAATAGTATGCCCCTTGGGGGAAGAAATGGGTCTGTGCTTTCGTAAAGGAATTTCATTTAGTAAGTGCAGTTTAGGAAAATCAGGACTTGGTATGTGCACGTGATCATATTAAAACGCAGCCTCTGCTTTTTTGACAAAAACCACAACTCAGAATTGAAAGCATTTGAGGTCTTTAAATTGAAATCCATACATCATTCCCAGCAACACGTTATTGTTGTTGTTGTTGTTGTTAAATATGCTCTGGAAGTTCAATCTTAGGACGTCCTGAGTGATCCTCTCGATGTCCCACACAGAGAAAGCTAAGTCAAACAGGCCACAGGGCTGCTCCACCCAATGCAGAATCTATTCTCATTGACAATCCTATCTGTGGGCCATAAGGGTCTTTACTTGGGGATGATGAAATCACACAGTCTTTATTTTTTAAGGAGATGAACGAGAAGAGCAACCATAGCTTGGCATTTTGGGATAAGGCCCAATGCAATTTATGGAAGCAGGAAATGAAACTATAGCATATCTTTTATAGAATAAATTAGCCATTCACTCCCCTTGTTGCAGAGATTTCAGGGACTTTTTTCATTCTCTCTCATTTAGTATTTTCCTGAAAAAGTTTTCTCTCCTCCTCTAAGGATGTAGCCTTTCCAGAACCTTCCTGTCTCAAAGTCTTCCAGGTACAATCTCTATCCTGTGTTAAAGAATTGGCTTCCTTTTGGAGATGCTTCTAACACCATTTGCAGCTGTGTATACCTGCCACTTTTCACCCTAGATTTAGCTCTCGGCGGAGGATTTATTAGGTTAACTAAGTATCTAATATATTGCTGCAAATTAGAAAACAAATATCATTTGTAAACAGTAGTAACTATGGAATCAATCATTCAACTCTCAAAACAATTTAAGATGAAAATTAATTATCCAATAGAATGCCCCCACCCAAAATCAATAGATTTCATGGCCAAAAATGGAGTTATAAATAGCATAACCATACATTCTAGCCTGCCTGTTTGATGTTGTCCTGATATAATTATAAATTGTGCCCTCTTTTGTATCCTCATTTGAATGATAAATTGCATGGTCTTCCTAATAATATATTTAGTGCTTTTGAAACATCTTCCTTCAGTGTCTTTCCATAATTTGTTGTGTATGATACGGTTTTATGAACAAGAGGGCTATCCTTAAGAAGCTGAAGTCACCATCTCTGGGCAGAAGTTGTACCATTTGCATAGGCATGATTGATGATGGGTTTCAATGGGTCATGGGAGTATATCTGGAGGTGCCCATAGCCCAAACTGGGAAGGAGGCAAAGTTAATCTTGTGTCTTGGTCTCTCTGGGATAATCTTCCAAACCCTACTCTCCTCATTCATATGCTGTCCTCTAAAGTTGTCTTCCTTGTCTCCAGTCTCTAGTCCCTCCTGTTTCCTTTCCAAGGCTTTGGGTTCTCAAATCCTCCACTAGCACCAACATACAAATAATTGATAAAATTTCTATAAGTTTGGGTCTTTGGGGAGGGTTATTTGCAACTTTAAAAGGAGCAAAGGCTTGAAAAGACAAAGGGAAACCTTCCTTGGGAGAATTTCTGGCACCACTTGGACAGCCTCTTTATTTACTTTCTACCTGTGTCATCAAAGTCAACAAAGTCAGCAGACACGAGGGTGATCCATGGGACTCCCCAGTGTAAATGATTTGAAACACAAGATAAAAAATTGCCTTTTGGTTCTAAATGTTTTTCATTCCTTGGTCTATGAATATGAAACTATGTTATATGCTTCTAAAAATTACATTTATGGAAAGTACACATAGACCCAGAGTTTATCATTTCATACTAGGAAGTTAGGAAATATTTGAGGTCTGTGTAATGCCAGGTCTTTTGATGTAAAAGAACAATGTATACACGGCATATTTAAGTCATTTCCTTAATTAATTTGGCATTCAACAGGCAGTCTAGTTGTATGATAATTATTTTTTATTGTATGGGGAATAAAGCATTATAATATCAATAAATTCTGAAGGATTGTTTCCCATATAAAATTTTATATATAGGGTAAGACATTTTATGAGATCATTCAAAATCCTTCTAATGGTTGTGATATGGTGTCCCTTCCACCCTTCAATCACTAATTTATTAACTTTTATGGTTTGCCTTGCCAGGATATTCAAGGACTAGTGTAAGCATTATCTTTACAAAGGCTTTCAGATTTTCATCTCTAAATTTCTGCACAGCTTTAATGGAATTCATTATCCAGATATGCACTAACTTGTGATTGAATCATTTTTATGAATTAACCATGGATCCATTGATGTTTATAACTGCAAGGCATTTACTGATGCAAATGACCAGTCTATTTTGAAATACCAGAGCATCCACTGATGGTAAAGATTCACTTGCCTTGACCTGCAAAAGCGTGGTGTTAGGTTGAGAGTATTAAGTCCTAATGAAAAGTAGGATATATATGAGCATTTAGTCCTGGTACAAGGTTATCATCTTCCATTTGGAATTTTCATAAGAAATAGCTTATTACTTATTTTGCTCATATGCTATGTTAGTCATTTTATTGACAGATGAAATGAATTTTCCATTCCTTTTAAAAATTATTGTCCTGGCCCGGTGTGGTGGCTCACATCTGTAATCCTAGCACTCTGGCAGGCCAAGGCGGGAGGATTGCTTGAGGTCAGGAGTTTGAGACCAGCCTGAGCAAGAGCGAGACCCATCTTTACTAAAAAATAGAAAGAAATTATCTGGACAACTAAAAATATATAGCCGGGCATGGTGGCACATGCCTGTAGGCCCAGCTACTTGGGAGGCTGAGAGGCAGAAGGATTGCTTGAGCCCAGGAGTTTGAGGTTGCTGTGACTAGGCTGACACCACAGCACTCTAGCCAGGGCAAAAGAGCGAGACTCTGTCTCCAAAAAAAAAAAAAAAAAAAATTATTGTCCTTCTGTTTTTTTTTTTATATATATATAGCTCTGCTTTTATATATCTTAGTTTTAGTAATTCATTTACTCAGTGAATATTCAGTTAATACTACCTCCCTCCTTAACAAGATATCACGCTAGGTACTCTGCCTTGTAAGTCATGCCTTCTGCCTTCCACTGGGTTTCAGTCTTGAGGGAGAGCTAAGACTCCTGGCAGCGATGATATGCCACAGCTGTGATGCAGAAATCTGAACTAGAAGGGATTCTGGCTATAGGGGGAGTAATATCTGGAGCTGAAGGATAAATGTCATTCTGATGAAGACTGCACAGCAGTGCAGGGCAGAGTAGCAGAAGCTACAACAGGGAGGCTAGAAGGGCAGTCTGTGATCCAAAAATAGTCCAAAGTAAGTTGCATTTTGAGTTCAACTTTAGGAGTGGTAGAGCTTGAAACTGAAAGAGTAGTTGAGAGCCAGATTGTCAGGCTAAGGGGTTTGGCCTTAACTCCATAGGCAGTGAAGAGACAGTCAAAGAATTCGATTAGGAGCTTGGCTATTTAGCTGTGCTTTAAGAAAATGATTCTGGAGGGCAATCTGCATGGTAAACCAGAGAAGGGACAAAGGAGCAAAGGAGGGAGGAAGTTCAGTTGGCAAGTTATTGCAACACTAAAGGTGTGGTGTGATAAGAGTTGGAGAGGAGGTGGGAGCAGTATAAATAAAAGGGAGAGAAGATAGGAAACGTGGGAGTGTTATTTTCCCCAGAAAATTGAGTTTGCCTTGATTAGTGAGCTGATAAAATCAGTCATGCTTCTGCCAAGTCTTTCAGAAATGTAGCAATTTATTTTTCAGAAATTGTGCCCAGGATTTACTTATGAATGTTATGAAATGGTCTCAGGCAGTGATTTGAAAGACATACATCGAATGATCATGATTGTCATTATCTGAAGTCCAGTGTGCTTCCTATTCCAGCCCTCCATTGCCCACACTGCCCAGGGGCAGGGAGACTTATGGACATCACCTGTTCAGCTCTCATCAATCCCTCTGAGACCGGCAGGGCATTCTTGCTTTGAAGATGGGGAAACTGCAGCACAGAGAGGTTATGTGTACACCGTGACACCAAAGCAGCATTCCCATTACACCAATTTTCATTAGCAAGAGATGGGCCACTATAGCTTTAGGTGGCACAGTGAAGTGGTTTAAACCAGGGCAAACTTGAGATGAACAGGCTAACAGGAGATAATTAAGGCTGAGCATATGTGGAGGACAAGAGTTTGTCCCTAATGAAAGATGGTCCTTAATTGATAAAGCTGACATGGATGATTTAAAAAATGTAGGACAATGAGATTGGATTGTTGTCATGAATTACCCAGAATATTTTTTGTCTTCTTGTCCAAATTAAGGAAAAAAAAAAAAAAAAGATTTGCTTTTCTTTACTTTGTGATGAGTATGTCCCAATCTGTTTGCTGCCTGTATGGGATTTTCTATTTCTATTTCAATTTCTATGGGTGAGTAAGGGTAATCTCTGACTCACTAATGGGAACAGAAAATCAAGATATTAGATAGAATATAGAGTTCATCTGAATACAAGTTTTGGCAGCACCACTAAATATGCATACTAGTAGATGACACCAGCAGGCAATGATTTAATTGAAACAATTATTATGAATGTGCTTTGGTTATGCATTGTGTATGTACATGTCTGTGTTGAAATGTAGACCTTGGCAGTTTTCATATGTATATAATGAGGTAGGAACAAGGACAGGGAAGGAAAATAACAGATTTTACCTAAAAGCAAAATTTTCTGAGTATCTGTGTTTAAACCATTATTTTCTTTTAATTACTTAAAGACTTTCTCTTTAGGTATTTGAAATGGAAATTATCCTTTTAGTATTCTACTCTATCACTCATTTTGTATAGAGTTGCCCAAGAAAACTTCCCTGTAATGTGCTATGATTTGCTCTTCTATCACAAACAACAGAAAAATTATGGGACTTTGAAAGCTGACATGGGAGAAGAAGGAGGAAAAAAAGGAAATGTTTATATCACCTCATTTTGACATAGCTCCTTCATAAATCTGATACTAAGTATCTTCCTGCATCTGGAGGAGGGAAGAAAGAGACCATACAGACATTCTGTACGTAATGTTGAAATAAAATCCTCTATTGTCCATCAAGACAATAGAACTAGTCTATAATAATGTAGTACAAGTAGAGCATAAATGACATAAGCCAGCAATGCGATCTTTGTTCCAGTGTAATCTTCCATATCAACCATCTACAATCCCCAGAGGTAAGAGAAAGGCCTTTCTCCCATTTCCCATAACTTGCCACAGCTTCTCTCTTTCTCCTTGCTGGTTCCCCTTGGGGATAGTTAACTATGTTTGACAACATAGGAACTGTCCTAAATTTTGGCCCAAACTAAGCCCAAACTGTTTGTATGGATAAACAAAATTAGTTAGCTTCATTATCTGTTTCAAAGTTTGTGGGAGGTGTTTACTTTGGTGGAAAGAGATGTCAGAATACTGAGAAATAAGATGTGGTGTGTGTGCCCAGAGAGAAAGTATGACTTGGGAAGACATCATTTCAACTTCTCTTGAGAAAGATGGTGTCTTTTTATGGACATAGGACATAAGGACATAATACATTACTAAAACAAAGTAAAATAACAAAGAACATTGGGATAATGGCAGAAACACTGATTGGGCATACTGAAGTTGAGAACAGATTCACACCACCTGGTACTGTGTGAGATACTGGTGGGTCCTGCCATGATGAGTAAGATGGGCAAGCTGCCCTCTGCGTGGAGATTACGATCATAGCTGGCCTTCTGCCCAAATGCAGAGATGAATGTCTGATAAATATCTCAACTTCTGGTATTTTCCCTGAGCCTAGCCAAATTTGAGCCTCTAAAATTGCTTGAGTTTGTCCATCATTAATCTTGCTGAAATTTATGACTTCAGGTTATATGCAGGAGTCAAAAACAATTAATTGACAACATACATCATGTCTTTTTGCAACCATAAAATTAACCTTTTGTTTAAGAGAAAATTCAATCTGTTATAAATAATTTATGAATGAAATAATTTATGAATGAAAGAAATTAGTCTGCAAAGATAAAGAGAAGACCTCTAAGTATTGCAAAAGCAATCAAAACAAGACAATTGTATATTTTTTAAAAATTGAAAGGGCTCTGGAAGAGAAAAATGTATGCTTCTGTCTTTGCTTTGCTTCAGAACAGAAGAGAAAGAAAAAGCTCACAAAGTTCGTAGCACCTTGACACCCTACCTTTCACACGTTGGAAAAGGCTAGTTTCACATTTTCCTGGTACACCTTTTATTTTGGTATGTGTGTCAGTGCCTGTCACATAGAGCTATTCTATAATACCAATTAAATGAATAAATGTTCACCTATTGCTGTAAGGCAGTGGTCCCCAACCTTTTTGGCGCCAGGGACGGTGTTCATGAAAGACAATTTTTCCATGGACTGGGAATGGGGCTGGGGGTGGTGGGGGGGTGGTGGATGGTTTTGGGATGATTCAGGTGCATTACATTTATTGTGCACTGTATTTCTATTATTATTACATTGTAATATATAATGAAATAATTATACAGTTCACCATAGGTTGGGGATCCCTGCTGTAAGGGATACACCAGCGTCTTAGTCCATTTTGTGCTCCCATAACAGAATACCACAAATTGGGTAATTTGTAATGAATAGAAATTTATTTCTCACAGTTCTGAAGGCTGGGAAGTCTGAGATCAAGATGCTAGCATCTGGGGAGAGCCTTCTTGCTGCATCATAACATGGTGGAAGACATCACATGGCAGAAGGAGTGAACAAAGGAAGAAAGATATATAGATAGAGAGAGAGGCTGAGAAAAGGGGGCTGAATTTGTTCTTTTTGGGGGAAACCACTCCCATGACAACAAATCCACTCCCATGATAACAGCATTCATTAATTCATGAAAGCAGATTCCTTGTGGCCTAGTGACCTTTAAAGATCCCGTCTCTTAATACCATGACAATGGCAATTAAATTTCAACTTGAGTTTGGAAGCAGGCAAACATTCAAACCCAAGCAATCAGTGAACAAAAACAAAGACCCTGATCTCATAAACCTTATAATCCAGAGTTGGAGATATACAATAGATACATAAATAGGCAAGGAATGTTAAAAAGGAAAAAAGAAAGCAAGGTAAATGGAAAATGTTATGGAATTATAGAATTATAAAATTATAGAGTAGCTTTTTTATAGAGAGATATCATGGAAGGCCTCTTTGATCAGGGGACATTTATCAGAAACCTGATGTAAGGGAAAATGCTGGGCAGATATCTGGGCAGAAGAAAGAGCAAGTGCAA
Source organism: Eulemur rufifrons (assembly GCF_041146395.1). NCBI lineage: Eukaryota > Metazoa > Chordata > Mammalia > Primates > Lemuridae > Eulemur > Eulemur rufifrons. The sequence goes on along the minus strand of NC_090997.1, from coordinate 66,197,132 downwards.
AGGCCTTGGGGCAGGCATGTGTGTCATGTTTTTATAGCTATGAGGCCAGTGTGCCTGAAACAGAGGAAGCAGGGGCAGCATGGGAGGAGGAGATTGGAGCAGAGAGGTGACAAGGGAGTGAACAGGCAAACTATAGATGAATCTTTTAGACAACATTAAAGGGTTTGAATTTTATTCCAAATGAGATGGGTAATTTATTCAGGGTCAGAAACAAAGCTGTGAGGACACCCTATTTTGAAAGTGATTTTGAATAAAAAGAAAATAGGTATACATTTCACCAAGAAAGTTTATGTTAGGTGTGTAAAATAATTTTTGGATTTTAAGACATTTAATCATGAGGAAAGTTTATCAAAGAGCAATAACAAATCTCATTCCCTAGAGATACTTAGATGTTTATTTGCTATAAAATACCACCTAGGAAAAAAGATCAATGTGTTTTTTCTTTCTCTAGCCACTTAAACTAATCGACAGTCAATTTGATTGACCATGTAATCATACTGATTTAGTAATTAAGACCACCAGGAAAACTGGAATATATTCAGTTCTTGTGTCTATTGTTTTTCATCAGTAGGCTCTTCCCAGGGGAAATATCCTTTTGACTGTCTCTCGTTTGCTGGTTCTGCTGTATTTGGTCCATGAACAACTTCAGTAGATCTTCAGTTACTTATTCCAAAAAATATATTTTTAATTTTTTTTTTTTTTGTTTTTATGAGAGAATACTACTAGCAGCTGACTAGGAGATGAAGGCAACTTGGGATGATGTGTGATTCGACATTCTTTCAAACTGACATTTTAAAAATATTAGCCCAATATTCATCTTAGTGGGAATGCAGAGAAATAAATTGCCTTTTATTAAGCATTATATAGAAACTAGGTTCCTACTAATTTACTTTCAGCACTCAGTAAGAACACTGTGCTGCAAAAATGTGGCACAGCTTTTCCTATTCTTCTGTAGCTCTTCTTTTCTTCACTGCTTTCTTTTGCTATTTTCCCAAGCCTCAATTTGTTAAAGACACAGTAAAGTTTTAAAATTTAAAGAATAAAATAAGAGATTTCTATAAAGAGCTCTATGTTTAACACTTTCTGTTGTCAGAGTTCAGCTATCTGTGATCATGACTTTCAGTTGGTGGCCACCACTATTTCCCCAAAATACTCACCCGCAGTAGGTTTGCCCTAGGGAAGAATGTTTTCTTTCTTCTCAGGGGCACTGGGAATGAGATCAGTGCCCAGTGACTCCTGTGACATTTTGGTGGCCTTTATAGATTAGCGATAATTAGTTGCCCTGCTGACTGGCCCTACTCTTAATGTGGCTTTATGGATCATATGCACATGCTGTAAACAATAATGCTGCACAGGACCTGCCCAAAGACCGTGTGAAAACTTCACAGGCCGGCTGAGACTTAGGGCAGGGTAACTAGGGACGGTTTGAAGAAGTATGGGAGTTGTGGTCTCTGACTCCTACTCAACCTCTTGTCCCATGCACCACTGAGACTAAAGTGTCATTCTCTTCTTTCTTGTGAATCATTGCTTGAGAGGCTTTCTTTATTACCTTGCAAAGCACAATGACCACAGAAGTAAGGGATTAATCCTTGTTTGTTGGTTTTGGTTTCTGTTTGTTTTAAATAATGATGGTGGATGCTCTAGTTGTTTCTAGAAACTAGATTAAGGAGTTAAATGATGTTTGCACTTGCCAACCAAGGCTTTAGAAAGGCGAGATGTCTCAGTCTCTAGAAGGGAATGTTTTCCCAGGGCCCAGGCAGAAGAGTCACACAGCCCTGCCCACCCTGTTCTTTCCTCCTCTTCCAGGCTCCTCTGACAGCTTGTTTTTTAAACTTATATCTGTTAAGATTAGGGCCATTAACATAAATTCCTTCCACTAGCAGACCAAAGTTCCGTGTTTGCTAAGTGTGAACTCAAGTCCTGGAAAGGGAAGGTGAAAAGTCTCTCGCTCTCTCTCTTTCTCTGGTTCACCTCCAGGAATTTCTGGCAGATCCATAAGCTAGATGAGACAAAGAACAGATAAAAATTCCCTGTTGTCATGAAGAAATCTGGGATGCTTGTATAAATCTAAATTATCTATTTCTGGTTCTAAGCAGCCTATTCTGTCTAAGCTCCTTCACACACAGCCTTCCTCACCTCCCTGTCCAGGGACCTGCCATTACACACTCGGTACACACACATATCGTCCACCATTGCATGCAATTTATATTATTCATGCTTCTTATCTGTGGTGTCTGAGTTCTGGATGAGATCAGACAGAAGAGTGGTGCCAAGACATAACATCAGTTAGTACAACATCAAGACTTTTTAAAAATACTATTGCACAGTATCAGTGATAATTGGGCTTAATCATAATAACACACTTTGTATGGTGGCAGAGATATAGTATCCGATATGCAGAAAATAATGTGAAAAGGAGATGGAGAGAGGACAGTATGCATCTCTGGTTGGGACACCCTGGACAGAGGATAGTCCACATGTGCAATGACAAGTAGAGGTGCTGGGTTCACACTTGGTCTTGGATGTAGAAGGTATCCCTTTCTTGTCTGCCTTCAGGGCAGCCTTGAAGCTGGTAAGAACGATAGTCTTGGAGAAGCCCCCTGGCACCATTTAGCTGTTCAACTTCAGAAGGAAATGAGGGGGCTCCATTAGATGGCCTCTGACGTCCTTTCAAGGTCATGGACTTCAATTGCCTTGCCCATCACTACTTCCCAGAAGAGCCACACCTCCCATTCTTTTTCCAGAGGCTATTTCCCTGGCTCAGCATAAAAGTGGGGTGGGATAGCGGGAAGGGAAGAAGGAGGAGGGGTCCTTCAGATTGTTTTCTGCAACTATTTTCCCTGAAGGTTTTAACCAGACATGAATATGTGCAACAGGAGCAACTAGGTTCACTCATTTGAAGAGGAGGAGGCAGTATTACAGCTCTGGAATAGAATTCACCCCAGAGGTTCCCGCTCAACTGCAGGACTTCATAGTGGGGTAGGGAGGAAGGGATGGGCTTCTCTGAAAAGCACATTCCTGTTCATAGAACCTTCCTTATATTGACTGCCTAGCAGGAGTTATCATCATCTTTATTTTAAACGTTAGGAAACTGAGATGCAGAGTGCATAATAACTTATCCAAGGTCGCACAGCTAGTAAGTGGAAGAACCAGGATTCAAACAGAGAACCTTTTGCCTTCAAAGTCCAAGTTCTTTCCACTACGTAAAATGCCTCTCGACCGAGATTTCTTTGGGGGAAATGATTCCAAGCTTTGAGGCAAAAAGAGGGTAATTTTTCTACAGTGTGCACAATTTGGGTGCCTTACCCATGGGCAGGCCTGTTTGCAGTAAAAAGAGAGTGTTGATTAATTCCTGTTCTGCCCCCCATGAAGCTGTAAGCCGATACAGCCTGCCCCTGCCTCTCTGGTGACACTGGGAACAAGACAGTGTTGGCGACTGTTCTGCAGTGATATGTCCATAGTAAACACACAAGCCTGAGGTTAGACTGGCTAGCAGGGGTAACTCCTCTGGGATTCAGCTCCTCACTCATTACATAAATGCAAAAGTATGGACAAGTCCTTAAGTCTTCACATATGGCACCAGGGGTGATGGCCCAACCTGAGTCTGGAATCTCACCTGCCTGGGAGTGATGCCCGAGAAGCTGATTAGCATGGCACATTCTCTGAGCCAACAGCCAAGGCTGCACAGTGAGAAAAATAACCATTCTTCCCTAAGCAGATGAAACCTGAGCCTTTCATTTCATGATACTAATCACCAAGTAAACAGGCTCTTTTATGCTAACATCTGTGTGAGGGCTACTTCCTATCTGCCTCCTTCCTGCCTGCCTGTTCTCATTGGAATACCAGCAACATCATGGGGCTACCCTAGCCCTGGAGGGGCCCCTGGGCTGTCCCAGGACCTGGGCCTTGTTCCACAGAGGTTTGGTCTTAGGCACTTTCATTTCTTCTCAGGGGTAAGTGACTCTTTTGGTGTGTAAGAGATATGAGCTGCCTTGGCAGTGGCAGGGATCCTGTTAGTGGTCTCCGCGGCATTTGTCTGGATTCTGGAGTTTTGTACCCTGGAAGGTACCTGGTTAATTCACTGGGAGAATTGACTGTTCGAGAATAACTCTTGGTTTTCTTTAAGTTTCTTATTTTCCTGATAACAGCCAGTTCATGAAGCAGTTCACATACACTGGTGCCAGATTTACAAAGTGTGAATTCAATTCTATCTTTGTTCTTCTCTGCCCAACTCCCATGATTTTCCTATTGTAGCTTCTTTTAAAACAGCCACGTTTCCTTTCTACAACCCCTAGTAAATACTGCCAGATTAATGAATGGGGGGGGATGACAATCGTTTATATCATTTCACATGTGGGCTATAACAGTCCCTGTTCTCTGAGATTCTCCTTACAATGTTCCTATGAGACCAGAGTAGTTATCACGCTCCAGGTTTTACAAGAGAAAAAGCAGAGACCATTCCTCCATTCCTTTTCTTTCCCGCTGCCGAAAAACAAAAACAAACAAACAAACAAAAAAGCAAGCAAGCAACCAACAAACAAACCCTGAAATTAAACGAATTGAGAATGAAGTCAAAGGAGCGGAGGCCTCTGTCTTTAAGCTCAACACTTTGTGATTTGCTTGATTACACTTCCCACAGCCCCTCCCTCCAATCTCATAGGCACAGACTCATTACCCCATTAGGACTTGGCTGGGGAGGCCTTAGGGACAATGAGAACATAGAAAAATCTGGCTGTGCTTCCAGAGTTAACAACTTCTCATGTGCAATAAAACCAGACAGCATTTTTGATGGACCACATTCTCATTGCATTCAAAGAACCTTGGAAAGCTTCCATGGCTGCTAATTTCAACTAAGAAAACATCCCAGGGCAGGATGGGGGGGAAGTGTGGCACAGTTGTGTCTTTTGAGCTCGCCCTTAGCATTTGCAGGGCCCAGGCCAAGAGTACAAATGGAGGCCCACATGCCATATGCCCAAATATGTAAAAGTTCTGATGCAAGCTTGAAAACACTCAAACATGAAATATGTTCTACCCTCCCTGCATGACAAATGTTATTTTCATTAATAATGTAGAGGCTAGGTTCAAATTTAGAGTTCTCTGACTTCTAGGAGTTTCATTCTGAAACATGATGGCCAGGGAGATCTGGGCCCTCACTGCCCAGCCCACTGCCCTGGACCCTAGGTCTCCCCCTTCTCTTCAGACCCTGGCCCCATCCTGCAGTGTGTGGGGCCTCTCAGACTCCATCGCACATATCCAAGCTCCATGAACACCCCCATTCACAGCCACCCCCAGAGCACCCCTTGGCCTAGAGGTGTGCCCAGTCTGAACCCAAGTGGAGAGACCCAGAAAAGAGGCCCAACGCAGGTCCTAGAAGCTGGTTCCAGCTGGTTGAGAAGAGAATTATAGGGTCCTGAGAACCCAAATCATGGTTAAGTGTGTATGTATGTGTGTGGGTGTGGGGGAGTAATCCCTTTGGCCCTGTGGTCTCTTTCCATGAAGAGAAGCATTGTTGAAAGAAGGCCAGTTTAGGCCTTATAAGATCCAAGCCACAGAGAAGAGGACTCTCTTGCTTGGGTTTATGGATAGTGTGTACCAGTAGGTCCTTTATAAAAGAATGTTTCCCTTAGGAAGTGGACTTGCTGCAATGTCTGCAGATAGAGGAACAACAGGGCAAGGTACTGTTCTTCATATACTAAATGGGAATAGATAACTAGCTGTAGTGATTCTCAATTTTGGACGCACAGTGACATCACTTGGGGAAAATTTACCATGACTCCATATTTATAGGTTCTGACTTATTTGGTTTAGGGTGGGGTCTGGGCAGAGGTGTTTTTAGAAAGTTCCCAGGTGATTCTATGTACAACCAGGATTGAGAACCACTGGGCCCAGACTAATGACTTTGCCTCTCATACACCAGGACACTTAACCTTTGTGCGTACCCCAAAGAACTCAAAGCCATTGTAACCCAGGAGAAGTTCACCTCTAGAATAATATGGCCTCTGTACTGTAGCTAACAACTGAATCTGTGCTTGGAGCAGCGGGTACGACGTGTCTGCATAGAGTCTGCCAGTGATAGGCAGAAATCTTATAACTGGCATCTCCTTTGTGCTCCATGCAGGTTAAAATTCAACATACTTAACATTTAACAACCATTATGACAATCAATCCAAATAATCTCTGATTGTAAAATATTGGTTGGCTTTACCATTGCCTGACAAAATAATCTAGTTACTCCTCCCAGAAATTCCTCAGGAGAGACATTACTGTGTACCTTTATGAGATGATTTGCAGGAAGGTGGCAGATATGGGACTCAAATCCTGGTCTTTTGACTTCAAATTCTGAATTCTGTCAACTCTACCAGGCAGCTTTTCATGGCACTTCTGGTTGGCACAAACTCAGTTCTTTAGTCCAAAACATTAGCCTACACCTGAAAACTTGCAGGGAGATATATTACCAGCTCATAAAAAGCACACTACTCTCAAAATGAATCACCTTGTGTAAAGCTACACAAGTACAAGGAGGGGAAACAACAGTTCAGAGCCTATTTGAATGACAATTATTTTGGGGACTAGGAAGTGGCTCTTTAATTCTGAAATTTATACGTAAATTCTTACTCAGAGCTGCTCTTCTTACCCTTAACAATTGCTCACCCTCCAGTCCCGCAAATGTAGGATCAAGCTTGTGGGTACACTGTGACCCACGTGAGACTTCACAATCACCAAGTCACAAGGCAGAGTGGGATCTTTCATGGCCATTAAGTCCACCTCTGTTTCTGGGAAAGTCTGCGCTTAAGCCATCCCAGAGACAAAACTCCCCCACTTGGAATACAATTTCTCTCTCCCCTCAGCAGGAGAGCCTTCTATTCAAAGCCCAGGTCAAGCCCTACCTTCCTAGCAAAGTAATTCATGGTGAATCTCTCCTCGGAGGGGAAGATTCAGGTTCCGGGGAATGGCATTTTATATAATATGAGGGGTTTTCTTTATGACAAAGAATACAAAATTAGATACAAAAGTGAATATTTATTTAGCATGAGAAAATTAATCACAATAAATTACTGGAGCCTTGGAGATTCAGGTCTCTTTCTTCTAAGATCCCTTCGGGCAACTTGCCAGACGTGCTTGTGTAGAATGCTTCCTGGTTGCGGCTGGGCTGTCTCGCCCCACCTCGGAAACTCCTCAAAGCCCAGCAGATCCCGACACGCTCAGGGCCTGGTGAATCTGCTTCTTTCTTCGGCAAATATGTATGGGTATTATGTATTCGCTGATTTATCTATTTATGTGTCTCATCATTTTAAAAGAATGTAAAGGAGAGATTCTTTCTCTTCACTCTCCTGCAATGTAGCAAAAATTGATTTTGCACACCCCATACTGTCATCCTGTTTCTCCCCTCTGTTATTTCTCATTTCCCCTGCCCCGACTGCTGTGGTGACCTGATGAAACTCTACTTGTGCTTTTATACTTTCCTAAATCCTTCTAGACCTGTGATTCTTAACTGGGGGTGATTTTGTCCCCCAGGGCACATTTGGTAGCGTCTGGAGATGTTTTTGATTGGCCCAGCTGGGGTGGGGTTGCTACTGGTATCTTGTGGGCAGAGATGAGGGATGTGCTAAACATCCTACAATACACAGGACGGCTACCTACAACAGAGAGTTCTCCAGTCCCAAATGTTAGTGGTGCTGAGGTTGAGAAACTCTGCCTGAATTGGGTGCCCTTCCTTTGTGCTCCCAGAGCCATGTAGCCAGATTCTGTATTTGCCCTCTGTATACATGCCTGTTCCCCTGTTGGATGGTGAGTCCTGCAAAAGCCACTTTTGCGTTTTAATCACCTTAGTATCCCCGGAAGCTAACAGTACTTGGCATACCATAGGGGATCTACGATGTTCATTGAAAGGATTCAACTCTTCTACTTTTACCTGAACCATACAGTTTAGTGTATGCACCATATATTGTCCTCTTAAAATACTTCACTTGTGTAAATATTGTTTCTTGAGAAAGACTGTAAATTCCTTGAGGTAAATAATCATATCTTTCTTATACTTTTTCTGTATTTTACCACAATACTTTTGCAGTGCTAAGCATGTAATAGATGCCCAATAATTATTTGTGGACTGATTATCTATCAATTTCTTGCAAATCTCTATTATAAAGTTTAAAGTACTAGTTAGATCAAGGTAGGGTGAACTTCATAAGGGAAAGTTTCTGTTGGAGGTGTGCTCAAAACTGATTTTTGAAGAAGGAAAGAAAGAATATTTGATTGGAAAGGAGGGATTCCATAGGGGGGCTAAAACAAGTAGTGCTGAGTGCTTAATGATGCTTTTTAATTTATTAAGAGAAATCAGGGTGGAAAAAAAAGAGAAATCAGAATTTATGATGAATATTTTTAGGGAAATTTAATCCACTAAGTACAGGAACATCTTGAGGTTTGTTGAATGAACTAGTTTTTTGGAAAGAGTTTCAAAGCCAATGTTGTGATTTTAAAGTAATTAAAGCACCATCCGATTGTCAGTGGGTCTCTCTTCCAAATGTTTCAATATATAGCACAAACAACCTAATGGACAAGAAATTGCTGTGAATCAAAATTACAGAAATGCCTTAAGGCCCTGAAAATGTTCCAAATTAAGTTGCTCCAGGAATGGCAGCCCTTCCTGCATGCACAGGCCTTGTTGCGTGTAACAGAATCGCTTATGGGCTCACCCATGAAGGAGAGGTTTTAGATTTTCACATCCTTGCTTCCCATTCGTTTCTCTTTGCGTGGTGACTGGGAGGCTGATGAGGTGCCATAGGCGGGAATAAGTGGCCCTTATACAGCATCATTCCCCGAAATGCCTAATAGGTGAAAATCACAAGAATGTGGAGGCTGCAAAGAACTACTGATAGTTTTAACAATCACTTGGGCACTTGAACATCTGTCTCATGCCTTGCAGAATGGTAGCAAGCAGGCAGAGACATGAATGGCTTTTTACAGACTCCTCATGCCAATCCCAGTTAAACCCCAATCCTACATCTCTCCTCTGCCACTAAGGGGGTCTGAAGGATGGCACGGAATTTAGGGATGTTGGCAGGTAGTAGGGAGGAGACATCCCTGAGGCTCAAGGCTTACATTATTTAGACAGGGGCTAACTCACTGCCTTATCTCTTTCTTATTGATTGTCCTGGTGGACAAGAACCAATTTCATTTCTCAGTTTACCTTCCAGGCTGTGTGTTGAGTAATTATGCTATGTTACCGTTATCACCTGATGGCCCAGCGTGCCTCTCATTATTTTTCTCTCCCAGTACATAAAACATAGTGTGGATTACATGGTAGGAACTAAGTAAATATATCTTGATTGATTGATTTTTATTTTTTAAAGTGCTTCATCTCAATAAAATTGGACCTCTACCATATCTCCCCATCACTGGCCCATTCCAACATGTCCAGGACTTCACATGGCACAAGTGATAGGTAAGTTTTGTCTGAAGGATATTTTAATATTAGTTTCTTTCATAGTAATAGACACATCTCTATTCATTCATTAGTTTATATAATCAAGGAAGCTGATGATTAGAAACTCTGATTTAGCTTGAGTTATATTTTATTTTAGACATGGAGAAGTAAAAGCCTCCATCCAGTAAACATGGGGGAGTAGATTATAGGAACCTATTGATTTGATACCCTGGAAGTTTCCTCATCTTTCTCCTAGTGTAACAGACATTGCACTTGCAGCCATTGAAGTATGCAGTAGCAGAAATTGGCCAAATATTCTCCTGGACATAGGGATACAGTTAAGTTTTGGGTGTATGAGCCAAGCTGGGCCAGTCAGAATCTTTCCCTGGTTTTGCTACGTGGGAACCAATAGAAAGGAGTGAACTCCTTCAGATGGGGCTACTAAGCAAAGCGGATGTAATTGTGGAATGTCCTTCAGCCACTTTTCTGGTCTGCTCAGAGGAAACCTTCATTGTAGTAGAGCATAAGGCAGCTCCAGCACAAAAGCAGAGCCAAGAGATGAAGGAATGACAGAAGCGAAGGAAGAAGAAAGGAAGGGCTCAGACAAATACTAGACATTCAACAATTATTGACCCCAGATTTAATCATGCTCAAAACCAATGCTTTCCTTGGATTTTCTTGTTTCAAGAGTCAGTTTTGTTTTCTTTCTTATTCACTTAAATTGGTTGTTTTCCACTAACAACCAAAGGAATTCTGATGAGCACTATTTGTGGAATATCCTGGTGGATCATCCAAATCAACTTGTTCAGTTTCAGACAGAGTATATTTTACTAGAATTTGTTTCTCTCAAAAAACTTTCAGGGCTGGGTGAGGTGGCTCACTCCTGTAATATCAGCACTTTGGGAGGCTGAGGTGGGAGGATTGCTTGAGGCCAGGAGTTTGAGACCAGCCTGGGCAACACAGCAAGACCCTGTCTCTACAAAAAATAGAAAAATCATCTGGACATGGTGTTGCACACCTGTAGTCCCAGCTACCTGGGACGCTGAGCCAGGAGGATTGCTTGAGCCTGGGTGTTGGAGGCTGCAGTGCGCTGTGATCATGCCACTGCACTGCAATCTGGGTGACAGAATGAGACATTATCTCAGCAAAAAAAAAAAAAAAAAAAAAAAAAAAATCACAACTGAGTGTAATAAGTCCTCCAATTGAAGAAGTGGTCAAGTTTTGTTCCTATGATTGTTTTGACTATCAGATAAGTCAATTATGTAAAGCTTTCAGCACTTAGGACAGGGTTCTAATTATTTGCTATCATTGCCATCATCATCATAAACAACACCATCATGCTAGGAGTCTACAAAAGATTATTGAGATGAAGACTAGATTGAGAAATTGCCTATAAGCCAGAAAGTGTTAAGACTATATGCTGTGCAAGAATATTTTTGCAGGTGTTACTTTGTGTTTATTCTAGATGACTGTAGTATATGGAATATAATGTCCTTCATGAGATTTTTGTTGTTTAAAGAAGTCTCCTCTGTACTTGGTAGTATTCTTAGAGCCTTTTCAAGTCAGTTACATGAGCATATTTGAGGGGAGTTGGCAAGATTTATTTTTACACAGAAAAACAACATATCACTTTGGCTACATACATAAGGGGAAACAAGAAGTAGTTTATAGACGTGGGCTAAGACAACCCCCAAAAGCAAACACAATCCTATTCTTTTCCACGAGTTGTGGTCCAGATAACCAATAAGATCACTTTTAAGAAATAAAATTTTCTGTCACTTTTGGACTAAAGCAAAAATTTTAAAGAAATTTATAAATTATTTTTAATAAAACATGAGAATGGATCATCAAAATTAACCTCAAATTAAGCAAAAGCTGTTGACATAATACCTTGTGAAGCGTGCATGTCTCCTCCTCTCATGCATGAGGCAATTAAAATCAATTTTGGTGAATAAGGTCACTTGTAACAGGGTAGGAGACTATAGTTGCCGTAGTGTGGGGAAGACTCAGTAATAAGACAGAAATTGAGAAAATTCTAACTCTTTAAAAATCAACCATTTCTGCTCCAGAGGATGCAAATTGAAAACTTCTTTGTTTTTTCACTCACAATTTTATTTCTGTTCTCACACCCCACCCTCCTTTACATGAATATTAAGGACTAAGGCTTTAGCAACAGGCTTTTGGTTGTGGGGGAGGTAGGGGTAAAGGGAAAAGTGTTGTGTATGGCTTTTCATATGGTAATAAGTTGGTTCCATGACAACCATTGAAAAAAGAAGGGCTGGAAACAAAAGCTGCAGCCGGAGAGAGGATCAGGGCTCTTTCAGGGGCGCTGTAAGAATAACAGCCAAGACTCCCTCCTCTGAAAGGTATCTGATGGCCGCTTGTCAAGGGTTTTGTTTTAATAGTGCAGAGTCAGTATATAATTAATGCAGAGTTTTATGAGTCCAAATTTTACCCTCAATGATGCTTCCCTTTTAAAAGGTGGTGAATAAAAATCTGAAACCCAGAGTATGTGTCAAATCACTGCTCCCATTTCAGGCCCCTGGAATGGAGTCCATCTAGGGGACGTTGGTAGGCTATCGGTTCCAATGATCATACACTTCAGTTTTAAGTAAAAAGGTCAAGGGCTTTTATCTTTGAGCATAAGAAGGTGTTTAGAGCTGGTTGACTAGAAGAACTGCAATGGAAAAGGCTTGCTGTCCTCTCTAGGCAGCCTTTGAGAATAGTGCAACATGTTATTCTCCCTGACATGTTGAAATTGTACAGGACACAGACAAGAGCAGGCTGTAGAACGCTGATGGCATTCCTGGGTTTCCTTGACCAATGAAAAGAAATCCTGACTGACGGTTTATCTTTCCAGAAACATGAAGTGACATCCTCATGCCAGATTTCCTAATGTCCAGGACATCTAAGTTTTTACTTGAACTTTAATGGTCACACATATGAATTAGCTGTTGTATCATGCCAACACAATGCATTCCTTCTAGCCAGTTCTTAAATACCATAAAGTGTTGCATTCAGTAATAATGCTGACTTTACTAATTTTCTGTCCAGCCTTGTTTTTCTCTCATGTGTATTGCCTAGTCTTTGATTGAATTATATTAAATTCCCCCTTTTTGTTCCCTTTAAGTAGTTGCCAAAAACTGGCCATGAATAACTTGTGATACAGTGTTTTCTCTGTTTGGATGGACACAAGAGCTTTCATCACAATGGAATGTTTATGGAATTACATATTTCAAAGGACACTAACATGAAAATACAACTTCATTCAGAGTCAGGTTACAATGATGAATAGTAATGCCATAATGATTACTAAAAGAATTTGCAATTTGCTTTTAGAGTATTGGCTTTGGTCTGTACTTCAGTGATTACAAAATGTAATTCGTTTTTTTCTCATAAACTTTATGAACTTATATGAATCTCACTTTCATGCCATTCATGACTATAGTAGTGTTTGATGAAAAGAAAAGAGGTATTGTAGCCAGGATGAATCAGAATTTGAGATCTGACAATATTGTTACCAAGACTGTATCATAAAATATGCTACTTTTCTTAAAATAATCTTATTTCCAAATACATATTTTACTCAATATCTGCAGTGTGAAATTTATCATCCTTCAATATTTGGAAAAAATTATCAAACCATTCATTCACTCAATAAACTTTTAATAAGTACTTATTGTGGGATAGAACTGGACTAAATTCTGTAGATACAAGGGTAATGATATGACTGATTTTTTTTGAAAAATTCATAGTTTAGTAAATAAATAATTATATTAACAGATAATTATAGCTTTTGTCATTTTTTTATATCTTATCTCTTCTGAAATTGAGATTTGATTTGGCTTAAGTAGGTACACATGATAAAAGATAAGAATAAAATAAATAAGAATAAGTAGGGGGAATAAAATCAAACGGAAAGTAAGGGTAGCACAAGCTCTAGACACAGACCACAGAATCCTGTGTTGTTGCCAGAGGTGAACCACAAATGTAACCTTGATATACTCCAGTGGGCACCGATTACAAAATTCATGGTGTACCTAAAAGTAAAACCATCCAGAAGCTCATGATATGCATAGCTTTTGCTTTTATTGAGATGGAAGAGAAATTTCTCTCAAGGATCAGTGAAAAGGGTACAAAGTGAGATGCAGTGGTACATTCTTAATAACATTCCTAAAATAAAGACAATACTGAGTCTCTCATAAATATTTTGTGTACTATTTCTCAGTGCAAAACAGGATAAAGTTCAAAATGCTTACCATGGCCACAGATCTCCTTTAAAGAGTAGCCATAGTTGGCCTGCCCAGAAATATTAATAGCTGTGCTCTGTACCATGTAGCTCCCCTCCTAATACACGTTTTCTCTCTCTCTCTCTCTCTCTCTCTCACACACACACACACACACACACACGGACACACACACACACACACACACACACACGGGGATAAGCCAAACATCCCAATTATAAACATTATGGTGGCAGCTAATTGGCCTGGGGACAGGAGAAACACTTAACTCAAGAGTAACTGATGTTTACAGACTTGCTGGTGGCTTACAAGGCCATCTGACACAAAAAGCTTTGCTTAGAAAGGATGACTGAAGTTGAGAGAAAACAATTGGATGTTTTCTTTGGGGGCATTTGAAGATAAGAGGTACACAGAGGGAGGCAATTATTTGGAAGTGTGAGCAAGAACTGAAGGGCACAGAGGAAAAAGTTAGGTTGCAAAGGCCACGAGGCAGCTGAGACAATAAATAGGCACAAAGTGGAGAAAGCACACAGAGCCAAGGGTGATTTTGTAGGGACGGAAGTGGTACAATCGATAAGCTCCTGCTGCCCAGCTGATCACTGGGACTGTGGTGGTTTCTGAACAACACAGCAGGTTTCCCTGGAGCCCAGCTCTGCTGTGGTTCTGCTCTTTCTGCAAGACATGGGTTCATGTTTATTACTTGAACTAACCTGAGAGAATTGTTGATTTTTTTTTTTTTTTTTTGGTCAGAAGTCAAGTGGCTGGTAGCAACTTAGTAAGAGAACTCCTTCAAGGGTGCAAACAGTGTAATGCAAATACGCAGCCTCTGAAGGTCTGGCTTGAGCCAAGATAAAATGTATACTATACGTGCAATAGCGAGAATGCATGTCTGTAAATGTTATTACTTATTTGTAAACAAGCTCTTCATAAGAATTAAATAGCAAGGTATCCAGAGTTATACTCTGGAAGGAATATGGAGTGTAGATGTCTAAGTAGTTGCTTAAAGGTCTATCTGAATTCTCTGACTGCCAACAGACTAGAGGACAGGGTTGATGTCTTTTTGTGGAAATGTTAAAAATGTGGATGTTTTTCCTCTGTCTATAGGTAAACTGAGTCACAGTTCGTAGTCTAGGGCAATATTTTCTAACGACAACAACAACAAAAATAATATAAACTCCCAGTTCTAATCTCTTTAAAGACACAAATAAATGGGAGACCAGAAACCCAAAGCTCTGTGCCATAAAGCAGAATTACCTTGATGTTTATTTATAAACATTTCAAAGCATGGTGGGCAATGATTGCTCCCCATGGTCATAACAAAAATCTCCATTTTATTCTGATAGAACAGCTTACCTGGTATGGCATTATTAGAAAGAACCTGTAGAGTTTTGGAGTTCAGCTGTTCAAAGCAATGGTTTTTGCTTCAGTAATATAAATATCATGGTCTATTTTATTGGATACCTTTTGTTCATCACAGTGATCAGAATGGGAGAGAAATGGAAATTTTTCAAAATATTTACGTCCAGGCCTATCCTTGAGGAATTGAACTGTAGGACCAGGATGGGATCTGGGCCGATGTAATTGGGTCAAGTTTCCCAAGTCATCGGGATCTGCTTCTTTGATGAAGGATGGTAAGACCAATGTCTGATGAAAAACCAATTCCCAGATGTCAACGTCAGAGCCACTTGGGGGTCTTATTTCCCTGTTAATTGGAATTTCCTTTGAATAATTGTTTAGATAATCATAAATTTTAAAGAACATTTCAAAATTGAGATTAGGCCTTTATTAAATTCCTAATTCAAAGAATCCATTCAAAACCTAGGCTCATTCTATTACGTGCAGGTGTCTGGTACAAAATGGGGATAACAAAAACAACAATCATCTGTCAGATAAAATTGATTTTGTGAGTATAAGTAGTCTCAAATATGATTTTATTATCCTTTCTTATTTTTTCCCCTTTGATCCCGCTGAGCCAAACTAATTGACTTCCAGAAGTAATTAAGACTTCTAATTTACTAGCAAGATAATGAGGGGGAGGGAAGAACTTAACAAAAAAGTTTCCAAGTGCTTTTGATACTACTAATTTAGGGGAAATTTCCTATTTTTTTGTAGAGGCTATTTGTTACGCTAAAAACAGTGACACCACCAAAAGGTGTTGCCTTTCAGTTCCCTGATTAGATAATTTTCTACCATCCATGTCTCTATAGTGGATAGGATACTGGGCTTTGTATCAGAAGAATGCTCTGGTTCTTCAAGTACTAAAAACGTTCTGTTGGGCAAACTTCTTGTATTTTGCAAAAATCTTGACTTTGCGTGTTTCATTCATCTGCAAAATAGACAGAATGTTACCTTTCTTATAGATAATTATTTTAAAAAAAAGAGTGAAATAAAATAAATTCTACTAATTCACTGCCACGGTATATGTTTAATAATTATTTTTCTTTGCCTAACTTTGGAAAGCTGTATAAAAATGGAGCATTGTCAATGAGAACAGGATTCAACTAAGTCATTCTTTTAACCAGAGACTGTGAATGGATTTGGTTTTGGTTATTGTAGAATGATCTCTCCCTTGAGATGACTTCTCTAGTCTAACAAGTTTCATGTTTTGAATAAAATGTAGAACTGTGCCCTTAAAATTTCAACTAAGGGTTTTCCTTTACTTTGCATTGTCTCTATAGATGGAAAGTGAAGGGGAAAATTGAGGCAGCTGCCTGAATGATTCCAGCCAAACCAAACAGAAACTATAATTGTGTGGATTATTATCAGTAAAAGTGGTCTGTTGCTTAAATTGTCTAGATAATTACCTCAGTTCTTTCTCTACTTTGTGTACAAATATATAATCTTAATATTGGAGAAATGTGAAGGGTAATGTTTTAGCCAAATTTTAATTTCAAATTATTCCTTCATGAGCTTCTTTGCTTCATTGGTTTAACAACCTTATGGAGTTACCTTATTTCTTTTTCTACCGTTTGCTGTACCCTGTTGGAGAGGGAGGTGATGTATTCCCCATAGTCCAAATACATACCTTTTCACATTGAATTTCAAAACCAAAGATGACTAGTACTTTAAAAATATTTCCTGAGGCATGAAGCTGTTTACATTTCTCTGGGGAGCTAAGAATATTCTAGGTAAGGAGAGGATTTTGAGATCTGGATCCTTGTGTTTCATAAATCTCAATGTAATACTCTAAAATTAAAAAAGAAAGTTATCTATAATGTATATATTAAATATTCAGATAAACGAAAGCCTATGTAATTTTCTTTTTCAAGTGAAAACATTTAACTTCATCTACGCAACAGCTAAAATTTCTGGGTGAAAATGGAAAACCCTATCAACTATTTGGGTATGTGTCTACAGAATATTAAACATGAGGCATTTTTAAATATTCAGGAATTCGGAGCTATTACATGTAGAGCATCCAAATGCTAGCCTAGAACTTCAATAAGTTTGTTTTGTAGGAGCTGTCTTCCAAAAATGAGGGTATCTCAGGAGGGCAGGCTCTGTGGAAGATTCTAATTAGATATGTTTAGAAGTTTTTGTAGGATGTGAGTGCCTGACATAGGAAGGCAATTGGATATACAGAGAAAATGTTTGGTTTATTGGAACAAGAATAATTCTATGACTCATAAAACCTTGGGACTTTGGAAAAGACATTTCTCTTGTTCTTCAGGATCCTCACTTGGCGTGTTGTGGCTATGCCAGGCCTCTGGAATCAGACTGGAGCCAAACTCCTTGGGTTTGGATCCCAGCTCTTCAACTTGCTAGTCATCTTTCAGCAACTTACCTAAACACTTTGCACCTCAGTTTCTTCTCCCGGGCCCCATGATGAAGGCAATTCTGTCATCCTCAGCTGATGCTTTACACGGATGCTCTGGCTATCCACACGCCAGGCAGTGAAAGGTGAAAAAAACAGCACATGAGGTTTTTATACTCCAGGCCTGGGATTAGAACACATCGATTATTTCTGCATACTTGTATCGTCTGGAACCGAGTCGTGGGGCCTCAGCTGAATTCAGAGGAGCTCGGGAAATGTGGTCTAGCTGTGCGCTCAGGAAGAGGAGAGTGCACTCTGAGAGGAGGCTAGCAGTATCTTCCACAGTCGCTGACATTTAAAACCAACAGATTTCACACACACGTACACACACACCCCAGTTTCCAGCAGGGAAAAAAAAAGAGAGAAATCTGGAAATTTTGGCTGTATTCCATATGGCAATGCTTTGAGGCCAAGTAGTAGCTGCCGCTTTGGAAGACGCGCGCTGTCCCTGGATGGCTGTCATTCCCACTCCTTCTATTTTCGTTCTAACCCTAGTCCCACTTCACTTCAGTCAAGCATGATCAACTCATATTTGAAAGGATTAGAGTTAGAAGCCCTCTCGGCTCCTTAAAATATTAAAAATAGCTAAAGCAGGGAATTTTTAAAAAAGGTCCTTTAGACATTCTGTACTGTCCTAAAACATATCAATTTACTTTTGTTTGCTAAGTTTAGTGTCTCAGGTCAAAGCCTTTTCATTAAATATGTATATACTTATTGGGGTTCAGGGTTATCTTTCTTTTATAAATCTCATACATAATATCATCACTACAATGTTCACTTTTTTTTTAAGTAAAGGGGAATTTATAAACATTTGTGAAACACACTGAGGAAAGAATCCTGATTTTGATGATTTCCCCCCTCATCATTCCCAGTTGTCTTATTCACATCTAATTTTTATTGACTTCTTTTTACTGAATTGTTCCAAAATATTTATAGTTAGTATTCACTGAAACAACAACTTCCTCTTATTTTGCTCTCATATTTCATCGCATGAAGTAATATTGTGAAAAATCATGGAATTATATTAATAACAAATACATTTGACATAAGTAAGTTTGAAGACAAACACAACTGCTTCTTAGTAAGTATATTATTATAGGCTAAGTTGTGTAATAAAGAAAGTCCCATAAAGAGGTGTTTTAATATGAGTAGAAGTTTATTTTCACGTAACAGTCCAAAATCAGGCCGGGCGCGGTGGCTCACGCCTGTAATCCTAGCACTCTGGGAGGCCGAGGCGGGTGGATCGCTCAAGGTCAGGAGTTCGAGACCAGCCTGAGCAAGAGCGAGACCCCCGTCTCTACTAAAAAAATAGAAAGAAATTATATGGCCAACTAAAATATATATATAGAAAAAATTAGCCGGGCATGGTGGTGCATGCCTGTAGTCCCAGCTACTCGGGAGGCTGAGGCAGTAGGATCCCTTGAGCCCAGGAGTTTGAGGTTGCTGTGAGCTAGGCTGACGCCACGGCACTCACTCTAGCCCGGGCAACAGAGTGAGACTCTGTCTCAAAAAAAAAAAAACAGTCCAAAATCAGGTCAGCAGTCTGGGGTGGGTAAACAGTAACCCCTGGGTGTTTTCTTTTCCTGTAAAGTTAAAGGTGAGCTATGCCATGTCTACATTCTAGCCCAAGAAGAGGGGAGAGGAGGAAAGAGCCTCATGAAAGTGGTATTGTATTTAAGGAGATGACATGATGTTGTACTTATCATTACTGCTCACATTCTGTTGGCTCAAACCTGGTCACATAGCCTTACATCTCAGCAAGACAGCTAGAAAAATGTATTCCATAGCTGACCATTTATCTAAATAAAGATAGAACTTCTGCTATTTAAAGGAAGTAGAGAGTTGATTCTAGGTATCAGCAGTCTCTGATCCCCAAAACAAAGAAAGTAATTGTTGGAAATAGAACTAAGTCCTTGTGACACTGTATCAGTTAGCTTTTGCTGCATAATCATACCATACTTAGTTGCTGAGAACAACAAATGTGTATTACTTACTCTTCACAATCCTTTGGGTTAGTTGAGCAGTTCTTCTTGTCTGGCTGGCTTAATTGGGGGTGTATGCTCTAGAAATTCTCACTAGGATGTCTGATTTTTTTATCCACATGATCTTTCATCTTCTAATAGGCTAGCCCAGATTTCTTTTCATAGATATCTCAGGGTTCCATAAAGCAGCAAGAGTGAAAGCTCCAAATGCATAAGAAATTTCCGAGTCTCTGCTTGCAAACATTTGCTAAAGTCCTATTGGCCAAGGCATGTAACGTAACTATACCCAGATTCAAGGAGTGGTAAGGCAGGCACCACCTCATGGTAGGAGAGGCAGTAATATCACATTGCAAAGAGGAGTACATAGGAAGAAAGGAGGACTTTGTGGCCATTTTTGAAATATACCACAATTAAGAAATAATCTATTAACTTTGAAGGCTCAATTTTTTATAGAGAAAATGGAGAGTGTTGATTATTCAGGCTAGCCTGCTAAATGAAATTCAGTCAATAAAGCTTCTATTTGTTATGAGATTTGCTCCTTGAAGGAGAAATAACTGCTTACCTTTACCCCTATTTAGAAATAAGAAAGGATTTCTTAGATAAGAAGGATTTCTTTCTAAGAAGGATTTCTTAGAAAGTGTAAGCCACAGTAAAAAGGTTGATGAATTGAATACATTAGAATTAAGAACTATTTCATTAGAAGACATGAATAACATAAAAAGCCAACACCAGATGGACTGCTCATGCAGTGTGTATAACCAACACGGGTTTGGTATTCAGAACATATTTTAAGAAAAACCTCTGAAAATCAAGAAAAAGATAAATAACTCAATAGAAAAATAGAAAAAACTACAGGGTTATTTTATAGAAGAGGAAATTTGGTAGCCCGTTGGCATATAAAAAGAAACTCAACTGTATTAGACATGAAGAAAGTGCAAGTGCAGACCTCTGTCAGATACCATCAGACTCAAAAGACTGGCAAAAATTAAAAAGTCAGACAATAGTGAATGTTGAAAAGAATATGAAGCAATAATTATAAACATCCATTATAAATAAAATAAGTTGGTATACCTAGCTTGGGAAATGATTTGGCATTGTTTTATAGAGTCAAAAATGTGCATATTTATAACCCAGAAAATCACACCTATATAAACACTCTGAAGTAATTTCTACCCATGTATACCTGGAAACGTGTTCATAGCAGCAGTGTATGTAAAGTCAATGTCTGGAAACAACCTAAATGTTCATTGACATGAGACTATATAAAAAATATTTTTAATCCTTTTCATACTAAGTCATTTATACAGCTCAATAAACAATAGCTATAAGTATTAGTGTAAGCAAAAAAACATTTTTAAGCAGAATAAATACAGTGTGAGTACCTTTATGAAAAATTTTCAAATATGCAAGCCACACAAAAATAACATATTGCTTAGTGATATATATATATATACACACACACACACACACACACACACACATATGCCATAAAAGTATAAAACAAAAAACAGAATGATAGAATGAAAATTCAGGATAGTGGTGTGGGGAACAGGATAGGACACATGAGAGTGTCGATGGTAATGTAGGGTTTCACTGTATTATAATTCTTTATAACTTATGTTTGTTATACGTATTCTGTGGAATATGTGTATATTTCATAGTTTTAAGGGAGAGGTTGGTGGTATGTAGGCTGACGTCAGTTACAGTTTTTAATCAGGGCCTCTTAAAATATTCCACTAAGCATTGATTATGCCTGAGGGTCTGGGGATATAGTGAAAGCCCCTTGCTCTAAGCACAGATTGTCTTTGAATTCTTCAGTGAAATTAAAAAACTTGATCATAATTTTGCATTCTACCCCATAATTTTCCAGTGATTATTTTAATATTAAAATAAAGCCGTTACCTTAAATATCTAGTGGAATTGAAATTCTAGAAAGAGGAATCATTTAATCCTATGGCTTCAAAGACTCCCAGCAAACCATAGAGTACTTAAATGGTACACAGAATTATTGTAATGGGAGGCCATGTTTAAAATGTTTAATTCTGTAGTTGTAGTATAACAGCAAAAAGCAAAATCGAGAGACTTAAAAAGGTATGACATAAAAAAAAAAGTTTCCCATAGTCTTAAGGTAGCAAAGAAAGTGGACCCTCACCTTGTATGTACCATCATCATGTCGTGCATTGCACTATAATTGCAGTTTCATTGGCTGCATGCCCTTTTAGAATGTAAGTTCCTTCTGGACAGAGTTGTTAGTTTTTCTAACTTTGTACTCCAGTAAAATGAGTAGCACGCAGAATGCTCTATAGGACTCCCCGCCTCCCACCCCCACGCTCTCTTAAAAATAGCAAATTATTAAGACTGCAAGTTTGGCAGTAGAGGACAAACCCTCTTGTAGGGAAGGGCTTCTGGCATTTACAGTATCAACATATCACATGAGCTGGTCCTTTCCTTCAGGATCTCACTAATCATAGTTACCATTTCCATGTTGGCCTCAGGGAGCACTGTGTTCTCAAGTCTTTAAGAAATAAGAGTAAATATGAATATGAGCCCCTCTCTCAATACAACCACACAATGTGACTGAGATTAGGCAGTAGCCTTTGACAAAACTTTCTTTAATCTAGTTGGTAGCAACAGAGAATAATTACTGCTCAGAAAATAATTTACTGATTGGCTATTGTTGCCCTTGAAGTCACGAGTCCAAATTTATGCTTTGTCTCTTATTCCAATTTCAGTACAGCAGTGGCCATCTTTCTCCTACCACCCTGTAATAGTCTCAAGAATAATACCTAGACTCTCAGCTCAAGAGAATATGGCTGCAGAAAGAGAAAGGAATCCAGTTTATTCACTGCTAAACTCTATGTTTGAAGTAATGATTTTCAGTGTTATGATCTACAGTATTTCAGTACAATTAATAAAGGAACCATCCTCTCCCTTCAGTGGATATCAGCTCCAACAAAACAGCCACATAGGGATAAAAACATTTAGCATAGGGACAAGAGATAGCTGGGATGGAGCATGGGTAGTGGGGGTTAGGGGAATTTTCCTTAGAGATAGCTTAGTAAACATTTGGTGAATAAATGAATTAAGGGCTAGTGAGAATTCTTCGCATACACTGTTATGAGAAGATGCAGAAGAAAACTGAGAAATGAAAACATAGGAAGCAGAAAAATAAGCAAACCAATTCTTAGAAAACAGAATAAGACTGATTAAATGGTTTTCATTGCCAACTTTTTTTGAACCTTAGTTGAGTGTAATTCCACTAATGGGGTGCGCCAACCTTCTGATGGGGTCCATTTTCATGACCTAATAAAACAACACTGCAAACGGAAAGGCAGCTCACAATGTTTGCCAAGGGAAAAGGAAATTCTAGGCACACCAATTTGGATGTCTTTCAAGTTCGATGTGTGTGTTTACTTTAGAAGTCCGAACACATGAACGATTAAGAGAGCACTCCTCAGATATGGCCGGCTCATGTCAAATGACTAGTGAAATGAGTACATGATTTAAAAAGGTTCCTTTTTTTTTTTTTTTTTTTTAAACAGAAAGGAGTAGAAATCTGGACTGAAAAATCATTCATTTATTCAACAAACTGGTATCGTGCATTTCTATAGAAATACTCTGATGGGTTGTAGGAATAATATGAATATTTAAGAACATTCCCCAATTCCTAGGAACCTAACATTTAATGGAGATAAAAAGTGATATAGATTATGAAGGCTAGTGTAAAGATCAAGAAAGGACTTCAAGAGGATTACGAAACAGCAAAAACAAACAAAAACCATAGGGATGTACTATGGTAAAATCTATGCAATCTGATTAATAATTATGAAATAGAAATTGATGAACTTGAAGGTTAGAGTATTAAAATGATTGGCAATTGGCTATAAGACTTAGTACAAAAGAGATGTCAATGGAATAGACTATGTAACAACTCCTGATTAAAACTATGTAGAGTTCTTTTGTTGTAGAGACAATATCTTCTAGACCAGGGTACAGAGAGGAAGGATCATGGCAAAGTCTACTTTTTCAATGCTCCTTATTGAAACCGGATCCAGAAAATGGAGACCACTGGAGGTGGAGGGAGGAGGAAGAAAGAATAGTCTATAGTTACAAAGAAAGAATTTACAATAACTTATCCTTATTGATCTAAGGAATAACAAGAAATCATAATATTCGGGTAATGATTTCCTGGAAGAACAGCAAAGTTCAAGTATATATATGGGTGGAAGAGTCAAAAAAAGAACTGGTAGGCAGAACAAAATGCAGATAAAAAGTGTGAGACAGGTAAAGAGCAAAAAATAAACGGTAACAATTTTATATCTGTTTGAACTCTACCATCAGTGGGCATATTATGTGCGTTGCTAGTGGAATGATTATACCTACTTATGATTAATATAGAAATACATATCTTTCATAATTTAACCTTTGGAAGTTAAAATTGGAATGTGGCAGAAAGTACTTGGGGCTAAACGTTATTCACATGTAGGAGATTATTATTATATCCCTTTCCTAGGGATTTTTTTTCTAGTCTAGAGTAGAAAAAAGTAAACCAAAAATTAATCTTTTGAAAAGTGATGAAAATACTTATTCATTCATCCTATATACAGTCAGTAAATGCTTGTTATATATCATAAAGCACTGTTTGTCATTAGAAAACTACTATAACATTGTTACTTTAATTCTTCTTAAGCATTTCCATCTTTCATTTGTTTTTTTTTACTATACAGCTAATGCATTTTGTGAGGACAAGGATGTACAGTATATTAGTCACATTATCTAAGAGATGTTTCATTTCCAGTGGAACCCTAACCAAGTATAGATAAAATAAAGCAAAAACTGTCATCTTCCATGTGCATGTGGCAATCATGATAACTCATACTTTTAAACTTTCAGGGCCAGAGAATAGTAGCAGGTAGAGCTGCTTTCTTCTTTTTTAATCATCTTTTACTTATTTGAGAGAAGCCCAGTATAATCAGAGAAGCAATGTTTCCAGTTAAAAAATATTACACTACTTAGCCTTCTTTAAAATTATGTTTGGTTATATAACCTGGTGTTTACCAGTGAGAGGTAAGAAGAAATCTACTGATAAGAAAGACTGACTCCTCCATAATGCCTCTTGCCCTTTGCCTATCCCCTGCTTTCTCTGGGAATGTGACCATGATGCGGCAGCCATTTTGAGAGCACAAGGATGTGATGGTATATGAACCATGGCAGGGCAAAGGACAGCTGTAAGGATCTTTGATGGTACTCTGGTGCCACCATACTTTCTGTAGCCCTCCCACCTCAAGATTTCCTTGATATGTGAGAAAAATATTCCCGTATTTGGGTTGGCCACTGTAGTCGGATTTCTATTTCATGGCATTTAAGAGTCGGGGATAAAACAATAATCCTAGAGGAAGAAAAACTAAGGATAAGAAACCCCAAATATGGATAAAATGTAAATCGATAGAAAATGATCCTCTCACACTCTAAAATTGGTTTCAACTTCTGTGAAGTAGTAAACCAGTTCTAACAAATGTGCTATGTAGCTCCTACAGTAAGTGTAGCATTTCACTGATTCTAAGATGTATATTTTTTCATAGTTTTAGACTTCTGAAATTGGGTGTTTTACAATTGCTGTTAGTTAGGTGGCACTCATATTGTGCATGTTATTGTTTGCACAGGTGCATAAAAACTTGCAGAATTAGTGTCAGTGGCTTAGAAGAAAATTCTAGACACAATAATAGAGTTCTCATGTAAGAAATGCTGCATCACCAATGCTCTGGATGGCATAGATGATGCTGTTGTGTGGAAAAACACAAACATTAACAATTCTTATACATGACATGATTTAGTAGAGTTGAACTTGAAATATGAGAAAGCTTTGCAAATGCCTTAACCTATTTATTTTGTTCATGTTTTCCTTTTTATATGTATAACAGTGATTTATAATCCCAAATAAATCTAAATGGGCTCTTTTAGTAAGTATAAAATTAAAATTTTAAGAGATGAAAAAGCATGTCATAATTTAATTGGTAGCTCTTTAATCTTTCTTAGTGGTATGTAGAATAATGATGTGTTTTACAAGATATGATATCCTAGATTTAATGAAATACCATAAAGCTCCCCTCTGCCAGGAGTAAAAGTCAGCCTTCTTTTTCACAGCATGATGTAAAGAACACAGGCCTTGGGGAAGAGGCCAAGGACTCTACCCCAAAGTAATGTTTTGTAAATTTTGTGTAAAATGTCTAGTAGAGGGCCTGGCAGTTATGTTGCCTTAGGGACCCATCTTATGAATTGCTCTTATAGGTGGTAGCTCAGAACTCTAATCTAAATCTGCACAGGCAAGCAAGATTGCAAAACTGACAGATACACATAATATGTATTTGTTAAGTGAATTAATTTCTAAACATTCCAATTAGCTTCATATATCATGCAGATTAGTCTGGTATTTTAAACATTTCTTCCAGTATAATGTTTTCATGTAATTTATTTATGTTTTTGCCTTCAAAAGTTTTGTATTTCAAATACATTTCAGGTACTGTGTTGACTTTTCTCATATGAAGGCAGGTTCTTATATGCCTATTTTAAAATCGAAGAATCCACCAAGGCTTTAAGAGATTAAATAAATTGCCAAAGGTCACGGAGATGTAAGTGACATAATTAGGATAAGTATTCACATTTATCTATTTCAAAAGTCCATGTTCTTTATATTATATATAAATTTTAATAATCCCCAAATCACTCCCAACAGGATACTGGAACCACACAGCAAGTAGCTAACGAAGCAAAATATCACAACCAAACTATCGAAAGTTCAACTGTAAAAATTTAAACAAAAACTATGCAGTTACTATCAACTAGCATTACCCAGAAAAAAAGAAAAAAAAAGACATAATGGTATAAAATTTTCTACATAATGAATAGAGAATAAGGAAGCAGTGGTTACAAATGACAAAATAATCTATCTTAACTTTTTAAAAAAATACAATGACAAGGGTAAAAATGGTCATTTGATTGTCAAGATGCTTTTTTTTTTTTTTAATTATCTTTATGAAAGAATTCAACAGGGCAAAATATGTTTTGGACATAGGAAATTTCTTCATTGAGAATCCAATTTCTCATATGCTATCAATTTAAATGTGAAGATGAAGAATCATTGACCATACCTATACTAACAACAGAATTGGGTATGACAAAGACTTGTTTAATCTGATTGGCTAGGATTTATTAAGATAATTGGTACAATTTAGGTTGTGTAGTAGTCATAGCTAAATGCCTAAGCCAGTCTTTAAAAACTGGTTTCATTTCAGACTTACAAACTGATTTTGTATGAAACCAAGCCCTCCCATAAACAAGAACTTTATTCTTAGGGTCTTGAAGAAAACACGAGAACTGCTCTCGTAACAGATTGGAAGATCATTGAACATCCTGCTGTGCTCCTGAGCATGGTGGAAGTCATTATTTGATTAGAAGAAGAATGTGAAAAGAGGGGAAAAATTATAAAACTATTCAAATCTGCATAATTGTATTTTTTAATTGAATTTTTTAAGCATTTTGAATTAAACCCAACAACACTAAATGTGCATTGTAGCTATGATTTTTAAGCCTCTAATATATCTTAAAGAAAAATTTGTCTATTTGTTTTCTGATATTTAATCCATAAAACTATTGTTCGATAAAAATTATCTGACATATTAAAAAGCAAAAATTTTTTTGAGTACTTTGATATGGGAAGCAGCCTGTTTCCCAGATCAAAGAAAATTAAAGGCTAAGGTCCACTCCTATAAAGATACATCATTTTGGTTTTTAAGAATTTTCTAACTTCATACAATTATTTTAAGCAAAGAAATTTTCCTCCTGTTATCTTTCTCTATGGAGCTAGGCAGGATGTAACTTGAACTTGGGGAAGCCAACCAGACTTTGCAGTCTGAGAAATAGACTATGGGTAATTATGTGAGAGCTATAATCAGGGTGCTTTTTGTTTAAATAGAAATAAGTATTTTAAAAAGCTTCTTTTGGAAAAGTTTAATATTAGGTTAAACCATATAAAATTGCAATTTTAAGGCTCAGAAATGGGTGAATGGGTGAATTCATATATTTCAACCTAATACGTTGAGGTATTGAAGTAAGTTAAAGATGTAATAGTTTATTGGCCCAAGACACAAAATGCACCTTGAATTTGGAATAAAAAATTAAATTGACTATGAGAAGATCTATATTAAATGAAAATGATTCTGTAAATGGTTCTCAGAGTGGCTCCCTGGAACAGTAGCATCAGCTTCACATGAAGACTTGTTAGAAATGCAGATGCTGGAGCCCCAGGCCCGACTCAACTGAATCAGACAGTTGGAGTTGGGCCCCAGAAGTCTGTGTTTTAATACGCCCCCAGGTGATTTTGATGCAGGCTAGCATTTAAAAATCACAGGACTGTGTGTTTTCCAGCACAAACTGTATATGTCCTTATTAGCATTGAAAACTGAATTGAATTGAATTGGGCTTGTATTTAGTAAGTATCCATGCCAACTGATAGAGAAAACACAACAGCAGTGCAGTCATTCCACTTTATAAATTTGAGCATTAGAGTTACATGTTTATGTTACTATTTTTTATGTTATCCTTTCATTTGCCCATTTGGCAGATCTTTGGTAGTATTGGAAACCACACTTTCT
The DNA here is from genome assembly GCF_041146395.1 of Eulemur rufifrons. Classification (NCBI taxonomy): domain Eukaryota; kingdom Metazoa; phylum Chordata; class Mammalia; order Primates; family Lemuridae; genus Eulemur; species Eulemur rufifrons. The sequence continues at coordinate 66,169,014 of NC_090997.1, read as the reverse complement.
TATTATTAAGAAAGGAGATGAGATCTAGAAGAAAAAAATAAAACCACTTGGTGTATACATAATCCCTAATGTAAGGGAATTTATGAAATGAAGACTGAAATTTACAAGATGTTCAAGTAATTGGAAAAGTAAAGATAGAAGAACTAAGGAATAGAGATGGCACAGTATTTGGGGGAGCTGTAGGGCAGTGGAAGAAATGCAGGAACACTGGTATCATAAGTAGGTCTGGGCTGGTCCTCAAAGCAGGAGACTGGGATCAGAAGCTCTGTGAGAAAGTGCTGAGGTTAGGTTAGCTCCCTCAGTGTAGGATTAGAGGAGATTAAATGCTCTTGGTGTTTTGTAATTTATATATATATATATTTTTTTTTGAAGTGAGAAGCAAATGAAAGTAAGAGATAGGAAATGCCATCCAAAAGAAGATTGGATTAATATCTGAAAAAGTGGGTTTCAACAAGATGATGAGATATCTTTAGCAATCTTGATGCTAGTATTCTGAGATTAGTTCATTCACTTTTTTTTTTGAATAGCCTACTTAAAAGTGTAAGAGTTTGTGCTTTTGAAGTGTCACCACACAATTTGCAACATTTTGATTCACAAGAAATATGTGGCAAAATCCTATACCTTAATGGAGGTGTTCCAGACCCAGCCCGTTTACAGACAAGGATGACCACTTTCAACCCTGATGACAAAATATTATGGGAGCTTCTAGCCAATGAAATAAGGAAAAGAAATAACAAATAAGTAATAGAGAGCTTGAGACAAAAATGCCCTATTTACATGTAACAGCAAATTCAAGAGATTCAGTGAACCATAAACATAATAAAAAGATAAAAAATTTGAATAAATGTAAAAACATATCTTATATTCTCTCTATATTTTTAAATTTCCATAACTTAATTTATAATTTCTAGTGAATCCAGTCAAAACTCCAGCAGAACTTTTGAGTAACTTTAAAAATAGATTCTATAATTTATGTAGAAAGATGAAGGTCTATGAATAGTTAAAATAATTTTTAACAAGAGCCAAGAGAGGACTTGTCCTAACAGAAATTAAGATATATTACAAAGCTATTGTTAAAAAATGTGATACTAGTACAGGACCATATAGTTAAATAATGGAATGGCATAGAATCCAGAAAGTAGACAAAAAAATTATATAAGATTGAGATGATATCATAAGTTATCAAGGAAAGGATGGATCCTTTAATATAAAGAATAGAAAAATTAGATCACCACATGAAGAAAATTAAATTTGAAATTCATACTTCATAACATACATAAAAATAAAAGAAAGAAAAGAAAAAAAATCTGATTTCAACTGGATTAAAGGCCTAAAATTTGAAAGGCAAAAATCTAAAGTTTTTATGGAAGAAAATATAGGAATTTATCTTTGTGATCTCATTTGGGGGAAACCCCAACAATATCCCAAAGAAATAAGAAGAGGAAAAGATGTATTTGGCAATATGCAAATATAAATATTCTATTTTGTACCAAAGGATTCCATCAGAAAAGTTAATAGTCAGGTGTAGATTGAAAGAAGATATTTATAATGTGAAAACCAACAAATGATAATTCTCTCTCTCTCTCTCACACACACACACACACACACCCCTAGTATGTACATTGGTTCCCGGCAAATAAGCAAGAAAATCTGTAAACCAAATAAAATATGAATAATATATGTGAATAAGAATTCACAAAAGCATGGGGATGGGAATCAAATAGTTAATGAGTACATGAGCAGATGTTTACTAATTTAAACAATCATGACTGGCAAAAATTAGATAGCCTCAGAATATCAACTGCTCATAATATCAACTGCCAGTGGAGGTAAGTAATTTGGTAGTATTTAGTGAAATTAAATATTCATGTAATTATGATCCAACAATCCTACTCCTGGTGTACACTCTAGAGAAACTTTCACCACATCCACAGGCAGACATTTTCCACAGTGTTAGTTGTGTTAGCAAAGCATTATGCGTTTATCACCAGTGGAATATGTAAGCATCACAGGAAAATGCACACCATGAAACCTAGATTTTTTTTTTTTTTTTTTTTAATTTTTTGAGACAGAGTCTTGCTCTGTTGCCTGGGCTAGAGTGCCGTGGCGTCAGCCTAGCTCACAGCAACCTTAAGCTCCTGGGCTAAAGCAATCCTTCTGCCTCAGCCTCCCGAGTAGCTGGGACTACAGGCATGTGTCACCATGCTCTACTAATTTTTTTCTCTAAATATTTTTAGTTGTCCAGATAATTTCTTTCTAGTTTTTCATAGAGACAGGGTCTCACTCTTGCTCAGGCTGGTCTCGAACTCCTGAGCTCAAGTGATCCTCCCGCCTCGGCCTCCCAGAGTGCTAGGATTATAGGCATGAGCCACCACACCTGGCTGAAAGCTAGATTTACCAAAGACTTCTGGAGTCTCCCAGGAGGCTCACAATAAAGAATAATATACTTTTCCTTACCTGCATTCTAAAACAAATTGAGGAATAAAAGCAAGAATAGATGGGGGTCTAAATATTACTTTTATTACTGATAGCATAGCATTGGAAGATATTTAGTGTGGGAGAAAAGGAGCCCCTAACTGAAACCAGAGAAGACAGAGTTTCCACCTTGGGCTAGGTACCCATGTGGGCCCCACATCTAAACAGGAGAGAAAGTGTTAGGTCTGGTGGAGGGTAAACAGGTAGCAAGGAGGGGCTAAGAGCAGAGAGCTGGAACTGAATTGTAGCTATGAACCAAACTGCGGCTAGGTGAGAACATACATAGTAAAAAGTTCCTAATAACCTTTAACTAACCTAAAGCGCATTACCAGCTAATTAGCATGGCATTGGGGGGAGCTTCAGGAAGGATTCTGGAGAAGACCCATGGGCAGAAAGGGGAAACTGCTACATAACCAACCTGTTGTGTAACCTGTTCTGTAACTCCAACCTGTCAATCACCCCAAAAGGCAGGAAATGACAATCAGTCCTTCCAGGAGAAAGGCGGGACAAAGTAGTGAGCTTATAAAAGGCAGTGTGTGCTCAGACTTTGGCACACTTTCTCCACTCATGGAGACCTGTTCCACTCTCTCTGGAACGTATTTTCACTTTGTGTAGCTTCCTTCTTTACTTTCACTCTTTCTTTTATGTGATAAACTGTATAAAATTGCTCTGTGTTTGTAATCACTCCATCATTGGCTCCACTGGGTACCAGTACTCATTCTTGACGCTGGGAACCAGGGACCAGGGAACATCCAGACAACTGAACGAAAGTGGACTCTCTGAAGCCAGCCAGGACCCATGAGGAAGTGGCGCAGAACAGAGCAGAGCACGCCCAGACATTCTTCCCAAATACACCTATTACAAAGTCACTCTACCTCCCAAAGGCAGAATGAACGGAATAGGATGAGGCCCTTCATGGAAAAGAGACATCTCACGTGAGGAAGATTAGCAACAGGGGTAGATCTAAAAGCATAATATTGGTGAAAAAGTCAGAAATGATACAATTTATAGTTCAATATAATAAATGTCCATTAAAAATACACTTAAGTACAAAACAAACATAGGATATTTTTCAGGAATATCTATCTAAGGAAATACATGAAAGGTGAATTTGAAAGGCAGAAATAACATGCATTGTGCGGATGTCCGTGTCTATGCGGGGTTAATGCTGAAAGTTTTAAAAAATAAGAGATTTGCACAGATAGAGGAATGGGGATGGGAATCAAATAGGTAATAAGTACATGAGCAGATGTTTACTAATTGTGACCTGAAGTGAGGCAGATGAACAACTGGCTCCTGTACCTCCAAGGCTAAAAAGAAAACATTAAGGATGAAGATACGGTATGATATTTCATTATTGTTTTCATTTGCATTTGTATATTTGACAAAAAAAATAACCAACAGCAACAACAGGAAAAAAGCTATTGCATGACTGAGTAAATCGTCTCAGGATTCAAAGATAGACAAGGTATTGAGCCTTCTGTAGAGCTTAGAATCTTCTGGTGATAGCGTTCACTTGTGTGTAAATTTACATACCAATGTAAAATTGGTATGTCTAATGAGAGTTCACTATTAATCAGGAAAAAAGATGTTTGTGGGAGAGAAGGCAAAGCAAATGAGACATCATTCCGATGTACCCTTTTAACTTCAAGGCTGTGCTTTTCCCATCCGGAGTGTGCTCTTTAAGCCGCTTATCTTCTGCTATTACGTTTCTCACTGGTGATGGAGACATGTTGCTAATTCAGTTCATCTTGTTCCTTTCCTAGAATCTAAAGGGAGAAACACAACCGGTTTTGCTATTTTTGTTACATAACTATCTCGTGAGAAATCTGCTAGCAAACTGCCCCTGCGCGGAGCTGGGTTGGGGGGCCAGGCCAGAGAGGAGGGGAGGAGGAAGATTGCAAGCCGGGGGACCTCCCTGCCTCAAGATTTCTGGAGAAGCCGGATGCCGGCGAGAGGCAATTCTTGTTTGGGCTGCGTGTGCGGCGCAGGGCTGCTAAGCGGCACCGCACCGACTAGGACAGACTTGGAAAGCACCGCTCAGCCCCACAGTTGACAGATGGTGTTTCTTCTGCGTTTGTGTGGAGGGGGTGGGGAGTGGTGGTAACAATAAGCAGCAGTAGCCACTTGACAGGCTCCCTGCTGCCAAGAATTTGCATGACGAGCGCTTGCTGCCATCTGGAGAACTTCAGCTCATTGAGGAAGAAGCGGTGTCCCAGCTTCCAGGCTTTCCAGGCCCCACTGGGCGCTGAGCATCTCCTCTCCCAGGGGGAGAAGAGCGCAAAAGGCAAACAATCAGATGAAGCAGGTTTGGGGCCGGCAGACTGCACCCTCCCTTAGGGAAAGTCAGGCTGAGCTGGACATGCTGGTCTCATCCAGGGGACGTGTGAACAGATCTGGCACTTCAGAGTGGATGAGGTCAGTGGAGTCCGTCACCTTGTGAACATGAGTTTGTTTACGCACCGGTAGTCGGTGGAGGAAATGTGGACCTGGGAAGCAGAAAACTCAAACACATACCCCTTTCCCATGGCCTCCGGAGGGGAGTTCAGGGAGGCAAAAGGCTGACCATACACCCCAGGGATTCTGTTCACAGACCACCGTGCTGTGCATCATAAACACATGTGTGGGCCATTTAATTAAACACATAACACACAGGTTTTCTTAGCCGATAAGATTTTGTGTGTGTAAAGCAAAATGAATTTTCAAAGTGTAAGAAAAATCCACTTAAATCTTAGTTTAAAGTTCTTTCCTTCTTTCCTTGTTAACTGAGAACCTTATGTTATTTTTTTCTCTATAAATATTCTCTAAAAATTATTTTTCAAAATTTTTCTAATTGATATTTAAATTTTACTGCGATGAAATGATATCTTAAGTGAAACAACATTTTATTGGGACATTATATCCTATAGCTAAGTTATTGTCAGCAGCTAAATGCCTATATTTAATACACATAACCACAGAGCTTTGTAAACTCTCTGACTTGCCAGAATTTCCAGTATCAGACAATATAGAGGAACACATAAGAGAAAAAACATGGGCCCATATATAGTAATTGTGGACTAATCAAGTAAATGAGAGTAAAACCACATTTACTATTGATGCTTTGTGAGATTTTTGAAAGGTGGAAACTATTGTATTAATATCTACGCTCATTACCCTAGCAGTCAGCACAGTTCCTGCCTGGGAGTAGGAGTCTGTGTCTGTTTCAGTTCTGGGAGTTATAAGGAGCAGATTTTCATGCTGGTAAACTTAAGCTAAAGGGGGATTTCTGGGAACAATGTCGAGCCATCTGACTCTAAGAGGTGAACAGCCAAGACTAGACAGTCAAGACCAGCTCCTCAACTGCAGGAATCTGTGGTCCTAGACTCTATGACTTAACCACAAGTGTGCCCACATTCTGGTGGCCTCTATATCTAAATTTCAAATTCTCTGAAGGTTGATTTTGATGGGCCCAGGTTGGGTTGGTGTCAGTGAGTGCTCTGACCCATCAGGGGCGGGGGATGAAGGTGGCAGGCGTGAGGGGTCCAATAGCGCCTGTTGGATTATAACTCTGTATATCAGAGGCAGCTTTCAGACAAAGGCAAAGACATGCCTACACATAATGTGCAGACAATAATAGGCCATCGTTTAGGGAGGTCATGTAGCGTCATCATGGATGAAACATTCTGGTTGACCTGCATTATTTCAGATAATTTAAGCTTAATGCTCTGTGTGCCAAAAATTAAAATTTAAATTAAAACTTTTAAATGCATTTCCCTGCTTTGCTAGGTAGAATCATTGAAGTAATTTAGTGTTTCCATGATTCAGAATAATAATTATGCACATTAATTGTTAGACAGTATTGTAACATGATTCCCTCAAGAACCGCCGAGAATTATGAGAGGCAGGCCCCGCGTCTAGGGTTAGTGGAGGAGGGAGGCGCCTGAGACGTTTATGAAGGCACTCAGTCCCACATGAGAATGAGTTAAAGAGGGAGTATTTCCTTAAATGCTGAGCACCTCCCTTGCTGCACCCTCCCCTGGGCTATTCATCCTTGCACAAAAATGGCTCCATATTATTCATCTGGGTAGTCCTATCAGTTGTCACGTCTCAAGAAACCTCATTACATTCATTCTTACTTCCCCACCCATTCAAACTTTTTTAATTTTTGTTTGCCATGACCATGGTGTCCTAATAGCCCTTTCCCCCCAGTCCCAATCCAGGGCAGTCACGCTTTTAGATATTCCATCCTATTGTTCCATTGCCATACACAACACACGCACACACATCAATGAAATACTCATAGATACAGATATAGATACGGATGTATGTATCCAAATAGACTCGATGAATTCCGAAAAGGGTCATTTTGAAACAAATACTAAATGAGTGGTCATTATGTGCAGGCATATTGGGATAAACACATTTCCTATTAGAGCATGTGTCCTGATTTTTAAATTTGAAAATATGGCTGTTACAGCCATAATCTAGGAAGAACTAAAGATTTAGAGAAGATAGCAGGCGACTGTATTAGTGAAATTATATACTACATTTTAAGTAAAGCTTTCAGACATCACAACTTTTGTTTGAGTCCTTGAAGGTGATGACAGTTCTGGCCTGAGAAAAAAATAGTGAATGGCCTCCATGACAGATTCTAAACATATTTCTGGGTTTTGTGTGGCCCTCAAGGCCTCATTCTGGGTATCAAAGGTGGTTCCCAGACAAGGATGATAGGATGGTGATTCAGTAGGAGAACATCATTAGTTTAGAGAGGAAGCCAGGTTTCAGGGTATCTTCCTGGTTCTACTGCAACTCACTGGATTGTCTTGGACAAGTCACTTACTCTCTCAGGAACATAGTTTTCAGGTCTATAATGTTAGAGGGTTGGACTAGACAATTTTGAAGTTCCATTTTAGTTGTAATATTTTATATTTTCATTATATCAAAATAAGCTGACTACTTCAATGTAAAACTTGGAAAAAATTTTCTATTGTTTTTGAAAGTGCCTGAGGTGATCTACACACATCAGACAGGAAAACCATTAATCTAAAGGGTTTTCTTTGTGGCACCCACTTGATATTCATCATAAGAAGAAAATTTTGTGCCTGTGTGACCTGTGGATGCAACTCTGAGTCATTCTAGTGATATGACATTTTTAGTTTTTGCTATATCTACATGATGTTGGCTCAACTTTATGAAAACAGAATTAAAAAAAAATAACTAACAGTTGTTTCCTTCCGAAACACTAGGCAATGAGCTAGCTCAATCTGAGGACAGAATTAAAATATCCATGCATGCTGGTATTACAAAGAACCAGTCTTTGTATAAGAAATAAAGTAATATAGATTTCTAGTTCAGTTAAATATGCTGTTTACTTTTTTATCCTTTACTCTATGTAATTATTCTTTTGGGGTAGTATGTTATGGATTGAATTGTGTCCCTCCAAAAAGACATGTTGGCATCCCAACACCTGGTACTTCAGAATGTGACCATATTTGGAGATACGGTCTTCACAGAGGTAATCAAACTAAAACGAAGTCTTTAGGTATGTTCTAATTCAATATGATTGAAGTCCTTATTAAAAAGGGAAATTGAGGCACAGATAAGCATATGTGAAGATGAAGGCATAGATTGAGTGCTGCTTTTTCAAACCAAGAAACACCAAAGAGTGCCAGCAAACCACCAGAAGCCAGGCAAGAGGCATGGAACAGATTTTTTCTCTTGGCCCTCAGAAAGAACCAACCCTGCTGATACCTTGATCCTGGACGTCTAGGCTCCAGAACTGTGAGACAATACATTTCTGTTTTTAAGGCACCCACTTTGTGGTACTTTGTTATGGCTGTCTGAGCAAACTAATACAGCGTATTTATTGGAACAGTGTCTAGATAAGATCTCTTATTAATTTCAATACTGACTTTGGATACCCACATGTTTACATGCATACACATTCCAAAATTGTACATTTTTTTTTTGCTATCATACTAAAACAAGAGTGTGTTTTAAAGAGGACCTCAAAGAATTTGTACTTTATAAACATTCTCACCAGTGACCTGGAAACCTAATTGCTTTTTGGACCTCATTTTTATTGGTTGAGTGGTTACTATTGGAACAATTTTTAGAATCATCTTGCTATTCAAGTGTACACATAGAATTAGGAATGTAGTCTAGCACATTGATGAACCATCACTAGGCAAAGATTTTGTGTGACAAACAGTGGTCCCCTCGCCACATTAAAAAAAGTACAGTATTCTGCTGTTAGTGAGTTTATGGGCTACAAGAGCATTCATATCTCTATTCCTCTAGGAAATGTACTATTGATAGATTATCCTTAAAAATTGTTACTTTCTTCTTTATAATCTCATAAAAAAGAAAATTTCATAAGCTTTTTGGTTTTCTCTTTAAGCATTTCAGAGTACCCTAAAGGAAGATAATTCTTCCTAATAATCTAAGTAAAATTCCCCTTTTTAGGATTTATGCTTGAACTTTTTTATATTCATTAAGAAATGAAGAGCCTATTAACTGCAACACCACATATTATGTGCTTTTATATAGAACTAATGAATATGGAAATCAAGGATATTACATTTTTAGTCACTTTTATTTGCTTTGCCAGTTTTAAAGTAAGATAATATGCTTATAGAAATGTTGTTTTCCTTTCTGGCTGCGTTTTTCCCTCTCTTTGATATACAAGGAGCAGAAGTAGGGCAATTCAAACATATATTTTGAACCAAAGAAGCTAGCAAAAAAATAATCATAATGTTAAGGAAACATAAGAAATGGTGATAGTGTTTTAATAGAAAATTATATTGTATTTTGATTCTGTTAATTACTGCTACCAGTTCACAAGCTGTTGCAAAGGCCTCCTGGAGACAATTTCCAGTCTATTTATGGAATCTTTAGAGAAGAAGTTATGAGAATGTCTTTTTATAAAATTCTCTTTAAACTTTCATTTTCAATAGCTCACAGTTAGTTGTCTGGAATGAGAATGTATATTAGGCTAAATATGCAGGGGTCATAATTTTCTGACCCACTTCTTTCTTCATGCCCAAATATATTTGGAAAGAATTCTTTCCAGATTCTGTTTGTGTGTTAATTTACAATGACATCTTTTCAACTGTCTTGGTTTCAAAGTGTCCTGTAGCTTTAAAGTAGCAATTTCCTATTTGAAGGGATCCATTACCATGCCTACAAGAATGTGGGTGGATTAGAAAAGTTGCTCCACACTGGTCTGTAACTTGTCCAGAAAGTTTCGTACTGAGATGAGCAGACAGAATAAAGATGGGAGAAAATTAATGCTGGGAAAAGGAGGTGGATTATAAAGGGAAGCTGGGTGTATCCATCTTGAAGAATGGGCTTCCCTCATAGAACTCATTTAGGTAGCTTCCTCTTTCTTCAGATTCCAGTGGAGGTTTTTATCTTCTTCATTAGAAAATCATAATTGAATATTGAACATTCCATTTATTTATAATTCCCCTCTAAGAAAGAAATAATACATTTTTTACCTTCCTCCTTGGCACCATATGTCCATTTGAGAATTGAAGGTCTTCCTTAGTTCCCTAAAATGGGCTTTGTGTATGCCAGAGGGCAGCATGTGGCACTGTCCCATCTGGCATCCAAGTTACCACTTGGCTGCCACCTGTGCTGCCACCCAGGACCCCTGCCACTCCTCCCCCATCCAGTGCTGTAGACCATACGTCCCTACAGCCTCTTGCTGGCTGCCGTCTCTTCTCCAGTGGCAGATGTTGGGGTGGGAAACATTTTGAGGGCCAAGCATTTGTTATTACCAGTCTGGCACAGACTCAAACCCTTCTCCACTTGCAAAATACAAGAACATGGATTATGCTTGCCTCTAAGTATACAATCACTTCTCTCCTTTTCCTCTACCCCTAGCTCTTTCCATGCTATTAAATCTACCTTAATCTGACTCCTTGCTCTAACTTGGACTGTGTCTGATTGGACTCACATTGCGCACTTTGCTTCCCGTGCAGTCCTCACTCTTTTGCTTCCCATTCGGTCTTCTCCCTTGGGTGAGAAGGAGGATTGATTCATTCTGTCTTTAATCAGCTGAGCTTAGGTCCCTTCCTGACTTGCTTCTAGTCGTGAGACATGCAAATCCCAGACCATTAAATATCTGCTGTCTGAGTGTGATTATGGATCTGGTAGAAGTGCCACTGAGGCCATCAGAAGACCAGACCAGAAGTGTCAATGGATTTGATCACTTTGATCATAAAAGAACAGCCCTACAATCATAAATTCATGTTATTTTTAGAGCTGGAAGTAATCTTAGAATCATTCATTTATTTTACAAATGACAGCTTGGTTAAGCATTGTTTATGCATTGCTGCCATTCTTATTAATTGATACTCTATAAAAACATGCCATGAAATTTATTGTTATAAGTATTTGGGATTTATGCTTATTGTTTATACACATACCCTTTGAATTTGGGAAATCTTAGAAACAAAGTATTTCATTTGAATGAGACCACATGTGTGCTCAGATCCCTTCTTGGTCATGGGCTCAGGATATTTTACACACCAAGAAAATGTTTTCCTCCCACTACTTGAAAGTCTATGGGAGTATCTTTAGAATAAAACATTCAAATCCTTAATTGTTCACTCATTCAACATGTACTTATTGAATATTTATGGAAAAATCCCAGGCACTAAACTAGGTACCAGGGATAAAATGAGGAACAAATACAATTCCAGATGTTAAAAATGAATGATTTATATTTTGATTTAATGGGCCAGTGACTATGGTCTGAAGAATATTAACCTATTTTTGTTTTGTTTTTATTTTTTTCTTTTTTCTGATGTCATCATCATTACCAAGTGTTTTTTAGGTACTCAAGTGTATTAGTTAGACTGCATTTGGCTATGAGTGAAAGAAAAGTCAATTAAATTTAAAGTGGCTTAAATAATAAAGGCAATTTATTGGCTCAGTAACTTGAAAGTCCAGCTGGAGGGTGGGCTTCCAGCATGGTTTAATTAGGGTTCCAGGTCAATTGCTCTGTGGCTCTTTCAGCTCTGTCCAATTCCATGCATGTGTCATGTTAGTCCCGGGCATGCTTCTCTCATGGCTGCAAGATGAACGCCAGGAGGAAACAGGGTTTGATACTTTCTCACTCATATACAGGGGAGAATAAGAGTATTCTTATCTTAGGATTCCAAGGAAGACTCTTGAGATTGCTCTGACTGAATTTGATCAGTTCATATGTGTACACCTGACCCAATTATTGTGGCCAGAGGAATGAAATGTATCATTTGATTTAAATCAATCTGGAGCCTAAAATTGGAGATGGGAGTGGGATCAGTTTCCCTCAAAGTAATCTAGCTGGAGGGACAATAGCAGATACTTGAACTAAATCTGAGTGCTATTAAAAAGTAGGAAATGGATAATGGATACCAGCTAGCAAATTACCAAATATTTACTAAATAAGTTTTGGGGTAGAACTGCATCGCATTGTATGATCTTGCTGGTACTACTCATGGACAGTTGTTTAACAAGTTCAAAATGAATTTACATTAAAAGCAATGTTTGAAGTCATTTAAAAAAAAGAAAGTATCAGATTAAACATTCAACTGAGGAAGTTAAAAAAAAAACTATAATAAACTAAAGAAAAGTACACCAAAGGAACTAATAAAGACAAAAGCAGAAATTAATTAGTTAGAAAAGAGAATAGAATTTTTCCTTTTATGGCCATGTTAGACTATTTCCTGTTAAACCAGCTCTATACACTAAAAAAACCTAAATAAGCTGAACAGCAGCAGTAGCAGCAACAACAAAATTTGTTTGAAGGCAATCAAGAGCCACCAAGGTGGCAAGGACTTGACAGCAAAGATCCTGGAGGGGAGTGTGCAGAGAGATGAACCCTACCTTGGACACCACTTTTAATCTTAAGGCATTAAGATTAAGTGGTGGTTGAGAGGCTGAGAAGCTGAGGAGAGTTTGGGGCAGTCCTACGGAGCTGGGGACAACATAGAGTTGAGAGCTCAGTAAAGAGGAGTTGCCCTGGTAAATGCCCCAGGCTTTTAGCTGAGACTCCAAAACAAGCTACATTCTAGGAGCCTGGGCTAATTGGACAGCTCTCAAAAGGGGGAAAAAAATATATCAGTTTTGAGTCAGTTCAAATCAGCTTTAATGAAATGGATCAAGGTGATATATCTTTGCCTTAATTTACTGCCAGAAGCAAAATCAACGCTCTGTAAGGAGAGATAACATTGTTCAGAGCTTCACATTATTTTTTATATGCAATGTTTGGCATTATATTTAAAAAAAAATATCTGGTCATTTTGATCAAACACCAAAGGGAAAAAATTTAAACAGGCAATAAAATCAGACCTACAGGAGATCCAGATGTTGGAATTATCAGGCATGAATATTAAAATATCTGTGGTTAATATATTAAAAGAAAAGATGGAGAATTTCTGTCGGGAACTGGAACATGTAAATATTAATAAGTTAAGAGGAAATTTGACAATTGAAAAATGTAATAATTGCAAGTAAGAATTTTTTTTTTTTTTTTTTTTTGAGACAGAGTCTCACTCTGTTGCCCAGGCTAGAGTGAGTGCCATGGCGTCAGCCTAGCTCACAGCAACCTCAAACTCCTGGGCTCAAGCGATCCTCCTGTCTCAGCCTCCCGAGTAGCTGGGACTACAGGCATGCACCACCATGCCTGGCTAGTTTTTTCTATATGTATTTTTAGCTGTCCATATAATTTCTTTCTATTTTTTTAGTAGAGATGGGGTCTCGCTCTTGCTCAGGCTGGTCTTGAACTCCTGACCTCAAGTGATCCGCCCACCTCAGCCTCCCAGAGTGCTAGGATTACAGGCGTGAGCCACCGTGCCCGGCCGCAAGTAAGAATTGAATAGATTGGTTTCACTAGGGCAGAGTTAGTGAACTGGAAACCAGAAAATGGTTATCCAGACTGATGTATCATGAGGCAAGAAGATAGAAAAATACATGAACAAGCATCAGAGACCAGTGGGACATGGTGAAAAGATCTCACACGTGTAGAGTCTTAAAAAAAGAAAAAGAACGAATGAAGTAGAGCAATGAAAATATAATGTCTTAGAATTTCCCAGAAAAAAAGTGGCAATAGAAAAAGTATCCAAACATTGTTTTTTTTTATACAAAACAAACAAGAACAACAAAAAAGTTATAACCCTTTAGCTAATCTAATCAAGAAAAAAGGAAAAATACAAAATGGAAATGTGAAAATAAATGTAACTATTTGTAAAGGAAATTAAAATTGTGTATATGCTAGTATATTCTAAATTTTTAATGAAATGGAAAATTTTCTAGAAAAATATAAATTAATGATATTGACTTAAGAAGATATTTTTCACTTGAATATATGCTGTAATTTTTTTTAATTTGCAGTTACTCTGGGGCTTACAAAAAAATCTTATAGGTGTAAAGGACTATTTGAAGCTGATAACAACTTAACTTTGGTCCCATACAAAAATATTCTAGACCTTTACCCTCCTCCTCGCCATTTTTAATTTGTTGCTTTAATTTATATCTTTTCATATTGTGTATTTCTTAAAAACTTATTGTAGCTGTGGTTATTGCCAACCATATTGACTTTGAACTTTAGAACTAGAGATTTGAAAGATTATATACTACCAATACTCTGATGCACTAATGGAGTATTCTGAATTTGATTATGTGTTTACCTCTGACAGTGAGTTTTATACTGTCATATAATTTCACAGTAGTAATTAATATCCTTTTGCTTTTGCTTGAAGCATTTTCTTAAGCATTTCTTGTAAGGGCAGTCTAGTGGTGATGAATTCCCTCAGCTTTTGCTTGTCTGGGAATGACTTTATTTCTCCTTCATTTCTAAAATCTTCTTCATTTTTGCTGGGTAAGTATTTTTGAATGGCAGTTGTTTTTTCCAGCATTTTGAATATATCATCCCATTCTTTTTTGTCCTGCAAAGTTTCTGTTGAGAAATCTGCCGATAGTCGACTGAGGTTTTCATTATATGGGACTTAGAATCATCTTTTAAGTAAGAAAGCAGAGAAAAATCTTAAAGAAAGCATTGAGATATTTTATTATACACGTAATAATTAAGAATGTCTGCAGATCCAAAACAAACAAGCGGCCGGGCGCGGTGGCTCACGCCTGTAATCCTAGCACTCTGGGAGGCCGAGGTGGGCGGATCGTTTGAGCTCAGGAGTTCGAGACCAGCCTGAGCAAGAGTGAGACCCCATCTCTACTAAAAATAGAAAGAAATTATATGGACAGCTAAAAATATATATATAGAAAAAATTAGCCGGGCATGGTGGTGCATGCCTGTAGTCCCAGCTACTCCGGAGGCTGAGACAGGAGGATCGCTTGAGCTCAGGAGTTTGAGGTTGCTGTGAGCTAGGCTAACGCCACGGCACTCACTCTAGCCTGGGCAACAGAGTGAGACTCTGTCTCAAAAAAAAAAAAAAAAAAAAACAAACAAGCAAATAAACAAATGACATAAAACCTAAAGACGTACAGCCAATTGGGTATTTTTATTCAGAATGATCTTTATATTCAGAATTTGTATATAGCATTTATAATTCAATAAGCAAATTATACACTTCCCAATACAATATAGACAAAGGACATAAGAAATTCACAAAGAACAACAAATGGCCAAACACTTATGAAAACATACTCACCATTGCTAGCAATCAAAGGAATAGGAAATAAAGCATCAATACAATTATATGACTCTGATATATTTGATTAGGCATGACTTGTATTTTTGTGCATAATACATTGACATCACTAAATTGGTTTTATTATACTTAATATGAACATTTACCTGCTAAAATAATATTTTAGAATGTGGCAAGTTGGTGCTGCTTGTCTGCCAATACACATTTCAGTTTTATCAGTGTTTCTATCTCTGTGAGTATAGTAATGTTTATTTGAATGTTTTATCATATTTTGCTTTTATTATTGTACAAAAGTGAGTGGAAATAAAAAAATAAGAATTATGTATGTTACTGATAAGCAATATATAGCTCAAAATTGAGACAATGGAGACAAAGATGGAAATGATTTAGCATTTTGAAAGCATTCAGTATTTCATCTTAATTAGTTGCTTGTTAGACTTAAGTCAAGTACACCAATTCAGTCTATGCTTTTGGAGGATGTTATGAAGAAAATATATGCCATTAAAGGGAGCATACAAACAAAGCAAAGTATAATTAGGAATTTTATAGTTTTTGTCTTCTTTGTCAATAAAAATGATTTATTACTTTATTATTTTATTTTCACACATTTAAATTTCATATTGATTGACAGAAATGAATAGTTTGTGAAAGTAATGCAGAGGATATATTTCAACTCATCCAATGGGTAGATATAAAGTAATTTACTCTATTTTAATTAAGTTATAGGCAAACCACCCCTTTAATACATTTTTTATGGTGGGGTAGAATTGGTATGGTCTTGTTGGAGGACAGTATGGCAGGATGTATCAGAAGTTTAAAATATTAATTTCTTATGTCTGACCAAATCCATTCTAGGTATTTATGTCAAGGAAATAACTGTGGTGTAAAATGATTTGTGCACCAGGATATCCTTTTTTGTTGTACCATTATTACAATAGTGAAAAACTGGAAACCACCTAAATGTCAACAATGGGAGGTTAAGTAGATTATGATGCAGCTATATGATTAGATAGTGCATCTTAAAATAATATTTTAATGGCATAAAAATATTAGGTTATGTGTAGATAAAAAAATCATGTCACAACTTTCTAAACTCTCTCAAAATGTATATTGTACTTGTAAAACCAGAAAGGATATAAAATAAAATGATAATAGGTATTATTTCTGTGAGTAGTATAGTTGCAGGTGATTTCATTTTTTCCTTTGGGATTTTCTGTAATTCCACATTTCCAAAATTTCCACAATAAATATGTCCTGTTTTTGTAATCAGAGAAATACCATTTTAAAAATCATGCTTGAAATATGTAAGGCAAAAAGTGGAAGGTTACTTCTTTTCAGGAGAGCTGGACACTTTTAAATAGTAGCCAACATTACCATCTGTGACTGGGAAACAGCACATTATCTACTTTTCTCTCCTATTTTAAGCACTGCTTACACACTATTTTTTTCTTCTTAATATCTAACCTTCCAAGGTTATTATTATTGTCTAGAGTGTTACCACTGGACAAATATTGATAGTAGAATGACCCTTTGAGAACATGTCTATCATAAACAAAAACATTTTTGAGATCCCTTTTCAAAGACTGGATCAGATAACTACATTTTTTAAAGTCATCAATCAATATCCAGTATGATTGGATACTGTGCCTTAAAATTATAATTTTAATGGCACGAGAATAAATTATAAATGACAGCCTCTCATGCCATTGTCCTCTGATCCTAAATCTATCATGTGATGCTGTGAAATCATCAGAGAGGACAAACTAGAGAGCAGGATAAAGTGATATGCAAAATGATTTAATAACGAACGGAAGGCTTTCATGAGTATGGTTGCAAATTTAGGGATTCTATAGAAATGTGTCTAATAAGAAAAATTCTAAAGAAACTATCATATCTTTGGCAAGATGAGCAAATGTATTACACTTATGAAGAAGAACAAGATGGAATAAAAATCAGCAAATAGAGAATAGAAAATAACTCTTAGCTATTGAAAATATGATGGTAAAAATTAATGGAAGGTTTGGAATAGAAGTTTGTTGCAATTTCTCAGAAAGCAGAATTAAAGAGAAAGATACACACACACACACACACACACACACATATAAAATGAATCTATGTGATTAATTAAGGATGTCTCACATCTAGAGTTCTAGAAGGTAAGAAGAAAGAGAAAATACATGAAACTATTTTCAAAAAATAACATGATAAAATTTCCCATCATGAAAGAACTTGAGTCTATAGGCTGAAAGGGCTTGCTACCCAGCCCAAAGCAAAGAGACTCACACCAAAGCCCACACTAAGCTATTGCAAAATTGTCCCTCCAAGAATAATGAGACAAAATTCTGAGCAGAGACTGAGAGAGAGAACACAGGTGCACAAACAAAAAAAAATAACAAAATACGTAAGGAAGACTAGAAATGGAAGGATAATTTTTTTTTTTTTTTTTTTTGAGACAGAGTCTTGCTTTGTTGCCCAGGCTAGAGTGAGTGCCGTGGCGTCAGCCTAGCTCACAGCAACCTCAAACTCCTGGGCTCAAGGGATCCTCCTGCCTCAGCTTCCCGAGTAGCTGGGACTACAGGCATGTGCCACCATGCCCGGCTAATTTTTTCTATATATATTTTAGTTGGCCAGATAATTTCTTTCTATTTTTAGTAGAGACAGGGTCTCGCTCTTCCTCAGGCTGGTCTTGAACTCCTGACCTCGAGCGATCCACCTGCCTCGGCCTCCCAGAGTGCTAGGATTACAGGCGTGAGCCACCGCGCCCGGCCTGGAAGGATAATTTTTAACAGCAACCAGAAACAGAAGACAATGTTGGGGAAAAAAATGCTTTCAAAATTGTGAGGATTTTAACCTAGGATTTCCCACCCAGTCAGATTATTAATCAAATTAAGGTAATAATAATCCCTTATTTTCAGTGGCTGAAGACATTAGAAGTTTATTTCTCATTCACTTGATAGTTCAAATACAGGTGAGGGTTGGTGAAGGCTCTGGGCCACTTAGTCATTCAGGGACCCCGGCTGATGGAGAGTCCACCAACTATAAAACATGCCTTCTTGGATGGGCTCAGGTGTGGACTTCAGTCAGTAGAAGGAGAAAAAGATGAGGAGGCCCCACCTGCTTCTTGTAGGCCCCAGCCTAAGTGTCACACATCAATTCTGCTCACCTTTCTGTTGGGGAGAAGTAGTTCCCTGGCCTTACCTGGATGTAAGGGGCCTGAAATGTGAAGTCCCTGGCTGGGTAGCCACATGTAGTGATAATTCCAAATTCTGGAAAGGGGAGCACAAATTTGGTGGACAACTAACAGTTATCAAAACTTCGTCCCTCATGCAGTATTTTTGAGGAAGCTACTGAGAGATGTGTACAATCAAAATAAGGAAGAAATTAAGGAAAATGAAGACACAGGATTGTAAAATCAGGAGAGTGGGCCATCACAGGAGACTGGAGAAGGGAAATTTCAGGGTGACACTCAGTATAGCTATGCAGCAGGCCTGGAGAGCAGTCTAGATTGTGGGTGGGGGTGGTGATAGAGGAGAGACAAGTTTCCAGGAAAAAATACGGAACTGTGAGACTATCTGATACATTTGGCCATGTGGAATATAATATTGTGAAACGTTTTATGTATGTGTTATGTTTGAACTTTCAAGAAAAATTAGGCATGGGTATATAGAAGCCTAAGCAAATGAAAAATTCAGACAAGTACGAACCTCAAGAAATAGTGAAAGTACTATAGGAATGGAAATGTAATCATGTGATAATATGTGGTTCAGCAACGAATGCTAGTTAAGTGGTCGTAATGACATAATGAAGTACAGTCGTGTGTTGTATAATGACATTTTGGTTAGCAATGGGCCACATATATGACGGTGATCCCATAAGATTATAATACCGTACCTTTTCCATAGTACCTTACCGTACTATGTTTAGATAAGACAAATACTTACCATTGTGTTACAATTGCCTACAGCCTTCAGTAAGTAACATGCTGTGTAAGTTTCTAGCCTAGGAGCAACAGGCCATACCATGTAGCTTAGTAGCCTGTATCATCCAGGTTTGTGTAAATTCACTCTGTGGTGTTCATATGTGACAAAATTGCCTAAGGATACATTTCTCAGAATATATCCTCATCGTTAAGCAATGCATGATGCTTAACGACGAGGATGCTTTAGAGGTACTTCTAAATAAGAATTTAACCAAAAGTAGTTGTATAAATATACTGGGAGGAAGGTGAGGATAAGAAGTGAGTGCTAGAGTATGTGGGCTTTAATGTAAGAAAGAAAAGATATCTGCCACAATTGGGAGTCAATAGATGATGTATAGTTACTCCTCGAGATCCATGGGGGATTGGCTTCAGGACACCCTGCAGATACCAAAATCCATGGATGTTCAAGTTCCTGATAGAAAATGGTATAATATTTGCATATAACTTATGCATATCCTCTAATATACTTTAAATCATCTCTAGATTACTATAATATCTAATACAATGTAAATACTATGTATTGAATAAATAAGTGTTCTATAAATAGGGGAATATGAAAAAGAAAAAATGTCTGTACATGGTCAGTATCGATACAATTTTGTTTTTTACTATTTTCAACCCGTGAATGGTTGAAGCCAGGGATGCAGAACCCACTGGGTACAGAGGGCCGACTGGATAAGCACATTAATTAGAAATATAGAGGCAGAAGCCAGACAGAATAGCTTAAATTTTTTTGACACTATCTGCCTCTGGGAAGCAGGACTTGGCCTGGAGGACTGGGGCAGTGGATGCTGGTGTTCATTGTCAGTGTTTTGGAACTATTTGGCTTTTTCAAACCAAATGTGTGAATTACTTTGGTAAAATTAAAAATTAGTGACTTATAATAGATCATATAGCTAGTAAGGGCTGAAACTAAAACTGTAGAAGAAAACGAAGATTATCCATTTGTATTTTTAGGCTTATGTCTAGAAGCAAGAGAATTAGTCTGCCCCAAGTTCTTAACACCAAAACCTTTGTGGTCTCTCCTTTAGATGTGGACCATGCTTTCAAATCCTGTAAACTTGTCACTATACCATGTCATCTCAAAAATCATTTGGTACCTTGGTTGATGTAAAAGCACCTTGACTCTAATTATTCAAATGGATTATTCTGTTTCTCTTGGTAATAAAAATAAGACTTCTGGGCTCTTCCAGAATTGGTATGGTATGAAACAGGCAGTGGTTCATGCCTGTAATCCTAGCAGTCTTGCAGGTTGAGGCAGGAGGATTGTTTGAGCTCAGGAGTTTGAGACCAGCCTCAGCAAGAGCGAGACCCCGTCTCTACTAAAAATAGAAAAATTCCCTGGGCGTCGTGGTACACCTGTAATCTCAGCTACTTGGGAGGCTGAGGCAGGAGAATTGCTGGAGCCCAGGAGTTTAAGGTTGCTGGGAGGTAAGCTGACGCCACAGCACTCCAGCCCAGGCGATCAAGCAAGACTACACACACACACACACACACACACAATCCCTTTCTGTTAATCATGCTTCAAGAACTAGGGTTTGCTCTGCTGTGTCTGGACATACTGCACTGCTGTACTGTTAACCCTCAGTATGTGGCTTTGACTCTGGCAAAATGCAGAGAGCCATGGAAGGAATAACTCAATGTGACTATCAGCCATTGTCACAGAAAACATTAACAAGGATGCAAGGGCAGATTTGGAGTATGTTTCTGTGTGGGGCTGGTTTGGAGTTTATAGAGGGATGAAAAGAATCTGAAGGCACTGGTTGAGGACAGACACTGTAGAGAGGATTTGGGGCACAAGCTCTGCAGCCTGTGCTGTTTTGCCTGACAGCACTACACTTAGAGTAGGGGCTCTTTGGAATTTCTTCATACTTATAATAATGGGAAGTGAAAAGAAAAGCGTATCATTGTTTTGGACTTAGATTCTTATCCACAATGGAGAAAGTGATAGCTGGTTTACAAATCATTTATTCTCAACCAAAGGGGCTCCTATTGTTAATGGCTTCCTGGGCTGAAACTTAATACTCTGGGATTTTACCCAGGGCTTTTCGCCTGGCTGAGAGAAGCACAGGCTTAGCTTCAGACCCCAAGACAAATGTTCTAGGGAAGACTACTTTGGTGCATTTTAAAAATCTCTCACTTATCACTTCTCTTTTTCCTCAGCTCTTCATGGTAAAATTTAGAACAGGTTGAAGCATTATTCCATTTCATGCTCAATAAAATACTGAAAGTTAACCTAAAGGCAAAATGATTAGAGAAGTATTTGCCACAGCCAAATTCTCCCAACTTCTCAGGAAATAAAGGAATGGCAAGATATTTTAACAGCTGAATGGTCTAAGTTTGCTCTGGTCAGCTACAGGTGCAAGTGAGTGATCACAGCCATGACTTCTCCTGGCCTTTAAAAACTAAAGAAACCATATAATTATGCAATATTACTCAATTCATGATCATCTTAAAATTCTTCTTTGTGATCTGGGTTGCATGCAATCTCACCCACCCCCTGCCCCAATGTGATTTCAAAGAGATAATATTCTACCAAATTCAATTTTTTTTCCAAACTCTTATTTTTTCACACATGACAAGCAAAGAAGGGGATACACTTAGGTGGAAAACTGAAATATTTATGTGATTATGTGTCTTGTTTTTCTCTTGGGTTGGTGACATAACATTTCTAGAGTCTTCTAAGATTGCTTACTTCATTTAAGAAGAATCAATAATATGTTCCAGTCTCCATTCATTTTCTTAATAGCCACAGGCTACTCTGCATCACCAGGCAGGTCTCTCCTCCTGGTGCTGATGGCATGCGCTACCTAATGATCTGTGACACCAGAGCTGAGCTAATGATCCTGAGGTGAAGGGCACCAGTCGTATTTACTATACAAGTATGTGTCCTTTGTTTTAAGCTCATTTTTCCTCAACTATTTCCATGTCTGTTTCAAGTTCAAAAACGACATTGTATATGCTTATACTAGTGCATAAGCCTTAAGGTTATAAAGAACTTTTATTTCAATGGCTCTTACTATTCTGTTAATAAAATAGCCAAAGGTTGGCAGCATTCTCCCGTGCTTTCTACAAAGTATATATAGGTACATATACATGCCAGTGGTGAGCGTGGTGGTGATGGGGGGTAAATGGGCTTCAGCCCTGAAAGAACTGATTGGAAGACATGTTATTAATAAATTGGTGGTACGCAGAAGTTATTTTACTTCCCTCTTTTTATTCTCCTCCTCATGCCAGTTCCTTTACATGTATGTATGCATGTGCTTGTATGTATATACATGCACGTGCACACGCATTTTCATTCCCTCCATTGTGTCTTATGCTACAGATCTATGATAAAATTCAGAGAGAAACAATACTGGGAAACTGTAGGGTAAAGGACAAGAATTGCAAACTATCCCTTTTTTTCTCATTAGAGAATTGTCAACATTTGTTTTTCTGAGGCAAATTCATTTTGGTTTTCCTTAAAGAAAGTAAAAATGAATGGTTATCTGCAATTCTTTTCATATTATCTCAAAGTTCCTCCCTCGTTGGCCTTATCTGGTTTCAACTGCTCTTTGGAATGAACATTGTATATTTTCTTAGTCCACAAATACAGACAAAGCTTCTACTCTTCTGGTTTGCCCAAGGGCAATTTGGTCTGAGTCTCAGAGCAGCGCTGGAATGTATTTGTATGAATAAGAGCATCCTTGGGTGAGTCACTCTACCTCCCACAGACCCAGGAGCCAGCACATGTTGTTTCAAAGCTCTGGTCAAAGACAAGGGGCAAATCCGGCCCTGTCTGAGCTCACTGTGACCTTGCAAACAATATCAGTGCCTGGGGTTATTTTAAACTTCATCGTTTTAGCATCTGACTATTCTTTTTCACTACTATGAGTAATTTAATGAGGGTGATTTTTTACAGACTTAGGTATCGAAGAAGAGTCTTATATTTATGAATGAGTTATTTAAAATATACTCCATCTTTAAAGCAATTAATTATCTTCTTTTTCTAAAGATAATTTCAAAAGATAGAGATTTTAACGTATATTTTAACTTTTTTGAACTCTATAATGAGTACCATTTTGGAAACAAATACTTATTTTCAAAGGCAAAAATACTAAGCAAAACAAGAAGTTATTTCTTTACTTTTTTTTTTTTAGTGGCTTAAAATGACACATTTGTTCTCTTGCAGTTCTGGAGGTCCGACGTTCAAAATGAGTCCTATTGGGCTAAAAATCAAGTGTTGGCAGAACTAGTTCCTTCAGGAACATCCAGGAGGGAATCAGTTTCTTGCAGGTGGCTGCCAGCATCCCTGCTTAGGGCTGCATCACTCGAACCTCTGCTTCTGTGGTGACATTGTCTTTTCTTCTTCCATAGTCAAATCTCCCTTTCATTCCCTCTTATAAGGACACCTGTGATTACATTTAAGGCCCACCGAAATAATTGAGAATAATCTCACTATTTCAAGATCCTTAATTTAATCACCTCTGCGAAGTGCCCTTTGCCATATATAAGATAACATTCACAGGTTCTGGGGATGAAGACACAGGCATCTTTGGGGGACCATTCTTCAGCCTAGCACAGAAGATAATGTGTGGCCTGTCTTCATGGCCACCCCTCCACCTGTCCTCCTGGAGGTCTCTATCCTTCCCCCTCTCTCTGGCCTCTACAGTCTTTCATTCCCTGTGGATTCTCTCCCATGAGCCTATAAACATGATCAAGTGCCTTCTATAGTAAAATACAAACACTCTCTGGATCTAACATTTTCCTCCACCCTCTACTCTATTTCTTTCTTTTTTTTTTTTTTTATTTCAGGATATTATGAGGATACAAACATTTTGGTTACATTTTATGTCTTTGCCTCATCCAAGTGAGGATTAGAGGCATGCCCTTCCCCTCTACAATGCTCACCGTGTCCATTAGTTGTGAGTTTACCACCCCCAACCCCCTAATCCCTGGAGAATATTACTACTGTGTGAGCACCATGGTGTTGATCAGTCAGTGCCAATTTGATGGCGAGTACATGTGGAGGCTATTCTTCCAATCTTGTGATACCTCACTTCGGATAATGGGCTCAAGCTCTATCCAGGAAAATATAAGAGGTGCTAGGTCACTGTTGTTTCTTATAATTGAGTAGTATTCCATTGTATACATATACCAAATTTTAATAATCCACTCATGAATTGACGGACACTTGGGTTGTCTCTAAATCCTTGCAATAGTGAATTGTGCTGCCACAAGAAGTTATTTCTAAAGTTATTTTTTATTGACTCATTTGTTAAGAGTTCCTATCACTGAATATTTACACCCTTCATGAATGGAATATTTAAACCCAGTTTCAAAATGTGAGATATCTCTAAAATATGTATGTGGCTTGAGGAACTATGAACACTTATTTCTAACAGTAATTAAATGTTTTCACTAAAAATTATGTACCACTGTGCTTTTTTACCAATACAAATTGGAACTGTAATATATTTTTCCTCTATTAATTACAGATAACCATTTTGAGTTTCTGTTATATGCGAGACACTCTATCCTCCATTTAGATTTCAAAAAGCAAATATTACTATCCCTACATAGTGGTATTATAACAAAATAAACAAAGTTCTAGCTCTTAAAGGACTTATAGTTTAGTTTGGCATCATAAGAAACCAGAGAAGTGAGAGCCAATTGAGTTTGGCCTTGAAAAAACGGAAAGAATTTAGGTAAAAAGAGGGAGGGTATTGCAGAAGTGGTGATAAAGTGAGCAAAAGTGTGGGGGCAAGAAATAGGAAGAGAAGGAAGAAACAAATTGATTCAAGTGGATAGTTTAAATTGGGGATTGTATTACTTATCTATTGCTGTGTAACAATATTACCACAAACGTAGTGGCATGAAACAACACACATGTCTTATCTCACAGTTTCTGTGGGTCAAGACTTGGGCACAAGTTAACTGATACCTGTGCTTGAGTGTCTTGCGAGATTACAATCAGTGTTGGCCAGGGCTGGAGGTCTCACCTGAGGCTTGACTGGGGAAGGATCCGATTCAAGGAACAAGCATTTTGTTCCTTGTGCACTGTCACTGAGGGCCTCAGTTCCTTGCTGGCTGCTGGCCAGCCCTCAGCTACTTCCATGTTGGCCACCTTCCGAACATGGCTGCTTGCTTCCTCAAGCCAGAAAGAAGGGAGAGTCTCCTAGCAAGAAGGACACTACAATTTTGTATGACATAATCGTGTACATGCCATCACTTTTGCTGTATTCTATTGGTAAGATGCAAGTCACAGATCCCACCTGCACTCGAGGCATGGAATTGCACCAGGTGCAAACACCAGAGGTAATGATCAAAAGGCCACTTTGAGCTCTGTCCACCATAAAAATCAAGAAGAAAAACTCAGGGAATAAATAAAGCCAATTTTTTTCAATATAGAAATGGATAAACATAAATGATTACCTTCATCTTGAGTGAAGAAAGCATCCAATTTCTTATCTCTTACTTCCAACTCAAACTTTCCACTGTGCTGTATGTTAGTGACAATACTCTGAATTTACAATTACTGTCCAACTCTATGTAGGCAATTCACTAAGCAGTGCTTCAATATTTCAGGCCCTCTCATTAGATTGTATGCGGTGTAGCCGTGGGCAGTTGGCCATATGGAATGGAGGGGTGGTGAGGTTTCCGGAGAGAATGTGGTGACCAGAGAGGAGAAGGGCCATTTGGGAAAGGATTCGCTGCACACAAATCCTAAGCAGAGTTTGATAGACATGAAGGCCATATCTGGGGAGAGAATAAAGAACAACTTACAGAAATTAACAGCAGAAAA
The DNA here is from genome assembly GCF_041146395.1 of Eulemur rufifrons. NCBI lineage: Eukaryota > Metazoa > Chordata > Mammalia > Primates > Lemuridae > Eulemur > Eulemur rufifrons. The sequence goes on along the minus strand of NC_090997.1, from coordinate 66,143,132 downwards.
GTACAGGAGCGGAGTCAAAACCAAGCAGTTTGACCCCAGAGCCTGCACTCTTCACCACCCCTGGTGCCTCTGAACTATGCGGGTTCTTGGTGAAAGCGATCTTAGAGCTCATTCAGTCCCGCCTCATCACCTTTCATATGGGAAAGTTGAGGGGCCCACCGGGGATACATGTCAGCCCCAAATCATAAAACAAGACCGCTGGCATAGTCAGAACCTAAAATCAAATCAAAACAAAACTCAAAGTACCGCTTTAAGACTTTCTTGGATTCCTTTCCGTATAATTCTTATTTTGTAGGAGGAGAGCCCTCAGAAAAGCATTGATTATCTCTTATGGTTTCTGAAGAAGAGGCATCCCACATAGTTGAAAGAGGCTGAGTGTCTGAAGAACTCCTTTAGGCTTCTACTACTCAGGGGATTAGGGTATAAAGTAATTCTGTTAACGGAATGTTTTAATAGCAGCAGCACCATGTCTCTGGAAAGAAGGGATATATATATATATATATATATGTGTATATATATATATATATATATAAAAAGCAGATCATTTCTCAACCATTTTTCTTTTTCATTCTGCCACCTCTTCAGAGACAGATCTGACATGAGGCTTTTGAAAGCAACATGGAATGGGATGGCAGAAAAAGCTTAAATGAATCTAATCAAGCACTCTTGTCTGCCAACTTCAAAGGGAAGCCAACCATGGGGGACATTTGTGAAATTTCAGCAGCAGGAGGCTTAGGATATCTTACGACAGTTTGCTTGAATGTGTAGCACTTCTAAATGTTAGGAGTGTCTAATGAAGCCAGAAGAAAGCTTGGGGAAAAATAGGTACTACTTAAATCTAATCACTAGAGAGGTTCAGGTATGTCAGTAGTAATCACATCAGGTTGATAGATCATCTGAAAACTCTGTGTGAAGCGTTTGCTATTCAAAACAGTGATCTGATTATGTCTCATTGGTTCAAACCAATCAATCACTGTCTCATTGATGTTCATTTACACCAGATCAACAGGTTGAGAGATTTGGTAGCAAAGACCAGATACAGAAGAGAAGATGAAAAGCGCTCAAATAGAACACACAATTAAATTGCCATGTGGGTGTTTGCTATTTAATCTTCCTTTGAGTATGAATCAGTTCATATCTATCTGCCTACAGATTCTTCACCCATTAATGCTAGTGACCTCAAGCTTCTTTACTGTGCACAGTGTGAGGCCCAGAAACATCAAGTGACTTACCTTGGCCACAAGTCCAGGTGCCTGCAAAAGCAGGGCTTGGTCTCAGGTCCCTAATAATAAGTCTACTGTGTCAAGGTTCTTAAGCTCCCCATCCAATTTATGTACCACTGACTTCACAAAGAAATAAGTTAAAATGAGATGATCACATGTACCTGAGAAGAGGAATGGACTCAGTCAATTTTATTTCACATCCAAATATTAGCCATTAGCCTTAAAGTTCTGCAACTTCTCTCTGAAATTTAGGAGGCTGATTTGATGCCATAAGACTTAATTATTGACTAAAATAAGTTTACAAATACTAGGAAAAGTGCTGCATGAAATAGTATTCTTATTACAGAATAGCTACATGGAGCCAGGTGCGAGTTTGGATTGGATGTGAGTCACCTGGTTAGCTGGTAACACGGTTACTTGGGGAGATTATGTATAACCTGTTGCAATAGCAAGAACACAGAGAGTGTAGGCTCTTGCATTAAGTCTGCTTACAATAAGCCCAGGGGTAAATCCAACCCAAACCTTTTCCTCCCACTAACCATAAGAAAGTTTTACTTTTTTGACTTTTATTGAATCTCTTTGTGTTTCAAAGTGATGATTTTCCTTTTTTTTTTTTTTTCTTTTTTTTGTGGGGGAGGGAGACATGGTCTTGCTCCGTTACCCAGGCTAGAGTTCAGTGGCACTAACATAGCTCACTGCAACCTCAACCTCCTGAGCTATCCTCAAGCAATCCTCCTGCCTTAGCCTCTCAAGTAGCTGGGACTACAGGTGTGCACCATCAAGCCTGGCTAATTTTTTTTTTTTTTTGGTAGAGGTGGGGTTCTCACTATGTTGCCCAGGCTGGTCTCAAACTCCTGGCCTCAATCTATCCTCCGGCCTCGGCCTCTCAAAGTGCTGGGATTACAGGTGTGAGCCACCACACCCATCTTCAAAGTGATGATATCTTATCAGGTCAGAGCACTTTATAGTTAACAAAATGTTAATATAGATTATTTCTTTTGAAAGTTTCAAAGCCTGTGAGGTAGACAGGTGGGTATCACCACCGTTTTATGCATAAGTACAACCACTTATTATAAATACAACATCAGAAAATGAAATTCCTTACCAGAACAAGGCTGCTTTCCTATATAAGGTTTCATCCCTTAGCAGAGGTTACATTGATGTCATCCTTCCAAGGCATGCTGGGGCATCATCACTGAGTGGGAGGTTGGCAGTCCTGGGAGGATTACTGAGAGAGATTCAGGTTATCCTGGTCATAAGTACCAGGAAGTTAGATCTCTCCCCTTAGTTTCATCGCCATGTGTTACAAGACTTTATGGAAGAATTGCTTTACTCTTCTGGGCCTCAGGTTCTTGTCTTACCTCATCTAGGTGAATGTGCACTAGAGCCAAGAGAGAAAGTTACCAGGTACAACTTCCCAGGGTTGCTGTGTATGGTTCTGCAGGCTGTACACTATACAACTCTAGGGGTACCATTCACATCAAAGATGTAGATGTTCACATTTGTTATGATATTGTTCTTACAGACCAAAGCAAAATGTTGAGGAAGAGATGTTTTTTCTGATTTATACAAAAATTCAAAGTAATTAGTAGCTCTGAATCAGGGCAAATTTATGAGAAAAAAGTAAGAATTCAGCCAAAAATAAAGGTTATTAGGATCCTTTATTTCATGGTCTGTTTAGAAGGGAATTTGTGAGGATATAATCCAGTTAATATATGAAGACAAAAAGGTAGTCAGTAAATTCTACCATATTATATATGTCTGATTGGGCAACACTGTTAATGCAGAAATTTCATGTGTCAGGCCTCATTTTCAAAACATTTAGAATTATTTAGAAAAGAATTCTACACAGCTACAGATATCAAGCAGTTTAAGGAAAGTGGAATTTTTTTCCACCTAAATTTCACAGGTGACTGAAGGACCTACTTCTAAGTTTCATAAGTTGTTGGAAGAATTTGCCCAAAAGATATTTCTATTTTTTCCCATCTCTGTAATCTCATCAAGAGGGACTTCTCTCGTCCCAATGCTTCCTCAAATTATGTTATAGTGAAAAATAAATTTATTCATAAAGGAGAAATGGTTTAAAGCATTTTATTTAGCTCAGATGGGATTTCATTGAACTGAAGCTTGACTAATAGGAGTTTGGAGTAAAAATTGAACATAAGGTTATAAATCAATAAGCCAAGAAAAGCTCAAAGTTACTAACAGTGACAGTATCAAAAGGAGGTGAAATGAAATGTTTTGCATGTTGAAAGCAGCAATTAAAAATGCAACCAAAGAAACAGTCAACATCACTAATCATCAGGGAAATGCAAATTAAAACCACAATAAGGTATCATCTTACCTCTGTCAGAATGGCCACTATAAAAAACCAAACAACAATATGCTGGCATGGATACAGAGGTAAAGAAATGCTCGTACACTATATTGGGACTGCAAATTAGCACAACCTCCATGAAAAACAGTATGGAGATTCCTTCAAGAAATAAATGTGGACTTTGACCCAGCAGTTCCACCACTAGGTATCTACCCAAAGGAAAGAAGTCATTTTATCAAAAAGACACCTGCACGCAAATGTTTATTGCAGTATGATTCACAATCACAAAAATGTGGAATCAACCTAAATGCCTATCAATTCATGAGTGAATTAAGAAAATGTGCATTTATATACCATAGGGTACTACGCAGCCATAAAAAGGAACAAAATAATGTCTCTTGCAGCAACTTGGATAGAACTGAAGACCATTATCCTAACAGACCTATCTCAGGAATGGAAAAACAAACACCACATGTACTCTTTAATAACTGGGAGCTAATCAATGAGCACACATGGGCATAAAGAGATGTAAAGTTCATTGGAAATCAAGAAGGGAAGGAGGAGGAGGGGAGAGGGGTAAAAATCTACCTGTAGATCACACTAATTGGGTGATAGGCACACTAAAAGCCCCAACCTAAGCATTATAAAAGGTATCCATGTAACAAAAACATCTGTACCCCCTTAATATTTTGAAATAAAAAATGCAACAAGAGAACAGCCATCAAGCATGTTTCTTCAAAATTCTATAACATCCCTATTTTCCAATTATATTTCCAATCAATTTGTTACATCAGGTGCAAAAGATTCCAAGTGTTTCTGAGAGGACTGCAATCTTTCTCATTTTTCATAACCACATGTACAAAAAATCTATTTCTGACTTTAATTGCTCATTATCATTTTCCTCTCTGAGTCCCTGTAACTTCGCTTTTGTGTTTAATGAAACATCTTGGTGATGGTCACCCAAGCCAAATCTACTCTTCTCTCCTGCTTCTCGTTCTGGACACTGTTCTAACCCTACTGACCACTTTCTTGGCTTGAACATTTTTGACTTCTAAGTTTCTAGGCTCTTTTAGCCATCCTCACACCTCCCTTATTTCTCCTTTCCTTTAAACTTTCCTGGATTCTTCTAATTCCCCATATGGTGTTCTATATACACATCAGCACTTTCCACATGCACTTCCTGAGCATCTTTATCTGTGTTGACATTTCTCCAGATTCTTTTTTTTTGAACTCTCTCCCTATCCTTTCGTTTTTGATCCTAGCAGTGTATTGTTCTGCTTGACTGGCCAGCAATCAGTTTACCATCCATCCTGTATTTCTTTCACTCAGATGTTTCCTAAGCCCGCTGGTGACACCTTTTCATTCTACAGATACAGAACCTTGAGCTTGCTGCTTTCAGCAACTTCCTTGCCAATTTCCCGCCTTGGGTTTATCTCATCTCATCAGCTGCGGTCACACAACAAATATTTTCTTCATCTCATGTGGCCTCTTTTGTACTAGTTTCCAATAACCTGTCACATCAAATTTAAACAGTTTCTCAGGAGGTTCCGGTGTTCCCATTGCCCTTTTCCTTCTTATCTCATGACCCTCTGCTTTTTGTAAGGTATTTATTATATATTCTGGTTCACCCAGAATAGTCCTGGTTTATGTCTACTGTTCCAAGGTAATTATTAATTGTGCCCCTGTTTCTCTCAAAATGTCCTATTTGGATAATAAACTATAGGGTCATCCTATCTATCTGGGACTGTGGTCATGACTATGCTTGCTATACAAATCGACTTTGCGATTCTCTGTATTTGAGTTACCTTCATGTTTATCACTGTTGATACACATTATTCTTCCCGTGAATTTTTTCTTATGCTCTCTGTTATAACTATATCTGTCAACCATGCTCATGTTCTATATGGCCATGTGGAGTCAGTGTCCATTTTTTAAATTACAGCTGTGATCACTACTTGTTTGTGACTCTAAATTGTCATATTTTTAAAAATTGGGGCTATGATTACTATTTGTTTATAACTCACTACTAAATCATTAGTTATAAAATCCTTAGAAAATTAAAAATCTGAATAGAAATAATTTAAAAACAAAACAAAAAGATCTTAATCTTATTTAGTCCACTTCTAGTCTAATGATACAAATATTTTAGGAGCCATTTTTGATCCATGTCTTAATTTGTAATGTGATTTCGTATATTTCTGTGAGAAATAATGTAGATCTGAGCTCTTTTATTTCATTTCATCTGGAAAAGAGTTCTTTACCTTCTACAGCTAAATAGCATCATAGCTATAAAGAATTATAAAACAAAGCTGCATTTTTGCCATTTCTAATAAAGGAAGTTGGAATTTTCTTTCATACAAAACTTTGGGATTTTAGCACCTTTCACTTTTGCACAGTGGTTTGAAGGTCAAACATGATCTGGAAACGCTTTTGTTTTCCTCTTGGGTTCTTGCCTTTATAAAATAGCAAGGTTGCCAAGTATTCAGCAGGGTCATATAGATTTATCTTTATCCACAAAGTGTTTCAGTGGAATTCAGGACAAATGTTAGTTGGTGTTAGGGAGGGACAGATGACTGAAAGCAACAATTTCTGTCTCTTTTCTTGTTCCTAAAGGAATTCTTCTGGGCCTTATCAGAGTTGCTGGAAGAAAACAGCTGAGGATTGAGCACAGTGAACTAATTTCCTCACATCTTTCAATAAGCAGAAGTTGGAGAAAAGGAATGTAAACATTCTTATGGTAAAAGGAATTCAAAAAGAAGCCTTAAATCCTTAAAATTAATAAACCAATAAACCAAAGCATAAAACAGCACAATTATTTGCATGGCCGATAAGGAGGAAAAAAATTCCAGATATCTTTTTGAAGAAAGGAACAATAAAACAAGCATATTAAAAAATAAAACCACATTAAACACTATACAATAGAAAAAAACATTGAAGTCACCAAATAAGAGAAGGTAAACACAAGCTTTTATTGACAGAGAATGCCTTTAACAGTGATGATCCAAGGTGTTAACTTCCTTTACTTCCTGATCCATTGCCCAGAACTTCTGAAATTTTTCCTTTCTAATTTTTTGTTTTTTTTACTTCTCTTGTACCTTTCACATTTCCCTGTTCATCAGGGCGTTTCAGAAAGCTTCATTTTCTGAGTTACTTATTTCTTATATACTGCAACTATGGTTACAGATTTTGCAGTTGTTAGAAATTGTGCTGAATTTTTAGCAGCTCACATTTTTAAAATAAAGTTATCCTTCATTTTATGAAAATGATACTACAGATTAGCCATCAGTATTAGGTGCTTCGGGTTGTTGTCTGGAAGTGATGATGGATTTACATTGCCTACGCATATTTTTCAACATGGTTCCCTGGCAACTGCAGGCATTAATATAGGTGAGAGTTTTTCAGTCAGTCTGGGGTTCATGAACAGAACAGTGATTCTTAAATTCTGCTGCAGATCAGAATCATCACCCATTGTAACATCACTTCTCTCATTTCTGTTATTTGTAATGTATGTCTTCTCTCTTTTGTCCTTGATCAGTCTGGAGAGAGGTTGATCAATAGCTAATCAGTCTGGTCAGAAGTTTTTGTTCTCAATGAACCAGCTTTTGGTTTTATTAATTTTTCTCTATTTTTTCTTCTTTTCTCTTTCATTGATTTTTGCTTTTATCTTTATTGTTTTGTTTCTTTTGTCTACTTTTAGATTTAACTACTCTTCTTTTTCTAGTTTCTTAAGATGAAAGCCAGAGTCTTTGATTTGCAATTTTTCTTTTTTTGTAATATAGGAGTTTAGTACTATAAATTTCCCTTTTCATACTACTTTTCCTGCATCCTATAAATTTTGACATATTGTGTTTTCATTTTCTTTTAAACTAATTTCTCTTTTGTCTCATGGGTTATTTAGATGTGTATGTGGCTTCCAAATGTTTGAGGACTTTTCAGATTTTGTTTTCTGTTAATGATTTCTCATTTAATTACACTGTGGCCAGGGAACATATCTTGTATGATTTAAATCCTTTTACATTTATTGAGATTTGTTTTATGGCCTAGAATATGATCTGTCTTGGTAAATGGTCCATGTATACTTAAAAATAAAGTGAACATGTCCTGTTTTCACTTTAAGGAATCTCTGAGTAAGAAAATCAGGCAGCATCACCCCTCCATTCCTTTCCTTCCTTCCTTCCTTCCTAAGTGCTCCCCAGGTAATTCTAATGTATAGCCTAGTATGAGAACCAATGGACCAGACCAGTATTCTCAAATTTAGCATATACCGGAACCACTTGAGGGGCTAGGGGGCTTGCTAAAACACAGATTACTGAGTGCCACTTTCAGAATTTCTGAGTCAGTAGTTCTGGCAAGAGTCCCAAGAATTTGCATTTTTAATAATTTCTCAGGTGATGCTGAAGATGCAATTCTGGGACAAGAGTTTGAGAGTGACTGGACTAGATTCTTTATACTCAAAGTGTGGTTCAGGGACGAGCAGCATCACCCCAATATCTAGCCCCAACTCCACTCCTACTAATCAAAATCTGCATTGTAGTGAGATCCTCTGGTTATTCATATGTATATTAGAGTTTGTGAATCACTGGACTAGAGCAGTGATTTTTATTTTGATTCAGTAGGTTTAGAGTGGGTTCTGACATTCTGCATTGCTAACAAGCATATATTAATAGGTGATGCTAATATGTTGGTCTGCTCCACACTTTGAGTAGCAAAGTAATGGAACGCTTACTAAATGCGATGCAGTAAAGAGGAGATAACAAGAGTAATGGTATAAAATCTCATCATAAAAGGAGTTTAAAATTTCATAGTTCCTTGAGATGCTAGGGAACGTAACATGAAAATTATTAAACAATACATTGAATTGGTTGGAAGGCTAGTGAATACCAAAACGAAGTGATGTAGTATGTTTGAGACGTAGGCATTATAGGATTTGAGTTCTTGCTGAAACCACAGCTTATTTTAGTAGATGTGAGGTAGTCTAGGTAAACAGTTATAAGTTTGGGGTTAGACCCAGAAATTTAGAGGTATAAATTTTCTGACTTATGATGTTTCAAAGTGTGTCCAACCTTATCTATGGCAGAGAAGAGACGCACTCAGAATTGAGAAGTTCACAGAACTACAGAGACAGGTTATATTGATAACACATACAAGGCCTTTGTGTTAACAGACAGAATAGGGAAAGCACATCATCAGTTAAGTTCAAAGACCATCTAGTAGTGGTTTTCAATCTTGAGTGTAAATTAGAATCACCTGGTAGTTAAAAAAATGATCCATATGTCCACACTTATATACATAAATGAATAAACAAATGGGAGAGAAAAGAAAATATTCCCTTATAGAAGACTCTAATTAATGAACCTAGAAGAAATGAAGGAAATAGAAAATCACCATTAGAACACCACAGTAAGAATTGTTGCAGGCAAGATCCACTGAAACATGTTTAAGTTTTAATGTTTGAGGAGGAAAGGGATATTTGCATAGTCTCAAAGCATTTTCTGCAAGACATTTATCAATTACAAAGGTGAAACTAGTATTTTCGCAATGGAGAAACGCAGCAGATACCACTCTGACCAAGAGATCAAGGTTAGTATTACCAGTAATGTGACTATTGACATAAGGTACCCATTGACATAATGTACTGAGAAGGGCAAATGATTTCTGTAGTATTATCAATAATAATTGTATTGATAAAACCTCAATATAATAATGAGAAAACATTAGAGAAACAAAATTGAGCAACATTCTACAAAATAAGTGACCTGTACTCCTCAAAAGTGTTAAGGTCATGAAAGACAAGGAAAGAATGGGAGTGGTCAGAGATTAGAGAGACTAAGGAGAAACTAAACATACTGTGGGATTCCATATTGGATCCTGGAACAGAAAAAGGACATTCCTGGAAAAACTGGTGAAATTAGAATAATGTCTGTAGCTTCATTAAGAATTTCATACCAATGTGAATTTCTTAGTTTCAGTAAGGGTACTACAGTTTTCTAATATTAGGGGAAGCTGGATGAAGGGCATCCAGAAACTCTGTTCTATTTCTGAAAATTTTCTCTAAGTCTAAATTCACTTCAAAATAATTTTTTTTTTTTAGGTTTTAAAAAATATAGATGACTGATCCATACTATAGACCAATTAAATTAGTTCTTCTGGGGTTAAGACTTGGAAATTTTTTGAGGCCTTCATTGTGCCTCAGGATTGGGAACCACTGATTTAGATTACAAAAATAGTAGGCTTTGGAGGTTTGGAAACCCATAGTATTTAACACTCTTTTAAATAAGCAGCATATACATACACATTTCTTGACTTCAGAAATTCCTTTATAAGAAAAAGTAAGAATAACATTATCCAATGTATGTTAAGCATTTTCTGTGTTCCAGCCATCAGAGAGGAAAAGATAACTGAATCTCCATTCCTGTCCCTGTGTGAATATATAATTTAGCAGGAGAAACAAATAAACAAATAAGTTAATAATATTTTCATATTTGAACCACTCAAATGGTGAGTGTGGCAGGAAAGATGATATGGGATTTCTTCTGGGTGGAAGTGAGTGTTAGCAACGCCCCCACCCTTAGAAGTTCCACTGTAAAGATCACATTTTCACCTTGCTGAGAATCCTCAGTACACTCAAGTTCCTACATGGCCTGGGAAAAAACCTCTGTTTAGCTACCATCTCCCCTCATTCCCCTACCATCACAATGACATTTAAGTACCTTACACATTACAAAAGGGAAGAGATGTCTTTAAATAACCTTTGCATGGTTAGGAGCCAAGAGATTCATTATTTTGTAGTTAATAGAAAGGGGCTCTTTTTGAAAAATTTGTTTAATGGGTGGTGTCAAAATGCTAATCAAACCTTGGCATAGAACCAAACTCATTAGTTGAATTATTCATAGAGACTTCTCAGTCTCCATGAAACAATGTTAAACCCAATAAAAAATTTTAAATTCCACGCATACCATCCGGGCGAAAATAGCCAAAATATCCTTAGACTTTTTTTCTCCCTAAGAATAAAAAATGTATGCTTTAAAATAAACCACTAAATCTTATATTTTCAAAAACTTTACATCTCAGCCAGGATTTTTAAAGAGTAATGTCATTCCAGAAGTTTTCTTTTGTGTGTGGGAATTTAGTGTACAAAGAGAAAGAGGGATTGTTTCATTATAATAAACGAATTTCAATGTGGTGGTTTTAAAACATAGCCTCAATTTTTTTGACATTCCTCTCGTGGAGAGGTGGGGGTCTATGTCCTGTCCTATGGAATCTAGGCCAACCTTAGTAACTAATTCATATCCAACAGAATGCAGTGGCAGCAACACTGATGACTTCTCAGGCTAGTTCAAAAAAAGGCCATGCAACTTCCTCCAGCTTTTCTTCGGATGCTTGCCCTGGAGGAAGCAGCTACCATGTAAGCCTCCAGTGAGACTTCCATGCTGAAAAGGCCATGTGCAGGTGCTGTGGTCAGCCCCAGATGAATGCCCAGCAATAGCCAACTTCACCCGCCATACTAGAAGGAAGTCATCTTGGACAACCAGCCCCATAGAGCCTCTGGGTGTCCAGCCACACCCCACTGTCACTATGCCCACCTGAGAGACCCCAAGTGAGAACTGTCCAGCCAAACCCTCCCTCCATGTCTGATCCACAACATACAAGAACTAAAGCCGTAGTTTCAAAGCACTAAATTTTGTGGCAATCTTTGATACAGCAAGTATAACTAGAAGAGTATCAGAAAATTTGTATGAAACCATTTCTGAAACAATTAGTAGGTTCGAAGGGCTTCACCAGTTCGGCTCACCTACAGTCTATAAAAGTTGATTTACTGATCAATTGTTGTCTAATTTTAATGGTGTGTTCTAGGGTTTACATGCATTTATCTAAAAGCAGTCACTTTGATTAATTGTGTTGTTAGAGGGAGGATTCACAGTTTAAATACACTCAGAAGGGCAGCTGCAGCCAGGAAGGAAATGTGTTTCAATGGACTGGAGACTTAGGCCCAGTTTTTCTGGCTCCAGCCACCTGTTTCAACTAAGCTAAAATAGCCTGTGTGCAGAGATTTTTGGAAGTTGTCATTAGGAAGGAAAATAAACTATACTCATTTTGAAGACTTGATTTTTTAGAGAGAAAAAAAATTTGAAGCTCCAATTTAGAGTATAGTTATGAAAGCAATTTGCAAGTGATTTAGGGTTTCTTTGTAAAGAATTTTACATCCAAATGGGAAAATATGTGGCAGTGCCAGTTGCAACAAGAATATGAGGCTGTACCGAGAAAGAAGCTTGGTGAGAGCGGAATTCATGACGCTGCATGGCTGAAAGCGATGTGGCCTGTCACTGTGCACACATGGCACACAAACCTCCTGTTCTCAGGGAGCGTGTCTTCCTCCAAGTCAGGCAGGGGACGTACTGCCATGTACAAAATCAAATGAAATCACTGTTGTATGAAAACATCCCCATAGGTGAATTATCATAACCACTATGTTCTAAGAATTTAGAAATCTTGTACTAATAATTTTCTAAAACAAATTCCTGCCTTTGTATTTGTCCCCCCTTTTTTATTACTCTAATTAGTTAGAAAAAAAGTAAATAAAAAGTGGGGCATTCTGGAAAAGGAGAAGGAAGAGGGTGTGAGAGGAAAGGTCAGCTCTCTGAGAAAGGGAAAAATGAAGGTGTGAGATGACATTATCAATTTAATTTTAATTAAAACATCTTATAAGTGTTCTGAGAAGAGTGGATCTACTTTATATTACTAGGCCTCCCATTTTTTTTCTTTTTTTGGTGATGTTTTAATTGTTTTGTTTTCTATTTTGAATCAAAATTCTTAAAATCATATAAATGATGTATTGAATAGGCTGAACCTTAGTAGATTTGAATCAGGAAAATACCATTATTTCCCCTACTAACCAAGTGGATTGGATTTCCCTTCCCAGGGCCCAGAGATCCCGTTGCACTTATGATTAGTTTTAGAGATTAGAATAGTATTTTCTCAGCTATGAAAACATTTAATTAAAGTAAAAAAAATTAAACTGTCACTGAATTCAAAGGCATACCCCTTCTTCCTACCTGTGGCCTGGACCAGGCAAGGCTTCTTCCCTGCAGGTACCAGAGGAGAAGGAGCAAAGGCCCCTACCTGACCGCTGTGTGCCGACTGGTTCGGCTGCAGGCACCCTCTCTGTGGCAGATGCCCAGCGCTTGTTCTTTTGCCAGGTGCATTGGTGCGTTCTTTGGAGAAGCTTCTGTGGGAACATCCACATGGCAGTTCCCTCACACAGGTGACGCTTCATCTTGTTCATGTCTATGAGCCTTCCTGTCTTCCCATGACAGAGGTCTACCCCTGGGGTTTCCTCCACCCAGTGGGAAACCCTCTCCATTAGGATCCTTTCAAGATGGCGAGAGCCTAGCTACCTTCTGCAGCTTCCCCTTGGTCTGAAGGAAAATTGTGGAAGTACAGGTCACCTCCAGGTTGGTGTTGGCTGATGGACTTGGTGGTTGAAGAGCAAGTTTGGCTGCCTCTCAGTAAGTCCTATAGGGATGTGTCTAGAACGTTTTCTTAGAATGGGAAAAGGGATAATAGCTAACTTTTGTCCTTAGATTTGAGGCTTTAGCCAAGCTTCTGAGATGACAGGAAAAGCTTCATTTCATCTCTTGTTACATTTACACTTGTACATCTTTAAACAGCAATAGATAATGAACAATGCAGTTGGACAGCAGTTCTCAGATTTTAGCTTTGAAATGATTTTTATATTAATTCCAGCCCCTAATAAACTATACTTCTTTTTCTATGGCTTCCTCACCACTTGAATTCTGTGAGACGCTCATTTCAGCTTCTTACCACAAGAAAAGGCCACCTTCTCTTCCTTGTTTCACTCTTTTCCTCCCTCCTTCCCTCCCTCCCCTCTTTCCCTCCCTCCTTCCTTTCCCCTGATTTGTGTCCGATTTCTGGTCTCTCCATTCTGTCTTTACCTAACATTTTCTTTTAATACCATCTGAATTATTTTACAAGATATAACATAAATTGTAAGTAGGTGAAGAAAGAGAAAACAAACTAGAGAGAGATTTATTAACATGGAGTTAAGAACAAAATGAATATAAAAATCTTCCATAAAAGCCTATGGAGTTGGTACAAAGGGACTGTGAATTTGGTACTAATTGGTGTCCTAGCAGCCAAAAAGAAAGAGAAAGCTTATACAACTTACAGCATCTATGACATAAAAAGAGACTAATTGGGCAGGAAAAACTTAACTATTGCTTGTAACAAGGGCAGGCAGAAATTTCTCCTGAGGGTGTAATGTTGTGAACACCAAACCCAACAACTACCTCTTAGTAAACACAAGAATAGGTTTTGTGAGGCTGTTTCATAGAGCAATGCTTGGTGTAAGCAGATGGTATTTTGCCAAGACTTAGCTCAATAGCAATGATTTGAGGAGCCCTAGTCACTACCCTGCCTCTTCTTATCTATTAGGTAACAAGAAAACCTTCTACATCGACAAGAAAATGACTTAAAAAGCTTAGGAGAGAAGGTAAAGGCAAACAGTTTTGGCATTCCACTTTGAACATAGGCAAACACCCCCATACACATAGCTTATGTTAAATGTAAGCCAAGAGCCATATTCCTCTGAGCGAAGAAGCAAATGCAATATATGAAATTAATGAAGTCCCAGAGAGGATAAAGTGTGGTAGTGTACAGTCTTTCATCAGGACCAGCACAGCAGGGCAGTAAACAGTCTCTAAGTGTGGTTAGTCCCTCAAGTGTGGCAAAGCCAGGTCCGGTCTAGAGCATGCCACTCTGTAATGTTTAATTTTGCATCGGGAAATGGTGGGAAATACAAAACTACTGTTGATCTACCTACATCTGAGTCCAAAGTCTTTACTTTTAATGTAACAATATAAAGAAAATTTTCCCAGAAAGTATGTTTTCTGTGGCAGCTGTTAGGCAAAAGAGAGTTTCTAAAATGTTTTAGGTGTTTTGTTTATTCTGTAAATCTCTTTAGGATGGCACATGTCATGGAACCCCAAATTCCTGAGTGCAGCATCTTCATCTGACATTTCATCTGTAGTCTCTGTCTCTAAGGATCTTGTGCTTGACCTGTTTCTAGTTCTGGTTGGAAAAGAGGCTGTGACTCTTTGGCAGTGCTTTTCAAAATATCTGTGGCAGGGACCACAGTATTTCCTCCCTCCCCCATCTGTCATGGACCCATATTTCTATAAACTCCCATAAGAATGAATGATTAGAAAAATGATCATGCGTTTTGATATTGTCATAATATCACTTGTTAAGAAGTTTCTAAGTACCTACTCGCAGTTTCTATATTTATTTCCTTGAGGATCAGCAACCTTTTGCAGATGGGTTTGCAGAGTCTAGGCCGTACTTGGAGAAGCCCTGCTCCAAGGTACCTGACATTGTTCAAAGTCAAATTTTAGTCCATGATCTAGCTGAGATGCTATTTGGCTTGACATCTTCTGACAGTTTTAATTCACCTTCTTATCCATTTAGAAGGTATAATGCTGGCTAGCAGATAAAAGACACAACGCAGACACTGAAGCTAGCACAAGCCACGTAATTTTTGGGAATCAGTGCAAAATGAAAATACATGGCTCCTTATTCAAAGATTATTAATAATTCCAAGACAGTGACAGCAGAGCAATAAACCAACTGCAGAGCCCTTCTGAGGGCAGGTCCCTGTGCAATTGCATCAGTCACATGCCTAGGAATCTGGTTCTCACTGGGATCCTCAAATTACTTTCATGAAACATAATGCCTTGGCAAAATGTCATCTCTCTGCACTGAAGGATGCTAAAGAGACATTCTGGTGTCTATTCAGGCCTGTGTGGTATCTAAATTGAAAGATGTTGCTATTGCTAACACTGCTGATCCTTGACACGTGTGCATGACCAAGAAAAGAAAAAAAAAATTGTGAAAAACAACACTCCTTTTCATATTGCATTAAGGTAAAGCTAGGTATGTGTTAGAGCCTATTGTTAATGTAATTCAAGCTTCTTAGCCCTTTCGAGGACTTTTGCCAGGGCAAAAAGGTTAAATAAAATGGTCATCTTGGTGGCAAGTGCCAGAATTATTCTTAGGGAACAAGCTGTTTTTTTTCTTTCTTTATGAACAAAGTTCAATAGACTATTACGGTGTGAAAAAAATAGCCCCAGATTCTATCTGGAAGGTAAAGACAAAAAAAAAAAAAAAAAAAGGAAATTCTTTTAGGCCCATAATTTTGAGTTGTTTCAATTGCCGTGGGGCAGACTTGCTCTATCCATCTTCTCAAACCTTTAATAAAATCTGCTACACACATAAATGCTTTGTGTGATGAATTTTTCTTTTTCTTTTCCTTTTTTTTAAAGTAAATTAAAGAAAGGGGCTATTTCCCTTTAGGATTCGTGAGGTACAGAATAGAAACAGCACATGTAAGAGAGAACAATGTTCAGTCAGCAAAGTTCAATGAGTAAGAACCTGGGCTCTGGGTTTGCAGTATCCAGGGCCAAATTACCTGCAGTGGAATCTCAGGTCTAATGCTCACCAGCTATGTGATCTCGGGAAGTTGTTATCTTCTCTGTGCTTAAGTTTCCTTGATAATAATAATAGTCCCTTATAAGGTTGTTGTGAATTATTGTCTGCAAAGCTCTGAGGAAAGTGCCTGGTTCAGAGTCAAAAACGTATGTGCTAGCTATTATTATTAATATTGGTCTATAAACTACTTTAATCTTGACAAGGACCATGAAAAGCACAGAAATGTTGGGGAAGGCATTGTATCAGCCTGATCCAGATTTAAGAGTCTAGGTGACTGCACTGGACATTGTGGTTTTTCCAGGTTGAACTCTTCCTACTTGGGTCCATAATGTTTTGACATGGCCATTTTGGTGAGGTCATTTTGATAAGGCTGTTTTGGCATAGACTGAAACAAATCATTAAACACCTCCCCCACTTTTTAAAATGCACTAAAGTTAAGGGACCATCTTTAATCTCTACCATGCACCCTGTCCTTCCTGATTTTCACTCCATCCTTTCTTCATTGCTCCTTCAGCCATAGAATCTGTCCTGTTTGGATGTCCACAGCTAGCCCACATGCTTAAATTTGCTTTCTTACAGTTTATTTCTTCAGTTTGTTTTTGTAACATTTCTTCTAGCTTGTTTGTCATCCACCGTTTTCTTCCCCCAATAATTCAGTGCTTGTTTAAGAGCTCTGCCATTATTCTTCTGCTCTTAGCATCTTGTCCAGGGAGGCTGGTGTATCAGTATCACTTTCACACTACACATCTGCCAAGAGAGGTCATTCTTAGTGTCCCTATTGTGCTAGTAAGAGAGGGAATCTCTGTATGGATCCTGCCTCTAGGCCGAGTGGTAAATATCAATGCCGTAAGTACAAATACTTTCCCACAAGAAAGAATTTATAGAGCAGTTAACAAAATCACAGTTCAGTTGTCCCAGAATAGTTTATGAATTATGGTGATGAACCATTTCTAAAAGCTAAATAATTATAATGCTAGCAACAATTATCATGATAGCAATGATAAAAGCTAATATTAATATTTATTGGACATTTATATGCCAGGCTCTAAGTATTTTACATGAACTAACTTATTAATTGTCATAGCAATCTTATGAAGTAGGTATTTTTTTTCTATTTCTACAGATGATTGAACTCTGAGATTCCTGAGATTTGGTCCCATGTTTGCAAAATGAGAGGGCTGATTTTCTATGATTCCTCTCAACTCTAAGGGTAAGAATTACCTGGCAAGGGAATGCGGTGGTGTTGTACCCTAAACGATGGTCTTCCGCCTTGCACTTTGGAAGACCAAGGCAGGAGGATTGCTTGAGGCCAGGAGTTTGAGACCAGCCAAAAAATTAAAAAATAAAATACTAACCGAGTGTAGTAGTGCACACCTGTAGTCCCAGCTACTTGGGAGGCTGAGGCAAGAGAATCACTTGAGCCTGGGAGTTTGAGGTTGCTGTGAGCTATGATGATGCCACTGCACTCTAGCCTGGGTAACAGAGTGAAACTGTGTCTCAAAATAAATAAACAAACCCCCCAACACACAGTGGTCCTTAGACCTTGGCATGTATCAGAATCATCTAGAGGGCTTTTTAAAAAACATGTTGCCAGTCCTCACTCCCAGAGTTTCTGATTCAGTGGGTCTTGATATTGCTTTAGGATTCGCATTTCTACCAAGTTCCCAGATGATGCTGATGCTGCATTGGGCTGAGCCCAGCAATGGGAGGCTGTGAAGTCATTTAGGACTGGGAGAACCCGAGGAAGGAATCTATGGCAATAGAATCACCTCTCATGTAAATCTGCAAACTTCAAGGCCAGAGATTTTTATATATACAGTCATGCACCGCATAATGACGTTTTCGTTAACAATGGACGGCATATACCAGCAGTCCCCAACCCTTTTGGCACCAGGGACTGGTTTCATGGAAAACAATTTTTCCATGCATGTGGGAAGAAGGCGGGGGCAGCGGAGCTCTGTGGCCTGGTCCCTAACAGGCCACAGACCAGACCGGTGCTGGTCTGCAGCCTGGGAGTTGGGGACTGCAGGCATGTACAATGGTGGTCCCATAAGATTATAATGGAGGCAAAAAATTCTATCACCTAGTGGTGTCATAGCCATTGTGATGTCATACTGCAATGCATTACTCAGGTGTTTGAGGCGATGCTGGAGAAAACAAACCTACTATGCTGCCGGTTGTATAAAAGTATAGTACATACAATTATGTATAGTACAGAATACTTGATAATCATAATAAATGACTGTTACTGGTTTATGTATTTACTATACTATACTTTTTATTATTTTAGAGTGTACTCATTCTACTTATTAAAAAAAAGTTAACTGTAAAACAGCCTCAGCAGGTCCTTCAGGAGGTGTTCCAGAAGAAGGCATTGCTGTCATAGGATATGACAGCTCCATGTATGTTACTGCCCCTGAAAACCTTCCAGTGGGATAGATGTGGAGGAGGAAGACAGTGATATCGATGACCCTGACCCTGGATAGACCTAGGCTAATGTGTGTGTACATGTCTCAGTTTTTAACAAAATTTTAAAAAGGAAAAAAAAAGTTAATAAAAAATTTAAAATTTTAAAAATACAAAAAGCCTACAGGATAATTATGTAAAGAAAGAAAATAATTTTTTACAGCCATACAATATATTTGTGTTTTAAGCTAAATGTTATTACAAAGGAATCAAAAAATTAAAAATATTAAAAAGTTTATAAAGTAAAAAAGCTATGGTAAGCTAAAATTAATTTATTATTAAAGAAAGAAATTTTTTAATCAATTTAGTACAGCCTAAGTGTACAGTGTTTATAAAGTCTACAGTAGTGTGCAGTAATACCCTAGGCCTTCACAATCACTCTCCACTCACTGACTCACCCAGAGCAACTTCTAGTCCTGCAAGCTCCATTCAAGATAAGTGCCCTATATAGACGTAACATTTTCTCTTTTGTACTGTATTTTTACTGTTCCTCTTCTGTGTTTAGATACGTTAAAATACATAATACTTACCATTGTGTTCATGCAATAACAAAATCACCTAATTATGCATTTCTCAGAAAGTATCACTGCCATTAAGCAAAGCATTACTATATATATTTTTTTATTTAACTGGAATAAGAAAAACATTTTTTACTTCTTTGTCAAATTTAGAAAGTATGTATATTTGTGTCATGCCAATCCTGCTTTTTAATAGATTTTTTTAAAGGAGCAGTTTAAAGTTCATAGCAAAATTGAACAGAAAGTACAGAGTTCCCATCTACCCCCTGTCCCCACACATGCACAGCCTCACCCATTGTCAACATCCTGCACCAGAATGGTGCATTTGTTTCCATTGATGAACCTATATTGTCACCCAAAACCCGTAGTGTACATTAGGGCTCACGTTTGGTGTTGTTCTTCTATGGGTTTGAATAAATGTATAATGACATATATCATAAATCCTACTTAAAAATAAATTAGTTATTAAATAATCAAATTTTTATATTTTTCTTTGCTTTTGTGGAACATGTAGTTTTCCTCAGAGGTAAAATAATATTCATTTTGCTGAAATGATCCATCTGTTCCTGCTTCTACAGCCCCACCACCCCACATAAAATTTTTTTCCCTTTTTTGAAAGTTAAGAAAGGGGCAATAAAAAGATCTTATTGGCTAATTTAAATTTTTTTCAAAGTTAGGAAATTCCCAACAAAAGATGCCCTGCTTCAGATTTCAATGGCAAATCAACCGTGGGATTAAGTGGATTAGTGTAAAAAGCTTTCTCAAAAAGAAAAAGAAAATCCACTCTTATTTTTCTCTGAGTGAATGTGTCTGTGATTTCAACGGCCCTGGCGGTACCAGTGTGAAGCAGCCACCGCACAAATGGTAACAGCTGTCCTGCAACCCCAGGGTAGACAGAGAGTGGACACACAGCGCACAGCTCTGAGGCTCCTTGTCTCTGTGATTGCCTCTGTTGGAGGCGGTGGACATGTCCTTCAAACAAAGCTACCCTTCAATATATCAGCAATATTTGAAAGGCAGCATGTTATGGTGGAAAGAGCTAGAGGCTTTTGGGTTCAGTCAGGTCTGGGTTTGAATTCTGGCCCCAACACTTGGGCAGGTTCTTTAATTTCTCAGAGACCATTAAAATGGTGGACACGACAAAACCAACCTTCTTGGGTTACTGTGAAGCTTAGCAATGAGCTGAAAAAAATACCAGCAAGTGAGTAATATTATCATTATTGCCAAAACCACTTCATTAAAGCAGCCATTCAGCCTTTCCACAAAGATATCTATTCATTCATTCATTTTTGAATTCATTCGTTCTTCATTTTTATCCAGTTCTCGGGGGCACCACAGAGTATCAAGAGCTCTGTTTTGCTACTGTAGTTCCTTCTCCGTAATGACTGCACTAAGCAAGATTTAAACATGTAATGATTTGGATGGCTATGAAAATATAAGTATAGTTATGACATTTTATTTTTACTTTTTAAAAAGTTAGATAGCTAGAGATATATTGGGAGACAGAGGGAGGAATAAGAAATAAAACCTGTGCTTAAGAGTCTTTTAACAAATTCATAAAGAGGGATGCTTCTCAAATATTTTCTTGACTTAATATGTTTACAAAATCTGAATGTTATCTCATGAATCAGTTGTATTGTTATTATTTTTGTTGCTGCCACATCTAGTTTGATCAGATATCCCACTCTCTCATCAATTTTTAAAAGGACAAAGAATAAAGGTTTGAGTTTAGAAATAAAGGACTATCAAAATAATGAGAGATGATAATAAATAAAAAAGAAATTCTCTTTTTTTTTTTTTTGAGACAGAGTCTTGCTCTGTTGCCCAGGCTAGAGTGAGTGCCGTGGCGTCAGCCTAGCTCACAGCAACCTCAAACTCCTGGGCTCAAGCAATCCTTCTGCCTCAGCCTCCCAAGTAGCTGGGACTACAGGCATGTGCCACCATGCCCGGCTCATTTTTTCTATATATATTTTTAGTTGTCCATATAATTTCTTTCTATTTTTAGTAGAGACGGGGTCTCACTCTTGCTCAGGCTGGTCTCGAACTCCTGACCTCCAGCGATCCACCCGCCTCGGCCTCCCAGAGTGCTAGGATTACAGGCGTGAGCCACCACGCCCGGCCAGAAATTCTCTTTTTTAAAAAAATCTGAGAAGCTTTCCTCCAGCTTCACAGTTAAATATCACATATATTTGCTCTTTTAGAATAAGGAATTTTAAAAATGTAGTTCTATTTTAGTTGTTTTTTCTGATCCTAGCTTAACTATACCTCACACTGGCTCTCTAATTACCTAGATGAATATGAGCAGTAAAAGGTTGTGCATTCTAAAAATATTTACCATGTGACTAATAATGTCATTTGCCATGTCTTGGTAATTATGGGAGGGAATCCAAAGTGGACAGAAAATGAAATTGTGTCAGAACTCTCCACTATCACCAAATCTAGGACAAATGAGAGCTTGCCGTTTGTATGAAGTATCTTTGTCATTTTCTATGAGAGATCAAATGTCAATTACTCTGAAATCACAAACATGAAAATAACCTGAGTTTAACTGGAGCATTTTCTTTGATATAAACTGATCAGCTGCCGAACTCATGGAATATTTCAGAATGTGGAGTGGCATCAAGGGATTTGGCAGGTCGTGGATTATAGAAATAATGTGTTAATATTATATTATAGTGTTTACCAACAGCTGGGATATTTCTACTTGTTTATAATATTGGAGACCTGAATGGCAATTGCTTTGCGGTGCTGCAAAGACTTTCTAAGTTATGTTCTCAGTTAAGACCTGAGGGATCTGATAGCAACATATGCTTTTTTCCCAGCATGAAACCCAATTATACTTCAAGGACTTATACAAGAAAAAATAATTATTTCTTTTTCAAACTTGATTCAAATCATTATCACAGCTGTCAAGCCTAAAGTGAAAAATATTTCATAAGGTATTATTTTCTTTAAAAGAAAACAAAATGTAATGAATACTATTTACCCCAATTCCCTATTTTTGAAGAAAAAAAAATTTTTGGAAAGGATATTACTTGTATCAACTTAAAGTGGTTTTTATCAAGCATTTAATTAGTCAAAAACAAGAGGGAAATATATTCCATTTAAAGCGTATATGCTTGTGGTTGGTAAAATACAGTTTCACTTAAAATGGTCATCAGATGACCAGTTGTGTCATTGCTGGCGGCCAAAGGAGGGCATTTTGGTGGGTTTGGTCTCAGAGGTGCAGTCAACGAGGGAGCAGTGGTGATTCTAACAGCAGGTGCCGGAAAAGCTTGAGGTCCACCTATCACAGTGCCATTCATTTCATAAATATTTTTGAGTTCTCTCTGCCAGGCACCACACTTTATTGGGCATATAGAGCCGTTGAGGCAAGTCTCTACTCTCAAGCAGCTCACAGCACAGTGAGACAGTCAGATACTATTAGAGCCCTGATAGAAGTTTCTGTGGGAGCCTTGAGTTGGGTGTTCCTAAAGTCCTCGGGGTGGTGGGGAAAGTTTTTTGTGTTTGTTTGTTTGTTTTCAGAGAGGATTCTGAGGCTCAGTGAGATCATATAACCAAAACACAGGCACTGTCTTTCCCTATGCTATGACAACTCCTCCAGAGTGGGGAGGCCTTGTTGGGGCATTAGAAGGTGAAGAAAGTGGAACAGAAGTATATTGAAAAGATTGTAAGAAATAAAATGGAGAGACTGGTTGAATGTTGAGTGTGACTAAGAGGAACAAGTCTGGGTCACTCTGAAGGTAGAACTCTGGCTTGTGCAACTAGGGAGACAGTGACACCATTTACCAAGAAAGGGAAGCAGTGAGTAGGAAACAGAGCAGCAAGGTCATGACCTCTGTTCTAGATCTGTTATGTCGCTGTTGCTTATGAGTCTAGCAGACATTTGGAGCCTATAGGAGAGGAGTCTGGACAGGCAAATGGGTTTCAAAGGTCCTAGGCATGTAAGTGATGGTAGAAGCTGTGGGTGAGGGTGACATTTCCCAGGAAGAGTGTGGAAAGAGAAGTAGTTTGAGGCCAGGATCCTGAGAAACACAGAGGTGGAAAGAGGAAAGGCAGCCAAAAATGACTTAGAGAAGAAATGGTATGCAAAGGAGATAGAGAACTAGAAGTGTGCAGTAGTATAGAAGGAAGGGACATTGGTTTCAAGAATGGTGATTGGTTGATAATAAAGGCTAATAGTTGCACTTTGCATGCCAGGCACTATTCTAGGCACTTTACACAACTGGTCTCTTTCACCTTCACAACAACCCCATGAAGTAGGGGTCATTATTATCATCATTTTATAGCTGTAGTTTGATGCTTGTAGTTAGAAGATAGCAAAGCTGGGATTTGAACCCAGGCAGTCTGACTCAAGAGCCCATGCATTATATTGCATTATACCAAGTGTTTGACTGTTAAAGTTTCCATAAAAGCTTCAAAATGTGATGGGCTTTTTAATCCTACTGCTGTGATCTGAATGCTTTTGCCTCCTCAAAATTCATTTATTGAAACCTAATCCGGCCAGGTGCAGTGGCTCACGCCTATAATCTTGGCACTCTGGGAGGCCGAAGTGGGAGGATTGCTTGAGCTCAGGAGTTCAAGACCAGCCTGAGTAAGAGCGAAACTCCGTCTCTACAAAAAATAGAAAGATTAGCCAGGCGTCCTGGCATAATCCTGTAGTCCCAGCTACTTGAGAGACTGAGGCAGGAGGATCTCTTGAGCCCAGAAGTTTGATGTTGCTGTGAGCTATGATGACACCACAGCACTCTAGCCTGGGCAACAGAATGAGACTCTGTCTCAAAAAAACAAAAACAAAAACAAAATACAAAGACTGTCAGGAGTTCTTTGCAGCCTCCATGTTCTTGTGATTTTCGCCGATTAAGCATCTTGGAGAATGATGCTGTGTAAGGGGCACTTACTCCCGACTATGGCACCTCGTCAGCCTCCCAGTCACCACACAAAGAGAAAGCAATGGGAAGCAAGGATGTGAAAATCTAAAACCTCTAAAAAGAAAAATAAATTGAACCCCCTTGCTCACTCCCCCTGTTCATATTAAAGAAAAGAAAAATAAAAACAAGAAACCTAATCCTCCGTGCAGCAGTGTTGGGAGGTGAATAGATCATGAGGGCAGAGCCGGCCTGAGTAGGATTAATGCCTTTATAAAAGAGGCCCGAGGGAGCTTGTCTGTGCCTTCCATCAGGAAGGATGCAGTGAGAAAGTGCCATTTATGAAGCAGAGAGCAAGCCAGACACCAGATCTGGTGCCTTGATCTTGGATTTCCCAGTCTCCAGAACTGTGAGCAATAAAATTCTGTTGTTTATAATTAATTATCCAGTCTATGATGTTTTTTATTATGGCAGCTCAAATTGGCCAATAAACCTACCTTTTGCTTTCGGTACATATTTTTTTTTCTTTTAAGGTTAACCTTGAAATTCTTTTAGGCCATATTTCTCCAGTGTAAATTCCTGGGGAGTGGTTTGTTAGATTGTCCAACCACAAATCCTTAATATGATATCTAGTCTATAACAAAGCCTTGTTGAACGAGTAAATGAATGTGCCTCACCTGGACAACTACCTGTGGTGTTTTCAACACATTACTTTCATAACCGGATCATACCACACCACACCATGCCATGGTAGCCAGTTTCCAAGGTGTCCATAATGATACTTGTTTTCTAGAATCTATGTCCTTCTATAATCTCCTACCTTCAAATGTGAGCTGGACTTAGGATTTTCTTTCTAATGAATGGCATATGACTTGGAGATGAGGCCATACCAGGCAGTGTGGCATCTTTCTCTCTTTCTTTTGCATCACGTTCTCTGAGGGAACCCATGCTGTGAGCTTGTCCTTGGAGAGGTATACATGGCAAGGAACTGAAGCCTCCTACCAACAGCTGCGTGAGTGAGCTTGGAAGTGGATCTTCTAACCCCAGTCAAGTCTTCAGAGATTTCAGTCCCAAATGACACTTGATTTAAGGGAACAAACTATCTAGGTTTTTCAAGTATATTCCCAGTTTTAGCACTGTAATCTCATTTCTGGAGAACTCCTTTGTCATAAGCAAACTAGGATGGTTGGTCACGCTGCCTTGCTTGCAACCCATGGGAATCCCCTGAGCCAGAATCACCCAGTTAAGCTGCTCCCAGATCTCTGATTTTCCAGAACTGTGTGAGATACTAAGTCTTTGTGGTAATTTGTAACTCAGCCATGAATAACTAATATATATACCATAGCATACTATAACAAGAAACCACATTCTGTCTCTACCAAAAAGGACTTGAAGAAAAAAAATACAAGGAGTAGGTTGTAATTTTCTTTACAAAATGTTTAGGAGATTTTTCCAGATTCTACTTTCCTAAATGGCAGAGAATATTTTGTTTTTCTTGTCTCTTAATTTTCATTCTAACTGCAGTGGAGAAATGTTACCAGAATGCCTTCTCATTGGAACAGTAGGAAGCTGTACATGAAAATTAATGCAATTACTACCTATGAATAACCCAAAATGACAAATCCCTAAATCAAATAAAATATAAAATGCTGATGCCTTTTTTTCTATCTTTCACTTCTGTTTCAGTATAGTTCATGGAGAACAGTTTGGATTAATGTCTCATGTTAGGCAGAGCTGGCTTTAGACATCAATAAGATGTTATATTCACCACATTTAGAGGCATGTTTATAGTTTAGAAATGAAGAAAAAAACACTCAGTTTTTGCTTAACAAGTAGATGAATTTAATATTTCACAATGTAGTAATAAATTTGACTTCTTAATATTGTGCCTTTTTTTTTTCTGGTAGGCCTAAAACATTTAGGGATTACACATTATTTTATGTGAAGCTTTGGCTACCAGTATATAAAATAATTTGGTGATACTAAACTCTAGCAATATTGTCTAAATATCTAACATACAGCTTTTGTATTAGTGGTACCTATGTATTATGTTACTGCAAAATATTAATTAAATACAATATAACTGCCTTTTCAAGTTCAGACCAGCCACAAATAATCTAAAGCAGTATGAGTATATATATATTTTTGGTTTCATTTTATCAAGAAGGACAAAAATGGACTCTCTACCTATAATTGTCTACATGTATGAACTTTATTCCATTAAGAAATCATGAGCCTTTAGAAGCTGTTATTTAAGATGGTGTTCTTGATGTCCAAGCTGGGAGACAAATGATTTTGGAGAAAATACATGGAAAATGAAGAGCAAGGCTGGATCCCTCTGGCATTTGAAGGGACACAGGAGCCTGGAGAGTCTGGAAGTTGCGTTTCATGAAGGTACTTTGAATTGAGGATACCTAGTGGATAACAGTGGAATATAAATCACCAAATGCTAATATTGCAAATTAGAAAACAAACCAGTTTAGGTGGAACAATCTAATGAGTTGTATCTAGAATCAAGTATTTAAGACAATTTGTTGAGAAATTCTTTATTCTTACAGTTTAAATAAAAATTAGCAATATTTAACATAAGCTTTAACAGCAACAAAAAAAACCCCACATTATGCAGATTAAAAAAATCAGTAAACTTTCTTGTCTGTAAAACTAGAAAAGTTTCTAAATTTAAAAAAGTACTGTTCTTTCTTGTAGTATTTCCTTCTTGCCCCCATCTCTCAGGGAAGGCATATTAGATTTGGTCATCCACAGACTGCTGTATTTCTTCTGTCATTTTTTGGGTTAAAAGCTCAGCCATTCAATTTTTCCCTTTCTGTCATTTTTATACAGTGGATAGTAATTATTTGACTTGTTTTGTTTTTATCTCTTGAAAACTCTTGGTTTCTTTTTCAGATCTTTTTCGATAGTTCTTCCGTTGTCTATGCTTCTTTGCCCTTGTCTTAAAAAGTATTCACATCCTATACCCTGAAACTTCCAGTTTCCGCACACTTAATCACTCCCTGTGAAACATGCCCATTGTAACCTTCATCGCCTCTGACCTGCAGCATCCCAGATGTTTCCTGTGAGACAAATTCCAGGCACTAACTTGTGCGTTACAGGAAACTTTGTTCTATTTTTCTAGAGTTAAAAATGCTAAAATAATGTAAAAATGCACTATGTTATCTCTTCATTATTAGAAGGGTGGTTCCCATCCTTTCAGATTTTCCTTCTTTTTTGGGGGGGGGACTAACTTTCTATCCATTCGCAGCACTTGCCACCACTCTACTAGAGACGGGATAGAGATTAGACACATAGGTAAAACTTGGACCTACTTACTGGCTTCTCCAATGACAAATTTTAGAATGGAAGGACATGGAAATTAAGGGACACATTTGATTTTGTCATCTATTGGAGGAAACTTGTTCACAATTTTCCACAATGGGAACTATTTTAATATTATTTTTCAAATGTAATTTGATAGGCATATTTAGATCTGGATGTATTTGATATTCTGCAAATCTGTAACACTTCAGACAAAATCATGAGGTTGAACTGTTAAAGGCAACTCAGTAGGAAATGATGATAAAATCATTCGTCACACTCCCCAGCTCGGTGGAAAGAAATAACTTCATAAATGAGACGGATACATTGCTACAAGCCCAGTCAGCACGAAGCCAACCTGCCATTCTATACTCACTCATTCAACAAATATTTGTGAGAGTCGACACTATGCCAGGCACTATGCTGTAGACCAAGGATGAGTGTGCAGGGGAGATATGTAAGGCATTGTGAAGCCACGGAGGAGAGATATCCAACTCAGCCTGGCGGTGGGGAGTGCTGCTTGTCCAAAAAGCTTTAGGAGATTATATTTAGCTCATTCACAAAGAATGAGTAGGAGTAAGGCGGGTAGGGGGTGTTGGTAGATGTGAGGGGACGATAAGAACAGGTAGGAAGGGAGAAAGTCTGAGCAAAGGTGAGGGCAAGGAATTGAATGCTGTATGGGAAACTACAGGCATTTTGAGGTTTCCAAAATATGAAGTGGAGTGCTGAAAAATAAAAGGCATGAGGTTGGGTGGCAGGAAATGAGGGCATGAGGTGGGCAAGGGGCCCTGTCCTTCCCTGTCAGGGAGCTTCATTCTGGGGACATAGGGCTCTATTAAAGAGATGGACATTTTAGTTATAACTCTTTTGGGTGGTAGAAGATGAAATGCATGTAAATGAGGCTTTTGAGAAGGTTGCTACAGTGTCTAAGGAGAGTCAAGATCCTTAGTTATGATAGCAGTAGTTGCTGGTAATAAGGATAGGTTTTAGAAGTACTTGGAAATAAAATCATCAAGACAATGTGATGTCATCATTGATTACATACAAGGATTGAGGGAGATGGCAGAATCAAGAATAGCACCCAAGTTTCTTGTTTAAGTATTTGCTTGAATGGCATTATCATAAACTAGAGAATAAAGGAATAAGTATAAACTTAAGGGGGAAATTGATGATTTCATCTTTGGACACATTGAGTTGGAAGTTTTGCTCTTATTCTGGTGTAGCTATCAAGACTTTAGGTCAGCATATGAATCAGTATCTCTAGTGGGAGGTCTGGACTGAGAGTTGAACTTGGAAGCCATTAGCAAGCATCTCGTCCTTGGACTACAAGTGTGCATAAAAGCACACAGGGAGAGAGCGTAGGTGGGGAATGGTGAGAGAAATCAGTGTGCCTGGGCAATATTGAATGGTGGTGCATAGAGTAGAGGCAAAAGCAGGACTCAGAGAAATAGGAGGAAAACCAGGAAGAGGTACTGGCATGGAGACCAAGTCAGGACAGATTTAAGGAGCAGGAGGTGGTCAATGGGAGTGTAGGGCGCACGTATGAGAAATATGGGGAAGGGGATAAGAAATTGGAAAGGTAGGACAGAAGAGTCAGATCAAAAGAGAAGTTTCTTTCTTTCTTTTTTTTTTTTTTTTTTTTAATGTTTATCAGGAGAGTCTTACATGTGTTTAAAAACTATTGGGAAAAGAAGACCCAGAAGAAGGAGCCAGTAACTGATCCAATCCTTCAGTGTCTCGGATACACTCTCCGACCTTGTGTAATTTCACAGAAGACAGAAACTCAGAAACCTGGACCTTGACAGAGCTGGAATCAGGTTGATCCAGTTTTGCCAACCACAGATACTCACCAGCGAAATATGTTGTCTTTCTGGTTAGCACGTTGCTTGGGGGTGAGTTGGGTAATTAAATGGATTAGTTGAAGAAGTATGATCTAACTCTTTCATGTCTATAGAACACATGCCAGGGTCTTAGAAAACAAAGATCAGATGGAGATTTAGGAAGGAGAATAGGCGGAGGTGGTAATAAAAAACTGAAAGCAAATGCTTATCGTGAGTAAATGAATTTAAAATTGAATGTGCTCTTTAGCATGAAAGTTTTTGAATGAAGCAAAGTAGTCTTGCCCTTAACATGGATAATTGCGAGCTGCTGGCTCCTACCCCACGCTTTCACCTGATTTTCAAAATAAATGTTCAACCTTGTGACTCCGTCTGGGCACAACTTTCTTTCCTTTCCATATAAAAAACAAAGTTTAAGTCTTCGAATAATAATTCTGGACACATTTAGGTGTCAAGCCCAAGGAATGCAAATGACACTGGGTTACCCATGTTTGGATAGAGCCTGACGAAGATTAAAAAAAATGAGGACTTTTTTTTCATTGTGAATTAGACTAATATTTGATAGTTTTTTGTTATGGTGTCTAGGCAGGCCTTTAAGCCTTTAAGGGTATTTTTTCTGTGTTATTTTTATGCAGAAGTATCACTCTTTACCTGTGGTAAATGTGTTCCTAAAAAATTGGTAAATAAAATCTTATTTAACTGTAGTATAAGAGCTATCTAAAGAAATCCCATAGCAAATCCTTTTGTAAACCCAAGGGACATTTTTAAATGTATCATTTAGAAGGTAGGCATTTATGTGAATCAGGCTTTGTCAGATGGGAATGGGAGTACATCTAACAGTAGACAAAGTCCTAACATAGACAAAATCAGAGAACTTTCGTTGGAGCTGCCTCCAAATTCACTTGAGTGGGTCAAGCCCTGATTAGCAGGAATAGGTCCTGAAGATCAGGGCTGAGGTCTCTTTCATCCCAGGGCACCTCTGCTGAGCTGTTGGAGGATAAAAGAAGCAAATTGCCCCAGGGCATCTGTAAGGTGAACTGAACTGGAGCAAATATAGTCTGGAGGACAGATGAGCCTCAAACATAACAGCCTGGACGCAGATGCTAAACCACCGTAGCACAGAGATCAGTCTGAAGTGCAGTCAAGAGAAGGGCTCTTGGGCAAAGATTCAAGGATGATCCCACAACATAAGGGGCTGGCTGAGGAGCAAATAGGGACAGTTTCTGCAAACATCAGGCATACTAAAAAGGGAATTGATGGGATTCTTTGATTCCTACAATCTATAAATGCCACTTTCCCCACCCCCAAACAGGCTCTGTCACCCAGGCTGGAGTGCAGTGCTGGGGTCATAGCTCACTGTAACCTAAAAGCTATCCTCCTGCCTCAGCCTCCTGAGTAGGGACTACAGGGATGTGCCATCACACCTGGTTAATTTTTAAAAAAATTTTTATAGGGACAAGGTCTCACTATGTTGTTCAGTCTGGCCTTGAACTCCTGGCTTCAAATGATGCTTCCACTTCAGGTTCCCAAAGTGCTGGGATTACAACCATGAGCCACTGCACCTGGCCTCCTAAATGTCACTTCTAGTGTGTGTCTTAGTAAAGTTAGTTATCATGTACTCTAACAGCAATATTATGTTGCTAAATTTTATGAGCACAATTGTTTTTCACTTGTCTATTACTGCCTCTACCAACTCTTTTCCCAGTTTTTCCAATTGCCCTTCCTTTTCTCTACGTTTATTCTTTGCATAGTGTCATCTTCTGTCAGATATCACTGTGACATGCCTTTGGTCAGCACACTCTCTTTTGGGCATGATTTATCTTATTCCCCCAGTCCCCTTAAAATATATACCGTTTGGAGAGAAATACCACACATCTTCATCCATTGGCATGTAGACTTTCAGTGATACCCTGATTTGGGTGCTCATTCTGGTTTTTCAGTCTTTACAGAATAACAAAACAATATGTTTCCCATGCCTTAAAATGAATAAAGGACTTTCTCATTCACCAGTCTATTCGTTTTCACCATTATCCCAAGAGGAGTTGTTATGAAGGACTAAGACTCTAGAAGATCTGCAACACTGAGCAGGTGGACCAACAACTAATATGTCCATTGAATGTTCTCTTAGGAAATCATTTAGGATAGACCCTCAAGTGAATTTAACAAATTTCTTTTTTCTTTTCTTTTTTTTTTTTTTTTGAGACAGTCTCACTTTGTTGCCCAGGCTAGAGTGCCGTGGCATCAGCCTAGCTCAGAGCAACCTCAAACTCCTGGGCTCAAGCGATCCTCCTTGTCTCAGCCTCCTGAGTATCTGGGACTACAGGCATGTGCCACCATGCCAGGCTAATTTTTTCTATATATATATTTTTAGTTGTCCATATAATTTCTTTCTATTTTTAGTAGAGACGGGGTCTCGTTCTTGCTCAGGCTGGTCTCGAACTCCTGAGCTCAAATGATCCACCCGCCTCGGCCTCCCAGAGTGCTAGGATTACAGGGGTGAGTCACTGTGCCTGGCCAACAAATTTCCATAGTTAGTTTGAAACAACCAGAAGGAGAGTGGAAAAACAAGTGACTTAAGAAAGAAGAAAAGCAACAGTAGCAGCAGTAGTAGCAACATCTTCCACTATTACTCAGGTCCCTGGACAAATGCCTGCTGATTACAAGGCACTATAGAAACCAACCCTCAACCATTTCCCAAGTTTTAGGTGAAGCTCTTTAAAGAGTCTGACAATACAACGAGGTGAATGCATATGCTGCGTTTATTTAGACTTGGGCAGGGAAACGACAGCTGGGCCTGGCTTGTGTGGCATTTAGTAGCTTTAAGGCCCCTGAGTTAATTAATATGAGGCTTGCAATTGTGCTTGCACACACGCACACACCAACACATATGTACAGATGGTCTTCTACTTAAAATGGTTCAATTTAGGATTTTTTGACTTTCTGACGGTGCAAAAGTGATATGCAATCAGTAGAAACTGTACTTTGAGTACTCATACAACCATTCTGCTTTTCACTTTCAGTATCTTCAGTAAATTACATGAGATTTTCAGTCTATTATAAAATAGGCTTTGTGTTAGATTACTTTGCCCAACTTCAGGCTAAGGTAAGTGTTCTGAGCACATTTAAGTTACGCTGGGCTAAGCAATGATGTCTGGTAGGTTAGGTATATTAAATGAATTTCTAACTTAAGATATTTTCAATTTACAATGGTTTTATTGGCCTGTAACCCTGTTGTAAGTGAAGGAGCCCCTGTACATAACGAAGTGTATGTAAATACACAAATCTATTTAGTGAAAAGGTGGTGTCAGTTTAATTAATTATGAAACAAATTCTCAGGAAATTACTATCTCCTGAAATCCCACCACCTTGAAACTGTTGATTTTGGCCGCAGTCAAGTTGGTTATGAAATCCCTGATGGTGTCCAGGCTAGAAGTAAATAGCTCGTGGAAGCTGTGTGCTCATTAGTCAACACGAATGCGTATCTGAAGTGTGTCGAGGGGCAGTGGGAGCTCCAGTGGTTACATCTCCAGGTGCAAAATCTCTTTAGCTCCAATAGTAGTGCTGATCTGGAGCATAGTTTCTGTTCAGGTAAAACTGAGCTTCACGTCTAGGTGCCTCCTTGGGGAAACCTCATTATTGGGGCTGTTGTCACTGCTCAGCACCCACTGCCAACCATGGAGTTCCGGGCAGGATGGTAACACTCTTTATCTTCCTAACTTACAAAGGCTGCAAGGAGAGAGCCGATAGATGTGTGCACAAAGTACGCTTCAGGGATGAGGGAATCTGAAAACAAGTAATCGGGTGACAAAAACATCAAGACAAATTAATAACTTAACTTTCAAGCATGCACAACAGTAGCAGCCTACATAGAGAAATTCCATTTTGAAGACAGATTCCAGGTTTATATCACAATTCTTTTATTCTGATCTCTGAAAAGGAAAATCTACCTTGGTTTCTAAATCTAGTGCCTAGAAGAATATAAACACATAAGCATATTCATTGTTAGATTAGGAAACAGGAACTACTAAGTTATGTTTGTCATAGGACTAGACTAGATTGGCTCACAGACTTTCAGGAACTCATAGGAAAGACAATGAAATGCTGCTACGCACTCTCCTGTATGCGCAGAGCAACTGAAACTCTCATTTTTATTGCTTGTAGGAATATAAAATGGTACATTTCTTTGAAAACTGGCAGTCTCTAATAAAAAGACACTCTATGACTAATCCATTCCACTTTTTTTTTGCATTTTAAAATATTAAGGGGGTACAAATGTTTTTGTTAC
Organism: Eulemur rufifrons; assembly: GCF_041146395.1. Lineage (NCBI taxonomy): Eukaryota > Metazoa > Chordata > Mammalia > Primates > Lemuridae > Eulemur > Eulemur rufifrons. The sequence continues at coordinate 66,109,801 of NC_090997.1, read as the reverse complement.
ATGGATAGCTTTTATAATGTTTGAGTCAGGGCTGTTAGTGTGCCCTTCATCTGAATAGTGTTCATTGTACCTGTTTGTTTTTACCCCTCTCCTCCTCCCCCTCTGCCCTTCCTGATTTCCAATAACTTTTACTTCCCTCTGTGCCCATATGTACCCATCAATTACTTCCAACTCATTAGAAAATATATATGGTGTTTGTTTTTCTGAATTCCTGAGCTACTTCACTTAGGATAATGGTCTCCAGTTCCCTCCATATTGCTGCAAAGGACATTATTTCATTTCTTTTTATGGCTGAGTAGTGCTCCATGGTGTGTGTGTGTGTGTATATATACCACATTTTGTTAATCTACTCATGAATGGATGGGCACTTAGGTTGATTCTACATCTTTGAGATTGTGAATTGTGCTGCAATAAACATTGTAGTGAAAGTGTCTTTTTGATAAAATGACTTGTTTTCCTTTGGGTAAATACCCAGTAGTGGGATTGCTGGGTCGAATGGTAGGTCCACTTTTATTTTTTTAAGGAATCTCCATAGTGCTTTCCATAAAGGTTGTACTAACTTGCAGTCCCACCAACGGTGTATAAGCATTCCTTTCTCTTTGCATCCACACCAGCATCTATTGTTTTTTGACTTTTAAATAAAAGCCATTCTGACAGGCCTAAGGTGATACACATCCATGAAAAGACTTTTATGAGAATAGTCACAGTGGCTTTATTCATAATAGCCCCAAACAGAAATAAGAAAAATGTCCATCAACAGAAGAGTAGATAAACCAAAAAAAGAACTAGAAAAGAATAAACTACTGATACATGCAAAAATCATGTTGAGCAAAAGAATCTTGACACAAGTAGCAGATGTATGAGTTCTATTTACATAAAATTTAAAAACAGGTCAAACTCATCCATGATGATAGAATTCAGAATAGTGGCTACCTGTGGAGGTGGGAGGAATATGAGAGGTATGAAAGGGTCTTATTGACTCTGAAGAGATTGAAGAAACTTTCTGGAGTTGTGAAAATATTCTGTATCTTGACCAGGCTGCATTGGAGTATACTGTGTGTAAAAATTCATCAAGCTGTATAACTAAGGCTTTTTAGTTTACTATATGTAAATTATATCTCAATATCATACTGTAAGCACAAATTTTTTAAAAACGTCGTAAAATATTGTAAGGGAATGGGCAATTATAAAGGAAATTTGTACTGAGTCCTCAGAAGTGGAAGAGGTGGAGAGCACGCATTAGTTTAACCTACATTGTCTTTAGTGTTTTGACTGAGGGCGAGGGAGTTTGTGCATCATTGCTAGGAAGGGTGGGAGGATAGAAATAAAGATAGTTGATAGTGGTATATTGATGCAGATCTGTAACTTAGCCAGCAGGCATGTTAACACAGTTCTGTTTCAGTACCTGAGGGCCACCCAATTTTCATACATCAGGAGATAGCACCTTTTGCAAAGGAGTGTCCTCTAAGGTAGTAGAAGTAATGATGGACACAGGGGATGCTTGTGGGCATGGTGGCTGTCCAGTATAATCCTGGGAAAAGTTATACTATGCCCCATGGCTTTGGACTTGTTCCAGAATATGTGTGAGAACCCTTGCTGAGGGTACTCCTCAAATATATCTTTGGACATGGATTTTATTTTAAAGAAGCCTAAAATTCCACACAAAAAAGTGAGAGACTGAGTCAGAGATATTGGGTATAAAGATTATTGTTACCTCAGCTATTTTCAAGGGGGTTGAATCTGGGAGCTTTGGGTTACATTAAAAAGAAGATAGCATGGGCATATTTGTATATATGTATGTGCTCTTGGGCCCCAAATTCAAAGTTTAATGAGTTTGACTAGGTTTGAATGTCAATTTTATTGCTATTACCTGTAAGCAGTTAGAATTTAACTTTCAGTTTCCAGACTTTCAAAATAGTAGAGGAGAGCTTGCCAGAAATTTTGTGAAATCCCATAGAAAGTCCAGCAGTAGCTGCCAAGAGATCGAATCTCCATGGCATCCAATAGCTAGCTTAGTAGGAGGGGGTCTCCAAGTAGAGAAAGGCTTTCTTTGGGAAAGTCTTTGTGAAATTCTCTGAGCCATCTAGAATGCTCAGACTGAGAGAGAGGTTGCCACCCACACAGTGGTTTAACAGCACCTTGCCAAGATAAAAACAGAAACTTTCAAAAAGCCTATTTCCCCATAACAGAAAGGATTTGCAAATAAGAAGTGACGCGTACCCATCAACTCAATTAACCTTCCCAAAGCAAAAGGGCAGAGGATTTGCCCTAATGTGGATTTTCTATTTTATAATCAGGTAATAAATTATACTTAACAAATGAAAGTTTAGCTTGACATCAGTCTGAAGGTAGGAGTGGCAATGTCTAGGGTGTCAGATTTAAAATATTAAAATTACTTATATTTATAATAGAAGATATAAAAGTCATAGGGAAGCAAAGTACTATTTCTTTCAATTTTAAATTTAGAAAACATTCCAATTTTACATTTTTCTCAGCAGAAAAATAAATTTTATTGAAACAGTTGAAAACTTAAGAGAAGATACTGTGATGTAGTGGAAATAACAAAGACATCGGAGCCAGACAGACCTGGGTTTGAATTTTGTCCTACCAGTGACTAGGGACTCTCAATCAGCACAGGTCAGGTTAGTATGTACAGCTGCCAGATCTCAGCAGCTGACCACAAAGGTTTATTTCTTACTCACATTAAGTATCTTATTAAGTTGGCTATCGTTCTACTTCCTGTTTTCTTTATTCCAGAACCCAAAATGAAGAAGCAAATCACCTCTTGTTGTTGTTGAGGACATTGTTGGCCCCATGGGAGAGGGAGAAAAGAGGTCCTGTGGTGGACAATGTGATGTTTCTGTTCACTGGTCGTTACAAGACACATGGCCAATCCTCAGTCAATGGGTTGGAGTCGTATAACCTTCATGTAGGGAGGGGCCCATTGGAAATGGTGCAGAATATTCTGAATATAATTTATTTTAGTGATCATGTTAAAGTTGGTTCTTTAAATCTTAACTTCCTCAAACTGTAAAACAAGGCTAATACTCTCTGATTCACAGAGAAGTTTCTAGTAAACAGAAATAAATTATCTGACATTGAATGCACTCTGAACAAGTTTAGCTCTTTTTTCCCTCCTTTTGGATGAGTGCTGATGGGCATTACTGTGAATTTCAGAGAATTTAGAAACAAAATAGGTGTATAATCTTAATAAGTTATAATTTCTTCACAACTATCATATTTGTTGGCCACCAGTTTTAACTATGTGCCCTGGAAATCATTACTCTAAAAGAAATAAAAACTTGTCATTTTTCTTGAAAATTTTATTCACCTATGGAAGAAACTAATATTAACAATTGGAATACAAAGTATAATAGTGTTTCCATTAAGTTCCACATATGAGAATATGGAAGGGGCGAATAGTAGTATTATTCCCATTTTATAGTTAAAATGAATTAGTTCAATAAAAGTTTATTTTTAAAGAATTCATCAATTGGTTCATTAAAAAATTTTAAGACTTTTTTCTTCTGATTATTAAGCAGTAGTACACGTATATTATAGAAAATTGAATATACAGGAAAAGATTTAGGAGAAAAATAATCCCCAAGAATACCTATAGTTAATATTTTATTATATTTCCATAGTCTTTGTGTGTGTGTGTGTGTGTGTGTGTGTGTATTTGGTGGTGGTATGGGTTATATTATAATATTGCACAACTGGGATCATAATGCATACAGTTTTTTTTCGTACTTGATTTCTTCACTACTAGTATGTTTCACTTTCCTGTCCATTAAAACACCATTTTTTTGACGACTGCTTAATATCCTTTTATCACATATTGTATATTTCTATATATGAAGCTTCTGTAATGGATATTTCAAGAATTACTTAGCCTTCTCATCTTGATGATCATTTATGTTGTTACATTATGGGTTTTTATTGTTTTTGTTTTGTTTTGCAATCAGTACAACATAGGATTGAACATCTTTGCATGTATATCCTTGTTTGAATTATTTATTTGTTAAGACTAGAATTCTGAAAGAATAATTAGATCAAAGAATATGTTTCTTTTTAAAATACTTGGTACATATTACCAGTTTGTTTTTCGGAAAGTTTTGCCAAAATTTTAATGAATATTTTTTATTTCTTACCATGTGCATAATATGGGTGTGGTGGGGTTGGGAGTAGGTTGGGATGAGGGGATAGAAGTTGGGTTGTAGACATGAATAAGATCTTGAAGAAGATGTGGCCTAGTGAGGAAAAGATGACAAATAATAAGGAGCATTCTGGAAAGAACTGAGGGTAGCCTAAGGCTGAGAGTAGCTAAGGTCAAATTACTAAATGAAACAGTAGCATTTTAAAATCCTGGCCTGGAGGAATGATGCATGGCTTTGTACTGTAGTTGGTTTGGAGGGCAGGGGACAGACTAGTCAGGGGAGTTAGGCCTTTGTGGGCCTTTCCCAAGGTTACAGAGCTCGTTCAGGACCCAGGACCTGGATCTTCTGATCCCATAGTCAGTGCACTTTGTACCACACCACAGTGCCTCTCAAGACAAGGCATGTGCATGACATTAAAGAGTAAAATTACCACACCAGGCATGATGCAATTAAGGAAATGCATGACACAGACACGTGCTTCCTGAGGTAGTGGCTCTCCACTTAGGGACTCAGGGTTAGACTAGGTAGATTTCAAAACAATTACTGAAAATTTGCTTTTTCTTAGTCCATGTGAGCTCCTACCAACTGGCCCATGAACAACTGCTGCCCCTACCTCTGACACAAATCAACCATGTGCAGGTTCTAGCAGGCTGCTGTATTCTCAAAACTGATATTTTTCTTGATACACTCTCTCCCCACCCTCCAATAAGTGTTGTGGATGTGTCTTCTCATGCTCAATGGATAGCTTGGCACTTAGTTACTTTTAAAAAATGAGCATCACTCTGTAACCAGCACTGGTCTAGCTCCTGGAGGTAGAGCTGTGAACATAACAGCAGGGATCTCTTCACAGGGTGTTTACGTTTTAGTGAGAGGAGACAGACAAAAATCAAGAAAGTTAATGAACACAATAATTTCAGGGAGTGACATCTATTATAGAGAAAGTAAAATAGGATGATGTGGTAGTGGTGTGGGATGAGCCATATTTAGGTTGATGGACAGGGCTGGACTCTTTAAAGCTATGTCTTTGAGCTGAGACTGGAACAGTTAGAAGGAACCAACCTTCTCTGAGCTGAGACTGGAACAGTAAGAAGGAACCAATCTTAGGAAGACTGGAGTAGAAGATTCGGTGCAGAAGGAACACCAAGGGCAAAGGCTCTGAATCAGAAACAAGCTTGGCATGCTTAAGAAATAGCAGGAAGGTCCGTGTGGCTGGAAGGTGGTGAGTGAGGGAGAGAAAGGTAAAAGATGATCTTAGAAACATAGGGGTCAGATCCTGAAAGGTCAAGTAAGTCATAATAAGGAGCTTTGATTTTATGTGCATTTCAATAGGAAGATATCCGAAGGCTAAAGAGACCACAGTGAATGTGCTTGCTTGAAAACTAGTAATAATGATAGCAACAATTAAAAATAATGAAAAGTGGTTTGAGCCTTCTTTCCTCCACCCTCATCCTCCTCCAAGTGAGGTGAGAAGGAGATCAAAGAGACCAGAGCACCAGAGGAGATAATAGTATCCGAGGAGGTGAAACTTGTGCAGAGCCCTGAAGTACTGACAGAGTCTGGCCGGGTGGCCAGCAAGGGGCTGGCTGTACCAGTCACCAAAAGAGGGAACCTGGAGAAGGAGCAGGCTCCTGACATAGGATGATGGAGACGACTGACTCGTCTTCGGACATTTTAGGAATGAGCTGTCTATTGGAACCTCCAGATGCATTTTCAGCAGACCTTTGGTAGAACAGTCTGAAACTATGATGAAAAACTTGAGATAGAACTGTAGATTTGGGAGGGGAGTCCCTTTAAACATACTCGGTGCTCAGCATATACTTTTTGCATGTTGTGGAGTAAATGTGGTGAAAAAATATTTAGCAGCAGATTTATTGGAAAAGTGGAATTTCCATGAGGTAGTATTTTAGAAGATATTTGTCATGTGGACTATAGTAACCAACAGAATACATAGTGGCCACTACAGCTTGGGGAGCCCTCTTCCTTACCAATTAGACATGAGGCTATGAGGCTGGCAGTGGAGATCTTCCATTCTGTTGGTGTGAGCTCAAATTGCAATTTGCACTTTAAGAGGCCAGAAAGGTTTTTTTTTTTTTAATGAGTGAATATTTTGACTATGTGAACTCAGGTCTGACACTCGAGGAAAAGAAAATATCATGAGGTGGAGAGAAGCAAAGTGATCGTGACAGTGACAGTGAAGGGCAGGGGTCAACCAACAAAAACCAAGCTCAGCCATGGAGATGAGCTTTGTGGTGCCCATCCTTGGCTGAACCATCTAAAAGGTGAAGCAGAGGCCGGGTGCAGTGGCTCACGCCTGTAATCCTAGCACTCTGGGAGGCCGAGGCTGGCGGATTGTTTGAGCTCAGGAGTTCGAGACCAGCCTGAACAAGAATGAGACCCCGTCTCTACTAAAAATAGAAAGAAATTATATGGAAAGCTAAAAATATATATAGAAAAAAAATTAGCCAGACCTGATGGCGCATGCCTGTAGTCCCAGCTACTCGGGAGGCTGAGGCAGTAGGATCGCTTGAGCCCAGGAGTTTGAGGTTGCTGTGAGCTAGGGTGATGCCACGGCACTCTAGCCAGAGCAACAGAGTGAGACTCTGTCTCAAAAAAAAAAAAGAAAAAGAAAGAAAAAAAAAAGAAAAGGTAACGCGGAGATTTTGTTCAGAGTGAACAGACTGTGTGTGGTCTTTGTTCTAATAACTGAAACAAAGGAGAGCTCGACTATGATAGACAGCAATATGATAAAGACAGCTTTGAAATCTTTTGAACAATGTTCCTTTAAATAATATATGTGATGCTGCCTTCCTAAAACCTTGTACTTATATTAATTTTTATTCTTTTGAATGATGTCTCTAGAATGGTAGATATGTCCCTAAATATTGAAAATAAATTTTACTAAATAAATTGGCATTACAACCATTTTGTATTATTGCTATGTTTTGTCTATTTATGTTCACTCTGTAATTTGTGATTATCCATGATTTCCTTCTCACTGTTATTCTGGGTAAAGTCAGCAATGGATATAGTAATCGTAGTTAGGGGAACGGATAGCATTAATCAGGGCAACTCTATAGAGTAGTGATTCTTAGCCATGGCTGTGCATGAGAATCATCAATCAGTGAGAGATTTATTTTATTTTATTTTCATATTGATATCTGAGCCCACGCCGGATTAATGGAAACAAAGTCTCTGGGAATGGGGACCAGGCATCAGTAATTAAAAAAAAAAAAAATCTCAAAGGTAATTCCAATATGAAATCAGAATTAGAAACTATATAGTAAGAATGGAACAGAATTTAGGACATGAACCTGAGAAATGTCCAAGAAAAGGGGAAGAAGGAACCCAATGGGGCCAGAAATAGGATGACCAGAGAGATAGACGGAAAACAAGAAGGGGCAGGTTTCTAGAAGCTAGGAGAGAGATGGAACACAGAAAATAGTTGATAGTGTTAGACACTGAAATCAGGAAAGGCAAAGACTGAAATGTCCTCTGGATGCCATTGGTACCATTTATCTGAGTCATTCTAGTGGAGTGGGGGTTCTAAAAATGATTTGAAGTGAGATAAGTATGGAATTGAGGAAATTGTAGATAGTGAGTATAGCCTACTCTTTCGTGTAGCATGTAAATGGATATGAATACAGGGCTGTAGCTGAGTGGGAGTTAAGGGAGGGATTTGCTCCTTTTCTCTTTTAAAACATGGACATCCTTGAGCATGGTCAGAAGTAAGAGAAAAAAGTTGGTAGAAAGTGAGAAGTTGAAAAATATAGAGATAAAAAGGAAAATCAGCAAGGTCCTTGAGGAGGAAAAGAGGATTACATAAAATGATTAGCTGTGGGTAGAAGATAAAATTATTCATCTATTGGGATTTAAGAAAAGTGATAATATAGGAAAAAATACAATTATTGGGAAAAGGGAGGTATGATTTTATAAGGGATGAGGCTGAATAGCCTTTATTTTTCTGTGAATTGGAAGGTAAATCTCTGTTGTGAGTGAGAAGAATATTGGAGGGATTGGTGACTTGAGGAGAGGGAAAATGTTTTGAGAAGATTGCAGCACAGGGTACAAGCTGCCATTGGCTGGGGTCAAGTGGAAAGAGGCAGTGCAGCATGGAAGACCCAGTTGTGACGGTAGGCCGTGGCGCTAATGTTCAGGTGACCAGAAGTCCGGATATAGTAGGGCAGGTGGTTAGTGTTTGGATGTATTGAGGGGTGGAATTTTGTTGGGTGGCTGATTTTGAACAATAAGAGAACAGATAATATCAACAATATTGTCATGTAAGGGATGGATCATGTGATGGATGTTGGATAGAGAAGAAAACAAAGAGAAGTGATGTAACTGAGAAAATGAAGTGCTTAGAGAAGTGGCAAAAAGGATGAAGCAGAACATTTGTGGTGGGCAGAAAAGGATGACAGCTGGGAATATTGAGAAGATTGTAGTCAGAGAGTGAAATGTTGAAGTTAAAAAGTTGTAGGGTAGTGTCTTAGTCTGTTTGGGCTGCCATAACAGAATGCCATGGCCTGTATGACTTAAACAACAGAAACTTATTTTCTCATCGTTCTGAAGGTTGGGAAGTCCAAGATCAAGGTGCTGGTTGATTTGGTTTCTGGTGAGGGCTCTCTTCCTGGTTTGCAGATGGCCACTTTCTCACTTTGTCCTTCCATGGTAGAGAAAGAAAGAAAGAGAAAAAAGAGAGAGAGCAAGGAGAGAAAGAGAGCGTGCGTGTGAGCGCACACACTGGTATCTCTTTTTCTTCTTATAAAGGCACTAGCCCTATCAGATTAAGACCCCACCCTTATAACCTCATTTAACTTTTATTACCTTCTCATAGACCCCTATCTCCAAAATGGTCACATTGGAGGTTAGGGATTCAACATACAAATTTAGGGGGGCACAAACATTCAGTCTATAACATTCCACCCCTGGCCGCCCAAATTCATGTCCTTTTTACATGCAAATACATTCATTACATCATTATAGCCCCCAAAGTCTTAAAGCATTCCAGCATACACTCTAAAGTCTAAAGTGCAGTCTCATCTAAATATCACTGTAGGAAAACAACCTGTAGCAAAACTGCTGTCATGACCTAAGTTTAACTCCTGCATTCCAAGGTGTTCTGCAGCAAGATCTTTAAACAATGCCAGTAGCATGGATAACCCCTCTCTTAAAGATGCATATCTAATCTCCCCAGTGGTCAAGAGTTTCACAAGAATTCTGAGACATGACCAGTTCTCCATGTTTCACCTAAAAAGCTTGCTATGTAAAGGATATTTTCTGGAAGGTGGGTGTGGGGATCCACCACCTTGTGGTGACTCATGACATCATTTTTGTTTGTAAGTCTCTATTAAATGTTTCTTCCTGAGAAATCAGATTTGGAAGCCTCTTCCTTTGGCCTCTCAGCTCCCTCAACATTTAGCGATAGGTTTGCATACACCTGCTCACCGCAGAACAATCATCTTAATCAAATATTGGTGAGACTTGAGATACAATTCATCCTGAGGCAACATTCCTCTCCAGCTGCGAACCTGTGAAACCAGACAACTTATGTGCTTCCAAAACACAGTGTTGGCACAGGCATAGGGTAGACACTCCCATTCTGAAAAGAAAGAAATAGGAAAGAAGGAAGGGATGATTGGTACAGGGCAAGTTCAAAATCTAACAAGGCAATTCCCATTAGATCTTAAGGCTCCAGCACAATCTTCATGGGCTCCACGCCCTGCCTTCTAGGCACACCCACCACTGGCTATGATCCCCTCAAGGCTCTGCAGAGTGGCTTCGCCCCTTTGGCCCAGTGGGGTGCTCCCACCCACAATACTCTCAATGCTGGACCATGAGCAGGGTGATGAGGTAGATAAATGTATTTCTACAACAGCCTTTCTCCTCTCGTAATTAGTGAACTCATGAATCATCTTCTTTGGAAACTACCTGGAACCCTGACATCCTCCAGGGCCCAGGTTTTCTGTGAAGCAACTTCCACCTGTCTCCTCTGCCTTGCCCTTCTCCCCCCAGATTTTCCAGCCCCCAGCTAAGTCCCTTAATACTTCCCAATGGAGTCTCATCCCCTTCCAGAACAGGTTTTATCCAAGCTGACGCACAGGATCTCTTAGCAGCTCCTGCCCCTAGGGCTGTGAACTGTCATGATCAGTTTCTGGTCACAAGGTCCTCACCTTCCTCATATCGGCCAAGGAAGAGATTGCAACAGTGAGACCTTCAAGACACTCCCCGTCCTAAGGTGACTCAGACTGTTTCACAGAGAAAACTGGTGATGCAGGAGAAAGGCCTTCAACTTCCTCTCCCTCACCCCGAAATGCATGTGCATTTGCGTCTGCCCAGCGCTTTTCCCTTCCCTCTCAGGAGAGGGGGCGCACTTCCCTCTGTTTGAGGCCAAATCCTTTTCCTAGATGTTCTTAGCCCACTCTCTTCTGTCTTCTCAGATACCCCACTTCCTCCATTATTTCCTCTCCTTTGTATTTTCTCAATCTTTATTTCAATGCCTCTTTCCTCTCAGCAGATGAACATCTTCTGTCTTAAAACAATAAAATAAGACCAGCTTGGCGGAGCTTTCTTCTCCCCTGGTGACATTGGTTCTCTGTCTTCCCTCTCTCTTGTGGTCGACTTCACTGCCCACGTCCTCTGCCTTCCATCCCCAAGTCATTTCCGATCCACTATGCGGGATCCTCGTCTGGCTGCTGCCCACATGACCCTCAGACTTTCTTTTATTGAAGTCACTAATGAAGTCCTTGTTGCTATTTTTAGTGAACACTGCTCAGTCCTGACTTCTCCCTCAAACTGTCCCAATTTATTCTCCTCTGTGGGTGGTTTTCCTCTGTCCTCCCTTAAAGGTTGGCTTTGCTCAGAGTTCTGTTCTTGGGCTACCTCCTTTCTCACTAGACACCCTTCCAGGCTGATCTTATTCTCTCTCATATTAATATCTTCAAATGTCCCCAGTGTGTGGAAGATTCCCAAATTGGCATCTCCAGCCCCCAGCTGTCTTCTCTGTCTCAGTCCAGACTCACACCCTACCCAATGGACACCTCTCTGGGGGTTCCATGAGCATCTCAAACTTAGCATGCAAAAAACCAAACTCAGCATCTTCCCTTCCTCCACGCCCCTCATGCCTTTACTTTTTCCTCCTATATTTAGTGAAAATGCCATCCTCCAGGTGTTAGTAGTTATCTCCAACTGGAAACCTGCCAGTCAGCCTCGATTCCTGGCTTCCTTGCAAACTCTATTGGTTACCTCAAATCTCAAACCTCTCTCTCCTCTGTTCCCACAGGCACTCCCCTTTGCAGGCCCTTGCCATGCCTCTCTAGGATAGCGATAGTCTTCTACCCATTTTTCCTTGACTTCGAATCTCCTAACCTTAACTCACTCCCACACCTATACTAAAAGGAAATTTCTAAAACGCAGGCTGACTGTACCCTCAGCTTCCAGGTAATATGCGGAAAGCTTTTCCCAAGCAAACACACCCCTCCTTATCTGGCCCAGCCTCATTTCTTACCACACTCTTCTCCTCCTCTCACACGATTTCCTCTTTATTCCCCCTCTTCATATTTACTTTTCCTCAGATCATTCAGAGCTACTCACCCCATACTGATCATGCTTGTTTTTGCATTTGCAGCAACTCTCTGTCCTGCACACGTGGTCCCTCTGCCCTCTTCTTGGTGTCCCTCTCAATGCCTCCACTGCCATGAGCGATGGAGCGAGCTGCCCTCCCAGCGTCCCAGCACTCTGCATTTGCAACTCCTGTAGCTTCTGTCACACACACAGGATTTCTTACATGTCCCTCTCCCTCGCTAGGAGGGAGCCCCTGGAGGTAGGGCCTGAGTGTGATTTGTTTCTCTGTCTCCAGAACTAGGATGAGGCAGTGTTAGGCACCGAGGAGGTGCTGTACGAATGTGGGAAGGAGCTGCACATCCACTGTGGGTCCTGATAGGGGATATATTTAGCCAGGAGAGGCCTTCAGGTGCTTCTGAGCCCCCATCTGATTTGCAGGGCTATGACAACTACATGATTGTCACATGATCTCAATAGAACAACTTAGAAACTGCGGTAGTGCAGACCTTGGTTTATATAGAAGATACTAACAATCTCTCCAGCACCAAGTCCTCTAGCACATAATAGAGGCTAAATAAATATTTGATACAATTAATGGATGGGCAACTTAGTGACTTGAAATATTGATTCTATTTTATGACAGCTCTGGCAAAGAGAGTGCCCTATTAAAAAAAATGAAACATCTTCCTTATGCTGGAGTTCAAAGGAGGAATATATTTCTTCAAGTTTTATTCTTACAGCAAAGTTAGAATTTATTTGATGTTTGGAAATTAGTCCCATTGTACCTCAAATAATCATTAAGTTAAATTCTTCTCAGGGCATTTCTCATGTTAATCCTAAATGGTTTTGTTTTGTGTATGTGTGTGCCTGTTGTTTGTTTTTTTACATTTGTGGCAAAAAATATTATATTTACTTCTCACTTCAGCTTTCTCAGAACTCCCTTCCAACAGCACTCAGGAACATACATCATGGTGAAGTCAACTACTTCCTGACCAACCCAGAGCACATGTTCACAAAAACAAGAAGAAATTCAGAATGACAAAGCTACTTAAGGTAAACGTCTCTACAGTTGAGATTTCATTTCCTCAGAACTCAGGCTTTTTGCATGGCTAATTTGATCACATTTGAATGAATGAACTTTTAAAAATTAAAATATTGGCTGAACTAATCTAAGAGAAATATTTTGAGAAAAATCAAGACTAAGCTGATTATTGATTAAAAATTTTAAGAACATGATCAAACATGATAATCTATAAAAAATTGTTTCAAAAGGGGCAGATGTACTAGATATGTACTAGATATAATCAATATTGAGTTATCAACATCATCACATTTTTTAACATTCTGGAGATTTATTTTAAAAAATCAATGACAGAAGATACGTTAAGGATGCTTTCATTCTATTGTGACTTGGGTGCTATGTGAAAATTGCAAAGTTATGACTAGTTCTCTGAAACTGACAGAGTAAAGATGGTATTTCTTGTATATATTATGGAAACCATCATTCTTGTCAAATGAAATACATCTCCTCTGCATAAAACACTCAAATATATTAGTGACTGTGGTTTTTTTTTGGTCCTCCTTTATTTTTGTGTCAAACAATATATACTATGTGTTGTAGATACATATTCTCAAACCAAGATCTCTCTTGGCATGTAGATATATAAATTTTTTGATTACTAATAAGTAATATTGATCAAAAGAAAACTGCCACATCATCCAAGACTAAAGAGTAGGACCAAGTAAAGAAAAGAGGAATTCTAAAAATACAAATTTGTGAGTCCAATTTAATGCCATAGGGGTAAGCCCAGGAATCTGTATATTTTATGAGCTTTCCAGGTAAAACTGAAGCATAATCAGGCTTGGGAAGTTCTGGTAAGTACCCAGTTTTCTGCCTGGAATTAATTTTAACATTTGCCAGAATGCTCTACAGTGCTAGATGTGGGTGCTAAACAATGTCCCTCCCTGGCTGGTGGCAAGGGAGAAGGGAGCAGGTGTTTCCCTCTCCCTCCCTCATATGGTGATAAATATGTCTGCGGTAGGTAGACATTAGCTGGCTGTAACACTGGTTTGCCCCACTTGGAAATGTCAGCTGGCAGCTGGTGGGAAACATGGGAATTCTTTTAATGCAATTTATCATTTTAGAGTTGAGGAAACATTTATAGAGATATGAAGTTATTTGGCAAGGTCACACAGATAGTTCTGGTAAGATCTGGAAATAGGACTCAGGTCTCCTGAGACCTCATCTAGTGCTTTTCTCATTTTTTAAAAAAGCTTTTTGCAATCAGAGTTCACCCTAATTTTCCAGCTTCATTTCCTATCACTTTACTCAAATACATGGTTAACTTTTCCTCAAAAACTCCAGGCATTTCTTAATATAGTAGACATCAGTTGTGATGCCTGCCCAGAGCCCCTTCTTTCTTTTGGTAAGAGCTTTTGACTTTTCCTTGTGAAGCCACTTATCTTTCAGTTTCACATGGTTTGAGTGGTATTCACTGCAGTCCCTGGCCCGAGGAACAGGGCATGACCCAAACAAGGATGTGCGAAGACTGAGTGACTGGTTCAGGGAGGGCCTCACCCAGCCTGTAAGCATCCATGAAAGCACTTTGTTGGAACCACTGGGAAAGAGCCACTTTCTCCACTGTGTTCCTCATGGGCAGGAGGTAATCTCTCGCTACTGGTGGCCAGATTTGGCAGCAGTCAGGGAGACTCTGTCTGAGAATAAAGTTATCACAGAAGAAAAAGTCATGTAGAGAAAAGAGACTGATTTCTGGTGTCACAACTGGATATCTGGATCCAGTTATGCCATTGCCAGAAGTACTCCTGGATTTTTCAGTTAACGCAGTCAATGCATTGACTTTTGGCTTAAGCCGGTTTGATTGGGGTTTTGTTATTTGCACATGGAAGAGATCTTTGGTAAAATAACTGGTTCTATCATTTTGCAGCCGCTCTACCATCATGCTGTAATATTAGTGCTCCATTTTTCCTTCTGTAAATCTATCTGGTAGAAGACTCGAAAGAGTTACCTGAGTTGTTATGTTTGTCACTCATGCAAACCAATTACCTGGTTATGAATAGACCTTCTCTGATGACCATTAGGTTAAGCACGTGGGAAATTGTTTTATAATTGCTAAAACACTGGTCTAGGCCCATGAAATGTCACTGAACAAATAAAAATTTTTGTTTTTGTGGAGTTAAACTTTAAAAAATAAAACATGAAAAGCTGAGCATTTAAATTATTCTTTGGGTTAGAAGGAGTTAAATGCTACCTTAAACCAAATAAAACAAAACAAAACAGGCAGGCCCCAGCCTCCATCCCAGTCCCCACAGCCCTGGCCTCAGTGAACCCAGGGTCCAAATCCACTCTAGTGGACCCAGGTCTATAGCCTCAATAGTATACCCCAGATCTAACCTCTAGGGATGCCTCTGTGGACTCAGGATCCAGGCTGGCACCTGTGGACCCACAATCCAAGCCTTCCTTTGTGGACTCAGGCTCCAGGCCCACGCTGGCACCAGCCTTGTTCTGTGGACTCAGGCTGCAGGCTTGTCTCTATGGAGCTAAGCATCAGGTCCATCCCAGTGCCAAGCCAACCCTGTGGAATCAAGCTCAAGGCTCACCCCAGCATCAGGTCAGCCCTCAGGGATACAGGCTCCAGGCCTACCCCATAGACTGAGGCTCCTAACCTGCCCCCATCATCCCAATCGAAAGGTCCACCACAGTGGATCCCGTACCAGGCCAGCCCCCATGTATGCAAGATCCAGGCCCAACCCTGCAGAACCAGAATCCAGCTGGCTCCTATAAACCCAGGCACCAGCTCTTCCCACCCACTGACCCAGGCACCAGGATAGCCTGCCTGAGAACTCCAGTAGCAAGACCTCCCATGGACATTACAAGATGGCCTGCCCTGAATTTCTGGGCCAGCTGCCTGGTAAAAGGCTTTCCCTGCAGAAGCCAGACTGTAAAGACTGGAACAGATGATATTTCAAGTGCACAGATACCAGCACATGGCCACAAAGATCATGAATGATCAGAGAAACATGACACACTACCAAAGAAACAAAATATAGCATTAGTAAGTGACCCTAAAGAAATGAAGATTTACAAACTACTTGAAAAAGAATTCAAAATAACTATCTTAAAGAGGCTCAGTGAGTCTGGGAGGCTGGGGTAGGACGATCCCCTGAGGTCAGGAGTTTGAGACCAGCCTGAGCAAGAATGAGACCCCATGTCTTAAAAAAAAAAAAAAGAAGCAGCAGCAGCAGCTCAGTGAGCTACAAGAGACACGGACAACTAAATGAAATCTGGAAAATAATACAAGGACAAACTGAGAAATTTAACAAAGAGAAAGAAACCGTAAAAAAGAACCAAACAGAAATTCTAGAGTTAAAGAACATAATGAACAAACTGAAAAATTCTATGGAAAACTTCCGCAGCAGACTCAATTAAGCAGGAGAAAGAATTAGTGAGCTCAAAGACAGGTTAATTGAGACTACCTAGAGAAACAAGAAGAAAATAGAATGAAAAAGAGTGAAGAAAGCCTACTGGAATTATGAGGCACCATCAAACAAACCAATATATGCACCATAGGATTTCTAAAAGGAGCAGAAAAAGAGGCAAAAAGTTTATCTAAAGAAATAACGACAGAAAACTGCCCAAATTTAGAGAAGGAAATGAATATTCAGGTCCAAGCAGTACAAAAACCCCAAATAGATTAAATATAGTAATCAAACAGTATAATACTGGTATAAAAACAGTATGGAACAGAATATAGAGCCCAGAAACAAATCCAAGCATTACTATTATTAAAGTTGTATTTTTCTGGAATTATCTTTTCATAAATGTGAAAGTCTGATTTTTTTAAATTTTCTTAAAGTAGAATTTAACCTGTTTAGTATTAAGCTTTTATCTTTTTGTTAGTATATTGATGTGTATATATATATATATATATATATATGTATGCAGTAGCTAATAAAATCATAAAGCACAAGCTAATCTCTAAAAACAATAACAGAATAATCATAGTACAGGATGTTGGAAATTCTGGGGGGAAGGGGTGTTTAAAATAGGTCTAATTAGTAAAGTAATGACTGAGCAAAGACTTAGTGGTAAGGGAGTTAAGCAGCTGGCTGCCTAGGGAAAGAGTGCTTTAGGCTTTCAGAACAACTGGTGCCAAGGGAAAAAAGGATTGTGCCTGTATTCCAGGAACAGCTAGGAAACCAGTGTAGCTGTGGTATAGCTAACAATGAAGAGAGTCAGAAAGAAAGGATTACAGAGGTCAGATCATACATCATTTATAGCCAACTGTGAGCACATTGGCTCAGTGCACATTTACTGAGTAAAATGGAGAACAAGTGAGGTTTATTTTATTTTATTTTAGCAGAGGAGGGACATAATCTGATTTGCATTTTAAAAAATGCTTTTGATTGCAGTGTTGGAGATAGACTAAGGGTGGAAACAGGGACGACAAATAGGATGCTGTGACAGGTAATGTCCTAGGGTGCTCTACTCCACACACCCTTTGCTGAACTCTCCTCTGTACCAAGGGGCTGGAAGCTTGCAAACTGCTATTCCAAGATGTTCTTCCCTGTTGGCAAGATAGGATCTGCCCATGGAAAGCATGGTAAAATAATACAAATTAGAGGAAGAGAGAAACCATTTCTTCTGTGTCTGGTGGGGCCTCCAGTTGTGCTGGCTTTAGGAAAAGTGGGTAATTGAGCATCTAGAGAATATAAAAACCATCATCTAATATGGAGATAAGTGCAAATGGAGCATGTTTGGGCCAGAAGGGGGTTGTGAGTGGGGGGAAAGTGGGAATTTAATTTTGGATGTGTTAAGTTTGAGATGACTATTGGATATCCAAATGGGGATGTCAATAAGTAGCAAGATAGTCTGGAATTAAGGAATGAGGTCTAGGCTGCAATATAAATTTGGAAGTTAGTGATATCTTTTAAAGCCATGAGATAGAATGAAGTCATTAGAGAGTAGAGAAGGGAACACCACTCGAATCCTGAGGCTCTGACATTCAAAGCTTAGGAAGAAGAGAAACTAGCAAGAGTTTGAGAAAGAATGAACAATGAGGTAGGAGCAAGAAGATCAAAAAGAGGGAATGACCAACTTTGTCAAATCGGCAGATGGATCAAGTAATATGAGAATCAACATCTGGATTTAGCAATGGAGATTATTGGTGACCTTGACAAAAGTGAGTTTTATAGAGTGTGGGGGTGAAAATATTGGCACCAGTTTATCAACTCACTAATTCATTAAAAAATATTTACTGAGCATCTGCTTTGTGCCATGCACTGGGGATTTGAGGTGAACAAGAAAGACATTGCCTTTGCTCTCTTGGAATTGACAAGAGTATTTTACTATAATAATAGGCTATGATTTCACGGAAGGATGAACTTCAAAACAGACAGTTATTATGTGTGTGCACACACTTGAAGGAATCAAGAGACCGAGAAAGACATAGGCTAAAGAAAGGGCCATAGGATACACTAGAAAAGGCACTGCCTCTATGAGCTAGGACTGCTTTAAATGCTATTTCTCTTATGAGCTGAAGCATCTGGCATCTTTAAAAAGGGATTATTGACTCTTTCTTTGTTTTTATTTGGGAAAGTATTTGACCAGGTGCCATAATTTAATTGTAATCTGATTTTATCTCTGTAGTGCTTAGATACTTTAATTGCTGGTTTGATCAGACACCTAAAATATGAATTATTAGAAAAATAGCATGTTGCATTCTTGTAGGCAGAATAGTTTCCATGGATTCTCCCTCCTGAATATAAGTGGTTATTCATGGTTCTCCAGAGACTAGGACTTGCAAAACAGTATTTTGTTCATCTAAATATTGTTTGATAGAAATCATGTAAAACAATATCTGAAACCCTAATATTTTCTTCGATAAGTATTGGCTTGAAGTCCTAAGCAAATTAAAACATTTGAAAATGAAACAGAATTTAAGTGGTAGATACTCTAATATGTGTTTCATTATAATCTGGTCTCTAAGTAATAGTCTCCTATAATTCTCAATAGCAAAGTAAGTAATCTTTAAAAGATAATAAAAAGTTAGTGGACTTTGAAGTTATTTCTATAAAAATAAGAGAGCCCTTTTTTAAAGTACAGAGAAACTTTACTTTCAGAAATATATTTAATGTGCATCAGTATTTTGAGTTTTCTTTTTGAAAACATGTGATCCTATAAAGACACTATTAATAATCTATAAACAAATCTCTTAGGTCATGACGAAGTCTCACTGTGTTAAAGCTCATATATTTTGTTAATTTAGGTAATGAGGTTGTCTTGAAAAGAACTCCCTCCATAAGTGTTGGCATAATCCATTTTGAACTCAGTCTACAACAAGTAGGTGAATATAATTTACTCCCATATTCAGACTATGTGAAGCAAAATGATTTCTACCCCAAACATGATCATTCCAAGACGAGATTCCTTCACTGGAGACTTTCATCAGGAAATGGGTGAATAAGTGAGAAACTATGGCACTGACCTTAAAGAAAAAGAAGTTAAGTATTTTAAAAACCGTCTATAATAAAACTGATTAATTCCATTATCTAACATACCTAGAATATAATATAAGCTCCAAGGAGTAACAACACAAAAATTAGTTGATAAAATCAGGAAGCTCTGATGAACGTCACTACCTGGTTTTGGCTCAGATAACCTGAAATAAGCAGAGACGTGGCCCCACAGTCGAGGTGTTTGCCATGTTTTCTTAGCTTTCAGTAATTGAGACCACAGAATTAGTAAAATTAGCAACCGGAATTAAAACTGTTTTTTTTCTTTATTTGCAGTTTTTATTTCTATTGACTTTTCTATTGAGATTTGTTTTATTTTTTCCTCACCTCTATTCCTCATATGAAGAAGAAAAGTTGTTTCCAGGAGTATCAGACATAATTTGGGCTAATTTCTGCCTCTACATGTAATTCCAATCTAGACAGTTTATTAGCTACTGAGACATAACATTATTCCATTTGTCAAGGTTATATTTGTGAGGAAAAATCACAGAAAGACCCTCCCCCTTCACCCTCTGCCTCAGTGTGATCATTAATTCGCGCTGGGGAGGGTGTTCTGCAACGTCAGGAGCCCTCTCAGGGCGGGGCAGTGTCTCTGTACTCACGTCCCTCGGTGTTCACTCCGCTGACAAGATGAATGTAAATCAGAATTTGAAAAGGACTTTTCAATATTTAAATAGGAGAGAATGATTTTTCACTTGGTTGCATTTGACTGCTTGGAAAGCACAACACAGTCCTTTTGATAATAAACACTGTGAGCACAGTTTCCAAATGTTATTTCTAATAATTACGGTGTTGCCACAGAGTGAGGTGGGAGAGAGAAAGCGGAGGCTCCTATGCACATTCTGGCACCTTCCTAGTTTCAACCAAAGCTGCTTTGCTTTGAGCTCTTTTCAATAGTAATATGTTACATTTGAACAACACTATTGGTAGATTTGCTGCTTTACAAATTAATTTGACACCTCAAGGGGAAAGTCTTACTGAATGAAGAACTGCATGGTGAGGAGGAGAATCTGAATCCAGATGTGGTAAGTCTGCTAATTGTTCCCCCAAATCGATTCTGCCTTTCTTCCTTGTCGTACTGGAACCGTGATCTCCCAGCTCTCCTTTCGTTTTAGCTGGCCAGAGGCCGTCCGGCCAGAAGCCTTGTTTCCCATGGCCAGTCCCTTGAGCTGGTCCTGAGTCACAGGACTAACTCCTGACCAGTGAAGTGTGAGTGGAAGTGACGCATGAACATTCTGTGTCCTTTCTTAAGAAAAGGAAGCCAGCTGCCCTCCGCTCCCTCTTCCCCCACCCCAATGGCTGGCACAGCCACCGTAGTCCCTAAGATGGAAGCCGTGAGTTGGAGTTTCAGAGCCATCCCATTAGACCTTAACTGCTCTTTTTGAGCTATGATGTGAGTGAAAAAGAAAATTCCATGTTGTTGTGCCCCTGAATTTTGAGGGCTGTTTGTTTTGTTTTGTTTTGCTTTTTTTAATGCCAGCTCAGTTTTTACCCAAAGTAATGTAACGAAGACCAATGCAAAGAAAGTTGTGAGGTCAGTTTCATTAGAGAAGCTGACTTTACAGAATTTAATCTTCAGTGTAATTGAGTTTAATGTCATGTTTACCTTGAAATATCATGTATAGAGGTACATTACCCCAATCAGTGCTGTAGGCTAAAATAGAGATTCCGATCACTATTGTCCTTGTTATTTGGGACTGCACAGAAGTAGGGGGCAGGATTAAAGGCACAAACACATCTACACAAACAAACATGGGCAGAAATTAACAAGTGGATATAGAGTTACAACATCTATGCCAGCAGTTACAGCGTACTGAGGGGACAGCATGAAATGAAGAGCAATTTAGACAAAGTGGCGGCTGGGAAAAATTTCCTTATTATTTCTCATTTTGTACCTTTGCTGTAACTTTTCTATAAGCAGCTTCTGAGTCTTTACAAAATGCCAACTGTTGTCTCACTGACGCCCTGGGGCTTCTCATGTTCTGCTGCTTCCAGGCATCTTGCTGTGGCCTCTTACCCAAGGTTTCTCAACACTTGTGATAAACCCTCCCTTGGATTTCCTGCCATCACCTCAAACTGAACACATTAACACTCCAACTCTCTTTCTTCTCATAGCGGTTGCTTGCCCTGTCTGTTGTCTGTTTGTCAGTATTACCTTTTTGTTCCGTCTCTCTGAGTTTTACTTTGACCCTTCTTTCTCCTTCATCTGTCTACCCAGTGTCAACAAGTCCTTATTTTCTTCCTTTAAACGCATTTTTATTTTTATTTTATTTTATTTTATTTATTTTATTTTTCTGAGACAGAGTCTCACTCCGTCTCCCGGGATAGAGTGCAGTGGCGTCATCATAGCACTTCAACCTCAAACTCCTGGGCTCAAGTGATCCTCCTGCCCCAGCCTCCTGAGTAGCTGGGACTACAGGTGCATGACACCATGCCTGGCTAATTTTGCTGCTTTTTCAGTTGAGACAGGGTCTCACTCTTGCTCAGGCTGGTCTTGAGCTCCTGAGCTCAAGTGATGCTCCTACCTTGGCCTCCCATAGTGCTAGGATTACAGGCATGAGCCACCATGCTCAGCCTAAACTCATGTTTAGATTTAACCATTGCTTTCTGTTCTCATGGCCACCCCGCTTAGTCGAGGAATAAAGCATATCAGACCCTGGATAGAGCCCACCATCTTCCATTTGGTCTAACTGACTCGATCATAAACAAATTCTATTTGTTCTTCCATGTCAAGATCAGAGAAATTACTCTAAAAACTGCTTTTAGAATTTTACTTTTTCCTTAAGGACCCCTAATGTGGCTGGGTGTGATATTTCACACCTGTAATCCTAGTGTTTTAGGAGCCTAAGGCAGGAAGATCACTTGATGCCAGGAGTTCGAGACCACCCTGAGCAACATAGTGAGATTCCCCCGATCTCTATAAAAAATAAAAAAATTAGCCAGGCATGGTGGCATGTGCCGTAAGTCCCAGCTACTCAGGAGGTTGAGGCAGGAGGATCATTTGAACCCAGGAGTTGGAGGCTTCATTGAGCTATGATCATGCCACTGCACTCTAGCCTGGGTGACAGAGCAAGATCCTATCTCATAAAAATAAAAAAATAAAAATAAAAAAAACCATAATGCTTGGTTCCCATTTGCCTTTTCCCTAGAGTCCACACTGGCCTCCTTGCCAGACATTCCATGATGTGATCCTAATGAAATATGGTCTGAGGTAGCAGTTAGGAACACAGGCTTTGATATTCTACGGACCTAGCTTCAAATTCTAGTTTCATGACTTAAAAGCTCTGTGTATGGCCATGTTAAATCTCAGTATATTATCTGTAAGATGGTGGTAGTGCCCCTTTGATAAGGCTTTCAACGCATATAAAGTGGGATGACATCTGTAAGATGCGTAGAAAAGTACACTGTCCACGGTCGGAACTCAGTTCACACACTTACTGTCCCCTTCCCACCAGCACTCTCTCTGCTCCCACCCTCCACGTTAGATTCCTTGCTCTCTGGGGCAGCACTCTCCCTGTTCTGTCCTCAGCACTTCTAATGTCATTCATTCTTAATTCTCAGTTGAAGTCCTACTTTCCTCACATGGTTTTCCCTGAGTTCCTCTCATTTCTCTAATGCTTGATATGTTTTCATTTATTGCCTTTACCTGCTCATTGAACGAACACTTGCAGGGGCAGAGGTCATCCTGGTACTTCTTTTCTGCTCTCTGTAGCACCTGCCATGTTTTGGTCACATCTCGACTGCTCTACATCTATGCGTGGAGGTATGAAAAAGATGGATTTGCAATTATAAAATAACAAACTCTTCAAATTTACTATTTTAAGAACAATTTTGAAACACCTGTCCCCAGGTATCCCTGAAGTTTTCATGGCCTCACTTTGCCCCTTCCTTACACTATTTCCCACATGACATGGCTAAGCTGAGAGCCATGCATGCATCACGTGATGGCGAAACAGCTAAGCCAAGAGAGGGGGTGGAGTGTTAGAGGGAGAAGGGATCAAAGCGGAGAAGAAACGATGTAAAATTGAGAGAAGAAATGCAGGTAAGGGAAAGGACACTAAGACTTACTGAGTAAACACCAGGCACCATGCTGAATCCTTGATATTAGCATCAATCACAATCACAAGCCTGAGTGACAGGTATTATTATTATATCAACAAACCTTCTATAAATGGAATATGACACACGTATGAAAGGGTGCAGTAAATGTAAAAGCTTGTATTGTGAAGGAACACTTGTTGAGCCACCATCGCGCAGACACACAGTGCTCCCAGGAGCCTTTGAGAATCTCTTGATCCCAGTTCAAGACCTGAAGTTCTCTGGAGCACCCAGAACTCTGCAGATCTGTGGGAGAGCTGGGGAACTTCCAGGTCTCTTTGCTCAGAGGCTATGAGGTTCTAGGTTAGACTGCATGCTATCGACTGAATTGTATTCCCCCAAATTCATAAGTTGGAAGCCCTACCCCGCAATGAGACTGTATTTGGAGTAAGGACGGAATTAAGGTTAAAAAAGGTCATAAACATGGGATATGAATCCAATAGGATTAGTATCTTTATAAGAAGAGATTCCAAAGAGTTCGCTCTCTCTCTCTCCCCCATGAGGTCACAGTAAGAAGACAGCAGTCTACAAGCCAAGAAGAGAGCCTCACCAGAAACCAAACCCTGCCAGAACATTGACCTTACACTTTTCAGCCTCCATAGCTAGGCCAAATAAATTTCTGTTGTTGAAGCCACCCGGTCTATGGTACTGAGGATGGTGTCTATGGTACTGAGGATGGTTTTCAGAGTCCGTAGGTTTGGTAGAGCCTGGGCTTTACTTTCCACTTTCTAAAGCTGCCAAAAACTCAGCTCAGTTTTGCCACAATTTCATTTTTTCTAAATCAGCAGATGACTTCAGAGAAAAAGCAGCTTTGAGTTCTGACCTTACTTCTCTGGGGTCTCATCTTCTAGATTTTCACCCAATTATGTCTCAGTCTCCTGTTATTTCTTTGATCTTTGAAGAAGAAATTATTATTATTTTAAATATTTTATCCAGCTGTTTTGCTTTTTCTCTGTAAGGATGTGGGTCTGATTTACTTGGGTTGTAATGATTAGAAGGAAATTTGTCATTGCATTTTGCAGATGCAGAAATTAAAGTTCCAAAAGGAGTGTCCACCTAAAATTTGAATCCAATCTGGTATTATTCTCAATTTTTTTTCATTATGTTTTGTTATAGAACCTGACAAATGAAAATGGTGAAATTTGGCTATAATGTTAATATATTGAATTAAAAAAATAGGAATTATTTTCTTATTTGCCTTCTTAGGTATCTGCCTTTTCCTCATTTTTAGCCTTGGTTAACAATACTCCCTCCTCCTATAACATTAGCTAGTAAAGAGATAAAAGAAAGACGATTAATGAAGGTTGCTGACTCTATACACTGTGAATCAAAGAAAACTGTATTTTTTAAAAAATCATGAGCCCATGTGGTAAATTATGGAATTTATCTCCAAAGGAGCACTTAGCCAATGTGATCTCATTAATTCTCACAACACAATCTTGATGTCTCTATTTTATAATGGTTGCAATTACCAGTAGGAAGTAAATAACTTGACTTGAGTCTTGATTTTAAAAATTCTTCTTTTTGGATCCTCTGACTGTTATGCATTTGTCTGGGCTGAACCTCAGTATTGAAAATTTGTAATTTATCTAGTATATTAGTTTGCTGGAGCTGCCATAACAAAATATCACAGACTAGGTGGCTTAAATAACATAAATTTATTTTCTCACAATTCTGGGGGCTAGAAGTCCAAGATCAAGGTTTGGCAGTTGGGTTTTTTCTGAGGCTCTCTCCTTGGTTTGATGACAGCCACTTTCTGACTGAGTCCTCACATGGTCATCCTTCTGTCTGTGTTGTCTGTGTCCTTATCTCTTCTTTTTCCTTTTTTTTTTTTTTTTTGAGACAGAGCCTTGCTCTGTCGCCTGGGCTAGAGTGCTGTGGCATCAGCCTAGCTCACAGCAACCTCAAACTCTGGGGCTCAAGCAATCCTCCTGCCTCAGCCTCCCGAGTAGCTGGATTACAGGTGTGTCACCATGCCCAGCTAATTTTTCTATGTTTAGTAGAGATGGGCTTGCTCTTGATCAGGCTGGTCTTGAACTCCTAAGCTCAAATTCTTCCTGCCTCAGCCTCCCAGAGTGCTTGCTAATCTCTTCTCTTTACAAGGACCAGTCATATTGGATTATTGCCCACCCTAATGACCCCATTTTAACTTAGTTACCCCTTTCAAGGCCCCACCTCCAAATACCATCAGATTCTTAGGCACTGGGGGTAAGGGCTTAAGCATAAATTTTTTGAGGGGGGCACAATTCAACCCCAAATATTTAGTTATGACATTCAAAAGTAAAATTTTGTGTGAGCACTTTATAAGATTTAAGGTAAAGGGGAGGTGTTAAAGAAATGTTTCAAAGGTGTTAGGATGGTGGTTAAAGGGTGGGGGTAGAAATTGCTCCTGGTCTGGTACAAAATGAAGTATAGGAATGGAGGAAACTCACTCATAGAATCAGGCCAATACCACAACATTATCTTTTGATAATATAGATAATTGTGATAGGACTATTCTGCTTCATTTATGTGGACAATTATTCTAATTGTATGCTATCAATTTTCAGTAATGGCTGAAGTGGCTAAATTGCAAGTTGTATTATACGCTGTGTGTACTATGCTTTGAAACTGAAGGATTAGATGCTTTAATATCATTTATCATAACCATATTAGGGAGAATAGGCACTCAATCAAAGATGGATGGAGTTTACCCAAGACCAGACAGTTTTTCACATTCCCAAAAAGGATCAATGAAAATATTTTTCTCATAGCTTAAAAGTCTCACCTCCTTTTGTTCAAAGCTTGCTTACGTGCTTGGTAACTACACAGCAGACACTATGCATACTGCAATTAGACTTTTATCCCTGACCTCCCTGAACTTTTGACAGGAAAGTTCACATATACAAAGAATGCAGAAGTAGGAAGCTCAAATTGCCTTTTTGCCCCATCCTGGCAATTGCAGACTAAATTTTTCGTTAGGAAAGCCGAGAAGATCACAATGGTGCAACATGTTAATTTCATCATGTTTATGCAGCAAGAAAAAAATGACTGCTAGTCTAGGTGAGGGCAACTCTAACAAAGTCAGAGTCATCTGAGAGTTAATACAAGGAAAAAAAAAGCCAGGATAGCATGAAACATATCAACCAAGCATTTTCTACAGCCGGAGTCCAAGAGAGTTATATGCCATCAGAATTGGAGGGAAGATGAATTGTGCCAGAGCAAGGCTTGGAGGTTCGAAGGGGAGGAAGAGGAGATGGTGGTGTTTCACAACCGCAAGGCCATTTTCCCAGGCAGTGGCTCCTTTCGCTTCTGTGGTCAGGGCCATGAGATGTTTCAATTTCTCAGAGATGTCTGTGTTGCTACAGGACATTTCAGAGTTCAGATAAAGCACCTTCCAATGACTACCTAAATAACCATATCCAGGGAAAAGAACACTTCATGTGAAAACAAGGCTTTGGAAATTTTTTAGCCACTTTCAGTTGGCTTCCTGCAAGTCAGCATGGGAAAAGTGTGGCTCCAGGGGTGTCTGGTGTCAGGGGGAGTAGACATGGGGCAACCAGCAAGAATTTTAGTAACATTCATTGAAATTTAACCAATCATCTGCTCTTTGAAAAGAAAGTGATTACAGAGATTACAGGGGAGAATTAGAAATTTACGTAAAGACTTTAAAGGAATTTGGTGTTTGAGGTGGGGATAGAATAAAAGTATTTGCCCCTAACATTGAGGCAATGTGAGGGAATTGAGGAAGATGGTTAGCTTTGCATTCCCAGGGCCAGCAGCCCCACCTCCCACGTGTAGGATGTTTAGCTTTGTTGGGCTTTTATGAGACTCATCTTAAGGAAGTAGTCTTTGTTTGATTATGTTTTTGCGCTGAAAAAGAGTTAAAGTTTTTATTTATTTATTTATTTTTATTTTTTGGAGACAGAGTCTCGCTCTGTTGCCCGGACTAGAGTGCCGTGGCATCAGCCTAGCTCACAGCAACCTCAAACTCCTGGGCTCAAGTGATCTTTCTGCCTCAGCCTCTGGAGTAGCTGGGACTACAGGCATGAGCCACCATGCCTGGCTAATTTTTTCTATATATTTTTAGTTGTCTAGATAATTTCTTTCTACTTTTTAGTAGAGATGGGGTCTCACTTTTGCTCAGGCTGGTCTCGAACTCCTGACCTCGAGCAATCCTCCCTCCTCGGCCTCCCAGGGTGCTAGGATTATAGGCATGAGCCACTGCTCCCAGCTAAAGTTTTTATTTTTGTGCTTTTTAAAAGCTCATCTGTTCAGATAAATTTTTATTAATTACTGGTTTTTATGTTTATTAATTTAGTGGTTATATTATTGTCTATTTTTTCTCATCCTCTTCCTCCTTTCTTATAGCCAAACTAAGAACTAACATTATCCTAGTATTTATGGAAAATATATAATTGGCCATTTAAGGGTATATCAGGCAGCTATGGTCTCTTATTATATATTTGATGGATTTTAGATAAATAAGTAAGTTGAAGAAGAGAAAACTTCCTTTATTGAAGCTCTACAATTTTAATTAGACACTACAATTATTTTCTTAAGTTGATTTTTTTGGGAGTGGAGACAGAAAACAAAAACTGACAAGTCAGCCCCTTTGACTTGACACCTTGGATATATTTTAACAACATAAATGTTTTCTCATATTTGAATGATGACCTGATATTGAGCTATTTTAAACAAGTAGGATTCTTGATTTCTGAATCTATTTAAAAAAGGTTGATTTTAATGGCTTTTTAAAATTGTTTAAAGTGGGAATTGGCTAACTACAGTCCATGGGCCTAATTTGGTGTGTGGCTTGTTTGTGTACAATCCAAGGATTAAAAATAGCTTTTATGTTTTAAAGTGTTGTAAGAAAAACAAAACAAAACAATTTGCTACAGAGACTGTATGTGGCCCACAAAGCCTAAAATATTTACTATTCTGGCTTTTTACAGGAAAAGATTGCTGCTTCCTGATCTAAGGGATTGATTACACAATGCATTTTCTTTTAATTTCCCTAATAATGCTTTCTCTTCTCCCTGCTCCTGTCCAAGTCCTTTCCAGGTCTTATCTCTGATTGTCCAGCCCCTTCATGAAGTATGGCTTGTATTGACAAATAAACAAACACGGTATGTCATTACCCATAAAAAACCCCTGTGGCTTTTCCTGATTGTTTCATGGTTTATTATAGCAGCATTTCAAATTCCATCTCTAACCTTTATGCTAACAAGAATTAACCTACCTTGATCTTGAATAGAACCTTGTTCTCCGGAGCCATAATTAATACATAATGTTATTCAAGAATAATTCTCATTAGTGGGTAGCAAAAAAAAAAAAAAAAAAAGCAAAGCAAGAATACTGAAGTTTGGAATGCTGGAAGTTTGAGGACTCTCAAAACACAAAAACACACACTGAGAAGAAATCCTTTCATAGTGAGAAAGGAGACATGACAGAAGTTCAGGAATTAACCAGCGAGAGAAAAAGCTTTTTTAAAATGGAGATAAAGGAGGGTAATCCAGTGCTTTGGGAAATTGTAATCTACTGTTACTTGTCTTGCTTTTTTCTTAAGTAGACATGAACTTGTGAAAAACACAATTCTCTTCGTGCAAGAAAACAGAAAACCAATTCTCAATTTCTCTCTCTCTCTCTCTCTCTCTTTTTCTCTCCCTTTTTCTGAGACCAGTGGTGATTTACCCCTTACAGTCCAGAACATGGACTCCTGCTGACATTCTGGCTCCAGATACCTGACCTTTGTTATTACCTTTTCATGCAGGAAAATTCCTTCCATTAACTGAAGAAAGGCAAACAGCCCAGTGCAAAGAAACAGCAGTAACTAAAGACAATATGATCTAGAGCAAGCCCACTTTGAAACAAATTAAAAAAAAAAAAATAAGTCTGATTAATATTGAAATTGTTGTCAAACTCCTGCATATCTGTGAGAGGTTTTCTCTCAAAGTTTTCTGAGAATTTCCTTGCTTATTTAAAAAAAAAAAAAAACAACTAAAAATAATTTTATGCATGTATACTATTAAGGAATAGGTTTTATTCGTGAATTGGTTACAGCTCAGTTCATTCCATTTGCAATGCTGCTACTGCCCAGTTATGTTTCATTTTGACATCAGACTTAACGTAGAAAATTAAGAAACAAAGAATTTGAGTAACAGTTTTTACATAGACAGGCAGGGTTGGGGCAGGTCCCTGAAAAATTCCCTTGGGACTTTGTGGGAATGTACAGCCAACCACAAAGCCATTCCTGGAATATTTACTCTTGTCCAGCTCTGGTGGATTCTTGGTTGTCACATGGCCTTGGAGAAATGCATGACCATGTTTCCTCGCTAAGGGGCCCCTTCCCCTCTGCTGACCTTGGCTCGAGGTGACACCCACTTCCTGTCTGCCAGCTAACAACATCCTTGATCCTTTTTTTAAGAAAGCAAATCTCAGGGAATGGATAAGTAGCCAAAGGAAGTCAGGAAGAAAGGGGGAGATTGTAACAAAATGAAAATATAAAGTAATTTTGGTCACTTCAGGAAGAAATACCACGAAAGCTGCAGATTCTGATCTATCCCATTTACTACCAGATAAACTTTTAAACAGGAATGTGTATTGCTACAGAATGTGTGATTATCAAATCAGACATTCTTTCTCTTTAATACATACGGCCACATCACAGCTGGCGAAGCACTAGCCCTGGAGTCAGAGATCTGGATCCGAGCCATTTAGTAGTTGTTAAAATGATATTCCGTATGTCTAAAGATGTGTGGGATAGTGTCTTCTCTCTCTGCTTCAAGTTTACCCTTCTTTAGCCTCTCTTAAACTTCTCACTGCATCTTCTAGAGCCTTTCCACAGGCTTTGGTGGGAAATTGAGAGTCTGGAAATCGTGATTGAGGGGAGGAGAAGCTGTGTCACCTATAGCTTGTCCTGGAATCACACACATGAGCACAGGCACACACACAGCTTCTGGCAGTGCCTCCAACATTCCTGGCTCAAGACTGTGTTTAGAATAATACCTGTGGCATAGAACATGCTCCATGATTGTTAGCTATTATTATTGTTTTTGAATAAAAATGTTTCAACATCAGGTTAATTTGGCAAGGCTGCAACCTTTCCACTGTCTTTCCTATGAGATGCGATAAAAGTGCTAAAGAAGGCTGGATGTGGTGGCTCCTGACTGTAATCCCAGCACTTTGGAAGGCCAAGGCAGAAGGATCACCTGAGGGCAGGAGCTCGAGACCAGCCTGAGCAACATAGGGAGACCCCCCAACTCTACAAAAAAAAAAAAATGAGAAAAAATAGCAGGCCATGGTGGCATCCTAGATACTTGGGAGTCTGAGGCAGGAGGATAGCTTGAGCCTAGGAGTTTGTAGTGACAGTGAGCTATGATGATGCCACTGTACTCCAGCCTGGGCAACAGAGGAAGATCCTGGCTCTAAAAAAAAACTGGCTAAAGAGTTCTTTATTAAAGAAACCCATTTAACTTTCATTAGTCTAACATACTATAAACCTATTTGACAACCAAACTGTTTTCCTACAAACGCACCAAACATCATCCTGTAGAAGTGATGTCTATAGATGATATTTTAGAAAATGATGACCTAGTGAGACATCTGGAATTCTCAGACAGAACTGGGTTTGATCCTGGAATTGCCTCTTTCCTTGTGTGACCTCAGTAGGCTTCTAAGCTTCAGTGAACCCCCTTGTGTTTTCCCTATAACAGTGTTAGTGGCCATGGCAGACATACCTAAAGGTGACCACACTGATCTGTGCCGTTTATGATCCCCTCCCCTTGAGCATGACTTGTTTCTAACCAATGGAACATGGCAAAGGCGATGAGATGCCACCCTCTGATTGAATCATGTTATGTTGTAAAGCCTCCCATGATTATGTGTTGTTATATGAGACTCAATCTTAGTGAGAGAGAGAAAGACTGACTCTGCTGCTGACCTTGAAGAAGCAAGCTGCTCTGATGTGAGTGGTGTGAAGGGGGCTGCATGGCAGGGCGCTGTGTGCAGCTCACAAGACTTGAAGGCTTGAATGATATAGCAACACGGATATAAATGAATTCTGCCAACAACATGAGCTTCGAAGAGGACCCCAAGCTCCAGAGAGGAACACAGCCCTGACACCATGATTGCCGCTTTGTGAGATCGTCAGCAGAGGACCCAGCTAAGCCATACCCAAACTCCAGACCCACAGAAACTGTGATACAGCAAATTCATGTTGTTTTGGGCTGCCAGATTTGTGGTAATTTGCTATTGTTGTGTTAGAAAAATGCTGCCTACACAAAATCCATTCACTCTCTTTTTTTCATTACTAACAAAACCCTAAATTTCATTCAGAATGTCAGGCTGCCCAGAAAAATATTTTGTCTTCTTGAATTTCTTTGCTGAAGAGAGGACAAGGTGGCCCATTTCTAACCAATGAATTCTGAGTGGAAGTCCAAAGGGATTCTCTAAGGCTTGCTTTCCTGAGCAAGGAGAAAGGTGCACTGGTCTTCTCCTTTTCCTCATTTTTTCCCCTCTGAATATGAACCTGATGTGGGGAACAGCAGCAGCTGTATTGGGACGAAGAGACTCATAGAGATGCCTGTCGCCTTGAGCCACCAAACTGACACCCGTCTTCACCTTCCTCCACATACCTTGCAATGTGAGAAAAATAATCCCCTATTTGTTTAAGCTCCTGTTTGTTGGGTTTTCTGTTATGGGCAGCTGAACACATTCTTTAACTGTTTACGTATGCAATTGTTGTAAAAACTGAATGAGAAAATATTGACGAAGCCTCTAGCACAATAACTTCTCGTGTGCATGCACGTACTTTTGTTCTCTTTTCCCTGAGCCTTCACAGCCCCCTCTCTCTTTGTCTTTCTTGCCCAGCTCCATTCCTTCCTTCATTCCTTCACGCAATAAATATTTCCTGAGCACACGCTAATCCCTTCCTGTGCTAGTTACTCAGGATACAAATGTAAACAGAACATGCATGTCTTCATCTTAATGTTTCAGTCCTTTCTCATTAGAATGAGAACAATTTAATGATTCATTGGCTGAATACATTTTAGTGTGATTGAGTTCTGTTTGTGATCTCAATATATATATGAATTTGATGATTCTTTGTCCAACTTGTTTTTTCCCAGATAAAGGAATTCTAGGCATTAGCAAGCAGGCGATGAAGATTATTTGTGTGGGGATTGGGGGCTATATGTGAAAGGAGGTGGCTGACCATGGATGAAGGAAGCTATGTCCCTATTGCCAATGATTTCTAGAGCCTGGCACTTGTTTTCTGATGGCACCTTCCTACCCCCACCTACATGGCCTCTGGTCACTCTTTCTTCTCTGTTAGGTGAACTCCAACTCTTCCTGTTTCCTCCTCTCTCAGGCCTCAACGTCCTCAGGCCTGAGAATTTCATTTCCTTTTGTCGTATAATACCATTGTTGTGCCATGACCCTTCTGGGAAAGCCACTCTTATGGTCCCAACTTATTTCTACCTCTCATAATAAAGAGTCAAATCAAAAAGTGCAGCAATGAAAGTCATTCTCTTTATTAAGAAGGCATTTTTGGCTGAGTGCGGTGGCTCATGCCCATAATCCTAGCACTCTTGGAGGCCCAGGCAGGAGGATCACTTGAGGTCAGGAGTTGGAGACCAGCCTGAGCAAGAGTGAGACCCTCCTCTCTGCTTGTGTTTTAAGCTAAGTGTTATTAGAGAAGAGTCAAAAAGTTAAAAAAATTAAAGTTTATAAAATAAAAAAGTTACAGTAAGCTAAGGTTAATTTATTATTGAGGAAAGAAAAATATTTTTATAAATTTAGCATAGCCTAAGTGTACAGTGTTTGTAAAGTCTACAGTAGTGCACAGTAATGTCCTAGGCCTTCACATTCACTCACCACTCACTCACCGACTTACCCAGAGCAACTTCCAGTCCCTCAAGCTCCATTCATGGTAAGTGCCCTATACAGGTATAGCGTTTCTTAAATCTTTTATGCCATATTATTACTGTACCTTTTCTATGTTTAGATACACAAATACTTACTAGTGTGTTACAGCTGCCTACAGTATTCTGCACAGTAACACACTGTACACGTTTATAGCCGAAGAGCAATAGGCTATCCCATATAGCATAGGTGTGTAGTAGGCTATACCATCTAGATTTGTGTAAGTGCACTCTGATGTTCACACAAAGATGAAATTGCTAAAGATGAATTTCTCAGAAAATATCTCCATTGTTAAGCAATGCTTGACCATACCTCAAAGACACGGGCAGCTCTGGCCAATTGCAGGGCCTCCCTTATGGGGGCCACCTGGGTGACACAGTGTGGAAGAGCAGAGCATGCTGGGAGACACTGGAGAAACAGCACACGTAGTTCCTTTTCTCAAACCCACCATAGGACCTCACTCCTCCTTTCAAGGCAGGAGGCTGAACAGTGCTGGGGCTGGGGTGAAGCAAATGAAGCAGAGTTGGTCTAATGCAGGGTCAGAGGCCATAATCATTTAAGATTTTGTTATTTTATTCATCATAAAATTGTTTGCATTATTTTTTATTTTATTTAAGAATATTATGGGAGTACAAATGTTTTGGTTACATGAATTGCTTTTGTACCGTTTGACTCAAAGTTACAAGTATATATTTTACCCATTAGGTATGAATTTAGCAATTAATTTTGATTTTTGATTATTGAGTTTTTTGGTGCCTCCTCAAATGTTGCACCTAAAGTGAGTGCCTCACTCACCTCACCCTAGTCCCAGCCCTGAAAAAAGGTCAAAGGGTAACACTAATGGAGGCCCTTACTGATAAGAATTTAGGAGCAGGGGTGGGTATAGTCTTACTTGGTTGTATGTTAGTAGCTTTATAAACCACACTCTGTTAAAATTGTGCTAAGATACTCAAGTAGTCCGGGAAACTTTTCTTTCTTTAGTCATTATATTGGGTCTCTCTTGTTTTAAAAGTAAAAACAAAAAGCAAGACAAGCATCAGAAATACTGGAAAATGATATAATATTCAATGATGCTACCAAATAAGGTTGGTGCTAATGGTCCTCAGAACCAAGTTATTCTTTGAAACAAATACTTGCTCTGCCTTGCTTTTTCTTTAATTAACATTCAGAAAATATTTGAATATATATATATATATATATATATAACTAGTATGAAAAATGTAAATGCACAGTTGGATTTGTGGAATTTAACGCATGAATGTATCCAACTAAATCTTCAGGCAATGTCTATCTGAGGTCGGCCTGTTCTTTGACAAGTGCATGCCTGCCTTTGGAATTCACAACACATTCCAGAAACATCATATCCTAACTGGCTTGGTTGTTTACTCTGAAGAGAGCATATTTGCACCTCATTTTTCAACTCTTTAGTTTGTTTACATTGAAGCAAAACATTCTCATGCAGGAAGAGACTAGATACTCTTTCTTAATGGAAGGAGGCTTCTCTTTCCAGGGTCAGGAACTTCATGTCTGTAAAGCTAATTATCAGGAGATTGTAGACCAGTCCTTGAGGCTCCATACCTCTGTCTCTGACCTTTGCCAAGGGCAAAGGGTCACAAGAGACACGTCACAAGATATGCAAATGATGGAGTCTAACTTTAATATTAATAGCATTGTTAACTTGTTTTCTGATGCTGCTATAAAGGTTCTCACCGTAAGTCATTTTGTTGGATTTGAGAGAGCGCGGTTCAAAAAGTGGAATAGTCCAGGATCAAAATCCTTACCCAATTAACTGTGATGTCTTAAATTCTCATAGTGCATTTGCTGTAATGGAAAACCTTTCACATTTGGACAAGATCTAAGCAAGCCATTGAACTAAGTTCATCAATTGTGTAATTTTCTAGGTTTTCACAATTCAAAAATATTATTTCAGGTTGATAACATTTTTTCCTCTAAACAGCATTTAATGGCTTGGCTATTGAACCAGGTTCAGTCAATTACAAAAGTTTTAGCAATTCAGAAGAATTATTCCAAGTCCATAGCTTAGTTCTGGGAGGCTTCACTACATGAACACCTAGGCTGTGCTGTCCAATATGGTAGCCACCAGGCACATGTAGCTATGGAGCATTTGAAATGTGGCTTGACTGAACTGAGATGTACTGTAAGCATAAAATACACACAGGCTGGTTGGGTGCAGTGGCTCATTCCTATAATTCTAGCATTTCAGGAGGCTAAGATGGGAGGATCACTTGAAGCCAGGAGTTTGAGACCAGCCTGCACAATAACAAGACCCTTTCTCTACAAAAAATAAAAAAAATTAGCAGGATGTGGTGACACATGCCTGTACTCCCAGCTACATGGGACACTGAGGCAGAAGGATCATTTGAGCCCAGGAATTTGAGGTTGCAGTGAGCTATGATGACGCCACTGCACTCTAGCTCAGGCAACAAAGTGAGACCCTGTGTCAAACAAACAAACAAAAGCACACAAGTCTTTAAAGACTTAGTTGAAATGATAATGTTTTGGATATAATTGATTATTAAAATTTATTTCACCTGTTTTTTAAACTTTGTTAGACGGTGCTACTAGAAAATTAAAAATGACATATGTAGCTCACCTTCTATTTCTTTTGGACAGTGCTTTTCTAGATGCTTGGGAAGTAAATGCCTTGGAGAGAGACTCTGATATGATTTGTGCATTTATACTTCCTTTGAAGTATTCCAGAAGCAGCATTAATTTAAACAAAACTCCTGTGAGGAGAATAGGAAATGCTTCTTACTAACATTTCAAGGAAAATAACTTCAAAGGATGTTGTCATCTTAAATATGATTCATAAGTCAGAGAAAACTTTGGGTTCACGCTTCAGAGGGTAAAACATTTAGGGTCAGCTGTTTCCGTGGTTCCTGGTCCTGGGTGAGTCTGACTTCGCTCCATTGCAGCTAGGACAAGAATAGTAGCTGAACTCTTCGTCAGGTTTATTTAAAGGCAAAAAAGCAAAAAAAAAAAAAAAAAAAAAAAAAAAAAAATCTCTTGGGTTGGAGGTTTGAGGGTGCGGAGTGGTTTTGAATTTGGGGAGTTAGGTGCAGGTAGTAATTTTCATAAAGTACCTAGCAGAGAGGAGGTCCTCAACAAATGTTTGCTAAATTGAGATAATGAGATGTGAATTTAAATTAAAAGGCTCACGTTGGCAAATTAGTGCTGGCTCTGTGGAGGGCTGCGGTGCCGTCAGAGAACTCAACTCCTTGTTGCAGTGACGGTGGCTCCTGCTCTGCCACGATGCAGCCACAGAGTACGGGGCTCACTGGGCAAATGCCAGGTGTGGGGAGTCTGGGAAATAGTATAGGGAGAGTCCGAAAGATCAGGAAAGGTCAGAGGTCCAAACATATCCAGAAATCGTGCAAAATATCTGCTGTTCCCGGAATTTGAAAGTGTTGAGAGGCGAGGATTCAAGCAGATGAGTTCGACTTCGCAGAAGAGCAATCCCAGAGGTCAGGGTGGGCACGAAATCACGAACTCTGAGGGAAGACAAGATGGTGCTATGGTTTAAAGCCTGTGAAGCAAACCTCAGCTCAGCCTCTGATCTGCCTCCTGCCTGGGCAGGGATTGCTTCCTGGTCGTGTTGTGACTCTGTGCACGCCATTGCAGCCAGGATGAGAACAGTAGCTGAACTTAAATTTGTTGCTTGGGTTTGGAGTTTTGCCATATAACATGGGAGTGAGGCCTCTTTAGTTGCTCAGTTGTGGTTCTGGATTGGAGGAAAAAGACTGAAAATGAGGGCTTCGATCCTCTCACGGCTCTTCTCACCACTAATTGAGAGAGAAAATTGTCTTTCTCCACCATCACCACAGCCTCTAGGTGATCTAGATGTGTGGTTAAATACTCCTCTTTTCTTCATGCTTTGTGCTCACTTTGAGGAACAGAAATAAAATAAAAGGTTTGGCATAGGGGAAGTTAGCACAGGACTACCTGCTTTCACTGTAGTAATCTACGAATTAAACTTAGTTGAAAAGCTCTTGTCTCAAAATGACTGCAGGATATCAAACTCGAAAGCTGCTCTTTTTAACCTTGATATTGTGATGAATAAATGATGCCTAGCAGAATAAATACCTTTATGTAACCGATCCTGAGCCCTAATCAGGGCTGAAATCGTGGCCTGTCATGCCTTACTGGATTTTGAAAAAAATGGCAAAATTAATGATTTAAGCAGTAGCTGCTTAAGAGGTGTGGTCGTTCTGTTGCCCCATAGGAACATATGGAATTTTTTGTGCTATTATTATTGATTTGAAATCAAATTGGTGACCAATATATAGTCTAACAGCTGCTCTGTGACCGTCAATAATGCTTTAGTGATGGTGTTCAAATGGTAACTGGCAGCTTTTTCCCCCCTCCAAGAACCTGAATCACACCTTCTTCCTAAATAACTCCTGGATAGACTTGATCTCGCTTAAAAGATGGGTCTGTCTTTACCCCGTAACAAGAGATGTAATGGATCATAAAAGTAGATACAGCTCTCAGATTTGAAAATCTAGCACTTTTCCTCAGCACTGGATTTACTCAGAAAATGGACATCTTCAAATTCTTGGTTATGGAACATCTGAACAAGCACAAATACTTTTACAACCCATAATTGTCAGTTTGGACCATTAAAAAAGTGCATGGCTTTTTGTGGATTAAAGACTTAGATTTCAAGCATTGAGTCTCTCCTCCTGCCTCCACCAAATCTAGCAGTCTTATAAATACAGCATAAGTTCTCATGCACTATAATCATTGTGGTCAATTATGCTAAACAAAGCACATAGTTTTTCCTCAAACATTTTCATAAGAAAGGAAAAAGTTGCCTTCATGACTCATTTTTAGAGATGGGCTAACTAGTTTGGGTCATGTGAGCACTGATTTTTTTTTTTCCTTCCACATTTAAGATGTGCTTATATGTAGGGGAACCTAACTAAATTAATTCTCCCTTGCCTTGATTGGGACCAGATGGAAAGAGACGAAAAATTAGGTCAGAGTTTTAAAGTTCTGAGGATAGCCTTGTAATGAGCAGATCTCTTGCTTATCAAGTCATTTATGACCAAATACTTTCTAATGTAATGTAGCTTTTTTTGTTGTTGTTAAACAGCTTTATGGAGGTATAATTTATATACCATAAAATCTACCCATTGTAAGCATACGATCTGATGATTTTTAGTAAATATATACAGCAGGGCAATCATTGCCACATTCCAGTTTTAGAACATTCTCATTACCCTAAAAGTTCCCTTGTGCTCATTGATAGTTGCTCTTCCCTCTGTTCTTACCCCAGCCCTAGGCAACCACTGACCTTTATTTTCTCCTTCTGAATTTTCTTTTTCTGAACATTTCACATAAATGAATTGTATATTAATTATGTTTCTTGTGTCTGATTTCTTCTTCGGAATTCATTTATATTGTAGCATGTGTCCATAGAGCTATCCTTTTCACTGCTGCATAATTTTTAATTGTATGGATATGCTACTTTAAAAAAAAAATCCCTTTACCAGTTGATGGACATTTGGATTGTTTTTATTTTTTGGCTATTACAAATAATGCTGTTATGAATATTCACCTAATGTCTGTGGACATACATTTTCATTTGTCTTGCACATATTCCTAGGAATTGAATTGCTATGTTGAGTAATAAGTTTACATTTAAATTTTTAAGAAATTACCAACTATTTTATAAAGACACTGTGACATTTTATATTTCCACCAACAATGTATGAGAGTTCTCATTTCTCTATAACCTCATCAACATTTAGTATTGCCTGTCTTTTTGATTATAGCAATTCTAGGGTAGATGTATGGTGGTATATCATTCAGGTTCAAATCTGCATTTTTCTAATGACAAATAGGTATCATTCATCTGCCTAATTAACCATTTGTATATCCTCTTTGGTGACATGACTTAAAATCTTTTGCCTATTTTTTAATTGGGATGTTGTTCTTATTAAGTTGTAAATATTCTTTATGTATTGTGGATATAAGTCATTTGTCAAATATATGATTTGCAAATAACTTCTACTTTTTGGCTTGCCTTTTTTTGTTTTTTCCCAAAAAGCAGCACAAATATTTTTCATTTTGATAAGGTGTAAAAGTTTTAAATTTTGATAATGTCCAAAGTATTAGTTTTTTCTTTAGTGGATCATAATTTTGGTGCCTAAGACCTCTTTAACTAATGCAAGGCCATGAAAATTTTCTCCTGTGTTTTCTCCTGGAAGTTTTCTAGTTCACTTGTTACATTTAGGCCCATGAACAGTTTTGAGTTAGTTTTGCATACCATATGACATGTCTTAATCCATTTGGGCTGGTATAACAAAATAGTATGGATTGAGTGGCTTATAAACAACAGAAACGTATTTCTTACAGTTCTGGAGCTGGGAAGTACAAGATCAAGATGCTGGCAAATTTTGTATCTGGTGAGGGCCTGCAGCCTGGTTCAGAGACTGTGGTGTTTTCCCTGTAATGTCACATGGTGAGAGGGGTGAGGGAGTCTCTGAGGTCTCTTTTAGAAAGGTACTACAATGGCTTCCTCCTTATCCAAGACTCCTAGTGGACGCTTGAAACCGTGGAGAGTACCGAACCCTATATATGTTTTTTCCTATGCATACATACCTATGGTAAAGTTTAATTTATAAATTAGATACCGTAAGAGATTAACAACAAAAACTACTAATAATAAAAATAATTATAACAATATACTGTAATAAAACATATGCGAATGTGGTCTCTCTTTCTCTTTGTCAAAATATCTTATTGTACTGTACCACACGTAACTGAAACTGGAGAAAGTGAAATTGTGGGTAAGAGAAGACCACTGTAATTACATTCATGAGGGAGCCCTCTTTATAACCTA
Source organism: Eulemur rufifrons (assembly GCF_041146395.1). Lineage (NCBI taxonomy): Eukaryota > Metazoa > Chordata > Mammalia > Primates > Lemuridae > Eulemur > Eulemur rufifrons. The sequence continues at coordinate 66,069,685 of NC_090997.1, read as the reverse complement.
ATCACCCCCAAAGTCCTCACCTCCAAATCCCTCACTTTGGGGCTTAGGTTTCAACATATGAATTTTGGGGAGATACAACATTCAGTCTATACATGAGGTAACAGTTCAAGGTGTTTTGTTTTTCCAATTTTTTTTTCCTATACCTATTGAGATGATAATGTGACTTTTGTCCTTTTTGTTACTGATATGGTGTAATACATTAATATTACATTAGTTGAATTATATACCATGACAAAGTGGGATTCATCCCAGGAATGCTAGTTTAATTTAACATTGAAAATCAGCTATATGTTCCTGGATTTGGTTTGCTCGTGTTTAGTGTCTATGATCATGAAAAACATTAGTGTATATATATTTTTCCTTGTGGTTGTTTTTATCAATTTTGTTGAGCTTTATAATTATTTTCAGAAGGACAGAATTTGTAGACCTTCTTATTTAGTGGCTGTTAGAAGGCTGGAAGCTGTACTCGACCTGAAATGTAGTATCACATGTGGGAAATGCACAAAACTACGTGATGTAAAGCCGAAAATGAGAGTGCAAGAAAATATTTTGAGGCAAACAGTTTTACCAAGCTGAAAAGAGAGAACTTGATGAAGTGGAACTGATGTTTTACTACCACTATATAGGAACAAAATAAGGAAGAGTTATTTTTTTCCTTTTACATCAGGAGAACTTTTATGAGGATGGAGGCCTAGAGCTGAGTCAGGTACACATCTATTAGCGTGAGTGGTAGTTTCAAATCCATTCCACACTGCCTACTGCCGCTGACCACAGACAACATCCACAGCTGAAATATGAGAGTTTGGCTATATATATTTTTCATTTCCTTTCACTTGCTCCTTATTTACTTTCTTGTCAAAACAAATTTAGTTCACTCCTAGGACATATCATTTTATTATAAAGGATCATAGTTTATCCCCTTCCCGAGTTTTCCAAGCTACATCAGTGTGTCTGTGACTTTAAATGATTTCTGTCGAGGTACCTGCTCCTGAGGTAAAATGTGAGCCAGGTGGTAGTACTTTTAGCGACATTTCTCCCCATCAGTTATTTCCTGGGAAATAAATCCAAATACTGTCCCTGGAAAACCTATAAAAGCTAGTGTCTCCTATGTTTTGGACAAGTGCTTTGTGGTAGGCAGAACAATACCCCCCCACGCCACCCCCCACCCAAATATGCCCATGTCCTAATCTCTGGAAACTGAAAATATGTTACACTATGTGGGAAGAGGAAGTAAAGTTGCTAATCAGTTGACTTTAAGATAGGAACATTATCCTGGATTATTTATGTGGCCCTAATGCAATCACAAGGGTCCTTAAAAGTGGAAAAGGGAGGCAGAAACCGAGGTCAGAATAATGCAACGTGGGAAGAACTCAGCTGGCCACTGCTGGCTTTGAAGGTGAAGGAAGGGGCCAGGGGCCAAGGAACGTAGGGGCCTCTAGTAGCTGGGAAAGGCAAGAAGACAGATTCCCCTCTAGAGCCTCCAGAAAGGAACACAGTCCTGCCGACACCTTGATTTTGGCCCAGTGAGAGTGTATTGGACTAATGACCTCCCAAACTGTAAGATGATATAGTCGTATTGTTTAAGCCACTAAGTTTGAGGCAATTTATTATGGCAGCAATAGGAAACTAATACATACTTGTTTCTTTTCTTTTTCTTTTTTTTTTTTTTTTGAGACAGAGTCTCACTCTGCTGCCCACGCTAGAGTGCCATGGTGTCAGCCTAGCTCACAGCAACCTCAAACTCCTGGGCTCAAGCCTCCCTAGTAGCTGGGACTACAGGCATGTGCCACCATGCCCAGCTAATTTTTTTTTCTATATATATTTTTAGCTGTCCAGGTTATTTCTTTCTATTTTTAGTAGAGACAGGGTTTCGCTCTTGCTCAGGCTGGTCTTGAACTCCTGAGCTCAAGCGATCCTCCCACCTCGGCCTCCCAGAGTGCATACTTGTTTCTTTTTGCTTTTCATTCTGCACTTTCTTTACCAAGGCTTGCCCTTGTGCAGCTCCTACTAGTAATATTCACATAAAATGCCTTCTTGTATTTTCCACACATGTGTCTCTAAGTGTCTACTAAATATTAGCAAAGGAATCTTTTTCTCTGCTTCTGATGTTTCTCCATCGTGGAAGGATCTTCCATTAGAACAATACTGCTGGCCTTTCTCATCTCCTTTACCCACTGCTTTTCCAAGCAGAAGGGGAGGCCTATGTGTTTGGTGAGTTTGGGGGAAGGAACTGGGACCTCCCGAACAGTGTCTTCTCTTTGGGATCCATGTGTCTGCAGGAAGCACATGGATACTCTGCTGTCTTTTGTGACTAGGAGGGTAGATCTGCTCAATTCTGCATGATAGTACCAGGGAGTAGCCAAGCCATGTCTTAAGACCTAGCTTTTAGGGTAACAAAAGTGATACTTTTTCAAACTGCTGGATTCCTGTGGCTATCTCATAATTAATTCCAAACTCAGGCAGGAAAAAGGGCTGTTTATTGGACCCCTCAAACTCCAAAACTGGACCAAAGGGGTATTTCAAAGCACCTTCTCTTCAATGAATGAAAACAGAAGTCATCAGCTTTCTTTCCAATCCTGTTGTTGTTCCTGATTCCCCATTTTATGGAATGTCTGGCCAACTGCCTATTCCTGAACCCTGGGCCTCTGTCTCCCCTCTCTGCCTTTCCGCACATTTAATTAATCCCAAGGTTCTCTTAAATGTCTACCAAGTTCCGTTACTTTCTTCAGTCTAACTACCACTGCCTTGGTGCACACCTTCATAACTTGCCCCATGGATTACTGTAATTGTTTTGTTTTTTTTAACTCCTCCTGTTTTTCAAAGTATGAATCACAGTTTGTCTGCATCCAGATCTCCTGGGAGCTCTTCTATGCTTGGACACAGCCAGCCTAGTGTAACAGAATTCCAGGTGATTGTTATACATACCAAAGACTGTGAACCCCTGCTAACCTCCTTCCGGTTCCATACTCACATTTTTACAGAGTGATCTTTGCAGTGTGCAATGCTGATGATGGTACCCTCCTGCTTAAAATTATTTGTGGGTTTCCATAAGCCATAAAGACACAGCCCCAAATTGATAGCATGATGTACATAGTCCTTTCAGACCTGACTTCTGCTTACCACCACACAGCTTCAGCTCTTGATATGATTTAGTTTTTCATTCCATGTCCCAATCAAAAATGTGTCACCTGTACTCCCTTAATTGACCATGTCATTCCTGCTCCCTGTTCTTTTGCTCAGTCCATTCCTTCCACCTAGAACAATACCCCTACCCCACACTCTCAACTCCTTTATAACTAATATCCTCTACAAAACCTCCCCTAATCTCCTCTCTTCTCATGCTGGGTTGGGTGCTCATCGTAGATGTTCTTTCTGCCTATTTCAATCTTAGTACACCTCACATTTTTCCCCCGTAATTTTTCATTATATTGTCTATTTTCCTTATCAGAGACTAAAGTTCTTTAGTTTTTCTTCATATTTCTAGTGCCTAACATAACTGATACATGATGAAGGCTTAGTAAATATTGATTCAATATATCCTGTAAGTGTTTCAAAAAAATCATCAAGAGCCTGACTTTAAAGAAAGTCAGTCTAGTTGGTATATTATGAACTATCAGAGATAAGGATTTCTGAAACCTACATGTTCAGAGAATAAAAGGTTATTAGAATCTGGATTAAGCATCAAACCATTTGTTTAGTTTGTAGTCTAGGAAGATAATGAATTATATGCTTTACACACGTTTCCTCTAATACTCAAAATATACCTAAATAGGGAAGGTATGAATGGTGACCTGGTTTTATAGACAAGACAACTAAGACTTAGGCTAAGTAACTTGACTGAGTCCTCATTGTCATTTGCAATGGGAAAGAGAACAGGTCATTTCTAAACTTGGAATGAAAAGAAAAGAAATCAAAGTGTCTTTTTTTAAGACTATGTGTGAACTTAATTTGTTTTATACATTTTGAATTTTATAAGTAAATTGTTTTACCAGTTATATTTAAGTTAGTAAGAAATTATAGTGTCAAGGAAAATGTTTAACAAATGTTCACTGAGCATTGTTATGTGCTAGCAATATTCTGGGAGCTGTGAATTTATAAAAAAAAGAAGAGACAAGACTTACTGCTGCCATTGAGCTTATATTCTGGGTAGTTATACCATCTTCTCTAACACTAATCAACGTTACTATAATCAACACTTTTAAAGAAAAAACGTTTTTGAACATTTGATTCATTTGAGACAGTGAAGACAGGAAAAGATAAAAATTTCAAGCCATGGATATGTTTATTTTATTCTTCAGTTTTTCTAAGTTTTTCCATTCTCTGGAAAATGAGAATAGATTTTCATGTACACGTGGCTTTACAGGCAACATGCAGATCATGACCTGAACCTGGATTACTTGGCCATGATATTTATCTATCTGTTAGAGAGATTAAATGTGCAATGGCATGCTTAAGGAAGAGTCAAAGGGGGAAAGGAAATTGGAAAGAGAAAAAAAGGTGATAGGAAAATAGAAAATGCAGTGAGGAAGAGGGGGAACAAGGTTATAGTCATGGGAAAGCCCCATCTAAGGATCTTGGCCAATGCATCCTGAGGGCAGGGGTCCAACCATCCTGATCACTGTCGCATAACTTAGGACCTAGCCGAGTGCCTGTTACTGTTAAGAACTCTGATATTCTGGCCATAGGGCGAGATCTTGATCCCTTCTCTCAAGGGATTCACAGAACATTTGGGGGAAGAAACATGATCAAATTGTTGAAGGAAAAGCATGGTAAATACTGTGACGGAAAGATGAACAAAGTGCTATGGAAACTAGAAGGGGATACTTGTTTTATTTCAGAACTTGGGAAAGACTTCATGAGCAGAGACGGGTAATCAAGGCTTGGTCTGAAGAGAGCCAGGCCTGTCCTGGGAATAATGAAAATGTCGTAGCAGAAATAGGACACAAGACTCAAAGAGGCTGGGATACATGTGGGGCAAATAGGCCAGGCTGGGAGTTTATACTGTGGCCTGGGGAACCTGGGAGATAGCAGGGGCCCATATTAGTCTGCTCTGCTGCCGCAGATATATTCTTTTTTTTTTTTTTTTTTGAGGCAGAGTCCCACTCTGTCACCCTGGCTAGAGTGCCATGGTGTCAGCCTAGCTCACAGCAACCTCCGACTCCTAGGTTCAAGCAATCCTTCTGCCTCAGCCTCCAGAGTAGCTGGGACTACAGGCATGCGCCACCATGCCCGGCTAATTTTTTCTATGTATTTTTAGCTGTCCAGCTAATTTCTTTCTATTTTTAATAGAGACGGGGTCTCGTTCTTGCTCAGGCTGGTCTCAAACTCCTGAGCTCAAACAATCTGCCCACCTTGGCCTCCCAGAGTGCTAGGATCACAGGCGTGAGCTACCTCGCCTGGCCTACAGATATATTCTTTAGGAGGTAAGTTTTATGGTGTCAATTCCTTTCTTCAAAGCCTCAAGGCACCCTTAACCATCACACAGTATGACAAAATATGGGTTTTGACAGAGTTCGGAATACACTACCCCAAAATATAGCACCTTGGAATTTGAGAACACAGCAGAAGCAGGAAGGTCTCTCTGTACCTGATTGCGTACTTCTGACCTCTAGAATTGTAAGAGAAAAAAAAACTGTGTTGTTTTAAGCCACTGAGTTTATTAGGATTTACTACAGCTGCCATAGGAAACTAATTTTACTAATTTTGGCTCCAGTAGTTCCTAGTTCTGTTAGTTTGTGCAAGGCAATCTTTCTAAGGCTCTGTTTACTCATCTGTAAAATGGGGATAATAAAATGCCTATGTTATAGGGTTGTTGTGGGATTGAATAAAATCTTTCATGTAAAATATTCAAGATAGGACTTGACACATAGAAAATTCTTTGTTGGCTATGGATTTTGTCTGGAAAGGAAGATTGCAACATTTTTGCCTCTTTTTGAAAACTTGGGTATAGTACTAAGTATCTCTTGGAATATAGAAAGGGGTGAATATTTATTAACTATTCTGTTGTTCTATCAGGAACACGGACGTCTATTTGCTACTTCCTCTCTGACTATCCTTTCCCAAGAGTGTTGACTACAAGATGGGGAAAAGGAAAATAGGTGGAGTGACTGAGGAGTAACCCAGAATGAGAGAAATAAAGAGGAGTTTGAAAGGATTTCTTTGCTTAATAGCTGCCTTCTGAGATAGCCACACAAAACAGGTGAAAAGTTATCGTATTTATAAAGATCTCCTGAGAGGGAATGTCTACGCTCTTTCCCGGTAATTTCCCTTGGTACATATAAAGCCTGTTCTTCGGTTTCAAAGGAGACTATACTGATGGCTGCACATTCATTCTTACAAAAATATAAAATGGTTTCGTTTTTGGAAGTTGCTTGTTACCCAATGTTGCCTAAAAGAGCAAGTTATAAAGTAGCCATGTGATAGCTGGTCATGTTTCCAGTGCAGCTTCAGGACCACTGAAGGTGTGGAGCAGCACAGCTACATAAACCTTTTCTATTCCTTATCCTAGACTTCAAAATTCACCATTTAGAAAAGCTTATAATAATTATATTTACTTGGGTCATTCATCCCTACAACTCAGCTCCCTGTAGATGCTTGTATTTTCTATTTTCTACCAATTTATCATCTGTGCTGTGTTGTTGATATGTCTTATTACATGCACATAGACTAAGTGTTCTGTGGCTTACTTCATGAGCCCTGAGGAGCACAGACAGCATCGATACAAGCATTCTCTTGTATAGTGCTTGGTGGAACATCTTGTGCTTCGTGACTGCTTTATGGTGACAGAGATGATACTATAAAATGAAGCCAAAGGAATCTTTTGAAAATAGGGTCTGATGCTATTGGGTCTTCGTTGGCTGTTTCTCCATTTACAGAGGAAAGAACTGAGGGACAACTGTTGTATCATGTGACAAATGACTGAATAGTCTAGGCCAGTGATTTCCTAAAATTCTTGTCCTGTTAGTCAGAGACAACTTGCGGAAATAAATGAATCTGGCTGTTTGACTTGAGTTCTAGAGCCAGAGCTGGAAAGTGTGGTACCCAACACAGGAACAAAGTCAGTCTGAAGCCAGCTGAGTGGGGTGTCATTTTCTCTAATTCAGAGACACTGCTACCTAAATAGTGATGGAGGCAGACATCTCCTACCTAAAGTGGTCTTGCTTGGCCAACAGATTGACATCTGAGGTAAAGCTCACCTCTACCTTGGGGCTCACCGCCTCACTGGTGCCATCTAATGTTGGCAGTTTAGCAGTAGCCTTGGTAGGTCTTTTTGACTGTTTTAAAGCCGTTGCTCCAAGTTAAAAGCCAGGCAAAAAAATCGCTTTCCCTCATCCAGACACCCCTATTGTCCAAAGTAGGGGAGGGATTAAAAAAAGGCATCTCCAGAACGTGATGTTCGATCTCTCTCCAGATAAGAGGCTCTTGCCAGCCATTTGCTTTTGTGAGAAATCAAAATTTAATATATAACTTGAAATCCTCCCCGTGACTGAATTCAGTTCATAGATTCTAGGAGAAAAGATGAAACTTTCACTTATTCCCACTCCACACAGGAATAAATACTGTGATAATTGCTTCGCCAAAAATCTTGTAGATTTTGATGCATTTTGTCTGTTTGCATGAGATCAGCAACGCTTTCCTATTCCCACATAAACACTGAATCCTGTTTATAACAGCAGGGCAGGATCTCAGGATCTGCGGGGAGCATTCACACAGCGCTCCAGGCTCCTTTTTTCTTTTTCTCAGAGACACCAGGAATGTGCCTTTGCACTGTTTTGCCAGCATCCTTAAATCATGATTAATTTAAAGCCCTTTCTCTCCTTGGTGAGGCCTGACACAAGCAACTGCTTTTCTGTCACATTGATTTTTCTGTCCTTGCAGATTCAGAGCCAGGGTTGAGTCCTCCTAACAGGGTGAGTTCTCTGACAAGGAAGTTTTGCAACCTAATTTACAGCTGGAGTCAAGCTTGTCAGTGAAAGCCAGAGGGGAACTGTCGCAATCGCTGGTTAAGTATGCATTTAATAGTGTTTATCCAAGCGAGTTTGTGATTTCTTCACTCTCTCCAACAAATATGTTATTTGTAATACCTATCTTCTTTAATCTAGGTGTTTGAAAAATGTCTCTAACGTGTGTGGGCTAGAATGCACTTTGTTTTTCTGAAGGTATATACATTTAACGAGGGCAGTCTCTGAGGACCTTATCAAAAGCTGCCTGCCATCTTTCCAAATCTTCTCTGTCTGCAGTGACCATGTCTTAATCCTGAAGGAAAACGAGGTAATCTTTTCAAATAAACATTCTCAAGGATGTTTAGAGGGAGCCCAATGGCTAGCATGGAGAACCTCCTTCCAGTGCCTGAAAAGAGTTATATCGAGGGAATCCAATTACAGTAAGTTGGAGTGTTTGGAAGCATTTGGTATTTTCAGATGATTAATTTGCAAGCAATGATCTGAATGTGCGTGTGTGTGAGTATGAGTGTGCAAGTGTTCAAGGAGCCACTGAGGCTCTCATTTCTCAATGTTGCTGGTGGAAAATGAGGCACAGGGGGCTTAAAAACTTGCAATAGGCCAGTTGCTAAGGAATTTTCAAAATATTTGAACCTAAGCCCATTAGGTTTCACTGGGCTAACCTGCCTCTGGCGAGAGTGAATGAGATGAAGAAACATTTGATCATTAAATAAAAAGGAGGCACTGAAACACATGCAATGGGTTGGATAAAACTTATTAATGCAATACTCCTAGTCTCAAGGAACTTGACATATAATAGAAAAATGTAGAGCACAAAAATTTTGAATATAAACAAAAATTACTTGGATTAATTACTGTAATTAAATCAAAACAGATCTTGTATGCTGGAACTTATCATATTACTGACAACGTAATTTTGTATTTAAAGACATGTTTTTTAACCTGTCTCTTTCTCTTTCTGGTCTGTGGGCTTCTGAGGGACAATCCTGTTTTCTTACTTTGGTCTGAAGCCTCAGGACTTAGAGTGCTGGACCTGGCACAAATGAGGACAGAAATGATTGAAGACATGAATTTAGTCTTGACTTTGACATTTTTATCTCCCATTGTTTGTGGGCCTGATGTTTTCTATTTAATTTATTTCTTATTTGTTGTTTAAGGTGCCTGCACATCCCCAAAGCATCTTTATAACATATCCCACCTAATATGTGACATAAATACATCGTTAACCTTGTTAAAAAATCTTAAGCAGTACTGTCCAATAGAAATACAATGTAAGCCATATATAATCTTAAATCTTAATAACCACATTAAAAGAGTAAAAAGAAACTGGTGAAATAATTTTTAATAGTATATTTTATTTAACTAACATATCTAAAACATTATCATTTCAACATGTAAATATAAAATTATTGACAAGATATCATAGATTCTTTTTTTCTACTAAGTTTGTAAAGTCTGATATGTATTTTACATATAACACACATCTTCATTCAGACCTGCATCCAAACTGAACGGTAGACTACCGCATTGCCGTGCTCAGTAGGCATATGTGGCCACCATATCGGTCCACACAACTCTATAGTTTACAGGTTGATGTAGAGGACATTTTCTTCCTGTCTAGTGTCGAGTCCCTGCTGTTATGCTACTTGGCTACTGCAGTCTGGAAATGACCCCATCCCCAGTGGTACACACGTAAACTGGAGTGACCAACCATCCCAGTTTTCCTGGGACTGAGAGGTTTTCTGGGACACAGGACTTGTGATGCTAAAACCAGGACAGTCCTGGGAAAACCAGAATGGCTGGTCATCCCACATGTAACCCATGCCTGCCCAAGCAATGTATTTATCCTCCTAGCCACAGGGATTGGTTCAGACATAGAGCATATAAACCTGGTTGCCAATTATGGCATTTTTGCGGGAACCACTGGGAAAAGAATTTACACTTTCTGCTACGGTTATTATCTAGCGCTTCACCTAACCTTCATTAACAGTATGAGGGGAGAGCCTGGTTAAAAGTGTTACCTACTTTGGAGGAAATCACAGTCAGGAAGAAGACTGATTTTTGATGATTTCTTTTTATTTATTTATTTATTTATTCTTTTTCTTTTCTTTTTTTTTTTTTTGGATCCAGCCATGCCTGAACCTACCCCCTTCTTGAACTTTTTAGTGAGTCAATAAATTCTTTATATCTCTCTCCATTTTGTTTGTTTAAGCCATTGAGGTTGGATTGCCATTATGTGAAACTAGGATAGTCCTAATAGGTTAAGAAAAAGTGCAAGAAATCTAGCTGGGAGTCTTCAGGCTCATAAGATACAGAATCAGGGATCATCTATTTTACCTTTATGTAGTCTCCTGGAGCTACTGGGGGGCGGTGTGTGTGTGCATGTCTTTTTTGTTTCTTTGCTGCCTAGGAACAGCAGGTATCTTTGTGGGGCAGGAGACTGAAGGCAGTGAAATGGCTGCATGCTGGCAATAATCTATGAATTTAAGGGGATTTTTAAAAGGAGGATGCAATGAAGACCTACTATCTTTCCTCTACTGTCTCTTCCTCCCTTGCTCGCAGACCTTGGTGTTTTGCTCATGTTGTGGGTGTTTTGCTCCACCATAATGACTCTCATAATGAGTCAAAAGCCTCATTTTAGGTTTGGGGACAATCTACAGTTTAATAGCTTCCCACCTGTGGGCTAGGGACCCTTGGGAGTTTGCAGAGCTGCAAAGTCAGACATCTCAAAACTCATTCATCCATTTATCTTTTCTTAATCAGTGGATACTAAAAGTGCAATCATTAGCATGTGGAAGGATTATACACTTTTTGCCAGTTTCAGGAGAAGAGTAAATAAGCATTCAATTGATAGATGTTACTGAGCTACTAATATGTAACTTGACATGGTTAAGTGCCATATGTGAAGCACTTAACATATGTTAAAGCATCATATTTAGACTTCACAGCAGTCTTATAAGGCTGTCATTATTGTCCTTGTTTTGAAATAGAAAAATAAAATTACATTTTCTTTATTCACTATTGGTTAACAAATTTCATTTTGCACTACTGTATTCCCAATGACTTTAACGTCTAGTAGAGAAAACAGGCTTACAAACATACGATCGTAATACAGGTGTGAGTCTACAAACAAACACCAAGGGAGAGGAAAGGAAAGGCCCCCGACAGCAGAAGGAGGGGCAGAGTGTGGACACTGGACCACCCGGAGACCCCCTGGAAGCACGGTGGGTGCCTGAGCTGAGCCTGACGCATTAAAGCTCATCTTCTCTGCTGTACATCTTTACCTTTTTACAGGAGAGAGCTCCATTATTTCACAATGTCAAATGTTATTTTGTTTTTCTGCATCATGGTGACATAAGGGACAGACCTTTAATTTGTAAAGTAAAAGAGTTGGATTCTTAACCATGGATTTGTGACTACTGAGACCCTTGGGCCAAGTGTCTTAAACATTTGGGGCTAGAGTTTTCTCACCTATGAAGTATAGCAGGTCAACCAGCTCATTCCTAACAGCATCCCTTCCAAACTGGAGATGCCATGAAGCCTGCAAGTTGTGTCCTCCATTTCCCCCTTACTGTCTTGTTAAAAGTCATTACCTGGAAATGCAGTTCAGAAGCAAAGCATTATAGCAGGGTGGAAAGGGAGCTCAGCTTGCAAGGAAAACTTTCAACTCATTTTATTTTTACCTGTATCAAAAAAATCATCCCACTACAGCTTCAGGGTGTCTTCACCCAAATGTATCAGAGGATATACAGTGAAGATTTGGCAAATCAGGTTGATGATGAAAGAGAAACAGAGTTTCACCCAGTGCTTCAGTTTAAGCATGATTAGATTCACAGTTGAAGAGTAGTGAGTTTCATCAGATATTTAATTAATATCATTAAGGTTCCCTTTATAGAAGTGAAACAAAACAAAGCAACAACAACAAAAAATCCCACGTGTTTATACATATGTACTTTGGAAACATTAAATTCTTAATCTTATTATGAAATATGGATTTTCCAAGAAATCAGCTTTCTTGTTGTATTTAATTTTGTTATGTCTGGGAGTCCATTTATGTATGTATGCAGTTATGAGATCAGGTAGAGAGAGGAAGGAGTAGGGAGGGAGAAAGACATTACTGTCTGTTGTATTGTGCCCCTGAGTTTAGTGTAGATCCCCCAGCTTAAAGATTGAAATCATTTTTAAGTTTATATTAAAAAATGAGAAGGTGGGACAGGGCGCAGTGTCTCACGCCTGTAATCCCAGCACTTCGGGAAGCTGAGGTGGGAGGATCTCTTGAGGCAGAAGTTTAAGACTAGCATGAGTAACATAGCAAGATCCTCATCTCCACAAAAACTCAAAAACAGACAAACAAACAAAAAACAGGCCTGGTGGTGCACACCTATAATCCCAGCTACTCAGGAGGCCAAAGCAGGAGGATTGCTTGAGCCTAGGAGTTCAAGGGTATAGTGAGCTATGATGATGCCACTGCACTCCAGACTGGGCAACAGAGTGAGACCCTTCCTGTAAAAAATAAAATAAATAAAATAAAAACAAATGAAAAAGTGGAAAGAAAAGAACTGCTTATTGACCTTAGTGGTGCACTTAACATCTCACAATGGATTTTTTGGTTTCAAAAAACTTCTTAATATTGATAAATTAATGAATATTTTTGACTTAAAGGAAAATATCTCATCATGTTTTATGAATAAATTGGCAGTTAATATGCCCTATATACTAATATTAATATACATTAGGCCTATAATCCACAGAAGACTTTATTTGGCCTTCACAAAGTAGATGTTTTTCCTTAGTGCAGGTTGAAATTGATATTTTGTTTCTCTGCAGCTAAACCTGTGACTCTTGGTCACATGGTGACTCAGCAGAGGGGTCCATATACTGGCTGTCATTATGCTCTTCCCGATTTAACTGTTTCTTAAAAAGATACCACTACAGGAATAAACCCCAGGTATTCATCATGGTGCACTTGGAAAGTTGTCCAGCTCATGATGTCAGAGTCACAGACTTTATGCACACTCATCCAAAGCTGACGTATCCAACATCTGTTTCCACTAATTATTGAATAACACTAACAAAGAACTTTCTGGTATTTTTCACCTAACCTTTGTTACTTTACATGTGGCCAGTCCACCCTCATACTGCATCATAATTGGCATAGAAAAGCCAATGGAAAATATCACCAAGTGTTAGCACCAATCATCACCGACAACTTCCTTTTTAGTCTGTTACTCCTGCTGCTGCTACTATGACTACCATCTCGTAAGCTACCCTTTATTATAAATTCAAAGCCTTCACTGTACCAGAAACAGGTGTAACGTTAAGGCATAGCTTCCTCCCTACATTTGCCTCCCCTCTTTCTGTCGCTTCTCATCTCCCCCAGAGCTCTGGCTTCACTTTGCTCAGTCTGTGACTACTGTCTGCAAGGGAGCTAATTTTTATCTGGCTGTAAAGCCGAGCAAACTAATCTTACAAAATTGCCCTGCCACATATTTTAGTCTCTTCCTGTTTGGAATTAATCTATGTATTAACAACTTGCAAAGCCTTTGAAGCTGAGCTTGGGCACAAAGCTGCACCACAGTCTGTGGCTTACAGTGCTGCTTAATTGTCACACCAGTGTCACCCACCTTGTCCTTACCTAACCCACAAGATAATAAGTAATTTAGTTAGACATTTGGGCTGCTTTCTAAAGTCAAGTGCCAGATTGGTGTGTAAAAAAATGTGGCTTGGACATGTGGCTGTATGAGCCATGGGATTATTTATTATGGGGATCCCATTGCAAATCCTTCGAAACATTTGCCTCTCATACTTTTTGTCTGTTCTCTCCTGAATATTTTCTGCTCTCTAGCATGCTCTTTCTATGTTATAGGATAAGGGGTCATATTTGCCTTGATTAAAGGTTATGTTGTTTAGATCATTCATGTGGAGGCTCAGACATAGGAAGAGCCAAGCTTGCCCCGAGCTTTGCCCAGCAGTCCCTGTCCCCTCCATCTGCCATCCAGCCACTTACCCTGACCCATTCCTTAAGGAATTTGCCAAGAAAGAGCAGAAACACTCCTTTGTTTGTCTTTCATTCATTTATTAGATACAAGCTGCAGAACTACTGGTTGGAGTTTCACAGTGAGGATCACAAAGAAATATAACATCTGGTTTCTATTCTGAAAGGGTCACCTCTGTTCACTCACTCCCTGCCCTCCCGACTCAATCTACTAGATCAGCTGCAGAGGGGCTTCCTCCTCCTGGAAACCTCTACTGAATTATAAAAGCTGGGAAAATTGGAATTTAGCACCTTCAAAACTCAACCCACTTTTCCAGATTTCCTTTCTTTCAATCCCCAAAGCACACCTCATGTGACAACCAAACTATACCTCTGAGCATCCCTGAACCCAATCTGTCCCTTCCTGCCTGCATGACACATGGAAGGGCTGCCCTCTGCCTCCGCAACCTGCTCTGCCCTCCAGCGCCGAAGGAGTTACATCCCTTCTATTTCAACAACCTCATTTAAATATGTCTTCCTATCAGCTGGGTAAAATTCTCTTGTGCCTATAGATATAGAGAAAATCAGACAAAAACAAAACACAAAAACTTTGGAGTCTAAAGGATCTCATTCTGCACTTGGGCTCTGCTGCTTATGAATCATGTCCCAGTGGAAGAATCACTGGAGCACTCTGAGCCTTAGTTTCCACGTCTGCAAAATGGACATCATAATACTGCACAAGGATTATGGATTTTCAGTGAGGTAGTTTGCATAAACAGCCTAGCACAGTACCCGGCACTCAGTGGGTACTCTACAAATGCTAGTGAGCATCCCTTCTTGGAAACCTCCACTATTAAATGATATCTTCTGCCCCTGTTTGCAGGCTTATCTCCTGTTAGACTCGAAGCTGATTAAGAATAGGCACTACAGCTCTTCGCATGGGGTTCCCTGCAGCCTTGCACAGTGTTTTGTACCGAACAGATGCTAAGGCATATTGGATACATCAGAATATTGCTATAAAAACACAAATGACCGTAGGTCTGGGAAGAGCCAGGATCAGCAGGGTGAAAAGTGGGCCTGGGGGGTACAAAGCTCAGGCTCCTTAAACCTTTGCCTCGGCTCAGCAAGGTTCTCGAGGGTGGGGTGGTTGCAGAGAGAAAATGGCAGGCTCATGTGATTTAGGGCCATAGGGTGACCTCTCCCTGGGGTCACCCACAAGATGAATCAGGAAAAGAGAGAGCAGAGATGGGGCCAGCTGCTCCCAGATCCTTAGACGTTCTAAATAAGGGGGTGAGACTCAGTCTTCCGTGATTATACTTTGATGATTTATTCTTTGGACATCATTTAAAAGGAGCATTTTAAAGTAAATTAATTGTACTCCCATGACCCTTTACCCTACTAATATCATCAAAAGAAATTAGATCTCGAATTTTTTAAAATGTTTGATTTATTTTCTGTGACTTACAAACTCCTGAAGAATGTCAGTTTTTAATTTTGAAATTATAAACAAAAACTCCAAATTTTTCAGCAATAAGTTGAAGCATTCCAAGTTTGAAACATTTCAGTTTTAGCAAATGAGTGTTGAGGAAGAGGTGTCATAGACATAGGTAAAGGATAAACATACAATGTAAGACACACAGAAATGGGGAATTATTGGTTGTCTTCAAAACAGCCAATTCCCCTTCCACCCTACCGACCCTGATGCTATTCCTGAGTTTGCCTTTGTCCAGCATGACTTGGGTAAATTATGATGGGTATAAGCCAGTAATTTTTAAAGTGCAGGTAGCGTTCTATTAGTGGGTTTTAAAATCAATTCAGTGGCTGGAATCAGATTTTTTTTTGATTAATAAAATACAGTAGTATAGAGAATAAGACAGAATGGAAAATATCGGTATGCATTGCACAGAAAGGTTGAATTTTATCTTTTCAAACTTTCATTTGTGCTTTATGTATGCATATAAATTGCATTTATGTGTGTACTGAGTTGGGATATACAGTGTATGTTTTGCTGTGATCATATCTCAAAAATTTTGAAAGCTGCTGAATTTGTCTGGTTTCATGTTGCTTTGTTTATGAATTGCCTCATGACGGTGACATAGCTCTGGCCAACGAGATGTCAGGGGCAGTCTGGTGGGGAAGGCAAAGGTAGGGGTAGAAGTGTAGGAAAAGATTCTTCACTTAAAAGCATAATGCACAGTGGAGCAATGGTCTTTTTGTTCCCACTAAATGTTTTCATGTCTGTATGTGCTTCCTGGAACTGTGGCACCATCTTACAACCATGAAAGGAGCTCACATGTGGTCATGTTGAATATAGCAGAGTAGGAATAGTGAAGAAATCTGGGTCCTATATTTGATGCCAAACTGGTGTTAAATACCTCCGGAACTATCCTATCTCTAGGTTTATTATATGAAACAATAAATCTTCTTATGTTTAAGGCACAATAATCCTCAAGCGTTTAAGCCACTTTAGTTTTTTTGTTGTTGTTATTTTGTTTTGTTTTTTGTTACTCGCAGCCGAGAGTGTCCTAAAAGATAAAGAGAGCTTATTTTAGGAAGGGCAGGTAAATTAACACCTGGTGTATAGATCTGGTGGAAAGGAAGCTTGGAATTTTCCAAAGCACGTGAGATCAGATGGTGAAGGATGTTGAATCCCAGGCCCACACATGGATACTGAGACAGTTCAGGTGGATAGTTCTGAGCACAAACTCAGAACAGACTGTTTGGGCTTGAATCTCTGTATGCCACTTGCTAGCTGAGTTACCTTGAGAAAGTAATCACTTGAAGCAGTATGTTAGACTATTAGTCTGGTGTCGTTGTCCAGGGTGGATTGAAAGATGAGAGAAATTGGAGGCACTGAAACTTGGTAGAAGACTGTTGTGACAATCCGGTAGTGAAAACTGAGTGCTTATGCTCTGGAGATGGTCAAGGACACACACAAGAAGGGAAGGATGCAGGAGGTACTAGGCAGTTGGGCTTCAAGAAGACGGGACATGGAGACAGGGTTAAGGGAGGAATCCAATCTAGCCGTATGAGCTCAATGATGGAAATCGAGCACCTTTCTGGCTTGGAAAGGGGTGGTGTGTGTGGTGGGAGGGAACAGGGAGTGGGCAGGGGAGGCCACTTCCTCAGATCCCCTCATGGGATGGCCGTGTATTTACTTGCAGTTTCCTCATGCAGTCCTTTATGGATGGTAAGCCAAAATTGAGAGAAGTTAAGGAGCTTCTAAACGGTGATATGGTAAATAACAAATCCAATGTTTAACCCCAGGCCTTTTGTACTCCACTCTCTCCTTTATCCCACGATGCCTCTTGAAAGCCACACATGACCAGGACAAGAAAGAGGAGGTCAGGTTGTAGGGAGAAGACAGTGTTCAAATCTCAGATCCATCCACAGATGGAACACAAGGGAAGCACAGTGTGTAGGGCTTAAAGACAGGTCTTTTTAGATGATTTTTTTTTTTCAGTTGAAGAAAAATGTGAGTGACAAAATAAAAGCAAGTATTAGAGGAGACAGAGGAGTATGAAGAATAGCTGGGAGGACAGATGTGGTGAAATCCAAGGGAAAAGTCTGCAGCAAGAGGTGGGGCTCAAAGTGCCACCATGTGAGAGGTGAAGGGCATGAGGGACTGAGAAAGGGGCACTGAATATAATAGTAAGTGGCTTTCTGGTAACTTCTAGGCAGGGCATTCTATAATATAAGTTTGGCAAACACAAGCACTAGATAGTAGGATGTAAGGATTAGTGGGGGAACCATGGGCCCCCGATGTCAGGAAAACTTGTGTGAATTGATGAAAAGTCGTAATGAAAAGTTTAGATTTGACAAGAAAGGAAAGCTCTTTCCTTGTTTGAAGTAGAAAGAAAAGAAGATAATCTGAAGATGCATTAGAAAGAAAGAGTAAGAGGAGAGGGAGCAGGAGGAGAAAGAGAGGGAGGGAGGGAGAGAGTGGGAGAGTGAGAGAAAGAATGAGAGAGAGAGAGAGAGAGAGAGAGAGAAAGAAAAGAGCCCACACAGAAAACAGGGAGGAGCTAGTTATGGCAAGAAGGAGAGCCATGCCATCCACCTAGAGTAGGAAAGGATTAGACAGAATTTAGACAATGAGTATGGAGATGATCTGTGCATAAACTGCTTTGTAATACCAAAGGGGTGAGTAAAAAGACTAGTGAGTAACATCTAGGGGGTGAGGGAGTTGTAGACTGCAACTTCTTCCTGTAACACCTGATGACTTCCAGAGAAGTGGAGTAGATGATGGACTTTGGAAGGACATGGAGTTTGCAACCAGTGACTCTGGAAGGTGGTACAAGGGTATGGGAAAAGCAGCAGTGAATGATGCTGGAGTCCCTTCTCCCATGGTGAGCTCTGGTGGCACTGTTAGTGAAGAGCTCAGAATTCTAGTCGTGGCTCTGTTTACCAGTTGGAAAGTTTTAAGTCTTTTTAGCATAAGGAACTTAGTTTCTTTTTTCTGTATGGTGGGACACATTGGCCATGGCTCTTTACAGTTTTTTGGTGGAAATTCAATAAGGTGACACATGATGATGAGAATAACGATGACGATGATATGACAAAAATGACAGTGATGACTATGATAAACACAGTAATGGTAATAGGAAGAGAAGCTATTTCTACTGATCTGTTACAACTGCAGCATTTATTACTATCACTCTACCTATGGTGGGCCAGACACTGTTCTAGTCTTCTACATATATAGAAACTTATTTAACCCTCCCATCAGTTCTATGAGGTTTCTATAGTTTTTCCCCCTGTTGACAGAAGAAACTCAGACATAGTGAATTTAATTGCCTAAGCTTAACTACTACTAAACGTCAGAGCCAAGAATCTAAGTAGTCTGGCTCCAGATAAAGAATTTGAAAATATAAAGCCTTATATTTTACAAAGTATTATTATGAGAAAAATAAGACATGGTCTCAGCAATTTTCAACAAAGAACATATTTTGATTACTTAAAGTATCTGTTTTTCTAATCCTACTAGGTTCTTAACAACATTGTGTTTCTCTCTATATATTTTTTTCCACTTAGAGAACAGGACCTTCCATCTTCATGTAGTTTCCTAAGGAAGATAAACCTCTGATGTCGTTTCTTGGTGTTTATTTCTATGAACAGCTGCGTGCATCTCCTCTGATGGATCACCCCTAAGAAGCAAGGGTGGCAGCTGCTGCCTCAGGCTTCTGGGCTGACCCTGAGCCAATTGGTGTATCAGGAAAAGGTGATTGAATTGAAAGGAATACGGCTATTTAAAGCCTAAAAAAAATTCTTCACCATATCACAAAGATGTGGAATCAAATTTTAAGTATTTTCTCAAAGGGCGACTTCTGCCTAAGTATTGTGCTAGATTCCAAGCAAATTACAATGGACAGGTGATGTTCTACCCCACGAGCTGCACACCTCCAGCACAGGATTCCAGACTGTTAAATCAGAGGCTATAATATAAGGCTGTTTTACGCAGCCCACTGTGCCTGGCAGGAAACCATTGCTCTCAATACTGCAACAGCTTGTAGAGGTGTATTTCTAATATCTTCAAACTCAGTTGACTGCAGTTTGGAATTGCTGTAGCTACCTGGGAATTTGATCAAAAGAAAGGTTAAGGAAGTCAAGTCAGGATGATATCCTCTGTTAGCTTCAGGCAAACAACCCAAACAGATGTTAATGGCCACATTGTATCTGCCTCCCTAAGCGGCAACTGCTGGGAGCTCTGCTCTATTGACACAAGGCAGGTTTGGATCTGGTCAGGAGAGAGTCCGCAAATGACAAGCCAGGGCTCTGCATTCCTGGGTTTTGTAACTGCAAAAGATGTTGTTGGAAGGTTTTTCTTTTCAGTTTCTATACACCCCATCCCCTGCTTCCTTCCTATTGCATTCCTGGGCAGGACCCCTAACTTGATGATGGCAGTCGACAGTATAAATTTAACATTTATTTCATGCCAAGAACTGTTCAAAGCACTTTGCCTATGTTGTCTGACTTGTAAGTGAGGAAACTGAAGCTGAGCGAGGTAAAATAATTGCAGAAGGTCATAAAGCTAGCAAAGGATTAAGACAGGATTCAAACCCAGGTCTAACTCCAAAGTCAGTGTTCCTGCCTACTAAGCTACGAGGAGGTGTGACCGAAAGCCCTGCCTCTCGCTGTGTCTCCATACACCATACTCCATCCAGACCAGGGATCCAGACGGGAGAGGATCAAGATGGTTCCAGACCTAAAATGGACCCTCTAAAATTTTCCAGACTTATTTTTGTTAGCATATCTGAAATATAATCATATATTTGTATAATGTGCTGTGTCTTCTTTTTCATACCTTAGTATTTGTGCTTTTCAACATTGTTTATTACTATTATAATTGAAGTTCCCTGTGAAGACGGAGGCTTGTCTTGGTTATCAATGATGCTTTGATCTTTCAAAATTATTAATCAAATTGTGGCACTTCCCTGTTTAAAATTCCTTACTGGCTTTCCATTGCATTGGGTAAAAAACAAATTCTCTCCATGGCCTCTAAGGACTTCTAGGATCTGGACTGAGCCTTTTATAGAATTATTCATGGAGAAAAAACCATTTTAAATGAATAAGCTTCATTGAAAAGGACTTTAGCTCCATACAACACGAATTGCTCACGAGCCAGCAGATGGTTCATAGTAGCAGCACTTGTCAGGTTCAGTAAGTGTCAGCACGTATCATTTTCAGTCTCCATAAGTGAAGAGTCAATGACTGCAATAAAGACAGTTTCTGTAGGTGTTTATGACCTGTACTTTAATATACTTGAATGCAATGTTAGACATCCTTGAGGTATGGCAGGTTCTGCCAAAAGCTGTATTGCAGTTTCTTATCATGGGAACCTGAGAGGTAAGAAATGAAGACCAAGGTGACTAGTCAGTGAGTAAGGATATGTGTTAACAGAAACACAGTTTTCGTTGTGAGACAGATCCAAATAAGAGTAGAAGACCAAAGAAGTAAAAGTTTCAAGGTAGTATCTTTTCAAAACATACAGAACAAAAAGACCTTCATATATAAACCAGAGTTCTCCAGAGGGCGTAATACATTTAGCACTGATGGAATACAGGATGATTTTACATGGACATGTTTTCTATTGTGCTACTTCCATCTTTACTAGAATATGTATTCAGGAAAATATTACAAATATGTGTATTTGTGTGTTTATATACATATACATACACATAGACATATAAATGAGTCCAAGACTATAACTGCGTAGGGGAAGGTTTAGTAAAAATTTAATTTATTGATAAAAATAGTCATTTAAAATATGTAAGTAGCAATACAGTGGTGTGCTGATATGCCAAAAATGAAGATGGTATTCAAATAATTGATATTAGTGACATGCATCTTAAACCTGGCTTGCTATGAGACTTATTCCTAAATGAGTGAAAATGTTCATTAAAAAAATTAAGGTCCTGTTAGATTCAGTCAAATGAAATCTGGCCCGTACATATCTTCACATAGATTTTATAAAGAAAGTCAGCAGACCCCTGAAATAGTAAAAATAAGCAAGCACACAGTTTTCCCATCCATTCTCAGTAAGATTTTCAGAGAGCCAGGATAAGTGCTCCATGTGTTGTTTACAGACTAACACTAGAGGTTCTTTTTTTTTTAAGTCTGATGCGATATTTCATTTTTTGGCAAAAATGTAGAGTAGACCCTAGGAGGAAAGTGTGGCAAATAGTTTCTAAACAAACCTATTTTTGAAGCAAGCTGAAACCTAACCGGAAGGCAGCATCGCCGAGTTCAGAGTCAGGGTTGTGTTTTCAGACCACGGAGGCCCTTTGACATTGCAATTGACTTTCCTTCAGTTGGGCTTCAATTGTGCCATCACTGCAGCCGCAGCAGGAGGTGGCTGACCCATCCTGAGACTGCTGCGTGGGCGGATGTCAACATCCTGGCCTTGCTGTGTAGACGCCACAGTTTTTTACTGTTTACCCTCTTAGGTCCTGTGGCTCTGAATCAATAACTTCTTTTTTTGTACTGAAGCTTCTCAAACATATGGACAAATTTAAAAAGAGAAAGCGTACGTTTTCAGAGTCTTAAAATGCTATCGTTCACCCCATAGAACACTGATTTGGGATTGCGGCTGTGTCCTGCACTAGCTGGACAAAATTGGACCAGTCATTTAACCTCTTAAGAACTTTGTTTCCTGATCTATAAAAGGAAATAAATTATACCCTAACTCGCAGTAAATACTTTTAAACATCAAGCTTCTCTACAAATTCTAGTGACTGGGATTCACAGACACGCTGCATCTTCACCTTGTCCAACACAGACATGCATGATAAAAACGTTTTAGCTTCCATTTTATCTACAGATTACTGGAAGGGGATTAACAGATGTGAGAAATGGAAGAGGAAGAAAAAAGAAACTAGAACACATCAGCCAGGCTGGCGTGTCCAGGGGATGGTGGACTAGTGCTGTAGGACTTAGAGGCTATACACTTTCCTTCACATTTAAAATCATCAGGGAGTTGTCAGCACCAGATACCAAATTACCAAATATTGTAATTTGTAGTTTGCATTTGTTTTGCTTTAGTGAGTTTGTGAGGGTATTGTGGGCGGGGAAAGAGGGAATATTCAGGCTATGTCATCATCGTTACCGACCACGACATGATCACTGCGAGGCAGTGCTTTCTAAACCACTTTCTCTTCAGTCCAAACCTTTTCAGAGCCTCTGATGAGAGGCATGGACTCTAGGAAAATTTCCCTGTACATCTTCACCCCCAATTTTACGTACAGATCAAAGGATTCACAGGACACCTGAAGCCCCTCTAGAACGAAAGCCATCCATGGACTCCAGGTTAAGAGACCGAGCCATAAAATTTTTTCTGTTTGCAGTCTTTTTTCTTTGTTTTGCATGTTTTCATTTTAATTTAGTTTTCAGTAGGACTGTTTTCTGTGGGTCATAATCATGAATGGTCTGACATCGTGCGGGGAATGTCCTCAAACCTTCACAATTGCAGTCTTTTCAGTAATATTTCTGGGTAAGGGTGTTTGTTGTTACTGATGTAACATTGACTAAATGACCATGTCGAAGGTTTTGTATTGCTCACAGATGAGCTTGGGAGCCTGAGTATAGGTTCTGTGAGGAGACCATTGACTGCCTGATGCTTTTCACCATACAGCAAAATTTGTCCCTTAGGGAGGGCTGCCCTTTTCTACCAGATGCACCGCTCAGCACCACCCTGGAGGGGCCACATGGCAGAGAGGAGGAAAGATCACTCGAAGTATACCTTCACATCTGGGATGCCTTACAGTGTGTCAGACCACCACTGAACCAAGGCACGTGTGTGTATTTTTCAAAATACAAAGAGTTTTGGTATTTAAATATTTAAATTGAAAAACAACCAAAAAAGTCTAAGTTTTATTGAGATGAGACAAATTTTCTAAAAATTTTCATTTCTAGGTCAATTTCCATTTCGGCTCTGGAAAAGAGATGCGTATATCTATATTTATTCTGGTAACTCTTACTATGATAGATGTTTAACTTTGATAACACCTGTTATCAATTTCCAAAAAGCAAGCTGTTCCTAGAACATTAGAAAGTACACAGATATTCTTTAAATAAATTAAATGCCTAAATGGTTGAAATGCTAAAATTGAAGGATTCTGTCAGGGTAGGATTAATGCTGCTTTTTGAAGCAATTTTACAGAGGTGCATATAATTGAAAAAGGCATTTTTATTTTATTTAGGTAAAGTCAAAGTATTTATCAGTAAGTTCCCCTGCGATACTCAGATAAAAGGTATTGTAGACATATAAAATATCATTATTATTATTATTAATATCCGGCCCGGTGCCTTAATGATTTCCTTGCAGCTGCTTTATTGATATTAGCTTTTTGGTCTTGATTGCAATTAGGAGCATTACAAATTGCTGAGCTGTGTTAATTCTCAGAACAAAAAGAAAACGAACTAACCAAGCACCATCAAATTGAAAAAGCACTTTGATTTTATTTAGGTAAAGTCAAAGTATTTATCAAAAGCCTCTTTAAGAGAAGCAAATTTTCCATGCCTCAAGGATGCGTTCCAGTTATTTCTAAATATACCCTTTCATATCAATTAATATCCCAGAAGGGAAGGTTGGTCATATTGGAGTAAAACAGAAATTATGTTCTCTCTCATAATACAAGATAACTCTAAGTATTTATGGTGATGACGATGAGTTCAGACTGCATTAAATTTGAATTTTAGCAAATTATGCCAAAAGAAATGACATTATCTTGTCCAAAGTCAGAAAACCCAGTGACTCTGAAATTGGTTCTTCAGAATAGGTCCATATGGTTAGCTAATACAATTTGATGCTTATCTGGTTGATGTTCTGGGAAGAAAACTTGCTTTTTCTGCAAAGAAAAAACAAATTCCAAATACATAATGTTTTTTTTTTTTTAATTTCACATTGATATTTTGCTCTATTTTCTATCTTTTTGTGGACACAGACATTTCAAATGATGACATGGCTGGATAAAATGATAGTTTCCCTGAAAGAAGGATTACATCTCCAAGTGAAAAATCCAACTCAAAACAAAAAAACCAAACAAACAAACAAAAAAAAAATCAACAAGACATGGTCAGCAATATAAAGCAGAAAACATAAATTTAAAGAAAAATTTTTAGTACTAAAAAAAAGAATAAAGAAAAAGAAATCCTAATAATTACCAAATGATAAAAAATTAGGTTTGGAGAAATATCATGTAATTGCAGAAAATATTACAAGCCTTTTCATGAGCTTCCTTGTTAATGGTCTTGGATGGATGATTTTGCTTCTCAGATGCTAATTACGAGTCTTGGTAACTAAAATTCAGTAGAAAAAAGCCCCCTGGGGATTGGAGCATATTGATAAAACAAAATTGCAGATTAAACCAAGGTTTTTTGGGGGGAACACCTTTGATTCAAAAATTGTTTTATAAAATTTTCAAAAATAAACCAAAACATTTTCCTACCTTAGAAACTAAAGTAAATCTAGTCAGGTGTTTCATTGATAATGGAAGTGTTCAAACATATTTAAGAATCATTATTTAAAAATTAAATTTGATGTGTAAGACTGTAGACCTATATTGGCAATGTTTTTCAAAATGGAATATTCTGATGTATTCTCCGGGGTTTGCAAGTTCTATGAGAACTTATTTACTTATTTTGTTTTTTCACTTTACTGAATTAAAAAATGTGCATCTTTCTTATGTCATGTTACCTGGAGATTGCTCTATAGACTGAAGGTCTCCATTTGTGTTGCTATTGCATAAATGCAGAGATTACCTAAGAAGTTAATGTCTAACTCCGAATGTCCTTGGCCCAACCTAATGTCAAAACAACATTTGTCCCAAGGCAGACATTGAGATGAATTCCTTTTGCTGGTTATAATAACAAGAACTTTTCTTTTGCAACAGTGACATGTTGCAAAACTTTTTTTTTTTCTGAAATTCTTTCTTCGGAATAGGTCCATATGGTCAGTTAACACAATTTGATGCTTTTGTATCAAATTGTATTGATAGAAAATAGGAATAAGAAAACTTTTTTATTGACTAAGACTTTAATTTCTTATTTAAGAAATTGAGACTTTGATCTGACACCATAAAAATGAAATTGGGTACTTATTGTTTTGGAGTAATGAAGAAAATAACAGGAGTGGACTCACTATGTAAACAAGCCATATGCTTTTACCATGTGAAGGCCAAATGACATCATGTAGATGATTTTTTCATAACTGGTGAGAGAGAAGTGGTGGGATTTGAGGCCTTTCCTTGTCACAGAAGTACAGACGTGTTGAACTGAAAAGAGCCTGAGCTGAAGCAGTTGGCACAAAACTCCCAATATGTAGGCTCTGAGCAAGGGGCAGGCGTGGGTCTTGCCTTTGTAGGATGAGGCAACTTGCAAAAGTGCAATAGCAGTGAATGCAGCAGTAAATATAAGAAAACAATTTTTTGAAATTTAGTGATATGCTTTTTTTACATTATTATATTTTGGAATTCACTATTGAATTTTATTGATAAAATGGACTAATGATAAAGATAAGTTAATTGTGAAATTTTTTGTTTTGAAAGTGATTGTACAATACTGAAGTTTGAGGAAAACTGATATGGGGCAATTAAATTTAATTTAGACTCACTCTTGGAAAAACTAAAAGTTGTTTGAAATAAGCAGACCTTAATTCATTCCTTCCTTCCTTCCCTCCTTCCTTCTTTCCTTCCTTTCTCTTTCTCTTCATCTTCCCTACTTTCTTCTTCTTCACCCCTTGTCCCCTTCTCCTGAAGGTTGAAAAGAGCCAAATGACACCAAGTTTTTAATTCTAAATAATCAAAATAGTATTTAGCAAATGAAGAAAATTTCTAACACAAATATAAAATATATTTTATTTTTTCTCGAAGGTTCTAATTTAAAGTATCAAGAATGTTGTGAGTTTCAGGACATTTGGGCCACATTATTTTTCCACCAACTTACTCAGATCCTACTTATGTGAAGACCCAGGAAGTTGGTATGTAATTAGAGTTCTCTTCCCAAAAATGACCCCTCCTGGAAAACTTGACTCTTTAAAGAGTTACATTTGGTTCAATAAATATTATTTGAGAGTACAATATATACAAGATGCTATACTAAATCCCTAGGGAAAAAGTTAAATTGGAGGTTATTTCAGCCACTGAGGAACTTAGAATCTGATGTGGGACAATAACACAGAGAAAGCGGAAGGTATAGACATAATCTATTTAATTTTTTAAAAGCGTATTTGTATGTCTTATGTTATGCTAGCAGTGTTTTATTTTATTACTTTTTAAAAAATTCTTTCTGGCCTTGTTTACTAGAGTTCTGAGCTTATGAGAGAGAGATTCCTATTTTACTAGTTCCACAGCGTGAGAGAAGGGGCATCATTATCACATACGATATTTTTACAAGATGAAAATATCCTCAGGCTGAGACTAATGGATAGAGTCAAAGTAAAATAAGTAAAAAGTGAAACTGCGATGACAGAGGGCTGAATTCAACATAGACATATTAGCTAGTGTTGAATGACAAACGATAACAATATTGTGTCCTTCTCAGTGCTGGTAGCAGGAAGTAGGAACGTGTGGAGCTCAGGCGAGAGCATTAAAGGCCCAGACAGCCATGGGTGGTGTGAGTCACTTAAGGAACTCTCCTGAAATTTCTTTCATCTTTGTATTAAAAATAAATAAATAAACCCAAATGGCAGAGATGAAAAAAAGGTACAAAACCTATAAAGCAAACCTTAAAATAATACAGCCTTGAATTATTTTACTCTGATTAAAAAAATAAAGGTGCTCAATATTCATGGAAAGAGGAGTATTTAATTCACATTTATGAGAATGGAATGTATGATACAGTACAACTTTTTCAGAGGCAGTAAACAAAGCAAAACAAAAAACTATGGTTCTGCTACTTCTACAATATATTTGCAATAAAATAGGACTAAGGATAAGGACATTTCTCAGACTAGTGGCAGAGTGAATGTGGTAAGTCTACAATGTCCTCTTTAGATCTGAGCTTGTAAAGTGTGTGTTGATGGATGTTAGTGTATGGGGAAAAAGTCTGGGTTCAAATAAATTTGAAAAACTTGGGGTTCAATAAAGTGGGACTCCTTTGAGACATTAGCATGCTTACGTGCAGTGTGATTCTCCAAGAGCCAACCATGATGCGTTCCCCAAATGCTTTCAACCATGGAACACTTTTGGGAGAGCTCACTTTTGGGAAATTAGGTCCTTGGGACACAGTTTTAAAAAATTTTATGCAAGTATTGAGTATATGGAAGACACATATATGCTATGGGTCCATCACGGAGTTGGGTATTTGATATGTGTTGCCTCATTTTGCCCTAATCCCTGTGATACAGGTATTATTGCTGTTTTCCTACCACCTCCCACTTCCCCAGTCACAGTTTGTAGAATAGGAACTTGAGAATCTGAGAAGTTAAATATATTGTCCTAGTAAACTGGTACAACTTAGAGTGGGATTAAAATTATTTACAGCTTTTTAAAAGCTCAAATTTTGGAAAACTTGAAATGTGGTTGAAAACAAGTTAAATAAGAAATGGATTTTATCAGATACTAGAATAATTGATTAATTTAAGGGACACCTATGTATGAGACTTTGGTAATGCAGTGAAGAGGTGACTCCCTTCTTAGGAACTTAAGGTTGGGTGGCAAAGGCAGACCCATGAACAGGTCATTTCAATGCAGTGTGGTAAGTGACAAGGAGAGGCAAATAAATCTGCTTTTGTCCATGATATTCTCTCTCCACGACACACAGCACACCAGAGGCCTCACTGCTACCCTTTGAACACATCAGAACTTTCGAGGCTGAATTCTAATACGTGTAACATTTTCTGGGCACTGTGGACTCCTTCCTTGTTTGGAATTCATTGCTCTCTATACTATGCTTCCATAACCCTTTGCTTTTCCTCCATTAAAACCCTCATTTTCAAGGTCTGATTTGCATTATGATCTGTGGTCTATCTGTTTATCACCCCTCCCTAGATTGGTAGTCTCTTGAGAGATGACATTATTCTTAGATGTTCCTATAAACCACTTCTGGCCAAAACAGTGCTTTGCTAAATTATAGCAGGCCCTCAATACATGTTTTTGTTTGTTTGGTTGGTTGCTTGGGTGTTTTTGAAATAAAATAAACTTTTTTTAAAGTTAAATTCTACCATTGTTTTAAAATCATTAATAATCTGAACTGTAGAATCAAGAAAATGGTTAGAGGCATAAAAAGGTGGAATGTTCTTCCAGGACTCTTATTTTAATTTTATTTCCCCCCGTTTCATATTAAGTCATAGAATATGAGGAAAAGTCAAAGGAAATAGAGCATGAACTATCTAGATCATTAAGAAACCCACAAAAACCTTTCATGAATTAACAATCCAGTTAGTCTACCAGGCAATGTTAGCAATTACAGAGAGAAAATGGGAGAATAGAAGGAAATACCTTACAGAGACAGTAGTACTAGGCATTTTTGAGAACTTGAGTTATAGAAAGTCCCAGGAACATAAGTCAAGGTTGGGGAAAATATGATTAGGCCAATCTGTAATAATTAAATCAGTAAGTATATAGGTATTTACTTTGGCCAAATCTTGTCCAGACTATGTAGACATTGTAAAATATTTAACTGTATAAAAATTCCTTGCTATCTGCTTATAATTTGAAATTAGTTGGTTAATTTTTTAAAAAATACAAAGGAACAGTTGAAGTAGAGAATCATAGCCAAAGGACATGTAATTCTTGATCACTTAGGGTAGAAGGAAAGCCTAATTTTTTGTTCATAAATTATCAAATCTACATGTGCAAGAGAGGTTTTAAAATGTAAATATATTATCTCATATGTTTTAGTTTTTAAAAAGTGGAGATATAAACAACTAAATATCTCAAGGTAAATACAGCAATAAATATACAACCAACTTTCTTTTCAGAAAAAAAAAAACATTTAGGGACTGGAAAGGTTTGTCAAATCTGTAACCATTTTGAATTTACTTAAGCCAGATTTTTAATCTAGATATTCCCTGAGAGAATAATTTAAAGCAGGGGTCAGCAATTTTTTTCTGTGAAGAACCAGATAGTAGATATCTTTGTAGACCACATAGTCTCTATAGCAACTATTTAACTCTGCCGTTGTAGCACACAAACAACAATAGATTATGTGTAAGTGAATGACTCTGGCTGAATCCAGTAAAACTTTATTTACTAAAACAGGCAATGCACCTGATTTAAAGCACTGATACTGCTGTATGTCAAAATTATCTGTGGGAAATGACTGACAGTAGGAGTGGACATCTATTATTTCATATGCCCAGAACAGCAGTCTTCTTCCTCTGAGAAATGCTTACTCCAAACTCACACTGTGAAGTTGGAGTTTGAACGGTCCATCTCCTTTGATTGAAGCATCTTCCCTTTCTGAGTCAATTCTTCCTTTGGCCTAAGCCAAAGCTGTATTTCTGTTTCTTCCTCCCAGGAGGTACTGCCAACACAAATGAGGAGGTACCACTCTGAGTGGGCGATGAGGCTGGAGCAGGGGGCCCAGTGGTCGTGCCTTTGGCTGGCTTGGTTAGACCAAGCCAAAGACCCCAGACGTTTTTCTCAGGCTCCCAAGCGAGGCCTTCCTGAGATTGTACAACTGATTGAAGCAGATGAATCTCCCAAATGGAGATTATTGCAGAAGAGCAATCATCTTTGCCTTGTAGAATCCTTCAAAGAGTTCTCCAGGGAGCATCACTCTTGGGGAGATATTTGGCATGATTTCCCTATGTATGAACCATAGGTTGTAAGCCGAGCTTGATCACTTCTCCATGCTGTGCTGAAACACACACCCACTTGGCCATTCTCCAAGTGTTATAAGCATCCCAATCCCTTTGGGAGGCTTTTGTAAGGAAGAATATTTTGTTTCTCATAGTCATTGGTCCCCTTTCACCATTCTAAGCAGCATGGTCTTTGGAAAAATTTCAGCAGAAATTAGCAGAAGACATCCCAGATGGGCTTGTTTCTTCTTGTCACTTGGATCATTGTCTGCTCTTGACTGCTGTGAAAGTCTTTCACATCCTCTCTCCTGTGGACGGTATATGGCTGGTGTATTTCTGCTTAAAATGAAGCTTTGAGCAACTTGAATCTTTTCCTGATTTCAGAGGAATGCTTTCACTGTGTTATGGGGACTGGGTGGGCCTCCAAATACGATATTCTTGGTCAACATTTGCCCATTCCTAAATGCACATAGCTTAGCATGTTGTGTGCTTATTGAAACAACTCTGTGGTTTGTCAAACTGCAGTTAAGTTGATGTTGTCTGTTGCACCGGGCACTCCCACTGAAAACAAAAACTGGGCTGATGACACAGAAACAAGTGATTAATGTGCATCCAACATGAGGATAACTAAAGGCAAGTCAAAATAAAAGCTGGAAAGAGCTCTAACTATTTGTAGGTCCTACTGTATGATTATTTAGATGTGTTCCAGTTAATGAGATCTGTCAGTCATAAGTGGTTTGGTGATTAAACAAAAGGGATGACATACCTATTTCATTGAACCTGAATATGATTGTACCACATCATAACAAAAGATGATTTATTACAGGATTACCAAGTGTGAATATTAAGATATGCTATTTTATTTAATCTTTATAACAATCTCCTGAAATCAGTATTCACCCCATTTTGTGAGGAGGAAAACTGAGGCTCGGAGAGGTCAGATAACAACTCCATGGCCACACAAGTGGTAAGTGATGGAGCCAGAACCAAAATTCAGGTTGGTTTGATTCCAAAGCCCGTACACTTCCCCACTACCCTGGACTTCAGACAGTCTGTAGAAGTTCCACAAATAGTGCTTGTTGCCTGAGAGTAATAGAAGCATCACCTATTTACTGGCCTTTTCTAGTGAGGTCCATCTTAGGACCAGAGTTACTTTGTCCTGGCATCATGAAGTTTGCACCTTTGCTCAATACGTTTGTAAAAATATACCATACACAGTTTATCTGAAAACCCTAAATCAATGTTTTATTCTCTAGACCAGTGAATATAAATCTGTCCCCCTTCCTACAGCTGACCATAAATTCCCTCTCCTCCCTTTGCTCCTTCCTGGAGACATTTGGTCATGTCTGAAGACACTTTTGGTTGTTACAACTGGGCAGGAGCAGCTACTGGCATCTCTTGTGTAGATGCCAGGGACGCTACTAAATATTCTACTATATACAAAACAGTCCTCTCTCAGCAAAGAATTA
Organism: Eulemur rufifrons; assembly: GCF_041146395.1. Taxonomy (NCBI): domain Eukaryota; kingdom Metazoa; phylum Chordata; class Mammalia; order Primates; family Lemuridae; genus Eulemur; species Eulemur rufifrons. The sequence goes on along the minus strand of NC_090997.1, from coordinate 66,038,041 downwards.
TCTGCCCAAAATGTCAATAGTGCCAAGTTTGAGAAATCCTTTTGTAGAATGGACTAGGAATTCATGGCAAAACTTTAAAATGATTGAGAACTTGGTCAAGCAGAGCCATACATCTCTTATCTGTAGAAAGTTCTAGCCTATCTCTAATAATCACATCACATGTCAGCCCCTTTTGCACATGTTTCCTAGTAGAACTTGTTTGTGATGTCAGTGAATATTATTAAAAAGCTAAAGTGATATCAAAGCAGAGCTCCAACCTTTCAGGGAAGATAACGTTGGCAGCCATGTTCCCTGTTTCTTATTCCATGTTCTGGAACTGCTATTAGCAGCCATGTTCTTTTTCTTCTATTCTTACACTGAACATTTTTTTCCAAAAAAAGGCAGCTTCCAAAACTATGCCTCTTCTTTTGAAACACAGCATATGCTTGTTTAAATGCTCCATGTGGCCAGAGCTCCAAACATAGGGTTTTTCACATTTGTTTCTCATCATTTTTGACAATTAGCCTCCCTTATTTCAATAAACATCTCACTCTTAAAGAGTAATTCTTAAGTACCATTTATCTTTTCCTGGGTGGAGAAAAGATTTCCCATGAACAAGCATTTCACATTTTTCTTTGCAAAATGTTTTTCCAACTTTTTAACTCTGTGGAAAAACCTAGAGGGCAGACAAAAAAGGATGTTGTGAGAGTTGGAAGTCTAATTCTTTAGTTTCCACATTAAGGAAAACTCCTGCCTCTGAGAACAGCCATGACTTAACATTGAGGGTACAGTTTTGCTTCAATACAGGCAAACAACATTCTTGTTGGGCAATTTATCCAGGAAACAATGTTTTAACCTAACATATCTCTATGAATACTTGATTTCAGTAAACTTTCACTACATTAACAATTTAAGAACTTCAAAAAAAAATAAGAGAAAGTTGAAATAATTAAGTTATACATTTTACTGGAAACAAACATTGACTGGTGTATTATTTCTTTTGGTAACCAATTAATTGAATCAAACAACATCATCATTTCTAAGTCCTGGAAAAGTATAGAAATATCTGATTCTTTAATTGAGTTTTAAAAGTCATGTTTAGGAACATCCATAGGTTATGGGATTACCATTTATGGGCACCGCTACATTAGTGTTTGCTTATGAAGCAGAAGAAAATTGGTTTACAAAGAGGTATTAAAAATACTTAATCTTTGCTATTGTGAATTGTGCTGCTATAAACATTCACAATAGCAAAGATGTGGAAACAACCCAAATGCCCATCAATACATGATTGGATTAGTAAGCTGTGGTATATGTATGCCATGGAATATTACTCAGCTATAAGGAATGATGAAGATACAACATCTCTATGGTTCTCCTGGAGAGAGTTGGAACCCATTCTATTAAGTGAAGTATCCCAAGAATGGAAAAACAAGCATCACATGTACTCACCAGAAAATTGGTTTCCCTGATCATCACCTAAATACAAATCTGGGAACGACACCAATTGGATATCAGACTGAGGTGGGGGGTGGGGGAGGGGATGGGGGTATGCCTACACAATGAGTGCATTGCGCACCGTTTGGGGAATGGTAACACTTGAAGGTGCTGACTTGGGAAGGGGGGGTGGGGAAGGGAGGGATATATACCTACATGATGGGTGCAATGCGCACGACCTGGGGAACAGACACGCCTGGAGCTCTGACTTGGGGGGGAAAGGCGGTACAGGAGCAACATATGTAACCTGCAATTCTGTATCCCCCATAACAAGATAAAATAAAAAAAAAATACTTAAGACCCTTAAGTTAAAAAATGAAGCCGTGGTATCCCCACTTCATTCTACCTTCATCAAAACCAGACAAAACAATGAAATCGAGTCTTTCTCTTCCCAATTCTTCACTGTTCTCATCTTAGAGGCATCTTTTGTATCTGTATTTCTTTCTGAAAGGAAGGAATTCCAAAATTCAAGAAATAATATTAACCTGGTCTCATTATGAGTGGATACACACTTGCCTAGGACCTTGTCTCTGAGAGTTGGCTCTGACACTATCAAATGAAGGAAATGCCTTTACATTTGTTAGCTTGGAAAGAGACTGGTTTACATTGAACAGTAATCTTTTTTAGCCCCATTGGTCTGACAGCTAAGAAACAGGATTTCTACATGTATATAGTTTTCCCCACTAAATCAAAATGTATGTGTCTATAAATGTATGATTAATTATTATAAAATGTATAATCAGTTATGTGACATGCAAAGTCAGACAAGAGGTATAATATATATTAAGGCTGAATTTACCATTTATTGTTCTTCAAAGAACTTCTCAGTCGAAAACTGATTAACTTTCTCAGTCTACCTTATGAAGTTTCTTTTTTGTTGTTGTTGTTCATCTACAATCAAAATGAGGAGATTTAAGCATAGATGTAATCTTTCCACCTCTATCACACTGTGAATTTTACAAAGAGGTATTTTATAACCTGTATTTCTGGGTTTGTTATTTTATTGGTTTGTTTAGCAGGCTGCTTGTTCCTAGAGAAATTAAGTCTTCAGATTTGTGTTTGGCAAAGTCTTTGAGTCCTCTGCCATGCTCCCCTTGGGGGATGGAAGTGTCTCAGGTTGGTCCCAGTGACTTCTGTCACTGTACAGTACTACTGTTTCAGGGGAAACTGCCAATTGGCAGCTAGACTTGAGTGATCTGGACGATTAGCACACTTCTGTTCAGTCCTTGGTCTTACTCACTACTGTGACTATAGAGCAAGCATGTTACCTGGATGAGGTGGAAATTAGGGCATATGAAGTAACTGGCTAGGATCCAGTGACACCACCTAGGGCAGCTAGGGGTAGTGCTTTAGCCCTCTAGCCCAGTCTCCATAAGTCTTCCAAACATACCAAATACACATAAACTCTAAGTCAAAACAAGCTGTGGGTTTGCTATGCTTGCAAATTCAAGGTAAATATGTAGTCCTCTTCTTCCAAATGGATTTTTGCCTGTAAGCTTTTCTTATATAGCAATGCAGAAATTGCCCATGGCAATGGTCTAGCAGGGAATGTTCACCAGGTTAAAAAAAATAAAAAAAATTACGTTTGGTGCTCAACTTGTTTACTGATATTTCTATAGTCATATTGAGCCTCCTTGGATTGTATAGCTCCTGAACAAAAGAAACAACAAAAGTAAAAAAATCTACAGAAGTCTTATAATCTGGGATTACAAGAAGCTGAAGAAACACTTGTCTAGAGATATCTTGGATAACCAGAAGAGACATTTAGGATTAAAATAGATTATTAACAGATGGTAAAAATGTAGAAAAAGGAGCAGTGATTGTTCAGAAATTGCATGGTTTCATTGAAAACAAATCACACCAAAGAAACATAATTTCCTATTTAGATGAACTTTGTACGGTGGTAGAGAAAAATACTACAGGTACAGTGTTTCATTTTAGGAGGACATTTGATAGATCTCAGTTAAGGGTGCTGTTGTGTAATGAAACCATCACTGGATTTAGAATCGGAAAACCTGCCTGACTCTCCCACTTTTCAGTTCTACACAGTTTCACAAGTCATGCAGCTTCTCTGAAACATGGAAACTAAATTTCTTTAACTGTAAAATAGGCATATTTGCCTATGTATTTTCAGCCTCATTCCAAAATTACTGAATGCTTGGCAGCAATGTTATACCATGTGGCCTGGATAAAACTCCAGTTATATGGACTCACAATGAGACAAAGAACTAGGCTCAAAGGTCAATAGATCAATGTCAACTTTATGTGAGGGTGCTAGTGGGTGTCCTTCCTAAACAACTCTAAATTTTATACTGTTCAACATATTAGCAATATATTTTGTACAGATATAGGTGATAACTATTAAAGCTATACATAAATATGAAAGGATAGCTTCCAATTGTAAACTCAAATTATCAAGTATTTTATAGCTGTAAAGCTAGGTTAAAACACAATGTCAGTTTCATGGCACATGGCTATAAAGTCCTACTTTTAAATTACAAAACATCAATAACGTTATAACAGCATGGGGGGCTGGTGAGAATAGTAGTTCAAAAAAAAAGCATTAAAGAATTTAATTGAATATAAGCTGAGTGGAAGAAACATTCAGAGGATTTTAGGAGTTCCTTTCTTCCTTCATTTGTGAAAATATTTCATTTATTTCAATTAAACGTCATTGAATTTTATCAGTCTCTGCCTTTGAGGGACTCAAACCTACCTAGGCATAACTACGCTATGACGTGAGCTGTGCTGTGATACAGTTATGTAAGAGGTACTGTTGGAACTAAGAGCACAATGAATGGGATCTTGTTCAGATGTGCACACATATAGCTGTGTGTGTGCCTGTACGGGTCAGTGAAAGCTGGAGAGGTAAGTCTATGCAGAGTTGGGGGGCTGAGGAACTAACTGGGGTTATCCAGTTGAACAAGACGGAGAAAGGCATCACAGAGAAAGACATGGCATGGAAATACACGACACTATTAGAAGTATTGAAAAGTTTTATATGACCAAAGCAGAGATTTGTGTGTATGTCTGAGCCAGGTTAAGAAAAGATTTTCATATAATACATTGTTTGAGCTTTACCTTTTAGGTGATGGAGAAAATAGCGTGGGTTTTAAATTGGTGGCATCATGAGATCTGTTGTGAGAAAACACCTCTGAGGTTTCGGTGCTGCATTGACTGAAGTTGGAAGAGACTGCAAGTAGGGAACATGCTAAGAAATAGGTTAGTCAGAAATCTAAATTGATCTAATTTTGAGCATAATAGAGAATTGATTCAATCCTGTAGCCAAGGTCAGGAGTAAACCTGGCCTTAGTGACTCTGTAAGAATCAGTGCCATTTGGATTTCCTATTTCTGTCTCTTGTCCCTACTTCTTTCTATGATGTAGATTCTAATTGTAGACTTAAATTATCAAATATTTTATAGTTGTAAAACTAGGTTAGAACACAATGTCAGTTTCATGACACATAGGTCTAAAGTCCTACTTTTAAATTACAAAATCTTTTCTTAACCTGGCTCAGAAGTACACACAAATCTATGCTTTGGCCATATAAAACTTTTCAATACTTCTAATAGTGTCATGCATTTCCATGCCACGATTTTCTCTGTGATGCCCTTCTCTGTCTTTCTCTGCTTTCTTCCCTGATGCAAGATTATTTATTAGGTTAAATCTGTGACCCTAGTCAGCTGTCTAGCCAGAGAGTTTAAACAATTTTGGGTAAAGGCTCTATTCGAAAGCCTTGGGTCATATTCCAGTCCATAGACAAATCACTGAGGTCAAGGGATGGGATGTTTTAATAGGCTTGAGACTCACCTTCCTTTTCAATATCCACATTAACTTCTAAATTGATAAAGGAAACTTGAATTCATTTAGAGACATTGTGGGCCCAACTTCATGCAATTGATCACGATTAGCTTAAGCTAAGCATTACAATCTGGTTCTACATTTTTCTAACTTTTTTTTTTTTTTTTTTTTACAATTGGAGGTATCCTTGAAACCCACTTAATTACAATGAGATTCCAAGGAAAATGTGTTGCAGAAGTTTCTAAAAAGCCATTTTCTCTCTTGATAGGGGGGTTAGACTTGTTTGGGGGACCTCTTTCCTCCCTCTGCTTTTGTTCTTTCCTTAGAACAGATATAATGTTTTGAGATGTAGTAGCCAACTAGTGACTATGAGTTAGTATATATGAGGGAAGTTCCAAGGGAATTGAAAAGACATAGGCGCTAATTTTTTGAGCCCCTATAACCAATGAGCAACTGTTTACCTTGAACATTTTTGTTATGTGAGAAAAACAAACCCATTTTTGGCTTAAGCTATCCTTAGATAGTTTTTGATTACTTGCAGTCAAATATCTTTCTAAATGTTACAGCACCTCTAGTCAAAATCACGCAGCCATGGAGGTGAGTTCAGGCAAGAAATTGGCAGCTGCTGCTCAGAACACAATCCAGTAGGATCAGGGAGGAGGAACAGTCTTCCTCAAAGAAGACAGTGGGGGTAGCATAAAGATTGTCACTGTGGGAATCACTAAAAATGGGACAGAAACCCCAACTTGAATTTACTACAGAAATATTTAGAAGACTCATTGCCTTAGCCCATGGGATATAAACAAGGACAGTGGCAATGGAGCTGGAAAGAAAAGAGTTATGAGAATCAGGCAAGAGGGAAAATCAAAGGGATTTAATTCATTTTAGGCTTACAGTGGCTTAGTGCTAAGGATCAGACTTAAGTAGAGGACAATAATGGCTAAAAAACTATACACATGGGAAATTTTAGTCAGCAGTGATAGCTTACTAAATATAAAGTTGATAATCTCTTCTTCCTCCAAATTTTACTTTTAAACAGATATAAAAATTAATAATTCACAAAGAAGTATACATTATAATAAGATAAAATAAGAAGAACTGTGTACAAAACATGCCTGACATGAAGTTTTCTATTATATATCCGCCTGAGTGAGTCAGTAGGTGTAGTTGAATGGGTTCTTAAATACTAGCAGCTAACTAGGAATAGAATCCCTTATAATGTTCACAGTGTGCCTATGCTATAAAAACAAACCAGATACCTGCAAGAAGCACCACTATTCCTGATGTGCAACCAGAGAGAGGTTTTGCCTAGGCATCTTTAGAAAGGCTAAGGATGTAAATGTACTTACAGTAAATCTGGGGATAGGTTTTATAGAAATATTTCTCATAATATCCCTTAGAATAGAATGATGGCATAATATCAAGCCCAACTCAATGAAAGCTTTCCTCTGTGTTTGGAGCCAGGTAAACTAACAGGCCTGTTCTATTCCATGGTGGTCAAGTGTGTTTGGGATGCTATGTTCATTTATGGGGACTGTATTTTACAAAGGACAATAACCAATTGTGCAGCACCCTGTACATATATTATAGTCTCAATAGATTCTTGCTAGATGAATAAATGATTAAATGAATGCATGAATGGTTATAGGAACTGAACACATTTTACTTGGACAAGAGCAGCCTCTTGTTTCCCTCGAAGAGCTTATAGTCTAGTTATGGAAGCAAAGTACAAAACTCACAAGAAACAGGAACAGATACAAATAAAAATAGGAACATTCAACAATGCAAGCAATATCTTATGGTGGTAACATATTGTTTGGTAAATTCTTTCTATCTCTATGTCTATCTATGATCTATCTACCTAAACAATAGGATTTTAAAGTAAATGTTTGCTGAGAGAATTTGTGCAAAAATTGGAAACATTTACTAGTATTTATTTTGATATTTCATTATAGCATGTGATAGGAGAGGAGACAACTTAAATGAAAAACCAACTGGGTAAAGCAGAACAGGCAGAGATTAAGCTAGACCTAAAGTCTCCAAAGGTATGAAAAATTACAGATTATGGGGGTCATTAATAAATGAGTAAAACATAAAGCAAGCTTCCAGCATTTGTAAAGAATTACTCTTGGAAACAGATAGGATAGAAATATGGTATGAGTTTATATATGTATCTGATCCCGGGCCAGGAACAGATTCCAAGCATAGCCACAGAGTTGGTTGCACATGTGAATGTCCTGGAAAATCCAGCCATAATTCTATTTCCCCAAGTGGCTCAGCCTCGCACTGAAATGTTCTTGGAAACATAAATCTGCAGGATACCGTAGAAATCAGAGCAATTCACATGATTGTTTTTCTAGAGAGAAATGTTTTAACTTTTGTGGCATATCAGATTAGTGTTCCCCAAGAATTGTTCACTATATTCTGAATAAAGTTCTAATAGTATTAAGAATCATTTTTACCTTCCCTCCAAAGCATTTTAATAGCTTCCACCTTACTCACAACCACAGTTTATTTTATATGCAAAGGAAACAGAAAGAAAATGGAAAGAGCCAGGCATGAAGAGAGTTAAACCGGAGAGCGCAGCCACAAAATTTCAAGTATTTTAATGGATATTCTTGGTTTTCCCTGTGTTTTAAAGAAAAATTTGCTACCTTTGCAATTTGAAATCACAGTAGTTTGTAAAGTCTATTATATTTAGAATCAGAGGTTGACAAAGCCTTTAGGTGAGGGGAGGCTTTTGAAATGTCACCCACACAGGAATCTTCCACGGTCTGTCTGGCAGTTGCTCATCCCCTCTCCAGCCAGGCCCTTCCAGTGACAGGCATCTCATGTCATTTCATTTCATTGCTGAATACATCAGATGGCAAAAAAAGTTCTTCCTTATATAATTCAAATGCCATTTGCCTTTTCAGCCTGTGAATATTTGTGAGATTGTGTTTCTATTAAAACCCAGATTATGCTGACTTTGAGTCTCCAGGGGCCCTGGTGAGAAAGTGTCTCTTTTCAGAACACTTCTCAGGTAGGTAGTTTCCATCCCACCCAGAGTGCTGTTTTGCATGTGCTCTCCTGTAGATCCAAACCAGTTCTTCACCCTGGCCCTCCTGCCAGTCTGCCGTGTTACTGACTCAAACTCTGGTGGTCCTTGTAGGATGGCTGCTCTGCCAGGCACAGCTGGCTGTTACTCATGGCCATACTTTGGAGCTACCATTCTTCTTGTTGCCATCCACTGTTTAAGCATAGAACAAAATCTTCACAAAATCCTCTATAGCAGAAGCTGTAATTTTCATCAAGATTTATCAAAGGCTTGGGAACGTTTGCTATTAGACATGGTAGATAGGTTTTCCTTGGGGCCTGCAGGCCATGGGGCCCTCACATAGCACCCCTCTGTAACCCCTGGCTTTTTTCCTTGCAGCAGGGTCAGCTCACCTCCACCAGCCACAGTGCCCTTGGGCCCCCAAATTGCTATGCCAAGGGAGAAAAAATATTTACCCTTCACACCGATCTCAGGCCTGTGTAGCTTTATCCCCAAACCTACTTTTTTCTAGATAATTATCCTGTGAGATGCAAGGACAATTATGTTACTATGTAATAGTCCAACATCAGTAATTTCCTAAAGTATAGGTTGCTCAGTTTTATATAATGTTAAGTAAAGATCATTCTATTAGGAAACGTTCTTATTGAAACTAAAAGAAAACAACTGTGGCTAACTTAAACAGGAAAGAAATTTGTTTAGAAGGAAATTGGGTCACTCCCAGAATCAGACTCAGAAAATAAGCAGTGACCTGTCGAGGTCATGCTGTAGGGAGCATCAGGCCTAGCTGCAGCAGTGGTCTGGTTTGGAAGCTGCCCCTGGCACAGTCACCTCTGGACGATTGTGTCGCCATCACTGCCAGACTCTATGTTCCCTTCACCTTCAGATCCTGAGCTAGTGCTGTCCAGTAGAAGTTTGCACAGTGATAAAAGTATATCTTTGCTATCTTATACAGTAGCTACTAGACACATGGCTATTGAGCAATTGAAAAGTGGCTGGTATATTTGAATAACTGATTTTTAAATTTTACTTAATATTAATTAAAATGAATTTAAATAGCCTCATGTGACTATTAGTTATTATATTGGACAACACAGTTCTAATCTATCAGACCCTATTGTTTTGGGATTGTCAGTCCAAAATTTTCCACGATCCACTTTTTCAGGTGTGAAAAGTGCTACCTATACTTCTATTTCTTGGCTCTTAGGTCCCTACATTTGGCCTATGGGAGAAACAACACCCAGGTCATTGGTTCAGTATGTATAGCATCTTTCCAAAAAGCATTACCCACCAACCACTGAACCAGAATGGCTTGGGTAGGCCCCTCCCTCATTTGCTGAGGCCAAAAACACCTGAGTGATGAAGTCACAACAAGATCAGTGGATTTTTTCCACGTTCATAGTCTTAGTTGAGTGCTATGGCTCTAGAGCCAGAGTTTCTGGGTTAGAATTATGGCTCTACCATTTACCAGTTCAGTGACATTAAGAAAGTTACTAAACTAAGTCATTTGTGCCTTAGTTTCCTCATCCATACCAAGGATATGATCAGAGTAGTTAACTGAAAGTGTAGACAAATTTATGTAAAAGCACAGAAGAGCATCTGGAATGTAATAAGCTCTCAGTGAATGTTGGCTTTTATTGCCATCACTGTTACAAGCACCCAAATGATTTTGCAATAAAAGATCCAATGGATACTAATCATTTTTCCTGTGAAAACATGAACAAGTATGTCTACCAAACTACTGCAAATCATAAAATCAACTTACAAAGTTAAAAATTCCAAAGGACATTGTTGACTCCAACAGCCTGACTCTAAGGGCAACCCTTATCATCTTGGATAGTTGAGAATCTATTTAAAAATCTCACCTTCTAGAAACAAGTAGTATTTTTTTTGGTTATAAAACTTCTACTTTGTATATCAAATGATATGAAAAAATTAAAAGTGTGAAGATTTAAGGCAGTGAGTGTGGAAACACACACAATGAAGGAAACAATGCGATAAGACTAATTTGTGCTGACTCAGAAAAACACATTAGTGGCTTCAGAAATTATTTCTATGATTAAATTGAGGGTTTGTATTTTTTATAAAAACAGAAACTAAAAATGCAGAAAAGAACTCCAGCACTCAGATTAATATGTGGAGCACTGCAGCAGTGAAAGAAACTATGTTTGCCTTGTGTTTAGACCTTTTTTTCAGTCTTGAACTCTGCTTGGACCTCACTGTGGGCCTTCAGCAGCCAGCATATAGCACCACACAGTCCTGTTTCCAGTCATAGGCCAGTTTTTTTTTTTCTTTGCAAAAAAGATGAAAGGAAAATAATATACAAAATCCTAATCCCTCAAAAATAATTTCTTTTCTAAAAAGAGTTCAAAAAAATATTAATGGAAGGAAAGATCTTGCAGTACTTTTTTGTGTCCCTAGAAGACATTATATTATCTAGCCTGAAGAATTTTCCATCTGGTTTTAAAAGCAAACATAGCAGATTTCAGTTTTCTACCATGTTATAAGCAGCAAATGAAAGATTCATAATATGGCTTATTCCACAGAAAAAAACTAAACTAGAGATCCCACTTCACATGAGGTCAATAAAATTGCCCTCATGTGCATGCATATATAAATTCTTCAAGTCTCTTACACATGTGTTTCTTAAATGCCACTAGCAAATCCTCTCGTTTTGTAGGAATCGAACCAAAAAGACATGGAATTTTCATCAGTCAAGACCCAAGTACTTTGAAGTATTCATACGTACCAGCTGGAAGAAACATACTATGCTACACTTAAGCCTAAACACTTGTCCTGCATGATATTCCACTAAAATGGGTATATTATGGTTCACAACTTCATGAATGCAACTACATGGTTTTATGCAATTATTAGGGTGATAGAAAACTAGTTAAAAAAGGGAAGTGATGTCTAGACTGATGATTTAATTTTTTGTTATTGATTTCCCAAGAGAATATGACTTATTATGTATATTTTAAAAATAGGATGTGTGTTTTGAGTTGACTTTCTGATGGTGGAGATGAGTTTTCCTCAATACATGTGCCTAAAGGTTCCTTGAACAAGAGAACACATTTGTTAGATGGCTGGCCAAGGTAAGAGGAATTTTTATTTATGCAAAGGCAACATATTCATATCACAATTAACCTGTAAGTACACACTAGCACTGTGTTTTACTCAAACATATGCATAAATCTGAATCTGAAATATTTATGTTTACCTAAATTTTTCACAATCCTCTTTTGAAATGAAAATACATAAAAATCTACCCCTTCACAAAGAATTTTCTCCTTTGAAATAGTAACTATGAGAGCCAAAAAGGAGGGCTATAGGTAGATGACAATTTGCTCTTGTCGAAGAAGACAAAGAGTCAGAGGAAGTAGTGGTGAAGAAATTAAGAAGCCCTTATTTCTCTATCCCTTTATGCTGAGCTACAACTTGGTCTCTTCCCATCTCACTTTGTGTGAGAGACATACAATGTTGTCTGTCTCACTCGGGTAGCTTTCAGAGACGATAGGCAGAAAGGGAGACCACAGCAACCAATGGCCCTTCTCCCTCTTGATTTCTTTAGCTGTAAACCCTAAACAAGAAACTTCCAGAGAGAAGCAATCTTTTGTGAAATTGCCCCTTCAATTTACTTACAAATCTCTTCTTCTTCCCTCCCCTATCCCATTTCTCACAAACACCAAAAGTGCTAGAAAACCTCTTGTTACTGCAGGAAGAGACTGATATATTATTCAAATGAGTTAATGTTCCTTGATGAATGAGAAAGAAAAACTCAGAGATTGATGAAGGCTGCTGGGGCCATTTCCTCTTATTTTGTAAATAAATTAATAAGGATATGTTATAAGGGAGAAGTATATGAGTATATATTCTATTAAAACACCAGGAACCTGGTAGATGTCCAACCAACAAAAAAATCTTCTGAGTGACCAGCAACCTTGGGATTGGAAGGAACAAGTCCAAGCTTTTGAAACCACATAATCAGACTCTCTTTTAAAGATATGTTTACACAGTGTTTTAACAATTATTTGGGGAGTAAAAGTTTTAGCTGGTTAGGTGGCTATTTTCATTATAAAACCACAAAACCACTGATAGATTATTTACTGGAGTGTCTAACTGACTAATTCTTCTTCTTTCATAACTCACGTTTTACGTAGATACAAACACAAATACATGCCACACCCACACTTAGGTATGACATTGATGTCACACTTCAGTGTGACTAATTTTAGCAATCATTTTATAATCTGATTATGAGTGATATCTCAACCTGGAGTTCTTTTTTTTTTTTTTTTTTTACACAAGCATTACTCTCTAGTTTAACCATGACCTATTCTTGAGTAGGAATGAACCCCAATGTACTCCTTCCAAACACAATTCTAAATGTCTATGATATTTCTATCCCAGAAATATCCTCCTACACCAAATGAAAATATGGTCAAAATATTAAATCCATTCTTTACAAGGTCACCTGAAGTTTATTCTCCCTTTACCTTCTCCTTCCACTAAAACCTCTGGCACCCAAGGCCTCATGCTGGGGACCTTTAGACAAAAGCATGGTGGTGAATCAAACTTGCAGTTCAAGCCCTGAAAGAGACTTTCTTTTAAAAATGGACAACAGATGTGAACAAAGAAAAGAAATAGATCAAAGATGTGAACTCCATCCATGAGGATATTTGCAAACACATAGCATGCAGGTTTTTGTTATTTCTAACTTCCATCAATGCAGCCTTCTGGGTGGAGGAGGAAATAACATTGAAAAATAAAATAAAGGAGGGAGTAGGAAATTATGGAATAGAAAGAGTTGTATCTGTGGAATGGAATGAGACTTAGAGAAAGCAATTCCACACCCGTTTTGAACACCTTATTTGTGTAGGCACTGGTGGGGATGCTGAGGGCACAGGCAGCACAACATGCCGTGATCTCTACCTTAAGAAGTTCAAAGAAGAAATCCAAATTACTAAATAACTGGAATAAAAGAGAAATGCAAAAATTCATAGGCTACAAAATCAAATTGTTCATCATATATGTTGATACAAACCACTGATATCCTTTTCAAGAAATTTAAATTGTTTTCATAATTCAGTAATAATCTGAGCAAAGGTTAGCTGTTGAAATTTGGAAACAACACAGCTAACTGTTGGCTTATATGATTTGCTCTACCCTTGCACTGCAAAGTCTGAAGCCGTTCCATAGAAGAAGCAGTGAAGGCCACAGACAGAATTTGGAGCCTGTGATTTTCAGCCCTTTGCTGGATTGCTGCTTACAGTGACGTCCTACAACTTTAAAGGTGACCACTGCTCTCACTCCTTACCAATTAACATTCACACCACAAGTCACAATGCCTTTTATTTGCTAGTTGGCATTCCCAACCCCAAGTAAATACTCACAAATTAGTACTACTTAGTCCAAGCTTCACAATTCTTTGGGGTGCAATTTGGAGGTTTCTATTTGAAAAGATAGTGTGGTTTTTGGTTATGTGCTTACATAGCTTTTATTTTTCTAATGAAGTGTTAAGGCCAGTGACAACTGTCAACTAAGTCTCAATGAATAATGAAGAGAATAATAGCACTTATTATTTTCTGATGATCATTAGGCAGATATCAGTGTTTTAATGCACTGAATTTCTTTTCTCTGATGGGCATTCACACCAATTTTATTCAATGAAGAGCATTGTCTTATGTGGTTAAGTGATTCTAAAAGTTGTTCCTAAAATTTTATTTGCCCAAAGTTAAGCCACAAAATGGAATATAAATTTATTTTTGATTTCTCTTATTTTGTGTAGCTGGGGTTAGTGAAAACATATTGAAACAAATATAAAGAACCCAAACCCAGTATTTCCTGAACTTACTTTATTTCTCTGAAAAAGCAGATTCCATTTAAAAATGATCTGTTTTGTGACACAGCTTCCAGGAACATATTGTGGTAAAAGGTATACGTGCGCCTTTAAGTAGTATAACTTCACAGATAAATGCATTTCTTAATTAGAAAGGGTAACATCCAGCTTCCTACCTTGATGAAATGAAAAAGGACGTAAAGTAAAAACAAATCAATAGCACTTCAGAGTGATCAAATTATTTTCACAGTGAGTGGATGGATTCGTGGACAAAGTGAATTTTAAAAAGAGAGCAGAACACAGGAAAGCAGGCACATCTGCAATGTTAGTAGGCTCAAGAAAGGAAGTTAGAATTGGAATTCGACACAATGGCACAGTGATTTTGATTATTTATGACAATGAAGGATAAAATGAAGAAAAGCATCTATTAATATAAATGGTTAATATAAAAAGAGCCAACATTTCTTTTTCTAGTAACATTTACCTTATATCTTCCCACCATATTTTTTTAAAATCCTATTTGCTTACACATAATAAAATTGTCTAAAGTAAGTGTAATGTGTTCTTTTCATCTTCTTATTCTGAGAGTCTGGCAATATGTCAGAGACAAGGATCTAGTTTGTGAGAGTGAAGCAACATTCTGGAATAGCACCTAGTTAAATGATCAGTCCTTGAAGAATCTAGGGATAATGGTACATAACTACAAAAGAGAATTTGAAGTGATAGGAAGAACAGAGAATTGTAAGGATCATGAGAAGAAGGGGATGCACAACAGCTGAGTATTTCACAGTAGACTGGGTATCAGCAAAACGGGTGGTTTTGTGCCTGACTCCTATATGCTCCTAAATGAAGCACACAAAAGGAAGCAATTTGCTTTCCCTGTTAGGGGATATTCTGGGTCCATTCTTGGCCTCCTTAAGGTGGACTTTCTTCCACTCTAGTCTCATCCTCTGTTATGTCTTGCCTTGGACCCTCAGAAGCACCAAAGTGTTTGTGGTTCCCTTACGTCCCCATCCTTCCTCCAACAGACATCTACACCATGTTTCTCAAGAAACTCACTCTCCGTGGAAAAATTTCCCCTATGACATTGCCACTTATCTTTTTAATACATGCAGTTCAAGTATCGTCTTTTCTGGGAAAGTTTCCCTGATCTTCTATTTGGAGTTGGTGGCACCTCTGAGTACTCTCACTAGAATCCTGTGCAATTACAACACAAAAATACCATCCATTTCCTTATCTGTCTCCTTAAGTAGACCTTTTAGCATCTCCAGGACAGGTATGAGCTTTATCACCTCCATCTCCTAGCGTGACATGGTGCTCAGTAAATACCTGATGAAACACACCAAACAAAACAGAAAGCCAGGCTGCAGCAGTGCTGGTTGCAGTGTGTGATGTTCTGCAATGAGATAACTGAGAGTAGGCATTTAGAAATTTCTATGGCAATTTAACATTGTCAGGATACTCAAGCTCATGACTCATCTCACTGAACAGGGTATACACCAGTTAGACTACTGTTGAACTTGAATGGTGAGTCAGATGTGGCATGAACTACATAATAATCACATGCCGAAAGAACACATTACAACATGCGATAGCTTCAGGTTAGACAGCTATAACCCTCACATGTACAGAAATATGAGAAAACAAGCATTTTTTTATTCCTGTAACTTGCCATTTTTCAATCACAGTTTTTAATCAAATTAAGTTTATAAATGTAATGTTATTAGTTAAGTAATGAATGTGAATTATAAGATTTTCAGTTCTCATTAATATGTGGTAGAACAATCTTCATTGGGTTATTTTTGGTCAAAAAAAGAAACATCTTTCTAAATATGAATGTACAAGTAAATGAAATGATGATGATGATGATGATGGTAGTGATAAAGACTAAAAGAGGTTGTACTACTTTTACTTAGATTATGATCTTTCCTGCACTGAGTTCAACTGTGTAGCCAAAATTGATATGGAATGTTAAAATCACAGGTGTGATTACCTACGATGTACTGGCTAACAAAGTAAAGAAATCATTAAACATTAAGGATCATTTACATAAAAATCATAAACTATAAGTTCAAAACCAAAAAAATTCTAAAAGAAAACTATTAAATTCAAAAGCTGACAGAAGCAGATGTTTAAGATTTCATATGTAAACATTAGTGATTTTCAGTCTTTTGGTAAAGTAGCACTTCAGGTTGCTAAGAATAAGAAATCATGTACAGTTGCTGAAGCACTAGTGAAAGCTGAGTCAGTGATGCTTTCTTAGAAATACTGGTAAAATCTGAGGCAAAGAAGTAAGATTAAGCATCAATTTCCAATGATACCATAGTTTGATGTTTGCAGGAATTGTTAATTCTATGGAAGATCTATGCATAAAATAATTAAAACTAGTAGAGTATTTTTATTGCATTTGACAGTGTGTACATATTTTTATAATATCAACATAGTAATTCTTTTCGTATATGTGCAATGTGAACATGATGGTGCTGTGAAGAAATGATTATTTTTTGACCTTTATTGATGAAAATGAATGCTAGCCCTGAAATGTATAAAACTAAGAAAACCAGCAAGGGTTACATGATCAACAAATCTGGCTTGGGCTTTAAATTTTTCACAGGAGCACGTTCTGATGGAGTGACAGGAAAATGTTCTGGAGGAATTGTCCAGACTCCAGAGCGGGACTAGAATGCAAATAGTGCACTGTTTCCTTCATCAAGGAAGTCTTGAACACAGTTGAACTAAGCAGTGCCCCTAGCAATGTAGTAAAAACTTTGAATTACGTAAAGACTAATTCATTAAATTAGAGATTATTCTCTTTATTATGATATAATATGAAAGCTGATGGTAAACTACTGCTATTGCATGTTGAGGTGAGAAGATGAGACGGAGGAAAATGTCTGCCAAGAATGTTTAAATTATGAAATATATTTTTGGGCATTTGCAAGATAATTTTTTTCCAAGTGTTTAAAGACAGGAATTGATCAACTGTACTTTCTTGTCTCTTTCATATATATATATATATATATATACACACACACACACATATATATATTTAATGACCTTAATTTTTATATGCATGCAAGGAAAGGATGCAGCTTTTTTCTTAGTGACAGACAAAATTGAAGAGCAAAAATAAGTTTGAAATAATAAAGCTTCTAGATTGTTATATTTCATAATGAAATAATTATCAATGAAATAGGTGACAATCTTGATATTGCACATCTGTGAAAAGTAAAAACACCTTCTAAATTTGATAGTAAGTTATTTTGTCTCTGATTCTAATAATAGAAAAACAGGCATTGTAGTTTGTATGTATGCTTTTGTTTCTTTCATTTCTTTCAGTAAATTATTCTGATAATTTATTTCTATTGTATTTGATGAAAGTATAGGTTGTAAATACATCATTTATAACCACAGATAGTTTGAGAAGAACTCCTCTAGATCTGTGATTTTCAAATTTTAACATGCACATAAATCATCTCAGAATCATGTTAAAATGCAGATTTTGATTCATCAGATCTAGGGTGGGATCAGAGATTCTGCATTGCTAACAGCTGCTGGGTGGTGATGGTGTTGCTGGTCTGAGGACTGCACTTTGAATAGCAAGGCAACAAATGACTCCTGTTGTTCTTTAGATAACATTTTTAGTTATTAAAGTCACTACACACTCTTGTTTCATAGGAAAATAGTCTTTTAGATAAAGGATTTAAAGAGTACATAGAAAGGAACAGGTACTTCCCAGGGGCAAGGCAATATCCCTGAAGGGACCACTGAGTCTCAGGGGCAAGGGTTGCTCCAACCACGTGTAGCAGTGTTTTCCGGGGAATTCTGAGCTGGTGGGAGTGGACCCTGGTCTGCGTGGCAAGTGATCTCAAGGATTGTTCAAAAAGAAAAGGAGGCCAGAAGAACTTTGCAATTTGTCAATGATAATTCCCTGTGGACTTAAACCATGAACATTTTCTCTGATTTTTGGATGCTGCTGGAGTCAATGGGAGAAGTCCTTCCGCCTCACATTTCCACTGAAGGTAAACTGGGCCAGGTTTCTTCTGTAGAATTATTGGAAAAAAAAATTTAAGTATCAGTGCAAAATGGGAAAATCTAAGGCCCTGTATTCTGATGTATTGCTCACTATTTGAGGCTAACATATGATAAAAGCCAATAACAATGATTTCTTCATGGAAAGTATATCACTTAATGAGTATGGGTAAGACTATGATGTTGAACTAATATAATTATGTCCCTTCCACATGTGGCCCCAAGGCCACAGGTTCCCCATCCCTGTCTAGGTGGTTTGCAGGCCATGCAGTGTCCACATTAAGTAGGTTCAGTTAAAGAAAAAAAGACAAGCAGGAGAGTCTGAAATGAAAAGAAATGAAAGCAGAAGTATATGAAGTCTGCAAAGTGAAAGTTTAAAGAATAGTGTTTACTGATTGCAGACATGGTATACAATGCATCATAAGCAGAATGTGGCTAGAGCATGGTTTTGAATATGAATGCAAATATACAAATTATCCTAGCATAGCATCATTCTGATTCTTCCAGAGAAGCATGTTTTCTCGGGATTATCATATGAATTTCTGTATGTCATCTTGTTCTATAAAATATACCGTTGTCATTCCACCTTCATACTGATTTGTGATAGTGTTTATTACAGAATGAAAACTGAGATGGCAAAACCCAAACAAATATTAAATATGCAAGGAAAAAACTCTCAGTTTTATTTTGAATATCATTTAGAGTATTTGAAGAAAAAAATGTTGATACTGTGAAGTAAAGAGGCTTTTCTTTTTACTTATCTTTTCCAAAGAGCTTTCTTTACATTTGCATATGTCATGAAGCTAAAGTTAAATAGTCGTGTTAATGAATTGTGGTACAGTATAGTAATTCCAATCTCAAAGTAAATTTAATAATAAATAATGGCACAAAAAAATTTATTGAAGTATGTGTAAGTATTGGAAACACTTAGCTTATAGAAATTGAATGCTGTTATTCGAAGAGTACTTCTAAAATAATAATGACAAAATAGTAATAATGATAAAGAGCTTCTAGTACTTTTATTTATCTGGTAACTAAAAAGTACAAGAATCCTCATTTGGTGATGTAATACGTTAAAATTTCCAAGAAGGACACATGGCATTATTTTTCTAGCTCTCCCAAAACGTCATTTGAAGTTATATTTTTTTTCTGAAGTGTTTAAAGTGAAATCTCTTTGACACCACATCATTGCCTATTCTTTCCAACAGTAAATCAGTAAAATCTGATTATTAGCAAAAGTGATAGTGTGCTTTCTGGCAACCAGCTGTCACAGACTCACCCTGGGAATTAGGGAACACACAGAGTTAGCAAATAAAGAAAAGAAAACAATCAACTTCTTACCTGTGTCAGATATTTTCATAGGATGTTTTGAACAGAAAAGACCAGAAGAAATTGGAGAAATATTGCAATTTACTTTGATCTAGGATTTTAAAATATCTGGGGAAAACATTAATTTATTGGACTCAGTAATAATCATAATAGATTATTTTTATATAGCCACTGTACATCTCCTTCGTGTGTGTGTATGTGTGTGTGTGCATGTGTGTGTGTTTATTCTTTCTTGTGTTCAATAACCACACCCCTTGTTCTTAGGTAGCCTATACGTATTTTCACTATTTAATATTAAAACAGAATTTTTAAAAAGCTCCAGTTTTATCAGAATTTATCCTTGATTTCTGAAAAAATTATTTTCATTTACAGTGATCAAATTCAGATTGTTGTGTCTGTATCAATTCATATCCACTATTGGATTGTTAAGTCATTGCACATCCAATCTTTTTTTTTTTTTTTAGGAAATGATGGGATATCTTCATAGGAATGTCATTCTGTGGTCATAAACTTAAAGCTTGATGATATTTTCTTTTTTTACTCTTTCCAATCTGTCCTTAAAATCTTCATTCTTATTAACTTAGTACCTCGAGTGTTATAACTGCCATGAAGAAGACCTTTGAAGAAAAGACCGCTGTGCATATTTAAGATGGATAATAGTATGGAGGAATAAGTGTCTCCTACCGAGTTCAAAAACACTAACAGATGTCTTATTTCCCAGTGAACTGACACTTGGTGTATGCAGATTTCTAGAAGTCAAGCTGAGGTTAATTAAGAATAGGCTTTTAGATACTAATTCTGTGAAAATAGTTCTTAAGCCTCAATTCTGCTGATTTCATGATCTTCAATAATATTTGTGCCAATTTGGGATAAATTCTAGACTATTATTTATAAATCTTTCCCATAAAATAGATACTGAGTAAATTGTACTAAACATTACTATGCATTATAATTTTTCTCCATAATTTAATATTTTTTAGCTACTATGGTATGTGCTATAATGGTATAAATCAGCATTCGACTTACAAAGGGCTGCTTTAATTTGGCTCAGTATCTATCTGTGGTAAACACTGACATTTTTGAACATACTCTAACATTTGAGAGAAGACAAGAATAAAATTTTGTATTAGACATATGCCATATATCTAACTATTAACAAGGTGTAAACTGAATTAACAAACCTAATTAAAATTGTCCAACCCTCCTATTTTGTCAATTATACTTTCATACCAAAAAAAATTTGTGCAAAGCTATGAGTTTTATATATTAAAAGTTGAGAAGTTAGCAAAGATGATTGAGTTTAATCATTATTGCACAGATGTTCAATATTGCTGAGCTGGGTATATCCAATGAGTAATAATATAAATACATAAATTATTTCAGATCATTTCAGCTCTAATGATTTTGTTATCATCAAAATTTTTACATTATTTTTGTGCATTGATAGTAGTGAGCTAAAGGATTAAAAACAAAGTATATACATTTGAATACATTATCATCAAAATGTAAAGTAAATGTAAGATATTAAAATTAATTCTTATATGTTTTCAAGAAAATGCATTTTTCTTCTAACATATTAAATTTATCTATTAAAAATTATAGAGAAAATGCAAATTTTAATTTATGTATACCAAAAATTTTAATAAAACTATTTAAATACTTTTAAAATTTATTTTAAAAAATTAATTCAAACAAATATTTTTTGTTAAAAAATTATTCTAGCATTCAGTACTCATCTAGTTGATGTTGTAAAGAATTGCTATCATACCTTTGGCATATTACTTGACCAACATATATATTAATACAAATTTAAGAGTATAGGAATTGTTTAATATTGTGAAATGTTCATTTTTTGCTGCACATAACTTTTGTGTATACCATGCCAATGTTGGAGCACCTTTAGAACCACAAATTGAGACACAAAGAGAAGCATATAAATGGATACTGTCAACACTACTGGGAAATAATGCTTCTTTAAGGAAAAATCTGTTGAGAGGGAAGATTAATTCATTTACCATATCTTTTAATGCATCTGCTTCCCAAATTTTGCTGGCACTTTGAAGCAGTGTATGAACATCTCCAATGCTGGTGCTGTGGTTTGAATGTGTCCTCTACAGAATTCAGGTGTTAAAATTTAATGGCCAATATGGCATTAAGACATAGGGCCTTTAACAGGTGATTAGATCTTGAGTGCTCCTCCCTTGTGAATGGGATTAAAGCCCTTATAACAGAGGTTCACATGGCATTTCCTCCAGCTTTCTGCCTTCCATCATGTGAGGACACAGTTTTCCTTCCCTCCAGAGGTTGCAGCAAGAAGGCCCTCACAAGACGCCAAATTCTGGTGCCTTGATCTTGGACTTCCAGCCTCTAGAACTGTAAGAAAATACATTTCTGTTCCTCATAAGTTATCCAGCCTGTGGTATAAATAAACTTTATTTGTGCTGCAAGCAACCTAGATCTCTCGCATGTGCAGTTTACAGTAGGGTTTATGCTCCTATGAGAGTCTAATGCCACCATTGATCTGACAGGGGTGGAGCTTATGCAGGGACGTGAGTAATGGGGAGTGGCTGTAAATACAGATGAAGCTTTGCTCACTCACCCGCCGCTCACCTCTTGATGTGCAGCCTGGTTACTAACAGATCACAGACGGGTACCTGTCTGTGGCCTGGAGATTGGGGACCACAGATGTAAAGTATAATTTACAGTCTTTGGAGGTAGATGGTTTTATGCACAGAACAGAGACATTACCAATTAATATTTGTAGACCAATACCAACCAATCACCTTCCCATTAGAAATGATGCTATGGGATCTTGAGAAAAACCTCCTGAGAGAATTCCATGTGTTTTGCAAAATATTTTGTAAAGTCATGTTGCAATTTACTGATAATTAACATGGTGCTAATTATAGCTATGGATCATAATTATGCAGAGAAAAAGTTATTTTTATATAAAGGGCAAAAAAAAAAAAAGAAAGAAAGAAAAAGGAGAGAAACATGCTAGCAAGCCAAATGGCAAAAGTCTGGCAACTCATAATATAAATCTGCCAAATACATCCTGCTGCCTTACAGCATGGCCGCCTGCCAAATAGCTCTGCATTGCATCCTCAATAGGTTTGACAAGAGGAAGTGAGAAGGGATTCCACTTTAATGCTATGACTCAATTAATAAACACTCATTCAGAAAACCTTTAATTGTTTAAATTGAGCATCCTGTCTGGTGGAATGTGCAGGTTTGTAGATTAACATGATTAGAGCTACTTCTGATTAGATATTTTAAAATACCTGTTTTAAGAACATCTCTTGCTTATTAATTATGTGCTTAGCATCCACATTTTAGATAAAGGGAAAACAAAGTACAAGTCCTAGAGAGTTGAGTTAATAATAAATAGAGCATAAAAATAAACTTTTCCTCTGTCCCATATTTGAAAATTTGTGATTTTGGACCTTAAACCAAATTAATGTCTCAAGAGTAATGTTTCCGTCAGTGTCCAGTGTTCCCGTCATTCCTTAAATCAGTTTCATATATGGTTACTCTGGTGCACAAAGCAAAACTTTCTGTTTTTTAATATTCATAAGTTAAGAGAAATCTTAAATCAAGGATAATAAAAACTTTATAGAATTAGGCATTGGAGAAAAAACAATCAAGAAAAAATAGTACAAATTATCCAAAAGAACTACACAGGGCAACAGAAATGTTTAACCTAGAATCATGGGATATGTGTGAATATCTAATTTAACTCAATTTTAGATAACAGGTAAATGAGGGTTTTGTGATTTAAAGTCTAATGCTCTTCTTATGCAGTTTGTAAACTTTGATGTTTGTTGGAAACATCTAGACAGCATGCTAAAATCCTGGCTTAGGGCCCAGCAATTCAAGTAATTTCAAGTATAGTAGCAGAAAGCCGTATTTTCAACAGATGACCAAGGTGATTCTCAGGCCTGTGGTCCATCAACCTGGCTTTCAGAAACCCTGCAGGACCCCACATAACTCCCCTGAGTGGAAGACAGCACTGAAGGCTGTGGAGGCTGGAAGGCTGATGGCTGACTAGTGAAATGATAGAAATGCAAGAAAATAAGCATATTAAGGTTTTTCAACTGCCATGATCCAGGGAAACAAGATTGAAAATAAGTGACTCCAAATATGACACCAGTGTTTCCATTTGGACCATTGAGGTCGGCCCTTCTACTTTCGATTTGCACCCAGTGTCATTCCCATTTTCTCCTTTATTTACCACTTTGAGTGCCTGTGTATGTCTGTCAATATCTGTCTCTCTCTCAGCACCATAGACTCCTTTGAAGGAAGGAACTGTCTTAGTTTTTTTACCTGCTGTCCATCTCTCTTCCTTCACTCTTAGAACTGTTGACATAAAGTACTGCATAAATAAAGTATTAGAGAGAAAGCATACTCTGAGAATGTCTTGTTATCAAAAGATCTTAACATAATCAAGTATCAGACACCTTATACTCTGAAATTCAGCAGATCTAAATACCACCCACATTCTGATGATGGTCTAAGAAGATGGTTCAAAATACAGGGATTCATGCTTGAAAAGACAACAGTGGGTACTGACCTAGATGATCAGGGCTGAAATTACTTGTAGATGGAGCAAATGCTTCCATCCGGGTGGGACTTGATGGCAACTAGTGAGGGCATCTGACCAAATGCATGCCCTGTAGCACATTTGTTGACGTTCATTACTTTGAATTAAGGCAGTTCCCTTGTTAAAATCCAGATAGTATTGGGAAAGAGAACATATTAAGTCCTTATATGTATCACCAGTAATAACAAGATACCTGTTTGTTAAGCTATGTTAGTCAGTCAATAAACATATGCTAGCCAAATGAATGAATGAACAAACAAATGTTTGCTGAGGGCAATTGAACTTATTCAATTTATAGAGGGCTAATGATTTATTTTTTTTTTTTTTTTTTTTTTTTTTTTTTTGTTGAGACAGAGTCTCACTTTGTTGCCCAGGCTAGAGTGAGTGCCGTGGCGTCAGCTTAGCTCACAGCAACCTCAGACTCCTCGGCTTAAGCGATCCTACTGCCTCAGCCTCCCGAGTAGCTGGGACTACAGGCATGCGCCACTATGCCCGGCTAATTTTTTTCTATATAGATTTTTAGTTGTCCATATAATGTCTTTCCATTTTTTTTTTTAGTAGAGACGGGGTCTCGCTCAGGCTGGTCTCGAACTCCTGACCTTGAGCAATCCACCCGCCTCGGCCTCCCAGAGTGCTAGGATTACAGGCGTGAGCCACCGCGCCCGGCCTAGAGGGCTAATGATTAAATCTATTGAGCTGACCTGGGTGAATTCCTTGGGTTCCATGCTGTAACCTAAGGGAGTGGAGGTCTCAGGATGAGGAGTATATGAAGGGTTCAGTGGTGTGGCATGTGACATAGAGGAAGGGTTCACGTCACTTCCTCTGCCAGTAAAGAATTCATACCATTCATCCAGTTAAGGATATAGATAAATGAATGAAGCCAATTTGGGCTCACCTTATGTACGTTATGCCTAGCCAAATGTCACCCATAGAGCAGACACTTTCATGGTGCTGCCACACCTAGTAGGAATCTCGGGTAAGTGTAGTAATAGGGTGGCTGGGTATCAATAAACACAATACTGATCCATTTGAATATGTCCTGCTGTGATTCATTTATAGAACCACATCCCTGTTAGCAGGGAGAAAAGAGCTAACTTAGTATGATTTTAAGAGTAACTGAGAGGAGCAATAAGAGCAGTTACGTTTACATTTTCCTCTCTGTAAAAGTATCCCCATGATGGAACGACAGAGTAAATGATCTCTCTATCCTTGATTACTACCAAAGAATCAATTCTTAGTGTGTAAAAAGTGGGTAATGATATTCCCCTTACAGGTTTTCAAGTGAATTAAATGAAGTCATTTGTGTATTTTGAAAAAATGCTATCTAATTAATACCCATACTGGGGAAGTTGAAGGTTAGATAAAGAATCCAAACAGCATTTAAGGTGAAATTGCATCTTAAAACTCACTGGTCAAAAAGAAATCTGAACTTGAACTCTGCTTTTGGTAGGCAATGAAGACAATTTCTGTTTATCTTCAGGATTTGTAATGTATAAATGACCATAAGTTAGACATTTAAAATTAACATCACTTTTTCCTTTAAAAACTATTTTTAACTATATAAATAGGTAAAATAATTATTATGCAAGCCAAAAAAATTATATAAGATTTACTTTTAGCTGTTTGGGTTTTTTTCCCCTGCAACCAATAATTAGAAAATTTTACAGGCAGATATAAATACACTTATTTATTTTCCATAAGCTTTAGTTCTATGGAACATGTCCATGGAAAATCATTAGTGTGTAATTCCAAGAGCTGGGAAAGTTTTTATTGCATTTGCTGTAGTGGGAGGTACTCTGAACTCAGGATCACAAAGCCTGTGTTTTCATTGTTGTCCTACATCTAATTCCAGAAGGCACCAGGCAAGTTTCTTACACTAAGACTCAATGTTCTTATTTCTAAAATGAAGTAAATGGTCCCTGTCTACTTTGCAGTGCAATTATCTCATTTTTTTCTCTGAATGCCTCTAAATAATTGACATTATTAATGCAGCTTGGGGACTACATTGTTTATTCTTACTTTGTGTCCAAGATGACTTTAGATTTTGAAAGTCAAGTCCTTATATGATGTATGCTTTTACACCTAACAGAATCTAGCAGAGATTGGCACAAAGTAGGCAGTCTATACTGGTGAGCAGGCAATTATGGATTGATGAGAATATGTTACAGGCTTTGAAACCTTACCCAACATTGGTAGCAGCTAGAGAAGCAAGGGGATGTTGGGGCAATTAAAAAGATAAGAGATGAGCAAACGGCAAATTGAGATAACTAGACTTACACACTTTTAATGAGAGAGAACTAAAATGGAGGACTAGTTCAAATCCACTGGTTAAATTCAGAAAAATATATTTAATAAATTTTTAATCAGTAAATAATGTATGATTTTATTAAACTACAATTTAAATCAGTTGCCTAGCAATAATGAGTTAAAGATGCAGCAAGATCTGTGAAAAGGATGAGGGGAAGGAAACTTATTTCACATGCCCGTTATGTACCAGGGTCTGGAAAAATGCTTTATATAAACTCTCCAATTTAAGAGAAAGGATGTGGTTTTCTGCGAAGCTATAGATAATGCAAGGGTGAAAACAAGTCTAATGATGATACTCAGATTAAAAAATGATGGGGCAATTTTAGGATTTAAGTTCTGTGGGTTTTTTTTCCCTTCCTCAATATTAGGCGTTACAATGGAGGACAAACATATTTGTTGATGTTCATTAAAAGAAAGCCCGAGAGTGCTGAAAAGAATAGTTAGTGACAGATTCCAGGAAATTTTCTAGGATATAGTTTTAAAAATTGTAGGCATGTGCACACATTGAAATATATAAGTAAACAGAAAAATCATGCCAGGTTCTTTTACTTTCTATAAAGCTCATCACAGAAAGTAGAACAAAATAAATTTATAAGGCATACATATTTCCAAAAGAGGTGTTTCAATAATCCAGAGAGAAAATAGAATGAAAATGAACTTAAGAGCCATGATTTTTTTTGGTAAGGGGGGATCAAATTAGTAGTCTTTTTTTTTTTTTTCTATGCAAACTGAATTCTAATGGATCTTCTACTACATACCACCTTTTGTTTTTTTTGGTTTTTTTTTGTATGTGTGCAGTGATTGATAGGATGACATTTTTCTGCTCTCTCTAGATAAAAATAGGCCAAAACTGTAATTGTTTTCAGAAGTTTGAAGTCACCAAAAACATATTTTAGTAGAAAACGTGAAAGAAAAAGTATGTTTAAACCAGGGGAAAAAAAGATACAGAAGTGGCATTTTGAAAGGGAATGGGGTGTCGTTAAAAGTTATTCCATGATAGAGGAAAATTCCACTGGTTTTGATTCTTATAGCAGATTCTCTCTCCTGCCACAGTCAGTGTTATAATTGGGTTAGATAATAAGCAGGTAAATTCTTTCTGTTTTCATACTTTACCTCGGAATTTGTTTTTACATGCACTATAAATCAGCAGAGTAAAAGACACACATTAATAAATAACTTGAACTTTCTTTTACTCTTGGAGATTTGAGATGTAAACCAGCTTTTAAAAAATGCATAAGCCAGTCCAAACTTGGTGAATATCTCTTTTATTTCCTTAAGTAAGATTTCTCAACTGCCAAACAGAAAAATTCTAATTTATTAATCCTTGAATAAATAATTCACTCCCAGACACTGAATGATCCAAAACAAACAAGCCAGTTTGTGTATTTAGTTATATGAACTTTTGAACGTAGTGCCTCATAAATCTAATACTTGGTTGAACCTAAAGAAAGTATTGACCCCTGAGGCCCCTCCATTAATTACTCCCACTGCAGCATCACATCTTTCCTTTATTCTTTAGAATTTGTTTCTTGCTACGGCACTGTAAATATTTATCTATTTTTTTCCTATTATGACTGTGGTACTCCTCAGCAGGCATTTGGCTGACCTTTGTTAGAGCCTCAGTAATTTTCCCCAGAATATTCGGCTGTCTCTGTAAAGGCGTTAGTTGTTACTTATTTTCTAATATAAATCCATGGTACATATTAATAGATTCAGTTCTATTAATGAGAAGATTGAGCCTCAGGAAGATTGATACATGGTCAAGATCATTTCAATCCCATGTGCTGCTTTCTTATTTTTCTTTTCTTTTTGGCCTGTAAGCCATGTTCTTTGCCTCTGATCACTCCCGTGCCTTGTGACTGTCCAGCAAGCCTGAGGACATTCTACCTCGCTTCTGCCTTAGAGACGTCTTGCCTGACTCCCCTGTCTACACTGGGTCTTTGTTAGAACTCTCTTCTTCACTTCATCGTTTACAACAATTTGGGGTTGTACATGCGTGTGATTACTGAGTATACATGTCACGCGCTATCCTTAGGCTCCATGGGGGCGGGTTGCGTCTCTTTCACTCCCACTGCTGCATCACCCACGAGCATCACAAAAACTGACGCAGAGTGGGCGCTCAGGACATACTGTTGGAAGAATGAATTAACGTGAGATTTAAAACCAAGTATGCACAACAGAAGTCACAGATTTATCCACTGCAGGTGTGGTTGTGAGGGGGTGTCCTATCGCCAGTTACTACTCATGGATTTCCAAGTCCTGGGGGCTCCGTATACACTATCCTATATCCTATATTCTGTTTCCTGTATGGCGTATTGAAACTAGATTGGAAGCTCATCAAAAGTAGGTCTTACAGTTTACATTTATAGTAAGTGAAACATGTAGCTGATTGGTCCTCAATAAATACTCACTGGTTGACAGGGAACTGATCTTAACATTTAATCTATTTCGGAGCATTTTCTATTTCACCAAAGCCATATTCCTGCCACTGTTCTCTAGCATGCTTTGTTCTTCTGCCGTAATGACTGACAATCATAATCAGGAAAGGCTATGCCTGATGTAAATGCTTCATTTTTTCTTTTATTTCCAGATAGTTGGAGTGATCAAGCTTTCAAATCCTTGAAAAGGTGAACTGCGCTATGTCTGGGGCAGGCTCTGTATTTTGATTATGTACCACACATCTCTAAAAACAATACAGAAATTCAGGACACTCAGATTGAAAAATGAACACTTTCCACATTTAAAAGGGAAAGAGTTACATATTTTTGGAGTTACAGACATTCTTCATCCCATTTATAAAATCCAGAACCCATGGTTGGGCACAGAGCAGATTTAATACTCTTCTGCTCTTGGGTCTTTGTTGTTTTTCTCTCCCCCCAACCCCCGGCACCCACCCCCACTCCATCCCACCCCACCCCTCTGCTCTTTTTGTTCTTCATACTTGTGTGCTAACTTCAGAGCTGCAGACGTGTCATTGATCATAGATTTATGTATATGAGCTAAGAGCAGGAATGCTAGAATAATTTCTTTCTCAGGCCTTAAAGATAGATGATAGGTCAAGACACTTTACTTCATAGCCAAACATACTAAGGCACAGAGCAACATGGCAGGAATTTGAATTGTGAGTGCCAGAAGTGCTTGTTCAGCACTAACAAGAAATAGGAGAACAGGATCAGTATAATCTCATGTTCTTATGAAATTAAAAAAGAGAGAGAGAAATGCAAAGGTTATGACATGAGCTGACAAGATCAAAACAAAAAAAACTCAGAGTTTTTCTGATGCTTCATCTTCTGTTTGCAGGCATACGAGAGAATAAAAATAAGCCCTGTGGCATGAGTTATATATGGAGTATCTGCCTTTAGCTTGGAATTTCCTGGCATTTTTCAGCTGGTGACATAGACTTGATGTGATTAAACAAAGGCATTTCTCCAAATTTAAAGTTTTTTTTTTTTTTTTAAAGCTGAATCTAATACTCTCTAACTTGTTTTTAAATGGGAGCAGATGCCTCTGTTCCATGAGCTGACGTCCAGATTCTGAGAAATAAATGAAGAGTGGAGGCCTGTTTTGGTGGAGGCTAAGAAAACAGCCGTATTTGCCTTTCAGAATCTCCTGCTATCCCCCAGCTCCCACGTTCTTCCACAGGATGGGGCCAGGGCAGAGGACGGCTCCCTCTGGATTGGATTCTCTCGGACTCACTTGGGGCAGTGCCCTGAGGCCACACAGCCCTACAGCCAAGCTCACCCAGTGAGCTGCAGCAACACCCTTCCCAAGAGAATAAAGGAGGAGTGTGAGTGGATTAAGTGCATGCGAATGGGTGGACCACTCGGATGATCTCTAAGGTTCTTTCTAGGCCTGACAATCCATGAGGAGTGACCCCGTCGAGGAGGCATAACACAAGATCCTGGGGCTGGCAGGGGTCTTGGAAGTGGCACTGAGCCTTTCCAAGACTTGGTTTTCTATTGATAAAGACCAGGTTTCCCTAACTGCTTTATTTTTGATTTGAATCTGTACTTATTTATCTATCGGACATGTTGTTTTGGACGTATTATTTATAAGTAAATACTACCCGCAATTTGGCACATGTTTCAATTGTGTGTATGTGTGTGTTTGCTCATTATCCTGTTGTGACTCTTCTAAAGTCTGCCCCACTCGTGGTGTAACTTTTTACTAGTTAGTTCACAGACTTTGACTTCATAGTCTGTCATGGCTATCATTACATACGTTAAGGCACAGCCTTAAAACTTTATGTTAAGAAAAGCATGAGGAATTGGAAATTGTTTTGTATTAAGAGAAAATTTTTTTTGTAATTGGTTTCACCAACCTCATTTTTCTTAATACTTGTAAACCATCCATTTACTAAAGAAATTATGTACAAAAATGTTACATCAGAAACTAGGGTGCTTTGAGAATTTAAACACCAAAGATCAAATGGTCTTTGACACAGTTCAAACGGAATAGTACTAATGTGTTAAAAGCTGCTACAATTTACTTAAGGCTGTGCTTTAGTTTGTGACCTCTAGGAGCACTTGAAAGCCCCTCAAATATGAAACCTGGAAGTCCATGGAAGAAGCTCAACCCAACAACCCTGTTACAGACAATCTTTGACTCCATCAAATGTTGATAACCTTAAGGAATTAGCCATGGACAAATAATTGTAATTTACCCCTAGTAGTCTTTAAAGAATGATGGGCCTGCAAGAGTTACAGACTCTGACGCAAAGGAACCAAATGGGAAGGTAGAGGTGTTTTACAGAAAAGCAGGATAAAGTAGCAATGGTACATCAAAGATGACATGTGTTAGACTTAGTCACTTCCTCTTAATGTTCCTAAAATCCTTTTCTTGGGGACTACTAGAGCAATTGCCCAAAACCTCACCTATAATACCTTTAACTATGGACATGCCAATGCTCTTTTGGTTCCTCAAGGAAGAGAACATCATTGTTTATTTCTGTCCCCTCCATAACTGTTGTTCCAAAGATTAAATTGCTGATCACTGACATTACTTAATCCTCTAGTCTCTGAACTATCTTGACTTGAAATTTTCACTCTGAAGTGTAACGATCATCTCAAAGTTGGCATAGCACAACAGAACTGTTGCTTTCTCCCTCTACCTATCCTAAATCTGTTTCTTCCCCATTTCAATAGCTGGCATAGCTGTCTACCAGTTTCTCAGTGCAAACTCCAAAACCTGTCCTTGATTCTTTTTGCCATTTACTCTGTCTTCTAGTTCTTCATCACTGTTTGCAAAACTTACCCTGAAATCACCGGCTCTTCTGTATCTCAGTGTTTGGTTTAGTTCAAGCCAGCTTGACGACTGTGGTGGCATATCCCAGCTTCCATGCCTGTCCTGGTTTCAACCCAAACCGTTCCCACCTAGCAGCCAGAGTGAGCTTTTGAAAAGTTAAATCTGAATTTGTCTCATCTGTGCTACACCCTCCACTGGATTTCTACTGCACTTCCAATAAAATCCCAAGTTATTCCTGAGGTTACGAGGCCCCACGTGCCCTGGCTTGTCTTACTTCTTTGCCCTCACCTGGTACCACTCTGCCCATTGCTCACCATGCTGCAGCCACATGGGCCTTCTCTCTCTCTCTCCCTCTCTCTCTCTCTCTTTAGTGCACAAGGCTCAGTCAGGCCGTTGCTCTTTCTTCAGCAGTGAGTTCTCTGCCCCGTGAACCTCAGGGCCTGGCTCCTTCACATCAGCCTGGTGTCAATCAAAATGTCCATTTCTCAGCAAGTCTTACCAGGCCCCCTGCCTAAATCAGTACCCACTCCAACACCCCTTATCACTAGTACATCATTCTGTTTTATTTTATCTGTAACATTTATCACTGTTAAACATTATCATTTGTTCATTTTTTTCCCCATGCTTGTTTATTGTTTGTTTTCTGCCACATCACCTGCTTCCTGCTAGAGTGGAAGATCCATGTGAGCAGAACCTGTCACATCATGTTCCTCATTGCAGTCCTAATGCTTAGAACAGTTCCTAGCACGTGGTGGCTCTCCACACCTAATTGAGGACTGATTAAATGAGTCCCCTTGCGCATTTCCAGTTCTATTCCTGAACTCTGCCCTTAGTGAGAAGCATGCAATGGCCCCGTTGGTATGGAAATTAATTTGTGTGGTGAGAGAAGACAAGAAAGGCATAAAAAAATGCCCTCAGTCCCCTTACCTGTCCAGCCCACCCGCCACCAGACAGCAGGGCATGTGGAAGTGGCCCGCGTGCTGATGCAGGGAGGTCTGTGCCCCACTTCTCATTTGACTTTCCTAGGTATCATTCGTGGTAAATGATATCAGAAGTAACCCATCAGAAGGAGAAAACAAAACAGCGCATTCAAGGCCCACGTCTAGAACCTAATGAATTCTCTTGCTGTGCTTTGTTTTACATTGATCCAGCCCACACTGAGAGTGCCTTGGTGGGCTGTTACAGTGTCACTGGGACCCCTTGGGGAATGGCCTGGGTGTATTTAGACGAGTTGCTCTGCTCTTCGTGCACACAGAGCCCCGGACTTCAGAGGACACTCAGATCTATGTGCTTTAGGGAACACCAAGATTCTGTCTCTGATCTTGAAGAGCTCGAAATACATTTTGGAAGGCATGACATGTACACAAGAAAAATGAAATAATTTTTTAAGGGAATGACTTAAGAAATCTTACAAAGTTACAATGTGTGCAAAAGTGTCAAGTAAGGGATAAAGACACTGATGACTTCAGAAACCAAGAGAGATGACTGTGAGTAACTGATCAGGGAAGTCTTCACCCATATTTACCAAGAGATGCCAAACCACAGGGGTGATGGCAATGCTGGGACAAAATAGCTTTTTCAATAAATTGGAACTAAATATTCAAGTTTTTTTTTTTTTTTTTTTTTTTGCAAAGTACTGTGAGCTCCAAAGTTGAGTCACATTTAATTTGTAACAGTTAATATAACTAACATATCCTGTAAATTTTAAAATAATGGACTAAAGGATATAATGTTCTTATAAGATTGAATATTAAGATTTTTATAAGAAAAAAATAGCTTTCAGTCCTATGTGCAGGTTTGCTCTCATTTTTTAAAATTATTCAGAGCTTGATTTCTCAGATATAGATTATTTAGTTCCTCTATTTCCCTTCCCACATACATTGCTCTCCTTTTTTATTTCCGTAATCCAGCGATGAAGAGAAACTCAACCTAGTCATTTTGTTTGATTTCATTATTTTATTTTATTTTACTTTTTATTTTATTTTATTTTTCTAGTGTTTAGCAGCTCTAACAAAAATCTTGGAAACACAGAAATTCAAAACCAATTGTTTAAGCAAGATTTTGAGGTTATTTGGTGATTTTCATTGTCTATGCCCTTGGTGTCATTTGAGATCACCCATAATTGAGAATTGGTCCTGATTGACCATAGTTTATCTGGCAAGTTTTGGGAATGTACTGTGAGCCTTTCTCCACAGCTCTTCAGTAAGATCTCTGGGCCTTTTCTAAGAGCTCCCTTTCAGAACTGCACGGGCTCTTTCATATCGTTAGGGAATACTGCTTTGCATGGCATCTTCATACGACATTCTCAGGAGTATATTGCTCAACTAAATAAAATTTTCAAAAGAGAAATCTTGTGATTTAAGAAAATGCAGAATAAAGTGAGTTGGTTAATATAAGCTCTCCACTAAAAAAAGACAGTGAAAACCTGTTCTTTGATTATTTAGACAAATCTGAGATGTTTCAGTGTCTATTCATTTGCAGTTCTTCAGTACAGAAATTTTTCTCGATGATTAGTGGGATTAGAGTTTCTAGGGTTGTCCCTGAATAAGACATTTGCGGGTTGAGTGGCTGTTACAGCTGAATTCTTTATCAGAAAGGCTTCACTAGGCAGCTGAATATTTTATTGCCTTTTTTTCAGTCTAGTTAACAAGGGAGAATAGTCCACTGAGAAATGCATAAATACATATTCGACTATACTGTAGCAATTTAAAAAGTCTTTCTGGAAATGCCATGGGCATTTTATGGATTGTGAACTCTTTCAATTTTCAATTTAAAATTTATATCATAGCCATAAAAGTTTTGAAGACCTTTAGAGAATAAAAACACCTCCCTTCTTCCTCAAAACTTACATCTGAAACTGGTTATCCTCATGAAACTCCCCTTTATGAAGAGGAAAAAAAGTATAAAATCTAGGGGTTTACAGTTGAATCAAGATCATTTATATCTTAAATCATATTTACTTATAGCTGGCACATTCATCCTGACTTAAACATCTCTTTTACGATCCTCAAATTGTAAAGTGGTAAGAGCAGGGAGGGAGCAGAGCGCAGCCAGGGTATGTGTTTCTCCTGGCAGGCTGCTGTGGCCCAGTCCCCATGGGTAGGGGGAGAAGTACCGGAGGCCCGTGCTGGATGTGTGAGCTATTCACGTTGACAGCAGGCAACATCTTAAGGTGACCACTAAAATGCATCTTACTATCTTACCACAACCTGAGACAATTTGCTAGTTTCCAATATTATTCTTTCCATACACGATAATCAATTTTATTTATTTACATATAATATAATGATGTTTCTGTTTATTACCACTTCCTGGAAATAATTAAAGCAAAATTTTATTCATGTAGCAACACCGTTTCATTTTTAACGAAGTTTCTTTTCTTTTGCATGATCCTTTATATACAAAGTGGACCTTGAAAATCAAAAATAAGACAACAGAGCCATTTATTTTAAGGAAATGTTCAAGGAAAATATTGATCAACTATAATGGGATTTTCTTCCTGTTTTAATATCAACTGTAACTACCAAGACACACATACACACATACATGCATTTATATATATATATTAACACACATGTATATACATATACAAATATGTATTTTCCCTCACACAAATACACACATATGTATAGTCTTTCTTTCTTCTTCTGTTTTATAGGGATGAAAATAAGGTAGACTTCAACTCAGAATAAAGAAATGAATGTTTGTTAATTTAAAACTTTGCATGCTAATCTTAAATCATCATACATTAGCTTAAATTGCAGTATCATTATATGTTCCTACATGAATTCACATTATGAAGCTGCTAGATGATAGAGAGAAGGAACTATATGTTGTAGAACAGTTGATGTGAACAATCTTAACATTTCTATATTTCCAGACTTTGTGAGATCTCTCAGTTCAGGGGTTCCTACACAGTGACAGGCTTATGTTTGGGTGGGGGGCAGGGCATTGTTTCTATTATTTCTGTAATGCAAGAATTTTAGTCCTCCAATTTTCCAAACTTCTAAGGTAAACATTCCTTTAATTGTGACTGATATAAATGGACTTCTGTTATACACATTTTTTTCATTCCTGTCTTTTCTAATATCCCTTATTAGATATTAGGCAATATGGACAATCTATCTCAGATGTAGAGAAACTGGGACTCAGAAATTCAAAGTAAATCTTCCTGGTCACAGAGTGTTAACACAAAGCTGAGGTTTAAGTGTAGGTCTCTCTGATTATAAAACTCATGCCCTTTCTCTTATGGGATGCTGCCAGTGACCCCAGAGCCTTTTGCTTTCCTCCAAGTATTTTCAGTGCTTTAAATATTTAATCATCCTTCAACATCTGTCTGACTGCACTCCAGTATTTTCTAAGTCCTGTGTGAGAGTGGAGTCTGGATCTTCTCGGAGCCCTCTGAGAAAGGCCACTGTCATCTCTGGAGGACATTGCCTACCTGGGGCAGAGCACAATGGATGACACCGTGCTCCAGACATTTTCAGTGAGATGCGGTTCAGAAGAACATCAAGTGGAGCATCAAGAGAATGGATACCCCAATCAGCAATCTATGACCCAAGGAGTGTGGGAACGTCAGCCTTGGCCATGGCGTCTGCAATGTGGATCCAGGAGGGTCCAGGCTGGCCTCCAGGAAACTGAGACTTCTTTGGGTTTGTTTAATAAGCTTGAGGAGTTGGTGGGCCACCATGTGATTTCCACTTGGATTTATTTTGCTTAAGGGGAGGGTGGAGATATTAGCATTAGAACCTTTATGTAGCAACATGTTCTCCTAACCTCTCTGTTGCTGGACTGAGGTGGGGGTGGGAGAGATGAGGCTGAAGAAGCTGGAAGGTCTCTGCGAGATCACAAGAGGGAGGGCTAAAGGGATATGCAGGGACTCATTGTGGGGTGTGGCAGAATAATCTCCTCACCTCTGTGGGGAGGACAGCGTGCTCTGTATGCTGCCACTGGCAGTGTTGGGAGTGTCAGGGCCTGTTTCATCAGGAATGGTGGCACAGTGGCACATTGGTGAGGGACACAAGAGCATGAAGAAAAATGCCCAAGAGCCCGTAGCCATCAGTTGGGCACACCTAAGACAGCTCCTCATACTTGCAGAAATGTCCAGAGGAGTCTTTGCAGGGGCGTCATTGATGTGTGGGGGAGGTCATATTTGGGTTACTATTTCAATTTAGCCTGACCACATCTGTATCCATGATGCAGTAAGGCCGGGGAACATTGGCCTCATCATTAACGGAGGTGGTTCCTCTACTCAGAAGGCTGTATTCTAAGTGCCTTTTCAACCCAATTTCAGGCCCATAGACTCAGGCTATGAAGGGTTGTCTCGTGTCCTACTTCTTACAGGTGACTTGAGTTGGGGCCTGAGAAATTGCTAGAAGCTTTACTTCATTTTAACTAATTCAGTGTGTATTTTGTGGTTGCTTTCTGAGGGTAAGGGCTTATGCCAGGGACTTCCACTGTAATCCAACTGGATGTGCAGGAGTTCTATAAGAAAAGCATGGTGCAAGGGGCACAACATAGTTCTAAAACCAAAAAGACCTCTGTTTGTATTTCAGCATGTGTTATTTTTGGCAAAAAATCTAATGTCTCTGGGCTCCAGTGCTCTCAACTGTGAAATGAGGATAATATTTTATGAATGCAAAATTGGGACATAAAGTCTATCCAGGGATTCCTGTGGTATTTCCAGGCATGAAAAACAAACTAGCTCATAGAGATTGGACCCTATAATGCTTGATTTGTTTGGGGGTGTGGGAATCGACTGAATATGATAGAATGGCTTCAGATATTTAAAGCAAAGATTCCTCCTGACAATTTTGAATGACTTAAGTATAGAACCTTCCTACTGGTAGGGTGGTGAGGATCAAATAAGACAATGAATAAGGAGGATCTTTTTAAAATGTAAAGCATGAAATAAATATTGGCCATTCTCATTATTATATTATATTTTACTTCTCTGTATAAATCTAGACATTTACTTTGTATTTTAACCCACATTGCTACCTGGCAAACTTGACACTTGCAGGTTTGTGGAAGAATCTGACTTTCTGCAGCTTCTGAGCAAACCATTTCCCTGCTTCCCCAGGCCCTGGTGATCAGCGCTGAAGGGTGCGATACTCCACGTGCTTCTGTGGGGGTGCCCCTTGCCATGAGGCTCCCTGCTTTCCAGTTCTTGAATTCATATGAAATATGGCCCAAAGAAAATTCTGTCTCATTCATGACCTTTCTATTTGCTTACATTATGAAACATGTTTATATTATTTAAAATATATTTCCCCATTTTCACCTACCATGGGCTTGACCCTCCCCAAATCCCAGCAGTTTCTAGGCCTTCTTGCCCAAGACTCCATCACACGCCCTTTCTCTGTGTTTGGATCCTTCTTGCCCTGCACGTCTTCCTGCTGCTGCATCCTGTGGAGTGTAGAGATATTAACACTGTCTTGACATGGTGGGGTAGTGATAGCCTGAGGAAGCTGGGCAGGTGTCCGGCATGTTCATCTGGAATCAAAATATCAAGTAAAGGAGGAAAGAAAGAACTGAAGCTCTCAGGCCAATCTCCACCATTATTTCTCCTTCCAAAGCAAAGAAATAGGGCCTGATTCTGGGAACCCAGGCTTCTGTCCAGGTCCCTAGTGGGCTAGTAAACAGCTCAAGGGATAATGCAAGTTTGGGCTAAAATAACCTGTAAACTATGGCCAAAAAATATTTACTGGTGGTCCTCCTCTGGCTCCCCCACAGTTAACCCTTGGAAACCAAAACCTTAGCGTTGAAAAAATTGCTGGCCAGAGAGTTGGGAAGTTTATTAGGAACTCAAATAAACCAGAGGATTCTAGGATCATTTCTACATTGCAGAAGACAGACCTACATTGCTGTTTTCTGGCCACAGCTTGACATTGGTGATCACAGGTGCTGGGACTACTAGTACGTGCTCTGCAGTATTACTCAGCTCCTGCTTCTCCTATGTCTTCTGCTCTCCCTGCAGAGGAGAGTTTCCACCTCTTATTTGGTGTTTTTAAGACACTCAGGCCATTAATCTTGTCTGCCTTCTGTCCTATGCCTCAAGTAACTAGAAGTTACTAGGAGTATGTCAGAATACATTAACAAAGAAAATACCACTACATCTGCAGTTCTTGCTTTTGATTGACTTTTTTTTAAATTCAAAATTCTACCTTTTGGTTAAGAGGTACAAAAATATAGTTAGATAGAAGGAATAAGTTTTGGTATTCAATAGTACAGTAGGGAAATTATAGTCAATAGTAATTTATTGCATATTTCAGAATAGCTAGAAGAGAAAATTTGTAATGTTCCCAACACAAAGAAAAGATAAATGTTTGGAAGTTATAGATATTCCACTTACCCTGATTTGATCACTACATATAATATATAGGTATCAAAATGTCACATGTACTCCCAAAATATGTACAACTATTATATATCAATAAAAAAATAAACAAAAAAACCCCACAAAAAATCCCTCAAATTTCACTTTTACAGTTTTATGTTACAAGAGCTTATTTTCTAATCATTTGTTTCGGGCCTTAAATATCTAATTGAGTGTAGCTTCAATCATCTCATTAGAAATTCCATTGATGTTTGAGATGCTTATCTCGCCTACGTCCTGTTGACCCACTATCAATCTACCAAAAATGCTGGAATGAGACAGAGTATACATGTGGGTGGAAACCGAAGTTGTATGTCTATCTTCTTTGTTCCAGAGAGCATGTGAAATCCCAGACACATTTTTAAAGTTACATCATTTTTGTATTTCAATAGATTTAGGGGGTACAAGTAGTTTTTTGTTGCATGGATGAATTGTATAGTGGTGAAGTCAGGGCTTTTAGCGTACCCATCACCCGAACAGTGTACATTGTACTCAATAAGTAATTTTTCATCCCTCACCTCCCTCCCATGCTTCTCCCTTCTGAGTCTCCAGTTTTTAACACACATTCCTCAAAACTGGACTAAAAGGAATAATGTGTACTTAGGATACCTGAGACCACGCCTTCAGATATATGGGAGAGAAACCTGTAGTTAGACAATGGCAGAGGATTGTAGGATAAAAATGCAATGCCTGTTTATTTCAGTTATACTTCATGTCAAAAGAAAATTCAAGTCTCCCTTTTTTTCTAACACAGGATGCTCAACTCAACATTTACTATGAGACTGTATTCTGAGAAATATCAATTCTTCCAGAATCCAGCTTTTCAGCATTTCGTGTCCAGATGAGTTTGGGAAGCACTGTTACACAAAGCCAATCACATTTCTGCACTGCTGGAATTTTCCAGACTCTGATAAGCTAATATTTAATAGGTTCTGTGAATTCCCCAGTGGGGAAAGATAACTCACACACACTCTCCTTTTTCTATAGGGTCATTTTTAGGGCCAGAAAAAACACTTTGAAAAATGTGGGCTAGCTCATTGGAGAGCCACTTATTAAGAGTGACTCACCCGGGCAGATTACAGGATCAAGACAGCTAACAGGAGAGCCACATTTTCCCACTGAAATCGCCGGCTAAATAGACAGCAGCAGGACTCTTCACAGCTAAGTCTAGAAGTGATTTAGGTCTAAATTAAATGGGTTCCAGAAACTTGCATGCCTGGAGTCTCAGCATTAGAACAAATGCCTCTTAGATATGAGAAACTGGTTTTGTGTTCATAACAACTTCTTAGAAAATCAAGCTTTTAAACTAAAATGTACACAATTGGCCTGAAGAACGTAACTGTCTCCTCCTTGGGAGATTTAGGTAACATAGAGGATGATGGAGGATCTTTCCAGATGGTGATATCAGAAGAGAAGAATTAGCTTGATGTAAGGCAACAGGACTTAGGAAAGATCTCTTGACACAGAAGTCAGTCCCTCTGCTTGAAAGCCCCTAACATTTCCAGGGCTCTGTGCTGGTGCATATACATTCTCGGCTGAGATGTGGGATTTTTTATTTTCTTCTTATTATTTTATTTATTTATTTATTTTGAGACAAGGTCTCACTCTGTTGCCCAAGCTGGTGTTCAGCTCACTGACCATAGCTCACTGTAACCTCAAACTCATGGGCTCTAGTGACCCTTCTGCTTCAGCCTCCTCAGTAGCTCAGGCTACAGGCATGAACCACCGTGCCTGGTTAATTTTAAAAAGTTTTTTTTTTTAAACATGGGGGTCTCACTATGTTGCCCAGGCTTATCTTGAACTCCTGGCCTGAAGAGATCCTCCCACCTTGGCTTCTGAAAGCGCTGAGATTACAGGCATGAGCCACTGCACCCATTCGAGATGTGCGATTTCCAAATTCCCTTTGATACCTGGTTAGAAAGACTTTCCCATAGGTGCTGTCTCCAGCCTGGACTCAAGGGTCACCTGCTGGGAAAGTTCCAAGCATGGCTTTAGGCTCCAAAGAAGCAGAACTCAATGGTATCAAAAGACAAATGAAGTGGAAGTTTATTTTAAAAGTCCTTTATTTAAGAAATTTTAAGGCAAAAGCAACGATAATTAAGAAGCATTCAGAAAGTCAGGCAAATGTGCTCTTTAAAACAATACAGGAGGGAGAATTCCATAGGCATCTTCTTCCCCCATCTCTAAAGATGGGACTTGAGAGGCATAAATACTGTTGGGTTTGGAGAGAGTGTGATAATTCAAGTTAGGGGTACCCATAGAGGCTGGGGAGCGCTCTCTCTGGGCCCTGCAGCAGGAAGCCTCAGAAAAAGACAATGTTCCCCATCAGACAATTTTAAAGGCTCTGGGTACATAACCAGAAATTTACTGGAGGAAAAGCCAGGAAAATTGCCTACATCTTCAACCTCTCTAGTTTCTCATTATAGTTTTCTATTTTTTTCCCTCACAGATCATAAAACATAATGTAAAAACAAGATGGATTGTAGAAAAGCATGATCCAGGTATGTAACTAATTCCTATAATTTAAGAACTTTAGATTTCCTTGAAATCTATCTTTCACTTTATTATGTGAAACATTAAGATCATATAAAAACTAGGCTTTACAAATAGTTTTTAATTAGCTAAAGTTGTAACCATTACCAATACTCGTATCTGAATAATGTCATTCTTAAAACCACCGAAGCTTGATTTTATGTTTCTCCAGAGGTTAGTACTATAAGTGATTGCAAGCATCACATGTTCAAGTTTTTGGTACTGAAAATAATTGTAATAAATGTTATAATTAAAGATTAGAATTCTGTTTACTATCTTTAAAGGAAATTAAGATAATATCTTAATGATTTGCTTATCATTTTTCATTGATCTTTCTAAGTGCAAGAACTTGAAAGGCTATTGACACCTAAGCATAAGTAATACAAATATGTTTGGATTTCTACACATTTCACACTTTACCCAGTGAGTATACTTCATGTGATGACAGTTTTAGTCAAGGAATAAGGAATATTCAAATTCATGGGCAATTTGATTTTAAAGGTATGCATAACATCAAGAGCATGACACATTTTTGAATTGTTTTTATATTACTCAAGAAGTCCTGAACCAGGCTTGAGTAAGTGTGCAGGAGACAGAGAAAGACAGTCTAAGGGGCCATCCTTCAAGGCCCTTATGGCACAGACGGGGAAAGAAATGTGAGTCCATGGGCAGTAAAATTATTAACAAAAAGAATACATGTAAAAAGCTGGATGAATAATAAAGACATAATTCATTAACAAAGTTCAGATCAGAGAGAGAGAGAGAAGACTTCATAGCAGTGGCAGGATCTGAACCTGACATGGAAGCATGGGTGAGACTGCATTAGTTGGAGAGGACTTCTCCAACTTGTTGCACAAGAAGGAGAGAATGGTATGTAAAAGATTTCAGCAAAAGGACACGATCGCTCTAATTCAGGGACTAATGAATAATACAGTTTGTTTGGAGCCAAGAATTTCTGTGGGTCAAGAAATGCAGAGCTATAGAGCTGAAAAGGAAAAATGAGGCTGGATTATGGAGGGCTTTGAGTGCCAGACCAAATGTGAACTTTCTAACATAAGATTTGAGAGCACAGGGATATGATGATCTCAGCTGTTTATAGGAAGAGCGAGTGCTGTATGGGAGAGGAAGGCAGGGGGTACAGTGGACAGATGACTGGTGCTAGCTGATAAGCTCCAGGACGGTGAGCTAGGTAGTGATAGCGGGAGAGAACCGGGAGAAACAGAGAGCAGAATGTGTTGAAAGCTGGAGAGAGGAATCTCTGATGATCTGATGACTCAGAGAGTGCCATGAGCTGATTTGCCTTTTTTTTTTTAAATTGCCTTTCAGTGCCTTAGGAATTAAAATTTCAGTACATTTTAGAATTAGCACATTCACTGGATCTTAGTGCTAGAAGTAAGATCAAGTGACTTTGGATCAGGTTCTCTGTTTTTTGTGAAGTTTGTTTATCCCTGTTTTATAGACATGGTAATTAGAAACCAGGAAGACTGAGATGAAATCTCATTTGCAGCAACACAATAAGTGATATAAGTGGTAGACCCGGAAAAGGAAGACAGTTCTCTGGGCTCCTGAAGCAAGACCCTGCCATGTTGCCTTTCCCCAGCAGAGGAGTTATTACATATGTGAGCAAAGGTCTTAGGTTGCTTTTTAAAATGTGTGAATATCAGTGTCTGGTATTTTATTACGATAACTTAAAACATGAAATTAAAATCACAGCATGCACAGCTGCATATTTCCCTTCCAATGCAATGCTTTTGCATACCAAAAGGATTTCAGGACAGTTTTCTATTTCAAACTCCTTTTTTAGCAATTTCATGAAAACTTAGCTTAGTGATAAGTGATAAATAGCTTTATATTAAAAAGTCCTAACTATTTCTAAGTGAATTCTTTTTGAAAAAGGTAAAAGAAAAAAACTCAATCTTAAGAAATGAACATGTGAAATAACTTTTGAATTTCTCTAAGGGTTCTTTGCCATGCTTTCCTGTTATTACGACCTCAATATCCTGTTTTAGCAACGCTTATTTAACTAGTTACATTTTGAGTTTTATGGGGGAGCAATGAATGTAAAAAGCACATAAAAGCCACAGCCAAATGGTTGACATCTGACCTTTAATCATCTCTTGGACTCTCCTTTAGTAACATACACCTCCTCTTACACATACACACACACACACAC
The DNA here is from genome assembly GCF_041146395.1 of Eulemur rufifrons. Lineage (NCBI taxonomy): Eukaryota > Metazoa > Chordata > Mammalia > Primates > Lemuridae > Eulemur > Eulemur rufifrons. The sequence goes on along the minus strand of NC_090997.1, from coordinate 65,994,294 downwards.
ACACACACACACGATGTGTATCAACCCACTTCCTAATTTACCAAACATCATGATGTTGCTTAAAAAAAGAAATCGCTTACTTACTTGACCCTGGTTTGCCTTTTGTTTCTCCTCACCTCTTTTTTTTTAAACATTTTTATTTTCTGATGTTTGACCCTACAAATTATCATTTCCACTGTGATTAAAGTTAAGATTGGAGCCTCAAGAAAAGGTGCCAAGAGGTGATTTATTAGACTCTCACGAGACCAAAAATGAGCTAAGAAGTTTGTTTTGAATTTTGAAACTTCATTATCACATATAATACAGCTCTGAATTTTTACCGATATATAAATAATTATCTTATCTAACCTAAACATAAATATGTACACACACATATATACATGTGTGTCTATATATTATATATATAATTATATGGCAGGAAGTATAGATAGAATCAGTAATTAATAAGAAAAGACTTCAAAAGAGAACTGTTCACCAATCACTTGACAGAAATGAAGGTTGGAGGACATGGCTAATGTCACACAGCTACTGAGGGTGGACTAGAGCAAGAGCAGAACAGTTCTGCAGACCAGCACTATCCACTTGCAACTATGCCCCCAGATGTGACATCACTGTTGGAAAGAAAATGTTGTGCCTCCAACGTACAAAAATTGAACTAGAATGTCACAGTGTTCATGGCAAATCTGGAAACAGAGCCCATCCTTGAAGCACCTTTCTTGATTGCTCTCCCTGTTTCCAAAACTTGCAATGATGTGCGGCCTCACAACACGCCCCTCGGCCTTGTTTCATCTTCACAGAAGGAGAAAGGGTAGGGAAATGTGGAAACCCGACCCAACTCCATCAGTAAAAAGGCTTTTGTCTGTGAACCTGACCACAAGTGACTCACTAACAGCTGACTGAAAGATTTTTGTCAGGAACTCCCCCTTTCCCCTTTATAGAAATAAACAATTTGAAGCAAAACTGAAGTATAAGGTGGAATGAATTCCCACTTCAAAATAGTGCTGTCCACCACATGTAAAGGTGTTTATTTCCTCACGACAAAACATTTGTTATGGATTTACTTCCATAAGTATGCCCTTAATTAAATCCACCATTTGTTTTGTCAAAAGTGAAGCAGGAAAAATTCCTTACAAAATGTTTTTAGTGCATGCTGAAGTTATAGTCCAATTAGTTAAAAAAAAAAAAAAAAAAAACCCTTAACTTTGTGTTGCTAGCACATGAATAATTATACCCTATATTAATTTCAGGCAGTGTTGTATTTTCATTTATTATATTAAAGTTCAAAAACTTAGTAATTCAACTTTAAATATTTATCATTTATTCTTTCTTACCAAAGTACTAATAGTTTTAAAAAATTGTTTACTACGTGTGCATTGGATTTCATTTCCATAGTAATCTTCCCTAAGAAGCATTCATAATGTTTGACCTTTTAATAAGTGACTTCAATCCAAATTAGAAAAAAATAGTGGCATTAAACTATAGTCACCCTTTTTAATATGCCACTTAAACTCAAGCAAAATGCCAGACTCAAAAATTCTGACAATGAAAATTCATCCTAATCACCTTTGTTTCTGCCCTTTGTAAGAATTGCAAGAAAACTGGGATATCTTCTATGTTAAATATTCTGAAATATAGCCCATAGCTCCCATCTGTGAAGTTAAAAGACTTTTCACCATATCTGCTTTTTATTTAAAAAAAAGGTATGGGTCCTCTGCCTCTCTAGCTTGAGGTGTGAGAGGCTCCACAGATGAAAAACATGTATCATCACTAAGGGCTTGAATTCTAGAGACAATCTCATTCAGAGGGAAGTGCATAATAAATTATATTTGGTCATGGTGCTGGTAGCGGTGTGATATTTAAAATTAGCGTCAAGTCACTCTTGTGCAACCCTCACAAATGTCTCAGTATTAATCTTCAACTGTCTTAGAGTTGCCTATATTCCTTTAAGAGTCTACTACTCTATTCTGTTCCACTTGGTAAAAACAAGCCCTAAACCCTCAGCCCTCTGAAAGCAGCATGGACAAGTGATTCAGATCAAGGGCTTGATTAACAGACTCTTTGCAGTTCTGCTCTAACAAGTCAAGCATTTCCTGGAAACCCGCCCACAGATTGTGGGACTATTTTTAGTAGCTCACCTCCCAGTAAATGCAGCTATTAGATATCCAGATATCCCTGCCCCTTTCAGATGCAGTAAAATAGAACATAAAAGGGTGTAATTGAATGATTACAGCTAAGAACTGTAATCAGGAGCCATAGGGTCTCTCTCCTTCCCCTGAGTGCTCTGGGACAGCCCCAGGAGGGCCTTTTCCCTCCCCATTGCCTGGGGAAACCTGCAGGCAGAGCGAGGGCCTTGTGCTGGTGCCCTGTGCTTGAAGTCTAACCTCAGAAAAAGGGCACTGGTGATTGTTTTGTTCTACATGTAGGGTAGAAAGGAAGGGAAAGGGAAGTCACATCTTTGGACAGCTATTATGTGCCAGGTCCTGTGCTTTCATGTAGTTGTCATAACAGCCACATGAGGTAGGTAGGTACTTAGGTATCATTATCCTATTTTACCAATGAGTGAAGTTTACTGCTATGGTCTAAATGTTCGTGTTTCCCACCAAAATTCATAGGTTGAAACCTAATCACCAATGTTATGAAAAGTCCAGAGTCTACACTTTTCATTATCATGTGGTGTCATGTGCATTGTATCAACCCTGGAACTAGTAGGGCCACGATGCAGCGTAACAGGGTTCCTGACCTCACAAAACTTTTAGATTATTGAAGAAAAGCTTTTTAATATTACCATATCTTCACTAATAACTCCATGTTTATCAGAAGCCATTATGTGTATATAGTTTTAAATACTAAATGCCAAATGAATGACACAGACCACTCTGCCATATCACAATGCTTGTGGCACATGCTTGTGGACTGTATTGATATTTACCTTCCATCTCACTCTCATTTTCTCCAATAGCATGGAAAGCCTTGCAAGGACTGTCTTGCAACTCACTAAAGCCCCAGCACTTGGCCCATTGTAAACACAAGTACTGTTTCATGACTGAAGTTGTCAATCCAAGCACAGAGCATTCAGGGCAGGGGAGGTCACGGGGAGTTGCATTGTGGGCCTGGAAGGCTTTATGAGATTTGAACTAGGGCTTGAGGATGGGATAGAAGTCTTGAAAAAATGAAAGAGAAAGAGTATTTCAGGTCTGAGAAACAAATGGAAATTTTGAGGGGAAAGCAAAGAGACTTGGCTGTCTGGATTACACCATATGAGAGGAACACTGGATGAGAAATTCAAGATTATGAAGTCTTTAATGTTGAGCTGGGGAGATGTCACTTGGTCCGCATTTCATAAAATAAGTGCAGGCTCCTAACCTGGTGCCACAGGGCAAGGACCATACTCTTGGTGCCACATGGAGGCTGAGGGGTCCTTCAGGGATCATGAATTGGACCAGAAACTTCTTCTGCTTGAACAGGAGGGCACTGTGGTCATTTGACAAAGAACTTTTTATCAGCTGCTGGCCAAGTTTTACCTGACTTGAAAGGACACTGGAAGTCCTTAGGGGGTTCCGAGAAGAAAAGAATTATGGTAAGGTGGTTGAGTAAAATGTTGTAGGGATATTTTCTCATCATCGAGGAGGAGAAAAGAAAGGCAGGACTCCCAGGGGAAATAGGTCTTGAGGAATGTAAGACGATGTTTCAAAACTATGCAGAGTGCCTGCTATCTCTTCTGACTCTCTCAACATTGTGGACTATTTTAGACGGTACATACAGAAACAGAGAGCAGTGATGAAAAATGAATTTTAATGGCTGTTTATCTCATTAAGCTAAGTTTTTTTTCTGCCTTTCCTCAAACTCTACAAGTTTTCAAGCTGGAAAATTAAAGCTTATAAAACTTTACAAGTTTATGACGGGCAAAGACTACATTTTCTTTGAATTCCAACAGCATCTACTGTAAGAACGGTTAATTAAGTATGAGAGGACATCCCATCAACAGAGCAAGGAAAGCACTGTGGGCCCTCAGTAGCCAGCCGACATCAGCAGTTCAGTGAGGCAACAGTGAGGGTACGGCGTGAAGGTGAGAGTCTAAGTGCCTGAAATCATACTGATTGTGGTACTCACATGCCTTCAGGGCTTCTTGAGGAGGAAAGTTACTTTTTGACAACTTCCTGAGATTAAACCATTATAGAACCAAATTTTTTTTTGAACATTTTGCACATAGGGCTTTTTAAAAAATATGTACAAGTTCATGTGTTGTTATAATTAATGACTCACTCATGTGGAAGGCACCCTTTGATTTAAACCCTGAAATATGAACATGGTTCTGAAAGTAATCTGTAAGTGGGAAAAAAATTGTCTCAAAACCTAGGCATGTTTTTGTTTTGTTAAGAGGTTTATTCAGTATCCTAAGCCTAGTACTGTATATGAAATGATAGCAGTTAAAAGAAGCCTGTATTTTAAAAGGATACACTTAGAGATGATAGCACAGGAAGGAATCAGAAATTATACCAGTCCTAGAGGTAGTTAGTATTATACTAAGGAAAAATGGACATCCAGTTTTATTGTTTTTCCATAAAAATTGCATATATTTAAGATGGACAACATAATATTTTGATATACATGTCCATAGTGAAATAATTGCTATAGACAAGCAAATTAACATATCCATCTCTGCACAGTGTGTGTGTGTATGTGTATGTGTGGTAAGAACACCTGAAGTCTACTCTCTTAGCACATGTTCAGTATACAGTGCAGTATACTCAGTACACGATACAGTATTAACTATAGTCCTCAGGCTGTACGTTAGATCTATAGACTTATTCATCCTACGTAACAATAACTTTGTACCCTTGGACCAGACTTTCTCCATTTCCCCCACATCCCTGCCCCTGGTAACCACTGATTTCCTCTCTGCTTCCATGTATCGCACTTATATCTATACTTATATGTAGATTCTGCATGCAAGTGAGATCATGCACTTCTTAACAACTCTCTAAGGCATCAGTATCATTGGAGCTATATCAGTTAGCACGGGCTCGCTTATGCCACAGGACCAAAGTACCCTAGCGTCTCAGTGCCTTGGAATAGCAAAGATCAATGTCTTGGTCATAGTGTGTGTCAGTTGTGGGTTGGCTGCGGCCTCTGATGGGCACTGTTGGGGCCCGTAGCTCAGGTGGAGCATTCCCTACCTGGAGACATGCCAGTGACTAGAGCAGAAAAGAAAAAGGAGAAGCAAAACACAAAATGACTCTTCAGGCTTCTGCATGGAAATATGCACACTGCCTCTGCTGATTATTGGTCATCGTAAATCAATGCCAAGCCTCACTTCAAAGGAGCAGCTAAGGATTTAATCTAACCCTCTCCCAGGGAAGGACAGCATATACTAGTAACTAGTAACACAGTCTGTCACAGAGGCCTGTAAGTAACTAACGCTTTAGAATTAAGTTATCTGAATAATGAAAAAAAGTTAAATGATTCCTATGTACATCATTCAACAACTATGTATTAGAATCTTTAAATATCAAAGTACTATTTAATAAGGCATATAAATAGATAGCATATATCCACCAAGTGTTTGCCTTTAAAGGAGTACATTTTGTGTTTCTGAAAAAAGGACGTGTTTGAGTTAACTAATTTCCCAAAGACAAAGCACAGTTACAATATGGCCTGTATTAGTCCTCTGTTGCTCTCTTACAAATTACCACAAGATTAGTAGCTAAGAAATACCACAAATTTATTATCTCACGGTTTCTGCTGGTCAGAGTCTTGGCATGGCATAATTGGATCCCTGGCAGGGTCTCACGAGGGTAAATCAAGGTGTCAGCTCAGGCTGTGGTTCTCATCTGGGTCCTCAGGTCCTCTCCCAAGCTCACTGATTGTTGGCAGAATCCATTTCCTTCTGGTGGTAGGACTGAGGTCCTGTCTTCTTTCTGGTCTTAGGCTAAGAGCCTCTCTCAGCTCCTAGACCCACCCTCCATCCCTCACCATGCGGCCGCCACAGGCAATTCACAGTGTAGATGTCACTTTCTTCCAGGTCAGCTGGAGCTTGCATTTCTCTCGCACTTCTTCTTCTTCAACCAGCTGGAGAAAACTCTCTGCTTTTAAAATGCTCAGTTGATTAGGTCAAGCCCACCAGATAATAGCTCTGATTTAAGGACAGCTGATGTGGGACCTTAGTCACATCTCCAAAATCCCTTCACAGCAGTAACTAGATTACCATTTGATTAAATTACTGGTATAAAATATGTTTAGACCAGAGGCTGGGAAACTTGGAGGTCTCTTAGAATTCTATCACCGGGCCCCACTGCAGAATGGTTGGTTGTAGTGTAGGGGAGAAAAAGCAATGTTTTTTTCCTCACCCATCGCAAGGTTCATGGCTGAGACATACAACAAAAGACAGATTGACAAGAGAAAAGCATATGTATTTTCTAATATACGTTTTATGGGACATGGAAGCCTTCAGAAATGAAGACCCAAACAAACAGGGAAAACTGTATTTTTATGGACAGCTGTGCAGAAGTATGATTGGAGGACAAAAGAGTATATGGTAATAATGGGGGGAACTTAACAAGGCCTGTTTGTTCAGATTCTTCTTGGTGTCTCTGTGACTTTGAGTATAAAAACATTCCTTTCTCCAGGTATCAGGGGGACCCCTAAACCTATTTTTAGGTTTAGGGTTTTATGACCTATTTTCAGGGGAAGGTCAGCTAAGTTTTATGGCCTGCTTTAGGGGAGAAATAACGAGGGGAGTTCTTCCAGGTCTGTTCTGCTGTTTTCTCCAATGCTTAGGATGCCATTTTTTTTTTTTTTTTTGGCATAACATGTCCTGAGCTCTGTCATTAGTTTGATTTGCCTGTGGTAAGACAGATGAGATGGTATCTGTTTTAGAGTCATGTTGTTCTCCTGGGTAAGAACTGGTATTATTAGGAGGAGTCTCTGATTGAGGGCATTCATGATGTGGTTTGCTCAGGGACTGCTAAAACCCTGGTTCTGTGCTTGTGCATTGGCTTCCCTAAGAGTAACTCTGAACTTATTGAATCCCTTAAATTCTAAGAGGGTTACTGCAGCCGTCAGAGCCCTGGCAAGAAACAATGTTCTCAAACTGTGTAATTGGAGAGAGTTTAATCAAGGGTCATTTTTTATTTACAAAGGTGTAAGCAGAGTTTAGGGAGCCCAGCAAGGGATCATACAGTCCCTCTCCTAGGTTGAAAAGGGGAGAAGGGGAGAGTGTGGCTGGGAACCTGGAGAGGGAAGGTATGTGGGAAGGGCCCCTGACAGGAGCCATAGCCTTTGGTAGAAAGAAGCCACCAATCCATGAAAACCGGGTAGGGAAGTAGAGGGGAATAAATAGCCTGACCTCTTTCCCTCCAATCCTCTTATCTCCAGCCAAGAGGGCAAACGAGTCTGTTGGTCTTGTCCTCAGAGGTCAGCTTCATGGGGCAAGAACATGGAGGAGGAAGGTAGAAAGGAGATTTAAAAGGGCAAACAAGATATAGGCAGCACAATCACCAAAGACACATTTGTTGCTGTGGTCAGGCTCTGTTGTGACTCACAGATGAAGTCTGTTCCCTCCTCATCTGTGCTTCATCGAGTATTTTAGCTAGCTTGGTTATAACACTATCCTGTTACGTGCTGCCATGTATGTGTATGTCTGTCTTTCCTGCTATCTTATGAGCTTCCTGAGAGCAAGGGCCATGTCTTACTCATCTTCATACACACAGTACCTATGTGCTTAGCTCCTAGTAGGTGATTAACAAATGCTTGCGGAATTATTATATAAATACATGAAGTCAATGGTGAACGAATTGGGTGACAGGTACATAAACAAGTACATAATATTCTTATTGCTCTCTGAGATGGTCTATTACGTAAGGGCTGATGGAGTTAGAAGATTCATTTACCCGTTGCTACAACAAATCTCCCCGTACTATGAAAACTTGATGTTTCAGTTTCATTTTCTACTTAAAAGCCATCACTTTCAGGTTATACTACACGTTCTATTTAATGAGCACTAAAATCCGTCAACAGAAAAGGAGGAACAGCAAATGCGAGACAAACGAGACAGCTCTGAGCTACTAGTAATCAAACTACAGTTGGCTGGCTGTCGAGTTCGACGGCCACAGGATAAGACGTGAGGCCTTACCTTCCTGCCATTGGCATGTGTGGTTCTAGCTGCCAAACAGGGAGTGGAGTATGCTCAGTTTATGGAAAAACTGTTTTCTTCTGTTTTACTTTTTGACATTTTAAAAGTGCTAGGTAAGGATAAATGTGGTCAGCTTGATTTATAATTGCTTTGGTTCACATAGAATCATATGCTGAAGAATCACAGGGACTGACAGTCAGGGGGAAAATGTAAATGTCATAATTTTGTTAATTATTTTAGCATGTGTTCCTTCCACATGTCTGAAAACAAATGTAATTGAGGGTTGTGGTTTCTGGGGCATGGCCAAAAGTACAATGTGACTAACAACTGAGGAAAATATCATGGGATACCATGTGGTGGATCATCTTTTATATTTATTTTTCCCCTGCTCAAGTGAAGATTTTTCCAGTTTTTAAGGATGTTACCAGAGTATGACAAGAAGAATTATACAAATTGAATCCTTGGATTGGTATTTTGTACCAGATTAAAAAAATAACATATAAAATGAACTTTTAAGTTCTGTGGCTATTTCATTCTATCCTAGAGTTTCCTATTTCAAAAACTGGATTGGCAAACAACAAAACAGTTTTTACAATTGTTTAAACATTTCAATGATGATAAGGGTCTTTCTCAAGCAAACAAATCTCAGGAAATTCAAATACTAATAAAAACCCATAATCTCCCTTTACCTGTTGCTCCAAAGCATAATAACCCTACTGAGAACTCTTGAAACAAGTGGGTCATCCGACCCCCAAGGCTTCATATACTATTTCTTATTTTTATGACAGGAATTTCACGATTTCAAGGCAAGGTTCAAAAACAGTCTATTTTGCCTCGTAAGCAAGCGATCAGGTTGCTGCATGAACAAAGCAAAAGGCTGAGCTCACGTGGAACGCTCTTGAAATCTTCCCGGTTTGGGATGGACTGCAAATGCTATTAGCATGTTTCCCGGTATTTCAGTCTTCTGCGAATTGCACAGGAACTAGATCTTTGAACAGTGAGCATCTGGCGGCCAGAACCCACAAAGACTTTCCCACATTATGCAGAACCTTCTGCTAGTTTTGAAGCTGTTCTCTCATTGTTTTATACTATTCTTTCTTCTGGTTCTCTCCCCACATGTTTGGGATTCACAAATATTTTTGTGACATTTAAGACTGACTATGCATAAGTAACTAAACTGATCATCTGTGGGTCCAGAAAGTCGTGGGAAGCAGCTGGTGATGTGGCCCCCATTCCCTGACACATCCATCCCCTCCTCCAACCCTGCCGACTGGCACCATAGCTGCTGACTGTGAACTAACTGCAGGAGCAAATGGAAAGTCCGTTCTACCCGTGGACAAGGAAAGGTTCTGACGTGTTATTGAGAACAATGCCAGACAAGAAACTCAAATGACAGAGAGCAGAGGAAGGAAAGAAAGCCTAAAATAGGGGTTCTAGCTTCTTTAGGGGACTAAGTCAGGGCTATGGATGGCCTGAAATATTGTCCAAATATTTGCTTATATGATCTCATGTACAATATTTTTTTTTTCCTGAAAAGAGAGTCTAAAACTTATATTTGGACTTATATTCTCAAAGGGTTTGAACAGCAAAAAATTTTAAGACTGATTATCGTCAAGAAAGTAGGTTTGGTTAATTGACTTATATTTTGAAAATCTAGGAGAGAAGGAGGCCTGAAGGGAAGTAGTAAATAGTACAGGGAGGCTAAATAACAAGAAAACAGGGACTACAGAAAGACTAGCACTTTACCCCTTTGGTCAGTTACTTAAGACTTGGCCTGGTGAAAGGGAATCTGGGGCTAGACACCAATTCTATCAGACAATATGCATCTGTTCTAGAGATGAGACAGTGAAGGCATAGAGAAGTCGAACAATGTGTGCAAGTTCACTTAGCTTGCAAGTATCAGACAGTAGCTATGGGGAGGCTGCTCTTAATTAGTTCTTGAAACCAACACACTCTTTCTTGATATGTTTTATACAATATATTTTTAATGGTCTGGAGGATAAAGTTACACACCAAAATTTGATCTTTGGGTATTGTGATTATGAGTGATTTGACATTTTAGCCTTATCTTAGTCTTACATTTATGCATATTTATAATAAACATGTCTTAATTATATAATAAAATAGTTTTAAATTACTTTCACCTTTCTAAGAAATCAATTATCAGGTTGTTGAATCCCTCTGGAACAATCACATTTCTACTGAACAAAGGGCACAAAATGAAAGCTGTGAGGAAGAGACTTGGAAGCATTTCATATTAATTTATAATGTCCACTGCCATTATAATGAAATTTGACTCGTTCATAGTAACGGCTGAGATAGCCTGATGAGGTCAGTGAAGAAAACACAATTCTATGAAAGAGTAATTTCAATGTAAAGTCATAATATTTGTTCAACTAAATACTTTTTATTCATCTACAGTGTACGTTGATATCATTACCATATTTCCTGGCTATGTCTCAATAGGCACAATGACAAAGTCTCATAGTAACTTCTGCTTTGAAAATCTCCCAGGCAAAATTTATCTTGGTGGTGATCTTCGGAGGTTGAGTCAGCCATTTGCTTATTTTCCAGAAGAGACTAAAGACAATGGCTTGAGAAAAATTCTTACTTTTCTATCAGTTGTCTTTTTAGTCATACTCTGTAGAAGTTGAGCAGTTTTCTTCTGAGGCAGGGTCTTGGTTAGACTTCTTTATTTCCAAACAAAGATCTGAAACTGAGTAAGTTCCCCTTTTCTCCAAATCCTAAAGTCTAGGATGCTCCTTCAAGCAACACATTTAGGATGCAGACCTCGGGCTCTACCTCTAGACTCTAAATTCTCCCTGCAGACTCCGGACTTTCCATAGAGAACGCAATCTTGGGTAACCTCTAAGCCTCTTCCCAAAGCCTTGTTGAGGAAGTGATGATTTGGAGGATTGTTGGAGGACAATTCCTTGGGCACTTCAAAGTTCCATGCATGTAACAGGCCAGATCACTGAAAAGCAGGACCACTTGGACCACATTATCTTGGCCTTATTCAGAATTATTTTTCTGCAAGCTCTAATGGCATGCCTTTAGTTTTTATTGAAGGATGTTATGAAAACTACTCCCCTCTGACATGTTTCCAGGTATTATCTACTACTTGGGCCAAAATATACATTATAAAATCTTACCTGAGAAATTTCCTTCAGAATTAGCACTAGGGAAAAAAAATCTTGCTTGAAGAGATTTATTTCTTTGTCTCTAAGAATAAGAATACTTGTGGAGGGTGAGGATGAGGTCGGGTGTATCTATGGACAGGTAAGATGTCTTTCCACTAAAATTCTCACAGAGTTGTCAATGTTCCCAAGTTGATTAGACTGGGGAGGCTGCCTCACTCTTATCAAACTCGTCAGAGTCTGATTCATAACCTGGAATGCCATTGTCCTCCATTCGGGGTCTGCTTTTCCTACAATGTTTAAGTTTTCTTAAGAAACATAAGAAGTAGAGCCAAGAGAGATGGACAATTTTAAGGGAAATTTCATCCAGAGCCTGGGACCCAGTACATTATCCTGGCCAGAAAACACACATTTCTTTTTAATTCAAGGCCAAATTTTCTCTCTCTTTCCAGAATGGTGCTACATAAAACTGTGCCAGAAGCTTCTGTGGCTTTAGCCTTCCCTTAACTTAGTGTGGGAGGACCATACCTTTCTAATCATACAGTGTTTCCCCAGGAAATATATATATATATATATACACACACACACATATATATATTTTAGGATTTCTCTTAATATAGTCAACAACATCATAAATTTACTTCATTATAATAAATTTCAGTTCACTTTAATTGAAGTTTTGGATATCCCAAAGTCTGTAGTTTGTGTCTTATACACACACATACTTATTTACTATCTCTCACAGTGGACAGATCACACTGATTGTTATGGAGTTTACTAATATAATACCCAGAGAGCAAAATTCTTTCACAATTGGGTGGTTTGGGAGTACGCATTGATATTTTCTTCATTACTATCAAAAATATTATTTAACTCACTTCATTTCTTATTACTTCCACTGCCAAAACCCAAAAACAAAATAAAACGAGAAAACTGCAAGGAATGAATGTTTGACCATGGAACTACATAGATCCTTAGAACCCCCATATTTGTGATATTTATCCCAATGTGGCCTTGAATATATACTTAGTTATGTTTCTAGAACTATAATCTTATTTATACTTTCATCTTTTTTGTTGTTATTATTGTTAAGTCCTTGCAAATACTCTGTGGACAGAGGAGCAGCAAAGAACTCAACATTCAAGCAAACAAACAAACAAGCAAACCAACCAGCCATTTTCCCAATGCCTTTGTTTAGTACATGGGAGTTTTCTATGTTCTGTTGTATAAAACCAGAAGTACACATTTACACAAGTTTTCTGCTGGTGAAGTGAGAGAGAGCATAAACTTTATAGTCAAATATAACTTAAATTTGAAGAAAATTATTAGAAGTCAAATTCTGCTCTCTAGAATGTTCAGTAAATGGAGTAGTTTAACTAACTAAATGTTTTGTTTAGCTGAGTTATCTTTAATATTAGGCATAAATCGTATATATGTAATGTAAATAATTTATATATTATAAAGTATGTACATATGTGTATGCATGTAGTATAAATAGTCTTATATTCAGATCTACACAGATTTTACAGTTGCTCCAGTTAATCAAGTATCATTGGTGAGAGCTGGGAGGGAACTAATCCTCTGGACTTTTACAATCTAGTTTCAATTCTAGATAATCAGAGGTTTAAAATATTAAGCACACACGCATATGATATGCTATGTTCTGCACAAAGTAAGGAGATAGAACACTGTATGTCTACATAAATTTGTACACTCCCTGTTTTGTTGACTATTAGACATAAAATAGTATGGATTTCTTACGATCCATGCATATGAATGTTAGCCTCATCTCGCTGTTTCCATTTCCCTCAGTCTCAAGTTTCTGACTATTTCTAGGAGCTTCTCGAGGAAGGCATCAGGAATAGATAATTCATCACATCCTTTCCCAAGTATGAATCTGTGAAACGGGGAAGAGCTGATGACATACCGTTAACAAAAACAAAACACTATGCATTTGATCCCTCTTTCTTTCCTATCACAGGAAACTGGGAAGGGAATCCTGTTCCAGCAGTGAATAACAAAGGCAGTTTTTTTGGAATTTACATATAACATCTCCCCAAAAGTTTTTTTTCCTGTAAGACTGATCAACATACAAAAATGCACAGTGGGTGGAGTGGTGAATAAGTTTGTGTGGTATTGATTATATATTTCAATAAAGATTAATTTTGGAAATAGTTTTATGAGTACAATAAATAAATTATAACTGGAATAAATTATAGTGAAGGTGCAAAGAACTTTGGAAATAATTATAGGTGTGATCATCCATTTGAAAATTAAATGAATCCAATTAAAGATGAATGACAAAACACGATGGCAGAAGGTCTCCGTCTTTATACTATTTTCTGAAGCCACTCAGACCACCGAGGACCCACGAACACTGGTCCTGTACTCGAGGATGATGCTCAACTTGCCTTCCTGGAAAACTCATTTCATAATTTGACAGCTTGTATTAACAGGACAATAATATCAATGAAGAACATTACATTAATTTCTTTTCTTGTGGTGAGGTGTAGTCACTATGGTCATTTGGAGGGTTTCCAGGGCTGACGACTGTCCTTAGAAGCTTGCAGCCCATCCCAAACACACACATCTCGTGTGCTTTCCCTGACAGCAAGATGTATACTTTCACATGTGACCAAAAAGGGAGGAATAGCGAAGATGATGGTAGGAGAGGGTCATGTGTGGGCAGTATGTCCAAAGTTGTCCTCCTCTAAAATCAGACTGGCATAGGTTCACATTCCAGCTCTGCCACTTACAGCCTATGCAATTTTAAGAAGTCTTTTTTTTTTTTTTTTAAATGTAATCCCTCCAAGTTTTAGACTTTTTAGATAGCAGAAAGAACTATTTGTCTCTCCTAATCATTGACCAACTATACTAGCACTGACACAGAATGCAGAATAGGCTCAGTGTTTATCTGCTATAGAAAAGCTTCCTTGGTATGCTAGCTCCTTTCCTGAAACTGCTCAGAAAAATACCACTGAGTAAGGAAATTCAAGAAATCCTCACTGTACTGTTGTCCACTATGCACTCAGGAGTCAATTTGCATTTGCTAAGGCATCTGTCTTCCCAGATTTAACACAAGCAATCCTGGCAGCAGAAAAAATAGAAAACACCTGGATAACTAAAAGGGACTGGGTAATCCTTTGTAATTCTTGAGACAGGGCCATCTGCACATTATTTTACATACACATAATGACATAATGAATAATTAGTATTGATTAAAAAGGTAAGAGGAATGTTTCTGGGGCAATGCCTAAAGAGGGATCAGTGGAGTTTCCCCAGAGACATCACCACTTCTAAAGAAGCAAGAGTTCACTAAGGGCTCAAACTAAACCCTACATTGAGCCAGGAATCAAGCTGTGACAAAAAGTACATTTTATTCTAAAAAAGAAAAAAAGAGTTAAAGAATAAAAATATTTTTCCTTCAGCTGATAAATCTGAGCATTTAATATGTTCAATGCACTAAGTAAGACCATCTGGGCAGTATGGCCTTGTATAATACTCACCCTTTTTCCTCCAGGAATTTAACTGGTGGATATGAAAGGGCCACAAGTAACTTTAATTCCAGGTAAAATGACGTGAGCATTAGAGGTTGGTTAGAAGTTCTAAGGCAGCGGGCAGTGACTTCTTAGAGTAAGAGCATAGGGAACCTTAAGGAAGTAAGTGACATTTGAAGTAGGCCTTGAAAGACTATAAAATTTAGAAAGGGGAAGAGAAGAGGAAATAAAAAGTAAGGACATTTTCAGATGGAGGGAACAGTGTAAACGATGTCACAGAGGACAGGAATTTGGGGTGTGATTAAGAAATGACAAGGTTAGTTTTCTTGAACGAGAGGGCTATAAAATGGGATTGAAAGAGAATGCTAAAAAGGTAGGTAGTTATGAGAGCACAGAGAGCCTTGGTTGTTAGGCCAATGAGTTTGTTCTTTAATTTAATAGGAAATTATCTCTAATAGGGAAACATTGAGAGTTTCTGAACCAGGAAAAGACATGTTAATGACCAGTATTATAGTAGTTATCATTTTGGGGATGTATATTACAGTGTTCTTCAAACTTTTCTTCATTATTGCCCCTCTAAAGATCATTTTAAGACATTTTTTTCCCTAGTTGGTCTTCCCACTCCTATCCCTATGAAATTTTAATAATACAGATAGGTTATATATCTGCTTATGTGATCTATATCTATATTTATCTATATCTATATCTAAAATCTGTGTTTCATAAAAGACTATAATTTTTTTCTGCCCCCAAGGAGCAATTTTTGCCTCCATGGAGAGTGCATGGGTGAGGGATGGTTCAGAATGGGGAGAAGTGGCCAGAGAGTTAAGAGCAATCCAGACAGGTGCAGCTGACTTTGCCCACCCTGCTCCCTAGACTCTCATCATTTCCAGGCAAACAAACCCCACAGTTTCCAGTTGCAAGCTCCGAAATTCTGTGATTGACACTTCCTGTAGTTGTCAGAATCTCTGTGGCCCATGGCAGAGCAGGCCAGAAAGGCAGAGGAGTTAATAACTCCTGGGAACAGGCCTAGGACAGATACCCTGATTCCCTTTCCCTTCAGTTGGGCAATTCTGAGAGGAGTTTAGCACTGTATTCTAAGGGGACTGAGCCCTAATCACCCTTGAGGTACCTAGCATGCCAACACACCCCTATTTAGCTCCATTCTCATCATTGTGCCACTTCCATTCCCCTATTGACGCTTCCTGAGATCAACAACCAAATAAACAATTTGCACTCTCATACCTGTCTCAGAGTTGACCCTTGGGAGAAGGCCAACTTGCAAATCCTTTATACTTCAATCTTTTTTTCCATTTGTTGTAGAATGGAGATCTTTCTGTAGATCAGGTGTTCTAGAGTGATTCTTCTCCCCAGGAGATATTTGGCAATTTCTGGAGAGACTTTTGTTTGCCACACTAGGAGAGGGAAAGTACTACCTGCACTTAGTAGGTAGAGACCAGGGCTGCTGCTAAACATACTCCAGTGAACAGGATGCTCTTGCACAACCAAAAATTATCTGGCCCAAAATGTCAATAGTGCCAAAGTTGAGAAACTCTTTTTTAGATTTATCCAGTTTAGGTGACAAATTTTATTGCAATCTGGTGATCTTAATACTTTTCACTATCCCTGAAATGCAGCAAACTACAGAGCTATTTATTTAAGAAATATTTGATAATGGATCAATGGAGTACAAAAAGAAAAAAGACATAATCCTTAAATTTCTACTTTATTGGAGCACAGCAATATCTTAACACTTGAAAGCAATTATTTGACATATCTGCTTGATTATCCCACAGGTATCCCATATAGTCATCTTCATTGAGAGGTGATCTATTATATCTTGTTTCCATCATTGGCAGAGGCATTCTATTTCCTTATCTTTTTTAATTTCCTTTCGTGTGTTTGAGCCTTGAGTAGCTGTTGAGATAAAGCAATCCAGCATTATTAAGTCCTTAGAGAACATTTATCATAGGAGTAAATTTGCAGAAAGGTGACTTTTCTAGTTTTGAACCCAATGAAGAGCTGTATAATGTTTGAATAAGATTTTTTTTCAAAGCCGTTACCATGATCTACCCCAAAAGTCATAACAAACAGCAGGTTGCAAGCATATTTAGACCATTCTTACTGAAGAGAATAAACATTTATTGCTAACTGTGAAAGGGCTGATTTGATGACTGATAGAAAAATCACACCGCTTTGTCAGTTCACATAAATAATAATTCATCAAAGAAACGTGTTGATGAATTCAGTCTGGTTTGAATTTAAACTACAGGGCATTCTTGGGAAACAGCTGAAGTACCTGAGCCTCATTAAAAAATCTCCAGCACATTATCTAAGCATATGGACAATTCTTCTTAGGTCATGTAATGAATCTTATCAAAAACAGCAAGAATATTCATGCTCAGCGATGAATAGAGACTGCCTATGTTTACCATGGGAAAAATACATCTGGGTGCTCATGAAAGTCTGATGAGTACTTTAGAAATAGGATCTGAGTTCATTTTTGCAATAGATGCTCAACAAAGCAGGGAAGGGGTCAAATGAGTGTTTACCAGACACTCAGAAAAATAACCAGGGTTGACTGATCAACTTTCTCTGATAATCACTGTTCAGTGAGAAAGGATGGAATGTGATATTTTCTCTGGTAAGCATTCTACCCTTGGGCCACCCCCATCCAAAGACCCTCTGTGCTGCTGATGAATTGACGGGATCTGACAAGCCAGTGTGTGTATCTGGCAGCCAGGTGTCTTGGTGTGGGTGAGACAGGAGCTAACAGATTTGACACATGGGAATATTACTCCCAGATGCTCCCCAAAGGGAATGAACAACTTTCATTCAGTGGCCTATCCTTTCAAGATGAGTCCTGTGGCATATGTACTGAAATTAGTTAGCTCTTTGAGAAGAAGCCATGCATCATGGGTGCCATTTTGCCAGAAAAAAATAAGCATTTCTAATGGCCTCTGTCCTGTTCCTTAGTAAAAACCAGTGGCCTGTGTCTGGAGGTCATCCAAGGCTAATCAAAGAAAGAAATATTCTGATGTTGAGGAGATAAGGAAGAAAGAACACACTGAGAATGTATGGTGCTGATTTTAAACTGAAGAGAAACCTAACCAGGCTGAGCCATGTCACAGTCAGTTATAGCCTTGGTACAAAAGCCAGTATGGAAAAAATACAAGCAATGCTCCTGTCCCTTACCCCAATGCTTTAATATCGACAGCCTGTCAGGTCTCAAACTCTTTCATGTCAGTTGGAAACAAGTATCAGTCTGGGAATATTTTTATGTTTATATTTAGGAAACTTTGGTACTCAATATGAGTTGCATTAAGAAAGCTTTTGCGATTTGTCAATCCCACAGATTTCTTAGCATTCTTTACGTCTTTGGAACTTGAGAATACAATTTTTGTCTTCATAATTGTTTTCATGTTTCTAGATTACACATCCTGAAAATGACATACACATTATGCAGAATTGCACTCATAATATTTAAATCTATGTTGGCACTGAAACATAGGGAAAGTACAACAGATATTGGATAGACAGAGTTTATATTATACAAGTTTTAAAGGAACAAACCAAAGTTGTGACTCTATGATCCTCTAGTACTCTCTGTCCTGTGTCCAGTATCTAATAGGTAAGTTTGATTTGTTTCTTTTTATGATATAAATTTGTTTTATTCCTTCATACTGTTAAATAAAATTATCAATGCTTAGCTGTCAAAACTTAAACAGATTGATGTGTTTCTATTTCCCATTGCTGTTTTTAAGCCTTCCATCTTCCCTTACCACTCTAAAACAGAGAAAAGAAATAACTCTGTTCTATGAAAAACATTTTCTGTTGCAGGTTTGGGTTAAAATATTCTGAGACAATCCTGATAATATTTTCAATTACCCCTAAACTCATCATTTCAGGTTGTATAAACACCTTTTCACGTTTTTGACAGTAGAATTTTTTTTAAAAAAGAAATATGTTTAACTCCTAGGATGTAAAAACCTGTAAACAATTTAATCCAGGCAGTATTACTATTGTATTGTCCTATATTAAAATTTTTTGCTGGATTATAAAAAAATGAAAAAAATCTCTATTTTTTTTGAGGAATGAAATATGATGGATTAACTTTCCCCTTACTACTTTCTTATTTATTCATTTTTATATTATATACATACATTATATACTAATTTCCCTTGAATGTTTTGCTTTTAAGCTATATCAGTTTTCTTTTTTTCCTTTCTTCTTTTCTTTCTTTCTTTCTTTCTTTTTTTTTTAGACAAGTTCTTGCTCTGTCTCCCAGTCTAGGGTGCAGTAGCATCATCATAGCTCACTGCAACCTCAGACTCCAGGGCTCAAGTGATCTTCCTGCCTCAGCCTCCCAAGTAGCTGGGACTACAGGTATGCACCACCACACCCGGCTAATTTTTGTATTTTTTATAGAGGCAGAGTCTCATTCTTGCTCAGGCTGGTCTCAAATTCTTGGCCTCAAGTTATCTTCCTGCCTCAGCCTCCCAAAGTGCTAGGATTACAGGCATGAGCCACTACACCTGGCCTCAGTTTTCAATTTATTGTCTTTCAGCTCCAAATATACCCTTCCATGCCCTGCTTTGTGAAAATAAAACTGTACCCTGCAAACATTTCTCTTTTGCCAACCAGCATGATGTTGGCTTTATCAATGAAGGACTGGTTCCGATTCTCCACTTTTTAATTCAGTGCTGGAGTAAAGCAGCTCTGGCCACATCCTTAGGCCACGTTTCCCCCAACCAGGAGCAGCTTCTGAGCCGCGCTGGTGGGCCACATATGTGGTAGCTTTGGTTGAGCCCTCTGACCACACCTTCGTTGAGGAGATCTGACTCTTAGGAAGCCCTCTCTTTAGTCTGTGGTCCCTTTATTATCCATTTCCTTCAGTCCAGAGGTAGTATCTGCTTTTTTAGAGTTCTCTTTTAGTCCTTTTAGTTGTTAACCACCTTTTACTAATTAACAATTCTTTATATTACCTTTTTTCCTATTCAAAGTACTGACATGGTTTCTGTCTCCCGACAGAACCCTGACTGATACAAAGTTGTTCATAAGTCATTATGATGTATGCATACCTAACCCACCTAAATCATTTTTAAATTTTCTGTGGAAGGAATCCTCACATTTTTAATTTTTAAAAATTCCCCTCAGGATTTTATACAGTGGTCCATATTTATTAAATGCTTCTGACTGAAAATGATGAATAAGACATGGACATTAAGAATCTTATCAGCTACTAGGAGAGAAAGACATACTGATAAGTAACTTTGATTACTCAGGTATGACACATATTGCTATAGACGTGTAAGGTACAGTGGTAGCACCCCCATGTTGGGTGGAGCTGGGGGTGGGGATCCAATAGACTTCACAGTGAGGTTGTCACTAAGCTGAGTCTTCGAGGATGAAAACAGCAATGGTCCACTTAGATTAGCACGAAAAGGCAATGCAGACTGAGGGGAAAAGTCGGGAGGCGTCAAGAATATATAAAGCAAAACAAGGCAAACTTGAGGAATGCCAAGTGTTCAGCACTGTTCTAACCTGAAGGCTTTATGTATGTGTGTGTTTATGGGATGACAGTATGGGTAGAGGAGGAGGCAGCCTCGAGAATAATCCAAAATGAGGGGGAGAGGGAGGCCAAATCCAGCCCAGAATGGCCTTTGCATGTCATGCTAAAAAGTTTGAATTTTATTTCATGGGCAAGTATAAACTCAAAAAACACAAAGAAACAAAATGTTAAAGAAAGTCAGAAGTTAATCATTTGTTTTTTGTACCATGTATATGTAATCGTTTACTATGTGGAATCCACTATTAAAGAATTCAAATCTTCAGACTTGCCCTGGATTTTAAAGAGGGGAGATAACCATGTGTGAAATGTTTAAGTATTAGGAAATAACAAGAAGCATCAAGTTGAATGGTAAAGACCAAAATGTGCCTTGAAGTGTGAAGGCAAGAGGGGCTGGCGGAATGAGGGAAGAGGTGGAACTTGGGCAGGCCCTAGAGCCCTGGAGGGACTGCTTCCTAGAAAAAGAGCAGAATGAGCCACCTTTAGAAAAGGGGAAGCATGATCACAGAATGGTTTGGGCAGCGAGAGGGAGCCTGGGCTGAAAGGGAGAGGTTAGAGAGAAGGTTAAGAACATAGGACAGAGCTTCTGGATCGGCAAACCTGTGGCTCTGTGCCTCCACTCCCTTCCCACGACCAGATGCCTGTCTTGTTCCTGCTGAGCCCAGAGGCAGCTCTGGTTCTTTCTCAAACCATTGCTCAATGAGCCATTTGCAAGCAGAGTTTATTCTCTAGGATACCATTAAAAGTTTTTGACAGGTGAATTGTGGGTTATTAAGATTTTTCTGATTGTGTAGCCGTAGATAATGAATAGAGGGGAGGATCCCTAAGGTGGAAGCCAGAAAATGTCGACATTTTCTTTTATATGTAAATTATATTTCACTTATTAATAGACTGTATGTTTCAGCTGTTTGGAAAACATAAGGAGTATTTATATTGAACTTATATTGATTCTATCTCCAAAAGAAACAAAGCCGTAGCACACTGAAAGTCATAAATCAGAATGTCATGCTGGAAAAGCCTTGTTTCACATTTCCATTTCTCCCTTAGGATAGGGTTGACCTCAGACATAGGAACTCAGAAATCTCCCTGCCTGCCTCTTTGCCATTAAGAAAACAGATACCGATTCCCCAAACCCATGATTAAGAAAGAAGCTGGAAGAACTTGCAGAAGAGTTTTCAAGACTGTGAGTGCCCTTGCCAAAACTCGGTAGAAAAGTCTCTAGAGAAGCAGAGGTCATAGAAGTTTAAAGGTTTGGTTATTTTTTAAAGTTTTTATTACCTTCCCAGTAAATATTGCCTTAATTCTTCGTTCTTACTAGCAAATTGTCATTTAGCACCCAATAATTCTCTTATTAAAGCCTAGAGAGTTATTATTTCCAGGGATGGGTGAATTTAACTGCCTTAGTCTCTCACACAATTTTGCAAAGTATTTCAGGGGACAAAGTTCTCCTCTTTTTTCCCCCCTGAATATATATACCCCTATTATTGTAAAACATAAAACCTTAACTGCCGAGAATCAAATGTACCATAAGAGAAAAATACCTCATGGCAAAGTGATTGCTCAGTGGAGACAACCTTCGACCTCCATTCTAGGCTTGGCTCTGTGAAGGACTCATTAGTTCTGTGACCTTTAGAAAGTTATTTAACCTCTTTGCCTTGTCTTTTTAATTAGTAAATATGGATAAAAATTTTTTCTCTGTCTCCTTATAGAACTTTTATCAGAATGAAATGAAATAATAGATGTTGAGAGCGGTGTTGACATTCTTTTTCATTATCCTAATTTATAGTTATGCTCATGTATCCTCATGATTAAGAAATCTAGATAATAGTGCTGGGAAATATTTGCTGCATATGATCAGGTGTATGTGTGGTGGACTGTATGTTTTAGTGCTCTGAGTGCATGCAAAGTGATATGTCAGCCAGTAGACTGATGATCTCCTGCGTGGCTTCATTTTCATCTTCATTCATTCAACAAACATTTATTGAATACCTACTATGTACCAGGCATTGTTGCATGTACTGAAAATACTGCATAAAGGAAAGAGATAATGTATCTTCTTTTATGGAACTTATATTCTAATTGGAGGAGACATAAAATAAACAAGTAAATTGCCAGGTGGGGTATTAAGTATTATGAAGAAAAATAAAGCAGGAAAGGGGAATATTGGACAGGGGTCAGTAAACTATGGTCAGCTGGCCAAATCTGGCTTGCTGCCTTGTTTTGCAAATAAAGTTTTATAGGAACATAGCTACTACCATTCCTCTACATTTTCTTATTAGCTGCTTTGAGTTAAGTAATTGAGACACAGATCATCTGGCCTGCAAAACCTAAAATATTTATTCTCTGGCCCTTTACAACAAAGTTTGAGGCTCCTAATGTTGGCTATCAAAGGCCATTTGGAGGGCTTTGATTTTTATCTTGAGTGAAATGGGATGCCAATGGAGGCTTTGTGGAGTAACTTGATCTGACCTATGTTTTAAGAGCATTATTCTGATGACTATGATGAAAATAGACATGGGGCAAGAGAGGAAGCACAGAGACGGGTTAGATAGTGATTGCAGTGATGTAGGGGAGAGAGGATCAGCCCAGCATAGTAAAGACAAGAATGAGGTGGTAAGAATAAGATTGCTATCTGGATGTATTTTATAAGTTAATACAGTGAAGGATTTTGGCCTGAACAGCTGGAATTATGGAATTTCTATCAACTGAAATGCAGAGGCTACCAGACAAGCAGGTGTGGAGATGGAAATTAGCATTTGGTTTACACATAGTAAGTTTGAGATACTGTGTAGCCACTGAAATAGACATGCCAACAAGTCAGGAATTCAAGGGTGAGGTCTAGGCTGAAGATAAAAATCTCATAGTTACCAACATATAGGTGAGGTTTAATGCCATGAGACAGAACAAAATTGCCAAGAGAATACTTCCATGACTTTATTACTCTATTTACTTTTGTCAATTAGTGCCTAGATAGCTTCTGTATTTGCTGGAGAGAGAGAGAGAGAGAGAGAGAGCGCGCGCGAGCGTGCACGCTTTAGATTGTGGGGCATATCATGGTCCTTGAATATTTCTTTACTTTTAAAAAATTATTTATTTATGTATTTATTTGTTATTTATTTATTTTTTAGACATAGAGTCTTGCTTGTTGCCCAGGCTGGAGTGCAGTGGCATGATCACAGCTCACTGTAGCCTCAAACTCCTGGGCTCAAGCAATCCTCCTGCCTCAGACTCCCAAGTAGCTGGGACTATAGGTACACACCACCCACTCATGCTTAACTTTTTTTTTTTTTTTTTTAGAGATGAGGTCTTGCTACATTGCCCAGGCTAGTCTCAAACTCCTGGCCTCAAGCAATCCTCCTGTCTTAGCATCCCAAAGTGCTGGGATTATAGGCATAAGCCACTGTGCCTGGCCTTTGCATATTTCTTAATAGCTATTTGAGTCATTTTCTTGATCCTATTTTTAATTTCAAGTAAGTGGGAAAGAGAGAATTTGGGAATTTAAAAATGACACACTGGGCCTAGTTTTGAAAAGCAAAAATCCTATAAGATGTATGTCTGTGTGAAGAAGTTAGAATCATTTTGCCCAGGCACATTTTTTCTTAGAATGAGTAAACAAGAGAAAAGGAGAATTTACATTTATTTAAAACCTACTATGTTCCAGGGATCTTATAAACAATAGTTAAATCCACAGCTCTACTTTTGAATTAGCAAAATTGGGATGGAGTTACTCCAACATTTCTATCATTTTTTTTTATTCCAAATGGAAATTCAATGAGGACAGTTTCTGGCTTTGACTATTTCAACATCTCTTATATGAGAGAGAAATTGCAAATAAAATCCCAAATTAGTGCACACACATTCCTGACTTTCATAAGAGTTCACTTTCAGGTCACTTCTAAATTAACATTCCATTTATCAGAACAGGTTAGTCCATCCCATGATTGGTGTTCTCTTTCCACGGCTAAATAAAATTCTACAAAGCATCAACTTGAAGGATATCAGTCATGCAAACTTCCTGGCACTGTAATGATTATTTTATTAAAAGTGGTCCTATTTGCAACCATGGACTATGCAAGATCTGGAGACAAAGTGTAAACTGTTCAACTCTCTTGGTCAAAGTTCACAGATACTACACATAGGTGTGGATAGAAAGAAAGGTAATCTGCTGAATGAATCATCAATCTGGAATCGCTCCCCATTCCCTGGAGCCAGGTTTCTCAACCATGGCACCATTGACCTTCTGAGCCAGAAAATTCTTTGCTTTGGCGGGGGGGGGGGGGGGGGGGGGTACTTTGCAATGCAGAATGTTTAATTAGCAGCATCCCAGGCCTCTACCCCTTAGCTACCAAAAGCAAGCCCCTCTCGTGTAGTCATGACAACCAAAAATACCTACAGAGATTGCCAAATGCTATCTGAGGGTAGGGGATGAGGATGAGAATGAGGAGATTTGAGGATCCCTGAACTCGAGTGTAAGTTCTACTTCCTTAGTAAGGCATGGGGAATCCTCTATGGTTTACCCTTAAACTTTTCCAACCTTTCCCTCCAAAAATCTACCTTGTGATGCTTCATGTATTTACTATTCCCCCTGAAAGTTTTTTCCCTTTGGAAGTCCTTGTCTTTGTAAATACCCACTCCCTCCCTTACGGAATTCCATCCCTTTATTTGAGTCAAGTGCTACCAATGCTTATAAACCCAGTGAAGTCCTTTGAGCTTCATGAAATTCTAGTATCGAGTAATAAAAATTGGATGAGGCCAGTCTAGTTCTTATTTTGCAGCTGAGGACAATGCAACCGGAGGGGGCATTGATTACCAAGGTCATATGGGGGTTACTCTAAGAGCAGGTAATAGAACCTCAAAGCCCTGCCTCTGAATCTTCTGTGCTTTCTGTCCCTTCTACTTCCCAGATGTCTCCGGTCCCATTTTGCTTTCACCCTTCTCTGAAACTCTTAGAGATTTTGTCCTTACCATTCATTTTAGCAGTCTGAGTCCTTCCACACAGTAACATACATAGGTCATTGAATACACATGAGAGGTACAGGGTTACTTACAAAGACAAAACAGAAGGAAATAGTCAACTTCATAGATTTATCACAATTCAGTAATAGGAATCTTATATTTATGGGGGAGGTTTTTTTTTAACTCAATATATCATTCAAGATAAGTTTCCTACATCAACACTGTCCAATAGAAATATAAGGTACATGTGGAAATTGAATACTTTCTAGTAGCCACATTAAAAAAGTAAGAAGAAATAGATGAATTTAATTTTAGCATTATATAGTATTTAGCCAACTATATCCAAAATCTTATCATTTCCTCATAGAATCAACATAAAAATTCCTAGAGGTGTTGTATATTCTTTTCAATGCTCAGTGTACTAGTAGCTGCCGTCTTGTACAATATGGCCTTACATGCATTTCCCACTTCATGGATGCTATTGTGTTTAAACTACTTGATTATCAAAACCAAACCCAGTTTTCTCCCTGTGCACCTGCTTTTCCCAGCTTTCCATCTGGACTAAGGCCGGTGGCATCCGTCCAAGCCAGAGGCCCCTGCAACATCTTGGCTCTGCATCTTGGGCTTTGTTCACACACCCACATTCCACAGGTGTCCAACCTCTGTCAATTTTGGCACCAAAGTTTCTCAAACCTCTTCTTTTCTATAATCTCACGATTACCACCCCACATTGAGTTCCAAAGGGCTTCTCACCCTATTTCCCTATCTGCAAGCTCTCACCCTGTCTACCCATTCTCCCCATTGCTGTCCATGTGGTTTGAGAACACAGATCTGACTAGGTCATTCCTGAAACCTCCTGCAGATTTCAGGATTCAATTTTACCCCCCTTAGTCCAATATGCAATGAAGCAACCAAGTGCTGTGCAATCATCCTTCTAGCCTTCTCTTCCCCGTTTGTACCTTGTTTCCAGTGCTGCAGCCCACTCTCGGTTCCCTATAGACTCCGTGCACTTTCTTCACTTTGGCTTGGGGCTTTGTCCCTCCATCTGGAATGCCCTTTACCCTCAGTACCCCTTCCTTGCTGTTGAGTCTTACTTGACTCTTAACTCTTTCTTAATACAAATCAACCAGAAACTCTTCTGGGAGGCCCATCAGGATTGTTCTCCCTCCTTCTGTCTCCTCTGTGCACCGTGTGTGTGTGTGTGTGTGTGTGTGTGTGTGTATGTGTGTGTGTGTGTGTTTTGAAGAACATTGGTACTCGACTTTTAATGCACTGGGAAATGTATCTCCTGATCCTTTCTGTGCCCTTTTCTTCTGCTCTATTAACACTGGCTAAATCAATTCTTTCTTTTCTTAAATGAATTAGTTGAGATGGAATTGTTAACTTATTTAGCAGTCAAGTGTCCCTCAAAAAGGCCCCAAATTGCTTTAGTACATGCCACCACACACAGAAAAAGCATGTCCATTTCTTTCTGTTAATATAGGTAGAATAGCAGATTGTATTATAAACACATGTATTTGCATATCTGTTTTCAATAGGTCAGTAATCTCATCAGAGCAGATTTTATGTTTTATTCACCCTTATAACCCAGGATCCAGAACCCAGAAGTGGGACTGGAATATAATAGGAACTCTACAAATGTTTCTTTTAGATTGAAATTACTATTTCTGACTCGTGAAATTCAAAATGAGTCATCTTTGAATCTGCAGCCCATCCTCTGTTCTCAGAGTCAAGAGCCCAGACACACCCCCTGCTCTAGCATCTACGCAAGGACGTGCACAAGGACGTGGCACATGCACAGGCAGAGGCAGAGGAACTTGTTAAAAACTAAATCCACCTTGATCAACCCTGTATGACTCTGGCTAGAAAGAAACTAGTAAGCTGTCCAACACTCAGTTTTAGATAATATTGTGAACCACATTTTTAATTAAATCTTTTGAACAAAGTTCTTGATAAATAGAAACATTGACTCCTTTGGGTTTATCTAATTTCCCCAGCTCAAATTTGGGTGCTGACCAATGGACAGTGAAATAGGCAAGTCAACTAGAAAAAGAAGAAATGAGGGCAGTTGAAAAATATCATATATAATTATAAATCCCAATTTAGTTATTACATTTTAGTCACTATTTTTGTATTCCAGTAGCAATAATGCTATTTCTATTATTTAATTAGAGTTAGTGCTATTAATATTTTTAGATATTGGGTTTGGGAGCTTGCAACATCAGGTAGTATATCTTTAAGGAGAAATAGCATTAAATAAGTTGCAACTTGCTTCCAGGTAGTCTGGTGATGGGGCATGTTGGTGACATTTTGTTGAGTACACCAAAGAGAGTGAAAACAAAACACAAAAGTAAAATTGTCATCTGTAAAGGATATTTTCATTCTTTAAACACATTCCTGCGGCAAAGGCTAAAATTGACCCATTTGAGGTTTTCTTTAAATAGAAATTCTTAATATTTGAGCAGCTGATGCAGTAGATGTCAATGCATGACCTTTATGATTTCATGTTATTTTTAAGGGCTAAATCTAAAATAAGCATTTTTTAAAATAAAATGAAAAAGAAAAGCACATAATATTCAATTAATAGTAATTTTTATATACAGCATAAATTCACATTTTTTTAATTTTTATGTTAAATATCAATCTCTTATGCTTGTAATTAGTAAAAAATCAAGAATGAATTTGTAAAGGATGTTCTCAGTTTGAGTCCTGGATTCTCTTTTTATGTGAGCGTTTTCAAGATTCTTTTTTCTTATACACATCTACAACCCAGACATAACATCCCCCGTGACCCAAATTCAAGACCCAGTCCTTTCAAAAGATTCAGGGAAGGTTGTTTCTTATCTGCACATTGATGTAAGCACTATTTCATGTAAATAGTCATTATTCCTGTATGGCACCAATTCTAGATAATTCTAGCCACTTGCTTTCGGCTGGAGAACAAAGACACACAAAAATACACAAAGGCACAATCTGAGTGGGGTTACTTGGTTCAAGGACTTTGTAAAATCAGGCCCAAAGGGGTATTGTTGTTTGGTTCTTTGGTTAGTTTGTTTTTTCACCAGACATTGTGAAGACCAAAAAGGATTAGGGAGAGGAGAATGGTGCTAACATAACTGAATTCATGCCATGTTAGGCATCATGTTGTGCTCTTTACATGAATTATTTCAATTCATAAAAATTTTATGAGTTAGGTAGTATTTTTAGCCCCAACCCTTAACCGTAAAGATAAAGAAAATGAGCCTTGGAAAGAGTAAGCCACTTGTCTAAGGTCCCAGAGCTAACACATCTGAGAGGTGGGATTCAGCTCATGTTCCCTACTCCAGCGTGTGACCTCCGACCACAGCAAGACTGAGTCACGTAATAGAATAGACTATGTGCAGTTCACTAACAGTTAATTTAAGCAAACTTAAGTAGACTCACACAGAATGTGCTGGACCTGGCTTGTGCCAGCTCATGAGAACTGGTAGTTAAATTTTCAAGTGCCCATTGTTACACATGGACAATAAAAAGTAAATTCTGAAAACTTAAAACTTAATAAATTATATTTCAAAAGGTAATAAACATTTAAAACTCATAACTTCTTAATTATTTTTCCACATTTTACCGTTATCTGTGCTCTTTAGGTTATTTCTGTCTATTGTGTCTGTCTGGTGGAAAAACCAAGTGATGCTGCGCTACTGCAGGTGACCTCCAACTCCACGGTCAGTGACTTCACTCTGGTAGCTTGAAATTGGCCCGCACCCCGAAGAGCAAATGGTTCACATTTACCAGTGCACCACTCTGCACAGCTCTTACAAATCACGGGCACACTTCAGTCCTTCCATGCTTTTTATTTACGTGAACTCACAAACAGAAAACACATATTTACTGAGCCTTCACTAGGTGCCAGGGATTGCCGTACACACTTCCTCAAGCATTATCTACTTTACATCTCATAAAGCAGCTGAAAGGTAGGTATCGTTATTCCCATTCTACCAGATAAAAAACTGAGATTTAAAGTAGTTAAGTAACTTTCCTAAGGTCACAGAGCTACTAAGTGATGGCGTGCAAGTTTGACTCTACGTTGCGTGAATCTGTACTTAACGACACCACAGCTGCATTTATTACAGGGATAGCCCAGGACAGGGTTATAGTCAAGGGAAAGCATTTGATTAAAGCTCTGCTGCTTTGTCTGTGTTACTACGGCTGTATTCATTTGAATGAATAATCAACACATCCATTTGAATGCCACGTGATGGTCTATAATGTTGACTAGAAGAATGAAGCCAATAGAAGGTAAGAGGAGCTGAGGGGAAAAGGACAAAGCAAGTGGCAACCCAGACCAGCTGTCTCATGGTGGGGGACTATTCATCATGTCCTTGCACTGCAAACTGGGCAATGCAGTTGCACCATTCTGAGCACAGTTTTCCAATTAAGAATTTTGCCATGGACAAAAACAGCTGATGACATCTGTTATTTTTTTTTTATGTGTGGCGAGGCAGACTTTATTCAGGACCATCACAATAGGTGTAGGGACCACTGTAATGGGATTTTGCAGTGGGGAGAGAGATGGGGCTCAACTCCGAATACCGCATGGGCAAGTGGAAATTTATAGTTAAGGAGCAGGGTGGGGGTCAGTGATAGAAAATTACTAAGAAGACACATCAGGGGTGAGATGGGGCTAAGCCGACCTAACAGGACTCTTGCTAAAGACAAATCAGAGTGATCAGACATCACTTGGGGGATGGAGGAGGATGAGGAAGCTGATCACATTGAGGATGATCAGATATTGGGGTGGGGGCGGGGATTCTTGCAAAATTGTCTTAGCGTGTTTCTTTGCTAACACTGGATTTTACAAGGAAGTGCACAAATGGGCCCAGGAGATGGTTCGGGAGACTGACTAAAGTTTGACCAAGCAGAGAATCTTTATCTTCTTTCCTCTGAACACTCTAAGTCCCTTTTTTCATTTGGTAGCCTTTTGTTCATTATGTCACCTATTCTTGAGTTGATTATGCTATGGGCTGCTCACCTGATACTTTGCAGTATAGAGTCAAGATCTTTTAAAGAGGAAATTTTAGAAAGACTTAAATGGAGGCTCTTAGTTTTTATCATTTCCAACAAGCAATTTTATAGGCGAGGAACACAAACCCCAGAATCTCAGTGGTTTAGTACACCACCACCAAGTGAACAAGGTTTTCTTCTTGCTCACATCATAATCTGATGCAGGTCAGGTGTGAGTGGCTTGGTGGCTCTCCAGCGATGTCTCAGGAATCCAGCTGCTTCCAGTTTTTAAAGACTCGGTTTCAGAGTTCTTCACTTCCAGCCAAGGAGTCCGTGGACAAGTCACATCTGCTCTCAGCTGCCTGAGATCAGACCTCCATTCGCATCGTGCCAGTAACTTCAGCCACTCGGCCACGCCTAACGGCGAGGGAGACTGGGAACCGCAGGGCAGCACACACGGGGTTGGTGCCAGGGACGGTCTCTCTCGTGTACCTCCAGGACACAAAAGCTTTCTGTTATTCCACCCACTCTCACTTCACTCTCTAGTCAAAGTAGATTTCTGTCTGCCAAACACACCAGAACAAATGAAGTGTGACTCATTAAAAATATATCTATTCTTTTTCCTAATGGCAAAATTTAGACAATACAATCTGAAGTCGAGTTGACAGAGACTGCTCAGTGCAGTGGAGCTGCTTCCCTTGCAGAGCGTTCTCTAAAACAAAGGCTGTCAGATTCCTCCTTATGTTTGTTCCTTGGCATTTAAATCAGAGAACTCTCAAAGAATATTAGAGAAATTTGTCATGGCATTTTTATATTTTAGCCAATAAGCCACTCAGTTTTCTAAAGCTTAACTTCCTTCTTTGTGTATTTTATGTCAATTTCTTGCTTCTTTAATTGACAACAGTAAAAAAAATTATTGGAGTAGCGAACATTTACTCATTTTAGTGAGCTCTTGGACATTGTCTTTGGAACTCCCAAGGCCCAGTGTAAAATCTGGCCTTTAATTAATCTAAATGTGCAATCTCCAGCCACTCCTCTAGAGCATGAAATATTAATATGGGGCTTATGTGACCCATTTCTAATCTTTGCTTCAAATCTCACACCAGAAACAGTTAAAAGATAGAGAATGGTTTGCCAGGAACCAAGAGGGTTCCTGCAACATAGTACTTTCAAAGTTAAAACTGGGAAAATTCTATGCAAACCACAATGAGTTGGTCAACTTCTGAATGTTTCTCATTGAAATACAGATTTGGTTTCTTCTAACTGACTTTGTGTTTTTATCTCAGGTTCTGTTCCCTGTTCTATGAATGAGAAAGAGACACTATGATGTGGCATTCTAGGCATATACCAGAAGAAGAAAATAAAAGTTTCATCCACATAAATTCCTGATAAATATATTTGGGGGATATGGAAGTTTCATCTTGGGAGAGAAAATTCACCATAAATCTCAGTAACAGCAGAGGACTTACCCAGTTTTCACAATTAGGACTTTATACTCAAATAGCTTATCACTTGATTTTTAAATTAAGATAATGTAAGGAATTATTTCTTACAACTTGTTTCAATTTGACTTTCACATGAGCAATTTTTTTTATTTTTTTATTTTTTGGCACAGAAAGGAAAACAACAGAGAGGAACTTTTGACCTGGCAACCAAACCTCCTACCATCCAGACTTCTCTCCACTTTCTTTTTGATGATAGTTGGCTCATTTCAATTTTCTTTTTCAGTGCCCTCAACAGATGAGGTGAAAAGGTGAAATGGCTGGTTTGGCATTTAAAAGTTATGATTTCAGCAAGTTTGCTTAAGAAAAATGGGCGTTGCTTTTAAAATGACCCCTTCTTGCCCTATTTTAGTGAAAATTTGCATTACTCTAAAATATTCTGTTTCTTCTATGAAACTTAAAGTTTGGCTGTTTATCAGCCCTCCCTGGCACTGTTCTGTAGAGAGTCACTGACATATTATTTTCCCTCTGCAAATATGTGGCACCAAGATAGAAAGATAAAATGTAATATGAAGTCACAAAACAACCTAATTCACTTCCGAACAGTGAATAGAGGAAAGAAAAATTAGATTTTATGAAGTGGCTTGTGGTCCCTTGGGTGCAGTGAAGTCAGACTGAGAATGAAGTCAACGTAGAGGAAAGCAGAGCTGAGACGTGGACACAAAGAGAATGTGGAACAGTGAGGCATGTGGTGGGAGGGGCAGATAGAGAGAGATCTAGTGGTGATGACATCATTTGTTGACCTTGGATCTAGTCATGTCTGATGTACCCCTTGAACTTTTTAGATAATGTGAATCCCTATCCTTTTTGTTCTTAAGTCACTGTGTTTTCAAACAAAAGATTTCTCACTCGCTGAAAGGTAGCATTTTCATACTTTTATGGCTCCCCAGGACTGGGATCCCTATTTAGTGACACCATTTCAGTTTTGCTCCCGTGCAATACAAATTCTTATTTATTCATTTACTCAGTCAAGAAGTGTTGATAGAGCGCATTGAAGAGGTGGGGACAGAGGGGTGTGGGGACGAAGGGCACAGGCTCTGGGCAGTCCTTCCACCTCTATGTCATCGAGACCTGGCCACCCTTCTGTCACCTAACTCATGAGAAGGTTGTTTCGAGGATTCAACCTAGTTTACATTTGTAAAATTTAAATGCTAAGAATAGCAGGCACTTTATACTTTTTGGCAATTGTTATAATTGGTATTAGTACTATTGATAGTATCTTTGATATGTATAAAATCTTCTGCTGGGTGCTCTATGATGTAAGTAGGAGATATGTAACTTCACAGCAAGGAATAGTGAGCTTGGGTTGTAAATAAACACAATTAATGGGTCATAATGACAGGGTATTTAAAAAAATATTTAGGGTACTTTTGTAAAAAATAAAAATTTCCAAAATGTATTCATATATGAGTTATGTAAGTAAAAAATATAAAACACGCAACACATAGTGCTTGCCATTTTAAAATAATCATGTGCCTTTATTTTACTTTTATTTTATATAAAAAGTAGCACATGATACCCATTGTTCTATAGCTTTCATATTTCATTTAATCCTCAGAAAGATGCCTCATTTTTTTTTATAGCTGCATTGCATTTAATTGTTTGGAAGCAACGTAATTTGTGTAACCTGTGTGCTATGAATGGCCGTTTGGGTTGTAGCTGAACTTAGGCTATTACAGACAATGCTATCATGAGTCATTTTCTATGCATATCATTTGCACAGGCACAAATGTAGCTCTTGAAATTGATATTGCTGTGTCTAAGAGTACATGCATTTGTAATATGGATAATGATTGCCTACTTGTCCTCCGTGGGGCCTCACACCAGTAATGAATGAGGATGTTTCTTTGCCACTGGCATCTCCAAAATGCTAATCAAAATCTCAAATGCTTTCCATTTTGATAGGTGAAAAATGGAAGCGTATTGTAGATTTAACCTGCATTTCTCTTATTGCAAGTGAAGTTGAGCATCTTTGTACATGTTTATAAGTCATTACATTTTTTTTTTTTTCCTGCTAACTGACCATTTTCTACTGGGTTATTGGTCTTTTCCTTTTCTGGGAGTTCTTAGTAAATTTGGGAGATTAACACCGGCTATGATAGAAGAGCAAACATATTTTTTGTTTGTTTAGTTGTTTGAATTTTTTTTTTTGCCATAAAGCTAGTTTTTTCTTGTGTAATATCAAATTTATAAATCTTTCCTTTTTGTGGTTTATGAATTATTTCAAGTCAATTAAAAGGGTCCTTACTTCTGTAGAGTTATGGAAGCATTTTCTCATGTTTTCTTTTAGTATTCTTGTGTTTTAATATTTTCCACGTTCGAATTCAGTTATATTAGGAATTGAACCTAATGTGCAGTGGAAACGACAGACCTATGGAAATATCATTTCTTGAATTACTACATTTATTGTATAATTAATTACTATTTGTATTTGGGTCTATTTCATGACTGTCTATTTTGTCTCATTAATTTGTTTGTTTGTTTTTTAATGGATTTAGAGAAACATTGTGTCTAATGGTAAAGCTTAGTACACCCCAGCACTGGGCATGGTCTGGAGTCAAAACAGCAGGGGCCATAGGTGACCACTACGGAGCCTATGTGGAGAAGAGGATGAAGAAGGCAACCATCAAACAGAAGAGCCCCAGGGCCTCAGAGCAAAATCAAGAATGGCACAGGAGGAGAGCTGCTGCTTGGGAGAGAGGTTCCATGAACCAGCCACACCAACTGCGGTGACACCGCACTAATAAACTTAGCACTGTGTCAATCAATGTTGCAGGAGAGGGCACTGGTCTGGAACTCCTGTGTGGCCACCTGGAGTGGGGAGAGGCTGTAGGAAGGCTGTTGGGAAGGAGGCAGACAGTGATCTGATTGGACTCCGGAATGACAACAGAGCAGAGCGGGGAAAATGAGTAGCGCCCCATGGGCTGCGTCGGTTCAGTCTGCACTCTGCTGCCTGCTGCCCCTGCTCGGAGGCTCCCAGGGCTCACCCCTCCCCTTTAGTCTCTCTT
The DNA here is from genome assembly GCF_041146395.1 of Eulemur rufifrons. NCBI lineage: Eukaryota > Metazoa > Chordata > Mammalia > Primates > Lemuridae > Eulemur > Eulemur rufifrons. The sequence continues at coordinate 65,959,511 of NC_090997.1, read as the reverse complement.
TGTCCATGTGTCAGGATGCAACTGTTTAAAATATCAAGTCTTTATAATCTATTTAAATATTAAGTTGGTTTAGCACCTGCTCATTGTTTTTCTCTTTCAGAGCTTTTCTGGCCACTCTTATTTGTCTAATTTGCTTATGTAAACTTTAAAAATCATTTGTTTATTCACACCCTCCCCACAAAAAAGTTGGTATTTTTATTAGGATCATATTAAATTTAGAAATTAATTTTGAGAGAATCACTATCTTTATGATACAAGCGTGTCCTATCAAGAACATAATGTGTCTTTCTATTTGCTTACGGCTAGTTTGGAGTCTTTGAAAGTGTTAAATTTTTGCTTCATATAGATGTTAAGCATTTCTTGTTAAGTTTACTCCTAGGTATTTTTTCTTTTGTGTTCCTTTTGTAAATGGGGGTTGTGTCTTCTTGGGTTTTCCAAGCATAAAATTATATATCTACAAATAGAGTTTATTGGCTACTTTCTATGTTGAAAAATAACTTATTTAAAAATTATATAATTACAAATTCTTTCTCTTCTCTGTATTGATTAGTGCCTGTAATACAAAGCTAAACAATAGGAAGGTTAAGGGAACCTTTGTCTTACTCCTAACCATAGGAGAGTATACATAAATGGTATTGTTAAACAGTGTCTAAGAATATCTTTGTATCTGATGCTAGAGTTTGAAACACAAAGCAGGCAGTCAGGAAGTGAGAGTGGGTGTAAAGAAGGGAGAATGAGGACAAGCCGAACCCACTAATGTGATCTGGAACCCATGAGAATGGATCGAAATACACTCCAGTTCTCAGGAGATGTTGCTCTCACCTTAGAGCTAAGTAGATACCTGGCCACTAATGTGATCTGGAACCCATGAGAATGGATCGAAATACACTCCAGTTCTCAGGAGATGTTGCTCTCACCTTAGAGCTAAGTAGATATCTGGCCACTAATGTGATCTGGAACCCATGAGAATGGATCGAAATACACTCCAGTTCTCAGGAGATGTTGCTCTCACCTTAGAGCTAAGTAGATACCTGGCCCAGGAGTCTGAGAAACTGAAGGGCAATCTCGGGGAAGGTTTCAGAGAGAAAGGTTGCAGTACTGGATACTGTCCCATCCCAATGCAGGGAGCCAGTGTATCAGTACAACATGTGTAAGCTACAGAATGGCTCCTGCATCATCCCTGCACTCCAAATCTTATATACAAGAATCTCCCCGTGGCCCACCTTAACTGGAACCTACAGGGAAGGCAATTGTGGGAAATCAGTTCAGTCTAGGCAAGATGGCACATTACTAAGCTACTATGCTAACGTAGTGGGCCTAAGTAGTAAGAATGGTGCTTCCTATTTAATTACATTTTAAAAACAAAAAATTGTTGTTCAGAAACCTCTTTATCATTTATTGAGATAGTAATAAGCTATTTATCTTTGATATTTTATATTTTAATGTGATGAAAATATATGAATAGATTTTTAATCTTGAACCATCCTTGGATTCTTGGAATAAATCCCACTTATCATGTAAATTATTCTTTTTATTTTCTTCTTTTTTTTTTATTTCAGCATATCATGGGGGTACAAAAGTTTAGGTTACATATATTGCCCTTGCCTCCTTCTCCCCCCCATAAATTATTCTTTTAAATGTGCTACTGAATTCTGTTTGCTGATATTTTACTTAGAAATTTTCACTTATGATGTTAGTAAATGGAATTTTCCTATAGATTTTCTATCTTTTCTGAGGTAAATTTTGGTAAGTTTTATCTGGGTTTTCAAATTCATTTGTATAGAATTGATTAATCTTATATTTCTCTCTTAATAGTCTCTATTTCTATAATTATTTTCCCTATATTTTTTATTTTATTTGTACTTTTGCCCTTCCCTATCTTTTTTGCCTTGATTAAGTAGCATTATTTTTTCCCCCTTGATTTTTGGGCTGTTTTCCAATAAGCTTAAGATTTATCTATTTGTTCCACTATTTTTATGGATTTTTTTTTTACTTCATTTATCTTTAATAACTTAGTCTCTCCTTTGTATTCCTTTTTTTTTTTTTTTCAACTTTATGGGTTGGATACATCTTGCCTTTGTTTTTATTTTTTCCTAAAGAAATATTTAGGCCTATAAGTTTCCCTTTGAGTGTTCCTTTATTGTATCCCATAGTTCTATTATGTAGTTACCATGTTTTCTAAAAATGCTGAAATATTAGTACATATTTCCTTCTGATAAAATTTTTTAAATGTCCAAGTGAAAAGGACTTTTGGTTTTCTGATTTTGTTATTAGTGCTTTTTTTGTTTGCCTTGTAGTTGAAGAATATTGTCTGTACCCTTTCTCCTTTTATAAATTATCAGTGTGTTTGTGTGTCCTGATTTTTGTTCATGTTGTGATTGTTCCATGGACTTTTGAAAAGAAGACATAGTCTCTATTTTCAGGATGGTGTTTGAATTTTATCAATCAGATATACTATTTCAATTGTACAGTTTAGATTTTGCATAACTTTTCTTATGTTTTGTTCAGGTGATTGCTGGGGATTTAAAAAATAGGTCAATTAAAGACCTCTTACTGGCTTTCAAAAATCTATTCTCCTGTTTTCTCTTATAATTTATGTTTCATGAATATTGCTGATATGTTACTTGATGGAATGTCATAGCCCCACTTTAAATGACACTCTTTAGCATTATAAAGTGCCATTATTTTTCTTGTTGATTCTTTTTTGGCCTAAATTCTACTATTAAGATTTTAACCCTGGCTCCTTTTGTTCTCACTTATCATATTTTTGTCTATTCTTTTATTTTTCACTTTTTTTAATTACTTGGCTTTAGGTATATTTCTCTTTAATTGTTTAATTGGGCACATCTTAATTCTGCTAATAAATAAATAATAAATCAATTATAAGTACAATTTTTTTAAAATAAAAATATATAGCGAGAATGTCTCATTTCAGTTAGTCCCAGGTGATGTAGGTATAAGGCACTGGGATCTTTAGCATGAGCTGGAATCATCTGGGGGCATGTTAAAACACAGATTGCCAGGCCCACCCCTAGGATTTCTGATTCATTGGGAATGGGGCAGTTCTATAAGCTCAAAGGTGGTGCTAATGTTGCTGGTACAAAGATCAAATTTTGAGAACCATTGATGCAATAAAGTGGAAAGGCTGATCCTATTGCTCTGTACCAAATTCAAAGATATTTTTTCCTCTTGAAAACATCAACAGCTTGAAAAAATAAGAGCCAGAGTTTATTTGGTTAAAATCTATGTCAGTAAGGGAACCAGAGCCAGAAATATCATAATGGAGGGGTGTGTGTGCGCGTGTGTGTGTGTGTGTGTGTGTGTTTGTGTGTATGTGATTATCTCTAAGTGTGAGAAAGAATTCTTTCCTTTAAGAGCTCACATTATCTTCTTGTTTCTGAGGGGCAGTCTTTAGGTCGAATAGATCACAGATGTTATATTGGCAGCTAGGTCTAGCTTCATGGGCATGTGACCTATACTCGGTTAAATACTATGCTGTCTCTGTCTTATAATTCTTAATTTATGAACAAGGGGTCCCCATGGTTTTATTTTGCACTGGGCCCCCCAAATTATAAAGAATGTCCTATCAGCAGTAACTGTATTTCACTGCCATATTCACAGTGCCTAGAAGACTGCCTGGCATGTATTATGTGCTCAATAAATATCTGTTCATTGGCTAAATGAATACTGTACCCATGCTCTCCAGAGAAACTGTATAAATTATTTGGATATAGAACTATGGTTCTTAAACTTTAATGTATATCAGGATCCAAGTATGGTCTACTACAGTTTTTCAAAAGCACAGATTCTAGGCCCCAGCCCCGAGGTTTTGAAATGGAGGTGGTGTGAAATGAGGCCTGTTAAAGAAAGCATCTTGCATGATACTGATGCAGGCAGTCTTTGATCCATACTTAAAGGAAAACTAATACAGAAATAGAACTATATCATTTTAATCTTGGTGACCTCACCTAGTATTAATAGTTTTCATCTACCTTTCACCACTGGGGTGACGAAGGGAGCGCATTCATCTACCTTACTCTTACTTGTCATCCAAGATTCAGTTTAGTAGTTATTTTATCAACTAAGCCTTTCTTGACATTGTACTCCCAACTTCCCTCAGCTATTCTTCCTCTCTGCTTCCATCACTTAGTGGATATGCATTTTTTTATTACGCTGCTCAGCATTTGTTCTTCCTTCTGCTGATAATTGCACCCTGAATTGCATCTGGGTACCACCTTTCTCTGTCTCTCAGTCCTTGACCTTCAGGTAGAGTTGATCTGAGGGGAGACACGGCTCATTGCCTGGTCAACCAGAGCATCATTTTCCCTTGACCATGAAAATTTGTTCAAAGATGAGCAAATGGCCCAATTGGAGCCAGTGCAATGTAGTAACGTTTGACTGGAAGTTCTTGAAAAATATACTTTCAGCTACATTGGGAATAAAACTGGGAGAAAACAGATCCATCTTGCCTCCATATGGAGCCTGAAAACAAGGCCAATCATTAGAAGAGAGCAGATCCCAGCAAAGAAAAGACTGGGATCTTTCGAATTTATATCAGCCCCAAATCCAGCTATGAATGAAGGTAGCTCCACCCATGATCTTTTTAGTTATAGAAGTCAATAAATTTTCACTTTCTTCAATCTATTTTGAGTTAGGTTTTCTATCACTTGTAAACAAAACAAGCCTAACTGATACACATAGAAACCAGTAACTGACTGGCACTCTAGCACTTACCCCACTGAATTATGCCTGTGTTCTCTTTCCACCTCCACACCCACTCCCTGTATGTTACCCTCTGCCCTTACTATGGTGTGAACAACTCTGAAGAAAGAAGTGTATTCTTTTAATTCCATATCCCCAGAAATGGTTGTCAAAATATATTACAGATATCAGGTACACAAATAATGTTTGTTGAATGAAAGAAAAATTAAGTTAAATGCTGTATTTGCCCAGTGACTTTTCTGAGTTGATGAGTAATTAAGACACCTGCCATTTTTATGGCTTAGTTGTGTTCTCATCCTTTCTTCTTGGATATGTTACCTTTTCTGTGTTTTGTGGGTTTTTTTGTTTTATCAGTCTGATTTTAACAAAATCTCCTTACTCTTTACCTTGTTTATTTTTGATCTTAGGAAATAGCCCTTTTCTCTTTGATTTGTGTCACACAGCCACCTGTGTTATTACTTATTCAGTTTTTCGTCTTTGATTACATTATGTATTATTTTTCTCTTTTGATAGCAATTCAGAGTCATTCAGGCTGTTTTTCATAAGCATTTCCACCCACTCATGAGATCGCATACTGAATTTACTTCCTGGCACCTGGAAATAGATATTTACCATCTATCTTTTAATGTGCATCCAAGACTGTTTCACTACCAAACCCAGAGGACAACTGAGCAAAACTATTCCCCATGACTCATTTAGTCATTGAAAATATACCAAATGGGCATTATGTGTCTGATTCTAAGCTAGGTGCTGTATAGGATACAAAGATGAAAAACACAGGGCCCTGCCCTTTGAGAACTATGATGGTAGAGGAGAGCAAAGTAAATATACAAAGCAAAGTGGAAAATTTGTCACTGGTGTTTGTAAGAGCTCAGTGAACAGAAATGAAAGAGGAGTGATTACACTTGGCTTGCGACCAAACGGGGGTGATTCAGTCTGGACTGTGGATAATAGGTGATCATTTCAAAGGTGGGAACATGATACCCAGGGGAAGGAACAGTAAGAGTACAGGTATGGAAGCCTCTATTCTTGTTCAATGCTTAATTTTTGGTGGATGGTACAGCTATTACAATGAAATGCAGGGAGGGACATGGTCGGAAGTGAGGCCAGAACAGGTAGTATGTTAGTTTTCTATTGCTCTTGTAACAAATACCCACAAACTGAGTGGCAGAAAACAGCAAAAATTTATCATGTTTTAATTCTGCATGTCAGAAGCCTGACACTGGTCTTACTGAGATAAAATCAAGGTGCCAGGAGGATTGTGCTTCCTTCTGGAGAGACTGTAGGGAGAACTCTTTTCCTTGCCCTTTCCACCTTAGTCAGGCCCCCTTCTTCCACCTTCCAACCTCCCCAACCATTCTTCCATGGTTGCATTTCCCTCTGATTAAAATCAGGAAAGGTTTCCACTTTTTGTGTGATTAGACCCGGCCCACCTGGATAATCCAGGATAATCTCCCCATCTCAAAGTCTTTAGCCTAATCACACCTGCAAACTCCCTTTTTCTACGTAAAGTGACATTCACAAGGTTTCTCAAGGATTAAGAAGTGGATGGCTCTGCAGGGGGTTGAGGGGAAGTAGCACTCTGCCTACCACAGGTGTTTTAAATCATAAAAGGACTTTGCCAAATATGCTTCAACAACAAGGAATTTCAGGATTGGTAATGCGGAAGTATTATCCTAGTGACAGTGATTGCAATGAAAACAGGTCAAAATGAGTAGTCTAAAATAATCACGCCTAAATATTATTGGAAGCTGTGAACTCGTGGAAAATCAAATTGGATTCAAACAATTTGCTCAGCCCTTACGTTCACCTGTGTGTTTACCACGGCTGTTTGCAAACAAATCAATAAGTAAGATCTACAATGTGTATGTTAGTCTAGATCTTTGTTTTCCTTTCCGCTAATGATACAGATGCCACTCTGAGTATTTTTGAAATCAGAAAAAAAATGAATTAATAATGCCTTTTTTAGATATAGGTCCTAAAACCTTAGTAGACAATTTTGTAATATTACTAAACATCTAATTTATTAAAGAACTTCCACAAATACACAGAAATTTTTGTTAAATTTAATTTGGGTTATTCACTCAACAAAGTCATTTTTAAGTAAACAATTTTTAAGTATCTAACATATACAAAGAATTGACATGTTTTTGCTCTTTAATTAAGGAGTTAAACAGATATTTATTAAGGTCCACTTGGCAGGCGTTGTTTAGCCACTCTGAGGAAAGTGGTAAACAAAAGTCCATATAACGGAGTGGTGGGCAATAGACAAGATATCTGAGCAAACTAAGTGGTGTTTTAGACAAAGGGAACAAAGTGGGGAAGGGTGATATGAAATATTAGGGGGTTTGCAATTTCTGATGGTAAAATTCACTGAAAAGGTGACTTTCAAATAAAGATTATATTAGCTCCATTTTCATGGTAGAAATCTGAAGCTTAACAAGGCTCTACTTGACTGGTACCAGAGTTCCTTCTTGTCCCACTGTAGCTGCAGACACTTTCAGGAACGTCAGGAATGGCGGAGGGCAAAGCAAACGTGGCTCAGATGCCGACTCTGCCCCCCAGGAGTTTAAGAAGGTGGGGAGAAGGCAGGGCACAGATCGTTGTAATGTACGGTACAAAAGGATTGCTAAAGCACCATGACGATCAGTGGAAACTAAGTGCTTAAGCAGGAGTTCTGTTTATTAACAAGAATGGCAAAGAGCCAGAAAAGCGTTCAATCTATAGAATTCTCAAAATTGTTCTTCAGAAAAATAGATGGTCACAGCTGCTTTTTGATTCTTTTCTTTCTTTTCTTGTGATATGAAGCAAGAACCTAAAGCAGATGAGAGAAAAGACAAGCTTCCGCATGGCATCTTGTAATACCTGCATTATCTGCAGCCTGTGAGTGAAGAGGGGATGGAATTTTGGCTCCCTTGGGTTAGTGTTCCTCCAAGCACAGCAAGCCCCCCAGGCGCCCTGGCAGCCAGAGCTGCCCTTTGGAAACACAGGGGCCTTGTCTGGCATCTTATTCCTTACGTCTTTGCCTGTCAGTCAGCCTCCAGCCACCTGGGTTCTTTCCATTATGTTTTTGTTCCTTGTAATAAAGTGGATTTTCTTTCTTTGAGAATGAGCATAAAGATATCCAGAAAATAAAACCAGGTGCCCGTTCCCAAGGCTGCAGCAAGCAAGAACGCAAATGAGCCATCTCTGCCTCTCCCGTAGGTTTCCCAAGAGGACAATGCTGCTGCCGACATGAATAGCAGAGGCCGGACAATGATTCTTAGCAAAGATAAACAGCCCGTGATTCCCTCCTGACCGCTCCCACTGCTCTCCTTGATGACTGATCCTGGAGCAAAAGGTCACGGGGATAATTTTGCACCTGCAGCCTGGGAGGGCCATGCTCAGTCCTCAAAAAGAGCTCTCCCATAATTGATGCTAATTTTTATTGAGCCAAATGCATCCTTTCATTGAGGGGCAGGTGGGAGGCTCTGTCACTGTCAAGGCCATTATACCAAGAGCAAGTTTAGAATTCTTTGCGCAGATGTGCCTATGCCCAAGAAGTCCCAAGTGCTGTCTATAGGCTGTTCATAAAGAATATATCATCAAAAATTTCTTCAGCTCTATAATGAGACGTTCAGGACTCAGGTGAATGACAAATGCTACCTAGTACCCAGGGCCAGAATATTGAGTGGAGGAGCATGATTTATTCATAAGGGTTTGAACTCCACTGCTGGGCCTTTGGGCTGCTTGTGAGATTTTGCACCCAACCGTCTGTACTCTGAGAGAGATTAACAACAACTTTGGGGACCTGGGAAGCCTCTGGGGATTTGCGTGCGTGGACATTCATCTGCTTTCCAGCCACTTTTATGGGAGGATAGGCCTGGTGAGGAGAATGAAAAAAAGAGAGGAAATAAAAGGAAATTCAGCTAGCTGTAGGTAAAGCACGGCTGGATTTAGCTGAATGCCAGAGTGTATAGGGGGACTTTCCCTTGGTATTAACCACCTTCGTTTTGGAGAAGAGTTTAAAAGCATGTTATTTTTTCTTGCTTCAACTCATCATTTCCACTTTTCCCCCTGAGATTATAACTTAATGGTTTTAAAAGATTTCTCATATATCAAAATAATATTGCAAAAGTGTACAGTGATAGATTGTACTCCCATTTATATTTTATTCCCAATTTTGATTATTTTATTTGTAAAAACACAACTATATTAAACAAACAATTGATTGTAGGAAATAGGGTCTACCTATGCACTTATTTATCAGAGAATTTTTGCATCCAGACTGTGTTTTGGGCATTTATTCTGGGTTCTGACACAAAGATGATGAAGACCTTACCATTCTCATTATTTTTCCTTCAGTACTTTAAAGATGTTGCCCCACTCTCTTCTAGCTTGCAGTATTTCCAATGAGAGCCATGATGTCATCCTTATCTTTGTTCGTTTGTATATAACATGACTTTTTTTTCTCTGTCTGCGTTTAAAATTTTCTCTTTATTACGACTGATAAGCAATTTAATTACATTAGGCCTTGATGCTCATTTCTTCGTGTTTCTTGTGCTTGAGTTCATTGAGCTTTTTTGGATTTATCGTTTTCATCAAATTTGGAAAACTTTTGTCCTTTAATTCTTCAATTATATTTCTGTTCTCACAACCCAGGGACTCCAATTATGCATATATGATCAAAGTTAGTCTGCAGTTTGCTGATTCAATTTTATTTGAGCCTCTTTTCTCTTGATATTTCACTTTTTCATATTTTACACTGCTAGTTCTTTAAATTCACTAATATTTTTTTCTGATGTTTAGTCTATTGTTAATCCCATCCTTCAGACATTTTATTTCTCATCTCTGTTCATGTTCTATTTGTGTCTTTTAGATCTTCCATGTCTCTTTTAACATGCCCATGCCTTCCTTTACCTTTTTGAATATATGGAATATAGTTATAATAACTGTTTTTATGTCCTTATCTACTAATTTTATTATATGTATATTTTCTAAGTTTGTTTTTATTGAATAATTTTTCTCCTCATTATAGCCTGGATATACCTTTTGAGTAATGAATATTTCTTTAAATATCCTTGAGCTCTGTTTTAGGGTGCAGCTAAGTTACTCAGAAATGTTTTGATCCTTTGAAGGCTTGCTTTTTTGCTTTGTTAGATGGGAAATGAGCAGTCTTTGAGTTAAGGCTAATTTAGCTCGACTACTGAGGCAATGCCCTTCTCAGTGCTCCACTTAATGCCCTATGTATTGCTATGTGAAAATCCTTCATTCTGGCTAGTGGGACAGGAACTATTCTTGGTGTTGTGTGATCTCCAGAAATCGTTCCAGTTGCTTTGGTGGTTCTTTCCCCAGCCTGATGTAGTTTGCTCACAAGCACGCGCTGATTAATTTTTAGCTGAAGACTTGAGGAAAACTCTGTTTGTCTCCAGAACTCTCTCTCCTTGCTGGTCTTCCAACCAGGGAATTCTAGCTACCTGAGCCTCTCCAGATCTGCGCTGTGCTCTCAGTTCTGGACTTGCTTCTGAGTTACCCAGGGTGCATGTTAAAAGGCAGATTCTGAGATACCCACACCAATTGAATCATAGTTTCTGTAGATGAGGCCAAGAATTCAGCAGGTTTATAAGCTCACAGTAATGCTATTGACTTCTGAGAACCACAGCTCTGATGAAACCTTTCTTAAAGTTTATCAGTCACCAAACCCAACAGCCTTCTCTGGGTCTTCAGCTTCCATGACTTTGCCTGAGACACAGCTATGCTCATGCTCTTTTCGTAGATGTCCTCAGTATTATAATGAACAAAAACAGGTATTTCCTAGTTATCCAAGCTCAATAGTCACCCACACACTGGGCCAGGAAGAACTTAGCCTGAAATTTAAGAGACCCAAGTCCTAGACTGGGCAGTACCACTGACTTGCTCCATGACATTATGTGACACTGTGACATTATTTCTCCATCTGCGAAATGAACAAACATAATTAAATCCACCTTACCAGGTGGCTATAATAATGATCAAATTAAAATGGATATAAATGTATATACATAGTCTAAAGATCTCTGAACATTTCTTGCATGTGTTCCATTTTTTTGTCCTTTCCTTTGGCATTCCAACAGTGTCCCTCAGGGAGATACACCAGCTTATTCTATCTTCAGCTATTTCCAGTGTTTCACTCAGCACATTTATTGAGTTGCTTTTATTTTTAACTTTCATGATCATGTTTTTCTAAGGTCTCTTTCTTTTTCATAAAGTCCTTCCCTTGTCTTATGGACACAATGTCATCTAAAACTTCTCTGAGGATATAAATTGCACATTAGTTGTCTTCTGTTTCTTCTTTTAACTCTGTTGCTTTGGGTTTTCATTTATTTTAGTGAATACTCAAATTTTCAGTTATTCTTGATTGTTTATATAGCATATGATGACCAATGTTTAATTGTGAACATATGTTCTGATTAAAGTAGCCTTCTCTGGAAATTGTATGGAAGGACAAGTATGTATTCTGCTAGATTGTGAAGATTCCTTCAGAGTATGGGAGCTCTCTATTAATTCTGTAGTCTTAAATTAGTTGGGATACTGCCCCAGATTTATTCTGGGAGTCTTTTATGCCAAAAATACACACTTCAGAAAGTCATGTATTTATGGCTTTAGCATGGGCAAGCTGAAATCTATTGTTCTCCTTGTTTATTTCTTTAACTTGTTTCCTAATGGGGGTGAAGTTTCTTTAGGCTTTGCTGTGTTTTCCTCTATGTTCCCATCTCCAGTGCTAAGAAACTTATCCTGGAAGATCACTCACTTTATTAAGGATCCCGATTTCGTATGGAGGGAGTTTATAAAAGGATATTTGGAGGAATCGTGGCTACTGCCTGTTGCTTAATATGAGTGGGCATAAGGGGGGAGGGGTCAAACTGGCCGAGTCAATGGGAATATGATGCTTCAGTTATCCTCCTGATTATTTCCTAAGATCTTCTTGTTTGTTTACTCTGAGCTTGGATTTCATGTGAAATTGCTTTTAAAAGTGATTTTCTCATCTGTGTGTTTCGGGTTGTTGTTTTCTCTGATTTTGCTTCTCTGACATTCTGACTCCATCTGCTTCCTATTTTCAGGAATTCCTCAAAAATTTCCCAGGAGCTGGTGGTATTTTTTCTGTTGGTAACTGCTGTTGTGAATTCATTTTTTTTTTGAAAACATTTAAGTAGTAGGAAAGATGGAAGTATGTGATCAGTCCCCATCTCGATATAATCTTTACCTTAGCACCTCTAGTTTTAATAATTGAAGGGGAAAAAATTTTAATGATTTAAATACATTCTTGGAGAATAGTTTCCTAAATGTGTTGCCAAATTTTGAATGTGCTGCTTATTTAGAACCTATGGCCCCCTTTACATGGTTAGCTTACAGAAGATCTCTTATCCAATCTCATAATTGATCGGTAAGTGAAAAAGTTGTTTAAAACAAGAAATCATAAAAATGATACATGCACACAACTTATTTCAATGTAGAGATATATATGTATATTCTTGTGCCAATCTTTTGATTGAGGGCCATTTTTTTTAGCATAGAGCCTTGCTTATAATTCTAATTCATCCACGTTACATAGACAATGTCCATAAGGCATCATCTGTGTCTTTCAGTTTTGTTCACTCTCAAGTAGACAAGAAGTTAAAGCCATCTAAGTGGAGAATTCTTCTGCATTTTTATTATATTTCCATCCTTTTGTCCCAGTCATTCACAGTTGTCTAGCCCACACTTCTTTTGCAATAATTATTTAACAATTTGCTTTATCTCAATACTTCAAAATAGTTTTTTATTAAAACAACTCTTTGCTCTCTCATTTCATTTGTTTATGTAATATTTAACTTGTATGGTTACAATAAGTACAGTGGGCATAAATAGTTTGGGAACTGAGATACCTAATTCTTATAAGCATACAATTTGGTGGGTGCAAAGGCAAGTGGGATTTCAGAGGTGAGTGTTCAGAGACTGTGAGTAGCAGTCTGTGGGAAGAGAGCTCTGGTTGATCTGACAGTTATGTTAAGTGAACATTGGTTAAAAAGACCTCATTATAAGGCTGGGCGCAGTGGCTCATGCTTGTAATCCTAGCACTCTGGGAGGCCGAGGCGGGTGGATCTCCCGAGGTCAGGAGTTCGAGACCAGCCTGAGCAAGAGCTAGACTCCCGTCTCTACTAAAAACAGAAAGAAATTATCTGGCCAACTAAAATATATATAGAAAAAATTAGCTGCGCATGGTGGCACATGCCTGTAGTCCCAGCTACTCGGGAGGCTGAGGCAGTAGGATCGCTTAAGCCCAGGAGTTTGAGGTTGCTGTGAGCTACACAAAATATACACAATACCACTTATAAAAAAATTTAAATATATGAACATAAAACAGGAAACAATGTATAAGAATATATGAATATGAGGGTGTGCATTAACAGATTATGCAGGTTGTCTATGGAATGGCAGAGAGAAATTGGAGTGTTCTATAGAGATTGAAGGGATTATGTAAGTGAGTAAGTGATAATATGCAATGAACTCTGAAGCAGGATTAACTCAGCCTTCCTCATGTGAGGTCCAAAATATTTAGAAGAAAAGAAACCTCAACAAAATCCTCTGAGAGCTCACTGGATGAGTAAGTAATCAAAATAATAGAAGATAGCACGATTGTCTCAGAGGAAAGTGCAATACGCCAAAGGAGAAGTTGGGAGCAATATGTCACCTTTAGAAAACTCCCTGGAAATGTTGACACATAAACTGAATTTTGAAGATGAATCTGAATTAGCCAGGTAAGATGGATGAAAAGTAAAATAAAAGAAAGAAAAATGGGACAAGATTTTCAATAAGAAAAAATGTTGATAAATTATAATATAGTTGCATTTATAGATTATAGTCATGTAAAATGGTTTAGTAAATATTTTACATTCTGATCTTAGATATTAACATTAGAATGTATTTGCTGAGAGATCATCTTGTGAAAATGATGTTTGAAATTCTAAAATATTTTTGGAATATCCGGATATTCAAATGTGGTTATAGTTACTATATCAGTTAAAAATTGTATTTGGCTCTAAGAGACCCTTAAAACTGGATGCTAAACAAGGTAGAGGTTTATTCTTCTTTCGCAGAAGTCTGGAGGCACACTCAGGCTACCACAGTGTGGTCAAATATCACTGTGATGGTTAATTTTATGTGTCCACTTGAATGGGCTATGGAGTGCCCAGATATTTGGTCAGCCATTATCCTGGGTGTGCTGTGAGGGTGTTTGTGATGAGATTAACATTTAAATTAGTAGGCTGAATAAGCAGATTGTCCCCCCTAATGTTTCTGGGCCGTATCCAATCAGTTGCAGCTCTGTATTGAGCAAAAAGGCTGAATAGAAGGATTCCTGCTGCCTTCTAGCAGGGACATGGGTCTTCTCCAGCCTTTGGACTCCAACTGAAACATCAGTTCTTCCTGGGTCTTAACCCTGCTGGACTTTGGACTGGAACTACACAACTGGCTCTCCTTGGTCTTCAGCTTAGATCTTAGAACTTGTCAGTCTTCATAATCTCATGAGCCAATTACTTATGATAAATCTCTCTCTCTCTCTCTCTCTCTCTTTTGAATTCTGGTTTCTGTCCTTATGCTTCAGCCCTCATTTTTGTATTCTGAGCAATAAGCCAAACAAAGATGGGAGGGCCAACATCCAGCTAAGTCAGCTCACTCTACTTCTGCTGCATCTTCCTGGCCAGATCTTAGTCAGGTGGCCATCTTTGTCTCAAAAGGAAGCTGGGACATGCAGTATATCAACTGGGTACGCTGCCATTGCTATATCCAACAGAAAGCCGTGTTCTGCTTAGGAAAAAGTAAAGATAGAATATTGGATAAGTACCTTCCAGTCTCTGTCACAGCAACACAGTAAACATTCCATAAATATGAGCTGAATAAAAATTTTAAATTTTCATAAAATTATCCACTTATCATAGGACTCTGGAGAAACAAAATATTGATCTCTGAGTTCTATTACTCCGCTCCATTTTTTACTGTTTCTTGCATAAATTAATATAGATGTGAATTCTGACAAAATGCTGTTGAATGACTTTTATATACCAAGAATTTTTCAAATCAAGTTAATCAATTATTACAGAAAAATCTTAGTGAACCGATAACATTTCATCAAACAGATAAAAGTGATATAAATTATTTAAATGTAAATAAATTCTTCTAAATTTTTTTAGCATGTTTAAAAAGGTGTCTGTTTTTTAGAAGTTTAAACATTCCTCTTTGGTCTTGTAATATTATTAATTTGCTAAGAAAAGTGTTTTTTTATTGAAAATGAAACCTAAATTTCAGCCTGGCCTCTGAGTAATCATTAAAATATCAACAAACGAATGCGATCTCATGGAGGTTTTACCTGAATAGATGGACTTACTCTTACCCCTAAAACATAAAGTACTTGCATTTCCGGCATTTAAAATGCAATATATACTTTTAGTATTAATTGATGATTTATTATGTTGACTATTTTATGATTTTTATTCTTTT
The DNA here is from genome assembly GCF_041146395.1 of Eulemur rufifrons. Taxonomy (NCBI): domain Eukaryota; kingdom Metazoa; phylum Chordata; class Mammalia; order Primates; family Lemuridae; genus Eulemur; species Eulemur rufifrons. The sequence continues at coordinate 65,944,295 of NC_090997.1, read as the reverse complement.
GTTCAGGTCTTTCTGAGCAGTACAGAGCGTCAGACTTTATGGTATACATCATGGTGTTCTATACTCGGAGAAGAGGTGGGTCAACACAGTAATTCATTTGTCATATTGATATATCAGAAGTCAGTTACACTTACCCACACACGCAGGCACACACATGCAACTCAATGACATTAGGTTAAAAGCAAAAATGATCAAGCTAAATAGCTCACTCATAGAAAATAGAGAATTCACTTAACCACTGCCGAAATGACACTTTCTGATTTTGAAAAGAGTTCACAAGTGGGCCACCTCCACTCTTGCCCTGGGAGCATTCTCAGTGTGAGTGACGTTCATTGCTGGTGCTGCAGCCTCTGGTAGAAGAATCTCCAGGGCAATAGAATCCTATGACAACAGGACAGGTAAAGATGACTCAGTTCTTTGGTGCCAAGGTCCTTTGCCAGGCTGTGAAGAGCAAGGATGTATCAGTTGTGATTCAGTCCTTGGTTTAATAGTGGGGAATTGTGTTGTTCATCTGTGAATGCCATTCATCTGTCTTGCATATTCATTAATCTGCATGCTTTGTCCCTGATAATCAACCTTTGCCATCCTTTACCAACTATCCCTCAGTGAGTATGAAAATCTGTGGTGTCAGAACTAGTCATTACAATTGGATTATTGCTAAAATCAAATAACATGGCATGTCATAATTTAGAAAAAAAAAGTGATATAGTTATCTAAAAAGTTCCTAATTTCTCCAATTTGGGAGGGACAATTTTCTGATTTAAACATTGAACAATAGAATATCGATATTAGTTTTTGATAACAATAGACAATTTATTTTTCTACTTTGTAATGTATTTCACATTGGGAATAATATTTGATTCTAAGTAAAATCCTAATGTTTGAACCTAAATCACTTCAATTCACTCTTGGATTTTATTTATAAAATAGCATATGTTAGTAGTATTCCCTTTGTCCATACTGCCCCTTTCAATGCCTTTTTTTTGGTCTTCGATTAGCAGACCAAAGCTACATTTTAGTGACAAAATTGAACCAAATGCTCAAGTCCTTGCTGTTCTATAATTCATATCACTATGATGACATTATTTTTTTTATTTTTATTTTTTTTTTTTTTTGAGACAGAGTCTCACTCTGTTGCCCTGGCTAGAGTTCCATGGCATCAGCCTAGCTCACAGTAACCTCAAACTCCTGGGCTCAAGCAATCCTCCTGCCTCAGCCTCCAGAGTAGTTGAGACTACAGGCATGCGCCACCATGCCCAGCTAATTTTTTCTCTATATATTTTTTTAGTTGTCCAAATCATTTCTTTCTATTTTTAGTAGAGGCGGGGTCTCGCTCTTGCTCAGGCTGGTCTCGAACACCTGAGCTCAAACAATCTGCCCGCCTCGACCTCCCAGAGTGCTAGGATTACAGGCATGAGCATGACACTATTTTTGATGCAAGCTCTACACATATTTTATGGCAGAAACCAGATTTGAGATGATAAAACAAATAAATGTAAGGTAACTACTCTCTGGTATTTTCTTTTACCATTTTGTCCAAAATTCTGGAAGTCAAATGATAACTAAAATCTAACTTCATAAGTTAGTTTGGTTAAAGTTTAAAGATTCAGGATTTCCTATTATTCTTCATGAGAAAGTGACACATTTCAAGACACCACTCTCATGGCATTATCCTTTGCAGAGGAGATAAAATTTAGTGCTACCTTTCATGGAGTTAAGTTCCACAAGAATATATCCAAACAGATGTTGAAGAGACTCACATAGAGAAGTTGAAAGGCATTTTTGCCAAATAATATCCCTGACATCTGGGCTTTTAAACTGTAAGGTTTTTCATTTTGGGGTCAACAACCCACATGTGATTTGGCCATGTGAGCATTTCAGGCCTCTGTAAGAATTGATGCCAAACTATTTTGCTTGCAGCCAGTTGCTAAAGACAACTATATTAAAGAATCACTACTTAACCTTACTCAAACAGTGAATCATTATGGCTACTTGTCATGGGATGAAGTCAGGTCTAATTAGAACAGTAGCTCTGTCCATACAGGGGTGCCCGTCATGTCTGCTGGCAGACTTTGCTCGCTCGGTCTCACAGGTGTGGTTGGTTGTTCCTTTGTCAAGGTCGGTGGAGCTAACCTCCACCTATAGCTATTAAAAAGTCTTCTCCAAATTAGTTTCCTCTTTCCACAGCTCTTCCTCTTGGACAGTGGTTCTCCAAGTTGGTCCCCAGACCAACAGCATTTGGTGAGATATGTACATTTGGGGCCCCATCACACACCCTTTGAATAAAAAATTCTGGGGGTGATTCAATTCAAGTAATACAAAAGTGTGAAACAGGAAGTATTTTCACCCTTCTCGATCTTTCTCACACAAATATAAGGATCACAGACAAGCCTACCATGTTAATACACATAATTCTTCTCTTTTCCTGTTAACACCTGTACAACCCAAACTGTTTATGGTAAAGTCAGTCCAACCAATTGCCACTGATAATCACATATGCTGCTTCCAATTTTTAGCAGTTGCAAGCAGTGTTGCATTGAGCACTTGTGTCTACACATCTCTGCTAACATGTACTTCTACGGTATAAGTTCCTAGATGGCAAATTTCTGAGTCAAAGAGACTGCATATATGCATGACCATATTTTCTTATTTTCTGTGTTTTTGATGCTCTGGCATCTCAGGCTTTGCTGATCTTGGACAGACTGCTCCTTCCAGGGTTAGCCAATTCCTAGAGATAGCAAACAACTGGCCTGCAAGCATGCTTTTGGCAGACAAACCAACCAACCCAGAGCCCATGCTCTCAAGCACCTACTCTATCTGGCTCTTACACTCCAAGAGGTGATGTTCCTCTGCCCCAGTTATCCCAGGACCAGGTACCAGACAACTAGAGACAGCCCCTCTAGCTCAGAGCCCACTGAAATTATTCAAACTACCCAACCCTAAGCCTGCTTCCCTTGCCATAGCCATCCCTTCCTGGAAAAACTACAATGAAGGCTCTTGCCTACACTTCTCATTTGCTTCTTCCACCTCCCAACTGGCCCTGGCACCTCCCCGTTTGGCTGTGTGGGGTTTGACATGCCCCCTCCTCTTCACAGCTGTGAGCAAAAAATATCTTTTTGGTAGCAATCGTCTCCTGATTTGTTAGCCTCACCATCCATGAATAAAAACAAAATCTTGGGTACATTTTAAAACAACATATGGAACGCCATGACTTTATATTACAGAAAGGCCATAAACTGCGATGCCAGAGTATCTTGGTTTAAATTCCAATGTCTCTGTTTCCTAGGTGTCTAAATCTGTTTACTAAGTGAGCTACCTGACATCTGTGTGACTCAGTTTTCTCATCTGTAAAATAGGGAATAATAATCACAGTATCTACCTCACAGAGTCATTGTAAAGGTTAAATATCAATAAGCATAAAGTGCTTATGACCATGCATAAGATATAAGTACTTACTATCATCATTATTATTTATAAAATTTCCCATTGACCTCTACAAAGTTGAGACAATTTATTCTTTATAAGGGACATTTGTGAGAGCCTATTCACCTACATGCTTGACAACACTGGATAGTTGGATAATATCCATGTTTTTTTTTTTTATTTCAGCATATTATGGGGGTACAAAAGTTTAGGTCATGTATATTGCCCTTGCCCCCCTCCCCGAATCAGAGCTTCAAGCATGTCCATCCCCTAGACAGTGAGCATCGCACTCATTATGTATGTATACACCATCCCCTCCCCCCACCAGATATCCATGTTTTTAATGTTTTCCTATCTAATAGATGAAAATAGTGATTCCTGTCAACATTGTTTCATTACTAGAGCAACTGAAACATTTTGGTAAATATCTGATCCTTTCATTTTCTTCTGTTGTGAATTATATGTATGTTCTCTTCACATTATTTATCATTGACCTAGTGAATAATAGTCCAGCATTTAACAATTTAACATTGAAAATATTTCTGTGATTGTGTCTTAACTTTTTTTTTTTTTTTTTTGAAACAGAGTCTCACTTCTGTTGCCCGGGCTAGAGTGAGTGCCGTGGCGTCAGCCTAGCTCACAGCAACCTCAAACTCCTGGGCTCAAGCGATCCTTCTGCCTCAGCCTCCCGAGTAGCTGGGACTATAGGCATGTGCCACCATGCCCAGCTAATTTTTCCTATATATTTTTAGCTGTCCAGATCATTTCTTTCTATTTTTTTCTTTTTTTAGTGGAGACAGGGTATCTCTCTTGCTCAGGCTGTTCTCGAACTCCTGACCTCGAGCGATCCTCTCACCTCGGCCTCCCAGAGTGCTAGGATTACAGGCGTGAGCCACCGCGCCTGGCCGTGTCTTAACATTTTTACATCATCATTGATCAAAGAAACATTTAAAATTTTATGTAGTCAACAGGTCATTTTTTTTCTTTATGGCTTCTGCACTTTATATTTATTTAGTTATTTATTTTTTATTCATTTATTTATTTATTCATTTATTTTTTTCTAGTTCTTTTATAGTAACATTCCTTCACTTGTAATTCAGTCCTTTTAAGCTGGGTTTTGAGCATCTTAAGCAGGACACTTTTTTATATTTAGACAAACCAATGTCATTGCAGTCATAAAAATTCCCTGAATTTTTCCTGGTTTAGTTGTCACCAGTCTCACCCTTTTATCACTCCCTCATATGCAAAATACGGGACAGAACCTCTTATGACAGGAATATCTCAATAGAAAGGTCATATTTAAGGAATACACCCATCTTGAGCATTGACACAGGAAATTCGAATTATCCGTGATGACAAAGGCCAAACTGGTGTGTTCAGGCCCTCAGCAGACAGACCAAACAGATACAGTGCCTCCTCGGGATCTTTTCTGGGAGTCCCAATCATGCACCATTTCCACAGGCCGCAGGAAGCTCGCTCACCAGTGGGACCTCCCAGCTTGGCCCAGTTTCTTTCCTCCTTTGAAAAATTGATTACTAATACTGTTGCTTCACTGCAAAGTCATTTCTAGACTCCTTTGGGGATTCTTTCTAATCACAATCCAAATTCCTTTCTCGAGTGCATATTTGTATTCATGTATTCATTGATTTTAAAAATTACATTACTAATTACTTATAAAGGCCCTATCTGTGGTAGAAAGTTGGAATGTATTGATAGCACAAATATGGCAAAAATCCTTGACCTGATGAAGCTTTTTCCTCAATTCATTTTATGGTGTCTGGAATGCAGTGTATGTGTGTGGTGGGAGGTACATATAGAATAATGGAATGTATATAGACATAATTGATTGGAAATGTTCATTGATTTGGATGCACCTATTTTCTTCTCTCAACATAGTATTATTATTGCTATTATATGCATTTTGAAAAATTAATAGGCTTCCTTTTTCTTTTTTTTGAGACAGAGTCTCACTCTGTTGCCCAGGCTAGAGTGCCGTGGCATCAGCCTAGCTCACAGCAACCTCAAACTTCTGGGCTTAAGCAATCCTTCTGCCTCAGCCTCCCGAGTAGCTGGGACTGCAGGCATGCACCATCATGCCCGGCTAATTTTTTTCTATATGTATAATTTTAGCTGTCCAGATCATTTCTTTCTATTTTTAATAGAGACGGGGTATCTCTCTTGCTCAGGTTGGTCTCGAACTCCTGACCTCGAGTGATCCTCCCACCTCAGCCTCCCAGAGTGCTAGGATTACAGGCGTGAGCCACTGCGCCCGGCCAGGCTTCCTTTTTTAAAACAGCTTTAGGTTTGCAGATAACTTGAGCAGATAGTACAAAGAGTTCTCATATAACCTCTTTTCCATTCTCCCAGCCCCCATACACAATTTCCCCTATTAATGTTTTGCATTACAGTTGTTACAATTAATAAATCAGTACTGATACACTATCATTAACTAAAGTTTATAGTTTACATTAAAGTTCACTCTTTGTGTTGTACTGTTCTATGGGGTTAGACAAATGCATATTTTGATGTGTCTATGATTACAGCATCATACAGAATAGTTTCACTACTCTACAAATCCCTTTTGCTTTATCTATTCATGCCTCCCCACCCCAACCTCCTGGAAACCACTGATTTTTTACTGTCTCTATAGTTTTGCTTTTCAAAAAATGTCATAAAGTTGCAATCACACAGTATACAGACTTTTCAGACTGATTTATTTCACTTAGCAATATGCGTTTAAGATTCCTCCATGATTTTTTGTGGCTTGACAGCTCATTTCTTTTTATCACTGAGTAATGTTCCTCTTTATGGATGTACTACAGTTTGTTTACCCATTCACCTACTGAAGGACATCGTGGTTACTTTCAGTTTTTGACAATTATGAGTAAAGATAGTGTAACTACTCATACGCAGGTTTTTGTATATATATAAGTTTATATAAACTTATATATATATATTTTTCTCATTTGAGAAAATACCTGTGCCTGTGATTGCACATGGTAAGTATGTTTAACTGTAAGAGACTGCCCAACTATCTTTCAAAGTGGCCATATCGTTTTTTACTCCCACTAGCAATTAATGAGAGTTCTTGTTGCTCCACATCTTTGCCAGCATTTAATATTATCAGTTTTTAAGATTTTAGTCATTCTACAAAATATGTAGTGGTATATATTTATTGTTTTAATTTTGCAATTCCTTAATGACTTAATATATTCTTTTAAAATGCAGAAATTATAGAAAGGATGATGTATAAAGCTGATATTAATCATTAGCACCACATTATCAATTAAGAAGACAAACATTACATCACATCCTCTTTTTCCTACTCAAATATTTTCAATGAATCTTATCGTCTATAAAAGGATATTGTTTAATATGAATTTTAAAAACACTTTTAGTTGTCTGACCTGAATTCTGTAGCCCAAGTTACTATCTCTTACTTTCTGTTTCTGCTGAAAAGTATACTTTACTTTTTTAAATTTTTAAAATATGGGCTATATTTTCTTAAAATCCTGTTTCTTTGCACAGCTGAATCCTTCAACTAGAAATTCCCCTCTGCCCCATTCTCCTCATCCTGGCAAAATGTCCATTCTTCTGTATGTGGCTGGGCTTCCCTCTCTCTGTGGTCCTTTCTTGATTCACACAGTTGGCCAGCTCCCTGTTTAATTCTCTGCGCCCTTCCAGGTTAGTGCCTACTGAATGCATGGTAAATGCACTCTTGACTGGGGGAAAAAATGTCTGTGAAGGGGAAAATTATTTTTTATTGGCAATTCCTAAAGAGGTTTTTTTTTTTGTTTTTTTGTTTTTTTTTTTTTTTTTTTTTTTTTGCTAACTGAATGAAGTGACGGGAGTGAGAATGGAGAATGCAAATCAGAGAGGCTAATGTTAAATTTTTTGTGTTAGAAGAGGTTCTAGGAAGACAAAGATTAGATATGTGAGTGGATGAGGCTGGAGGCAAATAAGCCAGATGACTAGGGTATGTGTACTTATGGGGTGATGAGGTGGCAGGGAAGTTGGGGGGCAAGAGACAAATACCCAGCCCCTGGCAACTACATAGAAACTTGGCAGAAAGAACAACCTATATTAAGGTGATTTTAGCACATGGATGGGTAACTCATTAAGATTTTAATTTGTATATTTAGTTGCCCTCAGCTAGACTGACCCTTTGATTGTTTTTAAACGACTTACAGGGAGTGGAGGAGTTGGAGAGCTCCCACCCTGCTTGTTCATATAAAAGTGTGGGAGCACCTTGAGAGGGAGTCAGATCTCAGAGGAGACGGTTGCATGCAGAGCCTATGGAGGCTGGACCTGGGCTCCAGGATTGGCAAAGATTTCTGTACCTCAAGTATGGCACAGAAGCAGCAAAGCCACCAGGCCTGAAGGAGCTCTGGGGTTTGGGACATGAAGTATATCGTATGAGTGGTAACTAGCAGGAACCTATAACTGTTGACCAATATAGCCTCCCTGGCTGGTTGGTGTTGTATAAGACCCTGGGCCATGGCATCACTTTAGGTGTATGTGTGTGAGTGGGCAATGACCTATAACTACTGAAGTAGCATTTCCCACCAGTCCAGCAGGATGGGGTCTCAGAATCATATTTAAGTCAGTTTGAGAAAAAGAAGCAAATGCAAAACAAAATTGTCATCTGCTGTTGACATACTTGCTTACAAAGAAAATCTTAGATAATGGACAGGCAAATTATCAGAATTGATGAGTATTTAGCAAGATTTGTGATTAATATTTATAAATCAGTTGTGTTTATGCATACTAATAACAAACAAGTTGAAGTATTTTTGTATACTGTTTACAATAGAAACCAAAACATGCATGGTACCCAGGAATAAATATAATAAAATATATGCAAAACCTCATAGGGAAAGGGATAAGTTTTATTGAAAGATATTAAAGATAAAGTAAAGAAATGTAAGGAATCATGCCACATATAAGAAGATTAAATATTGTCAACATGTATTCTTTCTGATAATTTCATGTATATATTCAGTCATTTCAATCAATATCTCAACAGTATTTTTGTGAAAATTAATAAGTTGACTTTAAATTTAAATCATTTGTGGAGGAATAAAATAGTAAAGATACACTCTTCTAGATATCAAGATTTTAGTCAAGCTTTAGTAATCCAACTATAGTATTAATTAGGAGGTTTTCTATTGGTAGAAGAATAGACATATAGATTAATGAATGAGAATAAACAAGAAAGAAATAGAAGAAATCTGAACTTATGGAAACTTTTGCTATAATAGAGTAAACATTAAAAATTGGGGAAGAGGGGCAAAAATAGAGTGCTTATATAAAAATACTGTGAGAAAATAAAAAACAAAATGTGAAACAACAAAAAATTTAGAAAATATTTGAAAGAAAATATAGAAAGCTATCTTTATAATGAGCTAGGAAAAAATCAACATGCTTTTCGTACAAAGAAAAAGAATAAAATTTGTAACTTTGGATCTTCAGATTTTTGTACTACAAATTTTGTAAATAGAGTAATTATTAGATAAGCTTAATGTATTAAATCCACTTTATTAAGAGGTATTATTAACTACATATAACATCATTTAGGTTTTCTAATAAAAATTTTCTGGGACTTGGATCCTAGGATTAGTTTGAATAAAATGACCCTATAAAAATGAATCTTTATATCTGATTACATTTTTTTTAGTATTTAAAAATTAAATTTTAAAGTATTAAGTATCACTAAACCAAATTGCACTTTTAAATTTCAATACTAAATTTTGGTATCAATAACGTATTCCAGAGTACCAGTACTCTCCAAAATGATGATAAAATAAATTTGGAGGATATGAGAACTTATAATGTTTTACAGTGTATTCTTTGGGGTTTTGAAAGTAGTTGGGTTTGGCCCAACTGCCTTGTGTGCTGAAAGTTTCCACATGGAAACACAAATATTAAGTGTTCCAGAGCAACAACAACAACACTGATGTCACATTGTTAAAACATTAAACTGAAAATTCTATCACAATCGAGCAGATCTCCATGAGGTATAAGTTTATTGATTAATGACTAACTGAAATATTTGTTTTTTTTTTGCCTTTGCCTTTGGAACAACATACTGGCCACCTTGTCAAATACTCAGCAATATGTACAAGTCTGAGGTTTTGGTTTTAAATCAACTTAATTATTTTTCTTCTATTTTTCTAAGGCAGTCTTTGGTAATCGCATACTGTCTTACAGGCCTCCAGTATTTCATGGATATATGTAACCATCCTTCCCTTGGGGAGCTCTTTCTCCTAGAACTATGATCCAGAAGAGAAGCTAATTCCCATTTCCTTCCTCACTTCTTCTCACCCTCTTAGCAGAGACTGACAATAAGGAGAGGGTCACTCCTAGAGATAACATTTCAACTCTAAACAGATTCAAATCTTAAAGGAGAGAGTCTCATTCAAAACATTAATTCTATGTTTACTGTTTTTTTCTTAATCTTTTCCTTTCCTATTTAAAAATGATGAATAGATATTAATTAGATTGACTTTCAGGGAAAAATTGGTACTGTAGAATACCAGCCAGATGACTGACATTCAAATGGTTTTATGAAACCCTTTAGATAGATCTTGTAGTAACAAGCTCCTTAGGGAGCATCCTCAATTAGAGTTAAATTCTGTTACTTTGCCTAGGTCCTGCATTATTTCCAACCCTCTACATGCAGAACTTCATGCTCTCAAATTCCTCTGGGCCTTGGACTCTATTTTTATCTATTCTACAATATGGTACATGGAAAACTCATTATTTTTTTACAGGCTTCTACTGCAAGTAATCATTTTAGTGGTTTTATAGATAAAGATGCAGGGACACAATTATCTTTATAGATAAAATATCTTTTCATATTCCCAAATCTCCAAAGGGATTGATTTGTATTATTTGTTTTTTTTTTTTTTTTGGTATGTGATTGTCATCCAACTGCTCAGGATTTATGAAAACAAGACAAAATGAAACAAAACAAAACATTGTCTTCATTGACAGTAATTTGGAAGGAAATTTTCATGTTTATGTTACATTTTTGCAGAACCAAATAAGCTCATAAGCAAAAGTCATAAAATAAGCCTAATAAACCCTCATATTGATGCAAAGTTAACATTGGTCACTTGGCAATCGGATAAACATTCAGCTCACAAAACAGCATTTTGGCTGCAATCAATGCTTATGAAAACCACGAGCAGTTTGTGTAAACCCTGCTGGATTTGGCAACTCGGGGAGTCAGCTGTGATTCCTGAGCATAATAAATGCATTGGTTTGAATTCCCCTGTCTGTTGTATGTGAGGTTTGTCTGGAGCTCATTCAGATTCAAGATGCACTTTAAGATAGAATTAAGAGAGGAACTGAAGGAAAAAAAGAAATTCTTCCATTTCAAATCCTTTTATTGGAGTGTGGACCTACTAGGTGATTGATGCATTGGACATAGATAATTTTCAGAAGTGAAAATAACATTGCTTGTATAGATTCAGCTATCACCCACAGAAATGACTAAGGCCTTAACAGAATCGGCACTGGTTGTAATCGCAGTCCTTTATGAAAAAGGAATCATCTGGCCTTCTGTTTCTAAAATAGACTAAAGATTACTCATTTACTTCTCTGCAATTACAGCCATCTGATCCTTTGAAATCTTGGAAGGGGTGAGATGATGACATGACTGTAACACAAATCCATATTGAAGAGCCCGGTATTTAAAAATTCCCCATGTTCATACACCAAAGGGTTACTTATGAGCTGATGCATATATGACTGATGACCATATGGTTATCAACTTGATGTCTGGGCAGAGAGTGAAAACAGGAAATGCATTCTATTGCTAAATAGGTTTTAAATATAGGGAATATTATTTTTAAAGAAAAACCTGGGTTCCGTAGTAATCTTACCAATAGAGCATATGCAACAGTAATGAGGATTCCTTTAAGGAGGTCTGTCTAGTTAGATAAAAAGGCCATTATATTTTTACTGGGGAGAGTTAGAAAATTCCAGACAAATTGGCCAGATTTTAGCCTGAAGCTCTGAAGACAAGGAATGGTGCTGTTCTTGCTTCAGTTTCCTCACTCTCGGATCCCCCTCCTGACCTTTCTTGCCTCCCCTTAGCAGCAGAACTCCAGCGTGGTGAAGTGGAGGATGATGAAAATACGTGCCCAAGCTACAATCGCTGCTGAGATGCTTCTCTTCCAAAAGGGGTCTGAAATGTAATTCCAGACACTCTTACTTTTTAAGAAAAAATTTTAAATTAATGTATTGAACAGTAAAAAGCACTGGATTAGACCTTAGGAGACTGAGGTTCCAATATTGTCTCTGCTGCATACTCACCACTAAGCTTTCTAACTAATCTGAGCTTTCGTTTCTTGTGAAAATTGGAGATATCTCCTGGCTTCATGTCAAGAGATTGTTAAATGAGTCAATATGAGACAGGTATCCATGAATTATAAAGTTCCATATGAAATGCATTTTTATTATTGTCTGCATCTAATCACAATAGACCAACAAACACTTATCATATAATTCAGCAATGTTAAACTTCTTTTGTGCTTTTATTTTCTGCTTCCTGGAGTACCCTGACCAATTCTCCCTTCCCCATTTCATGCAACTTTTTTTTCAATCCCTTTACCCCATATAGGTCATGCAATTTTTTTAAAATTGTTTCATCCTATACCGATCACCCTTGCCCCTTTTGTGCTTCATTATTTAGTACTTGACTAAATGTTGCCTTGCATTATCCAAAAGGTTCCTTTGTCATAAATGTAGTTTCTCCAGTAATTTTGTAAATTTTCAGCTACTTCATTTCCATGCTGCCGGTATGCACGTGGACTTAAGAAGTACTGGGCAAATTTGTCTTCTCTATCAGGATGGTGTGTACAAGTTAAGCTTGGCTACTGTGATCTAGAACCCTCTGTATTGATGTTTCCATACTGTGCTAATAGGCTGTGTTTGGTTCACCATGACCCAAATATCTTTCTTCTTTGGTTGACCAGATCCTTAGATACCTTGCTTCTACCAGTAGGAACTTGAATCTTTTAACTTATTCAACTAAAAGGAATTTGAATAACTCTTTCATTAATGTGTATGCAAAATAAGCTGGAATGTCAAGAAAGAGACTCATGAGTGGGAAGTAGCTTACATAAAGAGAAAGATAAGAATGCTTGCCCCCATTACTTTTTATTCACATTTATACTATAAAATTGGATGAGGGGAATTGTCTTTGGTTATAAAAGATGATAAATTACTGGAGCAAAACAATAAAAATAAAAACAAATGAGTCCTGTGTGATTTAAGCAGCAAAATGCTGCATGAAGCACAATATTGCAGGATAGAAAGCTCTGAAAGGATTTTGTAGCATGTGTCAGTGCTGCATGTGTCAGTGCTGCAATCCTGTTTTTTTCTGATGAGCATGGTTGTGGTAACCTAGAAGTCTATATTCAAATGATTCCCTGGAAATCAAAAATGTTGAACTGAAATTACCATTTTCAGCAGGATCCCCAGGCACAAATTCTGTTCTTGCCATCTAGCAGCCGGTGTCCCTGTTCAGGCCTCTATGTAAATTTGCAAACATCACACAGTTGCCTTCTTGGGTAATTATAGAGTCTCAAAGTACTGGAAAGAGGTAGCACTTAATACATTACAGAAGCATGGTAACTTAGGCAATAAAAATACTGCTTAATGGACACCATTGTAATGGAGGCTGCACAGTAGGATGTCCATAACGATCAGAAGAGATCTAATGTACATACTTACGCCAAGTGGAAAAAGGTTGCAAACAGCAGCAAGTGAGGCAAGACCTTACAAAGAGTAAAAAACAAAGTGAACAAAACACATTCTGGACATATTCAGCCACAATTTTTTCTCTTCAAGGATGATGTAACACCATGAGTCTATTAACAAGAATCAGTTATTTGTTTTCAATTCTAGTGTTTTTTGGTTACGAACCATGAAAAAAATTATCCTTATTCAAACTCAATTTTAATTTTGGATTTTAAAACATAAATATGATTGAATATGTAAAATCCATTCCAACTGTTTAACTTTCTTTTCCATGTAGGTTCAATTTATCTTTTTTTAAAAGTGTTTTTGTTCCTCTAATCCTAAGAACTGTTCAAGAAATACTCCTACCCTTTAAGTAAAACCCATCTAAGTATTGAACATTATTTCATTATGTGGATTTGAATTTTGATGGTGGGGAATTTCCTGGTACACTGTAGTACCACCAACAGTACAATTTTGCAATGGCGAACAATAGGAATATTCAACTTCCTTTCAAAAAGCCACAAGCTGACTATGAATGCTGAGAAGTGGTTTAGTACTTTCTTCATGTTATATGAAACAAGGGTTTGTAGCAATCTCAGAAATGTATACAAAGATTTTTTTCAGTAGTGCCTTGATATTCATGTAATAAAATTAGAGTCTTTAAAAGGTCTCCAAAATTAGCTAAATTATGAATGGTTTCTAAGTGTCTTTTTTTTTAAATGAAACAACTGTCTCTTATTATAGCTATAGTTTTTGCAATAGCTAGCTTTTGTTTCAACATATTTTTTCAGTCTTTATAATTTTGTAACATCCATGTCCCTGCCTAGTCCAGTCATCAGCAGTAGGAATTCCATTTAATGGCCAAATAACACTAACCCATGTTTTCTCACTTCAAACTACAAAAAATTCCAGTCAACTACAGTGTAATATATGGTAGTACCCCACAATGTTAACATGGTCTGCAAATAAGTACTGCTACCACACTTATCCCACCAGCTATATTCTCCACACTGTATTGTCAAAATATAATTTCAAAACTTTGCTTCTGCTACAAAAGTTTGAAGTCATATTTTACTGCCTTCCAAAAGGCTTCTCCAGGCATCTACATTGTCCATCCATATTGTTTTACCTCAAATGCAGGCACAAGTTCTTCTTTAATTTTCTAAAGCATGGTTAACTATAAGATATAACATTTTTAACAGTTGTATTGAGATACAATTCATATACCATACAATTCATACATTTGAAGCTCAGAGTTTTAGAACATTTACAGAGTTGTACAATCATCATCACAATTTAATTTTAGAATATTTTCATTACCCTAAAAAAGACATTCCCCATTCATACCCTCAGCCCTAGGCGAATACTAATCTACTTTTGGTCTCTATGTATTTTCCTTTTCTAGACATTTTATATAGATAGAATCATAAAATATATGCTCTTTTATGTCTGGCTTTTTATACTTAGGAGAATGTTTTTAAGGTTCATCTATGTTGTAACATATATCAGTATTTTGTTCTTAATATCACTGAAGAGCATTTCACTGTATTGACACACCACATTTTGTTTATCAATTCACAGGATGTAACATTTTATAAATGTTATTGAAGGTGAACTTCCACTTATGGCATGCCAGAGTAACAGTACCAAACTTGCCTCCCCACTGCAAACAATTGGAAAACAGGGCAAAACTGAAACTACTGCATTTATACAACAGGCTCCTAGGACTACCATACCCAAGAGAAAAGAAAAAGTAATAAGGTGAGCTCTGTGATGACCTTGGCTTTCTATCTGGAGGCATTTTTCAGATTTGATCAACTGAGGGGAACTCAAACTCAGCACAGTGGTCTCTCTGCGTTGAAAAAATAGAGAACATAGTAAAGGGAGGCTGAAGCAGCTGGACTTTTTAGGGAAAAGTACTAGAAAGAAGAAGGCTATGTAGAAAAAAAGCTTCAGTAATCTTCCTAAAGATTCCCTTGAATAGTTTGCCAAAGAGTAAGCCTTAAAATTCTATGAGTTAAGGCAAAAAAGTACCTGGAAGCTGTAAATGGAAAATTTCTTAGAGTTCATACAGGATTGGAATATGTTTAAATTCTTACCAGAGTTGAGAAAATTCATTAAACACAACGTATACTAAGTACAGACCCCAAAAGGCCATGCCTTAGGAGTAAGGCTAAACTAGCCCTCATGTAAAGAGTATTCTGGACCCTCCCTAACAAAGCTAAAAAACAAGCCTTGAAAATATCTTTTTGATCTAAAAGTATATTAACTGCCAGTTCAAACAAAATTGAACATTATTTAAGGAAATTATTTAACTGAATCTAGACACTCATCAGTGAAAATCACAATGACAAACATCCAAGTAATAATTACTAGATACATAAAGGAGAAAAATGCGACTTATAACCAAGAGAAAAATCAGTCAATAGAAACAGAACTAGGAATGTCAGATATGATGAAATTATTACAAAAGAACTTTAAAATAGTTATTGGAAATAAGCTCAATGATTTAGAGAAAACTAAATGGATGGACTAAATAGTAGATAGACACTATGGAAAAAAATCTTTGGTAAATTCAAAGCATGAAAATAGAAAGTGTACAACTGAAGCACAGAGATGAAAAATATTTAAAAAATAGCCTCAATGATCTGTGTGACAGCATTAAACTGTCTAAAAGCTGTATAGTTGCGATCTTTCTGGAAGGAGCAGTCAGAATCATATTTGAAGAAATAATTGTCAAAAATTTTCAAGTTCAATGAAAATTATAAACCACCAATCAAGGAAACTCAAAGAAGCCCAAAAAGGGTAAACACAAAACAAACAAATGAAAGTATGTAACAATTAAATTGCTGAAAAACAGCAATAAAGAGAAAGTCTCAAAAGTAGCCAGAGACAAAAGGCACATGACATGTAAGGGAGAAAGAAGTAATTTCCTTAAAAGAAGCATTGAAAGAAATAGTCTG
Source organism: Eulemur rufifrons (assembly GCF_041146395.1). NCBI lineage: Eukaryota > Metazoa > Chordata > Mammalia > Primates > Lemuridae > Eulemur > Eulemur rufifrons. The sequence continues at coordinate 65,928,156 of NC_090997.1, read as the reverse complement.
ATATCTGAGAACAAATGGTGTAAGCTCTAAGACAACAGAACCATATCTTTAAAATTGTATAAAGAAAAAAAAAGTCAGCCTAGAATTCTGTCATCAGCAAAACCATCCTTCAAGGGAAAAAAAAAAAAAGATAATTTTAGGCAAATAAAATTTGTGAAAATTTGTCACTAAGAAACCTATTCTACAAGCAAAGAAATTCTTCAGATGGAAGAAATGATACCAAATAAAAACTTGGATCTACACAGAAGAATGAAGTGTGCCCAAAATGGTTAATATATGAATTCTTATAAAATATTTTCCTAATTTAAAACATTTTTTAACAGATAATTGAGTGCTTAAAGAAAATAGTGGCAATGGACTTAAGATTTCAAAGTATAGTTAGAAGTATAATTTATGACAACACTAGCAAAAAGAATGGGGGAGTATATATGGTTCTTACATGTGCAGTAGCAAAATATAATATGAAGATAGGCTGTGAAAAGTTATAGATGTATATTGTATACCCTAAAGCAATTACAAATCAATCAATCAATCCAAAAAGTGTGTCAATAAGCCATTAATGAAGGTAAAATTAAATAATAAATGTGCTGAATTAACCAAAAAATGACAGAAAAGAGGAAGAGAGGAACAAAGAGCACATGAAGGAAATAATAAACATCTAGCAAGATGTTAGCATTTAATCCAACCTTATTAATAATTATATTAAATGTAAATGGTCTAATTACTCAATTAAAAGGCACAACTTATCAAATTGGATATAAAATAAGATCTACTTACAGGCTGTCTACAAGAAATACACTTTAAATATAAAGCCACAAATAAGTTAAAAATAAAAGAATGGGAAAAGGTACATCATACAAACACTAACCAAAAGAAAGATGGAGTAACTATATTAATATCAGACAAAAGAGACTTCAGAACAAGGAATATTTCCAATAATAGAGAAAATACCCTCATGATAAAAGCTAACCTACAAAAAGTATAGCTATCCTAAATATGTATTCACCTAACTACAGATCTTAAAAATTTATGTAGCAAAACTGACAGAATTGAAAGGAAAAAGAGACAAATCCATAATTATAGTTATAGGTTTCCATACTCTTTTCTCAAAAATTGATCAATTAGTAGACTGAAAAATCAGGAAGGATATTGTGAACAATACTATAAATCAATTTGATGAGCTGACCTCTCTCAAATGCCAAACAGCATAGTAAGACATACTTTTTCAGAGCCCAAGGAAAATTCACCAAGATAGTCCATGTCCTGAAACAAGACTCAATAAATTTAAAATGTTGAAAAACAGAGAGAGTATGCTTTCTAATCATAATGGAATTAAATTGGAACTATATAATAATAGAAATACATCCAGAAAATTTATAAATAAGCAGAGATTAAAGAACACTCTTCTAAATAATACATAATTGAAAAAGAAAACAACAAGGGAAATTAAAAAGATTTTGAAGTTAATGATAGTGAAAATATAAGATACGAAAATATAGGGGAGAAAGCTAAAGCTATGCTTGAATGGAAATTTATAAATTTACATGCTAGTGATATTCATCTTAGAAAAGAAGAGAGATCTAAAAATCAATGACCTAAGTTTCCACCTCAGGAAACCAGAAAAAGAGCAAAAATTGAACCTAAATTAAATTTTAAAAATGAAATACAAAGATAAAAGCAGAAATCAGTAAAATAGAAAGTGAAAAATAATAAATAATATCAATAAATCCAAAAGCTATCTATTTAAAAAGATCAATAACATTGGTAAGCATCCAGCTTGACTCAAAGATACAAATAGAGAGTATATATAAATTACCAAGATCAGGTATGAAAGAGGGGATGTTCCTACTGATTCTGCATATGCTTAAAGTTGATACAGAAATACTGTGAATAACTTTATGCTAATACATTTGACAGCTTACATGAAATTAACAAATGCCTTTAAAGTTACAAATTATAAAAGCTATTCAAGAAAAAATAGAAAATCTGAATAGTGTTTACCAACTGAAAATTTTTAATTTGTCTAAGGAAAATCTCCATAAAGAACATCTTGGGAACAGGTAACCTTACTGCGGAATTCTATCTAATATTAACGAAAAGAAATATCAATTCTATGTAATTTACTTTTGGAAAATAGAAAAGGGATACTTCCTAATTAGCTCTTTATATGAGGCTAGCATGTCTTTGATACCAAGATCAGACCTATACATTACGAGAAAATAAGCTATCAATTAATATTCCTTATGAACACAGGGAAAAAAGTCTTTGATAGTAACACAGTTAATCCAACAACATATAAAAATAGTAGGGCCAGGTGTGGTGGCTCGCGCCTGTAATCCTAGCACTCTGGGAGACCGAGGCGGAAGGATTGCTTGAGGAGAGGAGTTTGAGACCAGCCTGAGCTAGAGTGAAACCCCTGTCTGTACCAAAAACAGAAAAAATTAGCTGGGTGCGGTATCATGCCCCTATAGTCCCAGCTACTTGGGAGGCTGAGGCAGGAGGATGGCTTGAATCCAGGAATTTGAGGTTGCAGTGAGCTATGATAACACCACTGTATTCTACCCAGGCCTACAGAGAGAGACTCTGTCTCTAATAATACTAAGTCATAACAAAGTCTGACTTATCCCTAGATTACACAGCTGAGTTAACATTTAAAAATCACTCTGTAATTAATCTATAAACAGAATAAAGAAGAAAAACCGTATGATCATCTTAGTAGATGCAGAAAGAACATCGGACAAAATTCAAAACCCATTCATGATAAAAATTTTTGAACAAGTTAGGAATAGAATAAAATTTCCTCACTCTTATAAAGGGCACTTAAAAATAATATCAGTGAACAACATACCTAACGATGGAAACTTGAATACTTTCCCTCTAAAATTGAGACCCAGTGAAAGAATGTCTGCTCTCATCACTTCTATTTAGCATTATACTTATGTTTCTAGCCAGAAGAATAAGGTAACTAAAATAAAAGACATACAGATTTGAAAAGAAAAAGTAATACTGTCTTTATTGCTAGACAACATGAACATGTATGAAGAACATCTGAGGAATCTACAAAAAAACTGCTAGAATTAATAAGGAAATGTAGCAAGGTCTCAGCATACAAGGTCAGTAAACCAAACATAAAAATGAATTGAACTTCTAAATATTGGCATTGAACAACTGCAAAACAATTTTTAAAATATTTTATTGTTAATAGCATCAAAAACATGAGATATTTAGTGATGAATTTAATAAAGTAGGTGATAAACCTGTACACTGAAAACTATAAAACATTACTGAGAGAAATTAATGGAAACCTAAATAAATGAAGAGATTGACATATTCATAGTTCGGAAGACTTATATTAAGATGTAAATTCTTCCTAAACTCATCTATAGAATTAACACAATTAAAATCAAAACTCCAACAGAATTTTTTTTTTTTATTATTAGACATTTACAGACTAATTTGCAAATGTATTTGGAACTGCATTGTTAACCGTTTTGCTCTATGGCCTCCCTAAAGCTGGCACATGCAGAGAGCTTCTCCAGCCAAAGGAAATCTCCCTGCCCTCAGTACAGCCACCCTCAACTAGGTATTAACAGGGTAGCAATCCTCTGATGAAATTAATCCACATGAATGGTGAAAGACAGAGATTCACAAGGATGCCAGATATATTTACATTTTGTAATGAGATAAATTGGCAGAATTTTAAAAATGTAGCAGACTGACTTAAAAATGCTGGTGGTGTGCGTATGATCTGTTTGCCCAGGGAGGTGCCACCATCTCCTAAGGCCATCGCAGGTAGAGAGTGTGCCACAAGGGCAACCCCTCTGCCTGCATTTCACATGTTTCACAGCAACTTTGCTTTCCCCTGAGACCACAGATGTTCTAAAAGCTTCAACAAAATGTCTTTTCACAATGTCTCCCTCTGCACTAGTGGCTGTGTATGAGGATTGTAAGAGGGATATTTGTAAGAGGAAGAACTGCTTACATTACAAAAATTTTTCTACAATATTTCATCATTAATAACTGTGTGTTTTTCCTACAACAATAACTGCTTATAAAAAGGCAGACTTCATTAACATTCCTCAGTCCTGCTGAGTCTCCCCTACAGCTCTCAGCAGTCACTCACATTTCCAAAAAGCAGGAAGGTCAAAATTCTGCATCTCCATGTGTCAGAATCACTTCATGACTTCAACTTATATTCAGACCACATGGGTCTCCATTCTTGCTTCGGAAACAGAAACCCAGCAAGGATTTACTCTCTGGTTAGAACAGCCGTGTTGTTAGAACAATGAATATTAAATCTTCAGTCATTCGATCAAATTAAAAGGGTTTGTGTCCTGAAGAACTAGACAGACAATGCACCAAGATGTCATTGTGGGCATGATTTAATTATGTAATTTATAATTTATGATATATATTCAACCTAATTAAAAAGGTTTCTAGACAAATTATGTTAAGGAAACTTCTTAAGGAAATGAAATTGAATATATAAGTCAATGGTGAAAGCTCAGAAGAGCCCCAATTATTTTAATTTTTTTAAATTTTAGAATAATTTGGATTCAAAGAAAAATTATGAAGACAGTGGAGAGTTCAGATATACCCTGTACCTAGTTTCCCCTATTATTAGCATTTGCATTAGTATGGTATGTTTGTTACAATTAATGCACCTTATTATTAACTAAGGTCTATACTTTGGTCAGATTTCCTTGCTTATACTTAATGTCCTTTTCTGTTCCAGGATCCTATCCCAAATACTATGCTACATTTAGTTGTTCTGTTTTCTTATGCTCTTCTCTGACAGTTTCTCAGACTTTCCTTGTTTTTGATGACCTTGACAGTTTTGAGGAGTACTGGTTAGGTATTCCCCAAGTGGGATTTTTCTGATTTTTTTTTTTTTTGTGATTAGACTGAGCTTGTGGGTTTGGGGGAGGAAGACTACAGTGATAGAGTGCTATTCTCATCACATCATACCAAGGGTACACGCTAGCAAGATGACTTACCACCTTGGAGGTTAACTTCGATGACCTGTTTCAGGCAATGTTTTTTAGGTTTCTTAATTGTAAAGTTACTCCATACTGTAACCTTTGGAAGAAGTATCCCTTTCCATACTGTGCTCTTTGTAAGGAAGTTGACTATGTGCAGCCCACACTTAAGGAGTGGGGAGTTATGCTCCACCTCCTTGAAGGCAGACTACCTATATTATATTGGGAATTCTTTTGAATTGCGGAGAATCAGAAATTGTGTCTTCTTTCTCATTTATTTGTTCAGTCTTTTATTTATTTCAGTATGGACTCATGCCTATTTATTTTATACTTTGGGTTATAATCAAATACTACCTTATTTATTTTGTTGCTTTTGAGCAACAAATTGTTCCAGCTTTGGCCTTTGAGAGCTCTTGCAGTTGTCTCCCGTGTCCCTTTGACATATCCACATCCTCATTGTTTGTTTTTGTTTTTATTTCATCTTATATATTGCCTGCCCCGGCCCTAGCATCAGCCATTTCTCTGAGAACCTCTGGTTTACTTTATTGGACAATGTTTTTAGAAACTACGATCAATCTGGGTGCTGGGAAGATTGCTCCAATTTTTGTAATACTAATTTTCTCCATGTGACTAAAAGGACTCTGTACACTTCTGTTTTACCAGTGGATTCCAGGATCATTTAAAAATGTTTTGAATATGGCAGTTAAAAGAGAGTTCCAGACTAGTAATATCCCATTATTTCCAATGAATGATAAAATTTATCCAATATCAGCCTCGTTTTGGTCACATTTTTATTCTTATATGATTGATGCGAACAGTGAAACATGAAGCTTAAATGTACACAGATTATAGAAATGAGCATTGATCACACCTTAGAACAGTGCTTCTCAGAGTTTAACGTGAATACTAGTCATCTGGAGTTCATTTAACATGCAGTTTCTCCTGCAGTGGATCTGCAATAGGACTAGAGATTCATTATTCTTTATAAACTTCCTGGTGATACCACAGTTTTGATAGCAAGCTCTTAGAGCAGGGGTTGGCAGATTTTATTATGTAAAGGGCCAGATAATAAGTATTTTAGGGTTTGCGAGTGATGGGTCTCTGTGATGACTATTCAATGCAACTGTTGTAGCACTGTAGGTGATCCACAAAGAATAAGCATGGCTGTGTTCTGATAAAACCTTATTTATGGACGCTGACATTTTAATGTCATATGCTTTTATGTGCCGCCAAATATTAAGGTAAAAGCCATTTTAGCTCTAGGGCCATACAAAACAAATGGCAGGCCATAGTTTGCCGATCCTTTGGAACAACGGCTCCAAAACCTGGTCGCGTGTCAATATCTCCTATAAGGTGGTTTAAAGCACAGTTGCGCAGATTCCATTCCAGAGATGTGCCACAGCATCTGTACTTTCCAAAGCTCCATAGGTGATTTTGAGTTACAGCCAAGTTTGAGAGCCACTGCTACAGAGGGCCTTGCCTAGCTTGCTCACCAGTTGTAGCCATCCTCTCTGCTTGCATACTTCTAGTGAAAGGAAGCTCACTACCTGACAATAGACCATTCCATTTATGGACACTTCTAATAATTGTGAGGGTTTTTTTTTTTTTTTCATACTGTTATGCCTAAATTTGCCTTTTTGTATTATAGCTTCTACTTAATAGCTCCCTCTTCTTCCAAAGCCATAGGGAGTACATCTAATCCTACTTCTTTGTAATGCGTTTAAATTATTTGAAGCCTGCTATCATCATACTGTCTTCAAATCTTAAATCTTCTCTTTTGCAGACTGAACATTCTCATATCCTTTTAAAAAATTGTATACAATGTATTTCTAGCTTTCTGTTACTCAGGGCCCAGTCCTCTGGACACACTTTGTGTTCCACTTTGCCTTGTCATTTATTGTAACCAGTACAGCTTTGATATGTCTCTGCAAAATTCCCAGAGACTATTGGCTCCATTGGTTTGATGTCTCTACTTCCAATAAGGCCACCTAAAATTACTTTAGTTCTTTTTCTTTTGGCAGTCAGTTCACATTGCTGATTTATATTGAGCTTGTTAGCAATCAAAGTTTCCAAGACTTTTTCAATGGGACTGACATTTAATCAGGTCTCTTTTATTCTCTACCTACACAGAGATGTTCTGAATGCCTCTGCTACAGTCTATGTTTATCCCTATGAGATTTCTCCTTATATTTTTTGTTCACCACCTTTGCCATTTAAAAAAATTCTTATTTGTCATCTGTGTTAAATTGTTGTAGTAATGGCTTCCAATTTATTTATATTTCCCTTAATCCCTGGACTTTCCTACTCCCTAACCTCCTGACTCTGGGCTTGGCCTTGTGACTCATTTTAGTGAATGGAATAAGAGTAAAATTAACACAGCAGAGAGCTGAGAAGTGATTGCAGTGGGGACTCATCTTCTCTTTAGCTGCTCTTGGAACCACAAAATCACCAGGTAAATCAGCCCAAGCTAGCCCGCTGGAGGATAAAAGGTCCTGTGGAAAACTGGGGCACCTCATCCCACAGTCAGCCAGCCAAACCAACTTGCCCTTGACCGTGGACACATAACGGAGCCTCAGCCAAGATATGCTAAGCCCAGGCCAGGTCAGCAGAACTGCCCAGCTAAACCCAGTTCAAAACATTAATCCTTAGCATTGTGAGCTAATCAATGCCTGTTGTTTTAGGCCACAAAGTTTTGGGATAATTTTTTTATATAGCAAAAGCTAGTCTATAGCACATCTAACATAACAGCTATACTTTTCATATTACTCACAAATACGGTGTGTTCCTATCTCCAAATTATTGAATGGATTCTAACCAAATAAAGAGCTCTGAGGTACAGCTCTAATGTTGACATTGGCCAAGCCTCTTTGTTCAACCAGCTATTAAATACTCTACCTTACATGCATCCCAAAATTGCAAGGGAAAAATTGCACTGGAAGAAAAGATAGAATTAGATTGTAATTTTAACATCTTTCTGCCTTCTGATTAGTCTGGAGGATTATGCTCCACTTTCTAATGTCACAGTATTATTGCTCAGAATGTTTAAAATATCTGCAAATAAATTATCTTCATGAAAAAGTTAAATCTTTTTTGAGAAAAGTAGTCGAATTGTTCCACATAACAGAAACAAAAAGACAGAAACTACTAGACGGTTGAAAAATTCCTTCAAATGTTCTCATACTGATGAATGGTATAAGCTTTCTAAATGCAATGTGGAGGGTTTCTTTTTCTTTTTCATTTTAATCCATACATTTGTTTTTCTCCTGAGGCCCCTAACTATTGTCTTCAGTCTGAAATAGAAACGCTGAAATCTTGAGTGTAAGGGGTGGGGAAAAGACATTTCCTGCATTATTAGTAGCAGGAAATACCAGAAATCTCATCCAAAATATTCTCTTACCTACAGATTTCATTTTGTTTCACTTATTATTTTTATTTTTAAAAAACAGCATCGTATCTGCTTCAGTGCATTTTTTTTCCTTTTATACTCAGTATAATCACTACTCTTATAAATTAATAAAACCTTAGAACAACTTTGAGATAATCAGAGACAGCAAACCATTCTTTCTTATGATAAGAAAGAATAAGGTTGTCAAAGGAAGACTCCATGGGGAGTCAGACAGTCCTGGTGGGATTGCCTCATGTACCAGTTACTAGCTCCGTGACTTTGGCCAGTTTATCTTTCAGAATTTTTGTTTCTTTATATATAATGGAGATGATAATATCTAACTTATTGGATTATAGTGAAGACTAAATGAGGTATGTGTAATGCATCCAGTACATTGTGATCAATCAATAAGTAATGCTATTGTAAAACTAATAAGAATAGAAAATATTTAATAAGCAATTATATTGAACAAGGAACTATGCTAAGTGGCTGGCTTACACGTTGTGGTAAATCATGGCATCAGGAACCAAGGCTCCTTATATTTTGTTGCCTGCCATATGATGGCTGCTGGGAATCCAATTATAACATCTTTGTCCATAATGGCAACTAAATAAGGGGGTACCTTTTTCCCCCTTTAAGAACATTTCTATCTTCCTTCATACATAGGCTTCCTATCTAGGTGGCCACACCTAGCTGTAAAGGAGGTTAGGAAATGTAGTCTTTATTCTGTGTAGCCACATACCCAGTTAAAAATTGGTAATTCCATCAGAGAGGAGAATGAATATTGGGGGGATAAAATAGGATTCTCTGCTACAGATGTGTTATATATGAATTCTTCAATGCTTGGGTGTATGGGTTTTTTAAACACATTCTTTCATTTTAGTAGGTGAGGCAGAAGCAAAAGGAAGGAAGGACACCACTGAAAAATTCTACCCCATTCCAAATTTTGTCTTAGGCTATCCCAGAGGAGATGTCTGATTAGAAAATGATTTTCTTGGCAGCCTGAATGTTAATACACTCTATTGATTCTCTCCTTCTCTTCCTTCCTTCCCTTCCTTCCCTCCTTCCCTCCCTCCCTCCTTCCTTCCTTCCTTCCCTCTTTCCTTTCTCTTCTAAATGAGGACAAGAATTAACTTCTAAATATACCAACACTTTCATGAAGTCCAAGTAATTTACTGTTTCATTCTAGAGCCTACAAAAATTTTGACTTTGTGAATATAAACACGTTATCCATCTGTAAGAAGCAAAACTAAATTAAATCTTCAGGTAAATAGATTTGAAAGGCAGCCTCAGGGGAGATTGGAGGAAATGACATAATAACTAATTTCTACTTTCATTAAAAGCCATGCTTAAAATATCTTAATTCACTTTTACATCTGTCTTTTTCTTCCCAAATCTTCATATTTTGTTCCCTGAAACTTTCTAATTTCCTGATCTCAGGATTTAATTTTCCCATCTTGGTTTATTACTTTTGTAATACTGGGTAGTAAATACTACAGACACGGTATTCTAGTAACAAGAGTTCACACATTAATTTATAAGAATGACTGTCTTAAGAATTCATATTATGTGTTATAAATATCTGTATTAGTTTTCTAGGACTGCCATAGCAAATTATAATACCATAAACTTGTTGGCTTAAAACAACAGAAATTTCTTCTGGAGGCCAAAAGTTCAAAATCAAGGTGTTGGCGGGGTTATTCTGGAGATTCTGAGGGAGAATCCATTCCGTGCCTCTTCCCTAGTTTTCAGTGGCTGCTAAGAAGCCTTGGTGTTCCTCAGCTCATGGCTACATCACTCCGATCTCTGTTTCCATCTTTGCATTGTCTTCTCTCTGAAGTCAGGATATTTGTGATGGCATTTAGAAGCCCCCTGGATAATCCAGACTCCGCTCATCTCAACATCCTTAATTTAATTACACTCACAAATAGGGTAACATTTATGAGTTTCAGGGATGAGGACTTGACATCTTTGGTGGCTATCATTTAACCTGCTACAGTACTTTCTACGTGTTGTTTAAACCTTACTGTTTTGTGATATTAAAATACTCAATAGTAATAGAGTTCAGCTCTTTATCCTGAATGTAACAAGATTTACGTTTGGTAGACTTTGTCACTTTAAGAGAATTAAATAAAATGTGTTTTTTAAAGAATAAATAAAATCTTTTGTGGGGAGTCACCTTATTTGTATTTCATCTGACAGCTAGTTCTGGGAGTAGAAAAAGAGTCCCAAGTAACTGATCTGGAAGACCATAAGCTTTCATCACCTTGATTGTCTTTTACTTTCTCTCGCAAGTAGTTTAGCAAAGTTTAGGGCATTGGAAATAACAAAAAGTGGTAAAGGTCATATTGTCAAGGACTTCATAGTCTTCACAAGGTGTTCACCAGCCTTGGGTAAATTACTCAGCCTCTCTTGCTTGCTGAAAATGTAAACCTCTCCCCCTTAAATTCAAGGACACTTTTCTTTGCTAGGAGAGACTAGTATTTATTCATAAACATGTATGTCATCAGTGAGCACTAAAGAAGTCCTTATACACACTATCTGCAAATAGGAATCAGTTCCTGGGGTGGAGTATGGGAAGAGTGGTGAATTCTCTGAAGCAATCATGTATTTTAATATGAAGGTAACAAATTTAAATTCAATTCAATTATAATTGTTTTCAAATAGCAGGCTATTTAAATTTGCTTTAGTTTTTCCCTATTGGTTTATATGCATAGACTCAGCTGATGTATAATTTTATATTGATGAATATTTTGACTGCAAAGTCTCTGGGAGGTAGCAAAGAAGGTTCTTCAATTATTCTTCTTTCAATTCAAGTATTTGTTAATTTTTTCTATGGCTTTTTTAATCAAAATGTCTCTATTCCTATTCAAAAGCAATGGTGAAGATAGTAGTTTTTGAACAGGAATTATTGTTTTTGTGGCAGCAATTTCTGTTGATTAGACAAAGACAAGAAGATGCAAAGAGTTCAATGAAAAAGATTTGGTAATTCAGGCACAAGATAGCCCAGGATGAACCGGTCTTTTCATCATAAATTGAGAGTAAAGCGCGAATTTTAGAGATAAAGTGGAAGAAAAATGAAATACGCTGAACACCTGTGATAAGGGTAAAGAGAAATTACATTGTGGGAGGGATAAATTCATATGTAGTTCTTTTTTTAGTTCGTTTGTCATGTCATGGGCCAGACTTGATTTTTGTCTCTATTCCAAGCTGCTTAGAATAGTCAAATTTAATGGCTCTTCACAGTATTATTTTTTCCTCCAAACAACGTAGTGGAAATAACTCACCTTGATAAGAGCAGCAGTTAACAGCATTACCTCTTAAGAGTTAAATCCAGCAATATTTACTATTTCAATGATCTTCCATAAATAGATTTCCTTAACGATCATAAAAGAAAGATAATAATGGGTGAATTTGAATGGATAAAATGTTACTAATTCTTACCCTTAAAGACTGATTTTCTGTGATTCAGATTTGAAGTGAAACCGGTGTTATTAGCCATAAAGAGTCTGGGTATCTGCTTGGCAATGGGAGCAACATCTCACATTGTGCTTTCCTGAGAGGAGATAGCAATTCATGACTGGGGCGGCACATAAATAACTTATTTACACAGTATCCCCTCTTGTTGCCCAGTTATTTTCACACATTCCATATTTCTCATAGTACTGTAAGATATTCCATTTTCTGGTTTGCCTTCATGTCAAAGGAAGGCCTGGTGAATCGATTTAGTTATTCTGCTAACAACCTCCTTTCAGAAGATCTATTTGAAAATGGAATTCCCATATACAGCAATTCACCAGACTGGCCTGGACACTGATACTGTCTTTACTTCCAAAGAACAGGTGGAAGTGATTTATGAGGAAAGCATCTTGTTTTATACTCTGTCCTTTGGCAGTCAACGTGCCATCAGATTAAGAGAGAACTACCATGGCCTCTTTCAGCAGCAAATTATTCTAAAGTGTAGGGCTCAGAACACTAACATAAGAATCTGGACTTTTGGGTTTTAATTCTGACTCTGTTATTAATTAACTGTGATACTAGGCAAATTATTTTCTTTTTTATATTGTACTTACAAAATGGGGATAATTAATATAGCTTAATTACTTTACAGAGTAGATGGGAAGACCATATATGTATGTTTGTAAATGTGTGTTTATAAGCACTTTGAAATCATAAGAATTTATATAACAACATTTTTAAAACATTAATGAGAATGATTCAGTACTTGTTTGGGGAGAAATATATACGTGTGCGTGCACACACACACATATACCATATCTATATCAAGACACATATATGGGAACAGTGTTTATATTTCTTTCTCTTGGCCTCTGCTCCATGCACATAAGGCTATGACTTCATTTAAGCAGTTCCATCTGGACAAAAAGTAAAGAAAAGCTGAGGAAGTAATATGCCTTCTCAATCTTCCAGACCACATCTCCCTAGAGTTCAAGGTTTGGTATGCCTGGGAGTAGTTTACAACATTCTATACTTAAAAAAAAAAAATCCTTCCTGTAACAATACAAATTCCTCTGGAAAAGGCATCCAGAGCCAATATTCAGCATGTTTGGACAAACACCTAACATACATCTCTATTACTGGAGTGGCCAGCAGGAACTCTGTTCTGCTGGAACATTTATGAAAAACACGTGCAAAGAAGATGCTAATTGCAGAGCACTCATGCAGCGGTGAAACTTTGAATTCATTTCCCCCACATTAGACACTGAGAAGCAGTAAAATAAGTATAGCTCATGGGCCCTCTAGGCATAAATTTTACCTATATTGGATGCAAAGTAAATTTCCAGCAGAAATGGCCTCCCTCTTTTGGTGGTCTCCTCTAATGAGTAAGCTTTTTTTTGCTGCACTCTGAGCAGTGTTAGATTCCTTTCTGAAGGGTGTTTTTTTTTTTTTTTTTTTTTTTTTTTTTCCTGAACATTACTTGTATCTATAGTACTTTAAAACATCTCAAATGGAAAGTGAGACTTTTGTCAATCATCCAGATATGTGAGCTGCAGGATGCTAGGTGTTGTTTTGGATAGCTTGTACATGATGTGAACAGTAAACACATATACATACATAAGCACATCTATTGCATGATGAAGAGGAGAGAAAACAAATAGAAAAGAAGAAAGAAAATGAGAGAAAGGAAAGGAGAAAATTTTGAGTCATCATCAAGTGACTCAAAATGGCTTTCTGTGGAGTCCAAGCCACCTGTGCCTGGTGTTGACTGGGTCTCACACAGATCTGTGAAAATGGCCCGGGCTCTAGAATGCCACTCTGTTACTATCCACCCACCAAGGGTCTATAAACTATGTTTACAATTTAATAAGTAAATAGGGAATAAAGCTAAAATTCTTAAATGCAGCATTTCTTCCCCTGCTAACACACACCAGGACTAACACTGTTTCATAACTGGAAATGTGTACATCAAACAAAGATTAGGGGACTCAGGTGGAAGGAAATGGTGCTAGCCATTAGAGAAAAGAAACTGTAATGTGAATATTGTTAAGTATGATGATGAACATTTTAAATGTTCAAAAATGATGGAAAATTCTCTAAAAGGCCAGTAACATTTTTCTTCATATAATTTTATCTTTTAATGTGAAATTTTTTTGAATCCCATTTTTTGACAATAGGCTAGACATACATATGGTGTCAAAATTTCATTCCAGGATAAATTTCCTAACTGATTAGTAATTTGCATTCTATATGTTTTCCGATAAAAATGTAAATTTTAAAACATGCTTGAATTCTCTTAACTATTCTTATTTTTGTGAAGAATCTCATCCTGAAGTTCCTAAGGTTCGATCATTCACAACATTCTGTAGAATAGTTTTTTGGTTAATTATACTATAAATGCCTGTATGGTTAGAATAGTATAGATAGAAAATAAAAATAATGCATATTTTAGTTTTCATCTTGAAAGCTTTACATCTCTTTTTTCAGTCACTAACAACTGCTATAGCAAGTACTAATCTTAAGTTACAAACTCTTAGTTTTTCTATAATTGAATGGCATCTTTGTTTTGAATTATTACTTCATCCTGCCAGGTAGTGGACATATTTTCTAAAGTTGCACCTCCGCTATGAGAGGCTCACAAGGTACCAAGATATTACAAATTGACCTGCTTTTGTTGTAGATAATGATAGCCTTCCAAGAAATTTTAATTCCAAGGTTAAAATGAAAGTAAGCCTCAGACCAAATATTTTATACACACACATACATACACACACACACAAACACACACACACAAAGAAGGGGGGGGGAGAGAGAGAGAGAGACTAAACAAACCTTTATTAGTAAGCAGATGTAAAGAGTACATAAACCCTTCTATGATCACCACAAAGTCCCAGTTCTCAGTTCTTTATTCTTTAATGTGTTCTAATTACTACCTTACATGAAAGGTTCCCTCAAAGCAGATGTGATTTTTCAGAGGCAGAATTCCATGATCTTTTCCATTGGCAACAGATGTCAAGAATTGTGAAGGATCTGAAATTTATCCTAATTGCAAGTTCACTTACTAACCTACCACTGTTTTAAGAATACTGGCAGAAGACATGAGACTCTCAGATCAGAGACAAAGGATAGTATATTACTCACAACAATAGTATTAGCCAGAGTATTAGCATTTACCGGTTTTCTGATCCCCTGTTCCCAAAGGGTGACACATAGAGGACCAGATAATACCTGCAATACTCCATCAGGTACATTATAGGAGAGTAAACCTGAACTAGGGAACTTTGAATCTTTTATACTGAAAAGTAAGCCTGACTGCTTTATGCTATGGAGACACATACTATCTTTATCTTTCAAAACTTTGCAAGCCAAGGATTAGCAAACATTTTTTTGTAAAAGGCCAGATAGTAAGTATTTTAGGCTTCGTGGGCCAAATATAGCCCCTGTGGCATATGCTTCTTTATATTTTGTTTGTTTTACAAGTAGTTAACCACTTAAAAACCACTTTTTGTTGACATACCATATAAAAACAGGCCACAGGTGGAATTGGGCCTACTGGCCATTTTTGCCAACTCCTGCTATAAATAAACCTGCCAATTGCTCAAGGGGGAAACACCATCTCTATCTTCCAAGGCCATCCAAAATACAGTCATCCTTGACAAGGTAGTCCAGAGTAAGCACAGTCAGTGCCTCTGCTCAAAGATGTGCAGAAGCCTGAAACACTCATGGAAAATTCTCTCTCAATAATGACCACCTCTCATTGCTAGACTGTCTTAGCTTCTGGTGGATTTTCCTATGAGTATGCCAATGTTATCAGCAACTCTGATTAATCTGACATATAGGAGTTGGGACCAAACATACTCAGTTAGTCTTGTGTAGCATTTAATTCATGCTATTATCAAAATGACACCAAGCAGTCAAGGGAAAGAGTGTCTTTAAAATATCTTATTCAATCCACATTCTATTATACATTTACTGTCACCAAAGAAAGTATATTTCTAACATTCTTCATGCTATTAAAAAAAACCCACTAATTTCATTAAGGAAAACTCATTTTTGACAGTCAACTAATTAGCTAAGTATCTGCTGTAATCAGAAACAATAGCTGAAGCACTTATCATAACCACCTCTGGTTAGTGGCCTTTCTGATACAATGCTAGCTGGCCATTCCGGGGTGGAGATCCCTAATTAGAATGGTAGCTGCACATGAGATATGGTAGTATCTGTGCTGAACTATTCTAATGAAAATTACACATGTCCCAACATAAGGTTCAGAAGTGGCACCTGGTTTTTTCTTTATCACCAGGCTATGCAGACATTTGCTGAACTATCAGATGCTGTGAAGTTATTAGTCATTGGTACCTACAGGTGGCCAATGCATCCTTTCTCCCAGCCACAAAGCCTGCCATGGTTTGTCCTCTCTCAATCATCTTGGTGTCCTATTGGAGTGGCAGGAAACTTAATTACAGGCATACCTCAGAGATACAGCTGGTTTTGTCCCCAACCATCTCAGTAGAACAAATATTACAATAAAGCCAGTCATAAGCTTTTTGGTTTCCCAGTGCATATAAAAGTTGTTTACACTATACAGTAGTCCATTAAGCATGCAATAGCATTATGTCTAGAAAACAACATACATACCTCAATTAAAAATACTTTATTGCTAACATATTAGCAATCATCTGAGCTTTCAGTGAGTCAAATTTTTTTACCCTGATGTTGGTGGCTGCTGTCTGATCAGGGTGGTGGTTGCCGAAAGTTGAATTGGATGTGACAATTTTTTAAAATAAGACAACAATGAATTTTGCCACATGATGGACTCTTCCTTTCATGAAAGATTTCCCTGTAGTATGTGATGCTGTTTGATAGCATTTTACCTACAGTAGAGCTTCTTTCAAAATTAGAGCCAATTCTCTCAAACCCTGCTGCTGCTTTATCAGCTAAGTCCTGGGGAATAGGGAGGCCTGAGGCGGGAGAGAGAGAGAGACAGATGGGGGAATAGCTGGTCAGCGGAACAGTTGACATTTATTAAGGTTTCCATCTTATACGGGTGTGGTTTGTAGACTACCCCGCAAAGCATGATCACAGATCACTGTAACAGAAATATTAATAATAATAATGACAAAGTTTGGAATATTGCAAGAATTAAAAAATATCACACAGAGACACAAAGTGAGCATACACTGTTGAAAAATGGCATTGATAGATTTGCTTGAGGCAGGGTTGCCACAAACCTTCAATTTGTAAAAAAATGCACTATGTGCACAGTGCAATAAAGTGAAGTACAATAAAATGAGATATGCCTGAATACCTGTTCTACTTTTGGGCCTAGAAAAAAATCATGTTTTACTGTTGTCTGGGCTGTGCCAGTGTACATGGGAACTCCATGAGATCATCTCACGGCTGTCTGCAAAGATAACCCCTTCATGGGTCATTGATGTTCTCCTGCTTCTGTGCTATGCTGAGACATGGAGAATTTTGAAATGTTGCTGTTTTCTTAGAGACTATCTGTGGCCAAAATAGGAGACCCTTCAGCTCTCGGTTCAAATGTCTACCCCATGGTGGTGGTTGGTTGACAGGGCTCAAGTATTTTCTCAGGGACACATAATAATGCATCACTTTGTCACTTCATCTGTGGTCCTCTTCCCTCTTCCTGAACTTTATTTCAATTTCTTTCAGTTTGTAAAGAGGTGTTGTCCAGTAGGATTTTTGTGATGATGGAAATGTTCTATATCTGTGCTATCTGATATGGTAGCTACTAGCTTTGGCTATTGAACATTTGAGATGTGGCCAGTGAGACAGAGAACTGAATTTTGAGTTTTATTAATCTTAATTAATTTAAATGTCAATAACCACTAGTGGCTGTGGCAACCATATTGGATAGTGTGGCTCTCAGATCTTTATACAATCTGGGGTGGGGAAAAGTTAATAGAAGGCAAGAAAAATTTTCCAGTTCACATTTTTCATTATTTAAAATCTGTTTTTATGCCATAAATTGTTTTGAAAATTTTAAATTGAGAATTGGTATTTGTATTTTGTATTCTGCTGCATCATTCCTCTCCCAAGACAGTGAATATGGCTACTGGAATGTGGCAAGGTCATGTGTGACTAAGTCAAGGGCAATCTCGTTCACAAATTTGAAGTGTAATTCCTCTAGATTGTTATAAAAATTGCACTTTTCTTGGGTCTCAGTTTAGGAAAAATCTACACAAAGGATTGGAAGATTCACTTCTGAGATACAAAAGCATGGAAGAAACAGTATGGGTCCCTAAATTTTAATCTACTTTTTGCTACTCACTCATAGTGTGATCTTAGGAAAATCACTTAATTTTTCAGAAGCTCAATTTACCAACTATAAAATTGGGGTTAACAACATTTTTCTGCTATAGCTGTGGTTTTTCAAACTGAATAAAATCATTGTATAAAGCACTGTGATATGTCAAAAAATACTATATGAAGTTTAGGTACCCTTACCATTCTTTCTCTGTTTTTGAAATAAGATGTGTTCAGTAATTGTTTGGCTGACATTGGACTCTGTTCAAATTTGGCTTCTAAGAAATTTATATTCTATATATTTATCTATAATATTTCATTCAGTATTCCCAATACTTATTATTTGTGAGAATTACAACATTTTGAAGTACCTCCTTTAACTGCTATTTAGTTTTAGCAGTTATGTATTTCTATGGGTGGTATTAGCTCAAAGTTTACCTAGAGATTCTACAGATAAATATTTACAAGTACATATAAGTACATATGAGTATATAACATACATTCATGTGCATAGACACTGCTCAAGCACTCATTAATTACCAAAAATAATTGAAAAAGCAAACAAGAAAAAAATCATATGCATATCTGAATTTTCAGGTCTACTAGTGAAACTGAAATTATAACTATAAGGCAACATGGTTGAAAACCTTCACGTTCTTGAGAAGGACACTAAATAGGAGACACTCATAAAAGAGATGTTATGAACCCCACATACAGTAATAGAGGAACAGGACACTTCACCTTTGCTCAATGCTCTTGAAACAATACACACCAAACTCCTGGGTGTACATCAGAGTAGGAAATGGCTGTGCAGAATGAGCCATTGGCCTCATGAAACACCATCAGGAAGCACTAAAAGAGAAAATGACAGTGAGCAAAGGCTAGAGTCATTCATTCATTTACACACTTAGTTAATCCACATTTATTATTGTCTACATTGTGCTAGATCAGTGTTTGTCAGCTTTTTTTATCAACATTCTTCACCTAATTATAGTCCTTTCCAATGAACTTCTAGTACCACAGATATACTGTATATCTGTTTATGAATTTTGGCCCTTTGAAGAGTGTTAAGCCATTATATTATATTATCTAAGTTTTTTTGCCCCTTGAAGGTGATATCACTTCCACTGAGAATGCATGTGCTATTTGCTGGAAACCGTGGTGACCCGGGCAGAAGTCTCTGTCCTCAGAGCACTGACAGTTTAGTAGGGTAGACAGATGCACAAACAGACAATTATACACCACAGTGAGAGCTACAATAGGGGCAGCAAAGAACCAGTGAACTTACTCCCACTGTGGAAGCTATCTCCCAGCCCCAACATCCAGGGAGGAGGCTTCCCTCCACTGAGTATCTGGTGGGATGCCACAAAGGAAGAAACCATTGAGGCCCAGTTTGGGCCAGATTGGTTTCAAGTAGTTTCAAAATAAAAATTGCAATATCGACAATAAAGCTTCTAAATTCAGTTTAAGATTCCCCATAAAGTTTGGGGGACACTGTAGACTTAATGTTTCATGCCTGAAAAATGCTAAAAGGCTGCCTGAAGAGACCGGTAAATGGAGAGGGCTGCTTGGGGGAACCGACCGACCGCACTCCCACTGAGAGAAGATCAAAGGCCCTGCTTCTTTAAAACCAGATGTGGAACTTAACAGTAGAAAGATTGACTTGGGGCTATTTTAAAAGGGATAACACTAAGGAAGGCCTCTGCCAGAGGGCACAACATCTGTGGCAGAAAGAACTAAAGGTGGGCTGATAGATAGGAAGCCACGGGGTGGGGTGGGGGGCCCCAGCTGAGTGGAGGGGCTGTGTTCAGAGGGGCCAGGCCAAGAATTAGGAAGACAAAAGTGCCCACAAGAAGCTTTAAACAGCTGCTGTGGCCAGAGGAAACCAGTGCCAAATGCCATCCGTGCCAACCAAATAAGATGCATCCAGCCCTTCCTTCCCTTCCCTCTCCTTCCTTCCACAGCCCAGTGAGTGGAAGGAAGAGAGAGAAGCAGCTTCAGACAGGGAAATAAAGGAGGTAACCAACCATACACCCCTGTCCTTCTGCACGAATCCAGCCTGCTGCTATAGGCCCAAACTGGGACTAGAAAGAAAATTAACCGTAAGTAAAGAGCATAAGGTTTCTTCCAATGGATTGCTGTCTGCAAGGCCAGTGTGTCCAATGTGCCAGTCACACAGGGGCGCTATGCTGACAGCCAGCAAACCTGCTGTGGGCTCTGCTGGGGCAAGAGCAAGGGGACCTTCTGTTTCAGAATTTGGGGTGAGAGCAACCAGGCCAACCGGGGCATGTGGCAGAGACTTAACAGGAGCTAAGGGGAGACTGAGTCTGCAGAGTGAGGCCAACGAGCTGGGGAAAAATGGATCCCAGGTGAAAGGAGGCAGACACCGTCGCGCAGGCAGCAGAATGTGCACTCAGGGATGCAGACCACACACTGCAGCTGCAACCCTCCAGAACGTGGCTGATGTTGCATGGATCTGCTAACTCTTCTCTATCTACAAGGTCACACTAATACCCTCCTCACGTACCCCAGACTCCGTCTTATAGAGAGGAGTGCAGAACTAAGAGACGGAGCAATGGTCCCCCAAACTGATAATTACCTAAAGGGATTGTTTAGTTAACCTATCACATTAATTTATAAATTAGGTTGGACATTTGTTATTTTATACACTACTACGAGACAATGGGAATTCCCAAGGAAAATTGGAGCAGCTATCGGCAAAAAATAAATAAACATTCCCCTTGACCCTGGCATCACAATTAAGTATGTCTGTGATGCCTTCCCTGGACTCTAAGCTTGGAAACTTAAATAACATGGTTAAAATGTGGGGCACTCGGATGTAATTCTTACTTATTTGCTGTTCACTTTTAACAGGGATAGATACATTTTTCCACCATTGATGATTAGATGCACGGACAGTGCTGACCTCAGTTCTCAGTTTTAATGGGGTCCTTTCTGTGCAGATAATGCTTTTCTTCATATGCTGGGTGTATAGTGGTGTTCAAAGTATGTTGAATGAACAATTAAGGCACCTTCTACGACAATAATGTGTTTAAATATGGTAGTTCCAGGTCTCTGCAGAAGCCTCTGCACTTCCTGAGGTCTAGTTCCCAGTGTATTAAGCTGCACATCTTAATTACAGCATCTGCTTTTACTCTTTCTGAAACTCTTTCTATTTTATCTATCTTTGTCTCTGCATATTTGCACTCTTGTGCTTTGCATTAGGCTTCTGAGTGGGAAACATTTCTCTCTGTCTACTCATAAACATCTTTCATGCATTCACTTAGAGCTCTGCATTAATCTTTTCAAGGATTGGTTTTGTTAAGTGTCACTAACCTACTGGGCTTTCATCATGTGCTGCTTTTTGCATCTTAACCTCTCTTGGAAGTCTTCTAAAGAAAGCTTCTTTTAATAGTAAGACCACTATTAAAGGTCTGTAATCTTAGATGTCTCCTTTCTTTCTGATCTTGCTGACATCTACCACAATGACCATTTGCTCTACCTACCTGTGGGACCCTATGATGGTCACAACTTACTGGTCAGTTAGGAAAGTTGGTCCCACCATTTCTCTTTGGTTTCGGCCCTCAAGAAAGGACTGTAATCTTTCCTTATAATTTTGGGCATGAATAACTTCTGAACAGTGGGTGGCTATGAAAACAATCTCTCTAGGAATCATAACTTTAGTGCAAGGGACAGAATACCCAAGTTTTGGCATACATAATTTTGTGATTCAGATTTTATCTTGTGCCTGAAAATAGGAAAGCATTTAGTACCTCTTCACAATTTTTCATATAAATAAGATACTTATTGATCACAATGAGATATAAGATACAGATTATTAGAAAAATGCAAATGGAGGGTAGAGTGAATAGAAGTGACAATAGCATGTATTTTTGTCCTATAACCAAACTCAAAAGAAATTGTTTTCTATATTTCACCATTGATATCCTTTGATTGTTCTTAATCTTTTTTTTTCCTTTCCTTCTCCATAAACTGAGCCACGGTCCATTACCCAAATCATATGTACTCGAGCACCCATAGCATTCATTGTACTATTTATTTGCCTATTTGGTTGGCACACATTTAAGTTACTATGATGTTTTAGGAGTTAAGGAGCTATAGTGATAAGATCCACAAGTTTATCTTTATCCATGAACAGAGAGTAACAGAGGGATTTCTAATCTGCATATTCATGGCATTAACGTTGGAAAGCTAGGGTAGAGTGCTGGGCCTTCCATTTTTAATAGAATCCAACATTTTTCTTTCTAAGATAAATAGTGAAACAGATTCAGGGAAAGAGCACTAGGTTGTAGTTAGAAGCCAGTGAGAGTCTATCCTCCTGTTTTGTGCCCTGGTTGAGCATGGCAGTCACCTTACTACAGAAAAGGCTTCATAAACTTTTTCTTCTTCCTAAGATACTACTTGTTTATAAGTAAAATTTTGTGCCATTGAAACATTCTGTCATGAAACCCAGAAGTATCTGTCACAGATTCTTACAGATTCTTACAGAAGGAAGAAATAGCAAATTGAGTTAGTGAGCCTTGTAGCAGCTAGCTTCCCAGATGACCAATGAATTTTGCTGGTCCAATGAATCCAATGAATCCAATGAATCCCACTTTCTGGTAATCACATCTTTGTTTATTACATTCTTATGTTAAGAAGGGCTTCCCTGTATAACAAACAGGATATTGCAGAAATGAAAATGTATGATTTGTATCTTCCAAGCTAGATAATAAAAGATACGTGGGTTCTCGTTTGTTCTGGCTTGTATCACCTGCTCTAGGTGAAGCCAGCCACTATGTCATGACACTTAGGTAGCCCTAAAGAGAGGTTCATGTGGTGAGGAACTGAGGCCTCCTGCCAACAGCCAGTACCAACCAGACAGCCACAAGCGTGAACTCTACTAGAAGTGGGTCCTCCAGTCCCCTTCAAGCCATCAGATGATGTAGCCCCAGTTGACATCATGAATGCAACATCACAAGAGACTGAGTCAGAACCACTCAGATAAACTGCTCTCAGATTCCTGACCCACAGAAATGATGTGAAATTATAGGTACATATTGTTGTTTTAAGCTGCCATGTTTTAGAATAATTTTAGAATAATTTGATATGAAGCAATAAGATCACTCTTACCTTCAAAAGATCACTACTGAAGTTGATGTGAAAAGCATGGTAGAACATTAATGTTGACACCAGGAAAAATAATTTGGGAAGTAACAGCAAGGTTCCTCTTTAAAAAAAAAAATCTAACAAGAGACAGTTATCTATGATCTTGAAATAGAAACAATAATGGTGGTGACACCAAGGCAACACCGGGAGTCAAAAGAAGCAGTCACAGACTGAGGTATCTAGGCAGGGAGTGAGGAAAATATAATTAACGGAAATAAGAAAGTTATACTTGTCTTCAAAGAAAAAAAGGTCAATTCCTATTACTTTTCCATGGAAAGCAAAAGGTTTTGAAGGAACTGGAGGGGACTCAGCATCAAATAAAATGGCCTTTACCATTGCAAGCATTACCAATAACTTTCGATTTTAACTCTCTTACAATGACAGCATCCATGAATCATCGTAACTCATAGAGTAGGAACAGACATGTTACTTTTGTCTAGAAAAATAAGCAAAATATATGTCACATAGAAGATATTTATCAGTTGATATCCATTTGGTTACAAATAAGTGCAAACATTTTGGCAGAGATTATTGTGTGATAATTTAGCTTGGTCAGAGCCTGTAAAGTCATATTCTACTCCTAGGCCAACTCTAAAGCAAGTTCACTTTTATCAAGCTGACCCAGCAATGCTGGAGTATGTCATAAAATATTCGAAAGCAGCTGTTACAACATATTTATAATCTCCTGGAAATCTCTCTCCATCCAAACAGCACATGCCATCTAGGAACTATTCTATTCCACTGGAGGTATTCTAGAAATAAATATATTGGTTTACACACCAAAGAACCTAGACAAATGTATTTCATCATCACAGGGCTAACGATCAGTTGAATTAAAACTTACACTTTATATCAGCTAATACAGGACAATGTAATATTTAAAATCCAAAGCTATAGAAATAAAATTTTTCCTCCCTGATCACCAAAAACATATGCACTTCTCCTTAGAAAGATATTTACAAGGTTATAAGCTAGGGTACAAATGGACTGGTGTAATGTTACCATAAAAATCAACTTAAATAGATTTTTTTTGTTGTTTTTTGCACAGAATCTTGACAACAGCATAGTTAAAGGCAGTGACACCTCTAGAACTCTTCAGTATCAATGATTTTGTCCACATAAGAAGACCTTTCGGAATGACAAAATTAAAAGGAATAGATTTTTTTTCCTTTGCCAGAACAAATGCTGAAATGGGCTTACCTGGTATTTCTATAGTGGATGATCTAAGACCAAGACAGCCTCAATAAATGACATTTGTGCTGTTTTGGACTAAGGGCTTGAAGGGTGTGGCCAGTGAGATTTAATAATGTGTCGGTTTTCTGAGTTTTGTTTAGTACTCTATCTCCCTTTGTGCTTTTGCAGTTGTTTGCTGCCGCAGTGATTAAAGGTGGAGTTTACCTGGCATAGAGTTTTTATCTCATAAAAGCTATATTTGAGGGCTTGCTCATCTCCCACCAGTTTCTCCTGACTCTTCCAAGAAAACACCAGTTTATAGGGAAAACCAGTTGATGAAGGGATAATGTATAGTGTATCCGCTTAAGGGAACTGGGGAAGTGTGGACCTAGAGCTGTGTCTCTAACTTAAGTGTGTTTCAGAATTATATGTGAGCTTGTTAAAACATAGATGCCCAAGACCTCCCAGGCATATTCAATCAGGCTCACTCCTTGGAAGTGTCCTGGCATATATATGTTTTAATTATATAATTAAATTAATTCTATATATATATAATTCTAAAATGCATGCAGGTTTGAGAACCACTAGCTGGTGAAGAGAAGGGCTCAGAGCCATGGGTCAGTGTCCCCCAGTTCCCACATTTATTTCCAAAGAAAAGGCTTTCCTGTTCTCTGGGCACAGGAGGCGTAGATAGTCTTCCCTACTCCAACCCAGATCCAAGTTCATCTTCTCTGAGAAAGAAATGAGAATCAATCCCCACAGAGCAGTATCTTTTACCCTTGACTTACTTTTAGCAACAACTTTCAGGTGAAAGAAGTACCCACCTTGCATCTTTCAAAGAAGGAATAAAACTGATAATGACAGTCATCAGATTTCATATAACTTAAAATGGAACTATCCTGGCAGTAAGACTCCTGACCTTCCAAAAATATAGTTCTATATTTCTGATGGAAAATTTCTTTTAATAGTTCCTACAGTGGAACAGGTGGCGATAGACATCGTACAACATGACAGGAACAATCTCCTCATCTAGTCCTGCAAATTTCCTCAACCTCACAAATGGTTACTTTGTGATGTACAATCAGATGAGCTGCATCTTTTAGATTGTGGTTTGAAGGAGGCCTAAGACAGACTATTCCTAAAACATAAGAAATCAATTAACCCTCCCTGCACTTTACCTCCTTCCTCTCTCTCCTCCCTACTCTCTCCCCAGCTTTCTCCTTCTGACTCTTTCTAGCTCTGACTCTCTGACTATAACTTTGCTTTCCAGTGGTTGATTAAAATGAAAGAATATCTCTAATCTCATATTTGGAAACACATAAGACTTGGTTGAAAGAAACTACTGAAGCCCACTGATTAATGCCTGCGCCATCCTCTGACAGCGTTGGCAGTGCAGCATCGGGATGCGTCTTCTGAGGACGGTACAAGTCACAGCAAGGGAGTGATTGTGGGTCTAAGATCTGACACTAGTTCAGCCCTCTGCAAATGCACTGGCTGCAAATGGGTTCTGCTTCAGTGTTTCCTTCCCTTCACCATGTGAAAAGCACAGCTCCCATCCAGCTGCTTCATTAATATCCCAGATCACAGATGAAATAACAAAGCTCTGCTGGAAATGAGCATAGGAACTTCTACAGTGTTGGGCATGTGAGTGTGTGCATTTTTGTGTCTGAGCAACTATTGTCGCTAGAGATTTACAAGGTAGGAAGACAGCATCAAGAAAGGTATGTCTAGATATCTGCAAGTGCCTTGGCATGCAGATTAGGTCTTTGTCTCAGGAGTTCTGCACAGGTTGCCTGTTGTCTCAAACAAATGAACATGAGGCATATTTGCATTTTCCCAATTAAAACTCAGTCAATAATAGCTTTTGCCAGACACTGGCACAACAGGGCTAGTCAGATATCAAACCCAGGGGGCAGGCATGCCAGGTTAGTAACAGGAAAGTGAGGCCAAGAGTTAGGTTGTTGCCAGGGCCTTGCAGGAGAGGTAAAAGTAGGTGGTGTCGGGGGTGGAAGCACAAAGGATGAGGAGGGGTCAGTACCAGCACTCCACAGAGAGCAGCAAAAGTCATTTCAAACACTGTAGGATTCCAAGCCCAGACGGTCCTGCTGGGTCTGATGCCAGAGGAGGCAGCTGGGTATCAAAGATAAGAGGAAGGGTCAGGCGGGAAAGATAAGACAAATTTTACCAAATGATTTGCTTGCTGTCTCCCCTAGACTTCCTTGGCCAGCTGTGGAGGAGGAGACTCTGGTTCTGGGTGACAACTAAAGGCCGCCATACGATTCTCCCACACCGCTTTGACATGTCACCATAGACACGGAGATTAAAACATGGACTGTGGATTCAGACCAGTTATCATGTTTTAAATTTTATTTTCTAACCTGGCTGGTCACTTTGTACATGGCAGATGCATAATTTAAGTTATACAAAGCTCTTGGGAAGACTCTAGGTAAAATGCTACTTTGCTTTAGCCATTATAGAAGCCAGCTTTATATAAAAATGCCATCATATGATTGAAAGGCTTTATTATAACTATTTTGTTCAAATGTGAAAAGTCAAAGTGATAAGATGGGAAGATTATTAGAGTATGAGTTAGAAGCCTGGGATTCTTCCTGGCTCAGCCACAGGTGTAAACTTAGGCAAACATTTCACCTTTTTAGACCTCAGTTTCTTCGTTTACTAAAAGAGACCGATAGTTTTTCCATTGCCTAATAGACATTTAGTGAGAAGCAACTATGATAATGCATATAAATGGCTTTACAGTTTTCAAAATAATTATAATAGGTTTTACCTAATTTTAAGTTATGATTTTAAAGAAGTTAGGACTGTTTTTGTATCATCATTTAATAAATATCCTTATATCATCATTTTATCAGTAAAGAACCTGAGGTTACCTCTTGGATGACTGAGCAGAAATCCCCACTCTACCTCCGAGTAGGGAAAATAATAATGTCTAGTGGATATCTCCTGATTGCCTCCCCGATATCCATTTCTCCTCCTTTCCTAACATGGTTTTGAATTTCCCAGATAAATATATTTGAGTGAGATTAATGCTCCATTACTTTTTATAGTTACTTTAGGTCTATCACTGGTCTAAGGATTGGTTTTGGGAGAAAGGATTTGGTAACCAAATCAAGGCTGGCTGGTGTTATCAGAGTGAATCTCAGACCTCTTGCTCTGAATGTTGGAACATGGATACATAGATTCTTTTCTGCTGAGATTAATGCTACAAGGATGGGAGGCTTGGTACAGCCACAACCCCAAAGAGAGTCCGGAGCTACTTGCAAATGCTCAGGAGGAAACAAAGCCTATGTATGGATCCTGGGGACATAATTTAGGTCCTTGATAAAATACCCAGTTCCCTGCCATGGCCTTGAAGATTCTGATACAGTAAGTCTGTGGTCTGAGACCCCAAGGAATTTTTAAACCATCCCCCCCACCCCAGATGACCCTCACTTGCACTGGTTTTGAGCATCTCTATCCTGTGATTATTCAAGGACAAAACCAAGAGCACTTGTACAGCGTGACCTTCAGAATGGAGGGTTTCTCCTGAGCATCCACTTCTGCAAAGGACATTTATTCATGTCTTGTTTATTTGGAATTAACCCGTCCTTTTGATAAACTATGCTTTCACATTATTTACAATCCATTTTTTCATTTATTCCATCATTCATCTAATATTGTTTAAATACCTCTTTAGTGCTAAGCATGACAATGGGTAGTGGCAGGATGGGGAAAAGGAGGAGGAAGGGGTGTGTTCCCTATTAAATTCTGATAGGTAGAGATAGGTAGCTTACCTCATGGAGACAGAGGTGTGGGAATTTGGTCAGGGGCATGTGGGGCTGATTATAAACCACATTTATACACAAAAATAATAGACATAAATATAATAAATGACCTTCTTTTTATATCTTTATAAGGTAAATGAGGCTTTCTAAGTGGAAAGAGAAATTGAGGGCGGGGTCTGAGAAGGCTTCCCTGAGAAAGAAAGACTTGCATTTGACCTTGACAAACAGACTCTGGATGGAGAAAGAAAGCCCTAAGAAAGGCAAGGCGGTGGTAGAAGCATGCTTTGGACTCCGTGAATAGACTGGCTACACTGTTTCAGCTGAAGGTGTAAGTTGAGGAATAGCAATGTTTATCTCTCTAGCATAGAATGCTGATACACAATTCCACGCTTATTCTTTCATGAAAATGAAGTCTGTAAAAAGATTTTTATAAGCCGTTTACACCTCAACTATTCACATGGGCAATAGGCTTCTATCTGAACGTAGCGTGGCTATAATGTAGCCCTGCTGGTGCCCTGTCGAGTTTGTTGAAAAGGCGTTCGTTCTACCTGTCATGTAGTCAGCCTGTTTCGGGCAGCTCTTAAATCAATATATAAATAAGGAAACCAGAAGACCCAAGGGGACAGAAAGTTCTCGCTATGATGTATATCTAAAGGTTTTCCTTAAAGCAGTGCAAAAAAAAAAGTGTTGAAAACTTAGGAGGGTTTAAGGAGTGCAAAGTGCTTGCTTTTTAGCATGCTTTTCTTGGACTCAGGCCATTTTCACAGTACCCAGTGGTGTTTTATGTTTTCCCTAATTTATTGGTGATTTTATTTCATGACTCTTAATCCAGGAAATGCCACATAAGAAACACACTGAGGAAACTTTCCTATCATAAATTCTAAATATACAAAAAAATGGTCATCTCTGGGCACCCCAGGTGCCTTGAAAAGCTTGTTCCAGAGCAGATCACAGAACATCATTAAACCTTGAGAAGGCATAGGAGAGAAATTTTCCCTTCAGCTGATCTGATTACAATGATTATAACGATTTTAATTAGAACACATTATAATGCATTTGTCATTAACATAATGTGCCTTAGAAACTCCTTAGCTGTACTAGAAGCAAATGCTAGTTCCACAGGACCAGCTGAGAAGCCCCAGGTTTCTTTCTCAGATGGAATTTTTTGGTTAGCACATGAAGCCCAGTTTGCTTCTAGTATCTTTGACACTTGGTGCTACTTCAACCTGCTCTGTCCCTGTCCCTTGAGCAGGTCCCACTGGGCACCCCAACTGACATTCATTTCCACCTATAGCTTCCTTTTGATTCAAGCTCCTGGTGGGCACATCTTGATTTCTCATCAAACCCAGCCCTTGCTGTGATTCAGCTTCTCTCTTGACTCTTTGGCTTTCACTTTGAATATGCAGATTTCAGGTTAACCGCTTTGCCCCAACGTGGCCCGCCTGGTGAGCTGGGGCTCTTGGCTGTCCCTTTGTGTGGAACTCTCTGCTTCTTGCCACATTCTTCCAGGTGACAGAAATGGCTGCCTCCTCATGAAAGTATCCCTGCGATTTAACCCTTTCGGATGGAGAAAGTTTTAGTATCTCTGGTTCTGGCAAATATCTTTTTTTTTTTTTCATCTAGAATTTATCACCATTAAAATTCATGAAGGACATTTCTTTTAAAACAAAACAACATTAGTTGGATACAATTTCCCAAGAATATACCAACAGAGGAACCAAAGCAAATAACCTCATACAATCTCAGTACCTTTTGTTTCTTTGTCATGACAGGTTATGCTATGGAATCATAGTAGTCACATCATTAAAACTTATTCTGTAGCAAGGTTAAATGGTACTTCTATAAAAGCTCTTTATATTAAAAAGGGCTTCTCAAATTATCAGAGAATTGTTTAATTGGTTAAGATCTCAATATCATTGGCCCTCCACTTTGATGGCAGACATCTGTATTTTTATAAACACAAGTGATTCTTACACGCATGCAGCCCAGTGCTTCCTTGAATGTGTACATGAAACACCTGGGGACCTTGTTAAACTGCAGGCTCTGATTTAGGAGGCCTGGATTAGGGCCTGGGTTAGAACCTGAGAGTCTGTATTTTTAACAAACTCCCAGGTGTTGCTAATGCCGTGATACTTTGGCTAGCAAGGTCCTAGACACTGACTTCATCTATATTTTTAGGATTCTAAGGAAACAACATGTAAGAGAGTCAATGCATATTAGTTGAATGAAGGAATGAAAGAATAAAAATGAATATTGATAATTTGGGGAAGTTAACAGTTTATTGCATTAAGAGACCCAGAGTCCAGTAGTAAATTAAGGTGGACAAAGGTGATTGCCTAAAATGTATTCAGTGTTATGGCTTTTTGAATGATGCTGTCATAATGCTGACATATTTAGCTATTTGCAGCATTATATATAGAACCAACTACATATCAGAGGCTGTGCTAGGTAATACAGGGATAACAAATGAATTAGACAGCCACGTCTGCAAATAATGTATTTTGTACTGCTGTTCATGGAAACTTACATTCAGGAAATAATGCCTGAAGATAACTTGACAGTCACATCTATTGTTAGAGTTGATTCCTCATTAAGGCTGATCAGTCATATCCACTTACCCAACACCACATGCAATTCTGTCATGCACCTGGGTGCTTGTTGAAAAAGAAAAGGAAAGGTTCTTAGGTAGGGTAGGACTTTTGAATGGTCATGCAATAAGGATGATGATGACAATGATGACAATAGTGAATCTAATAAAAATAATAAAAACTAACATTTATTGAGCACTTAGAAGGTACCAAGTACTTTAAAAGAATTATTTTCTTTAATTTAATTCTCCAAACTTTCCTATAAAGTAGATACTATAGTTTTTTTCTTTTTATGTATGTGAAACTATATTTAGCAAGATAAATTAACTTGCTCAATGTCACATAGCTTAGTAGGTAGTAGAGCCAGAAAATAAACCCAAGCAGTATTGGCCCCTCTGGGTTCATTCTCATAACTCCTCATGTATGCTTCTGCAAGAAGGAATAAACAAATATGATGAAGGTTGTAAGGAAAAGGAGGCCATATGTGACTGAAGGGATTAAGCCTCAAAGGATGGTAGGATTTTGATAGGTGCATTAAGGTGAGAGGACATTCTAGAGAAACATAGTAGTCTGAACAAATGCTCTGAGACTAAAAAAGACATGACTTTAAAGCTTTAATCTTGAGTGAATAAGAAAATTATGGTGCATCATTAACACTAGAAGGAAGTTAAGAGGAAATTGAGAGGTTTTCTTGTGTTTGTTTATCAATAGATCACATCAACCATTAGACAATTGGAAACTATGTTCTTGAATTCCAGGAAAAAAGTCAAGTCTAAAACTACTGACTTCAGTGTTAGCCACACATTTAACAAGAAGTTTTTTGTATGTACACTCTCTCAAGAGTGAAAATAATTAGACAGGAGATGACAAAGTTATAACTGTTTATGTGTGTCTCACAAGACAAAATACTTACTTTTGAAGTAATTTGATCATTTAATGTCAACACTTTTACCCCCAATAAATTGAAATTCTACATGGGGAGAACACGTTACATACAATCATTAAAGTTCATCAAAACTTTGGGGCACTAATTTAATCAAACCTAATTGGATAACCTGTTATTGGAATGACATGTAATTATTAGATAAAATAAATGAGTGTTTTCTTTTTTTCTGTCTCAAACAATGACCCTTACATACACCATGTATTAAAACTTGACTAGAAAGGTAACCAAAAATAATGATGTGTCTTGTTGCACGTCTTCAATCTGGATCTGCTCCATGAGTGGTTAAGGGTCTGGCCTAGGTTCAGACACTGGTTTGGGAGGTTGAGCGTTAGTGTCCTCATCTATAAAGTGGGGATAATAGTAATCATACCCACCTTGCAGAGCTTTTGGGGAAAATAGATATATTAATATATGTAAATTTTTTGGACTAATATCTGATATATAACAATAGTAACTACCATTTATTAATCACTTGCTATCTGTCAAATATCTTTTTTTAGTAAGAAATTAAGAAATGTTAGATATTAGTATCACCATCAATATCTTTTAGGGAAGTATTGTTCTAAATCAGGAACATGGGCTGTTAAAATAATCATAAATTATCTGAAAGAGATGACTATATCAGTACATATGCTTTTCTTTTTTTTTATCTCTCTTCAGATTTTAATCCGTTTAATCTTTGGACTACTCTACAAAATCAAAGTTGATGGTTAAATATGAATTTATTTCACACTGAAAGTCACAGTAAAGTAAACATTTTCCCCAAAGAGGTACACTGCATGTTCATAATTGAAGTAATAAAACACTTTCTTGGTACTTTAGTGACACAAGATGAAAAGAGGACTTGTGAATCATAAATTCAGTTATGTTCTAGGAATTGTGGATAT
Organism: Eulemur rufifrons; assembly: GCF_041146395.1. Classification (NCBI taxonomy): domain Eukaryota; kingdom Metazoa; phylum Chordata; class Mammalia; order Primates; family Lemuridae; genus Eulemur; species Eulemur rufifrons. The sequence goes on along the minus strand of NC_090997.1, from coordinate 65,895,515 downwards.
TTTTCTTAATTTTAATTCTGAGAAAATAGAGTATTGCTCAAAATTTATCATATTCTAACTCTCAGTGGAAAATCTATAGAAGTTTTGACACTCTGCACATCTCCTGTTATAATCATCAGCGACTAACCTGTACCTCAAATCCCTGAGGCACAGCATGGAGAAATCTTTAATCATCCAAACACTATTCTACTGGCGACATTCTCTTTATTTACATTCTTGTATTTTGCATAAAAATGAGACTTGTTTCCTAGAGTTCAAGGACTTTTTTTTTTTTTTACCATTATTTGCATTTCTATTTCTTTAGTTATTTCAGGATGTATTTAATTCCATGATCCAAGATCAAAGGATTATTACTTCATGTAGAGAGAACAGATTAGAAAGGTTATTTTTTTCTTCCAAGAATTCATGGCACTTAAAGAATTAGGGAGCTATATATTCAAGAAATGGGATTGCTGGATCATATGGTAGTTTTATTTTTAATTTTTTGAGGAACTTCCATACTGTTTTTCATAGTGGCTTCACCAATTCACATTCCCATCAATAGTATATAAAAGTTCCACATTCTCCATATGCTCACCAACACTTGCTATCTTCAGTTTTTGATAATAGCCATCCTAATGGGTATGAGGTAATATCTCATTGTGGTTTTGCACTTCTCAGATGGCTAGTGATATTAAGCACCTTTTCTTATACTTAGTGGCCATTTGTATGTCTTCAAAGAGATATCTGCACCCCCATGTTTATTGTGACATTATTCACAACAGCCAAGATACAGAAACAACCCAAAAGTCCATTGATAGATGAATAAAGAAAATGTGGTTTATACATATTATGGAATATTATTCAGCCTTAAGAAAGAAGGAAATCCTGCCATTTGCAACAACATGGGTAAAACTGGAGGACATCATGCTAAGTGAAAAAAGTCAGTCACCGAAGGACAGATACTGTATGATTTCATTTACATGAGATCTGTAAAATGGTCACTCAGAAGTAGACAATGGAGTGGTGGTTGCCAGAGAATAAGATAGTAGAGAGAAAAATGGGGAATTGTTTTTCAATGGGTATAAAGTTTCGGTTGTGCTAGGTGAATAAGTTCTAGAGATCTGCTGTACAATAGCATGTTATAGTTAACAATGCAGTATTATAGGCTTAAAATATGTTAAGAGGATAGAGCTCATGTTATGTGTTCTTACAAAAAAAAAAAAAAAGAAAAAAAATAGCTAAAACAAAACCCACAAAAGAACACAAGAACATTTTTGAAGATGATGAGTATGTTTCTTACCTTAGTTGCAGTGATTATATCATGGATGTGTACAAATGTTTAAACTCATCAAAATGTATACCTTAAATGTGTGTAATTATTATATATAAATTATTCCTCAATAAAGCTAAAAACAACAAAACAGTAAAAAACAACCAAACAGAAAAAGAATTAGGATTCAATTTAAATAAAAAACAGTCATGCCCGTGATGTTCAATATAATCAATACATGTAACCAGGTATCATGCTTTAATATATGTGAAGAAGCAAATTTACTATATGCATTATTAACACAAGTTCTCATATCTTTGCATCTATGTGGGCATTGCTTTGATTTAGAAATGCAATTTATAATTTTAAAAGTTTAGTAGACTAAAATTTAAAGAAAGAAATTTTATAAGATACTTGAGCGAAAAAGTAGATTGATCATGTTTATAACATCAAGACAAGTTATAATATTAATAGGAAGGCCACAAATTCAAATGTCTGAAGAGGCCAAGGAGTTAACATTGATGTGTTAAAAGGCCTGGTGTAAATCAATGGGGAGGGGTGTGTTTGAAGCAGGCTGCTCATATGCTACCCCTGAAACTGTCATAGGAATATTCTGAGCCAAGCAAACTACCTGTGGTTTGGCTGTGTTTTTATTCACTGGCTTGTAGTGTGCTGCCACTTATTTTAGGCGATTTGATTTATGCTAGTTTTAAATACCATTTCTTAGCTTCACTGACCCACATCTGTTGGCTTATTTCTATCTCAGCACTGGAATAACAACTTACACCATTAAATTATATTAGATGTTTCGAAGACAGTAATAATTTGAATTAATTCAAGGAACATATGTTGAATATAAACTATATGCCACATAACAGTGTGCTGAGCATGACATATAGGCAAATGATTTCAGATAATTCAATGTGACATGCTGCACCAGCTACAGGAATAAGCTTCAGGTAGGCCAGAGAAGGAGGAGGTTAATCTAGCCTTCCCTCTTCTTACCTGAATGGTTTAACCTAGTTACACATATATCTCTGTCACTTCTGTGCTTTTCATTGTAACAAATCATGAGTGGGGTTTATATCCTCAGCTCTGAGGGTTGCGTGGAGGAAAGCAGTGAAGAGGAGCAGCAGCAGAAGTCAAAAAACAAGCTAACAAATACTCTCTTGCTGATGAGAAACTCAGAGTGTGTGAAAGGCACAATGAGGCAAAGACGCTAATAGAGCCACCATGCTGGGGGGAGTGAACTAAAGCTTTGAACTGGAGGTGGCTCCGCTTGTGGGTTGAGTCTGCTCCCTCCACAGCAGACGTCAGAGGCAATTTTAGATAGAGGCAATGGCAGGTATAAAGGTCTGAAGATGGCTATTACCTGAGCATACTTGTAAATGATGCCCCTATATCCTACTTCCAAAAATCATGGTCAACAGCAAGATAATGATGCTGCAAAAAGTCTGGCATTGTCCTTGACATTTCAACAGTGGTGGTTGTGTACTCACTCATTAAAAAGAAATAAGTAAATCAGTCCCTCAACAGAATATAGTGAAAGAGCTGGTTGATGGATACTTTCTCTTTTCAATCATTTGCATTCAGTGATTATTAGTACATTGCCTTCAGCCTCATGTCTCCAAACCCTGTTTAGCACATCAGTTTTTTAATCAGTCTTTCTCTCTATAAGCTTCTGTAGCAAACCGTTCCCACCAGCAAACTTTATCCAAGTCCATTCTTTTGATGCCCTCTGCTAGCATCAAGACTGATGTTTTTCTTCTCTTTCTATTTATATGCCTAATTACAAGTTATCTGATATTTTACTAATTTAATTTTATAGTTATTAAAGTTAGATGATAACTTACATAGACCTCTTGTTTGGTGTTACATTCTTATTTGTTGTCATTTAACAATTTCATGTTTATGAGCTTGGTTTCCCAAATAAGACAATAAGCTCCAAAAAGAAAGAACTTGTGTCTTATATTCCTTTAGTGACTCAATAAACACATAATACATTCTTACGTAGTACACACACTCAACAGTGATTTGACTGAAATCACCAGATACTCAGTTATTGATACTACATACCTGGCTCCATGCTAGTTATTGTAAAGGATACAAAGATAAGGCAGAACCTTCTCTCAAGAAATTTGGTGTTGGGAATAGATTGTTCTTCCTAAGATGTTATCCTTTTATCAGAAAACCTGATCAAATTATTCTCTAATGTGTTTAAAAAAGAGTCTGTTTAGTTCATTTTTATCACATGCATGTCTCTACCTAGTTATGAAGGCAAATCAAGGGTGATCTTGAAAGAAAATTTTATTTGCAACTTCTAAAAAGTCAATTTCAATGTCCTGGTAGATCTTGGCAACACCTCACAGAAGTCTTTTTTGTTAAATATATATATATACATATATATATATATTTTTTTTTTCCTTGATTCAAACCTTTTTCACAATTATAAGAATGGACTTATCTTGCAAAGCCCATGTAAGTCAGCAGTCTTATCTTGAATGTTTAGGCCAATATAATATTTATTTCAAATTAGCAGCTAACAGTAATTTCTGCAAACCATCTGGAAGGATAATTTTTCAGATCACATCTCCTCTCCTCCCGACTTGTCTCAGATAACAGGCAGTCTGCTGAGTGGAGGATTATCCCTTACACTTCCCAGAGGAGTCATTTTGGATACAAACCCCTAAGTTAGTTGATAAAGCAAAGTTTGATTTCCCAATTACACCAAAGGCTAACAACATTTACATGTGTAACTATTAAAACGACTGTTGTATCTATTCATTTGTTAGTCTTTTAACTTGTTGATTTTGCAGAAAGGCAAAGGTAGTCATAGGTTTCACAGTCTATTTTCCCGAAGTCCGTGTTTTTGGGCTTTGCTGCTGCAGAGCAGCTCTGGGTGCAGTGTGGAAGGCCTCTGAGGACGCAGCACTTAGACAGCATCACTGAGTCAGAACGTCCGCCTACGGAGTTTATTTTTCTGACCATGGCGATAAAGGAACATAATGCAAAGGTTTTGCTCAGCTACAAATGACACCCAAATTTTAGAAAAACCAGAAAATGCACTTACAGAAGGAGGTTCTATTTTGAAGAAGATCCTTCAGCTAATATGGGATCAGCTATTTCTAGTACAGAAATTTTGAAAGAAAATATCAGAAATTAAGAGATAAAAAAGAATTCACTCTTCAGTGATTGGGGACTAAATTATGTTGGCATTATGAAAATTAAGCCTGAATTTTTAAAACACATTTTAAAAAGTGACTAGAGACGGTTTCGATGGCTCTCCAAGCTGTACTTGCCTCCTGCCGGGTAATCGTCTGAGCCCCACTGAACAATTTCCACAACCTCAGATGCTCTGGAGCTGCCCTGCATCGTGCAGAGAGTAGCAGCTGTGGCACACGGCCACCTTAGACCACGATTACGCTCGTGTCTGCCCCCAGATATTTTCTGTGCCACTGTAGATTACTCAAGAATAGATGTGCTGGAAGTAAATACAGTAACAACATCATTTATTAATTTCCTTAAAAGGTAAAATAAAACCTATGTGTGTGTTTATTTCCTAGGAAGTCTTTTATTTATAATTTTCTTTAGAATAGTGAAATTGTGGTCATATTTTGTATTATGATCATGCAAATTCACTTTACTTCAAATTTAAAAAAAATTATTTTTCCTAAAATGGGCAAGTTTATTTTGTGTGGCAGGATTACATTTCATTTAGATGTAGAATTTAAATCCTAATTTGATTCTCATTACTTTTATAACTTTTGGATGACTCTAGATGTAAATTTGTTAAGAGGTTAGGTATAAAATGTGCTGTCTAAGGACAAATTAATTCATTGTTTATTCACTTATTCAATAAATATGTATTGGACACTTTCTACTTAACAGGTATTATACTTTAATAGGTGCCAGGCAAGATAGAAACAATGTGTTATCTGCCCTCCCTCATTTTAGGGAAGAAGATCTACACCTTCACAGAAATGCAAAATGGGAAAGACACAATATGTTACGAGCACAGAGAAGGGAATAAGTAACTTCCCCAGGGAGGGTGTATGTGGGAGGAGGGACAATTCAACCTAGCAAACATTTCTCTGGGAAAATGTCAGTGGTTCAGAAGAGAGGGTAGATTGAAACTGCACTTAATCTCATCATAGGGCAGCTGTGGATTTTAATGAAAACAACAAAAATCCCTTAGATTTTATAACCTTTTACAGTTCAAAACTACTTTAAAATACCTTCTTATTTGATTCTCAAACAAACCAGTGAGATAGACATCATTGTCAAATGATCGTAAGCCCATAAGCTTTTGTGCAAGAGGAACAGTTCTCTGTGTGGGCCTCCGTGTGGAAGTCCAGGATGGGCGAGGGGACGCGGTCATGACTTTCCCCAGGACCACGTGGTGTTGACGGTCCCTGATATAAGGAAGCAGTCGGGAGTTGAGAGACTCCTTCATATAGGAGCTAAGGAAAACTATTATTAGTAAACTGTTCTCTTTCTTCTTCACATTCAATAATATGATTCAGTATTTAATTCTAGGAGTCTTAGTTACATGTTGATTCATGGAATCAAAAGGAAAAAGTGGGCACAAGTTCTACTGAAACTATGATTTTACTTTCTGATGAGTAGTGTTCTTTCCCGTTTATACTTTCTGCCACGTTTGTGTGAAAAAAAGAATTGAGAATGAGATTGATTCTCTCCCACCTTCCTGGAGCGAGTGGGTTCTTCCTAACCTTGGAAAGGAAAAGTCAGTGCCGAATACATGTTATTTACTTTCCTTCAAAAATACATACCTGTGCAGAGCAGAATACGGTATAATTTTGCTAATCACATGCTCTACTACGTAAACAAAGAATTCTTTAGGATAGATTTTATTTAAAGTCACCACCTTTCATAATTATTTCATTCTGCATCATAATTTCCTAATTAGGCAATGTAATTACAGGTTGAAAATCCTATAATCATATGTATTTAGGTTAATTATGTTAACCATTAATTACTGTTGAACTACTGAAATGGTAACCTGTGTAAATGAAATACTTATAGATAAGAAGCTCAGGTTTTAAAAATTATGCCAAATGATAAAAACAAAGAAATGTCTAACATTAGATTAGAATCCTATATGAAATGAATTAATACAAAAAAAAATACAGTTAATTTTTCAGTAGTTAAACAAATTTAATTAGCATTCTTTTCATGTTGACTTCAAGATAATGATAGAATTATGTTTGGGTGAATTTTTGATTTATAACTGATGACTATCCACAGAACAGCAATAAATACCTTGGGAAGGAACTAACTAGCATGTATATTATAGCTAAATAGTGAATGCTTCTTAATGGAAAACACAATGAAGATAAACTAAAATATTCACAAGTTGTATTTTCATTGCATAAATAAACCGGGAATTATTTGCTCATTTAAAAATGTCTCTGCCATTGGTAAGTGAAAATGTTTGCATTTATATGGGAATATATAAATTTTAAAAAGCCATTATTTGACCAATTCTGTTTCTGACTAAAATGTATACTAGTTCTTTTATCAGAGCCAACAAAAAGTATGATATCCTTCCCTATTCTAAGGACATGACCATATTATTTGTATTCTAAGACTGTCCTTATAGGAAATTTAAACTATTAGTCAGTTCCTAAGGTTGGGGTTGTAGGAGAATCAAAATACTAATTGGACAAAAATAAACTTCTAATATGAAGCAGATTTCTCCTAGCATACAGGGAGTAGCACTAAATCTATTTCATAATTTAATCTATTTAGGTTATTGAAATGTACAGATAAAATTGGGATTCAGTAAAAACTAATACATATATAATTTGAAATTTTAGTCTAAAACATTTTAACCCAAAACCTATTTGCCAAACTTTTGCATTTTCCAATGTTCTAGTTTTGTCAGTTTAATAGATTTAAAATGATATTTCATTTTTAAAAAAGTTTTGTGTTTTGAAATAATTTTAGATTTACATAACAGTTGCAAAGATAATACAGAAAGTTCCTATGTATCCTTAATGCAGCTTCCCTAAAGTTAACATAGCCATGGTATATTTGTCAAAACTAAGGGACCAAAATTGGCACTATGCACATAACTGAACTACAGATTTTATTGAGAGTTCACGTTTTTTCACTTGTGTTTTATTTTTTTCTACTTCAGGATTCACTCTAGAATACTACATTACATTTAGTTATTATTAATATATCCCGTTGGCCACCTCCTATCTGTGATAGTTTCTCGGTCTTTTCTTGTTTCTCATGATCTTGATATTTTGAAGAGTGCTGGCAGGGTATTTTCTAGAATACCCTTAATTTAGGCTTCTGTGATCTTTTCTCTTGATTAGACTTGGATTTTGGATTTGGGAAGAATATAACAAAGACAAGATTCCCTTCTCATCATGTCATATCAGGGGATACATAATATCAACATGAGTCAGTTTATCATTGGTGATTAAGTCAAAGGGGATCTCCTTGTTTTAAACTCCATTTCTCATTTTACTAATAAGTTTGGGTAGGTCTTCACATATGGATTTAAAAAAATGTATCAAGCACCTACCGTATTCCAAAAGACAGTGTTCTAACTTCTAGGTTCTGGGGATATAGCAGTGAATCAAACATACAATGTTGTTTATGACAGTTAAGAAGTAATATCTTCCTGTCTATCTGTATATTTAGGGTGTAGAAAGATGGACAGCTTCATATCTCTTTGCAGAAAGAGTTCAGGGTGGCATATGTGTTTCTGTACCCTGTACACTTTTACATATTATATACAGACATATACATTCCTGTTTAAATTGATACCCTCTATGAAAGTAGGTCCAGCAAGAATATTGATGAACTAATAAAAGTTCTGATGAACTTTCTGCTTATAGAATGTGTACAATTACAAGATTATTCCTCAATTTCCAAAGATACATGTATTGATACACATTAATTAACAAAACGGAAATGATGTTAAAGCTGGATTTATGTTCATTAGTGACAAGCAACTTCAGCCCTTAGGCCTGCTGGGCCCTGAGACAGCCCAGATGCTGGGCTGCCCTTCAAAGGCTGCAGCCCCCTCAGAGGTCAAGGCATTGGCCTCCTCCGGCGCCAGAGCCACAGAGGAGACAATCCAGATGCTGTCTGCTTGAGGAAGCAAGAACCTGGAATTCCTCCATGGGAGGTACCAGCAGGGGTTTCCTAAAAAGGAGGGGCAAGTAAGTATATAAACTTCCAAAGGCCTGCCCAGGGACGGATCAAGGAGTAACGCTAACATGTTTAGTTTAGCTGCTGGTCTCAGCTGAACAGGAAAGACGGTCAGCTTTCTCAGTGATACTTTAATGCATTGTTCTACCCGACAATGCGGCCACTGCATTAATACAGTAAGCAACTATATGAATAAACACATATCTGATTTCTCACTTCAAGATAAAAGTATTAAAATATTGACTGTTGATTTGCTTTATAAAATTAAAATTTTAGCAAATTAATTTTAAAGACTTAATATCTAATATTAATGAAGGGATGGAAGAGGGAACAATAGGCCCAAATCAATGTTCTCTCCCAAGACCACCCCTCCTGGCCCACACTGGACCACATGGTAAAATTTTAACATGATTGATTTATTTAGAGAATCTCAGGTTCCTGTTTAAAAGTGATTTTTAGCCTTCTCTATGAAAATTGTGGTGTTTTACAAATGTAATCTTTTCTTTTGCAATTTCTGTCCATCATTCCAAACATTCCACATATGAAATAAAAACTCAGGAACACACACGTGCATAGGCATTCACACACACAGCCAAAGCGAGGAAGATATATATACATATAAATAGTTTGATTGAATTGTAACCAATTTAGTGACCAAATTAGACTCATTAGACTCCTTATTTGCTTTCAGTTTGATACCCAGTGGGGATTAATTGAATGCATTTTTCACTCAAGTGGGTTAATAGCACTAACGTAGGCAGTCACTTTACTTAGGATCCTAAGTCTTACTTCCTTGCTTGGGAGATGGTGAGGTCTAGACACGTGGGCAGATTTTGAATCCCACCCTTAATAATACCCTCTGTCACCAGAAAACTCTCCTTCTTTCCCCTCTGGTGTTACATTTCCCCATATCGCTGTTCAACACGAGTTTTTGGAAGTTAATGCAATATTTCTAAAAAGAAGAAAAACATATGACAGAATATTTCCAGCTTTGATTGGTATGTAATCTAACTTCTAACAATAAAACTCCTGTTTTACATAGGATCGAATATTTTATTTGATGGCAATGGTATTTATTATAATTCAGATCATTTGGTTTCCACATAGTAGTGAATATAAAATTTAGCAATGAAGATTATTCCTTACAGGCTGTGGTGTGATACCATGGATCATGGGCACACTGGCAAAATTTACTGCAGTAAGAACTCCTAGGCGAGGAGAGTTTAGAAGGTAAGAAGCCTTTTAAAAGCAAGGCTGAGGCTGTCACTCAATACCACTAGCACTAATGGATGGACAAAATATCTGAGTCAATCAGAATCTAGTCCCTTGGGAAGCAGTGAAGGGAACAGGTAGGAATTCAGAAGTTTCTCTAAGCCAAAAAACGGCACTTGCTGTCAAAATCAATTTAATTCAAGCAGTGAAAGCATCCATCTGGTATTATGATTTATTTTAAAATTATTGCAACATTGCCTTTTCTCCTATTACTCCCTATATAGTAAGTAGGCTCTTAATTCTCCTTTTTAAAATTTTAGTGAAGACACATTAAGAGTTTGAGAGGATGCACAGTTTGTTTGCAATCTCTCTCTTTTTCCCTGTGAGTGAAGCAATATTATTTTTGAAAGCAGGGAAAAATTTTCAGTGAATTTTATTGGTGATGGTTTTTGAAAACAAACTTCCAACACAGAAGCTTTTAAAATTTCTCACATGATGGTAGGCTATGGTTTGATTCTCCCAGTTTCATAGTCCATTTTTGTCCATTTATGAGTAGCCTTGAACTCCCTCCTCCAGAAGGAAGCCACTCTAGATACATACTTTATTGGGCTCATAGTGCAGGCAAAATCTTCAGGATTTTAACCGTAATATGCAATACCACACAGATCTTGCTATGTTCACAGTTTGCTGTTGTGTTTCTTATCAATTAACATTGAATGAATGAGGAATACGGGATATTTCGATGTGATCTATGTTCATCAAGATGAGCTGCAGCAGAGTCAACATGTTTGCTATGTTGTAGTGAGTGATGCAAGATTTAGGCCAAAAGGACCTGCTTGTGTGTTATTTCAAATGAAGAAACAAGAGATGAGGACAGACGCTAGAGCTGTAAGTACTGCTTCAGTCTCCACAAGCTATAGTGAAATAAATTCAGTCTAGCCAGAAAAGTCTTCCATTCGCCTAGGTAGCAATTCTTAGACTTCTCTGTCAGTTTGTCCTTGTGCCCCCTCACCCATTTCCCCCTCATACAAGGTAATGTGGAGTTGCCTGTGCCTACTTGAGATTCTTTTTTGACTCTTTATTGATAACTAGGGAAGATAAAGATCCTCTTAAATGGTAAGAATTGTTCCCAGCTCTTTTATAGCAATGCAACATCTTTGCTCTCCTGAGCTTCTCCTGTTAGTCTCTTGTCTTATCTTCCCCTAAAACTGAATAAAGAAGGGACCCTTCAGAACTTCCTGCTTCAGTCTTAATTAAGCACCTCCGGTGTCCCAGGTAAAGGTCCAGATTCAGAACCGTCTTACGTCCACCCTTGCTTTAGGATCAGAAGTGAACAAATAACTTAGGGCCTGGAAGATTAAAAGAAGAAACTCAGCAGCCCTTGCTTTTAAGTTGGGAAGCAGGGCAAAGGTCCAAGCTTGAAGAGATCAAGTCAGAGACAAATCCAAGTTGGGAAAAGATAAGTCGTCAGCGGGAGGCAAACAGGGGTTTTGAATTCAAGAGGTGAAGTGGGGGAAAGACCTAAAGCTGATGATGGATCTGTTTGTCTCTGTATCATCCTGCCTACTGGTGAAGACACTGTCCCTCCGTGATATGACAAATAATAAAAAGACAGTCAAGAAAATGACAAATTATTAATGTTTTCTGCAACAAACACCATAACGCCCTTCAAACTTAGACAAAGCCCTTCTAGCATCTCTTAGTGAACTCCTCTGCCCGGTCCTCTCTCTCCTTCTCCATCATCTGGAGACCTCCGATTTCCTGCTAACAACAGGGCAACGCATGCCAAAGGTCTTAGATGGAACCTCGTTAAGAAAAATTCTGTAATTTTGATGTTTTAAACAAGCTGGGTGTGGTGGTTGCCAGCCTTTAGCAGGAGAGCCCTCACTTTCTTTCTTCCTGCATTGAAGTAATTCGAATGAAAGTCTCATTTCCAGTTTTGATTCCAAAGTCTCCTCCTTTCCTCATTATTACCTCATTATTTACCCCCTCTAAACTGAAAAAGATTTCTGAGGAAAACCGATCATCATTATGCCCTGGTCTTAACATATTTCCATAGAGGAAAAATTTAAAAAAAGAGAAGGAAGGAAGGAAAAAAGGAAGGGGAGAGGCAGGGAGGGAGGAAAATGGGGGACAGTCGTGGAAGAGGAGGTCCATCGTGTTTGCCATTGAGCTAAATTTGTTTACATATATTATCCGCTTTGAATCATTGTAAGACTCCTAAACTAGATATGATTGTCCTAATTTTACAGACAGGGTAACAAAGACTTAGAAAAATTAAGACAATTTCCCAAGGTCACCGACAGTGGGACCAAAGGGAAGAGGGGGAGGAAGGGGGTCAGAAAGTGGTGGTTTGTCTGACCATGCTGTCCACGACTGATCTTTTCCAACAATTTTCCAAGGTGATATGGTCATGGAAAAACTACTGTGAAAAGCTATCAGGGCAGCTGATGACATCAAGGGCTCCCCCAGTAGTCACAAGGCACGAAGAGAAGGGACATGGGAGAGGCTCGCAAGGCTCTAACACGCAGTCAGTGTGCAGGGGCAGGACAAGCGACTCCTGCTCCGGCAGCCCCCACAGACAAGCCTCACCCGCTCCACACTCCGAACACACACACACTATCTCTCTCTCTCTCTCTCTCTCTCTCTCTCTCTACCAGGCATTAGCGTGCGCGTTAGCTTTGACGTGTGTGAGAACAGAAATATTTTACATCTAATAAAAGTGTATGAGGAATGGCAACTGCAGGTAAGACTGGCTACATCATTTGCAGGGCTTTTTGTTCAAAAATTATCAAGAATTTCCAGACATCCACAGCAGAGCTTTAAGCCACGTGCAGTCTTCCTGAGCACGAGGCCCTGTGCGGCCTCACATGCACATCCCTGAAGCGGGCCCTGCCTGCAGGTGATTTTGATGGCTACCAAGTGCCCAGGAACGGAGAATGGCTCCCACTTTTCCCCTCCTCAGCCTGTGCTTCCATCCTTTATCTACCACGGTCCTCATCTTCTTTTCTGCTCCATGAGAAGGTGTTGCCATGAGATCTGGCCTTGGGCCTTGTTCCGTGCTATTTTGTCCACCCCTTTCTGGTCAACTTATCTAATTTTCATCTATTCTTGGTGCCTTATCTCAAATTCCATTTTCTCTATAAAATTTTCTGAGAAAACTAGGCATTTGACCATTTTCCCTCTCATGTTGTACTATTTGTATTGTTAGTCCCCGATGGTGTGCAGTTTAGCATTTTATTTGCTTAACCTACTTCATGTCTAATTATTTGAGGCATGGGACTTCTGTATCCCCCAAATGGGTGTATATTTCTTGGAGGCTGAGATTCTACAAAATATGTGATACCGTGGGGATGAGGCTGAGAGAGGAAAGGGCGGCGAGGGGCTGGGCTTCCTCCCTCATGTCTTCCACAGGCTTTTCGGGACTGGGGAAATGCCAGTGCATGTCGGTCCCTCTGGCAGCGTCCTGACCTGCAAGTTGCTGAAATAATTTCTAAGTGGCCTCATACAGGAGTCGGGTGATTTCCCTAGAGCTGCCCCCCTCGGTGTGGTCCACTGTGAAAACACAGAAGAGGCCTGTGAGGGCTAATTGTTTTCTGACAGATTTATAATTCCACTTAATCACATGCCATCGTTAAGACCAGATGGAAAGCTGTGGACCAGACTGGCAAAGAGAAATACGGGCCGCCACTGTCCCTGTCCCCCTCTTTCAGAGAACAAGCAAGCCATGGAGGGAGGCACAAGTAGGTGGGAACAGGGGTGTACTGTGACTGCCAGTTTCTCCTGTGTCAGGAGTGATGGGGCGTGGTGATCACATCGCGCAGTGTGTGTGAATATGTGTTTAATATATCAGGCAACAACGCTGTGCTGCACATTTATTCGTATTCTTTCCCAGATACCGCACACTGCAGGCATCACAATAGCTGTTCAGCTCTGGCGCTACTTATAATTATACACAGTTGAAATCTCTCTGAGCCACTCTTCTCCCTGCCGCAGCCTATAGGAGGCAAATATATAATACATTTCGTTCTCCCCATGCATTTTGACAACTTTTTAAAAGGCATCAGGATAATGTTTGCATGCATTATGTAGCTAGAAGAATGAAAACCCCATTACGAGATCTGAAATTACTAGGCTCTCTTAAAGTGACATAAATCAAGCCCATTTGACAACACCATTTCAAGCACTCATGTTGCAGGCACCAGGCAGAGTATGCAAATGTAAGTGGTGCTTCCTAGTGACAGAGAGGGTGAAGCCTCAAACGGAAAATATAGAATGCAGCCACATCTGATACACACAGATATTAAAATACTCTTCCTCTCTTTGTGGACACAAGCAAGTGTTTTGGCCTATTTCAACTGCCAATAATCATATTAGCTTCATGGTGTCTTATTGATCTGAGGGTTTAATATCCTTATCTAATGGAGTGCAGACCATACGAGATGTTTATAACCTCCATACCTCCTCCCAACAGATAGTAATGTGCACTTGACTATTTGTAATAGGGCCATAATTCCCCTGAGGGCTCCCAGCACATCCTAGCCTGGAAGCGATGCTACCATGATTTAGTAATGCCATCAGCGATCTGGGGCAGAATTATCTTTATATGTGTAGTTGTACACTTGATTGTTTATAATGTGCTTTGTTAAAAATTTAATGATAATAGAGCATCGCTCTCCTCCTTCAGTGGTACTTTTTAATTTATTTTTAAAAGGTGAAAGCATCTGTTTAATTCTTTAAGACAATTTTTACTGGTAGCTTTACTGCCTTAAAAGTTCAGATCATAAAGTAAACTATTCTAGAAGTTTATGATTTCTTAATAGGGCATAAAATCCAAAAGCCAAATAGTTTGTATAAAAATATTGAGATATATAGCCTCTGGTGTTATGTTTTAAAGATGATCCTTGTTTGAATTTTCTTAATATTTCTGTTCTTTTACCAAAAATGTATGAGTGAACATTATTTAAGGGTGTGTATGTGAGAGAAAGAGACGGAGGAGAAAGAAAAAGAGGTGTTTTCCAGTATCAGATACTATTATTTTTATTTTGAAATGCATTTTTATAATAAAAAGTAGAAAAATAAAGTAACAAAAATACCCCTTCAGCTATTGTTTCTTATTAAAATTAAATATATGAATTACTTTTATTGTTTTACGAGGTATAATCACGGAAAAGACCCTACATTTATTCCCACAAAATCATTTTTAACTCATTCTTCCCTCAGTATTTTTTTGTCTATAAACAAAAACTGTATTAAGCTCTGAGTGTGCATCATGCATGTGTATGAACATGAATGCATGCATGTATGTGGATGCTTTTGCACATGCACATACTTTTGTGTTTGTGTGTGTACCTGTGTGTTTTTGTGTGACTGAGCAGGTATGTTTGTGTGCATGTGCATGCATGCATGTGTTCATATGGGCCCTAGTATGTGTGCAGGTGCATGCATGTGTGTGTTCATGTGGGCCTTTGTATGTGTATGTGTGTGAATATGTATGTATATCTAAGCAGGAAAGATTTGTGCAGGCCACCTATTAAGGTAATTTTCAAGTCAAGAAAAATTCAGTGAGCACTTACTTATGTCTCTAGCATCTTGTTAGACACATGGGATGCAAAAATGAATATGACCCTGTTTCAGGCCTTAAGAACATCAGAGATGAACAGGAGAGATAACTTTGCATACACTGAGCAATATAGTAAAGCAATAAAAGGCATGTTTTACTAAGTCTATGAATACAGTACTTAGCTAGCAGGTAGAATGAGCTTACACATGCAGAAGAAAGGTAGACAATAGAGGAAGACGATGATGATTAAATTAAATAGAATTTTAGCCTTTGGAAAAAGGCAAGGGAAAGTAAATTAGATAAAGAGAATAGAGTGAACAGAAAAATGGAGTTGTGAACATACATGCTGTGTTGGAGGAATGGTTATTTACATGATGGGAACAAAGGCAAATGGAAAGAGAAAGGAAATTAAGATTGCTTGAGTGCCCACTGCGAGATAGGGGAATGTGGTAAAAAATGTGGGCTTTTTCACCAAATTGTCTAGCTGTGAATCTCATCTCTTCCATTCGCCAACTGTGTGGTTTTTGTGCAAGTGACTTAACCTCTCTGAACCTCAGTTCCTTTTCATGGTAGTAACTGCAGTGAGGGTTCATTCAAATGATACACTTAATACAACAACTGGTATAGAGCAAACATTTACTAAGAGGTAGTTATTATTATCTTGTGCTTGGCCTGGAGATAATATTGATAGCTAAAACTTATTAAGCTTCCTACGTGACAGACATAAATATACATCATGACATTTAATCTTTGCCACAGCCCTGTGACGTGAGTACTATTATTATCCTCTCTTAGAGATCAGGAAGCAAGTTAGGGAGATCATAGAGAAGAGTGGGACCACACCTAGTCTTGCTTGACCCTAAGCCTTGCATCCCCTAGCCGGGATGCCCTCCTGATGAGGTCACTGGTTGGAAGTAAACCCAGAATGGAAAGCCAGGGCTCAAATGGTGAAGCGCCGGAATGGTAAGGTAAAGAGTTTGGATATTATTCCCTCAACAGTAGAGAAGCATGAAATATTTTTCTTGGGGAAATGACATGGTCATTCATTTATTATTTCATTCATTTAGTAGCTACATATTGCACTCAATCAGTAAAACATGCACGTCATTGTTTTATTGCTTTTTGAATACAAAGCTCTCCTGTCAGCTCTAGTCTGACATTCTTGGGTCCTGACTCATGTCTTATTAATCTTTGTGGTTCAAGCAACTGTGTGCCAGACACTGTGCTAACCACTGGGGGAAAATGGCGAGCAAAAGCAGATGCGGTCTCTGCCCTCCTGAGACTGGCAGTTTCGTGTGTGTGTGTGTGTGTGTGTGTGTGTGGTGTTGATTTATCTAATATGTACACAAAGGTAAAATTGCCACTGTGACAAATGTTACAAAGGTGAGATCCAACGTGTTGTGAGAGCAGAGAATGGGAGAATTCAACCAAGACAAGGAGGTCAGAAATGTTTTCCTGGAGGAAATGAGGCTTGAACAGAGAGCCGAGAGATAAGTTGGGGCTGACTGGCAAAGACTAGAAAGAGAGCAGAGCAGAAGAGCACGTAGACGGACCTTGTGCAGAGAGGAAGCGTAGTGAGTTGAGTGCTGGAGTGTCTGGAGGAAACAGACCTAAAGCAACACTGTCCGATAAAAATATCACGAGAGCCACTTGCGTAACATCAAATTTTCTAGAGCCACGTTATAAAAAAGCAAGAAAAAGACAGGTGAAATTTATTTTAATAAAGTATTTTATTTAACCCAACATATCAAAAATCTTACCATTGCAACATATACTCGATGTAAAAAATATTAATTTGATATTTTACCTTCTTTTTCTTACACTGTTTGAAATCCAATATGCATTTTAAGCTTACAGTATCTCTCAATTCAGATACTAAATTTTTATTGGGAATACTTGATCTGTATTTAAATTTCAGAATATTTGTAGTTGAAAAAGTAAATTTACATGTCCAAGTTGTTACTAACATACTTAAAAGTTTTCCAATAAATTAAGATGAGTAGTCACTTTTAAATTTAAATATAAATTAATTAAAATGGAATAAAATTAAAAATTCAGATCCTCAGTCACACTAGTCACATTTCAAGTGACAAATAGTCACAAGTGGGACTGGTGTCTACCCTGTTGGACAGTGCAGAATGGGGGAGTGAGACCATGGCTAGATCATACAGGCCTTGTAAACCTCATAAAAGATTTTGTCTTTATTCCAAGATCAGAGGACAGGCACCCCTGAAGAGTACTAAGCATGGGATAATACGAAGAGATTTGAGTTTTAAAAAGACCACTCAGCTGGCAGTGTGGATAATGGCTGACAAACAGGAAAGACATTGCCATAATTTAAGCCAAGGATCATGGTAATTTGGACAGGGGTGTTGTTGATGAAGATAGAAAGAAGTTCATGGATTCAAAAGCTATCTAAAGGGTGAAATCCACAGGAATGACGAAGGAATTGAAACAGAAGGAGATATTGAAGGAAGACCAGGGTTTTAATATGTTGTTGTACCTGTTATATTACCAATGTGTCAAGAATTTAGACAGAGCTCCATGGGGATTGCTTCACGGTATCTGGAGTCTCAGCTGAAGAAAATCAAATGGGTGGAAATGGCTTGGATTGCCAGTATATGGAACAGTCTAGAAGCTTCTTCATTCTCATATTTAAAGCAAGGCATTGGATGGCTCAAAGTCTTGGACTCAGCTGAGGTAGTTTACTGGACTGAGTATATACAGCTTCTGCATGTAGTTTGGGATTCCTCATAGTGTGGCAGCCTTAGTGTTGTTGAATTTCTTACATTGTAGCTTCCCATGAGCATTTCCACACAGAGGGTGGAAGCGACAGGACCTTTTATATTCTAGTCTTGGAAATTACATACCTTCACTTGCACTGCACTTTATTAGTTGAAACAATCACAAACCCACACAGATTCAAAGACCAGGCACAGAAACCCTATCTCTTAATGGGAAGCATTTCAAAGGATGTGCAACTGTGTTATAAAACCACCTCAGTACAGTTTGGGACATTCTCACTTTCAGGTGTCTTTGAGTTGTCTAAGAAGGGTAGCTGGATACCCTTGTCTGGAGATCAGAGATGAAGTCTAGGATGGAAATATAAATGTATAAATCACCTGTATTGAAGTGGTAATTAAAGTATATGTGAGAATTCATAAGGAGAGAGTTGAGGCTGAGTAGAGTGCCTTCAGGAATTTCAGCCACTGACTGCTCTGTAAAGAAAGATAAACCTGCCAGAGGGGCAAAGAAGGAGCAGCCAGAGCCCGGCGAGGAAAACAGCAGAGTGTCACGCTTGGTGAGGCAGAAGCAGCATGTGGTTCAGGAAGGAAAGAATCATTAACAGTTTTAAATCTCGGGCATGTCAAGAAGCATAAAGGCAGATAAATATCTTTTGTGTTTATTGACAGGGAGGCCATTGTTTACCTTTCAAGAATTATTTTGTTGTTTTAGGAAAAAAAATCTGGATGCAATGCAAAAGATGAGCCCTGCAGGAAGAGCCTGAAAACAGGAAGGAACTGGTGATTGATGTATTCAAGCCAAAGAATAGTTGCTGCATTTTATCAAAATGACAATATTAATTGGAATGCAGAGAACACACATTGATGGAAAATGAATAGTTTCTTTTTTTTTCAAAAGAGACGAACATTCCCCCCAGTCTTGTGTCTTAAATTAAATACATTTTTACCCATAATAAAATAAATAAAATTTTATACTAGGTGTCTTTCACATAATATTATAGACTCGAGAAATTTCAAGTCTATAATACTGTTTCAGATCTGACTAAATTTTATTGTCAGATTTGGAAAAATACCTAGGTGCTGTGGGTTTGATTCTAGATGTAACCACATATGACTGCTAAAATAGATCAGAATTTTTAGATGTGAGGGAAATATGCTTTCCATATCTAGATTCTGTTCCATCTGAAAATTTTTTATGTATTAAAATACTCCCAAGTTTTAAAAGGAAACTCAAAGTTTAGTTACTTAAAATACACATACACAAACACACACACGAATCTAATATTATAGGATAAAAGAATGTTTTATATCAATATAAATACAAATACATTTAATTTTAATGTACATTTAAATTTGATATTTTATATGCATACAGTTACTCATTCAACTAACTCACAATCATTTGATATTGGAATAATGATAATTTAAAGAAGATTCTAGAAATATGACTACTTCCAGAAGTACAATTACTTCTGGAATCTCTTACACATTCTTGCTATACCAATATGAAATGATGTTTAATGAACTGAAACTAAAGTGTTTTCTGTTTGAATAATCCAGATAAATCCTTCAAATCCCTGCTCCCTTTGTGACTATCTGAGCCAATAATTTTGTTTGTTTTCAGGATCAGTACTGAGAGCGGTTCCAAAGAGGGTTACAATGATTGGACCATGTATCCTACCGTATGCCCATTTTACCTTCACATTTCGCCAAAACCTGGAAGGGAAGCCATAGAAATGGAAAACAACAGCTTATTTTCCTGAATAAACTGGCTTCTGTCACAACATAAGACTAGCGCTACATCTCCCAGGGTTTTTTTAGTGGCAAATCTGAATCTAAAATCCAAATAGCGTGGTTCAGTTTAATGGAAAAAATATTAATTGTATACTGAGCAGAGTAGTCAAATATGTTGCTTTCTATCATAAAAATAGATCAACCATTTGATTGATGTTCAACCTGTCTCCCTGATAGGTAGACTCAGCTTCCCTAACTTTTTAATTCCTGTGAAAGGAGAGTATTTTTGTCTGATTTTGTAAGAGGAGATATCCCAAGACAAAGAGCCAGAAAAATACACATTAATGAAGCTATATAGGACATTACTTCTGTTTCCATTTCCTTTTAATTTTTTCTTTGTGTTGTTTTCTAATTTGACTTCAATACCATCCCCCTTTCTCTTTCTACTAAACTGTTCCTCTTTTCTCTTCATCGCACCTCCTTATCTTATAAACTTGGCAGTTCATTAAATCTCACTATTGACAATAGATTTATTTGTACCTGGTGACTTTTCTACTAGAGATGCTAACTCCTTAATAATGCATATTGTAGAAGATGATTGACTATTAGTATTAATGGTGAAAGAAAAGAACAGATGAAATCTAGTACTAACTTGCTTCAAAATAATTGATGTTCTTCAACATTGGCTTACTATTGGGGGAATTTTATAAGCCCTGTATGCAGTGTTTCTGAAACTTGAGTAATGTGTTAGTTTCTCTCACAAAGAAACAACCTTCTAGACCTGTAATGTTGCCTTTTGTTATTTTTATCATCATGTGATCTACACATATATAAGATAAAATTTGTTATAAATTTACCATGATTGTGGTTTCTATACTTCTATACCACCAAAAACTAATCTACAAATTAAATACAAAATAACAAACATAAAGAACTTCAAATTTTAATGAGAAAGATGGTGCTTTGGATCCATTTTTGTTTTCATTACTATCCGTTGACTTTAGTCAAACAAATTCAGAATATGTCTGTTAGCATTACAATAGCATACGTGGAGAGTAGTAAATTCAAGTTCAGCATAATCTGTCATTCAATACTCTAATGTTGCTTTAATGAGGGGTCATTTCTTAAATCTATACAGCTGACTTCTTCATTTCAAGATAAAATTAGAATATGAGTACATTAAAATTTGTACTCAGTTCGTATTTCTGGAATCAGGAACTAGAAAATAGTATCTAAAGTTGGTTTCGACTCTTAAGATGATAAGAAAATATACTTTCAACAAAGTACATCATTGGACTGTTGAAGGAAATCACTAAATATTAGAAATGGATCCTCTATTGTTTTGTGTTTGGAATATTCAAACTCTCATGAAGCTACTATTTGGCATTTCGCTTCTACTTGACTTGAACATTTTATTTTAGGATTAAGCCACTATTTTTTCCTCTGTAGTCTAAAAGGATAAATGTAGTGTATTACATTTCCACATGTTGTCATTTTATCACATATAATTGAAGTCTTACTTTTTTAAAAATTGAGAAATTGAAATTTTATATTATGTAAATATCTGTCAAATATGAATTATTCATGTAGAAGATACATTTTCTATATGTTTCTAGTAAAATGACTCAGTCTGAGAACAATAATTTAGATCAAACCTGCTATTAGGTCCTAGATATATTGGCCAAAACTTAAATGTACCCATGATTGCTTGGCACAAACATGATTGTAAAGAAGTACAGTGTGTATATCAAAATTTGGTGGTAAACTTTGTTGTAAGATGGTGATCCAGATAAATTATAACAAGCTTTTAAAAAAAAAAAAAAACTTTTACTTTTAGAAAAGTTTTAGATTTACAGAAAAAATGCAAAATAGTACAGAGTTCCCATATAACTCACACCCAGTCTCCCCTTATTAACATGATATATTAGTATAGCATAATACATTTGTCACATTTGATGAACCAATACTGATATTATTATTAACTAAAGTTTGTACTTTATTTAAATTTTCTTAATTTTACCCTATGTTATTTTTCTGTTCAGGATCCCATTCAGGTTACCACGTTACCTTTCATTGTTTTGCCTCCATAGGTTGCTTTTGGCTGTGGCAGTTTCAAACACTTTCCTTGCTTTTGATGACTTTGACAGTTTTGAGGAATATTGGTCAGGTATTGTTGTAGCATGCTGCTCTATTGAAATTTGTCTGTTGTTTTTCTCATGATTAAGCTAGGGTTATGAGTTATTGGCAGGAAGATAACAAAGCTAAAGTGCCACTCTGATCATGTCATAGCAAGGGCACATACCATCAAGATGACTTACCACTGTTGATGTTAACATTGGCCATCTCGCTGTGGTAATGTCTGTCAGATTTCTCCACTGTAAAGTTACTTTTCTCCCATTTTTATACATTACTCTTTGAAAGGGAGTCACTATGAGCAGCCCACACTTAGCGTGGGGTGTTATGCACTACTCCCTTAACATAAATTATTTGGAATTCTTCTGCACAGGAGATTTGTTCTCCCCCCACTTATTTATTTATTCAATCATTCATTTATCTCAGTATGAACTCATGGATATTTATATTATCCTTTGGGTTATAATCCAGTAGTATGTTTTGTTGCTCAAAATCAGCTTTCTGCCTGTACGAGCTCTTTCAGTTGTCTCCTGTGTCACCTAACATGTCTCCATAACTATGAGTTTTTTTCTTAATTTCCTTACTTGCTGCCACTATAAGATGCTCCAGGCTAGTCTCATATATTACTTTTCCCAAACCTAGAAGCCACCTCTCCAAGGAGCCTAGAGTTCCTTTTATTGGAGAAGAGTATTAAAAGCCATGATCTGGGATCTAGACATGCTCATTGCTACTGGGGTGTCACAGCTTTTAGGACATCCCAGCTGACAGAGCAAGGAAATATGTATGTGTCAATAAATTCCTGCATATATGTATTTCTAAGCCTCTAGATATCTAGAGGCTAGAAAAAACATGAAATGAATTCTCTCCTAGAGCCTCCAGAAGGACCATGGCTCTGCGGACACCTTGATTTTTGCCTATAAGATTCATTTGGAACTTCTGACCTCAGAGCTATAAAAGAATAAATTTGTATTGAGTTAAACCACTAGGTTTGTGATAATTTATTACAGCTACAATAGGAAAATAATACAGCTAAGGACAAATGAAGTTGAACATCTTTTCGTATATTTATTCTTTGGTGAGGGATCTTCTCAGATCTTTGGGCCGTTTATTGGGTTGTGTTCTTACTGTTGAGTTTTAAGAGTACTTTGTACTTTTTGGATATAAGTCCTTTATCAAATATGTACTTTGTAAATATTTTCTCCCATTCTGTAACTTGTCTATTCATTCTCTTAATATTATCTTTTGTAAAATAATTTTAATTCTAATAAACTCTAACATCAATTTTATCTTTCACGGATTATGCTTTTGTCATTGTATCTGAAACTCATAAACTCAAGATCATGTAGATTTTCTGCTATGTTTTCTTCTAGAAATTTTATAGTATTACATTCTACATTTAGGTCTATGACTCATTTTGAGTTAATTTTTATGAAAGTTTCATTTTTTTGTACATTGATGGACTCCATCCTTGACCACACTTTAGTCAGGCTCCTCTGAGTCTTCTTCTCAACTAAGCCTTGACCCTCCCTAGATCATGATTTTTAACACCATTCTCCAAGGAAGATTTTTATTTATTTATTTCTAATTTGCATAGTTTCAATTTCTTTTCTTTTTCTTATTGCACTAACTAGGACTTCTAGTATGATTTTGAACAGGTGTGGTTTCTTGTTATTGATCCTAGGGATAATGTATCCAGTCTCTCACTGTTAAGTATGTTGTTAATTGCATGGCTTTTTGGTAGATGTTTTTTTTATCAGGGTGAGCAAGGTCCCCTTTATTCCTAGTCTGCTGGGTTTTTATCATGAATTGGTCTTTGTCAATTTCTTTTTATAAATTGATGTGTGAGCATGTGATTTTTCTTTTTCATCCAGTTGATATGGAAATAGCATTGATTGATTTTTGAATGTTGGAACAGCCTTGCATACTTAGAATAAATCCCACTTGGTCATGATGTATAATTGTTTTTAAATATTATTGGATTCAGATTGTAGTATTTTGAGGAGGATATTTGCATCTATGTTCATGAGAGATATTGCTTTGTAGCTTTTCTTTCTTATACTGTCTTTATCTGGCTTTGGTATTAGAGTAATGCTGGTCTCATTGAATGAGTTGTGAGTTAGGAAGTGGTCTTTCCATATTTTTTGGAAGAGATTGTAGAGAAATGGTATTACTTCTTTTTTAAATGTTTGGTAGAATTCAACAGGACACTGTGCTGTAAATGGGAGAGTAAGTTTCCCTTTAAGGGTCTTTAGGGATCATCCCAATATGGCCATAGACATTACACTCAGAGGGGCATATGAAATCAAAGGATTTGTTATACTCACAGGTCCTTTTAGGCACAAGAGGCATGGACTCCATGGAGGAGCCCCCTGGGAGTGACTTAATCAAGCTGATGGGAATCTGAGGGGGGGAGATAGAGAGAGAGAGAGAGCGAGAGGGAGAGAGAGAGAGAATGAGGAATGACCTGGGGGCAAGTGTGTTTATTGGTCATCAGAGTGCATTATATTATACAAGTAAGAGGCATGTGGGGACTTTGCTGGTATATTTGAATGTCTCAGTCAGGGGAGGGCAGGAAGGTTTAACCTGTGGCAGGACCAGTCCTATCACACTGGGGCACCTGGTCACCTGGATAGATGTTCATAGCCTATTTGTGGGAATACTGAAGCATTAGGAAAATATGAAGTTTAGAAGATCTATAGTGCATAAACCACCTGGGCTTGGTGTTTTTTGATGGGAAGAATCATAATTATTGATTTGATTTCTTTCATATATTAATATATAGGCTATATTATCTATTTTTCCTTGTGTGAGTTTTGATAGCTTGTATATATCTTTCAAGGAATTGGTCCATTTCATTTAAGTTATTAAACTTGTGGGCCTACAGCTGTTCACAATCCTCCTTTCCTATACTTTTAATGTCCATGGGATCTGTAGTGATGACAACTCTTTCATTTCTAATATTGGTAATGTGTGTCTTCTCTCTTTTTGAGTTGTTAGCCCAGCTCATTTTTCTTTTGGTGGAATTCAATTTCCTTAATAATTATGGGGTTTTTAAGTTATCTAGTTCTCTTTCTGTGAATTGTAGTAGTTTTTCTTTTTTTCAGCAATTGTTCTCTTCCAACTAAGTTGTCAAATTTATATTTGTGGAGTTGTTTGCAGCATTTATTTGTTAATTTGTTTTCTTATATCTTCAGAGTCTGAGTGAATATCCTCCTGTTTTATTCCTGATATTGATAATCTATGTCTTCTTTCTTTTTTCTTTGTTAGTTTTGCTAGAGTTTATCATTTTTCTTGAGTATTTCAAAGAATCAGCTTTTATTTTTGTTTTTTTAATCTATTCTTTTCTTCTTTTCAATTATTTTATTATTATTTTATAATTTCTTTTCTTCTGCTTGTTTTATGCTCAATTTTTTCCCTTCTACTTGCCTCTGGCAGAATCTAGGTCATTGATTTTATATCTTTCTTCTTTTTTGGTATATGCATTTAATACCATAAATTTCTCATGGCTTATGCATGAATTTCTTATAAGTTTCATTTTTATTTTAATTTAATTTAAAATATTTTAAAATTAGAATTGGCAGCTTTTAAATATTAAACTTGCAATATGGCAACAAAAATATCTTATGGAGGTACTTTTGAACTTCAGAGAATACCCATAGTCTGCAATCTCACATTTGAGATGTCCTCGAGTAATTAGCAATGACATTTTCTTATGATACCTACTGAAATCTGTTTGACTGGCAAATTGGAAGTTGGGCAACTATGTTTAGGTGGACATATCATTGTGACTTCAGTAAGACTAGAGAATTAAGACTGTGCTCTGATGCTTAGTGGCAGAAAAATTTACCTTCCTAAAGGAAATCTTTGATCAAAATGGTCACTGAGGTGAAATGAGCCATTTTGTGCCAAATGGCTCCAAAAGGAGATACACTCTATGAGAAATCATGATAGAATCAGGTTTTCTAAGTTCCCTTGTCATCTCTACAGTTCCTCCCAGCCATCTTTTCTATTCCTTCCATGCCCTAGTAAGAAATTACAGACTAAGTGTTGTATCACAAAAGGACATGTATTTTTCTAATACCTACTGTATGCCTAACAATATGCAAAGTGTCTTGAGAGATACATAAATGAATTAAATTAATGACTTTTTCATTTGGAAACTACACACTCTTGTTGGGTGAGCAAGACTATTACTAACAAAATAATTAGTGAACAATATAAATCAATATGTAATTAAGCTCTGAGTAGTTAAATGATGACTGTAAGTAGCACCAAAACTTCATGTGAAATTGCCCACAATGTCCCTTTTACTTAAGGGGAGTTTATAAATAAAGTTTGTTTAATAGATTACTCGAGAACATCTCATCAGTTGCTTTGATTGGAAGGGACAGAAAACGAGTGGAAACTAAAATACTCATGTAATTAATAAACATAGAGATAGCTCAGGTCACTGACCCTGCAAATTATTTTTAATGCGAAGACACATCAATTCCTTTGATTTTGTCTCCTTGGATGATTTCCAGAATGTGATCTCCATTGGAGTGTAAAATAATAACTTTTGACTGAATTCCAGAAGGGGATGCCTCCCTGCCTTGTTCTGTGCACGTGCCTGTGCCTGTGTGTGGCGTGTGCGCATGTGCACATTTGCATGCACATGCATGCACAAGGGGGCAGTACGATCAATCAAATCAAATGCTTGACCATTGCATTGAAATGGAGAAGGGTACCCTTTACCGAAAAGCACTCAATTCTTTTCCTTCACATCACAAGCCTGATGAGCTAACTAACACCTGGTGTTTTCATCAGGCAGGAAGAAGACTGAAAAAAGGGGCTCTTGGGTAGAAACTCAGAATGGGGCTGCTGGTATCTCTGTGGCAAGGATGCAATGACCCACGTGGGAACTTCATGCTGACGGTTTTCCTTCCAGGTAGGGTGTCACAACAGCCTCCTATTATCTCTCTAATATTTCCCAAACTGAAGTTATTCATACACCACTTTTGTATTCGCCATACCTAGGTACCACTTGTATAATTAATAATTTAATGTATCCTTTTATCTCACAAAATATTTAATACATTTATTAGTAGTAGCAGTAATAGCAGTAGTAGTATAGGACATTTTGTGTTACTTCGACAAATGTAAAACCGGTGTCTCATGGCCTTCATAAGAAGAAACTTATTTTTAAAAGATATTTTTCCCAAAAAATGTTTAAGAAAAAATAACCAAAGTCTCCCAAAACACCTAAAATCACCTCATGTTCCACTGATATGAAGACACACATGACACACTTTGGGAAATATGGACATGCTGGGTAAGGTCCTCATTAGGCAAGCGCACAAAGCCTCAGTGATCCCGCCCTGATTTCTCTCCAGCTTCATCTTATTCGAGCCATGTTTCATATCCCATTGTTTAGATGGCTTGAATAATTCATATTGCTCCAAATTCACTCCATTTTAGAGGCCTGGCTCACAGCAATTCCTAGGTGCCAGAAAACCTTTCACTCTTTTGTTTCCCTAGAAAATATCTGCATACCTTTTAGACCTAGCTGGAGCATCATCTCTTCCCTGAACCCTTTACTGACACCCTAGGGTAAATTTACTTCTCCTTTTCTGTGTTTAGTCACTAACATTTAAATAACTTTCCTTGTCTGGGGTTCTATTTTCCTCTACTAGATTACAAACACTTTCTGATATCTTGTAGGCACTCAATGCTTATAGAATGAATAAATGAAGGTAGAGTGGGTAATTGATTCCATATTTCTATACATACTTGCTCAAGCCTGAAATTCTGCAAATAGAGAGACAATTATTTGCTTTAACAATTTGTGTTTGCTGTTAAGTTCAATTGCCCTAGGATTAGAATCACTCATGATTGCATACTAAGGTGTTGGCAAAGCCATGTAAAAGTTTTTTGCACTCTTTCCCGAGAGTAAGTTTTGACAGGGGGAGATTGGGAGAGAAGTAGAAATGTGAGTATTGAGGGGAGGATGCCACCAAAAAGACATGAAAAATTGTAGAAAGGGGGTGTCCATTCTGAGAGTTTGTTAATGGGCCACTAAATCTGCAGTTTCAGTTGGAATAGACTACAACAATAGAGAGAAGACTAGATCCTGGAGTCAGTGTTATTTTCCCTGTAAGGGAGATAAGGTTTATTTCTTTACCCATCACTAGGTTCATGTCTGAGCCCCCTGTAACAAAAAAACAGATTAACAAGAGAAAAGCATAAAAATTTATTTAATATAAATTTTACATGACATAGCAGCCTTCATAAGGAAATAAAGACCCAAAGAAACAGGGAAAACTGTATTTTTATACTAAGTTTGAAAAAGAAGTGAATCGTTGAAAAGCATGATTGGACAAAAGGGATATGATCTAATGGTAATAAACTGGGGTGAACTTTGCAAGGCCTGTTTCATTAGATTCTTCTCTGCATCCCTGTGTCTTTAGAGATAAAGACATGCTTTAGAGAGGAAACCTCTCAAATGTAAGTCTTAGGACCTGCTTCAGAAGAAGATCAGAAAATTCTATTATGGGTGGGAGAAGAACAGAGAGATCTTCCTGCTTCTGCTGTTTCTCAAATACCAAGGAGCCATATTTTGAGGTAGTGTGTTCTGAATCCAATCACTACCCCTCTCCACCTTGACCATAAACTTAATCCCAGTTTCAGGGTACAAGTGGCTGTGAAGATGGAGAAAATTTCATGGAAAAAAACGCACAATCTGGGCTGTATAGGGTATCAAGTGATATGTATCCTGAAGACACTCAGTTCCTGATCTTTTGAAGACTAGCAGAAACAGTCTTCACTGAAATTGACCTAAAAAGCCAAGGTCTGAAGCCATGAGATGTCAAAGATGGTTATTGTTTTTTTATATATGCAGAGTTATAAGCTCCTATGTAGAAGGAAGGGAATAGAAAAGAAAGGAAAATGTTATATTAGAATATCTAAAAATAATTCCATGGTGTCACAGCTGAAAATTTCTACAAGTCCATGGAATTGAAATAATATTACAGCAAATAGCCTGTGCCCCTCTTCAACATGATTTTCCCAGATCTCTGGCAAAGGAAGTAATTCTGGTCTTCAACTCAGAGTTGGAAAGTGGAACACTTCCAATTTAGAACCAACTCTCAGGTCTGTTTGCCACATGTGTAGTTTTTTTTTTTTTTTTTGTTGTTGTTAGTAGCCATTTAATTTTGGTGAAAAGGCTTTATGGAGCTATGGAGGTGTCTCTCTTCTGCCTCTTTGAGGCCATTAACTCTCGTAGATAAAATGTCATAAATGTGTTTGAGACATATAACATCTGAATTGTTTCTACAATGAAAAGAAATAAAGCCAAAATCCCCAAGGCAAAATGTCCCCGCAAAGGGGATTATGACTGCTTTATTTCTTTAGATAAATTTATTCTCTCTTTACAAATGATAAGGTGTTGCTTCCTTCTGTAGTCTTAAGGAGGTGGTGAGATATCTGATGGTGAGGCATATGGAAAATTTGCTCTTAATTAGGAGACTATGTGAGCCCGTGGCAGATACTTCTAGCTGTTATATGGATTATATTTCTTCCTTTCTTTCTTTTATCTCTTTCAAGAATTCTGTATAGAGGAAAAAGAATTGCAGAATTTATAAGTTTCTATATACATATCCGTTTCAGTGATCTGACACTAGAAATGCATTAGATTTTAGAAACAAATGTCTAAATTATTGAAAAGTCCTGGAAATAGAAGTTTGGTTGCCATCACTGCAAGGGGGCCAGCTGTCATAATTCTAGCTCAGTTGGGTCTTTAACTTGGGGGGTCCTATTCATTATCTTTGGAATGCCACATAATAAGTGATTCTCTGAGGATACCATCTAATAAAAATACCACCCAGCCGTGTTCTGTTATTTCTGCCTCTTCCTTCCTTACCAATTCAGGTTTCTAATTACTAACAGCAACTCAGTTCAAGAGTGTCCTTCCCTTTCAGCAGTTTCAGCAACTGGTTGCATCTAATTTTACCTTTTTGCAACCACAACCTAAATAATGGAAAGATAGCATATTTTTAAGAAAGGTTATATTATGTTTTTATATTGTAGGCTGAATACATGAAGTTCCCATTTCTAATACTGTAGCTCGTACCATTAAGTTTAACACAGAAATCATGCAATTATTCAGAAAAATCAATGTTTGCCTCAAATGTACATTTCAGATAAGCATATTTTGCTTTAGCATGTCAAGGCATTATCTTAGAGCTACACTTTGGACAGTATTTTATAGCATCTAGCTTCTTTTTATTGGAAAATCTCTTGTCATTATTATTATTTCACACCAAAAGCCATATCCTGCTACAAAACACAGTAAGTAGTAGCACATGTAAGAACAATTTGGTTGTGGAATTTGTATCCTTAGACTCCTTCCATTTGAGATATATGAAATCTGAACTCCAAAGTTCTGAAAAGCTCAATTATGTGACATTGTGTGTGCACATGTATGTGTGCACATGTATGTGTGCATGTTGCTGGGGGAGGCAATGGAACAGTCTGAAATGGAAGGATTCTCACGTACACATGGGCTGATGGAAGGGAAGTATTAAATTCCTAGGCATTCTGGGGTAACTTCTCTCATTGCATTTCAACTCTTGAGAGATTACCACAATTTTTTTCAGAGGAGAAATAAATTTTTTTTCAATTTTCAAGGCAGCCAGAAGGATACCAAATCCCAGAGGCACTTTAGCAGGTGGAGCAGGAGGATGATATAGAGGCAGCCGCCCTTCATCACATCTTGTGTTTTATAATATGCTACGTGGCGTGAATATAATACTTGTTTCATTAAATTCTAAGCATGTTTCCCATACAGGGAAACGTGCAGCCAAGAAGACATGTGAAATATCTGAAGTATAAAAATATAAAAAGATGCAGTGTATCCAGTCCAGACATGTGGAGCTATGGCTTCTAAGATGTGCTTCAGGATGGACAAGGAGACAGTCCTCAGGAGCCGCATCACAGAGCAAAATGCTTCCAGGAGATTTTCATTTCAGCAGCACTGTCAGCAAACACCTACTATCCCATCCTTTCCTGCAAAATTATGACTTTGAAGCTCAAGCACCTGGGATATTCTCAGGAGTTGAGCTGGAACAGTGTGGCCCAGAACTCCTCCAGGACCAGCAGAGTGCTCCAAACAGAGAGGCCTGAATCCTGAGAAAATCCACTCCGCACCTTCTCCACATCTGTGCCCACAAAGTCACACAAGACAAAAAAGGAAAAAAAAAAAAAAAAAAACTCCACAAATCAGGGGAGATTTGTGCCATTTTGAATTGGTGGGTGGCCACTCATCCTTAAGGAGCTTTTAACGCTTCATAGAAATTCTAATGAGATGTTTTGTTAGTCAACTTGCTTTCCCACTCTCTGGAATGGCAGTTTAAAACATTCTCCACTCAACTCATACATCTGCTATTTTCTTTCTTCTTCTCAGCAGATGTCCTACCTCACAGAAAACCACCTCAGTTTCCTGCCACTATACCTACAAATTTACCTCAGTTTACCCCTTTCCTTTGCTCGTCCCCTCCTGTCACAAAATAATAAGTGTCCCTTCTCCACGTTACTTTTTGTCTGGATTTCCTCACCACAGTCCTCAGGAAACAATGCTGGGGGCCCGCCCAGCAAACCTCTGTGGCCTCTGCCCTGGGCCTCCTCGACAACACCTTGGTCTGCTCTTGCCCCTCTGCTCCATTTTCCAGCTCACAACAGAATGAACATGGAAAGCCTACACGCAATCATGTGATCGCCCTATGCTAAACTTCTGGTATGGGCTGAATTGTGCATTGCCCCCCCCCAAAATCTATATATTGAAGTCCTAACCCCCACTACCTCAGAATGTGACTGTATTTGGAGACAGGGTCTTTAAAGAGATAATTAAGTCTAAATGAGGTCATAAGGGTGGGTGGCTTCTATTCCAATATGACTGGTGTCTTTAGAAGAGGATATTGGGACACAGACACACACAAAAGGAAGACCATGTGAAGTCACAGGGAGAAGACAGCCATCTACAAGCCACGGAAGCAGGCCTCATAAGAGATCAATCCTGCTCACACATTGATCTTGGACTTCTAGCCTCCAGAATTGTGAGGAAACAAATTTCCATGGGTTAAGCCCCTCAGTTTGTGGTACTTCTTTATGGCAGTCCTAGCAAACTCATACACCTTCCAGTGACTTCCCATCATCTCTAGGATAAGCCCAGAAACTCTAATGTGGTTTCTAAGGTCCAGGAGGATCTGACTTACTCTTGCCTCTCCTGCCTCATCCTCGGCCACTGTCTGCCTCTCTCCACTCCAGCCACACTGGCCTTTGTACAGTTTTGCAAATATATTATTATCTTCCTTATTCTGCAGCCTTTGGATGTATCATTTGTTCTGCTTGGAATGCTCCTACCTGCTCATGCTACTTGTTCACCCAATACCATCGTTATTCAAGTCTCAGCTTACCTAGGGACGCCATCCTTGTTGCCTAAACATGCCCTGCCCACAGCATATTTGACTGTATCAGCCACATATGTGGTGCCCTATATGCATTTGAATGAAGCATCAGAATGAACGAGTTAACGGTAGCCAGGATCACCACCATTCTGGCAGAAAAAGGGACAACTACAGAACTTCTTTAAACGTGGTGCTAGTAAGATTTCCAGTTATTAACGAAGTCCCATCAAGTAGATAGCTGTTGCTTTAGTTGAAATAATGATTACCTGTAGGAAAAAAATATTGTTATTAATTCAATTCTGTTTTGCAGAGACAAAGGTTATATTTTTACTTTCTTCATCAAATTTATCAAATGTTCAGAATTTTTGGACTAGACATACACTAGGTCTAGTTTATTTTGGGAAATAGATGAAAACAATTCTATAGAGATTTTTATATTTTCACCTAAGATTTCCAACCTTTATAGAAACAGCCAAAAAGTGTACAAAGTGTGAATCCCGCCGTGAGACATTTCTCAATGCCTATGTTGTTATGATGGAAATTGGGTTTGTTGCTTCTCTTTTTCATCTCTGGTTTATACCAGAGTGTGCAAACCCCTTAAAAGAAGTGCTTTGAGGTTTAGAGCTCTTTTCTTGTGCTGTCCTGTGGGAGGAGCCAATCTGATGTGAGTCGCTAGCATGTAAGTGTTGAGGGAGCACCGGGAGGGAACACTTTTTGCAGGGTAGCTGACAGTTGCTAGGAGAGGTGCCTTGTAGTGTGTATACCTAGCTCTCACGGTCACGAGGAGGATGAGTGTGACACTGACACCTTGCCAAGAGAAGCCTTTTATGGTGCTTGCGTGATAAGTACAATGGTGCCATCTATTTGTGACTGATATTTTTAATGGGGTTGACTATTCCTGAGTAAGCTGGGGACAAAAGGAGTAATGTAGCCGGCCATGATTTGCACATTTATTTACATGTCAGGGCTTTTGTTCAGATTGTGACTGAAGCCTATTTGTAGAGTCAGGCATAACGAAGTAGATCTCATTGAGATTCTCTTCAGGACATATCCAAACAAACAAGATCTTCATTCTGAGCCCATCCAAATGTCCGTAATTTGGTAAATTACTCATTCTATTTGAATGCATTAGTCATCATTTATGAATGCCAGTGAAATTGAATGGACTTCCCTCAAAGCTCTGTAGAACTTTTCCATCATGCTACAAATGCCTGGTTTTTATTTTTTTCAAGGCATATTTTTCTGTTGCATTTTAAATTTCTGATCCATAAACCAAATAGGCATACCCCAAAATAAAGAACCATGTCCAAATAGCTAATGAGTCTTTATCAAATGAATTTTTTCTTTAGATTTAAGTAGATTAAGGCCACATTATAGTATGCTAAAATGCATGAACAGTCATAATCTTCTTATTTAATCTTTACTATTGAGCACTTTGGAAATCTCAGTAACCTTCAACATAAACAGCTGTCAGTAAGAAATAAAATAGGACTTATCTTAAGGAAAACAATGCTCAGTAACTTACCCCCTTGAAATTTTTTTTTTGGAGTGATATTTAATAAAAGCTTTTTGTTGAGTATATTGATTAATAGCAAAAAAGGAAAGGGCCTTGAACAGAAATGCCATACAGAAATTTTCTGATGCTTTGACATTTCACATTTCATGTTCTCTTTAAAATCAAAGGGCTTTAATAACTCAGCAAAGAGAGGAATCTAACATTTTGATGCTCATCAGATATTTGCAGTATTTTTAAGTGACATCAATTGAACTTTCCCATCCTAACAGGTTTGTTTTTCTTTTACCTGCTGTATGCCAGCTATAAGTCTTTATAATATATTGTAAATGCAAGATGAAGACAGAAAATAAAGAAAAGCTGACCATTAAACTTCTGAGTATATTTATGTAATTCTCAAAATTCTGAGTTATCTGGGCAAAGACATGTCCTGAGCTCTCTTTTACATTTATTTAAGGCAGTGTTGTCTATAAATTATTATTTAAATAACTAGAATTCTTTTTTAACTTAATAAGGAGAGGTTCTTCTTAGGAAAGGACCATTTTAATTACTCTCCCAGAAAATTTCATAAATCAAGAGCTGGATTTCTAAATAAAGTGTTAACAAGTTGTCACAGGTCTACTGTTGCAAAGAGGAACTTCTATGTCCCAGAATTTTCCCAGAATTTCCCAGAATTTTCCATCGTCAACACGAGTTTTTCTAATGGGAAAGCTGTCTTTTCTTTTAGAATCTCAGCACAGGATTTCTTCTTTGATTGGTCCATTATATCCTGGCTGTGCATGTGCTGTCCACTCCTCCTACACATTCCTTGTAGCTTAAATCCTAGAGCGTGTCTTTCAATATGGAACCGTGTCTCCCTTTTAGTATTCAGGCTTGAGGATGATTTGATTCATGATTATGTATATAGTTTGTGTTTTTAGTTTTGCATGTAACAAATATTTATCAGTGTGCCATATTTCATCTTGAAATCAAAAGGCCAGATAGTTCTTGGAAGGCAGCAGTCCCCAACATATTTGGCACCAGTTTCATGGAAGACAGTTTTTCCAAGGACCAAGGATGGGGGAATGGGGTGTCATAGGGTGGGAGGGTGTGGTGCAGAGCTCAGGCGGTGATGCGTGGCCTGTTTCCTAACAGGCCACAGACTGGTACCAGGCTGTGGGGTTGGGGACTACAGTTAGAAGGAATATGAAGCTTCCTGGTATAAATGCTTTTGCACCCAAATGCTTCAAGGTCCAGAAAGGAAAGAGAATAAATAAAATGGCTGTGGGCACAGTGGCTAGAGAGCACTTGCCTTGTCTTAAGGCACCAAGATCTACTTAGCTTCAATCGATTACTGCCATGCAAGAACAGTCCCAGCCTTGTTAAGATATCCAGGTTAACAAGGGTAGTCAAAAACCTGGATTTCCACTTGAAATAAATGCTAGTAAATAATTTTAATTAAAACATTTTTTGAGCCAAACAAAATAAGTTTGTGGGTTTCTAACTTCTGGAAATCAGAGGGTATATCACATCTAGAAAGAAAATGTTATTCCATAAGACTTACCAACTTTACTTAGTAGCCATATAAAATGGCTATAAGAGAAATACAAATGTAATATGCATAGCTAGGTAACATGTTTGAAATAACTTGAGTAAGAGAAGTATTTCTCCATCCTTCTAACCATTCATTGATGAGTCTTCTGGTTCATGGGATTGGTTCCATTCAACACTGCACACTTCCTCATCCCAATTCCTATCAATACGATCAAGGTGGCTTAAAACTTCCTCAAGGCCCACTTTCTTACTTGCTGTCCAGGGAAATATGCATTTTGGTTTATGGATGTCTTGTGATGCTATAAGAGTCAAGGAACTTTTCAAGGACAGTTTTAGGTCATGTACAGCATTGTTCATGCTGGGCACATACTGCAGAAAGTGATGGCAAAGAAGGGAACTCTCGACCAGACAACAGCAAGACGTTGGAAAGAGTGATGCTGTCTTGTTAACCCCAACACAAAGAGATCAAGTGAGGCTAGACAGTCTACCTACAGTCCCTCAGAGCACCAGTGAGCATGATACAGAGTGGTCTTGATGCTGAGTAGGCTGTTCATGCAAACTCAGCTCACATTGAGAAGTTGAGAGTAAGGCCCTTTACAGAGATGTTCCTCCTGTCTATGTTGCCATCTAACTTCAGATCTCTCCCATGCCACCTCTAACATTTCTACTCTCACCACACCCCTTCCTGGTGAGAAAAGACTTCATTCTCTCATGCTAGATGTTTCTCCCCCAAATTTGTCCATGCTCTAAGTTGTCTTCTCCATATTCTTAAGACCTGAGGATTTTTTGGAAATAAACTCCAGAAGAGTCCCATTTTCTCAACTTTACACTGTGTCACATTCATCTCTGAGGCAATGAACACACTGAATGATCTGCTTGAATGAAGAGGAGGAAAAAAATCAAAACACCAAGATAAAAAAAAATCATTAACATATCAAAAAATGTTATCCTGCTGCCCAAATATATTTGAAAGCTATTTTAATTTTTATTTGTATTAATTTATGAATCTGGAATGGTAGCCTTTTTGGCCTATGAAGGAAAATCGTATATTCAAAATTAAATTCTACTTGAGTGAGTGAACTTTCTCTGCACTTCTTTCTTTTAGTCCCTTTAGAAGGAATGTGGAGGTGGTAGCCAGTCTTTGGTTGTGTGCCTTTGCTTATACTCCTAAGGAGAAATGTACTTGAGAATGCCTAGGAAGCACGTTGTTTCCTTACTTTAAGCATCATCTACTATTGAGTATTGTAAACTATCAAGTGCTCTTAAACCAATGATTAATGAAGTCTGGGTGATTCGAGTACTGTACCAACACTGACTGTCTCATAGAGAATTGGCTACTTTTTTTTTTTTCTCCAAAAGAGGACACATTTTGATAGATTACTTTTCTGGCAAATAACTAGAACTATATCTCTCTACATGGCAAAGAAGACAGAGGAACATAGGTCTATTTAGCTCCACTGTTTGTAAATTCTTGTCAGTTTCAAAAAAAAAAGAATTCAATAAAATTCCCACCTCAGTTACTGTATCATCAAAGTCATTGCACACATTTTTTTAACTTGGCAGAAAAATCCTCTTAGGTGTTGTTGCTTGAATGCACAAGGAGCTTTAAAAATGAATAAAAGAGACTTGAAGAAAGTGTCTACTGATGCCTTCAAGATCAATTTGGCAGGACAGGGGAAAAAAATAGCTTTGTTTTCAGTGTTCATGTCCTTGGTTATTCTTGCCTCTTTCAGATCCTCCCCCCTGCTCCCCATTAACACCCAACACCATGATCATTCCTTTAGCACCCACATTTCTTATCTTAAAATATTATTTGTTTCACATGACAAGAAATTATTTCTGTATCTGACAGATATCAAAAATTTTCACATGCCATGTTGCATAAAGTTATTACAATTACCTATTCATTTATTCAAATTAGTGAACATCAATTATGGCAGATGTTATATGCTAAGTTTTTTGACATTAAAAATGTAAATAGAAGAGAGCTCACAGTAGAGTTGGGGGAACAGGATGTGTAAATATGGTTGTAATATGCTGTTATGTGTATTGTACTAAATGTAGGTAGGTTGTTTTGACAGATAATAAGAAGGGGTTAGATAAGGCTCCCCACCCAGGAGAGGTGACCTTTATAACCAGCCTTCAAGAGCAGGAGGTCATCAGCCAGAGCAAGTAGAGGTGAGGAACCGGGACATGCCACATTAGAAGAGCTATGAAAGGATGTTGAACATGAAAACTTACAAATGCATTAGTGTGACTAAAATATAGGGCATAATGTATAGAATCCTACAAGGAAAATTTTCCAGAGAGACCAAGATGAAAGATCTAGTTCTTGGTAAGGCGTTTGGATTTTATAGCAGGATAGGACCAGAGAAAGGGTTTAACCCATGGAATACTTAATCAGATTATGATTGTTGCAAAGACTCTGGCTACAGCATGGACACCGCATTGGAAATACAAGAGAGTACCAATAGGAGGCCAGCTATGAGGGTCTGCTGAATTCTGGACCAGGCCTGAGTGAGCAATGGCAACAGAGATGGAGAACGGGGGAAGATTCAAGGACCATATATTTGGAAGATAGAAATGGTAGACAAGACTCAGTAATGTTTGGACGAGGAGAGTAAGTCCAGGTCTCCAGCTTTGAGAAATGGGTATGTAACAGTGCCAAAAATCAGCACAGGAAATTCAGGAAGTGGACGAGATTTTTATATGGAAGATGGTGAGTTTATTTTTGTATGTACCTAGTGCAAAAACTTGTGATTTATCTTAGATTAGACATGCCTCGAGTAGTTGGATAAAGGCTTGGTTGAGATGTGGATGAAAAATGAAAATCTGAGATTTATCAGGGCTTAGCTGAAGCCATGAAAGTAGACATGACAACCCAGGAAAATGTGTACATCATGGAGTAAAGATGATGGATCTGGGAAACATTGACATTTAAAGAGTAGACAGAAGGAATGAAAACTTTAAGTAAAAGTTAGGTATAAATCCAGAAAAGTAGAGCCCTGAAAACCAAGAAGTGAGGGTTTCAGATAGAAGTGAGAGAGTAATTACTGACATCACATTTTGCAGAGGCATTGAGCAATAGAAGACTAGAATTATTGAGATTTAACATCCTGGTGGTCATCGGTGACCCTGTGGCAGTTCTTTCAATATGCAGTAAGGACAGTAGATAGACTTTAGGGCTTTGAGAATCGACTGGATTGCAAGGGGCCATTGAGCATGGTTCTTCAGGGGGTGTCTTGTGTGAGACCTCTCAGCCAAGCAGGTGAGTGTGGGCTAAACATATCTCCGTGCTCTGTTCAGTGAGTTATATGCCCTGGCACAAGGTAGCACACATCCAGAGAAATAGGAAACTTTTTTAAAATTTTATAAAGCCACTGATGGCTTAACAGAAGCCTGAAGGCAGATACCATTTTCCCATAATATTAACTGTGAAGAGGAGAAAAAGGGTAACAGCAGAGAAGTATAGGGTTTGTTTCATTTTTTTAAGATCAGCTAGATTTGAACATACTTAAAGTCTGGAGGCCGAGACAGAGAGAGTTTAAAGAAGCGAGTGAAAATAAAAACAATCATATACAGGGAGCCATGAGGAGGAAGAAGAGAATGGGATCTAGACAATTAAAAAGATTAAACACAGATAGAAGCCAAGATTTTTCTTCTACTGACATGGAAAGAAGCAGATAAAAATGGGAGAAGATGCAGATAAGATTACGGGTAAAGGCAGATAGAAAAAATATATGAACTAAAAATAGGCAGAAATAAAACCACAAATGGTGGCCCAAAGAAACCAATTGGAATTACTAAACAAATACGTTTGCTAATTAAAAAATAGTAAATAGGCTACTCCAAACTGTATGCAAAGTGAAATTAGAAAGATAAATCCAGTAGTTTTTCCAGAATGCAGTGAAGGGAAGAGAGAGAGAGAGAGAGAGAGAGAGAAATTTTAAGAAGAAAAGAGAAGCTACACTACATGTAAAGTAAAGTGAACGGGTCCACAGATGTCTAAAAGAAATTCTAAAGGAAAATTAAAGGATTGTCCTATAAACAACATTGAAAAAGATAATGCATAAATATTTTCTAGGATTGAAGAAAGCCATTAGCTTTAAATTAAAAGGTTCATACCAGCTGTCAAAGAGTTGAATAAAAAATAATTTGTGATTATGATAAATCAGGGATAAAGAGAATATATCCAAACTGCAAGAGAGAAAATACAGTTTGCCTATTACGGCAAGAAGATTGCTTACCAATCTTCTTACAAATAGAATTGCTTACCCTTGCTAGGGTGGGTGATATATGTTATACTTTTCCGGCCCTTTGATTTGTGGCTTGGCTGTATGATTAGTTTGGTCAACAAAATAAGGGCAGAAATGACAATGCTATCAGTTCAGCACTTGTGCTTGGCCTACTCACCACCCTACACTAAGTCATTTGGTTTCCTTGTGTGCCCCAATCGCTTTTCCTCATATTTATCCATTTACGTTCAAATATATCTGTTAATGTTTAAGTCCAATCCTAAATATTATCACCAAGATCTCACAGAGACTCTTCCTTTGCCTTGTTTTTTTTTAAAGGTCTGATGGGAGTGAGATGGTTGTTCTCCTTTGAAACAGGTGTGGTCCATCACTGATACTTTAAAGTTATTTTATGAGCTTGAGGGTAAAAACTTATGTCCTGCAAACTTCTTCCCTCAAGATTTAGTTTTTGAAGAGAACACATAGTTCAAACATCCCCTGCATATTGTCCTTCATCAGGAAAATCTGGCATTATTCAATGCTGTGATATCAACTCAGGAGTAAGCAAAACATATGAAACCAATCAATATTCCTTTTAGTACTCAGTGCCTATTGATCCATTAGTACTCTAGTGCACACAAACTAATGTTGTAGTTTTATTTAAGAGATTTTGATAAGTTGTTATTCTTTTGGTTTTATTATTCTTAGTAAATTTGCAATATTGCCATGTAAGTTTTCTCTCCACATTTAGGGTCGTGCTGTTAACACAATGCCAAGATCATAATCAGAAATAACTCAAATGTATTCTTTAATAATACAGGGTTTATCAGAACTGGT
The DNA here is from genome assembly GCF_041146395.1 of Eulemur rufifrons. Classification (NCBI taxonomy): domain Eukaryota; kingdom Metazoa; phylum Chordata; class Mammalia; order Primates; family Lemuridae; genus Eulemur; species Eulemur rufifrons. The sequence goes on along the minus strand of NC_090997.1, from coordinate 65,855,132 downwards.
TCTATAGCTTGTAAAGAAACACCAGCCTATTACACAATAGGAAGTCAGTTTACTTTTAAGGTAATCCCCCGTTGGAAGCTTTCTTAAACAGATTACATCTACACACAGAAGGGAAAGAGAAAAAACTGAGGCACTCACCTTAATATTTCAAGCTTTAAAATTGTTTTTGGCTGATCTCTTAAGATGCTTATGGTCAAAGTGATATTCAAAGGCTTCAGTTTTCTGGTTTGTTTTCTTATATTTCTGCATTATGATAACACCCTGGTTCAGGAAATAGGTAGAAAGTACAGTTTTTATTCTAGGTACATTGTGGGAAATCTAGGGGATTCTTAGAGTGGGTACATGTACTTTTTTTGACTATAAAAAGGAAATGCTTTAAAAAGTAACGATTATCTGGCCAATACTTCAGGTTTAACATCGTGTACATTGTGAAGCCTATCAATATTCTGCCTGCAAAATAAAACCTATATGAACCATGAACATTAATGTGTAGAAATTAACTACAGCAAGTGTATCTTCTATTTTATTTAGCATTCACAACCAAAATAGGGCTATTTTTGACGACTACAATCAACTGCCTTCATGCCTGAGTCTAAGCTTCCTAAATCAGAAAGTGCCAGAAATTACACTTTGAACCTCCAAATAGTGTGAGTTGAACAGAAGTGTATTTTTGGATACCAAATGTGCTCTCATATCCTTCCAACTCTGCAAAATCAAACAAGCAGGAATTTCATTATCTGGGCGTCCAGCCTTCATCCCTCACAACTGACCCTGTCTTCCTGTGACCCTGTTCCACTGCACCAGACAGAGCCATGACTGTTTCTCCGTGTTCATTTCCATCCCACCACTACCTCCTCTATCTGCTCCTCTCCCGCTCCCCTCCCAGCGGAGAAATACTTCAACAGAAGAGGGGAAAACTCAAAGAATCCCCCTTTACTAACTAGAACTAAGATGAATTGTGTCAGAGTTCAGAGCCCCGTTGTTGCCTTGGCATGAAATCACGGCCCTCGGTTTCTGCCAAGGCGGGTGTCAGCTGGTGAATTATAACACTGGCAGACAGGACTGAGATAAGCAAAAAAATACAATGACAGCTGCTACACAGAACTATTCTTTCTGGCCTAGTGAATACAAAAATACATTGTGTAAATAAAGACAGACAGCTTCATTATGCAATTGTCTGCTACTGTGTAACTGCTAAAGAACAAGTATTGATTTTGGAAAATATATCCAGACTCTTCAAGCTAATATGGTCTTGCTCTTGGGATGTATGAGGCATTAAGGAAAGCAATAATCTAATCTAACTTCCTAACATTAGAGCTGAACCAATATGTAAATAAATTTAGTATAATATCTTGCTACATTAGGCATTTGAAATTTAGCTTTTTTTTAAAGCTTATTTTGCATTCAAGTCAACAAGTATATATATTTTTTAAAATGTAAAATTCTAGGGCTTTGACTGGGTTTTTATGAAATATAAAGTAAATGGGTGTATCAATCTGCTCAGGCTGCCATAACTAAATACCATAAACTAGGTGGCTTAAACAACAGAAATCTATTTTCTCACAGTTCTGTTGGCTGGAAGTTGCAGACCAAGGTCTGGCAAAGTTGGCTGCTGGTGAAGGTTCTCTTCTTGGCCCATAGATGGCTGCCTTCTTGCTGCGTGCTCACATGGCAGAGAGAGGAAGAGTGAGCACTCTGGGATCTCTTCCTATGAAGACACGAATCCTGTTGGATCAAGACCCCACCCTATGACCTCATTTAACCTTAAACTTCCATTAAGGCCCCATCTACAAAAATAGCCACATGGGGGGGCTTAGGGTTTCAACATATGAATTTTGAGAGGGAGGCGACACTCAACATTCAGTCTGTAACACTGGCCTGGGCCATCTTGATTTTTGTTATAAATAAACTGTTTAATGAACCTAACCATTTACCTTCTGATTAGTAATATACTATATAGTGTTTTCAGTAAGATGCTAATATTATTTAGTGACTATCTTTTCTCATTTAGTAGCACAACATGAAGAATTAAGCAGAAGAAGCAAGAAGTGTGTACAGTGAAGCAGTCTTCAAAGTAAGCTTTATAGACACCTGTGGCTCCCCAAGACCTATTCAGTAGAGTCAAAGTTATTTGTCTTTTTGTACAAAAGTAATGGGAGTAAAATTGTTGGCACCTTAACATGAATTGATGCAGTGACACAAACTGCTCTAGTAGTCATTGTGTTTCTTACTGCCACATTAACAGTTTACATAAATATACACGTATATATGTATATATACACACATATGCACAGATGCTTACATATGCATATATACACATACATACACATATATGTATATTTGTGCCAATTTCACTGAAGATTGTCCTTGATCAAAAAGTAAAATTTATTACTTTTACTAGACTTTTACCCTTGAGCTCCCATCTCTTTAATATGCTGTGTGCCAAACTGAGAAGTATGTACAAAGCACTTAATACTGAAGTAGGATGGTTGATGGTAATCTCGAGGAAAAGAATTTGTGTGATTGTTTGAGTTACAAGCTGAACTGGCCCCCTTTTTTGTCGTGAAACACCAACACCATTTTTACTTGATAGAACAACTGACACACAAATTATAGATATTCTGACAAGTGTTTGGCAGACGTTTTCTTGAAAATGCATAAAGTGAACATGCTACTTCAAGAAAAACCACTGACAGAATTTCTTTCCAATGATAAAATTTGAACTTTCAAGTGAAAATTTGAATTTTGGAAAACTTGTAATTATCATTGTAGCTTGAAAGTACTTAAAAGACTTGTGTGATGTTAACAAAAGTGAATTTTTTTTCTCATGTAATGAAATGGATCGCCATTTAGAAGCTGCATGACTCATTGGACCAACATTTTCCATACAATCAATGCTTAATGTTGCAAAATCCTTCATAAGTAAAGGAGTCATTCAATGCAAAATATAGACCAACGAATTTCAAATCAACAGAGTACCAAAAAAATTCATTGATATGGTTTCACATTCCATTGGAGCTAACATTTAAGGCACTACTCCTGGTTGAGATTTTGGCATAATATCAAAAACTAATACCTACAGTTATCTTAAAAGGCTATTGAAATACCCCTCCCTTAACAATCTTCATATTTATACGAAGCTGGATTTTCTTCATATACTTTGCCCCAAATAATGTATTTCAACAGATTTAGCAGATGCTGATCTAAGAATCCAGCTGTCTTCTGTTAAGCCAAACATTGGAGATTTGGCAAATATGTCAAATCTTTCCATTAAATCTTTCCATTAAATGTCATTCTTTCTATTAATGTTTTTGAGAAAGAAGTTATTTTTGTCAAAATGTTTTCTATGTTAGCATGTAATGAGTTTATTGACTATTTTAAATGAATTAATACATAATATTTTTTAAAAATTTTAGTTTTATGCTAAACCTTGAGAGAGATAGCCCACATAAACAAAAGCTCTTTGGGGTCCTCAACAGTTTTTAACAGTGTAAAGGGTCCTGAGACCAAAACAGTATAAGGACCACTGGTATGTAAGAAGATGAGAGCATTTGGCAACTTGCACGTTTTGGATTTTAATGCAACTCCTGCTAGTTATATTGTTATTTGTTGTATCTGTTACTCTGAGCCAAAGTTACATCATTTGTAAAATCAAGATAATAAAGCCTACTGCATGTACTTTTTTTAAAGATTTATTCAATGACACCGTGCATATGAAAGCACTTTATAAACTGTAATGTGTTACACCACGTCAATTGCTGTTTTGATATTTGTCTCTAGCAGAGACTTCACAGGAACAGAAAGACACTGAAAGCTCACAGAATTTTCCATGTCTTCTTCATTCTTAATTTGTCCCTCTTAAGCCTGCTCATCAATGACAATCAAACAAGGATGATACCAATCACCATTTTATTCAAAGCTTTTACTGCGGTCCTCAACCATCCTGGTGGTGGCCTGTTAGGAACTGGGCCACGTAACAGGAGGTGAGTGGCAGGCAAGCAAGAGAAGCTGCATCTGTATTTGTAATGACTCCCCATTGCTCACATGTGGCTATTTGCCACCATATTTGACATTGCAGGTGTACACTGTGCTTTAAGAAGCTTTTATCTATTTGGGATAACTGGCCCATGAAATGGTAAATTGAGGGACATGATCTACAAGAACTCTTTTTTTTTTTTTTTTTAAGAAACATAAACTATAAAATGCCTTTTATTTTTAAACGAAAGGAACAATGAAGAATTTATGGTGAGAGACAAACAATGGAGAAAATGGAAATCCAAAAACAGATGTACAAAATGACCAATATACACTTGAACTTAAAACTGAGGAAAATGAAAAGGTAGACAAAAAACTCTTAGACTTCCGAGGAGTTAATTAACTAAACTTCTATCTTATTCTATGTTTCATTTGAATTGCTTCTTCAGATTATCATCACTTCTAATCTTGTCCTTTTATACTCTGGTCATTCATTGCTTGTGGAGTTCTTTAGTTTTGGTTCTTGTTGATGTTGTTGTTGTTGTTGTTGTTGTTTTCCACCCAATTTAAAAGAGGATTGGTGTTCTCCAAACTAATTCTAGAATTTCACTAAGATGAAATTAATTCACTATGTTGCTACAACAATGTTCTTAACAATATTACTCCTAGGGATACATAAAAGTAACCTAAGAACAGGTGTGGGTATGGATTTATTCAGAAGTGTGAACAAAGAAAATGTCAGAACAATAGTGCTCTTATTAATTGAGAAAGAAAAAGCGAAAAAATACTGTTTTAAGTTTTATGAAAAATTTGGATATATCTCAGAGAATCTGTTACATCTTCCTTGATCTCCTTATCCTTTTAGTAATAAATGATCTACGAATCTGTAAAGTTTAAGATGTTGATAATTGGCAAATATAGTATGTTTAGTAAATGACCTTCAGTTCCATAAAGAAAAATTAATAGTATTTTCTCCTTAGTAATCTTTAGACTGTGAATAAGATAGATTCAGCTACATCTGCTAAAGCAGGTGGTAGGCCTAATGACCACTTTAACAATAAATCAGACTTACAACATTACTGTAAAAACTTATAACGTTCTTAAAGACTACCTCTAAGGTCAAGAAAGCAGTAAGTTGGAAATATTGCACAGGACCTCGCCAATCATACCACATAGTTGAAAATAGAAGAAACTTAATTTATGCTTCTTACTTCTAAGAATACTGCTCAAACCTTCTCAACACTCTCGAAACTATTTAAACTGTAATAAATTTTAATATTGCCATAATTTTACTAGAATTAAAAAAAACTCAGTAGAAAGGAACTTTGAAATAAGTTTTATTATATATTCAGTCTAAAAAGGCAGCATTTTTTAAACTAGTCATCTGAGAACATTGTGAAATCCATTTATAGGGCCTCACTAGCAGTGATTATTTCTTTAAATAGGATAGGGGCAGACTAGAGTGCATTGCACGTAGCCAGGGTAAATATCATATTGCAAAATTTTGTTTCATTTAGGTAAAAAATTATTTGCTTATCGGTTATGTTGTATAATGTTTTTCTATTGTGGGTGATTTTGCCAAACACTGTTCTAAGTAAACATCCAAGTGATTTTGTTCTAGTTAAAAATAGGGCAAAACTTTCTACACACTGAAGCATACCTTTTTTTTTAATGGAAGTAAACAAAAAATTTTTAACATATTCAACATATTCACAGAAATTTCCTTAGTGATATTTTTGGGTCAAAAAGATAGTGAAGTGATTAGGATTTCTGGAATTAAAATAAAAATAAGTATATGAGATATCTGAGTCCTTATCATTTGAGTTCTGTAATTAATTGGTGCTGGGCACTTTGTGGGCCCTTTTTAGTCTTGAAAAACATGCTGTTTAATTCTGGAAAATTTTTTTGAACTACTAAAGAATAATTCTTTCATAATTTTCCCCCTCTGTTTCTTTTATTCTTCCTTTCTGGAACTTCTTTTATTTGGATCTTCCCTTAATGGACTGATCATCTAATTTTTCATCTTTTATTTTCTACTGATGTCTTGTCTTTTGCACTATCTTCTGGAAGATTTCATCATCTTTATCATCCAAACCTTCAATTGGGCATTTTATTTTTTCCATCATACTTTTAATATCCAAGAGAATCTACTCCCACAGTTTTTGTATATATTTTTTTATAGCATCCTGTTTCATGGTAGCAATGTGTTCTCTTATCTCTAAAAGATATATAATTATATATTTCTAAAAGGTATATAATTTTTTAGGTTACTTTACCCTCCTTGATTGGTTTTGGTTTGCTCTTTGCTCTTTTTCTGTTTGTTTTGGGCTATTAATCACATTGAATGCTATTGTGAAATGTCTTTTGATTATTTATAACTGTTGGCTCATATCTAAGAGTAGAGGGCTGCTGAAAATCTGATTGGAAAGTTTCTGCGTGTGGATGGAAGCTGTTTACAGTGGTCTTCATCATAGGATGAGCAACCTGGGCATTGTCTTCATGGAGTGACTTTCTCAATGTCTTGGGACCTTTCTCTTTGCCTTCTCTATCCATCCTTGAGTTGAGCTTCTGCAATTTTATATAAATATTAGAATGTTTGTTATTCCTGTTCCTTTATACTGTATGTATGTTTTATATAAAAGTAGGATTAGTTTGTTAATTTCCACAAAAGAAAACCTTGCTTAGATTTTAACTAGAATTTGTAATCCTAAAACACAGCACCTACCCGCCTCCCATTTATTTAGGTTTTTACTTGTTCAGAATGATGTTTTAATGTTTTCTCTATAGAGATCTGACACATCTTTCATTAAATTTATTTCTAGCTATTAATGTTTTTTTGATTTGCTTTAGTAAATGGTACTATTTTAAAAATACTTTCTAATTGCTTATTGCAAGTATATAGAATTATAATTAATTATGTATATTGATCTTTATTTACTAAACTGAATAAATGAACTTTTAAATTATATTATTTCATGTATGCATTCTTTTGGAATTTTTTCCTATGCAGTTGTGTTGTCTGTTAATAAAAATAGATTTCACTCTATCTTTGCAACTCATACCACTTTTTATGTCTTCTTAATTCACTGCACTGGCCAGGCAAATATGGAATAGAAATAGCAGGCATCCTTGTCTCATTTCACTCTTAAGAGAAAACCATTCCAAAATTCAGCAATCAGTATGTGATTTACATTTTTTTTCTTTTAAGATACTTAACAGATAAGGAAGTCTTCCACTGTTCTTTATTTATGGTGTACCTTTTAATAATTATTGGATATTTAATTTTATCCATTTCTTTTCTACATCTAAGATTATCATATGATTTTTCTACTTTATCTTTTTAATATGGTAAATTTAAAGGATTTATTTTCACATTTCAAACTAATTTTGTATTTTTGAAATAATTCCATTTTGGTCATGATAGTTTACTATGCCTACATATTGCTGTACTTTGCCAATATTTTATGATTTTCACATATATGTTCATGAAGGTGATTGCCCTGTAATTTTTCTTTCTTATAATGTCATTGTCAGATTTTGGGATCAAGTTTTACTGGTCTCAAAAAAAAAAAAAAAAGTCAATATTTCCTTTTTCTGATCTCTGGAAAATTTGTGTGAGATTGGTTTGATATCTTCCTTAAATGTTGGTAGATATATATAATAATACATCTGGATTTGGAGATTTCTTTATTAGAAGAATATTAATTACAGATTTTTTTAAAAATTGATATATCACTATTCAGATGTTTTATTCCTTCTTATATTAATACTGATTACTTGTGTTTTTCTAGGAATTTGTCCATTTCATCTATTTTACAAATTTTATGGAACTAAAGTTGTTTATAATATATTCTTATTTAATATTTAACAATACTAGAATGTCTAGTGATGTTCTCCTTTGTATTCCTGATATTGTGATTTGTGTTTTCTCTCTTTCTTCTTTGTTAATCCTCTCTGAGGTTTATCAATTTTATTAGTTGTTTCAAAGAACCAACTTGTGGCTCTTTTTTTCTAAGATCTATGTTTTATTCTGCTTGATTAATTGCTGCTCTTATTATTATTTCCTTCCATATAGTTTCTTCAAATTTACTTCCTCTTATTTATACAATTTCTTGAGGTAGAGACTTAGACCTTTGATCTTTACTATTTATTCTCTTTTATTATTAATATATGCATTTAAATCTATAAGCTTTCCTGTAAGCAGGGTTTAAGTTGCATTCTACAAATTTGATAAGTCATAATTTCATAAGCATTTAGTTCAAAATAATTTCCAATTTCCATTGCGATTTCTTCCTTTCCTCAATTATTTAGATGTATATTTTTTAAATTTCCAAGTACTTAAGGGCATTTCGAGTCATCTTTTTTGTTCTTTATTTCTAGCTTAATTTTTCTGTGGCTAGTGAAATACTCTGGGGTCAGATGTCCCGAAAGAAACAAACCTTAAACCCAATCTACTGTAAGTCCAAGTGTTAGAATAGGAGACAGGGCTGAGACTAGATGCAGGGGCTTGCAGAATGGAGCACAGCTGTTGAAATAAACAACCCTCAGACAGAAGCTAACTAGGCTACTAGGCTACCAGCCGGATGCAGGGGCTGGGGGAGTGGGTGCAGGTGTTAAAGTCTATAACCATCGACAAGAACTGGCTTCAAACTGCTTGTCAGCTATCTCTGCCACCTTTCAGAAACTTTGGCTAATTATAATATCATTTACACTGTGGTTTTAAGGTTTCTCCACCCTTGAAATAGCCATGACAGTTCCGAAACAACTGTATAAAGTATGAAAATCGGAGGGGATCCAATTCCAGGAATTACTACCCAAATATTAATAAAACCAAATCCTTAACCTTGAATATTCCTCCCCTCAATTGTGGTCATAAGACCACAAACCCCTTCCTTTCCGTGCAGCTGCTCTTTTTTGAACCTACTGGTTCTCTTACTCTTTTTTTTTTTTTTTTTTTGAGAGAGAGTCTCACTCTGTCGCTGGGCTAGAGTGCCATGGCATCACCTAGCTCACAGCAACCTCAAACTCCTGGACTCAAGCAATCGTCCTGCCTCAGCCTCCCCAGTAGCTGGGACTACAGGCATGCGCCACCATGCCTGGCTAATTTTTCTATATATATTTTTAGCTGTCCATATAATTTCTTTCTATTTTTAGTAGAGACGAAGTCTCCCTCTTGCTCAGGCTGGTCTTGAACTCCTGAGCTCAAACAATCCACCTGCCTCGGCCTCCCAGAGTGCTACGATTGCAGGCGTGAACCACTGCGCCTGCCTGCTCTCTTACTCTTGAGTGTACTTTCACTTTCGCTTTCAATCTTATCTTTCCATAAAAACTGTTCTCTTTGGCTTACTAATGCATCCTGAAATTCTTTTGCCAGTGATCACCAAGCACCTGAAAGAACTTCCACTCGGAGGGTGGTAACACAAGGACTCCAGCCCCAATTTCTCCTACAGGAAATTAATAAAAGAGTGATGCCAGGGATCAAGGAAAAATAATTTTAAGAAAATGTTTCATGAACTTACATTATCACTCACGTAAAACTTGTACAGATTAAATGTTTTATTATACTGTACTCTTTTCTCATCACTATAGTAATTTAAAAACATATATTGAAATGACCAAATTGTATTTTTCAGGCTGTATTCAGGTGACATTAAGACTAAATATAAGATGTACTGTAATAAATAAAAGCTACTTAAATTGGCTAGTACTATTTGGACTTACAGTGGTTCTTTTATCAATTTTTTTTTAGTGTAGATAAAAGTATAATGTTAATTTATAGTAACTAAGCCACAATTTTGTCTGTTACTGAAAATTTTCATCCTGTTTGATGTCAGGTTTTGATCTACTACTCATCGTTTTCACAAAGTCTTAGGTAATTGTAAAGGAAGTAGATCTACCTTTTCAATGCTGGGCATGCAGGGTACTCATAAAGTCTAACATAGTCTGCAATCACTCAATAATATTCATCCTGAAAACACAGTGTACTTTCATAAAAGAACTCTCAATTTCTTTCAAGAGAATTACCAATAAAAATGAAAGTATTAAAAAATACGAATCAGGACATGGACTGTTGGTCTCCATTACTAGCGTTAGGACTGAAATGGGAATCTGTAGCTTCCTTCCCTTGAAATGATCTTAGTTTTATGGTTTCATCTGTAAGGAACTCTTTCTTTCTCCTCTCAGAAGCAAACAAGACCCAAGGTCTAATGTTGCCTCCCTCTGCCCTTGGGTTAATGAAAACCATTGATATTGAGCAATTTTATTATTTATTTATTTATTTTTTGAGACAGGGTCTCTCTCTGTCACCCTGGATAGAGTGCAGTGATGTCACCTTAGCTCATTGCAAACCTCAAACTCCTGGGCTCAAGTGATCCTCCTGTCTCAGCCTCCCAAATAGCTGGGATAACAGGTATGCACCACCATGCCCAGCCAATTTTTTTTTGTTTTTTGTAGAGATGAGATCCCGCTCTTGCTCAGGCTGGTCTTAAAACTCCTGGCCGCAAGCAATCCTCCCACCTTGGTCTCCTAAAGTGCCAGGATTATAGGTGTGAGCCACCACACCTGGCCTACACTGGGCAATTTTAAAGACATGTATCTCTTCAAGTCAATCAAAGGGGTGTATGGTATGAATAATTTGATAACTTATTAAAAATTCTAATTTTAAAATTATATTTGGTCAATATTTTCTGGGAGAAAATTGCAAGCAGTTTTGTGAGAGAGAAATTTAAAATATTCTGATAAGATTGTGTAATTGGGGAAAACCTGTAAAGAATTAAAAGTTTATGATTAAATTAAATTAAAAGATATGTACAAAATGGAGAGAACATTAATTATTACCAAAAATTAAATAAAAAAACTAAATGTAAATTTCAAAAAGTTACAATCATTGGTGAATTTTAAATTTTAAAATAATATGATAAAATTTAAAAGAACTCATATAATATTAGTATTACTTTCAGAAGAGGCAAAAGTTAAGAGACTATTGTAATCTTCCATATGTAATTTAAAAATGTATATGTTATGGATTAGCCTTATAAAAATAATCTGAAATAAATTTTTAAAATATGAATGATTTACTCTGATTTCAAAAGATACCCTTGTCAAATAGAATTTTTATTGAATTGTAAAAGATTTCATAGGATCTTAAAATTACTATGTATTTGCCAAACAACTTCCATTTTCATCTTGTATTCCCCTTTTCTCCTTACACTTCTGCTTTGATGGTCTCTTTTTTTTAACCCCCCTTTTTTGAACATCTGTTTGAGTCTTAATTTGCATAATTTAAAATACCATTCTTTTAATGCATCCATAGGAAGTATATTATATAACAAGCTTTCTCATGAATATTTGTGATGAATGAACTTTCTCTTCAAAGTAGCAGTAATGGCTGGGCAGTCATAGTTGGTGAGGAATGATTAGGATATCGTTTTGTATTGTATTGGTAAAAAAAAATAATCCTTAAGAAAATTAACAATGGTTATCTAGTCTTGTAATCTAGGACAATGTTTATAATTAATAGTAATCAGGTATGTAATATGTGCAACACAGTGTACCAAGCTACTTACATGCAGAATCTCATTTAATGTTCACAAGGAACTTCATAAAGGAGGCATTATTTGATTCGTTTGACAGATAAGAAAGCTAATGACTACAGAGGTTAAGCATTTGCCCAAGGTCAATTGAGTCGTACTGAGATTCGAATCCAAGAAATTTGATTAAAATGCTCACTCTTAATGTATTCTTTTAAAAATACACAATAATTAACAAATATTATAGTTCTCTATTATTTAGATAATTGACATCATGGAACTCAATGTTATCTTTCATGTGAAAGATATTTATAGCTCTTCGCTTGCCATTTAGAGCTTTCCGATGTTTTGAGATGATCTTGAATTTGAAATAGCAGATTATCTGAAGTCTATTGATAGCCAAAGATGCCACTGAGAACAAACAGCAACAAGCTTTTCTTTGTCTCTGAATATCCTCTTATTTAGAAAATGTGCTAACTTAAAACATTGTTCTAGTTATTTTTCTTGACATTCAAAGAAGCAATAATCTTATAGACATCAACAATAATGATTTCTACTCTTTAGATTTCTTCTACTCTCTTTGGCTGTTGAGACAAATTTTAAACATATTTGTAGAACAAATGTGCAGATGACACAAACAATTAAAACTGCTTCTTTTTAAGTCTAAGAATGCTGCTCTTAACACAAACAAAGCTTTATTTTTAAATACCACACAAACTTTAAAAACTTAACCTTCTTTTCTCATGTTCATTTCATATGCACATGCTTACTCTTTCCTGGGCTTTCTAGACAAACGGTTTCACTCTTGCAATCATGGCTGCTAACCCATCTCCTCACCATCAGATGTAAGCTGTTTTTGTCCTCGTCAGGGAAAGAACTGATCCCTGGTTAGGTAAAGGTGACGGAATAATCATATCCCAGAAAGATGTTCCTTCACTGCTTTCAGCAATCATTTTACAACTGAAAGAAAATTGCTTAAATGGTGGGGGCAAGTTTAACCACTTGCAGAATATGGTCAAAAAGGATTATGAAATTAGTAGAAGATTTTTTTAAAATGGCAGGGTTGTATAATTTCAAACTGGCTTTCTGCTAAAGGAAAGTTATTCCCTTCTGCAGCATAAAACAAAATGTCTATTAAAAAGCATCCCATAGGATTGTTTTTTGCAATTTCTGCATTTTTGTGGCAGTGGGAGATAAAAATTAATGTTCTTGTCTTCTTTTTATTGTTGCTTATAGCAAAGAATGATGCTGTGCATGCGTGGTCTTTTTGCTATGCTGGTATCTCAGATTATGAAGCAGTGAGTTTATTATAAAGTGTATATATCTTCTTCTAACTAAATTGGAGGAGGAGATGTAATCATCTCATGCATTTTATTGCTATTGTAGTCTCACATGATTGTTTAATGTGGAACGTAGCTCACATGAAGACTTCATATAATTTCTTCCAAATTTATTCAATTCATCTTTGTCCTGGAATTCACATTTCCATGGCTATTATCCTTAACTATCTTTACCTCATTTTATTCCCAACCCATCTCCAATTTTATTTTCTTCTCAACCTCCTCATAAAATAAAATCAAAACAAAGCAAACAGCTAAATAAGAACATTACTTGCAAATGTTTTTCATTGAAACAAATGAGTTGTTTCACTGTCAATTTTGAGGCTATCTCTAACAGAAGAGTTACAATAATCTAAATGACTGTGGTGCTGTAATTGTATCTCTTCTTTGCTTTACTTTACCAAGAGCCAAATAGTCAGCGTCTATAAGCTTTTGTTTCTTATATTTACAAGCATCTTAAAATTAATCCTTAGAGTTCCATAACATGATGTATAAACAAATGACATTCTATCCAAATAGAAATAGGTTACACTAAGTCTGTACTTTAAAATGTAAAAGCTGGGAAAACTCTTAAGGCTCATCTAGCTCAAACTGTTTATTTCAACGTTAGAAAAGTGGAGGAGGCCAGAGTCTCATGTGTACTGTGACTTGCTCCAAGGCTCTTAACCATGTGGCAAGTGCAAAGAATCAACCTAGGAGTTCTGATTCCTGTTAACATTATGCTGCCTTCATTTGGTATATAGAAATACGTACACTTTCATATCCTTGATGTATATAAATATACTTTGTATATCTCTAGGTCTGTAAAGTTACACCTATCAGTGAAATATTAAAGCACGTAAGCATGTAGGGAAGGGATGTAATTTAACCAATATTTTTAAGGTACAAAAGCAAGGTCTTACATGACAAGTGAAAGCTTTTTCAAGCCAGGAAGGTCATCATGAGTCCATGTCTGTCAACAACAAATTCAAGCAAGCTGCAAGGTAAGGAAAGTATATCCCAGGGAAATTCTAGTAAGTTGAGAAGCTATGATGGAAATAAACAAAATACAATATTTACATGGAAAAGGTGGTCCAGTGTAATCTTTGATGAAAATATTTGAATTATGTTTTTCTTCTGCAAACAAAAAATCGAAATAATACACAATGTAGTGTTGAACAATGAATGTAAAATGAGAATCAATTATTTATGTGAACTATAAGAATCATTGCTTACAAAAGATAAAAATATTTATCTTTTATTCTTTTTTTTTCTTAAGAGACATTTGCTTAAATAATTCATTCAACCTAGTACTCTTTTTTACCCTTACCTGGGAATATGTCTTATGTCTGAAATACCATAATATTACTTTTTTTAAATTTAAATATATATATCAAATATACATTTAAGCTACATCTCATATCTTTCTACCCATATCTATTATATCATTATAGCAACAACTTCTTTCCAGAGCACTTTTTTGAGACCATTAAACAGTGAAAGTGCTAGAAGTGGTACATAAAGAATATTAACAAAGGTGTCATGAAGAACTGAGAATTGATCATTTTTCTCTAAGTGATATCAAAAGTATTTTAAATATGTCTACAAATTAGTAGACCAGGGATAGAATATGATAATCAATAAATTGTGCTCATTTCAAAATACCATCACCAAGTATCCATCTTGTGTACTAAACTTGAAAATAACCAAATTTTTGCCTTCTAAGGCATTTTGGTTATTATTGTTTTTTTAAAGATGCTGAAAGCTGTGATTCCCTCACCACAGAGAAGGATGATTTTTCAGACTCGGCATTGTTTGTGGTGTTATGATTTAGAGAGATGGTGGGAAGTTCCTTGCCTAATTCCTGCTTTCTCAAGGTCCCAGATAGTTATTGTTTCCTCTGGACACAAATATTCTGAAGGTCTGCACTGCTTTGTGTGTGCTTCAGAGGAAGGGAGGGGATGCTCTTTTCCACTCCCTGATTGTACACCCTATTCACAGGGTGGAGGGGGTGGAGGTAGGCTATGTGTCAGAGAGCCTGCTTACCTAAGCTAGGACGCTCCCTTCAACTGTGGACTTGGCACTCTCTCTGCATTACTAAATGCATGGTCCAGGCCTTGCAAACCATTACCCAGTTGTTTAAAAAGCTACATCTAATTATTTTTCCAAAACCTAAGAATGTTCTTTAGAGACTATAGATGATTTTATAAGAAAATAAACTGATCATGTAAAAGCTCTTGGTAGGGGCAACACATAGTTCAGAACATCTCTTGTTCTTTTTTAAAACTATATTATATTTGATGTAGTTATCATTTTTAAGGTATCTAAGAATAAATCACAAGTTATTTTTTTGTGATGAAAAAATTCTTTCAAAAAACACTTGCAAGCTGGCATAGGTAAAATGTTTCTTTTTTATAATATTTATCTGACAGATTCAAAGCAGTGTTTGATTTTTGTCTTTTCTCCATTTAATTTAACAAACTTAAAAAAAATTCCCAAATATATTCAACTCTAATGATATGTTATGCACTATGCTAAGTGCTAAGAATATGACTATGAAGAAAACCCTGGCCTCACAGAACATTCTAATACAAAAGATGAATGTTTACTAAACTAATAATATATATGTAGGTATATTAGAAATTGTCAATCCATGGAATAAATGCAAGTACGTATTAGTCTCAGAGGCAACCTAGGGGAGAGAGACGTGAAGGGTGATGGAGTTGGTGAAGACTTCCAGAGGAGGATGTGCCTCAACAGGTTTTTGACAGGTGAACAGTAATTCACCAAACCCAGAAGAGATAATGGGGTGGGAGTGGGGTCTGAGTAATCCAAGAAGAGAGATGGTGTTATAGGCTGAATAGTACCCCACCAAATTCATTTGTTGAAATCTGACCCCTAGTATCTCAGAATATGACCTCATTTGGAAATAGGTTCTTTACTAAGTTAAAATGAGGTCATTAGGGTAGGCTATAATCCAGTATGACTGATGCCCTTATAAAAAGGGCAAATTTGGAGGCAGACTGGCATACAGGGAGAACGCCAGGTGAACGTCAAAGCAGAGATCAGAGTGATGCATCTACAAGCCAAGGAATACCAACAATAGCTGGAAAACCACCAGAAGCTGTGAGAGAGGCCTGGGACAGAGTCTTCCTCACAGTCCTTAGAAGGAACCAACCTTGCTGGCACCTTGATCTCAGATTTCTAGCTTCCAGAACTGTGAGACAATAAATTTCTGCTGTTTAAGCCACCCAGTTTGTGATGCTTTGCTGCAGCAGTCCTACAACACTAGTATGGATGGGCAAAGTCTTAGAGGCAGGGAGAAAAAAAGCATGAGTTGTTTGAGGAACTCCTAGTAGTTGTGAATGCGAGGCTCATAGAAGCATGCAATGGGAACATACTTGGAGGTGAGAATATAGGAGTAGACAGCAGTGTCTTTCAGAGGGCCATCCCCAGGAGTTGGACTTTATCAAGTAGACAATGGGGAATTCATCAGGAATATTAATTAGTAGAGTGATATTATCATATTTTTGATTAAAAAAAGATTAACCCAACAGCAATATGGGATGGGAGGGGAAGCCCCAAAGATCTCTGAAATGCCTTTGGGATCACTGTCTTAATGAACAGAACCTTGTTTCCTTCTATCTATATTAATCTCTTTAGCAAATAATCACTGGGCTAAACATTTAGCAGTCTTTCCTAAATACACTTTTGTATTCTTTACATGGCCAGGCTGAGACTTTTCCAAATCTTTCCATTCTGCTTCTTTTTTAATTATAAATTGTGACCTTACATCATTTCTCTCTTCTTTCCTTTTACTGTAAGTGGACAAAATAAACCATGCAACATCTTGAATACTTTGCTGCTTATATATTTCTTCTGTGAGATGTCCTAGTTCATCACTCTTAAGTTCTGCCTTCCTCAAAGTCCTAGGACACAGACAAAATTCTGCCAAGTTCTTTGCAACTGTATAACAAGGATGGCCTTTACACCAGTTTCCAATATCTTGTTTCTCATTTCCACCTGAGATCTCATCAGAATGGCTTTTACTGTCTATATTTCTACCAAAATTCTGATCTCAGCCAGTTAAGTATTGATGATCCCTAAGGATATTTAGGCTGTCTCTACTTCTCTCCTCTTCTGAGCCCTCATCAGAATTTCCCTTAATGCCCCATTCATGGAAATCTAGGCTTTTTCTAGCCTGAGCTTCCAAATACTTTCAGCCACTGCCCATTATCCAGTTCCAAAGCCACAGCCACATTTTCAGGTATTTGTTACAGCAACAACCCCAATTCTCGGTATTGATTTTTTGTTTGAGTCCCTTTTGTGTTGCTATAACAAATTACCACAGACTGGGTAATTTAGAAAGACTAGAGCCTTCTTTAGCTTACAGTTCCAGAGGCTGGGAAGTCCAAGATCAAGGGGATGCATCTGGTGAGGGCCTTCTTGCTGTGTCACCCTATGGCTAACGGGCAAAGACAGTGTGAGAGAGAGCAAGAGATCGAACTACTCATGGGATCAAGCCCTTTTATAATTGCTTTAATCTAGTTATGAGGGTGAAGCCCTCATGACTTAAACACCTCCCATTAGGCCCCACCTCCCAACACTGCTGCATTAGGGATTAAGTTTTCAGCACATGCTTTTTGGAGGACACATTCAAACCACAGAAGTCCCAAACAGTATGTGCTTCAGAAACTAATAAAACCAAAACATTGAGAAGTTTATTCCCATGTTTGTTCTCCATACCAACTAGATCAAAGAACAAGGAAACTGCTGCCTGAGTTAAAAAAAAAATCAATATTTCTTTCCTCCAAATTACAACCATTATGCCCCATAGAAAACATGAGATAGGGATTTTTTTTTTTTATTTGTGAGGAATAGACTCCATACGATAAGGTACATTTGCTAATCACAGGCTCTCTTACTTACTAATGGACAACCCCCCATATGGCTAATCACTGTCTTTTATTGGCTCTTTATTAAGTAGCCTGCAGGGTAGATAATCATTTTTTTACTGAAGCTGACATGCAGCCTACTTGAAGCAGCCTGAAGAAAATCATATGTTGAAAAGCCAAAGTCTTAGAAGTGAAAATTACAAAGCTGAGTGTTCTTTGAGCCAGTTGGTCTATTCGGTATCAACTTGGTGTTTGACAATATTATTATATAAAGGAGCATGACTGAAAATAAAAACAACTCTAAAAATACACTTTTGTGTGCTTTGCAAATTATTGCTTCTAGCATAGCTACTTAAACGCCTTTTTGTGTTTTAATCTTTCTTTCTTTTTTTTTTTGGCATAGGCTTAGCACATACGATAGCATATTAACATTTTCATCTGTGCGGTCCCTGAACATCTGTACAGAGCCTTACACACCCATGCTGATAAATATTTTTGTCCTATAACTATCTCTTATTCATTTACTTATATAAGTATACATATATAAAATATATTTTCATATTTGTTCATCACTTCTTATATGTACATAAGCACATATAATCATTTCTAATCATTTCTTATAAAGATACAACTCATTTTATTACACTTCACAATAATTGCATTTTTAACGAATCAAAGGTATGTGGCAACCCTGCATCAAGCAAGGTTATCTGCACAATTTTTCCAAAAGCAAGTGCTCACTTCAGTTCTCTGCGTAACAGATTGGTAATTATTGCAATATTTCAAACTTTTTTCATTATTTTTATATCTATTATGATGATTGGTGATCAATGATCTTTGATTTAATATTGTAATTGTTTTGGGGTACCACAAACTCTGGCTGTATAAGATGGCAAACTTAATTGATAAATGTATGTGTGTTGTCTGCTCCACCAACTGGCTGTTCCTCCTTCTCTCTTCCTCTTCTCAGGCCTCCCTATTCCATAAGATGTAGCAATATTAAAAATTAATAACCCTACAATGGCTTCTCAGAGTTCAAATGAAAGGAAGATTTGCGTATCACTCACTTTACATAAAATGGTAGAAGTAGTTTAGCCTAGCGAGGAAGGCATGTTGAAAGTAGAGGTAGGCTGAAAGTTAGGCCTTTTGTGTCAAAAAGTTAGTCAAGTTGTGAATGCAAAGAAAAAGTTCTTAAAATTAAAAGTGCTACTCCAGTGAATATACGAATGATAAGGAAACGAAACAAACAGGCTTATTGCTGATATAAAGTTTTAGTGATCTGGATAGGAGACCAAACTAGCCACAATATTCCCTTAAGCCAAAGCTTAAACCAGAACAAGAATCTAAGTCTCTTCGATTTTATGAAGAACAAGAGAGGTGAGGAAGCTTCAGGGAAAAAGTCTGGAGCTAGTAGAAGTTGGTTCATGAGGATCAAGGAAAGAAGGCATCTCTATACCATAAAAGCAGCAAGTGCTGACACAGAAGCTGCAGTAAGTTATCCAGAAGATCAAGCTATAATTGTTGATAAAAGTAGCTATACTAAACCACAAATTTTCAATGTAGACAAAAAAGCCTTATGCTGTATTGTGAGAAGATGCCATCTTGGACTTTCATAGATAAAGAGGAAAACTCAATGGTTGGCTTCAAACTTTCAAAGGATAGGCTGACTCTCCTGTTAGGGGATAATGCAGCTTGTGACTTTAAGTTGAAACCATCAGTGCTCATTTACCATTCTGAAAATCCTAAGATCCTTAAGGATTATGCTAAATCTACTCTGCCTGTACTCTATAAAGGGAACAACAAAGTCTGTGTGACAGCACTTCTGTTTGCAGCATGGTTTACCAATATTTTAAGCCCACTTTTGAGAACTATTGCTCCAGAAAAAAAGATTCTTTTCAAAAGTCTGCTGCTCATTGATAATGTACCTGGTCACCCAAGAGCTCTGATGGAGATGTATGAAGAGATTAATACTGTTTTCATGCCTGCTAACCCAACATTCATTCTACAGCCCATGGACTAAGGAGTAATTTTGACTTTCAAGTCTTATGATTTAAGAAATACATTTCACAAGACTAAAGCTGCCACAGATAGTAATTCCTCTGATGGATCTCGGCAAAGTAAATTGAAAAACTTTTGGAAATAATTCACAATTCTAGGTGCCATTATGAGCATTTGTGATTTCTGAGAAGACATCAAAACATCAACATTAACAGGAGTTTGAAATAAGTTGATTCCAATCCTCATGGATGACTTTGAAGTGTTGAAGACTTCAATGGAGGAAGTAACTGAGAAGTGATGGAAATAGCAAGAGAACTAGAATTAGAAGTGGAGCCTGAAGATGTGACAGAATTGCTGCAGTTTCATGATAAAATTTTAATGAATGACGAGTTGCTTTTTATGGAGGTGCAAAGAAAGTGGTTTCTTGAGATGGAATCTACTCCTGGTAAAGATGCTGTGAACATTATTGAAATGACAACAGAGGATTTAGAATATTACATAAACTTAGTTGAGAAAGCAGTGGCAGAATTTGAAAGGAGTGACTCCGATTTTTTCAAATAAGTTCTTGTGTGAGTAAAATGTTATCAAACCACATCACATGCTACAGAGAAATCTTTTGTGAAAAGAAGAATCAATTGATACAGCCAATTTCATTGTTTTCTTATTTTAAGAAATTTCCACAGTTGTCCCAATCTTCAGCAGCCACCACCCCAATCAGTGAGCAGCTATCAACATCAAGGCAAGACCCTCCACCAGTAAAAAGATTAGGACTTGCTGAGGGCTCAGCAGGTTATTAGTATTTTTTAGCAATACAGTATTTTTAAATGAAAACATGTACATTGTTTTTTAGACACAATGCTATTGCACATTTAATAGATTTAAGTGTAGTGTAAACATAACTTTTATATGCACTGTGAAACCAAAAAAAAAAAAAAAATGCTTTGATTGCTTTGTTGTCATATTTGCTTTATTGTGGTGGTCTGGAACTCAACCCACAGTATTTCCATGTTATGCCTGCATATTTCCCCAAAGACAACCGCCCATCAGCCCACCAAAGTTTTCTCTATCTGGTGACAGAAATAAGACCAGATTATCATGTAAACTGTGGAGATAGGGAAGCTTTCTGAAGAGTTTACTATGAAGAAATATATAACTCATAAACTAAACTGTGTAATAATTAGCAGGCTAAATTGAAACTTGTGTTCAGGCTATTATTCCTCGAAGGCAGTCTCAGAAGTGAGCTAGAAGTGTTAGGAGGACAACCATGGTTGTAGGATAAAAATATATGTAAAATTTCCAGCATTTACTGATTCTTTATCATATACGAGGCACTTTACCAAGTAATTTTTATTTTAATTTATTTAATTTTCATAACAACACTATATAGGATTATGATTATTATTCTTATTTAACATGGGAAAATAGTCTTAGAAATATTGGGGTCATGCCTAATAAGTTTAGTCAATGCTAAAGCTGGTTTTCCTGAGAAGAAACATCTCAAATGCTCATAGAAAACAGTGTGTTTGCTTGTGGGTGTATATGGTGTGTGTGTATGTGTGTGTGGTTTGTGAGTGCATGTGCTGTATGTTTGCGATATATGAGTGTATGTGTTGCATACACGTGCAGGAGGTCAGGGACTAAGGGAGGACAGAGGAAGATTCTGTCATCATCCTCAAGGAGCCTGTGCTGGTGTGACCCATTCCTGAAATGGGACAATATGGTTTACTTTGTGTTTGAGAAAAATATGACAGTATTTATTAGGCTCCCTCAAATGAACTGTCATTTGAAAAATAAGGTTATTTGTAATCATACATGTATATTGCACAAGTCTTTCCCCTTTTTTTCATGCTCACCATTCCCATAGGGACAAACACGTGCTGCCAACAACTCTACACAAGGTCAAAAACCAAATGAATCCTTTTTCAATCAGCCGAGTGAGGAACTCCCCCATAAACTGAAAAAGAACAACCACATTAAAATGAAGAAAACTCAGGAATCTTATATGGACATACAGAATGCACCCAATTATGTACCTGGAGCCCTAGCTTGTGCACTCGAATTGTGTAATATGTAAATTGGGTTAGCAGCTTCTACTTGCTGGAGTTGAGTGATTCCAAGAAAGGAGACGAGACTGTACAGCTTAACGAAGACGCTGCTTCCAGCAAGCCTCAGGGTTTTGAAAATGAATAGACTCCTGATGGCAAAATTTCCCCTCCAAAACAGACATATTTTGGTAGTTTAACACCTCTAGGTTTGTGATGGAGGATTATGTTTTCCCCAATTTCAAATATTCTAGCACAATAAAACTTGCACTTCTATATTTCTGGTTTCCTTTTACCCAGATGGACACTTTTATTTGACAGGATTTAACTTATATAAACAAATGCAAAGTATCAAACTTGAAAATTAAAGACCAGAAATTATATTTCACTCTTTAGACTCTCTGTGACCTTGGGAACAGTCAGCCGGTTGGCAGCAGTCACTTCATAGAATGACTCTGTTCACCTCAGCCAGTGCCTTTCCAAGAACTCAGATGGCAACAGAGCTCTTCTGTGGGATTGGGACTCCTTAGTTTAAACATTTTGTTTTCAATTCCCTCACACCTGCTACTGTACCCAGGGAGGAGGTTTGAAAAACAGAGAGATACAGTGGGAGAGATCTTAGGTCAGGGCTACAAAAACAAGTACTGTTTGTTTGTTTTGCAACAATAAAAATGGCCACTTCCTCTCTGAAGAGCATTGATAAGCATTCCTGAAGGTCTGTGTGGCTCTTAATGAAATTAATCTTTCTATCTTCAGTCACGAAAAGAGCCTGTAGTCTTCATTGTTAACACATCCCATTTCCTCAACACCACCCCTCTTTTTCCATACGCCTCCTTCCTTTTCCTTTGGTGCTACAAACGGAGGAGGGTGAAGACACAAAAACAACACACACCCGTGTGCCACACAAACACCTCTTGCATTATTAATACCAGTATTTTCAGGGATTAATATTTCAGCTTGCAAATGGATTATCAAAAATGAGGCAGAGAAATATAAAAGAAATATGTGCACTTCTTCTTCTCCCCATGTCGTTAGTATGAGACTACACATGAGTCTGCTAATATGAGAAAAAAGTTCAAGTATTTACTTATTTACTGCAACAGATATTTATTAAGTGTAGCATTCATGTTCACTGTATACTAAGAGAATGGCAATTCAGCTTTGTAATGTGTATAAACTAATTAGTACAAATTTGCTAATTCTCAGAAGAAAGCTTGATCTTTTAAGATGTAGATACCAAGACAAGATTTAGTTGTGTCTATGACAATACATTTGGGATTTGTTTATTACATTGACCTTCTTAAAAGACAATTTATGAAGTAAGCAAAGCTTCCTGAGGCAACATTAACACTCCTGGGAAGGAGTAGACAATGACTCTCATAGCCACCATAATATAATTGAAAGAAGACAGTGACTTCTTAATACAACTTTTGTGGCTTAAACTACTTTGTGAGTTTATGTTTGACTTACAATTCACTAAGACAGCACAAATACTGGACAAGGCAAATCTATTGGCATTAACAGCATTTCAAAGGCAAAAAAAGGGCAGTTTTGAGCTATTTGAAATCATTCTTGTCAACATTTTCCCAGAAACTTCAGTCTCTTTTTTAAAGAAAATTATCATTTATGGAGATAACATTGTCAGCATCAGATTTTTATCTAGCATGTATAGAGCAAGGAGAGTTTGCTTCTATATCTGTGTAGCTCATGCCACTTTTGAGTATTTGAAATGTGACTTGTTCAAATTGAGATGTGCTGTAAATATAAAATGCATAGTAGATTTCAAAGACTTAATCCAAAAATGTATAATATCTTGTACATAATTTTTATACTGATTACATGTGAGGGATAATATTTTGGATATATTAGGTTAAATATATTTATTATTAAATTTAATTTTACCTGTTTCATTCTACTTTTTAAAAATCTGACTGCTAAAAATTTAAAATTATATTTGTGACTCACATCTATTTCTATTAGGAAAATGCTCTCCTAGGTAATTCATGTTATTTTTCACATCATGTGACCAGCTAAGAGGATATATTTTGAAAAAGAGGGTTTTAAAATTTTCATTTCCAGTCCAAAAACGATAGATGCTGGCATGGATGCAGAGAGAAAGGAACCCTTATACACTTTTTGTGGGACTGCAAATTAGTACAACCTCTATGGAAAACAGTATGGAGATTCCTCAAAGAACTAAAAACAGACCTGCCATTCAATCCAGCAATCCCACTACTGGGTATCTACACAAAGGAATAGAAGCATTTCATCAAAAAGACACCTGCCCTCGCATGTTTATTGCAGCACAATTCACAATTGCAAAGATGTGAAATCAACCCAAGTGCCCATCAATTCATAAGTGGATTAACAAAATGTAGTATATGTATACCATGGAGTATTACTCAACCATAAAAAAGAATAAATAAATGCCCTTTGCAACAATTTGGATGGAACTGGAGACTATTATCCTAAGTGAAGTATCTCAAGAATGGAAAAACAAACACCACATGTACTCGCTGTTAAATTGGAACTAACTGATGGACACACAAGTGCACAGAAGGAGGTAAAACTCATTGGAAATCAAGCAGGGGGTGAGGGGAGGAGGCAAGGAGCAAAACCCTACCTACCTAACGGGTACAGTTAACATTATTTGGGTGATGGGTACACTTATAGCTGTGACTGAAGCATTATAAAAGTGATCCATGTAACAAAAACATTTGTACACCCTTAATATTTTGCAATATTAATTAAAAAGTAAAATAAAAATTTCTTTTCCTAAAAAATATGACCTTAAATTCATGATTACATGTTTAATGTCACTTTTGTTCCTATAAAGTACCAAGCAGTTATTCAGAATGAAAAAGTTAAATTTAATAATAGTTTTTTTGATATAGGTTTAATATTTCTTTATTATATGTGTATGTCTATGTTTCCAATATGATTAATGGTTACTCTCTGTTGCCAGGTCAAGGTTTTGCTCAGAAATACTGTATCATCTTATTGCTACCAACTCAGCTGCTTTCCATCATGCCCCAACTCTTCTATCCTTAGAATCTTGGATATTAATTCAACTCTAAAAGTTTGTATTTTTAAAATGGCTTTTGAATATTAACTCTGTAGAGAGCAGCCTGCTCTGCCCTGGCAAACACAAAAGCAGATATATTTCTGTCAGTCAATCAACAACATTCATTAACTACTTTTTTTTTTATGCTTGGCTCTCCCCTAATACTTTTGAAGATGTAGAATATAAGCTTGGTTTGTACTCTCAAGGAATTGATAATTTTGTAGTTGAAGAAACAAAATGACTTGCACTAAACACAAGTGATATAATATCTGATAGAAAGATTACACATTAAAATCAACATTTTGATTTGATGAGGTCCCATTTATTTATTTTGGTTGTTGCTGTGAACATTCTACTGAGTGAAGTGTCACAAGAATGGAGAAACAAGCACCACATGTACTCACCATCAAATTGGTATTAACTGATCAACACTTAAGTGCACATATAATAATAACATTCATCGCGTGTCGGGCAGATGCGGGGGGATGGGTATATGCACACATAATGGGTGCGATGTGCACCATCTGGGGGATGGACACACTTGAAGCTCTGACTTGGCTGAGGCAAAGGCAATATATGCAACCTAAACATTTGTACCCCCGTAATATGCTGAAATGAAAAATAAAATAAATAAAATCAACATTTTGGTTTCTCTTGAAAAACGGAAACCCCCAACATGCGTCATTGCAATGGCAGCCACCATCTGACACTGTGTAGCTACTGTACACGTTAGATGAGCAGACAGCCTGCAATGTGCTGCTTTATCCATCGGGCTCATGTACACATTTGAATTTTCAGTTCCTTATCTAGGTAATTATTAATGTCCCTTTCAACTCCCAGCTTTGATTATGAGATTCTTGACCTAGTAATTCAGCAATCTTCCTTAAAGGCTGTACTATCAAAGTAGAGTTTGTTCATTGTCCCTCATGATTTCCATTGAAAAATAATAAGCCAATAAATGTTCCTTCCCTCCACGAGTGGTGGGAAATATTCAGATGGACATTCAGATAATAAGTATAATATTATGAAAAATCATCAGTTATCTGGATGAACTTTTCATGATAGTAAAATTAACTTGTTATTTGGCAGATCTAGCCTCTACCACTAATGCACCCAGATGCTTTTCTGGGTAAATAAATATGATATGGAATGATTAATAATGTTACCCATGTGTTTATGATATCTATCAAGCATAAAAGGGATAATCTGTATTGAAAAACATTGCGATATTATTGTTTACTAGTTCATTCATAATTGAAAGTGCTAAGATACCATCATGGAAAAATGAATGGCCAATAAAATTACCCTGATCTGATTATTACACATTGTATACTTATATCACATCACATGTACCCCATAAATATATACAACTGCTATATACCCATAATAATTAAAAATAAATTTTTAAAAATGTGTATATCACACAAAATTCCCTATTGAGAACTATAATAAACCAGTGTTGCTCTTATTACATATTCCCAAAGAAAGCAATATATTAGTGGTTTCGGGTATTATGTCCATTTAAATATTAGTGGAATGGTGGAATTTTATCCTGAAAATAAAAGAACTAATAGAAGAGGGAAGGAGGACAATGCGCTTTTTAGAATTTAAACAACAAATTTCATAATAATTAATTCATTGATAGTTCAAACCTGGGTCAAAGTAAACATTATGAATAGAGACAACATTCTAAATAGATGAAAACAGTTATTTGAGGGAGAGGGCATGACCAAGCCAACTGTGAAGAAATTAAATGCTAGTTAATATTGTTTTCTATATGTTAATTTGCCAGCTCCTCATCAGTCAAGGGCCGACAAAGAAATTAGCAACCAATTTTTATCAATCTCCCTCTGTATACTGAACAGCATTCTAGGATTACATGAGGTATACAAGTGAAATACAAAACAGTCTCTACTTTCAGAAGTATATAATATGTATTGGGAGTTCAGTTGTAAAGAGATAATGAACACTACTTGATAATTTGTAATTAAGTCCTGTGGATTTTTAACACAGTTTAGAGAAAATTCTGATACTGGGAAAGCTTCATGGGTGAGGCAGGAGTTGACCTGGATCATAGCACTTGCATATGGTAGAAGTGGTACAAATACCAGGTAAATTTAAGCAAAAATTCCTTTTCACTTGGCATTTCAACATTTTATGGTCCTTTTAAGTAGTATGACAAATTATGCATTAGAATTCTGAATTTACTTCTTTATCTGTGTAAAGGAAACAATACTATTCTTTCTTATTTTCCCTACAATTCTTCATATTAATAATATAGAATGTCAGCAAGGTAGCCTATTTCCAACCAGTTCTTTCATAGATAAAGAAACCAAAACCTGAGGAGATGAAGTGATTTGACTACAATGACTCAATGGCTTCTAGATGTCCATACAGAAAATAAACTGATAGCTTCTATCCTGCCTACCTTGTGTAATCAACAGATTAAGTTTGTTGGCAAGACATAAGAAAGGTATGACCTCAGAAATATTTTGGTGGGACATAGCAAAGACTTTTACATTGACATCAAAAATATATAAAAATATTAAAACCTTGTTGGATGTTCTTATACTTATTTTATGTTTCAGTATTGCTTTTATTTTAAACATACACTATAGATGAGTGGAGAGTAGGGAGTGGGGTGAGGCACCATGATCTTTTTAGCATGTAGGACCTCTTAAAATCTTCATCTGGCCTTCATGCTTAAAACTTATTTTGGTCTTTATTATTATTGTTATTGTTATTATTTTTAGAGACAAGGTTTTTCTCAGTCACCCAGACTGGAATGCAGTGGCACAATCATAGCTCACTGTAACCTCAAACTCCTGGTGTCAAATGATCCTTCTGCCTCCGCCTCCCACGTAGCTGGGACTACAAGTATGAGTCACCACACCTGGCTAATTTTTAAATTTTTTGCAGAGATGGGGTTTCACTATGTTGCCCATTCTGTCTCAAACTCCTGGCCTCCCGTCATCCTGCTGCCTCAGCCTCCCGAAATGCTGGGATTACAGGCGTGAGCCACCGCACCCAGCCATTTTGGTCTTTATATTGAAGACCACCTTTACATTTTCACTAGAAGAATCTCAAATTAGCTTCGCATTATTTATAATTCATATAAAAGTCTGTGTGTTCATATCAGGCTCAGTTTCTCTGAGCCTTTCCTAAGTGGATGTGCCCTTTTCCCAATGAACACCTGCACCTTGCAGCAGCACTTCATTCCCTGCACAAGGTGTGGGTGGAGACAGAATCCACATGATGATGGAAAGAGTCAAGCCACAGCCAGATATGAGTGTTCTGCACCCTCACTTCTGGATTTTGCTCTTGTAACATCTTGAGAAGAGCAGAACTTCTCAGGGGCCCATGGAAGAAGGTCACACATAGATAAAACCAAGCAGCAACTTTCCCCATTAAACACACACACACATCTACCATGTTAAAAAGTACTGCTATGAATCAGGAACCTCAAGATTAAAGAGATCATATGTTTGTTCTAATCCTTGCACTATATTACAAAAGTGTGCATTTTAATGGGAATACCATTACATAAGAGTTGCCACACATAGTGAAAGGAGATGGACTTTTAACTGTCTATTCATTTGAATGCTACATTACAATCAGTTAAAGAGATGACTTTTATCTGTATCTTTAATTCGTCCAAAATGCTCGTGGTACACTTGGCTCATGTAGAATGAGAAACAGCAGTGGATATTTGAAATCTGTGCTTTTGGCATTCTTTGGAAAGGATCTTATAATATTAATACCACAAAATCAAGTAAAGTTTGAATATCCCTCATTGGTATCTCTTTAACCAAGTTTGGTGATGTGTATATTTGACTAAAGCAAATCCATTATGCAATGCAATTTTGCACTTTAATAGCTTGTGATGAGGTAGGTTTACTCTCTAGCTATTGAGTCAGTTATATCTGATACAGAGTTAAGTAACTCTTTTCATAATGATTCTGCTAATCACAGTGCCAAGCCTCCTCTGCATGCTAAGCAGATGTGAACTGATGAAGATGATATAACTTTAATTTGTCAGTGCTATGAGAAAAATGATGAGCCAGAACTTTATAATAAGGAAGGACATAAAAGTGTATCTTTACCAGATTCAGATCCAAGAGTTTCAGCTTAGATTTGACATTTTCTCTAAATCACCCTTGCAAAGGATAACAAATGCAATTTATTTGGATCTTAGCTTTCTATTTATTTATGACACACAAATACCTTCCACAAAAACCTGAGAGAAGACTGGCCCCATGGTAGAGGCATAACCGACAGCATTGTTGGACATTATTATTATATTCTCAGCTCTACCTATAGTATTGCTTCATTAAAAATGGAACTATGGGAACAGCAGCAGAATTCCCCATCAACCTGCTACAATTAGGCTTTTCATAATTTGTTTATGTTGCATGTTTTATCAGAAATACACTGAGGAAATAGGTTTTCTGCCTGAATTATTAACTTGACTTCCCTGTTGATAGTTTATGAATATTAGTCATTGAGTGACAGATTTTGTTGTGTGTGTTTGTATTCATTGCTCTCTAGAGTGGTTGTTATATCTTAGATAATATGCCAGCTGTCTCTTGGGACCACTTCACAAAATGAAAGGGTTTTTTCCTCAAAGGATAGTATCTTCCTCCATAAAGTGAAAGTCAAGCTCTATTTTTTCCCCTCATTATTTCGTAAAATTAAATATTGTGAAGGAAAAATATTTCCTTTTCAAGTTATTTCTTTCATATAAATGGCATTTTGAAGACTTTTGAATTTTTCCCAAATAGTGATGAGTAGCACAAAGGAATCTGCCTTTAGTGTAACGGATTTAGATGGTAAATACTGGGTAGCACATAGAATCCTCTTCAACAATGACATATGATAAGATTTCATTTCAGTAAAAAACTATAGAATAGAATATGCAATTTCTGTAAATTCTTTATGCTTAATATTTACTTTTACAAATAGGAAATAGATATCTTACTGAAAAGAAACATGAAACATACTGAATCTGGGCAATGATAATTGTGTCTACACAAAAGTGTTCTCATTTTCCCCTCGCTGAAATGAGAAATAGCTTCCTAAATGAGGAAGGCTGGTATTGAAATCTACAAACATTTCAGGGTAAGCAAGAAATGTGGTTTGAAGAAACAATCACACCTTCTGGTTAAAGTACAGTGGATAAAGAGATGAGGCAGTTAAGTCTCACATGACATTGCTGAGACTAATGAGCTTAGGAGTTATCAGCAGGAAGAAGACCATGGGCTACCTCAAGTACGACAGATCAGTGAGAACAGGATTACTTCTAAAACTGTCAGATTTATGTTGGAGGCTTCCATACTCCTCTGCATAAATTCATGGCTGACTGATGGAAAATTCTATAACCAGAGGATAAAAATATCATCTCTAGAGCCTATCTACCAAGTACAAATGGGAACTAATTCAGGATATATGGCAAAGCCAACCAATGAGAACTCAGCCAATGGAAGATGAAGAAAAGTAAGCTACTTAGGAATATGATTCCATGAAAATGAAGGTCTGCTTCACAGCAAAAAATCTTGATAGCATTTGCATATTAAGAAATTATCTTCCCAAACCTTTTGTTACAAAGACCAATGAAACTGCAAAAAGAGTGCATGTGATTTAGAAAGCCATTTTCTGGGTCCTCTAGTATTTCAAAAAAGAAATACTGCCTTGTGGTGATATTTAGATCCAGAAAGGTGATATCTGCCATTTGATAGAAGCCCATACACACACATTCACTGCTCCAATCTCCAAGCAATTACTTGCACCTCCTCCAGTTAGCAGATCAGAAGGGGTTGTTTGGAAATCTTATTTTCTGAATGCAGAGACAGAGTCACCTACGGTTGAAACACATGATCTAACTAGGAAGTGACTGCTTTTCCTTTTGCCTTCTCAGGGACACATTATGAGACTGTGTCCCCTTCCATCACTATAGGGTTCTACCAGAAGCTTGGATAAATTGTGTCCACGTGGACAGAGTTAATTGTGTGGTTTTTTTTTAGGGCCAAAGTTTTGGAGATCATGTTTGTTAAAATATGCCTTTTCACTTTGGAGATTACAAAAAGGAGAGTAAAAAAGACCACATGTTTCAGTTAGGCTAAATGTGCAAATATTTGTTGAGATGTCAAATATTGTTTACAATCTATTAATACAAATAAAATGTATTAATGGATTTCTCAAGACCTCCTACCCAGTGATATTTCCCCAGACAAAAACTTTTCTTAGCTAAGGTGAGGGGGCTCCATTGGAGACACCAGGATAGGAATGTAGCCAAGGTAGTTTCTAATCAGCTGGATTAATTCGTATTGTGAAGCTTAGAGAAGTCCTTTCATGCCTTTTGAATAATTAAGAAAACCCTAAATCAACTGAAGAACACTTAAAAGACAAAAATATAATCATCATCCCCATAGTTATAAAAGCTAACATTTATTGAGAATTTTTATGTGTCATTGTGTTGGACACTTTATAAGTAGTAGTTTATTTTATTCTCGAAAACTTCACAAGGTTGGTATTAATATCCATCCATTTTTTCAGATGAGAAAACTGAGATTCAGACAGATTAAATAACTTGGCCTAAAATCAAACAACTACTAAAAATCAGAACCAGGTTTCCAATTTAAGACTTTCCTGAGTTTAAGTTCTCAACAACTTTTATACTTTAACTCTTTTAGAAACTATAGAGATCAGTTTAATGACACTGGAACAATGTCTGAATGTCTAAACCACTACAAATAATTAAAGTAGTAACAGCTATCATTAATTTTGTACTTGGTGTTTCGTAGACCTGTTGCTTATTATTCATGTCCATAACAAGTTTTGGCATTCCCATTTTACCCTATGATAAAACCGAGTTCTAGTGAGCCCTACTGGCTTGTCCAAACTCACATAGCCAGTAATTGAGAAAATTCAAATTTGAAACCCAAGTTTGTCTAATACCAGAGTCCATCCTTCTACTGAAAGACTATTTTGCAAACAGCTATTTGGAAAAAATATTTGCTTCATTTGTAACAAACAAATGGTTAATAAACCATTAATAATAAACCAAATAGCAATGATAAAATGCTGAAGGTAGAAAAATATGCAGAATATATAGAATATAAGGATAGGAAAGTAAGAAAAGAAAAAGAATTCAGATGATCAATGAAGAAATCTATAAAGAGAGCAAAAGAAATACAACCAAAAACCAGTAATGAGATAACACATTTGAACAAAATAATTAACTCACAGTTCTAATTCTATTTTTTTGTAACATCCAGTGCCAATGATGTGTTAGTAAACAAGTGTTCACATATACTACACATGAAAGAGTAATTTGATGCAGTCTAGGAAGAGAATTTAGATATGTTAATTTATGAGGAAAGCAGAATTTGGAAATATTAATCTGAAGCCCCTAAAAGTGGATATTGACTTTGGTTTAGTAATTCCACTAGTAGGAATTCACTGTAGATTTAACAATGATTTGATAAAATATTAATCATGGCATCTTTTAGAATGGTGAAAAATGAGAAGCAAAATGAAAAATGTCTGGCAATAGGGATTGGTTAAATTAGTTAGAGTGCATTTATAAAATGGAGTGCCAGGCAGATTTTACCATAACAGTTTAAATGTACATGAATTCATAAAAAATATAGTGACAACACAGTAAATAAGAAAGTAAAGATAGTTAATTTGTATGTATAGCAGGGCCACATGTGTTTTTAGTTTTGTTAAAATAAATTTGTTCATGGAAAATTCTGAATGTATAGTTACTAAAATATTAACAATGATTTTTTTGAGTAGTGGATTTCTGGACAATTTCCTTTTTTGCTTCACTGAATTTCTAATTTTTCAGAGTTGAGAATCTTCAATTAAAAAATAAAGTAAAAAAAAAAGGAAGAGTCTAATATACGTCTAACACACACACACACACACACATACATACACACAGAAACTAAAATTTAGTAAGGGATGTGAAATTACTACCAGATTTCCTCAGATTAAAAAAAATCCTTCTGGATTTAAAAGTGATTTAATGTCTGGAAAATTAGCTCCTAGACACAATCTAGTTAAGAATTAATATAACTCATCTGAACACTGATGGGCACCAAGATATCATGCTTCTTTATTAATTAATAAGAAGACTATTAAGATGAAAAGAATAGGGTTTGTTTTCTGACTAAAAAGTCATTTGTTTAATAAAAGGAGAAACCAGTATCAAGATGAAATACCTCCTGTAGACAATAGCACAGTGGATCAGATTCTTTTATTTTGATGATTAGTCCTGCTCACACTCCCTAAAGGGTGGACTGGCTGAGCATTGCTCACCAACAACATTGCTCACCAACAGTGGATTGATTTATTTAACCAACTAGTAATTCTTTCATTGCAAATTAAAAATAATTTGATATGTATACCCAGAATAATTTTTTTTAACTTTAGGAAAGCAGTAATATTACTGGTTAATTAAATTAATGAAAAATTATGTTTAATGCACCTTTATTAATTATATCCTTATATAGGTGATCTTGATCATATATTGCAATTGTAAATTGTTTGGTTTGCTAGTTTCAGACTACTTTTTCACCATAATTCAGATTTTAGTAATAGTCATGTAGGATAATAGAGAGATAAAATTTTAATGTTTAGGCTTTTAAAAGAATTTATATATGCACAAAACAACAACTAAACTGAAGGTACAATTTTTGGTCTGATTCCTCAGCTTACAAGATTGATATCTACTTATCTGTTACATCCACCATTTATCTATCTATCCCCTACATCTATCTTTCATCTATTTGTCATATAAACCATTTATTTTGTATCAGGAATAGGAAAAAAATGGACGTATATGTTTCCTTACCAACTGGATATACAATTACATACAAAACATTTCTTTTCTTAAAGTTTATTTTGTGAACTAGAGTAAAAGTCTCTTATATATAAAGAATGTTATCAATTTTCTCCCCAAAGAGTCTGTAGTTTCTCTCTCCCTAAAAATACTTAATAGAAATTAAAAAAATATATCTTTTGCCATTGATTTACAATGAAAAGCAAGAATCAATTCACTTTATTGATTTTGGAAATACATGCTTTCTATCACTCTTCCTGACTAACTTTATTTATAAGTAATTCTCTATTTGAGAATTACAAATATGAACAGACTTCTGAGAAAGAGTATTAGCAGGATTTCGTAGCTTAAGTAAAAATCATTCTTTCTTTTAAAAAAATAAAGTAAAATAGAAAAACAGAAGAATGAAATCAGGAAGAAGAACTTGTCCTTAATAATTATGAAAATTCCAGTCATGGAACTTTTAACACAAGGCCAGAGCATGTGTTAACCCCAGCCTTCTCACCAAGCATTTCTTTCATCCTATGTATTTAGGTAGTTTAGTCACAGAAACAGCAGGTCTTAAATGGTCTCACAACTGTGATGTTATGTCTCATTCAATACAATAATAAAATTGAAGCTATTTTTCCACCATCAACTATCTGCTTGAGTTGCGGCCTCCTGAATCTCATAAATGATTTCTCTTATGACATTTATTGTTACAGACATACTCTCTTTTCACTGTTGCTGAAAAGTGCTGTGTTGGCAGGCAGCGTTTGGGGAGTGCAGACTGTTCTTTCCCCTCCAGCTGAAAACAGACAGAGGAAAGGAACATGTCTTCCTGCAGCCCGGCGCTGCCCTCCTGGTAGGCCGCTCTCCACAGCTGCAGGGCTGGCCACCTGGGCCGGCGGCCCGGATCAATAGCTGGATATCCTGTTCTGCTTTTCTGCTGCTGAGCTGTCCAGGATGATCGCCTGGGAAGTGAATTGTGACTTTCCAGGGTTTTAAGCTTGCCAAGATTAGTTAGGAAAACACACTTTGGGGTTATACAAATTCCAAATCTTCTGGCACTCTTGTTGCCTGAAATTTGAGAGAAGGAAAAAGTATTTGTGGGAGTTGTGAGCTTAAGTGTGTTCTAAAGCTGGGGTTTCTGTTGAAAATGTATAAATTATCAGAAAATATTTTTATATGCAAGCCAAGACATCTTATTGACATTTTCTTTAAAACATGGTACAATTAAAATGTACAAGTTGATGCCTCTGTGCTTCATGGATTAACATATGGAAATTGTTTTCAAAGGCAGTATAGCAAAATTCACACTCAAAATGCTGAGTGTGAAAATTAAAAGACACCTTTGAGACTTGGTTGACTATTTAATGTATTCATATTTTAAAGGAATAGTCTTAATGTGGAATTGTCTTGATAATTCATAATAAAACCACAAAACAACAATAACAGTTATTGAGGGGAGACGTTGCTTGTATGTCTCCTTACTGGCAATCTTGATATTTCACACACAGGTTCCACCAAGGAATAAATTCATGTGACGATTAATTCAGGAAGCCCTTAGACCCCACAACATCAAAAGTCTTCCTCACTTTTACTTGAAATGGACAAACCCATGAATCTGTTATGATAGGACATCAAGTCGGACCAGATTCTCTCCACTTCATATTGACTACAGATAGCTCTGTTTGTAGCTGCTTCTTAGGGAACATTCAAAATATCATTTGATTTCAAATCACGTTTTGAAGTCCTGATCTTTCTGGGTAAAATTTCTAAAATTTTTTGTCTACTTTAAAATAAAGACTATTTCTTGCTCTTTTTCTTTGGGGAATGTCATTAACGTATCTTGAGACAACAGTATCAGGTCATTTATATAGCCAAAAGCTATCCCAAAAAAGAGAAAAGAGAATGAAACCATTCTCTCTACCTTGAAGATGTTGGCTTATGCAGTTGGTTAGAATCTGTTGGAAAAATGAGTGTCTCATTTTATCAAAAGTTAAATCGCTGATGTCAGATCTTAAGATAATCAGAATATTTCACATGGTATACAGCTTTATAATTTTAAAGTTACTTGCACAAGCAACTTAAAGTAAGAGAGAGAAAGAAATGAATGTGTCACAGAATAAAGAAAACACATGGCCCCCTTTTTTTTTTCCACTTCCACTCCTCCCCCAAACTCCCAGCCATACATTATGATTCTGTACCAAGAAATTTCAAGGATACACTCTTGGATATTTATGGGAGGATTTTCTCCCCCTCTGGATCACCACTTCATCTTTTGCTGTGCCAAATCAGAATCAGAATCAGAATGACTAATATTCTGAGAGGTATATAAAAATCAAATTCATCAAAGAACCAAGAATTTACTGAAGGCTGCTATTAATTTGGAAGTCTGCATTTTTACATGTGATTTATATAACCAGATCTTCATTGAAACATTACTGTTCCCTTTGCCAGTCCTAGTTTTGGAATATGAAAATGAAAATTAAGTTAGAAAACAAAGAATTTAACCTTTCATAGGCTCAAAGAGGAAAAATGATTATTTACTACCATCAAACTTCATACATTTGATTCTGGGACTAGAATATTGACCTCCAGTGGTTTTTAACACCAAATTTACCATTATAATATGAAAGGCTAAAAAAAACTAACTGTTTTAAAAAGTATTTTTACTTTTAGAGTATTTTCAAATAGACAATTTAATTTGAAATTGTACTACATTGGCATCAAAAATTAATTTTGAGATATACCTTTAAGTGTATCTTTTGAAAAATTAAGTGTATAAAGCAAATTAAGATACTCTTGCCAAGAATGAATTTTTATATTTTGTCATTCAAACTATGCATAGAGTTTACTGAAAGTTCCAGTTGCATTGTGAGGAACTATTTCCTAAATGTGTAAGTGTATACACACACACGGATATGAGCCTATGTCAGAGATATATTTCTTGGATTATTTCTATATTAAGTTCCCCATTCTACTACCATTCTCTGTAACTTTCTGTGTTTGCAGTACTTTTTTAAAGGGACTGACCTTTTCCTGTTAAAGTAGAAAAGATCCAAAGCAGAGTGTGGCTGTTCAAAGAAGTCAAATTAAAAAAAAGTATCATTATTTATATTTTGATTTTGTGCACAGTTCTCTGTTGTTAGTAGGGCTGTGCCTTCTGATTTTAGTGAAAGCAAAACAAAGAGCAGATTGGAAATTTATTTATGGTGAGGTTTAATGTTAGTTAATGTTCAATCTTTAGTTATCATAAGAGTGAACATGTGTGCATGCTGTGTATGTGTATGTGTTTAATTTCTTCTATCAATATGGGTAATCATGAATTTAAATGGTTTCCAATGAGAATTTTGATTTTTTAATATAAGAGTCTCTTTTTTAAGATTTTCTGCTGAAGAGAATTAGGTCAAAAATAGCAACATTAACAGAGATGATATTTGCTCAACATTAATATTATGTGAGTAATATAAGTAACCATGTCTTGGAAGCCTAATTCCTGACATGTTATTGAATAAACCAGATTGAATGTTCTTTGATCACCATGCTTCACTCACTTCATTCATTCATTCAGCAAACTTTATTGTCTAATAAAAGACTAAATCAATGTATTCAATAAATTGACTGTAATAACAGAAGTTTGTGAATATTTTATATTTATTAATTTATTGCTTATCCTCAATTGATTTCATTAGGTAAAGAAAAGCAAAGAATATTTTGGGGGTTATTATGAAAGGTATCTACATTTTGGGGGCACTGCTATTATCTCATTTTGATAATTTCAGGGCTGTAAAGTCACATGAGCCAGAATCTCCTGCCATGTAGTGAACATTGTGTAGATTCTATAATGAGGTAGGAAAAAATGTGTATTCAGTTCTAAGAAAATGTGAAAATATAAGACAAATCATTTTAGTTTGGTGATGTTTTTGATATAATATTTAAAAAATGTTTTCATATTTTAAAATTCACATTTCACAAATAAATGGGTATGGTATAATTCACTTATATGCTCTGTATTTTATACCAAATATTATAAAAATTTTAAAACATGTACATTGACAATGTGGATGTAACAAGTTTTTTAAGAAGGATTAAAGTCATTGTTTTAATAGGTATATTTTTAAAATTTTGCATTTTATAAAATCAAGTTTTGAATCAGGATTTACATAACAATTATAATTTTATATGTATACATGTTATAAACATGCACATAATGCATACATACACTATATGTAGATAGGTTGAAAAAGTACCTAACACACAGTAAATTTTCAATAAAAGCTAGAATTTTAAAATAATGACAAAAAATATTAACACATTTTATTAAAGAAGCTCTTCCAATGTGAAAATAAAACAGTTTAAAATTTTAAATGAAATTAGAAACATCATTATTGATAAATTAACTGAAATTTTTACCCTTACCTATACATTTTATTGTTATATTAGCACATGATAATATTTTATATGCTATAGAAGTATAGGAAATAGAATTAAAAGCTCAGCATGGAATATTGGATATGGTTCAAGGATCCCAGATGCAGAAAAAAATCTGCCAAGTTCAGGCAAAAAATATAATTGTTTGGATAATTTATAAATATATCTCAAAAAGTTGAGAAGTTGAGATTGTATGCACACATTTCTTATAGAGCAAATCCAAATAACTGTCTTTCCTTTTACTATTTAAGATAATTAAGTATGAGATGTCGTTTCCTTAAGTACTAAGTTTGACAGTTGATATCTCTGACATTTCACTTTGACATTTCTTGTTTTATTTTTATTGTGAAGGTACATCCTCAGTCTTTCAAATGCAGTTTGGCTTGTGATTATCTTTCAAAAAAATTTTTTTACAGCCATTTTTGTGAAACTATGGATAAGTAAAAAATTTGTGTTATTTTCTAATATGAGTTCCATTGTAGAACCAATGCTGTGCAGACAGCTCGAAATGGCAACGGAGTGTTTGGGAAGGATGTGGCTAATGAACACACAGTACGTTGACGGTGTAAGAAGTTCTATTCTGGTGATTTAATCTTGAAAATGAGCCACGTGGGCGACTTGAGACCAAGGTGGATAATGATGAGCTGAAAGCTGTAGTGGAAGCGAATCCACCTCAACCTGTGTCAGCAGGTTTGCTTTTTTGGGAGGCCTCTCTCCTTGGCTTACCGATGGCTGTCTCACTCCTGTGTCCTCATATCATCTTTCCTCTGCCTGCACATCCCTGTTGTCTCTTTGTGTGTCCAAATTTCCTCTTCTTATAAGGACAACAGTCAGATTAGATTAGGACTCATCCTAAAGCCTCATTTTAACTTATTCGCCTCTTTAAAGGACTTTTCTCCAAATATGATCACATTCTAAGGTATTGGGAGTTAGAGCTTCAATATATGAATTTCGGGAGGACCACCATTCAGCTCACAATGACCTTCTAGTAAAAAGTGAGAAAATGTATAAACTTTTAAAGTAATTTGAAAATTTTGCTCACAACACTTTTAATGATTAAGATTATTTTATTTGAAATTAGCAGTGTCGTAATTCAACTACTTAACTGTCCTCAAATATACTGAGGGGATAGCGTTCTTCTAATCATTTAGTAAGGCTATAATAATAATGGCAGCAGCGGAATTAGCAGTAGTAATAGTAGTAAAGGCATTTATTTGCCATGTACTGGGGATTCTCTTCACAGTATATTGTTCTTTACAATCACACAAAATTATTTTCATCACCACTTTATACACAGGGAAACTATGAGCCACAGGAGCAAAATAATTTATTCAATATATACTGAGTTTTAGGATGAGAATTGCTTCAACTGTAGTAATAGTAAAAGTTGGCATTCATAAAATGTGAATGACACATGCATTCTTTATACAATATTGCTTATGATGCTGGACTGAGGAAATATATTGATTCATTCAATCATTGAACAATATTTTATCATGCCCCTATTATGTGCTAGGCCCTAAGCTAGGCACAATTGCAAATAAGATAGATTTAGCGTTATTTTTATAGCCTGTTGTTGTTTCTATATTTTAGACTTAGACATTGCTTTAGTCTTTGGTGTTTTCTGAATTTTATTGTTTTGCTTCCTTTTTTGTTTTTTAATAGAACTTGACAATTTCAATGAGTTAACCTAGTCAAAGTGATTTTATATTAATATAAGAAAATATTTCAAAGATAAATATTTACTTATAAAAATGAACATATTTCTAGGGTTGAAGATTTGGGGAAAGTGAGAAAAAAAATTGAGACAAGATAGTCTAGTATTCCAACTCTCATCCTTTTGTTTTAATAATCAAGGTTTTTTTTAATTGTGAAAAAATAAGTAAAAGATTGTATTAGATGTATATGACTGAAAAGAAATGTAAAAAAACTCAATGATCACGAGAGTTTTCATTTGGAATGGAAATGATCACTGTTGGCTTGTCCTTTTTTTGTTTCTTATTTTATTAAATTTATGACAATATTGAACACTATGTCCTATTTCCCTGACATTCTAGTGAATAAAAAATGATAGAACACATTTAACAATTTGATTATGGTATAGTCTTATATCTGATATGTCAAGATAAATGTTAACATTGATATAGAATTTATGGATTTGTAGACAGTATTTAATTTTTGGAAGGAAATCTTTTATCAAAATTATTAACCATCTATTATTATCAACAGAACTGTGTGGCAGGTTTCATTACACTGCAGTAAAAGATTTTGAATATAAAATCTCTTTCTAGCCTGACTGTCATGCAACACCCCAAGCATTTTGAAGAACAATTTTAATCTGTCTTTTCATAAAGATTTATACCATCATCAGTTATATATGAGGAGAAACGCTGTGCCCAGAGAGAAAAGATACCTGCAAATAAAATGTGAATCAATGTAAATGTGCCTCCATGAGGTCACCGGGGCAGGATATCTGTTTACTAATCCATTTTGTCTTTGCATCCAGCCAAAAAAGGATACTTATCTTCTAAACATTTAAAGACTTTTTTCTTCAAGGTTGCTTTAATGCAAAATTAATTTATAAACTATTTTTCATATGTATTGGTTTAAAATAATTTCTGCTTATGTTACATGTAAGACAACTCAGTAGAAAAGATGTGTCTACTCAGCACCAAACATGCCAATTAAACTGTAAAAATATTAATTTTCAAAGAGTTTTCAAAAGCTAGAATATTTTAAGTAAAGCCTCATCTTTCTTTAAAGTGAAATGCTAAATTGAAATGTGGCTTTTCATCTGACTGATTTAGTGTTGTCCATATTATTGTTACATAATTGTAATAATACTCTTCTTAACAAATTAAGTCTTTTATGTACAGTAAAACAAATAGGCAAACAAACAATAAACAAAAAAGAATTATTCCTTAGCAATCCAAATTGGAAAATCTCTGCTATTAGCTTAAAGAAATAACTAGCTGTAACAAGTAGAAACAGATGATTTGATTTCTCAGGATCATTCATACCGAAATGAAGTGATTACATAAATTTAATATTTAAGTTATATATGCTAAAATCATGTGAATTAAGTACTTTGGTGAATCATTTGAAAAATAATGACTTCCATACACTGAAAAGTGAACCCTAGTGGTCTAAAGAAGTTTATGTATTTTTTAAAAGAAAAATAACTAAATAAATAAATAGTTCAATTTACTCTCAGGGAATAATTTACATACTGGGAAAATTGGGTTGAAAATGAAAACTTGTAAGTGAAAGCCAATCTTCAAAGTGTATCAGCATTTAAAATCTATGGAATACACACAATAATGATCCAGGTTTTAGTTGTATTCTTTTGCAAAAAAGACAATCATGATTAGATCTAAGGAAATGTTTCAACAGGGAAATTATAGGTATACATTTTAAAACAATAACTAACTTTAAATGGCCTTCTATACGACATAATAAAAAATAAAACGAGGATTTGGGATTTACATTGAATATGTACCTGGCTTAAATTTGTTTTTAATTGATGATCTTCTACTGTGGTGAGCCTTAAACCTCTCTTCTGAAGAACAAGTATTTCCTATGCTCATTGTAGAGTAAACTGTCTCTTTGCTGTCAGTATCAAATGAAATGGATAACCATGGGAAAAGATTTGAACATTTTTCTTGCTATAAATAAGTAATTTATGTAGGGAGTATTAATATTAGTGATAGTAGCTTCCTCTTACTCAGAAACGAGGATAAGCGCTTACTCTAAATAATGGATTTAGAAAAAGATGGGGAAAATTCCATTTTATCTAAAATAACAGTTCCACAGAATTGTCCATTGCCAACATGGATATTTAATCCAGACTGATGCACCTGTATACTCTGCCTCCCTACAGACTAAAATACACTGTTTCTTCAAGTCCCTCCCTGAGTGCCCTGATCTCTCCTGAGTTGTTGCTGAGTTGACCTCTCTTCTAATCTGTTCTTCATTTCTTATTTATGGTTTAACTCTTGCCTATTGATTTTATTTTCTGTATTTGTTCTTCCTTCATTAATTCTTGGACCTCTCCCAGGGACTTGCTCAGCCTCCCCACTGATTCTTGCTGTGTCCATCCCCCTATTCAACTGGGCACAGACTCCTGGTTGTTTTCCTCGTAAATATCTGTAGAATGTACCTCCTGCTCATCCACATCACCACCCATTTCTTAGTTCAGAATTTCAACTTCTCTCACTTCAAATATTACAACACCCTGTTCATCCGTTTTCTTGC
This sequence comes from Eulemur rufifrons, assembly GCF_041146395.1. Classification (NCBI taxonomy): domain Eukaryota; kingdom Metazoa; phylum Chordata; class Mammalia; order Primates; family Lemuridae; genus Eulemur; species Eulemur rufifrons. The sequence continues at coordinate 65,812,795 of NC_090997.1, read as the reverse complement.
CAAAGTTCTTATCAACTTGCAATCAATCCACGACACTTTTACAGAGTAATCTTTCTAAGCTTAAAACAATCCAGCCTCCCTAAGTTTTTTGAATTTAATGTGGGACTCCTTTGCATGATAAAACAGGTCTTTCATGATCTGGTGTCCACCTTACCTTTTAATAGCTGCCTCTCAGCAATCTTCAAAAGGAACAATGCACATCAGCCATACTGAGCTATTTTCTCTTCTTTGAACACGGCATGCTGTTCTATAACTTTACACCTTTTGACTTGGCCCTTTTGCTTAAAATGCTTTTCCTTATTTGTCTGTGACAAATGTAAATAAAGTTCTGAATATGAAGACCGGTGTGCACATCCATAGATAGGGAAAGTGTCATGGATGAGTTTGCATGGGTCTGAGGGATTTCCCAGGACACAGGATTTTTCAGCTCTAAGACTGGGATAGTCCTGAGCAAATCAGGGTGGTTGATCACCGAGACTCAAGAGCTAGACAGAAACAAATCTTCCTACCATATGTCCCCAATGTTCCCTGAGTCTCTACCCTAGCCCTGATCACCCTCTAGCGCAACTGTTTTAAATTTGTGTCTGATTTTCACACCAGGCTATAAGCATCTTCAGAGACTGGGCCTTTTTTTTTTTATCTCTGTATTTTTAGCAACTACTATATTGTCAGTCACATGTCCCCAGGAAATGTTTGATAACTGTGAGTGAAGGAATTGATGAATAAATTCATGAATGATTGAATGATATAGAGAGATTGTAAAGGGGAGAACAGGACTCATGTTCCAAAGGTCCTAGACAATTTGACAAAATAGATCCAGGCACTAAGACCTAGGTGCAGGTCTCAGAACCAAACAATAAAGCCACTTGTCAGATTCTTAGGCATAAGGATAACGTAGGTCCACAGAAGTCTCTCGACCTCTAGAAATCCCAGGGATATTAGTTTGAACTCTGGTTCTCAGATTCTATGGAAGTCTAAACCTCATTCCAACACATTCAGATATTTGGAGGAACAGGGAGTAGAGAGAATTTATGTTCTCATGGTCACACCTATCTTTGAGTTCCTGCTTCCTCAAGTCCCACATGTGTTTGTATCAGCCAGAAACAAATGTAAAATCCTATTCTGTGGCCAGGCACGGGGTGGCTCACGCTTGTAATCCTAGCACTCTGGGAGGCCAAGGCGGGTGGATCATTTGAGCTCAGCAGTTCAAGACAAGCCTGAGCAAGAGCAAGACTCCGTCTCTACTAAAAATAGACAGAAATTAGCTGGTGAACTGAAAATATATAGAAAAACTTAGCCAGGCATGGTGGTGCATGCCTGTAGTCCCAGCTACTTGGGAGTCTGAGGCAGGAGAATCGCTTGAGCCCAGGAGTTTGAGGTTGCTGTGAGCTAGGCTGACGCCACGGCATTCTAGACTGGGCAACAGAGTGCGACTTTGTCTCAAAACAAAAACAAAAACAAAAATCCTGTCCTGTTTATGATTTCCACAACCAACCAACTCTCTCAGTGCCTTTGAAAAGTTGTAGGATTTACTGAAGACTTTGGATCAGATAGAAGAAATGCTTATCATGTAAAAAGACGAAAACCCAGCATAACAATGTAACTTCAGATTGAACCCTTGGCATTTGTGTTCCTGTTCTGTATTTTCCTCCAGCCACCCACCACAGGAGGATTTCAGCTAAACTCGCCCCCAGGGTCCTTTATCTCACACTGACTCTGTGGTTCCTGCCTCTTTCCCTTTTCTTCTCTGCTCTTGCTTTTTCTCTCTTCCTCTTAGAAATACAGAAATGTCCCCTCTTGTCTCCTACTGCTCAGTGCAACCCTGGTCTTTCAGACATCCAACATCCAAGTTCTCTAGGATTCTTTCTCTACTGACAAGTGGCTTCCCAGTGTCCTTCCAGTTCCCACCCTAAAGAGAAGTTATGGACAGTCTTTATGGGGGTGACATATTCATCTCATCACCAAAGGTCAGAAACAAATAATCACAATGGTGCAATGATGAGGAATCTCAGGATACTGGATGCAAGTTAGTAATTTCTCCTCACCTAATGATAGGCAGAGCAGGCTGTGAGTGGAACTGGATTCTAATCTGCTTGAGGTAGAGGCCAGAAGTGATTCATTAATGTATCATCAGCAATTAGCCCAGTCTTGGGCACACAGTAAACACTCAGTAAATGTTTTTTGAATTTTGAATAAATGAATAAGTTTGCAAGTTTGGTCACACACATGCTTGTGCTAATTAAGTCATTGAAATAAGTGGTCAGTTCAGGGAAAAACAATCTGTTAATCCACTTTACTTCACTAAAATGAATGGCCAGTTTATTAAACACAATCAGTGTTAGCAATCCTGAGACTTAGCAATGCAATTTCACAATTGGTTGAAAAACAGAAAAATAAAATTACTGACTCCTTTTTATATCTCACTTGAAACAAATATTTTTCTATGTTGACTAAGTTAATTTTTACTTTAAGAAATTACACAGGCAGAATAAAACTACAAATATGCATTTTTGTCTAAATGTACTGCAACAGAAGGCAAGCAATTGATTTGGGCTCAAATTAATGTTAAGGGATTAAACAAATGACTGTGCATTTTGCTTGGAAATTTATAATTAAATTATTAAAGTAAAGCAAACAGGTCCATAACAGAATGCTTTAATATTGTTAACACTACTTATTCAGAGTTATATAGAATGGTAAAAGCCTAATTTGTTTCAACAAACAATTCATAAATCGACAGAAAGATGTCAACATTACGAAAGATAGGAGTGATTTCTTCCTATGCCAGAGTTAAAAGAATATTTTTACTTATAAAAATAATAAATTTAATCATCATTGTATGTAAAATACATTAAAAAAAGCAAGAATTTTAACTGCACAGTCATAGTGACATAAAAATTATACTCTAGCAAGAATAGTTTTAGAGACTTTCGTGATTTTTTAAAATCCATTTATAGTTTTCTAGTTTAAACATGTACATACATTAGAAACACTGTATATTTTATTTTACCTTTGAGCACCCTGTAAAAAAAATGTTTTGGTATTTCAATTCATTTCAGTTATTCTTGCCGTGGATTATTTTTACACTCTTTAAAATCAGATTCCAAGAAACCATTCTAAAGACGTTTTTCTTCTGTTGTTAACCAAGACAATTATAGATTATTATATAGTGGAATTCTTGTTTCTAATGTTCAAAAGAACATTTAATGGCTATTAGTAAAAGACTGAGAATGATAGAGAATCTAGATATTGTTTCAGTTCACTAAATCTATAAGTTAAATAATCATGAAAACATTTAAAACCTATCAATGGGTTTCTTATAAAATTCCCATTCAAATGTTTGTTGCCTTCTCCTTTCATTTGTAAGTTTAAAAATGGAAATGCACATACCTTTCTTTTGTTCTGACCTTCATTTTTCACTTATCCCAAGTGTGGCTCAGACAACATAGCTATTTTAGCTAAAACATTAGCCTATTCTGTGATGTGGGTAAACTCTGATTGTTAAGCAGCTCTAATTACAAAAAAATCTCACTTTGCTATTTTTCTCAGGAATAGCAATAGTTGTCAGCATTCCAATTTGGAAAAACTCTAAGGGGAAAGAGGACTAGTCCACACTATTTTTTAAAAGTCTGGTGTAGTATAAAGGGAAACCAGTTTTATTTGATTAGTGAATAATTTTTTTATAAATCTTTTGAACAATTGAAATACCAACATAGAAAAAATATATCCATTTCAATGTGTCATTTTGAGGAACACAGAATTTCTTAAACATGGAAATATTACAAATATGAGGCAAAATGGAGGATTGAAAATGTTTCTTCTGAAACCTCTTTCCTCGTCAGTCTATTGTTTTGTCTCACATCAATTATGGATCCAAAGAGACTGTTGACTTTACTTGGATTATTTACAGCAACATAGTCTGTTTCTGACTTCTCTGGGGGAAAGGTGCCTGGGGAGCATTTTTATATAGCTCTTAAAATTGCTATGTGATCCATCTCCTTTTTTCCTGTAATAAACCCTTTAGCTGTGCTCATACCACATCAGATGTGATTAAAGTTCAATATTTCAAAGTAGGGTAAGGCTACTGCTAAATAAGTAAAAATTAATTGGAGGAAATAATGTATATTTTCCTTATTTATTTCTTTGTTTTGTTTTCTTACATAAAATAGGAGTACTCAGAGCCTACATCACGTCCAAGCAAGCTCCCAGTTCTGTTCTCACAGGCACCTTTGGGAGCTACATTAAGTGGAAAGAAGATCATGAGAAGTGGCTTCCAGTGACTTGAAAGAGTTCAAGCAACTTCCAAAGGTGCCTCCTAGGATGCAATTTATATGCGTTGAGAATCCATTTCATTTTTCTTCAAGACCAAAATGTACATTTCTCTCCGCTAGCATATTTTTAATCATTATTTATTATCGTAGATGTTGGAAAGGAAACACTGATTCATACCACCATTTTCCCAGAAGTATATTTTATCAAGATATCCTGACAAACTATCCTAGTCGAACTTTAAATGATTCCAAGATTTTTTGTCACTGACTTGAAAAAATACCAAATTAGCACTCCTGAAGTTTTCCCCTGATATCTATAATTAATCTACCAACCTTGCTAAAACCAATTTTCCTAAATCATTCTATATGATGATAGTCTTCAACATTCGTGGGATACAACAACTAGATTTGCTTTGTTTTTTTCTGCCATAGAAATTTCTTAAAGTCATTTATTAATTCTGAATATTTGTCTCCTTTGACTTACTAGATTCACTTTTTTTCCTATATTTTTAATTCCAGAGTATCTGTGTTACATTTAATAGCAGTTTTATCATTGTTTTGTTCTCTAGCAGTATTATTGAATGATGTACAGACCTGCACAATCTGTATGTTTTATCTTTGCACTGGTCAATCTATCATTCTAATGAAGTAGTTTAATCTTAACATAATAATTGCATTTTCCTTAAAGTAGTTAAATGTATTCCTTGCCTGTATATACATGTATAAAATAAATACTGTATGCCTGCATTTATTTAGCCAATATCTATTGAGGATTAGCCATGCCACTGTTCTAGGCATTAAGAGATAGTTGTCTGACTAATTTGAAACAATTATTTTGCCTTTAATAGCATCTAATCATTCTTAAAATTTCAGATAATTACCCCATTGTGTCATTTCAAATGAATTGTGTATCATCTGTTAATCTTATGCTTAAGAGATACTTAAATAGCAAACACAGATTGCTAATAACTTAAATGATCACTTGTATGCCCATCCACATATGTTCTGTTAGTGGTATTTGCAACAAATATGTAAAGTGGTATGAACGACTTTCCACAGGGTGACTTGGGGTGATAAAGTATGAAAGTCTAACCAAAGAAAGTTAGCTTTGAGGCAAATTGATCATTCTTATGCAGTGCAAACTATTAAAACTCCAGATGTGTGGTTCTTTTGTCCCTTCTCACATTTTCTATTCGTAATGAAATATATTGGGCTTGTGATAAAAAATTGGCTTCCTGAAAGTTTTAAAATTTATCTTAAACCTATGCAATTAAATTCTTTCCTCTTGAGTTGTTCACTAGAACTTGGAAAACCTCAGATGTAGATGACTTCTTTTCTTGCCTGAGCAAATAATTTTTATAAAGGATGCACAATTTGAAACAATTATAGATAAAATACTTTTCAGGCTAGGAATTTTGAAATCATAACAAGTTAAGTGATAATGTAAGTTGTTAGCTATTGTAAATTGTGTCAGTCAGTTATTATACCCAAACAGCAGGTTCTCCATTGAAAAGAAAATTGAAAAGGATAGCTCACCTCTGTGGCTACCTAATTTGTTCTGCAAAATCAAATCCATCTCAAAGAAACTTGAACTCAAGTGAAAAATGAAATGAGAAAAATAGTGCTTCAAAAATCGAAATCGTGTGGTAGTTACTCAAGTATCTACATGTGCGTGCTTGTGTGTGTGTGTGGCTGTGTGTTTATGTGTATATTGCATCATACATACACAGAGTTTCTCTTTTATAATGGGCCAAAACCTCCTAGAGAGTCTGAATATAGCTCTCAACAGAGAGAAAAATAGAAAACAAAAGATACAACTCTAAAACAATAAAGATTTACCTGAATGTCAAAGTTAAGACACTGGGGACATAACACACTTTTTAAAATGACTCCTATTGATTATTTATTTCAGGCTAATTTAAAACATCTAGTTTCTTTGTAGGCTTTTTAAATCTCTAAGAACATATATATATGTATATGTACATATACACACATATACATATATATCTCTCATGGGACAATTGTTAAATTCTTCCAAGAATTTAATTTATATTTCCTGTGTCTTTCCAATCAATGTAAAAATCAGAGTAAAACTGAAATGATCTTAAATTAATTTATGAGTTAAAGTTTTACTATTAGCATAACAAATATTATAATTCTAGTTAATTCTATCCAGTAAATATATATCAAAGTCAAAGTATAAGCTCATGAAAATAAATGTTATATATGTGCATGCTAAGTTTCAGTGTTCACTGGGTTTATTTAAAGTTTTCGTAAAGCAACACACACACACACACACACACACACAAGCTCCTGGATAGTTAGAATAACTTCCCAAAAGTTGGATTCATTTCTCAATAAAGATATCTCAGCCCAAATATACTAACAACTTTGTCTGTTATATTGCTAAATATCTATGAATAGTATAGAAACAAGATTATATTTATTGTTTGACAAAATTTGGCACATTGGAAAAATATTGGGGAATGTCTCTGTCCTGCCTTAAATTTGTGAGACCAATTTTATGCCACAAAAGATTCAATTTCACGGTCTCAGATGCCCCAGAAGTGTTTCAGAGATTCATTGCCTGAACACTGTCCCCACCCAGGCAACAGGCCCATGCTTAGATATTAAATAGTCTCAGACAAAATAGTAACCATAGTATTTTCCAGACAGCTGTGAAATACTTATTTTTCTCACAAGGAATCCATTCTGATGTTTGAGAAGCCTTATAATCAAGCCATAGCATTGTATGGTTATTTAATAATCCTTCATGTTGGAACTAAATCTCAATTTTTTTTTCTTATATCCTCAGTAGAAGCAAAGTTTCTGACACTTGCTTGGCTTTCCATATATTTATTGAATGGATGAATAAACAAATAGCTAGTTAGAGTGTTTTGCTTATGCACCTCTTTTAGCCAACATTTAACTATAAAAATGAATAACTGAAAGTAATTTTTCCCATTCTATTTTCATTGCATTGAGCTCTGGTGTCATATATTAAAAAAATATATAGCAGCATCCTAAAGTTGAGCATTTTGTATGTGAAATAAAGGTGCTCAATTTTCTTCCTGGTCTTAAACCCATAAGCTTCTCTGTCTGTGCTACTCTGGTCTCCCTCTGTTCTTTCTCTCTCTAGCCCAAGTCTAATTTTCCTACCAGGGCGCTATATTTCAGCCTCCTACCTCCTAAGGGAACTTACTCCATCAGCGATCCTGCTTCCTCTCCTGTGATTGCATCTTCTCTCTCATTTATCTCAGAATATTTTCAGTATCAAGTGTCTTCTGGCTTAAAAATAAATGTAGAGTGGTCACTGTTGCTGCCTCTCTTTATTCCATTTCTACTCAGACCTCAACTCACTAAAATATAGATTCTTCCCTCATGATTCTGTTTAAGCTGCTCATTCCATTTCATTATTGGCCTTGTTACTGTATATTTCCCAGTTTTCATCTTATTTGACTTCACAGTAGCATTGACAGGATGGCCGATGACTGCATCATCCTTGTTGGAACTTGCTCATTATCTTTCAGAAAAACCATTTGGTCTAGGTTTTTCTATTTGCTGGGTTTGGAAAATCTTACTTTTCCATGCACTCCTTATATACTGTTCCTTCCCTCCCCACAGAGATCAATCTTGAGTCTTTATTTCTTCTCATCCTGTTAACTCTTTCTTGTGAATTTATCCATACTGACAATTTTACTGATACTGAAAGGGATGACCACTAAAAGAAATCAAAATTTCAAGCCGAGGATTTTTTCCTGGGCCATTTTGGGGATTGCTAGAATCCTACAGCGGCAGAAGTCCCTTTTGCCTGCCCCCTTCAGCTTCTTGAAGGTAATTATTACAGTTCTAAATCCAGCTGGACTGGTCTAAACTCTTCATAGTTTGGGGACTTTTCCTTCTCAATTATGTGTGGTGTGAAATAAAAATAAAACTCTTGATCTAACTTACTAAACCTATCAATATTATAATTTTAATTCTATTTTATAAATAGAAAATTTTAAGATTTAATTGAATAAACATGAGCAAAGATTATAGCAATATAATGTTACATTTATATCATCTTATTTTTTACAAAGGATATTTTCATATTTATTCATTAAATCCTCCCAACTATCACATGACTTTATTATTAGTATTTATTTTATTGTAGGAAACTTAGACTTCTAGAGGTTTGGAGGCCTGCCCAAGGTCACACATGAGTAAGTGACAGAACAAGAGCTTGAGATATTTAGAAAAAATTACATATCTTTGCATAAATATTACCTAGTCTTTAATTGTTACCAATCACAAATTATTAATTAAGTCCTGCTCCATGGTTGAAAGTTGTTTGTTTCAACAATGCTACAAAGAAGAAAATATTGTTTAAGTTTCTTATCCCTTACTGATTTGTACATTTTTAATAGAAGTAATAATTTAATTCTATGGGATAAGACACAATGGAAAACTAAAGGCGAAAATCAAAGACCATGCATCACCGACACATTGAGTTTTATATTCTAAATAATCAACAGTTAGCAACATATGTATGCTTTCTTCTGCATGAGACTTAAATAAATATAAGCTGGACAATGTGAATTTAAAATTGGAAAATAAATCTTAATTTCTTCATAAAGGATTAAAAAGCTACTTCTCCAAGATTCAGAAAAATTGCCTGTCCCTAGTGCATTTTGCTTAGTTCTCGCATATGGTAATGGCCTTTTGACATTTGCCTTAAGGGCCTTTGCTGATCTTGCCACTCATTCCATATGTTTAAACAATGCATGTGGCTTTGCCAGCGTCCTGCCAGGGACAGGGAAACATAATCTCTGAATGAGGCAGGAGCCCAGATCCCAGAAGTTCTTCAGAGTTATGCTGGGACGAGACTCCCGTCTAGCAATGAGGGGGCAGTAACATTCCTCCCTGGCGCCTGCTGAAACAAATTTGAAGAATGGTAACAGGCTTGTTTTAGGGTTTTAAAACTATCAGTCTGGGATCAGCAGCCTGTTTTGAGAGGCTGTGGATGCCAAATTCCAGCTGTCACAACTTAACTTCTGTGAGAACCTCATGCTCAGTCCGTCAGAGACTTGGAAGATGAACTTCGTTAAGACCGTGCGCCACAACCCTTTTTATAGACAGACCAAACCCAAACCACAAATCTCCCTCTTGAAAACCCCAGCCTTCCTTCTTGGTTCGGAATACAGGGTCAACACAAGGTTATCTGTAGGTTGGGTGCGAGAACCCAAACAAAATATTTAGCCAACTGTATGACTATTTTGTGGTTTCAGGTTTTGATTTCAAAATCTTTGCATCCCATTAATCATTACCATGAAAGAGTCTTCATCAAGAAGTTCACACTCAGTTCATTTATTGGGCTACAGAATCAGCGTTTGTATTCTTATAGCACAAACAAAAAAGCAACAATTCACCAAATTGAATGAGAGACTTGCCTAGGATTTAGGACCTTCAAGCAAAGATTTCTCTCTGTACACGATTTTCAATAATCTGTTCATGACTGTACAGTGGCAACTTGGGTGATATTAGTTTTCTTAGGGAGGGAAAGGTAAGGTTTCAGCTCCACGTGCACTTTCCCAAAGCCAGAGCCGTGACTAATGAATTGCTCATCAGCAGTAAGAATAGCTGACCTTCAAAAAGTTGAGGGTGTTTAGCCACAGTGAACATTAGACATAAATAATGTTTATTGGACCTGAGTGGTCTCTGATTACACTCCTTAAACAGAATTTCCTGAATTATTTTCAAGGGCAATTAAGTTATAGTTAACAATAATTGAATTCTAAATAGGTACAGGACAATATTCTGAGTATTTACTCATATGAATGCATTTAATCCTCACAATACTACTACACAGTGGCTATTTTCACTATGCTCATTTCATTCCTGAGAAATACTAGCCTGGAAAAGTTAAATAATTTGCCCAATGGCTGGGGACAGTGGCTTACACCTGTAACCCCAGCACTTTTGGGAGGTCTAAAAGGGAGGATCATTTGAGGCCAAGAGGTCAAGATCAGCCTGGGCTAAACAGCTGAGATCCTGCTTCTATTAAAAAAATGAAAAAATAAAAAAATTAGCTGGACATGGTGGCACATGCCTGTAGTCCTAGCTACTCAGGAGGCTGAGGCAGGAGGATCACTTGAGCCCAGATGTTTGAGGCTGTAGTGAGTTATGATTGCACCATTGCACTCTAACCTGGGCAACAGAGTGAGACCCTCTCTCAAAAAAAAAAAAAAAAAAAAATTTGCTCAAGATCTCACACCTAGAAGATAGAAGAACCAGGATTCAACCTTAATATTATGATTTTAAATCATGGAAGCAATGAATGGAAGGCTACATGTTTCATTGTGGAACTTATTCAGTCTTTTTGTCTTCTCCCCCAAAATATATAGGGGCTACCTCTATAATAGGCATACCTAGAAATAATTATATGATTTATGTTTGGATTTTTGGTGGCATTGCTCTTTCTTTTCATTATTATGGTTTAGCTTTGTTATATGAATGGCCACTTTCAATAAGTCAACTGAAGTAATGATATTCTTGGTCAGTGTTTTGGATGGTGCACTAGGTTAGGAGTTAGAAGGCCTCAGTGTTAGACTGGCCTCTGCCACCAGCAAACTCTGTATCCTTAACTGTTCACTTAACTATTTCAACCTCTGTTTCCTTTATCTTATGGTAATAAAGCTTGTCCTGTTCTGGCCAACTAACAGAATGCTTTACACAGCAAAGACAAGAAATATATTAATGTGTCCATAAAATATTATATGGATGTATGATGTTATTAATTATCGATAAAATAAACACCAATCTTAAAGCCATCTGAGTGACTTAAACAAAAACTAATAGCTACTTAATTTTTTAAATTTCAGAATATTAGGGGTGTATGAACATTTTGGTTACATGAATTATTTTTGTACAGTTTAAGCCAAAGTTGTAGTGTCCATCAATCAGATAGTGCGCATTGTACTTGTTAGGTGTGAATTTACCCATACTCTCCTCCTCCCTCCCACCTGCTTGATTTCCATTACCATATGTACACATGAGTGTTGATCATTTAGTTCCAATTTAATAGTGAGTACATGCGGTGTTTGTTTTTCCATTCTTGCAACACTTCATTTAGGAGGATGGTCTCCAGTTCCACCCAGGTTGTTACAAAAGGTATAAGTTCACCACTTTCTTATGGCTGAGTAGTGCTCCATGGTATACATATACCACAGTTAATTAATCCACTCATGTACTGATGGGCACTTGAGTTGTTTCCACCTCTTTGTGATTGTGAATTGTGCTGAAATAAACATTGAAGTGCAAGTATCTTTTTCATAAAATGTCTTTTTTTCCTTTGTGTAAATAGTAGTGGGATTGCTGGATCAAATGGTAGGTCTACTTTTAGTTCTTTGAGGTATCTCTGTACTGCCTCTGTACAACCATAGAGGTTATACTAGTTTGCAGTCCCACCAACAGTGTATAAGTGTTCCTTTCTCTCCACGTACACACCAGCATCTGTTGTTTTGGGCCTTTTTGATAAAAGCCATTCTCACTGGAACTAGGTGATATCTCATTGCAGTTTTGATTTGCATTTCCCTGATGATTAGAGATGTTGAGCATTTTTTCATATGTTTATTGGCTATTAGTCTATCTTCTTTTGAAAAGCTTCTGCTCATGTCTTTTGCCCACTTTTTAATGGGTTTTGATGTTTTCTTGCTGATTTGCTCTGTGTAGATTCTAGTTATCAGCCCTTTACCAGATGCATAGCATGCAAATATTTTCTCCCATTCTGTAGATTGTCTGTTCAGTCTATTGATTGTTTCCTTGGCTTTGCAGAACTTTTTCATTTAATCAGATTCCATTTATTTACTTTTGTTGTTGCTGTGATTGCCTTTGGGGTCTTCTTCATAAATTCTTTGCCTAGGCCAATATCTATCAGAGTTTCTCCATCCTCTTCTTCTAGAATTCTTATAGTTTCATGCCTTTGGTGTAAGTCTGTTATCCATCATGAATTAATTTTTGTGAGTGGTAAGAGGTGTGGATCCTGATTCAGTCTTCCACATGTGGCTATCCAATTTTCCCAGCACCATTTATTGCATAGGGATTCTTTTCTCCAGTGCATGCTTTTGTCTGGTTTGTTAAAGATCAGATGGCTATATGAGGGTGGATTCATGTCTGTGTTCTCTGTTCTGATGCATAGGTCTATGTCTCTGTTTTCGTGCCAGTACCATGCTGTTTTGGTTACTAAACCCTTGTAATATAGCTTGAAGTCTGGTCAAGTGATGCCTCCTGATTTGTTCTTATTGCTTAAGGTTGCTTTGGCTATTCTGGGTCTTTTCTGTTTCCATAAGAAGGATACAAAATTTTTTTTGATGTTTGCAAATGCCCACTATCACCCCTTCTATTTATCATAGGGCTGGAAGTCCTAGCCAGAGCAATCAGATAAGAGAAGCAAATCAAGGGTATCCAAATGGGGGAAGAAGAGATCAAACTACAGCTCTTTGCTAATGATCTGAACTTATATCTAGAAAACCACAAAAATTCAACCAAGAGACTTGTGGAGATGAATACAATCCAAATTCTCACCACAATGCACTTTGGAATCCACATCACAAAGTGAATCACTCTAGAGAATATGGCACTTTTCCACAGGAACAGTATACTGTTTGGGGTTTTCATTCCCAACCAAAGACTCATCCTCAAATGAATCCTACCCATGACCAATACTATGTCTTTAAAGTGAAGATATAACCATAAACTACCAGAAAAGGAAGTTCCAAGTCCTGAGAACTAGACTTTAATGTATAAATTGATGATTATATTATGGGTCCCTATTATAAAATGAGCCTCCAGAAAAACAAAGAACTCTCTTTAATTTAGTATAAGCCTAATGTTGCAGGTATAAAAACATATAATTAAACATTTGACAATTACTAATGTAGGAAATCGAATTATTAAAAAAAAATCAAACAGATCTTTTGGAAATTAAAAATTAATTCAAGGAAATACAAAACACAGTGCAAATCCTTAAGAATAGGCTAGATCAGGCAAAAGAAAGAATCTCAGATATTGAAGACAACATCTTTGATTTAAACAAATCAGTCAAAGAGGAAGATCTGAGAAACAAGAGGAACAAACAAAACCTATGAGAAATATGGGATTATGCAAAGAGGCCTAACATAAGAATCATAGGCATCCTTGAGGGCAAAGAAGAAGATACACAAGGGTTAGAAAATCTATTTGAGGGAATAATTGGAAATTTCTCTGGCCTTGCTAGAAATCTAGATATCCAGGTACAAGAAGTTCCATGGATCCCTGGGAGATTCATCATGAAGAGGCAATCACATAGTCATCAGACTGTCCAACATAAACATGAAAGAGGCAATTCTACAAGCCATAAAGTGAAAGCAGCAGGTAACTTACAAAGGAAAACCCATCAGACTAACCTCAAACTTCTCAACTGAGACCTTACATGCCAGAAGGCATTGGGTATACTATTCTTTTTATACATTGTTGGGTTCAATTTGCTAATATTTTGTTAGGGATATTTGCATTACGTTCACAAGAATTAGTAATCTGTGATTTTACTTTCTTATAATGTTTTTGTTAAATATTTAAATGTATCAAAGAAATAGTTCCTAATACAAACCATGATTGGAAACCCAATGAACAAAACTAATCCACGGGTGCAGTCAATAGTTTGTTACAAGCATTTTTTCTCACTTGCTGATTCACATTCATGTTACATCTATTTGGCATCCTCAACTCACTAGAAATATCCCCGAATACAAAGGTAAATAAAAAAGGTCTTGAACGACTCGTTAATTAAATGTATATCCATTTATGAAAATACACAGATCACCATCAGAGTTTATCTACTCCTATTTGATGTAAAACATTAACAATGTTAGCAATATTTCCTTCAAACACAAAGACTAGAAAATATAAATAATTTGATTGGAGTTGGAGAAATAGCTAAAAAAATCTTATATACAGAAGTTAGAAATTATAGATGCCAGTGTTGAAGAACTGACTGCACAAACACCAGTCACTAGAACCGAAAAGAATGGTGGTATGGGGGTAAGTCTAAAGGCTTCTCACATCTTATTAGGCAATTAGAAGTACTACTGTATTAACAATACACATTCATTGCTTTCACAGTGGTGTCACTGAGACCTCAAGAAAATCTTAAATTGTATCTCTGTTTTCATTCCACATACCTATCATTTTTAGAAGAGACAATACTCAATGCCAATCAGAAAATCTGCCATAAAAATTAGTTTAATCAACAGAATAATTATTGTATGATATGATAATTTTCAATTGTCTTTAAAACTCAGAATGCAGATCACTACATTCTCAACAGCGGCAGAACAAGTAAACTTTAGCACATTATGTCACAGTATTTTATTTGCAAAAGAATTTTTGGACATGACATTTCTTCTGAGCTTTTTCTTCCTAGGGAAGCAAATTTGAATCAAGGACATAAGATGGGCAGTGAAAGACCTAGTGAACAGCACCTTTCAGCCTCCACTCACACAGGACCAGATCATCTGAGTCAAGTTTCTTGAAGCTGTATTTGGCACTTGGTGCCTTCACTTCTTCACCTCTATTTTCTGCTCAGTCAGTAGTGATCTGGAATTTGCCTCCCACCACTTTAGTGAAATCACTTACACTGTTGAATCCAAAAGGTACTTTCCCATATATAAAGTTCCATGACTTAAACTTTATGATATTTGACACTATTGACCACCTTCTTTCTTTTATTTCTTTTCTCCTGATTTCTTAGACATTAGGCTGTCTTGGTTTTCATCCTGTCTATGACCCAATCCTCTTGGTTATCTTCATAGTCTTCTCTCCTGCAACTCATTTACAGATATATACATCACTCCTCCCTAGAATTTTATCTTGTCCCTTTGATCTTGCTACTCTCTACTCTCTACCAATGAATTATTTTATCCAAATGCACGGCATCAGTGATATGTACAACTCAGGCCTCCTGATTTTCATTTCCAAAAAATTTTGTAAAGCCCACTTGGAGGCTTCCTAGATAAGTTCAACCCAATCTGGCCCCAACTAATCTCATCTGTTTTCTAACTTGCTCTTTTATTTGTGTTCCCTACTGTGTTAGTTTCCTATTGTTGTAACATCTTAGCACAAACTTTGTGACTTAATACAACACATATTATCATCTTATAATTCTGGAGGTCAGAAGTCTGAAATGGGTCTCACTGGACTAAAGTCAAGGTGTTGGTATGACTATGTTCCTTCTCAGTCCTCTAGGGAAAATCTGGTTCCTTGCCTTTTCCAGCTTCTAGGGGCTACCTGAGTTTCTTTTTTCGTGGCTTCTTATTCCAGCAGTGTAGTTTCTTTAAACATATTTTTTATTCTGACCTCCTTTTCTACTTTCCTCAACTGTGACAACATTGTGCTTACCAGGATAATCTTGTTTTAAGGTCAGTTGATTAGCAATCTTAATTCCATGTACAACCTTTATTCTCCCTTGCCATGTTACATAATATATTTACCTCTTACCACTTTAGGGAAATCACTTACGCTGTTGAATCCAAAAGGTACTTTCCCATAGTAAATATATTATGCCATGTTACATAATATATTCATAGGATCCTGAAATTAGGTCACAAACATGTTTGGAGGGAGCCATTATTCTGCTTATCACCCTACTTTTGTGGATGGCAAACCCATAAGCCAAAAGCCTAAGGTCATCTTAGACTTCTGCTCTTCTTAAACTCTGCACACAGTATGTTACCAAGACCTATTAATACTATACACTGATTTTTCTTAAGTCATTCTTGTCTTCCACACAACCTCTGATCTCTTCTCAAACAGAAGTGTATGTTTTCATTATTTCTAGCTTCAGGTTACAGCACTAGCCTCCCAATTGCTCCTCCTGTGGTGTTCTTGCTCCATCCTTTCTCCCAAAATGTTAACCCCCTGCATATTTCTACATCTGCTCTCTAGTCTTCAGATATAAATAGATGATACATGATAGATGGATAGACAGACAGATGATAGATTTAGATCTGACCATTTCGTTTTTATGTAACCCTTTCAATGGCTCTTCGTAGCATCAGGCTATAAGGTCAAATATCCAAGATTGCCACTCAAGGTCTTTATGCCTGGCTCTTGTAAACCTGTTCACTCTCATTCCCAACATGAAAATGAATCTCATCACATGCCATATATTCTAGCCATAGCACATTCTCCTCAGTTCCTGATTAAATTATGCTGCTTCTTGCTTTATTTGCCTCTCCACTTGATATATCTACTATATCAAATGCTAGCCTTCCTTTATCCTCTACCTTCTAGCTATCTATACTCATCCTTCATGACTCTGCACAAACAATTCTTCCTTCAGAAATACTCTCCTGACTTACTTGAGTATAGGGTTAGCTTCATCTGTGCTCACAGAGTACTGCATTCTATCAGAATACTCACTCTGTTGTGTTATAATTCTGGTTTACTTCTCTGTCTCCTTCATGACCTCCTCGAAAACAGGAACTATGGACTTCCATTTTGTACCATCAGAGCTATAGAGTAATTGGTAGAAAGTAGATAACACTGAGCTTGCTTATTGAATGAATCTTGAATCTATTCTAGGAGCTAAAGGAATATTTCGTCTTGTGCTTGCTGAGAATAGTACTGAAGCCAATCTAGTCTGCTAAACTTTCCCCAAGTAGAAGTAGAAATTTGAATCCTCCACATCCTAAAAACTGGACAAGAATTCAGATGCCTCCTATAAGACGTCAGGAAAACATTTCCTCTGGTTCTAGTTTAGAGCCAAAGACCAAGAAGCAGGCTTATGAAAGGCATCAAGGATACATATACCAGATAAATTATATAGGAGTTAAAATGACACTTCCCTCTTGTCTCAATTCTTAATTGCCTGCTCATGGTCACTGGGGTGTTTGTACAGCCTCAAGGCTGGCTCCATTCTGCTGCCATCTGTCTCAGTTACAAGCTCACTACAAGTTCCATATGGCTCCTTAATTCTAATGAGCCTAAAGTGTTCTTATGTTCCATAGAGCCAGTTGCGACAAATGACTTACCTTATTTGTTTTGGGTTTGGAGTAACTGGAAAGTGCAATTAGAAGTACCTCAAATCTCTCAAAATGCTTTTCCCTTAGAAGAGGCTGCTGTGGGCAACTGGCATCTCTGACACATATTATCACATGTTTATTTACTCTGTAAATAGAGAAGATATTATTGTTCTTAAAATAATGGACAGGGAAAGGGAGTCATATTTTTATTTATATTGAATATCACTAGCATAATTCCCACCAAATTAATGCTCAAGTCACTATTTCTTTCATAGTATAAATCATTATTATTTTTTTTTTATTTGATACTGTTGCTTCTGCTGCTGGAGCTATTCTGCTATACCTGGGCACTTTGTGGTCAGAAATTACTTACACATTTATTCAATCAAAGGTTTTCATTTAATGGAAAGATATTAAAATTAATCATCTGACTTTTTCCCTCATGAGGATTCTTTAAATCTTCATTTCCCTTACTCTTCTTTCTATTTCATAACTGCCCTGCAGAGTCTTAATCTTTGATCAAGGCAACAGTCTGCCTTACCCATTATGACAGTGCTGGAGAATTTGGAAAACCATGCAACTTGGCCTCCTTACAAATGCACTGTCTCCCTGGCCTGATGGGACCTCAGTGTATTACCAATCCCTTTCTTGTCCTCCAAAGGTTCCTATCCTATTACTCTCAACACAAATTTTAAAGTCTTACCATCTTCTTCATGATTTAAATTCTTTCCCTTTTCTCCCACACTCTCACTCAACTTTCTGCTTTTTATATCTGGACTAATCAATGGGGTCACCGCATGTTATTCTCTTCATTCTGGTCAGGGAGGATTAATTATTCTGTTGAAGACTAATCCATCCAATGATGCTCTTGCATACACCCCTTATCTTCTTAAGGGGCCTTGCTTTATCTGTTGACTGCTCTGTCATGAATCATGATCTGCTCCTTCTCTACTGGATCCTTTTATTACTCAATAAAACATTCAGGTCAACAAACCCTCCTTATGTAAAACATAAAACGAAGGCCCTGCTACCCCTACTTTCTAGATTATACCAATCTCTTACACTCCTTTGTCATGGAAAGTTCTCAAGCCCCTTCTCTGTACTTGCTCTCTTCTTTACTTCCTCCCTCCTTCCTTTTCCCCACCTCCAACTCTATTAATTACCTTAAAGAATGCACTTTTATCTTTCATAGAAATTCACGCTTTACTTGTACCTCTGTCATCTGTGTGGGCTTCTTTTTCTCTGGCTGTCCCTTACAATATCAATATTTCTCAAATGTTGCAAACTGACCCAAGCTAATCAGACAATGATACGTGATCCTAGGTGTCATTTTTTGGTATGCGATGGTAGTCGTTCTAAGGTAAGAGTTTACTACTTCCCAAGCCTTGCTACTAGATTATAAAGAAAGCAAGTCAAAGACCACATTCTGCATGCAGACTGACTACCGGCATTCAATCAACAAATATTCAATTGCAAAACAGGCATTAAACAGTTCTCTCTAATTTTTATTTGATCTTTAACTTTGATACTGAAATCCGTCTGCTTTTTTCATCAGTTCTATTGGATACTCTGATTTGAGTTCTTTTGTATGTGTGTGGGGCAGGTAAATGGGTGTGTATGAGTCCTTGGGTGTTTATGTGGGCATGGCATGAGACAGGTGGAAAATTCAGTGACAAAAGACCTCAAACACATCTCCACATTATTCTGTGCTAACGTCAGAAAGAAAGAGGGAGAGGGAAAGAAGACAGAAAAATATTTTATTTTCTTCAATTCTGTTCATTTGAGAATGTGCTAGCATTCAGAGCTATTTTTGAGTAAGTTGCAAGAACATCTGCTGATGTTCATTTGGAAAAATTCTTGGGGATTTAGGCATTAGTTATGATACCTTTTTCTTTTTTAATTTCCTTTTTAGGACAGATATATAATATTTTATTTGAGCACATTTGGATCTTATTTGACCATATTTCACATTTATAATGATTTGAAATGGTTGAATGGGACATCATTGATTTCTATAAGAATTATTTATAATACACATAACATTCCAACATAATTAACTGAAATGATTATAAAATCACTCACAATTTGTCAACTTACCAAATCAAATGGTTTTCATTTTTTGTTTATTTTAGTATTTGCATACAGAATATCATTTTTATCATTGTATTCATAGCATATATAAAATTTCTTTTCTAACATTATTCTTTTTGCTACACAATCTTTATAATTACTATTTCTAGATGTGACAAAATAGGTCATACAGTAGACAAGTATCCTCTTCTTTACTTACTTATACCCCTGTTTCTCATCATTTGCTCCTTCTGGTTTGCTATTATGAATATGTAGTACTGAACATATCTTTAGATAATGTTTTCTTTCCTATCGGGTTATTAAACTCCCAGTAGTGATATTACTAGATCAAAAATATGAATATGCTTATGATTCTTGCTGCATACTGTACATTATTTCCCAGAATATTAAAAAATAATTGTAATAATCATTTATGGATTGTATTAATATAATAAATTCCAAAAAACATATTGCTACTAGACATACAGAAATGAAAAAGAGAGTCCTTTTTTGTGGGGGAACTAACTCCATATTTTCTCCTTGGGTGATCTGTCTTCTGCTATGAGTGAGAAAACCATCTATCAACCTTTATCAGGCTTAAGAATTATATGAGGTGTTTCAATTAAAATGCAGATTTTTAGGGCCACTGTTGCACATAATCTGATTAAGAAGACCTAAAAGGGCACCTAGGTTATCTGTACTTTTTACAATCACCCCTGGATTATTCTGATACTTGTGGTTCACAGGCCATGATTTGAGGAGCGCTGCTCTGTATGCCAATGACATCCAGACCTGCATCTTTGACCTGCCCTGCCCCAAGTGTCTCAGCCCAGTTGACTTTAAAGATTAACATATCTCACACATATCTCAAACTAAACTCCTCATCCCTCTTCTCTTTAAGCATTGCCCCTTTTTTTGCATCCAGTATAGTAAATAGCATCTTGTTGCTGCTCTTGACTTTTATCATTTAATACCCACTTCTTTGTGAGCATTACTTATAAGTAATAATTTATATTTGGACCACTTAATTAAGTTCCTAAAGTATTCTCTGAAAAATAAAGACAACTCCCAAAATATTTAGTTTTATATTCATGACCCTTCAGTTATCTATTAAATTTTACTCTGAAAAATTCTTCATAAATAGTGATTCTGTAGTAAAGGTTCAAATGTATTTTAAGAAAGTATTTTTGTACATCTATATTATATATTGTAAACATATGCCTATATACATACATATATATCTATATAAATATATGTAACGAAGACCATTCTTTTTAGAATAAAAATGACTAATCTGAAGATGTCAGAAAAGAAATTATATTTGTTATTTATTTTAAAAATTAGAGTTAGAAGAGGCTATTTGAAATTTATTAGTAAGGTCCTGTATTTATAGATGAATTAAAACCAAAAAAAATGAAGAATGTTGTTTATTCTTTTATTTAACATTTTTGGGAGACTGATCTTACTACCTGTCACAGTAGTTTATATTACTATTTCTTAAATTAGGACAAATTAATTCTATCCTCTTTCATAATCCTAGCTTTCTACTGTTTACTCCTCTCTCTCTCTCTGTGCACCTCTGTATACTATTTCATCTGCCACATTCACCTTCACCACTTCCATGGAATTGCCCTTGTCACTATCAAAAAATGCCTTTATTTCTTATTTTATTTGACCTCTGTGTGCAATGAAAAATTCAATCCACCTGACATAGATTTTTC
This sequence comes from Eulemur rufifrons, assembly GCF_041146395.1. Taxonomy (NCBI): domain Eukaryota; kingdom Metazoa; phylum Chordata; class Mammalia; order Primates; family Lemuridae; genus Eulemur; species Eulemur rufifrons. Next base: position 65,791,696 of record NC_090997.1, on the reverse strand, counting down.
AGAGTTTATTCATTTTATTTAAAAATACATCTAGTCATACCTCTTTAATAAAATCTTTCATGAAAATCTTTTTTCTATTGATTTCTATAATAGAATATTACTCTCTTCTAGTTTTTTAATATTCTTTTTCTATTTCTCTTTCTCCTTTTGCCTACTTTTTCTCAGCTACAAAGGCACCTCTTTCTACACTAATATCGTAACCATTGCTGTTTTTCGGAGCTCTGTCTTCAACCTCCATTTCACTCTGATCCTCCCAGGTTGATCTTTTATACTTCCATGTTCCTAAACATTATTTATATGTGTTATCATCTACCTCCTTTATTAACCTCTATTAAACACAGATTTATATAGTCTGTATTTGGTAAATGTACACAATTCCATTTCCCAAAGGTATCTCCAAAAAAGCTAAACCAATAATCTAATTATTGTCCTACCATCTGGATATGACTTATCTTCTGTATTCTCTTTCAAGAAATACTGTTGCCAGGCCAAAATGAAACAAAACAAGAGCAACAACATGTGTTAGGAGCATCCTTTTCCTATCTCTCCACACACAAGGCTAGCAAATGAGAATTGCAAAGGATATACTCATGAAAAGAGTAATGGCGTATGGATGTACCCTGAAGTTTGGTGGTCAGCATAAAGTGAGAAAGCTACCAAGTAGAAAAGAAGGCAGCTTGCTTTTTATGATTGCAAGCCTGTTGCTTTTTATATCATTAGGTTAGGACAAGGTGCTCTTTCAGCATCCAAGGCTGTATCTATTCCCTTGATTACACAAGTGCTTCCCTATGCCATTTCTCATGGCCTTGTCAAACCTACTATCTTTGATTACTTTTGCAGTAATCTTTGTTCTCTCACTTTTCTCTCATTGCCACCAACCCATCTTAGAGTTTCCTGAGCAAACCAAGCTCCAGGTCTCATCCTTGCCTTTGCAACAGATATGCCATTTTAGACCATTTTCTCTATCTGGAATATATTTCTCCCATCTTTTCTTCTTTGGCTAATTTCTGTGTGTTTCTCATCTTTACCTTCTCCTCTCCTTCTCACTCATCTGTAGTCCTGAATAGATACTATTTGTATGTGCTTTCTTTGTCGTACCTTTTCTTATATCATGATCTAATTTCCTTTCTGGCTGAATATACCATGAACTTCTTTTCCGTCTGAATTCTCAATGCTAAACACAGTAATCTCTGAGGAAGTTATCCTAATATAGAATATTTTACTCCATATGTGAATGTTGCTATGAAATGTAAGCTAAAAGGAGTTTATGACTCTTGCAATTTCCTACCCCATTCATAAAGTATCCCTTTCAAGTCCTAATTCCTAAGCCAAGGACTGAAGTGATTTTATTTCAACATTTTTCAGCAGCATTTACTTTAGTGACAACCCATTCTAAGTTGTCAGAAGCATTTTTCAGAAGATGTTTGCATTTTGGTTAGAACAATAGATAACAGAGTTTACACTTGGAATGCTGCTGTTTTTTTTTTTTTTGAAACCTCATGATCAGAGAAATGCTATATTGGCTTCCATAAGCTGATTGCAGCTGCCTGTGGAACCCTAATGGCAGGTAGACTATGATTTCTGCATTTGACACGCACTCAGTGCTTTCATATCCACATAAATAATTATACACAAAAATGTGAAATAGAAGCTAGAGAGGAACTCATGACACTGAGGTTTTGGAAAAATGTGATGCTGATGAAACATTAGCAATGTGGCCTAGTTTGAGGTTTTGACTACTTGCTACTGCCATTCCTCTGGTTCTATTAATTTCACTAATGATTTTTATCTTCACAAGTGGCTATAGCTCTCACTGTTAGGTTTCCTTTGGTCTCACAATATTCAAAAATCAGCGGTAGAGATATCATCTTTATTCTGAGAACCATAACAAATTTAAACTTAGGAGCTATACTTAAATTTTAGGTTCTCACTTTTTAGCTTTATGGTTTACTATGATAATAATGGTCACATTTTTCCCCCTTTTCTAGGTAAAACACTCAACATTCAAAAAGATACTTGATAAATTATTTATAATACCCTCCATAGGCAAGAAACCAGTAAGAGTGATGGGCTCTATTTTTCACAAAAGCAAACAAGTCATGGTGATGTTTTATGGCACACGCACTACACAGATCAGTAATGACCAAAAAAGCAAATTGGCAGCCTGCAGATTGCTAAACATACCAAACCCAATGACGGGCACGGCAATAAATCATTGAAAGTTAAGAACATTTTTCCTTCAAATATTCCCAAGTGGAATTTTCCTTAAATACAAACTTTTTATTTTCTTTTTTTTTTTTTTTTGAGAATAGAAAATAGGTGTGAAGAGGAAAGTCTTATCTCAGACACTAGTTTTATTTATTTCTGCATATTTTTCAAATTATCTATGTATACATTTATTCGCTTAAACAGGTAATACATGCTTACAGGAAAACAAATCGCAGGTACAAGATGTAGACCGTGAAAATACGTCTTCATCACATTCCTTCCCCGTCTCTCATTTCTCTCCAGAGTCAACTGGTTACCAGTTTCTTGACTGACAGTTAAGACTTGTGTTTTTCCATTTATACATACATTTTCCTTGTTTAAGGGACTTAAATTCTTTCTAGTTTCAACTCAAAATTTCCAGCTGCTGAAAGAAGGCCGATATAAGAATATTATCTATTTTCCTTTCAAAGAAAACCACAGATTCAGAGCTACTATCAGTCCTAACCAGTTATCTCACTTTAAAAGAGAAACACATTTGTTTCAGTCAAAGCTGGCGATACATGTGAGGAACACATAAATATTTAAAGAAAGAGCAAAAGCCACAAACTAAAAATAATGATATTGGCTGAACTCTCACAGTACATCTTATGTACAACATTAGCTTCTTTTTCAAGTTATTCTGGAAAGTTTCTTATAGAAGCCTATTTATGAAGTAAATTTTAATGTGTAGTTTTGAAAATACTGAGTGTGCTCAACTTCATATTAAAAAGGAAACTATTATAAGAGTGTTACAACATTATTGTCAGGACACAGTAAAGTAAAATGGAAACATAGCTTCATTTTTCACTTCCGAAAGTCCTCTCCTTACTTGTGAATTTCTTTTCATTTTCACATCTAATGTGAATCCACAGGCAAAATAGAGTACTTGGAGAAAGTAAGGAAGAGGGAGTCATGCTTGTTTTTATCCTCTGCTAATTATAAATGGTTAGGATTAAGAATTTACTCAGTGGATAAGTTGCTTGGAAATATAGCTGCCTTTTGAAAAATGTAGAGCTTAGAAAACTCTTAGGAAAAAACTCTGAATTAATTTAAAATCTCTTCTATGTCTAATCACAGGGATAAATGGATCTTCACAAAGTTTCAGTTTCTGTGTTCAGGATGTTTTTCATGATGGTAGCAGTTGGCCTCTTGGGAATCTGAAAAATTGTCCAAAATCTGACTAACAGGAAGAATGAAGTGAAATTCCAGCACAAGCAGACAGGAAACAGCCATGTTAAGAAAACATTTGGTAAGGGACACCACATAGACTTTGGTCAATGTGCTTCCAGGTCAAAATTCACATAAATCTTCCCAATTTTTTTTCCAACTCCTCCTATTAAAACTACTATTTGCCTTGTAAATAATGTTTATGTTGTTATTTTTAACAGCCGTATCATTTCAACTATGTGTACTGTAACAAATTTCTTTCATCATTTTCTTAGTGTTGAATTTTTATTATATAAAATTATCATGATAGCTTTAATGTAGCTATGTCCTGATTAGATTAAGAAAATAAGTAGGATTATGGAATTAAAATGTATGAACTTTTTAATGAACAATTAGATTTTCTTTCCAGGCAGGTTACATCTACTTCTCTTATCATCAGCAGTGTACAAGATTTATCATCAACTCCCTATTATTGACTGTAATGAAATACAATTTTTTTAACTTTAAGGAGAAAATGATGACATTTTTATTTTTATTTTATTTTATTTATTTATTTATTTATTTTTTGAGACAGAGTCTTCTCTTTTGCCCTGGCTAGAGTGCTGTGGCATCAGTCTAGTTCACAGCAACCTCAAACTCCTGCCTCAACCTCCTGAGTAGCTGGGACTACAGGCATGCGCCATCATGCCCGGCTAATTTTTTCTATATATTTTTAGTTGTCCAGCTAATTTCTTTCTATTTTTAGTAGAGATGAAGTCTAGCTCTTGCTCAGGCTGGTCTCAAATTCCTGAGCTCAAACGATCCACCTGACTTGGCCTCCCAGAGTGCTAGGATTACAGGTGTGAGCCACCGCACCTGGCCAACATTTTTAAAACAAAATTTTGTTTCCCATGGAAGACATTAAATTTCTAAAAAAGTTCTTAAAATTCATTTCTATTGTTTGCTAATCATCAGTATCTTAATTATTTTTCTTATAAATCCTTTATGGGATATAACTATTGACTTTTTTGCCTATTGTAGTTTATAATATATTTTTTAGTACCTTTTAAAATTATATTCCTGCCTGCTGTAAGTTTGAAATTTTTCTTTAGTGTGATTGGATAACTTTTTACTTTGTAATTTGCCTTATCATTTTAAGGCTAAGAAAGATATTTACTATGAGAGATTAAGTATTCAATTAAATTATTTGGGGCACATTTTTATCACATTAATTTATATAATACATTATTCAAAATTGCTAACAATAATTTTGGTTTAGTATAATTTACCCAATTATAATTTAAATTAAAATTGAGTAAATGGTGTTTTGTTGCCCATTGTTTATATGCTTTTTAACCATATATCAAATACTTGACATATGATAGATTATTTTCGTGAAACATTTTTTATGATTCATTTATACATATGTGTGATAATATTATGAAGTTTTAATTATTTTGCTTTATAGTGAGTTGTAATATTGGCAAAGTGTTTTCATTCTAATAGGATTTTCACAAATCAAAATCTTTTAATTTTGATAAAGTCCAGTTTGTCAAATTTTTCTTTTGTGGATTATGATCTTGGTGTCAAGGCTAAGAACTCTGTCTAGTCTTAGATCCTAAAAATCTTCTCTTACATTTTTCTAAAAGTTTATTGTTTTATATTTTATACTAAAAACTAGGATTCATATTGAGTTAATTATGGTCCCACAGTTCTCTGAAATTCTGTTTGTATTTTTTCCAAAAGTCTACTTTCTGTCTGTTCTTCAGATTGAGTGATTTCTACTATTTTATCTTCCAGTTCACTGACTCTTTCCTCTGTTCTTTCCATTTTTTGTCAACAGCATTCATTGCATTACTTTATTCTGATTGTTATATTTTTCAGCTCTAAAATTTCCATTTGATTTTCTTTATATCTTCTATTTCTCTGGTAAGACTTGATTTCTTTGCTTAGACTTTCTACTTTTTCATTTATTTCAAATGTATTTGTAATCGCTATTGAAATATATTTATGATGGCTGCTTTAAAGTAATTATAAGATAAATCCAACAACACTGACATTTTGATGTGGACATCTATTGATTGTTTAATGGATTTTATTCAATTCGAAATCTTTCTGTTTCTTGGTATAATCTATGATTTTCAATTATAACCAAAAAAAAAAATAGGGCATTATGGTAAGAGACTTTGGATCTTACATAAACCTCCTATTTTTGCTGATTTTGTCTGACATTGCTCTGGCAGGGAAAGAATGGAGATATCGTTCTTATAACTACCAGGTGGAGGTAGAAGTTCAGTTTATGCTAGTGAAGGTAGAAATGTAGGTTCCTCACTGAGCCTCTGTTGATAACAAGGGGAGAGGTCTTATCCTTGCTGTGGGATGGCAGTGAGATTTCTGGCACACCCCTAGACCTTCATTGATACCTCCCTGACTGAGAGATATCAGAATGCCTCATTATTGCTCCCCATGTGACTACCAGCCACATCATGGGAAGGGTTACTCCTTACTACTGAGTGGAGGTGAGAATCCTTACTATCCTATAGGTTTGTCCTATAGCACCCCAGCAAACAGGGAGAGATGGCTCATTACTGCTGAGTGGGAATGAAAGTTCAGATCCCTTCCCCATGGTGTCCACTGACACTGTTGAGGGACAGATAACTTTGTTACTGCCAGATGAGATGAAAATTCTGGCTTCCTTCTTGGCCTTTCTGACATCATCTTTTTGCTGGTAGAGGAGGTGGTAAATTGGAGTGACTTTTACAGCCTGGCAAGGATGAATGTCTAGGCCTACTGTGCAGCCTTGCTAACATGGGTGGGGGAGGGGCCATCTCTCTGTTTATTTGTTTGTTTTTTATTTTTCTCCTGTGGTGTTTGGCCGGAGTAGGGTGATTATTGTCTAAAAGCTTTCTGTTTTGTTAGGTGGCTCTCTCCTTGTCCTTTGACTAGAGAGAACAGTTTTTGTTGGTGTGGTGTTGTCCTGTTTTCCTTCTTTTCTTTCTTTTTTCTTTCTTCCTTTCTTCCTTTCTTCCTTCCTTCCTTCCTCTCTTTCTCTCTTTCTCTCTTTCTTTCTTCATTTCTATTTTTCATCTACACCTGTGGCATTTCTAAGTTGTTGACTTCCTCATCTCCAAGTTTGATATATAAAAGGAAAAAAGAAAACCCAGGAAACTCACTACTGTGCTGTTCCTTGGATCCTCAGTTCTAGATGATCTGCCTTCTTCTTTCCACTTTTCATAGTCTTCAAATGTTTGTTTTATATATAATATTCAGGGTTTCTAGTTGTATTTAGTGGCAGAAACAGGGAAAAGCATATCTACTTCCTCTTCCCAGATGTAGAAGTCTAAAACTATTTATTAAAATATATAAAGTATAAAATTTTAATAAAAAAATTTTAAATACTTAGGAAAGGGCTAAATGCATAATTCATTGGTGTGTCAATCCAATATTACTTAAGATATCTGTCACAGAATTACCTAATCACTGATGAAATAATCACAGCTCACTTAAGAATGTCTTATTTACTTCCATTTGGAAATGCTTCAATAAAAAGTTAACATCAGGTTCACCACTAGAAATTGTCCAATGGCTATAAAGTGTACTGATTAAACAACCCCTTGGGGTATCATTTATCTTTTTCCACTTCTCTATTTTCTTAAACTACACTAACATTCCTAAATTGGGCCAATATGATTTCATTTGGGAGGAGTACAACTGTACAGATAAAAACCCCAGAGGGTTTTATATTTTGCTAGCATGTTTTATATTATCTTTCTTTTTTTTTCTCCCACATCCTAATTGGGCTGGTTTAAGGGTGAAAACTCAATCAGTGCTGCTTAGATTAAGCCCCCAACTTGATGAGACAGTAGGTTGGTTAAAAAGTAGCAGCACGTTTGAGAAATAAGGGGTGAGCATGGTGCCTGTGGAAGCCTTTCCCCTATTTAGCACCTGAACTGCCCTAGATGGGCTTATGCCTGTGTGGGCATGTGTACATTGGGGCACATGGAGCCCACAGAAAGCAAATGTTCCCCAAATGTCAAGGCTAACTTTGAATGTTCATTCCCTAGAAGAAGGTATTTCTGCCTGGAGGCTAGTGCTCAACTGTGGGCATGTGGGAAGGGCCACTTCCAAGGCCACACCCACCCCTGCTCAGATGGTTCTACTTCATCAGCAGTGGAAGCACATTATCTTTTTCCCTGCCCATTTTTCCACGTATTTCCACTCACTTAACATGAAGAAAACACTTTTACTTTAGTAATAAACCCGTTCTTAACCAGAGGAAAGGAAGTGTTTTAATAATTCCTTTAGGAAAAGTAAATAGTAGTGTCAGATAAGATCAGTCTTAGTAAGTTTAGATAGGTCAGAGGATAAAATAGTTTGAAGATGTGTGTATATATATATTTTTTTCAATCTGTCACATCACATATACTCAATAACAACCCATAAGCAACCTTCCAATATGCAAATATTTTTTTAAAGGCACTCTCTTGAAAATTGCTAATCATTGCCTGTGCTAATTTCCCTTCTTGCTCAAAGCTTCAAATGTTTATTTAAGTTACAGCCATGTTAGTATGCACAGAAGATTTTCAAAACAGTAAACTCTTACAGTTGTTTTCTATGTGGTCAGGAGGCTTTTGGAAATCACTGGTATGTAATTTTATCCCCTGAGAAATTAGTTCCTATGGAAGAAAACTTAGGAAAATCATTTATTTCACTTCCTTTACCTTCTATCCATGTTGCTCTGTGAAGAACTACAGTAGGAAGCAGAACAAAACATAATACTGATATAGTTTATGGAAGTCCTTACTTTAAACTGTTTAGACTTCTAGAATGTCTTAGTCTCCAGTCATGTGACATCACAGACATTACTTTTGAGTGAAGTTTATTTGCAGAAACATCATGAGGAGGAGGACATGTAATTTGGATTCTGCTTTAGATATTTTAAGGTAATTCCGTATGTATTCCCAAAAAAGCCACATGTGAAAGATATGCCTATTAAGATAGGAATGTCTGAATATGGATTATTAACTTTTTAAAAACTAAGCACATCATGAAAGAGAGAAGGGGAGAAAAAGACTAATCATGAGCAACCCTTTTCCTTTGCCTAAACTACATTTCTGAGAAAGAAGCGTTATGCCAAATTAATGGGTTATTGAGTCTGAGGATTCAATGACTCTCTTTTAAGAATGATGATGTGCACATTTGGGACTCAGCACAAGGACAGATATCACCCTCTAGCAGTTTTTACTCAGATTATGTTTAAAGCACCATTTTAATTCTAAAGCTATCACTTTAGTCAGACACTGAGGTTCTCTGTTATGTTAGTGTTATATTGCTTGACCATAACCTGAAGAGAGAAGTTGGTATCTGTTCTTGTCAGTGGGCATTTTACACTATCAATGGTGGAGATTATTACTATAGTATATAACTAAACTGAATTGTTGCCAATTTTTTCCTTGATACTAGTTAAGAAATGTAAACATCCAAATTACAAGACATTTCTTTACTCCTGAATGAAAAATGGAAATGTACTGTCTTTGTACATAAAGGTGACAGAGTCCACTGTCCACCAAAAGTTCAAATTTACATCTAGCTCCTGTGTCTTGTCTGTAAACGTCAGGCAGAAATGAAAGCCCTAACTGAGACAAAAAATTCAGCTCAGTTATGTGGTACATCGCCTCAAGTCTCTCTTTATTTGCCTTAAAATAATTTCTCACTTTGTAGAATTAAGTACTGCATTATAATTAAATGTCAGGCAGTTTGCAACTGTTTGTAGATAAGAAAAAAGCAAATTAATGTAATCATATTATAGAGAACTTTTCTTTTGCAAATGTGCTTTCATATGCATAATCTTATTTGCTCCTCGCAATATCATACAATGTAGCATGGAGAAATGTTATTTTTCTCATTTTCAAAGGAAATTGATATTCACAGAATTGATTGACACAGATAAACAAACACAGAATCAGTTTGGAAACCGGGCTTTCTGATTCCTGATTCCTGGGATAGTCTCCTAATCAACAACTTAATGTCTACCAATTCCAAAATAAAATTGTTTAAGACTGAGTTCCCTAGAAGTAGAGTATAAGACAGAAATTCTTTTGTGAATGACTTAATGAGGGAATAATATCAGGAGAAACTTCTAGGGTTGTGAAGAAAGCAAGATAGAGCAGAGGAAGAAGCCACTCAAGAAGGGGGCTTAAGAGAAGTCTAGCCTCAGCCTCATCACCCAGGAGGCTCTGGAGTGTGAATTGGCCCAGAGGTTTTCCCAGAGGTGAAAGAGGTGTTCTTACTACTTTCCCCATCAGTCAGTCATTAGCTATGGGCACTCCTGAGAATAGGTAGGGGAGCCTCTCAGGCAGAGCCATGTGAGATGACTCCTGAGTAAGCTAAGAACAACTCTTAGAGAAGGGTGTACACGAGAGCAGTAGCTGGGATAGGTGCACCAGAACGCTAAAGGTACTCAATGGAATCTGCTACAGATGACTAATTTTAATTCTCGTTTGAGAACTATTTAACTTCTTATCTTATTCTGAATAATTTCAAACTTATACCAAAGTAGAGAGAATAGTATAATGAACTCCCATGTACACCTATATCACCAATAATAATCAACACATGGCCAACCTTGTTTCATCTTTGAATGTTGAGTTTTTAAATACAGTGCTCGTCATTCTCTGTATTCAAAAACACCAATATACGTAGCAGAGTTTAAACAATTATTTGAATTGACATATTCTTGTTAAGAAACAATTTAGTACTGGAGAGAGACTGGATTTATGATATGCAGGTTTCAATCTTGGTTCTGCAAAGTTAGGGGACCAGATGCATGTTTCCTTTGTAGCTTCAATGCTTGGTAATTTTCTTCCAAATGTAGCATAGAATAAATAGCTTATATTTTCCAGTGCATCTGGCAGTTTTGCACTAGTTCTCTAGTTGACCCCAGGACAGATTATCAAGTGCAGCCTTTACAAGAGTGGCCTTCTTCAGACCACTGTAGGACACATAAGCACAGTAACTGGAGCCCTACTGTAGAAGATCTTGGTGAATTCCCATTGTTCGTGAGATGCAGTCCACATTCTTAGATATTATGCAAAGGTCTACAAATCCTGCCCCAACATCTTGTCCTGTTTCACCTTTATCGAGTCTCCCATATCCATGCTGTGTTCTCAGCACACTGAACTGCTGTTTCTAAGTCACCATATTCTTTGGTGTGACTCTGGGCCTTTCAACTTTCTGTTCCTCTGCTTAGCCTATGAGTCTCCATGTTTCTTTATGGAAAAATAGTCCTAGTCCAAAATACAACTAAAGTATCATTTACCCAAAGAAACATTTTCCAGCCTTCATTATTTCCTCTTTCCACACTTTCTTTCTCTTTATCCCTTCTTCTTTCCTCCCCTCACTCATGTTTCTGTCTCTTCCTAGGCAGAGTGATTTCTTTGTTTCCTGTTAATAATCTACATTCCTAGAAATATCTAGGACAGTATCTTGGGTCTTATTTAGATTTACAGTAATTGGGGACCTAGAAAATTGCACCCAATACATGTTTGTGAAATGTACAAATGAATATTGCTCCCTCCTTTGATTCCCATGACATTTGTTATATATATTTACTATGGCTCATACTATACATTATTGTGATTTTTTGTTTCCTTGCTTAACTTACTATTATCTTACTTTGAGTTTCTCAGAAGCAGACCCTGAAATAAGAATTCTAGAATAAGTAGCTTATTTGTGACATGATATCAGGAAATATGATTAAGATAGTGGAGAAACAAGATAGGGAAGAAAAAACCATCACTGCAAGCAACTGGAGTTTAAATCTGATGGAGAACTCTGGGACTCTCTGTAGGACATGGACCTCATTGTTATTCCACCTGCAGGAGATTGGTATAGGGCTGCTTCTGGAAGGCATTAATTTCCAGGCCTTAAGCCTACTGCACATAGGCAGAGCAGGATTGTGTGGCCAGAAAAAGCCCTCAGATAAAGATAATTAGGTGCTGGCTGTTGAAAGTTAAGTCTAGCATGTGCAAAAATGGAGATGTCAAGGACATATCAATGTGGAACCGAAAACATCTATTATACTTATGGATTGAGTGAATCACTGGCTTTTAATCAAGATCTATTCTTCTTTTACCCTATCCCCTCAAGCTAATGATAGCATAGAATACTAATTAAATGCTATAAAATGAATGAATAAATTGATAGAGGAATGTATAATGAATGGCTCTACTAAGTTATACACACTCTAAATCTAACCAGGCTTCTGTGTCCACTGAGTATACCTCAGACCATACAACGCCCCTGTTCTGGAATGTAATATACTCAGAATGACAGATTTTAGTAAGACTCTCAAGCTGAGTCCCTTCTAAAATATATGTACCCCTCCAATGCCACTCTTGCTATATATGGTAACTCAACTCTCCAATTGTGGTATGTTGGTTGAAACCATAAAACACAATCACGAAAGGTCACCTAACACATTCCAAACTTTTTCCAAGCCCATTTTCCCTTAAGTTTCCAATGTGTGGTTATTTCAAGTGGAATGCAATCCATATGGCTCATTTACATTTACATCTCTAAATATTGCTTTATAAAAACAAGTTGATATCCTGAGGAACATTTTCAAAGATATTTTAATTTGAATGTATTTCTCTTTGCCTGGAAGATAATCTGACCCAGAAAAATGAAGTCGATTTTTATGGGTTTTGAGTATCAAAAGGTTTTAGGGTTGAGTTTGGGTGTGCAGTTAACAGAACCCAGATTCTACCATCAGTACTGTAAAAAGGAATGGGGAATTTTGATCACAGTTACCATATTTAGAAAATGAGTACGATTATGATTTGGTGTTAAAAATTTTTGACTAGGAAAAATGATGTACTGCAGCAAATCTTCTTCCATATTAAATGAAAGATATGTGACCAGATTCTCTGAGATATTTGATATAAAATTATTTATTAGCATATACTGAGAATATTAACAAAAACAACAAAACTGTCCATAGACTTAAAAAGCACACAGCAAAACATTAGCATAAGTTTTGAATAATACTTATGATTTTATTTTATTTGTATTATGTGGAGTTTTATGTATATGTGTGTGCATATGAGAACATGCACACATAAACACACACAAAAGGAGAGCTGGTATTTCATTTTATTTGTAAATATAATATTGTTCCTGCAGCCTAATTATGTTGATATCATGTGTCATGAAGTTGGTAACCTTTGTAACATAATAGGTCCTCTTTTTTATTTCCTTGAAATCTATAAGAATTTAAAATTTTATGTTGAAGTTACTCTTATGAAACTTTCCACAAATACAGAAAAGTTAAAAGAAATTTACAGTGAACACCCACAAAACCATCATCTACATCCTACTATGAACATTTTACTGTACTTACCTCACAACTACTCATCTCTCTATCCCTCCCACCAATTTTCTTGATTTATGTATTCATTTCAACATAAATCACAAACCTCAGCACTTCTTAAATATTTTGGTACAATAGATTCTACTATAGATTACCTTTTAATAAGACCATGTTTTAAAAGATAAACAATGATAATAATTTCAATGCTATTACATTTTATAATCTTTCATAGTTTACAAAATATCTTATCTCAAACAACTTTATGAAACCCATAAGAAAGATTTTATATTCCTATTTTAAGAAAAAGAAAAAACTGAAGAGAATGTAGCATTTTTCCCAGTTTATAAAATGATTAATAATATGTAATAGATCCTATATATCACAAACAGAGGTCTTGTGTCTTCCAATCCAAATCACTGTCAAATATACTATAAAGTTGAGATATTTACACTAAAGACATGTGGGTAGTCTTGTTAAATTAGTTTTAGATAATACTATAATTTTTTCCTTCAACTATCAAACATAATTTAGAAAGCTCAAAAGGATAAAAGTCTGTAGTACTTACCTGTATTTTCACTTTTCCTTCCAGATGTCTCAATTCCTTCCTTTACTGTTTCCTTTCTGTTTCAAAAACTTTTGTTAGTTATTCTTTGCAGCTAGGTCTGCTGGTAACAAATTCTCTTAGTTTTCCTTCATCTAAGATTTTTTTTTTATTTCTCCTTCATGCCTGAAGGATATTTTTATAGGACATAGAATTCTAATTTGACAGTTCATTCAGCACTTGAATATGTGCCACTTCCTTCTGGTCTATATGGTTTCTGATCAGAAATCTGTTATTATTCTAATTATTTTTTCCCTTTTAGCCAACTTTCAAGATTTTTTTGTTTTATTTTGTTTTTGCTTTTAGAAGTCTGGTTATGATGTTTCTTGGCACAGCTTTCCTGGATTTATCCTGTTTAGAGTTTGCTTAGCTTCTTGAATTTTCAGGTTTATGTCTTTCAAAAATTTGGGAAATTTTTAGTCATTATTTCTTCAAATTTTTTTTTGTCTCATTCCCTTTCCTCTTTCCTCCCAAGGCTCCAATGGCATGGATATTAGGTATTTTCTAGTAGTCCTACGGGTCCTTGATGCATTGTGTACCTATTTCAGTCTATGTTTCTGCTTTCATTCAGGTTAGATAATTTCTGTTGTTTTATAATCAAGCTCTCTGATTGTTTCTCTGTCTTTTCCACTCTGCTGTTGAGCCCATTCATTTCATTTTTTAAAAATGAATTTAGAATATGGAATACGAGCAGAGCACCATTATGAAATGGCTATTTTGATATTTATATAAATTAGGAAGTTTGTTTAAGGAAATCTCCTTTATATACATTCCTAAAAATTGAATTTTGATAAAATCTATTACTTGTTGCATTATGCAGTATTATGAAGTATATGTATAACTAGTTGAAATAAGCACCAATTTAAAAATTTTATTTCTGATTTGATGATTGCTTTGCTTCCACAAAAATACTATAAGAATGCTATGTTCACATAGTGGGCAACTTTATAGAATAAAAAAACCTTTGGTTTTTAATAAAGTTTATTATCCAAACTTTAACAAAGTTTCAAAATAAATTTTATTTAGAAACTATCAACCTTGCATTGTTTTTTTTTTATTTACTCTTCATTGTTCTCTTTTAAAAGTAGTTTTCTTCATCCTTCTAGTTATTATCCTAGACAAGCATGTCTTTTAATGACTTTTCAGAGAAATATTACTTATTATACATACACTTTATAACAAAATACTTAAGAAAGGCAGAAGAAGACTTATTTGAGGAACAAAGAGTTGTTGACTATGGTACTTACCTTTAATGACTTAGGTTTTATTATATTTTACTGACAAAAAATGATATCTGAAATAGCTAGAAGGTAAGTCAGACTAAAGTATATTTTCTTATGGAAGTTATGTTAGAATATGGGGTTGGCTACAGTCTTGGAAAAAGACTCTATGTAGATCCTTTCAATAAATCATTTAAGAAAGGCCATGACCACATCCATGCCTATATGATACTCAAATAATCTACTGAAATATAAAAAAAATAATTCATAGTTGCTAGGTATAAACTGGCAGCATATTAACAAAAGTGATGTTTAAATTCCATATTTTGAAAAAGATTATCAGGAGTTGATCAGGTGGGAGGAGGGAAGAGGGGATGGGTATATTCACACTTAATGGGTGTGGTGTGCACCGTCTGGGGGATGGACAGGCTTGTAGCTCTGACTCAGGCAGGACAAAGGCAATATATGTAACCTAAACATTTGTACCCCCATAATATTCTGAAATCAATATATATATTAAAAATATCAATCAAATAAGATATTTCTAAACAGATATTGCTAATAGCTGGTTAATAAACTAAGAAAAAAGCTGGGCAGATAATATTAGATCATTTGTTCACATCAAGCTAGATAATAAATTTGTGTAATTTTGATTTTGTTTTATTTTACTAAACTGAATGACTTTTATAGAACTGAGTAATTATGATATCAGTAGGTTTTACCAGAACCATTGCAATTTGCTTTTCACCCTGGAGAAGAGTTCTAATTAGTAGGAGAGTACTCAACAATGAAAGTTAATCCCAGGTTATCAAAACGAATAAGGAATCCATGTGCAGAGTCCAATGGGAGCATGGAACATGGAAAATAGATCCAGATATTCCTCTCAGGTTTAGAAATACGTTACTCTTTAAATTTAAATGCAGAGTTTTTGAGAACTGTACCATGGACTTTTAAAATCATTGCTCATTTTTGTTTTTCTTTGTCTTTAGATAGAAGATAAATAAGGGCTACTTGAAGGCATTTAGTGGAGTTGACATAAGGATGATTCCCTTTTCATGTCACGTGAGAAAAAATGATTATGGCTTATAATATGGTTACATAATCTCCAGAGCAATATTGCATAGAAATTTTATAGAAACACTCTATTCTTAAAATACAATATTCTGATTCTATGAAATTGAGATATTGACATAAAATTTAAGAAAAATAGTTTCAAATTAAATTTTGGGTGATAAATATTTGAGGCATAAAAACTGTGCTATATTTTAAGATTAGAAATAACAAAATAAATGGATTGTTGGTGCAAATATAAAATAATAACAATTATTTTGAAAATATGTTTGGCAGTTTTTCTAATAAAGTTTAATATACCTGCCCTATCATCTCACCATCTAACAATTTCATTCCTAAGTCTGTACTCCAGTGAAATGAATGCCTAGTAAATACACACACACACACACACACACACACACAATGTATACAAAAATGTTTATAGAAGCTGTATTCAAAATAGCCCCAAGCAGGAAACAACCCAAATTTTCATCAACAGGATAATGTATAAACAAATCATGGCATCTTCACACAATGAAATATTACACACTCCTAAAGAAAGAACATGCTACTGATATACACAATAACACAGATTAAAATAAAAAGTATTTTGCTAAGTGATGGTGCCTGAAACAAAAAAGTACATGCTGTATGATTCCATTCATACAAAGTTCAGGACCATGTAAAAAATTAATAAATGATGATAGAAATCCAAAGAGTGGTTGCCAAGAGATTAACTTGAAAGAAGCATGAAATGATTACTCTGGTGACGGGAATGTCTATCTTAATCTGGTTGATTGTAATAAGCAGTGGTGTCCTGGCAACTGTTTCAACAATTGCTCCTTGGGAATAGGGTAAGGTAAATTTTAAAAAAGTCCTGCTTTGCAGCATTTGCAAATTTCTGTGTTGTAAATTCTGTCACTGTAGCCAATCTCAAATTACCAGTTTGCATAGGGTTGTACTAATTTGCTATCCCACCAACAGTGTGTAAGTGTTGCTTTCTCACTGCCTCTATGCCAGCATCTATTGGTTTGGGGACTTTTTAATAAAAGCCATTCTAACTGGGGTAAGGTGATATCTCATTGTGGTTTTAATTTGCATTTCCCTGATGATTGGTGATGTTGAGCAGTTTTTCATATGTTTATTGGACATTTGTCTTTCTTCTTTTGACAAACTTCTATTCATGTCTTTTGCCCACTTTTTGTAGGGTTGTTTGTTTTTCTCTTGCTTATTTGCTTGAGTTCTTTGTAAATTCTGAATAAAGTGACCCATGTAACCTAAAACATTTGTACCCCCTTAATATTTTAAAATAATACAAAAGAACAAAAAATTACCAATTTGACATCACTGAAGGAAAGCCAGGAAAAGATGTGCAAAGTCAGTTCTTATAATCCGTTGTGAGTCAGCCTTGGTACACTACTAATTGCACGGGTATATACATTTGTCAAAATTCATCAAGCTGTACCTTTAAGATTTGTGCGATTTACTATATTGAAATTATATTTCAAAAATATAAGAAACTTATAAAAAGGAGAAAAACATGAAAATTTCCTCTGACCTTTTCAGTAACATGAAATCTCACGTTGAATCTCACCAACAATGACCTTTATTTCTTCCCTAAGATATATTTAGGAAGCTAACTTTGCTGCACTATATAAAGTAGGTTATAAAGATGAATAAGCTGTGTTCCTTATCTCCTAGTGAGCTTAAGGTACAAGTAGAGAAATACATTCAATAGTTGCAACATACAGTAGTAAATGTAAAAACCAAGTACATATATACACACATACACGCCGAGTACCACGTGTTATAAGATGTATCGGGTAAAAGAAAGAGAACTTTTCACAATATTTTTTCTCTCCGATTTCTTGCTTTCACTGAAATCTTATTCTAAGTTTATCTGCGTAAAAGTGGTTTGACATTTCTCTAGCTCTGTGATGCTGCTGTATGACTAATTATCTTGTACATCCAAAGCACCTGGATTTTTCTTTACCATTCTATACATCTACTAAGTACCTGCCTTTAGGTCACGTGCTGTATTCACCGAGGCTTTCCGCTTCCAGCAACGGCCTTCTCTATCAAATCCCATCATGCTAGGAAGCAATTTCAACATCCATGAGGGGGGCAGTCCAATTTGAGATTCACTTGATCTTTATGCCCTTCCCTTCTGTTCTACCTCAGTCATTGTCTTTCAGGTATATTCTGCAGTTTGTTTGCTGCAATTTCTATAGCTTCAAATTCAGTCAACTTTAGATCTCAAATTTCTATTTGTCCAACTTTTTCCGCGCCTCACTTCTCGTACCTATTAAAAGTTATCTTAGGTCTTAAAAATATTTCCAGCCCCCTGCCTTTGCCTCTCACACTTTCTCTAGGTTTAGTCATTTTATTTAAGGCTTTACTCCGTTTCTCTTCCTTCCTGTCTCACTACCAAGGTTGATTATTTAATTTCCTAATTATCTGGTACCGGATATATACTAAGGCTTTAATAAATATTAGTTCAATGAATAAATGAGGGCCTGGATGAGTACACAGTAACTCTGCCAACACAAAGGTTTCAGGTAGAAGCCATGTCCAGTTTAATTAATTGTAAGTTAAAATTAATATACTTAACATTGTGCTACGGTATATACACCTTTGCAGGGAAATTATAACATGCCTATATGTTACTCATCTGAAAGATGACATTTCAGTCACTCTTATATAATATTACTAGTTTTGAAAATGGTAGCTCTTTTTATATTCTAAATATTTGCAAGTTACTGTTAAAAAATCTTTAAAAAATTTTTTCAAACTGAATTTATATTATTGGTGGTATCACATGTTATCTGAATTTACATTGCCTATGCCTGATCAGGTACCGCAAATCCTGTTAATCATTCAAGAAAAGTGATTATTTAAATATTAGTGAACAACAGCGCTGCCACATGCTGGGGTGGTATCTTGCCAACAATTTCATACTCCCTCTCTTGTTTTTAGACTCAGTACTATAACATCATATGTTAATAATTTTAATTGTGACATATTAACCTGCCTATCCTGCTCCTAAAAGTGACACAGAGGTTGAAAGTGCATTTCTGGGGTAATTCTCAGTTATTTGAATATAATTACTGAACTATTTCACATTCTATAAGACGTTTAATATCACTTATTTTCAAACTAAGTGACTTTATTGGTTAAAAGATATGGATTATTCCTTACCCCTAAATTACATGAAAAAACCTAGAAATACATGAAATATGTTTGTTTATAAAGGAAAATTGACTTTATTTGACCTGAGAGATATGAAAAAATAAAACCTTTTTTATTTCAAATATTTTTAACTTTTTTAGACCATCAAGTCATAATAATTAGACTATAAAAATCTGAAAAAATTTTTTCTAGTAAAAGTATATTAGGGTATTACAACAGGAAATAAAACTATTATACCACAACCACTGATGAAACTTTACTCGGTGTATAAGGAATAGGTGTTTTCCACTGTAAAGTGCTGCAATTGGCATACACTGAGGGATGTGATAAAAAATAGCCAACAAAACTCTATGTTGTGCTTGCAAAGGGGGTGTCCTGGAGGATCGATTACAGATGTTTTGAGCAATTTGCCTATTTTTGTTTTCCATGACTTGTGGCTCACATAAGTGATTATATTTAACTTTTTACATTGACCAATAAAATAATCAGAGGCTACTTTTAGTGCATGCTACCTGGCCATACTGAAAAATACATTGTCAGTCACTTCAATTTCTGGTTTTTTTTAATGAGAAGTTATAAATAAACAAATAAGATACTAAATCAACTACCTAAGAACATTCATGTTCATGGGATTTTTAAAGTATAAATTTATTTATTTATTTATTTATTTATTGTGTAGAGAAGGGGTCTTGCTTTTGCTCAGGCTGGCCTCGAACTCCTGAGCTCAAGGGATCCTCCCATCTTGGACTTCTAGAGTGCTAGGATTACAGCGTGAGCCACCGCGCCCTGCCCAAAGTATAAATTTAAATTGAGATTTATATTTATATTAAAAATAAGAGTACTCACTGATATTTTTGGATTAGTTATAAGATTTCTCTTTGTTCAAACTCTGGTTTAAGAAACAATCAAATATTTTTTTCATACTGAATCAGCATTCTACCAAGTTTTGAAGCAATGCAGAGTCTATTTTGCATTCAGTATATTTTGCATTTAAAAATAAAGACCAAACTATGTTTATATGCATGTGGTAGAAAGGGATGATATTAAAAAACTGGATTAATCCAATGTGTCTTAACAACTGATCTAACTGCTTTGGCACCAGGAAATGATTCTGTTGATATCAAGCCTGTCCAGTGAGTTGTTGGCACAATTAAGTGTGTTCACACCAAAAAATGCCAAGGCATATTGATATAAATATGTCCAGCAAAATATTAAAATGGTACATTTGGTTAATGGACCAAGAACTTATTTATGAACACCCTTAAACTAGGTATGTCTCTATAAAAAATTTTATAGAGGTATGTCTGTATAAAAGAATAAAATCTTTTTATTTTGTTTGTGGCATGCAGTTAGATATTTATATAAAGAAGTAATTTCCTGTCACCGAATGGCCTCTGAGCCATAATGACATTCAATTTAAAAGAGTAATGACAAAGTTTACCATGTACATTTAAGGAAAGTTTGTTCTGTCATTCCAAAATTATCATAGTAGAATTTTATTCTACATTTTAAGATCTTACCCTGTAACTCATGGGTTACACGCCAAAAAGGTTTTGCTCTGTTTTGTTTTGTTTTAAATTTTAGTTTATGTTAATTGCTTAAGTCTGCAAAATTCAAAAGGAAATCTCTGCTGTACAGATTTTGTTAAAAGATTTCCAGTATTTCCTGCATCTGTTGGGTGGAAATGGTACCCAATGTAGCTTTTACAACTATTTCAGTGAAAAACAGAGGTGGAGAGAGAATCTACGTTTAAAACAATAGAGAAAAAAAAATGTTGGCTATTTTTAAAGTTAAAAAAAAATTGTTTTAAGCCTAGTTCCTACAAAGGTTAAAATATTGGTTATTTCTTATCCTATCTGAATTCCTTCTTTCCTTTAAGCCTTAAGTTGAAAGTAACTTCAAGGAGGTAAATTTTAATTTATTATTGGGTGTACATTCATATGCCCTCTCTTAGTCTTTAGAAGTTTCAATTTCCAGTATTATTAATTTTTCTATTAGTCTATAAATGGTGGTTAAATAAGAAAAAATTCTGTTTTATTGTATTGTGCTATAGCCCTCTGTCATTTCAAATAGCAATTTTTAAAATGCCACTTGAAATTAAGTATTAATCTACATAGATTTCAATATATTTTTAAAATCCTTTAAACACCATAATAGTAATGGAAAGAGCACTTGTAATAAAGTATCTAACTCATTTCTGATGTTTGAACCCGGACAGCTTTCAAGTCCCTTCTGCCCCTTCTTCTTTTATACCATCTTGGTAAGCTGATGAGAAGATGTATGCACATTCTCTCTTTTGGCGCCTGTGAGAAAGTCACGCTTTGAATGCCCCCCGCGCCCCCGACCCCCCAGCCCAGGCTCTGGAGCTTTTCCCAGTCCCAATTGCTAGCCGCTGTGAAGGCACAACCCACACTCTCCGTCTCACTTAACATGGCCCAAACCTGCTTGTACCTGCCCTATTCACCCCAGAAGCCCCTCCTTAGATTGTCCCACTGAAGGGACACAGTACGTTTTTACCTCACCCATCCGTGGGGGTGCCCCAGGAGCCCTGCCATGGCACACAATATTGTAGGCAAGATCTTCACCCAGCTTTCTCCAGGCACACAGATATGACATTACATTGATGAGCTCAGCCTATTACATTGATCCCCGCAACCCAAGCTGACCTCATCCCTGCAGGTGTACTTAGCTCTCATGATGACGTCAGCTCCACAGCTGGATTTATCCCTGATGAGGACTTCAACCCAACATTTGGAACAATTGGACTCATTCTGGATGGAATCAGCTGCAACCTAAGTGGTGTTAGAAAACCTATACAATGTGTTTTATAGCCCCAACCACTGAGTGCTCCCTCTCTTCTTCTTCCTTTTTGCTTTCAGCTCCCCAATCCTTGCTTTCCTGGCCCCAGCCCTGATATAACATTATCCACCATGAAAGCATTACAAAATAATTTTCATGTAGGTCTCACTGAACCAATAATCCATATTTTAAATCATACTCATTCATTACCAGGTATGTCTTAAGGCACTGTCTCAATTACCTGGCCATATAACAGTTTTTCTAGTTAATTCTAAAGAAAGTTTACAGTAGCATAATCTACCCCCTATCAGTCTGTTCAGCTGGACACATCTTTAAACCTAAAGCTCAAACGCTCTCCTGGCCTTTTTTAAAAAATGCTAACTCCAACTATTCAGGATGGCCCCCTGTAATATCCTAATCCGAATGCTTACTGGCAACATGATAGTTCTTGGTTGCTCATGCAAAATGCCAAGTCGAAGAGCATTTAGACCCTTATGTCCCCAAGGGTTATTGTTTTGTTGCTCTAAATACCCCTCACTTTTGTAAATAATTTTGAATAAATATTTGAATAGTTATTTGAAAACTTTTGAATAATTATTTGAATAATAATTTTGAATAAATTATTCCCCCACCTCAGACTTTCCCTGTTTATTTGATTTGCATCTTCTGTATTTTGGAGCTAAATATAATCTTATAATTTTGCTGAACATATTTGTACCAATATGCCCTGGCATTATTGGGTGTGAACACACCTAATTGTGCCAACTCACTGAATAGGCCCATTAGCAGCAGAATCAATTCTTGGTGCCGAAATGGTTAAGTCAGTGGTCAAACACACGGGCTTATTCCAGTCCTTTGATCTCATTCCATTCTACCACATGTATGTAAATACATGTATTGTTTTGTCATACTTTGGAAGTTCTTTTGTTTGCAGATTCTTGCAACTGTAGACATTTGTTTTTCTGCGCTTCTTACACATATCTGCAAACACTAGTTGCCTTATACCCTCGTTTGGTTTGTTGCTCTGGCTTCCTGCTTGTCTCCTGTATGGTCTGTCTGCTTCTCTTGGCTTTTGGCTTCCCCTGCCCATTCATACCTCTGTGGATAGGGAGGCCCTGTCTGCATGGACTTTGTCTGTTATGTTACCCTTTCCCCTCTACACTCATCATTTACACAAGGCCTTCTGCACTTACTGCTTTTTAGTCTCAGTCCTTTTTCTTCTCCAAACCTCAGGTCTCTTCAACAATCACTCAGATTGTCATCTGCCTCATTAACCTCTCTGAAATGTTGGCTGTCAGGAGTCAGCAAATGTGGATATCTCTGGTGGCATCACAGTGTATAAGGGGCGCCTGTTGCCTTTGCTGCTCAGCCATCATGTGTTCTCCTTGTTAACAGCCCTGAACTTATTATTGCCTTCCAACTTAGCTCATGTAGTTTGGGTGAAGTTGATCATACTTCTGCATCTGGGCGGACATATAACCTAGTGAAGCCCCTCGAAGCTAAAAATCTTAAATAAAGGACTTTTGTGGGAGTATATGAAAATAAGTAATTTCTTTTTTGTTGGGCTTGCTGCAAGATTAGACATAAGCTTGGAGATTCCTTGTAATCATCTGGTCTCTTGGAAGAGAGTGCTTGCCTTGTTTCCTCTCATGGTGTGAAGGAGTTCTGGGCTGGATCCATAGATTTATAAATCATTATCAGGTGTGCTAAAGTGCAAGCCAAGGGCATAAGTGAGCTCCCTGGGGGACTATCTGTAGAGTGAGAAAACTTGCCAAATAGAATGTTGGGGGAAAGTTCAATATTGCATGGTTAAGTTAAAGAAGAAAATCCACAGAAGAGAAGAATAGCCAAAATAAGTAGGAGGAAAATTGGGGGCCATAGCTGGAAAAAGGCAGAGAGACTGTTCCAAGAAACAGGATATGATCAACAGACTTAAAATCTGCTGAGGGGCCAAGTAAATTGGAACTTAAAACTGTGTGGTCTTTGGTGATCTTGGCAAAAGCTACTGAATGAACTGGGGATAAAATGGGAAAAGAGAAAATGGAGACAGCAGAACACCTACTCTTTCAGAAAACTTGGCTCTGCAGGGAGGAAATTTCACTCCTTCTGTTACCTGATCTCAGATCCATGCTAGAAACAAAGAATGGACCTGTATTAAGCCTTTCCTGAATTATTTCCATTGTTAAAAGAGGTTTGGTTAAAAAAAAAAAAAAAAAGAATTTTGAGTTCTTCAAGTAATAGGAGGAGAAGAGATATGTGAAATATCTTAGGCAGTGTGAGGAAAATACATCTTGGTTATATCTGCTTGTTTCATCACCCTTATAATTAGTCAGTATCTTCCCCAACTTTACCTTAAGCTCTGTGAGAGAAGGTTCAAGGGCAGGAGAGGGTGGTGAGGTAGTTACACATCCCATGTTGTGCAGCTAGACTACCTGGGTTGAAATCGTGGCTCTACAGTTTTCTGGCTACATGATGTTGGAGTACATCTAGCTACATGAAGTTAATCTTCTTCTCCAGATCTGAATTTTAATCAAATAATACTTTTTATGGGGTTATAAGAATTAAGAAAGTCTAGAACAGGCAAAGAATTTAGAACAGTGTCAAATATGGATATAAATATTTGCTATTGTTGTAGAGAGGTAGCCTATCTTGCTTGTACCCACATTGACAGTATGTAGCACAATGCCTGTATATAGAAGGCACTGAAGATATTTATGTATCAAATAGATTCTTATGAATGGAAGATCATTTCTCTATATATGTTGGTATGCATATTTGTATGTATCAGCATTGCATGTGTGTATATGCAGGTGTATGTATATGTGTATATATACATACATACAGATATAATT
Source organism: Eulemur rufifrons (assembly GCF_041146395.1). Taxonomy (NCBI): domain Eukaryota; kingdom Metazoa; phylum Chordata; class Mammalia; order Primates; family Lemuridae; genus Eulemur; species Eulemur rufifrons. The sequence goes on along the minus strand of NC_090997.1, from coordinate 65,767,222 downwards.
TTGTCTTTGTGTGGTAACACATTAAGACAAACACATTTACATTGTAGAGGTGATAAAAGACACACTTTTAAAGCTATACAATCATTAATTTTGCAAGATGTCAGAGTTGAAAGGAAATTTTCAGTGAAAAGCCATGGAGATATTTCTATGTAATGAGGGACAAAAGGTAAGAGGAATGGCATTTATTCCTCTACTCTGCCACTTTAGCTTTATGTCAACTGGCACTTACGCATATGATTGGTTTCACAAGAACTTTAAAAATGAAAGAAAAAAGTGATTCTTGTATATTAAAACAAAGGTACTGCAGATTCAACAAACTAAAAGAGAAGAATGAGGAACAGGATAACAGTATCTCTTTGCTATCCTAAAGTTCACAACCAAGATGATCATAGGGCCTTAGGACATTGTTTTGTGCACTGATGGTATTCTCTGTATTCAATACATATTTCTAGTGTTAGGGAAAGTTAGCAGTGATAGCCAACTGGAACTTCTGCCAAAGAGAGCCATAAAATGCTAAAGCTAGAAGGAAACTCAGGTCATCGGATTCCAAGTTTAGCATTCTTTCCCTATATTATGATCGCTCAATTTGGTCTAGGCTGTTTTGTGGAGCCTGTTAAGCAAAGAAAAGAAAACATTTGCCAGCTGTGGTAAGGTGCATTCAATAATTTGAACATATATAAATTGCTCATTCAAATTCAGAAAAGTATTTTTCTTTTTTCAAATTTAAAACAAGGTGATTGCGAGACTGAGACTCAGTGTCTTCCCAAACAATCATTACTCATTAGATAGCGATTAGAGGTTTATTTAATAGGTATTCAGTAAACATAGTTTACGACTGATGATTGCCTAGAAAAATGATATATTTATTTTTCACTTCTGGAAAATGTATTGAAGTCTAACTTACATAAAATGTTCTAATAAATGTTCTAATTTAAAGTATACAGTTAAATGAGCTTCGGCAAACAGATACAGCCACGTAGCCACTACGCAGAACAAGATATGGAATATTTCCTCTACCTCAGAAAGTTCCCCCATGTCCTTTTCCAATTAGTTTCCTGCCCCCACCCCAAAGTCACCTGCTATTCTCATGTCTAGCATCAGGTGTCATTTTTGCTTGTTTTTGAACTTTATGGAATTTGAATCACGCAGTATGAACTCTTGTTCCTGGCTTCTTTCATTCAACGGATTTTGAGATTTTTTTTTCCAAGTTGTTGCATATATCAGTATTCATTACTTCTGATTGCTGAGCAGGATTCTATTGTGTGAATGTTGTAAGGTTTTTGGATTGGCCAGCACCATAGAAAGAAAGACAAGCAGAGTTGAAAGGGGTAAGCAACGAGGCTTTATTGGAGTGCTCCCGGGCAAGGTTCACGGGTCCCAAGAGAGGGGGCCCAAGAAGTCACGTCGCCCAGAAGTTTTGAGTGGGCTTATATATGTTTTTAGAACTGAGGGACGGGGGTTTCTTTGAGGCGAAGAGCTTTGGCATGAAGAGTAGGGAATTTTCCGTTGGAGTTTTAGGGCAGGTATTGAGAAATAGGAGAGGCTGGTGGTATGTGTGGACTCCAGGAACCGAAACTTCTCTTATCTGGGTGAACATCCAGGTGTGGTTATTCCTTAACTTAGCTGGGCCTAGCAGTTATTTTTGGCTAGTCTTGTGGGCTTCTTCTTTTTCTTTCTTTAGGGAGGGTAGGAGTGCCCACCACCAGCCTTACAAATGTATTCCATTTTATTTCTTTATTTTTCCATTGATGGATATTTTTGGTTGTTTTGTATTTATTAGTTATTATGAATAAAATTTCTATGAAAGTTTTTGTATTAGTTTTTTGTGTAAGTATGCTTTTCATTTGGAGTGTAACTGATGGATCAAAGGGCAGGTATGTTTTCAACTTTATAAGAAATTGCTAAATTTTCTTTCAAATTGCTTGTGCCATTTTACACTTACACAAACAACGTATGCAAATTGTGGTACCTCCTCATCTGCCCTATGTGGATATTGCTGATCTTTTTTATTTTAACCAGTATAGTGGGTGTGAAATGGTATTTTTTGTTTTTAGTTAGCATTTTTCTGGTGACTAATGATGTTAAGCATCTTTACAAATGCTTATGTTCAAATCTTTTGCTTTTTATGCATAGGTCTATTACCCGTATTCAATTAACCTTTCTATATGATATGAGTTAAAAGTCAAGGTTTTTTGTTTGTTGGATGTTTTTAAATGTAGGTATATCCAGTTGTTAAAACACCATCTGTTGAAAAGTCTATATCCTTAATTCCCATTGAACCAGATTGGCAGATGTGTCAAAAAGTAACTGGTCATGTATGTGTGGATCTATTTCTGAACACACTATTTTATTCCATTGATCTATTTGTGCATTTCTATGCAATACTAGGTTGTCTTCATTACTGTGACTTTATAGTAAGTTTTCAAATCAGGTACTATAATTCCTCTACTTTTGTTATACTTTTTCAAGACTGTCTTGACTATTTTAGATCCTTTGTATTTCCATAAATTTTAGAATCAGCTTGTCCACTTCTACAGACAATCATACTGAAATTTTGAAAGGGATGGCATTGAATTTATATATAAATTTGTATTGAATCAACATCTTAACACCAAGTCTTCCAAACCATGAACAATAGTGTATGTCTCCATTTATTTAGATCTTCTTTAATTTCTTTCTATAATGTTGGATATTTTCAGTATAGATATCTTTCATACTTTTTGTTGAATACATTGCTAAGTATATCATATTTTTAAATGTTATTGTAAGTAGTATTGTTTCTTAACTTTATTCCCATATGTTTGTTGCTGGTATATAGAACTTAAATTGATTTTTGTACATTAACTTTCTAAAATCTACCTAAAATCACTTTCCATTTCTACTAACTTTGTGTTTTTGTAGAAGTTTTTAATATAAATAATCATGTTCTATACAAATAAAAGATTTTTAATTTTTTCCCCAAATACACATGCTTTTTATTTTTTATTTTGTTTTTAGACTTCTTGTGCTGGGTAGGACTTTCTGTATAATACTGAATAAAAGTGGTGATAGTGGATATATTTACCTTTTCCTGGTCTTTGACCATTAAATATGTTAACTAAAGTTGTTATCCTGTTGCTGTTTTGTTTTTTTTCTGTCTTTAGATACTCTTTTCAGATTGAGAAAACTTATTTCTTTTTTGGTGGGAATTGTTATCATGAATTGGTGTTGACTTACAGCAAATAATTTTTATGTCTTTATTTGTCTACTGTATTACCTTTGTTCTTTTAACATAGTGAATCACATTGATTGATTTTCAAATTTGAATTGACATTTTATTCCTGGGAGAAAAGATACTTGATCATGATGTATTATTCTTTTTTTTATTGCTAGATTTTAATTTGATAATATTTTGTTGAGAATTTTTGTGTCTCTACTCATGAGTGTTATAGTTTCATAATTTTATTTCCCTGTGATATCTTTTCAGCTTTTAAAATCAGTGTTATTTAGCCTTATATAACATATTGGGAAAATTTTCTTCCTCCCCTATTTTCAATTAGAGGTTGTGTCAAATTGGTATTATTGCTTTCTTAAATCTGTCATAGGATTTACCAATAAAACCATTGAGGTTTGCAATTTTCTTGGTGAAAACAAAGGTTTTAATCAAGTTACGTTTTTGACCAGATGGTTTCACGGTTGAGTTTTACCAAATGTTTAAGGAAAAAATGATACCAATTCTCTACAATCTCTTCCATAAAATAGAAACAGAAGAAATACTTCCTAATTCATTCTATGAGGCCAGCATTACCCTAATACCAAAACCAAACAAAGGCATTATGTAGATGCAAACATACTCAGCAAAATATTAGCAAATTGAATCCAACAGTGTATAAAAAAGAATTATACACCACAGCCAAGTGGAACCTATCCTAGGTATGTAAGGTTGTGTCAACATTCAAAAACCAATTAATATAATAAATCTCATTAATAGGAACAGTAGAAAAAGCATGTGATTATTTCAAAAGATGCAGAAAATACATTTGAAAAAATTAATATCCATTCATGATTTTTTTAAAAAAAGACTCTCAGCAAACTAGGAATAGAGGGAAACTTCTTTAACTTAATAAAAATATCTACAAAAAACTTACAACTAACTTCATCCTTAATGGTGAGAAATTAGATGCTTTCCCCCTAAGATCAGAAACAAACCAAAATGTCTCCTTTGTTAGTCTCTAATGTCTTCAGAGAGCAAGTTTTTATATATATACAAAACTATATATATATGTGTATATATATATATATTTTAATGAACTGGGGTCTCACTCTATTGCCCAAGCTGGAAAGCAGTGGCGCTATCATAGCTCACTGCAGCCTCAAACTCCTGGATTCAAGTGATCCTCCCACCTTGACCTTCCAAGTAGCTGGAACATTTTTAATAAAATTTATACTTTATAATTATCATCAGTAGGCATGTTAGTTTGATACAAGGTATTCTGTCATTAATGGATAGTGGAAGCCTCTTAATAGTCATAAGATGTAACCAAAATGTTTGTACCCCCATAATATCCTGAAATAAAAAAAAAAGAAAAAAAATTATATATTGAAATAACTTCAGATTCACAGAAAGTTGCAAAAACTAGTACAGGAAGTCCCATGTAGCCTTTACTCAGTTTCCCCCAATGGTTACATTTTATGCATTTATGGTACAATATCAAAGCAGGATATTGGCATTGGGGGGTGTGTGTGTGTTTGTGTGTGTGTTTGTGTGTGTGTGTGTGTGTGTGTAGTTCTAGCTGATTTTACCACATATGAAGACTCATGTAACCACCTGAAATCAAGTGTATCATCAACTATGGATGTAGTCAACTATGCCATCACCGTAAATACCTACCTCATGCTATGGCTTTCTTTTCATAGCTATCCACTGGCCTCCAACTGTCTCCAATTCCTGGCAACCACCAATCTGTTTTCCATGCCATTAATTTTATAATTTTGAGAATGTAATAAAAAAATTAATATAGTATACACCCTTCAGAGGAGTTTTTTTTGACTCAGTATAATGCCTCTGAAATCTATTCAAGTTGTTGCATATATCAATAGTTCATTGCTTATTATTGCTGAGTAGTATTTCATGGTATGGATGTGCCATTCTGTTCAACCATTAACCTAATGAGAGGCATTTTGATTCTTTCTAGTTTTTTTCTTTCTTTTTAGAATAAAGTTCCTATGAACATTTTCATACAAATTTTTGTTTAAATATAAAGTTGTATTAATCTAGGAGAAATGCCCAACTGTGATTACTGAGTCATATGGGGGTGTATGTTTAGTTATTCAAGAAAACTGCTAAACTGTTTTTCAGAGTGGCTTTCCCATGTTATATTCCCACCAACAATCTATGAGAAATCTGGTTTCATCGTATCTTTGCCAGAATTTTATATAAGTTACTATTTTGCTATTTTAGTTGTCTAATATATATTTTCTAATCATAGTCTTAATTTATATTTCCTAGTGGCCAGTGTCATTGAATACCTCTTTATGTCTTTTTCCCATTCATGTATAACTGTCTTTGTGTGCTTTGCCTATTTTCTAACAGGACTGTTTGTTTTTATGGTCAAGTTTTGAGGGTCCTTTATAAACACTAGATAGGAGACTTTGTCATATGTTATTTGCAAATATTTTTCCCCCATATTTTCATCTTCTTAACAGGATCTGTTGCAGAACAAAAGTTCTGAATTTTAATGAAGTTTGGTTTAACAGTTTTTTTTTTTTTTTCCTTTTATGGATCATGCTTTTGGTCAGGTCTAAAAACTCTTCACCAAGCCCTAATTCTTAAAGATTTTTTCTTTCATTTCCTTCTAAAGCTTTTACACAGTTTTATAGTAGAGACTATGATTCGTTTTGAGTTAAAATTGTGTATGGTGTGAGGTTTAGAGCAAGTTTCTTTTTTCTTTTCTTTTTTTTTTTAAACTTTTTTGCCTACCATATACAAGGCAAGGACTATTCTTCCTCCATTGAATTGATTTTGTACTTTTGTCAAAAATCAGTTGCCTATACTTGTGCATTTCTGAATTCTCTGTTTTTCTTCCATTGATCTATGTGTTTATCCCTCTGACAATAACAGTTTTTATTAATAAAGAAGTCTTAAAATTGGGCAGAGAGATTCCTCCCACTTTATTATTCTTTTCCTTGTTTAAAAAAATTCCATTTTAGTTTCTTTGCTTTTCTGTAAAATTTTAGAATAATCTTGTCTGTAACTATGAAATATCTTCCTGGGATTTTTGATAAAAATTTTCTTAAACTTATTTCAATTTAAAGAGATTTGACATTTTTACAATGTGGAGTGTTCCAATTCATGAACAATGTATCTTTCCATTTGTTTAGATATTCTTTGCTTTTTTAATCAATATTTTGTAGTTTTCAGCATGCAAATCCTTTAAATGTTTTGTTGATTTATACCTGAGGGGTTCAATATTTATTTAGCTTAGTTAGCATTATTTACTTAGAAACACATAAGCATTTCATTTCATGGTTGCAAATGGCATTGTATTTTATATTTTGTTTTCAATGTGTTCATGGTTATTTATAGAAATAAAATCAATTTTTTATGTTGATCTACTATTCTGTGATCTTGACGGAATCAAGTTTTAGTTCTAGGAGTAATTTTTGTAGATTCCTTGGGATTTTCTACATAGCGAATCATGTCATCTGCAAATGGAGATAGTTGATCTCTTCCTTTGTGAAATTATATGCCTTTTGTTTCCTTTTTTTTTTTTTTTGCTTTCTTACATGAGCTGGAACTTTTAGTACTATGTTGAATAAGGGCAGACATCCTTGCCTTGTTCCAGATTTAAGGGGAAAAGCATTCAGTATTTCCCCATTACATGTGATATTTGATGTAAATTTTTTGTAGTTGAGAAGTTTCCTACTAATTTCTAATTTTCTGAGCATTTCTATCAGGAACAGGTTTTAAATTTTATCAAATGCTTTTTTGTATCAATTGATATGATCATGTGATTTTTCTTTAGCCTGTTAATATGGCGGATTACATTGATCGGTTTTCAAATATTGAACTGGTCTTACCCTTCTGGAATAGAACACACTTGATCAGGGTGTATAATTTTTACATATATTGCTATATTTTATTTGCTATTATTTAGTTAAAAATTTTTGCACCTATACTCATGAGAAATAATAGTCTGTAGTTTCCTCTTTTCTTTCTTTATTTTTTTCCCTTTTTTTGTACTACCTTTGTCTCATTTTGGTGTTAGGGTAATACTAGCTTCATGAAATAAATTTAGAAGTGTCCTTTTTTCTATTTTCTGCAAGAGAGTCCATAGACTGGTGTTGCTTCGTCCTTAAACATTAGGTAGGATTCTCCAGTGAGACAGTCCTGGAGATAACATTTTTGGGAGTTTTGCAATTCTGAATTAAATTTTCTTAATTCATTTTTAGAGCTACTCATTTCTGGACCACCAGACACTACATCGTGCTTAAAGAACTTCATAATTTCTGGGAGACACACTTTTCTTCCAGAAACGGAAGGATAGGAAAAAGAGAATCCTGACTCTGGTATCACTTTTTCTCACTTTATAATTTTTTATTTTTCTACAGTAGTTGTTTCCAAACTTTTTTTTAATATAAAATAGAATCTTGGAAGCCCAACGTAGAAAACAGATAAAACAAGTGGTGAGGTGTGGAGGGCTCTGTCTCCAATTTGCTCCTGGGACCTCCCTTTGAAATGAAAGTGTGTCCATTTGTGGGCCACACTGACCGGTAACCCTGGTCTAGGGAAAGAGAGCCCCTGAGTGTGAGTTAGCAGGCATGTCACAGTCTTTCTGTGTCACTTCAGTTAAGTGTCTTCACTTGGTTAGGTTTCATTATCTACTCTGTAGAATAAAGCATTGACATTGACCAGACAGTCATACCTAGAATACACCAAACACATGAAATTATATGCAATATTTATTTGCCTGTGAATTTGTGTATGTGTGTTTTTCTGATAGAATATCTAGACTTCATATTAAATTCCCAATGAGATCTGTGATCTAAAAGTGGTTAGGAAACATAAAACTGGAACATTCTCTATTCTGTTCTAGTTCTAAAAATTCATGTTTCTAAGTTATTGCATTATAAATATGATAAGGCCATGGAATATAATGGCTTGTATTTTCTAAAATTTTCTGATTTTAACTTCTTTGTGTTCACATTCTTATTTTATTCTGATAATAATGTAATAACATGATAGGGTAATTATTTTTGCATCTATTCTATTGGAAGAAAGTGAAAATGACTTGTCATCTGTAGGCGAGCTAACAAATGAAATCAAGCCTCTGGCTTCGGATACAGAATTCTTTTTTCTAACCTCATGTCGCTGCCTCCATGTACTCCACATAAGAAAAGTTTGAGAATAATTCTGAGAGTAATTTTCTGCTAAAGCAATCTGTAGTAGTTCAATTTATTTATCATAGTATCATATAAGGTCAATTTAAATTCTAAGCCTATTATCCAGAAGATAATCCATTAAATTCATTTTCAAGTTATAGGTGAGGCCACCCTACCACCTAGAGTATGGGTAAAATCAAAATACAGGGGGAAGTAATCTAGAAACTCTATTAAAAACTTTTGGATTATTACAGGAGTTATGCTCTTTAAAAAGTTTTGATTTTTTTTTCAAAGAAAAAAGCTTTCATTTTCTTATTTCATACTGTTAGGAAATACTGTACTTTTTAAAACTTTTTTAATGTTACAAATACAAATCTTTCACTTCTTAAGTTTCTAGCCACTTGGCTTCTAAAATATCAAAGACATTATCTCTTAGAATAATAACATAGAATTATTATAAAATATAAGTCTTACTTACAATCTTGAAAGTAAACTGAAGGTCCAATAGAGGTGACAGGGAAACTCTATTTCATCACTTTGATCTCTGTTCCTAAAAAGAGTTAAATCCACTCTTAAGAGTTCACAAGAAGAAAAGCTACATAGTCATAGTCTGAAAAATCTACCATCTTATACCAGATTCCTAAAAGTTGTTTATGGAAAGGAATTTGCTGACAGGAATATTTTTTTCTCTCTCTTCAAAATTTTAACTTAAAACTCTGTCCTGCTGAGTGGACTTTAAAAGGAGCTCAAAAACACAAATTCAGATTTATAAAAGAAACTATTCAGAAGAGGTGCTCTGTGAAGTGACTGTCTCAAAGGAGTAAAGTTACTGAATATAATGAGAGGTTTTTAATGGCCTTTCCCTTTCTTCTTCCAAAAATGTCTACAATTCCTAATGAGAAGTTGACAGAGAAAAGTGAATTTCTGCTTTCACAATTGCAGCCTGAAAACATCAATTGTATATTAAGGACAGCTTATCGTGGTATTGCATATAAAATCTCTGAAATAATATACATTTAAAAATATTCCATATATATTTCAGATAGAGCTATTTTTTTTGTATTATTCGTGCTTTAAAACAAATAATGCATAGCCTGGTTTTGTTTGTTTTTGTATTTTTCAGGAGTATTGTTAACTATGGTAACTCACTTTTAAAGATAAGCTTCAGGATAATCAGATCTGAATATACACAATTGTCCCATAAAAAGAAACTGTCATAGTTCACAGAGAGCCATTTCCTCTGAGCTTCATTCCTGATAAAGAAAATGTAGAGGGAGTTGCCTTTCAGCTGAAAAAAAAAAAAAAACAAAAAAAAAAATCCCATGCTTCATCTGACATCTGGTAAGTAGGAAACTCATCTGCCCTTTGAGCAGTGGAATCTGAACTTCAGTGCTTCAGTGAGTAGAGGTCACAGTGAGTCCAAATCTTTTAAAATTCCCTTGGCCTCATTCGGTATTCAGAAATCCATCACAGTGGAACTATTGTTGTTGGTGTTGCTCAAAAGCTTCAGTAAATATGCGTGCCAATATTTGTGGGAAAAGTTAGTAATCTTCCTAGCTCAGAAGAGACAGGAAAGAAGTTCTTTAGAACTAATAGAAAGAAAACTACCCAAAGCTTTTATTTATTTACTTATTTTTTTTTGGTGGTAAAAACACGTAACATTTATAATCTTAAACATTGTTAAGTATACAGTTTGATAGTGCTGAGTATGTTGTCACTGTTGCGAAATAGATCTCCAGAACTTTTGCATCTTGCACACCTGAAACTCTGTACTTACTAAATCTAATCCCTGGTAACCACCACTCTACTTTCTGTTTCTATGAATTTTATTACTTTGGGTACCTCATATAAATGGAATTATCCAGTATTTTTCTTTTTGTGGCTGGCTCATTTCACTTAGCATAATGTCTTCGAGGTTCATCCATGTTATAGCATATGACAGGGTTTCCTTCCTTTCTAAAGCTGAATAGTATTCTATTTTGTGTATATGCCACATTTTGTGAATTCATCCATCCATCAATGGATATTTGGGCTGCTTCCACCTCTTGGCTAATGTGAATAGCACTGCTCCAAAGTTTTTATTTTATTCTACTTTTCTAACTTAACCTAATGGTTTGGCTTACACAAAAGCAAGTCTGAGAGAATATATTTGGTAAATTGGCTAGCAGTTTTGCTTTGCCATAGAACTAAACAAAGTAAAAAATATGCCCATATTAATTTTAATAATTAATCTACATTGTTTCTAAAGCAAAATCAAAGATAGCCCAGAAAAGGATATCAGGGGCATTGGCAGTAGGGGAGGAAACGTAGAAGGCGATTGGGAAGTGAGGAGTCGAAGATTTACCTGTTTCAAAAGCCTAGGAAACTGTACGCATAAATGATGGGTCCTTTCAGCCTTGAAAGTTAGGAAGGTAAAAAAGTAGCCCTCACCTAAAGCAAAGGACTTCCAAGTACTATACTATCAAGGGTAGACAACAAGAAGTCCACACACCTGTATGGAAAGAAAATAAGGGAGATTATCCTAACAGTCCTCTCCTCTGATTAAACAAGGAAAAATATTCTCTGGGAATTTCCAAATTTGTGCCTCTTCTCACATTAGTTTGATATTTGACCTTACACAACTAAGCTGAGAACTTAACACAAAAAGTTAGTCCTAGCCATATGACGTATTAGTGATAACATGGGAGAGCTGGAATTCTCATATACTGCTAGGGGGAATGTAGAATAGTACAATCACTTTGGAAAATAATTTGGCAATTTAGTAAAATCTTAACCACCTGTAATATGCCCCAGGCATTCTACTCCTAGGCATTAACATGTATCTAAGAGCAATGAAACGTATATTCATATAAAGACTTGCACATAAATGATCATGGAAAATTTGTACATAATAGCACCAAACTAGAAACAATCCAAATATCCATCAACAAGAGAATGTAGAAACAAATTAGGTTACATCCATTTAGTGGATTATCCATTCAGTATTACACTGAAACAGAAAGTAATGAACTATTGACACACACTACAGCATGGATGAATACCAAAATCAATATGCTGAATTAAAGAAACTAAGAAATAAGGTATGCAAAAAATAGTGCATAGCATATAATGCCATTTATTTAAAATTCTAGAGACTAGATCTAGTGATAGAAACCAGATCAGTTATTGCCTAGGGTAGGGATAAAAGGAGGGATGAGATACAAAACAGCACAGTGAAACTTTAGGATTAATAAAAATGATCATCTTGATTGTAATAAAGTTTTCACAGGTATATACATATGTTAAACTAGATAAAATTATATACTTTAAATGTGTTAAATTTATCCATCAATCAAATTAAGCAAGTAAAAATAGATAAATAAACAAATAAATGTGTGGGAATATGTAAGTCTTAGGCACCTAACTTGCAACAGGCATTTAAAATAGGTTACATTCATAAGAAAATTATTAATATAAGAATAACTATTGAAGCTGTCTATATACTTGTCACATACAACTTGAAAAGGTAATTTTAAACTTTATAGGGAAGAGCAAATATCAAGAATGAACAAAGGAGAATAAAGTGTTTATTGGAGGTATTTCTCTTCCAAAATATCAACATTTATTGTTAACCACTCTTAAGTCACTTTTGAAAAATGTTATATTAACTAGAACAAGACAAATAAAGCAATGTAACAATGTCCTGAAGCAGACTCTTACGAGTATGGAAAAGACGTGTCTCAGAGGTGACATTACAGATTTATGTATATATTGTATATAATCAGCCCATGGTTAACATAGGTTCTGCAAACATGGATTGAAGCAACCATAGAGAAAAAATATTTGAAAAAAAAATTGTGTCTATACTGAACATGTATCATCATTTTTATTGTCTTTATGCCCTAAACAATATTGTATAACAACTATTTATATAGCGTTGACATTATATTAGGTATTACAAGAAATCTAGAGATGATTTAAAATATATAGGAGGAAGTGGGTAGGTTATATGCAAATATAGCACTTTATATGAGGGACTTGAGCATCTACAGATGTTGTTATCTGTGGGAAGTCCTAGAACCAATCCCCCATGATATATATACATAAATATATATATATATATACACACACACAGTGAAGAACTTAATATATATATTATATATATAATATATATATATATATTACAATTAGCCAATCAGCCAATATCTCCTCCCAAAGTGGAGACCCCACGAAGAATTATCACTCAGAAAATATATGAATGAATAAGAAAAAGACAAAGAACTGAATGAAAATTAAATATCAACATGAGCAATTCACAAAAGAAGAAATCTTAATGGCCAATAAACATGAAAAGTGTCTAAATCTTATTAGCAATCATAGAAATTCAAGTTAAAACAAAAATTAGATACATCAGACTGATCAAAATTTTTATAAAAATCACAAAACTGAATGCTAGCAAGGAATTGTCATGTTTATGGTAGCAGTGTAAATTGGCACAACCACTTTAGAAAGCAACATAACATCTAGTAAAAATTTAAGATGTTTATCTTAAAATCCAGAAATTACTTTTCTTGGTATATACACAATAGAAACTCTTAAATGCTGAAATGATGAAATGCACATATTTTCCTTTCAGCATTGTTTATAATAACAAATATCAGAAGCATCTTAGATATTCATCTACAGAATAAATAAGTGCATTGTAGCATATTCATTGTCACAAAAAACTAGAAAATTTATCAATAAGCATAAAGTTTGAAAATATAGGTCCACTAAAATTGCAATTTAAAATGCTATATAAACATGATACCAATAATATATATTTTTATATATAATAGGTTTGTAGTAAAAATATAAAATAAACATGTTGGAAACAATAAACAATAAATTCACTATGCTAGTTACATTTTGCTAAGGACTTAATGTTTGTGTCCCCCCAAAATTCATATGCTGAAACTCTGATCTCCAATGTTATGGGGTTTAGAGGTAGGACCTTTGAGAGTTAATTAGGTCATGAGGGTGGAGTCCTCGAGATGGGATGAGTGTCCTTAAAAGAAGAGACAGGAAAGAGCTTGCTTCCTCTCTCTCTACTTTTTGCCATGTGCGGATACAATGAGAAGGTGTCTGTCTGCACATCAAGAAGAGGGCTGTCACCAAGAACCTGACCATGCTGGCACCCTGATCCCAGAATTCCAGCCTCTAGAACTGTAAAAAACAAATGTTGTTTATGCCACCCAGTCTATAGTATTTTTTGTAGCAGTCTGAACTAAGACACATTTTAAGAAGGAACTGGAGAATTGCATTGAAAAGGGATATATGTACAGAGGGTTTTAACTGAATCTGTATTACTTGATTTCTTAAGAACGAATGAAAAACATCTCAATCCAATATGACCTTAAGGTTTAGATTGACTAGAGCTGGGTACAAATTCTTGAAAGTGTTTATAAAGCAACATCAGAGGAATGGGTTAGGAGGTATCTGTCTCTATGACAATGTGATTTAAAAATATTCGGTTTTTCTATCACCTGCTCCTGTTTCCATGTGGCTTGTTGCTTGACAAAGTGAAAAAAAAAAAAAAAAAAGAAGTACAGGAAGCTTGGGTAGATATGTATGGGGATACCCAGGCACACTCAGCATTTCATCCTGTGCTGGGTTTTCTTTCACACATGCTGATGCATTACTGAAAGCATTCATGCATACTTAGGTAGCATGGGCTGTGAATTTTACAGCTTATAGACCCCAAAACCCATGGAAAGTTTGTGACAGGTTTGAAGATTTTGCTTGTTTTTCTAATTCATTGTCAAATCATTTGAATGGTAGAGTGTATTTAAATTCACCTTAGCTATCTTTAGCTAATTTTTTGACCCTGTGAAAATTTCTTCAGCTCTCTATACTTCATATTGTTTTTTTTCAATATTCAGAATTTAGACTGGCTTACTATAACCATCTTTCCTATTTTAAATGTTTCAAATTTCCACTTTAAAATTAATTCACACTGTTAGCCCAAAAGGAATCATTATAATTCTATCTACTGTGTTGACATAGTCTCAATGTGACAAAACTGTAGAATAACTAGCTTGAGATCTCAGATTTTATTTGCTGACATTTGTTCTCTAAAGACTATATAAAGTATTACATTTGGTTTATCAACTAAAGGACTGATGAGAAAATTTTTTTCAGAATACAATTTAAACTATACAAATATATTCTTTCAAGGTAAAGGTTTATATATTAAAGATTAAGCATGAACCAGCTGATTTGCAAGCTGCTCAGGAAATCTAGATACTTCGAGGATAGGCATTAAATTTTGGTCACAGCATGCATCTTCCTTCTTCAAACTATGTTCCAGTGAACACTATATTTAATTGGCTTTTAAATAAATATTCCCTTTGTAAGTCACTAGCTGGCAAAAATTAAGCAAAATCAATTATTTAACGTTCTAACTTGAAATAATTTTTAAAGAAATTTAAAAATGCTTTTTTGTTATGAGTTGTTACAGCTTCCTCAAAAATGCAAAAAGTTCAAGAATATTTTAGATATTAAGAATGGATTATTATTTAGCTTGATATAAATGGGAAAGTTTGCATTTTATAATATTTATTTAATGAGGTATGTATTACATTAACTTAAATGAGACAATTTCAAAGATAGAGTTGCAAATACCATAATAGTCTGCTACAGATTAAAGCTAATACTTTCCAAATGGTCGGAAACTCTTATACACTCCAACCGTTACTACCACCACCCCAAAAAAGTAATTCTGGGCTTTACACAAAGAACATGCTTTTTAAAAAATTTAAAAATGGTACTGCACACTTAAACCTCATTAACTTTGATGTAAAAAATGTATCTAAGTGGACTCTTTCCACCGTTGTCTTAAGGTTTAGTGTTTGTCTTATCAGAATGGGTTAGTGAAATGATTTCCGGGAAATATTTGTTCATAAAGTAACTCTTTCTGAGTACTAAGTAGGGTTTTAAATGAAGTAATTCATAATATACAAATCTGAAAGGACTACGTATTGAATTTTACTCAGTGTATATAATAATTGTATAGAGCTGTTATCCAGTATTTGAGCAGGGAATCTGTTTGTTGTGTTACTGTAGCAGATTGGCAGAATTTTTATAAATGGCACAAATGGATAATATTTTCATTTCC
This sequence comes from Eulemur rufifrons, assembly GCF_041146395.1. Lineage (NCBI taxonomy): Eukaryota > Metazoa > Chordata > Mammalia > Primates > Lemuridae > Eulemur > Eulemur rufifrons. The sequence goes on along the minus strand of NC_090997.1, from coordinate 65,751,726 downwards.
ATGGATTTATCAGAAATCAGTCATATCAGAAGATTAAATTATGTATAAGTAAGTTATTGATAAGTAATTATTTCAAATGTTTAGCTATGTCAATATTTCATCACATGCCATAAAATATGCAGGTTGTAGAAAACATCAATGTGGTCTTTTACAAAAATCTATAAGTCTTCTAGGTATGCTCTTTAATATTTCACCCATCAGTCTTGACTTTACAACTGAATTTACAGCCTTATATATCTTTTGATATTCTGAGAAAATAGAAGAATCAAATATATTTACAGTAGTCTCAAAACAGATAAATCTGTTATTTTAGAAAAACTTATTTCCCATAAAGTCATATAAATATGCCTAAGGGTCTTTTGATAATGGCCGAATACACATCTTCACTCTTTTGCTTGTAACTAGAATATGAAAACGTACACACATCCAAATTTAGTAAGTGTGTTGTGGGGCAAAGCCTATTCCCTAAAAGCAAAGGCAGAGAAATAAGTGGACTCCACAAGTATGGATGACTCACTTAAGGACTTTTTTTTATGAACTAAGAGAGGACTGTCTGGCACCTGTAGAGGAATATGAAGTCACCATATCTAACCAAATCTAACAGAAAGGCATGTTGCTATATCAATGAAAGCAGTATAGATGTGCGAGGGAAACTGAGGATGTGGAAGAGGAGTAGGGCAACCACAGAGATAAAGACAAGTAAGAGAGTTTGGATGCAAACATTGTTGTAGCAATTGACTTTAGGTGAATGAATATACACTTATTTTCATGCGAAAGGAAGAAATGTTGAGTAAATGAGTCCAGATGCAGTTGGGTGGTGAAGTGAGCCCAAGCCCCTTTGACTACTTGGTGGTGCAGAGCAGTGCTCCAGGGCAGACTGTCTGGCTTCAATTCCTGAGAGGCCTCTGTGGCCTCTGACAGCTTGCTAACCTCGGGCAAGTTACTTGACTCTCCTGTGACTTAATTTCTTCACCTGTAAAATGTAGACCTACCTTGTAAGGTTCTTATGAGGTCTTACTGAGTTAATAGATCTAATACACTTAGACTAGTGCCTTATAATTCTTTGTTCAAGGTGAGCAACTGAGAATGAGGAGACAAATAGAAGGAGATTTTGGAAAGATTTGTTTTTGTTTAAATACTGACATCACAATTAGACCATTTTGTCACTGAGAAAACTGAGGCAGAGAAAGTTTCAGAAACTTTCCTAAGGTTATGCAGCTGATAAGTTGCATAGCTGGTATTCAGAGTAAGGCAGCCCCACTTCAGAGCTAAAGTCTTTTTTTTTAGGGCAATTGTTTAAATATATGTTGATAAAAGTAATACATAAAGCATCACCAAAAAAGATGTACAAATAGCAACTAAACACATGAAAAGATATTCAATATCATTGGCCATTACAGAAAAGCACATTAAAATTACAAAGAGATATCACTATACACCTATAGAATGGATTGGGTAAAATAACGATAACAGCGAACGCTGGTGAGAATGCAGAGAAAATGGATCACGTACACATCACTGATAGAAATGTAAAATGGTACAGCAAGTCTAGAAAATAGCTTGGCACTTCCTTTCAAAATTAAAGATGAACATATCATACAACTCAGAAATTATACTTTTGGCCATTTATTGCAGAGAAATGACGACTTACTTGCATGCAGGAATGTGTGCATGAATGTTCATGGTATCCATTATTCGTAATAGCCATAACCTGGAAACTACCCACATGTCTCTCAATGCATAAATTGTTAAACAAACTGTGGTATATCCATACCAGAGAATATTATTCATGAATAAAAAGAAACGGACTACTGATACACACAACAACATGAATGAACCTCAAGTAGTTATGCTGAGTGGAAAAAACTAGTCTCAAAAGGATACATACCACATGCTTGCATTATGTTACATACATGAAATAATATAATTAGAGATATAGAGAACAGATTAGTATTTGCCAGGGGTTAGAAATGGGATAGTGGTACATAACTATCAAGGGAATGTTATAGAAATAGTTGAGCATCTTGATGTGATGGTAGTTATATAAGGTTACACATGTGATAAAATGCATAGAGCTATGAACACAAAAGGGTACATGTGCAACCTATAAAATCTGAATGTGCTCTATGAATTGTACTAACATTAATATCTTGATTTCGATATTTTAACATAGGTGTATAACATGTTAAATTTGGGGGAAGCTATGAGAAGGATGTACAGTATTTTCCTGTACATTCCTTTGTAATCTCCTGTGAATCTACACATTTTTCAACATAAAAAGTTTTAAAAAATACATATAGCAAAATACAAAAACTCCAATCCCAAATGTACAGCTCAATGAATTTTCACAGATTCACATGCCTATGTAACCACCATCCAGATTAAGAAATAGAACAATTCCAGCACCCCACAGAGTTTTCATGTACCCCTTCACAATCAATCACCACTCACTCAGACATCCATCATCACACTGATTTCTGTTGCCATAGGTAAGTTTTTCCGGATCTTAGAACTGTACACAAATGAAATCATATGCTACATATTCTTCTGCATCTGGCTTCTATCCATGTTGGTGCATGCATCAGCCATTTTTCTCTTTCATTCCTCTGTGGAATGCCATTGTGTAAATACATCACGTGCTTTTTACTTTGCAATTGATGGACATTTGGGTTGTTTTCCAGTCTTTGGCCATTATGAATAAAATGGCTATGATTGCTCTTGTACATGTGTTTTGTTCTGTGTGTGTGTGTCTGCATGTGTATGTGTGTAAGTCTAGGCAGGGGAATGTGCCTAAAAGTGGAATTGCTTTAGTAAATACAGCCAAATAATTTTGAGTCAATTACACTTCCACCTGCAAAGTATGAGATCCAATTGCTTTACATCTTAGCTAGCACATAGAGCTTACAATCTTAACCTCTGTGCTATAGGTAGGAGTAAATAAAAGATGTAAAATAAGCATGGCAGAGAACAGAAACATGACTTTGCTTGAAAAGTATGGTAAGATTATCTACAAGAGATAACAGTAAATATTCACTTGAAATTTCATGATCCTAAATGTTTGGCTTGTTCTGGTTGTGTAATTCTCTCCATCAAAATCATCTACTTAAGTACTAGTACTGGTGGTTGTTAATCAATGTGTTTTGGGGAAAGCAAGTAGAACAAATTAGAGTCTTTTGAAGCACTGAATATATCTTGTAGCTGGGAAGTTTATTGATGGTACCAATGAGGGAAGATGATGCATGCTTTAAAAAGTGGTGATCATTATCCTTGGGGTATTGCATGTTTCTTCTTGTTTCTTTTTGAAGACCTTTGATATCTCATTTGCATCTTTTTACACTTTTATACATATTTTGGAGAGTATGCACATTTATGGTATCTGTAAGAAACTATCTGTAATATGTGGTTGGTTAGCCATCAGAATCTCTCATTTTGGTTTTATCTTGTTGCACTTTTTATCAGCAAAGACTATTGTTTGACATTCTCTATAGAACTTTACATAAGTTAAAGTTCACATATTCTGTGCATCCATTATATTCTCTTTCAAATCTTTTAGGAACATAAAAAGAGAAATCACAAATTTCTGATTTTAGTTCCTTACATATTTGTTAAATTTATTCTACATTCCTGTGATTGGGAAGGTTTCTTTGAGGCTTCCCTCCAGAGATTTTTCTTATTGTCTTTTATTATTTATTATTGTCTTTTCATATTCTAACTGAAGAAGGTTTACCCAAGGATTGCCTTTCTGGAAAAGAAGATAGTCTTTATTTTTTAAACAAAATAACTATTGACAAAGGTATGTTAATAGTCATAGTAGTTCTGGGTTTTACATGAAATCATCTAACTCTTTAAATTCTATTATCATCTTGGATTTCATCATCTTTTCACAAATGAACCTGTTAAGAGATTATGCATGCGTGTAGGTGTTTATAGCTGTTGAACTGCAAAAAGCATTGGTTTTGTTGATTGGGTTGTTTAAAAATATTATTTAAATCTCATTATGTAGAATTCCTGACTGAGAAATTTGGCTAGGGTGACTTTAACTTATTTTATTATGCTCTTCCTCAATTATATTCATAAAAGTAATTTTAACATTCCTACTACACACAGTTAATTTTTCCTAAAATATTATGCAAAATAAACGTTATTTTTAAGTAGTCTAGAAATAACTTTTTGTGTCTCAAGATAACTTAAAATATAGAAATGATACCTAATTCTGGAATAGGTCCATCCATTTTATTGGGGGTATTATAATTTTCAGTGGTTTTAGTGATTACCTCTGATAGAAAGTCCTGTGATTCAGTCTGTGTGTATGCCATATGACTTTGAAGGCAGTTGAAATGACTTTGTAGGTGAAAAATAATACCTCAACAGTAAGTTAGCTTTTCTTTACATAATTTATAAAAATATATTCATATAACTACAATATCATTTAATATTTTTATTGAGAACAGCTTATTATTATTTTTCAAAATGACAAATATTATAGTAGATTTCAAGGTTAAGAGCCAAGTTTTTACTGCTTTCTAATTTCAAAACCACAGAACTTATCTTAGTATTTCCTTATTATTTTGAGATAACTTGTCTTGAGGTACAGAAATTATTATTATCTAATGCTGTAGCTCCTTTTATATAAAACTACCAATTTGATAGTTTTAAAAATTTATTTTGGGGCCAGAAGATCTTAAATGGCAAGATTGAGATTGAATCTATCTTCAGCATTGCATCATTTACAGTGTAATTGGTTACGAAAAATGGAAACCTACTCTGACCTGCTTAAGCAAAATTTATGAATTATTAATACGAATTGTTAGGAGAATATGTAGGGTCACAGAATGAATGGGAGGCTGGGAACCAGGCTTAGCACCAGGCTAGATCCTTAGAGCCGAAAGGCCAAAAGCACAACAACTATTTTTTTTTTTTTTAATCAGAAACAAACCAGGTCCCCTGAGGCTCCAGGACATGGTCTCTATTGCAGCCTTGAAAAAATTCTTATGGTTCTTCATTCTTTGTAGCATTCGCTTGAGAGACAAAGGCCTGGTTTGCACATCTGATGAGCTAATGCAAAGTCACATGCATAGACACTGCCTGCCAGGGCAGAGCAAGAGAAGTTCTGACCCTTCTGGTGTTTGTAGTCGGAGGCAGACCATTGCCTTTCATAAATGACACACAGTAGGGACCTCCAGCCGAATAGGAAAGGAGATTGAAACCTACCAACTAAAAGAAGACGTCAAACTTACAAATGAGCACTTCTCCATTAAAAATTAAATATATCCATGCATACGTATACATACACATTCATATTTATTAAATACGTTTAGTTACATGTAATTAACTGTGTATATATGCATGCATATTTTATGTGTTAAAGCAAGGTATTAATAAAATGGAGACACAGCCTAAAGGACCTCTGAGTAGAAAAAGCTAGTTAGGCCTCATAAGTGACATCAATTTTGCTTGATTTGCAAACATAAGCAAAACTTGAGTTATTTTTTATAAATGTCTATATTAAAGAAAAAGAGAATTTAAGCTCAACCAATCAGAAGCTGTCAACAAACTTATAATTATATAACTAGGGACTTTCCAATGGGATAGACCAAATAAGACAACTGTATAACTATAACCAAGCAAATATTTTCTTTGCTTTATTTCTGTTTCATCCTAAAAAACCTCCTCATGTTCCCTCAGTGGAGCTTCCCAACCACTTCTGGTTTGGAGCTGCCTGATTCATGAATCAGTTTGCTTAAATATACTCTTTAAAATTTTATTGTGCCTCAGTTTGTCTTTTTAACACATGTAACCATAGATGTGTATTTTATTCACATACTTCAGAAGAAATAAAAGTCTTTGGAAAAAATAAGCCAAAAAGTGATTTCTTATGTTATAATTCTTATGCAATCATAATCAGTACATCATAATTCTTTCCCTACTTTTTCCTTCTGAGCCATCATATCCTAAAGAAAAAATGTTCTGGCTGCTGGTTTCCTTGAACTCTATGTAATAAATCAGTGTGTTTATAATTTTCATAAAATACATATGTATATTTTTAATGGTATCACCTGATATTCAGGAAGATAAAAAAAGCACAATCAATTGTTCCATTATTTCTTTTCTCAAACCAAAAGAGTGAGGAGAAATTAGAGTTGCTTGTTTTATTATCGAATGGGCAGACTGATGCTGTCACAGGTGGTATGTGATCTGTCCCACATACGTGACCCTGATGTCCTGAGAAAGCTGCATGGCATGCTTCCATCACCTTCTCTTGGTGAGGGGTCTGCTCACTCTGGGAAGACCCTCTGTGGACATAGCTAACCTTTCCCAGCTGCGCCTTGATCTCTGACTCCCTTCATTCAGCACCTCACCAGGAAGAGGCTCTAGGGCTTACAGCAGCTCCAGCCACAGGGGGCCTGGCTAATTAGATTTCTACTGTCAGTTGATTTTCAAATGATACATTTTAAAGTTCTAATAAAAAGTGACAGTTTCTCATATTAATGCTGCATCTCAGAAGGGGAACCAGAACCCTTAGTCTACCATAAAAGTTATAAAATGTGAATTAGATCATAATTAGAGATGAGGCAAAGTAGAAGACACTATACAGTTTCAGATAGTTTACCAGGTGCTAGAAAGAAACATAGATTAATGATAATCACAAAAAGTTTGAAGATAATGACACCTCAGGCTTATAAAGTCTTTGAATAAAAGTAATGTTGTCATTTTCTTTTCTTTTTAATGTGTATGTGTATATGAAAAAGAACTTAATATAACTATGTTTATAATTTTGGAATGATTTCTAAATCTCATTTATGAAGTAAAGAGTGATATAAATGGATTGCATGTGGATTACAACAGTTAAGAAAATAATTCTCAATTAAATTTGTTTCCTTCTACAAAAGTAGGGCCATTCTTACATTCAATCTCTCCATGACACTGGCCCACAGTTTTTACTAACAACCTAAGTAACCTACAGAATTATAAATATTTTCCTTTTGGTCTTTCTGGATATTTATGTATTTTATTAAACTGTAAAAGGATACATTTTGGTTCATTTCTCATGGTGAAGTATTAACCTTCTAAAATGGAAATCAATCTAAAATTCTTTTATAAGTTGCATATATAAGTTGCAATACAATAATCCAAAGTTTCCTAGTGTTTAAAGATCTATCAAAGAAAACTCATTTGAGGAGCAACGTTGGCTCAAATTCTTCACAGGTGTAGTCAAGGACAACTATAAAACACAAGTAGAAAATGCATGCATCCAATGTGATATAGGTAGATTTTAGCTGTAATTGAAGCCTGCTTTTCCTTTTCCTTTGGAAACCCTGAGTCTTTGCAGGATTGGGCTAAGACAGAGGACACCTGCTTTTCATTTAAGAGTTGACAGGTCATCAAACATCAGTGGTTCTTGCTTAGTTCTTAACATTCTTTTCTCTGTTCCAATTTTATTTTCCTTCTGTGCTCTTCACTATAAATTAATTTTCCAGCCAGAAGTCCAAACTAGTTTTTACTTTAAGAACCACCTTGTCTCTTACCATTCTGCCTTCATCTTTTCCTCTGTTGTTTAGTTCTAGTGTCATTTCTTTATTCTTCAACTTCGAGAGCCATTCACCACCCCACTTCCCAGCTGAGGCACCCCACTAAATATTAATACAATGTCAGTTTGTAGCATCTGCTCTTAACTACCAAGAAGAAAAACAAAATTTAAAACAAATCTCATTATTTGTAAGTGGAAGTGTGAGAGGAAAAGCACTCCTTTGTTTTTATATTCATAGGTTCTCTTGGCTTTTATTCCAGTTTAGAAGTAGAAGGTGACTGTATCCAACACAGAAGCAGATTTTATATCACTTTAACAAAAGGAGAATAACAGGAAATAGTTCTAACCAGGTATAGAATGACTAACTTTTGCCCACCGTGGTAGTTACACACAAAGAGTACTCACATTGCTGAGAAAAATCCCTTTCCCAGAGGTGTCTGCAAATGAAATACATTTCATTCTTATTATTGCCTTCCCCCTCCTTACTATCAAGTTCCAAAAACTTCATGAAAATGATTAGGCAAAGGGCATGCAGAGTCCACTTTCTCTTGATTTATCAAAGATGTTCAACTTTTTTTCTGTTTAAATTTTTTTTTAATTTCTAAACTTATTTTTTTTTCCTTTTTTCTTCTGTCTTCACATCATGGTAACCCAGAGAGGTTAAGTTACCTCAAGTACTTTTGGAAAATTGACAAACACATGAAAATAAAGTTAGCCACAATGGTGGGTGTTTGTTCAGACCTGATTATAGAAATAGAAACTTGATCAAGGACTCTCCACTCTCCAATTTGAGCTTGCCTTCAGCAACATTGACATGACCTCTTTCTCTTTTTTTAATTAATGTTTTTAGCTCACTGATCTGGGACAGGGACCACTTCATAGCTTGGGTGAATTGTATGGGGGTTGTTGAGTGAAGGGGGTGGGCTTCCATGCCCAGGACAGTAGGGGTTCTGCAGCCTCTGCCATTTTAGTGGTAGCCCCAGGACTGAGGAATGGATACTATAGCCATTCTGCAGGCTCAGTCTGAGGTGGGCTGCTCTTTGTTAAAGTTTCTTGGAAAATAAATCAATAAAAAGGGTCCTAAGAGGAATTTTGCTAGCTTTTCTTGGGATAGGTTTATAGCCACTGAAGTGGAAGCTCTCCCTGCAGGCTGAAGGCACGCTAAAGGAGAGGCCAGGAAAATCTAGTTCAAACTCATTACTGAGAGGAGTTTCCAGAAATCTGCAGAGATAGGAGGTACACTGTGGTGGCATCAGCTATGTAATTATTTGTGTAGAATCCATCCATCATTATTTATTGAGTATTACTAAGCTAGTAGCTTATAAACTTTTATCATGACCAGAGAAAAATTAAAAGATGTACATCTTATATGGCAACATAACCACAGATACGTATATGATCAAAAAAAAATTTCACAAAGCAATAATCTTATCTCTTTAATATTTTGTATTCTACTCTATTTTATTAAAATAAATGATGGTCAAACCTGTCTTTTTTCCATCACCCACCCACTAATGGATAAGTGATCTATATTTTGAAAAACACTGTACTAAAAGCCAGACACTGTCCTAGATGCTGGGCATATAAATATGGATTACAAATATTCCAATCCTTAAGAAATCCAGAGTCAGATAGAGGGAAATGGTAAATGCCACACAATTGCAAAATTCTTTTTTATTTTGATGGAGAGAGTAATAAAGTGCTATTGGAGAAATTTGTTTGGGTTCCTACCTTGGGAGGTGAAGACAGTAGATGGCAAAAAGCTTCCCAAGGGAAGCGGCATCTGAGCTGAGTGTTGGATGAATAGTCAGGTAAACAGTGAGGTGGAGGAGGTCAGGGAGGTTCATAATCAAACAGCACGTGCAAAAGCACAGCTGACTCTGCACTGACCAACTCACGCTGCTCATATTATTCTCTGATAACACTTAATAACCTTCTCAAACTTATTCCTAAACTATTCCATTCTGGAACACATGACCATTATGAGTTTCACCGCCAGGGACGAGACAGCATGGAGCAGACAAACCTGTTGTAAACTGACATACTGGATATGACACATCACTTCAGCTTAATTGAGCCCTGATGCATGCTCAGGAAATGCGGAGGACAAGACAGATATTTGCTGAACACTAACAGTGTCTGCCACCAACGGTTGGCTCAATTCTATTTCACTCAATGTCTATTTCAAATTTTCACCACTTTCCTTAAGGCCTTAAATCAGGTTCTTTCCCTTTTCATTCTCTGTAGATTGCCCCTTCCTCCTTCCATGAGAATGTTAAACTTTTTAGATTTGATCTTCCTTCACTTTCCAATCCCATTCACTTCTCATTACTTCTCTTCCCCTCCTGTGCCAACATATTTACCCTCACCTTTACTCACCAAGACCATGTTCCCTAATTGCCCCCTTGACTTTTCACCTTTAGACCTCCTCTTTTTTCCTAAGATCTTTTCTTCAGTCCATAAGCATGAATTTTATAAAAATCTACCCTAAATTTTTTCTTTAATCCCCTCTCTACTTCCTTTTCTCATCTGTATATCTTGAAGTGTTGGCTTCTCACTGCTCATTCACAATGCCACTGTAAGCTAGCTTTTGCTCTCACTAGGTTTTTGGAATTTCACTTGATAAGGTCCAAATACAAAAGACATTTCCACTCTATGTTGCTAAACTTGTTTACTGCATTTGACTCTGCTAATCAGTCTTTAGTTCTGCGTACTTTCTTGAACTTGTATTAAAAAGAACATACTCTCTTGAGCCTTTTACCATCTTTGTTTTTCCCCTTTCTTCTTAGTGAGTTTTTCTGCACTTGCCTTTTAAGTGTTGACATTCCTGGAGGCTTCATCTTCATCAGCCGATCTTTTCATTTTGCGTTCTCTGTAAGAGAAATTGCCCCATTTCATGTTTTCTCGGAACCACTATATGAAAATGGCTCTAAAAGCTACTTCTCTAGTCAAGGTCACTTGCATGACTTTAGGACCTTACATCCAATCGCTAGTTACCACTTTAATCTGTTGTTCTAAAGGCATCTCAAAATCAAAAACTTTAAAAGTGTACTTATTTCCTCAATACCATCATTCAATTGACCTTTTTTGTCTTGAAGTCTGTATTTCAGTTGGTGACAACATATTCCACCTTGACACCAAAGGAAAATCCTTGTCAATACCTTCTTCTACATCACTGATCAATGCCTCCACCTCCTCTCTCATCTGCCTAATAACCAACCAGTGATGAAGGCCCGTCAATATCACTTAGTACGTTTTTTAAATCTATCTACAGCCATTCCTGATCCCACTTCCATAATTCCGATACTTTCCAATTCTCAGTTCACATCACCAATAGTCCACTAAAATGATTTTCCTCCTTCTAGTCCTGCTTTCCAAGCCTATCTTGTATGTCCATAACCCCAGGTAACACCACACTACTGCTTAAAAGTCTTCAATGACTTCTGACTACTGACATGATAAATTCCACTCCCTGAGCAGGGCATATAAAAATCTTTTTCATCTGGCCTCTGGCTGCCAGCCCAGCTTTACCTCTTTACCTGTGTTGTATGTTGTATTCGCACAACACTGAGCTGTTGGAAGAGCAGGAACACACCATGCTGTTTCTTCTGTGCTTCAGATTGTGTTGCCCCCGTCCCCTGAAAGGTCCTTCTCCCTTCTTCACCTAAGGCCCCCTGTCCTCCTCCCCATTCTTCACAACAGTGGCACTGGTCTGCAAGATCCTTTGCTCATGTCCCTCCTGAAAGACTTTTGATAAACTATGTACCCCTTCAGACTTTTTCAATTTGATATCTTAAACATTTTCATCATATGTTTAGGTAGTTGTAAAATATAATTTCCAGCATAATGTAAATATTGATATTCTAGAGCAGGAGTCAGGAAACTACCTATCACACATGGCTCAAATCAGGCCCATCACATTTTTGAAAAGTTTTATCAAAAGATGGCAATATTAATTCAGTTACATGTTGTCTCTGGCTCCTTTTGTGCTATAGCAGCAGAGTTTAGTATAGTAGTTACTGCAGAGACTGTGGCTCGCAAAGTCTGAAACATTTGCTATCAAGCTTTACAGAAAACATCTGTGAAACTCTATTTTAGAGCAAAACTCTTACTCCACCACTTAAAATGTATCCAATGTAATCTATAGACCATAATGATTCAAAGATACCATTATTTATTTAAAAAATTCATAAACAACCTTTCAGTGGCCAGAAATTATGTGTAGTTCTTTTTCTCCTTGAATTCCATTTCTCCTTGAATTTCCATTTCATTTCACCACCTGTACTAGTCAGGGTTCTCCAGAGAAATAGAATTGATAGGAGATATGTGCATATATAAAGAGATTTATTATAAAGAATGGCTCAAGTGATTACAGAGGACGGCAAGGCCAAAATCTGCAGAGCCGATGTCATATGCCAGTTTGAGCCCAAAGGCCAACAGGCTGCTACAGAACCAAGCAAAAGCTATGTCCCAGTTTGAAGGCCTGCGGACAGGAGACTTTTCTCTTACTCTGGGGGGTAGGTTCAGCCTTTTATTCTATTCAGGCCTTTAACTGATGGATGAGGCTCGCCCACATTAATGAGGGAAATATGCTTTATTTAGTCTACAAATATAAATCTTAATCTCATCCAAAAATATCCTCACAGAAAACTCAGAAAAACTTTTTACCAAATATCTATCTGGACACTGCATGGCCCAGTCAAGTTGACATATAAAATCAACCATCACACCACCTAACAGTACTCTAATGGATTTTATGCTTAAAGTGTTTTATTGGTGACCTTATCATACTTCTTTGTATTTAAAAAACAGTTTTAATATTAATATTTTAAATTAAATTCTTTCTCAGACCATTATTCTCTAAGTGTTAAAAACTTGTTCAAGATTGAGACATTATTATAATGATTATTCCTACAAAATTGATTAAAATAACAATTAAATTAGATTCTCAATGGATTATTAAACATAAAATCTAAAATTTCCTTAGGAATTTATGTTTTGATAACATGGATAGCTGCTTTCTCTTCAAATGTTTATATATTTATTTTATTTTTTATTTTATTTGACACAGGGTCTCACTCTGTTACTCAGGCTGGAGTGCAGTGGCACCATCATAGCCCACTGTAGCCTTGAACTCCTGGGCTTAAACAATCCTCTTGCCTCACCCTTGTAAGTAGCTAGGACTATAGGTATTTGCCATCATGCCCAGCTAATTTTTTTTAAAAAATTTTTGTCGAGACAAGGTCTCTCTCTGTTGCCTAGGCTAGTTTCAAACTCCTGGCTTCAAGGGATCCTCCTGCCTCAGCTTTCCAAAGTGCTAGGATTACAGGTATGTATATATTCAGATGAATAATACTAAATGCAAGACTGAAAAAGTGTTCTGTATCAGTTCTATTCCTACTCTTCATTTTTATAAATGTGAATTACAAGTAATTTTGTTTTAATATAATAATGCCACATAACTTTTTGTCATATACCCCAAAATCATATAGTGATGTCATTTAAAAAATCATCTTTTGGTTGACAGCTTGAGTAGGCCTTCTAAGTCTTTGAAATCAAAGAATGGGAAGCTGCCCCTGTGTGATGATCTGGGCTTACTTAGGGTATGACACCTATTACCTTGTAAAATAATCAGGCATATATGTATGCCTTTCCTACTGGTTTGTGGGTTCCTAGAGGATGGGGACAATGTGGTATCTATCCTGGATTCCACAGTGCTACATAACATTTGTCACATAATAGGTACAATTTAATAAAAGATAATTAAATGGATATATTGCATTTTGTTTTATAGCCAACTTTTAGTATTTCCAAAGGTAGATAAATAATAACTCTAGCATAAGGAAAAAATAAATTAGGTGGCTGCCTATATTTAATTTTAAAAAACAATTTTTTCAAGTTTTATATACATATGGATTTTTTTTTTTTTTTTTTAAAAAGAATTGGTTACACAGCTGTGGGGGTGGGTTAAGCAAAATTGAAGTTCACAGGGCAGACAGCTAGGAAGGAAAGATTTATAGCCAACTTTTAGTATTTCCAAAGGTAGATAAATAATAACTCTAGCATAAGGAAAAAATAAATTAGGTGGCTGCCTATATTTAATTTTAAAAAACAATTTTTTCAAGTTTTATATACATATGGATTTTTTTTTTTTTTTTTTAAAAAGAATTGGTTACATAGCTGTGGGGGTGGGTTAAGCAAAATTGAAGTTCACAGGGCAGACAGCTAGGAAGGAAAGATGGAGAGTAGGCTGGAGTCCCATGGGCACGATCACCGGCAATGGCCAGTCAGGAAGGAAGATCCAGGAGAAATGGAGAGCAAGTGCACACCTGGCTGCTGTTGGAGAACCTCAGCTCACGGAAAGTCTAAGACTTCTTTTAAAATTCCTTCCAACAGATTAACCCCTGCCCATTCAGGATAATCTCTCTTTTGATCAACTTAAATTTTAGCACATTTGGAACTTTAATTACATCAGTGAAATTACAGCACTTAGATTAGTGTTAGAAGAACTAGAACTTGTACTGTTTCCCTTCCATCCTCCAGTTTTCATGAGAGAATAACCCTTGGAGTTCACCCCATCTGGGAACATACTAGAAAGGGAATTCTGGGGAATGTAGTTTGATCTCGTCATGTTGACATGTCAAAAGGCCGTCACACTCTTCTAGTATTTTGATAAAAGTAAGCAGATAATTCTATATATATTTGAAACCAGTGGCTAAATGAACTCTTTGCTTTCTCATTTTTGGATCAAATAATGCCATCTAGTTCAAGAATGAGCTGCTTTCCTCTTCCCATCTATCTTAGCCTGGGTCATTCATAAAGCAAAGCCTGAAAAAAAGTTTTATAAGAGCTTGAAACCCTGGCTTTTGTGGCAGGAATAAGGAGAAAGGAGAGAGAAGCAAAAACAAAGAAAGATGCAATCAAAGGCTTTGTCATCAAGTTGGCCACTCACTTGGATTAAGTGCAATGAATGGCTAATCTCTTGGGAACATCTTCTGAGAGAGTATATAAACAACTGTTTCTCAGGGCACTTAGGAGAAGGTAAAGAATTTATCTTACATCCCCATTTCATGTTGTTTCTCTTCAAAAGAATTATTCCCTATTTCCATGTGGCTAATTTGTGGTGGACCTTCATGGTTCTGCTGTTTCTTGAATCTCAGCATTAACAGGAAAGCTCCCAGGCAGGAAAGAAAGCTTTGGGCAGTGGCATGAAGGTGATCACAGTCCATGGGGCAGAGCACCATGGCAGCAACTGGGGCAGAAAATTGGCCCAAGGTCCCGGTGTCAGAAAATACTGAGAGCATCTTCTGTACCAGGCAGCTCTCCTTAGCCTTATTTTCTGTCTATATGCTCCCAGACACCTATCTTACTGCAACTCTCCAAACACAAGGATTTAATAACCTAACTTATGTTCATGGTGAAAATAATATGCAAGGTTTGAAAGTGACTGTGAGCAAGGCAACCCAGCTGTGGGGAGAACCTCCCAGGAAGTACAGCTGTCCTGTGAGACTGTTCCTGTCTTAGATTGGTTATTTTCATTCTATTTCCTTGCTCTTGAAGAGTGGTTCCGAGCAGAACCTGGGCTCCACTTCTGTGTTTGGGGAGCCCTAGCTGAACATGGGGAAAACTTTTTCAGAGGGCAGAATTATTTAGAGATAATATATAAACTGACTGCACAATTGAGTAAAATAACACCTAAATCATCAACTTCCTTTTAAACGTGACTCCACACATTATATTCTTTGACACTTTTACCGGAGTCTTAGACAATGACAAACATGGTTGGTTTCCCTACCATTGAAGATAGTCCACTTGGAAAGTACAGTTGTTCTAAATAAGGCTTGTTCCATACATAACTCTTGGAGGAAATAATTAGAATAGACTGTTTTAGCCTGGGGGAAAAGCCGTGATGATATAGAAGTCAAGTTCATTTTGTCCTAAGACTACGTATTTTCCTTAATCCTGTTGCCAGCTGGGTAAATAAAATCTGAAAGGAAATTGGGACTAAGAAGAAAATCCTCTAATCCAGAAGCTGAATAACTTATTCCTGTATTAGTCTATGAGGGCTGCCATAAGAAAGTACCACAGACAGGGTGGCTTAAACAACATAAATCTGCTTCTCACAGTTTTGAAGGGTAGAAGTCTGAGATCAAGGTGTCAGAGAGGTTGAATTTTCCTGAGACCTCTCTCTTTGGCTTGTAGATAGCTGCCTTCTCCCTCTGTCTTCAGTACGTGTCTGTCCCAATCTCTTCTTCTAGGGACACCAATCACATGGGATCAGGGTCCACCTTAATGACCTCATTTATCCTTAATTGCCTCTTTAAAGTCCCTGTCTCCATCTATTCACGTTCTGAGGTACTGTGGGTTAGGAATTTGACACAATTAGGTCCATAACAATCCCTGATTAATAGGATGGCTGAATTTTACCTTAAAATGATATCTTTGGTTTTATTTTTTGATTAAAATCTTATTTTTCCCCTCTTCCTCACTCAGATCGTGGAATTATCTTATTATAGGACTAATTCTTAATTATTTCAGACTGTCAAGAAAACAATTTCTTGTCTTTTCCATGCCCTCATCCCATACCAACACTGCTAATTGCTAAATGTAGCCCAAACTGCTTTTGTTAAATGGGAAGACTTTCCACATGTATATAATCAATGATCAAAATAAATACAGGTACACAGATATATAGAGAACATTGTGAAACCTTTACCAACTGTATAGTATTTGTTATCTTTTTATTTTTATGTGTTCATCTCCTGTGCCAGTTCATGAGTTCCTGGAGAACAGGGACATGCCTAACACAACTGGGTCTTATGACCAAACACAATGCTAGGAATGTGCGAACCGGGCTCCTAATAATCACTGAATGAAGAATGAAGATCAGTTCAAAATCAGACCTTAGTTTTTGCTACATTTCAGCTGAATGTGTGTAGGCTTTCCTTTAGTTGGTGTAAATCTCCTCCAGACTTTTTGGTGAGCATGAAGAAATTAAATAGTAGTTCAATGTTATTTATATCTTTAGAATGCTCTCAACATCCAGATGAGGGGAAAGAACAGGATAAAAGCAAGAAGTTTGAGTTTTTTGAGTTTTCTGTCCTTTAATGTTCAAAGCAACTGACACTTGAAATCTATTTCCTCACTTCAGTGCTTGTAAGTAAATGTCAATGTTTTGGAGGAGGAAGCATCTTGTTCTATTTAGAACTTCTTTTCCTGTGCCGAAAGCTGCTTCCCTCATCCCTACGCCCCTCAGAGAACTGGGTTGTGTACTAACAGACTGGTGTCTTCCTGTGTCTTGTCTTTTACTATTTGCTAACTCTTCGCACCAACTATTTGCACTTTTACTTCAGTATCTGCAAGGAAATCACACTAGCTGGCTGTGATGTTAGAAATGCTTGTCTGTTAACTTTCAAGTTTCTAATATAGATGATTAGTTCCCATAAAACATCTTCCTCATTTGACCAAACACACCCTTGGAGATGACAGTACTCTGTATAATCTTTGTGACGCTCAACATCAGTTTCATCTTCCTTCAGGTGTGAGTTATATGCATTCATGGACAAAAAGGCAAGACTTTTTTACATGTGTATGTGACAAATCATATTAATGCTAAAAAGTTTTAGAACACAATGTTAGCTAAATAGACCTTATCCTGTGAGGGTATTTGTAAATATTCCCTGGATGGGAAGGGACTAATAAGTAAAAATATTAGTCTTAATCAGAGACTGTTATAGAAAAACTAGCAATATAAAAAACAAATGCTATTTAATAAGTGTCTAGATGCACCAGATAATTTTAGGGACATTCCACAAAGAAGGACTAAAAGTCAATTCAATTAAAACCAACATGCTATAGGAACACAAAGCATACGCCATAGGTTAAAAAAAATACTTAATTCCACTCAGACAATTTTCTAACTATAACCCAGAAATGTTAAAATTTCAATCTTTATTTTCCATGTACAAGATTACATGGATTTATTGACACATTTTAGATGATAATTACCAACATCTTGTTTTCAAATGAAGTGCAGAGAAATAAATAAATGCAAGAAATATAATTTGAAACACAGGAAATGTGTATATTACCTTTTATTGATAATGTGGCCCAGGAAATTCATGATTCCATTTCTTTTATCAAGGTCATCCAAAATAAAATGATTCTATACATTCTTGGGAACAAAAGAAATAAAGCTGGTTAAATAAATGTTGGTCAAAAAATGAGAAATTATATGCACGTCACTTATATAGAAAATATCGGTATTACTGCTTGTACAACTACCTTATTTTTACAAACCTATTTCAGAAATACTTAATAATTATAAGAAATCTATTAATTAGGTATAATCCACCATTTACATATGAAAAATTTGATGCTCAAAGAAGATAAATCGATGGCCCAACATCACACAACTAGAAGAACTCAACTTGAACTCTCATCTTCTGAATTTACATATCACAGATCTCTCTCCTGAACAGGGGAGAAAATATTTGCTTTTAGTGTTTAAAATTGGAAATTGCCAGCAGAACACAATAACACCAAATGTCTTTTAGATATTGATTCCCTTTGCCTACTGGCGATCTTTACTCATTCCCTCTTCACTTGCCCCATTCATGGCTTCAGCAAATCACAGAGCTGAAAGGGACGCAAATCTCTCATTCTGTTTATGAGAAAAGAGGGACCCAGAGGAACAAACAAACTTTGTCTTAGGTAATACAAGTAATGGAAAATTTCGAATAGAACTTAGCTTTTTCAATTCCCATTGCATTCCTAATTAGTCACATAGTCATTTAAAATAATATATTTAAAAAATGTTCACTGCAATGGCACAAAACTTCTGTCAATTTCTCTAAATTGTAAGTGCTTTATAACTCAGTTGGAGAGATATAAAAATATGAAATAATTGATAAACTGTCCTTGACCATAAGTTCACCAATACACCTCAGAGCACAGAGATATTAATGCAGGCTGTGGTGGTAAAGGAAGTAAAGGAGAAGGGCTGGGCCTTAATTAAAACCTCATGATGAGCAGAATTCTGATGGAGTGGGGAAAAAGGGAATGTCTTAGGAGAGGATAACAGTCTGACTTTAACCTTTATACCATGGAGTTTTATACATGCTTCATCAAATTGTGATCAATTGTTAAATGTATTGTTGCTACAAAACACAGGCTTTGGTAGTGACTGTTGAGCAGAATGTTGAGCTGAGCAGGGCAGAGCATACAAGAAACTGAACGGTGCCCTTTGGATGCAGGAGGCAGGGCTCAATGTTGAGCTAACATCAGAGAAAGCTTGCTTTTTCCTCTGTAGACTTGTGAGAACTTTGGTTGGTGGAACTAGAAGGGAGAATGGTCAGGGAGGCCAACATTTCCATTCCAACAGTGGCAGTACACCAGACAACTGAATCAAAGGAGAAAGAGCCAGATCTTTTCAGAGATGTAGTGAGCAGGGGTGATTAAGTAGCAATCATTGCTGACTTGTTTGGTAGCTCCTACAAGAGCTTGTCCAAGGAGTTCTAATTTTTAAAAGTGGATTGCAAAACCAAGAAGTTGCTTGTGTTAGGTAGGGATCAAATCTGAAGGTAGTAGGTGTAGGCGAGGAGGGTGGTTCCTAGGGGCAGAGAAGCCAGAGGCCAATCAGGGGAAGGGACTGCAGGAAAATGCAGAACACCTAATAATCATTTGGTAATATTCCACACCTCCTGTAAGCCCTCCTCCAGACCAGGCCAATAAAAGGAAATCACCTGGGCGTCCTCAACATCTTTCTCCACTCATGGAGACTGGCTGGTTCCTCTCTCTGGAACATAGTTTCACTTTGAGTAGCTTCCCTCTTTACTTTCAGTTTTTTTCTTTTCTGTAATAAACTGTTTGTGTGGGATTGCTTTGTATTTGTGATCACTCCATCATCTGCTCAACTCAGTACCAGTACTCATCCTTGACAGCGGGAACCAAGGACCAGAGAACATTCCAATAGACCTAACCCTTATCTAACAGGGATGTCCATGATAGTTCTCTGGGGTCAGAAGAAGGATAAGTCTGGCTAGAGCAGATGGTTTAAATTGACTGAGAGAAGGAAACAAGCTACTACTGAAATTGAGGAGAACCTGCTGAGAAAATCCACCAGGCCCAGGCTTCAATGGGATTTTTGGTGGTGTTGCTGGTAAAGTTTAAGTTAAAATGGAATTTAGTGCCATTCACTTTTCCTAAATTTCCTTTAGAGGAAAAAATGAAGGTTGGGTATGGGGAGAAAGACAAAAATAAATAACTGAACAATAAATATTGAAAGAGACAAGATAGAGAGCCTTACAAGCTTGCCCTGGAATTTAAAACTTGTTATCTTGTCCTTCAATTAGTTTAAGGAACAGTATCTTCCTTGACAGGAATCAGTGGACCTCAAATATTTGTATAATGAACAGACTATTTCTTGCTTTTGACAGGGTCTGAAGACCAAAGAAAGTGTGAACATTCAAAGAGAAAAATTTAAATAATGAAATGGAAACAATCATAGTAATAATACAGGGAATTATTCAAAATTTTCAGGCAAAGTTAGTAAATAGAAAATTAGAATAGATTAAAGGAATTTATGTTGTTGTGTGTGTGCCAGAGAGAGAGAGAGTGAGCACACCAGGGAGAGCACAAAATCAACAAATAAGGTTTTATGGCTAGACTTACTGCAAGCTGATCCTTCAAGCTCAACAGTAAGATGGCCATGAGGCTTTAAATGAAAACCTATACTCTATAGGGTCACATACTTTCTTTCAAGTATAGCATTGCATAGTTGTGGATTAGCAGTGCTGTGAAGACTTGGCATTGCACAGCTCATTATGACAGATTCATCAAACCATGGATCAAATCTCACCTCTCTTTTATAAGTCCAAGTTTTATATCGCATGCTGTATAAAATGTAGGTGCTCTTTTGGGATACTAGAGGATCCAGAGTCACCTTTCAAAGTACACAAACCAAAAACATTGCATAGTGGTTTTATGAATTTTATAAATTCACTTAAAATAGAGTCAGGAGGAAAAAGGAATTTAAGGAGAGAAAAGTTAGAAAAAAAACCATTATTGTCAATAAAGTGACTATAATGAAAGAAAATAATAGGAAAGATGGGAATAAAATGGAGTGTAAGTACGAGGCAGACAGACTTCTAAAAGTGTTGAAAGGAGAGATTTTGAGCGGAAAATGATGGAAATAACTGGTAATTAAAATTCTATGAATGAAATTTAATTTCATTAAAATACCACAATGAAAATAGAGTGGGTTCGTACATTCAAGTGGATCTTCCCTGAAACTATTTGATTGAAATTAGAACTTTGATCAAAGACAAGGTGCTACCCTGAACAGGCATCATGCGTACATTTCTTAAGATTCATTGATCTCTCTCAGCTTGCTAATAATGAAAGGAGAAGAGGCAGGAAAGTATGAAAAAGAGGGTGGAAAATATAGTTACTTATTTCTCCTTCCCCTCATTTTTGCATCTAACGTTAGTCATGGCTTAAAGATTGACCGACTCACTGATAGACTGGAGAAACAGGAAGAAAGAGGGAAAAAGGACAAGAAAATATTGTCTGGAGTCTCAGCTATAGGTGACCAGATTGCTTCAAAATATAACTAAATTTTATGATAGAAGAGAAAATTTGAAACAGTACTCCTTGAAACCCTTTCCAGATGATTATTCTTGACTCTTTGCCTGAACCAGCATAGGATAAAGTATACCAAGCAATTGCCTCAGGCTGCCTGAGATCATTCCCACCTATAAATAGACATGATTGGTACTGCACACAGTTTACTGATTTGCTGCTTCTACTATGCTAATGGGGTTATAAACAAGAAAAATCCTCCCAGGGCCAGTATTTTTCACAAGTGATAGAAAAATCAGGCAAATCTCAATCTAGATAAATAACTACTGTACTTTTCATTTTCAACTTCTGACTCTCCTGATTCAGTTGACCATCAGGTTGTCTGTGATAAAGTGGTGTTGCTAGGCAACAAGGGTAGTCATTGCTACTCATAGGCATGAAGAGCTGCTGCTGGGCAAAAGCATTTACAAAAACCTGTATTTGTTTACAAATATCTAGTGCCTATCACTGTCTTCATGCTGATAATTACAGGTCATAGCAAAGCCTATTAATAATATTAATAAGTGAATACAGGATTTTGGTGAAAATTATTCTGAGAAGGGATCCAAAGGCTTCACAGACTACAAAGGGTTCCAGTTTACATACACACACAAAAAGGTTAATAATCACTGGACTAGAGACAATAGTTATATAACATCAGAATCTTATTTTGGAAGGTCAGAAAACTTAACTATTTATTAGATGTCATACACAAAATAGAATTTTGAGGTTTACCAATCTAAAAATATTGCTGTGATGGGAATTCTCCATCTGTCTTCCTCAGGAAATGTATGCAGGGCCAACTCAGAATTAGAATTCTAGGATTCTAGGTGGTATCTGCGTGTGTTTTATCATTTTCTGCTAGTGTTTTCTCACCACTCTGGATTCCTTCTGTTTTGGACATGACTGCTCTCATGTACCATCTTTAGCTGTTTCTCTGTGTCGTTGTATTATCAGATCGAACACTATTATATCATTACTTTTCATTTTGCTATTCCTGCCACTGTTTGAATTTGCCAATGTTGATGATCTTTCTTTTTGGGGGGATTTTTAAAAAATTTATTAACAAAAATTAAATATCCTTCTCTAGTCAATTCATTGAAGTACATTTGGCTTTGGCTTTTGCTTTGCTGTTTTATGAATTTCATTTTTATATAATTTAGCAGTTATAGTCCTCAGTTCATGGCACACTATCATCATTGATCTTTTTTATCTGAGGTTATTAATTTTTCTACTTCCACCTCCCCTGCTACCCCCCCCATAGGAACCAATTCTAATAAATATGTTTAAGATGTGGCTTCAGTATGGATATATTCTTGAAATATATACATTTGTGTATATATATATAATTGTTTGTAGCATGTTATTTTGTTTTAGGAAAATTGTATTGTGTTATATTCTTGTTTTCTTTCTCACTTTTTCCCATTCAACATCATGTATTAGGACCTGCTCATAATGAGATAAAACACACACACACCCCAACTTACATGTTTAGTGTTTCTGATTGCTACATTGTGTACTATGACATGTTTTCACCATATGAGCTTCCCAACTCCCCCCGCCCCAAACTGCTCCAGTGAACACCCATATCCATGTCTCCCATGGACCTGGATGAGACTCTCTGGGATACACTAAGAAGAGGGGTTACAGGGTCTGAGGGAATCTGCTGCTATGCTATTTTTCTGAAAGGTTTCACTTGTTGACACTCTTACTAGTAATATAAAGGCTTCCATTTCTCCATATTTTTTTAAAAGTTAGCATTATTAAACATTTACAAATTTGTGTCAGTTTTATGGAGCAATTAGACTCCTATGTGCATTTTTGATCACATGATTTATCAGCTGATGGTGTCAATCCTACAGGAAAACCATTTAGGTCCCCCTTTATGATTTGCCTATACCTGTCCTTGGACCATTTTTCTATTGTGTTGTCCTTAGTTTTCTTGCTAATTTATGATAATTTCTTGTTAATTTTAGATATTATTCTCTTCTCAGATTTAGGTATCACTAAAAACTTCTCCCACTGAGTCTCTTTTAAACAATTTTGTCTATGGTATTCTTCACAGAATAGAAATCATTAATTTTGATATAGTCAAATTCATACTATTTTTTTTTTTTACCTTTTGGTTTGTAATTTGCATTTTATTGAAGAGATTTCCATCTCAAGATCACACAGATATTCTTCTATTTTTTTTTCTGTTTACCTTATGGTTTTTCCTTTCTCATTTAGATTTTTAAATTTATCTGGAATTTACTCTTATGTTGTTTGAAAGAGGGGTTCAAGTTTATTTTTTCACGTATCGAAAGCCAGTATACCAATTCAATCAATTAAAAAATTAATCCATTCCTCCACTGATCTGTGTTGTCACCATAATCACATAACACTCCCCTTCTTAAACATAAATGTTTCTGGGCATACATGTTTTTCCTTGGTTTTGCGTGTCTGTTCCTGCGCCAGTACCATACTTTTTATTACTATGGCAAGTGTGCATTAAAAAGTGATAAGATGAGTCCTCCTCTTTGCTCTTCCTCTTTTTGCTCTTCAGAAATTTCTAGGAGGAAAAAAATTTATTGGCCACATTTTTTCTTTCAATACAAAATTTTCTATATTTGAGCCACACTGAAAAGCAAATATATAAAACACTTATATTACCTGATTTATTGAATGCCAATGCAGAATTGAACTCTATGTTGGAGCCACTAGCATTTGGTTTTTGGGTATGTTTGAGAAATAGAAACTGGTGCCAGTATTCTAATGTTTCATTCAGAAATTAAGTCATACATCTTGAAGCTCAGCCAGCAATATATACCTCAATAGACTTTGTTGTCTATTACTGCTCAAACTTTATGTGAGAGTTTATTAACTACCTGCCTAAATTATTTTTTTAATTTAGACATTATTTTTAGAGCAGTTTTAAGTTCACATCAAAATTGAGCAGAAAGTACAGAGATTTCCCATATAGACTCTGACCTCACATGTGTATAGCCTTCACCATTAACAACGTCCCCCACAACGTGATACATGTTACTGTTGATGAACCTACATTGACATATCATTATCATCCAAAATCTATAGCTTACATTAGGGTTCACTCGTGTACATTCTATAGACTGGATACATGTATAAACTGTCATTTTATCATACAGAGTAATTTCAGTGCTCTAAAAATCCTCTGTGCTTTCTGCATTTATATCTCTCTCCCCTCAACTCCCAGCAACTATCTTTTTGCTGTACCACAGTTTTGCCTTTTCCAGAATATCATATAGTTGGAATAATACAATATACAGCTTTTTTTCCAGTGGCTTCTTTCACCTAGTAATATGCACTTATGTCTCCTCCATGTCTTTCCATGGCTTGATAGCCAATTTTTTTATTGCTGAATAATATTTCATTGTCTGGATGTACAACCATTTATCCATTCACCTACTGAAGGACATCTTGGCTGCTTTCAAGTTTGGTAATTATAAGTAAAGTTGCTATGAATACCCATGCACAGGTTTTGGTGCGGACGTATATTTTTAACCCTTTGGGTAAATACCAAGGAGGGAAATTAATGGATTGTATAGTAAGATATGTTTAGTTTTGTGAGAAACTTCCAGTCTTCCAAAATAACCATAGCATCCACTAACAATGAATGAGAGTTCCTGTTACTTCACATCCTTACCAGTATTTGGTGTTGTCAGTATTCTAGATTTTGACCATTCTAATGAGTGTGTAGTGGTATCTCAGTGTTGTTTTAATTTTCATTTCCCTAATGACATATGATGTGGAGTATCTTTTCATATGATTATTTGCCATCTGTATATCTTCTTTGTTGAAGATGTTTGGTGGTTGTTAAGTTCTTTGGCTCATTTTTTTAAGCAAGTTATTTGTTTTTTTTATTGGAATCCAAAGGTTTGGATAGCAACTCTTAATCAAATATATCTTTTAAAAATATTTTTCCCAATTCTGTGGCTTGAATTTTCATTCTCTTAACAGTGTCTTTCACAAAGCAGAAATCTAGCTTATCAATTTTTTCTTTCATGAATTGTGTTTTTGGTGCTATATCTAAAAAAGTTATTGCCAAACCCAAAGTCATCTAGATTTTCTCTTATGCTATCTTCAAGGAATTTTATAGTTTTCCATTTTCCATTTACATGTGTGATTCATTTTGAATTAATTAAAAGGGTATACGGGTGTAAGGTCTCAGTCTAGATTCATTATTATTATTATTTTGTATGTGGATATCTTAGCACAATTTGTTGCAAGGATTTTCTACCTGATGGGTCTATTTCTGATAGAGCAGTGTTGAAGTCACTGTAATTGTAGATTCATCTAGTTCTCCTTGGAGTTCCATCAGTTTTTGCTTCATGTATTTTTGATGCTCTGTTTTTAGGCACACACACATTAAAGATTGGTATGTCTTCTTGGAAAGTTGACCCCTTTATCATTATGTAATGCCTTTCTTTATCTCTGATAGCTTTCTTCCCTCTGAAGTCTGCTGTCTAAAATTAACATAGCTACACCTTCTTTCTTTTAGTGTTAACGTAATATACTTTTCTGCATCCATTTACTTTTAATCTCTATATATTTTTATACTTAAAGTGGGTTTCTTGTAGACAGCATAAAATTAGGCCTTGTTATTTGATCTACTCTATCTCTGTCTTTTAATTGGTGTGTTCAGACCATTGACATTCAAAGTGATAATATAGTTAAATATCTACCATACATTTTACTGTTTCCTACTTGTCCTTATTCTCTGTTCCTATTTTTTCTTCCACTCTTTTTCTGCCCTTTATGATTTTAATTGAGTGTTTTTTATAATTCCACTTTCTCTCTTTTCTTAGTATACCAATTATACTTTTTAAAAACTCTTTTTAAGTTAAAGAAACATCTAGGTTGCCATAGATTTTTCAACATACATTTACAACTAATTCAAGTCCACTTTCAAATAACACTATACTATTTCATTGGTAGTAGGGGTACCTTGTAATAACAAAATAATCCCAATTTCTCCCTTTCATCCTTTGTATAGTTGTTGTTCATTTCACTATACATTAGCAGACATATAGGCATAAGCATACCTAATTGAGTAAATTGCTACTATTATTATTTTAAATAAACTTATTTGTTAAATGAATTAAGAATAAAAATTATTTTAATTTTACCTACACTTTTTCCTTCTCCAGTGCTCTCTTTTTCTTTATGTAGATCTGAATTTCTGACTGATAAAATTTTCCTTCTCTTTAAAGAATTTTAACACTTTTTGCAAGGCTGCTGTACTGGCAACAGATTTCCTCAATTATTGTTTGTCTGAGAAAAGCTTAATTTCTCCTTCACTTTTGAAGGACAATTTCATAGGGTATAGAATTCTAGGTTTCTATTTTATTCCACTCAACACTGTAAATATTTCACACTACTCTCTTCATGCTGCATAATTTCTGAGAAGTCAGATGTAACTCTTACATTTTTCCTCTATGGGTAAGATATTTTTCTTTCCCCTCTGGCTTCTGTCAGGATTTTTTTGGTTTTGATTTTCTACAATTTGAATATGATATGCCTAAGTGTAGTTTTGGGGGTGATTTTTGGCATTTATCTTGCTTGGTGTATTCTGAGTTTCCTGAATTTGTGGTTTGGTATCTGACATTTGTTTTGGAGAAATTCTCAGTCAGTATTATTTCAAATATATTTTGTTTCTTTCTCTCTTTTTTCTCTTTCTATTATTCCCATTTACAAATGTCATATATTTTGTAGGTGTCCCACAATTCTTGGATACTCTGTTCTGTTTTTTTTTTTCCCCAACATTTTTTCTCTTGTCAGTTTGGGAGTTTTCTATTGAGATAGCCTTAAGCTCAGAAATTCTCTCCTCAGTTAGGTTTGTTACTAATAAACCCATCAAAGGCATTCTTCATTTCTGTAACAGTGTTTTTGCTCTCTAGCATTTTTTTAATCTTTCCTAAAATGTTCATTTCTCTGCTTATATGACCCATCTGTTCTTGCATACTGCCTATGTTATCCATTATAGCCCTTAGCATATTACTCACAGTTGTTTTGAATTCTTGGTCTGATAATTCCAACATCCCTATCATATCTGAGTCTGATTTTGATGCCTGCTGTCTTTTCAAACCGTGTTTTTCTTTTGCCTTTTTGTATGCCTCGTAAATTTTTATTGATAGCTGGACATATATATTGGGCAAAAGGAACTGCTATAAATAAGCCTTTAGCGGTAACGTGGAGGGGGAAGAGAAGCATTTTAAAATCCTGTGATTAGGTCTCCGTCTTAGTGAGCCTGTGTCTCTAGACTGTGAACTTCACAAATCCTTCTCAGTCCCCTCCTACCTTCGGTGGGACAGGTTGGTGAGAGTGGACTGGAGGTAGGTATTTCCCTTCTCTCACATGGAAGGCTAGAGGAGGCTGAAATTGAGTATTTCCCTCCTCCAAGTGGGAGACTAAACCTGGCTAGAGTTGGATATTTCCTTTATCGTTGGTTAGTTAGTCTCTGATTAGACATATGTAGGTTAGGCTCTTGTTAAATATTTTCTCTTGAGGGCAGATCTTTTTAGAAAGCACAGCATGCTCTGCCTTATTTCAAGATTCTTCCTTTTTCCCTCCTCCTTTCAGAAGCAGGAGGAAGGTTTTACTTTTTTTTCCTATTCATTCTGAGAAACTGGTAGAGCTCCAGGAAGTAAAACTCACAAAAGTGTATGTCTCCACCCCCATGACTGATCCTTGTGAAGTTTTTTATCTCTTAGACTTGTCCACACAGAGACTCTTGCAATTTGTTAATTTGAAGTTCAGATTTTCCTACCCTGGCTCTTGTTCCCACGTAAGTTTCTTCTCAGACAAGTTGTGATTCTCTGTATTTGCCCGACTGACTCTCCAATTTTAGGAACAGTGGTTTGCTCTGTGACTTTACTACTCTTAGGGATCTAAGACAAGTTGTTGATTTTTCAGTTTTTTTACTTCTTGTTAGGTCAGAGTGGCAACTTCTAAGCTCCTTACATGCCAGATCAGAAACCGGAAGTCCCTAAATTCTTTTTAATGCCCTATTTCCTTTCTTTGTTGATCCTACTCCTAATTTTACGTCTGTAGCAAAACATACAGTCAAGTGCTTCTTAATGACAGGAATATATTCTGAGAAATTTGTTATTAGGTGAATTCATAGTTGTGCAAATATCAGAATAGTGTACTTACACAAACCCAGATTGTATGGCCTACTACAAACCTAGGCTATATGGTATAGTCTATTGTTTCTAGGCTACGAACCCACACAGCATGTCACTGTACTGAATGCTGTAGGTGATTAGAATACAATGGTAAGTATTTGTGTATCTAAACATAGTTAAACATAGAAAAACTACAATAAAAATATGGTATTATAATCTTATGGGACCACTGTTGTATATGCAGTCTGTATTGACCAAAACATCATTACATGGTGCATGACTATATATGAAAGTATTTGATAGATGTGAAAACTGTTATATGTTATGTTATACACACATATATTATATATTTTCCAATATAAAGGTAGTGTTTTGTAGGTAATAATAATATAGCCTTATATTTGTATAATGTTTTATAAGTTTATATAGTAAGACATATTCCTTTCTTGATTTCCATGACAAAAAACTCTGACTTGAATAGAATTGTTATTATCTCAAATTATAAACAAATAATCTGAGGCTTAGCATGGTTCTCTTATTCTTCCTACATTATACAGTTTAATGAAAAGCAGAGTCAGAAGTGGACTTCAGGTTTCTCTGCCTTCAGTATGTTGTACCATATGGCCCAAGTCATGTTCTAATATCATTTCATCACTTGTATTGGCAGAAAAACATTGTCTGCTCTGGCATATCATGTGGCAAGCATCCACAAACCACAGTTGAATATAGCTGAATCTACTGTATGTTGTTATAGCACCAGCACTTCTGGGTAAAAAACGGTAACTACGCACAAATGTTTTAATGCTTGATTTATGAAAGAATATACCATGTCTGTCAAGAAAACTGGATTGTGGTAACAAAAGCATTAATAATTCTCTATTGAAAATATTGTTCTAATAATACCAAGAATTCATTCTCCTTCTTAAATCCCTTTATTCCATGGTTCAGTTTATATCACTATAAGTTATCTGGGTTTGAACAGTAATGTCAGATGCACTAGGCATTTATAAAAGCTTTTCCTTGCAGACATGAGTTGGAAGCACATGTTACAAGACAAATGCAAGAGGTACTATGGTATTTGTGAGGCTCAGAATATCAGGAACATACGATCACTGATGACAAACAGACTAAGAAAAACTAAAAATGTGCACAACGTGCCCGATTTCCAAACCTGTGATGTGGGAAGTTTGGAAAGTTTTGATTTGTAGCTTCTAGTACAAAGAATCATCTCCCCAAGAGGAAAATAATAAAAGAATTTTGGTATACCTCTAAATATTTTAAATATTCATGCATAAAACAATTAAAACCTAGCCATTTTTGTGTTCTTCTTCAATGATATATTTTAAAATAAATATATAGAATTCCCTTCAATATTTTTTTCTGTCCCAGCCCCCTATTGTCAACATTTGTGAGAAGGGGAATCACTTGTGTCACCCAAAAAGTGCTATATACACTAAATGAAAAACTTTTAAAGGAGTAGGTAGATCTTGTTACCTGTTCTTTTTTTTATGATAGTCTATAAATTAAGGGATCCAGCAAGACAGATGAATAATCACGAGAGATGACATGTGGAACTTACTGAGATAACTTAGAAATTATTTTTATTTAGTTTCAAATGAGCTGCATTAACCATTACTGGTATCTTGTGAAGATCAGTAAATCTTCAGGTTTCTGCAGATCACTAGAACTTAAAATGATAGTTGTCTCCAAATGTTTCCCTTCTCTCTATTTATCTCCAGGTGACAAGTCCTAGCTCCTGCACTTCTGTAATTTTCATTCTCTCCATTACTACTGTTATTGCCTCAATAACTCTTACCCAGGAGTAATTCTGTGCCATACTAAAATAACGAATAAGGTAACCTACTAACAAATCTTCCCACAACACTTGAAATCTATTTTATATGTCATACCCATATTTAATTCTCATGGAAAACAATTCCAATGAAGATTTGTTTCCTTCCCTAATGAAAATTTGCAAGCCTATAAACGGCATAAGAATGGATTTCGTATTGTCTAGATATTTTCACCGTGGCACTCTGTCTGCTTTTTATGCCATGCCTCAGTCATGTATGTATAAATTTTAATTGCCTGAGTGGTCTCTGAGAAACACAAGGGCAGGATACATCTCTAATTGGCCTTTCCAGCCACCACATTTGTTTAACATTGAGGGCTTTATTTGTGTCCTAATCAAGATGAATTCATATGCATTACAGCCAAGGTTCATTTGCTTCAGATTGTATTATATTTAAATGTTTGACATCAGGGCATAACTTAAGGTATAATGATGGAAAAATCAAGAGTTTACAGGCATTCCTTTCTTTTCACAATTCTAATATGCACACATTTCAGCAACTAGGATTTAGTTAAGTAACATCAGTCTACCAACAACACTGTTCAAATTTTAATTACCACTTTGAATTATCTTTGAGTAATTTTATAAAGCATAAACTTCACTGCTTGTTCTCAGTCCACCAATCACTATGTACATGGCAGAAGCACATCATGATCAGGGACCAATCACATCACTTCTTTCAAAGTCTGTCAATGACAGGTCACTGTGCATCTGCTATTCAGCTCACCTACAGATAGCAAAGGGTGTGGTTGCCTTACCTCCTTGGCTCCCAGTGATAAACCCAGGTGACAGTTTAACAAAAATGGATAATTAGAAGAGGGAATTGGCCAAGAAAGATCAAAGTACAGCAAACAAATGAAAAGTGATAAGGCTAACAGTGAAATTTGAATTGAATATAAGTAGAGTCATAGAAGAAATAGCTGACCATGGGAATGTTGACATGGCCACCCTTGGAGAAACTCTAGGTCTGCAGCCAGGAGAACTCAGTGAAGGTGATCTTATTGACACAATGAAGAGAGTGGTTATGACAAACAGTATGACAATATCCCAGAGGAAGTGATGCCAGCAGAAATTCACATTAAGGGAACTCCCAGAGATTTCACAATATTGAAAGTACAAAAGATAAAATGTCAGAAAAGTATCCAAATGTAGAAGTATGGCAATTCTCCAAGGCTCAGAAAAGATGAGTGCACTGTATCCTAAGTTATACAAGAAGAAGAAGAAGGCAAGCAATGTTCAAATAACCACTCGATAAGTTTTTTAGAAAAAAATAGAACACTAATTCTTGATGTTTCTAATGGTTTAAATTGCAGTGTATTAAGAAAATACTAGTTTTACAGGGTTTTTCATTTTTTGTACATTTAAAACTGACATTAAGACTTTAATATGTTGACAAAAATGTTTATAGGTCATAGAATAATTATAATTGTTTCCTTTGATTGTTAAGAAACATTTTGTACATTGTCTGTTTGTATCGTCATTTTCACAGCCCCACACTACTGTGTAAAGTGAGGATTGCCAGTATGTATAAACATACATACACATATATACATGCATATACACACATGCATACACATATATGTGTGAATGTGTATGTGTGTGGTGGTGGTATATGTGTGCATTTGGTGGTATCACTCTTGAGAGACAAAAATTAGGACTCTTTTCAACAGAATTTAGACATACAATTTTAGCAGTCATTCTTAAAATGGCTAAGCTCACATATATTTTACGCCCAAATTATAGATTACTAAAAAAAGAAATGTCATAAAAATCAATATGTTTTAGCATAAAGATTATATTACAGAAACTTAATTGGAGCTACCCAGAGCATATCTTTCATTCAAATGTTTTTCAAGAGACTTTTAAAGTGGTTATGTTGCAAAATACTGAGCTCATGCAATCTAGTTTAGTTCAACCTCTCTGGCAAGTACACACAACATGACAGTATAGCAGTGAATGGTTTCAGGTGCCTTCTGCCAAAAAGAATATTAACTGGTTTCTACAGACAATGTAATTCAGCTACTCATGGAAATGCCTTCAATGCAATCATTGGCTTCCCAGAAATAGGCTCCTTAGCACATTTCACCTACTGTAATTTTTTGGCTCATTTGTCCTTGTTTCTTACAGATATAAACAAACCACACTCAATAATAGACTGCATATTGCACTCCACTGTACAAATACAGCATTCATTTTTCCTTAACATTGAGGCTCTGCAGAACAACATGTTGCCAACCTTTATTTCCAGGTTAAGTCTTCTGAGAATTATTCATTTTTGTGTGTATATGCCATTTTAAAAAACAAAACAACAAAATAAAGCAAATTAAAAAAATATGTTACTAGAAATTTTGTCCACATATACAATGAATGCTCTTTAATGAACAGACTGGAGAATAAAATGTTCCAATTATTTCAAAATTCTTAGTAACATAGTTACTCTAAATGTGTCTTCAAAGATTAGCAAGTTTCACAAAAATAGAAACCAATAACATTGCTTTAAATATAATTCTTAATGAATTGGAAGATATTTTAAGTCACTCTTCATGAAGAGTGGTAATTGTAAAACTAAGGAAATACAATGCTGGTTAATGAGGATTTCTGGCTGAAAGGAAAAGATGGCCAGATTTCTGCATGTACTGTTTGTAAAAAATGTTCTTTAGTTTTCAGCAACTACCATTTGAAAAGATTTATGTGGTTTAGGAGATTTTGTCCAACTATCTTGAGAAAATGCAAAAATTGCCCAACTGGGTCAGGATCAAGCTTAGACCACTTGTGGGGTTCCAGTGAGCTCTGGGGAGGTTTCAGTTATCCCCCCTAATATAACCCTTAAAACGTCACATAAGACACTCTCACACTATCGTCCCTAAAGTTATTACCTGAACATGGCTGAATTTCAGTCTGTATCAACACCTGCCTGCAAAAAGACTCATAAATAGCTCTTCACTTTGTAAAGTGCAGTTCCATCATTTCTGTTTAATTTATGTCTTAAAAATTTAAGGGATAGGTTCTTGTTTTTATACTCCATGACTTGCTAAAAGAACTGTCTGCTCTTTCCAAACCCTTCATAGTATTACAAGCACCAATCAAATTCTATTTAATATTTAGCTTTAAAACTGGTGATTTATTAAATTTATAGTTTGGCTATTAACACTTATCTCCATATACACTTTAAATGCATAACTCTGTTAGGCCCAGGAAATGTAAATTTGTGGTGAGGCAGTCAAGAGGTTGCCATGAAAGAACTGGAGTCAGCAAACCTGAGTCCATTGCTTAAAAGCTTGGTGATATTTATAAAGTTACAGGAAGTCTGTGCTTTTCAGTTTATCTGTAAAATGGATATAATAATTTATAATGCATAATGTTGAGGGAATTAAATTAAATGACATGTATCTTTATACTTAGAGGCATATGATAAACACTAAAATATTGTCAGCCATTATTAGAGCAACCATGTAATTTACCTTCAAATTCTGTCCATGAGTTTTGTCTGGGACAAATGCTAAACTAGACAGGGTATAGGGCTTAAAATAGAATTGCCCAAGAAAACCATGATATATTATGATTCCAGTTATTGTATCGTTGTTTTGATTTTTTTTATACTTAAGGCAATTACAATTAATGTCCCTACCCACTCACCCCATCAGACATCTTTTTTGGTAGTGCATCTCAGCCCATCCAAGATGGCACATATGAAAAAAATGTAAGATGGCATTAGCAAGTGAAGTGGGATGGCTATAATGTATGCAGAGACTCCCCGAACGCCTGAGAATGGAATTGATTGCTAGAGGGGTCAGCCTCCGCAACCCTATAGGCATGATGGCTGTGGCCCCATTCATAATGACCAGCACAAACATGAGTGACCCACTTTCTAGACCCGAGCTTTTTATTAGAAACCTTCCTATCCTTTTCAAAGCCTTCATTGCCATCTGTTTTATTTACACAAATGAGGGTTATGAAGGTTCAGTTGTAACTGACATTGTCCTGTGCATTCCAGAACAACTAATAATTATGTGCTTTCAGCCAAACTCAGTGGTTCTTATGATAGCAATTCCTCAGAGTAAAATAATTTTTATCCATGAAGCTCATTTTGCTCTTCAGATTAAACATTTTCCTATATTTTATAGCTATAAACTCAAGAAACATGATGGCATTTTTCTTCCTGGAGCTGCAAAGATGTAATAAGATACCAAGTACATTTATGCAACAATGCTGTGCTAGCAGCTGGATTATGTCAGAATTCCTTCATTTATTACTTCAGATTTGCCAACAATTATGGACATTTTTTAAACCAGCTTGCAGAGTTTGAACATATTTTATTTCTATAACTAGAGCATGATCCAAACAGATGGGTTAAAAAAAATGAGACTTTTCACTTGTGAGTGACAGTTGGGGGCAATTGAGGGACAATGTGAGAGGTATTAGAGCTGCTGAAAATTTCTTCCCCATTTACCAAGCTTTGGAGTTGAAGAAACATAAAAATCATTTTATTTTTTCTGACTAGTGGCAAGAATTGTTTGCATGATTCTAGTAGGCTAGTGCCAGACTAGGGCAAAGGAAACCTGGTCATCAGCTAGTATTTTCACTTACCCTTTCTGGAATTTAGTGTCCTCTCCTTAATAGAAGAGAGTTGGAGTAAATGCTCTTCAAGGTCTGCACCGTAGCTATGATCCTGTGCTTCTAAGGCCTTCTTGTCAATTTACAAGAAACTCGGCATACTTCTGGAATAACAAATCTTGCAATCGTATGATGCTTCATGAACTGGCATGAGAGAAAATTGAAGGAAGAGACATAAGGCCATTTATAAGAGTCAAAATCAAAGCTCTCTAAATCAAAGTAATCATGCAGCATCTCCTTGATGTTGTGCCTGTGCTTAGAAATGTTTGTGGTAGAATCTCTAGGCACCTTAAGATCAAGGTCAACAGTGGCCACAATGTAACACTAGTCTGAGTTCCTGTCAGCACTAAGCAGTTGACTGTATAGGTTCTTTTGTGTGTGCATGGGAATCCTTCAAATCTCAGATCCTTGGCATTCCCTAGAGCCACTTGATACTTTTGCCTCATTTTCTCAAGTTCAGCCTACAAAATTAGTTACATAGGGAGATGGACTGGGCATAAAGATAGTCTTGTCACCCACTGCACTAAGACCAGTTTAGCTTTGATGAGAGAGTTGATGAAGTTGGTTCCAACCAGGATGCAATAAGGTAGACACAGCTTGAGTATTAATGTTGGATGATCAAACAGAAAGGAGGCTTCTCTTGCCTTTGCGAATTGTAATGTATCCTTTTCTTTAAGCTTCTGATATGTGAGACTGAGCCTTCATTTTATTGTTGCGTTTCTTTCTTTCTTTTGATTTCTTATGTAAATGCCATCATCCTGGTCTTTCTTTCAGAATCACTAGGAGTATGATGTTTATCCTGAACATATTTTTGCTTTGTATTTTAATGGCATGATAACAGAATTTCTCATCACTCTACATCTCAGCTTTGGCTAAATATTGTCTTCAAATTACTGAAAAAACACATATATGCAATAGTATCCATCAGAGATCTGTTCTTTAGAAAGGAGGCCTCAGATATGTGAGTCACAGAGGAGAAAGCAAAGTCACATCCTCATCCCCAGACACCTATCAAAGGAGAATAAAAACAGGACCAAGTTGTACTACTATCCAAACCAAAGAGATTCCAGAAATTACTCAGTATCTGCCAAGACTATAGAACCACATTCATCACATGTCCCACTAGAAACACTTCAAACTAAAAGAAATTTGAATATTATTGTAGCTGCAGAACACACATTTTATACCTCTAAGTATAAGAAGCTTTTTTGGTGAGTTGACATATCCTGGCCTGCTTTCTTGCATGAAAAACCTCTAGTTTCAGTGCATTAAACTTATGAAGAAATACTAGAAAAACTCTTATAGACATTGGCCTAGGCAAAGAATTTATGAAGAAGACCCCAAAGGCAATCACAGCAACAACAAAAATATATAAATGGGACCTGATTAAATTAAAAAGCTTCTGCACAGCCAAGGAAGCTATCACGAGAGCAAACAGACAACCCACAGAATGGGAGAAAATATTCGCATGCTACACATCCAATAAAGGGCTGATAACTAGAATCTATATAGAACTCAGGAGAATCAGCAAGAAGAAAATCAAACAACCCTATCAAAAAGTGGGCAAAGAACATGAACAGAAACTTTTCAAAAGAAGATAGACTGACTAATGGCTAACAAACATATGAAAATGCTCAACATTTCTAACCATCAGGGAAAATCAAATCAAAACCTCAATGAGACATCACTTATCGCCAATGAGAATGGCCTTATTCAAAAAGTCCCAAAACAATAAATGTTGGCATGGATGCAGAGAGATAGGAACACTCATACACTGCTGGTGGGACTGCAAACTAGTACAACCTCTGTGGAAAGCAATATGTAGATACCTCAAAGAGCTACAAGTAGAACTACCATTTGATACAGCAATCCCATTACTGGGCATCTACCCAAAAGAACAAAAGACATTCTATAAAAAAGACATCTGCACTAGAATGTTTATAGCAGCACAATTCACAATTGCAAAGATGTGGAAACAACCCAAGTGCCCATCGATACATGAGTGGATTAATAAAATTTGGTATATGTATACCATGGAGTTCTACTCAGCCACAGAAAACAATGGTGATCTAGCACCTCTTTTGTTATCCTGGATAGAGCTGGAACCCATTCTACTAAGTGAAGTATCCCAAGAATGGAAAACAAGCACCATCAAATTGGCATCAACTGATCAACACTTAAGTGCACATATAGTAGTGACATTTCTTGGGTGTTGGGCAGATGGGAGGGGGGAGGAGGGGATGGGCATATACACACCTAATGGGTGCAGTGTGCACCGCTTGGGGGATGGATACTCTTGAAGCTCTGACTCGGGTGGGGCAAGGGCAATATATGTAACCTAAACATTTGTACTCCCATAATATGCTGAAATAAAAACAAAAAACAAAACAAAACAAAAACCTCTAGTTTCAGTGCACTAAATTTATGATGCCATGTGGAGCTGCCAAAGGACTTTAGAAAATAGACACATGATGTCCTAAGATAAACTCTTGTTTACAAAACCAACCCCATTTTGTATAAAATTCAACTATGTCCTTTGGTTTAAAACAACAGCGGCAGCAGCAGCAATAACTACTCAGCATTGCCCCCTTTTCCAGGCTAGGGAGCTGAGATCCATTTTACAATTGGCTGAGAATTTGTAATTTTATCCACTGCAAGTTGGACTTCAAATTCTATAACCAATTAAAGGTTTCATTAAGCTTCATGTCCCATGAATTTGATTCCATATCTATTTCTTACTTTCCTGCCAACTATAGCAACCTTTAAATATTTCCCTACCATAAAATTGTGCATTGCGTAGTAATTCCCAAAAAAAGCCAAATTTAAACTTGGTCAGTTAGTTTTTTTCTCTCTCTTTTTAATCAATAACATTTTCACCTTAGTAAAAATATTGAATTTCATTTGGGTCACACCACTAATACAAGGCCCCAAGACAGAAATTTTTCCTGGTATTTCTTAAGCAAATGTTGCCAGACTTCCTGAGATCCCTACTCATACAGAGTGGAATGAATTTTGTTTCTCATTGTGCAGTCTCAGGAGCCCTGGGGCATACAATTTTTATGTACTGGAAAACTTTAAGAGCTAGAAAGTATTGCTAAAGTAGAAGGCACTAGGCCTGGAGGAAAGAATTGTAACTTGGAAAAAGGACTAAATAAAATGTTTTCCTTTGCTGGGTATCTGAAGGGATTAGGATAGAAATACCAACACCATGGAAAAGGTACATACATCAACATAATACAGGGCAGATTAAAGAGAACACCTTGAGTTATTTGAGCTCTCAAGTGTCTTCTCAAGGGTCTTTATTGGAAGTCTTCTGTGAAAAAAACAAAACAGAAACAAAAACCTTACTCATACTCTTTGAAACAAACAACTTTACTGTGCTAAAAGATTATAGGCAAAGACTGTACAAGTCAATTTAGAAAGGAATTCAGAAATATAAATCACCACGGTCTCTGTCCTGCTTCTAATTAATGAATTAAAAAAACCCTGTAGAAAATCTATAGACTCTTACTATAAAGAATGTTCTGGAATAGCAGTTGTATCATAATAAATTATTAAATAAGAAAATATTATCTTTTCATAAATGTAAAATTTGAATATTTTAAACAAAGTAGAATACTGCCCTCTGAATAGCCATTGCAGCTGTTTTCCTCAGACTAAGGAGCCTATTGTTTTATAAACCAGATATGTCTGGAACTATCTACTTGGCTGAAAAGAAACAGATAGTCAATGAACGCTTCACCTCTAAAGCCAGCAAATCTGTATATTGATGATTCAGTAGTTCCATAATTCTTTGAATTGAGAACCTGTACATTTTTTTTCTCAAGTTAATAGATGTCTCTTCCTCCAGACTCAGAATTTTCCTAAAGCTCTTAAGAATTGAAAGATAAGCACATATACTTTATCAGTCAGACAAGTTGTAATTTTCAGATGATAATTTTCTATGATAATTAGCAACTTTCTCAGTTTTTCTATTTTGGGTCAGTCTTCTAAAAAAATGATGAGAGAGAGTTTGTATGGATTATATGTTAGTGTTCTTCTGTCTCTGACATTCCATGGTACGACCAAAAGGCCTCATTCCACAGAAACATGCACTCGAATTATTCATGTTGATCAAGAATTGGTCAGAGATATATCGTTCTCAAATTGAGATGCTTCATGAATGGACTGCTTGGGATTCAAGGAGAGTATATATTTGTCAATTTTCAGTTAACATTAACAGGAAAATCAAAAGTTGCCTGAAAAGAAGAAATGTTCCTAAGTCTATGACTTATAGTTGCTACCCTTAGTGATTAAAAGAAGTAGTAGTTTTGTTATAGACATTAGGCTAAATCTACAATTTTACTAATATAACCACTATTATGTTTTGTTGAAATTATAACTACATTTGAATTATTGATAAATAATTCCATGGATTGTAATCATTCATCACTTTCTCCATTTATATGAATGCTATTGTTCCAGATGTTTTCAGAATTCACAGCAAGAGTAGCCCAGACTTAAAAAGCTGCTAGCCAGGCATGGTATGTATTCTGTGAACCAGCACTGCACAGTTGGGCCGTAGGGTGCTTATTAACTTATACCCGATAATTTAGACACATAGAATACAACCAAAACTTTCATCTAGATTTGAATGAAAGTTAAGCTAATGGTTTTGCATAGCAATCTCAATAATAAATTATGTATTTGCGTTCCTGGTCTGATTTACCACATTTTCCAGTTTCAAGTAGAATAGAACTAAAATAATCTGCATAAATAGCAGGCTAACCCAAGAGAAAGCAATTATCCAGTGCCATGAATCTCATAACAAGGATTTCGCTGGCAAAGTGTTGCAAATCTCACTGATACAAGAGGACCTTGGGCTATAAGGGCTGACATTCATCAACCATCACCAAAAATAGAAGGAATGTTAAAATACCAGAAATACACACTGCAGAAATAGTAGAAGCTATGAGGTGTTTCTAATCTGTAAAATAACTCATCCTTATGGAGAGTAAATTAGTTAATCAGCTAATTAGTTAAACATCTCTTTTCCCATCACATCCATTCAAGCACACCTCCATTCTTTTTCCAGAAAATGTATTTCATTGTGTGTCTTTATATTACCTTTAAATGCTATTTTCACATAAATTCAATAGATTTGTCTAAGCTATTACTTAAACCTTTTTTAGGGTTCCCTCATACAAGAAAACAATATTTGATATGAAGAAATTTTTTTGCTATATTAAAGATCAGTAACCAACATACAGAGAACATCAAACATACTTTCAAACTTTCAAGGTGGAAAAGACATATTGATATATACATTATAAAAATAAAACAAACATATGTGTCATAAAAATAAAACTTGGAGCACTCTGAGAAAAACTACAAATATATGTCAACAAAAAGAAGCTAATATAATAATTGATTATTGTGAACTATAAGTAGTATATACTATATATATATTTAGTATAGATATATACTATAAAACTATATCTAAGTACCTAAATATTTTATATCTAAGTATTTAAGTATTTTATAACTTTTATATTTATTTTTAAAAAGGCATCTATATAAATGAATTACAAGCAGGGATTCTCTTATCCTGTTCTAGACCTGTTTCTCAAAAGTAAGCACTTTCATCTCTAGCTCTTTCTTCTGGAAAATATTTATTGAGTGCTAGTCCTCAATGCATCATTTT
Organism: Eulemur rufifrons; assembly: GCF_041146395.1. NCBI lineage: Eukaryota > Metazoa > Chordata > Mammalia > Primates > Lemuridae > Eulemur > Eulemur rufifrons. Next base: position 65,711,284 of record NC_090997.1, on the reverse strand, counting down.
ACTCATTGACTATCTTTTGCCATGACAAGTGAAAAGTTATCTCCTTTTTCTAGACCTCCAGCTCCCCTCCTCTCATATTGGTGGATATATATTTTTCTTGTGTTTTAGTTCCTTTTTAAAAATGTCCTTTTGTATCTGTAGGTGACGCATTAACTTCTTATTTCATGTTTCCTCAAGTACAGATGGTCCCTTTGATGTTCCCCCCTTGTAAAATATGGGCACAATCTCCTCCTGACCATTCTTTTTATAATTGTGTACAAATATTTCTCATTAAACAGCCAGAAGTGATTATGATTCCATCCCTTCTCTTGCCACTTTCTTTCTTCTGAGGTTTATAATTATTCCTTTTAATATACTATTTACAATAAATATATCCTCTATTTCTTTTATTTACCTATCTCATCAAGTATTTTATTTTTTCAGAGTCCTTCATTCAAGGCTCTGTGTTCTGCTTTGATCTCGATCAGTAACTCTGTACGCTACACTTCTTTCCTGTTTCCTGGATTTTATGTCTTTTCCTTTCCTTTGTTTTCCTTTGTCCTCTTTTTGCTTTATAAATTCTGTTTTGCTGCAAGGCATTGATATGGTTTGAAGAGGGGCCAGAGATTTTGCATTTCCAGGTGATGCAGACACTATTGTTCAGGGAAACACTTTGAGTAGCAGTTTCCTAGACTAGCACTGTCTAATAGAAATAGAATGCAAGCCAAATACATAATTTTAAAGCTTCTGGTAGCTATATTAAAAAAGTAAAAGGAAACATGTGAAATCATTTTAATAATATATTTCATCTAACCCAATATATCCAAACTAATAGCATTTTCAACATGTAATCAATATTTTTAAATTATTCAAAATATATTTTTATTCTTTTTTTGGACTAAATCTTCAAAATCTGGTACATATTTACACTTTACAGCATGTTGCAATCTGGACTTGCCACATTTCAAATGTTCAACAGCCACATGTGACAAAACACCACTGCATTGAATAGTACAACCCCAGAGACTCTCCCACATGTGTGTACCAGGACACACGCAGGAAAATGTTCACAGTGATGCTGTTAGAAGTAGCAAAACCAATGGAAAAACCTAAATGCCTATGAACAGGAGAGTAAATAAACAAATCAAGATAGGTAAACTGTGCAGGATTGAAACTACAACTCCATAAAACAACAGGAGTGAATTTAATAGTATAAAATGGAGTAAAAAAAAAGTGAGTTGCATAAAACTACACTTATTATGCTACCATTTTATGAAGCTCAAAGACATGCAAAAGCCAAACATTATATTTTTGGAATATATACATATATGATAAAACTTAAAAAAAAACTAAAAACTAAAGTAAGAGAGTGACAAAAGCGAAGCTTGTGTCTGTGGTTCCCTGGCTGGGCTGAGGTAGAGAAGGAGGATGGTGGAAGACAGAGGAATGGGAGGGGAGGGGCACACAGGTAGCTGAGAGTTGTTGGTAATACGCTGGTTCTTGGGTGAGTGGTGCAGTCAGGGTGTTGTATTTTATACAATTATACTTCAAACTTTTTACCTTACTATCTTAGCTGAAGTTCCCCCAGAAAAATAGAGCCAGAGACAAGGGCTGGCATGCAGGTAGTTTAATTTGGGAAGTGGTTCCGGGGAAGAGTATTGGGCTTTGGGGGAGTGGGAAATAGGGAAGAAGGGAAAGCCAATAGTTATTGACAGCAGCTAGGGATCAAATCTTCCAGGACCTTTATGGAACCAAATGGAATATACTTTGAAATTTTGGCTCATGGGAAGAGAGATGTGTTCATCACTAGATCCCGTCTCCACTGGGCAAGGTTGCCCCAGGGGGCATTAACTCTCCACTTACAGGCTGGGCAGGAATGAGCTCTAGGCCTGAGCCACTACCACAGCCCTCCCAGGCAGTGGCTTCAGGGAACCCTCATCCCAAGGTAAGAAGCTGAGGCAAGAGGGTTTTGGCAGGAAGGACTGGAAAAAAATAAAAGTCCTAGAAAATAGGAGATGGGAGACCAGAACTGCCCGATATACCTACCTGCATGTTACATATATTCTTGTGTATGTATTAAACCTATTTTAAAAGATTAAAAAAAAGGAAAAAGTTGCATATTACTTTTTTTCCCCCTCAGATAAAATCATTTCATGAATATTTAATACTTAATGGATATCATAGCACCTCTAACATGGCCTAAAAGACCTCCCATGACCTGACTCTGGTGACTTCTCCAACCTCATTTTCTAACATTCTCCTTGTTCTTTATAGCAACCTAGAAACATTGCCTCTGCATGTTCTTGGAACTCACCAACTTCTAGAACTCACCTCAAGGTTGTGGCTGTTTCCCCTGTCCGGGGCACTCTTCCCCACGGCTCACCCCATTCCACCGTGGCCTGTGCTTATCCATAATTTATCCAAACTGTCTTTCCTTACCACTCTGGCTGCACATGAACACTGCCACCCTGCCCATACTTGGGTCACTACTAGACTATTTTGCCATTTTTCTTTCCATGGTATTTATTAATACCCAGCATTACATTACAGAATTATTTTTTGCTGTCTGTCTCTCCCACCAAAATGAAAGCTAGATGAGGATAGGAGTACTCCCTATTTGGTTCATACCTTGATGCCAAGGGCCTAAAATAGAACCTAACAACTAATGAGTGCTCAGTGAATAGTTTTTGAATGCCCTCTTCTTTTTCATTATTAAAAATTCATAACCCTAGCTAGTTCTCTGTATTCATTTCAAATTCATGTAGGTACTGGGACTGCACTCATTCAGTTTTATAAAATTTTTATTTTCTATCTGAATCACATTTGACAGAATCAATCAAAATTTAACAAAATATCACTTGCACCCTTTTAAGAACTCAAATCCAGAATAAGTACAGCCTCTTGGTAAATAGCTGTGACTTTTATAGAACCTAAGCTGACATTTAAGCTTTAATGAAACCTGAAATGGGACCAATTCACATGGCTTGAGGCCTGAGTGCTTTGCACAGTAACTGCAAGTGTTAAGTGGTCATCAGGACTTCCAGGCAACACTTGGCTTCCCCGGAAAGAACATTTAGGTGTAAAGAGTCACAGATGAGTGGTTATGGGATTACTGAGCTGACGTCATCTATGTCTTTGTGAATCAAAACTGTGGGAAGGAGAAGAATGATCCACAGTTTAAATAAAATTAATAGAATACTAATATTTGTATATATTACTTAATTTAGCCCTGGGCTGTTATACTGTTTCAGTTCCCATTTAGCAGTTTGCATACTCTTTGGAGTTGTTTTTTCCCTAACAGTACATTTAAAACTAATTCAAAATGCTTTTCATATAGAAGCATTTTTTTGGTATATAATTGACATAGTCTTGCTCATGGGGCACACTGGAATCACAGACACGGTCAGTGGGGAGGACCAACAAATTTGACAAAGATGATTTTTACACCAGGAAACTGCGACTCTGAGAAGTGGAAGACTAAGGAAGCTTTAGTGTTGGAACCCAGGGCACCTATCCAGGTTCCCTTGGGGCTGAGTTAATATCTATAGAGTCTCATCTTTGGTCGGGTACAAATTATGGGTCTCTAAGAAGAAACGATGGAAAGGCTCTGCTTTAAAGGCAGCAATGACACCTCATTCATGGTTGGGTCCCTACCCATTAGGACCTAATAAGAATATGCTAATTGACCTAATTAAATACTCAATAGTAATGATCAATTAGTTGCTAAAAGAAAAGTAAGAACACAAATTTAGTTTTTGTAGCTCAAAAAACTTTTTTTGAAAATTCCTTTAAAAAATATTGCAGTTTGTGCAGGGTCTTTTATCCATAGTCTTAGACAAAAAATATCACTATTTATCCTCAAACTAAAGAATGAAAACAGAAACAAAGATAAAAGAAATACTAATTTTTGTGTGTGTGCAAAACAAAATACTTCCTCTTTTGAAGTACTATAAAGTTATTAAGTTATTAAGTATGAAATGTCTGAATTCCTTAAGTACTAAGTTTGATGATTGCTATCTGACATTTCATTTACACTTCTATTTTAATTGTGAAGGTACATCCTCAGTCTTTCAAATGCATGTTTTAGAGCAATTTTTGTGAAACCATGGATAAGTAAAAAATTCGAGTTATTTTGAATACGAGCTCTATAGTGAAACTAATCATTCTTCTCCTTCCCACAGTTCAAGCGTAGACAGCTTCAAATATCAAGGAAATGTTTGGGAAGGATGTGGCTAGTGAACACACAATATGTGGGTGGTTTGAGAAGTTCTGTTCTGGTGATTTTAATCTTGAAAACGAGCCATGTGGGTGACCTGAGACCAAGGTGGATAATGAGCTGATGGAAGAGATGGAAGAGAATCCATCTCAACCTATGCATGAATTAGCAGTAAGGTTTGACATTACTATTCCAACAATAGTGGACCATTTGAAACAAATCATTAAGGTAAAGAAGCTGTATAGATGGGTTCTGCATGAATTAAATGAGTGTCAGAATAGATACCATCTCAAAGCTTGCCTTTCTTTGCTGTCATGACAAAAAGGTGAACCATTTCTACACCATATTGTTATGCATGATGAAAAATGGGTTCTTTTTGAGAATCACAAGCATTCGGCACAATGGTTGGATAAAGATAAAGTGCTGAAACACAGTCCAAAACCAAATATTCATCAAAAAAAAAGGCTAACGGTGTCTGTTTGGTGGTCCAGCATTGGTATTATCCACTACAGCTTCATGAAACCTGGTCAGTCGATTACAGCTGATGTCTGCTGCAACCAATTGAATGAAATGATGAGGATGCTTGTGATTAAGCAGCCGGGATTGGTCAATAGAGACAGACCAATCCTCTTGCAAGAAAATTCTGGACCACATGTCACACAAACAATGCTGCTCACACTATACAGGCTAGACTTGTAAACTCTCTGTCATCCACCATATTCACCAGAATTTGCACCAACTGACTACTGCTTCTTCCACACTTTGGACCATTTCTTGCAAGGAAAAATATTCAATTCTCAACAAGCTGTGGAAAATACTTTTTGTGATTTCATAGCCACTTGCTCTCCAGGCTTCTTCATTGTTGGCATAAACAAGCTACCATTAAGATGGTAAAACTTTGTTGATAGCTTAAGTACATACTTTGATTAATTGTATTGCTTTTTATTTGAGATATAATAAACTACAGTTTTGATTCAAAATTGGACATTTCATATTTAATGACCTAAATACATATAAGTGTGCATGTGTACACACTTGCATGCTTTTGCTTGTATATATAATAGAAAATCTCTTGGTAAATTTAGCAAAATGATAAAACACATAAAGAGCCTGAATCCTGAAACATAATTTGAAGGTAGAAATTTCTCTACCACTATTTTTCTACCATATCATTTTCTAATGAATCATTTTGCTTTTGTGTTTTTTTTCCATATCTGTGGATTCAAGGAATCAATACACGTAAGTTACTCCAGAGAGAGCCTATTTAAAATGACACTTGCTTTCTCAAGAGGACTTACTAATTAGAATGTCTGTATCTACATAGATAAAAGAAAAAAAAATACTGGAGTCTTTCTAAGTGTTAATGTAATTTTCATCAAAGATTACAAGGTAGAACTTAAGAGGACTAGTAAAATTTTAGATTTTAAGCATTTTTAGCTTGTTACTGTGTAGAGTTGTGTTATGAAGGTACACAATTCTCATTTCCTTTGCTATTCCACGCCAAGTATTTTGGCTGTACTATCCTCAAATATCAATTTAGAAAAACACGTCTGTCAGCAGCTCATTATCCCATCAATTTAAGCTACTATATCATAAATCTGTTAAAAACTGCAGATGGCCTCAAAGATTGTGTTGACTGTATAGAAATTATGCTGCATGCTTTCTAAATGTATAGCAAAATAAGAAGCTTTTCCTAGGCCAAGACTCTCTATCCTTTTCAACAAAAACCAGGAAAATGTTTGGATTATCATTCAAATGCTCTCCATCAGTCTTTTAGGAAACAGCATGCTTTACAAGAATTTCAGGAAAAGATCTCCATAAAATGACAAAATACTTTTAGGATACCCTCAACCTCTGAGAGCTATCTCCTTACTATATAACCCTAGATAGAGTTAGCATACACAGATAATAATAATTCAAAAACTTATATTTCCATGGTGATGGCAATGTTTTAAAAATTATTTACTTTATTGACTCACCTAATGCAGAAAAGACATTTCAAAGCAATAAATGGCAAATATTTATTTGAGTAGATATCAAAAAGGTGCTAATGTAATTCTACTGTAAATCAAGGTAACAAGCAATGTAGCATCTATTAATCATGTTTTATCAGCTTTCAGAATATTTACTACTATGCCTTACATGTCTTTGCACAATTAAAGTTTTAAGAATTATGTATTTTTCCCTTCAGATACTTGCCCTGTAGACTTGGTCTAATCATCCACATTGTTCATTTTAATAAATAGTATAATAAATCATATGAATAGTATAAAGTATGATATTTAAATATTAAGATTATCTTTTTATTTTAATATATTTTAGGGGGTACAAGTGCAGTATTGTTACATGGATATACTGTATAGCAGTGAGGTCTGGGCTTTTAGTATTAACTATCACCCAAAGAGTATACATTGTAGCTAATAGGTAATTTTTTATCCCTTACACCCTCCCAACCTTCCCCTTTTTGAATCTTCAATGTCTATTATTTCATACTGTATGACCATGTATAGCCATAGATTAGCTCCCACTTATAAGTAAGAGCATGCAGTATTTGGTTTTCCATTCCTGAGTTATTTCACTTAGGATAATAGCCCCTAGATCCATCCAGGTTTTTGCAAAAGACATTATTCATTCTTTTTTATGCCTGAGTTGTGTTCCATGATATGTGTGTGTGTGTGTGTGTGTGTGTATATACCCCATATTTTCTTCATCCACTCATCAGTTAACACTTAGGTTGATTCCATATCTTTCCTATTATGAACTGTGCTGGAATAAGTGTACAAGTGCAGGTATCTGTTTGATATAACGATTTCTTTTCCTTTGTGTAGATATCCATTAGTGGGATTGATGGATCGAATGGTATATCTACTTTTAGTTCTTTGAGAAATCACCATACTATTTTCCATGGAGGTTGTACTAATTTACATTCTTACCAAAAGTGTATAAACATTCCCTTTTCACTTCATCCACACTAACGTCTATTGTTTTTTGACTTTTTAATAATGGCCATTCTGACTAGAGTAGAATGGTATGTCATTATGGTTTTAATTTGTATTTCTCTCATGATTAGTGATGCTAAGTATTTTTTCATGTTTTTTGGCCATTTGTATAACTGCTTTTAAAAAATATCAATTCATGTCATTTGCCCACTTTTATTGGGGTTGTTTTTTTCTTGTTGAATTGTTTGAGTTTCTTGCAGATTCTGGATATTAGTCCTTTTTGGATATATAGTTTGTGAATATATTCTCCCATTCTGTAAGTTGTCTGTTTACTCTGTTGATTATTTCTTTTAATGTGCAGAAACTTTTTATCTTAATTAAGTCACATTTATTTTTATTTTTGTTACAATGTCCATAAAAATTGTATTTCTGTGGTATCACCTGTAATGTCTCTGTTTTGATTTCTGAGTGAGCCTATTTGAATCTTTCCTTTTCTATTCCCAGTTAATTTAGCTAGTGATCTATCAATTTTGTTTACCATTTCAAAGAACCAACTTTTCATTTTGTTGATTCTTTCTTTATTTCAATTTCATTTAATTCTGCTCTGATCTTTGTTATTTCTTTTTTTCTGGGTTTGGATTTAGTTTGTTCTATTTTTTCTAGCTCCTTGAAGTATGATAATAGGTTGTTATTTTGTGATATTTTTGTCTTTTTTATGTAGGTGTTTAGTGCTATGAACTTCCCTCTTAGGTTTGCTTTTGCTGTATCTCAGAGATTTTTGGTATTATGTCTCACATTTGTTGTTCAATTCTATAAATCTTTTGATTTCCAACTTGATTTCATCATTGACCAAAAGATTGTTCAGCAGCAGATTGTTTGATTTCTATGTGTTTGTGTAGTTTTGAGAGTTCCTTTTGGAAGTGATTTCTAGTTTTATTCCACTGTGCACTAAGAAAATGCATGGCATGATTTCAATTTTTTTAAATTTTGCTGAGACTTGTTTTGTGGCCTAACATATGACCTAGCTTGTTAAATGTTCCATGTATTGATGAGAAGAATGTTTATTCTGCAAATTTGGGGTAGAATGTTCTGTAAATGTCTGTTAAGTCCATTTGTTCTAGAGTCCCATTTAAGCCAGTGGTTTTTTGTTGATTTTCTGCCTCAATGATTTGCCTAGTTCTCTCACTGGAGTATTGAAGCCCCTAGCTATTATGATATTGCTATGTATTCTTTTCCTTAAGTCTAGTAGCATTTTTTTTATGAATTTGGGACCTCCTGTGTTGCGTGCATATATATTTAGGATTGTTACATCTTCTTGTTGATTTAATCCCTTTATCATTATATAATGACCATTTTTGTCTTTTTTACTGTTGTTTTAAAGTCTATTTTATCTGACATAAGAATAGCTACTCCCACTTACTTTTGGTTTCCATTTGTGTGGAATATTTTTTTCATCCCTTTAAGGTCTATAAGAGTCTTTATGAGTTAAATGGGTTTCTTGAAGATAGTATATATTTGGGATTATTTTTTATCCATTCCTCCAACCTATATCTTTTAAGTGGGAATTTAGACCATTCAAATTCATTATTAATATTGATAGGTGAGATACTGTTCTAGCCATCATGTTGATTGCTGTCTAGCTGTTTTATTTTTTTCCCTGTGTTCTGGTCCCTGAGTGGCAGTGGGGTGCACAGTACCAAGTCATGGGGTACATGAGAGTACCTGGTCTCCCTGCTCCCTCTCCAGCAGGTGTGACAGGGAGGCAGATGCAGTAGAGCCAACTCCTGTGTAGACAGGGTGCTCTGGGGCTAATAGCTCAGAATGGTGTCAGTTGCAGCAACCCAGGATTGGAAACCAGTGGGATCCTGCTGTGCCTGCTCACTGGTGAAATGCTGCTGGACAGTCTCCAAGCAGCTCCCTGCATCAGTCCAGAGGTCTGCAGTGGTGGAGGGGACTCTTACAGCTTGGATTGCAGTGTCCACAGCGTGTGGAGCCCCAGGTTCTCTGTTCTGTCCCCTCCCCACATGTAGGTGCCTTCCCCAGGTACCTCTGATTCTGCTGAGGGAGTCACCTCACTTCCCTCTCCTTCACTTTGGGCGTTTCCAGTCACTTCTCTGATGATTCACAATGCTCTAAGACAATCCATCCATAGGCGAACATCTATTTGCAACTATCAATCCTCTCCTTGAGAGTGGTGTGTGCAGACTGTTTCCAGGCTGCCATCTTGTCCATCTCCTCCTGTCTCCTGTGTTAGTGTCTCTACTTCTCCCTGCATTTTGAATGTTGATGCAATCCAGAAGTTTGCCTTGAGACATTTTTCTTCTTACTTCTTGTGATTATTCTGAATGATTTCATCCTCTTCCATGACTTACTGTATTTCTTGATATAAATGATCCTTAGAGCTCATTCCAGCCCAGAGTCAGAGGATGTGAAATAATACATTAGTGGGAACAGGAGACTTGAGCTCTAGTCCTGTCTCTACCAGTTATTAGCTATGTGTTATAGGGAAAGTGACAGAAGCCTTTTAGTCCTCAGTGCTTTTAACACATTTTTTAACGTGTAAAAGCAGGTGATGAGACAAATGATTGCCTTGGTTCTTCCAGCTCCATCCAGGCCTTTTGAAGGGCAAAATAAAATATGAAATGTCCAATTCTCAATCAAAAGTTCAGTTTATTATTTCTCAAACAAGAAGCAGTAAAATTAATCAAAGTACTTGCCAAAGCTATAAACACAATTTTGCCATCTTAACGATAGCTTGTTTATGTCCGTGGTGAAGACTGGAAACTATCGAGAGAATAAAATACAGTGGAAATATACGAGACCCTTGATGATGGACTGAAATGTGATTGTATGTAACAAAAATAATTAGTGATTTTAAAAAACTGTCCATCGCCTAAAGAAAAAGGGCTACTATCATAAATAAGATGGAAAAAATAAATTTTGAATGAAAACAGAGACCTCTATACAGAGAAAAAAATACGATGAGAATTTTTCTGTTTGTAGTGATCTGGAGTGAATTTTCTAGTCAGGGAAGTTGCATTTGTTTATTTTTACCAAGAGTAAGGCCTAATATGTTATCCCAGAAGAAAGTTCTCCTTTCAAAAATACACAGTATAAGCTCTATATGTTAAGAATTCTGTTACAAACACTGAAGGGACTTTAAGAGTTCCAAAATAAAACTATAAACATGCATCTTATCACTGTAAGTCAAAACTAAAGTACAAGACCGACAATCAGGAGAGGACATTGAATGCCAATATCTAATTATTTTCACCTCTGATTCATGTTCTCAAATTAACTTATTCTTATGCCCACTAAGGAATCTTACGCCTATCACTTGCTCCTTATGCAAATCCCTTTTATTGTTTCCATAATAATTAGGCTGGTGCTGCTATAATTTGAAACAATGGCTTCAGGGAGTCTTATTTTTCACATTAGTTATACATAGGAATTCTTTGAGACACCTGGACCATGCTATCCTTGATTTTTCTAAGGCCCAAGCTGAATTATGAAAGCAAGAAAGTAATTATTCCATGTATGGCAAACTAAAGACACTTATAACCCCTTTGCCACAATATTCCCTGAGGGTTGCTGTAAACACATTAATCATTCTTCCAGGAACTGAATTTATATTCTAGTTTGCATGAGGAAAGCATTTTATGTTTCAAGACATCATACTTAATTATGATCTTTTAACAGGTATCTTTCCTTTTTTTGGAAGAAGAATTTAAAACTGTTAAATAATGTGATCTAGCTTCTTAAAATTTGCAATAATTTGGGAAAATTAAAGAAAAAGTCTCATAACTACTTTTGTAGATTTTAGTTATTTTTCTAAAATACAAATCAGAAAGATGAATTGGAGCCATTCTCTCAATGACAACCTCTGATAGATTCCCATAACTAATACCATTTATTATAGCAAAATTTAATATTATTATTGTAAAGTTACTAATATAATTACAATACTTATTAATTATTGATTTATATATACAATTAGCAATTTGTCAAATATACAATTAATGAGTATAATTATAAAACTCTTGGAGAGGAGCATAATTTGTGCCTACACATAGTGTTGAAAGTTACATATAAGTTTAATTAGAAGTTTGTCCCTACGACAAATTCAGAATATGTACAATCCTCACATATCCATTTATACACTGTATTATGTTTTAAAAATGCTGTGTGGTTAATATTACTCCTTATAGAAATTCTCATAGTTTTTAAAATATTAAATAAATAAATGCTCAGTAGCAGATATAATTTATATGTATTATCTCGCTATCATAATATGTGTGTCAGAATTTATGAACTAAGAGGCATGGCTTAAACCTAATCACATCACATGTTTGTTCATTTAGTCTCTGGCATAAATGTGTGATCATGTATAAAACTGAGTTGATCCTTAGGGAAAGGTACATTAGTGTTTATACATATGAAGTTAGATGGCTGCGTGGATGGGAGGGAGATGGCTAACTTAGCTACTAGTGATATGATATAAGTCTGAACCTCTTCTCTGTAGTCAAGGCAAGGTGAGAGAGGGAAGGCAGAAAATCTTGGGGTGTAGCTATGGCAGTCATTGAATCTGAAATTGTTGTGTATGGAAAGGTAAGTCAGCCTGTGATGATGAGCTGGGTATGGTCTGGGTTGGGTCCACAATGTCCTGTGTATTCAAAGTAGAGAGGAAAGGGCAGGGCCTGCAACTGGGGTCATTCATGTTTCTGAGTCTTTGTAATAGCCTGAATGGCTAATGTATCCAGTCAATCTATCAATGAGTCCAGTAAAGTCAGTCAGTCTTCTTCAGATAGCCAGGATGTCAGTCGGACCTCTGGCTGCACTGTGGACACCAGAAGAATCTAAGTCTACTTTTTTCCTGCACTTGGCCCTTCTGTGGACCTTCCAAACCATAGCCTGGACCCCATTGATGTGGGCCCAGGAGAAATCTGTGCCAGCCCCTTTCTCTGCCTACTCCCGGCCTACTGTTCCCCCATAGCTCTGCACTGAGTTTTTCCTATAACCAAGGGACACTTAACTGTTAAAGCTCTAGGCTTTGTGTTCTGAAGGCCAGTGAGAGGTGTCCTCGCTGGCTAATTATTTGTCAGTGTGGGCTTCAAAGTTAGACAGCCTGTGGGAAAACCCTGTTATGCCACTAACTGGTTAGGGAATTTTGGAGTAGGTCACATGACATTTGTAAGCCTCAGTTAACTTATCTTCAAAATGAAGAAATTAATATTATCTGTTTCATAGGATGGTAAATAATTAAATGATAGCATAAATGATGTCTAGCTCCATGCTTGGCAGTGAATAAGCAATGAAAGAAGACATTTGTCCTTTTTTCTTCTTTTATCTCTCAACATAAAATATTGTTTTTCCAACAGTCAGCTGAGGGGGTTATCCGGTGATTGCACATTCATACCAAGACTGAGAACATGAAAACTACTCCAAGATGAACTTGGGAAATAAGGAAAATCACGTTTTTGAAAACCCATTTAACTATCTCAATCTCTTTCTCAAGTTTACCTACATCATTTCCTGTACCGCCCTCTGTACGGCATCTACTCAGAGACCTCCACCCTTCTTCCTCACTCGACTCTTCCACACCACTCTTTTCTGCCTTTCACCTCTTCCCTACCTTGTTAATTCCTTCTTCACTGTAAAATCATCACTGACATTTCAGGAAGAGTTGGGCTCTTTAATTTGTGCTGCCAGATTATTTTGTATACACATTTTTTTTCAGTACTCCTCATATAAACATTATTTAATACTTCTTTTATAACTTTAAGGAGACATCAGACTAATGGCTGGTTTTTATGTTTTAATTCTCAGATATATAAACATCTTCCTTTGAACAAGGAAAAACCAACATTAATATAAATTTTCAAAAACATTTTTTAAAAGTTGAATATATTCTCATCTCACTCTGGATTAACACAAATTATTTTTTGGACTGGTACCAATTTGCCTGATTGCAAGATAAATACTTTACATGCAGTCTTATGATTCTTTTAATTCAGCTAGCTTTTCTATTTATCTTTCTGTGCTTGGGCAGTATGACCTGCACGTCTTGAGTTGATGATGACAGGGTTTATGATGACAATAAACAATAATAAATACAGTCTTTTGACTTTTTAAAATGCAGTTACATTAATCAAAATATTCTTCTTTAATTCTTTCTTGGTTCTTTTCAGGGCCTTCTGGTATGTAAGTAGCAAATTCATTCTTTAAATGCTACCTATAAACCCTTTGAGGATTTTCTATTGAACCTGGCTAAAAGTTGAATGGATCTATACAGTAAATATTGGTCAATATAGTAGGCTGCTCTTTAGCATATTGTGAGAGGAATTGGAGAAAATAATGATTACCTTTAAGGGAAATATTCCTTTCATATGTTTATATTTTTCCTTTTTGTGGTTTCTCCACTTGTACCTAATCTGGTAGCATTTTTAAGTGAATCACTTTCATCAAACCTCCCCAAAATATTCAGCATTTCACCAAAAGAAATTTTCAAAGCATATATTGTAGATTTTATGATACATAATTAATGCATGATTATAAAATCAAGAAAACTGTCATGACCAGGTTGGAGAACAAATATAACTGATGCTTGGTAAATACAATAAGTAAGAGAAAACAGATGTAGGGATGAAGGTCAGTTACCAGCACTCAGTGTCCATGGGCATCACTCAGCTACGTTTTGTATAGGGAATAGAGAGCTTTACTGATGACTGAGGATATGTTAACCATACTTACCTAGGGTGAAAACACCTGTTTGAGCTAAACACATTTACTCATATAATTCTTATAAGACTATATGAATAGTTCACATACACTGAGTTTAGATGTGTCACAAAAATTAGTCCAGATCATTCTGTTAGATGGACAAGTCCAAATTAGAATGGAGCATGACAACTCTCTGATTGGATCTGACACGAGAGGAGGAGAGATGGTCGAGTGGAGCAGGCCTTGGAGAGGTCTGGATTTGAATACCAGTGTCACTGGCACAGGTCAGGCCATGGCTCTGAGCCACTGGTGTAAAGTGAGGGGGTCACATCTGTCCTCCTAACACACGATTCAAAAAGATGATGAATGTAGAAATCTTATAAAAGCTGAAAAGTGCAACAAAAATATGTGATTTATTACAGTTTATATATTGTATTTAATCCATAGGAAAACTGGCTTTTAAAATGGAAAAGGCCACTGATGGTTTTCAATTGTATTTAGTTGTCAAAGTCTTGTGTCAAAAATGAAGCCCCAATATCCACAGTAGATAATACAAAAAAGACAACACCAATTTGATCTGCCAGAGAAAAGTCTGGAGTCTTACTTCCAGAGACGTTCTCTCATCCTGTCAGGCAGCCCTTAGGCATCTTCATTCACTCCTAAGACTCCACAAGACACAGTTTGACACCGGATCCAGGCTACCACTCACATTTTGCAAATACAAAGGCTCAGGACCAGAAAGGTCCAGCAACTGATCAATAGAGACTTAGGCAAATGGAAAGTCTTGGGCTTCACTGTCAGCAATTCCTACGTTTGGCACTTTCCTCACATAATGCCTTCTAATAAAGAGTCTACTTAACACGTTACTGTATTTGCTGGTTCACTGAAATGTTACTGCCAGCATGGGAACAGATGAGGAAAGCAGTATGCGTGGTCAAAATATAGCACACACACCGATAGCACTGCGCAGAAGGCCAGCTATGTCAAGATGTAGGTTATTCATTCACTACACAGTTCTTACCATCTACCATGTGCCAGTACTATAAATATGCTGCTCAATTGTGTTTTTTAAAAATAAACCAAATTTGTTTATATCATATGTCGAGATCATGAAATTTCTAATATCTCCCCTGAAAATTTTTGGGTAGTAGAGATGAAGGACATAATTTCTATCTATTTTCACAGATAGCATTGTGTAATTCCAGATACTAAAGCAGTCTCAATCATTGTCTCTCTCTCTCTGTCTCTCTTTCACACACAGATACACACATAGACAAAAACACCCAAGGCGAAGAAAGAAAATTACATAAGGTAAAAATCTTTCTCAAAATATCATATTATACTCTGTTGCATCAGTCCTGGACAGTTAACAAGTAGGACTCTCAAACTAGAAAAGATTATCACATGCCCAATAACATAGTATGTTTTCATTTTTCATGTTAGTGGATTTCAGTGTGAAACATGTCACTTAATGTTTATGTTTATTTAAATGCTTATTTAACTTAATAAATTAGATTAAAAGCATCCAAATACTTACTATAGTAAGAGCCAAATTAGGAATAAATATTTTAAAATTATCTGTAAAACTGTTCAACTTTGCTCAAAGAATATAGTTGGTTCATTTTCGAATGTGGGAAAAGTTTATTTGAGTAAAATAAAAGGATCCCTAAGGGATTAGAACTTAAATATGCCCAGAAATAATACTTTAGGAAAAAGGGGCATATTTTTAACCCAGTGGGAGAAACTGGAATTAAATTTATGTTGTAAAAATACAAACAAAGGATAGAATCCAATGTGGTTAACTAGTATGTAACTGTAGAAAAATAAATTAGCAAAGGAACTTTAAAACACAAACAATGTGGTAAAGGGAACAATTTTGAGATACAAAAATAAGCAAAAACTAAATGGAAAGGGACAATTAAGAAACAAATGAAAATAAACAATATTAAAATCAATTAAAATTTTGCCAATGATTAAAAATGAGTTTGACAGTATGTCAACACTTACAATCTTTAGCAAACTTTGTTTAACGAATATACTTGTCCATTATAATTAGGTGTTTTTACTGATGAAGAACTCCATTTTGAATATTTCCTTTTATTCATAACTTAAATAATGACAACTTCCTCCCTAATACTTGACCTAATTAAAGCTCCTGTTCAGAAGCCTGCTTCCAACCTCTCAGGCAGTCACATCAAATAGGTACCATTCAATGATAATGCTTTTTTCTTCACATAACTTTGTCCTGGAATTTCTCAGCTTGACTAATTTTTACCCTTCTCTATTTTTCTTTGCTTTCTCCAGGATTTACTTTCTTTACATTTAGGATGGTGACACTCTGCTGGAATATGTGTCCCATCCTGTTTTTCTTTCTCTTTTCTTCCAAATCGAAATAGAGAAACAGACCTGACTTGGCACAGTTAGACATGTCACACAAGAGGGTATAATTGAATCACTTCTTTCAAGCAGTAATATGTCCCAGATATCAGCTGTGATTATTTAAGTCAATAGTCATGCGTCACTTAACGACAGGGATACGTCCGTCCTGAGAGATGCATCATTAGGCCATTTCGTCGTGGTATGAACATCATAGACTATACTTACACAAATGTAGGTGGTACGGCCTACTACACATCTAGGCTATATGGTAGAGCCTGTTGCTCCTGGGCTTCAGACCCATACAGCACGTTACTGTACTGAATACTGAAGGCAGTTGAAAAACAATGGTATTTATGTATTTTGACATGTCTAAACATAGAAAAAGTACAATAAAAATATGATATTATAATTTTATGGGACCACGGTCATATATGTCATTCAACATTGACTGAAATGTCATCATGCAATGTATGACTATTTAAGACTCATCTTGAGCTAATAAAGTATTAATTTCTCATCCTGATAATTTAATGGTGCACTAACTTGGGACCAGTTAGAATGCATTATATCATATTCTTCTGTGAAAATGTTTTTCTAAAATATGTTTTGTGAGTTTAGGATAGATTAGAAATTCCTTTATTAATTAATTCTCTATTAACCAATATTTATGGAGAACTTACCTCTCAATTACAGTGCTGTGCATGACACAAAGATGAATCAGACACTTTATCAAGGAATATAAATGTGTGTTCTCACAACTCTATTGCAAAATAGACAAATCCACATTTTATAAAGCAGACTTAGTTAAAGAGCTATGAAAGGATCTTTGCTCCCTATTCATGAGTTTTCTCCCACTTGTACTATCCTCATTTGGCTGAGGCCTGTGTCTCCTGTACTGCTGGTGGATTCTCTTCACAATGTCCCTTAGACAATGAAAAATTTACTGAATTGGCAGTCTTCCAGCTTCTTTCTCCCGGGGGCATTAGTAGGAGAAAGAGAGAAAGAGAGAAAGAGAGGAAAATTAAAAATTCTACTCTTATTTTTAGCCAGTGACCTCTGTTCTCTGAGACCATGGAAATGCATAACCCTAAACTGCTAATTGGCCTTATTCCCTTATGTTATTCCTGGGAAGAAATGTTCTACCCTTTCATAATAAAACAAAAGCTCATATCTCACGCACTTTCTAACCATTACAGTTCCAGTATGTGAAGGTTCATATATTAACTGAATATAATATAGGTATGATTTGGATTTTCATTCTTCACATATTGACTTTTGTTTTGTTTTGTTTTGTTTTACAATTAGAACAGCAGTAGAAATATTCTGGGTATCACTCCTTATGGCCAGGCCTAGGGTGAGATGAGTGAGGAACTTGTCTTGGACACAAAATTAAAGACGACACTGAAAAACTCACTTATCAAGATAAAGAACATATAGGGCAATTTTTATAAAAATGCATATTAAAAATTAACTTATAAAATCTATAATAAATAAAATATTACAATTTTAAATAATGACAGATCCATGTCACTGATTTTTCCTTTTGCCTCAACCTATGGTTCAGCGTGTCACTGGCATCTTCTCTGAACCTTCAGTATCAATGACCAATGTTGAATTGGTCATTCATTCAAGGTTCACTTGTTGAATTAATAAGAGATAGACCAGTGGTGATACAGTTAATCAGGTAAGTTTTGCCAACTTGATTTTAAACTACTTTTCCTTGAAATGACATAATTGACAAATTATTTTAATCGCATGTAGAATTCACCATAATCACTCTTTGATATCTTTCTCAACTTGCAGTTATCATTTTGTTGTTTTTCTCCTCTTGAGGTCTTCTTCTTTATACAAACTATGTCTGACTTTTTGGGAGGACTATTTTCATGTTTTGTAACAGACTTTTAATTGCTTTATTGTTACATTTTTGCTGCCTTAATTCCTCTCCAGAACTTTGTAAAATCAGTAAGAAGGCATGGGACATGATAGATTAAAATTTTAAGGCCCTGAATATAAACCTAAATTTAAATTTCTTTTAGAGAGGATTTACTATCATTTCTGAAATGAATTCTCTTTATCACAATGAATAATGTTGAACATTAATTTGTTTGTTCATTTGTCTCTTTTTCAAAATGAATGATTGAAGCTTAATAGTGAGAGAGACGTACTCCCAGTAGAGTATACTTGATAGCACTTATAATGCTAAACATTTCAGTTGCCTTCACTCTCCTTTAAAATTCTGAATGAATCTACAGCATCTAGATCTAAAACCAGGATCAAATATCATACTACTTCAGGTGGAAAGTAGAACCTTACTTACTTTCCTGGGATAAAATTTCCATTCTGCCCTCCTGTCCTTTGTGCTATTGTTATCGTGCATTTTACTTTTATGTATGCTGTAAACCCAAAATGCATTATTACTATTTTTGTTTTAGATACATAATTTTGTTTTAGAGTACTTAAAAATAATAAAAATGCCTATTATGATTATCTTTACTTTAGCCATTTCCAGAGATCTTCATTTCTTTATTTATACAGTAAGTTCTCATTTAACATCATTCATAGCTTCTTGGAAACTGTGACTTTCTGTAAGATGACGTATAATAAAACCAATTTTTTCTCATCAGCATTATAATGAAACAACGTTGAACTAAACAATGTTATGCCAGAACTGTTGTACATCATTTCACTTAAAGTTGTGGTTTCCAAGAACATATCCACAACATTAAATGAAGACTTCCTGTACTTAAGTTTCTGTCTGATATTGCTTCTGCCTACAGAACTCAGTTTGAAAATTTTTGCACAGTTGTTCTGTTGGTAATAATCTTGGTTTTTGTTTATCTGGAAATGGCTTCATTTTTCCTTAATTTTGACAAATATTTTCTCTGCTCATAGAACTCTGTGTTCACAGTTTTTTTGTTTTGTTTTGTTTCTTTTCAGCAATTTAAAGATGTCACTCCACAGACTTATTTTCACAGTGTCTGACAAGAGTCTGCTATAATTCCTACCTTTGTTCTTCTGTAAGTAATGTAGCACCACGGCTAGAGACCACCACAGCTAGAGACCACTAGTCTCCCAAGAAGACTCCTCTAGTATCACCTCTTGGCACTTAGCATGCCTACATAGCTTTGAATTCATTCAAAAGAAATAAATAGGAAAAAAGGCATTAAACATGGTATCTACAAATTTTTTTTTTTCAAAAAAAAAGAAAGAAAGAAAGAAAAAATATATGAAGCATGCAAAGGATAGATGAGAAGTCAGGATATTTTGATAGCATATTTCAGGACAGAGAAAATTTTGGATAACAACTTCTTTGAACTTTGTAGAAAATTAAAGGAAACATAGACAACATAAAAGACAGAAATGAAGGACATTTTGCTCTTAAATGCTGCAGGTCTTTCCAAG
Organism: Eulemur rufifrons; assembly: GCF_041146395.1. Classification (NCBI taxonomy): domain Eukaryota; kingdom Metazoa; phylum Chordata; class Mammalia; order Primates; family Lemuridae; genus Eulemur; species Eulemur rufifrons. The sequence continues at coordinate 65,691,649 of NC_090997.1, read as the reverse complement.
TCAGGAAAGGGAATATGAACATAGCAACTCTGGTATCTCAAATGACTTTCAAATACCTTAATCCTTTGCCATTTCATTCCTTTTTTCCTTTTTTATTTTTTTAAGACAGAGTCTTGCTCTGTTGTCCTGGCTAGAGTGCCATGGTGTCAGCCTAGCTCACTGCAAACTCAAACTCCTGGGCTCAAACCATCCTCCTGCCTCAGCCTCCCAAGTAGCTGGAACTACAGGTGTGCACAACCATGCTCTGCTAATTTTTTCTATTTTTAGTTGCCCAGCTAAGTTTTTGTATCTTTAGTAGAGACAGGGTCTCGCTCTTACTCAGGTTGGTCTCAAACACTGATCCTCCCGCCTCGGCCTCCCAGAGTGCTAGGATTACAAGCGTGAGCTACTGCCCCCAGCCCTTTTGCCACTTCAAATTAGGAAATATTGGAGGTCCAGAAACAATTCTACTCTTTTATAGTTGATTTATTTTTAACAAAAATTCCAAGAACATGCACTGGGGAAAGTATATATAGTCTCTTCAATAAGTGATATTAGCAAAACTGGATATTCACATGTAGAGAATGAAATTAGATTCTTATCTCATACCACATACAAAAAATCAATTCAAAATGAATTAAAGAATTTAAAATAACACCTGACATTGTAATACTGCTAGAATAAAATAGAAAAAACTCCATGACATTGGTTTGGGCAATAATTTTCTGGATATGATACTAAAAGCATAGGCAACAAAAGTAAAAACCAAAAAATGGGATTACATTAAACTAAAAAGCTTCCACACAGTAAAAGAAACACACAGCAGAATAAAGAGGCACCTATGGAATAGGAGAAAGTATTTGCAAATCTTACATCTGATAAGGGCTTAGTATCCAAAATATATAAGGAACTCAACTCAACAGTAAAAATTAAATAAACAAATAAATAACCAAATTAAAAAATGGGCAAATGACCTGAATAGACATTTCTCAAAAGAAGACATACATAAATGGATAAGTTTATAAAAAATTATCACTAATTATCGGGGTAATGTAAATTAAAGTCACAGTGAGATATCACTTCACATCTGTTAAGATGTCCATTATCAAAAAGACAAGAGATAACAAACGTTGGTGAGAATGTGGAAAAGAAGGAACTCTTGTACATAGTTGGTGGTAATATAAATTGGTACAGCCAACATAGACAACAGTATGAAAATTCTACAAAAAATTAAAAATAGAAGTACCATATAATCCAGCAATTCCATTTCTGGGTATATATCCAAAGGAAATGAAATCAGTATGTTGAAGAAATATCTGCATTCCCATGTTCATTGCAATCTTATTTACAATAGTCAAGGCATAGAATCAACCTAAGTGTCCATCAACAGATGAATGGATAAACAAATTGTATTATATATAAACAATGGAATACCATTCAGTCTTAAAAAAGAAGGAAATCCTGCTATTTGTGATGACATGGATGACCCTGGAGGACATTAAGTTAAATGAAGTAATCCAGGTACAGGCAAACAAATACTGCATGATCTCATATGTGAAATTTAAAAATGTTGGACTCATAGATACAGACAGTAGAATTGTGGTTACCAGGTGCTGGGGTTCTGGGGGATTTGGAGATATTGGTCAAAGGGTACAAAATTTCAGCTAGATGGAAGGAATAATCTTAAAGATCTCTTATATAACATGGTTAAGAACAATGTATTGTATACTTAAAAATTACCGTAAGAGTAGATTTTAAGTGTTCCCACCACAACAACATAAGTATGTGAGGTAATGCTTATATTAAGTAGCCCTATTTAGCCATTCCAATGTATAGATATTTCAACATCATGCTGTACACCATAAATATATATGAGTTTTATGTGTCAATTTAAAAAATAAATAGAAACAAAAATGAAAATAAATAAATTATGGACGAATTTGCCAGCACTTGCTCTACATAACTTCACTTAGCATTCCAGTGCTCTCTCAGGAAATGAAGTTATATCCCCATTCCAGTTGCAGAATTTCATACAAATTCCACACTCTCCGGCAGAAATTCCTTTGTGTACAAATTATTTGGCACAGTTTCCTAATTTTGAGACTAGTGAAGTTTCTGCCTTACTTTCTAATTTCTCCCTGATCATTTCAGTCAGATTCTGGAAGAGAAATTGTAAGCCCCTTTGCTCTTTGCTGCTGTATTTCTTAGAAATGTATGTGACAGATAAAATTAAAAAAACAAAAATAAAACACACCAGAAAGTCATTTCCATTTAAAAGAAACCACCACCACTAACAACAACAAACAGAAAGACTGATATATTTTGTAAGGCTTAGAAACTGTGGTCACTGAAATAATCAAGATCAGTTAATATCTCTCTTGCAGTTTGACTTTTATTTTTAAATTTTATGTATTTATTAATATTAAGATGACATTTTAATTATGAAAATTAGAATTATAGGTTAGTGAGAAGAATAAAATAAAATTACCAGGAATCTCACTCCTCGGGGCTAATCATTGTTAGAGTGGTGCCTTTAAACTTTTTTACTGACTTTTAATCTGTCACACCCCTTTCCCCAAATTAACAGTACATTGTGAATACTTTTCCTAGATACATTAGGTTTCTTAAGGGTACCATGACATTATGTCACATCCATTATTGTGATGGAAGATATTTTCTAATTATTTGCTGTAGCTATATCTTGTTTTCTTGATTCTATATTAAGCTCCCTGAAATAGGATTTATTATAGTATAATTTTGTCATCCCTAAATTAATAGTACAGTGCTTTGTAGAAGCCATTTGTTAAATAAGGATCTGATTGTTTGGACTGGAAGACAAGCAGCTACTTTTTAGACTATTATTTAAACCAAGTAGGTCCTAATCACATGGACTAGTTATACCTGTATGAGAAATCAAAATTATCTTTTAGGATGCCTAACTGCCCACTATTACAATTAACTCTATTATTTAAGAATATTGCATCTCCAGAAGCCCATATTAAATAGATAAAACAGAAGTTCAGGTCAACATATGTACCTGTCGTAAAAGCAATATTCCCAGATGACCCTTTATAAAAGTAATATCAATTTATAAACTCTAAAGTAATACATGAAGCCAACTGTCTTCCATAACCTTACCAATAGTGGAGATAATAACATCTTCTATATTACGGAGGAGTAATAATTGAATCTCATGAATTGTTTTAATTTGTGTTTTTCTGATCACAAATGAAATATTTTCTGACTATGAAGAACCCATTCAATTCTTGTGCTATTTTTGAGGTGTTTATTTTCATATTAATTATTAATTTTTTAGTATATGAAGGGTAAATCTTTATATTTAAACACATACATGTGTTTCCAGCTTTGGTGTCATCCTATGGAAGTCATTCTATATCCTACAATTACAAAATCATCACCTAATTTTTCTTAGCATATTTTAGTCTTTAATATACATTTTATATCTTTAATAAACAAATTCATGAGGAATGTATTCTGTGTAATGAATTTATAATGTATAATATTGGGATATAACTATCTGTATTGAAGACTGGTTATTTTCAAGTGGGTTGATTGTTTTACTGAATGCTCATCCTTTTGTCAGTTATTTGAAATATATTTTTATCATATACTAAATTCAGACTCAGTATTCTACCCTATTGTTCTACATCTACTCCTACAATAATACCATACTTTAGTAAATGTAGCTTTGTAATACACTCTTAATTGAAAACTCCTTGATATAATAGCAGATTCATTTGTAAGAAATGATACAGAAAGATCCCATGTACCCTTTATCAGTTTTCTCCCAATAATAACATCTTGTAAAACTATAGTCCATTATCACAACTAAGATACAGAAATCAATACAGTCCACAAATCTTATTCAGATTTTCTCAGTTTTACTTGTACTCATTAATATGGCTATATGTGTTAATTTAGTCCTATACAATTTTATCACATGTATGGGTTTGTGTCTCCATCAGCACCATCAAGATACAGAATAGTTTCATCACCACAAGGATTCCTTATGCTACCCTTTTATACGCATACTTACCTTCCTACTCCCTTCCCGTCACCTTCCTACTCCCCGTCGATCCTTAACTTTTGTCAACCATTATTCTGTTCTCCATTTCTAAAATTCTGGTAAAGATGCAGAGAAACTGGATCACTTATTTATTGCTGGAGATTTCCTTTTATTATTTCACTTGGTATTTCTTATATAGAGAAAAGCCACTGATTTTTGTACATTTATCTTATAAAAATTTATATATTTTTTACACATCAAATATGCTATTTTTGTTGCTTCGTCTCATGATTATTAAGCCCCTAAGTTTACATATGAGTTGCATACGTAATCTTTTGGAAGATTAGATTTTGTAACACTTTTAAAATTAAAAGGCTATCTAACCATGAATATGGTGCTTGAATTGCCATTCAAATTTGATATAAACTAAAAGAAATTATTCAAGGAGAGTTGCTTCCAAAAAATACTGAACTAGATAATCTGAGAGGCTTTTCTGTAGCAAGATAATTACATGCTAGATAATTATAAGAAACATACTTTGTAATGCAATGCTGAAAATAAGGAAAATCTTCAAGGCAATCAGAGAGTAAACATGAAATCACAGTTATCCTGGGGACAAATGGTGTATCAGCTCTAGTGCTTGGAGACCCAACTAACCCTGGGACTGCCTCAGACTGGGTAATGTAATCCTGAGGCTTATTGTTAAACCAAAATCTTCAAAGTTCATCAGTGTTGTCCAGGTGCAGTAATACTCTTTGGCTCCCAATGAAAGCAAACACAGTTTCTCTTTGCAAAAAAAAAAAAAGCATCCTTCATCTGGGCTCCCAGGAAACCCACAGATTAAGTTCAGACAAATATAAACTCAAAAAATGAAAACTCAAAGAAATAACAAATATCATGATTGCATGACAGGTATAGGGATAAATAATTAATTTGAGCTCTAGGACTTCAGATATTATAATTATTAGATAAATAATAGAACATAGTAAATATTAAGGAAATAGATGCACTTAAAAAATAAACAAGAATTTAAAAACTAACAACATATAATAGAAGAAAAAGAACCAGATAGAAATTTTTAAAATAAATACTATACATATTATAAAAAATGCAATGGAAATTTCAAACATCAGAGAAAATTGATGAACTGGAAGACACATAGGAATAAAATATTCTATGTATAATAAATAAATAAGGAAATAGAAATTATAAAAGAGATTAAGAAACAAAAATGAGTACCATTATTATATATTATAAGAAGGTTTATCATGAATCTACTCAGGATGCTTTCAGAGAATGGGGAAGCAATGTTTGAAGATCGGGAATGGATGAAATTTCATTTTCACAATATCAGAGGAAGAAAGCCTAACTCAAATCGAGAAAGATAAAAAGAATTCCACCCCTAGACATAGTGAAATTGCAAGTTGAAATCCCCAAATCAGCCAGGGAGAAAAAAAAATTACCTACAAAGAAACAGCAATTAGACTGGCAGCTAACATCTCACCAATAACAATAGAAGCCAGAAAACATTGAAATAATATCTGAAAAAAAGAAATAGATAACTTTCAACTAGCATTGTGTACCCAGGTAAACAATCTTTCAAGATCAAGGGTGAAATGAAATCATGATAACTTAAAACACACACACATACAAAAAAAAAAAAAAAAAAAACTAAGTGAGGCTAAGTGAGGCGGCCGTCAGCATAACTGTAAGCAGATATACTTCAGAGAGAAACAAATTGACCCAGGAATGAAAAACAATGATCTGAGAAGAAAATGTGAGTAGAGAAATTGGATAACATAGATAAATCTAAGTAAACATTGCCTATACAAAATATTATTGATGTATACTCTCTGAGCTTGTGAAAATATACAACCAAAATGTTAGACAATAATGGCAAATGAGTCAGGACAAAAGTGATTTTTATTGAGAGAGAGAGAAAGAGAGAGAGACAGAGAGAGATGGATAGAGACATACATTGAAAAGCATATTTATGATATGCCAGGCACAATCTGTACTGTATATATTTTTATTTAAATCTATATTTATATTTTCTAAGTTTAGTACACTGAAAGGGCCTAGAAATGAAGATTTCCCAGTAATAAAGGCCACAGCTAGTGCCCTGACTATGGTTTCTATATAGCATTCCAAATAAAATGAACCAAAACATTTTAGAGAAGTGTCTCATTTTGGAAATTATTCTACTTATCAATTATCCACTGAATATTTCTTCTCCTGAAGCGTCATCTCTCCCCACTCAGTGAATCTTTTTCCTTCATCTATAAAACAATGTTTTCTAGATGCTCCCAACTGGAATTCCAGTTCGGTGTCATTCCTTTAACCACAATACCAATTGCTTAAAGGAGTGCCTGATGAATAATAAAATTCTCAGAAGCATGCAACTCACTAGTTACTTCCATATCCTCAATTATACTCACTTCTTAATCTATTGCAATCTGATTTCTGAAGCAAACTCTTTGAAAAATTACCAACTTCTATAATCAAAGCTTTACAATCAAAGAATTAGAGGAACCACTTTTTTGCAAAGCTCATTGTACTACTTCTTGATATCTATCCAACATTTAATACTGTTCCTTGTAGTCCAAGGACATATCTTGGCTTTCATGGTACTAGGCTATCTTGTTTCATTTTATGACTAATAACTCTTCTGCTTTTGCATCCATCAGCTTTCTATCCTGTTACTTTATTTTTTATTTGTTTTTATTTGGATAACTTCACTACCTCCAAATAGCTCTTTCTTACATATTTGCTTTAGAATCAAAGAATTAGAGGGAACCCCAACTTTCATCAAATCTAAACCATCATTTTGTGCTTTAATCTGTATCTATAATGACTATAAAAGATTGCCCTGCCTTGGGCTTGCTAAACTTATAGAGCAGTTATGATATTCTGGATACTATATAGGTTAAGCACTCATTAAATACTCAAAATAGCCCTATGATGTAGATGCTTAATTTGCCCATTTTAGAGATGAGGAAACAGAAGCTTAGAGTTTATGTCGCTTATAATGTTCATATAGCTGTAAGAGCTGGACTTCGGCAGTGTGGCTCTGGCCACTGTAAATACTGCTTTGCTTGAAAATCTTCCTTTTGAGATTGCCCCTTCCATTTTCAGATAGTTTTTACTGCTAGACATTTATTTTTTATGTTGAACTTCATCCTCCTGTAGTTTCTACTGCTGGCACTACCTCTGCTGCTGGAACCATGAAGAGTATGGCTAATTATTCTTTTGTGTTACTGACTTTCAAGTATGTGAAGATAGCTATCACATCTTAGTGAATTCTCTTCTATTCTAGGTTAAATATTGTAAGAGCCTTCATCCAGTCACCACATCACTTGGCTTTAAATCACCTCACCATCCTGGCCACCTTCTTATGTACATGCTTCAATTTGTAATATTTTTCATAAATATCAATGCCCCTAATTGACTATATTTCATATGTGCTTTGGCCAACTAAGACGAACTTTACTGCTATCCCATCTGCCAAAAATACTCTTCCTTTAACTCATCTCCTCCTATTGGAATCTTTTACTAGTCCTTTAAATATCTGGTTTGCTTGTCAATGAAATCAATTCTGTGCCTAAAGCCAGAAATTTCCTCTAACATTTCTGATTCTTTTTATATAAATTTAAAGGATACGAGAGCAATTTTGTTATACGGATATATTGTATAGTGGTGAAGTCTGGACTTTTAGTGTATCCATCACCTGAATAATGTATATTCCATCCATTAAGTAATTTCTCATCATCCAACCCCCTTCCATCATCCCACCCTTCCAGTCTCCAATGTTTATCATTCCACACTCTATGTCCATGTGTACAAATTATTTAGCGCCCACTTATAAGTGAGAATCTGAGGTATTTGACTTTCTATTTCTGAGTTGTTTCACTTAAGATAATGGTCTTCAATTCTATCCATGTTGCTGCAAAAGACATGATTTCATTCTTTTTTATGACTGAAAGGTACACATACACATACACATACACATACACACACACCCACCACATTTTATTTATCCAATCATCTGTTGATGAACACTTAGTTTGATTTATATCTCTGCTATTGTGACTAGTGCTGTGATAAACATAAGAGTGCAGGTATCTTTTCGATTTAATGATTTCTTTTCTTTTGAGTAGATACCTAGGAGTAACTGCTCTGATTTCTATGAGCATTTCACATCTCTGTTGGTATTACCATGTTGTGCTTTGTATTGTCTTTGCTATTCACAGGTTTTGTCTCTCCTATTAATGACAAATTTTATGAGACGGAAGACTGAGTCTTTATTTTCTATTTCCCACAGTAACCAGAATACCAGGCTCTCTTATAAGAGCTCTTATATAATAGTCAGTTCTTAGTACAAACTGTGGATAGGGTTCTTCAGCAGTATGCCAAGTATCTGGCACAGGATAGAAACTTATGAAATGTTTAATCAGTTACAAAATAAAACTAATAGTTTTATATTCAGTATATTTAAGTGATGTAAATTTAATATTTGAAAAATTCTGTTTCTCATAATAGACATTATATGTTTTATTAAAACATATTCTCAGCCATTGCTAGATTTTCCCCCATGATATCTAATAACTATATCCTTAGAAAGGTCTGATTAACTGAAATATTCCCTTTATAATAGAATATTTTCTATTATATAAACACCACCTCAGGATTTCTGTTATTACATATAAAATCTAATAATTTTCACAAAGCCATTTGAAAAATCCTTTTCATGTCCAAAGAACCAAAGAAAACATATATATAGACATTCACTGTAGTATGAATAGCATTCAGTTATTATCACTTGCAAATAGAACCAGAAGGTAAAAAGAAAGCACTCCATCCTTTGGGATTTAGACTTCTGCCTTTAAAACAAATGACAGAATCAGAATCTTACTGTGCTGGTAAATTTTGTTGTAGTTCATATTTAAACAAAATAGGACATTTTCTCAACATTGACAGTGTAGTACCAGAAGAAAGTAAAACATGAAATTTAAAAGTTCCAATCACAATCTTTTTTGTTACATTCTTACTTAAAAATATTGACAACACAAAGTCCAAACATGGCACCATTTTCTTGCCTCCCTGTGTTTTTATGTGCTTTCTATTGTTATGTTCAAATAGTGCATACTTTGGAAGACCATATGATCATTCTTCAGCACAGTGTTTAGCAGTAATACATAATTAACTACATATTTTTGAGATCCCTAATGTTTACTTGGTTTACCAAAAGCCTTGGTAGAGCTAGAATTAAACCCATTTGGGAGAGTCTAGAAAGGGAGGTGTACACAGCAAACAACTCCAAAAAAAAAAAAAAAAAAATCCAGCTCTGGAGTTTAGCTTTTGCTTTGAAGCAAAGGTTACTCAAAGTCAGTGAAATTGAAGTAATGTGGTAATGACCTGAAAGCCCTGTGCTCTGAGCTTTCATGGGAGTATTAGCACATTTTGAGACTGCACACCCTGAAGTGTAAAAAGCCCCAGAAATGGAAGCCAGGAAATTTGCATATAGAGTGAAGATTCCATTGTCTGAGTGAAAGCCACTCTTGCTTTCCTTCAACCTGCATAACAATCAGTCCAGCCAACTGTTTACATGCTCTCCATTATGTTAGTGTTGGCTAGGGAATGGCTGTTGCAAAGAGATTTTCTTTCAGCTTACACTCTGGGGAACCGTGGGAGTTCACCAACTTGACATTTAGACAAGCCTGCCTTTGCTTTCCAAGAAACACGAGAGTGACCCATGGGCTGTTGAGATATATGTGACACTGAGCCAGGGTGTGTAGCCTGGACCCTAACTCATCAAGTGCAGTTTCCAAGTGAGGGGGAGGGCAAAACAAAACAGATAAGACTGGAAAAAAGAACAAAGTCAAAACCGTAGTATGTGAGTGTGCTATCTATGCTACATTTATTCCTTTGTAGACCAATGGGGCCTCACTGATTATTTCAAACAGACCTCTTTTCGAGACTCATCATTTTGTTATTAAAATCTACTTCTTGAGCTGTTGGGAGTGAGAGGATCTGTACTTTCAAAAACTAAAGGGAAGCAAATTTAGGAAATAGCATGCATGATTTCCATACTGTAAAAGATTGGCTTTAGTAAGTAGCACTGCTGTTATACAAAGTAGGACCTCTGGTTAACTCAACTGGTTATAACATGGATTCAGACACATCAGGATAAATTTCATTCTTCAAAATGTAATAACTAAATACAGGAAAGCTGCTCAAGCAGCACCCATGCAAATCTTCCCTTATTCCAACAATATGGAATTCATGTGATTTTTTTTTAAGATTTGAGTTTGTTAGGGTCTGCCAGGAGTAAGGCCCAACAGTATAGCATAAAATAATCTCAATAGGTCTGGGGTAATTAGTGATAATAATGAGTTTGATAATATCACATACCCCTAAAGAGTTTTGTTTGTTCACACTTGAAGACATGTCTTCTATTCTTACATTCCAAACAAATATAGTAGCTAAAGCGGAGTTTAACAGTTTAACAATTTGAAAAACGTGAATCTAAATATAAGAATATGCCGTGTATTATGCCGTGAAAATTTTACTCCTAAAAATGATATGGAAGCCCAAACTAGTAAATACATTGGACATTAAGAGTAAAAACCAAATTCTTTGACTAGGTAGGCAAAAAAGATCAAGTATTTATATGTTGAGAAAATTCAAGCTGTCCACAGATTTTGCCACAGTGACAGTAATCGCAAGAAGACAGAGGACCAACACCTGCAAGAACCTCAAAGGAGGTTATCTTAGTCTGTTCAAACTGCTATAATAGAGTACCATACTGGGTGGCTTATAAACAACAGAAATTTATTTCTCACAATTCTGGAGGCTGGAAAGTCCATGCTCAAGGTACCAGCAGATTCAGAGTCTGGTGAGGGCCCTCCTCTTGTTTCATAGATGGTGCCTTCTTGCTGTGTCCTCATACAGCAAAAGGAGCAGGGGAGATTTCTGAGGCACCGTTTAGGAGGGCACTAATCCCATTCATGAGGGCTCTACCCTCATAACCTAATCACCTCCTAAAGGCCTCATCTTCTAATACTATCACATTGAGGATTAAGTTTTAACATATGAATTTTGAGGGGACACAAGCAGTCAGTTTATGGCAGAAGTAGATGTGAAATTTGTATCTAATCAAGTTCTTATTCTAGCATAAAGGGAACTATTCCCATTGACAGTACACAGTTATATATATTTATACTCCAAATGTAGTAACGACATCCGAAAGAAAGTACAAGAGATACAAAGAGAAATAGAAACAAACTAGTATGGAAAAAAAAACATTAATTCACAACTCTCATTTTATTACATTTTGAATAAACAGTAAATAAAGATGTTGAAGACATTTAACATATTTAATGAAGTAACTTTCTGTGTATCTACCTATCTGACTGTCTAGCTATATATCTCACAAAATTTGCAGAAAAAATAGAAAACTGTCTCTAGAGTAAAAATGAAAACATAGACTGCTTTTAAAACATTCGCTAAAATTGCCTACATGCTAGGCCATAAAAGTAATCAATCAATTCACACTTCAAAAAATATATATATTTAATTAAAAATATGTATACAGATTTTACAAGACCCTGGGTGAACTGCATCCTCCCTCTTCCCGATAACTCTCTGCCGGTCGTCCCCAGTTCTTTTCTCTATTCCTCAGCGTAGCTGCCATGCTGCCATGTTCTTCAGAGCTATGTCCTACCCTTCCCTTTTCTTAGAATGTCCTACCCCAGATAACCATGTAACTTGCCTCCATCTTTCATTAAAGTTTTTACTCAAGTCATTTGAGTGAGGTTTTTCTTGGCCGTTAATATCTAAAATTTCAAAATTTAAAGTGTTGCCTTAACACCTTTTTGCCCTCCTCTCTGTTACTTTTCTCTTCAGTATTTGATTTTCTCCAGCATACTTCCATACAAACATACTTGCATTATAAGTCGTAATTGTTTTCTATCTCCTTCACCATGACATAAAGTCAAGGATCCTTGCCTGCTGTATTCACTTTTGTGTCTCTGGTTCCCCAGTGACTGAAACTTAATCAATGTTCAATGAGTATTTGTCAAATAAATTTCTGAAAGAATAACCACTTAGAAGAAATAATAATTAAAGATCACAGTTAAGATAATATGAAAAAGATTTAAAAACCTGGGAATAAACCAAATACGAAATAGCTAGAGCTACATTTAAAAATAAAGCACAGATAATAATTTTTCAAATCATTATTGAAGAACACAAGGCAGATTTGAACAAGTAGCGTTTGGTAAGCAGGATGACTATTATAAATATGTCAGTTCCCTCTAGGTAAAGTAATACATTTAATGCAATCCACCATAAAAATACTAGTAGGTTTTTATTGCTCTTTTATTGCTCTTGTTTTCTGACAGTATGATTCTGAAGTTTACATAGGAAAAAATAACAAGAGATTTTATCCAGTAATAATATGAAAGGAAGAGTAATGAGTACTGATAGCTCTATCAGATAGTAAAATATAAAGCATCAGTAATTGAAAGAGTGAGAAACTTTATTGGCCATTTAATTCTGGCATATGAATTGTTAAATCTTTAGAGTTGTTCTTTGTCATGTTTGTGCCTTATTCAGTAACTTTTCTTCCAAATTCATTATCTATCACCTAATATTTTGAGGCTTCCTTTTTTACATCGGGCAATTCATTCCATGTGGAATTTATTTTGGTATCAAGTACAAAAAAAAAGATATATGGTGATTTTTTCCTTCCAGAAATTTTGCCAATTTCTCTGCCACAATTTATCAGCTCACAAGTTGACTCATGTGCTTCTTTTGCATACATAACTTTCATATATATGTAATCACAGACATCTATATATCCATATCTACATATCTAATCTATATCTACACTGTCTTCTCTCAATACTCCCTCCCCAGGAGTCAACTTGCAAAGATATTTTTTTCTTCTGTTTTTTTATTCTTTTTTGGATGCTTCTTTTCTTTGAGCATACCAATATCATATGTTTTCACTTACTGTAGTTTTGTAATATTTTTAATATTTGTTTTCCTTTGGTTAGTCTTTCATTTATAAACTTTTGAATGTCCTAAACTGTTTATTATTCAGTATAAAATATAAAATCATTTTTACTAAGTTCCAGAAGACAATTCATTGGTATTTTGATGTGGAATTGTCATAAATCTGAAAATGAGATTGAGTAGTTGATGCCTTTTCTAATAACAATCTTTCAATCTAGAAATACAACATGTATTTCTGTTTATTTAAAGCTTCTTTTGTGTCTCAGAAATGTATTTGTGCTTTTATTACAGGTTCTACACATATCTTAATTTCTTCTTAGGTATTTTAAAAACTTGTTAACTTGTGGTATCTTAGTTTCAAATGTATCTTGTAACTACTCATTTTGACATTAGGATTTTAAAATATTTGGTCTTATATCAAAATTATCAATGATTTAATAATTCATTTTAATACTTTACAGTTATTCTTCAAATTTCTCTTTCATACTTTATTACAATGGCCAAAAGTTTTAGAAAAAAATATTTGAAATGATAATGATGTTACTCTTCTTCTGTTGTTCCTGAGGTTAAAAGAAATTTTTCTGTTTTCATGTAATTTGATTGATATTTTTATATCATACGAAATTATTATAAAACTGTTTATAATCTGCTAATTTTTTAACATTAAAATTAGGGTTTAAATTTAATCCATTAATTTTTCTATATTCTATTAACATGGTATGTAGTTTTCTTAATTGACTGACCGGTATAACATTATAGTTTATGATATTAAATCACTTTGCATTCTTGCATAAACCTACTTCGAGAGGATAATTTTTTAATAAACCATTGATTTTAATTACTTACTAAATACATATATAATCCATGTGTTTAATCAATATGTATTTATTAGTATTTATTTGGGGTTTTACATATATGTTCATAAGTGAAATCACTCTATATTATCTTATGATTATCTAGTATTAAAGTTATTCAAGTGTCATATTATATTTAGAGACTCTTTTAATTCTAAATGCAATAAATAGACAGGTGTCCATACACGTAAATCTTGAGAACAAAACTGTCACATAAAATGATCACTGAACACCATTCAGTATCAGCTATTTCTCAAACATGTTAGTATATTATTGCTATATTTAAATTTTATGATTACTAATTTTGTGTGTATCCAATATTTAGTTACAACAAAAGCTACAACAAGTTTTTTAGACTCCTACCCAAGTCCTTAAACATTTATAGTGCTTCAGAGAAATCATTTTATCTTCTAATTAATACACTTAACCAGTGATTTTCCCTAATAAATAATGCTTATAACTATGAACAGAATGTCAAAAAAGCCAATGTTTGTCAACTAGATTTTGGGCCTCAGGCAAAATGATGATAAACAGAAATAAAGTTGGGGCATATTACTTATCTTTTTTAATTAAAAAAAAATACTTGTGTATGTGTGTGTTCATGTATAAAATGAAAATTCTAGCTCCTTACCTCCATTTTTATACTGTTTATTAAAAAGTTGTATTTAGTGATTTATTTACACACATCTGACTAATGTTTGGCAAAAAATGATTATAGTGGGGGCTATGCATTTTTAGTTATCGTTCCGGAAATTTCCAAATGGGACATTTTGCTTAGTAAAATGGAGAAAGTGATTTTTGGTGTATGTCAACAAGTAAAACAAAAGGGGCTCCTAAAATAACAACGGACAGAAAAGTAGAATCTTTACTCGGTTGTTTCAGGGGAAAAATAGGGAATATCTCTTTAGTAGACTACATTGATGCTTTAAATATGTCTTCAGTTGTTCACACCCAAAAGGCATATTTTTGCTTTTCATTTTTCCCATTAGGTACTTGAACATATAAGAAGTGGTCCATTTCAGGATAGATTAAAGAAATAATGTTTTTTCACCTATGAAATCACTTGACATTTCCCTTGAAATAATTTATTAATATGTTAGTGTATGAATTTTCAATTTCTTTATAATAAATGGCTTCAAATCATAGTGGCTTAAAATAATTATTTCATTTCTCTATGATTTTCTGATGAGAAATTTGGGCTGAGCTCAGCTGAGCAGTTCCTCTATTGGTCTCATATGGGTTCACTTCTGTAGGCACAGTCATTTGATGGTACAGCTGGGACCAAATGGTGCAAGATGCCTCATTTGCATGCCTGGCAGTTGGTTATACTTGTCAGCTGGGCTATAGTAACTTAACAGGTGAACCTGAACTTCTTCACATGGTGGCATGAGTGTTCCCAGAGGCAAAGATTGGAAGCTATAAGGTCTCTTAAGGCTTAGAAATCACAAGGTAATTTCTGCCACTCTGAATTTAGAATGTCAACTAGATCCTTTTCAAACACTTTTCATTTGTGTATGGTGAGGGTCCTGTGTGTGTGTGTGTGTGTGTGTGTGTGTGTCTCTGTGCGCATGCACGCATGTGTGGTTTGTGATTTAGTTTAAAACTTGCCATAAAATAAAACAACAATTTTTTGTCAGTTTAAAAATCAAGAACTTACAGGTTGGACATAGGAGGGGAAGTAATTTGCTTTCATGAGATTAACATCAACAAGTGTGTTTATTTATTCACCTGACAGTAATGAGTAAATTGCCTGAATAGTCTTTATAGACAATTGTTTTTCTTGCTGATACCATTTCACTTCAATGTAGAATTATGTAGAAACGAGATACACTTCTCTTTTACAATTAGATTATGTATTGATCCAATGCCACCTAAGTAGAAAACAACTTCTTAAAATTAGTTAAAATGTTAGATGGTGATACCTAATTGCTTAGTCCATTCTGACCAATTAAAATTGCTTAAAATATATATAAATGATGGCAGAATTATATTATAGAATAATCAAGAACAGAAAGTAAGCCTGGCTGCAGGAAAAGTGAGAGGCTTACTGTACAAGACCTGAGGCCTTGCTTGGGTTTAATATATATTAACTTTCAGGTCAAAAGAGTGATCATAAATGTTAAGCTACTTGTTACACACTTTTTTCTTATATAGACTTAATATATGGTTGACCCTTGAACAAGGAGGGTTTAGACTGCCAGTGTCAACTTATACGCTGATTTCTTTCAAAAAATTCGATGAAAAATGCAGTATTCAAGGGATGCAAAACCAGCTTATATGGAGAGCCTGATTTTAGTATACACAAGTTTTGCAGAGCCCATTGGGAGACTTCAGTATGTGAGGATCTTGGTATCCACAGGTGGTTCTGGAACCAATTCCCAGCATATTCTGAGGGATGACTGTATAATCTACTCCTTTTTACCTAATTCCTTCACTTCTGACTCTCAGTGAGGTTAAGAATGTCTTGTCCAAAGCCACTTAGTTGGTAATGGAAGGGACTAAAATCCCAGATCCCCTAACTACCTAACTACCAGAGCAGTGTTTTTTTTTTTTTTTTTTTTCTCTCTTTCTCAATTATTCAGAACTTGTATTGAATGATTAACTATTTACCTGATTACCTTTTGGTCTAGTCTTCCCCCTTCATCTGGGCATTTGGCCACTCCCACCCTTCCCACTACCATTTTTGTTTGATGTGGAAATAACAGACATTGGGGGTATCCATGGCAGTCTAAAGAACTCTGTTTCTTGATAAACATTTTAATGGCATTATAAAAATTCATTTACTCTGTAGTATTAGCACAATTAGCCCTCTGATATTAAACATTTTTTATTAAAATGAAATGTTTCATTCAAGTCAATTAATTTTTAATTTTTGTAGCATCATTAAAATATTATCAAGGAAGAGAATTCTTTAAACTGTCATTTATACAACCTGTGATATGTTAAGTATTGGTTTATTAAAATAAAATGTTTTATATAATCCAAATAGCCAATTTCATTATTAAAAGTGTATATTTTCCACAGAAAACAATTTTCACATCAGATACATTAAGTAATTAATTCATTTACAAGTTTGCTCTTTATTGTATTTTACATAAATATTTTATTGTCATCATAGAAAAAGTATTTTTCAGAGGGTGTATATATATATTAGGGTAAACTGTATCAAATTGACATCTTGTAGTAATATTGGCAATTTCACATAATTTAATCTCATATACTTGTTGGTTGTATACTCCTGTCCATGATTTGAATGAGCTATTATTCTATGTACATTGATTTATAGTTGTTAAATTTTCCCCAATATACATAAATCATTAATTCCACAAATATAAATTGAAATTAATGAAGTAAAGATTTTAAAATGTCAAATTGCTAGATGTGCCTTTTGACAGAACTATGTAATTATTAAGTAATAAGAAAATTTATTCTTAAAAAATTCATTCTTAAAAAATTATTCAACTTCCCTGGATAATACAGCTTTGCTTTATCCCTAACTCGTTCTACAAAGGCAAGGAAGAAATACAACAACAACAAAAGAAAACTACAGACTAATATCCTTGAGGAACATAGATGCAAAAGTTCTCAACAAAATACCAAAAAATGGAACCCAACAGCACATCAAAAAAAAAAAAAAATTCACCACAATCAAATGGGTTTCATCCCAGGCATGCATGGATTCTGCAACATAAATGTGATTCATCATGTAAACAGAGATAAAAACAAAAACAATATGATCATCTCAATAGATGTGGGAAAAGAATTCAACAAAATCCAGCACCACTTCATAATAAAAAACTCTCAACAAACTAGGCATAGATGGGACATCAAAATAATAAAGGCCATATATGACAAACCCATTAGCCAACATCATACTGAGTGGGGAAAAGTTGAAAGCAATTCCCCTGAGAACTGGAACAAAACAAGAATGCCCGCTTTCATCATTTCTATTCAACATTAGTACTGGAAGTCCTAGCCAGAGCAATCAGGCAAGAGAAAGAAACAAAGGGCATCCAAATGGGAAAAGAAGAAGTCAGACTATTTCTGTCTGCCCTTAATATGATCTTATACCTAGAAAAACCTATGGACTCCTCCAAAATACTCCTAAAATTGACAAATGAAATCAGTAAAGTCTCAGGTTACAAAATCAACATACACAAATCAGTAGCATTTCTATACATCAATAATGACCAAGCTCTGAGAATCAAATCAAGGACTCTACTCATTTACAACAGGTATAAAAACATAAAACACCTGGAAATATACTTTACCAAGGAGCTGAAAGATCTCTTCATCTGGAGAACTACAAAACACTGATTAAAGAAATTGTAGATGACATAAACAAATGGAAAACATCCTATGCTCATGAATGGGAAGAATCAATATTGTTAAAATGACCATACTGCCCAAAATAATCTACAGATTCATTACTATTCCTATCAAAATATGAACATCATTTTCACAGAATTAAAGAAAATGCTGAATTTCACATGGAACCAAAAAAGGGCCTGATTGTCAATCCTATGTAAAAAGAACAAAGCTGGAGGCATCATATTACCTAACCTCAAACTATTCTAAAAAGGCTGTAGTAACCAAAACATCATGGTTCTGGTATAAAGATAGACATAGATCAATGAAACAGAATAGAGAACCGAGAAATAAAGCCATATATTTACAATGAACTGATCTTCAACAAATCAGACAAAAATACACAATGGGGAAAGGACACCCTATTCAATATATGGTGCTAGGATAATTGGGTAGCCACATGCAGAAGAATGAAACTCAATCCCTATCTCTCACCACATAAAAAAATTAACTCAATATTGAAGCCTTAAATGTAAGACCTGAAACCATAAAGATTCTAGAAGAAAAACTCTTCTGGACATTGGCCTAGGCAAAGAATTTGAGACTGAGACTCCAAAAACAAATGCAATGAAAACAAAAATAAATGTGATTTAATTAAACTAAAAAGCTTCTGCACAGCAAAAGAAACAATCAACAGAGTAAATAAATAACCTATAGAAGGGGAGAAAATATTTGCAAACTATATATCTGACAAAGGACTAATTAATATCCAGAATTCATAAGAAACTCTAATAGCTTAGCAAGAAAAAAAACAACTCCATTAAAAAGTGAGCAAACAACATGATCTTTTTTTTTAAAGAAGACATATAAATGGCCAGCAAACATGAAAAAATGCTCAACATCATTAATCATCAGAAAAATGCAAATTAAAATCACAATGAGATATGTCCTTACCCCTGTCAGTATGGCTATCATTAGAAAGTCAAAAAACAGTAGATGTTGGCACAAATGATTTTCTAATGATAGTTAAACCAAAACTATTGCCAAAGAATTTTTAAAGACAAAAGGCTTTTATTTTAATATAGTATTTCTTCTCAACATTGGGAATGATATTTCCCACTCAAAGAACATCCACTTGTTCAGTGCTGCAATAAAGTATCATGAAAACTAAAGTTATGACATAATATTTTGAGATTTTTAGCACCCCTAAATTCAGTTTGGAGAACATACATGTATATCCAAGAGTGTTATAGTTCCATTTTTTATTTGTGTTTCTTTGGTGTTCCTATAGTTCTATTTGATAGTGACTTTGGGTGGAGTTATCCCATAACAGTTTTTGGTTTGTTTTTAGGAAAATAAAGATATGATTTGTAGAAGCACCATTTGCTGAGTCACTGTCACCAGATTGTTTCTTCTTTTCTAAGGAATTGAGGTTTTTTTCAGCTTTTCCAATTATTATTACAAAGGGCCCTTAAAGTTCAATAGCATTTAGCAACCCAGTGGGTTACATGAGGATCTTCTTAAACAGAAGTTCCTGGAAAAATGTCGAGGTTATGGACAGAACTGCCTGGCAGAGAGAAGACCTCCTCTGAACCCCAATACTGAGTTTCAAATGTGAGTCTCCATTGTCACTGTGTACCTTGATGAGCCAGAGGTTACCAGTCTTAACTGCCTTACCTGCTACTGGTTAGGTTTCAAAAATTCTTCACTGAACTTTTAGGAACTCCTTAAGTTTCTGTTCAATAAATGTTAGCTACTCATTACCTTTATCTTATCATTAACCAGGCAATCTGCTAGGTACTGGGGATATTATGGCAAACAAAAAGGCATAGTTTCTGTCCTCATGGAAGAGAAAGAGTAATCAGTTATCCAGAATTAGGCATATGTGAGATAAAATTTACAAACTTTTAGTTTTTAGCTACCCATATGCAAGTTGGTGTGTGTAACTTCATCATAAAGAGATACTTTTGCGCAGATCTCAGTTTGTCCTTTGGAATTGAGACCATAGCCACCTAAGTTAAGCTTCCCTTCTCTTCCTCGTAGATAACATTCATTGATTATCATATTCTAAGTACCACTCAATATATATTATGCTAGATTTTTAAAATCATCACTGTAGTCCTGTGAAGCAAGTGGTATTATCTTCTTTTACAGATGAGGATACTGAGGCACAGAATATTTCAATGACTTTCCCAAGACCACAAAGCAGGCATTCTGATCATAGGCCATGCACACACAGGAGAAGGGAAAGTAATCAGGCAGCTCCTCACCATCACAGATATTGTGACACAGCCAAATTATTTTACTATGTATAAGAGCCAAAATTAGGAAATAACCCAAATCTCCAAAAATGAGGATAAAATATGGTCTAAATATACAAGGAAATACTATATAGCTATTAAGAGTCATTGAGTAGATATTTGTTTAATGATATGGAATAAAGTCATATGACATAGTTGAGAGATTTTAAAACAGATTCCAGAAGAGCAAGAAGATTGTTATCACATTTGTGTAAAATTGCATACATGTGTGTAATGTAGAAAGAAATACCTCAAACTATGTTCATTTAGAATGTTTACTTGAGGGTATTGAGATCTAATCTAAACTTCACATTTTTATTAGTAACTTTGTATAATATGTGATCTTATTTTTACGGTAATCAGTATCAATTTTATAAAAATAAATCTATGTAATAAATATGGAAAAGTTTAATGGAAAGTCAATTCTGAGTGTAGAAATCTAGGTCCTGGTCCTAACTTTGCATCTAGCTATTGGTATGACCTTAGGTAAATCACTTGAATTCTCTCTATCTCCGTTTTATCAAGTATAAGCATTAAAAATAAGAATGTAGTCAAATTTTCTAGAGGTTAGAATTCATTCATTCAGAAGGCACTGGGTTACCTATGTGTTCAGAATGGAGAAGGACCACCAGCCTGGATGGACTTATAAAACTGGGAAAAGAACCAGACTTGCCTCAAAAGCAATAATTTCTCCTCCTTCTCTTTCTCCTCTTTCTCCTTTTCTTTCTCGTTATGTTGACAGTGAACCTTGGCTACAGATAAACAGAATTCAACCACTGTGGCCAAAAGACAGGAACTTAATTGTGGTCAGACCGCCCACATCTGGTGTCCTCGTGGTAGAGTGCAGGGTTGGAAACTAAGTTGGAAGGAAGGATGAGACCAGAAAGAACGGCATAAACAGACCCGCATACCCGTGCACAAAGGACCAACTCTGGCCAGAAATCTTCGCAGTTGTTTGGAAAATAAAATGTCTAAATGAAAAGGGGCTTCAGTGAGTTAGATCAACAAAGGTCTCATTATCCAGAGATATGTCAGAAAAAGCTATTAGAGAATTACAACCAAATGCACTTTTCCTAAATATTCTAATAAATTCAGGAGTATTATCGAATTGTGCCTCCAAATCTTAAAAAAAAAAAAAGCCTCGATCTTGATGTCATTATTCATTAGTTTATTTAGTCATAATTTATTAAACATCTACTGCTTGTCAGGGACTATGCTAGGATGCAAAATGAGTAAATTGTGGCCCTCAGAGTAAGTAGTACATTAAGGAAGACACAGACACACACACACATAAATATAAAATACATACACACACAGAGATGTAATATGGTCATATATATGCAGATATTGCAATATAATGTGGTAAGTGCCAAGATGGTGCACAAGAATGCTGTATAGTCTGTAAGGATGGCCTCCATATCTCAAAGCCCTAGCAAGAGCAGAAAAAAAAAGTATTTTGTTTTACCAAAGAATAAGCAACCTTCCTCCAAAGTATTAGGAAGATTTACATACTCCTACAGGACAGATGCTTTCCCCATGCATTTCTGTTTACTAGAAAAAGTTTTATTAGCTATAATTGGATTCTCTTCAGTTGCAAAATGTCTAAACCCCAGATAATTCCCTAAACCCCAGTAAAGATTCATAGCTGAAGGTTAGAAACATCACTAATTCTCTACAAATATACATGCACAGTAGGATCTGCAAGAAAAATTCACTCCAGCTACTGTGGCTCAGTGACACATGTTCCCACCTACGTTAGTTTCCTAGGACTTCCAAACAAATTACCACAAACTGGGTGGCTGTAAACAGCAGAAATTTATTCTTTTCCAGTTCTGAAATCCAGATGTCTGAAATTAAACTGTCAGCAGGACCATGTTCCCTCCACAGGCCATACAGGAGATTCTGTGCCTTGTCTCTTCCAGCTTCTGGTGGTAGCCAGCGTTCTTCGGCTGGCCACTTAATTCCAATTTCTGCTTCTGTGGTCACATTGCCTCCTCCTCTTCTGTGTGTGTCTGTCTTCTGTGTTTCTTATAAGGACACTTGCCACTGGATTCAGGGCCTATCAGAATATCCATAGTAACTTCCTCATTTCGAGATCCTTTATTTAATTACATCTGCAAAGACTCTTTTGCTAAGTGAGGTAACACTGACAAGTTCCAGGGGGTAGGACTTGATACCAGGGGGTGGCCATTATTCAATTTACTATATCACCTGACTCAACCCCCTTTTAAACTTGAAATTGTCCTTTTGGTTTGTTCTTGAGCATCCGTGACACATTTTGCATAGAATTGTAGAATCTTCCAGTGAAAAGGAAAAGTCCTCTTTGAAAAGGTCAGAAGGGACTTTCCTCTTTGATATTAGAATATAAATTCCAAAAATTGGGGAATCAAGAAAAATTTTGAGGGAATGGAGACTTGAGAAGCCCTGCAACAATTTCAGAGAGACAGATACAGCCTGAGGAGCCTCCTGAGATTTCATGGGTAGTTCTGACAAGTGGAACACAATTTGTTTCTGCTAGAGTTAAGATATCAAATGAGTTTATTTTTCACTGTAGGCAGCAAATTATTTATTTACCAGATCATATCTCTAATTCCTAAATGAGTGTTTTGGTAAACATCCTAAATCTCATATTATACCCTTTCATACGTTAGGTCCTATGACAGTGGTGAATTGTTGAGAAACATTTTTGTAGAAACCAAAGAGTTCAGTTGACACCCTTAAGCGCATCCTCATAGAGCTCTAAAATAAACTTATTAAGTGACCATTATTCTCTGTTTATATTTAACACCTTTGTTACATCTTTGTTATCTACTGACAAACTTCCCTCAAATGTATGATAATCTAAACACAAGCATAATTATAATTTTAGAAATATAGTGACAGAAATGTTATACATTGCTTCTCATTGCCTTCTCTGGAAACTTGATTATGATTTAGCAACATCTCATAATACTAGGTCACTGGCTATGCTCAGTCACCTATAGCATTTAAATTAGCTCAACCATTTCTAGAAGCAAGAAGATTAAATCACACCCAGGAGTTATTTTAATACAGCATCAACAATTAAAGTCGCAGCTGAATCTAGTTTAACTACTGCTTAAGTCACCCAGTGGGTAATGGCAATAGATTGTAGGATCCCTAATATTTTTAGCCACATTCTTTGCTTGAATAGCCATCCACATTTGCTAAGGTAAAACTACTATGCTTCATTTAACTTTTCTAAAATAGATAATGCTTTTGAATCTACTGGAAACCCAGCAGCATTTGATATATTACCTTTTTAAATATAATATATACTACCTATCTGCAAAGCAATTTTGAAGTGATTTATTGTATTAAACATATTTAAGAAACAGAATCATTATTTCTTTTTAATAAGAAGAGTAAAAACAAACAGGAAGATTGATAGAGGAGACCTGGGATAAGATGATTACTGCAGAGAAGCTGTGTTTTGAGCTTCTTGACAAAAGGGCACATCTTGCTTTGTAATTAATAGTATGTAGTCAGTGCTGCTTCTTGTCAGCTTTCTTTCTCTTAGAAGACCCTGTCCTTGTGCCTCATATGACCCAGTTTTGGCTCTTCACAGTATCGTATCCCTCTAATAACAAAGATTGGGTCAAGAAATGGTCACATGACCCAAGTCAAATGACTCACAGCCCATCCTTGGAATTGTTACACTGGCACTGGCAAATGCCAGCACTGTTGTCCACTGAGTTGTTAAACTGGGGCTGCCAGAAGCATAGTCCACAAACACCTGGGGAAACTTGTTTGCTTTAGGATGATGAGATGTGAACAGGAAAAGAAAAGCCAATTTAAAAAGAAAAAAGAGAAAGAGAGAAACGAAGAGGAAGAGGGTGAGATAGAGTACTGGATAAGAGGTTCCATATCTCAGTCCCTTGGAGACTGGTTCTTGCATTGATCAAGCTATTGATTCTGTGAACTTCCTCAGTGTCCTCAGCTTACTTAAACCAATAAATTCCCTTTTGTGCTAATGTTACATCCATCATTTGCAAACAAACAAACAAAAAGCCCAAATTGGTTATATTGTTCTCATTTCTAAAAGAGAATTTGCTCAATTTTATCTGAGGAAGTATTTTCTCCCCTAGGATTGAATGCTAGAAGATACTGAGATATATTTCAAGGACATCCTTAGTAGGGACAAAAAAAACCTTTGAGGAAGCACTGGATAAAATGTAGTTTTGCATTTAAAAAAAGATTATTGGTTTAAATGAGAAATCATTTAGTTAAAATATCTTTTTATATTTCTTACAAAACTATAAAACTTTTCCAGTGTTTCCTCAATGTTTTACAAAATTTTTTTTAACCAATAAGGATCATTATCAAAGTGAAGATGCATCATCTTAAAAAAAAAAAAAAGCTATGTTGCTTCATGAGGTAGCTTAAAAAGGGGATAGAATTCAGAAAATTAGTAAACCAATCCCTTTCAAACATTAGCTACTCAAGTGAGATTTTGTTTGTTTTGGGGCCCTGGGGCTGGGAGAAGCACTGCTGATATTCTGTCATGAAGCTTTAGCAGTCACGCCTCCATCCTTTTCTTCAAGTTGACATCCCATCTTACTAGAGAAGTGATCCAAAGAGATGCATTCAGAGACGACCATTTTTTTTTCTTGAAAATTATGTTTGAATCCACTCAAGCTTTTCCAAAGATAATTAGTTGATGTTCTGACATAAAGTATGAGCAGTTTGGGTCCTAAAATATGAGCCCTGAGGATTGTCAGATTTTGATTAGGGCTACACTCTGAAAGACATACTAGAGAAACACTTTGAAAATATTCTTCAAAGAATGTTTATTACTTTACTCAACACCATAATGATCCATATTAAGATCCCACAGAAGCCTGAAGACCCACATGAATTACTTTAGAAAATATTGCCATTTGAATAGGGTTTAGGAAATTTATAAACTTCTCTTGTATGCTCAGAATATAACTATCTTAGGTAATTACGTTGATTATATATGTGAATTTTGACTATAGAATAATGAAGTCTATTTTAGAAGAATGGCTTATGGACTGAATCTTATTGACTTACAGACATGTATTTAGTCAAGTATTTCAATGTTGAGTGGTGCTCTTATGAATTCTCCCAATATTTTATATTTATAAATTTAGAGGACAATGTTTTCAAGTACAGATATTATTTTATGAAGTTTCAAATTATAACAAAAATCACCTTTTTATTGCATGCATCCAAAAATATCCTGGTCTTTGCATCATTACTAAAATATATCTAGCATACATATTGGCAACTGACACATTAGTATTGAAAGAGTGACTAATTTTACTAGTAACAACATTTATGCTCCATTGGGACCACAGACTCCTCATTGGAATGTTAAAAGAATATAAGGTGATATTCTGGTAATTCCCTTAAAAGCTTGGTTATGAGAAAAATTTCAGTTTATCTATCATTAATTCCTTTTAAACAAAGATGCAATTATTTCCTGATTGATTAGAGTAGGTGTGTTTCTCTTTCTTAAATATTCCATATCAAAGCCATTGTTCACAAATTTTTCATTAGTTAAACTGTTATTTTACTTTTCAAAAACTGACAATATCATGTACTTAGCCTTGTTATGGATCTATGTGTCATTACATCTCACCAGGACACTGAAAATTCTTCCTTGTGGTTTATGTTTGACCAAACAAGTTTTCTTTTCCTCTATTAGAAAATAGTCATGTTAGAGTTTATAACTGTAAATTCACAATAAATTAACACCACATAGACATTTAAATCATGGCATATATTTAGTTTAGGTTTGTAACAAATTTTTATATCATAAGCACAGTCAGACTTTTTACTGATCTATATAGGTAATAGGTTATTTGTATGTAGAATTTTTCACCTTGGTAAAATATATTGGTTGTTTAAATTCTCTTTTTTAATTGATGTCTATTTGATTGCATGCCATTTTTAAGTCATGCTGACATGCCTTGATATAATACTATTTAGGATCATTTGTCATAAATTTAGTAAGCACTGGTTTTTATCTAACAAAGCTCCTATCCAAGGCACAAATTAGCTATTAGTTTTAAGTTGCCTGATCAAAAAAACAATAGTTCCTAAAAGCCTCCCTTAAAATAATGAAATCCATGTACTCATGCAAACGACATGGGAAAAATGCATTCATGAACAATTTCTTACTTCAGTGTACCATCATTATAATGATGCACTCCATTTCTCTGGCTGATAATGTTCTTCAAGATAACTTTACAACTCAATATTTTCTAAGTAAAACTTTTTTACTTTGTGATGTCTGAATTCTTTCTGACAAAAATTAAGTCTATGACTAAAAGACATAAATTTCTAACCTCTCTCTTCTGTGTGTTTGTGTATATGTGTGTATATGTGTCTGGGTGTGTGAAACTTTTGATAGCTATAGATTAGAATAATTTTTAAAAGCTAGAAATGAGTCAATCATAAAGTTTGGTACTAAGGAGCTGAAAACAAAACAGGGAAAATAAGAATTTGAATAAATTACATGCAATAAGAATTTATATAAATTGCATGCAACAACATAGTAGGAATAATGGGATGTGAGTAGAGAGATAAGAAAGGAAATCCATTAGGCAATTCCAAAACAAGAAAATTAAGAAAATAATAGTGTCAGCCTCTTGAAGATCAATTAAAGAATGGGAACTGAGCCAATATTAGAAAGGGAAGAATGGTACTATAATCTTCATTTGAAAGTGATGGCAATGGGCCATTTATCCTGTTGGTTTTACCTTGGGCTGGTGCCCAGACTGGACAATTAATAAAATATTCTTGTCACAGTATTGGCAACTTTATCTTGCTCCTGTTAACAAAGTGTCATTAACAACTATGTGCACAGATATATCTATATACTAAGTTTAAGTAAAGTGAATACACAATCAAAAGAGCAATGCAGTTGTAAGAAACAAATCAGCATATGACAGAGACCAATCTCTGCCCTTTTTGGGGACATACATTTCGAGGGGAAACACAAGTCAACATGGATATTTTTGTGACGAGGATCATATTTACTCTGAAATATCCAGATACCTGGGTATATGAATCCATCAACGAGATAGATTATTTAAAGAACTCTCCAAATAATCAAATATTTAGAGGTTCACATACACTGGTCCTCACAAATACACAGCCAAAATAGTCTAAGTAAACATCTTTCTTTTACCAATAATAACAAAATATATAGTGTATTTGCTCCTATCCCAATAAGTTATTTCTAAATTAGAACAGTATTTGAGATTCTCCCTACTTCTCTAATAATTTTGAAGAGTAAGTGACCAAAAATAAATTAGATTTTTAAATTACTAAGGGATTCTCCAAAGCATCAACTATGGCTTCCCCATGATTTTATTTTAATCTATTTTTTAATCTCCAAATAGTTTTTTTTGGCTAATAGTAACATTATTGTTCTAAATATGTATTTTGTAATAAAATTCACATAATTGAATAATTCAATATATTATTTGATGCAACAAATTTTGGTGTTTTTTTTAAGAGTATTATACTTATTTCTGAAAATTCTTATACTCTACAATGTTAGCTGAAACTGGGTCCATTTAATATCTTTCAAAATCAGGATCCTATTCAAGAACAATAAATCACTCTCATTTCAGTCTTACTATATAAATACTAGAGAAATGTTGACAATTCAACCACTGTCTTTCAGAATTCTTTCACTACAAATAAGTAAATACGCTACATGTAGTCTAAACAATTTGATTGTAAGTTTTTGATAAGGACACACATTCTTTCCACCATCCTAAATCTTAGAGTTTTCATATAACATGATATTGCACCAGAACGGAGTTTGATAAATGTGTTGAATTTCACTAAAAATCTAAATTTATTTTCCCTATTGTTTTGTATTACAGAACAAGGACTAAAAATGTTAACTCGGCAAATAATAATCTTTGTTGCTTTTTCCTCTAATGCAAAATTGAGATACACTCCCTTATAATTTAAATTTTTGTAATGGTGGAAAAGATGTCCCATTTGACTTTCAAACTTACCATTTATCTGAAAAAACATACTTAGTATGAAAATGAGAATACAAAAGTCTGAAGATTTTAGTTTTAGTACCATAACAGATTAGAGTACTCTTCTGGATATGTGTTTATGTTAACAGGACAAGAAATACCCAAACACTCACACATATCCATTTACAGAAAACAGAAGAGAGGTGCTATCATTAGCCACTGAAGTGTTGACCCATAATTTTGTACTTTGGCAAGGCAAGTATCCATTCAGATAGCTTGGATTGTGGAGATTGTAGAGACCTCCAAAGCAGTGCACCTTAATTATATACCCACATGACGTTTTCATTTAGAAAGAAGTACATTTTAAAATATGGGTTATTTAAAAATCTGTAGTTCATATTAATGGCCTGAAGATAAGCTACAAATTTTCCAAAACTAGCCTCTCTCCCTACCTTACTACAGTCATTATAAACACACTTTCATGGAAAGACCTAATGATACTTATCACAGAAATAGTACCCTTAAAAATATACAATGATATCAAAGTTTCAGAATAAGTTAATATGTTTTTGGTTCAACTATATTAGTTTGTGTAATTATTTCATATTGAGCTTACTATAACCAGTGATTTTTAATTACTATTGTAGTTGTTTGAAATAATAAAGACACCCCCTGATGATTTGCATAGGTAAATTCCTATATACTGTTTAACTACCAGTAGTTCTTTTAGCAATTGCGTGACAAAACAAAGGATATTTCTTTCTATACAAAAGCTATCTTTTAACTCACAGATGATTGTTGCTTTCGAAGATATTAGGTACAAGTATTCAGTTATCCTCATAAAATATCCCCACTGAAATTGGGTGGAGTTCTTATTGATTTAATGCTGAAGAGTGTGGCTCACTGTAGCACAGGCATTTGCAAGATTATATAAAATAACTGAAATTGGAATTGAACACACCCATAACACCCAGTAGAAAACAATATGATTAAAAACATACTGATATACGACCTTGACCTAAATGGAATCAGTCTTAGACAATTTAGCAAGGCCTGCTTATCTTTGCCTTTTAATATTTTTGCTCATCCTCTTCAGTACTGAAAAGAAAAGAAAATGCCTTATTTTTTATTGGAAAACATTCAAACGTGTATGTGGTTTTCTATTATATTAACTATCCAACTAGAACATGGATCACTTCCTTAAATATCTGCAACTCTGTATGTGGACTCTACAAGGTGGGGGAAAACCTCATTTAATTTAGATGGTGTGAGGATACAACTTAATAAAAAAGGCCACTTCCAAGTTTTACACTTTCAAGTTTAAATTCCTGTTTACCTGTAATTTCCTAACATTCAATGACTGTTTACTTTTAATCTAAACTATTTGTTTCATACCTGATAATAACAAGGAAAATTCAACTGCTCTTTGTAAATATTTTCCTACCTTCTCTTTCTATCCCATTCTGCCCTATGCAAGAGCCTTATGCACATGCATGAGGACATCCCAGCCTACATGCTCAAGGTCTGTCTTCACCCCTGTGAACAGCCGCCCTGTAGCCACCCCTGAGGCCTACAGGTGCATACCTTCTAGAATGTGAGCCACACTTGGAGGATGAACCTGAGGAAAATGCCTGCAAAGACTCTGAAAGTGGGCTTAGGGCACTTATGCCAGAGAGAGTTCCTGGTTCCTGAACTATGGTTGAGAAATGGCAGGAGATTACAGGCTCTGGGCGGGAAGGTTTTCTTGGTTCATCAGCTGCCTAACCCTGATAAGGGGTAGACTGGAGGAAGATCAGAGCAGGCTTCTTTAAAGTATGAGGGCCCAAAGCAGGGACACTATTACCTGGGAATATAGAGATCAACAGAGAGATGCAGTCAAACAAATGGTGAGGTGTGCTACTCCTTTGAAGCTCTAGTAGAGGCAGCTCTGGATAGGAGGTAGGGTGATCCAGAGCTTGTGCACTCAGCAGGCAACTAGAGTGAGCAGGATTGAATTCCTATATCTCATAAATTGGATTTATTTCACTTCTTTATTAGGTTACTAATTATGAAATATCCGATTTTC
The DNA here is from genome assembly GCF_041146395.1 of Eulemur rufifrons. NCBI lineage: Eukaryota > Metazoa > Chordata > Mammalia > Primates > Lemuridae > Eulemur > Eulemur rufifrons. The sequence continues at coordinate 65,661,110 of NC_090997.1, read as the reverse complement.
TTAAGTACTAAGTTTGACAGATGATATCCCTGACATTTCACTTTGACACTTCTTATTTTATTTTTGTTGTGAAGGAACATCCTCCTTCTTTCAAATGAATGGCTTGGCTTGTGATTATTTTTCAACATTGTTTTTAGAGCAATTTTTGTGAAGCCATGGATAAGTAAAAGTTCATGTTATTTTCAAATATGAATCAATGAAGCTCAGATAGCTCAAAATATCAACAAAGTATTTGGGAAGGATGTGGCTAATGAATGCACAGTATCTCCATTGTGTGAGAAGTTCCATTTTGGTGATTTTTACCTTGAAAATGAGCCACATGGGCAACCTGAGATTAAGGTGGATAATGATGAACTGAAAGCTGTAGTGGAAGCAAATCCATCTCAACCCATGTGAGAATTAGCAGCAAGGTTTGATGTTACTATTCCGACAACATTGGACCATTGGAAACAAATCAGCAAGGTAAAGAAGCTGGATAGATGGGTTCTGCATGAATTAAATGAGCATCAGAATAGAAATCATCTTGAAGTTTGCCTTTCTTTGCTGTCATGACATAAAAGTGAACCACTTCTACACCATATTGTTATGTGCGATAAAAAATGGATTATTTTTGACAATTGCAAGCATTTGCCATGATGACTGGATAAAGATGAAGTGCCAATACACAGTCCAAAACTGAATATTCATCAAAAAAATCTAATGGTGTCTAGTGGTCCAGCGCTGGTATTATCCACTACAGCTGATGTCTGCTGCAACCAATTGGATGAATTGGACAAAATGATGAGGATGCTTGCAATTAAGCAGCCGAGATGATCAATAGAGACAGGCCAATCCTCTTGCAAGGCAACACTCGACCACATGTCATACAAAAAACACTGCTCAAACTACAGAGGCTGGACTTGGAAACTCTCTTGGATGACACATCCACTATACTCACAGACCTTGCACCAACTGACCACCATTTCTTTCAGGCTTTGGACCACTTCTTGCAAGGAAAAATATTCAATTCTCAACAAGCTGTGGACAACACCTTTCACAATTTTGTCACCACTTGCTCTCCAGGCTTCTTCACTGCTGGCATAAACAAGCTACCATTAAAATGGCAAAACTGTGTCAACAGTTTAGGCATATACTTTGATTGTACTGCTTCTTCTTTGAGATATAATAAATTACCGTTTTGATTCAAAATTGGACATTTCATATTTAATGACCTAAATATATTCTTTATGTTATGACTTTAGCTATTTGTTCTCCTTAGCACTGGGCAATGTATTTTTTAATTTGCAGCCCATCTTATCTGTGCTATAGAAAGTTGAGTTATGTATACTTGGATCAGAACATGTAAAGGGGTCAGTATCTCCAGGTGCAAGTAAGGAATGAGAGAAATAATCAACAGGAGAAGAAATTTAGGGGAAAAAAATGAAACTGAAGAGAGCAAAGCTTTAGATCACTTGAACTCTGTATGAAGGTAACCTTGAAAGTCCTAAGTTTAATTTAATTAAAAGAGGTGATTTCACTTCTCTCACCTAACTTTCAATTCATTTTTCATATCACTAAATTAATATGCCTAAATTAGTGATATAGCCCATAATTTCCTAGCTCAAAAGGTACATAGGTCTCCCTATTGCTCACTATATCATGTGTAAAGCTCCATTCACTCATTTACTATGTATTGCTCTTCTGCTATGTATCAAGCTCTGTGCTAGGCACTGAGTATACAAAGACAAACAGAACCAACTTGGTCCTGACCTCACAAAGAATTCAGTGGAGATAAGTAGTAAAAGTAATAAGTAATCGTAAAGGGAAAGAATAGAGTGTTGTAGAGAAAGTAGTAAAAGGAGGAGGGTATGTCAGATAAAGGAGATTATATTTAAACAAGTGCCTAAGAAAAAGAAGGGATCAGGTATTCACCAATGAGGAAGAAGAGTGTTCTAGGAAAAAGGACAGCATGTGCTGCACCCTGAGGTAGGATTATTTGCCTTTTGCAGAATTGAGAGAAGGAAAGAAAGGTAGTGAATCTGGAGTGTAATAAGGAAGAGGGAGAACGATGTTGGCATTGCCCAGGAGCCAAACTAGGCAGGGCCTTTCAACAATATTCAGGAGTTTGGTTTTGTTTCTTTGTTTGCTTTTCCTCACAACAAAGGGTTGCTGTCAAAGAATTTCCCACAAGGCATGGGCATAATTCATTTTATATTTTACAAAGCTCTCTGGCTATTGAAGAGTGAAAAAGAAAGGCTCAAGAGTAATAGGTCAAGAGTTGATCCTATGATACTTTGAGAGGTTGGAGGCCAGTGATAAACCATATGGTTTAGTTTTAGTTTGCAGTGGAAATTAAGAGCACTGGGGAAATTTGAGACATATTTGGTGGCAGAATATTAATAGGTATGTGAAATTTCTTCGCCAAGCCAGTTTCATGGATGAAAATCTAGGGGGAAGAAAAAAGTGAACAGTTGGGATTTTTCTGGAGAGATCACGAAAACAATGAGAGTATTTCCAGTAAATGGTTATAAAATGGACTATAGAATGACAGTTGGGAAAGAAAAGATAATAAGAGAAGAAGGGATTATGAATGAGAGGAAAATTATGAAGTCAACAGATTTGAAACTGGAAATTTACGGAATATGAGTTATAGTACTGGTATGAATCGATTAGGTTGTTTGTTTGTTGCAAGCCAAGAAATCAAACATGTATTCCTTAAATATTAAAGGAAAAGCTATAACCAAGCCCTGAAAAATGCACAGAAGAAACTCATGGAAATTCTAGAAGAAATCCATGAGGTGACTCAGTGGAATCACCATTCATCTTCGTGGAGCTTCTCTCATATACTTTTTCTTACATTTTCAAGAGAAAGACTTTTTTTTTTTTTTTTTGCTGACTTTAAAGTAGATTTATATATCTCTACTCACTGATCATTTGTCTGCATTTAGGGGACAGGGCTGATAACACGAGTTTGCTAACTAGGGAAGTCGCCATGTACTCAGTAAGCCATGCCAACAGGAGCCAGAGAGCTGGAGGAACAGGAGGTTGTGTTCGGAGCATGGAATGTTAGCTCCTGCAATTTCAGAAATGGTGAAATTTCTGGTGATAACAAAGTGTAGTAATGGGTGATGGCTGAATACTGCAAATAAAATCATAGTCAAGGAATCAAGATTATTCATTACACATTGAGCAAAGAAAAAGCTAAGGATATGTCTGGCCTAGGGTATAGGAAGAACTGAGCAGCAATAACCAAAATGAAGATTGACAATCAGAAAAGCTAACTAGAGGGCCTGGGAAAAACAGGCAGGGAATTTTGTGGGTTAAAGATGCTAAATCTTTAATTTTAAAGGAGCACTGCACTATATGGAGCTATGGAAACAAATAAGGAAAAATGGGCACACATACCACAGGTCTGAGCCCTGCACTGGCTCCAGTAACCTCCTCTTGTTCCCTTTATCCCTCCAGGTCTCTGCACTATCCCTTGTAGTTCTCCTATACCTTCCCATACCTTTGTAATTAGTCCTTTGGTAAATGAACTGGAAAATGAACTGGTAAATGAACTCTTCTTGAATTATTCTAATTTGGGTATAGCATTGATTTCCTTTTAGCACCCTAAATGATACATGGGCTAATCTACAACATCTTGTTCTCATTTTTTTCTCTCATATATTTTGGTAAATAATAATGAGTAAATGTTGGGTAATTATAAATAACCAAACACTTTCTATATATTATGTAAGAATAGATATGAGATAGGTTGTGCTAGCTCCATATTACAGGTGAGGAAACTAAGGCTCAGGAATGTTAAGTTATTTTGTTCATAAGTTACAGAGCCAGGCCTCATACTCTGAAATACAATTGCTGTAGTGACTCTCCCACGCGGAATACCAACATGAATGAACTTCATCTCTGCCCTTAGGGAGAGAAGCAGCATTTCGTTGGTTAAAAACTATCAATTAACTATTTAATTTATTAATTAACATTATGTATCTATGTATGTACATAAATACACATATAGACACACAACATATATATAAAACATGATTAATGAGTGATAAGTTTCTTGTCCAGACATAAATGCTGCAGATGTTTTAAAAAGTGTATATTCACTATAAACCAAGGAAGACAAAAGAAGAAAATTGCATACACTCTAAATAGTGGATATTATTGTCTTTACATACAATGTGCCTTATATTCTTTATAAATGGAAATTGCAAGAATTTTTGAAACTTTTAATTATCAAGAATGCATGTGTGTGTACATGTGTGTTATTCTTAAAATCATAAATCCACTTGAAAGCTTTCCTGAATGTCATCAAAATAGGCCAGAACTTTGCACAGTTTGCTTGATGAAAGCAGCATTTATTTGAGTAGTGGGAAGTTTAAGCCATTCTCTGCACACAGACAGCCATAGGGGAAACCAGCTCAGTAAATTCAAAGCATGAAGAGCAAGTTGTTATGATTACAGTCTATTTCCATTTCACCTGACCTTACTGTGCGTGCTCATTATTTTCTGCTGTTTATCCAACCCATTCCCGAGTCCCCCTCTGTCTGAGGTCAATGGAATGGCATTTCCCCTTTACAGCATTACTACCTCACACCCCATAATTGGCTAGTGGAATTAGAGAGATTGTAGTTGTGGGAACAGAAAATTCCCCCTCCAACAAAAATGCAGAATTGTCATAGTTTGATTTACTCTTCCCCATTCAAACATTATTCGGCATTACAGGTTTAAAAAATTTTTTTCTTTCATTTAAAAAAATGAGATATTTGCTATTAAATTGGGCTAGCTAAAAACCATTAGAAGACACATTTACAACTTGGAGAAATTCCAGACACTATCAATCTAGACACTTCTTTTTTAAAAGAATCCTTAGACATCGTTTACAATTCACGGGAGAGTTGTTTCCACATAGGGGAAGTTGCTATCTTCCAAGGTCATATAGAAGAGGATACACAATTTTTGATAGAACAGAGACTAACAGAAGAAATATTATTTGAGTTTTCAATTTGTCATTTTATTTTTAAAAACACAGGTATGTTTTTATAAAATAGCTCATTTATGGTTGGGCATTTCTGTTGTCAAGAAAGAGAGAATAGTAATTGGCTTATTTATATATCAGGGAAATATTTGAATTTTTTTCTGAAGACAACAGAACTTGAAAACTAAGTTGAAAAATCTAACCATCCTCAAAGTGCATTTCTCACGAGCAGAAGCAGAGGCACATAAGTTTTTGCTCGGTAATCTTGTTAATAACAACTCTCAACCACGGGCTGCAAGGGGATGTTTCCATTCAGTACCATCAAAGACAGTTGAAATTAAAGAAACCGAAAATGAAGGATGCTGATGGGGTGGAAGACACCCACTAATAAAACCTAATTCACATTAATCCAGACATTGATTAAAAAATAGCTTTCATATTCATTTAAATTGGATAGTTTATATAGGCTATTTATTTTCTATTATATTTTGGATTTTAAAAGAGTTAGTTACTGTTATTTCTCCTGTTTACCATGACTGTGCAGAATGAAAATAGAAATTTTAAGGGTTGTGGTTCATGTTTTCATGCCTGTGCATGCTGCACACTAGAGAGGAAGGAGTGGGGGAAAGTGAGAGAGTGAGAGAGAGAGAGAGAGAGAGAATAGGAGTTGGCAAGATGGCAGTGGAGTCAATGTTCTTGTAGAATATTTGGCACCTTTTATACTTCTAAAATAACAAACTGACTGTGTGAAGACTTATTTAAGGGGAGCTTTCTGGGCTTAAGGTTATTCCAATTACAGCCTTCATTTCATTGTGAGATCTTAATTATTATTATTTTTAATCTGACCTTTTTCTAGAGCAGCAGCATTCCTGAAAGCTACAGACACAAGAACATCTAAACTATTCATGAATCAGGTTAACCAAGTTTCATTGGTGTATAGTCCATGCCCTGTGGGCAACGTGGAGGAAACAAGACTCACATGAGGCACATATTTTGAAAACTAAAAGAACTGAGAGTTGCGATGTCAAGAACACCAAAGCATGCAGGGCAAATAGGGATCAGCTAGAGCACAAAGCAGTTTATATTCAAGCCAGTTGAACTCCAAAACCTCCCTCTTTGGGGAAGCTGGAGAATCGATACAAGTTGGACCTTAGTTTTTACTAACATACTGGACTCCTTTTGGTAAGTTTAAACCATATGGACCTCAGTTTATTCATCCATTAATAAGGAATATCTTCTAGATCAGGGATAAAAAAATTACTTAGATGCATGTTGGGTCTTTCCTGTTCCTCCACCCAGGCCACCCACACCTTTTCTTTCTGAACCCAGGGAGTCCTCAGAATTCTTCTCAACATAATATGTAGGAAGTAACTATCAACTGATTGGAGCTGGTGTGAAACCAATTCACCATTCAGGGGCTGAATGAGCATTGACTTCTGAATTTGTGAATCCAAAAAGTGCTGCACACTTTGTGTCACATGTATGACAAAAAAAAAGTAAATAGAAACATAGAAAAAAGGTCTTAAATTATAATCCTTTATGAGTAACAAATTGCTCTGGGTTAATCCTATGTTAAGTCAACTTGTTTCTCGGTTTCCACTATGCATGAAGATCATCTGGGAAGATTTTTAAAAATAGCAATGTTCTAGGGTGAGTAGCACTATTTTTTTAAGCAGCTCTCATGAATCTGATATGCAGAAAGGTTAATAACCATTAATCTGAAATGGGGGGACCCGATGGGAGTAAAACAGTAGCAGGGAGCACCACTTCCCAGATAAGCATAACAAACAACAGAGGACAGAGGAAAGTGCCAATAGAGCTTGCTGCAGCATCTCCACATAGAGGCAGGGATTTTGTTGGGCTTTGAAAATTAAGCAGATCTAAATAAATGTTCAGTAGAGGGGATAGAAAATTTCAGTTTGTGAAAGCAGAATAGATAAAAAGCACAGAAATAAGACGCACTGTCATGAGTGGAGAAGATATCGAGGCTGTTTCATGTTGTGAGCTATGAGAAATTAGATTGGCTAAGTGTAGGGAACTATTGAAATTGGCCATCCTTTAAGTGTTTTTTGAATTGTCTTTATGCAACTAAGGTAGGAGTTTACAAAAGCATTCGACCTAAGTTTTAGTGACTGAATAGCCAATTTACTACTTTTAAAAGCAAAATAATCCAAGCTTTTGATCTGACCAACAAAGTAGAGAAGTCCTCAATCTAGTAGAAAATACTGGTAACTAGAAACTCTCTGCTCTTGTTTAGATCCCAGAAGGAAGTGTAAATTGTTTGTGAAAATGTTTTCCTGTAAAACCAGCCTAAGAATTCCACAATCAGTGGAACATAATTTAATGTAGTGGTAATGTTCGAGAAAACCCAGGCCATAAGAGTTATTTGTCTCTTTGTAACAATGTTGAAATCACTGGGGCAGAAAATGAAATTGTTTTCTACATCATTATGTCATAGGAAAGGTTAACGTAGAGCTTTATAGGATGCCAGTATTCAGTATATGTATAAAATTAACAAAACATAATCAGTTCAGGGTCCCTCTGTTGTGTTTTCCAATTACTGCCCTTTTGTTTTCTGGCATTTGAGTTCTTGTAGCAGAGTTTTTCCTAATTAAGGCCCTTTTGTTTTCTGTTTTCCTAGCACAACACAAATCATCCATCCAGCAAGTCTCTGAGCGCAGGATGCATTTCTAAAGTTATCTGTAAGATAAAGTGAGCCCCTAAATAACTTTAGAAAAAAATTCACTTATTGGAGGTAAACCTTGATAGAGATACCTAAACTACAAAAAAAAAATAAAAGCTTTACACACAACTTCTCTGCTATTTACTTTTCATTTTTGTAGTCTGCTAAAAATAACCCATGCACACCTGTGTTATTAAATGATACCTTACACTATAGAGTTTGGGTTATAATGTGTTTCCACTTAACTGTTGATAGCTAGGCAGCTGCTTAAATTTATCTACTATATTTGAGTGATTTCAAGTTAGCACCATTTTTCCATGATTAACACAATAATAATAATAGTAACTCATGAAACATAGAGCTCTCCATTTGGCTCTGTCTGATAGGTCATTATTTTTAATCTCAGCCTTTCTGCTTCCACTAACTGGTATACAAGTGAGGGACTGCCTTAGGTAAAAATAATAAAAATAATTCAACAGAGAATCAACACTATATACATGCATAGAGTTGCTTTCCAAGCATTTGCTTCTCTCCCTTTTATAGCGAAGCTGGAAAACTTATTTTTTCTACAGGCTGTAAAAATTCATAAAAAGTCTCAGTGAATGTCTTCCACTTTGTATTTTCTAAAAACATATGCCTATAAACTATAAACAGAGAGAACTTCAAAAATGTTGAGTTTAAATCAGAATTTAGATAGGCTCAGAGAGCTGGTGTCAGCTTGAAGTCTCTTTTAAAGAAGGTACATTCAGAGGGAAGGAGTTTGGTTGGAGTTTCATTCTGAATGAATCTCACTCAGATCAAGGACTTCTCAGTACTACACTAAGCCAGAATTTTCCATTTCTCATTCAAATTGCCCTTAGATTTTTTTTTTAACTCATCCATAATCTTTCTGCCTCATATAATATTATTTTTATTTTATTATGTATTCCCTTCTAGTCTTTTAACCAGGAAGTTCTTTTTTACTCATGTGCTATGTATATATATTTGAGTATCCTGTAAACACACAATCACACATACATATATATTTCCTTGTATATTTAAGAAAAAGCGTCATCCTAATGTGGCAGTTTTAGAATGTCCAGTTCAACTCTCCATCTGTTAGACTAGAATCATTTTCTACTACATCACCACAGACAATGTCTAGGGCAGGCATGAATACTCTCAGGGATGAGTAACTCTCTACCACTGAAAATCTTTGCATAACTCTAATTATATTTGAAATTCCTCCCTTAAATTACACTGTACTTTCTACTTATGGTTCTTTCTCTGTCTTTAACAACACAAAGATAGAATCTGTGTCTTCCACATGCTAGTGTACATGCTAATCCTATTCTTACAGTAATTTCCTCCAAATTTAGCCCTCATCAATAAACTTTTTTTCCAGAGGATTACATGGGTGGATATTATGGTTCTAATTGTAGAAAGATCTATTAGAAGACGCAAGCATTAGAGTATACTAGTAAAACACCCAAGTAAAGCCAAATGTTAGCTTGGACTTTTTGGTTTGTTTTTGTTTTTGATCTTATCGTATTCCTGTTGACCTGAGTCAAAGTTTATCACTGAATAAAATCACAAAGTCTCTAGCCAGTTGAAGAGATACTGTTAGTTGTTCAACACCACTAGTTATGTTTACCACAACCATGGTTAGTCCTTACCAGCTGAATTTTTAATGAGTTCAGATACCTAACCTGGTAAGAGTCTCTATCCCAAAATCAAGGTTAAGTCAGAATTCATGTCACTTATGATAATTAGTTTTCCTTGCCAGAATTGATTAGGCGTAGACATGTGGCCAAGGTCTAGTCCATGAGATATGTGGGAAGTCTGTTGTAAGGTTGTAGGGGGAGAGGCTTCTGAAATTTTTTTCTTAAAAATGAAAAGAGAATGCATACAGGAACAGCTTCTGCGGGTCATTATTCTTCTCTCTCTGTGACCTCTGGGAATGTAGCAGCTTTCACGCAACTATGAGGTGAACTGAACTGGTCAAAGGACAAGCAAACACACAGATGATGAAAAATCAGTTTTTGCATTTGTTGGTAAATTTATTGAGGTATAATTTAAATATGGTAAAAATACAGGTGCAAAAAATCTATGAATTTTTACAAATGTGTGTGGTCATGTAACAACACCACAATTAAGATATAGAATAGTTTTATCACCACAAAAAGTTCCCTCATGCCTCTTTGTAGTAAACCATCTCTCTCCACCCTTGGCCATTAGTAACCATTGACTTCCTTTTTGCCATAGTTTCAGCTTTTTCAGATGGCATATAAATAGAATCATACAGTACATAGCCTTAGAGTCTGCCTTTTCTCGTTTACGGTAATAAATTTGAGGTTCACTCACGTTACTACATGAAACTGTATGTAGCTTGTTTCTTTTTATTGCTAAGTAATATTCTATTTTATGGATGTGTAATGGGAACACTGGTTCTTGATGGTATTCAACCAAAGAATCACGTTGAAGGCCATCCTATTCTGGGACATATTGCTAGGTGAGATAATTTTTTTTCTTTTAAGCTCTTTTGGTATTTTTTGTGTAACTTATTCTGGCTGATATATCAGATTAATCCATTCTACTGTTTAAATTGTTAAGCATTCAGTTCAAATGTAAGATAGTGTGTTTTTTCCTACTGAGCATTTCACCTAAAGTGAGTTCATTAGAAATAAATTTGTCCAAAGTTATTGTCCATAGCCCATTCACTTAAATTCTATTTTATTAGATTGGGTACACCACAGTGGCTTTCAAGATATATTTTTTACTTAATTTCATCATTTAATATATGTGCTCTTCTGTTGCGTTTATGCTGCTACAAATTGGGTGGGCCTACCTTCCATCAGCTACTCCAACATATCTATATAACAGAAGTTATATACATTGAAATCCAGTTACATTGTCTTTCATTATATTTTTTCTTTCTTTTTCAGGCAATATATTTCTTTTCCAATCAGTATGAACATGTTATTCTAATTGTTTCTATATTTTTTCCAAATATTTGAAATGTTTGTCCTTACTAATGTAAAGAACTGATCTACATTAATTCTTCTTCATATTGATGTTCCATTATTTCATCAAAATTTATTAAAAATAGCATCTTTCTAGGTAAAAGAATATTAATACAGAAAAATAATAGCTAATATTCATTGGGCATCCACTAAAGTGTTTACACTCTGCCAATGTTTTACTTATATCCTCTTATTTAGTCTTCACAATCATTATCTCAATTTTATAGATGAGAAAACTAAGGCTTAAATCTTTTATCATCCACTGTAACATGTCCTAAATGAAATTATCTACACCCAAATTTGTAAAATATCATAAAAATAAATTATGTGCAGCAATGTGTGTCCTCTTTGAAATATGTTTCTTTCTTTTAGCTATAAGGGGAAAATTTCATTTTATTTCATTAACTTCTCAATACTTTAAAAAATGAATATACTTGTCTTCTATACTAAAACCCGATGGCTGCATTTAGTATAAATATATCCATATGATTTTGTATCTGTTTTATATTTTTCAAATTGCTCCAGCTAAAAGCAGGAGTAGTATCAACATAATTTCTTGTCTATAGACGTGGGGCCCCTTAGAATCTAGCAACATTCTTCATAAGCCTTCATACCTTGTCACTCATGGCGTGAAACGCAGATGCATCTCTCAATAGAAATAACAGTTGTATGCAGGCGCCCTGACATTTGTTTGTCCTCATCTCAAAGCGGGTTAATTGAGGCACTAAATCACATGCTAAAAGCACATTGACAAAACTGAGAGCCTTCTGCAGGTACTTTATAAAACTTCATTTACAATATTATAAACTACCATGAGGTGGTTTTGTAAATCATCTGTGCATGTTTGAGCAAGGGCATCTATGTCCTTTCACAGTAAGTCATAAAGCAGGTTGCCCTGGAGAGTTCACTGGTATCCCTGCCCAATGGCCATTTTTCCCCTAATTTGCTTTTATAGTCAGTCAGTGTATTTAGTCATGTCTCTGTTAATCATCTCCTGGGGAACCAGCCAACAAAGGTTATGAAGCTCTGTTTCAGGATGTCAGTCTTGGTGTTTGCTTGAATAAAAAAATCTCCTAGACAATTAGTCATGGCAATTTCAAAGCTGATGTTCAGAGGCCTTCCTTCAATTTAGGAAAGAACTCTGGGAGGCTACAAGCAATACCAAAAAGTAAGGGAATGTCCCTATTTGAGTGATGCTGAAACTAATGTGTAATTGGGTACAGGCATATCTTGGAGACACTGTGGTTTATTTCTAGACCACCACAATAAAGCAAACAGCACAATAAAGCAAGTCACACAAATATATTGGTTTCTCAGTGCATATAAAAGTTATGTTTACATTATACTGTAGTATGCAATAGTGTTATGTATAAAAAGGCAATGCACATATCTTAATTATAAATACTTTATTGCTTAAAGATGCTAACAATCATTTGAGCCTTCAGCCAGTTATAATCTTTTTGCTGCTTCAATGTGGTTGGCTGCTGACTGGTCAGGGTGGTGGTTTCTGAAGGTTAGGGTGGTTGTGGCAATTTCTTAAAACAACAATGAAGTTTGCAGCATCAATTGACTCTTTCTGTCCTAAAAGATGTCTGTCATAAAAGATGTAGCATGCATGGTTCATGGCATTCTCGGGTGATGAGGTGCATTGTCAATGAGCAATTGACATAAATTTTGAAAGAAATCTTTTTTTCTGAGCAGTAGGTCTCAACAGTGGGTGTAAATTATTCAATAAGCCATGCTACAAACAGATATCCCGTCATCCAGGCTTTGTTGTTCTATTCATAGGGCACAGGCAGAGTAGACTGTGAGTAGATTAAGGGTCCTAGGATTTTCAGAATGATAAATGAGCATTAACTACAACACAAACAAAAGAGTCAACTGTTCTTTGAACCCAGTCATTGACTTCTCTCTAGCTATGAAAGTTCCAGATGGCACCTTCTAGGCTATTTTGTCTGCACTGAAAATCTTCTGTTTAGTGTATTCACCTTCATCAATGATCTTAGTTACATCTTCTCATAACTTGCTGCAGCTTCTTCATTAGAAGTTGCTGCTTCATCTTGTATTTTTATGTTATAGAGATGGCTTCTTTCTTTAAACCTCACAAACCAACCTCTGCTAGCTTCAAACTTTTCTTCTACAGCTTCTTCACCTCTCTCAGCCTTCATGGAACTGAAGGCAGTGTCCTGCTCTAGATGAGGCTTTGGCTTAAGGGAATATCATAGCTAGTTTGATCTTCTATCCAGGTTGAGGCAAGAGATAAGAATAGGGAACACAGGTGGGTCAGAACAAAATCTGTGGTCTAGCTGCAATTGTAACCTTTATAGAAATACCTTGCTTGCTGGATTTGGGAGAAGCACCTTGGGAAGCGCCTGCACAGATGGAGGGTAAGAGTGTCCTCAGTGACTCTGATTTCATTATACTATCATTACCACAAATGATTGCTCCCCCCAGAATGGGTTTTAGAAACCATGACACATCCAGCTCTGAATAAATAAAGTAAAAAACTCCCTCACCTGACGTAGGGGAGGAGGTAACATTCTCCTTGGCCTGGGGGACAACAATGAAGGAAAGAAGGAAGAAAAAGAGAAACCTAACGAAATCCCAAGGCCACTGTCTGCTTGTACATGTGTCCACTCTGATCCTTTCAGTGTGTACTATCCTCTTCTTGCTTTTGGGAGTGGATTTACTGAATAAAGGTTTCTGCTTATGCTTTGTTACTGTGGTGTTGGGTTTCAATTCTTTGTCACTGGACACAAGGACCAAGGAAGATCACACGCTGGGAATAAGACTATACAAATTTTCTCCATATCACCAATCAGGCTGTTTTGCTTTCTTATGATTTGTATATTCCCTAGAGCAGTACTTTTAATTTCCTTCAAGAATTTTTCATTTGCACTCACAACTTGGTTAAGTGTTTGGTGCAAGAGACCAGGCTTTTTGCCTATTCAGGCTTTCAACATGCATTCCTCCCTAAGCTTAATCATTTCTAGCTTTTGATTTAAAGTGAGAGACATGCAACTCTTCCTCTCACTTGAACATTTAGAGGCCATTGTAGATTTATTAATTGGCCTAAATTCAATATTATTGTGTCTCAGGGGATATGGAGATCTGAGAAAAGGGACAGAGACAGAGGAATGGCCAATTGGTGGAGCACATACAACATTAAGTGATTAAGTTTGCCACTGTCTTATGTAGGCATGATTCATGGCCCCTGAAATAATTACAATAGTAGTAATTGATCACTGTTCACAAATCAAAATAACGGATACAATAATAATAATGAAATGAAATATTGCAAAAATTAACAAAATGTGACACAGCGACACGAAAAAAGCACATCTTGTTGGAAAAATATTGCTAATAGACTTCATGGACTCGGAGTTGCCACAAAACTTCAATTTACAAAAAATACAATAACTGAGAAGTACAGTAACACAAGTTATAGCTGTATAATTGGTATGCAAGAAGGATTCTTACTTTATGAAGCAATTGCTTCTGCCCCAGGCATCAATATCTTTACAATAATAATGACAAATGCCTCTGCTATAGCTTTCTGGGCCAGAACTGTAATAAACAAAGAGAAGGGGACCCATCAGTAGTAAAGACTATCAGCCTGTTGTCTTATAGTACATAGTTTGATTTCCCTCAATCAATTAAAAGAGGTGTGGCCCTAAGGGAAAAAAGTAAACATAGTGCATAAAATATTATTTTGAAAGAATTGGGAAATGTATATTTTGGGAAACACATTCTATTTCAAATCCAAGCTCTGCTACTTACATCCAAGTACTCTTAGATAATTCCTTAGTTTCTGTGTGCCAAAGTTCCCTTATATATTAAATATATATAATAAAATGTTACCCACCTCATCAAGTTACTGAGAAAACTAAATAATATATTTCATGCAAAGTTCAAAGAACAGTGTCTAGGACATTATAGGCTATCATCACTTTGGTAGTTGTTGTATATGTGAATTACAGTTCTATTTTTAGACATCATTTGGAGTTATGTATACCTTTTAGGTAGCAGAATTCACCAAATCATTTGCATTCCACAAATATCAAAACACCTAAGTCAAAGACCTACATTTTCAAACTACAGTTTCCCAAGGAAAAGACATATTGATAAATATTTTCAGTTACTTAAATGAAAGATGTGTAAATACTCTCTTCTGTGTGTTATTCAGCATGAAAATATAGTTTCTACATTTTTGTTTCAGTTGTTTGCAAAAAGTAAACAACTCTTCTTGTCTAGAAGATGCTAATTGAGTAATACAAGAATTGTAAAACAAGACCCAGACTAACATTGACCCTTTATAAGTATATTTTACTTGAAATCACCAGAGAAATATTTTTCCTGCCACATGACTTTGCCACTCATTTCCATTTCTCTTACTTATATACCTCTTTGCCCTTGAAGTAAGAAAGTGCAATGAGAGATCCATAAATGACAGCGATTGTATTCTAGCTAATACGTGTGCTGTGCACGTGCATGCCCAACACTATTGTGAATGCTACATGTGTATTATCTTATGAGCCTTAACAATGACTCTATGAGGTCTCATGATTATTACTCTTATTCCTATTTTATAGGTGGGGAAACTAAGGCACAGGGAATTTCAGGAACTTATTCCCAATCTCATAGCTAGCAAAAAGAGGGCTGGCACTGAAGTCCTACAGAGGATGCTATGAACCAGCTGTTCCTCACGACCTCTCAAGCTGGCTGTCCAGAGTATGCCAGAGTGGCATGTCGCTACTAATCGTAATTGTTCACTTGGCTTGACTGGCCATCTTACTAGAATCTTCCTGGTATTTTCTACAGAATTCCATTTTTGTCTGTTCTAATCTCTTTCTAAATATTTTTTCTATTATAAAAACAAAAGATGACAACTGTCAAACACAAAACATGAGAGTTACTTGTGTCTGATTTCCCTCCTGCCCACAGGTGTGGTGAGTGCATCGTCCATGGTCAAATAGCCAGTTGAAAGAAGGATGGGTCCCTAATATCTAGATTTATTAGATCAGACTATAAAGTAATTGAATTAACTATGGAACACATTTTCAATGAGTCCGTGCCACTCCGTTTTGTTACATCTTGGTGGAGATCAGTGATTACCATTATGGTCTTACTACTCTAATAGGGTCTCCATTTATATCTGAGGCACATTTCTCTGTGTTTCTTTTTAATTCTCCTTGGTGATGAATAGTCATGTATTGAAGAAAAGGGATTAAATTTTTCAAACAGCCAAAATTCATTTAAACTAAAGTGTAAGAAAAAAGGTAATTCAGTGTTATGGCAAGAGAAAGAAAGGAAGGAAGAAAAGAAATGAAAGAAAAAAAGAAAAAGAAGAAAAACTAGCTTCTCTGCGTGGTTATAATGGATCCAGAATGTGATTCTGAAAAGGAGTCTCCAAAATAATTTTCAATGGTTTTAAGTTGTATTTATTGGAATATATGTGTAACCTCCTCAAGTAACATCTATAGAGGTAAACCTCATTCTGCTAAAGTTTTGAGAAAAAATACTTTAAATTTTAACTTATTATTTTACCATTTTTTAAGTAAAAAAAAAAAAATCCTCAATCTTTGGATTTCCACAGAGGATAGTGGAAGTGAGGGTAGTGAGAAGAGGAGTTTGTTGGAATGTGGAATTCCATTCAAACCTGGTCGTGTGTCCCTCTGTTGATTGCTTAGGCAGCCAAATGCCTCATTTCTGCATACTAGTCTTCCTCAGGCCCACTGCTCTGGAATTTTTTACTTTAATCCAACTACAACCACGGGAAGAGAGTACTTTTAATAACAATAGAAACTTACGGTTATTATTCAAACTTTACATCATCTTGGAACCAAAACACCTTGTTTGTAAGATGCAGCCTTTCATAAGCCTGTATTATCCAACATTCTATTCCTAGGTTCAAATAGCAGAAATACTCACTTTTCTTTCAATGTGTTTCTCACCTCTCTCCCAAACTGTATTCTTCACCATCTTTACCTTCTTCTACCCAAATAACTTTAAATAGTCTCAGGAAAGAACACTTTGGGTTGTGTTGTTTATGGCAGGGTCAGCTTTGCTAATTCTTCCTAAGTCTTCTGGAAGTGTGGCTTGTTTCCAAAGCCAGAAATGCAAAATAATGTGATTTCTGTAGTTTCTTGCATGATCCAACATAAGGCATTTGGAGTACTTACATTTTATAACATTAAAAGGTCTTTTAAAAATGTTTTATTGAAATAGTTCCTAAAAAATTATTTGCATGGTCAGTAATAGACAAATTATGTGGTCAATTAATAGATACTATTATAAACATGTGGCTATGTAACCTCTAAACCCAAAAACCTATCATAAATAAATAAGGCAGAATTCAAATCCTGTGAGAACAAATTACATGCCTCTAGTTTCCCTCTAAAAACAGCTGTACTGAATCAGGTGGATCTTGAAGGCTAATTGAACTTGGCTTTGAGAGTTGGTCTTAATTAGCAACCATGACTCTAAAATTTATGAGTATCAACTTTCCTTGGACATAAGAATGGTCCCTGCTTTTTTGTTATCTCACTAGATGCTCATTGGCTTCCCCAAAGCACTTTAATATGTCCAGGGCCTGTGGGGAGAGCATTGGTAGCATCTTCATCCTAGAGTTTTTCATGATTGTATGATATTTTCTCAGATATATTGAACAACACAGTCCCATAAAACTTGTGAATCTTTAAATGAGAAGTTTTTGTTCTAGCCAGAGGTAATGTGGGAAATCAATCTGAATAAAATCCAATGTTAAAAAATTCTTATGTGTGTTTTCACAGACATTTACCAGTTACTAAAGGCTAAGGAGTTTTAGTTAGCATAAGTACTAAATAGGATAAGGTTTTTCAGATAGTCACTACTATCTGAAATTTGACATAAACCTAAGCTCTGTGAAATTCACTTTTATCCTGAAAAGTGGAATGTCTTTGCAGACAGCTTCAAGAGATGCACGTCCATGAATCATAATAGCTATATGCTTTCCATTAATTGGCCTTACCTAAAAATTTCCAGATGGTGTTCAAAAGATTGGCTGGATCTTTTGGTAATCTATAGATGGAGGTAACATCAAGCTTGATATAAACAATTGAAATTCATTCAGATTATTCAAGAATATTAGGAATAACACTGGCTTGATCAGATAATTGCATGTTTAGTTGTTATTAAATTAAATTTTTTAAGATTTATATTTTCTGATTTGAGATGAAATAACAATCAGAATAACTTCAACCATACTAAATAGTTCAACATTCAGTTAGTTGATTATACTTTTTTATATAACATTCTGACTTCATTTACTTATGTCACTTTTTAGGGACCACTTCTGATTCCTATTTAACATAAGTAAATAAAAGAATGAGTATTTAACAAAGGCTATACTTAATTATTAGTCTTCGCCAATATATTGCCAACAAGCACCTTACAGGCCTTCTTTTCCTATCTCAGACTAGAAGACCAAAATTGTCTTCCTCTGAGAAGTAAAACTTCATCTGTGGACATTTGATTGGGACCTCAACATTTTGCCATTTCTAAATAAGATCAGTCATAAGAGTATATCTTATTTTGAGTATTTCTGAGCATAGATGTTAATTTTAATAAATTTATATTATAAATAACCACAGACAAATTTGAAAGTATAATTAAATGAGAAGAATTCAGTGTTACCAAGACATAACCACTCAATATTTTGCCATATAGCCACTCAGGCATTTTGCTGTGTACATATAATTGCATATATAAGTATATATACATTAATGTATAAATTATAAATCTATAAAATTAATATAAAACAATAAGGTAATTAAATATATAATACAAAATATGACATAATAAAATATTTTGAAATTAAAACAATTATGATTCTACATTACTACAATTCTTGCCATTTTTCGTTTTACCTTCTGGTTTGTATTATTATTTCTACTTAATTATAATTATAAAATTTATATTTCAGTAACTATTTTGATAAGAAAATTATAACTGAATTTCCATTGCTTTAAGGGAATTTTTTTTATACACATTTAGCCTCAATTCATCTAAAAAGTGAAAAACCATGACATTTACATCAGAGGTGTTTTAGCCATTCCGGGTGACAACTCAGTAGACTTATTAAAAGCAAAAACATGAAAAATTCCAAATATCTGATTTACATATGGGAAGCAGCTGTTCTTTTTCATGCTGGTGAAAGGAGATTTGTGTGTTCTTTGCTCTGTCTGGCTTTTTGGGGCCCTGACCATTGGAATCTCACTCCTGCTCAGATAAATCTTTGAGGGTTGGTGATAACACAGATACATTTATTGATATTTATTCTGTGACAAGCACTGTGCTATGCAGTTTACAGTCATTACCTCATTTAATTCTCAGACGACCATTTTAAAGATAAGGGAACCAAGGCTTAGAGAGGTAATGTATCTTGCCTGGAGTCATACAAATAATAAGGGACACAGACAGGATTTTCACCTGCTAGATGCCAGAGCCTTGATCACCAGCACTGTGTTATCCTGCATGCCTCTGAGAGGCTACATGCCAGTGTAGACTGGGAGATTAATATTGGAAGTCTTCTGCTGGAACTCTCCATATCCTATCAGTTGTCTTACAGCTTGTGGTAAATACTTCTGGCTTTTATAGAATAGCCTAGCCTTGGAAAATCTATCATTTTACTCCTAGGAAAGCTTGTGACATATTTTTCCTTTCCTAACAATTTCTTCTTGTTTCTTGGCCCAATACCTTGAATCCATTCCCCATGCAGAATCAATCATTACTTCTTTCTGCCTTATTCCTCTCCTTAGACCTGTAAGCTTTATGCCTTCCCCCAAATCAACCTGCATGTAGTTTTCTCATCTTCAATTTCTTAGCCATTTGAGAGATTCCCTGAAATTTCCAAAGCAATTCAAATTCCCCAAAGCCTCCCATACAGTTTTGCAGTTGCTAAAGTCAAAATTTTTGGAGTAAAGTCTGAATTCTCTTTTTCTCTCTTATCCCATATCCAAACCATCAAGAAATTCTATAGGTTCTACTTTCAAAATATTTTCAGGATGAAACCACTTACTTGTTTCATTACCATGACCCTGTTCCAAGCTGCTATCATCCCTCTCCCCTTCTCTTGTACACATATATCACTTGCTTTTGTCCAGTACAATATCTCACTGTCAACATTCCATGCCTTGGCTATGTGCCATCTTAAAACATACAGAATGTTCAAAAGAAAAAGAATGCTATTTTGGCTTCCTGTGTTCTATGAGCTGTCCCTATTTCTGAGGTTTCTTCCTTGCTCTACCCATAGCTCTTCTTACAAGACTAGTGATAGTTTTTAAAGGTATGATCACAAAAGCAAAATTCACTTTACCCAACTGGGTGAAAATCCAATTTGTTGTTGTTTTAGATTTCATACACAAATGAACTCATACAATTCTAAAAATGTCAAGCCCATAGAAAGAGAAAGTAGAATGGTGGTTACCAGGGGCTAAGGATAGGGAGATATGAGAAGACATTGGTTAAGGGGTACAAAGTTTTAGTTATTCAGGATAAAAACGCTCTGGGGATCTAATGTACAACAACGTGGATATAGTTAACAATATATTTTGTATTGTGCTGTATTATATTTATTGTATTATATACATGAAATTTACTAACAGGGTAGATTTTAAGTGTTCTCACCACAGACACACACACACACACAAAAGTAACTATTTGAGGTGATGAATGTATTAATTAGCTTGACTGTGGTGAATATTTCACAATGTATACATATATCAAATTATCAAGTTGTATAACATATATATATATACATATATATAGTACAATTCTAATTGTCAACTATACCTTAAGAAAGTTGGGAAGAAAAACTTATTTGTTATTTTATATAGAATTTTCTCTTTTCTCCTAAGAATCATGTAACAAAAGCTACCATGAAAAACAATAAGAGGAAAATAAAATCTCAAACCAAAGAATTGTGGCTATTTTCCCAAATTGAAAACTTATCAGAATTATCATGCATTGGTTGGCCTCTGATAGTAATCCAAACACTATCCAATTTCATTTAGAAGATCAAGTAGATCTTTTTTAAAAAAATCATATAAAAGATAACATACCAAATACTGATCAATATACACAGAAAGGAGAAGACATGGGCTAATTTAAGGGGGAAAAAAAAAATATATATATATATATATATATATATATATATATTTGGTGATGGTGGTTTATTATGACCAGGACTGAACCCATCTATTTACAGTTTTCAGGGAAAGAAAATACTTTTCTGACCAAGCTGAAGAGAGCCCCTGACAGAGCTTTCCTGCTCCCCATCTCCCATGTCATCAGTGTATTCTGGGAGGGGAATCTAAGGTGGATTTCCAACTAAGTGGTTACAGCTGTTTCCACAGCCTCTGTCAGATGGAGTTTCTGTTCGTATTGACTTTGGCTGATGTCTTCCCCTGGAGCCCAGCAGCATAAGAGCGTTTGCTCTGAGGCCTGGGACTCTGGACAAACATTCCAGAACTTCTGCGTTCTTAACATTAACATTTGATGAATTCTTCTCTTAATTTCTTCTGGAGAAAAGTCAAAGATACTGGATGGTCCCCTTTGCCCTGTGACAATCATAGTATTTCCCCCACACAGAATTCTTTTCCTTCTTTATACATAGCTAAAAACCTGAAAAAATAGTAATATGCACAAACTATGCCAATCTATTAAGATATGCATTCTTTTAAATATGTTTCAACACATTTTGACAGTTTTCTGGAATACCAGACTCTTTTGAAGTTTTTAAAAATTAAGGAGAAAAATAGGCTTTAAAGCAAACCCAGAAACATTTGTGTCAAAGGCTCTATAAGAAAATTTGAAATGTAGTCACGGAGTTAATTAAGGAGGTCAGCTGTCATAATCACACTGAGGTACAATAGCACTTTTTAATGTTATTTTGATAACCTCTCAAATATAGTAAATCTAGTGCTTACTTTCAGCTACTTTTTGTTGTGGATCCTCATATTAATCATAAGAGGCAAAATTGAAAATTGATTCTTCAACATCTGAGAGGTTGAACACGAAAAGTTATTGTAAAGATGGCATTAGGAAAACGTTCATTTTTGTTAACTGGCTGGCATCAAATGGTCCAAACTCAATAGATAAGATCTGCCTTTATTTAGTATAGCAGTAGAGACATACAGCTTTGGTTTCTATTAGAATATTTCTGTTGTAAATAAGAGAAAACATTCTGACAAAGGTTATGAAATGATAACTTGGTTAACATAAAGGACCTTAGAATCTTTTGCCTGGCAAGTTCTAAAAGTGTGCTTTTAAAAATTATTTTAATAAATCTGCCAGGATAGTCAAGGTAAGTTTTAAAGTGGTATTAAATGACATTTCAAAGTTCCACCAAGTTCGCTACTATGATATTTATACAAGGGCATATTAAGACATAAAATGAAAGGCTACATGCATGATAAATTTATTTTATACACATACATGCACATATAGATTGACAAATTTTATATATCACTACAGTATCATACATGTCCTTATGTACATATTATTTAGAAGATAAACTCTATCAGAGAATAGCTTGTGTTTCTTATTCTGATTCATTAAACAAAGCACATAGCAAATAACATGGAATCCATGACTATGTTATTAATATTTGCAACATCGTTCTATGGCTAAACAAACTACACATTGTTAAGATCACTATGGCTGTTTATACCACAACTATTTTAGAACAATTTAAAAGCTTTTAAAATAAAAAAGAAATCTTAATTTGGACAGTATTATGTGATGCCTAAGAGTGTGGTCTCTGGAGAGAGGTTGCCTGGGTTTAAAACCCATCTCTTCCCTTTGCCAGTGTTTGACCCTATGCCAACTATTAATATTTACCATCTATTCTTCAGTTTCCATATTTGTAAATGGAGAATAATAATGATATTTAGTTAATAACCTCCTAATGAAGAAATTTCCTTTATATTAATAACATCCATGCCTGTGATCATCTAATACAATCTTTTTTTTTTTTTTTTTGAGACAGAGTCTCACTCTGTTGCCCAGGCTAGAGTGAGTGCCGTGGCGTCAGCCTAGCTCACAGCAACCTCAAACTCCTGAGCTCAAGGGATCCTCCTGTCTCAGCCTCCCGAGTAGCTGGGACTACAGGCATGCACCACCATGCCCGGCTAATTTTTTCTATATATATTTTTAGCTGTCCATATAATTTCTTTCTATTTTTAGTAGAGATGGGGTCTCGCTCTTGCTCAGGCTGGTCTCGAACTCCTGAGCTCAAACGATCCGCCCACCTCGGCCTCCCAGAGTGCTAGGATTACAGGCGTGAGCCACCGCGCCCGGCCCATCTAATACAATCTTGACTATTATACATGACTTAATGCTTTCTGGAAGAACCCAGGGGTTTATTGGGGAACCCTAAAGACTAGAAGTTTCATTTTTCAATTTAGGCAATATCCACTTTCCAAAATTTTCTAGAAGTTCAGGTCAATTCAGATCATTCTTCAAATCTTCGAATACTTAAAATTTTCTTTAATGCCACCCCTAACCCTTATCCACAACAACTCACATTCAGCAAACATGCTCTGTGCACTCAGATATTTCTCACTATATGATTTTTATTAGTCCCTCACTATTTTAGTATCCAGGTTTGAAAACTCTTAGATTTTTTAGTCTATGAAACTAGCAAGTATATTATCTTCTTTGACTTGGACACTTACTTATGTTGACACAATTAACATTTTGGCTATGTTGCTTGTGTTCAAACAAAACTCCTTGGTCCCTTTCATATAATTTTCTTGTAAATCAGCCTCCCATAACTTTTTCTTCATTGTATTGATATTTTTTGAGTGCACATATTAACTTCGAAGACTTCTGTTTTTAAAAGTGACAGAGTAGTTTGTATGAAACCAACTCACTGACCAAGAAAACCTATAAAAAGCTGGATAAAACAACATCCCTCGTAGTTACAAACATTAGCAATAAAAAAAGACAGCCATGATTTGAAAGGTAAACATCACTAAGAGAGAGAAAATGTATTGAGATAGACGGGCACATCCTCCACCACTTTTTTCTCTCCAGGACAGTAACGACCTGAAGCTTTAAGCAGTAACGACCTTTACGCAGTCCTACATAGTTGTGGGACTTAAAACTATGATTAAGAGCTACCAAAGCAAGCGGATCCCAGAGACAAGGGAACCACAGAGAAGTGAGCCTCATATTTGGTATGTCTCTCTCTTTTTTTTTTTTTTTTACTTCAAGAAATTGACTGAAATCAAACTTTGAAAGGATTGGGAGGGGAAGAAACCAGGAAAAAATTACTACCAAGAGGCCAAGAGCAAAGTGTTTGACATTTTACAGGACTGGGGGGAGAAAAATGTTGTTATATTTGAGTAGCCAAGGTGGAGGAGCATTTGTAAATATCCCAGGCCTTCGGTTAAGGCCCCCGAAAGGCTATGATATAGCGGGGGAAAGAGCAAACTAGAAATAAATCAATCTTCATAGAGCTTTCAACCACCAAACAATTATCACACTCCTTGACTGATTCAAGATGAGCGATTCCTAACTTCAGAGGCTGTATAATTTTTTAAATAAAACATCTGTAATTTACTGGAATGTATATATAGAATGAAATATACATAGGATGTAAGAAGGAAAAAACAAGAGAAAACCCAGGCAATAGACACAGGCTACAGGTAGGGAAGACATTAGATTTAAATATATAAACTTTAAAATAACTAAGTCAAAGAAAACATAAAATAAGATGTATAATTTAATCCAAAATAGAATATTTATAAAAATCAAATGAAAAAACAAAAAAATCTATATCTGAAATTATGATCAATATATAGGTGTAACAGCATGTTAGACACAGAAGAAAAGATTACTAAACTAGAATATAGGTCACTAGAAAACATGTAGAACACAGTTAAAGTGAAAACGTAAACCAAATACATTATTGGAAACAAAAGAAAAAAATAGAAAATGTAGGAAAGCAATATTTGAAGATCATCTGGATGAGAATTTTCCAAAATTTCAAGCTGCAGATTCAAGAAGCTCTAAAATCTCAAGCATTAAATGAGCACCTAAACACACTATGGTCACAATGATAAAAATCAAGGATAAAATCAGCTCCCTCCCCCAAAATAAACCCCACATTACCATCAAAAAACTAATAAAAATATTAACAGCTGACTTTCAAAAGAAATGACACAGCCAGAAAACAACACAATGACTTTTGTTTAAAGTACTAAAAGAAAATTAAAGCCAACTAAGAATTCTATACCCAGTGAAAATAAACTGCAAATATGAAGATGAGTGAGAGAATCCATCACTAGAAGATACATACTAACGGAAATACTAAGAAGAGACTTCAGATTAAAGGAAATAATCTCAGTAGAAATCAAAGAAAATAGTAAAAATCCTTTGAAAATATAAATATGTGTGTAAAAATCAATGAATATTTATGCTAGGCAATCATAATGATGTCTTTTGAGGTTTAAAACGTGTACATAACTCAAATGCATTTGGTAACATTCACAAAAGGCTGGAGAAAGTAAAAGGGACTGGAGTGTTTTGAGTTTCTTGAATTATCTTGGAAAAGGTAAACATATTAATTTATAATTGGACTCGTCAATGCCTAGAAAGAGTGAAAGTTTAGGCTCTTCTCTTGGCCTTTTCTGGTATTATTAGGAATGAGGTCACAATTTTTTCCATGGTGTTGCCATGGATTGGAGAGGTTATTGTCAAAAGGTTGCTCCTTCAATGGTTCTTAGCTAGAGAGAGTAGGCATTTGTTGAGGACTTTTTGGTTTATTTCCTTTGGTGTTTCTGGGTTGTAAGATTCTTCAGCTCCATGTCTGGGATATATGAGGCAAAAAGAATACCCAGAGTATTCACCACCATATGTTAGTCCTTGAGTCCTGAAGTTCTCAGCCAGTCTGACTTCTCTGCATCTGTCAAGGTCTTTTTATTTAAAAAAAAAATACATACATATATATATATATATATATATATATATAATGTACAGAGTTTTTAGTTATACTTAGTTGGAGGAGTGGGGAAAAGTATATGTATTGCATTTTTTAGGAAACAGAAATTCCCTCTTAATTTTCTTTTATGCGAAAAATGTCTTTATATAGCTTTCATTTTTGAAGGATATTTTTGCTGGAATAGGATTCAGTGTTGACAGTTTTTCCCTCAGCGCTTTATAAAGATGTTTCACAGTCTTATGGATTCATAATTTTTTATAAGAATTTAGCCATCATTTGAATGTTTTTCACTATATGTAATATGCCATTTTTCTCTGGTTGCTTTTAAAATTTGATCTTTACCATTGTTTTCAGCAGTTTGATTTTGACATGCTCAGGTGTAGTATTATTTTTATTTATACTGTTTGGGATTTTCTAGCTTCCTGAGCCTCTAGATTTAATAATTTCAAATTTTTGAAAGTTTTTGACCATTTTTCTCTAAATTGTACTTTACTGAAACTGTGTCTAAATGCATAAATAATTTTTAGGAAAATAAATTGGAAAATGATACATACATAATGATTTGTAGAAGTATTAAACACACAAAACTCTGTGGTTTATGTGTACATAAACATGTAGTTAAGTAATAAAAATATTAATGGAAAGATAAAATAAAAGATTCAGAATTTTTACCTCTGGGGAGGAAAGAAATGAAATTGGAGTGGTAAATATTGAGAGATTCAATTATACTTGGGAGAGAGAGAGGGAGAAAGTGAGCTGAAACAAATACGAAAAATATAATATTTCCTTAATCTATGCAGTGAGTACATGGGTGGGTTTTAAAAACTAAAACTATAAATTTATGTTTAAAATATATAATTGATTAAAAAGGAGAGGTGGAGCATCATTATCATATGTTGACTCATTTTATAGGATTCAACTGCTAATTACACTCAAGTCTTACTGTGACAATTTTCATAATAAAATTATTTCTTGGGATTTCTTTTACAATAAGACTTACATGACTAGAATTGAATTGTGTTTCTATATTACTTATCATGTTATAGAATAAAAATACCTATAAGCACCCATAAAATGAATAAAACTATTTCTAAGGTGGTAAAATTAGAGATGACTGAAAGGCCAGGTTATCCTTAGATCAGTAAAGAATAAATATAAAAACACCTTCTTGAATAGAATGCTAGCAGCAGTGAACAGAAGCATGGGTGCCAAAGGTTTTCAGAAGTTTAGCATGAAAGATGCCATGTATGCTGTTGCCACTTGGAACACAGTGACTAAAGACATAGTTATGCATGCCTGGCACAACCTCTGGCCTGCAGCTATGTTCAGTTATAATGATGAACAAGGTGGTAACTTTGAAGGATTTTGTATGTCAAGTGAGAAGAATATGTTTGACCTCCTTACATATGCAAGAAGTATACCTTCAGAATCCATCAATAAACTGCATGAAGTGGATATCAAAGATGATTTAAACATTAATAGTGAGGGTCCAGTTGTTCATTTATTGACTGATGGTGAAACAGCCAAAATGGTTCTGAATCAAGTTGATCATGATAATAGTGACAATGAAAATGACTTTGTTAACACTGAAAAAAGAAGTGCATATTGGCAACGTTGTGAAAACGTGTGATGGGCTTATTGAAGGACTATTGCATTCACAACAGAACAAGAAATCAAATTTATGAAATCAAAGAGAAACTTCTAAGATAAACACGACTATTAATGAGGCAAATGACTGTGGAAGAAACATCCAGCAGAATGCCTCCTCAGCCCCAGAAGACCTACTTCCTGCTCCCTCAACTGTTTT
The DNA here is from genome assembly GCF_041146395.1 of Eulemur rufifrons. NCBI lineage: Eukaryota > Metazoa > Chordata > Mammalia > Primates > Lemuridae > Eulemur > Eulemur rufifrons. The sequence continues at coordinate 65,633,672 of NC_090997.1, read as the reverse complement.
TGATGTTTCTTTTCACCTAAAAAATAAAATACAGTGTATAGTAACTTTTTAATCAAAACACAGAATCGTAGATGGGGATTGAAAGCCTGCCCTTGTTTGTTCTTGCTGCTGTTTAACAGCTGTTACAGGTAATCTGGTGATATTCCTGTGTTGTTTCATTACCCTGAACTTTATTTCATGCACAAAATTATTAAAAATATTGCATGAAATCATCTTCAGCCTATGTGTATAAGGTATGTATGAAAGATAAATAAATTTCATATTTAGAACTGGGCTCCATTCCCATGATACTTTATTATGTGTATGTCTGAAAATATTCCAAAATCTGAAATCCAAAACACTTCTGGTCCCATGTATTTAGGATAAGGTATACTCAATCTGCATTAATGTTTTCCCTTTCCTTCTAATTTTCTTTAACTGCTTTAAATATTTATTTTTAGGAAGGCAGAAAAAACATTGTTAATTTACACGTTGCTGCCAGCCTACCAAACAGCTTGGTCAGAAAACTCAATGAGTGACAGAGAAAGAGAAAGAAGAATTGAGGCACGTATTAGAAACACTATGCTAGCTTTTAGATTAGTAATTATAATGTAATCAACTTCGTACTTTCAGTGTCTGCAAAAAAAGTACATTACAATTAAAAAGTAAACAGCACTGTTTCCAAGCCTTTCTCAGCATTAGAGAGATCTATTTTAAAAGGTATTTTTTGCTGGCATCAGACTAGATCATCTAACATAAAAAGACTCACAGGGGAATTTCTGTACTGCACAGCTATAGAGCCATAAGATACTATTTGTATTCCCTAGGCAAAGTCAGTCTATTAGGAGCTTGAAAACTTCATGTTTTGGATGAATCACATGTTGAAATTGGAAGGAACCCTTAAAGATAATTTAATTTAACCACTTTACTATAGTGATGAGGAAACTGAGGCTCCCTAGAGTCAAGGATCTTGATCAAAGTAGTAAAGGGAGTTGAGAGCAAAGCCAGGAGTTAAACTCATCCCAAATCTATAATTCAACCTTTTTATTTTAAAGCTTACTCCATTTAATAGATGCTGACATTAAATACTCAGTTCTTTACTTTAGAAATGTTTCAGGGAATTCTCAGTAGGGATTTCTATGAAACTTACTTCTGAGTTCTGAATACAACCTAAGTCTAATGTTAGCCAGCAGGCTTTGTATATGAGATCACTGGCACTTTCCAGGGCATGTGCTTTTGAAGGTATATAGATTTTAGGACAACTGCAAAATTGGCTAGGAAGAATAAGCACTGAATGCCATTCCATTGATTTTGGAGATCTGTCCAAATTTGTGCCTCTTCATTCCTAAAGGAGTCAGTAGGACATCTGATATCTGAAAATTCAATTAAGAATTGTGAAAAGCAAACATCTCTTTTAAAGTGATCACTATTTCCATATTCTTGTTCTCATTCCTTTCTCTCTTCACTCTTAAATAGTATTAAGAATTGCCAGTTCACTACTTTGATAATAAAAAGGAATCACACAAATCGGTTTCTAAAGCAGGCTAGAAACATTTTCTGAATGCCTACCATATTCAGGCAGTATGCTATATGTATCCATCCAAAAGTATCCTGAATCCAGGAGGATCTGGACAGCCCAGGTCTTCTCTAGGCCATTTTGACTCAGTATCTTCTGTTGGTGCTCCTTGTCTGAGGTAGATAATCAGTATCTTCTTTTATCCCCAATAATCTGTTATACTTGAAGACAGTGATCCAGTTTACTTAGAGTTATTGCAAATTTATGTCAATAAGCCCATACCATATTGACAAAGGGGCTCTGCTACTCTTCATATAGAGTCTTTCTTGGAATCTTATTCAGAGCCCTGACAAATCTCCGATGACCTACTGCCACCATTAGCATCACTACAACACCACCTGTGGACCTTTAAAGACACTCCTCTATTCCAAGCTGACTAAAGAGGTTGGCTTACAAGAGAGAAATCGATGTATGGCAAGAGAGAGTGAAGAAGGGAAATACCTGACATTTTGGTAAGACAAGCATAGGATGAAAGGGGGTAATTTTTATCATATTTAAGCAACCATTATAAAATTTTACCTATCCATATTAAAAAACTATAATATTGGCATAAGCCATTATGCCTATTATGTCCCTAATTTAAACAAAATGGGATATGAGAGTTACTGATGCTGAGCAAAGAGGGGATTTTTATCTAAAATGAATTAAATCATGGAAAGCAAGAGCTCAGAACCAACTATTACTACTTGTATATTCATTCAGCAAATATTTCAAACCTACTGGTAAAGTTATTTAAAAAATGGAATTTGAGGCCGGGCGCGGTGGCTCACGCCTGTAATCCTAGCACTCTGGGAGGCCGAGGCGGGTGGATCGCTCGAGGTCAGGAGTTCGAGACCAGCCTGAGCAAGAGCGAGACCCCGTCTCTACTAAAAATAGAAAGAAATTATATGGACAACTAAAATATATATATACAAAAAAAAAATTAGCCGGGCATGGTGGCGCATGCCTGTAGTCCCAGCTACTCGGGAGGCTGAGGCAGTAGGATCGCTTAAGCCCAGGAGTTTGAGGTTGCTGTGAGCTAGGCTGACGCCACGGCACTCACTCTAGCCCGGGCAACAGAGTGAGACTCTGTCTCAAAAAAAAAAAAAAAAAAAAATGGAATTTGAGAAAATATGAATTCTATCTTGTTTAAATTTTTACATATATAGTATTGCTAATAAGAAAAATTAAGCTTAATATATATTCTTAATATACATAATATATATAAGCTTAATATATATTCTGTTTAATAAATATTAAATAGAAAAAATATACATTTTAGAAAGCCATTTTTTCCATATGAACCCAAGACTTAATTAACAGAACATCAAAATAGTACTGAGAAATATTCTAGCAAGTGTTCTGATCTCAAGTGGCTATGGCAATTACATTTAAAAAAATTAAATACTGTAACAGAACAAATGAGATTCTGAAAAAGGTAAAAATATCTCTGAACCATTATGACTTTAGAATTTAAATTGAGAATGATCTTCAAAAATTAGAAAAAAAGATACAATATGTTGGTTCTTCCATGCAAAATTGAGCAATATTTCTTATTCATAAAAGGTTTTTTTCTTGTTTGTTTGATTTTTTTTTTTAACTTTTCCCAAAGCCTATAGAATAGAATCTGGTTTTATATTGTATTTAATATACTATAGAAACAGATGACACAGTTTAAGGCCTTGAGCCTTTCAAAGTTTGGTGTTGATTTACTCATTCTAATTCTTTTTGTAATGGAATAGGTCAGAATGAAAATGTGTTGTGTGAGGCTCTGGAGAGTCAGAATGAAGTAGGCACAGGACAATCTCCTTGCTAAAGGACATTCTACTTAAAATTAATGTATTTCTTAGAAGGGCTAAGCCTAGGCATTCACAATTGACAATGATCTCTTAATCAGATACCAAAACAACTTCCTTCCAAAAATTCCAGAAGCTTAAGTAATTAACCAGATTGAGGAGCAGGGAGGGTAATTGGGAAGGAGTGGAGACAGTCCGGTATCTATTTACTCTGTCCCTTGCTAGCTGTATGACCATGGAAAAGTCCTGTCCCTGTCTAAGCCTCAGTTTCCCATCTGTAATATGATGATTATAATAGCACTAACTTTGGAATAGCTGTGAGGATAAAAGGAGGAAACAAGTAAAATGCTTAGCACGATGCTAGGAGAAGGGATAGGCCCTTTATAAGGGTTAATTATTAATATAATATTTTAAGAGTACCAAGTTAAGGCAGAGGCTACAGAGAATAGAATTATTCTACTTTAGCAAATAGGAGGAAAACAAGAGGCAGAGAAATGTAAAATGAGAAAAAGAAAGAGTGAGAGAGAAGCTGCTCAAAGCAAAAAATAAAAATATAGACAAATAAAAAAATAAATGCAAATAATGAAGTGCTCTGAAAAAAATAGAAAATGCTAGGAAGAGCTAGGGGGTAGGTAGAGACTTTATTGTGGATAGCCAGGGACATTGTGCAAAATTGTCCTCGCAAGATGAACCTATCAATAATTTAAAGATATGGGGGAAGAGTATTTCAAGCAAAGGGAGCAGAGTGTATATACAACATGCTCAGCATTTTAAGGCAGAAACAAATCAGTAATCCTGGAAACCAGAGAGTGAAGACTGGAAATAGCTGAGTACAGAGTCAGATCATGTAGGGTCTTTAGGGTTTAGTCAGATCACAGTAAGGCTTTATATCTTATTTTTTAAGCCTAAGAGGAAATCACTGGACTCTTTAGTAGAGTTTGATACTGTGTGTATTTTAAAATGAACATTGGGGCAGTTCTGTGGCATGTACTCTTCAAAACAACAGTAGAACAAGAAGACCATTTTAGTGGTTTCAGGAGTCCATATAACCACTCAGGGTGCTTTGGTCTAGGATTTAGATGTAGAGATGATGAAAGATTGTTGGTTGGTTTCAGAATAGATATTAAAGGCAAAACTGACAGGATGTGAAGATAACAAAAAGTGAGAAATCAACTATGCCTACTAGGTTTTGGGCCTGAGAAACAGAATAAAGAAGTGTGACATCAACTGAAAGGCGGAGTATTTGAAAATAAGCAGGTTGAAAAAGAACTGATTAATGTAAGCAAACTGGTAAAGAATTATGTTTAGGCATATTAAATTTGAGATAATTTTTCATCCAAGCAGAGATGTTGATTGGGAAATTGGATTAAGGTGATTGGAGTTCAGGGGATGAGTTCAATTTGGAAATATAAATTTGTGTGTTTTCAACACATACTGAATTTAATGCCATGGCAATTTATCAGACTCCCCAGGAAGAGAGTATAGTAATAGGGTGGTATAGGAAGAGTGAGCCTGGGTGCTAGCATATTCAGAGCTCTGGAATAGGAGAAAGAGCCAGCAGAATAGACTGAGAAGTGAATGTGTGGAGACTTGGAACCCAAGTGCAGAAACCAAGTTTCAGGTCAAGCTTGATGAAGGAAGGAGTGTTTGTGTCAAATAATGCTAAAAGAGGATGTTGTGATAAGGACAGGAATTGAATATTGGGTTTTCCAAGATGGAATTGTTAATGATCTTTACCTGGTATGGTGACAGTGACAGCCTGAGTGGAGCAGGTTAAGAAGAAAGTGGGTCATGAAAATGTGTAAACAGGGATTTTAATAGCCTGTTTGCAGTTATGTATGCAGTTCTTCCAAACATAAAATGAATAAAAAGGAGTTGCTTTGCTGGCAATAGGTGGGTGGTGGCAGAGAAAGAGCCTCTCTCTATTTTTTTCATCACACTTGTAGTCATGCTGAGGCACCTTCATGTAATACTTTGTCTCCAGGGAATATACTTTGGAAATCACCAGTCTATAAGATACTTGCCAAATCTTTGTGATTAATAATCTCCTCTACACTGATTCCATAGCTTCCACAATAGTGCATGTTCTCTTAATGGTGCTGAGGCTTAACGGTGACAGATGAGATAATGTCCCTGTCCTTGAATTTTTCAAAATTTTAATTGAATCAGTGTAATAAATAATAATATGGCTTCTTTTTTGCATGGTAAATAAGGCTGGAAATAGCAATCAAAGCATTCAAATCATTCTAGAAGACTAACTCAACCAAGAAACGTTTTCCCAGCATGGATAGAAACATTCAATGTGGATTTTTGACCACAGGTTTTCAGGCATGTCTATGGCCAAGTCAGATGACTCTGGCTAATCATGCAAGGTAAAATAAAGACTCAAACAACTCTATCTTTATTTTTTTTTTTTTTAGTATCAGAATCCATTCCAGACATAACTGTTAGTTAATGGTTCCTTTTGAATTGCTCCCAGATGTACTCCCTACACCATAGGCAAGACAATGTGATATCTATCTCATTAAATAGCAAAAATATTTTTATACATGGGATTAACTCATGCAAATAAATAGTGGATCTTCCAGTAATTTCTCCTGGATATATTTTCCACATCTAGTTTTAAATGACTAAGATTCATTGCAGGCCGGGCGCGGTGGCTCACGCCTGTAATCCTAGCACTCTGGGAGGCCGAGGCGGGTGGATCGCTCGAGGTCAGGAGTTCGAGACCAGCCTGAGCAAGAGTGAGACCCCGTCTCTACTAAAAATAGAAAGAAATTATATGGACAACTAAAATATATATATACAAAAAATTAGCCGGGCATGGTGGTGCATGCCTGTAGTCCCAGCTACTCGGGAGGCTGAGGCAGTAGGATCGCTTGAGCCCAGGAGTTTGAGGTTGCTGTGAGCTAGGCTGAAGCCACGGCACTCACTCTAGCCCGGGCAACAGAGTGAGACTCTGTCTCAAAAAAAAAAAAAAAAAAAAAAAAAAAAAAAAGATTCATTGCAATTAGTCTCACCTTTCATTCAGCCTTGAAATGCAATGATGTAAGAGTATACTTATTGAAAAGGAGATGTGGCAGTACACAACACAGTTCAGGATCTGCAAGGACAGACATCAGAATTCAACAGAATTCTTCCATAGTTTTAGGCAGTGGTTGATGGCACTACACAAAGTGTTCCCAAACAAGGCCAATGATCACAAGTGACAAAAGCCTAATCATAGAGGTAGTTGTGGAACATCTTCCTTTTTTTATTTTTAAATTTTATAAGCAATACTTGTTCAATGTAAAGACATCTTCTTTTATTAAGTACAAGTAAAAATAGAGAATAAAATTAAATCTTTTTTTATCATCATACCTGTTGAAAATACATGTTTATCTGCCTCTTTGTCTATCTCTGAGAAAAAGAAAGAGACTGAGAGAGAGACAGAGAGTAAATTATAATGCACATTTGAAGAAGAAATAGGACAGGTTTGGGCCAATAAGACTGGCAATATTCCTTTTAGGGAAAGCATTGTCCTTTGTTTGGAAAACTCTTTGACTTCCTATTTGCCTGTGAAAGACTAGGGCCTTCTGACCTCAGTCTAGATGGATGCCACTTAGTAAACATAATTAGTGAAACTGCTATACAGAAAGAAGCAGCAGTACTTTTGGCATTGCTTCTGTCAATCAGAGTAGCTGAATAGACTAGGAAGAAGAAATAGAATGGTCTATTTGACTCTAGAATTAAGAGGTCTGTTGTTAGAACTGTATTTCAATTGCCTTCCTTTGCAATCCTGTGTATTTTTCATTAGTCATTCATTAAAAGCTTTATTCTGAGAAAGCATTCACAAACTTCACCAGACCCTCAAAGATATTTAAAAAAAATTTTTGACACACTGCTTTAAGGAGAGATGACCCTAAATAACAATGCTGAAGAATGGAGCCCACAGAAATGAACATGAGATTGGGCAGTAAATTCCTAGGAATTATGGAGCTGCTATATATGAAATACTTTCCTTCCTGAGCTTTCATTACCTTCCATCATTCCCAAATATCTGATTTAAAAGTAATTAGATGTAGAAGCTTAAGGAAAGGATGGTAATTCCAAAGTGACTGGCTGCAAATGAGAAGCCTGAAAATCCAGCAGAGATGGGGGCAGAGGGCAGCACTGAGTAATCTGGGTGCAATCATGTGGCAAATATCTTTATTCAAAATGTGCTAGAGGAAGGGCACGCTTGGGACAGGTGAGGGACAAGAAACTATATCCTACTGGTAGACTAGAAGACTAGGAGACAGGGTTGAGACCGAATTCAGGTGCTTGAAGATCAGGTGCAGGTGCTAAAGTAAACAACCTTTAAACAAAGAGGGCTGATAATTGCAGGCAAGAACTGGCTTCAACTGGCTTGTCAGCTATCTCTGCCACCTTATATGAAGTTTGACTAATTACAATATCATTTACATTGTGGTTTTAAAATTTCTCTACCCTTGAAATCACCATGACAGTTCTGAAACAACCACGTAAAGTATCAAAATGGAAGGGAATCTAATGTTAGGAATTACTACCCAAATTCTTAGTAAAAGCCAACCCCTTGGCCTTGAATATTCCTCTCCTCAATTAATAAGACTACGAAAGATCTCAGATCACTTCCTCTCAGTGCAGCTGCTCTATTTTGAGCCTGTCTGCTCTTTCCTGAGAGTGTACTTTCACTTTTAATAAAACTTCTGCTTGCTTGGCTTGTGTGGTGCATCCTGAAATTCTTTTCTGCAATGAATACCAAGAACTTGGAAAAACCTCCACTTGGAGGCCAGTAACACTATTATCGTGGGAGAAGATGGTCTCAAGAAAGGACAACTTCAGAAAGACAGAAAACTTGTGGATAACCAGGAAGGAGACAGTTTATCAATAAATCTTTCTGTTATCTACTTATATAGAAGAGACTATATAACATATTGTAACCTTTTTTTCATACCAGGAGACCTCATTTTTAATAAATGTATTTCTATACCACCATCAATCAATTACTATCACCTCAATATGTAAACATAATATAATTTTCTTTATCCCGTAACTTATTTTTATGCATTTAGGCTGTTTCCTTTCTTTCTTGAACTGTTTATAAATGATAAATGCCCAATGCCTCAAATATTTGTTCAATGAATATGTTGAATTCTACAATAAAAATTCTTTAAATTAATTTTTGTACATTCGTTCAATTATTTTCTTATCATAAGTCATTAGAGGTATAATGCTTAATCAAGTAGTATATAAACTTCTTAATTGCAGTATTTACAGCAAAAAAAAACTCCTTTATCTATTTGTTCTAAGTTTCAGTCTGCATATAACAATTGAGTCAAGTAGAGAATTTTAATTAGGAGATAATAAAACATTTATAACATCTGGGACAATCTCTGCAAACCTACCTGTTGGAGTTTTGCCTAAAAATTTCATTTGGGCTATATGTTTAAAGTAAAATATCAGTTGCCATTCTTACTTTATACAGTTGGAAATATGGGCTTGAAGTAGATTTATTTTTATTCATATTTTTGTATATGAAATATAGGCCCAATGCCTTCTAAATTGAACAGGAGTTAAAGGTTAAATTCATCTGCGTAAAGGTGTTAATAGATCTTGCTTCAATGTGGACAAACTGTTTTAGGCCTATTGATCAACTTCTATCCTAAGGGTTTCTTTCACCGAACTTTGAGTTTGCCATACTTTTTCTGAGAGCTCTTATTTTGCCTGGCTATATCCTCAGTAACACTGTTCCTGGATATTTTCAGGAACAGTGAAAATCAGGTAAAGTTTCTGAGTACTTGTGTGTCTTAAAATGTTTTTATCTGATCCTTTTAATTTATTGTAGTTTATCTAGATATATAATTAAGAGTTTAAAATAACTTTCTCTTAGAACCTTAAGATATTTATAGTGTCTTCTACCATTAAGACATTGCTATTGAGAAGTTCAATGCCATTGTGATAGGGCTTTCTTTGCAGATGATCTATTTTCTTTCCAACTAGAAATTTTAAAGATTTTTCTCTTTATATTTAGTGGAATTTCATAACGATTCATCTAACTAGGGAATCTGTCTTCATATATCCTATTGATACTTAGCATGAGTCTGAAAACTGTGTTTTTCTTAAGTTCTGCTGACTATTTACCTATTCCTTTTTGATTTTGATGTTTTACTCAATTTCATTTCCTCTTTTTTATTCTGAATTTCTAATTTGTTGATTATTAAGCCTCCTGTATTGATCCTTGATGTCTCTTAATTTTTTAACCATTACCCCTTTGTCTGAACTATTTGAACTGTCTCTTCAATATTATTTTCTAGCCCTTAGAATCTTCTATGCCAACCATCATGTTTTTAATTCTAAGAACTCCTGGACTTGTGGACTTGTACAGAGCTTCAGTTATTGTTGTATGACTGCAATATCTTCTTACATATTTCTAGGACAATTAGTAAGATTTATTTTTTAAAAAATTCTGAATTATCTCTCCAACAGACATGCACTGAAAGTGCTCAGAACTTTGTGCGTGCAGCTCCACTAGAGCAGGTCAGCCAGCTGCCTTTCTTCCCGAGATGCAGAATGAGGAGAGTGTTTGATTTGGAGCCCTGGTATCACTAGCATTCACATAGAAACCCACCCATTCTAAAGAGCAGCTTACCAGTCGGATCTGCCCAAGATGACAGTTGTTAAATTAGAGCCAGGGGTATAGCCCAGTGATCCTGATTCCAAGGCTGGCACTCTTTCCTTCGTACTTTTGGCTGAGTAACCCAGCAGATATAATCATGGCCAATTAATTTCTTATCATAAAATTTTAAATGTTTCACATAAAACCCTGGTCCTTTATAGGTTACCAGAGTCTTTGGTATGTAATATATACCATATAAAATAATTTCATTTTTGAGGGTATGAGTCATTTACAATAATACACTTCTTCACATTTATAGTTTTCATGTGTGCAAATAGTTTATATAAGACATCTTAGTTGAGTAAGCTTTACTGTGCCAAGAATGCTGCATTTTCCTTGAAATGTCAGTGCTTTAAAGTCTAAGGAAAATATTCTATGGCTCCATGGCAGCTGTTTTCAGGGATAGTTATAGTTAGTAGTTTATGGTTGTCATAGTATTCCAGTTAATACCATAGCAATGAGGTTTAAGTCTTGTCAGAAACACAAAAGTCACTGTATTTATATGGATTCACAGGGCATTTCTGCTTTGAAAGTTCATGCCAAGTCAGAGTTTTCAACTAGTGAAACTCAAGGTTCCTACCCTTCCCGAAGTCCCGCTGAGTGGGGAAGGGGTGCATCATCTGACCTACACACTGGGGCATCTAACATAAGGGTGCCAGGCAAGAGTGAAGCCAGGAAGGCAGCTGACACCTGGAATCCTTGGAAAGTTCTACAATGGCAAGGTTCTACTGGATAAACAAAGGATTTTAGAAGGAAATCTGAAAAAATTATTTTTAGTTTAAGTAGCACACAAAAGAGCAAAAATAATACATATTTTCTTTGCAACAGTTGATTTTTTTCAGGACAGGCAATGACAGAGAAAGTTTACCCTACACTTCAGCCACACTGCTATTTCTCCATGAGGACATCTGAGTTTCCTTGAAGAGTAATCAAATGTCTGCTTCCTGAGGGACATAAGTCCCATAATACTGCTGGGCAATTTACCCTGTAGAGACTTGTCAAATATTTTATGTAGAAGCCACCAATTCTTGCCATCAGTTGGCAAAGCAGAAAGGCCAACAATAGTAGTGATATAGAATGTTGTGGGATTCTGACTTGAGGTGACTAAAGTGTTAGCCTCACTTTTTTTAGTTGTTAGTTTCTTTAGAAGACTGTTTTATAAGAGCAGAAAATACATTTTAATAAACACAGGGTAATATACAGGATAGTAGACTAATGTTGAATGCCTCTGTGGATTTTAATGTAAGAAATACAAAATTAAAAGCAAGAATGTAGACATTTTTAGAAGAATAGTGGATAATAAAAAACAGAATACAATATATGAAATATTTGTAAAATGACTCAATAGTTTAAAAAGGGTCAAAAACATTCAACAAATGTATGGTTATTCAGACAGGAAATTGAAGGACTGAAAGAGTAAGTCTGTGATTGGACAATATCGGCATTCTTATTGACCATTCTGGAGCTAGAACTGTGCTCTAATTGGCAATTAATTGGCAATTGTGAATATGCTCTAATATATGTGTGGATGACAGATGTGCTTAGACATGCAAGAGGGCAATGTTTTTGTTGATACATTGAATCCACTCCAGCGGCAACACAGGCACACCCGTGAATAAAAATGACAGAAGGCTTGGGTAGTGAGGTAATTTCAAAATTTGGGGAAAATTTAGGTGACATCAATTTCTGAAACCTCCAATTAGAAGTAATTGGCATCCTTCTGTGCTTTCTGTAATGCCATATGTTGTGTTGTTGTTCAGTTAAGTTCAGTAATACTTTGCCAAGAGTGACTCAGTGGCTAGGTTCAGGGGAATTTTAATGTGAATGCAATGACCAACGCTGTACAGTCTCTCAAGAGATCAAATTCCATTTGGTAGGTAAAATAAAATCATGTTGCTCTACTTTGAGACAAAAGTAATAACATTTTACTAAGTGGTAGAAATTATAAATATTTATAGCCTAATAGTAATAATTAATAATACTTAGACAATTATAATTGAAATCACCAAAAGATATTTAGGGCAGAACTTAATTCTGCATTTGTATATGCACTTAATTTTATGCTTTATGTAATCAAAAATGTATTTAGCATCAGGTCAGTTGGACAGCCAATATTATTTAAATTGGGTAGCCTTAGATCACTCTTAGAATGTATAATATGTTTATTATCTTATTATTTAAATAATTCTAATCCCACTTCTATATTATCCATAGGGACAATCTATAGAAGAATTCTAACCAAAATTCTGATGGTAGAGATTATTGCCATTTTTGTCTTTGAGCTAGAGCTTACACCTTACATAGAAAAGCAGGATACACATGCAAATTTAAAGAATAACAAAAAAAAAAAAACAGTTCAGAGTGAACAACCTCTGCTTTTTCCCTATCCCCCCAAAAATGTCAATTGGCAAGTAATTTTTGGATTACAAACACAAGTGAAAAAGTGCTAATCAGCAAGACATAGCCTGTGAGTCACACCCTGGTCCTCGGCCATCCCCTGACCTCTGTGAATCACTAGGGGCCCTCACTACACTTCCTGGTCCTGATGAACCTGACCCCTCTAGACAGGAATACAGAGCTGACTCAACCTGCTCCCCACACACTTTTCTCATCCTCCACCCTGCTTCCCCAACATTTTTTTGGGGGGGGTCATTTTGTACTGACTAAACTCTTTTCTATTTTTCTTTTTTTTTTAGTTAACACTCTTGAAATTCTATTTAGATGGTCAAATGCAAATGCTAGACTGCTAAAAGGCTTATTTTCTAAAGTGAGTAAAAATTACTGGGCAGAAATGAAAAATAATAAGTAACCTTTTCAGTGGAAACTTTGAATGACATGTTGATATTTTAAAGAGCAAGGTTTACTTTATCAAGCCCTGAATGCCCAAAGAAAAAAAAAAATGAAGCCAGCTCTATGCCCTTTCTAGACCTTCACCTTCCCTTGACAACTTCCATCATTACCTTCCCTATGAGTTTGCTAGCACTGTCATAACAAAACACCACAGATCAGATGGCCTAAACAACAGAAATTTATTTTCTCACAATTCTGGGGGTTGGAAGTCTGAGTTCAAGGTGTTGGAAGGTTTGGTTTCTTCTAAGGCCTCTCTTTTTGGCTTGTAGATGGCCACCTTCTTGCTGTGTCCTCATGTGGCCATCCTTCTGTCTCTGCTGTCTCTGTCCTAATGTCTTCTCACAAGACAATCCAACTATACTGGAATAGGACCCACCCTAAGGAACCCATTTTAACCTAATTACCTCCTTAAAGTCCCTATCTCGAAACGCAGTCACATTCTAAAGTACTGGTTAGGGCTTCAACATACACATTTTTTTGAGCGGGGCACAATTCAGCCACTGACACCTTCCAACAGTATTCTCCTATTTATTATTTTTATTGATAACTTCCTCATTATCATGCCATGCTACGTAACTGTTGCTACTGTACTGTTGTTTAAAATAAAGCATCACAAATTTTTCATGATGAAATATCCTTTGTTTTGTTAATGAATATTTTAAGAAATAGAAATGCTGCCCTTTTGTGTCTTCATTATAATTTAACTCAGGTCCTTGATCAACATCTTTTTAATCATGTAATAAAAGTAAAGGCTAAACTTTAAATTGTAAGATGTTACTTGTATTAAGAAATATTTCCAAACTAACTGCTTTCTTTATTCTACCTTCTGAGGTTTTTGCTACTTGTTTTTTATATTAAATATGTGGTTATAATATAAAATGAAATAGAATTTTGTAAGAAAGCATAAAAAGGAGAGAAAGGAAATGGTATTTTCCAATCAAATTGGGAGCAAGAGGAAGAAAGATGAAGAATATAGTCAGAAATGACAAAAAAAGCACTGTCAGATGCGGCGTCAAACTTATCCAAGGCTTGCTGGAAGGCAGTGGAATGCCAGGCGTCAGAGTCAGATGCCCATAGCTCTATTTGACACTCCAGGCATTGTTAACTTAAGCAGATTTATGATTGTGACCCTTCACCATAACGGCAGTGACTTTAATTTTTAAAAATCAGTTAGAGGTTAAATATTCATTTCAACCAAGGTGTTTTTCTGTTAGCATAACCATTTAAAAAAAATTTAGTCTCATATTGTCTTGTTCATGTCCATAGCATGGATGTTCATAAATTAAAAACATATTCAATCTTAGCAGTGTATTTTTTTCTCTTTCTTTCCTGAGCAAAAATTGAGAACACAGAAGTGCTTTGATGGTAAATGTTGCCCATGGCCTAGCCAAAAAAAGAAAAAAAGAGTCTTGTTTTTCTAGTTAGAGTTGTCACTAGAAGAACAGAATACACAAAGTGTAAAAGATATTTTCAAGGGACTGTGTATTAGCTCTGCATTGATGAAAATTTTTTTGAATGGTATTCTAATGTTGTTAGTGTCTAAAAGGTTTGTGGTCTTTACTTACATTCCTATTGGGTTTTCAACAGTGATTATTTTGCTTGCTAAGAATGCTAGGATTAAAACAAAGAAATGAAATAAATGCTAAAGCACAGAGATTTGTTGACAAAGGCACCACACTTCAACACATAAGTTTATCCATGATCTTATTAAAATAGAAGAGTAAGTTAAGAATAAGGATTCTGTGCAGTTGCAAATATGAGTTAAAAGTGCAGAAAAATCAGATGAGAAACTAATCATTTGATTACTCATAGTAGGAAAAAACAAGTATTTCAGTTTGTTTCACGTTTGTGTATTTCCTAAAACAGAGTGAACTTCATTTATGTGTACGTGGATGGGTATTTTGTCTTAGCAATAGTAATTGCAATAAAACACACTCACATAAAATCACAGCATTGCATCTCTATTTATATATTTTATAAATGTGCTCTTAAAATTGTCCCTGTTTTTCTTTAAGCTAAGGTGATCTGTCTGAGGTTCATAAATAGTCACAAAATGCAGGAATGTATACATTTGCATGTGTTCCTAGAGTGTGTAAGTATGTGTGCACATGCATGTGTGTGAGACATTTAATTTTGCCCCCAAAATAATATATGGTACTTTAAAATTAATTGCACAGATGTTTTAGTTACAAATAGCTCAAGTAGAGCTTTCATTTCAAATTTTACCTACGTATATCCCACCAAAGGAAATTGCCGACTTGAGTTTTCAGGGGCATATCCACTTATTGCCAGTTTGCTTTGGCGTTGTCTAATTCTGTAGTACCACAAGTAGGCATCTCAGGATATCTTTCTGTACCGGTGTTTACATTTGAGATTGGAAACTAGGGTGCTTTTCCGATCCCCTTCTGTTCTACTGTAATTAAATCTATAGTTATTTAAATTTAAATCTTGTGACTCTAAGGGAGATTGAATATAGCAAAATAAAACAAAATTTACAATTGCTTATTAATTCTCCACTTTGCCCAAAGCACTATGAGTGACACATAGCTATGTAAGACAGGACCTCTGAACTCAAGGAAATTCCTCTCACGCCTGTTCTCAGAAATACTCTTTCTGGAGACTTTGCAAGAACCCTTTCTTTCAGGAGAGCCCAAGCTCTTAGGAGGAAGCTGGTTGCAGTGACTATACTTAGTGAAGGGAATATTATTCTTAACTCTCTCTAATATTCCCATCTTGGGCCATGAAGCAGGAAAGAGAATCATTTAGAAATGGAAAGTGAATATCCATGGTTTTCCTTAACTGCCCCCAACGCGCCCCCAACCCAGGTAGCTTACCTGACTCATGGGATTGGGAGAAGGAAACAAGCCTGCTCTGCTCTTACCCTGAGTGCTCTCTTTTTTCCTGACAACAGTGTAGTTCTCTGTTCCAAGTGTGTCTTCAATAGACACATCTGTAGGCCATCTCTCTCTACCCAGCTACCAGGGTGTGCTGTGCGTGAGGCAGGGATTCTCTGAGTGTGTGTGTGCTGTGCAGACACAAATTCTCCCTCAGTCCCTCAAGTGGGTTATCCCTGAGCCCAGATGTGGGGGGTGGGGGGGAAAGGGGGTAGGGTGTGTGGGGTATGGGGGCATCAGAAGGCAGATTGTTTCTCCACATCTAAGCCAGATTCTCCAGGTCAGCCTTATCAGGAATAAAGCTGATAAATCTGATTATTGCATCAAGTTTCAACATTTTGTTTGGAATTTGGAGGGAAGAGATAGGTAATATTTATTGCTCCTCAACACTCATGCAACTAAACATGCATCAACAGAAACATACAGTTCTCTACATAAACTACAACTCCTGGCAAACTTACACAAATCTGGCAGGTTTCTGTTGATTAAGTAATTGATTAAATTGATGTGTTAATCAGAAACCCATGTTTAATTGTTTCTATTGAATAGGGAAAAGTTAAACATTACTTCAATGGCCTTTGAATTTATTTGCAGATATCTGTGCAAGTGTTCCTGCCACCCCATTCTGGTTTTATCTAAAAATAACATAAATTTAGGAACCATATACTATCATTGCTACCACAGTACTACATAACTTGCCTTTGAGAAGACAATACAGTTTTTAGTCCTCTATGTTTCTTAAGAAAATAATCTGGAAAAGAAGTGTAGCTTATTGGAAGATCAACAAATTAGAGTGTTTAAAAAAAATCAGGGGGAAAATGCTCAGAAGAGAGAGGCACCAGATAAACTTCAAAGTTAAACTTTGAGAACCAGTGGTCTAGCATACATCTGATACATTAATAGAGGTAGTTATGAACTTGTTTTCAATGGCACTTCAGAGTCATTGTCAAGGCTTTTAGTAACATAGTAAAATAGGAAATGTATATTTGGAGTGCATTCTGACATCCCTTCCCGTATCTCCTTCTCATGCCCATTGTGTTCTCTCTCTCACAAGCTACTACCCTATGTCCCCTTTGGGTCTCGTAAGTTCCACTTTGATAGGAATATTCACATGTGACCTCCACTCTCTTCTGAATTCTCTGGAAGACCAAGACAGAATTACCCTCCTACTTTCTATGAGATTTTGTTGGATTTCACATTTTTCTTCCCTCTCCTAGTTCTCCAGTTACTTAACTATTTTTTTCTCAAGACATTTTTCAATTTTACTTACATATTATATCTCATCTAGTGGCCCTAATTTTGGGAACCACAACCTAAGACACTTGGCTATGTAAATAGACTGTGTATAATTCATGAATAGCATCTAAATAAAGTAATGTCTCATTCTTACCTAGGGTTAAGAGTGGGTATTAATCATATGACTAATTATTTGGGGTTTTTTAATGATTTACATTGGATCAGAAATGGCTTTTATGTCCTTTCAAGTTTTCACCATTACTTATAAAAAGAGAGAAAGGTTTGAGTTAGGAATGTTTTCCTTCTAGTTAAATTATTGCAGCTGATGTGCCAGGAAGAGATCTATATTCTCCTGTGTCATTAGTAGTGCCTAAGCAACTTAGGAGTAAAGAGAGTTGTATGGATAAGAATAAATGGAACTTAATGCAAAAGCAAATGAACATGGTAGAGTTTTTAAGTACAGTACATTTTGGAAAATATTTGAAAGGTTATTTAAGAAATGGTTATTACTGTGGCACCTGATACAGTGAGGCATGCCTATAGTCCCATCACTAGGGAAGCTGAGGAGGGAGGATCCCTTGAGCTCAGGAGTTCGGGAGTTCAAAATCAGCCTAGGAACACAGTGACACCCCATCTCTTTAAAAAAATGTTATTATCAGACTTTTGTGTCTGATAATGGCAGTTTGGGTAATTCAGACCGAATCTATTACTGAAAGCAACTAGAAAAGCTAGGTAAAATATTTTTTAAAAATCTGCTTGACATTAGGGGCAAAGAGCTAACAAGGCAATGAAACTTAGGGAACATGATCTATAAGAAGAAAATTCAGAAGTTTAAGTACAGGATTGGCTGATGCTTTTCCTGTTAGGAGCATCTGCGTATTCTAGATTAGGTCAGGGTTTTAATGGTCTTCTGGGGTTAAGACAACAGAAATAGGGGTCCAGAATTATGAAGAAGTAAAGATCTGAATAAATTTCCCAGGCTTGGGGTTTGGATACTAAAGTAATAAACTCTAGAATTAAGGATAAACAAAAGCAAATAGGCATTTAAGGGGAACAAGATTCAGGTAATCAACTCAGGCTCTGGAATTGAGTTGAATTAAAGACTGATAGTGACTCCACCTGTCTGCACAAAGCAAACATTTGTCTTATTTTTTAAAAAGTCATTATGATGAATATGAAGGAAAATCCTCAAATTTTTATATATAATATTTGGCAAGTAATCATAAACTACCTGACACAAAAAAGACAAGATAATATGACAATAAACTTATAGAGGAAAAAAGACAATAGACACAGACTCATGGGGTAAATAAATGATGAGATTAATGTTAAAATAACTATGCTAGATATGTTCAAAAATAAAAAGACAAAAACAGGAATTCTAAAAGAAATATGGAAAATATATTTTAAAAAACCCAACAGAATTCTAGAACTGAAAAAAATTATATCAGCAATAATTATGAGCTAAATGGATGGGTTTGATGGCTGATTAGACACAGTAGAGGGAGAAATTAGTGAATGGGAATACTCAAAAGAAAATACAGAGAATGAAGCAGAGAAGGAGAGAGAGAGAGAGAAAGACAAGCAAAGGAAGGATAAAAAATAAAAGGAATAGAAAGTCATAGATATATTTATATATAAATATGTATGTATGCATGTATCATGAGTCCTAAAAGGAAAAGAGAGATAATAGAAGTGGGAAGTAGTATTTATATAATATAATGAGAAGTAGTATTTAAAGAGATAATGGCAGATAATTTCTAAAGCTAGCAGAGTAAATTAAACTGTAGATTCAAGACACCCTTTATAACCCCAGAAACAACAACTAGTGTAATTTTTATAATAAAACTGCTTAAAAAACTAAAGCAAAATCCATACTGTATGCAAAGAATTGACAACTAGTTTGACAGCTGGCTTCTCAATGAAAACATGTCAGTCAGAAGAGCATGGATTACCGAAAGGATAAAATCACTAAGCAAGAACTCTATATCCCATGAGAACATTCACCCAAAATGAAGCTGTAGTAAAGAAATATTCAAACAAAAAATAATAATTTCTGAAAAAATTGATCTCTGGCACATGTTCACTAAAAGATATACTTAAAGGTGTTCTTCCGGCTAATAATAATGGCAGAGCAAATGTGGAGATACAGAAAGAACAAAGAGCAAGGATAAAGGTAAAGCATATGGGTAGACATAAATATTGACTATATAACTATAAAACAATATTAACTACAATTTTTTAAAATACAACTTTTAGAACAAGCTGACTCAGAGACAGAATTTAGGATGTCAGATGTTTAGCATGTAAGGTGTTTATTATTAGGATGTAAGATGTTGATTCAGAGATAGAATTTAGCATGTAGGACTAATTTAATAATACCTGTGGGAAGGCAAGGGAAGACACATTGGGAAGAGGGGGAAATTAAGCTGGGATCCAGGCCCACGCAGTCTTGGCAGACCTTGTAGGGAGCTTTGGAGCTAGACTAGTGCAAACTGAATCAAGATAGCCAGGATTTTGTAATCTCACATCAATCAGTCATGTGATGTGGACAGCTCCAGAAAGGAATGGTGGATTGGGCTCTTTCCAGTTGAGTCAATTCCTGAAGTGGCTGACACATCGGGAAGCTATTTGAGAATAGCACTCCTGGCTCTGGGACAAATATTCATTAAGGAAGAACTCGGGCATCACATCACAGTGTCCACCACAGTCTACCCATTATGCCACTCGGACCCACTTCTTAACATATATGCAATTTGCATGCTTACATTAAACATTTATTTTAAAGGCTTTATACAATGTATAGTATAAATAATAGAAGATAATAAAAGACAAAATTGTCGCATTAAGGGTAGATTTAGAAAATTTCAACAATTTAACAAATCTGAATCAACTTAGTAAAGTGAAAACTTGTATAATTACAAATATTTAAAGAGACCTTTGACAGATTTTGTCTGAATGAAGAGTATTCATTAACTCTGAATTAATATCTTTTATATGAGTATGTAAATACTACAGACAATTAGAAAAGAGAGAGACTTCCAGGTACACTGCAACCACTGTATTAGTTTGTATTTTCTTTATTTGATAGTATTTAACTCACCTATAAACTCACAGTAAAAAATCCATTAAAAAGATTCAGTGCCTCTGTTTTCTTTTTTTGCAATTCAATCATAACATAAGAAAGTTGTATAGAAATAAAAGAAGTAAATGAGATGTAGATTAAGGATTGATTTGCTGATGAAAAATAATACTTAAAATACCTAAATCTAAAACATACAGAAACCTACCAAAAATACTGGGACTATCTTTTCTGTCACTTCCTCCCTAGGGTCTATTAATATTTTCTCTTTCTTATTGACTGCTATTGTAAAAAATAAGTTTTATTTTAATTAATTTACACATATTAATTCCATGTAAATTCAAATAAATTTCAAAGGAGTACTTGTAGTCCTAGAGTGAATGACAACAGAAACCTTAATAGAACTGGTTATTATTTGTTTCTCTATCTATCCTAATAAAATGATTCATCAAAATCATAGTTCTAAGGCTTGTTCTGAGAAAAGCTTGTTTTACATATCTATTTTGTAGATTAAACACTCTAATTACTCAAATCAATTTTCCCCAAAATTTTGACAAATTTTCCTCACTAATTATATACCTATTATTATAATTATGTTTAATTTACGCTATTATAAATTTACAAAATTTTCTGTAGAATTTATAAAAATGCATGTAGAGAAGAAAAGGTGAACACCTTTTTCCTACATCATTTTTGGTCTTTGAGTAGATAACGAAACTTGTGTTATTATTCTTTATTATTGCTTAAGCTCCCTCTTCTTCATGCAAATTTTCTGAGATGAAAATAACATTAATAGGTCACTATGACCATTTTTGTTCACTACACTTCTGACACCAAATGTGTGGGGTTTTAATCCCACTCTAATCAATTCTCCAACTTCCCAGACACCAACTGGGTATCCTGTAATTCAATGCAATTCTGACACTAATTACCCAGAGTTAGTGCGGACCCCACAGGGTAAGAGCTCGGTCCCACAAGACTTCCCCCACTTCAGATGCCAACTGCAATTCCTGGGCCTCCTATACTTTTGACTAACCAACTATAAATCAGGGGTTCTCAAGACCTCCTCTTTAGATTTGATAATTTGCTATGATGGCTCACAGAACTCAGGGAAACACTTTATTTACTATTACCAGTTTATAAAAAAAAAGATATTATAAAGAATACAAATAAATGACCAAATGAAAATGTCCATAGGATAAGGTCCAGAAGGGTTCCAAGCACAGGAGGTCCACATAGAGTTGGGATGTACTACCCTCCAAGTACATGGATGTGTTCTCCAAACCTAAAGCTCCCTGAACCCTGAAGGTTAAGGGGTCTTGGGGGTGTTTTATCATGTAGTCATGATCAATTATTAGCTCAATTTCCAACCTCTCTGCCCTTCCCAGAAGTTGGGGGAGAGGGGCTGAAAGTTCTAAGTGGGGCCAAAAGTTACAAGCTTCTAATCAAGCTTCTAAGTATAATCAAGGTTTAGACTTTTATTCTGGTAACTAGCTCCCATCCTGAAGCCATATAGGGGCCTCACAAGTCTCCTTATTAGAACAAAAGGTGCTTCTATCACTCTGAAAATTCCAAAAGATTTAGGAGCTCTGTGTCAGAAACTGGAGGCAAAGACCAAATATTATAACAAAAGACACTCCTGTCACCCCTATCTCTCAGAAAATTGTTAGTATTTTAGCAACTTTGTGCCAGGAACTGGGGACAAAGACCAAATATGTATTTCTTACGATGTCACAATATCACAATCACCTGTGAAAATAGTAATTACTATTTTCTTTGTCCACAGAAATTTTAAAAGTACCCTATCTCTCACTCCGTTGATAGATAAAAATGAGGGCTGGTGTGGCTTCTCACTGCAGGTATGATATATATTGATATATATTCTGGACAAGAACTGGAGGTCACCGAATAGCAAGACTTTATTTAGTTCAATAGCTTTGTTTCTTCAGTACACAGAATTTGCTAGACCTTTCTCATCCTTGTCTCATCCTCAAAGATACTGAGCTTTGAGGGATAAAGGAGTGCCTTCCTTAAAGCAGCGTGAGTGATCCAAGGCTCCTAAAAATTGTGAAGAGGGCAAAGTATACCCTAGAAGTGAGCATCTTTCTTCACCTGCCCAAGGGTCTCATGGCCAACCAGGTGTCTCATGCCTTTTTGACACCCTTTGCAGCCTTGCTTCCAAGAGAGAAACTTTCAGAGTTCAAGAAATTCCCAAGTCATCTTTAATCTGAGGTATAATAAAACAAGTAAAAACAAACAAATAAATGATGAAATAGGGTTATTCTGAACATTGATATATACGTGTGTTGCAAGTTAATAGTTTAAAGGCAACAGCAGTCTTTCAGGCTATCCCAGTGAGGTGGTTCCCAGTTAAAACGTAATCTCCCAATAAAGCCAAACTCTCCTTTGTCTCAGAGAAATTTCAACATAATAGAGATCAGAGCCTTAGGCTCAAGTAAAGAAGATCTATCCTATTAAAATTTCATGCAACTGCCACGGGGTAGATAGAGAAGAATTAGGACCTTGTTGAAATGTTGCCTCTGATTAAATACAGAGCTAAATGACATTCATCTAGATTTTTTGTAACAAAGGAAACCACAAATTTTAAAAAGACTCTAAGTGGGATTCTATTCTTAGAAATAATTAACCATTCTTTCATCCATTCTTTCAATAATTACTTAACAATGTCAGCTATATTTCTAGTTCTATGCTAGGGGAATAAATCATGAAAAGAAACAGATTCTTCCCTTGCTTTTGTGGAGTTTATAGTTCAAATGGGAGAGAAAGACATTAATTAAGTGATCACACAACTATTACATGACAGTGTAATTTTGGTAAGTGCTACCAAGGGGAAGTATAACCATTATAGCAGTATACAGTAAAAGAATTTGACATCACCAAGGAGATCAGGAAAAACTTTGAGAAAATGATAATTGAGCCCAGATATGAAGAATGAGTAGCAATAATCTAGAGGAAGACAGCGGGAAAATGTGTTCTAGGCAAAGGGAATTACATAGGCAAAGGGCCTGTGGTGGGATAAATTACATAATGTATACAAAAATGAAAGCATTATGGAATGGATGGAATATAGATACTAGGAAGTTTCATGAAATCAGAAGTTGGAGACATAGCTAGGGCCCTACATCACAGCTATTAAGTAGAGCTCTAAGTCCTTGCTAAGGTTATTTCTTCATTTACAGAAGGCAATGGGAAATATTTGAAAAATCTAAACTGAATGTGGTGATCTGTAAAAATTTGTATTTCAAAAATGTCACTCTGGCTGCAGTAATATTTCTGCCCTTTTTCAAAAACCTGATGATACTGTTTTGCAAATAATAAAAACATAATGGACACAGAGACCCAAAACTTCAAAGGCAAGAATCTTCAGAGAAGATATAACTCCACACATTATATTTGTGTTTTGTCTGTTGGACTCAGGGAATCTTAGGAATCAACTAATCAAATCCTCCCTGGCAATATTTGAATTTTTAATATCACACCCCTGACAAGCTGTCTCTGAATCTACATGACTTTTCCAGAAGCAAGAGATTTACAAAATCAACAAACAACTTAAAATTTTATCTTTGGATTACATCCAACCATTTGAAAGATCTTTAAAATCAATCTCATGTCACTTTCAACAATTAGTTCATAGATTACATTATGATCAACTCAGGGGCAACTTTACATGTAGGCCATGTAGGCAGAAGTTTGCTCAGAGAATCATAAAGACCACTGGAGAAAAGGAAGTCAGGGTCCTGGACATGACAATCTCTGGGAGATGGAGGCCTAGAACCATCAAGAAATGAATTGTAATAGTCCTCCTTTATCTGCAGGTTTGCTTTCCAGAGTTTCAGTTATCAGAGTTATTCAGAGTTTCGGACAAGTGGTCAACCCTTATCTGAAAATATTAAATGGAAAATTACAGAAGTAAACAGTTCATAAGATTTAAATAGCATGCCATTCTTAGTAGTATGATAAAATCTCACACAATCCCTCTCCACGTGGCCCCAGACATGAATCATCACTTTGTCCAGCTTGTCCAAGCTGTAGGTACCACCCACCCTTTAGTCACTTAGCAGCAGTAAAGGTGATCAGATCCACTGCCATGGTATTGCAGTGCTTGTGTTTAAATCACCTTTATTTTACTTAATAATGGCCCCAAAGCACAAGAATAGTCATATTAGCCATTCAGATATGCCAGAGAGAAGCCATAAAGTGCTTCCTTTAAGTGGAAAGGTGAAAGTTCTAGTCTTAATAGGGAAAGGAAAAAAATCGTCTGCTGAAAATGTTAAGATCACTGTAAGAATGAACCTTTTCTCCATGAAATTGTGAAGAAAGAAAAAATTTGTTCTAGTTTTGCTGTTGTACCTCAGACTACAAAAGTTATGGCCACAGTGCATGGTAAGTATTTGGTTAAGATGGAAACGGCATTAGATGTGTGGGTGAAAGACCTGAACAGGAGTGAGTTCCTTCTGACTGCCATCAGGTGTGGTGCTCTCCAAGGTCTCAGGCATCCACTGAGGGGGGTCTTGGGCCATATCCCCCAGGAATAAGGGGGCACTACTGTACCTGATTTTAATGTATTCTATAGCACTAGTCTTTTGTGTTATTGGAAAATGTAAAAGTTTACTCTTCAAGTCTTCTTTTAGTATAAAAATAAATATATATTTTCTTCAAACTGGCTTTTAGCATTAGTGTGGCATATTTTTCTCCATGTGTTTACTTTTAATCCATCTGTGTCTTAATATTTAAAGTGGTTTTCTTGCAGACAACGTACAGTTGGGATTTTTTTAATTTATATTTTTATTTTATGTGGTAAGAACCCAATATGAGTGTGTCTTTTAAAGTGAATATTTAGATCACTCACACTTAAAGTGGTTAATGAGATAGTTGGATTAATACCTACCATATTTGCAGCTGTTTTCTATTTGTTGTCCTTGTTCTTTGTAGCTGTTTTTGGTCTTCCATTCTTTTTCTGCCTTCTCTGGTTTTAATTGAGCATTTTATATGATTTTTTTTGTCTCTTCTATTAGCATACCAATTATACTTTTTAAAAATGTATCCAGTGGTTGCCCTAGAGTTTACAATATCCACTTACAACTAATCTAAGTCTACCTTCAAATAACACTTTACAGGTAGTGTTGGCTTTATGTGTAATGTAGGTACTTAAAACAAAGTATTCCCAATTCTGTCTTCCTGTCCCTTATAATACTGCTGTCATTCATTTCACTTATCCATTAGCTATAATCATCTAATGCAAGAATGAGAAATGGTTTTATTTTACTTTCAATTATTTCTTCTCTGACATTCTTCCTCTCTTTATGTTGATTCAAGATTCTGACCTATATCATTTTCCAACTCTCTGAAGAATGTTTTTTAACATCGTAGGTCTACTGGTTAACAAATTTCCTCAATTTTTGTTTGACTAAGAAAGTCTTTATTTTTCCTTTACTTTTGAAGAATAATGTCGCTAGTTACTGGGTTGGTGGGTTTATTTTTCTTTCAACACTTTGAATATTTCTCTTCACTCTTTTCTTGATTGCATAGTTTCTGAAAACAAGTTCCTCTAGAAGTAAGACTTCCTTTTTTCTGGATTCTTTCAAGAGTATCACTTGGTTTGATTTTCTGAAGACATGGCCGGGTATAGATTATTTGGGTACTTATCTTGCTTGGTGTTCTCTGAGCTTCCTGTATCTGTGGTTTAATATCTGTTGTTAATTTTAAAAAAAAATCTCAGGCATTATTACTTCAAATATTTCTTGTTTCTTTCTCTCTTTCTTTGTCTGATATTCCCTTTAGTAATTGTCCCACAGTTCTTGGACATTTTATTCCATTTTTTTTTTTCATTTTCTCTTTGTTTTCCAGTTTGAGAAGTTTATAGTGACATATCTTCAAGTTCACTGGTTTTGTCATCAGCTGTATCCAGTCTACCTATGGAATTCAGGCCCTCAAAGAAGTTTTTCGTATCTGTTTAATGTTTTTGATTTCTTTTGTTTTGTTTTCCTTTTGTCCTTTTTGGTTTCCAATGTTTAGCATTTCCTTTTGATTCTTTCTTAGAGTTTTTATCTCTCTGTTTACATTACTTCTCAGTTATTACATGTTGTCCACTTTTTCCACTAGAGTCCTTAGGTTATTATTCATAGTTATTTTAAATTTCTGGTCTGATAATTCCAAAATCTCTGCTATATCTGAATCTGGTTCTGATGATTGCTTTATCTCTTTAAACAGAGATTTTGTGTGCTTCACTGTGCCTTATAATTTTTTGTTGAAAGCTGGACATGATGAATTGGTTAAAATGAACTGAGTTAAATAGGCTTAAGTGTGAGTGTTAGGTTTATCTGGCTACGAGTTAGCTGTGCTTATTATTGGCTGTAGCTGCAGATATTAGAGGCTAACATTTCCTCTAGTGTCCTTGTTTTTGTCATTCCTATTGTTTACGAGTTTCTTTAGAGACACTAAATCTGGCTGTTCATTTTTAAAAATTTTAATAGTTACTGAAATGGAGAAATACAGCATTTTATAACTAAAGGGAAATGAGTCCCACAATTTACTACACATTATGTCTTTGCTTCTATGGTAAAGACTCTCAAGCAATCTCATGAAAAGTTGGGAAGAGATATTTAAAAAAAAAAACAAACTCTATAGTAAATAAGACTGGGTAGTGAGGTTTGACCTTTCTTTACTAGTTGCCAGAATTCCCTAGTAAATTAATCATTTCTAAATTTACGCCACTAAGAGTACCCGGTGAAGAATTCTCAACAGCAGCAAGATAAATGATTTTATTCTAATAGGTTACCAATTACTGCCTCTCTAAATAGTTCACATTCTGGTTGAATATAAGTCAATAGGCACTACAAGATAATGAAACTCTATTTAATTTAAACTTAGCACAGCAGAAAACAGGTTTTCTTTTCTGCTTTCACTTATTAGATCATCAATTAATTTCCCTTTACACTCCAGGACACAGCATGGAAAAGACTGGGTAATTTCAAGCAAACCTAGAGAGCAGCAAGGTAATCACTTCCCACTGAAGTCTTTAAGTGCTCAGCAGGGCCCTGCTGTGTTTAACATAGACCCAGAGCCCTGTCCAGAGGATGGTTTTTTGTTCCCTTATTAACTTTCAGATCACTCACCTGTAGGGTCTCTAGTACTATGAACAAGATGGAATTCTCACCTATGAATTCAGGTCTTCTGAAATTCCTACAAATACACAACTAGGAAGAAGGAAACTTCTTTTTCCCTGTCACCTTGCAATTAGTGGCAAAGGATTTTATAAACCTTTATCAAATATATTTCTAACTACTAGTCTACTAACTTGACTTACCTTGAACAGCTCCAGTAATGGAGAACATTCTCCTTTACCAAGCAGCACATTCCTTGTGGACAGATTTTATAATGATGCATCTATTTTTTTCATTCTAACTTTCATTCATTACCCTTGTTTTGTTTTGTTTTGTTTTACTTGTAGTATCATATGTGGCAGCTGCTTAGAAAATGATATTTATCATAGCCAACATGCATTAGCACAATGAATCTCCTCTTCAAGGTAAGCATCCTAGTTACCTCCATGGTAACGCATACCACATGCTTGCTTTATGCCATCTGTTCCCTCTTGAAGTGTAGCACTCAGAACTGGACCCAGGAATCTGTGAAATCAGTGGGTGAATTCAAAATTACATACCCCATATTCTGCCTTTTCTTTGCATTTTAAATCTACTCAAAGACTGATCACTCCCTTGGCTAAATAATACTTAGTGGCAGAGATTCAAGAAAAGTACAAGAAGAAGATAAGATCATGTTTGAGAGCTTCCTTCTCTAAATCCTTTTCGATGTGCCTCTGGGTCCTTCCAGTTCATCAAAACTTTCTTTTTTCTTCATCCTACGTCCTATATGAGCAGAAAGCTGATCTCTGTAGAAAGTGGGTTAGTGTTGAGTTAATTGGAAAAGTTAATCTCAGGCTTAGCTGGCAATGTTTTTCTGTCAGCATCAACCACAGAGCTGTGCACAAATTAGATACTGTATAAATTGCTTCATATTAATGTCTAGACTCACCTAAAATGCACATGTACCCAGAAAACACTTAAAGCGTGACTAAAGAGGCTATATTCCATATTTACAAATGCAGAGGTTTGAGCTGCCTCTATTTAGGACTGGTATGTAGAAAGGTCAGACCTTTTATAAACCAGTGTTACTCAAAATGTGGCCAATAAACATACATATCAGTAGCATCAGGAAATTTAGTAGAAATGAAGACCCCACGCCCCTCCCCAGAACTATTGGAACAGAATCTTATAAGACAGAGCCCAGAATTCTTTCCAGGAAATTTGTATGCAGGATAAAATTTGAGAAGCATGCTTCTCAACCATGGTTCTATCTCATTCTCTGTCCCCTCCATGGCGTTCTGGCTTTCTGTTGACGTGTCATCAGGCATGATAACCTGAAATGAGTATGCATCACGTGTCTATAGTATTCACCGTCTCTAATTATCTCATTTGTTACTGTTGCCTCCTACTTTCTGCTAAAGAATATCTCCTGGATTAACTGCTTTCACAATTCACACCATTACTCAGCCTGGAATGTCAATTGTATCCATCTACCTCGGTCAGGATTATATTCACCTTCCAAAATAAAACCTAAAAACCCTCCTCCTCCTTATCTCTTGCCTGACATGCCTAGAAACCACACCTAGAAACAAATCTCTTCTTTTTCTATATCCTCATGTCACACCACTCACAACTCTCTTGTAATCGCTGCCACATTCTGCCATGTGTAACGATTAAGTGTTCCTAGAAAACAAAGAGACTGAGGCAAAATTTTACATGCTAGTAATTAATTAGAGAGTATAATCACAAAGGATCAGAAGTAAGGAGAAAAGGAAGGAAGTCATGCATGGGGCGGGGGTTGGGGAGGAAATTAAATTTGAAGGCGAATTCCTGACAAGATTACTTCTTGGTGTCAAGTACAACTAATTGTTATTCTTGAGAAACCATCCTCACAGAGTCCATATGAATGATTATATCTCAGGACACTCTGTTTAAGTGAAAAGGGAGAAATAATTATCTGCTGGCTCCTGTCTTCTATTGGTCAGAAGTTTGTTCTATGACATGTTAACTTCCCTCTCTTCTCAATTGTGTCTGAGCCATTTTCTTTGCAGCTTAAACCTTAGCATCCACAGGAAAGCCCAGGGATGGGGGATGAGAGAAGAACAGCAGGGACAGAATGCCAAGCACTCTCAGGTTCTGTCCATAACACCTTGGTCTGAGCTCATTCAAAGTTGGTCCATCTCATGTTAATTGGCAATCAAAGGTGGATAAAGGCCCCAGAAAGAGGTCATGCTAAAGAGATCTAAGGTGGTTCATAAAGATTCTAATAAAAATTGTTTGTACTTAGGACTTTTTGATCCATAGAGACTGCATGGTCCTTGAGGATAGGGCGTGGCATTTTATATTATCACACCTACTAGTGTTTACCTCAAACATCAGAGGTCATCCCCAAATGTGCTGCTGAAAAGCAAGATTGCCAGGAGCTTAAAATGTTTGCTTAATGAATTGTGTTGTAATTAATAAATTCTCTTCTTTCTGCACCAGGTATTGATAGTCTAGAAGTTTACTTTATGAGGCAGAATTGTTTGGCTATGTTTTCTTATTGTGCATTTCAAAGACCTAGAATAAGACTCGGTATATAATGGGTATTCAAAAAATACTTGTTTCATGAATGAATAGCATCAAATCTCAAAGGAGGTACTCAGGAAGAAAAGCATGTGCCCTTGAACATCCTCATAAGCCAAAGGAACCATTAACACTGATCATGAGCAAAGTTGCTAGTTGCATCTGTGACCTTATTATTTTTCCCTAGTTGCAAAATGGGAGTAATTTTAGGGCAGTGGAATTCATTGAGATACAAAACTGGAAATTTCTGGTTTAATTGTGCAGGACACTTGAGTATAATGAACCCTAGTATGCTCATATTCCTTATCTGTCAGGTAGATTAAACTCTATGTACTCTACATTATTTTTTTTAATAGAAGTTAACATGTGACTCCAAAACAGTGCTGGCCATAAAGATCTAGCTGGCAGATGTGAGAAAACAGAGAATAGACAATAGGAAGGTTTTAAAGGATATAAACCATGTCTGCCTGTATTGATTGGCCAAAACTCAGTCACATGATCACACTTAACTGTAATAGCAAGGGAGGCTGGAGAATGCGGTTTCACTGTGTGACCAGAAGGAAAGGATAAACACTTAGTGAATAGTCAGCTAATTCTGACACCAAAATTAAATAGTAGGTTTCACGTTAGCCTCTTTCTGTCTGTAAAGTTTGTGGGGACACGTTTCTGTGGAGACATTTCATACATTACACGGGATTTCTGATGTAAAGCTGGCTGCTTGGAGGAAGACAATAGGGAAGCTCACTGGGAGTTTTCACTGCATAGGTGTATGTTTAAGGATATAATATTATAAAATGGATGCCTTTTTAGATTTGGATGGAAATGGAGAAGCACAGAGCAATTGTGGTGATTCTAGGATCCACTATAAGACTTTTCTTAGAAATAAAAAATCTCCACATGCGTTCCAGTTCTCTCCTTAGAGTGGGCAGTTGAGAGATGACTGCAGTGTCCTGGTGCTGGGGTCACAAATCTGACTCCACAAAAGCTGGGGTGGTCAATCAATCCCTACAGTGCTGGCTTTGGTGCAGCTCCAGTGAATGCATTGATATGTTCATAGTACCTGATTTTTCAAGTGTATTGTTAATAACAACTGTTCCCACTTAGTACATCAACTGGCAGTGGCACATAGATTTAGTGAAAAACTAGTAAATTAATTCATACTACATTTAGTTAAGGTATAATGAGGCAAGAAATCCATGAATGAAGTGAAAATGAGCTTTTCCACTTGATCATATTTGATTTAAAAAAATCACAGCTTCATTTTGCCTTAGGTGAAATGATTCATAAATAATTATCTTTCTGACATCCAACATTTAGATCCAAAACAACCATGTTTACATTTATTATGTCATCATTGTTTTGTATTAGAAACATCTGTGAATAATTATAGAGACATTTCTAGATCAATGAACGTCACGTACAGAAGGATTGCAAATTGATTATTTCTACAGCATCTTACTAACAAAATGCAAATTCAATTAATAATTAAGATTTTAGTTTTAAGATTTAAACTTCCTCAGACAAATATTCCTTCAAAGCTTTTAAGTTCTTAGATTATGAATGGTGTGTATGCTAAGTTACACTGTACCCATTTTCTTAAAGAGAAGTCCCTTTAATTTCTATAAATCTCTTCAAAACTTGCTGTAGGAAACCCCACTTATTATTCCGTTCACAGATGACTGTTATGATGTATAGCTCAGTAACACAAATATCCTTAAAGGCATTGCTCACATGGATGCACGTTTTAAATTCTAAACTCATATTCTTCTCAGGTGCTGTGTTTTCTTTTAGAAGACTAGGAATAGGAAAAATTCCATACAAACATTTCAATAACAATATATTTTTAAGAACCACTTATCTTCTGTCTTTAGGGATTTCTTTTTCCCCCTCTCCTTCACGGACCCCTCCCACCATAACATCCCTCTTTCTCCTACTCCCTACCCCAATCACCTTAACCAGCTCAACCAGCTGCAGTAAAATAAAAAGAAACCTAAGGTTAGATTTCTCCAGGCAGAAGAAGGGAGGTCCCTGCTCTCCTGCAAAGGGCAGCATTCCAACTCTACTCATCTTCACTCTTAGACCACCAAGAATTCCAGTGCCTTTAGCGTCAGGCACAAAACACAGTCATGGTGACAAAGGAACATCAAACAGACCGAAACTTTAACGTAACATGCAAAAAGAAATCAAAGCGGTCTGCCTTCATATCCCCTTCTCGTTTACTTTATGTATTTACTGTCACATTTCTACAATTTTCTGTGATGTTAACATCTATACCACATGTTGCAAAATAAGCACCCAGAGTATAGATATGTTATGCACTGTGCTGTTTAAAAAATGGAGTGTTTAGCAAGTATGTACTCAGCAGTTGCTGAATTGAGCAGTTGTTAAATTGAGTAAATCCCTTCATGATTGTTTCAGTTTCTGTATGTAAACTCTTGGGTGGCACTTTTTTCCTATTGCAAAAAAAAAAAAAAATTCCTTTGCATAGAACAAAACTACTTTAGGATATATATTCTCATACTATTCACATGTTGATAAGCTTATTTAACAGATCAACTTATACTGATTTGTTTCTAAATATTGAAAGGTATTTTCCTCTGTTTTATAGCCATTTTAAAAAACGTTTGGAAAGGTGGTGTACCTGGAACACCTCCTCCCATATTACAGCATTGTTGTAAGCAGCATGAGGAGATGGATGCTCTTTTGCCCCAGATACTTTCACTTTAGGAAAAGTGTCTGTGCTATGAAGAAATCATCCTTTCAGAGCTGCCTCTTACTTTCATTTCCCCACAGCATCAACATTGAGTACAGATTCTGTTTGTACTTCTTTAGAGCCTTTTATGTGATTGTCAGGAGACAGATAAAAATGTACCTTGCAAAGCATGTTTTATTTCAGGTGATGGGTAAAAATACATTCAATCATTTTCTCTTCAAATATTTTCAAATAAATTTGAAATAAAAAACATTCTAATATTCCCTAATATATGCACACACACAAAAATATCCAGTACTTAGTGCCATAGCTACAGGCTATCATTAGAGGAAAGAAATTTTAATTAAAAAATAAATTACTTTAATTCATCCAGTATTTATATATTTGTGTTTATAAAACTATTATTGTGACCTAGACACTCTGCTAGACATAGGAATTATAAAATTTAAAGACTTAGTCCTACTTTCAAGGAGATTAAGGTATAAGTAAGAAAAGGAGACCCATAAGAAAACAAATGATAACCCAGTACGATGACAGCAAGAGAGAAGATAGGTCCAGACTCTTGGAGACAGCATAGAGGAAAAGCATATATGCCTGCCGTGGGGTCAAAGTTCTAAGGAGGAACAGGTGATTATAACTTTCAGGAGGTTTCCAGGTAGTCAACTCCATGCAGAAGTTAGAAGGAATATCGTAGGCAAATGGAACAGCAAGTGTAAATGAAGATAAGACAGAGCACAGTAAGCTTAAGCAACTAAAGTTAACTCAATTTTGCTGGAATTGTAAATACAACCTGGGGTGCAGGGGTGGTGATGGTATGCACTGGAGTTGGGACAGATGGAAATGGCGGCTGATCATGAAAAGCCTTGCATTTCAAAGAATTGCACCAGTGGGTGAGAAATAGGTCTTGAAGAGCTATGGATATAGAAGTCATGTTATTAGTTTGTACAAGTGGGTATGTTTGCTTTAGAAATATCACCTTGGAGGGAGTGCTGAGGCTGCACTGGTAGTTTGTAGGTGTGGTGGAGTGAGTCACACTGAGGCTATTACAGCTCTTCAGGAGCAGGGGGACAGAGAGTTTGAGAAGGTTGAATTGAAAGGGCTTATTGATTGCTTAGATGTTGGCAGAAAAGGAAAGGAAGGATATGAAATGACTCCTAGGTTTGTATGTGAGGCAGTGGGGTACACAGTGGTGCTATTACAGAGAGAGGAAATGCAGATCTGGAAGCATGCACGTGTGTGTGTGTACTTTTGTCGGAGAGTGTGGATACAACATATGACTATATGTCAAAATATGGTTAAATGGATTTCATGATTTCAACTTCTTTTTTTCCTACAATGTATGTATACAGTTTTGATAGGTTTTAAGCTCCCAATTAAATATACCCCATGCATTCCCATCCCAAGAGGAGGTTCCTCATTATTTCTTCCTGTATCTAACAGAGCCTATATGCCTAGCAATTCAGAACCCTCTGTGTACCGTCAAGTTCCTATCTTTTGTTTCACCTAACCCTTTCCTGTCAGTCATTTTCATCACTATTGTTATTGTCTTGTTTCTAATTTATAAACCCTTTCAAAGAATATGGCTTCAAATTCCTCTTTCCAAATTTCTCCTGACTCTTCTCTCTTGATAATCAGATAATGTTAGTAAAAAGAACAGAAATGTTTTCTCAACTTACATTTACACTTTCAGCTTTACATGATAACACTAAGGGGTATGTCTTTTCTTTATCTAAACCTTCAGAGGTTTCCTCCACCTTCTTCCCCCTCACTTCTCTTTTTTGGTATAAGCATATTTCAGGGGTATATCTTTCTTCTCTGCTTCTCTTGTCTCTTTATCCACAGAAAAATGTGTGTACTGAAGGGCTGAATTTAAATTTTTTGATTTAAATTCAGTCACTGCTAAGCCTGACTGTTGTTCAAACGTTTATCCTGCAAGGCACAAGATTTAATATCTCAGACCCAAGTTTTCTGCTGTATTTAAAAGCAGATAACATGTACTCATTAAGTGTTAAGAGACTTAAAGGAAACACAGCATATGTTAAGCACTTAGCATAGTGCCTGACAAATGGTAAGCATGCCATGTATGTTAGCTTTATTACAATTACTGTTATAAATATTACTGAGCAGTTCAAGTCAAATAATTAGGAAACCTTCAGTTTGCCACACTTTGTTTAAACTGGTACCCTTCAGAGAGGGTATTTTTCATTTTGAGATTAATATTGGTTTGAGTTTGCACAAAATAAGCAACATATTTCTTCAAATGGTGAAAACACTTGTAAAAACAAAACTGTAATAGGTTAATTTGAACCAGTTTTCTAATTCCCACAAGTATTTTTATTCTGTTTTTATTTCTCATAATCATATGGTCATAGAAAGAATAATCTGATTGTTAACCAAATTAAAGGTACTCATAAAAATTGTTAATTTGATGATGTGCTGATTTTATTATTGATAGTTTTTAATAAAATACTCTCTAATGTAGAGTAACACATAGCCCATAATTTTATAAAAATAGTATAATGTTTCAGAAAACACTCTGGCATTTTCTTTTGATTTCAAATGAACTGGCACCCTCTAACTCAACAAAATAGTTTTGTGGAATTTATGGTTTATATATGTTTGGATGTACAACAAAGAAAGTGTTGATTCATTGTTTACAGTGAATCATATTAATAAATGTCAAAGAAAATATGAAACCACTTGTTTCATAGTTTTATTCTACTTCTTATATGAAGAAAAATGGTCTTCATATTAAAAAGTAGAAAATAAACACAATAAGAAGGAATGGAAGTCCTTAAAGATAAGGATATTAAATAAAACAGGCTGTTGGACTAGAATTTAATCTCCAACCAGGACAAACGGTGTCACAGTAAATTGCAGAGGTCTCAGGGACAGTCACATGTGAGATGGTGAAACCACTGTTAAGAATATCTGAGGAAAATATAGAACAGGAAAATTATCATAAATCTTAAAGATGGGCAAATATAATAGAAATTTTCACCATGAAATTGAAATAAACACTATTTTTTTCTACAAAGTTATATGCAAAGGATAATTGTTTAGTTCTTGGAAGAGAAACCTACATAGGACAAGTCATTGTCTACTAGTTATTTTCCTTTTTTAAAAATTAGACAAAAACTGGTTATTTAGGGAAATTTTATCAATATAACTACAAATAATTTCTAAATTTTAGCATGGAATCTATGAATCAAAGAATTGTAATTCTTTGGAATAACTCAGTATGGAATGTTTATGTAAATTCAAATAATAGCAATCAAAAGAGATAATGAGTCTTAATTTAGCAAATGGAGGATCTGTTTGCAAATCTGTTGCATTCAATAGTTTATTCTTTAAAAATGTTTTTCAAAGTAATATGCAAAAATTTTAAACTGTCACAGTACAGAGTTTATGCTTAAAAGTAATGATTCCTACCCCATGTCTTCTCTTCCTAATCACACTCTCTAGAAACAATAATTTGTGATTTCTGTGCTTTAGATAAATCAGTTGCCTCTGTTTTCTCTAAATATTATATTCACAGTACCATTTCTTTTTCTCTTTTTTTTCTTTTGCAGTATACTATACATATTTATTTTCACTTTGCTTTTTTTTTTCAGCATATACAGGGGTACAAATATTTAGGTTATATATATTGCCTTTGCCCCACCTGAGTCAGAGCTTCAAGCGTGTCCGTCCTCCAGACGGGGAGTGTGCACCACACCCATTAGTTGTGAATATACCCATCCCCTCCTCCTCCTCCCACCTGCCCAACACCCAGTGAATGTTATACACTACTATATGTGCACATAAGTGTTGATCAGTTAATACCAATTTGATAGTGAGTACACGTGGTGCTTGTTTTTCCATTCTTGCGATACTTCACTTAGTAGAATGGGCTCTGGCTCTATCCAGAATAATATAAGAGGTGCTAGATCACCATTGTTTTTTGTGGCTGAGTAGAACTCCATGGCATACATATACCACATTTTATTAATCCACTCATGTATTGATGGGCACTGGAGTTGTTTCCACATCTTTGCAATTGTGCCTTGTGCTGCTATAAACATTTGAGTGCAGATTTTTTTTATAGAATGTCTTTTGTTCTTTTGGGTAGATGCTCAGTAATGAGATTGCTGGATCAAATGGTAGTTCTACTTGTAGCTCTGTGAGGTATCTCCATATTACTTTCCACAGAGGTTGTACTAGTTTGCAATCCCACCAGCAGTGTATAAGTGTTCCTATCTTGCCGAATCCATATCAACATTTATTGTTTTGGGACTTTTTGGTAAAGGCCATTCTCACTGGAGTTAAGTGATATCTCATTGTAGTTTTGATTTACATTTCCCTGATGATTAGAGATGTTGAGCATTTTTTCATATGTTTCTTGGCCATTCTTCTGTCTTCTTTGGTAAATTGTTTCTCATGGAAGTCATGGGAGTACAGGTTAAAAATTCTGAAATCATTGTGAATATATCCTGGGACTGAATAGTAAGTAACTAGATGGCAGGTGGGGGGAGTCAAGTTTTTCTCCCCTGGAGTGGGAAGTTACAAAGATACAAAAGGCATGGCAAGAATGACCCGGGAGGTGCTGGATTTGAATTACAGATGTCAGTATAGACTCACATCTAGCTTAATATGGATACTGATGGATATATAAAAGCATAATTATCTATATATATATGTGTATATACATGGATTAGTATACATACATGTATTTCTTTTCTCTGTCTGCTGAGAGAGCCTAAAAGAAATGAGCATACTTAGTATTCAGATCTTAGTTTCTAACTCCATTCTCCAAGAAAAGCAAACAAGTCTCCTTTGAGAAATGGCTCATTCTAAGGCTGAGGAAGGAAATATACAAGGTGAGTCTGGAGCACCTCGATGTGTCAGAATTTAGGGGACTGCTTATAAAACAAAATAATTCAAGTAATTCAAAGGGACCCAGGAAGCAACTAAAGTAAGGCCTAATGGTCAAAACTTAAGTAATTTGAGCAAAAGCATAAACAATGAGGTTTTAAATTATAACCCAAAGCATAAAATAAATACCTGTGAGTCTATACCACAATTGTAAATTAAATGGGAAAGAACAGAAAAATCTTCCATACAGAAGAATTCCAAATAATTTAGACAAATACTGCTCCTTCAAGGAAGTAGAGCATAACTCCTTGCCCATCAGGTGTGTGCTATGCTTAGTAACTTGCTTCCACATAATATAGGATATAAAGAAGGGAAGCAAAATAACTTTACAATAGTGAAACCTGGAAACAATACCTTAGCAAGGTGAACAAGGTTAACATCATCAGCAATAAGTCAATTTCCCTTGCTATGTTGTATTGAGAATGGCATTGCACTCCTGTGGTCTTCCTCCCAAACAAACATAACCCCAGTCTTACTATGAGAAAAACAAGATAAATTAAAGTTAAAAGACATTCTATAAAATACCAATAATCCTCCAAAGACATTAGGGCAAAATGAATAAAATTTGAATATTAGATGGAGGTTAGTTAATAATAATATATCAAGATTGGTTGATGAGTTATGACCAATGTATTAGATTAAGATGTTAACAATAGGGGAAACGGGGTGCAAAGTATACAGGGACTCTGTATCATTCATCCAACTTTTCTGTTAATCTAAATTCTAAAACTAAATGTTTATTAGAAAAAAAAGTGGTAGAGTTTCTGCCTGACTTGCTCTCGGTATACTTACCTTAGGAGCCCTGAGCTAACATGTAAGATGTCTAGCTGCTCTGAAGCCACTATGCTGGAAAGATCATATGGAGAGACCATATCAAGATAGACGCCTGAAGAGACCCAACTGTTCAGTCCAGATGTTTTTGAGTTTTCCCCGTCCCCAGACACGTGAGTGAGTGAGCTTTCAAATGACTGCAGCCCCAGGCTTTGAGCTGCCACAGCTGACTGGAAGTAGACAGAGATGAGCTGAGCCTTGTCCAAACTGCAGATTTGTAAGTAAATTATTGTTGCTGTTGTTTGAAGCCACTGTTTTTTTTTTTATTTTTTACATTGACAAATAAAAATTGTATATATTAATGGCATATAAGATGATGTTTTGATATGTGTATACATTGTGGACTAAATCGAGCTGTTTAATAGTTTAACATATCCAATGAAACCCTTAAATTCTGAAGTGGTTAGTCACACAGCATCAGAAAAATGGAACACCCTTATTTTCTAAGATTTTAAAATGATACATCTAGAAAAGTTTTTAAAGTTATTTTTCATTTTGCTTAATATTTCTCAAGCACTTTAAGTTTGAACACATCTCTGGAAATATTCTTGCATTTCTATTATAATTTTATCTCCATTCTTCTCCGTGCTCCCTTCTCAAAACACTAGTTCAATGTTGAGTGTCTTAAATGAATACTGTACAATTGTTATCTTTTCTCTCATATCTCCCATGATTATGTGTTTTTAACATATATTTAAGGAATTCCCTTGACTTTATCTTCTAACAATTTTTTTCTATTACTAATTTTGTTAGGAGTATTTTAAATTTTGAGTAATTATTTCCTTTCCTTTGATCTTTAATTTGACAAGTCATGCTATTGTTTTATTTTATGAATTATATATGCATATATTATATATGTGTATGTATGTACAAATATAGACACATAAATCTTTCTGAGAATAAATTGCCCTTCTATTTCTTGCATTACTGTTGTTTCCTTTCATATTTCATATTTCAAAATGATGCAACAAAATGATTGATTGATACCACTCTGTTCAAAAATGGATTTTATCAACTGGCAGCTTTTACTAAGTGGTAAACAGGGCTGAGTGTCAGTCATTGTGCCTGGAATTCCCTAAATGCCAGAATACACTTAGTTGCCTTATTTCTTTCTAGGCAGCGAAAGTTACACGGAGAATAATTTTCCTTTGGCTCTTTGTTTTGTTGTATATTTTTGCTTGGGTAGTTAATGCCTGGCTTCTAGATAGGAGATGAAGGAGGATTGTTACATACATAGGAACTCAATTATTCTTTCCCTTTCATACACACTTCTCACTCCAATCCTCTGAGGTCACTTGCTTTGTTGCCAGCAGCAGCTTAGGCCCCTCCCTGGCCGCAGCCTACTCTGGGTTTTGTCAGTCCATCTGTGTTTCATTTTTCGGAGATGTGTCAAAACTTACTCTGCTGATGTCCCACGTTTTATGATGCCTGTGGTTGTAGAATGATATGATTTTCATTCATTTAACATCATTATAATGGGTATCAGTGAATAGGAAATAAAAGTATTTGCTCCTAAATTAAAAGTTGACAACTTTATTAATGACTCAGGAAGTGATATTAATGAGATATGATTCAAATGTTCACAGTACATGAAATTGAAAGGAAAATCTGAAGAATAAAAAGCCAAATTCTAAAGGCTAAATTGATTGCTGGATATCA
This sequence comes from Eulemur rufifrons, assembly GCF_041146395.1. NCBI lineage: Eukaryota > Metazoa > Chordata > Mammalia > Primates > Lemuridae > Eulemur > Eulemur rufifrons. The sequence goes on along the minus strand of NC_090997.1, from coordinate 65,593,816 downwards.
TTAGTATTATTGCTGTTGTAATTGCAATTGCTCTTATTATCATTCCAGTTTTACTTATTTGTTTGTTCCATAAGATAATCTCACCATGTCCTCTGTTGTGATCCTAGTCTAAGTCAGCATCATTTCTCACCTGGATTACTGCAAATGCCTAGTAAATGCTTCCATACTTTCTCTGCTATCCAGTAAACACAAGGCTATTAGAGCAATCTCTTAAAAATAAAAATCAGATCATAAAATGCTCCAATTGGCTTTCTAATCCCTTAGAATAAAACTAAAATCTTGTAATGAGCTGTAAGTCCTACATGACCTGCATCCTGTCTAAATCTTGACTTCATCTCATATTTCTCCTCGTCCTTATTCTCTATGTTCCAAAGATGTTTCCTTTTGTTTTAAGTGCACTAGTTTTGGTTTAATTCCTTGAACTTGCTAAAGCTTGTCCCTAGAGCACCCTTTACATGATAGCATTTACACATCATTTATCTCAGATCCAACACCCTCCCTCATTAGAGAGGCCTTCCTGACTACCGTAATTAGAGTGTCCCTCCCAGTTAATCTGTGTGAACTCTGGTCATTTATTTTCTTTTTAGCTCATATCTCTGTGGACATTCTATATTTATTTATTTTCTTAGCATTTATCTCTCTGACTTGGATATAGGTTGCATGAGTGAGGAAACGGATCTTTATTTCCATTGTGCAGAACTGTGGTCCTGACTGATTGAATGATAAATATTACATCTCTATTTATGAAGAATATAGACTTAGAAAGTTTAAATAACTTAACCAAGTTCACATAACTAGTAAGTAGTAGAACCAGAGTTAACCCAGGTATTTAATTAAGGGCTGGCTAGTCTACATTTTTTTTAAGTATAATGGCTCAATATAAAATGTATCTATTTCCAGCTTATTTCACCATCTAAGGCAGACATTGCTGTCTAAGAGGTGGCTCTCCTCCACATGGGGATTCAGAGACTCAGGTTGCTTCCATCTGTGGCTTTACTTACTCATTGCTGTCTCTCGCCAACAGAAGAGAAAAGAGAGCATGGGGTGTTTCTATGGCTCAAATCTGAAAGTGTTACACACTACTTTCACTCACATTCCATTACCTAGAACTCAATGATATAATCTGTGTAACTATATGTAACTGCAGGAAAGTTTGGAGAGTGTGGTATTACTGGTTATACTGTGTCTTGCAAAAAATATATGTTGATGTCCTAACCTCCAGTACCTCAGAATGTGACCTTATTTGTTATTGCCAATGTTACTAAGTTAGGGCAAGTTTGTAGAGGAGTAGGATTGGTCTCTAATTCAGTCTGACTGGTGTTTTTATAGGAAGATGGCCATGTGAACATAGAAGAAAAACAACATATGAAGGTGGAGACAGAGATTGGAGTGATACACCTACAAGTGAAGAAAGGCTAAAAATTGCTGGCAACCAGCACAAGCTAGGAAAGAGGCATGGGATAGATTCTTCCTCATAGCCCTCAGAATGAACCAAATCTGCCATCACCTTGTTTTGCGATTTCTAACCACCAAAACTGTGAGAAAATAAGTTTCTGTTGCTTTAAACCACTGGGTTTATAGTTCTTTAGCAGCAGCCCCAGGAAACTAATACACGTGACCCACCTGTGTTCCCAGAAAGAAGAAATGGATCTTGTTGAATATAGAGCAATCTCTGCTGCATCAAGTCTGATTTCAAAGTTTATTCTCTGTCACATCGCTAAACAGGATGACTTTTAATAAATAAAAACTGATTTGAGTTCAAAGTCAACATGCCAGTAGAAAAACCAGGGGAACGCATGAATTTACAGCAGGATATGAGGAAACCGACGAGAGCCTGTGCTTGCTGTGCACCGTGTGTGAATGATGCATGACGCTGGAGAGATGAGATGACAAAAAACAGACACAGAGACACCACTGTGTTGAAAAAAGGCTCTGCTTTTTCTCTAATGCAACCATACCAGGAATATTATACTCAGGTCTGAAAACCTTACAATAGGAGATATGTGGACTCAACAAAGTCTATACAGAGGAAACCACCTGAGTTGCAAAGAGAACTAAAAAACCTACCCCTATTAGGACTGGACAAAGGGACTGGCAACATTTTTCCCAGAGAAGAAGCCATTCAATGAATGACAGTTTTTTGCAAATATTTTTCAAGAGAAAGAGAGATAATCTTTGTTTTAATTGGGCCCAAATGTTAAAGCTGGGTCTAATAAATTGCAATTAGAAAGACAGAATTTGACTCAAGATAAGGAAGCACTTGTGACAATCAAAATTGTCCAAAGGTAAACTATGTTAGCATCCAAAGCGAGTGAGCTTCACTACGAGGGAAATGTTCAAGAACAGGCTGGAAAAGAGGAGAGGACATCATAGTGTAAGGCATGCACTGAAGGGCAAAGTATATTAGATTAGCCCTATCGAGTCTTCTAAATCATTAACCTATTTTGGTAAGACTTTCGCAGCGTTCTTTGGGTTCACAGTTTCTTGGGTCAAGATACGTTTTCATGAAGGCCAAATTCTAGGATACAAAATGGCAAAGCAGGAACTCAGAGTTTGGAGTCCTATGAACCTGGGTTTAAATCAGGCTTTTGTGTTACCATGTGTAGGTCAGCAATTACCCAACCTCTCTGGGCCTCAGTTTCTTATCTCTAAAATGGAACTAAAGATACATATTCTGCCTTCTCAGAAATGTTGTGTCAATTGGGTTAGATAAATATAAATACATGTTTTCTAAAATATCACACAAATATCAGTTAGGAATAATTACATGCCTAGTTTAGAAGTGTGTGTGTGTGGTGATAGGTTGGTTTTTAGCAAGCCTGCTGCCATAGTTGAATCTTCATGTCTGTCTTTTCCTTTCAGCAGATACGCATTGCACTTGTAGCTTATCAGGGGGCTGGATCTATTAATTCAATAAATCAACCAAATTATATGACAACCATGAACAGTCTCCTGGTTTACTTTGTACGTCAATTTACATCAATCTGCAACTCTTCTGAAGAATATTTTCAAAGTTTCAGTAGAACAATAACTTCTCTGTATAAAAGAAATAAATGATCAGTTGTTAGGTCAACAATTCAAAAGATTGGAAGACTAAAATGTTAAAGTGACACAATTAAGCAGATGTAAGTAGAACATGCCAATAAAATGGCATGGTTCCTTATTTACTGCCCATTCTAGGAGATATAGAAGAGACTCGAGTGAGTTCAAAATTCTTGCGTATAGTTTCTTCACCATGACAACCTTTCACCTTCCTGAGAATTTGCCATGTAAACTTATCTGCCTCTTTTTTGATTTGTGAAAAATTCCTGGAAAAAAGCACCTCTTTGGATTTCCTTAGGCCAGTAAATCATACATGAGGCCATTGTATGGTTTATTCATCCCTGAGGATGTGGGAGAAAGTGCCTTAGGGATTACACAAAACCATGCTTTATCCAGTTTATACATATACACACATTACCTTCTGCAGTTGCACTTTCATTATAATGCTTTCTAGTTAAATCAGGGGGGCAGAATCATTTAGTGGGATCGTGATTATGACTTTAGGCCATGTGCTCTCACTATAAAACTGCATTTCCTCATTTTCATCTTACTAAATTGACACAAGTGAAAGTAATTGATTTGAATGACAAGAATCGGTGACTATTCTGAATATTTTACAGTTACTTGTTTAAGAAAAGGCATATTCTTTAGTTAGCAACTAAAGTGATGATAATTGGTGTTGTAGCTTTGGGTCCAGCCAGGAAAATAGAAACCATTTAAAATGGAGAGAATTTAATGTAGCAAATTGATGATGGAAGAACTAATAACTCTGAGTTTGGTGAGGGAACCCAGAGACTAGCAATAATAGGAAGCCTCGACAAGATAGGAAGAGATTTTACTGAAGTTCAGGAGCTGGAATTACCCAGTAGTAGTTGGAATAGTAGTAACCTTTTTTATTCCTGATAAAAACTGGAGCCACAAAGAAGATATAGTTACTGGAGATGTCTCCTGAGGCAGAAAGGTATAGGAAAAAATATCATGACTTCTCCTTTTCTCCCATCCTCCAATATCCCACCAGTACTTTCTGTTGGCCAAACACAAGAAAAGTCAGCTAATTCAGAAAACTGGGAAATGCAATGTGTAGGATTCAGTCACCTGTGACACAGAGCTTAGCAGAAGAAGGCAGGGAATGGATCTGAGGACAAGTAAGCCCAGGAGTGGCACAGATATGTTTCCACATGGACCCAACAGGCAAATGTATTTGCTCAAAATTTAATTACTTATCCATGCTGAAGTAGGAAGAAGCTTACAAAAATTGTATTTTTAAGAACTTTACTACATGATAACTAAAAACTTAAATCTTAGAAGAAAAATGTAACATTTTAGGTTTATCACAAGGAAGGATATCCAAGGCAAACAAAATGTTTTATGAACTTGTTCATCTTTGCCTGGGTCCTTGGGTTAATGGATTTATCTCAGTAATGTTGAGTCAGGTGTTAAAAACCTGATATTGGTAGAGCTCCTGCCACAGCAGTGATTTGTGGTTTTGTCAGTTGGTAGCATCCCTGTTTTTCCATGTATGTCATCATGAAATGTACCCTCTTTGCTACAGAGAGCACTTGGATGGAGCAATGTAAATTAATCCCAGTTTTATGGAAAACACTATGGCATATGTTCACAGCACATGGCATCTTCATATTCAACAACAAAACAAACAAACTTTAGGGATTCTGCTAAACTGAACCCATTGTGACCACTAGAGAGAAATTAAAAAAAAAAAACCCTCCTTTTAGATATTCATTATATATTGCTGCTTAATCTCAAAGCTCCTTGATGAAAATATATGGATTTTTTTGCCTTCATGATGACAAATATCCAGATATTGAGAATACCCAGAAGTTCCTTTAAGTATTTTTTAACTTTCATCACTGTGTTTGAAGGGACACCAACATAGCCAACATATGGGAATTATTTTAAATAACAATAAGTAGCTAAGAACAATTACAACTTTTTTTTTTGTAATTTTCTAAGTTTTTCACTTATGGAATGTACTATAGTTAAACAGATAATTTAAAAATGTAAATGAATAGAAGAATAATCTTCAATACCATTGCAATTAACCTTGAAGGAACAACATTACAAAGCCTATATCTTGTCCCGCAAGCCATGGCTTCCCATTTCTTTTGCACTGGCCTCCTAGTGGGATCTCCTTTTCATTCTCCCTTTACTTGATCAATGTATTATAGCTTCATAACAGTATTGACCGAAGGTGTAGCACATGTCTAGTTCTGAGCATCTTACATGGATATCTCTCTTTATATTTAAAGTAAGTACTCTTTGTTTATTCACACATTCATTCAATTATTTACCCAATGGTTACTGAGTGCTTACTCTGTGCTAAGTGCTGTGAATCCTGCTATTATTACCATTTTACAGGAAAGAAAATACACACTTTAAAAGTTATTCCTAGTTTAAAGAAGGAGAAATTGAGCTTTAGGAAGTTTAGGAAAGATGCACAAGATCACAAAACCAGTAAATGTACTCCTAGGATTCCAGTATGGAAACTGTGGCTTCACTGGCAACAGTCTTAACTACTGTATGGTTCTGAGTCTCCTCCCTTTCTGCTCTTTGTTTTCCCTTTTGTCAAAAAAAGACTTTAATTAATTTATTCACACTGAGGTGCAACTGTCTGATAAGCATCAATATGTGGTACACTATGGCTATTAACTATTTTTTCCTTGCCTAGCAAGAATTTTCATTCATATTCCTTGATTATAGACCCATCCTTTGGTTCCATAGAATAAACATAAGACCTGTGCCTGGCCAGCATGGTCACTTATGGTAAACCACAACCAGGTAACAATTATTGGTCAATGCAGAGTACATGTGACAAAAATCAAGTAAGTTAGATTACCTCTCTAGGATTAATATATGGATAACAGAAGAAAAAGAATCCCTCTCTCTCTCTCTTTCATGATTATTGACAGGATGTGGTTGCTGGACATAGGAAAGACCCATTGCAAAAGAGAATGAGACATACATGTAAAGAGAATGAAAGATAAATGGATAGAGAGAAGAAAGAGGGGAAAAAAGGAGAAAGAGCATAAGTGGGAATTTCCTGACAGCATTGAATCTCCAATTCTAGTCCTTAAGACTGGTCCTAACAGTTCTTATTTTTTTTCCCTTATCTTTTGGTCTTCTTTTATTCTGTGAATTCCTGAAAATTTTATGAGACAATTTTTTGTTATTGTTTTATTTATGCATATTTTAGTTGGATCTTTGATAATGTAAAGAATTATAACAATTTCTCCCTTCAAACCTTATTTATGTCCACTAATGATGCAAAGCCTTAAGCACGTAAGTTCCAATGTGGGAAATCTTGGTGTTGATCAGGCAATACGAAAGGCATATGTTTGAGCTGGGGGGCTTTCCTCTCACCATGTATGTTTGCTGACTTCCTCAATTCCCTGTTGCTTAGGGCTCCCTCACTTCATTGCAATCAATTCCCTGGACCAGTAACTTCACAATGGGAATTCTGGGATGTTTTATATAAAATACATTTATAATACAATGTATGTACAATACATTGTGCTGGAATGCTTTTAGGTGAGATGGTGACCCTTTACTTATTCACAGTTCCTACTATAACTATTTTTTAACACCTTGCCTACATGGCTTTTTTCTGGCCTTGCTAGCATTTCAGTTTGCATAATAATTACTGCATTCAAAATTTCCCTGTCATCCTGTTTCTCCTTCACTGCCCAGTGCACCAAGACTTGGCTCTGCTTTCCAAGGTGAAAATTTTTTTCCTGTTAAATTTATCCATCTGAATATGTCAACAGAAATAATACATAGATAATAATAGACGAGAGATATACAAATTGAAAATTTAGAATATGAATGAACTAGAAATATCACCCATAAATAGATCCCATAGAGAGAAGGAAACTTAAGTTTCATCATAAAAATCAGCAAACCTGATTACCCAGAAGACATTACATATAAAATTCTTTCAATAAGTATTCATTTTATAATTGTCAAGCATGCAGTTGATAAGGTTAAGCAGCATGCTACTGATGCTATGGATTATAATCCCAAGGTCAAATCATTTTCTTCATAGATCAAATTTATTTGACAAGTACTATACAAGGTGGTTTTAAAACTAATTGGATATTGGAAATATAAATCTTGAAAGTCAATGATGTATTTGCTATGGAGATAGTGGAATTGGAGTTTACTTTTTAGATTCAATAAAATAGTGCTAGGTGCTTCAAGGAGGTAGAATGGAAATGTATACTTGGGCTCATCCAGTCTTCACTCAGATGAAAGCAAGGAAAGGCTAAGGGAAACAGCAGATCAGGATGTTGGTAAGGGTGTGATTAAAATCACAAATCATGAAATTTAAACTGGAACATGAGTGAAGTTAAGACTAGGCTTAATTGGTTGAGAAAAGTAGAACCACATGAATAAAGAGGTGGGCTGATTAACAGATGGTTCATTGAATGGATGGATGGGTAGATGGGTAAAGTAATTAATCATCTAGAACAAATGCAGGCATTTGACAATTGACATTTGTGAAACTGAAACAAACTGAAATTTTTGTAGCAGAAGTTTGTGAGAAAACTAAGAATACACTATCCTCTTGACTGCCAAGGATTTCTTTCTGTTAATGTCGTAAATATTCTATATAAATTATTAGCTAAAAATATTTCTATCACTTCCTTGGGAAAAACCCTTGGGAAATGGTACTGAACACTCTAACATGCTATATGGTATTTTCACTATGAGGCTCAATTTCAGATCACCTGCTTCTAGTCAGTTTTAAATGGAAACACTTCCTAGATGTGCTACATGTAGTGCAATATCTTCTAACTATAAAAGGATATTTTCCCAATTTCAGATGGACAGAAAGGTGACAGAAAGATGGAATCTGAATGTGTTATTTTTTCTAATGGGACTACCCGCTTCTTTATGCAACTGACATTTATGAAGCTTGTACTTTGCTAGGTGCTATGGTAGGTATTGGGTATAGAGATCTTATTAGGCAATTGTCTCTGTTCTTTAGAGTCCAGAAGAGGAGTCAAGCATTTAAATAGTGTAATGACATAGCTATAAGCAAAGTGCACTGGGATCACAAAAGACCGAGAAAATCTAACTACCTACTGAATTAGGGAAGATTCATAAAGTAGACAACATTTGTTCTGGACCATGATGGCTGTGTCAACAAGGGATAATGTTTGAAATATGAATTCTGATCAGAAAATAATTCACTTATCTACCTGTTCTCCTTTGATTCGAACATATTTTTCCACTATAATGATATGGGACTTGACTGTGCGTCTTGCTTTAGCCAGTGGAAGTGAGCAGTCACAATGGAAGCAGAGTCCTTAAATGTGTTAGTGTGGTTTAGGGTGGCCCCTTGCATTCTGTAATCTGCCAGAAAGAGAATATACTCTGAATAGCTTCTGGTCCAAGAAGAATGAGAAAACACATGGAGCTGACCTAATTCCAACCTAGAGTCCGGAGCCAAGTCCAGCAGGTCCCAGCTGAGCCCAGCCTGAAGCAGAGCTGTCCCACACAATGCCTGAGTGGAAAACAAAAATGTGTGCTGCTTTAAGACACTGCACTGGGTTTTGAGGTGTTTTTTTATGTCTTCTTATGCCACATACCTAAATAATATACATGGAAAGGCTTGTGTGGTAGGGAGAAGAATACCATGTGAAAGAACATGGCCATTATTTTGCTATGATCACACATTGGATAAATCTAAGGGAAAGGTAGGGGCTAGAAGACACACTTTGAGGACCAATTAAGACACTAAAGAGTTGAACCAAATCGCATAGGTTATGGGGTGTCATCATGGTATTTTTTAATAGAAGGAATGAAATAATCATACTCCACAGAATTCATCCTACAACTGGAAGGATATCCACCAGAAAACTCACTCATTCAACAAATATTAATGAGCACCACTATATGCCAGATATTTGGGATACATTAGGAAATGAAAATGAGACCTCTGCTCTTACCTTAGAGTGGGAGGAAATAAACAATAAACAATATACTTAATAAGTGATATATATATAATTATCAGAAAGTGATAAGTGCCGTGGAGAAAAATAGAGCATGGAAAAGAGGGATCCAATTTTAAAAAGGTTAGCTGGGGTATGTCTCATTGAGAAAGCAACATCATCCTGGAATCTGCAATAATCAAAGATTCTTCAAGATAGGCAGCTATCATGTAGCTATAAACATCTAGCCAAACATTTCATGAAAATGATTCTGTAATTAAGAGTATAAACTGTTCCTTAGAAAAAGCTTATGATTCACACAAATTGTAAAGCATCAGATCAAGAAAAGTTGTAGAACGTCATGACTCCCGCAATAACAGCAAAGATGTCTTCGTCACTATGTACATGGTTCTATTCTGTGATAAAATGGTTCATGAATAGGCAGTAACGGCTGCTGCTGCTGGACCACCTGGCATCTTGTGATGAAACATATTTTCAGCACCATAATGTGGGCCTTCGCTGGTGAGAAATGGTGGTTTATGCTCATCGAGGCATGCAGCAGAACCTTGGCAGTCAACCTCTACTTGGCATTCTGGAAAGTATCTTTATGCCGGAGAATTCAAACACTCTGCCAGGCCCTTCTCCAGGATACAGTTGAATAAACTCTGTTATGGTTTCAAGTTACATTTTATGTTAAGAAAAATGGCATGAAATTATTTGAATGTTGCATAAAGGATCCAGGGTTCTTACTTTGCTTTACAGTGGACACAGCATGGATTACAAGTATCTTAGAGTTTTATTTTATTATAAGTGAAAGTATACTGGTAGTCACTGCACAATATAGATGCTGTGGTGTAATCCTTTCCTTTTTAAAATCTCTTGGCCTTTTCTCCATGAAAACCAAAATATGAAGTTGAGGCATTGAAGGCATATTGTCTCCGGCATGCCCAACCCTGACAAGCACAGGGACTTGGTGAGAACTAGAGAAGGATTCGAGTTGGGCTGCATCCCTAAGAAAGGGATCCAGTAATCTCTCTCCCATTCCTGAAGTGAGTTGGAGGGGAGGGAAATTGATGGAAACTCTCCATAAATGATAAATGTTGATGGCTTTCAAAATAAAAATTGTATCTTCTTAATAACAATAGTTTCTAAATAGAAACTGTAACCTTAAACAAGTTTGGGAATAACAGTCTCAACAATAGACAGCTTCCTCTACTGCCATGGTATGGTTAGAGAGAAGGCGTAGATCATGAAGCATGTCTGGGGCAGAGGGGGCCTGAGAAAGTCCCCCCAGGTTCTCACGACCCCAGAGTGCCATGAGAAAGCAAACACGGAGGGGCTTTCTGGTCAGGCTGGGCAAGATGCAGATGCAGTTACTTGAGGTACACCCATTAGGAACACAGGCCTCTCAGTAGAAGCTATTCTAAAGACCATTTCCAAGTGCCAGGAAGGACAAGTTAAACCTCAGTTGATGCCACCATGATGAGGGATGGAAGCCACAAAGCAGATATCAGTCCCATGTCACGATAGCATGTAGGTGCCTGGAATGTCGCACTGGGGAGAAGACATGGGGAAAGGGAAATCTGGAATTGAGTAAATTTCAACCTAAAATGATTGATGATACCCTGCAGTGGATAAGTATATCTAAAGTTAAAAAAATTAAATTTTCTGCCACCAAACATAATAATAGCTCCAAGTAAAGATTTAGTTAAGTTAAAGAAAAAGAAGAAGGTAGTTGTATTTTTTTACATTTGAGTTTGTGGCTTGAAAATTTCTACTTGTTCCATTAGGAAGTATGCAGTTGCAATCAGTACTTCACAAATTTTATATCCCATTTATCTATCAAAGTAGCTGACATCTTTTTCACTAAAAAAGACAGAAACATAAATTTTATTTATGTCACAGATCCTTCCTAGAAGGGCACCCTGTTCCTTGATAAAAATATTTCCCTGAAAAAGGTACTCAGTTTTTCCTATTATCTTTCATTAAGCATTATGGAAAGGGGCAAACTTTTACTTATGATACAAATACTCTTATTTGTAATGCTACAAGACATATTCCAAAGACAACCCCCACATAACTCAGAAATACAAAATATAGCCCTATTTTATGCATAGTATTCTCTCTGGTAACTATCAAGAGTGAGTCTGAAAAGTGGGCAAAGGACATGAACAGAAACTTTTCAAAAGAAGATAGACTAATGGCCAAGAAACATATGAAAAAATGCTCAACATCTCTAATCATCAGGGAAATGCAAATCAAAACCACAACGAGATATCACTTAACTCCAGTGAAAATGGTTTTGATCAAAAAGTCCCAAAACAACAAATGCTGGTGTGGATGTGGAAAGATACGAACACTCATACACTTCTGGTGAGACTGCAAACTATTAATAGTACAACCGTTACGGAAAGTAGTATGGAGATACCTCAAAGAAGTAAAAGTGGAACTGCCATTTGATCCTGTAATCCTACTATTGGGTATCTACCCAAAGGAAAAAAAGACATTCTATTAAAAACCTGTCTGCACTAGAACGTTTATAGCAGCACAATTCACAATTGCAAAGATGTGGAAACAACCCAAGTGCCCATCAACATGTGAGTGAATTGATAAAATGTGATATATGTATACCATGGAGTTCTACTCAGCCATAACTACATGTTGAACTACCTATTGTATTGTCCTTGATGGAGCTGGAGCCCATTCTTCTAAGTGAAGTATCACAAGAATGGAAAAACAAATACCACATGTACTTACCATTAAATTAGTATTAATAGATCAACACTTATGTGCACATATGGGAAGTAATATTCATAGGGTATCAAGCACATAAGCGGGGAGGAGGGGATGGATAAATTCACACCTAATGGATGTGATACCGTAATGCTCTGTCTGGGAGATGGGCATGCTTGTAGCTCTGACTAGAGTGGTACAAAGGCAATTTATGTAACCAAAGTGTTTGTACCCCTATAATACTGTGAAATAATAAAAAAAAAAAGAATAAGTCTGAGTATTAGATTTTACCACTTCCTTTAACTTGGAGGTTATTGTGTTCTGATAGGGTAGTCCTCTAGTTTCTTTGTTTCTCTGTTTCCCTCCTCTACCTCTCTCCAGGTGCCCCTGGGAGATGGGTATTGCGCATGATTTCAGCTCTGAGATCTGGACAGTAACCTCCCTTTCTATGGGCCCGCAGCTCTCCCACTTCGACCCCAATAGTACCATTCCTCCACTTCCACTTGGGGAGTTGCTCTCTGTTTCTGTCTTGGCATTTGTCCACTATTTTTAAGTAAAGGATCATTTTTCCCAAATTATCCTATGGATCACATTAATTTCCCAGGCTATTCTATGCCAACAGCTTTTTCACAGCTATAGCTCCTATAGAACACACACACACACACACACACACGCGCGCGCGCGCGTGCACATATACACACAAACACATGCACACACATACATATATTCACAGATTGGATGTTTTGAGTTAGTAGGGAGTTTCAGTTTTCACAGAAGTTTTCATTTGCTTCCTTGTATCTTCTGGCTCTGTAATCAAACATCACATGGATGCTAATTCCTTTTTTTTTTTTTTTTAAATGATTGCTGTAGAAAAGATTTAGGTAACCTTTCTAAATTTGCCCTAGATTTGGCTGATATTGTATGAAAATTTCCAAAGTCTTATTTCTCTTATAAATAAGCATAAATCAATAAAGAATCAATATTTCCAACCCAGGGTGAAAATAAAAAGTTTTTAGACCAGTTTTCATCATTTTTACGGTATTTTGCCATTTGCCCAAAACAATGCATGTTGGCCCAATTACTAATACTGCATAGGTTTTAGTGAATGATACATATTTAAGAGTTTAGTAAAGATACTATGGTTTTCGGTTATTTGTTTAAGAGGTAATAAACAGTGGATCTGGACTTTTTTTTTATCCTAGTCAACTTAATTCATCCAATAAGCAGTTTTCAAAATTTGAATAGGCCAAAAAGAAGCCAAATATATGCTAAGTTGTTAATCTCTTACTGTGCCTAATTTATAAATTAGACTTTATGATAGGTGTATAGGTATATGAAAAAAACATAGTGTATAGAGGGTTCAGTACTGTCTGCAGTTTCAGGCATCCACTTGGGGTCTTAGAACATATCCTGCATGGACAAAAGGGAACTACTCTAATATTTTGAGAAAAAGGCTAAGTCTAGTTTCTATCTTTCTTCTGAATATTTATTTTAAAATGTTTTATTTTTAATTATTATAGGTACACAATAGTTGTATATATTGATCTCCATATATATGTGTGTGTGTATATATATATATATATACACATATGTGCATATATATTATGTATACTGTACACATATATATTTTTTGCTTGAGAAGGAAAAATAGGATTTTCTTCTACTTCCTGGCACAATATACTTCCAAAATATGCTCATCAGTTTTCTTATGCTATATTTTCTTTATTTCTAGTGCTGAATATTTGGATTTTAATTCATCTTTTAGGTCTGTAATTTGCTTCAAAGTAATATGGCTAACTTCTGCTTGAGACAGTTTCTTCTATTAAATATATACTTAGGCAATGTTTGATTTCTTCCTTTATAACTTGAGCAAGAAGACTTGACATCAATATTATCTACTTAGACATTTAGGTACTTGAGGAGGGAAGGTAGAAAGTCCAGGCCAGAATGTGAGCATCTGCCATTTGGAAAGTCAGTCTCTCTGCATGATTTTTCTATTTGTTGCAGACTTCTTTTCAAGGGTTAGTTCTGCTGAAGAGGGAGCATGTCCTTTCTCAGTTGTAAAGATTCCCTCAGATATCCTTCCTTGCCAGTCACTCTGAAGAAAAGTCAGGGAGAGAAGAACCTTTTTGTTTAATGTGGCTACTATAGCTTCTGGTAAAATCAGTTGCAAGAAATTGCTCCTCAATCCTCTCTCTCTCTCTCTCTCTCGCTCGCTCGCTCGCTCTCTCCCCTCCCCTAACTACTTATGCCTAACTTCTCCAGGTCAGGACTTTATTTCAACATTGGAAGTAAACTGAGCCCCCTGTGAGAAAGCCAAGTTCCAGATAAAAGAAATGATGAGAGATATAAATGCTCCCTGGCTGAGGCTTCAAAGTATTGGGCAAGTGGTAGTGAAAGAGCATTTCCCAGCTTCCCCATGTTGCATCCATCATCCAACCCTCACATTAAGTGATATTAATGGTAACTCTCAAGTTCTTCTTATAATTACCCCTTCAAGGAAAATAATTATGAGTAAACTCTGGGGGTCTTTTGCCAGTTTATCTAAATTGCTTCAAAACTGAAGATTGTCTTCCAAGTTTCTTATATGAGGCTACGCTGTTCCCTGGTCTCAATAAGTGGGGATATTGTTTTCAAAATGTTGCGGTGTTTTTTTGTTTTTTTTTTTGTATATGTCGTTAAGCTTTGAGGAGACCATTTGCAAACTTTGCAAACTTATATTTTTTTCCAACTTCCCTGAATATAAATTCAGGTTTTAAAAATTGCATGCTAAACTCATATTTTTGAAATAATAATCCTTTCTAGAAGGTGCTTGAAATAAGATACATCTGAGATTATGTCGCATTTAAGCCACTTGCATGGCTTTGAGCAAGTTCTCAACTTAAACCTAAATTTTCCCACATATAAAATAGAAGTAATAATAAACATCTGGAAAATTTGTTGTGAATATTAGATATAATATATATAAGCATCTGGGCCAGAGTCTGAATATAAAAGGTACATGATGCATAAATAGATAATTTATTTGAAGCTGGTTGTTTAAATTAGTTATAAATTTTAAGTTCTACTTTAAACTACTGAGTATGTGAATACCAGTATTCTTAAAATGGAATATTCTATTTATATAAATAGTTGTTTGATATATATCCTCAATAACTACATTGAATGGTAAATGAGTAAAGTGGGAACTACTTCTCCAAAGTCTTCTAGAAAGACCAAACTCTCTTCTTCATAAAAGAAAGCCTCTGTGAAAATTAACCAAAATGGCATTCTCAACCATTTTTCATGATATTCCTTTTCTCCCATATTCTTCACAAACCTGTGGGAAATTCTGAAAGAAAAAAATTTATGGTAATCTCCATGACTGTTCTCTCACTTTTATATTGTAAATAATCATTCTGTATACTCAGCAATTCAAACAGGCAGGGATAATTATACAGTGCACTGTAGAAATAAATTACTTTTTTAAGAAAAGGCTTTTTGAAATACAGTCATCTCTTTAATCCTGTAACTTGAGATTTATAAACTGTAAATTCTCTATTGGATGTGCAGGCTAGATGTCACTAAGGAATAATAAAAATATTTTAGTAAAAATTTTTTAACATAAGGTTTAAATTTCTTTTGATTATTATTTTAACACAAATAAAGTCTAGGTCTTGTTCTGAATGCTACCAAGCAGACAATTCCGCATGTTCGTGCTTTGCAGTAAACTTGTAACAGTTTCTTTCCAATTCTAACCAAGAAAGGACTACACCATCAACACCAAGCAGTTTATCTGATAATGTATGTTATTTTCTTAAACAAAAGCTTTGTTTTCTGGGTCCATATTACCTTTGACCAAGGTCCATCACGAAAAATAGTTACCTTTCTCACAAAGTAGCCATGCTAAATGAAATCATTTGTACACTTTCTGCTGTCTCTGTGCAGAGAAAGATTATTTTACCATTTCCTCTACGGATCTGTAATTTGGTTTACACTGAAACAGCCTGAGAAATGGCATTTTTCCAGGAGCTGACCGAGCTGGTCCCTGTTCAGGGACAGGAAGTCATAGTCTAAGTCTAGAAGGAACTGAAAGGAGACAGGCAGTGTACTAACTTTTGTATCAACCTACAAATGCCAATTAAAGTAAGATGAACTTTGAGCACTTTTTGCTTTTGACCACAGCTTCACAGGTTTTGTTTCCAACCCATAGCATGAGATGAGGCAGGGATCTTTTGTGACTTTGTAGTCTCTTGCTTGCTCTCACAGGTCAGCCAACACACAGGGTGAAGGAGAACAAGGAGGAATAGTGAGCTTCAACAGTTGGTTGGCCTAGCTCTATAGTGACATCCTTACTACATCTTTTTCTGGCCTGATAAACAATCTCTATAATTTATCCTAAAATGTGCAAGCTAATCTTTGTGTCTATGAGATTTTTATCTTGAGGCTTAAAATAGAGTTGTGGTCAAGAGAAAAATTTCATAAGTCAGACAGTCTGAATTCAAACCTAGCTCTACCTCCTACTAGCTGTGTGACCACTGACAATGTACCCAATTCCTCTGCCCCTCAGTATCCTTGACTGAAGAAATGATGGGTAAAATCATATTATTTAACAACAAGATTATCGTGAGACTCAAATTAGCTAATATATTTAAAATATGTAGTTTCACGGGTAATAAATGCCATCTATTTTTTATTACTGAATTAAAATACTCCTTATGGCTCAATGAAATATACATTATACTATCAATCTTGAAAACACAGAATCTAGGTTTCTTCACTCATAGCACATGACTTATGAAAGGATACAGATGTCTTAGATGTTCATGGTCAACCTATGAACCTGAGAGTACCTAAATATCAGCCTTTTAGAGCTGAAATTCCCAAATAAGTTCCCCCTTATCACTTCGTTTTTTCTATGTTCACAGAAAAATGATGTATATTGCTTTCGATCAAGTAGCAAATTTTGTGTTACTCCTGTAGTGAGGGCCCCTGAAACCCAAAATAAGGTTGCTAGATAAAATATAGGACTCTCAGTTAAATTTGAATTTTAAATAAACAGAAAATAAATTTTTAGTATAGGTATGTTATGTGAAGTATTTGAAGCATATTTATACTAAAAATATATTAAGAGTTTACATGAAGTTAGGAAACCTTAACCCAAGAAGACCCAAAGACTGAACTTCTGTACTGCTCAGCATGAGGACAAAGAAAAAGAATATCCAATATTCTGCTTCCTGATTGGGAGTCACTTAAAATAGTAATTTGTCTCATAAACACAAAATCTGGATGAAAATTTCTAAATAATTTCCATTTTTCAATGATAATAAATATTTACATTTAAATTTTTTTGTCCTTTAAAAGATACAATATGTTTAAGGACACTTAGAATATGGGGAGAGAGAAATCACTTCTAAAAGACAATTGATAATATAAATCAATGTTCTTACATATTCAAAGATGATATTCATGTATGGTATTTAGAATACCATGCCTGATGTATCTATCAAAAAATAAGCAGTTATCTAATTGTTGTAGTTTTTAATACCTTCTAGATCATCCAACCACATGGATCTCCATAACCTTCTTTTCCACTGTAGGTCCCCCTTTCCCCGTATCTCCTTTTCCACCTAATCTTCTGTTCCTTAGAAGTCCCCTCCTCTACCCCAACTTCCACCATCTCCTTCTCTCTCTCCATCACTTGCCCCTCCTCCACCCATCTTCCCTCCTTATCCCATCACCTCTTCTACCACCCTCACCACCATTCTAATCACTCCTTTCACTGCCTGCTTGTTTCTTTCAACAAGAGTGAATTACAGAGAGTGATGATTCTATCACATTTATACTTCCTTCCCTGTCAAGCACCCTTCTCATTGGCACCTTATTATTGGCACATCCTATCTTCTCCCAAACAGTTCCACTACTTCTAATGATCTTGGATGGATCTTCATGAGCAGCAAGTAGGTGTACCAAGGTCATAGTTGTCATGGAAGAAAATCCATAATAATTAGGCTGGCAAATTCTTGCTATTTTTTGATTTTTCAATTTAGCAAGTTCACATATTGTCTGCAGAGATGTGTACTTATATAGCATCATCCAGTATGAATGGTGAAAGAGAGAAAACAACCATTTATAAGTAGAATACTCTATTTTTAGAATAATGATATCTAAATATTCAGTGGCTTAAAATTAAATTTAAAATTTATAACTAATTTAAACAACTAGCTTCAAGTAAGTGTATTTATTTACATTTTGTATATCAGACACTGCCCTAAATGCTTTATGTATGTTATACCCAATCTTTAGAACAAATTTTATGGATGTACAACATTACCTCTATTTTATATCTGGTAAAACAGGTTCATTAAGCTGAGCACTTGCTCAATGCCACTTTAAGCAAATGGTTTTAATGGGATTTAAACTTAGATCTATCTCTTTTCAAGCACTTTCTAGAAAATATTATTATTTTTTAAATATGACTTTAACATACAATTTTAAAAATCTGAATTTACATTTGGGGAAGTTGGGACAAGAAAAGTGAGAGTTTCTGATTGAGAGTTATGGAGTTTGTTTGAATTACCACTGAACTTTCAGGTGGAATAGTCTAGGTGACCTCAGAGATTATGGAACTAAAGCTTGAGTGGACTCGGGTAGATTTGAGAGTCAGCTGTGTAGTCATAATTTTTGAAACATGGAGAATAGATGTACATGCCGATGGAGAGGATGTAGAGAGTAAGGAAAGATCAATCAAGAAAAGAACTGTCATGCCCTCATGTGGGGTGGGAAAAGGAAGACCAAGTAAAGGTACAAAACAAGAAGCCAGAGAGGCAGGAGGACCATCTGAACAGGGTTATGTCACAACAGCCAAGAAAGTAATGTTTTCAATAAATAAGCCATCAGCATTGCTATGTACTGCAGGGAATCTGAGTAGGGTGAATAGGGAAAGGCAACTAGGTAATAACCTTCAGCTGGCTGAACTTCTCCGGGTAACACAGTGAAGGGAAAGGAACAGGGAAGTTTAGGATATTGACACTTTGTCCCCTTTGTATATTCCCCAGGGGTGTCCTGACTAAGATTCGCCTAGTCTAGAAGCCAGGGCACTTATTAAGTCTAACTCTTAGGGTCAACAATAAGCTGAGGGTAATTTGTCTTTAGGAACTACCAAGCTTTCGCATTTGTGTTTGTTTTCTTTTCCCCTCTGTATCAGTGGTAGAGCACTCTCTTTGTTGTGGGCATATAGTTACAGTAATACTTTCTTCTCTTTTCTGTGATTAACAGTGGTACTCTTTCATCATACAAATTATCTGTACAATCTTATATTTCACTTCTCAAATTAAAAGAACTGTCACCTCCACTTTTTAAGAATTCAGTCTTTCAAAAATACTCCATGTTAGATAATATTATCCTTATTTTACAGGTGAATAACTTGAGAATGAAACTGCATATAATAAAGTTATTATACATTTACTCTGTACCAGGAACTGTGCTAAGCACTACATGCATTTTGTCTCATTTAGTTCTCATAAATTAACAAAAATAAAAGAAATAAATGAAAAAAGATAGCAAGTATGGCAAAATATTGTTGAATTTGGATGATGAGAATATCATTATACTGTTGTTATTAATTTTTGTGTGTTTTAAATTTTTCATCAAATATTTGAAAAATCTTATAATTTAAAAAAAGGTGAATCTCATTTCATGTACCTGTTTCCCATTTATATGTCTTCGTTGGAGCAATGCCTATTCAGGTCCTTTTCACATTTTTAAATCAGAGTATTTGTTTTAATGCCATTGAGTTGTATCAATTTCTTGTATATTTTTGACATTGACCTCTTATTAGATATATGGTTTGCAAATATTTTCTCCCATTCCATAGGTTGCCATTTCATTTTGTTGATAATTTTATTTGCTGTGCAGAAACTTTTTAATTTGATGTAGTCCCAGGTATTTATTTTTGGTTTTATTGCTTGTGCTTTTGGGGTCATATCCAAAAATATTATTGCCAAAGTCAATGTCATGGAGGGTTTTTTCAATGTTTTCTTCTAAGAATTTTATGGTTTTGAGTCTCACATTTAAGTCTTTAATCCTTCTCAAGTTAACTTTTGTGAGTGGTGCAAGATAGGCATCCAATTTTATTCTTTTGCATGTGGATATCCAGTTTTCCCAACATTATTGATCAAACAGAACTCACATCTGTTAGGATTACTGTTATTAAAAAGACAAGCAGGGCCAGGTGCAGTGCCTCACGCCTGTAATCCTAGCACTCTAGGAGGCTGAGGCGGGTGGATTTTTTGAGCTCAGGAGTTCGAGACCAGCCTGAGCAAGAGCAAGACCCTGTCTCTACTAAAAATGGAAAGAAATTAGCTGCACAACTAAAAATATAGAGAAAAAAATTAGCTGGGCATGGTGGCACATGCCTGTAGTCCCAGCTACTCAGGAGGCTGAGGCAGGAGGATTGCTTGAGCCCAGGAGTTCGAGGTTGCTGTGAGCTAGGCTGATGCCATGGTACTCTAGCCCAGGCAACAGAGTGAGACTCTGTCCCAAAAAAAAAAAAAAAAAAAAAAAAAAAAGACAAGCAATAACAAGTGTTGGCAAGGAACTGGAGAAAGAGAATTCTTGTGCACTGTTGGTGGGAATATAAATTGGTACGTCCACTATAAAAAACTATATGGAGGTTCCTCGAGAAACTAAAAATAGAATTACCATAGGATCAAGCAATCTTACTTCAGGGTATATATCCGAAGGAAACAAAATTAGTATTATATCTCCACAAGATATCTGCACCGTTCATTGTAGCATTATTTACAATAGCCAAGACATGGAAATAACTCAAGTGTCTGTAGATGGATGAATGAATAAAGAAATTGTGGT
Source organism: Eulemur rufifrons (assembly GCF_041146395.1). Classification (NCBI taxonomy): domain Eukaryota; kingdom Metazoa; phylum Chordata; class Mammalia; order Primates; family Lemuridae; genus Eulemur; species Eulemur rufifrons. Next base: position 65,573,240 of record NC_090997.1, on the reverse strand, counting down.
ATATTTATATAGCGGAATACTATTCAGCCCTAAAAAGAAGGAAATTCTGTCATTTGTGACAACATGGATAAAACTTGAGGACGTTATATGAAGTGAAATAAGTCAGACAGAGGACAAATACTATACGAACTCACTTACATGTGGAATCTAAAAAAAGTCAAACTCATAAAAAAAGAGAGAGTAGAATTAGAATGGTGGTTTCCAGAGGCTGAAAACTTATTGGTCAAGCATACAAATTTTCAGTTTTAAGAAGAATAAATTCTGGGGATTTAATGCACAGTATGGTGACTACAGTTAACAATACTGTATTGTATACTTGAAATTGTTAAGAGAGTAGATCTCGAATATTCTCACCCCACACACACACACACACACACACACACACACACACAAAATGTATAAGGTTTCTAAAAGTGCTACTTCAACACCAAAAAAATTGATGTTGAAAACTAGATGTTGAAAACTAAAATTGAAAACTAGTTAAAGCCTATACTGTCCCATTTTACAAAGAAACTGAGATTCTGGAAAGTCAAATAACTTGACCACAGGTGTTCAATGACAAGCTAGAATGGGACCCCAGTTTTGACTCATAGACTGCTTTTCACCACTGCGCCAGAGTCCTGTGTGCGGGAACAGTGTTTTGTGCCCTGACTCACTCGCCTCATTTATGGTACCCACAACAGTCCTATGGGAGTGCATTAATATCCCAATCTTGTAGATACAGTGCAAGAAGTTCAACTTGCAGAAGGTCAACCAGTTCAATAGTGATTGTTAACTCCAGTTTTTCATATCAACCTTCTGGTTCCAGGATCAGTTTCTTTCTCAGTGAGGAAACCTCAGTACTTAGAAAGTTTACTCCAACCTGGCTCCAAGCTCTGATCTCCCTCAGGAGGTTTACCAGGCTCTTTGGCCCTACTAAATGGTATCCTCTATGTTAGTCTCACAAAAACCATTGACTTTACATATCACTTTGAAAAAAAAAAATACAAAATATTGATGGCAAAAGTTCTACACATACCCTCTGACATGAGTTCATTTACTCAGAGGATGAATTTTTATTATGTGCCAAAATATAAGGAATTATGCTAACCACTTCAAAAGTGCCCAGCAACATAAAATAGCTAGTAAGCCATAAATGAGCCTAAGAGACACTAATCCTTATGATTTTTGCATGTGTGCTATTTGAATTGGGTAAAATTGGGCAAAATTGGTCAAATCAGACATACTTGATCTTATTCCACATGCAAAACTCCAGAGGGTATAACTAAAGCCAGTGATAGGAAAATACAGGGGGAAGATATTTTGCTTGCTTATGAGAAACCACTTCCTGACATTGCTTTTGCTCTCCTTTAAGTAAGCATCAGTTCCTGACAATTCAGACTGCCAAAAAAACAAAATGTGCTCCTACAAGATATAGTCAAATCTAAATTCAATCACCATTTCCAGCAATACTGTAGAATAGAATTACATTAAAATAGGCTAAAGGGCTGTATTTAAGTACTCTCTGAAGTTCCTCCTAATTCTGAAATTTTGGGATACTTCTAAATTATACCCATACAGAATGAGGTGACATGGAAAGAGAAACAGGTTATCTGTGAGGAAGATAAGACATGATGGAAGAGTTGGCCCTACTTTAAAATTCTTCTCTTTGAAGATCTCTTTGCCAATTGCAAAGCTCAACTCCTAAGAATTTGATGGCAATTCTATGCTGTTAAATCATATAATATATATACTTTGGGACTGGATTAAAATTGTATGCCACAAGAGAACAGTATTATATTTACATATTAGTGGGTATGGAGGGGGAAAAATTGTAATTGGGTACACTTACAGCAAATGTGGAGCAATTTGATTCTAGCCATTACTAATTAGGTATCAAAGTTTGTATTGTGGTGAAAAATAAACACGTTCAAATTTAATATTGCTGATTTTAAAGTTAGCCATATGACAGTTCCTTTATACTGATTTACTTTAAGAATGATTATGATGTTGAACTTGATAACACAAGTTCACAAACTTTCTAATTAATTTCAAGGAAACTTTTTTCTGGCTTATTTTGAAACAATAATTATTAACACCTGTGCTCTAGGAACACCTTTTTTTCCCAGGTCATTCCTTTTGTTCTCTTTTAAGTAAGTATTAAGTTTTAATTCAGTAGAAAGGGATGAAAAGAGGATTAAATGACTTTCATTGGCAAGAAGAAGAAAATTTTTAAAAAGCCAGCTTATTCTTTTTTTTAATTTTTTTTTAATTACCATGGGTACATAATAGTTGTATATCTTTATAGGGCAGCACATGTTATGTTTTGATATAAGCATACAATGTGAATTATTCTAATCAGGGTCATTGGGGTATCCATCACCTCAGGCATTTATCATTTCTTTTTGTTAGGAACATTCCAATCCCACTCTTTTAGTTATTTTAAATTATGACCTATCTTATTGTTGATTATAGCCACTTTCTTGTGCAAATATCATTCATTCTACAGAATTATCTAACTATATTTATGCAACCATTAACCATCCCCACTTTATTCCCCCACCACCCTGCTACCCTTCCCCAGATGCTGGTAACCATCATTCTACACTCTATCTCCATGAGATTGATTATTTTTAATATTTAGCTCCCACATATAAGTGAGAACATGTGAGATTTGTCTTTCTGTTCTTGGCTTATTTCACTTACATAACGTTCTACAGTTGCATTCATGTTGTTGCAAATGGCAGGATTTCATTCTTTTGTGTGGCTATATAATATGCCTTTGTGCATATGTACCACAATTTCTTTAACCATTCATCTGTTGATAGACACTAAAGGTTGATTCCAAATCTTGGCTCTTGTGAATAGTACTGCAACAAACATGGAAGTGCAGATGTCTTTTTGATGTACTGAATTCTCCTCCTTTGGATATATACCCAGCAGTGGGATTGCTGGGTCATACGGTAGTTCTATTTTTAGTTTTTTGAGGAACCTGCATACTGTTCTCTATAGTGGTTGCACTAATTTACATGCCCGCCAACAGTATACGAGGGTTCCCCTTTCTCCACATCCTCAGCAGCATTCGTTTATTGCCTGTCTTTTTGATAAAAGCCATTTTAACTGGGATGAGATGATTTCTCATTGTAGTCTTGACTTGCATTTCTCCAATGACTAATGCTGCTGAGAATTTTTTCATATACCTGTTGGCCATCTGTATGTCTTCTTTTGAGAAATGTCTATTCAGATTTTTTGCCCATTTTTTACTTTATTTGATTTTTTTTAATTGTTTTTATTTCACCATATTTTGGGGGTGCAAATGTTTGTGTTACATACATTGCATTTGCCCCACCCGAGTCAGAGCTTCAAGCATGTCCATCCCCCCAGATGGTGTGTACTGCACCCATTAGGTGTATATATATACCCATCCCCGCCTGCCCCCCTCGTCTGCCCAACACTCGCTGAATGTTATTACTGTATGTGCACTTAAGTGTTGATCAGTTAATACCAATTTGATGGTGAGTACATGTGGTGCTTTTTTTTCCATTCTTCACTTCACTTCACTAAGTGATACTTCACTTAGTAGAATGGGCTCCAGTTCTATCCAGGATAATACAAGAGGTGCTAGATCACCATTGATTTTGTGGCTGAGTAGAACTCCATGGCATACATATACCATATTTTATTAATCCACTCATGTTGATGGACACTTGGGTTGTTTCCACATCTTTGCAATTGTGAATTGTGCTGTTTTAAAACATTCTAGTGCAGATGTCTTTTTTATAGAATGTCTTTTGTTCCTTTGGGTAGATGCCCAGTAATGGGATTGCTGGATCAAATGGTAGTTCTACTTGTAGATCTCTAAGGTATCTCCATATTACTTTCCACAGAGGTTGTGCTAGTTTGCAGTCCCACCAGCAGAGTATGAGTGTTCCTGTCTCTTCGTATCTGTGCCAACATTTATTGTTTTGGGACTTTTTGGTAAAGGCCATTCTCACTGGAGTTAAGTGATATCTCATTGTGGTTTTGATTTACATTTCCCTGATGATTAGAGATGTTGAGCATTTTTTCATATGTTTCTTGGCCATTAGGCTATCTAAATGGGGCTGGGAAAACTGGATATCCATATGCAGAAGAAAGAAACTAGACCCTTACCTCTCACCATATACAAAAATCAAACTAAAATGGATTAAAGATTTAAATCTAAGACCTGAAAGTACTAAAAGAAAACTTTGGAGAAATGTTTCAGGACATTGATCTGGGCAAGGACTTCTTGAGTAATACTCCCAAAGCACTGGCCTATATTCTTTCGACACTGTTACAAAAGCAGACATGATAATGAGCTTTGACGGGATGAGCTGCAAAAATGGCTTAGGATTCAGGAGTCAGCATACTATGGCTCACAGATCAAATCCAGCTAGTTTTAAGAAACAGGCAGCAGGAACACAGAATTTTCAATCTTTTTAACCACTAATGAATTAAAATGTTATTTTTTTGTGAATATAAAAATCACACAAGCAAGAAAAGCTTATTAACATTGCATCATAAAGTATATTGGATTTTATTAGGCCTAATGTAATTTTGGTCATTTAATTACATAAGTTTATATTAATAAAAAGACATTGGCAATGATGATCAAGACATGTTAAGTATTAATTTATTCACTCAATTGATCTATATCCTATATATTAAATTATTAAAGAGCTCTGTAAATAAGTCTGACATTCACCCAGCTTTGGAAATCTCTGGCATATATAAAATAACACTAGTCATAGTAACTAATAGTTTTTGGTATCAAAGCAGAAAGAAAACAGCAATAGAGTCATCCCTAATGTTTTTCTGCTCCCTCCCACTGACAGCCAAAATGCCATATCTGGCCCTCATTGACACTTACTCTAACTTTCATAGGAGCCTCCTGTTTCCTTTTCTCCATTTCCTCTGGTTATTAAACCTCAGTCCTTAACCCTGAAGTGATCTCCTCCAGGCCAGTGATTTCAATCACCATCTTTACAAAAATAACACACATTTCTATGACCAACCTAAATCTCTTTCCTGAGCTTCATACTCCTATATTTCACTGTTTAATGCATATCTCTCAAATGAAGTAAAAAGGTACCCCAACCTTAATTTCTTTAAAACCATGCATATCTCCCTGACTCCCCTGGTGCCCTGCCAGCCTACTCTATCTAAAATTCCACCAGCGACCCCTGCTTTCCTCTATGGACCACCTTTCTAGTGATTCCATAAGCTGGGCCCATAAATCTTTCCATGTTTTTTTTTTCAATTAACCAAACTCTTTTATTTATTTATTTATTTACAAATATCTCCTATTTAACACAAATCTGCCTATTTTTTTCTGAAACATTACGTGTCTTCCTGTCTATCCACCTTTCTGGATGTTAGTCCCTTGATCTAGATAGTTTTCTTCTCATTGTCAATGCTCTTGCTGGCCAATTCCAAGAAGCACTTTAACCATACCACAAAAAATAACTTTCCCATTTCTGTATCTCATATTTTTCATAATAATTTGCAACATTCTGTCTTCAATTGCAGTTAAATATAAACACGTCTTACATAGTTAAGGATAGGAACTACATTTCATTTCTTTTTGAAAACTTGACACATCCTGCAATGGTTCCAGGGACTCTAAATAAATACTTATGAAAGAAATGAATCATTCCACTTTCTGTAGCTATATTTTGTTCTTAAAGGCAATTTGTTTTCCCAATTGTTCAGTGATTTTCGCAATTTTTTTTAATGTAAAAAGCAATGCATTTACATTTTAGAGAGATTGGAAATATTGAAAAATATAAAGAAAAAATCAAAATTGCCTATTATCTTATTGGCCTTGTATCAACACTTCCGACATATTGCAAATTTACTTCTAAAGTCTATTCCTATTTTTATACTAAGATATTTTGTTTAACTATACATAATATATATTTTTTATAATATACTTGGTATTTTTATCATAGCCTACATATATTCACAATTTTTAAAACAACCAATTTAGTACCTTACTAATCTTAAGTATAGATATTATCAACATTTGTGATATTTTTAAAACATGTATTAGTAAACATTCAAAATACTCTAGAAGTACTAAACGCAAATAAAGGGTGCAAGAAGAAAGGAATTAAGACAGCACTGTTTATAGTCCTATGATTCTGTATGTATATAATTAAAGCTTGGAACCTAAAGTGTTTGGGAAATTTATACTCATGTTTCCAAGAATACAAAATAAGAAGAAAAAAAAACTGTCATTGTGGATTCGTGTGCTCTTTCATTTATTAAAAAAAAAAAAAAATCACTGAACACCCACACTGTATTAAATACACAGTGAACAAGACATACCAGGTGACTCCCCTTAAGGAACTTACGTTCTAATTGGGGAAACAGTATGTGGTTAAGCAAATAATCAAAACCATTACAGTCTGTCATAAGTGCTAAGAAGGAAATAAAAGGGATGCTGTCCTAGAGAATAACAAGACAGAATGGATGGTCAGAGAAAGGACCAGCTACAAGAAGAGCAGAGGGACTAGTCCTGACAGAAGAACGGAAAGTACAGAGTGCTGAGGAGAGACAGGGAGTGCTGTCCTCTAGAAAAGGACGGAAGGTCAGCCAGCCCTACCAACGTTAGCAATGAAGTGAAAGAAGTAGGAAGGAGTTTGGAGAGATGAGCAGGACTTGGATCATAATATTGATCTTAGCTGTTCTGCAAGAGTATAATATTTCATATATTAAATAATTAGATCTATAACACATCTAAATATAAAAGCTGCTTAGACTTTGCAATTCCTCCTATTATTTCTTTCCATTTATTTGTAAATGTGTAGAAAAAATTAGCTGGGCATGGTGGCACATGCCTGTAGTCCCAGCTACTCAGGAGGCTGAGGCAGGAGGATTGCTTGAGCCCAGGAGTCTGAGGTTGCTGTGAGCTAGGCTGACGCCACAACACTCACTCTAGCCCAGGCAACAGAGTGAGACTCTGTCAAAAAAAAAAAAAAGAAAGAAATAGGAATCCAAGGAAATGGAAAATAAATCTGAATATCACCTCAATAAATTACTTTGTTAATTGTTTGATACCGCTAACAACTCATTAAATCACATAGATGATTCTAAAATGTATGAATTATTCACAGGCAGTTTTTAATCTGTAAGCTATTTCTTAGCACTCACACACTCCTTGGCTGCCTTTTGCCTTCATATATTTCAGCTGAATTTTGAACCCACCTGAAGCTTAGTAAACCTGGCCAAAACGTATTTAACAAAAGTGCAATGGTAGACACCCAGTATTCACATCACATATTCTACACCACCTCCCTTTATTTTAATCTGTTTTCAGCCTACATTTCTATCTACTTTTTTTCTTCAATTTCCCATTTGTCCAGCTCATCCAGATTCACAACTTGTTCATTCTTTGGGGCTTCTCACCTGCTGGTGGTCAGATGGAGGAGCAGCTTAGAGACAGGAGGGAGGGTTCAGGAGCTGATTTTTTATTTTTGTTTTCTGGGTTTTTTTTTCCCCCCAAAGCAATGTGATTCATTAGGAGTGGGGCCAAGTGGGCTATGGTGGGTTGAGGTAGAGATGAGATGGGTGTCCACTTCCTCATGGCAGCAGTGATGGTGAGAGAGCACTCCATTACACCCAGGACAGGGACATTCTCATTGACACACAGTCTCTGGCCAGGAAGCTGAGAGGCCAAGCTATCTTTTTTTGTTTGTTTGTTTGTTTGTTTTTCAGCTCATTAAGAGGGTACAAAAGATCAGGCTATATACATTGCCCATGCCTCCCCATCTCCCTGAGTCTGAGCTTCAATTGTGTCCATTCCCTAGACAGTGCACATCACACTCATCATGTAGGTGTGCACACCTCCCCTCCCCCCACCCCATCCCCCCCAGTCAGAACTTCAATCGTGTCCATTCCCCAGGCAGTGCGCATTGCACTCATCAAGTAGGTATACACCCTACATCCCTTCCACCCAGCCCCGACCTCTGTCCGATACCTAATTGGTGTTAATCCCAAATGTGCACTCAGAGAAACCAGTTTGCTGGTGAGTACATGTGGTGCTTATTTTTCCATTCTTGGGATACTTCACTTAATAGAATGGGTTCCAGCTCTCTCCAGGAGAACCAAAGAGATGCCATATCGCCATTATTTCTAATAGCTGAGTAATATTCCATGGTATACATATACCACATTTTGCTAATCCATTCATGAATTGATGGGCATTTGGGTTGTTTCCACATCTTTGCGACTGTGAATTGTGCTGCTATAAACATTCGGGTGCAGGTGTCTTTTTTATAGAATGACTTTTGTTCTTCTGGGTAGATGCCCAGTAATGGGATTGCTGGATCGAATGGTAGGTCTACTTGAATCTGTTTAAGGTATCTCCACATTGCTTTCCACAGGGGCTGCACTAGTTTACAGTCCCACCAGCAGTGTATGAGTGTACCTATCTCTCCACACCCACGCCAACATGTATAGTTTTGGGTCTTTTTGATAAAGGCCGTTCTCACTGGAGTTAAGTGATATCTCATTGTGGTTTTGATTTGCATTTCCCTGATGATTAGAGATGTTGAACACTTTTTCATATGTTTGTTAGCCATTTTTATATCTTCTTTTGAAAAATTTCTATTCATGTCCTTTGCCCACTTTTTGATAGGGTTGTTCGATTTTTTCTTACTGATTTTCCTGAGTTCTAAATAGATTCTTGTTATCAGTCCTTTATCTGATGTGTAGTATGTGAAAATTTTTTCCCATTCTGTAGGTTGTCTGTTTACTCTCGTGACTGTTTCTTTGGCTGTGCAGAAGCTTTTTAATTTGATCAAGTCCCATTTATTTATTTTTGTTGCTGCTGTGATTGCCTTAGGGGTTTTGTTCATAAATTCTTTGCCTAGGCCAATGTCTGTAAGAGTCTTTCCTATGTTTTCTTCTAGAATTCTAATAGTTTCTGACCTAAGGTTTAAGTCTGTTAACCACTGTGATTTGATTTTTGTGAGGGGTGAGAGCTGTGTGTCCTGTTTTAGTCTTCTACATGTGGATATCCAGTTTTCCCAGCACCATTTATTAAATAAGGAATCTTTTCCCCAGAGTGTGTTTTTGCCTGCTTTGTCAAAGATTAGATGACTATATGAGGATGGTTTTATATTTGGATTTTCTGTTCTGTTGCACTGGTCTATGTCCCTGCACTTGTGCCAGTACCAGGCTGTTTTAAGAACCACAGCCTTGTAGTAAAGTTTGAAGTCTGGGAAATTAATACCTCCCATTTTGTTTTTGTTGTTTAAGATTGCTTTTGCTAAACGGGGTCTTCTCTGGTTCCATACAAAGTGTAAAATTATTTTTTCTATGTCTGTGAAAAAAGATGTTGGTAATTTAATAGGGATTGCATTGAATCTGTAGATAACTTTGGGCAGTATAGACATTTTAACAATGTTGATTCTACCGATTCATGAGCATGGTATGGTTTTCCACTTATTTACATGTTCTGCGATTTCCTTCCTCAGTGTTTCATAGTTCTCCCTATAGAGGTCCTTTACCTCCTTAGTTAAATATATTCCTAGGTATTTTATTTTCTTTGTTGCTATTTTGAAGGGTACTGAGTCCTTAATTTGGTTCTCCATTTGACTGTTATTGGCGTATATGAATGCCTCTGATTTGTGTGTATTGATTTTGTATCCTGAGACTTTGCTGAATTCATTGATCAATTCCAGGAGTCTCTTGGTTGAAATCTTGGGGTTTTCTAGATATAACATCATATCATCAGCAAAGAGTGAGAGTTTGATCTCTTCTGTCCCTATTTGGACTCCCTTGATTCTGCTCTCTTGCCTGATAGCGCTTGCAAGGGCTTCCAATACTACATTGAAAAGTAATGGGGACAGTGAGCAGCCTTGTCTGGTTCCAGTTCAAAGTGGGAATGCTTTCAGTTTTTCCCCATTCAGTATGATGTTGGCTGTGGGTTTGTCATATATGGCTTGTATCATTTTTAGATAGGCCCCATCTATGCCTATTTTGTTAAGTGTTCTTATCATAAAAGGGTGTTGAATTTTGTCGAATGCTTTTTCTGCATCTATTGAGAGGATCATATGATCTTTATTTTTGCTTCTATTTATGTGATGAATTACATTTATAGATTTGCGTATGTTAAACCATCCCTGCATCTCTGGGATGAAGCCCACTTGGTCTTGATGGATTATTTTTTTGATAAGCACTTGGATTCAATTTGCTAGAATTTTATTGAGAATTTTTGCATCTATATTCATAAGAGAAATTGGTCTATAGTTCTCTGTTTTAGTTGCATCCTTTGCTGGTTTTGGTATCAGGATTATGTTGGCTTGGTAAAAAGTGTTGGGGAGAATCCCATCCTTCTCTATATTGGAGAATAGTTTATGTAGGATGGGCACCAGTTCTTTTTTGTAGGTATGGTAGAATTCAGGTGTGAACCCATCTGGTCCAGGGCTTTTCTTTTTGGGAAGGTTTTTTACTGCTGTTTCAATTTCAGATCTAGATATCGGTATATTTAGGAATTCTATTTCTTCCTGGTTGAGCCTGGGAAGGCTGTGTGTTTCTAAGAATTTGTCCATTTCCTCCAGGTTTTCTAATTCGTGTGCATAAAGATTTTTGTAGAATTCATATATGATATCAGGTATCTCTGTGGCATCAGTCGTGATTACTCCTTTCGTGTTCCTGATGGAAGTTATAAGAGATTTTTCTTTTCTGCTCTTGGTTAGTCTAGCCAGAGGTGTGTCAATTTTGTTTATTTTTTCAAAGAACCAACTTTTGGTTTTATTAATCTCCCTTATGGTTTGATTGTTGTCCTTTTCATTTAGTTCTGATTTAATCTTAATAATTTCTCTCCTTCTGTTGGGTTTGGGATCGGTCTGTTCTTCCTTCTCCAGCTCTTTGAGTCTATTCATTAGATTATATAAGCCAAGTATCTGCTGTCTTCAGGAAACTCATCTAACCTGCAAGGATGCATTTAGACTGAAAACAAAAGGGTGGAAATCAATATTCCAAGCAAATGGAACCCAAAAGAAAGCTGGCATGGCAGTTCTAATCTCCGATAACGTAGTTTTTAAATCAACAAAAGTAAAGAAAGACAAAGATGGTTACGATATACTGGTGAAGGGTACAATTCAACAAGAAGACATAACTATACTTAATATATATGCACCCAACCTAGGTGCACCCAGATTCATAAAGCAAACCCTACTTGATCTGAACCAAATGATAGATAACAATACTTTAGTAGCCGGAGATTTTAACACGCCACTGACAGTTCAGGACAGATCCTCCAAACAAAAAATAAACAAAGAAATAGTGGACTTAAATACAACGCTAGATCAAATGGGCCTGACTGACATCTACAGGACATTCTACCCAAAAACCACTGAATATACTTTCTTCTCATCAGCTCATGGGACATTCTCCAAGATTGACCATATCTTAGGACATAAAGCATGTCTTAAAAAATTTAAAAATATAGAAATTATATCATGCATCTTCTCAGATCACAGTGGAATAAAAGTAACAATGAACCCTAACAGAAATCCTCACTTCTACTCAAAGTCATGGAAGCTAAATAACCTTCTCCTGAACAATCATTTTATAAATGAAGAAATCAAGTCAGAAATCAAAAGATTCTTTGAATTAAATGACAAAGGAGATACAACGTATCAAAATCTGTGGGACACAGCTAAAGCAGTCCTGAGAGGAAAATTTATTTCCATAGAGGCCAAGCTATCTTGGGCCAGGGCTGAACAATCACCTCAGGCGAGCCTGCTTCTAGTCCAGCAGGCAACTGTAGTGCCATCACCTCCATCTTCTCTTCCTCAAACATCAGTTTCTGGTGCTTTAACTGCCACAAGACGTAGGTCTCCATACCATCGCGGACCTCCACATTGATCGTGTGCCTCCTAACATTCTAGGACTCTGAGATTATCAGCCCTAGAATCTCCTTCTTGTGAATATGTGAAGAAGCCAGGCATAAACCTTTTCTTCGAGTTCAGTATTTATTGAAGATTGATAGATAGGGGTACATGTTTTATAAAATAGACTCTTGGACCCAACTAGAATCTACTGAAATCAAACTCTCTTGAATTAGAAACTGGAATTTGCATTCTAATCAATACCTCTTGTTATATTTATTTACACTATGGTTTGAGAATGCCCATTGTTAAGAGTGCACTTATTTTTAAATGCGTTTGTGTCTAAAATCTGCCTCTCTCCATGCAGGACTTCCAATGACTAAATTCCTTAAAACTCTAGGAAAGTCAAAATATGGGAGCAAAAAAACATTAATATATAGGTGACTACGGAAAATATAAAAAGAATGTTTATTTGTTTAGTTTCTTAGTGTTTCTAAGATATCAGTATCTGAGAGATAAATATACTTCAAATTAGGAAAAGATAATTTTTTTTCATGAAGAGAGATGACATTTAAACTAGAACTTAAAAGACTCAAATATTTGAGTGAGCAAAAGCAAGAAAAAGAGAGACATTATGGCTCCAGAGTCTCAAACCTGCGGATATATGTAAATAGAGTAAAATTTAGAAAAATATCTAGGTAGAAAGACTAAAAGTTAGCTGCTAAAATTCTTTGGGGTCTGGAAATGAAATCCTGCTAAGAAATTCAGCATAGCTGGAATTCCCAGGAAAGGCTTGGGAATGCATCAGAAATAGCCCTAGCTATTTCACACTTCAAAACTGAAGTAACAGAGACCTAAACAACTTACCTGCCTTCCAGAAACAATTCTTTACCTAAAGGAAAGTGGAGCATGTGATATACCGGGTGGTAGAAGGCTGCTTAAACTGGGAGGTAGGGTAAACTTTCTGGAAGAAGTAGCCCTGGATAAGCACATTCAAAGAAGAAGAAGGCATGCTTCACTTCCCTGTGAAAGAATACTGGTAGGCATGTTTTGAAGAACCTAGCAATCATCCCTCCATGTAGCTCATGAAAAAAAAAAGAGAGAGAGAGAGAAAAGATTTGCCTCAAGTCTTAGGGTAGCTGAATATATGAAGTGATATTTTCTGAAATATTATTTTAATTTTTAAGCATTCACATATTTCAGCAGACTGTGTTATTCCTAAATGCTATTCTTTTTTCAACAAATGTATTTAATATAATGTTTGCTATAATGTGCAAACAGCCAGAAGGCTATGCCAGCACTGGAATTGGATAAAATTTACTTGAGATAAAATGGATTCAAAACATCTCAAAGGCCAAAAATTCCTAAAAATTGAGCCCTCTCTGTCTTCTGGCCCCATAGACCAGAGACCAAGCACAGGGTCATCTTCATGAAGGAGAGGCTTTAGCCTTAATGCGGTGTCTCCTGCTTGCTGACTGTGTAACCTTGGGCAAGTCATTTAGCCTATTAATTGACTTTTTCATCTGCAAACATGAATAATAATACCTACAGAAGAGGGTTGATGAGAGCATCAAATATATGCAAAAGTGCCTTGTGATGCTGTTAATTATATAAGAGCTAAAATAATTAATATACTATTAAAATTATATTTAATATCAATCAATTCTTGATTTTCAAAAAGCTATCCAGTGTGACAGTATTTATTTTTTGAAAAGAATTCTGTACTCTTGTGTATCACTCAATTTATATTTTTGTGGCAAGCAATGCAAAAGGTCTGATACTTGAATGTTTTATGTTCAAGCCCTCTATTACATGTAACAGCATTCTTCTTCATTACCAACATATGCAGGCTGAAAGGCTTAAATACTTTATATCTCTTCTCTTATTGATTTCATTTATAAGTAGAAAAATTGAGTAATTCTGGAATGATTTATGACAATATATTTGTTTTCTGATTTTTTGCTGTTGTTGTTATACTCCAATACTCAGGTTTTGTGCCACACTGGAGCATGATTTAGCACATTCTTTGTAATTTAGAAGTGGATAAGCACCCTTCCCTCCCACCGTTAACCCCAAAACTCACTGCCATTTTTCAGAGTCAGCCAGAAGTGTGATGAGCTTGCAACAAGCAAAATTCAAAGAGACAAAATCAAAGAGCATACTCAGCATCACTGCACTGCATAGCCAAAGGAATGGCAAATGGTACATGAGCAGGAACTAATGGCTAACGTCCTGTGGAACATTACAATGATTTTCCAATAGGTAACCACCTGTGTTTGGAGGCTATTCTTTGGGAGACACATTATATCATCCCCAGAAATTATAATCACTTCATTATTTCAGGCTGAAATTATTTAAATCAGCTTTGTTTGACTTGTTTTTCATTTCCTCTGAGAGTTTATAACAGATAACTATTATAGATAAATGTATATGTACATAAACACACAGGAATAAAACAGAGAATGAGAGTCATTTTAAGATTCTATTTCTACACTTGTCAATACATTTACCCAACACTGATAGTTTTCCAATCCCAGGGCTGGGACAATCTTTTTAATACTGAATTTAAATGCCATGCATTTTTTTCTCTTGCAGTGAAGGTTTTTTTGTTGGCAAATACGAGAACACACAAGTGCCTTTCATAGTGAGAATGAAGGCATGATGATTCATTAAAGAACCTTTTTTCAAATTTCAATACAGTTTTAACAATTCACAAAATTACCATTACTGGGCTTAACTCCTCTGAGGTAAATAAGCACTTTAATTCCATTTTAACTGGGAAAACATTTGCTAAGCTAATCTGACACCTTTTGGGACAGTATTGGTTTCATCTCCCTGAGGCTTCCGGGCTACAAACAAATCTTTCTTTTCTAACATTTAGTGCTACGTAAAATGATACTGGTAGTATTTGCCTTTAACTAAGCATAATTTTATAGAAAGTAAAAATCAAGATAATTATAAAACACACTTGAATAATTTCTTTATGGAAGGGAAAATAAAGATTATTGTGCACTCTGTAATTTTATCTGCTATTTTTCTGGCATTATTTTTCTGCTCTTAACCATCTCAACAATTACCTTCAGCCTCTCATTGTTACAGGAAAAAAAAAAAAACATATCAACCTCCTCCTATGTTGAGAATTTTATTTTAGTTTTCTACTTAATTTGAAAGATCTGATTGTTGGGGGCTAAACAATAGTTATATGTGAGTTCAGAGTTCTGCTGGTGGTCCTAATCTATACCTGATTTCTACTCTTATGAGAAAATCTGAATAAGTCACAGTTTCAGGTTTTTCTTTCAGGAAATGAGATTAGCAATTCTTGTGGCTTAGTTATATATCCTGAACTCTGTTCCAAATTTCTATACATAAAAAAATTTACACATAATTCTACATATAACATCAAATGTTATGTGTGAATTTTTTAAATAATTTAGACTAACATTGTTACTAGCATTCTTTTCAAAACATTTTTCCATTTTGGAAATAACAAACCGCATTACAAAATTTTCAGAAAGGACAACAAAGAAGAATTACCCATAATTTCAACTGACTAACCATTATAATCATTTTTATGTTTCTCTAGTCTGAGACTAAAACTTGGATTTTCAATCTGTCTCCAAACTGTATTTATTCTACTCTGCCCTTATTCACACTGTCTAGAATTTTAACCCAACTTAAATTCCCAAACCTTTCCAATTTATCTTTGAGACTATTCAGAAGATCTCACAAATATTCCCAAACTTAGAACTTTGGTAACCAGGAGGGACCCCCGTAGAACCAACGGTTCCTGCTCTGGTCTGCACTGTGATGGTTGTATAAGAAACATCCTATTCCCTCCTTGCATTGACACTGCTGCCATTGAGTCCATTCCAAGCCTGTCAGTAGCTGAGGCAGAAGAATACATCATCATTGTATGGTTGACAATGCTTCCTGCTATTGCTGTCAATGTTTCTGACATCAACTTTGCTGAATCCACTCACGCTGATTTGCACTCTTAGTCTCCCAAAGATTTTTTAATAAAATGGCTGGCATTCTAGATTCTTCTCCCAAGAGTAACCATACATCCATAAAAACAGGGCTAATAGTGTTGAGGATAATAGTGTTGGTGATGATACTGATGCCAAGAGAGTCATCATGATCTGTGCTATGCTCAGCAGTATCACCTACCTCCAGCTTGGCCCACTGTCCTTGAACCTCTTCTTTTGTAGTTCAGTTTGTTGCTAGGAAGTCTTCAAAAGAGGCAAGGCCTATTGGATCTCCCAAGTAAGCACCAGTTAGGCTTATGGTAGGACACTAATAAGGGTATATTTTCCTCCATTCTCTTATATTCCATTCAGGAATATCATATGCCATGCACTGTGCTCAGAGCTAGGGATACAAAGTAAATAAAGCAGTTACAGAATGAGATATCACCTTATCCCAGTTAGAATGGCTTTTATTATTAATAAAAAGTCCAAAAAACAATAGATGCTGGCATGGATGCAGAGAGAAAGGAACACTTATACACTATTGGTGGGACTGTAAATTAGTAAAACCCTTATGGAAAACACTACAGGATTCTTCAAAGAACTAAAAGTAAACCTACCATTTGATCCAGCAATTCCACTGTTGGGTATCTAGCGAAAGGAAAAGAAGACTTTTCATCAAAAAGACACATGCACTCAAATGTTTATTGCAGCACAATTCACAATGACAAAGATGTGGAATCAACCCAATCAATTCATGAGTGGATTAACAAAATGTGATATATGTATACCATGGAGTACTACTCAGCCTTAGTAGTATCTTTTGCAACAATCTGGATGGAACTGGAGACCATTCTCCTAAGTATCTCAAGAATGGAAAAACAAACACCACATGTACTCACTATTAAAATAGAACTAACTGATGAGCACAAATGTGCACAGAGAGAAGTAAAACTCAGTGGAAACCAACCAGGGAAGAAGGTGAAGGAGGGGAGGGGCAAAAATCTACCTAATGGGTACAATGAACACTATCTTGGTGATGGACTCACCTATAGTCAGGACTCAAGCATTATAAAAGCAATCCATGTAATCTAAAACATTTGAATTAATATTAATATTTTGAAATTTAAAAAAGCAGTTATAGTTTTATCACATGGAGTTTGTAGTCTCTTGGTGGAGGGAGATGGTAATCAAATATTTCCAATATTGATGATGAATGTTGTGAAAAGCAAAGTAGAGGCTGCTATATGAGGCTATAGAAAAGGTATCTAATGTCAGGCAAAGACTGCAAATCAGCACAGTCATGTTTGAGTGTCTGATTGTGTATGTGTGATTGTGTGTGTGTGTGTGTGACTGGCCCATGTCCCTATTTTGCCTATGTGTGACCACCCCACTGTATCACATGGAGTGACTTTATGAACTTAAATTGCCTACTTGGCCCCTGAGGCAGCTGTGTTGGCACCCCAGGCCCAATAAGTCAGAAGACATTCTAGATGTGAAACTTGAAGAATGAGTGTAATTCTTCTCACCTTAATTTTAAAATGTCCTATGTTTTAGCACCATAATGTATATGGCATTTTTTCATGCAGAGCTATTTGAAATCCAAAGTTACTGTTACTCCTTCACAGTTTACTCCTGTTGTTAATGATAATAAATATATCCTTTTATCATGATTTCTTTTGTTCTTTGTAATTATACTACATATATCATTTTTTACATGCAGCTCTATTCTCCATTTTTCTGTACCAAATAATGTATCCTACTTTTACATTTGACAATCAAATAAATTGCCACATATAATGATGATTCCATGTAAACATGTCATTCCTCACCAAATAGACTGTAACTCCAATGTAGGCAGAGACTGTTAGCTATACAGTGAACTCTCTAGCACCTAGGTCAACCAATGCAAAGGACATGGAGGTGTTCAATAAATAGCCATTGTCTCATAAGCTTATTTTCCAAGAATGTTACTAGACACATTTATTAATAATAGTTTACCAACTACCCAGTCCTTCAAAATGAAACAACTTAGAAACTTTGGAGTATGTTTATTTCATTCAAGTAATTCTCTCTTCCCTTCCATGTTTAGATCACTTCTCTACTTGGGAGTTATACAAGACTAATGGTAATATTTTTAGTGCCCATTAGCTTACCAGACAAACTTAATGAAGATCTCAGAATTATTGATTTATTTAGATTTTTTCTAACTTCCTTAACACATTTCTCTAGCCAAATGCCAAATTACAGACTATGTAAATAAAGAAACTTTATGTAAACTATCCACCAAAAAGATTGCACTTCTTGACATTATTAAAAAGAACTGAAAATCTTACTCTAAAGTTGTAAAAATGCAATACATAACTAAGAGCAATTTATCACTGATAATTTCAAGTGGTCATATAATGTAGGATTAGCTAAACAGAAACAAAACTTTCAATGACTATGAAACCCTTGTTCACATGTGCTCACGTATATAATGTAGATACTTATTTAAACATATTACTTTGGCTGACAGAACATAAAGTATACTTTTCTCCATTCAAGGGGAGAGGAGAAAGTCAACAAATAACGCTCTTAAAGATGAATGCAACTTTCAGATAAATGAGAAACACAAAACAAAGCAATTTGCTTTGAGAATAACTTTCATTTTTGTATGGCTCTACAATCTCAGAGGTCTTCTAATGAAGAGGCCCTTTAAAACACTGCTGTTTTTTCTAGAATGTGAAATGCTTGAACACGACTCAAAATAGTCCACATACCTGTAAACTGAGAACAGGATTCATCATACACTAGGAATGCAGGAAAATGAGGTACAGGGAAGGAAAACACATATGGGATTTCACATGGCACATTACGAGGCTAAGTTGCTCTTTGTATTCAAACTAAAGATGAAAATCCAGAGCTTATAAAATCAAAAGGCCTAAAATAATACTAAAAACCACCAAGAGATTTTAAGGCTTCTTCCAATTCTAGTATATTGAATCAGTTTAAATGGAGAAGATGGATATTTAATTAGTTAAGCCTTGAGTCAAATTTCACTCCTTTGCAGCTCAAATTCTGTGTATAGAAAGGAAAGAGAAAAAACTAAATTTTATTTAAGAGATATTGTATATGATGAAAGAATTCACTGAAATGATAAGCATAACTTTATGGATTATTCATACAAAAATAAGGCAATTATTCACAAGCACATATATACAAGTGCACATATTAGTTTCTTTCCAAACCTACCACTCTCTGTGTCTGTCTCTCTCTTTCTCTCTCTCTCTTTCTCTTATCTCTCTCTCTCTCTCATAGTTATATGATAAATCTTAGGACAATTTAAACTGTAGCTTTCAGGCAAATGGATTTAAGAGCAAACCATTATTGCCTCAATCTTGGGACACTTGTTCTCATTGTTCATTAAATTTTTTCCTTGTTCTTTGTTTTGGAGGCTATGTTATAGAGGTTGAGTTTGGTAAACATATAAACTTTAGATAAAACTTTACTGTTATAAACTATCTTCAGTGTATCAATTTCCAGAATCAAGGAAGAAATATATGTTTACTATAATGCCTATCTATTTACAAAAGGCCTTTTACAAAATTTAACCTGACAGTAACATGCCGTATCTTCCTGAATTAAGTTAAATATAAGACAAAAAGCTTCTCTTGAAGAATTGAATTGCTTATTTCACTTTTTAAAGGAATTTTAGAAGAAAAATGTTGATAATTTATTCTAAATCAAGTTTGCTTGAAATATTTTATTCTCTAGAATAACAAACTACCTATATGTCTGTCTTACTTACTCCCCTCTTTATATAATTTAATCTAAATAAAAATTAAGATTTCAAAAGATTAATTCAAATCTTTCCCTATTACTTTTACATCATTAGTTGCAATTTTTAAAAAAATCAATATAATAATTTTGCATTCTGGTTATTATTCACTATAGAATTGTTGATTACATATTTAATCTGGGGATGTATAAAAAAGGAAACATCATTCTACCAGTCAAGACCAAAAAACAGTAGAACAAACCACCAAAATTGGTTTTCTCAAACATCCACTCACTGTATCTTTTGAAGTCTATCTTGTAATTTCTTCTCAAATTAAATCCCTCGGCACTGCATTTCATGTATTTGTCCATTCACAGAACAATTGTTTTGAGTGTCCTCCATATTTCAAGTGCTAAAATATTCTTTGGGAACACAAATATTAAACAAGTCATACACCTCACCCCCAAAGAAATTCTGGCAACTATAGGAGACATTCAAGAATTGGCAATAACAACATAATTGAAAAGATGCCCATGATAGAGGTTCACGGTTACAAATTTTTTCTCAAGAGCACCTCAGTTGACCCAAGAAAGTTAATGAAGTTTTCAAAGAAAAGATAAATATTTGAACTGGGTCTTCAATAACAATTATCATTTAAGAAGTTTGACAAGGTAAATAAAGATGTTGCAGATAAAGGGAACAGTATCTGAAATGACTCAAAGGTACAAGAGAGCATGCCTCACTCAGGAAACTGCAAGAATTTATATAAAGCTGGATAAGAATTATTTCTTGAGGTTGTAGCAGAAGTTTAGGATGGAAATATAGAAGGGGTACAGACCATAAGAGTCCTTGTAAACACATCTAGAACTCTGGACTTTTGCCTGAATGCAAAAAGGAGCCACTGAATGATTTTTAAGCCAGTGTTAATAGGCTTACGTTTTAGAAATATCACTCTTGCAACTATGTGGCAGATAATCTGATAGACTGGGGTCAGGGAAATCAATTTAAAAGCTATTCTAGTATTCTAGGAAAGAAATAAGGCAGCCTGAGCTAATCAAATCTAGTTGGAATGGAGAGTAGAAGACAAGTCTGAAAAACATTTAGAAAATAGAGAAGGCAGGACTCGATGACAAATTAGATGACACAAGAGAAAGAGAAGGGTTTAGGATTACCCCAATTTTCTGATTTGGGGAACTGCATAGATGTGGTATGATTCAGTAAGATAAGAAATACAGGGCTCAGAAATGAAATATTGTGGGTTTGGGGTGAAATACAGTGAGTACAATCTTTGAAATGTTGTTAGGTCTCAAAGAGCTTTATTTAACTAGGTTAAAATGTTAATTAGGAAGCTGAAAATATGGGTTTGGAACTTAAGACATAAACCTGGGTTGAGGAGAAAATGCAAGTGATTGATAAAAAAGACTTTTGTGGATGAAATCTGTGGGAGAATAATCAGAATAAAATGAGCAAAAGGTCACTACAAAGTTACATTTACATAAGTTAATCATATATTAAATTTATGTCAAAAACATTTCTTGAGAGAAAGGCAAAGAAAGAATAATGAACCCAAGCATTAGCTATATTGATTTTCCTATTAAGACTGTCCGAGTACATTGATACAGTCAAGAAGCCACATAAGAGGGAATAGTTTTAATTTCCATGGCTGTTAAGGCTGTACCTAAGCTCTCCTTCTCAGGTATTTTATGAAAAGTTTAGTTATCTATTATTCCTTATATGATTTGGATTATCTGCCTGCTATTTTATAGAAACAGAAATGAACGAGATGGAGTGGCTAAATAACTTGTTGAGGCTGACTTGATATACTCAGATGAAAATCAGGCCTGAAAGCTAAATATGATTGACATTAGTCTCCAGGGAGCCTGTTATATTTATTACATTTATCATTCTTGTTAGAAAATGAAGTGAGTGAATCAGATTAAATGTTAGCTGAGTATCAAGATATATATTTTAAAGGCCCTAAAGAATATGGCTTGCTTACCTTTGGTTAAAATAGATAATAGTGGCAAAGTCATCACTATGTGCTCACCAGCTCATTTTCTTTTGCTCCTCGGAACAAGCTAATCTACATTTCCCAGCCTTTGCTCCAGTTAGATGGGCTATATGCTTGAATTTTGGCTAATACAGTTTAGATGAAAGTGAGGCAAGTCACTTCCAAGCCATATTAGTTTCCTGTTGCTGCCTAAGAAATTGCCACAAACTAAACAACTTTAAACAATGCAAATTAATTATCTCACCTTTTCTTTAGGTCCTATGTGGGGGCATGGTATGACTAGATACTCTGTTCGTCATCTCACAGGACGTTGACAGTGTAGGGGTGGGGGCTGTGGATCTCATCTGGAGCTCCAGGATTTTCCAAGTTCATTGGTTCTTGGCAGAATTCATTTCCCTGCAGCTGTAGGGCTGAGATTCCGTTTCTCTACTAGCTGTCTGTCTGCTGGGAATTGCTCTCGGGTCTTTACCACATGGCCTCTTCTAGCTTCAAGCCAGCAATGGAAAATTTATAACATATCAATTCTCTTTGTTTTGGGTTTCTGATTTCTAGTCTCTGACCCAAGTCTCATGTAATTAAATCAGGCCCACTGGGATAATCTCCCTTTCTAAAAATCAACTGTGCCAGATAGCATAACTTTATCATAGGAGTGAAATCTCTTATATTCACAGAGTGTGTACACCAGAGGGTGGGAAATCTTGCGCACCATCTCAGAATTCTGCCTACCACACTGAATAATCCATAAAATATCCCATGGGGCCTTCCACTCACTTTCTCTTTCTTGTCTTCTGCCAGATGCAGGAACCAGTGGAATACTTTGAGTACTCTGAGGCCTTGAAGGATAATGGAGCCAACAGATGGAAGGAGCATAGGTCCCTGAATGAGCGTCACCATCATCTATTCACCCATCCACCAACTTCTCACATTGCTCTGGGTACTGAGCAAGAAATAAACTTTTATTAGCTTTTTGGAGTTCTTTGTTACAGAAGATAGCCTATTTTGGCTAACACAGGAATAAGTATTGAATACTAATGGGATAATATTGTGATATATTAAAAGCTTGCTGTTTTCTAGATTTTAATGTAATCCTTCCTTTCTCTCATAATTCAGGTAGCATCTCTCACTTTCTGTGTGTGGTGGCCTTGAGCACAAAGCTTTGTTTTAAGCCAAGCTAAATAGATTTTGTAAATTACATGCAGACATTAGATTAAAAGTTAATGTGTTTTTGATATGCAATATTCAGGCTTTATTGACAAAAAAGTATTTCTCTTGAGATTATAGAAAACTGGCCTTTGCATATCAAGAGCAAAGTTGTGAGGTTCAGGATACAAAATATGTTCCGTGTTCCAGAGGTTAGTGAAAAAATGTTTACTAATATACATTAGTTTTACTTGCCTAAAAAAAAGAAAAAGTATGGTGGCCGAAGGAAGGAGGAGGTTGGAGGGGATATGATATGATACTGCCTAGGTCTCTAAAAAGTAGAGAGAGACTCACATCCCTGGGGAAAGTGAAAGCCACATAGAGAAACAACTTGAGCCACAGAAGATTGAAATATTCAAGAACTATCACTGATGGAGGTGCTCAGGTGCATGCACCAGACTAGGCATTGGAAAAGCACCTGAGAGCTCCAAAGTATTCTTTAAAATAATGAGTCGTCTGACAAATCTTCAAGGTTTGACAGTCAGGACAAGGACCCGTAGTATGTGGGAAGCTGACCACTCGAGGCTACATCTGGGACAGCGAGTCTGGTGCCAAAGACCAGGCCAGATAGATCAGTGACAGCTCTCTGGAAGCTGTTAAAAATGGAAGATGACATTCCTTGCAGACAACCCTCCCTTGATATTAGAATAATATGCCAAGTGCCCCCCAAAAAACATTACTATTTAGATCACCTTCAGGGAGAAAGTGAGAAAATGAAGAGGGGAGAAGAAGAACAAATTATTCTGAATTCTTAATTATCCACATTAAACCTGGATGTCACTAGGTTTATGAACTGGCAATATTACACTTTCTGCCACTAGCTGAAATAGAGGCCCAAATTGAAGTCACTATGGAGAAACATATAAAAGTACATCCATAAAGATAAGATGTAACATCTTCCCTAAATCACCTGATGGAATACTTTTAAGTTTACATTTGAATATCGGTTGATATTAAAAAAGGTTAAAAAAAGAAAAATACTTCTCAAATAAAAACCTACTTAATTTAATGAAAGAGACTTATTGAAGCATACTGACTTTGTGTCTTTATGGCTTTCTTTTCTTCCACCTAACTCTTAAATGTTCACTTGAGTTTTATTCTCTGCCACCTTTGCTTCACACTCCAAATACTATCTTAAAGAAATCTCATCCAGAAGTGAAGCCAGCAAAATGATGGAATAGAGTTTCTGGCTTCACTTTCTCCCACAGAAATGCAACTAGCAACTATCACAGGCAAGAATACCATTGTAAATATCCCATACCTTGAGAGTGAGGCCGAGACACTCCCTTGGAACACAAAACCAAGAAAGCTGCAATTGAATGGTAAGAGGAATGGTTTTCTCTGGCCATGTTGTCCACTTTCCAAGATGGCCCAGTGCCACACACAGAGAATTTTCCTGGACTCGTGGTTTCTGCAGTGGGAAAAGTGAGTTGGAGGCAGACATTCAGATTATGCACCATCCTAGGACCTTTTACAGGAGGCTCACTCCTGTCTTGTCCAACAAGAAACATTGGAAATACCAGCAGGGCTAAACTCCATGAGATAAGTTAGAAACAAAGAACAGAGGTGGGGATCACAGACGCCAGGATCTTGGTGGTTGCTCTGCATTCTGGCCAATGGATGTGCCACACCAAAGAAACCAGTTAACATTACACAGTAGGAAACATAGTCCATGGATCTTCTAAGCTTGAACCTCTAGCCAACTTCCCCACAAAGCTTTGATGTTCTGGTTAAGCCTTCCCTAGGGCAAAAGTCAACTATAGGTCAGCAATTACCCATGGAAAAGGTGTCTAGCCCTACCCAACCCTAATGGTGAAAGGGTAATCCAGCTAAGTTCCAGTGCTCCCATAAAGTCTTCCTCCAGCCAGGATGCCACCAAAGGAGCATCTGGCCCCACTCAACCCCAGTCACAGAGCAGTGACTCCACCAAAGCTTGATGATCTGCATAAACCAGGAGGCAGGCCTAAGTCCACACATATCTGTAAAGCATAGCCTCTGGCCTTGCACACCCATTTGGCCAAGCAGCAACCCTAGAGACCTCATCCAGTTCAGAGCCCATCATATAACCCTGCCCAACAAAAAATAGTACGCCTAGCCAAGGAAAACAACGTGTAATCCTGCTCAATTACAGATGATCACAGAGACCAACCAGCATTCTCACCTGATAGTAAAGTCCAGTCAGTGGTCTCACCAGACCACAGAGCACAACCAGCAATACTATTTGACCTCAGAGCCCAGAAGTGACCCAATCCAACTAGAGAACCCTACACCAAGATCTGCCTCTCTGTGGTTGCTACTAGTCAGCCCATCCATAATCCCCAGTTAGACTAAATAGTAAATGCCTATCACCACCAAAGAACACTTGCAAACGCCAGAAGAGGTGACTGTCTCCTCAAATTTCCAGGCATAAATGTAAGGGGACAAGGATTATAAAAACTCAGGGAAATATGACACCTCCAAAAGAAACTAATAAAGCTCAAGTATTGTGCCCAGAATAAATGAAGATCCATATAATGACTGACAACAAATTCAGAATAAAACTCTTAAGGAAGTTTGGGATACTACAAGAAATTTCACTTAGAATAATAAATGAACTTTGGAAAACAATTCATGAACAAAATGATAAGTGTGACGATGAAATAGAAACAATAAAAAATGTAAATCTTATGGATAAAAACAATACAATAACTGAATTAAAAATGAAAAGAAAGCTTCAACAGAAGATTTGATTAGGCAGAAGAATCAGTGAGCTCAAAGGCAGAACATTTGAACTTATCTAATTAGAAGAGCAAAAAGAAAAAATAATTTTAAAATGAAGAAGGCCTACAGGAATTATGGGGCACCATCTAGTGAGTTAATCTTCACATAATAGTAGTTTATAAAAGAGAAAAAAGAGAAAAAGTCTAGAAAGCATATTTAAGAAAACAATGGCTAAAAATTTCCCAAATCTAGGGAAAGATGACAACAATCAGGTACAGGAAGCTCAGAGGTCACAAGTCAAATTCAATCCAAGGAGGAGTTCACCAAGACATATTATAATCAAATTATCAAAACTCGAGGACAAATTAAGAATACTGAAAGTAGCAAGAGATAAGAAATACATCATGTTCAAGGGAGCCTTAATATAGCTTTCAGCAGATTTCTCACCAGAAATCCTACAAACCAAGAGAGTAGAGAATTATATATTCAAATTGCTGAATCAAAAAAAACTGCCAACCAAGAATACTTTACCTGGCAAATCTATCCTTTAGAAATGAGAAAGAAATGAAACTTTCCTAGACAAACATAAGATAAAGGGTTCCTCACCACAAGACCTGATTTCTTTTCAAAGATTGCCAAAGGAGTTCTTTAAGCTGAAATTAAAGGTTGCTAATTAATAATAAATAAATATGAAAGTAAAAAATTCAATGGTGTAAGTAATACACAATCATACTCATAATTCTCTAATATTATAAGGGTGGTGTGTAATCTATCCCTAATAGAAGTGTTAAAAGATAAAACTATTTAAAAAGAACTGTAGCTATAACAAATTGTTAAGGGATATAAATTATAAAAGTAAATGTAAAATTTAATGTCAAAATCATAAAAGATGGTGGGAAGAGGAAGTGAAAGTGTACAGTTTTTGAATGCAATTAAAGGCAAGTTGTTATCAGCTTAAAGCGGCCTTTTTTTAATGATAAGATATTTTATGTAAGCCTCATGGTAACCACAAAGCAAAAACCTATTGTAGTTGCACAAAATTAAAAAAAAAAAAGGGATTCAAAGCATACAATCATAGAAAACCATGAAATTACAAAGGAATACAGCAAGAGAGGAAGAAAAACAAAGGACCTACAAAATAATCAGAAAACAAGTTACAAAATGGCAATAGAAAGTTGTTACCTATCAATAATTACCTTGAATGTCAGTGAATAAAATTTTCCAATAAAAAGACACAGAGAGGCTGAATGGATTTTGGGAAAAAAAAAAAAAACAACCTAGATCCAACGATATGCTGCCTACAGGAGATTCACATCACTAATAAGGACACACATAGACTGGATAGAAAAAGATATTTCATGCAAATTAAAAGAGAGCAAGAGTAGCTATATTTATATCAGAAAAAAATGGACTTTAAGTCAGAAAGCATAAAAAGAGACAAAGTCATTACATAATGATAAAGGAGTTAAAATTTACCAAGAAGAGATTGCAATTATAAATATATATGCACCCAATATTAAAGCACCTAAATATATAAAGCAATAGCTAAATGATTTGAAGGGAGAAGTAGACTCAATACTACCATAATAGGGTACCTCAATTCCCTGCTGTCAACTTCTAGACAAAAAAATCAATAAAGAAACATTGGATTTGAATTACACTTTAAACCAAATGGACTTAACATACATATACAGAGCATTCCCTTCAACCACAGCATAATACATATTCTTCTCAAGTATACATGGAACATTACCCAGGATAGATCATATGTCAAGTCACAAAACAAATCTTAACAAATTTACGGAGATGAAAATCATATCAAATATTTTTTAGAATTGCAATGGCATGAAATGAGAAATCAATACTAGAACAAATATTGGATAATACATAAATATGTGGAAATTAAACAACATACTCCTAAACAATCAGCAGTCACATAATAAATCAAAAAAGAAATTTTAAAATGCCTGAGATAAACTAAAATGGAACTATAACACACCAAAATATTGGATGCAGCAAAAGGTGTTCTAAGAGGGAAATTTGTATTGGTAAATGCTTATATCAAAAAAGAAAAATGATTACAAATAATTTAATGTTATACCTCAAAGAACTAGAAAAAAAGAACAAACTAATCTTGAATTTAGCAAAAGGAAGGAATTAACAAAGATCAGAACAGAAATAAATAAAATAGAGACTAGAAAAATAATGTAACTAAGAGCTGGTTTTTTTAAAAGATAAAATTGACAAACCCTTAACTAGATTAACTAGGGAAAAAAGAGAGAATATTCAAATAAATAAGATCACAAATGAAAGAGGAGACATCATAACTGCTACCACCCAAATACAAAGGATCATAAGAAATTATTTTAAAAAATATATGATAGCAAATTAGATAATCTAGAAGAAATGAATAAATTCCTAGAAAAATACCACCTACCAAGATTGAACCATGAAGAAATGGAAAATATGAACAGATGAGTAAGAAGATTGAATCAGTAATAAACAGTCTCCCATCAAAGAAAAGCCCATGATTGAAAGACTTCACTTTGGAATTATACCAAACATTTAAAGAAGATTTGGTTAAGGCCAATTCTTCTCAAACTTCTTAAACTCTTCCAGAAAATCAGAGTAGAGGGAATAATTCCAAACTCATTTAAGAGGCTAAAATTACCCTGATATCAAAGCTAGACAAAGATACTACAAGAAAAGAAATTTATAGGCCAATATCCTTGCTAAATAAACATAGATGCAAAAATCCTCAACAAACTGTTAGCTAACCCAATTCAGAACACATTGGTGGGGGTGAGTAAACCCACAACTAATGGGTACAGAGTACACTGTATGGGGAAGGGCATCCTCTGGCTTGGGTGAGGCAAAAACATTATATGTAACCAAAATGTTTATACCCCCATAATATTCCGAAATTATAATAAAATGTTGAACATCTCAAAAAAAAAAAAAAAAAGGAATCATTCACTATGATCAAATGAGATTTATCCCTGGGATGCAAGGATGGTTCAACATATGCAAATCACTAAATGTGATACACTGCATTAAATACATGAAGGAACACCTCAATAGATGCAGAAAAGGTATTTGAAAAAATTCAACAGTCTTTCATGATAAAAAAATCTCAACTAATTATGTGTAGAGGAAATGTACTTCAACCCAATCAAGCCCACATATGGCAAAACCACAGCTGACATCATTTTTGGTGGTGAAAACTTGAAAGCTTTTCCTCTAAGATCAGAGAAAAGACAAGGATTCCCGCTCCTACCTCTTCTTTTCAACATAGTATTGGAAGTCCTAGCCAGAACAAGTAGGCAAAAGAAAGAAATAAAAGACATCCTAATAGGAAAGGAAGAAGTGAACTTGTCTCTATTTGCTGATGACATGATCTTATATACAAAAAACTCTAAAGACTCCACTAAAAAGACTGTTAGAATTGATAAATTAATTCAGTAAAGTTACAGAATCCAAAATTAACATACAAAATCAGTTAACATTTCTATTTACTATCAATGAACTATCTGAAAGGAAATTGAGAAAACAATCCTATTTAGAACTGCAAAATAAATAAATAAATAAATAGGTATAAAATTATCCACGGAGGTAAAAGACCTGTATACTGAACACTATAAAACACTGATGAAAGAAACTGAAGAAACACAAATAAATGAAAAGATATCCCTTATTTGTGGAATGAGAGAATTAATATTGTGAAAATGTCCATACTAACCAAAGCAATCCACAGATTCAATGCAATCTCTATCAAAATTCCAAAGTCATTTTTAACAGAAATGGGAAACAGCAATCCTTAAATTTGTATAGAACTACATAAAACCCTGAATAGGCAAAAATAACAAAGCTGGGGGAATCATAGTCCATGGTTTCAAAACATACTGTAAAATGATTATAATCAAAACAGTTTGTTTCATGTTTTAATATTTTTTCCTTATCTGTTGAATATATTTATAATGTGTGGTTTGAATTTTTGTCATTTCTGTTGCATTAGTTTTACTTTGTCGGGCAATGATTTTTCCATTAGTGATTTTATTGCATAGTGTTTGAGTTCCTCAGTAACTGAGAAGCTTGTATTTTATTGGATCTATCAATTGCTTTGACTAATTTTTGTTACTGGAAAAGAGTAACAAAAATCTGGGCCGTGTGCTTCTCTTGGGAGAATTAAGAATGCAATACAATAATTCACCTCTCAATAATTAAGAGAGGTGAATTATTGTATTGCATTCTAGACTCATAGTCCTTCTAGCCCTGTCCCACTTCTAGGAAACTTGTAGTATCTCTCTCTCTCTCTCTGCCATTGCTTTTATCCTGGACCCTTGCATTCTTTCCTTATTAGCTCATGCAGTGGGGGACAAGCGTAGAGGTGCAGAAATGTTCAGGAACTCCCCAGGCTATGTACACTCACTGATTGAAGACCTCCACACAGCCAGATTCCAGCCCTCCATTCTTACCCCACTGTGTCTGGCTGACAGTGAGGCTGGTGCTGCTATATTCCTGCCCCATGGAAGTGAAGGCTTAGGAAGAGAAAGAGGCACAAAGAGGAAGTCTAGTGTAGCCTGTCCCTCATTTGAGGCTCCTGACCTTCCCAAACTTACAAACTTCCCTACCTCCAACTACCCTGGTTCCATCAAGACTATAACATCTTTGGTCTTGCCAAAGTTTTTAGATTTTCCCTAGTGGTTGAGTAGAGTTTCTCATGACTGTTGCTTTCCTTAGAAAATCCAGAAAGCGTAATGCACTCTGCATCGTATACTCCAGTGAGGGGTTATTTGCTAATAATACAATGTAAACAGGACTCACCAGAATTTTGCAATGTTAGACTTGACTCTGAATTCATCAGCCTTCCTTACTGACCAATGAGCAGTTCTACAAAGGAATATAGGGAGTATAGGAGCCTGTGGTAGCTCACCATGTACCAGTTTTTATATACGATACTCCCTAACTACTGACAATTCCTTTAGAATAGAGACCAGTTGAATGATTACAGTCAGTGTTAGGCACACAACAGACACTTAATAACTCTTTGTCAAATTCATTTGTTAAATGAAATAGAAAAAAAAAAGGAAAGGTAATTTTCTTGAAAGGCACTAGAGAGACAGACAGACAGAGAGACATAGACTGACAGAGAATAAAGAAGAAAATATAGACAGAGGGTAATTGCAAAATTTAGAATGAATAACACAGTTGATAAGTTATGCTCTTGGTTTTACTACCATGCACAGAATCTCATAGGAAGTTGTTTTTCTCAAAAATATTCGCAGGACATGTGTTTGTCAGCAACTGTCAGCCAAAACAAGCAGCATCTCATATCATTCTCTATCTAATTGCAAAGAACAGATAAAATCCACAACTTGTCTCATAACTGACTTATTAAAAATAAATTTTAAATAAGATTCAAATTGTCAAAATCTATCAGTTTCAGTATCATTACATTCACATATTTTCCCTCAGAATGCAATTTAATTAATTCAGGGATGTGCACATCAGTGAAAAGGATTACTAAAAGTTAAATGTGTTGGTCTTTGCTATGCATATCATAAAAACCAAAAAGCTCCTCTGTCTGGGGTAAATACTCTTGTGGCTATAAATACAGCCTCCTGACCATCGTGCCCCACACTCTGAATCTATAACCATGCAGAGACCATAATTTAGAGGACTACTAGCAGAACAGACTTCTTGTGCAAAATCAATACATTTGGTGTTTAATACTCACATTTTGATTCTTCAGATTTATACAGTCGCTCTAGTGGATTTCTGATCACTCTTGGAAATGATTTTAAGGAGATGTCAGTCGCAGGTATTCCATTAAGATCATCTTGTTTGAGTTGAAACTCCTTAAACACAAGCAGATTTTTTGGCTTTGGCTCAGAGGAAACAATAGGTTTTTAACTAAAACTTCACATTATATTTAGAGGCATAAGGCAAAAAAAAAAAAAAAAATTGTACCAGAACACATCCAGGGAAGTTTTAGTTCCAATACAACCTCAATATTAAAACGCTCCTCTAGAACATGGGCTCCAAGAAAGTACGGTAAGCAGCAATGTGCAAAATTCAAGCTGAGAGTTAATGACATGGTTATAAATGGCTTCACCAGAATACAAGGAGAAAATTTAGATCATCTGTTCAACAGGAGAGTGGAGAAAGAGGAGGTTCATAGAATTGCATGTGCTCTAAATATCCTATACTTTTGAATCAAAGGTGGGAAAAAGTTAAAAATTTTAATTTTTAAAAAATTAAAAGCTACCTGTGGGGAGAAGGAAAAGGTTCTCTAAATTAACATTAATTGAAATTTAGTCATAGGAGAAAATGTTTTTGGGGGATTTAAAGTCTATCTAATTTCACTATCTATTTAATAAGCTCTTGGGCATTTCTTCTTAATTACTTTTAAAAAGTATGATATTCCATGTGTACATTTTATTTGTGTAAGATAGGAGTATAACCAGACTACATATGTTTTATTCAGAATTTTCAGACAGATTCAATTTTTTGTTCTTATCAGACAAACCCATTTTTTGACATTGTGGTTTATATTTCAGGTAAATCCAGTACAGAGACACAGGAAAGCAATGTCAGCATTAGTCAGTTTTCTGTTTTGACTCAAGTTGGAATAAAACATTCCTGAGTGACATGAAGAAACCACACTTTATAAAAGGGAGAAAAGATCCAGATAGTTTTTGGTTTTTATCCTCAAATCTTGTCAGATTTATCCAGCTAAAAATTCTTTCTTTAAACTAAAACAGATATGGGATCCTAGTACATATATTTAAAACTGATAGCTTTATCAAAACATGATTTCCTTCTTTTCTTCCTTCATTGTGATGGGGTCTATGGCAGTTGTGTTTCTCTTCTTTGATTTAACAACAAATGATTTCCATCATATTGTGTTCATAGTTTCTTTAAAAGCAAATAACAACTGACTACATGATATAAGTAATAGTGTCATGATGTAAAATCTTATCTACTTCACGAAATATTTGCCACATGTAGCCTTCAGAATAAAGATCTTTTCTTCCCAATCATTTTCAACAATGTGCTACAAATGTATGTATGTGTGTATATATGTAAATAGAGAGATGAAATTTTATTTTTTAAGTCTCCTAAGTTGGATAGAAAGTAATAAGCACAACATAACAAACATATAATATTAGCTTAAAATGAAAGACACTATAAAGAAGCTAAATAATTTATCACAACAAAATTCTTATAAATAATTTTACATAAGTTTTTTTTTTTTGTTTGTTTGTTTATTTCAGCTCATTATGGGGGTACAAAAGTTCAGGTTATATATATTGTCCATGCCTCCCCATCCCCCCGAGTCTGAGCTTCAAGTGTGTTCATTCCCTAGACAGTGCACATCGCACTCATCATGTAGGTATGCACCCATCCCCTCCCCCCACCCCCATCCCCCCCCCAGTCAGAACTTCAAGCGTGTCCATTCCCCAGGCAGTGCGCATCGCACTCATCAAGTAGGTATACACCCATCCCTTCCCCCCAGCCCCCACCTCTGGCCGATACCCAATTGGTGTTACTCCCTTTTAAGCTGAGGCAGAAAAAACTTTAAGCAGAAAAGTTTCAGAGCTTAGAAACATATTCACATTGTATGTGTTCCTCTGTGTGTCTATATTTATGAATTAATTTCTCCAAAGGTGTCATGCATTAAGTATAAAATTATGAAAGTTTATAAGAATATAGGTTATTGAATTTGAGATTATTAAATATGCAGCAGAAGGGACTGTGAAAATTAAAACCATAGTGCATGAAGAAGTATATAATTTCATGTGATTATTTAATCATCTGTTTTAATTGTGAAAAATGAATTAAATTATGAGTATACATATTTAAAAGTTAAAAAACAATTATAATTTAGAAAATGTCCAAAATATGATAGAAAAAGTCACTGTCATATTAATGTCTTATTCATGTTGGATATACGGGATTAATTAAAAATTTAATTAAAAATAGTAAAGAATATATCTTTAAAGAAGAAAAATACAAACATTTAAAATTTAAAAATAATCACTTCATTGTAATAAAAATTATTATAATGATGATGTGGCTACCTTTTTTTCCTCTGATTTTATTTCTTTTTTAATGACTAAATATTTATATTTTCTATAGTGTGATGAGCCAGTCTCCAATGCTGTTGGAGGGTCTCTGACATGTGACGCACCTCCTAGAAAGCCAACCACAGGCCTCAAAAAGGATCATACATTTTCACTGATGATTTTACTTTTAGAAATTTTTTATGAATATAATTATAAATGTGGACAAAATTGTTTTATATAACAGTCACACCAGCCTTATTTATAGTAACAAAATTTTCAATAGGTAAAATACTCAACCAAAAAGAAATTGTTGACTAAATTATTATACATCTAGCTGATAGAATATCATGGGCACATCCAGCTTATGTTATTGAAAAAGATTGTAATGACACAGGTAAATGTTTGCAAAATACTATCAAGTAAAAAAAGCAGATAAAATCACAACTATAAAATATATGAAAAAATTAAAAATATATAGCTTAACTTAACCTCTGTAGAATATTTTTTCTCATCTCCAAAATGGAGAAAATATTAGTATTTAGTTCATAGACTTATAGTATATAGTAAGATATATAGTATATACTACAAGTAAACTAACTGGTTCTAGAACTTGTACATGGTAAACTTTATAGAAATGTCAGGTACTGTTGTTAGGGGTTAGCTCTTTTTGGACTACTAAGTCAGAAACAGACAGGAGGGGAATTCTGTTCTCATTCAGAGAGTTCACAGAAATCTTTTCATTCTCTGTGTATAAAGAAAGCCATGATAACCAAACTTCAAATTTAGGAAGGGGAGAATAAAACGTTTATGTCCCTGTTTCTGGATAATCAATGAATTGACATTATCAACATGGCCAAAACAAGCAAACATCAGGTATCAAAAGTCTATTAGATCTCAGATGAAATGCCAGTTGACAACCGTGTCCACTGGCCAAAACTAAAGAGTAAAAAAGACTCATTTATCTATATCTTTGATCTAGTATCAGCCTCTGTGTACTTAGCTCCCTCATGATAGTCATGTGAATGTTCTCTACTGAGTGGGCTCTTTGGTATCTGTCACAAGCAGGATCCTTAATTTCCAAGCCCGTAAGAAAGGGAAACTGTGGCCAAGGGCACTGTCCGTGGCTCAGTAGTCACTCAAGATGAGGCAAAGCTGAAAAATAGAATTCAAGGTTCTGTTAGTGAGAGATGGATGATCCCATCCATGAATT
Source organism: Eulemur rufifrons (assembly GCF_041146395.1). NCBI lineage: Eukaryota > Metazoa > Chordata > Mammalia > Primates > Lemuridae > Eulemur > Eulemur rufifrons. Next base: position 65,538,482 of record NC_090997.1, on the reverse strand, counting down.
GATGAAACGAGAAAGAGAGAGAGAGAGAGAACAAACAAAAGAGCCTCATACACATGTGCTGGACATGATGAGGTGGGTTTAATATTTAGCATGCACATAAGTCTTCTAGCACGTTCTAAATTTTTAGCCTGTTTGTTTGTTTACCAACAAATCTGTTAGGCAGGTATTATATTCCCCAGTTTACATATGTGGAAATAGAGTTTCTGTGAGTTTAAATGACTCATTCAATGCTTCAGCTAGTAAATGGAGTAGCAAGGATTCAGAGATGCCTTGATTCTTCCGTTGTTCATGCTAGACATGTAGCTCTCCTTCACTGGGCTCAAAGATTACAGTTCACCTCCTTGGTTCACATTTTAAAGAAGTCTCCGTATCCCTATAACGTCCAATAAGCCAATGCCCAGCTTGACACTGCGACAGCTTAGTAGAGAGAGGTATAGATGCCCATTCTCTGTTGTGTTCGCTCTATAACACGGCACTTTATACAGTCTTCATATTCCTACACATTCTAGAAAAGCATTTTTGAAATTCCTTTCCAATTGTAATGGGGTAAACAGAGTCCTCACTAATCTGGCAGAATAAAATGAGATCACAGAGTTGAATCAATGCCCCACTGAAGACAAATAAATGAAGAAAATATCTGCAGAATCACAGCTCAAGTTCCAGCTGTATGTATTAATTTATAAACAGCTCATTTTATTCTAAATCCACTTCATAGTTTTCTTTAAGAATATTAGTGGGTATTTGTTTTTCATTTACTCAAAAGACATTTTAGTATTTTTTCCAAAATGAGCAGAAGGTGACTTCAAGTTTCCACTTCTAGGAAAACCACTGTTAAATAGCATCTTTTTCAGCTCACACTCATTAAAGTTGTGATAATGTTAGGGTTCGTTTTCCAGCCTCAACACCATTATATCAATTACCATAATACCTACAGGACATGGGTGTTTAGCTCTGACTTGAGAAAATATATATTATGATTGACCTAAGAGTATTCTAAATGAAAGCAGAATTATAGTATTAGAATTGGAAACAGTATGTAGGAGTTTTCTACACTGTCATTGCATCTTTTAAAAATCTATTTCAATTTATCCCTGCCCATTTCAAAATAATATATATCATGTTTTCAATGTTCCCCTTTTCTATAATCTGATTAAGCCCATTAGGGGATAAACATAATATTTGTGGTTGAGTTTATATGAACTTTATATAGGGATAGTCAAAACACTTTCATTTAGAGTATTTTGAATGGAATGGAAAAGGGATTGTTTTTGCGGGTAAGAAAATTTTAAAGAATGATTTCAATAGTCAGATCTAGCTATAATATCATTCTTTATAAAAGGGGAGGAACTGCTATTAGATTAATTTATTTCAAACAGAGATTGAAGAACAACTTCCAAGGTCTGCAGGGTCTCTACAAGAATACTTCTTATTAGTTTTTATTGGAATGAACATCTAAAACTAATTTACTCATATTCTAGATTATCTGATATTCCTACTTGTTTTCAACCTCAAGGGGATTTCGGCATTTGCATTTCTTATAATTGAGAACAAGAATGAATGAACAAGTATTTGCCAATATTTTGAATTAGGAAAAATTAAGGTATTGGGGAATTGAGTTATCACACAGCACATAATGAACTTGAACAACAGCAACAACAAAACATGTGCTATGGCACTCACTGTGTGGCATTCATTGTTGTAGTCATGTTTGAAGGAATTTATCGCACTGTTCCTGGGTTGTTATTGCCGGTTAGCAACAGTTTATAAATAATAAGTGTAGCAATAAATATGCAACAAAAATTTTTCATTCCCTAAGAAAATCAACATCAGATATTCATTTAATTCAAATTTTAGTATTATTATAACATTCAAATGAACAGGGCACCTTTACAGAATTATCAAGTAATTCCTCATTAAACAGATATTTAAAAATTGCTCATCATTAGTTTTATTTAAATGTAAAGTCTAATTCTCATGAACTAGCAAGCAGGGCCTTAAAGTTTTAAACTGTATTTGACAATATACCCAGACAAGTCAGCATTTTCTGCATTAATATTATTAAATTCATAATATAGAAATAGATCAAATGTCGACCCAGAGCAGATATGCCATCTTCCACTATTAGCAGGACGTAGTGAAGAGCATTTGGACACCTGGGGTCTAGTCCCTGCACTTTTCCTCATTGTGTTACTTTGAGCAAAATATTTAACCTCCCTAAACCTCAGTTTCTACACCATTAAAGTGGCAGGACCTAAGATTATTTCTAGGATCTCTTCCAATTCTAACATTTTGTGTAAAAAAATTCCCTAGGCATCTGATGTAAATTTATGTATCACATTTTTAGTTCTCTAAAATATCTAAACTTCATGAATAGTGTATTTTTTGTCATATTCCAACAGAGTATTCTTCATCTTCAAATTGAAGAATAGGGTGAATGATTTCAATGTTATTCTACATAAATATTGAAAGAACCCCCCAGAAAATTCATTAATCAGTATAATTTGAAGATTATGTTACAGTAATCTTCTAACAGAACATATTAATATTTAATATGTATAATCATAGATAATTTAATATGGTGGAAATTTTATTAACCATTTAATTTTTTTTTTTTTTTAGTCTGGGTCTCACTTTGTTGCTCAGGCTAGAGTCTAGTGGTGTTATCATAGCTCACTGCAACCCCAAACTCCTGAGCTCAAGGGATCCTCGTGCCTCAACTGCCTAAGTAGCTGGGACTACAAGTACGGACCACCATGCCCAGCTAATTTTTCTATATTTTGCACAGCCAAGGTCTCACTATGTTGCTCAGTTGGTCTCAAATTCCTGGCCTCAAGCGATCCTCCTGCCTCAGCATCCCAAAGTGCTAGGATTACAGGTGTGAGCCACTGCCCCCCACCCCATTTAATTGATAAAACTTTAAAAGATAGTTATAATACTTGTTTCAAACAAGAAACACTGCTCATTTAAATTTCGTGGAGACAACATGTGCATGTCTCAATGTATTCAAGTGGTACAGATGAATTACCATGACTATGTTGAGGAAAGCTCAAAGTTTCTAGAGCCTCCGAACATTAATTACTTAGAAAACAAACTCTTACTATTTTTATGAATAGTTTATCACAAGGAGACTCCTCAAAAGTACTTCCTCCTTTGTGTTTAAGAAAATACATGACTACAGACCAGTGGTTCTTGATCAGGGTCAATCTTAAGGACATTTGGCAATGTCTGGAGACATTTTTGGTTATCACAAACTGGGGGCGGGGGGAGTACTACTGGCTTCTATTGGGTAGAGGCCAAAGATCCTGCTAAACCTACAATATGCAAGACAGCCCCTCAAAACAAAGAGTTATCTCTCTCCAAATGTAAATAGCACCAAGCTTGAGAAACTCTGATATAAACTCCAGGTGCAGGTATCTATTCATTCCCTTCTGTATCAGGTCTGTCAAAAATGTAAAGGATGTTTTCTCTGCTTTCTCTTACAAATCATAAACTTAAGGCTTTTATTCAATTAAAATAATTTTTCTTTCTTTTTATTTTTCTGTTGCACTTTATCAGTCTCAAATACATAAAGAAGTGAATATCTTGAAAGTGTCAACACAAGGAACAATTTCTGCTATTTGACAATATAATAATTTTATTACACGGCCTATTTAGTGACTTGTTTTTCCAAAAGGCTTAATTTTTCAGATTACTGTCAATATCTTTCTATGCTTTTGAAAACTCAGTTGAGGAAGCCAATGCAATCTTTCTTATTCTGCTGTTGTTTTCAATGTGTATAAATTGGGGTTGCCAAGGGTCCTAGGAAAGGTAAGGTGGGAGTATTAGGGTTTGAGGGAGACTTGGCGTTGATGTTTAAAGTGTGTTGTAAACACTTATATAATATTTATTTCCAGGTTTGTTCGACATGATTTCTCTATTTTCTTTTAAATTGGAAAAATCACTGTTGCTTAGACTTACCTAATTTTTCTTTAGCGTTTCCATCTTCTAAAGGAGTCCCAATTCAATAACTGGGTAAACCATAATGGAGATCTGTTGGTGGCTCTATCATTATTCTTGCAGGTTTGCAGCGCCACCTACAGGAATCCATATGCATACCACTATTTGACCAACTGCTCCTAGCAAGCACTGATGTGCATACAGCACAAAGGGGACATGGACAAGTCTAGAAAACTATATAAAGCAAAATAAATAAACAAAACCCCAAGGGAAATGCTACACTTTACCATATGTTTTTCAAGTATGAACTTAACTGAGGTATTTTGAAATCAACTCCATAGGTAAATGTTGCTTTCAAAAATCTGGATTCTTTTAACAAATGACGACATTTTTAAAACAAGAAAACTATGCCTTTATTTAAAACAAAAATGTGTTGAAAAGAAATGAGTGATAAATGTTGAATGATACTGATCTGGAATTTTTAAAAAATAAAACAAATCATGAAAATATTATCAAAATTAAAAGATATTTGTTTTCCTTTTCCCATTTTTTTCAAAAATAATTTATTCAGTTGAGGATCTTCTTTCTGTTTTTGGCAAAAGCCAGATTTTTCTAGATTTAAAACTCAAACTGCCTATTTTTAACAATGACAACAAATATTAAGTTCATGTTCTTCATTTTCACGTGGACTTTACTAATGGAAAATTGTTATACTGACCTATCAGCATAAAAGAGCATCTGTGGGAACCTTTAAGAGACTCTAACGCAGGTCTGGGTCTAGATAGCAGTGAGTGTGTGGAAGGAGTCTCTTGATGGGAAGTGGTGGTGGGAAGGGGAGTAGAAGAAGTATAAAAGAAAACATGTAATTGTTCAGTAAGGAAGAAGTTGATATTCCAAGATCTACCACTTATCTCCTGCAGAGAGGTCATTTAACTCCTGAAGGACCAGTTTTTACACCAGCCAGAGAGGTAAACTTTGGTAATTGTATTATCAAAATCTGTCTTCCCACTCTGTATGTGCCCTGCAATCACATTCTTTGATGAAGTGGAAGAGGGTATTACCATAAATTTTTTTCATGAATAGAATGCTCATTGGTTCCTTTTGATAATTTTATGTAACATGGATTAAAACCAGGGCTTGTCTGTTCCTATCAGGGAAGAAAAAGTAGGAGGAACAGAAGGTATGTTTAGAACTAAGACCAACCAAGCAAATTAAATTAGACCATTAAGTTTAATGGAGTTTGAGAGACCAAGGGGCAATTATTAGTTCAAAATAATGACTGTCAATTCAACATCAAGGAAATATGCAATAGCAGAACTAAGTCCCTCACCCCTCTCTCTCTTTTTCTCTTGAGCTTAACCACAGAAGGACAGAAGGAATGTAAGTGGTACGGATCAATAATCAACTAAAATGACCATACTGTTTAGTGTTATACTTAAATATATGTATTTTTCCAATAATATTAATTCCCTTCATTAAGATTAAAATAGCACACCACACGTTAGCCATATGAAGCCTTCTAAGAATCCAGGTAAAATAATTGTCATAAAAGTTGTCCTTGGAGGGATTTACAACAATTTATAGCCTGAAAGAGGCACACTGGCTGTGATAAACTAGAGCTGTTGAGGGTAGTGTCATGAAAATAATTAAAAGGACTGAATGGCTTTCATAGAATGATATGAGTTCTTAGAGTGAAGGGAGAAACCCTATCCTTTCTCTGTTCTGTTTTGTTGAATAGAGTATACAGGGCAGATTAGTATGTCCAATTAAGGGAACTTTAAAATGCCCCCAGACAAGCATGTTGGAAGTAGAATCATGGCCTCATTTTTGTTTTCAGGGTTGAGATCTATCTATCTATCTATCTATGTTCATTTTTTTTTACTTTTTTTTAATGTAGTTAAGTGTTATTCAATATAGTGAATAATAAAAGCAAACCATTGAATGAAACAATCTTCATATTATGCAACATTGCTTTAGTAACCTTAATATCTACTTTATGTCATGGTGAAATATGACTCACAATATAGATTTAATGTAGGATACTTGTATTTATGCCATTGCTATACAACTCTGTACTACACAAGCAGAAATTTTTCTTCTCACTCCACTTTAGATCACTTTCAGGGTTAAAATCATCTACTTAATGCATATTAAGTTAGAGAATATGGCATTCATTTAATTCATTTCATTTAAAGTTGTATAAATCTACAAATATTTTTTGCATGATCGTGGGAGCTGCTTTCAAATAAACGAACAGATTAAAAGATTCTACGATTTGAAAAAGCAAAATCTCTTTTAAAAAGAGAAATACGTCAGAGGAAAATCAACATAAAATAAATATGTATTCACTCTTTCCTTGAATCAAATTGCATTTTTCAAATAATTTAAACAAAATTAATAGAGACTAAGATGCCAAGTTGATACATGACTTGTTATACATTGGAAGTTATAACAAAGTCTGAAACACTGTTGAAAGAAAAAAGAAAAAACTGTTACATTTTTGATGCTACTACACATGGGAATGCTCTACTATCATTTATCATCTTAGCCTAAAAAGTACATCTTACGAAAGATAAGTATGTTTCAATTATTTCTGTGGATCTCTTCTTTAAGATAGATTTTTAAAATCCAGTCATGTGTTATTTTACTAAAATATATACTCTTTGATTCATTCCTCTAAAAATAGATTTTCAAATATCTCTTCTATAAACATGCTGAGCTATAAATTGCTTCAATAAAATAAGAAAAGGAGAATCTCTTTTTTACTGAGTACCAAAATCACTTTCTATTAGAAACAAGATTTAATTTTATTTATATCAGTGTAAATGAAAAAAATAGTCCAAAGAATAAAAGCAGTATGGTCCAAGCTTCAATCTTGGCTATGCTATCTTTTAATAGATGACTTTAGAGATTTATTTATCCTCTTTCAGTCCCAATGTATATTTTGAAAAAGAAAGTAATAGTAACAACAAAAACAATATCTACTTCATGGAGACTATTTTGTATATTAGGTAACAAATGTATAAAGGCCTAGCATACTGCCTAATATGATAGATATTTGAAAGTGTTCTCTCAACCACCTGAAGCAATACACATAAATCTCAGTTTTCATCTACAAATGGTGTGTTCTTGGATACTTTTTCTGTATAATATAGATAACAATATGCAAAAGCACATGTGAAAGTCTTAATGCATTCCTGTGCTACTTTGTCTAACCAATGTGTTGGTTAGAACAGGCTATCAGTGTGCAGTAGCAAACTCCAAAATGGTAATGACTCAGTACATTAAAACTCATTTCTCTGTCATTTAGAGTAACCATGGGCCCACTGGCTCTCCAGGGTAGCTCCCTTCCAAGGACTGATGTAGGGGTCTACACAGTTTTTATCTTCTACATACAATCTGGAACACCTAACCTCCAGAATCAAGGTAGAGGAAGACAGAGTGGGAAGAACTCACACATGCCTTGAAGTACTTGGGACTGAAAGTGATACACATACCACTGTACACTCAGAACTGGTGCAAAGGCCACAACCAAACTACAAGAGAGTTGTAGGATAGCATGAGTATTATTCAGTGAATTCTCTTGTCTCTGACGTGTTGAATATACAATAAAACCATCCATAGATATTTAATTATCTTACATATTTTCACTTATGATCTCTTTTAAAAACTGGTATTTGATGCTAATTTTAAACTTGTATTTAAAACATGAGTGAACATGGTTTTCATGTTTTCTATTTTACCTTTCCTAGCATTTTTATACATCTCCAGTTTTAAAATATAGGTATATATTAAAATATGGTCTGTAATGGCATCAGATTTTGTTTTATAGTCCTGTTTTGGAACCAGCTTTTATCTTTCATAGTATTATAGACAGACACAGCAGGATTAATAGTAATATTTGTAGTAAAGCCTTTTATAAGCATATTAAAGGTATCTTGGGAATAATGAAGTTCTAGTTTCTCAGAGAATCATCATCATGCATGCATCATTATATAAACCTAAGAAATCATAATATTTTTCATTTGACAGTGAGGTTATTTTGCAAATTAGAGATGTATTCTTTTGTTAAAAATATTGTTGAGATTGGTAACTCTGAGGCTTGCATTGTCCATGATAATTCTTTGGACATAGAGAGAATATACTGTATCTGCATTATTCTTATCAAAAGTAATATAAAAATCTCAAGAAAGCATATATAGACTCTCCTAATAACTGGGATAGATGTGTGATGGTATAATAATTTCATGGAGCACTGATATAATTTTAGACAAAATTGATCTCCTCTGGTTTATCTGTTAAGCAAAATTTGGAAATATGGGCTATTTCAGTTGAAATTCTGAGTAAAAAGTCCATCAGAGTTGCCTTGAGCAAGGCTATATAGTGTGAGTGCATTGAACTGTCTGACATCACACAAATATTCCATCCTTAATTGAGAAGACACTTCTCATGGCAAAAGTTTAAGACTACTTCTTCATGTGTGTAATTTTCTCTGGCACTGGAGACTCTCTCTGTCTCCAGTTTGTCAGAGGAGCATTTTAAAATAGGAAAATTTTAATCAACATTATTTATATTCACTGACAAGTATCCAATTTAACTTTTTCATTGAAGGGACAGGTATTTTAAACTCACTTTGTCAGTTACTATCACCAGCTGTATTATAAGCTTCTCAAATCCAAAACTTCTGATGCCTCTACCCGTATGTCCAGGTTTACCTCCTGAGGAAGTAGGACATGCACTAAGTACTATTTTGACTTTAGTGACTACAGGGTTAAGGAAGGCACACAGGCTTTTTAGCAGAAAGGACCCCATCTTACTTAAGAGATGATTGGTATACCATTGGAACCTAGAGGATGGTACAAACATATTTTACTTTTCCCACTTGGCTGCCCTTTGCTTATACTGAGGTCCCTTTTCATAAACACCCAACATGCGCTTTTTATTCCTATTTTCTTTCCCTGCTTTTACAACATCTTCCCCTCCCTCCTCCTCCTTTCCTATCCATACACAACCACACAACGATATGGATTCTTGGCTGTCTCTGGGCATCATTGTCACTGAGATACGCTGGTAATTAAATCAGTAAGGTCGAGCCCTGTTTGCCCTGATACATGTTTTTCTTTAGAGATAAATGTAAAATAAACTTGTGGCTTCACTAATATGAATTACTTCTCTCAGCATTATTCTGATGCATTATTATTTTAAAATCTATTCTTATCTTGCAGAAGATTTAAAAAGACCATGCGAATAGTTCCAAGTCCTATAAATGAAATAATCAAAAGAAACAGGATGAAGGATAAAAGAAAACTGGCTCACAACTATCCTCCTCCCACTAACTACCAATGATTTTAGGCCTTGGACTCAAATCATTTTCCAGGATTCAAGAGCTATTGGCCCAAATATCTGGCAGTTACTGCTAACACTGTTTATTTTATTATCAGCTTTAATGTTCAATCTTCCTAAGATGCCAAAATGATTAGTGATGACTCAGTAAAAATGTGCTTAAATTACCAAAATTTGTAATTTTACACATTTTTATTAATAGAGAAGCTGAAACTAAGTGATATTTTCTGAACCAACACATAGAAAAAATGGCTATTTGGAGGTGTTCATGCTTAAGGAGAGATGATCATTTTTTTCAAAAAAGAATTGCCTACCAAATCCAAATTGAACAATTTGCTCATATCTTTTTTCTGTTTCCTAGTCTCCATATCAATTCCTTTTACTTAGGATTCTGTGTTTACTCATAATTCTTAGCAATCATCAAATACAAAAAATAGGAAAGTCCAACATTTTATACTTCAAAGTCAGAAATAACATGCTAAATCTCCTTTCCAAGGCCTCCTTGAAAGGATTCAATAAATTATTCTAGGAGTTATTGACCAAAGAGTATGGCTTTAATTTTCAGCTTTTAACCATAGCATAGAAGATCTTAGGGGGATATGGCTAACTCTTCATATGCCTTACCTGGAGTAGTAGGGAGGAGAAAATAAATTGAATGAAGAGCACCTCTGAGTACATTCATCTATTGATTTTCCATTCAAAGGTTCACAGAAATATATGTATTTCATGTACAGAATAAATTTCTCTGCTGAAAGTTTTAATCAGCTGAAGAAAAACAGTCTCTAAAGACCTAATCAGTGTTTGGAACATAGAATTATATCAAGTCCATACATTGACTCTACCAGTTCCACTTCTTCACGTTACTTTGGTTGCATTTCTTCACACATACACACACACACACACACACACACACACTCATTTAATTTTTAACTTTTCTGTAATCCCCAAAACCAACAGCAAAGGTTTTTCAAATACACAAAGGCAATAATAATTTTTAAATGCTGATAATGGTTAAAATTACCAGACAAATCAATGGAGAAGAATAAATAGTCTGCAAATAGCTTCACTTACAGAAAAGTCATATAATATTAAGGAATTGACAAGTGTGGAAGGATAGGATTATTTATTATTTAATAAATGATGTTGGAAAAACTGCTTATTTCTTGGGGAAAAATAAATTGATATCATCATCTCAGTGCTGTCAAATCATATATAAGTTGATTAAAGAGGAAAATATGGAAATTACAGAGCCAGGGGCAGTGGCTCACTCCTGTAAGCCCAGCAAGTCTGGAGGCTGAAGCAGGAGGATTGTCTGAGCCCAGGAGTTCGACACCAGCCCAGGCAACATAGAGAGACCCTGTCTCTAAAAAATGAAAAAAAAAATTAGACTGGAGTGGCAGCACACACCTGTGGTCCCAGCTATTTGGGAGGCTGAGGTGACAGGATCCCTTGAGTCTAGGAGTTTGAGGCCGCAGTGAACTGTTAACATGCCACTGTACTCCAGCCTGGGTGACAGAGTGAGACCCCATCTCTAAAAAGAAATTTTAAAATATTTTAAAATTACAGAAAACTTGGAAGAAAGTAGAAATCAAACAGTATCAAATGTCAGGAATGGCATGATATCTAAGATTAGAGGCAATGGGGAAAAATCTACATAAAAGTTAAACTGCTTTGCATTTACATAAAAAAACTAAAGTTTGTGACTATCAAAAAATAAAAGATAAAAAAAGAAGAATATTGAAATGAATTTTAATATATTTATATGTACAAAAGAAATATATGTATTTCATGGAAATATACAAGAGGAACACCAAGACTAACGTAAGAACTGGATATGGCACATAAACATATCATTCTTAACAACAACAAGTAAACAATACAAGTTAAGCATCTCTAATCTGAAAATCCAAAATCCAAAATGCTGCAAAATCCAAGTTTTTGAGCACCAACTTGATGTCACGTGAAAATTCCACACATAAGTACTTAACACAATCTTTGTTCCATCACAAAATGATTTAAAATATTGTATAAAATTACCTTCGGGCTATGTGTATAAGGTATATATGAAATATAAATGAATTTTGTGTTTAGACTTGGGTCCCATCCCCAAGATATCTCATTATGTATATGCAAATATTCTAAAATCCCAAAAACATCTGAAATTCAGAATACTTTTTATTCCAACCATTTCAGATAAGGGATACTCAATCTGTAATATAAATTATCTAGTGATAAAATGAAAGAAAAATAGCCTAAGCTCATCAGTATGTGTACTTTTAGATTGTATGTAAAACTATTAATACCGTATATACATTAGACAAAGAAATGTCTTAATCTAATATATACACACTAATAAAAAGTGGTATATTATTATTACTTTCTTAGCTATTAATGAGTCACAGAGTTTACAAATAAAAGCATCCAATGCTGGTAAGCATGAGTATTTTTCAACATTGTTGGTGATAGTGAAAGTATCTATTTTGGAAAGAATATGACAATACTTACATAGCAAGATGTGAAAATAGGGCCCTTTTTTATCAGTTTTGGTTGGGGCCCAAAGACAATAGATGATGAGTAACCCACTATTCTATAGTGATGTGTTAGACCACCTGCAGGAGCTGCAAAGAAAGAGTCCAAAGTATACAGGAAATCAATACATCATCTGGGGGAGAGGCAAGATGGCGGACGAGAAACACCTCCAGCCAGAGTGTCTCTGCAAGAAGGAAAGATTTTAGATGAAAGTGAAAAAAACAAACAGGCAGACAAACATAGGCTGGATGAGGGTCAGAAGGAAGGGTGCCTGAACCTACAAGAGACTTCATGGGAAGAGGTCGCAGAGCACAGCTGGAAGGAGAAAGGCATTGGCAGGGTCTAAGCCCCAAGAGGCTTGAAGACCAGCAACAAGGGTAGGTAGAGTGGTTAAATTTTCCCTTCCTTGCATCTCGGGCTGCTGGTAGGCTCCTGAGCCGCTGAAGAGACCTGCTGACACCAGCACAGAGACTACGGCCACCATTGAGCAGAGAGCCTCTTGTGGACAGGGCACCAGGCTCCCAGCTCCCTTGGGAACCTCCTGCCCCACAGACACAAGCCCATCAGCAGGCACCATATTGCTTCATTCTCCCTTCCCCTCCCCTACTTGCAGCTGACATAAACAACGAGGTGAGATGTAGCTGGGTCTGTTCTCTAAATGTAATGCAGATTTTATTTTTTACCTTTATAGCATACAATCTAGAGGTAAATTTATTGTAGGTTAATATGATATGACAGGGCCAAACATGATTCCTATAAGGGGAATGACAATGACAAAAATATTTGAGGAAGGTGTTTAAAGTGATTCAAAATGTAGAAGCATGCTCAGCAGTCATAATTGACTACATACAAGCAAACAGCCATGAGTGGGTAATTGGATTTTTGTTTTGGAATTGGCATACATTCATTAGTACACATACATTAAACATCTTTTACATAACAAAAGTCACAATTTTTTTCTTACTAATGATTATAATTTTATATATATATATATATATATATCCTATTAAACCATTCACAAGATACAATGAGAATTAGTTTGCAGCTAGAAAAAAAATTCTCTGTTTACAAACGGCAAAAGGAAATAAACAGTATTCTCTTTCATTATCATTTGTAAGTGAGCAGTATGTCTACAGTTATATTATATAAAAGATAATATCACAAAGTATGCATTTGAGTTTTAAACATCATTATTCTAATTTGCTATATATAAGTATATATAAGTATTACTTTAGTGTTAGGGTGGAAAGTCTAATAGGTGCTCACAGCGCAAGTAGAGAAAGATTTTTCACACAGAAATTAAGATATAAAAATAAAAAATGTATTTTATCCTTTAGAAGGACAGAGAGAATGAGAGAGACAGAGAGAGGGAAAGGAAAGGGAGGGAAGATCGCAGAGAGATGGCTAGGCATCCCTAAGAAAGAGAAGGGAGATGCTAGCAGCTAGGCCAAGTGGCACACTGATTTTAAGAGGAACAAAGAGAGGAGAAAAAATAGTGATGCTGTCAGTTGATAACAAAAGCGGCAGCAGGTAAGTAACAAAAACTGCAAGGATGTCCAAGTCCAAGACTTGGTTTCCTGCCTTTCCTTGGGGAAGGGATTATCACAAGAGATGTGACTCTGTCCTTGAGATATGGTTGAGGCTCTAGTTCTTTCTCCTGCTGTTTACTCAGAAACTCTGTAAAAGCAAATTCTCGAAAAACAATTTTGAAAGAGAGATTTACATCTCTTTTCCATCCATTCAGCTCTGTTCAGAAGTGTGCAAAACAAAACTGCAGGGTACCTGTTAGTGAGAGAACTCATAGGATTGTTCTTTAACTGTTACTGGGGAAATTATAGGATTAAGTATTTTTCTATGTGGGATTAGGTATTTTCCTGTTATTTTTGCAAGGCCGCCCCTTTCATTTAGTATTGCTTTCAATAATTACTGGGTTATAGCAATTAATGATAGGCTATACTTCTCAATGTAGATATACCTTATGGGATTTATTTGAAAATTCATGGGGTGGAAAAGAGTCATTTGCTTTCTTAAGAGGAACTTGCCTCCTCTCTCTTCCCCCTGGAATAAAACTGGAAACGGAAGCAGTGGTTGTGCTCATACTTAAATCACAGCCCTGTCAAGATGGTGCTGACTTGAACCTTTTGACTTTCAACTTTCAGCCAACACACAGATGGATCTTAGCCCTGCATTTTACTTCAGGAGTGAAAAAGTGGTGGGATTTTTAATCTTCAAGCTCAACTTTAACAGCTGCCATAGAAAATATCTTACTCTTAGACTCCTAATCGCCAGGAAGGCTGCTAGGCAATTTTTTCACCTATGTATGAAAATTCATTATCAAGTTCATAGAGAGAGCAACAGTTGATCTGACTTCATCTTTTCTGGACCCAGAAAACATTACCATAAAATTTTTATTTGTACAACCTTGATCCAGAGCTACCTCAGGAATAACGTTCCGGGTGGCCCAGTGGAATTCATCCCCAGGGCCCCAGCGTGTCAGAGTCAGAGGTAGGTCTGTGCCCAGCCCCCAAGCTCCAGCACCTGGAGTCTAGTTGCTATGGGTGCCAGAGGCACACCTGATAAAGTGACCCCTCTCAAGTCTACTTGACAGCCTCTAGCCTTCAGCAAAGTCTTTATATAACTCTGGTAGAATGGCAATAAAGATAAATAGTAAAGGTAAAAAAAGAAGGCTTTTAACTTCACTTTTAGTTTTGTTTACTCCTCCCAGAAAAACCCTCCATAAAACCCAAGGCTCTTCCCTTTTGTCTCGTGAACGGCTTTTTCGGCCTCCACCCCTCTGCACCCAGATGCTCAAAATAAACAGCATTTTGCTACTAACGGGCTTTGTGTGTCTCTCTCTCGGCTCTGAACTTAACAATATGTATATATGTATAAATATTTATACATATGTACACACATATATATCATCACCTCCCAGACCAAAAATGGCAGCATTTTATCATAAATTTTGTATATGGACCTATATCTAATGGTGATAAATGCAATAGGAAAAAAAAACAAAATAACTTTATTATATGTATGTACATAAAGGTCCATATATAGGTCAGTCCTTTAAATATTTATATATTCAATTAGCATTTGAGTGTGTTCTCTATGTTCAGGTCACTATATAGACTAACCTACAAAATATGAAGTTGATGGTGCTTCGTCTTTCCTTCCTTTCCCCCCCTATTTTACAGGGTATTGCTTTTCTTCCTTTTACCAAACCTATACATTTCTTGGAGAAAATAAATTACACGTGAATTAAAAAATAGCTGAAAGGTGTTTGGGGGTTTTGTTTTGTTTTGTTTTGTTTTTTGAGACAGAGTCTCGCTCTGTCACCTGGACTAGAGTACAGTGGTGTCATCATAGCTCACTGTAACCTCAAACTCCTAGGCTCAACCTGATCCTCCCGCCTCAGTTTCCTGATTTGCTGAAACAAAAGGTATGCACCACCATACTCAGGTAATTTTTCTATTGTTTGTAAAGATGGGGTCTCCCTATGTTGCCCAAGCTGGCCTCAAACTCCTGGCCTCCACTGACCGTTCTGCCTCCGCCTCCCAAAGTGCTAGGATTACATGATGAGCCACCACACCAAGCATTGAAAGGGCTTTTTAAAAGGGGATGTGTAACTGTGGAAATAGTCAAGAGAACTCATTTGAAGCAAGTTCCATTCACACTATCAGAATAGGTTTATAAAAAAAGAAACATTAAACAAATTAATAGTATTAGTAATAGTATAAGAAAAATATCAACCTACATAAAAGAATGTATAACCTTAGAAGCAACCATTTGAAAATAACAATAATAACAACAAAATGATTATTATTGAGTCTTTAGAGGTCTAGTATAACATTAACTGAATTTGCATTCTTGTTATGGAATTAAATTAATAAATCTAATTTTATTTTGAGGATGTTCTGTAATTCTAACTTCATGACCTCAACCTGGCTTTTGCTACAAACAGAAAGAATTAGGGAAATTTTGATTTTGTATGTGCATGTGTGTGTGAGAGAGAGAGAGAGAGAAAAACCCTTTCATATCTATCAATTACAAAGGTTATCTTAGTCCTCATTGTATGTTAAACTGAAGGGAAGTTTGTATCAGTAATCTTTTCACTGTTAAAATAATGGTTTATTTTAGTTTATTTAGTTTATTGTATTTGCTTTTTAGGGAATAACTTTCAGTCACTTTAAATATACCTCTTTGCATTTAAAAGGATCCATTCACTTTTTCTGCTACCCTCCCCTTATAGCTCTGAGGTGACAAGCTATTTCATGTGCAGTGAATCTTAAAAGGAAAACACTTTAGGTAAGTAGGTGTTGCCTTGAGTATATGGTTTTAGAAAAATTACAATTAAAGCAGTGGAGATGGGGTACGAGAGGAGGTAATATTTAACTGGGTGATAATTTATTTTGTTGAAAACCCAAAACCTCATTAGAGATTTCCACCAAGTTTCACATTCCTAATGATTCTAACTTTTTATGCTGAGGGAATATTTAGGTATTTGACAGTAGAGCGTTGAAAGGTCATTTGTCAGCAGGGTTACTAAGTTGTAGAACTTGTTAGGAAAGCTTGATACTGCTTAGCCACACGTTGCTGCTGTCTCGAATCCCACAGGCAGCTAGCAAGAGCAATTAGGCAAATTCTGGTTTAGCTGAGAATGACCCTTTTCAATATTTTGAAACGCACATAAGTTCCTGTCAAAGCGTATCAACTGAATCTGTATTTAAAGATAAGAAGAGATGCTACTGGCAAGCCCTACATCCTGAGGAGAACTGAGATTTAAGGCCAACTCAGCCTTCTATTAAAGTTTTGCCAGGAGAAAGGTTACTGAAGGAGGTGGAAGATTGATGTTGGAAAGCCTGCTATTTAGCTGCACATTGTACACATCTCTGCATTTACTTTACCCTGTGCATCCTCTTAAGTTCGTTAAAGTTACAGATCAGAAATATGTTAATGCCCTTTTCACAACTGAGCTTTTCATAGCCCATTCATATTTTAGTTTAAAACTTAAAATCAAAATAAAGTCACAAAGAGTGATCTCTAAAAGGAAGCTTTATCTTATTGCTTTGTATTGTCAAATATTTCATGTGAGGATGAGAGAATATGCATAAGGACACACAATGTACACACACAAACACATGCATGTATGATCAGATTTTTGTAATATCTTTCAAATGAAGAGTTAATAAAATGTTTTTAGCATCTCTCTGATTCTTAGGGTGCCAATCTTAATTTTCAGGGAAAATTTGAAAACGTTTAATAATTAAGGATTTATAAACTTGAGATAATTTGTATTCTATGAAGTTGTTAGCAATTAGGTCATATGCCTAATTCTCTACAAACCCAATAAAAAAAAAAGAACTATCAGATACATTACCATTATTGATTTCTTTGTTCAACAAATATTTACTGAAGATCTATATGTTCCATCACAATCCATAAAAATATGTAAAATCTATAAAAAGACTGAATAAAGAGAATGAATCCTTGATGTCCTGGGACTTAAAATCTAGTAAGTCTCAGTGGGTGTTGGTGGATTGATTCTGAATAATGCAATATACAAGGACAGCTTATCTGGGGGAGTGATTTTCTGTAGTTTAAAAGAAACTTTCATTTAATATCAGTATATGTAAAGAAGTCTAAGCTATAATGTTATAACAAATGTCACCTTCGTTTTTTGGACCTAGGTTGCTGATGACTGAAAAAGGTACTCAATTGAAATAATTCCAGAAAACAAGCATGTACATAAACACATATACACATACATATATACAAGTTCAATGCAAATACTACAGCAGATAAAATGGTTGATTTTTAAATGCCCTCACAACTGCTGTATACATTTTCTTACCACAATCATTTGGACTTTTTGTTTAAAAAAGTCATATCTTGGGACAACCTCCCAGATATTCTGAGTTAATAACTTTAGCTTATGTGTGCATTCAAGGAATATGTATTCACAATCAGTCTAATTGGATTGAGATGCTGCATGGCTTACACTTTGAGAAATATTGACTTAAATAAAAAATGGTCTCCATTTATGAGTTAGTGAATTCAAAACAGGCTCTAATTCTGTCCATAAAGATTTATCTGCTAAGGAACTTTTTCTCCCATTATAAAAAACTAAAAAAAAAGAAAACCTTTAAAACTTAAAAATAAAACCTTGAATATATATGTAAAATAATAATTTTCAGATGGTTCAAGCAGGAAGTGGAAGACTGTGATCCTTCAGAAGAGGGAAACAAATAAAATGAGCCCTAGGATTGCTCCACAGGAAGTAATTATCAGATCTCAGAGCAAGTAAAGGGAACTCAAACCTCCCTGAAGTGAGAACACAGAATATTGACTTTGAGGGAACTTAAATGGCTAGAAATTGTAGGACACAGTACAAGAGTACAAGGAGCTGGATAGAGAGAGCAAGGGTTATTGACACATGCAGAGGGGGCCTGCTAGTATTTGGCTGAGCATTTGAACACATGTGGAATGAAACTTACTAAGACTAGAGGAAAAAAGACCAGAAATAAATAAACAAATAATTTTCCAGACTCACAAAGAGCTGAAAATATTTTACTTTGCCACCAGTCAAAATGGAAAAATCTTATAATATACTCATAGAATACTGGGTAAAGTCACAAAGGGTATTACCCTAGTAATGGGCCAAGAGAGCCCAAGACTAAACACTGCTATGGATCAGCCCTAAGACAGCTTCAAAGAAAACTTTGAAAGGATCAACTTGGTCCCAAATAGCTCAACTGAATGCTAAACAAAGTTCAATAGTCTTTAAGGGAATACAACAAAATCCAGTAATCAATACCATAAAATTCATTAGGTAGGGCATACAAATAAAAATCCCAAGGTATGTAAAGAAGCAGGAAAATATGACATGTGGGGAATATTAATATCAATAAATAGAAACAGATCTAATAATGACAGAGATTATAGAATCACAAGCCAAAGTCTATAAAACAGAAACTGAAAATATTGTAAATACGTTCAGGAATGTATAGGGATACTTACACATGATGAAAGGCAAACAAAAGATATAAAAAACAAAACAATGGAACTACTAACAATGAAAAATACAATATCTGAAATAAAAATACACTGGATAGGATTAACAACAAATTAAACAAAAAACGAAAGATGAAAACATGCAGACAAAAAATTAAATGAACTTACATGCATAGCAATAGAAACTAATCAAAATCAAGTTCAGAACAAAATCTCATTGAGAAAAATAAACAGAGTATCAGCAACTTGGACAATATCAAGCTGTCAAACAATTGTGTAATTGTAACCCTGGAAGCATGGAGGATGAAAGTGTGCAGGAAAAGATGTGAGAAGACAGAAAAAAATGTTGAAAAAATAATGACTGAAACATATTCACAAGTGATAAAAAATATAAACCCACAGATGCTTAGGATCTCAACAAACTCCAAGAAAAATAAACATAAAAGTACATGAAGGCATATTAAAATCAAATTTCTAAAAATAGTGACAAACAGAAAATCTTAAAAGCTGCCAGAGAAAGACAAATGATATAGAGACCAAAAATATGATGAGGACATCAGAAACTATGTTAAAACTGTGCAACTTTGTCAGGAACTATGCAAGCCAGAAGATAAGAAATGACAGCTTTAAATTACTAGAGGAAAAAAAAAATCGCCAACCTTCAATTCTATACCCGGTGAATACATTTTTTCACAAATAAAGGTAAAATAAAGACTTTTCAGACAAAAAAATATGAGAAACTTTATATCCATCAGACCCTATAGAGGTACAGGCAGAAGAAAAATGATTCCAGACAGGAATTTGGATCTTCCCAAAAAAGTGAGCAGCACCAGATGACTGGCTGTTTAAGGCAAAAATAATAACAGTATATTGTGGGGTTTATATCATATATAGAATTAATATGTATGGCTATATTAGCATCAAGTCAGGGAGAATAGAAACGGAAGTTATGTAGTGCTATTTGAAGTGGTGAGTTAAAGTGACAGTGACAAGTTTAAGGTGTATATTGCAAAACCTATAGAGACAATTAAAATATAAAACAAAGAGATATGTGCTAATAAGCCAATAGTGATGATAAAATCTCATTATAAATAATGATTGATGTAACCAAAAAAAGCAGGAAAAGAGAGAAAATGACCAAAAAAAAATGAAACATTGAGTAAGATAATAAATTGAAAATTAAACATATCACTACTCACTTTAAATTGAAGTGGTCTAAACATTCCAATTAAAATATAAAAATTGTCAGATTGACCAAACAAGATTCAATTATATATTGTCTAAATGAATCCTAAATTAGGAGTACAGATACAAATAAATTAAAATTTAAAAGATGCAGAAATATATACTATACAAATAATCACTTTAAAAAGTTTTAGAATAAAACCAGAATATTACCAGAGAATAGGGTGTCATCTCATAAGGATAAGAGTCAATTCATCAAGAAGACATAACAACCATAAATATGTCTGCACCTAATAACAGATTTTAAAAATATATAAAACAAAAACTGAAAAGCTAAAAAAGAAATAGACAAAACCACAATTATAGTTGAAAATTTCAATACTCTTCTCAGTAATTAATAAAAGCTATATAAAAATTAGGCAAAAAATTCAATAAGGATGTAGAATACTTCAACAACATTCTTAACCAACTTTGTCTAATTGGCACATAGAAAACTCTACCCAATAACAACAAATATAAACATGGTTTCTAAGTTCATATAGAATATTCACTAAGATATACTATATGTTAATCTATAAAGCAAATCTGAATAAATTTAAAGCTATTAAAATAGTTATATGATATCATCTGGGCATATTCACATTAAACTAGAAATTAATAAAAGAAATATATCCATATGATTATGAGTTTTAAAATATACTACTAAACCTGTGAGTTGAAAAGAGTATCATGATAAAAATTATAAATTATTTTGAATGGTATGAAAATGACAATATCAAAATTTATTTCTCACACCAATAGCAATAATTAGAGGGAAATAAATAGTATTAAATGCTTATATTAGAAAAGAAAAAAAGATGTAAAATAAATGATGTAAGCTTATACTTAAGAAACTACAAAAAGTAGCACAAATTAGACACAAATAAAGCAGAAGGAAATAAATAATAAAGATGAAAACTTAAATTAATAAAACAGAAAGCAGAAAAGTGATAGAAAAAGTTACTGAAATCAAAAGTTGGTTTCTGACAAATATTAACAAAATTGATAAATCTCTAGCTGGACTTATTAAAAAGAAGACACAAATTAGCAGCATTAGGAAAGAACGGGGAGTTCTGACTACACACCTTACATTAAAAAACTAAAAATAATAAATATTACAAGCATCTTACGCCTATAAATTTGAAAACTTGGATAAAGTGAACAAAGACTTCAAAAGACACAAATTAGGTGTTCACTGAAGAAGAAATAGTAATGTAAAAAACTAGGTGTACAAAGTAATTGAATTCTTATTTAAAAGCCTTCCTACAGAGAAAATTCCAAGACTGAGATAAAATAAAAGTGAAAAGAGAGTGTTTTCAATTATCAGAAAATTGGAAAACTCCCATGCAATGAAAGTGGGTAGGGTAACATGAAGCATGACCCTTATTTCATATTATATACAAATATTAACTTGAATGTATCATACTCCTAAATGTAAGAGTAAAATTTATAAAATTTCTAGAACAAAATATTAATAGAACAGAGTATCTTTCTGTCATAAGCTTAAATAAAGATTTTTAGGATACAAAAACATAAACCATAAAGGAAACATAATTGGCAAACTGGATGTCATAGTTTTATTTAAAAGTACACCATTAAGAAAGTGAAAAAGCATGTCATGGATTGGAAGAAAATAACTGCATAGTATGTATCTGAAAAAGGACTTGTTTGTATTCAGAACACATAAGAATCCTTACACCTCAATATTAAGAAGACAATGAACTTGATATTAAAAATGGGCATAAATTTGAACAGATCCTTTACAAAATAAGATATGTAAGTGGCATATAAGTACATAAAATGATGTTTGACATTATTACTCATTAAGGAATGAAAATTAAAATTGAAATGAGATACTTTCAGATATACAATAGAATGGCTAAAATTAAATGTAATGACTTTACTAATTGTTGGCAAGAGTATTGTCCGGGCTCTCCGGAGAAACAAAACAGAATAGAAATATATAGATACATAAAAAAGATTTATTATGAGGGATTGGCTCTGAGATTATGGAAGCTGAGAAGTCCCGCAATCTGCCATCTACAAACCAGAGACCCAGGAAAGCTGGTGGTGTAGTTCCAGGCGAAGTCTTAAGGCCTGAGGACCAGGGAAGCCGCCAATGAAAATTCAGGTTTAGGTCATCCAAAGGCTCAAGAACCATAAGCACTAGGGACCAAGGGCAAGAGAAGATGGATGTCCCAGCTTAACATGATGTGATGAGAAAGTTACCTTACCTTTGTGATATTCCTGCCACAAACCCGTAAACCCAGTTAAATCATGAAAAGCAAAAGTCAAATAAAATTCATGAAGGGACATTCTATAAAATACCTGACCAGTACTCCTCAAAAATGTCAAGGCCAACAAAATCAAGGAATATCTACAAAACTGTCACAGCCAAGAGGAGTCTAAGAAGACATGATGACTAATGTAATGTGGTACCTAAATGGGATCTTAGAACAGAAAAAAAAAGTTTATATGGAAGTTTATATTAAAACTAAGGAAATCTAAATAAAATACAGACTTTGGTTAATCATATTGTATTTATATTGGTTCATCACCTGTTACAAATGTATCATGCTAATGTAAGACATTAAGAATAGGAGAAACTCAGTGTTAAGTGTATGGGGATTCTCTGTATTATTTTTGCAACTTTTTCATCTAAAACTAGAATCTAAAACCATTTTAAAATAAAAAGTTTATTAAAAATTATATAAATAGAAATGTCTCATTTCTGAATATAAATATAAGCATCTTAAATATTTGCTTAATAAAACAGTGCTTTGAAAGAATAATTCACCTGAACAAGGAAGTTTTAATCTGGTCATCAGAGAGACACAATGCAGTACATTAATTATTCCCAGAGATTCCCAACTCCGATACCTTGGTCAAGTTACTAACTGTCTCAGAATCTGTAAAACTGATGTAATAACAACATTTCAGGATTAATGAGATAATGTGAGTAAGTTTCTTAGTATTATTCTGATACATAGTTAACATTAAATCGATGGTAGTTTTCTAATAATACTATTCTGTTGTCATTATTGTTAAAAGTATTTTATTTTTAAGTTAAAATGCTATATCACACCAACAGACCAAATAAAAGGCAAAGGGTCTTCTCCCAGAATAATGGAGTCATTCAATAGGTGGTATATTCCTACATACAGTACACAGTTATATTTGTGATATCACAATTTTGTTATATTAACATTTGTGCTATTGGGCATTATGTTATATATAAAATACGCAACAATGAAATGAGAATTTTTTTAACCAACCTTAAATCTGATCATTTATGTACCTATAGACATCACTGAGATAGGAATTACCCCTTATTTTAAAGAACCCTCTCTTTCAATGACTTTCTAAGCGCCCTTGGCTAATTTCACTATACCCAGTAAGAGTTAATATATGTCTATTATTATCTCACAGGTAACATCTTTGGGAGTTTTAGAAGGAATTGTTTACACTAAAACAATGTAAGACAGAGAAAGAATACAGACTAAAAGGCAAATCAGAATCCTTTTCATAATCATAACTAAAACTTGCCCCTTCATTTATGAGCAAGCTAAATTATAATGAAAACTCTGATAATGAGACATAAATTCAGAGTATAGAGATTTGGTTGCGTGATCCTAATGGCTAAAGATGTACTTGCTTTATTAGAAGAGGAGTCTACTTACTCAAGTTTCCTGGTCACAGAATTTCTCCCTCACAGGGAAGTAAATCACTGTGACAGAGTCTTACCCTACAGGCTCCCTTTCCCTGACTTCTTTGTAAACATATCCTTAGTTAAGATGTTAATAACATCAATACAGCTATAGATTCCTCTTATTGTCAAAATGGGCTTGGATTTTCTTGTCCTTTTATCAACTTAGAATTATGAAGACATTTCTAGTGATTCGGCAGAGAATTCATATCATCCATTATATGTTAATTTTACTATTCTAGTCCTTAAAGATTGAGTAATGCCTCACAGTTCTCACATTCAGCAAGTATTGGGCACTCCCTAGGTATTAGGCCTGGTTCTAGGTGACAGGGATACAGTCATGAACAAATTGAAGACCCTACTTGTGGGATTTATATTTTAATAAAAGAGACAGACAATAAATAAACAAGTAATGCAAAGTCATTAATGGAGAGTGTTATGAAGCACTTTAGTAACTAATTATTTACCATCACAAATATTTTATTTGCAATGGACATTAAATTCTTTACTATAAGCCTTTAAAAAATAAAAGATACATTTGGTAAGGTTAGGAATATTATCACATTTAAGGAAAATAGTAGGTGCTAGTTGCACTATAAAACTTGATCCGCTATTTAGAATGCAATAAATATATATGTAAAACCATATGATGAATTTATGTTTTCCCAAATGTATGTGAGGCAATAAACACTCTATAAATAGAGTAATAATTAACACATTGCAGAAATTTAAATTCAAAACACTTACAGAAGTGCTTTCACAGCTCCAAAGCTGTTCCTGTGGATAAACACCTAAGAAAAATGCTCCAGAGTGTAGCCATGTTGCTTCTTATTTCTTAGTTTTACTGTGCTATAGATAGATTCAGAAGGAGTTTACAAATAGGAAAGCTGCAGTGCCATGCTGATTTCTCCAGGAAACAAGATTCATCTTAATCAAGTATTACTTTAACACAGGGAGTGTCTGGATGACAAGAAATTATATCATTAAAGTATCTGCTAGAAAATCATAGGTTAGTAAGTACTCCCGTATCAGATGGCAATACGGTTTCTTAAACCACAAAGAAACAAAAAGAATGGGCCACTGTGCATTCTAAGGAACCTCTTAAATCACTGCCAAATTGATTTTTTTTTTCTTCTCTAAATATCCTTTAAGGTGTAACTTCAGACATCTCTGAAGCAAATAAGACTATTAAGCAATTGACAAGATGTTGCACATGAATTACAAAACAGAAAAAGGAGAATGGAAAATGTCTTAGTTTTTTTCAAAAGAAGAAATGGAAAAGGTTAGGCTATACCATGTCTAATTCTGTCTAAACCTGCATACATCCTTAAATCCCAGCTCCAATTCTGTGCCTTCCAAAAGCAAAGGGAACCTGATATTCTTTCTCTTTTTTTGTGTACACTTTTTTTTTTTTTTTCCTTTTTTAAATGACAGAACAAAGAGTTAACATAAGTCAACTCAGGTACTATCATGTTTAAGGAGAAATAGAGAATCTTATCAAGAAATTAGAGGAAGAGCCACCAGAGAAAAGAAGGCACCCAAACTGGTACCCAAATTAGGAAACTGAGTAAACGATGCAAAATTCCGATTGAAAGTCAGCTATAAATAAAGTAATCCACTATTCCAGGGTTCAGTTTATGTCCTCTTCAAAGGACCAGTGGTAAATATTTTAGACTTTGTGGCCCATATGGTTTCTGGTGTAACTAATCAACTCTCATTATTGTGCAAAAGCAGATAAGCAGGTAATACCTAAATGAATGACCACAGCCGTGTTTCAATAAAACTTTATTTATAGTGACTAAATTTGAATTTCATATCATTTGATGTCTAATAAAATATTTTTTCTTTTTTTTAAACATCTAAAAATGTAAAACCATTCATAGCTAACAAGCCATGCATCTGTGGACCAGATTTGGCCTTCAGACCATAGTTTGCCAAGCCCTATAGTGTCCTACAAACTTAACCATAAAAGGCTATATAAACATTTCTTCTTATTTTATGGTGCCCTGAATGTTGTATTTATTAATGAATCATATGCATAATACGTTAATAGATTTTTTAAAATAAATGAATGTGTGACTAGGAAAAGAAAGTTATATTTCTTATTTTGGTCAAGTCCCAGTGGTACATACAGCCAAATCTTTCATCACCTCTTGGATCTCATAGTACAAGATCCAAAATGAAAGAGAAGTGCATAACTAGTGAATTAGCTCCTTGAGAGCCAAAACTGAAAATCTGGGTCCCAGAGGTGAAATCATCAAGACACTGAGAAAATATACGAGAGAGAGAGAGAGAGAAAGAAATAGTCATTGTAAAAACATTTTGATTATATTAGATATTTAACCTCATCCTCAAAATACAGAAAATTTTCAAGTCCTCACTAATAGTCAATTTTTACATGTTCACATGTTTATTCATTTTGAATTTCTTGGTATTCTCTCTCTAAACAATGGTTTCTTCTGGAAACCATAGTGGTAAAGAAGGAGACCTTTGTTTTCAGGGGTGAATGCTATGCAACCATACATAATGTGGGGACCTGAGTCCTGGGCTTCATGCTGCTTTCCATGCTCTGAATCCACCAGTGGTGGGGGATCAAATGGTGAAGTTCCTTGCTAGAAATTGTGGCTGTCCTTCTATCTAGGAAGATATTAGCTAAGATCAGTACAGTAAATATGTACATAAGCGGCAAGCATTTCTGCAGGCTTCACTATGCTGCAGAGTAAGCAACACCAAAACCTGTAAAGCAGAAACCTTGTCGTCAAGAAATACTAGATGTCTTGCTGGAAAGCTCAGAACTGCCTGAAAGCTAATTTACTTCCATCGATCATTTCCTTTGTGTAATCTTCATGTGTGGTAGGCACAACTACAGTTGAATTCAGTGGTTTTCAAAACTTTTGCATCTTTTCAAAGCAGCAGTTAGATTACTCTAAGACTCTAACAGAAAATCTCAAGATATGAATCAGCCAAAAGTGGGGTTGCTCAGGTTGACTCTGGATGAATCCATTGCTTGTAGTTCTCTCATCTAATTTAGTGACTCCTGAGCCTCCTTGAAATAGAATTTGGTGACTATTGGTCTTTATTACCTTACTATTTTACCTTTGCCTTATTGGTTTTCTTTAGCCACATATAGAAATGGTAATTAAAAATCCTCTTAATAAAATTCTGCACTAAGTCAGTGTAAAGTTATAACAAACTTTAAATAAAACCTGTTCAAGTCCCTTCACTCTTTCCAATAACAATCCTTCAATGTTTTCCATTGTTGATTGCTGTGTTGTCTATTTTCTTTTTTTGATTGCTTTTGAAAACTTTCAGTTATAGAAATGAAATTTACCTTAATTTCCAACACTCATTTTGGAAATAATTCATATAATGTATTATTCTTGCATGGCACTCACAAATATTTCTACAGAAGACAGAAGCTTAAGGATGGATAGTGGGGAAGAGAGAAAGAGCTGGGAGGAGAGGAGAGAGAGGTCTTGTTAACAGGAAGCATCTCAGTGATTCAACTGGAAAAACTTCTAGAGAAGGCAGTGAAACCAGGAGTAGAGAAACAACCTCCAACTGGGAACAGTCATGGGAAATTGAAAGATAGGAGGACATGCATAATTTAGCCTGGCTGACAAATTAGCATTCATCCCAGTCTATGAATACACTGCTTTAGCCTGACCACAATTAAAGTGTCAGCTTAGCTTTTAATTCAAGGGGCATTACAAAGATCAGAAGGAAAAAATAACAGTTTCTAAAGTCTTTTATTCAGAGTACTGAAAACATCTTGAATTAAATTGAAAGAACAGCTCATTTACTTTCAACTTCTTTTGCCACTTGTTTCCATAGACCAAAAGAAATGCAACATGGAGACTGCTTGGGACATTTTGGGGGACTCTAAGAATTATTGGTACCTCTGATGATGATCATTACTTGGTATAAATTTTTTAAAACATTATTTAGGGCTCCAATTGTAATTTAGCCTGATCAGTGTCAAATATCACTGAACTTAGTTATTAAAAAAAAAAAAGCTTTGAATTTAAGAAATGCTGCCTGAAATTTAATAATTTAGTAACTCAATATAAACAACCTTTTTAAAATTAGAAAACTGGTTCATTGGAAGCTTAAAAATGCAAAAGAAGGCACATCTGGAGATGAAGTTATATGTTAATTTGCTCCCTGATCTCAAATTGCTTTCTCAGGAATGCAAGGATTTGATTTATTGTAGATTGTTTGGACTTCTTTCCAGGCTTTCTTTGTTTTCTCAACCTGGGAGGTCATTCCTAGAGGGGATGAACAATAGTAGTCAGTTAGGGAATCATTATTTTTTCAAATAGGAAACTTCTGAGGTTGTATTTTTATCCCAAATATATGAGAAAGTGTGTGTGTGTGTCTGTGTGTGTGTGTGTATTTTTCTCCTAAATCATACAACAGGATCTCCTGAAGATAGATTTGAGCTTAACAAAAAGGAAGGTTTATTTATTTATTTATTGCAGTTTCTTAAACAAAATCCAATTTCCATTTTTCTAATAAGTTCTCAATACATTAAAAGCACATTATATATGTGTGTATGTATATATATGTGTATATATACACGTATATGTGCATACATATTTATTTACTTATTTTAACACTAACTGTACACCATTTGATCACCTTTCTTAACTCAGTCTATGTGAAGGTCACTGAGGATGTATCAGCTCTTTTTGTAGCCTACAGCACAATAAAGTATACCTGATAATGACCTAAAAAACATATTTGGCTGTGATTGTGAAGGGTCAGAGTATACTTGCCAAAGAGTCACTAAATAGAGTTAATTCTAAAATAAATGTAGAGTCTTCATGGTATTATTATAAAAAGAGCCAGATGAAAAGCGAAAATCAAGCCAATCACCAAAGCATTCCTACATTGTTTCCCAGTCATGTTATTTATCCAATGCATCACCACACACTGATCATTCACAGCGTACACATCAAGGAAAGAGGCATTTTCTCAAGTAAACAAAAATTTTAATGATCATGTAGAAGGTTATTATATGGTTTAGAGGAAAAAATACACACATTTCACCGTACCAAATGAACAACTTATGTTAATAACCAAAGAACAATGTTTAGAGGGAAGATAGAAAAAACTATACTCTGGATCATGGGTTTTCCTTCCTTCAACAGCTTAATTTAATTTCAGTAAGAAATGGGGATGTTGGCCTCTCTCCAAGACATTTTTTATTTACTCCTCCCTGATCTCTAAGAATCCTACCAGCCCCAGACAGAAGAGTTAGCAGGAGGGATTGATATGTTGCTGAGAAAGGAGACCATTTTAATTTTAATTTCTCACTTTTAACACCCCCCCTTCAAAAAACAATTGTGTAATAAGTAAGTATAGATGAAATGCTGTGTCATGGTGCTATGGTTGGCATAATGATTGAGCAAAGGAAAGGTTAAAATATGCTCTCTGTTGTGAGAAGCTTGTACTGTGGGGCCAAGCTTCTGAGGCACTAGGTCACCACTGGTGTGCCATGACAAAGTTACCGGGAGGCTGTGAAACACTGAGCCTCCAGGCACTGGGGCAGTCATTTAGGCTTTGGAAAAGATGAGACCTCAAGCCAATAGCTTCAGCCATAAGCAATCTTATTTTGAGTTCCTTGGAGATTGCTCTATCCCTGGTGGCATTTCCTGGGGTCCTCATGACCTGCTGAATGGCATTGAGGAAGTTCTTTAACAGACATCTATTTCTGAAGGCACCAAGGGTTTATGGGCCGCTGCTGGAAGAATTTTTCATAGATGCTCCTTATTAGGTTGGGGGAGTTTCAATCTTGTCCTAATTTCTTGAGAGTTTATTTATTTATTTTTTTATCATTAATGAACATTAAATTTTGTCAAATGCTTTTCCTACATCTATTTTGATGATCACACAGACTTTCTTACTTGTTAATACGAGGAATTATATGCATTAATTTTCAAAGATTCAATTTGCATTTTCCGGACAAAACCCTTTTGATCATGATATATTATTCTTTTTACATGTTTTTGGACTCTATTTGCTAAAATTTATTTTAGAATTATTGTTTCTATATTCATGAGGGATATTGGTCTATAGCTTTTGTTTCTTGTAATATTATCCTCTGGTTTTGGTGTTAATAGAGAAATGTAGTCCTTAAAAAAATAAGTTGGGAAGTATGCACTCATTTTCAATTTTCTGGAAGAGTTAGAGTACAATTAATGTTATTTCTCTTTTTAATGATTGGTAGAATTATGCAGTGAAGACATTTGGGTCTGAAATTTTCTTTGTGAGAAAATCTTAAAATTTAATTAGGACTACTTTGGTGACTTTTTTCTTAAGTGAGCTTTGGTAAGTTTGGTAGTTTGTGTCTTTAAAGGATTTGACCACTTTATGTAAGTTGTTATATTCATTATTATAAAATTTTCCATATGTATTTCTTATTATCCTTTGAATGTCTATAGGACCTGATATCTACTCTTCTTTTTGATATTGGTCATTTTGTCTATTCTTTTATTTTCCTGATCAGTTTGGCTAGAATTTTATTAATTCAGTTGACTTTCATAAGGATCAAACTTTTGAATTTACTTTCGCTACTGTTTTTCTTTATATTTTCTTTTCTTTTCTTTTTTTTCTTTCTGTCATAAAGAGAACCATGGAATATATTTTATTTTATCTTTATTATTATATATAATTACAGATATACCTTGTTTTGTGTTATGCTTTATTGTGCTTTGCAAGGATTACATTTTTTATAAATTGAAGCTTTGTAGTAATCCTATGTCAAGCAAGCCTACAGGCACCATTTTTCCAAAAGCATGTGCTCACTTTATGTCTCTGTGTCACATTCTTATAATTCTTATCAAATTTTCAAAGTTGTTATTATATCTGTTATGGTGGTCTGTGATCAGTGATCTTTGATATTACCATTGTAATTGTTTTGGGGAATTCGTGCCCCTATAAGACAGTGAACTTAATCTATAAATGTGCATGTTCCATCCAACTGTTCCACTGCCCAGCCCTTCCCCCATCTCTGTCCCTCTCCTTGGGCTTCCCTATTTCCTGAGGGACAACTATATTAAAATTAGGCCAATTAAAAACTCTACAACGGCCTCTAAGCGTTTGAGTGAATGGAAGAGTTTCACATCTCTCACTTTAAATCAAAAGCTAGAAATGATTAAGCTTAGTGAGGAACGCATGTCAAAAGCCAAGATAGGCTGAAAGCTAGTCCTCTTGCACCAATTAGCCAAGTTGTGAATGCACAGGAAAACATCGTGGATGAAATTAAAAGTGCTACTTCAGTGAACATATGAATGATAGGAAAACAAAACAGCCTTACTGTTGATATGGAGAAAGTTTTAGTGGTCTGGATAGAAGATCAAAGTAGCCACAACATTCCATTAAGCCAAAGCCTAATTCAGAACAAAGCCCTAATTCTCCTTGATTCTATAAGGCTAAAATAGGTGTGGAAGCTGCAGAAGAAAAGTTTGGGGTAGCAGAGCTTGGTTCATGAGGCCTAAGGAAAGAAGCCATCTCCATAACATAAAAGTGCAAAGTAAACCAAGAAGTGCTGATGGAGAAGCTGCAGCAAGTTATCTAGCAAAGATCTTCAGTGAAGATGCTACACTAAACAACAGATTTTCAGTGTAGACAAAACAACCTTATATTAGAAGAAGATGCCATCTAGGATTTTCATAGCTGGAGGGGAGAAGTCAATGCCTGGCTTCAAAGATTTAAAGGACAGGCTGATTATCTTGTTAGGGGCTAATGCAGCTGGTGACTTCAAGTTAAAGTCAATACTCACCATTCTGAAAAATCCTAGGACACTTAAGAATATACTCTGCCAATGCTCTATAAATGAAACACTGAAGCCTGGATGACAGTACATCTGTTTACAGCATGGTTTACTCAGTATTTTAAACCCACTGTTGAGACTTAGTGCTCAGAAACAAAAAATTCCTTTCAAAATATTACTGCTCATTGACAATACACCTGGTCACCCCAGAGCTCTGATGGAAATGCAAGGAGATTAATGTTGTCTTCATGTTTGCTAACACAACATCCATTCTGCAGCCTGTGCATCAAGGAGTAATTTAGACTTTCAAGTCTTATTTTAAAAAATACATTTTGTAAGGCTATAGCGGCCATAGATAGTGATTCTTCTGATAGATCTGGGCAAAGTAAACTGAAACCTTCTGATGAAGAGTTATTCTATATGTCATTAAGAACATTCATGATTCATGGTAAGAGGTCAAAATATAAACATTAACAGGAGCTTGGAAGAAGTTGAGTTCAACCTTCATGGATGACTTTGAGGGGTTCAAGACTTCAGTGGAGGAAGTCCCAGCAGACGTGATAGTAATAGCAAGAGAACTACATTTAGAAGTGAAACCTGGAGATGTTACTGAATTGCTACAATCTAATGATCAAAATTGAACAGATAAGGAGTGGATTTTTATGGATGAGCAAAGAAAGTAGTTTCTTGAGATGAAATCTATTCCTGATGAAGATGCTGTGAACATCATTGAAATGACAACAAAGGATTTAGAATATTTCATAAATTTAGTTGATAAAGCAGTAGCAGGGTTTGAGAGGATTGACTCCAATTTTAAAAGAAGTTCTACTGTGGGTAAAATGCTATCAAAAAGCATTGCATGCTATAGAGGAATCTTGATGACAGAAAGAGTCCATTGATAACTTCATTGTTTTAAGAAATTGCCACAGCCACCCTAACCTTCAGTAACTATGACCCTCCTTAGTTAATAGCAATCAACATCAAGACAAAACCCATACACCAGCAAAAAGATTATGACTGGCTGAAAGCTTTGATGATTATTAACATTTTTTTAGCAATAGTGTATGCACATTTTTAGGAATAATACTATTGCACACTTAATAGACTACAGTATTGTGTAAACATATATTTTACATGCACTGAGAAACCAAAAACTCATGTGACTTAGTTTATTGTGATATGCACTTTATTGAGGTGATCTGGAGTTGAACCTTCAATATCTGTGAGGTATGCTTGTATTTATATTTTATCTTTTTTATATTTATTAATTATTCTATATCTTTATCATTACTTGGATTATTATCATTATTATTTCTCTTTTGTTGGATTTAATTTAATCTCCTTTTTAAGGTGGAAGCTAAGATAATTAGTTTGAGGTCTTTCACCTTCTCTAGTATGAATGTTCAATGCTGTAAACTTCTTTCTAAGTACTGCATAAGCAATATCATCTAAATTTTGATAAGCTGTGTTTTCATTTTCATTTCATTCAAAATACTTTCTCATTATCTTTGTGAGTTTTTTTCCTTTGGCCCATGAGTTATTTTGAGGTAGATTACTAAGCTTTTAAATGTTATGGATTTTCCAGATATCACTCTGCTGTTGATTACTAATTTAATTCCATTTGGTTCAGAGAACATACTTGAATTATTTTAAATTCATTGATACCTGTATTATGGCCCAGAAAAATATCTATCTTCAAAAATATTCCATTTTTGCTTAAAAAGAATGATCACTCTGCTGTTTTTTGTTGGGGTCTCTTATAAATATCAAGTTGTTGACATTGTTCAAATCTTCTCTATTCTTATTGATTTTATGCCTACTTGTTCCATCAATTATTGAAAAAGAAGGGCTGAAATATTGGACTGTGATTGTGAATTTATCTAGTCTATCTTTCAGTTCCATCAGGGTTCGTTTCATAAATTTTAAAGCTCTATTGTTATGTGTATAAACATTTAGATTTATTATGAATTTTTGATGAATTAATGCTTTTGTCATCAAAAAATGACCCTCATGTAAATGTTTAAGTGCTTTATAAACACACACACACACACACACACACAGACACGTATGTGTATATGTATAAAAATTAAAAGTTAGTGGGAAAAAACAGTTTTGTGAGAATGTGTTTAGTTTGGTTATGGACATATCTAGTTCTTGGTGTAAGCATTAAATTCTGATCTCAATCTTAGGAGGAAAGAGACCAAGCAGGAGGTATGTTGATTTGGGATTTACTCACATATGCATAAAATGTGAGATCTAAAAAGTGAATGGTGTTACTCAAAGTATATGGAGGGCAGAAGAAGAAAGAAACAAAGATGGGTTTTTCCTAGAGAAAACCAGTCATTAAAAAGCAATCAGAAACATAAATGAAAGTTTGAAAGAGAACAACCAGAGATGAGAAACTAGAATCAGAAGAAAAATACCTTATCAATGGTGGCCACTTAGAATTTCAAGAAAGCAGTATTAAAAGTCCTGCTTATGAATTGTATGTAGTCATTTAAACACAATACATTATAAACATATCATAAAGTATATTATAAACAAAGTTGTGACCATGAATATAAATTCATAGAAAGCTTTAATTTAAAAACTGTATACAAATCTAACTTGTAATATCTTCTTTGTATGTTAATTTGCTTATCAAAATTATTTAATATAAAGGAACCATGCCCTTTTTCCACCAAGCTCCAAATAAATTAAATACCTCTAGATTACCTCCACCTTACTGTAAAAAAATTATCCTGTTCAATGTGTACAATGAGTTAATTGTTTATGAAAAGGTTATTTTTAATAAAGTAACATTGATTTGAAAGTTACAAGTGCTAACTTTTATAAAATAAAATACTGAAATTAAATGTGTATTGAGTGGTACATTTCTATTCCATTATTAATTTAAGGTGTCCACATAAAATGAAACTCAGAAGCTGAACTCTGTATTTCATTTTTAAGACCAATTATCAGCAGAGTCTTAATTTTGGAATAAAAGATGACGGAACAAAGAAAGGTAAAAGAAGGAGAACACAGGAATAGCTGAGTGACCAGCTCAAGTAGCCACAGCTATGCTGACTCATTCAAATGCTTGGCTCCATGTTGAGCACATGACTGTGCACAGTAGACTGTAAAATGTCCCACTGATACTGCTTATTCTTTTCCCTATCTTTTAAATTACAAGTTAAGTAATAGCTAATGCTCTACTTTTAATTTCACAATTTTGTTTTCATACGTACTTCTAATGGTATTTTATATATAATTTGTCATACATTGTTCATATATTTTATTTTTGTCATTAAATTCTGGTTTACAGCATTAGAGATGAAACAACTAAAACCTATCTTGCCTAAGTTATATTGATTAAACTGAACACAGGCACATATATGCACATACTTATTTAAAGTCATCATTACAAGACTGCTTCTCCTTTACAATAGAATTTTGAAATATTTTAATTCAGTAATTACACTACATTCTAAGCACTGAACTAGACTCCAAGGAGACAAATATGGAATGCCATGATTGACCCATAGGCCATCATCAATTCACGGAAAGGTAAGGTATGTAGGGGCTGAGCTAAGGCAGGGACAGAAATGATAGAGAAGAGCACAGAGAAAGAAGCAGGGATTAAGAGTAGTATTACTGGGTCTTGACAACCAAAAGGATGTCCAGGGGGTTGTGGGATTGAGGAAGGGAAAGGAAGGATTCCATAATTGTTTGTATCAGTGAAAAAAAAATTGACATCTTTAATAAAAATAAAAATTAAATATATATAAATTATACATGTGCTTATTTATATATATATATATATATGCTGGAGAAAAGCACTGCTTAGCTCCATGAAGCCCTAAGCAGTTCTTACAGGAATAGAGATTTCAGAAGACTAAGAATAGCATGATGTTTAAAAAGTCAACCACATCTACAGAACTAGGAAAAAACCTCATTTTGTAAGGACAGAGCTAAACATTTCTGTGTAAACTTTGTGAGGCTGTTTCAAGGAGGGCTTCTGTTTGTGTACAGTAGACTCTAACTTCTAGTTAGCACATGAAAACTAAGTGTATTTATTGGAAGACTTTCCAAGGCTTGTAGAAGCACACTGGACTATAGGTTTGAAAATAGGCACACACTAAGGCAGCTTCAGATCAAGACATAGGAAACAGCAGCTATCCTTAGCAGGAGAAGTACAGATAGGATGACTTCACCACTGTTGTGGGACTACTATAAACAAATTACAACTTTCCCTTTGTCTTTGCCTCATTTTCTCCAGATATAAAGTCTTAGGAGGGAACATGTGATTAGCTAAGACTTGATCACATGTCCTGTGCTCTGGTTGCCTCTGTAACAAAAATGGGGAAATTTTTCTTGCCAAGACCAGACCTAATGGAGACTCCCCCAGAGCAGAAGGGAGATAAGATGCTAAACAGATTAAAAGAAAAAGTCTACTACAGACGCTGGCAAAGGCTCTCCAGTTTTCCTCTCCAGCCAATGGTGATCTGACTCCAAATCCTATCTCTCTAGAATTATGACTCCTATGGGTTTAATAAATAACCTCCTACTAGTTTAATCCAAGAGCATCTTCTGTTGCTTTAGACACTCTTGGTAATCATAGCCTACTCTTTCTTTGTGAAAAAACCATCCTTGTCCCTCAAGACATCATTTTTCTCCTGATTCTAGTTTCTCATCTCTGGTTGTTCTCTTTCAGACTTTCATTTATTTCTCTGATTGCTTTTTAATGACTGGTTTTCTCTAGGGAGAAACCATCTTTGTTTCTTTCTTCTTCTGCCCTCCATATACTTTGAGTAACACCATTCACTTTTTAGATCTCACATTTTATACATATGTGAGTAAATCCCAAATCAACATACCTCCTGCTTGGTCTCTTTCCTCCTAAGATTGAGATCAGAATTTAATGCTTACACCAAGAACTAGATATGTCCATAACCAAACCAAATACATTCTCACAAAACTGTTTTTTCCCACTAACTTTTAATTTTTATATGTATATACATATACCCATGGGTATATGTATTATTATTATTAATCAGTTATAAAATTGTCTTCCCTACTTGTTCACCAACAAACTCAAGAAATTCCCCCCAATTCACTGGATGCATTGTCCTCTGGACCATAGTCTTCTATCATGCTAGCTGACATCAGTACCCACATGACCAAACAGTCCAGAATCATGGTCTACCACACTCTACTCACATAGGCATATCTTTGACCATGTCACGAGTATAAAAATGCATTTTCCAAAATCATTCATTCAAATCTCCCATTCTCTGACTGTCCATTCCATCCAACTTTTTGTTCAACTGTTCTTATTTTGTTTTCTGACCACATGAGGAGTTCCTATCCAGTAATTCCTAAACTGTTGACCAACCAACAGCCTTCGCCTCTCTTCACTTTCATATTATATATCAGGTTTAGATTTTAAGCTCCGTTATTTCACAAATCCTCTTACTTTTCTGCTAAATTCCATTGACCATCTTTCTTTTTGGCACATGGCTCAGAAAAACCAGTCCTAGAGCAACCTAACAACCCTCTTTTTCTGTATTAGGCACCATCATAGGAACCAGTCAAAATGATTTCACTAAAATTTATGAACAATAAAATCAAATAAATCTTCAACAAAGCACCCAGTTTTGCACATTATTTCAAACCAGTTCAACTTGGTTCTTTCATCCAGCCTTACTTTCTGTAATCTGTAGTCTTTTAGATTTTCATATTAAAAAATGAAGGAGTTCTTATCATCTGGTTTATATTCTTAGCCCTAAGTTTCATCAATGTTCTAATGATCAGTAATAAAATGGGCAGATATATATGTAAGACAGTTTATAAGCCAAAAATCTCTTCACATATATTGATGATACTATTATTATCATTATTACATTTACTGGTTTGTAGATTGAATGAATGGTAGGGCCATTTACTGAGGCAGAGAACACTAAGACTGAGTTTGGGAGTGGAGATAGGAAATCATAAGCCTTGAATAAATTCTACAAGTGTATTACAGTTCTACTCCTAATATTTAGTGCTCTTTTATCTCTGAAATTCATTCAGCTAATTAACAAAATACCAAAGACTATTTTGACAGATGCCTAGATGTATCAGCAATAGTTGCAGCATAATCCCTGATTAAATTCACCAAGTGTTTTTATCACTCAAAGCAAAAAGATCTTTGACCACAACTTAGATTTGAAATGAACATATTTCATTTTCACTAAGTATCAACGTGATGACTGGTCTATGTTCTAATATGTCTTGACAATTAAAAGGTCGAGTGTTATCTTCTCCCAAGATACATGGAAGTAGAATAGTAATGATGCATACATCCATGACACTTAAATACTATTTCTCTTTGAAAATACTCAAAGTGCTTAACATACATTTATTGTCCTAAGAGCAAGAGTTAACAGAAAGTACTATTGATCACATTTAAAATATAAGGGAATTTAGCCGGGCGCGGTGGCTCACGCCTGTAATCCTAGCACTCTGGGAGGCTGAGGTGGGCGGATCGTTTGAGCTCAGGAGTTCGAGACCAGCCTGAGCAAGAGCGAGACCCCACCTCTACTAAAAATAGAAAGAAATTATATGGACAGCTAAAAATATATATAGAAAAAAAAAAAATTAGCCGGGCATGGTGGTGCATGCCTGTAGTCCCAGCTACTCGGGAGGCTGAGACAGGAGGATCGCTTGAGCTCAGGAGTTTGAGGTTGCTGTGAGCTAGGCTGACGCCACGGCACTCACTCTAGCCTGGGCAACAGAGTGAGACTCTGTCTCAAAAAAAAAAAAAAAAAAAAAAAAAAAATATAAGGGAATTTAAGTACAAAGTATTCACTTGATTTATCCAAAGATACACAAAAAGCAATTGGTGGAACTCAGAAGAGAGCCCAGTTTCCAAGATTCCCAGCCTCTTCTACTGGTAGTTTTTCCAAAGATCAAACTTCGTTTCATTATAATTGTCATTTAAGATGATTACTTAAGCTTTACATACTTTTTTCTTAAATTCATCTTTTATTAAATGCAACTGGAAGAGATATCCTATTCTTGAGTAAGAAATAATTAATACTTTTTCTCTTGACCTGTCACTCCACTCCATAAGAGAAATTCCTGCTTTTAGGCAGTAAAAAAATGATTATTTATTAATAACATGTTACAAAAGTTCAGTCTCCTCTTCATGTTTCCACTGCATTGTCTTTAGATACTTACGAAAATACCCATCAGGTGCTACTTCTACTGAACACAAGGATAAAACACAGCATCTGTACACCAGAGTTTTGAGAATCAGGCAGTCTCTTACCCGCCATTTCCACTAGCTACAAATAGCAAGAAGGTGCTTAACATCAACTCCAAAATATTGTGGCTTATGCCTTTCATATAAGAGGTCCAGGGATAGACAGTGCAATTTTTCTGCTGTATCACTTTAAAAATGGATGCTTCCAGACATTATTTGTTCACTCTACACAAGAAGAGAAAAGTAGGGAAAGCAGGCATCAGCAGACACTGGCAAAACAGTGTCACCTGGATACCCCTAGCTGCAAAGAGACTGGGAATTTGATGCTTAGCTTTTACTTAAGAGGCAGGCAAAGGAGAAGGGGCATGAGAGGAATATTAAATGAGCAAGCCCACTGTTTCTGCTTCACAATCTGTCTTCCACCTCTACCTTATTCGATCTTGCTTAGTCAAATTGTATAGCCAGCCACTGATTCAGAGGGGAAATTAGAAAGCGATGCTTTGGGGAGTATAACCTAGGAAGTTTTCCCAAATTAGTTCTTCTTCTTAAGTATAACCTCCACAAGTTCTCTCTGGCTCCCAGAGTCATAAATTGATTTTTTTCAAAAAATAGGCACCCACAGAAGTTGAAATAATTAATAAAAGAGGTATACAAGTTATATCAAAAAGCCAAGAAAAGCTCTTATAATAGTAGCCAAGATATCTTAGGTTTGAAGTATATTAAGTTGTTGCTTCTGCTGTATTTTTTATACTCTCAACTTTCCTGTTATGTGTGTATTTAATAATAGAGAGGCCTGTAAATAGCAAGGTACCAATCTATCCTCATGAGGATATTTGTATTCACATTTTGAAAATGACTTGCTCCAAAGCAATTTTAAGCAACAAAAACAAAATGGGAGGTATTAATCTGCCAGACCTCAAACTATACTACAAGGCCGTGGTTCTTAAAACAGCCTGGTATTGGCACAAGTGCAGGGACACAGACCAGTGGAACACAACAGAAAATCCAAATATAGAACCATCCTCATATAGTCACCTAATTTTCGACAAAGCGGGAAAGAATATACTCTGGGGACAAGAATCCCTATTCAACAAATGGTGCTGGGAGAATTGGTTAGCCACTTGTAGAAGACTGAAACAGGACCCACAGCTTTCACCTCTCACAAAAATCAAATCACGGTGGATAACAGACTTAAACCTTAGGCGTGATACAATCAGAATTCTAGAAGAAAATGTAGGAAAGACTCTTACAGACATTGGCCTAGGCAAAGAATTTATGAAGAAGACCCCCAAGGCAATCACAGCAGCAACAAAAATAAATGAATGGGACATGATTAAATTAAAAAGCTTCTGCACAGCCAAAGAAACAGTCCAGAGAATAAACAGACCACCTACAGAATGGGAAAAAATTTTTGCATACTACACATCAGATAAAGGACTGATAACAAGAATCTATTTAGAACTCAGGAAAATCAGCAAGAAAAAATCAAGCAACCCTATCAAAAAGTGGGCAAAGGACATGAATAGAAATTTTTCAAAAGAAGATATAAAAATGGCTAACAAACATATGAAAAAGTGTTCAACATCTCTAATCATCAGGGAAATGCAAATCAAAACCACAATGAGATATCACTTAACCCCAGTGAGAATGGCCTTTATCAAAAAAACCCAAAACAACACATGTTGGCGTGGGTGTGGAGAGACAGGAACACTAATACACTGCTGGTGGGACTGCAAACTAGTGCAACCTCTGTGGAAAGCATTATGGAGGTATCTTAAACAGATTCAAGTAGACCTGCCATTTGACCCAGCAATCCCATTACTGGGCATATACCCAAAGGAAAAAAGGTCATTCTGTAACAAAGGCACGTGTACCCAAATGTTTATAGCAGCACAATTCACAATAGCAAAGATGTGGAAACAACCCAAATGCCCATCAATACATGATTGGATTAGTAAACTGTGGTATATGTATACCATGGAATACTACTCAGCTATAAGGAATGATGAAGATACAACATCTCTATGGTTCTCCTGGAGAGAGTTGGAACCCATTATATTAAGTGAAGTATCCCAAGAATGGAAAAACAAGCATCACATGTACTCACCAGAAAATTGGTTTCCTTGATCATCACCTAAATACAAATCTGGAAACGACACCAATTGGACATCAGACTGAGGTGGGGGGTGGGGGAGGGGATGGGGGTATGCCTACACAATGAGTGCATTGCGCACCGTTTGGGGAGTGGTAACACTTGAAGGTGCTGACTCGGGAAAGGGGGGGTGGGGAAAAAATATGAAACTATTGTTTTTAACTTGCACTGTTCACTTAATAATTTATCATGAATATTTCCCATATTATTTCATATCATTGTACAAGAAATAATGTATACATTATGAGGACATACTGTATCTAACAAGATATACTGTTAGACTCTTTGATTCTGTAAAATTAAATAAAAAAAAAAAAAAAAAAGAAAAGAAAATGACTTGCTCCTTTTTTTTTTTTTTCAGTCAGGACTTCCCTGCCTCTAGGAAAAAGACTAAAGTCAAAACTACCTGGCATGCTCAGAATAATACAGAACAAAATTTGTGGCATTTGCTACATGACCTTGAGCAAGACACTAAATTTTTCTGAACCATGTTTGTACCATCTAAAAACAGATCTTTATAAATATACCAGAAGGAGGCTATGAATGTCAAAGAACATTTGTCACTGTACATGCAAGAAGTTATTAGCAATGCATGATTTCATTCCCAGAGAATACTTTGGGAAACAGTGAAAAGTTCTGAGTGCGTGAGAAGGGAAGGCCACTTGCAAATGAGATTGCTCATTCTCCCTGAGCTAGCATCTGCCAAAGATGATGATGATATTGATAATTATAGTGAAAATTGCCATTAATTATCAATTCTTATTATTGACAATATTTGTCTATTATTATTATCACAGTTAACATAATTTCTGGGGGTTTCTAAGTGTCAGGTACTTTGCTAAGAACATTACATCCTTTGCTCCTCCAAAAAGACCCACATTACAGATGGAGAAATTAAGATTTGTATGATCAAATAATGAGCTTAAGATTTTGCTACTAATAAGTGGTGAATTTAAACCTGAATTTAAGCCTACATTTTTTTTTTGGATGGAGCATATTGCTACAGCCTCGGAAAGCATTATCAGTGAATGAATGAATGAATAACCGAATGTCTTATTATCAGAATCAGTACACATAATTATAGGAGGGCTTTCTTTGGGTTTTCTGGAAAATCATAATACAGTCTTTCCCAATGAAAATTATTCACATACTGAATCATAGGAATATAAGCCTTTATAGAATATTTCTCATCTTTGGAAATAGGTATTTTAAAAAGATCTCAGAAACAATCCTTATAGTATTAATGTTTATGACCAATATAATGCTGTATTAGGTGTTTTAGGAAATAACAAAATATTTAGACTACCATAAAAAATCAAGCAAGATACGAAACTATTTATACAGAATAAGCCCAAACATGTAAAATATGTGAATATGTGCTCAGAAAAATAAAAGTTAGAAGGGACTTGCCCAAGACCAGGAAAGCCAGTTGGAGATGTGGCAGAAAGACCTCTCAGACTAGGAACATCAACAAAGGCAGAGAATGAGCAGATACTGAGTGTACTGGAGGAAAGGAGAACACGCTGTTTTGTGTGCCCAGAGGCCTGTAAGCCTGTAAGTAAAAATAAGGTTTGAAATGCTGCTTGTAGTCAGATGATGGAGTTATGTAAATGCCAGACAAAGAACACCAAATTTTACTGTAAGAAATTTTGGAGGAGGTTGGAGAGAGGATGGTGATAGAAATTCTGGTTAAATTGAATTTCAAGACATTCAAGAGGAGACATCAAATGTCAATTGCAAAGGTGTATTTTAAACTCAATTGAGAAACTTGGACTGAATAAAGAAATGTGTGTGCCATCTGTGTATCAGGGGATATACCCTCAGGGAGGCAGATTGGAGTAAGAAGAGTGGAAGCCCAGAGCTGAGGCTTTTGGTGCCACAACAGCTAATGGTTGAGTGGAGATAGGGTGGAAGGATACCAATCATGAAGCTGTTTAATAATGCGGGCAGGTGCCAATGAAGATCTGATCTGGCAAGAGGACAGTGGAACTGGAAATAGAGGGAAGAATAAAAAGACACTTCTGTGATTATTTACTTCTTAAAATACAGAGGAAACCGACCGGTATATAAGTGACTGGTTTGTGTCTATGCCAGTAATTCCCAAAGTCTGCTGCCCATCACCATCACCTGGGGATGCTTTTATTAATGCAAATGCCCACCCTTCACGTTTCCCCGATCTTGTTCCCCAAAATCAAATTTAATAGGTTTGTGAAGAGATCAAGGAGCGGGTAACTACAAAGCTCTATAGTTGATATTAATGAGCATCCAGACATGAGAACTGCTGGTCCAGGTGACCCATTTCAACCCCATTCCAGCTCAGTGACCTAAGTTACATTAACTGAAGTTGAAGATATTCAAAATCTTACTTTCCTTATCCAATCAGCAAATGAAAATGGTCAACGTATGAGTGCTGCTCAAAGGCGCTCAAGATTGATCCATTAAAGTTGCTTTATAAATTTAAAACCAAAGTCTTGTATGGATAATTGATCTTCCTTAGTACATTCCTGTGTGAGAATGTGGTAACATTGGATAATTTTTTTTTTTATTTCAGAGTATTACAGGAGTACAAACGTTTTGGTTACATGAATTGCTTTTGTGCCATTTGAGCCAAAGTTATAAAT
Source organism: Eulemur rufifrons (assembly GCF_041146395.1). NCBI lineage: Eukaryota > Metazoa > Chordata > Mammalia > Primates > Lemuridae > Eulemur > Eulemur rufifrons. The sequence continues at coordinate 65,494,952 of NC_090997.1, read as the reverse complement.
GTGCCCATCACCAAGATAGCGTAAATTGCACCCACTCAGTGTGAATTTTCTGACAACAGAAGTTGGAACGGGCCAAGGAGAAATCAGCTGATCAGGTAGTATCACAGATGTGATGTGCAATCTGAAGAAAAATGTGCCACCGTTATGGGGAGGAGAGGACCACAGAAAATGTGTTGCTTGAAATGAGAAAGTATAAGACAGCCTACAAAACTTTCTACTCATAGAATTTTCATCAGAGAGAGCTATATCAACAGCAAAACACAATAAAGTAAAGGTTAATATGCACAAAGCTGTACATTGTAGCATTATCTTCGATAATGAGAAAGTAGAAACAACTTCATGTCCAATGTTGGACAAATAGTTAAATAAATTAAAATACCATCAACTTACTGGCTGGCTTTATGTATATATGTGTGTGTGTGTATAAAATAAGAAATGTGAGAAACACTAAAAATGATAACCAATAAAATTATTTGTGAGATAATAGGACAGTGAAATAAAAAGCAGAAAACGAAATAGGATTATGGCAATTTTGTGTAACAACAGTGTAGCTAGTAGAGATTAGAGCTGGGAAGGTTGGTGTGGGAGTATAGATAATATCTTCTATATTAATAAAAAAAGTTCAACTGCATATAGCAAGAAAAAATATAATAGTGGCTTTAACAAGCCAAACACTAATTTCCCTTTTATATAAAATAATCCCTAAGGAAAACAGTCTAGAGCTGGTAAACTGCCTTCATAGTATAATCGAGAACCTGGTTTCCTCTCTTTCTGCTGCATCATCCCCAGAACATACCTTCCATTCTTAAGGTCAACTCCTGGCCCAAGATTATATCTAGAGCCCTAATTATTCTATGTTCCACTAAGGAAAAGAAAGGGAGGGAGAGGATAGCACAGCATCTCTTTTAATAAACATCTGAGAAGTCCCAAGAAATACTTCCACTTATATTTTATTAGCTATAATTTTGTTACATGACCATACCTAGCTACCAATGAGGCTAGAAAATATAGCTTCCAGCAAGGCACATGGCCTCCCCAAGTCATTTCAGAGTTATATTGCTGAGCAAGAAGGAGTAAATGGTAGTTGGAGTACACAAATTTATCATACCCTCCCACTAAGAGCATTCTAGTCATTTTGCATAAATTAGCTTCCTAACTCTCATAGAAAGTTCCAATCTATCACTAATCATGAAAGGTTTATGGAAACTGGGATACCATTTCCAGCCATATCCCTTGAGGTGTCCTGGAGGAAAGAACTTGAACTCAGCTCACTTTTTGTGTTCAGACATCTATACATTTGTTTCCTGGGTACCAAAAGGAAAAGAGTCTAGAAAACAGATCACAGTGGACAAAAGTAATTGAGCACTGCTGGGACTGATTTCAGGAACAGGGAAAAACTGTGTGCACACTGTGTATCCTGGCACCCATGTCCCCACTGTGGCCCCGAGTGTCTCTGCAAACTCTGGTAGGGAGAAAGCTAGGAGGGCAGAGAATGATCTGTGTGATTATTGGCTCAAACACCTTCGATGTAGAAGACCTGGGCCCGGTGGGCAATGTGTCAATGCCCACCAATCTCCCTCCATCCTTAACACTTTAGTACCCACAGACCTGACCTTTAACTGTCAGAAATTGCACTTCTTGGCCTGAGGATATTCTCTTGCCTCCAGCATGTGGCAGTCAGAAAAGCCAGGGAATTAATGCCTCCTGGGAGCCTCTAGTCCCTGACTGGCGTTCCTGTATAAATATGTCAGCTTCCTCCCTCTGAAATATCTCTAATGCTGTGCTAGTCTCTGTCTTCCAGAGTCTCCCAAAGGCATTTAGCTCAGGTTGCCCATGGTGTCTGCTGACTTGAGAGCGTGCCCTATGTGGGCTGTCTTTCTTTCCAGTCTCGTTTTTTCTATTCCTTACTGATGACCATGGGCTGAATATTTGTGCCTCCTCAAATTCATATGTTGAAACTCTACCTTCCAAATGATGGTATTTGAAGGTGGGGCTTTTGGGAGGTAATTATGATTAGATGAGGTCATAAGAATGGAGCCCTCATGAATGAGATGAGAGCTCTTCTGTGTGGGCAAAGAGAGTTTGCTTCTGGCTGTGGTCCACCATTGAGGAGACAACAAGAAGACAGTTGTCTATGAACCAGGAGTCAGCCCCTCACCAGATACCAAATCTGTCAACTTTTCAATCTTGGACTTCCCAACCTCCAGAACTATAAGAAATAAATTTCTGTTGTTTATAAGCCATTCAGTCTACAATATTTTTGTCATAGCAGGCCAAACAGATTAAAACACCAATACTTCCTTTAACTTCCAAGTAAATTACTTTTATTCAAATCTTTGATTCAGGGTCTGCTTATGGGAAACTCAAACTAAGGCACGTTGTTTTGAGGTGCTGAGATAGTGCTTTGGGACCAGAGTGTGAAGAGAGCACTGGACATCCCAGTGCAGAGGCCAGTAGCAGTTTTCATGTGACAGAACTACTGCAATCAACAGTGGGGAAGCCCAGACGATAGATCCCACGGAGGACAGAGCCTCAGGCAGATACTTCAAATATACATTTAAATCCCACCCCTGCCTCTTCCACCCATAAGCACACACACATGAAGACATACCACAATCCCAATGACTTCTAGAAGGAAGAATTGGGAAATGAAAGAGCAAGGAAAGATTGGATTTTTGTTAACCCAGTGAATGCTGGGTTTTTGTGGTATCTCAACAAATGTGATACACTTTTTTTCTCATGGTTAAGACCTGAAAAATTCATATATATGCACATGGTCAAAGATTGACATAACAATATGACCAAATTAACAGTTTTGTTATGATAATTTCTTTCTTTATTCAAAATTTTCTTGATCATAAAATCCAACCTAAAGATAACTACTCTCACAATTCTGTACATAGTATGAGGAAATACAATGTCTGCTATTTACATTTGAGAAATGACAGCAACTTCATGGAATCTGAAGGGCAACTTACGTCTGAGTTGAGCAGACATAACCACTCTGTGCATTGAGTGAATGTCTTCCTCCCTTGCTTAGGCACTTGTACATCCTCCAGTGTGAAATGAGCTCCAGCAGTTACAAACACCCAAGTCAGAGCTCTCACACCTGAGGGACGAGGGTCTGTGTTTCTTAGACAGTGACCTCCTACAGGGCTGGCTTCATGAACATGAAATCTGGGACCTGCAAATTATGTAAATAGTCCTGAACTCCCATGGAAGACTATGAAAGCTCCAGGTCATGATGCTTTACACCATCTACAATACACAGTTGTGTATTGGAGGGACGAAGCCCAAGAAAGAGCCCAGCTGAAGTTAGTAGGAAGGAAGTTAGAGCAAAGCAAAAAGTGTAGCTCTAAAATGATGTGGACACCCTGACACTTTCCATACAGGACCTCCCACATTCCTCTGCCTCAGTGTGCAAAAGGCTCTGTAACTGGACAGCATGCAGGGTGTCATTATTTAAGAGGTAATAGGGGGTAAACTATCAGCAAAATCCACAAGAAACCAAGGTATATGCTCATTATATAGATTCCCAGGAACACTTGCATTAAGTAAAATACAAATGAGTTTTAGTTACAGCAACCCATTTTTCAGAAATTATGTTCTCTTCCAGTCTGACCTACTCTTTCTGGTGAAAGGAATGTTGTATTGGTTTCATACCAGATGCTTTATTCATCATACATTTGTTTCAGTCTCCCTATGCTGGACAGAACTAAAAAGTCTTATGAGGATGGATCAAGGATCCATTCATTCATTCATTCATTCATCCATTCATTCGTATGTCAACAAAACCTTGTTGAATGCTCTACTAGGTGTTCAGCCATATTTCTAGAATGAAAATTTGACCTTTGTAAGGATTTTGGTAAAGTGAATCAGAATATGATTTGGAACTAGATAAAATTTTTAAAATAATATCTGCCACAAGGTTTTAAAATAATTTATTACCTTACTAGTTATCAGGCAAAAAAACATTGCAGAGGCTCTTGACATTTACTATTAAACAACATGGACTAACCAGGGATGATCATGCAAGTGCTTGTGGCTTTGATTTCAAGGGCTTCATGATTCTTTCACAGGTGGTTAAAACTAATGATTTAGCTCATGATGGAAAAGTATTTAATTGCTTATGTGCATTAGTCATGAAATCTTAATTTCTGTGTAGACATAATTTTACCTTAGGTCACTACACTTAAAACACTAAAAAATAAAGATAAAATTAACCTGTTTAACTGAAAATAAACAAGTTATTTTTTTCAAATGTAGATTCACTGGTTAAATGCATCATAGAATATTTGTAATTCTCATACAGGCAATTATTGGTGGGTCTTCATTATTGGCAAACTAAGAGGAATTTATGCTACTGGAATTCTTTCTACACATTTGTGTATACTTCTAATGTTGAAAATAGATGTAACAGTAAAATGTTTGTTTTATTAAAAAATAAAATAAACATACAGTTCTAAATGTTTATTTTAACTTATATTCCCATGCTAATTTCCCCAAACAAATTGTGTTCTCATGAGAATCTTATTTGAGATTGTTTTGAAGTGTTTGGGATCTAAATACAAGCAAAACATGTGTTATCCATTGACATCTAGAGATCTCCAAAAACTATAGCATGACAGGAGTCAAGAAAACAACCCTGACTGAAGAAGATCCAGCCTAATTTCACTACAGCACTGGATGTAAAAGTGGCCTTGGGAAGTTGCCTCACATTTCATAGTCTCAGTTTCTTCACCTATGAATCGGAATAATCGTATCTACTGTAAATATTATGTTTTGGTATTCATGAATACTGTTTAGAGAACTAATTTTATCAGTAACCCCTGATATTAGTAATGGAAAAGAAAGTATACATGAAATCCAATTGTGAGAATAAAATCAAATAAACAGTAGTGGTTAATAAACCACTGTATACAGCAGTCCCCCCTTACCTGCAGGGGATACATTCCAAGACTCCCCAGTGGATGCCTGAAATTGAGGGTAGTACTGAACCCTATATATACCATGTTTAACTTATAAATTAGGCACAGTAAGAGATTAGCAACAATAGTAAAATAGAATAATTATAACAATATATTATAATAAAAGTTACGGGAATGTGGTCTTTCCCTCTCAAAACATCTTATTTTATTGTACTCACCCTTCTTGTGATGATGCGAGATGACAAAATGCCTACGTGATGAGATGAAGTGAGGTGAATGATGTAGACACTGTGAAATAGCATTAGGCTACCACTGACCTTCTGACGACACAGCAGGAGGATCATCTGCTTCGGGTGATCCTGAATCATCCAGCCATGATGATGTTATGCTTGGATATTAGGAGCAGGCAATGTTGATGGCTAATGGGCAGGATGTGTCTACGGCATGGATATGCAGGACAAAAGGATGATTCACATCCTGGGCGGGAGAGAGTGAAATGGGGCAAGATATATATCAACCATCATGATACTCAGAACCACATGCACTTTTAAACTTATGAACTGTTTATTTCTGGAATTTTTCACTATTAAGTGAAAAATTTTTGGACTGAGGTTGATGGAGGGTAACTGAAACTATGGAAAGCAAAACTGTGGATACGGGAGAACTACTTATTATACTCATGTAATTAGGTTTTATTACATTTTAAAAAGAAAACTAGAAGTATTTTCAGAGTCCAGACTGATGTATGTATGTGTGCATTTCATCACAATGTTATTTCTGAGATATTTGTAATAAAAGACACAGAGGTCTCCTGGTACAGGAATGGGAACAACCATGTCTCATGGGTCTCTCTTAATTTATTTTCTGCCATTGGTGTTACATTTTTTAAAAGGTGGCCTTTCTGTAAGAAGAGATTCAAATTCATCCATCTGGGATGCAGTATAAGGCATGACCAGGGGCTGAATTAATATTAAGCTAGTTTGAATACTCAAGATTAACATTTGTCTCAGAAATGTTTATTGAAATGTAGCTTGGAAACTAATCCTCCCAGAACCAGAGATCCTTGTGTAAAACATCTTTTCCCACCAGGTGTTTCCAAATCATCACAGGGGAAAAAGGAAGTTGAACAATTTCTTTAATCTCCCAACCCCCCAAAACATTATTTGCCTCTATGCAGTATAGATGATTAAATGGTCAGGATGCTCAGAGTAAATTAATTTCCAAACTATCCCCACTTCTGCATATTTTGGAAAATAATGATATTCAAAGAGATTGAGTACTAATGCAGTAATTCAATTCAGGCCTGTCTTAAGATCTATGCAATGATAATATTTTGATAGTGTTTTCTGGAATAATTCAGGGAGGATTTGATCAGAGACCTTTCAATCATTCTTCCTTATTATTATACTTTTCCTAATACCATGGAAAGTAGGTTACAGTAAAATAGATATCATAAGATAATATATTTACTTCAAATCTATGCCCTCCCCCTACAATTTTTAAATCACTGTAGTATTTTAAATAAACAAAGATTCATTGCTTCCTCATTGCACATTGCTCAAATCAAATTGTCAGAAAATTAGTCTATTAATTCCTTAAAATGAGGACTGCTCCTCCTGTTTTGTACAACATTATATAAACTCAAAAATTATAATATTTGGGTTAGACTATTCTATATCAAAAATGAGAACAGGGTATATTTCAGGTAACCTGAAATAATATTCAGACAACTCATTTTCAACCCTTTCTATTAGTAACTTCTGATATTGATGGTAAGAAACAAAGTATGCAGCACTTATGAAACCATCTTTGAAAGAAATTATTGTAATATCTAATTAAAAAAATAATTTATTATAATTATACCAAAACATACTTTAGAAAGAACAATATGAACACTGCCAAGAGATCTGAATAAAATGTAAATAAGAATCACCAATGCAAGTGAAGCATGGAATAATTAGAAATACATAAAGCAAACATATAAAGCAAATATTTGGATATCAAAAATGTCCACAATTTAATCTTTTTATTTCAATACAAATATTTGGCATGATTTAGATTAACCATTTTATACTAAGTGAGTCTTAACAGTTTATACTTAGGTATTTGGCACCACAATATTAAAAAACTTTTAGGGCAAAATACTAGCTCAATTTTAGAATCAAATTATTTTTGAAACTGTAGAACTTAAAACAAAAGTCCCTTTGGAAGCAGAAAAAACAATACTACTAAATTCTGCTTTTGGGTTATAGTTCATGATAGAAAACATGTGGAAAAACTGGAACAAAAAAATCAAAATATCCTTATTTCTTCTATTCAAATTTGATTTTTTTTTTAAGTTTTATTTTTATCTGGCTCCTAGCACCATGTAATCATAGCTTGGAATAAATGTCACATAGAAAAATCCCCAATAAGTTTTTACCACTTTCTTTCTTGTGTATATATGCATTAATCAATATCTCATTATCAAATAATAACCTAATAAGCAAATGTAAGGTTACTGAAAACTTTGTTATTTTTTAAGTTTATTATTATTGACCAAACCTGAAAAATAAAATCCAGATGGTAGAACAAAAAAATGTTATCTTTTATAGTCTACAATATTCAAATCAGTAATTCATTATCAGCCTAACTCATACATGCATATTAGCCAGTTTCAATTAGAAGCACAATAGTTTTGTTTTCAATTTTATTGCAAAACCCATTATGGATTTTCAAGAGGTACTTCCCTACATAACTACCTATCTACAGGTAATTGTGAATATGTGAATATGTTAGTTGCTTTGCTGTTTTTTGCTTTCTTTTTTAGTCATGATTTATCTTTCTATTCTCCTACTTTCTGTATCATAAGAAAAAAAAAAAACACGCTTGCCATAAATCAGGAAGTTCAAAGTAAAGTTCCAGAATCAAGTTTGCAGTCTGTTTTTCAGGACCAACAATACTTGGAAGTGAGGAATGTTAGCATTGTAGGTTCTTAGGAAATTCTCTCAGATCCCTGCTCCCAGTTTAGAACTGAGTCAACACCCAGAGTCAGGAAGGGACTTAGGTATGTGGTAGAAGGTGTGAGGAGCAGATACCCACCAGGTGACTTTGCTAGAGCCACTCATCTCTTCCTTTCAATCCCCTTCATGAAGTAAAATCCTCACACCTTCTGCCACTTCTGGAAGTTTTTGAGTAAATGTGTTAAGCTAAGAATGTGGCTACTTCTTCTTCCTACCTCTTGTATCCCTCCTGTTCTCCTTTGTCCTACTCTCACTGCCACCACCATATAAAAATTGGTCTGGACTAGCTCTGAAGGAGGCAGAGGTATATTTATTAAGGTTCCACAAAAATTAAATTAGTTATGTTGTTGACATAGTCTCAAGCCCTCACTCACAATCTGGGTGGAAAATATACATTCCATGTCAACAAGCCCAGCATCCCTAGTGAGCAACAACGCTCAGAAAAAGTGTGTCAGGGTTTAGATCAAAGAGCTGCAAATCATGGATTTGAGAAGTTAATGGAGCTACGTGTTTCACTACGCTGTTTGGAAAGATCCTCCTGCAGTGTTTCATGTCACTAATCTGGGTTTACATGTAGCATGACACAAGCAAATGTAAAATCTTCATATGATTTAATAAGATTTTAGGTATTTTCCCCCAGGGAGGCAACAACAAAACTTACATTTATTTATTTTTTAGCTGCCCCCTCCAACACATATACAACACCCTGATCTCAGATGTGGCATTCATTAAATAAAAGTAATGTCAGTTGGCTCAATCCATTTCAGCTATTCTTTACGAGTCATGAGAAGCAGAAGCACATATGCTGTTACAACAGTGGATTAAGGGACAGTGTAGTGTCTGGTGTCTTCTGACTTTATGTCATCAAGTCATTCATCTAAAAAAAACATGAATTAGCTTGGAAATCAAGACTTTTCAGCAACCTCTGTGGATTTCATTGTGCTTCATCAGGTTCAAGTTTCCTATGAAAGTATATAACAAGAACTGCATTTTACATAATGTTTAATAGTCAATTGATTATTGTTTCTCTCTTGAGGGATAATTGCTGTCTCACAGGTCATTTTATAGTTTGTATAATCCAAATATATCCTTCTCTTTGGTGGTGCTTTTTCCTATAGTCATCTGCTTCTCTTTAAAATGGAATTTATCTGTACTTTTGCCTAACTTCCTTGGTGAAAGACCTCTTTTGGTTTTCTGTATCTATGTCCAGATACTGAATAAATGGGTGCTGGATATATACCTTACAACACAATTTAAATCATTTTTTGTTAAGGCCAATTCTTTAAAATATTGAAGTAGTTAAAGCAATTAAACAATGTTAGCTGATACCCATGTCTCAGCATCTTGGTTTTCAGATGATAAGATAAAGCTTACCTGTTTGAGCTATTGCCTTTGCAAAACTCTAAAACCATCTGATATTCATTTTAACAGTGCATAAATCATAGCAACATACATAAATCAAAGCAATGTTTTTAATTTAAGACTTCAAGAGCCAAGAGAGATAAGCTGATCTTAAAAGATTCAAATAAATGAGGTTAACAGATGTCAGAGACTTTGTATTTCAGGTTTTTTTCTCTGTAAGAATGTTAATTTTTCTGATTGGTCTTAAAGCCCCAAGAAAGCCAAAGCTGCATGCCATACCTTGTCATATTCAGTGTCCCGGTCACCTAGAATTAAAGCAAAGAAGCAGAGTTAAAATGAGAGCAATACAGGCTGAATGAGTGATGAGAAACATTACATTTCAATGCCCCATTTAAAATGCCCAAGAATATAGACCTACTTCACTTGGGTTTCCTTCAAGAACGATTTAATCAGTTGCTTTAGAAAACAAAGTATAAACACACTACTTTCAAATTGCTTGCATGTGTTATAATGTATCAAAGATGCACTAGTATTTTACTTGAGATGGCAATAATAGTGTGTTGGGAAAAAAACACTGGAATATAAATCAGGAGATGTAGGTTCTTATATTTGCTCTTTTACTACATTAACCATATCCCTCAGATAAGTCAGTTAACATCTCTTTTTTTATTTCCTTAGCTCTTAAATTAGGACAATAACATTTCTTTTAAACGATTAGGATGGATGCTGTGAGAATCAAAGAAGTCTTTGAAAAAGTTTAGAGAAAGTAAAATTTATGTAATAAATATGATTTTTAATCTGAAATCCATTTTGGCAAAGAGGATAAATACTGGACATATAGAATTTTAGGCACTCATGGGGACAGCCAGATGGTTATGTAGCCTGGAACTCAGGAGAGAAGTCTGAATGAAATAGAGGTTCTCAGGTCCTCAATGAAGCTGCAGTCATCAGAGTGGGTGCAATGATCCAAGGAGAGTGAGCAGTGCCCTGCCTAGTATATTTGTCATGCACAGAAGTCAGTTTTTTAAACTTTTTATTTTAAAATAATTATATATTCTCAGGAAATTGGCAAGATAGTACAGAGAGGTCCTATATACCCATCACCCAGTTTCTCCCAATGGTTATATTGCATAACTGTAGTACAAATCAAAACCAGGCCATTGACATATGTACAAGAAATGTGGAGAAAGGAAATTCCAGAGCACATAAACAGGTAGAAAACCATACCATGCTCATGTATCGGAAGAATCAACATTGTTAAAATGTCTATACTACCCAAAGTGATCTACAGATTAATGCAATCCCCATTAAATTACCAACATCATTTTTCAGAGATATAGAAAAAATAATTTTACACTTTGTATGGAACCAGAGAAGACCCCGTTTAGCAAAAGCAATTTTAAGCAATAAGAACAAAATGGGAGGTATTAATTTACCAGACTTCAAACTATACTACAAGGCTGTGGTTATTAAATCAGCTTGGTATTGGCACAAGAACAGGAACACAGACCAGTGGAACAGAACTGAGAATCCAGATGTAAAACCATCCTCATATAGCCATCTAATCTTTGACAAAGCAGACAAAAACATACAATGGGGAAAGGATGCCTTATTCAATAAGTGGTGCTGGGAAAACTGGATAGCTACTTGTAGAAGACTGAAACAAGACCGACACCTTTCACCTCTCACAAAAATCAAACCACGGTGGATAACAGACTTAAACCTAAGGTGTGAACTATTAGAATTATAGAAGAAAATGTGGGAAAAACTTTTATAGACATTGGCCTAGGCAAAGAATTTATGAAGAAGTCCCCAAAGGCAATCACAGCAACAACAAAAATAAATAAATGGGACCTGATTAAATTAAAAAGCTTCTGCACAGCCAAAGAAATGGTCAGGAGAGCAAACATACAACCTACAGAATAGGAAAAAATTTTCACATGCTACACATCCAATAAAGGGCTGATAACTAGAATCTATTTAAAACTCAGGAAAATCAGCAAGAAAAAAATCAAACAACCCTATCAAAAAGTGGGCAACGGACATGAATAGAAATTTTTCAAATGAAGACAGAAGTATGGCCAACAAACACATGAAAAAAATGCTCAACATCTCTAATCATCAGGGAAATTCAAATCAAAACCACAATGAGATTATCACTTATCTCCAGTGAGAATGGCCTTTATCAAAAAGTCCCAAAATAATAAATGTTGGTGTGGATGTAGAGAGACAGGAACACTCATACACTGCTGGTGGGACTGCAAACTAGTGCAACCTCTGTGGAAAGCAATATGGAGATACCTTAAACAGATACAAATAGACCTACCATTTGATCCAGCAATCCCATTATTGGGCATCTACACAAAAGAACAAAAGACATTCTATAAAAAGACATCTGCACTTGAATGTTTATGGCAGCACAATTCATAATTGCAAAGATGTGGAAACAACCCAAGTGCCCATCAATATATGAGTGGATTAATAAAATTTGCTATATGTATACCATGGAGTACTACTCAACTATAAGAAATAATGGTGATATAGCACCTCTTGTATTTTCCTGGATAGAGCTGGAACATATTCTACTAAGTGAAGTATCCCAAGAATGGAAAAATAAGCACCACATGTACACACCATCAGATTGGTTTCACTGCTCATCACCTAAGAGCACATTTAGGAATAACATTAATCAGGTGTCAGGCAGATGTGGGGGGATGGGTGTATACATAAATAACGAGTGCAATGCGCACCATCTGGGAGATGGACACGCTTGAAGCTCTGATTCGGGGGGTGGGGGGAAGGGCAATATATGTAACCTAAACTTTTGTACCCCCATAATATGCTGAAATTAAAAAAATGTAAAACCATAAAAAAAAAAAAAAAAAAGAAATGTGCATAGTTCTAGATCACTTTATCACACCTGGAGATTTGTGTAACCACCATCACTATCAAGACAGAAAACTATCCCATCACCATGAGGATTTTCCTTGTGCTTCTGCTTGAGAGCTCTGTAGTCATACCTGCCATCACTTTTTTCAGTATGTTAATCAGCCAGTGAGCATTTACTTCTTGCGGAATGGAGGTGAGCCTAGCACAAACGCTGATGTTCTTTCTAAGAGATGAAACTAATGGTTCATTGTGAGGTCTATCAGGAGTCTCTGAAGTGAGGCTCCAAATTCAGAAATTTGAAGAGAAAGAACTTCAAAGCGAAAAATTCAGGTTAATATTAAAAGGAAGAGAGAAAGAAAGAAGAATTAAAGCTCTCTCTCTTTCTCTTTCTTTTCTCTCTCAATCTTTCTCATTCTTTCTCCCTCTCTCACACACACACACACATACACATTCATGCATTCACTAAAACCACAAGTTATAAATAATTTCTCCTTTTAACAATTCTCAGGAGAGGCTGAGCACAGGAACATTCAATTAAATCATATACACTCTTTCATAAGGCCTGATATCACTAATCTGAATAAAAATTATTAATTATTTCCCTTAAGTTGTCCAAATCTTATGACTTTCAGTCATCAAGATGAAAAAAAAAAAAAAAAAAAAAAAAAACATTGGGCAAATTTATCTGAACTTCCTGCCTTTGCACAAAGATTATACTTCATTTCCCTGATTCTACTCCTTCATTCTGTATAGACTATTCTTCAAAAATCAGCCAGAGTTATCATATAAAAATGTAAATCAGACTACAATACTTCAGTTTCAAAACTCTTCAGTGGCTCCCCATTGTGCTTGAAATAAAATCCATGTGCCCAGATCTCCCTTCAGGAAGGAAGGATTTATCTTACCTGCAGCTAGGAATGCTGTCAAGTCAGCCCTCAGGTATTAGCCTTCCTGGTTGAAGAAAATTGCTTCTCCCAAAGTCATGCTTCCCCTCAGAAGCAGCCCTTCTCCAGTGAGTGATCAACATTGCAGTATGACTCAGGACGAGTGTAAAGGGCCATCCCAGCTCCAGAGCTCCCTTGGAGTTGGCTGACACCTTTGTTGGACTAAAGTGCAGCTCATTTTCTCCCCTTGCCCCACCTGCATCACTGCCTTCCAAAGTCAATGCTGACAGCACTACCTAATAAATGTCCCACATGAATTTCTATCTCAGGATGCCAACTGCATCCTGAGAATTCAACCCTGTACCGTGACCATGGCCTACATGGATCTACATAATCTGGGGTCTGTCTTTCCAGTTTACCTCATTTCACTGCCCCCTTCATCAATACTAGACACAATACTTTCTTTTGATTCCTTAACTCTGACCCCCCTTGAAGACCTCTGCATTTTCATTTCCCTCTGCTGGAGCACTCTCTGGGCTCTTTACTGTCTGGAGGCATCAGTTCTTCAACATCCTTTCCAGACCACCCTAACTCTACTAATGCCCAGAAAATTCTCCTGTGGCCACTCTTTCTTTTTTCCCTTCATTGATTTTAACACTAAAATGATCTTGATTGTCCCCTTCTACTTGAATAGAAGCTCCAGGAAGGCAGGGACGTGGTCTATTTGGTTCAACATCGTATTCATAGTGACTAGAAGAATACTTACTATATAAGAAGACATCATTAAATATCTGCTAAATGAATGGAATACTCATTAATGCCTCAAGAATAAATTTTATTTTTATGACGTCTTAAGAGGACTTTGTTTCCAATGTAAGTTTTATAAGTGTTATGATAGCAGAGTCGGTAACACACCACATCACACACACACACACAAACCATTTCAATGTTAGTCTACTGTAAACAAGTTTCCTTCAAACTGTACAGTAGTTTAAGTGGTGAAAATTTGAATTTGACTCATTAAACTTTACTTATGTATTTAGTATTCTTTTGCAGTTATTGGGCCTTTTCAAAGGCTCTGCAATCATTTTAAAACTCATTTACTATAAGGACATTACTTCTCCTGGTTGTACTATTATGGAAAACTGATGTCCTTCAATAGGTAGAAACCAGGTGTCCTAGCCACTTCTTTTCTCAAGTGAAGGGATTATGCAAGACTGACAGACAAGCATGACCTCTGACCAAGAGAAAATGTGATAAAACTAGAGAGGCAGAGGACATAGAAGCATGCTGCAGAATGAAATACGTAAGAGGCTGCAAGGATTCACATGTGAGTTCACTTATGCAAATGACTCTCAATGAATTGGAGCAATCGCTCAGAGACAGTCTGATTTAAAGTGAAAGGTAGAGCATGCCCATAAATTCTACAAAATATGCATCTTAGAACTTTCCCAGGGCCTGGACCAAATAACAAATGCATAAATTTTAGATGACTACAGATGTATTTTGCTATCAGGAACCTAATATCCAAATACACTTTGAAGTTCCTGGGACTCATTTGTGTCCACATATTCTTTAATCCAGTGCTCCATTTTTGTGCATACCAACACCTGGCTCTGGCAAGAAACCAGAAATAATATTCAAAGCAATTCTGTGCCATCAGTACTGAGTACAAACAGCTTAGTGATGGATATTTTACTTATGTTACTCCAAGTTTGAGTTGCAAAAGGCTGAGTAAATCATCCCAACCTCAATTACTAACATCCTTCAGGAAGATTAATTTATTTTGCAACAGAAACATCTTCCTGAAAAGAAGACAATTTTTGATGGAAAATAAATTATCTGTAGGCACATATTTCTGAAGTGTGAATGTTAATCATACTGGGACTTGGGAGAAAATATTAACATTTTTGGTGAAGATCTGTTATAGTTTTATTCATAATGACAGAATATTTTTCCCCAGAGTTCTAACTGGAAATAGCTTTGTCCTGTATAGATTCTATGACATAAAATAACCACAAATTGTAGTTCCAATTCAGATTATTAAAGACAATTCTTAGTAAGACATCTATTTTTATTAAACCATTCTTTAGTTTTATATTCTTAGAATTATGAAATAAATATTTTATTATGTATTTAGAAAAGTATGGTTCTTTTTTTCTCCTATACTAAAGAGACATGTCTATCAACTAACATTTTAGCACTTTTCACAAAATTGAACTATAAGGGGGGAAATTAACATATAAGATACAAAATTTTTTGAAAGCTAAAAAGGTGGTTTTCCCAAAAAAATTTTATAGTAATACAAATAATAAACCATCAAGGTACATAATGCAAAGGATAAGAATTTTATGAATAAAAGTCAAGTTTTTATATTCTCACTTCCATTTAGCTTAGTGTCTTAGCCAAGTACAAATCAGTATTCACAGATCATTTCCATATATTCAGTTTCTGAAGGTCAGCTTTTACTAAATTTTATGTGATAGGGTATGCTATACAGAGAGGCCATAGACTCACCTATGATGTGAACACTGATGGAAAAGCATGATGAAACATGCATTCTTGTCCATCACTTATGGAATGATAAATATGGCAGTATACAAATAATTTTTTAAATCAATATTTTATGAAAAATCAATAGTATATGTGGAAAGAGAGCAATGTGTACACACAGGAAATGTTTAAGAGATTGCCATTTTCTCGTCTATAATGGATAGAAAGGAAATATATATTTGCATTGTTATGGTCTCACAGGGATCTTAAACATTTGTAATAGGGCTTAGAATTCTAATTCTCCAGCTCAGATTCAAAGCTTCCTAAGAAGAGTCTGTTGAGGTGTCTCCAAGTAATTTGATAGATGATTGATGGGTAGAGTAACCATTTATTATTATTATTGGTTGTTATAGAAGCGGAGGGCTAGGATTGTCCCCACTATACTAAATTGTATGGGGCCCTATTGATTGGAATAGAGAATCATTAGGACATCTTGTCTATTTCTGGGCATTTAGACTGTAGCAGCTTGAGGAAGAGATATGCCCACCCATATAGTAGGTAATCAATTACTATTAGTAAAGTGAAAAAGTACTCATTTTAGGGCACTAAGGTGGTCATGGGTTTACAGGGTATAAAAGATATTGCTAGGTATACAGAAAAATGCATTCTTCCATTCTTCACTAATAGCAGTTGTACTTGGGATGTGGCCCATTCCCAGCTCCCATTTGCAGCCATAATCTCCAGGTTATCTGCAGCTGACTATGACCATAGGACTATTTCTGAGAAATGAAATGTAAACAAATACAAATGTGCAATTTCTGATTGGCTTGATACCAGGCTTCCTCTTCAGTGGATGAAAAAGCAATGACTGGAACAATCTTGGAAGCCATCTGTTAAGGGCAGCAGAAGCACCATCAGTCTACTGGATCTCTGAATTACCCTATAGGGCACAATATTCACCCACCTGAAAAGTTTAGTTCAGAACTGTTACATGAGACGGCAGGAAACTTCAAGCTTCTTAAATCACAGTATTGGTTGGGCCTCTTTATTAAGCAGCCCAACCTTTCACCCTAACTCATGCAGGACAAGAAGTTACACTGGTTATCTGTCTTAGATTAGGAACAACTATCTCATGACCAAAGGGACAGAGGACAAGAGGATTTGTTTTGGAAAAAATGTTTGCAGTTATAAGAACCCAAGCGTGTACCCAGTCTGTTGCTTTGGGAGTCAGAAGGGTGAGACCAAAGATGACTCTGTACTATTCCAGGAAGCACCAATCACATCATAGTCTAGGTGAATGATATCCCTTGGAGTTGTTCATTGTACTATCTGTATTGACCTATACAGAGGCCCAGATCTGTCAGGTATTTTAAATGACACCTTCAACCTCGACCTTGTAGTCTACCCTAATTTGTCTCTCAGGAATACCAAGCCATGCTTGACTTATAGTACTTTTGCCTATTCCTTGGCCAAGCATACATAATCTGTTACTTGTTTCATTCATTCTTGTTTTGTGGTTTCTAACACTAATTGGCATCGTCTTCAGCCTACCTTCTCACTTGTCATTCCTGTGCCTGTTGCCCCAGCTTCAGGCTCAAAGTAGCTTTCTACCTTGCTTCCTGACTGATTTTGCTACCTAGCTACCTTTCCCTTCAAAAAATGCTTTCCCCAGCACACTTTGGCTATGGAAGACAACTAGAGATGTTTATGCCGTAGCCAGCTAGAGAAGTTGTGAAAACTGAATATCACACTAGATGCTCTACAGAGTTAGACGGAAAGAATGGAAGACTTCACCAGGAAGCTCTCTCAGTATTGAAGCTCTCAAGGTCTCTTGTAGCACTATGTAGCATCTATGGAGAGATATCCAAGGTCCCTGATAACCTAGAGTTTTGTTATTAAATCATAATATGGTCCAGGAGCATTGGCATCACCTGGAAGCCATTAGAAATGTAGAATCTCAGGCCCCACCCCAGAACTCCTAAATCAGAATCTGCATTTTAACATGATTTATGTGTTTTCTTAAATTTACATAGATTTATGGGGTACATGTGCAATTTTTTATATGCATAGATTGTGTAGTGGTCAAATCAGGGCTTTTACATCTCCCAAATAATGTACCTTGTACCCATAATTTGTTATCATTCACCTCCTCACCCTGTGACCCTTCCAAGTCTCCATTGTCTATCATTCCATGCTCTACATACATGTGTACATATTTTTCATGCCCACTTATGAGTAAGAACATGCAATATTTGACTTTCTGTGCCTGGCTTGTTTCACTTAAGATAATGACCTCCAGTTCTATCCATGTTGCTACATAAGATATGATTTCATTCTTTTTATGGCTGGATAGTATTCTATTGTATATACACCACATTTTAGGTTTTTTAAAAAAAGATTTTTGTAGAAACAGCGGTCTTGCTATTTTGCCCTAACTCCTGGCCTCAAGCAATCCTCCCTCCTCAGCCTCCCAAAGAGCTAGGATTATAGGCATGAACCATCATACCTGGCCTCACCACATTTTCTTTATCCATTCATTCATTGATGGAAAATTAGGTTGATTCCATATCTTTGCTACAGCAAATAGTGCTGTGAGAATGCAGGTATTTTTTTTTTTTTTTTTTTTTTTTTTGCTATATGTCCTTCTTTTCCTTTGGATAGATACTCAATGGTGGGATTGCTGGATTTAATGGTAGTTCTATTTTTAGTTCTTTGAGAAACTTCCATACTGTTTTCCACAGAGGATATACTAATTTGCATTCCCACCAACAGTGTATAATTGTTCCCTTTTCTCCACATCCTCACTAACAACTGTTATTTTTTGACTTTTTAGTAATAGCCATTGTAACTGGGATAGGATGGTATCTCCTCGTGATTTTAATTTGCATTTCCCTGTTGATTAGTATTGTTGAGCATTTTTTCATATACCTGTTGGCCATTTGTATATCTTCTTTTGAAAAATGTCTATTCATATCCTTTGTTCACTTTTAAATGAGATTATTGTGGTTTTTTGTTGTTGTTTTTCTGGAGTTGTTTGAGTTCCTTTTATGTTCTGGATATTAGTCCTCTGTCAGATGAATAGTTTGCAAGTATTTTCTTCCATTCTATAAGTTATCTCTTCAGTCTGCTGATTTGTGTTTTAACAGGATTTGCATTTTAACAGGTAATTTGTATATACATTAAAGTTTGAGAAGCACTAGTTGAAAGACTAGACTAAATGGGAGCAAACATGGAGGCAGAAGATTGCGGAAAAGAATTGAGTCATGAAAAAAAATCCCCAATTTATGACGAAATCAATACAGCAATTGACATTAAAGGAGTAATGCTGTCATGTATCAGCTCTCTAACAGAAAAGGTAGTGTTAAGGAGCAATTGGTGAATCTTCTCTAAACATTGGAAGGACATGGTTGGACTTGGACTCCTTTATTTTATTAAGTAAATATTTATACTTCTTATTAAATGTTATTTTGAGGATATATAGTCAGAATGCTCCCTAGGTGTGAGGAAATCCTAGTGAATGATTTCTCCTGTTTATTCCAGAAGTCTCCTTGGGCCCACTGAAGAATGAAGGCCTGAAGCTTAATCTGCAACTGATTGTCACATATGCCTCTAACAACAAATAGAAGTGTTTTGTTTTTCTTCTTCTTTTAAACTCCTATTAAAATTCTACCCCTCTGGACACATTATTGGATTGCAACTTATTAAAATTTATATAAAAATTTATTATATAAAATTTATAAAATTTATATAATATAAAATTATATATTAAAGTTTAATAAACTTATTAAAATTTATATATTCATTTGAAGCAGCTGTACCTATAAGTTTTGGTGGAAAAATTATTAAATTTGGACTAATTTCCTGCAAAATTACTTTTTTTCTGCATAAGAGAAACAACTATAGTACTCTGAAACCTAGTTAAAAAGTCATTAGTTTAAAATTTTAAATATATTTACTAGGGCTTACAAAGTTTCTATTAAGGGTGCCACTATTTTTGGTATGTTTAACAAAAAGAAATAATACTTCATAGAAACTATGGAATCTAGAGGATTGTAAAAAATATTACATTGCAGTGGAGAACTCCAGCTCTTCCTATGTTTATTATGCACACAATAAAGCAGATCTGAGAAGCTCTCAAACCAAATAAACTGAACTTCCTTTCAAGCACAACCAAACCAGTTCCAGAATAATAGACTGTATTGGGAGAGTTGGCAACTAAATAGGAAATAGGAACAAAGAAGGGGCGTTAGGGATCACTTCAAGTGACCATAAATCAAAGCAGCTTAGATGGGAGAAATGGCTTTAAAGTAAAGCCAATGAGGAAAACCAATAGCAGGTCTACCAAACGGGTTCTTGTATCATTTTTTCATCCCTCAAAAAATATTAATGACGAATATCATTTTGTTTTAAGTAATAGTAACTTTTAAATGTCTTATAAAATTTTACTCATGCTATAGATGCAACTCTGCAAAGAGCCACAGAAACCTCATGATGCTATTTTAGGAGGAAGTCATTTTCTTGGCTCGGGCTGTTGGTGGAGAATGTGAAAAGGTCTTATAGATAATTAATGTTACCCTGATACCAATCCAAAGGTCAGAAAATCAGGCTTATTAATTTAATAATATACTAGTTGAAGTTGCAAGCACTTCCTTCTTTAATGTATCTGCTGTCTTTGAAAAGCTCTCCAATGAATGCCAATTCCGAGAATAAAGAAAACTTCAACACATATCATAGCCCTGCCAAGGACGCTTGTGGGATGCTATTTTGATCATTTCTCTGCCTTTTAAGTGGAATCCAAAAGAAGATTTTTAAACAAAGAACCTTGTTTTGAAGCTTTTATTCTCTAATGCAAATACCAAAACAAGAATCCCAGACAACACTTCCCCTTCCCAATCTTGAAACACACATTCAAATGCATGTAATGGGTCTGCCCTAATGAAGGGGAAAGAAACTTATGAAAAATTCTTACAAAAGTAAGCTAAATGGTGCAGGAGTTCTAAATCCTAAAGTTTTGGTTATGAAGACTTCCTGACAAAGACAAGGAAATTTTTGGTGAGAGATGTTAATCACTAAAGGAAATACCAGGACAAACATAAGGGAATGCCATGGCCATAGACAAACATACACATGTTTCTATTATTACTTATCTTGTTAGTATGACTACATCTTTTATTAATTACCTGGAAAATAGGAATTAAATTAAACTAACTAAATAAGAGATATTAAATTTAAAAATTATAGCAAATGAAATAAAATGAATTTTTCAATATTCCACATGCAATTGTTTTTGTTAGCAATGTTCTTTGTCATATATATGTACTTGCATAGCTTAACACAGACTGCACATACCATGTTGTATTGGATATTTCCATTTGACATTGCCATTATAATTTTTACATCTGTCAATTTTTACAATTATTATTTTAATAGGCATATAATATTCCATTTTGTTGTTGGAATATGATGTGCTAAGTAATTTCCTATAAGATAGTTTATTTCTACTTATTTTCCATTATAGATAATACCAAAAATAATACAATCTTATTTATAGCTTATAGCTTTTTTTGCCTATTTGGCATTATTTTTCTAGTATAAATGTTTCAATATTGAATTTCCACATCCAGAGATTTATTTATGGTTCTTGTTACAAATATTCACATTGATTCACTAAAAGTTTCTAGTAATTACACTCCTACCAAAAATTAATAAGGGCAGAGCCCTCACAAGAATTTTTTCAACAAAGATTATGACTACCATAAGCAATTTGACTACTTTTTTACATATGAACTATATTCTTTTCTTTAGCATAAATTATATTTGAATTTTCTAGAAAGATTGATTTTTTCACTTTTTAAAAGAAATTATTTATAAAATAACAGTGAGTGAAATAAAAATAGTATTACAGTATGATTCGTATATATGTAGAACCATGTATGTCTTTTTGTTATGAATTGCTTTTTCATATTCTCAGTTCATTTTTACAATGATACTGAATCTTACTTATAATCTAAATAAATTATTAATATTATATTATAGTGTTTATCCACTTTCTGTAATATTAAATGAGACTATTTTTCCTAATTTTTTTTTTTTTAGGTTTCACTGCATTGTAAATTTAGAAAAAGAATTGTTAAATTTCTTTATTTGCAAAATTTAGGTTATGTACTCTTAATATATTTTATAAATAATGCCTTGAAAAGTTAAAAGAAGTAACAAAGAAAATACATTCTTCTGCATGTCAAAACATAAAATTAAAAGGCAAACAAAAAAGTGAAAATATTCACAAGAAATTGCTTGACAAAGTATTAATATCCTTGGTATTAATGCATCAAATCCTGATACACATTGAAACTGGAAACCTTAAAATCTCAGTAGGTAAAAGAACAGAAGAAAATAATCTCAAAAAGCTAAACACAAGCTAACAACTGGAATTATCTTCATTTGTATCAATAATCAAAAATGCAAATTTAAGGCAGAGTTAGATATTGTCTGTTGCCTACCCACATCTGAATGTGACATAGTAGTGAGCTCTCCCCATCCACACTTCCCCACCCTCTTCCCCTGCCTTCATCTCCACTATGTCAGAGACCAGAGGACACCAGAGGACACCAGTGGCCAGAGCCAGAAAGCAGGACTAGATTTGTAGTGACTCCACTCCTGACATGTGGAAACCAACATACATAAACCTTGTGAAATGCAAATAGCAATGGAAGGAAGAAGAGAGAAAAATCTGGCAGAAAAGTAAGGCTCTGAGATGGAGACTTTATATTGGATAGAGAGCAAAAGTTTTGTAACTGAACTAGATCAAAAACTACTCAACAGTCCTGAGTTTCCAAATTAAATTAAGTATAATTTTACTCACGTCTGAGAAAGAATAAAGATTGGTTCAAAAAACTCAAGCAGTTATGAGAATAAAACAGCACGATATGCACTCATATTTATGGGGTACCATCAGTTTATATCGTATATATTAGCCAAGATTTTATTTTTTATCGTGAATAATCATTACTGCCATGATGTAATGAAATGGGAACTCACATAGGCTGTTGGAGAATGAGATGTGGTTGCCACAATGCCACAAGTACCTCAGGTTCTCCAAAGGGCTCCTTGGCCCCTGACTTCATTACTATGGAAAGGTTAGTTTTTCTTCCTATTTCAGGTTTGCCATTGTGTCACCACAGCCAGTCTATCCCCCATCAGCATCTCTCTCCTACCTGGAGTTTAGTCCCTAACTACTTGTGCCCCCAAAAGAACAAATTCTCCTGTTTCCCCCATAAATCCTTTTTTTCATTATTAATCATTGTCAGTGAAAGTATCCATTTTCTTGGTGGAAATCCCACATCCCTATAATTTGGAGGTGGACTTTTCCCAGTCTTCCACCTAAGCTACCCTAATAAAATACCTAACATTTTCTCTGAAGTAACTGCAATTTAGTTAATTCACCATTCTCAGGTGCTCCTAAGACAATAGGTAAGTACTGCCTGTAAATCAGCATAATTAATGAGATCCCTCCAGAGAGACAAAAGGCGAAATCATGTATTTATTCAAGAAAATCAAGCTGCTTGTACCTTTTCTTTTATGATCGATTCATTCTTCTCCAATTATAAAGGTCAGGTCTCTCATAGACAGCCCATGACATTTTACTTCCATGAAAAATAATGAAAATGGCTACCATGTGTTTTGAATGTTTATAACAGGCATAGTGTTAATCATTTTTAAAACATATTTTCACATTTCACTAGGCAAGAATTGAGCTTTGAGTAAAACTTAAAATATGTTAACTTCGCACAAAAATAAATGGCTTATTTACACTTCACAACACAAACTTGTGAGGCATTGAGAAAGATGTAATTATCCAATCTATATAGATGAAGAAACTGGGGTTCAGAAGGACTTCAAAACTTACCAAATGTTGCCAAAGTGGCCCAGTCAGAATTCAGCTGACTTGGTTGCAAAGCCTATTCTCTTTCCTGTCTGTATCAAGGCAGTCAAGAAAGATTGTGTCTTGGTACTTTGCCTGGTGATGATTCCTTCCACAGAAATATGTCATGTTTCTTGAATTTTTATTAGTGATTGATATTAATTTAGTTATCAGGACTGTCAAAACATGGGAAGTTCCAGATTATGCCCTTATTGTAGCAGGAGAAGCCACATAGAATCTTTTATTAGAGGATTCCTAGCTGAAACTCCATAAATGATTTTGTTAACAATAGTGTTGATTCAAACCCAAAAGGCAATGTGTTTAAAGTTTTTCCTTGGTTGAAAATAGATCTCCTTTCAGCATCTGAATATGTAAAATATGCTCAGTCTTCTCCAGGGTCTATTTCTGTTTGATAGATCATTTCTTTCTGGTAAACATAATTTCTGCTTGAAATCAGATATTTTGCTTTGCCCTAGTCCATATGAATGCTTAAAATATTCCATGAGCAAAGAAACAAACAATCCTAAATAAATGATTCACTGCACTGCTTTCAAGGACATTAGATTTTAATCAGCTGTTTGTTTATTTGTTTGTTTGTTTCTCTGCTTGCTCTTTGGAGTAGAGCCCGATACAAACAAGGGTTAATGTGAAACCTTCAATTTACTATAAAAGCAGCTTTCTTGCTTGGATTTGAATAACAACATATCTGGCCTGTAAAATAAATCACTCAACTGTCTCAGATATTTGGGAATGAATGCTTATTCACTAATTGGCTTCAGCTGTTTTTTCTCTTCATTATTTGAACTGAGAAAACAGCTGTTTTGGCAAATGGTTAATCTCTAAGTCACATGGTTGGTGATTTATGCACTTCTACGTGCTAATAGATGCCTTGTAAAGCACGGCTTTGTTTATTTGATTGTAACAGGCCATAGTTAATTAATCATGACTTTGTTTATATACATAATGAACTCAATCTCATGGAGCAACTCTTAATTTAGGAGGTTCATTTTCAGATCATTTTTTCAGCTTATTGATATTTGTTTGGTTTTATCTCTCAGGGGTAACAAGAAAAACAAGGAAAAAAATAAAGATAAAGACATATTTTTATGAAAACTTATGTGCTTTCACGTGAGTAGGGAGTCAATTGTCAAAGAACAGAGTACAAGTGGAAACAAAGGGAAAAAAACTATTCTGTTTTTTGAATTATTTGTACTAACCATACTTCTTGTAGTGTTTTCCTTTGAGGAAGCCCATTAACCTCAAGAACATTGGTGTTGTTACATTCATCTCTTAAGGCATTAATTGAACAAAATTGGAATGAAATCATCAAAGTTATTGAAAAAGGTATTTTTTTACTAGTTTGATCAGGTCAATCACAAATGCTAATAATGCTTTTCTATAATTAAAATAAATTCTGTCATTCCATAAACAATAACAATAAAAAAATACATTTGACTTGATTCCACCAGCCATAATCATATTCAAAGTGAACATGAAATTAAAGCAAGGAGCAAAACAGTAAAATTTAAGATCAGAGATTTTACCTTTAAAATCGGACAAATATTCAGGCTGGGCGCAGTGGCTCACACCTGTAATCCTAGCACTCTGGGAGGCCGAGGCGGGTGGATCGCTCTAGGTCAGGAGTTCAAGACCAGCCTGAGCAAGAGTGAGACCCCCGTCTCTACTAAAAATAGAAAGAAATGATCTGGCCAACTAAAATATATGTATATAGAAAAAATTAGCCGGGCATGGTGGTGAATGCCTGTAGTCCCAGCTACTTGGGAGGCTGAGGCAAGGAGGATTGCTTGAGCCCAGGAGTCTGAGGTTGCTGTGAGCTAGGCTGACGCCACGGCACTCTACCTAGGCAATAGAGTGAGACTCTGTCTCAAATAAAATAAAATAAAATAAAATCGGACATATTCAATTAGAGTTTATCTTAAATCATATTAGATATATGAGATGATAGATGCTTTTAATAGCCTTTCAATATTGATCATTTCAGGCTCCTCAAGTAACCAATTCTAGCATTCAATCTTTAATGTCAAAAAATTCTTATTTTACCTACAAAAGTCATCAGATTTTTTTTACCAATTGAACTTTCATAGCATTATAACAGGTTACTATTTGACAGAATGTTAGCTCTCTAGTAACTCAGTTCTATCATTTTACAGATAAAGAGACAATGTCTCAGGGAGGGTAAGTGTACTGTAGACCACAGAAAAGCAAACAAATTCAGATACATGGTTTGCAAATATTTTCTCCCACTGTATATGTTGTCTCTTTGCTTTGTTAATTGTTCCATTTGTTGTGCAGAAGCTTTTCTGTTTGATGCAATCCCTTTTCTATTTTTGCTTTTGTTGCTTGTACTTTCACAGTCATATCCAAAAAGTCAATGTCATGGTGCTTTTCTCCTATGTATTCTGCTAGTAATTTTACAGTTTCAGGTCTTATGTTTAAGTTTTAATCCATTTTGAATTGATTTTTGTATATGGTATGAAATAAAGATCCAATTTCATTCATCTTCATATGGATATCTGGTTTTCTCAACACAATTTATTGAAGAGACTGTCCTTTCTCCATTGTGTGTTCTGGCACTTTTGTCAAAAATCATTTGACCATAAATCGGTGGGTTTACTTCTCTCTGTCCTGTTCCCTTGGTCAATGTGTCTGTTTTTATGCCAGGACCATACTGTTTTGATTACAATAGCTTTATAATATATTTTTACATCAGGGAGTATTATGTTTCCAGCTTTGTTCTGTTTGCTCAGATTGTTTTGGTTATTTGGAATCTTTTGTGGTTCTATATAAATTTAAGAATTTTTTTTTCTATTTCTGTGAAAAATGACATTGGAATTTTGCTAAGGATTACAATAAATCTGTAGATTGCTTCAGGTAGTATGGACATTTTAACAATATTAATTCATTGAATCCATGAACATAATACATCTTTCCATTTATTTGTGTTTTCCTCTATTTCTTTGATCAGCATTTTATAGTTTTCAGAATACAGATATTTCATTTAAATGTACATTCATTTAGGTATAAATTTCATGTTAAACTTATACCTAAATATTTTTTGCTATTGTTATTGCTATTGTAAATGGGATTGTTTTCTTAATTTCTTTTCCTTTAGTTTGTTACAAGTGTATAGAAACAGTACTGATTTTTGTATGTTGATTTTGTCTGTTATCACAACTATTATATAATATATTTTCTGGGGGTTTAAGTTGATGCAATTAGATGATAAAAATAAAAAAGTATAATATTAGAAAAAAACAAGTAAAATAATCCTTATTTTCAGAAAATTGGGTTGTATTCCTGAAAAACCCAAAGATGTAATTCAAAATTTCTTTAAAAAATAAGAAGATTCAAATGGCATATAAATAAAAATCTATACAAAACCAAGTCTATATATATCAACCACAAGTTAGAAAACTTTCTAAAAATATCTAGTTTATTAAAACAAAAATAAAGAATTTAATAAGAAAGTGATAAAAATATTTCAAAAAAACTTTCCATTGCTATTAACAGACATAAAAGATACCTTGTTTTTTACATTAAGAAGACTTAATATTGTAAACATCTCACTACTAACATTAGTCTATATATTTAAAAAATAGATTATGCCTATAATCATAATACAATAAAGATATATTTTAGAATTAATGAAACTATTTTTTAAACTTCTATGGATTTATGTGAAGATATTTTCAGTTTGTAGCACAAAGTAGATACCTAATCAAAAATCACAATAACAATGGGAAAAATAAAATTTATATGTGAAAATATATAACAATATTCAGAAATATTTTGAGAAAGATAATGAAGAAATAGCTATGCCAGGTATTAAATATAATATAAAGTTACCAAAATTAAAGTCATAGAGGTATACAAATAAGTAGAAAATCTTTGATAAAAATGATGTCCAGAATTAAATGTAAAGGTATCAGAAACTCAACAATTACTACAATACATCATTGGGGGGAAATGAATTCATCAATAAAATGTTTGAGAAGAATATTAGTTTTCCTTGGGAAATAGCTAAGTTGAATAATTCTCTCTTTATACTAAAATAAGTTCCAGATGAATTAAAGATCTAAATTAAAAATATAAATATCAAATTACTATAATAAAAAGTGAATGATGATTTTATAATATGAAAATGAGAAGAGATTCTGTATATGTTGTATTTAATCAAATAAGCCTTAAAAGGAAAGATCAATGAATTTGAATATATAAAACTAAAGACATTGTCTTTAAAAAAAATATACAAAGAGTTCTTAAAAATCAACAATCACCCCCCCAAGAAAATCAATCAAGGGTTTAAAGAGATAGTTCCAGGAAATGAAATAAAAAACAGAATTTAAACAAAGGTAAAATGTTATTCCTGTTAAGAGAAGTGTAAATTGAAACAAGATACTGTTTTCACTTATAAGACTGGAAATATTCAAAAGTATAGTAAAATGATGTGTTAGAGAGAAAGTAGAGAACAGGCGCTCTCATACACTAATGGTATGAACATAAATTGACTGGATCACTAAGTAGAAGTGTTTGACAATATCTATCAAAATTTAAAGTGCCACTCCCTTCTAAAGGTATATTTTGTATACAGAACTGCATTTGTGTTATAGTGTGTGGAATAACGTTTATTTCAACATTCTTTACAATGGCAAAACAATTAGAAACTACATTGTTTCATCAACAGGGGAGAGATTAAATGAATTATGGTACATTAATACATTTGCAGGCATTTGAAAAATGTGCATTGACATAGAATCATCCCCAGGTTTTGAGAGTAAGCTGGAAAAGCAAGATGTAGAATTGCATACATTGTATCACTTGGGTATAGAGGAATAGCAATATATAAATACTATACAAATGTGCTTATAGACTGATAAAATATTTTGGTGAAGATACATAAGAATGGCAGTTTTCTCTTGAAAAAGGATGGGATTGAAGTGTGGAAGTGGGATTTACTTCTTATTAAGTGTTTCCTGATATGTTTAAAGTTTTTAACCATGTTCATGCATAAGCCACTCAAAAATAATAACAATAAAAGTAATGAAATATATTTGTTAAATGATCTTTAAGACTCTGTGACTTAAATGGGTGTCAAAATAAGTGTTATGTTTGCTCATTCTCTTATTTGCTTTAATATAAACACATCAAGTAATTTTTATGGGATCTATTATTTATTGTCTTCTGTCAAATCCACCCATTCATGATGTTGAACTTTTTCAAACTTCAGGCTCATCCCATTCCAATGAGATGATATCAACTTCTAGCAGTGCCTAGGAGTATATCAGGAGCCCAATTTTGATCAGTAGGTAGGCTCTGGAACGTGTTGCATTCCCAAACCCCAGTATCTACTATGTCTAGGGCCAGTCCATGTGTACACATGTACCACATGCTAGCCTATACCCTTAGCCAAATAATTCCTTATAACTAGAAATCTATTATAGTATAGATACATACTATATAATAGTAGCTGTATAAATATTTAATATCTAGTTTCATATATAACATAAGAGAAGAAATATACGTATAAACATTTTTTTACATAATAGTGGTTTTTTTTCCTGTTTCTTCTGTTGGACTTTAAATCTTGCCTTGGAAAACAATCTAATCAGACAATATACCCAAGCTAAAGATCCTACAAGAAAGGTTAGACTTTGATCCCAAGAATTTACTCTCAATCACTGTTTAAAGAATAATTAAAAAAAATTATTCAGCATTATGCTCCCACTAATTCATTTGAATGTGTGTTCTCCACTCCAAGATTCTGTGACTAAGTTTTATCACTCAGAAGAGACCCTGTAGGAAGCAAGCACTGGTGTGGCTACCCTTACTACTGTGTGCCTAACCTGGAAACACCAGAGACCAACACTGAGCCCTCAATATGACACAATTCCCAAATGGAGAGAAGCGTGAGCCAGTCACCAGTTGGATTCCATCATGGTGGAGGCAAAGGTTTATCTTCACTGAAATAGATAAAGTTTTGGATATGAATACACCTCCCGTGCCCATAATGCCTCTGCCAGAATCACCATCCATAGATTTATGAAATGCCTGTTCATCACCTTGGCATTACACATGATATTATTTCTCATCAAGGAACTTATGTCACAACCAAGAAGCAACAGGCTTGTTGGAAAGGTAAGATGGCCTACTTATGCCAGCACCAGTTGAGTTCTGTCTTACAGAATATGCTACAACAAAGACCAATACATGATTGTGTATAGAATAAACAGTCCGGAAATCAAGGATTTGAAGAGTGGCTCTTCTCACTATAAAAACTAGTAACCCACTGGCAGAATGTTTGCTTCTCTAAAACTTTGAGTTCTTATGGTATGGAGGTCTTGATTCCCAAGAAGGAACTTCTGCCAACAAAAGATGCAGCAATAATTTCATTGAATTGGACAATGAATCTGCCACCTGGTCATTTTGGGTTCCTTGTGCCACTGAACCAACAGGCAAACGAGTGTTTACTCTGCTGGTTGGGGTGATTGATCTTGTTTCCAAAAGAAATTTTTTTCTTTTACATGACGAGGGCAAGGAGGACTGTGCCTGAAACCCAGGTATTCTCTCTAAGGAATTCTCTTTCATAGCATTTCTATGTCCAATAGCAAAAAATAATGGAAAAATACAGTAAGCAAAAAGTCAGATTCAGAGAGGACTAAGCCTCTTCAGGAAGGGAATTTGTGGTTATCATACCAGAGAGGAAACTTTGACCAGCTGAGAGCAAAGAATGGCTAGCAAAAAAAGGAGTTACAATTATCAACAGTGGACTTGAAATCAGTTATAGAAATAGGACGATAGTAGCTATGTATATTTTCCTCTTCATCATGTGTGATGTGCATGTATATACAACTCATTATTTCATACAACTTTTGTTGGAGATTAACTTTACATTTTAGTATTTTGAGAACAGAATGTTAGAAAAATTTGCTAACAGAATATTGAAATGGACCTGTTACTGAATTAATGAGCAATTAACATAGCTCGAAAACAAATACAATGACTGTTTGTCTCTTCTCATTTGGGGAAAAGGGTTAGAACATCTTCATTTGTATAAATGATATTATAATTGCATACTGTTAAGTAGAAACATGGGGTTGTATCTGTTATGTGAAAGTTCAGTTTGTGAGATGCATGAGGACAGAGGACGTGTACCTGAAGAGGCAGACTATGGTAATTAGTGTTTATCTCTTAGCTTCAGAGCCACCATTTTATTCTACCTTTGTTATACTGGACCTGGAGCTCTGCAAGCCCCATTTCTACTTTGCCAGCTGGTGCAATGGTAGGATCTGCTAACAGGGGGAGCTCTAGAGGTATGAGACTTGAGAAGGAAGAAGAACCTTGCTCTCCTACTGGTAAATTGGCTTCCTGTCTGAGGTTCAGGTGCATGTAGCCACCGCAGTGCTTCTTCATCCCAGCAGCAGCAGTTCATTCTCACAGCAGCATTTTAATTCAGTTTGCAGTTTTCCCAGCACTCACAGAATTCAGCCCCACACTAGCACCTTCCAAGCAGCGCCCCTTCCCCAAGGTCCAACTTTCAGGTCAGCAGAGGCCCTCCTCCAACCTTTGAAGTTACAATTTTAAAATTGTTCCCGCATTTTTCCCCTTAACTCTAAGTGGCAAATGCTTCCTGCAGCTTCTACCTCTGTGATAGCTTGGAGTTTTCTTTTTATCTTTTACTTATCCAGTTTACAAAATGTATAATCAGTGAAAAACTACAATGTTCTATTCAAATAGCTTATGTAGTCTCTAAATCGGACTGATACAACATAAAATTAGAAAAACAGTGTTTAAGTGCAATATTAATGACAATGGCTACTAAAACTTACTGAGCTATGACCATGTGGCCATCATTATTGTAAGCTCATTCTATTAGGGCAATATTGCAAAAGCCCTTAAGCCACCAAGTTCAGAAATTTAGATTTATCCTGTAGGTAGTGGAGACTCCCTCAAAAAGTTTAGAAAAAGAGTGGAATGAACAGATTTGTTCTTTAAAAACATATTCCTGGTATTAGTTTGGAGTTCATGCATTTTAGGAAAGAGATACTGGATATATTAAGACAAAAAGATGACAATTATAACATCTGAGCAATGGTGAAGATCTAACCTAGGATGATAAAAATCTAACCAGGAAAGGAGAAAAGTTCCTTAATGAGAAACATTGCATAAGTATCATCATGGACCTTAAAGACACAATGTGATGAGTAAGAAGGAGGGGACTGATGTTTTTAGATTGAGCAGTTGGCAAGGAAGACACTAATGCCGATCAATGAGCAATAAATGAAGGAAAGGAATTTTCAGAGAGGGGAACAAAGAATTTGTAGGCTAATGGTCCTATCAAGTGTGCTAATCTCCCTACTCATCTTAGGTGAACCATGACCTGGGTTGATCTAGCTGTAGACTCAGTCCCTTAACACTGGATCCTTAATCTTTCATCTGAATAGCTCCTGTGTGCTCCCAGGTGTATAAGTTCATGTACTACTACTGTATTTCATAGAATTACCAATTTTTTGGTAAGGCAGCTCATTACTTTATATATCATTAAAAAATAAAGCTGTGTATTAAAATATGACACAATGGGTATTTTTACTACATTGATTATAAGATACATCCCTATTTCAGCTATGAAATATAGTATCGTGAAAGCATGAGAATAAAGATGACTTTTAAAAAATTCCACTGTCCTAGGAAAGTACCTCAGGTGACATTATATAAACAGTTTGAACCCCAAAGCTTGACTATATTATGCCAATATTTCTAAAGAAATCTAGTATTAAGAAATAGGAATGATATAGATAAATACTTTATTGAAATGTTGGCATAGCGTTAGTCATATAAAGGCTCAAACAGATGCTTGTAAATTGAACTAAAAATACACTATCATATATACATAAAATAAATGTATAAAGTCAACAAATTAAAGGAAAAAATATTAATCAAACTTAAGCAAAATATATGTGAAAATACAGCAAAATATTTCAGGATTCTCTTTATAAAAAATTTCAATCATGAAAAATGGACCAAAGCTTTTATTAGAGGATTTAGGAAAAATCTCTCAATTAAGCACTAGGAATTTTATTCTGATAGTTAGTTTATAGGATAAAACCCATCCACTGAAAACCTGGAAAGTCATTACTCACTACAAATGGAAAATTCACATACTGGTTTAGATGGTATAATTGTCTACCAAGGCTTAGCAAACTGTGGATAACAGACCATGCCTTTTTTGTAAATAAAGTTTTATTGGAACATACCCATGCTTATTCATTAACCTATTGTCTGTAGCTACTTTCGCACAACAATGCAGCCTTGAGTAGTTGCAGGAGAGACCGTGGAGAGACCGTGTAGTCTAAAATACTTACTATTCTATCCCTTTAGAGAAAATATTTCTTGACCCTTGTCTATATTCAGCTATTAAATTCTCCTGCTATTTTGTGCATTTTAATGCTATATACTGATTAATAGTACAGATAACTATCTTCTCATTACATATCATGAGATAATGTACTGCTCAGTACTGCTTACAAAAAATAGAATAGAATATATAAAATAAAATATAAAACATATAAAATATAAAATAAAAACAATATAAAAGTATTTGTGTATGAATCTTTATATCATAATGAATATGATCATTCATATTATGCATTTTCCTATTCTACACTTGTGTGCATTAAGTGATACACTTATAGAAAAAGTAAAAGATAAAAAAATGCCAACTTAAGATGGGTTAATGAGCATATTTATACATATTCATATAATATATATTACATATATAGCATATAAGTATATATTACATAATATATATTTATGTGGAGATATAGCTCAACTACTCAGGGACTCAGTAAACCATCAATCTTGCTGCCAGTTTTCCTCTGATCTTCCACTCTATTTGTGGTCACTGCTTCCTTTTCTTTGCTCTGATGTAACTCTGATCATGCTAATCTGCTCAAGCACCTAGTCCTTATGACAGTAAGTCCCCAATCCCCATGTTTCAGCCTGATCCTTGCTCCCAGTGGTGGAAGCTCTGCTATGTACTATCAAACTTTCTTAATGCTAAGGTCTTAAACCCTACTCCTGGATAAACTGTAACCATATTCTATAATGGCATCTCTATTGAACTTTTCTTTTGAATGTTTTTCATGGACATTTGTATTGGTCAGCTTCTCCTGTTATAATTATGTATAACCAACAAGCCCAAACTTTCAGGCTTACATTGTTCAGGCAAATGATGACTTCTCATTCATGAGTCTGGGAGTTGGCTGCAGTGGGTCTGCTCCAGGCTATGAGTTGAGTACAGATCTTTTCTATGTGTTTTCTTATTCTAGGACCTAAGTGAAAAGAGAAGCCTCTATCAGTGATGGGATGATGTCATAGCAGAAGTGCAAGAAAGGTGAGCAGAAGCACACACTGCCTTTTAATACCATGCTTAGAAAGTATGTTATCAGTTCTGCACCTTCCATTTGTCAAAGCAAGTTATAAGACCAAGGAAAAAAAACAATGGAATGAGGAAGTATACCATGTCCATAGCAAGTCCTAACAAAGGTAGAGAATGAAGGAGAATTGTGAACAAGAAGCACAATCTCCCACAACATATATATAAGCTAGCTGGATTCTCTAAAAGAGGAGGATGATTTTTTGAAATAACTTCAGAATAAGTTGAAATCCTTGATGCTTTGCTTTGCATATGGTCAAATAATCTTTGCCTTTTCAAATAGTTTGCAAATAAGCTTAACTGGAAAACATATTATTCCACTTTATGTGATGGATCTTTCCTCAGGAATTTGTTGGATATGAAAACAAGTCTGAAATCACAAGCAGTATTAATGAAACAGTAATGCGGCTGTTTATTTTTTGTGTTTTTTGTTTGTTTAGTATCATTAGAGTTCTGTCTCAGTCTGCGCTTCATCTGCTATTCAACCACATGCATTAGTGTTTCTCAATTAGATAAACATTTCTTTAGTAGAAAAGAGTAAATATTAAAAGGTACATACTTCTGAGATATTTATAATTTTAAAGCATAATACTTTTTCTCCTATATATTTATTTTCAATTAAACTCCTTTGTCAAAAACAAGTTTTATTATAGGATATCAACCTATGCCTTTTAGAAATTTGCACCCAGAGGAAACACAGAAGAATAATCTCTTTGCCTTTTTTTTTTTAGCTTAATTCTTTTTTCCTTATGCTAGGAGAAGTGAGGATTTATTGCTTAATTAAAAATTTTATGCAAATTCATAAAAGTAGAACCCAAAAGAAACTTAAGAGCTCACCAAATTCATGTTAACCTCTCTCCCTACAACTAATTAATGTTATCTATTTTTCCTTGAAACAATGCGTATATCCTTTATGTGTTAGTGGTAACATTCTCAAATCTGACAATATTTAAAATATTTCTTATTTTATTAAATAAAATAAAACAGGAAACATAAAAGAAAATATTTATTTAAAAAAAGGAAATGTCTATGTGGCTAGCAGTCTTTCTTATTTTTTTATGTGATCTGGCTAAGGGAAAAGGTTGTTTCTTAAAACCATAGGACAGAGTCTTAAGCACATTTGTATAAACTTAGGTATTTTTACATTTACCACAGAGTACTTTAGCTAGAAACAGTAATTCCAGAAAAATATTTGAAAAACAAGAAAAATGTATTTATTTATTCAAATACACATAAACTTGGGATCTCAGAATAAAACCCCAAACCTTTGAAACTGAATTAAAACCAAAGAAAACTTTTTATACAGGGTGAAAATTAAACCAGAAATTGGCTTTGTGGAATAGTTACCATCAAACCACCCACAATAAATGCTGTGACTTAGTATATGTTTCTTCTGATTTTCAGGAACTGATGTTTTTTGGTCTCTTAGTTGTTAAAGGAGAAAAAGATCTTTTATTCAAAATTCATTCAGCTGCTAGAAATATTGATGCCGTATTTAAGAATACATACACACACGCACACACACACACATACATTGAAAAGCTAAGTCCTCTAGATTTTGCCAAACTCACAGGAAACAAATTTCTTAAATGATAATTATGATGAAATATTATTTTCCAGAAAAAATGAATGTAAGCTCTCTTTCCTTAGAGTGGAAAGATTATATGCTAAAATAGGTAATTAATAAACACATAAGTGACTAAAACTTAATAAAGTAATAAAACAAAAATAATAAAGGTATTATTTTCCTCTTAAAGAAGGCCATTTGACTACATTTGAAATTTTTTAAATGAGAAGCAGAATATAGACACATTTTCTTTGTCTCTACACCAGTAAATTTCTACAGATACCTGTAACATCTATTAATATGGCAAATGAGATCTGTATAATTAGGGAGGATCAGATAATCAGTTAGGTATTTTTAAAGTAATGAATAATGGTAATAGCTCCCAGTTTTTGATCACCTGTTGTATAAGAGACACTGGGCTAGACATTTTTTCTGATCACTTGTAAGGTGATGTCATTGTATCCATTTTATAGATGAGAAAGCTAAAATGAAATAAAGTGGCCTCCCCAAATCTTTTAGCTGGTTAGTGTTTGACCCAAATTATTTGTTCTTTCTATTACACAATGAAACCTATAAAGAGGTGAATTACTCATTCCTTATTCCAATTTGGAAAATGTTATAAGTGGAAGATTATTACGGCAGTTTGCAGGTACTTTTGAGATCTGACACCTGTCTGGTTGAAGTGTTCATAACCTCCCCTTTCATGTTAGTGTTATCTGTTAGGTTTCCTGTCACAGGTCTAGATGTTAACCTTGAACAATAAAAAAAAAAAAAAAAACACTGTAAATTAAAGTAACACATAAAATAAAGTGACAATTGCAGTTTTATCCTCTTTAGCTGTGAAAAGATGCTGTATGTCAGTGTCGACCATTAATCCTATTAATTAAAAACAAGAATCATCTACCATATTTCATTTCAGATCATATCAAGCGTTCATCATGCCCCTTATATTACCTATAAATAAAATGTGAAGATGCTTATATTGACTTGTTTCCATAGTGATACTCAATTCAACTTCCCTTGAGTTGTCAAGGCGATGTGCAGTAGCCTAGCAAATTGGACAAGCATAGGAGCTATTTGTCAAGTAATAGGTTAAAAAAAAAAGCCAGGATAATCCAATAAGAAATGATCTAGCTAAAAATAGAACCAAGAATTTCAGAATGTGAATATTTTGGTTTTAATGACCTGCTAACATTTTTTTTCTTTGTGAAATAAATGTGAAACTATAATAAGAAAGCATAAGACATTGTGCACACTCAGTTAGCCAAGGTATGTTTATATCAATGATGATTGATAACTCTGGGATTTTTTTCCAGAGTAGCCAAGCTTTTATTACAGAAGAAAAGTCAGACTTTTCCCCATTCTGAGGCTTAGTTGGAATGGGTAAAAAATTTACCAACAAATTTTATATCTGTTTAAAAGGATTTACTTTGAAATCAACAGAATCTTCAATTATGAAAATATGTTAAGAAAAATTATTTTGGGGGTGAGTAGTCGCAGGAAAATAGGAAAAATGTTGAAATAACAAAACATTATCTCTCTTCCTTGATAGAAGTAAAAAATGTATACTGTACAATTTATTTTTACATTTTTCGACACATAGATGCCTATTGTAACTGCCAAGGTAGTTGGGATCTGCCACAAAACAAAAAACACAAACACACAAAAATCTCCTTCCTTGATTTCTTCCACCATATTTGTTTTGACATTAATAGGCAAATTGAAGCCATCAGATTCGAAAAAGAAAGAACACTTTTTCCCCCCCAGAAACAATTGTTATAGCAACTTAGTGCTGACAAATGTGAGCGAATACGTGAGAGTGATATCCTTAAGCAAATGCTATGGGAAAACGTTTGCAGTTCATGTGACCAGAAAGACAGCACAGTAAGGAGACTACTTAGCTACAAACTATGAAAAAAGGCAGCGAAAGACTGTCTCCCTAAAGCAAAAGTATCAAGTCACTTCCTAACAAAATTTTTAAGAAGTCAGAAACAACGCTTAAACAACTACAAAAACCTAGAACTCTTCTTTAGCTTATAACAGGAGTAAAGCCTTATGTCATAAAACCTTTTCTGAAACATTTTCTTTAATAACATAATAATTTAAATGTTTTTACTGGGCAATTTCATTTACTTGTCCATTTATGCCAATGGTTTAGCATTGATATGACTGATCATTCTGGGTAATCTATAGTTAAAATTCACGGAAATTTTCAAATGCATTCAATACAAATATAATGGATATGTGTTGTTTTAGTCTTCCTAGTATTCTGTATCTCCTTCATTGGATAACAGCAGGCACCCTGGTCTCATTTCTTTTGGAGAACTGCTTCATACTATTTAATTCTGGCAAGTTGTCCCAGTTCCCTTCACCCCTGATCACAACTGCCAAACAAGTGTTACCCATGACCCAAGCCAGACCAATTCGAATCTTTTGGAGTTTTATATATGGTCAGTGGGAGCAAAGAGCTTTCTCATGCCTCTATGGGCTGTAGCTGAGCCCCACCAACACCGTCCTCTGCCCTCCTGGAGGGAACCATCTGCAGTGGGAAAGAATGAGCCAATGCTTAGTAAGAAACAGAGCTAAGACGCGAGAGGGATGAGGAGTGGAGGAGACCCAGTAACGCTATCTGAGTCCCCGGATGGAGTCTCACTTCAGACTAGATTTAACTGTCTTTTTAAAATTATTATGGTGGTAAAAACAATTAACATGAAATCTACTCCCATCAAATTTTGATGTGTACAATACAGTATTGTTAACTATAGGCAAAATTTTGCATAGCAGGTCTCTAAAACTTGATCATCTTGTGGAACTGAAACTTTGTATCATTGAATAGCAACTCTCCATTTCACTCTCCTCCCAGCCCGTGGCAACCACTGTTCTACTTTGTCCTGCTATGTGTTTGACTACTTTAGATACCACACAGAAGTGGAATCCTGCTTACTTCACTTAGCATAGTGTTCTCAAGGTTCATCCATGTTGTCTATAGGGCAGGATTTTCTTCTTTTTAAAGGCTGAATAATCTTCCATTGTGTTTATATACCACATTTTCTTTATCCATTGATGAACTCTTAGGTTATTTTCACATCTTAGCTATTGTGAATAATGCTGCAATGAATGTGGGACTACAAATCTCTCTTCGTGATACTGATTTCAATTATTTTGGATAAATATCCAGAAGTGCTGAGTCATATGGTATTTCTATTTTTAATTTCCTGAAGAATCTCTATACAGTTTGCCATAGCAGCCACAGCATTTTACATTCCCACCAACAGTGTACAAGGATTCCCATTTTTCCACATCATTGCCAACACTTCCCAGGTAAGAAAGAAAATGAATTCCATTATTTTCATTGTTGACACTATTTTAGGTAGGATTTCTTCCACTTGAAGAGTACTATTACAAAAATAAAACAAAATAAAATAAAAGCCCTTTTCTGAATTGTGAGTACTCAAGGTAAAATCCATAAAAATTATATTTATATTTACATAGCTGTATATAATTTCCCATGGATATATTTTCCTCAGTTTCTTTTATTTTATTTTGCATAGAATAATTTGCCTATCTTCATCTTCAATCTTTAAATAAGGTCAAGAAATACTCTTAGCAAATGTCCTTAAACACATCAATATTCAGTCTCCTTTGATTAAGCACTTAGGGACATTTGCAGTGACTTGGCAAGGTGATAGGCTGTAGTTATTTTTACCCAGAGATTCGCCCTAAGTCCAGAAGTTAAAGTGACGTTTTCTTGTCAAAATAATTTTGGGCTTCATAGAAGACAATGACTTCAAGGGATTGGAAATTTTAAACTAAAGATTCAAGCCTTTCAAATATGGAGAGGGAAGAAGAAAGAGAGGGGAGAAGGAGAGGGAAAATAAGGAAAGGAAAAGGGAGGAGGATGGAAGGAGGGAGGCAGGGGACAGAAAAGAAGAAGTCTGAAACAGTGATTATATTCAGTTCTTCCTCTGGTATTCCCTATTTCAAGAAAGGTCACAATTCCAACCCATTTTTTCAGAAACCAGAGCACCATTTTGGAGTTTTCCTTAACCTCATGGGTGCCCTCACTTAATCAAGTACCAAGTCCTATAGCTCTAACTTGAAAATGTCCTTCACGTCCATTTACTCACCTTTTTCATTGGCATTTCCCTGGTTAAGGTCACCATCATCTTTCATGGATTACTACAGAACCTCATGAACAGTTCCAATGTCTCTTTTTTTATTTCCACTAGCATCACCCAAACTAATTCCTGTCATTCAGCAAAGATGAAAATTGTAAAATGCAAATCTGATATTGTCTATTTCAAACCCTGCATTGATGCATGCCTGGTGAATGCCATCAAATCTCGTCTTTACCTTTCTACCTTCTATCTCTCCTTAAGGAATCAGAATGGTATTACTTATTTGGGATATCTTTTCCTAACAGCCTAAGCATGGACTAGGTGCTTTTCTGATTTGCTGATCTACTAGATAACTTATCATACTTTATTATAACTGTCTATTTGTTCCCCAGTATACTATAAACTGCAAAATATTAGGACAATTGTTAACCATTTTTTGTTAACCATTTTATCTTCAGTATTAGTAAAATTCTTAGTATATAGAGTAGGTTTTCAAGAAATACTTTTGAGTGAAAAAATAAATGAATTTTTCAGTGCTCTAGAATGGTCAGTGTTTGATATTAAGTATCTCTAATTACACAGACAACTAGAGATGAAGAATAATATCTTTGGAGAAATAAAAAGAAAAATATATTCTAGAAGAGCATTTGACAACTTTCTTTTCATATTCAAATCTAGAAATGTAGAGAATTGTTGATAATATATATGTATAGGCAGCTGTCAACTCTTTAGAAGAAAATTTTATGCTGCCTTAGAAAATCTCTCACAATTAAAAGTGCCTCTGAGTAAGCCTGGTCTGAAGCCTTTGATTTTTCTGATTTTCTTTTCTTTAATGATAACTTAACAATTAAAATAGACTAGATTTAGAGTCTAGTGTATTTTGGGATAGAAGGATGAAGATAGGCTCCTTTACAGACACCTGGTCTCCATTTCCATGGACATCTGATTGATTAGATTCCTTCACACTGTTTTTTTAGTAGAGTTTTGTCAAGTGCTTATTAAAACTAAATCTGTTCTTTGCTGGCCACTGTGTCTAATTAAAAGCTGCATTACAAAAACCTGTCTACTCCCTCTAAACATTCTATAGAGATTCTGAAAGTGTGGTAAAAATGAACACAGACAGAAATCATAGTTTTCCCTATAAGTTAGTTAATCTCCCAGCGAGATACATTGATCCCTCGAACATGTAAGACTCACGTGAGACTCATCTTTCTAGAGGACCACCTTGATTATACTCATCCCTACGCTAAAAAATATTCAATGTTGCCTTCTTCCTTCTCAGAGTAAACCTGAATTACTTATATATTTAAAAGAGAAAGACGACTGTTCAAAGTGGAATACAATATCATAACATAAATGCATGAAAAGAGGTTCATAAAGGAAAAATTAATTCCCAGAAATTCTAAAGGCCATAGCAAGGTATTTTAGCTATGCTTGCAACAATAAAACAAACCAAAAAAAGGAATAATGTAAAGGAATTTGGAAAAAACAGAACCACTGAACAAACAGCTTGTATGTATCTTCTCTAGAAAGAATGATTTTGAAGCTGAAGGGTAGGACAAAAAGTATAAAAAGAGAATTGAAATCCAAGCAGGGAGAAAAATGTCAGAAAATACATGACTATATTAAATGAATTCAGGTTTCTGTCTCTGGGAAGAGTTTCAGATTACAGTAGTAATTTACAGGTTTTATCTCAAAGGAATTGTCAGCAACATTAAGAAATCATAAAGTAGAATAAAGTTGCCAGAAAACTAAAAAAGAGCACACATTGCCAAGTAATGGAAAAGCAGAAGAACCCTGAAAATAACACACAGATGATCCTGATGCTAATGCCCAATTACAGACAAAGAGAATGAAGGAAAATTGGTTAATAAGATGCTATGGCCTGAATACTGATGTCCTCTCAAATTCATATGTTGGAACCTAATATCCAATGTCTTAGTGTGAAGAAGTGGGGCCTTTTGAAAGGTGATTAAGTCATGAGGGTTCCATGATCATGAATGAGATTAGTGCCCTTATAAAAGAGGTTGAAGGGTGCTTCCTTATGTCTTCCATCATATGAGGATACAGTTCACCAGACATTGAATTTTCTGGTGACTTGCTCTTGAACTTCCCAGCCTACAGAACTGTGAGTGATAAATTTCTATTGTTTATAAATTATTCAGTCTAAGATATTTTGTTATAACAGTGAATGGACTAAGGCATCAGATATGAGACTTTCAGTGACACATTTAATATAAATTAACAGTGTTGTGTAGCAAATACAAAATTTATATAATCTTAATCTTTATTTATTAGAGTTTTTCATAATTCTGTATTAAAAACTAAGAGTTCTTTGGCTCTCTTCGATGGCTACGACCAAATATAAAGTACTGTGTTAGATTCTCAGGAAGTATTCCTAAAGAGAAATTTATAAATATGAACATGTGTAGATAAGGCAACCAAGATTATACAAGACTTAGAACCAATAACAAAAACAATGGAAAGAAATTATCTTAGAAAAGACAAAGGAAATATAGAATAGCTGTATTCATCTATTCAAATCTAGAAAATTTCATATGTAGAACATGCCATTTCTCCCATGTGGCAAGAGGACAGGGAAGAAAGCATGAGCTACAGTGTGAGCTACAAAGGCCTCCTCCTTTCAATGCAAAGGCTTGGGCTTCCCTACCTCAAGTTGTCAGACACTAGTCAGATTAACATTCCCTTCATTGTGGAGAAGACTGCAGGAACATACGAGAAGAAGACTGGAGAGCTTCCACCTGGATGTCATTTTGAATGTTTGTATTTTCATAAAGTGATGAGATTTAAAATTGACCACTAATGATGTATATGTTTGATATGCTATTTTTCTAAGCAAAAGTATATTTTGGTTTTGGCTTGGTTCCAAGGAACACATTAAACTGCAATTAGATTGTCATTTTCATATTCCTTTAATATTCCATGTTCTTTTACATCTGATTTGTTTAATTTATGAGATTAGACGTTTAAAAAGAACTGAACCAGGAATTTCATAGTTCCCCACTCACAAGGACTATAGACAAGCCAGACTAAAAAAAAATATCTGGCATAATTCCTAAGACATGATTTCAGAATGACATGAAATCAATAGGCAAAGCAAGGTTTTCTCAAACTATAGATGAGATTCTGCC
This sequence comes from Eulemur rufifrons, assembly GCF_041146395.1. NCBI lineage: Eukaryota > Metazoa > Chordata > Mammalia > Primates > Lemuridae > Eulemur > Eulemur rufifrons. Next base: position 65,452,183 of record NC_090997.1, on the reverse strand, counting down.
ATGGCTTCATGTCCCAGCTGGAAACATTGCAGGCTGGTCTGCAAATGCAGAGCCTGATTGTGTAACCATCCTTAAAGACATTATTTGCTTGTGTAACCATCCTTAAAGACATTATCTGCTATAAAAGAGCAGTCTTTTTATTTGAAATCTAAATTCCCTCATGCATAAAGCCTCTGATCCTTTCCTTCCAGCTACCTGGAAAATATGATTTGTAAACAAGCAAGTTCAGAGCAACCATTCTAATGTTAGTTAACATTAGTAAGTTGCCTTTTTGAACTACATGGTCCTTGTGATTAAAAACAAACAAACATGAGGTCCTCTAACTTAATTCTGATTTCTGGTGAGATCAAACTAATTTATCTCAACGTGTATTGACTCATAAGAATGCACAGTGATTCATCATGTTCAGCACCAATTGGATATTCTCCTAAATACCACATTTTCTAATTACTTGTACTAAATAACTTTGGGAGAGACAAGTTCTAAAGTCAGTAATAGTTCTTCAATAAGCTATTTGAGTATCTGAACTTCTACACCTATAGCATTTAAGATATAATACTTGTGTGGAAGGACACATGATATTTTCAGATCTAGCATTATATTGGAAAGCCAGACCTACTTCAGAACAAGACAGAAATAACTCTTTGATATCACCATCACAAAAAAAGGGCAAAACACCCATATTTTAGAGTTTAACATTGAAGTAACCTTAATTAATTTAAAGAGATTATATTATTCTTCCAGTCGTCTATGATATATAAGTCTCCTCAGTTAGTTTCAAGACTTGATTGTGATCTAACCTAACCTAACTTGTCATCTCTCTCACCTGTTCCTCTTCATGAGCTTGCTAGTTCAGCCCTATACTATTACGCAGAGAGCAAGACTTCTCCTGTTGCCATGGAATTATGGAATTGATGACTAGGGCTCACAGCTGGGGACAAAGAGTCACAACACTCTGCCTTTTAAAGAGAAGTTCAGACATGAACTATCCTCCCATAATATGCATACCCTAAGCCCACCACACACATACATGCACACACACATACACACACACACACACACACACACATAATTCTACATCCATTTAAGCCAGAGATTGGGAGAGAAGAAAGAACTGTCAGAACTATGAGTCCCCAATATCGCAAGATATATAGTAGATCTTCCAATCTCCAAGCCAAGGCTGAATCCAAGAGAATCACTCACAGAGACTGAGAGCCTCCCCCCACCAAGAAGGTGGCACTAGCATGTCATTCCTGTGTGTAATTTCTACAAAAGCAGTAGATTTTCCAGAGAAATAAATCTACTGCTTTAGTAGAAACTCAACACCAATATCTGGATGTGACCTAACCTGTTGGTACCTCATCTAAGAGCCACAGGGCAAGGAGCTCCAGCAGAAAGAGGTTGGACAGAAAGGTGAAATGGTGTTGAGACAAAAGCATAAGAAACACTCCGTCTCCATAACCACTGTCTCCACCCTAATCAATATCCTCTAAAGAACTCCCTTATGTGCTCCATGAGAGAGTCAACATTTGAACGTCTGTTCCCAGAGATCCTGGGGTGCCAACAGCCACTCAGTGATATGCAGAGAAAGAACAACAACCGAGGCCGGGCACAGTGGCTCACGCCCATAATCCTAGCACTTTGGGAGGCCAAGGAGGGAGGATCGCTCGAGATCAGGAGTTCGAGACCAGCCTGAGCAAGAGTGAGACCTTGTCTCTACTAAAAAATAGAAAGAAATTATCTGGACCACTAAAAATATATAGAAAAAATTAGCCAGGTATGGTGGTGCATGCCTGTAGTCCCAGCTACTCGGGAGGCTGAGGCAGAAGGATTGTTTAAACCCAGGAGTTTGAGGTTGCTGTGATCTAGGCTGATGCCATGGCACTCTAGCAAGGGCAATAAAGTGAGACTCTGTCTCAAAAAAAAAAAAGAACAACAACCAAGAAACAATTTGTGTGTAAAGCACTTGGAACTGTGCTCGGCACAGAGAAAGTGGTCAATAAATATTAACTGTTGTTATTTCACCCTTAGGGTTCTTCCCAATTCTTCTGATTGACTTCAGAAAGTATTTGGCAAAAAGATAACATTAAATATAATTAATGAATAATTAAGCAAGGACTTAAAGATCTGATATATACTCTGAGATATATGTCATAACTCTCAAAATAAGAGATTCACTATTTCGTCTTGAGATTATGAGGAATATATGCTGTCACCACAAGATAGGGATCATTGCATATGACATTTTAATGTTATTAAATTAAATGTAAGTTCAATCAGAGCACTTAAAATCACTGTCATTGAGTATTACTCCCTGCCAAGACTTGTGGAGTTTTCAGGGAAAGTTATTTTGTTTTTCTCCTAAACTTAATTAGATATTTTGAATGAACATGCAGCAGAACCTTAGTCAAATGGAATTAGTATGGGTCATAGCTAATTTCACCAATTTGGAAGCTAAAATTTAAGAGAAAAAGTCATAATTCATTTAAAAATTTCAAAAGATATTTGATTAAGTAAATACGGCCATGTGTTTCTTAACAACAGGGATATGTTTTAAGAAATGCATTGTTAGGTGACTTGGTCATTATGCAAACATGGTAGAGTGTACTTACCCAAATCTAAATGGCACAGCCTACTATACATCTAGGCTATATGGCATAGCCTATTGCTCCTAGGTTACAAACCCATACAGCATGTTATTCCACTGAATACTATAGGACATTGTAACACAAGGTAAGTATTTGTGTATCTAAATATAGAAAAGGAACAGTAAAAGTATAGTATTATAATCTTATGGGACCACAGTTGTACATGCGTCCATTGTTGGTGGAAATGTCTTTATGCGGTGAATAACTGTACATCTTTTCAGGTCTTTAAGTATTTGTTTTTATGTAGTTTTGCCACTGAAAATTAGTAAAAACTACATTTTAAATTACCTAAGTTATTTTCTCCAATTGCTTTGAGACTTACATACTTATATAGTAAAATTTAAATTTCCTAAGTAGTTTCTTAAATAACTGAGTAAACTGAATAACTAAGTTAAAATTAAATAGCATTTTATTTTAAAACTAGAAATATTTAGGCATATTTTCATGCCATATATTTTAATAATCTTATTCATTTAAACATATTACAAACAAGAACTCTTTTTGTAATAATTATCTCAGAAGTATATAATAATTTTAATCCTCCTTTAATTAAAGTCTGGTCTCACTTTGCTTTTCTAGCCTTTTGAGTATTGTGCTGCTAATTGCGAGCTCAAAGGGCTGTCAATCACTTACTCTCAGTCTCATCATGATCTAACACCAAACAGAGTTGGATCCATTGTCAAGTAACTTAAAATAAGTATAAAAGAGTGGAATATTTGCTGTTCTCTTTAGAACATGAAGTGTTATGGTTTAAATGTTTTTGTCCCCTCCAAAAATTCATTTTGAAATTTAATCCCCAATGCAAAAGTATTGGGAAGTATGGCCTTTGGGAAGTGATTGAGTCATTAGGGTTCCACTTTCATGAATGGGATTAGGTGCCCTTATGAAAGGGCTTGACAGAGGGAGTTCACCCATTTTGCCCTTCTATGCCTTCCACCATGTGAGGTCTTAGTAGTGTTCCTCCCCTCAGGAAGATGCAGCATCAAGGGACCATCTTGAAAGCAGAGAGTAGTGCTCATTAGACAACAAACCTGCTGGTGCCTTGATCTTGGACTTCCCCACCTCTAGAACTGTGAGAAATACATTTCTGTTTTTTATAAATAGCCAGTCTCAGGTATTCTGTTAGAGATGCATGAAAAAAACTAAGACATGAAGTATGACTTACTGCAGCACCATTGTATTGTCATATGTCAGTGGAAAGCACTGATTGTCAGAGAGAGCAGATAGGGACCGCACTTTGTTAAATTGAACAAATTAGACTTATCTAAAGGAATTCAGGCCAGACAATGAAGATTTAAACTTTAACATCTGAATCCTCACCAGAGTGTACATGGTTATAGATTATAGCCTCTGAGCAAAGGTCACATCAGACTTTTGGAAGCTCCATTGACCCATTCAAGCCCAGTCTTACATTTTAAGCCTCCAGCAATCTGCATGGGGCCCAGACTGGATATACATCAGGGACTGCCTCATCTGAGCAAAGTGCATCCCATCAATCTTGTTGTTATTCAGTGTTCCTTCATATAGTGCCATGGAACAGCACGAACCAGTCCTCATTTATCACACTCAACCTCCCCAGGATAATCATCCTGGGCTTGGCTCTTTCCTGAACATAGAGTTTCAGAATGAGAATAAGGGTCAGATATCTCTGGGAATATGCTAACAGGCTCTTAGACCAGCAATAAAGTTTATAGCTCCCAAGGAATGTTAATAAATATTCCTCTGGCAGTTTCTCCATAAACTCCCCAAGCTCTATCTTCCTGGTTGTCTGGGAGAGCCTCTAGGATCCACTATGTTCTAAGGCCATGAAAGTCATTATCATTTCTTCTACTAATTTATAATAAGTAGAATTTTAAAAATAAAGTCTGTTTACATTCTTACATGACAATGAAGAAAACCAAAGTGTTTGTGAAGATATGAATGATTAGTACTTTGCTTCATTTTTTAAAAGGCTTAGGCCAGTTTATTCTTGCCAAACCAAGAGGCAGGCAATTCAAACAAAATTATTTTTCATAGAACCACAAGTTACATATCTATAATATTCATAATTATTTTATTTCCTTTCAATTGTCATTTCTAAATTTTAATAATCTGAGATTTCTTTGAAAATAGGTTCACACATATTTTAAAAAATTACATGTGTGAAAACTCTGTGTGGTATAACTATTTGCAGGTCCTTCACAGATTATAATCATTGTTGGTATTATTCCTACATTTTCAACCTTTGGAAAAAAGTATCAACCACGTCCTCTGTATAAGTCACTTAAAACTGGATGTACTCACTGTACATGGTATTATATATCATTTAATATTGGTATATGGTTCACACCATTTCTGTATCCTGTACTTCATTTGATGTCATCATTATTTGCCAGAAAATTGTTTTAGGTATTGTAAGTATTGTAGATAATCTGTTTCAATTTTATTTTTATATAAAAGACACTCTATTGTGTTTGAAGAAGAAACAAACCATCTAGTAGGCCCTGGTGACCTGCTGTGTCACAGGCCAGAGATTTTGAGATATAGACCCTTCCCTATAACCACACCCATACTCCCATTATACAAATGCAGAGACACTGTAAAAATAGTGACAGGTAGAGAGCAGAAACAGTGATTATAGGAAAACCTCAAATAGTGAAAGGATGAACGCATAGGAGAAGATCGCTCAATGAAAACGTGCTAGTATTTTCACCTTTTCTTGTGACAAAGTCCTATATATGCTTCTGGTGCTCAGTTGATTCATACAAGCTTTGATAATACCTGCTATATTCCTATGATCCAAGGGAAAGTTACAAGGCTAAGTATATAATGAGAAAAACTAAAAATAGTATCATCTCTTCCTGCTTAAAAACAAAAATAATAGAATTTTCTCCCTTTTCAAAGTTTTACCAGGTGACTTTTCCCTTGGTAAGTATTCTATATAATAAAATATATATGCATTTTGGTCTGAGTAAGGAAAAAATGAAGGAATCTGAGATAGAATTAGATGTGTGAAAAATTAAGACAACTGTCTAGATGATTAATCTGTAGTACTTAAGTTCATTTTGTCTCTTTAATCTGGTATCACAAAAGGATGCAGTCATGCACAAACAACAAGCATCACTATTGTCTAAATATTGACAGTATTAATCAATTTTAATTGATTGAATCTTAGAACACTCAAAGTGTCAAGAGCCTGATTAGACACAGAAATAAGAAAATAGCGTTTTTTTCTTTGTCTATATTAGAATTCTTTCTTATCTTTAGTAAGATTTTTTATTTTAAAAATTCACATATGCTAAAATTCATGTAATTTTATATTGACATAAAATTATATCTTTCAGAAAGTAATTATAGTGAACTGTCAGGCATAGGATCATTTCTCTCCATTCTGCCCTGCTAAGTACAGCTATAAACCAGAAAAATAATGCAAGACACAATTAAAGAAGAAGTCTGGAAAGCAGAAAGACACAGACCTCATTGGGGACAGCAGGACTGGAGGAAAAACAGCAACAGGTTATGTTGTGTCCCCTCACCCTCCAAAGAAGGCTATCTAGGCTTGGTGTTTCCTGACTCCCAACCTAATAAAAGAAGGTAGCCCAGGTGAGCTTGTTCTTCTGGTTGGAGCAGAATCCTAGCGAAAACATCTAGAAAGCCTGGCAGAACCAGCAACGAGGGTTAATCAGGGGCTCTGATGACAAGATGTTGCCACGGGCAGTGCTATCTTTACCCCATGAGCCTAAGACTACCTTCATCCCCAGCCAGAGATACTGGGCTGCCAGGTAGAAATAGGAAGAGGGATCCTGCCACAGCCAGCAGCTTGGCACAGGAAGCCTCATTGTCCTCGTTGGCCAGAGACTTTCCCCAACTTAGAGATACCAGGTGGCCATGTGGCACCAGCAAAGAGGATCCTATCAACAGCAAGAGACCCAGCGTAGAAAGCACATTTTATCCCCATGCTCCAGAGACTCCCTCCCACCAGCCAGAGGCACCAGAAAACCTGGCCTGGGGCACTCCTTCCTTCCCCTCAGGCAACACCACAGGGACCAGTGAAAGCCCCAGCAGCACCAGGTAACCAAGCAGACCAAAATAACACCACTAAGGCTCTGACAATAAAATGTTGAACCACAGTCCATAAAAGTAGGCCAGAAGCTTCATGCAAAACCTAAACAGGGTAACTACTCACTAAAATAAAAAATCTAAATAGGACCCAGTGTCTGCTTTCATCCAATCTCTTCTGTATTGTTACCACTTACCAATTTACATGGCTGCTTCTTTCTAAAAGGCTACAAAAGGGTCTCATAGAGAAAACCCTTTTAAAGGAGACAAATCATTCTGTACTGTGTCTGAAGAGATCAGAGGATGTGAGTGTCATAGAGGCTTCAGGGTGGTACACTGAGAGCAACAGAGAAAAAGAAAAAAGAACATATTTCTTGCATAAGCCATTGCAAGGAAGTTTTTTTCTTTTCTTATTTTGAAATCATTTTATTAAATTGGCTCTTTATCTTACTAACTATTGGCTAAGTACAAAAAACACCTGATTTACCTAATTATGGTAAATTGCACTATTTTCTTCTTTTTTTCCTTTTTAACTAATTTTTGAATCAATAAGTCTATTTCATGGCTTAAATTTTTTCATGATTGAAAATCTAGAATCTATCTATCTCCAAATGTTCCCTCACTGAATTTAGTATTTCTCTATTTCTGGGATATTTTACACTTATAACCTATTCTCATGCAACACAGTTAGCCTAACTGCATTCAAAAGCTATAATAGAATATTATATACATGATTTCAACAAAGCCAGTATTTTGTATCATCCAATAGCAAATTAACACGATTTTTATAAGTTCTCACAATCTTTCATTGAATTAATTCACTTAAATAGAAGCTTTATCACATCAAACAAAACAAAAATATTTGTTTTGTTTTTTTCTTTTTGAGACAGGGTCTTGCTCTGTCACCAGAGGCTAGAGCTCAGCAGCGTCATGATAGCTCACAGCAACCTTAAACTCCTGGGCTCAAGTGACCCTCCTGCCTCAGCCTCTTGAGCAACTGGGACTGCAGGTACGCAACATTATACCTGGCTAATTTTTTCTATTTTTTTGTAGAGACGGGGTCTCACTCTTGCTCAGTCTGATCTTGAACTCTAGCCTCAAGAAGTCCTCCCACTTCAGCTTCCCAAAGTGCTAGGATTGCAGCCATAAGCCACTGCACCCAGCCTAGATTTTCTTTTTTTAATGTGTCATGACATTTAATATTTGGTGATTAATTCATTCATTATAGTACAGTATAGAATATGTCATTAATATCTGTAAGAGAGTGAGTCATTACACTGTCATTTACTAAGAAGGAATCTACATTACCTTGAATTCTAAAGGCTCAGTTTTCTCCTCAAAACACTTGATCCCATCTTTCTTTATCTTAACAAATTATCAAGTTAAAGGAAGTGAGTATACAACATTTCCACTGAAGTGGAAAAACTCATTTTAAATTTCATACTAAGATTACTATAAAAACTTAAACTTGTGCAAATATATAAGTATTTGATGTGCAGCAGCAAAGCTTCACTAAAAACCTCATCACCTAAAGAGTGATTTGCATGAGGAATAGATGCTTCACTACGTAATTTAATTTGCTATGGTACATATTATAAAGGAATGCTTATCAAGAAAAAGAGCCTTTAAAATCCCTGAAAAGCTTACTTTACTGAATGAAAGCCAAGACATCACTTGCTTTATTGATTTCCTTTATTTGGAACGTATAATCCACAAGTGAGTTGGCTCTATCATAAATGTTATGGCTTGGATTTATAGCCTAAATGACTACATTAACTATCACTCCACCATTTGTGTTTGTGAGGTGGGGGAGGGGAGCAACAACAGTAATCTGTTGTGAAATACAAGATAAAGCATTTAAGTGAACTGCCACAATGAGTGTGTCCATGTGAGGCAACCACCTAATCTGGTAGAACACTATCCACGTCCATAAGGTTACATGTCTGCAATTCAAGTTCATGGAGGCTTCTGTCTGAACATAGAAAGGTCAACTGTAAATAATGGTAAAGGCATGGGTCCATTTCACCCATAGGCCAATGGGTGAAGATTATAGTCCTAGACTTGTGCTTGCAAGGGCCTCAGCCATCGTCATAAACAAACAACATGCCCTCGAGCTACTTTGGATTAACACAGAATTCTTGGGTAGCCTAATGAAATAAAGAATGAATGTGGATTTTGTATTTTGAAAGGGTGCACTGCATGGGTGTGTGATGATGTTTTCTTCATCCTCCACCCCGCTTGTCATGAAGGCAAGTTGGTAAATGGTTTCCTCTCCTGCAATTAGTGTGTAAGGATCTTGGCTGACTCCCTAGGATATAAGAGAGTGTTCCTCCTTTACATGGAGTGTTCCTCCTTTGCCAGGATACAGCACAGCCCACTGAATAAACCATAGTGCATGGATGCATGCTTCCTAAAACTCCAGACCTTGTGAGCTAGCTTTGGGAGCTCAATTCTTCATGAAAACAAACCTCCATGCAAATTTACATTATAACCGTTTTATTTATTGGCTGAGTGCAAACCCCCCCAATTTGTCTTTCTAACTATACTTCTTCCTAAAATCTCTTTCTTTCACTACTTTTAACAGTATCAGTAAATAAAGCTAATCTTCATACATCTAGTTCATATCCCAGTTCTACCACTTACCAGCTATGTGACCATGGTTAAGCTACTTCACCAGTTTGTGCTCCAATTTTCTATTTTGTAAAATGGGAATGAAACAGCATTTACCTCATAGGTTTTCTCATGAGAATCATCAAATTGGTAAATTATGAGAATTCCTTAGGAGTTGTCTCATAATAATCATTAGCCATTATTAATACTACTATCATTTAAATAGGCTCTCATATCTGACCAATACTTTAAAGACTTTAGTAGCAATTAACTAGAGAATCTGTAAGGGGAAAAGGCATGCAATTCTAGATTATTTTCACATAAAATTCTATTAAAATTTCTGGGGTTCCAATGCTTTAAAAATATTTATACTAAATAATTACTGGTTTGTTAAGGTGTCAGAAATTTTGCATTTTTTAATGGGCAGGAACTTTCAGCATTTGTCTTTCTAACATTATCTTAGTTTGGGCTGCTATAACAAAGTACCATTAACTTGTTGGTTTATAAACAAGAGAAATTTATTTCTCATAGTTTTGAAGACTAAGAGTTCAGATCAGGGTGACAGCATGGTTGGGTTATGGTGAGTACCGTCTTTCAGGTTGCAGATTGCCAACTTCTCATTGTATCCTCACATGACAGAAAGAAAGCTAGCTAGCTTTCTGATCTCTTCTTATAAGGGCACTAATACCATTTATGAGGGCTCTACCCACGTGACCTTTCGAGGGCCCCACCTCCAAATACCATCACATTGGGATTAGGATTTCAACATATGAATTTTGTGAGAACACAAACATTCAGTTCCTAACAACCAAAAACCACAACAGTTAGGCATATTGTATGCTGCCTGAAATAGATCCTAAAAAGGAATTTTTAAAATTTGATTCATGGCACATAGAAAAGGAAATAATAATCACTAGAAGACAGCATGGTTTTATTAAGAACAAATAAATTTGAAAAACATAGATCAAATATTGGTATGAGGAAACTGAAGGTCAAAATAAGTGGAAGTGGTAGAGTATAGAGCATAGGAAATTGCTTTCAAAAGTTTTAGGTCTTGTGTTCCAAACAAATCCAACTACAAAGTACTAAGAAGACTCAGATTATATTTCCCCTTGGTGGTCTCTGCCATATGTGCACAGGAGAAGTGTTAATGAAAGACACCAAATAGCACTACAAATGTATCAAATGCTTACTCTGCATTCCCACTATTTTACTTAATCCTGAGAGAAACATGGGAGAGAAATTATTATCCTAATTCTAGAGTTGAATAAACCTGAATGATTTGCTCAAGATCATACAGCTGAAATTTGAAGTCAGGTTTATCCTTATCCAAAGCCTATGATGCATTCTTTTCATTACAATAGGACACTATTTATATACCATGTTACCTGGAAAGGTTCGAGAAAGAATTATTTTTAAAAAACATTTTTTTGGCATTTAGAATAAGAAACCTATGATCAATACAAGTCAGTTTTTTGTTTCTAAAGGAAAATGATTCCAGAAAGTTTTTATTTCATTGTTTTTCAAGGATGCTGAAAAGGTAGAGCAGAGGAACACTTTAGAAATCTTTCATTACATTGTTGTGGCAAAAGAAATGTATATAATCTGAGTAATAGTATAAATATCTGAATTTCAAATTGCTTGAAAACAATAAACAAAGTCTTAATAGGGATTGAAGTAAATCTTGAGAGAAATATTTAAGTGCTTCAACAGGCTTATTTTTAGTAGCACTTAGCCTATGCAATACTTTTATCAATAATTGTAATAATTATATTCCTGATGTTCTGATTACATATAAGATGATATGACACTGAATGAGACAGAAAATACATTGTGTGAAATAATTAGGATCCCCAAAAGAACTCAACACATTGGAACAATGTGATAGATCTAGTTAAATAAAACTTGAAGGGATAAATGGAAAGGCTTGCTATTTGCTCCAGAAAACTAACTTAAAAATTAAAACTTGGGAGCCATGACTTAAGAAAAACATATATGCAAATATAACAACTGAAAATAAGCTCAAAATTTTTAAAGGAACTATGCAACAGAAAAATCTGATGTGACCTTAGGTTACATTAATATTACATAATAGGTAGAATAAGTGGTGATAAGCTCCATTCTTTGTATTAATCAAACTACATCTGGATTGATTATTTATTTATTTATTTATTTGTCTTAGAACTACTATTTCAAAGAACATAAATCATCACATTCTCAGGAGCAAGATCAGAGTAATTTGAGAAGTCAAAAAATAATGCCATATCAGAAATATTTGAAAGAACCAGGGAAGCTTATACTGGATGATAAAACTTGAGAAAAATATTTTTTTCCTATTCAAGTCCAGGGCATATAACTAGGGTGAGTGGTTTGAAGTTATAGGGAGAAGGATTTTGTCACTATATATAAGATGGAAGTATCTTCCAGTCAGAGCTATTAGAGAAATGGAATAGGCTTCTTCTTCTACTTTTTTTTTTTTAATAAAGTCTCATTCTGTCTCCCAGACTAGAGTGCAGTGATGTGATCATAGCTCACTGCAACCTTGAATTCCTGGGCTCAGTTGATCCCCTTGCCTCAGCCTCCCAAAGTGCTAAGATTACCGGCATGAGCCACCATGCCTGACCAGAATAGGCTTCTTTGGATTATAGAAAATCTTACTTAAATGAAAGCATTTAAAAATAGCAATGGGAGAATGAATAAATAATGTGTGATACAGTCATCAAGTAGAATGCTACTCAATAATTAAAAATAAATAAACTATTAAGACATACAGACATGGATGAATCTCAAAAATGTTACCCTGAATGAAATAGGTGAGACATCAAATAGGACATACCTTTGATTCCAGGCAAAAGTATTCTATGGTGAGAGAAATCACAACAATGGTGGCTTTATATGGAGTGGATGAGGGTGAGTAGGATGATAGACATAATTGACTACAATGGGCACAGAAGGATACCCTGAGGTGAAAGGAATGTTCTATATCTTGATAAGAGTGTGTGCCACATGAGTATGTGCATTTATCAGAACTATGTACATTTAAGATCTGTACATGTCATATGTAAATTATATCTCAGCTTTTGAAACTCTGAAATAAAACCCTCTCTTAATCCTATTTTTCCCTTCATCTACCACCAAGTTCTCTGAATCCCTTTGGATGAAAACTCTTTGAAGAGTTTTCTATTCTTTGTGTCTCCAATTCTTCCTCTTTCATTATCTCGTGGACACTCTCCAGTCGTGCTTTCACCTGATCACTCCACTAAAACTTCTCTTTTCAAAGTCACCAATGACCTTCAGTTTAAAAATCTAAGGATCAGGTCTCATTCCTGCCCTCACTGAATCCATCAGCTACACTTGACACAGTGGATCACTCCACCCTCCTCAAAATTTTTTCCACTTACTCTCCAGGACAATTTTTGTTGGTTTGTTTACTTTCCACTTCACTGGCCTCTCCTTCCTATACCCTTTCCTGGATTATTCTTCTCTTCCTGATGTCTAAGTACTGTCATGCCTTGAGGGCTCAATCCTCAGACTTTTCTTAACTACATGTGCGTTCTAAGTGGAACCAGTGAATCCTATGGCTTCAAAGGCCAATTTTATAAGCCAATAATTCCCTAATTTGTACTTTTAACTCTCATATTTTTATGAATGTCTGACTCAGTTACCTAACTGCTTACACATCTCTCCTTGGATGTCCATAGAATTGGCTTCTCAACTTAAAATGTACCAAACAGAATTCTTGCTTTCCTATACTCAACTATATCTGCTTCCTATCAATTTTCCCTATCCCACTAATGTCCTAACCATCCAGCAGATTGCTTCACTCTGCATCACCAAGGTTCTTGTATGGACTTATATAAACTATATTCTAGTGACTAAAGAATGGTTCTATTGTATCCTTAAAAGTCATCATCTTTGATGGAATAGTTTGCTTTGAGAGGACCACATGCGAAACTATATGGGAAGAAGAGGATATATATTAAGCCCATCAAATTGACTCCATCAAATCAGGTCATCCAGGATGAAGGATCTGTAAATGTGAAGGTACTAAGGTCAGAAATAACATATCTGGTGAGAAACTGAAAGAAGTTTGGTGTGACTGGAACATAGAGAACAAGAATGAGAGAAGTATAAAATGAGACTGAGGATATATGTGGATCCTAAGGTGTGTATGTAGAACCTTGTTCACCATCATAAGGATTTAAGGTTTTATTGTAAGGCAATGAGAAGCAATAGGAAGCCAAAGAAGGCTTGTACATAGATGACCTGATTTGCATTTGTGAAAGCATCGGGGCTTTTATTTAGAGAATAAACTGAAGAGGACAAGCATGGATTCAGAAAGATTAATTCAGAAACTATTACAATAGTCTAGGTAAAGGCTGGTGGGACTTGAACTACTGTGACAGCAGTGGAGATGAAAATAAAGGACAGATTACAGAGATATTTAAGAAATATAATTAATAGTAATTAAGGATTGAGTATATGTGGGAGTTAAGGACAAAACAAGGGACTCCCGGCCTCCAGGCTTAAACAATTAGGTGTTTAAAGATATAATTTATTAAGATAGGAACACTGTAAACAGAATGTTATGGACCTGTAGGGATGGGAGTGTTTTGGACTTGTTGGTTTGAGTTGCAACTGGAGGTCCAAATGGAGAAACCAAACAGGCAGTTGGATGTATGACATTGGGACTTAGGAGAGAGGAGTAAAAGAAAGATACAAATTTGAGAGTATCTTAGGCTAGTTTTCCTAGAACATAAGGCTGAAGCAAAAGCATATATCTTATACTTTACTGGAATATAAAATCCCAGAGAAGAAGGGGTGAAAGGGAAAAGGAAGAGAAACAGGAAAGAAAAAAGAACAAATGCTAAGAAAACCTTCCAAGCTGGATAGTTGACAACTTGCAGTTATCTCCAGAGGGACTATGCGAACTACTGCTCTCAGGACAGACTGACTTGGAGAAAATTTTATCTGCTGGCTCTCTGTTCCCCGTCTTCCATATGTTAAAGTCATCTTATCAAGGCAAGGTATTACTCCTCTTCCTATCTGCTTGCTCAAGGAAGATGGTGGAGAAGCTGACATTCTTATGGGTCTGTACAACCAGTAAGCAGGGTCTGCCTCTGCCAGTTGGCATTCTGTGCAGGGTTTCTCAGTTTTTACAATTACAGCAGCAGCAGCAGCACCAGTGACCTGGTTCTAGAAATCCAAGTATGACACAAGCTATTCTGGAGTGGTGCAAAAACTAGGTCTGGTATGGAGAATCTGGAGAATTGACGAAAAAGTAAAGAACTTCCCTGGCAAAACAGGTTGATATGAGGAAAAGAGGACCTGAAAAGAGAAGGAAGAAACAATAAAAGATGTATTGGGTACTAAAATGATGAGGAATAAAATTGAGAATACAATATATTAATGTCTTCAAATTCAAATAATATTTTAGAAATAAGTAGAAAATTTTGGAGAAGCAGGTTTGCCCCCAAACCAGAAACAAATATATAAATAGTGCAAGTCAGTTTAGCATCAGCTAGTCTCTATAACATGTTCTAGAAACTGAAAATGTTTTCTTATTTATGGAATTAAGGTGACAGAAGCACTGAATGTTTTCAAACATTGAGAAGAAATCAACTGAACTTAGAGTTTTCATTAAGAAAAACTTTAGTGTAAAATGAAGTTGTCTAGAAACGCACCCCCGCCATTATTTTAATTTCACAAAAATTCAAAGAGGACACAAAAGCAAGCAGCATGTGGTACTACACAGGAAGAATAATGTGGAAATGCAGGCAATGGCAAAGAAAGGCAGGGTTTGTGTGATTCCTAAATTTAAAAGCATGCGCTGCCTGCCTACTAAGTTATTTCTAGTACAGCAGCACCTGATTGGTGAAACAGACAAGAGGGTACCGCCCTGGTTAGAGTGGGGTGAGGTGATCATGGAGCTTCCCTATTTGTTAATTCAAGTTTCTAAATTCTGTATCTATCAAAAACAGAGTGCTAGTTAGATGGGTATGTCTAATACTAAGTCAATGTGGCCAATTTGGCAGCATAAGGGAGGAAAATAGACTTATTCAAATTCCAAATTGGCTTTAAATCACCAGGAAACTGCCACCTGATTTGCCAATGGAGGAAAAGTGGTTGGTTGATTGTGATACATACATACAGATAAGGTAACCAAAATAAAATTCATGAACATTGTTGTCTTCAAATGAATAGCGCTCAAATTGAAAGTATTAATAAATGGTTGGTTCACTGCAGCTATATGAAAGCTGAAACCGACTTTTGCCAGAAAATTCTCTGAAGAACTAAGCCTCACAAAACACCACAGTACTAAGCAACTGCACAGAATAACAACAGCTTTCCTACTGAGCTAAATCAATTCAAACAGCTGTTAGCTTTTCAGAAATACATTTCACTCCAAAGGAGACCTGCCTGGGGGCAAGGTGTGACTTTGCAGATGAGAAATGTGTTTTTCTTCAGTTCCCAACAAATCGAAACTCTTCTCTTTAAGAAACCAAGCTTCAGATTAGCATCTGTTGGGTGTGCCTGAGTTCAACAGAATATTCTGACACTTCTGTCAAAGGTGACTTTTAAGTACGCCCAAAATAAATCCTCTAACTAATCAATGAGAACTCACTTTTAAAGCTCTATTTAATCCTCTATTTAGTGAAGGTGGCAGGTTTCAGAAGTTTAATTTCTTGTGATAGAAATTGTTCAATTTAAAGTCTCGGCACAGAAGCAGAGCTTCTCATCATAGAAGGCCTGTTAACTGGCAGGCCAACAACTGAGTACCAGGTAAGTAAAACAATACAGGAGGGAATGGCCAGCAAACTTGTGTCACATTAAGGAAGAAACAAAAGTGGTTGATATATCACAGGCTCCCAGATAAACTTGCAGGCACCTTGTTTTCTGCAATAAAAAAAATCTCCATGGAGTCCACTTGCTCAAGGCTTCTTGGGCATGGCTCCAGGCAAAAAAATTTAAAAAAAGAAAGAAAAAGAAATCTCCATGCTCTGTACTCTCTATCCTCTCTTGAGAGCTGTAGGCATTAAATTTTCTTAAATTATTTTGGTTAAAAAAAAAGAAAACAAGTGAATCATTAGAAGGAGTTCTATCTAGATCATGGAATTGTGGAAAATGGACATTTGGTAGTGAATGAACTGTAGATATCAGTTAATCCAACCCCTGCCCTCTCCATTTTCCAGATGAGGAAACTTAAGACTGAAAGAAGTTAAATTATTTGCCCAGCATCATGTGCCTAATCAGTAGCACAATCTAAATTTAATGTCC
Source organism: Eulemur rufifrons (assembly GCF_041146395.1). Classification (NCBI taxonomy): domain Eukaryota; kingdom Metazoa; phylum Chordata; class Mammalia; order Primates; family Lemuridae; genus Eulemur; species Eulemur rufifrons. The sequence goes on along the minus strand of NC_090997.1, from coordinate 65,435,609 downwards.
GTTTCATTTTACTTTTGGGTAGTAAAGGCTTCCAGGAGGTTTGTCAGCTAAAGTTTTTCAAAAAATATATAAATAAATAAGGCATGGGGAGAGGTAAACAGGTGATTTTTGATGGCATACTTTGAGTTACATACATGTAAGAAGTGTGATTCTGACAATCTTCCAAATATCTCTGTACATCCCTCTCCCACCCACAGTAGAAACTTCTACTCAGGATCATTATAAAAATGGCCTGGCTCCATGGCTCTGTCAAATGGTATCTTCAAGAATCTCTCTGGGTACCCACAGCTGCTGTATAACCTGGCCTTTCCTGCTCTAAGCCACCCACTTCTGACCTTCCTCTCTGGACCTAGGCTTCACTCACATTCCTTTGTTCTCACTTCGGGGCTTTCATACTCACTGTCCCCTCTGTTAGAGGACCACTCCCAGCTTGTTAAAGAGAGGGGTTGGCCTCATAATCTAGGTTTTTGATCAAATGTCAATTTCCTCAAAGAAGCCTTTCTTGACCACTGTTTGTGAAATAGCCCCTTTCTGTCCCCATACTCAGCTTTATTTTATTTTTAATACTTATTACTCTCTGAGATGATACTATGTATTTAATTTTTTGGTTTCTGTCTCCTCCACTGGAATGTTGTTCTATGAGGCCATGAACCTTTTCTATTTCTTTTTTTTATCCCTCCCAGCTTTATCCCTCACATATAAAACGCAATATATATGTGTCGAATCAATAATTGAATGAATGAATGTGTTCTTTCTCCTCCTACTGAAAATCCTGAACGTACTTGTTCACTTTTGGTAATTACAGTTGCAGACATGGCTTAAGGATCTATATTTTTCTCTTTGTCTGAATCTCTTTGGATTTGTATAAAGGCAGGATAGCACAGTGGTGTATAGAGCATTGATTCTGAGGTTGCTGTATTCGAGTTAAATTTCATATCTGTCACTGGGTAGCTGTGATGTAACTTCATCTTCCTTGCTCAGTTCTCTCATTCAAACAATTCTACCCATCTCATGAGGTTTTTGTGAGGATTAAATATATTTAAGTCACTTAGATTTTGGCACATTGTCAACTCTTGATAAATGTCACTATTCCTATTACTATTATTGTTACTGAATATTTCACAAAGTCTTTCTGTTTCCTGTCCCTAATAGTGGCTACTAGTCATGCTCCCCGCTGGCTACTCCATGTTCCACAATCAATGCAGCTCTCTTGCCCACCCAGGCTCGTACAGTGCCAGGATCCTGCTAATACCCCCGCCACTCACTCTCAGTACAGGAGAGGAGATTGAATCCTGCCTCATTAAACATTGATCAGTCCTATGAAGTGGGCATCAGCTTTGGAATAGTGAGACATTACAGACGTTAAACCAATCTCCCGAGGTCACATAACTTGTAAGTATCTGCACCATGATTCAAATCTGGTCTTGCAACTTAATCTTAACTACACCTTCCTTTGAAGTGCATCTTCTTCACTATATGCTCCTATTCCTTTAATATCACCGGTGCTGAATATACCACCTTAATGCTTACTGCTATGCTCACCACATAAACCTGCAAGGATTTTTCTGAGCACAATGATCCACATAAAAGAGTGTTGCTCTTCAGAGGAAAAGGAAACTAGGATTTTATAAGAATTTGCATATGTAAACTAGAAATGATTTTGCATAAAGGACATAATTTGAAAAGGCCATGTATTTGATCAAACTAATACAAATTTATAGAATTAATTGGATCTGTCAAAACATAGCTGGCAATAAATGCCCATTACTCCAACCTTTCAAGGAACTGGCCTTTTTTCCAAACTTTATGACTCATGCAATAAATAGTAAAAGACCACAAATGTGCAATTTCAGCTTTTCTTTACATAATCTTTAGAATAAACCTACATTTTTTCATGTTTTTCTTTTATGCAAATGAGTTTAAAGTTCTTACAGTTGTTAATAATATCATTATGTAAAAATGAGATGCAATAGTTATACTCTGCAACTGAGTAACCCCATTCTAACCATCTTTTTGTATTATGACATTTGCTAAGATTTTCTGAAGAAAGAGCTTTTATGCAAAGTATCTAATCTGAGGAAAATCTCGACCTTATGCTTTCTATGCAAATTTAGAGAGATGGAGCTCATTTTGCATTGTAAGAATTTCTCAAAAAATTTTAAACTATGTCTCAGAATATAACTGCCTACAGGTAAATTACTGTAAGCCTGATCTGTTTTTCCAGTGGTTCTCATTATCAAACTGCAGCTGTATTTCCACAGAAGGTATGTGCTTCTCTAAATGAATAAAAATCATATTTAAAAAGGAATTATACTTATCATTATTAAAATACTGAAAACACTGAAATTGCAAATACCATAAATGATGAATTAGACATGTTACAAGATTTAATAAAATGTGGACACTCCATTTTCTAACCCTTTGTGTCACTAAAATATGCAATGTAGTTTCTGTCATTTTTGGAGGAACAGTGATGAGAAGGATGTGAGTAGATCAAGTCAGCCATCCCTGCTGTTTCCTTTTGTATAATATCTCATGACTAAGTGAGGTTTATCCTGGAAATGCAAGTTTGGTTCAAAGTTAAAAAAGCAACCAATGTATTTCTTCACTATATCAACAGATTTAAAAACAGGACCTATAATCAATGGAATAGATGGAGAAAACACATTTGCCAAAATTTAATATTCATTTATTATAAAATGGAAAAATGCCAAGCAATCTAGAAATTAAATGATACTTCCTCAACATAATTAAATTGCATGTGTACAAAACCTACAGCTAATAGGTTTTTTTCCCTACAGCTAATATTATGCTTAAAGGTGAAAGGATGACAAGGCCAGGATGTTTTCTCTTACCTCTTCTAGTCAACAACGTACTAGAGGTCGTAGCCAGTGTAAGAAGTCAATAAAAAGAAATACAAGGAATACAGACAGGAAATGGAGAATAAAAGTGTCTCTGTTATTAGATGACATGATTATCTACATAGGAAATATTAAAGAATCCTCAAAAAAGTATTAGAAATAAAAAGTAAGTTCAGTAAGATTGCAAGTTTCAATGTTATGATTAAGAAAATCAACTATATTTTAATATACTAGCAAAAATATTTAGAAATTTAAATTTTAAAACAATAGTTATGACAGCACCAAAACCTTTAAAAATATAATTCTAAAAAAAACATATGCTACACATCTATGAGAGAATTTAAACACAGCTAAATAAATGGAAAGATGTATCATATCCATGGAGTAGAAGTCCCAATGTTGTTAACATGTCAAGCTTTACAGAATTGCAATGACAAGCTAATTACAATATTTAGATGAAAAAATCAAAAGAATTTGAATAGCCAAAAAAAATTTTGAAGAATAAAGTTAGAGGATTCACTGTAACTTATTTCAACATTTACTATAAAGCAACAGTAATCAAGAGAATATGATATTGGTGAACAGACAGACACATAGATCAACTGAAGAGCACAGAGAGTCCAGAAATAGACCCACATGTATGGACAACTGATTTTTGACGAAGTTGTCAATGCTATTCAGTGAAAAAAAGACCAACAAATGGTGCCTGAAAAATGCAATATCCATATTTTTTTAAAAAGGATTTCAACATATATTAATACTTTAAGTCACATAAAAATTAACTCTAAATGGACTATAGCTCTAAATATGGACACTAAAATTTAAAATTTTTTAGAGAAAAACATAGAAGAGATTCTTTATGACTTTAGATTAAACAAAGTCCTCTTATATACAAAATCAAAGCATTATTCAAAAAAAGAAAGAAATTTTAAAATTGTTTTCAATCAAATTTTAAAACGTCTCTTCATTCAAAAGTGTTGTCTGGAAAATGAAAAGACAAGCGCAGCTGCAGAGAAAATATTTGCAGATAACCTATCTGATAGGGGACTGGAATGCAGAATAAATAAACAAAAATCTTTACAACTCAAGAATAATAAGACAAGCCCTCCAAAAAAATTTTTGGCCAAAAGATTTTATCAGACTTATCACCAAAAAAGATACACAGATTGCAAATTAAACACACAAAAAAATTCTTGACATCACTAGTCATTAGAGGATTAAAATTAATATCACAACTAGGTATTACTACATGCCTATTAGAAAGGCTAAAAATTTTTTAAATGACAATCTCAAATATTGGTGAGGAAGGAGAGGAACTAGATCTCTCTTACGTTGTTGGTAGAAATGCAAAATTGTACAACTACTTTTTAAAATAGTTTGGGAGATTTTCATAAAGTTAAACATCCTCTTACCATATAACTCAACAATTTCACTCCTAGCCAAGGGAAATAAAAAAAAATTATTCACATAAAATCTTATATATGAATATTTATAAAATGACTTTATTCTGAATTGTCAAAAACTGGAAAAAATCTGTATGTTCATCAACCAGTAAATGGATAAAGCATGTGTATACATCCTTACAAAGTAATACGAGTTAGCAAAAAAAAAAAGGAATAAGCCACTGATACATGCAACAACATGGATAAATCTTTAATGTATTATGTTAAATGAAAGCAGCCAGGCTCAAAATACGACATAATAAATGGTTCTGTTTTATGTGACATGCTCAAAAAGGCAAATTATAGGAAGAGAAAACAGACTCGTAGTTGTCAATGGGTGTGTGGAAGGTGACTGGCTACAATATTGCATATGGGAACTTTGAAGTTATGGATATGGTCTATTATATTATCTTGCTTGTGGTGGTGGGTACATGACTCTCTGCATTTGTCAAAATAAACAGGATTGTTATTAGAAATAGGGTGAATTTTACCGTATGTAAATTTTACCTCCACAAACCCAACTTACAAAAAAATCTATTAGGTGTATTGCATTATGAAACCACTTATGTCATTCAAGAGCAAAATGCTGTTATTGTACCAATATCATCCTATAACCCAAATGGAATATATCAAGAAATATTGCAACTGTTTATTTCAATTTGACTAAATTTAAAGACTTCAAAGAGAGAATGCTATTATTTCCCTAAAGCAATTGAAAGTAAAGCTGCTTCTTTTCTTTACAATTCATCAACACAAATTAATTTTTTCTCTTCATTGACTAAATGGGTCCTGCAGCTGCTTTTCTTGTGGGCACACAATAGGAGGAAAAGGAAAAGAGTTAATCCACTTTGTAATAAATTGCACTAAAGTGACCAATAAACTTGTGATAAAATATTGGTTAGTTAATACCCATTTAACCCCAAAATCAATTAAAGAAAGAATTAATGGAGAGCATCAAAGAGGTTATACACACTAATCTGAGGAATGTTTAGCCATTTTTCTACTTTATTCTTGTGGATATGAAATCTGTCAATACAACCAGTTAGAAATACTCAAAAGTTGGTGCTGGCCCTAGGTTAATTGCTAAGATATTTAGTCATTTCATTCCTTTGCATTTCTTCACTTTGTAATAAACAGTTAGAATCAAGTACATGAAACATTAAAAATAAAGCTATGAAATGGTAAGGAATATCATCTGTAAGAACCTGGTTTGAAATTTCAGCAACAAATTACTTTAAACTATTAAATATTGTAAAATAGAAATTTAAATATAAGTAGATATTTTAAAACAATACACTATCGCAGAAAACACTTCCAATTTTAATTGTGAAAATTAAGATTTGGGTTGAAGTACAACTTTCTGCACTTCTGAATGCAGATAAATATAGACAACATAAAATTATTGCCAGCAAAATACAGGACAGTAATACATCACATACTTTTCTCAAAACTTTGTCAGCCTGCTCAAATTGGTTGTGAGATGGCAAAAATCAGTAAGTAATAGAATAAGTCAGCATGACTGATCTGCACAGCAAAACTGCACAAGATGATAATCAAAAAGGCTTGTTCTGCTCTTTTTAGGACTTTGATAATCCATGCAGAACTGGGACAATCATATTTGCAGTTTTTGAATCTGATTTACCACTGCCTTCCAGATCTAGCTGCCCAAATGAGATTCATGTAACTCCAGGACCACCTGTAAATGCATGCTTACATTCCAGTTATCCCCTGGTGAGACACACTCCCTGACCCCCACAGTCCTAGGCAGATGATTAATCTCTTCATAATCTTTTGGTTATATTTAACAATATGTCCCTTCACTTTCAGAACTTCTCTTAAGAAAAATGGAGAGTATTTCTGTCTGCCTATGTAAAAGCAAATATTTTGACCATCATACTTACCTTTGTTAAAATAAATCATTTTACTAAGAAAATTAGGAAAGACTACATTTACTTTGTTTCTTCCAATAGCAGTGTCTCCTCTATTTAACCACCTCCCACATTTTAAAATAAATTCACTCTATGATTAGAACGATTGCCAAATAAAAACAATGTTGTTTAATAAAACTTTCAATGATAAATCTGGTGAATCTCACTCCACAGAAATTCTGCCACAATGCAAATGCTTAAAAGAATACAGATGTGGAGTCCCTAACTCAGTGGAACAAGTGGAGCAGATGTTTCCAGGGGACTTGCTAATTGCACTACTTCCCACTTCATACCAATCTTTAAATATTTTCTCTGGCATGATCACAGGATGATGACTGAAAAACACATTGGAAAGTTCTTTTAGTTTCCTAAATTGAATTATAACATAATATCTTAATTTAATTGAGAGTTTCCTATATGCATGCTAAAATTTTAATATAGTACACAGACCCAAAGAACCCTCAAGTGTCTGTGAGAACAATGTGTTAAAAAAAAAAATGAATGCTCCAAATGGTAAAGTTACTGTCTTAACTTTTTCAAAAAATCCAAGATCTAGATAATATTAAAATGTGGCTGTAGATGCATTAAAAGAATAGAAAACTTGCTATAATTTGTCTTCATGCACATTGTCTTAATTGCATACCAAAATGCATTCCAGTAACTCAAAGAGTCAGCATCAAAGTATCAAAATAAGCACTAGGGCATTTGCATATTTATGCTTTGAATCATAAAGACAGCTATAAAAACAGGGTCTTTGCAGAATCTGGAAAAGCAATAAACAGTTGGGGAGCAAGGGTGTGTTTTAATATATGTATTATTAGTGGATTTAGCTATAAGGCATATTCACTTAAAACATCTGTTTCTTAGTTTCACTCTGTGTGCAATGGTATGATTATTAGTGGTCTTGTTACTTCCCAAAATATAAAGTTTGTTATTAACTTTGATAAGTATATAATTTCACTTTGCTTTTTCCACATGTGTTACTGATATAAGATGTATTGCTTGTTTCTATTTCAACTTGGCACCACATACTATTGTTTTTGGTGAACAATTGAATTCACATTTTGAATGTTTTCCATGTGGATTATGAAGTACACAATTGGAACTAAAGAAAACCTCCAACAGATTTCTATAATATTATAGAGTCCATGAAGTAATAGATAAATATAGTGTATTGGCTCTGAAACAATATAAAGGATTTTTGCCTCAAACCACAGTAATGAATAAATCATCACTTTAGAAGAATATTAATTTGATGTGAAATATGTAGATGATGTAGATGAACTATATAACTCAGTTGAAGTGCATGCATATGGCACTAGAACCTGTGATGAGAAAATCTATGTGGTTTGTACCAATACTCATAAAATTCTCATCCTAAAATAATTAATAAATACTAGTAGAAGCATATGGTTTCGTGAGAAATGGGTTAGAGTTGTTATCAACTTATTTTGAGTATTTTTATATTAAAATAACACATAGAACTATTTATTAAATACAATCTTTCATATATGAAAAATTAACAGTTCTTTCCTTCTTTCCCACTCCTGCTCTACCTGCCTTCTACCTTTTGTCTTATAATGACTGAGAGTATCAACTAGACAGCTATTTGGTTGATTTGGCTGGTTTGGGCTTTATTTATTTTCCCTTTCTTTTTGAAAATTTGGTTTGAAAATCAAGTAAGCAAGCGATTTAAAAAGGTCTACTGAATGCCTGTGCCATGTGAGAAGGAGATAGGGGAATTTAGTGTGCTCAGTGGAGACCAGCACAAACAGTACACATTCAATTCAGGGGGGTTCTTTGATCCCAGGGTGTTAAGAAAGTTGTTCCAATAAGGTGTTAATGCCACCTAAGACCTGAGCGTGATCATAAATTAGCTAGACAAGGAAGGGTAGAAAAGTGACAAAAGCATATGTAGGAGAGAGAAAGTAATGATAGTTTCCAGGACCCTTTGGCTCTCAAAAACTCAGTTGACAGATGCTGTATTTGTTTTCTACTGCTACACTGATTCATTTACATTTCTGTAGGTTAGCAGTCAGGCATAGCATGGCTGCAACCTCATCTTATGGTATCACAAGGCCAAAATTAAGGTGTTGGCTGGGTTGAATTCTTATCTGAAGGCGCTCAAGAAAACTCTTCCAAGCTCATTCTCTTTGATTAAGTCAGTTCTTTGAGGTTGCAGGTCTGAGGTCTTCTTTTCCTTTCTGGTTGTCAACCTGGGGCTGCTCTCAGCTCCCAGGGGCCACCCACATTCCTTGTCATCTGGCCTTCTTTATCTTCAGGTGAGCAATGCTATATTGAATCTCTCCTATGCTTTGAAATTTTGACTTTCTTCTCTGCTTTTATAGGGCTCCTATGGTTAGGGTAGACTCATCTGGATAATCTCCTTCACTTAAAGTCAACTATGTCATATGGTATAAGTCAATTATGAGAGTGAAATATGTCATGTGCACAGTCCCAGGTGTTACAGAGGACACATACACCAGAGCTGAGAGCCATCTTAGAATTCCCTTATCACAGGTGGTGACACAAATCAGATGTAGATACAGGAGCAGGGAGGGACTAGAGAGGAAAAGTTGAGTTCAGGTTTGGGTAAGATGGATTGAGAATCAGTGAATATTCAAGTGGAGATGCAAGTATGCCATTGGGTAGGTGCCTCTGGCATTCAGAAGAAAGGTCTGGCCTAGAGAAAGAGAATGAGTAGTTGGCATATCATTAATAACTGAACCTATGAGAGTAGATTATATCATCTATGGAGAGTTATAGAAGGCCTAAGACCAAGCCCTAAGAAACTGAAGGAATGGGTTGAAACCAAAAATTAGTGACTGAGAGGAAAAGAATCTGCTGACATAAGTTCCAAGAGAAGATATAACTTAAAAAGGTAGCGTTTGTTTTTCTATGTTAAATATTGCTGAGAAATCTATTAGAAAAAATACTCATATATACTACTAGGAACTGAGTGACATGGAGTAAGGGGGTTACTGTGGACTCAGCAGTTTGGGTACCTAAGCTAAACTAGCATTGTTTGAAGAGGAAATGAAATCAATGAGTTTTAGACAATTATTTAAATAATTTGGCTCTCAAGGAAAGGTATATAAGTAGAGATTTTGTTTGTGTCTTTCTTTTAAGATATGAGACATTGAACATATTTAAGCAAAAATGAAAAGAACTTGGGAGACAGGCAGAGATTGGAAGTGTGAAAACCCCGGAGGAAGATGATGGTGGGATATTAAATTTTCTAGAAGCATCTCTATCACTGCAACCTGGCCAAGGGGGGGAAGGGTGGGTGTGAATATAGAAAGTTCATAAATTTATTGGTGTAATAATGAAGATATTTCCATCTATTTTCTAAGTAGATTAAGAGCGAATGTAAGTTTTTAAGGGTAGGTAAAACAGGACTGAAGCAAAAAGTCTGAGGAAGAGAAAGTTTACATTTGTCTTTGTGGTGAATGGGAGAGGAAGGTGCCTAGAGAAATATCATCAGATTATCTGCTAGCCAGTAGGATCCAAATAAAGACAGATTCACAAAGGAATCAATTGATTTGTTTCTGCCTTTTTCTCCAGTAGCATATAGCTACTGTTCCTAGAGCTATCTATAGAGCCTAAAAATAATTACATTCATTAACCTAGGCTTGGTATTTTTACCAAGGAGCTCAGGTGGAAAGACAGTGGGATAAAGAGGTTTTATGTATTCCCAAGAAAGTGGTTAAAAAGATGGATCATGGAAGCCACACTAAATAAGAGAGAAGAGATGGTAGGAAGTAGGGAGAAAATGAAATCAGTATCTTAGCAAAATCAGAGTTCCCAGTTATAGTGGGAATAATGGAGCATTTTATATAAGAAGATGAAAGGTTATATTGAAGGAGTGGAATGTCCATATCAGTGATTTCAGAGAAATATTTGCTGTCTATCTTATAATTAATTACATTTAAACTTTATTTACACTACCTTCTATGTTTATATGGTTTCAGTAGTCACTGAAAGTCCTTTTATACCATAAGTTTCCTTTTCTGTGAGTTTGTCATTTTGTTTTAATCTCTTATTTGACTGACCAAACTATCGAACTGTATATATACTATGTATATATTTTTAGTCATATATGTATGTGTATATATCAAATATATACACACATATATACACATACATATATATAACTTGCCACATTCTGGGCACTTTATTAAAAGGTTTATGTGCATTTTCTCAATGCATCTTCACAACAAAGACATGAGTGTGTTAATTTTACAGATTACAGAACTATTAAAACTTAACTAGATAGGTTAAGTAACTTGCCCTAAACTACACAGTCTATAGAGCTAGTACTATTGAAAGAGGAATGGATAATTAAACAGATCTGCTTAATTTGTAATTATAAATTTTTGTTTTTAAATACTAAGCTGAAATTGGGTATATATTTTTTAGCCTTTGCTTATGAGTGTCTTTCTGTTCTTTTGTATAAATTATAAATTGATGTCTATCTCTGAGAATATATTCAAGTATTTTGCAATAAATATTGGAGTCATTGGTAATGATTCTGACAAACATGGTTTTCTATTTTAAGGTCCTTGGAAAAAGATGACAGGAGAATATCTGAGAAATAATTTGGAAAATTGGTAGGATTTGGTGATGAATTGGTTATATCCAAATAGAATTCATGTTTAAAGGCAAAGTCAAGATTTCAAGCCGTATCAATGCTGACACAGAATGTAATTAGCTACCTCCCTCTTCAGCAGAACCCTTGGCTGTGTATGTCCCATGCTCCTTCACAGATCCCTAGTCACATCAACCTCCCAAACTCCAGGATTGCTGCTTCTCCATTCTCTCTCCTTATGTCCCTGTTTCATATCTTAGTCTACACTTCCACTCTCAGTGCATAGCAGCTCTGGTTTTATTTCCAAGAGAAGGAAGCCATCTGTATCACTTTTAGATTTACTGACTCTAACACCCATTCTTACCTCTTCCCTTCAGGCTTAAACAAGTGTGGCTGTGCAAAATTAATATTTCCTAGGAGCTACAGATTTCATCTCCTACTGTATTCTAGATTAACTATACTTCACTTATTATTGCAATTTTCTCCCCATTAGTATACTATAAACTCCCAATTCTTTGCCCTCAGCCTACTAAATAAACAAACAAACAAAAAGTATTCCTTAAAGTATCTCCTACCCTCCTCATCTCACTATCATCTGTCACATCCCAGAGACATTGTGGCATAGGGTAAAATGAAAAGGTTTTGGAAGCTGACCAAGAGATGTTGTTGGGTTTTTTGTCCCACTCATATACTACCATTTAGCACTTTGTCACTTAACTTTCTCCAAGATTCAATTTCCTGATCTTCAATATGAAAATGATACATACCATTCAATAGCATCCTCTGCAAAATGTGGTAAAAAACACATTACTGTCTTCCCAGTCTTTTAAGTGGGAAGTAGACAAGGGAAACAGAGATGAGTAATGACTTCTGTATGGCCAATGCCCTATCTCTTCATTGCCAAAATTCTTGAAAAATAACCACTGTCATAATTTCTAATTCTTCAATTCCTACTCATTGTTTAATTTAATTCAATACATTTTGAATTCTGGCTTTACCACTCAGCAGAAATTGGTCCAAGGTCATCAAATTGCCTTATACTTAAATCTTAAGGTCTCTTTAACATTCCATTTAGCTTTCCCTCAGATTTTGTGTTTCCTCTGGGTTCTATCCTTTGTCCTTTTATCATTTTATTTGGAGGATCTGAGACATCTCTTTAGCACTAATATTTTCAATAACCATATCGCCATCTCAAACTTTGTCTCTATCAAACTGTAAATTTTTATTACAAATTGCCTATTCAGTATCAAATACTGATGCAAAACTATCCAACAGGGAATTCCCCATAGAATCTAATTCTTCTGAATTCCTGAAATTTCTGCATAATGTTGCCCAAGTCACCGGTCCCCAAGCAGGAAACCTTGGATTCACTCTCAGTTTCCCTACGCATCACTTCCCTTCTTCAGGTGTAATTTGGCACTGTTAGGTAGATAGTGAGGGATTCCGGGTCTCCTAGGCACCAAAGTAGGTGCTGTTGCCTTGGCGCAATTGCCCCTCCTGGGAAGAAGGACAAGGGTGGGCCCCAGGCCTCCATCTTGGTCCTGCCTCACCCTAATCCTGCCCTAATCTACTGCCATACCTGGGAGAGAAGGAAATAACCTATAAATCTGCCAATCAAAATTTAGCATGCCAGCTGCAAAAGAATAGAGGACTCTCTAGCCCACAGGCCAAGCAGTATAGATATCATAAAGTCTGGAAATTGACCTAGAACAACCTGCATGTGTAGTCTACGACTCAGGTCATGCCAACTCCCAACTGTCCAATCAAAGTGGTTCCATGGTGATGTCTGAGCCACAGGGAGGTCCCAATCCAGGCACTATAAAACAAGACTCAGGCCATAACCAGGTCTCTTTTTGCCCTTTCTTTTGCTTTCCCTTTGCAGTGATGATGGGTCTGGTTGTCATCTGTGGCATATGTATCACACTCTGTAAACCTATATCTATCTTGCTCTTCCTCTACAATCCTATCATTCTCTCCTCAATAAGCCTCCTTTTTGTGTTTGCCTTACTTTAACACGTCTGGTCATTCTTCTGCCATGAGCATGCTAATAAACAACATTTCAGACTGAAACCTGACAGCACCATGTACTTTTAAAGTCAATTTAAAAAAACGTAAATTTAGTTGCAAATTTAGTATATTCTAGTAACTTAAAACTTTGTCTAAGTTAAGAATTTTGGCTTACTCAGTTTTGTAATCCCAGCACTAGGATAATATGTACAACATAATAAATAAGTGACTCTACCAATCAAATCAGTTGTAATATATAATAGAGTTATCATTAGCAAACAAAGTATTATAGAATAATCTTAGGATTTCTAGTGCTATTAGACACTATGACAGTTTTATATTGAAATCAATCCTTGGTTTTATGTTTATTTTTAGATAAGAAATGGAAATTAAAATATTAAATGTGCATACTTTAATGAAATATAGACCCTTCTGAAACTTAAAAAAAAATCTGTTTTTAATTTTCTTCATGGACTATAAAGTTCTCATATATTAGTGAAGACATTTGTATGAAAATGACATTTAAAATAAATTAACCAAAATAAATCACATTATTACATTAATAAAAGTAAACTTCTTGTTCACTACTACTTGAATGAGAAAGTTCCTGATTATTCTTATATTTCACCTCATTTAAGTAATATGGCAGTCCATTACACTCTTCAGGAATTGTTAAACTTAGATACCTATCTTTGTTATTTTTCTAAAAGAAAGTTTATTTATAGATTATTATTTAGTAAATTACTACACCATACCTTATTCTTTAAATTTCAATTCTCCTTTGTTACTTTAGAAAACAAAGTAGTTTTATGAATCCCATATAATGAATCTGAAATTCTTGTCACTAATGACTTTTTATATTGTTAATAGAATAATAAGCTAAGCAAATAAAGAGGGGTCAGGAGTTTGGGAATTTTACGTCACACTAACTAATTTTACATCTTTAGAAAAGTCCCTTCGCCTTGTAGACTTCAGCATTTTCATTAATAGCTCTAGTAAGGAAATATTCTGTTAGAAGCTTCACATTATTTAGAGCCATTAGTCACAGTTCTGTTTTTTCCCATTCTTCAATAATCACACAAAAGCAAAAGTGGGAATAAAGAACAGAAACTCCAGTTTCCTTGAAACTGTGGGATAGCTAAAACCTCAATCTAAACAATAGCAAAGTGGCTTCCAGAAGCACTGTACATCTAAAGTAGTATAAGGAAGCATAGTTCAAGGAGGCCTATAGCTACAAATCTCAGAAAATCAGGCTTAGTGCACTTCTCTAAGTAAGCAGCACAAATATGTTTGTTCCAGCTAAATGTAAAAGCTTAAACTGCAACCATTTTATTATAACTCATCAATTTATCAGCAGCAATTTGAGTAGTGTTCAGCTAAGTCATTCTTCATTCCATTTGGCCTTGAAGTCACTGGTTGTAACCAACCGGTGGATGGGCTGATCTGGAGCATCCAAAGCAGCTTCATTCACATGTCTGGTGCCCTGATGGAGATGAGTGACATGCTGGGCTTAGCTGGGACCATCTAACTTGTGCCTCATATGGTCTTTCCACTATGGTGGTCTCAGAGTAGTTGGACTTCTCGAACCTTAGCTCAGAGTTCTACGAATAAGTGTCCCATCAAACAGGGCAGAAGCCAATGGCCTTTTATGGCCTGCCCTCAGAAGTCACATTGCCTCACTTTCACTGTACTTCATTGGTTGAAGGAGGCACAAGCCTGCCCAGATTTAAGAGAAACCCCAAAGTCTTAAGACGAGTGTCAAAAAAGTGCAGCCATGTTTTAAAATTGCCAGAGTGCAAAACCAATAAAATTTTACTGGTCACATGGAAAACATGTGAGTAGGCTGCTATTGAGAGCTTTCCACATCTGGTTGGGTCATAGAAAAAGCCAAGTTGGACCTGAATAGAAAACACAGACAATCCACATTGCTGAAAAGATGGAAGAGGGAAGACCAACAATGTGAGGGGCCCTAGAGATGCTAATCTCAGTTGCCCAGTGAGGAATAAACTGAAAAATAATACTCTCACTAAGAGCTATTGAAAAGAAAATTTCTATTTCCTCATAAGATGGCCTTAGTCTTTTTTGCTAGTTCAAGAAGGATTAACCAAGATGGGTAATCAAAAATAACAAAAATAAAATACTCTTTTTTAAAGAAAAGAAGAAATAAATAGGGAAAAACCAAATGGCAGATCATAAATATTAACTTTTAAGAAGGTTCTAATATTGGGAAAGAACAGAAGAAAACTGTGACTAAATATATGGCTATAAAATTAAATTTTTAAAACTTAATGAAAGTCACTTGTATAATTCAAGAATTGAAAATAGGCTTACTAGAGATTAGGAAAATATTGTGAGACTATGTAAAGGTATAATATAGAACCTAGATGAATTTATTAAAGAAATGGAAGAGAAAAATAAAAATATCACAGAAAAGAATTCCACACTGCAATCTGTGCTGAAGAAAAATGTTGCTAACAACACAGGAAGAGACATGAAGTCCAGGATTTGAATAAAGTGAACAAAAAGGAAACTATGCCAATTTTTTAAATGGGTTATAGTGAAAATGGTAAAATGATAAATGTGGATTATAGATCAAAAAAAAAGGAAAGATTTCATAACTGGAGTCCTAGAATAAGGGAAGGAAAATGACAAAACAGAAAAAAAGCTATTTAGATATATAATTAAAGAAAGCATTCCAGAAATATTATTCAAAAGAACTTGAATTTAAACATTGAAAGGGTGTACTTTATCCCAGGAAAAAAATGATGTAGAATGATCATTATTAAGGCATATCTTAGTACATTTACTGAATGTCAGAAATAATGAAAGAATCTTTTGGTCAAAAAGGAAAAAGATTATGTTATCTATCTATGTTGGTGGAAAAAAAGTTCTGGCCAATGTTTGATTTTGCCACAAAACAGTCAACTTTGAAGCAAATGAAGTAGTAATTCCTTACAAAAACATCAAAAGAAAATGAAATCCAAGAATTTTATGCCCAAATTGTTCTTTAAAAATAAAAGCAAAAGAAAACCTATTTAAATAAGCAAGAATTCATAGGTTATAGATTCCAAGAGCCCTCTTGAAGAAAGTACTAAAAAAATAAACTTCAATCAAAAAATGTTTGATAAACAATTATAAAAGGAATGATACTGAATACTGAAACTATGTAACTCCATGACTCACACAAAACAAATATGGTGATTATGATGATAGAACAGAATGTAAAATGATATAAATCCCAACAAGGTAGAAATGAGATAGCTAAAGAAAGTCAAGAATGGAGGGAGGCTGGGTGCGGTGGCTCATGCCTATAATCCTAGCACTCAGGGAGGCCGAGGTGGGAGGATCACTTGAGGTCAGGAGTTTGAGACCAGCCTGAGTAAAAGTGAGACCCTGTCTCTAAAATAAATAAAACGAAATAAAATAAAATAAAGGAAGGGAAGCAACAGGAATGTAGGAGGTAATTAAGTATGCCAATTCCTTAACTTTTTATATCAAAAAGGGATCAATAGAGATCATGTAAAATGATTAAAAAAGTAACAGAGGTATATTTAAAATAGAAAAGATAAATATTAAATATATAAATTAATAAAAATACACTAGCAAAGGGAAAGGTGGGGAAGAAGAAGGAAGTGAAAATATACCCACTTCATCGTACTTCAACAGAGTTAACAATAGGATATCGGTATTCAAGACTAAAAAGTAAAAATTAAAATAAGAATCACTAGACAAAAATATAAACTTCCAAATTATTTTTAGAAGGCCTACAGGTACATACGCTAGAAAAATAAAAAGTATGATAAACTATGATAACACAACTAAAACCAAGCCTTTTATTTATATAAAAATATAAATAGACTAAACACAAATGGCAAAAGAAAAAAATCTTAACTATATGTTGTATATAAGAGAGTAATCAATCTAAGTCATGTTACTTAAAAAGATGTTGCTTATGTCAGTATAGAACAGAAGAAGTGAGTTACTTGGAAAAATTGAAAATTAAAGAATTGGAAAGACATACTACACAAATGCAAACAGAAATCATAGATTAGGATTTTAATGTACAAGATTGAATTCAGAGGGAAAGACATTAAATGAGATAGAGAAGATACCGCTCAAGTTTCAATCCACATGAGTATCTGTCAGTATGAATATATCTATACCAAATAGCACTGCATTAGTACATATGAAGGGGGGAAAAAGGGGATCACAGGGATAAGCAGAACATTTTTAAAAAGTAAATTAAACATCTAAATAAGGAGGTGAGAATGTGAACAAGAAAACTAAAGAAAAAATTTAAAAAGCAGAAAGTAATTATTTGGAAACATGAAAATGGTAGAATTATTTTTAAAAAGCAAGTAATGCTGATTTAAATAATAACAAAACAATAAAGTAGACTTAACCAAATGAACATAAAAAAGACAAATCCCCAATTCATTGTATAAAAATAATAAAAAGGAAATAACAATGAAGGAATTAATTGAATCATAAGTATCCATTTTGATTAACTCTATGTAAAGAAAATAATGAGAACCTGAATTAGATGGTTTTTTAGCAAAATATAAATTACTTGAAGTAAACCCATAAGAATTAAGAAATTTAAAGACATCAATTAATTTGAAAAGACTAGAGATAGTTATCGTGAAATGACAGCTCCCCAAAAGATACTAGAATAGGGTTATTTTACAGGTGTTTTTCCCTAAACTTTTAAGTTTAGATAATTTCATTGCTATTCAAAGTGTTACAAGACACAGAAAAGAAAGGAAAGTTTCCAAATTCTTTTATTAAACTAGTATGTCATTTACCATAAAACCCATCAAAGGGACAGAAAACAAGAAAACCAGCAGTCCTTTAAAAATGTAGTCAGCAAATCTTTTGGTTTTCCATGAAACTTCCAGGGAATCTGTATGGTCAAAATGGTTTTCATAATAATGTGATGATGTTATTTGACGTTTTAACTGTGTTGACATTTGAGCTGCTGGTGCAAAAGCAATGGGGGTGACAATGCTGGCACCTTAGTGCAAATCAGGGCATCAGCAGCAAACTGTATTTTCAATGCTGTTCAGTGGTGTTTAAAATAAGCCAGTTTCACTTAAGAATGTCCTTGATGAAACAATAATGATTATCATTTGTATTAAATCTCGACCCTTGGGCCTGGTCTAAGTATTCTGTGTGAGGAAATGGAAAGTAGGAAGTACATATGCAGCACTGCCGCTGCAATCAAAGCATAAGGATATTTAGAGGAAAAACACTTGTGTGATTGTTTGACTTGAGAGCTTTACTAGCTGCTTTTTCATGGAAATTCTTAATACCTGTGAAGGCATGAAATGCCATAGAGCCTCACCTCCAGTTACTCCCTGGCATGTGAATAAAGAACAGGAAACTAGGAAGAGGAACCCTGCAATTATACATACTTATTGAATGCAATAGCTAGATGCATGTTTTCATGGTGTCACTTTGCAGGGCATAAGAACATTTCAGTAGATTTCTAAATACATCACATGTCTTAAATTTTGTTGAAGAAATATACATATTTCAAGCCAGAAGAAAGGTATTCTAATAAATTTTAATAATGTTCAAAAATTTTATGCTATATTTACATAATGTCCACTCTGCCAGAAAGGCTGGCCTCAGCATTTTCTCCACACATTTTTATTGTTCAAAATGTGCCCAAATAACAGATTTGTTTAGCTTGCAATAAAAGCACTCTGTGGGTATTTCATAATAAAATTAAAAAATAACATGCTCACACATATCTAACTGTCGACATCTTGCCTCACTGTGTTGCCATCAATCCAGCCACATAGAGTTCCTACTGAATTTCCTGGTTGTAGAAGAGTAGCTGCTCTGAGAATAGACAGAGTGGCCATGGACAAACCACTGCCACTGGAGGTGGCCCATGGGGAGGCTGAAAATGGGTGTTGGTGCTCTGTTAGGGTTTCACTTTGCGTCTTTGTAGCCTTAAATCTCCAGGTCACAAAACATATAATTCTACTTATTATCTGGGTTCTCAGTCTTTATAGTTCCAAGTTTTCAGATATATGAAAATAGCTCAATAAGTGATTTAACTGTCATTTAGAATAATTCCAACTCCTTCACTTTATAAATGGAAACTTAGAATTCTAGAGGCATCAAGGGACTTCTCCAACGTTACAGGGCAAGGAACTGGCCAAGCAGAAACAAGAATTTACATATTTGGAACAAATGACCATAACATCTGTATACTGCCCCTCCATCCATCATATTGGGAAAACAAATGTTTTTGTATTTTAAAAACTCAACTTTTGAGGAAAAAATTATATTAATATATGTATGCAACATATGCATACTATATATATATATATATATATATATATATATATATATGTATGTATTTTTACTAGGAAAGGCCCAATTTAAAAACGTGAAGTGATTATCAATCTTGTGGTAGGAACACCTCTGTTTACTTACATGAAAGTTAGGCCAGAGGCCTGTGTATAGTGACTAATTATAACTCTAGAACAAACCCTCTCCCCAGATCTCTAAAACGACCTCTCAATGGTTTACATAAGCTGAAATCCATTTCCATGCTCCAGTTTTTCTCATATCTTTCAGACAACAGAAGGAAAAGGACCCAGTATATATAATAAGTAGTTCAAAAGCTGAGAAAGATAGCATATGGCAGTGGAAACGTAAGTGTTGCTTTGATTTTGGAAAGAGAAGTGAGAAGGAGTATTTCTGAGTCAAAGCTCAATTCTACCTGAATGAGACGATGTATTTTTATGCACCAGAATGAACTTTGTGTGGGCACAGATACATGGCAAATACACAAACACCTGAACAGATCTCATTAGGGGTTTAGAGAAACACCATTTTACCATGACAGAAATGATTATAGGTACAATAAAATAGTGTTTTCATTTAATGAAAGTGAGCAGATTTTTTTCACTCCTAAAAGCACAAAGCATTTGTTAAAATGAATTAACTTATTTACAATGAGCTTTTCATTAAAAAAAGGAGCTAGATAAATGACAAGTTAGCTCAAACCGACAGGCTTAAAAATGAAAAGAGCTCCAAGTAAACTAGTTTTAATTTAAAACAATCAGATAAAATAAAGCTAATAGTTCTCTTGAAGTACCTCTGCCTATGTCTTCTATACTGCCATCTAATTTTTGTAAAGATTTATAAAGTAACATTTGAAAACCACTCTCTGAGGCTGCTCCAGCACTCCCCAAAAGGCTATCCAGATTTTTGATTAGAAACATGCTTTCCCTCCTGGCTTTCAGGAGAAAGAGATACCATCATCAACACATGCGTGTTCTACAAAATCTTTTGTTCAGTCTTGACTCACTTTAATGTTTTAAAACTGTGCACATGAACCTTTGGTATTGCATGAATAACCCAAACCTGAATGGGTTGTCAGAGTCAGTACTTCCTCTGCTACCCTGGGGGGAGATGTCTGCCTACTGTAATCCAAAGAATGAGTGCCCAACTCTACCAGGTAAATTTATTGTCCCAGTATTGTGCGCTAGGACCTAGAAAATGTGTCTGTGGCTGAAAGCATGACATTAATAGTATCCTCTCCCCTGGTATCATGATATACAGATGCATCAGAATCTGCCACAACCTGGTCACAAAAATAATCCACGGATCACCAGGCCTTACCAACCTGTGGATATGAATTAAATCACCTTAACATTAACAGCCAGTATTCAATAAAGAACCTGTTTTTGCTTCTGCCTACAAAGAAGTTTGGTCGTCTCCACTACAAAGTCACTCCCACCCATCAAGTATTTCCAAGAACCACTAAGGAAGCTTTGTATGTGCTCTTTTAAAGCTAGGCTTTGTGCCATTGTCACCACATGGCATCTACAATACCTTATTTTGCATTCGTGTTGATATCTACTACCCCTAAGGCCATGGAGGAAGAAATTCACCCTTGCCACTGCTGACAGTGCTTCTTGGAACACCGCAGAACCCTTGCCAAAGATGTTTCCAATGGCAGAGTCTCCAAGATCTATAGCAGTGTGCCTTCCATCTACTTCGTCTCCACCCTACATTCAGCATCAACCACAGTGCTTGGCCCAGAGTAGACACTCAATACCCAATGAATAATATAGGAAGAGTCAAAATTAGATGCCTTTCCTAAATCATCTACATTTTTGAGGTCCTACAAAATTCTCAAATTAATTTACTTTGTCTTTCTCCACAAGTTATGTGACACACTGAGAATTTATTTTCCATTAGAGTAAGAAAGACCATAATTCACTAATCCTGATAAATGCAGTGATGCACAAAATCATTTTTAACAGAGCACCAGCACAGTTATTTGGTAGGGTGTGCTCACTGCATTCTCTCATGGCCTATTGCACAAATACATGGATGTTCCTAAGCTTGTCCAAGTGACCTTGGAATCTTTCACCTACTTTTGCTCATGTTTGGGTCATTTACCCCTTTCACCAACCTTCACATTTGATTAGCTAATTTGTAGCTCTCCTGTGAGTTCATTTATCTTAGAGTTTGCATCTCAAGGAAGTCTTTGTGACCCTTCATGCCTTTCCATTATGCTCCCATAGCACTCTCTGTTTGGCAATATCTTAACACTCACCACATGGTGCACCCACCAGTTTAATGGCTTGTATCCTCCTCCAGACTCTGGACATATGACTATATTCTTCAAAGACTACATTCTGCTTTCTAATTCACCATCGTATCTCTAGCATCTTGAATGGAGCTGAGCAAATACTGAGTGTTCCATGAATGTTGAGAGAATGACCTATAATGTATCATGTAGCTATATTAAATGCATCTTAGATATTTTATTAATAAAGGTCTATAAAATACTTAACAAAGTTAAAGAAGATTAATTTAATTACCCATAAGGAATCTTATTGATTGAAACGCTGTTCAATTAGAAAGCAGATGATTATTACCTCTTGACTGGTCAATATAAAGTGAATTATACTCTTGAACTAGTTTGTTAATACTTATTCAAACAGCTATTTTAGCTCATTTTACATCCTAGCTGTTTCTCTTGTGTCTGATGTGATTCAACTAAATTTCATTCTATTCAGTAACTATTAATTTCCTGTCATTCATTGTTTAAAAATTTATTTATACATTACATATTATGTGACAACAGATACTCAAGGTACTAGTAATACAATAGTTAACAAGACGGTCAACATTTTTGCTCCCTTGGTACCTATGTTCATGTAGATGGAGGTAAACAGTAGACAAATATAAACAATAATATATCTGCTAAGGTGGAAATATATTAATGTGCTATGTTAGAGAGACACCAAGTGACTTCAGTTTAGTTAATCAAAGAGATTTCACTGAAAAGATGGCATTTAAGTTGAAATCTAACTAGCAAGAAGGAGCAATGATGGAAGGAAACATGAAGGGAATAGCTTTCCAGCTGAGAAAACAACTAATGCAAACACCTTAGGTAGGACTAAGCTTGGCATGTTCATGGAAAGAGAGAATGTCTTCCTTTCCCTCAGTTCTCACTGTTTTAAGGTGTGGTATGCTTGTCTCCTTCTTTTAAATATCTGTGGATGACCATAGAAATAATATAGAAATAGCCTCATTTATAAAACAAAATTTATTTTTATTAAATTTAAGTCTTCACAAAAGACTGAGCAATTGGACAAGTGGCCTCAATTCTTTTTGTTATTTTGTTATTGTACAGATTATACAGGGTTATGGGTACCTGTGATATTTTGATACATACATATAAAGTGTAGTGATCAAACCAGGGTAATTGGGATATACAACACCTCAAACATTTGTATTGGGAACATTCCAAATCTTCGTCTAGTTATTTTGAAATATAGTCACTGTACTGTGCTATCCAACACTAGAACTCAACTCTTGTCTTATGTATTGCTCTTGGGGACTTTTTTACGTAAACCCCATTGCTAAAATATAGACATCATACAAAAGTTAGATGATGATCTTTAAAACTCCAGTCTAAATTCAGACAAAATTCCTTTATTTGGTTTCCTTTC
Organism: Eulemur rufifrons; assembly: GCF_041146395.1. Classification (NCBI taxonomy): domain Eukaryota; kingdom Metazoa; phylum Chordata; class Mammalia; order Primates; family Lemuridae; genus Eulemur; species Eulemur rufifrons. The sequence goes on along the minus strand of NC_090997.1, from coordinate 65,412,791 downwards.
ATATAGTTGACATAGGCCAGCGTAACTACATGTGCTCCCAGAAGGTTGGCATCACCTCCAGACATCTGCTTGGCCCCTAAACCAGGCTGCCTCTGATCAGAGTTTGTTCTTCCTTATTTCAAATCTGATCTAAAGCTATCTCTTGCCTCATTACCAACAAATTCAAAACATTCTTTGTTCTAAAAGTGCCCACATTTTCCTGATTTGAAATTACCAGCAAGTGTCTTCATCTAATTAATATAGTCTATCTGAGAGACAGACTTCATTCAGAACCCATGGGCAGGACTGTGCTAAAAGACGCAAGAACTGGGCTGTACCCACTCAATGATGCCAGTTGGGTGTGACCTTCCCCACTCAAAATTTCTTATAAAAGAGTTATTTTCTTAGCTCTCCCTACTTCAAGATTCTAAGTCACCTAAACATATACAAGTTATTAAACTGCATTTTTATGAGCTCTTCTGCTAGCCAATTAATTTATTTATAAGGCTTTGACCTTGAAATTATTTGGCCAAAGTGATAAGAAAGAATATAAGGGTGAGGATGAGCTGTACTTGGGGAGGTATTTTAAAAACCATCTCCTTCACTAGGGATAATTTTATGAAAGTAATTGAGATTTGAATAGAATTTGAGTTGAGGAAACAGGAACAAAGAAAACTATAGCAAATAATCCAATTAAAAATGGGCAAAGGGCCTGAATAGATATTTCTCAAAAGAAGACATATGAATAGACAACAGGTATATGAAAAAATGCTCAACATCACTAATCAGCAGGAAAATGAAAATTAAAACCACAATGAGATATCACCTCATACCTGTTAGAATAGTTAACATCAAAAAGATGAAAAATGGCAAGTGTTGATGAGGATGTGGAGCAATGGGAACTCTTATACACTATTGGCGAGAATGTAAATTAGTACAGCCATTATGGAAAACAGTATGAAGATTCCTCAAAAATTTAAAAATAGAACTACCATATGATTCAGCAACCCCACTTCTGGATGTATATCCAAAGGAAATGAAATCAATATCTCAAAGAGATATCTACACTCCCATGTTCACTGCAGCATTATTTACAATAGCCAAGATATGGAATCAGCCTGTACAACTAGATCCTATGTTTTTCACTGCCCTCTACTTTCTCCCTTCAAAGGAGAGGAATGGCTAGAACTGGAGCAATTGTTTCATGATTTTGAGACAAGATACCAACCCACCAAGCAAAGTGGTGCATAAACACATAGATGCTATATTTGGTTCAAGCTGCTGTGACAAGCTTATCCTGCCTATCTTTACTAAATTCTTCACTTGGGTGAAAATTAAGGCTATGTTGAATGATTTAAAAGCTAATAAAAATGAACGCAGTAAAAAAAGACAGAGGAAAAGAGTTTGAGTATAAAGGTGACTGGGTGTGTGAGTATGCTTCATCTTTGCATCCCTACCACACTTCACAGAACAAGTAGGATCTAAACAGTTTATGAATAAATGAATGAGTTGAACTGAGACTTCAGTATGTTTTCAGCTGAATGCAATTCAACCTACTTCAATGGTGACAAGTGCCTCAGCATGAATGTATTCTTTGTCTATGTCTGTTTATAAATACTCACATATGTCTGTGTCAGGTTGTTTGTTTTTTGACAAAGAGCTTGGTTTAAGTGTGACACAACAGACAGAATATGTTCTATGAAATGGGTATTACGCTATTTTATCCCACAATCTTTGTGTAACATAGTTTTAGAGCCCTTTAAAACTGTGAAGAATTAACTTCTCCTTAAATGATTTGGCAAGTATCTCTACTCTGATTCATAGCAACAAATACTAGAATTTTCATAATTGCACAGCACTATATTTTTTACAAGTTAAAAAGAGCAAAAAGAATAAAGGGTTAGAGTAGTCTATTTTTCCCAAACATTTGTATTGGGAATATTCCAAATCTTTCTTCTAGCTATTTTGAAATTTAGTCACTGTACTGTGCTATCCAACACTAGAACTCAACTCTTGTCTTATGTATTGCTCTTGGGGATTTTTTTACTTAAACCCCATTGCTACAGCATAGACATCATACAAAAGTTAGATGATGACCTTTAAAACTCCAGTCTAAATTCAGACAAAATTCCTTTATTTGGTTTCCTTTCATATAGTTGACACAGGCCAGTGTAACTACATGTGCTCCCAGAAGGTTGGCATCACCTCCAGACACCTGCTTGGCCCCTAAACCAGGCTGCCTCTGGGAATTTTTTGGGAAAAATTCACCTATAGAAAGGTTTTTTTGAATGTTTTAGACTATTTTAAATTTCAATTGTCCTGCAGTCATTTTGCATCTGTCTTTCTAATGAGTCCAAAACTTCAGTTTTAGAAGGAAGGATAAAAATAACACCTTGCTTCAAAAAGTATGAATTTGAAATTAGTTAGCAAGTAGATTTATGATCTAGAATTTTTACTAAGCCAAAAAAACAGTTGTGGTGTGTGTGTTTTTTAATCACAGTTGCCATAGTAATCAAACAAGTAGCTTTGGGCTCTCACAGCTTCACTGTCATTCGGACTACATTTTTCTCACCATCATTTTTCAGCAATGTATTTTAATGAAAGTGATATTATATGTCACTGGAAGTTAATAAAGATCCAACAGTCATTAATTTCCCAAGCATTTCTTTTTAATGGTTATGAAGTTCTCATCAGAATGTAAAATGACAGGATATTATCCTCATCAAGCCCTGTTGGGCTAAGCACTCCCAGCTGCAGAGCAGTACATAATACATTTTTTAACTGGGAAGTTCATAACTATTAACCTTTTGGCAAGGATGGCTAGGGCCACTATGTCTTATATTACCTCCTGGCCTCCTTACATCAAGAAGGTTTCAAAGATGAGCCACTGGCCACAGCAGTCTAGCATGAGTAGCCCAGCCCAGCCCAGCAACTAGTGCTGGACCAGCCCTGCAATGTGTAGCTTCCTCCTGGCTGACTCTTTCCACTAATTTTAAAATGAAGCACTTGAACTCTTTCATCAGCATCAAATCACTCTGCAGAGCAACTCTAAAAATTGTGTTTCCATGGTAGCAACTGGAGACTTATTCACAAGTCCTCATATTGCCTACATGACCTTTTAATTACATGGGAACCAATAAAATGTGTGTGTATATGAGTATAAATATATATGATATATAATATATCATATGAATATATGTATATATGATATATATTATATGTTATAATATATTACACATTTTATTATATAAAACTTTATATTATATATATTCCATGAAGGATTATTTCATGAGGGATTAACTCTGATATATTGTTAGAGTTAATCGTTCATGATATTTTCCAGCTTCATTACTTTAATAGGATTTAAAATACATATGCCTATAAAAATCTTCAAAATTAATGGGAAAAGACAACAGAGAATGAAAATCCTAATATGTATTTTGTGATCTCACCTTAATTGATTAACACAATTTGCATAACTTGAAACTTGTGTTTTCAGTCCTCATAAAAATTACTTTGATATGTAACAATATTTCTAGAAATATTAAATTATTTACCTTAAATGTAAAGACCAATTATCTTGCCTTTAAAGTCATCTGAATTTAAATGTAAACATAAATAAGCAAATAAATAGATAAATAAATAAGATGGGGAAGAAGTGATAGGTCATCTGTATTTCTTTCCCTTTGTATCCAAAGCATGCATTCATTCTTTCAGCATGTATCAACTCAGTCTCAGATTTAGTATAAGGTTTTGGGGATAAAGCAATGCAAGACAGACAAGCAAATAGTGCACTTAAAAACTGATGAACACACCATGTGCAGTGGCAGCATCTAATGCAGATAGGAGTGGGAGGCCAGGAAGGCTTCCTGGAGGAGATGACATCTGAGCTGAATATTGGTGGCTGAGGAAGATTATGCCAAGTGAAGTGGCATGAGGGAGGGATTAAATGCATTCTCAGAAAATAAACAGCATATGCCAAGCAAAGAAGACACTTGAAGAAAGTTCAAATAGTGTGCTGTGGCTAGAATGTGAGCAACTACCACCAACAGCAGGGGTGGCAGGTGGCAGGTTGGAGAGATGGGAAATCAGTCATGATAAGGAGAGACAAAGGAGCGTTTTCAGTAGTGTCTGAATTCTAGAAAGGTCATTGTGGTGGCTATTGACCAGTGTACTGAATGAGGGCTGAAAGTGAAGGGACCCATGTAAAAATTAAGATGGGCTAGGCTAAGCGAGTCTGGTAAAGACAGTAAGGACCGATCTGAAAAAGAAGAGGTAGAACTGCCAGTGTTGGATGATTGATTTTGCTTGGGCAGCAAGTGAGTGGAGCAGTTTTAGATGACATCCAGGTTTGTACTCGGATTATTGACTTCTTAGAAGAAGTATTTGTAATTAGTGCCTTCATTTGCTCATATTATCCTCATTCCTCAACCCACTTAATTCTGGATTCTACCACCAATCTACTGAAATAACACACTAAAAATGTCTCTAACTTCAGTGTTGCTAAATTCCATGGATCTTCACTTTGCAGTTGGGCTGATTTGACAACATCTGCTTACTTGGAGCATTCACCACCCTTGGTTTCTGTGATGCCCTACTCCCTTGAGTCTCCTTCTTCTCTCAGACCTCTCTTCTCAACCCCAATCCCATGGATCCCACTCCCTGCAGGATGCAGATTCTCCAAGATACCACAGATGAATGTATAAAATGCTAATTTCACCATTTTTGCCATCTGCCCATCATCCCCACCCTAGCCCTACTTCTCTTTCAGTGTTCCCCATCTCAGTAAATGTTTCCACAACTAGCATTAGTTTCTCAAGCCTTAACACTTATCTTTTTTTTATTAACTGCTTCATCTCCCTCAAGTCCTATATTCAACCAACAACCATGTGCTGTTGATTCTAGCACCTAAAAATCTCTCCATTCCCATTGCCAGCACCCTAATCCCAGCTACTATCAACTCTTAATAACCCCCTCATTACCTTTCTGAAGTCACTTTTTTCCCTCTCAAATTTGTTTTCCAGCCAGTACTGTGGCTGGAAAATCCAGGCAAATCTGATTTTGTCACTTTTCTTCTTAAAACATTTCAATGGTTTTCTACTGCTATAAAGATAAAAGTCCAAAATTGGTAACATGACCAGTAACAACCTTGATTATCTTGCCTCTGCCAACATCTTCTTTGCCTGGCATCACTCTTCCTCTAAGATGTTCGTGTTTAAGACTGTAGAGATGGAATATTTCCTATTATTGACTAATACCCATTATGTGGTCAGGAGAATAGTTTGAAAGTCAAGGAGTTGAAGATCAAGGACATAAGAGATGAAGGTAGTGTCATCTGTGTAGATAATAAATTTACACAAGATGATGGCAAGAATTAGGATAGAAAAAACAATAATTCTCCATGAATTATTGGTTGGTTTGGTTTGTTGGTAACAGAAAATTTGTTCGTAAGAGTTACAAGAAAGATGGGGTAATAGAACAACAGATCTTGTGAGCTAAGGTACCAAGTTTCATTCAAGGAAAAGAAAGTAAATTGTTTAGTAAAAATAGTAGGAAGCTAAAACAGGCTAGTGTTTATTAACATTCTGCATTCTGGGTACCACTCAGAGGAAAAGAATATTGTAGGAAGAGTTAAAGTTCTGGTTCAAGACCTGGTTTTACTCCTCATTTTTCTTCTCTTGTAGGGTATTGAAATATATGAAACTCAACATTCTCCTCAATAAAATGGGAATTTGGCCATTTTCCCCAACTACCTCACACAGATGCAATGAAAATAAATGAGACAACATGAATAAATAAACTCTGAGTGCCATCTAAGCTTTATGACCTTTGGTCATTTATTTGCCCTCTCATTCTCATGTAAGATGTACAAACCCCAGCCTATTTCTAAGGCCTTGTCTCTACAGGAAGTTTAATTTTTTAATTATCCAGATATAATTTAAAAGGTAGAAATTAGTTAATAAATTATCTTCGAATGCCTAAGAGATCATCATCATCTATCTAAGCATACTAAAGAAATGAATCAGCAAAGCAGGGGAAAATAGCCAATAATGCCATAGGAGTTGTGATTGTGACTGTGATTAGAGCCCCTCTGGTAGGCTTCAGAGTGCATGTATGCTGTCCCTTGCAGGTGTACTTTTCATGATCAGTCTGTTTTTGCCGGCTATGTCCTCTCCTGAATCAGCAAGAGTCCTAGCTTCCAGCTTTTCACCTCCGTCCCCACTGGGGAACCATGACCCTCCTGTTATCCTGGAATTCTCCCCCAGGCAACATGCAAGAGACAATTAAGGTCACCCATTCCATAACTGGTGTCACTAAATGCAGAATTCAGCACCCAAAGAAGGAATGCATGCTAATATTATATCTGAAGAATAAACTAATGAGTAATATGTTGTCTGAAAATGAAGACTCGCTGTGCATTTAAAGATGTCCAAGGCCTGAATTACCAAGTATCTTGACAAGCTTTATGACTCCCAAACTCCAAAGCATATGTTGAATGCTCCAAGCAGGAATTTCTCGTTCTAAGTTATCTAATCCACTTTCTATTTTATATTCCCCTGGGTCAAGGAGAGTTCTTCACCAAACATAATAATTCTTGTATGTGGATAAGGGTTGATTTAATAATTTATTAATATTATTGGGTTTTTTCCCTCCAAAATCAGCATTCAAGTAGGAAATGTCTGCAAAATTAGTGCATGTTGAAGGTTTCCTGATTCTTAGGTTTCTGTCTGTATTGTTTCTAGCAATAACACTCAACCCTTGACAATTGGAGAGCCATTTAATTTATCTAGCCCAGCTGCAGAAAACCAAAATAATAATGCCGTCTAAATGGACTTCCACTGACATGTTGAAATCATGTTAGTGAGGTTTCCAAATCAAAATATTACAACCAACTCTTATGGACTTTGCAAATGAGGTGATTGTTTCTTACATTTTATATTTTATGTTCAGCTATATAAAATGAGTAGCCAGTAGCAATAAGGGATTTAACACTATTTTTTTAGTAGCAGAATAACAGATTTCTTTCTCTCCCATTCTAGATATATTAAATTTTCAACACATATCTCTCCAAGCAAAGATTATGCAGTGAAGACTCCAAGATATTGGCATTTCCTGTTCAATTTAAGCCCTAGTAATATGATGGGAATAAAGTCATCTTAACTTCCTTTCTAATCACCTAGACCAGGAGAAAGAGGGTTATAAGATTAAAGTCACTGCTGTCACATAAGATTAATGCAGTCATGTGTAAATTAGATTTATAACATATATCTATCAAATGCTCTGGGTTGCAGCAAAGAAAAATCTTCCCGGTGGTCAGATAACTGGACATTACACAAAAGAGGTTACAGAGAAGATATACGAAAACAAGTCATTATGACAGATTTTGGTGGAAGAATAAGACTCTAGAAAAGCCATAAAAATGTCATATTTGGGATATAATTGGAAATATATTGAATATTAAACTATAATTAATTTTTAGAAAGTAGAATGATAAGAAATATTTGTTTAATTCGTTCATCTGATAAATACTTATGAAGTCTCTGCTACATGTAGATACTGTTCCAGGTCCAAGAGAATCAGCATTAAACCAAACAGAAAAATTCTCCACTTTCATGAATCTGATATTCTTTTGGAGAGACACAGATAACAAACAAATAAAAGATAGAGCATGAAATTTTTCTTCTGGCCAAGATGAAATAACAACATCAATTTACTCTCCCATCTGCAGCAATCATAAAATGGACAAGTTTTCAAGACACTGAACATCAGACAATGAAGGACAGTGATTTCTGAAATCAATTAAATTTCTTCTCATTGAATTTTTTCCTCTAGCAGCTTGAAACATATGCAATTGATTTGTTTAGTTGTTACCCTTCAATTAGTCAACAAATATTTAATAAGCATCTAATATATGTCTGACAATCTTCTAAGTACTAGTGACACAGCAACAGAGTAGGGGAGAGGTAGACAGACAATAAGTGCATAAGTAAAATGTATAATATGTCAGAGATGGTAAGTGTTAAAATAAACAGTGTAGGGGATTGGTTGTCTGTGGGGAGAGTGCCTGCTATTTTAAATGAGGTGATCAGAGAGCTTTGCTTAGGAGGCAACATTTGAGCAAAGATCTGTAGGTTGTCAAGGAGAAAGCTGAACTAGCAATGGAAGTAAGAAAAATGGCATATGCATGCCATGAACTTTGAGGAATTTTTTCATAACGTAGGATGTATGGTTCAGTGTAAAAGCAGGCACACCTAACTCACTCACAATTCCTCTGAATGTGAAAAAGAAGATGTTGGGGGAATAAATGGGAGAAATCTCAGGAAGAATCCTATATCAAAACCCCTAATTTGGCATGCAGTGGAACAGGCAGCCAAAACAAACAAAGTCAGTGCAACAGGGATTCCTGACAGGCTAAAACAAATCAACAAACTGTGTGTTGTGGCTTCCTTCCAGAGCAGGTGTCCCCCACAGGCAACCAATGCAAAACAAAGTCATGGAGAATAAACATACACTGGTATAATTTTTTATTCTAGTGCAGGTGGCCAGAGACAGAAATCTAAGATTATAAATCCACTGAAATAAGAAACAGAAGAAAATAACTTATTAAAAAGAATAGGAGTTTGCTTATTGAGGGTAATAGTTAAGAGCTTTGTTGCAGACCATGCCTCCTCACCCTTACAAGAGTGACTAGAAAAGCTGTTCAGAATACATACACATAAATGAAAAATAATCTATTGGAAACCACCAGAAAGTTACTAAATAAGCTATGACTTAAGAGAGCAAGGGTCCTGGAGAGAAGGGATGCTCTTTGGAGAGACTTAACATTATGCACTATTTATTCTGTGGCAATTTATAAGTAGCTAGGACTGAGAAGCTAATCCAAAGGTGGCAGAGACTGAGAAGCTGAGCAGAACTACTGAGAACTACATGGGGCTAGGAAGACAAAAATTGGAGTTCAGGACACAGGCCGAAGGGTACTAATAAGTACCCCAGGCATCAAAGTAGGACATTGGAAGAACTATACTGTAAGAATAAGGATACCCTGGAAATGTACCAACCTTAATTAAAGCCTGAAAATAAATTTCTAGCCAGTTCAAGACTATTCTGGATTAAGGCACTCTTCCTTACTCTAACTTCCTATAGGAAAGAAACTCCTCTGTCAATGAAGATAATTTCAAGCAGAATGTCAGAATAACTTTCAGTCAGTATATCTGGCATTCAAAGAAAAATTGCCATGAGTCAAGGTGAAATAAATAAAAGCCAAGAGAAAAAACAGAAAATAGAAATAGTCCCTCAGGTGATACAAATATTGCCTTACAAACAATGAACTTTAAAATAACTGCAATTAATATGTTCAACATATAAATACAAAAGGAAATTGTCACAGGGAATCAAAAATCTATAACAGAAGAGTTACATAGAAAATCTAGATATGAAAAATATAATAATTGAATTTGAAGACTCATTAGATGGATTTAGCAGAAGTTTAGACACAACAGAAAAAAGGATTAGAGGATTAGTGTACTGAAAGATAGGCCAATAAAAAATATTCAGATTGAAGAATACAGAGGGAAAAAAAAAGATGGAAAACACACACTAATAAGTATAAAAGCCATATAAGACAGCATTTGGCAAACTTTTTCTTTTTAGGCTTTGTGAGCCATATGGTCTATGTCATGATGACTCAACTCTGTAGTTGTAGCACAAAAGCAGCATGCAAAATACATAAATGAGCGGATATGGCTGTGTCCCAATAAACTTTGGTATGTTTGGGTATAACTTTACCAATTGAATCCACATCACCTGTAGATTGGGATAAAATTTTATAGCAGGCTTTCAAAATAACTGGTTTAGGTCACATTCTACCAAGAATTGAAAACATCGTTGGGGAGTACAGTACTAGCCTTTGAGTCATGGTTTAATAAATTCCCTGGAATGTTACAGAGATAGCAGAACTTGGAAGTGGAGAATTGTCAGAGATTAATTTTATGGTTGTAAAGTATAGTATTTGGAATTATATTAAATTGAAAGCTCCCAAAGCATCTACATCTGAAGCAGGATACCTAGCCCCCAAAGAAAAACATAGGTAGAAAGATCACCAGGGTACTTATGTTCAGCTAATAACTACAAGGCAGCAGAGAGAAAATATGTTCTGTATGTATATGTGTTCAGTCTTGGAAGATTTTTATAGCCAACCAATTCTTTGATATAGAGTTTAGAGAATCAGAAATGGCTGAATCGAGTCGATTTATAGCCAAAAAAATAAAACAAATTTATACCTCTCTCTTAACTAAATAAAGCTAATTCAATAAGAACACTTAAAGATGACAAGGAAACAAGGATGACAGGGAACAAGGACTGAACATTATTAGGATGGAAGCACAAAGGGAGACTTGGGATACTAAAGGTGAAATAGATATAACAACCCTTTCAAGTTGACCTCTTGACAGTCAAGTTTCAAGAAAATAGGGGTATAGATGTTTTCCATCCCAAACAAAAGGTATGTCAGAACTAACTGGGCCTGAACTAGTGATACTGCTACCTTATTTCCTAGATGCCAAGCAGAGTTGGTCATTAAAGGGTTCTTTTTACAATTTACATTTTGTAGACCCAAGCATCCAGGAAGTCATTTTAATGACAAACCCAAGACTATTCAGAATTTCTTTGGGTTCTCTATGTTGTTTAGGTGATGGCAAGGAGACACATATTATGGAAGACTGCACCATGAGGAAAATTCATTAGCAAATACATTATTTTTTTCCTGTAAAGGAGAGATCATGTAAGGAGGGACTGAAGTGAAAAGTCTCACTTATAACAATCCTTTTGAATCTTGATAGTAATGTATTTTCCTCATTAGAGTTACAACTTCCCCACTAATTTGCATGTATGTGTGTGTACGTGCACATGTGTGTGCAAATACAATAAAACCGAATTTATCCAGAACTTTTGCAGTAAGGATTCTACTCTCACAGGTGGAGTAAATCTAGTGGAAGGTCTGGCTTTACAGAGCTGCATTAAGTTAAAAAGTCTGTTCTAGTTATCTATTGCTGCATAACAAACTGCCCCAAAACTTAATGGCTTAAACAAAAACATTTATTTTGTTCATAAATCTGCAATTTGATCATGACTTGATGGGAACTGCTTATTTCTGCTCTACTTGTTAGCTGGAATGGTTTGAAAGCCCCAAAACTGGAATCACCTGAGGACTACCTTACTCATATGTCTAGCAGTTGATGCTTGATTCAGCTAGGACCCCCACTACAATTATGAAAAGTACATCTGGTCTCAGAAGTCATCCATGATTATTTTGAGGGGTGTTAGGAGATGCTTCTCTGTATGTCTCTTGTGTTTCTTTATCTCTTGTGAATAGAGGCACTGACTTTTAGTCCAAGCTATCTTTTCAAGGACGCTTATACAGACAACAGCATTGAAAGATATGGTGGACCCTCCAGAGATATGAGCAGTCATGCTTACTACTCGATATAATAAAAAATAATGACTCCCTCTAGACAGGGCAGCTGTCACAAAGAAGTGCTTCCCTGGAGGAATTAGAACTCAAGGAATTAGGAAACAAAAAAAAATGCTGATCTTCTGCCTATTGTTATTATTGTGAGTAAGATAGTTCTTTTCTGACCCAGGAGACTGCAAGCATCCCTGAACAGGCTAACTCATTAACTTGAAAGTAGACTAAAGTCTCAGACCTGTTCTAGTTTTTCACATTAAGATTGGTCTATATTCAAAGGTAGGCAATTGAACTATCTCTTTTGATGGGAGTGGTGTTAAAGAATTTGAAAAATGTTTTCAAATCACCACAGGATACATGCCAGAGAATATTGGAGCTACCATCTCACAGATGACATTGGACCAATGCACAATAAGGAGAATATCTATGCAGAGGCTCACTACAAAATGGGAGGGAGAGGAAGTCCATGGCAAACATGGCTCAAGAAAAAGCTGGAAGAGTTCGAACTATTTGGTGTACAGAGTATGAAATAGTTCTGGAGAAAATATTTAGGTAAAAAGTTATGATTTATTCAAGAATTTGAGGTTAATTTTTATCTTGAGCATAGTGCATAAAAAAAGGCAATGAAATATCTTTTGATCCTGGAAAAGATAGCCCAGAACAAAGGCAGTCAGTGTCTTCATTCATATGACATTTGGGAAGTAACATGGACCATACACATCCATTTTCCAATGAGCTAAACCTCACCTCGTCATGGTCCAATATATATATATATATTTTTTTAGAGGCAGGATCTTGCTCTGCTACCATGATGGAGTGCAATGGCTAGACCATATTGTAACCGATTCACTGTAACTTCAAATTCCTGGGCTGAAGTGATCCTACCACCTCAGCTTCCAAGTAGCTGGGGCTACAGATGTGCACCACGACACCTCTCTAATTTTGCTTATTTTTTGTACAGATGGGGTCTTACTGTGTTGCCCAGGATGGTCTCAAACTTCTGGCCTCAAGCAATCCTATCACTTCGACCTTCCAAATCACTGGGATTATAGGAATGAGCCATCGTGCCCGGCCATGGTCCAAAATATTTAACCACTAAAAAATTATGTTTGATTACACATTTGTGTGCTCTTTTAAACAGAATATTCTAAACATAATTCACCTTCCTGTTAATGATTCAATCATCACTCTGACTGTCAAAGCTATGCTTTGGTTTCCAGGTAGTCTTTGTGGGCAGATTGGTACTTGTCATTTCTGACATCAGGATGCCTGCTTCTAAGAGGCTCCTCTTTTCCAAGTAACAGCTTTCAAAATTCTACAGCCCAAGAAATAAGATGACACAACACTTTGAAATGCTTTAGAGCTTTTAAAGCACATTTACACATATTTGGTTCTTCAAATCTCCACAAAATGCTGCTGTTGGTAGGAAAGAAGTTATCATCTTTATTATATAGGAAAAAAATCAGGGCTTAGAAGAGGTGAAGGTTTATTCAAAATTAAGTGACCAGTGAATGAATAAACCAAACTTAGAACTTATAAAGCTTATTTTGGTAGTTTTTCTACCATTATCAAGCTGCCTCTCTAGAGGGCTTCAAGTTAGGGGAGCAAATACTGTATTGCTCAGGTTTTATAGGAGCAAAATTCTATTTTTCTTTCATACTTCTCAGTTGAACTCAAAATGGCTGGGGTTGCAACACCAGAAATCCAAATCTTACCATGTTGCTGACATTCTATCAGGAATGTATATTTAAAACCATCACTCTCTGTTCTTTAGTAGCCAGATTATGTTACATTGGACAGATACTGGCTTCTACATATCTTTCCAGTAGGATACAGACCCCAAATTTACTCTTCCAGAAAATTCCATCACCACTATGCACAACAGGTATTGGAGAAAATTGTCCAAACAATAAAGAGTATTCTCCTTATAGACAGAATGTCTCAGGGCCAAGCAACTAGAGAGCATCCAAACCCCTAAACTACAAGTTTACATGGTTCTCATTCCATAGCATGTGTTAGTCCGGCTGAACTAATTCTTCTGCACAGCAGAAATCATGAGGATCAGCCAAATGATTAGAAAAATCTATTCCTTACCAAGCACAAATGTTTTCCTCCTAAAATCCTGCTGAGGATAGAATTGAATGTTAATATTGGAACCCCACATTATATTGATTACAATATATTTTATATAATTATGCACAAGTAGAAACATCTAGAGTATGGTTTGTTAGTCTCAAATAAACTTGCCTTCATTAATTCCTGAATTAAAAGAAACCATTAAGTATTATTATAAAAATCATAAATAGATAAATATTTGCATAACGATTAAAGGGAATCTTCTGGTGCTTATAGTGTCAAAATTAGACATAACTCACTCTCAACATTTCTGCTTTACCTAAGGTCTTTTTTGCCCCATCTTGCTTTGCTAAATATTAAAATTACCCATGCCAAAAGCTAACATTTAGTCTCATGTGTATTCATGATAAAAGCATTAAGTTTCTGTAGTCTATTAAAAATAAACTTAGGTTTATTAAGTATGAGCTCAGAGACTACAATTTCAACTTCATTGGCAAGCACTCTTCACCTATTCATCCTTCTACCCACATGAAGCCTTGATCAACAACATAAGCATATTTTGGATCGTTTTTTAATATCTGTATAGATCAGAATTAATTTAACTCTTGAACAGAGACTATCTGAGTAAGGATGATGCCCAACTAAAAGTAGAGGTTTATTACATCCCATAACAAAAAGTCTGGATCAAGGCAGTTACAAAGTTTACTTTTTCCACAGCCCAGAAGTGTCAGAGCTCTTGGCTTACCTGCCATGATCACAAGATGGCTGACATAGCTTTTATCCTCACAGGACAATGTCCAAAGGCAGCAAAGAAGAGAGTATTTCTTTTCACTAGTCTCTCCTATTTTAAGATAATAAAGCCATTCCAGAAACATGTAGCACTTCTTCTTCCATCCCATTGGCATAGCTACCAGAGATACCAGAAAATGAATATCTGGAATTTTTCTGCCTTTATGGAGGTAGACAGATTCTGTCAGCAGCAAAGAAATGGGAGAAAATGGCCACTAGGTAAGCAGACACCAATGTCTGTCACATGACAAACATGTCTCCTTGTCAGACTCCATCCATTCTCATATGTTTACTATTTCAAGTTTTCATACTAGATTTTACCTTAAAAGTAAACAGGTAGTAAATTATTTTTTAAATATGTATCTCTCCAATAAATTTGAAAAATTTATTTCTCAAAGAAATAAAAAGTTTGAGAACATTAAATGTACTTTTATAGTCTATGTTAATGTATTTGCAAAGTCAATTAACTAAGTCTTAGTCACTAATCAGAGTGTGCCTAATCCAAATTAACTGCCTCAAAATAGAACAAGGAATATCTATATTTATAAAACTATGAACATATCACCTTTTAGAGCTATTAACATTTAAAAAGGAAAATATCATTTTAGTAGTAATATTATTCATTCTAAAAAAAAAAATTCTAGTTGTCTAGTCTGACTTGAAGTATCTTTAAGTTTTGACAAAAACTTCCCACAGGCATGAAAACAGGCAGAAAAACATTGAAAAAAATTAATGATAACACAGGGCAGCAGGGAAAGATTACTAATAATTGAAAACAAACTTTGCTGTAATAAAGGGTAATGTATTTTGCTTGTTTTCTGATGTGACTAAGAGGAATTACACTTACTGAATTTCAATGATGCCACATTTTTCCATATTGTATTATCTTAGTTACTGAAAGTGTGGGAGGATATAATAAAACAGAATTTACGGTCAAACTTTATTTCATTTAAATTTCAATGTCTGGAGTAATAATTTTTTCTATTTAAATTTATCATCACAGACCAAATATTAACAATTCTGAATTAGATACCACTAGTGATGAGGCCTGTATGACTAAAGAAACATTAAAAATATATTAAATGCTAGCCTGATAAAGTTGCAATCTTATTTTTCTAATAAAACATTAGAGGTGAGAAAAATTGAAGTCTTCTTTTCAAAATGTATCTATGGGTTCACACTTTGGTTTAATACTTTGTTGTTGTTGTCATAGTGATGATAAAGATAAATAGTAAACCCAGGCTCAAAACATTTCCAATGTCCATAATAGAATAAAAGCCTAAAATGATAAGCCGAAGAGAAGGCAGAGGCCAATTTGGTTCCTCATCCAGTTGCAGGTATTTGGGACCAGGTGTTGGCTTGTGTGAGATAAAGATCAAAAATGAACTGGGTTGGTGGGAGACTGGGGAGTTGGAAAACCAGAGCCAAAAGCCAGGACCTCAAGTGTCACTGGAAATAATTTGTTGTGACTTGCAGAAGGATGCAGACCCAAAGAAACAAGAAAGCATTGATTCGGGAACTGCAGCAAGTTGCTCATTTGTCTGAAAATGCTGTGATCACGATCCCATTATTCATGATGGTGGAGTATCTCAGATGTTCTTGTAGGACCTGATTCTGGACCAGAGCTCTGTCAAGGTGGGGGTTTGCAACCATAAAACTCAAAGCCAGAGAAGTGTCAGCAGAGAATAAGAATAAGCAAAAGAAATAAAAATAGAGGAAGAAAAAAAGCAAATGGCTTAAAAAACTTTCCACTCAAAATAAGTCTAGAGACCAATAGTTTCAAATGTCTTAAATCAACAGGTAGTTCATGAATTTACTTCAGATGAAATTGATTCTATGAAACAGTCTTTAAAAATGCTTTAAAATTAATGTGTTTTAGATAGATAAAGAGAAAAATGAAAATACAACTTCCTTTAAAGTAGAGCTGAAGTATTTTTTTTAAAAAGTAGAAATTAAACAAGAACAAGTAGACATGAACAATCATAGAAGAAACAGGTGAGATAAAGTCTAGACCAGTGCATCAAACTATTTGCGGTAAAGAATCATTCTTTTAATGGGAGAAAATATTTGCTCTCTACATATCCGATAAAGGGCTGATAACAAGAATCTATTTAGAACTTAAGAAAATTGACAAGAAAAAAATCAAACAACCCCATCAATAAATGGGCAAAGGAAATGAACAGAAACTTTTCAAAAGAAGATAGAAAAATGGCCAGCAAACATATAAAAAAATTGCTCAACATCTCTAATCATTAGAGAAATGCAAACCTAAACCACAATGAGGTATCACCTAACCCCAGTGAGATTGGCCTCTATCAAAAAAATCCCAAAACAACAAATGCTGGCGAGGATGTGGAAAGACAGGAACACTCTTACACTGCTGGTGGGACTGCAAATTAGTGCAACCTCTGTGGAAAAGAATTTGGAGATACCTTTCAAAGAGGTAAAAACAGAAATACCATTCGATCCAGCAATAGCACTATTAGGCATCCACCCAAAAGAGCAAAAGACATTCTATAATAAAGACATCTGCACCCAAATGTTTTTGGCAGCACAACTCACTAGTGCAAGGATGTGGAAACAACCCAAGTGTCCGTCAATTCATGAGTGGATTATTAAAATTTGGTATATGTATACAATGCAATATTACTCAATTATAAGAAACGACAATGATCTAGCACCTCTTATATTTTCCTGGATAGAGTTTGAGCCCATTATCCGAAGTGAGGTATCACAAGATCAGAAGAATAGGCTCCACATGTACTCGCCGTCAAATTGGCACTAACTGATCAACACTATGGTGCTCACATGGTAGTAATATTCTCCAGGAATTAGGGGGGTGAGGAGGTAAACTCACAGCTAACAGATGCGGTGAACATTGTAGAGGGGAAGGGCATGCCTCTAATCCTCGCTTGGGTGAGGCAAAGTCATAAAATGTAACCAAAATGTTTGGACCCTCACAATATCCTGAAATAAAAATAAATAAAATAAAAGAATCAATCTTTTCCAATCTAATACTTTTATAAAATAAAGTAATAATGAATTATGATAAATTCAATGGCAAAAAATCCAAAGACTTGCAAAATATGAGCACAATTTCTATGATATTCAGTAGACATAAAATTATATTTTAATAAACATAAGAACAGAAAAAAGAAAATAATTTTAAATATTATACATCTACTATGAAAGAGTGCATGAAGCAATCAATATATAGAATCACTCTTATCTAGATCTTTTTGTCATTCTGCAAACAGTTGTTAGTAAAATAGTGATTCCTCTTCTAAAATACTTTGAATGATATCAATGTATTTCAGTAAAAAAGCTAATGTGTTAATCAAAATTAACAAAATTATTCTCTTTATTATTTGATAATATGACAGCTGATCATAAACAAGTGTTCATGCCTGCTGATAATGATAGTTTCCCAGGGAAAATGTCCTGCTAAAAATGTTAGAACTGTAACTGTCAGTGCTTGGTGATGGTAATAGTTTCCCGGGGGAAACATTCTGGTAAAAATGTTAGAACTACAACAAGATCTCCCAGTGTTTCCGAAAGATTAGAAACCTATCTGGTCTCAGTTTTTTAAACATGAGAATTGGACAACCAGTCCTGCTTAATTGGCTGATAATTCAATACTTTTAATGATCTAAATACTTTCGTGCAAGGGAGGGAACACAACATATTTTTCAATTGCAGATAAGACTGAAGGCTCCAGTGATTATTGTATTAGGGTCTATCTCTCTCTTTAGCTCTGATAATATTTTCTTTATATATCTGGCTGCTTCAGTGTTGGGTGTATATATAACTTATCTTCAACAAAGGTGATAAGAACATAAAGTGCGGAAAGGACAGTCTCTTCAATAAAATGGTGCTAGGAAAAGTGGATATCCATATGTAGAAGGATGAAACTAGACCCTTATCTCTTGCCATATACAAAAATCAAATCAAAATGGATTAAGACTTAAATATAATACCTGAAATTATGAAACTACTAAAAGAAAACATTGGGTAAATGCTTCTGAACATTGGTCTGGGCAAGGACTTCTTGAGTAATACCCCCAAAGCATAGGCAAGCAAAGCAAAATTGGGCAAATGAGATCACATCAAGCTAATAACCTTCTGCACAGCAAAATAAATAAGGAATAAAGTGAAGAGACAACCCACAGAATGAGAGAAAATATTTGCAAACTACTCACCTGACAAGGGACTAATAACTAGAATACATAAGGAACTCCAATGATTCAACAGAAAAAGATTAATCCAATTAAAAAATGGGCAAAGGATCTGAATAGACATTGCTCAAAAGAAGACATACAGATGGCCAACAAGTATATGAAAAATGCTCAGCATCATTAGTCATCAGAGAAATGCAAACCAAAATTACAATGAGATATCACCTCACCCCAATTAAAATGGCTTTTATCAAAAAGACAGGCAATATAGAATGCTGGTGAGGATGTGGAGAAAGGGGAACACTTGTACCCTGTTGGTGGGAATGTAAATTAGTGCAACCACTATGGTGAACAGTATGGAGATTCCTCGAAAAACTAAAAATAGAACTACCATGTGACCAGCAATCCCACGGCTGGGCATATATCCAAAGGAGGGGAATTTGGTATCGAAAAGATATCTGCACTTCCATGATTATTTCAGTACTATTCATAACAGCCAAGATTTAGAATTAACTTAAGTGTCCATCACCAGATAAATGGATAAGGAAATTGTGGTGTATGTACACAAAGAAATATTATATAGTCACAAAAAGAATGACATCCTGCCATTCGCAACAACATGGATGGAACTGGAAAACGTTATGTTAAGTGAAATAAGCCAAGCACAAAAAGATAAATCTTTCATGTTCTCACTCACATATGGGAGCTAAATATTAAAAACAATTGCTCTCATGGAGGTAGAGAGTAGAATGATGGTTTCCAGAGTTTGGGAAGGGTAGTGGGGAGGTGAACATAAAGTGGGCGTGGTTTACGGGTACAAAAATATAGATAGAATGAACAAAATTTGATGGCATAACGAAGTGACTGTAATCAACAATAAGTTAGAGTATACTTGAAAATAACTAAAAGTGGAATTGGAATGTTCCTAACACAATGAAATGATAAATGCCTGAGGCAATAGCTACCCCAATTACCCTGATTTGATTAATTCACATTGTATGTCTGTATCAAAACATCACATGTGGCTGAGCATGGTGGCTCAAGCCTATAATCCTAGCACTCTGGGAGGCTGAGGCAAAGGATTGCTTGAGCTCAGGAGTTTGAGACCAGCCTGAGAAGAAGTGAGACCTTATCTCTACTAAAAATAGAAAAAATTAGCCAGGCATGGCAGTGTGTTCCTTGTAGTCCCAGCTACCTGGGTGGCTGAGGCAGGAAGATCATTTAAGCTCAGGAATTTGAGGTTGCAGTGAGCTATGATGAAGCCACTGTACTCTAGCTGTGGCAACATAGTGAGATTATATCTCAAAAAAAAAAAAAAAAGAAAAGAAAAGAAAAAGAAATCACATATAACCTATAAAAACATACAGCTATTATGTACTGATAATTATTAAACATTTTAATAACATTACTTGAAATTTAAGAAAATCTGAAATTATAGATTTTAGTTAAAAATAATTTATTAATGTTGGTTCATTAATTCTGACAAATGCCTCATACTAATATAAGGTGTTGATAGTAGGAGAAACCAGGTTTGGGGTATCTGCAAACTTTCTGTACTATCTTTGCAACTTTTTTGTAAATCTAAGTGTATTCTAAAAAATTTTTATTTAAAAATGTAAAAAAAATTAAAAAATGACAAATGAACCCTTATAAATGAAAAGACAGCTACATTGAAGATTTTTAAAATTTTAAAAGCTTTAAAGAAATAATTTTTGTATATTAGTTTGAAAATGAGAAAAATTGATAATTATCTAGAAAAATATAAATTATGAAATATGCTCAAGAAAATATTAGAAACTTGAATAAACTAAAGACCAGTGAATAAATTGAATTGATAATAAAAAATCTTACCCCCAAAGACTTTACTTTTACCCCAAAATATCCAGCTTATTTTGAAACTAGGATAACCTGAAACTAAAATCAAACAGAGATAGTACAAGATAAAAAATTTATAGACAATCTCTCTTTCGAACAGATGTAAATATTCTATATAAAACTAACATAAAATGTATAAAAAGAAAGATGAATCATAAGCAGCTTGGTTTTAACCCAGAAATGTAAGGAAAATACATCAGAAAATCTAATAATATAAACCATAGCATTAAGATGGTAAAGAAAAAATCCAGAGGATCATCTCAGAAGATGTTGATAAGCATTCATTACTAATCAACAATCATTAATGAAAAAATAAAACTAAGCAAACTGAAACTATAGACTATCTTGAGCAGATAAATATCACCTATGTAAAACCTAAATCTAAAATAAAAGACAATGGTGAAATTTTGGAAGCATTCCTTTTAAAATGAGAAACCAAACAATGCTTCCATTCAACATTGTACTGGAAATTTTAGCTCTTGAAATAATTTTAAAAATTAAAAGCTTGAAGTTTAAAAATAAAATTATGCCAAAAGGGGTTTTTATCTTAAAGACACTGTTTATGAAAAAATATGAAAGAATCTATAGATAAACTGATAGAACTAACAAAGTTCAACATGATTTCCAGATGATAAATGAACATACCAAGTTGAGTGTTCTTTATATCAGTAATAAAGCTTTCGAAATGGAAAAGTCCCATTTAAAATAGCTACAAAAACTTTAAGTGTTATAGGGATCAATTTAACAAAATATGTTAAAGTTCTCTGTGGAGAAAATTGTAAAGCTTTATAAAGGTCATGAAACTGTAAATTAATGGAAGCATGTTATATATTTTTATAGTAAGATGATATCATAGAGATAGTATTTCTTCCTGAATTATAAGGTCAATGCAATTTCAGTAAAAATGCACAGTTTTTCTTGGAACTTGGTATACAAACCACAAAATTAAAATAGAAAAAAAGGGCCAATAATAGATAATTCAATTTTGACAAATTGCCAGGTAGAAATATTTGGCCTACCATTTATTAATTCTTGATGTAAAGGTAGAATAATACACAAATGGAACAGAAAATGTGGTGGGCTGGGAGATGTGCCAGGAGGCCCACTATTGTCAAGAAAGGACTTGCTGCTTATACTGTATGCTCCTAGCTCCAGTTATCAGTTTTTTCAGGTTGTGCCTCAGGCAGAGGCCTGCCTACCCCAAAGCACACCCTTCCCAGAGTGGTCAACATCTAAGGACTGATTGTGGAGGCATTATATAGACCAAGATTTCAGCCCACCCTGGGACAATTCTTAGGGCTTGTTATATTCCAAGTTCTCTGCAGGGTTGGCTGAATCTTTTTTTGGTCCTACACCACAGGTCAACTTCTCATCTGCTCAATCCTGCTTCCTCCTACAAGTTCTGGTCCCTAATAAATATTCTGCACACCAAACTCCACCTCAGTACTGCATCTGGACCTCCCAACCTTCATCATAGAGAGCCAGAAACAATCCACACACATAAAGAATCCTCATGAATGACAGGCCATATTGCAAAGCAATGGAGAAAAAACCTTTTCAGTACCAGAGCTGGGACAATTGGTTACATTAAAAAAAAAAAAAAATACATCTTACATTGTATACAAAAATCTATTGGTTCAGTCAAGAACTAAATTTGAACAGCAAAACTATAAAATTGTAGAAGACTATGCAGAAGAATATTTTTAAGGCTTTGGATAAAACTACAGTATGACCAAAGGCACTATACATAAAATTAAAAGATAAACTACAAGACGAGAGGCTATATTTAATGCACATATAATTGAGAAAGCTCAGTAAGTGAAATTTATAAATAACTTTGAATCATTAAGAAAAGGAACCAAATAAACAAATGAGTAAAAGTTGCAAATAGTCAATTCACAGTGGAAGAAACTGAATTGCCAATGACCATGTAAAAAGATGTTCAAATTTATTAGCAATCAGGAGAAAGCAAATTAAAACAAACATAAGATACCATTTCTTTCCTACTAGTTTGGTAAAAATGTAAAGTCTAACACCATCTAGTGTGCAAATATTGCTGTGAAAGTGTCATTATCAGCCTCTGGAAAATTGTCTTCTCTCACTGAGCTAAGGTCTTCTGTAGTTAGAAGATCCAGGGTGGGGAGGTGAGACAATCCTTCTCTCTGCTCCTGCCTTAC
The DNA here is from genome assembly GCF_041146395.1 of Eulemur rufifrons. NCBI lineage: Eukaryota > Metazoa > Chordata > Mammalia > Primates > Lemuridae > Eulemur > Eulemur rufifrons. The sequence goes on along the minus strand of NC_090997.1, from coordinate 65,390,256 downwards.
ACCCTTCTGCCTCATTTAGCTAACCGAGTTTCTTCACTCCTTTTGGGTTGGAGCAAAGATTGGGAGAGGAGGCTAAGCACATGTGGAGGGAGAGGCTGTACATTGCTTAGCTGACTAATCATTTCTTCTCTTTTCTTTTTTTGACATTTCTAGTATTTACAGATAATGACTATTCTTATATTAAGATGGCTTCAAACACTCTGAGCCAGGCACATGTATAAAGCTGACTCTTATGTGTGCTTTGTGGATTCTTCAGAAACTCCTGGGAACATTCAATTGTATTTCCATGATATAGGTGATGCATTTTCCTCTGGGTACATGTTCATCCTTCATCCTTTCTTGAAGGTGGCTTTTTCTAAATAGACTCCTCCTCATTCTTCCAGGTAACCCTCTTATAAAGAATAAAAAATATTAATATCTATAGGGCAGATCTATCTGTCCCCAATTAGCCTACCTCTAGTCAACTGGAAATAAGTATCCTTTGCCCCAGCAAAGGGGAGGAGTGTTGTCCAACCTTATCCTAGCATCAAGCTCTCCTCACTGAACCACCAAATCAGCTAACCAGCCCATCTCTTGTCCTCTAGATTTTTCAAGCTGCAGTAAGACACCAAGTCCTCTGAGTGGCTCTGCTGGAACCCCTCTAACTTGATTTGAGAAGAACATGAAAGCACCCTTCCCTACACCCCACTGCTTGATGGTAGGGGAAGAGGGACTGTTGCCACCACAGAGCAGTTTTGCCCAAAATTTTCTTCACAATCCTGCCTACATGTCAATAATTAAACTCCTTTTTACTTTTGAAATGGGTGAGGAACCTAAAAGTTTGTAACCCAGCTTTTGTTTATGTATTTCTGAAATTTTTATAGAAAGGCCTCTCTTACAACTCATTTTGATATCTAATATTATACCTTGATCTCTCAGTTGAAATTTCCAAATTTACATATTGGAACATTAACATTAAACATGCTGTTTATAGCCCTCTATATATTTTTGTTTCTATTTCTACACATATTTTGGTTATCTATTCCCATGCAACGAACTCCATGCTAGTCTCTGTCTCTCATGGTACTGGGGATTCATTGACCTCAGCTAGGCAGTTTTTTCTCAGGCTGTCTTGTGCTGTGGCTGGGGCTTAAAATGTTGAAGTTTTCCCCACTATATGTCTGGTGCCTGGGCTGGAGGCTGGAATAGCTAGAGCTCCTTGAGCATGTCTCTCTACCTCTATGTAGTCTCTCCATAGGGTTTCCCCAGCATGAGGGCTTCAAGGGAGCTGTCCTTCTTCCATGGCAACCCAGATTCCTAAGACATATGTCTCAAGAGATAGCAGTAGATAGAATTTATATCACCTTTTATGACTTTACCTCAGAAGTCACACAGTGTTATTTCTGCTGTATTCCATTAGTCTGAAACACAGACTGGTTCAAGAGGAGTGAACATAGCTTCTACCTCATGATAGAGGAGTGGCAAGGTTCTGTAAGAGTATGTAGGAAGAAAAATACTGTTGGAGTGTGTATTAGATAGGGTTCTCCAAAGAAACAGAATCAATAGGTTATATACATCCAAAGAGATTTAATAGAACAGGTGTCGTGGCTCACACTTGTAATCCCAACACTTTGGGAGGAGAAAGGAGGCAGGAGGATTACTTGAGGCCAGAAGTTTGAGATTAGCCTGGACAGCATAAGAGACCCCATCTCTACAAAAAAATTAAAAAAAAAAAATTGCAGGGCATGGTGGCATGCAACTGTAGTCCCAGCTACTCAGGAGGCTGAGGCAGGGGCATCGCTTGAGCCCAGGAATTCAAGCTGCAGTGAGCTGTGATCGCACCAGTGAACTCCAGCCAGGGTGACAGAATAAGACCCTGTCTCTAAAAATAAAAATAAGAATACTAATGATAAAAACAACAAGATTTATTGTAAGGAATGGGCTCACACAATAATGGAGGCTGATAAGTTCCAAGCTGGAGCCCCCAAGAGAGCGAATAGTATAAGTTCCAGTCTAAGTGTGAAGGCTGAGGAATCAGGAGAGCCAATGGTGTTGTTCTAGTCTGAGTGCCAACAGTGTCCAGACCCAAGAAGAGTCAGTGTTTCAGTTGAGTCCAAAGACAGGCTAAGATCAATGTCCCAACTCAAAGTACTCAGGCCATAGGAGTTTCCTCTTGCTCAGTCTCTTTTGTATTATTCAAGTCTTGGATTGATTGGATGAACCCCCTCCACATCCACATCAGGGAGGGCAATCTACTTTACTCAGCCTATGGATTCACATGTTAATCTTATCCAGAAACACCCTCACAAACATATCCAGAAAAATGTTTGACCAAACGTCTGGGCAACCCATGGCTCAGTCAAGTTGACACATAAAATTAAGCATCACAGAATCTTTTTAAAAAACATATAATTCACCATAATGCATATATCCATACTATAAATAAAAGACTACAAACAGGTCAAATGTTAATATCCTCTTTCTTCTCAATATGAAAAGCGATGATGCACTTTGCTAGGAATGGCTGAGGGATATATATATCCTATATGTATATTTAGCCCTACCTAAATGCCTACAGTTTATCCTATTTCTCTCTTGTACGTTGGTTGTCTTTCCTGTGCTAGGTGGTCTTTGCTTCCTTATACGAGATTTTCTACATCTACAGCTGAAAATTCTCATCAGGTCTATCTATAGTTGTTCAGTGTTCAGATTTTGAGCATAAAGCCTTCATCAATTATGTTTCTACAAGGCTCACAAGCCATGCTCTTTATTTGCATTCACAAATATTTGCAACTCTAAAACTTAAGGGAAGCTTGTTGCTGTTACTAAGTCTGACAAATGCCCACAGCATCCCCCACTTGCCAAAAACCACTGTTTTCCCCTGTATAATGGCTAAGAAAATTGGTTTGAAATCACACAGTCTTGGCTTCAAATACTGGCTCTGCCACTTGCAATTTGCATCACTTTGGGAAATAAAATTAATCACTCTGAGCTTCAGTTTTCTCACCTAAAAAAATGGACTAATTAAGACCTTGCAAATTTATTGTGCCAATGAAATGAAAGGATGAATATTAAATACTTAACATAGTGCTTGGTACAAAGTAAAATCTCAAGTACTGTCAAATACTATTGTTATTTTTATAGTTGTTGTTACTTATCTCTTTGATGTACCAGCTCTAGAGAAGTGTTTATATACTCCACTTAAACTTTGGCAAGAAGTGAATGGCTTCTTGCCAGTGGACTCACTAAGCCCCACAGCATACTTGACTCTGAGGCATCCTAGCATGAATAATATCTAGCAAGCAACTCTCTGGCTTGTGAGATAGGCCAAAAGTTTACCCTGTAATAGTTTTGTTCAAATGTTAGGAAAATACAAGGGTAATAAAATTAATCAGAACTGAATATGTGCCTGCCATATTGTTAGAAATTTTATACTTCTCAAATGAACCCACCTGAGTTTCAGTTTTCTTATATCAAAAATGGAGATAAGAATAATACAAATAACACAAATAGTGTTGCTGTAAGAATTAAAAGATATAATGGATGTAAAATTATTCACAGAGCCTAAGTAAATAATTACTATAGATTATGAGACACCATTAAGTTAGAATATTTTACTTTATACTTAAGTATATACATGTGTTGCATGATATTTGTCACAAGATTTTCTTGATGCTTTGGGAAAATTACAAAAAAAGTAACAGTTCATTTGTCTACTTTGAACGCACTTAGGGAAATAATCAGAAGAGTAGCTAAGTTGTTCAATATCACACTGTCTCTAAGATGTAGAGTTTTGACTTAAAATGAAATCTGCCTGTGTTCCTTCCAGTACACTGCTTCCTTTTGTATATCCATAGGGGTAATTATCCACAAGTTTTAAATGGATTTTTGCACCAGTTAGTGGAGACTGGCAGTTCAAAAAGTTTTGGTCACATGACTCCTACACTCTTAAAAATTTTCAAGCATCAAGCACCCAGATCTTGGTTTCTAATACCCATTTCCACTAAAAACAAAAGACAAAACAAACAAAAAACTAAGGTTCCTTAGAGAAATGGCTGATTCTAGGACTGGAGCAAGAAATATACAAGATGAGACTGGAACATCTTGTAGTGCCAAAGAGTGAGGAACCACTCCCTCGTCCACACCCCTAAAAACACCCCACCACACACTGATAGAAGCATGTTAAAGGCACACAGAAGCAAAGTAAGAGATAAACTAATGGCCAAAATTGGAACAATTTGAGAAACAAATTAAGATTGTAACACCGCATTTAAAATAAACATCCACATTCTGTTGCTAACAAAATACCTGAGACGAGGTAATTTATAATAAACAGAAATTTATTTCTTACAGTTCTGGAAGCTTGGAAGTCCAGTGTCAAGGTGCCAGTATATGGTGAGGGCCTATTTGCTGCATCATAACATGGTGGAGGGCATCAAATGGTGAGAGGGCAAGAGCATGCACGTAAGCCCAGGCCTATCTGCCTCTTCTTATAAAGCCACCACTCCCATCATGGGGCCCCACTCTGAAGAACTTATCTAATCCTAATTATCTTCCAAAGGTCCATTTCCAATTAATATATGAATTTTGGTATTAAGTTCCCAACACATGAAATTTGAGTGACACATTCAAACCACAGCAATGAGTCATACTGATACAAATAAACAATTGAATAACTAAATAAATAGAGGCAAAGAGACAAATATGCTGTACATAAAGAAGAATTTCTAATAATTTATGGAAATGCTCCACCTTTAATGAGAGGGAACCCTCAAATGTGGGCTGCACATACTGACTCTTTTTTTTCCTTTCCGCCGTCCTTGTAATGACTTTCTTCCATAGAGCACCATAACAAAAGGGTGTGGGGAGAGTAACTTTACACTGGAGAAAGATGACAAATACTACCTCAGCCGGGTGATTAAGGTCAACATCAAAAGTAATAAATCATATTGATAAGAGGTACCATTAATATGATGTGATGAAAATGGAACTTTACCTCTATTTTATTCATCCCCCAAACATGTAATCCTAGTCTAATCATGAGAAAACACATTAGACAAATTCTAACAAAAGGGCATCATACAAAACACATCACCAGTAGTCCTCAAAACTGTCATAGTCATGGAAAACCAGTAAAGTTTAAGAAAATATCACAGCCAAGAGGAGCCTAAGGAGACATGGCAACTATATGTAATGTAGTAACCTGGATGGGATCCTGGAACAGAAAAAACAACTCATTAGGTAAAAAACTAAGGAAGTTTCAATGTAGTATGGACTTCAGTTAATGATAATGTATCAACATTGGTTTATTAATTGTGGCAAATGTAAGATGTTAGTAATGGGAAAAACTAGCTGTGGGTATAAGAAAACTCTCTGCATTATCTTCTCAATTTTTCCATAAATCCAAAACTGTGCTAAAAGATAAAGTTGACTAAAAAATATCAGAAGCAAAAATGGAAGACAATTATTAGAACTGAGTTGTTGGTATAAGCCTCTTTGTCATATTATCTTTTATACCTGTAAATGGACTTAAAAGACTTTTTAATAAACATATTTTTAAGGAATAATTTTTATCAGAAAGTCTCAAAAGGAGGCTAGTGTACTAAGTCAATTGTTAGAAAGAAAACAGAACTCATAGATTCATAAATACTAGCAATAAAAATTGTTAGAAATTTCTAAAATCAATAACATTTTATTAAATATCATAAAAAATATTAAGGACTCCAAAGAGCTTCTGTTTATTTGTGTTATATCTACCAGTACTTACTTTATTATAAATTAAAACTGAGAAAGTTTTAAAACACAGCAACACACAAGCACAAATTCCACTAGCCATCAGAACTATGTTGTCATGTAGCTTCTGGAAAAGCTCCACTGTACTCTCACAAAAGAACCAAAGTGGCAGAAGGCAATGAACCTTGAAATCCTGGGATAAAGCCTAGTTGGCCATGATATATATTTCATTGAAATCAAAATTACAAAGTTGGTATAAACTAATTAAAAATCAAATATAATTATAACATTCATTCCATGTGGCAGATGATACTGATGTGCTAAAACAAATAGAAGGTGAAATTAATATTAGAGATATTTAGCGTTAGGTCTATTTCTAATTTAATCCTTGTTTTCACTTCAATTATACTAATGTAGAGAACAAATGCCTATTAACATGAGCAGACTTTACAAAATGGCAGTAATAACATCAAGGTTATATTGCTGTTTCACGATAATCAGACTCCACACTTGAAAGTTCTCCAGTAAGCCATCCACAAAAGCAAGTTTTACTGTAGTCTCACTTAACTCTTTAAAGCTCTCATGTAGGGGGAGGGGCAAAAAGAAAAAACAAAACAAAAACAAAAAAACAGCTCTCATGTGAAGATAAGGTTATCATGTGACTCCATAGAAATATGCATTAAGTATTACTAACTCATGTTTTCTTGGTTATGTGCCTTTATTTCTATTTACTTAAATGCATATTTTCTGATCCTGTTTCTCATTCCCACAATTGAATATAAACTCCACATTTTTTTCTATATCCCCTCACCTAACCCCATCCTTAGCCAAATAAATACTTGAATGAATTAATGTACAATTCAGTCATTGCTTGAATCACATATAGAAACTACTTCTTTGCTCATTCACTGCCACACTTACAGGTAATGTATTACATAATAGGTATGTGCACAAATGAGGTCTGTCTAATGCATTTTTTCAATATGTGGCTATAGTACCGACAACTTCAGTGCCTATAGCAAATGTCATTTGACAAATTCAGCCTTAGACCAAAGATTAATAGAGAATCTAAAAATGCATAACAGTGATTCATTATAAGGTAATTATTTAAATGACTGATAACTAACTTATATTAATTTTTTAGATGTGCGTTGAAATTACAGTTTAAAAAATTCTTAAAGACAATATATTTAAGAATTTTCTGGAGGTCATTCAGTCCATTTGGGAATACTAGTGTACAATGTATATATGAATAATGTTAGTTGGCCTTTGTTAGAGAAACTTTTTTTTCCCTTCAGGAAATTTATAGATTCCGTATTCAGAAGCAGTTGCATTGGGTCTGTGGATAGGGCTCCTGGAGTCAAATTAATCCCAGAAATTTTGGATGTTCGACTCAGATAAAGAGAGAAGAGACAATGATGACAATTTCTGAGTCCATAGTTTCACATAAAAGGTCAGGATCAACTCAGCCTTACAACATTTGCTGCTGAGAATCAAAATCCTAAAGGAAGATTTTTAGATATAGGGATTAAAGGTAGGGGGCTTCTAAAGAATATCTTTATTTTCTTTTCGTATTTATGGAAACTAAGTTTCTTGATCTGTGAGAGGTAGCTGGACTTGATAAACTCTTAAAGCCAATACTAATTTTCTACAGTTTATAAGTAACTCCCAGTGTGTTTTACAAACTCTAAGAACTGCCAGTTGTCCAATCCTAAATTATTTTGCTATATACATCATATTACAGTGATAAAAGTTTCAAAATTATACACAAAAGCCAAAAATTTCTTTATTTTGTATTCATTTATTTGAATGGTTGTAGAGAACATATCTTTATAAATATTATAAGTTATTTTAAGCAAAATTAAGAATTCTAAATAGATTTTTAAAAATAATCATTAGTAGAAAATATTTCTTATGGAAGACAGTTTACTTTATATCAATATTACTTTGATGTTTAAATAATGTAAATTGTTTTGGGGGGCTTTGTTTTGTTTTGTTTATTTTAGAATATTATAGGGGTACAAACGCTTTGGTCATATATATTGCCTTTGCACGGCCCAAGTCAAAGCTACAAGCATGCCCACCCCCCCAGACAGCATGCACTGCACTCATTAAATTGTTTATGTTCAAATTTATTTTAATAAAATTGTTTTTAATTTTTCAATATACTCTGAAGAAAGTGAGCACCCTTACTAAAACCTTTAAAACAGTATCTTTTCTGATTTTTATAAGCTGGCTCTTATTTATAAAATATTCTAGTGTCTCGGCCGAGGTGGGTGGATTGCTCAAGGTCAGGAGTTCGAGACCAGCCTGAGCGAGACCCCGTCTCTACTAAAAATAGAAAGACATTATATGGACACCTAAAAATCTATATAGAAAAAATTAGCCGGGCATAGTGGCGCATGCCTGTAGTCCCAGCTACTCGGGAGGCTGAGGCAGTAGGATCGCTTAAGCCCAGGAGTTTGAGGTTGCTGTGAGCTAAGCTGACGCCACGGCACTCACTCTAGCCTGGGCAACAAAGTGAGACTCTGTCTCAACAAAAAAAAAAAAAAAAAAAAAAAAAAAAAAAAAATATTCTAGTGTCTCAATTTTTATTGGAAATTAATTAAATATACATTCTACCCTTATTGTCATCAAACTAAATAAAACTATAAGTTAACAGTGACAATTAGGGAACATGCATTTTCAACTACTGCTTGACCACTGATACAGATATATTCAACTCTGGCTTGGCCTTTTGTCCTTCAAATGGCTACAGGAACATATTTTCCATATCAAAAATTAGAATACATGATCTGAAATGAGTATTCTTTTATCTTAAGTTTATAAAGAAAAGTTTTGGAGTATGCTAACATTTTGAAAATTTCTAGGACATTTTAATGTTATAAAATTAATAGATGAAATAAGTTATGTGAGGTTAAAGAGCATGCCTTGCATGTCTACCACTATATCCCCAATGTGGACATATTGTAGATTCTCAATCTATTTAGAACAAATCAATGCATCAGTGAACGAATGGCAGTGACGACAAGAGGAAAGAAGGAGTACCCAGGCTTGGGAACTACATGGCTTTGAGGAATCATCTCTGGAATGCAGGGATGCAGTTTTAGTGGATAAGAAGGGCAAAATAATACCCTAGGGCTAGCCAACTGTAAACTGTCCTGGGCAGTGGCAGAGACCTCACAAGATGCCCAACCTGGCTCCTGAGAAACTTCTCAGGCACAGTGGCAGACCTGAATCACCTGTGGTGGCCCATCTGTAGAACCAGCCACAGGGCTCTGAGGATGATAGTGGTAGAACTGAGAGTAGTGGCTAATTCAAGAGGAGAAAGTAATGCAGAAAGAGAAAAGGGAGATAAACATAAGGACAATTTTTTCTTTTGTTAGGAGAAATTTGACTCCTTGTTTCTAGTTAGAATGCCTTTTGAAAGGAATTTTGGAAGGCATCAAAAAGGGATCAAATTATTTTATTCAAACATTTCTCACTGAGTAACAAGATCTGTCTTTCTCCCTGCACAGGGAGGATGATACATTTTGAAAACATCTAAGTGCCCCCTTGTCCTCCAGCTTTCATGTATCTTCGGTTAATGGGGAGCCCAAGGAGACGGAAAGGAGGAAGGAGAGTGAGGTCAGGGCGTATTTTCCCTGGCACCCTCCCGGCGACGTCTCCTAGGGCTGTCAGCATCCCCTCACCAATGTCCCCTCCTCTTTTCAAGATGATCTTCTCTACATGATGCTGCTCCCTTTTCAGATTTAGGTTGTCCCTTCCTGTTCCCAATGCTAGATTGTGGTTCTTCCTCACTCGACTTTGTCAATGAAAACTTTGTAAAAACTTTCCTTGGATTATCCTATTTCAAATTGGCCTTTATTTCCTTAATAGCACCAGACTGATAGAGCAACAAATTCCTTTTTCTGACATTAGTCAATTTCTGTTTCTACCTGCACAGTTCCATCCTCATCTCCTTCATTTCCAATTTTTAAGAGAAGACCAAATTTTTTACCTACATCCCAATGGAAGTCTCAAAAAAGGAGCTGTCATTTAGGTCACAGATTGTTTAAGTTATTTTGGAATCAGAAAGCTTAGGTTTGAACACTTCTTGAGTTGGACAACAAAAAATCTGCTGAGAAACCCCACTTTTTTTTTCAAAAGTATATATTAATATTTTATATGTTTTTAAAATTGAGCCAAAATATGTCTATTTGTAGGGCCTATCATTGGTTTTAGACCTAAACCTTCAGGACTATAGAGAATATGTATGTTGATTTCTTCTATCTTCTTAATTACAGGAAGAAATGGCATTTGGTGCAGGTCTACTAATTGTCATATTCTGCAGAGGATGCTTGCTCTCCATTTACCTCCAAGCCTGGGAGTGTCATGGAGGAAACAATGAGTAGGTGGCAAGTGGGTGGCAGATACGGATGGATCTGGTCACAGTATTCTCTGCCTTCAAACGAAATGAAAGTCATTTCTCTTCAAATGTTTGAAAACAATGATCTTACCTTCCACCCCATTTTTTCCTTCTTTGGGTTAAAAGTATGCAGTGGCTTAACCATTCCTTGAGTAACGTCATTTTTAATTGCTTTCCCATTTGGCCACTATACACTCAATGTGGTCATTTACAGTGACTAATCCTCTTATTTTTTGGTGTTCAGAACCAAATGCAATTCACTCAGGATCACCAAGCCTTTGCTACCCTCTGAGCAAGCTGCCTAAGGGCACCTGCTCTTTGAAACCCACATCATACTTTTAACTCTTGCATAACCGAAGACCTCCTATTCTTTTCTATATCTACCCCAACCCTTAATTTTGCATTTGGACTTTGAACCTGAACATCAAACAATGTGTTGTTTTTCCTGTTAGTATTCCCTACATCAGCTCCAACCTATTTTTCTAGCCTCCTGAGACCTCTCTACATTCTGAGTCTGTGTACTAGCAATGTCACAAAGCCAAGCAGTCTTTTATTTGAATGTATCACCAAATTCAAATAAATATCAGCATGACCACAAGAGCCTTCAAGAAAAAAAATCATGTAAGAATACCTCTTTAAAATTATTACTAAACATCTCCCTTCTCCCAAATGTTGCACTCATGGCAAGTCCTTAACATCTCACCCTCTATCCCTTAAGAATCCATGCCTGGCCCACAGAACTCTATGATTCATTTCCTGTAACTCCCCACCCCTCTCCACAAGGTTCTTTATCCAGTGACATTCCTTCAAAGCCCATCACCTACTGTGTGACCTTGGTTTCATCCCATTCTAACTGCTTTTCTCATGATGTCAGTTCCCTGGAATTCTGAGAAATAAATCCCCTATCTACTCAGCATCATACCAAATACTGCAATGCTCTTTCCTAGCCTCTTCTCATGCACAGATTTGATGAACATGTCTTTTTTATTTTTATCCACCTCAGAGCTAAAATCTTCATCTAATTATTTAAATCTTGTGTCACTCCAAAAAAGCTTAAGAAGAGTTTAACCTTATAATAATATCTATCCAATGGTAATAAGTATGTAAAGTCAAGGCCATACAAAGAAAAGGAAGCACTTGGAGCTTAAGTAATTACAGTCTGTAAATGTTACATTTGGTGCTAAGCGTTCTGGCAGCAAGAGCAAACAAGAGAACTATTCTAAATACTATAATTTCTATTATCTGCCAAAAGAAAACACAACAATTCTTTAGGAGAAATAACATTTTCCTCATACAGTGAGGCTTAATAAAAGTATTCTCTGTGACAGCCAAATGGATTTTAAGCTACTTAAAAATGGGGACTATTTTTAGTGCCCTGCTGTATACTAATCTCCCCCTGATTTCTACTGTGCTTAAGAAGAGAGTATTATGGTGGTAATGTGTTGTTTGATAAGAGTGTTAGGAAAGTGGCTTTTTCCCATGTGTGGAACTAACATGAATAAAAAAATGGATACAGTTCATGGATCCAGAACTTATGAAAGAAGTAAACATGTTGAATAGGTCTACGAGATATTCTAAAGAGGCCAAAGTAATAGGAGAAAAACATCAGCCATTTATAGAAATACAGCAAAGAAGGGAGGAATGAGGAAGTAGGTTATGAGAGGCACAAAGATGGAGCGAGCACAGAAGGAAAAGGAAAGCTGTCAAGCTTGGGGGATAGCAAGAGTTACACAGGGCAGGAGTAAGTTACACTGTGATGCCTTAAACGGTATGCACAGTCAACACCCATTCATGTGTGGGTAAAGAGTTAATTTGACCCAGTTACCATGGTGCTCGACTTTGTCCATCTTCCCACACCGAGTTGAAATTCTTTTCTTTATAAAAGCTATGATGTTGGACTAAACAACACATCCTTGTGGGGTACTCATTGGATTTTAATGAGCATCTGGGAGACCCTGGGAGAGAGCTGCATTCTCACAGCGCGAGGGCAGGCTTGATGCTTTCAGCTGTTGGCACTGCTCACAGTAGATAGTGTTCTCAGGAGAAAGAGTGTTAGTAAACCTTCATTTGTGTGTGTGTGGCTGAAGAGAATTGGCTGCAAAAGAGAAGTTCAATTCTCTTGTTTCTGAAAGCAGTAAAAAAGTTTCCAAATGACTTCCTTTAATGCATTTGGTAAGTTGCCCTCAAAGACTATTGTTTAAGCATCTTAAAATACTGGCTTAAAAATTTCCCCTTAATAACTGTCATTACAAATAACCTGTCTAATATTTGCAAAGCATGAGTTTCTTAACAAATTTCACCACTGCCCATATTTGGGGATAATACGGTACCCCAGAGTAATCCTGGGAGAAGAAGAGGAAGAATGGGGCATTTCAATGGGAGTTGATATAAGCTATCCAATATAAGACCTGACCAGAAGGATTCCTTTGTTCCTTTGACTATGTCACCAGCAACATTGAAAGTGCCGATCATGTTCCCTATGCTTCCCTAGGAAAAGAAGAGTCAAATATAGCTAGAGGCAACTACCAGTAAGGGGTAAGGAGTAAGGATGAAACTGTGCTTACAAACTGATAAAGGGGTGCAAGGCAAGAACTGTGGTAAGGGCCTATCTAAACATAAATCACAGGCCTAGCTAAAAATAATGATAATAATTAGCCACTGTCCCCCTGTTTGCTTCTTCTCTATAATTGCCACTCTGGAGCCACATAGCTGGTGGTCATAAAGATTCTTAGCTTTCTCCATAGTAACATCACTTTTTTGAAACATAGGGGTAGTTTCTGAGACCTCTTCAGGTCCCACATTCCAGTGGAATAGCTGATCCACCCAGACCAGTGGCCCATACTGAGGAACTGACTCAACTGGTCTTGTGACCCCTACCCAAGAACCTGGTCAGCAAAGATGACAATTTCTACAACCCTATGGTTCTTCCCCAAACCCAGCCAATTAGCAGACTCAATTGCCTATGCCAAACTGTCTTTAAAAACCCTGTCTCCCAAATTCTCGTGGAGGTGGACTTGAGAAATTTCTCCCATCTCTCCACTTAGTGTCATGCAGGTTAAACTCTTTCTCTGCTGCAAATCCTGCCTTCTCAGTGCATTCGCTTCCTCTTGGGCAGCGGGCAAATGAACCTGGTTGGGTGGCAACAAGGAGATGTTCACAATTACTTTGCTCATTCTGTAACTTTGTATATTCTATTCCCTTCACCTAGAATATCTTTTCCTTTTCACCCTAGTCCCTGTTTTTTTGTTTTATATACTCATACTGATCCCTCAAAATCCAGCTCACTTTGTACTTACTCTATAAAGCACTACCCAGGCATCCTAGGCAAAACTTGTTTCTCTCATCCCTGTATTAAGTCTTACACATTGCCAAAACATTTTCTTTATCATACCTCAATTGAAGGCCTTACATCTTCTACTCTAACTTCTACTTACAGATCTATCACATTATGAAATATTTCAGAAGGACTGTTTCTTATTCACTTTTTATTGCCATTCCTAGTACAGTGCCTAATATTGATGGATAAATGAATGAATGAATAAATGAATAAAAACCAAAACAGGATAGAGACAGGCAAGGCAAATAAAGCTGAAGAGATTAGACAAAAGGGGAAGCAGGAACAAATGGCATAAGCTGAATATAATACTAAAAACTGGTAGACACTAGAGACTGTTTGAAGTATGTGAACACTAGAGAATAAGACTGGGGCAAAAAAAAAAGACAGAAAATAGGACAATGTTCAAGGAAATCAGTCCATATCATAAACAAAAAGAGCAGGGACAGTAGAGGTAGTAAAATTTTCTGGAAGCCTAGAAATAGAGCAAAGAGGCACTGGGTTAGAGCAAGCCAGAGTCTAAAATGTTGGACTTTTAGGGAGCTCCTTTATGGATTTCCTTATAGGGAACCCAACTGGGGGCCCACAGAATAGAGCGGTGTACTCAGAGCCTAAAATATTGCTCTTCTCCAGGAACTAGGAAGACCCTGGCAGAGGAATTGTGGTTGTTAAAACTGATATGTAAAGGAAAGTGAGACCTACAACAGGAAAGCTGTTACTTCCAAGGACAAGAGAACATGTGCATGAAAACTTTATTCAGTGCCTACACAGCGTAAGTTAAGGACAGAGTGGCCAGTAAGAGGGTTGCTTAGTTCATAAGTATTGGTCCTCACAGGGAAGTCTACCCAGCTCTGAAAGTCTAACTCTGTGCATGCATAAGCCCCTTTCTGGACAGTCCTGATTGTTCTTTGGGTGGCATCTGACCCAAAATGGGCCAATGGTTCATTCTTTTCCCTCTTTTTGACTTTGTAGTTTGTTATTTGTTTTAGCTTGGAGGAAAAAGAGTTATTCCAATATCTCTCTACTGGCATTGTTGCCCATGTTCCTGCCACTTGACTAAAGCTGCTGTGCAGTGACAGAGAAGCATGGAGCCAAAGATAAAAGAAAATGGGGATAAGTGACAGAGAACATCCAGGCATTGTTTGAGATCCTCATTAGATCTGCTTTCCCACCCTAATACGTTTTTACCTTTGGGTTCCATGAGGTACCCAAGCTGGCTCATAATACATTTCTTTGCTTAATCAAGCTTGGGTTATGTTTATGTCATCTGCAACTAAAAGAGCCCTAATCGGAACAATATTTTAGCTATAGCTATTACTTGTCTCAATTTTAGAATTTACTAATACACTGGAAAATGGCTAAGAAGAAAAAAAGCTTAAAAATGGCAAAGGAACTATATATGTCCTTTTTCTATAACGTGGAACATGAGATTGTAAAGGCAAACATTCAGAGAGGTACTACCCTTTCCGAGATGACAGGAAGATTATAGATAAGTTATAGGTAATGTGACGGCTAATTTTAGGTGTCAACTTGACTAGATTAAGGGATAACTACATAGCTGATAAAACATTATTTCTGAGTGTTTCTGTGAGGTGATTCCACAGGAGATCATCATGTAAGCGATGGACTAAGTGGTGGATGAATTGCCCTCAGTGCAAATGGGTACCATCCAATCTGCCGGGAGCCCAGCTAGAACAAAAAGGCAGAAGAAAGGTGAATTCACTCTTTTTCCTGAAGCTGGGACACCCTTTTTCTCTTTCCCTTGGATATCAGAACTCCAGATTCCCTGGCCTTTGGACTGTGAGACCTGAACCATCAGCCCCAGGGGCCTCAGGATTGTGGGTTACCTCACCAGCTTCCCTGGTTATGAGGCTTTCAGACTTGGACTGAGCCATGCCACGAGCACTTCTGATTCTTGCAGAAATGCTGCTTGCAGCATTGCAGACAGCCTATCATGGGACTTCTCAGCCTCCATAATCATGTGAGTCAATTCCCCTGATAATCCCCTCTCATATCTCTATCTATCTGTCTAATTGGTATATCTCTCTGGAAAACTTGGACTAATACAGGTACACTAATACATTTGGGGTGTCTATATATGGCTTAATTCTATGATAATAAAAAGCTGATTTTTTTTCACTAACAATATTATATAGGACATGGTGCTTTAAATGGACAGAATTTTGCTAGGAAAAAATTAAGGCTTATTCACTGGATCTTAAGAAACTCATGAATGGTAGCTCTCCATGTTGACCACCTTGTTTTTTTTTAAAAAAAGGTGATTTTTTTGCCGTTTTTCAAAAAACTGTATTTGTAAGTTACCTGCAAGAGCAGTGGAATGGAATTCTTTAGTTGCTGTGGCAACAGCAGAATGAGTAGAGAAGCATGAAAGTTAAATGCGTAAGCTTCATCAGGCATTCCCAAGAGCGGAGGGGGAAGGGTTTTTCATTTATATTCTGATGCACATACCAACTAAGTGATGATTTCTGCTAACATTTTGGCTACTTCATGCTACCCATTTATGGACTTCATCAATTACTATAAGGAAAAAAAAAAACTTAGGACCTTAAGTATTAATTGTTTATTAGCTAGAATAAGATTAGATCTACACTTATGTCTATATCTATCTTTTTAAATTTCTTTCCATGTTCATACTGAAAAAGACACAGTACCTAAATATTAACAACCCCACTATACCTGCATTTCTTCAGATGTAAACTAGAGAGAATAATAATTACTTCACAAAGTTGCTAAGAAGATTAAATTAATTAATAGATGTAAAGCTTTTACAATGGTATCTGTGACATAGTAACTGGTATACAAGTATTAAGTGTTTAATCAGTAGCAAATCAGACCATAGTCATTTACAATGTCATTAACTAAAATGGAAAAGTAGAGACTATAAAGTTAGAGGGAGGGCTGGCAGCAAGTAGCCTGACCTTGAGAAGGCATTGCTGATTACTAGAGGCTTCTGGGGATCACTGTGTGTTCATCCAACAAAATAAGTATGAAACACATGACATATCTACATTATCATGTTGTACACTACAGGAAATATGAAGATGAATAATAATTCAATATATTCTTTGGAGCACACATTACAAAGAAGTATGAAATTTTATATAAGTACCATATTCTAAATCAGGATAAATATTATAATGGATGTACAATAACAAGGCAAGAACAAGTTTAATGAATTAAGAGGAAGAAAAAAGTTGAAAACATAGGAGAAAATGGGGGATAAATGATCAAGTATAAGAGAAGGCAGAAATATATAGTATGAAGAACATAGATGGAGAAGTTGGCCTTCAAAAGAAGAACAGACATTTAATCATTAGAGCCTGGGTAAAAGGCTTTGAGGCTGAGAATGGGCTTTTCTAGATTTTTAGTTTGGTTTGCCAAGCCAGGAAATGGAAATGAGATTCCACCTGATGAGCTTAATCTTCTCAATTATGCTTGTCAAGTGGGCAGGTCATCCGTAGAGAGGCAAGTAGAAGAGGATTTTGTGTTTACTTGGAGGAAAATGGTAAAGGTTTGAAATAGGCATTGTGGGGAATAGAATGGGTTATTGAAGCAGGAAAAGTGAAAATGTTGGTGAGTAGGACCAGAGAGCCAGCTGATGTTGAGGTCATGATTTTATAGGAATAACATTCTAGGCTAATATCATTTTCTCAGCAATTTTCATGGATTGGCTAGAGTAGGGAGAAAGTGGATAGTAACAGTGATCCAGGATTGGGAATTTGTCTGGTGGGTACAGCGAAAGAGAAATTAATAGTAATAATAACATTATAGTAAAATACAAAAGTCAAGTGTTTTCCTATATACTAGCAATGAACAAGTGGAATTTGAAATTAAAAACACAATGTCCTTTACACTGGCATTCAAAAACTGAAATACTTAGGTATAAATCTAACAAAATATATATAAGATCTGTATGATAAACTATAAAACTCTGACAAAAGAAATCAAAGAAGAGCTAAATAAATGGAGAGATATTCCATGTTCATGGATATGAAGATTCAATATTTTCAAAATGTAAGTTCTTCCAAACTTAATCTATAAATTGAATGAAATACCAATTAAAATCCCAGAAAATTATTTTGTAGATATCAACAAACTGATTCTAAGTCTACATGGAGAGCCCAAAGACCCAGAATAGCCAACACAATATTGAAGACGAACAAAGCTGGAGGACTAACACTACCCAACTTCAAGCCTTATTATAAGGCTACAGTAATGAAGTGCAATATTGGCAAAAGAATAGACAAATAGATCAATGGAACAGAATAAAAAGCCCAGAAATAGATCTACATAAATGTGTCAACTAACCTTTGACAAAAAAGCAAAAGTAATATACCGGAGAAAAGATGATCTTTTCAACATATCCGATCTTTTCAGTAACCACATAACCACCTATGAAAAAAGAATCTATACACAGACTTTACACCTTTCACCAAAATTAACTCAAAATGGATCACAGACCTAAATACAAAACACAAAACTATAAAATTCCTAGAAGATAGCATAAGAGTAAAGCTAGATAATCTGGATTTTGGAAGTAACTTTAGATACAATACCAAAGATACGATCTATGAAAGAAAGAATTGATAAGCTATACTTCATTAAAATTTAAAATTTTTCTCTGTAAAAGACACTATCAGAGAATGAAAACACAAACCACAAACTAGGAGAAAATACTTGCAAAAGACATATCTAACAATGAACTATTATTCATAATCTATCAAGAACTCTTAACACTCAACAGTAAGTATACAAACAATCCAATTAAAAGATAGATCAAAGACCTTAACAGACACCTCACCAAAGACACACAGACAGGAAATAAGCATATGAAAAGATAATCCAGATGATATATCATTAGAGAAATGCAAATTAAAACAATGAGATACCACTATACACCTATTATAATGGCCAAAGTCCAGAGCAGTGACAACACCAAATATTGGCAAGGATGTGGAGCAACAGGAACTTACATTCAGTACTGTGGATATACAAAATGGTACAGCCACGTTGAAGACATTTTTGCAGTTTCTTACAAAACTAAACATACTCTTACCATATAATTTAGCAATCATGGTCCTTGGTATTTATCCAAATGAATTAAAACTTCACACCAAAAATCTGTACATGAACATTTATAGCAGCTTTCTTCATAATTGCCAAAACATGAAGCAACCAAGCTGTCCTTCAGTAGATGAATGGATAAATAAATTTTGGTACACCTAGACAATGGAATAATATTCAACACTAAAAACAAATGAGCATCAAACCATGAAGGCACATGGAGAAAACCTAAATGCATATTACTGAGTGAAAGAAGCTAATCTGAAAAGGCTATCTACTGTTTGATTCCAGCTATTAATATATGACATTTTGGAAAAGGCAAAACTATGGGGACAGTAAAAATGATCAGTGTTTTCCAGGATTTAGGAGGAAGTTAAGGATGATTAGGTGGAGTACAGAGGATTTCTAGGGCAGTGAAATGACTCTGTTTAATACTATAATGGTGAATACATTCTTCATATATTTGTCCAAATTCATGGAATGTACAACACCAAGACTGAACCTTAACACAAACTATGGACTTTGGGAAGCAACAATTTGTCAATGTAGGTTCATTGATTATAACAAATGTGCCATTCTGATGGGTATTGGTAATGGGGGAGGCTATGGATATGCAGAAGTAGGTGGTATTTGGGAAATCTCTGTACCTTCTACTTCATATTGTTCTGAACCTAAAACTGCTCTAAAAAATAAAGTCTATTTAAAAAAATGAAATAAATGTTTATTGGAAGCCAGTGAGACTTGGGAGAGAATGGGTTGTTTATTACTCAACTAATACATGTTGGTACTATAGTCATTTCTATTTTACATTTTAGGAAGTTAAGACTCAAGTAGGAAATGGCAGAGCCAAAATTTGAACCAAAGGTATCTGACTCCAGCATCTGTAACTTTCTCATTAAGCAATGCAATGAATCAAGATGAATTAAAGAGACTGGTGGAGAGAGATTTTCATCGAGGCTTGTGGGAAGTTAGAAGGGAGGCTGCAAGGAGGATGGTAGATTCTGAGAATATGGTGAGATAAATGTCCAAGAGAACATAACTCTGGAAATAACTCTGGAAATTTCAGTTGGTGCCAGGCAACAAATTGGGGTAGAAAAATAAGTTATTAAGCACCCACTATATGAGTATTTCAGATACTGTCAATATGAATAATAAAGGTTTTATATCAATATGAAAATTCCATTTTTTAATTTTGATGTTTCCTATCGAGAATTTCATCTCACATATGTGTATTTTAAAATGATAGGAAGTATTTAAACTGACTTTTCTGATAGGATTGCATAATCAAAATGTTGTGACTATTTTTCAACAAACTGAAAAAAAATCTCCTGTATCTACTCTAAATATCTCAACTTTTGATTTAAAAAAAAGTGAAAAAACTTTTCACTTACCCACTGATGGATGTAGTCTTGCTAGAGAAAAGTCTTAGAAAGTTTATCAAGTATTTCTTATTGTTTCTTGATAGTGTTTAAAACATGTTTAGTGAATTCTTTAGGTAACTTTATAAAGAGGTTGTTTAGAAAAAAACACAAAAATTCAACTCATCTTGATCAAAGTGATATTCTACTAACAATATTGTCTTTTAAAAGACACATATTAGTTTGTTCAAATAAACAAATCCCAAAGTGGTATAATTTGTGAAGCAAGATGCTGATATCATATAATCTCGCATCAATTTCCCTCCAGAAAAATGTAAAGTCCCTCAGATGACTTGCATAGATCAGAGAACTTTCTGAGAAAACATTAATCATAATCACTTCACTTTGAGAAAAAAAAAGTGAAGATGCATAGGTCTGCCTTTAACATGACTGATGAGTTTAATAGCTTCACTAAATCCTCTAAAAACTCTTGCTTGTTTTTTCAAGGAGTGAAAGTTTGCTTTTGCATACAATAGAAAGTAGAATTTGTTTCAGGTATATCCGCTTGGATCAAGAGAAAGGCCCTCTTAACAGAGGACTTAAATCACTCACAATCTATGTTCTACTTTGTAGCTCATCATAAAACTTACCAATGGGTTTAAAAACTCTCTTTTTCAATTGCATGAATTGCCAAGTGTGGCAAAACAACATGTTTTGATAGATGCCTTTACATTCATCTTGTGTTTGAGTAAAGATGTTATATGTAAAGCTGTGTTCACAGTGTAAATGGATCTCTCAGTCTACAGTGGCACAGAAGTTAAATATTTGGTCATAATTGTAAGACTACCACAATCTGTGTTATTTTATAAAATCCCCAGATCATCTTTTCCAACACTTACTTTCTACAAGTTTTGATAAATATGTTATCAATATAGTTTTATAAATGTAGATCAAGCAGTAATTTTAATCACTTTTAAAGATTATGCTAGCTTTTTATAATCAACAGCTGCTCCCCCCTCAAAAAAAGCCTATGATATGACCGAGATTATTTTT
This sequence comes from Eulemur rufifrons, assembly GCF_041146395.1. NCBI lineage: Eukaryota > Metazoa > Chordata > Mammalia > Primates > Lemuridae > Eulemur > Eulemur rufifrons. The sequence continues at coordinate 65,369,306 of NC_090997.1, read as the reverse complement.
TCAAATTTCAATGTATTTATGATCTACTAGTTAGTACCTCTTGCCTTTACTTTTATGTGACACTACTAATGAGCAGCTATGGATTTTGCATTTTCATGCTGATCGTATTGTACGTTACTGATCAGGAGATGTGACTGTCTTTTTATTTTACTAAAACAAATATCCATAGTTTTTCTGGTGTTTATTTTGTGTTTCAAAATTGCACTTGAGTTTGGATGGATTTATACTAGCATTTGAGTGTTGCCATACATAATAGAATATGTTCACTCTGTTACTGGTTAATAAACATTCACATTTCAAATAATTTTCATCATATTTGTCAGAATTTTTACTTTTTACTCACTGGTTTACAACAATAAATAATATTCAAGCCAGTTCATTCATTTTTGTCCTCACATCTATCTGAAGGCATGTGACTGATTTCATCCCATTCACTACTAGTTCTAACATTTTCATCACAAATTTCACCTTCTTTAAATTTAAAAACTTCCTCTCTATAATGGATAACAAAAACCTCCTATGCAGCTCTAACTTAAAATTATGCGCATTAATACATTCTCCCACACCTAATAATTTTCAACATGTGGAAGTAATGTTTTAATGAGCTGCAGTGATGTAAAACTGGATGTGTCCAGCTATGGGCTCACAAAAAAAGCACAGAAAGCCATTCTGCAGAAATGGAGAAGATTGGAGAGAGATTGGAGAAGGAACTAATTTTACAGAGAAAAACATAGCCAAGTGACCATGTGGTCTCAGCGGAAGAGAATCAGACGGTAAATATCTTAGATGCTGGCAACCCTATAGTTTCCAGTCTGTACCGTTCCTGGGACTTGAGAGCACTTCCTGCCCTTGGGTCCTAAGAGGCAGTACAATATCCTAACAATAAATTCCTCATTTTTGCTTAAAGTAGTTTAAGTAGATTACTCCTACTGGTAATCAAATGAACCTTTTCTAAGATAATTGGTGACTGACCTTTGTGTTTAGTTAGGTTAACTGAATGGCCATAAACACCCAATCTAAAAATAAATGTGTTTTTGTATCCTTAGAGAATGAAGCCTTTTAAGAATTGTGAGTATGAAGTTACACTATTTTCAATAATAAAATACTTTTAGTATTATTACTTTGAATAACACTTTGAGTACCCTGGCTACCCCACCTTACCCCTTAAAAACAAAACTAATGGCAAGGTAAGGAATGTTTTTCAATGTTTTATCGGATTTGAGTCTCAGTTAGAATTGCAAAAACTAACATATAATACAAATACAGCCAACCTATAGAGTTACTGAGTCTCCATAAAGATGTAGCCTAGAGGAATTCCAAGAATGCTCTGATAATTTTGAAAGATTTATGTAGATTTACTGCACAAAAATCCTAAATTCACAGAAAAATTGAAAGCCAGAAACATCAATTCTTATAATCAATGCAAGATTTCCCCATAAATTCCGTAAGATCCTGCCAGACTTTACAACTGCCTGTGGCCATGCACCTCTCTGGCTGTACAAGGAGGCAGATAGATGGGCACCATATGTGTGTGGTTCGTTACAAAATCAGGCTGAGATGTCTGCTTTGGAAGCATATCATCATTCATTAACCACTGGATACATTTTTTTTGTTTTGTTTTAAATCACAGCACATGTCCTAATACAAGGAAAGAATTCTAAAATAATGGAATATATCATGCATTGATTTCAGCAAAACTAAAGAAAATATAACTAGCACAAAGGCTAAATCATATCAATATTTAAGTGCAGAAATCAGTGTCTGCTTTCACTCTCAGAGCTAACAATGATGTTATATAAAACCTTCACATTAAATAAAGTATTCTCAAATTACCTGCACATGTTAGACTCAAATAAATGTTACTTTATTTTCTTTCCTATAGCCTTTGGATGAAAGATTAGCAAAACTCTTCAGAGGATACAGATTAGAGGTTATATTTTCTCAATATGGAAAATATAATTGAATGGTGAAGGAATTGGCAAAAGTAAATAAAAAGCCGAATTTTAAGTATGGCTTTGTTATTAAATCCCTTTCTTAAAATAATCAGATTGCTTTAATCTTATACTCTGATATTTGAACTTAACTGATTTTCATCTTTATGGAATCTGAACTGAACTCCAAAGCTTTAAGATATGACTATGTATTTTTGTGCGTTTTCTTCTAATGATACTAATCCCTGTCCTTAGTAATCATCTCTAATTCTAGTTAGAGGAATCTCTCCAAAATCTATAGTCCTAGGTATTACTTAAGGAAATTATGTCAACTCACAGTTCTGGTTTTAATTATTTTTGAACCATAACCACATTACCTACAGTTATATATATTTCAAGAATGTGACTTTGAGAAAAGCTTAGACTGAGTATATGGAGAAAGGATTTCTTTGATATTGAAGAGCTCAATCTCTGACATTTATGTTATACAAAGCAATCGCACACTTGAAAGCAGTGAGCCCTTCCTTGCCTGAGATTCCAGGTGCAGAGATATGTGGCATAATGTTCACAGGTCAAGGACCTATTTTGTAATGTGAAAGCAATTATGGATTAAAGAGTCTAAGCCAGGGGAAAAAGCAAATTCTAATGAACCCAAATACGTATTTAAAGCAATATCAAGGATTTAGAGACAATCCTGATTTTTTGTAAGAAGGACCCACCTCGCTTTACTACCACCAAGGAATGTCTTGGTCATTCAGGACAGTGCCTATCAAAGGATGCCCTGACTCCTGGTTTACAGCATTACTCTAAATAAGAAAGGAGATGGCATAGAGCTAGTAAATTAGTTGAATACAATTTCATGAAGTTCAGTTCAATGACAATGAAAATTCCTAATGATGACACCATTCCTGAGCCGTCCCCTCTTGATTCATTCTGGTTCTCATTCAGTGGGCCTGGTTCTGGTTGGGAAGTCTGGGTTTCCTAGAAGCCCTATACAGCAGAGCCTACTGAAATATCAGATTTCACCAAGCTTCCTGGACCAACTAGTCTGTATCCATATTTTATCCAAGAACAAACCTTACACTGGTCTCAGGCCTCTAAATATGTACTGAAAACTGAAACAGCAACTAACATCTCATTGCAATAACCTCATTTAGCTTAGTAATTTGTTTATGAAGTAAGTAGTAAATACATTATTCTGCTCATTTTTACAGATGGAGATACTCAGAGATACAAATTAAGAAAGTTGCCTGTTCCTGTCATCTAAATTATATTAGAACAAGTGCTAGCATCCTTTCTCAAAATCATGATGCCTCCAAAAAGGAAGCTAATTCAGAACATATTATTTCCGGCCCTGGTTTATAATTGAAACCACACTTCCCATTGGTTGGTGTGTATATCTCTACAAAGGCAGATCTGTTTTTATAAAATGCAGTTTAAACAATGACTCAAATTATATCCTCTCCTGACTCCCCATGATGGATAGTGAGCCTTTGAGTTGCCCACAGTACCTGCCTTGTAAAAAGAATTGAACAAAACAAAATGAAACCAGTTCCATGTTATATAATTTGATATACTTTTATGAAAAACTTACTCTATTAAAAGTCAGCATTTTGTTTATACTATCATGTTCATTTTCAACTATTCATTTTTTTCCTTGTGAAAATGAAATTATAATTTGGGACTGACTGTGGTGCTTCTCCCTGGAACCCAGGTATTAAGAGGCAGAGATGTAAAGGTCCTCATTAAATCAGGCAAAACATATATTAGAGTCAAATGTTTTTTGCTGTAGTTCACTATTAAGTATTGTCTGTTGGAGACAAATCCATAGGCTGACTGATTTCACACCATTCCCCAAAGAAATGTGGATTGTACTCATATGGAATGATAATGATGGTCATAATAATGCAGCTCTACTCAATTATGGGTGCCAATTTCATGGTGATTGCTATAAAAAACAGAATTTTTAATTATTTGAAGTTTATCCTATTATGTCATTTGTTTGGCCAAATACTGAGAGTATTTCTTTGATAGTTTAAGTCAGGGGTTGAGAACCTGAAGGCTTAAGGCCACATCTAGCCTTTTTAGGTCCTTAAGTGTGGCCCTCTGACAGAACCCAAATTTTACAGAACAAATCCTTTTATTTTTATTAGTACACTTTTGTCTTTTATATTTTTATTTTTAAAATGAATGTATTCAAAATACCAAAGAATAAAATAAGTTTCCATCAGATAATCCTCCTAGATTGACTGGCACAATTTGAACTTTATTAAGCCATAAGGGATAAACTGACAGCTGCTATGCTCATGATTGAGTTTAGGTAACCTACCTAAAATTTAGGGTTGCCAGATAAAATACAGTATTCTCAGTTAAATCTGAATTTCAGATAAACAACAAATAAATTTCTAGTATAAGTATGCTCCAAATCTTTCATGGGATATAATTATATTAAAAAATAGACATTGTTTATCTGGAATTCAAATTTAATTGGGTGTCCTATATGCCTTTTTTCAACTAAATCTGGAAATTGTAAATTAAATTAGGCTATTAGCAGTTTGTTCTTTGGTTGTGAAGACACATGCCTCAACACCATTAAGATCCATGATGTTTTTACTCCATAGCTTTAGTGTATACCTTAATTTTGCTCTTGTCTTTCCATAGGCTTCAACAGCAAAGCCTTTGAAGCCTCAGAGAGGTATTAGTCTCCTTCAACTTCTCCTCAGGGAGGACTTGGACAAAAAAATTTAGTTTTTGAGTGAGAGGCATTCACACACATACTGGAAAATGCTTGGGAGTACATAATGATTCATGAAAACTATGTGGAATATAGAAGAAACATATCTTGACAGTTACGTTTGCACTTTGAATTAAAATAAATGCTCTTAAATTTGGTTGCATATTGGAATCACCTGAGAAACTTAAAAAAAAAATTAAGTGTATCAAACTTCCATTCTGAAAGATACTGATTCAGTTGGTCTGTAGTGGGGCCTGGGCAGCCAGGGTTTGGAACCAATGAATTAAAATTATCAGACTTTCCAAGACTATGCTTTTAACAAGACCATCAAACTGGTGTAATAATGTAACAAAGGAATGGGGACCAGGTAAGACACAATCATAAAGATTATTGGAATAATAGTAGAAATTCAAAGTAATATAGAGATGACACTGAAATTGGGGTTACAATGTTTGGAGAATAAAGCCTGAACTGCCTAAAGAACCAAACTGAGGCAGTGGTATGAGAGTTTACTAAGTCTATAAATCTATAGAAACTCCCCCATGGAATCACAAACTGGAGTTTTGATTGTCTAATTGTTCTGCTATCATCTATGGTTACCTGGTTTCTGTAGAAATTCGATGGTGGAAGGAGATCAATTTCTGATCTGCTCAAGTTTGTTAGAGCCTTCCACCTAGCTCCTCCAGCTTAATCAGATACCCACGCTAGGACACAAATCAGGATGGAAAATTAAACAGGCTTTGAATATTCTGCTATAGACTTAAGAGCAACCATAAAATGGAGAAATGCATATAGAGTACTGTACCAGAGATGAGAGAAAAGAAATTGAACTGTGTTATAACATTTCATAGAAACAGCATGGGGATGGACAGATCCTACTGTGTACCAGGCACTATTTAGGGACCTTGTATGTGATTTTTCTGGAGAAAAATGAGACAAATGGGTGTCCCAAATTTATTAGGATTATGTAATAAGGAAATAAATCAATCCACCCATCATACTCTATGCAAACCTACTGAGGACTAGCATTCTTTCATGAGTTTATAATAGTTACTGAAAACAATCAAGACCTGTATAGGAATTCTTCAAATTCCTGTGTTACCATGGAAATATTAAAAAAAATCTAAAAGTTTTATATGATTATTCACATTTAGGAAGAATCTCCATGGAGAATATGACAATGCCTTTGAAGGAGGCATTGAATAAAATAATATTCCACATTCTCGGGAAAAAATGTTCGGTAATATGTAAGGAAGTTTTTGTCTACAAATAATATTAAACTCAGTTCAGGTTGGTTTAAAAGTGAGGAATTCATTGGCTCACATAGTTGAAAGTCTAGAGAGAAAAAGGTTTTCAGGGTTGGCTTAATGTAGTGGCTTCCTCTGTGTGTTGGTTTATTTCCATGCTCACTTCTCTTAGAGTAGGGAAATGGGTATAGTGTTCCAGGCTTTCTATTTACAGACAATGGCAGTCAGAGGAACAGAAAGCCCCTCTTCTGGTGCCTATCTCTTAAGAATGAAGAAATTTCTTTCTAAGAATCCCCAGAAAGCCTCCCTGTCTCTCCCATTTGCCTGAATTGGGTCATGTGCCCAGTCAGGAATCAATTCCTTTGGCCAGGAGAAACGTCATTTGCTGAATGATCAAAGTTTGATTTTTTGAATCACTCACTGTGGAAAGGAATATGTGATTGCCCTTCAACCAATTAGGTCCACCCATAAAGCTAGGGAAGGGATAGAATTCCCCTGAAGCTTCTGTGCTGCATGGGCAAGTTAGACTCCTGAATGAACACCACATACTGTAGTGAAGGGAGAAGAGGGAACAGATGGTCAACAGGCAAAAATCCACTACAGGGAATCTCCCCATCCACAAAAATGTCTCCTAATATTTTCTACCTAAGGAGAAGAATGGAGCCATTCAGCATACTGGCAATACATCTGGCCCCCTGGATGTTCTGCATCATTTGATTAAAGTGCCTTGTTGACAAGTTTACACTCCATAGATTTCCTGTTCCTATGCATTCCAATGTAATTGTGTTAATGCTGTGTGACTAAGATGCAGTGGAATCAATTCACTAGCTGGCTTTCTCCTTGATGAATGAGGAATGGAAATGTTTTGGAAGAAATAAAAACCTTTCCTTGATTATAGCAACACTAATGTTATCTGATAGGTAACACACCAGAAGTATACTATCTTAAGGATTCAGACAAAGTTTGGTAACCTCACTGCAGATTAATATGTGGCAACCTTATTCTGCAAGAGGTTTTCTAGTGAATTGTCTATGTGAAATTTATTACCAATTTAAAATGTACCCACGGTGATTGCAGGGAAAATATTCATTAAATTAAGAGAAAGTTTCTCTGTCAACTATGTTCATGGATGCCATAACATTTTAAGATAAAAACAGCAATAAAATTTATTGGCAGTTTGTAGTTTGTGGATGCCTACAATAGAAGTATGCTTATTTATTTTCTCATAGATATTTTGTACAGGATTATACATTATGCACTTGAGATAAATATTGCTGTAAGAACTGAATTGTCTGAATTGGCAAGCTCCCTACAAGCATTAGGTTGGTAAGTAAATGAGATAATTTTTTTCTTTTCTATTCTTTTTAAATTTACACAAATCAAGAATACATTTCTTTATTACTACAACCAAATAAAAATATTAATCAATAATTAGACTATGTAAATAAAACCAAATTAGGAAAATTCAAGTTGCTATTTTCTTTTGTTTTTCTTTTTAACCAATCCTTTTTTAATTAATTAATTTTTTTTTATTTTATTTATTTATTTTTTTTTGAGACAGAGTCTCACTCTGTTACCCAGGCTAGAGTGCCGTGGCATCAGCCTAGCTCACAGCAACCTCAAACTCCTGGGCTCAAGCAATTCTTCTGCCTCAGCCTCCTGGTAGCTGGGACTGCAGGCATGCTCCACCATGCCTGGCTAATTTTTTTCTATATATATTTTTAGCTGTCCAGATCATTTCTTTCTAATTTTAGTAGAGATGGGGTCTTGCTCTTGCTCAGGCTGGTCTCGAACTCCTGACCTTGAGCTATCCTCCTGCCTCGACCTCCCAGAGTGCCAGGATTACAGGCGTGAGCCACCACACCCAGCCTACCAATCCTTAATTATAAGAAATTATTTTTACTTTAAATTTTGCTTTCCCCATACTTCAGTGCTTTTATAAACATTTTTCAGAATGTTTCTCTTTCTATTCAAGGATCCCTTCAGGAATCTATATAACTTCAATGTTTTATTCTTCTTAAATATAATTCCTTCATGCCTTGCCTTTGGATTTTTCATTTAAAGAGTGTTATTCATGGCAATGTCTAACAAATCAGCCATTGTCTTCTATATTTTAGCACTAGGAAGATATCATCTTTCAAGCCATGTAGCTGGTAAAAGAAAGGGTTGATAAATATCTATGTTGGCCTTAAGCAACAAATAGGCTTGATTCCCAGCCACATGTGTCTGTGGGTAAAGAGTAGAAGCCAAGAATAGGATGATTAGAATTACAGATACTGATCATTTTAAGAACAGCATTTGTTAAAAAGCATTAAGATACAGACATAGCATGGAATAAAACAGAGACATTAAAAATAATGATATCCTTGGAAGTGAGATTAAAAGTCCTTTGGAAAGGGTTTTTTCTTTATACTTTTCTATATTTTCTGCATTTTCAAAAAGACATTTTTTCTTTCAAAAAAGTTTATAATTCTATTTTCATTTCTAAGTACAGTTAAAAACTGTTAAACAGAAATGGATATAAAGTGGTTTAAACAAATCAAGTAATTATAAACTCAATTACATGTTGCTTATCTCCCTCTTAACCTAATTCCCATTCTCTTGATTAACAGCTGATATTTTGGTATTTTTGCCCAGTACAAAAGGATAATCAGTTTTCTATGCATCAATCCTGCATCATCCAGCAATATGTTTATAATCCTTTTCTACACTTGCATTATAGTCATCCTTGGTTAGTCTCAAGCTGTCTTTTACATGAGAAGACATACTTCTTACCTAATGTGTGGTATGTTATTTTCCAGAAGGCTAACTTGGCTTATGGATTAGCTAACTCTGCTTTTTCCTAGATGTACTTGGTCTCTTTCCCTCAGATATAATATGCCTGCCTTAACATAAGGAACAAGTCTTAGGAAAGAGTCTCAGTTTTCAATGTCTGCAACCCTTCAATCCTGGGTTCTCCAGAGGTTCTCAGCTTTCAGTTCTATCCTTCTATAAATTTTTTTTTTTTCCTGAGAGTTCTAGGTTTGTGATCACAGGTGAACCGCCAGCATCTGGTGACTGTTGCTAAATTTTAAAATACTCATAGTGACTCATACTCCTAGTGCTACTACTAATAAAAATAAAATTGCATGGTCTTATTCTATTTTTTCTAGTTAGATACTGTATTCCTTCTTTAAATTTTTTTTTCCTTTTTTTTGCTTTTCATTTACACTTTTTAATTAGTAGGTAAAAAGCCTTGCAACATCCCTGTTAATGTGCCTGCCAAGACAGAGCAGCTTAGTTCTGCAAGAGCAAACCGCATGCCCAAACAGGTCTCCCACTCAAAAGTGATACTGTCTCACCACCCTAAAGTCTGTCCTGTAGGGAACCTTGACTGCCCCATCCCAAAATTCCTGTTGCTGGGAATTTAACGGGACTTTAGGTTAAAATTTCTCTCCCAAATAGCAAAAAATCTAGATCCCATTATAGTGTGGCAGAGCTACTAAAATTTTGATTTTGTATCTTCCTCTATATAGAAATGTATAGGCAACTAGGCAATTAACCTGTAATATGGACTTGAGGAGGAACTAGAATATACCACAATGGAAGCCCTGAATATAAACACCTCCCCAGTTTTAATGATGAGAAAACTAAGAATCCTGAAACATTTCACAGTAATGTTTGTTTGTTTGTTTGTTTGTTTGTTTTTGTGAGACAGGATCTTGCTTTGTCTACACTCCAGGATGGAGTGTAGTGGTGTGATCACAGCTCACTGCAATCTCCAACTCCGAGGCCCAAGCAATCCTCCTGGCTCAGCCTCCCGAGCAGGTAGGACTACAGATGAGCACTACCATGCTCGGCTAATTTTTTGTGTGTGTTTGTGTGTGTAGATGGGATCTCAATTTGTTGCCCAGGCTGGTCTTGAACTCCTGGTCTCAAGTGATCCTCCCACCTCAGCCTCCCAAAGTGCTAGGATTACAGGCATGAGCCACTGTGACCAGCCTCACAATAATTTCTGATGAGCGATTTTAATAGTTACTTAAGAAAGATACTAGAATACCCCTTATAATAAATTGCCTTTTGGAAAAAAAAAAAAGCAAAAACAAACAAACAAAGAAAACATTAACTAATGGTCAACCTTCCATTGGTTTAGATTTCCAAAAGATTTTCCATATGTACAGTTATTCTTACTTCCTTTTTCTTATCAATAAAAGCCAAAGTGAGGCTCATGAAAGCGGGGATTTTCTTTATCATCTTTAGAACTAAAGTGATTACAATATGCCCAATTTGATTAGCTTTTCCAAAGAGACAGAATCCCAAACCTCCTAGCCATACCTAACATTTCAGTATCAGTCAAGAGTAGAGGCCTTGTAGCATAATCACACTATGCAATAACTCCAAACCTCTATAAAGAACTTTCTCTTGACCATTTCCACAAGGGTAAACAGAGGACTGAGAAGTGAAAGGAATACTAAATGGAACACAAGATGAGGTCAAAGACTTCAATGATTATTTTCTAATTGCAGCTTGTTAAAAATGAGCAGACAGATCAGTTTCTGATAGGGAATAGGCAGATGGTGAGAACTTATTGTAGTTCCTTCCCCAAGGACTAAACAAGGAGAGGGAAGAGGAATGAGAGAGAAAAGCCATCCTGTGTGGAAAAAAAGGTAAAGAAGCTGCCACTGGTTCCATGCCTGCCCCCAGTACAGGGGTGACCTGTTCCAGACAACAGTGTGGACACAGAGAGAGGACCAACATCAACAGGCCTCAGCACCATAAAGGGAGAGGGCAGCCCCATGCCTCTTCCTGAAGGTGTGCCCAGAAGGTGAAAGCAGATAAAACAATTCCTCTGTAACCAAGAAGCTAAGTGGGAAGTGGCTGGGATCAGGAGCTGGGAAACAAGAAGGCACATTTCTGAGAGATCCCAGAAAAGAGTATATTTATTGGTACCCTGTTCTCTAATATAAGCTAAGTGTTGTATAACAAAGAATTTGACTGGTCTTTGTCACTGGTTACCAGCAGAGAGCCTCTTTCCTCAGAATTTCCCCAGTGAGAGGAATGCCTTTGTTATTCATGATGGCCCCTGGAAACTTGCCTGAGTTGATTGCTGATGAGAGGAGTCATGGTGGGCCTCTAGATAGTTTCAGGCTGGGGCTGCCCATTGCTGGAAACACCAAACATGTTTAGAGAGTTGGAACTTTGATCTAGCCCAATCCCAGGGAAGGGAGAGGGGCTGGAGATTGAGGTTAATTGCATGGCCAATGAGTCAATCAATCATGCCTATATGGAGAAACCCCAATAAAAACTCTGGACAGGTCGGGGGGCAAGGGCAATATACGTAAACTAAACTTTTGTACCCCCACAATATGCTGAAATAATAATATTAATAAAAAAAATCTGGACACCTAAAGTTTGAGTGAGCTTCTGAATTTGGTAATATATATTCTGAAGACAAGGAAACTTGGCATTTAGAACCTTCCCAGCTCTCACCCTATACATCTATTCTTTTGGCTGATCCTAATTGGTATTATTTACAATAAAATTGGAATTATACATATAGTGCTTTCCTGAGTCTTGTGAGCCATTCTAACAAATTTTCAAACCTGAGAGGTTAGTGGGAACCCCCAAATCTGTAACCAATTGATCAGAACTCCAGATGGCCTGGGAACCCTGGAACTTGTAGCCAGCATCTGAATTACATGTATTTTTATAGGGATTGTACCCTTAACCTGTGAAATTTGACCTAACTCCAGGTAAAGTCAGAACAGCACTGTACTGAGAAAGTCACTGTTGTTCATGAGTGGCCTTGGGATACTTCTCTAGGATACTTGGCTTTTGAAACATCATCTGATGTTATTTTTGTCAGTCAGATTTCTCAATGTCCAATTGTCACTTGAGAATTCACAAATTGAACTTGCCCCCCCTCTAAACAGACTGACCTAAGCTTTTTGAAGGCTAATACACAATTCATCTTAGGCACCCTATCTATCTATGTCCATTCTTACCCCCATTTATGCTCAAATATTTCCCTTCCCCACCAAAAAACCTACCCTCTGTATTTCCCTAAGTTCTTACTAAATCCCTGCACATGATGTCAATGGAGAGAAAGAGACTGAAGAACTACCCTCATTTTAACCCCAATATGTAACCCCTTAGTTGTGCCCATAATAACATGAAAGACAAGTAACAATATCCCATGACCATAAAGGAAGTCTTACCATTAGCCTTTCTCACCTGCCCTTGGGGCATGGGGGTTGTGGCAAACACTTCCCTGCTTCACCTATTGAGTCAGCTCTCAGCCATTGGAGGATCCACTTAGAAAGAGCATTAAGAGTCCTTTCTTCCCTGAGTCTACCCACTCCTTCCCCCTCACTATTGGCTCAACCTATTCTATCCCCATTCCAAGTTCCATTGAGGGGGAAGAAAAGCAGACCCATCAAGTCTTCCATTCTATTGGAGGTGGCTTGAGGTCCTCCAGCTTCTCCAGAGATAAATACCTACAAGACAAACATACCTGTCCTTGCTATTATCAAATGCCCTCTAATAGCATAACAAGCCATTCAGTCAACAAAGTCACTGTTTGTTTGACTCTTTCACCATAAAGTATCCTCCAAGGAGAGAAGGGAGAAGAAAGGAGAAAAAGGGGTAAGTAGGTAAGAAAACCTTGGAGAATGACAAAACTTTAGGCTAAAAGGGTAAGTAGTCAGTATTCACTGCTTCTGACCCTGACCCTATTATAAAAACTATATCCTAATAACTAAAAATGCTCTCCTAGGATGTGGCAGGATGATAAACCACATGTATAAACTCCTTTCTTCTCAGACTTTAATGTCTTGGCTTGGTAACAGAAAGGAGCAGGTAGTAGCTGTACAGCCACAGACAAATTATAACTATAATCTTAGTTCTCTCAGCTAGTAAACTTTCAGGATTATTGTATGTACAAAAAGAGAGAATGTGTAGAGTAGGCTTATAAAAATAGTAGCTATTACTATTGCTATCATTGTTTGTTTTTGACAGGCAGGGTACTAAATGGTTATAAACCACTGTTTTCAAATCTGGCGGCACAGACTGGAAGTCTGTCTTTTCCATTTACTAGCTATGTGAGACTTTGCTAAAGCTCTCTAATCTTTGATTTCCTCATCCATAAAAGAAGGATAATAAATGCTGCCTACCTCACAAGGTTGTTTTAAACATTAAATAAAATAATGCATATGAAGTGTTCACCACTGTACTTGGCAAATTGTGAGCATTCAGTCAATGTTAGCTATTATCAGCAGTACTTGTATAGAAAGAGTGAATTTAGAAAATAAATTTCTTTGGTTGAAAAGTCATATGTTTTGTGTGTACAGCCATTCTACTGGGTAATTTTGGTGATGGCAAGTGATGGCTGAACATGTAATCTCATTAACAGAAGAGATTTTGCTTCTGAGTTTCTTGTCTCATATAAAAAAGGTGTTTTCATCCCAAATTTGACCCATCTTCCAGGTTAAGACAGACAGACAGATAACCCTCCCATTATTGTGTATCAGGATTCTCTGAGTATATCCATAATGAGATTATATGAGTTCTCATAGAGTTTGTCTTCTCTCCACATAGAGGTTCCTGGTTGTACAATAAGTGTTAAGTGGCTACGTGAACAATCCTATATTCAATGAAGGCAACTGGCCAAGGTGGATTTCATAGTCGATTCCAGTGAATTCACACAGAACAGGTTCAAACCTGGCTCTACTGGCTTGGGCAAGTTACAGAAATATCCAAACATCTATTTTCTTTCAGGTTGAATGTTAATACAGGTTGCAGCCCCTTATCTAAAACCCTTAGGGTGAAACATGTTCTGAAATTCAGGCTTTTTTAGATTTTAGAATGTTAATAGGGTATGCATACTTCATATTATGTAACATCCTAGCCAGAGTCTCCAGCCGTTCCCTTTAATCAAACACGCTAATATTTCCTTAGAGAAATGTAGGATTTTTCACAGTAAGTCAAATAAATAAACATTATAAACAGTTTGCCACCAGCTGAGTTCAGCTGAGGTCACTTTCTACTACCAAATGAATTAGAAAAACAACTTCCAATTTTTAGTACTTTTTGGATTTCAGTACTGCAGGAAAGGAACTGTGAACCTGGAATATTATTACCAGCCTCCATGGGGTTTTGGTACTCATTAAATGAAATTGCGTACAATAAAGTGACCCTAAATCATACTTTCACTAAACGTATGAAGCCATACTCTTTAAACATAGAGTATTTATAACCCCAGAGGCACTTAAAGCCAGAGAAGCAAAAGTAGCCCATCTTTCTACAGCAAATTCTCATGCAATCATCTTTTTACACTGTTGTTTTCATTGTATGTTACTTCTTAGACATCTAATTCCTCTTAACTCAGCTTATGTTCCTTGGTTCTTCATTATAACCACTCCCTTGCATTCCCTCAACTACTTTGCTCCTCATTTCCCTTCATTTTTCTTACCTGTCAAAAGTCCAATCCTGGTGAAATCCAATTTTCCACCCACTGTGTGCCTTCACTCACACAACATTGCTGGAGTAAATGACACAATCACATTGAATGGCCCCATATTGAATTCACAACCTTGAATTTGGTTATACCCAAACGGCTTTCCAGCTCTGCCACTTTGGTGCCTTCACCTTCTCATTCTTCTGAAGGGTTCTTTCCTTCATCTCTCCTGAAACCTATACTTCTACCCCCATTCCCTTTCTCAGTTGATGGCCCTACTTCCTATTTCACTAGGAAAAACAGAAACACTTAAAGAGATGCTATCCTAAGCTCCCACTGTCGCTTCTACCTGGTAATCTGCATCGATGCCTAAATTCTCCCCCAGTTATAAAGAAAGTAGTGTGCCATTGGGCTCAGTCCTTACACTGTTTCTCTTCTATATTGAGACTCTCTTCCTAGATGAATGCAAATGGTTCCTCAACATCTCCATTTGGATATCTAATAGGCACCTAAAACTCAAGCCATCCAAAATTAGATCCCTCATTTCTCCCCAACAAATCTGCTTCTCCCTTAGAATTCCTCATCACAATAAATGGCACCTCCATTTTTTCAGCTGCTCAAGTTAAAAACTTATACAAACCTTAACTTCTCTCTTTCTCTCCTTTCATATACCCCAATCCATCAGCAAATCCTGTCAATTCAACCTTCAACATACATTCAGAAAATAAGCACTTGCTACGAGTTCCAGTGTTCTACTTTAATGCAAGCCATCACCATTTCACATTAATGCAATAGCTGCCTGTTTTACATTTCTTCCTTGCCCCCTACTGTCTATTTCTTATTGACAGTCACCAGAGTGATGTTTTCAAAACCTGTCAAATATTAGTGTCTTCTGGTCAAAACCCCCAAGGAGCTTACTTAGAGAAAAAGACAATATTCCTACAAGGCCCACACATCCAGACCCTCTCTGAGCTCTACCATTATTATTCTCCCTTTTGCCTGCTGCTCCAGCCACACTTTCCTTCTTGCTATTCCCTGAAAACACCAATCACATTCCTGCCCCATGTCTTCGCACACATTGTTTCCACTCGCTGGAATGTTATTTCCCAGACATTAATGTGTCCTGGTCCTCACCTCTTTCAGATCTTTAAATATTATCTTCTCAGAGAGGTCTGCTTTGACCCTCCTATTTAAATTACAACACTCTTCCTCATTGAACGGTCTTTCTCCCTTCCATGCCTTCTCATTTTCCATTATACTCCTCACCATCTAATACCACCATATATTTTACCTATTTATTTGTTTTTTATATCTTTCCCCAATAGGATATAAGTTTCATAAAGGGTACTATTTGGGCAGTTTTGTACACTGTTTTTTCCTAGCACTAAAAATAGTGCCTGACCATAAATATTTATTGAATGATTAAAATGCAACAGCTATATTAATTTTTAATATGAACATGAGATTCAAAGCAATGTCCTACCTCTGAGGAGTACTGGGTGGCTCTCTCACTCCTCCATGCCTAGCCCTGTTAGGTTTACATTCATTACCTTCTATCGACAGTTCTTCACTGGAAAGGTTTGAAGAAGCTTCATGTAATGCATTCAGTCACAAAGCTCATCTCAAGATTACTCTACAGCATCCTTTGCTACTTTAATATTTTTTAAAAGTAAAGCAATATATTTTATAGTGGGGGAAATTAATTACCCCCAGCATGGAACCAATGAATTCCCATCTTATATACAGTTCCTACATTTGTACCACAGTTGTACCCAGTCCTTAACAGAATAAAAGTAGGATGGCTACAGCAGTAAGTAAACTGGCAGGGAGAAAATGTGTCTAAAAATCTTAGTAAATGAGAAAATGGACAAACTCTTTTAATTCATTAAGCATAGGGACAAACTACCCAAAAGGATATCTAAAACAAAGTATTAAAACAAAGTACAAATAACTAATGTTTATAGCTTCAACTCTGAATTACTGCAAAAAAGGCTGAAATTGAGTTCATATTTTTATTTTTTCAAAACCAAACTTTGAGTCTTTATTATTTACATAACTGATTTATTGAAATATAATTTGTATACCAAATGATTTACCCCCTTATAGTATAAAATTCAATGGGGTTTAGTATATTCCAGAGTTGTGCGACCATAACCACTATCTAAGTTTAGAAAATTTTCATCACCCACAAAGAAATCCATACCCATTAAAGTTACTCTCCTTTTCTTCTGAAGCCTTTTGCAACTGGTTTCTTTCATGTACCATAACACTTTCAAGGTTCATACATGTTATAGCATGTATCAGTACCTTGTTCCTTTTAACTTCAGCGTATTTTTAAAGAAGTAAATTTGGCATTCAATTTTCAACTAATATTTAAGTATTCAGAACTAGCATACAAATGTGGTCTCTAATATCATTCACCAGTAAAAATATCCAGGAATTCTTTTAAAAGTGCCCAATTCAAGGTCTTGGGCAAGGTTTTATAAGGTAAGCCAAGGACATTTTATTTCAAAAGTCCAGGAGCTATTGACAAAATAATGGGGTTATGTAAAAAGGATGCAGGAACCATGATGAAAGGGCTTCCATTATTTCCATAGGTTACAAAAAAGTGAAATACAAAAGAAGCCATCATCTGAGAATGAGCATGAGGGTTGAGGTATTAAAGGTTTGAAGAGAGAAGAGCTGTAGGAAAGTCTTTTACAATAACAAGATGATTAAGGAATCAGAAAAATACCTAGGAATAATGATTATAGTGTATATAAAATCTACAAATCGATGAAAATTCATGGGTTAATGGCAACAGTCCAAAAGGAGAAAGGCAGAAAAATCTCACATCACTATTAGCAGTAGCTCTTCAAACTACTTTTACTTTGAAGACTAGTAATTTAAAGGAAGGAGCTGAGCATTTATCCAGCCTTTCAAAGTAACCAAAAAACCACAGCTGATGAGGGATTTTTCTAAGGTACAGAACACTTAAGTTAATAAATGTAGAAGGAACTAGAGAATTCTGAAAACATCATTTCCCAAACCCTAATGAAATTATTGATCAAGTCCTGTTAAAACCATTAGGTGAAAGTCAGTGAGAAACCAGACTTGACACAGGTTACTTTCTAGTCCCTCGGGGAAAAACGTACCTGTGCAACAAAAGGATCAGACTGTCTGTCATCATCCAGATCCAGTGGCCCACCTGTGCATTACTACCAGTGAGTCAACTAGACAAAAATGTGTGTTCTGATATGATTCAACAAAAAGCCCACAAAATCACCTATGTTGTATTATAGACAAAAAAATTTATCTTGAATCCGACAAGCTTTTCAAGGCTGATTCCTGTTTTCAGGATACAGAGGGAATAGAGGAATATAATCATGAAGAAGGAGGAGGAGGAGGAGTAGGAAGAGGAATAAGAAAGGAAGAAAGGAAGGAAGAAAATGGAGACACTATCAGATAAACCCAGAGAGTGAAACATTCTTCAAGGAAACTGGCTAGGTCTTTGTAATAAATATGTGCTATGAAAGAGAAGTTGTGCTTGATAAAAAGAGATTAAAGAAATAAAATGACGAAATGCAAGGTAAAGAACATGTTAGAATCAGCTACAGAAGTTTGAATATGGTCTCAGCATGAGATGCAATGAAAATTTACTAAAATAGAAAAGTGAAGTTTGTTGAAAAAATAAGTTTTAAAAAAGTATGTGCTGTATCCTCTCATTTTGTTTAAAAATGTAGGGAGAGTAGGTAAGTAGACAGGTGTCTACATAGACAGAGTGATCTGGAAGGATGCACATGGTGATTTCTGGTATTGCTTAATTTCTTTAAACTTTTCCATGTCTGTATTTTCTAATTTTCTGCAATGTATTTGCACTTCTTCTGTAATAATAAAAGACTATGTATAATGAAATAAAAATTGAGTCAATGCCCAGAAATCAATCAATAAACAATGTTTAAGAATCAAAAATAAATAGCATGGCTCAAGATGGCAAATGAGGAAATCTTACTAAAATGAGAGTAATTTTTAAAGTATATATTTAAAGATATAAACCCTAAAAATGAGGAAAGTGTGAGGGAAGTCATCTCCAGATTGAATACACACACACATACACACACACACACACACACACACACACACGAGAGAGAAGGAGAGAAGATATTATGGAGTTACTGATAAATGAAATAAGGTGGAGACAGCTGCAGCTCTTAAAACATATTGAGTGGCTACAGCTGAGAAGGAAGGACTTTCCAGCAAAAATCTGGGGAGTCTCCAGACTCAGAATTAGCTGGTATGGAAGATGGAGTGAGAAGTGGAGCTAAAAACTGAAGTTAATTGGAAGTCTTGAAACAAGATAATGCTAAGAAGAACAGAATTCTCTGGCTTATAGTCAAAATGGTTCATTCTGATCTTCTTAGTAAGGTCTGCCCTCAGGGGAAACCATTTAACCAGAGCCTAACCTGCTATGATTTTATTAGTGCCTAATTGACCTAGAGGAAAGAAAATACCCAACTCTAGCCACTCTAGCCATCCTTTCCCACCTAAGGGGAGGGAGCAAACAATTATGAATCACTTGTAAGGTTCAAAGTCCAGAGGCACAGTTTCACTAACAGATTGAGACTATAGAGCACTTCCTTTCCTCCCACACCTACCTTCACATTACTAAAGGTCTACTTACAACAGTTCCTTTCACCCAGTATGTTATGTCCAGCTACTAAGAAAAAATTACAAGGCATACTAAAAGGCAAAACTATAACAAAAACAAAAACACCACCACTAACAACAAAAAACCTCACCACAGTTTGAAAAGATAGAGCAAACATCAGAACCAGACTTGGATGTATGGCACAGATGTTGTAATTATCAGACCAGGAATTTAAAATAACTATGATTAAGATGCAAAGCCCTCTAATGGATAAAGTAGATAGCAAGCAGAACAGATGGCCAAGGTAAGCAGAGAGATGGAAATTCTAAGAAAGAACAACAACAACAACAAAAAAAAAAATGCTAGAGTAAAAAAAAAAAGAAAAACACCAAAACAGAAATGAAGGATGCTTTTAAAGAGCTTGTCAGTAGAGTGGACACAGCTAAGGAAAGAATCTCTGAGCTTGAAGATATTTGAGTAGAAACCTCTAAAATTGCAAAACAGAGAAAAAAATACTAAAACAAAACAAACAAAAAAATCAGAACAGAATATCCATGAACTTGTGGGATAGCTATAAAAGGTATAACACATACATAGTAGGAATACCAGAAGGAGAAAGAAGAGAAAAAATAACAGAAGAAATATTTGAAATAATAACTAAAAATTTTTCCTCCAAATTAATGTTCAGACACTAAACCACATATCCATAAAGCTCAGGGAACACAAAGTAAAAAACAAAAAAGCCTTATACATAGGCATATCATATTCATATCATATTCAAACTACAGAAAATGAAAGACAGGAAAAAAATCCTGAAAGAAGTGACAGGAAAAAAAATACATTACCTATAGGGGGGCAAAAATAAAAATTATATCTGATTTCCCCTCAGGAACCATGAAAAAAAGAAGAGAGTGGAGTGAAATAGTGCCCAAAGAAAATAAACTACCTGTCAAGAACTCTGTACCCTGCAAAATGATTCTTCAAAAATGCAGGAGAAATAAAACTGTCTCAGACAAACAATAATTGACGGAATTTTTTGCCAGTAGACCTGCTTTGCACAAAATGTTAAAAGTTCTTTAGAGAGAAGAAAAATGATATAGATCAGAAACTCGGATCTAAATTAAAAAAAAAAAAGGCAATGGAGAAGGAATAGTGAAGGTAAAATAAAAAAAAATTTTCTTAATCTTCTTGATCTAATAGATAACAGTTTATTAAAAATAACAGCAACAATGTATTCAATTATATATGCTTATGCATGTATATATGCATATATACATACATATATTCTTATGTATAAATGAAATAAATGACAGCAGTTAGGTAAGGGATAGGAGGGAGGATTAGGATCATTTTGTTATTATAAGGTACTCACACTACCCATGAAGTAGCATAGTGTTATATGAAAGCTGACTTAGATTAATTGTAAATGTATATTGCAAGCTCAAGGGAAATCACTAAAAAAAGTAAAAAGGTATAATTCATATGATAAAATAGAAGAGAAATCAGAATCATGTAAAATGTTCAATTAAATCATAACATATTGAGGAACAAAGAATAAGGGCACCAAAGAGAAAACAGTAACAAATACGGTACATATTAATCCAACTACATCAATAATCACTTTGAGTGTCAATGTCTAAATATACCAGTTAAAAGAAACATTATCAGAAACAAGACCCCAATATATGCTGTCCAAAAGAAACCAATTTCAAATATAAAAACATGTATAGATTAAAAATAAAGGAATGGAGAAAGATATACCATGCCAACATGAATCAAAAGAAAGCAGAGGTAGCTATATTCATTTCAAACAGAGCAGACTTCAACCAAGGAAATTTATCAGGGATAAACAAGGGCATTATGTAATGATAAAGGGTCCATTCTCCAAAAAGACATAACAATCTTTAACGTGTATGCACCCAACAACAAAGTGTCAAAATATGTGAAGCAAAAACTGATAGAATTTCAAGGAGAAATATTAATATATGAATCCACCAGTACAGTTGGAAACTTTAACACTCCTCTTTCAGAAATGGACAGATACAGCAGGCAGAAAATCAGTAAGGACATAGTTGAAATAATAGTATCATCAAACTAACATCACACCTATAGACTACCTCATCCAACAACAGCAGATTACACATTGTTCTCAAGCGCACATGGAACATTCATGATAGACCATATTCTGAACCATCAAACACACCTTAACAAATCCAAAAGAATAGAAATCATAGAATGTTTGCTCTCAGACCACAACGGAATTAAATTATAAATCAATAACAAAAAGGTAGCTGGAAAATCCCAAAATACTTGGAAATTAAATAACACATTTAAAGTAAATGAAAATAAATCAATGAACTTTTAAAATTGAAATTCATAGGCTGGAGGAAATAAAGAAATAATCTGTAAATAGAATTTAAAATGAAGACATTAAAATTTAGGAATATGTAACACAGTATTTTAAAGTACCACTCAATGTAACATTGTGAGTTCTACTTTCTGAGAAAATGTACTCAAGCCCAAAGAGAGACAGTACTCTCTAATTTAAGAATGAAAGTCTATATCTGCCATGAAAAGAGCTCGTTATTTTTTTTCAAAAGGACTAAAGATTATCTCTGTTATGTTTCCAACTTTAAATTATTATGAAAATGCCATAATATAATGAATGAATCTTCCACACAGGAGACCAAATTTTAATCTAAGTTTTCTCGGTTATGTGATATCAGGAAATTAACCACAATTCTGATTCTCGATTTCCTCAGCTATGAAATGGGAATAAATCTCTGTCCTATCTGACAGCAGTGTTGTGAGACTATATACATTCACTCTACATAGATTTATCAAGTACCTATTATATGCACAGTATTTTAGTATTTTCAAACAAAGCAGACAGGTTTGCTGCTCTCCTGAGTTAGTGGAAGGAAATGATGAGAACATTCTCATTAAAGTCCTCTTAAACTGTTTAAAAATATATATGCAAGTAAAATATGATTATTAAATTTAAGTTAAAAATTTTTAAGCTGATTATAGGCTTCACAAAGCTCTTGTGCTATGTGGTCCTGGCAAGTATATTTTCAATAAGAACATATATTTCAATGTATAATTTTATAGGTCCTAGATAAACTAAAGTTAATTATATAACACTTTTTCATATCAACCCTGCATTAGAATTTTAAATAAATCAAGATATAAATTAATAATCATGATAAATGTAGAAATTTTCCGACCACATTAATGTTAAAAACAATTCTGAACTGTTGACCCAGAATACATAGCCAGAGGCAAATTATCTTTAAGAGAATTTGAAAGATTGTATTACCTTACATTTCATCTTACTAATGAGTATAATATTTCCAATACTGTTCTCTGAGTGAAGATTACAAAAAGAATTGATTTTCATATTAAATTCCATCTAAAATGTATTATAGTTCTTTGGGTCATGAAACATAGATATTCCATTTGGTTTACAATGTTTAAGCAGTTTAGGGTCAGTCGTTTTCTTTTTTGCCAAGAGAGCTTGTGCTTCCTCTCCCCAGGCCTCCTCCTTCTTTTGAGCAATAGATTTTTTAAAGACAAGAATCCAATGACCTACTTCATGGGTCATTTCGAAACTTGGGCAAAATGTAACAGTTCTTACTGATGGTTTTCCATACACACTTACTGAAGATGCAGAGTCTATGGTAAACAGAATCTACGAAAACACAAACCTGGATCTGTCTGCCAACTCATTATTAATACATCTGAATGGCTTGAACTCCTGACCTATGAGGTGAATCTTTAAGCAAAACTTTCCTCTTTCCTCTCCCTTCTCTATGAAGTGGTTGCTAGCTTTGCTTGCTTTCTTCTATACTTTGTATTCATGTAACCCCTATTACAATATGAAGACAGATTTATTTTGTTTTTCCACATCTGTTCTTCTCAGCCCTGTTGGTAGCACTTCATGGCAAGATGAGCTAGGGAAAGAAAATAAGCAGAGCATGAGGGGCTGCTGGGAATAGACGTGGAACTCTCTTTCTTTGACCTCCAAAGCCATGTTTCTCCTACAGAGCTTCCTCTACATATTATGGAAAACTTTAGAGGCTGAAGTCACCATTGTAAAGTTTGGAAACAGAAAAACAGAAAGAACAGACAACTAAAAACTCTAGAATTAAAAATAAGGACTCTACACAGTCCTTAAATATTAACCTAAACATTTAGAAGGGGAAAAAAAAAACCCTAAGGTGACTTGTGCAAATTGTATATGCACGTGCATGTAGAAATAAAATTATTTGATATACTTAAGACTTAAAATGAAAGTACTCTTCAAATGAGTATGCAATAGGAAAAAGAAAAATTTTATCACCAACAGAGCATATTAATGTTGCTACAAAACTCATAATCTTCTGAAATTCCCTGCTAATATTGTAGTATCAGAGCTTGAAGCATTTAATTTCGATGATTGTTAATCTCCATGTACTTAGTTATTAACTAAAGTAATCATTAGTAGCAACATATAAGTGTTCACAATCCAATTGATTCACAGTCCTTTGACTTTCTTAACCATAAAAACCTAAAATCTTATCTACTTTTTCGTAAAAGAATTAAGGAAAGTTCTCCTGGGCATTGAAATCTATGCCTAAATGTAATTTTAATTTTGCAACACATTTTTTTTTTACCCTCCATTTTTCTTCAGGTTAAATATATATACATACACATACATATATATATAATATCAAATATATATTTACATATATAATCAAATTGTAGTTTCAGTTTTGCCCAGTTATTTTGACCCCAAAGAGAGCATAGTGAATCATTTTAAAATTTTAATTCTATCATTGTTAGGCAGGGACAATACCATTCATCCCCTACCCCTCTCCTCAAAAAATCCAAAAATGGATTCATGGCTGTGAATGTGGAAGGAGTTATGCACAGTGCTTAAAAATGTTAAATCTGAGCTGAGAGAAAATTAGTTCCTTTGCAAACAATGAAAAACCAAGGAATCATTTCATTGTCACGACCCAGTAGCCACCAGATGCTGAGAATTCCATGTATTTTAAGGACAGACCATTCAATGACTCCTTTGACACCCAAAGTATTCCAATAATTCAATGTATTAGTTGGATGCAAATTTTATACAATAAGGTATGGAAAGCAAACTGTAATTGGGAGTGCCAGAGTGAATGGAGCTCTATCCTTTGACAGAACCCATTGTTGAACCCCAGCCTGAACCCCGACCCTTTACTTTGCAGAAATACAATAGCCTTTGATATGAGATGGTGGGAAAGAGACTTAGAGACTCATTTCACATTCAGTTGCAATTCATCAGTTTGGCGGGGACTTTTAACAGCTTTAATGACCACAGCAATTGATGGTTAAATCAATTTGTGCCGGTGACAGCATGGCTGGCCTCTAGACTGTAACAATCCAGGATTGCACCAGGCAGAAAAGACTCTGTTATTCAGATGTGCACAGCTCCTACTCAGCTCAGAGTGAGAACAAGGGAGAGACACAGTCTCTCACAGAGCAGACCCTGGAAAATGCTTACATTCACTCCCTTTGACTATACAATGTCAGGGCTTCTTTGTAATGTGTTGCAGTAGATTTTTTTTTTAAGTATTGTTGCAAGTAAAAATATACAGTAGAAGACAAAGATTTCTAATATTTAGCTATATCCTAAGAGAAAGTAACAAACCAGAAAGAATTTAACCTTTGTTTCCTTGATCGAAATGGGTGGTCTTACTACTGCCACCATTAGACACTCCTCCCGGAAAAAATAGAAAGAAAGGAAAAGAAAATCACCAGCAGAGATTATGACAGAGGAGGTTTACATTTAGAAAAAAAAGGTGAGATAGGAATTAAAACAACAACACTGTATTGTGTCATAAAGGAAGAAATATTGCTCCCTCTTCTGTTTATTAGAGGTATTTTTTTCCAAATAGAAGACATCTTTTTAAATTTTTAAATATAAATGTTTATAATGAAAAACGGCAGTATCAGCATAGTGGGACTGCCAGGCTGACTTATCTGATTTACTTACAATAAAAATATTAAATAAATAAACAAATTTGCTACGCCTACTTTTTAATGTTTGAGAAATTTATAAGCAAAATTAACATTTTAAAGGTGGAGGAAGGGACAAAAAGTAATTTCACCAAGATAACTTTTCATGCCAGCATAAATGAGCTTTAGGATGACTAACTAAACTACAAACAATGCTTTACAAGTCTGCATAAAATTTACTACCTAGAGCAGTAACTTAACTATAAGTTCAAATAATGGAGGATGTCAATATATTATTTAAACATCTGAATAATAATGGCTGGAATAACTTAAGGTCCACAGATGTACTTTAATGAACTTCTAAGATATGAAAGCTAATTTAAATCACTGTTTAAGAATTTTTTTAAACAGGTATTAATGCTACTATTTTTGCAAGACAGAAATCATCTGCAAAAGTACAGAAATCAGGTATATAAAGTATTAAACTTAGGACTTGACGAAACTGACTAAAAGGATGGAATCTCTGTGATCTTGAGTTATCTTTTATGCCTTTTTAGAAAGTAGACCAAATAATATAATTTTTTTTTGAAGCTATGATGAAGAACGGAGAAAAGGAATCTCTTTTATAACATGGGTAAATCCATGGGAAATGGATTACACAAAACATGCAGCTATAGCGCTGTGATAAAAAAAAAATGTAAACAACATTTTCCAGCAGATTTGTCTAAACATTGAAAGAATATTGAGGTTGTACAGAGGAGATCTTGGCACTGAGTCCAGAAGCTGTACTTGGTAACTGGGGAGGGGGAAGAAAAGGAGGCAAGTTGCCATGGCAACACTGGTGCTGAGCGCAAATGGAACAAGCATGCATCTTCCCAAGGGAGGAAGGGAGCATGAAAAGTGGAAATTGAGGGGGAAGGGCAGTGCAGCTTCTGCAAGGCCAGTTTATGCTGAATAAGTGTTTTGTGTAAAGCTGTGACGTGATCTATATCAGAGTGTATATTCTGAGAGATCTGAGATCCTCTTGTAATGTACTGCTGCAGTGATTAAAGATCACTTTGCCTGGAAACCTATATTTACCTTACAATTTTCATTTTGGATATATAAAGATACTGAATTCATCTGGTTGCATACATTGTCTTCTGCCTTCTCAATAAAATAATGTGAGGTGACTAGAATAGAACTTTGCATAGATTTTTCCTTATCATCATACTGGGAGTCAAATTTATATGAAAACAAAAACAAAAACCTTTTATTTCCTTCTTTTAGCTTCCAAGGCAGAAAGATGTTGTTTCTCATACTTTTGAATGTGAAACTCAGATTCACAATACTGATAACAGTGTTTCATGTATCATAAGGCAGTATATTATTCCTAAGGAATAAAACTGTATAAAAGCTAATAATTAATTGTCTGATTAAATTTGTCATTATTAATATTTTCATCTCACTATAAATGACTCAGTGTAAAGGTTACCACAGTAATGGCACCAAGAAGAGGTGACAGATGGAGGGCTAACTCTCCTCAATTCTCCAGAAATCAAAACATTACCACTAAAGAAAAACCCTTTCATTAGAGGTCAGATTACAGTGCAAATTAGCATTGAGTAGAAGTGCCCTGAGAAAACTATGGGCTTGATTGCACAGGAGTTAAACTTACACTATTGCCTGATGGCTTTAATCATCAAAAATCTGGATCATAATATACACTTGTCTATAAACTTGATGAGGATGGTGGCTATGTCTACCATTCTCACATATTCCCAGCAACCACCACACAGCTTGCACACAGCAGATGCTCAATACATATGTGTTGGTTATTGAAAGAATAAGGTAAACCACTTTTCAAAATTGTGAGAGACAACTTATAAATGCACAGGAAAGAAATGAAACTTTATTCACCATCTCTAATACAACAAGCAGCATGCTCATGTGATCTTACTTCATGCTCACAAATTCCTAGAAAGGTCGTTTTAATCATCCCCATTTTACAAATGAGAAAAAGCAATCTCTGGAAGTCTTAAGTTATTTTCCCAAATTTACACCACTAAAAAATCTGGGATTCAAGCCCAGCCCTATCTAAATATACAGCTCATGATCTTACAACTTCCTCATACTATTTACTTTATACTAGATAGCACTGACTAGCTCCCACTTTGTTCTAATAGGAAACACTAAAGTACAAAGGATTCACTCACCACATTCACCACTCTTCTTGGGAACCCTCTGGAAGGCCAGAGTACAATGCTTTTGATTTCCCATCAGCACTGCCCCTTGGAAGCCTGTAGAAGCCAGGAGCTGAAATCCAAAGCTGAATTAACCAAGTGGTAACTCAAGCCCTTCATATGTGACTAGGATTAAAACTCTGCAGAAGTAAAAAATAATTTGTGTTGCTAAATTCTTTTGAAATCCTGATGCAGCCCACATTTCTATCGTCTACTTTAAGGGCGGCTTCCCAACATTCTGTGATCCAGGCTCAGCCAAGACTAAACCCCTTTGGACTAGCAAAGTTTTACCCAGATCCATCTCAACCTTTTCCCTTCCTCATCCTCCTGCTATTTATCCCCTTTTAAAAATCAATTCCAGGGAATCCAATGGAATCTCCATTCAATTGCCATATCTTTTACACAAATTTAGTGTCTTCATGGAATAATCTCTTCACTATATCCTCATGATCTCTTTACTTTGAAATAGAGGCTGCTTGTTTTCTTCTCCCTGAATTTCAATTTCATTTTCAGATCCTTATTCTTTCACTTGTGTTTAAAAAGGTAAGATACACCTTTATTTGTGTGCTCATATATTATCAGTAGATAATAACATGACAGCCACTGTCTCCGGACATTGTTTTATTTTCATAATTCTTCTCCATGAAGTTGTGGTTTTACACATACAACACTGCCAGAAAGTAAGTTTCAAATGGGTTAAATAACTAACCTAGTTTTTAAAGTGGAGTGGGAAGTTGAATTCACCAATCAGATTCTCTTCACAGCACCATGTTTTGTCTCCACTTGGCAAAGCTAAAAACCTCTGTTCACCCTCATTTCTGCTATCTATCAATCTCCATATAACTCCCCACATTCACTGAAGACTCTTACCCTTGACTCATACCGTTCTTCTCTATTGCCAACACCTTGGGGAATGCCAAAGCCCATCTTGAACACATATATTAGTCTATCACTAACCTCTGCCCCAAAAATCTTTTCCTACAGGGAAGGTCATCTATAAGCAAATAATAAATAAATAAATCTATAAATAAATAATAGGTAGATACATTTAGTTCTGAGTATGGTACATGGAGAAATAAAACAGGGCAATGTGATGGAGAGAGGTGAAGATTAGGGTAGAGGTGAGGGCTACGGTTTGAGGACTAGGAGGAAGAGAATAAATATGGTGCTGGAGCAAAGGCTCTTCAGAAAGATGAGACTTAAGAGCTAAAGAATGAGAAGCTCCGGAAATTGCATTATGTTCTTAATAATCTTAACATGCTTGAAGAAGGGCACATGTACAACAATAACTAAAACAATCTGTAGATTTTATCTAACATTGAGGCTTAGAGTCATCTGAGCTAATATATTGTTTCAGCATTTATCTGTTTTTGTTTGCAGTTATTGTTCCATAACATATTGTAAATTCAGAAAAAAATGGATCAATGGCTCAAGCATGGTTTATTGAAGCTTAAAAGTGACAAAAATAATCAACAAATTACTAAAACCAGAAAAGTCATAAATAGTGAACTGAACTCCAGTATAACATCTGATATGACCCTCTACATGCAAGACAAGTGAATCTGCAAGTGTAATCACTTACATAAAGGATAAAATGAGAGTAGGCTACATAATAATGAGTGTCTGAAAATTGAATTTTATTGAACTAGTGATCGATTCATCTTAATGGATTTTCTGTTGAAAGTATATCAAATAATAATATAAAGTCATAAAAAACCTTTACATAGCTTTCAAAAAAGTGCAGGGACCTCTCTGATAAACCAATTTAGTTTTTCCAGAATAAGGAGCAAATGATGTTTTCTGGTATAGAATTGATGAGTTTGCTTGCCAAAGGCAAAGAAGAAACTAAAACAACAGAAAGAGCATTGAACATTATATGCCTCATAACACAAACAGGTAAAAGATATACTATTGCTGAGAAATTTATAAAGCAATGAGTTAATTAATAAGTTAAAATTAATTTAAAATGTGTGTGTGTTTTGGAAAGAAAGAAAAATGTGTTGCACACAAAATACACCAGTGTATTTTGCATAATATCAATGGTGTATAATTTAGAAGAGCAATTGCTGCTATATTTGTGTGCTAACAAATATTTTGCTTTATGGTTCTACAAATGTCACTAACATGTAAAGCATGAATTAAGTCCTAGTATGTATTAGATACATATGAGAGAAATGTTTTGGGTGATAATTTGTTCTATCTCTGAAAATTTGCACCAAGGGTGATGTGATTTGGTACACAATGATTACTTTGAAAGCCAGATATACTGACAGGCAAGTTCATTTAAATCAATACTGACAAATTTTCAGCTATGTGTACAGCATCAGATCTGTTGCTACACAAATAAAACTAGTTGCACCTGCATATCAATCAATACACATCTTCATTCACAGAGAACTGTTGATAATGAACACTGTATTGCCTGATGTAGATTCAGTATAGAAAGAAACATAAAATTTTGTGAGCGAAATTAATGGCATCACTGGGTGTATGATTTTCCAATACTTTAAGGAGACATAGGTAGGGTAGTAACTATATAAAGTTCACTGGATATTGAAAGAAAGATATATCTATTTTTTAAATAAGAAATAAGATATAAATACTTCCTAATGACACTGACACTGCTCATAACTATTTCAATTGGCTTTTTTAAACACCTTACCTTGGATACACCTGCATTGATCATTTGAATATAAAATATCATGTTTTAATGTTGTGAATATTTGAAAAAATGATTGAGTTCTTACAAAGATAAAGTTGTTTTATTAATAAATCAGTTGCTGAAAGTTTCATGTTTCCCCAACCCCTCATGATTTTTTCACTGAATGGAGGAATTGATATCATATATATATATATATTTTTTTTAATGCCTTAAAACAATAATTTTATTTACTCATGATTCTATGGTTCTACAGTTTTGACTGGGCTCAGTTAGGTGATTCATCTGCAGATCTCATCTGGGGGTCATTAATGTGGGTGCAGTCAGACATGGAAGTTTATTTGGGATTGTATGGCCTCAGAAGGCCCCACTCACACGTCTTGCAATTGGTCAAGTGGTCGGTGAAAGGATTCTCTGCTGAAATGGTCCATCTCCACTCCATCATATTTTTAAAGGTTTTTTTTTTTTTCTTCACTTGTGGTAAGAAATGCATAAAATAAAAGTTACCACCTATTAAAAAATTAATTTACCATTTTAACCATTTTAAGTGTACAGTTCAGTATTGTTAAGTATATTTACACTGTTGTACAACAGATCTCCAGAACTTTTTCATTTTGCAAAACTGAAACTTTATACCTGTCAAACAACACCTCCCCAATTCCTACTCGTTTCAGCCCCTGGCAACCAATATTCTTCTTTCTGTGTCCATGAGTTTGACTACTTTACAAATGTCATACAAGTGAAGTCATAAAGTATTTGTATTTTTTGGACTGTCTTATTTTACTTAGTATAATGTCCTCAAGTTTCATCTGTCTAACATGTAGCATGTAACAGGATTTCCTTCTTTTTGAAGGCAGAATATTTCATTGTATGTACATACTACATTTTTTTTATCCATCAGACAATGGACATTTGGGCTACTTCCGACTATTGGCAATTATCAAGAATGCTTCAATAAACATGGGTGTGCAAATATCTCTTTGAGATTCTGTTTTCAATTCTTTTGGACACCTACCTAAAAATGAGATTGCTGGATAACATGGTACTTCTATTTTTAATTTTTGTGCAAACTTCATACTATTTTTCATAGTGACTGCACCATTTTGCATGCCCACCAACAGTGTATCAAGGTTCCAATTTCTCCACATTCTCTCCCACACTTGTTATTTTCTAGTTCTTTTGAAAGTAGCCATTCTGATGAGTGTGAAGTGATATCTCATTGTGCTTTGGATTTGCATTTCCCTGATGTTTTGTGATATTTGAGTATCTTTTCATATATTTGCTAGCTGTTCATGTATTTTCTTTGGTAAAATGTCTATTCAAAGCCTTTGCCAATTTTTTATCTGGCTGTTAGATTTTTGTTGTTGTTGAGTTGTAGGAGTTCTTGATATAGTCCATATTAACTTCAAATCATGTGTATGTTTCCCAAATATCTTCAACCATCCCATAAGTTGCCTTTTTACTCTGTTAGAGTGTTTCTTTTAATGTGTAGAAGTTTTTTAAGTTTGATGTAGTCCCATCTGTCTATTTTTGCTTTTGCTGCCTGTGCTTTTGGTGTCATATCCAAGAAGTAATTGCCAAGTCTCATGTCATGAAGATTTTCCCCTATGTTTTCTTCTAGGAGTTTTATCATTTTAGGTCTTATGTTAGGCCTTTAATCCATTTTGAGTTAATTTTTTATATATGGAATAAGGAAAGGGTATGGAATATGTAAAAGGGTACATTTTACATATGTATTATTCAGTTTTCCCAACAGCTTTATTGAAGAGACTACCCTTTCCTCATTGTGGGGTATTAGCATCCTTGTTGAAGATCATTTGACCATATACGTGAAGGTTTTATTTTTAAACCACATTCAAATTCTACAAAATTAAAATATAATTTCCAGAGATAATTGCAACTAAAAATGGATTAGAAATCAATTTACATTTATCTCCCAAATTCTACGTTTCGTGGGAAATGTTTGTTAACAGCACTGGAAGTAGTTTTAGAGAGAAATCTCTCTGAGTTTCTGGATACATATTCAATATGAATCTTCAGCACTATTTGACAGCCACTACATAATTATTTCCATACTGCTAACTCATAATTGTGAGTATAGGACTAATTTAATACAAATATATAAAGACTAAGAATAGAAAACTGTTAAGTGAGTTTCCTAATCTATATATTAAGCTATTTACAAAGGAGTTTGTTGTAAAAACTTCGGTGAAAACTAGAAAAACACCTCTTACTATACTTAAGCAATGAACACTATTATTAACACATATGAAAATATTATTTACTCTTTATTTTGTACTGTGATGATTTCTCTAATTATGTCAAAATATTGGTCTACTATGCCCCACATGTCCATTAAATGAACTAAGACCACATTTTGAAAAGTTCTCCCTTGAATATACAACTGCAAAAAGAGTAGCATCCATTATAAATATAATGGAAGCCACATGTAAAATTTTAACTTTTCTGGTAGCCATATTTAAAAAGTAACAGGTGAAATCAATTCTAATAAAATATTTTATTTAACAAAAATACTCCAAATATTATCATTTCAATACAGAATAAATATTGAAAATATTGACCCATTTTGCATTCTGTTTTTCATTCTATGTCTTCAAAATCTGGTCTGTATTTTATGCTTATAGCACATCTCAATTTGGAATAGCCATGTGTGACTAGTAGCTACTGCTGCACAACCTTGAAAATTTAGACTTAGAAATCACATTCTCTGATCATAACCTTCTATCCATTTGTTTCTTCCAATATTTTTCTCTCATTAAATCTAAATTTAAACCCCACAGAATCCTTTATCCTTTGATGGTACCCTTCCCTCTGGCCTATGTTAAGAAAGCTCTTCGTTTGCATAGTCTCTATTATAATCTGTCTGCCTGGCCTGTCAGACCATTCTAGATGCTGGATCAGTTTAAGGACTCACATTACTATTTCTTCTCCAAAAACCATGAGCACTACTGAAGAAGACATATAGTCATGCTGATTGGTGCCATCTCACATTTGTCCTGTTCACCCTCGAGTGGTATCGGTGGGTCTTCAAATCTCCATTACATATTAATGTCCTTGTATTCATTCCTAGTCACATTGTCATTTCTGTACTCTCAGCAGAAAGTCCAACCTTATATCATGCTCCTAAGGTCTCATCTTCTTCCTTCCCCCTCAACCTTGTGGATAGTCTAGATCCCTACTTCAGAAAAAAAGAGAAGTGTTCCGTTGCCTCTTCAAGGCAAATCCCTTCCCACTGATGGCTTCTTCCCATCTCTGCTGGGATTCCTTAATGACTTTGTATAGAGAACAAGAAGACAGATGACATTCAGGTTAAATATCGATGCAACTATTATAAATATTGATTGCTCAACTTCTTAAGGAAACTCTAAGTTATAGTTCCCATTCTGGCCAAAATATGTGACTTTAAGCAAATCTTTTGAGATGCAAGTTTTTGCATCTTTAAAGTCAGATTGGATGAATTCTATTGTTTCTTTTAACTCCAGAGTTTTAAACTCTGCAGCCCCAGCATAATATGAAACAAGCTTTTAAGAAGTGCTGAACAGATACAGAGGAAAGGAAACTGAGTATATGCAGAGCCAGAAAGCCTTCTGTTCCTTTCTGGCTCTGCAACCTCAGACATAGACCAGAATCTCTGCGAAATGCTGTCTCTCCATCTGCAAAGTTGAGATAATAATAACTGCTTTACAGACATCCTCTGAAAAATTAAAGGAACAGCACCTGGATAGGGAAGGTTCTCCTGAAACACTGCCTGTGCCAGAGCAGAGATTTGATTTCCCTTGTTGTATCAGACATGAGCAGAGACATGAGGTGGTCACTACCTGTCTGCATGCAGATCTGTCCCTCCCCTGTTCCTGCGAACTACGTTTTCAGGTTCCCTTGCCCACTGGCTTTCTGAGATGTTTGGCCAGTCAGAGACACTGGTGAAAAATTAAGAGTAGAAGGAGGGGAGAAATAGAGTATTTCACCATCTATTTTTATTCCTCAAGCAGCATTTTACATGGTTCTAGCTCCCTGACAAGCCCCCCATCCCTACTCCTTAATAGGCCTGAGTCACTAAGAGATAACTCTTCATTCTGGGTTTTGCTAACACCATCCCCTCTCTGTGTCCCTCCCCCCCAGAGGTTGAGTGATCTCTTGCATTTAACTTTCTCTGTTTATAATATTTCGTGATTCCTGTTTCCTGACTGGACCTTTCCTGAGATAGCCATGATTAGTCTCTGCTATCTTTGAAGAATAGAAGAGGAGTACTGGTCTGCAAGTAAGAAATGAACCAGGGAATCTACTCAGTTTCAATGATTTAATTCTTATAGTTCATTAAACTCAAATGTTCTTTGTATTAATTTCATGGCCTAATGCTTAGTTTTCAATGTTTCTCAGAGAAGTACTACATTCATAAAATGAGCAAAATTGGGCAATATAAAATTTGGTTACTCCAATGCACCAGCTGTTCTTAACAGCAAAGCCACAGGGTAGATTGTATGCATTCAAGTACACTGCACCAGACCAACTGTATTTTATGATCCCAAGTTC
This sequence comes from Eulemur rufifrons, assembly GCF_041146395.1. Taxonomy (NCBI): domain Eukaryota; kingdom Metazoa; phylum Chordata; class Mammalia; order Primates; family Lemuridae; genus Eulemur; species Eulemur rufifrons. The sequence goes on along the minus strand of NC_090997.1, from coordinate 65,334,919 downwards.
AATTTTCCCACAGCTTATCATCCCACAGCTAATAGCTTACATGATTTGAAACTCTTCCTCCATTTCCTGCGGGCCTTGCTGTGTTGGAATGTTGAGGTTTCTAATGCTAATCTTAACCACATTCTCCCCTCTGCATGCTGCACTGAAATGGTTCATAACAGATGCATATGTATTAACAAAAAATAACATTTTCAAGAAATAAAACTCAAACTTTTCTTGGCCCTATAAACTGAATGGAAATTCATTTCTTGTACATCACATTATTTCTCAGAAATACTCTGTGTTAAGCTAATAGGGAGTTGCCTTGCCAGAAGTTTAAATCTCCTAGAAATGTCTTATTAACAGTTTTCCCTGACCTCTTAAACTGTCTACTTCTGTGCTTTTCTGGGGCAATGTCAGATATTCCATAATTGCATCTCTTTGCTTCTTCCTTGATCAATAATTTGTCTAAGCTCCTGTATGTCATTAGATGGCTTTACATATGGTTACTCACCTAGAGATAGAATTAATAATATTAATTTCATTTTAATATTCCCTATGTAACAACTATCACTGCACAAATAATTTTTATAATTCTTACAAATTTTATGGAATCAGTCACTTTTTTAACCACTTTATTTATACTAGATCATTCAAAATTTACAACACACTAAACGGTAGGAAACATTATTTTCTCTATTTTACAGAAGAGGAAATGGAAGCACCTAGAGATTAACTACTTTGAAAGTTATACTGTTAACAGGTAATGTAACTGGAATTCGGATACCACAACCTGCATTCTCAATCACTACCCATACTGAGATATAGATTCATTAGTAAATGCCTCCATAGTTGTAACATTTTTTAATCTATAATTTTGTTTTATTTTTAACTTTAATGTTTGAATGATTGCATAAAAATGTTACAAAAATAGTACAAATTTTCATAATCCTTTCTCTCAGACTCCCCACAGTACAATATTCAAAATCAAGAAATTAACATTGATACAGTACTATTACCAATCTATAGACCTTATTCACATTTTCCCAATTGTCATGTTAATGTCCTTTTTCTGATCTAATCCCAGACCAAATGTTACATTTACTTCTCATGTCTCTTTAGATTCCTTAATCTGGGACAGTTCTTCAGCCTTCATTTTTCACGACCTGGACACTTTGACCCTGTTATTTTGTTGATTCTCCATTTGAGTATCCAAAATAATCTTGAGGCTAAGGAAGCTGGATATGAATCAGTCCTTCCAAAATCACACAAAGACACAGCACAGATGTACATCTGTATCTGATGGAAAGCAGAATCTGGCCTCTCAAGGAGAATCCAGGGGTAGCAGTTTTATGGTGACTGGGCTTGGTCGCTGCCCTCTCCACTGCAAGCACTCTTCATCAGCACTCTTTTCCCAGAGCACTGTTGGTTTCTAACAAATTAGACAAGTATTTCATTCTGCTGAGTAATCTGCGTGAATGTGATCTCTCAAGCATTCTACCCTGAAACAATTATGTTGAGAGGCAGATGAAGGAATTTGGTTTCTTTTCCTATGTTCCTACTGAACATTTCCAGATAATTGGCTGTCAATGAATTTCCTGCATGGATAAAAGCCATAAATACCATATTTCTTTTGTGACCTAGGTATGATATGCAATATTGCCATGTTTTATATTCCAATTTAAACAGTTATTTGCCAAACTCAGGTTATTACCTACTTTGGGGGAGATTAAAAAATTATTTCATTTTCTTCTTTTATTTACAGTTTAGTAGTTTTATTGAAACATAATAATTGTACATATTTATGGGGTACATGTGACATTTTGATATATGCATACTGCTTTTATTTGCTGGATGATTCAGGCAAAATGTATAGCACTTGATATTGCCTTGACTAATTCTAGTGTCAGCTATAATTATCAAACTAGAATTTTTTTCAGTGATCATTCTGAAAACTGAATGTAACATGGGGAAGGGGAGAAGGAAGAACTTTTATTAACTGTTATATAATTGATGCAATGTAAAATAGGCAAACTTAAAATTGGCGAGTGTTGGAGTGTGAGAGATTTTTCACACAGTTCAATTTAAAAAAGACTCAATTTCATCACTCTGATCACTAACAGTTTACACAGTCCCTTCTCAGTTTTGATTATTAGAGTTAGCATTCACTGATCAAAGCGCTTAACTCTACTTTTCCACATTGATGGTTAAGACTATACTAACACTTTGTAAAATATCAGTAGTTCTCACATTATTGGTCTCAGCATCCCTTTATATTCTTAAAGATTATAAAGAACTCCAAAGAGCTTTTTTTAAGTGGATTACATCTGCCATATTTAAAATTCGGACTGAAAATATTTTAAAATTGTTTTATCAATTCACTTTAAAATAACAATAATAAACCCAGGCCACCTTTGTTTTAGTATGAAAATGGTCTTAACCTCCTAGACCACCTAAAATGGTCTTATTTTTCCCCAAAAATGGTGTTTTTCAAAGAAAATAAATAATTATAGTTGTTTGTATTATAAAATACTGATTTTGAAATTATCATATGTATGTCTTACATTTAATTAATCATTCAATTCCATCAACTTATTTTTCTTAAAATAATTAATGTCCTTTCTTTACTCAGCATTTCAAGACTACTACCTTAGTGCAGTCTCTTAATATTTGACCCATTTCCGCTCCCCCAGACAGCCCATGCACTAGATCTTCCTCACTCAATTTGCTAAAATGTCACTTTCACACATAACCCTGCCCTAGTCAAACTGGGAGCCTTGAGTAACTCTTTCTGAGTATCATAGCCCTTTCGCTTCTCACATCTCAGAATGCCTCTCCCTCACCTACAATTACTTTTAAATCCTGAACCCTTCCTTTAGTTACATCTATCAAGTTCCATTCCCGTGTGAAACCTTTACTATTTAGTCAGTTACTAGTGGTTTACCCTCCTCTTGCTAGCATTGGCACATCGTCTAAATCTTGCTGTTACAATTCTTGTATAGTAGACCAGCTCTTTTTTTGCATCTATTTGTAATTTTATTTCAGCATTCTTTTTTTAAAATATTATGGTGTTGCAAGCGTTTTTGGTTACATGTATCGATTTTGTTATTCTTGAGTTAGGGTTATAAGTGTGCCCATCACCCAGATAGTGTTCACTGTACCTGTTAGGTAGGTTTTCACTTACCCCTTCCTCCCCCCTCCTTGATTTCCATTGAGTTTTACTAACCTCTGTGCACATGTATGCTCATCGGTTAGTTCCAATTTAATAGTGAGTATATATGGTGTTTGTTTTTCTGTTGTTGAAATACTTCACTTAGGCTAATGGTCTTCAGTCGCATCCAACTTGTTGCAAAAGGCCTTAATTCATCCTTCATTATGGCCGAGTAGTATTCCATAGTATACATATACCACATTTTGTTAATCCACTCATGAATTGATGAGCACTTGGGTTGATTCAGCATCTTTGCAATTGTGAATTGTGCTGCCATAACATTCGAGTGCAAATGTCTTTTTGATAAAATGACTTCTTTTCCTTTGGGTAAATACCCAATAGTGGGATTGCTGGATCAAATGGTAGGTCTACTTTTCATTCTTTAAGAAATCTCCATATTGTTTTCCACACAGGTTTTACTAATTTGCAGTCCCACCAACAGTGTATAAGCATTCCTTTCTCTTTGCATCCACACCAGCATCTATTGTTTTTGGACTTTGCTTAAATTCTTTGTAGATTCTGATTATTAGCTTTTTATCAGATCTATAGCTTGCAAATATTTTCTCCCATTCTATAGGTTATCTAAGTGCTCTGTTGATTATTTCCTTAGCTGTGTAGAAGGTTTTTAATTTAATCAAGTACCATTTACTTATTTTTGTTGTCACTATGATTGCTATTGGGGTCTACTTCATAAATTCTTTTCATAGGCCAATGTCTAGAAGAGTTTCTCCAACATTTTCTTCTAGAATTCTTATGGTTTCATCCCTTACATTTAAGTCTTTTATCCATCTTGAATTAATTTTTATGAGTGGTGAGAGATATGGATCCTGTTTCATTCTTCTGCATGTGGATATCCAATTTTCCTAGTATGATTTATTGAATATGGCTTCTTTTCCCAATGTACATTGTTGTCTGCTTTGTCAAAGATCAGTTGGCTATATGTGGATGGTTTTATATCTGGGTTCTCGGTTCTGTCTCTATTTTTGTGCCAATACCATGTTGTTTTGGTTACCATAGTCTTGTAGTATAGTTTGAAGTCTGGTAATGCTACGCCTCCAGATTGGTTCTTTTTGCTTTAGATTGATTTGGCTATTCAGGCTCTTTAATGGTCCTAAATGAAGTTTTCTAGATCTGTGAAATATGACCTTGGTATTTTGATGGGGATTATATTGAATATGTAAGTCACTTTGGGTAGTATGAACATTTTAACAATGCTGATTTTACTGATCCATGAGCATGATATGTTTTTCCATTTGTTTGTGTCATTTTCAATTTCTTTCCTTGGTATTTCATAGTTCTTTTTGTAGAGATCTTTCACCTCCTTGGTTAAGTACAGTCCCAGGTATTTTATTTGCATTATTGCTATTGTGAATGGTATTGAGTCTTTGATTTGACTCTTGGCTTTACTGTTATTGGGGTATAGGAATACTATTGATTTGTGTACACTGATTGCAGAACCTGAGACTTTGCTGAATTTATTTATCAATTGGAGAAGTCTCTTGGTGGAGTCTTCAGGGTTTTCTATATATAAGTTCATATCATCATCAAAAAGCAATAGTTCAACCTCAGCTCTTTCCCAATTTGGATGCCCTTTATTTCTTTCTCTTGCCTGACTGCTCTGGCCAGGACTTCCAGCACTATGTTGAATAGAAGTGGTGACAGTGGGCACCTTTCTCTTATTTCAGTTCTTAGTGGGAATGTTTTCAACTTTTCCCCATTCAGAATGATGTTGGCTGTGGGTTTGTTATATATGGTTTTTATAATCTTGAGATATGTTCCTTCTATGCCTATTTTTTTGAGGATTTTTATCATGAAAGGGTGCTGAATTTTGTTGAATGCTTTTTCTGCATCTATTGAGATGATCCTAGGGTCTTTGTGTTTGCTTCTGTTTATGTGGTGAATTGCATTTATTGATTTATGTATGTTGAACCATCCTTGCATCCCTGGGATGAAGCCCACTTTGTTATGGTGAATTATTTTTTTGAGTGCTGTTGAATTCAGCTTGCTAGTATTTTATTGAGGATTTTTGCATCTATATTCATAATGAATATTGGTCTGTAGTTTTCATTTTTTGCTGTGTCCTTTCCTGGCTTTGGTATCAAGGTGATACTGGCTTCTTAGAATGAGTTGGGTAATATTCCCTCCTTCTTGATGTTTTGGAATAATTTCTGCAGTATGGGTACCAGCTATTTTTTGTAGGTCTGGTAAAATTTGGCTGTGAATCCATCTGGTTCAGGACTTTTTTTTTTTTTGGAAGATTTTATTACTGTTTTAATTTCATTGCTTGTCATTGGTCTGTTCAGAAGTTCTGTTTCTTTCTGACTGAGTCTTGGGAGGTTGTGTGTTTCCAGGAATTTGTCCATTTCCTCTACATTTTCAAGTTTATGTGCATAGAGATTTTCATAGTATTCACAGAAATATTTTTTATTTCTGTGGTATCAGTTGTAATGTCTCCTTTTTTATTTCTGATTGAGCTTATTTGAGTCCCTTTCTCTTTCATGCTTGGTTAATCTAGCAAGAGGTCTATCAATTTTCTTTATCTTTTCAAAGAATCAACTTTTTGTTTCATTAATCCTTTGTATTGTTTCTTTGTTTTCCACTTTGTTTAGTTCTGCTCTGACCTTAGTTATTTCTTTTCTTCTGCTGGCTTTGGGTTTGGTTTGCTCTTCTTTTTCTAGCTCCTTAAGATGTATCATTAGATTGTTAATTTGTGATCTTTCTATCTTTTTAATGTAGACATTTAAGGCTATGAATTTTCTCCTTAGGACTGCTTTTGATGAATCCCACAGATTTTGGTACCTTGTGTCCCCTTTGTTGTTCATTTTAAGGAATCTTTTGATTTCCATCTTAATTTCATTATTGACTCAATAATCGTTCAGCAGCAGGTTGTTTAATTTCTATGACTTTGTGTAGAATTGAGTGTTTCTCTTGGAGTTGATTTCTAGTTTTATTCCACTGTAGTCTGAGAAGATATGTGGTATGATTTTTATTTTTTTGAATTTGTTGAGACATGTTTTGTGGCCTGCGATATGATTGATACTGTAGAATATTCCATGTGTGATGAGAGGAATGTATATTCAGTAGTTCTGGGGTAAAATGTTCTGTAAATGTCTGTTAATCCCATTTGTTCTAGAGTCCAATTTAAGACCAGTGTATCTTTATTTTCTGCTTGGATGATCTGCCAAGTTCTGTCGGTGGTGTGCTGAAGTCCCTGGCAATTATGATGCTACTGTTTATCTCTTTGCTTAGATCTAGTAGGGCTTGCTTTATGAGTCTGAGTGCTCCTATGTTGGGTGCATAAATATTTAGGATTGTTATGTCTTCTTATTGAATTTCTCCCTTTATCATTAAATAATGACCTTCTTTGTCTTTCTTTACTATTTTTTATTTAAAGTCAATTTATCTGATATGAGAATGGCTACATCTGCTTTCTTTTGATTTCCATTTGCATGAAATATTTTTTTCCATCCCTTCACCTTGAGAGGAAAAGAGTCTGAATGGAGGAAAGATAGCACTCTGGTTATCTCTGTTCCTCTTTCTGGAAGGCAGCCCAACCAGAATGTTCAGGCTCTGGGGTCCCGCAGATACCCTGGGACCCATTAGCCCCCTGTGGCTCCTGCAGTCTGGGCCAGAGTTGGGAAATATTTGTGTGGGAATTAACAAGATGAGAACTGAGGGGTGGAAGCCCTGTGGGAAGGAAAAGGGTGCACGGTGGTTGGAGAAGCAATATTGCACCTGCCATCTCAGCTCAGGTCTGTGGTGACAGGAAGCACCTCAAGGGGGCTGGCAGCCTGGTGCTTTGTCTTCAAGAAGCTCCCAGTTCACTAGCAGCAGCAGCTTTTGGGCTCATGAGGGTACAAAGGCTCTCCAGTAGCTTGAGAACCTGCTGACTGCCAGAGATGTGAGGGAGGGAGAAACAAATTGTTCCATCTATCCTTTTTGCTGGACTCCAAGCCTCTCAGGTGTTGACCTCTGTTCACATCTTGTTCCTTCTGGTTCTGCTCCACAATTTCTCCCCATAGAATCTCTTGTAGGTTCTGGCACTTTTCCCTTGGTATTACACCCAATCTATGATTTTTTGTTTGTGTTTTTTCTTTTTCATCTAAAACTTTTCCTTCTGTCTCAGACAATCTGTCAGCTGGTGTCTCTGGTCACCCATCTTCTTTATTCTCATTATACTTTTCTTAGGTTTTATATCTGCCTTATATATTTCAGTCATATTGTCCAAATTTCCTATCATGCTATTTCAATAAAATATTAACTAGTTAATGCAGTGCCTTAGTATGCATTGGGCAGCTGAACACAAGTCCAATGCAAGGCTTAAAATGCTCTACGTTCAAGTAGCATTTGCATTATCTGGATTGTGTGTGGCTATGTGTTACTAAAATACATAAGTAAGACTTCAACCCTAATTTACTGAGTAAGCAAAATGTTTCACTGGGGAAATAATTTGAGGAAGAAAGAAACGGAAATATGTGATAGTGGAATATTATTATATAGACCTTGATTTATTTCAGACCTATGAATATGGAGAGAAATGAGATAATCACTAAATGCAAAATATCTCTGTTTTGGGGGGAGGTAAAATGGACATGAGGAAGACAGAAAAAAAGGTAGAAAAAGCTTATAAACAATCACCCCTTTTTCAGTTGCTGTGATATATCTGCTTTGAGCTATAAAACTTAATGGCTCTTCCTTCTTAGAGCACTCTCCCACCCACCTCAAAATAGTTTCTGGGAACTACATTTAAAATAAAAATTCAACAGTCCAAGTAAGTTAAACCAGATGGGGTTCATTGTTTGACCCCTTAGAATGTGCAATACTAGATGATCGTTGCTATTTAGTACCTAATCTGGCAAAAGCACAGGCTTAGACTTTTATGATTTTCTCCGTGGCATTAATGTATGTATGCCCACAACCCTATCCTGAGAATACGTGTGAGCATATTGTATGTTGGACCCTCAAATACAGGATCTCCTGAGACTCAGCAAGCATACCAGGTGTTCTTTCTCTTCTTCTTCAGCTACCATACCAAGCCAATCCTACTAATATTCAGTGTAGGAAAAATCATTAATTATTTTGGTTTTTTGTAAGTATTCCTTCTGCCATTTAAGAAACCAGGACAAATTGTTGTTAAGATGAGTTTGTGGTGTTCTTTCCTTTCTTGAAGACAAAAACAAATGACACTCCAATCCATGTGGAATTTTAATGTAGCATTATTCAGAGCCATAACAGTATCTGATCACTTAAGTCTAGTACCTGTCCAGGACGTGCCTTAAATAATAATCAATTATATTCAAACACCTCTCACTGCTGTGAATAAATCTGAAAAAGGGAAAAGAAAATCCCTTCATGAAAAGATCTTAAAGAATGCCATTCTCTGCTAGTTTAGAATGCTGTGGTCTATAAAGTGATTATAGATTTATGAAGTATGGAATCTACAGAGGTGACAGTATGAATAGACCCTTGGTATAGTAGTGTTAGGTGCCTTTAAATAAATTTTTAATGGAATACAATTCTTGTCACTACATTTGACTACCCTGCTTTTCAGTGAAAGGAAAAATAGAAAAAAAATGCCTGATACAGGTTGCTATGGCAGCTAGTGCAAAGAGTCTGAATTCTGTGTCAAGGTAATGAAGTTAGCATCTACAGAAAAAGAAATGGATTTCCTGTAACACACTGTAAATCCACCACAGGAAATGAACACATGTGGATGCTTTAGAATGTTTAAAACTCATTTAAGATGCATAAAAGTGGTAGAAAGGGTGCATCAGATTACCTCAAGGGGCTTAGCCCTCCTCTGTCAGTGTGTTTTCATCTATATCTGTGATAGTGAGGGAGGAAAGGACCTTCCATATGAACCTAGCAGTTTGTATTTGTCAGGTCCCACTGTGATGATGACATGGTCACAATTTTTCTTCTGAATCTCATGGCTGCCATCTCAGGCAATGATCTTTGAGAGGTCATTTCACTCATTCCTTAACCCTTGACAATTCTCTAGTTCTTACCCCTGTCCATTTACATGGTCATCCTTCAATGGGGCTTCCTGAACCTACTCCTAGGTTCTCTCTCCTCCCTCACAAAAACAGTGTGCTACAATTTTTTGTACAACAAAAGATTGTATAAAAAAAGTACCACAATATTTTTGTCATTGGTCTGTTAATTTAGTAAATAGGCCAGCTCATATATTTATATGAATCTAAATATATATGACCATAAATGCTATATCTTATTGAATTGAGAAATAGACATAATATATAGTTTAGCAGCCCCAAATCTTTTTGGTAACAGGGACCATTTTCATGGAAGACAATTTTTCCATGGACCAGGGAGGTGGTAAATGGTTTTAGGATGATTTAAGTGCATTACATTTATTGTTCACTTTATTTCTACTATTATTACTTTGTAATATATAATGAAATAATTATATAACTCACCATAGGTTGGGGGCCCCTCGTTTAGAGAGTGCCAAAGAGTCATAGATAAACCTCTTTAAGTAATGTACACTCTCATAGGTAAAATGGTAACTACCTCACTAGCATTACATATGGCTTGCATAAGACACTTAGCAATGGTGCTGGGATCATTTAATATGGGTGCTGCAACAGACCTAAATCTCAGAAATTTAAGACTAAAAATGTTTATTTCTTACTGGTGGCTCTACCCAATGTGGGTAAAATAGCCCCTTTATCTTGTAGCTCTGCCATCTGAAGCACTTGACATCCAAAGTTGACCTGAGAGGGGAAGAGAGAAAGCTAAAGAGACAGCCTTGGAAGTAGCATTCATTACTTCTAAGATCATTCACTGGCCAGAATCCAGTCACAAAGCAAGGGACTGCAAAGAAGCATGAAAAACATATGTGGACGTGAAAATGAACAAACAATAATTTTTGTACAAAAATTATTTCTACAACCATAATTTTCTAATGACAACTTGAGTGGACAATATTTTCTATTTTGAAAATTTGAGTGGCCATTGTTATTGATGAAGAAACATAATCCAAACTTGGGTAAAATGATATGGTTGCTGCAAAATCTACATGAGAAATGAATAACTTTTACTGGTGGCTGCACTGAGCCTTCTTATTAATATATCAATATTATTCCTTCTCTATGATTTCTTTATGCCTTATCTATTTTCTCTGACACATAAGGGCACAGAAAATGATCTTTAGACTTTACTAGAGTAATATTCTGAGCATATATTCTGAAATATATTTTTGTGAGGAACAAGAAATAAGGGTAATCATAATGACAGTCTTTCACTATACTTTTCAGACAAAATCAAAAGGTCTTGCATTCCTAGGAGCTTCCTTCCAACCTTTCAAGTGTCCTTAGACTTAGTCTTCAAAGAAGCCTACATAAAATTGCTGTTACCAAAAAGTCTTCATATTACTTAGCAGTCTAGTAACAGCATCCTGCTGTCAGCAAAATTACAAAGGGCCTTCTCACCATAACAATGTCTATTATCTCTGAGGAAAGTTGGTATAATTAGAGTAAAGTAAAGCACCAAATCAAATACTATACTAATTGTTTATATTTATAAAACACTAAGTATTAATAGATACTAAAACAAGCCAGACAGCCCGAGTTGTCTCAGTCCACTTAGATGGAAAGCAAAGAAGCAGAATTCCCAAGTAAAAACTGGCTGAACCCTTTTGGAAATCCAACTTGCCTATTGCTTTAGAAATTAATGGACTGCAGATGTTACTATATTTTAACAGCATATTATACCCAGATTAGAATCTATGCTGGTCCCAGTAGGACAGATGTTTTGTGCAGTCAGTGGAAAATTCAATCAAATAAGCTGTAATTGCAAAAGTAATTAAAGTTCATTACTTTACAGTAAATACACTCAGAAAACTTCAATAGCTAAGGAAAAGCAACCTCCTTCTTTTACCATCACATCAGAGAAAATTGAAAATGAAAGAATGTGATCAGCAGGGCAAGACAAAGGATCCTCTTCTAGTTCAGTGATAAGTAAATAAAAAGTTAAAATATTCAGGAATGCTTCTTATAATAAATACCTGAGTTGACAAAATTATGGGCACAGAAAATCACCATACACATTTATTTGATGGTAGATTTAGACATATAATAAACTTCAAATTGTTATATAATTTCAATATTGTACCATAGGGGATATTACATAAGAGGTTAAAAATATGGCAGATGCTGCCAGTTTCCTCCAAGCTTAATATCTGGTCTTTTAGAATAGCTGTGAGAAATGCTTGAGGATTTTTTTGGGGTTTTTTTTTTTTTTTTTTTTTGTCCTCAAAAGTTCAGCGAAGGGTCAGCAAATATGCATATTATCCTAGTATAACAATTGCTAGCCTTTTTTATCTATTTCCTATGTGCCTTGCACTGTGCTGAAAACTTTACAACAATCCAGTGAGATAGGTTCTGATCATTTTCCAAATTTTACAGATGAAAATGATATTTAGAGAAGTTAAGAGTAAGATTCAAACATTACACATAAGTCCGGGGGTTGCGATGATAAACCAGGCAGGTAAACTTCAGAGACCACACTCTTAAATACTCCATTATATTTCCTGAGAAGGTTGAGACTCTTACCTAAAAACGATCCATTTTCCATAGCTATTGAAGATAGCTACAACATTTTAAAAATTCACAGTTTATCCATGAATATCTTAAAACTTTCCTTGAACTATTTTATATTTTCTGCCTGTCATGATTGTTATGTAAAATGTCCCTCTTGTTAATAATAATATTTCAACTTTCAAGATTCAGGGAGAGCCCCTTTATTGCACATGTTCTATTATTTGATAAACGAGGATCCTGCTCACATCTTTAAAGAATTTAAAAATTTTAGGTAGGTCTTCATTTATTCTTGTGTTTCTTTTTAATTTTTAACTAAGCCCTGTTTTCTTTCCATTTGTACTTATATGGAATCCCTTCACTCACTTTATCAAACTCTTACCACTCTTCAAATTATTCTCTGTGATTTTTACAGTTACTTTATATCTTAAGACATGACAAATCAGAATTACAAAAGCTCTTTAACACTGAAAAATGCCAAGCTGATGTTTTCAGTTTTGTTTCTTTCCTGGTATTCCTTTTAATGACAATAACACATTGGATTAGAAAATTCAAGAAATAAGCATTTATTTCTTCCCAGAAACCTTCCCTGGGCTGTAATTTGTAATATTAATACATTCATTTCCATTATTGTTTGCAGTTTTTTAATACTGTATATTTACCAACATAAATGTTTAAAATTTTCAAATACTGTTATCCTTAATTGTTAACAATGCATTAATAGGAACACTTTTTTTAAAGTAGAAATGTTTGCTTTTAATGATATTATTGATTCTTCTTTTAGATTCATTTTTGTACACACAAGCTTAGTAAATACTGAAATTGAAGTATCTGCTTTCAATTACATTTTTCTAAAAATAATTTCCCCATAGTGGAGGCAATTTATGAATATAACAAGAGGGGGTAAAAAGTACAAGTTAAGAAACTAATCTGAAAAATTGACTTCCAATATCATTTGTATTTAAAATTATGGTTAATCCATGGCTACCCAATTTTGGGTCTGAGAACACTAGTTTCATAACATTAACCCAAATGGGTCTATTGTTGGAAAAGCAGTAATTAAATGAATTGAACAAGTTTGTATATTCTGGATATCAGTTCTTAATTTATACTGAAGATCATTATGAATTTTTGAGAAAAAAACATAATATGAACTATTTCCCTTATTTCTTTGGCCCTAGGGCCCTTATATTCATAGAATTGCTCTCAAGGCTAATGCTCTGTGGAACACACAATGGGAAATGCAGAAGTAATAAATGTGTCCCATAAACGATAATTATAAACTACAGTGATTTCTACTTGTAAAATGTCTGCTAGTAAATATTTTGCGTATCATTGTTATGTAAGGACTTATTCCAGTTGGAAGGATACTGGAGATGGTCAGTGCAGAAAGGGATATTGCTGAGGAGAGATGAAGACAAGGTGACAAGCAACATATACTTTTATTATCAATACAACCTTCATGCTAAGGTAATTGACTTTATTAACTTTTCTCTTGTTTTCAGATTTCCATTCCAGTATAAGTATTTGAAATTATCAAGACCACTTTTTAACTGACAATGTTTAACTACTTCCATTTTGCTATTCCATAGTAACACAAACATAAATAGTATGCAGAAGGTTTTCTTTACTATTAAAAGTATTTTTCTTAAAGCACAGTATTCAGTAGTATCTAACACAAAGGAAAAAATGTAGTGCTGTATCTTCTTTTAAATAAAAAATATAAATAAAGTGTTCATCTGTTGGTCACAATATGAAGGAACTCAAGAAAGATAAATTATTAAAGATTGTTAATTTTTTAAATGCCAATCATGCTAGCATTTTCTTTTGTAATAATATCAAAAGTTCTGCAAGGTAAAATGCCTTTTGTTCTACAGTGACGTCTTAGCTTCAACAAATATCCTAGATTTCTTAGATAAAATTTGATGTATTTTCTTTAAAAATATGTTTTGGTCTAAAAGAGAAAGATCCATCCAGACGTAAGGTGGGGTTTAAGCGGTTTCTGAGCAGTGCCAGTGAGTGACACCAAATTTGACCCCATTGTTTATGCCTTTACTACTGTAAGTAGCATCATTCCCTTGGCCACTGAAGATTCTATCCTGAAGCATATCCTATTAGAAAGGCAAGTACTCTAGGTGGAAGTAATGTCAAATGATGGAAATCAACTAAGAACAAGATCCTTAACTTAGAAAAGGTGAGAAGGCAGAGAAGAGAAAGGAGACATGACAGGGAAATGAGAAGTACTAAAGAAAAGCCTCACCTTCTTAGAAAATGTCATCCTTAAGGATACAGGAATTTTCCATTGGCAGAACAATTTATGGCAAATAAGATTGCAAGAAGACACTAGAGAGGCAGATGGTGGGAAACAGGGAGCCTGGAAAAATCAAGATGGTTTACGTGAAAAAGAAAAGATGCAATATTATGGATAGTAAAAATTTTATTTTACTTAAATTTCTGAAAAATTTAAATTTAGACACAAGGTGGAAGACAATCATAGTTGACAATAGACTCAATCTTATAATAAAAACAAAATATAATCATCCAACAAGATATACTGCTGTATGTGTTACCAAAATCATAAGGTATCACATATGGCAGTACAAAGAGCTTCAACAAAGTACACACCATCCATTGTATCAATGTTCTCATTATCTCACCTCATACAAGTAGGAGCCAATCCATTCTCAGTTGCAGCTTCATTCACAGCCAAAGAATATTCACAAACTGAGACAAGGTGTTTAATTTGTACTGATTCACAACTGGCCATTTTGTCAATTCTCTTCATGAGGCTGCACTAAACCTATAATTTAATCAATCATCTTATTTGGAGTTTAAGTACATATACTGAAAACTTCATCTGATTTGATGCTTCAATATGAGGTCAATTTCTTTCTGAGGCATTTCAAAATAAATTTCTGTTCTAAATTTTCAAGTAGGCATTTAAAGACAGTGAGATTTATCTTTTTTAAAGACTATATTTTTAGAGCAGTTTTAGTTTTACAGCAAAATTGAGAAGAAGGTACAAAGATATTTATCCTGTATACCCCCGTATACATATCCTTGCATACTCACCCACCCACACACGTGGGGGGTGGGGGAAGGGGGTATATGAGATTTACCTTTTTATTTGGAAATGGATAAATGAAATATTTTTCAGCAGTACTATATGTGCCAATTTTTTTAAAAAAAAACAAATGGTTTAATGTGAATTCTTTCTATATTTTTCCAAATGCCTTTTAAACTAAAATTTTAAAGATAGCAAAAAATCCCCTATAAATCAATCAAATCCCATTTAAAGGGTATTAGATAAAATGTCTTTTGTTAATATGCTTCTTAAGATATTTGCACATTCTCAGTGTTTGTATAAAAACATTACAAGGAAAGTGAAAGAAAACACTGATACCAACAATCTCACATCCTTGCTATAAGGCTCCCAGGTAAAGAGTGGAGAATTCCAATGCTCATACTCCAGCAATTTGAGGTTATACTTGTTTTGGGGTCTTTGTACTTGGTTAATTCTTCAGTTCATGTCAGAAAGATTGCAACTGTTCTTTCCTTAGTAAGTTTGTGCTTACTGTTAACCACCAATTCCCTTTTAATTCATCCTCAACAAATTTGAGTCTGAATTCCACAAAGGCAGATTCTTTTTATGTTTTCTTTTTATTAATATAATGAACTCAAGCACCTAGAACACTGCCTTGTACGTGATAGGAGCACACCACCTCCACTGGCACCCCCTTGACCTCCCTTCTTCTACTCTTGCCCACCCCCTCACCCCCGACTAAAGAGTATTCTCAAAATGGCAACAATCTAAGTAATCCAGATAGATCACTTTGCTACTCTGCTAAAAACCCTCCAATGGTTCCCTATCCCTCACAAAGTCAAAGTCAAAGTCCTTACCATGACCTTCAAAGCCCAACAAATTTCCCCCATGTAGAGGTATGAGGTATACTCCCAAAAGAACTAAAAAGAGGTAATAAAAGAGGTCACTTCTAAGTAAAGAAATGGAGAAGGATGGGCTAAGAAGCTGGCACATAGCACCCACTTCACCACAGGGGCCAAGCAGTGTCACTCTTTACACCAGGCTCAGAGATATACACATGCCAGGCTCAGGCAGAGAAATAATCACAAAGACTCATAAACCAAAATCATAGAATTTCTTCTTCCATCTTCCCCTCCCAGGTTTTCCACTCAAGGCACATGTCATGGTGTGCTTTATTAGTCTTACTTAGGAGTCTTATCTAGCACCTTGATATTCCAACATATATCACAATTTCAATCAACTGGGCATTGTCCCTTCAGGAGTCCAAGTTCTCCAAATTTTACATGTCCCTGGCACTGGTTTCTAACATGTACTGTGGGATATGCAAAGGTAGGTGGGAAAATCTTAAAAGGATTACAAGTAGTCACTCCTAAGGTTTTGCTTTCCATGGTTTCAGTTACCTATGGTCAAGTGGGATCCAAAAATAGCTGAGTATAGTACAATAAGATACTGTTGTCCCTTGGTATTTGTGGATTTCACACCCATGGATCCAACCAACTGTGGATTGAAAATATTCAGAAAAAAAATTCCATAAAGTTCCAAAAAGCAAAACTTGAATTGACCAAGCACTGAGTACAATATTGAATCCACATGAATGAAGAGATTTGTAAGCATTGTATCAGGTATTGTAAGTAATCCAGAGATGATTTAAAGTCTAGGGGAGGATATTCATAGGTTTTATGCAAATACCACGCAATTTTATATAAGGTATTTGAGCATCCATGGATTTTGGTATCCTTGGAAGTGTCTTAGAAGCAATTTACCATGGATACCAACCAAGAACTATATTTTGAGAGAAAGAGAGAGAGAGAGGCCACATTCACATAGTTTTTATTACAGTATATCATTATAATTATTCTATTTTACTATTAGTTATTGTTAATATCTTTCTGTGATTAATTTATAAATTAAACTTTATTATAGGTATGTATATATTATACATATAGAAAAAAATAGCATATATAAGGTTTAATATTATCTGCAGTTTCAGGTATCTATTGGGGGTCGTGGAAAGTACCCCTCAAGGATAAGGGGGCACTACTGTATCTGTAAATGACATTGTCAACAGAAGAGTCATTATACACATTTCTGTTTACAGTTATGATTTGACAAATTATCAGACAAGAATCATAGTATAATAAAAAACAGAAAAAGTTCAAAAGATTTTCTTATTTTTCTCTTGAGTTTACTTCACTTGTATTAATATTTATCCATCACATATAATATTTGGCCTTTTATAATTAGATCTCTGTAAATCTTAGCATTGATATTTCATACCAGCCATTAACTGTGAGATGTTTGTAACCATTTTGTCAGCAGTAATAAAGTACCAAAGTTTGCAAACTGTTTACTTTTTTATAAAGTAGAATATTATATAACATTTCTACTCACATTCCAATATGTTTTCTTCAACAGGTAAGGAGGGATCATCTTGCATATGCCTGTAGGAAGGAGTTAGGCATGTGAGCATCATCCATTATTTGTGCTGAAGTTGAAAAAAAGACTAAGAACTGCTACTCAACAGGACAGTGATTTTTTTAATTCATGAACATGTGGGTGTCCATCACTATTTTCAATGTATGTTAATGATAGTAGGATGGACTAGGAGCATTTTTATAGTAGCAGAGATCTAAAGAAGACATTCAGAGTAAGTCTTATTAGGTGTCACACTTTCATAATGGTCTTCATTATACTGCAGGCTGGATAACTACATATACGCATACTCTAGGGAGTTGGTAGAGACTGCAGGTATGACAGCAAAAGAAAGTATCTTTATCATCTTTTTTTTTTTACCCCTTGTAAATACCAGGCAAAACCATCCTTGGTTCTGCCTTTGATCTGATCATGCCTACTTCTGGGAGCCAATTATGAATATATACACACAGGCATGCACACATACCCCCCTATTATTAATATGCAAGGTTTTCAACTGATATATTTAGTTAAAGAAATTCTGCTTATTATAAATACCCTTTTCAAAATCCTCCCACAAAACTATTCTAAGTCTCTGACAGGATAAGATTTTTGTTTTAATTCTTCTAGAATCAGAATACTGCTCATTTGGATTGATTTGATTTCTCCCCCACTTCTCATTTTCATTCTTGCTCTTCACCTATTTGGCCACCTCTTACTCTGAATATTTCTAGCTCATATAGTGTCTTAGAATGCTTTTTAAAGCCTAACTGTAACTTCTCTCCATTCCCATTCCCATGCTTAGCTTCACTTCAGTCCCTTAGGGGGACTTTAAAGTCACCTCTATTTATTCTTCATAATCACCTCTTCTTATTCACTCCATTTTGTTTTATGGCACCAGACACATCAGTTTAGGCAGATACCACAGATAAAAGAAAGAAATGAGGAAAAAGGAACGGGGACAAAAACAGTGTGTTGGGTTCTGTGCAAAATGTCATAATGATAAGTGTATTAGATGCATGTTATTATCTTATATATGATGAAAAAGAAATTTAAACAAAAGATTGGAGAAATTCTAATTAGTGAAATGAATCATATCGTTCATGGAGATTTATAGGGTCTTATTTATTTTTTTAATTTTGCTATAATCCCAACATTTTACAGGTAAATTCATACCCAACGGGTACAATGCACACTCTCTGGGTGATGGACACACATAACTTCAACTCAAACTGTACAAAAGCAATTCATGTCACCAAAATATTTGTACCCCCATAATTTCTGAAATTTTAAAAAATGGGAAAATGACTTGAACCGACATTTGTCAAAAGAAGACATATGGAAGGCCAATAGATATGTGAAAAAATGATCAACCTCACTAATCATCAGTGAAATGCAAATTAAAACCACAATGTGATATCATCTTATATATGTTTGAATGGCTATGACCAAAAAGATGAAAGATAAAAAGTTTTAGCAAGGATGTAGAGTAAGAAGTTTCGTTCTCTATCAGTAAGAATGTAAATTAATATATTCATTATCAAAAATAGTATGGCAGTACCTTAAGAAATTAAAAATAGAACCACAATATGATCCAGCAATCTGACCTCTGAATGTATTATATATCCAATGGAATCACTATGTCAAAGAGATAGCTACATTTGCATTTTCATTGAAGCATTATCCACAATAGCCAAGATAGAGAATCCATCTGTGTCCATCAAGGGATCAATGGATAAAGAAAATGTGATATGCTGTATTTACACAATGGAATACTATACAGCCTTTACAAAAAAGGAAATCCTGTCACTTACAACCACATGGATGAACCTGAAGGACATTGTGCTAAGTGAAATAAGCCAGGCACAGAAAGACAAACACTGCATGATCTCACTTATATGTGGAATCTAAAAAAGTTGAATTCATTGAGGTAGAGAGTAGAATGGCATTAACTAGTGGCTGGGAAAACCAGGGATTGGGAAAGGGGAGATAGATACTGGTCAAAAGAATAAAGTTTCAGTTAGACAGGGGAATAACTTATAGTTATCTATTGCACAGTATATTGACTATAGTTAAAAATTATGTATTGTATAATTTAACATTGCCAGAGAGTAAATTTTAAATATTCTCACCACAAAAAAATAAGTAGGTAAGGTGATGGATATGTTTAATGGGCTTGGTTTAACCATTCCACAACATACACATATATCAAAACATCACATTGTACCCCATAAATACACATAATTATTATTTGTCAATTAAAAATAAGATATTTTTAAAAGAAAGAAAGAACCAAGGCCTAACCAGTGGCAGCAGGATTAAGCCAACCCTCACTCTTCTCAGGGCAAAGATTTAAAGGAAGATCTCTTTTTCTGCCTAAATTGATTTCAAATTCTACAACTACACAGATGATAAATAAAATGAAATATGAAAATAAAAGTTCATTATCGGCTTTCTCAGGAATGAAAAAATCAAACAAAACACCTCTGAGCTAATGCATTAGCATTGAGCTCTAAAGTGAAAACTGCAAATCTTTGCTAACAATATTAAACTGTTAGTATAATCAATGGGCCTCAAATGGTAAGTAATGTGCTGAATATTTTTGAAGAAAATATTATCACTTCATAAATTATTCAAGTGTTATTAGCAGAACACTTAAAAATGGGCTTTTTGTAATGTAAATCTTAAACCTCCAAACTTTTATCACCAATTTTCTCAAAATATGAATGGTTTTAAAGGCCAAAATTCATTGTTTCATGTTAATTTGGTAAATTATACTGAAAAAGAAAATATATTGAAATAGAAAATAATAGAACAAACATTGCCAGTGGAACCATGTTACTAGTCTGCCACATTTGCTTCTTTTTTCTTCATTAAAGAAAATGAAATATTTAAACTAAATTCATCTTTCTCCAGTTGTATTGCCTGCCCCATCTCATGCAAGAAAACCATTAACATATATATACATACATACATATACACACACATAAAATTTCAAACATTTTAGAAAATTATCATACCATACATATATTTACCCATATATGATATTTGATATTTTTATTTTACATAAAAGATGTCATTGCTAAATATTTTTGTGTAATTTAGATTTTTTATTCAGTATCATTTTCATCCAACCTATCCATGTTGATAATATAGACCTAGTTTATTCATTTTAATTGCAGTAGAATATTCAAAATTTATTTTCAATGTATCTCTTAAAGAATGTCATTATTTCAAATGAGTTTTCATTATAATGGCCTTCCTAGCTCCTCCCTCCTTTCCTAGCCTTTCATCTCAACACACATTCTCTCTCTCTCTCTCTCTCTCTCTCTCTCAGAGCTTTTATATTAGGCCTCTCAAGCTCCAAATTCTGTTGGCAAATGTTCTGGAATCAAGCTGTCTGGCTTTCAGTGTACAACTGGCTGAGATATGGTGTGGACAGGAAACACCTGAACTTTTATCAGGCCCCCTTTGAGTACATGAATTACATATAACTCAGAAACTTTTTGCACTGTGAATAAATATATGAACATTTGAGGACTATGTTTAGAATGTCATGTTAATCTTTCCAAAGGGATAACAGTTAAAATGGCACCTTAGGCACAAAAGCGAACAGAGGAGTGTATGAATCACTTGACTTAACAGGGTGTTTCCACTGACAATGCTTTTCAGCTGTGCAACTTGGAAAGGAAAATGAAAATGAAGGATGAGCTCATGAGTTCACTCAGAAAACTGAACTCTCTCATAAAGCTTTGCTGTTGGAATTGAGATTGTTTTGGATGAAAAGATGCTGCAGCTCTCCAGTCCTTAGTCACCGTTTCTTCCGTTTCTGTATGTAATTATGTAATAGTTTCACATTTTTACCTTTACACATACAAACAAACACACACACACACACACACACACACAATGTGTCCCTACAGGGTCAAACTACAAACCTGAGTATTCAAAATACTTTAACTGTATTTTTATGAGTAAGATTATATCTTCCTCACATATTATGACAACTCTGTTAATTCTAGCTCATTTATGCTCCAGAACTGAATGTCAATCAATTTAAAATAATTAAGTGCATGGAAAAAGAGAAGCTCAAGCTAATTTTCATTCCCACCCCTCAAAAATATCATGATTTACTTTATAATCACTCACAGACTAATGATTGTATTTGAGAGACTTTATATATCATAGGGATTCTATATTGCACAATTTTTCTGTGCAAAACTGTACCATGGGTATTATAAAATGAAAAAACAAACAACAAAAAAGCAAAAATGATTCTTGTTCTCAGTGAGTTTACATTCTAATAGGTGAAATGACAAAGACATAATAAAAGTAGCATTGACTAGGAATATATTTTATCAAGAAGGAGGGGAAATTTTACTGAGGAGAAATGATATGCAGCTGGAAGCTAAGGCAGAGTTCTATCAACTATACTCATCAGGAATTGAAACACCATGGGACAGGACAGGATAGGAGACTTAGAATTCTAAAACCTTAGTCCTCACCCTGTTTCTGACCTTACTGACTAGCATCATACCTGACATATAGTAAATACCAATGAAAATTTGTCGATTTACTGTATAACCTTGAGAACATCAGCTCCTCAGCCTTTGCTCCTCTCCCACAAAGGGGAGTAAGAGATAATTCATAGGGTTCTAGTAAAAGACAAAATGAAATTAATACATGTGAAAGCATATATAGTAAATTCTAAGGCACCTGAAATATACATATACATATTTTTTTATTTCAGTAGATTTAGGGGGTATGATGGTTTTCTGTCACATGAATGAATTGTATAGTGGTGAAATCTGAGCTTTTAGTGTACCCATCACCTGAACAGTGTACATTGTACCCATTAGGTAATTCTTCATTCCTCATCCCTTCATCCTCCCCACTTCTGAGTCTCCAATGTCCATTATACACTCTGTATGACCAGGCATACTCATAGCTTGGCTCCCCTTATAAGTGAGAACATGCCATGTTTGTTTTTCTGAGACACTTCATATAGGATAATGGCCTCTAGTTCCATTCTAGTTGTTGCAAAAGACATGATTTCATTCCTGTTTATCACTCAGTAGTACTCCATGGTGTGTGTGTGTGTGTATGTTTATGTATATACACACACCACCACATTTTCTTTATCCACTCATCAACTGATGATCACTTAGCTTGATTCCATATTTTTGCAAATGTGAATTGTGCTGCAATAAATGTGAGAGTACAGGCCTCTTTTTAAAATAATGTCTTCTTTTCCTTTGGGTAGATACCCAGTAGTGGGATTGCTAGATTGAATGGTAGGTCTACTTTTAGTTCTTTGAGGATTCTCTAAGGTAGTATCTCATTGAGGTTTTAATTCACATTTCCCTGATGATTAGTGATATTGAGCATTTTTTAATATATTTCTTGGCCATTTTTATATTTTCTTTTGAAAATGTTTGTTCATATCTTTTGCTCACTTTTAAATGGAGTTGTTTGTTTTTTCTCTTGCTGATTTGTTTGAGTTCCTTGTAGATTCTGGATATTTGCCCTTTGTAGGATGTATAGTTTATGAATATTTTCTTCCATTGTGTAGGTTATCTATTTATTCTGCTGTACAGAAGCTTTTTAGTTTAATTAAATCCCATTTATTTATTTTTATTTTTATTATATTTGCTTATGGGATCTTAGTCATAAATTCTTTGCCTAGGCCAATGTCCAGAAGAGTTTTCCCTATGTTTTATTCTAGAATTTTTATGGTTTCAGGTCTTACATTTCTTTCTTCTTTTTTTTTTGGACAAACTGGAAGGTATAAAATTCCTTAATTTATCTTGAGTTAATTTTTGTATGTGGTGAGAGAGAGGAATCCAAATTCATTCTTCTGCATGTGGCTGTCCAATTTTCCCAGCACCATTTATTGAATAGCGTGCCCTTTCCCCAGTCTGTTTTTGTCTGCTTTGTTGAAGATCAGTTGATTATAGGTACATT
This sequence comes from Eulemur rufifrons, assembly GCF_041146395.1. Taxonomy (NCBI): domain Eukaryota; kingdom Metazoa; phylum Chordata; class Mammalia; order Primates; family Lemuridae; genus Eulemur; species Eulemur rufifrons. The sequence goes on along the minus strand of NC_090997.1, from coordinate 65,311,752 downwards.
GTTTTGTTTCTGGGTTCTCTATTCTGTTCCACTGATCTATGAGTCTACTTTTATACCAGTAGATGCATGCTGGTATTGGTTATTACAGCCTTGTAGTATAATTTAAAGTCAGGTAATGTGATGCTTACAGATTTTTTCTTTTTGTTTAGGTTTGCTTAAGCTATTAGGATGCTATTTTATTCCATATGAAATTCAGGATTATTTTTTCTAATTCTGTGAAAAACGACATTGAGGTTTTGATGGTAATTGCATTCAATGTGTAAATTACTTAGGGCACTATAGACATTTTAACAATATTGATTTTTCTAATTCATAAACATGGGATGTTTTTCCACTTGTTTTATCATCTATGATTTCTTTCATCAATGTTTGTAGTTCTCCTTGTAGACATCTTTCACCTCCTTGGTTAAGTATATTCCTAGGTATTTTATTTTTTATTTTTTTGCAGCTGTTGTGAATGGGATTGAGTTCTGGATTTGATTTTCAGCTTGGATATTATAAGCATATAGATATGCTACTACTTGTGTACATTGATTTTGTAACCTGAGACTTTACTGAATTCATTTAACAGTTCTAGGAGTCTTTTGGTGGAGTCTTTAGGGTTTTCTAGATATAAGATTATATCATCACCAAACAGGGATAACTTGACTTCCTCTTTTCTAATTTGGATGCCATTAATTTCTTTTCCTTGCCTGATTGCTCTGGCTAGGACTTCCAGTTTATAGGACTAAATAGCTACCTCAAACATTCAGAAAGACCACAAATTAACAACCTAATGTCATATCTCAAGGAACTAGAAAAACAAGAACAAGCCAAACCAAAGCTAGCAGAAGACAAGAAATAACAAAATCAGAGCAGAACTAAAAGAAATTTAAACAAACAAAAAAAATACAAAGGCTCAATGAAACAAAAAGTTTGTTGTTTGAAAAGACACACAAAATTGATATACCACTAGCTAGGTTAACCAATAAAAGAAGACATAGGGTTTAAAGAAGCTCAATCAGAAATGAAAAAGTAGACATTACAATTGACACCACAGAAATACAAAAGATCATCCGAGACCACTATAAACACCTCTATGCACACAAATTAGAAAATCTAGAGGAAATGGATAAATTTTTGTAAACATACAAACTTCCAAGCTTGAATCAAGAAGAAATAGAAATCCTGAACATGCCAATAACAAGTAGCAAGATTAAATCAATAATAAACCCCCCTAATAAAGTCCAGACCAGACGAATTTATAGCCAAATTCTACCAGACCTACGAAGAAGTGGTACCCATCCTACTGAAACTCTTTCTTAACATTGAGAAGGGAGTCATTCTCCTTAACTCATTCTACAAAACCAGAATCACCCTGATACCAAAGCCAGGAAAAGACACAAGAAAAAAAGAAAATTCTACACCAATATCCCTTATAAACAAACATGCAAAAATCCTCAACAAAATACTAGCAAACAAAGTCCAAAAACACATCAAAAAGATAATTCATCACAATCAGTGGGTTTCATCCCAGGGATGCATCCCTGGGTTCAACATACACAAATCAATAAATGTGATTCACCACATAAACAGAATTAAAAACAAAAGCCATATGATCATCTCAATAAATGCAGAAAAAACTTTTAATAAAATCCAGCATCCTTCATGATAAAAATCCTCAATAAACTAAGCATAGAAGGAATATACCTCACAATAATAAAAGCCATATATGTCACATCCACAGCCAATGGGGAAAAGTTGAAAGTATTCCCTCTAAGAATTGTAACAAGACAAGGATGTCTGCTTTCACCAAGCACCAGAAATAGACTGCTATCATTCTCTGAGGAATTTAAAAATATAAGTCACAAAATGATTAAAGGTTGTATGTCACACTACAAAGATGACTTTTCTGTGAAAAAGATGTCCCACAGTTGGGAATGGGGAAAAAAAAAAAAAAAACCTAACCTGTTGTTATCCTCATCCTTTGGCCTCAACCATTTCCCCAACCCCTCCTTCCCCCCTCCTAGTGGGAAGGAGGTAATGACCTTATAAACTTGTGACTTCCTTTCCCATTGGTGAGTGGGACTTTTCCCAGGAGAATGTGAAGCACAGAGTACCTCCACTCTCAAAAATCAACCCCAAATTGAAGCCAATCACTGTGTACTCTATAAGGTTCTAGCACAATAACCTTAGGAAAGAAGATTTAACAACTGGATGTTGTAGAACTGTGAGGTTTTCTGTTATTTTAAATCCCCATTATATGTCCAAATCCTTTGGTAGGCATAATGGAAGAGCTGGGTGTATATAGTGTACAATTTTCATGTTCTGTGGTAGCCTAAGGAAAGAAGCCCAGATCTGAAAATAAAGCACAGCACCATAATGACAGTGATCAAGAGGTAATGAGCAACCTGCTCTCACAATTTAGACTCTGAATCACATCCTCAGAGATAACATTTATAGTCCAAGAATAAGAACATTCTGAACATATGGCATTGACCAAACCTTCTGTACAAGACCTCAAAACAGGCATTATGTGAATACATCAGCATACCATATCTCATGTGATAATCTTTTCATGACATTCTTATGGTATAGTATTTCAATGATGGTGTAAAGGGAAGAAATGTGACTAAACCAAAAGGGGAGAATATGGAGATTATCGTCAAGAAAAAAAAAAAAAGAAAAGAAAAGAAAATGGTAATAGGATGTTCCCTAGTTGAGCAGGGAAAACAGATTAGGCAATATCAGGGACAATGTATGATGCTCAATCCATCTTAGCATATTTGAGAAAGGTTATTTAATAGGGTATTTGACTATTGACAGACTTTCTGTTTAAACAGATTTGTGTGTACATATTAATAGTAACCCTCCACATATATATCAACTTAGTTTTAGCTACATGGCATTCTTATCAAACATGCCAATACCTGTAAAATGTTGGGATTATAGCAAAAGTAAAAAAATAAATAAGACCCTATAAATCTCCATGAGCTGTATGATTCATTTCACTAGTTAGAATTTCTGCAAATTTTTGTTTAAATTTCTTTTTCATCATATATAAGATAATAACATGCATCTAATACACTTATCATTATGACATTTTGCACAGAACCCAACACACTGTTTTTGTCCCCATTCCTTTTTCCTCATTTCTTTCTTTTATCTGTGGTATCTGCCTAAACTGATGTGTCTGGTGCCATAAAACAAAATGGAGTGAATAAGAAGAAGTGATTATGAAGAATAAATAGAGGTAATTTTAAAGTAGAAAAATTCTCAGAGAGTAGAGTAAATTGAGTTTCTGATGATAGATAAGTTATTTCCCGGAAAGTATTTTCCTTCTTTTACCCATTATCCTCTCTGCCTTTCTCTATCAACTTTCCTTTGTTCTCAGATGCCATTTTTGATTTCTCCACTATTTTTTTCTTCTGTTTTTCTCTCAATATTGGAGACTACTGCTCTAAAGTTGTTTTCTGTCTTCTTTCCCATAGACTCTTCTGTGGGAATTTATTTGTGGATGAGCCTCAATATATTTAGATGTAAGCAGGTGAATACAATGCCAAATTTTCACCACAGTGCACTTTGTATACCACAGTATAAATTGAATCACTCTAAAGAATATGGCACTTTTCCATAGGAACAGTATACTGTTTGGGGTTCCCATTCCTAACCAAAGACTTATTCTCAAATGAATCATACCCATGACCAATAATATGTCTTCAAAATGAAGATATGACCATAAACTACCAGAAAAGAAAGTTCCAAGTCTTGAGAACTAGATTTTAAATGTATAAATTGATGATTATATTATGGGTCCCTATTATAAAACGAGTCTCTAGAAAAAACAAAGAACTATCTTTAATTTAGTATAAGCCTAATGTGCAAGGTATAAAAGCATATAATTAAGCATTTGACAATTACTAATGTAATATTCTTGAACTGAAAGAAAATAGTGCTCATCTAATTCAACAATATACTCATTGGTTTTTACTTTACTGATGAGGAAATGAGTTCAATTTTCCATCTTAGTCTAGAAAAGGGATTAGAGGGATAATTTAAATGTCTCAAGTCTCTTTGAAAACTAAGTCATGGGGTTTTTTTTCAGATGATTCATGAAAATAATGGTTTATTTTTACCATATTAAGGAGTCAAAACTACAATAACTGTCACTTAGTCTCCTACAGTGCCTGGATATGTATTAGTCCCTGAAACAAAGCCATACACTAGTCAAGTAAACCGTTGAAATTACCAAAGAGTATAGCTAAGTAAAATTACAGTCATCCCTCTCTATCCATGGGCCAACAACGGATCAAAAATATTTGGAAAATAAAAAATAAAAATATAACAATGAAAAATAATACAAATTTTAAAATTACAGCATAAAAACTATTTATATAACATTTACATTGTATTAGGTATTATAAATAATCTAGAGATTATTTAAATTCTAGAACAGAATGTTTTTAGGTTATATACAAATACTATGCTATTTTATATCAGGGACTTAAGATTCTGTGGATTGTGGTATGATAGGGGAGAAGGGTACGTCCTAAAACAAATCCCCCATGAATACCAAGGGACAACTGTATTTGTTCTCAGTATTACTACTGAAATTATTTTTGACATCATAACTATAATGCACATACCCAAACAAATAATTTCAGTTTTAAGACCTGAGTTAGGAGTTTACTCCCTTTGATATAACCCTAGAGATGAGGGAAAAATGACACAGATTGAATTAAGGGTTTTTCAAACCTCAGTCACTTAGCAGTTAGTATAGCTTTGACACTGCTTCGTGAATTAAGTATGCCTATAAATGTCAAAACAATCAACTAAAAATGTTTTGGTATGTAAAACAAGACATAAATGCATATAAATTACCCAAATCTGAAAAGTAACATCCTTTTATTCGCAAAATGAACACTGATTGTTTTCAAACTGACCTATGTAAACATCTCTTTCTGATGATCCATGGCACAAAAAAGGGAATGACATATATAAAATATGTATGTGTTACTAGATATCTTTTGTTCTTTGAATCTTAAAAACTGTGCAATTAGCATTTAGAATACTAATAAAAATCCTCTGGGCACAGGTAAGGGAGTAAGCTGTATTCTCCAAAGAGATCCAACTGGCTGTGCTTGTATAGTTTAAAGGAAATACTCTATGAAGCAGCATCTGGTGAAATGTGCTCCAGGCAGGAGACAGTCGATAAATGTAGTTGGCTCATAAGCTATGGAAGAGTGCTCCTGTGGAATATATATGGCATCTATTCTCTGAAGTCTTCAAAGATGTTTGCTGATAGCACAACACTTTTTCCTTCTATTTTTGCAAAAGGGCAAGAACTAGATGGATTTTGCCTGTTTTCAGGAGACTCAAGGGCCTGAGATCACTGCATTTCACATGCAATGTTATTCAGTGGAACCACTAATGAGTCAAATAATAAATCTAGGATATAAGACAAGTATAACAATAAATTTCACACTGAATTCAGTGCTTCCTTGTAAATTAAAAAATGTGTGGCAAACACTTTCTCATAATAAAATGACAACAGAATGGCAACTAATATGAAAGGAATGATGACATTGGAAAATTTTCAATAAATACTAAAACTATTCTGTATCCCCCATAACAATAAGATGAAATTAAAAAAAAGATAAATTTAATATTAAAAAAAAGAAGGAAAAAAAATACTAAAACTAGGGGGTGAAAATCTAAAATATTTCCCCACATCACCAATATTGGGACAAAGCAACATCATATGTCCTTTGATATAACACACTGAGAAGGATACAGTATCATCTTGGTGGTATTCCTACCTAAATACTGTATAATCTGAATCTAATCATGAGGAAACTAGACAAAACAAAATTGAGGGACATTCTACACATGAATAAGCTTATATTAATACTTTTCAAAAATATCAAGAACAAGAAACACAGAGAAAGTATATAAATTTTTCTAGATTGAAAAAGACTAAAAAGACTAACAATTAAGTAGAATACATGATCTTGGATTAGATTCTAGACTGGGGTTTGGGAAGTTATCAAAAATATTATTGAGATACTCAATGAAATTTGAATATGTACTATGAATTAGAGTATTTCATAAACACCAAATTTCCTGATTTTAATAAATATATTGAACATATTGTGGTTATGAAAGAGACTATACTTGTTCTTAGGAAATAATTACTGAATTTTTAGAAGTAAGAGGGAATAGTGTCTCCCACCTATTCTGAAATGGTTCATCAGCCTCTTCCATTAGAAAGTTTTAGACAGCCAGCTTCTAATCCCTGTAATTCATTTTTCTTTGTACCCCTTTAGCTGGACCAGTGCTTAGCACAGAGGAAGTGCTCAATAAACCTTGGTAGAAACATATAAAAAAATGCATAAATAAATAAATCTATAGAGAGAGAGAGACAGAGAGTTTAATTAAACAAATGGGGGAATGTTTAAAATGAAACAATTATTCATTTGGTAATCTCAATTTACTGACCTTCTATTTTGCCCAGGACTTACAGATTCCTTGAGCTAAAATTTGCATCATTATGACTGAGAAAGTCCAGAGTAAGTTGGTCACCCTATCCCCTCAAGGATGAGAATTTACATTGCACACAAAAGAGAAGGGTTTCCCTGCTGTTTTCTTTGAATGGTAAGAGTCACTTATGCATTTGTGGGAGCATAAACCGATATAAGAGAATAGTACTATTTAGGATAAGAAAAGACGACAGAATTGTGCTATTACAGTGTTTGGCATGCTGGAGTAGTAATGTGTTAGAGGAAATTATGAAAATAGATATTTACTATGTGCCTTCTTTCTAGAGAATATCATTTAGCCCATAAATGTGTAAGTTCATCATCAGAAAATAAAATCAATATGCAAAATCCTTTACATGCATATAAAGAGATGGCCTCCTTATGTGGAAGATTAAAGGGAACCAATTTCCCTCATGCTACTGTTCAGTATCTAATGAGGGACTTCAATTTATTTCAGCTGAGATTACATCTTAACATCCCATCCAAGGCACAGTACAATAACTGGCATGCATTATACACTGGTTCTAAAGGGAAAACAGATGAATAGTGTAATTGTATTTTCAAAACACTTTAAACAGCTTTGATGCCTGGAAAGTCAATTCACTTTTTGCCAACAAATAATGCCAATATTCCTTTGATCTTGAAAAAAAAATTGCAGGTTTAAAGCAAGCTCTCAGAGATTAGTATATATTTTATTTGAGAAAAATTTTAGGAAATAAAGGCCAAAAATATCATCCTATTACTTCACAAGATCAGCATAAACCCTCTCACAAGTATGTGTTTAGCTAAATGTAAAGGGAGGATTCTGAAAGATTTTTCTGCAAGCATGTCTCAAGTATCTGCACTAAGTCTCCTTCACAGGAAGTTAGAAAATAAGCTGTTGAGTTTCACAAGTATCTTCACATAAATAGTTTCTCCCTACTGCTCTGATAATCTTTTATAACAATGTCTGCTCCTTATGCTGTTTTTATGTCAGTTGTCTGAGCTGCAGGATAATATTAATAGAAGAGTGTCATGAAGTGCTCTGCAGTGGTCAGGGGAGCATAGAGGAACGAGACCAGAAACATCTAAACCGTAATGAGTGATTCATAGCTTGGTCCACTCTGAGCATTTCAAGACCAGTTTTTTTTTCAAGGAAATAAATGAAGATTTCTAAACCTGAGATCCACAGACATATTCTCTGATATCTTTATTTAAGTGTGCTTCTATTTCAGTGATAATCTTGGTCATCTAAACCAAGAGTCAGCAAACTGTTTCTGTAAAGAGCTAGATGATAAATATTTTTGGCTTTGTGAGCTATACAATCTCTATACTACTTGACTTTGTCTTTATAGCAGGAAAGCAGACACAGCCAATAATAAAAGCAATGAGCTATGACTGTGTTACAATAAAACATTATTTACAAAAATGTGTGGGGAACCAGATTAGGTCTGCAGGCCAGACCCCTGATCTAAATGAATATCTTACAACAGAAGTCTTCCAAGTGACTTCAGCAGTCACATTTAGAGTGTATTTAGGAAAGGAATAGGGCCAAAGGAAGGCCAAATAGCATCAGGGCACAATGTGTGAATAAAACCTTACCATGGTGCAAAAAGAGTAAGGTGGTGGGGTAGGGACTACTTTCACCATGTGGAACGTGGCCTTGTGGGCATGCCAAACCGGAACGCTTCTGTGCTCTGGGAGGGCAGTACCACATTCATGTTGTTTTGTGGTGATACTATCACTATGCATGGCAACTTGCGATAGTTTGTCAGCAATCTAAATGCAAGAAAGAGGACTTTTTGTTTACCAACATTTTTCTTTGTTGGCACTATTTAGAGAAATACATGTTTATATTGATTTGCCCAACAAAATAATCGATTGGTAATTAACGATAAGTTTACTATTAAAAAGAAAAATGTAGTCAATATAATAAAAAAGATTACTCCATAGTCTATCATGGGCAAAACCAGAAGACCCAATCAACATGAAGTTAAACACAGCATGTATTCAGTTTCTCTTCTTAAAATCAACATAGGCTGTTGAGTTCCAAAAAAAACATTATCCTCATATGAAATTTAAGCTGTAAATTCCATTTTGGTTTTTATATTTAATTATATTTAACAATGTGATTTTGGTTGTATAATTACTTAAGAACTCTATGCATAAGGAATTAATACCTACTTGTATGTTTTACATAATAATAAAAGTGATTTAAAGCAATTTGGGGCTGTCACAAAATGTTTTTGTTCCAATGAGAAATGCAATGTGGAATGACTGAGGTGAAGCCATCTTCTTCCGGAAGCACTGGCAAGGTGGACCTGAGTCACTAGATGGGCAGCCCTGCCCCCTGTGGGAGGGATGCAGATGTCTAATTAGCTTGTTCCTTCTTTGGAAGATAGAGGAAATGTGGCCTTGAGAGAAAAAATGTAGAATTGAGAGAATAAAAATGAAGATAAATATATGTCTATAGAACAGGCAAGAACATGGAAGTTTTCATCCCTGGGAGGTTACAAAGGAAAATGGAAACTAGATATTTTTAAAACATTGTGAGAGGCTTTATCTTGTTATTTTCCTCAATTCTCATAATAACGCTACGAGATAAGAATTTTTATCTTCAGTTTAGAGAGGAGGAAATTCAGATTCAGAAAAGTTGACCAAACTTACCTGAGTTTTCACAGGTTAGTTAAGTAATACAGATAAAATTTAAAACAAGCTTTGTAAAACAAGAAATCTCATGCTATTTTCAGTATATAATTCTAAATCTGGAGATGCTTTCTGAATAGGAAAAAAATTTGTTCATTTAACAACTAAAGATTGGCTCAAATACCTATTAAAAAACAAAATTCCTGAGTGCCTAAACCTCATGCCCTTTGCTAGGACCTGAACATACAATGGTAAACAGAAAAAAAAAAAATGTGATTTATAGTCTCATAGAATTCAACAGTCTGGTGAGGTGAACCAATATACAGATACACATATAGTTTATAAAGTACAGTAAGTTCTATGAAGTAAAAGAATATCATGAGAGGAAAGGGCATTCTGATGATGTAATAATTATGCTAGTATTTAAAGGATTAGAATATCAGTTAAGTGAAAAATAGTTGAAGGATAGTATATGTAGAGAAAAAAGCATAACAAGGTCCTTCCATTGAAAATGACTTTGGTACCTATACTACACTGCTTTGCCCCAACTGAGTGTACTGCAGTACAATGCTAATGCTATCTACCTGGAGTTAGCATCAGACTCCAAAACTGAAAGGCTCAGCTCTCCACAAGACTGCCCTCACTTCAGATGCCAGCTCCAAGTCTCAGGAGACACTTGCACTTGGGATCAACAAATCCAGGAATTCCCATGACCCCCTCAGGTTTGGTAGTTCACTAGAATGACTCACAGAATGAATTCAGGTAAGCAAAACTTAGAATTATAGTTTTATTATAAAAAATAAACCTTGTGTGAAATCTTAAAGGGTCCATGCACGCAGAGTTTTTATGCCCTCTCTCAGTGGAGTCAGGGCATAGTACCCTCCTGGCACATTAATGTGTTCATCAACCAGGAGGCTCCATTGAGCTCCAGTGACCAGAGTTTATATTGGGGTTTCATTAAGTATCTAGGGTCAGCAGTCTGAAATGTTGGTTCTTGGTGTGCTCTTGGCTGAAGAATGACCAATCACGTCAAAAGTAAGGTAAGCACAAAACAAGGTTTATTGAGGAGAAAAAGATAGGATTATAGAGCAAGAAGAGCAAGATATAGGTTTACAGAGCAAGAGTAAGATACATTTTCCACAGATGAAAAACGGGCCCGTTGTCATAACAAAAAGGCCTTGGTCACAGTCTGGGGTCTTGTTTTATAGTGTCTGGATTGGGCCCTCCTTGTGGCTCAGACCTGACCATGGAACCACTTTGATGCACAGTTGGGAGTTACATGAGCCGAGTCTCACTGCGCATGCAGATCTCCCATGAGCTTCTATGAAAGGCCAATTGCAGGGGTGAACCACAATATAGATTTAAGCTAATGACATTATAATTAGCCTTTGGTTGTCCGAGGTCACCTTCCAGATCCTATTGTACCTGTGCTGCTTAGTGCACGGGCTACAAAATCCTCTGCATTCTTTTGCAGTTGGTGCGCTAAATTCTGATTGGCAGATACGTAGGGCATTCCCTCCTCCCCCAGATGTAGCAATTGCTCAGGGCACCTGGCTTTGTCCCCAGGAGGGGCCGGAGGTCCCTGGCTGTCTACCTAACAGGTAGATGTGACTGATTAAACTGTTAGGTTTCAGTCTGAAACCATTGGTTCTTGGTGTGCTCATGGCAGAAGAATGACCAGATATGCCAAAGTTAGGCAAGAACAAAAATGAGGTTTATTGAGGAGAGAAAGATAGGATTATAAGGCAAGAGCAAGATACAGGTTTACAGAGCATGGTACATAAGCCATGGATGACGGCCGGACCCATTGTTGCAGCAGGGCAGGCAAAAGGATGGGCAAAGAGAGAGAATTTGACTATGGTCTCCATCTTATTTTATAGTGTTCAGATAGGGACCTCCCCTATGGTTCAGAGGTCACTTTGATTAGACAGTTGGGAGTCACATGACCTGAGTCTTAACTATGCATGTGGGTTCTAGGCCACTTTCTGGACATTATGGTAACCATGTGGCTTGGCCCACGGGCTAGAGAGTCCTCTGCATTCTTTTGTAGCTGGCGTGTCAAGTTCTGATTGGCAGATTCATAGAGTATTCCCTCCTCCCCCATGTATGGAGAATTAGGGTTGGGTAGGACCAAGATGGGGGCAACAGCACCCACTTTCATCCCTAGGAGACCCAGAATCCCTCACTATCTACCTAACAAAACCACTGGCCTTGTAATTGAACTCAATCCCTAGTCTTTCTGTCCACCCAAGAGGTTGAGCTAGATTGAAGTTTCAATGCTCTCATCCTTTCCAGGAACCAGCCCAGATCCTGAAGCTATCTAGGGGCCCACTGGGAGTATACTCATTAGCATTACAAAAATACTCCCATCACTGAGGAAATTCCAAGGGTTTTTGAAACTCTGTGCCAGGAAATGACGACAAAGATCATATATATTATTTATTATACCACAATACCTTTAAGAAATTTAAAGAACACCAGTAAAAATAGAGCATAGTGAGCAAGGAAAAATGGTCTGAAACAGTGGTTGTCAAACTTGGCTGCACATTGGAATCATATGCATACGCTTTTTAAAATAATGATGCCTAACTGCTACCCTCTGACATTCTGATACGAGTGGCATAGGGTGCAACTTTGGCGTCAGGATTTTTAAAAGCACACTAAGAAGGAAAAGTGGCTCAGAGCAGTCAGAGGAATGTGAGGTATGCAAAATTTATCAGGCCCAGAGAGACATGAGTGTGAAACTTCTGTCATGTCTCCTGAAGCAATGCCTGGGGATAATTTTTTAAAAGCATTTTGTTTTTCCTTTCCTTCCCTGTAGTTTCCAGACTAGCTGATAAATTACCTAAAATGTTACCACAAGTTGCACAATGTGACCCCCACCCATTATCTTCATGTTCATGGAATTTATAATATAAAAAAAAATGTATAGCCAATCAATAGCTTATGTTATTGTAATGAACTAATGTAAATTTTTGGCAAACAATTTAAGAACTAACCCTTATTTTTCCTTTAAAAACCCACTTGTAACTGCTGTTGATTAAAGCACATATTCAGGGTAACTTGAGTCTGTTGTCCAGGATGCAGTTCTCAACCTTGGGGCAAATAAACTCTACTTATGTTAATTTTGCCTCAGTTTCTTCCTTTAGGTTGACAACACCATGTGATTCTAATATACCAAAATTTTAAAACCACTGATATAAGACAGGGTTAGAAAGGTAGCCAAAGACAATGTCAGACAGAACTTTCAAGGACAAGATAAATATTTTTAATTTTCTTCTTAGTACGATGGAAGGCCATTGAAGCATCTTAAGAAAGGAGTAATAGGACTCACTTTATTTTTAACTTATATATATACACGAGGTCTGTCTGGAAAGTATACAGCCATTTTTAACATAACGAGAATGGTTTATGAGACATAGATGTAACCTGGCAGCCAAGTATAGTAGACTGTAATGCTCATGCATGAACAATGACGACTTCACCATACTAGTCAGTGGGGCGCTAGACGCCATTGAGTGAGCATGTGTACTGTGTTGCATTCAAAATGATTCAGTGAGTACAGCAACGAATTCACATCAAATTTTGCATTAAGCTTGAACATTCCTCTGCATAAACTATTCGGATGACTCAGAAGGCTTTTGGGGACTATGCAATGAGTGCAGCACAAATAAAAGTGTGGCACAAATGCTTCAAAGGTGGTTGAGAATCTGTTTAAAGTGATCCACGTTCTGGAAGGCCTGCAACAAGCAGAACACCAGAGAATGCTGAAGGTGTACAGGTTAGGTTAAGAGAAGCTCGGAGAACTGTATGAGGTCCCAAGGTGCCTACTTTGAAGGAGACTGAGGCATCATTGTCCTATGTACAATGTTTCCTGTACCTTGTATCTACTTCAATAAATGTTTCTATTTTTCATATTACATGGCTGGATACTTTCTAGACAGATGTGTGTGTGTGTGTGTGTGTGTATGTATGTGTGTGTATAATATATATATATATATATATATATATATATATATATGACTATGACACAAGAGAAATGAGTATGGGAGAATGAAACCAATTAGGAGGGTTCTAAGAGGAAAACTCTGAAAACTTGATTTATATCTCTTAAAGCTTAGGGAATACAGAAGACTGGTGTCTAACCTAGACCTGAGGAATTTAAAGACTTAAAGGTTGGTAAAGTAGATAATGGTAGCAGTAGAAAATACGGCTTCTGTGGAATAAAAATAAAAATCCTAGGCCCTCCAACCTCTTGGCCAAAGACAGAACCAGAAAAACTTTAAAAACTAAGTTTTCCAGCCATGACAAAATAGGAGGTTGATCATAGCTTAGTATACCCCTTTCTCACTAACTATCACCAGACTTTTTTCCTAAGAGTTAAATAGAAACCAGCCCTGGAAAACAAACTACAGAAGCCTTCTCTGCTGACTTCAACCAACCACCTGATGCCACAGCCAGATTGCTCTCCCTTTTTGTGATTTCAACAATGCACTCCTTCCTGGTAAATGACCACTGACCATGTACCGGGTCTGGCCAATTTACAGAAGCTGTTCCCAAAGCACATTTGCATCCTTTGTTTCACCTTTTGACATATAAAGTCTAATTTTACTCCATTTTAAGGTTGTCTCTATCCCAATGTGAACATGGGAGATATGTACCATATATGTTCACCACACGTGTACAACCCCTCCTCATGAATATTCATAGTTCCACCTATAACCTGTTAAATAGGTACATTTAGCCAAGCTGTTTATGCATACAACTCCTGTCCTGCCCGCCCTCTGGTGAAGCACCTACTTTTGGTGTCAGCTGGGAGGCTCTGCTTCCTAGCCTGTAGGTTGCAACCTTTCATAAAAAATAAAGTTCTCCTTTTCAAATTTATAGATCTTATGATTTTAAGTCAACATATCAATTTGGGATGTAACTCATTCTACCAACAAGTCAAATGTATGGGTTTCCTCTCAACTAAAGGAAAAGTGGGCTTGCATCAGATTTAAATTATCTAAAATTTCTTTGTCCATGAACTGTAGTAGAGACCTTTGTGTAAACAGACAACTAGGAGTTGTAAATAGTTGGTGGGAGAACATCAACAAATAGCCAATGAGCAATACACGGTAATGAAGGAATAGCCAAAGACCCCATGGTGCACACCACAGAGAAAGTATCCATTTTAAAAGATTAGACAGGCCAGAAGGTATTATGTCCTCTCACAGTAGCACTAGTAAAGTAAGAACTTTCTTGCCCCTGACTTTTCCTTTCTCTTCCTTATTCTATCTGGGAGGATTAGTGGCAGCTTACCCTGGTTTTAAGGCCTTCAGGAGAGAGAGGTAGGGACAGAAATATAATGTAGTAAAATGAAAAACTGACTGTATCTCCTATCCCTAGCAGATACAAGCTAGGAGAGAGGTGTGGAACATAGTACTTGTGCTTACCAATAGCACTGTATTTCCTTATTCAGATTATGAAAGACTTATACTTTCCAGGCCCTTTCAGTTAGGTGGGGCATGTGGCTACTTGACGCTAATGAAATGTGAGTAGGAATGATGTGCGTCACTTCAGGGCTACAGCACTGAGAGGTCCCTAGACAACTCTTTGCTTTTCCTTCTTTCACAGGAACAAGGAAGCTCCATGTTAAGAAGGCAGCATCCCAGGAGCAAAGTGGATTTGATTGCTCAGTTACTACAGGGGGAAGCTACTGCCTTGGAGTAACTTGGTCCCTGGTCCTGAGAGGACTTAGGGTAAATAAACAAACAAACAAACAAAAATCAAGACTGTTTAGGGTTTTCTGTTACCACAACATAACCTGATCTATCCTGATCAATACAAGGAGAAAAGATTTAACCCAGAATAAAGTTTAGAGTTTTTATTACTACTTCGGACTAAACATGCTAATTATCGAACTAATACTATTTTAGGGGTTAGAGAGCCTGGAGGATTTCTATTATCTATAGAACTTCTTTGAGGTTTCATCCAAGGGCAGGGAAAGAACTAGCCACATGAGAAGATTTGGAGAAAAATTTATATTGGAGAAAAATTTATATTGCTTTATTATTTCAGCCTCAAAACCTACTTTTCTTTTATTATGCTGATTATGGAAGTTTCCTGAAAATTTTCAATAGCCTAGGGCAACCTCTTTAAGATAAGATTACTTCATGTAACAAAGAAATCAATGGTAGTTTAGCAAAAAATAAAAGTTCATTGCCTTTCAGTTTCAGGTGTGGATAAGGGTGATTAAAAAAGGAATGGCAAGAACTGTCACCCTTCAGCAGCTAAGATTTTATGTCTCTGGAAGATTTTTATAACTTGAATGGACTATAATGCTATCAACTAATTAGAAAGGCAAGGCAATTTTTACTACCTTGGATTACTACTGGTTGTCCCTGCCATAGCATTCAGTATAGAGCACCAACATTGCCTTCGAAATGCAGCTATGTTATCTGAACGATCGTATGTATAGTTTAATTTTGGTAGATTGCAAAATGGTCACAGTACTTTGCCTTTTTCCCCCAGCAAGAAGTGAGATGTTTCTCTGTCCTTTCAATCTGGCCTTGTCTTTTGACTTGCTTTAGCCAACAGACAAGGTAGAAGGGGCAGAGTGCAGGTCTTGTGCCTGAGCCTACCTAGTCTGGCTTCCTGGAATACTGGAGTTGCCATATGAACAAGTCCAGGCTAGCCTGCTATAGGGTGAGAGACATGAAGCACAACCACCTTTGTTGTCCCTGACGATCACTAAATACGCTTCAGAAACAAATCTGCCAAGCTGGTGTTCAGGTGACCACCAACCCATGAGGGAGACCAGCTAAGTATAGAAGAACCAAAAGACCAGAAGAACTCCCCAGCTAAGATCAGCATGCTGATCAAAAAAATTGTGAGCTAAATAAATGGATGTTGTTTTAATTCATTAAGTTTTGGGGTAATGAGTAAAATGGCAAAAGCTAATTAATAAAATAATGATAAAATAAGGATGAAATGTTGACTGTAATAAACTATGCTAATGATATTACTGATAGTGGCAGAGAAGAAAAGGCCATTATTATGGAGCAGATAGCGGGTATCATAAATGTTGCATTTAGCCAGAGATGTTCAGGTTTTATAGCTATGCATTTTTAGTTCTTGTATTAGTCAGCTCAGGCTGCTATAACAAAATATCATAGACTGGGTGGCTCAAATAACAGAAATTTATTTTGTCACAGTTCTTCTCACAGTTCTTGGCTAACAAGTCCAAGGTCAAGGTACCAGCCAATTTGGTTCCTGGTGAGGGCTCTCTTCCTGGCTTGCCGACAGCCACCTTCTCATTGCGTCCTCATATGGAGGAAAGAGAGAGAGCTTGGGTATCTCTTCCTCCTCATATAAAAACACACCTCCTATTGGATTAGGGCGCCACCCTTATAACTTCATTTAACATTTATCACTCTTTACAGGGCCTATCTCTAAATATTGTCATACTGAGGGTTAGGGCTTCAACATAGGGCACAAACATTCAGTCGATAACAGCTCTAAAAACATGATTACTGTTGAAATTCCCTAAAGTAAAATTCACTTTGTTATTGCAAGATTGAAACTCTCTGGTCCTTATCCTCTCTTTCCCCAATTAAAAATTGTTTCTGATGACACACAGTTTCTTAAGAATGCAACTTTTGTATCATTAATCTGAACATACTATAAAAATAATTATCTCTAAAATTTTTGCTACAAAGTCCAATTTTTTATGAAGAAATAACTTGAACTTTGGTAGTCTTTTAGAAGTGAAAGTAATCATTAAACCAAGTGAGTCATATCTGATGTTTTACTCCTTAGAAAAACAATTCCCAAAGATGCACAAACATCTCATTTGCCATTTTTATTATTTCTCATTCTTCCCACATATTTTTATTTTTAACTTTTAACAATAAAATGTCAACTTGTGATATTAATTGAATAATAAAATAGAAACCATTATATTAAGTAAAAGATAAAAAGTGCTTAAAGATTATCAGGTATTTATATAAGTTTACCACAATTCATATAAAAAAGGGATTTTTACAAATTTTATATTTCTCACTGGACAACACTAAGAAAATATTGCTGCTATACTATTTTATATTTGAAGTACTTTGTATTTTCTTAAGGAAAAAATGCTAAAGTATACCACATAGTGGCTATATTTAAAAACAAAAAAGAATGACATTTAATTCAGTTACTACTATTATGTCTATTACTTTTTTCCTTTCTTTATATTCCAACTTGAAGTCCATAGATATATATTATTCCCTACTCTGACTTAAGAAGATATTTTTATGTGTTATCTTTAAAAACTTGACAGTTTTGCCTTTTCACATTTAGATCTTTAGTCAACCTGGATTGATTTTATGTATGATGTAAGGTAGGATTTCAGTTTGTCATTCATATATTCATGTGCTAACAATATTTATAGAAGAAACTGTCTATTCTTCACTAATCTGTCATGCCACCTCTGTCATATATATATGTGTGTGTGTGTGCGTGCGTGTGTGTGTGTGTATGTGTGTATATACATATAAATATGTGTGCATTTTCTTCTGGGCTGTCCATTTTATTTCATTAACCTATCTCTGTGCCCATCCCACATTATCTTAATGTTTATAGCTTTGTAATAATTCTTGATATTCAGTAGAGCAATTCTTTGTAACTAATTTTTCAATTTCAAGACTGTCTTTAGTTATATGCACCCTCTTGAATTTACAGTTTTAGAATCAGCTTATCAATTTCTATGAAAAGAACATGCTGTGATTTTAAGATTGCATTAAATCTATAATCATTTGGAGGTAAAATAAATTAACATCATTTATCTTTCCATTCATTTATGTATTGTTTAATGTCTTTCAGAAAATTTTTAAAATTTACTCACAGAATTCTTGAACATATTCTACTAGATATGTTTTTACATAGTTTGTATGTTTGGTGCTATTAAAAATGGTATCTTTAAATTTTTTGATGTATGTTTTTACTATTTATTACTGTTACGTAGTGACATAACTATTTTACTGTATAGATTTTTATCCAGAAACTTTACCTTACCCTTTAATTAATTCAAATAATTTATTTGTAGGTGCTTTTGGTTATTCCTTGTACACAACTATATAATGTTCAAATAATAAGTTTTTATTTCTTTGTTTTCTCCACTCCTAATACATCTATTTCTTTTACTTGTCACACCTCACTAAGACAACACTAGTAAAATACTGAATAAAAGAAGTGGTATGGAATCTTGGTCTTCTTCCTGAACTCAGGAACATCAGTATATTATCACTATGTTTAAAATTCATTGGCGATTTGAAGTCTTTTCTGTTTCTAATTTTCCAAGAATATCAATATCAATCAATGAGTATTACATTTTATCAGGTGTTTTTTCTGCAATTGTTGAGGCAATCATATGATCTGCCTTACCTTATGGCAAATCATATGAATTTAATTTTTGATATTAAAACAACCTTACCTTCCTCAGAGAAACCCTACTTTGTCATGGTAGAATATAACATTATCATTTACATATGTTCTAAATTCTTCATGCTATCATATTATTTATAATTTTTGCATCTATGTTTCATAAATAAAATTTGCCTATGTTTTTCTTTCCTTACTATCTTTGCTGCATTAGTATTAAAATTACACTAGTCTTATAAATAAATGTTTATTTATTTATTTAGTTATTTTGGAGACAGAGTCTTGCTCTTGCTAGAGTGCCGTGGCATCAGCCTAGCTCACAGCAACCTCAAACTCCCGGGCTTAAGCAATCCTTCTGCCTCAGCTTCCCAAGTAGCTGGGACTACAGGCATGTGCCACCATGCCAGGCTAATTTTTTCTACATATTTTTAGTTGTCCCAATAATTTCTTTCTATTTTTTTAGTAGAGACAGGGTCTTGCTCTTGCTCAGGCTGGTCTCGAACTCCTGACCTCGAGCGATCCTCCCGCCTCGTTCTCCCAGAATGCTAGGATTACAGGTGTCAGCCATCGCACCTGGCCTAAATAAATGCTTAGTGCCTTGAAAGAATATGATTAAGATTAAAATTATTTGTTCCTTGAATGTAAATTTGAGCTTGATAAGGAAGCTGTGCTTGGATTTTCCTTAGTGGGAATATCTCTGACTACTAATTTAATTTTTTTTAGTAATTATGGGATAATTCAAATCTTCTAATTCTTCTTCAGGTAGATTTACTAATATATATATATTTTTTTCCTAGAAATGTGTCAATTTATTTGAAATTTTTTAATTTTAATTTTTTAATTTAGCATAAAGTTTTATAAAATTGTCATAATGTTAAAAACAACAATAAATACACAAATGAGTTAAAAACATGTCCACATAAAAACCTGCTCACAAATGTTTATTGCAGTTTTATTTATAATTGCCAAAACTTGGAAGTAACCAAGCCATCCTTCAGTAGGTGAGTGAACAAATAAACTAGGGTACATCTATACAATGGAATGTTATTTGGCAATAAACATAAATGAGTTTAGAAGTAAAAAGTAGAACAGAGGATACTACGGGTTGGGAAGGGTAAAAGGAAGGAGGAGATAGGGAGAGATTTGTTAAAGGATGCAAAATTATAGCTGGGTAAGAGGAATAAATTCTAGTGTTCTATACCACTGTAGGATGACTATAGTTAATAATATGCTATATAGTTTTAAATAGCTAGAAATGATAAATGTTTGAGATGATAGATATGCTAGTTCCCCCAATCTGATCACTGTGCACTATATGTACCAAAACATCACTATGCACCCCATAAATGGACACAATTATTATATATCAATTAAAAATAAAATAAAAATTAAAAATTATAAAAATAAATAAATGAACTATTAAGCCACAAAAAGACATAAAGCAACCTCAAATGCATATTAAGTGAAAGAATCCAATATAAAAGGGCTACATACTATATGATTCCAACTATATGCCATCTGCAAAAAGTAAAACTATAGAGACAGTAAAAAGATCAGTGGTTGCAAGGGTTTTGGAAAAGGAATGGAGGGATTAATGGGGCCACAGGGCATTTTTTGGGCAATGAAACTACTCAGTATGATACTGTAATGGTAGATACATGTCATTCCACGTTTATCAAAGCTGGTAGAATGTACCACACAAAGAGTAAACCCTAACGTAATCTATAGACTTTAGTTAATAATAATGTATCAATATTGTTTCATCAATTGTAACAA
Source organism: Eulemur rufifrons (assembly GCF_041146395.1). Classification (NCBI taxonomy): domain Eukaryota; kingdom Metazoa; phylum Chordata; class Mammalia; order Primates; family Lemuridae; genus Eulemur; species Eulemur rufifrons. Next base: position 65,291,428 of record NC_090997.1, on the reverse strand, counting down.
AAATGTACCACACTAATGCAAGATGTTAATAATAAGGGAAACTATATGCAGGGGAGAGAGAAGTCAAACAGGTATGTTGTGTTTGATTTTCTGTAATCCTAAAATTACTCTAAAAATATTCTATTAGTTTAAATAAATCAATAATCATTGTATTAATTTACTCCTCATATGAAATTTTTAAGTTTCTGTTATAGTTCTATCACCTTTAAACATATTTTTCCATTACTACATTTTTATAATGATGGAATACAAAACTGTCTAAGTCCTGGACCTATTTTCTTATTTTATAAACTATGTATCATTAAAACATTACATTTTTTCCTAATTGGCTCATTTTTACAGCTAATATTATTTTCATAGACAATTTTGATAAATGCTCTCATTAATGTTGGCTTTCTTCCTGAAAATCTTTTTTTTTTAATTAGAGATTCATTGTAGTTGGCAAATTGTGATTTTTTTCAAGGTCAATAAAATTTGCTAAGCAACAGCTGCACTGACTCAGAGAGATAATTTTTGTTTTACCTCAGTGCACATTTGCCTGAAATGGTCAATTTAATAAATTTATTTATTGACATTAATATAGTGCTCACATAAACCTGTCAGAGTAGATATTCCACAACTTTAGATAAGTTCCATGCCCCTGACTGATTGATGATATTTTCCCAATGATCATGGGAAACAGAAAAAGACCAATTAAAACAATTAAACAAAGACATATGTCTGAGAACACACTGACTATTCCACACTCTCTTGCAGGTTAAATTCAATCATCTGCATAAAAATGAAAGTTAATACATGTGCCCCTATAATTGCCTAAGAGAATTTGGTTATGTTTTATTTAAGGTGTTAGGTAAATATGATTTTCCTAAACTTCAGAATTCAATTTATCTTTTTTTTTTTAATTTGGGCAGTTTTTCCTCCCTTGAACTATAGGTGATCTACAACATCAAAGGAAGTCATATGTCTGATTCTTGGTCCCTTTGCATTAACTTAAGTAGAAACTTGAAAATACCTATACCTGGCATATTTTATGAGATTCCCTGATTAAGCAGAAAATTTATTTGTTGCTGCTATTAGCTATCTTTTTTTAATTTTTTATTAGTATCATAGTCCATTCAGGCTGCTATAATAAAAAGGTAGCTTATAAATAATAGAAATTTATTTCTCACAGTTCTGGAAGCTGTAAAGTCCAAGATCAAGACACTAGATTTGGTGTGTGGTGAGAGCCAATTTCCTGGTTCATAGACAGCATCTTTTCACTGTCTTCACATGGTAGACAGGGACAAGGCAGACCTCTGAGGCATCTTTTATAAGAGTACTAATGCCATTCATGAGGCTTCCACCCTCATGATCCAATCACCTCCTAAAGGCCTTACATTTGTGATATTAATAATATTGTCACATAAATTTGGTGGAGGGACAGATACATTCAGGCCATAGCAATTATTAATAGTATTGTTTCAGAGAAAAACTATCTTAATACATAAAGTTTGAGATTTAGTTTGAAATTCCAAGCTCTTTAATTTAGGATAAGCTGGAAAGTAATTAAGTTATTTCAGCTTCAAAATCCTAAATGTCAGGAACTACAATACTAACAGTAAAAAGAATTATGTCTTGGACTTCATGTATTTTTTTCATCTATAGGTCTTTGTCAGAGAATTTCTACTGTGTAGCTACTTACTAATAGCTATCAAGTAGGTATATACCCATCCCCTCCCCCCAGCCCCCACCTCTTTCCGATACCCAGTTGGTGTTATTCCCAAATGTGCACTTAGGTGATGATCAGGAAAACCAATTTGCTGGTGAGTACATGTGGTGCTTGTGTATACCTATGTGATGAATGCGATGTGCACTGTCTGGGGAATGGACACGCTTGAAGTTCTGACTCGGGGGAATGGGGGGGGTGGGGCAGGAATGGGTGTATACCTACATGATGAGTGCGATGTGTACTGTCTAGGGAATGGACACGCTTGAAGCTCAGACTCGGGAGGATGGGGGGGCATGGGCAATATATATAACCTGAACTTTTATACCCCCATAATAAGCTGAAATTTAAAAAAATAATAAATAAAATAAATAAAAAGTTCTCTGGAATCCAAAACTCACTAAAAACCCAATTTCTATAACCAGGTCAGTTGCTTGGACAACAAGCTGTGGAATCACCAAGATTATGTCAGTCAAGGTCTAATCAGGAGGAGATCCCAGACCAAGTAGTTCAATAGAGGACTTTAATAGAAGCAACTTGTTACAAAGGAACAGAAAGAGCTAAAAGACCATCAGCGAATGGTGAGGATACCCAGAGTTTAGGATCAACACCCAGAGAGTAGTGTCAGCCAAAAATTATTCTAGAGCTGAAGAGACAAAGGAGGTGATGCTTCCTGAGTCCAGAATCTAGAATCCCCAACACTGGAGCTAGAACCACAGAGGAGCAGCAACCCATGGAAGTGGGGGTCCAACTGAGAGCTAGGATCACGGCAGGGATCTATCTGCTCAACAGAAACTGTGAGCATAGAGAAAAGTTCTGCCAGAGAGAGAGAGAATTATGGAGGAGATCCAGGGTATGCTAGAAATGCAACCCAAAGCTAAGAAGGCAAAGAAATAACCTGGCTTCCCTCTCCTAGTCCTCCACTTACCTGGTTTTGCCTCCCATTAGCCATATCTATGGAGAAAACAATTGGCAAAAGGAGCATATAAAATCAAGTTTGCAAATGTTGGGGCCCTGAGACACTGAGCAGAAGAGTAGAAAATAGATCTTTTCTCAGTGAAGTAGTTATGAGTTGGGGCATTTGGCAGAACATCCAAAAGCTTGGATTAGGAAAGAGTTAAAAAATACAGCATTGAAAAATTCTATAATATCTCTAATAGCAACATACTAATAGACAGGAATATTTGCATTATTAGTGTTTATAGTAGGTTTTATAGTGAAGAACAAAAGTCTTAGGAATGTTTTAAAAATATCTATGAGCTCTTGAATCAGTAGGAAATCCTGCTTATGAAATTGCTACCACATTTCTTATAACGGTAACCACTTTTTGAAGGCCTATTATGTGCCATGCTCAGTGCTATACCTGCATTTTTCTAAATTTAATACTCACAAAAGCTCTATGAAGTAGATAATATTATCTCCCTTTTGCAGATGAAGGGGCAAAGGCTAAAAGGGTTAAACAACTATCTGAAGTCACAGTGGCAGTAAGTTGGGCTCAGTGTTCCTTATCTCCAAACTCTGTCATTGATCATCACGCAATTTTGCCCCAATCAATACTGGTTGAATGAGGCTTCATTATGTGTTATTTATAATCACCTTTCTGGAGCAGATGGCTCTCTCCCACTTCCACGAGGCAGGCTCACAATAATGATGGCTAAAATTAAATAGGTGTTTCATATCCAACCCACTCACAGAAGGTGAAGTCATTTCTGCTAATATGATCCATGATTTTTTAAAGGCTATGTGTACATTTTTAATCATCTCTTTAATCACCTGTAACCACTCTGTTCTATAAGGTGGCTAAGGAGATAGCCATATGTAGATTTATAGATAAAGTGAGGGGTAAGGGAAACATGAACTCTGCCATTTTTACTTTAGACTAAATTAGACAGGTATTTGGTTGACTATTTAACCATAAAAGACTTCATTAATTAATTCTTAACATCTGACACACTATGTATAGTGTGGTGTGTGTGTGTATGTGTATGCGTGTGTGTTTAGAAGTGAGGGGTACAGCAGGCTATTCCAGAACTCTTTTTCAAAATTGCATAAATCAATGGCATTCTAGAGCCTCCTTTTTAACAGGTATCAGTATTCAGAATAATAAAATATATGTTACATACTAATGAATTTTTTTTTATTAGCAACAAGGTCTCACTATGTCGCCCAGGTTGGACTCAAATTACTGAGCTCGTGCAATCCGTCCACCTCAGCCTCTCAGGATGCTGGGATTACAGGTGCAATCCACTGCACTTGGCAGACTAATGAAATTTAATCATTATGTATTCCTATATAATGCTACCTAGCTTACATTTGAAATGTTTCTCAAGAAAATGTACCTCAAAAAAATAGTAAAGAATAGAGTAGCATTCTTCGTTGCATTCATTAGGCATGAAAATATATTTTCTATCGAACTGGGGCCAGCACGGCATTGGGTAAGGAGCGTTAGTCAGGGATTCGGGCTTCCCATCTGTGTTTTTCCTTTCCTCCTTAACCTTGGATGTGTCACTTAGCCTCTCTTGTTCACAATTATTTCTCCATAGTGTGAGGCAGTTAATTTCTGCATTTCTAAACTCAAATACATGTGAGTGTAAAATGAGATGGTTGATGTTACAGAACTTTGCAAAATATAAAATGCTATACACATCTAAGTTATCATAAAATTCTTCTGAGTTACTATATGCTGGTCTAGATATATACACACATACACTTTCATACACACATAAGACACACACATACAAGCAAAGGCCTGAGAACTAAGTGCTATACCATGTATGTGATGAATGCTATGCACGGATCAAGAAAGGTATTGTAGGGATGGGGAAGGAAGACCCATCTGCTTGACAGACTACAACAATTGCCTGGCCTCTATCTTACTGGTAATCCCTCTTAGTATGTTAAGTGAATAGAACAGAAAGGATAGAGTGTTGCGCTATGTACTACCAGGGAACGCATTTGTGATAGAAAATAAATTAAATTATCAGATTACCTTGTGGTACTCCAAAGATTTTTCTTGGTAAGATTGGAAAAAACATTATCATCTCATCTCAATTTAGAAGAATCTGGGCTGGTATCTTGTCAGATAAATTACAAAAAGAACTTTCCCATGACTGACATCCAGAAAAATAATAAGAAATGTCAAAAACTAACATAAAGAGCAGAACTGCATTCACTATTATTTTAAACCTCTCTCTATCCAAGAGAATTCTCCTATGGAAAATTAGAGAAATGTGAAATATTTTAGTTAGGGGATTTATTTTCAGCCAATTTACCTTCCTTTTTAACTAACGCAAAAACTTAAAATGCCATATCTTTGTGGTTCAATTACTGAACTATCTTTTCTGCCACTGTTGTCAAACAACTTTATCATTACTAGTTTCACTTGTTTACTAGTTTTTCTTCTTTTTAGACATGATAGAGATCAGTCTTTCTGATTGTCTTTATTTCTGAAACTACTTTAAGGAAAATTGCAATCCACTAATTTCTGTGTTCCATGTTTTCTTAATTTTATTCTTGGCTTCCTTAATGTTTGTTATTCATTCTTTTTCCTAAATTCTGAAATAAAATGTGTCACATACCAAGTAACTGGCACAGTGCCAGAAGAAAAACTGTATGTGAATATACTTAAACTCTTGGATTTCAGACATCTTTTCTGCATAATACAGAAACACAGTTAAATAGATTTGGCCACAAGAAAATAATAGGTACTGATTTCGAGGTGCTGATTATCATATTTTATTCTGGCATATTTCCTAAAGCAGCAGAGGGTTGCATTTTTCTTTGTAATCAACCTGAATTTGTCTTACAAATAAAAATTCACAAACCTTTGTGCAAAATAGCATTATTTATTTGGTACTGCTCCCAGGCTTCTTTTTTTTTAATTTCAGCATATTATGGGGGTACAAAAGTTTAGGTTACGTATATTGCCCTTGCCCCTCGCCCCAAGTCAGAGTTTCGAGCGTGTCCATACCCTAGACGGTGCGCATGGCACTCATTATGTACGTATACACCCATCCACTCCCTCCCCCGACATCTGCCCGACACCCGATTAATGTTATTCCTAAATGTGCTCTTAGGTGATGATCAGTGAAACCAATTTGATGGTGAGTACATGTGGTGCTTATTTTTCCATTCTTGGGATACTTCACTTAGTAGAATGGGTTCCAGCTCTATCCAGGAAAATACAAATGGTGCTATATCACCATTATTTCTTGTAGCTGAGTAGTACTCCATGGTATACATATAGCAAATTTTATTAATCCACTCATGTATTGATGGGCACTTGGGTTGTTTCCACATCTTTGCAATTGTGAATTATGCTGCTATAAACATTCGGATGCAGATGTCTTTGTTATAGAATGTCTTTTGTTCTTTTGGGTAGATGCCCAATAATGGGATTGCTGTATCAAATGGTAGGTCTACTTGTATCTGTTTAAGGTATCTCCATATTGCTTTCCACAGAGGTTGCACTAGTTTGCAGTCCCACCAGCAGTGTATGAGTGTTCCTGTCTCTCCGCATCCACGCCAACATTTATAGCGGGGCTGGGAGGTTAGGGACTGGCAGCAGTGTGGGTGAAGAATTGAACATCTTCTAGTTTCAGATGACCAAGACTTCTGGGGTGAAGCACAGATGAGCTGTTGTTTGTTCTAGAAACAGCTCTGTCCTCTAGGTAATTAGTAGAAAAATGTTCACAGATCACAAGAATAATTTGTCAATTTTTATTTTAGTTATCATTTTAATCTTTTGAATATCTTCATATACATATACATTTGTGTTGTTAGAATAATGACTGAAGTTTAGATTCAAATAAAAATTGCAAAAGGGAGTAAACATTGTTAAAGAATGCAAAATTTCAATTATTGAGATATTGAGGCAATTATTTAACTTTAAAATAAAATTAAAAATTAGTGTCTGTGTTATCTGCTGTGACAAAGGAATAAAACTAAGGCTCAAAACAACATTTATTTGTTCACAATTCTGCAATTTTAGCTGTGCTTAGCTGGGTAGTTCTGCTGCTAAGCTCACCTGGGGTCACTCATGTAGCTGCTGGCATTGAGATTTCTATTAAGAATGGATGGTACAAAATGACTTTAATCATGTTTCTGGTGGTTATCCAGAACAACCACCCAGGGCACCTCAGTTATCCTATATGGTAGGATTTCCCAAATTTCCTGTAGGATGAAAGCAGGTGCCTCTTGAAACCCAACTCACTAAACACACACGGTCACTTCTACCATTCTATTAGTCAAGTCAAAGCACAAGCCCACCTAATCCAAGAGGTGGAGAAATGGATTCTACCTCTTGATTCACAGTGCAAAGGGGACAGACACAAGGAGCTATGATTTACTGGAGAGTCTGACTGCAACAATCCATCAGTCTAGATATAAAACTATTCTTGCAGGGGAATGACTGCAACAGCTAATATGTATTGAAACATCTACATGTATCAAACAACTACTCAATATATTTAACATGCATTAATTTTCAAACAACTCTCTGAGATAGGTACTATTATTTTCATACTTTTATAGATGAGAAAACAGGATAATACAGACAAATGTATTGAATCTGTTTCAATAATTAAATAGTAGTAGTATAATTATGATTCAGAGTAGACGGACTTAATTAGAACTAAGTAGAGAAGTCAGAGTTACTTCTAATTACATATGGGAATCCAATCTAATACACAGAAAAATATACTAAGAAATAAATTTATAATTATTAAAATTTTTAGTAAAATTTATTATAAACAAAATGATGGGCCATTTGGAGAAAAATAAACACTTGATACATATCTCACTCACCAAAATGAAATCTAAATCAATTGAATACGTAAGTCTAAAAATATTAATACTATAGAAATACTGGAATAAAGTATGGGTAAACATGTTTAAAATCTTAGAGCAACCAAGCACATTTAACATATCATAAAATCTTAGAGTGAGGCTGGCTGTGAAAAACCAGAAAGCCAGAAAATAATTAAGATGTTATTATATAGCAACAATAACTGCTAAGATCCATTAAGAACTTATAGGCAGTATTCTATTAATAAATGTTTTACATATCACATTTAACACACAATTTCTATGAGGTAGGTTCTATCATTATTGACAATTTATATCTGAGGAAACTGAGGCATAGAGTCACTTATTATCTATAGTCACATATCTTATGACTAGACAGGCTAGAATTGGAACTTCAGCATTCTAACTCCACAGCCAATGCTCTACCATAACAATAAAATATTTTTCTTTTAAAAAAAACTGTTAATAAAAGGAAAAATAGATTATAAAGTTGAAGACATAAAAAATGGGAAAGGTATTTATAATGGAGATAATAGACAAAAAACTAATATGACAAATGGCAAAATCCTAACAAATATGAAAAATCCCAATGGACAAAAAGAAGCAAAGAATAAAAATGAGGAAACTAGATAGAGATAGTCAATAAATACAAGAGAGCATGTTCAATAGTGCTAGTAATCAAATACATGCAAACAAAAATAGGAATAAATTATCAATGCCAATTGTTTGCCTGGGAAACATGAAAGTAATGAATGATGCCTCATGCTTGTGAAAATATGGGGAAATGGCAACCCTATGCATTGATGGACATGCTGTAAATTGGAGAGCAATTTGACAAAATACTCCCAAAGTCAAAATGATCACACCCTGAGAACTGGTATTATTTGCTGTAGAAATTTATCCTAAAGAGATACCTTCACAAATGTGTACAGATGTACTTTTATCATACTGCTGCTTATAAAATGAGGAAAAAAAGAGAAAATCATCTTAAAACTCCTCAATAAAGAATGGGTAATGAACTTTAGAATAACTGTGTCATAAAATGGATCTTCTATAGGCATCAAAATGGATGATATAAATCTATTCATACTGATATTCAAATTGTCAGTATGGAAATTGTTGAATGGAAAAAGCAAATTGTAAAACACCCTGTAACATGTGGTCCTCTTAATATAAAATTGTATGGTAATACATTGAGAGAGTCTGAAAGGATATTCACACTGAAGTTAGCAGTGGTTGTAGCTGGATATTGAGATATAGAAGAATTGATTTTTATTCTTGATTTCTCTATCTATTATTTAACTTTGTTACAAGAAGAAAAGTGCTCTTCCTCAGTGATTTATAGTTCTCTTTGTAGAGATCTTTCACTTCCTTGATTAAATATATTCCCAGGTATTTTATTTTCTTTGTAGCTATTGTGAAAGGTATTGAGTCTTTGATTTGGTTCTCAGCTTGACTGTTATAGGTGTATAGGAATGCTACTGATTTGTGTACATTGATTTTATAACCTGAGACTTTGCTGAATTTATTTATCAATTCCAGGAGTCTCTTGGCAGAATCTTTCGGATTTTCTCCATATAAGATCATATCATCAGCAAAGAGCAATAGTTTGACCTCTTCTTTCCCCATTTAGATACCCTTAATTTCCTTCTCTTGCCTGATTGTTCTAGAGGCTAGGACTTCCAGCACTATGTTGAATAGAAGTGGTGACAGTGAGTATTCTTGTCTTATTCCAGATCTGAGTGGGAATGCTTTCAACTTTTCCCTATACAACTGTATGCCAACAAATTTCATAAATTAGATAAAGTGGCCAAAATCCAAGAATGACACAAAGTATTGAAATTGACTCATAATAAAAACTGAATAGACCTGTGAGGGCTGTCCAGAAAGTAACCAGCCATTATTAACAAGATTTTTCATATTACATGGCTGGATACTTTCCGGACAGCCCTAATTTAATAAGTAAAGAGACTGAATAGATAAATTAAAACTACCCACAAAGAAAAGCCCAGGCCCAGATGGCTTCTCTGGTAAAGCCTACCAAACACTTAAGAAAGAATTAATGCCAATTCTTTACAAACTCTTCTAAAAATTAGAAAGACAGAGAATACTTCTCAACTCATTCCATGAGGCCAGTATTACCCTAATCCCAAAATCAGAAAAACATACCACAAAGAATGAAAACTACAGGCTCTTGTGAAGATAAATATAAAAATCCTCAACAAAATTCTATCAAATTGAGTCTGACAACATACAAAAAAGGATTATACAGCAGTACCAATGGGATTTATTTCAGAAATACAAGGTTTAACATCCCAAAACCAATTAGTATAAATAATAATGGACTAAAAAGCAAAAATCACATGATCATCTCAACAGATGCAGAAAATGCATTTAACAAAACTTACCCTTCTCAAGACATTCAAGAAGTTAGGAACAGAGGAGAAACTTCCACAACCTGATTTAGGGCATCTGTGAAAAATCCACAGCTAACATCATATTTAATGGTGAAAAAATAACTACTTTCCTTCTAAGATCAAAAATGAGACAATTTTGCTCTTATCAGAATAGGGAAATCTGTAGAGACAGAAAATAGATTAGTAGTTTCCTAGGTCTGGGGCAGGGAGAGTTTGAGGGGAAATGAGGAGAGTCTGCTAATGAGTACAAGGGTTCTTTTGGGGGTGATGAAAATGTTCTAAAATTGATTGTCATGATGGCTGTCCAACTCTGTGAATATTCTAAAACTATTAAATTTTATACTTTAAATGAGGGAATTGCATAGTATATGAATTATCTGAATAAAACTATTATTTAAGAAAACAGATAAAATAAAATGATACATTAAAATATTTGTTTCATGCAAAAAATGCAGTAAAGGAAGGACAGAAGAACAAAAAAGACATGAGACATATCAAAAACAAAGAACAAACTGGCAGATACAAATCTGACTATATCAATAGTATCTTTAAAAGTATATGAATTAAACACTCCAGTGAAAAGGCAGAAGTTGTCAAACTGAATAAAAAGGCAAGATCCAACTATGTGTTGTCTACAGGAGACAGAATTTGGATTTAAAGACACAACTAGGCTGAAAGTAAAAGGATGAGAAAAAACATACCAGGCACATAGTAGCCATAAAAGACCTAGAGTGGCTACACTAATATGAGACAAAATATAGATTAAGACAAGAAATATTACTAGTGTTGAGCTTATAGAAATAGAGAGTAGAACTGTGCTTACTATATGATAGAAAGGGCAGGGGGAGGGAAGATAGGGAGAAGCTGGCTAACAGATACAAAATGACAGCTGGGTAGGAGGAATAAGTGCTAGTGTTCTGCAACACTGTAAAGTGACTATAGTTAACAATAATTCATTATATATTTTCAAATAGTTAGAAGACAGAATTTTGAATATTCCCAGTATAAAGAAATGATAAATGTTTGAGGCAATAGATATGCTAATTACCCTGATTTGATCATTATACATTGTATACATGTATCAAAATATAACTCTGTACCCCATAAATATGTACAATTATTACATGTATATTAAAAATAAAAATTAAAAAGAGAAAATATTTAAAAAATAAATATTACTAGTGACAAATAAGGACATTTTATGATACAAGGATCAAATATATGGAAGTAATAAATGTATACACATGAAACATTAGAGCCCCAAAATATGTGAACCAAACACAAACAGAATTGAAAGGAGAAATCAACAGGTCAACAATTATAGGCAGAGATTTTAATACCTCATTTTCAGTCACTGATAAAATAACTAGGTAGAAAACCAATACAGATATAGAAAACTGGAACAACATTACCAATCAATTTACCTAACTGACATTTATTTATAGGACACTCCACCCAAGAACAGCAGAATACACATTCTTTTCAAGGACAAAAAGAATATTCCCAGAATAGACCATATTCTAGGCCCTAAAATGTTTCAGTAAATTTAAAAGAATTGAAATCACTTAAAATATGTTTTCTCAGACCAACAAAATTAAACTAGAAATTTTTCATTATAATTAACTCTAATGTAAATTTTAAGTAAATTAAAAATTGTTAATTTTTAGTGGTTAACAGAAAGAAATTTGGGAAAATCCAAATATTTGGAAATTAAATAACATAAATAATCCAAAGGTCAATTAAAAAACCACAATGAAAATAAAAAATCTTGAATTGCATGAAATGGAAAACATATAAAAATTCAGCTAAAGCAGTACTCAGAGGAAAATTAATTGTTTTGAGTACATATTAGAAAGGAAAAAAAAAACTTTTATAAGTTATCTAAGTTTCCTCCACCCCAAGGAAAAAAACAAAACAAATCAAACCCAAATTAAGTAGAAAGAAGGAAATAAAGATCAGTGCTGAAATAACTGAATAGGAAGACAGAAAACCAACAAAGGAAAAAAAATAGAACCAAAAGTTGGTCCTTTGAAAAGTCAACAAAATTGATAAAGTAAGAGTTAGACTAACAAAGAAAAAAAGTGGGGGGGGGAGAAACACAAATTAATGAAATCAGCAATGAAAAGAGAGCATTAGTAACTTCTAAAGAAATTAAAATGATTATGAGAAAATATTACAATCTACTTTATGCCAACAAATTAAATAACTTAGATAAAATGGGCAAATTGATACAAAAATACTTATTACCAAAAGAAAGTCAGGAAAAAATAAAAAGTCTGTAGAGAACCATAGCAAGTAAAAAAACTAAATGAACAATTAAATATTTTCCCACAAAGAAAAGCTCAGATTCAGATGACTTCACTAATGCATTCTACCTAATATTTAAATAAGAAAGGATACCATTTCTACTCAGATTCTTCCAAAAAACAGAGGAAGAAACACTTTCCAACTCACTCTGTGAAGCCAGTATTACTCTTGATACCAAAGCCAGAAAAAGACATCAAATAAAACCGTAGACTAAATCCTTTAAGATTAAATACATACAAAAATCTTCAACAAAATATTACAAATATTACAAACCAAATATAGTTAACAGATCAAAAGGATTATATATCTTATCCAAGTGAGATTTGCTCACTTGGATGTGATGGTACAAAGTTGTTTTAACATCTAAAAATCAAATAGTATAATACACACTATCAACAGAATAGAAGATGAAACCATATGGCCACTTCAGTAGGCTCAGAGAAGAATTTTAAAAATCCAACACCCATTTATGATTTAAAAAAACATTCAACCAACTAGAAATAAAAGAAAACTTTCTCAATTTCATAAAGGACATCTAAGAAAACTTGCAACTAACATCATACTTAATAATGAAAGATCAAATGCTTTCACACTTAGAAACAAAGCCAAGATATTTGCTCTCATCACTTCTATTCAATAGAGGTTCTAGACAGTGCAATTAGGACAGAAAAATAAATTAAATGAATATGGATTACATAAAAAGAAATAAAACTGTCTTTATTTGCAGACAACATGATCCTATGTATAGAAAATCTTAGGGAAACATTTTTTAAAATCTAGAATTAGTAAACACATTTGAAAGGTTGCAGGATATAAAACCAAAATTCAGAAATCAATTGTATTGCTTAATACCAGCAACAAATAATAAAAACTTAAAATTAAGAAAACAATTTTATTCACAATAGCATCAAAAAGAAAATACGATACACAGGAAAAAAATTTAAAAAATGGAAGACTTGTACACAGAAACCTACAAAGTATTGCTGAGAGAAATTAAAGTTCTTTAACAAAATGGAAAATCGTCCCATATTCACAGATTATAAGACTCAATATTTGTAAGATGTCAGTTCTCCCCAATTGATGCATATATTTATTTAATCTAATGCCTACTAAAATCTCTGCAGTTTCTTTTTGTAAAAATTGACAAGGTAATTCAAAAATAAATGGCAATGCAAAGGACCTAGAATACCAAAAAATCTTTGAAAAAGAACAGAGTTGGAGAACCTATACTACCCAATTTTAAAATGTACTATAAAGCTAAATAATTAAGATAGTGTGATATTGCATAAGAAGACATCTAGATCATGGATCAGAAAGTCTGAAAATAAACTCTTATATGGATAGCCAGTTATTTTACTTTAGGGGCATAGGTATTTGTGTAAATGTTTATTTTCCTGGTTATAGTACATTTTCTCAAACACCTTTTTTTAAATAAACATTTTGTTTTAGAAAAAAATTTTGTTGTTACATGGGTATATTGTATAGTGGTTTAAGTCTGAGCTTTTAGTATAACCATCACCCAAAGAGTGTACATTGTACCCATTAAATAACTACTCATCCCTCACCTTCCTTCCACCCTCCCACCCTTTCAAGTCTTCAATGACTGTTATTCCACATTCTATGTCCATATGTACACATTATTTAGCTCTCACTTATAAATGAAAACATGCAGTATTCGTCTTTCTGAGTTGTTTCACTTAATATAGTGGCCTCCAGTTCCATCTATTTTGCTGCAAAAGACATAATTCCATTATTTTTATGGCTGAATAGTATTCCATTATGTGGAATACACATACATACACCCCAAATTTTCTTTAATCATCCATTGATTGACATTTAGGTTGACTCCATATCTTTGCTATTGTGAGTAGTGTTGTGGTAAATATATGAGTGTAGGTATCTTTTTGATATAATTATTTCTTTTCCTTTGGGTATATACCCAGTAGTAGGATTGCTGGATTGAATGGTGGTCTTATTTTGAGTTCTTTGAGAAATCTCCATACTGTTTTCCATAGAGATTCCACTAATTTAAATTTTCACCAACAGTATATCCCTTTTCTCCACATCCACACCAACATCTTTTATTTCTTGACTTTTTAATAATAGCCGTTTTGACTGGTATAAGATAATATCTCATTGTGGTTTTAATTTACATTTTTCTGATGATTAGAGATATTGAGCAGTTTTTCATATACCTGTTACCATTTGTATACCTTCTTTTGAAAATTTCTATTAATATTCTTTGCTCACTTTTTAGTGGGGTTATTTGGCTTTTTTGTAGTTGATGTTGAGTTGAATTCCTTATAAATTCTGGATATAAATTCCCTGTTGGATGCATCGTTTGCTAACATTTTCTCCCATTCTACAGATTGTCTGTTCACTCCACTGATTGTTTCTTTTGCTGTGCAGAAGCTTTTTAGTTTAATTAAGTCCCATTTGTCTATTTTTGGTTTTGTTGATTGTGCTTTTGAGGTCTTAGTTATGAATTCTTTGCCAAGACCAATGTCCAGAAGAATTTTCCCTAGGATTTCTTCTAGCATTTTTATAGTTTCAGTCTTACACTTAAGTATTTGATCCATTTTGAGTTTATCTTTGTATATGGTGAATGATAGGAGGTCCACTTTCATTCTTCTGCATATAGCAATGAAATTTTCCCAGCACCATTTATTGAAAAGGGTGTCCTTTCTCCACTGTATGTTTTTGTTGACTTGGTGAAAGATCAGTTGGCTGTAGCTATGTGGATTTATTTCTGTGTTCTCTATTCCATTCTATTCATCTATGTGTCTATCTTTATAACAGTACCATGCTGTTTTGGGTACTATAGCCTTGTAGTATAATTTGAGGTCAGGTAATGTGATGCTTCCAGTTTAGTTCTTTTAGCTTAGGGTTTTTCTGGCCATTAAGGCTCTTTTATGGCTACAAATGAATTTTAGAATTGTTTTTCTAATTCTGTGAAAAATGACATTGGTATTTTGATAGGGATTGCATTGAATTTAGAGATTACTTGGGCAGTGTGGTCATTTTTAACAATATTAATTCTTTCAATCCATGAGCATGGGATGTTTTTCTATTTGTATTATCTATATAATTTCTTTCATTCATATTTTTTTTTATTTTTTTTAGAGATCTTTCATCTCCTTGGCTAAATGTGTCCCTAGGTTTTTGTGGGTTTTTTTTTTTTGTAGCTATCGTAAATGGGATTGCCCTCTTGATTTGGCTCTCAGCTTGATTATTATTGGTATACAGAAATGCTACTGATTTTCATATGTTGATTTTGTATTCTGAAACTTCGCTGAATTTATGTATCAAATCTAAGAGTTTTTGAAGGTTTCTGTAGGGTTTTCTGGGCATAAGATCATATCATCACTGAATAGAGATAATTTGACTTTATCTTTTCCAATTTGCATGATTTCATTGGCTAGGACTTCCAGTAGTATGTTGAATAGGAGTGGTGACAAACAGTACAGAGAGTTTCCATATACCTTACACCATGTTTCTCCTATTGTTGACAGCTTACATTACTACGTTACATCTGTCACAATTAATGAACCAATATTAACACATTATTATTAGCCAAATTCCATACTTTATTTGGATATGCTTAGATTGTACCTAATGAATAGAAAATTTCTGTTCCAGGATCCCATCCAGGATATCACATTATATTTAGTTATCATGTTTTCTTAGGCTCCTCTAGACCGTGACAGTTTGTCAATCTTTCCTTGTTTTTTGGCTTTTGACCTTGACAATTTTGACTATTACTGGTAATGTATTTTGAAGAATGCCCCTCATGTCGGGTTTTTCTAAGTTTGCTTCCCATAGTTAGACTGTGGTTGTACATTTTGTGAAGGAAAACTACAAAGGCAAAGGGTTCTTCTCATTACATCATATCAAAGGAACATTCTATCAATGTGACATCATGAGGATTTTGACCTTGAATGCCTAAAATGTTTGTCAGATTTCTCTTGTGTAAATTTGCTCTTCCAGACCTCCCCACCCACATCCATATTGTACTCTTTGGAAGGAAGTCACTTAAGGTGTGAGTTGTTCTCCACTTCCTCAAGGGAGTTGTATTTACATAAACTGTATGTAATTCTTCAGTATAAGATATTTGTCTCTTATTTATTTACTTGATCATTTATTTATATCACAATGAAATTGTGGGTATTTTTTATTTTGGGTTATAATCCAATACTAGATTATTTATTTTGTTGCTCAAATTGTCCCAGATTTGCCCATTGGGATCTTTTCAAGTTGGCTCCTGTGTCATTTTGATAGACCCATATCATTTTGTCTTCAGAGTGCTTCCTTACTTTCTGTCCCTTTAAGGTCTCTAAGTTATTCTGGTATTTTTCCTGAATCAGCCTTATAATCAGCCATTTCTCCATGGAGCCCTGGTTCCTTTTATTGGAGAATGGCAAGAGAAATCAAGATGTAGATGCTGGGTGTGCTACTTTATCCTGGGGTGTCATTACTTCTAGGCCCTCTCAGAGATCAGAGCCAGAAAAATATGTGTATATACTAATCTGTGTATACACACATATCTATAGTTACACACTTATGTTTATATATAATGATACCATGTAATATATATTAGTTCATATTTATTAGTGTGTATATATATTAAGATGTGTGACAGTTTATTTAGTTTTTCAAAATTCTTTTAGGACAATGCAAAAAATGTATGAAGACCACTAGGAAGAAGACGATCATATCCTTTGACTAAACAATTGCATTCTGACACATTGCTTTGTGCACAAGGAGCCATGCACTAGGTCATGACATCCATCAGAGCACTGTTTGAGATAGCAAAAATTAGAAGCCCCAGGTCATAAAAAAAAAAAATTAAAAAAAAAAGAGATAGCAAAAATTAGAAAGAAATACTTACCAAAAGAGTAATAAATAAAGGCACAATTGCAGACCACAAAATAACATATAGTGGTAAAACTAGATGATATAGACCACTTTTAGTCTAAGTGTGTTCTGTGGATCAGTATCAATTGTCAAATTATTTGTTACTAGTCTATGTTAAGAAAAGAACTAAAATTGAGTGGAAACATGCAGAAACTTTCATACCAACTTGGAATAATTTTTATCTGTTAAATGTAGTAATAAAAGTGTGACTTGTGCTTTAGTGTATCTTTGTTTTGTTACGTTTCTAATAAGTCATATTTATTATATTTTAATATAACTTTGGTTTATGATAGATTAAAATTATAAAAATAAAACCTTTTCTAAAGTTGGAGAAGTAATGATATTTAGATGAATAGGCATGGATAAATCTCAAAAATATAATATTGAGTGAACAGAGAAAATTTGAAAATTATATGTACAGGGTGTTATAAATAATTTTATAGGTAAACATATATAGTAAAATATGTATTTATATAGTCAATGAAATAATAAAATATGTGCAGCATATACAGTAAAAGCATAAGTCTGTAATGATGAGCCATGCATGAGAATGAGATGCACCAACCTCTGAGTAGCAGCACCCACTGAGAAAGGGAGGGAATGAAAGAAAACAGACTCATGGAGGGGTAGGGGCTTTAACTGTATCTACAATGTTTTGCTTCTTTTTAAAAGGATATCTAAAACAAACATGGCACAACGTCAATTTCTTTTTACAGCTTGCTTGGGGGTATGTCAGTATTTGTTATTATATTATTGTCTATCTTCTTTTACATTTGAAATATTTCATAATAAAATACATAAAAATAAACCAAAGTTTTTTCCAAATACGATACAAACTATTGGAAATTTCCCATAAGAAAAAAAAAAAAAAAGAGGGAAGGAGATCTAAGAGTAGATCAAAGCTTTTTAAAATTACCTGACACATTTTAACAGATCAGGTGTCTTTTAAAAGTCATTTATTGAACATCGACTATGTATGTATAACTAAGCCAGGTACCAGGAATAGGGAAAACTATTCATTGAGGATATAGAAAGACTGGAAGAAGCCTGAGACTAAACCAAGAGCCTATTAGTCCAGATGGCTTGATGTGTACCCCAAAACACAACTGTATCCCTGTCACAGACTGGATTTTACCTTGAAAGAGACAAGATTTCTATTTTTATTACTTCATTTTCCCTTATTATCATTATTCCACCTTATAATGGTCTTACCAGTATCACCTGGTGAACTGAGGTTTGAACAAGACAGAAAGTTTCTAACAACATATGCTGAGCAGATGCTTCCACTCCCACTTTTTCTTTTTTCTTTTCTTTTTTTCTTAAATTCAGAAGTTGGACAAGCGTGATCTTTATGCTCTTGCTTAACTCTGTAGGCCAGCTGCTTCCACAGCAGCCCCAGAATAAGTGGATTTCCTTTGTGTCTGAAATCATCCAACACCAGATGTCAGCTTGGAATTTTCTGTCACTCAAGAGTGCTGGGCAGCCATATTACCCAGTGCTGGGAGTGATCCTTCAGAAAGAGTGATTTCCCATCCTGTTTCATTAAATTGAATGTGAAGCAAAAGGGAAGTTGACCTCCTTGAGAGGATGCTTTATTTGACCTATGAGAAGTTTGCTGTTATAAAATGGAAATGCAATCACTGGAGAGATGTAAAAGACAAAGCTAAGCTGGCAGCTTGTAAATCATTTAACAGTGTACATGTGATTTAATAGAAATAGGGTCAAGCTTTCTAAAGAAAATGATTCCATGCTGATTACATGATACCAAAAAGTAGAGACGCTTCTGTATGTCACTGAACAATGAGGACATAAGAATATCAATAAATATTCTTCATTATGACTCTGACCCTCTGGGCTCTGGTCACTTTAGATATTCTTCAATGGAAGCTTGAGCAATTAAGATGGCTGATTTCCCAGGGAGAGAGCTTTGTGTTAGCTAAGCATGACTGAGCACAAAAGCTTAGAAGACTCCTAAAATAGCAAACCCTGTTGAAGGGGCAGACTTGTCTTAATTCACAGCCTCAATTAAAATTGACTGTTTATCAGAACCAGATATTCAATTGTTAAATTAGTCTTAAAAAAATTAAGGTTTTTCTTGAGATGTTTGCATGCATTTAGAAACTTCCCTGCAGAATTTTGCAGGGGTCATTTAGAGTGGTTTTTCAGATCTAAAGAAAAAAATCAGAACTATTTGACCAAGAAAAGGAAAATGAAATCTGCTGCAGGTAAAAGTGCTTAGTTATATGTGAAATTCTCTCTTTTCTCCTCGGTTGTGTTTAAGCAATAAAAACTGAAGCAAAAACCCAGCCTGACAGATACATTGAGATCAAGGGTTTCTAAGATGAATTTGTAGCACCACAGGATGTCTCCAACAAACCTAAAGCTTTCCTAATTAATTTTTCCACTGCTTACATGTTTATGTTAAAATGGAAATGCATGAGGGAGGGGGTTAGGCAATTGCAACTTCACGTGCACATCTTATCCACTCATCCTTTCGGTGGACCCTCCATAGCTGTTGAGAGCAACAATACTGCAGCAGGGGAACTCGGCTTCTGCTACTTGGTAGCTACAAAATCACTCAAATACTCTACCTCCATTTCCTCATCAATAAAATGGGAAATAACATAATACCTACCTCACTCTTCTGATGAGTAAAAGCTTTTACATGTGTCAAGCACATACTGCCTCTTATAAGCAACATATAAATGTTAGCAACTCTAGTATTTAATTGGGATCTGTGGAAAGCAATATGGAGATACTTTAAACAGATACAAGTAGACCTACCATTTGATCCAGCAATCCCATTATTGGGCATCTATCCAAAAGAACAAAAGACATTCTATAACAAAGACATCTGCACCCGAATGTTTATAGCAGCACAATTCACAACTGCAAAGATGTGGAAACAACCCAAGTGCCCATCAATACATGAGTGGATTAATAAAATGTGGTATATGCACACTATAGAGTACTACTCAGCTATAAGAAACAATGGGGATATAGCACCTCTTATATTTTTCTAGATAGAGCTGGAACCCATTCTACTAAGTGATGTATCCCAAGAATGGAAAAATAAGCACCGCATGTACTCACCATCAAATTGGTTTCACTGATTATCACCTAGGAGTACATTTAGGAATAACATTAATCAGGTGTTGGGCAGATATGGAAGAGGGGAGGGGATGGGTGTATACATATATAATGAGTGCGATGCTCACCGTCTGGGGAATGGACACGCTTGAAGCTCTGACCTGGGGGGGGGGGGGTGGCAAGGGCAATATACGTAACCTAAACTTTTGTACCCACCTAATATGCTGAAATAAAAAAAAATTTAATTGGGTCATTGTTTAATTGGGTCATCTTTTATAACAGTGGTGTCACTTAGAGAAATGCACACAATTATTGGACTTAAAATTTTGTAAATATTTATACACATTTCTATATGGAAATATAGATATGCATATTTTAGTACAGAAGGGAAATATTACAAAATATTAAGTGATTATCTATGGGTATAGTAAATATATTTTCTTTTTGATATCTTTATTTTTCAATTTTTTTAATAGTTTTCTATTTTCTGAATTGTTATTATTATAAAATAATAAGAAAATAGAGTTTCATAAAGAAATAAAAGATAGTAAGTTAAAATTCTAGCATTTGGTAACTTGTCCCCCAGGACATCTTAATTCCATGTCTCTTTCATAGCCTAGATGCTGATCTCTCTTTGCTATTCCCTAATTGAAGGACAAATTTCAATTTGTATAACTAAATTTGATTCTACTAAGAGGCAATTTCCAGCTACTTCTAAGACTGAATGTTCACAACAGCTTCAGGAGTGAATTTCGCATTTAGTATAACTGTTTTGGTTCTTCTTTCATCTGTGTTAGTTAACAATACCTGAAAATATAATTACAAATACCAGCAATTAGTCTTACAGCATCCCACCCTAGAGTCTGGTACACAAGCAGAGTATTCACCTATTCATTCCATCTCCAAATGAGCTGAAGTACCTGGCTACTAGGTGATTTAAGTAAGAAGATCTGAAATTTGTTTTATCTTCAGAACCACACAGAGATCTTTTTAAAAACATGATTTCCTGGGATACTTTTCAATCCTGTTGAATCAGAAACTCTTAAGAAGGAAGTGAGGGAGACAGACCTGGATTTTGGAATACCACCTAAGTCATGCTGGTAATTAGGCATTTTTGTAAACAGTTAATTGTTAATTGGACAGTTTGGGAGCAGGAACCATTAGGAGAAAGTATCAGTCTGAGATTTAATAATGCTATATAGTTCTACTTTATATCATGTATATTATGTACTATAACATACATATACTACATCTATAAATGTTCTAAATATTTGATGTGTTTATGGATCTGCATTATCAGTTCTCCCTCACCTGGAGAAACCCAGAATGTTCGCAATTGCTAGTAAGCAAAATAATAATCAGCATTCAATATGTTTAAGTTCATTCATTTAGTCCAACATTTATACAAGTCCTTTGAAATTTCCCTTAGACTATTACTTTGTTTTAAGCCTATTGGTTTCCCATAACAGAAGCGCAAAGAGATTTTCTGGCAGGACACTCTGTATCTCTGCTTCCTTGCACTTGGGCCAATTCTGAAATCAAAAGGTGACTGGAAAATGATGTGGGTAAGTAGAAAGTGACTCTCTAGCAAGTCATCAGACTTCAGGTTGGTGCGAACATCAAAGGAGTGTTCAATTATTTATACGTCAATTGTCTGGCTATCTTTCTAGTCCAACTATAACATCAAGGTGTTATAAAAGTACACTTAGATCCAACTTTGCTGACTTTAGGTGCTTCAATTGTGGCTAAAAATGATTCCTTTCAAGCAAGTCACAGACGTTATTCTAACTGGGGGTAATATAATAGAAATTCCCAAATATTTTGCAAATCCTTTTTCAAAATAAGTCATCTGGTTTTCCCGCTTAAGTTATGTAAATTTCATGTGGCTTAGGGAATAAATATAAAATTAAAATAAAAACAATATTTCTTTCCACCGTGGAAGAAAAGATGTGATGGGAATAGACTGTGCTGGCTCCCTACACTCCATTTTTACCATAAGAAGGATTCAACCAGGAAGGTGACCTGCTGGATTTCATCTCTCCAACACTGGAACTTGAGCAGTATCAATCCTAAGTGATTCAAGTGAGGGGTATTTTTATCAAATCCCCATATTAAAAAATTTATGTTCATTAAACTCAAGAGAAGATTTCTTGAAGGATTTTATCATC
Source organism: Eulemur rufifrons (assembly GCF_041146395.1). Lineage (NCBI taxonomy): Eukaryota > Metazoa > Chordata > Mammalia > Primates > Lemuridae > Eulemur > Eulemur rufifrons. The sequence goes on along the minus strand of NC_090997.1, from coordinate 65,269,022 downwards.
TACCAAAATGAAGTCCAGGGTGATATCACTGTTTTACAGGTTTAGACTGCTCTTTAACTAAGCTAAAATATTGCCAAGATTTAAATTCTAACATCCAATTTTTCAAGTAACCTGTCAGTACACACTCCAATGTCACATTCTCAAAGTTAAAATGCCAAAATTTTAAATGGTGATCTATAGTGCTCAGGTATGCCAGTTTTGATTGTGGCATCTTAAAAATGTTTTGAAGATAAAAGTTCAGTTTTTAATTACAAGATAATTTATGTCACAAAGGCCTTATCCATAGGATGATCCAGATATGGAGAGATTCCAGGTCAATACGTGAAACAACCCAAGTCTGAATCCAAAGGTATTCTGAGTTAAAAGGGCACTGCTTTGCTGAATCTTACTTGAGAAAGCTCTAGAGTCAGAGGATCTTGGGAGAAAGCAGTAGAGTGGATTGCAACTCTTTTCCAAATCACTTTAACTGAGGACTGAGTAACCATACAGTCTGGGAAAGACCACAAAGGGGACCCGAATAGCTTCAAGGCAAAGGAAGAAAGGAGCAGATCAAAGGAAGTAATCTGTTCCTTCCCTTAATAAAAAGCTGTTACTTTTCAAAGTTACCCCAAACCAATGGCCACTTGTGTTCCAATTTATTTAGTATTCTTTTTAATTTCCATGTATTCAAAGAGTCCTTTCCTTCTCAGGGAAATTCAGAAAAAAAAATTATATTTAATTAACCAGCCAAATGAATGAAAATTTCATTTGAAGTAAAATATTATTGAAATATTTGGCTTAGCCCATAATGCAATGCTCAAAGTGCCTTCAGATTTTTATTCCTAAGTGAGTTTTCATATTCAATTACATTCTCTGGCATCAAAGCTACTTAAGAAACATTCTAGACCAAAGATATTTCAGTTACCTTTAAGCCCTCTGAGGAATGCCCCTCCAAAAAGATCAGGTCATTCATTCTTGAAACTCATAAAAGTCAATGCAAACCTACCCTGAAGGTTCATTTATCACACAGAGGTTGAGTGAACCTATGATTGGAAATAGAATGAATAGTAATAACTTCTGAATATGTTCCATATTTTTGCACGCTCTGTTGTCTCCAGTATCAGCTTTCCTTTGCTACTCCAGAGCTGGAATTTATTAAGGTATATTAAGGATAAGACTAAGATTCATATTTCAAATACTTTTGCCAGTCTCCCATGCAATAGCAAAAAAATAAGTATTCATTGATATTGATAATTCCCACCACTGCTGACAAGTTTCACTGGTTTTTCTTCCTTCTTTTTCCCAGCTGAGAAAATATTTGCTGTTGAACATCTGGCTAAGGAATGTTGAAAGTCCAAAAAGGTCTTATGTATCATCTGAGTAGACTTGCTGAGGAAAAGTAATATGGAGTAATTAAGCATTTTCAGAGAAAATCCTCTGTAACATTTAATCAAAGTCAGAATATTCTAAAAATGGACTTTGATCAGTATTATGAGTTTATTGTTGTGTGGACATTGAAATGTGCCATCATAGGAGGTTCAACTTAAAGCCATAGAATCTACTGACAGATCTAGACAGTGAATGTGCGAGGCTGGTACTGACCATAGTACCATCTACCCACACCTGTGCCTGGTGGGGAACAAATAGGTAAAGCTCTCAGACTTGGAATAAGAATGGTCTTCCCTACCTATGTCAGTGCTTCACTTGAGGATGAGGAAGAACAGACATAAATTTTCTCTTACTGAATCATCCAGGCAAGCACTTGGCCATCCAGGGTCAAGTTCAATTTTTGTGCTGAAAATATGTGTGTGGGTGGAAGGAGTGGTTGTGAGTACAATTCAGCCTTGGGAGATCTAGCACCAAATTAAAGAGTGAATTTGTATGTGTTTATGCACACATGTACAAATGAGTTTCCAGAAATTAGTGTCCCTGGAGTTACCCTGAAAAATCTACTGCCAGCTGTACATGAACACAGGCTGAAGAGACACTTATCCACTGTCGTGGACACTCACATCCACGACAAAAACCACCAATAGACCATGTAGATTTACATCTACTTCTATTTCCCTGGAAAGCTTTTGTATTAATTATATGTGTTTCAGAAACAAATAGCAAAAATGCTACTCATTTTGCACATCTGAACACAAGTGAGCACCTCATGCAGTATAATGCTACAAAGGTGGGGAACATAACCTATTCATCTTGGGCTCCCCAAAGCCTGGAAATAAAATATTTACTGTCTGGAATAAATGTGTCCACCTAATATAATGAATTTTAAATCTGAAAAAGGCCAGAGAGATAATCTAGTCCAAACTTCTCATCTGGCAGAGTAAAAAATTGTGATAGGAAGTGGAATACTTTTCTAAAATTACACAACTAATAAATAGCAGATTCAGCACCCCTACCTCTTTCTACTACACTGTATAGATTCCTTTATGATCACTGTTATAGTATTTCTTGCCCTGATGGTTAGGGAGTGGTTTATTTTAGGTTTTGTATTAATTTCTGAAATTGTTAAATTTTTTGGCAATGCATTCTGGGAGACATTTATTTTTTTAAATCCTGAAATGCTGATAGGGAGATTATGAAATGTATGTTAGAAAACTATTGCCATAAAAGGAGGTCGGTACTGGTGTGATGCAATATGAATAGCTCAGACTTGAAAGTAATGATCACAGACAGTGTCATCAGACTAAGCTCGTATGTATCTTCTCCATTTCTTTCCCCCTTTCTTGTTTTCTTTCTTCTTTTCTTTCTTTTTTTTCTTGGTAATAGTTTGACAAATACAGTCATTACCATGACTAAGGAAAATAATTCTTCCAGCCTGATACCCATTATATTAGAAATAGCAATTTTAACACCTTCTCTTGAAACATGATCATTTCTATCAGAATGGTGATAATTTTCCCATTTAGTTACTGGTAAATTGTTTTTGTTTTGGCTAGGTGATTTTTTTGTCTTATTTTATAAAGGCAGAAAATAAAAGTTCTCCTTAGCAGTTTGTGTTTGAGTTGTGAGCTCTTCTGAGGTGTGTAAGCTCCAGCCTTAGAAATCCAATTTTCATTGCTGTTTCCCTAAGGATCCTAGAGGTTTACATACAAGCAGCAGAGTGGCAGCAGGCTGAACCATTTCCTGTGTTAGTGATAGCTTTAACTCCCAGGTCCAATTTTCCCTGGTGAATCCTGTCTGAAACCCAGCATTCCCACAGTGTTCACATTATCTCTTTCAAAATGGACAAAAAATGGGCCATTATTAACAGAACCAAAGAACTGAGAACAATATTAGCCTCAGTCATATAACAAAACCAAAAACAAATAAACAAACAGAGGCCCAGGCCTGTTGGGAAGAGAGTTGCGAACACTCCAAGAGATGACTGGCTGCTATTCCCCAGTGTCTCCTATTATTCAGAAACCTCCCTGGACATTAGTTTGACAAATTATTCCTCTCACTAGACTTATTCATTATCAACCTTTCTGAGAAGAGTTTTAGCAAAGAAAGCTTTGTCTGCAAGTGACATGTTGAAGGCATCTGTTTAACAGATTCATTTCTTTAAGAGTCTGTGAAGGTTGCTTTCATTGGAAAAGAGTATGGGGTGTGCCGGGCTCTTTATTCTCCCGGAGTTCACACCCCATTTATCATCGTCAATCTTTCTGTTGCATCTCTGACATGTCCTTTCCCTACCCTCTGAAGCCCCCATCTCTGCTGCGAGAGGGATGGCTCAGCCTGTATTGCATCCTATTCTGCAGAACACATACTTGCCGCTTGGATATTTCATGGATGAATTTTTCTTTTATTTTGGGGAAATCTATTCTCCAAAGATCATAAACAAAAGTCAGTGCTTTTTAATCAATAAATTTTGTTGCCATATTCGAGTATTCTCCTCAGCATAATGATTAAGATTTATTTTTCATCCTACAAACATCAAGCACGTTTCTTCAAGAAGGCATTGCCACAAATACCAGAAAAATAAAAGGACTGCTCTATTTTCAGCCTTGATCACTCCAATCCATTATTCACACTGCAGCTAGAGTCATCTTTCAAAAATGTAAGTCTGAGCACATCACAACTCCTGAATAAGTTACCACTTCTCTTAGAATAAGCCTTAATTCCTTAGCATGATGTTCAACACCCTTTATGATCTGGCTTCTGCCTCCCTCAAGACCAGCTTTATCTTTCAATGTACCACTCACCTCCCTGGCAACCTGTACACCAACCATCCAAAGTGCCCTCGTTTCATCTACTGGATGCCTTATATAATCTCTCTCTCATCTCCAGTTCTTTGTACCTGCAGTCCCCTTTGCTTGCAACATTCTTTCCTTTTGCCTCTTCTTTTGAGTGACTACTATTTTTTATATCTCGTCTTAGTTACCAATGTGGTGGGGAGGACCCCTGGTCCTCCACAGCTGGGCTAACTGCTCATAGTCCCAATACTCCCCCATCACAGCTTCAAGCAATTCAATTGCAATGGCCTATTTTCTTCTTTTTTTCCTTCTCAGTAGCCAGTAAGTAAACTTCTTCAGGGTAAGAAGTGAATTACATAGATCATTATAGTCCCAGCATCTAGTACAAAAATGGCAAAATGTAACAATTTGTTAAATGGGGAGTCTACCACTGTGAAATGAGAGCTTTACTTAACACCCTGCTGGTGGTAGTGGTGATTACAGCCCTTATTCCTAAGATGCTTGCAGTTTAGGTAAAGTAATGATTATTTACCATAAAAAATCATTAATAAAAGAAATAAAATACACAAGTATTGGATATAAACACACTATTAGTAGAAAAATAATTACCATAGTAGTTGGTAGGGCAAATACCTCACAAACTGCGTATCAAGGAGGGATAGGAAGGGAGATTGAGCCTAAACTGCAAAAGATTGGACAACTTTAATAAAAATAGACAAAGAATTGAAGGATCAAAGGAAGGAAAGGTCCAGACGGAAAAGCATACATGTAAAGCATGCACACTATTCAATAAACCATCATCAGCTCATTAAATCTTGAAAGGAGGAAAGGAAGAGTTGTGTGCCAAATTCTTTCATTCCAGCAACATACAGGGAGCATTTACTATGTGCCAGGCACTGTTCTCAGCCCTTGGGCTATGTCAGTGAACACTGCCCTCAAGGAGTTTATCCTCCAGTGGGGGTATAAACACAACAAATAATTATATACTGGCCCACGATCCCTCATCTGCAAAATCAAAGTCTGAGAAGATCTAAAGATTGGAATTTTGCCTCAATTTGTCAGTAAAAGTGACCTAAATTTAACTGACAAGCAGCTATGTATGATCTTTATTCTAGTTAATGTACATATTTCTGTGTTTTGCTTCAGAAATAATGTGTTTGAATACAAGATTCGCCAAAATGTAATAAATGGTGTATGCATGGAATTCTCTGCTAAAATATGAAAAAGGCTAAATTCTGAAGTGCATCTGGTCCCAGGGGTTTTGGATGGGAATTATTGATCAAAATATTGTTAGGAACAGGGCCATGGGGAAAAGAAAGAGGAGCAGGTTAGGGAAATCTGGAGGAAACGAAAGCAGGCAGGGGAGCAGGTGCAGCATTGCATAGGGTGGGCAGGATAGGCCTCCCTGGGAAAGTGAGATTTAAGCACTTTCACTTACAGAGGTAGGGAAGTCAGCCAAGCAGATATCCAGGGCAAGAGTGTTTCAGGCAACAGAAACAGGAGGACAAAGGCCCTGGAAGCAGCAGAGACATAAACAAGAAGAGTGGGAAAGGTCATCAGAGGAGTAATAGGTGGTCAAACCAGACAGACCTCTAGGCCACTTCAGGATTTTGAGTAGAGGAGTGGCATTAACTGACTTCTATTTTAAAGGCATCATTCCACCTGCTGTGTTGAAAATAAACTATAGGAAAATAAGGTAGAATCATGAAGACCTATCAGGAGGACTTTAGAATAATCCATATGAGATGAGATGGCTCAGACCAGGATGATGGTAATGGAAACTGTGAAAAGTAGTCAGATTCTGAATAGCTTTGAAGATAGAATCAATAGCATTTTTTAACAAATTGGATGTGGGTATGAAAGAGAAGAGTCACTGGTGGCTCCCAGATTTGGGGCCCTAACTGTCAGAAGGGGGGAAACACCACCATCTGAAATGGGAGAGAATAGTCAGAAGTGGTTTTGCTTACATTAATTTTGAGACATTTATTGGACTTTCAAGAAGTGAGGTGGAGTAGGCAGTTGAACAATCAAGTCTGGAATACAGAAGAGAAATCCAGCCTCGACTTAAATTTGAGAATTATTAGCATAGTGTTGCTATTTAAAGTCATGTGACTACATTATAACTAGAAAACAGATATGATAGAGTAGAGAAGGCAACCAAGGATTGAATGCTAAGAAAGGCAGAAGATAAATACAGGACAAAAAAAAAATACTAAGGAAAGCACAAGTGTGTATCTGCAGAATTAAGAATTCCCCCTTACTACCAGCCCTATCAAATAGTATAGAACTCAGGAGAGTAGAGTAGATAGAACTCTATAAATCCAGTAATCCCTAGATATGGATTGAGAGATATAAATAAAACACCTTAGAAAGTGAATATACATTTCCTGGTCCTTAAGGTATTGGCTGGAAATTAAAACAAGAATTTACTAGAGTAATGCAGCTTTCCAATGCCTAATGTATTCCTGGCAGGATTCAAATCAACATTAAAAGCGTGCCATTCAGAACTAATTTTTATTCCCACAGAGCTGGAAGAAATGTAATAAATGCTTTTCGTTACTATTATAATAAGCATCAATTATGGTAACAATGGTGTTTGCTGTTGTGGTTAGAACTATAGACAGCCTGTAAAAGGTGCCAGGCAGTGTTCTAAGTGCTTTATGCTTGTTAACTCATTAACTCTCACAGCAGCTCTGAAGTAAAGAACATTGCTAACCAAGAGGTACTATTGCCCAAGATCACACCACTGTGAATGATAGAGGCTTGGATTTGAGCTCCAGCATTTTAACTCCAGAGTCCACTCACTTTACCATCATGCTAGACTTCTTAGAATAAACTTTTGTTATTTGGTATCAGGTTGCTATAACAAAGTCTAAAAGTGAATCTATTTCTCTAGGGTGTTACAATGTTAAGTCAAACAACTAACATTACCTGGGATTGGCATCAGAGAACACAGACTCACATTTGTGCTCTTCTCCTCTCTAGCCATGTGCCCCTGAGCAAACAACTTAACCTTGAACCTAATTTCTCCTATGCAAACCAGGATGACAATGGTACCTACCTCAACCTAGTTTTCAGGGATTAGGACAAGTGTACATGGAAATAGTACTCTGTAAGTTATAAAGCACCAGATCTAAGTTATCTTCTAGTACCTGACATATAGGAGCAAACTTTCTGGGGAGAAAATGTTTTTTGTTACAATAACACTGGCCCTACACTACAAAGTGACAAGGAGCATGCCCAGTCCTAGAGTGAGGAAGACTCACCTTGTTATAGTCTTCCCCAGAGGGCAGATCTTAGTCTGCCTGCTTATGCCTCTTCCCTCTCCTCTTTACTTCTTTCACAATATACTCTCATTATTTATATGACTCTGACCTGAAATTGCAGCAAGGGCCAATTACCCCCATATGCCCACTTTCCCCTTCATCCTGATAGAGACTCAGAAGATGGCCTCAATGACAAGTCTCTGAGCTGGAATCTGTGGAAGCCTGTAGTATTAAGCTACTTGCCTGGATTATGTGTCTTAAAGTTTTCCAAAGCAACAAGAGCACAATTATTTTTGAGAAAGTGGAAGAGTGACAAAGAGCTTCTTGACATATTACTAGTCTTTATAGGGCAATTTTATGCATCAAAGAATTTCCTCTTCCTTAATAATTCCATCTAAAGACAATTCCCTATTTGTGCTGGTTACAAGGTCGTTGGGGAGGCTGTATGCCTTCACTTCAAGGTAGGAGCTGGAAGCGATAATTTTCTCCCATTGAGGTCTGGGCTATTTAATAAGGAGTCTTAAGAAGTTACTCTGTTGGGTTAAAAGCTGTGAACTGACTTAGACAGATAGCCAATGAGTAAACTCTCTCTACTTGGACAATAGTTAATTTGTTTTTTACAAGAATAACAGGGGATGAAATCTGCTGAGATAAATGTACAAAGCAACCAAAAATACTTAACTGTTGTATTTATCAACCCTGAAACCTGTGTAAATAGTGTCCTTTACTCCCAATCTTACAACAGGACCCTGAATTCTGCATTATTTTTCTGTATGGAATCCCATTATGGAAATTCTCAGATGAAGAAATGAAGGATAAAAGATCATGACTACTGAAGCCACCAATGGCTTTTGGTATTTTCTAAAGCTGTAGGACACATGTGGTGAAATCACTACCTTTGCCATGAGCATCTGTTTCGGGTCTTATTGATACTACTGGTATGCATTTCTGAAAAACAATCAATCCATAGGAATAAGAGAAATAACACAGAAAAGAAACATCTTTTTCTCTCTAAAATTTGTTGGAAAAAAATAAAAAAGTAGAAGTAGAGTTCTGCTTTCTGCTGATGGTTCTTTGAAGCAGACTAATATGTTGAAGAGCTCTTTCCTTAGAAAAGCTTCTAAATATTGTGTTTGAGAAAAACAAATGATCCAATTATCCCAACCAAAGCTTTAAGACACCATCTGGCTCAGTTGGTGGTAAGACATTAAAGAATCCTACAAAAACTGCATGTGATAAAATGCAATCCTACCAAGAAGAAAGTGGGCTGTTAAAAACTTACAAGCCCCTTTCTGTATTGATGAAAATCAAAGGAAACAAATCACAAATAATCTTTAAAAAGGTCCTCAGAGATACATCTGCCAACCTCTCCACTAGCCACCAAATACGTCCTTCCTCAAATACAAACTCAGAGTGTGCTTTTAATTATCCAACAACAAGCAGAACACACTCAAGTGTTTATCCAATGGTATATCAGTAAGAGCAAAGGACTGATTTTAGTAAAATAATTGGCATTTTTAGGCCCTTCTTTGTTTAAATGTCATATACAGACTTGGACCTCTAAAAGACTGAAAATAGTCTCCAGTTCCCTACCCACACCTTCCATTCCACTTTCCATTGATCAATTTGCAAACAAGTATATGGTGGTCTACTTACCTGCCAAAAGAGAATCAAAAGTCTGTGACATTCTGCTCTTAATTTTTTACTTTTTAAAGCAGCTTTATTGAGATATAGTTGACATACAATCAACTTCACATAAAGTGTACAATTTGATATGTTTTCAAATACATATACACTAATAAACTCATCACCAGGGTCAAGATAATGAAAATTCTCATCACCCCAAAAAGTTACCTCATACTTCTTTTCTATTCCTTCCTTCCTCCTTACTCTGCCCATCTCTAGCCTCAGGCAACCAATGATCTGTTTCCTATCACTACAGATTTGTTTGCAATTTCTAGAATTTTATATAAGTAAAATCATAGTGCATATATTTCTGGTCTGGCTTCTTTCACATGGTATAATTATTTTGAATTTATTCACATTGCATAGATCATTACTTTTTATTGCTGAGTAGTATTCTATTATATGGATACATAACAATTTGTTTATCCATTCACCTATTTCTAGACACTTAGTTTCTTTCCAGTTTTTGACTATTTGAAATAAAACTGCTGTAAATATTTGTGTACAAGTCATTGTACGGACATATGCTTTTATTTCATTGGATAAATACCTAGAAGTGGAATGGCTGAGTCATATGATAAGCATACAATTAGATTTTTTAAAAAATGTCAAGCTATCCACCAAAGTGATTGTACCATTTTATATTCCCACAAGTAGTGTATGAGAGTTCCAGTTGCTCCACATTCTCACCAACACTTGCTCGATATTTTTAATTGTAGCCATTCAAATAAGTGTGTTCTGGTGTCTCATTATGGAGAAATGTGAATATCATACTCCACCACACCTACCTTTTTTAAATCTTTGAAAAACTTGTATTCTGATAATGTAAAATCTGGACAAAGAATATTGGACTTTAGAAAATGCCTATACAAATTTTGTTGTTTCTTCCCTAATACATTAAACAATCCAGTAATAAGGAGAGGAAAAAAACTTTAAAAGCAGAGTTGCTGTAGTTTGTCTGCAGTTACGTGATTTAAAATACCCCTGTTCTATTGAGATATGAACTCAAACTTTGGTAAAGTTAGAAAAATTAGCCAATCATTCCAAAAAATACAAAAACAACCCAACTAAATCTGAAGTTATATCTTTTTTGGTAAACATATAGTAACTATTAAAAAATGTATTTAGAAAAAGTGTTCATTTAAAAAAAAAATCTCCTCTAGTAATTGAGTTGGGAAACACCATCCATGCAGACTTTGGACATAAGTGTAGCTCCCACGAGTACCTAGTGTCTTCAGGGGACTTGGTCCCTCTGCTGCGGACCTCCTGCGAGCTTCTCACTTCTCACATCACATTCATCCCTGCCTTTTAGCTGCTGCTCCCTTCACCCCACCGTTTGTTATATCTCTCACAGGGAAAATGGTATTCTTATTGTCTTTTTTAATTTATTTTCAGCACATTTCCATATCAGCACACATAGATCCACCCCACCTTTTTAAGAGCTGTGTAATATTTCATTCTACAAAGGTCCTTTAATGGATTTAAACCACCCCCTATTGATGGGTATTTCAATAGTTTCCATATTTTTCTATTACACAAATCTTATTCATGCCTTTTTACGTACATGTAAATTCCCATTAGGAAAAAACTGCACATTTATTTTGGTGCTTTCCCAGTCTCTCATTCCATGTTTGTTTCCCACACATAATAAAGTACCAGTTAACTCCTCAGAATTGAAGGCTGACATGCCCCTTAGTGAGGAGAAAAAGCGCCAGCAAAAAGGAACTGTGTGCTCTACAATGTGCCCTGAATTCCTGCAGCCCTGGCGCTGTTTCCGGAGAGGCAGTGTGCATTGGTGAGAAAGGCTTTAAGACCTGGACTGAAAATTCAGGTCAGCCTCTAATTATCTCTGCCCCTTTTGGCAAGTTACTGTAATACTTTGAGCTTTGCCTTCCACATTGTCAAATGAGATAATGAGGGCAATATTCAAATAAAGCACATCCAGTTGCCCAGGTACAGAACAATCAAAAAAGATGTTAGCCTTAGTGTCAAGACGAGTACTGGAAGCACCCACTGAGCCAGGCATTTGCCCCTCTGTTACCAGATTTGAGAAAGTTGGGGGAATATCCCTGAAAAGTTCTTAGAAGACTAGATGGGAGGGCATACTTGGGGGACTCAGGGAAGCAGTTATTTCTAGCTGGTACAGAATAAAACTTTAACCATCACTCCAGTCTGACCCACATCCACCTGCAGAAGAACATCAGTCTGAAGGACTATGACTAAAATTTGACTGAAGCTTAATATTTACTTCTATCCCTATATGTTATAAAATCTACTTCTTTTATACTACTTTCATTAGTTGTTCTGTGTCCTAGACACAAAATTTTGGCTTGTCGTACCTCTAATAAAGGTGAAAAGTGTCTTTATGGAAAAAAAAGATGTTATCTTTCTGATGGAAATATCACTAGGAAGGGTCAATTTTTATAGAAACCCAAATCTATTACCCATACTAAAAAAAATCATATTTGAGCCATTATCTTCCTATATTTCTACCATCAGTATTACTAACCAACAATCATGTTTGGGCCTTATACTAAGGCTAATGAGAGAGAAAAAGAATAGCGCAAGTGTTTTAGGGTTTGAGCCTTTGGCTGAGAAAGAAACACTCTATGGCCTTGTGTGAGTGAGGAACAGTGGCTATGACTAGCAGGGTGGCCAATCCCAAGGTATGAAGAAGATCTTTGGATTTGGTTCAATTAAAACAAAGACCCATTTATCTCTGCAGCTCCCAGCACCAAGCCTGGCAGAGGGGCCACTCAAGAAAAGGTTTGTTGAACTCCAGTGAACCTGTGATTGAATCCCAGCAAAGCAAAGACGCTAATTGGAATGCCACCTCCTATTCCTGCTTTTTCTCTCTGTTATATAGAGGGGCCAAGAAAAACTGGAATGGGAAGCTGGCAGAGAAAAAGCAGTAGTGGGGAATTCAGTGATAAACTCACAAAACACAAACTAGAAAATCATCATACCGCTCTACAAGTGCTATATACATCATAATCTGTGAAGGTAAACATCCAGTTTAACTCACTGACTGCCACACTAGAAAAAAATTTTTTTTTCCTTGAGGCCATGGTGTTTTATTATGAAAATAGAATAAAAACTTTGAAAATAAAATGGTCCTTTCTAATTTAATGGTAAATTTGTTATTTTTTATTCTTTTACGTAGGTGAGTTATATGCAACTTGAGAAACAGTTCTAGTGGCTCCCAAGGTGAAGAGACATGTCAGTTACATGTACTTCAAGAGGCCCCAGGCTCAAAACTAGCATGAGTTAAATACAACTTAACATGTTAAAACCTACTAGTAGCAGGAAACCTGTGTTCACTTCTTTTACATTGTCTATGTCTTCAAAAAGTTAAATCAAGGGACACACTCCAGAACCCTACAGGTGACCCTGAGACTGTCAGGATGGGGTTGCTTCCTTTATCGTTATGGTTGTAGGGACAGAGTCAATAGCAAAGTTATCAGAATGGAAGGAAATGGGGTGGTTTTCTTCACCGAAATAGCTCTGGCAATGCTTTTATTACAATCATTTTATCATTGCAAGGTGTCTTGCCCTCATTTCCAGTAACTGGTAGACTGCTTCGAACATCTCTTGCTTCTTTAATTAGGCATGTTTCTTACTTCAGGGCTAATGTTGGCTCCCATTGTCTCAGCTAATAGGTTTTTAATATTTTAAATTCTCAGCTGGATTTGTTTTCCTTGGCTGTGTTCCATTAAAATTAATCTTTCCTTGTGATGTGTTTGCTGTTGCAGTGGAAGCTGAGGCAAGACCCAGGTCACCGCAGAAAGATGAGCCAGCCCCAGGACGTGGCCTCTGGCCAAAGGAATCCAGGTGTTTTGAATTAGAAGTGGGATGTACTAAGTTCCTGGCATGGGATTCCTGGGTCAAAATGAACTGTAGGCTAATGAAGTGAGAAATGACTGTGTCCAGCAAGGTTAACTGAGTAGTTTCTGTCTCCAAAATTGCTAAACTTGGCTACAGAGGCTCTCAGAGTTACACATCTAAATAACTTGCCGCTTTTCTAGCTCCTATGAAAGTGATTCTCCAGGCCTCTCTCTCTCAGCCCCTTTTCCTAGTTCTCATCTCACACAACCTAAAGGATGGGAATGCAATAGGAAGTTGGCTATTCTCTAGACATCTCAAAGTCCAGAGAGGGACAAAAGGTTTTCAGGCACTTTCAAGACACAAAATGTGAACTTAATTGGTCTTTAATTAAGACCGGACAGGAACACATTGAATATAAGCATAAACATTTTATCAACCATATTGTCATGCCCATTTCATAAGTAAAGGAACCAAAATCCAAGAGATTAAGTGATATCCCCAAAGATTATATATATAGCTAATTAGTGGCCAGTCTTAGAACATAGGTTTCCTTGCTGCAATATTCTCTCATATTCTTTCCCCTTCTACGACTTTTTAAAAACTCTTCCAATTTCTCTATTCTGTCATTCTGAAAAAAAATATATGAAAGTTGTAGATTTAAAAAATCATCCTAATTTCTTTGTGATAATTTTTATAAACACTTTTGTAAAAAGCTAAGACTACATATAGCATACAAATATATAAAAGATTGGCAATTGGCATGCCAATGATAAATATGATACATACCAAAGTATAGATGATAGAGTGCCTTCAGCTCAGATCATGTAATTTTGAAATTTATTAAAGGCCTACAATGTGACAGGCACTGTTCTAAGGGCTTACACTAATTCAGTCTTAACACAACCCTATGGAGAAGGTACTCATTTTACCCTGATTTTACATTACAAGGCTAGTAAGTAGTAGAGCTGGGATTTGAACCCAGGCAGGCCAATGCCCAAGTTTGCATATCAAGAGCTTTGTTTTATGCATGTTCTTAATATTTAGTAACTTAAAATCAGTATCAATATCCTTTGCCCACAGAAACAGTTTCTTCACTTTCCATCCAACCAAAAAATGTTACCAGGATAAAATTATAAAATATAATGTATGAGATTATTTCTGAATCTTTACCTCCTCAAATTCTGTCTATAATTTACCTCTCAGAGGCATTTAAAATGTATATATAAACTAATACTTGATCTTTAACCACAGCTGAAGTCAACTTTGGCTAAAATTCTTAAATGTACTTGAGCTGAATTCCTTAAATAAAATGCAAGCGATTACAGAGATGTCAGCAATTCCACATTGTTAGCATTTCAGAAATCAAAAGTTATTTTCATCCTTTATCAAATTGAGTCTAAGTCACTTTCTTGAATAACATACAGAATTTAACATTAGCTTGAATAAAATTTCAGTCATTAGCTAAATAATTGGTTCTCACACTTGGAACCATGTTGTTTCTGTATCTTATCACTGTTAATATTAACCAACTTATTAAAAAGAACAAATTCTGAATTATAAACTTTGGGAATTTACCCAAAGTTTTTAAAAAATAGGTCATTCCATTCAGAAGTTAAATGATTTAGTTAGGGAATTAGTCAACAAAACCACACTCAATTACTCAATTAATTAAAACAATATCCTAGAACAGAATCATGAGTGTATTCTCATATTTCCAGACTATGGCTCTCGTGGTATGTAAGGAAAATTATTCCACATTTGATGAAAGCCTGTAAAAGTGAGATTAGTTTTCAATTGTTCCTGCAAACACCTAGTACTGCATTTCAGTTTTACTATATAGTTACTATATAGTAACTTTTCAGTAGAAAAGTACACTCCTTTTTATATATATATCAAAATATTAAGAGGATACAATGACAATGACTGATGCTCATAAAGAGGGAAAAGCAATTTAATTCTTTTTCAAGAAAATTTATTTTTCTTTTAGGCAATCTGTAACTGTTTTTCAAGATGCAAACATAGATATCTTATTATTGGTTGGGATCTTAACAAACTAATAATGATGATCTTCTGGAGATGCTAGTTTGTAATGCTAATTTGGATTTTAGTGATGACGTGCACAATAAAGGAGAATTAAATACATGATTGAAAGAATGAAACTACTGTTCTATTTGTCAATTATTTGAACTTATGCTACTTAAGTCCACAGACAATTCTTCTGCTCTTTGTATAAAGCATATTCATCACCATAGAAACAATACAGCCTTTTACATTATTTTCTTCTTGTGATACTTTTTATTAAACAAATGGATGAGTCCACATAGACTAGATTAGAGAAGACATTCCAAATGTAATTACAATCCTCATCTCCAATGATAGGAGCCATCACAAGGCATCATGGAAAGAATAGATCTTTTTAAGTTATATCTGAGTTCCAATCTAGGCTTTGAAACTTCCTACCTGTGTGACTTCTAACAAAGTGCCTAGTCTCTCTGAGCCTCAGTTCCTATGCTGGATACCTTCTATTTGTCCTCCCAGACACACTGTCCATTCATGTCTACCCTTCTCTCTGTCACAAGACACTGACCTGCAAGGACTATATTTTTAGGAATCCTTGCTCACTGGCTTCCCTTCAAGTTTAGCTATGGAGAACCTGTCAGGAGACTGGAGGGGGGAAGTAAGATCAGGTACTCACTTTCTTCCAGCAAAGTCACCTCTGGCCAGCTCTGTCTCTTGATTAAAGGTCACAACCTCTCTCAAGGTATCCTTCTCTCTCAGTCTGTCCCCTTTTAGGATCCAGGGACCACTCCCACTTTCTCCTCTTGTCCTTTGAGCCAGGGTGTGGTGAGAGCCCCGCTATGACTAGCCCTGGGAGACTGTACTATCCCCTGTGGGTTCCTCATTCTGAGGACATCTTTGTAGAGTCCATTTATTTAGCCATCCTTCATTTACCTAATTCAAGGGTGCCATCAGCCTCCTGCTTAAACCCTAACTGATCTATAGTTCCCTAGCCTGTACAAATGGGGACAAGCTCACCCACCTCATAGGGTTATTGTAAAGAAAGATAAACATGGGCAGAGACAGGCAATTCCTTGGCAATCATTAAATGCTTGTTGTCCTTGTAATTCTTTCATTCAATTATAAAATTTCATTACATGCAGAAGTGAATTTGTTTATGCTATAGTCGATTGTCAGAATCCTAAGTTTAAAAATTGGTGTAATATCTCTGTTACAAAGACTTGAATAATAAAGTGTTGGAGACTCAAGAGGACTCCTACTTTACCACTAGGCAGGTGTTTTTTTTTTTTTTTTCTAGTCACATAACACCTTCTTAGATATATATAGATTCTTATTCACACGGGCAGTCTATGAGCTATATTGAATCCAGGTATTGGTAATATCTCACTATAGATCATAAGTTAAATATAAAACTTCTACTGTTCCTTATGATCAAGAAATATTATGAGAGTTTTAAGCTAATATTCTAGCTTTGGAATCCAAGCATGATAGTTACATTTTATTTCAAACCAACTTAAGAATGAATGTATGTTGATTTATAGCTTTATAGCAAAATAAATACAGAATTTTTCGTTTATATATAACATTATTTATTCAAACAGTTTGCCCAGGTTTTACAAAAGCTGCTACCCATTTGTATTTGTTTATTTATTGAGCCTACGTATGCACAAAATACTTTTATATGTTTAGAATACACCTAGCATATTTGATAGATAACAACTTTAATAACTTTACAAATCATCCAACTCTTAGAACAGCAATTATTCACCAAACATGACTTGGTTACATTAGTTCAAGAAACTTATTTACTATCCTCATTTTAAATATGGGGCTGATTATAATAATCACTGGAAGGGATTATGTTTAAATAGATGAAATATTTGAAGAACTCTGAATTTCCTCAGCTGAAAAAGAATATTTTAAAAGGAAATTACAAAAGAGAAGAAAACATTCATTCTATTTCTAGGTCAATGGAAAAGTATACTCCTTCTTTTTATATGTATATATCAAAATATTAACGGAGAACAAATATTTTAGGTTACATAGATCACTTTTGTAATGCTTAAGTCCTGGCTAAAGGTGTGCCCATCACACAAATAGTGTTCATAGTACATGTTAGGTAGGTTTGGCCCCTTCCATCCTCTCCCCTCCCCCCTGGTTGATTTCCACTGAATTTTACTTCCCTCTGTGCACATATGTGCTCATCGGTTAGGTCCAACGTTATAGTGAGTATATGTGGTGTTTGTTTTTCCATTCTTGAGACACTGAACTTACAAGAATGGTCTCCAGTTCCATCCAGATAGTTGCAAAAGGTATTAATTCATCTTTTTATGGCAAAGTAGTACTCCATGGTATACGTATACCACATTTTATTAATCCACTGATGAATTGATGGGAACTTGGGTTATTTTCATATCTTTGCAATTGTGAATTGTGCAGCAATACACATTCCTGTGCAGGTGTCTTTTTGATGAAAAGTCTTTTTGTCCTTTGGGTGAATACCCAATAGTAGGATTACTGGAATAAATGGTAGGTCTACTTTCAATTCTTGAGAAATCTCCATACAGTTTTCTACAGACGTTGCACTAATTTGCAGTCCCACCAACAGTGTATAAAGCATTCCATTCTCTCTGCATCCACACCAGCATCTATTGCTTTTGGACTTTTTGATAAATGCTATTCTAACTGGGATAAGGTTCTATCTCATTGTGGTTTTAATCCGAATTTCCCTGATGATTAGTGACATTCAGTATTTTTATGTTTATTGGTCTTTTGTATTTCTTCTTTTGAGAAGCTTCTGTTCAAGACTTTTGCCCACTTTTTAATGGGGTTGTTTGGTTTTCTCTTGGTGATTTGCTTGAATTCTTTGTAAATTCTGGTTATTAGCCCTTTATCGGATGTGTAGCTTGAGAATATTTTCTCCCATTCTATAAGTTGTCTATTTGCTCTGTCGATTGTTTCCATAGCTGTGCAAAAGCTTTTTAGTTTAATCAAATCCCATGTATTAATTTTTATTGTTGCCATGATTGCCATGGAGGTCTTTTTCATAACTCTTTGCCTAGGCCAATATCTAGAAGAGTTTTATCTACATCCTCCTCTAGAATTCTTATAGTTTCATTCCTTAGATATAAGTCAGTTATCCATCTTGAATTAATTTTTGTGAGTGATGAGAGGTCAGGGTCCTGTTTCATTCTTCTATATATGGCTATTCAATTTTCCCAGCACCATTTATTGAATAGGGCTTCTTTTCCCTGGTGTACATTGTTGTTTGCTTTGTCAAACATCAGTCAATTATAGATAGATGGTTTTATATCTGGATTCTCTGTTCTGTACAATTGGTTTATGTCTTTATTTTTGTACTAATACCATGCTGTTTGGTTACTATACCCTTGTAGTATAGTTTGAAGTCTGGTAATGTGATGCCTCCATTTTTGTTCTTTTTAAGATTGCTTTGGCTATTGGGGTTCTTTTCTGGTTCCAAACGAAGTGTAGAATTATTTTTTACAGATATGTAAAGTATGACTTTGTTAATTTGATGGGGATTGCACTGAACTTGTAAATCACTTTGGGTAGTACGGTCATTTTAACAACATTTATTCTACTTATCCATGAGCATGCTGTGTTTTTCCATTTGTTTGTATCCTCTGCAATTTCTTTCTTCAGAGTTTTGTAGTTCTCCTTGTAGAGATCTTTCACCTCCTTGGTTAAGTATATTCCTGGGCATTTTATTTTTGTTGTAGCTATTGTGAATGGTACTGAGTCTTTGATTTGACTCTTGGCTTGACTGTTATTAGTATATAGAAATGCTACTGATTTATATACATTGATTTTATAACCTGAGACTTTGCTGAATTTATTTATCAATTCCAGGAGACTCTTGGCAGAATTTTTGGGGTTTTCTAGATACAAGATCATATCATCAGCAAAGAGTAATATTTTGATCCCTTCTTTCCCAATTTGGATACCCTTAATATTCTTCTCTTGTCTGATTGCTCTGGCTAGGACTTCTAGCACTACGTTGAATAGAAGTGGGCACCTTTATCTTGTTCCAGTTATTAGGGTTAATACTTTCAACTTTTCCCCACTCAGTATGATGTTAGCTGTGAGTTTGTTATACACGGCTTTTATAATCTTGAGATATGTTCCTTCTATGCCTACTTTGTTGAGGGTTTTTATCATGAAAGGGTGCTGGATTTTGTCAAATGCTTTTTCTGCATCTATTGAGAGGATTATATGGTCTTTGTTTTTGCTTTTGTTATGTGGTGAATTGCATTTATTGATTTAAGCATGCTGAACCAACCTTGCATCCCGGGGATGAAGCCCACTTGGTCCTGGTGGATTATTTTCTTTGATGTGCTGTTGACTTTGGTTTGCTAGTATTTTATTGAGGATTTTTGCATCTATATTCATAGAGGATATTGGTCTGTAGTTTTCTTTTTTTGTAGTGCCCTTTCCTGGCTTTGGTATCAAGGTGATACTGGCTTTACAGAATGAGTTGGGGAGGATTCCCTCCTTCTTGATATTATGGAATGATTTCTGTATTATGAGTACCAGGTCTTCTTTGTAAGTCTGATAGAATTCAGCAGTGAATCCATCTGGTCCAGGGCTATTTTTGTTGTTGTTGGGAGGGTTTTTATTACTGTTTTGATCTCATTGTTTCCTTCTTTATACTACACTCATACCATAATAGTTGAATATTCATCAAGGCTTTTTGTGTGTTATGAACAGTACTAAGCACTTTACATGTATTACCAAATTCAATCTTCATGACTTTCTAAGATAGGGTGTAAATGAGGAACTGCATTTGATTACACTTAGAGGAAAACCTAAATAATACTGACAACTAAATAAAGACATGGTTTTTGCATGTAAGAGGAGGTCCAAAAGTATGGTTCCAAGCTGGTGTTACATGATGCCCACAGTGACTCCATCTCCACCCAGATGTACACTTGATCCACAACTTCATATTTATAAGATAACTTAAAGTTCCAACCATTACATCCATCTTCTAGGCAGAAACAAGAAGAGAAAAGAGTGAAGGCAAAAAGGCACCAGCCAGCTAATTGTACCCCCTGTCAGAGCCCCAAAGTAACAACTACTGCTTACATCTCTATGTCATTCTGCAACAAATTCTGAAAAATGTAGTTATATAGCCAGGCATATTGCCAATGTCATCAAATTTATGGTTCTTTTAATAAGAAAAAAATGGAAAATAGATGTTGGTTAGGCAGCCAGCTGCTTCTGCCATAGGGCCAGTTCTATTGTTCATCTCCATTTTATAGATGAAGAATTTAAGCAACTTTCCTTTGGATGTACCACTAGTAAACAGAACTGGTGGTACTGCTAAGACTAGACTCTTTCTTGGCCATACTATAATATGTATGCTTTTTATTTTTTTATTAATTTTTTTTTTTTTTGAGACAGAGTCTCACTCTGTTGCCCAGGCTAGAGTGAGTGCCGTGGCGTCAGCCTAGCTCACAGCAACCTCAAACTCCTGAGCTCAAGCGATCCTCCTCTCTCAGCCTCCCGAGCAGCTGGGACTACAGGCATGCACCACCATGCCCGGCTAATTTTTTCTATATATATTTTTAGCTGTCCCTATAATTTCTTTCTATTTTTAGTAGAGGTGGGGTCTCGCTCTTGCTCAGGCTGGTCTCGAACTCCTGAGCTCAAACGATCCGCCCACCTCGGCCTCCCAGAGTGCTAGGATTACAGGCGTGAGCCACTGCGCCTGGCCTGCTTTTTATTTTGTTTATTAAAATTAATATATTTACAAATCATAATATGCTAAATATAGTAACACCAAGTTACTACAGATGCCATACAAAAAGATAATATATTTTTCTATTCCCCTCATGACAAGAGTTAAGCCTCAAATCTTTCCCTAGCTTTATTTTAAACATTTTCAAACCTACAGAAAAGTTATAAGAATACTACAAGAAATATCCTTATACCCTTCACTTAGATTTACCAACTATTAAAACTTTTTTCATATTTGTTTTTATCTCTATTTATACATATACATACATTTATATATATATACACACACACACACATACATGTAAACAAACATACACATGAGAGAGTCACTACCTTGCCTAAGCTGGACTCAAACCCCGGGGCTCAAGCAGTCCTCCCACCTTAGCCTCCTGACTATGTATACATTTTAACCTGAACCATCTAAGAGTTACTAGCAAACAAACAAAATTACCCATCATGGCAAAAACTTCCCATCATATCTGCTAATAACAAGAGTATTACCCTGCAACACTACATAAAATTTTCATCAGGAAATATAATATTACCACAATATTATCTATTATATGATCCATATTCAATTGTCCCCACTGTCCCAATACTGACCCAGGACTTAATCAAAGATCACATACTGCATTTTGTTTCCCTGTCTCTTTAGTCTTTTTTAATTGAGAACAGTTTCTCTACCTTCATTGCCTCTCATGGCATTGACACGTTTGAAGAGTCCAGGCAGTAGTTTTGTAGAATGCTACTCAAATTGAATTTGTCATATTTGTCCTCATAATGAGATGCAGATTAAACATTTTTGAGAAGAACATCTCTATTCTTCTCAGTACATTACATTAGAGATTTTTTTGCCCTCATTGATGATATTTTGATCACTTGGCTACAGCAATATCTGCCAGATGTCTAGAATCTCATAAAAGTAACTTTTCCCTTTTGTAATTAGTAAATAATATGAAGGTTAATATTTTGAGATTGTTGAAAGTATTACTCCTTAACAGTCTTTCATTTATGATTTTAGCATATGGGATCATTTTTGCCTAACTCAAATTATTACTATGGTGGTTGCAAAATTGTGATTTTTTCTATTTATACTACTCATTTCTTCCACATTTATATTTGGTATCCTTCTGTACAGATGGGATTTTTATTTTTGTTTTTTAAAATTTTATTTAGTACCATCATAAACTCATCAAATTCATCCTTGTTATTATTGATTTTGATGCTCAAATTTTCCAAAATTTGGTCAATGGGAACACCTTTAAGGTAATTCTTGTATCCTTTTGACATGTCCCCATCATTTTTTGAGCAATCTATTCCTTCTGTACTCACCTTATTCTTCCCTTATTTTAGCCCTGTAATTGGTCATTTCTCCAAAGACCTCTTTTTACTGGAGAATGGTATTAGAAGGCAAAATATGGTCACCAGATGTGCTTATCAACAAAGGATGTTCTTGCTTCTAGACCCCTTTAGTAGTCAGAGTTTTGTTTTGCTTTATTTTGTTTTGTTTTTATTCACTAATACCTCTAATTCCAATCCAACACTATAGGATTCTTTCTCTTGTTCTTTCATTCCCACTGAAGGTATACAAGGAATTGTGTTCAAAAATTAGTTGCATTCCTTTTTATCCTATTCTGTGTGGTTATGTTATCTATTTGATATCCAGCTAGGTTTGTTTACATTTGTATTCAAATTGAGGGTTTTTCCCATCATTATTGATGTAAGATCATTTTATAAGATGTTATACCACTTACAAAACAACCAAACAATAATCTGATATAGTAAGCCTATCAGTATTATCTCTTTTTAAAAACTTTTGTTTTATTTTGTTTTTAATTGACAAATAATAATTGCATATATTTATAAGTTACAGTGCGCTGTTTCAATTAGTATGTCTTTTAACGGGTAATTTTGCTTCCTTAAAATGGAAAGAATTTCTTCATTGATTTAGATATTTGATTAGGTCAAGACTGAAAAAATCTAAAGAGTTCATTATAATCAACAAGGTAGTTTCTGTTCGTGTGTGTGTTATTGGTTGAAGAATAAAATAAATGGTAACAATGAAATGAATTAAAACAAGTGTTTGCAAGGGAGGAGAAAGATGGGGGGCAAAAATCTGTATCCAAAGGATTTTCATTCAATTTACATGCAGCGTACATCATTCAATTCACAAACTTAGATAAGCAAGAAACGTAACTTTACTTTTTTAGCCAGACCTGATACCAAGCTAGTATGTACCAGCACAGGCATGACAGATGTTAAATATTAAAATCTTTCATTATCAATTCAAGCACATTCTTCTCCACTGCCACTGCCACCTTAGGCCTACTCCACAAACCCCCAGTCCTCTAAATGTCCCAGCAATTTAAAAGATGATGTCAGGCACAGCAGGCAGCCCTCAGGATTTTTCAGCCAACATCTGTTCTAATTGCTTGGTACCAATCAGATGGTTGCTAAATATTTAATATTATCCTTGTCTTTATTTAAATTTAATTTCAATTTTTAGTGCCCATTCCACGGAGTGGCAGAAAAAATGTCACTTATGCCAAGGTTCTCATCCTCTTTCTTAGGGGTTATACCTAAGTTTCTTAGGTTATATCTAAGAAAACTTAATTAGGACGAAAGCACTAGACAGGGGGATCTTAAAATAAAAGTGGCAGAATCTTGACCTTGGTATTGTTTTCTGTCTACATGGCAGCCACCAAGACATCCTCACAGCTGTTGGGACCATTGGTTACTAATTATCGGTGTCAGCAGGTCCCTGCTGCCTCCCCTCTTTTTCCCAGCCTACATCTGTGGGCTCTCAGGGCCTCACCTGAACTGCTCTTAGGAACACAGAAAGCATCCTCCATCTACACAAAGCAGGTATGTACAGAACTCATGGAGCCTGTGTCATCCCATTGGTTTATATCAGCACTGTCCAGTAGAAATATAATGTAAACCACAAACATAATTTAAAATTTTCCAATATGCACATTTAACACATTGACTGCTACACTGGAAAAATCATTTTTTACTTGGGGCCATGGTGTTTTATTATGAAAATAGAATAAAAACTTCTAAAACAAAATGATCCTTTATAATTTAATGAAAAATTTGTTATTTTTTATTGTTTTCTGTGTGTGAGTTATATGCAGCTTGAAAAATAGTTTTCATGGCTCCCAAGGTGAAGTTACATATGCTTCACTAGACTTCGGGCTCAAAACTAGCATGAGTTAAATATAACTCACATGGCAGTTAATGTGTTAAAAAGTATAATAAAACAGTTGAAATTTAATTTTAATAATGTATTTTATCTCATCTATTATCATTTCAACATGTAATCAATATAAAAAATTATTGATGAGATCTTTTACATTTTTTGTGCTAAATTTTTAAAATCCGGGGTTTATTTTATACATTACAGCACAATTTGGACTACCAACATTTCGAGTACTCAAAAGCCACACATACATTTCAAGTCAAAAAAAAGCCCATGCAAATGTTGCTTCTACTCCCATTCAGTGCTAGGAACAGGATTTCTCTGGAGTCTTACTTCCTTCCTGGGTATACCTCATCTGCTGGGCCTCCCTGCTCTTGTATTCTCTGAACTTACCTGGAGTTTCTATATTGCTTCCCTCAACCACCCCCAAACACAGCTTGCAGTGTGGAAGGCATGGGGCCCTTTCTGAAAGATGTTCCGGCATCCTTTTTTGTTATGCATTGTCATTCTTTCTCTGAAACACCCTATGAATCAAGGGAGAAGAGTATGAGATAAAAGGAAACAGAGCAAAAGCCCTGTTAATTTTTCAAAGTATTTATTTAGTTCCTATTCTAAACCAGAAGTCACTTAAATGTATCACAGCATCTGCACCTAAGGAAATTATAGTGACCGCAACTGGACATCCCAGATTCCCTGGGAAAACTCCAATTTATGTCTTTTCTTGGCCTAATTAATAGCTCTCCCTTTCTCTTTCAAAACTGTCTTGGTTTGGATAATAAAAGATAGTCATCTAATTATAGTCTGTATATATTATTATATTATTCCTCATACAACCCTATAAAATAAATAATATTGTCCAAGTTTGGAAATAAGGAAACTGAGCATCAGGAGGAATTAAGCATTTGCCCACAGTCACAAAGCCAATACAGGGCCAGAATTCATTCAGTCTCCCTGACATGAAGGCCCATGTTCTTTTTCTTCCATTATGCCTAACAGTCGGTTGTCCTTAGACCCTGTAGGATTGAAAAAACGTTCTTTGGGGATTTTCCACCTTAACTCCAATTTCACTGCCGCTCAGTTGCCAGCTGGTGGAAAACTAGTCCCTGAAATGTTAACAGCAAGTCTACCCCATCCCAAAGAGGTTTTCTAGGCCAAGTAAACCAGTTTCATAGTTTACAAAACAACACTAATAACTCTAAACTTTCGAGTGCCACGTTTTACTCAGGGAGAAAATTAAGAGAATTTTGATGATTTCACACATCGTTGGTCACTAAGGTTTGGGACTCAAGAGCAGAGAGCCGCAAAACTGAGCAGACCAATTAAATAAAAGAGCTACAAGCAAACTGCCTGACGCCTCACCTCAGAGATGCACGCAGTTCCTTCAGAAACCGGCAGCGGTGTCGAGAGGTAGAGGTGGACAGCACGGCAGCATCAGTGGGCCAGTGATTTGTCAGATGGCCCTTGAACAGACAGGCAGCAGTGGTCCCAAATAAGACACCTTTGTGGAACAAAGAATTTTTTTTCAGTTGGAGAGGTAATGGGAGGCGGAGAAGAAACAGAAACAGAAAAAGTACTCACACGAGAGGCAGAGGCGCGGATGAGGCAGGAGAAGCGGCAGAGAATTGACCCGGAAGTCGAAGGCGGTTCCGGCCCTTGCCCCGGAGGAGGTAGGCTCTGACTGGCCTGCCGAGTCTCAGCTGTCTTTGCGCCCTCGTCTCTCTCACGCCAACAGCAGGCTCCACCTCCTGGTAAGATTTACTTTGGGCACAGTGGTTGGAATGTATCTGGCTTAGATCTATGATGTAGTAAACATACGCATCTGCCTAAAAAACTTTGAGAAATTAAAAAGGACTTGGTTGCCAAGAAGAAACCCCCTAGTGCCTGAGGCCAACCCCAGTACTGCCTCCGGGCCACCCTGATTCTACCGCTCTTGAGGACATCCTTTATCATAAGAACCAAAAGCTTTTGTTTTCATCTCCAGCAATTTGTTTTGTTAGACCCCGAGTTACCTCAGAGCCAAAATGGGGCCCCAAGTTAACACATTAACTGCCATGTGAGTTGTATTTAACTCAGGCTAGTTTTAAGCCCGGGGCCTCGTGAAGCATATGAGGACTTCAGTTCTCCGACACAAATTCTGTATGTTGTGAGTCACATACAACACAGTTGGTGTGCAGTGTAAAAATTGATTCTAATGCCTTGTGAGTTACATATAACTTACGCACAGAAAACAATAAAAAATAACAAATTTGTCATTACATTAGAAAGGATCGTTTTGTTTTTGAAGCTTTTATTCTATTTCCGTAATAAAACACTGTGGCCCCAGGGAACAAATTTTCTTTTCTAGTGTGGCAGTCAATGTGTTAGGGACTATCCTAATATTTCCAACATCCTCACCTCTTCCCATATCCTCTTTCCAGCGGCTTAGAAGGTTCTAAGGCTGGATTTAGGGTGCTAGATTAGTAAACATGGCCTTTAATATGTAGTTGCTCCCTTATTCTTTGGGATTTCTACTACCTTTTGTCAAAGGAAAAATTGAGTTTTGTATAGATGGTTAGATAGAAATAATGCTGATTTCACAGTTTAACAATTATAATGGGTGCTTGTTAAATATTTGGTACTAAATTAAGTTGTTTTAAAGTAGTTAAAATTAATATCTAGAAGCCAGTTTCTGGCAAATTATCTGTTTGTTTTATACTGTTGTCACACAGCTCCATAGTTGCTAATTTAACCAATAAATCAATTTGCTCTTCATTAACTGAGAAACTATATTCTTAAAATCCTGTAAGGAATGGGGAAATTTAAATATATGAAAAATAATGGTCTTTGTCCCAGCCGAGTTTATAGTCTAGTATGCATGTTTTTCCTTAATGATATATTTGATCTGACTATTTTCCCTCGAAAGAATCATACTTGAGATTACAGGTACATTTGACATTACATGATGGATAAATGAGATGTCTATAAAGAAAATTTTATGCCTTTCACATTTAAAAAATGTATTTACATTATAACTTTATAGTTATTCTCATAAGAAAAGTGTGACACAAATGTATAATAAAATCAGCATCTCAAGAAGAATTCCTGCTTCTCTTTGCAATTGATGTTTTGTTTTGTACTGCAGTCAGAAATTATCCTTATAATCTGTCAAATGTATAATCAGCTCATTTTTTTTAATTAGAAAAATATTTGAATAGGTAACTTTTACCATGGATCAAGATACAAAAGTGATTTCATATAAAGGGCCTCTCCCAACCCTATCCTCCAGCTCTTAGCTCCCTTTTGGCAGTCACTATTACCATTTTCCTGTATACTTTTGAGAAAGAGTCTGGGCCTAAACAAACAGGTGTGCATGGGGATTTTTGTATGCAAATGGTAACAAACTATACAAAGAGGTCGCCCCTTGCCCTTTTTTTTAATTTGAGATCATTCCATGTCAGTATGTAAGGAACAAGGAACTTCATTCCTATTTTGGCTGCATAAGATTTTATGGAATGTATATACCATATTTGTTTAATCTGCTACTGATGAATGTTTAGGTTGTTCTTTTGCTATTACAGTGATAGCCTTAAACCTAAATTTGCACTAAATGTAGCTAAATACCCATTTCCTTAGGTGTTTTGTTTCAGAGAGCCTGTTGGGCAGCTTCACTGGTAGTGCCATTTCTGAAGGCATTTTAGCAGAACCAACAAACTGGAAGAATTATTTAGAGCACCTTTTTTCAGATGGTGATGGAAATTATTTCAAATGTGGTTATAAAATAAAGTTATTCTGCTTCTCTTTGAAAAAAAAAAAAAAAACGAATGCAGAGAAAAATCCAGACAGTTGAAAATTCCATAAAATAGTACTAAAGAGAGAAATTTTGAAAGACTAAATGTAACCTGGGCTTGCAGGAACTTAAATACAGCATCAGCAGCTTCAGTAATGGAATAAATCAGGTTAAGTACTGACCAGTTTTTCCCTGTCCCCAGTGGAGGCAGAGAGAAGGAATGAGATTCAATGTTAGCAACAGGGGAAGGTTGGGCGTAATAAATACCTTCTGCATAGTAAGGACCAGGCTGGATTTTAAATACCTCCTAACCATAGAGGATCCTCCTGTTATAGTTCAGAAAACAGACAAGAAGGAAAGTGACCAGGATGCTGTTTGGGCACCCTGACAACTATTATTCACTGCAGGAATCTGGATAGCAAAAAAAAAAAAAGTGTTTATAAATGTTATTACTACATGTGTGCTCCATTTCTTCCAATTATATTAAAAACAGCTGCTATCAAGGAACAAACATTTGGGTTGTTCTGGGGCTGTGATTTTCAATTCCAGAATGTACCAATAAATATGACATTTAAACAGTGCTTTCAAAGCCTTAAATAGAATGTTTAAATTAAGAGAGGGTTTTTTCCCCCACATTTTTCTTCTCATTCTGGCATCACCTTTGACCCTGGTTATGTTCCCCTCAGGACAAGACTTAAAAACCTGAATTATGAGATGACTCTTTTCCCAACCCAAACCTACACCTCTACGCCTCCACCCCCAGAGCCCCATAAGTCTGCTAAGATTGAAATTTCCTTGCAATGACGTGCTGATAAATCAAGTGGGCACGAGGGAGCTCAGATTTGTAGCATTTGCTGGTTTTCATAGTGTAAATACTCCCACCATGGCTGATTTCAAGGACAGTTATGATTAACAAACAGCTACAAAATTCCTGAAAACTTCAGGGTGGGTTTTCATGAGCTTGTGGGGACAAATCTATCACATCACTGGCAAGGGAAGTTTTGTGAATCTAGTTCTCTGCCCCACACAAAAAAATATTCCAAACCTTTGAGTAGTCTTATACAAAAACAACAACAATAAAAATAACAGCTGCTCCTTGGTAATTGCTATGTGCCAAGCTTTGAAGTACTTTAGATAATATATAGAGATTATTGATCCCCACAGAACTGTATGAAGCCATTATCATTATGTCCAGGTATAAAGGCTCAGGAGGCTAATAATCTGAGCAAGGTCACAGATATTGGGAGTTACAGCAGCAGAATTCAAACTCGGGTCTATCTGATCCAAAAATCCATGATTAAACCTCTTCCCTATCCCACTTCCTTTACTGTGAATCCATTTATCCTAATGGCCTTTGAAAATCCCTGCTCACCTCTTTTTAGTACTTTCCTGCTACTTTTTCTTCACCTGTGTTGTGGTCCCAGTTACTTTTTCTCTTATTCCCTATCAAGGAATGTTTGCTAATGGAGGGCAGGGCTGTGTCCCAGGCATCTTTATATACAAATAGTGCCCTGTGAGTGCTCTATTAATGTAATAATGAATTAATTCATATATTCAAACAGAGTCCATGTCAGCTTTATTCCTGTTGTTTAGAACACTCATTGTGTCACATTCCCTGGGCACCCAATCCTTGGGATTAAGCTCAGGGCTGGTAACAAGAAGATATATTAGAGCCTTAAGTTGAAGATTGATTATAAGACACTGCTACCACCTCCATTGTGTTTAAATACATATATATGTATTTATATGTATATATATGTGTGTGTATTTTTTTTTTTAAGGTTAGAAGAAATGAAAGACTTAGTATTCCTAGTTCATAGGTGACCTGGATCTGTCATCTATGTTTATATCTCATACTCTTTAAAATGCAAAATTTTCAAATGGTCATTTATTGCTTCTCTGCCCCCTAAATGATTAAGTGTCACCTCTCCAGACTTGAGGCTATAACTAGTCACCCTGACTCCCAGCTCTTTGACCTATAAAATAGGCTCATAAAAATTACAGCCTGGAAAGCAACATCTGGAACAACCCATGGACAAGGCTGATAAATCATTTTATAAATTCATAAAAACTTAAGAGGGTTTTCATTTGAATAATAATAATCACACTTCAAAAGAATCTCAGTAAGTACTTTTAAAAATGAGGCACAGTGGGGTTTTTAAGTAGCAGTGTCTAATAGGGTACTTCTAAGTATTTGGCTTCCTTTCATAATGTGTAAATTAGTTAGGCAAGTTAGCCTGAACTTTTAAGGCCTGTGCCACATGTGAAATCCATGAGATGTTAAATTAGATGTTGGTTAGAACGTGGAAATCTGACTCATATCACTTTTTCCACAGATACTTCCACCTGTAGGTGAGCATCTCCTTTGCAGTATAAGCTCCAGGTCTCCTTTGGCTGATTCCAATGGCCAAGATAAGAATTTTATGGATATCCCTGCTGGATATTTTTGTGGCATGCCTGAGAATGCCTATTAAACCAGGAGATATTCTTTCTACATATACCTTTCCTTCAATATATGGCACAGAAGTATTTTAGCAAGTTTCTCTCTAAAAGACTTTTATTTGCTTCTCTGAATTAATCAAAGTGCCTTGCACATAGAAGGCCATCAGCAGTATTGTCTGATTGACTTATTGACCTTTAGTTCTGGTAAGACAGCTGGGTTGAGAGGCAGGGGTTCAGATTTTATTACCTTAGAATATCTTTTCTGCCAATGGAGAGTTGAGCATATCACCTTTAAATACAAAAGATAGTATGTTATTCTGTAGCTTAAAACTCATGTCAGAAGGATCCTAATTTAATATGTATCTCAATATTTCTTTTCTGCCCTCATAGATATATTAAAACAGAATTTTTCCCTTTACAATAATTTATAAAATTACAGCTTCCTGAGATAAGTATTCTTAAACAATGCATACCATATATCTCATTTCAAATACCTTGTGATTTAGAACTCTACCCAGTTTTCCACTCTTAGTAAAGAACAATTTTGAGTGTATGGTGATAAGCTATTTTTAATTAGAATACTTTATTTATTCTTCCCATCAATTTCATAGTTATAAAGTATCAGCAATTTTTCAGGTATTAGAAGAATTTACAGAAGAAGAGAAAAACATTCTATATGGGCTTCTTGTCCTTCCTAGAGTATTGTTTATAAGGCATTTCTTTTTTTTTATTTCAGAATATTATGGGGGTACAAATATTTAGGTTAAATATATTACCTTTGCTCCACCCGAGTCAGAGGTACAAGTGTGTCTGTCCCCCAGACGGTGTGCACCACACCCATTAGGTGTGAATATACCCATCCACTCCTCCCCCTTCCCACCTGCCCAACACCCGATGAATGTTACTACTGTATGTGTACATAAGTATTGATCATTTAATACCAATTTGATGGTGAGTACATGCCGTGCTTGTTTTCCCATTCTTGTGATACTTCAGTTAGTAGAATGGGCTCCAACTCTATCCAGGATAATACAAGAAGTGCCAGATCATCATTGTTTTTTGTGGCTGAGTAGTACTCCATGGTATATATATACCACATTTTATCAATCCACTCACTTATTGATGGACACTTGGGTTGTTTCCATATCTTTACAATTGTGAATTGTGCTGCTGTAAATATTCTAGTGCAAATGTCTTTTTTACAGAATGTCTTTTTTTCCTTTGGGTAGATGCCCAGTAATGGGATTGCTAGAGCAAATGGTGGTTCTACTTCTATCTCTTTGAGGTATCTCCATAGTACTTTCCACAGAGGTTGTACTTGTTTGCAGTCCCACCAGCAGTGTATGAGTGTTACTATCTCTCCACATCCACGCCAACATTTGTTGTTTGGGGACTTTTTGATAAAGGCCATTCTCACTGGAGTTAAGTGATAACTCATTGTGGTTTTGATTTGCATTTCCCTGATGGTTAGAAATGCTGAGCATTTTTTCATGTTTGTTGGCCATTAGTCTGTCTTCTTTTGAAAAGTTTCTGTTCATGTCCTTTGCCCACTTTTTAATAGGGTTGTTTGAGTTTTTTCTTACTAATTTGCCTGAGTTCTATATAGATTCTGGTTATCAGCCCTTTATCAGATGTGTAGCATGTGAATATTTTCTCCCATTCTATAGGTTGTCTGTTTGCTCTCATGATAGTTTCCTTGGCTGTGCAGAAGCTTTTTAATTTGATCAGGTCCCATTTATTTATTTTTCTTGTTGCTGTGATTGCCTATAAGGCATTTCATTTCCCCAAAAATGAGAAGCTGAAGTTTTCCATACCTTGACTAGATACAGTCTAAGATGTTTTCTAAGTAGTAATGTCATACTTTACAATGATCATAAATTCCATTTATGGTTTCTATGAAATTAGATTCATATTCATGCAAATAAAATAGCTTAAAACCTATTTTCCCTTTTTGAGATTTTTCTTTACTCAATATGAAGTGAGGAGAGGTTGATCAGGCCACCGGTGGTGAAGCCCCTTCACTGTCTCCTAGGGGTGAAATTAGTGGTCAGGTTAGTGCTAGTGGTAGGCATCTTCCAAAGATGTCCACATCCTAATCTTGGGACCTGTGAATATGTTAGGTTACATAGCAAAGGGGAATGAAGGTTGTAGATGTAATTAAGATTGCTAATCACTTGGCCTTAAAATAGAGAGATTATCCTGGATAATCTGAGTCGGCCCAGTGGAACCACAAAAGTCCTTAAAAGTGAAGGAGGGAGGCGAAGGAGGAGAGTCAGAGAAAGAAATGTGATGATGAAAGCAGGGTCAGAGAAATGCCAAGTTACTGGATTTAAAGGGGGAGGAACGGGGATCACAAGTCAAGGAATGTGGGTGAACACTCAAAGCTGGAAAATGCAAGGAAATGGATCTCTCCTAGAGTGTGTTTCTCCTAGAAAGAAACACAGTTCTGGCAATATCTTGATTTTAGCCCAGTGAGACACATGTCAGACTTCTGACCTCCAGAACTATAAGATAATAAACTGTTGTTTAAAG
Organism: Eulemur rufifrons; assembly: GCF_041146395.1. Classification (NCBI taxonomy): domain Eukaryota; kingdom Metazoa; phylum Chordata; class Mammalia; order Primates; family Lemuridae; genus Eulemur; species Eulemur rufifrons. Next base: position 65,236,364 of record NC_090997.1, on the reverse strand, counting down.
TCATTGAACTTGTGATAATTTGTTAGAGCAGCCATGGAAAACTACTACCATGCTAAATAAATAGAAAGAGCCCACTCTCCAGGGCAGCAAAGAGAATTCAGTTAGAGCAGGGCCTGCCAAAGCCAAACAGCTAAACACAGCTGCTTGCAGCAAGTGCTGAGACTTTGATAAAATGAGCCACTTCTGGAGATTGGTTGCTCAATGATGTGATGTACTTAACACTACTGAACTTTACATTTAAAAATGCTTAAGATAGTAAATATTATGTATATTTTATCACAAAAAAAAACAGACAAACAAAAATAAATAAGCCAAGCTCAGAAAAGTTTCATATGCCCTGAGTACTGTATGTTGAGGGTTGTTATTTCACAATGGGAAAATTAAATAGAAGAAATATTCTTTCCTCATGTAGGACCAGAGGAAAAAAACAAAAAACAAAATGACACTATTCTCTTTGGTGACATGTGCTTTATTTTTAGATAAGGAGAGAAACACCTACAACCCCTACTTATGTAGATTGTGGAGCCCAGACCATTACATTCACTCACCCCTTTGCCTTGAGAATCAGCAAACATGAAATGCAGAGAGGCATCGTTATTATCTGCTCAAAGCCTAAAGTCCTCTAGTCCTCAATTCACAAGACTAGACCAAAGGGACAGATCAAACTCTTCCTGTGAGAACATGTAAAATTAAAGAATGAGGAAGGGGAGAGGCCAGATAGAGAGATGGGGAGGGAGAGAGTGTCTTTTCGGAACAACGTCCTTTCAGGGACGCAATGTACACTTTCTTCCAAAGGAATCGGTAACTTTGTCACATTTCAGCCTTTATCCTCTATGCTCTATGGAAATCTCTGACTTGTCAGAAAAAGAGTGTGGTAGAGCTACAATTAGATGCAAGTGCTTGGTCTCTAGGGGACTAGTTCCTCAGGAGGCAGGAAGGACTTAGACAAAGAACAGTAACTTCTCTCCATTGTGTGGGTTCCAGGAGAGATGAGCTTAGAGGCCTGTATCAGTCAGGGATTTCTGTATTTATATATGCATATTTATATACAACATATATGTTATGTATATTGTACCTATTTATTATAAATAGAGAGAGAGGGAGATTAAGATTTTAAGGTATTGGCTCACATAATTATGGGAGCTAGCAAATGTGTAGGACAGGCCTGCAGGCTGGAAACTCAGGTGGGATTTCTGTGGAAAACCTCTTGAGGCTTTTAATTGATTGAATTAAAAGCTACCTACATTATGGAGGGTAATATTTTTTACTGAAAGTCAAATGATTGTAAATGTTAAATCAGACAAAATATCTCCTCCACAGAAACACCTAGATGAGTGTTTGAAGAAACAACTGGGCACCATAGCCTAGTCAAGTGGACACCTATAGGTAGCCATCTCAAGGGGCCCCAGTTTCCTGTGCTTTTCTTACCGGAGGGGAGGGGGGTATGAAGCAGAGAAACCTATAAGCTGCATTGACAGAAAAGACACCATGAGTTCAAGGGCAGGGGGGCATATTTCCCTGATTTCCTCTGCCCCTCAGTGTGTGCCAGAAAGGAGTACATTTTGAAAGAGAGAAGTTGTACATCCCCTAGTTACCTTTACCAAATACAAATTTTCATAAGTGCATATGGAATTTTACCAAAAGAATTAGAAGATGCACTGTTTCTCCAACTTTTCCACAATAAAATAAAATGTTAAATCTTCTTGTTGTGTATTTTGATTTTTTCTGATTGTAAAAGTAATGTATATTCATTGTAGAATATTTGGAAACTTCAGAAAAGTGAAAAGAAAATAAAAATCACCTTCATAATCCTGCTACCAGAGACAACTGCTAACATTTAATGTATTCTTACCAGATAATTGTTTTTAATTGTATTTATCTAATATATCCACAAAAACATTTTCCCAAGAATAAATATTTTCACCAAAGTACTAAGATGAAAGATCTCCAATTGCCTAATAAATATATCTCAGTTCCATTTATCTTTCTTTTTAAAACTCTGGTTGATATGTTTCAAAGAAGTGGTTTTTCATTTCATTTTCAATTTCATCTTATGTGCTTTTATGCACAACTAAGTATCTAATTGTAATCACCATAGGCGTAGTCTCAGGGTATATTTGCTGCAGCATTAATTGACTCTATACCTTTGTAATTTATGCAAGAGTCTGAAAGAATCATCAGATGAAAGTTAAACATTTATAATATCATTCTTGTATTAGATTGACAAAATATTAAATATTCTATTTATGAAAAAATTTTAAGTGACTCTCATAAAAAGTTTTTAAATGTCTAAAACATATCTTGTTTCTTGCTCCCTCTCCTTTTCTGTTTTTCATTTTTGAAACATACCTAAAAGTTACCTTCCTTTTTCTCCTATATTTCTATACTACTTGTGGAGAGAGAATCATGTAATTTATATATATACTATTTATGTTTATATACACTTCCATTCTTTTTGTCTCACTTTCTGGGTCTTCTGTTTTCAGTGTCATACTGATAACAGAAAATATGAAGCCCAGTACTCAAGAATAACAGAATTAAAAGCAGCTTGTGTTGTGTGCAGCTTTGTAGTTTACAGAAGCTGTCAATTTGGATAGGAACTCTTCACTCTCCCCTCCCCCCCCACCTTCTCCTCCTGTGTTTCCTTCTTCCATCTCAGACACGACCACTTGCCTGTTACGAGAGCATAACCTTCAAGAGCTCCTTCCCCTGAGGGAAAGAGCAAAAAGTTCCTGGATCTTTCTCTCAGTGCCTCAAGGAATCTATCTTTTCAGGCTCTGCCTGATCCTTATTCCAAATCCATCTTCTCTAACTGCTGTCTCAGGTGCTTCCTTCTATAACCACTTCTTTGGTTTGATGCTTTTGGTTTGGACTTTTTGTTTGGTTTCATTCTGGCTTTAGCCCTGGATACTCTTACCTTTTCCAAAGCTTCAAGCTCCTTAGACCAGGAGGCAGTCCCACTCCCAGCCCTAACACCCAGCCAGACTAGGGAAAGCTCCACCCAGGAGGGTACTCAGGCACCACATATGCCTGGAGAAGCAGGACCAGCCAGTTGCCTAAATCATAAATAAGGAAGTTATCGCAGACTCCATCCTCTTCTGCACTGCTTGCCAGCCTCATACTGCCTATCCCCATTCAGCACACGCAAATACACACACACAAATTCTCTCTCTTTCTCTCTCTCTCTCTCTCTCAAATGCCAAGTTCCGTTGGCTCTACCTCTTGATTATTTCTGGAATTTATCTTCTCCTTTACATCCTCACATGCCAGTTGCTAGATTTAAGCCTTCATCATTCCTTACTTAAAATTTTGCTGTGTTTATCTGTCTTAGGTCAGGTTTCCTGGAAACAATCTCTGAAACAGAGATTTCTGTGTACGAAGTTTGTTAGGAATGCGCTAAGAATGATACCGGACAGGATTGTGCAGGAGAAGCCGAACTGTGATGCAAATACAAGAAAGGCCTCAGCTCATCCCACAGAAGCTATGAAGCTAAAATGGCCCTCAGAATTGCCAGATTGAGGAAAAGGGGCTGGCCACCACAGAGGGACCAGTCATTGAATGTGGGCTTTCCCTAGACAGCAGCCTCATCCCGAAGGGGTGATATGGGCAGTGTACAACCACATCCACTATAGCTTACTCTGGAAAAGTGATCAACCAGTGTTCCAGGTTTAGTCGCCACATTGTTGCCATAGTAATAATTTTTAAAGACCGGTAAGATCATGCCATTAATGTTTCAGTTCTTGGCTATGCTTCTCAGAGAAGCTCCAATTCTTGACATGTATGACAAACCCAATGAGATCTGGCCTTGCAAACCTTACAGCTGCATATCCTACCACATCCCTAAGGCAGCCTGAGATCCAGTCACAGCATTTACATAATCTGTTTTACCCCCATGCATTTGCCCCTTCTCTTCCATCTGTCTAGATCAATAGCTCATCTTTTATTCTAAGTCAGATTTTCATACTACAGAAATTTTAACCTGTTTGTTTGTTTCTAAATGAAAAAAGACTAGGCAATTTCTAGACTGGGAGTGGGGAGAAATATTCAACCAGATTAGAATTCCTTGATTTAAAATGAACAGAATGAATGCTAGTTTAAAAAAGAAAATGTTAATGACTAGAAAGTTTCTATCTTTATGTGGAACCTATGGTTATCAAGTAAAACCTTCAAAAATTATTAGCTAAAGCAACAGTGTCAGTTATCTGGTACATCTTTACCAGCTAGAGTCTGCCAGGTGTTGTATATGCATCATTGCTCACGTTCACAACACTAAACATTTGCACTATATCAGGGAAAGAAACTAAGATTCAATGAAGTTAAATAAGTGGCAAACTGAGATTTGACCCCAAGTTGACCAACTCCAAAGCCCATGCTCTTGAAATTTATTTCATCTAGTCCATTGGCATTAGGGCTTTGGCCAAGAAAAAAATTTTTTAAAAGGCCATTTATGATTTGGTCATAACTATGTCAGGTAATATTTTTGTCAAATTTAATAATGTAATGCTTATTCAATTCTGACAGATCAGAGAGTTTCTCTTTTGATGATCTCCCACCATGAAGCAGTACTACACAAACAAGAATCACTTAGCATGAAGAAAAAAGGCTAAAGAAAGAAATAAATATGCTTTTTGGTGATAAAAGTTATAGTACAGAGAATGAAACAAAAAAGTGGGATCTGCATTCACAGCACTTAAGATTTAGATTTATTAAAACTAGTAAACCCATCAGGGAAAAATACAGCCTCATATGAATTACATGTGTATGTTATACCACTACTCTGGAAAAGCTAAACACTGAGCAAAAGGCCTTTGAAAACAATGGTGCCTTTATACAAAAGCAGCTGGGATTGTGGTCTGTTAAGCTGTACCAAAAAATATTTAGGCAAGTACAATCAAATAAATAGAAAAACAAAGAATCTAAATTCTTTCAATAAGCAGTAGAAAATCGATGAGGCAGTATAGTCATTTCCTGAAATGAATGAGGCAAAAGTAAATTATTTTGAATCCATAAATTTTGATTAATTTTGCCTTTCCAGCCCCTCCTCACTCTTTAGACTCTATTGAGATCACCAAAAAGGATGGGATTTGTTCATTTATACATTCATTCATGCAAGAAATGTGTATTGAATGCCTACTATGTGCCAGGCACTGTGATAATCACTGGGAAAGCTGTGATAAATACAACAAATCCCTTGACATCATGTGCTTATATTCTAGTGGGGGAAACAGAAAATAACTATTTAAACAAATAATTAGTGATAAGTTTAATGAATTAAAATAAGAAAGAATAATGGGGTTAGGGGAGGACAAGTTTATATAAAATGGTTGGGGAAGGCTTCCTTGAGGAATTATATTTAAACAGGGACCTGAATAACAAAAAACAAGCTGATAGGAGAAGATGTGGAAGATAAGTAGTCCAGGAAAAGAAAAAATCAAAAGCAAACTGTAGATGTAGGGAAAGCATGTTGTGCTTAAGTAAAATCCAGAGTACTCTGCCAAGGTGGGAAGAAGTGAAGGAGAGATGGGAGATTACATAACTGGAGAGGCTGGCATCCAATCAGGGCCTTGTATGATTTTGGATTTGTAATGTTGATTCTTAGTGACAGTATAAACTAATAGACAGTTTTCAGCAGGACAGTGACAGCATATGGCTGCTAGTGAAGCAACTGTAGAGGAGCAGGAGATGGTGGTGGCTTGGACCAAAGTGTAAAAGCAGTGGACATGGTGAGAGCTGGTCAAGTTCAAGCTGCATATTCAAAGTAGGACCACTTCTGGTGATGGGACTATATAGTATAAAGAGAAAATTGAGGACAACTCCTGGGCTTTTGATCAAAGCAAAAACTAGACCCCGATCTCTCTCCCATACAAAAATAAACTCAAAATGGATCAAAAACCTAAATGTAAAACCTAAAACTATAAAACTACTAGAAGAAAACATACAGGAAATGCTTCAGGACACTGGTCTGGGAAAAGATTTTATGAATGAGACCTCAAAAGCACAGGCAACAAAAGCAAAAATAAACAAATGGAATTATATCAAACTAAAAAGCTTCTGTACAGCAAAGAAAACAACAGAGTGAAAAGAAAACCTACCTACAGAATGGGAGACATATTTGCAAACTATTCATCTGATGGGGATTAATATCTAGAATATACAAAGAACTCAACAACAAAAAATCTGATTTTAAAGATGGGCAAATGATCTGAACAGATATTTCTCAAAAGGAGACATACATAGAGGCAACAAATATATGAAAAAATGATCACTATCAATAATCATCAGAAAAAATGCAAATTAAAACCACAAGGAGGTATCGTCTCACTTCAGTTAGGATGGCTATCATCAAAAAGACAAAAAATCACAAATGCTGGCAAGGATGCAAATAAAAGGGAACTCTAATACACTGTTGGTGGGAATGTAAACTATCATAGCCACTATGAAGAACAGTTTGGAGGTTTTTCAGAAAACTACAAATAGAACTACCATGTGATCCAGCAATCCCACTACAGGGTACATAGCCAAAGGAAAGGAAATCGGTATATTGAAGAAACATTTGCACCCTCATGTTCATTGCAGCACTAGTCACAATAGCCAAGATTGGAATCAACCTAAGTGTCCAATAACAAATGACTGAATAAAGAAAATGTGATATATATGTGTGTGTGTATATATATATATATATATATATGTATATATATATATATTCAATGGAATACTATTCAGCCATAAAAAATGAAATCCTGTCATTCATGGTAACATGAATGGGAATGGAGGACATTATGTTAAGTGCAATAAGCCAGAAACAGAAAGTTAAACACCACATGTTCCCATTCATATGTGGAAGCTAAAAAAAAGTTGATATTATGGAAGTAGAAAGTAGAACAGAGAATACTAGAGCCTGGGAAGGGTAGGGGGAAAGGGGAGATAGGGAGAAATTTGCTAAAGGATATGAAAGCTAGATATGGGGAATAAGTCCTAGTGTCCTATACCACTGTAGGATGACTATAGTTAACAATAACATGTAGTTTAAAACAGCTAGAATGGGAATATTGAATATTCCCAACACAAAGAAATGATAAATATTTGATATCTTGGATATATGAATTACCCTTATCTGATCACTGTATATTATATTAATATATATCAAAATATTGCTATATACTCCTATAAATATGTACAATTATGTGTCAAGTTAAAAAAAATAAAATTTAATTTCAAAAGAGCATTTGGTGATTCCACTTCACACCCACTAGGATAGCTATTTTTCAAAAGGCAATAGACAATAACAAGTGTTAGCGAGGATGTAGAGAAATTAGAACCCTCATACATTGCTGGGGGCAATGTAGAATGATGCAGCTGCTTTGAAAAACAGTTTGGCAGTTCCTCAATAAGTTAAATACAGAACTACCATGTGACCCTATAATTCTATTCCTAGCTATATACTCAAAAGAACTGAAAACAGGTGTTCAAATAAAAACTTATACATAAATGTTTATAGCAGCAGTATTCACAAGAACCAAAAGTAGAAACAATCCAAACATCCATCAAATGATAAGTAGATAAACAATTTATAGCACATTCATACAATAGAATAGTATTCAGCCATAAAAAGGAATAAAGTACTGCTATGTGCTACAACATGAATGGACCTTGAAAACATGCTAAGTGAAAGAAGCCAGACACAAAAGGCCAAATATTGTATGATTCCATTTATACAAAATGTTCAGAACAGGCAAATCCATAGAGAGAGAAAGCAGATTAGTGATTCTCAGCAACTAGGGGAAGGGGAGAATGATCACTGTTTAATGGGCACAGTTTTTCCTTTGGGGTGATGAAAATATTTAGTTCTAAAACTAGAGAGTGGCAATGGTTACACATTTTGAATGCACTAAATGTCACCAAATCGTATACTTTCAAATGGTTTAAAAGGTGAATTTTATGTTATGTGAATTTTACCACTAGTAAAAAAAAGAGCATTTGATGCACACATGCACAAAAACACAAAAACCCATAACAAAAGTTCTGCCCAACAGGAATCAGGGGGATGGATTAGCCCCATTAAAGTATCTTTCTCAGGAAGTTTTATGTAGCAGAAATTTTTGTGTGAAATACATTAAAAGATGTAATTAGTATCAAGAGATTAAAAAACCAGTAACACCAGACATCAAGCAGGGGAACCATAGAGGAGCCAAATTATAAGCAAGCAGAAACTTTTAGGAAGCAAAAAATTCACCATAGAGTAAAGCTGTGAGTAGAGGATGGTAGTTAGGCAGAAGTCATAAAATCAGAGGGAAGCCAGCAGAGAACTAAGGAATGGAGAGGACTCCGTGAAGCCCAGTTCCCCAGAGCAGCCTTGAATCCTGAGTGACCCTTCCTTCTATCCTGGGCTCTGTAAGTTACGGCTGAAGCATGGTTCCTGTTTCTTGTGTATGAACCAGCTCGTCAGAGTCTTTGTGAAACCCTGTCTCCCTTACTGCCACCCAGGTAACCTCATAATAAATCCCCATTATTTGAGATAACCTCATGATCTTACAACCAAATATCCTAACTGTACGCTAACACTATTTTGAATGCCTTCCACTTTTCCGTCAACAATTAATTAGCAATCGCAAATGTATGATAATCATCTATTTTATGGGGGTGGGGAGTGCAAAAATGGAGGAAAGTTCTATAAAAGAAGGGGAATAATGGTAGGGAGTGTGAATGATGGAGGTTTAGGGTTAGGGGTTGTAGGGGACTGGTAGGTTTTGCAGTAGGTTTAGGGGATTGTGTTGTATCATATTTCTATTAGGCGACTTTTTATTTTCATAGTTAATTAATCCCTGGATATTGGTACAAGTTGCCCCAAGTATAAAGAGAGTAGTCCAGGTTTAAAATGGACCTTGTCTGTTCCCAAAGTAGAGTTCTGACAATGAATGGGGCAGGAAGGAACTTCCTCATTTCTTTCAGCCTTGCAGGTTTGCTTGGCATCCCAGCTTACATAAATCACTGATTGTCTTCTCAGTGTATTTCCGTTGGCCTCACGAGGAAAAGATTTATTCTTCACAAAGTCTAGCAGTAAATTGGTTGACAGTTCTAGTTTTCTGTGTGGTGAAATTGAACATTTTATTAAAATTTGTTTTTGTATAGATTCATATGTCAACTATGCAAATATCTTGCTCTGCCTCTTCCCCCTGCCCCCCCCCCCCCCCCCCCCCGCGCCCCCTTCTTTTCTTCCTTCTCTTTCTTTCTTTGAGTTGGGTAGAGGCGGGTGGGCTGGAAGTAGTGAGGAAAGCAGTCAGTGAAATTGGTCTTATTAACTAGTCTTAGCAGTAATCCCCTGTTCACTTTTCAGAGGGTGTTTTCACCTCATTCTCATTACAGGTGGCACCTGAGGCATATTTGGCACAGCCAAAAGAAAGTGAAGAGATTCAGAACAGACGCAAGCTACTGAGGCACTGCAGAATGCTCCAAAGTCCTATGATGGAGTGGAGATGGAACAACAGACCCAGGTCCGTCCTCTGCTGGAGGTTCTGGGACAGCCAGTAGCACTCTGCAGATGAAGATTCATGGCTACCTGCCTTTCAACTGAGGTATGTGACAGCCAGGGAAACACCACCAAGGAAGAGTCTTAGGGTACCTTTTTTCTCCTGGAGGAGTGACTGACTCACCACAGCAGGTTGTTACTGTGGACCTGAAGTCCATGGAACGGTGGACCTTCATCTCATTCAGTGTTGGTGCTATCCAGGGCTCCTGCCCTCCAACAGGGACCCTGGCCTACATTTGATAACTTCGAGTTAAATCAGAGAAAAGCTTGGAAATTTTGGCATAGTTATTTACAAATCACTTATATGACTTATTAAAATCTAAAAATGTTGTAGTCCCCTGAATTTGGTAGAACAAGGCCAGTAGTGAGGGCAAAAATCTTTAACGGAATGCTTACCCCTTCTAATATTTACTCCACTTATTTCTCTGGCATTACACATTAGTCCTTTCTAAATGCTTAGGCTCCTCCAAAGCCATGACAAGTACAAATATATGGTCAAAGGTCACTGTCCTTTCCATATCTTCCATAATCCCGGTCACCCTCTTAGACACAAAGTTGGGACACAGGAAATACTTTAAGACATCCTATCATCTACACCTATTTGGGTCAAATATCTAATAATACCCATTCCTAAAACTTAATTCTGAAACCACCATCTCTCCGTTACATGGTCAAGAGCATCCCACACTCAACAACACAGGGCAATGATAAATCTGCATGTATTTACTAAGCCTAGGTTAATACTCATTCAGTCTCATTTCACCTAGTTTCTTTCACACTTTTACAATCAGGTGTGCACAGGGGCTCTGAGAAACAGTTATAAATAATTATTAAATATAGACTGTCAGATTATCTCTTTACCAACCATTTCCTCTGGAATGCTTCCTCTACTGTCTGGTATATTATGACTTTATTTGAAGTCTCTCAGCTTTAGCACAGCTCATATCCCACCCATGGAGACAAGTCATGTGACTCGTAGCTCCTAGCATCTCTTTTGGTCCCTTTTGCTGTCTCTTGGGTACCATGAAGCTACTAAAGTTAAAGCTACAACAGAACAAGGGAAGATACATCCACATTTGTATTCTCACACTCACCTTCTGCCTCATCCCTAAATGTTTTAGATTTCAGTGATTTTAATGTGAGTTGAAATGAATAAGACCCTAATGACTCTATCATCTACATTTATATTAGATAAGTATACAATCTCATCTACATAAATATGCATGCATTCTTAATGTGTCACACTAAAGAGAATATCTCAAGAGAGGTACTTTAAAATAATGTACCTAAATCTGCAACTACTTATCACACTTTACACATAGATGAAATTACCTGAAATCTTCAGGCACTCTGTATTTAGGGTCAGAGAGTTTCTGAAATTTTGAAGCAGAGGAAATTGTAACAGTAGGGAATACTTCTAGCTCTTTTCTATTAATGTTTTTTAAAACTTGCATTTATCAACCTAAAATATGTCTTCTTGCTTTTTGAAATCAGCCATTAGTTCTTAAGATACTTTCAACAATTAATGAGATATGTTTTAAATTTTGAATATTCAGAGTGCTAATCTATGCATTGAATATCATTACCAGCAATAAATCAGGTCTATGTTATCTGCACACATTCACAAAGTAAATAATTCAGTCCCCTCCTTCAGATTGCAGGGAAGTATAATTCATTCTTCAGATTTTAATTAAAACAAGCTCAAGTGCAAATTGTAATTCTTACACATATTTTTAAATAATCGGAATGTAAAAGTCACCAAATGATAGCAAACCAACTGAAGGGTTTCAAATTCAAGTTTGTATCAATTCTCTCAAAAGATATCAATAACTAGCTCTGAAAAACTGTACATGCTTAAGGCAAAATGCCGATCTTCCCTTTTAATTTATGTGATTTTTATTAAACCATTTATATATCAGACTGTCAAAAATCACTTTAGTGATTTATTTATTGGCTACCTATCATGTTTCAAAGTGATTCTAATTCCAGGATGGACATTTTACTACCACCAATGTCCTGACTTTGACTCTCTCGCTTATAATTTGGGTCATCAATATTACAAAAGAGTTTTCCTGTTGAAAGCATCAGAGTCAGTAAGCACTCTCAGATTTCTGTTCTTAAAATGAGCAATCAACCTTGTTGCTATAAGTTGGTTATTTTAGAGCAAAAGATTAAAAGATTTGAAATGACAATGGAATATGTTTCCCTTTGCCTATAATAGCTACACTTTAAGTTATGTATATAAGCAACATAGTATGACCTGTAATTTGAACTAAGAAAAAAATGCTCAAACTTTTTTCAAAGACACATCCCTGTCCCCAGACTACCCCATCCAAATGGCTCCCCTGGGAGATGACACATTCTTATCTGATCTCCCCTATGGCCTTGGTTGATTAACCCAAGAATGGATACCTCATTCAAGCTGAGCTAAGTAAAGCCCTTCCCAGGGATATTTTGAATTGAAACTGAAAAAGTAGGTCAGCCTTTTGTGTTGGTGGGAGATATAATATGGAAAATGCATGAAATGCGATGTGAGCATTGGTGGCTCACATTCTACACTCTGTGGAGCAAACTAGAAATGATGATGGTGACATACAGAATATCATATGAGATAGATTATATCCTGGAGGCATTAAAGTCCCTGGCCACAGCTGCTTGTGAGAACCAACTGTCTCTTGAAATGTAGTAGTTGAATTCTTCCATGGATTCTGAGGGATAATTTTAAGTTTGATTATGGTGGTCAGTTACAACCCCAAAGAGTTCGGACTGATACTTAAAATTATTATCCCAAAGAAAGTTCCTACAAGGGTAGGATCTAAAATTTTTATATGGCTGAGTCCAAGGATGGCGGGAATAAGTATCTTTTTGAAGGCCGAGCACTTTTAATGCAAAAGTTCAGTATGTACACTTGCATTAATATGTACACTTTTTGAAGGTGGTGATGTAGTTGGTTAACTACATCAGGTTAACTACCTGTCAGCTTTTGTGTTCAGGTCAAATGATCACAGAAGCTCGAGCCTTAGGAAGATCAACAGGAAAATGCTGTCTTGCCTATCATAGGGTGTTGGCTACTTCCTTCAGCATTCATAAAAATGAAGCACAAAAGAGACAAGCTCATTCACTGAAAATTGACAGGGAACAAAAAGACAGGTGAGATAGCTTTGTTAAAGACAATTCTCCATGGACTCAGTAATCTGAAATTTCTGGAGATCAGATAATGCAATTTGATAAATTGCAGCAAACTCTGTCTCACCCTAAAGCAGTGAGCTAAGAGGCAGAATATTGGCTCCTAGCAATTGGAGTGGATATATTCCAGAGGATCCAGAGTTATTAGCAATAACTAATTTATTGGCATTTCCTGTCTATATATTAATCTTACCAGGAAAAGGTGATAAAGCCTTCCATTAAAAAATTCATTTTAGTTTCAGTTAAACATGGCAAATTAACCCTCTACTTCCTTGAACCTCACTTAAGTGATTGCTAAGGGGAATTAAACAATACAAACTCAAAGGCAAAGAGAACAGGAGGCAAGACAACAAAAAGGAAAGATATTAACAAAATTTGAGGGTGGAAAGTGGATAGAGCCATAACAATTAACTGACTTAGCAAAGCTGAAAAATTTTTAACTTAAGCACTTATAGAGGGAGGATAGTAACAGAGAATAGCAACCATACCCCAACCCTTGAAAGGATCAGGCTTGAAGATACTAGGTAAGTATTAGGTGTGAAATTGGACACAGGTGGATTAATTGACGGTCTAAAGAGAGAGTAGTAAGGAAGTACCAGCTCTCCTCAATCAAAGGGAACAAGTAACTGTCCCTTCAGTAATTTCCCAAAAGAAAATAAAAGATTTGTTCTTTGAGGAAATCTAACCAGAGAAGGTCCACACTGAAGGATTCAGGACTATGGCACAGTATCAGATTGAAATGGGGTTTAATGAAAATGTACATATTGAACTGTTGGACTCCAAGCCTTTTGTTGCTCCTAGAATTCTCTGAAGAGACTGAACAGCTCCAGATGAAAGATATCCATGTACTAATTTTTAGCATCCTGCCCAAAAAAGGCAGATTCATCATAGCTTAGTGTTAAGAAAGGGAAACTCAAGTGCAGAATGCAGATTCCAAAGGCTTGGCTGGACATGATTCCTGGCATTCATGATTAGATAACAAAATCTCCCAAAATTAAGTTGACAAGAAACTGACTAGGATGTTAAGTTTTACTGCCAAAGGGGAAAAACAATAACAAGTAAATCTGTGATTGTTCAACAGCTTAGGAAATGCCCAGGTTTAAGTAGCCTTAGTACTTAGTGCTAGAATGAAACAGGTGAGTCCAGTGCACAGCCAGACCTGAGAACCAAAGGTCTATAGGAGAATGTAAAGTGCTAGCTTCCAGGTGTTACAAATGGCTTGCTCAGCTGCCCCCATTCTTCTCAAGGTTTAATTGCAGATTAAAATTCAAATTCTGAATTGACTCAGAATCCATCTCACCAGAGGAAAGCCCCTCTCTTTAGGAGCCCCTGTAGCAACCACCATTTTTCTCTGTTTCTATGAGCTCAGGCTTTTTTATAGTCCACATATAAATGAAATTGTAAAGTATTTGTCTTTCTGTGTCTGACTTATTTCACTTAGCACAATGTCCTCCAGGTTCATCCATGTTGTTACGTGAGGAAAATGGGGAGATGTTGGTCAAAGGGTACAAACTTCAAGTTCTAATGAATAAGTTCTGGGAATCTAATGGACAGCTTGGAGACTATAGTTAATAATATTGTATTGTTTACTTGAAATTTGCTAAATGAGTAAACCTTATGTGTCTTAACCACACACATTCAAAAAAAGATGAGGGGTAACTATGTGGTGATGAATGTGTGGATTAATTTGATTGTGGAAATCATTACACATGTACCTGCATATCAAATCATCACATTCTACAACTTTACTATGAACAATTTTTATTTGTCAATTATACCTCAGTAAAGCTGGAGGTTGGGGAGAAAGAAGCCCCTCATTAAGAACAACATGCCTTCTGAATCCAAGGAGTGGATAACTTGGGTGTTCATTAAATACTGTAATGCAGAATTCTTACCATTTGAGCAAAGCCTTCTTCTGGGGATTGGCCCCTTAACCCTTCTCAACTTTACCGTGGATATCTCCCAGAGCATCTTTGCCTTTCCACCATAAGATAATCTAGAACTGTCCTGATGTTCCTGATTCAAGACCCAATCATGGCTTTTCTCAGGGAACCCTCTCTGTTTTCAGTGAAAGGCCGCACACAAAGGATCATAATCTGGGTGCTAGGCCTATGGGTGATATCATTCCAGATGAGCATTGAGAACAGATGTTCTTCCACTCTGTGGGTTGCCTTTTCACTCTCTTCATAGTGAAGTAGAGTATCAGCAGAGTAGCAAACGTTGTTTTTGCTACTGAATAAGAATTTTTCAAAACCGTAAGTTCATGCAGTTCAGTTTCTTTGATAGGATCTGATCTTATGAAAACATATTAAAAAATATTCATTGTATGAGCCACAAAGACTCTATAATTTAACTACTTATAGAATAATTTGAGTTACAATCCACTCCATGTAACAATGGCATTGTTATTCAAATTGAACAGCAGTAAATAATTTTTTAATTGTACCATCAGGTTTGGTTAATCGGATATCCATATGGTATCTTTTTGAAACCCTGAAAAAAAGCAGTTCTAAGTAGATTGTAAATCTAACTGCAACATTAAAATAATAAAATTTTTAGAAGAAAATGTAGGAGGATATTTCTATGACTTTGGAGTAAACAGAGATTTCCCAACAGGGCTAACAATGAGGAAAAGATTATAAATTGGACTGCATCAAAACTAAGAACTCTGTTCATCAAAAGACATTGAGAGTGAAAAGGTAATGCAGATAATGGAATATGTTTGCAGTATATTTATTCAATACAGGATCTGCATCCAAAATACATAAAGAATTGCAAATCAATAAGAAAAAGACAACATGATGAAAATGGAGAGAATGATATAAGTATATATAAGGTGCACAACTTGATTAGGCATCATGACTATGCAAATTGAAAGCACAATGCAATGCCACTGCATACCCTCAAAGAATATATCCAGTGTTGGCAAGAATGTAGAGCAAACTAAACTCTCATATACTGATGGTGGGAGTGTAAATTAATACAAACGTGTTGGGAAGCTATCTGGCAGGATTTACTAATGCTGAACATATGCCTATCTTATGACCCTATATACACAAAAGATGTGTGTACATATGTTCGCCAAAAGACATAAAAAAGAATGTTTATAGCAGCACTTTTCATAATAGTTAAAAACTGGGATTTACCCAAATGTCCGTCAAGAATGGAATGTAAAATAAATTGTAGTATATTCACAGAATACTATTTAGTAACACACTTCAATGATATTATTCAGAAGGACTTTGCACAGCTGTGTACAACAATATAGATAAATCTCATAAACATAATCCCAAGTGAAAGAAGCCAGATATCATCCTTGCCCTGATCTCACCTTGCTTTGTTATATAACATCATCTCTATCTAAAAAGGTGAGTGTGTATGTGTTTGCCTGTGTGTATTTGAGTAGGGAGTTGCCTTTCTGTGGGTTTCAGCATGGCCCACAAAAGAGCCATTATCCTCAATTAATGTTGCTAATTCAGGTGAATCAAATATAAAAAGTATTTTTATCTGCCTACCTTACATCTGCAGGGTTGGAAGGCTAACTGCATTGGAAATATAAACTCATTTTTTTTTCTCTCTCTTGTTTTTCACTCTACCTATCCTTGACCTCAAATTGAGTCAATTTGCAACTAAGAATTGAAAGCCATTTTAGAATATGTGTTTATAAAATACTTTTTTTTAAAGTTCATAATATTTTCAAATTTTAGAAATTTAACCAGGCCTTAGGTTTTTCACATCCAGGAGTTTTACCTATGAGTTAGCTATTCCTTATCCATGGGGGCCATATAATTTAGCCATTGCTCATTTTCTGTTAAGGTATTCATGCCATTGTTCACCTCCATTCTATATACTTTTCTAAACCTGCTACCAAAATAAATAAAACTAAGTAACAAATTCTGATTATCTAAAGTTTCCAGAACTTTCTGAAGCACAAAAGAGACATTTCACTGTGAGGAAAGCAATGGTCCCTGAGGAAATAAGGTACATTGGTGATCCCAGGACCAAAACTTAGTCACAATTCCTGATGTCTGAGCATTCTTGGTCAAGTTATCTAAACCATATGAGTTATACCATTTCTAGGCCATTTTCTCACTGGTATATTGGTGACAACAATCCCCACCTTGCAGCAGAGCTATGAGAAGTTAAAATAAGTTGAAAAACCATCTGTCCTTGAGTAGATGCTCCACAATTAGTGCCTGTTACTTATTCGCTAAACTAGAGGTCCCGCAAGGTGGCAACCATGCATTATTCACTTTATTCTCAATGACCATGCAAATCCATAGAAATTGTAAATGCTCTATAAATAGTTGTTAAATGAATAAGTTAATAAATTAAAGAATTCTTTGAAAATATGATATTAATGGCTTCCAAATATCCGACTTTATGTATAACCTGGTTGGTTTTGAAAGGGTAGGTAGATCTGCCCTATTTTCCTGGAATTCTTTACCAGACCACACAGGTGAAAACCAAGTATCCACATTCTAAGTTCAGAGAGTTATCTGCTGTAAGGCCAGTCACTGTCCTATGGGGCTTTCTGAAAGGGGCCATTTCAGCAGAACACACACTAAAATGATACTGCCAGAGGGCTAAAGAGGATATGAAAGTTTGATTCAAGGCGGGGAGTAATGGAGATGCAGAATTTTTCATGTAGCAAACTATCCCTTCCTCCTTCCCTCCCTTTGGGAATGGGGCCATTCAATTAATTAACTCACATTCCTGTGATACTGGAGGTGCCCAAGCCACTACACTAAAGATTTTTAACCATCTCCCATGTAAAAAATACTGAACATCTGTCCTCACATAGTGCCTGTTTCCCAAGGCCTGATGCTAGGGGCATAAAGAAATGGGCAAGATAGTGGGAAACCTTGTCTGGTTCCAGTTCTAAATGGGAATGCTTTCAATTTTTCCCCATTCAGTATGATATTGGCTGTGGGTTTGTCATATATGGCATGTATCATTTTTAGGTAGGCCCCGTCTATGCCTATTTTGTTAAGCATTCTTATCATAAAAGGGTGTTGAATTTTGTCAAATGCTTTTTCTGCATCTATTGAGAGGATCATATGGTCTTTGTTTTTGCTTCTATTTATGTGGTGAATTACATTTACAGATTTGTGTACGTTGAACCATCCCTGTATCTGGGATGAAGCCCACTTGGTTGTGATGGATTATTTTCTTGATAAGCACCTGGATTCGGTTTGCTAGGATTTTGTTGAGAATTTTTGCATCTATATTCATAAGGGATATTGGTCTGCAGTTTTCTTTTTTTGTTGCATCCTTTCCTGGTTTTGGTATCAGGGTTATGTTCGCTCATAAAATGTGTTGGGGAGGATCCCATCCTTCTTGATGTTGTGGAATAACTTTTGCAGGCTAGGCACCAGTTCTTCTTTGTAGGTGTGGTGAAACTCGGGTGTGAAACCATCTGGTCCAGAGCTTTTCTTTTTAGGAAGGATTTTTATTGCTGTTTCAATTTCAGTTCTTGATATTGGTGTGTTCAGGAATTCTATTTTTTCCTGGTTGAACCTAGGGAGGCTGTGTGTTTCTAAAAATTTGTCCATTTCCTCCACATTTTGCAGTTTGTGTGCATAAAGGTTTTTGTAGAATTGATAGATGATATCTTGTATCTCTGTGGCATCAGTTGTAATTTCTCCTTTCATGTTCCTGATGGAGCTTATTAGAGATTTTTCTTTTCTGCTCTTAGTTAGGCAAGAAAAAGGCCTCAGTGCAGAGAGGGCCTGGTTGGATGACATTCCCACCACTCAGTGTGTAAACTGTGGATTTCCTATGAATGATGGAGGAGATTCCTGTGGAAAGTGGAGGAGATTCAGCCATCCTACTGCTCCAATCAAGAGTGCCACTTCTGGGTGAGGCAACTCAAGCACCAACAAGATGGTCTAGATGAATTGTTATAGGACTGAGGGGGAGGAAGACACAAGCTCAGTTGTTATTCCTTTATCAGAGCCTCTGAAAGGAAGGTCACCTCCAAAGAACCAACCCTATACCCCACCACCCAGGAGAGCCTGATGCTCTGAGGACACTGTCAGCCCCATCTGGACTCAGTGATGAGCAACAGGAGAAAGAATCCTGTGATCATGTAAACTATCTCCCTCCCCTTTGTCCTCCTTCTCTCAACCCCAAGGGAGCAAGAGCAGGAAAGGAGGCAGGTGAGAGACTACATAATTCTAGGTGCTAGATATACAGCTATACATAAAACAAACAAAATCCTTGCCTTCCTAGAGCTTGCAGTCTCAAGGAAGAGATACTCAAAAAGAAAACAAGGAAATGATATTTCAGCAAGCTGTAAGTGCCATGAAGAACAATGGAGAAGGGAAAAGTGAGGATAGTGGCTGGGGAAGGTTTATTGCTGACAGGATGTCAAAGAAGGCCCCTGAGGGAATAACCAAAATGCAGGGTCTCACTGGTGAGAGAGAGTCAGGAGTTTAGAGACAAGGGTGTCCCCAGCAATGGACAGGCTGGGATGGAAGCCCTGATGCGAGAAGGCAAAGTGGGTCTGAGGAATTCCACCCTGGCTCCAACATGTGCACTTGAAGAACTTGCATTTTACATTGCATTCAGATTTTTATAATATTTCAGTCATCTTTGGCCCAGCTCTCAAGCACACACACTCCACAATTAAAAATAGCTATCACTGAGCTTTTCTCAGTAAACTCATTTTATAAGTGGTCACAAACATCCATATTATTTGCCCCGTGTTTCTCTCAATGATAATCCCTAGACCAGTTGCTTCTAAATCACAGTCTTTTCAAGTAACACATATGCACACTAAGTCTGAGAATTACCAGGAATTATACCTCTATGCCACAAAATTTAGCATTCTGTCGTGAGTGAAGCTCCAGCTTGCCAGCAAGTATATAAAATTTCACAGTAATATTCAAATTCACCCCCACCCAAAAAGTCCTATTTAAATGAAAAGCAATCAATCAGTATGGAAATGTCCAAACAAAACCAAAATACATAATTCAATTTGTAATTCCTATTTCAAAGGACCAATTTTTTAAATTCTGTTTGGAACGTTATCAACATTACTGGCCATCCCTCTGTGTGTGTTTCTCCTCCTCAACATAGAGAATTTGAGCCAACTTTTAATATGGTCTAAGAAGGTTTTCACTTCTCTCTGTGTCTCTGGAGCAGCTGGTGAGCTTCTATATAACTATGATTAAAAGAAGCTCTGGCTGTCTCAATTTCTGGCCACACTGCCTCTTCAGTGCCCCTTTCCTGGTGCATACCTAGCAAAGTCACAGAAAATCACTCTCAGACTGAACTTCCTTTAAAAAAATTGTTATATCTGATTTATATTAATATACACCACTTGACAATTTAAAAATACTATAGCAAACCAAATAAATTACAAAGTATATACAGCTAAAAATTCTCCTAATATACCAAGTACACATAGATTTTTGTTTGCGGGCTTGGAGCAAGCAACCATGTATTTCATAATTTCAAAAACAAATTGCTTACAGGCCCATCAGAAATATTACACAAGCACAAAAATGCCTTTCCTAATTTCAAAACATAAATATACATTCCAAATCAAGCAATTCAATCATGTATTTCTTATTTCTAACTTATTTCTAACAATTGATAGTATTCGTATTACTTTTGGAACATCTTTATTGCCTAATTAATCCATATATATCACACCCATTTGAAAAAATTTTGATACATGCACACTTTCAAAAGAAAATTCACCTTAAAAAAATTTAGAAATTGAAAGAAACAATCCCTGCCAGTGATGGCTTTTAGGATATTTTTCAGTCATACTTCCACTTTCACTGATCATAGTTTTTATCTCATTTCATGAAAATATTTGGTCATTCCACAGTCTTCCAGAAGTTAACTGACAGTGGGGTCAGTGAAGAAAAAAAATTACAGGATTTCAAGGGCAAAATTCCTTCTTGCTTTGTAAAACTTGACCAGTTCTTTATGCACCAAGTAATTTTAGTCTAATGAGAATGAGGAGTTTTTTGAACTTTGCAATCACAGTTTTTCTCACATTTTTATATTTCCATGTCATAATACCCAGACACTCTGATTCTCTTCTCTGCGAGAAGAGGGTCTCTTCAGAGGTCTCCCCCCTTCCCTAACATTCTACAAAAAGCAGTAGAGTGAAGGAACAAAGACTCCACCACATCCTACATGCACACACCACTCTACCAGACATTGCCCTCTTCTGGTCCTATGTTGAGTCATTCAGGCTCCTTGTTACCACAAAGGCAACAACCAGTAAACTACAAATTAAAAGGTGCCAAGGGTTTATGATGTTGCCACCCATTAACTGACCCAGTCCCAACATGTTTTCTGTAATAGTCTATGCCAATCCTTAAAATTCCACTACAGTTTGCAATAAATCTTTCCAAATTATTAAGGAAGATTCCTAAATTAAATAGTTATATTAAAGTCAATTTAATACAACCCTCCTAACCCACCATGCCTAAAGTAAGCACTCAGTGTTAGAGCTCTCAAAAAAAAAAAATAATAAAAATCAGTCATATTTAATGGGTCTGGTGGACAAAAATGGAAGTAGCAGCAACTAGCAATTAGTCCAATGACCGGATAATTTCTTTCTTTTTACATTATTAAAATACTGAGTTTATTTCACATGTATATTTTTGTCTCATCACCATTTCCATGTCTGATCACCACTACTACTATGTCCTATCGTAACATTCCATACATACATAAAACCAAGCAAAGAGTGGATGGAGTTCCATCTTCAAAACCTAAACAGGATCTTTAGACAAGCCATTCTTGGCAGTGGTACCTGGACAACATTTATCAAACACAGTAGGGAAATGTCTTACTCTTCTGTAGACAGCCAGATATCAACTGTTACAGAAACACAGTAAGATGGAAATTTTAACAAACTGTTTAAACTATTTTCTTAAAGAGACTTCCTCCACTACCAGAGGTCTTGAATAGACTCCTGGTCAGTCATCCAGAGCAATTCCTCACATAATTGATGAATTTGGCTTCCACTTTGGGAAAAGAACCACTTTTTTCTATACTTGCTTATATCTTTGCCTTGCTGTCTTCTATAGAACTAGAAGTTTTTAGGTGTTTTAGGAGTTTTCTCCTGTTTTTTGAAGAATTCTTGACCTTTTGATCTTGGTGTTGATTTTTTCGAGTCTTTTCCATTCTGGTTTGATTTTTGTACATTTTTGGCTGGAGTATCTCACACGGATTTCTTCACTGGAGCTTTTTCTTCGATTTCCTCATCAAAATCAGCAGCAGCAGCAGCAGAAAGTTTTACTTTGCTCTGTGGCAACTTGCTGTCTACTCCAGGGGAAGATCACTCTCCAGGTATACTTAAGAGTTTTATATTCTCCTCTTCTTCATCTTCTGACTCTGCATCTTCCTCCACAGCTCCTAAGTGCTGCCCACTAATATGCACAGGCCCTGAACCACACTGCAGCTATAAAACCATGGGTGGTGTTATTTCAAAGCCCCCAAGGAAACCATTGGCCGTACAGACAGTTTCAAAGTATCCATTGTTACTTTAATTGGACTGCCTTCATAATTCATTGCCTCTGCTTCAACAATGTGCAATTCATCCTTTGCACCAGAGCCTAAACTGACCATTCTCAAAGATACCTGGTGCTCATTTTCATCATTATCCACCTTAAAGTGATAATCTTTGTAGACCTTTAGTTCACAACCAAAAAGATGGTTGTGGGGCCTTGGGGACTCATGTCTATGTCTGTCAAATCTTCCATGGGCTGGTGGCATGCACTTAGGTGGGAGAAAAGGAGGAAGGTGGGAACAACTACTCCAGAGAAGAGCCATGCAGGACAGAATCACACGAGGCTCAGGATAATTTCTTAATCTGCAATTCGCAGCCTTAGGATGCATGTGATTGGCACCATATGCACCACGATGTATCTATACTTTCTACACACGCACGCACACACACACACGCTCATGTGCACATGCACACACACTCCCCACTACTGGCAAGGTTCTGGGGAAAAGATGGAGGAGAAGAGATGAACCTCAGGATAGTAGCCAGACAAGATAAATATGACAGGTGCAAAGTCCTGTTTGACCACACTAGCTCTGCCCTTTTTATAGTAACCCTTGTCTTTCTACTGCTATATATCAGAGCAGAGTAGTTGTTTTCATGAGCTTGTTAACTCAAAATCAGGCTTACTTGTCAATGATGAATCAATAGAAGTTATTAGCTGTCAGGTTATGACCAACATGAGAGTGAGGCTTTAATGTCAGGAGATCAAAGTTGCCTGTTACTCCATACAACTTTCCATAAGGAGACTTTGGGAGGGTCAAACTCCAAAGCTGGACAACTGAGACTGATATTCATTATTAAGTAAATACAAAAAAAAAGTTTTTCTCAATAGGAATTTTAGTGTAATGCTCATAATATCATTCATTCATTATATTGTCTTTTCTTCAACTGAAAATCTATGTGTTTAATACAATTGCCTTTCCATAGTCTCTTAGCACACTCCATGTCACATTTTTATTATTATTATTATTATTGTGTATCCAAGGCTCCTGTATAAAATCAACCTATTGTACCTTGTGGTAATATTTCACTTTTGTTTGTCACCATTTTTTCATTTTTATAAGACAGGCCTCTTTTCCTCTCTTAAAACTATGCCAGAAATTTCTGAAAGTATAATCACTTCTCATCAATAATGATCTTTCTGACCTATCTTGATTTTCCTGCCCCAAGTTAAACAGTAGCTCTCCTCAAAGTTGAACTGGTTCATTTTGGGGAAAGATAATACAAAGTCCTAAAATCTGGGTCCTTGTCTGCATTTTTTATCATTCCATACTACCTCTAGCAATAAACTGCCTTATACTAGAAGCTGTGAAAGTGATTTTAGCAACCTAAGAGTAGACTTTCAAACTCAGTTCTTCAGCTATTTATGTGAAGTAACTGATATTCACCAAGGTTGTTATATGTTGCATGTCTACTGCAAATCATGTTGGTCTCCAGTTTATATTTATGTGATATATACTGGGTGGTAGCAAAATGGGTTAAAATAAAAAAAAATAGTTCCCCTAAAATGGCAGAAGTCCATAATGTATCCATATCTATACCTAACCAAATACAGTTCCATTTTTGGTTGACGTTTTCTCTACTATCAAGCATATCACAGAAAATTTTATTAACACACTCTGAAAAAATGCCCCTTGGCTCTCTGTCCCAGTTAAAAAAGAAGCAGTTCAATAAGATGAAGTCCATTAGTTTCACTGTTCTTGCTATTACTGCCCTATGCGATGTAATACATATTCTGTATAGGTGACCAATGTATGGAGGGTCCTGTGCTTCCTTTGACTTTTCCTTTGTCTTAAGTAAGAGCTTTTATTGCAGCTTTCTTAATTTTTTCTGCCTATTTTATATCACTTACAAATGGAGTAGCTGAATGTATTTCATCCATAAGTTACAAACAAACCCTTTTCTTTCTAAAGAATATCTTTTTTAATTACACTGTTTGAGTTGATTTCTGTTACTTCATACCAAAAGATCTTTATTTTTGAAGGTAGTCTCATGTTATTAGCTATTATAAAATAGAACATCCTTAGCATTTTAATCAAGGAAGGTCATGATTGGAAAAGCTGCCTCTTTCTGGCAAGAGTCTACAGGAGTCAGAATTCATTGGCACATTTTCAGTGGGGTAAATTAAAAACTTTAATCAGGAACTGAAAGCCAATCATTCCCAGACTGTAGAACAATCGAAGAGGAAAAGAGGTTTGTCTCAGCTGTGCCCTTTATAGGTCTCTTAACTAAATTATTAATGATGGGGGAAGATAGTACACTCTTATAAAAGTTTCTTTATGGACTTCATTTAGAATTATTTGTCCTTAGTCTGTTGGGACCTTCTAAGGGAATCCTGCCTGGGGTGAATATTGACTTCAGTGCCTGTAAAATCTTCTAAGCTGTTTTGTCTTTGGGATTCTCAGCCCAGGCAACTCAGCAGCGTAGCAAATGCAGAAATAAATGACAAGATAAAGAGGACTTGTTCCAGAATCAGCTCAAGGATACATCTGTAGCTTCTTTATAGACCTAATGAGAGGGAAGTGGCAATTAATCCAAAAAAACACCTTCATGATGGCTTGAAATCAGTTCCAAATTTGGGATACAGTTGTTCTCAGTTTATCTTTTAGTTTGCTAGAAAATCCACTGGATTTTCTCCAATGCTGTCCACTCAATAATGTTCCCACTGCTCTTAGATTACACAAGATGTTAAGCCCGTTAGGATAAACTAACTCACCCTGTGAGGCTTAGGAAATTGGTCCATGCCTATGAGGTCTCCTGCTCCTGATACCCCCATGTGGAACAAAATTTCAACATCTCTATAGAACAGAGGCCTTAGTATAAATGCTTGCAGAGACCAGAGAGCAAAAAAATGTCTTTCACAGACTGATGAAAAGACATTGCCCCCCATCTGCCCACCTCCTAGTTCCCACCACACTAGATCTTATGTGAGAAAATCTTCCTGATGCTCAAGAGAAGCTTGTGGGTTTCTATGTTTGTTTATAGTAGAGATGTCAGACGAGCAGAATGGAATTGATGATGCCATTGGTCCATGACACATTATCTTCATTTGTTCCTCCTTTTATTTTGTATGTATCCCCTTCATCCCATACAGTCCAATTTCTCTCCCCATTCATAGTTTCCAACCTAAAGTATTTAATATTTATATCTTCAATTCACCTTCACATTTTTATTTATATAGGTGTGTAAGAGAATGTCTTTAAAATATCAACATTACTGTTTATGTATGTTTAATTTACATAAATAGTACTAAACTACAAAAATTATGTTTTAGAGATCTATCCATGTGGCTAAATGTCTACTTTTTTCATTCCTAGGGATTGCTATATAGTCTACATTTAACCTAATTATCCCCTAGTTCTTTGCTACCACAAGTAATGCTGTGATAAACAACCTCATATGAATACCTCCTAGTGCCCTCTTAAGAGAATTTCTATAGTATTTAGAGTCTACACAATAGTTACTCAATTCCACTAAGTACTGATGTATTGCTTTCCAAAGTGATCCTACCAGTCCCCATACCCCCAGCAGTGCATGAGGTTTCCCACCTCCCCACACCCTCACCACCATTTTTTTTTTTTTGTACTTTAGTAGGCAGTACATTGAAGTTAAATATGTCAGAGACAAAAGGAATGTCTGCGGGTCGGGGTTACATCTAGGATCATGGTCAGTTAGAATCCTTATGAGATTTTTATAAAACCTGAACATCTAATATCCAGGATTTTGCTGTATCATGTGCAGTGCATAGCCCATCATCCTAAAAACATTATAAAGCCTGCTATACTGATAGCATTTTTACATTCAAACTACTTTCAAGAGAGAAGAGCAGGTGCTCAATGGGATATCAATGTTTTCTCCTCTTGCTGATCAGAACAGAACAGATACACAGGCTCCAAGCAAAAGAACTGACTTCATAGCAAGGAAACCATCACTACCATCAAAAGCTTCATTTTCCTCATTCAGCATCTAGGAAAATTCCCACACAGTGGTGATTTTATCAGTCAGGGTTCTCCAGAGGATACATAGATAGATAGATAGATAGATACAACACAGGGGATTCATTAGAAGAATACGCTCACGCAATTATGGAGCCTGAGGAGTCCCAAGATAGGCTGTCTACAAGCTGGAGAAGTAGGGAAGCCAGTAGCATAGCTGTCCAAGTCTAAAGGCCTCAGAATCAGGGCAGGCAATGGTGTAACTCGCAGTCAGAGGCTGAAGGTCTGAGTACCCGGGAGGCCACTGGCACAAGTTCCAGAGTCCAAAGTTAGAGAACCTGGAGCTCTGCTGTCCAAGAACAGGAGAAAAGGATATCCCAGGTCCAGGAGAGCAAGTGTGAATTCATGTTTCCTCTGCCTTTTGCTTCTATCCAGGCCCCCGCTGATTGCATAGTGACCGCTCACACCGAGGGAGGATATTCCCCACTCAGTCCCTAGCTCTCATGCAGATACACCCTCACAGATACATGCAGGAATAAGGATTTACCAGCTGCCTGGGTATCCCTTAATCCTGTCAAGTTGACACCTAAAATTAACCATCACAGGAGGGTAAGAGCTAGCAGAAAATTTGGCCTGTGGACAGGACCTGTCCTTAGAGGACGAGCCATGCTTCCCATTCCTATGAATGGGACCCAGAACACCCCGAGAACTCATGCTTTTCTCCCACTTCTATCTCCCAGCAACAGCAGCCATAGGTGAAGCCGAGGCACCCAGGAAACAGGACATGTGAATAAAAAAATTGAGGTCATAAGATAGGAAAGAGTTTCCTATAGTAGACGCTCCTTAGGTCATTGGAAAGGACAAGGAAGAAGGTGGTGTTGACAACATTGAGTGTCACGTCACTCAGAACCTCTGGAGTAGATCACACATATTCATACTTCCTTCAGCAGGGCACTGTCCCATTTGATGAGAAATACTGCCTTCCTGAGCCCTGAATTAGTTCATGTTAATCTCTGGGTTTTTGCCTAACTCACTGAATAGGAAAATCCCATCTCTTCCTGTTCTCCCATCTACTCCATGATACATTTGAAGCAAAATTGTGCTAAAATGATAGAATATCGGGATTTAAGAAATAATCCAGACAAATGGAACAATAAGAAACACCTCATTTTTGAAACTCTGCCATAGTCTATGAAGGTCAGGTGTCATTGGTTCTTCATCTCTGCCACCATTATCAAAAGAAGAAGAAGGCAGGGGAGGGGAAGGGAGAGAAAAAAGCAAAGAAAAAGAATAAAGCTCAAATGGACTTTCAGTGATTATGAGAAGCAAAATTAGATCTGTTTAAAAAATATATGGTAGTCATTGCTGAGATTTATTTACTTAATCTTTGTCAGTTCGTAACATTAAGAAGCAATAACCTATTTTGAACTTAATAAGTCTTAATGAGAAGAACAGATGTTTGAGAAATCTGCTTGTGATTTCTGAAATCTGTATTTAGCTTTTCTCTTGAAAAATTTAACCATTGGACTCATTAAGTGTTGTATTTTTGTAAGTTGCACACAATAAAATGTACATATAAATACATTGTTTTATCAATAACTGTAAAGATATTCCAGTACTAATTGTAATAATCAACTTTGGAGGGCCCTGATCCATTTGAATCAGAAGAAAAAATGACCAGGGTTCTATTCTTCCAGTTCATTGACTTCATTCAATTATTGCTGACACAAATGATGAGTAGACATACCTTTAAATCCATCGTTGTGGATTAGTTTAAAATTCTTCTCTGATCCTCTAGAGTATCTGGGCCTGAGGTAATTATTTGCAAGCCAAGGGTCACCTCTTCAACTGCCTTTTTTTACAGACCCTTCATTCAGGCCAAGTTTTTAAAACATGAACAGTTTTTGTGATAAACTTTCATCTCTGTTTTTCTTACAAGTCTAGCCCGTGAGCACCAGCACTGCCTGCCACTGGACTTCCTCATTTGGCCACAACTTAGATTCTTAAATTGTGCCTATTAAAGCAAAGTATAAGCATCTTTTTCTTTAAGAAACCAAAACCAGCTTCCTGCTTATCTTCCCACTCCTCATTAAGGTCTCCAGGGAACCACCTGACATCACAGTTTCAGCTTTTCTAAAGGTCTTATCAAAACATCATTTTTATTTTACCCAACAATCATGCTTGAAAAATACAATTTTTTCTTATTTGATAGATTTGGCTTCTAAGGTCAATCAGTTTTTACTGGTATTTTGTAGTAATTGGACCTTCTAGCAGTTCCTTGATGGCAGTCATGATGTCATGCATTTTGGAGTGAGAGGTGCTAATGACTTCCTGAAAAAACTTAAAGGAAAATTTATACTTGTAAATCTGATGGAGAATTGGTTTCACAAGACTGATTAAGTTGATAAGCGTAGTACAAGAAGTCTTCATTATCTGAGTCCTGGGAAAAGACTGTTTAAAATCAACCTCCTTGATGGGGGTATGCCTACACAATGAGTGCATTGCACACCGCTTGGGGAATGGTAACACTTGAAGGTGCTGACTCGGGAAGGGGGGGGTGGGGGGGGGAGGGACATATACCTACATGATGGGTGCAACGCGCACTACCTGGGGAACGGACATGCCTGGAGCTCTGACTTGGGGGGAAAGGCGGTACATGGGCAACATATGTAACCTGCAGTTCTGTATCCCCCATAACAATAAGATGAAATAAAAAAAAAAAAAAATCAACCTCCTTAAATATTCTCAAGTGAAAAAAAAATTAAGGTGCAAAACAATGTATATACTGTACTAAATTAACTTTCAGGCAAAATATACACATACACTACAGCTAGAAGAATCTCCAAGCAATTGGTAACAGAAGTTGTTTTGGGGAAGAATGAGAAAATGTGGAGTGTCAGGAGACAGTTTCACTATGAGCCATTTTGAAAATTGGGCCCCATGAATTTATTATCTGGTTAAAAAAATTATCAGGTAAAGCATAAAAATCCTGAAATATGCATATGCCATCTGAAAGATATAAATATTTGTAAAAAAATAAAATATACTTTAAAGACCGAAAACTTTTTCATTAAAAAAATGATAAAAATGTTTGAAATGTCATCTTAAAGAATTAAGGACTAAATAAAATTAGTTTAATTTTACATTATATGTATCGAGTATTAGATAATCATTGCAACTAATCACAACTTCAACTGAACAAAGACCAAATCAAGTAATTTTTCTAACACAATTGTATAAAACCTCCAATTCTAATTTGTAATTAACTTTGGATCCACAAGATAGACTACTTTGAGCAAAAAACAAAAACAAAGAAAAGAAAAACTTTGGTAACAAGGCAATAAACTGGATGCTTTATGCAAGAATATTCCAATTTTTCCAATGGCCTCCCTTAATCTTTGACACTTAAGTCATTCTCTTAAGAAAAAATATAAGTTCATTTTCACCTCTCTTGATTTTGGAATGTCATCTATAAACCTATGTTCCTTTATGCAGTTTCTTAGAAAGGGCTGTCTTTGCTCCTTGAGGGAGAACGCCTGCCCCTAGCTGATCTGCCTGCATTAAAAGCCCATGGGTCCAATGAAGAGCACATCTGACCACTAAGCCCAGAAATTACTCCCTCATCACTGACAAAACTTATAAAGAAAATAGAAGCAATCTTCAGACAATGCTACTCCAGAACCAAGTGAAGAGGCCATGTTACTGACATCTTGCTTAAGTAACATGTATCATCAGAATGTGAAAAATACCCGTGGTGGATGCATATCTGAAGGTTAGAATTTTAAGATCATTGATGCTCTTACAACAAGGTATACCTTGGTGACTGTAACAGGATTCCCAGGTGCCTGAGTCAGACTTTAGGGTGACATAGGGACTGGAGTGAGATGGGAGGTGAGGAGAGCCCTGGTTAGTTTCTTAAGCACCTAAAAGAAAACTGGAAAAAAGTACCTGCCTATTTTCAGGTTAGAAACCTTGATACAGAAAACACAGGGACTCAAATGTAAGCAAACACAGCATGGACCAGTTCAGAATAGCTGGAGCTAAAGTGAAACCCTCAACACTAAATCAGAAAGGAGAATTGTGAATGATAATTGGATATTTGATACTATTAAGGAATCATTCATTTTTTATATGATAGTGGGATTATAATTACATTTTCCTAAGTACTTTTCATTTAGAGATATTTACAGAGCACTTAGGAATGAAATGATATGATAGATGAGATTTGCTCTTAAAGAATCTGGAAGGGGCTGGGCGTGGTGGTTCACGCCTGTAATCCTAACACTCTGGGAGGCCGAGGCGGGAGGATCGTTTGAGCTCAGGAGTTCGACACCAGCCTGAGCATGAGCGAGACCCTGTCTCTACTAAAAATAGAAAGAAATTAGCTGAACAACTAAAAATATATAGAAAAAATTAGCCGGGCATGGTGGCGCGTGCCTACAGTCCCAGCTACTCGGGAGGCTCAGGCAGAAGGATCGCTTGAGCCCAGGAGTTTGAGGTTGCTGTGAGCTAGGCTGATGCCACGGTACTCTAGCCCAGTCAACAGAGTGAGACTCGGTCTCAAAAAAAAAAGAATCTGGAGGGCGGGTCATTTGTTCATATTGCTGAAGCTGAGTGATAGGTACATGAGGATTCATTATACTTATCTCTATTTTTGTACATGTTTGAAATTTTCCATTAAAAAGAAAACCAAGGCATACTTTACTCCTAGTCTTTCTCTTATTTAAGCTGGCCGTAGAGGGAGGGAGAGAAAGCTGAGGGCAGGCTGTGAGGCACCTGGAAGACTCCCACCAAAGTTCTAATAGCCAGAGCTGAGCAGAACACAATAAAAGTATTCAAGGCTGCCCTACAGGGCTGCAGAAAGGCATGTGGGGAAGTGAGTCATATACAGAATGCCCAAGAATCAATCACCATGTCACAGAGATCTGGGTACACCTGAACTTGAGTTAGGAATAAGTTCAAGGGCAAGTACAGCACAAAAAATAACAGTGGCTTGAAACAGAAAGTGGTTTATCATGTCAGTGAAGTCAGAGGTGAGTGTGCCAGGGCTGTCAAAGTGGCTCTGTTGCCCTAAGGGATCCCTAGAGCCTCCAGGGATGCAGGCTTATTCAGGTTTACTGTTCTCTCAGGCCCTCTGGCATCCTTGAAGTCCCAGTGTCTGCATTCCAGGAAGCAAAAATGCCAGCAGAGACCAAGAAGTGGGCAAGGAAGAAAGCCAGCTGTCTCTTAAGAAAGGATCTTAGAAGCTGCCAGGCTAACAGCTGGGGCTAGGCTTCATGTGGCATGAAAATATACATTTTAGAGCCATGACAGAATCTGCCACCTATGAGAAACAAAAAACAGCATTGCACCAAATTCCAGGCCAATATTTATAGGCTGTCCAAAATTAGTAACCTCCTAAAAAGTGAAAGTTTCACCATTCTTTCCAGGTTGCTTCTTAGGAAAAGAGCTGATCCAGGAAGGCCAGAAAGTTCTAAAACCCAGTGTTAAGGAGAACACAAATTTGGGTCATTATAATAAGCAGCCATTTTTATTTACACTTTTGGGTATTATCAGGGTATCAAAACTAATGATAGAAATTTTGTGATCTATTGTTTGTCTGTCGGGGTAGGAGGTGGTAGGCAAGAATGTCCATAATGCTTTGTGAGTTTTGTTAGCACACTGATCTAATCCCAGCTAAGACCACCCAAACTCCCACATTCCTCCAGTTCTCTTCAATTGTTCCAGCTTTTTTAAAAGGCAGCATCTGGATGAAAAATTGAGCAACAACAGGAGAAATACAGAGTTGTCAAGTTTGTATCATTGAAAAAGATGGTACAGATTTGGATCTCTCAAGTTGTTCTTATTTTTTAAAACATCAGTTTCAAATTTATCATAGATCTTTTTCCTGTGGCATCAAGGGGTCAGGCCATCTGTGGTGTATGTATGTATCATGCTCTGTAGACCTGTATCTTGCTCCTGCCCTGTAATCCTATTGTAATCCTATCTTGCTCCCACTAATAAATTTCACCCGTTTCCCTTAAAAAAAAAAATATGTAATACCAAGCTTAATTTTTCTTATAATTTTTTGTAAAAGAAATTCATGTATAAACCCAAAAATGAGCATCAGGGTACACTGGGTCCTGTCATCCACTCACTCTCCAAGTATGGTCCCCACCACTCTTGCGTGGGAACTTGCTACAAATGCAAATTCTGGGTCCTGCCCCAGAAAGACTGGACCCATCCAGGGGACTCTGACACACAAAAAACTTTTGGAAAGACACTGTAGTCCAGTGATTCTCCACAATGCCTGCACTTTGGAATCACCTAGACATACCCCTGCCTGGGCGATACCCCCAGACATTCTGATTTGACTGTTTTAGGGTGTGGTTTTGGAATGGGAATTTTTGAAAGTTCTCCCAGGTGATTCTAATGTGAAGCCAAGATTGAGAACCATTGTTCCAGCCTGCTTAGGTTTTCTTGAACTTTATAGTCAAATAAAAATGACAAATCAACTACATCCCAGGAGTGGTGGGGAACTGCTTCCCTCCCAAAATCTGTAGAGATTTAGGTTTCAGTTTTACCTTGTCCCTTCATGCACCCCTTTTCTGAGCCAGCTGGACACGGTTGAGTGACTCCTGTACCTCGGTTCACAGCACATTATTAGTGAAGTTTGGACCTGAGCATAGATCTCATCTTCGTTCTTCCCTGGGATCTCCATGGGCTCCTATTGTTCCCCTCCCAACCCAGCTGTAGTTTTGGTCAGTCACATCAATTAAAGCAGAAGAAACATTGTGTACAGAGAGAATTCCCAGGAAAGATAATGTGAGAGAGGCAAAGGCAGATGCAACAAAAGACTACAGGTTGAGCATGGATTTTATGAGGAGGAATTTTTTTTTTAGGGAATCTCAAATGAGGATAAGATGGGTTGAGGCCTGGAAAGGTGAAATTTGAGAATGTTGGAGGGGAAAAGGGGGGATAATGACATAATCCTATTAAGCAAATTCGGATTTAAAGTTATAATCTATTTCCACACTACCATTGTTCAGGCAGCCTGATTTCTGTTTCCATACTTAATCCACCTCTACCATCAGCATCAAGTAAAACTTCTCTGTGTACCTCCACCTCCAGGCTACAGTTTGAAGCAGGTGGGGAGGCTCGTTGGTGGGTAGAAGGGAGAGGACAACAGGACAGGGAGTGAGGGTGGGGAAGGGAAAGAGAGCAGTGCTGCTTTCTTCTATCAATCCATTAGTGACAGCAAACAATCATATTAGTAAAAACAGAAATAGTCAAAATGCAAAACTTCTTCCTAATGATGTTTAAAGCATTTTAAAAATTAGCATTAAAAAGATGTTTCTCTCTTGTTGAATTAATAGCCAACTTCTCACTTAACCAAAAGTAATAAATGATGTTAACTGGCAACAAATTGTCAGCACGTTCTATAAGCAAGGCCCAGAGCTAAATAATCCATGTGGACTATTTTATTTAATCCTCACAACCTGCTTAAAGGTTGGGCTTGTCATTAATCCTTTTTTACTAATTAGGACACTGAGGCACAGAAATTAGGTATCTTGGCCATGATCACAAAGTGAAAGAAATCAGGTTGAAATTGAGCCCCATAATCTGGCTTCCATAGTCTCTGAGGGAAAGAAAGCTCATGGACCTGGTGTAGATGGAAGGAGAGTGCAGAGACAGCAACTGGGAGCACTTACTCCAAGTGACCTGGCCAGTCCTTGCAGGGTTTAGGACAGGAGTGACCTGACTGATCTGACCAAAGGGTTCCAGTGGCTGGGTGAGGAGCTGTACAAAGGCAAAGAGTGTTAGGAGGCTGCCACACCAGTCCAGATGAATCCTGTGGCTGGATGGGATTAGGTTCATAGCAAGGTGAGGTGCTAAGGAGGGGGATGTGTGAAATATTCTGCTAAATACTGATTGATTACAGGATGAGCATGGGACCCAGCCCCATGAAGGCTTCCCACCCGCTGGGCCTCAGTGATTCACTCAGAACTGAGAAAGGAACTCAGCCAATCACTGACCACTGGCACTTTGCCCTAATATTTAAGGAGGAACAAAATCACTCTAAGTCCTTTAGCTGGAATGTAAATATCCATGAAAAAGAGAAAGGGAGTTTACTCAAATAAAATTGTAGGGATCAAAAGGAATAAGAAGAAAAAAGTAGCCTTGTCTCCCTACCCCAGTAGAGTTGAAAACACAAGGAAGACGACAATTCTGGATCTCTTTGGGAGGAAGTCAAAGCTAGAACAGTCAAACCTAGAAGTCAAACCTAGACCCAGACCTCTTGGGCCAGATGTCACCTCAGAAGTGGCTGCCTCAGTAAACCAGAAAAAATATACCCCTAAGGGACCCGAGTAGTTTGAAAGGAGCCAGCAGGAGTATAAGAATGAGGCTTGGGAAACCACAGTGTGACACAATGTGGGTGTGGTGGGGGAAGAGAGGTACAAACCTCAGAAAGGATGTGAGAGGTGGACTAAACAGAACACGCATGAGAATATCAGACATTTTATAAATTTAATTGCCACAAAATACAGATTCTACAAATAATAAATCCAAAAATAACTTGTGAAACAATTTTTGATGAGTACACATTAGCCAGTTAACATGGTTGATAAGAATTCTTCCAAATCAAAAATCAGCAGCAGCGGCCTTAAGTGTGGGCCTGCTGGGAGATGTCCTTTCATCTCAGAAGGTGCAGGGGTTTTGCAAGTGAAACTGCACCTGGTGGCCAGAAGTTCAGCTATCCAGTCTTCAAAACTGTCATTTCCTGCTTTTATAATTGACTCCAGAAGTTTCTGAATCTTTGGCTGCTTTATAAACTTGACATTCTCTGATTAAGCCTATTGGCATCTTTTTCCTACCATTTTGACAACTACCCAGTAGGTCAATATTTAAAATGGGCAAAGGATAATTCACACTAGACTAGGAATCACCACTAACAATCCATCCTAGTCAGAGTCCTTTCTGTTTCAAGAAACTTGTGTTTCATAGACATTAAAAATGAAAAACTTAGTTTTCCCCAGGACATACTTCTCTCTCTCTGAAATTTTATGTCATGTCAAAACATGTCACA
Organism: Eulemur rufifrons; assembly: GCF_041146395.1. Taxonomy (NCBI): domain Eukaryota; kingdom Metazoa; phylum Chordata; class Mammalia; order Primates; family Lemuridae; genus Eulemur; species Eulemur rufifrons. The sequence continues at coordinate 65,201,109 of NC_090997.1, read as the reverse complement.
TTGGTTATGTTTGATTCTTCTTTCTCGACAGACAATCATTATCAAGGATTATATAGAGAAGGGCAAGAAATAAAAAAGATATTGTCTCTATCCACAAAATCTAATCTCTAGTTAACTGACAACCTGCTATTCTCCATTTGTTATTTACTGCAAATATTAGTACACTAATGTCTCTAGTCATCACAGCTATTTGGCTGAGAGGTACAGTTGTCCCCAACTAGAGGCTAGAACTGCTTAATAAGATCCCCCCAAATCCCATAGTTACTTAGCTACCACAAAGCCTACAAAATTTATCCCAGATAAATCTATAAAGTTGTTGCTGCAAAGTCTACAGAATCTACTTAAAAAATACCAAATCTTTGCACTCCAGCACACTATCTCCTCCTTCATCGTTCTGACCTTTTTCAAGCCAAAGGCCTCTTTCACTTCTTAGAAACCTTCTAGGAATCAGTTTCTCTTGGGCAGATTCTCAGGGCAGCACTGCTGTCACCTTCTCCTGGCACATCAAGAAAGAAGAACGGACACAAAGGCTCCAAGGAGGAGAGAGGACTGTGTGTATAAATGAGGGCATCATTTCCAACATCAAAAAACTTGATTTCTTCCATCTCAACATCCAGGAGAATTCCCACACGTTGAAGGCCAGGGCTTGCAGGAATGCTGCTTTCTGGAATGGAGTTGGCATGGATTGCTCCTGCCTTCATGCTAATGGTCCAGAAGCCATTCTTACAGGATAAATCGCTCTTCCTCTTTCTGTCCACTGACTCCTTGCAGACACCCAGAGACCACTCCTTCACCTCGCCCACCTCAACTTCCCAGTAATGTCGACCAGAGGAGAAATAGGGTGTGCCCAGGACACAGGTCAGGTGGACGAATCTCCTGGGGTCCTCCATCATTTCGCAAGGGGTCTTTGCACGCTTCACGCTCCTTAGATCATCAGAGATGACAAGAAGGGAATTGGCGGTGGTTGCATCCAAGGTCATATCTTCCCAGAACTGCTGGAGCTCACTGCTCACCTGCAGATGTAGCTCCCCTTGGGGCAGGTGCTGCTTGATGAGAATTGACAGAGCTTTCATCTGCCATACTTCCAAAAGAGGCTTCTCCGATGATCCTCGACACAACGGGCAGATCAATTTCATTTCCTCCCTTTCTGACCTCCAATTTTGGATGCAATCTAAGCAGAACATGTGTGCACAAGGCAGAACAACAGGATTGGAGTAATAATCCAGGCAAACTGGGCAGATCACCTCTGCTTGCAGACTATTGGACATGGTGCCTGAGGGTCACTCCTTGGCAGCAAACTGAGCTGAAATGATCCTTTATTAGCTGCTGGAAGCTCTCAGAATCCCTCAGTACACAATCTGCTCTCCAGTCATCAGGATGAGTCTAAATATAATACAAAAATTAAATAATATAAATATTTCCATCATTTATGTAGGAGAGTGATACTAAGTCACTAGAGAATCATAGTAATATAACCATCTGTGAGAAAAACTATCAAAACTATACAAACCCTAGGTAATCACAAGAGAGAAATAGGACAGTGATATTGTATTTTTAGACACGGCTATTTAATTTGTCTGCAGATTTCCAGATTATGTGTTGGCTGTGACCACAGTTTCCTCCTGTGGAAGCTGAGCCCAGCTGGGCCTTTAATAGGATCTGGGAGTCAGTCCCTATCCTAATCAGTATTTCCTTGTAGGTCACCTGCAGTCAAGAAAGATAATATCTGGCTCACGCCTGTAATCCTAGCACTCTGGGAGGCTGAGGCAGGAGGATCACTCGAGGTCAAGAGTTCAAGACCAGCCTGAGCAAGAAAGAGACCCCTTCACTACTAAAAATAGAAAGAAATTATCTGGACAACTAAAAAATATATATAGAAAAAATTAGCCACGCATGGTGGCGCATGCCTGTAGTCCCAGCTACTTGGGGGCTGAGGCAGAAGGATTGCTTGAGCCCAGGAGTTTGAGGTTGCTATGAGCTAGGCTGATGCCACAGCACTCTAGCCGGGGCAACAGAGTGAGACTCTGTCTCAAAAAGGAAAAAAAAAAAAAAGAGAGAAAAGAAAATTTTTCAAAAGCAAAAAATTCTGCTTTCATAAAAAGTTGTTCCTTTCAGTGTCAACTATGATCTCAAATGAGCAGAAATAATCTAATTATATAACAATAATGAAATGACTCCAGTATGCTACAACTATTAGAAGTAGTAAGTACATTTAAGGGAAAACTCAGAAAAGTCTTTAAGAAATAATATTAGAGGCCGGGCACAGTGGCTCACACCTATAATCCTAGCAATCTGGGAAGCCGAGGTGGGAGGATTGCTTGAGCTCAGGAGCTCAAGACCAGCCTGAGCAAGAGTGAGACCCTGTCTCTACTAAAAATAGAAAGAAATTAGCCAAACCACTAAAAATAGAAAAAATTAGCCGGGCATGGTGGCGCGTGCCTGTAGTCCCAGCTACTCAAGAGGCTGAGGCAGGAGGATCGCTTGAGCCCAGGAGTTTGAGGTTGCTGTGAGTTAGGCTGATGCCACGGCACTCTAGCCCAGGCAAGAGAGTGATACTCTGTCTCCAAAAAAAAAAGAAAGAAAGAAAGAAATAATACTAGAAAGTAGAAAGGAAGAGTTTTTAAAATGCCATGTCCAAGGTGGTTGAAAACACATACAAATATAGGTACGTATGAAAAGCAACCTCAAGTTCATATGTAAAAATTTAAATGGTGATGATATTTAGAGTGGAAGGTGAAAAAAGTTCGCTGACACAGAACAAACCTGGCTCTTTCTCTTCTAAAATTCAAAGGTAAATGTATTGGAAAACAATTGTAGGCAAAGAAAGAAAAGGAACACTGACAGAAAACTTACCTTGACTTGGAGACTTCCAGTGGAGGTCCTGAAGGTCCAAACTCTGCAACTCTTCCCCTCCTGGCCTGGTCACCTCTCAGCTCCTGCTCAAATACTCTGCCCTTTTATAGCACCTGGGACACAGTCTCCACCCAATCAGGGTTATAGGCTCCACCCCTAAGACTGTGCCACTTTAATCTAATCAATCAAACTTAATCAGCCCCACCCTTCCATACAAAATGATGTCATTAAAATTACATAGTACAAAATCCAGAATTTCATGGTAACACTTGGAATTACATAAGCAAATTTACTGCTATCTGAACAAGATTCTCTAATTTCAGAACTTAACTTTAAAAACAAAAATGTGTTAGAGATCAAATACAGAAAGATAATGTTGAAAGCTAATTAAACTCAAGTAATGTAATCATTGGTGTTAATATCTCTGATACAATCATGGACTGGGTCAGGATGTAGTTCATGTCCTTTGACTCAGCAATTCTACTCTTGGGGGTAGTCCCTGGATGGGATAAAAAAACATGGCAGCCATACCATTTTTTACTCTCAAAAGTGTCCTTGTGTAACAAGTAAGTTTTATGGTGTCTGTATTGGGAGCAGAAGAAGTAGTGAAAGTCATAAGGGAGGAAATCGCAGACACAACTTTAAGAAAAGGGGTTTGGATCCGCAAGCCTGACCTCTGAGGAGGCAGATGCAAGACTTTATAGGACGTCCAGTTCCTAGACTTGGGCAGGGCCCCCTCAGTCTCCTCCCAGAATTCCCTATCTGAATTCACCTCTTTTTTATATTAGAAGCCTGGTACAAAGTGTCTGCCTTGAGGGGCAGACTCTAGCCCTGAAAATGCCTGGGCTCACGCAGCTTGGACCCCACTTCCGCCACTTGGTGGGACTTAAACGGTCAGAAGAGACCTCCTTTTGTGGTGGCTCCAAATCCTCTTGAATACCTCCAAAACTCTAGTGCTTACCATCTGGAATTATACACTTTCCCAGTCTTCCACTCCCTCCCAAAAGCCTTGGGGGTGTTTCACGATCTTTTCTAAATCCACCAAGTTGTGAGACTGTGCTAGGAGCAACTTCGTAAGCCCTCTCAGGGCGTAGCTCATATCTGGCGTTCACTGACTCATTCAACAAGTATTTGTTGAACATCTAAGACCTAGGTGCTAGACTAACAGCAACTGAAAAAACAACATACTCTTGTGGAGGTTATGTTCCAGCAAAACAGGAATAATAAATTAATCTTCCAACAGCTATCTTAGATATGACACTTTGAGATCGCAACCATATAAGGGGAGAAAAATGAATCCAAGTAACTTTAACAGAGTGCTTTCACTTTATACCATCACAGACAAAAGAACTGTAAAGAAATCTTGAACTTTACTTGGTAGGTTTGTTATTTGGTAGTATATATTAAGCCATTAAATATTAAATGTCTGATTTTGAATCAAAAGTATAGTTTATTATATCTCAAACAAAGCAGAACAATTAAAATATCCACCTAAACTATCAACACAGTTTTACCATTTTAATGGTAGCTTGTTTATGCCAGCAGCAAAGAAGCCTGGAGAGGGAGTGATGATGAAATCATGAAAGGCATTTTCCACAGCTTGTTGAGAATTGAATATTTTTCCTTGCAAGAAGTGGTCCAAAGCCTGGAAGAAGTGGTAGTCAGTTGGTGCAAGGTCTGGTGAATACAGTAGATGACAGAGTTTCCAAGTCCAGCTGCTGTAGTTTGAGCATCGTTGTTTGTACAACAGGTGGTAGAGCATTCTTTTGTAAGAGGATTGGCCTGTCTCTATTGACCAATCTCAGCTGCTTAATCACAAGCATCCTCATCATTTCGTCCAGTTGGTTCCAGTAGATATCTGCTGTAATCAACTGACCAGGTTTCATAAAGCTGTAGTGGATGATACCAGTGCCAGACTACCATACAGACACCATTAGCTTTTTTTGAAGAATATTCCATTTTGGACTGTTTCGGCACTTCATCTTTATGCAACCATTGTGCCAAACACTTGCAATTGTCAAAAAGAATCTATTTTTTCATGACACGTAACAATACAGTGTAGAAATGGTTTGCCTTTATGTCATGACAGTAAAGAAAGGCAAGCTTCTAGACAATTTCTCTTCTTACACTCATTTAATTGATGTGGAACCCATCTAATCCAACTTCTTTACCTTGCCAATTTGTTTCAAATGGTCCAACATTGTTGGAATAGTAACGTCAAACCTTGCTGCTAATCCATGGGTAGGTTGAGATGGATTTGGTTCCACTACAGCTTTTAGCTTATCATTATCCACCTTGGTCTCAGGTCACCCATGTGGCTTATTTTCAAGACTAAAATCACCAGAACATAACTTCTCAAATCATTAACGTACTGTGCGTTCATTAGCCACATCCTTCCCAAACACTTCATTGCTATTTCAAACCGTCTGGCCGGGCGCGCTGGCTCACGCCTGTAATCCTAGCACTCTGGGAGGCCGAGGCGGGTGGATCGCTCAAGGTCAGGAGTTCGAGACCAGCCTGAGCAAGAGCGAGACCCCGTCTCTACTAAAAATAGAAAGAAATTATATGGACAACTAAAAATATATATAGAAAAATTAGCCGGGCATAGTGGCGCATGCCTGTAGTCCCAGCTACTCGGGAGGCTGAGGCAGAAGGATCACTTAAGCCGAGGAGTCTGAGGTTGCTGTGAGCTAAGCTGACGCCACGGCACTCACTCTAGCCTGGGCAACAAAGTGAGACTCTGTCTCAAAAAAAAAAAAAAAAAAACCGTCTATGCTGCTTTGGTTCCTCTACAGAACTCATATTCGAAAATAAAATGATTTTTTTTTTTTTTTGAGCCAGTCTCATTCTGTCACCCGGGCTGGAGTGCTGTGACATCAGCCTGGCTTGCAGCAACCTCATACTCCTGGGCTCAAGTGATCCTCCTGCCTCAGCCTCCCGAGTAGGTGGGGCTACAGACTTGTGTCACCACACCTGGCTAATTTTTTCTATTTTTAGTAGCGACAGGGTCTCGCTTTTCTCAGGCTGGTCTGGAACTGCTGACCTCAAGTGATCCTCCGCCTTGGCCTCCCTGACTGATGGGATTACAGGTGTGAGCCACCACGCCCAGCCACGAATTTTTTACTTTTCCATAGTTTCACAAAAATTGCTCTTAAAAACAATTTGAAAGATAATCACAAGCCGAAAAGTGTGTTTGAAAGACTGAGGATGTACCTTCACAATACAAATAAGTATCAAAGTGAAATGTCAGAAATATCAACTGTCAAATTTAAGGAAATTGGACATTTCATACTTAATAACCTAATGTAATAGGATAATTATTCTGTAATTGAGTAAATTTGTAAATATATTGATGTACTCAGGAGCCAAGGTTCTTAGTGTGGGATATGGAATCTGGAATGGGGAAAGGCGATGAAGAACCAACCCTATGATTGAAATTGAAGGAATGATTAAAAATAGATTTTTTTTATTTTTGTTTTTTATTTTATTTTTTTTTTTTGAGACAGAGTCTGGCTCTATTGCCCAGGCTAGAGTGCCGTGGCATCAGCCTAGCTCACAGCAACCTCAAACTCCTGGGCTTAAGCAATCCTTCTGCCTCAGCCTCCCGAGTAGCTGGGACTACAGGCATGCGCCACCATGCCCGGCTAATTTTTCTATATATATTCTAGTTGGCCAGATAATTTCTTTCTATTTTTAGTAGAGACGGGGTCTCACTCTTGCTCAGGCTGGTCTCGAACTCCTGACCCCGAGTGATCCACCCGCCTCGGCCTCCCAGAGTGCTAGGATTACAGGCATGAGCCACTGCGCCCGGCCAAAAATAGATTTAAAATAGATAAAATTAGGTATTTTCTAGCTCTGACCTCTCAAAGGGCCCAGAAGCAAAAACATCCCAGTAGAATGAGTACGTCTAGTGTCTACATACTGATTTCTAAATAACAGTCCCCAGTAAAAGTAATGTAGGGATAAAGCAGAGAAGAAAGGTGGAGAGCTCCTGAGTGCAGCCATTTTGACCCATAGCAGACCCTAACCACCCTGAATAGGGAAGTAGTGAGCAGGCTGTCAGCCCAGGACCACCTGAGGATGGATGAATTACTAAGCTGTATGCCTGGCAGTTTGTACCTTTCTGTGACAGCAATTTATGATTAACCTTTATGGCCTGACCTTAGACAATGATGGTCACATACGACTATTCCTTAACAGGGTTTTTGAACACATAAAAGCCCCATAGGGGGTCCCCCTCCTGCTCAGGAGAGGACCCCTACTCTGTCTGTGGAGTAGGATCTATTGACTGTCTCTATCTCAACAAAATTTCTGTGCTAAAAAAAAAAAAAGAAAAGGTAGAGTCAATGAAGTCCCATTGCTAAGGGAAACCCTGGAAAAAATTCTTCCCCTGAGTTACACTGCATTCTGAATAACCTCTCCTGTCTCAGTGTTTCTGTTCTTTCTGCAAGGCCAAACACCGAGCTTTTACTGTATTTTTACCTGGTGCTGTCTCCATTTCTATGAGTTAAACACCTATAGCAGCAGGTCTCAAGCTTTTTACTTTTAATCTCAAAACTTGCACTCTTTTTTTTAACAATTCAACAAAAACATCCTACTCTTCCATTTTATTTTCAAATAATATCAGACTTGCAGAAAATTTGTAGGAGTAGTACAAGGAACTATATATGCTTTCTCTAGATTTAACATTTTATTTTTTAATTTGTAAATGACAAATTATATATATTTATAGTGGACAACACGATGTTTTGATATATGCATACATTGTGAAATGCTTAAATCAAGCTAATTAATGTATCATCACCTTACATACTTTAAATGTCATGAGAACATTTAAAATCTACTCTCTTAGCAATTTTTAAGTATAATATATACTATGAATTATAGCCACCATGATGTACAATAGATCTCCAGAGTTTATTCCTCCTGTCTACCTGAAAATTTATACCTTTTAACCAACATGTCTCCATTTTCTGTCTCATTCCCCTGCCTCAGCCCCCTGTAACCATCACTCCATTCTGTGCTTCCATGAGTTCAATTTTTATAGAGTCCACATATAGGTGAGATCATGCAGTATTTGCCTTTCAGTGCCTGGCTTATTTCACCAAGCAGAATGTCCTCCAGATTCATCCATGTTGTAGCAAATGACAAGATTTCTTTCTTTTATGAGCCCGTATAGTATTACGTTGTATATATGTACCATTTTTTTAATATATTCATCCACTGATGGATATAGGTTGACTCTGTATTTTGACTGTTGTTAGTAATGCTGCAATGAACATAGGAGTGCAGATATCTCTTCAACATACTGATGTCCTTTCCTTTATATGTATTACATATATCCAGAAGTGGAATTGCTGCATCATGTGGGAGTTCTATTTATAGTTTTTTGAGAAACCCCCATACTATTCTTCATAATGGCTGCACTAATTTTCATTCCCACCAACAGTGTACGAAGGTTCCCTTTTCTCCACATCCTTGCCACCACTTACCTTTTTTTTTTATAAAAACCGTTTTTACAGGTGTGAGGACACATCCTTTATACGCTTACAGATGGAAGAGAACCACAAAAACCTTTTTGTTCATATGAATTATATTTCTCCATATTAACAGCATTAAAAATTAAAACTGAGAAATTTTTTAAAGATCTATTTAACTCATTGAAATAACAAAACCATTACATTGTTAACAGTTTTATAAAAAAAATACCTATTTTCTAAAACAGAAACCCTTACTGAGAAAAGTGTCATTGTTTTTGCATGTTTGCAAACTTGTATAATTCCTGCTTGATTAAAGAAAGCTGGATTCCCACATCTGCTCCTGCACAACGTGTTGTGATATGTTGCTTTGATTGAAATACCTTAGAAAATTTGGCATCGCCCAGAAATGTAGGTGGAAAATGAAGGAACTTGCAGAATATAGAAAAGGAAGGACCTTCCTGGCATGCAAAGCCAGGATGTAGAATCATTGTTCAACCCTGCTTAGATTCTCATGGACTTTATGGTCAAATAAAAATGACAAATCAACTACATCCCAGGAGTGGTGGGGAACTGCTTCCCTCCCAAAATCTGTAGAGATTTAAGTTTCAGTTTTCCTTTGTCCCTTCATGCACCCCTTTTCTGAGTCAGGTGGAGAGGGTTGAGTGCCTCCTACACCTCGGTTCACAGCACACTATTAGTGAAGTTTGGAGCTGAGCATAGATCTCACCTTCCTTCTTTCCTGGCATCTCCGTGGTCTCCTACTGTTCCCCTCCCCACCCAGCTGGTCAGTCACATCTACTAAAGTAGAAGGAACATTGTGTACAGAGAGAATTCCCAGGAAGGATAATGTAAGAGAGGCAGAGGCAGACGCAACAAAAGAGTAGAGGTTGACCATACATTTTATGAGGAGGTATTTTTTTTAGGAAATCCCAAATGAGAATAAGATGGGTTGAGGCCTGGAAAGGTGAAATTTGAGAATGTTGGAGAAGACAAGAGGGGGGTGATGACCTAATCCTATTATGCAAATTGGGATTTAGAAGTATAATCTATTTCCACACTACCATTGTTTGTTCAGGCAGCCTGACTTCTGTTTCCATACTTAATCCACCTCTACCACCAGCATCAAGTAAAACGTCTCTGTGTACCTCCACCTCCAGGCTACAGTTTGAAGCAGGTGGGGAGGCTCGTTGGTGGGTAGAAGGGAGAGGACAATAGGTCAGGGAGTGAGGGTGGGGCAGGGAAAGAGAACAGTGCTGCTTTCTTCTATCAATCCATTAGTGACAGCAAACAATCATATTATTAGTAAAAACAGAAATAGTCAAAATGCAAAACTTCTTCCTAATGATATTTAAATCATTTTAAAAATTAACATTAAAAAGATGTTTCTCTCTTGTTGAATTAATAGCCAACTTCTCACTTAACCAAAAGTAATAAATGATGTTAACTGGCAACAAATTGTCAGCACATTCTATAAGCAAGGCCCAGAGCTAAATAATCCATGTGGACTATTTTATTTAATCCTCACAACCTGCTTAAAGGTTGGGCTTGTCATTAATCCTTTTTTACTAATTAGGACACTGAGGCACAGAAATTAGGTATCTTGGCCATGATCACAAAGTGAAAGAAATCAGGTTGAAATTGAGCCCCATAATCTGGCTTCCATAGTCTCTGAGGGAAAGAAAGCTCATGGACCTGGTGTAGATGGAAGGAGAGTGCAGAGACAGCAACTGGGAGCACTTACTCCAAGTGACCTGGCCAGTCCTTGCAGGGTTTAGGACAGGAGTGACCTGACTGATCTGACCAAAGGGTTCCAGTGGCTGGGTGAGGAGCTGTACAAAGGCAAAGAGTGTTAGGAGGCTGCCACACCAGTCCAGATGAATCCTGTGGCTGGATGGGATTAGGTTCATAGCAAGGTGAGGTGCTAAGGAAGGGGATGTGTGAAATATTCTGCTAAATACTGATTGATTACAGGATGAGCATGGGACCCAGCCCCATGAAGGCTTCCCACCCGCTGGGCCTCAGTGATTCACTCAGAACTGAGAAAGGAACTCAGCCAATCACTGACCACTGGCACTTTGCCCTAATATTTAAGGAGGAACAAAATCACTCTAAGTCCTTTAGCTGGAATGTAAATATCCATGAAAAAGAGAAAGGGAGTTTACTCAAATAAAATTGTAGGGATCAAAAGGAATAAGAAGAAAAAAGTAGCCTTGTCTCCCTACCCCAGTAGAGTTGAAAACACAAGGAAGACGACAATTCTGGATCTCTTTGGGAGGAAGTCAAAGCTAGAACAGTCAAACCTAGAAGTCAAACCTAGACCCAGACCTCTTGGGCCAGATGTCACCTCAGAAGTGGCTGCCTCAGTAAACCAGAAAAAATATACCCCTAAGGGACCCGAGTAGTTTGAAAGGAGCCAGCAGGAGTATAAGAATGAGGCTTGGGAAACCACAGTGTGACACAATGTGGGTGTGGTGGGGGAAGAGAGGTACAAACCTCAGAAAGGATGTGAGAGGTGGACTAAACAGAACATGCATGAGAATATCAGACATTTTATAAATTTAATTGCCACAAAATACAGATTCTACAAATAATAAATCCAAAAATAACTTGTGAAACAATTTTTGATGAGTACACATTAGCCAGTTAACATGGTTGATAAGAATTCTTCCAAATCAAAAATCAGCAGCAGCGGCCTTAAGTGTGGGCCTGCTGGGAGATGTCCTTTCATCTCAGAAGGTGCAGGGGTTTTGCAAGTGAAACTGCACCTGGTGGCCAGAAGTTCAGCTATCCAGTCTTCGAAACTGTCATTTCCTGCTTTTATAATTGACTCCAGAAGTTTCTGAATCTTTGGCTGCTTTATAAACTTGACATTCTCTGATTAAGCCTATTGGCATCTTTTTCCTACCATTTTGACAACTACCCAGTAGGTCAATATTTAAAATGGGCAAAGGATAATTCACACTAGACTAGGAATCACCACTAACAATCCATCCTAGTCAGAGTCCTTTCTGTTTCAAGAAACTTGTGTTTCATAGACATTAAAAATGAAAAACTTAGTTTTCCCCAGGACATACTTCTCTCTCTCTGAAATTTTATGTCATGTCAAAACATGTCACATTGGTTATGTTTGATTCTTCTTTCTCCACAATCATTATCAAGGATTATATAGAGAAGGGCAAGAAATAAAAAAGATATTGTCTCTATCCACAAAATCTGATCTCTAGTATAACTGACAACCTGCTATTCTCCATTTGTTATTTACTGCAAATATTAGTACACTAATGTCTCTAGTCATCACAGCTATTTGGCTGAGAGGTACAGTTGTCTCCAATTAGAGGCTAGAACTGCTTAATAAGATCCCCCCAAATCCCATAGTTACTTAGCTACCACAAAGCCTACAAAATTTATCCCAGATAAATCTATAAAGTTGTTGCTGCAAAGTCTACAAAATCTACTTAAAAAATACCAAATCTTTGCACTCCAGCACACTATCTCCTCCTTCATCGTTCTGACCTTTTTCAAGCCAAAGGCCTCTTTCACTTCTTAGAAACCTTCTAGGAATCAGTTTCTCTTGGGCAGATTCTCAGGGCAGCACTGCTGTCACCTTCTCCTGGCACATCAAGAAAGAAGAACGGACACAAAGGCTCCAAGGAGGAGAGAGGACTGTGTGTATAAATGAGGGCATCATTTCCAACATCAAAAAACTTGATTTCTTCCATCTCAACATCCAGGAGAATTCCCACACGTTGAAGGCCAGGGCTTGCAGGAATGCTGCTTTCTGGAATGGAGTTGGCATGGATTGCTCCTGCCTTCATGCTAATGGTCCAGAAGCCATTCTTACAGGATAAATCGCTTTTCCTCTTTCTTTCCACTGACTCCTTGCAGACACCCAGAGACCACTCCTTCACCTCGCCCACCTCGACTTCCCAGTAATGTCGACCAGAGGAGAAGCAGGGTGTGCCCAGGACACAGGCCAGGTGGACGAATCTCCTGGGGTCCTCCATCATTTCGCAAGGGGTCTTTGCACGCTTCACGCTCCTTAGATCATCAGAGATGACAAGAAGGGAATTGGCGGTGGTTGCATCCAGGGTCATATCTTCCCAGAACTGCTGGAGCTCACTGCTCACCTGCACAGGTTGGTCCAGCAGGGGCTGGTGCTGCCTGATGAGAAGTATTAGGGCTCTGATTTCCCATTCTTCCAAAAGAGACTGCTCCGATGATCCTCGACATAAGGGGCAGGTCAATTTCCAATCCTCCCTTTCTGACATCCAATTTTGGATGCAATCTAAGCAGAAAATGTGTGCACAAGAAAGAGACACAGGATGGGAGAAAAAATCGAGGCAAATTGGGCAGGTTGCCCCTGCTTGCAGACTACTGGACATGGTGCCTGAGGGTCACTCCTTGGCATTGAACTGAGCTGAAATGGTCTTGTGTTAGCTGCTGGAAGCTCTTAAAATCCTTCAGTCATCAGGATTGTCTAAATCCAATACAAAAATTAAATAATATAAATATTTCCATCATTTATGTGTGAAAGTGACACTAAATCAGTAGAGAATCATAGTAATATAATCATCTGTGAGAAAAACTATCAAAAACTATCCAAAACCTATGTAATCACAAGAGAGATATAGGACAGTGGTATTGTCTTTTCAGACAGAGCAGTTTACCTTGTCTGCAGAATTCCAGATGCTGTGTTGGCTGTGACCAAAGATTCTCCTTGTGGGAGCTGAGCACAGTTGAGTCTTTAATAGGATCTGGGCTGGGAGTCAGTCCCTACCCTCCTTGTCAGTCACCTGCAGTCAAGAAAAATAATATCTACATCTAAATCCAATCATAAAAGTAAAGCCAATTCTACTGGAGTTATCACAGAAAACTGACTAAGGAACCCTCAGAATTTCAAAGAAAATTTGCCACATGAGAGTAAAACTAGCAAAATCCACTGCCAAATGAATGAGCTGCCCATAATAGAATCAATTATTAGGACAAAGTTATCATTAGATGAAATGCTTTAAAGCACTCTTGGAAAACTAATCAAGACTTGAGTGAACATGAATAAAAATGTTATAATCATTGTCATCAACTTCTCTAAAATAATAGTGCCTGAACACAAACCAAAAAGATGTTCCTGACAAGGAATAGGCCCCCTCCAACAGTTACCCCAACATCTCCCGGAAGTTAAGAACCTCTGGTGCTCCAAGAAGCCTTCCCTCGATGGCTACCATTCTTTGGGTGAACTAGCTCTGACACACTGGGCTCGGCTGGTTGACCCAAAGACAGCCACACAAGGCTGGACAGCACCTGAGACATGGTGTGAACCTAGGACTCTTCTTCAAAAGGCTCCTCCTGAATAGTACCTAGCAAGAACCCACAAACCACACATTCAGTGGTGGCTGGAGTAACAGAATCAGGGACAGAAAGAAGAGCATCACCAACATGAAAACGATGGGCACTTCAAAGTCCAGCCCAGCAGACTCGGTTATGAGAACTGTCTTGCATCCCAGTACACATTCTCTAATTTCTAGCCAACAAATACTTATTAAGGGCCTTCTGTGATCTTGGCCTCAACTAGACTCTAGAAATACAAATGTGTGTAGGATATTTGCTCACATGGAACCTATCGTCTTTCCAAGCCTTCCAGGTGCTAATCAGCATTCCAGTCTGATGGTGCCTGGCTAGGGGAAAGCAGAGTTAACCTCTTCCTTAAATTCTGTTGTCCTTTTCAATTTTATACCACATTTAACGTGCTGCTCGAAAACTACAAGACATTGCTTAACTCACCTTGGAATGTATCTAAGAAAATTTTTTGCTGGGCTTGGCAGCTCACGCCTATAATCCTAGCACTCTGGGAGGCTGAGGCGGGAGGATCACTCAAGGTCAGGAGTTTGAGACCAGCCTGAGCAAGAGCAAGACCCCCGTCTCTACTAAAAATAGAAAGAAATTAGCTGAACAACTAAAAACATATATAGAAAAAATTAGCCAGGCATAGTGGCACATGCCTATAGTCCCAGCTACTCAGGAGGCTAAGACAAAAGAATTGCTTGAGCCCAGGAGTTTGAGGTTGCTGTGAGCTAGGCTGATGCCACGGCACTCTAGTCCAGGCAACAGAGTGAGACTCTGTCTCAAAAAAAAAAAAAAGAAAGAAAGAAAGAAAAGAAAATTTTTCAAAAGGAAAAAATTCTGCTTTCATGAAAAGTTGTTCCTTTCAGTGTCAGCTATGATCTCAAATGAGCAGAAATAATCTAATTATATAACAATAAAGAAATGATTGAGTTAAGTGTGAGACAACTATTAGAAGTGGTAAGTATATTTAAGTGAAAACTCAGAAAAGTCTTTAAGAAATAATATTAGAAAGTAAAAAAGGAAGAATTTTTAAAATGGCCCATCCATGGTGGTTGAAAACACATACAAATATAGGTATGTGTGAAAAGCAACCTCAAGTTCATATGTAAAAATCTAAATGGTGATGTTATTTAGAGTGGAAGGTGAAAAAAGTTCTCTGACACAGAACAAAACTGGCTCTTTCTCTTCTAAAATTCAAAGGTAAATGTATTGGAAAACAATTATGGGCAAAGAAAGAAAAGAAACACTGACAGAAAACTTACCTTGACTTGGAGACTTCCAGTGGAGGTCCTGAAGGTCCAAACTCTGCAACTCTTCCCCTCCTGGCCTGGTCACCTCTCAGCTTCTGCTCAGATGCTCTGCCCTTTTATAGCACCTGGGACACAGTCTCCACCCAATCAGGGTCATAGGCTCCACCCCTAAGATTGCACCACTTTAATCCAATCAATTAAACTATCAGCTCCACCCTTACACGCAAAATGATGTCATTAAAATTTGATAGTACAAAATTCAAAATTTCATGGTAACTCTTGGAATTACACAAGCAAATTTACTGCTATCTGAACAAGATTCTCTAATTTCAGAACTCAACTTTAAAAACGAAAATGTGTTAGAGATCAAATACAGAAAGGTACTGTTGAAAGCTAATTAAACTCAGGTAATGTAATCATTGGTGTTAATATCTCTGATATAATCATGGACTGGGTCAGGATCTAGGACAGTTTTCATGTCCTTTGACTCAGCAATTCTACCCTTGGGGGTAGTCCCTGGATGGGATAAGAAACATGGCAGCCATACCATTTTTTATTCTCACACGTGTCCTCGTGTAAAGAGTAAGTTTTATGGTGTCTACATTGGGAGCAGAAGAAGCAGTGAAAGTCATAGGGAGGAAATCACAGACACAACCTTAAGAAAAAAAGTTTGGAGAGTCAATGAAGTCCCATTACTAAGGGGAACCCTGGAATAACTCTTCCCCTGAGACACACACTGCATTCTGAACAACCTCTCCTTTTCTCAGGGCTTCTGTTTTTTTGTTTTTTTAGTTTTTTTGAGACAGAGTCTCACTCTGTTGCCCGGGCTAGAGTGCTGTGGCATCAGCCTAGCTCACAGTAGCCTCAAACTCCTGGGCTCAAGCAATTCTTTTGCCTTAGCTTCCTGAGTAGCTGGGACTATAGGCATGTGCCACTATGCCTGGCTAATTTTTTCTATATATGTTTTTAGTTGTTCAGCTAATTTCTTTCTATTTTTAGTAGAGACGGGGGTCTTGCTCTTGCTCAGGCTGGTCTCAAACTCCTGACCTTGAGTGATCCTCCCGCCTCAGCCTCCCAGAGTGCTAGGATTACAGGTGTGAGCCACTGTGCCTGGCCAGGGTTTCTGTTCTTTCTACAAGACCAAACACCTAGCTTTTAGTGTAGTTTTACGTGGTGCTGTCTCCATTTCTGTGAGTTAAATACCTACAGCAGCAGGTCTCAAGCTTTTTACTTTTAATCTCAAAACTTGCACTCTTTTTTTTAACAATTCAAAATATCCTACTCTTTCTTCCATTTTATTTTGAAATAATAGAATTACAGAAAAGTTGTAGGAATAGTACAAAGAACTATCTATATATGCTTTCCCTAGATTTAACATTTTATTTATTTTTTAATTTGCAAATGACAAATTATGTATATTTATAGTGTACATATTTTAATATGTGCATACATTGTGGAATGATTAAATCAAGCTAATTAATATCTCCATCACCTCACATACTTTAAATGTCATGAGATCATTTAAAATCTACTCTCTTAGCAATTTTTAAGTGTACTATATACTATTAATTATAGCCACCATGATGTACAATAGATCTCCAGAGTTTATTCCTCCTGTCTACCTGAAAATTTATACCTTTTAACCAGCATCTCCCCATTCCCTGTCTCCTTCCCCCACCTCAGCCCCCTGTAACCATCACTCCATTCTGTGCTTCCATGAGCTCAATTTCTATAGAGTCCACATATAGGTGAGATCATGCAGTATTTGCCTTTCAGTGCCTGGCTTATTTCACCAAGCAGAATGTCCTCCAGATTCATCCATGTTGTAGCAAATGACAGGATTTCTTTCTTTTTTAAGACTGTAAAGTATTACATTGTATATGTGTACCACATTTTTTTAACATTCATCCACTGATAGATATAGGTTGACCTGTATCTCGACTGTTGTGAATAATGCTGCAGTTAACATAGCAGTGCAGATATCTCTTCAACGTACTGATGTCCTTTCCTTTAGCTATATGAATATATCCGGAAGTGGAATTGCTGCATCATGTGGGAGTTCTATTTATAGTTTTTTGAGAAACCCCCATACTATTCTTCATAATGGCTGCACTAATTTTCATTCCCACCAACACTGTACAAGGGTTCCCTCTTCTCCACGTCCTTGCCACCACTTACCTTTTTTTATAAAAAACATTTTTACAGGTGTGAGGTGATATCCTTAACACACTTACACATGGATGAGAACTTCAAAAAGCGTTTTGTTCATATGAATTATATTTCTCCATGTCAATAGTATTAGAAATTAAAACTGAGAAATTTTTTAAAGATTTATTTAACTCATTAAAATAACAAAACCTTTATATGTTATCCTAACATAGTTTTATGAAAATGTAACTATTTTCTAAAACAAAGACACTGAGAAAAGTGTCATTGTTTTGCATGTTTGCAAACCTCTGTAATTCCTGCTTTATTAAAGACAGCTGGATTCTCACATCTGCTTCTGCTCAATCTGTTGTGATATGTTGCTTTGATTGAAATATCAGAAGAAAATTTGGCTTCCCATAGATATTTAAGTGAAAAAGGAAGGACCTTGCAGAGTCCTTATATGGACCTCAGGGACCCCCAAAACCCCTCTATCCACTATTTGAAGACCATTGCTTTACAACAATTCCATAACTCTAAGGGGTAGCAGCAAATCTGAGCTCCTTGGTAACCAAGGGAGCACCCAACCATCTTTTTGTATGGCTTCTATCATCTCAAAACTAATTCCTATGATTGTGGCTAAATATGGAACATTTGATTTTCTTTTCCCAATAATGGTGAGAGGTTCTTTTCACTTTTTTCACTTAGTTTATTTAACTGCAGTGATGATGCCAAATCAAGCTGTTCTCTACCATTGTATAAAGCCTAATAGACCCTCAATAGATGTCTAACAATGACCAAAAAAAAAAAAAAAAACCGTCATTTCTCACTGATTTCTACATTTTTCAGGCAGCTCTGATTGTGGCTTGGACATACACTGACTTGATGAGGCTGAGCCTGTCTACCAGGAGAAATATTTCTTTCCCAGAAATTCTTTCAGTCCCAGATTTTCCATTACCACAGTAGTGCTGAAATCAGGGAGAAACATCATTTTTTAAATTTTAAAATCCTGGAAATATTTGAAGCCCCTTATCTGTGATATCTTAATACCCTCAGGACAACATATCAAAAATGTGCATGAAGATTCTTTTTAATTTTTAGAATAATTTTTAATTATCATTAGTGCTTCCACAAGTTAAGATAAAATCACAAATTAAGCTTGTTTCCATAGCTTTCTGATTAAAAAAGAAATGGACTTTCACACATGCTCGTTAGATAAGATACAGCCATTGGGAGGGAGGAGGGAATAATCAGCCATGTCAGGAATCTAAGATGCCTACAAGGGGATGATGTGTTTGCTCAAAACACAGTTTGCATTTTTCAAAAGGCAGCAGCTGTAGTGGGGCAGCTTTTCACAATTAGTTTCCGTCCCCTGGTGTGGGACAGGTGCTGGTCTGCAACCTCCTCTTTTCTCGTATTTGTGTCCTCTCCTGCTCTCTGCTGCCTGGTGATACATTAAAATGGACCTTTCTGTCTATCTGAAAGAAAACGGAGGGCATCTCTGAATTATTAACACCATCAAAGCCTGCTAATGGAGCTGCCTGGCTTCAAAAGGAGCTGTGTTTTGCCGATCTGGTAAGCTTTGTGAAGAGAATATTTTTGCCATTTAGAACTGTAGAATGTTCCCCAGTAGAAGTATAGAAACACATTTTAAAGGACAGGCTACAGTAACAGTCAGGGATGATTAGTCTCCATAGTTACATATTCAATAACATGTAGTAACTACTGTAGTCCTATGAATGAACCTCTTTCCTTTTTTCATTCCTCTAAATTGTTTTTTTGTCAAAAGTATTGAAAAAAAATTGAATAATGTCTGTCTTATGCACAAGGTGTGTGTGTATCTGTATATGAACTGGCAACAGATTTCCTTATCTATGGCATATAATCTGCAAAAATAACCTACTCTACTCTGAGCCCCTGTGTAAATTTTAACCATCAAGTAAATGAGTGGTGCTTAGTGACCCCAAGTGGGCCCACCCTTCTTTCACCGGTAGATCCCAGACTCCTAGCAGGGGCCAGAGGGGGACAGTGTAAACCCAGGTGAATGCGGGGAGTGCAGGAGCAAGCACACACAGGTGACCCTGCCACTTGAGCTGTTTATCTTTGCAGTTTCCAGAGCCGAATATAAGTGTTTTCAGATTATCCATATGTTCTCTCCTCTGGTTTACAGCTGTCGAAATATTTCTGTGTAAGTGAGGAAGTCTGAGTCAAAATAAATTTCCTTTCCACCTATTTATCTGGCACTCAGTGTATTCTCAAATGCACACCGTGAATCTCCCGAAATGGCTGGAGCCAGGAGGCAGCAGCCTGCAGTCTGCCCCACCCTCTTCTCAGCCTCTTAGGGCAGAGACCATGGCTGACTCCCTCCTCCACAGCTTCATCCCCCTGGGGACTGCCCGTCACTCTCTGGATATAGACGAAGTTCCTAACACATCCTTCTGGCCCTGGCCCTGGCTCTGCCCCTTCCTCTCTCCAGCCTCATCTTCTGAAATCCAGACACAAAGCCTCCTTTCACTCCTCCCTGGTTCCCTCTCCTAATCCAGGACAGTGGGTTCTCTGACCAGAGCCAGACCTGTCCCAGCAGGCCACCCAGCTAAGGCCTGCTGATCTTTCAGGCACAGCTGGGGAGCCAGCCCCTCAGGAGAGTGTTCCCAGAGACCCCCAAACTAGATCAGAAATCCCTATTGCACCCCTCGTCCTTCCTCCTTGTAAGTTATCAGACATTTTGAATGTCCCCTGATTCATCTGTGGCTCCCTCGCATTAATAAATAACACCTACTGAGCACTTTCCATGTGCCAGGCATGTTCTCAGTACTTCACGTGTTTTTTATCCTTGAATCCTCTTAGCTTTATGAGGTAGGTGCTGTTATCTTAACCTCTCAGATAAGAATTTAAGGCCCTTGGCACTGCTGAGCTATGTGATCTTGGCCTGTTACTAAACCCTGTCTGGAGACAGAAATAAATTTCTATCCTGTTCAAACCAGTGTATTTTCCAGTTTTTATATTTGATATTTTGTACATCTGATCCAATCTAATTAAAGTCCAGTTAAAATAAGTGCTAACCTAATTCTTTTACTTTCTTGGAAATATGGATCCATGCTTTTTTGATAGTCATAACACCATAGTAACTCTTCAGACTTCATCCACAGATCTGGGAATCCAGGACCCCATCTTCATTTTTCTACCGTATATTTCGTTTTACAGATAGTTTATGTTCTAACTGAAGAGACACATATGACTCATTGCTCTGCTATACTTTTAAATGTCCTTGTCAGTACTTGTCTGCCTGATTAACTTTCAGTTTTTTAAAAATTCTATTAGTGAGTTCCTTAGCATAGTATCATTGCAAAACAAGGAAAGGTAATGACTAATTAGCAGAGTCAGCACAGTTCTGTGAACTCAGCAGAGAATGCCTTATGCAGTAAAATCTTTCAATTAACTGTCATCTAAACACAAGGCATCATCTCAGCAGCACACCGCCCATCGTCAAGAAGTCAAAATAAACTAACCAAAATAACTATCCTCCTTCTGAAGTTGCCAGGAAAGCCAGCAACATCCCAATCTATTGAGTGTCTACTATATTTGAGGTACCCTGTTAAATACTAGGGGACCCCACTAAAAAAGGAATGACAAAATTTTTATATTTATATGTAAAAATATAAAAATGCTTTAAAATAACCAAAGAACATACCTAATTATATGTGGTCTTTCAGAGTTTATACTGATGCTCAAATTAGTCCCACCCATGATACTGACAATCCCCATATGTTATACCTTAATGAAGTGAAGTAAGACAAATATATGAGAAGGTAAATCATGTTGTGATGTAGACAGGACTGTCTGAGGTATGCAACAGACTGCTGGTTATGTATGTTATCTTTTAACCACATCTACATATAGACAACAAAGAACAATGCATTTGCCTTGTTTTTAGACATCATTTTTCCAGAATCCTCATATACATAATGCTCATTTCTTAAAATCATTGAAGGCCTTTGAAAGCAATATTAATCTATCCCACATGAATGGAATGGAAGTAATTGGTATAGCTTTACTTTCCTAACCAAGCCTTCCTCCCACCCTAACACAATTCCAATTACCCATCACTATGACTGTCCTATAGGAAGTGTCCAACAAGTATTATGGATTGATGTTTTGCAATGCATTTATTTATTCATGTATTCCTATGACAGATAACATGTTACTACTTTACCCCTGTATCCCATGCCCCTCTATATTATGGGAGGCAATTTCCTAAGTAATAGAGATAAAATACATGATCAAACTAGGTATAGTCCCTGCCTCTACAGAATTTGCTATCTAGTGGGAGATAGAGACAAGTAAACTGGCAAATGCAATACATTCTGTAAATGCTATAGTAGGGAAAGCACATGGAGCACATGGTGCTATAGAGCCCATGGGAGGGTACTTTACACAAGCTTGAAAGAGTCAGGACAAGTGTTCAGGGAAAATGAAATCTTGGTAGAGGCCTAATGGATGAGAAAAAGGAGTCCAGAAAAAGAGAGGTAAGCCATAGAGGAAAGGCTTTTTAAGCAGGGAAAAAAAAAATGATCAACTGAGCATTCAAGGGATGTCACCCAACTGCAGCATGGGAAATGGATTGCAAAGGAGCAAGGCTGAAGATGAGGAGATCAGTTAGAGGTTGCTGCAGAAATCCAAGAAAGAGTTAATGGTGGCCAGATATAAGGTAAGAGCAGAAGAAATGGTGAAAAATATGTAATGGTTTTCCAAGATATTTAGGAACCAGAATCAGCAGAACTGAGTCATTGTTTGGAGGAAGAAAAACATATCAAAAATGAAAGTGAGATTTCTGGCCTAGACACAGAGATGGATGCCAGTCATTAAAGTAAGATGGGCAGGAAGAACAAATATACGGAGAAAATGAAGCATGAAATTTTAGTTTTATAAAGGTGCCAGTGAAACATCTAAGAATCTCTATAGATGTGAGGTATCCCAGTTCTGAAGGTCAGAGGGGGATCTAGACTATGGAAGTGGTTAGCATGTGAGTATAAATGGCAACTGGGAGCCAGAAAAGTGGTTGAAATTGCCCACAAAAGCTGTGCAGAGTGAGAAAGGAGGGCCTGGGTTAGAACCCTGAGAAACACCAGCATTTGAAGCAAGAGGAAGAGCAATACCCAAAAAGACTGTGTCTCAAACTCTGAGGAAAGAGACAATTTTGGAATTCCAAGACCTCTAGTCAAATGGATGCAACTTGGAGAATGCCCAGTGGTTTAGCCTACGTGGGCTAGCCATGGGTGCCTGCGGAGTGAGTCAGGCCAAGAAAAGCCCCAAGTTGGGAGTTCCGGGAGACCGTGGAATTGAACAGAGTCCTGAAATCTAAATGGACAAAGGTCTGGAAAAATGAATACGATGTAGCATGTTAGTCCAAGTGGGAAATGCCAGACAGGGCATACACTCTGTAAAACAGAGGTCAGAAAAAAGCCCCCAATCCAAGTACACAAATCCAGACAGGAGGAAAGGTTTGGGAAAACATGAATGTGGTTGTGTGTCTATTGAGATTATTAAATCTCAACATAATTAATTGTTGTACATGATTTGCTTACATCTTTCCTCTAAGAACTCTTAATCTAGGGAAATTCTCTTTTTAAAAATACCTGCTATTGGTGCCGAGTAAGATCTCCCTTGCTAATGTTTAATAATAAGCATCATTTTAGAAATGATTGCTTTGCTTACTAAGGAAGTAATGAGAGTTTTAAAATATTCAGTAAAACTACCCCAGAAGCCTGTCCTTTCTGTAATAAAAAGTTTATGTTAAACACCTTTTAAGACTACTGAAGAATTATTACTAAAATTTTGGAAAAATATCATGTAAAAATATAAAAATGCTTTAAAATAACCAAGGAACGTAGCTAATTAAATGTGGTCTTTGAGAGTATACACTGATGCTCAAATTAGTCCACCCATGCTGCTGAAAATCAAATCAGAAAGTCCTGGTATATCCAACATGTGCTTATGAAATGTCCAGAGCGCTTATCTGTAGGTTACCCAGAGTGATCTTGTTTTAATAAAATTAATAAAATGTGAAGCACAGGGAGGTTAACACATCATATAACCAGAAGATTATGCCATGCATTGAAGAAGAGTTTTGAAGTACAGATTTTATCAGGCTTAAATCAAAGAAGCTTAACGTTCTTCAGTGTCAAAAGTAGTTCAAATAACTGCAGTTTACTGATTCAGCAAAACCAAGTTTATGTAGAGAAGGCATTTCCTAGGAGAATAACCTCTTCCTCCAACGGGGCTGGGAAAACAGCCTCCATGTCCAGAGATTCAATCTCTTCCCCGTCAGTTGTGCAAGGCTGAGACGCTGGGGAATCTGTGTTGCACACTGCCATCTACTGTGTCTCTGCTGGAACTGCATCCCCAGGCTTCATTATTTATGATGGTGAACAGGAAACCAGCCTTGTGGGAGGTTTTATGACTATTAGAAAAAGATGCAAATGAGAGTATGTACCTATGCAGTTAGAGTCATTGAGATCCATGGGATGGTGATTTTAGGAACGGAGGAGTAAAATTAGACAAGAAATTTCCTCACTGAGGGAAATCAGTTTATAAAATTTGTAATCTCTTTTCTTGGCATCAGAGAGAACAGACAAAAAGATATTCTGGGTTGGTTTTTTTAAGTCAAATCCCAAAGCATACAACTCCAATTAAGACGATTAAATTATGTATATGTGGAAGAAAAGAAAGTGTTCATGCAGGTCTGTTTTATTTATAAAAGAAGTATGTATACAGTACTCTTCTAGTATTATCTGGCATCAATTTTGTAAAGGTCAACAGCCTCCATTCGGTGTATCCTCTCTTATTTTTAATCTTTATACCTAACTTCCAGCTGTTTCTCTGAAATAGTAAGACCAAAGGAAAGGGGATAATGCATAATAGTGAACTGTCACATACAGCCTTGTTAGCTGAGCTTGTTAGCAATTCTGATAGATCAGTGGAGGGAAGAGATTTTGATAAGATTTTGTTATGGATCTAATTCACTAAATTGCCAATACTACTAACTGAACACTGAGTGGATTTCAATTTAATAGGTATTTATAAACTGTGCCTAGTACCTAGTTGGCACACAACTAGTACCTAATCCCAGTGACCTCTTCCAAGGCCAACTCTGCTAGGAGTCAGCTGGCTGCTGAGAAGGACTGTGCCTTAACAGAGAGCTTGAAACGCCCCAATTCCAAACACATTTGCTCCTAATATGATGGCATGGTCTTGTAAAAATGTCTCTTGGAAGAATAACAATGTAAGACAATCTCTTGAACAGGTAAGTATTCAGCCCCTAGGGGGAAAAAAAGGAAGTGGGAACTCCTCCTGTGTTATTTTGTTCACTGTTGGTTCTTGCCCTCTTGTTACTCAATCCAAAGGCCTGAGAGGGCTCCATAACTTTTAAAATTAGTTATGCCAAGGAAAATGTTGTTTTGTTTTGTTTTGTTTTGTTTTGTTTTGTTGTCAGCCAGTTTTACCTAAAGGCCTTTGCAAGAATGACTTGCTTTTAAGCCTTCACGTCTCTGCAGACTTTCCAGAGAAGGTCTGAATTTCCTTTTCGAGAAAAACAAAGGCACATCCCTTAGGTAAGGGAGAGTACAACAAACATTCTGTGTTTCAGCTGTTCTAGCTGCTCATTTCCCCACCAGACTGATCTGACATTTCAGAACAACCCTGCTCCTGCAGAGTTAGAGGAGACTTCAAACCTCTGAGACCACCCACAGCTCTCACCACTCAAAGGACTAAACCAAATTACTGATTTCTCTCTCCCTCAAAGTAAGATGGGTTTATAGCAAAGGGAAGTTTTTTGTTCTTTCCCATACTTCAAATATTTATTTATCTAATTTTTCTGAATCTTTGCTAGGATAGACAATGCCAAGCAAACTGTGACTTGGGCTCCTCATTTTAAACTCCTTCTGCCAGTGTCATGCTCCTACAAGTTCAGCCAGAAACCTTCTGTTCTCCCTTTCTCTCTGTACGTCCTTGCCCGAAGAGCCCCCCATCACAGCCGTCCACATTCCCCACCACCCGGTCCCAGGCTAAGCCACTGTTATCTCTAGGCCAACTGCCACAGCAGTCTTCTGACCGGTCGCCCTGCATCCACTCGGTCCCCTTCCAGTCTTTTTGTTACTCAGAACTTTTATTCCCTGCCCCTTGATTAAAATTCTTCAGTGGGTTCCCCTTGTCCGTAAGATAAAGACCCAAATCCGTACTCAAGCCTATAAGGCCGTGTGCTGCACAGTGTCTGTCTGGGTGCACCTACCTCTTTGGTCTTGGCTCCCACCACTCTCCCCCTCTATTCTCCATGCACTATCCTCCCCTCAAGTCTATGACGTGCTAAGCCCCTCCCTCCAGTGCCTGAGCAGGTACAGACAAAATGCTCTCTTAGCCTGGAGAGCTCCTCCCTCCCTTCATCACCAAGTTTATTTCTCTGGATCCTTTAAATATTACTTCTCCTAGAAAGCTATTTCTGAGTACAGGCCTAGGTTTCTTTCCTTTGATAAACGATCTCACTGGAGTACTTATTTTAGTATATAAGTATTATTAGTCCCTGACTTCACCACAATGCAATATAACAATGTAGCAAAATTGCAATTGTACCCCATGAATATATACAAATAAAAAATAAATGAAAAAAATTATTACTATTTTGTCTTTATTTTTATCAAATAGTAAATTATTTAATGTGATTTTTGGTTTATAATCTGTATGAGTTCCATGAGGCAGGCGTCCTGAGCACCTAGCCAGAGTCAGCTTCATGAATGTGTGATCTATGCAGTTGCATAGAGGGGCTTGGAAGGGCTCCAGGCCAGTTTAATGCTCTAGGACCTGCAAATGATGTAGCCTGTCTTGCAGCTAGCCTAGTGATTGACACACTGAACGTATTCGGTAAATATATCTTCAATGATTGATTACCTACAGAATAATTAATACAAAGGTGACTATGCAACCAATCTTGCAAAAGATATAACTTTATGAATTTCATATGCAAAAGGAAGGCCCTCCATAATCTAGACATCTGAGATTCTCATAGCACGGTTAAAACATTTTATTAAAAATTAGAGAGAAGCTAAAACTTCCCCATCTCCCTGAGAGAGGTAACAAAACCTGAGTACACTGAGATGTATAGATCTGATATTGTGATTTTTGTTAAAACAAGACTTGTGGAGGGAGGAGGGAAAGAGTGGTGACCTAATCCTGTACTGAATATCTTCAAAAGGCTGGACATGCTGAAGTCAAACCTTACCTCCATTCTGGTTTTATGTAGAAGATTCCCTACCACTTGTTAAGGATGTTCTACCCCTAAATTCCTTGATTCTGTCAATGTCGGACATTCATTTTATTAATTTCCTAAGTTCATGTAGTTATTTTATTCATGGAGTGAGATTTCATTTCCAGGAGCCCCTTCCTAGCTGTGTGACCTGAAGCAAATTATTTAACCTCTCTGAGACTTGGTTTTCTCATCTGTAAAATAGGGAAAATAGAGCCTGATTTATAGAGCTGTGAGGACTAGAGAGAGTGTGTGTAATGCACCCATCATTCTGGCCGTAGTCACAACTCCATTCATCTCAGTGGGGTTCTACTAAGAAGAGGCAGACGTCACTAGTGGGGTTTATACTTTTACTGACATTTAGTCGAGTAAGAAAAAGTACATTTTCCTTATTTACTTTACCATTTACTTGTATGGAGTAACAAGATTTATAAATCATTTAATAATTATAACCACTTGATATTTAATGTAAGCTGGCTTTATATTACACAAATAATGTGACTAATAACCCAAGTAGTTTGAAAGTGAATTAATCCTTTCTCATCCTGTCCAAGCAACCAGATGAACTTCAAGCTCTTTATATTTTAAAAACACTTCAATGATTTCTTTATAGCACTGGAAATAGTGTGTGCATTGAACCTAGACTTTATTTCTACTTACTAATGAGTGACTGAGTTACAATCTCCTTATTAACCTGCAGAGATGAGCAACAGGCTCTGTTGTCCCAGAATCGAATTATTGACCTAGGATAGGGCTATTCTATAGGGAATTGGTGAGAAAACTATAAAACTGAACCACAAGTTGAACAAGTATTGAGTGAAGTTACAGAAGCTAATTTCTAAGATTATGGTGGTAGAGATGAAGATATGCTCTTGTATTTTTTTTTTTCAATTTGTTACAGAAGAAAAGTAGCAATAAAAGATGTAAATGAGACATCTAAATCCTTTTAATTGTTCTCACCATGGTGATTTTATCCCTGGGTTCATAAAGCATATCAGTAAAAAATTGAAACCAAAGATCTCCAAACCCTAAAGCTTGTATCAGTCTGATTATGGAAGAATTTAGAGACATATAGGCTTTCATGATAACCTTCATCATTCATCTATCCATCCATTCTACATCTACACTACAATGACTTTTAAGGTCCTACTATATACCACTAACTTTGGTAGGTGCTAAAGGTGTCAGGGTGGCAGTTTGCTCTTGGTTCTTGGTGTGCTCTTGGCTGAAGAATGACCAGACACACCAAAGTGATCCAGATTATTATCTTGGAAAAATCACCAGCAGGGCCAGTACGACAGACAAAGTAACCACAGGCAGGAAGCAGTTTGACAAAAGCAGCTCTTTATTGTAGAATCAAACGTGGAGACAGACCAGCTGACTCTCTGTCTGAGCCACTCTCTGTTTCTCTGAATTCTCAGGTTGTTTCCTGTTATTAGCCCAGTCTGGGGGCAGGCTCTCGGGAGGTGTGGGATGTTATCAAATGATCAACAGGTGTCCTCAAAATTCTATCTGCTTGTATAAGCTCCTTCTAAGAAAGCCCACCTGAGGGGGTGAATCACAATGTGGATTCAAGCTAATGGCATAATAATTACCCTTAGGTTACTCTAGGTCACTTTCTAAAGCCTATCATGCCTGGGCTGGGGAATTCCCAGATTGATAAAGCAGTCCCTCCTTCCCCAGGTGTTGCTCGGAATAGGATTAAGGGTGGGGCAACACCAAAATGGAGTGCCCGCCCTTATCCTTCTTCCCAGGTGGAGCAATTGCTCGAGCACACCAAATCAGGAAACCCTTGTCTCAAGAAGATCCAGAGATCCAAACTACCTACCTAAGAAAGGTATAAAATGAATGTCATTGACTTTGGCTCAAGAAACTTACTCTAGGCTGGAAAATTCACTAACCATAATAAAGTGTGTAGTTGCCCCACTCTCAGTGTGTGTGCTGGGGGTGGGGGGTGGGGTAGATGGACATTTTAATCATGAAAAAAGAGCTGAAATCATGGGAAAAGAAGCCAGGATAACATTTTGTTTGCAACTTTCATGTGACATATTCCATACACTACCTAACATGAGTAATTTGTACATGTGTCTTCTTTTCCTTTTTTTTTTTAATTTTTATTTTTTTAGAGATGGGGTCTGGCTCTGTTACCCAGGCCGGGGTGCAGGAGCACGATCATAGCTCACTTCAGTCTCCAACTCTTGGGCTCAAGCGATCCTCCCTCCTCAGCCTCTCAAGTTGCTGGGACTACAGGTGGGCGTCAGCACACCCAGCTGTGCATGTGTCTTCTATCCTTGCCCAGATCACATTCTCCTAACAAACCTGGGAGGCACATTCCACTGCTCCGTCTCTCCCCTGCATTGCCCTGCACAATGCCCAGCTTAACATTATTAAAGTTTCAATTGGAATAACTTGAATCACAGAATGCTTTTGAGAAAAAATATTGATACTTCAAGCATAAGTGGATCAGAAAACTAAGTAATGGATGAAGAGGTGAGTCTTTCAAAGATATCAAAGAATGAAAACAAATCTTTAGGCTATTCATCTTGTCAATGAACTACTGAAAATGGACCCCTGAGCTGACTGCCAGATGTTCGAAAACAATGACCCAACAAAAGGATAGAATGGTCAAATTTGTGACTAAGCATTCTTTAAAAAAAAAAAAAAGTGAATTTTCTTCAAACTATTTTTGATATTTTTAAAGGAAGAAGCCCCAAAGACTTACTTTAAAATCATATTTAAAAACTCCCGTATGTGCACATGCTCAGCACCCTGGGCTATTTGACCTATGAAAACACAAAGATTCTCCACTAGCTCACATAATCATGAAAGTTTTCTTTCAAATTTATGAATCAAGCCTTTAGTGTGACTAGACAATGAGGGAACTTTTTATGAATAGCCTTCCTATTATCATGGTTCATGACATTTTACAATGCAATTATTGTGGAACGTAGCGTAACATAATTGAGATTCTAGAAATGGAAATGGGAGGTAACAGGAGGGACAAAGTTACCCAAGAAAATGCAAATGCCATTTGATTTGCAAATTATGTTTTAAAATATAATGAACTGGGTGTAGATATTGATTGAAAAATTAATTGAGAGAAACCAATTTGGAATATTTCTGTAAGGGACATCTGTAAGAAATTCTGCTCTGACACACCTCTTCAGAGAGTAAAGCTCTTTCCTGTTAGCTAAAACTTGAAGGGAAGCCAGGCTAGAGACAGATCTTTAGAACATGTCAGAACAGCCCAGTTTATACTCCAAAGCCAATTGGTGAACTCATGAACTTACCTGGACTTGAACAAGCAAAAAGGAATTTTTCCAACGTGAGCTCCAAATCAGTATTTAGGCCAGAGTTTGTTTAACATCTGCCTCTCTTTCTCTGTCTCTGATGATATTTTAAAAAAATAACTTGAGCACTTCAAAATATTTTGTCTTTAAATACTTTAGCATGTAGCTCCTAAGAACAAAGGGATTCTCCTTCATAATCACATTATTGCAATCAAGAATCAAGCTGCAAGTTTCTACATACTATTTGTTTGTCTTGTCTCTTAAACGTCTTTTTTATTCTAAAACAGTCCAGCACCAACATCACCTTTATTTTTTTAAGTTTTTCAGGACATTGATATTTTGATAAGTCCATGTCAGTTGACTCGTAGACTGTTCCCCCCGTCTGGATTTGTCTGGTTGTGTCCTCATGATTCGGTTCAGATCAAACTGGGCCAGAGTTTTTGGAAGTTATCTTAGTAGTGTTTACTACTCATCTTTTTAGATATTAAAAGTATCAAAGAGAGGAGGTAAAGAGCTTTGGATTTGTTTTGCTGCCAGATTCTTTAGATTAGATTCGGAAGGTATATTCATGATGTGTGTGTGAATCTTGAGGTTTCTGAGCATATTTTTAAATGATTCATCTAACCTTTAGAGAATTACTCAAAAACTCCCTTGTCTTCCTCCACTGAGAGATTTTTGAACTTGAGAATTTAGAAAGTGATTGTTCATTATCCAAATCCTCTAAAGAGAGAATTAAAAAAAAAAGAGTGGGCGGCACTCTAAAAGAAGAATGTTAGTTGCTGGGATAAGAGAGAAAATTTATGACTTTCCCACTGATTCCTCAGCCAATTTTGCCTTTCCCCAGTACCCACTTCTCCAGAGATTAAAACATGCTTGAATTGGAGTAAGCATTTCCTTCCTTCTGTTCAGTGCCAGTTCTCAGAGGAAAACATCCATTTTGCTCTTTGATTCTTGTAGCCCAGAGACAGCAATGAAAGGACCTGCTGCTTCCTGGAGTATAAGGATTTCATCTGGGGGGCTGCAGGGCAGGAAAGAGAGTTTGAAGGGTGTGTGCATCAAGCGTGGGTGTGAGAATGATTTTCCACAGGGCCAGTTAGTTGGCCTGGAGCCCAGAGTAAACCATTCATCTACCTTAAATTGCACCACAAAGCAGAGATGGTTGAGGGAGAAGTCACTAAATGGTAGTGCCACTTGCTGCCAGTTTTCATTGTGTTTCCTTGATGTGGGATGTCCTAGAAACTGATGCAGTTTTCTGCTTCTGGCCACAGGAGGCATAAAAGATGCACCTCTCAGTAGGTCAATAAGCTATAAATGAAATAAACCAAAGTGAGAATAATCTTCCCATAAAAATCCTGGAGTTGAATATACTATCCTATTACTATGGCCCAACATTACCAAATGTAAAGATGCTTCAAGTTTTTAATCATAAGTCGTATTTCTAAGTAATGAGGGGATGGGTAAAAATAAAAGATCTCTTGAAACAGACATGGAATCTATTCAGATATCTGATGCTCAAAAGGTAGATTCCATGGTCCATTTTGATCTGAGAATGTTTACTTTTACCACTGAGCTTGAGGTTATAAGAAAAAGGAGTATGAAGTAAAGCACAAAAATAAATCTGGCTTGACTCCTTGCAACATGAAATCACTGTCTTTAACTGTTTCTAATTAAGGAAACATGAGTTGAAAGCATAGAGTTTTTTCTGGGATTTTTTTGTTGTCATTATTTGAAACAAGGAAATTTTGGTCAGGCCACAGGTGGGTTTGGCCACACCTATGGTGGCCAACTGTCCCAGTTTTCCTGAGACCAAGGAGTTTCCCAAGACAAGGGACTTTCAGTGCTAAAACTAAGACAGATCTGGAAAAACTGGCACAATCTATCACCCTAGTAAGCCTAAAACATGAGCAGCACCTAAAACATGGAGTCTTTTGCCTAGTTCAATTGTTATAACTTTAAACTTACTTCAGAATTACTGAAATTAAAGAGACACATTACTCATTGGACTTACATTGCAGAAAGCGCTACATAAATATGAACATCCAGAAACACAGATGATTTAGGATTTAATATCATGTACTTGTGGAAAAGACTAATATCCATGTCCTTTTCAAGGGCTGTTTTATGATGTTTGCATGTATGAATGTTAAAACAGATTTGTTTCATCTTGACTTTTTCTTTTATGCTGAGAGCAATAACCATCCCAAAGTCTGTAACTTCATTGAGCCAGGCTTTCCAATGAATGACCACAGAGAAACCAACATAGACCCAGAAAGGAATTCTCCTCTGGTGACCCAGTTAAGTATTGATTCCTTAGTCCTTGAGTTCCACAGAGGACTTTTGCTACCTATTCTATGGTAGAGAACTTCTTGTTCACAAAACATAAATTTCGTTAAAATAATTAGAATAAGAATCTGCACTTAGGCCACAGCCCAGTATCCATTGTGACATTGGATCTCCAAGGAAAACATTCAATAGGAGTTGGGAATATTAACAACTGGTCAATATTTGGCCAGCCAAACAAGTCATAGAGGAAAATATCAAAGCAAAACTATTTATAGCATGTTGATGAGGATATACTCTGTCATCTTCATAAGAGTTTCAAGTAGGACTTCTGCTTATTGCAGAAATTACATTATAATAAGTACCTCGATTAGCATTCATTGGAGCCCACAAAATATATGATACTTGTAGAGAAATTTTATTAAATACTTTGAGAAGCAATAAGAGAAAAAAAATTTATTAGCAAGAGCCATCAAGGTCTAAGAGATGATGGAAAAGGAAGTGACAACAAAGTTTGAAGCTAAACATGATTGAAAGTGTAGTAGAATAAGTACTTACCCAGGAATAATTTTAATCTGGGGAATACCAAGACATTAGATACCTTGAGGCCTGAGTGCAAGGAATGGGGACAAAGAGATTAGACAGTTTCGGGGATAAGATGAGATACTACTGTGATATAGAGTAGTGGTGAGGATGGGATGTAGAAGCCAATGGCCTTGGATTTGAATCCTGGCTCCATTCCACACAGCTTGACCTTGAATGAGTTATTTAATGACTTAAGCTCCTGTTTTCGTTTATTAAAATGGGAATAATATTATGTTGAATCATAAAATTTCTGTTTGTGAAGGTTAAAATGGGTGAATATCAGCAATTTCATATGCTTCAACCTAGAGGGCACCATCCCATAAGGCTGTTACGGGATAAATGAGATAAAGAAGCAGTTCACCTGGGGATTAAGAGCATAGTCTCTGGAGCCATACTACTTTGGTTTAAATTTGGGCTCCACCAACATCTTGTTGTGTGATGTTGGGCAAATGATTTACCCTCTCACTGCCTCCCTATCCTTTTGTATACTATAAGAGAAGGTTAATAACAGCACCTCTTTCATTGGCTTTTTGTATTAATATTAAGATCAATGGTTTGCAAATAGTAACTCAATAAATGTTAACAATAATATTAAACAGCTTTGAGTACTAGGGCAATTGATCTAACGTGAGCCCTGGAAATGATTGTTAAACAATGCAGTGTTCTGTTGGCTCTTGTATGTAATATTGTCCTTATTACCTTTCTAACTCTAACTGATAACTTAATCATGACATTTGCTAATATAAGTAAATAGTAATGTGTATGTTTATATACACATATATATATACACATATATGACACATATAGGCAGATAAATTTACATCTCCTTATTGGAGTTGCATCAGAAAGTTATGCCATTTAACAATAGAGTTAGCTTTTATGAATTTGAATCTTTCATTTCCACACCAATACATGAAATCATAGTTGATATTCAGATCAAAAAATTTAGAAAACCAAAATAATCATTATTTAATGAGTAAAAGAAATTTATTAAACAACATCTTAATGTTCTGAAGGACTAAGGCATTTTTAGAAGACTCTGTTAACCTCTTCTGATCAAAATAATTAAGTTTGAATTTGGGGGAAAATGTACTCAGAAATCTGAAATATTGACATAGGTTTTTGGTTTTCCGGACTAGCCAAATAAGAGATAGAAGAAATGTAAATTCAAGCATTTTTCTGTTAATCAAATATCACAATTTTTATGAGCATGTTAGGGGCTTGTTCTAATTTATAATGAGCTCTGCACATAAGTTTGAAATCAACCTTATTTGGTTTAGGTATATGTTATTACCGTATTTATATATTATTATCATATAGGAGCCAATAAATCTCTGGTAATTGTATTAGTTTACTGGAAAAAAGGTGAATTTACCTATTATTTTTTAAATCCAATAATAACTTGCTTTAACTGTGTGATCCCAAAATTCAAATGCTTTGAGATTTTGTGTGGTTTTGAATCTTCATCTTAGTTTTAACAACTTTATTAAAAAAACCTCTGATGGCGATGAAAAGTGGACATCTAGTTATTTTTGAACAGTCCTAGATGCTTTAAAATCCCATGAAATGTCCCTCAATAACTAAAAGTTGTAATTGGCTCTGTCACGACAAATTCAGAAAAGCACCTTTCTTTTATTTTTCGAGTAGTTCCTAGCCTAGGACATTCACAACTGGAAAAGTCTAAAGCATGTTGGGATATTGGTGCACTGCTATTGTAAAACTGAAAATTGGAAGCTTAAAATTTCATTTTGGATTGCTTCCTCATGTAATTAAATTATTCCATGATGATTAAATTTTCTTTTTGAAATGAAAAATCTATACTGAGTGATTTCTGTGCATTATCTGATTTAATCCTTATAACAATGTAAAATATTATCAGCCTCATTTTAAAAGATGAGGAAATTAAGGCACAGAGGAATTAAGAACCTATGGAAGCACAAATAGTGAGAGACAATCTGATTCAATAACAATTACCACCCAATCCTGCCTTCCACAACGTCTTAGAGATGGTAGAGGCAATGGAGCCCACACGTGCGAGAGCACAACCATGCTGGGATGGAGACTCTCAGAAGGGCATACAGTGTTGGAGAAACCAAGGAAAAACATCATGTTTTAAAGAAGAGGGAGTGATCACCTTTGCCACATGCCACACACAGACCCAAGAGGGCATGGACTAAAAGAGGGCAATTGCGTCTTGGTCAATACTGCATTTTTGGTGACCTTAGTGAGAGCAGTTAAGGAATGGTGGGGACAAAAGCCAGTGAGGTAAGAAAGGAGAGCTAGGGTATCATCCATGCCTTTGAAAATGTTGAATTCTCTAAGAGGAGAGACACTTGATGGTGGCTAGAGGGAAAAATGGCATAAAAACCAGTTTCCTTTTTTAGGCACCTGTGGAGGAGGGTAGAGACACAGGAGCAAGAGGCAATGACCATAAGAATGAGATGCCAGAGTTCAGAGTGGCCTGAGGGTCAGTGATTTAGTCAGTGGCCTAGAGAACTTGGACTTGAAAAAGGAATAAGCCGTCCTCTGAGACAGGAAGACAGATTAAGCCGTCCTCTGAAACAGAAAGAGATCACGGGAACTGGTACGAATGTGGGTGGAGGAGAGAAGGTAGGTACGGCTGGCGGCTGATGGAGGGCACACCTGGAACCTAACTGTCCCCAGTGAAGGAACATCAAGGTCATCTTCTGACAGAGAGGGAGAGGGCACTAAAAAGGGGTCAGAAAAAGCATGGCAAGTGTTGGAAATCTTTCAGGGAACTCAAGAGTCAACAACTATGAACAAGTAAAGGCACTGACAGTAATCTGTGAAGACTCAGCTAAGGTTGGAGCCAATTGTTTCTCCTTTCCTCAAGCTGCCAGGTGTGGCTTTTCATCCAGCAGAATACTCTCCAGACTACAGAAGCAGAAAGGCAGATCAACTTGCCTGAAAAAAAAAAAAAAAAATTCAATTTTGCTGTACGAAAGCAGTGAAAGGATGTAGTAATCAAGATGCAAGATGATCGCCAAAAATTATTTCAGGCCAGAAATAAACTGAGGTCCTTTCTCCCTGTTCCATTTTTCCAATGTCCCCCTTGGAGACCAAGTCAGCCAGAAGATAATCATATACCCAGAATATTTCCTAGGAGGTCAAGTATTTCACAGCGTGGGAGCTTGACCTACAAACACTGCTCCTGGTATGTAAGGAAATGAACTTCTACATCAGGTCCTTACAGCAAAACATTAGAAACCAAGAAATATGCCCTAACCTCTACACATCCCATGGAGAAAAAGGATAGATATGACTCTGAATTCAAAACTGTACTTGTGGCGTTGTCCTCAGAAGGAATTTTTTCCCCTATCACAGTCAAGAATGTGGCTAATTTTGACAATCACTTTAATGAAACCAAGTCTTTTCCTTGGTTCACAAATCAGTGACAGAAGTGTCATACATGCTTACCTAAAATAAAATAATCTTAAGAGTTGGAAGAGAGGGTTAAAATCATTTAGGTCACCTTTTTAATTTCCACAGCAGGAAACTTCAGGCCAAGCGATAAAGCAATTTGTAGCAAGGTTTAGATGAAGAATCTAATTCTGTTCTTGTATCTTGCTATCTATCAAGTTAGAATATAACAACTTTTTTGGTTTCTTTCTTTAAAATTGTTTGTGTGAGTCTTATTCCTTAAATATTTAAAAATAAGAATTTTGAAGCCTTTTAGAAGCCATCCAGAGACATCCTTCAGGAAGCATTTGTAGGTACTGATAAATTGGGCTAAGTAAGAGATTGCAATTTTTGCAGATTTAATATAACTAAAAACAGGGATTTATAAAGAGGCAGTAGTATATTACGAACTAAAATCCTGACTTCAAAACTTACCACCTGAATGACTAAATTATTAAGTTAACCTCTCTATACCTCTATTTTGATTTCTGTAAAATAGGTAGGATAATACAGTTTTATAAGGTTTTTACAACTATTATAAGCAAAGTACTTAGCAGAGAATATTAAATATAAGAGTATCAAAAGAACAGCTATTGTTGTTGCAGTTGTTACAAAAATTTTCTGTGATAACAGAGAAAACCAATAGTAATGACTTCCCAGTTCAAAAGATTCCTTGGAGCTGAGAGCCAGCTTCCTCTGAATCAGCAGGGGAAACCTCACCTCTGAGCACACCCTCTTTAGGTTTCATACATGAGAATATCAACATCTCCAAATACCGGGGTTTAAGTTTAGCCAGCAGATGGGGGGGCTCCCTAACTTTGCCTACCTCTCCTCTCTCAGGGTCATGGATCTAGAGTGTGAGATGTTCCCAGCCCACGCCGTGTGAGCACTCACAGCAGCCTCTTTCATGCACCTGGCACCACTGATTCTCGTCTGTCTTCCTCAATGTATCATGAGCACCTCAATGACAAAAAATTCATCTCACTCCTATTGGCAATCCCAGTCATTAGACAGATAACAAATATTTGTTGAATGATGAGTAAACAAGGCCAGGCCCCTACCCTAGCTTTGCCATGAACTTAAACTCTTGGGAACACTCAGCTTTAGTTATTGATTAAGCTAATGGGCACTTCAGCTGATTGAACTGGGTGTCTTCACTTTCATCACAGAGAATGAGGCCGAAGATTGTTCTCTCTGCTTCTCTTCTATCCAAGGCATCCTTATTTCTAGCTAATCCCTTGAGCTTTCCTGCCTAATTTGAAGGTGCTTTGAAGAAGAAGAGAATTATAAAAGAACTAGGATGCCTGGGGCACATCATGGTAAAATGTAGGTGTCTAGAATAGAATAGAATGGAATAGACTAGAATAGAGTTAGTGTTGAAGAAACTCAAATTCTCCAAGATGTGCAAAAGTAAATAAGTTATTAGGGCAGCACGTACAATCTGATTCAGGATATGATAGCCAAAAAGAATACAGCTTCACACCGTAATGGGTGTATACACTTGGAAAGGAAGGTCTTCAAAGATACCAGCATGTCAAGGGTGTGCTCTGCAAATGTCAAAAGGGAACACTGTTCTTATCTGTAAACTGCTGGCCAGATAATAAAGGATAAAAAGTAAAGTTTTAGTCTTTCTAAAAGAGGAAAAGTAAAAAGGGAGTCCCAATGTCCCACACACATTGTCCCATTGCCAGAAGTGTGAAAGGGAGGAGAAAGGCGGGGTTTGGCGGGGTGTAAACTGTGCCAGTTCACAGTCGACCCACAAATTGTCCTTGTTTGCCAGAAGTGTGCGTCTTTGGGATTTAGCCATTTTCAATTTTCTTCTTTGTTCCAAGTTTCACCCACACCCTCTCAGGTGATGGTCTGAGGACCAGAGATGGCACAATGGATGGTGGCCTTGGGGCCTGTTTTACAGTGGGATAAATCAAGTAAAGGGAGCCCTTTACAGAGGATGAGCTGGGTGACAGTGGCTTCCATTGGAGCCCTGACACACCATGGGTTATAAGGTGGAGGGGCCACTTACTGTCTCATAGTTACTTGTCTAGGTGGTTTTCTCCTCATCTACCTAATCCTATCTCAATCTCATTTTATATTTACCTTACATTTACCTTTTTTAAATCACTTTTGGTAGCGTAGATCATTGATGTTTCTCAAGGGATGCTTCTGGAGGCCTTCTAGAATCTCCAGATTCTGGAAAACAATTACTACAAATAATTATTTTCCCTCTCTTTCTTCAATGAGTAGCTATGTAGATACTTGCACACCAACTTTAAATGCAATTGACAGGTGCTTACTCATCTGAAAAGAGATTGCTGTCACAAATAAGACTTTGTCAAAGCCTGTGAAATTCAAATTGAGTACAAATGTCTGCTTGCTATGGGCCCTCAAAGATAACTTGCGAATACTGAAAACCTCAGTGTTCAGCCTGCTGAGGCACTCAGATCAGAATGGCTGTCTCTGTTGCCCAGTCGAACAGGTAAATGTCAGTATTTCTGCTCACCTCATGCTCTGCGTTCACTCATTTATTTATCATTCCATAAAATACTTGCTGAGCCCTGACTCTGTGTCAAGCCTACAAGATACAAAATTAAATAAGACACAGCTCCTCACCTTTGAAGACCATGCAATGTACTGAGGGAAGATAAATAACAATATATTACAAAATAATGAACAAATTGCTATAGACAGAATCATTTTGTTTCATGTCTTAGGAAGATAACATTTTTTCAGTTAGGAGCCTATGAACAAAATAGCTCCTAAGAGCAAAATCCTGGAGATAAAGCAGATTTACTTCCTGAGGAAGCATAGTAAATTATTTAGAGACAGTGAGAATTGGGAAGGATTCACCCTAACGCCGTTCGCTACTGACGCAACAAATCCCATCAGATGACAGTTTAAGTGTGAGCTAACCGTGCCATCAGGCAGCAAAGCCAAAACATGAACCTAGTGGAGGCATCTCTCCTGCCCTAACCATGAGCTCTAGGAAAGGAAGAAAGACAATCTTCCTGATATCCTATGTTAAAAGAAAAACTTCGGACAAGTTAAATTTAGCAGAGTTTATTTGAGTGAAGAATGATTCGGGAAGGGGCAGCACTCAGCAGCAGAAGAGGTTCAGAGAGCTCTGCCTGGCAGTGTGAGCGGCCGGCTTTTCTAGGGTGGACACAGAAGCAAAATAGAGAGATTGGCTACAGCTGGCACCTGCCTTACCTGGGCACAGTGTGATAAGACTATGGGATAGAAATTCATACCACTTAAGAAGCATGATCACGACAAGTCTTGTATTAATTTTGACATGAACATGATATGAAGGTTACAGACTTGAAAGGAAGTACACACAATAAAATGAGGTAAGGTAGAAAAAACACAGGTTCTACAGTAAGACATACCTGAGTTCAATTGAGAGCTCCTTTTTAGGAGCTATGTAAGCTTAAGTAAGCTATTTATTTTACCTGGGGCACCAGTTCTTCTCAGCAAAAAAAAAAAAAAAAAAAAAAACTATCCTATCCTATAGAAGCATCACAAAGTTAAATGATCTGTGTATGTAAAGTGCCTGGTATCTTATACTCAGTGGTGGTAGCTTGGTTGTAAAGGCAGAAGAGAACATTTGTAGGATATTTGTAATGTTAGCTCCATTTGAAATGATTAGCTCTAAAAGAAGGGATATTTTTCTAGATTCATGACCCAAAAGGGCATGTTTTAATACTGCTTGAGGTGAGACATGTTCAAGGCAGCAAGAAAGTTTTTGGCAACATGGCATATGACTTTATGGCTGACAGCTAAGGTATCCCAGGGAAGATCTGCAACCTTGAACCAAGGATACAAACCTAAAATGTTGACACAAAGCAATGTTTGGATGGAAATAAATTCTGTTTTGTTCTTTGCCTTCCTAAACAACCTGTCACTCATTCTTTCATTAAGACTTAACATGATTTTGTCTGTCTTTCCTAGATTCTATTCTTTATTGAATGTGACAGGGCAGATATACTTTATTCATAACATAACTTGATGTAAACATGCCTTTGCAAGCTAATGCTATCATCGGGATTGTTACTAAGATGCACGTGCTCCATGATGTTCCTGGAGAAAAAGAAAGCTTGTGCCCAGTTGACACCTTCCAACAAGCTTAACGAGGATGACCCACCATTTTGAGCTTAACACAAAGAACTACAAGCAGGTTAATAAGAACTTTTTATGGAATATGTTCTAAAGAAATTTAATATACTTCTGAAACATTTTAAAAAGAAAAATATGGAACCTAAAACTGGCCATCGACATTTTTGATTAGTTGTGAAGTTGAACATTATATGGCATGTGCATTTATGTATTTTCTCTTCTATGGTTTGTATGTTCATGACATTTGCCCATCTTTTCCCATTATGATGTTTATGCTTTTCCATATTATTCAGTTTTTAACATTAGAAATTGTTCTATGATTGTCAAATACATAGCAAAAATTTTTCAAGTTTTTGGAAATGCAACATAGTCAAATCTGTCTTTTTCTTTGTGATCTCTTTCACTGCAACATCTCTCTTTCTTGGAACCTTATATTACGACTCTATTTGATGGCATCTAATGCCACAGAGAGGTCTAGGAAGATGGGGACTGAAGAGTAGCCATTTGATTAAACAATCAGAATGCCTCTAAGCACTTCTAGAAAGCAATTTCTGTGTACTGTGAGCTTTGACCCCAGATTGCAAGAGTATAAACAATAAGTGCAGACAGACTAATATTTCACAAGCCCTTGTGTGGCGGGAAATAGGCAGCATCGAAATCTACAGGTGAGGGGGTGAAAAGCTGAGTTGAGAGACTGACTTCAGTCTTTCACTCTGGCAGATCTGATGGGCCTGAAGAGTTGTGTTTCTTCCTCATGGTGGCAGTGACCCTCTTTGGTTACTAGCTCTATCCTCAGAATGGATTCCATGACGCTATGGGGGCTCAGACAGTGATGCCCCAAAGACTGGCACTTTGACCTGCTGAGACCTGCTGAGACACCTTAAAATCTGCCTCAGAACTAAGGTTTCTATAACCTTGTCTTATTCCCCACCCCTCAAGTGCAGGCAGGAAGAAACTCTCTGGAATCTCTTTATCTGACCAAGAAAGTTTCTTTCCAAAAGAAATGCAATTATTTTAAGACCTCCCACCCCAGAGATCTCATCAAATAACCAGGAAAGGTTAATCACCAGAGAAGAGAAGCAACTGGGAGTCTTCACCACCACGCCCAGACAGACTTTTCATCTATTCTTCTGAGAGCAGCTTCCAGGGATTTCCTAAGAAACTTTATCTGTATAATTGGATAATGTTTGTTCCTGTGAACCATTGTCTGAGCACTGGGCCTATTGTTTCCCCTGAAAAATCATTTATTCCTACACTCCCACTTCCCTCCCCACCATGAGGAGGGCATTTACGCCTCTACCATCTGCCCCTCTTTGAGTTCATGTTTTGTATGACTCCCATGTACACATGTGCACGTAGTAGTAATAGACTTGTTTTGCTTTTCTCTTGT
This sequence comes from Eulemur rufifrons, assembly GCF_041146395.1. Taxonomy (NCBI): domain Eukaryota; kingdom Metazoa; phylum Chordata; class Mammalia; order Primates; family Lemuridae; genus Eulemur; species Eulemur rufifrons. Next base: position 65,159,671 of record NC_090997.1, on the reverse strand, counting down.
TGACCTGTTTTTTTTTGCTATAGGAGTGTAGGTTGTGACCCTTTACTATGAAGAGGAAAGGAATCACCCCTTTCCACTGCTACAACCCTACATTTAGGTGATATATTGGAGGAAAAATGTTATGCATCATAATCATCATCATGGTAAAAAATGACTTTGAAAGCTTTGAAGCATTTCTCTACATTATTTCATTTTTAGCTTTAAGTGTGAAAATGGCACTTGATAGGTAGGGAGGTATTATTATCTCCATCCTATGGAAGAAGAAAATGAATTTCAGAGAGTTTAAGTAATTGATTAAACCCAGTATGATATCCCAGTATGAAATACTAAACTATATTTTTATTATCAGAAACATATAATCTTGTGAGCGAGACAAGATGTATTGAAGAAACAATTAAGACTACTTACGACAATACACGAAAATTAAATACAAATAAAACTGATACATAAATACAATGAAATACTGCAATGCAGGGTACTAATAGTAAGTGCCAAGTAGGTAGCTGAGAAAGGGTCATATCAATGTTGGCTAGATTATTAAAGAAGGTTTGATGGAAATAGTATTCCGAAAAGGAGTTAGATTTTGGCAAGTGGAGAGAAAGAAAACATTTCAGACGGAGCAGAATGAGTGAGCATTGCGGTAGGAGTTTAAGCCTGGTGTGGGGAGGAGGGGGTGCCACAAGGAGGTCGGCCTGATTGGAACAGGCCCTGTTAGGCTGGAGAGATCAAATCAGAATCAGAAGGGCCTAGAATGTCAGGGTGAAAAATTTTAAATGGAACCTTTAAGCAATGGAGAAGCATTGCAGGTATTTTCCAAGGGAGAGGGAAATGATTAAAGAAGCTTTAGAGAAGGTGGTATGATGAGTACATGCTGAGGGGATGGAAGGAAAAGATGTTGGAGACTGGAAAAAATAGTAAAAAGGTGAAAACAGCCATCCCGATGTGAAGTCATGAGACCTTTATGATGGTAGTGGGATAGACAAGAAAACGGGTAAATTCAGATTAGAGATGTTAAAAGAAACTTGTTCCCAAATGGTTGAGCACCAGGGAGTGGAGATACTCTGATGCCAGGGACGGCAGTTAGGCACAGAGGGTTTAACTCAGGAAGGGCAATGACTAAGGCAACTGTGGGTATGTATATTACTGGGAGCAAAGTGGGAGAAGAGAGCCAGATGAAATATGTATATGTATATATATACATATATACATATGCATGCCCATATATTATGTATTTATGTATTTTATGTATATTTATATTATACACACACACACACACACACACACCACTATGCTCATGTAGCAGACATGCAATAAATGCGTGTTCCCTGCCCCACCTCCAGGGCCCTGGGGATGACACAGTGTAAGAGGTAATTAGTTTAGACATGGTAACTAGGATTATGAGAACAGGTGAGTCCTCAGATGCAACACATGTAGAAATGACAACAACGACAAAAATTAGAGATCCAAAATTCAACGAACATTCACAGTTAGTAGACAGGAGACTGTAACAAAGGCGATTATGGAGCAAGGGAGAGCCGTAGTTTCTTCTGAAAGCTGCACAATTTCCCTCTGAAGCATTAGCTTTAGAGCCTCATATTCACTGTGAAGGCTGTGAACAGTAAAATTAATCGAGAAAGCAGAGTTATTCTGCCGAGGAGACCCATTTGAAAGTGAAATAGAGGTCAAAACCCTACTCTAACATGGAAATTGGAAACTGCCAGATGTTCCACTGCTGTGGTATAGTTCAAAAAGGGCAGAATTGACGGATTATTAACCATGCCACCTGGCACCATAGAATTTATGTTTTCTTTGTTTTGTTAAATGTACAATCATAACAGAAACATTAAAATCCTGAGTAGGTGCAAGGAAGGGCATAAAACAATGTAATTCAAATTTTACTGTAATAAATAAAACGAACAGCAGAGGGCTCCCTTCCACGCCTGGCAAATTCTCAATGCAGAGACACTCCAAAGTGTCTTTTTATTTTCCGGTAACTTGCGGTTACAGTCAAAATTTTTCATACATAGTGAGGAAAGCAACCGTCCATTTGTAAATAAATTACAAATGCAATATTTAGACTTTCAGGTCTTAAAATTCCTTTTTTTCCTTAATTTGTTTTTCCCACTGTGCTTTTTGCTAGTGAGAAACTATCTGAAGTTATTAATGCAATAATTCAGGGTGGCCTAGGTATAAAATGCCTCAAGACAGAAGAGTGATTTCTATAACCTCTCTAAAGTATTTCAGGCTATCCACCTGATGACACAGACAGCATTTCCATAAAATTGCAATTTTTGACCTATAACCCTGTATCTAAATGCACAAATTACAAACACAAGAGGGTTGCACTCTGCAACCAGCGCAGTCTTTAACAATTTGGGGCCTTGAGGAGAAGTGACATCTGGTTAAACACCAAGATGCTTTCAAATTAAATCAAAATACTATTTATATTTTTAGAGATATTTTTAAAGTATTTTGAATCATAACAGTGCACACTACTCTATATAGTAGACTCTATGTAGGTCACCCATGTTTTCAGGTAGGTATTTTGGGTTTATTATGAAAAATATGGGTAAAAGTATTCTTCATCTCAAAATGTTGTCATTCAATTTGCACATTGTCCTTAGAAAGTGCAACGATTTTTCACAGGCCACTTTTACAGCAGGTCAAGTAAGGCACTCATTTGAATACTGACTTAATTTTATTTAGATGCATGTTTTTAATGACTTCTGTGGATTCATCAGGGTGTATCATTAGCTATACTAGGAGTCAGCAAACTTCAACCTAGAAGGCCAAATCTAGCCCACTGCCTGTTTTTATATGGCCCATAAGCTAAGAATGATATTACATTTTTAAATGATTGCAAAAAATCAACAAAATTATAATATTTGATAACACATAAAAATTATATAAAACTCAAAGTTCAGCATCCATAAAGTTTTTAATTTCATCAATAAAAAAATTGTGGAAATTGGTTTTTTCTCTTGTTATATAAGTACTTACACAATGCTCTAAATTTTGCCTCTTGGCCCACAAAGTCTAAAATATTGAATTTACTATCTGGCTCAGCACAGAAAAAGTTTTCCAAACCCTGAACTATGCCAAATGCCAAAACCATTATTTAATGCTCCTTGGATTATTTAAAAGCAACGACAGACTTTGCCCCTTGAGCATTAGAAACAAATAGTCTGGCACTGGCTCCCAGAATAATCTGCAGTTTGGAATTACCTGGGTATCTTCAGAAACTATCGATGTTTGTGTCTCAGTCAAGCTTGGGACACACTGACTTAGCGCTTTGGCAGATTCAATCCACCCAGCTTGGTCAGGGCCCTCCCTTCTGCCACAGCCCATTTTGCTCGTCCTGCTGCTCCCCCAGTAAATGGCCCAGTCCAGCTGCCACAAACTCTCCCCACTCACCCGAAGCTTTCATTCCACCGCCACTGGCTTCTAGCAGTAAGTGACCTCCCCAGCAACACTACTGAGAAGATCAAGGGATCAAGGCCCTCTCCCCCGCCCCCCCCCCCCCGCCCCCGTCACCAAGTTTGCCTGTTTTACTTCCTGAACGAAAGACCTTCCTCATGTCCATTCTCCTCTCTCCAGTCCTTCTAGAGGGAAGAAACCATAGTGCTTAAAAAGAATTCTTGAATCAGGCCAAATTGAATTTGAACCCTTATTCCTCTACCAATAAGATGTGTGACCTGGAGCAAATTATTTAATTGGTTTGGCCATTGCTTTCCTCATTCCTAAAGTGGGATTAAATATATTTACTTCCTAGGGATCTTTGTGAGGATTCAATGAGATCTGCTTGCTGCTTTAAGTGTGGTCCTGGAATAGCATCATCAGCATCATCTGGGCACCTATTAGAAATTCAGAATCTCAGTTACCACCCAGACCTTCTGAATCAGAATCTGCCTTTTAATGAGACCGGATAATGATTTGTGTGAACATTAAAATTTGAGAATTATGGTGCTAGGAAGGTTTTTATCTCACTCCATGTCCAGGCTGTCTCTTCTTAGCCCTTTCACAATACCCAACACACATGAGGTTGGCAATGCCCTATAGGGCAGCTTTTATGTAGAAAAATAGATTTGAGTTTAAAAAATTAAATATTTCAGTTATGTATAGGATAATTTGAAATCAAGAGATCTTTTGGTTTCTTGGAGAGGGACAGGGTTGTTAAAAAGTACAGGGTCACCTTCATGAAACTTAGAAAAAGACACTCCCTCTGAGCAGACGTGAACCCACAGGTGCACACCTGGTGAGCTAAGAGACCTTTGTGCAACTGAGAAAAAGACGCTCCTGTGGGCTGACACTGTGGGTTTCAGAGCGGGTGGCTAGCCAAATGCAGCAGGGCCTCAGCCACTTGTCCTCGGGCAGCATGTGGCAACCATGAGGAGGCAAGATGAGATGAGGTCCTGAACTAGGGCACAGTGGACTGGAATGAAACGTGAGGATGGATTCCAGAAAATGCCAAAATGATGGAGGGCAATGGGGCAAAGGTAGGGTGGAAAGAGGGCCTGGGGTTGTTAAGAAAGACTTCTGGGAATAAGTAGGGTTTGACATAAATCCCAAGGGCTTGTAAAATTGGCATATCGGGGGGAGCTGGAATCCAATATTTAGAATGTTATGAACAGGATCCGGTTATGAGAGAGATGATATTTAGAGAATGTGAGCAGGTAGCACCATGTGGCAGGAAGAACAGTGGACTGTAATGTGGGAAGGGGTATGGAAGAGTCTCAGCTCATTACGCTATGGATAATAAACCAACCATTTTCTTTTCTTCCAATAAATGTCCCAACTATGCTAGATCAAGCCCTCCCTAACATCATCTGAGCCCTATTCCCTGTTTTCTGAGTCTCTTTACTTCACTAAGAGTTCATGTTATACTCTATTCAGAACTTTCTTTTCCCTTCCTCCAGCCAGGGGTGTGGGCTCTACCAGATGCCTTCCCACTTCTACCCTCTTCCCTGGGCCTCTCCTCTGGTGTTGGGGCAGAACAGAGGGAAGCTGCAGACCCCTCCTGAGCTGCCCTCCTGCCTGTCTGTGGCCCCAACAAGCTTCACCTTCTCCCACAGGCTCCATCTAAGCAGCAACTCTAGGCACTAGCAGCTCTCTGCAAAATTTGGCCCCATCTCTGGCTGACCCTAGCTGACATTATTGTGTCATATTTTTTTTGTATCCCACTGGGGAATTTTTCTAGAGACAGTTGCTGTGTTTAAAGGTAAACTTTGGTGTATTAAAATTTTAAAGAATTTATTTGAGCAGACACCAATTCATGAATCAGGCAGCTCCAAACCGGAAGTAGTTCGGGGCTCCAGCAGAGGGGCATGAGGAGAAGGGTTTGATAGGGTGAAACAAAGAAATTACTTGACTGATTAAAGTTTGAACAACTGCCTTATTTGGATTATCCCAATGGGAAGTTCAAGACAATATAACTAATGCCAAGTTGGCTGCCTGTCATTGGCTGAGCTTAAATTTCATTTTCTTTTAAATTCTGAGTTAGGAACCCAGGACATTAGAGCTGCGTCAGTCTAATGGCCTCCCATTTAATTATTTTAACATCCCTAACCTCATCTAACCTCTGTGGCCAGTTCCTAGCTCTGCAACAAGTACACGTGGGAACCATGTCAGTATTTCTTCAAAAGGGACACATGTCAATGGGGGGTGAGGAATAAAAATAAAATCCTAAGACCCCCAACCAACTGAACGGACCTCCTCTTGGCCCAGGGGACCCCAGAGAAACCTAAAAATCTGAAATCCTGACCATGACAGGATGGGAGGTTTTACACACCTCATTATACCCCTTCTCTTGTTAACTCTCATTAGGTCTTCTTCCCTAAGGGTTAAACAGAACCAGCCTTTTGAAAAGATTTGCTCCATCCCTGATTTTAACCAACCATCTAATGTTCCTGCTCCCTTTTTGCAGTTTCAACACAACTGACCGGCATTCCTTTCATCCAGATACGAGACCACTGACCATGGAGTGATTCTGGCCTATCTATGTAGGATGCGCAGTGAGGGTTTTCGTGTCCTCTGCTTCACCTCTTGATGTCAGAGGGCAGAACCACCGCCCCCCCCCCCCCCCCCCCCGGCCCCGATCATGCTAACACCACCATTTTTTGTATATGTGACCCATGAAGGGACATGAAGCTCAATTGCTCATGTGCATGTTTCTCCTTTCATAAATATTCATGACTCCTTCTATAGCTTATTAAATATGTGTACTCAGCCACCGCCCTCAGCATAAGTTCCTGTTCCCTTTCCCCTTGCCTCAAAGTGCTTGGTCTTGGTTTCTGCCCAAGGCTTTACTTCCCAGCCTGCAAGATGGCCAGCCTCCAGACTGTAACCCTTTGTAAGAAATAAAGTTCTCTTTTCCAAATTTATGAATACTGTCTTCTTCCATTGATAGGGGAGGGGCAGTGAGGGATCTTAGGGACCTCTCTACCTAATGGTCCCTCCCCAACATGCAAGTGCACATAGAAGCCCATGCATGAACACACACACACACACACACACACACACATCTAGCAGCTCAGAAGTAAGGCATCTGCTCTGCTAACTAAGCATTCAACTGTGGAATGAAGCATCTGTCAGCCCTTCTTTAGCCACCCCCAGGTTTATGAATGACTCTCTTGGACCTCTCTCTCCTGCCTCCAACAGAGAGAAGAGAGAAAATGAACATTTTACTCCTCCAAAGGGCTTCTCTTCTCAGTTTTCTGAGGTCAGCAGGGGGTGAGGGACAGTGCAGTGTGAAATCAAGTCTGCTGAAGTAACTGCTTCTCAGAAGGCCCTGCAAGTAGGCAATTGGCCCCAGTAGCTGCAGTTCTTCGGACTTAGAATTTAGGATATATTCTCCACTTTGGGCGTTACTGAAGATTCTGGGACACCAGAGGAAATCCCACTTAGCCCCTAATGTCACACTGTTACAAGAGTAAGAAATTAATCCTCAAGGAAGGGAAGATGTTTTCCCAAATTTGCATACCAAATAAGAGATAGGATCTAAATACCAACATCCTTCTCCCTCCACTGGTTCATGGTAAGTCAACTTATCCACAACCTGAAAGCTTTTGAGCTAGATGACTCCAGGAAAATGAAAGTGGACAACCACATGTTATAAGCACAGCCATCAGTCTATCCCAGTGCATACCACTACATACTTTTGGGGAGGGGAGACTTCCCTTTCACCCTGGAAGGCTCACTGAAAGATCAACTCACAATAAGGCAGATCAATAAAAAAGAAAGATATTTACCATGAGCATGGGGAGAATCACAAAGTTATTATCCAATATCCCAGTGAGGTCCAGAAACTTATATATCCCCATTCTAGAGGGGACGAAGAGATGAGGAACATAGGTAATTCTGTTTAGGGGCAATAAATGGTCACTAGGGAGGATGAATAGATATCTAGAAGAATGAATAGATGGTAGGAAACAGATTGACTTTTAAATTATTCTCATTGGATATTAAATTAATCTGAGAGACAGGTATTATATTTAAAATGATTTGGGCCAGATCTGGTTGCATTCTTGATCTTCTTTGCTGCAAGATATTGAGATAACAGGAAGGGGAAGGGAAGTCAATTGTTCTTTTTGATGGGTCTGGTTTTTTATGAAGAAAGAGGGAAAGCCCTTCCAATATATGTTGATCTCTAAGGACCTTTAATTTAAAATACTCTGTACCAAGGATTCATATTTTGGGGTGAAATTTCCTGAGCTCCTTCACTTTTTATGAATTGATATAATTAGCCATAGTGGTAAATACTGGGCCAAACTCACTTATCAGTTACAAGCCTTTCAATGTGTTATGTTATAATAGTTGAAGAGAAAAATTAAAATCCACTCTCCATTATCCAATGTACATATTACCCCACAGATTTTGACTTGCTGAACATCCCAGCCAATGCTGAAAGTCATGAACATGACAGTTGGTGAACAAAGAAGGACTTCCCTTTGGGAACACTGCTCCACCCACATCAAGACATTCCAACCTATAGCCATGGACTTAATCCAGCTTCCAGGCCTTCAGAAAACTCAAGCTGGAGATCTTCTTAAATAAACATTTATTTTTAAGTTAGGCCAGGTCTATACAAGCAAATGAAGAGAGAATGTTCCACCATTCACTCTCACCATTCACTCTAAAGCATTTGATTTATCTCCAAGGAACAAACCAAGATCATTTGCAAACATACATTATAGGTAGGACATTGGGTATTTATTTAAATCTTCAAGATACTGAATACTTATGCCATCATTTGTTTTACTGGGGATTAGAAGGCTTGCCTTTGTGGACACACTACTCCAAGAAAGCTGCTGTGGGGCTGTGCACAGTAGGTCCGTAAATACTGTTGGGTCAGACAGAGGTGCTTTAGAGGCATTTCAAGTCAAACATTACTTCTGCAAACAAGTACAGTATGTATTTACTGAACACCTGCTGAGCAGTGTGAGGGGTTGTACTTCATTATTCAATATATCTTCTCTGTGAGCCCAGGTGATATTTTCTTTCCTTTTTTTCTAAAGGCACAATGAAGAAATATGGTGATTTGGCCAAATTCTTACCATCTTGTCCATCCCTGTTCTTGCATTGATCTACGCTGCCTGGGTTCAAGGTCTCCAGTGCTTTCCAGGTGAGAAATCAGCCTTTATTTTCTTGATATTATCCACTTTGAGTTGTTACCACCTGGGAAATGCTTGCTTGCTTCACTTACCTGAGTTCTCAGTCCTGTTCTAAAACCAGATTTTGAAAAAAGAAAGAAAAGAAGGAAAGAAGGGGAGAAAAAAAATGGCTAAGGTTAATTTTAGCCTCTAGGTTTACTGTCTTACCCCATGGCTTCTTGAAGTGGAATTAATGTGCCGTTTTCCAGATGCTCGGTTTTGTAGGGGATGGAGCCCCAGAGAAATGTTCAAGTGTTACTGTCAAAAAGCTATTATTAAGTATCTCATTGTGGTTAGATGATATTTCCCTCATTTATCACTTCTCTTGAGGAGAGGTGATAAGTAAATATTTAATGGATGAATGAAAGGATAAATAAATTACCAAAGGCAACCTGAGTGTTTAAGTGTCTACCCATGGGAACTAATGATCCAAGACACCTGGTAGAAGGAAACAAAGGCACCAAGAAAAGACTCTAGGACACTCAGCAGGGGATGGTGCTAACCCAGACTTAGATGTTACTGGCCAAGGGGTAACCTGTAGATTTAGAACACTTACAACATATAGAAGCTGCTATACCTTTCTTCTTTCTTTTCTTTTCTTTTTTTTTTTTTTTTTTTTGGTTGGTTTGTTTGTTCTTCCTTTCTTGTTTTTTGGCTTTTCTTATTATTATTATTCTTAGAAGAGCTTTCTTATGGCATGGAGTAATAGAAATTTAACTAGCTCCTTTGTAAAAGTAGCTCAGTACTGTTTTTCCAAAGAACCAAGCAATCAATTGTCTTATTAGAAAAAAATTTAAAATAACAATCCAAGAGATGGAAGAGAGAAGGCAAGCAGTGGGGAAAGAGAAAGGAAGGGTGAGGGGGAGAGAGACAGAGAGAGACACTGAGAGACTAGTTCCTTCCTTCGGAATCAACCTGGGAATGAAGTCATGAAATAGAGAGTGTGCCTCTGTTTGAGAGATGGCATTATGCTTGAACTAATGCCACATGTGAGACACTGATTTTCCACTAATGCTACTAAGAAAAGAAGAACTTGCAACAGTTGGAGGCAGCTTAGTGATGACCAGGAGCCTATAGTCTTTTTGCCAATTTTATTTCAGAAATGGAAAAAGAATGAAGTGCAACAACAAAATTTGTGTTCCCCCTTAGTCCATAGCTAAAACAAGCTCCAGTGTGAGAGATTAGTATAATAACATTTCCTCAAGTGTTTTGTTTTCAAATATGTGCTTGCCTGAAAATGCGACTGCATATAATCCAATGAGTGGGCATTATTAGGATGTATGTGTTTTTCTTTAAACTGCTTCAGCATAAATATCCCGCTTTAGTTTAAGTAGAGGCTTAAGTATTGTCTGTTGTCCTAAGCAGAAATCCCCACACTAGGGGTGGTTAGTTAGCTAGTTAGTTAGCCAGAGGCTAGCACAAGTCTTCTCACACCAGAGGTTTAGGAAACTAGGATAAAGAATATTAGAAATGGGCTTTCATTGATGAAATGAATGACATGTTAGATATACAGAAGAGCTAAGGAAATGGTTTTAAGACACTCTCCACCCTAGAATAAGAATCTAACAAGCCAGTGGCCTGTGTCCCCATCCTGGATCTAGCTGGAAGGTCAGAATGTCCACTCTCAGGGTAACAGAAGCCTGCCTTCAGGAAATCAGTGTGTCTTCCTCAAGTCAACAAACCTTCCGTGCAACTAGTGGTTGAACCACCTAAAGACAGACAGCTAGGACCTCCTCAGGCTTAAAGAGTAGGAGGTATGCAAGGCAGCAGGTAAGTAGGGGAGGCAAGTCTAGAGATCTAATGTACAACATGATGACTAGATTTTAGCTACTCTTGTCACAAAAAAAAGTAGCAACCTGAGATGATGGACATGTTGATTGGCTTCATTACAATAACCATTTTATTATGTATTGTATTCTGTAACATCATGTTGTAAATCTCAAATATACACAATAAAATTTATTAAAAAAAAAAAAGACTAGGTTTTTATGAGCTGGCCTAGCCCTGCTTTGTAATAAAGGATAACAAATTTCTGCAAGTGACTCAGAATTTTGAGACTCTGTCATCAGCACCTGAAGGCAAGGTGGTGAGAGAGGCACTAACCTTTGCCCACACCAAACTTGTTGGGATCTCCTATTATCTGCCAAAAATAACTTCACTCAAGATTGTTTGTTTCCAAAATGGCCCGGGTCCATTGACAATACACAAATAATTAAGTATATTAGGTAGAGCTGCTGCTGCTTTCTAATTTGCCTTTCAAGTGGGGAACCGTACAACTCAAAAGAGAGGCCCTTGGGATATTGAGTGACAATCATGGCTGCTGATTACAAGACAATCCCTGCTTGTGACTTTGGCCTAATCCTTGTGATCCCTGAAGCAGGCTGCTTCATGTCACCCTGGCCAGCTGACTCACAGCTATGAATGCTGGTTTCAGGATTTCAACATTTACTTTGGTTTCCTATCCTGCCTGGTTTATATGCCCACTATGTCTATTTATCAATATGTCTATGATATTAATGTGGAAGATGAGTGCACATTTCAGACAGAATGCATTCCATTCGAGTGAGCACTGACTTCCAGGAAGTCATCAAACATGCAGTCAACAATTTAACATTAAACCACTTAAATACAAGTCATCCATAGTTTAACAACCAACACATGACATTCCTGATATTTAGCAATCAGCTAGTACTTTCACATACCACTGCCATTTCTACTTCCTCCAGGCCTTCCCCGCCACCCTGAGGAATTGGCCAGCCTGGAGGAGTGGGGACAGGGAGCAGAAGCTGCCCTTCCACAACAGGCCTGCACGGAGAGGGTGGTGAGAAGAGACTTCATCTTGAATGGAGACTGAGTGTTGGTTAGTACCTAGGATTAGGTATTTAGAGAATTGAGACTCCTTGTTTGTGACTTAAGAGAATGTAGAACTGCCTATTATACAAGAATTAGCGAAAGTTCATGAGATCTGCCCGGATTTTCTCTCTCTCACATACACGCAGTAACAAATTAATTTTCTCTATAGGTTAACTATGCAAAAGAGAGAAATCACAGAGGTACTGTTTTCCTTTTTTTTTTTTTTTTTTACGACTTTATGTTTTTCCTCTTTCTCAGAAGGCTTTTATGACTGAGGTGCCTTTTATATTTTGAAGTTCTAAATAGAAGAATCAACAATTAAATGATTGAATGAAGTCGCTTTCCTAATGCTTTTCTCTGTTTAAAAGTGCTACCACTGTCTCTCAGGAAGCACTAGGGTTAACACTGCTCCTCCATGAAGGCATGCACAAAGGTACCACTGTGAGGGGTCTCAGGAGAATGCCAGGGGAAAATCATCACATTTTAAAAGCAGTGAGAACCAAGTGGGTTTGCACACCTAAACGGACCTGACAGCCAAATGGGAAGAGACATGGGAGCTAAACATGAATATTTGCGTCAGGAAATTCACAGGGTGCAGCAGAGGAAAGGAACTTAAACCCTGGGTGGAGTTAGACCTCTGGGGTCAAGATGAATCTGTCTGCATTATTTCCACTGGATTTTGACTCAAAGGCTCTCTGATGAGTCATCTGGGAGCAGTTTGTGCAGTTGCTATGGGTTACCTTTCTCTAGGAACATTCTCCAAGGGATCGAGGCCCTGAAATTTCTCTCTGTGTATGCTGAGTTCTAGAGGAGCATCATCTGACTATATTTCAAACAGCTAGACGTGAGTAGCACATGGTATATGTCCTTTGTACCACGTTATTATGGTACTTCTCAAACTGATGTCTTGCCTTCCCAAGTGAAACTCTGGCAAATAAAGAGTTTAATAGAAGGAGCTTCACAGCAATGAGTCCCTTTGATGTATTTATATCTTCATAGAATTTATGGACTGTCCTTGCTTTTAGCTTCTGACCTTAATTCTCACTTCAATGAGAAAATATTAATAGAAGCAATTAGAAAAAAACTTCCACAGGTGTCTGCTGAAATACCTACCCACATTTTCCATGTTCCCACCTCTTCCATAGAAGAAATTTGCATTTTCCTGTCGTTCCCTTCCTTTGTGTACTAGATTCCATCCCTCTTGCCTAATCAAAAATATCAATCTACCAGTTCTCCTCTCTATCTCCTACACCATTCATTTTTCACTGTCTGTTGGATCATTCTATCGGGATTCAAACATGCTATTGTTGTCTTACCTTAAATAGAAAAAAAAAACTGCACCACTTGCTTTGACCCCACTCTTCTGACCAGCTACTCTCCCATTCCTTTGCTCCCCTTTGCATCAGATCCCGTCTGTCTCCAGTTCCTATCCTCCCATTCTGTCTTGAATCCACTCAACCGGGTTTTTGCCCATACCACTCCACTGAACTATTCTTGACAAAGTCATCAGTAATTCCCCTGTTACTAAATCTGTTGGTCAGTTCTCCCTGATTATCTTACTTGATCTGTCAGCTCAGCATGTGGCAAGCCTGATCACTCACTCTTCCTTAATACAGTTTCTTTATGTGGTTTCCAGGGCACCACACTCCTGGTTTTGCTTCTTCTAGTCAGGTTGCTCCTTCTCCGTGATTAGTTGTTCTATTTCTCCCTGATGACTTAGTGTTGGAGAGTCCCACAGCTCAGTCCTTGGCCTCTTCTCTTCTCCAACTATCCTCACTCCCTTGGTGATCTCAAGGCCCATGACCTCACTCATCATTTATGTGCTGATGACTCCTAAGCTCACAGCTCCAGTGCAGACCTCTCTCCTGAATTCTAGGTTCATATGGCCAGTTGCCTCCTCTATATCTCCACTCGGATGCCTAATCCCTCAAACTTAACAGATGTGAAACTGAACTCTTGATCTTCCCCCCAGACCTGCTCTACCTGCAGCCTTCTGCATCTCAACTGGGGCGACTCCATCCTTCTAGTTGCTCAGGTCAAAAATCTTGGAGTCATTCTCATCTTTCCTCTTTCCCCCACTCTCCCTCACAACCAGTCAGGAGATCGTGCTGGCATTACATTCAGAATATATGAAGACTCTGACCACTTCTCACCACTCCCTGGCTCCAAGGATGGCGCCAGTCACTGTCCTCTCTCATGTCAGTTACTATTAAAATAATGGCCTCCTAGTCTCCTGGCATCCACTGTCGCCCCCTAGTGTCTTTTGAAACACAACAGCAAGTGATTTCATTTGAAACATAAACTGTTATTCTTCTGCTAACCGCCCCCCAACCTCCTCCCCACACCCCTACCCTCCCACCCCGCATTCCTCTGAATTCCCCAGCAAGACAATTGTTGCCTCCCGACGCCACTGAAGGTTCTTCAAGATAGGGGGGACTAACATCTTCAGTCAAAGAAAAAAGCTGCTTCTACTGGCAAAGTAAGCTGAATTCAAAGGTTTAATTTCAATTTCTTCAGCTACATTAGAGTCCACCTGCTATTCCCATCCCAATTTTCAGGATCACTCTTTCCCAAACAGTGCCATAACTTCAACACAAAAGATCCTGAGAGGTTTTGAATTCAATTTATTACTTCTGGGTACCATATTGATTTTTTCACATAGGTTTCAATATACAATGTTTTTCTCATCATTAATTTTTCTGTAGTTTGTGACTTTGGGTTTGATATCCTTGTTAAACCAAGAGTTGTTTGAAAGAGTGCTTTTAAATTTCTAAATGTATATTTTTATAAAAAACTATTCTGTTCATGTTAATATGTACTTTTGCTGCACTATTGTGAGATTATATGTTGTGTATGGTTTTTTCCTTTCTTGAACTTATTGAGATTTTATTTGAGATCTATTAATAATACATGGGCAATGTCTATAACTGTTCCTTTGTGTTTGAAAAGCAAATGCTTTCTCTCCTTTTAGAGCTGGTTGTTATGTTAATTTTGTTTATCAAATTCACTCTGGCATTGCATATTTTGGGTTGACTTGATTTGGCAATTTCTGGCTAAAGTATATTAGAGGTTATACTTGTGGCTCGGTAAAAAAAAAAAAAAAAAAAAAACAAGCCAAAAAAAGAAAACCTTGTAGTGGTTCCCATTGCATGCAGAAAGCCCAAGTCCTCAGAGCAGCTGCAAAGCCCTCTCTGCCTCAGTTACTCCTCTGGCTTCTTTTCCTAGGGTTCTCCTAGCTCACTGCTCCTGTGGCTCCTGACAGAGAGCCTCTGCTGCTCCCAAACATGACCTTTGCTCTGTTCCCACTGCTTGGACTTCTCCTACCCTACTCTCAAGATCCCCAAGACTAACTCTCTCACTTCCTTGGGATCTTCACTCAACTATTGCCCCTTTCCTGAGGGCTACCCTCTCACCTTATTTAATATCCAAATGCTCCCCAACCCCAGTTGGCAGGTCCAACCCCCTTACCCTGCTCTGTTTTTTCTCTTTTCCATAGCATTTATATTTAATATCTCTCTGTAACATACTATGCAATTTACTTATTTATTCTTTATGGTCTACCTTCCCTAATTGAATATAAACTCAATTAGACACAGATGTTTGCCTGTTTTGTTCGCTAATGTATATGAAAACCCTAGAACTTCACTTAGTACATAGTAAGGGCTTTACAAGCATTTGAAGAATGAGTGACCTATCATTATACCAAGGCTTCAGCTTGGGCCAATCTTTAAGGGACTGTTTATTGTATTCTAAGACTTTTCTCAACTCTCTATTGGGAAAAATAAATAAGCTCTACATTAGCAATAGGTCTTGTTATGAAATCAGATCACAATGCATCTATATTTTAGTTATTTGACTTAAAAGTACAATTGAGGTCACATGAAATTGTGCTATTGCTTCTTGAAAAATGCCTCATTGTCAGTGTTTCCCAATGCTTTTTAGCTCACCATTCTCATTGAGAACCCCCAAGAAAATGTACATACATATATTTTCCTTCAATTTCAGAGAACCCAAGGAACCCCTGACACCTCTTCATGAATCTCTAGGTGTTCATGGAACCCAGTAAGAGGCTTCTTGCACACATACACTCACAGAGACCTACACATACACACAGCCTCTCTAATTCCAATCTCTTCCCAGTACATTGTTTTAAAAAAGCTTTCCCCTACATCTTTCCAAGTTTTTTTTTTTTCCAGTTTATTGAAATAACCTTAGAGTGTTTTAGTTTCACAAGAAGCTTGCAAGTACAGGATGACCTTATGAAAATCCTGCTGGTAATATATCACGTGCAAATTTTCACTTCAAAGCAGATGGAATGCAAAAATGAATATATGGAAATAATTCCCTGGTCCATAAATATTTAATAAGCTTTTGGACTTATTGTTTTCAAGTGGCAAGCTTGCAATATACTGTATTTAGAAAAAATATATAAGTTTCTTGCAATTCTTTGTGAAATTTTATTCAACATACCAATTATATATTCCTTATACTTGCAATCATTTGTGTCTTATTAGGTAGTATATTCTTAATTACAATTGTAAAAGACAATTCTGGCTTGCTGTGGTCTCTGAGCAATTGCCTGCTATAAAAAATTTAAGTCTATATTGAAGAAATGTCATAGGCAGTCTCCATTTATCCTACAGACAAGGGGTTTTGTAATGCCTGGAGTATATGAGAATCTCCTGTGGCACTGGACAATTGTGCAGCTTCCCTGGCTTCGCTACAGCCCCACCGGAATCTTCCAGGTGGGGCCCAAGTATGTATATTTCAAAAAACTTCCAGATGAGTTTTTCAAGACATGAGTTTTCAATTTGAGAAGTACTGCATAGGCCATGGGAAGCTATGCTTTTAGTTTTTGTTTTTCAGTTTTTATTCTATCTTTTTTTATGTCCTCTATAGGACAGGATAGTTTTTATTTTAGAATAATATTCGAATTATAGAAAAGCTGCTAATATAGTACAGAGTTCCCATATACTTTTCACCCAGCTTTCCCTAATCTTAACATCTCATATACCCACAGAACATTTGTCAAAACTGTGAAACTAACATCAGCACATTACCATTAGCTAGCTACAGATTTCATCAGTTTTTCCACTAACGTCCTTTTTCTTTCCCAGGATCCAGTCCAGGGCACCAGATTACATTTAGTCATCATGTCTCCTTAGTCTCCTTCAATCTGTGAAAGTTCCTTAGACTTTCCTGTTTTTCATGACTTTGATACTTCTGAAGAGTACTTGTTAGGTATTTTGTAGAACATCATCCAATTTCAGTTTGTCTGATGTTTTCTCATGATTTGGGGGAAGAATAGCTGAAATGATCGTATATTAGAGTGAGCTAGAGGGAAGAGTTGAATAACTGATGTTTTAATATGGAATGGATCTGTCAACAGTGAGAACATTTACCAATGTCTGTATAAAACACAAAGCAAAGGACAGGCTTTAGCAAGAAGGGAAAGAGTTTTATTTTTGGACGTGTTAAGTTTGAGGTACTGCAGGTCTTCCAGCTGAAGCAATTCAACAGTCAGTTGAAAGTTTGTGCCTGATGCTCAGATGAAAAGATCAAGCTGGAAGCAGAACTTGTATAGAAAATGTTGGAGCTTATGCCAAGAGATCGGGTGAGATCACTCAGGGTAATTTGCAAAGCTGAAGAAAAGAACAACAAATACGGTTGGAAATTTAGATAACATTTAAGATTTGGGCAGGGAAAGAGGAACCAGCAAAGCAGACAGACAGAGGAGGGATAAAACGTGGACCAAGAACTAAGAAAAGAACTAGATATGAGTAGGGTCTAGAAAGTGAAAACGGTAAAGTTCAGAGAATGGAGTGGTCAATCATGTTTCAGCACTGCTGTCATAAAAGATAAGGAAGTTCCCAAGGACTAAAAATGGTGCGGACATGTAGGTAACACATGTCATCTTTCTTTCCAAAAATGTGAAGGTGAAAAAAACCCAGAAGCGCAGTGTGGTATCTTGAGGAGAAGTATTGTAGAAAAGAGGTATTGTTTCTTTCCTTTCCTCATTCTAATGGGGGAGACTGACAAGCCAAAGGGCTGGAGCTGAGAAGGCCCACAAAAGTCTCGCGAGGCCTGTTGTGTCTCTTGCCCTTTAAGCTAGCTTCATAGCCCAGAGGCTTAGTGAGGAATTATTGTGAAATGCGAACAAAGTGGAAATTCTTAGTGTGGGTTGGGTAAAGACAGAACTGACAGAAAATACTGTGGTCCTTCACAATTTACACACAGGGAATGCAAGATGAAATAATAAAGAATATCATATATTTAAAATGTTTAGTGTTTGGGAGACCTTTTGTCATACGTAGTTAAAGCTATAGTTGAAAAATCTGGAATTACTTGGACAAAACCACAATAAAGCAACTTTGTACTTTTTCACCCATGATACAGTTTTGAAGTCAGTCAATCTATAATGCTCAAGCGGTTCAAGAACAATAACACAAAGTGTTTCCTGAGGGTTTCAGATATGTCATGACCTTGAGTATGGATGAAACTCCAGTCAGCCACTATAATTCCATAAGCAACATCTAAGCATCAAAAGAGAAATCGACATTTCATTCTTCATGTGGGAGTAGATGGTTTAGTCTCGTCTGAACAAACAGCTTCAACTTATTTGTTTATGCTACATTTTATAGAAGAATGTATTAAAAACATAAACACCACTGAACTGAAATATGGGCTGTTTATTTATTAAATGCCTCTTTAAAAAATAATAATGTGAGTTACAGAAGTTTACTATTCCCTTTTGTAGTACGACTTGGAATTTCTTTTGATGTGAACAAACAAAATAGAATTATTTACAAGAAAAATAAAAAGAAATATTTAAATTAATCAATTCTTAGGAATTAAGATAGAAACACTGGTTTAAATCAAACCTTAACTGAATACATATAGAAATTCTACTATATACTCTTCGCTTACTATACTACACTATACCATACTCTGCACTCACTGTGAGGTAAGAATATGCTGTAGAAAGCCCCCATGGTGAGTGAGAAATAGAGCAGAGTCCCAAGCCCAGGTCTGTTGCTCAGTGGCAAGCCACCACCTTCTCTGGGTATCAGCCGGAATACATTTTGCCGATTCCGTGATTCCAGTGTCCTATATTAAACATGTGTAAATCCATCCTGATCTCTGGGAAGCAGAGAGATAAAAATCTTCTGATCGGGAGACTAAGGCAAAAAGAAATTCATTGGCTTACTGAATACAAAGAACAAAGACATCAGAAAAGACTGAGGTAAAACAAAAGTTCTTGTTTCATACCAGAACAGCACAGTGACTAAAGGCTCTGGAGTCAGACTGCCAGGGTCCTAATCCAGCCTTTGTCACTTACTAGCTGGAACTCTGAGGTGAGTTACTTAACTTCAGTATACTCATCCTAAAAATAAGCCAATAATAGACCTTATTATTGGCCCATTATGATTGGTCAGAGTTGTGAGGATTCAAGGAGTTAATGTAAGAAAAATGCTTAAAACTGTGCCTCATGCATGTATAGAATCAAGAAAAAAAGTTAATTTTTCATATTATTTGCACTTGCTTTCTCATATTTAACCATCAAGGGTTTCAATTTCTTACAAATAGGAATGTGTTAGTCAAACATGGCACAGATTGAATGACTGCTCCAAGTCACTCAACCAGGGCAGATCCAGGTTTTAAGTGACCTGAAGATTATATAATCTGGGAGGCCATTTTTAAGAAACAAAACACAGAATGATGAATTTCACATACGACAGGGCCCCTGCCTGCCAGCACCCAGGCACTCAAGGAGCCTGAAGCCTACACATCGTTAGCCTCCATGTAGCCACCTCTGCTCTCCACCTTCACGTGAAGCTCTCCTGGTTGTAAAACGGAAGAAATGTAAGAATTCTTCCACAAAGTAACTACAGCAAAATCCTGACTCCACCGAGAGGTCCTTGGATGCCTCATGACTCCAGGCTGAGAGATTCACAGATTGTTCAAAGTTGGAAGAGACCAACTCGATGTTTTTATTATTAAAGCATGCTCTACGTGCAGGCCCAGAGGCCAGCTCTTTAATTGCTGGGTCCTGAAATCCAGAAAAAGCAGGCGGGAGTTGTGAGGCTGCCAAAGAGCAGGGCCCCCAAGCAGCTGCCTGTGGTGTGTGTGTGTTTAGAGCCAGCTTTCTCAGAGGGAAGCTCGGGACGGCTCAAGTTACTGAACGCCTGGGAGAAGTCAGCCTGTTATGTATTCCAAAAGAATATAGCTGAAGAGGGAAAAGAGAAAGAAAGCAAAAGATGTTTCCTGTCTGTCCTCTTGAAAGGCAATGAGACATTGTCCCTGATGACTTCATTCTGACAAGGACAACACTCCCCTGAGGACTTCACCGTTAGGCAGAAAGAAGAGCTAGGCCTTTGGAGAATAGGAGCATAGGAAGGCAAACAACCAGTGAGAAAATTTTCTTCTTTTTTACATTTTTCTTGCAAACCATCCAAAACTTCTGCAGTATCTTAATCTACACTAAACAAATTCTATATATTAATAGAATTTCCTTTCCTTGGGGTGAAGGGGCCAGGGAATGGTGTTGCAGGAGAAGAAAAAGAGGAATGTTAGAATTATCTTTATAGCTCATCGTAAAACTCCTTCTCTATTGTGGGAGGCAGCAAAGCTTAGGGATTCACGTGGGTTTGGGGTGCTGGGCCTGGCTTCACCACTTTTCAGCCACATCCTGGACAATGGCTAACCTTTCTTCACTCCAGTTTCCTTGTACACAAAATGGAGAGAAACATGGCACCAACCTCATGAGAGTGCTGAGAAGATTGAATGAGATTAGACAAACCAAGCTCCTGGCAAGGAACCTAGCACCTACGAAGTGCTCCCGAAGTGCAGCCATTATTGTTTTGATTATATGTGCTTGATATTTTCTTAATCCAATGTATCAATCACTTAACTGATCAAAAGAAATATGGCCCAATGTGTTACTGAAAGTAGCAATTATTAAACCCTTTTTTCCCCTTGTTCACTTGTTTCTCAAAATGAAATTGTTCATTTAATTTTTTAATGTAAAAAGCCACCAATTAAAGGCCCCCAAGTTGAACATTTCTATAGAATGCTGGCCATTATGGAAATTACTTTAAGAAACAACATCCTAGATAAGAACACAATGTTTGAAAATTTGTCATTAACATTTTATTAAAGCAGTTCTGCATGTTTAAGTTTCAGTCTTCCTAAAATCTGTCCTTGGAAGGACATCCAGACCTGTTGCAGAAGTGGAAAATACAGTTGGCCTGGAGGAGCTTATAATTTAACAGAACAACTGGCTCTACACAGAATCACATAAATAAATATAACAGAACATAAGCAAACATTTATACATAGCTGAGCACAGCTGCATAGATTTATACAGGTGCTAAATAACATATCATGGAAAGAAGAATTAAGAAAGTAGAGAGTATTAATTACAGTGCTTGGCAACTGGAATACAGAGCAATGTTTGAAAGGCTTCATGGGTACTAAATAGAGTTGACCCTTGAACAACACGGGTTTGAACTGCACGGGTCCACTTAGACCGGGATTTTTTTCAATCAGATGCCAAATGAAAATAGAGTATTTGCTCAGGGGAATGGTCGGGGGGCGGGGGGCGGGGGTAGTGTCCTAAAACCAATCCCTGGTGTATACGGAGGGACAACTATAGTATGTAGAAGGAAAGGAAGTTCAAAGATTAGCGAAGAAAAAAGGAATTCCGAATTATGGAAAGAGCAGGTATACTGGATTAGAAATGAGTACATTTGAGCTATTGTTCTGACAATTATTTATAACTAACATTTGAGCACTTCCATTGTGCTAAGAATTCAGCTTGACATGAATTATTTAATTCTCACAACAACTCAATAAGGTTGTGAGGTTGTGTCATTGCTACATTTTACAGATGAGGAAAATCAGGCTCAGGGAAATTAAGTGACTTGACTGAAATACTGAAATTCATGTCTGTCCGTAAGTTCCCCTACTGGGATTTGAACCTGGGTTTGTGTGACTCCAAATTTGCCCTCCTAAGCTATTACCCTACTTCTTTGCTTTATATGCTAAAATGGTAAGAGACATATAAGGAACTACTCAACAAAATAGATAGCAGGATGAATGACTGTAACTAACCCCTTTCTAGGCCCAAATGAAGATCAGGATTCGACCAAATTGTGTGGAAGAAGACAAGAGGCGGGGTGGGGAAGAGGGGCCCTTGGATGAGGAGAAGCCAGTAAGAGGGGCACTGATGGCACAAATCCATCCTCCATCTCACGCATTCCTGGCCACCTCTTCCCTCATCACTAAGCAAGTTGCTTTGACCTACACACTTCAACTCCCTAACAAACACCAAAGCATCACAATCCCCCACAATGGAAGACAGCCTCATCCCAAATATGCATGTAGAAAACCACAGAGCGTCCTGGTTATCGACTTAGTGACCTGGCCAATTGGTAACTGAACTGGAAAAAATATCTGCTGACCTAAAAACCAATCTACCAGGCAACCTTCTCTCAATGAGTTCCCTGTAAAGCGTTCTCTGTTAACCTTCCCATTAGGCTAAGAGTAAGTTTTGGGGGGACAAATGGACCCGGACTCAAGTCCAGGCTCTAACACCTACCGGCTCTGTGACCCTGGACAAGTTTCATAGGTGTGCTAGGCGTCATTTGTAATGCGTGCATAATAATTCTATCCTAGGGTTATAGGGAGGGTTATCTGAGTTGGTATATGAGAAACGGTCCAGTACTTGGCCCATAATAAATACTCAAACAGATTAGCTGTTGTTATTAAAAACATTATGACAGATAAAGCACTTCGCAAACTCTTCAAAGCAGTCAAAGCATCCTTGCTACTGAAATTAGCAATGTGATTCTTATATTAGGAATATAAATATCTGGCATTTAGGACATTTGTATTAGGCAAGTACATTTTTGCTGGGAGTGTCACCACTTATTCGTGTGAGAAAAAGAACTGTCGAGTTAAGTACACTGGATCTCTGGTAACCAAATCCTATAGCTGCAGTGGTCTGGGGTGACTACCCCTCCTAATTTGAACATTTTCTCTCAGGCTTTTTGTTTCCCTCTGGTGGCCTATGATACTGTCTTGGATACAATTGCAACCAGGGTTTGCAGTGAAGGTTAATGACACTCAAATTGCGTGAGGTTTTGTCTGGGTGGTGCTGTGTCAAAATGATGTGGGAGGGGGAAGCGGGGGAGTGCAATCTATTGCAGCTGTTCCTCCTCACCCAGATAAGCCTGAGAAGCCTCCCAATTAACCTTAGTGTGTAATAAAGCCAATCAGTACATGAAAACAAGAATTTCTCGTTTACTGAAATGATATTTGCCTTGTAATTGCTGTCTGGAAATGTTGAACCGAGTCGAAAGCATTAAGGAAATTGGCATCCTCCCCACAAATTTAAGCTTGGTGATTATTAAAAAAAAAAAAAGATTAAGAATATCATTTGCTAGTCTAAGCTGTTTTGTCCTAATTTCAAGGTAAGCATCGAAATATACATTATGTCTTTTGAAAGAAAATAATATACTAAAACATACTTGCAGCTTAAAACCTGAAATAAACTTATGGAGCATATAAATATTTTCATCAGTCCTTGTGACTTAAAAATCTAGGTAACAGAAATTAATTTGGAAAAGGCATTTTCCTTACATATGTGTTTGATCTTTTCAGAAAAAGAAAACATAAAGAAAATGCAGCATTTAGCTAAGTAAGGGATCTTTCACCTAGCACCATAAAAAAATTAATAAGGCAATTAATAAGGTCAAATGATACTATATTTTGAGGGCTTACTGTGTACATATCACTGTGCTAGCCTGCATGGACAATATAATGTTAAAGGTGAGATGAGTAACTTCATTTCATGTCTAGCAGTCCCTCAAACATTCATTGAAATGAATTGACTTTAATTGAATTGAATTGAACTAAATTGACTGAATTAGTACAGGGGTAGGGAAACTTTTCATGATGGAAGGCTGCATTAATTTAGCTGTAATCAAATAAGGCCACATTCAAGAAATTTCAATTATGTATACTTAAAAATGCACATTATTTTGTAAAAATCTAACTACTATGTACTTAATAATTTCAAAATATGAAAACTATTTGTTAATTGTAAAGTTAACTAACCTTTTAATGTTTTTGTTGTGTGTTTTTTATTAGAAAGCATTTGAGTGTTTGGTTTCAGCATTGAGGTCCACAGTTTCAGTTGATCCTCTAGGTGGGTATCAGTCATTTGTGACCCTAACGGTGTCTTAATTTGGGTTCAGTAGGAGAATGTAGACTTAACAGCAATAAGGGGTTGAAAAGCAAGAAAGCTTTTTTCAGGTATGATGCCAATAGCATAAGTATTCTACTGCATTTTTTCATATTTCAATCAGATCTTTCTTAGCATCAGGCAATGACTTCCACTAATTACTGATATGTTCATTCATCTATTCCTTGTTTCTTCATTTATTCATTCATCCAACAGATGTTAGTTGAGTGCCTAGCATGTGCCAAGCACTGGAGAGAACAGCTATGGAGCAAGTGGCAGACAGTCCTGGCAGACAAGGAAAAGTGTGACAAGTGAGGTGAGGGGAAGGCCAGGGGTTCAGGGAGCTCACAGGAGTGGCACCCCACCCAGCTAGGAGCCTGTTTCCTAAGGAATGAGTAGCAATTATCCCAGCAAAGAGAGGCAGGAGAAAGGATAGAGTTTTCCTAGAGGAGAAAACAGCATGTTTAAAGCTTAACAACAAAATGACATGGCTTGTTCAGAAAATTTTAAGAACTTTGGTATGCCTGGAGCAGGAAGGGAAAATACTAAAGATAAACATCAAATGTTTTATTTATATTACTTTAATGTCTCAAAAAAAGTAATATCCATAAATAAGGATCAATGGCTGCCAATGGATGAAGTCATTCCTCTTAAGCAAATATTAATGGTACATGTTAATTGCAGCTTGAAGGGCTTTTGAAGACTCTATTGGAAATATCCTTCACCCCATTAAACTCTATTAACAGCATTTTTTCCAACTTCTGAGCCTGTCCAAGAGCAGTTAGCCTCAACTTCAGGGTCAAGAGATTTGCTTCGGGCACTTATTTCAGACTCCAACTTTTATGGGAACTAAGTACTCTCTGTTAATCCAAGGGTTCATCTGTGACAGAGGAAATTGCTCTGCTCCCTGAATGACTCTAACACTTCACTTTTCAAATACATGTCAGCTGTGCTGCTGAGCACCCACAGCAGATGTCATTCTGCTGCTGAGTCAGTGGCCCAGAGAAGCCACCTTCCCAGTGGTGCGTACGGGGGAGGGGCGAGGGGAGGGGATTAAAACATAAGATCCACGTTGAAGCATGCAAAATTCTAAAATTGCCGCATATTCAATTAGACTGAAAAAAAGACAAATTCTTGAATTGAACTGCTGAAAAAGTTATCAAGAAAACTGAAGAGGAAAACAAAAAAAGTAAAATTTAATTTTCAAAGATTAACTGAAAAAAAAAAAGAGAAGGCGAGTCTCATCTCACTGGGGAGCTTTGCTGTTCTGAAATGATGCTAAGTTCACTTCGGGATATATTTTAATTATATTCATATTTTGGCAAAATTTATGAGATGAAGATCATTTCCTGCAAATAAGACATCTGTACAGTTCCTGCCAACACTAGAGTAAATTTCACATTATCAAGAAAAACAGGTGCTCTGGGAGGACTCCCTCCTCTGGTCTCTGAGAATAATAAAACCAAGGTGTCCATTCATGGGAGCGACACTCAACAGGAGACCCTGACCTAGGTGTCACCTCTAATCAGCTACAAATTAGGACATGCCATTTAAGCTTCCTGTTCCACTACCATCATCAGAAAGCTTTAATTAAGAACCTTTCTAAATATGAAGCCAGGTAGACAGAGGAGCTATGGGGCAGATCTTCTAATCAATTTGAGGGTATTTAGGGGACCATGAAGCAGAACATCTGAAATCAGGGCTATCTTAGAAAATATAGAGCATATGGTCCCTGCTCCTACCCTCGACTGACTTACAATCTAATTTGTGTTGACATGGATGAAGATGAGGCCAAAGGAACAATAATCCTTGAACATGTAATAAACATGGTTAAGAATTTATAGTCTTAACCAGTTAACTTTTTTTTTTTTACCATCAGCAGTTTGCAAATCCTTTGAAGACCTCAAGCTACTCATCTTTGCCATTTTTTTTCCTAGAGACAGGGTCTCGCCCTGTCACCCTAGCCTGTCACCCAGGCTAGAGTGCAGTGGCACAATCATAGCTCACTGGAACGTTGAACTCCTAGGCTCAAGTGATCCTCCTGCCTCAGCCTCCCAAGAAGCTGGGACTACAGGCATGTACCACCACACCCAGCTAATTTTTCTTTTTTGTAGAGATGGAGTTGCACTATGTTGCCCAGGCTGGTCTCAAACTCTAAGCTTCAAATGATCCTCCTGCCTCAGCCTCGAATGAACCTCCCACCTCAGCCTCCCAAAGTGCTGGAATTACAGGCATGAGCCACAGTGTCTAGCCTCATCTTGCCTTTCATGCAACAAAACTAAAACTAAAAACAAAATTCTCTCAAGCAGAATTGAAGCTAAGGAGGTGTGTATATGTGTGTGTGTGTCTGTGTGTGTTTGCGTGCATGCACTGGGGGAGGTCAGAGCTGGAATACAATACTAAAGAGATTCCACCATGACTTTATTAAGTACCTTAAGCCAATAATTCTTTCCATTTGTGACTGCCCCATTTGGAAGATAACTCAAGAGAGGCCATCCTTTGATAGCAGTCACCCTGGCACTTGCCTAAAGGCAGCTTGGGAGCATCAGGGCCTTTTTCTCCTGCTACTAGTCCGTGTTCACCCAACTTTGGAGCATTTGTTATGAGAGCAAATGAAAATGCTCTCCAAATCATTGCCAACACCAGGGCAACTAGTGTTCCCCAAATCTCCTACATGTCTCTTTCCCACCCATCTCAAAAATCAAACGGGACAGGCAAGAGGAGCAGCAAATTTCAAACTACATTATCCTGAATCTTTGTTCTCTGCCCTCAAAGTGTCCTGTTTTTACCCCCTTGTCATCTGGCAGCTAAGAATATTGAATGTGGTTTGAAGAAATAACATTATATTATGGAAACATCAGTTTATCAAGATAGCTGACAGCATATGTGAATGCATATATTCATTCTCTAGATTGCAATGCCATTTTTAAGGCAGAGAAAGGGTTTGGATACAGTCTTTATTTATGCTATTTTTCAAATTTCATATGCCGTGGATAAAAGGCAAAGCATGTAATTTTCCATTTCTGCAGGTTTATGAGGATTAGGGAGTACATTCTCCATCCAGTGATTTAACATGACTTTGAAAATTGCTTGTTAACTCCCAACAAGATTTAGATATCGTAAAGCCCTAACAATCCCTAAAAAACAAAAGGCAAAATACAGCAAATGAACAAGGATTCCTTTCAGCAGACAGCATGGTACATTTCCGGGCTCTGGCTTGGGAAAGATGGGAAAAGTGATCTTTAGAAATATGGCAAATCCAGGTCCTTAAATACTGTCATCTTCTGCTAGTGTGAGCTTTCTTTCCAGTTCACATATTAAACCCTCGCATGTTTATAAGCTGCCTGTTTCTTCCCTGCTCTTCCCTCCCTGTCTCCCTTACAACCCTAACTCCTCTCTTCCATAAGAATTAAGCTGCAGGATGGTAAAAGGAAATGATTTCATTTGGGTGGGGAAGGGAAAAGATACAGCTTTAGTCACAAATCCTGTAAGTCAAATATGCTGTATAAGGAGCACAGCTGCTGAGCCCAAGTCCTGCTCAGTGGCGGAGCCTTGGCTTAGGCAGGGCCTTGCTCTAGCTGCCTGCCCCAGGGTGGGGCATCACGGGGCAGGATACAGGACGAGACGGAGCCAAGGCTTGCATCTTGGTTACATGTTCACAATCGTCTTTGTCTTGTATTCCATTCCCCTTTTATTTTAGCAGGAACACTTCTTTCCAGAGGTCTAGATCACTGCTCTGGCTGCCATAATTTCTCTCACCAACTGTAGAAAGAAGTAAAAAACATGACTAAACTTTTCTATCTTGTATTGTGCTGAATGTCTATTTCTTAGGTTCTTGGATAACGTACTGTCTCTGAAAACTAATCTAGAACTGTATTCAGAAAAGACTCTTATAAAAACTTGGATTTAAGGTTCTATCCAAAACCACAAAAGAATGGTTAATCCTCAGGAGGTGGGGGGGGGGGATATTGCAAGCCATATGCTAATGAAACGTACCCTTCTCGTTAAATCATTTTTATCTCCAGCACATTTCACAGAGGAGGATGTGCAAAATACACTGAAACAGGCTGGGTTTCAGGGTCACAGACACACACAGCATAGATGCCGGTGGGCT
Organism: Eulemur rufifrons; assembly: GCF_041146395.1. NCBI lineage: Eukaryota > Metazoa > Chordata > Mammalia > Primates > Lemuridae > Eulemur > Eulemur rufifrons. Next base: position 65,131,809 of record NC_090997.1, on the reverse strand, counting down.
TCTGATATGCAGTTGGGGAAATGGAGTCAGCCTCCGAGCTCCGAGCTCCACAAGCCAACCTGCCGGGGAGCGCAGATGTGGGGATAGCTGTGGGATAACTACATTAGGACACCATGCTGTTTCCTTCCCACTCTCTCCACCAAGGCGTCCTTCAGTGGGGTGAGGGAGAGGTAGTTGTAGTTTAAAGAATAGCTCTCTTACAAATCGACTCCTGGAGACCTCAGCTGCTAATTTACCAAAGTATCCTCCGAGATTCTCCACTGGCCTTCAGATACAAAGAATTGGATTAATCACACTCTTGTGTTATGACATATTCTTATTGATACATGTATGTCCTACTTTTATTTATCTAGTTAGCTATTTAACTTTTTAAATAATTTAATAAGCATCTATAAAACTACCTCTCCTTCCTACAAATCTAGAACTTTGAAAAGAACTTTGGAAATAACCTACATATATCCACATGACTCCTTCCCCTCTCCCAGCAACCCCCACCCCCCAAAGTAACATCATCCATCCTGAATATTGTGTTGGTCATTGCTTTGCTTTCCTTTATAAAATTGTCTTATTTCATACAGATACACACAAGCATTCCAAAATGTATATTTTATTTGGCTTGTCCTTAATTTTAGAAAAAGAATATCATACTGTAGGTATTCTTTGGGGACTTAATGTTTTTAACTTAACATTGTATTGTCAAAATTGATCCAATCATTCAGACCATAATCTTCCTTCGTCTAAGCATTACACAGTTTGTTCACCCAGTCTCCCATTGGCGGGGCATTTGGACTGTTTTTGTGTTTTCCTTGTTGTGAACAATACCACATTCTTGTTCTTATGTCCTATTGTGCATGTGTCAGTTTCCCCTAGAAATATACCCAGGAGTAGAGTCAGTGGGCCACAGGGTCTGAGGATGTTCAACTCCACAACATAATGCCAAACATTCTCAGACAAGCATGCCTCCTAGCTCAGATCCAAGCAGGGGCCCCATCCTGCAAGGGAGTAGCTCCACCAGAGATGTGTCAGAGGCCAGTACAGACTCCAGACTGTGAAGGAAGCCTGGTGATGAGCCCTACACCATGGATTAGGAAGGCCTTTGCTAATTCTGGTGTGGGAGGGCTCAAAGTTAACAGTAGAACCATGCTGGTGAAAATTCATATATTGTAGTTGTATTTTATGATTAAGTTAGCTGTTCAGTAAACTATGTATAGTTATTTCCATAGTGTGCAGGCTCAGTCATTCACAATAAATTCTTTTATGGCTTTATGACTCTCCAAATTAAGGAGCTTCTCTAAGCATTGTTATGGCTAATCCCCGAACTGGGGGAGTGATAGGGGAACAAAAGCATATATAACAAAATTCTGGTATCTGAAGCAGGCAATCAGATAAATTATACTGTGTGTGGGTGTGTGATATGAACCGCAATTACAGCCATGCCCTCCATGCCAGTTACAATAAATAGAGAGAACTATTTCCATTTTTAAGAAAGGATCCAAATGCTGTATTTTTTTAATCCTTGAATTTAATTTTTAAAAGTTTTCTCTCTTCTTATTCCTGCCAAATTATCAGATATCACTCTACTTTCTCATGTAATTGTGCCTATTTTTCCCCTTTGAAATACTCTTCTAATCCACTATGGGCTTAGAAACCATCGGCCAGACCTGTTGTGACTGTGTGTAACTTAAGAGTAAAGAGCTCTGAGAGACAGTCTGAAGAGGATCTCTTCCAAGTAAAATAAATTTGGTGGACTTTATAATGTAACTTTTAAGGGTTAAAAGGCTTCTTTGTTCACTTTCTTCCTCTCAGTTGTGTTTTGAGTGAAAGAGTTTACTAAATGGCCAAATTCCAACTATTTAAAATAGTTGGCCAGAGGATTCAGATCACAATTCAGGTTCTGTTTCGATTCTGACGTTTGATTGCTCTAGATTAAGCAACAAGCTAAATTATTCTTTACATAGCTCAGTCTATCCAACTATAAAATGAAATAGACACCTCTTTTCAGGTACAGCAAGGCTTGATCATTACCATATACCTTAATCTTCCACTGGAAGGTCTTGCCACACCATGAAGCACTATCCTAATGAATCAAGATTACCTGGAAACGTGGTTGACCTTTGCTTAGAAATCTCTAGAAAAGAGTCCCAAGTTTCTAAGCTTTTGATTAGGCAAAGGGCCAAGGAGCTGAGCTTTCCTAACAAATATTCCAGCTGGTACATTAATATCATGCTGGGTCCTAAGGCAGATATATAGTTGAAGAGAAAAAATCCAATATATTTGATATCTAGAAATCTTCTAAGTTTTGCTTAAACTATTATATAAAGTGGTGTTGTATTGAAGTGGGTAAAGTGAAGGAAAGGGCAAGGAGAGCAGTACACTTATTCTTTTAATGATTTTTGACTAAAATCTTCCATAGCAGAGGATGGCAAACTCGATGTGGTACATTGCAAATACTGCCAGAAACGTACCCACTTCCTTGCCCTTGCACGTTGAAACTGGCCCTCTTGTTCTTGGAATCTGCCTTCATGATGTGAAGAGGCCCAGAGCAACCTGCTGGAGAATGACAGAACATTAGCAGGAAGACCAGGTGCCCCGGCTGGCAGCCAGCCCATCCCCAAAAGCAAAGCCACAAATCGACCCATCACTGACTTGAGACACATGTAGGAGACCATACAAATTCAAAGAACTGTCCATGTGAGCCCAGCTGAAATTGCTGACCCAGAGAACTAAATAAATGGTACTTGTCTTAGGCACTAAGTTTTGGATGGCTTGTTACTCCATCAGAGAAAACTGGTCCATTCAACATCCATTCCCCCTCCTTTCTTGCTGGCAGAGTACAAATTAGGTTCAGTGATTCAGAGGACAGTGACCTAATTCCCTCCTCCAGGATTAAGTCTTGATTGATCTAAGCCATTGATCTATTGTCGTGTTGTTATGGCTTATTGTCTAAGCCATTGGTATCTACAAGTTGTAATTGATCTATTGCCATTGACTGGTGAGTAATGATGGTGTGACCCCCATTTGGCCAGTGAAATCTAACAGATGGTCTGCAGGGGGCTGGATTCTTCTCTGCTTCTAGAAAATGTTAAGTCTAGCTCTGAGATCTGGAACTGCTGCAGCCATTTTGCTGCTAGCCTAAGAATGGAACCAACTTATAGAGGAAAGAAAAACCAAGACTCTCAGAAAAGCAGACCTGGAGTCCTCCCAACCTGTGCATGTGCCTAGAGCCCCCACTTCTGGGCCTCTTGCTATGTAAGAACCTGAATTTCCCTATTGTTCATGCCAGTGTGAGTAGGACTTTTCAATTTCTTGCATTCCAGTTGACACTTTTGCCTTGCTTAAGCACTCACTCGCTGTACAGCAGGACATGCCACCTGGCAGTTGGAAATGTGTCATTCGCAATAAGCATTTTACAGCCACTGCATAAAATGTGTATCTTTTCATTTTTTAGAAAAACACATACAAATGAGATATTTGTTTTCCATCTTTCCATACATTGCTATCTTACTGTATTCTGAAAATATTCTTTGATGTGAAAAGAAGCATAAAATAATGCTACAGTAGCAGTAAATATAGTTTCCAGGCCATAATTTCAGAGCTACATACAGGTTAGGGTAGACATAACCAAAGTCAGTTCTAGGACCTAAAAGAAAGTGTAATGTGTTTGTTCACTTGTGTCAGTTTATAGTTAGCTTTTTATAAAAGCCAAATTTATCAGTGTATTTGAATAATCTTGGAGCACAGTTTTTCCACTTGGTGATACATGAAAATAGTAGCTTTCAATGGAAATTAGTAAATATTGCTTAAAAGACAGCTCTTTTATAAACCCGAGCAGGATCAAATTAGAGACAGAGTGAGATGTCTGATGATCACTTAAAAGAATTTTGAGCAAGAATGATACTAAGTATGAAATTGTTTTAACCCATTTTTTAAATGCCTGTGCATCTGTGATTACTTTCACACTGATTATAAAACTTGCCTGCAATAAACTGCACAGATGTTTACTCTCTGGAATCAAAGACAATGTCAGGCAAGAAGCCCACCCCCCATTCTGCATGGCTCTGACCAGATTTGGCCCTCTCATGTAGCTCATTTTTGAATGCATTCAGTGAAATGATACATCAAAATGCTCTTATTAGAGAATGACATTTTGTTCTATACATGCATTGGCCAAAATATATTCCTTAACTTCCTGAGAAACCCCAATAGGCTTCTCTTGAACAGTGTTTTTTGTCTAATAAATAGAGAGATGTATAGGGCCTGGACAAATACAGAGATCCACAATGCAAAGCACTAAAGTATCACAGTTTAAACTTTTAAAAACTTTGTTCAACCCATTAATCTGTAAGATGCTGGTTTGTGGAATGCAGCTTTGGTAGAATCCATTGACTTGGCAATGGATGAGAAATGAGGTTCAAGGAAAAGGTAGTAGTAAAAATTATGCAGATATTTTGAGCCTGGATGACTGAAAGCATGGTGAATCTGTAAACAAGCAAGGAAGTATGAAGAAGATTTCAGGTGGGGAAAATGATGAGATCTAGTCTCAGCATACTGAGATTGATGGAAAGGTCCTTTGTGAGGTATAACATTCCAGCAATTAGAAATTCAGGTCTAGAGCTTATTAGAAAGGTCCTGACCAGAGAGGAAGATTTCAGTTGTACACAGAAGCAACAATGAAAGCCAGGGCAGCCGGTTGGATCCAGAAGAAAATGGTGAGGAGAAAGGAAAGAATGCCAAAGGCAGAATGTTTCCCTCTACTTAGGGAGCCGTCAGGAAGTTAAGAAGAGAACAAGAGAAGTATATGTCTGTGGAAGCTGAAAAAGAGAAGGTCTTGAAATGGAAGAGATGTTACCCAGAGGTTAAAAAGACTAAAATCTCATTGAATGTAGCAATTCGAGGTGACTGGGGACCTTCTAGAGAGCATTGTGGCATTATGATGAGGATCTAAACCTTAGGGAAAGGGCTAAGAATTGAGGGAGTGCTGAGGAAGTAACAGCCAAGAGCACTGACTTAGTAAGTCAGTGATAAAGGGAATGAAAAAGACAGGTCGGTAGCTTAAAAGACAGCAGAATAGAGAAAATATTCACATTTTCAAGAAGCAAAACACCCTAAGCTCTTTTACAGGCAAAGGGAGACATTATAGATGCAAATAAAAGGGAGGATAGTTGATAAAGCAGAGTTTCAAAGAGGATTGAGGAACTGAGATTAGGAGTTTGGTTGCTATTGGTAGAGGATAAACTGATACAGCCTTTTAAAAGAATAATGTGACAATATCAATCAAAATTTTAAATATGCACACCCTTCAATCTGGCAATTTCACTAATATAATTCTGTCCTACAGAAAAACTCATGCAAGTGTGCAAAGATATTCATTATAATATTAGTTGTAATAGTAAAAAATGGAGAACCTGAATGTCCTTCAATAAACTAATGTTTAAATTAATTATGGTAGATCTCTTCTAGAGAATACCATGCAGTTACTAGAAACAATGAGCAAAGTACGTGTGTACTGAAATGGAATGAAACTCAAAATATCTTCCCAGTGATCTGTAAGTTCCACTGGGGCAGGAACCATGTCTGTTTTCCCACCGTGCCCTAGCATAGAGCTCGACCCACACTAAGTGCTCAATAAATGCTTGTTGAAAGGGATAGAATATTGAGTTTTTAAAATATGTTGCAGAATAACATGATAACATGATTCACATTTGTTATATATACATATCTGTATATTTATATATATGATACATATGCATACATAAATTCTGGAAGAATATCAAGCAAATTAAAGTAGTTATCTTTGGAGAGTAGGATTAGATGGGAAGTGGGGAATTGATTACCTCTATTATTAACTGTTTACAAATGTGAATTTTTTCATAATTTCAATATGTCAGTAAAACATATAAAATCACTGGAGAAAAGGAAAGATTAGTGCAGTAGGATGAGTTACCCTTGGCAAGGGTCAAGCCCCCTCTTCCTGAAAGACAGTAGTGAATGACAGAGAAGTTACAGAGAGGAGGAAAAACTAGGGAACCCAAGAATGTGTCTCAACAAAGCAGAAGCTGGTGCTGTCCGTGAGAGGAAGGACAGTGTTGAAGAACTGGTGTCTGAAGAAGACTGAGAAGGTTCAGAACACGGCCTCTGCTTGGAGCTAGGGAGACTGGAGACTATTCCATCCAACCACACATGTTAAAGAACTTGCCAAAGAACACACAGTTTGTGAGTAACAGTGCCAGTCCAGTACCACAGCCTCTAAAAATAAGCAAAAAGAATTCAAAACAGATGCATATTATATGTGGATAACCAGGCATTTGTGAGGACCCTGGTAAGGTTAAAACTAAGGAATTGTGGTAGGGAGTCTACACTATCCCATGGCATTCTGTGGCAATGCCAGACGGCCTAAGAGCTGCAGCAGAAGCAAGGAAAAGTGGGCAGACAATAGACAAGATGGTGAGAGGAGATAGTGGTGAGTCCTGGGAGGCAAAAAGTGTTTCATAACCATAAGTGACAGAATGAGAAGCTGGAACCTTCTGGCCAATAAGAAAAGTCCTGCACTTGGGAAAATGGCATCAAAATGGGAGACTGGCTGTTACATTGAGGACCAACAGATTGGCCGTTAGACTGACTGATGGACTCGAATGGGCGCTAGGCCACTGGATTGCTCCACTTTCATCCAAAGAACCATGGCTGTGCTAATGTTAGGATTAGGTAAGAGGATGGAGGTGTTGCTCCAATTGCAAAAGCAGTACCCCCTGGCTTAATAAAATGTGAAATCAAAATGTCTGCAGTTTCCCAGGATCCTTAGGGTAGAGTCTGGCCCACCACTTTGAATAGACTTAGTTAGCACCTCAGCCCTCACTGAAGCAGTGGCTGATTAAGGCATAAACATCCTGGCAGTTGTTTCTGGAATGAAGGCTCAGCCACTCACCAGCCTCATGCCAGCAGCCTGCTGGACACACTGTTGGTATTGTGCCTCCTGCCCAGGTCCAACTGGCTTCTCCCAGGCTGCTGCTGATGTCCAGCCAGGGCGCAGTAAACAGAATTGCCAGGGTGCAGGGTGGACCACAGCATTTAGCATTGTCCACCATTCCAAGAAAGGATCACAGGCAACTGTTTAAGTTATTAAAAGGTGTGGGAGTGGGGAGACGGAAGGCACAGACAATGTTCTTCTGATCTCTGTGTGATTGCTTTGTGTTTTAATGCTCCTGGCTTTTGTTTTTTTGTTTATTTTTAAATTTATTTTCTTTTTATGGTTTGTCCTCATGACTGTGTCACACGTAGACCAGAAGGGTTGAGTTCGTTTGTATCCTGCTTTGGCCATATATGCTACTCAAAACTGCTCAGAGGTCTGGGTTTCATAGCTATTATATTTCACAGGGCTAAATAAGAACATTTTCCATGAAAGATTGAGTTCTACTTAGTCTAAGTAATAGATTACATAAAGTCTCTGAGTAAACGAGGAATTCACAGCTAATATTACGGACATACTAATCCTCCATGTTCCTCAGATCCTGCAACAAGCAGGTGTTCCCTGCTCTTCACAGTTCAGCACACAGTGTCTACACTTGGCTGCGGCTTGTGGGGTTCATATACATTTTGTCACAGTTCACCATTTGGCTTTTTATCATTTGTAGTTATACAGTTAGAGTCTTCACAAATAGCAAGAATAAAATTATTCACAGCTAAGAACAATAGAGGTTAAATGAAGGGAATGTAATTCAACTTTATTGAAACACTATAACTCAATAAACATTTTTTGAATGGCCCTGCAGGTGAATTAATGGCTGAGAAAAATCACCCTGTTCTGCCAGTAGAGTCACAACTTCCTGTTGCAGCGTCCTGTGTAGTTTGCCTGCTCTTTTGTCATCTCTGGCACTACGTGATTTGATGGCCTATTGTTCTAGAAAGCACACACATAGGGTCAGTGAAGGGCTGTATGACACAGGGTGAACTGGGGACAGGAGACATATTTCCAAATTCTTTTCCTTTTGTGGTCTCAAGCAGCATTATTTCTTTCCTGGCCTACAGCTCTGAATCTGGCATAGTTTAATGTAATAACTCACACTTCTCTTCTCTTCGTTGCATTTGATTTGTTACATGAACTGTCCACAGGCTTTCCTGGAACACCTAAAATATAGCTTCAGGCACAAATTACCATACCCAAGGTTTAATTATTTCAATGGGGAACGTTATGGAATAGTCCTCTATGTGTTGTTTTCTAAACCATCCATCTGTTCCTGGCCATGGCCAGAACTGTGTCTGGTGATAGGTCCTTTCCTAGAACACTAGGGCTTTGAAGCTGAGAAGGACCCCAGGCTCACCTTGCCACACATTTCATTTTACAGAGGGCAAAGTGAAGGCCAGGGAGTTTAAGAAATTAGCTCAAGACTGTGGCTTGAGAGAGGCAGCTGGAGGATGAGAACACCAGGCTTCCAGCCCCCAGTCCAGGGCCGCTCTGTGCTCTGTCCTAGGCTCTCCGTGGATCTGTTCATCATCACTCATCCTATCACAAGGTTGAAAATCACACTGGACCTTTCTCAAAGTCTATGCTGCTGAATTAAGCACAGAAATGCCACAGGCCCATTTTAGAAGCTGGCTGGGGGAAATGCTTATTTCAAGGTCTTTGGTACATAAGCGTATTCACCCACAAGATCTCTTCCCTACATGCCCGAGCCATGGCAAGCCCAATTTTTATTTTTTTTTTATTTTATTTTATTATTTTTTTTTTTTTTGAGACAGAGTCTCACTCTGTTGCCCAGGCTAGAGTGAGTGCCGTGGCGTCAGCCTAGCTCACAGCAACCTCAAACTCCTGGGCTCAAGCAATCCTCCTGTCTCAGCCTCCCGAGTAGCTGGGACTACAGGCATGCGCCACCATGCCTGGCTAATTTTTTCTATATATATTTTTAGCTGTCCATATAATTTCTTTCTATTTTTAGTAGAGATGGGGTCTCGCTCTTGCTCAGGCTGATCTCGAACTCCTGAGCTCAAACGATCCGCCCACCTCGGCCTCCCAGAGTGCTAGGATTACAGGCGTGAGCCACCGTGCCCGGCCCAAGCCCAATTTTTAAATTCTCTGTGTTCAGATATCCCAGTTAATAAAGACAGAGAGAGCAAGCCTTCACTTTTATTCAGTTATTTGAAGATGAAATGTGCCTCCTTCCAATCCTATGATCCTTCTCTCCTCCTAGCCCACAATTTCTTGTCTGATGTTTTTCTTTTCTAATAATCATTAATTTAATAATGACAATAAACAAATTGTTTCTCTAAATCTGATGGACAGAAATCTTGAACGCTGCTCTCTTTGTATCCTTGCTGCTCAGCTGTTACTTACTTGGGGTTGTGAAGTTAAAAACGTCAAAGGTGGGTGATTTCAGGAGCCAGGAGGCATGGGGAGAAATCACACCAGGCCGGGAGCTGACGAGCAGCCACTGGGGTCACACGGAACTGCTCACTCGTGATTCTCTGTCAGCTTCAAGCCAGATGATGACGTTTCCCCCACAAAGTTGTCAAGAAAATTGTTTGAGACAATATAGGTGACAGAATTCTGCATACTCAAAATGATTACAAATTAAGACCAATGTAAAATGCCACAATGCTGAAAACCTTTAGTAATTATAGGTCCTGAATCTGAGTGCCTGAGAATACCAGACAAGAAACTGTCCCCTAAATTATGATCTAGTCCCTTGGAAAAGGCTGTTCACTTCTAAGCACTGATTCCTAAGGAGTTTTACTACATCTGAGTCTACAAGTGAAAATTCAAATAGAGAATGAGTCAGTTAAGGTCAGGATTCATGCTAAAAGAGCCGAGTAATTAAGGACAGAGTGGTTGGAGCCATGAATTATCTGTATCACGCTAAGAATTAAGACAGGACCTGTAATCAGGGCTAAATGTTGTCTTAGGTCCCTAAGGAGACCATACTCATGTGACAGCCTGGTTAGCAGCCTCCATGAGAAATGTTAATAAATATTAAATACCACATTGATAATAAAGCATCTGTAATTGTTAAGTTATAACTTCTGGATATTAAAAAGACTGGAAGAAAACTGAAGAATACTTACGCATTATACTATAGATAACTCAGAATTCTATTAATTTTATAACCATGAACCTACCTCTCTGTCTTCTATTTTCTCCAGAACACATTAGACATCTAACAACAGTAGTATTAATAATATTAATATTAGTCATAATAATAATAGCAGCTAAGTTTATTGGGTGCTCACTATATGCCAGGCATTATTCTTGGCAGTTTAGACACATGGTCTTATTTTACTCACACAAAAACTCTACGAGAAAGGAACACTTCCCTTTTCACGGATGTTGCTGCTGGAGGCCTTGCGAGTAAAATAGCTTTCTAAGATCACAGAGTTGATAAGTAGGAGAATTGAGGGCTATAAACACAGACTAACTCCATAGACTGTGTTTTCAACAACTACATCTAATTTCTCTTTTAATAAGTGTCTACCGACTGAGGAACTTACTAAAAATTCATATATTCTATATATTAGTTTTGCTTTCTGGATGACTTCCTCCAGAAAACTAACATCTCTCTGCTCAAATAACTGCTCCTTCTATTTCTCACCGACTCATTCATCATGGTCTCTTTCAAAATCACACATTTCTCAAATTCCTACTGTTATTGTATCAGTTAGAATCCTTTTAGTTGTCAGTAACAGAAAATCTAACTCAACTTGGCAACAAAGGATACTTTTTGACCCATAAAATTGGAAAGGTTAGATTCTGCAGCTAAATAACATCTTCCAGGACCCATTTCTTCCTCTTCTTCCACTCTGCCCTCTGTGGGGTCAGCTTCTCCTAAAGGTGGTTTCCCTTGGGACTGTCAGTGACTCCAAGGGCAACAAAGTCCCTCTTCCACATACAAGAAAAAAGAGCTGTCCATCTCTGGAAGCTCTCTCAAAAGAATGAGGTCTCCTCTTTCCAGAAGACCCTGGCAAACCTCTTCTTCCACCTGACAGGGTAGTGCTCATCACATGACCATCCCTGACCCACTAATTGTTCTCCAGGGTGGGGTGAAATGACACTGCTTGGTTTAGGCCTGACCTAAATGTCTCATGTTAGAGCAATGAGACCCTAGCACAGTGACTGTGTGAAGGTATCACTGATCAAAAAAAAAACCAAGGATAGTTACCAAGATCTCCCTGCTAAATGTCCCCAAGAGTCTGCATCAACATCTCTAGGGTCCCAGCAATGTCAGGGTGAGTCTAGGAATTGCTATGGAGAGATTTGTCTGTATTTAAAGGTACAAACCTGTGCCCTATATGTTACTTTACTAGTAAGAAACCCTAAATGTCATTGTAATTGTTCATTTTTACATACACACACATTATTTTTTAACTATTAATATTCAAAAGAAAAGTGGCCCTGGGAGTTGGAAAGATAGTGGGAAAGATTATCTTTTTAGTAAATAAAGAAAACATAGTATGAATTTAGGTTGGGATAAATTATAATTAAAGTCAATGTGGGGCTTCTGAGAAAACCAATGAGGACAATAAGGAAGAAGAACAAAAGAATAAGAAAAGAAAGCAAGAATAAGAGAGAAAGGAAGGGAAAACTATTAGTGGGTTACTGAGAAGTAGTACAAATAGTCAAAGTAGACTCAGGGCCATTAACTAATGAACTTTACTAAAGCATGAACTGTGTGCTGGATAGAGCTATCCAGCAGGAATTGCATCAAGCAATGCCCTCCACTGGCAGAGCAGCCAACGTGTAGCTTGGTGAACTCTAGATAGGGTGTGCTGGTTGGGAAACACAAAGATCAAACATCGCTTCTTTTCCAGGTCTATCCTTCCATTGACTGACTCCATCCAAGCTAAAATTCACCTCAGTTTCAAAGAAATTGTCATTTTATAAATTGAGATATCTGTGTTGCATCTGGATTACCCCAGGGATATGGAGTTGCATTCAAGGGACATAGTGACAGTTCGTAAGCACTATTCTGTCTTTGTCACCTGAGGCCTAGATTATTACTGCAGCAATCTCCCAGCTGGTCCACCAGCCCCCAGTCCCTCTCCACTCCAGTGCATTCCCCACGTCATTATATGATGAATCCTCCTTAACTCCTGTGGGACCTCTCCTTGTCTCCTGGTAGTAAGCTATAAAGTTATCAGGCCATGCCTACTTATTCCATATTGTCTCCCATTATCTACCCAAACCAGCTTTGTGCAGTGCTCAGCCAGTCTGCCACCTGGCCTGTGCTTGAGCATGAATGTGCTTTCCCATTCCCACGCCTCTGGCTCTGCCGTTCCACTTACCTGAAATTCCTTTCCCCACGTGCCTCCCCACCCGTCTTCCCATACCTAATTCCTATACATGTGGTGATCCAGATCAAATCTCTATGCCTTCTCTTCTCATTGAGCTCAGAGGGATCCCTTCTTACTTTAACTCTGTCTATGGTGTTGGCTATTGCTTCATTCCCAAGAGCAATGGATTTGTGTCCATCTTGGCACTTAGTGACTTGAATTCCAGATACTGGGGTTTATGCTATAAATCTCCCTTACTAAACTAGTAAGGACATAGGACTTATATGTCTATAGGACATATAAGTATGTCCTATAGAATTATTCATAGTGCCTTACATCTAATAGATTCCAGTTTTGCACATTATACATTACATGAGGGAACTTTGAAAAGTTCATGGAAAAATGAAATTAGAAGATATAATAAAAATATAATATAAACTTTATTTCTCAACATAAGTTCCATCAAGTTCAGGACACTTTTGTAAGCAGAGATATCAGCCATTTAGTCCATCCCTAAAGAACTGAGCGTCCTGGGAATTTAACCACATCAATGCAGTCTTTTTTACATTATTAAATGAAGAAAAATGGGTAGGTGTCTTCTAAAGATTTTTTAAGATGAGGAAACAAAAATAAATCAGAAGGAGCCCAATTAGAACTGTAAGGTGGATGCCTAATGATTTCCCATTAAAACTCTCAAAAAATTGCCCTTGTTTGGTGAGAGGAATGAGCAGGAGCATTGTTGTGGTGGAGAAGGACTCTCTGGTGAAGCTTTCCCAGGCATTTTTCTGCTAAAGCTTCCACTAGCTTTCTCAGAACACTCTCATAATAACAAATGTTATTGTTCTTTGGCCCTCCAGAAAGTCAACAAGCAAAATGCCTTGAGCATCCCCCAAAAATGTTGCCATGACCTTTGCTCTTGACTGGTCCTCTTGTACTTTGGGCCACTTCTACCTCTTTGGTAGCCATTGCTTGGATTGTGCTTTGTCTTCAAGATTGTATTGGCAAAGCTATGTTTGATCTCCTGTTACAATTCTTTGAAGAAATACTTCAGAATCTTGATACCACTTGTTTAAAATTTCTGTTGATAGCTCTGCTCTTATCTGCAGCTGATGTGGGCCCAATGGTTTTGGTACCTGTCAAGTGGAAAGTTTGCTCAACCTTAATTTTTTGGTCAGAATTGTGTAAGCTGAACCAGTTGAGTTATCTGAGCTCATTTTGGTGCAAAAGATTTCTTAAATCTACCCACAGTTTTATCATAAGCATTTTTCCATGAACTTTTTGAAGATCTCTCACGTAATATGGATATATAAAGTTTTAAAAACAAGATTTGTTTTATAAAGTCAGGAATAAGGCATAAGAATCTGATCAAAGGGGTATTTTAAGAATGTCTTGTCCAAAACTAAATTCTTCATCATCTCTATTACTCTGACCTGTTCTTCCCACAGTCTTTCTCATTTTAGAAATGGCAAGTCAGTCATTCAAGCCTGCTCAGAACAAAAACATGTACATCAGCCTTGAATGTTTTCTTACTCTCATTTCTCATGTCCAGAAAATCCCATTGATTCTACATTCAAAATAAATCTAGCATTTAATTATTTCTCACATACAATGCTAACATCCTGATCCATCATCATCTCTCACCTGTATTATTGCAATAGCCTCCAAATTGTTCCTCCCTCATCCCTCTCCCTTCAATCTATTCTCCACATAGTAGACGGAATAAGTCAGATAATGTCACTCCTCTGCAAAGATCCTGCATATTCTCCCCAGCACACTCAGGGCAGAAGCCTAAGTCTTTATAACTATCTCAAAGGTCCTACATAATTGGCCCCCACACAGCTCCCTACATTTCTGACTTTATCTCCAACTACCCTTTACCTCCACCACTTCCTTCTAGTCTCTTCCTCAACAAAGCAAGCACCTTCCTCCTTTCCATTGTGTAGTTCCTGTTCTTTCTCTCTGACCTGCTCTTCTACATTGATAGCTGCCTGGCTTGCTGTCTTACCTTCCAGATTCTGCTCAAATGTTGTCTTGTTGGTGAGGCCTCCCTGATAGCCCAATTTAAAATAGCTTTGCCCCACCTTCCCCAGCTCACAGCTCTGTCCCGCTTGCCTGCTTTATTTTTCTTCATAGCACTTACAATCTGACATACTATATATTTCTCTTGTCTGATTTCTTCTTTGCTATAGAGCCTAAAAAAATGCAGCTTGCAAGATAGACATTTGAAAAATATTTGTGGAATAAATGGATGGTGAATAAGAAATCTTAAATATCCAGGGGATAAGAGATGTGATGGGCAGTGACTTGAGAATCTTTCTTTGAAGGGTCTGAATCTGTACATTTGGCCCTTTGGAGCCAGATCAGTTTTACCTGAGAAGCAGTAACTGTACTTCAATTTCAAACTGTAAAGCACTGTAAAAATTTGAGGCAATATTATGGTTGTGTCCTCCCTATTTCTGCAATTTTTCTAAAGTCAGTTGACTTCCTAAAGTAAACATGTCCAGCATGCATTTTCTAGAAGATAATGCAGGAGATTCAGAGCTGGGCTATGGAGCTTTTGAGTTGGAATCTTGCAGACTAGTTTCTGTAGCGCTCACACAAAGCAGGTTAGAACAGATTTTAACCCACTATCTTGCATATCTACCCACCATGATGACAACAATCCTTCTTTTAATGGACTCAGTCCCTTTGTGGTACTAGGAGTGGGGTGGGTGTAGGGACACAAAAAGCAGTTTCTCAGACCTCCTCTTTTGAACATTGTCCAATTCTTCTTACTTATATCATTTCATTATCAAGTCCCAGAAGTGCCCATTTGATATTGATCTTATCACTGAGCTAATTGATGCTGACACCTGCTGTTCTCCATTGAATATATTACCAGGAGCATCAATCACTTCCCTTTAGCACTGATGAAGCAATTATCTTACAAGACCCGAAGGGATGGCCACCGCAGAGGTGGGTCAATAATCCTTGTTAGGACGATTCTCGGTCATCTGTTCATTTCATCCATCTGGCCAAACCACTTGGATCAGGATGTTCTCATTGCTATTATTGTTCCCAAATACTTTCTGAGTCCCCCTGTTCATGGGCACAGTCCCTGCCTTGAGGCTCACTGAGCTTGCAGGAGAAGAAAGGTCTTCCCCGGCCTCCTAACTGGTCCCTCAGCACTGCTGCCCTCCAGTCCAGGCCACGTCCGTACCAGAGGATCTTTCCAGAATGCAAATCTGAACATTACAAGTTACTCATGGTAACATACTAAAGATACATTGACATGGAGAAAAAGTTTAAAAATATCATATACAGTTTGATTCATTTCTGTAAAAAGAATTAGATGGAATAGACAAAATGGACATGTATAAAATATATATGTAAAATATATATAATGGAAGACATAAAATATAAAAATAGATGGGCTACTTTAATATAGATGTAACAAAAGTCTGAAGGTATTTTTACACCAAAACATTTTAAGTGTTACGAGTTCTTGCCCCAGAGTGGTATGATCCCTGGTAACGATTATGTCCTCCATTTTGATATCCGGAACTTCTAATTTTACTACAATGATTTCATCTGGTATATTTAAAATTCTTTAAATGCCGATATGATCATGTCATTTCTAGGCTTAAATTTCTTCACTTAAAAGAGTGACAACGATTTTCTGAAGAGATCTGTCAGAGAAGCAAGTATGAGCTGAGCTACCCCACGGTGAGGTCTCCGACTGATCCTCAGGTGTGGGAACAGAAAGGGTAAGATGGGGCCTTTTCCTGCTGATCCTCCTCGGAACCTCTCCTCTCAGACCGAGGTTCTCGTTTATGGACGACGCTGGATGCAGTTCAGGCTCTGTGAGGAGCAGCAACAGCAAGCGTGCTAGGGATGGAGGGAGGCCTTTTAAAAGTTGTTCTTCCTCCCATCAGTGTCCCTGGGCTTTTGTTCAGGGCTTAACGGTTACTATGAATAGCTCCCCGTTTTCAGACTGGCACTGGGGGAGGATCCTCTGCTGCATGTGGGAACTGGACTGGAGCGCAGTGCTGAGAGAGCAGCAGGGGCCTCATGGCAGGGACTGGACCCCGTGAACAGAGGGCTCAGAGAACATTCGGAAACCGCATGGCTTTCTCACCCCTCCTGTGGCACCATGGTCTCGGATGCGTCTGCCCCTCTGCATGTGCACTTCTCTACTCCTGGGGCACCGCTCTTCCCCTCCCTCCCACCAGTTAAGACTCAGCACAGGTGCGGCCTTCTCACATCTCCCCTGACTTCCCCTGGCCACATCTGGGTAACAGGCTTGCTCTCTATATCTGATTGGCAGACTAGCTGTACCTTCCCCTTTGAGCTCCTGTTAGTCACAGGGTCTACTTACATCTGTCCCTCCAGACTCTTAACTTCTTGACAGTTAGGACTGTGTTTTTATCATTTCATCCTCAGCATCTAAACCTGGCACACTGCGGTGTCTAACCAATGCTGATGAAATAAATGAACAAATGGATGATGGATGGACAGATGGATGGATGAACGGATGGATGGGTGAATAGATGGAGGGATGAATGAATGAATGACAAAGAATGCAGGCAGCATATACTAAAAGGCAAATGAGGCTGTGACAGAAGAGGAAGCATAAACAGAACATACTATCCATCTCCTGAACAAAAGCCCAGGGACACTGATAGGAGGAAAAACAACTTTTGAAAAGCCTCCCTCCATGCCTAGCACTCTTGCTGTTGCTGCTCCTCACAGAGCTGAATTGCCACCAGCATCGTCCATACACAAGAACCTCAGCCTGAGAGAACAGGGTGGGCAGGAAAAGAGGCCCCATCCTACCCTTTCTGTCTCCACCACCTGAGGATCAGTCGGAGACCTCACCGTGGGGGTAGCTCAGCTCATACCTGCTTCTCTGACTGATCTCATCAGAAAATTGTTGTCACTAGTACACAGTCCCCACAACAATTCTCTGTCTAGTTATGTCAGGATTAGCACTTACAAATCCGAAATAGCATCTGACGTGACTTTCTATTTACAGAAGGGCACATGGGATGTGTTAACAACACCCTCGCTAGATCCTTGGATGCTGAGGACAGGCCCAACAGCCCAGTGCTGAAGGGAGTGGGCAGCCCTGATCCCCGATATTTATCTGCTGATAACAGCACGGGGGGGGGGGGGGGAACACATAAGGGAATTCCAGAACCTTCTTTTGATAAAGCCTCAAAACCACCAGATCTGCTGCTGCCAGAACTAAAAATAGCTTGGTCTAATTGGGAGAGCATTGGTCTGGGAGTTGGAAGGTGTGGGGCCCTCTTTCTGGGCTGACTGGCTTAGTGTCCTTGGACGAGCCATTTAATTTCTTAGCTTCTCTGAATGTCTGTGCTCTCTTCTGCGCATTGGGGATGATGGAGCAGCACTGCTTTGATCACAGGGTAGGCAGGTGTCCCAAAAATGATCACGACCATGAAAGTACTTGGGGAATACTTGGCCCCAATCCTAGGAGAGGGAGAGAGGGAAGACCAGGATAAGAAAGACACACTGGAAATGCACTCCTGTTGTACTTTTAGCAGGAATAAAATCCTCCTACACTCAGGCCTTTGGTTGTCTGGGAGTGGCCCTTTGGTGAGGAAGTAATTCCCTCTGTTCTAGTGCCTTCTAACTAGCTGAAAAATAGTCAGCCGTGCTCTCTCCTTGCTTGCCTGTCCTATTACTGTCCAATCCATGACAGTCTCACTCATGGTTAATATTAATACAAGAAAGGGCCCAGTAGCAGCCAGAAATGTGAACGACCATTCTTGGCAAATGAGAGTTACCTACGCCACAGGATAAATAAACATGGTTAGTTTTCCTCTTTAAAAATAGTCATTCTGTTCTTCAAGACTAGAAAATATAGTACAGCAGGTCCACAAATAATGTCATTTCATTCAACCTTGTTTTGTTATAACATTGATGAGAAAACAAAAATCAACTCTGAAAGAATCAGTCAAACCAAACAAATATTCTTAAGTTCTTTCACTTAATATAGTAGATTAACCAGTTTATGTGAAAGATGATGATCATAATTTAGCTTTATTGTTCTTGCACTACTATTTTTATATCTTAAAATGAAAATAACACAAACACTTAGGAATCTGTAAGAATTCTTTTTGCTTTTTTAGCTTTGGCACTTTTGTATCATACTGTTCTATCGTTAAAATTAAGGACCTTAGCATCAGATTTACCTGGGTTATGGTACTTTTACCACTTACCCATTGCCAAATTCATATAACAATAATTACTTAAATTGATTATTGTGAAGATGAAATTCAATGAGATAATTTATGCAAATTTTTTGGTACATAGGAGGCACCTAAAATATGAGAGTGCCTATCTCTCCTGCCTCTGAATTCGTGGTCTTTATTTTGTGAGTTTCAGTGTAGTACAGATGTAAGAGAGCTTTAGAATCAGTGAGGCCTAGATCCAAACTTCAACTGGACTTTCTACCAGCTGTGTGACCTTGGGGGAATGTCCTAGTCTCTCTGAACCTCCCTTTCTTCTTCCATAAAAAGGAAATAACAGTCCTACTTTGCAGAAATGCTGTGAGGTTTGCAAATAATATATGCCAAGTACATGGCACATGGTAGGTGTGAAGTAAACGGTGTTTTGCTTATCCTTAAATAAAAGGGCTTTTGTTCTATGAAATAAGGCTAACGATTGGGTTTTATGCAAATGACTCATTGCATGATTATCTGTGATTTCAAGCACCTAGAAATTTACCTGGGTGTCATTTTACGGTTGTCTCATCTGATCATTTTTAAGCCACATTTGAGGGCTTGCAGGAATGTTTAGAGCTGTTATGAAGCCAGTGTAAACAAAGGTACCTATCAGCTATAGTGGCCATTGTCCCATCCACAGGAGCACCCATGGCATAACTGCAGCCAACTTTACCCTGAAGTCTTGGAAAGGTTACATAACTCAGACAGATGTAGTAAGCATGAGATTACCAGCCAAGAGGAAGAGGTCAGGGCTGTGGGCAATATATTTGACAGGCTCATACACTGCAAGCCTTGTTCCGGGTCCCTTACAAAGCACCTCTTTAGGATGAAAACAAGATGTTCTTTGTAAATAAAAGTTCATGCATTTGAGTAATGAAGTCTTTTTCCAGTGCTGTAGTGAACGATATTCTTCTCCCAAGCCCTCTGGGTGAGAACTATCGGGAGGAAGAGGGGTGGCCTGCAAATCTCTAGAGAAGATATCTGCACAAAGAGTGCAATGGTCCATCTCTAGAAACCGTGAAACCTTGCTCGAGCAAGTGGGACCCTGCCTCTCTGCCTTTTGATATCTCTACCTCTGGCTCTTGCCCTGGAATCCCTTTTCCACCCACTTTCCGGCAAACTCGTGGGGCCACAGAAAAGATCTATATAAATATAGATAAGACATCCGGCACCTTGGCTAAATAAACAAGAGCTGTGAGGAAGCAATCACAAAAGCTGAATATTCATCTGGAGGCTTTGGAGAGACTCCAAACCGGGAAGGGAGGGGAGGCCGCAAGGAAAGGCCGGACCTCAGTGTCTGAAAAGCCAACTTGGAGGGGGAGGGCCTGGACATGCAAGGTAAAAAGGGAGTGGTGAGAATGAATGTGGGGAAAAAAGCCAGAACAGTGCCGTCCTCAGTCCTGGCCGCCGCTGGGAGGGGAGCAGAGCGGAGGTGGCCGGCGGCCCACGGGGCTCTCCGCAACTGTCTGCCTTTTGATGCTCGGCTTTAAGCTCCATCTATCTGTAGGTTCTTGGGCCAGAGCCTCTGGGGGGAGAGAGAGACCAAGCGAGAGAGGGAGAGGGAGGGGAGGGAGAGGAAGAGAAAGAAGGAAAGAGGGAGAGACTGGGACTCTCCCTTACTCTCTCACTCTCCCTTTTTTTTTTTACTAAGTTGCTGGTTGGGCTGCCACATTTGGATACTGCAGACAGAGGGAAGGTAAAATAAGCCAGGCACCGCTGCGCCGCGGGGGGGACCCACGAAGACCGACGGTTCGCAGCCCGGAAGAGCGCTGTTGGCTGTCCGCGGAGACATGGCTCTGAGCTCAGCCTGGCGCTCCGTCCTGCCTCTGTGGCTCCTCTGGGGCGCTGCCTGCGCCAGCGCGGCGTCCGGGGACGACAACGCTTTTCCTTTTGACATTGAAGGGAGCTCAGCGGTTGTCAGGCAAGACCCGCCTGAGACGAGCGAGCCCCGCGTGGCCCCGGGACGCCTGCCGCCGGCTGCCGAGGTACCGTGCCCCCGCCACCGCCACCCTGCCGGGCACCTGCGCCCCCGGGCGTGCCCCAGTCTTCCCTCTACCGCCTCTTTCCCTCCTCACTGCC
This sequence comes from Eulemur rufifrons, assembly GCF_041146395.1. NCBI lineage: Eukaryota > Metazoa > Chordata > Mammalia > Primates > Lemuridae > Eulemur > Eulemur rufifrons. The sequence goes on along the minus strand of NC_090997.1, from coordinate 65,111,245 downwards.
TTGAGAGTTTCACCTGGGCTAGATCAGTTCAGAAACTTGAAATAAAGTTTCTCACTTTGCAAGTTGGATTCGGTTGTTGAGAGTTGGAAGTTGGAGGCTTTGGGGCATATCTGTTAAAACTGGCAGAAGCAAGCGAATGTGTCAGTGCTCTGAGTAGGTCTGCTAGACTCTCACCTGGGACTGCAGCAGCCTTTCAGTGACTTTCTGCCACTTGTGTGTCCCAGTAATCATTCTGTCAAACCACAACACTTAATGTGTGTGCCCTGTCACTGGTTTCCTGCTCCGCTGTGCTGTTACGACAGTGGGAACAATATTGCAGGACCTAACCTTTTGTCTCAGATTAAACCAAAGGTCCTCTGCAGCAGAGGAAGATGAGGGAGTGAGGGTGATTGGACGTGAAAGAAGCTGTTAGGAAACTGCAGAGCAGATATCCTAAATAGGAATGAACCATTATATTCCAGAAGCAAGAAATTCCTCTTAAAATCAAGCCCTGTCCCCAAAGTAAAGGTGATCAGGATATGCTTTTGATACTATGTTTATTAATATTCGAAGAGCTACTGTTTGAATGCCTTACAATAGCTTTCAAGTTGAAATCATAACGAAAATGTAGAAATTTGGTGGAGGATGAATCCACTATAAAGGATTTAAGAGTCCCCTGAGCAGAGACAAACAACAGCATGTCCAGTACGTGAGAGATACTAAGTAGGAGGGAAATGAAGTCACCTAAGTTATTGAGAAAGGAAAGAGCAATTGACCTAACCACACACACACACACACACACACACCTTATAGCTATGGGTACAGCAACCATACAACTAAAACAGTTCTGTGGATTGACACCGTTTCTAACACCACTAAAGTCTGAATTATTGTTATTAATTCTATTAATTGTTAGTATAACTGCAGTTATTAATTCTTGATAATCAAAAATAAGGTGCATGAAGTTAGTCCTTCTTCAGAGTGAGACCTACCCACACTCTAAAAAAGGGGGGAGGAAGGCGAGGGCCAGAGAATACCAAGTCCTCGTTATGGTGTAAAATGTAGCCTCCACGAGAGGAGGGAGCATGGATTCTGGTCAACCTCATACTCAGAGACTGGGGGAGAAGCCAGACCAGGACTGACTCCATGCAACGGGAAGGCATCGCTTCTATACAGGCTTGGAATTAACCCCAGGGAAGCATTATCTTCACCTGTTGCTTTGAGCATGGAAAGTTGCTGAATGAAATGCCTGACTTAACAGTAAGATCGACAGACAAAATACAGGAGGCTCAATTAAATTTGAATTTCAGATAAATAATGAATAAATTTTTATCATGTCCCAAATATTGCATAGGATGTATTTATATATCCTATGTATAAATAAAAATTTTTCTTCCTTCATTTGAAATTCAGATTGATCTGGGCATCCTATATTTTTATCTGTTAAATCTAAAGAGACAGGCACATACAACTGGTTTTTTTGTAACTCTCATCCCAAAAAATATTTAAAAATAATTATTTGTGTTTTAGGGAACCTTAAAATAAATCTTGAGAGCCTGAGCAATTTCTTATATACTCATGCACTTAGTGAAATAATAGAAAGGTGGCACCGCAAAGTGTTTTAGATTGCAGGCTTTTAGTCTGATGATCCCAAGTTTAAATTTCAAGCTCCTGACCTTGAGCAAGTTACAGATGCCCAAACTGCAGCTAAAGAAACTTAGGTTTAGAAAAGTTATTGATGTCCTTCATACCTCGTAGAGTTACTGTGATGAAATTAAAGTGTTTAGCATAGTGCCTGACATAGTATAAATGCTTTATATGTGCTAAGAGTTGGTGTTATTATTATTAAAATATGTAGATGATTATATTAAAAGAAACCTTTATTTGGAAATATTTCTCAGAACCTTATTTTTATGGTATTATTTTATTTAATATTGTTATCTCTCTATTTGTGTATGTCTTTCCAACCAGAAAAAAATGTAGAGTGAGTTAAATTTGTGATACTGTCAGAGACTAATAGTTTCAGAATACCAGTTGAAGCCTTTGGTTTTGGGAAACAGAAGATATTAGTCATTCCAGGAAGGTCAAAGTATATGGTGTAGAAAGGGTGGGATTGAGGTAATTATGTTCCCACTGCATAGTTTCACATAATGTCTCCAGTTAGCCTGCGGTCCCATGGCAATCTCCCCCTCCACCATCGGGTTTCCCATGCTCTTTATAGCCAGTAAGCAGACCTTAAACCAAATACATTCCGGAGATTTAATAACATGGTACAAACACTTTACTGGATTGGTTCAGAAGAATGTATTTATGTGTATATAGCGAGAAAGGGAACACAGACACATTATTCGTGGGAGAGGTTCAGTAAGTGGATGGGAGGCTATTCTAAAAATACATTCACTTTATTTGTATTGGATTTATATGAATGGTTATTCTGCAATTCTCCTTCAAAGGGAAGAAAGAAAAATACTAAGACAAGCATGGAGCAGTGGGAGGTGCTTGGCTGAAGGCCTTCCTAAGGTTCTCCCAAGTTCCTCCATAGTTCTCTGAGAATTAGAGGAGGCAAGGGCTCTGTGGGCAGGGCAAAGTGGGCGGCAGTGGAGGGGGCAACAGAACAGTGCTATTACTGGCTTTGATAGATAGATAAGAAAATAGGAAAATAATTGACTATATTGACCAAACTCCCCTCAGAGAGGCAAATAGGAATTTATTTCCTAGTAGCCTGACTGGGTTTTGCTGTTGTTGTCACTATTGTGTCAACTTCTCTCCAAGAAAATCAGTGCCCCATGGGCCATGTGTGTACCCTGTGCTAGACAAAGCTGCTTGCTACAAAGAAGCACCAGGAATTAGACTAATTCAACGGGACATTTCTTCTCGACTCTTCCTTGTGCATATGTGACCCCGTGCCCCAACACATTGTTAGGGCATTAAGCAAAATTGTGCAACATTTATTAAAAGATATTTTAGATTTCTTTCACTATCTGCTTTCCTTTTTCTTATCTTGGTCACTTACTTTGAGAAAGGTCCCATGGGACCACACTAAGATCTCCAGTCACTAGCCTGGTCCATCCCTCTGTACTGCCGTTCCAATAATTTGGTTACTTGCATGTAGTCATTATATCATTCACTTAATTATTCATTCAACAAGCAGCTTTGGAGCCTTACTATGTACTGAGCAGTAAAACAGGCAGCAGGAGGGACAGAAAGAAGGTAAAGTCTCATCCTTATCCTCAGGGGCAAGCAATTGAAGAGAGAAAGAACATACAGAACCACTGCAGAAAGCAAAATGAATTAATGTTCTGCAAGAGTAGCTACAAGCTAAGTGTCACAGAGGTAACATGTAAAAAGTATTACTACTATGCTAGACCAGTAGAGCACAATAATCTACTTGCTAAACACCAAAGAAGGTTTTAAAAAACTTATTACAGAAGGACTGCATTATAGTAGTGGTAGTAATAGTGACGATAGTATGGCTCATAGCTGACACTCATAGAGTATTTACTGTGTGCCAGCCACTGATCTAAACACTTTCCATGACTTACTTCCTTTAACCTTCGTGATAAATTGGTGCGACTGGCAAAATTATGATTTCATTTTATAAACATGGAGACTGAGGCACAGAGTGTTTACCCAGCCCCCCAACCTGGCAAGTGGCACAGCAAAGAAGGAGTTTATAAAAGCAGTTCAACTGTGCAGGAATATCTAGGAAGAGGTGATTAGGTAAATAGAAGTATCTGTAGGCATAATTTTAGTCAAAGTTTTGGGAATTTCCTAAAATGAAGAAATATAAAATACCATTTAAAGACCATTTAGGCAGTGCTTCTTAGATGAGTAGCAAAAGTTGCAAAGAATTGAGATAACTTCCCTTCCCTGTCTAGTCTAATAACTACCTTCTAAAATAGTCATGGAAGAAAGAAAAAAAAGAATACTTGTTGATTTCTACTATGTCCTATGAAGCAATAGTGAAAATTATACCCATTCTACAGATGAGTAAATTGATGTTTAGAGATGATAAGTATGTTACCCAAATTTTCAAATTCTATTCTCTTTTCCCAGTATACTAGTGAGTCTCCCTGATAGAAAGCTCTTTTTTTTTTTAACTATAGAGTCTTCTTGTATCCTATTTTCCTTTATAATCATATTCTAGTATGTGTCCTCCAATTATGCTACAGTCTATATTAGAAGCTCTTGATTTAGATTAATAGGTAGGGAATTCAAAACAGCCACATAAGGACTATGTGGTCTATCTTACAGAATTTACTACAAAATTGCTAGAAAATAAACAATTCTATCCCCTATAGTTCCAGAGTTCTCTGATTTAACCAGAAGATTTTTCTTTTAATGTGATAAAATATATATACATAAATTTTACCATTTGAACGATTTTTAAGTATAAAGTTCAGTGGCATTAGGTGCACTCACATTGTTACACAACCATCACCACCATCCATCTCCAGAACTTTTTCATCTTCCCAAACTGCAGCCCATTAAACAATAACTGCCTATTAACCCCGCCCCTAAGCGCCTGCTACAACCACCATTCTACTTTCTGTCTCTCTGAATTTAACTACTCTACTCACAGAAGTGGAACCATACAACATTTATCCTTTTGTGCCTGGCTTATTTCACTTAGCATAATATCTTCAAGGTTCACCCATGTTGTAGTACGTGTCAGAATTTCATTTCTTTTTAAGACTAATATTCTGTTTATAAACACAGCACATTTTATCCATTCCTCTGTCATGGACATTTCTGTCGTTTCTACCTTTTGGCTATTGTGAATAACGCTGCTGTGAACACTGGTGTACAAGTATCTGTGCGAGTCTCTGCTTTCAGTACTTTTGAGTATGTATCCAGAAGTGGGATTGCTCGATCACATGGTACAGAGGAAGTCCTAAAACTCAAATTCTTACAGGGGCCAGGTCAAAAACAACTGGGTGAATCCAGCTCAGTGAAAGTGGGGAGAGGAATGGATGCCTCTTCCAGAGGGGCAGCCACCTCTTGGCGTTGCCAAGTCTTCTGGTTTTGGTTGGTCTTGGGGTTTTTTTGTTTTTCCCAAGAGAAGACAGAGTCTGGATTCATAAGTGAAATTGCTGACTCAAATATTTTAATGCCTTGTAGGCTAAGTACATCCGAGGGCCAGATTGAGCCCGAGGACTGTTTATTTGCAGTCTCTGCCTTACAGTATTTGAAATTCACCTTTCATCACAGGCAGAACATAGGCTTACAACCAGACAGATATGGTGTCCAGCTCTCTGACTTTCCAGCCAATTGACTTTGGACAAATTATATAGATCATCTTGTAGAGGCTCAGTTCCTCTGATTGCAAAATGAATTTAAATATATTTGCCTTGCGTGATTGTTGTGAAATTTAAATGAAATGATATATATAAACTGCCTAACACAAAGTTTGCCCTCATTCCTCTCGTTCTGTCCCTCCTTCTGCTACCTCTTTCTTCCACTGTTTCTATCTACTGCAGGTAAAGCTTTATTGTATCTTGTTACAGTGTTTTGTTATCTAAATCTTTACTTAATCTGTAAATTTGATTATTTTCAACTTTTGTTTACAAATTTGCTTGTTATCCAACATTGGAGAAGAAGAAGGCTGCAGTTTAGTTTTTATGATCATTGTGTCTTTAATAGTTCTTTAAACAGTTTTTCCCCAGCAGTAGGGATGCTCTGACCAGTTGAGAGAAATGAATGGGTTTTTCTAAATCCCTGGAAAAGCTAAACAAAAATCCCAACGTCTTTGCTATGATATGACAAGGACAGTAACCTACTTTTTTTCTTCATAATTAAATTCTCAAATCTGACTTGTCACAATTTCTTGAATAAAAATGCCAAAAAACAATCCCCTACTTTAGGGTTTTTTCTGGCTCATAGTAACCATATAAAAGTAATTAAATGTAATGATGGCCAGACATAATTTTGAGACCTTTGATTGGCTAGAAACTATTAAAAATCAGATTGCCAGTGCATGCTTTGAGTTTCAAAACTTAGCATTTCCAAACAATCATTTATTTTCTAAAATAAGTAAATCTGTTAGTTCATTGAGATAGAGTAACCATATAGAAGAATATTTAAATATCTACTCATATTTGCAAAAGAGTAGCATTCTTTTTCCAACTGTTTTCCTTTTTCGCTCCTGGTGTGGTAAAGTTAAGTTCTGGGAAATGGTTTACTAAAGGGCAGTTTAACCACAGATGTTTGTAATTCCAACTTAAGTTTCCCATCAAAGTCTTAATGAAATTCAGCTGCCAGCAGTTCAGCTCTGAATCTGAGTCTTTTTATCATGAGAACTTGGGGGAAACAACATTCCGAGGCTTGAATGGTAGTGGGAAAATTTCCATATTCAAGCCCAAATCCTGTGCATAAAGAAAAAAAATACACGAAAAAAAACATATTCTGTTAAAAGCGGGAGGAGGAATGGGTGGATACAATTTGAGTAATATGCAAAATGACCTTCTTTTCACTCACAGGACTTAGTTTTTATGTTGTGTTTTGATGGAGGCTAGAGAGCTATGTTTACCTAAATGGAATGAAGTATATACATTTTTGACTTCATGAGAACTGGTGAGTTGAAGAAATCCCATAACATTAACAGCTGCGTTAGCACAAGTCTTTTGCAGACTAGACCAGTAATCCATGCTGTACACTCCAACTAAAAAGACCCTTGAGCATGGTACAGGCTTTGTGTATTAACATTTATTTTGAAATTATGCCCTCCATTAGCTAGAGTGGCATGACTGCTTTAAAGGAAATCACGGACTCTAAGGGTCAAAGATGTCTTCACTAAACCTTGTCTCACAGACATGACTGTTACATGGAATACTGTTGTCTGTGTAAGAAGTGAATTGCAACGTGGCATACTGAACTATATAGCCAAGGGTCCGTCCAAAGGTATGCATAATATAGACACCAGCAGAAGGCAAAAGAAATGTCTGCTGAGCCTAAGCCCTGAGATGCTAGAGCTGTAGAACCCTCTAGAATCATAGCAGAGAGCCATAGCACAAATTCAGGGTCTCAGGTTTAAAATCTTGGCAAGCCTTTTCTTCCCCAGCAGAGTTAGTCCAGGGTGCCTTTCAAGCTTCATGTCCACATGTGTATCTTTTCCTTTGATGAATAGTGACACAATTTGACAAACTAAATGTGCTGGAAGCATTACCTCTTTTCCTGCTGATCTGTGGTCATTCCTGGGAGCAGCAGGGTGGTTCTGCCAATCCCCAGGTCACAGGTGAAGTGCTAGATGCCTGCTATTTGGAGATTAAACAGTCTGTCTGGAGATGGGTTGCTGTTTCATTGTAGTTCATGAATAATCGCCTCATTCTATGTTGTTCCCTTGAAATTGTTGTCTGTCATTGTTAGTGGCAACAGATACTCTGAAATTCCATTCATAAGAGACAAGCCCTGAAGCCTCCACTGCAGCATTCGGCATAAAGGAGACCTGTTTGAATGTAGTCAGTGGGTGGTTATTATTGGATGCATAACTCTATTATACTTTGCAGTGTGAACCGTAAAATCAAAGGAATCATAGATGTTAGATCTAGAAAGGAAGTTTAGAGATTTATCCCTCTCATTTTGTAGGTGAGGAACCTAAATTGGGGAGAGAAGGGAGGACACAAAGCTTATTAGTAGCAGAATAAGGAACTATTTCTTCTGACTTTTAGCCTTATGTTCTTTTCAATTGTTTCCATTGGCTTAACCATCCTTATTTTTATATATTTTTTTAATTTCAGAATATTATAGGGGTACAGACGTTTTGGTTACATGAGTTGCTTTTGTACAGTTTGAGTCAAAGTTATAAGTGTGCCATGAGTGGATTAATAAAGTGTGGTATATGTATATCATCCTTGGCTTTAGAGCTAGAGATTACTCCATGAACATATCTAGATATCTTTTAGAGGAAAATTGTTTATTTCTACTACATTTTTACTCACTTACTTTTATTATTTCTATTTGTCCTTAAGTTGAATTATCAGTAGGAGATTCTCCTGGAATTGAGCAGAGCTGGGAGTCTGTAACTGACTATTTTGGTTCTTGGTTCCATCACTACCAACTAGATTGCCCTTGCCAGGTAAAGGAACCTGGTCAATCCCTTCACCTCCAGGGCCTCAGTTTTTTCAGCTAAAAAAATTAAAAATGGTTATTTCTAGCAACAAAATTCTTTAATTGTCTAACAAATAGATTAAAATGTTGCCATTTAAAGGGAATGTGGCATAAGGCACTGAATCACACAGTCATAGCTGTTGTCCTAGTTAGAACACCCAGATGTAAGAGTCCAGAGCCCGAGGGTCCTGACATGGTGGGGGGAGGGGCAGACATTTTAATGGAATACTTTTCCCTGTTCCTAACAACTCCAGATGTGGGGCTAGGGATGGCCTGAAGGACAGGGTACCAACCCAGCCACAGACATGAGCCTCTCAAGGAGTCTTTCCAGACAGCATTAACAACATGCACCTGAGTGTGTCCCAAGTGTGTCTTGGTGTGGTCAATAAATGTCAAGGGCCTCCCATGCCAGGGTTCCTGGGGGCTACCACTTACTCCATCCATACCCTTCAGAATGAGCCTAAACATGAGGCTCCGCTACAGAGAGACAGCAAAGTATGCAATGGAAGAGAACAGAGGCTGGAGAACTACTGAGTAGACACTCGTATCAATATGTACAGTTAAGTGCCAAGTGGCAGAGGGTCCAGAGAGAAGAATGTGTTTTCATTCAGTGGGAAAGGAAGGAAAAGCCAGTGACAGATTATTAATTCATTGTAACCATTAACTGAAATCACATTATATTATATACCACACAGCTGTCCATTGAGTTTTAATGATAATGTAAAGAAGAAGCCTGCTCTAGATTGGGCAGAACATGACATTTGCAAGCAAATATGTTCGCAGAACTTTCTGGAAGTCAGAATTGTTGGTGTGTGAGGGAACCTGCCCTGGTGTATGAATGCCCTGATGGTTGCTGGCTATGGGGATGAGGGGTCTAAAACATTGCTACTCAAAGTGTGGTCTGAAGATGGCAGCATTAGTGTCACCCTTAAGGCCCACGCCAACATCAGAACCTCCATTTTGCCATACCCCCAGGCTGTTCACATGCACATCAAAATAGGAGAAATGCTGGGCTGTAAAGTGCAGCAGGGCTTGAATCTTGAATGGATTTAGGGAAATTGTGAATCTAGAAAAGGGAAGTTTTGTCGACATAATTACAGGGGAGGAGGGAAACCAAAAACACATACCCAAATATTGGCTGAGTGAGGCTAGTGGGGGGCTCACAGGCTCACCCATGTACTAGACCCTATCCCCAAAAAGGTGTACTTTAGAATTAAAAAACACAATCCTCAAAGCAAACTGCTGCTTCTAGGCATTCTGGAGGGGCCGAGAAGGTAAAGTCACTTCCTGAAGCCATGGCCCATACATAGTGGGTGCTCAGAAAGTATTTTTTGAGAAAAGGCATGAAATGATATGGAAGGTTTTCTACTCCCATCCAACCCTTCTCAGCAGCCACAGCCCAGATGACAAAACACTGGAGACTCTGTGTCCTTCAGGGAAGGGGAGGGGGGGCAGCGGAAGAATTTGCTTGTGGAATCTGCTCGAAAATAGGGTGTTGCTCACACTTTTCAGGAAATAGTGAGATTGCAATGTTTTTCTTGGTTAACAAGAGAGTCATTCTGATTCCGGCTGTCTCTCCAGGGAACGAGGAGTGTAGTCTGTGTCCTAGACTAAAAAGGTAATATTAAGAGAGAGGGAAGACATAGTTCCCCCAAATGAAAATTGCCAAGGCTATTCCTCAAGCTGGTTCTTTTCTAGAGGGATTGAGATCTGCAGGAAAGTGCTTTTGAGTCAAAGTCTATGTCTCCTTTTGTATCAGAGCAGGCATCCCCATGCTCCCAGCAGACTCCAGATGCCCTGAATGCAGCCTCAGCCCTGAGAGACTTGTAGTTTATAACAGCCTTAAAGGTAACAGTTGTGCTTGAACCCATTCAAGACAGCTAACTGGCTGATTTCTAAGATTCTTTACCTTTAATTACTAAGCACTTGATTAGCATTTGCTGTGTCCTAGGTACTGTTCTAAGCCCTTATTTGTATTATTAATTCATTTCTTCCTCACAACAAACTTATGAGGAAGGCATTAATATTAGCCTTATTTTACAGATGAGGAAACTGAGTCATTTAGCAGTTGAGTAACTTACTCAAGGTCATAGCTAGGAAATCTAGCTCCAAGCTCTTAACCTTTGCATTGTAATGACTCTCTAACATCTGTCTCTAAATCTCAGAGTGTCTTAGCAATATCTCAGCCAACGTAGGTCTCCCATACTATCTGGAAATACCACAGTGGTCCTTGCAGCTGACAAGTAGCTGACAAGTCTATAAAGAACATTTAAATTCATGGTATGTTTAGGCTTTGACTTTTTTTCAAGTTAGAGAGTTATAGAGAGAACTAACTCGATCATCTCCATAACAATGGGAAGTTCTTCCCGTAAATCTGAGAGGAATGAAAGTTTACATAATTTCTGAATGTGGGTATATTCGTGTGTCTCCAGCTATGCTGAGCATGAGCATCAGTGGAGTCCTGAGTCTACTTTGTGACTCTAGAATTTAAAAGAGCTTAAAAATGATAAGGAAAGAGCTTGACCTGTAGTTAAAACAGGATCTCAGGAGAAATGATTACACAAAATATGTCAATCACAGGAAAACTGAGTGAAGGTTTAGAAACAGTTTACCTTTCAAAATTTTTCTCTACAAATGACAATAGGAAAAGGAAAGGAAATTAACTGTAGAAAAGATTTAAGTCAGACCTACAAGAAACCTAGGTTATTAACTCCTTTTCTAAATTTTCAAGCACTATATAAAACAACTTGTCCGAAATAAGAGTTATTCGTTCAGCACACAAGGAATAAGAGCCTAATGCTGAAAGGCCCATTCAAGGCACCAGTGATCTGATCTGGAGCAGACCCAGGTAGTCTTCTGCCCTCCCGGACTAGGAGGAAGGCTGTGGAGTAGTGACTTGTGAAGTCCATTGTAACTGGAAGGGGGGCATGTATTAGAGTAGCAGTCCCCCAAGTTTTCATGCCCAAGGATCTCTTTAGTATTTCTCCTCCTTCTCTAACCTCATGTTTTGAAATATTTTGTCTTCCATATTAGTCCACTGGGACTGCCATAACAAAATATTCCAGAATGGATGGCTTAAACAATAGAAATTTATTTTCTCATAGTTCCGGAAGCTAGAAGTCCAAGATCAAGGTGCTGTCAGTGTCGGTTCCTGGCTTGTGGATGGCCACCTTCTCGCTGTGTCCTCACATGGCCTTTCTTTTGTGTACAGGCAGAGAGAGAGAGAAAGGTCTCTGGCATCTCTTTCTTTTCTTATAAAGGCACCAGTTCCATCAGATTACGGCCTTTCCTTTATGATGTCATTTAACCTTTACTACTTTTATTTATTACCTTCTCGTAGGCCCTATTTCCAAATACAGTCATACTGGGGGTTAGAGCTTCAACACATGAGTGTTAAGGAGACACAATTCAGTCCATCACATCTACCAAGTGAAATGTATTAAGTAATAACTCATTTTTTTATTTCAAAATATTAAGGGGGTACAAATTTTGTTACATAGATACCTTTTACAATGCTTAAGTCAGGCCTTTTAGTGTGCACATCACCCGAATAGTGTTCATTATACCCGATAAGTAAGCTTTTACCCCTCCCTCTTACCCCCTTCTTGATTTCCAATCACCCTTACATCTCTTTGTGCCTGTGTGCGCCCATCGATTAGCTCTCAATTATTAGAGAGTACATGTAGTGTTTGTTTTTCCATTTCTGAGACACTTTGCTTAGGATAACAGTCTCCAATTCCACCCAAGTTGCTACAAAAGACATTATTTCATTCCTTTTTATGGCTGAGTAAATATGAGCCATGGCATATATGGTGGCTATCTGGAAAGTATCCAGCCATTGTTAAAATAACAAGAATGGTTACGTGGCTGGATACTTTATGGACAGCCCTTGTGTACATATACCACATTTTCTTAATCCACTCACAAATTGATGGGCACTTAGGTTGATTCCACATCTTTGCAATTGTGAATTGTGCTGCGATAAACACTTAAGTTCAGGTGTCTTTTTGATAAAATGACTTCTTTTTCTTTGGGTAGATTCTCAGTAGTGGCATTACTGGGTTGAATGTAAGTCCACATTTATTTCTTTGAGGAATCTCCATACTGTTTTCCACAGTAGTTGTACTGATTTGTAGTCCCACCAACAGTGTATAAGTATTCCTTTCTCTCTGTATCCATGCCAGCATCCATTTTTTGACTTTTTAATAATGGCCATTCTGACTGGGGTAAGCTGGTGTCTCATTGTGGCTTTAATTTGCATTTCCCTGATGATTAGTGATGCTGAACATTTTTTCGTATGTTTTTTGGCCACTGGTCTATCTTCTTTTGAAAAACTTCTGTTCATGTCTTTTGCCTGCTTTTTAATGGGGTTGTTTTCTTCTTGCTGATTTGTTTGAGTTCTAATAACTCATTTTTTAATAAGGCAAAATAACTTATAACTGCAAAATAGGGCTTTTGATAAAATGATTAATATTATCACTTTGTTTTAACTTTGGCCAAAAGCCAAATTTAGAATTTTATTTTAGATGTATATTTTTTATAAATATGTCAAAATAACTTTTAATTAGATATTTTGAAACATAGAAAATAGTATGTCAGACTCTTTATTGCCACCTTGTGTTCCTTAGGTGTCCAGGGACACTTGATTGATCAGTATCAATGTCTTTACTCTATGATTTAACAAAAAGACACCTACTACCTCAGCAAGTGCCATGTATCTTACAAAGAAGAATAAAACACAGAGATAAAAAGTACACTAATAACATGATACAACTAAATTGTTATGTTATAAAATCTCTTCTAGGGTTTAGAAGGAATGTTCACTCCTGCTGGAAAGTTTCCAGGTGACTTCGTGAAGGAGGTGGCATTTGAGTTAAATCTTTAAGATTGAGGAAAAGAATACAAGCCAAGGGGACCGGATGAGGAAATACAAAGACACAGGGTTCTTTCTAGGAAGGGAAATAGCCCCAGTTGGTTGGACTGGACAAGAGAACGCCATTAAAGATTTCAGAGCAGAATAAAGAGAAACACAATGAGAACTGTGATTTGTCGACATCAATCTGGAAACACGCTACTGGGCAGATTGGGCAGTAGGCAGCAGAGAGCCTGGATTCAGGGAAGCCTGTGTTGTGCATTGGTAACTGTCCAGGAGAGAGTAAGGAGGGCCTGGATTTGGGTAGTGACTGTGGTCAGGATAGGAGAGAACAGATGCTGGGATCATTGCCAAGGTTCTATCAAGATGGTTTGTCTTGTGCTTGGAGAGCAAGGATGAAGGAGAAGTCAAAGGTGTTGCTGATGTTTGTAGGAATGTATTAAATCATAGGGGGAAAGTCTGTAGGGACCTTTTAACATAAGACCTACTATATCAGTGGCTTTCAGGCTGAGGCTCCATGGAAATGCCTCAAGTACAACTTGGTCACCCCAAGAAGGCTGAGCAGCAGGAGGTTGGGCCCTACCTCCTTCAATCAGAGCATCTTGTTCTTCTTCTTTTTTTTTTTTTTTTTTATCTGCTTTATAGATGAATTCCACATGACTATCACTAGCTTTAAAAAAGGGTTTCTCTACTCTAAAATGTGTGAGGACCACTCACTATGCTGGGGCTTCCCAAGTTTATATTCTAAATCATGACAAGTCTCCAAAATGTTACCCAAAATCTTCTTCCAATCAGTGCTTCCGAGGCAGTTTCCCAGCAACGCACACACCTGCCTCGGGCCAGTATGTGTCCTGGTTACTCCAAGCAACTGATGCTCTGAGCACCTCTGCAACAGCTCTAAACATGACCTAGAAATCTTAAACAATCAGTGCTCTCCTGAGAGATATTTTTATGCTTCCTGTTCTCTGTCTGATGATATTTTTGGCCCTCCTAGGAAATTAGGAAATTCCACTTTTGTCTCAGTCACTACCTGAGAGTACGGAGGAAAACAGTAAAGGAGCTTTGGAGAGAGAATAGGGTAGTAGTGGGTAGACCAGATAACCACTATCTTTTAATTCAGTTTTATTTTTCTAGACTAATGATTCCATCACAATAAAAATTACCTGATTCTAAAACATAAACTGCAATTTCTGACCTACACCTTGAGCTAAAAAAATAGCTCTCAATCTTATTCTCCCTTCCCTCAACACAGTATTGCACCTGATCTGTGGTCCAAAAGTCGTTTCCATGATCTTTAAAGGGCAAAATACTTCCATTTCGAATGTTATGTCTATGAAAATTGAGAAAATAAACATTAAAAACTTTATTGTTAGTTTTTCATATGAATAAAAAAAGTGACACCCTAAGCATTTCACAGTGTCATGAAGGCAAGCTGCAGCTTGTTTTATTTTGCTTTACAGCAAAATAAAGTTGTCCCTTGGTGTACATATATGCAGTACATTTAGGGAGAACTGATGTTCTAGTGAATTAGGAAAACTTCCTATTTCTCTTTCAACCTATAACTTGAAGAGTTCAGCTTTTAAAAAGCTATTGATTTTGGACAAATATTATTCACGACTGCCGGATATATTATTGAAATTTCCAATGACTACTAATTCAGTTGAAAACCATGTTAATACTTATTAAGTTTTCATGGTTTACAAAGTGTTTTTTCCTACCTATTTCCACCTTTAATCTTCACAACTATCTTATAAACCAGGCAGGCCAGTGGTTACTAATCTCTAATTTATAAAAGCACGGAGATGTTAAGTGATTGGCCCCAAGTCTCCTAGCATGTAACCTTATTGCAATAGCAGGAAGTTTCACAGCATTCTAGACTGCTAGGATGGGAAGAGCCTAGAAATCATCACGCTGCTAATGACAGTGGAACAGGAAGAAACTAGAGTCAGAAGTTGAGTCACTTCCTCAAGGTGCCACAGAGGGTTTCTAGAACTGGAACCACAACCAAGTTTCCTGGCTTTGGGGAAGTCCTCTTGTCCAACTGCATCATAGAGCTTAGATGCCATCACAGGGATAAATAATGGGGGTGAGAAGCACCTAGACATCTGTGTGCGGGGACATTAAAGGAGCTGTATCCGATGAGAGCATATCCATGTTCCCCTTCTCATTATAACTTGTGTAGCCAATTGTGTCTTAGAACTAAGTAGCTTAATTAATAAAACATTAAGAGAGTTCTCTCAGCCTTTGGTCATTATATTTATCTCAATTTTGAATTTAATTTATGACCACACCATGCATCTCTCTTCTTTCATTTAGGAAATTTTTTGCCTTGGCCCCATATGGCTATCAACCCCTTCAACTATGCTTTCAGCACCTATACTAAGAAAGCAAGCATTCAAGTGCAGTAAGATTGCAGAATTTCCGCCTGGGGTTTTCTAATGGTCACATGAAAATAAACAACACACCCTTGATCTTAAAAGAGAGGAAGAAAGATCTTTTCAAAAGTGAACAATAATGCTTTTGTTTCAAAACAATTGTAGAACTAATTTTTAAATTTCCCAGGCCACATCATGTCTGGTATTCCCCCTGCACACAGTCATCAGTCAGGTTTCCACGTGACTTTAAGAAACTTCCCTGTCATGTAGCAAAACAGCTGAGACCTGAGGAATTAATGAAGAAAATGAAATGCGTGGCAGCACCAATGTGGTCTACTCTGGCAGTTGTACCCAACCAGCACCTTCCCACTCTGCTTTATAACAATTATGAGTTTCAGCAACTGCGTCTTTATTCGTAGAGCTGTTCTGCTGTCGATTTCAAAGCCAGGTCATCATAGTCTTCTAACAGCAAGGAAATATATAATACCTGTTTCTCAAAGAAAATCTGCCAATTCCCAGTAGAACTATGGAACTTTGGGGTATAATTCAGGGACTTTGCCATGAATAGCACTTGCTGAGATGTGCCCTGAGCCTAATAGAAGACAAAGAATAAGGAGGATGTCGGGGGGTGGGGTTCAGGCAGCCTCCACGTGGTGCCTTTGGGAAGCAGGACAGCTCTAACCTGCTGCCTGTCCCATGGTCCCTTTTCAAAATGGTGCACACCGTCATGCCTTGTTCTGTCTCCAGTCTTGGATGTGAGGAGGATCCTTAGTGGAGTGAGAGTAATACTGTATTTAAGGTGATACTACTATTTTTGTAAGGTCAGGGTAATCATCTCTATGAGGGAAGGATAATACTCTTCATAAGGTGCTTAAAAACTCTGTGTTTTTATTAAACAGCTTCCTAGTCTCAAACAGTATTTGTGGTCACTTTGGCAGATGAAGCACATTTTTCCCGTGGCCTTGGTTTTTGGACATGCAGTATATCAAATTGTTCAGTAGAAATAAGCATTTTGGTTTTTCTTTTCTGTGGAATATCGTTTTGTCTGCTCTTCCATTCAGTTATTTTGAAAGCTAAGTGTTGGATCTGTTTATTAGTTACAAGACATTATAAAAAAATAAGACATTATATCTTCATCTCATATTATCTAAACTATTTTGGTTTTCCTTTAATGGCAATCTTTTTTTTTTCTAATCTGCTAACATAAGCTCATGTTCATCTAGAAAATGTGCTTTCTTCTCAAAGTCATGAGTCAGCATGAATTTCCTTTGAGCTTAGTTCAAATCATGTAGAAATCTATAAATTTCAAAAAAGGAAAAAAAATCCCTGAAGCATTGTCAAAGATTTATGAAAACAGATTTTTGCTGTATTTCAGCTACTCAGTGACTGGGCTTTTGATAGTAAGTAGAGTATTGAAAACCAACTGCACCAGGTTCTTGTTTTACTTCTTGGTAGGTTCTAGGTCAATTAAATCAATCTTGCAGCTACTTAGCCACAAAACCAAGTTTTCCCATTATTATCTTACTCAGCTCACTTTGGGTAACATGCATTAAGTAGAATGAAAGAGGTTTAAAATAGAAGTATTCTCTTTTTATAGTTGAATGACATTCTCCTTGTGTATAAGTTATAACTTGAAAATTATTGCTTCCAAAATTCCTAACTTTCAAGCCGCCTGAGAGTAACCCATGGGATCCTGGTGGCCACAAAGAATTAATGAGGCTTCCAGCTGTGCCTAACACTTATTTCAGGCATTAGGGCACACCTCCAATATTATCGACAATGTGTGGACAGAGAGTGGTATGTCCATGTGAGAATACTGCAAGCCAGAAGGTTGCTGGAGATGTCATACAAGTTTAATTGCTGATATTAAACTAATCCTTCCAAGGAAATTTCCAGCAAGTAGAAAAAGTAAATCTATCTGGTACCTTTATTGGGCTAGATTACCAGCAAGGAGCAATATTGCTTTGAGCAATAAAACAACAGAAAGAACGTAAGTTTGAGCCTCCCTACCTTATGGGGAGTAACTAAAAACTACCCTATGCTTTCCAGACTTTCAGCTTCAGTTTCCTCCTTCTAGAAAACTCTACACAAACCCCACATCCTCCAAAGAACCATTCTTGATCCTTCTCCCCACCCCACTTGAAAAGTAATCTCTTCCTCCTCTTCACGCTCTCAGCAATTCTCTTTACCTCTCATTATATTATGATTCTTAGTACTTTTTTCCATATATTGTAGTAAGTTGCAGACACGCCTCAAACACCCCCACTGAATCCCTGCAGGCCAGCAGGGTCAATGATTCATCTTCTGATTCCTCAAACTGCCTGTCCAGTGCCTTCAGTATAATTTGTGCTCAAAAAAATCGCTTATGCATTCCTCAGTTACTTGATGAAAGCCTGCTTTGTGCCAGGCTGGGCCTGGGTAAGCAGTGGTACATAAAACAGAGAAACAAAATGAATAAATGGCCATAGAGAGAGCTAAAGCGGTGCCTAGTTTTCTGTTTGTTGCATGTGCACATTCTGATATAATTCTGTTGCGTAATACCGATGAGCAAGTCAAGATAGTGTTCGGCTTGACATCAGTAGTGAACCATGGTGTCCCTGGGCTGCTCATTCCAGGAGCTCCACACTGCGGGCAAGAATGCCTTTTAAGCTAAAAGCTTTGTGTTTCCCACTGTATATGGAAAAATTGACTATGCACTTTCATGGAGAAGGTCTAGCTAAGAAATGTTTATATTGGAACAAGCCCCATCTCTAAATCTGGGCTTGTTGCTGAATGGTATTTTGTTTCCTTGGATCAGGGAAGGGGTCTGGAAACATCTGTAACTAAAGTATTGTTTTAAAATCAGCACGAATTTTTTCCTTCCAATGACAGATAACAGAATTGCTTTAAATCAAACACTCTCAGCCTTCCCCATCCATTTCCTCTCATGAATGTGTATTATTTTGTTGTCATTTAAATGGCAGTACAGAGACTAGATTTGGAGCACTCCAGGCATTGCCATCTCCTTCCAGTCATTTTCTTTTCACTTTGGTTTGTGTTCTTTACTTTCACTTTTATAAACATGCTATAACAGAATAGCTATGTGGATCACAAAAGTTATTTGAGGGCAAAATTTCAAAGCTACAAAAAGGTGATAGATTGTAAAGTGATTCTGAAACTATCCTCCAAAATTTTTACTCAAAAGAAATGTGCGGATTATTTATGCCATTTGTAAATGAGATATTAAATGAAATGAAGATTTAAATTGTATTTCACAAAAACCTCAAAATGAAATCTTAGAGGAGGGAAGTTGGATAGAAAATCATGTGAAATATCCTTAAATAACCTGAAAAGGATGGAAATTCTGTACCAATTTTGAATACCATTCATGCTCTAAAAAGAGGTAGGTTATGAATGGTTCCTGATACTGAAGCTAAAATTGTATTAGTATAGATTTACCACTTGTTGCAAAAGTGTTTTTAATTCATTTGCCTCACTTTCTGTAAATAGTTGATGCTTCGTATATTTGTTTATTGATGAACTGTTTGAAAGTGGCCCTGTCACCAGAGTCCCTGAACTACCACTCTGAAATATTTGGATCTTGGCCTGAACATCCATTCTTCTGAGCCTTTTGAAGTGTTTGGCACATAGTATAGAAGTGAAATATTTGTTAAATGAGCTCTGCTGCTCACATTTTTACAACTAAGAATGCTTGGGATAGAATCTCACTATCATTTGTCTCATAAAACACATGGCAGAGTGGGTGTTCAACATACAATCCTAAGGTTGGATCCAGTCACAAACCCTCTGGGGAACCTAGCTTCCCTTAGTGGTGAAGGACAAAGGTGTTGATTTCATGGCTTTGTCAAAATTGCAGTGATGGGATTTTATTAGTACAGTTTATGGGCCATAGTTTTCCTGTTAGGTGGGGCCAGACATATGTCAAGCTGCCATATATTCTGCCTGACCAGACATCTGCTTCTGACTCATGAGGGGAAACACCTGTGCACGGGCTAGGGTATATTGCACAAAGGGGTATCCTTTCCCAGGGCCATTGTCAGATCCCTCAAACGGAACAAGGGAGGTGTCAGGGACACAGCTGGATGTCATTCATAGGACTAGCTTCTGACAAGAGTCAACTTCTCTAATGAGTAATCTACATTATTTGCTTCACAGTTTATTTCTAGCTGCATTACATAAAAACTTAAAAACTAAAACACCAGATACAAATTATTGTATTTAAGTTAAGAATGACTACCATATGCCAAACCAAAGAATTACAAAGGACTGATGGACAATGTTTCCTATCTTCACTCAGCCATATACCCATGGAACAAACAGTTTCTTAAGAGTATTTGCCCCACCCCCAAACCCCCTTCCCACCACCACCCTTATTCTCCCCTCTGAGATGGCTGGGACATGGCATTAAGACCTTTTAATGATGACAGCACTTCCCTGTGAAATAAGGGAGACATGCTAATGGAATATCTTCAGTGAGATTCTTTATAAACCTGATAAACATGAGCAAAGTTGACTTTTATCCTAGATATCCCAGGGAAAGACAGAGATGGACAACATAGGTTTGTTTGCAGCCCCAGAAGTGTGAGCTTAAGTAATACCCTGAGATTTTCATTATCATTTTCTTCTTCTTTATCATCACCATCATCAAGAAGTGCAGTTTAGTGGAAAGAGCACTACAGGTGGCATCACCTTGTTCTGTGTAAATAGCTTTGGATAAGTTCCTTACTTCATAAGGTCTCAGTTTTCCCAAATTTAAAATTAAGGATCAGACAAGGAATGAGGTCCTTGCCAGCTCTGGCAAGCTGTGTTTCTGTAACACCAAGACACACTGATGCGTATTTATTAAGCACCTACTCTTTAAAGGCACTGAGGCTTCAGTGACAAATCAGATGAATCCAGTTTCTGCTCTCAGGGAGTTAAGCCTCCTGGGGAAGAAAGACAATGAACCACTAACTTCAGTTGTCACTGCTGAGCCATGTGCCATTGTGCCATAAGGAGCTACCAGGTAAAACAGATAACCCCAGCACAGAGAAGTCCAAAAGGAAGAGAGGAAACTAATTGTTACTGACCCCTTCTTATGCCCTTATATTGGACATTAAATACACAATATTAGTTGATCCTCACAACCACTCTAGAAGACAATAAGGTGAGCATTCCCATTTTTTTCAGAAAGGGAAACTAAGGCCTAAAGTTAAATAACCCCGGGCAAGGTCACTCAGTGGTAGAGCTGGAACTGGAATGATCTCAGGCTTTTCACTGCTTCAGGTTGTCCCAGAAAACGTGGCTATAGGGAATTATGTCTACTGGAGGGAACAGATTGCAGTCTGTCACATCAACGTCCATGGAAGGTAAACCAGTGAGGTCTAGAGGCTGGGGGTAATCCTAAATGCAAGCATATTTGGAGGAGTAATTCACTCATTCACTCACCGAGTATTTACTGAATGACTGCCAGCTGCCTGGTGGACAGGTGGAGACTTGAGCATGGATATACACCTCGACATTTCTTAAAATGCCAAAGAATAGATTTTTATCACATCCTGGCAATTTGGGGTGTAAATGCTAAAGAAGTAGCACCTGAATGTGCATGTTCCTTGGGGGAAAAGGATTTATACAGAGGTTAGAAAAATGAGAAAAAAAAGGACAAACCTTTCGAAAGGAATTTTTTCCCTACCTACAAAATGCTCTTAATTTCCTCATTTTACCATTAATTCACTGCAATTACGTTGAGAAACCTATCGAAATTGATTAGTTGAAATGGGTCCCATCTTTGAATACAAACCCTTATCTATTTTGGTTCTCTGAAAATATGCTCCCCCAACTGAATAGGGGGAAAAATGTCACATTTCTCAGATAGTTATAATTTATGATAGAAGAATCCAAATATGCGAAGTGCAATCCATCTTTAGATAGTGCAATTTCAGTCCCAGATGGATAGAATTCAATTTGTTAGCTCTTTTCAGTCCTTTCCTAGCTATTCCAGAAATACATCTTGTAAGAAACATTTGCATCCATGCTGTTTCCTAACTCTGGCCCCTAATGGGACCACTTAAAATTCTGTTGTCACCACCAAATTAATGTTTAGAATAATTACAGCTAAAAAGGCCTTTCTACTACAACAAAGAACAATTATCTCCCAAGAGTTAATTAAATCTTTATGAAATGTAAAGTTGCGGTTCAAGATGTTGGAGGAGATAATGGGTGGTGTTGTGGTTTGGGCTGTTTTCAGAGACTTGTGCCTGAGGATGGCTGAAGAGCAGAGCTATCCAAGAGGCAAAACACTAGGAGATGCACTGCTCTCCACCAACAAGGGAGGCCAGGCATGGGGCAATGCATGAGGAAGACAGGATTGAAAAGCTGGATATCAATAATCCTAAATCTTTGACTTATTTCTCGCTGGCTCCATGTAGCCCCAGTGATTTCTGATGTCACATTTAATATTTTTCTAACAAAAGCTGACTTTGCTTTTATTTTAGGGCTTAAAACCATCTTAATTGGTAAATTAACATTTTGTAATGAGCCTGTGAAAATTTAGTAAGGACAACTTGATTATTGGAAAGAGTCTTGACCTTGGACTAGCTGAGAAAGTCAATCAGAAGTCATTTCACACATCTGCTGGACCATTGAAGAATGTGCAGGTCAAGTCTTTCCTGTTTCTGCTTGCCTTCTCCCGCCACACCCTGGGAATGAGGGTGTGCTGGTTACTCTGCACCTGCTCCCCACCACCCCAGCTCTCAGATCTGCCCCTGCCTCCAGAGGCTTACCCCAAGGCTGCAGCAGGCAGACTGCCACTTGCATAGCGGGAGGGGAGTAAGAAAAGCAAGAGTTCCGGCTATTCTGCTCTGCTCCCCCTCTGCCTCAAGCACTGTATTTTGGGCAGAGAAGTTTTAGCCTCCAGGAAGGGAGCCCCCACTGGCAATCTCTCCTGCACACAGCTCAGGCTTTCCCTGGTTTAGGGTAACAAGCTTTCTTTACCCCTTGGGCCCTAGGATCCTTACAAATTCTGCTGTTTCTAGCCTCTGTGGCTTCTCCATCCCTTGCTCTCTTAACCTGCCCACGTTCTGCAACTATCCATCATTTGATTCTCTTCTTTCTCTTCATTTGAACCTCCTGAGGTGAATTCTGTTTCCTGCTGGGCCCCTAACTGACTGACTGCATTAATGATAAGCCCCCTCCAGAAATTCATGGCTTTTTCCTTTTTCTTTCATCTGGAGAAACCTTTTCCAAAAGCATCTACTTCAATCAGCTATTTAAATTCATAAAATATTTTATCTTCATGTAAAAAACAATAATGGAGAAGAGATTATACCCCCCAAAATTAGCACACTACAAGAACATAATCTTAAATTCCACAACTCAACTTCGTGTGCTTTGAATTATTGCACGATCTTTTCCTGCTTCCCCCAGTTCAGCTCCAGGCCAGCCGGAGAGGACAACCTTAGGCTTGAGCTTGCAGGTCACTCTTTTCATGTTCTGCCGGTCTAAGGCCAGTGCTGGATGAGGCCCCCATTATTGGCTGACTTGATCCCTAAAGAGGCAGCACTCTCCGAGTTTGAGACACAACTCCCTTCTTAAAATAGAAAACTGGCCTGTAATCCCTCTTACTTGGGTTTTAATATTGTAGTTTCTCAGTCAATTGGAAAATGGGAGTATTGTGCACTATCCTGAGAATATTTTACCTCTCCCTTAAATTAATGAGGCCCAACTAGCATAAACAAGCACCCTGAAAGCTCTCCAGGTTGTACAGGTAACCGGGGACGCACAGCTTTACTGCTGGAATGAAATCATTAGTGGAAATCAAATCAAGTAGCCATTCAAACATTTCAGAAGAACCTGAAAGCTGATGTGTGCTTTAACGGAGACAGAGATAGACATGTGAAAGGCTGCCACGTGGGATGAGGTAGCTCCTAGCTATAAGATGAAAAACAAAGGAAGGACAAATTAAGAAAGGAATGTTCTTATGCTTATTTTTTAACTGTGTATAATGATAATGGTACATAAATTGAATAACCAGGAAGTTAGGGAAATTATACACAAGCATCTAAATCTATTGTCAGGACCACATTAGTCACTTCCTAGAGATGCTGTTTTAGAGATCTCACCAGGTGTAGACATGGAAATCCAATATCCTGCCAACCTATGTAAGATCTTTTGTTTCCCTTTATTCTTTTTTTCTTTTTGCATTACTTCCTTTCATTCTTTCATGAGAATTTGCACACCCTCAACGTAGCTTAAGAAATAAAATATTGCCAATACAGTTGAAGCATAGGTATCCTTTCTCAACCTCATACCCTTCCTTTCCCCTTAAAACTGGCCTCATTTCTTAGATTCCCATTCATTTCTTCATACTTTATATATGTGTATCCCTACACATGGATGGCATAGTATTATTTTGCATGTTTTAAAATGCAATAGAAATACCATATTATTTCTCTTCTGCAACTGGATTTTTTTCCTCAATATTATATTTGAAAGATTCATTCATGATTGAAGATCTCTTCAACTGTGAGATTTGCCAAATTGCTCTCCAAAGCATTTGCACAATCCACCATCACTTGGGTCATTCTTTAGAGATTCAAACACATTTTTCCACTAATATATTTTCAGCATCTACTTGCTATTTGCTAATCACTGTGATAACTGATGAGGATACAAAGATGAGTAAGACACTATCCCTGTTCTCAAGAAGGTCAGGGTGATTTCAGGGAGACAGGAGTGTAAATTAAAAACTGTAACATCATGTTCCATGTGCTCTAATGAGGTATGTGCAAAGTGCCATGAGCAACTGAGTCTGAAAGACTTGGGAAAGAGTTCCCAGGTGATGGAGGGAAGAAAGACATGCCAGGCTTCTGTGAAAGTACGTGCAAAGGCAAAGGTGGACAAGAGTATGGTATATATGGCGGGGCGGGGCAGAGGGTTAACTAGAGCAGAGGGAGCTAAGGCGGACCCTAAAGAGATAGGTTGGAGTGGATTACAAAAGTGAAGCCTTGTATTTCATACTAAGGAATTTTATTTACTCATGTAGTCAATGAATGAAGAGCCACTGGGAGGTTCAAAACAGAACAGCAGTATGATAAGGAGTTTTTAAATTAATTCTGGTAATAAAGAATGTACTGGAAGGAAGAAAGCCTAGCAATGGAGAGAGTAGAGTAGAGGTCATTATTATAATCCAGGAGAAAGAAACACCAAGATCCTGAACTAAACAAGGAGGGAATCACTTTGGTATTTTGGAATATTTCGGAGGTAGAATGTCAACTCCGTGAGGCAACAGCGTACAAAGGGCAGCAGGAGGTGGGAACAGCCTGACCGGGGTGGAGGCAAGGGGGTGCGCTGTGTGTAGAGAATTTAAAAACAATAATCAAACTTACTAAAACTCAGTCTGCATTTTATTATCACCCTGTGCCAGCAATTCTAAACAATGTCAATGACAAAATTCTCCTCCCTGAGAAGTCTTTTGTTGTTTAGTTCTAAGCAGTTGCTGTGGTTACTGTTGAGTTTTAATAATACAACAAATATGTAAGCTTCAAATTAGCACATTACAATTACTTAATCTTTAATAAACATTGTATTTTATCCAGAAATTAACTGGGAGAACTTCTAGGCCTATAGTCTGCCCCAACACAGGTTTAATTTAGAGAGTAAATTTATAACAGTGCAGAATTATGTGAGATCACTTCTGACTGGAGACTCAAATCTCTGTGGTATTCCATATACCTGCATTTAAAATACAGATTCAAAATCAACAACAATAGCACAGTGATTGTGAAAAGGAAGAGATGGAAATTGACTTAAATTTTGTCATTCTATATGCAAACCATTCTCTGCTCCTTGCACAGTTCACTCTCTTGGAAGAACTCCAAAAAATTACATTAATACAAAATACATTAATGTAATTTAAAAGTATTAATTCATTACTTTTTCTTTTTATGCTCTATAATCTTTATCATTAACTGAGATATAAGGAGAAAAATGGATATGGGAGAGGCTACTATAAAACCAACGTGGAACATATTGAATTCCATGTGCCTACAGAACTGGGGATGGGCTTGTCTATCTAATATGCGCTTAGAAACAAGAGGGTGGCATGAAAGAGTGAGATCAGGGATTTGGAGCAAGATTTAGGAGTCACCAGAGTATAAATGGAGGATGAAATTATGGGAGAGGATGGCATCATCCACGAGAGCGTGTAGAGAGAAAAGCGGGACAAGATTACCCGGGAGAACACCAACTGAGAAAGAAAGATGGGCAGAAGAAAAACCAGAAGAGAGAGTTGTCCTGGAAACCAATAGAAGAGAGAACTTCACAGAGAAAATTTCACCAATGTCAAGAACTGGAATGAGAACAAGTAAAATTGGAAAAGCAAAGCCACAAAGCCCTCACTGGACATCTCTGTTGGGGCAGTTTCAGGGTGCAATGGAGGCAGAGCCAGATGGCAGAGGCGTGGGTTGGTGTGAAGGAAGCAGAGCCAGTGTGATGGAGTTCTCACTGAAGATCAGACAAGAAAGGAGGAGACGAAGGGGAGGCAGAGCCAGGAAAAATGTTCTTGGAATCTGAGCCCAGGGGAAGAAGCAAGGCTCATCTAACACAGGACACAGCACCCAACTGTCCTCTTTGCCTCCCCTCAGCCCTATGGGTGTGAAGACACAGATGGTATGTGAGGGAGGGGGCTCGAGGACAGAGCAGGGGCCAAAAGCCATAGACGTGTGGGTCTCAGATAGAGGGCTCACCTTTCCCATGAGGCAGAGCACTGCCTCTTCTGAGATGAGCAGAGGACATGAGCGTGGGTCAGGACAGAGAGGAATTTTGAGACGGAGAAAAGAGATAGCATGAGATTTTTCTACCCAACAGCCTCTATGTTCTCCTTGAAAGAAACCGGCTCAGCTGCTGAGAGTAAGTATGTGCAATAGAAGTTTGGAATGCATTTCTCCTTTCCTACTATTTCGCGGTAGCACTTCTCAGTGACGCGAGAACCTGTGAGCGAGAGCACAAGGAAAGACTTTTTCCTGCCAGTCACTTTCTGCTTTGCATCTTGAATGAGCCAAGGTGAGGGCAGTATTGAAGTACACAGGGTGCCTAGAGACAGAAGCAGGTCCATCTACTAGCAGCGAACACTGGTGAAAAGCATCACTGCCTTCCCTGAGTACACTGAAGAGAAGTCATTGTCATTTACAGACAATTCTAACTCCGAATTTCTTGTAAAAAGAACAGGTAATTTAGGCAGATATTTGCAAGACAGTGAGCCATTAAATGGTAACGATCAAATCAGACCATCCATAAAAAGCGCTTAGCTCCATAGCTGGTATCTGTCAATAAATATTTGTTGTTATTATTCATAGAAATCCAGATGGAGATAACAGAGATACCTGTCATCTCACAACATTGATTGCTTCTAAGTGGCTAAGGAATCATATCAAAATCCCCTAAATGCTTGTAGTTCTGAAGTCATTCCTGTCTGCTGTTCTGATAGCTGGCCCTTGTGGTCCGTGTCTCTTCCTTTCTTGGAAATGTGTCCATGGCATTTGCCCCAGTAAATTAAATAAAACTGAGTCAGTTTTCAGATATTAAAAAAAAGATCTGGCAAAGGCTGTGTTGTGTAACCATAGCTTGGAAGGCGAGGAGTGAAAAGAACAAGCCAGTTGCAGGAGGCAATGTGAGGAAAACCCAGAGCAGAAAGCCAGATGTTAGCAGGAGATTTATTTCAAGAAAAATTGAAGGAGAAAAGGCGCCACTGACGCCTCATTATGTTATATAAGTGGCAATTGTTACCATAAATATTATTTTAAGTTACTTAAAAATTATTTTAAGTAATTTTCAAAGAGAAAAATTAAAGAGATGTTCATCAGTATTAATAAATATAATCGTGCCCAGACCCAATATTTCCAAAGGAAAATCTGTATCGCTTTAAGGGTTATGAGTGCTCTTGTTCCTTTTAATTATACAAATAAAGAGGGCTATTTATTAGCAAGCCTACTAAGTAATTCAACACACTCCAAGTCTGTTGGTGTCTACAGTCCAAATAAACATTTGATGAACGGAGTTCAGGGACAGTTATTCGGGATCTGTGGGTGGAGTATTGGTTTGCACCCATGAAGCCCATGAGGAGTGCTGACGAATAGCCTCACAAATGTGATGTCAATATTGTGATAACCCGCCACTCTTTACGAAATTAAAGGAAATGGCTTAAGAGTGGTCAGGACAGCTCTGTGCTCCTCGGAATTCCTCAGGACCTGAGTAATGGCCTCAATGGCCTGTTTCATTGGTGATTAAATTGAGAGCCGGAGTGTTTTGTAAGCTGGACAAAGCATGGCAGACACAGGTCCTAAGCAGTAAGCACAAAGGTAGCTCTGAGAACCAACTAGGAGAGACCAGAACCATAGTCTGTGTTTAGCTGTTGTCCTAGCTTTTTTATGCCAGTCATAAGAAGAAATACCTTTGAACTGGATAAAACCTCTGAGGAATGTTGAAACCACTTTCCTAATCGAGCTATGGTGAAATCACTGTCAAAATCTAAACGTTAACTTTGCCTATTAAAATGTGGGGAATTTCAATTACGCAAACAAGAGCTTAGAGATACCCAAGGGAGGATACATGGGTAATTCTCTCCAGATTCAAGTAAAATCAATCAAGAAACCAACTTGTTGGTAACTGCAACACATTGCATAATGCATTTAACTCATTTTGGTACTTTGATTATAGGTTTACATTTGAAAAATCAGGGCTTGTTAAGCCTTACCTGAAAAAATCTAGAGCCAAAGTTAGCAATACCTTAATTTAAGATTGCTTTCCAACTCATATATTTTACCTTTTATTTTTTTATACACAGAAAAAAATGGCCTGTGAGATGTCTACTCATTTAATAAATTCATATGTTCTCAGAAGTCATTTCCTCCCTAGCAAAAGCTAATAATATTTTTAAACAGATTAAATCGTGTTGGTCCCCACTAGAAGATCATTGAATATTGTCTGATTCTTAGATCTGCCCAACTTTTAAGCAGATTGAAGTCAGCATGGTGCAGAACCCATAGACTCTGAGTAAGGGCACACAGCTTTAGCTCCCAAGTGAGCATGAAATTCTATCTTAAGGTGATCTTTGTCATTTACCAAAACAAAAAACAAAACTCAACTAAAACGAAAACTAGAGGTAAAATCATTGTTGCCTGGAAACAAGAGAAAAGTGGATTCATTATATACATACAAACACCTAAGCAAAAAGATTATTTAATGTGGGCTGTTAAATTTAAAGAATACTAATTTAGAAGGTAGCAATGACTCTGGACACCAGTGAATGAATTTAGAAGGTTATTGCTTTTGTATTACGCTTTCTGTTTTAAGCCTCAGGAAATTAAAGCAAAAGTTGGTGAATCAAAATTCTAAAAGTTTAATTCAGAAAGCAAGATGAGTTGAGTCAATAGTTGTAAAATGTTTGTAGATCCTTAGTTGAAGACACAATACAATTATCTATTCCAATTATAAATTGGATCCTATTAGAATAGGCACCCAGGGGTGTAGAGTGAGTTCTTTGTAATGAAATTTTGTTATAAGTAATTTATTATAATTTGGTAGAGCTGGAGATTAGGGTCTGATTCTTTTCAGGGCATAAGTACCTACTCAGAGACCTCAGGATGGCAACTTCAGGCTTTTCCTAAATTTTATCAATTTTTTCCATTATGGTTTTGTTTTAATGAGTAATTGGGGACCTTAGGTTCCTAGAGAATGCTATTAGAGCATTTAAGTTATTTAGTAAATCAGACTTTTCAACAGAAAGTCTAAAGCTCTCAGAGAGATTCGGTGTCTATGCAAAAGTAGTGACATATGGTTAAGTAATTAGCTCCTCTGTGACAGTATTTGGGAAACAGTGAGATTTTTATGAAAATTTTTAGCCTAAAATTTTATTTGGTACTCACTTTGTGTAGTAACTCCAAATGACTTTCAACAGTTTGCCACACCCAAATGATGCAGACTGGACTATCCTTCAAAAGAACATGATTTAAACATTTTAAGAAAATTCAAAAAATGTTCTGGGCCGGGTGAGGTGGCTCACACCTATAATCCCAGCACTTTGGGAGGCCAAGGTGGGAGGATCACTTGAAACCAGGAGTTTGAGACAAGTCTGAGCAAGAGAGACACCCCTGTCTCTACAAAAAAATAGAAAAATTAGCCAGGCCTGGTGGTATGTGCCTATATTCCCAGCTACTCAGGTGGCTGAGGCAGGAGGATCACTTGAGCCTGGGAGTTTGAGGTTGCAGTGAGCTGTGATCACACCACTGCACTCTAGTCCAGGTGACAGAGCAAGACCCTGTCTCAAAACAAAAAAATGTTCTGTCTACTGACAGTACTATTGATATGAGTCCAGTGCTCTCAAGGGGACTTCTTCAAATGAGGACAAAAATGATCAGTTGTATAAATATCATCCTCTTTATTAAAAAACAATCTTAATTCATTATTACTATATCTTATGAAATAATCAATATTGTGACTAAATGATAAAGTTCTAGAAATAATGCTTTCTGCAATGATAAGAATGTATACTGCCATCCCAGTTCCTTTAAATATAAATGGCCCATGCTGAAACACCACAATAATTTCCTCCTAAAGTTCCATCTAGTTCTAATTTCTAATGTACAATAAGACAAGTACAAATACATCAATGTTTACTCCAAGCTGGACCTCATACTAATCATAACAAAGTAAGCAAATGGGAATTTTCATGCTTATTCTGCAAAGGCAGAAGTAAATGGTATTGATTAATTCAGTCTTAATGGCAGAGCGGGAGGCAGGCTGCAGTAATAGAGCCGCTTAATAACAGAGAGCTGTGAAGGTCTACAAATGGAAGTAATTGATCAAAATGACAATCTGGCTAAAGTAAATTGTTTAAAAAGTAAATATTCCCATCCAATGGTTTTTATATATTAATAACTATATGTTTTTAGGCATTGTGTGTATTATTAAAGATTTTTTTCTGATGTTTAAAGGAGATATTTTATGTTTTTATCCATTTCAGCCTGCTTTGGAATGTTAATAACAGCAAAAATTTGGAAATAACCTAAAAGTCCACAAGAAACGTTGGGTTGAAAATAGTAAAGGTATACCAGATGGTTAAGAGCTGAACTGTGAAAGAAAAACAAAAGATATAAATCCTGGGTTCACCATCTCTTATCTGTGCTACTTGGTCTGAGTAATAAATCCCCATAAGCCATAAAATCCTCATCAGTAAAATGACAACAGGAGACTCTACCTCACAGGGCTATTGCGGGGTTAGATGAGAGCATTATGCAACATGACTGACACAGAGACTTAAACATGGTAGATATTCACGTTCAATTAATTAAATGTTCAATTAAATAAATAAACTTTATGTATGCATTTAATTATGAGGGGCAGCAAGTTATAGTGAAAAAAAGAGCAAGATTTGAATCATTCTGAACCTCTTACAAAGTTGTATGACATTGATGGTAACTATATCATCATCATCATTATCCTTGTTATTACTATCAATTTTTTAAAGGCCATGGCCCCATCCCAGAAGGTACAGATCTTCTGAATGCTAAGATTTCCCACCCATGTGTTTTTACAGTTGTCTTCTATAGGACAGTCTTCTCATGTTCAAAAGGGGGTTTAATGTGGCATCTAAAAATATAAGGCTTTTCTCTTGCTCTCTTGAACATATACACATACAAACACCATCTTTGTTTGGTAAATTGTGGAGAATCTTCCAAAAGAAAATAGACAGACACTATTTAATTTGTGGGAAGATCATTCAGCTTTCACAAGCCACTAAACAACACAGGTGCTAGAATTACTATGAAAAAACATTTTTAATCAGGAGCAAAACAATATAGCTCTGCTTTTATTCTTGAAAATATCTGCCTTTTAATATGATAAAAAGATCAATTTTACCAGTTCCTATGGAATTGCAAGAAAAGATTCAGTTAAAAAAAATAACAAGACTCTCTGGAGCCATGATGAAATATTTCCATATGAAAGAAATAACCTTAAACAGCTCTTCCTTCAGGATAGTCAAACTTCTCTTGAACCACATAACAACTCCATTACAGAGAACCCTCTGAAGTTCTACAACACAAGGCCCAAGGTGTCCATACATGTGATCTATCAGTGGCATCAGAAGTTCCCCATACCCAGGGCCTCTAGACAGATGACTTGGAAAATATAATTTTTGCAGATACTAGCAGCAAAGGAATTTACCAGATTTCCATGTCCCCCATCCTCTTGGAAGGGAGCCAAATGACTGCTCAACACAGTCCTATTCCTGCCCCTTTTTCCTTCCCATCTCCCACAGTACACTGGAGCCAAGTTACCCTTCACCCAAGGTCATAGCCTTAACCTGGGAAGTGGGTACATGGTTAATGAGTGACTCTCCTCCTGAACCTGGCACAACAAAAAGATTTCATTGTCCATATAATCCAATCTAGGCAGTGGCTGCTGGACTGTTGAGAAAGATTTGAGACCAAATCCAGCCCCAGCAGAGAGTGATGGATGGGTTATCAGCATATGCCACTGGTTTTCAATAGCACATGTGCCTCAGATTTGCTATCCTGGTCCAAGCCATTCAAATCACCAAGTGTTCATTGAGCAATTAACATATGGGCACTGTGAGAGATGCCTTCCAAACCTGATGAATGTTAGAATCTCTAGGAACTGTTAAAAATGCAGACCCTTTACAATTTTTCTGCAAATCTAAAGTTACTCTAAAATACAAAATTTATTTTTTTCTAAATGCAGATCCTTTGGCCTCACTGAATCAGAAGCTCCCCAGAGGACTGTAATACAGTCAGTTAGAGAACTCAGAAACCACTGTTTAGGAGGCTACTGAGATAACTAACATTTAGACCCTCACTACTCTTACCCACTCCTCTTATAATTGAAGCCCTGCAGTAATATCAAACTGCCGGTTGCAACATATTCATGGGTCATCTGATCGATTTTATGGCTTGTGACCAGTATATATTTTTAAATAAAAGAGAGAAGTTTAAGGTACGTCACACATAGTAATTATTGCTTTGTCAGTCTTGTTTCTGAGATACATATAAGTTCATATATCCATAGCTATATCCATATCTGTATCAGTATAGGTATGTTACAGATACCAACGTAGAGATAGAGATGCCTATTTGTGTACTGCCTCACAATGAAAATATGGGTGTTTTACTTTGAGACAAAAACCAAAAAAACATGTGAAATTAAATGGTATAAATAGAATGCTTCCTGCTGAAGTCTTAATGCCTTTGCCCCTCTTTTGTTCCCTAGAGGAAACTAAGATAAAGGCTTACTATAAACCACAGACACTCCATTATAAATTATAAATTGGTCCCCTCACAGCTTTATATCTCTAACTTGGAAAGATGAAATCTCTTTGCCTTTTCTTCATGGACAAATGTCATTATTCTCTCTTAAACTTCCTCCAAATGGAATATATTAAATTTTAGTCTTTGAGTCTAAATTGATGGTGTTTTTATACTGTGAATGGTGTCTAGTGATTCTTTCTTTACAGAGAAAAAAACCAAGAGGAAATGGGTTTGCATAGCAGTCAGAGGGACTCCAGCCAGATATAATGAAAAATTTCCTGGTAGCCAGAGCAGTACAAACTACAATGGGTCTATGGGGGGGAGTGATGTGAAATCTCGGTTCTCTGTAAGTCTGTGGAAACAAAGCAGATTGTTATCTGTCTGGAATTCTTTAGATGTAAGCCTATCTGACGGGCAGGGAGTAGACTTCCAGGCCTATAATGCCATTTTTTGCCTGCATTGCTGAGACATTCCAAAGAAATATCAAATATATATCCATAGTTCAATCGCATAAACTAGAAATAATCACACAGTGTTTCTCCACTGGCGACACTGGCGACACTGGGGGAGGGCAGTTCATGATTGTGCAGGTCGACCGGTGCATCGTGGGTAGTTTAACATCCCCAAAAGCCACCTAACATCTCTGAGTCTCATTATCTGATCACTAAAATGAAGGAAAGCAATGTGTTCCTCCCAGAGTTATGAAGATAACAGAAATACATATATGAACGGCACCCACACAGGATCTGACAAGTGTAAGAACTCATTCACTTTCTTACTCTTGCCTTTAATATGTTAGCATCTGAAGAAATACAATTTTTTAAGAGGCCAACTTTGTGAAAGACTCAGCTCTAAGTTATTATACCATTACCAATAATTTCTGAAACCAGAAGTCTTTATTTATAGGGAACACAGTGCAATTCCTCATCCTGACTAATTCTCAATGTTGGTTTTATTTGTTTGTTTTGTTTTGTATTGTATTGGAAGAAAGCGTTACAAAATTTCCTTCTCCCTTGCTCTTACCTAATAACTTCTTATTCTTCCTTAAAATGATGGGATAGTGTTAAGGGTGTTCCTAGTCTCCTGAAAAGAAGAGGGGAAAAAAAAACATGTAACAAAGAAAATGATACATACATCACCTATCACTGAATGGTAGTATAAACAGTACGTTTTAGTATGTTTTGTATGTCTCATTCAGTATGATCATTTTAGAAATGTTTAGATCGTTTAATAATCATCTTCTCTTATTCTTCGCAGAAAACATTGACCCAAAGGATCTATTCAATAATTAAGATGCTCCTTATGTGTCTGTTACAGCAATGTGGCGCTGGATTCTTCCGTGCCCCATCGGGAGAGTGTGAGCCTTGTGACTGCAACGGCAACGCCAACGAGTGTCTGGATGGCTCTGGATCCTGCGTGGTAAGTCAGGGGCACCTGCCACTCTCCACATTCTTCTCTGGGCCTTTGTCTCTTGGGTGAAAAAAATAAAATATTCCTCCTGGATGTTTGAGCTACATCAGAGCAAACTGCCAATCAAGCTCTCTTTTTTCCCCACCCTTCAGCTTTCCCTGTAAAACATACCGTGTAAACTACTTCTGATTTTAAGTGGCCACCAAGGCATAGGCATGAATGTGCATGAGCTCCGGGAGATTCCTGCCTCGCCACCCTCAGCAGCTGGTTCCCTGCTGTGGCCCAGTGCGATGGGACTGAAAATAATACACACAGGAGGAAAACATCCATCCAAATTCCTCTGTAATCATATAGTTTGCCATATGTTTGGCTTCATGCCACGTAAACCAGGAGAATAAAACAGTTGTTGCATAGCCTAGTTTAGAGCTTAAGGTAATCAGGTCTATAGATCAAAATTAATTTTTAAAAAAATTTAAGTTTGAACCAAATAGGTAATGAAAATGAAATCTTTGGCCTTGTGGTCTTTGTAAGTCTGTGTTCAAGTCCCCAGGAGACTTTTTTTCCCCTTAACTAAATGAATTCTCCAATAGACTGTTCTTCAGTGAAGCGTACAGAGACTTATGAAGGAGATTGAGAAGCCTTCTAGCAGAAAAGTACTTGCTACATATTTCCTATTTTCAGTGAGTGGACTGACAACTTAGTGAAAATGGATATTGAAATATTTACCAGAAGTGGCTTCGGTAGAAGTCATAGCGGGCATTTTTAGAAACTTGTGTTCTAAAACTGTGTGTTCGTTCATGAGCTATATAATACAGCAGAAAAATTCCATTCTCCAAGTTCCTATCTAGCAATAGAGGCTTTCCTAAACTACAAGAGTATTTTTGCATACACTATAAGAATACTTATTTAAATATACTCAAAATTAGCATAGTTGTCCCTATTAAACAGATAATTTTGATTATAAGTGGCCTCTAAGGCCACTTCACAACATGAAGATGCTATTTTACTCACACATTACATTAAGATGCAAATTAGAATGTTTTCATTTATTTTAAACCTAGAATTTGCCATTTTTCTAGGGACAGAGAACTAAGTGGCAAAATACTAAGCATTTCTATCTCTTTGTAGTGTTTGTTTAGTCCTGATATTTCTGTTTTCCCCTTCCCCCATCTTCTTAAATAACCACTGCATCCAGGATGTCCTCTGTAGCGGTGTAGGCATCTGCAGCTGCCAAAGTCTACCCTTTTCTAATGCTTCCATCTCCGGTTTCCTGTTATTTTAATCCCAGTGACATTTAGGGAAAAAAATCCCATGGATACACTTGAACTAATAATGTACATCTCTGATAATTTGACCAGTTAAGGCTGTTTGTTATCTGGTTTATTAAAATATAAGGCAAAGGGACTGTCAGTCCCCTCGGCTGCTGTTAGTTAGGCAGTCGATAAGGGGGAAATAAGTCCCACCTGCCAGTCCCATTGCCTATGGAGGGCCATGACTAAGCCACTCCTTTCCACAGTGACGTGGTCAGAATAGGAGCAATCATGGTTTTATCTCTGACCCAGAAATGAGCTTCTGCAAGGGACAGTCATCATGCGACTCTTTCCCAGTTCCTGGGACATACGAGGTTCTAATAAATGTTTGGGAATGGGCTAGGGTGTAAACATTTACCTGCACACTCAGAGAAGTTGCCAATCTTCCTACAATTACTTTGGTCCAAGACAGAAAATAAAAACAAAAAGAAATAGCCATTCTAATCATCTGAACTGTTGTTCCCCTATCCTGCCATGTCTAGAGGGAAATATCTTTTTTCCCTGGATTTAAGTAATATATGCTCAGCGTAAGAAAATCAACAAACAAAAAATATATAGAGATACTGCGTTTGAAATGCAAAGTAAGAATCACCTACAATCCCATCCCCCAGAGCTACACGTATAGAAATATTCTTATACATTTAATGTAGAAAGAAAAAAAGATATAATTTGCATTTAATTAAATGTAAATGAGGGAACAAAAAAGGCTTGCAAATGTAGAAAGACTATTTTGTCACTTAGCTGGCAAATATGTTAAGTCTGTGGTGTCATACTGGAAGCAAACTCATTTTTTTTCTGTTTGCTTTGGCATCTCTGCCCCAGCCTACTGATGGAGCACACCCAGGTTCTTTAGCCCCCACCCCATTGCTCATTCTCAGCTCTCATTAGGGAAGCAGAGGCTCCAACGCCAGCGTTTCCTGGTAGCTTCCTGCGGTCACTGGCCTTTTAATCAGTTCTTACAGGTCACCTGACTTAACTCATTTCTCCCATCTCCCATAAGCACCCAAATATAAAAGGCCTTCTTTCAGTCCATTTTATCTTATTTGGCCTCTATTTTGAAGGCTTATAAAATCTGTGTATCTGCCTCGTCCACCCTGAACTGCTTCAAATTCTTCCTCAATTCCAATTCCAATTCCAATGTCAATTTGACATTATAATTTACAGACTGATTTTAACTAAGCCATTTGAACTAAG
The DNA here is from genome assembly GCF_041146395.1 of Eulemur rufifrons. Taxonomy (NCBI): domain Eukaryota; kingdom Metazoa; phylum Chordata; class Mammalia; order Primates; family Lemuridae; genus Eulemur; species Eulemur rufifrons. Next base: position 65,074,698 of record NC_090997.1, on the reverse strand, counting down.
CTGAGCTAAACTGAATAAAGCAACAAAATATGGAGTAGACAAATTAACTACCATTTTAGATACATCATACAAGCAAAGCAATTTCTTCACTTGTGGAACACTAATCTTTCAAATACAAAAAGGTGACCAAGTGAAAAACAGCATAGGAATCTAATACATAGTGGGTGTCTTTCCAATGGACCACTTTGCAGCTTATCAGAACTGGAGTGCAGTGGACAGGGTTCTCTGCTGGGTCAGCTAAGAGGGGCCCCAAAGGTCAGGCTATTGCCATGCATATGGCCGGCCCCCTAGGAAGGTTCCAGAAGGAGGCACAAGATAGGGATTGAGGGGAAGAAGCAGGTAGAAACAGACAGGTGGCTGGTGGCAGGAATGCCTGGTCACAGATAATACCAGATCAAGAAACTAAACACAAAGAACCAAGAAGGGGACCTAACTAAGGGCAGTTACTATCTGAAAAACTGGTGCTTAGTCATTAGGAGAAAGCCAGGAGCCCAGCGACCAGAACTAGAATGGAGCAAATCTGATCTGAAGTTTGCCTCTACACAGGGCTCATCCAAATGAACTTCTAGCCCACCCTATGCACAATGAAGAAGAGAAGTAATCCAGCATATTGAAGGCTAATGGATTTTTTGTTAATCTCAAAACCTAATTAAAACCCTATTCAGAAAAGCAAAACTATTACATCTCTAATTTCAGCATGCTGACAAACACACGAAGGCTAACCTGATCCTTTGGGGCCCTCTCCCTGCATTGTATGCTGGTGCTGTGACCAAGTAGGTGAGAGACATCATTTCTCACATGGAGGAGACACAGCTGGTGTCCAAATGTCATGGCTAACACTTATCTGCAATGATCCTCTAGATGCAGCTTTCTTAACCACTGGCCAAAGATTCAGAATGCGTATTCCAATTTTAAGTGGGCTAAGTCTTATTAAAAATTAAACTTTTCCCCCCAACAACATACTTATTTATTGTTGTCATTTTTGTTTTCTGTTTTTCTAATGGCAGAGCACAGTAGGCAAAAGGACATTTTGCAATCTCAGAGTAAAAGATTTTCAGAGCTAGAAGAAACTGACAGGCCAGTTAGTCTAAATCTTCATTTTACAGACAAGGGGACAGAGACCCAGGAAGGTCAAGTGACTTGTTCATAGTGGACCAGCCAGAGAATGGCAGAGCTGGGGACCTTTTCTCCTTGCCCTCAGTACTCTCTGTGCCCATCTCCCAGGATGTGCATTGATGTCTTTTAGGGAATTTCACAGCAAACCGCTTAAAAAAGGCGGATAAGGAAAGTTACTACTTGCACTCTGAGCATTTAGAGGTTGGGAGAGATTTGGTGCTTTGCCCTTGAGGGTAATTGCGCCCTGTGGCTGCCATGGCAGAATTAACGCCCTGACAAAGAATCCAAAGCTTCTATCAAGCCATAAGGGGACAGAATTGGGAATTAGTTCATTTTTGCAGCTTAATAGTCATTTCAGGCACAAAGAATGGCCTAACATCTTACAATGGGCCTATTTTCTTCTGCGCAGATGGACTTCATCTGTCCAATAAGGACTCAGAAAAATTTGACCCCAGTCTACAAGCAGCCCTGCCGGACTGCTGTGGCTCAGGTCAGGGTAGTTGGGTAAGGCTCACTGGTTTTCCCTGGGATGGGAGATTGCCACCAACTTTGAGCTAGCTTTGAGTGCATCTTAATTTCCTTTATTTGCTCTAGACACTAATTCATTAATTCATTCTTTTCTCTTTTCCTTCTTTTTTTTTTTTTTTTTGCCAACAAATATTTCCTGAAAGCTTAGAACAAGACACAGTATTAAGAACTGTGAGGGAAATATGTTAACATCTTGTTGTCTGCATATTATACTTCATTTTTCAGTTTCTCATTGATCTGTCAAGTAGTCTGAACTAGCCCCTAAACTTTATTCTGCTAACATAATTCTAATCAGAGACCAAATATTGTTCATACCCAATGCTCAGATGGGCTTCATCTGTCCAGTAAAGACTCAGACAAAACCCTGAAGGTTGTTCAACCAAGATAGCTATAAATAGTTGCCCATATTAGGGTTCCTCCCTTTTGACTAATGTATTATATTTCATTTGAAGTTCAAAGTGTTAGTAAGATAGTCTGCTACCTTCTAATGCAGTCAACTTATGACTGTTTAGAAAAGGAGCCTTTTCTCCAACAATATTGGAGAAGCAGTGTAGTTTGGAAATTAACAGACTGCTTCTGGAGCCAGAGTGCCTGACTTTGAATCTCACTTTTGCTGCCTACTGTCTGTGTGACACTGGGCTGTTTACTTAAGCTCTCTGTGCTTTCCTTTCTTCATATGTCAAGGAGTGGGGGGGATAGATTGGGAGGATTAAATGAGTCAATCCATGTAAGATGTGTAGAGCATGGCCTCGCTATTATTTTATTCTGAATCTCAAATATACCATAAAGACAAAAATAAAGAGCCCACAGTTCAGCCTACTGCTGCTTCATGTTGCCTTCCCCATGATGCCTCCACAGAGCACCATTTTTAGAAGGTAGTTCCACTGAAACTTTCATACATCTGTGTTACTAAGGCAATTGCTCAAATAGGAGGGTGCCTCTTCAGTGGTATTCTAATTATAACAGTATAATTTTTCACTGAAAGCCCAATTCAACCTTTATACACATACACGCTTATGAATGTGGAGATGAAAATATCGCAGAGCTAATAGCTTTGCCTTGTGCCATCTCGTCCAATCCCGCAGAGGAAAGCTGTCTGTGCATTGGCATCACTGCCCCTGGCAGAAATGAATCATCAGCTCCACAGCTACTGAGTAACTAACTACTCCATTCGAGTTCACAGCAATACGGCGCTAAAAGTGTTGAGGAGGGGACTCTGAGGCTGGGAATAGGTAATAGATGACAATGTGGGTGGTGGAAAGTGGGAGGGATTCCAGAAGGGAGAATCAGGGAGGACTTGCCAGAGATTTTGAAGCCTGCTGCAGACCTTAAATGATGAAAAGGTATTCCAGGCAGAAGGATCAGCCTGTCCTGTGCTTTTTTTTTTTCCCTATTATCCTTACTACAAGTGGAAAAATCATGCAAATAAACCTGCTTACTATTTTTGTGTCACTGTCCAAGACACCAATCCATTAGCAGAATGTTTATCTTTCTACCTTACCTGTTTATGCTACAGCCTCACACACGGTTTTCCTTCCAAACCCAGAAATCCTTATTGTTCCTATTGTCATGGATAAGCACCAGAGGATATTGATTGATTGATTGTTTTGTTTATTTTTTCATTTCACATTCATTCCAAGGCAGGAAGCTGAGGCTTCTGGAACATCCAGGATTTGATCATTCTGTTTATCATTCTGAATTGAAATGAGTAAAATCTCCTCTGCACACAAACCCTAAAGAGTCCCCAGGCTGCTAGTGCACACACAGACATCCAGAAGGAATCCATCCTCCACTTGTCCATTCTTTCTAGCACTGGCCCACACCATCGATGCTGTCAACCCTGACATCCCCTTGGCTTGAAGTATTGTTTGGTTTCAACATCTGTTGTCTTTAAAGTTTCTTTTGCATCCTTGTCTATTTTCCTCTCTTTTGTCTCCTAGCACTGCCAGCGGAACACGACAGGAGAGCACTGTGAAAAATGTCTGGACGGTTATATTGGAGATTCCATCAGGGGAGCACCCCGGTTCTGCCAGCCCTGCCCCTGTCCCCTGCCCCAGCTGGCCAAGTAAGTCCCAAAGGAAGACAGTCTCATCTAATGATCATTCTTTTTTCTTTTCTTTTTTCCCCTATCCAGAGTTCTGAGGTTTTCCCATAGTCAAAACTGAATACCTCATGTTGAGATGAAACTGTAAAACATATAGAAAAGTTCTCTGGTCTAAATACACTGTCAGGGAAGCTTAAACACTTGCAGTATAGGTGATGACTCTATCCCAAAACATTGGAGTGCATCATAGGGTCAATGAAGTCTTTCAAGTTTTATAAACAAGGCTAGTCTCATCTTTTCTTGGCTATCTCCTGACCTAGAGAGAGCACAAATGGTGATGCCAAAAGACTCATTATAATATAGTATTTTCAGCAGTACTGTTTCTTCTAACTCTCACAAAATAGGCATTACCCTATATGCGGCAGCCAAATATGCTTCTCAATCAGAATTAGAACACAGATAAACAGCATACATGCTTTAGGCCAATTGGCTCATAGAAGATTTACAAGAAAACAAACTCTCACTTCTGGCTATGGTTTGACCTGAGTGAGAAGTTAAAGAGAATAGACATACATCTTAATGGAAATAATGGAATTCTTTTCAGGTATATAATATGTATAAATCCAGTAATCAAATCATGAATGGCCATTTTATTGGCCTAAACATGATAGAGTATAGAAGTAAAATGGTGTAGCAACATACGGTGTTTCAAACGTCAACCAGTTCTCCAATTCTCTACACCAACTGCATGTCCTGCGATCAATTTGGTTCTGACACTAAGTTCGTGGAGTCAGCACAGACCCCATAGGTTGGGATCAGTTCCACAAAACTGCCCCCACTTCAGATGCCAGCCAAAAAACGGGGTCCCAGGCTACTCACACTTCTGCCCAGCAGACTACAAATTCTAAGCGTCTTCTCAACCCTTCCCTCAGGTTGGATAAATCATTAAAATGACTCACAGAACTCAGAAAAGTGCTGAACTTATGATTGTTAATTTATTATAAAGGATACAACTCAGGAACAGCAAAATGGAAGTGATGCATATGACAAGCTATGGAGAGGTGGGGCTGGGGCGGGTGCTGGGACTCAGTGCTCTCTATTGGAGCACCTCATTAGCACCAACTCAAGTATTGATACAGGCTTCCTGTAAACAACTAAAGGCAGTGTTTTCACACAGGAAATTCCAAGGATTAAAGGGGCTCTGTGCCAGGAACCAGGGACAAAGACTAAATACTGTATGTGTGTTTTTTATTATACCACAAATGGAAAGAGCAGCAAACCTAAGTTCATATTCCTGTTTTGACACATAACACCTGTGTGATCTTAGACAAGTTACTTTCTCCCTATATTTCATTTTCCAGGAGATTTGGGGTCAAGAAAACTAGGTTCAGATCTGGACTCCATCCCTGATTCTTTTACCAGCTCTGGATCTCATTTTTTTTCTTAGTATAGCAAATCAAACTAAGAACTAAGAATCTGTATCATAGGATTGTGAAGATGGAACTAGGAGAATATGTGTGGTGCATTTGGGTTGGTGCATTCCCCATAGAAAGGTGTTAGGTAGATGTTTTCTTTATTGAACATATAACATTGTATTTTTTCTAATATTTATAGCTTACTTACTTATGCCAGGCACAGTTCTAAGTGTTTGGATGTAATACTTACGTAATTGATAGCGATTGTAAAGATTAAATTAAATCATGCACATAAAATGACTAAAAAAAAAAACACCTAAGTACCTGCTCCCACACTCACACACTTATAAAGAGAAAAGAGAGAGAGATGTTGACCGGATTTCCCACTAATTTTTTTTCTTAGTGGGAAAACCAGCATGGACTGACATTTCACCTACTACCTTGTGATGTGTTCAACTGCCTTGGACCTTGCTTTGTGGTTTTCCACATCCAATAGTATTGTAATGTGGGCAAAATGGATGGTACCAAGAGTGAGGGTAAAAAATACAATGTTCTTTTATTTTCACTCACGTATGTCCTGATATTTTTTTTTTTGCCTCATTTAGGAATATTTTCAATCATTCATTAATATTCTGCTCTCAAACGTTAGTCTTAACCACATTTGACATGGTTAAGCACATTTCTTTCTTGCCATGGTATGGTTTGTTAAATATATTTACCTCTAACTTCCTAATAACCAGTTTCACTCAATCTCCCATATAAAGATGCTGTGTAGCATCATCTACTCACAAAAAGTTCATAAACTTTAAGCTGTACATAGTTTTTTAGGTAGTAACAGATTAATTAGGAAGACAATCTCAGATGGTTCTTTCTAAGTGTGTTGTTCAATTTTTGCCCCACTCACATGACAAGGCTTGCTTATCTAAATGATCTGACATTAACGTCTTGAGATATGAGACTTTCAGAATATCATTCCCTATGTACTGAGAGACCTTGTCTACATGCAATCATATATTTATTGAGCACTTACTATATTCCAGTATAAAAACTGGTATTTTTCGAGTACTTATTACATGCCAGTCCTGTAATAAGTCACTGGTGTAATAGTCACTGGTGACACAGTGAATAAAACAGTCAAAAAGTCTTGCCTTTATTAAAATAGGTCAAAATACAGCAATTTTTGGAAGCTCCAAGAGCAGATGATCCTTTACCTTTTGAGCCACATTAATCCAGTTTGTTAGTTAAAAAAGAAATGCTTCTGGAGCCTAACTCTTTTCAATGAATGAAGAGAAAGTTGCCAACTGGGTGTCACTCTCCTGTCCTGAAAGAGGAAACAGTTTCCAAAGGCATCAAGGACCACCATTATTGTGCCTGTTCTTTCTGCGGGTGTGAGTGGATCCGGGGTTCAAAGGAGCAGTTAAGGGACTTAGGGAATGCGCTCTGAAGTTAGGTACATATTCACAGATGTGACAACTGAGTCTCTATAGCACAGACGTAAGGTTGAAAAGCCTGCTGAAAATGAAAACGAACCAAAAATCTGTCACCTGTAAGTAAACGGTATGTAGGAGTAGGGAGGAATTGCTAAGGGTGTAAGAGACCTCTGAGATTTTACAGATTTTTGTCTGTCCTGGCAATAGCTCTACTTCCTGAATCCTTTGGGGGTGGAGTTGGGGAACTGGCAGCAAAAAGGGGAGGAGGGGTTAGTCTGTGGTCATAAAACAGAACAAATTTGCTTGGATGCCCTAAGATTCTAACCTGTAATCTGGCTTTATTACTGACTTAATTAACTAATCTCAAACACTGATCAAATATCTTATCAAAAACCAAATGCCCCATTGCCTCTTTCAGCTTTCCTTTTAAATATTCATATTGCTACTTTTTATAAAAATAAAAGTTCCAGGACTTTTCAGAGAGGCCCCCAGTTTGGAATCTGAATTACACTTTGAAAGATCCATGAAGTTGAGCCTACAGCCCCAGGAGTTGGATTTCCAGTTACAATAGCCACATCAGAAAGCTAGGAAATAATGCTTGAGAGAATTAAGCAAGCAAACAAAAGACAGAGTCTATTTTTCTTTAAGTTCTCTAAGGGTTTTCTGAGAGTAAAAGGCACCCTTCCACTTGAAGGGGCGGTCAGAGTGAGCTGAGAGGGATGCAGTGTTTGCATTTCCCTGGCCAAAACCAGAGTTTACCTTAAGAAAAGCATAAACAGTTTATGCTGATGAAAAACAAAAATGAGCCCTCGAGGGCTGGCACTGCCTCCAAGATTCTGCCACTACCACGGAGACCAACGGTCTGCAGTTGTTCCTGGGGACCGTTTGCATAGAGCTCATGTTCTTATTTTGAGGTTGGCCAGACATCCTCCATCTCTACCAGTAGCTATGGAAATCATTCCAATTAAGGAAAATGTCATCTGTTTGAAACAGCAGGACATCAGCTACAGGCAGACGACTCCAGATGCCCCCGGCAGATGTTTCATCCTTCAAGCCGTGGGCGGGCTGCTGGGTGGAACACTTTCAAAGAAAGATGCGTGGGGGGTTGTTCGCGTTCTGGACTCTTAACTGACAGTGATTCTTCAAGTGGGCTAACAAGTAACATAAAGGCTAGGAGGTCGAAGAAATGTAATTTTGTTGGAATGTTTTTACCGAACTGTTAGAGAAAATAAATTGTGGGCATTGCCTTTCACTGAGAAACACGTGTTGTTTTCTGACTGATTTTATGTCTTCAAACAAAGCAAACACATTCTCCATTTGCTTTGCTCTGAAGACCATTAGGGAAAAATTGCTGATGCAGGCAGGAACCGGAGAGCAGCAGGTCACACTCCATTGGCTGTACAGTACCTAAGCCAAAACTAATTTAAAAGTCTTGAAAATGTTCCACAAACACACACACACACACACACGCCCCTACACCCTGCACAATTCATATTTCAATGTAGAATTTTCCAAATTGTGGAGAGCATAACCCCATTTCCCCTGCCTTAATAATTAGGAGAGTTATTTATCCTGCCGAACCAATATTTTTATTACTTTTCTGTCCTGTGTCCTAATTTTTATTATCTTAAAAAAAAAAAAAAAAAAAGGAAGAAGGAGAAGAAAGAGAGGGGATACATGGACTAAAATCCTTGTATGGTGGGTCCTATGCCTTGCTGGAGTACTCGCTTTGTGACCTTGATCAACTCAGCTAGTCCCTGTACCCTTATACCCAATCTTTAAGGTACACATGAAAGAAATTAAGGTTGTGGAGATTAGAGAGTATAGTTTAGAACTGGTTCCTGGCCATTAAAAGTAGACAAGACCTAGTACAAAAAAAGGTGGGGGGGACTTTTAAAAGTATATACAGAAAGTGGTGGAGAATAAGAAGGGATTCTCATATAGCAGGCAAAATTTGATTATTTTATTTCTGGCTTTGGAATATGTGTTTTAGACGTGTGTTTGATAAATATATCTAGGACCTGGGAGTGGTCCCACCAATGGAGTGGCATTTTGTATCTGGGCCTACTGGTTGGAACTTTCCTGCAAGGTAAATGTAGTAAGTTTAAATAAAGCAAATGATCACACCCATTAGAACTTCAAGGTGACCAGTATAAAGGTGATCTAATAAAAAGGTAAAACAGTCTCTTCAGTAGTGTATGGAACTGACTTCTAACTTTCACTTACAATTCTAGTTTTGCAGAATCCTGCTATAGAAAAAATGGAGCTGTTCGGTGTATGTGCAAAGAAAACTATGCTGGACCTAACTGTGAGAGGTAGGCTAATAAAATTCTGTTTTCTGTGTGAGTCAAAGGAGGCTTTCTGTTTCTTGCACTCATCAGCTCTGCCACGCTCCTGCAGGGGCCATGGTTCCCCTAGCGCTCCGAAGGTTCGCTGAACAATCATTGACCAGACGCAGATTAATTGGAGAAAAAGCATACAAATTTATTTAATGTGTATACACGGGAGCCTTCAGAATGAAGACTCAAAGATACAGGAGAAATTGTCCATTTTTATGCTTCGGTTTAACAAAGCATAGACAGCCTTGCAGAAATATGATTGGACAACAAGGGTCTGATCTAATGCTAATAGACCGAGTGAGGAAACCCACCTGTCAGCTGCTCACAGTTTTCTAAGATAAAATGGCTTTTGCTAAAAAAAAGACTCACAGAGAGATCTTATTTTTAACAGAAATGCCTTTAACATTGGCCTCATCATTGTGTTTAGGCAGCTAAGTGACGGGTAATGCCCTAAAGACAGGGAGGGAAGGGACAGGAGGCGCTATCCAAAGAGCCAGTGGCACCTCCTCAGGCAACTCACCACAGCAACCGCAGGCTCCCGCGCCCTGAGGGAGCTCAACTCAGCCTGGGCTTAAAATGTAAACCTTAAATTACGAGCAATCTTACTTCCAAAGAGAACCTCTCTGTCTCTCGGAGAGTAGTTCCAAAATAAACAAACAAAAAGCCACAGTGTCTGTGGGACAGAGGAAATTTCCACACTCAGAAGGCATTATTATTATGATGATTAATAAATGTGCAAAATGCGGATAATTCTTTCACTAAAGGGTTATCGGATTTTTTTTTTTTTTTTTATGTGCCGTAACAGGGAAAGTGAGAGCTGAGGTCCCACATGAATTTCATCCATTAGGAGGGAGGGACGACAGAGATGATCAGATTACACTGCGCTGAATAATGTTTGTGACACACTTATTCTGTATTTCCTTACTTGAGGACACAGGAACATGAGGCACCTGATTTACTCATTTTCTGGCTCAGTGGAGGTCTGAGAGGTTTGTTCATCAGCCAGGATGAAGCTTTTTCTCCTCAGACTCAACTCAGCTTAGTCTGATGATGGCTGAGCAGTATTGCTAATGTGTGTTCCCATGGCTGTGAGAGAGGAGTTAATGGCCCTAAATGGAGCCCTGCTGACCAAATGCAAAACCTCCCAGAAGTGAAATAGCCTCCGCCCTAAGGCCCTAAGGGCACAGTCCTGCAACATAACACGCGGTGCAGATAAGGGTTCTGTCAGCAACAGTGGCCCCCAGCCCAGCACAGGACAGCATGCCCACCCCCCATGGGACTGCAGATGTTAAATCTCCCAGCCCACATGGGAGGCTCCCAGGCTCTGCCATTACCCATCGAGACTGGGTGAGATCTGGTGCTGGAATGGTAGGATCCTGGCCCTGCAATGGTAGGACCCAGGAAAGGCACTAGTTTGGGTAGGAAAGTAGAGTGTTAAAGAGATTTTGCATGGGCCTGGCTGAGTTTGCATCTCAGCTCTTGCCACTTTTGTGATCCTCCTGGGCAAGTTATCTGTCCTAAGTGCTAATTCCCACTTCTACAGAGTGGAAAAATGAGGGTGCCCAGTTCACAGGACTGCTGTGAGGTAATACTGAAAGTTTTCAGTGTGGCACCTGACACTTCATAAATGCTCAATAAAAATTAACTTGTGACAGTAAGAGTCATTGTAGTCATTGTCCAACTTCTGCCACTGGTGTGGTGATGTGTGCCGGGGACAGTCGGCTCATTTCCCTGAATCTTCATTTTCTTAGCTAGAAATCATGGCTTTGAACTACATAGTGACATTTGTTGATTATCTCTCATGTCTTTGTTGCTTTACATTCCTCATCTGTCATCCTCACAACCACCCTGAGAAGTTATATTTTGTCATTTGCAGATAAGGAAACAGCCAGAGGGGCTAGATCACTGAAAAGGAGGTGGCCTTTGCTGCTTTTGATTTGTGTGTGACCCTGGGAATGAGAGAAGGGTTTCTATTTTGAGTTTAATAGCCAAGTGCTTAAGTTATCTGAGCATCTAATCTATGTTTTCAATGTATTTGTGAACTTGGACCTCTCCACAAGAGTTTTTCAAAACATGCAGCTGGTTTGTGTGGATATCTATTTCAAACAAAAGCAAAAATTAGTCCAAACCAAGAACACTATAGGTCTTTCTGTAGTTAGAGATTATTTAAGCCAGTGGTGGTTTTCAAATCTGACTGTGTCTAAGTGTCTTCTGCAACCCTTTGGATTCCTAAGCCTTCTCCAAACCCCACCTCCACCACCCACTGAAAAAGAACATGTAGGGGTGAGGCTCGGGACCCATGTTTTGACTTACTGTTGGATTCTCATGCACCGTGGCTCTCACTGCTTTGAGAACCATGGCTCTACTTTAACCTTCAGTACCACACTCACATAAAAGAAGTGTTTCTCAAACTGTGGCCTAAAAACCTCCGGTGTCCTCAGACCCTCAGAACAGGTTCGTGGGTGCTCAGTGAATATTTTCTTAACTTTATGTCTAATTTCAATGATAATCTTGAGAAAAACATTCATTGAAACATGCTCTAGACGTTCTGTAGTATCACTTTATAACAAAGGGAGATGTCCCTCAATGCTGGGGACAAAATAACAGGGGTGATGGTGTATCAGTGACACATGACAGACAATTGGAGGTCGAATGGGATGACATCCAAGCGAGCTGTAAAACTAAAGATTCCAGAAAGAAAACTGGTGAGAGGGATGAGTCGTCAGGTAGCACATGGCAGGATAGGCTTGCTGGACTCAGACAATCCTCTGCTGCGTCAGGGTGCGAGTGGCCATTCGGGTGCAAGAAAACAACGTAATCCATTATCTTGAATTAATGTTTATTTTAATCTGATTAGTTTTATAGTTTCATTTATGTTTTATTTGGAAATTTGCTTTGGTTTTCAAAGCATATAAAAGCCATAGATACAAGGAGTTTACACCTAGTTTTATGTTCAAAATGTTTAAAGACAATTTAAATGAACACTGGAGGGGGTATTCTATGAAAATGTTTTCCATTAAAAGAGATCCATACTACATACAGATTTGAGAATCACTGATCTGAAACATAAAACATGTTTTACCTACTCTGCGTCTTACAGTACCACGTAAAACAGCTCAAACATACCCTCCTGCCTTGTCCTGACTATTAGGACCATGATTCTTAGCCTGCTCTGGCCCCTCCTGTCTTTCTTCCATGAAGCGCTTCTCCCACCTCACACTTTAAACTCCACATATTGGGCATGCTGTTCTCAAACTCCAGCAGATCAGCTGGAGAGCCTACCACATCGTATTGCATTTAGACCATGAGCAGGATGATAACAATGATAAATAACATTTATTGAGTGCTTACTGTGTGGTATGTCACACACGATTATTAAGCATTTCACAGACACTGACACATTTAAGCCTTAAAAAAGAAAATCCTATGGGGTACCATTTTCATCCTTATTTACAGAGGAAGAGACACAAAGAGTTTGTCACTTGCCCAAAATCACACAATGGCTTTTTTGTCTCTACTGTTAAACTACGAGCACCTTGACAGAAGCAGGATCGTGTCCCTTCTCTGTCCACTCTTCCCCCATCACAGGCTCTGGCATAGTGTGGGCACTCAGCTATATTTGTTTAGCTAATGTTTTTTTCTTAATTAAAAAACAACAGTCCTTTCAGTGTTCCTTTTAAAAAGGTATGATGTAATGAAGAGAGTCAGTCATGTCTTGCCCTGTTTTAGCACCCCCCAACCTCCCACCCCATACCAGGAAATGGAAAAGGGTGACCCAGAATTGACTGAGTCAAGACAATGTCCTCTGGCTGAAGAGAAGTTGCAAATGGAAGATCTCTTTTGCTGCAAATAATCACAAAATGCGCAAGCCTTATAGAAGGAGTTTTGCAATTCTCGTTCTCATCCCAGTTCACAATTAAGTACACTTTAAAGATGAGGTGCTCACTTTGGCAGCACATATACTAAAATTGGAATGATACAGAGAAGATTAGCATGGCATCCTGCACAAGGATGACATGCGAATTCATGAAGCAGTCCATATATTTATGTTGCATGTTCTTACTCATATGTGGGAGCTAAAAAAAAAAAAAATGAGCTCTTGGAAGTAGAGAGTAGAATTGTGGTTATTAAAGGCTAGGAGGGTTAGGGGTATGCGAAGATAGAGAGAGGTTGGTTTACGGATACAAAGTTCCAGCTAGAGGAGAGGAATAAGTTCTAGCGTTCTATAGCACTGCAGGGGGAATATCATTACCAGCAATTTAGTGTATATTTCCAAAAGGCTAAAAGAGAGGATTTTGCATGTTCACAACACTGAGAAGTAATAAATATTCTAAGCTAATTACCTGATTTGATCATTATACATATATCAAAATATCATTCTGTATCCCATAAATATGTACAATTATTATGTGTCAACTAAAAATAAAAGGAAAAAAAAATCCTTATTCAGGAGCTCACTGGCTCCTCCCCAAAATATATATGTATAGTAGTATATATGTAATAAAATTAATTCATTCAAAAAAAGATAAGAAATCTGAGACTCAGAGCCATGAAGACACTTAATCTAAGGTCATACAGTTGGTTAGCATTAAATCCAAAACTAAAACCCAGGACCCTCAATGTTCAATTCAGTTTTCAGTTGAAAAACTTACACAATCTCAATGCTTCAGTGTCCCACTGTTAGGGACCTTAAACCCCTAACAGGAAAGGCAGGACATAGTATCAACAGAGATGATGATGCTGACAATAGTAATGATTTTGATGATGGCCTTGATTTGGAAAAGAAGAATAAGGGAGAGAAGGAAGAGATAGCTAACATTTCTTGAGGCTTACTGGGATGCAGGGTTTTCGTCTAATTTTCTCTGAAGGTATCAAGTCTTTCAAACTTCAGCTATCAGCCCTGTTACTTGCATAGAGTTCTATGACTCCCCACTCCCTGCCTTGCTCCATTTCTGGAGTCTTGTTCTGTAACCTTCAATGGGTTACTTATATTTTCCTAGCCTTGTTTCCCAGTCTCTCGTGAAGAAGTGGAAAGCATTTTTATGGCACACTTTGCAACAAGTGCTTTTTCTTACATCATCTTATTTAATCCCAATGACATCTATAGAGTGACACCCTTCCCAGAAAGGTTTCTCAGGCCAGGAGTTTGGGTACCTTTGTTAAAGCCATCCAGCGACAGCTGTGTAGCCCTGGGAGGAAGAGCAGAAGTTGAGAAAGAGGAGAGGAGAACTCCAAACATTCCCCCAACAATAGCTTTCGGACAAAATCCTCAATTTTTCCAAAGAATATATCTTTTGCTTTTCCATTCCATATGATCACTAACTGAAATGGCAAAGTTCATATGCCACAGTCCTCTCATTTGCATTATAAACTTATCAGCTCTATTTTCTCTAGATGGATCAAGTCATTAATAGAAGTAAAAATGAGATTATGGAAGAAAAAAATAGGAACAGACTACTGGGTACTGGGGCTCCAATGCTGACTCTAAATCCAAGTATTCATCCTTTTGTATATTTGCTATTAGCTCTTTGAGGGCAGGATTGGGCACATAACTAACATTTGATTATTCAACTGTTATAATCATTAATGTGTTAATTAGTGAATTTATTAATGCCAGACTTGTGGAGTGGAAAGAGCATTAAGCCTGGAGTCTCACAGAGGTTTGAGGCATGTAGCAATGAGCAAGTCATTTAGCTTCTCTGCCCTCCACCTTCCCCATCTATAACAGTAGGTATTTGTCGGGGGATACCGTAAGTCTTTGTATGCTCATTCTGTAAAATTTGTAGAAGCCAGAGTTTGGACTACAACTTCAGCTTTGCCTCTGAACCTACTACCAACAACTTTTCTTTAAATTCAGAGCAACTCAAAGTAGGTTTCCACTGTGATTGAGATTCCAACTTGCAGAATAGAGTGTTTGGTTTTTCTCTTGTGAAAGACCAGGAGGTAATATACAAAGAGCAAATGCAATGGATTTAAATGGAGAAAAGAAAGTCACTGGCATCTGGGCAAGTCCCTTCACTCCCAGACAGACCTTCATGCCCCCAAGTACTCATTGAGGTGGTAGATTTGAGTCCCATTTTCATGGGCCTAAGAGTTTAATATTCTCTGTTTGGTGAACTGCAGCAAAGGATAGAAATTCAATCCAGCTGCACGTTCCACAGAGGAATAATTTATGCTGCCTTGCACACCGGAGGGCCTATAAACCTGAGGTGCAAAGACATGAGAAAGTGTGAATCACAAAACTCATTGAACGTTTCCTCTTGGAGTGTCTCTCTGGGGGTTGTGTAGAATTTATCTTCATCCTCTTCATCTTTTTCATAGAACTTGATTTCTAGCGTTCATGATATTGTGCATAATTATGTTTCACTCATTTCCTGCTCTTTCAGAGCATGAGCTTTGTGTTTTTCCTCTTCCTGTCTCCTTCTGTGCCTTACATAAAATGGACATGAATTGTCCCTCTGTTGGATGAATTCACTCATCCATTCACAGCAGCAGCAGCAGCAGCAGCAGCAGCAGCAGCAGCAGCAGCAGCGTGGTCCAGGGTGGAGCAAAGGAAAACACAGCAGGGTCAGAGGGTTTGGACCTTGCGCTGTGACTTTCTAGCTCTGTGGCCCTGGAAAACTCAAGTAGTCTCTCAGCCTCAGAATGCCAGGCCTGGGTGGCTCCCTCCCAGGTGCCGGCAGCAGCTAAATAAACTCACATAGGTGAAGCTGTGAGACACGGTGCAGGTAAAGAGTGTAAAGATTGAACATACACCATCACTACAACTACACCCAAAAACTGAGACATGAGAAAAGAGGCTGGAAAAGCGTGAACAAAATTTTGACAGTGATTTTGTCAGGATCCTGGGGTTACAGGTGTGATTTTTTTCATTTCTGTTTTTCAAATGTTCTGAACTATGATTCTCTTACTTTAAAGGGAAGCCTTTAAAAAATGTAGTGTCTTATTATTGCTGGCCAGGGCACGTTGATTTCCTTGGAAAGCTCTCCCTTCCTTTCCACTCCCAAGGCCAACGCCCCAGCCCAGGCCCTCACGCCCCACCCGTGTGCCTGCTCCAGCCTGCAGTCCACCCTGACCCCTGACCCCAAGGCCGGAGCTGGCTCCCTCTCCTACCGCGTTCATCACACTCAAGACTCTTGCTGGCTCTGTTTTTCTCTCTCTCTCGCACGTCAGAACTAACTCCTCTGCCAGACCTTTGGTCCCCTTACAGTGTCACCATGTTCTTTCCAGTGACTCCCAGAGTGTCTTGAGCTCCAGGTAGCCCATCTTCCACACTAGTTTAGGGTCCACAGCAAAAGAGAGACCACAATCAGCAAACGTGTAGCTTGGCCGGTACAGTATTCTTACAAAATTTGAGCCAACTTTTAAAAATCGCAATTTCAAATAAAAATCCAGATTTCTACTTTTTTCTTCAGAAATGAGATCTGGCAACACAAGTCCTTCATTCCCTCAAGGCCGTGGTCTGGCAACAATTGACTGGAGCCTGGTAACAGCTGCCCCCTTGGATGGGCTCTGTAGTCCCACCATTCACAGCAGGGCCCTTGCTGGCCTGCAGGGCACCTTTGGAAAGTAGAGAAAGACATTTCTTCCTCCCAGCAGAGGCAGCTCCACCTAGAGAGCACAGCTTGGCACAGAGAGCAAAGGCTGGGTGGATTTCAGGCTCTACTCTCCAGCTCGGCTGGGCTCCCTTGCTAAGGGCCCAGCCAGCATGGCCGTAGGCTCTGGCTCTGCCCACAGTAAATGCTGACATATCTAAAACATTCAGAAGAATGGCATCCTGGGCTCCAACTCTGTTTATCTGTGGACTGTCAGCTCTGCCATCTGCCTTGTCTCCAGGCTGGCTTTGCTCAGTCACAAGGTAACTGCCAGCAGCTAAGAGTGCTACCTACTGCCTCTTTATTCATCTGAAATCAGAGAGAGTCTGGGTCCATGACCCTGAAACAGCAGCCTTGAGCTCCACTCCAACTGAATCCCTCCTGAGCCCATCCCATTTGGCCAGGCACTGATTGGCTCAGGTTTAGTTACTTGAACAATTCATTGTTGCAAGACAAAGTACGCTTTAGACTAATGTTTCTCAATAGAGGTATTATTAACATTTTGGCCAGGACATGTCCCAGCTGTACCCTGAGATCTGCATACATCTCATTGCAGGACATTTAGCATCTCTAGTTCCACTCATCATACGCCAGCTGTGCACACCAGTCCCTGGGATAACCAAAAATGCCCATATGCTAGTCTAATCCAGACACTCCTACAACTGCAGGCCTGGCTGAACTGACTGGCCTACAGCACAACGGAGAGGGGTGGGTTCTTAAAAAGAAAGTTTGGTCCCTTTAGAAAGATGGGAAAGTGGGAATGGATTCTGGGAGGGCGATTTGCAAATGTCCACGATACCTTTCTTTTATGCAGGAAAGAGGATAAAAAGGGAGAGAAAGTATGGATGCTAAATGTTTAAATGTGTGATATTCCACTTCAGATGTGCTCCTGGTTATTATGGAAACCCCTTACTCGTTGGAAGCACCTGTAAGAAATGCGACTGCAGTGGAAATTCAGATCCCAATCTGATCTTTGAGGATTGTGATGAAGTCACTGGCCAGTGTAGAAACTGCTTACGTAACACCACTGGGTTCAAGTGTGAACGCTGTGCTCCTGGCTACTATGGGGATGCCAGGATAGCCAAGAACTGTGCAGGTACAGTACTATAAATACTAAGCCAGCTGCGTGGCCAGTGAGGCCCTATGCTAATACTGAATTTAGATGAAGAATTTATCTTAAGAAATACTGCAAGTGCCTTCTTGTCCCTTTTCCAGGGCAATGTACATTCTCAGGAATATACATCCCAAACTCACTAGGGATAGAAATTTTTATCCAGGCTCCTAATGTAACTTAGCTCATGGGTGGAATGAACTGGGAGACACTAACACAAATGAACTTTTTTCTTATCATATCCTTCCAATTTTGATCAAAGTAATAAATCAGACCTCTGTGAATTACCTATCATTGACCAGAGGACTGAATGAAATCTTGCACGGTTCAAATCAGTTTCCTTATTCTGGACGTTATATCTCCTCTTTCAGTTATGCTTGGTAAAATTGACATTTCAGTGAAATAGATTAGCAAGCTACCCCCTAATTTCCTCAAATTGTCAGAGTAAATATTTCAAGAATAGTTTAAGAAATATTCCTAGATGTGAGATAGACTGAAATGTACAAATTTAATCATGACTCCTCCAAGCCATTTGCTACATAGAGTGAAGCTCCTCAGAAGTGAAGTTAAATTGCTTTTCTCTAGAATACAGGAAGGCTGAGATCGAGCATTTCCTACTCTTATGTGACTTTGAGAGGAGGCAGGGAGAGAGAAAGGTATTTTGCTCTTGTGGGCTGCTTCTATAAAAAAATCCTCTCCGAAACAAATTCCCACTTGAAAAGATTGAGGAAGTGAAGAGTTTAAAATCGAAAAGGGAATGTGTGTGATCTGCAGAAGTCACAATACAAGTAAACAGTTCTGCAAGAAAGCAATGTGCGCAGAGGCATGACACTGAGAATGTGGCAGGAAGGAAGGAGCACTGTGTCTGCTCACAACAGAGAGGAAGAAAGCAGTCATCAGAGTGTTGACAAAAGCAAAGCCTGAAAGGTGAACATCCTGACTCTCCAAACATTGACTAAACTTGTATTTAAACTACAAAGATGCAGATCACGCTTCAAAGAGAAGCTAACATAAGAAGCAATAAAGCATGATCTTTATTGCTGAATGGTTTAATAAATCTGCATTTTGTGGAACATTAAACAGCTGAAATGTAATAAATAGATGTCCCCATGAAGCTGATTTTTTATGATTATTCTGTAAAGACAGTTAAGAGGTGGGGAAAAATTCACAATTCTATTTCAGCTTATTGCTGGCATAGAAAGCTAAGGAATTCCTCCTTAAATATTATTAATACAAATGAATTCCCATACAGAAACTCAGTGGAAAATGAACAATCTGATAAGATTGGGTTTTTTGTTTTTATTTTTTCCAAAAGGCATTATTGAAAATCATCAGTAGATGAATAATGGACTCTCAGGTCTTCTAAATCCATGTAAACACGTTCCTAATTCTTTCCACAACAGTATTCCTAGCCCTCCCACTGATAGCTATCATTTGGAGGTTTGGAGTCTGCCTTGCCAAAGACTGTGCACTGTGGGAGCCAAGAATGGCTCGTGGGCCTCCTCACTCTCACTCGCTGGGCTGCTCCCCCCTCACACCTGGCAGCGATCAACCCTGGAGTTAGATTTAACTGGAGTATGAGTCTGCAATGAAGGGATGGCTTTCAATTTCAAGTTGAACGATGAGCTGCATGGTCATTTAGTTCCTTGTGAAACATACCAGGATTTTTTTGGACTAAAGCAATTGCACAGTCATGTCCAGAATACCAAACAGTTGGGAGAGAAATCCTAGAAAACTCAGATTGAGTTTTGCCCAGGGTCAGCTGTGAAAAATCTCACTGGGCTAGGGCTTAAGTGGGTGAGGGGCTTAATCTCTATATCATAGATTCCACAAAGTCTTAAGGAAGAATCTAATTAATCCCCATTGAAGAATTGAGGAATCACTAGTATTTCTAGAAACCATGACACTATTGCCATATTTTAAGCATTGAGAAATGAATCCCTCCCTGATCTCTTGTTTTCGTTTCCCACAGTGTGCAACTGCGGGGGAGGCCCATGTGACAGCGTAACCGGAGAATGCTTGGAAGAAGGTTTTGAACCCCCTACAGGCATGGACTGCCCAACCATAAGTAAAAATAACAGTACATGATTGACTAACCCCACTTTCCCTAATGTGCTGCAGGTGTGGGATTATGAAGAGCTATGCAATGTCACTTTCTAGAAACTGCTGAGTCCCACCCCTGGATTTAACCCTGTCTGTCTCTCAGCCAAATGGACTCTGCACAACGTACTTGGTGGTCCACTTGATTCCAACTGGCGAATAGGTGGTTTACATTTACATAGCTCTATTTTAGAAAACTTATGTTATCAAGTCTTTACGTTTAGCATCTTGCCTAATGGGTATAGGCAAAGTTAGAAACAACTCCCAATGACAGAGCTCTTTTTTGCTCCTTTTTGTATCTTGTCTCTTCATTTGCTCAGATAATATGACATACAGGCAATGCTTTATAACACCCGTGGAAACTAAGATCCCAAGAGATTTAAGTGGCTTTTCCCAAGTCACTCCAAATTGGAAGTGGGACCAGAAATATTATAGAATAGTCAGACTTTACGAAATGGAGCTGCCTCCATCAAATCATGGTCTCTTGGTCCATCAAATCATGAACAGTTATACTGGAAACAAAACCTTTGGTTTAAAGACTATTTTAACATTAGGCATCCCCTCCGACAAAGAAAAGTATCTGGTTTCTCAGTCCCTCTGAGCAGGAGAGATTGATATTACCAGTGAATCACATCTTAGAAGACGGCATAGGATATGAGGCACAAGCTCGCGAAGTTCCCCACTGATGGAATAGGCCACCTTGACGCCTAAGCCAGGTCAATTTAAGGACATCAAGATGCCTGCCTGGCCCCAAGCATCTCCCCCACTAGCCTAATGTGCTGACTGGGGACTCATTCCCTGGAGAGAGCTTGTAAGTAAGACCATGTTAAATTGCAAATAACAAATTAACATATTAACAACCATTAACACTCCAGTCTCCCTTCATCGGTTCTCTGAAATAAAGTACAGTCTGAGGGAACGAGATTGGGAACAGGCAAATTGCAAAAGGTGGTCAAGACAGGTCTTAAAGCATGGTGCACAGTGATGCTCCGGAGACCTCCTTGTGCTAAGGAGGCGCGCAGGGGGCTGGGCTCTCGGGGGGAGCTGAGCCCTTTCTGGGGTGAGGCGAAGGCCGTGCTGGCCCCCGAATGCTGACTGAGGGAAGCTAATGGGAGAGGAGGGGTGTCCAGCAAATAGCCACCCTCACTAGCCGGCACCCAAGCAAGAGACCAAAGCCTGACAGGAATAGAATCATAGCTCCTCGGGAAACAAAAAGTAAAAATGGTCTTAACCAAGGCAGTACACATTCGTGGTCTACTTAAAGCGACGTGCTTCCTGGCCGACTTTTGATTCTGAAGAAATGGCACTCCTGTTTCCCCTCCAGGCTGCGATAAGTGCGTCTGGGACCTGACCGATGACCTGCGGCTCGCGGCGCTCTCCATTGAGGACGGCAAATCCGGGCTGCTGAGCGTGTCCTCCGGCGCCGCCGCGCATAGGCACGTGAACGACATCAACGCCACCATCTACCTCCTCAAAGTACGCAGGATGTTGTGCCTTCCGCTGTGTTCCCTCTGCTTTCACGGACTCGGGCCTAGTAACTCCTCCTACGCCCTTTTTGTCTCTGAGTCTCATCGCGGTATGACAGATTGTTAGACCCGTAGGTCTCACATACATAACATAAATAATGTCATAGGAAATTATGAAAAGTAGATCGTAACCATGAGCTTCAGTCCAAACCAAGAGCTGCCATCTATAAAAGAGGTTATCCGGAAAATGAAATGACTCAGACAACAAAACTATTGAGAGAAGAGAAACACTCTTGTTTCCTTGGTGAAGCCATACATTAGTTGTCCAAGTCGTTACCACATACCACAAGGCTATCATTACCTTAGCCTCAGTTTGTAAGGTTTTGGGTTTCTCTAGAAGCATCCTTCTCTCTCTCTCTCTCCCCACCCCCCTTCCCACCCACATTTCTTTCTCACACACATTCTCTCTCATTTTCCCACACTCACACACTCACACACTCAAACATACACACGAGCCTTGTTTCTCCTCATAGGTTTACCGGTTAATAAACAAGTTAAAGGCAGCCAACACTGAAAAGTAGTGGCACAGTTGGTCCTATGTGCTCATGTGTTCTGCATCCTCAGGTTACCCATCGTTGGATTCAGCCAATCACAGATGAAAAATGTTTTTAAAAAACAATACAAAATAATGTAATAATAAAAATAATACAAATTAAAAACAATATAATAACTATATAGCATGACATTGCATTAGTATTATAAATAATTACTAACCATTAGTAATTAATAAGTATTCTGGAGGATGTGTATAGGTTATATGCAAATACTGCACCATTTTATGTCAGGGACTTGAGCATTCATGGATTTTGGTATCCAAAGGGGGTCCTGGGATCAATCCCTCACAGATACAGAGGGCCACTGTATAAAGGTCCTTATATATTTAAATATTAAGAGTTTTCTTTCCCCCTAAATCATAGGTTTCTATCACAACTAAAAATATTTTTTAAAACAATAATATTATTATAGTTAGCTGAGAGGACAATAGAATTAATACCAGTACATTGTTTTACTTTATTAGTCAGTTTAGCATAATGATTAAGAACATAGACATTGAAACCAGATTGCTTGTGTTCAAAGCCCAGCTCTGGCACTTACTAGCTATGTGGCCTTGGGTAAGTTATCTAACCTCTTTATTCTTCAGTTTCCTCATCTGGAATTGAGGATACTTATTGCATCTATTTCATGAACGATTGAAAAATTCAATGAGCTGATATACATGGAGAAGTTAGAACAGTACCTAGCATAATAAGAACTCATTACTTTTTGGAAGAGCAAATGATATCCACAGCAAAATATTTACATATTGGCCAAATATGTAAAGTGTAAACCAAAACAAAAATTATAAAATTCTAGCCTGGATGGGATCTTAGTGAGCATTCTATTCTAAATTTAGGAATTGTTCTTGTCCTAACTCACCTATTTGGACACATGAGGGCACTAATTCTCAGGGAGTCACTCAGATTTAGGCCTCTTCATACCACTGAAATCCTCTTTCCTCAAAGGCACAATCTCAAGATAGATATCATTATAGCCGACAGGAGGTCAGTACCAAGATTGAATGGCATACTCCAAAGTAATCTGAGTAAAGTTAAATTTAGACCAAACTCCTCAAAAATGCAAAAGAAGGAAGCAAGGGATCTGAAGTACAGAGACTTTCTCTTTTTACACTAAAAAGAAGAAAGTGAATTTCTAAACCTTATTTACATTGATCCTGGTGGGTTGATCAGTACTTCCAAGGCCTGACCAAGTGGAAATTTTAAAGCTCAGACACCCAGGGCCACCACCAGCCTTTGTGCCTTTGCACAAATTAGAAAAAGGTGCTCTCTCCCCACGACCAGTGTAGCCCCAGGCCAGCATCCCTAGCCTGGTGAGTGGAACTCCCAGAATGGCAGCCCCTCTGCGGATCCCACCCCTCACACCAGCCTGTACCGGCCTCTGGACCCCACTATTTGGAGAAGAGGGGCTCACACTTTACTCTGAGTCATCTTACACTGAGTTTTATGTATACTTGTGTTATAATAATCTGGTGTACACATCAACCGATTATTTTCAAAACACATTTTTCCACAGACAAAATTGTCAGAAAGAGAAAACCAGTATGTCCTAAGAAAGATACAAATCAGCAATGCTGAGAACACGATGAAAAGCCTTCTGTCTGATGCAGAGGAATTAGCTGAAAAGGTATGTATGTATTCAGTTTCTGGGACAGTCTTCAAAGAAAGGATTTAGCTGATGTGAGCCTGGCTAGTCACAAACGGCTGAGGCTTAACACAACCCAGAAAAAATGCAGTGACCCATGTGCCTTAAAATAAATCAAAGCCAGACCTGTGGAGAAAGTTAACCTGGTCTCCACCATCTCTTCCATGTTCACTGGGTTTCTTGAAAAACTATGTTTATGGGGAGCTTTCTGTGTATTTGCTGCTGGTCAATATGGTTGATATATTTTCAATTAGGATAGTCATTCAGCTGTTTGCTTAGCATTTTACGTCTAAGAGCTATAGAGCATCCAGAAATAAACCTTATTATATAGAATATAAAATTTAAATGTTTGCTAAAGGATGTATTAAGTCAGCAGTCCCCAACCTTTTTGGCACCAGGGACTGGTTTCATAAAAGACAATTATTCCGCAGACCCAGGGAGAGGGGGGCGGGAAGGCGGTGGTTTTGGAATGATTCAAGCACATAACATTTATTGTGCAGTCAAACCTCTCTGCTAATGATAATCTGTATTTGCAGCCACTCCCCAGGGCTAGCATCACATTCTCATAAGGAGTGCGCAACCTAGATCCTTCACATGTGCAGTTTACAGTAGGGTTTGCACTCCTGTGAGAATCTAATGCCACTGCTGATATGACAAGAGCCAAAGTTTATGTGGTGATGTGAGTGATGGGGAGCAGCTGTAAATACAGATGAAGCTTTGCTCATTCGCTGCTCACCTCCTGTTGTGCAGCCCAGTTCCTAACAGGCCTGGTTCCTAACCAGTCTGTGACCCAGGGATTGGGGACCACAGCGTTAAGTGATAAGGAAAAGGAAAAGGAATTGTTCTGAGAAAGCAGTTTTGCTCTTTGGCAGGAAAAAATTACTTCCAACCCTCATTTTACACCATAGACTAAAATAAATTCTAGGCAGATTAAAGAATATAAATCTCAAATTCATAAGAAAACAT
Organism: Eulemur rufifrons; assembly: GCF_041146395.1. Classification (NCBI taxonomy): domain Eukaryota; kingdom Metazoa; phylum Chordata; class Mammalia; order Primates; family Lemuridae; genus Eulemur; species Eulemur rufifrons. The sequence goes on along the minus strand of NC_090997.1, from coordinate 65,050,329 downwards.
AACTAAATAATTATTAAACCTTGAAAGAGAGTAACAGTATGCTTAAATACAGTATAGAGAATTACAATAGAAAAGAGATGATAAAGTTGACAAGATAAAATTTCAAATACCCAGTAAAACAACCAAATAAACAACAACAAAAAAAGCTGACTAGACAAAGAAAAATATCGAGGGCAATATGATTTGTAAAATCTGTCACAAATTAACAAGAAAAATATTAAAACATGAGCAGAGTCAATGTGAGACTATTCAATACACTCCCCAACAGCCCAAAGGAAAAATATCCATCAATCCTCCATATGAATCAAAAAACTACAAACTAAGTCACAAGGCACCATATTTAACATATTAAAATGTTTAACACACTTTTTTTCCCTAATGATGCTCCACCAGTGCTGGCCATGGTACTTTGGAATGGCTGCTTTCAGACACAGGTGTTTGACATTATAAACTATCAAAGTTCTTTTCAAAACAGTTCTCATGCTCTACAAAAATAAAGGTTAAAATTACTCTGATATTCTCTTTTGACCTTGTATCTACTAAACTTTTAAGAAAGTATGCTTCTAAAAATGTAAATTACTCTACTTGTACCCTTGAAAAGAGTCATCTTAAAATGCATATGAAAATTGTGGCCTCGTTCCTGTGCAATGGTGCATATTAATCCAACCACTAGCATTTGAAGAGAAGTGAAATCTCTTAAGTTTCAAAGGAAATGCCAAGGAAGAAATCTTTGTGAAAACTCACTGTTACTTCATTTTGGTATCAGATATGGCTGGAACTTGCTAAAAATGTCTTAATTCTTTCTTGAGGAAAGAATTTTCAAGAAAACATTAAAGGAAATGTTTTCACCAAGATTAGCTCCTCAGACAGAGTTATAGGTCCTTTTGTTGTACAATTTTCCCACTTCTAATGTAAACTAAACGCAGGCTTTTAATAATGGGGAGGAAATAACCCACACTTGATAGTCACATCACAGTAGAAAAGGCTCTTAGGCAACCAGAACAGACCACCAAAGTGGAAGGTTGATGATAAAGCTACTAGGAAGTTTTACTGGGCTGTTTCCATCAATTTTTACTGAAGATATTGTTCTTCTGACTACAGTCCTGGTGGTGCAGAAACCTGCTGAAACACTTCAAAACAAATGCCCAGAGCTGGTCTTAATGATTTCTTAAGCATCCTTCAAGCCGTTGGTCTAGAAAAGTCCATGATTGATTCTTAGAAAGATTTAAGGAAAGCTTTGCCTTAGAAAGCCTTCTAGCAAGAAAGTCACTAATATTTGACTTTAAGTAGAGTGAAGGATTTCGCTGTGTGTTCCCACGGTGATAAGTATCAGAGTAATGTTGCCTCTTGAACTTGTTTGCAAATTACCTGCACATGGATCTCATGTGACCTAAATCTCACAAGTTAAATTCACATAGTTACTAGTTTTGTCCCAACCTCCATATCTAAGTCCTCCTGCCCCCTTTTGGGATGTCCTGCCGCCCTTTCCCACTACCCACTTCTGGGAAGCCCCTAAAGGATTCCCACACATCTGTGTTCACAAACAGATGGTGCTCAGAGGGCCTCACTCTTGCCACTGCTGATCATGTCTATAATGAAAATACCAAAGATCATGCCCAGATTCCATTCTCCTGTGTTCAGAGAGCCAGAATGCTCAAGGTCGGAGTGGTCCTGGGCTACAAGCAGGGATGGAGATGTGGCCCTCTCCCAGTCTCAATGCTGCCACTTGCCATCTGGTCTTAAAGGTCCACTGGAGAGCCTGGAGTCACAAGGCCCAGTCTCCAAGCGTGGCACAGGAGGTGCTGCACCATCCCCTCCACTTTTCCACCTCTTCCATCCCTGCTTTCCTCTCTACTCCTTCAACCACAGCAAAAGTTCCCTGAATATCCACGTGTGCAAAAAGATCTTTAGGACTGAAAGGAAAGTAGGTTTTCTCCAAGCAGCAAAAGCATCTGAGCCTCATCTCTAGTCTTGACAAAAAGGCAGTATGAAAATAAGTACAGTCGGCCCTCTGTATTCCTGAGTTCCACATCCATGGATTCAACCAACCATGGATCAAAAATATTCAGAAAAAAATTCCACAAAGTTCCAAAAAGCAAAACTCAAATTTGCTGCGTGCTGAGTACTGTGTTGAATCCATGTGAATGAAGTGATATGTAGGCATTGTATTAGATATTATAGGTAATTTAGAGATGATTTAAAATATATGGGAGGATGTGCAATAGGTATAGTGCAAATACTACCCCATTTTATATAAGGGACTTGAGCATCCACAGATTTGGGGATCCAAGAGGGAAGGAGGGTTCTGGAATCAATTCCCCAGGGGTATTGAGGAATGGCTGCATATGTTTCTATTTCAAAAGAATTGCTAAACACCTGGTATATAACAGTTATTATGCTAGGTGCTAAGGGTACTGAAATGAATATATTAAGGCTCTGCTCTCAAGATGCTCACAGTCTAGTAGGGAAATAGATATGTAAAAATGTAATTATGACATAGCATTTAATAAGAGAGGCATGGTACAGGCTAATGGGTAACTCTAAGGAAGAAATCACGAGCTGTTTCAGCAGGGGTACGTTAGGGAAGGCTTCTCAGAGAAGGTGAGTTCTGACCCTTCTCTGTATTGAGAAGGACTAGGAGTTTCTCAAGTGCTTCTGAGCAAAGGATAAGTACTACAAGAGCAGAGAGATATGAAGCAATAGCTATGTTCTTGGGACTAGAACTGTGGCCTTGATCTTGCAGAAGATTAATTGTAAGGCAAGGAACAGGATATAATTATGAAGACATTATTAGAGGCCAAATCATGAAGAACTTGGCCCACCATGCTCAGGAATATGTGGGCTTTATCCTGTGGACTTTGGAAGTCACTGATGTCTTTACCCAGAATAATGAGCTGATCAGATTTGCATTTCAAAAACATTTCTCTGTAGTATGGATAAAAGACTGGAGAGTGAAGACTCTGAATTGTCCAGACGGAGGTCATAAGATTGTCTTAACCTAAGGTGGGATTAATCAGAACCTTTAAAAACTCTGTACTTCTGCGCAGAAGCATGATGCTGGTACTTTAAGATAGGAGTCTGCCAGCCTCCTCATTCACTGGCAAATTAATACACTTCTCTCTTCTTCTCCTGAAAAAAGAAAAAGACTCTAAGGACAGGACAGTCAGGAGACTGCCACAGTTGTCTAGACAAGAGAGTAGTTGATTGCTATCTTGCCTTCATTTGAAAAGGATTCACAGAGAACAGGGATGAACTGAGACTGTGGTAGTAGAGAAGAGGAGGAGAGGCCAGAACAGCAAGGGAATCAAAAAGACTTGGTGACCACCTGGAGGTGAGGAGCAGTGAGGAAGGAAGCTCTGTCTTGGAGAAATGGATGACTAAGACTGAAAATACAGCATGGATTATTCTGGACATTTTAAGAGTGAACGCCCAGAGGGCAGTTATAGAATTGGGTCTGCAGTTCAGAGGATAGCTCAGAGCTGGAAATGTATTTGGAAGTCATTAATATTTAGGAGGTAGGTAAACCAATGGAAGTAGATATTACTGTAACAAATTCTGAAATAGCATCCCAATATTCCAATTATTAGTTTGTCCAGGACTACCCCTATTTATGTTTGTGTTCCAAAGTAATTACTAAAAGTTCTCCCTTTCACTCACAAAAAGTGTCCCAGATTAAACAATAAAATATATGATCACCCTATATATTGATTATCATCCTCACTTAATCTCATTGATTTTTTAGAATTAATATTCTAGGTATACTACCCTTTATGTACTATACTATAAAAAATTCTTGCTGCTTTTTATATAAAATATATACAAGGAGAATTTACTGGAGAGGTGAGTAAATGATTAATCCATTTGTAATGTAAACCACCAACTGGTTTAGAACTGTAAGGTAATTTTTTAATTTCAGCTTTTCTTAAAGCAAGACACACTTGTTTTACCGTGCACTCGTATCATTTTCCTTCCACAAACAAATTTACAGAAAAAAATAAAACATTCAAATAAGGCATAATTATATATTCCATTCGGTAATTTTATAATTTAAAGTAATGGCTGTTCCCTTTTGCCACTGCTTGAGTCCTATATATAGTATATCAATACCTATCTCTGTCTATCCTCTAGCATCTAGCTTTCTAGCTATCATCCATCTATATGTCAGCGCCCTCTGGTGTTTTTCAGAAAGAAGAGATTTTCTTATAGGTATGACATTCTCCAGCTGTCTTTAATCACTTCAATTCAAAGTTTCCATCTAAAAAATAAGTTTAATGACACAGAAATAACAATAGAGATTTTCCTTGAAGGATGAAGCCAAAGTCAAAAATATGAGTGTTATTCTTTGCAAATATAACTCAATGCAAACTGGATCAAAGATCAACTTGTTAAAAAATTTTAAATGTTTTACATGTTTATGTCTATATTTTTTGAAAGCAAGGAGGAATGACATCAAGAATAAGATTTATTTTATTTTCTGAATCATATAATTTTATATGACCATAATATTGTTTCCCTGGGAAGCATTGGAACAAGCCAAGAGGAGGACTGGAGTTGGAGGAAGGAACACAATGACTCCAAAGGCAATGTCCACTCAGAGCCCACAGTTTGTGAAGGGACTGATGGCTACATTGCCGCTGCACAGGGAGCTTCATGAATCTAGTGGCACTTCTTTGTATGGAGGGGATGAGTGACTTGCCTGATAAAAAGCCTCGAGGCTTGTGTTTGCTATGATACATTTTTACATTCTCTTCCTTGACCAGCTTAGAAGGCCACTTGCTCAGGTTATACTTGAGAAGTGTAAAAGTATTCCAGGTAAAATCATGGCATAATCCTCGGGGTACAGTACTGGATGAAAGGAGAGATGTTTGAAACAGCCAAGTCCCTACGCTGGGGAGACTCCGTATGATGGTTCTATCAGTGCTCTGTGGGACTGGTCAGCCTGCAGCTGATTCAGATACTGCAGCACTTTGTTATAGAGCAGAGCCAAAGAAGCACCAGACAAGGCAAGTGGACATTTACCAAATGCCAGACTGAAGAACTCCTCCTCCTCTTACATACAACCCATGAATCAGAGTTTCTAATCCCAAAGACAGTACATTCCCCATGCTGTGCATACAGGGCAGTTTCCTGGCCTTGAACCATTTCTGTGCTCTCAGATAAGCTTCTGTCCTTGGTCACACACATAGAAACACACACATGGATGTACGTCCCAACACACCCTTTCTTCAGAAGCCACATCTGAGTTGGGCTTGAATTTCGACAACTACTATTTGAGAGTGCTGAAAGCAGAAGCTCCCAAGTTGAGAGAATGGAGTCAGTTTCTTGGAGAAGAGCTCCACTCACTGCTGAGCCAAATCTACTCGAGCAGTTATTTGTACACAAGTGCTATCAGTGTTGATGGGACTTTGGAATGAAGCACTGAAAACAGCATTTAGCCCAGTGAGCATAATCCTTTAAATCTCTGTGGCAATTCAGCAGTGGTTGGACCACCCAGGAGCCACTGGGAGCATGGTGCATTTCAAGGTCTGCCTATTTTCTCCACAGTTTTCTCTTTGAATCGTTAAGCTCTTTTGTCAGCACAGTGTCAAAATGATCAGCAGACATGGACAAGTCCCTAGTTCGGCATCTCAAGATACAGTAAAAATTCAAAGGATAAACTACGTATGAAAGGCAGTTGGTTAGGATTGAACAGTGACTGGTGACACAAGATAGCACCTTATTTTATAGCATCTTATTTTATAGCATTCTGTGATTCTAAAACTGGACATCATATCAGCATTCGTGCATGATTTCTGGGACCATTTTATATGTTATAGAACCTTCACATGCCAGGAACATTTATGTTTATGGAATAGGTTATGCCCACCCACTCCCACATGCACATATACAACGTTCCTTTCTCACAAACTTAATCTAGTGTTTGTATGGATTATTTGTAGGAAAGTCAAGCCTCAAGAAAGGGGCACCAGGTTCAGAAGGAAAGCATGGACTCCATTAACCACGCAACTCAGCTTGTGGAGAAAGCCCATGAGATGAGGGATAAAATCCAAGGTAACTGTATTCTCTTCTGGTTCTGCTTAATGGCAAGGAAACACTTGTGTTATTAGCAATAGTGAAAACAATGGCCACTGTTAGTATTTACTATATGCTAAATATGTTAGTATTTATAATGCCAGGAACTTGCTGTTAGAGTCTATAGGTTTAAACTTATATAAAGTCTTCATTTCATGTTTGTTTATCTGGGGTTTCTGAGCACTCATCCCTACTATCTCCTGATGTTCCAGAATCAATGTATAAAATCATTCCGTTTCTAAGCATTTCACAGAAGTGGAATGACAGAATACCTTTGCAGCAGAGGCGATTATATGCTATGGTGTTTCTAAAGTGCCAGAGTTGAGTAAGAGTCACAGATTTTTCTCAGTTATTTGCAGAGAAAACATTGCCTTTAGCATAGCAACAGACTGTCAGCTAATCCAAATCCTCACAAGCTGTTTCTATGATGCTCTTTCCCAAAGGCCAGGCAGCCAACATTCTGGGGTCCCCAGATCAGAAGAAAAGTGGGGAGGATGCTATGGGAGATGTCTGTGCCCTAAAGCATTGTGACAGATTGTACCTCCCTATGTGGAGGCTTACTTATTTGTGCCCTAACTTCAGATAAGTTCAGGTTGCATTTTGAAGACTATCTTAATACTGCACTAAAAGCTGGCCTGCAATTTGCCAACAGAAATCAGGAGACTTCATTTGTTCTAAGATAAAGAGAATTTACATGGGTTAGAGTCTGCTAAGGTCCAGTATCCTCGTTTCTGGAGTTTTTATTATACTATATGTTAAGCCCTGGATGACAACACCAGGTGCATCTCAGGGCACAGTGGCAGTAAAGGGACCCACCATGGGAGAGTCATAGCTTTATATTGAGGCATCAGGGCATATCTGAGGAAAAGGGGTATATAAAGCCAAGATTAATTATTTGCCACATTTCCTTTGGTGCCTAAATACACAATAAAAATAAATGGCATGCATTGTAAACATTCCTCATTCTCATCCTCACATCCCCTCCCATATCTCATGCTTTTGCATTTACTGATAAAATTTTCTTTTCCCATAGCATTTTAGAGTTACTATTGATTTGTTCAAAAAGTAAGATTGAACCTGAAAGATTAGATGACCTCATTCCATTAAGAAATAAATGCCCCTTGAGGCAGCAACTAATGCCAGGACCCTAGGAAGCCATTCAGAGAAGATAATTCACCTTTGCTGTTGTAACCCAAATTCTGATTCCAAGATGTTTCATTTGGAATAGATATGAATCCTCTTATTTGACCATTTAAGCACGAGAAAGGATGAAAAAATACAAAAGAAATATAAATGGCAACAATAACTTCCATCAGTTTTTACCTTTTTAAAATAATGTATGAACAGTTTCCAAAGACCAAAGACAAAAATGTTATTGTCTATTGTCTTTATTTGCATTTTCTAGTCTATATCACATGTTGCTTAAAATAATATAGGCCAAAATTATAAATATAATATTTGCATCAAAATTTCAAAGAATTCAGCATTGCAAGCACTAAAGTCAAGGAAAAAAAAATCTTTATTTTGTTTATTTCAGGAGTTAATATTTCAGACTCTGCTTGAAAAATGAATGTTTAATTTCTTGTTTTTTTAAACATATCTTAATATTCCTATAACTCTTTCAGTAATATTTATAGCATTAAAAACTTCTTCCCCCATTTATCTCCCTTCCTTCAAAATTCCGTAGTGCTGTACAACACCAGTTATGTGTTATTTCTTATGCCCAACCATCTCTAAAATAACTGCTGGTGACCTTCAAGCTATTATTCCATATAAAATACAACCCTTTATCCTGGTATGATTTATGGGATACTGGTGTTTGTTTACCCGTCTTGTCTAGGCAACCACATAGATCATAGTAAACCACAGACACACAATTTCATTTATGCCAGTAAGATAAAATGCTTCCTCCCAGAGCTGCCATAGGACAAGGTGACAATTACACACTTTTCTTCTGATCATATGTAGTAGGCATGAGGGAGTCAGAGAATCATCCCAGCTCTGCTAGCATTTAGACTGGTCACCTAATCCCTTTGAGCTTCAGTGGTCCCTCCAGTGTAAAATTCTCCACCCATAAGTAGGGTGGCCCATCTCGACAAGTAGTCATACTGTAGAAGTCAAACAGCATCTGCCAGGAAACAAATATTAGTGAGCAAGAGCTCTCATCATACTATAACAAACCCCTATTTTATATCTAGTCGGTAAAACAATCTGGAAGACTCATTTGGACAACTAACAATTTGCTCTCATTTTGGCTTAGAGCTTTGGTCAAATCTTTATCTAAAATATAATTAATATTTTCCAACACATTCTACATATGACAGGAGATATCTCTGACTATTTTCTCCAAGTTAAGTATTCTATAAAAGCGTTGATCAAAGACCTTAGATTTGTGTGCCTTAAATATTAAGGCACAATACTTAATGTTACATATTAACATTCTCGAATCACTGTGGAAACCAGATGAAGATGAAAGCAGTGCAGGCTTTGTATTAGCTGATTCCCATTCTGAAGACACCGCATGGGAAGCAGAGAAGAGTGGTTGCCTCGGGTTTTTCTCCTCCTTGGAATATGTGATGAACCAGCGCTTACAGCATGAACACCGGCACAGCAGGCCATCCGAATGAGCCTCCCTTTCCATTTCAGGGTCAGCGCCGGCCTTTGCCCACCAGCCCTCACTCCCCTGTGTTTTCAGTGCCAGGTCATCTCTCCCTGCTGTCTTGTTTTACCATGTTCTTCCTTTCAGACATCAACAACAAGATGCTCTATTATGGAGAGGAGCTGGAACTTAGCCCCGAGGAAATCTCTGAGAAACTGGTGTTGGCCCAGAAGATGCTAGAGGAGATTAGACACCGGCAGCCGTTCCTCAACCAGCGGGAGCTTGTGGACGAGGAGGCAGACGAGGCCCATGAACGTAGGTGTATTCACCTGGTACCTGATCCAACACACGTCTGCTCTCTTTGTAGGTCCAGAAGAGGACACCAAGCTGCAGGGCAACATTTAGTCAAAGCAACCAGTTCCCAATATTCAGAGCTGTGTACGATTTAGACATGGCCTCGGGGAATCATTCAGGACAATTGACTTTATGATTCTTAGATTCAGGCCCAGCTTTGAGTCCATGAGAAACAGCTGAGATCTCATAAGGAATCTACAGCACTTGGTGAAAACATGTAAGACAGGAGAAGAAATGCTAAGGGGAACCAATTCACAGAACTACATTAAGAGAAATTTTATTGAGAAGGCAGAAATTCTACCAGCCCAGCAACATTCATGAATGACTTTTAATAGCTTTTAACTATCCATGGAAATTTAACATTTCCTTTAATGAGGAATGTAAGCACCAAACCACAGTAGTGTATTGAATCTATGTCTTAGTCACTGTATCAGTTACCAGTTACTAAATAACAATCCACCCCAAACGTACTCGTTTCAAACAATGACCATTTATTTGCTCACAATATCATGAGTTGGCAATTTGGGCTGGACTCAACCTGGATGCTCATCTCTGCTCCATGTGCTATGGCTGAGCTTACTCCCATGTCTGGGCTGGCCAGGGAGGCTGGGCCTCTCCCTCCATGCCGGGTCGCACCTCAAGGAGGTGAGCCCAGGCTTGTTCACATGGCGGCAGCCTTCTGAGAGGGCAGAGATGGAAAGCACAAGGTCCCTTGAGACCTAGGCTTGGAACTCACCAATGTCACATCCATTCTCTTGGTCACAGTCAGCCCAGATTCAAAGGCATGGGGAGATAGACTTCACTCTTGATGGGAAGAGCTGCAAGGAATTTGCATTCATTTTAATTTATACAATCAACAAAAGAAATCACGGATTCACACATCATAGTTTAGCTGTTGATGATATCTCCCAACACGGTTTAAATTAATTCATCAATAACTTAAAATTATGGTGATTATTAGATCCACCTCTGGATCTTGCTACTTATTGCTTTAATAAAGAAGCATATATATTATACTACCAATTCAGTTGTTTAATTTAAAAACATTTCTTTATTGATACATAATATTTTACAAATTTATGGGGCATATGTGGTATTTTGTTACATACATAGAATATGCAATGATCGAGTCAGGGCATTTGAGGTGTGCATCATTTGAGTATTTATCATTTCTATGTGTTGGGAACAGTTCAAGTCCTCTTTTCTCACTACTTTGAAATAGATAATACCTGTTGTTGCCAGTTTGGTTTTTTAAACATATTGGTCTCCTTTTGAGTTCCATATATTATATTGTATGCATTTTAAAACATACTGTAAGAAAGGTCTGAAAGCTTCACTAGACTGCAAAGGGACCGATGCACTAGGTTCTTTTCCTGCTGTTGTCACTATCCACTTTTGCTAACAATTATTGTGGACAGCATGTAGGAAGAACATTACTGACATAAAGGTTTATTATAGCAGCAAATGTATAAAGTCCTAGAAACAATAACACCCAAAGAAAACCCTCAGGCCCCAGTTCTGGGTCTAGGTGAGGGCGACACTCAGGGAAGCTGGGGCTCCGACGTCACTGCCAGGTGCTCCCAAGGTCCTCGCCTACTGTGGGCTTTAACAAGACTGCCCTGGGGAAACGGGACCAGGTACGTCTCCCACTTAGCATCCTGCCACCTGGTGAATGCATTTTTAACTCTTTTCGTTATTCAGCCTTGAACTTGTGTCTTCTGCTCACGCTGAAGAAAGAAAATACAAAACCTCAATATTCCCTGACAGACTAATATTCCCTGAAGAAAAGCAGAATTAAGGCACATAGTCAACACATGTGCCTTAGAGCAGAGAATAATGGACGTATACAAAGTTTAAGCATCTCATATCATTGTCATTTTAATTTTTATTCCACCCGAATCATGGTTTTGGTCTCCCTTAAAAAAGCTAACTGAAAAATGGTTGCCTGGAGAAAATAACGAAAATAAGTGGTAATGAACATCTTTCTGCCTTACTAGTAACAAGATCATTTTGATTACTTTTTAATAGTAAATACTGTAGTAGATCTAGGTCCCCTTTACATGGTAAAATTATTAATAACCTAGGTTATGATACGCAGAGTATAATGACATGGTCTGCACATAAAACATAATCTCTGCAGGAAAACTAATCAAACCTTTCTTCTGTTATTCAAGGGCTGCCAATGCCTACAAAATAGCTTTTTTTACTTCGAATGTCAAATGTGGGGCTATTTTTGTGAACAACAGTTTCAGTCTCAGTTGGGAAAGAAGGCATGGCCTGACGATTTTGCAAGTTTGCTGAATGCGGGAGGAATGGGGAGAGACGCGGGAAGCACACATTGAGCTCTGTCTCCATTTCTTCCCAGTGCTGAGCCAGGCTGAGAGCTGGCAGCGGCTGTACAATGACACTCGCTCTCTGTTTCCTGTCGTCCTGGAGCAGCTGGACGACTACAACGCTAAGTTGTCAGACCTCCAGGAATCTCTTGACCAGGCCCTTGATCGTGTCAGGGATGCTGAAGACATGAACAGGGCCACGGCAGCCAGGCAGCGGGACTACGAGGTACCGAGGGCACTAACCATAAACGCATTTCAGGCACAAAGTGAATTTCCACCAAGAAGGGGCAGTTGGTGTCAATGTTTTAAAATATTGGTGTATTTAAATATTCATATCTTTAAAATATTGGTGTATTTTTTGCTGCTCTAAACTACTAATATAAGTGCATATCCCTAAAATGAACTTGAAAGTATAATTGTTTAGCTCTTGGTTTGCTAAGAATGCAGTTGTTCTCATGCTTGTGTCTGTGTGGGTGGATAGGTTGCTCTTGCAGGTGGGTGAACAATGTGTACTGAGAGCACTAAAACACCAAAGGAACCCAGAACCATGTGTTCTGGGTATGTGTAATTTTTGGAATGACATATTACACATGGTATGTTTGGAAAGCACTATAAGCAAATCTCCCAGCCTGGCTGGTCAGCAGCTGCTGAGATAGGGAGACTAAGCCAAGGCTATGCAAATACAAAGAGGCAAGGAAAATTCCCAGACACGGCCATGGCTTGCAAAGGCAGTCATCCTGTGGGGCCAGAATCTGTGCATGCCCACACCCAGAGGGCTGAGAACCAGTAGTGATCACGTGTCTGCTCCAAGCAATGCATGTACTCCCAACAACCTCCATGGAAAGGGGTCATCTTCTGACAGAATGACACGTGCATGTTTCAACATATTTACAAACATTAAGGTGAAAAAAATTTGAACAAATAGAAAGCAACTATGAGTAAAGTCAGGGATCCAAAAAGTCAGGGAATACTGTCTTCTTCATCTTTTAATTCTCAAACATTTAGTACAATGCCGGGCACAAAATAACAGCTCAGTAAATGTGTTGATTTGATGAAAACCTTAAGGACTTTCCAATTTGAGGATCCTGTAGTTTTCTCAGATTGTGCCCAAGTTTATTGACGATCTATTTTCAATGCTGAGTAACAAGTGATTCTTCTTATCCTGAGAGATTGAAGCCCATAACCCTAGCCTGGGGAATACCACTGTTCTATTCCCAAGGGAGGACTTAGAGCCTTTAAGTAAGAGAGAAACAGCACCGCAATCAGATGCAGACCCAGAAGCATGTTCAGTACTGAGAGCCCTGAAATGAGAAGTGGACCTGCCATGCCAAACCAATCCTGGTAGGACAAAGGCATGCAGGAGACCCCAGCCAGACCACAGCTGTCTCCTTAGCCACAGAAAGTAAGGTTTATTACTGAGAAAAAAGCGAGATCTATTGCTGCTAGTAATGGTAAACTGTATGTGGTTCTCATTTTATATTCTAAGTTGTTAATATCAGCCAAGTGCTTTGTCTTCTCCATACATCTGTGCTAGAGAACACATGCAACACTTCATATTGTGTGTTAACATGGTCAGTTCTCTATTAATTTATTTTTAGGAATGGATCTTGTTGTCAAAGGTCCTTTGTAAAGTCTGTGATGAGGAAGGGTAACACACAATCAGTGAACTGAGAATCAAAGTATCTGCATAGGCACAAACCAGCTGATTTGCTAGTGGCTCGTCAATGTCAGTATGTCTGTCAGGACACATTGGACTTTGTAAATGTAACAAGCAAGTGGAAAGTGTTGCCTGTATGAACAGACTTCAGTTCTAAAAGTGAATGATTGCCAAAATAGTTTTTCATTAAATGCTTCTTATGCACAATTTTTTAAAAACCTCATGCATGTGGATACCAGGAATTTGGCATTTTAGTGATTCAGACAGATGGTAGGCCTCGTTTTAGCTTTGCTAAACAAACTCTTCTACTTAAGTACAAATGGACAGCATGAGCAATATTTCAGGAAGAAGAACAGCATAGCATGGAGGCATTTTAAAGCCCTGCTCAGTCTCGGTTCTCCTTCCTCTTCCTGCCCTTCAGCACTGGCATTAGCCACAGTTGCACCCCTTTGCCCTCATCTCCTCCCTCAGTGACTTCACCAATCTCATTGCTTCGGTCTTTGAGAGGGATTTGCATGTCTGCATCCTTATTCATAACCAAGCCCACAGCACCACTTTCATACTGGTGTCTGTCTGCAGGAATAGCCATGTAGCTGTGCCCTGCTATTACCTGCTAAAAATCAACTCTTCTCCCTCCAATTTCCCTTCCTACTTTTCCCATTCCTGTCCAGGGGTCTCTTCTCCCAAGTCCCAGGCTCTAAGTCAGCCCCTCCTCCCCAGTAGTCTGTAAGCAGTGATTACTCCAGCCCTTTGTACCTCACTTAGGGACATTTGGTCTGCCTCCTGCCTAGGCTCCTGGCCTCCCTCTTCTTCAGATTACTGCTAAATGGATTCCAAGGTGTCTGTCTAATTGTACAGAAACTATATAATCAACCTGCATCAATAGGCTTCAGTGGCTTCCTACTTAAGGAAGGTAAATTGCCCACCCATGGTGTGAGCTCACACACTGTTCCAGTGATATTTCTTGACTTCCCTGCAAAACCTACTTCCCAGCCACTGGAGACCAAGCACTTCCTCTTTCCTTTGCTCTTAGTGTGTCCTTTGCTCATCTCTCTCACCTATGCTTAATTCTGCCTAGCCTTTAAGCTAGGTTAAATGTTTCCCTCCTTAGAATGCCTCACCTACTTATTTGAATCCAGTGCTTCTTACATTGCTGCAGTCTTAGATCCTTTTGAGGATTCAGTGAAAACTGGAGAATGAACACACACACACACACACACACACACACCTGCCATGAGAAAAATGTGCACTTATTCATGTGTACAAGGTTCACAAACCCCAGGTTAAGAACCCTGAGCACCAGAAAGAGTCCCACCCTCTACACTGGTGCAGCCATCAGTTGTACCCCTTGAATGATCACCAGTCTTCATCACACTTAGCATATATTCTTCTACATTCCAGTCTAGGAGGCATTTTTTAATTGCTGAATGCATAGTTGTGTATCGTGTGTGTGTGTGTGTGTGTGTGTGTGTGTTTATGGTATGCATCTAGTCTATCCCCACTAGACTGTAAGCATCAAAAGGGCAGCAATCCTGCCTTGCACAAATTATATCTTTATAGCACCAAACACAATATCTTGCATTTGTTACATTTGTTCATGAACAGACAAATGCATAGAGCACTCTTAAGTAATACAGAAATGATTTGTGTATACTGGTTATTCTTAATTACAAACACTCTTACTTATTTCACATTAACTTAGACCTTTAAATTACTAAACACTACTATTATTCTTTTGCATACTTTTGTATATTTAAATATCATGAAACTTTAATTCCTTCCAACAAAATTTAAAACCCAACCTTTTATTTATTTAGTAGTCTTTCCTACAACAAATTGATTTGATGGGTCTGACTTTATTAGAACTTTGTGTTTTAGAAAGCAAAATTAAGTGTTTTAAGTTTGAATTTCACTATTAGACCTACAGCATGGGCTAGAAAAGAATAACACCAAAATTTCAGTCTTTATACAAAGCCAAAAAAATACCCACGTAGGTTAATCACTTTGATGTGTGCAAACAGTAGCCACACAACTAATAATTACATTATTTATTTTATCATCTTACTCCTAACTCCAAAAAGTAACAGAATGATAAAAAATGTTTATCACATGAGCATAAGATTCTGTATTTTTTAAGTAGGCAAAATGCTCTTCGAAAAGCACCATTTGAGGGTTCTCATGATCCAACTCTGCCTTCCTAGGACCGTTCCTATCCTTTTTTTAAAAAAATCAGGAAATTGTTTTAGTTTTTGCATATATTATAGATACTGAAACATGCCAAATAGTACTAATTATGTCATTTTCATAATTATTAGTTTCAAAATTTTCTTTTATTCAAGTTGACCATATTTCTGTGAGAACATCATTTCTTTGTTTCAAAGCTAATTTAATTCATCTCTAATGCTGTATATAAATGGGAGAAACCCATTAACCTGAAGCGTATCATTTTCCATTGACTTATCCCACAGTGCTGTATGGACACAGCTTTGAAGTTTGGCTCTGACTTGAAGGTGTCAGCATTGTTCTCTTGCAGCAACCCAGATGCGAGAGCTCACAGAAGGGGTCATAGCTCAGACCCTGTAAAACGAAAACATCTCTGTGAGAGCTAAATAGTACCAACTTTTTTTTAACCTCCCTTCTTTTACATACTTTAATACACATATTTTACAGTATTGCTTTTAGGCAGAGCTTTATAAATACCTTTCCTTATAGAAATAAGAATCATTGGTCCTAGTTACAGTGCATTAGGCTTGATGGATATTGAGAGGAAATTGATTTTTTTGATGTTCTTGCATTAAAGGGATGTTCAAATGTGATTCTTTTCTGTCTGTAGACCTACATCTACCCTGGTAGCAATGTATTTGGAGAAGATGTGTTTCGTTCTTCCTTTCTGCTAAACTGAGAAAGAATGCAGGGAGTAAGAAAGGCCATTAAGAACTTAGAAAGTTTTAAAAATATTCCCTTCCATATCTAGGTTTCTATAATTATTTCTATGATATCCTAAATTACGCAATAAAATATATTTCAACTCTAACTTAAATTACTATTTCTAAAGGAATTTTAACTCATTTTTTACTCAAATTGTGAAATGGCTTTTCCTTTTCCCTCGTAAAATTTCATCCTGTTACTTTCAAACTCTGAACTCATTTGAAGCCCCATAATATTTCTTCAGAATCACAACATCCCTGCCTCAAGAACCCAAAAGTGAAGGTAGAAATTAAAGAATTCACCAAAAAAATGTATTAATCCGTGGACAGTTTCCTTCCTCAAAAAGTTTGAGCATCTAACATCAAGAGCTCAGAGTGGTATGAAGCAAGATCATGATTTTATGCTTTGATAATAAGGCCATTTTTAATTTTCAAAAGGACATTAATATTATTCTGTGTATATTCTATTCTTGTCCAAATGGGCTATTTGTTCCAGGCCCAAAGTTGGTGCATGAAAATGTTTTTATTTAATTCATTTTCCAATTACTGCAAATATAGAACTTATGTTCAATCCTGTCTCCACAGTCCCCTTTACATAATGGAAAAAAGAGTCAAACGACCTCTCTGAAGTGCTCTCTTTGAGATGCTGATGTTATAAGTAGCAGTCCTAAGTGCTTTGATTCTCCCCAGGTGCTTATTTTAATATTATCTCCATATTATAAATGAAAAGCCGAGCACCAGACCGGTAGCATTACACCAAGGCACACAGCAAGGATGGAGCTGGGATATGAACCCAAATTTGTCTGAGTCCAAAGACAGCGAGTTGACAGTTCCTACTCCCCCTGATGCTGTCCCTAAAAACACATTCTCTTTCTCTCGCTCTTGCTCTTCCTTCCTGCAGAAACAGCATGAGAGAGTGCGGGAACAAATGGAAGTGGTGAACACTTCTCTGAGTGCATCTGTGGACTCTCTGGCAATGCCTCGTCTGACGATTTCGGAACTTGACGATATAATAAAGGTAAGGACCCTCGTGACTTGTTCAGGTTCGTATTTCTAGCAGCTTTGAACAGTCTCACAGAAGAACAAATTCAATTCAAATCTATCAAGTGATGATCAGGTGTTATAAAAATGCAATCAAGTGACTGAGTTTTTTAATTTCTTGCACGGTACCGTGGCCACTAGCCACATATGACTATTTAAACTTAAATTACTTAAAATTAAATAAATTTAAAAATGAATTTTGAGTCACTTTAGCCACATTTCAAGTCCTCAGTGGCTACATACGGCTAGCAGCTACTATATTCAGCAACACAGATATCATCACAGAAGATTCTATAGAAAATGCTGATCTAGATCCATCTTATTCTCTCTATACTCATAAAGTTGTGTGTTTAATAAATCTGGCATTCAAAATCAATAAAACCCACATCTTTTTAAAAGGAGAAGTTTCTCAATAAGATGCAGTGAAGCAAACCATCATGAAATTACTCTTAGCTCATTTTTATTACTTGTCAAAGGATATTACTTTAAGGTCATCTGATCGCCGTCTCATTCTATGACTATTTAGGCACCAAGCTCCCTGTCTTCCTTTCCATCTCAACCCCCATCACCGTCCTTGGTGACATCAAAATCTATATGGATAAGCCCCCCAACTCTCTGACCTCCAGCCCCTTGAACTTCTCCTCTCCAGCCAGCCTTTCCTCCAGTCGACCTCTGTCATCCCTCCCGTGGCCATACCCAGAGCTTGTCATCAATAGCACTACCTCCTTCCAAATCCCGGTTCAAGCACCTCCCTCCCTGTGCACTATCTCCTATCTCACTTACTCTAGAATGCCCACTCCAACTATTCTCTGGCCACATGAAACCTCCTCTGCCTCATTTACCCCAGCCCTCTCCTGTCCTCTTTTCTCTCCTTGAGCAGCTAAAACTATCCATATAATCATTCTTTGAAAGCACCCCTCACTTTCATAGGTACCTGTTCCCCTGTTGTACTCACCTGAGAATGCTAACTCTGTAGCCCTAGTAACCCCGGTATCCCCAGCATCATGGCTGTACCAAAGCACCTGAATGCGACTGCTGGGAACCCACTTACCCTTCTATCAGTTCTGGCTGGTGACTTGCTTCATGCTTCACTGAAAAATTAGAAACAAACAGAAGAGAGCTCCCCTCGTCCTTCCTCATCCTCAAATCTGCCAACCCACCTGCCTCTGCATCCACACCTCTACCTCCCCTCCTGTTACAAGTGGCCCTTTTCCTGCCCGATCCCTCTACCTGGGCTCGGAATCTCTTCCTTCCTCACCTCGAAAACAGAGCTGCAGGATTTCACCACTGAAATTGTGCCTTCTTTCTTTTGCAGTAACCAATTTTTACTCTACTGAATCATTGTTGACATAAAAACAAGCTCTAGTATCACCTATCTTTCAATAATCAAACATGAAAAAAACTCTTTTTAAAAAAATTTTTTTAAAAACTTAAATCCTCTCTAACTTCTGCCCGGTGACTCTGCTCAGCTTCACACAGAATATCTCCAGGCATTATAGTTGCTGTTTCCACCCCCAGCCCCAACTCTCCGCTGCCCTCAGCCCATTCTGAATAGTATTCCATCCCCCTCCCCTGAGACTGTCCCTGTCCAGGTCACTAGCGACCCTCGTGCAGCCAAAACCACACTGAGAGAGAACCCTGTCTCTCCGGGGCTTTCTCAGCCCCACGCAGCTCCGCTAGCGCTAGCCGTTTTCCTTCTTTAGCCCTCGGGGCACTCTCGTCCTGGCTTCTGTCACCTGCTTCTCTCCCTCTCTCACTCCTCCCCAGCCTCCTTCGCTAACTTCCCCTCTGCACATCCTCTCCATGGTAAGTGTTTTAGATTCTGCATACCAGCTACAACCACAGTCTCTTATTCTTCTTTTTCATTTGGTTTTTTATTTTTTTACAACCCTTCAAAAATATAAAAAATATTCTTAGCTCAGGGCTGTATCAAAACAAGCTTTGAGCTGTACTTGGCCCTGGGCCATGTTGATCCCTGCTCCGGTTAATGAATGGCTCTGTGCTCAGTCCTGGGCCCTCTTTTCTGCTTGTACTCTCTCCTTAGTTGATCTCATTGAATCCCCTGGCTTTAAAGAACAATTATCCACTGACGATTCCAGAGTGTATACCTCCAGCTCTGACACTTCCATGGAGTTCCAAACTCCTATATCCACAAGCTTATGTGAGGAAAAGGAAAAAAAATACACAAATGCTTATGTGATGTTTTCAAGTCAGAACTCAGTGTGATGTGTAACAAAATCACAATTTCATCTACCATGTAACAGACATATCAAACTTAACATGTTCTGAATAAAACCTGCACTTTCCCCAGTCCGCCCCACCTCAGTAAATGGCATAACCCAATTGCTAAAATCAAAACCCCAGAGTCAGTCTCAATTTCCCCTTTTTCCTCATCCCCAAAATGAATCCTGACCACTTCCCTCATCTTTACTGCCACGCATTAGTCCAGTGGCCTCATCTCCATTGTGCACTGCCCCAGGAGCCTCCTGAATGATCCTTTTGCCCCAACTCTTGTGCTTTGAGACTCCTTCTCTATGCAGTAGCAGAATAATCTTTTAAAAACATGATCGTATTACATTACTTCTACCACATAAAACCCCCAATGACAAAGTAAGAAGCAAGCTAATTTTATTGTGGCCCATGAGACCCTAAATGGCCTGGTTCAACGCCCCTCTCTCACCTCATGCCCTACTCTCTTCCTCACTCACTACCCTCCAGCCCACTAAACTCCTCTCTGTTTTGCAAACACACTATACTTTTTCCTGCCTCAGGACCTTTGCATCTGCTATCCTCAGAGCTTCACATGACTGGTGTCGTTATGACCATTCAATCCAAATGAACCCCTTACTCTCAACCACTCTCCATCCCATCCCACCTGTTGTATTTTATTCAAAGTATCTTTTACTCTCTGAAATTAGCTTATTCACTTATTTGATCACTTATTTATTATCTATATCTGCCCACTAAATTGTAAATTCCTTGAAAGTAGAGGCTGATAATAGGTATTCCATCTCCTAAATGAGTACCTAGCACATAGTAGACACATAGTGAATATTTGTTGAATGAATTAATGAGTAAAGGTGGAAGGTCTAAGGTATTTTTTCTGTGTATACAATTAAAAACAATTTTTTCCAAAGTATTATTCCCCAGATGACCAACCAAATGGCCAGAGGCTTAATACTGTCTCCATAAAAATAAACCCTATGGGCTAGGAACTGTGCCGCATTCTGGGAATACAAAAATAAGTTAAACTCAGTTCCTGCCTCCTAGTATTGGGTGATCTGATGAGTTAAATAATCATGTAAAATGATCACAATGATGTGATACACGGATAATAGAAATATATGCCAACACTTAAATTCATCCTGAAGAGGTTAAGAATGGCTACATAAAGGAAGTGATATTTGAGCTTATTTGGAAGGATGAGTAGAACTTTTCCAGGTGTATCAGGCAGAAAAGAAAAGCAAATTATTCCAGACATGGAAAATATTATGGACAAAGTCACAGGGACCATAAAAAAAATAGGAAGCATTAAAACAATGATCAGTCAGTCAAGGGTGCACCATGGAATACAGTGGCATGAGAGTGGTGAGAATGAAATTGATGACAGAGGAGGGGTCAGTTGATGAAGCCATCCTTAGGAATTGGATTTATCCCTACAAAGCAATTCGCTGATTCCGAGAATAGAGAGAATATGATCAGATTTGCTTAATAGAAAGATCTCCTTTCCTGCAGGATGATGGCAGGTGGGTTAGAATACTAAAAGACTGGGCTCAGAGAGAGAAGTGAGAGCACTCAGAGGAGAGGAAAGGGCTGGGAGTCCAACCATGAGGAACACCAACTTTTAAGGTCTCTTTCCTGGCCTTAAAGAAAGAGAAGATCCGGGAGACAGCAGAATCACAGAGGCTAGGAAATGAAAGAGTTTTAAGCAAAGACAGTGACCAACATTGTCACAAACCAGAGGTAGATCCAGTAAATAAAGATGGGAAAATGTCAAATGGATCTGGCAATTTGGGTTCAGGTGTTGGAGATCTTGGCAAGAACTATGTCCGCAAAGTGCACTGTCAAAGCAAAAGAAGAAGCTATTACAGAAGGGAATCTAGAGTCAAAGGACAGGCTTTGTTTGTTTTTTAAGAGGAGAAACTTGGGCATGTTTATATCTGAGAAGAGTCAGTAGCTAGGGAGCAAGAAGAACGTAACATGGGGCCACTGAGAAAATGGAGGAGTATGCCTGATACAGAAAAGGAACACTTTTTCCTCTTAAAATAGGAGAAAAATATATGTATAGGCATGGTTATAAATAAGTGTATAGAGTTAGTGGAGAATGGCTGGGGGATGGTAGCAAAAAGCTGGGGAAATTCCTGTGTATTGGTGTTGAAGTCTCTGAGGGGGCCACCAATAAATAGCGCCCCTTTCCAGAACCCAAGTTCTAAACAAATCGAAACATAAATAAGATAATAAATACGGAGACCAAGAATGTCGCCTTGTTTCTGATGCAGCTACAGTGAAGGTATTGTTAGAGCCGGTTCCCCTCGGCCCCAGGAACAGAGAGGCAGAGTCACCGAGGCTGCAAAAGGCAAAGGAGTTTATTGGCTAGCTCGAGCTAGGATCCAAGTCCCAGAGCGCCAACACAGTGGCCTCTCCATGAACCAGGACTCCGCCCTGGGGTAAAAGTTAAGCTTTATACTTTTCTGTATGCTGGTTTTCACACGACACGTTAGTCTGCACACGACACGTTAGTCTGCACACGACACGTTAGTCTGCACACGACACGTTAGTCTGCACACGACACACTAGTCTGCACACGACACAATAATCTGCACAAGACACACTGGTCTGCACATGACATACTAGTCTGCTCTCCATCCCCCTTTAGTTTATTTGTTCATTTAGAAGTGGCTGATCGCATTGGCTCCTGATTGGTTGACTCTAAGCTTCGGGCTTTTCGCGCTGGCGCCAGTTGTAGTTAACGTCATTTAGGGGAAGAGGAGGGTCTCCAACGGGGGAGGGGGGCTGTTGTTGCATACCTTCTAGTTTTTGGTTACAAGCAATACTGGGAACACACGCCCTGCACAAGCCGTTCATGCGCTGATCATGTCTTGCTCTTCTTATCTACTTAGTTGGTTGGAGGGCCCCTGGACTCTCCAGCCCTTTATCAGGAAGTAACTTGTGGTTACCTCCCTGGGGCCTTGTTTTCCTTTACTTTAGTGAAGGCTGCCATGGCTCCACTTATGCTAAGCACCAAGCCAGCAAGCCATATATACAGAAGCAGAACTAGGCTGTTAGCTTCTCACATCCAGGAAGCCTAGCCTATCATAGAGTTACCCTTGCTCTTATACCTGTTTTTCATTCTGATTAACTATATTTATCAAACAACTAAAAGCAAGCACAGTCACAGAAGCAAATAGCATCAGTTAGAATCAAAGGGAGCACACATTTTCCTACTATCAATTCCTGTTCTTCAGTATGGCACTAGGTCTCTTAGCCAAGTGGGTTGCTGATACCCAGTCCTAGAATTAAGCAGCTGTACCCACCCCGAGAGGCAACACTGGAGGTTCTGCCCAAAATGGCTTTCATATGGAGAAACACAGGAAAACTCACTTTCTGCTGGCAGCTTGCTCCCAGGAGGAAGAAGTGTGGAGTTGAACAAAGCCTGTGCGTACAGTTATTCTTCCCAAATTTACCAATCAAATAAATCACCATCCCCCCTCGTAGGAGCAGAGTGAGGCAAAAGGTGGAGATGGCTGGAGTTTCACTGCTTGAGCTCCCTTCATAGGGAAGAAACATCAGGAGCGTAGAAGAAACATTCCCTGCTAAGAGTTTAGTTTATGTCTTCCAAATAAAAAAGAAAAGAAAGTGATCTGTTTAGAATCAGAAGAGGGTGGGGGAAGGAAACATCATTGGCTTTGGAATGATGACAGTGTTTAGAGCCACTATTTGGGTGACTAGGAAAGCACATCTCTGTTCAGCATCGAGGGCTGAACCAAGGCTGGAAGTCCTAGGTTTGCCGGTGCATCCATCTGCATAGTTGTGTGACCCTTAGCTGAGATCATAGGTCTGTGATTAGATTGAAATCTACAGGACATCATGTTACAAGATGAGTTTCAGGAAGGAAGTAGTTAACCACGTAAAATGTGGCTGAGAGGTCAAATAAGATGAAAACTGTATGATGCCCATTGGATTTAGTAACTTAGATGTCATTAAGTGAACTTCTGTTTTGCTAGGGTGATGAGGTACAAACCGGACTGGAATAGGTCAAAATGGTGAATAGAAAATGAGAACACAGAGAAAACATACATAAACAACTTTCTCTTTTAAAAAAATATTTTGCTATGAAAAGCAGTGCAGTAACATTAGAAGTTTTTGTTCAGTTTCGTTTTGTTTTTAGATCTGAAATGGCAGAGTATGTATAAATGCTAGAAAAGCAATCAATAGAAAAGAGGGAGTTGAAGATGCAGGAGAAATAGATAAATACCTACTTATAGTATTTTAGACTTATGTGGGCCTGTTCTGAAATTTACTGAACTTCATAATAAGGAAGAATAGAGATTATCTTTTGGTGCTCCCTAGGAAAAACGTTTTAAGTTCTTCTAAATTCAATTCATTTTTAAAAATTTTTTTCTTTAGAATGCATCAGGGATTTATGCAGAAATAGATGGAGCCAAAAATGAACTACAAGGAAAATTATCTAACTTAAGTAACCTCAGCCATGATTTAGTCCAAGAAGCTGTTGATCATGCACAGAACCTTCAACAAGAAGCTGATGAATTGAGCAGGTAATATCCTGGTTTTAGAAATACAAATATTATACATAGGCTGAATAAAATATTTTCATTCAATTCCACGTGCCAGAATTACTAGGATACAATCTTAGCAGATTGGTTAGGGTTGGGTTTGTTGATTTGTTGATTTGTTTGTTGGTTGTTCCCTCTGAGAGTCAATCATTATTTGTTGCAATGGTTTTGGGGAAACAGTTTCTTGATTTTAAAAAAATATGTCATATTAGAGGCCTGTGTTCTTGGGGTGGGGGTTCTGTTTCACAATTAATAGGGTGGCCTAAGGCATTTTGATTAGGGGCATAATTGCTGCTAAAATATTACTGAATAAATCAAATCCCTTTACAAAAATCACCTATTTATTTCATAAACAGCGTTAGCTTTCCACAACCAAATGTCTTAAGGAAAGCAGATTGGGAGTTGGCACTATAACTGACTTCCGGTAAATACTCTAGTCACTCTGCAGTGCTCAGCAGGAACTATTTGATTTCAACACCTGTTAAGAGAAAATCAATTGACAATTTTCCTCGCAGCATCTAGCAGAGAGTCACGCGCCCCTTGGGCACTCAATTAATGTTAATTGAAATGTACTGAAAAATTGGAATTGAATTCATGACTCTGAAATAATAGGTAAATAATGAGATCATTATAAAGACTACAGAACAGGCAGTTTGAAACAAGGACCAGTAAAGGTTATGAATAAAATAAGAACCAATATTAACTTCTGTTCAAAACATAAATCATCTTTTTATTTCTGATTGCCAAAATTTTCAAATACTCTTCCAAATCTACTGAGAAGAGGGACAGGGGCGGGGGCGGGGGAGAGAAAGAGAGAGAGGTCACATAAAGTCTCGGTGTGTGAGATAGTGCTATATCCAGCTCAGTGGCCCTAGGAAATGTGCTTTTGATGAAGGCAATAAAATGGAGCTTAGATAAAGTACTGTTTTTGATAAGACACGGTATTGCTGGAATATTGTTTTTGAGATCCATCCTATGGCTCTCTTCATCATTCTTTTGTCATTTTAGTAACTGCATCCCACTGATTAGGATCCCAAAACACAACTCCTGCAAATGCCACTCTGCAACAAGCAATGCTCTAGCATGATTCTCCCAGAGAAGTTACTACATGCCTTATGCGAAACATGATCAGAAACATCAATCACCCTGAAGTCCCTTTTGGGCTTAGACTATTTCTGACTAAATATATTCATAGAAACATTCAAATTTATAGACATCTTCCCTTTAAAATGTGAATATTCTTTAACATCTGTCTGGTATACACGATGATTTGCATGCTGTACTCAAACAAAGATAGACTTGATTCATTAAGAAGCTTCCATTTCAAAAGCACATCTTTATTTTGAATATTTAGACAGTACTTGTTTTATGCCCAGTAATAAAAACAAAGTAATAAAGGCTTTGTTTTAAGCTCTTTGGCATATCTTACCACCCTAGCCAGCAAAATTTTAAAATATTAATAAATATTTGTAACATTTTGTTTCTTTTAGCCCTTTCTTTTAAAACTTTTTTATCTGCCTTCCTCAGATTTTACTCTCTGAGCCATTTCTAAGAAGAAGGGGTTGTGGGGAGGAACAAATAGCAAGTGTCTGGGTTAGAATCCCCTCTACAGCGCAGAGCTGCACTGTGACTCTGTGGGCTCTGGGCACTTTTGCCTTGATGGGCCCCTTTTTCCATTAAAAAAATTAAAAACTTTATTTCATGTTTGCATTGGTTTAAAGACTAACATAAGGATTATTATTGTCCTCACTTTTTTCTTCTGATTTAAAAAAAAATGAATTGAAAACATTTCTTCTGTGAGTCCCTAGTGTGCCAAACGGCTAAGTCAGCCCTGCTGCAAAGGAGGTAGAATAATGAGAGACTTGGGCAAAAGAGAGGGAAGTAGCCCAGGGCACACACAGGAAGTTGCTCTGAGCCTGGGAGAGCTTGCAGGGACTGCGGCTGGGAGGGAGAGGCTGAGAAACTGAGCTCGGCAGCCAGAGGGAACCAGGGTGGGCTCTGCAATGGCATATACTGGGTCACAGAGGACCTTCCGGAGGTTACTGACGAATGAAGTGATACTAGTCATCAATGTTTGGGACTGAGAAAAAAAATAAAGAACTGGTGGATTTAAGACTGAACAAAGTTAAGACAAAGGATTTAGATGAACTGTAAAAGGAGAGGTAGATTTTATAGTATAGAGGAAGAAGTAGCCTTTATCAATACAATAAACCGTGTGGATACACATAGAGTTTGAAATTCCGATTCAGGAAATAGTTTAGGTACAATCATAAGCTCTGATGTTTACCGGATGCAGACACAGGATACCAAGCAGTTTTGTATTTGATCCATGTCATACTCACATGGGTCCTCGGAGGCACAAGCCGTTATCAGCCCCTGTGAGCGGGAGTGCCCAGTGCATGCTGGGTACTCAGGAAATGTTCTGTGAACCCTACACAGTCCAGAGAGGGGCAGAGGCAGAGACCATGGGAGGAAGGGCAGAGGGAGGGTGGGCTGAGGTGGGGCTGTATGCTCACAGGACGCAGTCAGGCCACAGGAGTGCCACAAGCCTTAACAATGGGTGCCCTGGCCACATCCACCCTCTCTGAGAGCCTCGGCCTCCTTTATGGAGAGGGAATAACAAGGCTGATTTGGGTAAGTAGTAGGTGACGATAACTGTGGGTTCATTCCTCTGCCTGACCTCCACCGCATTAAACAAACGCTGTCTCAGGGAGGTGCAGAAGGCTGTTCTTAAATCTTTATGCCCTTTTCCTGCAGCTACTGCCGGGCAGGCAGCTGCCATGGAGCTAAAGTGGGGTGAAGTCTTGGGGACAGCAGAGGCAGAGGAATGCAGAGAAGATGTGACCCTAGCAAGGGTGGCTCAGGAAAACCTTGCCAAGCCAGGTGACTTTGAATAATAGAATGGAAGCCTCTGTGATCCTGGAAGTGTTAGGATCAAGCCCTAAAAATGGCCCCATCTCCCAGGGAGGTTAGAAGGAGAAATAAAGACAAGTTTGTTTATTAACAGAAATTTACACAGTTCAGATATGAATGGGCTGGTACAGAAGGCTTTGGATGCATCAAATGTCTATGAAAATATTGTCAATTATGTTAGTGAAGCCAATGAAACAGCAGAATTCGCTTTGAATGTCACCGACCGAATCTATGACGTGAGTATTCCCCTATTTGAAAGTTCATTTGTACGTTGTCGTTTCCCACTTTATGCCTTTTCTATTGTCTGATGTCATCTCTTGAGCTTCCCAGTGTAAAATACAAATGGCAGAAAGGCCAGGGGAACTAAGGAAAGACCATTTTACTTATGCCGTGAAGGTTTTAGTTTGTGTAATAAGTTCTTCAAGATGTGCTGTAGTCCAGTCAGCAAATGTCAGTTCCTTTGACAGCTTTTTTTTTAGCCAAAGTCCCTGAAGAAAAACATATTTATGACTAGTTCCTGCTGATAGAGTAGATGCTTTATGCATGCATTCAGATTTTTTCAACTCAAAATTATTTACTAAACAGCTTCTATGTGACAAGTACTTTGGCAGGACCTTGGCCAGGATACGCTGTTCTAAGTTCACTAAATTTTCCTGAAAAAGACATTTATCTTGAAAATGCCAAAGACTTTATTTTCACATATCCACATTTGATCTTGATTTTGAGCTATGAAAATGAAACTATGAATTTTGCTTGGTGTTTAGCAGATAAACTGTGTCATTTAAATCCTAAAAATATGAAAAGCTGATTTCTTCTGCTGTCATTTTTACTCTTTCCACCCAATTCCTTTGTAGGCTGTGAGTGGGATTGATACTCAGATCATTTACCATAAAGATGAAAGCGAGAACCTCCTCAATCAAGCCAGAGAACTGCAAGCAAGGGCAGATTCTAGTAAATATCTTCACTTTCCTGTCTTCCTTCTGATTTATAGCTGCTTCCCTCCTTTCATACATGTAGACAGTTCCAAAATCTAGGAATAAAAAAATAAATAATATTACAATGAATAATATATCAATAGTCCCTGCTCAGAGTCAAGTTATAAAAAAACAAAGATTTTAAAATAAATTGTGATTTAAAAAAAAGCCTTCCATGTAGTGAAACTACATGACAATATATATTTATGGTGGATATTCTTGCTAATCAAATAGGCTGATTAATAGAAACTTATCATAAATACCAATTTTTAAGGAGAAAATACCATAAAATACACTTAACACTAAAACTATATTGCCCGTAATTTCATCTCTCTTGAACAATTCAGAAGACCCTTTAAAATTTTTACCACAAAGGAATGGTCCATCACTGTGAGAGTCAATTAGAATGACAGGGTACCACAAAGCCATCTGGTTATTTGTACTTACTTGTAGTTTGTGTTCTACACAGTTTACTGTATTTAGGACAAACATAATGACCATATGGAAAGAAGTACTTCCAAAGACTAGTGTTTACATCTGCTAAAGCATGCACATCCAAGCGTGGGAGAGGGATGGAAAAATAAAAGTGAAATCATGTTAGTCAATTTTGAATCTTGTGAGTTACCCTTAAAAACAATGGAATGGACTGAGAATTTCACTAAACATTACTCATCTCTGAGGTAATGAAATAATTTCTAAAGATATTTGAGCATTGACTAATGAGGTTGGAAATTCATTATCTAGCTAACTTCTAAATACCAACTAAAAACAAAGGCCAGGTTTGAAACTGGAAACTTTACACAGTTTTATCAAAGCAATTAATCTCAAGTTTAACAGTGCATTTTCCTTTTTTCCTTTTGCTAAGAGCCACTATATAGAAAATAAATGCACTTTGTTTTTCATGTTATTCATATGCAGAATACTTAACTATTTAATTATTTTGCAACTCTTATTTTCTTTTTCTGAGTAAGCAAAGGCGAGAAAAAGTGCTAAATTTCTCTATTCTAATTAATCTATTATGTAATTCTAATTAATTTATTATATGAGTCTAGTCCTAACCATACTCTTTAGAAAATAATTAGAATATTAGCAGTAAAGAATTAGAATATAAATAGTAAAATATTTCTAAGTAAACATTGCTGTATCTATGTATAGCTTTTGTTTCTTGTGTTGTGAAGACCCCTAACAAATTCTGGTCTAACGTATTCTGGTTAGATGTCATGACTCAAATATTTTATTCTTCTGGATAATTTGTAATGTATTTTCTCAATCCTGTCATTATTGAGTTATTGAACCTCAAGAAAGCAACTTTTCTATTCCGGGAATGACATCCATTCAAAGTTTCATGCTTTATGTCTAATAAATCTCTCTACATCAGCCTCTCTGAATATTTTGCAGATCTGGTTTCAGGTTTTCAAATTAAATCATAGTCATCTACTGAATTACATTATCATTTCAGATTATTGTCTCTTCATTTACAAATGACTTTCAATGCTTAGTAATCTTTATTTCCCAACTTTCCTTTTCTTCATCATCTGTATCAGTTAACAATTTTTAATAATTTCAGAAAGCTGCATTTTAAAGAAATATTCTACTTCATTTGCAAAATGAAAAATGTTTATATAAGACCATAAGTTCCATATAGGACACACTTTTCATGAAACATTTCTTCTTATAAACATTGAACCCGAAATAGATTTTCTTTCTCCTATTTTTATCAAGACCTCCAAATATAGTTAAATATATTCTTTGTCATCCTCTCAGACAGTATTTTTTGCAGTCACAAGACCCTAAAATAAGAGTAAAAACATTGTAACACAATATTTGAAAACTGAAACTAGAAAGAGGGAGTTGGGGTGCAGTAAAACTACAAAGCATGTTTAAGTCTGTCTTTGAATTCTGGGAAATTCTCCAACTACCCAGAGGGAACAGAAAAGAAGTGCTTGTACTTGGTTATACTGTACTTGGTGACAATATCGACTAAGCCCCCCCATTAAATAGCCATTATATACAGGTATGGGAGAAAAGATAACAGTAAACCAAGCATACTAAGACAGATTAATAGAAAAGAGAAAATGCACCATGGGAAGGTGTATATTTACGAGCTCATTGCAGAGAAAGAGAAGAATGTAATGAGAAGTGATAAAATTATTTTGCTGTTTGTCAAGAAACATAAGATTCTCAATGCTTTGGAAGTAAACAAAGCACAAGCAGAAACAAAGCACAAACAAAAGAATTACTGGCTGATATTATTAACATATCATGACCTGTTGGGACTTGCTCAAAGATAACCCAAGTTTAGGAACTGTTCCACAAGCACAGTTTCAAGAATAATTTTGTAAGAAAAAGGCTATTTATCAAAATGGATACAAAAAGAATAGAAAATCTGATAAAATTGTAAGAACATATATATGTGTAATAAATTTAACCATGAATTAAACCCTTCTCACAAAAGAAATCTCAAAGCTCAGATGGCTTCCCCAGTGAATTCTTACAAACATTTAAAGAAGAAATAACACCACTTTTACACAAACTCTTACAGAAAATAGAAGATAAGAAAGTACTCTCCAAGTTGTTTTATGAAGCCAACAAAACTTAGACACAAAAACCAGATAAGGACATATAAAAAAAGGAAAATTATAAGCTAAATTCTCTTATAAATAGAAATGAAAAAATCCTAATCAAGATATTAGCAAATCAAATCTAGTACACATAGAAATGGCAATATATGATGACCCACTTGAGTTTATTATAGAATTTCAAGGATAGTTTAACATTTAAAATATCAATTATAATTCATCACATTTAAAGAATATAGGAGAAATTCATATGATCATCTAACTACATGCAGAAAAATCATTTAACAAAACTCAATACCTATTCATGACTTAAAAAAAACTCTTTGCAAACTAGGAATAGATGGAATCTTTCATAATCTAATAAAGAATAATAAAATAATATCCAGCGAACATATTAATACTGAAATATTGAAAGCTTCCCTACTAACATTGGAAACAAAGCAAGGATACCCCACATTACCAACTCAATGTGTAAAAATTCAGTTTAATTCTATATATAACAATGTGAAATTAAGTTTTTAAAATAACAGCATTTGTAATAACATCAAATATATGGGAATAAATCTGATGAAAGATGCTAAGATTGATACACATAAAACTATAATATACTGCTAAAAGAAATTAAAGAAGATTTAAATAAATGGAGATCTAAAGAAGAATAAATAAATACCATATTCCTTGAGTGGAAGATTCAAATTTATAAAAATGATAATTCTCCCAAATTTATCTATAAATTCAATACAGTATCAATTAAAATACCAGAAATAAATTATATATAATTTATTTATATATATATATATATATATATATACAGGACGATTCTAGGATTTCTATGGAAATGAGAGGAAAAAGACAAGAATAGCTAAGACAATCTTGAAGAATAAAAACAAAGGTGAGGCTGGGCGCAGTGGCTCACGCCTGTAATCCTAGCACTCTGGGAGGCCGAGGTGGGCGGATCGTTTGAGCTCAGGAGTTTGAGACTAGCCTGAGCAAGAGCGAGACCCATCTCTACTAAAAATAGAAAGAAATTATATGGACAGCTAAAAAATATATATAAAAAAAATTAGCCAGGCATGATGGTGCATGCCTGTAGTCCCAACTACTCGGGAGGCTGAGACAGGAGGATCCCTTGAGCTCAGGAGTTTGAGGTTGCTGTGAGCTAGGCTGACGCCACGGCACTCACTCTAGCCTGGGCAACAAAGTGAGACTCCGTCTCAAAAAAAAAAAAAAAAAAAAACAAAGGTGAAAGACTTAAACTGTGATGTCAAGACTTATTATAACTCTATAGAGATTAAGACAAAGATATAAAAGATTATAATATTGTATCATCTCTTTTAAATAAAATTTAAAAACAGACACAGCTAACAGATGGAGGTAAAATTCAGAATTCAGAAGTGGTCATCTTTGGGTAATCATAGGGCCCTCCTTAGGGAGCTTCAAGGGTGCTAATAAGTTTCTATTTTCCTGTTCTGGGTGCTGGTTATATTTTGTGTTCACTTTGTGAAAATGTGTGAAGCTGTGCACATGTAATGGTTGCCTTTTCTAGATGTATGCTATATATCAATTAAAACTTTATCAAAACAATTAAGAAAAAGTTTTTCTCATGTAACCAGTCATCATCCTATAGATTTTTTGGGGGGAGGTCTTTACCAATTGTGCTGCTAGGTCTTATTACTCACAGCAGTGCTACATTTTCCAATCAAAGAAATTAATCATTATAGCATCCTACGTCATTCCTAAGCAGTGTTACAAGTTTCCTGCAATCCTGCACCTCTAATTTTAAATGCTACTTTCCAGAACTGATGACCTATGTTCAGAGTATTCAGAATATTGCAGGTGACTCTATGGTACAAATCAGAATTTTCCTTGTTGAAATGGACTTTTTGAGGCCTCTTAGCCCTATTGGTACTCTTTTCTGCTGCTTCTCCGCAGGCAATGACGAGGCAGTGGCTGACACCAGCAGGCGTGTGGGTGGAGCCCTGGCAAGGAAGAGTGCCCTTAAGAACAGACTCAGTGATGCTGTTAAGCAACTGCAAGCAGCAGAGAGAGGTAAGAAGCACAGAGAGAGCTTCAGTCTCATCCGTTGGTTCACTGGTGTGTACGATAAACCTTTGAGGAAGGAAGAGATGGTTTCTTACTTGGTTTTTTTAATAAATAAATGGAGTTTTTGATGACAAAAGAACCTATGTTCATCACCCCCAAAAAAGTAAATATAAAAGCTATAATCACACCACCTAGGGTTGACCTTTAAATTTAAGAGCATTTTCTTCCAGTCTTTCGTGTGTGTGTGTGTGTGTGTGTGTGTGTGTGTGTTTTAATGGGATCATGCTGTTTATACTGTTTGGTAACAGCTTTCTTACGGACATCCTTCCTTGTTAACAACATGCCCTAATTTGGTTATTGGATTTCTTTGGCCCTAATTATAAACAGCTTCCCTCTGTTACACGTCAAATCATTCTTATGTAAAGCAGGGAGACCAACGAGCCCAAATAGAGAAACAAGAGCACTCGTTTTGCCTAATCTGGCCCTGCTGTAGTATCTTAAAAGGATGTGATTGGCAGAAGATGTGCCTTCCTCAGCATGGTGGAAGTTAAAACACTACTGCTGAATATGGGTGTTTTACTAGAAGGAGCAAACCCTAGTAGCTGCAGTACTACAGTACACCAATGCTCTGGCCGTTGGTGCTTCACCGGGAAGCCTCATCATCAGAGCTACTGGTTATCGGTGCTTACTGTGTGCGGGGCGCTGGGCTAAGTGTTCAACGTGCCTTAATCTCATGGGGGGTTGAGTATCACTCACATTTAGGCTGATGTGAACCCTGAGGCTTGTCAACATTAGGGAACTGGCTCCAACAGGTGCAGCTAGGAAGAAGCAGATTCGGGATTCAACCAGCCTTCATCTGAATCCAGAGCATATGAGGCTGAGTGAAATGTTTCCTCACTTTAGAAAAATTTACATCACCTAAGTGATTTCTAATTTTTTTATTATAGAAGTAATACATGATCCTTATAGAAAAATTAGAAAATACAGAGAAAAAAGAGAGAAGAAAAATCACCTATAATCCCATTACCTAGACAAAATTTTTTGTTGTGAACTTACATTATTTTTATTTTAAATATGTGATTTTTAGCAAAAATGGGATTTCACTAATGATACTCTCTTGAAACTTGCTTTTCTCATTAAAAAATACCTTTCCTTGTCAACTTCTGTAATATAGCATCATTTTTATGGCAAAAGTGTTCCACAAGAATACTTTGTCAAAAAGAAAGTGATATTTACAGTGAATTTCAGACACAAACCTCTTTTGAGTTAAAGTCTCATATGCATTTTTTATGGCTATCTCACAAAGTCACTAACCTGAGGAAATACTATTACTCTTTTTTTTTTTTATTTGCCACTTAATTTGAAAATGTTTTATGTGAGCCACATGGTTTTAATAAGACTTTAGAGTCTTTCAAACTCATTAATACCGCTTACACTGTTCTTGTGCGCTTAACTTATACCATAATTAATATATATTTAAAGATCTTAGTTTTGTTTAAGATCCCAAAATTTGAGGTCTGTTTCCCAGCGATTAAATGGAAGTTAATGTTCCCCAACAAATGTGCTGCTTCTCCGCAAAGCGAGTGACCTTGTGCTCCGTGTACAGGGGACGCTCAACAGCGCCTGGGTCAGTCTAGGCTGATCACCGCGGAAGCGAACAAGACGACAATGGAGGTGCAACGAGCCACCGCCCCGATGGCCAAGAATCTAACCAGCTGGTCACAGAACCTGCAAAGTTTTGACTCTTCTGCTTACAACACTGCTGTGGACTCTGCTAGAGATGCAGGTATCACTTAGAAACTTCACACTTTGAATCCACCTGAGGAATTGGCCATTAAACTCTACACAGCTTGTGTTAAGAAACAGCTTTTTTCGTTTAGGTTTTGGATTGGAATATTGTAGAAGTTAGCTTAGGAATAGAGAAATAATTTTCTCAGTTCATCTATCAATGCATATGCCTGTATGTATACATGTGAAATATATATATGTATTTCACATAAATCAACACTGGGTAGATTGGTAAAGAGTCATAATTTTTTCTACATAAAATAATGGTAGCAATCGTTTGTATCAATGTAAGATTGATCCCTTGGGGAAGAAGGTCAAATGTTAGAGTAAATAACCTTAACAAAATACTGGGTTTTTTTAAAGAAAAAAAATACTAAATTTAATGTAATGCTTTTACTAAACAGCATTGCTTTTTCTTTACCTGTAAGGCAGGTTATTACCAACAAGTACTGAATATGGCCAAACATAAGTCCAGTTTTATATTAAGAACAGTGTGTTGGCCTACTTGAATGTATAATTTTACAGCAATGAAAATGAAATATTTTAGTGCATACCTAATTTAGTTACGTTAATATCATATGATACTTGAGAAATTTTCTTTTTTCCATTCTCATATTTTTTATTCAATCTCTTTATAACCTCTTAAATGTCAATGTCTATCAATATCATGACAAATCATGACCAGAACTTCTAGTTCTCCAATATGGTTTTGCATAATGTATTACGTTCACTTGCATCTGAATGAAGATACAACTTTATGAATCCATATGTGATCTGTCTGTCACTAGAAATCTAATCCAAATTTAATCCCAGTTGGCAAACACCCATTCCCATAACAGGAAAATAGCTTTTTTATATTCATCTTTTAAGTATATGTTCATGAGTTCTTCCATGTAACCACTCATTTAAGCGCTTTTAAATTTTTATCTTCAAAATATTTGCTTACATGATGTCTAACATTTACATTTATAAAGACATTGCTTCAGGAATATTTGCTAAATCTGTGTTAAATTTCTTTTTGTCCTTTTTTTAACCAGTGCTACCAAGTGATTTCAATAAGCATCCAGAACTAGCACTAATTGAAGTTGTTTCGGTCTACCGTGTTTTCCTCAAATAGCATTTTGTGGTTCAAAACAAAGTAAATAAGAGAGCATACCGTAATATAGGAAACTTTATAGAGACTCTAAAATAAGGTGACTCCCTTTTTCCTGGGAGAATTGAGGGCAGGAGGGACTCCATCACATAAATTTTCATAATCAAAATTTAATGTAATTCTTTAAATATGCTTTATTACCTCTAGCTTTTAAAGACTATTATACTACAAAATGGCTATTGTGGTCAGTGGGCCAGACAAAAAATATTTACCCCTGTATGAATCAATGTAATAAACTGACAGCTGCTATTGTTTTACTTAATTCCATTCCTTGTGCTGGAGAAACACCTTGTTTCCTAAATACAGAGAAGAGATGTTTCCTTGATCCATACTGATGTAGTCTCCTTAATCAGCACTTAGTTTGTCTCTAGTAGGAGGCTCACTCTTGCACACCTGCCCATGCTCAGTAACTCTGGTCCTGCCCTTAGGTAGGGGAGTACCCGAAAAATACCTGTTCTCTCATCCCGGGCTTCTCAAACATGAGCGTGCAACAGAATCGTCCAGAGACGTGTTAATCACAGATTACTGGACCCCACTCCCAGAATTTCTGAGTCAGTAGGTTTGAGATAGGGCCAAAACATTTGCATTTCTAACATTCCCTGGTGTTGTTGGTGCTGCTTATCTGGGGACCACACTTTAAGAACCACTGTTCAGTCAATGAAACTTTGGGAAAAGTTATGCCAATTCTCTGTGTTTTGGGTTTCTCTCATCAAGCTATATCCTTATGACTTGTGATTTTTTTTTCTATATGTACATTATGCATTAAAAAAAAAAGTAGGTCAGCCCCAGGCCTGGGGACACAGCTGCATTAAGGCTAGGTCAAGGGGAGTATGTGCCCCACCCTGACCACTTCCTCTTTTGCTGTCCCCTCATCCCCAACAGCCAGAGGTTGTTTTGTTCTGCAGCAGGAGGCCCAGGGGGAAAAAAAATAAAATAAAAGATCAGTATGATCTGCTTGTAGCTCGCCCTTGTCTGGGCCCATAGGCCATGGCTGCCCACTGTCACCTTGGCACAACTGTCACTTTCCTGGGTGCTACCTGCTTTCCTCCATCTAGCTCTGCCTCTGCTGAGACAGTAGCAGCAGCAGCGTGAGATGTGCATAGGCATTCTGGAAAACAACCTTCCCACCTCCTTTCGCCCAACATTCCTTTTGCCCTGTTTTATCTGTTATATGAGAAATACAAGCAGAATCTGTGCTATACAGTTAAGGGAACATCCATATATTTGTCACGGATCTTGCCCTTTAGAAATGTACATTAGCATGCTCCACATACAATTCATAAATCAATACGTACTATAAATGTCACAAAATAGAAACTGATTATGCTTTGGGCTTTATTATTAATTTTGTAGGATTAAAGATAATTTCTTAAGTTCTACCAAAATTAATCATGTGCTATCTCTTCACCTGATTCCTGAAGTGTACTTAATATTGAGATATTTACTCAAGTGGTTAATTTTTGTTAACTGCAGTAAGAAATCTGACAGAGGTTGTCCCTCAGCTCCTGGATCAGCTTCGTACGGTTGAGCAGAAGCGGCCTGCAAGCAACGTCTCTGCCAGCATCCAGAGGATTCGCGAGCTCATTGCTCAGACCAGAAGCGTCGCCAGCAAGGTAACTGATGAAGGGAGTCATCAGTCACTCAGCGTTCGTGAGAGCATGAAGCTAAGCTCCGGCTCCTCGGACAACTGCCAGAGCCTGGGACCTTTCTACTCGTATTATCCAACTCAGTAGTTCTCAGCCCCATTTGCTCATTAGAATCACACGAGGAGCTTTGAAAAATAAACCAATTCCTGGTCCCAACCTCAAAGCAATATTTCTGGCTCTCTAGAAGAAGGGGTCAGTGCCTGTGTTTTTTTTAAAAGCTCCTGTGTTATTCCAATGTGTAGCCAGGATTAAGAACCACAGAGTTAACCTAGTCCACAAAGCTAATATAGCAAAAGAAATGAAGTCCCAATTTAAACCCCAATTCATTATTTTAACAGCTGTTTTAGTGCAATTACCATATGAAATAATTTTTCCCATCTGTTCTACCTCCTCAAGAAATTCTCTGGTACAACATAGATTGTGTGAAGCTTTAACTGACCATGCACAAGCTTGGTTGAGGAGTTGAACACTGGCTAAGTTGAATAAACTCAACAAAGACCCCAGTTCTGAGACAATACAGAAGCAACCTACCAACAAGATAACTAGAGCCAGTATTACTAGGAACATGCCCTGACACAATTAACATTTTCAGTGTGGCAGAGTAGGGCTTGTTCTTGGACCTCTTTTTAATTTGTTTTTTGTTTTTCTTTTTTTAATTTATGGACCAACCTCATTTTTTACAACCAAATTATATGGTTTTATTTTTTCAGTTAGAATTTGCCTGAACAGAATTTGGCCCTAATTACTGACAGAAAGAAGAGTTATAAATCAACTACTTTATAATGAAGGAGATAATTCTTGGTAAATATACCTGACTTTTAAACAACATATGACAAATGGTCTCTCACAACAAATTACCTTATTTAGATCCTCCAGCGAAGATTTCAAAAAAGGTTTATCTTAAAGGTATATCAAGAAGTGACATTCTAAAATCTAGGTTTCTGTGAATGCTTTCTTGTAATACTATTTATATGGAGTATAACTTCGGGGTCTTAATCACCTAAAACTATTTTCTAAAGAGAGTATTGGCCCTACCTTTTCCGGTTGGGAGCTTGCTCAGTTCCCCAAAGTGAAATGCTTTCCGTGCAAACATGCATCCTTCTCAGACTCCCACTTTCTACCATAAGACTTTAATCCTCCATGCTGCTTGATTGTTTATTAAGATGCACAGGTCTTTACTCAACTGGCAACGTAGGGCAGCTGCACTTCAGGCCCTTGGGAATATAGTCTTGTGCTCACCGACCATCTACATTAATTATTAATATTAATCAATAATAAATTAATGTAAATGTATCTGATCATTCAGACATATCTGGATAAATGGCATGAGTATACACAGTCCATCTACTTCTGAATACCCTAAAAATCACCCATGAATCAGACCAATTCAGTACATTATGTTGAGCCTCTTAGAAAATCATTTACTGAATTTTTTGTGATGCCTTTCTGAAAATCACTGTAAGAAGTACCTTAGTGAACTCATCGTTACAATTGTTATAATGATAGAGGCAGGCACTGGAAAGCACCTTATACTTGTGATCTTATTTCATTCTCACAACAAATCTATTGTCCTTATTTTACAGATGAAGAAACTGAAGGTTGAGTGACTTGCTCGTGGTTACATAGCGAGCAAGTGGCAGAGCTAGGTTTTGAAACCCGGTCTAAGACTGCAAACCTGTGTCTAGGCTCCTCCCAACTGTGCAGATGTGGTCAAGGATGTTGCTCACAGCCTCACCCCATGCTCCTTTTGTGAGGACCCTGGGGAGAAAGTCCTAGCTGTATTAGTACCGAAGATTAGTTATATTTTTCCTAAAAAATTAGTTTTTGTATCAATTTTATGGGCCTTGAGAATTATACAACTGGTCAAGTATCCCCTCAAGTTGTTCAGTTCACCCAAACCAAGAATATAGTTCATTGCAGAATTCACATTTATCCTCATTCTTGGACCTACTTTGTCACCACTTCTCTTGCTTGCTTTCACACCACTTTAAATTTAAACTATTGTATTGTAAATCTGCCTTAAATCTTCTCTCCAAGAAGATAAGGATATAAGTAAGTAAAGAAAGGTATGGAGGAGAGTCGAGCTCAGAGGCCCCTACCCGAGAACCGTTTCTGCAAAGAACTTTTTAATGAAACAATTTTACAACTCCAGATCCAAGTCTCCATGATGTTTGATGGCCAGTCGGCCGTGGAAGTGCACCCCAAAACCAGTGTGGATGACTTAAAGGCCTTCACATCCCTGAGCCTGTACATGAAGCCTCCCGTGAAGCAGCCAGAGCAGGCTGGGACTGCAGACCAGTTCGTCCTGTACCTCGGAAGCAAAAACGTAAGAACATGAGCTTTTAAAGGAGGGAACAATACTAAAAAGGAAAGCTGCTTTTTCTCTTGCCTAAAATAAAGCTACCTAGGCAAACAAAATGTCCACTTTGGTCACTCAAAATATAAAAATAATTTTAATGGCAAGATTAAAGGAGTGATTTAAGGACAAGTAATTTCTCCTCTGTGTGGGATGTTTCTGGGATTGCTTCCTGTCACCATCACACTGCTGACTTTGATGAGTCTGAACGGAGCATCTCAAAGACTGTCATTAAAATAACAGCAGCCCGTTATGTTTGATGCCGAATCCTGTCTGAAGGTGTGTAGTGATCGGTATTGTCGGGCTGCATCGCATCCCTGGGTGAGCCTAACGGCATTAGCGCGCTCCTGGCAGCCAGCACATTTCTACAAGCCCGCAGTTGGTGCTTCCCTGTCCGGAACACACTCAGAGCAGGCACAGGAGGCATCAAACTCTGACGCTGCCACAGGGAGGCTGGAAAGGAAGCGCTGCTGCCCAGTCAAGCAGGAACTTTGGCTAATAATTCCGGCCAGAAGTCACTTGG
Organism: Eulemur rufifrons; assembly: GCF_041146395.1. NCBI lineage: Eukaryota > Metazoa > Chordata > Mammalia > Primates > Lemuridae > Eulemur > Eulemur rufifrons. The sequence goes on along the minus strand of NC_090997.1, from coordinate 65,010,577 downwards.
GTACAGCCACGTATTTGGATTGCTGATTATCCTTTAAAGAAATGAAAAGAAAAGATTATACTTATGAATTTTATTTAAATGACTTCTTAACATTTCAGGCCAAAAAAGAGTATATGGGTCTTGCAATCAAAAATGATAACCTGGTATATGTCTATAATTTGGGGACTAAGGATGTGGAGATACCCCTTGACTCCAAACCCGTCAGCTCCTGGCCTGCTCACTTCAGCATTGTCAAAATTGAAAGGTAAAGTAAATCCATGAGCCTGGGCTTATGTGCACATTTCATAGAAACCTGTTGAACGCATTCACATATACACACACACACATGTCTTCCTGTGGGTGCTATATGTAGTATTTTCTTCCCTTTATTCTTGATCTCCTTTCTTCTATAATTCTTATATTCCTTAATTAAATACCTTAAAGGGAAAGAAAAGGAAAAAAGTCATCATTTCTAGATAGCAATTTGATTATTAGATCTTTCTACCTGGCCAAGCCATGAATTAATTCCAGGATGGAATGTCTTTTTTCCCCCTTCCCATTGATTATTGATGTTCTATAAATGCTTGTTAATGTGACAAAATCAAATCACCAATTTTGTGATGAGGGAACATTAACATTTTGATATTAAAAGAGCATTTTCTACAAAGTATCTAACTAATAAAGAGTCAAAATTCTTTATCTCAACAGGGTAGGAAAACACGGAAAGGTGTTTTTAACAGTCCCAAGTCTAAGTAGCACCGCAGAGGAAAAGTTTATTAAGAAGGGGGAGTTTGCAGGAGACGACTCCCTGCTGGACCTGGACGCCGAGGACGCCGTGTTTTACGTTGGTGGAGTGCCTTCAAACTTCAAGGTAAGCCAGCTACACCTTGACTTGTTACATATCTATAGTAATTGTTTTTATAAATCCATAAAACCTATAATGATTTGGGGGAGGGGCTTATATCATATCAAGAGCTCAGCTCAGTGGGTAGTAGAATTCTGAACCAGAATCTGTAAATCTGGTGTGTAAATCTGGCCTATGCTACCCATATTTTCATAGTGTCAAATGCTTTCAAGCTATAGCTACCACTCAACGCTCAATTAATTTCATTCTGACTCATGCATATGTAATTGATATTACCCCCACCTGCTACAGGGGTGTCTGTTACCTTGTGGTATCACCACAATTTGGATCTAGTCTTCAGCTTTGCAGATGGCAATTCCAAAAATTCAGTTATCTCAACTAATATAGGCATGAAATAAAGTATCTGGATGACAGAGGGGGGAGGACCTAGGACAGAGTATGAAACCTGATAAAGGAAAGGCCTAACAAGCTAAGAAGTCAATCTAGGGTTTCAATTTCAAGGCTGTTATTAATAGTTATGAGTACATGATTGAACCTCTCTGAGAATTACTTTCCCTCTCGTTATATGAAAATAGGAACACCTACCTCACAGAGCTGGGTGAGGATTGATTTTTGTCATGAATTCACTGTCCAGCATATGACCAGCACATAGTCTTTGGTCAGTAAACCCCACCTTTTCTGTTAAGATTTGCACAACTGACAAATAGCTGCTGATCTAAATGATTTGGCATAGAGTAGACACGAACTCAGGTCTAGAAAGATATTATATCAAGGAATAGATCCCCTTGACCTGCTATTAGTCTCATGGTCTGTTCTGTGATGCCCGGGTGAAATAACGGTCGTGAGACAGTTGACTTTACTTTTTCTATTGCACAGCTTCCTGCCAGCTTAAACCTGCCTGGCTTCGCTGGCTGCCTGGAATTGGCCACTTTGAATAACGATGTGATCAGCTTGTACAACTTTAAGCACATCTATAATATGGACCCCTCTACGTCAGTGCCCTGTGCCAGGTAAGAGACAGTTCAGAGTACTGAAGACTCTGACAGTCATACAAGGGCAATAGACAGGTCACGTGCAAGTCAGTACTCAGTTTCTCAAACTTTTCTTTGGGGCAATCAGTTTTGCAACTGCATAAGAGTAACATCTACAAAAACATCTTCAGTTTTTCTCTACCATAGATGAGTGCACACAAGTATTAAATGTTAACTTGTTTGCAGCTTTGATTTTGGATTCCAGAGACTGGAGTGTCCCTGGAGACTTCAGTTGTCTTGGCACATAGGATAGAGAAGAAATATATTAAAAACAATCCATTTAACTTACCTGTAAATACTTCTTTATCTCTTCCATGCAGACAACAGGACTTCATTTAAATGTTGTGAGATCCACAGAAGATGTTATGAGAATGCATTAAAGGGGCCTCACTTGAAAAGAATGACAGAAACTGTAATTTCATATGACCCTCATGTTTCCATTTCAGAGATAAACTGGCCTTCACTCAGAGTCGGGCTGCCAGTTACTTCTTTGACGGCTCTAGTTATGCTGTGGTGAGGGACATCACGAGGAGAGGGAAATTTGGTCAGGTGACTCGCTTTGACATAGAAGTTCGAACCCCAGCTGACAACGCCCTAATTCTCCTGATGGTCAATGGAGTGAGTAAAAATAAAAGTCCTACTTATTCTCCTTTATTTCCATTACTTTCTGTTAGTCACATTTTCAGGAACCTTCCCAGATTGAGTGTGTCACACCATCAAACTGAAATTCTAGTTTAGAAAACAAAATTGGATTTTTTTATTCTTCAGGGAAGTAATTACATCAATAAATAAAAGCAGCCCTGAGATGCATTTCTCCATGCTGCATGCTTTAGATACATAGTACACATATACTAATACGCCCACACACACATCTTTATTTATAAGTGATATATATGTACCATACAGATATAAGTATGGTATGAAACATTCAAAACTAGCAATAAAAGGCAAATTATGTAACGATGAAATAAAAGATTAAATACAAATAGATAAAATATTTAAAATAAAGATGAAATTAAATTAAATTAATTTTTATTAATGATACAGAAACCCTTTTTCTCTCACTAAAAATTATTTTTAATAGCAATGTTAGTGAGAGCAATGTAATTAAATATGCTAAATATTTTGAAAATTTTGTTAAGCTCTTTGTGATACAGTGATTCAAAAGTCTTATCCTAAGTACAGCTTATTTCAACACTATGGTTTCTTGGCTGTCATAACTGGACAAGATACTTCATAAAAATAAAAAAAAAATGTAAGAGGTATATCATTGGCTTTGCCTACTAAATCATATACAGTTTTTAATTACATTCACCAAGTGCTAAGGTTGTCTTTGCAATTTCACTGGTATATTTTCCTTTTTCCTAATGTCAGTTCTTGCAAGCTAATAAGATATTGTATCATATGTGAACTTTAATAAAATGGTTCAAAAGCCATTGAAAATTTTCATTTGAAAGATTTTTAAGCAGGTGAAAAATTTCTTGCCACAAATGTTTTAATAGTACAGATGTGAGAGTTTTTGTAGGTGTGCACTTACATTATTTCCTTCAACAAAATCACTCAATAGTAGAAAAATTTCCAAACGTCTTTTTAAAGGACGATCTCTCCACAGTATAATTGTATTAAAAAAAAAAAGTTACTTTTTCATCCATTGTTATAATAATATCCTTACCTTGATGTGACAGTATGTTTATTTTTTGAAATAACCAGTAGCTTTCATACTACTGAAAGACATTTGACATCATAAATAAAATTCAACAAATTTAGAATAATTCATTTTATAAAGAAAAATGTGTTACTCTCTTTAAATATGGACAGCATTTCTAGTAACTTGTAGGAAGTAACCGGCAAGTGTCTATGTGTTTCAAAATATTTTCACACCACTCTACATCTCAATACAAAATGAATGTAAATATTCTATTATTTTGGTTTTATCACCCATAAACCCATGTAACTAAGCACATACAAACTACAATAAATTGCAACAGGCTAGAAGCAAAGAAATGGGGATGGGGGGAGGCCACCTTCAACCCTTCAAGTGTGGACCCTTCTTGGGAAGCCATGAAAGTCTAACAAAAGGATGAAATGAAAGCCTAGAGTCAGTGGCCCTTGTATTCAATATTAAAAGGTTAGTGTCTTTCTCTATTTTAGATTTTTAAAATGGATATATATAGAAGTTGAAATATTTTCTTCCTAAAGCCCAGTGGATTGTTTTCCACACTTTCAGGAATATACAAACTCCACTCAGGAGAGCACCTCCTATAGAATAGGGACTTTACCACAATGCTTTATTATTGAAATGAGTTGAACTCTTTTATCTATGAGCTATCTTCTGAAACAAGCAAACCTGATCGGTATTACTTGAGTATTAGCAAATTACTTTGGTTCTCAAACATTATGTGGTCCAAGTGCATAATAATTCCATATTTATTTACATAAATCCAGTGTCTCAAAATAAAACAGAATTGGCCTTCTTTTTCTTATACCCATATTTTCTGATAATTTGGGGGAATTATTTTCAATATTCCTTGAAATTATTGCTTAATATTGCCAATTTTTATCTTAAAATGAATGCTATCATATCTATTGACTTGCTATGATTTTCACAAGTTGCCCTAAAGACTAGGCAGTTGAATAAACATGGTACATTGCATTCTGTTTTCAAGAATTTTCAGTAATGTAGACTTATAACTTCATCCATTAATTTGTAAAGTAGAATAAAAACAAGATAGTTATTTTAAATATTTAAATAACTGTTAATACTTCTGTGTATTTGTATGAGAAATAATTGCTGACATGGAAGTAGTTGTCATTTTTATTTCATAATAGTAAGGGCATCAGACTTCCTTAGTCTTCAAATAATTTCAATAATAAAGAATACAATCATCTTTTCATTTCTGAAATTCAGCTAAATACAACTCTACTTTCATAAAAGCAGATGCTCCTATCTTACAATTTCTTTCTCTCCACAGAGTATGTTTTTCAGCCTGGAAATGCGCAATGGTTACCTACATGTGTTCTATGACTTTGGATTCAGCAATGGCCCTGTGCATCTTGAAGACACGTTGAAGAAAGCTCAAATTAATGATGCAAAATACCATGAGGTATGAATCGTTCTAGTTTGGGTGGTTTTGTTTTTGTTTTTGTTTTTATCTTTCATACTTAGATCTATTGATCTAATCAGGTGGTCAAATGAGATAAATGAGATGAACAATTTCATATCTAAAGAACATATCTAAAGTGAAGGGCCCTCATCTACTCAATCCCAGGAAAACATTTGCTTTAAAAGAATAGATGTCTTTGTCATACATATTGACGTTTCTAATAGAAAATGTCACTGAAAGATTCTTTACAAGTGCTTCATTAACCAAAAAGCTCCTGTTAATCTTAAATATCTCAATCACAAAGGTACTCCTAGAGTATCCTTCCATACATTTGTTGAACATGCCAGAGTGTAGATACACGGCCTTTTTTATTTATCCTTTGAGCCCCACTAAATGTAACAAGAGTAGATATAAATAAATGTAGAATTTTCTTTTAAACCATTTATCCAGAGTTTATAAAATACTAACACAGTTTGCCTCATAAAGAGAACTCACAAAGAATGCCCTTAGTCTTGAAACAGATTACAATCTACTGAAAATATATTTTGTCCATTTTCATTAGCAACTATTAATACTTTCAATATGTAATTCAGTAAGGTATATAAAAACATGTCTTTTACATCGAACCACAATGCAGGGGTAGGAGGTTATATTTTCCATTCCAGTTCAAAATCAGTAGCCTTCATAAAGATGATTTATAATAAAAGAATATTTTAGCTATTTGTCTGACTAGCATTTTTGCAGATTCATTAGCAATGCTCACTATATCACCAAAAAAATGACAGCTGGTAACATACAGTCTAGAGTCCAGAAGGCACCTGCTTGAGAATACAGTAGTGGTTACCAGAATTCAGAGGATGAGGGAAATGAGTAATTTTGTTTAATGGGTATAAAGTTTCAGTTATGCTAGATGAATAAGTTCTAGAGATCTGCTACAATGTAGTGCCTATAAGTTAACAATAATTCAAAATTTATTAAGAGGGTAGATTTCATGTTAAAAGTATATAACACACACACACACACACACACACGAAAAACAAAAACCACAAAGGGAACCAAGACATCTTTGGGAAGTGTTGGATATGTCTATGGCCTTGATTGTGGGGATGGTGTGATGGGTGTTCGCATATGCCTAAACTCATCAGATTGTATATGTTAAGTATGTGCCGTTCTTTGCATATTGATTATACCTCAATGAAGCAGTTAAAATAATAAGAAGAAGAAGGCACCTGCTTATAGTTCTTTCTCAAATCCCCTCAGAAGGGGCAGGAGAAAACAGTAGGTCTCAAGGCAAAGTAATTCTGGGGCCAGCTCCCTCTCCATATAGACATCCTTCCCCAGGAAACGTGAACTTCTCATTGAATAGGCAAGAGTTTTCATGTCTATAAGAAAGGAAAATCCATTCCCCATTTTGTGGATAAACAAGCACAAGAACATGGAGGACCAGCTGTTATATCCAGAATAATTAAAATACAGAGAAGTCTTCAAAAAGCTGATTATTAAGTAGATGATCAAGACTTACTGTCTATTATTTCTCACAGATCTCAATCATTTACCACAATGATAAGAAAATGATCTTGGTAGTTGACAGACGACATATCAAGAGCATGGATAATGAAAAGATGAAGATACCTTTTACAGATATATACATTGGAGGAGCTCCCCCAGAAGTCTTACAATCCAGGTAATGTTTTCTGTTTAGTAGCCGTTTGCTCCTAGCAATGTACTGGGCTGAGTAGTCAACATGCAGGGAAGAGCTAGTAACAGGTTTAAACACCCCCAACTTGCTACTTCTACACACGGGCACAGACACAGGCACACACATTCATGCACTTGCAGGCCCTCTGCAGCCGGTCCTCGTGAGCTCTTAGAACACAGTATGATGCAGTATTTCTCATCGGCAAGAGGAAAGGTGGAATATGTGTATTGTGTGAAGCAAAGCATCATTTGACCCTTTACTTTTGCTTTAGGCTTAAACTTATTTTGAACTGTCCGATAGCATCTGAGGGCACGCAAATTTTTAAGATTATCCAAGGAGCTGCAGATTATGTGAAATGGAACATTAGGACATTCCTCTAGCCTTAGTGTGTTGCAAATAATGCCAAAAATATGGGTTCATTACCTAAGTGGATTAGTGGCAGTCTGAAGACCTCAGTTCAAATCCTAAACTTACCACTTTTGACATAAGAAAATAACTTGTCTCTTAGTTTCATTTTATAAGTTAAGCCCTGCAAAATTGCCTAGAGTTGACTATTTTTGACCTACAGTATGTCAATTCCCTATGATTCAACCTAATCTCACCAAATTGTTTTGGAGATAAAATGGGATAATGTAAGTTAAAGGATTGTAGAAAACTATAAAGAAGTAAACAAATTGGCTTGACTCAGAACAAAATTCTTAGACAGGCAAAGATTAGACATTATTGTGTGCTTATCAAAGAAAGTATGAGAGTGTGAACGAGTATAAAGTCATTACAAATGACTATAAATAAAAACAAATTCCATAGACTTCATAAGCAGGGTGACATCATCCTCATTATCATGGTTATATCAATGAAGCCTGACTTTTCTTTTCCAGGGCGCTAAGAGCACACCTTCCCCTAGATATCAACTTCAGAGGATGTATGAAGGGTTTCCAGTTCCAAAAGAAAGATTTCAATTTACTGGAACAGACAGAAACCCTGGGAGTTGGTTATGGATGCCCAGAAGATTCCCTTGTAAGAAACATTCAGTCAAAAGCTTTTAAATAAACAGACACAAAACTTATCACTTTCAAAAGCTGGAAAAGCTGTTTTCTGTTTCCCTGTGATCCTAGGTACACCTTAGGCTCCTTTCTGCCACCAGCAGAAAGAAAAATCACTAAGCTAGAAAGGCTTGTGGTGCTCTTCTGTGACTTGTTCATTTGCTTCGGTGGGTCATCTGAAACCCAGAGAGGCTGCATGAGTGTCATTGATCACTCAGGCTGGGGGAAGGGCAGACACTGAAACTCTGTTAGAGGAGCTTATGGCTTATGCCTGAATTCCAGCATAAACCAGAAGTCGAAACATAACTGTTTATATAGAAACTAACGGACAAGGCCCTCCATATGTGAAAAGTTGACATGTTAAGCATTTGGTAATTATCAAAAACACTATATCCACTTTTCTTGGCACACAGATATCTCGCAGAGCATATTTCAATGGGCAGAGTTTCATTGCTTCAACTCAGAAAATATCTTTCTTTGATGGCTTTGAAGGAGGTTTTAATTTCCGAACATTACAACCAAATGGGTTACTATTCTATTACGCTTCAGGGGTAAGTATTTGTTTTTCCCTGAGGAAACTTCTTTGTGATAATTTTTGTCTATTAAAAGTAATTTTTAGTCATGTAAAATCAATTTTCTATTCAGATTAATTTTGATTCATGTACATACACAGAATGCCTCATTTCGGCTACTTTGTAAAATATTATATGTATTATACACAGGAAGTTCTGAACCTGGAATTCACAGACCCCTCCCCCCAGGGGTTCATAGACAGAATTCAGGAGGTCTGCAAATTTGGATGGGAAAAAAATCACATCTTTATTTTGTCTAACTGAAATTTATTATTTTCTTTAATTATGAATGTAGGCAACAAACCACAGTAGTATTAGCAGTACCTGTGACTTTGTCATTAATAGAAATCACGGATATTTTTTGTTTCATATTATAATTGTCACAGATATCTCAAAATGTCATTGCTACTTCTAAATTACAGTAGTTATTAGATCTGCTACTAGATCTTAGTATTTAATGCCTTAATAAAAAGTATACACATATTACTACATCACAGATTTATTGTTTTAGTATTTTGAAAACTATATTTCAATGTAATTGGTTTCCTTTGTATCCCTACGTATTTTGTTTCATTCATTTTATTTTTATTTATTTATTTGTATATATTCATAGGGTACAAGTGCAATTCTGCTACATTGATGTATTGCACTGTGGTGAAGTCGGGGCCTTCAGTGCAGCCATCACTGGAGCAACGCGCATTGTACCCACCAAGCAGCCTCCCGAGGTCCACCCTCCTCCCACCCCCATCCCCATCCCTCTGAGTCTCCATTGTCCATCATTTCACACCCTGCTTCCATGTATACACATTATTTGGCTCCTACTTATAAGTGAGAACATTTGGTATTTGTCCTTCTGTGTCTGAATCATTTCATTTAAGGTAATGGCCTCTAGTTCCATCCATGTTACTGCAAAAGACATAATTTCATTCTTCTTTATGGCTGAATAGTACTCCACTGTGTATATATACCATATTTTCTTCATCCAGTCCTCTGTTGAGGACACTTAGGTTGATTCCATACCTTTGCTATTGTGAATAGTACTGTGATAATCATATGAGTGCAGGTATCTTTTTGATATAATGATTCCTTTATATATTTTGTTTCATGCATTTTAAAACATTATTTTATCTAGGGGTCCATATGGAAGTGTTTCTGGCACTAAAAATGAGAAGAACCCCTGTTTGTATGTTATGAACAAACACATTTGTGATTTAGTTTATAAAAGAGTAAAAAAAAACATACATACTTCTCTGTTCTTGGATTTGCTATAGAACACTTGAGCTCAGCTCATAAAAATATCTTATTTCAAAAATGAAATAAGGTCTGTAGAGGATTGGTGACCCTAAGATCTAACTGATGAAAAGGTCATCACCAACATATACACTGATGGGCCAGATCATAATTTCTGAAATCAGCTTTCACTTTTCATATAGATGATCTGCATCTGTCACATTTATATCTGATTTAATTTAAATCAGTAGCATCTTTGAGAACTCACTCAAAACATTTGTGGGACCTCTGCCCCTAAACCTGCCTCAGATTACCCTGGTTAGTTAAATAACACTTTTTATCCACAAAACATAGTCTATTTTGAGGGCAGACTTTAGAGGTTTGTGCCCATGCAAGGAAAGAGAAGTAAGATTAACATTTGCCAATATTTTAAGACAAGCAATAAGCAAATTTGGAAAAAGAATTAACTTCTGCTTACTAAAAATTTTTTTTCTGTCTCTATAAATGAAAAGTGAAACATTTAAAAAAGCCAAACTTGGAAATTAACTATTGCCTAGTCATCTAGCTACATCCCCAAGGAGATCCAAATATTGTCTTTTCAACAGGGATTCAAAGTAAGATTGAAAGTAAGAAGGTAACTGAGGCTGGGACGAAAACTCTCAGCATAACAAAGTCACCAAAAATGTTCAGTTCAAAATATAAAAGATTCATTTTTCCATGGAAACATGTCTAATTTTATAAGCAATACCAATACAAACAACAGGGTATTTTTTTTTTTTTTGGTTAGTCATAGAAATTATTTTACAAGCAAATTTCCTGCACACTGCGTGTTCCTTTGAGCAATACCATTAAGTGAATGTTGAAAATGTGTGGATCCCTGGACTCCCTACTTAAAGGCCTGTGTTCGCATTTCAGTCAGACGTGTTCTCCATTTCACTGGATAACGGTACGGTCGTCATGGATGTGAAGGGAGTCAAAGTTCCGTCGGCAGATAAGCAGTACAATGATGGGCTGTCCCACTTCATCATTACCTCTGTCTCACCCACGAGGTAGAACTTCTCGCTTATGTTCTTTCCCGATGTCTATTTCTAGGACGTGATTTTGTCAAATGCCACTATGAATAATAGGCTATCCTATTGCTTTTCTAGTGTGAAAACAAAAGTGCTAGAAGGAACAACTTATCTTCCTTTAAAAAATTGCTATTAATTTCCAAGATATGTCAAATAAATCACTACAAAATTACCTAAAATGAATTAAAGGTTTTAATCTCTTTGAGAGAAGTGCCTATGCATACTATGTACTGAATGGAATGCACTGTTTTGCACATAGAAGGAGCCTGGAAAACACTGGTCTTGTTTAGACATTGAATTAAACAATTGAGGATACCGCATTTATGGCCACATTTTAAAAACTCTGACTTTATCTTTAAAATATGTGATACTTAATTTTTTTCATAATAAAAAGCTGTCTGGAACAAGAAATCAACCTGTGTTGTATGTAGAGTGCTGCTATTCCATGTCCACTTTTGTGGAGCCCTCCCATCAAAAGAAATCATTAGTAGGCTTTTTCTAGACTCTATTTCCAATCAGGATCAAATCCATACAATGTGCTTTGCAGTGAAAATGGTCTTCCCCAAAGATCTTCCCTAAATGGTCTTCCCTAAATGATCACCATGAGGTATGTTCTGTTCTATTCACAAAAAAGTAATGCTGATGACTAGTCATCCGAACTTCTTGCTTTATGGGTTTAAATTCCAGTCTTGGTTTGGAGAGTCTTTTTGCATATAGAAATATTCAACCATTTTATCCTGAGCCTCCTGAAGAGTTTGGCAAGTCGATGTCTTCTTGTTAACTCTATGTTCCATTTCAATTCCATGAGAAAACCTGCTTATCCAACCTAGAGTGGAACTCAGGTAAAATGGTCGCTGTGTGGTGTGTAAAGAAGCTTTTTCTTTTGCAGATATGAACTGATAGTAGATAAAAGCAGACATGGGACTAAGAACCCTACCAAAGGTAAAGCAGAACAGACGCAAACCGGTGAAAAGAAGTTTTACTTCGGCGGCTCACCCATCAGTACCCAGTATGCTAATTTCACTGGCTGTATAAGTAATGCCTACTTTACCAGGTACAATATTTTTATTATTAATTAATCTGCATGATTGATAAAGAAGATCAAGACAATAGTGATAATATTTACATTATTAAAACTAAAAACTATGAAATTTATCTGAGGCGCTGGGGACATAATGAAAAGCTTATGTGTGTTTGAGCAACTGTCATACTTGTTTGTGTGTAGGTTTTTTGCCCTTTCGTTTCTGTATGATCTTGGCTAAGCAAGCCTTCATTCTTCACCTGCAAAATGCAGATAATAATAACGCTTGCTTGGTAGGCTTGTTATAGGGATAAATGAGACAATTGCTGCAACTTGTGTAGCACCTGGCATAGAACATGCTTTAGATATTAGATGCAGTTATTTCTGTGCTTGTCATCAATGGTATAGTAGAAAGTAACATACCAAAATTCTTGTTAGAAGTTTAAGAATGTTGTCTTAATTTAATAGGTGACTTTAAACAAAGCCATTAATCTAGGTCCTTAACAAAGACAATAGAGACTCCTTGAGTACAAGAACAAGCAACGAGGAATTTAATAAAGAAACACAGAGGCAGTCCCAAATATCCAGAGTGTGGTGAGGAAAAAACTGTTCGTCAGTGAGAATGTGTGGTGTCAGGCAAATAGTTATTAATTAATTGGTTGAATTATAATTTAAAGGGTTCTGGTTAAGATAGTGGTTGACAGTTAAAGACCCCACCCCCACCCCCCACACACACAAATTTTTAATTGTCAAAATTCTTTGACTTTCATAGTTTTCATCATGTAATTCTAAACGATATTTTTAAAGTTTGTTTTTTTCCTTTGTTACAAACACAGGCTGGATAGAGATGTGGAGGTTGAAGATTTCCAGCGATATTCTGAAAAGGTCCACACTTCTCTTTATGAATGTCCCATTGAGGCTTCACCGTTGTTTCTCCTTCACAAAAAAGGAAAAAATTTCTCAAAGCCTAAAACAAGTCAGAATAAAAAGGTAAAAGATAATGCTGTGCCCACTTTCCAATTGCCCTCATATTCCATGCACACAACTCTAGACATTGCTGCTTTATAGAATTTACTCTAGTTTGTAACTCTGTTATATATATATGCAAGATGGGATTCTTGCAGTATCAGATATTCCACTTTACCAGCTTCGTTGCATTAATTCTTTTTTTGAGACAGAGTCTCACTCTGTTACCCGGGCTAGAGTGCCGTGGCGTCAGCCTAGCTCACAGCAACCTCAAACTCCTGGGCTCAAGCAATTCTCCTGCCTCAGCCTCCCGAGTAGCTGGGACTACAGGCATGCACCACCATGCCTGGTTGGTTAATTTTATATATATATACACATATATATATATATATATATATATATATTTTCTTTTTTTTTTTTTTTTTTAGTTGTCCAGCTAATGTCTTTCTATTCTTTTTTTTTTAGTAGAGACGGGGTCTCGCTCTTGCTCAGGCTGGTCTCGAACTCCTGAGCTCAAACGATCCGCCCGCCTCGGCCTCCCAGAGTGCTAGGATTACAGGCAGGAGCCACCACACCCAGCCAATTCTTTTTTTTTTAATGTAGAAACATTTTTAATTTTTTTTTTAATTTTTAATTTACATGTAATAATTGTACATACTTATGGGATACGGAGTGATATTTCAATACATATTACATAATGTGCAATAATCAAATCAAAGTAATTAGCCTTGCATATCTATCATATCCATCACCTCAAGCATTTATCATTTCTTTGTGTTGGGAACATTCAAAATCCTGCTGTCTAGCTATTTGAAAATAAAGAGATAAATAACAATAAATTATCATTAACTACAGTAACTACAGTCATCCTACAATGCTATGGAGCATTAGAACTTACTCCTCCTATCTAGCTGTAACTTTGTATCTGTTAACCAACCTCTTCCTATCCTCCCCTCCCTCATACCCATCCTAACCTCTAAGAACCACAATTCTATTCTCTACCTCTATGAACTCAACTTTTTTAGCTCCCACATGTGAGTGAGAACATGCAGTTTTTATCTTTCTGTGCCTGTCTTATTTCACTTAACATAATGCCCTCCAGGCTCATCCAAGTTCGTTGCATCAATTCTTGTTCCCAGTGAAACAGTTTGAATTTGCTGTTTACTCACACCTCATTACAATGGTTAAAATTGCTCTGTGCTAAGAAAAAAATTGTATAAATAATACATGTTATTCAGTACTATAATTCTCTAGTATCATTTGCTTTTGTATAAACATCTCAGGCTTTTGTCACAATCATGGAAGTTATTCAAGTTTCTGTTCTTACCCTGATTTTCCCCTCCTTTCTTGACCTTCACTTCAACTATTCACATGCACAATTGATCTGTGACATCAACTAAAGCTACTGCATCATCGAGTTCTGAAATTCCATTCTCTGACTACTATTCTTTCTCATTCCCAGCATGCATGTTATTTGCCTTCATTACAAATGAAAGCCTTAATCCCTTTCCGTTCTTTCAGTCTAACCTCACCACCCTTTTCGTGGTCCAAATTTAACAATACACTCAGGTGTCAGTGCTCCCATCCTGGCCCACGCCACCGTCATCTCTCACCTGAATTATTGTAATAGCCTTTCAGCAGGTCTCCTTGCTTCCATCTGTTTCCTGATAGTCTATTCTCAACACAACAGTCAGATCCTTATAAATATAAATCCTATCATGTCACTCTTCCCAAAGTGGCCCCCATGGCACTCAGAGTAAAAGCCCAAGTCACTACAATTTGTAAGAGGCCCTATGTGATCCATGCTCATTTCCCTGTCTGAGTTCATCTTCTCCCACTTGCCTACCCCACTCACTCTTCTCCCACACCGACCTCTTGACTATTCCTAGGACAGGTCACCTGCACTCCTACCTTAGGCTCTTTATTTGGGCTCTACTTGGACTACTCCTCCCCCAAATACCTGCACAGACAACTTCTCTTCCTTCTAGGATTGCTCAGCTCTCATCTGCTCAATGAGACTTACCTTGACCCCCTCTTTAACACCACAGTCTCCCTCCCATCAGTACTGCTGATCCCTTTTGCCTTCTTCTATTGCTATTTTTCCATAGCACTTACCAAATTTTAATTTATTATTATGTTTTATTTATTACGTTTATTATTTATTGCCTGTCTCCTCTGCTAGAATGCAAGTTCATCTGTTTTGTTCACTGATGTATCTTAAGCATCCAGAACAATGCACAAATGTGCGTTCGAAAACTATTTAGCTATCTGCACCATAGAGTAATAAAGATTAAGTGAGTTAATGAATGAAATGGACTTAGCACAGTTCAAAGCATATAGTAAATAAACATCCAGTGAATATTAGTTGTTATATCTCTGTAAAGCTTTGTGAATGTTTCTGGAGGATCGATTCCTAAAAGTGGAATTGCTTGGCTTAAGGTAATGTGCATTTTCGATATTGAGGCAATGCCAACTTACACTCCTACAAACATCATTTGAAAGAACCTAGTCCCACACAATTGCCAACACTAAATATAATCGAATTTCTAGAATTTTAACAATCTAATGGACAAATATGGCACCTCCTTGAGGATTTGGTTTGCATTTCTCTGAATGCTAATGAGATTGACTATCTTTTCTAGAGAAGAACTGGTTGCCTTCCAATGCTGGCTTCTAGACTGTCAGCAAGCGGAAGTGTCTTCACCAGCTTCCCCCTGACGATTATGTCTTATGTACCTCCCCATATATTTGAGCATATGTGGACCACTTTTTTAAATCCCCATGAAACTTCTCCTTTTGTTCATATATAATCAAAACTTAGCAGTTTTTCAGGATCATTTCCAGAATTTGATGTGGAAGATTAAATGATTCAGGCAGAGAGAAAAGTTCCTTGATTTTTATAAAGGATTTGCTACAAAATACTATGAAGAACTTTTCAGAGGATACCATGAAATTCTGATGGATTCTTATTATCACCTTCATACACTGATGCTAAAAGGCTTACCCTAAGAATATTGTAGCTGGCACTTGAACACTGGTCATTGTCATAGGCAGCAGGTTAACATCACAGATCTATGAGGGAGAGCAGCCTTCTAAAGCAAACACAATTTGCTTTAAATGAACCTAGTTTTCTAAATGAAGCTGTCTATGAAATGTAATTTTCTAACATTCAGTTTCAAAATTACAATCAACAGCCCTACTAACACAAACTTTTCAACATTAACACAACCTTTTCCATATTATAGAAAACTTCTTAACCTTAATGATAAATAGTCTTAGACAGAAACTCAACTTTGTAATAACAAGATACAGAATCACTATAGATTTCACTTGTATTTTATGGTAACTAGAATGTCATTGTTTGCTAATCTTTTCTTGTATTTACCCTTGTTTCAATAGCTTTATAAATAGCTATGAAGAAAAATTTGTGACCTCTGATTTAAATTTTTATCAGTTCTGCATCAAAGTAATTAGTATTGTAATAATTTATTTTCACAATCACCTAGTATTCCATTTTATGCATTTATTATCATTCATTTAATCATTTATAGACTTTGTTTCCAGTTTTCTCCTTTAATGGGTGAAGAACCTTGTGCATAAATCTTTGAGTATATTGCTGAATAAATCTTTAGGATGGATTCTTAGAGATAGAATTACTGTATCAAGGCAAATTCTTTTCCAAAACTGTAACATTGATTTATATTCCACAGAGGTATTTGAGAATACCTGTCTTAACCACCTATATTCCAGCTTTAAGAATTTTCATAATTTTTATGTTTCATATTCAGTTGGGAAAGTAGTTTCTCATTAGGTAATTTAATGTAATAATGAACATTTTATGTATGGTAATAGACATCATTCTGGGGTATCTGGCCAACCACTCTCTTCTCTAAGAACTGGTTCCCTACCCACCAGGCAGGCCCTCTTTTAGATATACAACCTCATTTCCCTGGGTATAGATCACTGAACCAGAGTAGATCATATGAATTAAGCTGCGCTGTCAGATTCTCTTCCTTGGAAACATAGAACTCAGAAAGACTAGCCTGAGCTGGTCATTGAATAGAAAAGATATAAACCTAAGAGCTCTATGTTAATTATGCACAGAAAAAAAAAAAGCTGCTTTATAGAAAGAGTGAAAAGCAGAAAGCTGTCCTGCAGAAAAAGAAAAATGAAAGTGGATACTGAGAATCAAAGCTGAGATACCAGAAACCTTCAGAAAGGGAGTGCCCTGATTCACTCTAGCTTTTCAATTCCTGATTCTGGGCCCTGGTGGGACCCCACTATATTATCTTCTCTTGGACTGTGTAAGATACCCCTGTACCCTTATAACAGGTTGCTCTCTTTTTCTTCAGTAGCTCAACTAGCTTGGCTGTTATCTGACAAAAGAGTCTTGCTACATTGAAATTGGTACCACCAGTGAAATAGAAATTAACAGGGCCTCAGAGAAAAACACTGCAATGGTAAAGTTAAAGTCTAGTGGGGTTTAGTGAGAATCCCTATGTACATACCCATTTTAGGATAATAAACTGAGTCTCTGTGTATAGTAGTAATCAAGTTATAACTTGTCTTGTTTATCATTATTAAGAGCATATATCCACAGAGGATTTAGAGTATTTGGTTGCTATATATAAAGATACTATAGTTTATTAATTTTTGCAGCAGATGAGAAACAGCCTAGTTCATGTCTCACACATTGAAGCACGGTAAGGCAAGGCTGGTAAATTGAGAATGTCCTGTTTCTAATAACCCCATGCTTTGCTAAGCCTCTGGAGCTCAGTGGATACACTGGTCAAGAAAGAGTGAGATCCTTGCCATCGAAATGGAGAGAACAGAGAGCAGCCAGAGTTGGGGAAAGTCCCCAACTCCCGCCCCATCCCACTCTTTTGCCCCCACCCTCCAGGCCCTGTGCAAAGGATTTCTGGCTGGGCCCCTGACTGAGACAAAGGTGATTGTATCTCCCATTATAAGGCATGTTATTGTAAGGATTGACACACAGCCTGGGTTTGGGGAAATTTCTTAAGACATATTAGAGGAAAAGAATCTCCCCGTAGCCCCACTCCAGCCCATTCTGCCCACCCATGGCTTGAAGCTATGGCCATTATTTGCAGGTGAGCGCCTGGACCAAAAATTATTGGTCACTGGGTGTATTTCCTCCATCTAAGAGAGAAACCTTGCTTCTGTAGCAGTGATTCGGGTTCTGAGTCCTGACGACTAACGTAAGGAGGAGAAGAGGGACTAGTGGAACCAGGTGGGCTTTCCTTTGGGATGTGTGAAGCTATGAGCTCCCATCTCTTTTTCTCCAACCTAACCCTGAGAGACTCCACTGCCAGAACCTGACTGTAAGAGCTGCTGCCCCAAAAGCAGGAAGCTGGCACAGCTGGTCTGCCCTTGAATTAATTAACCTGCCTTCTGCCCACTACGTCTAGATTTTGAGGGTAATTCTGGGATTTGGCTGAAACACTGACTTTTTGGAGGTCTTGTCTTTTGCCCATACAAGATTAAGGGTTTTATTGCCAGTCTGTTCCAATCTGCATTATATCTTCCAGAAATTTCACACTGCTTCTTTCTGCTAGTAGAAACCCTTCTAGATTTCCAGGACTGCTGTGGGTTATTTTTACGTGTATAGTTCTTCTGACATTTCAGTGGGAATTAGGGAGAGAGGAAAATAAATGTGTGTGTTCATCCAACAATCCTGAATGAGAACTTGTCTTTTCTTTTCTAATCGTGGCTCTTGCTGTGCTCTCGCCTTTCCTCCCTGCTGCCGCACATTTCCTCCCCATCAGCCCTTCCTTTGACTCTAGCAAGTCATGTAAGGTCCTTTCTAACCGGCACCTGCCTGTTTTCCAATTTGCTATTTATATACTTGTTTCTCCAAATTGATTTTCTGTTCCTTAAAAAACAGGAATCATTTCTCACTCACTTTTCTATTCCCCACAGTGCACCACCCACAGAAGGCATGTAGAAACATTGAATTCTTTCCCTCCACTTCTACCCATTCGATACTCAAACGTTTGATATTCAAAGCTTGAATAAATAACTAAATGCTTGGATTTATTTGCATTTACTTTTATTTTGCTTCAGAAATTAAAACTAAATACTCATTAAATATTAGGCTATACTTTCACAACTTTAAATATTAACAGAGTGCAATTTTAAGAGCATGATAAAATGTTTAAAAATTATTCTCTATCCTTTCACATAAAATTTTGCTACATATCCTATCACCAAAAATATTTTTAAGTATTTTGAAGATGTTGCCAAGTATGTTAACTTTTTACACTACATGTATAAATAATAATCTGTGTATAAAGTAATATTGACGCCCATATGGGGTTTCATTGATTGATTCTCTCAGGGTTTATTTCCAACTTTTCACTGTTGTTTAGATGTGCACTTAATTTATATGATAGAGCAGTTATCTATAGCTTCAGTTTAACTCTGCTTTACTATCACGGATTAGAATCTTGGGTTCGTTAACACGTTATGTCGTTATTACTGCTGCAGCTATTGCTGTCATTTGCTTATAGTGGTATAGGGAGGGAAATATTAGGCAGGGGCCTAATGTTTGAATGGAAAATGTACACATACTATGCAGCTTTTCTAATTACTATTACTATTGGTGAGGACATTACAAATTAATTTTTGCTGCTAGCGTGTCACTTTTATCCCTTAATTTGATTTATTTCCTGTTTTGATAGGGAGAGAAAAGTAAAGATGCACCTTCATGGGATCCTGTTGGCCTGAAATTCCTAGAGCAGAATACTCCCAGAGACTCTCATTGCCACCTTTCCAACAGCCCTAGGGCAATAGAGCACGCCTACCAATATGGAGGAACAGCCAACAGCCGCCAAGAATTTGAACACTTAAGAGGAGATTTTGGTGAAAAGTAAATTAACACACTATGCTTCTAGAAAATTAATGACAAAAGTCATCTTTTTTCCTGTGATCCTCCCTTTCTGTGCCACATTAATCCTATTATTTTATCATCAAAACAAATACTAAATAGTACGTGATTTATGCTTTCCAATAAATTACATTCTCTGTGACTTTTCCGCTAAATGTAAGGTGCATAAAACGGCATTCTGCCAGGAGTTTGATGTGTTTGATCAAAAAGAAAAGTCAATCAAGGAAAGAAAGATGGAACAAGTTTCAAATGACCAATTACCTAATGTTGACATCACCTGCCGTTCCCCATACAAATTGCTTTCAGATTATAAATGGGAATGTATTCTAACTGCTAGAAGGTCAATAAGGAAAGATACTAAAAATACAATGATGCTTGTATGTATTATATTGCCCCTCCACTTGTCTCAAACCCCATCACCTCCTCCCGGTATTTCACAAATCTCCAGGTTATTTACAATTATTGAAGATTTGTTTTTAAAGCTTTAGCGCCCAAATATTTTTACATAGGTTTTGGGGGTTTTTTTGTTTTTGTTTTTTTAGAGACAGGGTCTCA
Organism: Eulemur rufifrons; assembly: GCF_041146395.1. Taxonomy (NCBI): domain Eukaryota; kingdom Metazoa; phylum Chordata; class Mammalia; order Primates; family Lemuridae; genus Eulemur; species Eulemur rufifrons. The sequence goes on along the minus strand of NC_090997.1, from coordinate 64,990,538 downwards.
CTCTGTCACCCAGGCTGGAACTCCTGGGCTCAAGCAATCCTCCCACCACAGCCTTCTGAGCAGCTAGTACTACAAGCGAACATCCTGCACTCAGCTAATTTTTTTTAGATTTTGTAGAGACAGAGGTCTTGCTATATTGCCCAGGCTGGTCTCTAACTCCTGGCCTCAAGTGATTCTCCAGCCTTAGCCTCCCAAAGTGCTGGGATTACAGGCATGAGCCACTGCACCTGGCCTGGGTTTACACAACTCTTTCAAACATTCATACAGGCAATGCGTCCAGTAAGAAACCTCTAATGCCTTCTAATTTGCTACTTTCCTAATAGGCAGAGTCAGTATTTTGTATTCTTCAGGAATAATTTAATCAAAGTAGAAGTTAATCTAATAAATGTATCTTTATCCATAGCCTGGAGCTAAATTTCCAGAAAGTTTTGTTTAATTTCTACACACTCAGGTGGCTACTTTTAACATGTTTTCAATGTGTGATATCCATCAATTAATTTTTACTGGGAGAAAAATTTAATTTGTATGTTAGTACACAAATAATATCATTTCTATGCAAATGTATCCATACTAATTATGCACTTGTATTTTATCCACATGGATAAGAGTCTTTAACATATAGATTTTTACAAAATTGCAACCATATTTTCAAACCAAGACATTTTGAAATAAGATCCTTAACTGAATAAAACACTTCCTTAGATGTGGAATATATCCCTGTTGTATAAGAAAGTAGAGAATTTACATTTTTGAGCTAGCCATGCTTACTCAATATTCATTAATACTAAGGGAATAATTAGAAGTGATATTGTTTTGGATTAGGTAGAATGGCTACTTATTCATTCTTCCTTACACTGTAGTACTTTGAGAAGTTAGAGATTATCCTCAGTCTCATGTTACATATAGTAAGCTTTTTCTTTTCATTTACCAGATCTCAGTTTTCCATTCGTCTGAAAACTCGTTCCTCCCATGGGATGATTTTCTATGTCTCCGATCAAGAAGAGAATGACTTCATGACTCTATTTTTGGCCCATGGCCGCTTGATTTTCATGTTTAATGTTGGCCACAAGAAGCTGAAGATTAGGAGCCAGGAGAAATACAATGATGGATCGTGGCATGATGTAAGTTGAAGGCAGAGAACAGCATTATCAGCAAATCTACCCTTGTCAAATGGACTGACACTAATGTCCCACCATTGATCTCTCCAGAGAAATAGCCATTACAAAATTCTGCTGCTGTACACTCAGACTTCAATTTCAAAAACTTTTATTAATTCCTTATAAAAATCTCAAAGCATACTATTTAAAAAGAGATGCAGGCTGAGTATAATTGTTTTAACCAAAGGATCAGTGGCCAACATAAACTGAAGTTTGGTTTGTTTGTTTTTTGTTTTTGTTTTTTTTTTTTTTGAGACAGAGTCTCACTCTGTTGCCTGGGCTAGAGTGAGTGCCGTGGTGTCAGCCTAGCTCACAGCAACCTCAAACTCTTGGGCTCAAGTGATCCTCCTGCCTCAACCTCTCGAGTAGCTGGGACTACAGGCATGCGCCACCATGCCCGGCTAATTTTCTCTCTATATATTTTTAGTTGTCCAGTTAATTTCTTTCTATTTTTTAATAGAGACAGGGTCTCACTCTTGGTCAGGCTAGTCTCGAACTCCTGACCTCGAGTGATCCTCCTGCCTCAGCCTCCCAGAGTGCTAGGATTGAAGTTTGGTTTCTATTGATTTTTCACTCAACTTTTTTTTACTGCCTATACCTTTTTAATTTTCAACAATTGTTACCGAATGTCTTTTATGGACTAAGCTGTGGAAGACACAAAGTGAAGAGTAAATCAGGAAGACAGGATATCACAGGAGGAACACATAAATATTGAAAAAAATCAGTGGTTAGTAATGGCAATGTAAGATGGATTTATAGTTAATTACACATTTGAGAGAGGGAGATAACATGTGGGCTGGTCAACTGGAAAGAGCTTCCCAGAGAATTGAGCTAAATATAAGCTTTATTCAGAAATTAAGCCTGAAGCTTTAAATCATTCTATCTAAATAAAGGTCAGAAAACATGGATCACTTCCTCTAACACATGAAGTGATAAATCAAAGGTGAGCAGGAAAATACACTTATGTTTACAAAGCAAGGAGGCCTGGAGACAACTCACAATAAAACATAGGCTGTACAACATAACAGAACCAAATAAGGCATAAAGTTTCTGTCATTTTACAAAATGGATTGCCAGAAGCCTACTAAACAGAGGAAGAGACAAACTCCTGACCTTCAGAAAAGATACTACTTTTTAAAATAAACTTTCTTCAGATTTCCCACAGCACTGCAATAGCAAAGTTGGGAGGAGACGCAACACAGCCTTCTCCCCAATCTTGATATGTACCTGAGTTTTTCCCTTTTCCTTCTCTCCATTCAGGTGATATTTATTCGGGAAAAGAGCAGTGGCCGACTGATAATAGATGGTCTTCGAGTCCTAGAAGAAAGTCTTCCTCCTACTGCAGCTACCTGGAAAATCAAGGGTCCCATTTATTTGGGAGGTGTGGCTCCGGGAAGGGCTGTGAAAAATGTCCAGGTAAGCCAGCATGACCAGGTAGAGCTATGGACCTTAAGAGCTGAAATATCACTTAGTCAAGGCCCTCATTTTACAGATTAGGAAACTTAGCAAGAGTAAATTCGTAGTTTGGCTGGAGATGAGATAGCAAAGTATTGTCCTATGGGCTGTCTGCCCTGTCTCATTACAAAATCAGGAGTGATCTTTTCATTCTAAAGTAGATGTGAAATGAAAACAATTTTCAGAGATACAAATTATGAAAATTTATGTCTCAAGGGAATTTTATTTATTCAACAAGTACTCTTTTAATGTAGAGATAACAAAAAAAGAAAGCAAGTCATTCCATATTATTGAGCAGAAAAAGTTGTAGGTCATTATGTAAACTACAATCCCATTTTTGTTTCTTACACATACACACACACACACAATTTGTAAATGTGCACGGAAATGTGGTTACCCTGGGGATAAGTGAGAATACAATAAGAAACGTTATTTTTGTAATTTAAAAATTAAAAATATTGCACCTTTCAAAAATATTTAGTAGTAAAGAAAATGTATCAAAGGACTAAGTTTTTCTTAACATAAATATATTAATAGATTTGATTTTAGCACAAAATAATAATACATTTCTAAGATGCATTAATATATGTAGACAAAGCAAAAGGTTTAGATTATAATTATATTTTAAATAAGCAGCCCCAATTCCATGTCAACCTCTTTAAAAGATTTCTAAATGCAGTGTGAAATCAATTGTCTAAAGTGGACCAAGTTTCATGTTCTGTGATATGAGAAATTCTCAACCACAGAGGCAGCTAATGAAACCAGAAACGCAAGCCTTCTGCTGCTTATTTAGCTAGGGTAGATTAAGTTAAGAACTTTGCTAGCCTTCATCAGCATTAAGTGATCTTGGGCACAGCTGTCATTCTTGAAGGAAAACAAAATAGGATATCTCTAATACTCAATTTGAAAACCACAGCTGTACTTTATTTTATCAAGTTGTTCTATAAAAATTTACGTAGCTTAATTACTGCAGGGTGACATCAATTAAAAAAATTCCAGCTTCAAAGAACTAGTTAAAAACCCAACTACCTGGAAAAGTATTGATCATTCAGATAGCTAAAATAAATAAAATGAGGAATGACTTGGTTTCTCTCAGAACTCAAACCCCTTCATTTTGCTTCCCCATCTGTGTTGAGAAAATGGATTTTAAGATATGTCTTCTTCTCTCAGATTAATTCAGTCTACAGTCTCAGTGGCTGTCTCAGCAATCTCCAGCTCAATGGGGCCTCCATCACCTCTGCTTCTCAGACATTTAGCGTGACCCCTTGTTTTGAAGGTCCGATGGAAACAGGAACTTACTTTTCAACAGAAGGAGGATACGTGGTTCTAGGTAACATGAGTTATGCTAAAAAAAAAAAAAAAACATGAATTATGAAATGCTTCTTTCTTATAGATGATAAACATGGAATATCAGGCCCAGAGTTAAAATTTAAGAATGCCAAACTCAGCCCTAGAAAATGATCTCTCTCCAGAAGGACCACCCTTCTCCCCTCCTACCACTCCACACCCTCCCTGTTTGTTTGCCCTGACCGGAGCTTCTCCACAGCCGCCAAACTTCTGGATGCAGACCATCTCAGCTCCTTTAGAACTGCCTATGCTGCTCCTCTGGGTCTTGCTCTGTTCCCTTAGCATGAACCATTGTCCCTCTACAGGAAGTCCCACTTCCTCCCCCCCGTCCTGCAACACCAGCAAACAACACTATGCTTCAGAAAGTTTATTTCTGGATTTTTATTCTCCTCAACCATTACTCTCTCTTTCATTCAATAGTTTTTATGGTGTGTGCCTCCTGTATGGCAGTCCCTATGCCAAATGAATGGAACATAACAGTTCCAAAAATAAATAAAATCCTAGCAGGCTACACACAATCGTTATCCAGTCCATTCCAACAGACAGTCTAAAGAGCAACCGTTGGGTGTGAGGAAGGCACCAGAATAGACTCAGGAATCAGGATAGGAAAAGGGTAAAAAACACGTGTTCCCTGCCCTCAAGGCACTTCAGCACTCTGTACACCCTCTGAATAAAGAAATTACAAGGCAGCCAAGTATTATTTTTTAAAACTAGCACCATGTCCAATAGAATAACCAGAGGCAGTACTTCCTCTCTTTGGCTCATGATTTCACTTTCCTTCTCTGCCCCACCCCGCTTTATTCCTACTAAAACACCTACACTCACATTTCTCAGCCCTTCATTGAATTTCAGTGTTAAGAACACTAAAGGTTTGGACAGTGTGAAATGCATAGCAAACTGCACAATTTATGTGCTACTCCATGAACATTAACTAATACCAGGAAAAATTAAAAAGTGATTTATAAGGAGACATGTCAAGTGAACGTTATTAAGATGCCCAGCTTTGCAATGAGTCTCTTGGAGTGAATACTGCTATTCTTAGTAAGAATTTTCTTGGATCATCTCAACAGCTCCGAAATACTTTGTTGTCTCACTTTCTCTCTTCTCTGAAATGCTCTGCAGCACTGGCACCAGTTAGGTTTTGGTTTAAAAATTATTCTAAAATATATGTCTAATCAAGTCATCTCCTTTGCTCAGTGACTGCAAAATAAAGTCTAACTTCCATACTTCAGCATTAGGACCCTTCCCCGTGCGGCTCCCCACTCACCTCCTCCTCCCCTTGCAGGAACAATCCAGCCACACTGGCCTTCACGGTGCTCCCCAAGCATTCCAGCCTCCGCACCTGTGTTCAGGCCACTTCCTCTGCCCAGACTGCCCTGTCCTCCTCACCTGTGAAATATTGAATGGTGCTGCTATTGGGAATTAATTTACCCTTTCCTGAACTCCCATAGCACGTAAAGTGTTTTTAGTGTGCTGTTCCCAGCCTCATGCCCCACAACAGTCGTGATATGTTAGTTATCTTACTACCTCACAGAGCTTTCCACGGTGAGTTTGACATGGAAAAGTCACTGTCTACTCATCTGTTGAAAAACGCATCAAACTTTCAAAAACACATACAAAAATGGATAATTACAAAATCATGCCATAGTTACAAAGTCTATTTTGCTGTTCTTGAGAGTTTATAGGATTTCTCTCCACAGATGAGTCTTTCAATATTGGATTGAAGTTTGAAATTGCATTTGAAGTCCGTCCTAGAAGCAGTTCCGGAACCCTTGTCCACGGCCACAGTGTCAATGGGGAGTACCTAAATGTCCACATGAAAAATGGGCAGGTAGCGTTTTAAAACTTTCTTAACAATTTGTCTCATCTAACGTTGGATTCCAGATCTGAAGCAGATTTATTTCACAGAATTATTTCATCAATCTTTCCTAACTGGAAAAAAAAAATAGGGAAGCTGTAATGTGAAATTTAAATGTGGGCAATATTTGCATTCAGATTCATATGTTGGGAGTTGATTTGATTAGAACAGTCATGAAAATATGGCAAAGTTACCAAAAAAAGGTCACCAATAACAACATAAAGAGTTTTAACCAAAGAATTTGGCCGGGCACAGTGGCTCACGCCTGTAATCCTAGCACACTGGGAGACCGAGGCGGGTGGATCTCTAGAGGTCAGGAGTTCGAGACCAGCCTGAGCAAGAGCGAGACCCCCATCTCTACTAAAAATAGAAAGAAATTATCTGGCCAACTAAAAAAATATATATAGAAAAAATTAGCCGGGCGTGGTGGTGCATGCCTGTAGTCCCAGCTACTCGGAAGGCTGAGGCAGGAGGATTGCTTGAGCCCAGGAGTCTGAGGTTGCTGTGAGCTAGGCTGACGCCACGGCACTCTAGCCCGGGCAACAGAGCGAGACTCTGTCTCAAAAAAAAAAAGAATTAAAAGAGGAAGCAGCAAACATAACCAATTATCAAAATCAACAAACACTAAAACACCTTTCTATGTATCTATATGTATATCTGATATAATACATGCATATCAGATATATAGACATATAATCTATGAATATACATATTATTCGCAATTGCTAAAAATAAAAAATTTTCTTATAAACACCACTCTCATCCTAAAATATTACTAAAGAATATTAATGAAGGTACTCAAGTAAATATGTATGAAAAACCATATTCTAACTTAATATAATGGATTTTTATATGAGGCCTAGTATGTTCTATTAAACTATAATAAACCATTTAACAATAAAACTTATCCTTACTTGGTGCTTACTATGTGTCAGGTACTATTCTAAATGCTTTCTATGTATTAACTCATTTAATCCTCCCAGCATCTCTATGATGTAGGTAATATTATCACTCTTATTTTATAAATGAGAAAACTAAGGCAGAGAGTAAGATAAGTCTGCCTTCAAGTCCATGCTTTTCACCAATGCTTTAACTTTCTTTGAATAACACACTTCATCTTTAGAAATTAAAGGAATTCATTCTATTTCTTATTGTCTTTCTCTTCCTATTTTGTCCTGTGTGATTACTTTGTTTTCTCTCCAAGGAGCAACCCCAGTGTAAACTATAGCCTACCAAAGAGTGACCCCTTGTGTTCAAATTGCAAAGTTAATCATGTGTGGGTATTTGTTAAAAGTACTGCTTCACTGGTAAATTATTTAAGAAATTTAGTTTTATCACAATAAGGAGAAACGAAACTAAATCATATAATGTGCCATGTCTTTTTCAGGTCATAGTGAAAGTCAATAATGGCATCAGAGACTTTTCTACCTTAGTAATACCCAAGCAGAGTCTCTGTGATGGCAGATGGCACAGAATTACAGGTGAGAAACGCTGAGTGTCCTGGGTTCCTTTACAAAGGTGAGCCTGCACGCCCACCTGTGGGATGATGACCTGGCAAAATCTAGACTATAACATATGATAGGTGATGGATGAAAGTCTAAAAGTAGCCAAGAAAAGAGTATCAAGTGTTATTTTACTAAAATATGTGTATTGAACTCACATGTAATTTGAAAATGTGAATGCTGCCAAAATAATGCTGAGTAGTTGTTTAAAGAATACATAACTTATGGAGCAAAAAAGTGGTACAAGAGGAACATTCTCCCTTTCAAAGGAAAATGTTACAGTGATTGTTTGGTTAAACATTGTTAGACATCATTGATGTTTTCAATGATATAGGAAAAAGTGTGGGGTTTTATTCTGAAATAAATAAAAGCCATTACTGTGATAAATTAGTCTCTTTCATGTGAAAATTCATCTTTCTAGTGCCACTTGTGACCAATCTTTTCCCTGTATTTCAGTTATTAGAGATTCAAATGTGGTTCAGTTGGATGTAGACTCTGAAGTGAATCATGTGGTTGGACCCCTGAATCCAAAACCAGTTGATCACAGAGAGCCTGTGTTTGTTGGAGGTGTTCCAGGTAAATGTTATTTAAAAGGGAAAAGTTTCCAAATCCAAAAAAATAGTAAGTTTTTGTAATTGTTATTACAGTATTAATGAATTGAGCCATGTGTTTTCATAATTCACCTAATAATTCAAAAGATTTTATATACAGTGTCCATTAATGGGAAAAAGCACAACAAAGTGACACATAAGACCTAGACCCCAGCATCCTAACCAGTAGATATGACTCTCCTCTTGCCATATTTGCTCATTTTTTTCTCTCCCCTTTAAGTACACACCACACACATACATTGTGAAACATATGCTCTATTTTATCTATAACACAAAGAAAACTCATTTGCTAACACTGCTCCAGGATCTGAGAACCTCGGAAGATTAAGTTTGCTGATAATTACTCCCTTCCTTAGTAGGAAAGAATGCGAAGTTCTCCCTGTCCACGATTAGTCTGAATTGCAAAAAACAGCTGTAGACCATACGTTCTATTGTGTCTACGTAGTGACATTCCCTAAGAGAGGTTCCCAGCTGCAACTCTGTAAACATCATCAGTAACCATTGCTATCATCTGCCAAGAATGGTGGATAATCCAGAATGGTGATAGGAGGATACTTATGGACGCCCCCGTCCCCCAATTGTTTTAAACCTCTGAAGAAAGGATCATGTCCTTATGTTGAATGCATTTGTTTTTATACATTTCCCTAACTTGGAAAAACTGAATGCTATAGCTGGTGAGAGGGATATAAGAATTAGACAACTAAGCTTTTCCATCTAGAATTTGGTGGGGATTTTTTTTACTGATACATCATAGTTGTACATATTTTGGGTGTACATGTAATATTTTGATACCTGTATAAAATATGTAATGATGAAATCAGAGTAATTGGGATATTCAGCACCTCAAACATTTATCTTCTCTTTGTGTTGGGGACATTACAATTCTTATCTTCTAGTTAATTTGAAATATACAATAAATTACTATACTATCGAATACTGGAACTTATTCCTTCGATCTTACTGTATTTTTGTACCCATTAACCAACTTCTCTTCTTTGCCCCTTCCCCCTTTTCCTTCCCAGCCTCTGGTAATCACCATTCTCCTCTCCCATCCAGGTACTAACCAGGCCCAACCCTACTTAGCTTCCAAGATCTGAAGAGATCAGGTGTATTCAGGGTGTTATGGCCATAGACACCAGTCTCCTCTCTATCTCCATGAGATCCACTTTTTTAGCTCCCATATATGAGTGAGAACATGTGATATTTGTCTTTCTATACCTGGCCTGATAGGGATTTTAATAATCTTGTAACTAGATTATTTTAGACTGACTCATGTAAAGGCAGAAAATGCTTTGAGAGTGAGAAAGCACAGATAAAATTAAGCATATGTGCTGGACATGGTGGCTCACACCCGTGATCCTAGCACCCTGGGAGGCTAAGGCGGGAGGATCACTTGAGGCCAGGAGTTCGAGACCAGCCTGAACAAGAGAGAGACCCCGTCTCTACCAAAAATAGAAAAATTAGCCAGGCGTGGTGGTGTGTGACTGTAATCTTAGCTACTCAGGAGGCTGAGGCAGGAAGATCGCTTTACCCCAGGAGTTTGAGGTTGCAGTGAATTAAGATGATGCCACTGCACTCTAGCCCCAGGGACAGAGGGAGACCCTGTCTCAAAAAAAAAAAAAAAAAAAAATTAAGCATCTGACCTTGGGTACTCCCAAAATAGTAACAACTAAGTACTCTTCTCCTTTGTGTGAATTTTTTAAATACTAGTATTGACAGTGATGGTAACTAAGTATTGAAATAAATATTTGAGACCCTCAAAAAGTAACTCTTCTTCTCCTTTATTTTCCCCATCCATTCACATCTCCATTCACCAAGTCCTCTGCTCCTACTCCTGGCATTAGTTCTGGATCCTGGCAAAGGTCCCACTGCACTTCATGTGGGTGCGGTATGGAAAATGTCTCACATCAGTTCTCACTTTCTGCACATTGCTTCCTTTCTAGAAATCACAAAATAGTTTAAGATATTTTACAGGTTTCCAAGGACCCACAGGATCAAATTCAGCATAGTATGCAAGGTTCTTGATCATCTGTCTCCTCCTTGCCCCTGCCTCTGGGGTCTCCCCCTACCTTCTGGGACCTACGGTTCCCTAAATGTTCAGTGATGCTCTCTTTGCTCCAGGTCTTTGCACAAGTGCACAGGGCCTCAATTTCTGGGAAATGCTCTTCCTTTCCTCTCCTAGTACTTTTTTAAGGAACAATTTCTCCCATTCCTCCCCAATCTAGCTCCTTATTGACCTTTGGGACTAAGCTCAGGCTTCTACTTACCCTCATGGCCATTCACTCTAGAATGTGTATGTATACTACTGTTGTAGCACTTAACGCAAAATATTGTTGAAGCTAAATAGTATACTCCTTGCTGGCAGGGAACATAACTTCATTCGACATACAACATGGATTGTCTATTAAGCACCATGCTAGGGTCCAGAAGATGGACAAAACAAGCATGGCCCTCCCTCATAGAAGTTATAGTACTTGTTCTTCACTCTCTACCCAGAGCACTTACTACATCATTCAAACAAATATTTCTCTCTGATTTTTTGTTTGTTTTCACTCTCTGATCCCAGCCTCACACACTGCTTCACTACAGGAGTTGCTAAGCTCCACAGACTGGATGGGTAAGATGTACCTGAAGCCAAATTCAGGCTGCCTGAGACATATAATGCATAGCAAACTTTAGCTAATGAGCCAGCACACGGGAACTAGAAGGCCGGGGGGGCCTAACCACCAGCCCCCTGCACCAATGCAGCTTTTAATTCCATCAAGAATCATGCCAGCAAGCCCAGAACAAAAGCAATTATAATTTAAGCTGAATGTAATTAATTATATCATTTTGAGCTATTCAAGAATAGTTCTACTAAAATCACATCAGAACCCAGAGCATTAAGAAGGATAACTAGAGAAATGAGGCATAAATAAAAACCCCTATCCACATTGAATTTTCTTGGAATCCTTACCAGTTCTCTTATGTCATTCAGAACCCTAGTGACTCATTATTTCTATCGATAAAAAGCTAATGCATAAAATTTGTAGAACTACACACCAAAAAAAGTCAACTTTAGTGTATGATAATTTTAAAATCAAAATTAAAAGTTAAAGAAATTTTTCAGTTAATGTAGCCCTCATGTGAGTTGAACTATTCATTTCTCTACTGAAAATCCTGCATTATTCTGTATATAGTCGAGCCTTCAACCTGGGTAACATTCTCTTAAAGTAATGCATTGATTTTATTAATCAAATCTTTAGGATTCAAGGGCACTGTACTGTCACTAGCTACAATTAATTGTGTGGTAAATTATGCAGACCATAATTGCTATATGAATTATTACCTCCGGATGATTTCCCCCATGAACCAAAGGGGGGCAAACTTGGGCAGAATCAAAACCTATGTTCTAAATCTAGTCTCCAAAATAAACAGAAGCATTAGATGTTTCTACCTCTTACAATCTTTCCTGATCACTCATTTTTTATTCTGACAATGAAGTACACTGAGCAGGCTTGAGGAATATATATTGTCATACTAATCCTAAGACAATAAAGGAAATTGATCTCTCAGGCCCCTTCCAAATCTAAAACTTTATGATTATCATTCTAAATATGAAATGCCATTTCCATGATTTATTTCCGGTACATAGGTTCTGCATATTCTTACTCTACATTGCTTAGAAAACTTATTACAGCTGCTTGCTGATGTTTAATTTGCTGTCCTGTTTTACATTCTTTCTTGAGTTACTAATTTCTAAGTATTTTCCATCCTTTATCTGCTACTCCTCACATAGCTATTTGTACATATTAATAAGCTTTGACTAAATGGATTTTAATTTTATGATATTTCTAAGCTCTCTAAATTGTTTTAAATTATATAGCTTCTATCATTCCAACACATTTAATTGTGACTGTACAATTAATAAGCATAAGGCTGCTTCCAGATCTCTAATTAAGATAAGGGGAGAAAGTTCCCCTGGCATACCACAGGGCAACTGTGTTCACATGAAGATTAAGCTAGTTATCATTGCCCTACTTATAGTTCTTAAACCCTGAGCTCAGAAAAATTAAATTTTAGTTTATTTGAATTCATTATTTTCTCATTATATTTTGTGAGCTTGGCAAAAATGTGGAGGCTTAATGGTGAAAGATAACGAATTAAACAGAAACACTAACCAAATCCAAAAATAGTGTGGAAGCTAAAATTTCTTTCCCCCTGCTTAGCAAAACATGCAATATAACTGAGGCCCAGGTGAAATCAACTTTAAAAACCATGCGTAGATCATGAAAGTTCACGCTGAGGCTTTACATTTAAGTGGTAAATTTCAGCCTTGGAAGACAGCTTCAATACCCAGAAATGTGGTCATGGAAAACATGGCAAAACATTAAAATTACCACATGTTCATATTACTTCAAAAGCAAATAATGTTCCTGAGAAATGAGTCAATTACAACTATATTCCATTTTTGACATGTTTTTTTACCCATAAGTAACATTTGGGCTTGGAATGCTTCAATTTCAATCTTTGTTTTTATTTCTTTCTCTTTTCAGAGTCTCTACTGACACCACGCTTGGCCCCCAGCAAACCCTTCACAGGCTGCATCCGCCACTTTGTGATTGATGGGCGCCCAGTGAGCTTCAGTAAAGCAGCCCTGGTCAGCGGTGCAGTGAGCATCAACTCCTGTCCAGCAGCCTGACACAACAGAACACAGCTGCCCAAGTACAAAGTTCTTTAGAGCACTGAAATAAACACAGAGCCAGCCAGAAGGAACAGCAACTCTTCCTTCTGATGGAAGCGTTCATCTAGTTGAACAGGACTTAAATCAATCATCAAGGACTGGATGCTTCTTATTTCTCATTTGGATCCTTACCTTGGATCCAAAATGTCTGCAATGGACAACAATCGAAGGAGTGGTAAACTTACTTGTATTGAGAGCACACACTTACTTCCTACTGGTGAAATTACTGTTCCTGTTTCTAATAAAATAGAAGGGATTCTAAATAAACACTGGCACACATTTTTAAAGTACTGTTAGATTCTCAGATTCAACTTTCTTTCAGGGAAGATAATGTTCAATATATACCAAGATATCTTTGTCCTAAGCTACCTTTCTTTATCTTGAAAAGATTTACTAATTTACATATAATATAAAATTAGATGATAGATTTGCTTTTATCACTTTTGTTTGGTCTATCAGTATAACAAGAATATTTTAGTTCTATAGCAGCAATTATCGAGGTTTAAGAAAGTAAATTTCTAACAGATTACTAGCAAAATGGTAGTATAAACAAACTACTTTTTACCCTACCTTATCTCCTTAAAAGAAAAATAAAATTGTACATGAGGGAAGGCTCCTATAGGATATTACTGTTGCTTATTATTGTTTGTTCTATAGTAATCATCAAGGACATCACAGCAAAGACAGTAGGACAAAATCATAAAATTCAGTTTAATAGCAAAAAAGTCTTTTATTAAAAGTTTGTTCCCCACATATCTGCAACACAACTAGTCTTATTTCTAAAATTTTATAATTTTCTTCCAAGTAGCTATATTAATAGTATAGAATGTTGAAATACAGAAACTGAAATAAAAGAATTATACATGAAAGGATAATCAACTCAGAAGACAGAATGAGAGGAAACAAGCCCTGGTATCAGCAGGGTTGAAGATACACAAAACAATTTTTGAGGGGAGGGGATATAAAATATTTTGAAGAATTACCAAAGGGAATGAAACAATCTCTAACCCTGAAAAGATGTGCACACCTCCCTATATTCCCCTGCTATCCTTCTGTCTGGGGCACGTAGGAAATGATAATGTTGACAATATCAATGAAAATAGCTAATGTAAGTCCTCATAGAGGACTTACAAAGTGCCAGCCACCATGATAAACTAAAGTTGATTATTTTATTATTCATCACATTACTCCTGTGAGGTAACATCTGCAGCTCAGGTAACTTGCCTGCTGTCATTCAGCCAGACCAAGAGGTCAGAATTCCAAACAAGACTGCCTGCCTCCAGGGACAGACAGCATGACTGTGCCCTTGCTTCCCTGCCTTTGAAGACTGTCTGCCTTCAGGCCAACCAGAGCCAAAGAGGTACCATAAAGGAGTGATTCTCTCATTGAGAAAACCAAGAAGGCACTTGCTGTGGCTCCTCTAAAAGGGCAGCAGGTAATTAGCTCAGCCAATTGTCAACATAAAAGAATACCCTGAAGGACCAGAATTTCCAAAAGAAGCTGGAAATGTGAGATTTGGGTGGTTTGAAATGGCCTGATTGTTCAGTTGGTAATTAAAGCAACAGAACCACAAAGGGAAGATGCTGTACAGACCAAACAAAACCTTATGGAAACCATATATAGCTTCTGGGCTAAAGACTCTGAATCAAAGAGTCTGGGGCCTTAACTGAACCAGGGCTTAACACACTGAACCCTCATGATACTCCCTCCATCAGACCCAAGCAGGTGGAAGCGGATCTGAAATAACCTATCGTTTTCTTTTCCAAAATATTCTCCTGAGGCATCCTATAGGGCCATTCTATCCCCTCATTCTCAGCAGTGGCATAAAGCAAACTAAACCAGCCAAGTTGGAGACCCTGTCTGGACCTCCAATAGCCCCAGCAGTCAGGCACAGATTCACATTTATGCAGACTACAACCAACCATAAAAACTCCTTAGTTCTCCACAATTTACAAAGGCCACCTCTTTGCAGAGTTAGTGCTTCACATTCTTATATTCAGCAAATGAGCATCTACTGATCCATACACTTCTTGAAAAACCACACAATGATCGTCTAAAACTGTGACTTCACTATTTATAAGAGATTGACTCACCCAGTTCTTAGATGGGACCCCATCCTCCCAGCTTCTGTCTACAGAGAAAGTAATAGGATTGTTTGTTTGTTTTAGTTAATTATAGCATGTCATTACTTCATACAGAGAAATATGGGTTGAGTGCTCTTAGTAATCTTGACCAGTTATTGTCTGTGGCCCCTGCCAGTTCAGAGCCCCTTCAAAATGAAAAGGCCCTTCCTTATCCCCTGGTTTGAAGGAGCAGCCCTATTTTGGCCTGTGTTCCACCATCTCCTCTCATGGTCATCGCTGACTATACAAGGAGGGTACCATCCTATAGCTTCCCAGTGAAGCAACAACATTCCATTTCCTAGTATGAAAAGATGACTTTGAACAATTGGATATTTTCTTTTAAAATTTTGAGTTCGGAAACATGGAAAAAATCAGGCACTGAGTAGTAGAAGCTGAAGCCAAAAGGATCCTATCTGAAAGTACGGTTTTAAGTGCTTACCACACACATTTATAGATACACACTTAGGGGAAAAAAAAGAAAGAAAAGAAGAAAACACTTGACATTTCCCATTCTGTGGACCTAGATGGTACATCGACCTGCCCTTTGTCCAGTCGTAGCCAACTCAGTTCGAAGCCTAGAATTTATAGGGAGGTATCTCAGAAGACACTGCAATGTATTTCTTCTCTGACGCCGTTTCCTTATATTTAATACAACAGCACAGGGGTCAGAAGGGTCTTTCCTGTTTCCCTATATGGGTCCTTACAGCCTATAGTTGGGAACATAAAATGGTAAATACACCACAGTTTAAGTTTACCAAACTTTGAGGTGTGGAGCCAATCTCTTCTCCTTTAGTACTGGCTGAGAAAAGCCATGTCAGCATAACTGGCAGTGCAACACCACTATGGCCCCAACACCACCACACACACACACACACACACACACAAAGAGAGAGAGAGAGAGAGAGAGAGAAAGAGTCCACATAAAGAGTCTAGAAAGGCAACTGAACCAGCCACTATCCAGAATGTAAGCTGCATGAATTTCTGTCTGTGTTATCCACTGATGTGTTATAAAAGCCTAGACCAGTGCCTGGCATATAGGTATATGCTCAATAAATTTGAACTGAGTGGGTTTAAGGGAAGCCGAGTTTTCATAAAGGTTATTCCTTCACCCCATCTCCCAAGGCAATCACTTGTGAAGTTCCTAGAAGTCTGAGAAAAGGAAAAATTGATAGTTACTCCTCTGTTTGTGTTCCACTGAGCACCAGAGATCTCTGACTTGCCTGCGGGTGTGGGAAGAAGACTGGGGGAATGATGACACAGCTTGGCAGAGACAAGAAGCACTCCCTCAAGTCTTGGGAACCTTTCCAATGCTAAAAAGTAGGGGAAGTGTTGGCTACCATGAATAAGACCACTCGGTTTATAAACTTCACAGCACCAGAGGACACCATTCTCAGAGGAGACTGCTAGAGAACAGGATAGGGTGGGCAGAGGGTAGAGGAGATTGAGGGATGAAAGCCTGGGACAAAAAGGCAAAAACATAAGACAAAGGTAGCATGACACTAGCATCCAAAAAAAAAACAACTAAATATTTAAGGAACTCCCAAAGAAGTGATGGTGGCTGCTCAGGGCTGAGTCCCCCACCGGCCCAGCCAGACCACGGTGAGTTTACCAGCAGTGAGTTAAATCAGCAGTCTCAATAGAACAGGTTTCAAATGATCATGTCTAAAAACTGATGATTAATGAGCTGATAGCAACCTAGGGGAAGGTTATGAAAGCATGATGCCACACGGTTACCCTGAGACCTATCAATTACATTCTCTTACAGAAAGCTTATACGTAGGCATGTAAGAAATGTGGGAAGGCACTTACGCAACGTAGAGGCCTTAGAAGACTAAAGAATTCATACTGCTGAACTCTGTTTATCCTTTTAATGTCTTTAGATCTGTATTAATGCTTCCACTATCATTCCTGGTTATCAGTGAGTCTTCTGATTTTCCTGATAATTCTGCCTAGAGATTTATCAATTTTATTGGTCTTTCTGAAGAACAAGCTTTTGGTCCCATTGATTTTTCTCTATTATTTATCTGCCCTTAATTATATTGATTTCTGTTCTTATCTTTATTATTTTTCTTTCTGCTTATTTTGGGTTTAGTTTGCTCATCTTTTCTTAAGGCAGAAGCTTAGATCAATGATTTGAGTCATTTCTTCTTTTCTACTGAAAAAATTTAATCCTTTAATTCTCTCTAAGCACTACTTCAGCTGCACCCTATGCATTTTGGTATGTTGTGTTTTCATTTTCATTCAGTTCAAAATACTTTCTAATTTCTCTAGTAATTTCTTCTTTTATTCATGGGTTACTTATTTGTATCATTTAATATCCCGATATTTGGAGATTATCTAGCTATCTTTTTTTATTAATTTCTCATTTAATTCTATTATTGTGGAACATACATTGCGTACTCTCCATACTTTCAATACTTTTCAATTTATCGAAACTTGCTTTGTGGCCTACAATATGGTCTACTGGGTAAATTTTGCATGTGCACCTGAAGAGTGTACAGTATTCTGCTGTTCCTAGGTGGAGTGTTCTGTATCGCTTATCATGTCTTCTATATCCTTACTGATTCTCTATTTACTTGTTCTACCAGTCGAAATCTCCTATAAATGTGGTATTATTTCTCCTTTTAATTACTTCAGTTTTTGCTTTAAGTACTTTGAAGCTCTTGTACAAACATTTAAGATTGTTATATACCCTTGATGTCTTTATCATTATAAATTATCCCTCTTTATCTCTGGTAAATTTGTTGTTTGGAAATCTTTTTTTCTATTACTAATGTAGCTATTCCAACTTTCTTTTGATTAATGTCTGCATGGCATATCTATTTATATCCTTTTAAGAGTCTCATGCTCTACCGACTGAGCTAGCCGGGCGCCTTTCTATCCTTTTATACTTTTAATTTATCTGAGTCTTAGTATCTGAGTCTTTAAAGTGGGCTCATATGGACACCTTATAGTTGCTGCTTCTTTTCTAGCCAATCTGACAATCTCTCCCAAAATATTGAAGTTTAGATCTTTTGTATTAATAATTTTGCAAAATATCCATATGATATAGTTTAAATCTATTATCTTTGTCCCTTTTTTCCTCTGTTCCTGTCTTCTTTAGAACTGAATGATGTTTATGACATTTAATCTCTCCTATTGGTATATTAGCTCTAACTATGTTTGTTATTGTTTATTGGTTTTAGATTTAAATTTAAATTTATTATTTATTGGTTTTAGAGATAACTCTAAAGTTTAAAATTTACATATTTACTTTATCACAGTCTATCTTCAAATACTATTATCCCATTTCATAGTCTAAGACATTTACAAAAGTACATTTCTGTTCTCTTCCTCCTGTCTTTTTTGCCATTATACATTATACTTTTACATAAATTATCATTGCTATTATTTTTCTTTAAACAGTTACCTATTAAATAATTGTTTAAAATTTTAAAAAGCTTATATGTTTATCCACATATTTTCCATTTTTGGTGCTCTTTGTTTCTACAGATCCAAATTTCCATCTAGTATCATTTTCTTTCTGCCTGAAAAACTTCCTTGCGCATTTCTTATAGTGCAGATCTGCTAGTGATGAATTCTCTCAGCATTTGTTTGGCTGAAAAGTCTTTATTCCATCTTCATTTTTGAAAGATACTTTAAATATATTGCTCCATTACCTTCTTGACTGCATGTTTTCTGGTAAAAAATGTGCTTTCATTCTTATTTTTGTTCCTCTGAACATGTCATTAACTGTGAAGTTTTAAGATATCTCTTCAATTTAATTATGACATGTTATTGTTTTGTTAAATTGTTTCTTCTTCTGAGGTTTGATTAAAGTACTGGGATCTGTGAGTTTATAGTTTTTGTCAAATTTGGAAACATTTTGACCATTATTTCTTCAAATATTTTTCTGTCTTCCTTTCCCCTCCTTCCAGGAAGCTATTTACTTGTTAGACTACATGATAATAAAGCCCTAATTTTATACTTTTTTCATTCCTTTTTCCTTTTTATTTCATTTTAGATAATTTGTATAGCTATATCATCAAGTTCATTAATCCTGTCTAGTGTCTAATCTCTTAAACCTATTCAGTATATATTTTTATTCACAATATTGTATTTTTCATCTCTAGAAGTTCCATTGGGTTAATTTTATAACTTTCATTTCTCTCTTTGCCATTATCATGCTTTCATCTACTACTTGAACATGTATATTTATTGTTGCCTGTCTATTAATACTATCATCTGTCATTCTGAGTGTGTTTCTGTTGATTAAAGATTCTCCTGACTATGGAGTGTATTTTCTTTTCTTTTTTTTTTTTTTGCATGCCTGCTAATTTTTTTTAGATGTTGATCTTTGTGAATTTTACATTTTTGGTGCTGGATTTTTTTTGTAGTTTTTTAAATTTTGAGAGTTTTCCCCTCCTTGGATGAAGTTACTTGGAATTAATTAGTTTGATCCTTTCAAGCCTTGCCCTTAAGCTTTGTGTGGGCAAATCCAGAGCAACCTTCAGTCTAAAGCTATTCCCATCCCCTCACCCCCATCCAATCCCCGCTTTGGCAATATCTTGCTGAGGACTCTACTCAATGATCCATGTACTACACTAAAAAAAATCTTTCTACTGTCACTGAAACACAAATTCCCCTCAGCCTTGTATGAGCTCTGAGGAATTTTTCATCACTCCTTTCTGCTTTCTGTTATTCTTTCCCCAGCCTTGGCAATTTCCTGTCCAGATTTTGTTTTCTTCCTTTAAGGATTGTTACATTTTTATTTGGCAGACAAAGTGGGATAACTTAGAGATAAACTTGATTCTCTCAGGGCTTATTTTTAAGCTTTGTTAAAGCTGATAGTCATTAGCCTTAAATCTAGTGCTAGCTGAGATCTACGAAGGTATGACCTTTCTGTGTCTCTACTCAATGCTTCACATGTTCAACAAGGTCTTTCCACTTTGGATGGATAGAATTCAAACATCTCCCAGTTCTGTGTTAGCTCTGAGAGTTTTTCGTCTTATATCTCCCTGGCAGTTTTTCTTTTTCACTAATGTAGCACATATGCATCTATGTCTATGTAATTGTAAGCTAATAAATTTTTCATTTTAAAAGGCTTATGTGTATATTTTCAGGAGCAGCAAAGGAGACATAAAGCTTGGGTAAATTTTATCTGACCCTAAAGTCAGTCTTTTGGAGAAGACAATTTCACTGGAGGTATGGTGGTAGCCATTAAGAAGAAAGGAAAGTAGGCGGAGCTTCTGCTGATCATTGCAAAAAGAAAAAGAGAACATGTAGAGCTGGCCTAGATGCCAAAAGTAATCCTTAAATCTAATAAAATAAAAAAAATCCATCTGAGGTTAGTCAGTA
Source organism: Eulemur rufifrons (assembly GCF_041146395.1). NCBI lineage: Eukaryota > Metazoa > Chordata > Mammalia > Primates > Lemuridae > Eulemur > Eulemur rufifrons. Next base: position 64,970,425 of record NC_090997.1, on the reverse strand, counting down.
TTAGCTGTAGACAATTTCAAGATGACTGGCTGGGACTTGAGGTATGATACAATAATGGGACATCATTTTGCCTGGAGAAATAGGGGTTAGAACTATAATCTTGACCTCATTATCAATAAATTTAAGCCATAATCTGAGCTCCCATATGGAAGTAGTTTAAATGATTTGCATATTAACCATGGACTAAGACTTTCCTTGATCCTGGGTATTTCTCCAAAATGTACAACCTCCAGGGCTCCTTTCTCACCCAATATAATTATTCCTAAGCAAAGCATTATAAAATGATATCGAGCCAGAAACTGGCATGGGGTACTCAGGTACAAGGATTCAGCTAGGCAGCAACCCAATATAAACAAAGAAAACTAGTCTAAAACACATTATTAAGCATTTAGAGAATAAGCCCCACCTGATTTATAACCATGGTAGATTAAGCTTCGTCTTGAATTATTGATATTAATGATCTACTGTGAGAAAGATGATCTCTAAGGCACTTTCTAATTGTGAAATATTATTTTGTCTCATCTATCAGACATAACTGATAGCTTATTACTACATGTGTTTTACTGACTACATTTCTGCCTTTCTTACTGTAAGTAAATATAGTACAACCGTTACCATCATCCAAAGGTGCCACCACTTTTATTTGTTTACCAGATCATAAGATGATACTGGCCCATTACCCTTGACCTAGTCAAACCTCTACAAAAGACTTAATGATGCTATTTAGGGTGCATTTCCTTGCTGCTTTGTGCAGGTGGCTTTCGCATTGTTGCATAGACAGTGATGGGAACATCAGTTATTGTCAAGCAATGACTTCCAGGGCATCTTCGGAGTTGCCTGAATAAAAGACCAGATGACACATAGTTAGATACTAAAAAGAAAATACTTTTTCAGAGCACCAAAATTTGATGTATATTCAACTGTTTTTAATCACTTTGAAATCTCTAAATGTTGCAAAATGAGTATAACACAGTGGCACTGATGAGGCAGACATTTCAGACTTATGTAGAAAAGAAATTGTGGCTGTTGCCATATATTTAATTACAGGAAATTCATAAATATAAAGATAATCCTCCAGATGTTCATTTTGAAAGGTATGCAATAATTGCTAAATGGCATAAAAAGCACCTAGTTATAAACGTAAGTGATAATACCATGGCAATTCATATATATATATATATATATATATATATGCACTGTAAAATCACTTCAGTTGAGTGATTTCAAAACTAGAATATTTATTTATGGAAGAACATAAAACTGAATATACTATTCCACATACCATTCAAATGCTGATAGAATCTCAGATTTGAAATGGCCCTTAAATGATACCTAGTCCAAAAATACATCTAGTATATGAATTTCCTTTCCAACATCCCCACCAAATAGTCACTCAGCCTTAAACATTTCTAAAGACAAGAAGCTCACTACTTCCCAAAGTAGTCTATTTCATCCTTGAGTAACTCTGATTTTTAAAGTAACTACCTTACTAAGTTTAAATCTGTGTTCCAAAAATTTCCAAGCCATGAGAAACCTAACAATGCAGTATCTAATGTTGTGCTATGGTAAACCACAGAAAAGTGGAACAAATCCTATTTATTATAGCTTTCTTCAATTTTGCAAAAATGGTTTGTTTCATAGAATCTTCACACTCTTTATCACTCTCTTTTTGCCAAAGGTCAAATCAACGCCAAAGTGACACTAAATCTGAAGTCTAAGTCTTTTTCATATTTGTAACCTTATGCCTAGCACAGTGCCCTGGACATAATGGCACTGAGAGTTTAATTAAATGTTATCCAATCTTGAAACAATCAACAAAACAATCTAGCTAAAAATGTATCAGAGAAAGAGAGCAAGAGAGAATTGGTCCATCATCAAGACTTATAGAGATACAAAATATAGACTCTACGCTAAGAAAACCTGAGCTCTGTTAATACTAATTTAATCACAGCAATGTTTTGAATTCCTGGTTTTTTTTTCTTACTAATATTGAATATCAGTTAAAGCTTGTATTGATTGATGATAGTCAGTACACATTTCCTCAGTTGTCAGGATAAGGAGACTTTACCTAGTTGGTGACATCTCTTTCCCGTTACAGGCAGCACTGGAGCTCAGCCCCGGTTCCCGCCCAATTGAAGAATCTCCTCCTTCAACTGGAAACCTCCTTGGCTGGGTCCCAAACCGAAAAGGCATAATTCACTGAAAACCTAGATTAAAAAGTTAAAATAATGGAGGTACCAGGAGAAATAACTCTTTGTTTTCAAAGAGTTATTTGGATTTTTTTTTTTATTTTCTATTTTTTTTAGAGACAGGGTCTTACTGTGTTGCCCAGGCTGGAGTGCAGTGGCTATTCATAGGCACAATCATAGGGCACTATATCCTTGAACTTCTGGGCTCAAGTAATCCTCCCACTTCCGTCTTCCAAATAGTAACTGAGATTATAGGCACATACACCATGGCCTAGCCTTGGAATTTTTAATGTTACTATTTTGTTACAGATATATAGAAACATTCTGAAAATAACATTTTATTTTTATTTTTATTTTTTTTTATTTATTTATTTATTTGCCAGTAAAAGTTTGTTTTTATTGAAAAGGACAATCACACACACAAAAATCCTGGTATATTTCTATCAAATGATACAAGTAACATTAAGTTTTTTCTGTTGCTTTGACTGTCAGAAAGTTTGATCTAAATTTAATTATATTATTAATAGTACCTTTTCTTTGTCCCTTAATGTTATTCTTCCTGTTTCTAGTTTAATCCCTGTTGTAGTAAATTATTGTATTTTACATTACCTGAAAAAAAATACCTGTAAGCTTTATGATTAAAAGAAACAAATTACAATTATAGAGATTTTATATAAAAACAATAGTTTTAGATATTCTTGGTGTTTTACATATTTACCATATGCCTGAAAGGAATTCTTTATTTTTTTTTTTAGGCCTGCAAAGAAAACATTGAAGAAAAAGAACAAGGTATTGTAAAAATAAATTATCAAAAGTATTATTGTTAAAAAAGTTATAAAAGGTAAGGTAGAAAAATAGAGAATGTTTTGTTGTAAAGACATTTACTTTGAAAAAGGGATTAAGAAGTAGTAGCTGTTGACAAAGGTATCAGTTCTTTGAGGAAGTACCTGTGTTTATGCTCATATAAAAAGATGGCACTTTATTCAGTGTATGCTATAAATATTTGGGGACATGTTGAAACAGCGTTATTTGATAGGTCAAAGAAGAAATACATTATGTGGATGACCTTGATGACTTCATTGAGTCAGCTGAACCAACCTCAGAGGATGCTGGGTTTCCTTCCTCTAATTATGAGAATTTTATGTTGCAAATTGAACAACTTGGAAAGGATTGTGAAGGTAGGATCACTGCATAAATATAAGGCCTGTTTATGTATCCTACAGTAACATCTGCACACATTGCTTAGCATGGCACCGTAGAGCACTGATGTGTTGTACTGATGCTCATCTCGGAAAGATGCTTTATGTTAAAAAAAAAAGAGTGAGGACTAGCGTATATTGTACCCTCTCAGCCAAAGAGCTAGGATAATTCCACTCTGCTACTCTGTGCGAAGGGCACTCCCAGTGTGTTTGTGACCCTGCTTCTCTCCTATGCCTTTACCCAAGGTCAGGTTATGGTTATCCTCCCCTTGGAAAACTGCAAGGACCCTAGAAGTGTTTTTGCTACTAACCTACCTGCCAAAATCATGGTCTCCTAAGCAACCGTGATTTTATGTTTTAATAATTTGAGATGTCATCATGATACTCCCTTGCTTAAAACCCAGCCAACACTTCTCATTGCTAAAAGGTTAAAGATCTCGGTCCTCTAGTGTTATCTGGCATCATTCCATATCCTTGTCTCTGTGTCCCGTCCACAGGCTTCAATGTCTGCTCCTGCAGTAAGGAGCTCTAGTCTAGTGAGGTATAACTGATGTTTGATAAACTGCACATATATAAAATATACAATTTAATAAGTTTGCCATAGGTCTCTATACACATATGAAACCGTCACCATCGTCAAGATAATTAACATATCCATCCCCCACAACAGTCTTCTGATACCCCTTTAAGAAAGTGGTATATTGTTTTTCCAAAGTCTTTGTACCATTTTCCATTCCCATCAGAGGTACATGACAGTTCCATTTGCTCTGTATCATCACTAACTCTTAGTATTGGCATTTAGAAGTTTTTCTAATTTGTAGCCATTCTGATGGGTATGTATATTGCGCGTATCATTGTGGTTTTTAATGAACATCACCCTGATGAATAGTAATGTTGAGCATCTTCCCATGTGCTTATTTGCCATCTGTATATCTTCTTTGGTGAACTTTTTCACATCTTTTGCCATTTAAAAAAATTAGGTTGTTTGTTTTCTTATTGGTTGAGTTGTAAAATTTCTTTATATAGTCTATATGCTATTCCCTTATTAGCTATGTATTTCACGAGGACTTTTTCCCAGTTGTGGCTTGACTTTTCATTCTCTTAATATTATCTTTTGGACAGTAGAAATTTTTAATTTTGATGAAGTCCAATTTTTCTGTTTCTTCCAGTTTGGATATTTCTTTTTGTGTCGTATCTATTAATAAGAAATCTTTGCCTAGCACAAGGTCACAAAGATTTTTCTCCTATGCTTTCTTCTAGAAGTCACACAGTTTTAGATCTTACATTTACATCCATGATCCATTTTGAGTTCATTTTTATATATGGTGGGAAGGATGTTTTCAAGTTCCTTTTCTAGATATGGATATCCAGTTGTTCCAGTGCCATATGTTGAAATTCTACCTTTTCTCCACTGCATTGCCATCTTGCTTTTTGTCAAAAATAAGTTGTGTATATTTCTATGGGTATATTTTTTGACTCTCAATTTTGTTCCATTGACTTACAGGTGATCTTCCAATTATAACGGGGTTATGTTCTGATAAATCCATTTTAAGTCCAAAATCCATGTAATACCCCAGTAAACCTTAAGATTGACCCATCAAAGGACAGGGTGCTGGTAATGAGCACATAAAGTACCACTACCAAACTCCACATGTCTGCGGTGGGGCTGTGATACATTTTCCCCTCCAAGATCCCCGGGGCTACGCACAAAGCGGTCCCGCAAAAGGTCTCCAGTGGAGTGCCCACAGCAACTGGGCACCCAGGCCGAAATCAGTTATTTTGATGTTATCCTTCTCGCCGAGTAACAGATTCTCCGGCTTCAGATCCATGTGCGCCACAGGCATCGTGTGGCAGTAATCCACCGCGGAGGCCACCATGACTGGCGTATTCCATCACCACGTAGAACGGTGGTCATGGTGTTTATCACTTCATCCAGCTGCGCTACGCACGGATGGTTTCACATCTTCATAATTTCAGTTCCGCGGCAGACATTCTCTGCAGTATCTCCCCCTTCTCTATTTGGCTGGATGATTCTGATTCTCCCTCCTTCTCTGCCATTGGTCCCACATGGGCACTGACCTCCTCCTCTCCAAGGCCCCTTCCAGAACTCTCTGTATGCTGAGGAAGAGTCTGATTCTGAGCTGGAGGAGGAGCTGTTATTTCCCCACCAGGTATGGGCTGCCTAGTTCATCTTCTTCCAGGGAACTGTCCAAATCGCTCTAAGAATCCGTTTTGTTGACCTGTTTCTTCACAGGTATTTTCTTCTATATCTTTCTGGCTTTTCCTTTCATCCTTTTAAAACTTTTTTTTTCTTTGCTGATAATATGATCTTTCTTTTTTTTTTATTTCAGCTTATTATGGGGGGTACAAAAGTTCAGGTTACATACGTTGCCCGTGTACCGCCTATCCCAAGTCAGAGCTCCAGGCGTGTCCATTCCCCAGACGGTGCGCATTGCACTCATCATGCAGGCATACACCCACCCCCTCCCCCCACCCCCCACCTCAGTCTGATATCCGATTGGTGTCATTCCCAGATGTGCATTTAGGTGATGATCAGGGAAACCAATTTTCTGGTGAGTACATCTGATGCTTGTTTTTCCATTCTTGGGATACTTCACTTAATACAATGGGTTCCAACTCCCTCCAGGAGAACCAAAGAGATGCCATATCACTGTTATTTCTTATAGCTGAGTAATACTCCATGGTATACATATACCATAATTTACTAATCCAAACATGAATTGATGGGCATTTGGGTTGCTTCCACATCTTTGCGATTGTGAATTGTGCTGCTATAAACATTCGGGTACAGGTGTCTTTGTCATAGAATGACTTATGTTCTTTTGGGTAGATGCCCAATAATGGCATTGCTGGACCAAATGGTAGGTCTATTTGAATCTGTTTAAGGTATCTCCATAATGCTTTCCACAGGGGTTGCACTAGTTTGCAGTCCCACCCGCAGTGTATGAGTGTTCCTGTCTCTCCGCATCTATGTCAACATGTGTTGTTTTGGGACTTTTTGATAAAGGCCATTCTCACTGGGGTTAAGTGATATCTCATTGTGGTTTCGATTTACATTTCTCTGATGATTAGGGATGTTGAGCATTTTTTCATGTTTGTTAGCCATTCTTATACCTTTTAAAACTTCCAAATGCCAATGACTCCGGGCCCCACTCTCGGTGCGGAAGCGAAGCGGCGACGGCGGAGAGTCCGACTGAGGAGGTTGCGACGTCGATGGCCGGCGGGCCCCGGGCGAGCGGCGTCGCCGGTGGTGCCGGAGTTAACGGTAGCGGCGGCGGGGGCGGCGGGTTCGGGCCCCCGTTCCTGCGGGATGTGCGGGCGGCGGCGGCGGCCACGGGCGGGGCCGGGGAGCCGGCGGGGGTGCGGGGGGCGGCCTGGCTGCGCTGCCCGAGCTCCCGCCCTCTGCTGCTGGCCACCGGGACCCCACGCTCAGCTCCGCCGGGGACCGCCAGCGCACCGCGCTGCAGTGTCTACTCGGGATCACGCGGCGAACTGGGGTTTTCCTCCCCCAGCCCCAAGCTTCGGGGCTAGAGCTTCCCCGACCTCTACCCTTTTCCCACTAAAACTCACCCCACCCGCCTCGCTTCGCTCCCTGCGCCCCAACTGCAGGGCCAAATCTTGCCGGCTCTGAGCGTCGGGAGCCAAGTCCCTGCTCCCCCGGCCCCCAGCCCCGCTAGCTCCAAAGGCTCCTCGCCTGCCGGCTCCGACCGCGCCCCCCGACAACACACCCTCCGCCCACCCCCCCCTCCCCAGAACATTTTAAATATATACGTAAAAGTGTTAAAATACAATATTACACAACTATCCCTTACATACAATTTAAGTCTTGCAAAAATAAAAAATAGCCACCAGGTGATAAAAGTAAACTGTGCCCTATGGTTAACATAACTGAAGTCCATTTCTGCTGTGTGAAACAAACTTCAGTTTGCCTTTAATGGTTGTTGTAATCAGTAAACACCTCTCCACCTAACTAGGCACTCCTCTTCCTTTGAAGTACAGAGTTTCACATCCACCAAAATATCTTCAGCTAATCCTTCTGTTCCTGGTGATTATCTTATTCCCGGTGATTATCTATTCCCTCTGTCTCTCTGCAATTATAGCACAATGGTTAAGAAAATGGCCTTGGGAGAGTTGGACTGACCTGAGTTCAAATCCTGGTTCTGGCCCTTCCCAGCTATGTCATCTTAGTCAAGGTACTTCACTTTTCTCTATTTCTCAAGGGTACACTGGGAACAATGATATTATCTACTTACGGGGTAATAGGATTAAGTGAGATAATACGCGTAAAGTGCAGTACCTAACACACAGTAAGTGCTCAATACATGTTAACTATTATTCAGCTGGTACTACTATTAGTAAATATATATATATAAATGTATGTATGTGAATTATGAAATTTATTATGAAACATACAATGTATACACACACACATACACACACACATACATACATAAATATAATAAATAAACTCTACTACCTACTGTTGACTCTGCTTGGAACTCTCCCCTACTCCACTGCTCCTAGCCTTCACTTGCTAGGGCCAACTCCTCTATTAATTACATTCCACTTTCTCAGAGAAGCTCTCCGTAACCCCCATTGTCTAAGTTTTCATAGCATCCTTTATTTCTGCTTTGTAACAGTTATCATTCTAATTCAGGGCTTCCCAACCATGGCACAATTCTCAGTTGGGGAGGAAGGAGACGGCCCTGTGTATTGCAGGATGTTTTGCAGCATCCAAGTCCTCCATTCAGTAAATGCCAATAACACTGCTCCCCCAAAGTTGTGACAGTCAAAAAGACCTTAGATATTGCCATATGTCTCCTGGTAGGGGAGAGAGGCAAAATTGCTCCCTGTTGAGAAACACTGCCCTAATTTTTTATAAATGTTTAATATCCACCCCCATTCTATGTCTGTCTTTGTCACCACTAAGTCCCTAATACCTAGAAAAGTGGTTGGCACACAATGAGCATTTAATAACTCTATCTTGAAATAATTCACATGTCTTCAACTATTAGGCCAGAAAGGATAGGAAAGATAAAAAATGTCATAACTATATTCTATGCCTAATAAGTAAATGTTTATTGATGGTAATAATAAAACTAAGGTTTGAGAATTTGAATATTATGTAATGATTTTTATAGATGTCTGTCAATTATCAAGAAAAAAAGTGTTTTGCTCCATGATGATTTACTAAAAACAATAGTAAACTCTATGGTTTAGTATAACTATCTACTATATATGTAGATATTAAGTTTTAGCTAAATTTATCAAAGACATGTAGACTTACCAAAATAGGCCAAGTCTTATTCCTGAAGAGGTGAATAAGTCAACTACTTCTACTGACCTTTCATAGAAGACTGGAATTGCCAAAGGAATGATGATCAAATGTTCCAGTGACACCCAGAAATTATGACATCAGAAGATTCTTTCACATAGTTTCTTACCTGCTAAAGAATCAAATGTCAGTTAATAGCTCCAGCAACAACCCGAAACTTAGCTAAAAATTAAGTGTCTCTAAGGGTTTTTTGCGGGTTTTATTCTTGTTGTCACTGCCTTATTTTCCAACAATACTAATATGTTAATCTATGAATGAAGACTGATAGCCTAGTCAGTCTACACAAAATCACACTTGAGATTCTTCTCATATTATATCCCATTTTCCTCATTCTCTTTATCTCCCAGACTTTGCCTTAACTAATAACCCGGATTAATTCAGTCTATCTACATCCTCATCCCACTCGATGCCTTTAAACCCAACCCACACCTTTACAAATTTCTCTACAGTTCCTCTTAGGTGAGATTCTTTACACTCTCAAATTCCTGGAATATTTTTTGCCTATTTCCTCAAGAGAGTCTTGAAATTCCGAAATGGCAAGAATAATGACAATTGTGAAAGGAAGAATACATCTTGTGCTGTCCTCATTATTCTGTTCCCTGAGCTGCTTCTCTGCTCATACCATCTTTGCATTTCCCTGAACTGCTCTCCCTCTCCCAGCTTGTTCTTGGTTTCTATATCAACAGCTTACTTTGCTGAATGTCTGCTCTGCTCAGTAATGCTTAAGTTTAACCCTTAAGCCAGAACATTACTCTTCAGCTAACCAATATTTCGATTTTCATAGCTTATGACTAAACTATTAAATGCTTGTGAGCATTTTTAACTTAATGAAAATCTTTTTCCTACCTACATTTTATGCTAAGTTCTCACTATTGTGTTTTCATATGAGTTATGTTATAGAAAGCTAGCATTTCACATAAGAATTAAAGCAATGTCAGAGGAAATCTTACCTCTACCTTCTTTTTTTTACTAGGCTGCTATCTGTGAGTAAGTTAATCACAATTTTAGCTTAGAAAAATTATTTAACTGACTGTGTCACAGTCAGACAAACTGAAATAATTGCTGGCCATTGTTAGCTAATGTATCATTAGACCTAAACATTTGGTCCCTAGGATGGCAAAATTTTTTAATAGTTCACATTTTTTAGAAGAGGCAGCAGTGGGAAAATCATGGGTTTTCGCATCAAATGAGGTTGAGTTTTGACACCATGTTAGCTCTGAGACTTTCAGCAAATCACTAAAAGTTTGTGTATAAAATGGTATTAATTCTTAACCTCATAAAGTTTTAAAGAATAAAAAATCTAACATGTATAAAGCCAATGACTGGGATACAAGAACTCAATCAGCACTAGTTCTTTTACCTTTTTGTGTAATTCTTAAAATCAGAATATTGAGACACTGATTTTGCTTTTTAGTCACTGATAAATGTTTAAAACTAAAAAATAAGATATATGCATGTGTGATAATCTTAAACTCCTCCAATTTACCATTATTTTTAACTAGTCTATTTGCACAAGTTACACCAAAATTCTTTAGTATGGATGATACGATGACACAAACCAAACAATAACCTTAATGATGAAACTTTACAGCACTAGAGTAATACATCAGAAGACAAAATGAACTTGACCGTCCAGCAGATCTTCACACAGCAACAGATAAATAAGTGAAGTATAAATGATGAATAAAAAGATGGTAAAATCTCCAAATACTCCCTCTTAAATTATCAGAAGCCCAAGAATAATGACCTTTCAATCTCAGGATATAAATTCATGAGATGCAGAAAAGGAGTGATGTTTGAACTGGTCCTATCCTAAGAAAAAAAGATCCATTATTAGATTTCATTCATCCATGTAGCAAATATTTGCTGAGAATCCACCATAAGCCAGACATGTGTTAAGTGCTAAAGATAAAAGATTAGGCAAAGACAAATAAAGTTCCTGATCTAGTGGAGTTCACAGGTGAGGGTAGGATATATTCTAAACTAGGATATCAGATCTAAATCTAAAAGATGAGTAGGCATTAATTAGGTGGAAATAGGTGGGAGGCAAAGACATTGAGACAGTTGGAGAGGGAGCAAACAAAGGAAACAGCATGTGCCAGCAGAGAATGCAATAAAAGATCTGAAAGGCTAGCATAACCACAGCATGGAAAACAGAAAAGAAATATAATCTGAGAGATAAGTACAGGCCAAGTCAGGCAGGAGCATAAACCCCAGTTAAAGATTTTAGACTTTATCTTATGAGCAAGGAAGCCCACCAAAGAATTTTAATTTCTCATGACACATATTTAGGTTTCATTGATTTTTCTCTACTAATTTTGTTTTCTCTTTATGTGATTTCCACTGCAATCTTTACTATTTCCTTTCTTCTGTTTACTTTGGGCTTAATTTGTTTTTCTTTTTCTGGTTTCTTAAGGTGGCAACTTAGGTCATTGATGTGAGAGCTTTTATCTTTTCTAACATAAACATTTAATTCTATAAATTTCTATCAAAACACTACTTTAGCTGGATTCCAGAAATTTTGAAATTTTGTATTTTCATTTCCTCCAGTTAAAATTTTTCCTTTTGTTGTATTCCTTGACCTTTGAATCATTTACAATTATATCGTTCAGATTTCAAATATTTGGGAAGAGTCTATTTTTCTCTTACTGGTTTCTAACTAAATTCCATTTTTGTCAGAGAACATTTTTTGTATGATTTGAATATTTTTAAATTTATTTAGACTTGTTTTATAGCCATAACATAAACTATCTTGGTAAATGTTCTATGTGTACTTGAAAATAATGTGTATGCTGCTGTAGTTGGCTTAAATTAAGTATTGTATATAGGTAATTAGTGGGTTGACAGAATTGTTCAAGTCTTCTATATTTTTACTAATGTTCTGTATACTTGTTTATCGATTATTGAAACAAGGATGTTGAAATTTCCAACTATAGTTATGAATTTATCTCTACTTTCCTTTTCTATTCTGCCAGCTTTTGCTTCATGTATTTTGAAGCTATTAGGAGGTGTATAAATATTTAGTACTGTTATATCCTCTTGATGAATTGAAACCTTTAGCATTATGAAACATCTTTTTTTATCCTTATAATATTTTTTGCTCTGAAATCTACTTTGTCTGAAATTTGTGTAGCTTTCTCTCCATTAATGTTAGTATGATGTATCTTTTTCCTATTCTTTTCCTTTTAATATATTTGGTTTTTATATTCAAAGTGGGTTTCTTAAAAACCCAAAGTGGAAGTCTTGCTTATTTTATCCACTCTGATAATCTCTGTCTTTTAATTAGGGTGTTTTGATTATATATATTTAATGTGATAGATACAGTTGGATTTAAATCTGCCCTCTTGCTATTTGTATTCTATTTGTGCCATCAGTTCTTTGTTTCCTTTTTCTTATTATTCTATTCTTTTGGATCAGTGGAGTACATTTTATGAATCTATTTTATCTCCATTATTGGCTTATTATATATATCTTTGTGTTTTGTTTTGGGTTACTTTAGGTTTTATAGTGTACATCTTTAACTTTTCACAGTCTGCCTTCAAATAACATATCACTTCCCATATACTAGAAGAACCTTACAAAAGTATGTCCTGTTTCCCTTCTCTCACCCTGTATGATTTTGTTGTTATATATTTTACTTCTACCTATATTATAAACCCCACAACAGGTTATTAGTTTTTCTTAAACAATTACTTTTTTAAGAGATTTTTAAAAAACAAGAGAACTCTTTTATATTTATCTACATATTTATCATTTTCAGTGCTCTTTATCCCCTTGAGTAGGTCCAGATTTCCATCCAACATCATTTTCCTTTTGCCTGAAGGTTTTCATTTAACAGTGCTGGTATGCTGGTGATTAATTCATTCAGCTTTTGTGTTAATATTGCTTTATTTCATCTTCATTTTTTAATATTTTCACTGGGTATAGAATCCTAAGTTGGCAGTTTTGTTTTGTTTTCTTTAAGAACTTTGAAGATTTTGCTCCACTATTTTCTGGTTTGCATTGTTTCCAACAAGCAGTCTGCTGTTTTTCTTATCTTTGTTCTTCTACAAGCAGTGTTGGCTGCTTTTAAGATTTGCTCTTTAGCACTAATACTGAACAATTGGTTATAATGTGCTTAGTGTTGGCTTTTTTTCCTATTTCTTGTGCCTAAACTTCGTTGAGCTTCTTGAATCTGTAGTTTCATAATGTTTGTCACATTTGGAAGTTTTTCAGCCATTATTTCTTCAAGTATTTTTTGTTACTTCCTTCTGAAACTCCAATTACAGGTATATTGAGCTATTTGAAGTTGTCTCCTCCTTTTTTTTTTGTCTTTTTGTTCTCTATTTTATTTTGGATAGTTTCTACTGCTATATCTTTAAGTTTACTAATCTTTTCTTTTGCAATGTCTAATCTGATCTTCATTCCATCCATTTTTTTCATCATAAACATTATAGGTTTCATCTCTAGAAGTCCAATTAGAATCTCTTTTTTATATCTCTTTGTGTCTTCTTAATCTGTTCATGCTTCCTTCTGTCTTCTTGAACATATGGTGTATATTTATAATAGTTGTTTTAATGTCCTTATTTACTAATTCTTTCATTTGTGGCATATCTTAGTCTGTTTTTAATTGATGATTTTTCAATTCGTTATGGGGCTTATCTTTGCATATCTGTCAATTTTTAATTTTAGTGCCAGACACTGTGAATTTTATTGCTGAATAATTTTAATTTTAGTCCTCTAAGTACTTTAGAGTTTTGTTGTGGGACACAGTTATTTGGAAACAGCTTGGTTTCTTGAAGTCTTACTTTTATGTTTTCTTAGACTATATCACAACAGCTTTTTATCTAGGGCCAATTTGTCTCCACTGCTGAGGCAATACAATTATGTGTACTCACCTCAATAGTCCATATATTACAAGGTTTTTCCACTGAAGATACTGGGAATGTGAATTAGTCCTAGCCCTTTGTGAACCTCAGGAATTTTTCTGCCTGCTTATTTCCAGTGGTTCTTGCTCTTAGCTTTAGTTTCCACACATGCATATACCAATAAGTACTCAGTTTTAAGCTCATGAGGAACCCCCTGAAGATGTCCAGAGCTTTCTCTTTATATAATTTCTCCTACTTGGCATTCTGTCCTGCAAATTCTAGCTGCTTTCATCTCCCAGAATTCATAACTTTGTCTCCTCAACTCAGGGTGGTCATTGGGCTCTGTTTGAAAAATATCACTAGGTCTAACCTAGACTTAAGGAGAGTAGATTACACAAGAATAGGAGACAAAGATCAGTGGGTGCCATCTTAGAGGCTACCTACTTAAGATGCTTTATTCTAATGTAATGTCTGGAAATGTTTGTGCATTAATTACAAATGTTCATCAAATATTTCTGTCTTTTTGTCTTCCAGGACCCACAATTCCCCTAGCTGCCTTAAGATTACTTGGAACCCATGTGACTAGTTTTGGCTAATGAATTATGAGCAATAATTAATTGCCCATGTAAGACCCTCTTGAGTGTCTTTGTCTTTACCACAAAAACCAGAAATGTATCTCACACCATATATAAAAATAAACTTCAAATAATTTAAAGACCTAAATATAGAGCCTGAACCTGTAAAACTACTAGAAGAAAACAGGGAAAATCTCCACAAAATGGCTCTAGGCAATGGTTTCTTGGATATAATCCTAAAAATACAGGCAATAAAAGCAAAAGTTGACAAACTGGATTATATCAAACTAAAAAACTCTTGCTTAGCAGAGGAAACAATTAACAGAGTGAAGAGACAACCAACATATCAGGAAAAAAAATTTACAAACCACATACCTGTCAAGGGGCCAATATCCAAAATATATAAGGAACTCAAACAACTTGACAAGAAAACAAATAACCCAATTAAAAATGGGCAAAGGACCTTTTAAGAATAGACATTTCTCAAAAAAAATACATACAAATAGCCAACAGGTATATGAAAAAATACCCAACATCACTAATCATTAGAGAAATGCAAATTAAAACCATAATGGGATGTATCACCCCACCTGTTAGAATGCCTATTATCAAAAAGATCAAAGATAACAAATGTTGGCAAGAATGTAGAGAAAAGGAAAACTGTGTACATTGTTGGTGTAAATTAATACAACCATTATGGAAAACAGTATGGGGGTTCTTCAAACCACTAAAAATATAATCACCACATGATCCAGCAATCTCACTTCTGGGTATATATCTGAAGGAACTGAAATCAGTATGTTGAAAGATACCTGCACTCCCATGTTCATTGCAGCTTTATTCATAACAGCTAAGACATGGAAGCAATCTAGGTATCCATCAACAGATAAACAAAGTATGGTATATAAACACAAGAGAATACTATTAAGCCTTTAAAAAGAAGAAAATACTGTCATTTGTCACAACACAGATGAACCAGTAAGACATTATGCTAAGTGATATTAGCCAGACACAGAAAGACAAATACTGTATGAGCTCACTTACATGTGCAATCTAAAAATGTCAAACTCACAGAAATAGTATAAAGGTGGTTACTAGAGGGTAGGGGAGCAAGGGCTGGGGGTGGGGGAGATAGAGAGCAGGAGATGTTCAAAAGATACAGTTTCACTTAGGAGGAATAAGTTTTCGAGATCTATTGCACAGCATGGTAACTATAGTTAATAATAATGTATGGTATATTTCAAATTGCTTTAAAAAGTAGATTTTAAATGTTCTCACCACAAAAAAATTATAAGTATGTAAGATGATGGATATGTTGTTCAACTTGATTTCATGATTCCACAATGTCAATACATATAAAAACATCAGTTGTACCCCATAAATATATATAATTATTATTTATCAATCTAAAATTAAATAAATCATAAATGGACAAAATAATGGTAGATCATCAGATTGGGTGCCAGAGGGGAGATAACATTAAGGATAGCTCATCAGACACTCCTCAATGGACATGTATTATATGGTGTGCAAAAAATAAACATTTGTTGTTGTTACCACAGCATAACAAAGTTTATCCTGATTTATACAAATGTAGATCCAGACTTAGGTACTGTCATAACAAATACCGAAAATATTAAGTCACTACCTAAGTGATCACGCAGCATTTGACAAGGAAACTCTTGTTGGATGCTAAAAGGATAGTGATCTGTTATTCGGTGACAAACCTATTGGGAAAACCTTTGGAAAACTCTGTGATAACCTAGAAAGCAAACCATTTACATACTGAATTTAAATGCTAGGAGAAGAGATTGGAAAACAATTGTTGATAACATGTTGGTTGCTATTGACTCTGTTTGTCAAGTTAAATGAGAAAGAGATGAGCTCAGCAATAGCAGTGTGCAAACATGAATAAAAATGGATAGAGTGCTCACAAATTTGAATTATACTTAAATGACAACTTGGAAAGAGATACAAGTATAATTTTCTTTGAACACATTTTATTCCCCCTCTGAACTTTGTAGCATTTTTTCCAATGTCTTTCAGTACTGAATGTGCTATAGATGAATCTAAAGTAGTCTGTTTTTTCTCCATCCTACTCTCCCTATTTGTTTCTTGACCAGGTACCTAAAGAATTCTTTCTTTATTGAATAACCTAACCAAGATATATCCCTTGATGTTGACAGTTTTATAGAAATTTTCCCATAAAACATAATGTACCCTTTTAATTTATATATTTTTCTTCATTATTTTTTATATTATTAAGTACATTTCTTCTTCCATTTGCTCTGTTTTCTGTTTCAGGGGCATGTATTAATCTTATGTTGAGCCATCTTTGTTTTCTTCACATATACTATCTTTTAGTAACATCAATATCTTTGTCCTTTGCCTCAGTATTGTGATTATCTCAAGCTTTTCCTCTCATCTTAATTTGATTTTTATCTCTCTAGTCTGCTTCTTCATACTTTTAAAAATTATTCATTGGTCCTTTAAGGTGGGTATTTTGGTCTTCAGTTAATTTCCTTAGTTCTTTTATCTTCATTTTATTTCATTTATTCATCAAATATTTATTTACTACCTACTTTATACCAGGAAAGGTTCTAGGTACTAGGGATATAGTAGTGAACAAAACAGGCATTACTCAGCCCTCATAGAGCTTAATTATCAATATATTATTTTAGCATTTTGTCATTAAGTTCCTGTTTTATTGCATTCATATTCTTATTAAATTCTTCTATAGCACAAAGCATATATGAAGAATTTTCTTTTCTCTACCCCACTCCACACTTAGGTTAGGTTTTAATCAAGGTCATATATTTTATCTATCTTTTGCATCTTTCCTTCCATAGTAGTAGTCTGCATGATACTCAATGAGTTTTTCTCTTTTTCATTTTTAGCATGTGAAATTCTGTCCAATCTATTTGCTCTGCATGTTAGTCAGCTAACACTCCAATACAACTATACCCCAAAATTTCAAATGTTTTGCCTTCAATCAAAAACATTTTTCTTACTTTTAAGACTCTGGCAGTCTGCTGCAGTTCAGCTGATCTCCACTTGACTAACCTGGGTATGGCTACACTGAGGTTTTGGAGTGGCTCATATGTAAGTTTCTACCTTGCTTGTCTCTTAAGCAGAATTATTTCTCTAGTCTGAGTCTCTCCAGACTAAAATTATTAATGAGGCTCATTAGTACTTTTTTTATTGTTATTATTTTAGAGACATGGTCTCTCTCTGTAACCCAGGCTGAAGTGCAGTGATATAATCATAACTCACCGCAGCCTTGAACTCCTGAGCTCAAGCAATCCTCCCACCTCTTCCTCCCAAGTAGCTAGGACTACAAGCACATGCCACCATACTCAGCTATTAATAATATTTTTATTTTGTAGAGATGGGTCTTGCTACATTGCCCAGGCAAGTCTCCAATTCCTGGCCTCAAGCAATTCTCCTGCCTCAGCTTCCCAAAGTGCTAGCATTACAGGCACAAACCACTGTGCCCAGCCAGGACTTTATTAATTTAACTCCTTTCCTATGTATGGCTTCTAGGGAATAATGACTGGGACAGCACGAGGAGTAGAGTCCTACAGAGAGAGGCCAGAATACCAGGTGATCTGACACCATAGTTTACTGATACATATCTACTCACAGCACTGCCAACAAACGAGACCAAGATTTGCAAATTTTGGAAGCCCCAGACTTTGAGACTTCAACATCAAGACATAAAGTGCCTAACTGCTCCTCTACCACTGACCCCATGCTCATCAATAAACAGTTAAGAGTAAATCCAGGGCCAGGCACAGTGGCTCACGCCTGTAATCCTAGCACTCTGGGAGGCCGAGGTGGGTGGATCGCTCGAGGTCAGGAGTTCGAGACCCCGTCTCTACTAAAAATAGAAATTATCTGGCCAACTAAAAATATATATATATAAAAAAAAAAAACTAGCTGGGCATGGTGGCGTATGCTCTGGAGGCTGAGGCAGTATGATCCCTTGAGCCCAGGAGTTTGAGGTTGCTGTGAGCTAGGCTGATGCCATGGCACTCACTCTAGCCCGGGCAAAAGAGCGAGACTCTGTCTCAAAAAAAAAAAAAAAAAAAAAGAGTAAATCCAGAAATTTCAAAAAATCTCTTCATTAAAAGCTCCCTATTAATCATACGAGATATAAGTACTAAAGTGAATGACATCAAATGTAAATGTGGGAAAGC
This sequence comes from Eulemur rufifrons, assembly GCF_041146395.1. Lineage (NCBI taxonomy): Eukaryota > Metazoa > Chordata > Mammalia > Primates > Lemuridae > Eulemur > Eulemur rufifrons. The sequence goes on along the minus strand of NC_090997.1, from coordinate 64,952,060 downwards.
CTCAGCAACACAAACAACCCACTAAAACTTCAAACTTACCAGCTATCAGAGAAATGTAATAACAACTATTATTATTTGTCTTGGTGGGGGAATTAGGTGTTCTAATCAATTAAATATTACAGTTCATATTACCACACATTAATAGCATATGCTGTATAATTTAACTTTTTATTAAGTGAGTAAGACTTCTTAGGATTTTGTATGTAGTTCCTCAGAATTTTTGTGGAAAATATACTTTCATTAAAGAAGTGCTTGTGTTTTTAATTAAAACCTGATATAATTTGATCAATATAAGTTTACAGTATTTTTAAATGTTTTACAATATTAAGGAATTAGTAATTTTCAAGAATGTCTGATTTTTTAATCTTCTCTTCTTCTATCCCATCTGAACATTATATAGGCATCAAATGCCTAGTTTTAATCCCATCTTTTCTATCAGACTTCTATTTACTCCTCGTTCACTGAATGCTACTGCGCTTATAGTCAATGCCACCCAATATTTTAAGTCACAATTCTTTGAATATTTCGTCTGTATGTGTCTTCAATTGGACTGAAAGCTTCTTCGAGTTGGATCTCTGTCTTGATTTCTTTTGAATCCTCCAGAAGGCCTAAAGTTAATGTTGGGAGTATACCGGGTTCAACAAATACTGGTTGGGTCTCTAAACTTAGCTTAGCCGTTTCTGTCAAAGGGTATAGTCACCTAGTTTCGGTTGTGCCCTCACACGTCTATTTGTGTGGGGTTTCTTTGCGATCACTAACATTGTTCGTTTTCTATTAGAACAAAGGGCTTGTTGGATAGAGATGCTAACGCAGCACCCTTGTAATCTGAATAAACGGAATTTGACCCACCGCCCAGGGTGTTGGGACAGTGAACGAAAACTAAACCTCTGATACTCCATGGCCAGTTTAGAGACACATATTCTAAAATAACATTCCAAAGCCTAGTTACCGGCCAGTTACCCCGGGCTCCGGAGCTGCCAATGCTCACAGATGTTGGTTGACAAGGCAGCGAGGATTTGCAATCCGGAAGCCCAGTCGCTATGGTAACGGTGAGACGCAAGTGCACTTGCGCGGCCTTCTAACGAAAAACTTCAGCCTGAACCTAGACAAGTGCTTCGCGACGGCAGCAATTTGCGGCAGCGGCGTGACTTGCGGCCGCTCCTTCGTAGAGCGCCGTTGCGGGCGGTAATGCGAAGGCTGGCGCAGGTTCGCAGGCGCCCAGGGCTGGAGGTGCTCCAGGATGACCCAGTCGGTGGTCGTACAGAGTGAGTTGCACGGGGTGGATGGGTAGCTGTTCGTCGCGGAATCCAGCGACCTTGTTTCCTGCCTCATGTCCATGTTCTGTCCTTTCCCTTCGTCGCAGTCGGCCAGTGCGGAAACCAGATAGGCTGCTGCTTCTGGGACCTGGCGCTGAGGGAGCACGCCGCTGTGAACCAGGTACGTGGCCCCCCGCTGGGAGCTGCCCTCGCCTGTCACCGACGTCTTCCAACCAATAAGTAGAAAATACCCTGAGCTTTTATCTGACCAATATAAGTTGTATGGGATCTTTTCAGAACATACTGGTTTTTAAAGACATGTTGCTGTCAAACACACTAAACTATAAGAACACTGGCCAGAGACCTTAGTTTTAACATTTTTCCTAATTCTCAGGGTCTTCTCTTTATTAGGGTTCGTGTGAGGAGCGCTGAGTTAGTGTATGTGAAAGTACTTCGTAAAATAGATAACACGTGTGGTTATTGTATTCCTTAATTTAACCAGTCAGCTTTTAAAATAATCACTGAGAATCCGGAGAGAACGCTCATTTGATGCACCTGTTCTACAGTCCTTTGAAGATTCCTTTTTTCAGCACCCCCTGCAGAACTTTATCTATCTCGTGACATTTACTCTCCTCTAGAAGGAGATTGGAAAAAGGAGATTGGATGAAACTAAGCATTTTGTGATAATTTGCTGTTTCTTGTCTTAGCTACGTACTAGCCATTGTAGTATTATTAAAATTGAAAGGACTAGATTGGGGAAAAGGCAAAATTTAAATGCTATATTTGTTTTCTTTTTAGAAAGGAATTTATGATGAGGCAATAAGCAGCTTTTTTAGAAATGTGGATACCAGGTAAGATGGGATTAAAGTCTGTTACAGAATATGATGATCCTTTTCATTTCAACAGAGTGGGAGAGAATTCTTCAAAGGACAGTAAAAATAGTCAATAGGTGGGAAGTTGTCTGGCTTTTTTGTTTTTCTCATATGAGCGTATTTATTCTTGTTATATGATTAATATTCTTACGTCATCTTATAGAACAGGACAATAGGTGTCCCTGTGGTGTAACTTTTTTTTAACTTAACCTTGAAATAAAGTTTCACTAAAGAAAAGCTGAAATTTTCCCTGAGGGTATCTTGTTAATGCATCCAGTAATGGCTAACTTTTGAAAGAAAAATATATTGTTTACATTTCTCTGATATTATCTGTGGTCAGGAATATTTGCTTTAAGTATAAAATGTGCTTAAAAAGGAGAAAAATAGTCAGATTTTGTTTTACTTAATAAAGGGCATATGTGAGTACTATATATCGTTTATCTGAAAGAATAAGTTGTCATTCAGGTATGTCCGTATGCTTTTAATGTTAAATTATTAAGTTCATGCATTTTCAAAATACTTGATAAAACTAACTGTGGTGGCCTTGAACTGAAAAATATATACTTAGTATCAGGCTTCAATCTAATTCAATAGAAATTCCAGTTCTAGTTTGAATTAGTTGGCTGGGTGTTTGAGCAGTTATCTTCTAAGGAATGCTAATTAGTGCCTACTTCCTCAGTGAGTTCCAGAATCTAGTGCTCAAGCTTGCAAACTCAGAAATGTTATTGGCACCTTGAAAATGGGTCTAGTGCTGTCCAGTACAGTCATGTTAACCAAAGACCAGATTCTCATTTTCCATCATAGACACATTATCTTTTGTAGGAAAACTACCTGAAAAGCTACATAATAATCAGAAGGTTGCTTGGTGACCATGGAATCAGACCAAGGAAAGTTAGGTTTATTACCTTAATGACTGGTGTCATTTATCTTTATTATATGTACCTATCTGTCATATAGACTAGATTCCCTCTTATTTGTGGCCCAAAATATCCTCACCTCTGTATACTATTAGAAGACTCAAATTTGCCTTTTTTATACTTCTTTCAGGTGCTACACCCATCTCTTCCTTTCTTGATAGCCAACCCTTTCATTGAGTATTACATAGTTCAGACTCAGCCTGGGAGCTTTTCTTAATAAAGTGACTTAACATGACTACACTCTCATCTACTCTGTTTTATACTTTAACCTGAGAGCACTGTGTTTTTGAGTTTGGGAAGTAGGGGTGTGGCATCTTGCTCTTCTGTGTACTGTAAATACATGCAGCGTCTGTTTCACAAGTTAGTATGAAAAATCTTTTTCAAAAATGAGACCACATCTTCATGTACACCTTATCAAACTATTATATATTTTTAATAGCATGATAGGTATTTACCTATAGCAAGAGTTGGCAACCCTTTTCTGTGAAGGACCAGATAGTAAATATTTAGGTTTGCAAACCGTAAGGTCTGTTTCACAGCTACTTCACTCTGACCTTGTAGCATGAATGCAGGCAAAGATAATATGTAAGTGAATGGGTATAGCTGTATTTGAATAAAACTTTATTTAGGAAAACAGGTGGCTAGTTGGATTTGCCCTAAGGACTGTAGTTTACTAACCCCTGATCTGTCATGTCATCTGTGTCTAACTAGGCTTCCCTTCACATATTGTCATCTTGTGAATTGTCTCTATTGATGCAGATACTGTGTTCGTTTGTACATTTCAGTACTTTGGTAATATGAAATTCTAGAAACAGCATTAGATGCTCAATGATATATAACTGGTATATTAGTTGATGTGTGTTTGGCTGCAACAGGAAACCTCATTAATGGTGACGTAAGCAATAAAGGTGTCCATTTATCTTACAGACTAAAAAATCTGGAAATTAGCTGTTCTAGGTTTGGAGAAATGCCTCAAAGACCTAGATACTGTATATTGTTCTGCTCTCCTTAGTATGTAGGCTTTTTGTCCTTGTGTTTTTACTTCATGGCTATAAAATGGTAGTCTCTTTTCTGGGAATCACGTCCCTATTCATATTTGACTTGGGAAAAGGAAGAAGGTTGGCACCAACTACGTCTGGTCCTTTTTATCAGAAAACTTCCCCTTTATCTCATTGGGTAGAACTGTACTACATGGCCAGCCCTAACTATAAAGAAAGACAGAAAAATAAGTGCCTCACTTTTTTAGCCTAACAGGAAGTAAACAAGAAAGGAGGAGTTCAGGGATGGCTGTTGTGTCTGCCTCACCTTGCCCATAAGCAGTCTTATATAAATAGAAGTTAACTTTGTTACCTGATAATACTATAAGCAATCGAAGATCTTATGACCTTTTCTCATTTTTTATCTTTCAGAGTGGCTGGTGATGGTGGCAGTATTTCCAAGGGAAAAATATCCTCTTTAAAAGCACGAGTAAGATATATATGCTTGGATTCTTACATTACATGTGTTTTTAAAATAACTATACTCTGTAACTATCATGACAAATTTTAACTTCTCAAATTCAAAAACATTTACTAAGCCACATATAATGTAAATGTAAATAAGCAGACATGTGTGTCCACCTAAAACATTCAGGGGAAATTTTCATACTTAAGTTAAAAATACAGTATATTTAGCATTTTTAAAAATGTTTTCAGGGGAAATAGATATCTAGATAAATGGTAACAAAACGAGCCATTTTAACTCTAGTATGTATTTCAATACATACTAATAATACAGTTTAATGTTTCATTTAAAGGTAATGGAAGATTTATTTGCATCAGGGTTTCTACTAATACAAAGCATGGGCCCAGCCACATTATGGTGAATAAATATCATAACCATGTATGTTCTCCTGAACAAAATGCTTTAAGTTGATAGCTCATAGTTAAAGTCTTAATCCTCATTCCAGCATTTCTCTTCTGTGGTTGTTTCTCTACAACAAACTACTTCTTTAGATTATTGATTGGTAATCTTTGACTATAACAAGAAAAGTAGTTTAAATGCTGTGGAAGGAATTGACATGCTAAGGATCAGACCTGGTATAGTGGCTGAAAAATTGGACAGCAATAGTGTTGTGGCACCTGGGAAGTATCTTCTTGTATCTGTGATCTCTGATGTCCTTGGAAAACAAAATTTAAGGCAGAGACCATGTGCTTGTAGGCTGATAGGATAATTGATTAACACAGTGTACTACATGACATAGAGCTATCGTCCCAATCCAAATCTTAAGACAAAGAGACTTGACATTTCCTAGACTACTCTCAATTTGAGCTCTTTCCTATCACCATTTCAGTGAGCAGAGTGAAAGCTGGGGGAAACACTACTAAGAAAGAAGAAATCATTATATTTCTGTAGCCTTTGACTTTTTGTCCAAGAAGGTACTCTTCCACTTTCTCCTTAGGAACTAAAGAATCCAGGCTTTTTAAGATAATTTGGTCCTTGAGTCCCTCTACCATTTTCAGTTTCTTAGGTTAATAAGCAAATACTGAGAATTTTCTAAATCCTATATTACAGTTAGGGAAAAGACAGAAGGCTATCACCAGGTTGCTTTGTGGAAGGAAATATAAACATCAAATCCTGGTACAGTTGTGACCTTGGATGCCTAAGTGAGGAACCCACAATACTCTCCCAAAGTTTACTTAATGTCCAGAGGAAAAACAAGGGCCTGCTGTGACCAAGGAAGGACTGTAAGAGTTATATATTATGTCAGGGATTTAATGCAAAGTGACTAGGACAGTGATGTTTCTTTCAAAACTCACTTCAGGAGGTACCTGAATATCAGTTTGTATTCTGCATACTGTTTCCCTTGCCATATAGTAAGTTAGTTGAGAGTATGATTTATGTATATTTAATCTTCCACAAGTCATTTCAATAAATCTGTTTTGGAACAAGGCCAGCATAAGCTAAATTTTTTTCTTATATAATCTTACACAACTTGTAGTACTATAGTTTTCCCATACAGTGAAGTCCCTCTTTGGTTAGATAGGTGTTAAAGTTAGTATTTAAGGTAAAAATTGCATATTGTCTGAAATATCCTTGAAAATCCCTAAAATTGCCAGTATATAGCCCTATACAGTCCTGTGTATGTAAAGTATATATTAATGTATAATGACTGCTGTATATAAAGGAGCACATTTGTAAAACAATTTTATAGTGTTTGTAATATACTGCTATATTTTAATTGTATATCCTATAGTAAGTAGCATAATTAAATACACATATAATTAAATTCACAGAATTTAAATGTGCATAAATTGTAACTCCATTGTAGTCAGTACTCTATAAATAATTAAACTTGACTGTCTTCCTTCAATTAGGGCATAGAGTTTGGTGATTAAGAGTGATTCTGCAGCTAGGCTAGCTTGGTTTGAATCGCAGCTCTACCACTTACTAGCTGAGTAATCATAGTCAAGTTATTTAACTTTTCTAGGCCTCAGTTTCCTCATATGTAAAATAGGGATGATAGTACCTATGCATAGAGTTGTAAGGATTAAATGGTAGGGTACATATAAAACATCTAGAACAGTGACATGTGATAACTGCTTAATGTTATATGGGCACAAAATTAAAACCCATAAACCGAGCACTTTTCTGCGATGCTGAATCAAAAAGTTAACAAATCAAATTATAGTGTGCCCTAAGATTATTTCAGAATTTTTTTCAGCCTTGCTTTTTTATTTAACTCTACTTATTTTTCTTTTTCACTCTTTTTTCTCACTGTAGAATATATAGAAAGTAAAGTACAAAGAAGTGGGAGGAGGGAGCATATATACAACTGCCAAGCTATCCCTACTTACATTTTGCTCTATTTTCTTCATCTTTTTTTCTATTTCTTTCTTTGCATAATTAATTTTGTTTTATATTCTCATTTTCTTCTCAGTAGAATAGGTTTTCTCTAATGTCAATAAAGTTTGTGGTAATGAATTAGATTGTTAATTACTTGGGAAAAAGGGCCATGTTGTCATCTTTGACATCTATCCAGTGCCTCTACTTTGCATATAGTAGTAAATTTACTCATTTGAATTGGACAGTTTTTGGCTTTGATTCATAAAGAACAGCATGGTCCTAGTGGGCAAATGCATTAATGCACCCTACATTTATATTGAGAACCTTTTTTGGTTAAGGTTACCTTCTAGATTTCTGAGGCTTTGTTAAAAGTTCAGTTAAGGGGCTTGTTTCCTTTTGTCCCCGCACTTGGCATTTGGAGTAGGATAAAAGAGTTTAAAATTCGTCCTTTAATTGGATTCCACCTTTCAAGCAGGGGGAAATTATTTTTTAATTCTTATAACAGATTCTACATAAATATTTTGGTTAAGCTTAAACTATTAAAACTTTTAGCTCATAATTTCATTTACAGAGTGAATAAAAGAAAATATAGTAATTAAATTTTATTTCTCTTTCTCAGGCTGTCTTGATTGATATGGAAGAAGGGGTAGTGAATGAAATTCTGCAAGGACCACTGAGAGATGTATTTGATAGCAAGCAGCTCATCACTGATATTTCTGGCTCAGGAAATAATTGGTGAGAATATGCTGAATGTAAAAATTGAAGGTCATCTAAAAAAATGAGTAGTCTTCATTCTGATAGGTCCTGCTGATATGAAAGCAGGATATAATTTGCCACACAAAGCTAGGGCTTTCGGCCCATCATCTTTTCTTTAATAAATGATGGTGTTTCACAATGCTTGGAACCACCTGTATTTACTCTTACTCCTAGTTTCTTCTTACTTTTTTTTTAAGAAAAAGATGAATCATGAAAAATTACTGAATTCCTCTTTGTAAATTGATTTTTAAATAACACTAAATAGTAACAAAAGTTTTAAGTACTTTAATAAACTGTTCTCTTATCTATATTATTTGCCTCTTTGAAGTTCACCAATTGGTCAGATTTAATAGAACTAACACAGACAGGTAAGCCAGACCAGTGTACTAGTATTCAAGCTGAGCCTGAGGTGGTTTTGGCCCTTGAATTTATAATGGTCTCTTCTCTTTAATGAGGAAAAATAAAACTCCAACAGAGATTATTTAAGAATTCACATTGAGACTATTTTTGCTGTTTTTAAAAATTTAGTAGCTCCTGTTATTTGCAAATGTCATATTCATTATTTTAACTATTTGCAGTCCCTCAAGTACATAATGTGGAGTGATGTATAATTTTTCTGAAGCGTAAATCTTAATCTTGTGTTCTGGAAGGCTAATTTGGGGAGAACCAGTCACTTAATAAGTGAGTCCACCTAACTGGCTTTTCTCTAATGTATAACTTTTGTAACTTTTGAATTACACCTGAGTACATGTTAGGGGGAAATCATTCTTATTTTTTAATTCATTGTAGCAATACTTGCAAATTTGAGCAACCAAAAAAACTTGCAGAGCCTCATGAATAATCAGTTTTCTACCATGTGTCATTTCACCTAATAACATGTGACCTTTTTTTTTCTCATTTTAAACCAGAATAGTTTAGTTTGAAATTTTTTATTTTCAATGTCTTGCTATTAATAGTTAACCACATTTTGCTTTTTTTTTTTTATTTCAAACTTATACAGGGATACAAATGTTTTTGGCTACATGGATGACTTTTGTAATGCTTGAGTCAGGGTTATAAGTGTGCCCATCACCCAGAGAGTGTTCATTGTACCAATTAGTTAGGTTTTCACCAATATCTTCCCCTACCACTGCCCCCCCCCCCCCGTTGATTTCCATTGAGTTATGCTTCCCTCTATGCAAATGGATGCTCATCAGTTCCAATTTAATAGTACATGTGGTGTTTGTTTTTCCGTTCTTTAGATACTTCACTTAGGTCTCCAGTTCCATCCATATTGTTGCAAAAGGCATTAAGTCATCCTTCCAAATGGCTGTGTAGTATTCTATGGTATACATATACCACATTTTGTTAATCTACTCGCGAATTGATAGGCATTTGGGTTGATTCCAGTCTTTGCAATTGTGAATTGTACTGCAATAAACATTTGAGTGCAAGTGTCTTTTTGATACAATGATGACTTTTCCTTTGGGCAAATACCCAGTAGTGGGATTGCTGGATCAAATGGTAGATCTACTTTTATTAATAGTTCTTTGAGGAACCTCCATACTGTTTTCCATAGAAGTTGCACTAATTTGCAGTCCTACCAACAGTGTGTAAGTGTTCCTTTTTCTCTACATCTATGCCAGCATCTATTTTTGGACTTTTTAATAAAAGCCATGCTGACTGGTGTGAGGTGATATCTCATTGTGCTTTTAACTTGCATTTCTGTGATAATTAGTGACATTGAGCATTTTTTCGTATGTTTATTAGCTATTTGTCTATCTTCTTTTGAAAAGCTTCTGTTCATGTCTTTTGCCCACTTTTTAGTGGGGTTGTTTGATTTTTTCCTTGCTGATTTGCTTGAGTTCTTTGTAGATTCTGGTTATTAGTCCTTTATCAGATGTATAGCTTGCGAATATTTTCTCCCATTCTCTAGGTTGTCTGTTTGCTCTCTTGCTTATTTCCTTGGCTGTGCAGAAGCTTTTTAATTTAATCAAATCCCATTTATTGATTTTTGTTGTTGCTGTGATTGCCATTGGGGTCTTTTTTATAATTGTTTGCTTAGGTCAATATATGAAAGAGTTTTTCCAACATTTTCTTCCAGAGTTCTTATGGTTTCATGCCTTACATTTAAGTCTTTTATCCATCTTGAATTAATTTTTTTTCGTGGTGACAGATATGAATCCTGTTTCATTCTTGAATGAAATTCCTATTCAATAAATGGTTCTGGGAAAATTGGATAGCCACATTGAATAGGGATTCTTTTCCTCAGTTGGGTGTTTGTGGATGGTTTTAAGTCTGGGTTTTCTGTTCTATTGGTCTCTGTCTCTATTTTTGTGCAAATACCATGCTGTTTTGGTTACTGTATCCTTGTAGTATAGTTTGAAATCTGGTAATATGATGCCTCCCAATTTGTTCGTTTTGCTTAAGATTGCTTTGGCTATTTGGGCTCTTTTCTGGTTCCAAACGAAGCTTAGAATTATTTTTTCTAGATCTGTGAAATATGATGTTGATATTTTGATGGGGCTTACATTGAATCTGTAAATCACTTTGAGAAATATGAACATTTAACAATGTTGATTCTACTGATCCATGAGCATGATATATGTTTCTATTTGTTTGCATCATTGGCGATTTCTCTCCTCAGTGTTTTGTGGCTCTTCTTGTAGAGATCTTTCACCTCTTTGGTTAAGCATATTCCTAGATATTTTATTATCTTGGTAGCAATTGTGAATGGTGTTGAGTCTTTGATTTGACACTCTGCTTGACTGTTACTGGTGTATAGGAATGCTACTGATTTGTGTACGTTGATTTTGTAACCTGAGACTTTGCTGAGTTTATTTATCAATTCCAGGAGTCTCTTGGTGGAATCTTTGGGGTTTTATAGATATAGAATCCTTTGTCAGCAAAAAGTGATAGTTTGACCTCCTCCTTCCTGATTTGGATACCCTTAACTTCTTTCTCTTGCCTAATTGCTCTGGCTAGGACTTCCAGGACTATGTTGAATAGAAGTGGTGACAATGGGAATCCTTGTCTCATTGCAGTACTTAGTGGGAATGCTTTCAACTTTCCCCATTCTGTTTGATGCTGGCTGTGGGTTTGTCACATACGGCTTTTGTAATTTTGAGATATGTTCCTTCTGTGCCTCGTTTGTTGAGGGATTATCATGAAAGCATGCTGAATTTTGTCAAATGCTTTTTCTGCATCTATTGTGATGATTATATGATCTTTGTTTTTGCTTCTGTTTATGTGGTGAATCACATTTATCAGTTGATGTATGTTGAACCATCCTGGGATGAAGCCCACTTGGTCTTGGTGGATTATTTTTTTGATGTGCTGTTGAATTCAGTTTACTAGTATTTTATTGAGGACTTTTGCATCTGTATTCATAAGGGATTTTGTTATGTAGTTTTCTTTTTTGTTGTGTCCTTTCCTGGTTTTGGTATCAAGGTGGTACTGGCTTTTTAGAATGAGTTGGGGAGGATTCCCTCCTTTTCATTGTTATGGAATAATTTCTGCCTTATGGGTACCAACTCTTCTTTATAGGTCTGATAGAATTCAGCTGTGAATCCATCTGGTCTGGGGATTTTTTTTTTTTTTTTAATGAGGGTATATTATGATATTATGAGGGTGTAAACATTTTGGTTACATTTTATGACTTTGCCTCACCCAAGCGAGGATTAGAGGCATGCCCTTCCCCTCTACAATGCTCACTGCGTCCATTAGTTGTGAGTCCTCCCCACCCCCAGCAACCCCCTAATCCCTGGAGAATATTACTGCCATGTGAGCACCATAGTGTTGATCAGATAGTGCCAATTTGATGGCGAGTACATGTGGAGCCTATTCTTCCATTCTTCTGATACCTCACTTCAGAGGATGGGCTCAAGTTCTAGCCAGGAAAATATAAGAGGTGCTAGATCACCGTCATTTCTTATAATTGAGTAATATTACATTGTATACATATACCAAATTTTAATAATCCACTCATGAACTGACAGGCACTTGGATTGTTGCCACAACCTTGCAATAGTGAATTGTGTTGCCATAAACATTCGGGTGCAGATGTCTTTATTATAGAATGTCTTTTGCTCTTTTGGGTATATGCCTAATAGTGCTATTGCTGAATCAAATGATATTTCTATTTTTAGCTCTTTGAGGTATCTCCAAATTCTTTTCCACAGAGGTTGTACTAATTTGCAGTCCCACCAGCAGTGTAAGAGTGTTCCTATCTCTCCACATCCTCGCCAGCATTTGTTGTTTTGGGATTTTTTTGATAGAGGCCAGTCTCACTGGGGTTAGGTGATATCTCATTGTGGTTTTGATTTGCATTTCTCTAATGATTAGAGATGTTGAGCATGTTTTTATATGTTCGCTGGCCATTATTCTTTCTTCTTTTGAAAAGTTTCTGTTCATGTCCTTTGTGGTCTGGGGCTTTTTTTTGTTGGAAGATTTTTTATTACTGCTTCAGTCTCGTTGCTTATTATTCGTCTGTTCAGGAGTTCTGTTTCTTCCTGACTGAATCTTGAGAGGTTGTGTGTTTCCAGGAATTTGTCCATTTCCTCTACATTTTCGAGTTTATATGCATAGAGATTTTCACAGTATTCACAAATGATATTTTGTATTTCATGGCATCAGTTGTAATATCTCCTTTTTTGTTTCTGATTGAGCTTATTTGGGTCCTTTCTCTTCTGTTCCTGGTCAGTCTAGCAAGAGATCTATCAATTTTATCTTTTCAAAGTACCAACTTTCCATTTCATTGATCCTTTGTTTTTTGTTTTATTTAGTTCTTCTCTGACCTTAGTCATTTCTTTTCTTCTGCTGGGTTTGGGATTGGTTTGCTCTTCCTTTTCTATTAATAGTTCATTGAGACATGTCATTAGATTGTTAATTTGTGATCTCTCTTTTTGTTGCAGGCCTTTAAGGCTATGAATTTCCCCCTTAGGATTGCTTTTGCTGTGAATCCCATAGATTTTGATAGCTTGTGTCCCCTTTGTCATTCGGTTTGAGGAATCTTTTAACTTCCATCTTAATTTCATTGTTGATCCAATAATTGTTCAGCAGCAGGTTTAATTTTCATGACTTTGTATAGAATTGAGTGTTTCTCTAGGAGCTGATTTCTACTTTTATTCCACTGTAGTCTGAGAAGATATGAGGTCTGTCCAGAAAGTATCCAGCCATTGTTACTACAACAAGAACACTTTGCACAACATCGATGTAACCTGGCAGCCAAGGAGAGTGGACTGTAATGCACATGCATGAACAATTATGACTTCACTGTACTAGTCATTTGGGCACTAGATATTGTTGAGTGTGGCTATCACATTCAAAATGAGTGAGTAGAGCAATGAATCTACATCAGATTTTGTGTTAAGCTTGACCATTCTTCCAAGGAAACTATTTGAATGATTCAGAAGGCTTTTGGGGACAATGCAATGAGTGTAGTGCAAATAAAAGGGTGACATAAATGCCTCAAAGGTGGTCGAGAATCTGTTGAAAGTGATCCATGTTCTGGAAGGCCTACAACAAGCAGAACACCTGAGAATATTGAATGTTTATGGGTTAGGTTAAGAGATGCTGGGAAAACTATGTGAGGTCCCAAGGTGCCTACCTTGAAGAGGACTGAGGCATCATTGTCCTATGTACGATGTTTCTTGTATCTTCTTCAATAAATGTCTCTGTTTTTCATATTATGTGGCTGGATACTTTCCAGACAAACTATACATGATGTGATTTCTATTTTTTTTTTTAATTTGTTGAGCCATGTTTTGTGGCCTAAAATACGATGTCTTGGAGAATGTTCCATGTGCTGATGTAAAGAATGTATATTCAGTAGTTTTGGGGTAAAATGTTCTGTAAATGTCTATTAGGTCCATTTGTTCTACAGTCCCATTTAAGTCCAGTGTTTATTTTCTGCTTGGATGATCTGTCCAGATCAGTCAGTGGGGTGTTGAAGTCCCTAGAAATTATGGTGTTGCTCTTTATCTCTTTGCTTAGTAGGGTTTGCTTTATGAATCTGGGTGCTCCTGTGTTAGGTGTATAAATATTAATATTTAGGATTGTTATGACTTCTTATTGAATTGCTCCCTTTACCATTATATAGTGACCTTATTTGTCTTTCTTTACTATTTTTTATTTAAAGTCAATTTGATGTAAAAATGGCTATACCTACTTTATTTTGATTTCCATTTGCATGGAATATTTTTTGTCATCCTTTCAGCTTGAATATATGAATCCTTGTGGGTTAGATGTGTTTCATGGAGAGAGCAGATACTTGGCTTGTATTTTTTTATCCGTTTAGCCTCTTGAGTGTCTCTTGAGTGGGGAATTCAAACTATGTTGATTGATAGAATCGATATGTAGGATGCTGTTCTGTTCATTCTGTTGGGTAGTACCTTATTGCTTTGTTTTACCTCTTGTACTGTTGTTTTATATGAGCTCTGAGCTTTAGCTTTTGGGTGGTTGTACACTGATAGGTGACTCATGTGCTGATCCATGTATAATGCAGTTCTGAGTATTTCCTACAGGGTAGGTCTGGTCTTGACAAATTCCCTTAGTGTTTGCTTGTCTGGAAGAGTCTTTATTTCTCCTTCATGTATGAAATTTAGTTTTGCAGGATACAAAATTCTAGGCTGGAAGTTGTTCTGTTTAAGAAGACTGAAGATGGGGCTCCAATCCCTTCTGGCTTGTAGGGTCTCAGTTGAGAAGTCTGCAGTTAGCCTGATGGGTTTTCCTTTGTAAGTCACTTGATGTTTTCACCTTAGGGCTTGCTGGTATTTCCCCTTTGTGTTGACTTTGGCTAGTCTGATGCCTGTGTGTCTTGAGATTGCCTCTTTGCCATGACTCTCCCAGGTGTTCATCAAGCTTCTTGTACCTGGATGTCTAAATCTCTAGCGAGACTAGGGAAGTTTTCCTCGATATTCCCTCAAATAGGTTTTCCAGCCTTCGTGCATTTTCTTCTTCACCTTCAGGGATGCCTGTGATTCTTATATTTGGCTGTTTTACATAATTCCATATTTCTTGTAGGCTTTGTTCGTTCCTCTTAATTCTATGTTTTTTATTTTTGACTGACTGAATTAATTCGACAGAGTTGTCTTCAGGCTCTGAGATTCTTTCTTCTGCCTGGTCTAATCTATTCTTAAAACTTTCCACTGTGTTTTGTATTTCCTTTAGTGAATTTTTCATTCATTTCCTGAATTGTTTTTCTGGTTTCTTTGAGTTGGTTTTCCATTTTCTCTTGGATTTCATTGAGCTTCCTTACAATCCATATTTGGAACTCTTTATCCGTCATTTCAATATTTTCATTTTGGTTGGTATCCATTGCTAGAGAGCTGGTGTTACCTTTTGGGGGTGTCCTTCTGCTCTGATTTTTCATACTTTCAGAGTTTTTTGCTAATTCCTTATCTGGAGCAACTGTTGCTTCTTATTTTGGGATTTTCTTTTGTTAAGATGGAGCTTTTTCCTCCCCTCTCATTCACAGGGTATGTTTGTAGCATATGTTGGGTAAGAATCTTTGGCTTTGCTTATAGGTGCTTTGCTGGCACTCTAGTTTCTGGATGGATGCCTTGATTATAGATATCTTTAATGTGGTGGTTTTCTCAGTTGCTTGTTGATCATAGACTGTAGGAGTTTTGAGCTGTGTGAATGGGCAGATTTCCTATCTCTTTTTGATGAGGGAGGATGGAGGTCTTTGAAATCCTTTCTCTTTTCCCAACCCTGTGGTCTTCTTAACAGTGTGAATTCAATTGGCATGCCCAGTTTAATCTCTGAGACAGTACATGGTGCTTATGGGTGAGAATCAACTACACCCTGTATGAACAAGTCAATGGATGCTGTAAGGGGCATGCAAAATTACCTCCCTCTCAGTAGGTGGCACTTGCCAGAAGGCACAAGCTGCAGTGTTGTTTTGGGGACCTGTGACTGGCTCTAGTGCCTCAGGAGAAGCACTCAAATGCCCCAGTTGCTGGGTGGGGCCCTGGAACTTCTGCTTGAGTCCCTATTCTCTGCCATGGCTGGGGGGGCCGGGTTGGGTGAGTCCACCCTCAGGCTCCACAAAAGCCAGCAATGTAGCTGTTTCTGCAGGGGTCAAATGTCTGCTCCCAGCCTCTGAGGAAAGCTGCCAGAGAGGGGCTGAAGTGGCCCCGCCTAACCAGAAAGCCTGCTTTGGAGATGGTGCTGTCTGAGATTCACAATCTGGCTGTCAGAAACGGGTTTCACTCTTCTCCCCACTCCCCTGCTTTATGTTCTCCCTCCAGTGTCTGCCAGCAGGCAGGCAGGAGCTCACACTGTCTAAGCTCCCCCATGATGACACTGCGGGCTGGGGAACTTCCCCACCCAGGATAACTGGCCTGGGTGCTGAGAGCATGGCCTTCTTGTGGCGGGAAGTGTGCTCCGCAAGTATGCCACAGCTGGGACCCTCACTGCACTCTCCTCTCCGTGTGAGCTCCCTCACCTCCTGAGATTATTTAACAAATCTCCCCTCGGTACCACTGAGCAACACAATCAAGGCCTGAGGGTACAGGATCTGGCCTGCAAGCCTATCCCCAGGTCCCCGAAGATCAGTCCCTGACCATGCCGGGAGAAGTGTGCTGGTCTTAAGTTGCTAATGGGGTGCTCCAGCAGGTTTGATGTCCTTCCACTTCGGGGTGTGCCTTGCTCTGATGGAGCCACTGGGCACACAACATCAGGGAGGGCCAGTGAGCAGGGAGCTCACCATCCCAAGTACCCCTTAGACCACTGCAGGACTTTAAGAGGAAACAGTTTGAGTCCCACTCTCTATAGAAGCCTCGGTTTGGTGGCTCAATTGTTTCTTTTGGCAGCTGCGGGTAGGGAAAGGGAGGGGAGAAAAAGAGTCTGGATGGAGGAAAGCTAGTACTCTGGTCATCTCCATCCCCCTCTCTGTAAGGCAGTGCACCTGGAATGCCCTAGCTCCAGGGTCACACAGATCCCCCAGGACCCAACGGGCCCTTGTGGCTCCCACAGTCTGGGCCAGAGTTGGGAAATATTTGCATAGGAACAAGCAAGCCAAAAACTGAGAGGCTGAAGCCCCCTGGGGAGGACAAAGGCACACAGTGGATTAGAGAAGCAATATGGCATCTGCCCTCTCTGTTTGGGTCTGTGGTGATAGGAAGCACCCCGGAAGACTGGGAGCCTGGTAGTTTGTCCACAAGAAGCTCCCAGTTCTCTGGTGGCAGCAGCTTTTGGGTTCATGAAGGTAGAAAGTCACTCCAGTAGCTCGGAAGCCCTCTGTCAGAGATGTGAGGGTAAGAGAAACCAATCACTCCACCTACCCATTTTGCTGGACTCCAAGCCTCTCGGGGGTTGATCTCCACCAGTATCTTGCTCCTCCTGGTTCTGTTCTGCAACTTCGTCGCATGGAGTCCCCCACAGGTTCTGGCACTCTTCCCTCAGAATTACACCCCATCTATGTGTATCTGTCTGTTGTTTTTCTCTTTCATCTAAAACCTATTCTTCCTACTGAGACACTCTGGCAGCTGATGCCTCTGGTCAGCCATCTTCCCCCATCTTGCTTTTTTTTAATTAATACTATGTAAAATCCACTGCAGTTCAGAGTTTAAATAGAGACAAGAAAAAACTGTGTAACTGAAATCTTGTTTTGTTGTAATTGTACCTTAAGAGAAAGGTTGAGAAGATAAATTTAGAAAGCCATAGTTTGATAGCCATTGATAATGAGCTATCTTATCAAGATATTTGAGGATTATAGATACAGAATATTTGTTAAATTTTCTATCTAGTATCTTCAGGATATTATAACATGATTTATTTACATGAAACAAAAATAGATTTTACTTGGTGTAATAATACTTTTTAACATTTTTCTATAATCTTTTTATTCAGATCGGAAATAACAAAATCAAAAATAATAAATTCTAGGGCTTTTTTAATCTATATTTTTATTTTCAGGGCTGTGGGTCACAAGGTTTTTGGCAGTCTTTACCGAGAACAGATTTTAGAGAAACTGAGAAAATCAGCAGAGCATTGTGATTGCTTGCAGTGTTTCTTTATAATACATTCCATGGGAGGAGGTAAAGTTATTCAGTCATTTGCCTATAACAATGTTAAAGTGTAAGTGGGAATTCATTTTGCAAGAATAAGTTTTGTTTTTAGACCTATGCCTGATGAAGATAGAACTATTCGATGTTTATGTGTTTGAATGTATGTACATAGAGCTTTTTATCTTAAAATTTTGTGAAATTGTATCACTATTACTAATTTTTTTTTAATTTAAGCCTTCTTAAAAGTGGGCATATTGGAAATTTCACAAAGTTTTTAGTGACGCTTTAAGACATATTAGCTTTTGAAGAATGCTTACTTTCTCAGAGTTTGCTGGTTCAGTCCTATTTCCAAACTAGAGCTAAGCATTTCTGGCCTGCTCGTATGTGTGCTTGCCAAAGGATATCAATAACCTTTCTTTAACCACCTTGAAACCTTTCTTGTCTCCAATAAGAGAAAAAAGAGTAAAAGAAACTCAGTCAATTCCTTTAAATCTTTTCTTACATGGTAATCAACTTGAATTAGAAATAAATGATCTGCATTGCTTTCCTTCCTAAAGGATGCCTGTACCTTAGAACTGAAGTATTTTGTTCCCATTTTATGAAATAGAAACAGAATATAATTTGCTAATTTTAAAGTAGGATTAGCAAATATTAAAAGAAAAAAATTGCCATACTTTTTTTCTCCAAGCTGAGGTTAAGATTGTATATTCAGCAGGTCATGTACAATTGATTTTTATACATTTCTATCTATTATTCACTGACATAGCATTTTAAAATTAGTTACAATTGCTCTGTAACTGCGCCTTTAGAAAACCATCAAAATCATTTAATTAAGAAACAAATTGTCTTTATAGTAGTATAATTTACCTTCAAATTTGAGTAAGTTTTCAAAAGAAAACCATTGATTTATAATTCATTATGGGACTTTCTTTTTAATCCCCCTGTTACCCAACATCTCAGAAGAATATACTTACATTTCACTGAAGGTGGCAGAAATAATTTAAATAATACTAAAGGCTAAAGTTCTTTCCCATGTCTAATCCCAAGTCCCTCTCCTCACAGGTAATGAGATTTTCAGGGTTTTTTTATGTCTACCTTTCCAGATATTTTCTATCTATGAAAATATCCTATTAAAGTATGTGTGTATATTTTTACATAAATGAAATCATATAAGTTATTCTGTAATTTTTTTCATTTTTATCTTTCTCAAACATCTTTCCCTATTATTCCCTCTCGTAGAATCAATTGTATATAATATATAATGCTTTATATTTAATATTACTGTAAATTTTAAAATATATGTAATAATTTTTAAGTCAGATTCTTATTGGTGGACATGAAGTTGTTCATGGTGTTTAGTTATTACAGACAATCCCCAGTGTATATCTGGTACATAAATCTCTGTGCATTTGTGCCATTTATAGCTATAGGCAATATTCCTAGACAGGAAGATGGAACCAAAGAATATGTACATTTTAAATTTTGATTGATATTACTAATATACCTTCCTACAATATTGCACCAATGCATATTATTGGCAACAGTGTATAAGAGTTTACATTTCCCTACACTGTCACCAACTCTGAGAATTATGAAATGTAAATCTGTCTGATATATTCAAAATTATATCTTGTTTTAATTTGCATTTCCTTAATTAGAAGTAATGTTGAACATCTTTACTTCTATTTGCCAATTGCGTTTCTTTTATTATGTTACATATTTCTATCTTTTGCCCAATTTTCAGTCGCATTCATAATTTTTTGGTTGTTGATTTGTGAGAACTCTTAAATTTAGTCCTCCATCGTATGTGTTGAAGTTTTTTTTTAGTTTGTCTTGTTATTTTGTTTATGGGGCTTTTTTTCCCAAACATATATAGAAGTTTTGTTTATTTTTAATGAAATCAAAACTGTCTTTTCTATAATGGCTCTGTTTTTTATGATGTTTAGAAAGTCCTTCTCATTAAAGATTACCCAAAAAAAAATTCCCTCACTTTCTTCTAGTATTTTTAGCATCATAGCCTTTTAATATTTATCTACATGGATTAGTGCATTGGCTTTTAACCTTTTGGTTAACCAGAATAGTAAGAAATAGATTTTATGTTACAATGCAGCTGTGTGCACACACATGCGCGCGCGCGCGCGCACACACACACACACATACACACACACACTGAAACAAAAGATTTAGGAAACATTATTTACCCACACTATGTGTGACACCTTGATATTTTCTATTACTTCATTTAAGAAAAGAAAATACTGGTAGTAATCTGATAATTAGTTTCGTAGCCCCACTAATGGTTCACAACCCAGTGTGGAAAAAAAAAAAAGGTTAGAAGATTCTCTCACTTAAAAGTTCTAAAAAATTTCTAAATTTTATTTAAATGTAACTGTATGTATCAGAAAGTTGTCTTTAATGAGATTCCTAAGTTTGTGCTTTTAAATAAGTATTTGAAAATTTTATAAATTTGAGAGACATGCTTAATTTTAAATAATTTTAACACAGTATAAGTTGCTTAATGACTTGATAGTTTTCTTCATTATTAAGATTGCATATATACTAAACCAAAGCTGTCAAGTTAGGTTTTTTAAATTGCTTTGCATCAGGTGTAGACTGAATACTGTCTTAGTTGAATTTTTTACTGTTTAATAAGTTCTTGTGGCATCGTATACCTATAACTTAAACATGAAAAAGAGTGAAATATACAAAGCCCTCCCAAATTCATTATCAGAGCCAGAAACGGAATTCGGGACTTAGACCTCACTACCCATGTTGTCTTCATTTTCTTATCTAAAATTAGGTTAGTTAATATATAATGACAGAAATAATTTGAAAATTATGTCTACAAACGAAACATAAAATTCCAAGTTCATCACAATTATATTCCGAATCATTTGTTCTTTTTTTTTTTAAACTTTAATTCTTAGGAACAGGATCTGGACTTGGCACATTTCTTTTAAAGGTGCTTGAAGATGAATTCCCAGAAGTGTACAGATTTGTGACTTCAATTTATCCTTCCAGTGAGGATGATGTCATAACCTCACCTTATAATAGCATCTTGGCAATGAAAGAACTTAATGAGCATGCAGACTGTGTATTGCCCATTGACAATCAAGTAAGAAATGACATTGGAACTTATGGACAAATTTTGTATGTATGCAATCCTGTGTTGTGCTTTTGTGTTTCCATGAAACATTCCCTTCACCTCTCAGCTTTCTTATCTAAGAGAAAAAATAAGTTTAAATTGTTATTCTTTGTCTTTCTTTCCTAGTAAAATATCATATACGTCCACTGTCCTTAATAGCTTCTCTCCCAATATTTTTTCCTCAAAAGTCTTTATTTGACATCATTAGCAAAATTGACCTTGTGGTGAATTCTGGAAAGTTGGATACAACTGTGAAGCCCAAGAGTCTGGTTACTTCAAGTGCTGGGGCTTTAAAAAAGCAGCATAAGAAGCCCTTTGATGCAATGAACAACATTGTGGCAAATTTGCTGCTCAACCTAACAAGGTAATTCTAAGAGTAGTCAAAAAACTACTGTGCTTTTGATGGTGTTTTGAATTTTTGTAGAAGCATTTTTTAGTTATCCTAAGTTATAGGAGCTTCTTTTTGTTTTTGTGGGGTGTTTTAATTTATTTCTTCTTGTAGTTTCATCTCCTGGAGTGGTAAAGCAGAGTTTTAATTTCTGTGAATCCAAAGCAGCATTTCCCCAAGTACATTCCATGGAATATTAACAGGTGTCATATGATATAAAAGGTTTTGTGGTAGACACACTTTTAAAACACTTGGTTAGACAAAATTAAACATTTTTTTGCTGTTGAATATCTTGATCTTTTAAGCTAGCTAATATATACCTCCTCTTGAGCTGGTCCAAAAGATTTCCATGACTCTGGTATCAGAAATTTCTTTGGCATTTTTATATTCCAGATTATAGAGTGTATTACGCAAACCCTCGAGGAATTTAGTAAAGTTTCTAGAATAATTATTGATCTATATGTGTTTAACTCAAATAATAAAGTTTGTTTTTAATAAGATATATGTGCAATGAACAACTATAATAGTATGTTGGTCACACTTTAGGTAATACAGAAGAAAGAATTACTGTAGATGTGTGTTATATTTTATCTTTATACATGGTTGTTCATGATACTAAATTTCACTAATACAGAAAAAAGCACATATTCTGCATTGAGGAAGTGTACAAAAGGATTTGAGAAGCTGTCTGCTGAATAAATCAAGCTGTATTGGAAATATATAGTTTTTAAATTAAAATTTTTCTCATTGTTTTAATGTTAATTTTTTAGCTCTGCAAGATTTGAAGGATCCCTTAATATGGACCTTAATGAAATCAGCATGAATTTAGTTCCTTTTCCTCAACTTCATTATCTTGTGTCAAGCCTAACTCCTCTATATACACTGGCAGATGTTAATATTCCTCCTCGAAGGTAAGAAGTAAGTTTATTTCAGTTTTTTTGAGAAGTTGAATTACTGTAAAAAAAAATTTTTAAGAGAAAAAAGTTTGCCATAACTCGTTATTTCTTTGTATCATTTTATTTGTGAGAAGTAATAAATACAGTTGATGACAGCCATTTTTCCATTAGATGCATACTTCTTTACTTCGAAGTAAGTGTTTTAAAATGTCAGTATTAAACTATTTGAAATTAAATCTAATGATTAAATCTGTAGGCTTGTGAAAATAAAGATTTAATATTTATTGAAAAAGATTAAATGCCTTGAAGTCTGACAACTTAAGTTTGAATCTCAATTCTGTCACTTAGTAGCTACAGGACCTTGGGCAAGTAACTTAAATTTTTCATCTTAGTTTTTCGCTTATTGAGTAGATTAAATAAGACTGTGTTTTAAAGTTCTTATCACAGCCCAACACCACAGAAGGCTTTCAGATGTAAATGTCTATAGTACTATTATATATCATTGCCAGAACACTGTTTTTTTAAACTATGTGTCATTTTTGAGCATAAAGTTTACATCAGTTTAACAGAAAATGGTTTTGAAAGACAGTCTTAGCGTATACAGTTAGGATGAGCTTGAAGAGTTCACACTGCATTTACAGTTGACTGAGGGAAAAGGTCCTGACAAACTCTGTAAAGGGAGAGTATATAAATGAAAAAGTGAAATCTAAATTAAAGATTTATTTTTATAAAGTTTTGGTAAAATATCAATTCTATACTTCAGGAATGTCACAAATGATACTGATAAGGTTTCATTTGAGCAAGTAGCAAATGACCATTTATGCCAACTCATAGGTAGGTAGGACTCCTTTTCTGCATGGGACTTTAACAAGTTAAGCAGCATACACAGTGTATAGACCATGGTGATCATTAAATGCCCACTAGTATCAGCCCAGCATATTAAATTTTAGTACATTGAAATAGAACACACACCTTTAATGTGAACACATAGAATGCAAATTAGTGCTAAGCTGTTTATTGTACAATCGTGACAACTTCTTTGTATTTCAAGTTCTTAAAAAATAAAGATATGGAATTTCTAATTAAGCTTAGCATAATGAAAAAATTGTTGTGACTTGGTCCTTCAACCTGAATATTTCAAAGTCTGTTGAATATCTTGTGATTCTAGTGAGTACATTTTGACATAAATAATGCCTATCAACTTTTCTAAATTTTAATCATAATTTGTGGTGAAGGCTTATTTTTATTTAAAATGTGTTTATGAAAATCTGTAGGGAACTTTAAAAATTTTAGATGTTTAAGGAATTTGTCACAATGTTTTTACTATGTTTGTAGGGCGATTGGTGGGGAGCTATTTGCTTCTGCTGTACTTGTAGATATTGCAGAGGCTGCCATATTGGCATATAGACACAATCATTTATCCTTGAGTAATAAATTGTTTTAAAATTATAGTATTAAAAGCAGAGTTTTAAAGCTGTCTTCAATTTCTTATAAGTAGTTTCTAAACAAGTGAGAATTTTTTTCTGTTGTAGATTTTGTGAACAAAGGTCAGTTCTTTACCTAGTCCATTTTTACCAAAAGAAAATAATAAGCATATATAAATAAAAACAAGTATCCCAATAATTATAGTTTCTTACTAGATTTTATATTTTATGAGTCTAGTGGTTCTTAATCTTTTCTGGATTTTCATCTCTGATGAAATATCGATACTTTGACTCCATAAAAATGCCCAAAAACACATACTCACCAAAAGTTTGAACATAATTGCAGAGGATTCTTGAATGCCCCAAAACTCACCTGTGCCTTAGGAAGTCCTCTATCTCTCCTTCTGTAGGATAATCAGTATACAATGTCATCTCAATGAGGGCAGGAAATTCTTATTCTGTTCACTGCTATGTCTCTTGCACTTGGAATAGTGCCTGGCACAGAGTAGGCACTGTAAATATCTGATAAATAGCACAGATTTCTGCAGCTCTTCCCAGACGTTCTGCAGATTCAGCACATAAACCTCTGGCTAGAGTTATCTACGGAACCTAATCATATTTACATTGAGTTAAATGGGATTTAAGAACAAACTGGGGCCATATTAAGGACCTAGGAGTCTGTGTTATTAGATATAAACTTTTTCAGTTGCCTTTATCTTCCTCTCTTTAACTGAAGGGTAAAACAATCTTGTAGTTGCGTTTTTATCCTTCAGTTAAAAGACTTTTGTTAAAAGTTTCCCCATTCAGGAACACTGCTACACATTTTCATCTTTTATAGCAGCAGTCCCTACCCTTTTTGACACCAGGAACCAGTTTCATAGAAGACAGTTTTTCCACAGACAGGAGTGGAGGGATGGTTTCATAATGATTCCAGCATATTACATTTATTGCGCACTTTATTTCTATTATTACTATATTATATAATGAGATAATTATACAACTCACCATAATGCAGAATCTAATGCCTCCCGCTGATCTGACAGGAGGGCAGAGCTCAGGCGGTGATGTGAGCTTTGGGGAGCGGCTGTAAATACGGATGAAGCTTTGTTCGCTCACCCGCCTGCCCGCTGCTCACCTCCTGCTGTGCAGCCCAGTCCTAACAGGCCACAGAGCAGTACCGGTCTGTGGCCCGGGGGTTGGGGACCACAGTTTTATAGGAGAGCTTCATGTTGTCTTTTGATAGTTTCCTTCTAATTATTCTTAACTAATTTATGATATATTTTACAGAGACAAAGTAATCATCTCAATGTTATAGGTTTTTAATTAGTTTTGATAGTTCAGATACTATAAAGTAGATGAGCATACTGAATTAAGTAATGATAGAGGTTTCAGAAATCAGTACTACATAGAGCTCACTAATGCTATAGTCAACATTTTGTACCTACCTGAAATCACCAATCTACTGCAGCTTTTTTTCCCCCAAAAAAGATATTACACGATTTCTTCTCTTCCCATATTTATCATCAAGATTGCTTTGAGACAATGATAGCTGGCTACTTAACATATTTAGAATATGTAATATATTCTAATATTAATATTTGGTGTGAAGTTCATTTACCTATAGATGACTGTCTCTTCATTTTATAGTTATACATAGAAGGAAGAAGTAATATTTTGTATAAACAATGATACTTTCATTGTTCCAGATTGGATCAGATGTTTTCAGATGCCTTTAGTAAAGATCACCAGCTAATTCGGGCAGACCCCAAACACAGTCTTTACCTCGCCTGTGCTCTCATGGTTAGAGGAAATGTACAGATTTCAGATCTTCGCAGAAATATTGAAAGGTATGGTTTTTATTTTTCAAGATAATTTATGTGTACTGCTTGAGACAGTGTAGCATAGTACTTAAGACTGCCTCTGTTCAAATGCTCGCAATGCCACTTACTACTAAAGTGTGACATTGAGCAAGCTACTTAGCCTTTGTGCCTTGTTTTCTTCAAGTGTAAAATCAGTAATAATACAAAGCTATTATTTATGGGTATTAAATGATAGATGAGACGTTTTATGAAAGTGTTCCAGCCTGAGCAAGAGCGAGACCCCATCTCTACTAAAAATAGAAAGAAATTATATGGACAGCTAAAAATATATATAGAAAAAATTAGCCGGGCATGGTGGTGCATGCCTGTAGTCCCAGCTACTCGGGAGGCTGAGACAGGAGGATTGCTTGAGCCCAGGAGTTTGAGGCTGCTGTGAGCTAAGCTGACGCCACGGCACTCACTCTAGCCTGGGCAACAGAGTGAGACTCTGTCTCAAAAAAAAAAAAAAAAAAAAAAAAAGAAAGTGTTCATAAAATTATAGCTGATACTGTTGTTATTACCACCAGCACTACTGCTGTACCTCTTCTAAGTTTGTTTTACTATTTAGTGACAGTCTATTGAATTACAAAGTAAGGAAAATTATAATGCCTTCATTTCTTTTTATCCCTGGATTTCTAATCTTAAGGAATGCATTTCTAGCTTTCCGAATCACCGTCACAGCCAGTTTAATACCCCCCTATCAAATGTCTCTTAGTTCACCATGTTACTGCTGATAGTAAAAAAATAGTTAAATTAGTTTATAAACTAAGCAGTTAGAATGGTAGCATCCATAATGTCCTTAGCTCTTACTTTTGTGGTTTTTTTTAATCTCAGGTTAAAACCCTCTCTACGGTTTGTCTCCTGGAGTCAAGAAGGCTGGAAGACCAGCCTGTGTTCAGTACCTCCTGTGGCTCATTCTCATTCATTATTAGCTTTAGCAAACAACACGTGTGTGAAGCCTACCTTCGTGGAACTGAGAGAGAGGTTCATGAGGCTCTACAAGAAAAAGGTAATTATCATACACCTTTGTAACTCTATGTGTTTATTGGCTATTTAAGATATATTCTTAAGAATTACACTATTACAAATCAGGGGTGATCTTGTTTACGGTATTTGTTGTACTGATTATAACTGAAGAGGAGAGGCTTACTCATACTATTAGTTACTCTAAATGAGAAATTTCATGAGTTTATTATAGGATTTAGGCAAAATATTCCATTTAACACAAGTTCTCGTTTCCATTACAAAGCTGAATGAACTATAGTTTTAATAGAACATATTTACCTTATAGGATAACTGTGTGTATTAAAGTTCCTGCAATGGTAAGCATCCAGGTTTTTTTAATTTATAGGCTCACCTTCATCACTATCTACAAGTCGAAGGGATGGAAGAAAGCTGTTTCACGGAAGCTATGTCGTCCTTGTCAGCACTCATACAGGAATACAACCAACTGGATGCCACAAAAAGCATGCCTGTGCCAGATATACCTAGATTAAGCATAGCTGTGTGAAAAAGAAACACAAAAAACATAACTTTTACTTTTTCTTAATTTCACATTATTTTTTGTCACCCTTCTGTTTCAGCATTTTTGTGATTCGGAAAGCCAAATTTGTGTTTCATGTTAGCAGGAAGTATTTTTGTCTAAAAGAGTGGTTTCTGTTTAATAACAATTTGTTGATGATACCAATGTATGAAATTAGTGAAGTCTTAGTATGTTAATATCAAGCATTTGTCTTCAGAAAAGTCCCTTTTCTAAAGTTGAGAGAATGGAGTTCTTTCATATTTTGCTTTATTTATAGCCTAATATTTAAGCATATATATACACTGATAATCATGTTTTCAATAAAAATCTTATACAGATATATTTTTATATTTATTTATAATTTATATTTTGATATTCTGTTTAAATTCTCCTGATTCTTTAAAAGTAGGTACTGAGTAGAAGAACACAATATAAATATTTCCATGTGATATCCACTGACTTTTCCAGGATAGGTTTTATTACAACTGTTAAAGAGGTTTTGTTTCTTCTTTAGGTAACAACTTATTTGTACTCAAAAGAATCACAATTTATACATTTAACATGTATTTGTATTAAATTATTTTTTTAAATAATTGCTTTCTTATCAAAACAATTAATTTTATAATAAATGTCCATACTTTTAAACAGTGCTGCTTGTTATTATTTTGCATGTCACTGTTTATGCAAGTGAACAGAGCATTACTCAGCTTAATGTCTCCTTCCAAATTTTGCAGTAAATGGCTGTAATCATATATATATAAAATTTGAAAAGGGGCTTTTTGAAAAGCTCCTAATGCCTTAAACAAAATGATCTGATAATAGCTAAGCATTCTTACTTTTTTAAAACCAGTAGATTTGTCACCCTTTTATAACCACTGTAATGTTTTTATTATGTGACATGATTGACTTTTCCCCCATGTGCTTGGTTTTATAGAATCTTGAGCTCAGAAAACATATCTCCAGGTTCTCTGCAGTTTCTCTGACATACACAAGATACAATCCACAGCATCTTCCATGTAAATGACCCTTCATTTGGGCAATCAAATTGAATGGTAATCATTTTAGACTTATTAGGGACACAGCATCTCTTATCCAAGCATATTCCGCAAAAAGTGGGTTTGTAACTCTGAGTACTTGAGCATCCAGAAAAGACAAATTTTTCAGCTTTGGAAAGTTGGAAGGTAGGTTGGCATGTTTTTCCTTTGGGGATCTGAAAAGATACACAAATTGGATTACAGTAGTTTAGAAAAATGATATCATATAGAACATTTTATTGTACAAATATACAGATGTAATTATTTCTGGGGCAATAATAATAGTTGCTATTTAGTTACTTCCAGCACCCTCTCTTCTCTGCCTCTCAGATCCCCTTCTCACCAGAGGTCTGTCTTTACTATTCATCATATTATAGGATCCACTCTGCAGTGGTTTTTGCATCTTTTCCTCAATTCCATAATAAATAGAAATTTCTGTTTTGTTTAGTATCAGGGGCCCTGTCTTATTAAATGCTTATTTACCTAAGAGTTGGCAAATTCCCTAACACAGCTTAGACACTTTTGGGTGGAGGGGCAGATGAATAAATATCTTAATCCTCCTAAAATTGAGTTGTCAGTTTGCTAATATGATAGGGAATAAGTTAGGGATGAGAAGGATTTTGCAGCATTTCAAAAAATTACTCTTGAGACAGACGTCTTGCCTAGTTCAAGAAGTAGGACCAGCTCTAGTTATATCAAGCAATCTTAGAGTAAATATTTTATCATAGTCCTTTAGCAAGTTTACTAAGTACAGAGCATTTTGGAAATGGTGTGGTCTCCTTTCAAGTCAGTGATAGATAACAGACCAGAACTTCTCTGATGTTCAGAGTATCTATTTTCATAATTATGGTATAGCAACCAAAATCTTAGTCATTGCTTTAATTTCACCATGTACAATTAATATAGAAAAAAGAAGTTAGAATCTAAAAAGGATCTACTCTTAAAGAACAATATGCATGTAGGGGTACCACAACAAATCAGGCTGATCAAGAGCCACATTATTAAGCTGTTAGAGTATCTAGAATCAACAGGTTAACATTACCTCTCTGCTTGGTAAAATTTGCCCCAGTTAGATTAAAATTTGCAGTTAGATTAATATCTGTTTTCCTCTGAGATAGTTTGCCTTTAAGAGTTATAATGAGATGGTTTTATTTTTCTAAGAACCAAACACCATCCCCCTCTTCAATACACAAATATATTAATACTTTTAAGGAATCTCTTAATACTGAATTATAATTAAGTTAAATCTAGACTTTACCTTTACTGTCTTTGATATGTTCCTGTTGCAAGGCTGAATATAACACAGTCTTTTCTCTTTTCTCATTTCACAGTTGCTGTTCTCGTTTGTTACCCTATCAGATATTCCCATCCCACATGTTCTGGAGCAGGGAGTCCACTTTGTTGCTTGCACAAGACATTTTCTTTTCCACATAAGTGGAAGATTTCTATAAGCTAAAATAAGGGGAAAGTACATATTTATACACATATATGTACTTGTATGATAGATAATATTTAAGCTAATATTAAAGAGATCTGAATATTTTTGCATAATGTAACTCAGAATAAAAGAAGTTTATGGTCCAATTTATCATTCTGTATTCCTTTTCCCACTCCCCAAATAACCAAGTATTACAGTCCAATTTCTTAAGAGGAATAAAAATATTTTATCTTTGAAAAACTGATTTGATTTACCCATTTGCATCTTTCTGCTTACTCTGAATACCAAACCTAAGCTATGTGCCAATTGATACCTGTCTTTTCCCTGGTTCTTGCCGCATTTCCAACAGATATTGAGATAAACATTAGTAGGATTAGGGAATTCGACCAGAATAGTGTGATCTTACTGTTAAATTTCATATGTTAAAATCTAAAATACAAAAATATTTGAGAATTATACTGTCAATGGGACCAGTTTTCCTCCAGGTGTTTTAATTTAGTTTTTTAGAAAATCTCTAATAAACTCAAGTAATATTATACTGAAGTAAACTAAATAATCTTTATATACTAAGTCACTGCAAATGTGTTATCATTCATTCAGCTTAATTTTCACATTTCCTATGTTATTGGCCCACAGTACTCTCCAAGTGGCTAGCCATTTCAGATCACTCACGGAAAGACAAAGAGGATACATGGATGAATGGATCTATGGATAGGTAGGTGAGTGGGTGGATACATAGAGCCCCCCACTGTCTGCTGCTTCAGAGAAACAGGAGGGGAAGAGGATAAATAATGAGATTATAAGAGAGTGTAAATTTTTTCCATCTCCATGTAAATTCATTGGGGCCTTCTTGTTATGAATGAATCAGGCCCCTGGGTTTATTTTAAGCAAACTACATAGTGGTTTATTGTCTCAAGGCATTTCCTTAAGGTTAATGTGCATTTTTAAATGGATACTTTAGGAGTAAGTTTGTGATTTGAGTCTACATAGGAAAATTGTGGCTATACTGCTTCAAAAAATCAATTTAAAACTCTAAAAAGACCCCGAAAAATTCCTTCTTCATAGGAAATAGTCACTTTGAAGTATGTGCTATCTTTGAATAAAATGATAGTATGATACTGCTTTCAGTGTTATTACAGTAGGAGCTTGGGATTGCACATAGAGCTGAGGGAGAAGCAGCAGAAACACGATACCTGGAAGGCAGACAACAGTTTAAAGACCTCAAGGCAGGAAACAGATTAGAAGCCTGGCACACATCTGCAATAAATAAAGGTAGGTTAGATTACTGCATCACCAGGAACCCAGCTTGTTAAACCAAGAGCTACAGTTCAGGCATTGAACAGTCATTAAAAAGCAAGAAAACTAGGAGAGATTTTTTAAGCAGAAAGCTTAGTGTTTGGTGAGCATTGAGAAAAGCATGCGGGCATTATGTCATTGCGTGCTTCATACTGACCCAGCAAAAGCTAGACTCCAACCATAGACTATGTAAGTTATTATCACAAATATATCTTAAAGTGTGTTTGTCATGGTTAATTTGTAAAGCCAAGTTCCTGTGTGAGTCATAAACACAGTTACACAGTTAAGCAGAGGAAAGACATTAGACTGAACATATACCCTTTGAAACATACCTAGGCCTAAATCTCAAATGCCAGAGAGTACTTTGAGAGATTTTCTGATTTTATGTAGCAAAGCACTAAGCTACTAAGGCTGACCATCTGATGCCTTCTCCAACCAGGCTTCAAGCGAATCCACTGAAAGTGCTCTAACTCCACAAATGAGACCAACTTAAACTTGACCCAAAGAGCTTTGTTTGTGAAAACATGCTCTAAGGTAGTCTCTCTCCAGGGAAGTTCTTGCATGGGTTCTAAGAAGAGCCTTATATTGAGTCACTAAGATCCCATGCAGAAAGCCAACTGTTCAGGACACGTTGACAAAAGAACAAAAGAATTGGCTTATAATTTCAGAGATTTTAGCGCATTAGTAGTGTCATGCTGTCAGCTGAATAACTGTGTATGGTAAATGCAAATTCACCATGACTTGGTAAATTTTTTTGTAATTAACAGATATAGAGTCCCTAAGAGTGTTCCTTTCATGGTTAGTTTTTAAATATCGAAAACTCATTTCTCTGATTATAGTTGCTTTTATTAAATATCCACATAATAAAAGTGAACTTATACAAATATTCTGTATTTCCATGGTACCTTTCACTAAGCTCTAAACTTCAATCAAAAGGCATTCTTGATTTCTAGATGAGAACACAGAAATGTGAACAAGAACCAGACATCAATATTACCCCTTTTGAGACCTTCCTTTTCTGTGCTTCATTTGCTGGTATTTTTGAAACTCTTGTCTCCAAAATACCCTGGTACTTAAATAAGTTGCTAATTTAGAACAGACCAGACTACAAGGTTTATGAATATATTTAAGCTAGCTGCAAATGGCCAGGCGCTCAAGATTATTAATAAAGAATTGCATCTGATTTTTCTTGCTACATACATATGTAGGTAAACTACTTAAAAATGCCCGTGTGTGTGTGTGTGTGTGTGTGCGCGCGCGCGCTTAGAGAGAGGAGATTAGTAATTGTTGAGCTTCAATTTCAGAGTGAATGAGAGGACTTTATATCAGTTTTCTATTTTTAGAAATAATATTTACAAGTTCAAAACGTGTCAGTCCTTAAATATTTTTCATCAGGTGACTTCCATTTCTGCTTGTACCATATAGAAAAGTTGCCTTTGAAAATTTGGGGAACTAAATGGTCAAGCTTCTTGCCCATAATAGAACAAATACAAATAGAAGGTTCTCTAGGGTACATATGAACAATATTTGGTCAATTTCCCTGAGAAGAGGTTGGGAATAAGCAGAAGTATAAGATTTTAGAAGGCTTTCCTGACCTAGTAAATCTTTTTAAAATATTTTACCAGAAAAACCTAAAACATTATAAAGTTTCCTTTTCAGGTACTTACACTTGCCTGAGGCAAAGACAGTAAGATGGTACACCCAAATTAAATTTCACTCTACCAATCAGTAAGTACTTAGTGTACCTCTGGTACATAAAAGGAACATGAAAGAAAACCACCAAAGTCATACACGAAAAATAGCTCTGCTTATGAGCACCTGGCATTGTTTTGTAGCTTGCTGAAAACTGCCGTCGTAATGGTTCCAGGCCACAGTTTGACTGATCAGACTTCTCTCCCCCTTTAGCTCCAGAGCAGGGCCTGTCAGCCAGCTTCGGTATGAACAGAGGTGTGCAGCCGATGGCCCCACTCACACAGAGGCAGCTGAACAGGGGATTGGGCTGAAACACTTGGCCATTATGATAATGGACCCTGTTGAACTCACATCCAACAGCTACAAGGTCTGAAAAGAGAAAAGAGCAAAATCGCCAAAGAAACCATAATTTGTAATAGTCTAGACCTCCAATTATATACCTTAGAAGAAATAGCTATCTCTTTTATGAAATATAGTTCTCAACTTCTTGGACCCCATTTGGAACCTTCATCACAAAACATCTGTAGAAAGGTTAAAATGAGGCATTTTCATTAATTGTAGGCTATAAACCCCAAATGGTCATTTCCAGAATTAAGACCAAGTCAAGGCCCTGTTCTGGAGTAAAATTAATTTAAAAATCACCATAAGTATAGCAGTTAATTATAAATCTGAGAGATGGGTTGATGCCTCGTGAGACAGTTTTCCCCAGACATCCAACAATAGGCTAGGATATATTCTTAGGAAGACAGGATAAGTGAATGTCTGAAGAAACCATAATTTATTTAACTACAGTACTGCAAGGTAACTGATTTTTCTATTAAGAGAATTGGAGGAGACTTTCACTTCCTCTGAGAGGTATTCTTGACCTTCGGGATCAGCCCTTCTCAAGCGTGGTCCACCAACCCCTCGGTAGTACCTGAGACACCTTCAGGAGATCTGCAAAGTCAAAACTCCTCAACATACCAGTGTGGTTGACTTTTTTTTACTGTTGATATTTGCGCTGTGGCACAAAAGTAATGGTGGCTAAAACTGCTGGTGCCTTAGCATAAATCAAACTGTAGAGATAGCCATTGTATTTTTCCTTGTCATGTACTTATACTTAAAAAAAAAAAAAAAGGCTAATTTTGCTTAAGAATGTCCTTGATGGCACAATAAAATTTATTAATTTTATTAAATCTTAAGTATCAAGTATGTCTTTTTTAATATTCTGTATGACAAAATAGGAAGTATATATAGAATAGTCTATGTGCCAAAGTACAATAGCTGTCTTGAAGAAACGTAAGGAATTATGCCATTGTTCAAGTTGTGAGCTGAACTAGCCACTTTTTTAGTGGGAATTTTACTTTGACAATAAACTATGGTTATTCAAACTTGGATGTTTTGGAAACATTTTCCTAAAAACGAACAAAGTAAGCCTGTCACTTCAGAGAAAACAACTGACAATATTTGTTGCCAATGATAGAATTCAAGCCTTCAAGCAAAAATTAGAATTTTGGAAAACTTGTATCTACCACTGAGATCTTTATAGCTACCCAATATGTAGACTTTTCTGATGAGAGTGATATTAATTCATGTGATTTTTTAAAATATTACATAATTAAGCGTATCAACATTTTAAACATCTACAAACACAGGGAACTGATATTTTCCAAATACTGCATAGAATGACAAAATTATGCATGGTAAAAGACTCATTCCAAGTGAGTCTTGGATAGACCAATGTATTTAATGTCTCCGAGTTCAAAGTTTATTGATGTGGTTTCAGATTCCATGACGCAGGTAATTTTTAAGAAACTACCACTTGTCAAGTTTTAATATAATATCAAAAAGTATATTCACAATTATATGAAAAGCCCTTTCCAATTACATATCTGTGTGAAGCCACATTTTCTTCATATATTTCAACCAGAAAAACATAGCAACAGATTGAAAGCAGAAGCAGATGTGTGAGTCTAGCTATCTTCTATTGAGCTAGACACTAGAGAGATTTGCAAAAATGTAAAACAATGTCACTCTTTTCACTAAAGTTTTTTATTTTGGGAAATAAGTTTTTTCATAAAAAATATTTGCAATGGGCTTGTTATTTTTAAGCAAATTAGTAAACATTTTTAAATTTCTAATTCATTATTAAATATCCATAGATAAAACCCAGGTAAAAGCTCTTGGGTCCTCATGAATTTCTAAGATTATAAAGAGGTCCTCAGACCAAAAAGTTCTTAAAATGTTCTAGATCAGGGATCGGTAAATTTTCTGTAAAGGGCCAGATAGTAAATATCTTAGCTTTTTCAGGCCACAGAGTCTGTTGAAATTGACCCTGCCATTGCAAAGCAGCCAGACTCCGTGTAAATGAATGGGCCATGTTCCAATAAAATGGTATTTACAAAAACAGGCTCTGGGCCAAATTGGACACCCAGGCCATAGTTTGTGACTCCAGTTACAGATTATCCCCAATCCCCATCCTCATGGCTGTGCTCTCTTAAAAGTGTCATCACATTTTGTGTGCAATCACTTGTGGAGAGCTCTGTCTGACATAATAAACTTTGATTCTGTGAGGGCAGACACAGACTCTGTATCTTTTTTTCCCTGTGTGTCCCCAGTTGCTGGCCACAGTGCCCGGCTCCATAGTGAATGCTCACTAAGTGTTTGTGAGGTTAATGAAACAACCTGCCCAGTTTGAGAGAGAGGGGTGTCCTGAATGCCAGAGTCATGTTTTCCCCATAGAATTCCCATAAATAAAAATCATTTTTGAAAGCCTACCGTATACCAGATATTGTGCTGGGTGTTTAGGTTTTATGTCATTATTTTATTTGACCCTTCCAGCAACTCCATAAGCCAGGACATACATATGATGTAACTGAGGCACAGAGAGATTAAACAATGTAACCAAGGTTTCTCAGAAGAGCAACCAGGATTTGAACCCAGATCTCACATTCTTTCCCAATACGATATAGTGCTGACAGGGGGATCAATCTATCAAACTTGCATGGCTCTACACAGTCAGTCTGACTCCAAAGACAGAGCCTATCTTTCCTTCATTCCATGCTCAGATATCTGGTGGGAATTTGCCTTCCCACCTAAGACTTTTCTGCAGAGAGACCAAACTGTCTAGGTAATAAGAGTATTTCTCTTCCCTTAGAAATTTTATTTTTTATCCTGAACAACTTGGCATCCTGATTGAGTGTCAGTGTGTTATAGGTTTAGATGGTTTGAATCCATCCCTAGAGTTTAGAAGCATAAAGCTGAGGGTCAGGTTGTGGTTTGGAGTGACCTCACGTTCTTTTTTACAAATCTGCTGCAGTAAAAAGCACAGCAACTTGATCGTTAGTTGGGAAGGGTAAGGTTAAAGTAGTATGCCTGAATACTAGTCATACAGCCTTATATTTTTAAGCAGGATTATTTTTCAGTTACAGAAAAGGCTGAATTCAGATTGTTTTTGACGGTATTAACAAAAGCTGTCATTTTGTGGCACTTTAACAAATCAAACTCTGTTTACATGATTTCTTCTATTTTTCTATCATTAAAAGCAATTACCCGAGAAGAACTGCAAGATCACCTCAATGCAATGAAAATAACAGGTTTCTGAAAGTGGGTAAGCATCTGTTAATTTCACATGGTGTCCAACACAATGAAGCCAATCCCACTGATGCATGAAACTAAACTCACCTCATATTTAACCAAAGTAAGCTGAACACTCCAAGTTAACAATTGCCGGGGGAAAAATTCTGTCTAGACTCAGCCTTTTCCAACAGGTCCAGAAAAAAGACACTTACATGCACACACTCCAGTCTCGTACCTAGGCCTGTCTGCTGAGTAGTCACAATATAGCCCTTTGTGTGGGTCACAGAGGTCAGCTTCATTGCAGATGTCCCCTGGTTGCTTGGCACAGATTTTACAGCATCCACAGCCGTCCCTCACGAAGCTCACTCCAGGAGGGCAACTGGGCTTCTGATAAGGACATTTGCAAGGCCAGTGACAAAACTGTTTACGCTGCTGCACTTCTGATGCTTCTCCTGGTCTTGCTTCAGGTGTTGCGTCTAATGGCCCAGCGTCCTGTGTCCTGCAGCAGAACTTCATTTGATAATAAAGGTGATGTTAGAAATGGTTCCTCAAACTAATTTTAGAGATATTATAAGAATAGAATATTTCCCCCAGGCTGGGCTCGGTGGCTCACACCTGTAATCCTAGCACTCTGGGAGGCCAAGGCAGGAGGATCGCTTGAGCTCAGAGGAGTTCATCAAGACCACCTTAAGCAAGAGTGAGACCTGTCTCTACTAAAAAGAGAAAAAATTAGCCGGGTGTGGTGGCACATGCCTGTAGTCCCAGCTACTCGAGAGGCTGAGGCAGGAAGATCACTTGAGCCCAAGAATCTGAGGTTGCTGTGAGCTAGGCTGAGGCCACAGCACTCTAGCCTGGGCAACAGAGTGAGACTCTGTCTCCAAAAAAAAAAAAAAAAAAAAATCCCCCAAACAGGTAGAATACAGTGTAGTGACTTTGTAGTAATAATAATAATACTTATGAGCATTTGATATGATTACTGTCTCTTTAAACTATTCTTCACTCGGCTCCCAAGACTTCACTCTTACTCCTGCTTTCTCACTGACTGCTCTTTCTCAGCCTCTTTTTCTGGTTTCTTCTCATCCTCCTAATCTCTAAACATTGGAGCCCCCACGGATAAGACGTCTAAAATACCCTCCCTTCACTACATCTCATGTCTCCTGCCCATACCTCCCTTCTGGACTCAGTCTCAAACCGCCTACTTAACGTCTCCACTGAGTTGCTTCATAGGCAAGCAAATTTAACAGGACCAAAACCAAATTCCCTATCCCCCCCTGCCAATCTACTCTTCCATACACTTCCCTATTTGAGCAAATGCCAATTTCACAGTTCCAAAATACCTTGGAGTCAGATCATTCTTGGCTCTTCTATTTCACATTTTACATCCAATCCCATCAGTAAATCCTGTTGGTTACACCTTTCAAATACACCCACCCTGCTCATTTCTTAGTACCCTCTCTGCTGCCATCGTGATCCAAGCCACTTGGATGAGTACAGTGGCCTCCTAAATGTTCTCCTTGCTCCCCCCTTTGTCCACTCAGCATCCACAATGATTCTTCTAAAACATGTCAGTTCACATCACTCTTTGCCCATTTCAATATAAAATCCAAACTACCTCCAAGGCCTGCAGTCCCTAGTCCCCACGCCCCCATCTCCCTTTGCTCATGTCCACTCACCCCTGCTCCCTTCACTCTAGCCACACAGCCAGCTCTGCCCCTAGACATCCCCATGGGTCACTCTTTCATTGTCTTTAGGTCTGTGGTCAAGTTCCTCAGTGAGACCATCTTTGGCCCCCCTTTATACAAGAGCTCTCTACCCCAGCCCTTTCCCCGTAGACCTTACCACCTGCCCTTACCTATTTTAGTATTTTAGTTGCTTCTTTTCTGATTCCTGCATCAAGAATGTGAGCTGCTTGAGATCAAGGCCCTTTGCCTAATGTCTGTCTTGTTGGTTGTTAAATACAAGAACATGGTGCTTCCTATGTGCCAGGTACTTTTGCAAAGTTATCTTACGTGCCTTCATAGCAACAGGATACAGTAGTTATTATCCCGTGTGATAAGGAGAATGATGTTACCCTCAAAGAAGTCCATATCCTAATCCCTGGAATCTATTAATACGTTACTTTACACGACAAAGAGATACTGCAGATGTGATCAAGTTAAGGATCTTGGGGTTGACATCCTGGGCTATCCAGGTGGGCCCAGTGTAATCACAAGTACATTGGATCCACCTGGGAGGGAAGCAGGTGTCTCTGAGAAGGGGCTGTGAGGACAGAAGCAGAGGCGGAGCGATGCCATGGCTGAAAGGGGGCCATGATCCCAGGAAGGCAGACAGCCATTAAAAGCTGGAAATGCAAAGAATTCGTGCTCTCCTGCAGCCTCCAGAAGGAATGCAATCCTGCCGACACTTGACCTTAGCCCTGTAAAACCCGTTTTTGGACTTCAGACATACAGAACTGTAAATGATAAATTTGTTTTAAGCTGCTAAATTTGTGGTGATTTGTCATAATAGCAATAGGAAGCTATATGAGCAATTTTATAAATGGACCCTGAGGCTCAGATTATTTAACCTGTCCTAGGTTATCAAGGAAGTGGTAGATGAGAGATTTAAATCGGGCAGGCAGGTTCCAGAGCCTGAGCTCTCAGCCCTCACCCTCCGTCCCTGACCAGTTCTAGCTCGCACTGCACCCCAAATTTGACATTAACCAAATCACTGATTCTCTGCATCTGTCTCTCCAGCAGAGACCTCTCCCCTTAAACTTATTAACAACTCATTATTTGTTCTGGATATATCCACTTTGAGGTTCTGCAAGCACCTCACTGCCACCCCACCAACCTGCTTCTCAGCTAACG
Organism: Eulemur rufifrons; assembly: GCF_041146395.1. NCBI lineage: Eukaryota > Metazoa > Chordata > Mammalia > Primates > Lemuridae > Eulemur > Eulemur rufifrons. The sequence goes on along the minus strand of NC_090997.1, from coordinate 64,913,341 downwards.
GTTTCCGTTTTAGCGAATGGTGTCACCAACCACTCAGGTCCCCAAGCCAGGAAGCGAAAAACCATTCTGGGTATCTTCCTTACCTTCATCCTTCACACCTGACAGTCACCAATTTGCAGGAAAGAAGCAAGCTCCTAAGCACAGCACTCAGGGCCCTCCCCATCTCTTGCAGTCCTCATATTCTTTATGTTCCAGAAAATTAAATCGCCTGCTGTTCCCTGCATATATGATGCTGTTCCTCCTGCCTGGAACATTCTTCCCCAAGTCTCACTCCTTCTTCACCTAGTTATCCTTCAAGGTTCTGTTCAGGTATCACCTTTTCCAGGAAGCTTTCTGTAACCTCCCTGCCTCGGACAAGTCTTTGAACTGAAATTATCCGAGGAAGTGCCCGTTTTCTCCACCAGCCGTAAAGCCACCCAACCTCAGGTGCTTGCAGTTCATTTGTGGGTGTACCATTGGCACCTGGCATAGCACCTGGTGATTAGTTTATGTAATTAACTCTCAATGTTTATTTGATGGACCTGAGAGCAATTGGAATGAATCAGAGATTTAAGCCTCTGTCCAACCTAAAAACTCTACATTGAGAAGTATCAGTATAAAATCCTACCATGAAATTCTCAGCCTTTTTTCTTATGACTGGTAAAGCATGTATGCCCCAGTAAAGAGCAACATGTCTGGCTGTTAGTTAAAAGCCAAATGCACAGTGTGAGAACAGATTTTGATGGGGCGGATAGGACAGCACCAGGCTTCTGGAGAAGGAGCAAAAGTGCAGAAGAGAGTAGAAATAGTGAGGCTAGAATTTAAAAATTTTTTTAAATGAAAAAAATGTTTTGCCTGCTTCTCAATTTTGCACAGGTTCAGCCATGGCCACCAGTAATTCACATGTCAGGTTCAGGGGCCTCTCAGCTTATCTGGTGTTCATGGAATCTCTTCAGTCCTCTGGCCCCACCCCAAGCTGCCTGACTCTCCTTTCCCCAAATTTCATTGCACCTGGCCCTCCCCCTCCTCCCAGCACACTTTCCCAGCCTCCTTCACAGGCTCCTGTTCCCCTGAATTTGACTTACATTTAAGCTTATTGGTGCTTCGTAACCTTAATGTGTTGCTCTTCTCACTCTACACCCTGCCTCTTGGCAATCTTATCTACCCCTTTGCTTCAGTTTCCATCCTATGCAAGTTTCAGAACTAAATTTCCAGTCTGGAATTCTCCATTGAGCTCTAGACCCATGAGCTGACTACCTACTGGATATCACTACCTAAATGTCCTACAGGAAAAACTCAGGCCCAAAACTTATCATCTTTCACCTCCAGAGTTCCACCTACAAAGTTTTGAGGCAAGAAGCTAAGAGTCTCCATCCCACGGTTGTTTGGTAGCTTATTCTGTCGTCCTCATCTCCCTAGAACTAGCTACTCTTCCCCATTTCACTGCTACTAAGTACTATTGCTACAAGTTCCTGTCTGGCCTTTCTGCCTCAAGAACTACTTAAGTGCATCTACTATGTTGCTGCTGGAGGGATCCCTTTAGAGAACTACTTGGTTGTATTACTCCTCTCCTTAAAGCCCATCGGTGGTTCCCTGCTGTCTGCAGTGTGCAGCCCAAATTCTGAGCATGATGCCCAAATCACCCCTGCTCTAGTCCACGCCCACCTCACAAGCCTCAGCTCTCATAATGCTCTGCTTTCTGCCTTACTGTTTACCAGACTCCCTGTATTGCTTTTCTCCTCCCTGTTTTTACTCATTTTGCTCCCTAATAAAATGCCCACTCCCAATATCAGCCACCTGGGGACGCCCGTTTATCCTTCCAGTCTTGAAGCATTTCCAGATCATCTCTGAAGTCAAAAGGTAACACTATTGAAATCCAAGGATAAAGAGAAAATTATGGCAGTGGGCTGAGATAAGGGAAACATCACATACAGGAGAAGAATAATAAAAATGAGATCTGACTTCTCATCAAAAGAAGAGGAAGCCAGCCTGAGCAAGAGCGAGACCCCATCTCTACTAAAAATAGAAAGAAATTATATGGACAGCTAAAAATATATATAGAAAAAATTAGCCGGGCATGGTGGTGCATGCCTGTAGTCCCAGCTACTCGGGAGGCTGAGGCAGTAGTATCGCTTAAGCCCAGGAGTTTGAGGTTGCTGTGAGCTAAACTGACGCCACGGCACTCACTCTAGCCCGGGCAACAGAGCGAGACTCTGTCTCAAAAAAAAAAAAAAAAAAAAAAAGAAGAGGAAGAAGTGGAGAAGAAGATAATGCCCAAAGACAATGCTGAAGGAAAAAAACACTGCCAACCTAGAATTCTATATCCAATGAAACTATCTCTTTCAAAAATGAAAGTTAAATAAAAGACATTTCCAGATAAACAAAAACTGAGAGAAATTGTTGCTAGCAGACTGGCCTCGCAAGAAATACTAAAGGAAGATCTTTAGTCTGAAGGAAAATTACAATAGATAACTCAGAAATATAGGAAGAAATGAAGAGTCCTGGAAATAGCAAATGTGTGGGTAAACATAAAGAACTGTATATTTTTATCTTTCTTCAGAAATATTTTGATTGTTTTCAAAAGCAAAATCCCAAGACAAGAGTCATTAGGATAACAATACAAAGAATAGGCATTTTGACAACAGGTCTGAGCTTTAGGATAGCTCTGTGGTCTTAGATTTGATCTTTGAGTCTCAATCTCCTCTATGAGATTAATAATATTCACCTTATAAGGTTGTTTTAAAAACTGAGATCATGACTAAAGTGTCTAGCACAGTGCTTGGCACATAGCAGATGTCTGATACATTGCAGGCATTATCAGGCCCTTCAACAACGCATAAAAGCAAAGTTAAGCACAAAATAATACTTTCTTACTGCTCTGTGTATGACACATTTTTGTGTGTGTTTATTTTGTCTCCACACTGGAATGCTTGCTGTTTAAGAACACGTAGCAGCTCTCGATTCACAATGACAGCCCTTTTCTCAAGAATGGTGGAATAGGGTATTAATAGCTGGCCCGATCTCCTGTCTGCTGGGGAGACCTGCCCCTCCTCCTAACAGCAGGAATGACCTGGACCACTGACATTCTTGTCATGATCCTTTTGAAATCATAAAACTATATATAGTGTGTGTATATATATTTAGATATAGATATATAGAGATACATATTTATATATAGTATAACAATTTCCAATTCCTTGTTTCCTAAGATGCATCTAGTACTTACTGCCTCGAGCAACTATTAACTCACAGACATGTCCATGTTTTCTAAGTCACCAGAAGATTTCAAAAGCTGTGTCCCCTGTGCCAACAATAACCTCCACTGTGTAAATAAATCAATAAAATAAGTCATCCTGTTTTAATCTTCTTATTTAAAACTACTAAGGCAATGAATTGCTCATATTAAATTAAACTTCCCTTTGGTCTGTGGCTTGAAATATTTCACAGCGTCCATGGCCTGATTCCCTTTCATGAAGTGAGAAACACATGGATTGAGAAAGACAAAGTCATAGAGTGTTTTAAAAATGTAAATGTTTGTGCCGAAGTGCTCCTTTCAAATAAGGACAGACTTAACTGAAAAAGGTTGTTGTCCAAATCCGTTTTTCCAGGGGCTCTGCACATTTTGCAAATAACTATGGAAAGTTGAGCCCCAGCCTGGAGCCGGCATGAAGAGACACTGTGTGCTGGCCGGCACAGGGCGTCCCAAGTAGGTGCTGTGCCTTAGACTCCGCCACAAAGATACATAGTACAGTGTGGGGCTGTTCAAACACGCCAACAGCAGGCTCCAGTGCCAATGGCTGAAAGGGAGAAATGGTTTACGTTCCGTTCATGAAGCTAATGAGCTAAAGCAGATCTGTATTTGGAGAGGAAAATGGCTTCCTATTTCTTAGGAAGTGTTTCCACAAGTTGTTTATCCTCCCTCTTCCCTCATTTTCATTTTTTAAAATTTTTGGCCCGAAGAACCAAGCATGGCTGTGGTCTCCGGGAGGCAAGGAGTGAGGAGAGGGACTTACCTGCGCCAGGCCAGTGAGGAGGAGAGTGAGGAGCAGCCCCTGCATGTTGCTGGGAACCTGGGCCGGCCTGAGGGACAGAGGAGTCCGGCTCCAGCTCGCTCACTGCTCAGGGTGCACAAAGCTGCCCTGTCTCCTCTGCAAACCCCACGGCTCCTCCGCAGAACACACGCCTCCACCTCCCACGCTGCTGACTTGCAGGCTGCACTTTCGTTTTGAAGGATCCGTTTTAATGCCCTGTTGACTTTCATGGGACTCTTCTGATACTCACCTCCGCAGTTAGCGTGTCACATGTCAGGAGAGGGTGAGCACTTTCCTCCCAGGGCCCCCAAGGGTGGATGGAGCAGTGACTGTTCCCTGAGTGACTGCGCTACCTGCTCCTGCCGGGCGGAGTGAGACACCTTCTGCTTCCTGGCCCTCGGCTTCTCCGTCTGTGTGCCCTGCCCCAGTGCCTCCCTAGGCTGCTTCCTTTTCCCGTGTGGCCCCCCAAGCACAGGGTGCAGGCCTGGTCTCCCCCACAGCACCCTATCCCAGAGTGGCCCTGGCCTTCTCCCTCGGCATCAGTGACAGGCTTCCCGAGGACTCCCTGGCTCCGCCAGCCCTGCTGCTCTCTGACGCTCCCGCGGTGCCCTGCACCGACCTCTCCTGCAACGCGTTTCTCGCACCAGCTGGACTGTGATTGGGGAAAATCCACAAGGAACAAGGGGTGGGCTCCTGCAGCACCTGGCCTGATGGAAGCCTCTTGCTGTGGCCACGGTTTCATGATGGATGCCAATAAACTTAACTCCAATCTTCTGGGCCTAAAATCAAGTAATTAAGCTGGTGGTAATCATTCATTTAACAAATTAAGGTTTTTTTTTTTTTTTTTTTTTTAAAGAGTGACGGGTTTGTATCCCTTCTCCTTCTCACGCTCACCTCTCTGACATGCGTGGCCACCAGCCCATCTCCCCCTGTGTCATCACGTGTGACTTTGCTTATCCCACTTTCTCAACCTTGGCCTTTGTTCATGTGACTTAACTTGCATCTGCGGTGGAGCTCTGTCTTCCTGTGGATCCAGTCCACCTGCCGCCCCATCCGAGGGCCTGTTTCTATTTGCTTTGACTCCCTGCTCACCTCTGCTTCTGTTCCAGTCACTCACAACTGTGTAAAGACGTAGGAAGTCAGGCCTGAGCTGGGGGTCTGGGAAAAACTAGGTTCTCCTCTAACCACAGGGAATCTGGTGTCCTTGGAGAGTCAGGGACAACCGGGAGCTCCTCCCGCTTGCTCTCTGTGCCACGCTGGCAGCCGCAGCCCTTGGCCTGGAAGCGTCTTCCCTCCCTCTGCAGTCTCACTGCTGCGGAGCGGGGAAGATGTCATAGTGAGCACCTTGCCTCTTGGTAGGAAAGGGACATCTCGCTTGAGAACTAACTTTGGAAACCTCCCCCAGTGTGCAGAACACAAGGCTCCGGGCTACTCACTCTCAGGTGTGTTTAGACGTCTCCAGCCACGGGCACTCCTGTTTAACTATTTCAATCCTACTAGGGGTGGACTAAGTGAATACGGTATTTTTAGAGGCTGCTGCTATCTCTGACTTTATGCAATAAGAGCTATCACAGTGTACATCCTGTTCTGACCACCTCCCTCCACGATCTCATCTAACACAAAGCTAATCTGTCTAGGAGCTCATTTCACAAGTCCTCAGCTTGTGCTGTACGTTCAAATAGACACAGCACTAAGCAGAGCTAAATCCACGCCATGTTCTATGATTTACAAGTGAGTTTCCCATGTATTATCTTTTTTAATTTCACAGCTCAGTGAGGTAGGCAAAAGCAGTATTACCATCCTCATTTGACAGATTAAAAAGTTAGAGCTAAGTGATTGCACTTGGTCAATAAAACACATTTAATCCCTGCCCTCTAGAGCTGTATCATCCACTGGGGGAGAAGACAACGAACAAATAAACGCACAAAGTATCCCTCATTGCAAACTGGATAAAGGCTAATAGTAAAGGAGAAGATATGAGAGAAGTAAATGAGAGAGAATGACAGCTGGTAGCTAATTTAGATTGGGCACAGCGGAGACACCTCTGAGGAAATGATGCTTACAGAGTCGAGAGATGAAGCCAGGTGAGGAGACTGGAGAAGACCCGGTCCAGGGCTCTTTCCAAGACGCACACCTCTAATGGTGACGAGCTCCACCTGCACAGAGCACAGCCCACAGCCCTCCCATAGACTCCTGAAATCATTCTGTCAGGAACATCGTCTCAGCTAGAACATTCCCTTCTCCTGGGAGTATGGACCCTCTGGGCAGGCCAGAAGCGCACCGTTGGTCAGCTCGCTTAGTACAGGATGGGGCGTGACCTCCTCATCCCCTCTTTCCTTTTTTTCCTGTCTTACTGGTTGTGGAGAGGGAGGTATTGTCAGCCTTGAGAAAAGGGACAGATGCTGTTGCTGGAGTGACGCTGTGAAAGTGTGCTATGAGGGCGGGCGGACATTCGCATCAGCGAAACTAGAGGTATAACAGTAACAACAGCTAACATTTGCTGCCTTCACTGGTCTCCGCATTGCACTAAGTGCCGTGTATATATTAACTCGTTTGATCCAGCAACAGCTGGGACAGGTATATTGTTGCCACCTTTGGTTTACTTACGAGGAAACCGGAGCAAGGTCAGTGGAGAGCAAGAACCAAGATTCCAAGCACTTACTCACCGTGCTCTGCTGCCTCTCTGCATGGGCTGCACATGGCGCAATAATCTGTAGCAGGATGATTTATTGAGATACGAATTTACGTTGAATTCTCAATATTTTCCTGCCTCATGCTCCCCTCCCAGATTTCAAGGGGTTAGTGAGGCCCTTTATATTCCCCTGATCCATCCTCCATGAAGAAAATGGAAGCTGCTAGAATACTTTATCCTTTCTTTTGAGATCCTGTCTGGATCTCATTGAAGAAGTGCTACTGGGAGAGGAGAGGGAGAGGAAGATGAGTGCCGCCCACGGGCTGGGTGAGGACTGGGCTCAGGCCCTCTCCGTGCAGCAGCCCCTGGAGGTGGCTGGAGCCCAGAGGCACTTGGTGCTCCACGGTGCTTCCAGAGACTGCCCCGATACCAGGGGTCCCGGGGTCGGCAAAGTTCCCCAAAGAACTTTGAGAGAATATAAAGCCTCAAGTTCTATGCAGACATGGACCATCCAGATATTGGCAGAAAACTTAGAAATGGGTACCAGAGGCCTGGCCTCTTTTCTAGGCACCTCGTGGGCCTCCTGGATTGTTCAACTTCTGCTGCTGCTGGTGGTGTGTGTGGTGGTAATGATGGTGGTGGTATTGGGGTTGAGGAGGAAGGCACCAGTGACACCCTAGAATAAATCCATCTCCAGATGGAGGTGGGAGAGGAGGGTTCAGAGCCAGGTTTATTGTGGAATCACAGTCATACTTGCTACAAATACCTAAGTCTGACATAATCACCATTCTCCTGGAGCCTGTACTCCCCCTGACAATTCACAGGCCTCAGAACCAACACCAGCGCCGGAGCACCTGTGCCATCGCCTCTGGCTCTGTTCACTCCTGGCTGGGGCCGCAGCTAGGTGGCTAACAGTTCAGCGAGTCTTCCGGCCAGGCTGCCACTGCAGACCCCACAGTGCTGAAGGACATTCACGTGGAAAATGCTCAACAGCACTTGCTGGTTATTTCAAAGGACTCCTTTTTAAATCACCTTATAACTAATAAAGCTAAGCATGTCTATGATTTTTTATACATTTATTCACTGCATCCTTTTGTGCCTGTTTGCAAACTACTACCACGTACAGTCATGTGTCACTTAATGACAGGAATATGTTCTGAGAAATGAGTCATTAGGCAATTTCCTCATTGTGCGAACATCATAGAGTGCATTTACACGAAACCAGATGGCATAGCCTGCTACACACCTAGGCCACGTGGTGTAGCCCCTTCCTCCTGGGCTACAAACCTGTACAGCCTCTAACTGTGCTGAATACTATAGGCAAGTGAAACTGATTGGTAAGTATTTGTGTATCTCAACATATCTAAACATAGAAAAGGTACAGACAAATATGGTATAAAAGATAAAAAATGGTACACCTGCATAGGGGACTTACCTTGAAGGGAGCTTGCAGGACTCACTGAGTCGGTGAGTGAGTGGTGAGTGAATGTGAAGGCCTAGGACATTACTATACACTACTGTAGACCTTATAGACACTGTACACTTTGGCTACACTAAATTATAAAAATATTTTCTATCTTCAATAAGTCAACCTGAGCTTACTGTAACATTTTTACTTTATAAACCTCTATTTTTTTTAACTTTTTGACTCTTTTGTAATAACACTTAGCTTAAAGCACAAACACATTGTACAGCTGTATAAAAGTTTCTTTGTGTCCTTATTCTATACTTTTTTCTATTTTAAAAATTTTTTATTTTATTTTTTATTTTTAAACCTTTTTGTTAAAAACTAAGACAAAAACCACACACATTAGCCTAGGCCTACACAGGATCAGGATCATCCATATCACTGTCTTCCACCTCCACATCTTGTCCCACTGGAAGGTCTTCAGGGGCAATAACATGCATGGAGCTGTCTCTGCCTACGATAACAATGCCTTCTTCTGGAACACCTCCTGAAGAACCTGCCTGAGGCTGTTTTTACAGCTAACTTTTTTTTAATAAGTAGAAGGATTATACTCTAAAATACTGATGAGAAGTATACTATAGTAAATACATAAACCAGTAGCATCGTCATTTATTACTGTATGTAGTAGACTTAGATATGACTGGCAGCACAGTAGGTTTGGTTACACCACAGCATCACTGCAAACACAGGAGTAACATGCTGCACTGTGTCATTGTGACAGCTGCAAGGTCACTAGGCGGTAGGAATTTTTCAGCTCCATTATACTCTTCTGGGACCGCTGTGGTATATGCAGTTTGTCCTTGACCAAAATGTTATTATGTGATGCATGACTACATTGTACTTCTCACTTACCTTTTTCCTATATGTCCTTCTGTTAAATGCATCCCAATTTTGTCAATAAAGCTCTAGCCTCAAGATCTCAACGTGATTCTAGTGATACATGCATGAGACAGTAGGTTTGTCCTCCCTTCTTCCTCCACTAACCCGCACACAAGCCTTGATAACCAACACCTGCGCATTTTCTGCGGGGCTGCCCCCTGTGGGCCAAGCTGCTGCCAAAGCTCCCCACCCCACCCCACGTAGGGAAGGGCAGACAGTTACCAGGCCCTGCTTGGCCTCCTGTCCAGCTTTTAACGAACCAGGTCCAAACAAGTGACTGCTGACAACCACAAAATGCCCTGCCCTGCCATCTGCGTGGGCCTGGAATAGGAGTCTCCTAGAACAAAAGCAGGTGCCTTCATTCCAGGGGCATTTAAAACAGTCAGGCTGTGACTCAGAGGGATATAATTCACTTTGTCACTTGGCCCTGTCAGTCTGGTTTGCAGGGGGAGCTCTGTGGGGGGAGAGAGGGCCTAGCTACTCAGAGGCAGGCACTGAGAATGGCCGCAAGAGGAGTAGGAAGCAGGAGAGAAGGAGGACAAAGAATGTTCAGTATTTCCAAATGTGGGTGGAGCTAATCTTTCAGGAAGGAAAAGCATGCATGATGTGGTGTGCCATTCCTGATTTTTAAAATGGTTGCACACGTAAATCATAATCCAATTAGAAGGGGACAGTGACAGGCATGTTAGACTTGGAATCAGAGGACCTCAATTCACATCCAAGCTCTGCTACTTTTCTGAGCTCGCTGACCGTGGACAATTTCCTCTAGGACTCTGCCTGGGGGCTTCTTAACTCCCCCAATCCATCCTCAACATTGCTATCCAATTTCTCTTCCTTAGACACAAATTTGGTCACGTGACTCTCCTATTGAAAACCTTTCTTTCACCCGCCTTGTACACAGGATAAAACCCAGCTCCTGGAAAGCCAGTAGAAGGCCTTCCACGAAGCAGCAACCTCACCCCTGCCCTCTCTCTGCCTCACCAGCCCCCAGCTCTAGCAGAACAGAACTGCCGGACTGTGAGGCCCCGGCCTCTTGCCTTTGCTCGTGCCGTTCTCCCAGGACAACCCTGCCCACTGCTTTAGCTGGTGAGCCACTGGCATTCGTGACTTCTCCCCCGAGAAGCCTCCCTAACCAGCACCCAGAGCAAAGTTCCTCAAGCAATTTGTGTGCCACCACTGGCCCCGGTAAAACCTGCACTGCAGTCATCTGTTTGTACATAAGGTTGCCAGATTTAGCTAATAAAAACGATGACAGTGATATGACAGGATGCCCAGTGAAATGCTTTAGTATATACAGAGCACACTTATACTAAAATATTATTCGTCGCTAACCTGAAATTCAAATGTAGCTGGGCGTGTGTTCTTAGGATTTTCCCTACCAGACTGGGTCACGTGAACGTGGAGACTGGGGCTCATCTTCACAGCCTTGGTACCCACAAAATGACTGACATAGAGCAGGCGTCTGAGCAATCTTTATGTACTTCACATGATTGGCGCTTGGCTTCTCTACCCTTAAGATTATTCACCTGACAGGCAAAGCAATCAACCTTCCACTCATTTTTTTCTTTGCCTTTTTAAATGAGATCCGCCTTTGAAGACTAAAGGTCACTCGGTGCACAATCCAGATTGCAGTTTCCTGACTTTCCAGCTGCAACCTGCAATGAGCGCCAGCGGCCACTAGATGGCGCGACGAGCCCAGGCACAAGCCCCGGCTCGCGGTCCCCGCGCCCCTGCAAGAAGGCGGCGCGTGCTCTGCCGCAGAGCCTGCATTATTGACGGCAATGCTGCCGCAGAGGCGGGAGGAGCCGGCCGCCATCTCGCCAAGTCCCCTGCAGTGTCGGCAACGTTCTTTCTGGGTGCTTTTCTCTCCTTGCAAAAAGTCCCCTGATGGGGTGGGGGGAAAGGAGGTAGCTCTCTCTGTTGCACACATAATTGTTTACATTCATAGGAAAATCGGACCTTTTCATAGAACCGTTTTCATTTCGCATTGTCATTCTGAGTGGCGGCACCAAAGAATGGCCGCTGCACGTTTTTGAAAGCCACTGCCTTTAAATCAGCATCTATTTCGAAATATTACCGACAGTAAATGAAAGGCAGTAACAGCCGGGGGCGGGGGGGGGGCCGCCCTTTTAGATTTCCCAATGGCAAAACATTCATATGAAAGTACTTGAGACGTAAAACGGTTTAATTGTATTGATTTAACCACGGCTATATGTTCAGCCAGCTTTGTAACCGGAAATCTGCACATTGGAAGTGAAAATAGATGATCTGAAACTAAAGCGTGGGTGGGGCCTCGGTTCGACGCGCGGCGCCCCCGCTGACCGGTGGAGGGCGCTCGTGCGGTCCGTCCGCACGCGGTACGTGCTCACAGCACACGTTACAGGGAACTCAAATGCATATGTACTCACCAGTTCTTTGTCTGGCCACTGCCTTTTCTTTGAATACAGATTTGCTGATTAGAGTGGTGTATTGTCCCCTTTCTTTGTGAACCACGCACACAATGCATCCTCTATGCTGTCGCATTTGGATTCCCTTAGTGAACCGAGAATTTAAAAACAATGCAAAGCATCCTGAAGCAAAAATCCTGGATTCTGTACTTAAAACCATCAGATATAATTCAACAGCACTTTTTAAGTGACGTTTCTTCATTGAATCTTTCCAAAGCATTTTGCTTATTTTCATTGGAAACACATCCCCTTTCTTTGTGTGCTTGTGTATCGCCGGTTTTAGTAATATTTGCTCAAATCGTGTAGGTATCAGGATACGATCAGATGTTAGGAAAGAAGCAAACACCACACTGTGGGCCTACTAAGGAGTCCTGTCCCACAAGCTGAGATCTCAGTGGCTCTGGTCACGTTCGTATGTTTTTCAGAAGAAATGGAGAGTTAATCTGGCCAGTTATACAGTAGTCAATCCAGACAGCTTCCACCTGAATTCAGAAAAGTAGTCATCTTTTTTAAAAGATACACCTCCAAAAAACATATACTAATCTACCACTTAGCCAGATCCACAAGTAATCAATTGCTAAATCAAATGCTGTCTTAAGACTTGGCAGAAGAAAACTGTGTTCACTCTGGGACTATTCTTTGATGAGACTCATCCACAAAAGACTCTCCCAAATGAACCTCGTGTCAAAATGTCAGAGTGCGGAAAGCAACCCTTCAGTCCTGGGTGCTGGCTGCCAGAGCGCACCATCTGCATCCTGTGCCAGTCACACAGACACTGCCCTTCCTGTCATTCAGGCTTTATGTCCAAGGTTAATATGTCCAACTGCAGTAAGCAAGAATTTCAGTTCTTAAACTCAGGTGCATAAGAAACATCATATATTTTTAGAATCCCTTAAATCAAGTTATATGTGATTCCAAGTCTCCCTTCCACTGAGCTACTGACCAATTGAATCATAGTCATTACTGAGCACCTCTCCATCCTGGTGTGGGTCAGGGTTCCATGTTCCTGCAGCCCACAGGTCACACTGTCCCAGCTCCCATGGTTCCTTCAGGTCTGAAGACCCTGCTATGTCTGTATCAGTCCTGGGGCATGAGGATCATTGGTGCACTGGAAGATTCCGCATCTATAGTCCAATCTCCCTGGCTAGGGTCACCCCTAAGCATGTCTTGCCACCTCCCCAGCACACCGCCAAGGAGAGCTGAGCAGCTCTTTCTCACAAGTCCTCTGACCAGTCCTGGGGAAGAGATTCTCTGCCACCTGGCTGCCCCCAAAACAGGCCTCTCCCCCCTCCCCCTCTAGGCTGGAATTTACTGTAAACAGTATCAGTGGCAAACCCTTTCAAACAGGATGATGACCTCCCTTCCCCAATAAAAGCAAGGGGTTCCAGAAACTAAATTTGTGGATTGGCACTGCAAGGGGAGTTCTGTTTTAATGGGACAAAATAACATTAAAGAGTCGAAGCAGCTTCGATCAAGAATATTCTGTCTTTTCAGGACCGTTACAAAAAGAAGAGAGACAGAAACTTCTCCACCATGGAGCACATAGGGGCTCTCTTTTGGGACTCTTGAAGCATTTCCACATCTAAACATTTCTTTTTGTTTTCCAGCATTTCCATTTCCTACATTCCTTCAGTCCCACTTCTAATTAAGCAAATGCGTTAAATTTTCAGTATCAGCAATAAATGTCCCTCCAGCCCAAGAAATTTCTACTACAGTTGTACACCTTTCTACCATAGAAAGGAAATAACTCAAGTTTATGTGATGTAAATGTTGGTTTTGAGAACAAGGATATGGAAGCCAGTCAGGAAGTAATCAACAGGAAGCATAGCAGTGGAAAAGAAAGCTGGGACTCGAAGTCCCTGGGAGCCAGAGGGTCACTGCAGGTCATCAAGCCACTTCCTGCAGGGAGCTCATTATCTCAGAGACAGTCCACGCCATTGTTGGAACCCTCTGTAGCAGCACTATCAAGTAGGACTTTCTGCAATGATGGAAATGTTCTATAATATAGAACTATATTGTGCTATTGAGCACTTAAAATGTGCCTATTTTATGATTGATGAACTGAATTTTTTTTTATTTTATTTTAGTTAATTTAAATTTCAATAGTTATATATGGCTAGTGGCTACGATGTTGGGCAGCATAATTCTGTAGTCTTTTTTCTTTTTTAATCTATGATTTACACTTCCTGTACTTCCATAAATGTTCTAAGGCAGCTTACCAAAAAAATCAAGCACAGCATGAAACAGGAGAATCAAAATTGTTTTTAATTATTTAAAAAAAACAGTAAAAGGAGAAGAAAGCTCAGTAAAAGGAGAAGAAAGCTCTGTAAAAGAGAGCAGAGAAATAGATGCTCCCAGACACATGGAATGAGTTAGTCATTGCCTTTGAAAATTAAATTTATTTCTAAATTGCTGGAAAGTAAAGCAAAAATGAAAAGTCATGCAGGAGGCAAAGTTGAAATTTGTCGTTATCATAACAATCGTTTGCACAGAAACGCTCAGTTCCTGAACACAGTTGCCCTGCCCCAAAGTCCCCACCCTCACCCAGCTCTTCTACTGGTATGGCAGAGCCACTCTGGGTGATACCCCCAGGACCTGACCCAAGCTGGCTGGTCATAGTTCTTTCCTTGAGACAAGTTTAACTTGGGACACAGTAGAGTGTGGCCTCTCCCTAGGCTGATGGCCAGCATGTGTGAAACTTGGGGTTTGTGGGACAGAGGGACAGAGGACAGTGGTCTGCCCCAAAGCAGGAGAAGGCAATGAGCTAGGGTCACCAGGACAGGCTCTAGATTTGCACCTGCTCTTTCTCTCTCACTTACTATATGACATTGGCCATGCGCCTTAACTTATCCAGGCTTCCTCCTCTGTAAAATGCAATAATTTTAGTTCAGATTTTAAAGCACTGTTATTTTAAAAATACAATGAACCCAAGCAGAAGGCATACCTAGGACTTAATAAGTGCTCCATAATTACTATTCAATTATAATAAGATTGGAGGCAAAGTCCTGACAGCATTCAAGTTTCTGGGTTCGTGTCATTCCCAAAGTCCAAACTTGGATTCCCCTGGATTCCATGAGACACACTCCTCCCCAATATTCCTTTCTTTCCCAGCTTTATTGAGCTATAATTGGCAAATCTTCCCCATATTCTTAAAATAAAATTTCTGTTTTGCTTAAACTAATTTGGATTGGGTTTCTGCTAACTGCATCCAACAGAGTTCTAACTTAGGCGACATTTTGTTTGGAATCTAACCTGTCTTCTTCCCTGCACAGAAGACCACGTAAGCTGCAGGAGTACCTAACCCACCAACTCTTATCCCAGGCAAGGGCATGCAATAGGAGAATGCAGACTGATGCAACCTTAAAGATACTGTCCTTAGTGGGCATTCTCCATGTTTAGGCTGCCCGGCACCCACACTCTCTTCTCATTTTTTAAATTATTTTTTATTATTTAGAGATGGGGTCTTGCTCTATTGCCCAAGCTGGAGTGCAGTGGTGAGATCATAGCTCCCTGCAGCCTCAAACTTCTGGGTTTGAGTGATCCTGCCACATCAGCTTCCCAAGTAGCTAAGACTATAGGTGGATGCCACCATGCCCAGCTAATATTTTTTTTCCTTTAGTAAAGATGGATTCTCACTATGTTGCCCAGGCTGGTCTCAAACTACCAGCCTCAAGCAGTCCTCCCACCTTGGCCTCCCAAAATGCTGGGATTACAGGCATGAGCCACTGCACCTGGCCCACAATATAATCTTTATTTGAGAGGTTTGACAAGAATAGGGAAGAAATGATACTATTTCGTCCAAATTTTAGCACTGTAAGTTTAATATTTGTGTCTCATAAAGGATTTATGGTCAGGAACATTACCTCAGGGCACAGAGGAGGCCAGAATTCTTTTCCTTGTTGAGGGTAGGGAGGGAATGCCCTAACCTTGAGTGTGCTGACTCGGGACAGTTCTTTCTTCTGACCTCACTTCTTATTTGGAGCCCAGAGTAAGCGTCTTGGTGGGAGGTAGAGCTCCACCTCCTACAATAGGTTCTGGAAGTTGCCAAGCCACACTTCTCCACTCCACGTATGATGTGGATCCATGATCTTGGCTGGGCTAACTGAATGCTCCTGACTGGGACTTTGGAAGGAGCAATGCAGATGTGGCTTGTGGTTGTGGTGGTGACGATGTTGCGAGTGACAGTTGCCTGCTGACCAGATTGCTCCTGTGACATGACCCTGACCAGCTCCTCCTGCCCAGCCTCCCTCAGCTGCCATTTCCACGGCTACTTCTGCAACCTCCCTGTCCATTCTGTGAGCTCCCTAATGAGTGGCCAGTGAATTCCGTTTTTATATCAGCTAGCCAGAAGGAGGTCTTTGATTTGTAACCAAGAACCTTGCCTTTCTCTTTCACCCCTTTGAGTCATTAAAAAACAAAAAGTAAACACAGTTTGTGCCTTGGGCTCTTGGTGCATCACTATCAACTGATATCACTGCGCCGGCGACCAAGGTGGGCACAATTCCGTGGTGCTTGCACTGCCACTGGGTCCCGCTGGGCCTTACTAGCCCACCATGGCAGAGCCTTCCATAGAAAGAGCCAGAAGGACCATGTGGGCACCAGACATGCCGCCTCGTCTACCACTATCAAGATTTGGGGCTGACGTATTCTGTGGAGAGGAAAATAAGTTGTCTTCAAACAACTAAATTTATACACAAACAACATTTTCATCTTCTTTTTAAAATGGAATTTAAAACAGATGTGCCAGAACATCTCTAGCAGTGATCTCATTTAGATTAATAAATTAATCTTCTCTACTGATGAAGTAATATACAATAGTTTCCTCTTGATATGAAATTCTTCCTGCAAACTTGACAGTCTATGTACTACGTGTTCTTTGTCTTCTCATCACAGAAATATGAGGCCGCGTGGTCTGTTTTTCACTGTGAGGCAAGTCTGCAAGGAAATCCTTCTGTTAAGGTGATGAGCACACCCGGCGGGACACAGAGGTGAGCTGAGAAGGGTCATCGATGGGGTGAGTTGTGATCCTGTCTGCTTCTGGGGCTGGATGTGCTCACACAATCCTTCACAATGAAGAAAAGCTCACACCGGCATCTGGGGGGTCCCTGCCCCCTGGCTCTCCACCCATCCGGCTTAGCTCTCCCGCGACACCTGGAGGGACAGGAGCACCTACACCTGGCTCATATTCATTGGGATGACTGGGCTAATCTCTCAGGGCCTACATTTCTCATTTTCTCCCATTCTTTATTTAATCCAAAACAAAGAAGGAAAAGAACCATTTCTGACACCATTTATCATCTATATATAAATAAAATTACATTTCTGTTTTTTTTTTTTTTTTCTGCTGCTTATTGCATCAGGGAACACAGCCTGGCAGATTTTCTCCAATTTGGGATCACCCAGCTTAAGATATTGACTAACTGGACTTGGAAAAATTCAATTTGTGGGGCCCCTGGAGGTTTCTTCCGGAGGTAGGCAGCCGCCCTCTGGGGTCGCAGGGCTGAGGTGCAGGAGGCTGGGGCGACTGCCGCCGTTGGCACTGAGATGAGTTAGGCAGCGGCCGCACAGGCAGACACTCTGGGTCACAGGTTTGGCTGTTCACAGGCAGCCGCGGTCTAGCTCGGTGCTCCTCCAACTGTACACGCTCACACAAACCGCCTGAGCGTCACGACTGGGATCTGGGTGGGGCTGGAAATTCTGTCCTAACCAGCCTGACCCCATGTGGAGTAGGAGGCTCAGGCTCCAGGGTGAGCAGCACAGATGGTTATTCCCATAACTGCAGCTGACAATTTCCCAGAGCAATTCCTGGTACAGCAGATACAATTGATAAAGGAAATGTAGAATACAGAAAAAAAAAAACAACCTTTCAAACAGGAGCAGCCCCATCCCCTAAAGCAGTGGCTCTCAGCTTTGGCTGCAATTAGAATCATGTGGGGAATTTTAAATGTCCCAGTGCCCAGGCCCCACCTCAGACCAATGACATCAGCGTCTCCAGGGGTGAGACCCAGGCGTCAGGACGTTTTAAAGCTCCCCGGGGTGACTCCAATGTGCAGCCAGGGTCGAGACTGGCTACTCTAAAGCAACCCTTTCCGTGAGTCACTGGTGCTAACTGCCAGCTCTGCCTCCCGCTGTTCCTTCTACTGGCTTCCTGTGCTCGCAATGGCGACACACACCGCCTGCTGCTGGAGCCGTGTGCCTCCCTTTGGGGCTGTCAGTCCTCAGCCCACCTGCCAAAGAGAGTCCATGTCTCTGGGCGACTAGGTCGACCTGTGCTCTCGGAGCTGACGCCAACTCTGCTATCTGCTGGGGCTCAGCTCCCGGAGTACATTCTACACAACACAAATTCCACAGGGATGCTAATAGATGCCATTTAAAAGAGGTCAATAAATGTATTTTTTATTAAAGTAGTTTGGATTAAACAAAGTCAACCAGATGTATCTACTATAGGACTTCTCTATCCTTTAATAGACCAATGACCCCAGTAGGAACATATGGCAGGCAACATTTTCCATGAAAACGTTTGACCATGAAAATTTGACCATGAAAACCTTTTTGAAAGAACAAATCCAGGAAACAGGCTTTGGAACACACTGCTCCAGAGTAATATTTAAACTGTAAACTTTTCTAGATGCTTCCTATTATTATCAGTATTGTAACCATGCGTGTATTTTATGCAATTGACTGATTTTATAGACAACTCTCCTATGCTCTGTGCTATGTTAGGTACTGGGAGATATGAATCTGATTCACATGAAACAATTAGAAAATAGCCGTGCTTAACTGAATTGTATTTTTAAAACACAATCAAATTTAATTTAATTAAAAAACAAAGGAATAAAAGAGAGGACTATATAAGTCAAGGAGGTCTTTGTGGAGGAAGTGGTACCTTCCTTGAAGACCTTGAAGAATGAGAAGGATTCAGCTGTGCAGGAGGGCAGAAGGAAGGGCGTTTACTGTGAGGAAATGGCGTGAGCCAGAACCCACCGGCAGGCATGAGTTGGGGGGGATGTGCTACAGGGGGCAGGCACGGGGCGGGAGGGGCAGTGAGTGGACCAGCCTGAACACAATAGGGATGGGAATACTGAATGTACAAAGTAAAAATTTACCTTGCTCTTAAGGTGATACCCAATTTTCCCAATGAGATGATTTATTTATTTATTTTTATTTAGTTAGTTATTTTTTTGAGACAGGGTCTCACTCTTTTGCCCAGGCTAGAGTGCTGTGACGTCAGCCTAGCTCACAGCAACCTCAAACTCCTGGGCTCAAGCGATCCTACTGCCTCAGCCTCCCGAGTAGCTGGGACTACAGGCAGGTGCCACCATGCCCAGCTAATTTTTTCTATATATTTTTAGTTGTTCAGCTAATTTCTTTCTATTTTTAGTAGAGACGGGGTGTCACTCTTGCTCAGGCTGGTCTCGAACTCCTGGGCTCAAACGATCCACCTGCCTCGGCCTCCCAGAGTGCTAGGATTACAGGCATGAGCCACTGCACCCGGCCCAGCCAATGAGCTGATTTTTAAAGAAAAATTTTAGTAGCCAACCTGAATGTTTAAACATGTGAGGATGTAGATAAACTAGTCAGTGTCTTCCCGCCGTATTTATTAATGTACTATGCATGCTGTCACAGGGCAAGTTCTCCAGAAGCAGATGCTGAGATGGAGTATTTTCCAAGTAATCTTTTAAAAATAATCACTTCTAAAATCTTAGAAATGAGATCACACTCCCAGAAGTCATTACTAAACCATATTAGATTTCTTTTCCTCCTTTTTTTGTTCTAAGAGATAACCTCAATAAGCATCCCAAATGAGGATTGATTTCATCCTAATATATGTTCCCCAAGCAGTGATTTTTTTTTTTTTTGTTCCAAATAAAGTAACTGAGAAAATACCTACATTACAGGTCCTTTTTACAAAAAGCACCAAACTTTGTAAAGACTTAAAGCGACTTTCTCTTGGCCAAGCGATGATACTGGAGGAGAAATCTTGACTAATATTTTGGGTATGAATGGCAAGTTTGTCCAGGTGACAGGAGGCCAGGTCACCAACCCTTTAAAGATCATGGAGAAACATTTCGATGGAATGTCATTGTGGTTATATAGCAGGGAAGTAGCGTCATAAACATCATCTTAGGAAACTCTGAGCAGCTAAAGAAATTTTTAAGATGTGCTTAGGGAAATCTTTTGGAAACAAGAAAGTCATCTAATAACCATCATAATTAGACACTATAATAGCTTGGACTATAAAGATGGCACAGGAGAGGAAGTAGAGGAACTTAATGGAAAAACATTTCTAAAGAAGAATTAATAAACTTGGCGGAATATTGGATGATGGGAAAGAAAGAGAGTGAAGAGTCAAACGTGACATTAAGAACCTGAAAGGAACGCTTTAAATATGTGATTGATATATCCCTGAGGAATGTTTTTTTAACTGTTTTATAACTATAAACTTTTTGAAGTTTTAAGTCACCGGTGTGAACCCCACAGCAGGACACGGTGCCCACCCACCTGCCCCAACAGTGGCTTTTAGTCAAAAACCAAAATCAGATGTTTTTTTTCTCTGCTGTCAGCACTCACTGACCACCAGTGTATTATAAACACAGTAAGCCTCTGTGTTCACAGGGTCCCCAAATCATCAGGAGCTCCCACATCACTACCTTCCTGGGCCAAGCTACTGTCCTTTGATCTTGTGACCATGATGAGAAAATTTTGACTTGGGAACTCCCGGGATGTCTCCTTTGTATTACTCTGATTTTCCCATTTAGCACATAGGAGATGTTCCACAGGAATGTAGGTCTTTATTGGATGGTTACTTGGGTGGTTGACTGAGAATGAATATAGAACTCCAGGTAGCCTTCTGAGCAGCTAGAAAGTATACACCCCAGCGCTTCTCAAACCGTAATGTGCACACAAATCCCCTGGGGGAGCTTGTTAAACTGCAGATTCTGATTCCGTAGGGCTGGGGTGGGCCTTGGAGTCTGCCTTCCTGATAAGCTGCCACAATGCCACTGATGCTGGTGGAAGGGTCTTCCCTATGAAGGGTAGCAGTGAGCCATGGGAGACTGACCTCACCAAGGAGTGTGTGTGCACATATTGTAGGTCAGTGAGGTATTCATGATGAATCCAGAAAAGCCAGGAGGTTAAAGACAACAGGGATTTCAGAGCAGGTAGACTCAATCTGTAAACCTCACCTGAGAAGCCCTACGGCCAGGGTGTGGATCCTACACTGACAGCGAAATTATAGGAGTTGGAGAAGCCTGCAAAGCAACTGTCAGTCTCCCGCCTCTCAGAGGAGGGTGTGGAGGAGGGGCACCAATTTTGGCAAGAATGAGGACTATTTTATTATGGAGAACTCCCTAATTATGCAGTTAGAGAACAGTGTGTGGCACATTCCGGAGCCTACACTGCTCTCATAAGGATTCCACTGTTAATTTTAAAAAGAGAAATAGCAATGCAACTTTCTCGACTCCCACACCATTCACACATTGAATTTGTGTGCCAACTCAAAGCATACCCACTGGAAATGAAAACAGAGCCGAAGCCAACCCTTAAACTGAAGCTTGTCAAGCCGCAATATACAAGGGAAGGACTTTGTTTTCTTTCTCTCCTTTCAAAACAAAGTTTTCTCTCTGCCATTTAAAAAATGTATCAGATATATATTTGTTTTATATATATATGTATATATATTATATATATATTTGTTAAACTCAAAATGCCCAAGTAGTCTAACACAGGGCCCTTACCAAGTGCTCTATCAGTGATAGAAGATTGCATGAGAGGTCTTTTGTGCATTTAATAATACAGCAGCCAGTAAGAACAGCTTTGTGAATATACACACACCTAGACGCCTCCCGTGCATGTCGGTCAGGTATGGTCCCGCCCTTTGGAAATATGAGCAGGCAAGGCAGATGGAACTATCCGGTCAGAAGATGTCACCAGAGCAAATGGAGATTGTAGAGCAATGAGACAGCAAATCTCACCCCTAATTGTTGGCCACTCCAGCCAGCTTTGTCCTGGTAGAGCATCAAACTCTGTAGGGCAAGGGCTTTCAAAGTCTCTTGGCTGGGGCTCCCAGGGAAAAAATAATTTATCTCACAGCCCAACACACACAAACCCCTGAAACAAGAGCTTTACGAAATCACAGTCACCCATTACATAGTCACTCCTGTTTCTGAATGATGGTCTCTTCAAATACCTCATTCAGACAATTCCCTAACACATACATACTTTTTTCATGGAATTTTCTTTAACACAAAAAAATCTACATGACAGCTTTTTTTCTGCTCTCATGATATTTTAAAGTACCATTTTAATAATTCCTTTTTCCTTTTGTCATCCTTAGTGCATTGCTCCTGTTGTTCTTTTCCTTACCAATGAATTTTATTCTTCTCTTTTAAAACCTGGGGAACCAATTAGCACAATGATGAGTAGCATAGACTCACCTCCACCTCCGTGTGATCTTGGGCAAGTTGCTGAGCCTCTCTGAATCTCAGTTTCTCATCTGTAAAAGGATGATGATAATAAAGCTACCAGACAGGGTGGTTGCAAGGCTGTAATGTGTTAATGCAGATAAAGCACTTAGGGCACAGAGGCAGACACCTGCCACCGCACCTGCCGCTGCTGCTCAAATCCTCTCCTCCAGGGGGAGATGCCCGCTGTGACTAGCCTCTGCTCCAGCCTCCCAACACTAATGCACTGAACCTAGACAGCGTCCCTTCCCATCTAGTCACAGTTGTGCTACACGCTACATGCCACTTACATTTTTCGGACCACTGGAGTTAACATTTTAAGTATGCATTTTTTTTCTTTTTAGCATATCTAAAATGTAGTATGTAACATAAATGATCTCAGAAGATACTGAATCTACTTTAGACTTTACTTAATCACAAATGATCATTATTAACAATAATGGTTTTTATAATAGGCGGTAATGCAGTGATACCTCCAGGGCCCATGGTCAGTTCCCTTTAACAAGAACTAGATGCTTCCATCTTCCATTTTGCTCCAAAATGTCGATGTGGGGCTGGAAGCCCAGTGAAGCGTGCCTGCTAAAGGAATGAATAAAATTCTAAGACTAAGCAGACTCTGTTACAAGATCTTCTTAATGAATAAAGTGCATGCACTTTGGTGCACATGTTTGGGGAATTTTTTCTGGCTTCTCTGGGGACACTGCTTTTCAACTATGTTCTGATAATTGCTTTTGCCCAAAAAGGGCATCTCATTAAGTGAGGTTGTTATACACCGTTTTCGTGGTATTTCATGAGTTGCATAGCCTCTTTCCAGCCTGATTCCAAGCAGAGTGTAGGGACTATGTTTTTTTAAAATTTAATTCACTCATTCTTCCAACAAAAAATTACCAAGCACCTGACATTTCAGGCATTATGCCAGGCGATGGAAATAATAACAAGCATGTATACGTGGAATTTTATAGTTGTCAGAGTGCTTTGGAGTAAATTACCTCATTTATTCCTATAAATAGCTCTGTGAAGCACATGATCTTATTCTCATTTTACAGACAAAAAAAAAAAAGAGAGAGAGAGAGAGAGATAATGCACAAGAAAGAAGTACTGTATTTATTAACTGACCAAAAGTCCTCGACATCTCATCCCTGTTGTTTACAGAAGAACAACGCACCTAAAGGGCACGGACCTTGCTCTGTGGACTGACTCGGCATTTGCCCAGCCCAGCTCTGCATGCAGAAAGTCACTTAATAAATACTTTGGAGGAAGATCATCTTGACACTGGTGAGATTACAGGCTATCTCTGGGAATGGGAAAAAGTGGTAATGAATTCCAGGAACCAGGAGAAAGAAGACGATTAAAGATGCTCGTCCAGGTGAGGTGGGACGGGCAAGACTTAAAGGAAAGTAATGAGGTTTGTTTGAGTCCGGGGGAGCGGCCAGGCCGACAGAAGGGCGGTGGTGGTCAGGGAGGGAGGCCTGAGCCACAGAAAGCAGAGACGTGGGATCCAAAGACGGTTTCCAGCATGTTATAATGGGCCTCAAGAAAAAGGAAACACACTTCCTCATGATTCCACTAACAACTTCCAGCCAGCAAAATGGTTCCAGATTTCTGGCAGCGTTCTGAATTAGCTTCAGTCCCAAATTTAAGGCAGAAACTGTCCTAGATTCCTCTGTTTCTCAAAATGTTCCTTTTCTGTTGAAGTAGACAGCTTAGATACTCTTTATTGATGATCTTGCTGATGATGCTCAAAGTCAGTGGTTTCACAGATCAATCAATGCACCAAATATTCATTGGAGATCTGCTGGGGGCACTCCAGGGTGAGGAACAGTGACGTTCAGATGGGAGACTGACAGCAAACATTGCCTGCTGGTGGGCAGCGACACACTTTCCACACACCCTTGTATGGTACCCAGCAATGCAGGTTATGCCTGAGTGGGAAGTAAGTTAGATAAGTAGGGTGGAGCCATATCACAAAAAGCCTGAAGAGGGAGGAGAGTAGGTCAGAAGCTTTTAATTAAAGTCTGGCAGCACAGTAGGTGTCCAGAAATACTTGTTGAATGCATGCATGCATGAATGATTTAAAACCAGCATATTGTTCCAGACCCAGGACACAGTCATCGTCTCTAAATCATTGGGTCCTGGGTGTCAAATTGTGTCAAAACATGATTATGAAAGTCACATCTTTGTAGAATTATGCTGAGATTATGGAAGGAGGCCTAATCTTTCTATGAAAGACAGTGGCTTTTTGACTCCCTGAATCAGTTAGGTAGGTAGCAAGGGATTTCAGGTCTCCTAGGGATGAAAGTGGGTGCTGTTGCCTTGGGGCAGTTGCCCCACCTGGGAAGAAAGACAAAGGTGGGCCCAGGCCTCCATCTTGGTCCTGCCCCATCCTAATCCTGTCTCAAGCAACTTCCATACCTGGGGCAGGAGGGAATACCCTACAAATCTGCCAACCATAACTTAGCCAGTCAGCTGCAAAAGAATACAGAGGATTCTCTAGCCCAAGGGCCAAGCAGCACAGGTACCACAGAGTCTGGAAACTGACCTAGAACAACCCGCATACGTTGTAACACAACTCCCAACTGTCCAGTCAAAGTGGTTCCATGGTGACATCTGAAACACAAGGGAGGTCCCAATCCGGACACTATAAAACAAGACCCAGACCATAACCAAGTCCCTTTTTGTGCCCTTCCTTTTGTTCTTTTCCTGCGGTGGCAAGGGGTCCAGTCATCATGTGTAGTAAATGTATCATGCTCTGTAAACCTGTGTCTTGCTCTTGCCCTATAATCCTATCTTTCTCTCCTCAATAAACCTCATTTTCGTGTTAGCCTTACTTTGGCGTGTCTGGTCATTCTTTGGCCCTGTGCGCACTAAGAACTGACATTTCCACACTGAAACCTGACAAATCTACTGAATCACTCAGAAACAGGAGAGGCTGGAAGAGAACAGTGAGGGTTGAATAACAGAGAAATGGCCAGTGGAAGAGGAGAGAGCCACTGCTGTCAGCACACTCTCCTCCTACCTGGGAATGCTCCCAGGGTGAGCAGCCACAGAGGACAGGGACACTTAGGAGGCCAAGACACCAACAAGCCTGCTGTGTCCCTGCTAAATAGGCCTGTTCTGTAAAGGAAAGCCCATACTGACCACTAAATCTTCAATTCCATGATTCCTTGTGCCTTACCAACTCTAAAATGTCTTCTAGTCTATCTCACTTACCTTGACAGTGTCTGATAACAGAATATGCAGAACATCTATGGGGTGAGCAGTAAATTAGCTGGTTTCTGAATCTTAAACAGGAAAGTCTTTCAGGTGAAGAATATGTTGGTTTAAGGAGGATACCACCAAGCAAAGTCTTCAGCAGAGGAAATCCCTTCAGAAACCCTCCTGGATAGAACTAGGAGCATCTTGCATTTCTCTCGTATTTCTCCTCCTGCTGTGCACCAACCACAGCACATGTATCCGGCCCTTAGACCAGTCCTAAAGCAACTGCGCCTTTATATACTAACCAATTTTAAACATTCCAACATAACAACAAGAAAAAAACCTACCTGGGCCAAGGTCATTGTCTGAATGAACTAGTCTCTGACCACTGCCAGCAGGGACAGTTGTGCGACAAGGATGTGAATGGAGCAGGCTGCACACAATGGGAAAAATAATTCTTGCCATTGATCCTTCATATTTCTTTCCATACAATTTGTCTGAAGTGCTCTTAACATCAGAGCAGCTAAGAACAGCGAGGCGTTTCTCCCCCAGTCCTCCCCAGTCCCACAGTGTGAGACTCAAGCAGAGAGGAGCTGGGCCTTTCCATGAGGACCCTATATTTCTGCACTTTCCTTGTGCCACTTGACTGGACCATCGTTTAACACCGGTGTAAACCTGTGGCTTTCTGGAGTCCATGCTTCTTAGCTATATCAGTTGGGTTTGCATTTTCTTTGGCCAGTACAAAGGAAGGAGTTACCAGTAGAGACTTTAGATGTACTTGTTGAGTTCAAATCCAAAACCCAGCACTCTGTCCAAGTTTCATAACTTTAGTACCTAGGTAGATATCCCAGAGGTCATTGACCTCATAAGCCCACATTTTCTTAAAGGGAGTTCTGAGGGTTGGACAGAAGGGAGGAGGGATTCAGGAAGAAGAGGGAGAAAGTAGCAAAGACAGACTGAAGCCAAGCTCTTTTTGGTTTTTGCCTCTCAGAGGGCAATAGTTCCCCCAACCACAACCTGGGAATCCACAACCCAGACACGTGATGCTAAAAGCCCCCACCCGGAGGGTGGCAGTTCTCTGCCCTTTTCCCTAAGGATTAAAATCTACACATTGAGCTACAGCTGTGTCCTTTTACTGGGCACACTTACTCTGTGTATCAAATATCTTGCCTCTCAAGATGAGAGATCCTGTTTAAGGTCCGATTTGAATGCTGAGACTTTTTCTAGGAGAGCCAGTTTTGGAATCTGCCTTCTACATCCGGGAAGGATATTCTCAGCTCATACCTGATTTCCAAACAATAGTAGCAAAAGGTTTCCTACACCGGAGACAATGATAGAACATTATCATGGGTAATCTTTTATCACTGCAGTTAACTGCTTTTGCAAGCACTTGGCTGCAAGTACCTGTGCACAACAGGATGTGGTTAGACAGTCAAAATCATACATCTCGGTGGCCCTATGGGGCAAGATGGAACAGGGTGTCTGAAAACCTCTACCAAAAATATGCAGGGTTTACTGACAATATCAAAACATGTGGTTTGATTCAACATACGTTTATTTAATGCTTACCATGTACAAGACATTGTGCTTGGTGCTATGGGGCATAAAAATGTATTAGGACACAGTTCCTGTTGTGAAATGGGGGTATAATGTCTAACAGACTCAGACTGAAATAAACCTTGTTTAGGCTCCATTCTGGAAGGCATGTGGTTTTTCTGGGTTTTCCTGCTCTGGCCACTGAGTGGATTTGAATTATTAGGTTGGGTCAACTCCATCCAGACAACCATCTAAAGGGACGCCTGGGAGGGTTCTTTAAGGACCTTAAGAATGTACCAAAAGCATTCCTTGGGAAAAGACTGGTAGGCATACCAGATAGAGACTTAGACGCTTGTTCCCCTACAGCTCACGCAGAAATCCCTAAACACACAACTTCAGATGGTCGGCATTGGTTTCTGAGAGACAAGCCCCCCTCCTTAGCATTAGGGAACTAATGAAGACCAGTGGGTGACAGGTGACAAGGGTTTGAGCTCTGACCACTCAGTGGCCACCCTCCCCTGAGGCCACCCCTAGGTCTTCCCCTTGGGGCTGGGTCGTCTCACGAATGAAAGTTGTCCTGGATGTGTCCTCCCCCTGCCCCTCCCCCCAGTGCTCTGGGCCACTTGCGCCTTTAGTAAAGTGACAGAATTGATGGAAGGAGTGATTTCCAGTAGTTGGGAAGAGAGATAAAGATGGATTCTGCCTTGAGAACCAGCAGACCAGACCCCAGACGCCCCCTGTGTAAAGCGTTAACTGTCCAGTGGCTCGTGTTCCAGCTGGACCTCTGACACTGGCTCTCACGCAGGCCGGGCAGGGCAGAGGCATGGAGGGCACCACGCAGGAAATGGCTGAGGGCGCGGGAGAGCAGCCACGTGGACCTCACCCAGCCCGCCCTCTGCCCACCCTCTTCCTTGCTCAGTAACAGCAAAGTGATGGGATCTAAATGCTCTACACATGTGTCCATAGTACTGTTTGTGGCAAGATATGAGACTATGCTCAGGACTTCTCATGCACTGCAATTGCACTCATGGATGTTAAAAGCAGATTCTTCGCCACCGCCTTCCGTGTGTGCTCTGTGATCCTGGGCCGCCCACTTCCCCCCGCCATGTGCGGCCACGCTCTGCTGTAAGTACCCACCTACTGCAAGACTGCGAGCTCCAAGGGGCAGGCCTTATGTCTGGCACAGTCATAGGCTATTTCTGTGCCCAGCACACTGCCAGGCACAATAGGAATGTTAGGTAGATAACAAGGGACCTCCGACAATCTCCTAGGGGACAAAAGTGGGTGCCTTGCCTTGGTGCTACCTCGAGCAATTGCCCCACCTGGGAAGAAGGACAAGGGTGGCCACTGGTGCTGCCCACCTTAATCCTGCCTGGAGCAACTGCCACACCTGGGGGAAGGAGGCACCCTGCTAATCTGCACAAGAAGGCGGGGAATCCCCAGCCTGCAGGCCAGACAGCCCGGGCACAGTAGGATTTGGAAAGTGACCAAAGTAACCTAAGGCTAAGGATCATGTTGTTAACTGTCCACCAGAGTGGTTCCATGGTGACATCTGAACCATGAGGCAGACCCAATTCAGACACTATGAAACAAGACACCAGACCATACTCAGAGCCCTTTTGTTAGGACGGGGAGTCTGCTCACCGTTTGGTGGAGAACGTCTCTTGCTCTCACCCTGTAAACCTGTATCATGCTCTGTAATCTTATCTTTCTCTCCTCAATAAACCTTGTTTTGTGCTTACCTTGCTTTTGGTGTGCCTGGTCATTCTTTGGCCAAGAGCACACCAAGGATTGAGAACAGACAAGATCACTAACCCCGAACCCCGACAGGGCCTGATAATTATTTACTAATTAACAAATGCAAAAATCAGTCATTAGATTTCCAGTCAGTCCCAGGGTAAGGGGAACCACGCCCTCTCCCACCCCCATCCTTTACTCTATAATGTCCCTGTGTAAATCCTAAAATCCCAGAGGAAAACCATCAAAACTGCCAGAAATACAATTTGAACACTCAAAAGCATATAAAGTCTGTCATAAAAATTGTGAAACATCTGCCACAGTTCTATACTTCTATGGTATTTTTTTTTTTCATGAAAGTAGAAAATGAAAGTAAATAAATATCCTGAGCACCACATAAGAGTGATATCTGCAAGTGCCGTAGTATTTAACACCCACCCCCGACCCACACTACCACCATTTTCACTGCACTCTGTCCACGCTTAGGACATAGCACATTGTGGGTCGACAGAACACAGCCGGGTTCAAGTCCTGGCTCTGCCATTTACTAACTGCTGGGTGACTGTTACGGGTGAGGTTGTGTCCTCCCACATTTCACAGGTTGAAATCCTAACCCCCAGTAGTCAGAATGTGACCTACAGAGAAACAGGGCTATTGCAGATGCAATTAGTTAGGATGAAGTTACACTAGAGTAGGGTGTGCCCCTAATCCAATATGGTTAGTGTCCTTATAAAAAGGGAAAATTAGGACACAGAGACATGCACACATGGAGAATGCCACGCAAAGATTGCTGCCACGAGCCAAGGAACTACCAAAAGCTTGGACAGAGCCCTGGAACAGCTCTTTCCCTAGCATCTTGACAGGGAGCGTGGCCCTGCGGACACTTTGATTTCAAACTTTTGGCTTCCAGAACTGTGAGACAATACATTTCTGTTGTGTAAGCCACCCACTTTGCAGTGCTTCGTGACAGCAACCCTAGATGACCTTTGGCAAATTAATCTCTTTGTGCCTCAGATTCATTTTTTAAAAAATGAGGTTAGTAATGGTCCCCACTTCATGGAGATATTATGAGAATTAAATTAGTTAATAGTTGTATAGTGCTTAGAACAGTACCTGGCACACAAGACCAACCAATGACATCTTATAATGGTCAAAATTCTCTCCTATTCCATATGGCATTTGTAAGGCTGGTGGCAGGCACCCCTCCCTTCCCTAATGAAAAAAGAGGCGGCTCCTCCTGTCCCTCGGTACCCGCCCCAAAACTTAAACAAAGAAATTCCTCACTCCTCACATCGACATCATCTCCTGGCCGAAGAAGCTCCCATCCCCCAGCCCTAAAAACCTATATAAACCCACTCAGACTTCTGGGCGGGGCAGCTTCTCTGGGTACTGTGGGTCCTGTGAGGCTCGACCGGGTCCCTCTCTCAGGGACTCGTTACCCCCACCCGGGAACGCCCCAATAAAGCCTCTTTACTTATCCCTTTCAACTCTGCTCCTCTTTCTTTCTCTGGCCACCAGCTACTTCAAAGAAACCTTACAGCATTGACAGGAGCAGATGCCACAAATTCTGACATAGTAAGTCCTAATTTACAACCCGTTGTTGTGTTGGGACATTTCATAATTTAGCTTCTATGCAGAACACGGATACACAAAAGGTGGTTGGCGAGAGAGGGATGAGTGTGGGGTGTTTTGCAATTACTCTTATTCACTAGACACAAATTGAGCAACTTCCCCATGCAGGGTGCAGGGCGATAGATCTCACACGGCTGGGTGTGATGCATAGGGAGAAACGTTTTATATTATTTTATTGTTTCCTAATACTGAAACTTCAAGAGCAAAATGACTCTAGATTTCCATCAATTTCTCCTGAGCATTTCTAGCTTTTCCATAACTCACACAGCCTGGGAAACTCAGAAGAGTAGAACTTTAAGAGAAGTAAAATACATAAGAATGAAGGATTGAAACAGTTAATGGGGGAGTGGTTGAGGCCAGAGAAAATTCAAGAATTATCATTCTTTTTTCAATTTAAACAAAGGATCCTTTGCTTAACCAGCGTGGTCCTCTCTTAGCTAGCTGTAGGCCATCAGTGAACCTTAATTAATTAAACTATATTTGGGTCACACAGGTATTTTGGGGAAAGGAGTGTGAATATGTCTATTTTTCTGGCCAAAAGGACCACTAGGAAATCCATTTAGTCAGTCATTCAACAAGTATTTATTGAGCACCTACTATGTGCTACGTACAGTTTTAGGCATTGGCGATACTGCAATAGATAAAACTAACAAAAGCCTATGTCTTCATGGAATTTATATTCTGGTGAGAGAGAAAGATAAACAACCAAATAAATAATATATGGTATATTACAGAGAGATAAATGCTAAAAAGAAAATCAAAGCAGAGATATGTGTGTAGAGTTGGGGATACACCAAGGGAGGCAATATTAGATAGGGTGGCCAGGGAGGTGATATTTGAATAAAGATCTAAAAAAGGTGAGGCTGTGATCCATCAGATATCTGGACGAAGAGCATTCTAGGGAGACGAAACAGCAAGTGCAAAGGCCCTGAGGCAGGGTTGTGCTTAGAGAATTCAAAGAACAGAAAATAAGCCAGTGTGGCTGGAATGGAATGAGAGAAGGTGAGGAATATGAATGAGATGGAGTTGAAGTGAAGGAGGTACCAGGGGCCATGCCATGCAGGGCCTTAAAGTCATAATAAGAATTTTGCCTTCTGCTTTGAGAGCAACAGGGAGCCATAAGAAAAACCTTTGACTGCTGGGTCCTCTCTCATAGATTGTGTCAGAGGCAAAGGAGGATGCAGGGAGACAAGTTAGGCGCCTGCTGCAATAGTTCAAACAAGAAGTGACAATGGTCTGGCCAGATGATGGTGGCAGCAGTGGTGATTCTGGATATATTTTGAAGACAGAGCAAGCAGGATTGACTAAGTGGGATGTGAAATATGAAATAAGGAGAAGAGTTATGGATGAGTCTAAGGCTTTTGGCCTGAAAAACTTAAAGAATAGAATTTCCATTTTTCTGAGAAAGGGAGGACTATGAGAAGATCAGATTTGCAGGAAGCTCAGGTCTGGCTGTGCAGGGCTTGAGATGCCTATTGGATATTTCATTCATTTTCTATGGCTGCTGGAAAAACTACCAGAAACTTGGTGGCTTAAAACAATAGAAACTTATTCTCTCACAGTTCTAGAGGCCAGAACTTCAAAATCAGTTCCACTGGTATGAAACCAAGGCGTTGGCAGGGCCTCATTCCCTGTGGCGTCCTTAGGGGAGACTCTGTTACTTGCTTCCTCCAGCTTCTGGTGGCTGCCAGCATTCCCTGGCTTGTGGCTGCATCACTGGCACCTCTGCCTCCATGGCCACATTGCCTTCTCCTCTTCTGTGTGTCAAATCTCCCTGTACCTCCCCCTTGTAAGGATTCCTGTGATTGCATTTAGGGCTCACTCAGGTAAACCAGGTTAATCTCCCCATCTCAAGATCCTTAATATAATCACGTCTGCAAAGGCGTCTTTGCCATTTAAGGTAACATACATAGGTTGCGGGGATTAGGTCATGGATATATTTGAAGAGCCATTATTCATCCTACCACAGATATCCAAGTGGAAATGTCACATAAGCAATTCCGTGTCTCAGTCCAGACTTCAGGGAAGAAGTACAAGCTGGAGGTACACAAGTGGTATTTAATGTCATAAGGCTGGAACATCCAGGGAGTGCATGTAGAAAAAGGAGATGTCGAATATGGAGGACTCCCCAAAATTAAAAATAGAATTACCATTTGATCCAGCAATCCCACTTCTGGGTGTATATCTAAAGGAATTGAAATCTGGATCTCAAAGAGATATCTATACTTCCATGTACATTGCGACATTATTCACAGTAGCCGAGATGTGGAAACAGTCTAAGTATCCATTGATAGATGAATGGATAAAGAAAATGTGGTTTATATATACAATGGAATATTATTCAGCCTTAAAAAAGAAGGAAACCCTGCTATTTGGGACCACATGGATGGAACTGGAGGACATCGTGCTAAGAGAAACAAGCCAGACGCAGAAAGACAAGTACCGTGTGATCTCGCTTACGTGTGAAATCTAAACGTGTGGAATCTAAAAAAGTCAAACACATGGAAGCAGAGAGTGGAATGGTGGTTGCTAGGGGATGGGGGAGGGAGAAATCAGGAGGTGTTGGCCAAGGGTACAAAGTCCCAGTTACGCAAAATAAATGAGATCCAGAGATCTACTATAGGACACAGAGCGTATGACTAACAATACTGTATTATATACTTAGAAATGTGTTGAGAGGCTAGATCTTATGTTAAGTGCTCTTACCACAAAAGGGAAAATACAACAACAACAAAGGGGGTGGGAGAAAGCGTTTGAAGATGATGGATAACTTTAGAGCACTGACAGTGATGAGAGTTGGATGGTTTCACTTATCTCCAAACACATCAAGTTGTGTACATTTTATATCTACAGCTTTTTGCATTCAATCATATCTCAATAAAGTAGCTTAATTAAAAAGAAAAAGAAAAAGAGGATGTCCAAAAGCTGGGCCGGGGGCCCTCCAATGTTCAAAGGTCTGGGATATCAGGGTAAATCAGCAGAAGAAACCGAGAAGGAACAGCTGGAGGGGCGGGGTGGAGGCTCCCGAGAGCCAAGCAGAGAATTCTTCTGCACAGTGGAGGGTGACCACTAATGCCCCTGATGGGTCAAGTACGATGAGATCGCAGAGCACTGGATTTAGCCACTTGGAGGTCACTGCTGATCTTGACAAGAGCAGCCCCAATGCACAGGTGGGGTAAAAGTGTGACTGCGGAGAATGCAAGCAAGGAAAGGGAGACAGCAGCATGAACAACTTTCGAGGTGCTCTGCCCTGGGAGGCACTACTGAAAATCCCTTGACCTGCCCTAACTTCCAGGACAACAGACAGAATGGCCCTTGCAGCTGTTCTAGCCGGAATTCTAGGATCCAGTGGAGAGCAGATGGAGGCCAGAGTTTTCCCTACTTGGCTGTTTTACTCAAAGTCTACCTCGCCAGTCCTTACGACGGCTAAGGCTCACGCCATTGTGACAGCTCCCATAGGAGGCCTTAATCACTAGGGTCAGATGGACCCACCTTCACACGAGCCCCAAACACAAGCAGGGATGCCACAACCCTTACAAATGTGCTGTGCAGCCCCCTCCCAGATGCTGAAAGGCCTTTAAATAACGAGGTTTCTAAGTTGGTAGGAGTCAATGCACCTTTATGTACGCACTCTGGAGATGCAGAGCTAATTAATCTCAAACTAGGCAAGTTTCCAACTCTCAGAGAAGTTTATTTATGCCTAGTATAACTCAGGGCAATGACTGCGGCCTCTGATTTTAATTTTAGGCCTGAGAAAGTGTGAGGCGTTACTTTAATGCTAAAGAAAGCCGCATAAGCAAAGTAGCACCAGCTTGCAAGGAGTTAAAGAGAATCCTAAGGTTCTCTCCTGGGTTTCTAGAGGATACGGTATTATACTTACCTTTCATAACTGTGACACCTAAGAGGACACAGGACTACGCTCAAACAAGGCTGGAGGGATAAAACTCGCTGTAGTTTATCGAGTGCCTGCTCTGCGGTAAGTAGTGCACCAGATGTTTTTGTGCATTATTATTTAATCCTCACAAGAGTCCTGTGAAGTGGTTGCTTCCATTAGCCTCATTTCACAGACAGGGGAAAGGAGGCCCAGGGAAGTCACACAGCTTCGCGCACAGCCATGGGAACCGCAGGTGAATGCACAGGCACGGCAGCTGCGGCCTCTTCCATCCCGGCCAGACGCCTGCGGCTCAGCAGGAGAGAGAGACGGGGCCTGGGAAGGGCTCTGGTGTCCAGAAACCAGCCTGCCTCATTGCCCTGCATTTGAAAACGCTTTGGCAACAGCCAGTGCCCTTTAAAGTTCTCCATTTAAAAAAGAAAAGAAAATGCTTCATTTGTGAATGCAGAAAGAATCACAAAAGGCACAGAAGGTGGGGGTGAGGGGTTGCTCCTTGCATAAAAGGAACCTTATAACTGTGGAGACATTCATTTCTGGACAGAGGGGTTCACTGGGCTTATTGAAAGAGGCTGGGGTTTGGTTATCAGCTCAGCTGGAATATACATGATGGAGGGGGAAGAACAAAAGGTAACTTCAACTTCCCCACAACCCACGTGCCCAGTAGGATTGTTTTTATTATGGTGGTTTTTTAACAAGCTGAAATTTAACACGACACCAATACTAAATACCCACAAAGAATAAATGGTTCATATGAGGCTGAGATTTGCCATCTGAAGGCAATAACTTTTGGTTTCCAGAACCTTAATGGGCTGCCCATGGCCAGATCTAGGCAAAGTTGTACAATAAAAGTGATTTTCAATAGTACTTGTTATCGACGCCTTCTTCATTCAAGAGCTCCCAGATAAGCTCAGGAGTCTGCCGCCCTAAAGGTGTCCTGGCTGCCCAGGCTCCCCCCTGCAGAGGGTCCCTCTATTCCTGCCCTTTCTTACTGTCATCAGAATCTGTGTCTTGAACTAAACTTTTTTCAGCTCCCTCTTAGGTGACAACCAAACTGATTTTATTGGTATTTTCTGGGAAGAGAAACATGTTTAGGGGCCATTCAAGCCACTGCCAACTTCTCTTCTTTTATCCAGCTCTGGACCCATCTCCGCAATGGGCCACGCCTTTCCCAGTCTACATACAATCTAGTGAGAACCTGAGAGGTGTGCACTGACCAAGTCTTCAAGGGGAGAATCCACTTGCAGCCTTATTCATTTAAAGCCATCTTCACAGATCTGATCATTGTTGAATAGGAATTAGTTACCCAGGTCCAAATAAGGTACTAATAAGACAAACATTTACTCTCTGAAAACTTGCTTTTTCCTACGCAAACCCCACCACCACAAAACAAAACAAAACAAAAACCTTCACATGGCTGGGCCAGCCTAGTAATTTAAGTATATGTGCTTTAGTAAGACACAGAAGTAGGTTAGTAACCTGTTTCTGTTACTTATTAATGGGGTGACTTTGGGCAATAAGTTTCCTTATCTATAAGACTGAAGCAGTAATATTATACTCTCTACCCCATAGGGCTTTGTGCAGATTAGATGCAATAACTCATGTGAAACCCTTAGCACAACACTTGGCCCCTAAGAAACATTCAAAAAATGTTAGCCATGGAATTATCACTTTCTGAATAATAATAGCTACACTACTACCCAGTGCCAAGCACTGTTCTAAGTGCTTTACTTAAGTTAACTCATTTAATTTTCACAACCACCCTATGATATAGGTACTATTGTCCTTGTTTGAAAGAGCAGCAAATGAAAGCACAGAGAGGTTAAGTAATTTGCCAAGGTAACACAGCAAGTAAATGGCAGAGCTACAACTGAAACCCAAGCTGTCTGGCTCCAGGGTCTGCCCTCTTCACCACAACCACCAAGTCCTATCGCATTTGATGGGGGCTCTGGAAGGCACACCAAGTTGGACCCCATTTTATAGCAAAGAAAAGTTGTGCCCTTGGTTGAGATCAAAGAGAAGGTTGTGTGTGAACTCTGTCCCCAAAAGGAAAAAAGAGAGAAGCAATCCAAGTGCCTGCAGAGGGCTTCCATTAGGAGAACAAATTCTACACATTCAGTCGGAAGCAAATGGTTCTGAAATCTGCAAGTTAAGGTCCACATTTCTGCAATGTTTCAAAGTGAAACTTAAGGGGAGGATATTCCCCTCCAGGAATGAACAAAAACCATCATGAAGTTAGAGACTAATGAGATATTCTCTAAAAAGTGCTATTGAAAGGGGGAGGGACAAGAGGGAAAAAAGGAAACAAAAGGGAGAGGCAGACGGAGTAATATTCCCGGAGTCATAATTCAAATGCAGCCCAGGTCCTGGCAGAGTTTATAGCGACAGCTTGTCCAACAACATCCACAATACACAATACTCCGAGGACTTGTTTGCTGTTGAAATGTTTTCTTGAATGAGATTCACAAAGGGAATTACTGTTGTTTGACATTCCTTCCAGTTTACTGGGCCACGGTGACTTGTGTTTATGGCTGTGTGTGCCGGGCAGCCGCAGCGTCTGCTGCCACGTGTTGCGTTTATCCGTGGATGAGGCTTGTCTCTCCAGTTTGCAGCTCAGCCTCCTTTTTCATCCAC
Organism: Eulemur rufifrons; assembly: GCF_041146395.1. Lineage (NCBI taxonomy): Eukaryota > Metazoa > Chordata > Mammalia > Primates > Lemuridae > Eulemur > Eulemur rufifrons. The sequence continues at coordinate 64,876,819 of NC_090997.1, read as the reverse complement.
ATTCATTTCACACTGGGGGAAGGAAAGAAGGAGGGGAGAGAAAGAGAAAACCCTTTGTGGAGATTTGCCTACATTTTTTGTTTCAGTAACTCTAAAGAAAATGTCTCAACTGGTGATTGTTTTAAAAAGCATCCAGTCTCTTCACGAAACCTCTTTAAAGGCGCATCAAATGCACAGTGAACCCTTGAGATCTGCACTCAGGGATTTATCTAGATAAAGTCTGTGCTGCTCCTCGTTTAGCCTGCAGCTCCAGGGGCCAGGCCACTACTGCTGACCTGGCCAACATCTCCCTGCCAGGACAAACAAAAGCAAGCCCAGGGTCGGTCCACAGAGCGAGCAAAAGGTCTCAGGGGTGTTCGTCACTCCGGCTCCTATCGGTGAGTTCGCCTGTTGCCATAGGGACAGAAGTCCTCCGTGGAGAGAGGAACTGGTACTCCAGCAGCTGGCTACGTGCAAGGAAGCATCATTCTTTTGCAGATAGCGCCTGTAATTTCTACCAACAAACTCTGAACACCTACAACCACTTAAGAGGAGAAAGGAATGAATGAACTTCATTTCAGCCCCTTTTCCTTGCAGTTTTCTCTTTTGAGGAAAAGTACAAATGATAAACCAGGAAAATGGGTTCTCATTAGCTGTGACATGCAAGCCAGCCATCTACCCTGTATCGTTGCCATCATATAATCTAGAAACTCGTCTCTGGGCTGCATTGAGGCTGCTAAGGAGCATGTGAGATCCACGAAATGACCTCAGTGCTTTTAGATCCACTTCCCTGCTGATCTCAGAGCTGAGAGGGGCTTCATGCCCCTGTGGATCCCACTGCTGCAAAGCAGGCCAACCGCTCCTCCATCAGCATGAGGCCAGGCCCAGCCTCCCCAGCCTCTTTCAGGGAGTTGATCTCCTAAAGGACTTCTTTGACCATACAGATAAACTCTCGTTTAAATTCAGGCACATACACCCACAGGCTGATCAACAGAGTCGCACCATGAATTGAATGATAAATAATACAGGCAGACAAAGACAACACCAGCCCTTATTTGCAGATGAAAGAACACTAGAAATTATTTCTGATGGAAATATAAAAGATTAAATTCAAGCAGGGAGTGGGGGAGGAAGTATTTTTTTAAAGCTTCTCAAGAAACAAAGCTCATTGTTTCACTTCCAAAAAGACACGTTCTGTCCTGAGCTGGGAATTCAGTGGGCATTCGCAACTGGGGTCCCAATGGGAGATGCTAGTCCACTGAGGATAGAGCTCAAGGGAGCAGAAACATAGCTTCAACCAGAGATAGGGTGCCTGGTGGTGAATCGGCCTAGCATCCATCTCCCTTCTTCTGGTAATTTCTACTGGGGAGCTAGCCCCTTTCCACTCTCACTCCATAGAGCCAATGGTGCTGTGTCTTCACCCCACCCCCACCCCCCAGGTCCCCAGGGAGGGGAGCAGCGTTAGGAAAATGAACCAAATCATCCCAGCAAGACTCAGTCTCTGTGCTGCTCTGCTTCTCCCAAAGTTATGAGCCAGTAGTCGTGACCTTGGAGCTATTGAGTCTCAGGAAAGCCTGCCTGAGAACATAGAGGCAAGCAAGCCGAGACATGGAGAGCTACAGGTGCCCAATCATGGAGTGTGAGCACCTGAATTCAGCCATTCCTGAAGCTAGCCTGCCCTGGACATTTCAGTTACATGAACCAATGAATTCACTGTTGTGCTCAAGTCAGTTGCAACTGACTTTCTCTCACTTTCAGTCAAGCACCCGGTCAGGTGGACTGTAGGTTCCCATCCACGTAGCTTGTATGGCATCACCGTGTAGTAGAAATAGACCTGAGTTTGAATTTATGAGGAAGCAGATGGGGAGATTACCACCCTACATCCAAGCAGTCCTAGAGCCCAGGAGAGATGACTGCTAAGTACCTGGGCCTCATCTCCCTGCCACGATTCCAGCCTCACCCTGCGATAATAAAGCTCCCAAGGAGACTTGAATGAGAACTTGTATTGACAAAACTGAGAGGGTTTGGGACCTAAGTAAGGGTTACTCATGGTACCCTTATCTTCAATTTTGACAGCTTAAAGAAGTAAATGTGCATAAGAAGATGTAATATACATAAACATATACAGATATGTGTACCTAATTACTAACATGAAAATCTTTTTGTGGGTATTAGTAAGAAGGTTTATCCCACTGACAGGCAAAACTTACGTAAGAAAATCCAGGTTTATCAATTAATAAATTAGAGAGTAGTTTTTTGTTGTTGTTAAGAATTACACAGGATGTTAATAAAGAATTACAGGGCAGGCCGGGCGCGGTGGCTCACGCCTGTAATCCTAGCACTCTGGGAGGCCGAGGTGGGCGGATCGTTTGAGCTCAGGAGTTCGAGACCAGCCTGAGCAAGAGCGAGACCCCATCTCTACTAAAAATAGAAAGAAATTATATGGACAGCTAAAAATATATATAGAAAAAATTAGCCGGGCATGGTGGTACATGCCTGTAGTCCCAGCTACCCGGGAGGCTGAGACAGGAGGATCGCTTGAGCTCAGGAGTTTGAGGTTGCTGTGAGCTAGGCTGACGCCACGGCACTCACTCTAGCCTGGGCAACAGAGTGAGACTCTGTCTCAAAAAAAAAAAAAAAAAAAAGAATTACAGGGCAGATAAGGCCTTCACCCAAGATTGGAGGAAACAATTCTCAGAAGGAGAGGATCACAGCCTGGGAAGACACCTCAAAAGATGTTTAATACAATATGGGAAATGCAATCTTAAACATGCAAATTAAAACAAAAATGAGAATCAAAACCATAGGCATTACGAGAATATACAATGCTGGAAATAAGTGAATGAGAAAGGTATTCTATAAATTGCTCCAAGCAGGACAGCTGACTATGCATAAAGAAGAAGGAACCCTGATTAACTCGAACCAGGAAAAACTTGCTGTCCTTTCCTTCGGCATTTAGGAAAATTGCCCCAGGGTGGAGGCGAGGGCTGCAGAAGTTCTGGTCTGTGGGGAGGAGCTGGCACGGTGGCTCCAATCCTCACGCTCAGCGGACGAGCTGCTCTCCCCGTTTCTGTCACAGACACAGCCTCCAGGCAGGCTCTCTTTCACTCCTTACCCCACAGCCAGCCCATCTGACAATCCTTTTGGCTTTACTTTGAAAATACATACACACTTTAACTCATTCTCACACTTTGGTCTAGGACACCATCAGCCCCCACATGGCAACCCATGTTGTGAACGTCTCCTGATTGGTCTTCCTGCTTCCACCATGGTCCTCCTGTAGTCTCTCTCTTCCATAGATGATAGGGTAAACCCTTAAAGATGTAAGTCAGAGCATGTCACTCCTCAGCTAGAGACTGCTCCATCTCCCCAGTAAAAGCCATAGTCTTACAATGGCCTATGAGGCCCTTTGCTATCTACCCCATGACCCATTCCCTTCCATCCCAGCCCCACCCCGCGCGTCACCTCTCTGGTTTCATCTGCTCCTACGCCTCCCCTCTCACTCTACCAGCCTTGCAGCCCTTCCTGCACTTCCTTGAACCTCTTGCTTTACTTTGAAAATGTCAAGCACAGACTCACCTCAGGACCTCTTCGCTTGCCTTGTCTTTCCTGGAACATTCTTCCCCTGGGTACCTGCAGGCCAGATCCCTCACCTCCTGCAGGCCTTTGATCAAATGCCACCTTGTCAGTGAAGCCTTCTTTGGTTGCACTATTTACAATCACAAACTCCTCCCACCCACCAAAACCCTCCACCCCTCTTCCTGGCTTCATTTCTCTGCATAGCACTTATCACCATACAACATATGTAAAAGCAAAGTTCCTGAACTTTATTCTGAGCACGTGGCAATGTTTTAGTCAACTTACTAAGAAGGAAACCTGAAGAAAGACAAGCACTGATTCAAAGAACATCCAGATAAACAGATTGTTAAATTAGATACAAGAGTAGTTAATGTCCTAAGGGGCAATACAACTGTAACCTTCAAATGATCTTATTTTCCAGGACAACCCACCCCCCAACAAAGAAATCATAACATCATATCAGTTTTCCTTGGGTTAACCTCCAAATTTACCAGCTGCTAAACATCTGGGATATTTCTAGTTAAACAAAGTTATATACTCCTGAGAATCAGAGAGGACAATTGGGGGGCTTTTTATAAAATGTTCTATCATCAGATTAAAGAAAGCAGTCATCATTTAGGTTTATTTCCAAATAAGGAATAAATTGTTAGTTTACACCTATTATGTATTTTATTTCTTTATTTTTAATTGTCTGTCTTACCTTACTAGAACGTTTGATTTTTTTTTTCTTGAGACAGGGTCTCACTTGGTCACTCAGTCTAGAGGGCAGTGACGTCATCATAGCTCACTGCAACCTCAAACTCTTGGGCTCAAGGGATCCTCCTGCCTCAGCCTCCTGAGTAGCTGGTATTAAAGGTATGTGCCACCACGCCCAGCTATCTTTACTAGCACGAAAGCTCCACAAAGAAGGAATTTTTGTCTGTTTTGTTCACTGTGATATGCCCAGCATCTAGAATGGTGCCTAACCCACAGAAGGTACTAAAAGAAAAGTGTAATTGAATAAATGAATTGCCAGATTTGTTTTTCAAAATGCTACCATATAGCTATTGCTAACAGCTTGCCTTCTTTTTTAGTCTCCTACAGAGTGTGCTGTCTTACACATAGTAGGCATAAATGGTCAGCAGCTGTCCTGATCTTAATTACCGCTGAAAAACTTTTTCAAGTCTTGGCTTACAGTCAGCTACGTGCTTTTCAAACAGTCTGGGTCTGGACCAAAGCCTAAGGGTGTATGAAGTTGAGTCAGAGGAAGCATTTTGAATTTGGCCTTTGGCTTGCTAATTTTAGAGTGACCACGCATCTTTGTTTGTTCTGGAAATCCCATTCTTCTGCACCTTAGGAGTGAGAACAAACATTATTATTCCCATTCACGGTATGTTATTAAACACGGGAGACAGGCTTACGGGATTTTCTGAATGTGATTTTGCTTTCCTCTGACCTGTTCCGGAGTTTCCGTGTCTGACCTGTCGGGACATTGGATATGACCTTTCCAGTCATAGGTGGGCCTAGTAGAAGGGTCAGAACAGAGAACATAGAATGACTCATGGATACATTTCAAGCTGATACGGAAATGGAAGCAAGATGTAATACCTCTTGCCTCTTTTCTCTCTAAATGAAAGGCCAGTGAGAAACCCAACAGAGACACAAGCATACCGATACGGAGTTTTGTAAAGGCAAAAGTAATCAAGCCCTTAAAAATAAAGGGAAAGCCTATTGCGGTGGTGCGTGCCTGTAGTCCCAGCTACTCAGGAGGCTGAGGCAGGAGGATCGCCTGAGCCCAGGAATTTGGGTCTTTCTGGGCAACACAGAAAGACCTCAGCTCTAAAAAAATAACTAAAAATAAATTTTAAAAAATTTTAAAAACGTAAAGGAGCACAGACTTGAAGTGTTATGGGGAAGAAGTATGGTGCAGTGGTCAGAAGCACAAGGCTAGAGTCAGACTGTCTGGATTGCTAGCCCAGCTCCGCCACTTGACTAGCTGTAAGGTCTGGGCAAATGACCTCATTTCTCTAGGACTCAATTTTTTCTATGTGAGTGTTTATTTTATCAGATGGTTATGAGGATCAAATAATATGCGTGATGTGCTTAGGACTTTGTCTAACATATTGTAGAGGTTCACTAAATGTTAACTACTAGGAGTTATTATTATTTATAAGTGTTAAAGGAGAAATCCAGATAATTCAGTTGTAAGCAAGTATCGAAACATTCTGATGACAATAATGCATGCAAGAGAAAAAGGTCCATAGTAGGCCAAGTCAGAGATATTTTATAGGAAAAGAGAGTGGTGAAAATATCATTCTCAGATACAAAATGAAAGGAATGCCTGGTTAAAATTCCCTGAACCCTTTTCTGACAATCAACTAAGAGTCAACTGGGTGGGCGAGTAACTATTTCCTAGACCAAATCTTCACCCCCTTAAAATTCAACAGAAACTTCCAAAAATGTATCTTTTTTTTCCAGAAGAAGGTGGTGGATTTTTATCACACAGGAAGTTCTATCCCAAACCAGATTTGGGGCAATTTTTCTATTATAGGAGAGAGATACACTAAAACATTACACATTCTCTCACTATTCCCTTGGAATCTTTCTATAAAGGGAGGAGGATGATGAGTCATTTATCATCCTAGAATTATGAGAGTGAGGCCTCCCTTGCAAAGCAGACCAAGTTTATGTGAATAGGTCATATAGCATGACAATAGAAGAGTATAAAGGGGAATCCCATTCATAATAAATGATTCAATGGTATCATGGAAAGAATATAGCCTTTGAACCAAGCAGACTTATAGTCAAATCCTGGTTTGGTCAAATTATTTAACCTCTATTAGTCTCATTTTACTTATCTGAAAATAGGGATTATATCTACCTCCTAGGATTATTGTGTGGATAAGGTAAGACAAAATATATCAAGTACCCAATATAGTGCTGATACATAATATAAACTCAAATAGTATTAATTTTCCCTTTTTTCTACTCCTCACTCCTCTCTAACCACATTGCACACGATAGCCAGAAATCTGCAATTTTTTTTTTTTTTTTTTTTTTTTTGAGACAGAGTCTCACTCTGTTGCCCAAGCTAGAGTGAGTGCCGTGGCATCAGCCTAGCTCACAGCAACCTCAAACTCCTGGGCTCAAGCAATCCTTCTGCCTCAGCCTCCCAAGTAGCTGGGACTACAGGCATGTACCACCATGCCCGGCTAATTTTTTCTATATATATTTTTAGCTGTCCATATAATTTCTTTCTACTTTTAGTAGAGACGGGGTCTCACTCTTGCTCAGGCTGGTCTTGAACTCCTGACCTTGAGCGATCCTCCTGCCTCAGCCTCCCAGAGTGCTAGGATTACAGGCATGAGCCACCGTGCCCGGCCCAGAAATCTGCAATTTTGATCACAAATACTACTCATTAAGTCTCCAAGCTAGTTGCCACACTCCCATTTCCTACATTTATTAGGAATTCTCAGGAGGGGAGCAAATTTAGCAATAATGAAATTCTCCCATACACTCCAAATTTCTACCCTTATCATGAAAACCAAAGCCACATGTCCAGGGTGTTATCCTCTGATAGTCCCAGCATGTCCAGTCTTCAGAGCTCCAGAACAAAGTGGGATTCCTAACAAGGCAGGCAGAATGGCCCTGTCCCTCACCTCTGGGCCATGCTTTGTAACCTGAGCTCATGTGCACAGTGTGAATGGTTCCATCCGCTCCCAATTTGTATTCCAAACCCCCAACCTCAGAACTCACCTGCTCCCTGTGGCTGGGTGGGGCAGGTGTTATTATCCCCTCCACCACCCTCATCTTCTTTTCCCAATTCCAGTTACAGAATGAAAACTCCCCTGCATTAGAATAGAGACAAACGTGGCGCTGGTGTGTGCACAGCGGAGAGGGTGGAGGAAGGTTACTCACTGGAATCATTCAGGCCACTGTGCTCAGTTACAGAATAAACCTGTATTGACCATTTACTCTGAATTTGGATTATACCCCCCCAAAAAGGGCAGAAAACACAGACTCAATCCCTATTTCCATCCACAGCCAATTGAAAGGAGTAACCTGCTCCTTGAGGCTGCGGTAGTCCACGGCTCATTCTCTGTTACATTCTCCATATCCTGGCAAATAATGGAATCCCAATAATTCCTGGAAGTACAAATAAATTAGTGAAAGGTTCTCTTTTGCTAATTTAACATGGACTCGAAAGATCTGATTCTTGTCATACTAAAACATTTATGATGAAGTATTAGGACAGTGAAAAATGTAGCTTATTGTATAAGAAAGGCTAAGAAAATATATATAGTCAAAATTAGAGATTGGGCTCCAGTCAATAAAATGAGACTCAATAAAGAAAAACAAAGTGGTTCCCATATGAACAAACATGCAGCAAGCTGAGAATTGGGATTGTTGGTCTGGCTGAACATGAGGAGTAATAAATTGTTTGGAAGTCCACAGAGAGCCTCACTGTAATGACACACCATGGAGATTTGGGCTGGGCTTGCAGGGATTTTGCTTTAAGTTCAAATTGGCATGGGTTTGTTACTCTTGATTTGGCCTTTACTAAGCACAGACCTAGTGGGGATTAGGTATTCTTCAAGTTCCAAATTTCAAAATCAATGCAGACCAATCAAAGAAGTTTCAGAGAAAAATGAGACTGGCTAAGTTTTTGAAAAATAAGTCTTAATTATGAGAAATCACAGTTAAGATGGCCTGTGTTTGGCTTGTAAGGAAAGAACCTAAGGGGGAGCCATAAGTCTTTGTGTATAAAATTATGTTGCAACAAGGACAAAAATGATTTATTCTCTCCATACCCAGTGGACAGTTAAAATAATAAAGGCATGGTGCCGACATTGCTTCATGAGCCCTGATAAATCTATAAAATCGGCAAATTGCTGGCGTGGTCTGCTTGGCTTTGGGCTAGGGCTGGCCTTTATTCAACATATTACACAGAAGCCCTCTTTCCCCCACTAGCGTAAACAAAAACTACCCCCACAGAAACTTGGAAGGAGGAAACAATATCCCATCTCTTCACATAAAAGGTTTCAAAATAAAAATATTATATTTCAGGAAAAAGCAATATGGTCAGGTGGGGGCCATGTGCTATTATCACCAATGTCAGGTCCCTGTTACTCCCGTAAATTGATGAGGTTTTAGGGCTCTGGGGTAAGTGGGGATGTCTGTCCTTGTGAACTTTGTACACTTTCATTTGGTTCATTCATCCCAAATACAGGCCTGCAACCTATGTACAAGTTGTACTGAGAAGCAAAGAGGGGCCTTTCACAGAACGAAGGGCAACATGGCTTTCTTCTGGACCCCTCAACAGCTTCCATCCGCCCCACGGACAAAGCTGTAGGCACTCTACAAAAGACCCTATGGCGGTTCTCCAGCATCTCAGACCAGCCCTCCAGACCCTGGCCTCCACCCTCATCCTGCGAAGTCTGTTCTGTTCTACATCTCCTTTCTGTGTCCTGCTGGCTCACAGGGAGTTTCCAAGCATTCTTCCTGCTTCAGATCAATGCTCCATGTGTCATCTCTGCTTGGCCCTCACACTTTGCCTCAGTGCTTTCTTTGGGGTCTTCCTTGATTCCACACCAGTCACCCTCACCTCTCCCCACATCAGCCCGAGTTCCTAAATCCCAGACCTGCTCATGGGTCCCAGAACGCCTAGTCCAGGAGGGCAGTTTGCATAAGGCTTAACCATGCCCCTTCCCAAGGTCACTCTGCCCATGAAGATATCCTAAGCATCTAGAAGAGTCATTCAGGATGAAATGTGTAAGTGTCTGGCTAAGATCCAGAATCTCCAACCCTTCACCGGCCACTCGGTAAGCCTGTGGGGAAAGGGGATACAGAGCTCCTCCTCCCAACCGGGAAGATGCACTCTCTCTGTTCTTACGAGTCATGGACCACAAACAATGTGCCTCCAGGGGTCAGACAGGCCCAGGCAATGGTGAAGGGGGCCGGGAAGAGGAGAGTGGGAACCGTGGCAGACTGAAGAGCACGTGCTGGCACGAGTCTGCCAGGGCTGCAGCGACAAAGTGCCACCGACTGGGCGGCTTAAGCAGCAGACGTTTATCTTCTCACAATTGTCGAGGCCATCTTTAAGGAAGTCCCAGATCAAGGCGTCGACAAGGTTGGATTCTTCTGAGTCCTCTCCCTGGCCATGTAGATGGCCATCTTCTTCTAGTGTCCTCGTACAGTCCTCTCTCTGTTTCTGTCTGTCCTAATCTCCTCTTCTTATAGGACACCAGTCCTGTTGGATTAGGCCCCACCCTCATGACCTCATTTTAAATTAATTACCTCTAAAGACCCTCTCTCTGAAAATAGTCGCATTCTGAAGTACTGGGGATTCGGGTTTTGACAGAGGAAGTTTGGGGACCCAATGCAGCCCATGACCTCACCTAAAGGAGGAGCCATTGCTCGGCTTCCGCCAGCCAGCATTTGCCATGAGAGTAAGGGCCCAGTTTTGACAGAGCATCCTGGAGAAAGCAGAAATCTGAAATTTCACATGAAATCCTCAATTTTTAAACATGTGCAATTCATTTTTATTTTTTAAAAAAATACGTGGATTGTAAGTGCCCTTAGGCAGCCAGTTTGTGACCTTCTCCATTAAGCATGTGTTCCCTGTGGAACCCCACAGCTGAGGTCACCACTTGAGAGTCTTGAGATCAAGTGGTTTAAGCAGCCACACTAGGGCAGACTGGCCAGCTTATTGGGTCCCTTCTCCCGGTGACACACGGATCCTGGCCCTAGAATGGTGAGAAGGGCCGTGGGCAGACTAATCACACGACAGAGCAGCAAGGGAGAGAGCACGTCTCTCCCTAAAGCCTTGGCCCTGGGATTTGGCATCCTGCCCCAGACCCCGACTCAATCCTGCTTGGACTTTCCAGGACAGGAGATGGCACCATGTGACAAGTAGCCCAAAGAGAAAAGGTATGACTGAACAAACCACTATGCAGAAATCAGAACATTCAAACTTTTTACTGATCACAGCGCAAGCTCCACCTGCTAGCACCAGGGCTACACAATGTCAATGACCCACATCAGCACTACCCGTCCTCAGAGACAGGAAGGGAGGAAGAATTTTCTTTGTGAGGGGCACATGGGAGAACCTAGTCGGAAAGCCCAATTCTGAGTGACTCCCAGAAAAACAGTTAGAATCAATCTGGCCTGGTTCTGTCCCTAACATAAACCTATAAATGGCACAGAAAAAAAACTAGCACATTTCAGAAAAGATCTCTGACTTCTCTGGGCTTATTTTAAGCACCCAGGTATTGAAGCTCCTTCCAGGTACAGTACAGCAATGGTGACGGTAGGAGGCTTGTGGGCCCTGGAGTCATGTCTGACCCATAATGGGCACAGATGGGCCAGATCCTGCAGACTCCTGGTAACTAAAGCCCAGCAGGACCGGGGCTGTCTGGAAGAGGCCAGGAGCTAGGAAGAATGGTAGGCAGGGTACATCTGTCAAATGGGCAGGGGACAGGTGCAGTCCAGAGAGGCAGAGGAGAGACTGTTCCAGTGGGTCTGTGTGGGCAACAGCCGTGATCTAGTGCAGGGACGCAAACAGGGTTCCACTCACGTGCCACTGGCAGTGGCTTACTAAAGGAAAAACTTTAGGCAAATTACATTTAAAAGAGTTTAACGGAGCAAAGAAGGATTCACGAATCGGGCAGGCCCCTGAACCAAAACAGGTTCAGAGCAACTCTGGCTCCGCCGCATGATGGGAAAGAATTTATAGAGGAAAAAAGGAAAGTGAGGTACAGAAACAGCTGGACTGGCTACCACTGACGTTTGCCTCATTTAAACACTATTTGAACAGTTAGCCACGGGCCTGCGGGTGGCTGAAGTATGGCTACGTACTGAGCTACTTGTTCCCAGAGTAGTTACTGTCTGTTTGCACATCCGGTTAGGTTACGTTTCACTATGGTATGAAACTGTAGGCCAAACTTAAAATATGTAAGGAGATAGCTTTTGGCTAAACTTGATTTAACAACCTCCGCTACCTTTGATCAATTTTGAGAGATTGACCAAAACATCAGGCATTGATGTCACCCTGTCACCATCGCAAACGTACTTATTTAGTCTTGAATCTCACTGGGAAATAGCAGAACAGTGGGTTTTTTTAAGATAGGAACAAGGACTTCAGGTTACTTTTTTATAGGGTTAGAGCAAGGGGAACCTCCTTATTGCTGGAATCTCCTATTTTCAGGAGAGGGGAAAAAAACCTGGTCTGTTTTGGGATCTATCTGCTTCCTTAAAGTTTCAGTTTAATTGTGTCACGCTTAGCCTGAGTGACTCCACTTTGGTTTGATCTGGTCTGGTCTGTGGGGCCCACTGCACGAGCTCAGTCCCAAACAATGGTCTCTCATAATGTCGTTTAACAGGCTGCTGGGAGGATCGGGTTGAGAGTGATCTCCAACCTTATCTGCCACTGGAGGAAACAGTGCTGTGATTGATTAGCACCATCTCCACCTGGCACAGGATGGGGCATAGACAAGGCCATACCACCCTGCTCTAGGAGGTCGGGCCGTACTCATCAAATAAACAGGGGTGGGGATGGGAAACGACAAGGGTGATTCAGCTGCAAACAGCCCGAGGCGAGGCAAGGGTCTGAGTGCAAGGAGGGGACACCACCCACAAAAATGTAAGTTGATAATGACCAAAAATTTATGTAACCAAACCTCCATATATATATATATATTTATTTATTTTCTAGGCGATGACTATGTCGGAGTGTGGGCAGACCCGAGACTGCCAGTGGAGTCAGTTGGTTGGAACTGAATGGGGGGACCTTGGGAAAGCAGGAAGCCCTCGTGCTGCCCAGAGATGGTGACCTGGTCAAGCTGAGCAAGTGTGGAAGTTAAGCAGGGATCCTGGGACTTCTCGGGCTGCCAAAATGTGAGAACTAGGAAGCCACAACAGATACAAGGGATTTGCTGTTATCCACCTGGGGAGCAAAACCAAAGCTTAGGAACCTGGACGCGAAAGCAGAGGTGAGAGAATCCGAGGTGTTGATTTTCAGGAGCTAACTAATAACGTGAAGACCAGAGAAGACGTAGGAACTAATGGTTCTCAGCCAAAATAAGCAAGGGTCCAGGACCCAGATACAAAGGTGAAACAAACAGCTGCAGCTATCATAATGGATGCATACCTGGAGAATGCTGTATTTGCCAGAGGATCCCGGGCAGCGAATAGTCTCAGAGCAAGGGAGCCGGATATGCGCGCCTGACGGAGAACCCAGCTGCAGCTGATTAAGACAAGGCAGGGCTCTAAAATCACTTCAGGACCCAGCCTGAGATAGACCAGTCCCCGGACGGCAAGCTGCCTTACTCATGCAAGGGAGTATTTACCAAACAGCTGCACTGTGCCAGGAGCCGAGGGTAACAGAGCACACTCCTGCGCCCTTGAGGAGCTCCAAGTGAAGCAGGAAAAACAGAGAGGCACGAATCTCCATAATGGATGTGCGCTGTGCTGTAAAAAGGTAAACACAGCCTGCAGTGGGGGCACAGAGGCAGCAGAAGCTACAGCTCATATCTGAAAGACAGCGTGAGTGTGTTGAATGTGGGAGCCAAGGTAACAAATACCTGCATACAAGTGCCTAATACATGCCAGGTATTGTAGAAATGCTTTATTCATATTAACTCATTCCACCCTCCGAGGGAAGTATTATGATTACCCTTTTACAGATGAAGAGACTGAGGCTCAGAGATATTAAGTATAATAACTTGCTCAAGGTCCCACAGCTAGTAAGTGGCAGAGTCACAGTTCAAACCTTTCTGGTCCTCCCCGGAGCCTGTGCTTTGCTGCCTCTTAAGGGAAGGTTGGAGTTAGACCTAAAGGGTCACTCTCAAAAGATGTGTCAGCGTTAAAATGCACCTTGGAGGTCATCTAGTCCACGTGATACATGGGATGGGGACATTTGGGCTAATGCCTTCAGAAATCTTGAAACCCCAGCTTCTTCTGAACCCTCTGAGACTGCAGAAGCAGCCCCTTCTTCTCTGTTAAGAGTTAACACTCCTGGGACAAAATAAATGGGCAGCCAGCAAGGGTACTACTCAATCTGAAATTTTTTTAAAAATCAAGCATAAGTGATCAGGAAACTGAGGGCTGTCACCTCAATAAAAAATTATAATCTCTTGCCCAGTTTACAGATAGGACCCAGTCTGTGACCCTGAAACCTATTAATGGAAAGAGAGTTTAGGTCCTTAGGGAGAAGGACCTGCAACATCATAAAAAAATGTATCCAGTAATGACTCCTCCAGCCCTTCCCGAAAGAAACATGTGGCCATTTGCCACAGGCACACTGAGGAAAGGGGACTTTCCAACATCTTGAGGTCTGTTGAACACTTGACATTGACAACTGGAGACTCAAACATCATCATGACCCTCCTGTTAGAAGTGAGGGCACAAGGAGCCCAGGTAATAAATGGAAGTGGCCTGGCCCAGGTCTGGCTCACAGTGGGCCCACTGAGTCCATGGACTCACCCCACAGTGCCCAGATGCATAATTGGCTATACACACACCCACGTCGAGTCCCCGGACTATGGGCAAAGCCACGCAGAGGCCTCTGAAAAAGCACCTCTCACCAAGTTCAAAATAGTTACTCAAAAGCAATATGGCTTCCTGGGGGAATGGCAGAAATTAGTGCTACCCTTAAAAATCTAAAGGATGTAGGGTGGGTGATCCCCATCTGACTTCCATTTAATTCACCAGTCTGGCCCCTGCAAAAACAAGACCCATCCTGAAGGATGGCAGTGGACGACTGCCACTCAACCAAGCCCAAGTCCAGATGCAGCTGCTGTACCAGATGTGGTATCTTCGCTAGAGCAGATCAACATGGCGTTGGACACATGGAATGTGGCCACTGATCTGGCAAATGCATTATTTTCCACCTCTATCAGAAAAAAGAATCAGACACACATATGTTTACACTCTTACCCAAGGGCTACATTAACTCACCCATCCTCCATCATAATATAGTCCAAAAAAGCCTGCACTGGCTTGACATCCCACAGAACATCCTGATAGACCATTACACAGATGACTTCATGCTAACTGGATTGGATAAACAAGGTAGTGGCTAGTACACTGCAGGCCTGGAAAAGCTACATGCAACTCTGGAGGGAAGGAGATAAACCTTGTGAAGAATAATAAACCCTATAAAGATTCAGGAATCTGCCATATCAGTAAAAATTTTAGGTGTCCAGTGGTCCAAGGAATGCTAGGGCATCCCCTCCAAAATAAAGACTATTGTGTCTTGCACATCCCACCAACATTGCCTGGTTCCAGGGATGGATACCCGAGATATATTCTGCTCTCTTGCTACACATGGTGCCAGCACAGCGGGCAATACGAGTATTCCTGAATGCCATGGCTGTGCAGAAATGGGCAATGATTTAACTACCAACAGCAGTGACTGCAAGCCACCTAATCCAAATGCATCCCTAACTCACCTCCCATTGCCAGCTTCCCAAAAGGCTTATGCTACTCCAACACCACCCAACACAAGAGGAAGTTAGAGTTCACATTTTTTTTCAAAAAGTATGTCCAAGTAAACACATTACTAGGGCCCCTCCCAGGTCCTTGGAAGGGGACTGTACAAGTGAGGAGCCCTGGGATTAAGCACCATTAGCTTCTAGGTCAATTCACCCATGGCTGGGAACCAAGAGAGTGAGTGAACAGACGGAGGAGGGTGGTGTCGGGCCGAGGCTGGAGCCGGACAGAAGTGCTTAAGTTGCAAGGCACTATCCAGAATGTCCTTTCTTTTCCTCTATAAACATTTTTACCCTGTGACAATTGCCAAGGGCTTTTTGTTTGTTTATTTTGTCAAACTAGGTTCCATCAAATACTCTCGTAATGAGGAACAGTTGGTGAAGTACAGGCGCTGGGAGAGGAGCCCACTCTCCAGCCTTATCCAAAATGAGACTGATGGAGCCCAAGAGCCCAGCTCCTCAGCTGCTGCTCTGGGTGGGAATTAGAAAGATCTGGACATCCTTGCCATGGTCTAAAATTCAAGAGCTTTAGAGCAAGGCATGAGAGCTTACTGCTGCAGTTTTCCCCATCTGCGAATCAATGATATTTACTAGTCAGTGACTTCTGGACAAATGGCACTATTGAACTGCAAAATATTTGTATTATTGCTTTTCCTCTTTGATCTCATGGGGCATGATAAATTTATGATATTGTAATTGTTTCCATGGCAGCAAATCATATTGTCCCGAACAGGGGACTTCATGACTTCATGGCTGGATTGAGAAAAAGGGGAAATCCGATTGGGAGTGAGAATTTTGCTCAAGCATAAATATCTTCAATGAGAGCAAGAGGAATAGAGCACATTACAGACAGGCGAAATTGCTTTCGGGTTTAAATGTTCTTTTCACAAGTTCATCCTGGTGCAAAAGCCCCTTCTGCAGGCATGTAATTTGCATAATGATGCCTCCTTGCTTGAATTCACAGAAGGCTAATGGTGAAGCTCATCTATTTCGGGAATGCTTCGACAATGCTAATACTAATTGTTTTGCAGCAAATATCTGGATTTCTGCTGCAAGCAGTTTTGTTTGGTTTTTCTATTTGTTTGTTTGTGTGTGGTTTTACTCCCTCAAGGTTTTATCTCCGCAAATTTATTTGAAATAAAATCAATTTCTAGATAAAAATTAGGCTTTTGTCATCTGAAAATCTGTCAAGAACTCCCTCTCCTCACTAAAGGCATCTGCTTTGCCTTATTTAGTTTCCTATTGACTTTATTCTCATGTTTCCAGAGTCATTAGTATCTGTCTATTGCCTGAGAAGAAAGCAAAATTTCTTTATAATTTTGAAGCCACTTCAATTCACCTCAGTATCATTTAACCACATACTACACACAATGACTTGGGATTTTTAAACTCTCTCTCTCTCTCTCTTTCTCTCTCATCCTTTTCTTCATATACAAATATTTCCAGTACCTTCTACCAGTGATTCTCCTCCTCTCTTCCTTTTAACCCTCAGATTTCCAGAATCTGCAAGTTCCTGCTGATTCATGAACTTCTTGCCAACCACCTCACCCAGGAGCACCGCATAGTGCCAGCTCTCTGCGTGCCCTGGAAATTCACAGCTTCTCCTCAGGGTCTCTCCCTGATTCTTCTCCATTCTTATTCTGAACACTCCACCTTGCTGAATCCTATACAATAAACTATTCCTCAATAGGGCTCCATTAGGAAGTGCATTTTGACGGTGAGTTGTATGTGTCAACTTGGGTAGACTGTACTACCTGGTTATCTAATCAAACATCAATCCAGGTGTTTCTGGGAAGGTGTTTTGTAGATGTGGTTAACACCTATAGTTAGTTGACTTTAAGTAAAGGAGAGGACCTTCAATAATGTGGGTGGGTCTCACCTAATCATTTGAAGGCCTAAAGAGCAACAACTGGGATTTCCCAAAGAAGAAGAAATTCTGCCTTAATACTGAAACATCAAGTCCCACCTAAGTTTCCAGCTCACCACCTGCCCTATGGATTTAGCACTTGCCAGACCCCCAATCGACATTAACCAATTCATTAAAATAAATCTCTGTGTGTGTGTGTACATGTGCATGTATTATGTGTCTCAGAAGAACCCTAACACACACACATAATGAGCACACTAGGTGCTCAATGACATGCTGAGCACTGAGCTATAAGAAATACAAAGGACACACAAGATGTGGTCCGTTTCCCCAAAAGAGTTTACAGCTCATGGGAGAACCAAGATTAACTGTGCCCAAAACAACAACAACTTGTTAAAAATTATAAACACGAGGTTTAGATGTTTCATATATGTGCCAAGAAGTTCAGCAGAAAGAAAGGTCAGTGAGAGCTTCAGGGCCCATTTTATGGAAAAAGTGAGTGTTGATCTGGCACTGGGGGGACGTGAGGATTTGCACAGGCACAGCACAGTTCAGAAGGCACCAGGCAAGGGAAGCCACGTAGACAAAGGCACCGTGGGGAGAATCAGTCTGGCTGTGAGTCCATGAGGCGATCACTCTGACCAGGGCAGGGAGCGTGGCAAGCACGGTTGGAGGGGCAGACTGAGAATGGATGTGGAAGAGCTCCAATAAACAGCGGGGGGATTGTGTAGGTTTGATGTGGTAGGAAAAGATCCTAGAATTTAGAGAGAGAGAGAGAACTTGGAAATTGACTGACATTCAAGTACCTTGCCCAAGTAGCCATGGCAAGTTAGTGGCAGGTGCAGGGAGCCAGGTTTCTTGATTTCTCAATCTAATCTTGTTCCCACAACCCCAGTCTGCCTCTGCATGAATAGAGAGATGACACCATGCAGAGGGTGCCACAAGACTGTTCTTTTGGTAGACTATGGGAGCAGGGGGAAGGAGGTAGAGAGAGCAGGATCTCAGGAGAAATGAGGGCCTCTACTGGGGAGTAAAATTGAGGTAGGTGAAGGGCGGGCCTGAGATCACATAAATCCAACAGCTTCTCCACCTTCACCCTTTCTCGTGTCTGGGTAGCATTTGGCAGTGCCAGTGACTCCTCCTGAACTGCTGTCGTGTCTTCTCTGACATTACTCTCCCCTCTCTTGACGCCCCTTCCCTGTGTCCTCCTCCTCTGTCCACGAGTGTAGGTGTTTCACAAGAAACCGTCTTTGGCCATCTTCTCCTCTCTTCTTAACAATATCCTGGTAATTGTCATTGATCTCTTGACCTTCACACTCACCCTAGTTGAGGAGTAAACAGCCCCCAAATTGCCATGTCCGGGTCTGACCACAGTCATGCATTTCGGGCATGTTTAACTACCTACTGGAGCTGTTAACTACTTGCCTGGTTATCCCACCAGCACATCTAACTCACTGTGCCTGACACTCATCACTTTCTTCCCCAAATCTGATCCCCAGCTCTTCCCTATTTCCGACTTGGGGATCAGACACTTGGGCCCAACATCTCAGTGTCCTATTTGTTATTGTTTCTTCATCTTTGTTCTCCACGTTCAATCGGATGCTGAGTTCTGTTCCTTCTGCCTCGTCAATGTCTCCCCCACACCCCCTGGGCCTGCATTTCCTCCTCCACTTCTACTGCCCACCTCAGGCTGCCGTGTCCTCTAGCCTAGATGAGCATACCCTGCTTCGCATTTCTCATCTTCAACCCATTTTAGAGGCTATGACCAGAGTAACATTCCTGAAACACAGCTCCGATGCGTTATTTACCTGCTCAGTATTCTTAAATCTCTTTCCAATGCCTTCAAAATGAAATAAAAAGTCCCCAGCTTCTCTTCTCCACTTTACTTCCTGTTCTTCTCCCTCGTGGGCTCTAGGGCTCCATCACAGCTCAGCTTGGACCCTTCCCCTCCCCACTCCTGGCTGTCTTGCTGCTGGTGTTCTGTTCATGCCACTCCCTCCTCCCGAAAGGCCTCCCCCAGGATCTGCGGGTCCAAGCACTACCTGATTTTTAAGGTGCATCTCACATGGTCTCTCTTCCCTGAAGTCTTCTCCAGTCCAAGTGGAAATAATTTTCCCTCTGCATTCTCATAAACTCTAATTTAAGACTCATTATTTTCTGCCTTAAATTATAATTCCTGACGTGTTTTACCTCTCAGCCTAGATTACAAACTCCTTGAATGCTCCCCTCATCTAAGCATTTAGCATAGTGTTTTGCATTTATTAGGCAATAAATAAATATTTCCTTAATAAACTCTCAAGGAAGAAACTGTAGGACTTGGTGTTGATTGGGAAAAAATTTTTTAGAGAGGAATAAAAAGGACTTGAAAGGTTTCAGGCTTAGCTGAGTGGAAGGAAAATCATGACATTGGTAGGGATGGTGACTCTGACAGTGGAAGGCAATTTGGGAGTTTTAGGTGACAGTAAGACATCTAAATAGAAATAGCCACCAGGAAGCTGGAAATATGAGACTGAAAGTGAACACAGATGTAAGAGATAAAGTTCTGAGTACACATACGATCCCCAGTGAATAAAGCGGAGAAAGAGAAAAGTGTATGTGAAAAACCTGAGCTTTGAAAAATAGGAGAATGGAAAACAAAGAAACCACAACCTCAGAGTGAGAGACAAGAACTAAGATTGTGAAGAGGACAGCATTTCCAGAAAGAGATGTCAGCAACGTCAAATATAAAGACATCCATAAGTCACTCACTAAATCACTGTCTGTTGAAAACCTACTATGTGCCCGGCCTTGTTGGATGTGCTGGAGGTTCAGTGTAGGACACAGCAGAGTCACAGTGATGACAACGTCAGGTGGTGATGAAGTAAGGGCAGGGGAGATAAAGCAAGGGCAGGGGAGAGATGATGATGATGAGGTGTGACCCTAGCGGGGATGGCAGGAAAGGCCTCCCCATGGAGGAGACACTGGAGCAGAAGGCCTGATGAAGCCAGGGAGCAAACCATGCAAATATCTGGGGCGAGTGTGTTCCGGACAGGGCGGAGCAGGGCAGCTTCCTTCCCGGCCCTTCACCTGCTGCGGCGGCACACCGTGAAAGCGTAGATAGAGGAGGAGAAACCGTCTGGGGAATTGAACGTCTGCTAGGTGTAAGTGCGGACAGAGGAACGGAAACTGTGCCAAGGGAGTTGCTGGAGGAGGGGACAGCAGGCATCAGAAGTGAGCCTAGTCTTCCTCCAGTGGGAACGCCGATTCCACGGCGCAATCCTCACCTGGTTCCCCATCTGCCCCCAGAGAAAACGGCTCGCTCCTGAGTGCTGACTCGTCAGTGCCACCATTTACCAATGCCACGACAGAGAACCTCTGAGTGATCTTCTGTGCGTTTTTAGTCTTATTAATCCAGTTTACTAGCCAACCCTGCTGCCCCTTTCCTCTCCATGTTTAGCCTCTCACGCCTGCCTTTCTCTTGCACTGCCGCAGCCTGAGAACAGACACTGCCATTTCCCGTGGAGCCTTCCTCCTCCTCAGACTTCTTCCCTCTAACTCTATCGCTCGGACCCTCACCACCTCAGCACCTCAGGCAGAATTATTATTTTCTATCAAACCACCATTTTTGTTTTACTTTTCTTAGTCTTCTTGTGCTGGGATTCTAACGGATTTCCGCATCACTAAGGATTAAGTCCAGGAAGTCGATCCGAAGGCCAGGCAGCTCTGCCTGTCTCAGCCCCTTCACCCATCCCTCCCCCTTGGCCTTCTGAATGCCCCCTCTCCCCGCCCCATGACGTTAGTGGAATGCGTGGCCAGGTGTGGTGTACGTCTGTGGCTTTGGTTTGTCAGCTCTAAGGATGGTTCCTGCTCTCTGTCACCTATTGGCTTTCCCAAGTGGAATAAGGCTTATGTCTTTGTGATGCTCTCTGCACAGGGGACCCACGTTGGGACTTAAAAGTTTTTTGATGGTGAATTTACGGCTGGATCCTTGAGGACAGGACACTGTCTCATTCTTCTTTGCATCTTCAGTCCTGATTGTAGTAAATGGTGCCCAGTGTGTGTTCCACCAGTGCTGATCATTAATCGAATGGACTATCAAAGAGAGATAAAGCTGGGCCCTAAAGTGGTAAGGACATATTTTCATCATTAATAACTATTGCAACAAGAAAAAAAGTCCAGCATGAACTGAACTCAACCTTGATTTGTAGGGGTAGCTGGGGGGCAAGTGTAGGCTCAGTAGAGTCAAGGAAGTGAACAATTACAAAAATCAGGAAGGAGGGGTTGGTCCGTGTGAAACCTATCTGGTCTTCTTCACTGGCACTTACCAAAATTAGATTCTCACCCTCCCACAGAGACTGGGAGACAGGGACCCTATCTTTAGGTGTCAGCTAGAACAAACAGTAAATGCTTTTGGTAAGCTTGAGTTTTCTCAGGCAGGCATTTTGGGGGATGCTAGGGTCATATGAGGGATGCAGCCTTGAGCTGTTAGAAACTGTTAGTGTTTATTCAAGTCTTTATAGGTCAAGTTTGAGGCCTGGTCAGGAAAATGGCTCAGCGGAGCCTGGCTAGAGTTTGCTCAAGAAGAGAATCTTTGTCAAGATCATGGTTGTTGCTAAAAGAAACTGGGACAAGTCTAATAGAAATTAGACAAAGGGTATTCACATATAATATGCCTCTTGTTTCTGACATCAAATTTCCCTAACTCTTTGAGACTGTAAGTTTATGTATTGATGGGGCAGATTGATTAGGCCCTGAGAGTTGAGGGTTTAAACAAATGCGGAGGTCCTTGATCTAATAATGTTGGGAGGAAGAAGCACTGATGAAATTGGGAAATCCCCAAGCAAGATTATGTGCTCATAGCTTAAAAAACAACTGCAGAACATGTAGCGTTTCTACTTTGAAGCTTGGTTAAAAGGCAAGAGCAGGCCAAGCCCAGTTATTACAGCAAATATGTGCTGTGAATCTATCTGCCTTCAACTGGTTGAAGTTACAGGAAAATGTATTCCCTCATTCCTCAACCCTGAAACCCCTTACAAAACACATCTCACAAATTCCCCTCACAGAACAGCAGAGTCAGTGGGCCAGGAACTGTGATTTTAGCCTTTCTCTCAAGAATCTCCTCCTGGCTCCTGACAGAGCCCCATTCTTGGCCCCGTTCTTCGCTGGGAATGAACATCATTAGCCTGTGCACTCGCTTGGCCTGGAAATGACCCTTGAGACTCAGAGCCTGGCTTCAGAAGAGTGAGGGGGCAGGAGACAGACATGGAGAACAAAGACGAGGGCGAGAACCCTTTCGAACTGATTACTGCTCTGTGGAAGAACCAGGGTCAGGGGAAGGAAGGCTTCAATAGTCGACAGCCTCACCTGGAGATGCAGAGCTGGCCGCCTCTGGGAGCAGCTCTCAGTGAGGAGGGGGCAGCAGGAACACGGACCTTCTCCCCAGGGGCGCTGCCCACGTGCCCTTTCGGAGAGCTCCTCTCCCACCCTCCTGTCCCCACCTGCACACACACACCCTGCAGTAAGAGTTGATGCGATCCTAGATGAACTCTCTGGTTTAAGCCGTAAGGTCAAGTGAGAGGGTTTTAAAAAACCAATCCCAGTGATCAGTTCGGAGGAAATCTGCTAGACAGAAAAGAAAAAAGGCAACATCTTAAATAGCATCTCCAGCATTGATGGGAGTGAGTGGTGCAAATGAAATCAAATCTTCAGTTGTCAGCCCTGAGCTTCTCTACCAGGGAAAACAATGAGAAATGTCTACCTCGCCTTTGTTGGCTGGGAATTGGATCAGAATTCCCGTCTCTGTTATTCTGTTCTCTTAACCGAATGCAAATTCTGAGGCATACGCTAGAGGTCGCTGTTTGTTACAACCAAACCTCGCTTCCCCGAAACGGGCGGGAGAAGCATGACCGCCGCACGTCTTCACTGCGGAGGGAGCAACCCCCATGCAGGCTTTGGCGGAAGGAAAATCAGCCCGGTCACACCCAGGCCAGGTACAGTGCGTCCCTGCAAGGACGTTGCTTTTCATTTCACAGACAGAAGTATAAAAGGGGGAAAAAGCAAATCATCAAAGGTGTTTCATATTGATTCGAATTTTTTTAAAGTACTGCATAATTTATGACCTTTCAACGCTTCTCCTATTCCTATGCCTTTCCCTCCCTGCCCACTGAACTGTATTCCTTCTTCCCAGGTGACCCAGCAAGCAATTTGAAGAGCGTACAATAAGAAAGACCTAAATAAAAGCCAAGGCTTCAATATGGACCCCACCTGCAGCTCCCACTACCACTGGCACCACCGGGTTTGTATCCTTCCCAGCTGCTTCTATGCCCAGAATTTAAAGCAGCTAAGAAATAAAATGACAAGACAACAGAGCTGATAACACTGTAAGCAATTGCAGCCTCTCTTGATGTTGAGATTTCTAAAGACACTACCCCAAGAGCAGTGTCCTAATCGAAGGCCATTGTTAATGAACCAGAGCTCTGCCTGGCTGACTCCTGGTCTTCCTTCCTAATTACATTCATCTGTTCCTTCTTCAGGCCTAACTTGGGAAATTGCTTTCAACCCAGACCAGTCCCAGAGGCGATAGAGAAGCCAGAATTGACATAAAAGTCAGTGGTATTATCATTTCAAGTATTTATTTATTGTTTGCTGCATTCTGTTTCTGTGCTTTACACTAGACCCGCAGTAGAATCTCGATGGTGACGCGGTGTCATCATACATGCAGACACTGGTGCAAAACAATGCAGAATTCAACATCATGATCACAGCACTGACAAGGCTTAGGGAAAATCCTAAAAGATAGAACCCAAAGCACTGGTGTCGACTAAAAACAGTTCCTCGGTAAAGACTGGGGCTTACACTGTCCTCCACGTGGGCAGCAGAGGCTGGAGCAGCGTAGCAGGGGCAGGGGGCAGACGTGAGCGGGGATTCTGTGAGGAGACTGGCCTATGCTTTGCTCCCGGGCTGAGGTGCTGTCGCTGAGTTGGACAAGAAGAAGGGCACCCCCTAACAGTGCTATGGCAGGAGAGACATGGCCCAGGTGGTGTTTGGGGAGGAGGGTCTGACTGTCCACCTTTTTATTATTGTGGTACAATCTACTGCTATGATCTGAATGTCTGTGCCATTCACATGTTGAAACTTGACCCCGATGTGATGCTATTAAGAAGTGGGGCCTTTTGGGAGGTGATTAAGTCATGAGGCCTCTGGAACTAGTGTCCCTGTAAAAGAGGTCACAGGGACCTTGTTTGCCCTTCCACCATGTGAGGACACGTAGAAGAAGGCACCATCTGTGAGGAATAGGCCCTCTTCAGACCCCAAATCTGTTGGCACCTTGATCTTGGATTTCCCAGCCTCCAGAACTGTGAGCAATAAATTTCTATTGTTTACAAATTACCCAGTCTATGGCAGCCCAAACTAAGACATATATATAACATAAAATTTACCATTTTAATCATTTTTAAGTGTACAATTCAGTGGCATTAAGTGAATTCATAATATTATCCAACCATCAACACTATCCATCTCCAGAACTTTTTCATCATCTCAAACTGGAACTCTGTAGCCATTAAATACTAACTCCCCATTTCCCCCCCTCCTCAATCCCTGGCAACCACCACTCTGCTTTCTGTCTCTGTGACTTTCACTACTCTATATACCTCATATAAGTGGAATCATACAATATTTGTCCTTTTGTGTCTGGCTCATTTCACTTAGCATAGTGTTTTCAAGGTTCACACATGTAACATGTCAGAACTTCATTGCTTTTTAAGGCTGAATGATATTCCATTATGTGTATATACTACATTTTGTTTATCCATTCATCTGTCGATGGACATTTGGGTTGTTTCTACCTTTCAGAATCTGTGAATAATGCTGCTATAAACGTTGGTGTACAAGTGTCTCAGTTCCTGATTTCAATTCTTTTTGGGGTATATACCTAGGAGTGGAATTGCTGGATCAATATGATAATTCAATGTTTAACTTGTTGAGGAACTACCTGTTTTCCACAGTGACTACATTATTTTACATTCCCATCAGCAAATCATAAGGGTTCCAATTTCTCCATATCCTTGTCAACTCTTCACTAACTTCCATTTAAGACTGCAACATTGTGTTAATGTCCTCGTGGGATATGACTTGAACATCTTCAAAACCACCTTGACAATCCCTATTGGCATTGCAAGCTTGTATCAATGGGCCTGCAAAAGGTATCAGTTCTGAGGATTGGAGGGGTAGCCGGAGTGAGCAAGCAGCAGTGTTGCCTCCAAAATTTCCTTTTGTAGAAAACAAGCCCCAATCTCTCCGCAGTGTTCTGGCTCTCCACCTTTGCAGTCAGCATCACAGGGTCTTAATGACCTGCTGCCACCTCCCCTCTTACTGCCTACATATGTGTGAAAAAACAATTAGAGTGGAAACTTGGGACCACAAGACCCTCTCTCCCAGAGAGATGACTCTTGGGACACCCCACAAAGCACCCCAGAGTGCGGGCAGCCTCATGTACTTCAGATGATGTTCTTACTGAACAGAACCTTGCTTATCTGTGTGCAACTTCAATTCTTCATACCTGTCAGCAGGTGTGATAATGCTACAGTGACAGATGCTACAGAAATAAGTGGATAAATGGACAGAAAATTAGCTGAAGCCACAAGTCTGCCGAAGGTTTTTACCGCCCCTTAGAAACAGAACACCTGGCCTGGCTGGCTGGTGAATCAATATGGCCTCTTCTCATAGTGCCTGAAGTTGAAGTTCATTGTGAATTTCTTAAGCTGTTCTTCTCCAGCAATAGAATCCGTTAACCATCAGCTTTGCATAAACCCGGATGCCCTTCATCTCTATCTTAGATTCGGCTAATGCGATTTCTCCTATCCACCTCTGAACAACTTCACCACCCCCTGCGCTTCATCTCTGACCGAGCCCCGGTCCCCTCTCTGTACAGTCTGCTTTCTGATGACTCACAGCAAATTTCCTGTTTGGTTTCCTTTATAGCTGCACTGCTCCTCGTGTTTTTACCCACCTTCTCGTGGTGCAACCAGCCAGGAAGCTTTATCGCGCTTGTTAGTTTAGCAGCCGTACTTCTGCCCCAGGCAGGAGAAGACGGTTTCACATGTTAACAATGTTTTAACCATTTCTTCTTCCTTATACTTCCCTCTTTCCTTCTAAGACTAATGACAGTGGGCATTATGGCCCCAGGGTCCTAGGTCCATCTTCTGTGACAACATGACCAATGAGCATAAGAAGTAACAGGCTCCATCAACAATGCAGTAGGATGAAGCCAAGGAAACCACAGCATCACAGTAGCCCCCATGTCTTCCATTTAGAGGAAGAAGTCGGAGCTTTGGGGTTTGCCCAATGCAACAGGAAAGAATGGTTAACCCTACGTGCAGAGTCAGCAGTGGTGTAGACCACTGCTTTTCAAACTATGCTCCCCACAAGTGTTTCAGGAGAGAGAACAAGAGAGAGCAGCCTCTGGGGCATCCTTTCTCAGCTCAAGCAGAGCGGCTCGGAGTTTATATGTTTCCTACAAGCTTTTCTTTGGATGAAGAGCTTCTGTGGCCCCAAACATACACGCCTGCTAGTGTATTGGAAAGGTCACTGTCCTGGGAGGCAGGGTTTGGGGGCCAATCCTAGTTCTATGGCCTTTGGCAAGACATCAAGCTTCTCAGGGTGTCCCTGCCACATCTGAATGCGAGAGCCTTGGGCTAGGAGATGGCCAAGGCTTTTCTAGTTTTATGATCTTCTCTTCAGTGTTACTTGTAAATTTCAGATGCCTATGTCAGTTCCGAGTTGGAAAGACTTGGGACTGGATTTCAGCTCAGCTGCTCTCTGCTCTGTTACCCAGGACAGGAGTCTCCTCCTCCCTGAAGTTCAGTTCACCCTCACCTGTAATCGCTGATAATATTAATGACCTTGAAAAGTTGTTGTAAGGATTAAAAGTAACATATAAAACTTTTCTTGGCCCAAAGTACTTGTTCAGTAAAGGGTAGCTATAACATACCATGATTTTTATGCATGTCACCTTTAACTCAACCATCCCAGTGCTAAGAATTTAACCTATGGGTATATGAGTAAAAGCTCACCAAGATTTCGTACAAGGATATTCATAGCAACACAATTTGTAACACCAAAAAATAAAAAAAGAGAATAAATAGAATGTGCCTATACATCAGGAAGTGAATAAATAAAATATGGATTATAACTGTATATTTGCATCTTATAACTGTGGACAGGTTTGTTTATTGATTTATTTTATCAAAGGTCAGATTGCAGCCTATCCTTTCATTTGTTTACCTCTTCATACTTCTCTGCATTAAACATAAGTTCAATAAATGTTATTTTTTTCATGCAAACATTCTATGTTCTATATCTGTTTGTTAAATAAGCATTTATTATGCTCAGGCTGAAGACAAAGTGGAAGACGGTCACTCTCAGAGGCTGTGAGCACCCAGGGTCTCTTCAGGCCAGCTGTCAACAAAGATCAGGCTCTTCACTTGGGTTTTCTCTGGAGTCTTTTTTCTGACCACATTGGCTCCACTTGCTGAATTACTTGGTCCTTCTTGGGATCTTCAACAAGAGTAGCTCTCTACCCTTGTTTTAATTTTTCTCTGTTTGAAAGCAGAGAACCAGGAGAAAGGAGTGTCTACAATTCTCACCAGGTCTCAAAATGTTTAGCCGAATGCTCAGCTGAACATCACCAGGGTTTATTCCCAAGACATAAACATGATTTCTCGGTTTTCAATGTAGGATTCTCAGCAGTTCGGTTTGAGAGTGAAGAGGTTCTATATCCCCAAGTAGATAATCTGTTCCACTTAACGGAGACAGAGCCTGCTGTCCTTATATATAAAGCTCAGATCTTTGGGGTTTCTCTGTTTTGTTCTGAACATTTCTTCTCCTAACTACCTTTAAAATAGAATATTTATTCTTCATGCATGCAGGTCAGTGCTAAACAAATATTTTCATCATACAGATTAAAACCTCTAGAATGTTGAGCCAACACTAGTCCAAAAATGCGGGATTTCTGGCCTAGGAAAGAGATTTATGAGTAGGATTGTTTGGTTGCCTTCTAACCCGTGAACACCCCAGACTCAGGCATGTTGAATGTCATACTACTTCCTCTGGCTTCAGGGCCCCATTACGATGTCCTGTCACATCTGATGTCTTCCGAAGTGTCTCAAGCTCTACATAACTTCTCCCTCTCCTTCCCCCAATACTCCACACCCCTCACAGCCCCCTACCCTCACACCAACTTGAATTTCTCCCTCATGTAAATGTTGGAAGGAAAGCAAGAGGACTAGCTCCTTTAGTTTATAGTGTGACTGACTGATGATCTGATCATTTTCTCAGAGAAAGTGAAGGCTTTGGCAGAGGCATTCTGTGCAAATCTTTACGCTGCTGCTGAGATTACAAATCCTCTGCATGTCCTTTCTTTCTTCCCTAACCCAGCCCAAATTAGCTGTTAGTCCACAACCTATTATGGGAGGGGTCCTGGGGGGATCTCAGTTTACCAAGAAGGCAGCCTCTTTCCTCTAGGCTGTTTCCTGGGATCCCAACTCTTTCTACTTTAGGCATCACATATTCTTTACTTCCCTTGTGCCTTTTCCCCCATAGGCCCTTCTCTCTCTGTTCATTTTCCAGGCACTCACAGGCATCCTTCTGCTTGGTATTAACCCACTTCCCATCTTCTCTTTCTAGTGGCTGCTCAGTTATCTGGGCAGACAACTGGGGGACTCAATTCGTGTGCCCATAGGACTTTCAGATGCCAATCTTCTATGCATAACCATGCATCCCAGGCTTGGGGAATATAGTACAGAGAAAAGTAACTAGTATCTGAGCTAGGAGGCCCATCCATGAAGTCATCACTGCTGCCTGTGCACAGCTCTTGGGACATCTTGGCTGTGCTCCTGGGCAGCCAGCACTTTCCTCCTGGCTCTGTCACTCTCTGTCCTCAAGAGTCTCCCTTCAAGGACCGCTGCCTCCTGGCTGACCTGCAGCTTCTCTGGTTACTTCTCTCTGTTCCCCTGAATCACAGTCCAGAGGTGGGGTCCTTCTCCCACCAGTGCTCAAAAGAGCTTTATTAAGCCAAAGTATGAGACATGTGGGCCTACTCAGTGGCCTGGAGCTGCCAATGGAACCAGTTGTTTATTTGATTAAACTTTTTATTTTATCACAGTTTCCCGTCCCTTTGGGAGGTGGCACACGTCCTCCGGACCAGGAGATATCGCAGAGTGCTGGCTGCACAAAATATCACCAAAACAACTTGTCAATAAGTCAAAGCTCAGTTTATTGCTTATAGCAAGAAAGAAGAACACTGCTCCTCAGAGTCCTGGTAGCATCTCAGAGAGGAAAGGCTGAGAAGGCATATTTATTGCAATTTTGAAGTCTGGAATGATTAGGATTGAGCAAGAATCATGATATTGTAATTTAGGGTTAGTGGACAAAACAAAGTAGGATTTTGAAGCAAGAGGTTCCAAGAGTCTTAGGGTCTAAACTGTCATTTGATACTTTTTATTAAAGACTAGGTCTTTCAGGAAGTTTCTGCAATGATTAATAAAGTTATCTCCAACTTTTATCTCCCTGGCAAGAGTTTCCCAGAATAACAAAGTTATTTTTGATGAAAGCAGGAGAATAGTAAAGTCATGTATGGACAGAAAGTCATATAGAAGGTGTGATTCTCACTAGTAACGAAACCCGATAGTGCCAGTAATGCTATCCTGAACTATCTCCCTCTCCTCCCATCCCTGAAGGCAGCCCCTGCTTCCTACAGAACCTGCACACCTAGAAGGCTCAGCCTGTCTTCTTCCCTCATAGCAGTTCCTTCCCCATCCAGTTCTGTCTGGAAGGTAAAGGGGTTTGTTTCTTCATCCCTAGCTCAGCCACCAACTGTCTCTCCTTGAAGTCCATCAGGGTCTCATGCAAACAGAATTCCTTCCAGCCTCTGGACAGGCCCCGACAGGCCAACAGGGATGCAGCATGGGCCCTGCTCTGCGGCTTTCACAGATGCTCGAAGATTTTGTGTAAGAAGCAGAATGTGAAATTTTGGCACTTTCTAAAGTGGCACCAAGTCTAAAAGCACCACAGAAAATAATCCACAGTCATGACTTTCATTGCTAAAGGAAATGGGACAGAGATGGCTAGATATCCACCAACATTTTCCACCCCCTTTTCCTAGTACAGATGGTCCGCAAATTATAATGGTTCCACTTGCAATTTTTCAACTTTGCAATGGTGCAAAAAGTGATACAAATTTAGTAGAAACTGTACTTTGATAATCTGTCACAGGATTAGTTTAAAAAAAATTAAAAAAGGAGGAAAGGAAACTATACTTTGAGTACCTATCTAACCATTCTATTTTTCACTTTCAGTACAATATCCAATATATTACATGAGATATTCAACACTTTATTACAAAATAAGCTTTGTGCTAGGTGATTTTGCCCAACTGTAGGCTCATGTAAGTGTGCTGAGCTAAGGTTTAAGGTAGGCCAGGCTATGCTATATGACATTCAATGTGTTATGTATAGCAAGGTGTAGTAAACGCATTTTGACTTGTGATATTTTCAACTTACAATGGGTTTATTGGAACAAAACCTCTCCATGAACTGAGAAGCATCTGTCTAGAGTTATTGCTGAGAATTGGCTGCCCAGGCAGGGACCACATTTCCCAGCTTTGCTTGGCTCTAAGTGTGGCCACGTGTCTGGTTCTCACTAAGGGAATATTAACAGAGATGACATCTGGCCTTCTAGGTCAGGGCTTCATTTCTCTTCCCATTCCACCAGCTTAGTTCAGATAATGGTAAGACGTGGAGATATCCCCTAAGAGAGAAGAATCTTGAGTCTCAGAATCAACAAATGGGCAAAAGCCACTTGCCATGTAGGAAACGAGAGAGAAATGAGCTTCTATTATGTTAACCACAAAAAATATTTGGTCTTTTTGTTACAGCAGCTAACAAAGGAAGTAAAATGATAACAATAATCTCATGGAGAGTCAGAAGAAAACGAGCTCCATCATTGTTTTGAACTGAAGAACCACACCCCATTGAAAACACCAGGTTCAGGGTTTGGGTGACCTTGATGGAAAACCAGAACAAATCAATTCGGCTTTCAGCATATTAATAAAGTGGCAGGTATTTATAGAATGTGTCATTAGCTAATCATCCTTTGAGAACTGGTTTGCTTCTCTGGAAAGGTTCCGGCCGCTGTGAATAGGCTGGTAGTTTTCATTCATTGTTTCCCTGCTCATAATAATAAACTGAGATTATTCTGATTTATGTACTTTAGATGGAGAGATTGACAGGGGCAAAGCCACATTTGAGTCAGTATTGCCTCAATAGCGAGGTCATTTCTCCTGAAGCTGAGTTTGCCCAGGGCCCTGCTAAATAGTGCCCTCGTGGCCTGGGAGAACTGATGCTCTTGCAACAGAGGAGCCCTAACTTCAGGGACCGTCTTGATTTCTTGTCTCCTTCCGTGCAGGTATTCAGGCTGAGTAGAAGAAAAGAAACAGAAAATGCCCTCCAAGGGTAGGCTAGAGCCACCTTCTCCCTTGTTCCTATCATGTTATGATGAGGGAGCTAATGCTGATACACGTACAGAAACTATGTTGGGTTTCCTAGGATAACAACTCTAAGAGGGTGTCACCGTGTTGGTCTGGGACGGTTCCCAGCGCGGGGGCCCGGCTGCTGTGTGACCGTCAACACCTAGAAGTGTGCGTTCTGACTCTGACTCTCTCACTGCAGTCCCATCGCCCACATTAGGGCATGTGACCACCTTCTCCACCTGCTCCACCACCTTCCATAGAACAAGATTGGTAAAATTGGCCAGCTTCATGGGGGAAGGGTAGTCTATAGATGTTCAGTGATGACAGACTATAAATATGAGGGAAATACAGAACACTATCTGTGAACTTTGCGTAAATGCTAATTAGCCTTGAGGCTCTGACATTTCTTCCTACCACAGGTGAAAAGAACCCAATGGATTGCAACAACAACAAAAGCCATCTTTTTAAAATTTTCCTTTCTCAGGAAAACATTTTTATGGAAAAATAAATGTAGCATTTGGCTCATCCCTCTTGAGTACAAAAGGATTCCACAGGCAAAATAATGTTATGAGAAGAAGCTATCCAGCTCATGCTTGTTCATTCATTAGGAAGAGCGTGAGAGCTCTCTGGAAACTGGTTCTGTCGCATTCTTACTTGAGGAAGTCACATGGGCACCTGCAGCACAATTTGCTGGCTTTGGTGGAGTTACTTGCGGGCAAGGCCTGATGAAAGGGTTGACTTTGTGAGGTTTAGATGCGAATGAGGAGAGAAGTTGGCTTCAGGGACTGGAGGGCTGGGAGCCCTTAGACAGACTCAAACTCGGTGCTATTTTTAGGTAGGAGCTCTCCAACCTCACTGACAAGATAAATGCCAAGTAAAATAAGACCCTCCTGGAAGGAGCCTGATTTAACCATCAAATACAGCAGAGAGGAATAATTAAAAGCTCTTCTCCTTAATGGCCACCTTTACTCAGTTAGTTATATGTCTTAACTTATGGGCAGTGGCTCACATTTCATTGAGGAGCAAAGGGAATATCTTTATATTTTATTATTTCTCATAACATAAGACTTTAAAATAAATAAATATGCCTAAGTTTGCCTTTGGTTCAAGTGTGCTTTTTTTGTCTTAAGTTTTCTTAAAAACAAAGAGTCTTAGACTATCAGAAGTCTTATGAAACCAGAGGGAGGTGTCACCTTGCATAGACTTTGCGGTGTTCTCCCCTCACCTCCTCCGCTGAGTCGAAGAGCAATGCAGGTTCGCCTGCTGCATACCTTGCCTGTTCTCCAAGAGTGGCACCCACATAATGAGGAAAAGTGGTTGTCCCAGTGGTTTGTTTTGATTTGAGGAATAGAGACCCACTGAAGCTAACTCAAACAAAGGAGATTTATTATGGGGTTACACATGGGGACAGAAAAGGAATGGGGTTCTTAGCACCATCTAAGAACAGAAGCTATAATAGAACTAGATATTAATAGCACCTGGCTTCAAGGGCACTCAATGGACCCCATAGGTTGAATTAAAGGGCCTTCACTCCCAAAGCCCCAACAGCTGCTAAAACTCAGAGCAGATCAAATCACTCCTCTGTTCAAAATGCCCTGGTGGCCCCCATCTCACTCACGGTAAAAGGCAAAATTCTTCCCATTAATCACAGGCCCTATACAACCTACCCCATCCGTCATCTGGTGGCTCCCCCTCAGCCACCCTGCTCTGGCCATGCTGCCCACCTTGTGGTCCTTTGGCACTCCAGGAACACTCCTGCCTCTGGGATTTTGCACTTGCTGTTCCCTCTGCCAGGAATGCTTGTCCCCAGATATCTGCTTATCATTTCATTTAGGTCTTCACTCAACTATCGTCTTCTCAGTGAGGCCTTGCCCCTCAGCAAGGTCTAAAATTGTCAGCCCACCCCACCCCAATGTCTCCAATCCAAATTATCTGCCTTCTTTTAAAAAAAATTTTATTTTGGTTGACAATGTTTGACTAAAAAAATAAAAAATAAATTAAAAAATTATTATGAAAAATTTTAAACATACTCAAAAATAGTACAATGAACCCTTATACATCCATCACCAATCAGCTGTCTAAGTTTTGCCTATCTCGTTTCATCCATTCTCCCTCCCTTTCTCCATTTTTTTCGTACATTATTTCTAATTCACACCAGCATTTATCACTACCTAATATATATTTCTTACTTTTGTTATTTTATGTCTCCCCCACTAGACTGTCAGCTCCATGAGGGCTGGGATTTTTGTCTGCTTTGTTCACTGCTGGATCCCCAAAACCCAGAAGAGACCTGACACAGAGCAGGTGCTCATTAATAATGACGGAATGAATGAATGAAGCAAGGAAGCAATTACACCACAATGGGACCTATTTTCTTTCCCACAACCTCCCCCACCATCTGACCAGCACAGCCATGAATGCCCCAGGCACCCCAACTCTGACCCCACCTAATGACTGTCAGCCACAGCACCCACTTGTCCCCCTCCCAGACTCTTAGTAGTTCCTGGGTCACATTCCCAAGAGGCAAAACCAGATTGGCACAGCTCTCTGTGTGCCATGTCACAGTACTCTGGCAAGTCTGTGAATTATTAACTTCTCGGGGGTCTTCTGGCCACCACTGATCATGTGGTACAAAAGTGGGCACCCAGCAGGGGCCATGGGTGAAGAATTTCCCCTTGAAAGCAGTGTGAGTCATTGACATCTCTCTTTTACCATGCAAACAATTTGTTAGCAAATTTGATGAGATTAGCCTATGTTTCTTTTTAAGTAGGTGGATAACTCTCTGCAAAGCCTCTAATCATTCCAGCCATCCTTGCAGTTAGTATGTATTCCATAGAAAAGATATTTTTTTGCCAGGCTCTACCTATGAGACAGGAAAGAATGCACAGGGACCAGCTTGCCTGGATTTAGTTTATTTCTCCCACCATTTTCAAGATTGCCAACCAGCAAAGCCCTTCAGGCATCAGACACTCTCCAGTTAAACCTTCAGTAAAAGCCAGGGGATGTTGCCAGCCATGGTGACAAGTCAGGAACCTGCAGGACCAGTAATATGCTGGCACACCAACAACCACAGCTAGGATCGCTCCGCAACTGCTCCCTGCCAACAGCGCTTCCTGTCTCCCTGTCAAAGGGGCATGGCTTCCTCCTTGGCCAACTCCTGTGTAAACCAAGTAATGACCAGGCAAGATCAGATCCAAAAGAAAACATCACCACATCAAAGCATATCCCAGGGCTGCTGCATTCTTTTCAATAAAGACTGTTTATTTCCATAGGGGCTGGATGTCCCTGACAGCTCCTCTCCACCTGGCTGCCACTGATGACAATTTTTAGGGCCACATCTTGTTTTCAAAGTCATCTTCTAAGGTTGTGGAGACTCAGTAGCTGTGAGCTCTAATCTAGATTCTAATCTAGTAGGGCCTCTGTTGGCTCTTGGATCTTGTATCAATGAGTATTGACTAAGACCTCACATGGGCATATCCTTTTTCTAGATTCTTTCAGGAGTAGGGTTGACATTCATCTGGTGTTGTCCGGTACAGCCATCCAATGGTTAAAGCAAAGAAATACTTCCATACCACTTTGTAAATAGCCAATGCCCCAAGCACCCCCACTCCAAAATCCTCCACCATCTCAGCTACCTCAATTCCTCTCCCAAGACCCCTGGAGCTAAAGGGTTAATGCTGGCAGGAACCGCAGTATCCATTCTGATTGGTCAGCACCCGTGCTATACCATTTGTTAAATATTTTGAATATCACCCAACTTCTAAGTAAAAATCAATGCAAAGCACTCCTAATTTTAGACACTTTCACCCTTCCTAATTTATAGAGAAAGGAATACAGTGAGATTGGGATTGGACCAAAATCCTAATCCCACACAGATGCAGGACAGCTGGAAATAGACTTAATCATTCAAGTGGTGATGCTGGAAGTGTTTTCCTCTGCTTTGGACATCTTTCCAATGGAATGCTCTCCGCAGGGATAGGAATTTTTGTCTGGTTTGTTCACTGCTATATCAGCACTCAGAACAGTGCTTGGCACACAGCAAGTGTTCAATAAATCAACACAGCTCCTGAATGAATGCATGAATTCCCTGATCTGATGGCCCAGTTGTTGCCTAACTTGACAAACCTGCGAGAATCCAAAGCTCTTCAGGATTTCGCAGTTTGGCATTTTTTCTTAATTAGTAAACCTCTTTGCACATCAAGGCGCAGAAGCAAGCATATCCATCACTCAGGACTCCGCAGAGGTCTCCAACACGCACAGCAGTGTGATGTTCCCAGCCCGCCTCTGGGATCTGTAAGGCATTCCAGTTTCTCCAAGAGACTCTAATTTTCCAAAAATTAGCCTCACACATGACATCATTTTCGTTAATTCGGCAGAAGCCACTCCAGGATCTCAGCCAGTACAGATGAAACAAAGAGAGGCGAGCAGCGCTCTGAAATCACAGCTCTGTCCCACCCACACTGTTTGTGGCTTCCCCTCCCAGAGGGCTCCCCAGTGGTAGGTGGGGCCATCCCAGGCCGGGAGGAAGCGCGGGCAGCAGGCCTTTGAGAACCGGAATCAGCAAGTACACGTCCTTTAGTCTCTCAAGAAAGGCCACTTATGCGGAGTGGAAAAGTGTTGAGGTTTTGTTCGCCCAGGCGTCCCTTATCCCCTCCCTGCGACAGAGCTGTGCTCACCTGGGGTGTGTCTCCTGTCATCAGGATCTCTGCCGAGGGGGAGGAGGGATTGGGATGGTAAAGACACAAAGTCTCTGAAGGAAAACTTGAAAAATGTGACATTTGAACATCAGCTCTCTTCACTGTTTACAAAAAACTACAGGGAACAGCACCAGCCTGTGAACACACCTGCACACGCAAATCCACACCTTCCTCTTGACTTCAGTTTGGGGACTAGCGTGGATTCCAGTGCACATCTGAAACGAGAACCTGTCCCCACAGAGCCTCCAGTCTACAGTGGATGCGACCCGTCTGCTTCAGTCCCAGTCACAACACAGATGGCAAGTGACACAACCTTCCATGCCTCACAATTACACCTTCCTTTTAACCCCTTTCATCCCGGCATGGCCACGCACTGTGCTACCTTTAATTAGTACCCCCTCACAAGGTAGCGAGTATCATTATCTCTGTGTTAAGGTTTAAGAAACCGAGTCACCCACAGGCTGTGACCTACAGGCCACAGGCTGAGTCAGTGTGACAGGGAGAGTCTGAACTCCTACCACCAAATGCCGGGGCCGCTGGCCTGGCCTCACGCCCGCCGCAGGGGCCTTCCTCATTGGAAGCTGCTTGCTTCAGCAGGACTTCCCTGAGGTCTCACTCTCATTCCACAGCCACCAAGGTGGCTGCAACCCAAGAGAAGGAGGGAACAGGAGAGAGGAATGGTGGAACACACACATAGAGAACATCCAAGGGGCTGAGACAGTGACAAGAATCAGGGCTTGACCTGGGAGTTTTCTCTCATGAACATTAGACCACCAAGCCCTACCTTGATCCCTGAGCCCACCTGATACCTCTCTCCACTCTGAAGGCACCTCAGCCCATGCTCTTCTAGCACCTCAGTTCTTTCATCCTTACGCCACCCCATATCACCGCTGTAGACACCTCCACCCCCAACCTGCCCTCTCCTGCTGGCAGTCCTTGTTCTGAGCAGAACTTCCTCAGGGATGAGATGGGGAAGAGAGAAGAGCCATATCCCTCCTTGCACCTGGAGAACCATCTCGCACACTCTCCATCCTGGTCCTCATCAACAGAGATGGCAGAGGAAGGAGCCACCCCTAGTGTGGCAAGGCCGTGCATTTCCCTTTCCACAGACACCCACCACTGTCCTCCCCCTAACCCCACCCAGCCAGCATTCTCCCTTTCACGTTGAACTGTTCTAAGTGACTAAATGTGAGGCTTCATCTTTTCTTCCTGACCCCCGTTTGCTATCAGTCCCCTCCCTCTCCTTTCTTCCTTTCCCCATATGTGCCTCGCCTCTGTAAATCCCAGACCCACAACTTTTGCCTAGAAGGTCTCGCCCTCCAGCTCACCTTCTGTGTATGGAACCCCTCTGGCACCCTCTGGAAAAGGAAGCCAGGAACTGACTCCATGGAGACCAGCCCCCAGGCATGGGAGCTCGCACTGTGGAGAGAGGACACACTGATACCAGGAGATCGCCTGGATTTGAAGTGGGGTTCCCAGATGTTGCAAACAAAGACATCTTTTTTCTCCTGAAAGAGGAGAAACACAAGGAAGTAGAGGCCCAAGGATTTTTCGTCTGCCAACAGGCAGTGTGATGCAGTGGCTAAGAGGGGCCACGGAGCCCGACTGCCTGAGACCAAATCCTGGCTCCATATTTACCTGCTATGGAACTTACGCAACTTTCTTCTTCGCTTAGTGCTTCAGTTCACTCATCTGTAAATTGGCTAACCTCCTTATCAGAAAATTGTGAGAAATAAATGACTCAAGGCCTCTAAAGTTCCTAGAACAGTGTCTAGCTCTCAATAATTGTTAGAATTCATCATTTCTATCAACAAACATTTACTCAGTGCCAAACATTGCCCTAGGTATGATGGCTGGCCCTCCAGGAATCTACTAGGGAAAAAGATAAACAGATGTTCACTGTATACATGGTAATGGCAGTGATAGGGATATACACAGGGCATGTGGGCTTGCCTTTGTGCAAATTAGAAAACATTTCCAGCCCCAAGGCACACACTAGGTGGTGGAACTTGGGCTGGAATTCAGGAATTCATTCCCTCAGCAGGGTGGCTTTGTGCAGTGAAAAATCTGCACAACTGTACATGCTAGCACTGAAGAATAGCATCTAACACACACTGGGAAGAAAAAGGAATGGGTCAGAGATGAGCTTGAAGGAAGTGATGCCTGAATCGAGCCTGATTAGGGATTCATTTGGCAAAATAGGCAGAGCAATCTCAGGTGGCATTCTAGGCGGAGGGAACAATGCGAACAAAAGAAAAGAGGCAGGGAAGAGCACATGATACACAGGAAGACACAAATAATTTGGCGCTGCCACAAGCATGAGTCAGGGAGTGGTAGTGAGTGTTAGGCAGGGACTAGGAAATGCAGAGGTGTGTCCGCCGTGTTTACACCGGCCCCAGTATTCAACTTCATTCACCGAAGAGAAGATGATCACATGTTCAATTTTTTATACTGATTCTGAGTTACCGACTTGAATGTGGTTTCACTTTTCTTTCTCTGTTCCTCTCTAGCGTCTCAGTGGGTGTTGGTAACAGCTGGCATGGGAGGACAAATAATCCAACAACCACCTTGGGCTCCCATCCTTCCTGGCCATCAAGATTAGACGGGGACCCTATGTCGGGGGGTGCTTGCTTGTTTGTCAAAGCCGATAAATGGAAGGTTTAATTTTTTTTTCACCCACTCTGGTCTACAGCTTCCTCTGAAGTTCCAAAGCAGCCTCACTCAAATCACCTCAACAAAAGAAGAAATGGATCCACTCTGAATGTAGAATAATACTGCAAAACATTGTACATTTCTTACACAGTGCAATTCCACTGAAAATTAGACATACCATTTCATGACAATGTGGACATTCTCAAGTGTAACTTTGCTTTGTGTTTAGTATTTTATCAATCAAATGCTGTGAATTTAATAAATTATTTATTTTCTCATTTTATAATTAGGGAAAGCAGAGTGAATATATTTCCATGGCAGCAATGAGTTTATACACAAAAACATAAACCTAGACCTGAAAACTCTTTGATCTTCACAATCTAGAATTTTGGTCTTGGTCCAAGTCCCTTTCAATCATCTCATTCAATTATAATATGTATTATAATAAACATTTCTTGTGCACCTAGTGTTGATCATAAAAAGGATACGACTGAGTTTCTAATCTATTAGAGAAGACCAATATGTATACAGATAAATTAAACTACCATCTGGCTCGTAAAGTGCTGGAACAGAAATACGGGCCAAGTGTATGGGAATCAGAGAAGGATCAGCTTGGCTGGCAGACTTGGGAAAGCCTTGATATAAGAGGTGGCTTTTCAGCCCACTATCAGAGGCTGAGTAGAAGTTTCTTAGAGAATGTGGAGAACATTTCAGGCAGAAGGAAGCACATGGTTGTGAAAGAGTCTGATGTTTTGAGAAAACAACAAGTCCTTCCATCAGAATGCCTGTGGTGAGGAGTTTAAGGACCACAGGGACACGAGCTGAACTGTAGCTGTAGGTTGAGACTGGGTTGAGATGAGTCCCATGATCAGGTTTGCTTTTCAGAGAGATGCTTCTGGTGGTGGTATGTCTTAGTTTGTTCAGGCTGCTATAACAAAATATATCACATACTGGGTGGCTTATAAACAACAGAAATTTATTTCTCACAGTTCTGGAGGTTGGAAAGTTCAAGAGTATCAGTGTCTGGTGAGGTTCCACTTCCTGTTTCATAGAGGGCAGCTCCTAGCTGTGTCCTCACGTGGTGGAAGGAGAAGGCAGTTCTCTGAGATCTCTTATATAAAGGACACTAATCCCATTCATGAGGGCTTCACCCTCATTTGTGGTCTAATCACACCCAAAGGCCCCACCTCTTGATACCATTGCATTGAGAATTAGGTTTCAACACATGAATGCTGGGAGGACATGAACAGTCAGACCCCAGCACAGTCAACGACCTGGAGCAGAGTGCA
This sequence comes from Eulemur rufifrons, assembly GCF_041146395.1. NCBI lineage: Eukaryota > Metazoa > Chordata > Mammalia > Primates > Lemuridae > Eulemur > Eulemur rufifrons. The sequence goes on along the minus strand of NC_090997.1, from coordinate 64,836,782 downwards.
AGTAAAAGCAGGGATTCCACAGATGGAGCCACTGCACCACCCAGGAGAACAGCGCAGTCCAAGTACAATACAACAATACAGTGGGGATATTTGCGGGGTAGAATCCTCGGGTTTTGTGACAGATTGGCTGTGGTGAAAGAGAAGAAGACTTCAGGAATGACTCTGAATTCTCTAACCTGAGAAACTGAGGAGATGGCGACATCACGAACTGAGATTAAGAATACTAAAGGTAGAGGAGTTTAGAGATAAAAGGATTTCATTTGGGATGTATTAATTTTGAGAGGACTGGAGACCATCCAATTAGAAATATCCAGCTAGTCATTGGAAATATTGATCTAAGCTTGGGTGAAAGATCAGAGCTGGAAATAGAGATATGGGGATTATCATTGGTTGAATCACGTGGAATTGCTAACACTCCATCACATTTTACCTATAAAAATGGTAATTTCAGATGGAAAATAAACACAGTGAGAGAGAAGAAAAGCACACCAGGGGTAGGCCAGGACCTGGAAAACACTAACTGCTAAGGGTGGGCAGAGAAGGATAAACTGAAGAAAATTGCAAAGAATTAGAACTGGTAGGCGGTGGAGCTATAGGGGAAATTCAAGAAGGAGCAATGATATAGAAGCCAGAGCAGAAGGACTTATCAAAAAGGAGTGGGTGTTCAAGAGCCTCGAATGCTGCGGAGGATGCAAGTGGGAGGACAGAAAATAGGACTCTGAATCTGGCAGCTGGGAGGTGGCTGTCCCCTCAGCAGGAATTTTAGCTGAATGGTGATACAAGAGCTCAACTGTAAGAGGCCAAAAAGAGCGAGCTAATAGTAAGGTCTTATTTATTTGTGTGTTTTGCTTTTTAGGGTTCAGGGAGATTTGTACATGTTTGTGTATAAAGAAGAAGACAAAGAAAACAAAGTACGTAATCGAAGATATGGGACAGAAGGAATAATCGAGAGATCCAGGTCCTGGATGAGGCACAAGGAATAGACTTGAATCCATAAGAGAGATTTTCCCCAGACAGAAGGGACAGAGGGGGCTGACTAAAGGCAGTTTCATACCCCTAACCGTCATGTGCATTTTCAACCACACACTCAGACAGATCACATTTATTAGTGCTGTTATGTTGTCATGGGACAAAAATCCTTCTCAAAGAGAAAGATGCCAGAGATTTTAATTCCCAGAACTTCTTTCCAGAGGCTGGTTGTGATACCTTTGATGTATTCTGGGGCACACCTACCTCGCAGGCTGCAGCGTCATGACTAATCCCTCCCTCCTGGCCGTGGAGGGCTCACCCTCAGCAGATGAGCCATCTCCTTAGAAAGACCTCAAAACCAGTCAAGTTCTTTGGTGAGAGCCGAGGGAGGGGGTCAGAATTTACTCTAGCTGCCAGTCTTTGGGGATGTGTTTGGACAGTTTCTCTGGCTCTGGAGCTAATGGTCCCAACTACTACCACTGAGAAGAGTTGGGGCAGAGGACTGCGCTTTGCTTCCAGTTTCTAACGTAACCAAAGGGAGAAATGCATCGCACAAGAAAGTGGTTGCTTGCTCAATGAAGCATCACAAACATAGATGCTGTCTTAAAATCCCCAGCTAATCCTGTGCTCCTCACCCCTCTGAGGCCAAAGCACTGGGATTATGTTGTATTTATATTTGCCTATTCAGTTCGTCTAATCAGAGTAGTAGGAAAAACAGGATTAAGAACATATGTCTCTTTATCCATGGAAGTTAATAATTGAAAGACCCAAGAGCCCAACCCTCTAACAAAGACCCTGCAACCCATTAGGTAAGGTACGTCAGTGGCCAGTTGAGCTTCCCATGGACTGGGGAGATGGCAAATGTGAGCTATTGGTCACAGCAGGGACATAATGAGAGCCCAGGAAGGCTCCACACTAAGCTCCTCATAGATTATGCACCGAACACTTAACAGTTATCAAAATCCATTTATGGTTTTGTGTCTCGTACGAGGACTCTGTCAAAAGAAATGCTCAATAAATATTGTCTCTAATGAATGAGGGACTGAATGAGTGAACGATGTTGCCGAGTACACCATTACTATTTACCCAAGTAAGAATTGAGCTTGTCTCAGTATTTGTGTGTGCATAAGAGAGAAACTAAGGTAGATCTTTTGGAAAGTCATCTCACTACCAGTTCCTGATCTAAGATGGTGAACCAGTTAAAAAAAAAAAAGACCACAGATCTTTAAAATGTATATGAGTGTGCACACATATATACATAGATACAGGCACAACGAAGAGTGCAAGCATTTGTAAGACTATAGTTTGGAGTAAGATGACTTCGGATCCTGAAAGGTAATGAGAAAACTGACACAAATTACACCCAGAAGCATCAAGAGGGTTTGTATTAGTCTTTTGAGATAAATAAAACAGCAATAAAAATTTTCTAACACCCCAAGAAACTTTGACTTTAGCTCCTGCCTTTTGTTCCATGTATAGTCTCCCTCTTTTATTCTATAATCTTCCATGTTGCTGATACTGCTAAGTAATTTTGTTACTATGGAAACCACAGGGTCTGCATAAAGCTCAAATATGTCAATTTATAAAGTGATTTGAAGTTTGTCCCATAGCTTGATAAAAAGCACTTGGAGGAATGACCATACCCCAATATCGTGATGTGCCTCTGTACACACCTGGGAATACACCTTTTTTATTTGGTTGGGCATACGTGTGGGCAAACGTGATTCATGAAGAAATATCTCACAGATACTGCTCTGAATGAAAAGAAAGCTTGGTTAGGAAATTCCAGGTTTATAAAATCATGGTAATTATGAGTTACAGCATGCAGTTTATCCCTCACATGCAAACTTTGCTTTGTTCGTGAAGCGCTTAAATCCTAGCTATCTAAAAGAGCTTTCCTAGAAATATTTAAGAACAGCACAATCAAACATCCAAGGAGGACTTTTTTAGGTGACTTTCTGCCTAGAGGTGAAAGATAAAGGAGTTCTCCTCTCGGGGTCCCTTCTAGGCCTCTGTGTCCCTAATTCTCCCACTGGAGACCTTGCTCTCATCTCCTGGGCCAAGCCCTCCTTTCAGACTAACCATATGTTTCTGATGTCATCATCTGGCCTTGAGTCTGTCCATGACTCAGTGGTAGTGGAATCTGCCCTAATACTCTGAAATCACTTATTATTCTGATAACAGCAGGGTGGGGGCAACAGGGGGAAGACTGGGAACCCACAGCCAAAAATCTACCTAGGCTATTTATTTGAGGAAAAGCCACAAATCTCTGAGAGCTGTTAGGCAGCAAAGAGAACAAGCAGAATGGAAGGGGAGCCACTCTGCTCTCTTCTGCCCACCCTCCACCGCCCTCCCTTCCGCCAGATCACCCCCAAGCGTCTCATCACGACACTCCTGAAAACATTCTTGCTGGGTAAGAAGAAAGCATAATTATAGACTTCAGAGCTGTTGAGGCTTTCTTCTATTTTCAAAACAATGAATATCCTGTGGAAAGATAGAACCACTTGTGAATAAGCCAAGATTCTTTCCCTTGAACAACACCCAGTGGTTTGGAGGAAAAACCAGAGGACGGTCCTATTAATGATTTTATTCCTCGGACAATCTAACCGAATTGTCCTGTGGTACCCCCAGGAACATGCTTCTGAAAACATAATTATAACATCTTCTAAACTAAATATTGTATTCTTTCTCTCTACACACATATATACACACATAAACACACACACACACACAGAATAGGCTGTCTGGTACTGAGAGAAATGAAGTTGTTTATGAGTCCACAGCATGCAAAACTCAGAACTGACATCCACAAAGCATTTCACTTATTCATGCACGTATTCCTATTTCTCACCTCTAATGTGATTAATAAAACCGTGGGAAATGTTTTAAATGTCTCCATGAGTTACATGGTAGTCTTTCTGGATTTGGAACAGGAGTGAAGCTCCATGAATGTGCAGCAACATATGGTTTCCAGAGACAGAGGTTCTTTCCTGTGATTATCATACCAACATTCTTCAAAGTCCAGCAGAAAGTCACAGAGAGCAGTTGTTGCTGGGGCTAGAGAAAACAACGTTTAGCGTTTCAAAAATGCTAATCTTTTCAACACTTCTGTTTACTAAGTATTGATGTCAGATTGAGCAGGTAAGGAAACTGAGACCCAAATAGGGATTCATATCTCAGAGTCTTTTTTCAGACTGGACTTTGCAGAGCCCAAACTATTTTCTTGCTGCTAAATCAGGCCATCCTTCAAAGAAGGCTGAGTTGCTTCTAAAATATCATGTAAGTGTGGTTGCTTGAACCACAGCCCACTAGACTCTCAGTTCCTCTCAGATTGCCCTAAACAGAACGTGCTCTCAAATCTCAAACAACATTGCGTTGTTGCTTTTATAAGGCTTTGGTCAAGTTCTTTTGACCATACGGACTCTGTCACGTGGAAATGAAAACTGTCACTAGCTGTCAGAAAATTACATCCCATGAGAGGAAGCAAAGCATTCTGGGGTGCACACAATCACTAGGCACTGCCCAACACTCGACCACAAACACACGGAGATGCTGAGGCAGACGCTGGAGATTGGATTCATTTGACTTTGGTGATGGTTTGGGAAATATGATTTTTCTTCCTGAAAATCTGGTTTTTGGCAGTAAAAACCAAATCTAGGGGGATGAGTCACTTTTCCTCACCCAACTTTGTGTTCTGCTTCTTAACCAACTGAGAAGTTTTTGGAAAATCCAATTTCTATGAGTATGCAAGTGTGTACATGAACATGCACACACACGAGTGTGTGTGCGAGAGATCGACCGATTGTGACAAGGAATAGGGGAAGAAGAAAAATACACTTATCTTAGAACCAATTTCTGCCAGATAATTCATATTCTTACCCTGTGGCCTTAAAGAAAACTGTCATTTTATTGGCACAAATGACTCACTGTGCAGTTTGCTGGGCAAGTGTTTTCTTTCTTTTTTTTTTTAAATAATAAGTAGGAAAAAAAATCCCAGCCATGTGGGGAAATGCGTTGGCAGATGGAACACATCTCATCCAGACCCCAGGTCCTTCACAACTGAGTGTCTTCCTCTTCTTTGTGTTGGACACACTCATTGATGGGGAAACAAATGCCGAGAGTTTCCCAATATCACTGCTTAGGATTTCTGAAATGAAGAGAAATCTGGACTGTTGCAGGGAACTCTTAAAATCATCTCACCTGCTTTGCCTAAAGGTTGAGGGCTTTACACAGATAAGCATTAACCAAGGCTGAGCCCTGTACCAATAGGCGCTTTGTCTCCCTCAATCTGTGCTTGCTCTGGGCTTCCGTGGTACAGGAATTAGGAGAGGTTGTTTCTAATTAAACTTCTCACTCGATTAACCTCACTCTCCGACGAGAGACTGCAAGAGGAGGACTGCATTCACAGGTAGCTGAGCATTTCCACTTTGCCCCAAGAACAGAACAGGAGTTTATTTCCTTTGGATGGAGTGTTTTGATGAGGGTGAGAAACCTCACTTGTTCTGCTCTCCTCAGCATCCAAGTCTCGATTTGCACAGACACTCCATGAACACGCACATATGTGAATTTCTGTTTGTGTTTTGGATTTTGTAGACACTTCGAGGAGACGAAGACTTACAAGACTCCTCTCGTGGAGCTGATGAGCTAGCACAGGTAGAGCCGGTGCACATGGGAGTGGATAACTGGAAACACAAAGGTAACCAGCGTGTGGTGTCATAACTCACCAGGGGGTAGGCATATGAAATATTTTCCTTCTTTTGACTTGTCCATTCATTCAGCAAATATTAACTTGGCACCTATTATGTGGCAGGCATTGTTTAAGGTGCTGGCAATAAAGGAGAGAAGGTAATTGACCACAAGAAATCCTATTTTTATGGTTATTACACTCTCATGAGAAGAGTAAGACAGTATTTATTAAAAAGTAAGTAAAATATATTGAGACAAATTATATCAGATGAAGATAAGTGATATGAAGCAAAATGAAACAGCAAGGGCAATGGAAAGTGCCCAGTGTGTGTGTGGTCTGGGAAGGCTTTGACATTTAAATAGGGTGGGGTTAGGGGTGGGTGACAGTTCAGCGAAAAGCAGAAGGCAGTACAGGAGGGAGTGGTGAAACAGGGGGGGAAGAGCATTCTAGGCAGAGGGTATATTAATAGCAAGTACAAATGTCCTGTGACAGGAGTATCCCCGACCTGTATGTTTGGAGCAAAGCAAACCACGAGGAATACGTAAGAGAATAGATCAGAGAGGTACGGGCTGGTCAGGGCATGAGCCAGACTACAGAAGGTCTTCTCAAAGGCATGTTAAAGATTTCTGGCCTTAAATCTGAGATAGGGAGAGCCAGTGAAGGGCTTGTTTCATTTTGTTTGCTACTCACTAGCTAGGCAACCTTGGGCAAATCAATTAACCTCTCTGAGCCTCAGTTTTCTCACCTGTCCAATGGGGACACTAATAGGACAATAGTAACTATTCCAAGCATGATTGTAAAGATATTTTTTTAATTATGGTCAAATATACATAACATAAAATTTATCAGTTTAACCATTTTCAAGCGTAGTTTGGTGACATTAAGGTCATTCATATTGTTGTACCACCATCACCACTAGCCATCTCCAGAATTTTTTCATCATCCCAAACTGAAACTCTGTATCCATTAACCAAGAACTAACTGCCCGTTACTTCCTTTCCCCAACCGCCCGCTCCCTGCCAGCCCCTGATAACCACTATTCTATTTTCTGTCTGTGTGAATCTGACTGCTCTAGATATCTCATATAGCTGGAATCATACAATGTCTGTCCTTTTGTGTCTGGCTTATTTCACTTAGCATGATGTCTTCAAGGCTCATTCATGTTGTAGCATGTATCAGAATTTCATTCCTTTTTAAGGCTGAATAATAATCCATTGCATGTATAGACCACATTTTGTTTATATATTCATCTGTCAACAGACATTTGAGTTGTTTTCACTTTTTGGCTATTATGAACAATGCTGCTCAAACATGGGTATACAAATATGCTTGAGTCCCCACTTTCAATTCTTTAGATGAATGCTCAGAAATGGAATTGCTGGATCATATGGTAATTCTATGTTTAATTATTTTGAGGAATCTCCATACTGTTTTCTACAGTGGCTGTACCATTTTACCTTCTCACCAGCAATGCCCAGGGTTTTGATTTCTCCAAACCAACACTTGTTACTTTCTGTTTTCTTGATAGTTGCCATCCTAATGGGTATGAAGTGATATCTCATTGCAGTTTTGATTTGTATTTCCCTAACGATTAGTGATGCTAAGCATCTTTTCATGTGCTTATTGGCCATTTGTATATCTTCTTTGAAGAAATGTCTATTCAAGTCCTTTGCCCATTTTACAATTGAGTTGTTTGCGTTTTTTGTTGTTGTAGAGGTTCTTTATATATTCTGCATATTGACACCTTATCAGATATATGATTTGCAAATATTTTCTCCCATTCTAGGTGTTGCCTTTCACTCTCTGGATAGTGTCCTTTGACTCACAAAAGTTTTTAATTTCGATAAAGTCCAATTTACTTATTTTTTCTTTTGTAGCCTATGGTTTGGTGTCATACCCGAGAAATCATTATCAAATCCAATGTCATAAACTTTTCCCTCCTATGTTTTCTTCTAAGAGTTTTATAGTTTTAGCTTTTACACTTAGGTGTTACTATTTTGAATTCACTTTTGTATGTGGTATAAACTAAGGTTATTACAGGGGTTTGAAAAGAGGAGAAACATGATGTGACTTTCATTTTTAAAAGATCACTCTGACGGCTGTGTCAAGACCAAACTGATACCAACTGCGCTTCATCTAATCCTTTCACACACCAAAAAGTGGATTCCAGAACCACATCTCAGTCTGAATTTATGAATTGTCTTTTTGTTCAATAATCATCTAAGTCATTTGATACTACTTTTGCATGAGTGTGTTTATACCTCCTTCCCCTCAAACACCCTAAATCCATCATATGGGGAATAGAAACATAAATACTCTCCTTTACATTTGTATTATGCTTTTATTATTCATGTCTGGATATGTATTTAGCAAGTATTTATTGGGTGTCTATTCGAACCTGGTACTTGCCTAGGCCACGGAGGTACAGTGGTGAGAAAGACAAACCCGGTCTTCATGGAACATACATTCTTGTCATGCATTAAAAAAATTGACCTAACAGATAAATGATCCTCATATCCAATGATTATGAATAGAATGATTAAGGTCAACTGTTGAAAAAACTAAATCATCAGCGTTATTAGAGTCTATAGAAACATCCAAACCAATCGGTGACAGTACAATTGGTAAATAATTCATGGAAAACTATGTTGCTGAAACGTGGGTATTTATTTTTTCTGTGGCCACAGTCATCAAACCACGATCCATGGATTCATTCAGCACTACTTTGTTTTAAATTCCTAGCCTACTATGTGTCAGGCGCTTTCTGGAAGCTGAATGAATAAGACTACAGAATGAACTGATGTTGGACAGGAAAGCAGGCACCAGGCCACGGAGAGCCAAGCAGCCACCGAGAAGAGCCTGCTTGGAGCAGGGCTTACTCCAGCTGTGCTCTACGGCACACATCAGTGCTTCTCAACCCAGAGGCACATTAGAACCACCTAGGAGATGTTTTTAAAATGCCAATGCCTGGGTTCTAGCCTCAGAGATTTTAATTTAATTGGTCTGGGGTAGAGCCAGGAAATCAGTATCTTTTCAAAGCTCCCTGAGGCATTCTAAAATGCAGCTAGGGCTGAGAACCAGTGCTGCAGAACCCTGTGGCTGGATTTACCTACTCATCCATGTATCGAAGCAGCTCAGGGTAACTATTTTTCTCTGGAAATAACTTTCATTGTTTTATTTTTTTTTTCTTATAACCAAAGCAACATCTGCACATGGTAAAAAGCATTGTAAACATAGAAAAGAGAAACATCACCCAAAATCCCACTTCCCAGTGATCTCTTTTATCAATATTTTGGTGCATTTTCTTTCTGGGCATATAGTTGTGCTCTTTTTTCCCCAAAATGGAATCCAGCTCTTCTCATTTAAGAACATACTGTGAAGAGCTGTTCATTGTCAGAACTGACGACTATTTTGAACCTGCCAGTAGATAATGTCTCAGCTATTGTCAAGCAGAGATGAGACTGTTCTGTTCAGGCAGGTGTATTTGCTTGGCTTTCAATTTTCATTAAAAGGGCCTGAGTCTTATTCTCGCCTCACTGATTATCCAATCACATCTCTCTGCCCTTCATCAACAACAGAGGGTATCCATACTCAGGGGCTTGCCTTGAACTCTACTTTCTTAAACTTTTTAAAAGCCTGGTTGCCAGAGATAATATCTATAGAGGATTGACTGAAGGACGTGAGTCTATTTATTCCTCTATGTATTCTAAAACCTATCCCTGCAGCATTCCAGAGCTTGGAGGACTGCATATGTATAACGCTATTTTAACTCCTTGTAAAAATGCTTTTACAGAATTGAACTTCAGCTATATATGACAAGTAACAGTTCTCTGAAGTTTATTATTATATCTGTTATGAAAGTAGACACATCATTATGCTAGACATCATTTACTTACAACCCTTAGGGTTCCCTTTATGAGAATCCACAAACATGCTCAGGAAAAGAACTACAGTTTTTATATATTTGCTTAATCTCATGGACCTCACTAGTCTTAATTATTTGTTTCCATCTTTCCTTTGGCTGCTGGGAAGCTCAGTAAAATGGTATCCCCAACTAGCAATTATGCCTGAGTGTGGTATGTGTTTATGCATTTCCTCTTAACCCTGGCTTTATGATATTGCTACTCTCATTTTAGAAGATGAAAAAAGAAAACAAGAGAGGTAGGAAAGGAAGAAAATATAGGAGGAAGACAAAGAAAGAAAAGTATGGGAGGGAGAAAAAAGGCAGGTAGGCAGAAAGACAATAAAGGGGCAGCCTTAAAAATGGTGTAAAATTCTGTGCTCTGAGAGTCTTAAGGAGGAAGAGGTCATTTTGTGTCTAGTCAGTGAAGGCTCGAATGGGCTAATGATAATAGTAAGCTCTCATAGCAAACTCCCCAGTGTAGGAGCCTCTGCTGGGTACTTTAAGTGCATGATCTCACTTAATCTTCATAGCAATGCTTTCAGAAAGGCGCTATCCATATAGCCATTTCTCAGATGGGGAAAAAAAAAAAAGATAAAAGCAAAAACAGGAGTGAAGTAACTTCCCCAAGTTCACACTGTGAGTGATGAACCTGGTTTCCAACCCAGATCTGTTTGCTATACACTCCAGCCTGTAGTTTAAAGTTAATCTGATTCTTTTAAAATGGACCATTAAAATCTTTTTAGAGAACTCAAAACTCCAGCTGCGAGACATTGCCTTATATGAGTGATGCCTTAGCTCCCCACCACCTTTGTGCGCGTATGTGTGCACATGCTCACGAAATAGGACAACGTTGTCCTCCACCCGTCCATTTCCATCTCCCACAGAAACATAATTACATTGGAAACGAGCGCAGGAATAGGGTGGGGGAGCAGCACAGACTGGCTGGCAGGAAGAGCAGGCAGGAAAGCCAAAAGGACAAAGGGAAAGCTGACAAGACAGAAGGAAAAGAGTGAAGGATGGGAGAGCAGACGGGAAGGGGCTCTTGCAGAGAACTGAAAACTTGACAGAAGGCCAGGGAAAGAACAAAGATGATCTCGGCAGGAAGCCTGGGAAGACAAGTGGCAAACCAGAGCTACTGTAACAGTGAGGTGCTCAGATAAAGACAGTTCTAAGGAAAGAAAGAGAGAAGGCCTTTCAACCCCTCCTCCCCACCTCTGGGTGCACAACGTTGTTAAGAGATGGCCAAAGTGAACTGAAGAACACAGTGCCTGCCCTAAGCCCTCAATGCTCCAATCAAAACTCAACTCTTATATTTTAAAAATTGGAGGCTGGGCACAGTGGTTTATGCCCATAATCCCAGCACTTTGATATACCAAGGTGAGAGGATCCCTTAAAGCCAGAAGTTCGAGACCAGCCTGAGCAACATAGCAAGCAACACATCTCTACAAAAAATAAAATATTAATAAAAATTTAAAAACTACCTGGGGGTGGTGACATGAGCCTGTAGTCCCAACTGCTTGGAAGACTGAGGTAGGAGAATGGCTTGAGCCCAGGAGTTCAAGGCAACTGTGATGACACCACTGCACTCCACTCCAGCCTGGGCAATGGAGCAAGAACTCGTGTCTAAAGGTGGGAAAGAATTGGAGATTGAACTATTTGTTTCTATTTTTAGTAAAGATAAATTTTTTTTCTTATCTCCAATTATGCAGTTGTTCTATAGAATTTTAATTTCCCAGTAGCTCTAAGATTCCAGTAAAACTCAATTATTTTTTAAAAAAATCTCTAAATCCCGGAGGGAGCTTTACAGTAAAGCACAGATGAAGATGGATTTACGGACTCTCAGGTGCCAGTGGGCAGCTGCACCGTGCAAAGCAGGACCGTTTGCAGATGCACCAACGCTGAGCACGTCGCTTGGCGGATCCATTAGAAGCAAAGTGAAAACTCATCATTTCCCTGTGGGAAGGGAACATAATCTCTATTTCAACTGGATCTTTTCAAAAAATTATCCCAGTCTTTACACAGCTGATCAAAGAGTCAAAAGATTCTATTCAGGAAAGCACCCAAAAGCCCAGAATTCATACCCTAAATGAAAATAATGACAATTTTTTCTCCTTCCTTAAAATATTTTATTTTGAAAATTTTCAAACCTACAGAAAAGTTGCAAGAAAAGTACAATGAATATCCATATACCCCTCACCTAGATTGGCCATTTGTTAATATTTATGCCACATTTATGTTTTCTCTGTGTGTGTGTGATAATATACTACCCAAATATACACACTCAGGTTTTGCTGAACCTTTGAACCTCTAGAGAGTTATTTGTAGACATTATAACCCTTCACCCCAAATACTTTAGCACATATCTCCTTAGGAAAAAGACACCCTCTTTCATAACTACACTACAATTATCATATTCATAAAATTTTACAATTTATATAATACTATTATCTAATATACAGTCTACATTCAAATTTCTTCATTTATCTCAATAATGTCCATTACAGCTGAATTCCCCCCCACTCCACCCCAGGATCTTAATAAGGCACGATCATTGTATTTGATTGTCATGTCTCTTTAGGATCCTTGAATCCAGAAGAGTATCTCAGCTTTTTGCCTTTTTTTTTTTTTTAATTCTTTAATGACATTGACATATTTTAAAAGTCCAGGCCAGCTGTTTTGCAGAATGCCCTCAATTTGGATTTCTCTGGTTGTTCATCCATGATTAAATTCATGCTAAATGACAGAAATATTATTAGGCTGAATCATATGAAACTGAAACTGTTTTTTAGTTGACCAAAACCAGTCACATATCAGCAATTTCATATGGTTGAACTTAATAGAGAGGATGTGTGTCCTTCCTATTACAACACATGATGTGCGTTGGTGCCATTAGTGGTGACGTTAAGTGTAATCCTATGGTTAGGGTGGTGTCCACCAGATTTCTCCATTGCAAAGATACCTTATTCTCTTTGTAATTAATATGAAATCTGTAGGGGATACACTGAGGTTCTGTAAGTATTCTGTTCCCAGTAGCCTTTTACCTGCTATATTTTATCAGCCTTTGTTGATGGTTGTCTGAATCCATTACTCTGGTGGATATACAGTGGTGATTTTCTGTTTCTACGACTGCTTCCACACTTACTACCTGGCATCTTCTATTACATAAAGATTTTTAGCTCCCCACTGTTTATAAACATTTTCAGTTAGTAAAGATTCATACATTCTTTTTTATTTAGTAGGTCACAATTCATTCCTGCCATTATTCATTCTCATTCTTTCCACATTAAAGGTGCCATATTTTAAATTACCAAGTCATTCTTGCCTTTCTAATGCCAGTACATTTTCTCCTTACGATGGTGTATGTTACCTGCTTTGCCAAGTCTGAATCTACGTCTCCTGAGAGGCAGTTCCAAAATTGCTCATTTATTATCCTGCATTTATTTTATGTTCTCCTTATTCTCGTCCAAAAACATCTTCCTTAAAGAAATTCATTTGTAACCATTCTATATTTGGTTAGGAAGTTTCCTTCCTCCCTTCCTTCCCTCCCTTCCTTCCTTCCTTCCTTCCTTTCTTCCTTTCTTGTCACAGATGTGTTTTGAAGTACCTGCTTGGCAAGATAGTGTATTCAACAAGTCCCTGACCTCAGTATAATAAGAAACAAGTACAGAATATATGCAGCTATAAGTCAAGGTGGACCAGATGTAGGACAGTTATAAAGTGGCTGAAAAATTTAAAAAAGGAAAGCTTGCTGAATGAGCAAAATTTGGACATGTGGTATCTTGGAAGACAATTGGTAAAAGTTTAAAATCGAACTCTATTTTAATCTAATTTCAAATAAAGATAAAATTTTCATTGAACAATGCAAGTTCTCCAGAATTGCACATATTGCATATATGAGAAACATTGGACACAGAAGTGCCATGTTCAATTTCTAATGCACAGAAGTCTAACACTATAACTTATCCCTTCCATACCAGACCTAGAATATTGTTTCTGATGCCATAAATACTAAAATAAACATATCACACTGGGTAATTTCTTCTGACCTGTCTTTCAAATTACTAATTCTCTCTTTATCTTTATCTATTGTTTTTAACCCATACAGTGGGCTTTAAATTTCAATCATGTTTTTTGCAGAAGATCTACTTGGTTCATTTTCAAAATTATTTAGCTATTCTTTAAACCTTCTTGTTCTATGTACATATTTTTAAGTTTCTCTTTTAGTTCTTTAAACATTGTAAGCATGGTAGTTTTGTATCTCTTGAATAATAATCTATAATTTGAAGCCTTTGTAGGTCTATTTCTACTGTCTGTTTTTTCTATTTTTTTCCCTTATGGTGCCAATTCCTTGTGTGTATAGTTATTTTTTTAATATGAGCTGTTCATTTTTCATGGAAACTTATTTGTGGGACTTCTTTGAGGCCTGTTATGAAGGCACTTTCATCCAGAGAGAATTTGCTGCTGATTCTACTCAGCTGCTTGGAGCCAACACCAGTACCAGACCAATTTAATCTAAATTTAGGCTTAAAGTTTTTTTAACCACCCAAATGATATGAAATTTGTACTTAAAAAAATGCATGTTGGGCATATTTTTGTGGCTAAGGTGTGTCAGGGCCAGTTGCCCCAACACTGGTTCTGCTTAGGACCAAAGCTACTTTCCTTGTAGGGCCCTGGATGTGAGGGTAGGAGTGATATGTTCATTTCTGGTTAACCCTTACCCTAAGGGTCTGCCCCTTGGGGGGCCCGGTTTTATGGGTGGGACCTCCCATTAGACTTCCTACCTTGGTCAGGCCCTGGGCTTTGTTTTTATTCCCTCAGCCTCTTTGATCATCACAAAAAAAAAAAAAAAAAAAAAAAAGCAGTAAGGGCAAAAAAAAAAAAAAAAAAAAAACCCAAATATGCTAAATTCAGCAGTTTGGCAAATGCATTTAGGGCAGAAATTGTTTTCCTCCCAGATTTTTTGCCATCAGTAAGATTAGCCTGACAATTCTTTACAATGTTTTCTACCCTCCCATGTTTTAAAAAATATTTTTCTACACTATGTATAAAATTAAGATTTTTTATAATTGCTTTTAATAAGAGCATTCAAATGTCTGGCCCACTGTACTCTAAGAAATAGAACTCTAAATCCCCAGAAATTGCAGTAACTTCTCAGATATCATGTGATCATTCTATTTAAAAATTTAAAAGTACTTGCTTGAAATGTTTCAACTCATAAGTATCCCAAGTTGTTTACTATCAATGATAACATTTATTTAAAATATACCCAATAATCTTAATAATAGGCATGTGTTCTGACAAATCCTGGAAGATAAGGCTTTAGATGCTGATGGCTTACAGGCATTTATTTTTTATAATAAGATCTAAGCTTCCTGGAATAGCAGAGAATAATGTATCCTAGATAGTCACATTTTTTTGGTCAAGCAAAAAATTGTCATTTTGTTTTATTTTTATTATCAAAACCTTAAATGTTGAAGTACACATTAGTCAAATATGCAAAATACTGTTAAATAATTCAGAATCTCTTAATATTTTTATTATTAAAAACTATCAAAAGTATTTTTAAATCTTTATTTACTTCAGAGTATCCTCTAGCAATTGTGCCAAAAAATTTAAATAATGTACATCTAATACATAAACATATCTAGTGTGTGCTTGCCATTTGTCTTTCATCCAAGTCCAAAGGTGAGAGAGAGCAAATAGTGTTTGGATAATTCAGGGTAATAAATTAGGTGTGCTTCAGTTAATTCTGGTTTTATTTCCAAACAATTTTTATTTTTCAGACAGCATTGTGAAAATAGCTACTATTAACCCTCTTCCACAGACCAGCAAACAGAATGTTACTCATTGATTCAAGCAGTAAATGATCAGTTCAATGTTTAGATGGCTGAACTGTGCTTTTATCTCCCCTGACACGGCTTTTGAGCAGAATTCAATTATTTTCAAAACTCTAAAAGAAGGCTTGGGTAGCAATTCAACTGGCAAGAAAATCTAACATATAAGCAGTGGAGTAGAACTTGGGAAATCCTATGACTCAGTGGATTCATTCAATAATTATTTTCTGTGCACCTACCTACTTTGGAAATACACCAGACATTGTAGACACACAGTGAACAAGACATAGTTCCTGCCCTTAAGGAACTTAGCCTCCTAAGGCAGTCTAATACTCTCATAGGTGGCCAATGGGGACAATGGCTTTCTTCTTCCACCACTTCCCCCCCCCCATCCATCTTCTGGTTGCTCTCTGCAATTGCCCCTGTTCCATCCCAACCCAGGGTGCAGGTCTGGAGAGTAGGATGGACACTGGGAGGCTCCACCATCCCAGCACCTACCTTGTTGACCAAGGCCCCAGCCAGGTCCTATTTCCTCATCTCCCTCTCTAGAAGCCCTCTGTTCCTCACCTCAGAGCTCACACATTAGAGTCTGTGATGAAATGCCCTGGAGAGTAAGTCAGGCTTTGTTCTGAAATACAGATGCTTGTATGGATGGTCTTATGTGAACCAAGTTAGCACCCAAGGCAGAGCCAGGTCCACCCGCAAATGGTTTTGCAGGGGTTGATATCAGTGAGTGGACTTGCTTCTAAGCACATAGGAGACACATCCTGGGGACTTAAAAAAATAACTGGAAGAAGTTCAAGATGGAAGGCTGAGGTCCTTATCAATAAGTGGAGGCAGGGAATCAGCAAAAGGTGTGCATTAAGGTTAATGCAACCTCATAATTAGCCAAAGCTATTGAGAACTGGGACATTCAGGACACATGTTGACATGTATTGACTTCTGTCTCCAACATATAAGTCAAAAAGAGAAAGTGGGATTGCAGAGGGCTGCAGAAAATCCTAGGACAGAGCATTTTACACCCTGATTCTCTTTTAAAAGGCCACATGACTGCCTCAGAGTTGGGTGTATAGAGAGGAAGCTATAATGAGTGGGCCCATCCTACAGTGGGAATTTGAGGAAAAGACTTGGTTAGAAGGAATAGCATTAGAAAATCAGAAGAAGCAGATAGCCTGGTTCTGGATTAAGTCAGGAAAAAAAAATAGAGGCATTGACTAGAACCAAGAAATATGCCTAAGACTTATTTATACCAGCGGGAAGTCTGGACTCCCACCCTCAATAACAACTTGTTCCACCATCAGCCCCTCCAGTTCCATTTGCACGCACCCCTTAATCCACTCGCCACCACCACCTCCCACTTCATTTTAACCCAACAACCAATTTACAAATTTTAGGTTGAGATCATAGCTCTCAACCTTGGCTGCATGTTAGAATTACCTGGGGAGCTTTTAAAAACCCCAATGCCCAGGCCAATTAGATCAGGAGCGAAACGCAGGCATCAGTAGATTTTAAAGCTCTCCTGGTGATTCCAGTGTGCGGCCAAAGTTGAGTACCACTGTTTTAGCAGCACAACTCATTAATAATAAATTGAATACTGCCTAGTTTTCATCAAAAGCAGAGTGTCAAAGAGGAAAACAGGCTGGCAGGGGAGCAGTGGGGTGGAGTGAAAAGGTAGAAGTTTGCATCGATAGTAGTAGATAATAGGTGTGTGTGCATGCTCGTGTGTGCACACATGCATGTTCCCTAGGTGAAGAGCTCATTCAAATTTAAAACAAAAATATTGAGACCTCAAAAGAGAAATGCACAAAGGTGACAAAATACAAAGAATAAACAAGCATGGAAAAATCTTTCTTGCTGAAAATCAAAAAACCTAAATTAAAAGCAATCTTCAGACTGCACTTTATAACCACCAGGGTGAGAGGGAAAAGTCTAGATGACAATTTTGATGAGACTGCAATGAAACCAATATGCTCACACATTCTAATGGCATTGTAAATTGGTTTTAAAATATCCTTCTAGATAGCAAATGGCAGCATGAAGAAAATTAAAAGGGTTTGGACCCATGGATTACTGGAAGTTTCTCTTCAGGAGATATTTAAACTGAAGCAAAAAGATTGACACTTGAAAACAATCTCTGCAACTAATTCTAACTAGCCAAAAAATTGGGAACAACCGAAATTTCCAACATGAGGGTAATGGTTTAATAATTCATGGTAACCAGCGCCACAGAACATTATGCAGTCATTAAGCTGACTGCTAGGAAACCTGTGTAGAAACACAAGGAAAAACCACTCCCTAGACAGGGCCCTGCCCGGGGCTCAATACAGCCTGGCCTCTCCACAGCAAACGGCCTGCCAGGCCATCCTGCGAAGGAAGCTGTAATTTGACCTGATTCCCCAGCTTCCCCTGAGAGATCTCCAGGAGTAGCTCCTGTCAGGTCTCACAACTCCATTCTGGACCTGCCATTGCCACAGGGAGCCCAACCTCCCGCCACCGGCTGCTCTCCGTCTGCTCCCACTCTGCCCTCTGGAACCCATGAGGTGTCACCAGCAAAGCCCCCTGTATCTCCAGCTTCATCTCTGAGCCTTACCTTGTCGCCCTAACTCCATGGTTGGGGGGCATTTTTGAAATTTGAAACGTTAGCCATCAAAATGATTAGGTGGTGCTCCTGCCAGGGTGGTAGAATTTGCTGCAATGAGCATTAACAGTCCCTCACCAGGAAGAATTGCCTTGTGTCCTGCCAGACAGTCACATAATTTAGGAAACTGTTTATAATGATCTGAACCTAGAATTTAACTCTGTTCTACATATAAACCCAAAGCATTTTTCACACAGTTTTAAATTATACTGAATTTCCCAGAAATAAAGCTTCCATGTAAATTGAATGGGTCCTCGTTTTGTGCACTTCCTAAGAGTTGTGAACCATTTTGGAAAATCTCATCCTGGAAGGCAACACACCTCTAACAGTCTGTGTAGCTGTCACGTTACAGTGTCCCCTTAGTGGTTCCATAGTCATAGCCAAGCATTTGTACCTGTCAAAATGAAATTATTAATATCTTATTGTAAGTTACTTTCTTTTATCTTTGCGTTATAATATAGCTAGGGAGTTATAAAATATTTGTCATAAAAGGGGAGCATTGGGACTAACAGCAATGAGCACCCATCTTCCCTTATAGCTCTTGAAAATGGAGACTGATTTCCCTGCACACCTCTCGCACAGGGTGCAAGACTCGTAGCTCTCACTGCGTATTTGATATCCTCTCTGGAGCTACTTAACAGACATCTTAAACTCGGCCTGACCAGAACGCAGTGCATGGTGTTCCCCACGGTCCCCTCCTGCACTAATCTTCCCAGTGGTCTCTCATGGCACCGTCATCGGCCCAGCTGCTCAGGGTGTCATCCCAAAGTGCTCTCTTCCTCTCATCCTCACATCCAAACCAACAGCAATCCTTTTGACTCTACCTATCAAAATCCTCATTCACTACAGCAAATGCAAACACATAGCATCTCTTTGCTGCCAAAGTTACTCTTGTGAATGTGTGAAGCTCAGACCATAAGTGGGGATCCAGCCAATCAGAACGCACCAGATCCCGGCCATCTCCAGACACTCACACAGTTGTTTGTTACCTAGATGTTTCACTTATCTGTTGCTATACAACAAAACACCCCAGAGCTGACTGGCCTAAAACACAACACTCATTTTATTTGCTCACTGTTTTCCAGTTCAAGCAGCTCATAGAGGGGATGGCTCATCTCTGATCCACAAGGTAACCCTGGGGAGCTTATGTGGGGCTAGCGGATCTACCTCCAAGACAGCCTCACTCTCACAGCCAACAAACAGATTATCACCTGGTGGCCTCAATTCTCCTTTATGTGGGCTTCTCCCCAAAGCTTCTTGGATTTCCTCACTGAAGGGCAAGTTCCAAGAAGCGGGAAATAGAGGTTGCCAGTCCTCTTAAAGGATAAGCCTGGAATTGGCATACGGTCACTTCTATTGTATTTTATTGGTCAAACAGTCACAGAGCAAACCACAACTCTTAGTGAGGAGGAGTGACAAAGAGTGTATGTCCCTCTTTAGTCCATCACACCAGCCCTTTGAACTGTATAACTGACCTGTAGTTGATCTGATTCCTTAGAAACAATGGTGTGCTGGTAAATGTTCAACAACTGGCTGGAGGGAAAGGGGAATGGGGGTTGATTTATAGTATTTGCCAATTTCTATGGTGTAAATACTCTCAGTACGGCTGATTGCAGGCTACCAATGTGACATGCCTGAACACAGAGTTGAGAAGAAATGCACACAATCAGCTCTCTCAAGCCAGTACAAGCTTGCTCCAGAAATAACACTGGTCAGTTGAAAAGGAAAATTCTGAAGGGTGTCCAGGCAATAAATGTTTATTGAATGCCTACTATGCACCAAGCATTAGGAATACAGAGATGAACAAAACAGATCCCAAATTCCTGCACTCATGGGGCTTGCATTCTAATGGGGGAATCAGATAATAAGTAACAAAGTACAAACTAAAATGATATGTGCTATTAAGAAAAATAAAACAGAGCAAAGAGTAGAAAGGGATGAACAATACTCTTTGAAGATAGGTTAATCCGAGAAGGCTTTCTGAGACATTTAAGTAGGTTAGCAATCAACAATAGTAGAAGCTAACTCTCAAATAGGACTCGCTATGTGCCAGGCACTCCTTTTACTCATGAAATAAATGCCATAAGAAAATTTCCTAAATAATGACAAATTTAAGTCAATAAAAAAATAATGTTACAACCAAACAAAGAAATGTCTATAGCAGAAAAAAAATGTGAAAGGGACAGAGAATCTGAAACAGGTATTGCAGAAAGACAAAAGCAGGCAACTTGGGAAGAACATGCCTTGCATTTGACTCTCACCCAGACTCAGCAGCTGCGCCACCATCCCTGGCAGAGAAACAAGTTGTGAGAGGAAAGCCTGAAGAATGTGGGGAAGTGGAGACCAGATTTATACGTGTGTAATTCAGCAGTTTGGGAGACGGTTTACAAACTGTCTTTAAAATATGGTGTTCACTGTCCGGCCAACAAGGGCAGGGACTTGATGGAGACTGTACCCGAGAGAACTGCCTTACACATGCGGTGGGTTTTATGGTCCAGGCACTTTCACCTTTATCCTCACAGCCACTCCATGGCATGGCCAGGGCAAGAAATAAACCCCTTTCACAGCTGAGGAATCTCAAACTCAGTCAACATGAGAGTCAGGACAGGGTGGCTCTAAATCAAATTAATTCAATAAATATGTCTTCTGTACGTGCAAGCAGCCAGGCATGGTCCACTTTCCCACCATCCACCCCGGGCCCTGGGACCGTGGGGGTTGCAGTGCCACAGTCTCACAGGCTCCCCGACACATGCACGCGGCAGCATCCCGACTGGCGTGTACTTCAAACAGAGGACGGCAGCAGGGAGAGGGAGGACCCTTCCGTGTGTGACAGTGGACGTAGAATTTCACACACCCCTGCCTCAGCCCCTCCTCCAGCAAGAAAGAGCAGAGACAAGCCATCCTTGACATTTCTACTTCCCCATCCGTAAAGCAATCTCAAAACTAGTATCCCTTGTAACTGAAAATCTTTCTAAAATACTATACCAAAAAGACAGATTTTATACTCACCATTTTTTTTAGCTCCTGAGAGATCTCCCTCTCCCTTAAATACATGCTGGCATTGCTCTCAATTAAACGTGTTAGAGCTGGAGCAGGAAAGAACCGCTCCCTGGCAGAGCCCTGGAGCTGATGAAAACGTTGACCCAGTGGGTCAGAGGGACACGTCCCCAGAGACACCATCTAAGAGCGCTGGGAGAAATCTGAATTGAACCAGGTGTCAGAAGTCCCTTTCAGCCTTTTAAATGGTTAAGGGGAGGCTGTGATCAGCAGAGTGCAAGGCTGCTGAAAGATCAAAGGCACCATACAGCAAGAAACAACCCAAGTCAGCTGTGAATAATAAATTGTGTTCTTCCTTAAGGAGCAAAGCGTGCTAGGGCGAAAGCCGGACTGAGTACGTTCAGGCTCCGGCAAACATGGCAGGAGGTGCTTGTGGGTATGTGGGGTGGGAGAGGAGTACAGGAAAATATTATTTTATGGGGTCAATAAACATTAGTTAACCTCCTCTGGAACTATGAAGAAAATAATTAGAATTAAGGTCTCTATTTCACAGCCAAAAGAACTGATGGTAGAGGAGGTAAATTGTTGAAACCCTGCAAGTAGATGAAGAGAAGCAAAAAAAAAAAAAAAAAAGAAAAAAAACAAATATTTTATTCCCCTGGTCTCTCCATCAAAGAACATATCCTTTATCTTAAAAGATGGCTATCTAGTAGTTTTAAAGCCTGGAGAAAGATCTGAAAGTGGCAAAATGCCTAATATATAGGCTCTCTTGGGAAAAGGGTAGGGCAGATAAGGTTTTCCTATCAATGGAATACCAAGATTGACTTTCGGCTGGGAATCTAGCCAATTTATTACTTCTTTCCCATTGTGAAGAAATACAATAAATGGACACACTAAGCCCTAAACAAACTGGTTAGGGGGGAAAAGAAAAAAAAAAAATCAAAACCCAAGTGTAGAAAGACGGGCAAGAAGGATCAGTTTGCTGGGTTTCTATCCAAATCCACCTAATTATGCATGAGGCCTGGCTGGCAGCTTGACACCAGCTATGCTGTCCCCAGGCTCCCAGGCCCAGCCTGCAACTTCCCAACTACACCAACTAGGTAACAGGGCACCAAATGAACCTCCTATAAGCAGCCTGGGTTTTCTATCCTTTGCCCAAAGGAGACCCTTCCAAACACCCCAGTGTACTCTTCTTGGTGGAATTGCTCTGAGAACCGTCAAGATCATGCTCTTTGCTCCTGCTCAGGCACTGCCTAGCACAGCCCCTCCTGCCCGTCCTTGGCCACATCCTCTTCCTTTTCCCACCAACCCCACCCAGAAAGGACTGTGTCATTGTCTCTAGCTAGTCACTTATGCTTTCCACACTAAGAATATTATTTCAGAGGAAAAGATTATAATATTTTGTGGCATATCCAGAAACATCTGGAAAGAAGGCTGTGGACCTGGGTCGTGCTCTCCTCTTTGAACAAGCACAAACCAAAAGCGCCTTTCTTAACTATGCACCATGTACCTCTGCTTGTTTTCTCTTCCCTGCTTCTTTTGTGTCATGCCCAGCCTGATGCTAGGGCAGCAGAGTGAAAAGAGAGTGGGAGGGCCATGCTACCCTCTCCTCTGGCTGACCCTGAAGGATACAGGATGACTCTTCACTGCGGATTGGGAGTCACGGCACGGGCAAGTTCCCAGGGTCCAGATGGTGCCCAAGGCTCACCCCACCTCTTCCTCTGTGTCAATCAGCCCCTTCTCCTCTGCCAAGCCAGCTGTCTGCACCTGGACATCTCTGTCATTCTGCTCCCTCACTCTGCCTGGCCAGAAGCCAGATTGGCAGGGTCCTTGCTGGGGTCTGTGTTCTACTGTGGGCAGCAGGCTAGAGCTAGGTGGGGGTGGGGAAGACTTTCCCAGGCCCTCTGTCCCTACAAATGCCGGAAGCAGCAACCATGCTCTGTCTTCACCTAACTTTTTACCCAGTAGAAACTAGTCTTCAGGCTTCCAAGGAGCTTCAGAATATGAGCCCTAACCAAATGGACAGGCCTATTGCAAAGTATTTCTATTTATGCAGAGTATAGTTTGCATTTATAGGGGCAGGCATCTGCAGACCAAAGTTGATATTGTCATCATCTCTAAGTAATGTCTTAAAAATGTAATTTTAGTGCTGGGTATGTTGGTGTGCACCTGTAGTCCCAGCTGCTTGGGAGACTGAAACAGTAGGATCGCTTGAGCCCAGGAGTTTGAGGCCAGCCTGGGCAACACAGTGAGACCTTGTCTCAAAAAAAATACAATTTTAAATAGTCAACAAAAATAGTAGATATTTTTCAAGAATCTTCACTCCACTTAAGGTTCTAGGACCTCCCAAAATTCATTTAATCTCTCAAAAGTCTTCACAGAGGCCAGGTGCAGTGGCTCACGCCTGTAATCCTAGCACTCTGGGAGGCCAAGGTGGGAGGATCACTTGAGGGCAGGAGTTCCAGAGCAGCCTGAGCAAGAGCGAGACCCCGTCTCTGCTAAAAATAGAAAAAACTAGCCAGGTGTGGTGGCGCACATCTGTAGTCCCAGCTACTCAGAAGGCTGAGGAAGGGGATTGCTTGAGCCCAGGAGTTTGATGTTGCAGTGAGCTAGGCTGATGCCACAGCACTCTAGCCTGGGCAACAGAGTAAGTCACTATCTAAAAAAAAAAAAAAGTCTTCACTGAGTCCCAAGTTCAGGTACCAGAATTACACTGTGGTACATGTTGTAATAGGCCACCCGAGTCCATAGCTTGTTATGGTAAGGCTCTTCTGTTTAGAAGCAACAGAAAACAAATTTATTGACTTAAACAGAAAGAAGATATTTTATTGGAAGATACTTGCACAGCTTATAGGACCAAGTGAGAAATGTAAAGGAAGGAAGGAAAGAGGTGGCGCTGAGGCCCTCAGCTGGCGGAGGTCACCGCCCTCTCCAAATGCACTGCTGTCGACCTGTGTATTCGTTTTCTTTGCTGCCGTACAAGTCACCACAAATGTAGTGGCTTAAGGCAACATAAATTTATTAGCTCGCACTTCTGTAGGTCAGAAGTCTGGCATGGCTCAACTGAGTTCTGTGCTCAGGTTCTCCCAGGGCCAGAATCAAGGTGTCAGCCATGCTGGGCTCTTATCTGGAAGCTCCGGGGAAGACTCCACTTCTAGGTTCATTCAGGTTGGCAGAATCCATTTCCTTGCAGTTATAGGACTGAGGTCTGCTTCCCCACTGGCTGTCAGCGGGGGGCGTCTGTCAGCTCCTAGAAGCCGCAGAAGTTTCTTCTCACGTGGCACCTCCATTTTCCCATCAGCAATGGCATGCCAAATTCTGCTAGTGCTCCAAATTGTTCTGACTTCTTCTGATGCTTTTAAGGGCTCCAATGATTAGATCAGGCTCAGCCAGATTGTCTCCTTATTGTAAGGCCGACTACGCCATGGAATAATTATGGACGTGACAGCTCATCATCTCATCATATTGCAGGTAGGGAAGAGGGTTAGAGATTCTGCCCACCACATTGTGACTCAGCTCCAATAACTCTGAGTCCCTGTCTAAATGCGTCACATTTCATAGTCTCAGGAGAGAAAATCTGATTTCGGCCGGGTGTCCACCCCAGTCAATCAGCTATGAGCAGGGACAGGCTCGTGTAAAACAAGGGTCAGCACCTGATCGCCGCAGCTGGGCATCAGAAGCTGTTCTGAAAGAGGGGAAGGCTGTCGAGAGATTGGACAAAGGCCACCAGAGGAATCCTGCTTGAAATAAGGGAAATAAAGAGATAAGGGAAGTGTGACAAGAGGAGAGAGCCCTACTCGACATTGCTAGCACACAGTCCAGGCAAAAGAAGCCTAAAAGGAGCACAGGCATGGTTTAAGTGCTCATATTTTGTCTCTGTATTTTCTGTCTGGGTTAAAAATCTGTGGCATTGACACTATGGCAAAATAGAACTATGACTTTGTTAGTTAAGAAGTACGTTTCTGAGAGTTGAAAGTTTTTCCTCTGAGAAGTTGGGGATAGGAGATGTGGGTCCTGCCCTACACTTCTCCCCCAGGGAGGGGGTTTCTAGCTGCACCCCCCAAGCAGGGTCAGTGGAAGGAAGTCCAGAAAACCTTTGGATTTATTAGGGTAGTTTCACATCTCTTTTGCCAGTCCCAGGAAAACCGGGATTTGGAGGCCATATGCCTTCTGAGTTTAAAGACTTGAGAACTGAAGCCCTCCAGCTTCTCCTCAGGGGGATTCAACAAGAGTAGTGGAGAAAAGCCCTCAGGCGTTATTTGATGGATACTTTTTCTTACAGTAATGATGACAAATGAATATCCCACTTTTGCATGGTATCACTTTATACTTTTCAAAGTAAGAAGACATCATTGCATTTTATGCCTTGTTAGACTCATTTTGGGGAAAAATGTACAATTGGCCTCATTTATCTAGTGTCCACTATGCACAGAGTTTACCAGGAGAATCAGAGAGATAAGAAAGAAGCAAAGAGACCTTGTGATACAGTGGAGGACACAGGACTAAAACAAATGACACCTGGAACTGTGTAGTATCCAGAATAAGATGGAGCCTCTCCAGAAGAATTGATAACAAACACTCTAAAATTCCAAAGTCAAATGGAATTCATTTCGATTCACTTTAAAAGTTTCCATGTTTACATACAATGCACGGTGGTTATGATGAACTCAAGCGGAATCAGAACTCCAAGAACTGTAAGAACGACTTTCTCTGCCTCATTTACTTATGTTCTCATCTCTAATCTGCTCCTTCTATATGCCATTCCTCCTGCCTGCAAAGTATTCTCTCACTCCTCTAAATTGCTTTCCTTCCTGTCTTCAAAATTCTCCTGAAATGATTTACTCCTTCCCCCACCTCCCTCTGCCTATCTATTCTTATTTTCACCTTCCCAGTAACTGAGTACCAACCATAGGTGGGTCACCCAGCAAAAAAATAGTATGTAGCATCTTAACTTAGGTCAGACACATAGAACAGCTCCACCAGCCCAGAGCTTGGGCCCATCCTGTGAGATGACCAGTGGGGTATTGTAAATGCCTTCACCAGTATTGGGAGGGTATTGTTTTGGTTTTGCCAATTTGACAGACAAAAAATATCATCTCATGTGTTACTAGTTCCTAGTAATACCATTATACATGGTGTCAAGGAGTGCAGCCTGAATATCTTACATTTAGGGGAATTCATTGAATTTTGTGATCTATTGTATGAACAAATTTGTTCAGCAGTCTATGGACATTGGAAAGTATGGACATACCATTTTCCATATGGCTAGTTAACAAGCTTATTAATTATTTTATTCAAATCCTCTAAATTCTTTCTTTATAAATCTAACTTAATCTGTCAGAGACCTTTTTAAAAACATTTTAATTGTGGTAAAATACATATAACATAAAAGTTTCCATCTTAACCATTTTTAATTGTATGGTTTAGTGGCATTAAGTACATTCACATAGTTGTGCAAACATCTCCAGAGCTCTTTTCATCTTGCACAACTGAAACTCTGCACCCATTAAATACCTATCCTGTACCCATCTTCCCATCCCCTTAGTCTCTGGCAACTACCATTCTGCTTTCTGTCTCTAGGAATTTGACTCTTCTGGGTACAGGCATACGTTGGAGATACTGTGGGTTCGGTTGCAGACCATCACAGCATAACAAATATCTCAGTAAAGTGCGTCACATGTTTTTTATGTTTCCCAGTGCATATAAAAGTTATATTTACATTATACTGTAGTCTAGTAAGTGTGCAATAGCATGTCTAAAAAAACAATGTACATACCGTAATTAAAAAATAATTTATGTCTAGAAAATGCAGAGACAGACACACAGTGAGCTCATGTTGGAAAAATGGCACCAATAGACTTACTCAACACAGGGTTCCCACAAACCTTCAATTTGTAAAAAACACAGTATCTATGAAGTGCAATAAAGCAAAGCACGATAAGATAAGGTATGCTTTTACCTCATTTAAGTGGAATCATAGAGTATACGTTCTCTCATGACTGGCTTATTTCATTTAGCACAATGTCCTTAAGGCTCATGCACGTTATAGCATGTGTCAGAATTTCCTTCTCTTTTAAGACTGAATTATATTCCATTGTATGGATAAACAATATCTTGTTTATCCATCATCCATGGGTATTTGATGGACATTTGAGTTGCTTCCACCTTTTGGCTATTGTGAATAATGCTGCTAGGAACACAAGTGTACAAATATCTATTCAAGTCCCTGCTTTCGATTATTTTGAGTATATACCCAGAAGTAGAATTGCTGGATCACATGATAATCCTTTCTGAAATTTTTGAGGAGTTGCCATACCATTCTCCACCAAGGCTGCACCCACTTTACCTTCCTACCAATAGGGTAAAAGAGTTCCAATTTCTCTATGTCCTTGCCAATAGTTGTTATTTTCTGTGTTGTTGTTGTTTATAGTAGCCATCCTAATGGGTGTGAGCTGGCATTTCATTGTGATCTGTCAAAGTCCTTTTGAGAAGTGTACTAAAATTTCCTACTACAATTATGGTTTCATTCCTGTACTCTAGTAAACAACTGTGCTTCAAATATTTGATATTATATTTTTTTATACATAAAAGTTAATAACTATTACATATCCATTGTTTTTTGTATCTTATTTCCTGGAAAATAACCCTTATTGCCTGGCAAGTTGCTTCTCAAATCCCAGGAGAGATTGAGGATAGATGTTCACCTTGCTGCTCAATCCCTGG
Organism: Eulemur rufifrons; assembly: GCF_041146395.1. Lineage (NCBI taxonomy): Eukaryota > Metazoa > Chordata > Mammalia > Primates > Lemuridae > Eulemur > Eulemur rufifrons. The sequence goes on along the minus strand of NC_090997.1, from coordinate 64,809,030 downwards.
GGTCTGTGGTCCTCCAGTCCTTCATTCATTCTCTACCTCAGATAGAAATTGACATTAGCACCCCCCTCGTGAAAGGCTATTATGCACCATCTGAACATCAGAAAAATAGGCTGACTAAGGTTGAGCCAGCAGCACCTTCAGCTCCACAATAAATACTTGAGCACAGCCAGACCTGGGTTAAGTGCTGGAAGTGCAGCTGTGAACAAGACAACACAGTTCCCACTCTCATGGATCTTACAGTGGAGAAGGGAGATGCTGAATAAACAGCTGTCAGCAGGGTAAGTTCCACAAGAGTACAAGGTGTTAAGTAGCACATAAGAGGAAGATCCTGGTTAAGGGGCCAGGGAAAGCATCCCCGAGGGGGTTACGTTTAAACTGATCTGTAAAGGGTCAGGCATTTGGTCAGTTATCAAGAGCCACTGAAAAGCCCCCTGGTCAGGAGCACGGTCCCTGGAGCCAGACTGCCAGCCCCCAAACCCTGCTCTGGCACTTAGTAGCCAGAGGACTGTCACAGACTGAATGTTTCTGTCCCTGCAACGTTCATCTGTTGAAATCCTAACCCCTACTGTGATGATGTTAGGAGATGCGGTCCTTGGGAGGTGATCAGGTCATGAGAGTGGAGCCCTCACCAATGGGATTGGTGCCTTATAAGAAATGTGTGAGGGATGATCTCTCACTCTTCCCTGTGAGGGTGCAGTAAGCCGGGCATCTGCAATGAGGAAGCAGCCCTCGCCAGATCTGCTGGCACCGCGATCTTAGCCTTGCAGCCTCCAGAACTGTGAGGAATAAACGTTTGTTGTTTGTTGTTGCTAAAGCCACCCAGTCTGTGGTATTAATCATTTGTCATAGCAGCCCAAACTGACTTTAGACAGTCAAGGACCTGAAGTAAGTTATTGAACTTCTCTGTAAATAAGACTTTACAATAAATGCTTAAGACACATCTGTTTCTGGTACATAGAAAGCACTCAATAAATGTATATTATTTATTAAACAAATATGAGTGCTTACTATGTGTCAGGCACTGTGCTGAGAGTATGATGATAAAAACAGACATATAGTCATAACGATGTTTCGGTCAAGGACGGACAACACATATACAATGGTGGTCCCATAAGATGATAATGGAGCTAACCTACACAGGTGTAGTATTTTTTTTATCTTTTACACCATATTTTAACTGTACCTTTTCTATATTTAGATATGTTTAGATACACAAATACTTAAAATTGTGTTACAGTTGCCTATAGTATTCAGTCCAATAACACAGTAACATGCTGTACAGTTTGTAGCCTAGGAGCAATAGGCTACACTGCAGCCTAGGTGTGCAGTAGGCTCTAGCATCTAGGTTTGTGTGAGTACCCTCTGTGATATTTACACAATGAAGAATTTGCCTAACAATGCATTTCTCAGAATGTTAGGCACGTCATTTAGCAATGCATGACTGTAGTCAATGCTGTCATGGTATTAGAGTCATTTGAGTATACTGTGATAGGAAATAAACCTCTAGAAAAATTTATTTTGACAGTTTATATCTAAAGCCTCTAAAATGCCCCACCCTTCAGCTCGACAATTACATTCCTAGGAATTTATCCAAAAGAAATAACCATGAATGTGTGCTAGGTTTTAGCTATTTCTGGTACTGAAAAGTTGAGAGCACCCTAAGTATCCTATGGGCAATAAATTATGATACAGCCCATATAATGGGATGTCATTCAACCACTAAGAAGATGTAGTTAAAGTTCTATTTACTGACATGAGATGAGATTTTGTATCATGTGCAAATAGCTTTTCTAATAACATACTATACACAAGAAGCAAGAATGAAAGTATTTTTTTTTTTTTTTTTTTTGAGACAGAGTCTGGCTCTATTGCCCAGGCTAGAGTGCCGTGGCATCAGCCTAGCTCACAGCAACCTCAAACTCCTGGGCTCAAGCAATCCTTCTGCCTCAGCCTCCTGAGTAGCTGGGACTACAGGCATGTGCCACCATGCCTGGCTAATTTTTTCTATATATATTTTTAGCTGTCCATATAATTTCTTTCTATTTTTAGTAGAGACGGGGTCTCGCTCTTGCTCAGGCTGGTCTCAAACTCCTGAGCTCAAACAATCCGCCTGCCTCAGCCTCCCAGAGTGCTAGGATTACACTCGTGAGCCACCGCGCTCGGCAAGAATGAAAGTATTTAAACCAAGATGTTAAAAGTAATTGTCTCCAGGTGAACACACCAGCTAGGCATCAACAGAAACCAACTCTGGTAAACTTGGTGGGAGGAGAAGAATTTACTGGAAGAAACTGAGTAACTCAGAGAAAGGAAGGAAAAGCTGAACAACCAGGCTTTGGGAGACTAGGAACTAGGATCTAGAATCCAGGTAATGGAAATGAGAGGACAACTCTGTTAAGCCATGCCATTAGGCAAAGTCAGCTCCATCTATTTGTGTACGTGTGTGTGTCTGTGTCCTTTTGCTCTCGACCCACTCAGATTCAGATCTCCAGGAGAGAGTCTGGGTTGGCCCAGACTAGGTCACTGTGATTGGCCTTGCAGCAACATTGCATGCAGCGGGCACCACAGTGCCCCAGAGGAGGGAGCAGGGGAAAGGTGAAATGGATAGATGTCCACCCTCATGGGATTTCAGGTACAGCACTTCCATTTTTTCTTTATTCATCTATATTTTTTAATTCTCTTGTAATGGAAAGATATAGCTTTTTTGACAAGAAAAAAAAAGTTTTTTTGTAATTTCAAAAACCTCAAACTGCAAGTATAAGTAGCCAAGTGTCCTGAATGGGCAGCTTCATAGCCTGTTTCCTCCTTTTATATCCCATTGCTACATCTTCTACAGCAAATCTCATCCTCATAGCTCCACACCAACCCATACACCTATAAGTCCACGTGAGTTATTTTTATGTCTTTATTAATATACCAAGAGTAAATGAGCACGTAACACTCCAAATAAGCCATAACACTCCATTTCAATAATATGATGACAAATCGATCCTTGAATTCATTACCTAATGTTATATTAGAATTTTGCAAAATAATCACTAAAAATTATAGCAAGCATTTACTAAGTGCTTGCTCTGTGCCAGAGACTTGACTGAGTCCCTTACTTACATTATATCACTTTAATGTAAAATACATGGTTTGCCAAAGCAACACTTCCCTTCTCCACCATAGCATTCTTACTAAATTCTATTTTTTCTGAAAATAGATCCTTTCTCTTCCAGTAACTCAAAGCATGCCATTCATATCAAGTGTTCCATATAAATTCTCTCACTACCCCGAGAGCAAACACAGGATTGGATATTGTCTTTCTATAGAGTTGAGGACACTGTAAAAGATGTAATTTCCTCAAAATCGCACAACTATCAGCAGCATCTGAGCATCTCTCGTTTATTGGGCTGAAGGCATTGAGAGAGCTATTCATTTATTTAACAGACATATTTTGTGATCCTACTTTGTGTCAGGCTTTCACGCCAGGAATCAAAGACTGATTCCCTTGCGCACATCCGTACTGTGTGCCCAGGCTGTGCTGGAGCAAGACGGACCAGTCCCAGGCCCCAGGAGGCAGAGGCCCTGGGTAAATGAAAGCATTTGCCAGTGAGGCATTTGGCTTAAGAAACAGAAGTGAAAATTATGTTTGAGGAATTGGAGTGTGCATGAAAACACTGAAGTGAGAACAAAAATATGGAAAATGCATGTAGTCCAAAGAGACTCTTGGGAGAAGGTGCAAGTGACATATTGAGTATGAGGAAATGAGGAAGCAGATCACAGGCAGAGATAATAGCCGGAGAATATTGCCTAAGCTTGGATAAGAGCAAGAACATACACGCGCGCGCGCGCACACACACACACACACACACACACACGTCTTTTTTGCTCTCAAATGTGCTACTCTTTTTTTAGGGAAAACTGTCCTGATCCACTGTCAGTGAATGCATTTTCAATTGCCTCTCCTTAGAATTGGGTTGGCATAGTCTCAGCCACCCTCTCCAGGCCTCTATGTAACCAGTCTCAACTTGTCAAGACTGAAAATAGGTAAAATGTTACAGCCTCTGTAGAAAACAGTATGGTGCTTCCTCAAAAAAATTAAACTTAGAATTGGCCAGGCACAGTGGCTCACGCCTGTAATCCTAGTACTCTGGAAGGCTGAGGCAGGAGGATAGCTGAGCCCAGGAGTTTGAGTTTGCAGTGAGCTGTGATGATGCCACTGCACTCTAGCCAGGGCAACAGAGCCAGACCCTGTCTCTACAAAAATATAGAAAAATTAGCTGGGTGTGATGGTGCACGCCTGTTGTCTCAGCTACTTGGGAGGCCAAGGCAAGGGGATCACTCGAGCCCAGGAGTTTGAAGGTGCAGTGAGCTATGATGACACCACTGCACTCTAGCCCAGGAGACAGAGCAAGACCCTGTCTCAAAAAAAAAAAAAGTAAACATAAAATTACCATAAGATCCAGCAATTCTACTTCTGGATACATAACCAAAATAATTGAAAGCAGGGACTCAGAACAGACATTTGTACACTCATGTCCATAGCAGCATTATTCACAATAGGCAAAGGTGTAAACAACCTAAATGTCTATTGACAGATGAATTGATAAACAAAGTACGGTATATCCATACAATGGAATATTATTCTGCCTTAAAAAGGAGTGCAACTGAGATACACACTACAACATAGATGAACCTTAAAGACATTATACTAAGTGAAATAAGCCAGCCCCAAAAGGACAGATGTTGTGTGATTCCAGCTATATGAGGTCCCTGGAGTAGCCAAATTCACAGAGACAGAAAGTAGAATGGTAGTTACCCAGGGCTGGGGGCTGGGGGTCATGGGCAGTAACTGCTTAACTGTTTCAGTTTGGGATGATGAAAAAGTTCTAGAGATGGCTAGTGGTGATAGTTGCACAAAAATGTGAAGGTACTTAATGTTACTGAATTGTACACTCAAATTTTTCTATTATTTATATTTTTCTACAATTTCTAAAAGTTAAAAAAAAAAGACTGGTAATGGGATCACACCTCCGCACCAGAAGGAAGAGCCACTTTGGCCTCTAATTGCAGTATCCAAGAGTTAACTCACTCTAAGGGTGTGCTTCTTAGACACTGAGTACTTTACAGCCATCAACGTACAATCTACTCTATTGTTGACTCAGTACTTTTCTTCAAATTAACTTACTTTTAAAAATAAATTTCTACTTTGCCTTTGTCCTAATCAAAGATATACCACACATGAAATCATGGGTCTTGTGTGCCATTATATTTTTTCTAATACACACTAATAATATGTAACTTAACATATATTGATCAGTATATAATCTGAAGTTATGTCTCATATTACACTTCGGAAAATACTACATTTCAAGAACAATGTTGTTTCTTTTTGGACTAACAGTTATTCAGTTTCTAAGTCAAACGATGGGGAAAGAATGGGGTTGAGAATGATAAGAGCTGAATTTCAGAGCTGTGCATCCAACAGGGTCCTAACAGGAAACCAATGGCACATTCAGATTGGAATAACTCAAGGGAAGTTTATTTAGAAAGGGTGTGGGTAGGGTGACCATCGGTCCCAGCTTGCTCAGGACAGGGTGGTTTCCACCTGTGTAATAACTAATAACACCCTCTTTATTCTCAAGGGTGTCCCCCTTTGGATGATAAATTATATGATCTCCCTAAGTACAGGGGAGGCTGCAGGGATAATGCAACAACCAGGGTGAGTAACAGTGGAGCAGTCGCCAGCCCTAAGCCCAAAGGCATGAGGGGAGGGCAGGAGGAGAGTCCTGTCCATCAGGCCACCTTGAGGGGGACTGTGCCTTGGCTAGAGGGATGCGGTCACTCAAGGCAGCCTTGCAGGGAGAGAGCCCAGGAAACAGAAACCTAAGCTCGTCCTGTTCCTTCTTCTGACCAGATGTCCACTGGCCAAGCCAGGGAGTGAGGGTGTCCTAATATAGCTGGGTCAGCTTCCCGGGCTGACAACAGGATGGAAGAGAGCGGACAGTGAGTATGGAGGGCCACTAATTTGTGTTCCTTGATCAAGTCCTTTGACCTCTTTGAACTTTAGTTTCCAAACCCTTTGCACGAAGGCCTCATTCTGGTCATCTGTAAGGATCTCCCAGTTTTGACATCATGTGAAAAAAGAATAGTTATTGATCTAACTTGTATTAGGCTTGTATTAAGAAATAGGGGAGGGGTGGCCAGGCTCAGTGGTGCACGCCTGTAGTCCTAGCGCTCTAGGAGGCCAAGGTGGGAGGATGACTTGAGGTCAGGAGTTCAAGACCAGCCTGAACAAGAGCAAGACCTTGTCTCTACCAAAAATAGAAAATTAGCGGGGCATGGTGGCACACACCTGTAGTCCCAGCTACTCAGGAGGCTGAGGCAGGAGGATCGCTTGAGCCCAGGAATTCAAGGTTCAGTGAGCTATCATGATATCACAGCACTCTAGCCTGGGGCAACAGAGCAAGACTCTGTCAAAAAAAAAAAAAAAAGAAAGAAAGAAAGAAAGAAAGAAAAGAAAGAAAAGAAAAGAAATAGAGGAGGGGGATTTCCTCCTATCATGTACTCAGAAGCATTCTTTCCCGGCACCTGAAGCATGTCTGGTGTTAAACCTACTTGATAGGAATCCTGTTGACCTGGTGAGTGGAAGAGTGTACATTAAATGACAAAAATGCCTGTGGACTGAAGCCTGAGAATGTTAACCCTGGTGTGCACCTCGGGGGAGTCAGTCCCCCTCTTGCTGTAGCAGCCAATAAGCAGAGACAGACACAGATGTCATCATACCTCCCCTTTAAATGTAAATGACATTTTTAATAGCAAATAATTGTGGAGCCAGGAGATGAAAGGGCCAGAGAGAGATTATCATTATCACTATGGGACTTGGCTTCCACCAGCTCCTCCAAGGATGCTCCCTTGTAATTGCCACAGAGAAGCGTAAGACACTGGCTGGCTGAACAACAGACAGAGGCTGAGCAGAGGGATTAATGTTTAAACCAGGGAGGCTGCTTCTGTGTGGAGCCCAGGAACTGACGGGAGCACACTTGATCCAGTAGCGCTGAGCGCCTGCCGATAACTGGCACGCAAAGCAACTGCAGAGTCTGGGAATTCAGCAGCATAAAGGGAGAGAAGTTTTCTCCCCCAACAGTCAATAATATGCCACGGCTTATTTTATCCATGAATCCAACATATTTGCAGAGTTGCAGACTTTGATTCTTGACCTGAACAGGTGGGCGAGGGGACATGGTGAGGAGCTAAAGCAGTGGGTGCCGCAGCCAGGCTCCCTAGGTTCAAATCCTGACTCTGACCCTCACCAGCCAAGGGAGTTGGCAAGTTACTTAACTTTGCTGCAGTTTAGTTCCTCGTCAATGAAACAAGGACCAATGCCTTCTCATAGGACAGTTATAAGGATTGAAGTATTTAATAAAGAGCTAAAAGAAAAAGTTATAAGGACAGAACAGTACCTAATATATGGGAAGTACTACATGTGTTTAATAAAATAAATGTTTCAATGGGAGGGTAAAGAATTGAAACTTAAATCACAGGAGGATGGCATAGTTGCCTTAAAAAAAATGGAAAAGACAAAGGTAATTTCTACTGTGTTTGAGTAAGTTCTCAAGTCAATTTGAAAGGGGACTTCCTGTTAAGTTCATGTTTCTTTTTTTTCCTGTATTTTTACAGGTGTTAAGAAGTTCATGGCCTATGATTTTGATCTATTACACTTGTCATACGTTTATATTTACATGCATATAAATAGATTCACACACATACGGGCTCAAAATCTCCTAATGCACAAGGTCGTTCACGCATAGTGGAGAGGACACTGAATCCAAAGGCATAGTAGGGTTTTTGAGAGAACTCAGATAAATCTGGGTGTGGGTTATGTCTCGCCATCTGAACATGCGATGATTTCTCAGAGTGTGTGAGGATCAAATGAGGTAATACAAGCAAAGCACTTAGAACAGTGACTCATTTTTAAACAAGCAAAAACAAGCTAAAGTGGTGGTGTGAGATGTTGAAGACTAGGTCACAAAAGGCACTGCAGCTTCCTCTGTGCCCTCTCTCTGGGTCACTCTGGAGGAAGCCAGCTGCACATTGTGAGGCCACCTCATGTGGCCACCTGCGAAGTCCAATAGAGAAGTCCATCTGGTAAGGGTCTCCGGCCTCCTCCCCACCATCGGCAAGGAACTGAGGCCTCGAGCCAACAGCTGTGGGAGCACACCATCTTAGGAGCAGATCCTCCAGCCCCGGGCGAGCCTTCAGATGACTTGCTGTCTTGTCGGACACCTTAACTGCAACCTCCTGAGAGATCCTGAGCCAGAACTACCCTGCTAAGCTGCTCCTGCATTTCTGCCCCCAGGAAACGGTGTGAGATAACATTTCTTATTGTGTTAAGCTGCTGAATTTGGGGGTAATTTGTTACAGAGTCATAGACAACTAATATAATCGGGGTTGAGTTCCCAGTCTACCTACACTGGTACCCAGAATAATAATAAGATACACACATTAGAGAACAGAACAAGACTATATAATAAGGTGCTACCCTGCATACTACTGTAAACAAGGCAGCTTGATGAGGTCATAATTCTAAGGTACAACGAATAACCTGGATAAAGAAGACATCAATTTGCCAAAAAGAAAGTAGAGTTGGAACTTAGTGCTTTATTCATCTATGCGACAAATAAATTGAGCACAAGCTTTGTGCTATATACCAAGTTAGGAAATTGAGCTACAAAGACAAATGTCTCAGCAATGATTCCTGCCCTTAAAAAAATTCGGTTTAATGAGAACAAGACAAGTAAATAGAATTACAACATGAGTGATAAGTGTTCTCTGATAATACCCTACAGTTTTTGGAGATGAGGGAAAGCTTCCTAGATGAACCAATATGGAGCTGAAACATGAAGATCGGGGTTGCCTTAGCCAAGCAAAGAGAAGGAGGTGAGGGGTGACGATCTAAGCCGAGGAAACAGCACCTGCAAAGGCAGGGAGCCGAGAAAGCACAACACGTGTTGCAGGTTTGGACTGACAGTCCAGGGTGGGGAGAGATTAGGCTGGGGAGGGAAGAGGACCTGGATCCTGCAGACCTTGTAAGCCCTTTAGAGAGTCTGCACTACATCACGAGCACGGGGGAGCTACCAAAGGGTTTGAATCTCTGACGTTTTGGCAGAATAACAGGCAAGCACAGCCATTTGAGTGTAGAGTGCTACCCAGTCTACCAGAAGGTCAAAGATACTCCACCTCCTTAAGGATTACTGTGAATCCCCAGGTAGGTATTACTAACCCTGTCACAAGAACAGGCAACCCAGGCTCAACAGTTTCAGTGCCTCATGCAAAGTCACACGCCAGTTGTGAGGGGTAGAGTTCAGGTGGCTTAGAAGAAAAGAAGGAGGAAAGGGGTACAGGAAGGCAGATAACTAGGGAACCAGGTTGGCAGGCCAGTACAAAGAACAGTGTTATATTTTAAAAGCCAACTTGAAGCCATCTATTACTATCATGGAGCTTCCCTTCAAAAGCGTGGCGCATTTCTACAGGGGTGAGAACGTACGTGAGTGCGTGTAAGACCCACTATAATTACAGAGAACCAAAAAGAATTCTGATAGGCTCCTACTGCTTTCTTTATAAGAGCATGTGTCTGTGATGTGTATCAGTGTCCCTGATCTAAAGTGATATAACGATAATGCACATGTGATGGCTGCAACTCAGACTCCATTGTGTGCGCCTCCTAGTCTGTAATCCCACTGCCGCCGAGACCCGGTTACACCCCCCAGTGACACGGGCCGCTGCCCTGGGAGCCCTGCAAGCCCTGCCTGCCTTCAGCCTGCTGCCCCCCCAGGAGTGTTCCTGTCTTGGTGTGGAGGGAGGATAAAAGCAGAAGCATGCCTGCTGAGCAAAAGGCTGTTTTAAAAGCCCTTAAATTAAAAAAAAAAAAAAAAAAAAAAGCTGCATTCCTGAGAACACTATTTATTATTTTCTCCGAGGCCTTTCATTTACATAATTTACCCAAGTATAGATTCTCATTTACTTTTAAGAATTTTAACCAAGAGTCTTACAAAATAGCAACACAAAATTCATTTGTATCAATAACTGTTGTAATGAATAGCAGATTGTCCTTATACCAAATCAAATATCTGAATATGTGTTTGAGAGTTTTTTTTTTAAAGTATACTGCTTCTCGTTTGTCTTTAATATTTTAGTGGTGAGCGAGGAAGAAAATGAATATCTACCATGGAAAATAGGAAAAGGCTGAAAAAGACGAAAGAGAATAGGATAAAGACAGATACATTTTTTAAAAATGTGATGGATCTATTAATATGTAGGCTAAAGAAAAATGCAAATAAAAAATGAGTTCATTTATAATAGAATTATCCCTTTGATAATATCTGAACCCTCTAATCAGTCTCAGTGTCAGAATCACTAAAAATGGCCTTATGTGTACAACACCATGTAGGAATTAAAAAATTGAACTAGGATCTGACCAAGCCTCGGATCTACCTACCCATTTACAAGAAATACAAAAGACAGAGGTACAAGTTAAACAATACCACAGGGAAACAAGTAGCTAAATCTGGAATGGAACATTCTCCAGGACAAATGACCTGTTTTCTCCTATAAATCAAGAGCATGAGAAGAAAAAAGAAGGGAGGAATGGAATGATAGAGACAGAAGAGACATAATAAACAAATATAGTGTATGGACCTTGTATGCATCCTGATTCAAATGAACCAACTATAAAAAGATATCTTTGAGGCAATTAGAAAATTCAAATAGGGTATGGGTAATGGATACTATTAATTAATAGGTAGTTAATTTCATTAGGTATGAGAATGGCAAGATGGTGATGTTTTTAAAACACATCCCTATTGGTTAGAGATGCATACTAAAATTTGTATTGGTGAAGTATCATGATATCTGGGATTTACTTTCACATACTGCAGATATGAAGGGTGGTCACCAGGGGCTGGGGGAGCAGGGATTGGGGAGATGTGTTGGCCAAAGGATACAAAATTTCAGTTAGAGGGGAGGAATAAGTTCAAGCAATCCACTGAACAACATGGTGACTACAGTTGACAACAACATATTGTATTCTTGAAATATGCTGAGAGTATATTTTAAGCATTCCCACCACAAAAATAACTATGTGAGGTAATACATACAAGTAGCCCAAGTTACCCATTCCACAATGTATACATATTTCAAAACATGGTGTTGTACACTGTACATGATAAATATATACAATTTTATTTGTCAATTTTTTTTAAATAAAATAAAATGTTAAAAAATAAAATACTGCAGATTTTTGAAAAGAAGGCTAGAGAAAACAAGATAGGCAAAATGTTAATCAGTATTGAAGCTGGTTTACAGCATATGGGGGTTTCTTATACTATTCTCCCTACTTTTGTGTGTGTTTGAAGTTTTTCATCATTAAAATTAAGAGGAAAAAATAAACTCACCTAAGGATCAATTTCTGTGGCAGGACATGGCTACCTGGTGGTCTAATCTCTTCTGGGTCTCTTATAAATTAAATGACCTTGTAAATAAAGATTCTTGAATCCAACAAGACCTCATGGATCCCCTGAATTGCAGATGAGGAAGTTGATGCCAAAGAGGTAGTTGAGTGACCCAGGACGCACAGCCAGCCTGTGGACTGCAAGGATTAGAATCCAGAGTCTCAAGCCAGCTTTCGTTTTTTCTCCACCACGTAGAAGACCAACCACTTAATCCTCCTAGAACTCAGAGTGTTCATCCCTCAAATGAAAACACCACTACCAACTTTTCCTACTTCATTAGGAATTGCCCTCAGGATCGAATGAGACAGTGGCATGAGAGGGCTTTGCAAAGCTCACAACTGTGAGGAGTTACTGCTGTTACTTTCCCCTGTTACATTTTCCCAGTATAAAATGGCAAAACTCAGAGTTCACCAAAAAGGGGGAAGGGAGGTGGAGGAGCAATAAAGAAAAAAGAACAACAGAAGGGTTCCAATGCTGCCAAGACAAATTCAATGTAACCTCCCACTGAATTAATCAGGATGATTGGGAGTGGAGCAACAAAACTCCAAAATAAACCAACATGAATGACAGCTCATCCTGCATCTTCACCTGAGCGCAGCTTTCAGTGGGGGCCTCCCACCTGACACAGTTGCCCTCAGGGGTACTCCCTCCTTCCTGGCAAATCCTTTGCTCAAAAGCCATATGGCACCCTGCTGGGGACCCAGGAACAATAGCCTGCGCCTGCCAACCAGGAGGTGTGACTCCTCTAATTGGCAAAGTCTGCTCAAGTGTCTAGCCACCAGCTGACAGACACCAATGTTGACAGTGGGGGGAGGGATCTAAGCGGGTGAAGGGGGAGAGAGCGCGTGTGATGTCTGAGAGATGGGATTCTCCCATTACGTTGATTCATCTTTTCCCTCCTCCCATCTTTGGAGCTGAGTGATGTCAGCAACATAATTGGCTGTTTGGGTAAAAGACGTTACAGTAAGAGAAGTTGGATGCCCACCCAGGAACTTGTGCTCTGCAGAGAGCCTATAAAAACAACTCTAGGACTGAGGACTGAGGGAAAGGCTGGAGCTGGTGAGTCCCAGAGGAAGGGAGAGGGGCAGACAAATGCCATATGTACCATTCCATGCTAGCAGGCCATGGACCAGTGACAAGCAGGTTAAGCCATGTTCCCAGGGGCAGCAGAGGAAGCTTTTCCATCTATAAACTTTGTGCCATGATTCCAAACACTTGCAAAAGAGAAGTGGTGCAAAAAAGCAAAGAGCCCTTGTGTAGATAGGAATCCAAAGACTTTATATCTTTTCTTCATTTTTCATTTAATAAATATTTGCTTAGCACCTACTCGGCGCCAGGTTCTGGGGATCCAAAGGTAATGTGAGGACTGGGAGATGCAAGGAGTTTATAATGGCCATTGGGAGAGACAGAAAAGAACAGATTTTTTTTACCATATAGCTGAACCTTGGTTTCTGTGTAGCCATCCAACTCCGACATGAAAGCTTGAATCGAGGCTCCCCGTCAACTTGTTGGGTGACCTTGTTTCAGCTGCCTAATCTTCCAGTGCTTCTGTTTCCTTATCTGTAAAATAAGAATAAGGCTGCCTTTCCCTTATACAGAAGGCTCAAGTGAAATGTGTCTGAAGGAGTCTATGGATGTCCGTGTGTAAGGCAGCGTTACTAATAGAGTTGTGCCTTTTTCTATGTAAGGAAGCCTTGAGATTTCCAGAAAATTATGTGTCAACTTGGCCTCTCTTTACTGAGGTTTGTAAGAGCTCATAAAAGAGAAAATAATCCCATGACAAAGATTTCCCACATAAAGAGAGGTACGTGGAAAGAAATAATTGTCCAATTGATATGTGTCTCAATGAAGTACAAAACACACACACCATGGAAATAGCTACACTTGCTTAGCATTTACTTCATGCCAGGCATTATGCAATGTGTTCTCCACACATACACATCTCATTTAATACCCCAAACAGTCCAGTGAATTAACTTTATTATCTTCACTTTCCAGGTGAGGAAATTGACACCCAGAGAAGTTAAGCAACTTGCCCAAGATCACACAGCTAACAAGTGAGGCCACCTTGGTTCAAACCCAAACTCTGCCTGACTCTGGGGGGTTTGTTTTTAAGCTCCAGACTGCACCATCTCTGCTGCTGGTGGGGAAGGATGAAACCATGACTCCAGCAAGCAAGCAGAGCCATGCACGGAACCGTGAGGTGGCAGGGCTGGAGAAGACCAGCAAGGTCATTTGCTCTCCCTCCCTACGCTCAGCTCATTGTACATAAGAGAAAAATGGCTCACCAAACAGTGCAGTATGCTGCTGTAAAGGTCACCCATAATCCCATGATCTTCCCACCAAACAGCATGGCCTGGGCTGCTGGGTCACTGAGCAGGGCCTCCGGAAGAGAGATTTACACAGGGTGACTTCACAAGGACCAGAGCAGTCAAGGGTCAGGAGCTGAGTACACCTGGGCCTTCCTGACTCATCTCCTCCTCCAAGGCCCAGCCTCCCACCTGGCTGTTTGGAAAAGCATGCCCTAGATCAGTGGTTCTCAAACTTTAGCAGGCATCAGAAGCACCTGGAGGGCTTGTTAAAACTCCGATTGCTGGGCTCCACTTCCAGAGTTTCTGATTCAGGAACTGATGGGGGTTAGGAAGGGTTGGAAAAATTTGAATCTCTATCAAGTTCCCAGGTGATGCTGACAACTTTGGTCCAGAGGCCACACTTTGAAAACTACTAGTTTATAGCGTTGACCTTGAGGATGAGTGGGTGTTTAATACAATATTTGGCCTAAAACCACTAGTTGCTCCCTAATGTCTATTTTCCCCTTCTTCTGCAGTAATAGAAAATAGGATTATTTAGCTGAGCACACAGCCAATCAAAACAGAGACAATATTTTGTGGCTCCCTTGCAGCTGGGTGTGACCATGTGATCTAGTTACAGCTGGTGAGATTTGAGCAGTAGTGATGTGTGCAACTTTCTGGCTGTGCCCTCGAAGGGATGGGGCACACCCTTCACTTTCACCTTTCTCTTCCGTGCTGGTGAAATACAGACGTGGAGGTAAGTTATCGTGGACTATGCAGAAGAAGCACAGGCCCCTGATGACTTAGTAAAACAGAGTCCTTAAACCATCTTGGACTTTAATACGAAAGAAAAATAAACTCCTATCTTTATTTAAGCCACTGTTATTTTGGGTCTCTGTCACTTGCAGCCAAACCTATATCCTAACTGAAACAGACACATATCAACCAAAATCTTAATACAACAGGAAATAAAGTAGATAAATAAACTAAACTAAAGTAGCTAAACAGGTAGGTAATTGAAACATTCATCAGTCAACAATCAGAGCTCGAAATGTAACAGACACTTGATCTGGAGAACTAGATATATCACCAATCATCTTTAGTTGGTTTGGCCAAGGTTTAACTTTGCCAAAAGTCATTTAGCTGTTTCTAAAGATTTCATTTCAAATTTACAGTTATAGAAAATGTTCCCCAGTCATTTTATTGCCCTAAATTATACCTGTAATCTTCCTAACTTGGATCGTTAACTGATACACAATTATGTTTCTAGAGGAAGACCAGAATCCCAGCAGATGATTTAAAATAAAAGTCAAATGGATGTAATTTGTGTTTATTTTTATCTTATTGGAACCGAATATTATAGAATTGCCACTGTCTATTTCATAGTGATGGTTTGAGGAAAGTAGATATAATTTCCCTCGAAATAGTTCCTTTGAGGAAAGCATATGGGGATGAGACTAAAATTACCCAAGGAGGGAAGACAAGAAAAAAGGTCTCACCAGGATCAGGTTCTGTCCATGCAGATTCACTTTCATCCATATGTCACTTTCCAAAATTGCAGCCCTTATATTGATCTCTGAAAAAAATCAAGAGTCAGAGTAGCAAAAATGAGAGCATCTCAATGTGAATGAATAACAACAAAAATGTTACACCTTTCTGTAGCATCTTAGAGTTTGCAAAGCATTTTGTAACACTTTATCTTGTCCACAGGTGAAAGAAACTAACATTTTTTAAAATAAGTTTCCAAGAGTTATCACCCACAATGACATGAAGTTGCTGGCAGATGATGTTAGATAGAAGTAATAAATGTGTTCCCCAGATTGTTTGCTAGTTCCCCTTAATAATCCAGGGCTCACTTTGAGTTGCTCCAAATTAACGGTGCTGGTTAATTGGATTTGGACTGAAAATGTTGGGTAAAGTGTTTTCTGACACTTCTGCCTGTCTTTAGAACCTAGAACAGTTCCTGATGTGTAGATAACACTTAATAAAGACAGAATGAATAAATGAATACAATATACATTGAAGCAAGTAGGAATTGAGATAAACAACTTGGAATTCTAAATATCCCACAATGAACATGCCTTAGGAGGGATTACAGAGCTGGCTGAAAGGATCCCACCTTTTCCTTGGTAATTAAGTCTTCGGCAGAGCCATAAGGTGTTTAAGGGTGAACATGTATGTGGCTGGCATTCAGTTACATGGAGTAATTATAAAGCAAATGCATACTTACAAAAGCCATTGACAATACTTACAGGATGACAAAACACCCGTGCTAATTACAATTCATGAGCAGTACATGGGACTATATATTTAAAAGAATACACTAAGTAGTTTCAGAATAATCTCCACATTTCTACAAAGGTATTTCTTGCAACACCCACTGCGATTTCATCAGATTCTGGCTGTAACTTTGAAATGAGACTGTGACCACAGACCTCCCAAAAGTCTGCTATCACGGATGGCAGATAATTTCACTGCTCTGCAAATGTTTACCTAACAAACTAAAAATAAAACGTTTTTTACAATTTGGAAATTACGGTGACAAGACACCCTCCCAGATCATTCTTGTTGAATATCTCAATCTGTTTTTAAGGTATAGAGAAAATAAATTAATGAAAGGAGGAAACATAAGGGAGAGTTAGGGAAAGGAGAGTGGTTTGGGTTACAGTCCCCCAATGCATTTCTTGTGACAGTCACAGATGGATTGGGGGAGGGCCGTGGAGACACCTGTAAAGTGTCTATGTGATTATATCATGATTAAGAAAGTAAGCTTCATCAGGGAACACTGCTGAGAGTTACTTCAGGAAGGTACAAATCCATCAAGAGGATTTTCTTAAATAAAGAAATGAAAGGTTGCTTGGCTAGAAGATAGATACCATTCTTCTCATGTTGCTCTGTGCTTGAGCAACACGCATAACCACAGAGGAAAAGCTCATCATGTTCCAAGAAGATGGAAAACAAGAGGGCTAATTACAGGATGTTTTAAAAAATAATACTGAAGAAATTTTTATTTGTTAACTTGATTGCAAGCTATAAAAATGTGATTAAAATACCTATTGTGCTGTAATTTCTTTATAATTTGGTATTTTTAGAGTCAGGTTTCAAAATGATACCATTCAAGGGACTCTCAGAATTTAAATGCAAAATTAAAAAGCACTTGTACAACAAGTACCAGTAGCTAGTTTTATCCACACAAAATGAAACAGGTTTCGGATTTCATCAGGTGACAGGCAGGCAATGATCTCAGCGTGGGGAAAGCTTTGAAAATGTGGTGCTTTCAACCAGGCTTCCAAATAAGCTGGTGACCAGCAGCTACAAGCAGTGCAACATCCGACTGGGCTCAGGGATATTCGGGGGCTGAGCCCAAGGCTGCAGTCCTGGCCGGGGCCTACGCTGGGAGGCACTTACGGATGCTGAGCCAATGAACGAATGATCAGGTATGGCTCAGAGACCATGGACCTAGGGAGTAAAAGGAATTCAGAAGTCTTCCTATCTGGTTGGTGATGGATATTTCTAAATTGTACATCTGACTTTCATGACTAAATTTCAAAGCGAGCCTTTCCAAAAGCAGTGGACTCATTACGGTAGCTGATCTGAAAACCCAAGACCCCACACCCCCCACGAGATGCTCTTCCCCCCAAAGTGTAACATCCCACACACACACCCTTAACTTCAGCTCTGAACTGAATGTTTATGCCACAGGACAGACTTTTTCTCCTTTCCCCCTTTCTCACCTGGGTCAGGCAGTTGTTTTGACATAAAAGCCCAAGAGAAAAACTTACAGGATTGTTCATCCAGGTAGTGAAAGGCTGACTGATTATTTTGTGGGTTCACTCCCTAAGGGACACCACAGTTCAGGGCTCTTCTGCCTTTCCTGGCATCTGGTGCCCCCAGGCCACCCAGGGGAGGACCAGATGGAGCTGCTGAACTCTGGGGACAGGAGGAACTGTGGCAAAAGGACAGCTAGCTGGGGGTGGGGGGCAGACAAGAGCCAAGACTTGAAAAGGAGGAGAGACCTGGAGACCACCAAGCAGCTTCATAATAGGTAGGATGCATGGCTTGAACTTGAGGAAATGCTCATTTGAGACATTTTCAGATTCTCGGTGGGGGCTGCCTGTCCTCTCCCTTCCATGATACAGGTTGAATTCTGGGGCTACATGAAGTTGTCAAAAACATACAAACTTTCACTGATTTTTGGTTCATTTACTTGTATAAATCAATAAGCACACCTGCGAGGTAGGTATTATCCATTCCACCTCCTCTACACACCACTTAGATGAGGAGACCGAGGCCCAGAGAGGGCCAATGACTTTCCCAACCGAGATCACACCACCAGCAGCAGCAGCAGCCCCCGACCCTGAATCCAGGCCTTGCCCAGATCATGATGAGCTGCTCGGGCTGTGCATGGACATCGATCTTTTCCTTTGTCTGTGTGACTGAGTTTTTAAACAGTTAACAGAATGCCCACAGAGGTGAAGTTTGTGTGGAAGAAAAGTGACAGAAAATCATCTTGGACTCACCAAGAGTAGATTCCCCTCTGGGGGTGGGTGTGTCCCCAGGAATGACTGAAGGTAGCTGTACTCTGAAAGTCAGGGGCAGAGCGAGTGGCTCAATTGTCCGGGGAAAGAACAAACAGGACAGCACCCTGACCCTGTGGGGGAGCCAGAGGGAAGGAAGGCGCTGGGTCCTGGCTGGGCTGTTAGCGCTGGAGTCTAACAGAGTGGCCGCAGGCGGGTGCCTGGGCATGGGAGGAGGAAGGAAAATGACTAGGAGAGGAGGGGACGGAATGAGGATGCAGCCTCTGCCACATTCAAGGCCGGCTTCTGCTCGGCACCTGCGCCCTCCCCACGGCAGGAAACAGGCTCCAACATCCTTGGCCCACGCCCAAGCAGGGGCTGGCCAGCTTCGTGCACTCGGGCCGTCTTCCGTGCCGCCAGCCATCAGTCAGCAGGGATAACCCAGCCGGGCCAGGGCACCCACCAGGCCTCACCAGCTCTCAGAGGGGAGGCCGGCAGGGCCAGGCACACGGTGCCCAAGTGTCTGTACTAGCCTTAAACTCAGAGGGAAGGTGGTGGGCACCCCAGTTAAAAAGGAAATTGCCAAATATTAGATTTCAGTCATGGCTAAGCAAGTTCAATTCATAAAATGCTATTATACCTGAAGAATTTACCCTTAATAAGTATAATACTTTTTCACCAAGGGTTGTGTAACGAGTTGGTTTGGGGGAAGAAAGGTGTCAAAGGCAGGCTTGCCTCATGGGAGAACGCGTAATAGCATGTTCTCACAACCACTTATGACTCATCACTGAAGACCATTTCTGAAAAGTTTGCAGTTTTTAATTATTATTCATATCTTTGGTTAAAATTAAATTATTTTGTGTGTGCAAGGGTAATTTACTAAACTCTTTTCCCTACTGTCTTAGCCCATTTATGATGTGATGACAAAATGTCTTAAGCTGGGTCATTTATAAAGAACAGAAATTTATTTTCTCCCAGTTCTGGAGGCTGGGAAGTCCAAGATCAAGTCATCAGTAGACCTGGTGTCTGATGAGGGCTGCTCTCTACTTCCAAGATGGTGCCTTGTTGCTGTGTCCTCCAGAGAGGATGAACTCTATGTCCTTACGCTGTGGAAGAGCAGAAAAGAGCAAAAAGGGTCTAAGCTGGTTCCTTCTAGCCCCCTCCATAAGGCCCTAATCCATTCATAAGGGCAGAGCCATCATGATTTAATCACTTCCCAAAAGGCCCTAACTCTTAATGCCATCATAAGGGGGATTAAGTTCCAACACATGAATTTTGGAGGACATTTAGACCATAGTACCTATATTCTCCCTTTTCCTCATTTTAAGCAGGGAGCCAGGTTTTATGACTTCTTGCCCTGAGAATGGCTTCACAAAAAGCAAAAGCAGCTTGGTGTCCAAGACTCTGTCTTTCTCAGAGCCCACACCTATGAAAAATATAAAAGAAGATGCAGGTAGCCCATGCCAAATAGGGACAACTCTCTACAGGAATGACTCCTGGGAGCCAGAGAGTGATTATGGCTCAGTCAGAGGCCTCTAGACTTAACCAAAGAGTGCCAGGCCCTTGGGAATCCCAGAAACAGTAGAGCCCCAGAGAGAACCAACAGGCTGGCAGAGGCGGTCATCATTGTGGACTGCAGCTAGGCCTTTTTTGCCTATGACTCTTGGACTCACACATCTGGAGTTGGGGAAGGGGACGCTCTAGGCATGCTGCAGTTAGATTTCCTGCCAGGCTGGTGGCCTGCAAGCTCAAGGGTGGGAATTTCATATGATTAACAAAATTCCATATGTCTTGCACACCTACATTTGAGGATTGCAATTCATCTCAACCCTGTAAATTTCCTACAGTAAAGATGCCAATCACTTTACCAGTAAATCATACTGTGTCTCATTATGAAGAGTGACCAGCTGTGTTAGCTTAAAAGGACACAAGGACACAAAAATTAGAGGAGACAGCGGGGTGGGGGGGGGGAGGGAGGAGAAAGAGAGTTCAGTGTTCTAGTCCCACAGCTTCTGTGTATCCATAAATATCAGTTTTCTTGTCTTTTACAATGTAGGATTGAACTTGATTAATAACTCCAAAACCATGAATTTTAGGGAGTACAAGGACAAACATTTTTTTAATTTAGTAATTATGTGTATATTTTAATATGGATTACAAAATACACGTATATAACTAGCATATGAAACCTGTGATTTCCCACATCTTATTGTTTGGATGGGGCTCTGTCATGCATTGATAATGCAAATCATGACAGCACTTTAATTACAGGATTGCACATAATGAACACAGGACCCAGGAGCCTGACTGTTGACCATAATTACTCAGAGATATGGTGACAGAAGGTACTGTTCATCCTTGACTTGGATTCTCAGTCCCTGAATTCTTAGTCACATCATTGCCTTTATCAGTAATATGTCAAGCTATCCCCTTCAAAAGTTGACAATTGATTATTGTAAAAAGTCTGTATCAGTGAATATTAGTATAATTAGAAAAACAGACAATTTATCTTTGCTCTATCCAACTAAATACACACCTGACTTGGACTTCTTGGTGCTGGTTAAACAGCTGCAGGTGCTGGACCCTGGGCATGCCTGGGTTTGAAGCCTCATTCTGCCGCCAACTAACTCTGTGACCTCTGACAAGTTGCTTCACCTCTTTAAGCCCCAGTTTCCTCTTCTGTTAAACATGAAGGGTGCCACTAAATACCTCGTGAGGCCCTTGTGAAGATTAAATATGCATTAAAGCTCTTAGAACTGCACCCAGTACAGATCTAAGGTAGTAAGCCTGTTAGCTTTTAAATAACTTTTAAAAATATTTTCATTGATGTAGAATCTCATCTTAGTCTTCGATTTAGCAGCATCAAGCTACCAGTCAATCACACATGGCCTCCATGCTTCCACTGAGGAAACTATTTAGATATTTTTTTATAACTAGATTGATTATTACCTGTAATTCATCATTAATTTTTATGTCTTAATAACATTCTTTTGTTCTCAACTTATTTTACAGTTATGCTCTATTTTTGGCAAGTAATACAGGTTTTGTTTTGTGGAAATGATATAAACTTTCACTTAAATAAAATTTCAGTTTAAAAAAATGTAATTTCATATAAAGAAAAGTACTAAGTAAATAATTGTACAAGGGATATCCCACTACATCCAAAACCATGAAACTACTATGAAGACTAAAGTGTGGAAGCTCTGAAGTAGGTGCTTCCTGAGCCTGCTTTCCCTTCTAGCATCTTATTATTTCACAGTCTACTTATTGCTGTTTTTGAAAGATCTTTTGCTAGTGTTTTATAGTGTCTAATTACTTGTGGTTAAGAAATGGAAGAAAAACTTAAAGGGAAAGGAAGAAATGCCATTTCATTGACTAAAGCAGCACTTCTCAAACTTTAGCATGTCATATGAATTACCTCGGGATCTTAAAATTCACATTCTGATTCAGTAGGTCCGAGGTGGGGTCCAGGAATTTGCATTTCTAACAAGCTCCCAGGTGGCACTGCTGTGGCTCGTCTGGGAACCACACTTTGATCAGGCAGGTGCTAGAAGCAAATCTATATCTATAGAGAGAGGAGCTGTATGATGTGCCAGCACAGCTGTTATACAATCAAAACATGTGTGTCCATGGCGTTAAGGTTAATCACAGTCCTATTTCATTGAAAGTAGAAAATTTCATTTTCTCAGTTTTGGACAAAGAATTATGTTCCCCAAATTTCATGAGGTATTTGCAAATAATATCTTTATCTACCTGGAAATTTTGGAACATTCGACTGAAAAATTCAGAAACAATAAGAGAACTCAGTTATATAGCCATCAGTAGAAAAGAAAGAAAACAATGCATTTCCTACAAGCCAGTAAAAAGCAGTTAGAAAATATAACTATATGTGTATGGGCGGAGGGAGAAAGGGGAAGAATTCACTTACAATAGCAAACACAAATCACAAAGTACTTTGCTTAACCAAGAAATCCAAAAATATGAACTATATGAACAAAATAACGAAATTAGAATTTAACTAAGGTACATCTGCATGCAAAAGAATTAAGTTGGACCCTTACCTTACACCATACACAAAAATTAACTCAACATGGATCAAAGACCTAAACATGAAAGCTAAAACTAAAACTTTTAGAAGAAAATATAAGGGAAAAACTTCATGACATTGGATTTGGCAATGATTTCCTACATATGATACCAAAAGCACAAGCAACACAATTCAAAAATTGATACATTGTACTTCATCAAAATTAAAAACTTCTGTACATCAAAGGACTCAATCAAGAGTAAAGAGGCAACCACAGAATGAGAAAATAGTTACAAACCATATGTATGATAAAGGGATAATATCCAGAATATACGAACAATTCCTATAACTTAACAACAAAAACCTCATTTAAAAATGAGCAAAGGATTTGAACAGGCATTTCTTCAAAGAAGATATACAAATAAGCACATTTAAAAATGCTCAGATCACTAATCATTAGGGAAATGCAAATCAAAACCACAATAAAGTATCACCTGACACCTATTAGAATGGCTACTATTAAAGAAACAAGAAAACAGAAAATAAGCCAAGGTATGGAGAAATTATAACCCTTGTGCACTGTTGGTGGGAATGTAAAATGGTGTAACCGCTATGGAAAACAGTATGGTTGTTCCTCAAAAAATTCAACATAGAATTACCACATGATCCAGCAATGCCACCCTGGATATACCCAACCATATTGAAAGTAGGGACTAGAAGAGATATTTGTATACCCATGTTCATAGCAGAATTATTCACAATAGTGAAAAGGTGGAACTAACCCAACAGATGGATGGATAAAAATGTGGTTTATACATACACTGTATATAGCCAGTCTTAAAAAGAAAGGAAATTCTGACACATGCTACATGTATGAATCTTGAAAACACTATGCTCAGTGAAATAAGCCAGTCACAAAATAACAAATACCGTATAGTTCATTTCTATGAAGTCCCTAGAGTAGTCAAATTCATAGAGACAGAAAGCAGAAAGGTGATCGCCAGGGGCTGGCAGTAAGGGAGAATGGGGAGTTATTGTTTAATAGGTACAGAGTTTTGGTTTATGATGATGAAGAAGTTCTAGATATGGAGAGTGGTGATGATTGCACAACAATGTGAAGGTATATACTGCCACTCAATTGTACACTTAAAAATGGTCAAGATGGTAATTTTTATTATATATATTTTACCACAATTTTTAAAAACTTAAGGAACATGAGCAAAGACTGGAATAAATAGATACATCCAGCATTAGTAAAGTTACATACAGGGAATGTAACACGCTCATACATTGGTGAGGGAGGAGTGGGGGAGAGATAAATTGGTACAAATTTCTGGAGGACAATGCGACAATACAATTTTGCCTACCTTTTAACCTGGAAAGCATATTAGGTAAATATAAGATGCATCAATTGGGCTAAAAATCAACCCATAGCAGTGCTATGTATAAGAATAAAAACATGAAAACCTCCTAAATGTTTGAAAATAGGAGATTGGTTAAGTGTGGTACATTATTGATGAAATGGAATAAAATATCTTCTTTAAAAATGACATTTAGAAGAATATTAAATGAATTGGAAGTATATACACAATTTAGTGAGTGGGAAAATGTTATAAAAAGTAGGTACAACATACATATATAGAACAATGACTAGCAGTATATACCGAAATATTAACAGCGAGTACGTAGGAAAGTGAATTATAACTTATTTTCCCCCTTTTGTCTATCTGTATTTTCTATCTTTTGTGGGTGACAAGCTTATATTACTTTTGCATCAAGCAGTATCAGTAACTTTTAAAAATAATTTTTTTTTTAAACTCTGGATATATCTTGAGGAAAAAGACTCTAATCATTCATTGGTACGTAATAGGAGATGTCAGCCTTAGATTTTTTTAAAATGTTAAAGCAGTGAGGAAATTTAGAGATGATCTAGTCCTATTCACTCTTTTTAAAATTAAGAGACAAAGTATACAGAATTTGAAGTTAAGCTGACAAAGGGCACTATAGTACTTTGGTTTTAATTTGGCTAGGAATAAAAGAACTCAAATTACCAGTAGTTTGGACACAGAAGATTTTATTCACCTAAGTAAAATTTCTATAATTTTGAACCTGGGGCTGAAGTGGTGCTCTGTAGTATCTCAGGGAGAAGGTTTCTATCTTGTTCCACTATCCTTAGCATTTAGTATCCAACTCGTGATCTAACAAAGCTGTTGGAGCTCCAGCCACCACGTCTGGGTTCCAGAGAAAGTATGAAGTAGGAAGAGGAGAAAAACCCACCCACTCCTTTAAAGGGTACCTCCTGGAAGTTACTCATAACATATCTGTCTATATGCTATTAACCAGAACTCTGTCACCCAATTGCACATAAACACAAAAGAGGTTAGAAAATGCAGTCTTCACTGCATCATGACTCTGTGCTTAGCTAAAAATCAGAGTTCTGTTATTAAGGCAGAAGAAGAGAAAAGGTGGCTGCCTCAGTGCCTACAGGATTGGCAAGAGACTGACTACAGTGCTCTCTCTCCTGCACCACACTTGCCCTGCAGAGACAGGCACACCAGAGCTCTTACTCATTCTGACCACGGAGGGTGAGAGCATCACCACACTACTCAATATGGAGTTTGTTTGAAAATTCAATTTGCTAAACTTTTCAGTTAGAATATATTTAACGATTGTCGCAATAAACGAGAAGCAAACATCAAGGCAATTATATTTTTAAAAACTAAAGGGTCCCATCTCTAGAAATAACCAGTACAATCTTTTATAACTTCTTCCAATACTCAGTGTTTATGTGACTATATCTTTTAAGATGTATGGACAGAATTATAAGCACTGTGCAATGCTATGTTTTCACTTAATGTTATTTAACATACACTTTCTCACATGTCCGTATAGTCCATATATCTACCATTTTAATGCCAAGATATTGAATCAATATGCCAATTATAGTTCATTTTCATTATTTCCAGTTTGTTTTGCATTTGTTGTTGATGTTGATTTGTCACTACAAATAGAATAGCTATAAACATCTTAGTGCAGGTAAGCATTTCTTTCTTTCAAGAATTTCTGTAGAATATATTTTTAAACATGGGCTTATCAGGGCAAGGACCATGGCCAATTTGATGGTTCCTATGTGAACCATATGCCCTCCAGACAGTTCTCTAATTTTCAAGATATTTATATCATTCAATGACACTATTAATATTTTGTCCTCTGCTCTGCCAAATCTAAATTTCTACTATATTTAGTGGTTCCTAATTTACTGGGGACATGGTGATATCACTACTAAATCACTTGAATTTGAGTGTCTTTAAATTTTTTTTGCGGGGTTGCGGGGGAGTTGAGACAGAGTATCACTCTGTCATCCTGGGTAGAGTGCAGTAGTGTCTTCATAGCTCACTGCAACCTCCAACTCCTGGGTTCAAGCGATCTTCCTGCCTCTGCCTCCCAGAGTGCTAGGGTTACAGGCGTGAGCCACCATGCCTGGCCTTTAAATGTTTTTTAAGCTGAACATTATCTATTAATATGTTTATTTACTATTTGTGTTTTTAATCCCTTTGAGCCATATGTTCATTCATATTTTTGCAATCTGACTACACTTAGAAACTGCTGTTGTAAGTTTGCATCAGTTCCTCTTACTTTCTGAACTCAAAATTTGCATCTTATCATTTATATTATGAACAATTTTCCTTTCTGCTGCTTCTTTTTTATTCCCCTCAGAGCAGTTCACATGACAGTGAAAGGGTTAAAAAGCAATATTTCTTAGAAAGCGTAATGATACATATGTTACTGCTCAACTGGGAATACATTGCCTGCTGGGGCCCAGGTCTGGGAGGTTATGTTTTCTATTACAAGAAATAGGCTCAGAAGTTCTCTTTGCTGCCCACAGAAATGGCAGGGCTTGGAATGCAGGGGCAGCAGAGTGGGTACTCAAGATAAAACACAAGGAAGCAAGAAACCATTCCCAGGCCACGCTAAGTGCCTGCTGGCAGGCATTTTGCAGACCACACAGGTGGGTCTCCTACTTTAGCATGTGATGCATTCCTAAAAAGGCATTTGAATTTGAATGTCTGAAAATCACACATTAGTGCACATATTTTGGAGTGGGGGAAGGCAGCTTTATACTCAAAGAGAAAAAATATAGTGAATCCTAATTATTGGTTCCATAGACACTGTCTCTCTCGGGCCTGAACCGAGAGCAGAAGAGAGAATATTGAGCCAAGTAGTTCCCCTTTCTTTGTACCCCTTCCCTGATCCACTTCCAGGGATCCCAGCAGAGGGTCATGAAGCCCTCAGTCTTTAACCTTGAACTCTGGGACACAGAAGTTATCTGACACAGAGGTGCCGCTTATTTTCTAGCATGGAGACAGACAAAACACAAACAAGCAAATAAAAGCTAAAATCTGAAAACAAGCAAATAAATAAGCTTGATATTACCAGCTGTGATACATGCAATAAAGGATACAGACAGGGTGATGTCAGAGTAACTTGGAGATGGGGTTATTTAAGATAAGATGGTCAGGGAGGCTCTCCCTGAGGAGGGTACATTTGAGCTGAGGCGTGAAGGACTGGCAGACACTCACAGAGCAGGGAGGAGGACGCCAGGAGGCGGGAGCAAGGGAGAGAGCTGGGGGCCTTCAAGAAACTGAAAGGCAGGAGGCAGGGAGCAGGAGAGGGCGCAAGCAGGGATCCCCTCTTGCATGGTTTTAGAGACCATCGTGGAGACTTTGAATTTTATTCTACAGGAAGTGGGAAGTCAGAATCATAGAAATATGATTGAGCAAAGCAGGATTTAAAACACTGTTTAAACAAGGCTTTTTTTTATGTTTGGATCCTCTGTATACTACACTAGATTCATTGCATTTAATCATATGAGTATTTTAAATGTATATCATTAAGTCCACTTTGTGACAGGTAATTTATTCTGTTATTTTAATAAACAAAATAGTATGTTTTCTTCACAGTTTTAGTGAGTACATAATCTTGTTTTCTTACAGATATTTCATGCATATTTTATATTGAGCTCATATTAAACTCATACACACTTTTCTTTTGCAAACAAGCCCAATGTTTAGGCACCAGCTTATCTTCCTGGTGTGTGTGTCAAGACGGTAATTTTCTTGATTTGATCTCATGTTCAGACTAAGGCTTTGTAGTTAGGAATATTAAGTACAATTCCCTCTTTTTTCTCAGACCTCAAGAATGCTGAGAGTAAACCAATGTTTCTCTAGTAGATTGCTCTTCCCATTAATTTATTCATTGATTCATTCTTCCCAGTCATTAGCTCAATATATATTTCTTAATGTCTATCATGAGCCAGGTACTGTATATCATTGGAGATATAAAGATGGATAAGATATTTTCTGCCATCAAGGAGCTCACATACTGGTAGAGGAGACAGACACTAAACAAGTAATAATGATGCAGTGCAATGTTTATAACTACATATGCAAAGGTAACTCAAAGTCAGGGAGTGGTTCATTTTGCTTGGGGGAACTCGTACCAACTTGACAGAGTCTTTGGCATTTGACCCAGTCTTAAATATCTGAGAAAGATTTACTGGGTAAAGATGAGGAGAAGGCATCCCAGAAGGAGGATACAGTACAAGCAAAGAGGAGAAATATTATACATTTTTATGAAAAATAATGCATGTACATGGTTCAAAAATATAATTTTTAATAAGACTTATAATGAGACAGCCTTTCCTCCATACCTTCATCCTAAGGAGCAACCTTCATTTTCCTTTTTTTAAGTAATATTTTTATTTTATAATAGTTTTAGATTTGAAGAAAACATGTAAAGATAGTACAGAGATTTTCTGCATCTGCCACATCCAGTTCTCCCTATTAATTATTAATAAATTGATAATATCAATATCTTACTAGTATGGTACATTTGTCATAAGTAATGAACCAATATCAATGTGTAATTAATCCAAATCCATACTTTATCCGGATTTCCTAGGTTTTTACCTAATTTCCCTTTTCCATCCCAGGATCCCCTCTAGGCCCGCACGTTTCATTTAGTCACCATGTCTCCGTAGGGCCCTCGTGGCTGTGGCAGTTTCTCAGACTTCCGTTGTTTTTGTTCTTTCTCTTTCTCATTGGGAGAGTGTGGTGGGCAGAATAACGGCCCCCAAAGATGCCCTCACTTTCACGTCCAGAACCTGCCAGTGTGTTATGTTCTACGGCAAAGGGGACTTAAGATTCCAGAAGGCGTTCGGGCTGGTCATCAGTGGACTGTAAGATGGGAAGAGGGGCCTGGAGAATCCGGACGGGCTCAGTGCGGTCAGGACCCTCCTTGCAAGGAGAAAAGGAGGCAGAAGAGGACCAGGGAAATGGCCACGTGCATAGGACGCTGCTGGCACTGCTGGCTTTGAAGATGGAGGAAGGGGACCAAGAGCCAAGGACAGCAGCGTCTGCAGAAGCTGGGAACTGGCAAGGAAATGAATCCCCCCCCACCCCCAGAAAGGATCACAGCCCTGCCAAGACTTTGATGTTAGCCCGGCGAGATCCATGTGGGACTTCTGATCTACAGAACTGAAAGGTTATCAGTTTATGTATGCTGTTTTAAGGCTCTCAGTTTGTGGTAATTTGTCACAGCAGCAACAGAAAACGAATAGGGGGTTTCCCTCACATAGCCCATTCCACACTGACTTCACCGTGGGGTGAAGGTTAGGAAACCATCCCGTTGGAGAACTGCAAAACGCTAGTATAACTTTTCCTAGGAACCACTCAGTTTCTCCAGCAAGGCCTCCTCTTGTCCCATCTGGAAATCTACCTGAATTCTAGGAGCAAGGAGAGGGAAAGGCACCGAGAATATGCCCACGCGATAGGCAGATTGGCAATTATTCCCTCACAGCCCTAGGCCAACTCCTGGCCATGCTGCGCACATCAGCTCCAAACCCTGAGCCTGTCCTAGTCACCAAAAAGTAAATCAGCCTCCACTTGTCCTTTAAGATGTAGCATCCTCAGTCCAGTTAGAGCAGATCAGAGCCATCCATTTTCTGTCTTTTGAAATATGATTGAACTATTTTATCAGTGAATGTCTTCTTTCCACTTCTCTTTGTACTTGCAAGTTTAAGGGTCTTTTATCTTTTTAAATATTTCAGTAGGATCTCTAAAAGGAGAGGCTATAAACTTATGTGTTCATTCTTCTAGCTTTAACCTGAACAAGGGGTAAAACGCTTTAATGTTTAAAAGCACAGATAGGCCTGCATTTAAATTCTGCCTCTGTCACACACTGTCTCTAAGACTGGGTAGTTTACTCACCTTGGGAAACCACAGTCTCCTCTCTGTAAAATGGGAATGGTGCTACCACCTACATCATCGGCTGTTCTGAGGATCAAATGAAATATTTATGGTCAGCACAGTGACCGGCATTCAGCAACTTTTTAATAAATGTTAGTGATTACCATGTAAGGTAAAAAAGGATTTGCATATGATATAAAGGGGAATTTTAGGACATGAGGCCAAAAAAAGGTCACACTGGTGTTATAAAGAGATAATCTGTAGCAGTGGCATGGCTCAGAGAAGACTGGACGCAGGGAAGTCAGTTATGAGGCTATTTCAATAGTCCAAGAGAGACAGGATGAGGTCACGCACTCAAAAAATGGCAGTGTTGGTAGAAAGGATAGGATTGACTAAAGCTGGATTTAAACACACAGTTCTCACCCTGGCTGCCCATTATAATCCCCTAGGGAGTTTTAAAAAAAATACCGATACCCAATCCCACACCCAGACCACTGAATCAGAATGTCTGCAGGTGAGACCCAGGCATCAGTATTTTTAAAGCCTCCAAGGTGATTCTTTTTTTTTTTAATCATTCAAATTTTAATTAAACTTTGTCACATCTCTTTTGAAATGGAAGTAGTTGTTACCATTATTCCCTTTACCTTACATAGTGGACCTAGGCTATATAAATCTGTTAACAATGAGACGATTTTATTTAAAGAAAGGTAAGAATGAATTATTTGAAGTATAAATAATGAGATCTAAATATGTTAATTAAAAACCCTTGAAATTTAAGGTATTAGATTTCTTTTTTTAATTGCATATTAATTTTTTTCAGAATTTTACAGAGGCACACATGTTTTGATTACATAATTTGTTTTTATACAGTTAGTGTGCACTGTGCCCATTAGGTGTGAATTTACCCATCCCCTCCTTCCCCTCCCAGCTACTTGATTTCCCTTGACTTTTACTTCCATATGTGCACATAAGTGTTGATCGATTAGTTCCAATTTAGTATTGAGTAAATGTGGTGTTTATTTTTCCATTCTTGCCATACTTCACAAGAACAATGGTCTCAGGTCCACCCAGGTTGTGACAAAAGATAGTAGATCACCATTTTTTTATGGTTGAGTAATGCTCCGTGGTATATGTATACCACATTTTATTAATTCCAAGGTGATTCTAATGTGCATCCAGGCTTTGTAGAAGTCATAGGATTGGTCAAGTGATTGTCTGAGGGCACAAAAGAAGAGGAAAGATGTAGAATAGTAAAGTTTCTGGTTTGAATGGTTGGGTGGTTGGAGCTTCAGTCTCAGGAATACGTTTAGAGGATAATTCATACTACTTCAAGCAACTTTTCATCCAAGTTCCTATGCATAGGAGGACAGAGTTGGGATGTCTAATTAAATTGATAATAAAGTATATTTCTAATTGTTACTCTGTCTCGCACCTGTTCCATCTTTAGGGAAAGCAAAATGTTGGAACACTATTTCTCCCTGGTGCATTCACAGCTATCAAGACAATGCAGCCAGAGCTTCAGGAGGGCCTCAGAGAGGCAGTCACTGCACCCACACCCACAGCCCACTGCGGGATGTGGGGGGACAGTAGGTTGCAGGTCAGATCACTGTCCTTGACAAGAGCCCTTAAACCAGGCTTGCAGTGGCTGCAGTAGTTTTATTTATTTAGGATTTACAACCTGCTTACTTTCAAAAGGATTTGAGGTAGCTTATCAGATTAAGCTAAAGCACACAATTAGGAAATCAAAACAGAGGCCACCAAAGGGCCTGGAAGAAATAGATGCTTCCAGGCATCTGAGAAGAGCTGTTCTCTGTAGCTGGGCCCTGATACAGCCTCTGAGTTCCCCAGAGGACACTGTGGGTTGTGTGGTTTTTAGGTTTGACTCTAAAAAAAGCACACCCTTTTTCAGGAGGGACCAGTTGTTTTCATGAAACAAAACTTGAAGAGGTTTTACTGCATGTACTTATCCTTCGTTGTATAACAAATTTCTGGAGGAGGAAAGGAAAGAGGGAGATAAGCAAATGGCCCAGACACCTAGAGACTCTGCAGCTATAAAACTCACAGCAGTGACTGGGAACCAGAGGCCTGGGCTCTGCACCAGCAGTCAGCTAGTCTGCTTCATCCAAAACACGCTGG
Source organism: Eulemur rufifrons (assembly GCF_041146395.1). Lineage (NCBI taxonomy): Eukaryota > Metazoa > Chordata > Mammalia > Primates > Lemuridae > Eulemur > Eulemur rufifrons. The sequence goes on along the minus strand of NC_090997.1, from coordinate 64,777,320 downwards.
GCCTGAACGAATACATCTTTATCTCTGACACTTGGACACATGCATTTCTGATTAAATTAGAAAGGAAGAACTATATACTTACTAGAATTTATAGTTAATACATCCTTTTGTTTTTTTTAGACAGAGTCTCACTCTGTTGCCCAGGCTAGAGTGAGTGCCGTGGCGTCAGCCTAGCTCACAGCAACCTCAAACTCCTGGGCTTTAGCAATCCTCCTGCCTCAGCCTCCCAAGTAGCTGGGACTACAGGCATGAGCCACCATGCCCGGCTAATTTTTTTTTCTATATATATTTTTAGTTGGCCAGATAATTTCTTTCTGTTTTTAGTAGAGATGGGGTCTTGCTCTTGCTCAGGCTGGTCTTGAACTCCTGACCTCAAGTGATCCACCCACCTCGGCCTCCCAGAGTGCTAGGATTACAGGTGTGAGCCACCGTGCCCAGCCTGTTAATACATCCTTAAAGTTCTCTCCTTCAAATATTTCCTTAATCACTTAAGCTCTTAGTACATGATAGAAGAGTGTATTCATCATTAAATTTCCAAAAAGAATTTGTAGTGCAAAATGTATATTGTTGGTAAAGTGAGACCTAAATAATTGAGATATCAGATATGGGTAGGACAGACTGCATTATATTCTCAGTCATACCCAAGGCTAGCCCACCTGAACAAGATAATGGACAATAAGAATTCCTGCAAGCAGAGCCAGTGAAAAGTGATCTATCTAGCTAGCTAGCTATTTATTGAAATGGGGTCTCACTCTGTCACCCAGGCTGGAGTGCAGTGGTGCAACCATAGCTCACTGCAGCCTCAAATCCTGGGCTTTAGCAATCCTCCTGCCTCAGCCTCCTAAATAGCTGGGATTATAGGCATGAGCCAACATGCCCAGCTGATTTAAAAGAGAAGATTGATTCTTCATAAGAATCTGTAAAGTGGGAAAGGAATGAACATTTACTGGGTTCTGAGTATAATATGCATATACATCTGTAAGATGACATGTCTATACATCTCCAGAGTCCAAGGGCACTGAGTAACTCCAGCTAACTTCACAGGTGCTATGTATACCTTATTTCATTTAACCCTCACAAGAGTGATTTTAAAGCAGGATAAATTTCTCCCTTTTACATCTGAGGAAACTGAAGTTAAGTCATCTGCTCAATGTGACACAGACTGGACTCAAACCCAGAACTGTTTTTCCAAAGTCCATGCCTTTCCCCTTCCCTCTTAATTGTCAATGTACTTGGTTGAGTCTCTGAAGTTCTACTTCATTCAGCAAGGAAATTTATTTTTGCAGATCTCTTTGTTAAAACTATAAGAGTATGGTCAAAAGGCTCTGACGGGACAACCAATAATGTCTGCTATATTTGTGTAATTCTTTTCAATGTTTTCAAAGGTCTTCAAGCCTATTAGTTTTTATAATTCTCCTAACAATTCTGAGTTGGTTCAGGGCTGGGAGAGTTAATCTCCCTTGGCCTTATGGAAAAACTGAGGCTCCAAACCCAGCGATCCCTCTATCACCAAACATTTCCTCAGACCTCATTTCAGCATGAAGGATGTTGTCCCTAATGAGGACCTATGTCATGTGTCAAAGGTCATTTCACCTAAATCTATTTCATCGGGTATCAGAACAATAAGGAGGGTTATTTAGCGTCGGGAAGCAATAGGACAAGAATTGACCCTGCACTGCTGAGAAAACTCACAGGAAAAGTGGTATGGGAGGTCAGATGCCGGCGTTTGAGGGGCCCAGTTTCTGAGACCAGAGAGCCAAGGATAAGCCCAGCTAATTTTATTGGTGAGGACCAAGTCCCTTTCCCTTGCTGGTGGGTGGGCCAGATTAGATGCCAAGGGTAGGGAATGGGGAGAGTCATGGTTCTCTACACCAGAAAAGACCTGGTAACCTCTGGTTTATAATTTACAGCACCACCATACTGGCAGGTTTCTGCAAACAAATGGTAGAAAGATCACTTTTCACATCTGATTCCCATTCCCAAAAAAGAAACTTCTATTTTAGGTAATCAGTTATGTTCAGCAAGTAGTATTTATAATTGAACACTGAGGTCAGCACCATCCTAATGTTAGGGAGAATTGCTATTATTATTATCCAAATGAAATATTATGAAAGTACAGTGTGCTACTATCAAATTAAATATTAGGGGACGTGCACTGGGCTAGCATTGCAGTGAAGAGAAAACAAACTAGGGGTTTATATTCTAATTCAGGAAAATAGGTCAAGAGGACAAATTTGGGGCCCAGGAAAGGACCCAGATGAATGGTTTGGAACCTTCATAACTTCTAGTGAAAATAAGGAAAATGACTCAATGAATGATTTGTAAAATTAACTAACTTGAAATTCTCCATATCTAGGAATATTAAAATTACATCTTAAATGGCAAAGGAGATTAAGATAAATCTTTCTGAGAGACAAACGGGATTCCTAAATTTACATTTAATTTCTAACGTGACAGCATCTTCTTATAAAAATTTGAAACTAAGTAACATTTTAGAGTAGTCTTATGAATATCGGTAAATAATTTAAGAGATGTTTTACTCGTTGGGAGTGCCTAATTTGTTTTAAATATAGGTTTCCATAATACATAAATGATATTTTTCTCCACTGCTGCACACTAGATTCATGTACTGTAGTGAAGGTTGAGTGACCCAGTAAAATCACAAAGGAAAAACAAGCTGCTCATCTTTTCAAGGCTTTTTAGCATATGCTGTATTTAGATATATATTTTTTTTACTATAGTTTTCACTACTCCAAAAACGGGGTGTGTAAATGAATAGTGCCGAAAATGCATGGCAGCACAACACAACTCCACGTGATGTTTGCAGTTTAGCTCTCATCACTTAGTCTTAGTTTTTCTCTTAACTCTTCACTGCTTATGCCTTGGTAGTTTCAGACTCCAACTGGGACTAGCGCTTACTTTCTTTCCCAGATTCTACCATTCCAGGGAAAGGAAATCTCAGACCTTGATTTCTTGGCACAATTCCCTTTAGCACAGTTCAAGCCCAGTTCACTTTAAAAAAAAAAAAAAAAAAAAGTGTAGAATTTTTTGTTTGCTTGTTTCACTTGAAATTTAGATTAAAAAAATAAGTTTCTGGCTGGGCACAGTGGGTCATGCCTGCAATCCTAGCACTTTGGGAGGCCGAGGCAGGAGGATGGCTTGAGGCCAGGAGTTCATGATCAGCCTGAGAAACACAGCAATATCCTGCCACTAAAAAAAAAAAAATAGAAAAATTAGCCACGCATGGTGGCACACATCTGTAGTCCCAGCTACTCAGGAGGCTGAGGCAGGAGGATCCCTTGAGCCCAGGAGTTTGAGGTTGCAGTGAGCTCTGATGTTACCACTGTACTCTAGTCCTGGCAATAGAAAAAGTTTCTAATCCTAAATTGTACACGTCAGCAAGAACACAGAATTGTAAGTCAGAGGACCTGAGTCTTCAATGTTCATGTTTTTATCTGTAAAATGATGGTTCCCAGTGCATTCTATAATCGACACCCAACTATTATTTATCAATAGTTTGAGTGGCTACTGTGTGCCAAATCCTCTGCTGGGTGCTAGGGAAATCACAGAGGTGGTGGAGGCATGAACCACACCATCAAGGACTCTTCATTCCTAGCATCATTAGTTGCTGATTGACATTGATCTCTGCTGACACAGGTGACAATGCTGCCAGATCACCTTGATGACTGTTTTTGCCCAAAAAGCCATATTTAAGGGAAAATTTTAACCTATTTTTTCCCAACCCAAAACAGAAATGGGCCATAATATTAGGTTTATCATTATAATGTGCATATCATATGCAAAGATGCTGCATCAGATTAAAGGAAGGGAGCATCTCAGAATGAACTCCATGCACCTGCTTCACTCCCTCAAAGGTTCTCTTTGCTAAATATTTAGAGCAAAATTTCCCAGAATGTGTTTCATAGTGAACTAATTCCTCAGAATGTTAAATAATGTTCTGTGAAAGAAGGTTCTAGCATTATAGAAGTTGGAGGAAGACCGGATAGGAAAGTTAAACAGGTTTCCTTAGAGCAGGTGTTCTCAGTGCCTCCGTTGTGTAATGTGACTCTAACAGAGCAGGGAACTATGTTTGCAAGCACTACCCAAACTCATTTGACCATAGAACTTGCTTGCCTGTTTGTTTTACAGAGCCTTGTTGTTTATGGGACCAGTCCTCTATGAGTCATTAGGCTACTTCTGAAATGATTATTTATTTTAAAATGCATGTCTTTCTCACACACACACACACACACACACACACCTTGCACATGAATATTCATAACACCTTGTGCATAAAAGTCCAAAAATGGAAACAGTCCAACTGTCCATCAACTGATGAATGAATAAAAAAAATGTGGTATAACCATACAGTGGACATTATATAGTCAGAAAAAGGAACGAAGTACTGATATCACATGAATGAACCATAAAAACACATTAAGTGGAAAGAAGCCAGGCACAAAAGGCCACATATTGTATTTGCACGCATTCCATTTACATGAAATGTGCAGGTAGGCAAATCCAGAGAGAAAGAAAGTAGTTTAGTGCTTGCTAGGGACTGAGGGTAGGGAAGAATCTGAAATGACAGCTAATGGGTATGGGTTTTCTTTGGGTGAGAGGTGGAGAAAATGTTCCAAAATTATATTGTGGTGATGGCTATACCATTCTGAATATACCAAACTCACTGAAGTGTACATTTTAAGTGGAAAAATGCTGTGGTATGTGAGTTTATATCACAATAAAGCTATGAACAAATACATGTCTGTGGAAAAAAGGGCTGATCGAAAAGGGCTCAGGCCTGCTTTTTGAGTGTTATTCATTTATAGTTATGATTGGTTTTCTTAGAGGTTTGCATGCTGTAGTAGTGGAAGGAGCCAACCTAGTTTAAAACCCAGGTTGTACCATTTACTGATTAAGTGACTATGGAAAAGTCCTAAACCTCATCTAAAAATAAGAATAACAACAGGACTGTTGTGAGGATTAATAAACTCATGCATGCAAATTCTTTTGAAAAGTGTAAACACTTCTTGATAAATGCTCTTTATTATGTTACTGTAAATAGTTAATGGATTGCCTTGGATCAAAGCCCGTGAGATCTTCAACAAGTTACTTAACCTTTGTAGGGTTCAGTTCTCTCCTCTGAGGTAATAAAATACCTTCCCCACTGGGCTTTTATGAGAATTAAATGGGTTAATAATACATGTCACAAACTTAAAATAGCACCTGACACTTAGCATTCAATATTTATAACTTAATTTCTTGTTTTTCTTGCCAACCTTGCTTACAAACATAGTTTTTACACTTTGTATGTTTTTACTTCATTCTTCTCATGCCTTGGTCTCTTTGACTATATCCAATACAATTCCTCCCTTTGTTTTTAGTAGCTCTTGGTTATTTATAATCACCATATCCTTGTTTTCCTGCCATTCTTCTAGGCTGTGCATGCCAAATATTTGTGTTACTTCTTAAACACATGCCCTCTAACCCACATTGTAGTCTTTGGGCTGGGCTCCAACATGTCAGTGATTTCTTTGCTCATTGGTTCTGTCTTCTGGATGATGACGGTGATGATTAGAAGAAAAAAAATACAAGGAGAAAGGAAAGAACCAAAATTTTGCCTGGGAAATATTAATACTTACTATCTCCTCCCTTTTAAGGATGAAGTTTTAAAATGGCAATGTCACCCAATTTTAAAGGTGGCATGCTAAATACTGGCATAGCACGTTATGCATTTACAGATAAGTCCTACTGAGCAGAGCCTAGAAGAGCAGAAAGGACACTACGCATCTTCTCTAAAGGCCACTATATTAATACCTTTGGGTAACTTTTTTTTTCCTTGTGACAACTTCTTCCAGATGAGCTTTGGATAACTTTTGACACTTCCTAGTTAAAACTTGATAACAAAGATACCTCACTTGAATCAAATGAGAAATGTGAAAATATAGATTTTAGAAAGCATGAAAAGGAAAAGAGAAATAGGACTCATGAGATCTACTTACTAGTGTTAGTTTCTCCCTCTGTAGACTAGACATTCGATAAAATCCCTTTTAACATTACCAATCTATGCTTCTAAAATAAATCAGGAGATTACATTCACCATTCATTACTTAATTCATTCAATAAACACTTATTGAGTGCCTGCGGTATACAGGAACATGCCGTACGTGGGGAGTGCTATGTGAGAGGACAGCTCACAGGAGAGAACCTCATTCACGTGGGCGGTTCAGCACAGGCTTCCTGGCCAACATGACATTGAGCTAGGTCTTAAAGAAAAAGTGGGAATTAGACAGTTGAAGGAAAAACATTGCAGGAAGAGGGAAGAGCTTACACAAAGGTACAAAGGCCTGAGAACAGCCAACTTGTTCAGGGAACTCATTAGTACTTACTTATACACTCACAATACAGACTATATGGCTGGTGTGGGAGTTCATGGAGGGCAGACCACAATCTGCTCTGAGTGCCGAGTATGCTGCTCAGGATGTCATGTTAAGGAGTTTGGATATTGTCCAGCAAGCAACAGGGAACAGAGTTTTTTAAATGGACAAGTGACATGATCACACTTACATTTTAGAAATGTTTGGGAATATGAAAAATTATACGAGGGCAAGGGTGGAGGCAGGAAGATCATTTAGGCAAAAAAAATGATAAGGGTCTGAATTAAGGTAGACACATTGGGAATGGGGAGCATTGAGGGCAGATTCAAATCATGTCCAAAACGATAAAACTAACTTGGGTGACCAGTTGGATGCACAGGCTGAAGGAGAAGAAGGAACCAAGAAATTCTCCCAAGTTGCTGACTTGGGTGACTGAGTAGATGGAGCAACCAACCTCCAAGGAGGACAGTGCTTGGGGTAGAAATGGAAAGAGGAACAATTGTGTTTTTAACGTGTTTAGTGTGAGCTGACTAGGAGACGGGTAGGTAGAAAAGTCCAGCAGGTGTTTGTTCTAGGAGTCTGGAACTCAGAAGAAATGTCTGGGAGGGACTTGCAGCCTCAGTGGTCATTAGCACATCATGCAGCACTCACTACCGTGAGACCATGAGCTCAGAGAGCAGGGACTCTGCCTTGTCTACAGTAGACACCCAAGAAATATCTGAATGCATGAATGCCACACCACAGGGAGCAAGAAGACTGAAGTCCCAACCTGGGGCATGCTACCATTTGAAACTGAGTATCGACAGAAGAGCACACCAAGGAGGATGAGCAGAAGGAGGAAGCCTGGGAGAGAATGGAGTCATGGAAGTGCAGCCAGGAAAACATTTCAAGGAGGGCATTCCAGCAAGGTCAAAGAACACGGGAGGGTCAGATAAAATGAAGTTGAAGGCGTGTTTATTGGATTTCACATCAAGGAGGTTGGTCTCCTAGGGGAGACTGTCCTTTTGAAGGAGCTTAGCTGTGAAGGGAAGGAGAGAGAGCAGTAACTAGAGGAGACATAGGAGGGTTTTCTTTCTTTCTTTATTTTAAGATGGAAATGTCATAAATACATCCATTTGATGAGAAGGAAGAACTAATAGAATGAAAAAGACTGAAGGGATATAAAAGAAAGGAGACAATTAATGAAATGAGTTTTACAAAAATATTTCTAATTAGAGTTCTTTAAATGGGATACTCCTCATGGGCCCATAAATTATTATATGATTTTGCAAAAGAAATAGATTTACATTCTTCTAAGAAGTACTTCAGTTATAGAAATCAAGGAATACTTACAGTGTTGCTCATTATCTGTGAGAAATATGCATATATCCATGAAAGTTTCCTATATTTAATTATAAAATGAGACTATGCCCATTAATTCCATGTATCCTCTCCTTATCCTCTCTCCTCCCTCCTCCCTCTCTCCTTCCTTCTAAGCCATGATTGGTATTCAGGGCTCTGAATGGAAGGGGATGCAGCTATTCCATGCCTTTGTTCCTTCCAACTCACATGCTTTTTAGTTTTCAATTTACATGCAGAAATTGAACCAGAAAAAGAAAGCCCACTGAAACCAGGCGTGCACTACTATGGGAGGATGCCTCAGGAACTGGCTGGAACAATGGGATTCCAGAAAGCAAGGCCTGAGGCTCCCCTAGGTTCTAGAAAGCTATTCTGTCAATCAAAACCAAATCAGGAAACAGGAAGAAATAAAAAGAAGAGGAAGAAATCTAATAAAATTCAAATTCAAATTCTCCTGCCTAAGTGGCCACCATCCCACGGCCCATTTTTCTATCTGAATGGACAGATCTGGCATTTTAGTCCTGAGATGGGGGAGAGGAACTCTCGAAAAAGGAATTTCCTTTACTCTCTCTTTACTTCTCTCTATGTTAAGTAGCAAAGTAGTTTATTTAAAAAATTGGAACTACTCAATAGCTTAAAAGCTGAATCACTAGTTTTTTAGAGTAAAAATTATATATGTATTTTATAGAAAGCTGTAACAGAACAGAGAGTATTAAACAAAAGATAAAATTCCCTTCAGCCTGTCATTGCCCCAGGACCCTGCCCAGAGGTGATCATTGACAGTAGTTAATTGGGCATCTTGCCAGAAATTCCCTAAGCGTGTGTGAGCAAAAATATGATTACATTTCATTTGAAAGGAAGATGGAGGCAGTTATGATCACCTGGCCCCCAGGCTGCCACAGTCCTGGGCTTTTGTTTCTAAATCTTCAAGTGGGTAACTAGGCCTTTTTTTTTTTTTTTTCCTTTTCCAATTGAATTAACTAAAATGGGCATAGCAACTGTACATTGTAGTCTTGGTTCTGTAGTGACAAAGTCCTAAGAAGGTTTTAGCAGTGCTGTGAGGGCACTTCAACGCTCTGATCCTCCTCTTTCCCCTCCAAAAGGGAAGAGCAGCTTTGAAAAGTGAAGCCCCTGCTGAGGTCCTTCTCCGACTCCCCTATCCCTCTCCCAGCGGGAGACCCTCCGTGCATGGGGAAAGCTTCCTGCCCTGGCCGTGCTTTAATGAGTATCCAGTTAAACAGAAAAGCAAAAGCCTCTTTTCTGAAGACAAGAGAGGATAGACCTGATGTAGAAAATACCATGAACTAGGAAATAAATGAGGAAGAATCAGACTGTCGGTTAAAATAAGAAAAAGAAGAATCTTTTAAAAACTTCTCAGAATGATTTGCCGTTTCCACACATCCATGGATCTCGCTGCGAGAGCTCCTTTCATCATGCTGCATAGTTACAGTGCTGCTTAAAAACGTGCAAACCTCTGCACTTGCCTGCTTCTGTTGACAAAAGATAGCCCTCCTATCTTTTTCAGTCGCAGCCCTTCCAGGACTCTGGCAACCTGAGCAAGAAAATGAGCAAAAGGGGAAAACAGGCTCCTACTTTTTGGCATCGACCCAATTTTCCAATCTTCAAAATTCTCAGCCAGTTTCCCTCTCCTCATCACTGCATTGTGCTACTTGAAAGACCCAGTGGAAATAGCTATGGGAACACAAAGAAAGAAAGAACACACACCATGGGGTTAGTGAAGAGGAAACCCTCTTAATAGATTTCAAAAAGAATAAATCCTGGAGCAATCCTGAGACTTAAAAGATTTACCAGAAATGTAGGCAGAACTCCAAGACCATGATGCTGGAAAAAATTAAGATATTGGACACTGTAAGATAGAAGACAAGGGAGGAGAAATTCCAAATGAATTAATCATTAAATTCATGTATGGCTTCTTGTTAACAAGAATCCTACCAAGAATCATAAGATTCAATCTCATTACTCTGCTAGTTGGAGTAAATATGATGTAGTACTTGCTAAAGTAATTTGTGTCATCTTATTTCTAAAGTAATTTCATGTACTCTGGGCCTTTCAGGTAGCCAAAACTTGCACAAGTAAGAGCTTTCTAGTAATTAAAAACAACAACAAAAAACCCCACAAACACTTCCTATAGCAGTATTGCCTGACCTGCCTTAAGTCCTGCTAAGGAATATTGAAATCTATAGCTTGGCTGGACCACAGCTTTGTCCTCAGAAATTATTCTCTGTCTACAAACTCACAAGGAATCAACTCGATGCAAAGAAAGCACTAGAAATTGAACTATAAGAAGAATCAGCCTAAAGATGTCTCAAGAAAAAATCGGTGGTATATTTTTTCTTTTTTCTTTATTTCAGTATGGGCCTGGTAACCTGTGAGGGCTTTTAATATATAATCTGGCTTTATTGGCTTTTCCTTTAAAGGTTTGCAAAGATAGATTTATTTTATGGATGTGTATGACAAATACATAAGTTTCCATAAACTTCAAGTTGTATTGAAATTTTAATAGGTTGGCTGCAAATCAAGAACACTTATCAAACATTCAGGGTTTACTGGCTTTTTTGGTGTTTGGAACTATGAGGGGCAATACAGAAGATATAACGGAGTTTTTTTTTTTCTTTAAACTAATTGGTGAATAGATTTGTCTAGAACAGAGACTCAGTGGTCCTGTCAGAAATGTTGTGGGAAATAGGCAGACTAGCAGAGCATAGACAGAGGCGTTGGGGACAGGCATCAGAGCAGAGAGGCGTTGTGGGAGAGGGAAGGTAAGCTGGCTCAGGTGTCCCGAGGTGCAGACTGGCAAACCCTACAGTGGCTTATCCGACAGATCCCCCATTTGGTTCAGATGTTTGGTAGAGAGCTTTGATATCAAGAAAGATAGTTCTGGCCTCTGGTCCTGTGAGAGGCAAGCAGCTGATCCCATTCTTTCTGACGAGATGTGAGAGGAAGTCTGTTGGGGGCTTCTGCTCCTCGTAAAAAGCTAGTGACGTGTAAAGGTCCCTTTTTGCCTGGTTTTCCCCCGGCCGGCCCTCCCCCACCAGCTCACTGTGCCCTTTCTGACTTTTGCATGTTGGGAAGCTACGGCTGTGGCAGCCATCTTGCAGCCATGAGGAGATGAGTGCTTGGAACAGCTGACATGCTTTGGATGATAAAGCAGGAGGATAAAAAGATGCTGGGTCTTTGAGGACCCCACTGAGAGGATGAACCAAAGCCAGCAACTGCCTATCTCTAGACTTATTATATGAGAAGAATAAACCCCATTTGTTCTAAAACTTAACCAGTCTCTTATTGTTGGACATTTCAGTTGGTTCAACATTTCCCTCTTATACATGACATTGTGACAAAAATACAGCCACATTTTTGCACACATCCATGATTATTTTCTCAGATGTGTTCTTAGGAATGAAATCGCTGAGTCCAAATGGTTAATACCAAGCTAAGTTTCCAGAAATGTGATATGAATTTACAATCCCTTTATAGTAGTGTGTAGGAGAGCCCATCCCCCCTTCTTTAAAAATGTCCAGTATGTTGCCAATTTGATAGTCTAAAAAAGATTTGCCTTTCCTGTTTTAATTTGCTTTTCATGAGTTACTACTAAGGTGAAATGCTTTTTCATTTGTTTATGGACTTTTTAGTTTTGGTCTATTCCAGCACTCCTTCAGGACCAAACTTCTTAAAGAGGTGCAAATTTTCTCTGTCTCCACCTCCTCACTGTTCATGGACCTCTCAGCCACTCCCCACTGGTCACCAATGACCTCAGTTTCACCAAATCCTGGGGTCATTTTTCTGGTCTCATTTCTCTAGACCTTTTGGTAGTATTTGACACCATCTACCTCTTCCTCCTTAGAACACTCTCCTCACCTTTTCAGATACAACATTTAACTAGGTTTCTTTTCACCTCTCTGCTGTTCCTTCCGTCTTCTCCTCAACCTGGCCAAGTCCTAGGCCCCCTGTCCAGGTGCACTCATCCACTTCCCATGGCTTTAATTAGCACATTGACATCTCCAACACAAACTTTCCCCAGGCTCCAGACTCATGCATCCAACTGATAGTAACATCTCCACTGGGATGTGTCTCAATGATCTCAAATTTAACACATTCTGAAACAAACATTGACTCTCCTGCTCCTCCCCCAGAACTTCCCTGTTTTAGAAAATGTCACCACTATTTTCAGAGCTACTTAGGTCAGAAACCTGAGGGTCATTTTTGGTGGTTCCCTCAAGTTCCCTTCTCACGCATAAGCAAGTCCTGCTGTTTCTCTTTCCACGGGGAATCTTGACCCTTCTGCCCCTCTCCATCTGCTCCAGAAACCTCATCCATGCCAGCATGCCTTAGGCCAGCCTGGACTACCGCCATGACTTCCCACCCCACCACCCTGTCACACTCCTGCACCCCTCCAATCTGCTTTCTGAACAGCAGCCACAGGACATTTTTTTTTTAGTGTAAAATTTCATCAGGTTATTGTCCTGCTTAATTCCCTTCATTGAATTCCCACAATTATAAGATGAATTCCAACCTAGTTATCATGATCTAGAAGGCTCTTCATAAACTGACCATTGTCCACGGTTTCAGCCTCATTCCTTACCAGTCTATCTGCCCTCTCCCTTATCATATGGGCTTCCTTTCTGTTCCTGGAATCACTAAGTGTCTCGCCACTCCAGGGCCTTTGCACATGCTATTCTCTCTTACTGGAATGTTCTTCCCACTTCTTCCTACCTGTCTTCACTTAGCAAGCTCCTTCTCATCCTAAAGGGATAAGCCTTTCCTGACCACTCTGTCAAAGTACTTTCCCTCTGTATTCTCTGTTACTCTGCCCTGTTTGATCTCCTCACAGCATTTATGACAGTTTATAATTATCTTGCATATACATTTGTTTCTTATCAACTATGTCTCACTTATACTCTAAGACTCAGGAGAGTGGAGCCTATGTCATTTTATTCCAGCATATACTTAGTGCCCAGCACAATGCTTCCCAAATAACAGGCTCTCAAGAAATATTTGTTGAATAATGGATGAATGGGTACTTTACCCAGTTTAATTTGTATTGGTGTTTCAATATTTTCTTGTTGATTTTCAAGAACTTCAAGTATTCTTTATATATTAAGTATACTAATGCTTTCTAATTTACTCTGTTTTGTTTTTGTTTTGTTTGGGTCTATAGATGTGTTCACTTTTATGTACTCAATTCTATCATTTCTTTCCTCTCAGCTTCTATCTCCAGTGTCAAGATTAGGTTGACTTTCCCTTCGAGAAGTCCATAAATATTCACCCTCATTTTATTCTATCTGGTACTTAATATTTTTGCTTATTTACATTTCAACCTTAAATTCATATAGAATATGTTCTGCTATATGACACAACGTAAGATTGAACTTGTCCCAATAATGTTTATTCAATATTCCTTTCATTTATGGCCTGTGGGAAATGCCATATGTAATATGTATTATAGATATACTTATAAATATGTAGGTATGTTCATGCAATCATAAGAATGTTCCTTTACTTGTATGTCTATTCCTGCATCAGTATCACTCTATTTTATTATCTGGGAAGGTCAGTCAGTACCTTTTCATTATTTAAAGGATTTTCAAGGGTAATATTGACTACATCCAAGTTTTCAAAAATTTTTTATCTATTCTTACTAATTTTTTTCCTTCCAGATAAACTTAAAAGAAAAAAAAAATGCCCCAGTAGAATTCTAATTGGAATTGCATTTGATTTATAGTTTAACTTGGGAAAATTAAAATCTTAACATTATTAAGTCTTCCCTCCCAGGAACATGGTCCTTCTCTCTATTTAAATCTTTTAAATTCATGATTCTCAGTGAAAAGGTGTGATTTTTACATATAGTTCCCACTCCTGGTAGACACTGCCAGTGCCTGACTTACCAAATATTCTTGGCATTTCCATCTACTTGCCAGGGCTGTTTACTGTGCATCCCTGCACTTCTGTGAGGGATCTTTTCTGGCCATAGGAGCACACTTAGCCTGTTGGCAGGGTAAGCTGGAAAATTGGAGTTTATGTCCCTAGAAATAGCCTTTAACCAATGCCAATGGGGAGTTCAGTGAGTGTGATTGTTAATTTTATGTATCAACTTGACTGGGACATGGGGTGTCCAGATTCAATATTATCTCTAGGTGCGTCTGTGGGTGTTTCCAGATGTTAGCGTTTGAATTGGTGGATTCAGTAAAGCACATTGCCCTCCCTGATGGAGACAGGCTTTATCCAATCTGTGGAGAGCCTCAGTAGAACAAAAAGGTAGAGAGGAAGGGGGAATTGGCTCTCTCCCTGACTGCTGAGCTGGAACATCAGTCTTCTCTTGCCCTTGACTGGGACTTACACCATCGGTCCTTTCATTCTCAGAACTAAACCACCAGCTTTCCTTGGTCTCCAGTTTGCAGACAGTAGATCGTGGGATTTCTCAGCCTCCATAATCTCATGAGCCAATTTCTTATAGTAAATTATGTATGTTTCTGCGGATAACCCTGACTAATACAGTGAGTAAACACCAGCTTCCTCTGCCTTCTGCTGGAATGACTCTGACGTTTGCTCACAGTGTCTCCCAGAGAGTACCTGGTAGGGTGGCACTCTGTTTGCCTTCAGGAGTACAGGTTTGATGATCTACCCTCTGTTAACTTCCTTCTTTTCCCATCCTCAATTCCAGACTGGTTCAAAAAACAACTCTAACACTTACCCTTGTCTCAGGGTCTGCTTCTAGGGGAACACAAACCAAGATGTGACCCCTGTTTATTTTTGGTTTCAATTGTAAATGAGACTTTTAAAAATTATAATTTCTAACTAGATATATAAGAGAGTCATTGTGTTTTTGTCTAGGGCAAGGATAAATCATATATGCATACAATACCATATTTAAACACAAGTTTTTGGCATGCAAAAATTAGTACTATTAAATTGTTTTATATATATATACTCATATATTACAAATTACTGTATATTTTATACATCTATACAATTACAGCATGTAGAGTTGTATCCAAACCTCTCTATATATACAGTACTTCAGGGGCAGCTTGGAGAATTTTCAAGGGTAACTTTGACTATGCATAACTTTCACCTCACTCACTGTTTTTAGAACCTAACCTCAAGATTTTTGGCAACTGGCTCCCATACCGAACTCATTTATTAGTTTTAATAATGTTTCAATTGATTCTTTTGGTCTTTCCAGGTAGATAATTACATTTACGGAAAATAATAAGAATTGTGCCTCCTTTTCATCATTTATACATATGCTTTCTTCTTTTTGTTTTATTGCATTTATTAGAATTTTCAGAACAATGTTAAGTGTTAGTGGTGAAAGAAATATCCTTGTCTAATTTCAACTTTGAATAAAAGTAGTATGTTTCTCTTTACTGAGAGAGAGAAAAAGAAGGAAATAAAAAGAGTTTGGAGGCCAGGCATGGTGGTGCATGCCTGTGGTCCCAACTACTTGGGAGGCTGAGGCAGAATCGCTTGGGCCCAGGAGTTTGAGGTTGCTGTGAGCTGGTCTGATATCATGGCACCCTAGTCCAGGTGACAGTGCAAGATTCTGTCTCCAAAAAATAAAATAAAGAGTTTGGGGAACACATATAGCTTATCCAAAGGCAATTCATTAAAATAAATGATAAATTGAATGCAGGATGGAATAAATTTCAGCTGTAACTGCATATGAAATATTTTCTTATTTTTCAATAAACTATTCTTAGTAAACTTGACTCTCTTGATTTAAAATGAGTTTTATATCCATAAGACCATCAATAATTTAAGTCTATTTGAGATCTTCTCTGGCTACTTTCTTTTCATTGCACTTTTGATTCCATGGATCATATGAAGAAGCATTGATTCCTCAGACTGGTCTGGTACTTTCCAAGCGTAGGGCAGTTGACCCTGATTTGTAAGCTCAAAAAAGTAAACCTCTAAGGTGTAACAGGGATTTGAGTTTCCATACCTGTACTTGCCAAATTCACATATCCCAGGTAACTGTTTCTCTCTTATTATTGGTTCTGACAGCCAGTCCCAGGTATTTTTACATACATACAAAATATATCTAAGTGAAAATATATACATATTTATAGATAGGAGTAAATATATGTACATATATATTTTCACAATTATATTTACAATATAAATATTTTGGAAAATATATCTGAATTCATCTTGAACTCACTACAATATCCCAGTATCTATTCAATACATGTCTTCTTATATTCAAGGTAAGTCATATATGTTTATACATGTACAAAATATGTATGCATAAGGACAAGAATTTCAGCACTTTTTGTAATCACAAAAGATTGGAAACATCTTACATGTCCATCACTAAGTGACTAGTTAAATAAATTGAGATGCTTGCAAGGAAAGTACCTTAAAAGAGACTCAATTTTTTTGGACCTGGGGGGGGGAAAGTGTATTTCCCCCTCATCTTCCACGTTAGTATAGCTGACCCAGAATCTGACTTCACAAATGTAGGGACAATAGGGAGTGGGTGAAGAATAAGGTGGATTGGGGATTTTCAAAGTATATCCATGAGGATAAAACTGTAATATTTATGAGGGATAAAAATTGGAAAAACGTTTTGCCCTCCACATACTATCAAAAGATGGACAGTAACTTAAAATCAGTGCTACCTGACAGGTACTCTGGCAAAAGCATCTCTTGCCCTCCTAGTGTCTGTCTGGCTTGATGAGGACTGCTAGGTTATAAAGCCAACAAGAACAACAAAAATTCTGGCCAAATTAGTAAAGCAATAGCCGAAATGAAATTTAGAGGATGATAGCTGATATTACTCCCAAATTTTAAAATCATCTTAAATTTTTGTATTGTATATCTATGTGAAATATAAAATGTATTTTGTATCTGTGCGAAATGTATATCTATTATCTCCCCAGAGCACTGCTCAATTTTATCATCTTCCCATGTGGCACACTGGCTACATATTCAGCAAAGCCATTTCCTCTTCTTCCTGGGAACACCACTAGACTACACTTCCCAGCTCCCATGCCTATAGGTGTGGCCATGTGATTAGCTCTGGCCAACAGAATATGAGCAGAAATGATGGAAGTCCCTTTTAGACCTGACCCCTAAAATCTGCTGTGTAATTCTTTCTCTTCTCTTGTTTCCCGGTTGTATGAATAGAATCCAGCAAAATCCTGGCTGAAGGGAGCTTAGGTCCCTGAATCACTTTATGAATAACTGCCCTTTAAAACCCAATTGGACTGTGACTTAAGAGAGAAGTAAATCTTTGTTACGTAAAGGCACTGAGATTTGGGGATTGTTATAGCAGTTGGTTTTAGTTTACTAATTGGTTTTGTTGGCTAATAGACACAGCTCTGTATATCTCTGATCTCATTTTCAAATTCTTAGTAAATAATAGTTGGCTTATTCTGGGATAAGTGCCTACCCCTGATCGTTTGGCTATACCGAGGCAGGGGTGTTACAGAGTCACTTCATATAGACATGGCTTTCAGAAGCCCACTCCTGAGTGTTGGGAACTATTCCCAGAAAAGGGTAGTCACTGTGAGCTGAGCAGCCACTACAAGAGTGTCTCACACATGAAGAATGATGGTAAACAGGAAGAAGCTAGGACTGACAGAACCTCTTATGCAGACTCTCAGAGTAGGAGAAAGGGCAAAAAACCCAACCGCCTTCCCATTCCTCAGAAGCTTCACATCCCTATAAGACCTGTTGTAAATCCTGGCATTCATTCTCAGAGACAATTAACTCTCCCCTGGGAAATGTAGAATAAATGAAAGTTAAAAGATCATTCACGTTAGACATTATGATCAAACAGATATCACGTACCTTGCTGAGGGAATGTACGTGTGGGCCTAACCTGTCATCCTCTTGCCCAGGAACAGATTGGAAAGGAAGAAATTCCTCTCAAATGAGTAGTGACAATCAGTCATGGAACACTGAAGTTCATAGGGATTTGGGTGAATAATTGCAGTGGGCGTTTGTCATTTTAAAATTCTGGCCCAGCCTCTCATCTCCCTTCCGTATTGGGAGAGTCCTATTATCTGAGTTGGATGGGGGCAGGCCCTCATCATTTCCCACAAAAGCTGAAAAAATACAAATACCCCTCCTCCTCCTCCTCTGCCTCCTGTCCTCCAACTCTCTCCCACCCTGGCTGACAGCTAGGGTACGGTCAGCCTATTGGATGCTGGCACCTAGAAATTGGAATTTTCAGCAAGTAAGACAAGAAAGAAGAGACAGTTTGGAGTCTACATCCAGTGGCATTGCCCCTGGGCAGTGGCAGAAGTCTCTGGCAGTGTGAGGTCCCAGTTCTCAAATGTGCCCCTGGGTGGTGATTCCTGGTTCCTGCTTATTTTCTGAGCCTTGTTTTTAGGTCTTCCCATTGATTCCATGAGCCACCCAATATCTTCCTAATAAATTCCTACTGGGCTTAAATTAAACATAGTAAGTTTTTGATGCCTGTAACTGAGAACCTTGACTTGTATAATAATTTTCTCTTCCTTCAGTTCATTTTTTTCCTTGACAACGTAACAGAATATTTGAATTCTTGAAAGTGGCAAGATAAATGTTACAAAATCCACATCTCATATGAACGTAGATCACTGAACTAATTAGAAAGCTGAGACATTATCTTTTTTCCTTTAGAACTACAAGATGCTATGATCAGAAAAATATCTGAATCATTGAAGGCATACCCTAGGAGCGCTACCAAATCAAATTGAAAAAACACAAAGCACCTGCTGGCCTCGCTGTGGGGCTCGTGAGTGTCTCCCAAGGGTGCCAAGTCAGGCTTAGCTCACCCAAAGAAGGTCAGGCCAAACCAACCTGTCCCTGCAAACAGGGGAGTTCAAAAGCTTCTGATCCAGTTATCTATGCCAGGGTGTGGTGTTCTATTGGCTCAGCCACACAGGAGGAATCTCAAACATCATTCCTGCACTGAATGGAACCTGAAAATAGAGAACAGTGAGGAGTCAGAAAGGGCCAGAGTGGGCAGTACATCTAGTTAGGATGTAAAACAACAACAACAACACAACAACAACAACAAAAAAACAAAAAAACAAGCCATCTTATGACAGAAGAGCCTCCCTTGTGAGGCCCTATAGGAAGTCTGTTGGAAGGAAGATAAAATTAGGAAATTAGAAGGCCTCCCATCTAGACCCTCAAGGTTGACTAAGTCCTGTTTCCTGACACTTGAACCTTACCAGCTAATAATCCAGGCCTCCCTTGGGGAGCTGGGCAAAGAATCTAAGAAGACCATCTTCAGTCAGCACCACCCTATCCACCTTCCCTGAGGTCTGGTTGGGACACAGGCCTTTCTTCCTCCCCAGTGGGTCCGGCTTGCCCAGTACGGACCCTGACACGTTGAGAGCATCAGCAGAGGTCCAGTGCACATGGGCTCTAAAACCGTGTTCATAATAACTAATGTCTGGTCAACCCACTCTCCACCTTCATAAGAGGAGAGGGAGCTGGAGAGCCACACACACTAGGAGGCTCTGCTGTGGTCTGCCCTGAGGAACACCTGTCCAGTGTGGACAAGAATTAATAAGAGATGCATGGTAGAAAAGTAATGCCAGAATTCCCGCTTCAAAAGCGCAGCAGGGCTTCTTTCTCCCAAAGGCAGGTTTAACACCACCGGCCCTCCTTCCTGAGCTCAGGCTAGGGTGTTATATGGAGTGTCCTGCCCACATGAGGTTTTTTTTAGGACTGTTTCCTGCTGGCTCAAGGCAAGCTATAGACCCAGTATGCCCTGAATCTATTGGCTACATTCTGAAGATCGTGGATTTAAAAATATGTAGTTAGACAGCAAATGCAATTGTAGGAAAAATTTTTAAAAAGATAAAAATAAATAAATAAATAAAATAAAAATATGTAGCACTTTGTATAAGGACTTAATAGGTGCTGTCAGAAACAAGAGGTAAACAGTGAACCAGGTATGCTAAGTACAGAAAGGTTAGCTTTGGGGCCAGCTTCCCAGTGGTCTCTCACTCTCAGAGTGAGAGAATCATTTTTCTAAGAATCACTTTTCTAAGAATCATTCTTGCAAGTCCCAGAAAACCCACCAGAAACGAGAAGGGTGGTGTGGGCAGATGGAAGAGAAGGCCTCCTTCTGGCTCCAGTCCTGGTCTTGGTTCCTGAACACCACCACAGGGCAATGCTCTCACAAAAGGGAGAAAATACAGCAGAGAAGAGGAGGAGGAAAAGAAAAGGGAATTAAAGTAGCAAAGAGAGGAATAAGTTTAAAATCAGTTTTTATTGTTTCTTCTAATAACATAATAAATGCCCAATATAAAAAGTTGAGAAAATTAAGAAAAAGATTAAAAAATAAGGATGACCCAAAATCTCATAACTTGGAGAAAATCATTGTTAAAATTTTTGTGTATGTACTTGCATATTTTTCTTTGTATGGAAATTTACATATATAAGTTAAATAATGGAAATATAGATGTATTAACATATACATAAACATACATATATCCACACGCAAACATACTACAAATCCATTGTTCACTTTTTTCTCTTAGTTTGTTGTGAAAATCTTTCCAAATAAATAAATAATATCATCATTTTTATGGCTATATAGCAGTGGTCCCCAACCTTTTTGGTACCAGGGATCAGTTTCATGGAAGACAATTTTTCCACGGATGGGTAGGGGGATGGTTTTGGGATGATTCAAGTGCATTACATTTATTGTGCAGTCAAATCTCTCTGCTAATAATAGTCTGTATTTGCAGTCGCTCCCCAGCACTAGCATCACCGCCTCAGCTCCACCTCAGATCATCGGGCATTAGATTCTCATAAGGAGCATGCAACGTAGATCCCTCACATGTGCAGTTTACAGCAGGGTTCAAGCTCCTATGAGAATCTAATGCTGCCACTGATCTGACAGGAGACAGAGCTAATGTGGTGATGTGAGCCATGGGGAGCAGCTGTAAACACAGATGAAGCTTCGCCTGCCACTCACCACCTGCTGTGCAGCCTGGTTCCTAACAGGCCATGGACCAGAATGGATGGCACTGGTCCAAGGCCCGGGGGCTGGGGACTGTAGCTATATAGTATTCTATTATGGAGATAACATGATTTACCAAATCCCTATTTAATGGACTTTTTCCAGTGTTTCACTATTATAAACAATGTTCTAATTACTCCTATCATAGGTACATCTTTGCAAATTTGTTCCATTCTTTCCCAAAAGTAAAATTGCTAGGTCAAAAGTATACACTTTTCAAAAAGTTTTTCACAAATGCTATTAAATTGCCCTCTAGACATGTTGTACCAATTAATCCTACTAGTAGGGTGTGGGTATTGATTTTCCCATATCCTTTTATGTCTTTGGCCAACTAGGTAGTTGAAACAAACTATATCTTTGCATTGCTTTGGTTACAAGTGGAGTTGAACCTCCTCTCACATTTACTGGCCATTTGGGGATGCATTTCCCTTGCACATAGTTTTCCACTGGAGTGTTCATCTTATTTTCCCATTGATTTGTAAAAACTCTGTATCAACTATTCTTACCCTTGCCATGTGTGTTGCTATTGAGTTGACATTTAAGACAAGATTAAAACTAAAATGTAACAGTAAGATGAGAGCATATTTTACCTAATAAAGTTAAAAACAAGAAAAAGTTACTTTAAAAGCAAGAGAATAAGATTTACGTGAGACAAAATAAAGAAAACCAGATTAGAAAGAGGAAACTTTAAAGTAAAAGACGTAGCAAAATAAAAATAACCAATACCAATCAAATCAAAGAGAAATTCTAGAGCAATGTCTACGATGTCTAATTTATATATTAGAAGCTGCTCATAAGAAATCAAGAAAACAAAATCGGGGGTTGTAGAGGACAATGTGACTTACCTTGGGTAAGCCAGGGACAGTGTTGTGGATCTTCTCTATCTTCTATAGAGACCTGCAGAGTAGATAAAAATGGAGGATAGTATCCAAATTTTTTGCAGTACTCTATAAGCTTGTTCAGACCATTAGCAAATCCTCCTGAGGAGGCCAAATCCATTGAAAGGGCATTTAAGAAGGGCAGCAGATAAAAAAGGTAGGTAAGGAAAGAATTACAAAAACAGGATGAAGTCTTGATAGGAGCAGGTTAATCTCTTATTTTAATTGCATTGTCTCTTCTCTTTGTCCACTAATTAGATCAAGGAGCTATTAGAGTTGCAGACACTAAAAAGTGTCTCCTCTTGAAGAAGACAAAAAAAAAAAAAAAAAAAAAGAGGTGGGGGGAGAGAGAGATAGAGAGAGAGAGAGAGAGATGGCTTACCCCACCTACTTCAGATTTCATGTAAGAGAGATTGAATCACACAAGGAATTCCAAGGAGGTCTATATTCTAAGAGTGGTTTTTCTGACAGCATACAACAGGTTATCTTTAAAAAGGAGGAAGGTATACATAAACTGCTTCCATGTTCATTTAGTCTTCCAGGAATAGTGTGAGATCAGTTTTACTATTTTCCCCATTTTATGTATGAGGACAAACTGAGGTTCAGAAAGGATAAATGACTCGCCTCACCATGGTGCATTCAACAGTGCACTGTGGAGCTGGAATCAAAAACAACTCTAGACCAGTGTTGTCCAACAGAGATATAAAACAAGTCATATGTGTTATTTTAAATTCTCTAGTAGACACATATAAAAAGTAAAAGAAACAGGTGAAATTAACTTTAATATTTTATTTAGCATAATACATCCAGACTATTATTTTAACATGTAATCAATATAAAAATTAGATATTTTACATTAATTTTTCATGATAAATCTTGAAAATCCAGTATGCCTCTTACATTTACAGCACATCTCAATTTGCACTAATTACATTTCAAGTACTGGAGTACATTTCAAGTACTTAATAGCCATGTGTGGCTAGTGGCTGCAGCACTGGACAGCCTAACTCTAGAGCAGTGGTTCTCGAGATTAGTCTCCACACCAGCAGCATCAGCATCACCTGGGAACTTGTCAGAATTGCAAATTCTTGGGCCTAATACCAAGCCTACTAAATCCAGTCCAAATAAACCTAGGACAGCCATGTGGACTAGCACTGAGGAAGAAGAACCTCTGCTCTTGAGATAAGCAATTTTTGGCTAGATGAAGCTGGCATTCCCTTGTATGAAAATATTCTAGTCCTAGCTATGGTTCCATTTCTAGGAACTATGGCATAAATTACCAGACACAATTTAAACATGGTTTAATTTATCATTTTTTAAAGGAGCAATAAAAAAATAAAAAACAATAACCACCCTACCCCATCACCTAGAGTTAGTTACATAACCTCTCTTTTCCTTAGTTTCCTCATTCATAAAATGGGGATCGTTTAATAAATGTTAGCAACTATTTTAAAAAAGGAAAAAGTCAGCAAAAGTGACTGATAATTTTAAACTATAGCAAAAAAAAAAAGTAGCGGGCAGGAAAGGAACGATTATAGATTTTGAACATAGAAGTAGAAGCTGATTCATTAATATTTCTTAGACCATTAAATTTGCTGAGGGGGAAAAGTAGAGTTCTTGCCAAAATCATTAAGGAGACGATCCTGGGCATGCCTTAAAGCAGAACTTTCAGTAAACAGGAATTACCTATAAAGAAAATCAGGAAGCCAAAGTGTTTCTTTTTATGAAGTTGCATCCTGCCATAGAAAAGCTGGGTAGGAAATAAAGACTGATGAACTCCCAGCTGTGTACTAAACCAGCTATTATTTCACCAAGGAAAATCTGAGCAAAAGCTCAGATTCAGTGAAGGGGAAAACACATGAGGAGTTTGAATGTCACGAGAAACCAAAGACAACCAATGCCTACAATTAAACCTGATTTTGGGGGAAAATGTACAAATCTCCACTCTGTGATTTCGGGTTCGGTAATTGCCGCCTGCCCCCTCCCCCATTTCAGTCATAATTCCTCCAAACTTTTGCTCGAAAAGAAATATATGTGTGTCCACGAATTTAGTAGAATGGTAAAATAACCCTAATCTTTCCTTTTCCTCCTCCTTTTTATTGTTATTTTTTGTGCGTTTCCAGGGTTCTGTAAGCTTTTCCAGATTTCTGCAATAGGATTCTACTTTGCTCCGCACTCTTTCCAGTTTGATCAGAGAAAATGCTGCTATCACCACTCTAACACGTTCCCATTTTATCCACTCACCCTCAAACGAAAAGACACCAGAAAGGCAGGACAGAGCCTTCTCAAAGCAGGTTCGCACAGTTTTGGGGGAATGGCAGGTGCCAATCTGCAGTAGCAGCTGCAATCCTCTGCAAAGCAGAAACTGCGGCTCGCACGCTCCTCTCTTTCTCCCGCCCCTACCCCACCACCTCACAACTCCACACCATCCTTAAAACACACACACACCCTCCTCCAACCTCGCATCCTCTCGCACACCCTGCCCGGCACGCACGCCGGGATGCCGGCTGCCACAGTAACGCTCAACCCACTCTGCGGCCCCACCCATTGCCGTCCCGCCCACGCCCCGCACACCAATGGCTGCGGCCCGAAGCTCCCAAGGGGCTCTTTGATAGGGCAGCGGGGCCTGCCACTTACATGGCGCGTCCCGCCCCCTCCTCGCTCCCCGCCGGGGCTGGAGGGGCCCGAGCATCAGCGAGAGTAGCTGCGAGCAGCCGCGGTGGCGGCGGCGTGTCGTTGCAGTTGCGCCATCTGTCAGGAGCGGAGCCGGCGAGGAGGGGGCTGCCGCGGGAGAGGAGGAGGGGTCGCCGCCAGCTGAAGGCCGTCGAGACCCGCCCGCCCGCCGGCAGCGGTAGCAGAGGCGAGGCTGCCCTCGGAGCCGCGCGTCCTCTGCCGTCCGGGCGCGCGGCGCTTCTCCCGGCGCACCGCGGGCTCCCCGGGCGCATACAAAGCCGCCGCCCGCGCCAGGGAGGGATCCGGCCGCTGGGCCGGGGACGCCCCGGCGCCGCCCCCTCGGTGCTCGCGGAAGGCCCACCGGCTCCCGGGCCCGCCGGGGAGCTACCGGAGCCGCCTCGGCCGCGCAGGAGGAGGGCGGGGAGAGGACCATGTGAATGGGCTCCGCAGCCTGAGCGCCGGGCAGGTAAGCGGCGGGGATGCGCCGCGGGAGGCCGCGGGGGATGCAGCGGAGACGCCCGGCCGCCAGTGCCCCCGCACAGCGCCGCCCCCACCGCGGGGCCCCGCGCTGCAGTCACTTGGCCGTCGTCGCCTGCGGGGCGCCGCGCGGGGCTGCCGGGGAGTTGGCAGCACTCGGGGTCTTCCCGCGGCCGCGCGGGAGGACACCTCTGCGGGGTGCGGCCCGAGGTAGCGCGGGGGTGGGGGCCCCTTCCCTCGCCCGCAAGCGGGCGCCGGGTGAGAATAAGAATTGGCTCGGGGGAGAGGCTGGCCCAGACTCCGCCCCCGCCCTCCTTTCGGGGCCCCCCGCGGGGACCCGGGCTGTGTGTGTTGTTTTAATGTCAGGGATGATGTAATCACTTAATAATTGATGCCCCGTGCTGCTTCCCTCCCCACCCAACCCCTGCCTCACTCCACCTCTCGGCCTCCTCCCTCGGAGGCCGTCGCCTTCCCCAACGCATCCTCCTGCCTATTTCTGGCACCTCCCTTGCACTTCCCCCATCCGCCCCTTCACTCTTCCTGTGCCACCACCCACCCACCCTTCCCCTTTCCCCTTTGCTGAAGCCTTCCCTCCTCTTCCTCCGTCCCCCACCCCTTCTGCGCCCTCAGGCTCCTTTCTCCTCTCCTCCCCGCTCTCTAGCTGGGTTTCCTCCCTACTTCCCTAGATCGATGGCTGTTTTTGTTTGGTCTCCTCCCCTCTCTTATCTCTGCAGCCACAGGCGGAGGGGACTGGGCCAGAAAGAGGCCACCGAGCTTGGGCCCAGGAGGAGATTTGCTGGGACTCACTGGGAAGAGGGATAATACAATCACCCTTCTTACCCCTCCTTCCCCCAATAAATCACACAGACTCGCGGGGTGTGTGTGTGTGTGAGTGACACAAAGAGCCCTTTCAGTGCAGAGAGAGGAGACATACAAAGTGCCCAAGAATAGGGACGATGCTTCTTGTTTCTATTCCCTGGGGCTTCCCTTTCTTTCCATGAAGCAGTTGATCTCTGAGTCTTTCCTGCCACATTTACGAAAAAATGAAAGGCCTCCCCCAGATGCCGGGTGGCAGGTGCCGGCATTTTGCTGTGTTCACAGACCGGTAGTGTTGACTGGCAGCTGCGGTATTTCTTAGATTTAAGGGGACAATTATTCCAGCAGTCTTAGGAGTTGCTGTACTTTTAAGGTAGTTTCCCCATCCCCTTGTTCTTTCCCCCTCTCCTTTTGGGGATAAGTACCAAGAGCTGGGGCAGAAATTGATGTGGACTCAGAAGAATTTTGTTTCTGAATCAGAATTAAATTGGTGTTTGGTAAGAGGGAGGCAGCTGAGTTGCTGCTTCTCTCAAGTCCAAGGCCACTGTGCTGAAGTCTTTTGAAATGAAATCTTGTCTGCCCAGTGATGTCGTTTTACCGTTTTATTTAAATACCTGGGGACATCGATAAAGCAGTCTTGAATTGGCATTTGGCAGACTCCTGGAGACTGTCTCTTGCCTGCTTCAAGGTAGCCTTTGGTCACCCACATCCTTCCTCTCACCACCCAAGCAATACTTTCCACCCTTTGCGCTGTCTTCTTCCCCAGTCCCTGCCCCGTGGGTACCCTGCTTTCAGACGAAGGGACACACAGACTTTTGGAGGAAGTGGTTTAACTATCTGAGGATTTGGAGGCACTTAGCTGTGAGCTGGGGATGTAGAGAATCTTTTGAGAGAACTCTAAACCATCCAGTGCTCCTCTTGAAGATGAAATGTTGATGTAAATCTGGGGGCTTAATGTTCTGTTTTGTAAGCCAATGACTATCATATGCTTAATCAATGCTGACAAAGCTTGGGTTGAACGTTGATTCCTAAGAGCATGACTCTTCGACTCTTCTCAGTAACAGAACAGTCTCAAATTTATTCTTCAAGAATTTTATTAGAAAAGAGTTGTTATGATCCATTAAACATTTACTTCTGCACTTTTAAAGACATTAATCTTGGATTTTTTATATTAAAAAAAGCAATAGGGTTAATGAGTGTACTGTAAAAAACAAAGGTTGTTCGTTTGATGCCAGACGCAGGAAGGAACTTTAGTGCACATAGACTTGCACTCTGTAGACCAAGTTAAAGAGACTTAACGATAAGGTTGTGAGCAAATGCACACTCTGTTTGCTTGTGGGTCTGAAATCTCCAACCCCATCTGACTTACTTGAAGTCCTGTTTAATCTTCAGGGCCCAGCTCAAATGGCATCTCCTCTGTGAAGCCTTCTCATCTCCATAGCTTCAATTTTGTTTTCAAACTTCAGCAGCAGACATTATGTTTGGCATGTGTCTGTTTCTACCGTTAGTTGGTCAGCACATTGATAAAAGGAACCTTGTATTATTTTTCTTGTTTCCTACTAAATTTTACCTTAATAGGTTCTCAGTGTTTCATTTAATGATCAACAAATCGTTAAATGAGTTAGGTCCTTGGTATGTGCTCAACATCTGTATTAATTAGGCTAATGTTAGCAGCTGTAACAAATAGGCCTGCAACTATATAATGGCTCAAAAGCAACAGATGTTTGTTCTTGCTCATGTAATAGTCCAGGGTGTTTCTGGTCAGTAGGTGATTTTCCTCCGTGCAGTGATTCTGGGTCCCACACCCCTATCTTGTAGCACCACCGTCCCACAGCTTTCCCTTGTAACCTGTTTAAGCTGACAGAAGGAGCAAAAGGGAATTTAAAGTGCCTTGGCCTGGAAATGACACCCATCACTTCTGCTCACATTCTAGGGCTAGTTATATGGGCACATTTAATTGCAAGGGAGCCTGGGAAATGTAGTTTAGCCATGTGCACAGAATAAAGGACAAGAAGAAATGTATTTTTGATGAACAGCTTTGCCAAATGCTCCACTCTGTAACAAGGTACACTCACTACCTTCAGTAAGCTTATAGGCCAATGGGAATTAAACCAAATAGAAACCTAGAGCTGATACCCATATTGCTTTTCTTCTTTTGATTTTGTAAGTTCAGATCTTTTCATCTTAAGCATGTTTCAAAAACCTTGCTTTTTGTTGAGGGACCAACTCCCTCTCAATAATCCCTTGTAATACAGTTATTAGATATGCTTCCTGTGTTGACTTTGATGTGGTTCTTTTATTCCAGAAGCCCCTTTCTTGGCCTAGTTTTTTATCTGGTGATTCTATAGACTCCCAAAGTGGCTAGGAGGGTCCTCAGAAATCACAGTCCTGCCTTCTCTTAATCACAAGAGGAAATTAAGCGTCCTCTGACAGGTGAAACTCCTTGCCCCAAGGCCATGCAGCTTCCTGATGGAAAGGCCAGAGACTCAGCCAGCCAGCCAGCCAGCCAGCTCTTCAGCCCCACCTGCGTCCCCTCTGTCACTGGCTGCCTAACTCTGTCTGTGAGTCCTGTGTATTCCATGGAGGTTAAGTGAGCTTCCAGATCTCCAGGAGCTGGGGGAACTGCTAGTGTTCTCTATAGTCCCTATTCTCCACAGGGCTTCAAAATTGCTGGAGCAGTTCTGTCCATACCAGTCATCATAATTAATAATGCACTTTTTTTTTGCTATAAACATTTCATTATTATTCATCTGTTCTGCAAACAGTAGCCTAGTATGTTACTTTGTGCAAGGCACTGGGGAGATGGGTTCCTGGAAATGAATACTTCTGCTGTCCTTGCTCTTCAGGAGCTCATAGTCTACTAGAAGAGATAAAAATAATAGCTAACTTTTTACTGAGCACTTACTATGTGACAAGTGTGACTTAAGCTCTAATTGTAACAATAATGATATGAAGTGGTTTCCATTCACAATTCCCATTTTACAGATGGGCAGTTGGAGCAAGGTTAAGTAACTAACTGAAGATCATAGAGCTACTAAGTGGTAGAGTTAGGATTCAGGCCCAATTAGTTTGGTTCCAAAGCCTTTGCCCTTACCCACTAGGAAATATTCTAAATACTACCTATTGATATAATGATGATATCAATTAAAATGTTATGTGCCATAAGGGAAGGTGATGGCTAAAATGCTTTGGAAATTGAGACTTCTGGTTGATGGGAAACAGAACTTTATATCCAAATAAAACATAAAATATTCATCCTTACGTCCCTTCCTTCCATTCAGACCCTCATCTATTGCTTATCTGGGAAATAAAAACATAACGTTAAGTTTAAAAAAGCATATTGATGTTGGAAATGATTTTACTCTGTGTGATTCTTTATATTAAGCTGGGTCCTTTTGTGGCGCACAGTTAGGTCAGTATGAGTTTGTGAATTGTCTACATACTTATTCAAGAGCATTCATTCATTGCATCTACCACTTGCCAGACATTGAACTAGATGTTTCAGGGGCAAAAGAGGTATGATCCTGCCCCAAGGAACTTACCTGCTAGTTGAGCAGAGAAATGAGGAGTCTTTTATAAATGTGATTCTGGGGGTCCACACAGGATGCAATAGAGCATACAGAAGGGAGCATGAACCTGGCAGAGAGGTAGGAAAGTGGGATGGCCAGATGGAGAAGGCTGAAGGAGGAGGTGCCTGCAAAATGGGAGCGGGAGTTGGCTAGGTGAGTGTTGTGGGAAGCCCATTGCCCCAGAGGGAATAGCCCAGAGGGAAAATGCACGGACCTTTTGGGAAACTGCAGCTAGTTCAGGGCTGGTTTGGGAGGTAGAGAGAGGGACAAAGGGAGAAGTCAGGGCTGAAGCAGAAATTGAGAAAATTCTTGTAAGTACTTTATCCTGAGTGCCATTTAAGAGTTGTAAGTGGGGATAGTGCTTTGATGTGATTGTATTTTGTAAAGATCTTCTGGCCACAGTGTGGGCCTTTGACCAGAGGTGGGCAAAACTGATGCAAGGAGGGTAGTTACGGAAACTCGGACGAGCAATAGATGAGGGTCTGCAAGGAAGGAATGGAGGTGGGGATGGAGTGAAAAAGACAGAATGAGAAGGTGAGACAGGATATGGAGGTGGGCAGATAAGAGGGGTCTCTGGGGAGTTAGGTGGAGAGAGCCATGGAGACAAGTGGCCCAGTAATAAAAGCAGGGGTCAGGCATGTGAAGTGGTGACTTCATCATCGACGCTGTGGACTTCCAGGTGGAGGTGTCTCTTAGGCAGAGGAGTAGATAGGAGTGAGGGAAGAGAACTAGGACTCAACTATAAATTTGTTAGCAGCAAATTACTAAATATTTGAGGCCATGGATTCAGGTAAGGAAGGTCACCCAGGGAGAGAGTGTAGAGTAGAAAGAGCAGACAGGGCTGAGGGTGAGCCCGGCAGCAGAGGCAGAAGAGTCAGCTCCTGAATGGGAGGGGTGCTGACAGAGTATTGGATGGGCCTCAGAGTTAAGCAAGATAAAAAATGAAAAATGCATTTGGATTCAGCACCAAAGATACCTGAACCTCACCAGAGCAGGGAATGGAGAGGTAGAAGTCTAAGAATCTGCTGCTCCTCAAACTAGGGTAGAAACGTGTATCAAAACCTGCAGAACATAGAACAACAAGGGTCTGTTTTGCAGTTTTTCAAGGGTACAGCCATGGAACCCAGAATCTTAGAGATCATGTAGTCCAATACATTCATTTTACTTACAGGAAAAAATGAGATCCAGAAAGGTTAAATGACTTGTCCAAAGTGGCAGAATCACCAGATTTCTGGCCTTTCAGCCCAGGTGAGGGTTGTGGCTAAGAGCATGGGGTAGGGGTAGGGTTTTTAAAGTCAAGTAACTAGAATTTTCACCTATTTACAGTATAAATCTGTTGAGTTTGACTTCAGAATGTCATCATGACTTTTAAAGGTAGAATGAACTACAGAAAAAACCATGGATTGTGACTTTTATGCACTTGGTTCCTATGAAGAAAGTTATTTTTGTTATTTAGAGGAATATGATAATTTTTTAGTGTTTCTAGTTGAGTAAATCTAATTTTTAGCTACTAAAACACATAAGTAGCCTGAATAGTATTATCCAAATGGACTTGGGTGACATGCAGTATAGACAGCTTAGGAATAAGTGACACTCTGGACTTGATTAGAACGCAGTAATCCTGGAAGGATATAAATCGAACTGGATTTATGGTCTAATAAAAGCGTGGGAGGAAAAGATAATGCTTACTGACTCATGAAACTTTAACGATGTTTGTGAGACTCCGAGTTGTCGTAATATTTGGATGAGAGCGCTTTCCCATTCGTCTCAGCTTGCATCCAGACAGCCTGCTTTGTGCCTCGCTCTGGGTGGGAAGCCTGACGTGGGGCTTCTTGGGAATTCCTAGGAAGCAGATACCATCATATAGTCTGTCCTCGTAAACCCATGACTCTGAACAGCACCTGGTGGGTTTGGGCAAAAATGTATTGAGCACTTATTAACTGTAAGTTTTGGGCAGAAAAAAGTACAACACTATGGAAAAGTCTTAGTTATTTCTGTTTAGAAAGCTTTTTTGAGGGCTATTTCTGGCCTGTATTCTCCTTTCTGTGATTGTGTAAACAAGCATACCATAACTACTCACCCCTCCCTGAATATACCATAGAAATGATAACACCTACCATTTCATTGAACCTGGAAGCCTGTGTTATGTGCTTACATACAGTAATTTACTTGATCATAACAGCTCTGTGAGGCAGGTATTATTATCCCCATTAGTCAAATGGGGAGACTGAGGCTCAGAGAGGTAAAGTAACTTGCCTGTTATCACACAGCTAATAACTAGTGAAGGCAGGTCTGTGTGACGGCTAAGCTCACTCCTGCTTTTGCTACACAGCTGTGGTTCCTCCTTCCCTGCCTCCTTGCCTTTGCTTTGCAGTTACTCAGTTACTTCTGTGTCTTGTGTTGGGGAATACAAAGGCACCTTTACCCCACTGTGGAAATCTCAGCCCTTCTGATAACTCTACTCAAGACTTGCCGCTTGGGAAGCACTCCCGTCTCTCCTGCCTATGGGATCCCATAGCACTTGGTTACCACCTTATCTTTGTCACCCTCATTATAACCTGACATGTAAAGCACAGGGAGTCAGCTGGGTGGGAGTGGGGTGGGTACTGGCCTTCTTCACTGACTTGTGAGTTCTTTGGAAGTCAGGGACTCTATCTCATTTGTGGTTGATTTGTGAACACAACACCTAGCATAATCACATGAGGTATGATCATTATTATTCCCATTTAAAAGATGAAAAAACTGAGGCATAGAGGTCAAGTGATTTAGTCAGAGTCACACAGCTGGTAAGTGACAGAGCTGGCATCTGAGCCCAGGCAGTCCAGCTCCAGCATCTGTGCTCTTCACACTAAATTTGTGCCATCTCTTCAATGAGGTTGCAAACCGTGAGGGTGGAGATGGTGCCCAGCAGCTCCCAGCCCAGTGCCTCACAGTCCCTGCCAATAAACATCAGTCCTCTTGTTCTCCCATCCACCCTGCAGAGTGACAGAGAATATGTTGAACTAGGTCCTATAATAAGAAAAGAGCTTTAGGGCAGCAGCTGCATGCATACCCTGAGGATCTTATAGAATGCATGTTCCCAGGCCTGGTTCTGATTCAGTAGGAATGGGACAGGTAGATTTGAATGCTTTGAAATCTTTCCTGTGTCTGGGAACAGCAGGGAGAAGGGAAGTGGCAGGAGGCAGCTCTGGAAGACAAGGAATGAAGCAGGCCCAGGGAGCCCCAGCTACAGCAGCGGGGAGCAGGCGGAGAAGTGGTAGGCACCGTCCATCAGCCAGAGTCAGGGGGAGCTGCAGTGTGGGAGGAGGCCCAGAATCATAAATCCATCTCGGAAAGACCTCTTAACTTGTAATTTAATGATTTCTAAGTACCTGTGCCTTTTGAATGTGCTGGTGGGATTTTATCTGATGAATTCAAACACTTTCATTTTCTTCAGAGCTTTCATCTTTGAGGTACCCAAAAATAGTAGGCTTTTCATGGAGTTGTATAAGGATTCCATCTGCTTTATATTGAAAAGTAGGGCTTTAATGGAAAATTAAAAATGAGCCAGATCTCCTTTCCCACAACAAAGCCCAGGGCACTTTTCCCAATCCTTTTTTCTTTTAATCCCCAGAAAAAGTTACAGAATCTGTATTTCTGTGAAATCCTGCCCAATTTAAATTCTACTGAAAAGACAAATAAACACCAACAAGTTCCTTCATTTCCACACAAATGTTGTGTCTATTTAGAATCAATAACAATTTCAAATATTGTCATTTGTAAAATTTGATTTTTGCTTTAATTTTATCTTAATTTTATTTCACAATTGTGTGATGTGTTGCCTACAGCTAGGCACATATATACACGAGGATATGTTAAAAAGCACTAATTTCTGTTAATGGTTTCTCTTCTTGCTCTCAGAGTTTGAAGGGTATTATCACCGTTTGTCATACAGTTTATTTTCTAACCTATAACTGTTATACAAACACACTAACTTGTTGTTTTCAGATGTAAAACTCAGGAGCTGAGTTGTCAACAAACTCTAACATTCTGTCATTCTCAATCCTTTATCACTGTCTGCTACTTGGAAGTGTCCTTCTCTGGTTGTCCTTTGTGTACACCTTTGCCCGATCCATATTCTCTTGATAAATTAGACCCTGCATGCTCTCCCGTAGTTTGCAAATAACAGTTGCTTCACTCCCGTGCTTCCTAGATGGAGTGAGGAGATGTTGATCAATGTCAAAATGGAAGTGCCAGCTGATGTAGATACTGGTTCTTATGCCTCGTTCCTTTACTAGCAACCCAGTGAGTAGGAGCAGAAAGACCAGACTCCTTAGCCAAGCCTTCAGTGCCTTGCATAGTTTCCGTGTTCTTCCTCAGTCCTCCCTGGCTGACTTCACTTACCAGGACACTAACACTTGATTAGCCAGAAGCCCAACACCATCTCATTAATGTGGAATATGGTCCTGGCCTTTGGTTTCCCTTCCCGGAATCCCCTAATCCTTCCTTTCCCTTAGAATTCTATCCATTTGTCAAGGCCCAGCTGGAATCGCAACTCTTGAAAGGTTACCCCAATCTCTTCATTCTCTTGCATTGAACATTTGTATCTCCCCATTGCCTCATTATTAGTTAAATCCTGATATGAGAAATCCAAGGTTCAGAGCATTTTTTATCACTTGCCCAAATTCATACATCCAGTTATTAATTTAGCTTAGACTAGAAGAATCTGGGTCTCCTAGAAATCTATATATGTGTGAGTCCTGCCTTCTCAAGACACTGTTGGCCCCACGTGTACAAAAATGTTGTTTGCTATTCCCCCTTTTTGTCTGTCCACCTATGGCATGGAGTGCAGCGTCTTTCACATGTAGATACTCAGCAGATGTTCATTTACACAGGCCTGGGGCAAGGCACTGGAATATGCAGCTGGCTTCCTGGGCATCTGTGGTGCTAGGCTGGCATCTTTTTGGACATTAAGCTTCTGTATTTTCTGGTGGCATCAGATTTAGTCCCTACTGACCCACATGGTTTAGGTTCAGTAACTGTCCTAGTCTATTTTAGGAACTGCCATTGCATTTTGAGAGTGGTATGCTTTTAAAGATTTTTTTCTTCAGAATCTTGAGCTTGTTCTTAAAAATTTAGGGTGTTTGGGGAAATAGTTACTTCTTTGTCCTCTGCCATCAGGTTTTCATCAATAAGATTTTCACTTTAAAAAAAAGATTGCCAATAGTGCAGAATGACATCCAAGACCAGGGAGAAAATGCAGAATCTTCAAAATCTGGGGGAATACAATCGTGAATGATGGAGAAAGGAGAGGAGCCTGATGGACCAGCAGCACTGGGCCTGAAAGTCTGTGAGACAGAGAAAGGGGGTGCCTGTGTGTTATGCATCTACCCATCTCTGGACCTCTCAAAGCAGCATTTAACTGAGTCCTTGAGCAAATATAGTTCAGCTTTGGCTGTGGGAGTGCCTTCCACACCATGCATGAATTTTGTTCACTTTGTACTATTATCATCTGAGGACTGTCCTTAGCATGGGAGGAGGGTTCTATCCCAGACTTAAGGTCCTACAAAATAGTAATTTAACACTATAGCTCAGCTACAGCCTTTGTTTGTATATCCTTCAAAAGAATGATTAAAAAATAAGCTTTATAAAATGTTTTCTATGGTTGGGGGGGTACTCCTTGAGTCATCTCTGTAACAAAGGACACAACAGCACAACAGGCAGTGTTGGTCTGGCATTCATGAGAGTCTTCTCGGCTACCTGTCAGAAGCTCACTGTGATTCCTCATTAATGGCTTCTCCTGCCTAGTCCTCACCTGGATGCGAAGTTTAATGTATCTGGGATGGAGACAAGCAATAAGAGCATTTTCTGTGGCTGTAGGCCAACTGCTGCAGCTGAGAGGGGGAGGGGAGGTACCTGGTGCTTCTCTGTTGTTTGCAATGCTATTGTGGTCTTTGGGAAGTGGGTGGTGAATTTTTTTTTCCTTGCTTAACCATGCACTTTGTATGGTTTAAGTGCTTTTCCTGCCCCCTCCCCACTGCCGCAACCACCACCTGAAATGTGGGAGATCACATGCCACTCTCACAAAATGCACTTTGCGCTTTGCTGGCATATAATGTCACCACTTCATGTATTTATCCAATTTGTTCGTGTTCAGCTTCTTTTGTACATGTCAGCGTCAATATTGCCCATTTTCAGTAGCAA
This sequence comes from Eulemur rufifrons, assembly GCF_041146395.1. Classification (NCBI taxonomy): domain Eukaryota; kingdom Metazoa; phylum Chordata; class Mammalia; order Primates; family Lemuridae; genus Eulemur; species Eulemur rufifrons. The sequence continues at coordinate 64,742,021 of NC_090997.1, read as the reverse complement.
GCTTCTAGAAGGTGGAAAGTGTACCTTGTTTAATTTGCCTTGTGCTGTATAACACTGCATTGTGCATTTAATAAATTATTGTTGGTTATGAGTCTAAGATTCCAAGTTGGGAGGTCTTACACATATTTTCAGTACTTCTAGAATGAGATGCATCTTAGGTAAATTTTCTTTGTGCAAGTAATATATTAGGTCCTCTGCATTGATGGATCCTCAGAGTCATGGTTTAGAATACAGATTTTGGTTGCACATAATAACGTTTTTGATTCCACCTTATTTCCACCTCCTTGGGTGAAAATGCAGTGATCCTCTTTTCTACTCCTGCATGCACATTAGGGCCAAAGCATAGGCGATGTGCCACACCTCACCCTTCTTTTCATATAAGTGTAGTTGACCATGTAATTCCCACTGTCTCGTAGCCATTATTCAACAAATTCTTGATTTTGGACTTCCAAGAGTTGGAAGTAGTTCTCTTAGAGGTTGAGAATTACCCAGTGAAGACTGGTGAGGGGTATTTGGGAAGAATCTGGAAGGACTATGGATGATTAAACAAAACCAGATTCCTCTGTGGGTGCCAGCAGCTTCTGAGAAAATATTAGTTCTGGTTAGTTTATTTATAAGTATGATCCAAGGAGGACTGCGATTAGAAAACTGCAGCTTCAAACACTATTTGGTTTTACCTCAGCCCAGCATGCCATATGAGGAAAAGTCCGGCGTGTGAAGGTGGTAAGAGTCCAGGAAGGGGCCACCAGGGCAAGCCCTGCTGCCTTCCCTGATCCTCACGTCTCCAGCTGTGGCAGAGGTTCTGTTACTCTGGCCCCCACCCCAGAACAACACTCCCACGCACTTGAGATCCAGAGCTGCCACCATGGGAGGGTTCCTGTTCTGTGCTCCCCACTGAAGCACCCACCTGGCTCTCAGTCCTAGCTCATGGGTGAGCTAAAACTGCAGGAATGATCCACGAAAGAGGGGGTGTTGGTGAAGCAGGAATGAGAAGGGATATGGTTGGAAGGGGATCAATAAGGAGTTGGTAGGGGCGAGATCCTGTTAAGTGTAGAATTAGCCCTTGTATTAGTTTCCTGGAATGTCATAGCAAATTCCCACAAACTGGGTGGCTTAAAACAACAGAAACTTTTCCCTCGCAGCTTTGGAGACTAGAAGTCAGAAATCAAGGTGTTGGCAGGGTTGGTTTCTTCTGAAGGGCCTGCAGGAGAAGCTGTTCCATGCCTCTCTCCTGGTTTCTCATGGCAGAGGCAAACTTGGGCTTTCCTGGCTTGTAGACACATCACTATAGTCTCTACCTCCGTCTTCACATGGCCTTCTCCTCTCTTATAAGGACACTTGTCACTAATTTAAGGCCCACTCTAATAAAGGATAATCTCATCTTGATATTCTTAATTACATCTGCAAAGACCCTTTTTTCCAAATAGGTCACTCTCATAGGTTCCAGGTGGGCATATTTTTGGGAGGCCACCACTCAACCCACTATAGTCCCCAAAATGATAAAAAGGAGTAGTTACTCAGGGGAGAAAGAACAGCTGAGAAAGGTATTTATTTACGAGACTAAGTGCCACTGAATGTTGGGTGTGGTGCTATGTACTTTACATGTGTGACTTTAACCATCACTGCAAAGTAGGGAAAGGTACGGTGAAATTTGTGTGTGAGAAGGAAGACATTCAAAGGAGTGGAGTGTACAATTGTAGCTGAACCTTCATCTGAGGTTGGAAGATTAGGAGAAGGGAGACGAAGCTTGGAGAATCTCGAAAAGGTTCAAACAGCCACTACTCTACAGGGTAGTGTGTTAACAGATGGATGAAAAGAATTAACACAGTGAGGTTCCACTGGAATTTGTAGATATTTTTAGTGGTTCCTTTTAGCCCAATTTTGTGACATTGCCTAGTAATATTTGTCACTTTGGAATGAAAAATCTGACCTTCTGGTTACTTAGATTTAGGAATTGGTTTGAACAGTCAAGTAAGTAGGATGTTCTAAGAGACTAAAGAAAATATCAATTGAATCAGCTAAAAGGTTCAGGCTAGATAGAGGAGTTGGGTGTGACAGACAAGGTAAGAAAAGGTCGGAGGTCTCCAGTGTGATGAGGGAACACAGCAGGTACAGAGGAGGAGAGACAAAGGTGAGGAAACCAAGGTAAGTGGAGAGTTCCAAATGATGCTGATGCAGGGGTGGCTTCCCGTTAAGTGGATCTCCACTCTACAATCAAATGGAGATTAAAGACATTAGGTATGAAGAATTGAACTGAAAGCCATAGCTCATTTCACCCTTGGTTCAAATATATATAAATGGTGTCTTCCGGAAGAATGACATGTTAGTGTGTTGCAATTTTTTTTTTTTTAAATCCTGGAAGAGTATTCTGGGACCTCTGAGACCTTGCATTATGAACAGCTGGTTTAGTGGGAATAATATTTTGAACTGGTATTCAGCCTATTTTCCCTTCCTTCTAATTCTTGTTGCCCTGGGAGTCTCCCCCATTGAGGCTAAGGATTCCATTACTTCAGGGGGAGGACAGAACATGGTCAAGGACAAAGAAGACATTGTTCGGCTTTTGACTTCCAAAGCAGGCCTTTAAAGCACATTTCAGAGACCAGAGCTAGCCCAGGCCTTCATTTAAAAGAGGCAGGCTTTGTTAGAAGAAAAATGGTTTGTGGATTCCAAGGAGCCAAATCTCAGAAGGCCTGGCATATATTATATGCAGGAGGAGGGAGGCTAAAGAGTTGTTTCCGGCTCCTGGAGGAAGGAGAAAATCCCTTCCTGGGTTAGTGGGAGGAGCTTGTAGAGATTCAGGGGATTCTAGAGTTAGGAAACTGATGGGTCCTGAGATCTAGGGCCCCATTCCCCGAGGCTTCTGCTTAAGGCATCATTGAGATGATACAAATCCAGGTGGGTGGGGGAAACCCCTGCAAGCAGAGAGCAATTGTACCCTCGGTGGCTCTGGAACTCTGGAAGGAAACCACCTTGTAGTGAGCCCTGCAGTGAGGCAGGTTTAGGCAGAAACAGGCCCTGAGATGGTGTCCCTTCCCAGTTCCCCAGAACCTGCACATGGCAAGGGGAAATCCCTACAGTCGTGCTTGCCCCCTTGGGTGGATGTGAAGCTGCTGGGAGATCTGGGGTGAGAATGGAGCAGGCACAGAAGGAAGTGTGCCCGTCTCACCGCGGAGACTGGCTGGGATCGTGGCCACGGGCACTGCTGAGCCTCAGTGAGCAGAACCAAGCCAACAGCCTAAGACAAAGGGACGAGACATGCCACAGAGGCCAGCTAGGGCTTGGAGGGCAGCACCTAGGCTGGATCCTCTCCCCCTCCCTGCGATGGTCTGTGGTTTTCCCCCTGGGGAAAAGGAGGAAAGGGAGAGGTATGCAGCCCTAAGAGGCTGTTTGAAGTGAGTTTAATTTGACTAATTGCCCTGAAGCAACTAAAGTTTCGATTCTGAAGAGACTAGGTTATCTGTAAGGACTAAGATTGTTCTTTCTCGTATGTGGAAAGGCAGTGGTCATAATCAAGTTGAGTTCAACCATGGAGAAATAAAGTAATTATCTTTTACATATAGTAGAGTGGTTTGTGTACATTTCAAACCTTCCACACTGCATTTGGGCTATATTTTAACTTTTGTGGGGCAAATTTACTAGTACTCTTGTGGTAGTATACTGTTGTTCCTTTGATTAAGTCATGGCTTAGTATACCTGTATTAGGCAAGAAGTGGGAAGTTCTGTCCTCTGAAGGGGCAGAGTTTTTCCACCTGATGTTTCAAAGTGTAGTGGGGTTTTTGGCTTCCCATTTTTAGCTGGTGGCAGTTCTTCCCAGTGCTCTGGAAGGAAGGACCTCAGTTGTCTTGGGGCCTTGGGTGGGTGGAAAGTATCAGAATTTCAAGCCTTTCTCCAGTGAACTTACTGTGACTCTGGAGACTAGAGGACGGATTTTGGTGTGTGTGATCCTTTAGTTTCACGTTTTAAAGGTAACAGAGTGAATACTAGAAATTATATCTCTACATACAAGGGGAAGTGCTCTTCATTTTTATTCAGTTCTCATGTACTAAATAAAGTATCAGTTTATGAAGGGATTCATTTCCAAGTATAATTTATAAGTAGTTACCAGAACACTCAAATGAGAGAGGGGGAAGGAAACCAGTTAGCTCTTTTTAATTACATTTCATCTCCCTTTGACATTCATATGAGGATGATGCTGCATTTCAGATGATGTATTTTAAAACTTGCTGTTTCTTGAAATACCTAGTAATTTTGGAAGGGAAATCTTTAGGCCTGCTTTAAGTGTGCCTTGGGTGGGCGTGTGGTGAGGTGAGGTAGAGAGTTGCCTGTTTTGACATCGTGTATGTATTTTCCTACCAGAAAATTATTGTGACAGTCTGAGCAAATCTTCTCAAAACATAAACACATCTCATATTTGCCCTTGTCTGTCAGTGGGAGCCAAGAGAGTTAGAGATGGGGAGCCGTATAATTTAAATTGACAAGAGTCACTAAATAAATAAAATTATAGAATTTAAAAAATATATTAATTTATTGAAAGTTTAAAAAAGTATTTTGGACCTATGAAATAGTTTCTACTCAAAATCTTTTCAAAAATTTTTAAAACTTAAATACACATGTCCATATACATTAGAGAAAAATTTTCATATTGATTATCTGAGCGTTAGCAAGAACGTAAGTAATTATTTTTGCTACATATTCATTTATCTTAGTTTTAGTCTGTTCTTCAGGCATGTCTCTAATCCCCATGTCACTGATATGAAGAATGAATTGTTTTTAATTTGCTCATAAAGTTGCCTGCAATCTCTTCAAAGTTGTATTTATAGTTAATATTTGAAATTAATATCTTTGATTGGCTTTTATGTATATATCACAATATTTCTAATTGAGAAAACAGCTCTTTCTGCAGAAGCAAAGTCCCTGGTGAGCTCAGAACAAATTCTCCTAAATGGAGGCTCTTCTCAGAGGGGTTTTTTGTGTAGATACTTTCACCCTAATATTTTCACAGATCTTTTTTTCCTCATGAAGAATTCTTATCTTCAACAAATATTTTTACAAGGCAAAACTTATGAAAATAAGTTGCTCTATGGTCCTTTTGAATGTTTTGTCAAATTTAGATCACACAAAATCATGGGTCTTCTCAATTGCACTCCATTCTGGTAAAGACTATAAATGTATTCCAATGAAAACTCAGAGCTCCATCAAAAGATTCCCATAAGTCAGGATATTGCAAAATATCGTAATATAATTTCAGAATTAAATCTTGGATACTGTTCGAATTCTCATCATTTAATGTGTTCAGTTTCTTTTTTGCTTTTGTTGGGATAAATTTCTTCATCTTCTGTTCCCAAGCCTTATTTTCAGTAACTGCAGTTGGCTAAAGGCTTCAGAAGCTGAAGTGTTCTGGTGCTTCATTCACTGCTTTGATCAAAGACTTCCAACTGGTTTGGAACAGAATGCACCCAACCTTTAGAGGACTTGTCTGTCGTTCCATTATAGCACACACAGGTTGATTTAGAGAGTCATTTCTCGAACATTTCTGAAACCTGGTTGATGATGACAGTCGGCAAAAGAGAAGGCACATACTGCTATGCTGAAGTGTTTTTTTGTATTCATCATAGGCAATGCCACAAAAATTTTGTAATTCAGTATTTTTAACTGGGTATATGTAAAACTGGTTGTCAATTTGTATACCTACAGCCTCAGTTTGTAGAGATAGCCACTTGTTTGAATGCAGTTCTGAAATATGCATGTGCCATAACAAATTCTAAATATTAATAACTTTCTGCTCCATAGGTTTCTTGATTTAGTAAAACGATTATTTTTAGCATCACAAAATTTGTATTATCTCTGCAAAAACAAATCACTTCATCTCCTGTGTTGAACTTTTTATAGTTTACAATAGCATGCGATGTTTCACTTGTGACAGAATGAACTGCCACAAGCTTTATATGAAATATGTGAAGAAAATCAAAGCATTATTCGAATTAATTGCTTTCTGTTTAAAACATCTGATGAAACTAACATAAAACTGGAACCATTTATCTATTTGTGAAGTTTTCTTTTCTGCTAACAAAGCTAATACATTTAAACTACTTCACTTTTCATATATGCACAAAAAAAATCCTGAGCTCAAAAATAAGCAAAATGAATTTAGAATCATAGTCATTTGATCTAAAAGAAAAGAAATGTTTCCTAGAGTACTACGTTAGTGAACCTACTGCAACTGCACGTGTTAAGTCATCATCTTCAGTAGTCTTACAGTAACGATTAACATTTGAAGTAGTTGCTGATGCCTCTTCAGCAGATTTGTGATTTTGGTTTATATAGTCAGTGATATCACCATGTTTCCCATAGTGGATAGTGAATATCAGTGATCATTTTGTGCAAATTAATGTTCATGATCAACTTCCTTGAAAAACAGAAATTTGGTACTTAATTTTTCATTAAACTTGCATTTTCTTTTTCTTTTTACCTTATTGCTCCTGAAAGGATATAGCAAAATAAAATAGTATAACCATTCAATAAATGACAAAGACACTGTAATGAGAACATTCAGACAATTCCTTAAAAGATCTGTAGCAGGTCTATTTCCTGCAAGTATTTCATGTACACCTAACCTATAACTTTCTGTGTTTCCAATTAGCTCTTCTGACTGGTGCTTTGTGCATCTCAGGCTGCAGCATGGGTCACAGCACAAGGGTTGGTGCATTTGGTATCTGACGTGCCGTGTCACTACCACTCACTACCACTCAAGACCAGAAGAATTAGCCACCCATAGTTGCTCATATCCAAGTGCTCTTTGTTGTCCTTGAAAGGGAGGTATTACACGAAGATTGGACAGGGACAGGAAAAGAGATGGATGGTCATTGGTCATCTTTCAGATTTAATCACATGTTAATGCGAAAATTCCCTTCACTGTACACTGGTAGGCAAATCATGGCAGAAGCTCCAAGTGCAAAGTGGAGGTTACAAAACCTAGTCCTGCTGTATTTTAATGCCACTAATAATAACACTTGGTTTACAAAGTGAAACATCTTAGGCAAATGCTTATCCCGAAGCAGCTGGGACAATAGGTGTAAACCAGCACTTTCACAGGTGGGGGAAGGTACGCTGTCACCCTCGTTGAGGTTGCATTTCTCCATCTGCTTTGCGCCCTCCTTTTTTGTCTGGATTATTCACTATTCTGGTAGTCTTACTGCTCTGCCCTTCCAATCCAACTTCCCGCAACAGCTGAGTGAACGCTTCAAAATCTGTATGAGATCACGTCCCTCCCCTCAATGTCTTCCTGTCACAGTTGGGATCAAGTCCAGAACCCCACCAAGGCCTGGGAGGCCCTTCGCGCTCTTGCCCTCGCTCACTGTCCCCCACTAGATTTTAAGCATTCAGGGGACACATACATAGCTGTCTATTTTCTTTGTCAGGAGGGCATATAAAAGTTGTTCAGTATGTTTTCTTGGTGGAGTGAATGTGGTTTACCCACTATGAATTGATGAAAGCAAAAGAGAGAACATACTGCTAATCCACGGCAATCAGGAAATTCAGGTCCAAATCTCTACGTCCCAAATATTACTTCCATCTCTGACAACAAAGTTGGACAGCAGAATGTACTACAGGACTAAATCAGAATGTATTACAGGACTGGATCCTCTCCATTAGCAGAGGTCTTATGATGCACACAACCACTCTGACTCTATAGGCTCCCAGGCCCTCCCTACTTCATGCGAGAAAGTGTGAATTATGGGGAGTCTATTGTTTTCATCGGCATTAGATCAGAGATTTTGTTTTAAGTACATTTTGCCTACATGAGTTGGAAAGATGCTCCTCTGGATGATTTGGGGGGAAACTGACAATGCCAAGCTGACAGGACTCTCTCAGGGACATATGATATGGGTGGTAGAGGAACACTTTGAAGTCATGATTTTGAGACTTTGTTGTGTTCTTGCACAACTGCCTTATGTTGCTTCTCTTTTTGAAACGTGCTACTGTTCAATTTTATCATGAATGCCTTTCCAAGGACAGTAAATGGTTTTACACACTATGACATCGTTTCCATGGCAACTAATGTATTTTAGCAAAGAGAGACTGTGATAGAAGTAGGCTAAAAAGGACAAATACAGAAATGGCACAGTGTAAAATGTGGGGCAGTGTGTGTTGTAGTAAAGATTTTTTCTTTTTTTTTCCCCCTGACTTCTTGTTTAGGAAAACCTATATAACTAGCTCTTGGATTCTTAACTCTTAGTAATAAAATTTTTACTGCACCCAACACTGTCTAGTATTTTGCTGACACAGTTCCTTCCGTCGATACTTGGGTTTTTTGTCTGGTTGCTTTAATATGCTGGTAATTTCCATAACATATGAACAGTTGGAATTTCATCAATCTTAAAGATACACTCTCTCTACTCCCATTGCACTTTAGCTAACACCCCACTTCCCTGCCACCCTGTATTGCAGTTGCTCTTGAGAGAGTTGTCTACACTACCTTCTCAACACACTGCTTGTTAAAAGTCAAAGCCATTCCAATCTGGCTTTCATTCCACCATTTGATCCAGTATCACCAGTTGGTCACACCCTCGTCTCCTAAGTCTACTACAGCTTACCTCGTTTGTTTATTTAGAAGCTACGTGCACAAGTATGCATTTCAAATAATTCTGTAAAACATCAAGTCCTATTTCTATCAACCATGGTTTAAATGAGGGAATACATTGCTCTGTTTTGTGCATCTGAATGTGTTTGGGTTATTTTGTTAAATGGTAATAAAAACCCCTTCTGTGCTCTTAAATAACCCCCAGTGGTAAGCAGATAGTCAGTTTCCCATTTAACAGAAAGAGAAACTGAGACATAGATCTTATGACTTCTAAAGATAGCAAACCATTCTATGGGCTAGGTTATACCTTCATTTATGTTTTGTAGGGCCACACGGTGCATTTTTAAAATGTAAACTATCACTTTTAAATTTGGGCAGTTTTATGTGAAAACTGGGATTTCCAGCTTCTCTTGAAAAAATGGGAAAAGTCTGGCAGAACTGAACCTGCATTCTCTAATGATAACAGTCTGCCCGTGCAGTGTTGTGACTGTCCCCTGGGGAGGGGCCAGGGTTCTTCAGCTCACCCCTGCCACAGCTCACCTGCTGTATTCATTTCTGTTACCTACCTGGCCCCTGTGGGTTTTTTGATATGTAACCTTGCTGCAACTGCTCCAACCCAATCACAGGGCTAATAAATAGAAAAGCTAGGGATAGAACTTGGTTTCCAAGCAAACTGCTTCCTCCCTAGCCGTGGACCAAAATTCTGTATTTTAGAGAGTAATTCATAGGTCAGTGGTGAGGGACGTGATTAGGTGGTCCGGTCTACAGGTTACACCTTACTAACTGAAATAGACCGTGAAGTTGGTGGTGCTAGGTACATCATTCTTATATATAAGAAAAAATCCCTCCCCTTTTTGGTTGCCGTGTGTGCTCTCCATTGTGATGTGCTGGGGTAGGATGTTGACATTTATATGTGCATAGAAAAACTGACCCAAAAGGAAAAGCTTCAGTGTCATAACGGGTTCCATATTTGCCAAATTTTCAATGAGTATGTATTACCTTTTGAATGAGACAAAATAAATACTTGTATAAAATAAGTAGGAATGAGGTAGTAGTACAGAGTGCATGCAACACTAGCTGATTCCTGTGCCATGTCCCCAGTGTGGGAGACACAAGGCCCTTCCCTGGCCACCTCGGCTGTCCTCTACCTTGTTCACCTTGGTGCCAGTTGCTGAAGATGCCCCTGGGGTGGCATTGTCTAGTACCAACCTTGTCACTGCTCTATGTCCTTCACCATTTTGAATGTGCACTTATCGGTGCATCTTGACTAGGGGCAGGTAAGACAGAAGAGATTGCAGTTGCCACCTTCTTTAACCTTGTTTGAAGATTTGTACATGCAGGAGGACAAAGGAGAATGAGCTAGTCTGGGGCCAAGATGAACGGCTAGAGGAAAATACATTTTTCCTGGGGAAACGAGTCCGTGAGGAATACCCCACAACAAAGCCTTGTCTGAGCTGGGGCCTGTCTCGGGGCCCTGACCCAGCTGTTGGGCACACAGGAGATTGTGGTGACCCTGAGTGTGGATGGTCCCACACACTGCATGTCTGTCTGCAGCTGCACAGGCCTCAGTGAGCCTGTGAGAGTAGGCCTGTTCCTGGGCTTCAGGCAGGGAGCCAGGGGCTGCCCCTCTGCCAGAGAGCATTGAGGAGCTTCTGTGTGTACTCTCTATGGGTCTCAGCTTTCTTTGGAATTAAGCAGAGTCTGGCCCTGCCTGGTCTTTTTTGTGCCTTGGATCCTAAGTTAAGAATAACCGAAGGAACACTTGTCCCTGTTGACGTGCTTGATGTGGAAGTTGCTGTCAAATGGCTATCTCATCCTCAGTTGCCACTGACATCACACCACGTACGGTTCCGAGGTTCTCACTTTAGTTGTGGTTGAACAGAGCTGTGATCGTTAGAGCAGAAAGAAGCCATTCAGATGTGAGTACGTGAGGACGTGTCCAGCAATGTACAGATGTTTTTTGGCAGGTCAATGAATATTTTAAATCTTTTGCAAGTAGTAAAAAGAGTTGAATTTGAAGTAGAGAAGATACTATGGCAAAAGAAAAGTATACCTCCTTTTTCTCTCTATCTCCCATTTTTAAAATAATCAAAGAAAAACCCAAACCATGATTTAAATCTTGGATTCATCATGGCCCTTAACTCTCTTTCATCCTCTATGAAACGTGATTATGACCCCAATATACTGAATCTCAGTTTCTCGGTCACATGTTTTAAAATAACAAGAATCGCTGTGTAATATTATAAATAATAGCATAATCTCCAGATTGGATCTCTATCATTTATTTAAAGCGAAAGACACAGGATTAAACATAAAGAGGAAGATCATCTTCTGGGTATGTATGTGTTGTGTGTGGTGTGTGTTACACTCTGGATTTATACACTCCACCCCCCCAACACATGCACCTTGTAATGCAAGAGGGAGTTGGGTGGTCTTGATTTAGTACAGGTTCACTAGTTCCTTGTCACCACCCCTGTTCACCCTTCCTTCAGCAGAGGTGGCACAACCCCTCTGTGTTGCAGGTGCCAAGCTCGGTGCCACCAATGAGCTGATAGACTATCAGGGATACATGAAACAGGCCCCACACAAAGTGCTGTAGGAACACAGCAGAGAGGAAATTTAGTCCTGCTTGGAAGTGCCAGCAAAGGAAAAACAAAACTGAAAAAGCAGTTTTTAGCTAGGCCCTGAAGGCCCCTTAGGAGAAAGTTATACTCACCCAGCAGGGTTGGTGAGATTGGAATGATGGTGCGTAGCCCACTGCCAGGCATACACTGGGGACTGCATCTCTTTTTCTGCCCCTTCCCAAGAGAGAGGCAGGTTGGAAACACAATAGTGCAGTGCACAAGTGTGCCCCTACCTCTCGCTGACGTCTTAGCTAGTGTACTCTGTCGCTCACAGTCTGGCCTCTGCCTCAGTTCCCCACCTTTCTGCCTCCAGCATCCTGCCATCCTCCTAGCCACCACTGTGCCCTGCAGCACCACCAAGCCTCTTGCCATTCTCGGAGCATGTGGCCAGTGCTCCTTTGACTGTGTACCGGCTACGCTCTCGGCCTGCACTGTCGTGTCGTGAGGTTCAGGGGAATATGTCCATGGGCATTTGGAAACAGAGAGCAGCGGGGGCTGGCGGGTTGGCTTTATCAAGAGACAGCTCAGAGTTGAATACTTCTCAGTTGTATTTGTAGATATTTCTGATTCTCTCAAAGATGGAGGGTTGATCTGATCTAAACAGTTGGGAGTAGTTCGTTTTTGGCTGAGATATGTCCTTTGGCTTCCATTTCTGCAGTTGACCACACGTTCGCAACATTTATGGATCAGCCTTTTCCACTGGGGTATCTAGGTCACTTCATTCATGTTTCTCAAATAAAACATCAGCACCACTTCAGTGGGAAGAATAAAAGCATGGAAAATGCTCTAATGTGCAAAATTCCACAATTGAATACATAGACAACTATATAAAATGTCTGTATAACTACATATATGTATCTATCTGTAGATACACACGGGGGTGGGGTGGGAGGGGCCTCTCTTGCCTTGGAAACCTTAACACCTGGATTTTTCAAAAACAAGATTTAGAATAAAGATAAATTAGGAGAATAATTGGTCAATTTTTTAAAAAATGATTTTTAATATAGGAGTTATTTAAATAAAAAATGTCTCTTTCACTTAAATACTCGATGGTCAAAACTTATGTATTCCCAACTTTTCAGAAACACAGCCTTTATTTAAGAAAGATATACATGGTTTTAAAAGCAAATGCCACTCTTTATTCTAGATGGGGTTGCCATGTCAATTTTACTTTTAGGCAATTCTGTTGTGTCCAAACTTATCATCATTGAAACAATGGAGCCAATGCCTAAAAATATGTCAAGCCATCTTGCTGGGAGTCCTTGAAGTTAAAGCTGCGGTATCCTTCTTTTGGTTTATGGCTGCACAATGAAGCGTGTATATATATATATAGTCTTTATTAGTTAACTCCATCTGCTCAGTAAGCCTGAAAAAGAAATTGGATGATGCCGTTTATATGTATGGATGGATAACACTCCTTGTGCAGTAGTGAGTCAGCAGCTCCAAATGGGTTTTTAGTTTTCCTCTTGGTACCAGTTGCTAAAGTGCTGTGGAATGAAGGCTCATTCATTCAGAATCTGTTGTGAATTGTGCATCCTATGTTGTTGCAATTATGCAATGTACATGAGAGAGGAGTATTAAGTTCTTTTCCTGCATTGGAAAAGGGTAATGATTCTCCAAGTGCTCTTTCTGTGGCAGATGAGAGAATCTTTCACCTTTCAAATAGAAAATACCTTGTTGTGACCCAAACATCAGAATAAACAACTTTCTTAAACCTCTACAGAAGTGTTCAAGAATGGAAGTCAAACTTCCACTGAATATATATTCCCTTTGGTAAAATGTCTCATAGTATTGAATTACCCTCTTCTGATTGTAGGGAAGCACGTTAACATTTCTGGACAAGGAGAATTCCCATTTTGTACAGCTCAGCAGTGTCTAGATCGCCAGTGGGTTAGCCAGAAGAAAAGGCATATCTTGCCTGGCAGTGTCTCCTTAGTTGGGATAGGACATCATGTCTCAGAAGCCAGAAAAAGAGGGGGTGACATGCATCACTAAGGGACAGGCCGTAGTGGCCTGCTTATCATTGTTAGCACATTCTCTCCCTCTAGCCTCCATGGTGGTTCTCTTGCTTGTCTGCAGTGAGTTCATGATTTGAATGCCCATCTGCAGAGAACAATATATGAGTTTCTAATTCTCTTCCCCATGGTCATTTTTTCTTTCTTTCATTTGAGTCATCTTTGATTAAACAAAACAAAGATGTTACTGTTAATTATGCATCTTTTCAAACAGTATAAAAATTCTCTGTTTGTGTTGGGGGGATGGTTTTGGTGGGAATGGGAATTTATAATGGAGCTGTTTTAAACCATGGACTAGGAAGAAAGATACTAAGAGTCACATTGAAAAAGGTTAAAAGTCTCTACTAAGATAGGAAAAATTGTTTCTTTCTTTTTCTTTTTTTTTTTTTTCAGATTCCTTAACTCAAACCTCTCACTTTCTGCCTTAACATATTGTTGTCAACATAATTCCATTCAACCATTTTTATTGTTCTCTTTAGACACCTTATTAAAACTGAAGCTTTATTCAAGCAGATAAAATTGCAAATAACACATGAGGTATCATAGTATTGGCAGGTTGTAGGCAGAGTGTATGAACAGACTGGAAATCTGCCATCCTGCTCCTGGCACTGTGAGATTAATGGGATGTGAACATGAGTGTCGTCAGAATCAGCACTCAGCCTTGCCGGGGGCTTGGTGCAAGGTTCTAGGGTAATCCTGGAGCTGGAGTTCCATGGACAAGTTGGTGCGGGCCTGTGGGTTGGCAAACCTCCCACAGAGGGGAACCCCAGCTCATGGGAAACAGGGGCCATGCCCAGAAGGCTGTTTGATAGTGAGGCCCACCCACAGTCAAATAGGAAGCAGAGCAGATAGGGGCTGGGGGCTAGGGTGATTTAATGTAAGAAGTAAGTTGAATAAGACTGTGGAAGACTCATTTTTAATGTGCCCCAAATGTGGATGACTTGTAGAGACTCTGAAGAAGGGGTGTGTGTGTGTGTATGTGTAAATGCTCAAAGCCTCCATCTTTATCTTTTCTGGCTCCAGAAAGTTAAAATCTCATGCTGGCTTCCTTTGGTGGTACAGGGCCAGGTCTTTGCAGTTTCGGGCAGGTGTTTGTGGCAACTGTGACTTAGTAACAAGTGTGTGAACTAGAAAAAATTTCTAGGCAAATTGATTGTCTGCAACAAATGGAAATTCTATGGTGGTGCTTTGTGGGTGGTTTACAGGCAGAGAGTACGTGGTTCTCTTTTGATGCCTCACTATTTTTTTTTCTTCTACAGTGTTTTGAAGAAGCAGGATGCTGATCTAGACGTGGAAAAAGTAAGTGAACAAGTTTTGCACTGAGTGCATGTGCCTTGTGAATTAGAAAGCATTTTCCATGGCAACCCAGGATGAAGTCCACTTTCAATTTGGGATTGTAATTCTGAGTTTCATAGGTTTCTGAGAGGGAGGTTGAAGATGAAACTGGTATATGGAATAGAAAGAAAATCTTAACTCACTTAGGTGAACCCACTGCTTTCCCCCTTCCCTTAGTTGTAACACTCAATTCTGCTAATTATGGGAACATATGTTTTAGCTATAAGTTATGTCTCCCCACCCCAGAAATAGAATGGAACAGCTGTCCTGTCGCTGTTGAGCCTTTGGGCTGGTGAGGGATGGGGAGTGCTCCATCTTCAAACTGGCGGGGGGAGGTTCCCTTTAGTCCATTGTTTCTTCCTCCACTGTCAGATGCCTGCCTACCTCTGCTTTAGTTGTACCTTTGAATTGCAGTCAGTGTGTAGCAAGTCATTCTTTCATTCACTTCACATGTTTTTGGTACCCAGTGAGTATTAGACACCATGCTGGACTCTGTTGAAACAAAAGTGAGCGTGACAGACGGGTACTCAGGCAATTATGCTACAGTTGGATAGAGCTGGCAGAAGGGGCTCTGGAAGCTCAGGCTGAGGGCTGGGCTATCCAGGAAAGCTCTGTGATGGAGAGGGTACAAGAAGTAGCCATGTATTCACTCTTTCTGCAAATGTTTGCTCAGTCTTCTCTGCCCGCACCTCTCTCTCTCTCTCCTGGGCCTTAGGTTCCCTACTTACTGAACTTACCCAGATCTCACTGGCCACCCAGGGGGTCCTGTTATGCCCCTCATTGCTCTGCCCAACCACATTACCTTGGTGTAATTTTTCAGCTGTTCTGAGTTACGTCCCTCAATTCCCTGGCCACTCAGGGGCTGCCACTTCATCTGAGAATGACTTAGGGTTATTTCTCATTTTGATTTGAGTGCAAGAGAGGTTCTCCCTGAACCAGAGCCATTTGAATACAGCCAGTGCATCTTTGTTTTAAGTTGAGGAAGTATACTATCTGAAACATTGTTCTAGAATGATTAGGAGCAACCCCTGACCTTTGACCCCACACAGGCCCCGAGCTTCTGCAGAATGACCTGTGACCTACTGTCAGTTGTGGGCTTTTCAGCTCATACAAACCAGGGGGACTTGGAGAAATAAAAAGGCTCTAGTCAGGGCAAAGCAAGGGTAGCCTTTTTAGAGTCTCCATGCATTTAGGTTTTGGCTGTAGAAGCCAGGGGTTGGCAAAGGCTCTCCCCCGTGGGAGGCAGCACCCTGTGACCCTCCTGGGCCAGGCCAACCCCACAGCAGGCTGGAGCTTCTGGGGAAAGTCCCAGGCTGCGTGACTTGCCCTGCCCTGTCCAACTCAGGCTGAGTGAATCCTATGACCACAGCAGGGGGAGGGCTGCTCAGTAGGGGCCCAAAGCCCTGTAAACAACAGGGCTCCGTAAGTCTGGGGTGGGGTCTGCCTGGGATGAGTTAAATTCTTGCTTTAGTTCGCTGCTAACTGGCTGTAAGACCTTAGGCAAATCATTTCTCCTCTCTGAGTCATTTTTCTTAGTAAAGTGGTCCCTTTTCCAGGGCCAAGTAAAATTACTCATTTTTTAACTTAAAAACACAAACCACACATATTTTTTGTTTTCTGACTTGGGTCTTGTACCAAAATAGAAAAAGGGCTGTTGGCCACCAGTCTAAAATGTGCTAGATAAAGCCAGCCCTGGATTGGGACTGAAGGCAGCAGTGAGTGTCGCACAAAGGCACCAACAAGTGTGACTGACACGGCCGTGTGGGTGGTTGTAAGTACTGAGGAAACCCAGAGGAAGAGAAGCTGAGCAGGGGGGAGATGCTTCTTGCACGGAGTGAATTAGAGCTGCCGCTAAAGGGCTCTGCCTGTACCCTCTCAGTCAAGTAGTTAATGACCTGAAAAACACTTAACTGCCTTAGGGGAGTTTACTGTTTGAAAAGCTCTAATTCAGAAGCTCCACTTCCAGAACCTTTTCCTAATGCTGATCGAAGGCTGTTGAGCACAGATGTATCAAACTTTTCTTTTTGCCCCTGTTTACGTGTCTGCCAAGAAGGATCTGGTATGTATAGGGCGTGCCTCCATTGTATAAGTAAATGATACCCGCTGGCCAACCTGAGAGGAGAAAAATTGCTTAAGTCATACTGTTTGTTTTTAAATGGATTTTTGAGTTTTCTCTTTTAGTTGAACATTTTCGTAGAGACAGAACTCAGTATGGAAAATTAGCTTTATTTTGACACGTCAAAGCTCAAAGATAAGTTGGCATAAGTTCTGTATTAATTAATGGCTATAGTCTATTGAACTACACACGGAGTGCCTGGTGTATATTATGCTTTACGACAATCCTGTGAAGGAGTCATGTCCCTTACCAGGTCAGTTGCCCAAGGCACCACAGTTATAGTTAGGATTCTAATCAGCTCTGCTGGGTCCAGAGCCTTCTCTTTCTCATACCTCCTCTTAACTTGGAATTTATATCATATCTGAGACAATATGTTTGTGTGCCCTATTTTAAAATGTTTGATAAGTAGTAAGAAAGCAATGTCACCTTCTAGAGAGATCTTCCTTGACAACTCCCCAAACCCCCAGTCTGGATGGGGTTGCCCTATCACCAAGTACTTCTTCAAAGCCATCATTGTAGTTGTGCAGTTATTTGTACAATAACTATCAAATCACGGTGCTCCCTATCAAGCTCTAACTTTGGCAGGTCAGAATCCTTATCTGTGCTAAGCTTAGTGCCTGGCTTAGCAGAATGTTGACTGCAGCTGTGAATGAATGACACATGACTGAATTAAGGGATAAAAAGAGCCAGTGAAAGCCACTTTGGTAGGTGGCAAAGTAAAAAAAAAAAAAAAAATCTTATTGTGCACCCCAGAAAACATGCTTTCTCTTCTCCATCTAGGGATTTTCTCTGTGGAAACCATGCTTGTTAATAACATTATATGGAGATAAGACAATCACTTCTTGGCTTTCGCTCCAGAAGTACAAAATTTCAAGCAGACAAATGAATAGATAATTCTTAAGAATGCAGTAATCTGGGCAAGCAAAGAGAGTCCAAAGATGAAAGAAGAAGAAGCAGTGAGAGCACAATGGAAACATTAAAATAATTTTTTTTTTTTACAGAATCTTCTGGAATTCTTGAGGAATCCACTTCTGAGTATGGTTTCCATAAATCACTGCTTTAAATATATAAAGTGTATCTTCTAGAAGTGAAACCCATACTCATCTGAATTTTAAAAATTATATAATCAAGTTATGTCAGAATAAAAATTTGCTTTTTTAATAGAAAAAGCTGATTAAATTGAGTCATTCCATTTAGTAATTTAAATCATGATTTAAATGGATTTGATTAAAATAACATCTACTTTGGTCATAACTACTATGAAAGGGCTGAGTAGAAAGGTTTGATTTTAATGCATCCTGGATGGCCTTTGTCTAGTGTGATTAAAAGTCTTTCAGTGCCTGCCATGAGAGAGGCCCCTGCCTTTTCTGCAGTTTCGGTGAGACCAACAATTCCCATATTGCCATTCCATCTGTTTGCAGGGTTTAGAGAACTTCATTCAGGCCACAAATATGGCCATAAACACTACTGCCTGTTTGACAGACACAGAGATCTTGCAAAACAAAAATGGCCATTCAAAAAGAAAAGTAAGAAGAAGAATTACTATCTGCTTTAGAATTGTTTTTTTCCCCTCTGAGTGAGTCTCTTGAAAAGTGTAGGTCTATAAATATAGAACAAATGTGGAAGTTGCTCCATTTTTCACTGTTTCTTTGGTTTTAATAAGTCCCAAGAGAAATGATAAAAATATCCTAGATTCTTATTGTGGGGCTAATAGTCTTGTGGGGAAAAAAATCTAGTTCTGAACAGTTGAGAGTTGGAAATTCGAGGCTGCATCTGGAATCAAGCTTTAAAGGCATGTGCAGGTGATGCCTACACAGCTGGCTAAGAGGTGGAAAATGTAATTCATACAAGTTTTTTCTATAGTGGAGGGAATAGGATTTCTGGGGTCAGCAGGTCCAGAGTGCTTATGTAGTATCCCAGGCTTCAAGATGCTGGTTGCTGGGATGGCTTGAGGATGTGGCTCCAGTGTAAATCGGGGTGGCGGTTGGTTTGGGGTGCACCCCCTGCCTGTGTGTGTGCTGATTGCTTTAGGGAGGTGTGCTGATTGCTTGAGGGAGGTGGGTGAAGAGGAGTAAGAGAAGAACAGTGTAAACACCACTCCCTGCCATCTGAGGAAGCCATTGCTTCCTGAGTAGAGGGAAGGGGTGCCAGGTGCTGTGGTCTGTCAACCAATGGGGACGGGAGAAGGCAGCTCCCATGTGCAGATGGAGTTGTCCTGTAGGCCCTCCCTGATGCGTGTCGTTAGGGCTGCCAGCCCAGTACGTATAGGAGGCCAAGTTGGCAGACATTCTCCATCCCCCTGCCTTAACCTCACACACAGAGGGACCCCTTCTGCTGGTGATCAGGCTATGGAATGACCCCAGCCTCAGGGTATCTCTGAGTAAGGGTCATGTTTCGCACAGCCCACTTGCCCGGTGACTGGGGATCAGGAAATGAGAATGGCTTTGAGTTGGGGAAAGAGAAAGAGAGAGAGTGAGAGCAAGTATATGTGTTTAGGGGGAAGGAACGTGCTTAAAGTTCTGTTTCAGACTGAAAGGCAAACATTTTAGTCTTAGACCAAAAATAGTTGTTATGCATCATCCATAATAACTGACCAACTTTCTTTTACATAAATCTCTGGATTGTAAAACTAAATGCTACTGTCTAAGAAGAAAAAACATGTCCTCTGCCAATTTGAATTTCTAAGATAAAAAGAAGTCTTTCTTCCTAGACATTATAAACTCAGGAAGATATTGATAACTGATCTAGAAGAGCTACAGATAACGATATTTTCATTGTGATTCAAGGAAAGAGTTGAAAAATTTGGGGTGGCTTGTTTAGTCCTGGATATAGAACAGTTCATTCATTCATTCCTTGAACATTAATGAACACTCATGGGCCAGCCACTGTACTAGGCCACATGTTATCATATTCATTTGCCCCATTTTGCATTTGAGGAAAATGAAGCTCAACAGAAGCGAAGTGATTTGTCCTAGGACTAATATCTAGGAGTGGCAAGATCCAAAGGTACATCTCAGACTCAAAGCCCCTTCTCTTTCTGCTCCAGGTGGATGCTTTCTTGTCCTGAAGCTCAGTAGAGCAGAAGACAAGTGAATTACTATCAGCCTCATGTAATTTAATTGGAATTTTATACACATCTTTCATTTTGTCTTCACTGAACTTAAAAGAACTTTCTTATTTTTGGTTTCAAAAGTAGTAGTGATATTTTTCTCAAGGAGCAATTAGAAACCTATGAAGAGAATCATCTCTTTAACTGCGACATGGTCCCCCTGTGACAGTGTGACAGTGACTTCCAGGGTGGCATTCTGTGGGTGGTGGGAGTAGGGGAAGCTTGTGAGACACTCATTCTCTTTCCACCCCTGGTTCCTGGGCTTGGGGACCGTTTTGTTATAGGTCTCATCTCAGTAGCGTTCATCATTCCATGAGGCAAGAGCTGAATGTTGCCAGGAGAGAGTGGGGGGAAATGCTGCCCACGATGCAACAGAGAATCAGGACGAGCTCTCACCTACATACTTTGTGGCATTTGTTTTACGTGGAGGCTTTCTCCTGTAGCCTTCAGATACTGCATAATCTGCTTCGCCGCAGCCAGGCTGGCTGGGCAGAGGTTGGAATCATTTGCTTGTCTGCCTTGCATAGACTTATTGTCTGCTGAAATCACATATGAAGGAGAGACTATTAATACAGTATGTGTGAAGAATGTCTTAAAAGATGTTTTTTGTGACTGCCTCTAAACACTTTTAAGAGCAGAGCTGCACTTGTTCTGAGACTGCTATGGGATAGGCCATGAAAATACATAAAATTCAAGCTTTTCCCTTAAAGTTATTACTGCTCACTTTTAGCCCATAACGAAATTTTATTTAAGCAGAAAACCACCTTTATGAATTTGCTGTGGCTGCCAAACAAATTACCATAAACTTAGTGGCTTAAAACAACAGAGATTTATACTGTTTTAGAAGCCAGAAGTCCAATATCACAGTGTCAGCAGGCCCACACGACCTCCAAGGGCTCTGAGGAGAATCTGTTGCTTACCTCTTCCAGGCCTGGTGGCTGCAGGTGTCCCTTGACTTGTGGCCACATCACTCCCCTCTCTGCCTTCACACTGCCTTCTCCTCTGAGTCTCTGTCAGGTCTCCTTCCCAGCCTTCTTATAAGGACACCTGTGCTGGCTTCAAGAGCCTGCCAGCTAATCCAGGATAAGCTCTTCCTCTCCAGATCCTTAACTATATCACATCTTTGCCATATATGGTAACATTTACAGGTTGTAGGGATTAGGAAATGAATATTCTGGGGGGGGGGGGGCATTTTTCTGCCCACGACACCTTGTATTTGGGAATTTCTGTATTTTTTTTTTCATTTACTAAAACATAAAGCATGCAATCACTTGTTTCATTCATTACTTCAGTCCATTTAGTTTTCCTGAAAGAGGCCATTTGCAGGATGGAAGAACTAATCTCTTCTTCTGGGCCTCAGAACAGGCAAGGCCATGCCTGTTGTCTTTCTCAGACTGAGGTTTTTGTAATGACAAGGAATCTTGAGCTTTTAGAGGTGGGAAGGGCCTTGTCAACTACTAAAATGGGCTAAGGCCCAAGACAGGAGCTTGAGCCCAAAGAGTAAAAGGAAACCCTGGTCTGAAGTCAGAGTCTGGTATGATTCTGAGTGTCCATGGCCTAGAGCCTTACCCACCAGAGCCTGTCACTGGCAGAACTTGTAAACAGGGTGAGTTGTCCCAGCTGAGCAGATTGGCGGGTATGAGACAGGTGATGACACCCTTCTACACACACACACACACACACACACACACACACACACGCACTGATTTTTTACAAATAAAAGGAGGATTTTATCTCTGTTAATCGAGGGGCGGGGTTGTGTGTTGTTTTGGTCAGCTGTGGCTGTCATTCCAACCTATTGAAATCTTGTAAAATCTCTGTGAATTATTTTTGAACTCTATAAGCACATCTTGATGAAAACATGCAAAGCTCTGTGCCAGGGACCTCCCTCCAGGTCGATGGTGCTCTTCTGTGGTGTTACTGCCCTCAGGTATGGTCATTCGGTCAGTCAGTTCTGAGTCCACCAGACTGAATCATTGCTTGGCCCAGGGTTTCCCAGCTTGCTCAGGTATGTTGTTGAGTGACTCTCAGGGGCCTTGCTGACACCAGGTGTTCTGCATCTGAGACCTACCATTCTGGTAGTGCTGTGAAAATGCCCTGAGATGGGGCAGTAATATGGGAGGGCAAAGTTCATAGGGTGCTTGGTTAGTCACTACTTGGGGATAGAGGTACCTGGATATTCTCATTGATGTCAGTTTAAATCCTGAGCCCCACTTCCTGTAACATACCCAAGTATTAGCCCATAGGTGATTTTTTTAAAGGGGAGACTGGAATCCTGTGTTCAGATGTGGGGTCCTAATCTTTGTTTTAAGCGTTCGCCTCTACTGAAGGCTGATCCCTCCTTTGTGAGTATGTGGTCTGTGGAGAGCAGCCCCCGCTGTGGTACGAACACAGCAGCTTCTTGGAAGATGGAGGGGTGTTCATTAAGTTGTGAAATGTGCCACTACTGAGTGTAGTCCGAGCGTAAAGTTGAAAGGAAGTGAGATGTTGTGTGGGTCACTCGTGTTAACCAAAGGGGTAAAACAATTTATCCATTTGCAGAGTCCTTCCAGATAATGCTGCCAAGAGAAAGTGAGAGGATTTCGGAGTGAACATGAGGCAGCGTGAAGAGCGTGTGGGCCTCGGGGCTCGAGTCAGCCTGACTGTCCCTCCACAGAGCCGCCTGCTGCTGGCTGTGGGAGAGGCGGGCAGACACCGAGGCCCCGGGTGCCACTGTGGCGCGTGTCTGAGCGGAGGGCGCAGAGGGCTCTGAGACTGACACGCAGGGAGCCCCGGTGAGAGTCAGGTGAAGAGATGCCAAGGAGGGGAGAAAGTAATCCTCATCTACCCACTTCTGTTTGCTGTGCCCCCTTTCTCTGGGCAGGACTGGCCAAGGATTGGATAACCTCCAACTTCGATGTGGCGTGGATTCATACATAGGGTAGAAGAATGGGCCCGAGGGAAGCTTCCTGTCCACATTATTATGTTGTTGTTGCTCTATGTCCAGATTTAATGCTATAGTAATTTAAAACAAACAAAACCTTTGTGTGTAGGGAAGATATTGTCCACCTTTTAGAAGAATATTCTAAAAAGTAGTCCTTCTAGACTGGGGGTGGGGAAACTAATTTTAAAAAACAGAGTAACTGCCGCTTTGCCTATTCTACTGTTAGCGGATGAGGGAAATAAACTTTTTTTTTCCTTTATGAGAGAGCTTGATGTCCACCAAAGTGCTGCTTATTGCAAAAAAGTGAAGTTGATAATGGGGAAAAGTTTGAACAGCCCTCGGGTATTGAAAATGAAATACAATAACTTACAAAACCTGGTGAAGTTTCGAAGTTGTTGCTGTGGTCCGTGGTGAGGTTTTAGGTGTGGGAAAGGCCTCATTGGTGAGACGTCAGGAGGGCTTTTCTCATGCATGGCCCATAAACTGGTAGTACAAAAAGTTTTTGACAGTTGCCATAATATTTACTATATTTTCTCATCCTTGGTTTTAATAAACAGTGGCTACTAGCCAATCAAATAACTTTTTCATTATTCTGTTTTTACAGTGGCCAAGAAGAAAATATAATTAGGCTTCTGTGTTTTCTGTGTATCATTAGGCTTCTGTGTACCATTTAACAACAACAAATACTGTATAATGTTGTTTAAAGGCAAAATTAAAAAAGCTTTAGAAACAATCATTTCAGAGCTGACAGAGCAAACTGTGTCAGTTCAGGAAAACGCATTTGTTTCTCTCTGGAAATATTTTTAAAATTTTCTTTTGGGGAGTAAAGCCCAAAACAGTGAGTATCTGAGGCCCTTTTGTATGTAAATTTTAAGTAACTGTCATTTCACCTGATGTTTAACCCGTGGATAACCATTCCATATCCCAGCTCAGATTTGAGAGGGCACACAACAGATTTCTGTATTTTCTCTCATATCACCACATCCCCTGGCCCTGGTATCATTGAGAACATGAACATTCTTCACCCAAATTGAAGGTGTTGACCACCTCAGGTGCTTTTCTCCAAAGACCTGCCTTTTTTCCTCTTTCCTCCCAATCAGGTCCCTGAGTCCAGTTCTTGCCACCTCCCACTTCGTAATCACCTTCACTTGCCTGGTATTTCTGACTTGTCTTTCAGTTTCTCTGTTTCTTGGTGAATTCAGAATTCTCTATTGGAGGCATCCACTTAGCCAGGCCCAGTAACTGTGCTGTAGCATCTTGCTCCTCACAGGGCAGAGCTCTGAGTTGCTTTACAACATACCACTACTTATTCATAAACCTTTCCTTACTTGTATTTTTTTTTCCACTTCATTCTTCACTTTAGCATGTCTTCTGTGACGAAATGAAAATAGGTCCATTAAAGTGAAAATGGAGATGTGCTGTCCTGTTTTCATGTCATGATGCAGATGGTGTGAAACATTTTTTAAGATGAATCAAGTTACCTACACCCAGATCTCCAGGACAGTAGTTACAGTTTGTATTTTTCACAACTAGTCTACTAAATAGGGGAGAAAATTTGAGATTAAAAAAAGCTATTTTCTGAATTCATTTGCTTTTGAAATAATTTCTTTATCACCTTTACTTTTTGAGTAGGAAATAGGAAAGCTTTTAGAGTAAACATTCCTGAAGTAGAATAAATCCAGTACAAATTCTTGTTTTGTCTGAATTCAGGCTGTAGTACCAAGATCAGGAACTCTACCTGAGGGTCGAGCAGAAAAATAAACTCAATAGTAAAGTGGGAGTGGGAAGGTAGGTTTAGGTTAACAAGAAAAATGATTTTTATTATGATGTATACAAAGGAATATATACATATGTGTGTGTACATTGCCCCCATCTACATTGTGTTGGTAGGGTGGGGGGTTGGGGGGAGAATAAAACAACCCCTGGTACCCATCCTGCAGGTTAAGAACTAGAACATCACTAGTACCTCGGAAGCCCCTGTGATTATCTCCCCACCATACTCTTCTTCCTCAGTGGAGCTGCTTTTTTGTGTAAGTTTCTTTCCCTGAACAATCTATTGTTAAGTTTTGTTTACCTCAGGGTGTATATAAATGGTCATCTTATACCATTTGCTTTTTTCAATCAACATTTGTTTTTTAAGATTCATCTTTATTGGTGCATGAAGCATCACGCATGACATTCATTTATCTTCACTGCTATATATTCCTCCATTGTATGAATATACCACCATTTATCCCTTCCCTCAATGGACATTTGGGTCATTTCCAATTTTTTGCTATTTTAAACAGTGCTGCTGTGAATGTCCTTGAATGTTCATCCGGCTGTAGTTTCTCTAGGATAGGTGCCTAAGGGAAGAATTTCTAGGTGTTATAGTACATGCATCTTCAACTTTGCTGGATAATAGCAAATTGTTTTCCTAAGTGGTTGTACCATTTGACATTCCCATGAGGAAACTTTAACTTTTAAGAGAAGGGGAAGTCCAAAGGGAAGATGAAATGCAGGATTAGCTAAACATTGGAGAAGAAAAGAATGTTGTTAGGTTCTGATAAAGTACGACTCTCCGTCAATGTGTTGGGTAGAGAGAGCTGGAGAAATGAAGAGGAAAGTGTAGGTTTAAATAGCCATTATGGAAAAGACAAAAGGTATGTTGCATGGACTATATGCACATTGTCATTAGGGAGCAGGTTCCAGCTTGGGTAGGAATGGAAACAACCAATTCTCTCCATTTTCACTCAGTTTTCCCTGATCTGGAACAATCATTATAGTACTCTGTCTGGGGAGCAGGTGTTGCCAGGCATATTAGTGTGCCGCTTCCATGTCATACCTGTGGTGGCATGGATTCTAATAAAGCTTTCAGAGCAGATTTTCACAAGGAGGCACACAAGATTTTTGGAGATTACTTTCCTTCAAACACAAGAGATTTTTCTGACAGCCATGCTTTGTATCTTACAAATTCAATAATCTTACACTAGGTTTGACGTTGCTGTCTCTTTTATTGCATAGGGTTATTTTTGAGAACGCAGAGCCACTCTGTGGTTGCTTATTCACTTGACCTGAGAAAAATGGGTCCGTGACATTTTGAATAGCAAATTAACTGTGAAATATGACACAGTCCTTGGTGAGCATTTTGGCTTCATTTGTAAGTTCTGACCACTCTGCTATGGAAAGCTGATGGGATTTGTTTTCTTTTCAAAGAATTTCCATTCTTCCAGATCTAGATTTCAGTAAGGCTGACTTCTTTTGTTGGCGTTTCTATGAAACTGAAAGTAGAGCATTAAGCCATTAAAAGCACATGTCCTCTGGAGTCTCAGAAGTGCAGCTTTTTTTAACTTGTTATTTTTGGGTCACCCTTCATTAATAGCATTCATCAGATTTATTTGATTCCAGGCCAGAGAGATCAGTGATGGTGATGTTTTCAAAATATTTTAATCACAGTTTTTCATTGTCTGTTGACTAGTATTGTCTGTTTGAAACTTTTGATGGTGACAGTGCATATTTGGGAAGACTGCATGGTATACTGGAAATAACATTTGTGCTTTGCCAAACAAATTGAGAAGAAACTCAGTGTCCCACAATTGAGGTTTCATTATGGAAACTGTGATGAATCTATTCAGTAGTACATTATGTATTAGTTAAAATGATGATCAAAATTGCTAAATAAGTTGGAAAAATGTTTAGGTTGTTAAATAGAAAAAAAGCAAGATACCAAATTGTATGTGGAATATGAGCTTAATTTTGAAAGCAAAATGCCTATGTGGGAAAAGCCTACAAAAACTGCACCAAAATGCTAACAGTTGTATTTGGGCTATGAAATTATGGGGATTTTCTTCTCTATGTTTGTTAATATGGTTACATCTATAGTAAATTAAAAGGATGGACTTAAGAGAGATCAATCTGGATTCAAATTGCCATTCTACCATTCACCAGCTGTTTGACCTCGGGCAAGCTGCTCAGTGAAGTTGGCTTCCTCAGGAGCTAGAAGATGTTGTATCTACCCCCACAGGGTTGTTACCAGTCAAACAAGGTAATATGCCTAAGATCCCCTGTTACAGTAGCCAGTGGCTCCTACCCTTCCCAGCTTCCCCTTCTCTGCTGAAACTAGCTTCGCCCAACACACACCCAGCAACCATGAGAAATACCCTTTTGTTGTCTGGTTTCTATTTTGTCTGGTTGTGGCCTATCTCTGATCTCAGTAAACACTTGGGACCTCTTGGAACTTCTGTTTTAGCAGTGACAACTGACAGTTATTTTAGAGACGTGATTGATGAGTAAGAATGTGTGGCCTTATGTGACAAGAGGGAAAATTTGAATAACTGGACTTCCTAATAGTCTGAGAACTTCAGCTATTTAAATACATGTATTTGATTGACAGAAATAAATTTGTTAATTTGAGGATGTCCTTATTAACTTCCCTAGTCTAGTGGGGAGGAAACATGTTATATGTTTGCTAAACAGACTGGTGATTTTCTTGGCTCTGCCAAGTTCTTCTAAGAGAAAGGTATAAATCATGTGTAAGAAAAGAATTCAACTAGGATCCCCAGGGGATGTGTGTGAGCCCTAGGATGTTAAACAGAGATTTCAAGACTGTGATAATATGAGATGATCATGTCAGAAGTTGGTATAAGCAGAACCAGAGATGTTCAATGAGATCCTAGATCTAACTTATTGCAGGGTATGTTTACTCAGAGGATAGAGAGGAAAATTCATTTCTTAATAGTAACAAGCTACAGATTGACCAGATGCTCTGGGTAATCTTGCCCTGGGTTTCGGGAATACCCTTAGCAAAGGTTCAAAAAAAGATGCCCGTATTCACGTGGGCTCAAGTCATCCCATCTACTTGGAACCAACCCAGAGCATCTGAGATCTCACCTAGACTCCTAGACCCATAGTCTGTTAAACGTGGGAGTACATTCTTGATCTACTCAGGGCTAGACCTGGTTCTCTGTGCTCTCAGTTCATGTCCTGTCCAGAAGAGCAGACTCTTCCTCTTTGTCTGCCTCGAGCTGGCCTTGGGCAAGTCACTGGAAATGCTGAGCCTTGGTTTTGCTATAAGGTGAGAGGTTTCATCTCTAAGGGCTCTACTGGCTCAAAAGTCCAAAGATTTAGTAATTCCTTTGGGAATTTCTTTTTTAAAGTGTCAGCATCTTCAGAGATACAAGTAATTAAACCGATGGAAATCAACTGTAAATTCTTATCCCTTACAGTTTGCGGCTCTGAATCAGCCCCCTTGTCTTCCGCAGGTGGCTTGGTGGGACCCAGTGCCTTTCTGCTCAAGGCCACGGTTCCTCATGGCCCAGGCTTCATGGCCCTAAACAAGCCAGAGATGGCACGAGGGAAACCAGAATGCAGTGACAGGGACTTCCTTGTAGGTAAAATGTTTAAGAAAGGGAAGAAAGCAAGGAAAAGAAATAAAAGACAAATATTGGGTAGGAAGAAGAAAAGCTCACTTTATTCACAGGCAATATGACAGTTTATATAGACAAATCCTATGGAATTTATAAAACAACTACTAGGAAGTACTAGAAAGTGAATTTAGTAAAGTCATAGGATACAAGGTCTGTAGACAAAAATCAATTGCGTTTCTGTATATCAGCAGCTAACAGCTGGAAAACCAAGTTAAAGAAACAATTCTATGTACAATAGCAACAGAAAAACGTAAAATACTTGTAAATAAATAAATTTAACACAAACCAGTCAATTGGTGCTGTCTCTGGAAGCACTGGAATGTAATGGATTCTAACAGTCCCAGGTGACCCCCCCACCCCCCCAGGAAGTAGACTTTGTAAAACCAAGTATACCTTATCCATTTCCAAGGGAAAAACTTATACCAACTAGCATAATTGTTGTTTGCCATCATCGAGACATGGATTATAATGTGAATTTATATTCAACAAGCAGCACTCCTAGGGCCATTTCATAATTTACCTCTTCACACCTTGGGTGTAGAGTATAGTCCTGAGCGACTGATAGGGCCAGATTAAATCTCAGGCATAAGATGTTCCCTCAGAAAGTTTATTTTTTTGTTCCTACTTTTCCCTAGAGTGTGGTGAGGCATTTAATATATCAGACACCAGGAGGATCTATGTAATGAATTTTTACATGCCCCAGTCATTTTAATGTAATCGTCTCTTCTTTTAAAAGGCTTCATTAAGTCTATTGTTAGGATTGTAAAACTACCTAAGAGAGACAGGAGGGCTTTTCCCATTTTCAGAATTCAGACAGTTTTGTTAATTGCATTGCTTTAGGTGAACGGTAATTAAATGGGTTGCGAGAATGTGCAATATTTATTTATAGTAACACAGGCATGTCACGTATTTATAGTTATTACTGCACAGTCTACTTTTGGGGTGGGGAGTGGGTCATGGCTGTTAAAAGTAGCTCCAACAACTGCTTTCGGCAGGGTCTTTGAATCTGACTGTGAATATCATCCAGGTACTCTTATGTTAAAGAAGTACCATACATATTAAGTTTTTTGCAAGGAACCTGTATCTGCGAAATTTAAATATGCTTTTAACATTTTAAACTTTGAGTTAAATATGTTTGCCAATGTCAATTATTGTCTCACATTTAGAATAGCCCTTGATACTTTTCAGGTTCTTTCACATATGTTTTCTAATTAGATTTCACTACAAACCAGTGAGATAGGTTGAGGGATATTATTCTCATTATCAGATGAGAAATCGGAGGCCCAGATTTACTTACTATACCACCCAGCTAGTAAGTTACAGTTGAGGATAGAATCTGGTTCTCCTCTCTCAGAGCCTAAAGGTGAGTTAAACTATTTTGAAAATCTGACTTCAGGCTCTAAAATCTTTCCTTCCTTTATGTAAAAGTAAAAAATAGGATTTTTGTATTTCCTAATAGTTTTCCATTTAGTAGCTGATTTCCTAAAGTGCGTTCTGAAGCGCACTGGTCCCAGGAGATTATCTGTGAAAAATGGATTGTGTAGCCAGACCCGCTGGGAAGAGCTACTTGTTATAGTCCCCTCCTGGGGATCGCCAGCGTACATTAGCACTTAAAGACTCTGAGAAGTCCTACTGCAAAGAAGACTGTTTAATGCATTGTTTTTTAATTGTGGTAAAATACACATGACAATAAAATTGACCATATTAATTGTTTTTTATGTGTACAGTTCAGTTGTGTTAAGTATATTCACATTGCTATGCAACCAATCTCCATAACTTTTCATCTTGCAAAACTGAATATCTATACCCCTTAAACAACAACTCCCCATTTTTCCTATTCCCCCAGCCCCTGGCAACCACCATTCTACTTTTTATTGTATGAATTTGACTCCTGGGTACCGTATACAAGTGAATCGTATGGTATTTGTCCTTCTGCAACTGGCTTGTTTCACTTAGCATAATGTCCTCCAGGTTAATCCATGTTGAAGCATGTGTCAGAATTTCCTTCCTTATTAAGGTTGAGTAATATTCCGTTGTACATATAGACCACATTTGATTACCCATTCTTCCATTGATGCTTGAAATACCTCCACCTCTTGGCTATTGAGAGTCGCATCGCTGTGAACTTGGGTGTCCAAATACCTCTTGGAGACCCTGTTTTCAGTTCTTTGAGTATCTACCATTGCTGGATCCTAGAGTAATTTTATGTTTAATTTTTTAAGGAACCATCATTGCTTAATATATTTTTATACCCAAGTTTCGTAAACTTATTTGATCACAAAATTCTTTTTCCACATTATACCTTTGCGTATCCCACAGAACACAGGGGTTTTTCAGAAAACGCTTAGGGAAATCCTGAGCTCAGTAAGGATTTCCGCTTGTTCCAAGGGGCCACAAACCTCAGGATGCTGGCCGGGGAGTTCAGCCGTGAAGTTCCCAACCCAAGGGCAAGGTCAGTGTGCGGTCCCAGGAACTACAAGAAGAGGAGGAAGCTCACAGGGTACACAGCCAACTATAACAAGAGTTCCTCAGCACTGGACTTCACTGGGTTAAAGAGTCCACTGTGGAGCTGAAGTCATTTTGGTCTGCACTGGTTAGTGAGGAGGGAAAGCCCTCCTCCTCTGCAATAAGGGGCCTGGGAGAAGCTTTATGAGGAGAAGCATTAGATTCCAGAACCCACTGTTACCCCATCTCCTGAAAGAAGAAAAAATGCCACCTAGTCAAAACCTAAATGGGCTCCTCTCAGGGTTTGCTGTGTTGACTCAGTCTAATTGGTCCTTATTGTGGCCCTCAAATAATTGAGGGGTAATTGTAAACACTGTAATTGTGTAGGTAGGTCAAAATCCTACCCAGGTTGTCTTCCACAAATGGAAAGGGCATGTGGAGCAAGGGCATTGAACTGAGAAAAGAATAAATTTCTTTTTACCCCCCAAAGCTACTTCGTACCTCACATGTCACTATGGTCAGCCCTTCTCCAAGACTTGCTCAGGAAGCCCCAGGCCATGGTGACCCAAAAGGAGGCATTACATAATTAAATACCCTGAATGCCCAATGTCAGTTTCTCTGCACATTGGCTTAAAAATTGGCATGGGCCCGAGTGGTTTTAGGGCTGCCTAGAAGGAAACGAATAGGGAGGCTGCTGTAGCTGTTATAGTTCTATTAATCTGTTTTTGATGCTGATAAGGATGAGAAAAACTATGGAGAGGACGTGGAGCTCCAAAGAGGCTTTGAACCAGCCTGCGATAAGGCCATAGAACACCCAGCTTCTTAGCTAACCTGACTGAGAACAGATAATGATGCCTCACATCGTGGGCAGAGGATTTCATAAGCTCTCTGAGATCCTTAGATGAAAGCTGCTACTGATGCATAAACTATTGTCATTATATGAGACTTTGCTGTTCTGTAAATAAATATATTAAATAATAGCCTCTTCTGCTGGACTCTCCTTGCTTTAAGTGAGTTCAGATTTGGCCTCTCTCGTTGGCCACCTGCCACCCAGGCTGTCTGTGTCGCAGGACCACAGTTCTGTGGGAAGCACTGGGATGAGGTGGAAATAGCACTGATACAGGCTTGGGAAATGCTGTGTGGAGTCTCAGGCAAGCAGCCTCCCCTCAGGGCGCCTCTGTTTTCTCATCTCTAAGGTCCCTTTCTAAGACCCCGTGTAGCTCCACAGGTTTATGATTTTATCAAAGATTAGATAAAAAAAGGAATTCACCTTCTAATTACAAATGTTTAGTGAGTCCCTGGTAGAACAGAACTAGGCACTGTTCTAGGTAGTTGGGACAAATCAGTCAACAAGGTAACTTATTCTAGTTGGGGGGAAAGAGATGAGACAGTAGGCAGTGAACATTAGAAACATTACTACATAAGTAAATTGTGTAGCTGTTGGAAGGTGATAGTCCTATGCAAAACCAAAATATTGTGATAAGGAAAATTGGGAGTGCAACCAGGAGTACAATTTTTAAAATGTAGTAAAGAGAGGCTGGGTGCAGTGGCTCACACCTATGAGCACTTTGGGAGGCTGAGGCAGGAGGATCCCTTGAGGCCAAGAGTTTGAGATCAGCTAGGTGTGGTGGCATGCACCTGTAGTCCTAGCTACTTGGGAGGCTGAGACAGGAGGATTGCTTGATCCCAGGAGTTGGAAGCTGCAGTGAGCTATGACTGTACCACTGCCCTCCAGACTGGGTGACAGAGTGAGACCCTGTCTCAAAAAAAAAAAAAGTAGTAAAGCGGAACTTTTTCATTATAGGAGTTGTTAGAAAATCAAGTACATCATTAAGGGGTATGGAGACTGTAAACCTCTCCTTTGGAGATTTTTGGGAAAAGAAATCTGTTCATGGTTTCAGATTCAGGGGTATTGTTTAGACATAGAGGAATTAACCAGATGATCTTTTTGAAGGCTTTCTTTTTAAAGTATTTAGTAGTTTGTTCAGGAGTAGCGCCAGAATTTGTGTACGTGCATGTGTGTATGTGTTTGTACATATCCACATGCATATACACACATATAGATGGGTGTACACACACACACACACAAACACACACACACACACACACGTACTGCTGCTCAAGGAGCAGCAGAAGCCAGGATTGCAAGTCCCCAACTGCTGGCATATCTCCAACCAACTTTTAAAAAGCCAACTGATGTACCATAAACATATAGCCCTCCATTCTGCCATTTTACAAGAGAAGAAACAGAAACACGGAAATGCTAATGACTCACCAGAATCAGAGTGAATCAGGGAAGGGTACTGGGACCTGGCGTGCAGCCCTCAGACCATCGATCACCCACCTCCCTGCGCCTCCCTACATTCCTTTCTCAATGAGACAGGCAGCTCCGTTGTTTTCACTTCCCCTTCCCTCTTGCTTGTGGACCACTTCCACTCCTACATTTGTGTAATTAAGTAGTAATGAAACTATTAGTATAATACTCTAACCCTTATGTATCCAGACCTACATGATCCGGTGTCAGAATGATGTTAGCATAAAGAAATACAGTCTAGTGACAATTTCAAAATAGCAAATTTTTATTTGTCTTTCTCAATATCACAGCAGGGATTCAGAATCTACAGCAGTCCTTTGCAAGTCTGTCTTTCTCCTCCAGCTTCTGCACACTGTACAGCCCAGACTTTTCCTAACCATGGCCCACCTGCTGTTCCACCTTTCCTCCTGATTCTGCATCCCAAAATGTTTACCAAAAAGGCCAGGATCAAGACCTTCCCAGAAGGGTGGGCAAAGGGAAGAAGCAGGAGGACAAAGCTAGAATTCACATCAGCAGCTGGGAGGAGAAAGCCTGACAGCATGTGTCACTAATTCCTGTTCCCTCGCACCACTGCTGTGCTAAGCATTCTTCTATATACTTCATATAATTTAATCCTCACAGAAATCCTATGTGGTAGGTATTGATATCTTCATTTTACTGCTGAGAAAACCAAAGTCAGAGAAGTTTAGTAACTTGCCTGGTATCATGTGATAGAGAGAATGCCAGGATGTGAGCCTTAGTCTGTCTAGTTATAGAAACTGTGCTCTTTCTCCTATATGATGCTACCTCTAAATAATATAAATCACAGAGGCTCTATGTTATTTCAGTTGCTTAAATTATAAAACTAACTCTTTGGTGTTTGTATTAAGGCAGTTAAATCTGTTTTCAGCAAAGGTCTTGAAAGCACAGTAGCTAAATTGAGAAGAAAATGTGCTCCCAGAGCCTTGTGGAGTGAAATGTTTGTCTTGTTTGGAAATACAGAGAGCTATCCGGACCTCTTTGCCTACAGTCCAGAGAGCTCTCAGCAAGCCCTTTGGACCACTGTGCTGACATATCAGAGGTGATGGCCTTCTGACTCTTTCAGTCTCCTACCAGGTTTTACAGTCAACTGAGTGCTGATGTTAGGCCTGGCCATCGGAGGTCATGCCTGCAGTGCACAAAGATGGGAGCTCAGAGCAGCTTTCAAAAATACTGGAAACTTTAAGCAGTTCCTTTGTCACAAGTACAAAATAAAAGATGCTTTCTGACAAACACATTGGTTCAGTGTATGAATTTGTGAACTTGATACAAATAAGAACCTTAGGGGTAAGAGTGCACAAGAATGCATTTTGTGGCTGCCTGGTAACACCTTGACTGAAAGTTACTGTTGCTTTGGGTGGAGAGCAGTAGTGGGGCAAAGGGTCTGAAATGGAAGAGGGAACAAGAGACCAGAGAAGAAAAATAGTTAAACTCAAACCTAAGCAAATATAAAGAGAAATCCAGAGCAATGAATGAGAGTAAGTAAGGCAAAATAGACCAGACAGAGTGAGCAGGGAAGAACAAGCTAGAGCAGAACTACTACATATATGAGCTAAAGACAACGGATGCGAGACAGAGAAATGTACCACAGCTAGAAAGACAAAGACTCAGGGAGCCATAGGCAATGTCACCCAATGTTAACAAGATGCTATACAGGTTTCTGTTCTCATCGATGATGGTGTCGAGGCTTTCCCCTAAATTTCAATGGAAAGTTAAACATAGTGTATAGGGGGCTTTCGTGTGAATTCTCTCTCCACGTGCCTGAGGTTGTATTTGCTGCATCAAGAGGAAAATCATTTGAATGTTAGTAGAGGCACTAATATTTATCATCATCCAAATAGCCCCTTAATAAACTAAGAAGACCAGAGCAAAGTGAAATGAGCTTAAAATAGATTCTATGGCAGTGGCCCACCCAGTGATGTTATCCCAAATGAATCATCAAATGCATCCTCCACATCATGCAATAGATGTTTTTCAACTTTCCAAAGTTTGCAATGAAGGTTTTTTAAAGTCTGTGCACTCACAGAAGAGCATCAACTGTTGATACTTTTCCTCTGTAGAGATGCTATGCTTCTTAAATTATTTTCTCAGTTCAAAATGTTATTTGATTTCTGAATGTTTTATATCCACAGTTGATGACTTCATGTACTTTTTGCTTTTACTTCCTAAGGCATAGTGATATGATGAACTGATTAAAAATAGCATTCTAATGAAACTGTTGGGTGTGTTGTTATAGTATAAGTCAGCGGCAAATAGGAAGTTGTTTCCTCAGGAAATTTGATAAACTGAAAATCAGCTTGAGTGTTTATATGTATTCTGTGAGAAATTTTTGTTCTTCCTCATAGTTTCCTTTTAAAAATTACCAGTTAATTTGTGCTTTCCACCCAAACACATATTTTAACACTTGTAACAGTTAGCTGAGGTCTGTTACGTTAGCATGATATAAAAGTTTGGATTAAATATTTACCCACAGAGCCTGTGAGTGTATAGAAACTTAAAGGAAAGCATAGACAGCCCTATTTTAGTTAAAATGTTGGATATTTTAAAAATAAGGAAGAGGGGATGGTTTTTATCCATCAGGTCTTGGCCGTTAGCCTAGCAACATGTGAAAAGCTCTCATTTTTCAAAGAGAGGAAAAAGTATAAAATTTTTACTTGACATATTCTCCTCAATTCAAACCTTATAGGGAGTCTCAGTGCTTGAGGTGGCCCACAGACATGTTTTGCCTAGTCCAGTGTCTTTGAAAATTTTGAGCCAGCATTTAAAAGTCAAGATCTTTCACATTTTTTTAAAAATCCAGATTTATGGCTTCTGTTTAAAAATAGGGTGGTCTGGCAACACTGGGCCAACGTCGCCTCTTGGCAGCCGTTGCTGGGGCTGGAGCTGCACAGAGGTGACCGCCAGCAGGTAGTTTCCGGGCCCTCAGCCTGGTTCCTTGTGGGTCCCCACACCTGGTGTTTATGACCCTCAAATTTTGGTTCCCATTCATAATCACATTTGCGTTGTAAATTTTTATAAAACCGACAAGTATTTGGCTTCACCCTTTTGGTAGCATGAAAGAGACAGAGGGGGCGGCTGATTCACTTGCTGCACTCATGTGAGTTACCTGTGGCATTTGATCTGCACCTGCTGCTCCTTCCCTCACAACCCGTTTTTACCCGCTGCAGTCTTCTTTACACAGCTGTTGTTCCACTGAAACAGCCATAGGCCAAATTAGAGATTTCCCCTCCTCCTCCTCCTCCTCCACCTCCTCTTCCTCCCTCTCTGGCTGTCCATGATGTGGGTGACCAGCGCTCCCTCTCAGCTCTGCCCTCCCCTGGCTCGGTGACTCCGCCCTCTTCTGCATCCCCTTCTGCTTCTAGCTCATTGCTCCAGGCCTGCTTTGCAGCCTCAGCCTCTGCTGTCTTTTTCAATTATTATTTCTCCATTATTCAAATATTAAATGAACATATCAATTATTAAAAAAATTTCAGACAATACAGACATATGTAGTCTTTTCTTTAATCATCTTTATTCCCACTCCCTTCCCAGAGTGAACCACGATTAACCCCTGGATGAGTCTCTCTTCCTGACCCTTTTCCATGTAATCTGGTTGGGGTTTGTTGTCATTTAACATAAATAGGATCATTTTATACATACCTCTTTTTAACTTGGAGGTGACCCTGGTTCACATAAATAGATCTCTACCTTACCCATTTAGTCATCTGCCAGCTCCTTCAATGTGGGCGTTTCCCAGCGGAGCGTTTTGAATAATTACAGTACTTATCATGTTGTTTTTATGATTGTGTGTCTGTTTTTCCTAAGACTTTGAGCTGGCAGAGACAGTCTCTTTTCATATTCCTCTATCAAAGTACTCATAAACACATTCCAGTGAGTGGATGAATGAATGTTGGTATTTTTGCCCATTCAATTAAATCATTCTAATTTATATTATACAGGTAATGTTAAATTATATCATAATTTAAATTCAAACTTAAATATCCTAAGCTCTGTGGTAAACATATTAATATAACTATTATAAGGTACAGTTATTCTATTTCCCAGGTCATTTTATAACAGTAATTTATTAATTTTGTTTTCCTCATTAAGATCATCCTGCTATTCAAAAGAGAATTCTGTATGCCACTTGTTTTGGTTGGGAGAAGTGTTGGTGGCTGGTTGTTTTTGTTTTGTATATTTTAAATGAGTGTGTTTTGGCATCTTGCCAAGGGAGATAGTATTTTGTATACAATTCATTCTTCATAAGAGTATCATTTATCTTTAAAAGGAATATAAATGCATAATGGTTGTATAAAGAGAATTGCCTTAACACAGCATCTCTTCAGTGGGAAGATAGCTGAGGTTTATAAAGTGAGCCTTGTCAGGTACAATCTGAGCTCTCTTGCTGAGGGTTCTCATTCAGTATCATGCTGCTGTTATTGGCCCCGATTTAAGGAGAAACCAATGAAAACATCTATCATCTGATAGCTGTGGGATGTCATCCAAGCTTGTGTCATGGTCTTATAATGTTCCTGGGTTTGTAGGGTGAAGAAAATAACACTTGGGTATTTGGAATTTATTCTTAAGCTGTTTTTGTCAGGGGAGGATGAGTTTCTCACTGTTGAGTTGAAATGAGACTTTTAAAATACTCTTAATAACACTCATCACCAGACCCTCTGCAGGAGACACCAAAGGTGAGTGTTTGGGAATAATGTTTTTTAAATTTATTTGGCTATTTTTTAAAAAGTGAGGAGGTAAAACTAATCTATGATTAGTAATGAGCTGAAATCAGTCATTAATAGTGCACACCAAGACATGATCCCTACTTGAGCAAATTTGAGAAATGTGTAAACACAAACTAGACAGTAAAAAAACAGGAAAATGGAAACTATAGAAAGACCTCTACAATGAATAAGTCTGGAAAGCTAATTAAAATTCCGCCTAAGGAGTTAATGGAGTGGCTAAAACTCAATTTAATGTGGGTCAGGGTCTTGGGAAAAGTGGTTCAAATACTATGTTTTAAAGACAAGTTCAGAGAGGCAAGCTATTTCAAGGACTGTCATAAGATAAGAATCCAAGATCTAGTTGGAGAATTAAAATGAGTCCATATTACAGAAAGATTTAAATGTTGGAATAACAGTTTGAATGACTTCAACAAGAAACAGTAAAGAAATAAAATGATCGTGCCCATAATGATACCTTGTATTTTTAGGTGTCCTATAGTTTACAGACTCTGGGGATGTTGTTTTATCTGCACTAAATCTTAACGAAAACTACAAGCCTTTTTGAAGACTAAATCTCCAAGATTGCTGGCGGCAGTTAGCCTAGATGCAGGGGATTAAAGAGAGAGAAGGAGGGAGGGAGACACTACTCAGTTTCTGGGCTTCCGACTGAAATGGGGACAGAAAGGGGCAGTTTCAGTGAGAGGAGGTGATCAAACCTAGCCAAGACCAGTGAGGAGAGCTGCTGACAGTGTTCAATGTCAGGTCCTGGGGGCGGAGAACAGGCAAGTTAACAGGTTGCTGGTGAACTTTGCAAGAACATTTTTTGTAGCTTGGTGAGCTTGAGAGCCAGAGTCCATCTGGTACGGGATGGTCCAAGAGGGTCATAGTTAGTCAGTGGAGGAAGGTGATGAAATCAAGAGAGAAGTAAGTGAAAGGGAAGTGTGAGGGTCAAATGATACTTGTAAATCGAGGAGCTGCCATGTTGCTACAATTTAGAGAAACAGCAGCATGACAGCATGAGATCATGTTCTGTGTTGTTTATTTGCAGTTTGTTGAATTTTATATCCCTCAGGAAATAGCTGTGGCTCAGATGCAGGCAGCTCTGGGTAGACAAGGCACATGACAGCAACATTGGAGAAAACTAGTCATCAGTGGCAGCAGCAAGCTGCCAGGTACTTGTTACCACGGATGGAGTGGGGCCCCTGAGGTAGGCTGTGGTCTAGGATCCTTTCTCAGGGGGCCATGAGCGTCGAACAGCACAGTCCCCTAGGCCAGCCAAGCATGTTTTAAATTAGTGGTCCCTGCATCAAGCAAGTGTGATTACAAATGATCACTACCACTGACAACATAACTCAGGGCTCAGACTAGTAGGGTTGTCTTAATATATAAGTGTGTCTTTTAAAAAAAAAAGAGTACTTGCAACATTAAGTCCATAATCAACTTTGTCAGATCAAGCCGGCCACCCTCATGCCTTAGGCACTTAGAATGCTTTATGGGTTGGTTGTATGCTGCCACTGTCCTCAGCGCCCATCTGGAATGATACTGCACCTGGGAATTGCAGGAAGGAAAGCAGTAGCAGTGTGTGTTTTCTTCCAGTGGTCCATCTCTGTTTCTCTTAGCCCTCCATCTTGCTGTCTCCGTGCAGGATTATTTGGGGGAAAATACTAAGACCAAAATACATAGCTTATTCTTAGCTTGGTGAACCCATACATTGGCATGGCATGAGATAAGTGTCAGCAAATTTCTGTAATTCAGATAAATGGCATCCAGAGGAGTAGGGTTGTCAGTCATCAGGTCATCTGTGTTCTCTTTGCCATTCTCACAGTTGGCTGATTCTTCAGGGCACGTGTGAATAGATGCAGCGTTTGTTGGCCCTGACTCCTGCTTTCAGAGACTGGCCAGAATCGCAGCCAGGCACTGTTGTAACCAGACAGTGCCCCAATGGAGGGATCACACTGCTCTTGTTGGAATGCAAAGAGAGACACTTTGTCATTTGTTTATTAGGGATGCTTATATTTTCTCCTGGATTGAAAACAAAAACTACCAGAAACCATTAGTTATTAATACAAGCTGTCCACTTTTAAACTCAATCCAGCATTTAAGGAAATCAGTGTATCTTTGCCAAATAACTTGAGGTCTTTGTGTATAGAGCTGACAGATGGAGTCCGTTGATGGTGAATGAACTTGGATGCACACAGAGTCCAGGAGAGCATCCTTGGGTTATGGTTGGTCAGAAAGTTAACAAGGCTGGGTTTAGAGGGATGTGAACAGAGAAAGTCAAAATAGAGAAACAGCATGCATGGAAATGCTCTCTTCAGTGTGATGGCTACCAGGAAATTTATTGCAAATGCTTTATTTTTGTTAATTTTTTAATTTTTTTAGAGACGGGGTCTCGCTCTATCACCCAGGCTGGAGTGCAGTGATTATTGCTCATTGTAGCCTCGACCTCCTGGGCTCAAGTGATTCTCCTGCCTCAGCCTCCCAAGTAGCTAGGCCTACAGTCATGTACCACCACACCTGGTTACTTTTTCTATTTTTTGCAGTGATGGAGTTTCACTATTGCTCAGGCTGGTCTCAAATTCTTGGGCTCAAGCGATCCTTCTGCCTCAGCTTCCCAAAATGCTAGGATTACAGACATGAGTCACCATACCCTGCCTGCAACTGCTTTAAAATGGATGTGCCTTGTGTTAGTTCTGTTTTGGGTATGTTATAGGAGCAACTTGCAGAAAAGAGAACTTCTAGTATAGCAGTACTTGAGAAATCAAGAGGAAAGAAATTGCCATAAATTTTATCCTGTCAATGTTATCTATTAATAGTGTTATTTTCCTCCCTAGCTTGAGTGGTTGGGATAAAAACTTAAAGAATAGGATTTCACCTCACCAAATAGAAAATATATAGTTACTGTTTTTTAGAAAAAAATCTACATAGTATAGAAAAGTGTAAAGAAAGAAATGAAAATTATCCAAATCCCACCTATATTGTCCTTCTGGAAATCTGCACATATATACATGGGTAGCAATATGTATGATTTTATATAATTGAGATTATACCATATAGGCTAGTCTGTAATCTCTTTTGAACACTTAATAAAATGCTGTGGGCTCCTTTCTATGTTCTTCAATATAATTTTACATGAAAAATTTTAATGCCTACCAAAATTCAGTTGTATAACTATAAGCTATTAATTTATCCATGTTGATATTCATTCACCAAATATTTATTTTCAGTCCTATCATGTAGTAGACACCATGCTAAATTCTGGGGATATAGCAGCAAACTCCTCTATCAATGGATATTTAGGTTATTAATGATTTGTCTATTATACACAACACTGCATTGAACATCTAACACTGCAGCATATGTCTTTGCATATTTACTTAATTTTCTTTTTAGAATAAGTTCCTGACTGGTCCATGGGTTTGTGCATTTTGAAGTTTGATCCATATTTATTGCCTTCTACTGAAAGTATCAAATGATGCCAGTTTTTCAGTACTCTAATGGTAATATTTTTTATTGATTATCATCTTTGCAAATGTGGTAGGTGAAAAATGATACTCCACTATTGTAACTTAATTAACTTATTTCTTTGATTTTTAGTGTGCTTGGAATGGAAGTTTTAACTACTATGTAATTGTGGCCTGCGTGTGATCTATGGAGTACCATTTTCTTTGAATCTTAATTTTATTCCTCTTCAAAGGGAAGGTCTTTTTTTCCCTTCTTTGGGGTCAGGTTAGAATCAATGAGAGGTTGTCTATTACAGGTAGCTGAATCCTCACTGAAAAGATGTATAAATATTATTACTGACTTAAATCTAGTTGGTTTTAGCATAATATAACTTAGAGATTTCAATCTAGTTGTTAGTGTATCTTGGAGAAGATCTATCCTTTGAGTTTTAATATATGTTAAATTTGGTGACTTGACTAATTATTACCTTTTGTTTTCAATAGATGCCATAATTTTGAAAATATATAAAAATCAAAGAGGCATTTAACAAAACTCTTAAAAGTAAATGCCTAGAAATATATTGTCTCCATTTAGTTTATCATCTGGCTCTGTAGCATTTCCATTAAAAAAAAAATACTGTATTTTTTCTGGCTACAAGTGAAATTCAGCATAGCAGAATGATTATGAGGTAGACATGCCTGTGAAAACACAAATCCAACTTTGTATTTTGAGAATTACTTGCAACACGCTAAGTCCATGATTTTACAACACAATTGCACTTGTACGTTTAAAATTAGAATTAAACAGCATGGTAAAGGCTCATTCAATTGTTTAATGAATGAATTAGTTATATTGTTTATATCATTTTGAGGAACTAAAAAGATGGGTGAGCAATGTAATATGTATGTGAGGGCAACAGTAGTGTGTAATGTATACTTGATATTTTACAGAGGGCATGGCTCTCCATAAAAATATTTTGTATGTTTATAATGTCTTTTATCTAAAGAACTTCATGTTTTAAACATTAGTATTACTCTGAGGAAGGTGAGTGACACACCCCTCATTTATAGATGAACAATTTGTGGCTGAAGCTGGTTAAGTGTGACTAACTCAAGATTGATTAACTCCAGGGGTAGGACACTTGTCTCTGGCCTCAATCTGTGCCATGACCTGCTCTTTGACCTTTGGGAAGCTGTGTAGCCTCCTACTGTCCAGCTTCCCTGCCTTATA
The DNA here is from genome assembly GCF_041146395.1 of Eulemur rufifrons. NCBI lineage: Eukaryota > Metazoa > Chordata > Mammalia > Primates > Lemuridae > Eulemur > Eulemur rufifrons. The sequence goes on along the minus strand of NC_090997.1, from coordinate 64,699,759 downwards.
AAAAAGGGAGCATTTCTGATTTAATTACCCCTTTAAAGGAAGTGTGGTGATTTAGCTGTGTAAGCATATTTGGTTTCTCAGTATACAACTAAAGTATTTCTAGCCATTTATCCCCAAACACTTTTTTCTCTTCGCACAGTTCCACAAAGTGCACACCAAGCAGATGGTGCAGACAAGCACATGGGTTATTTACAGCCAGTACAGTAGACGGAGGCATATGTGCTAAGCCCTCTTATACCCGCTCCATGGGAGCCATTAACACATCCATTTAGATGAAAGAATCTCGGGGTTTTGCCGTGGGCATTTCTGCTGCACCCCCCTGAAGCATCACCATCTGCCCTGCCTCCTCCGAGAGGCCCTGGCACCTCCCCTCCTGCCCAGCCAGTGCAGCTCCGTTCTTCCGAATGCCCCTCCTTCACTTAGATGCAGTGCTGATAGCAGCTGCTCTCTGTTTTGCACTTAAACGGGTTTAGCTCTAAGCCTGTCCAACTTTCGATCAAGGATATAGAATGCTCTTTAAAAGGCTGCCCTTGGACCAAGATCAGTTCCCTGCAGGTCCATATATGTGTTTGAGCACTGTCCCAACCCTAAGCTGAGTCCTGGGGTGCAGAGGGTCCTAGGACATGGTCCCTGGGAGGCCGTATATGTTTCTTCCTTTGTGCTGCAGTTTCACGGCTACAGCTTTCCTGGTCACCTGTGATGCCACAGAGCCAGCAGCTGTGGGGCAGGGAGGCTCATGCATCAGATGGACCAAACTCCGCTTCTTCCACTGCTTGCCGAGAAATTACATGCATGCTCTTCTTCCTTCTCGTTTTCCCTAGGTGAATAATTATTAATTATATTTAAAGAGTAGCAATTCAGAAATGTTTTCTACCTAAAATGTTTTTTAGGGGGCAAAAGACTTTGTGGATACCCAGCCCAGCCATTTTTGCTTATCACCTCCTCCCTAAAATTAAAAGAAAAAAAAGCATTTCAACTAGAATGTTATTTTTGATAGAACATTGTCGAATCCTGGAATTGAAGAAGACTTTTACAAAAATCCATTCAGTTCTTCATGGGCTAGAATGTAGAAAACATAAAAAAAAAAAAAATTTTTTTTAATCCATTCAGGTGACCTAGTGTGAGCATCGTCTTGACCACATAATAGTAATAGATGCAGTAGTTACATGGGGCATTGCTGTTTTCAGGGTTACTACACACTTTGCTTCATTTGTGCCTTACAATGGTATTTCTAAGCGGACAGAGCGAGCTATTAGCCCCATCTTACTGGTGCAAGATATAGATGAGTACTCCAGCCAGCACGTAGCGCAGTGGGATGTTGGCCCCCTTGGTTTCCATGGCTTGCCCCCATCCTGGCCTTGTGCACGTGATTTAAAAAAAAAAAAAAAAAATCCTACATATAAGACTGCATATAACGCTGTCAAATAACACCATCTTGATTATTCTTCCAAACTGTCACGGCCTTTGAGTGTTGGTTTTGTCACCCGAAGGCTGTCAGTCTTCTTTTTTCGCTTAGTATTATATTACTTCATATTACTATAGACATTCTCTCTATAATCATTAGTACTGTAAGAGACCCGTTAAAGACACCTCAGGTAAAGGGAGTTTGTTGCTGTCACGTGGAGAGATCTCCTAGAATCTAAGAACAGGAAACTCGGGAGCCGAAAGCTGTTAGGAACAGAGCCCCCCTCCATGTCTAAGTCTGTAGTCCCTGTGTCTTCTTGTCTGTCTGCTCCATCCTTCCACATCTGTAGACCAGCTCCCTCTGCTTGTCCTCGACCCAAAGCAGACCCTGCAGCGCCCAAGTCTGCATGACCTGTCCACTTAGCAACCCACAGCTAACTAGTAACAGCCTCTCCATTTTCTAATTCTAAATCCCTGGCAGAGCAATCTGATTGGTTTAATTTATCTTTTGAAGCCAAGCTGCACAACTTGTAGGTTCCCATCCAGCACAGGGGTGAGCCTCTTTTGGGTCAGTTGTTCAACCTTGTCCAATCCTGTGTGGCTGGACAAGCTATGGACACATGGCCTGCTGTGGTCAGAACGGATTCCCAGAGAAGGGGACATGGGTGGGGCAGTCACCCTAAAATCTACATAGTACAGATGTGCTTCAAGAGGCCAGGAAACATAAAACCATATTCAGCCCTTTGTCCTCAAGTTTCTTTGTGAAACTAGATTCTGTTATAATGAGGAGCACAGAAGCCATTTGACCCATATTGTCCAATGTTCACAATACTTACATTTATAGGTCCAAACTCTATGCTGTATGAACATCCGTCTCCCATATCAGCTACTACCTATTATGGCATGTTTAAAACCTTTCCTTTTGAATCTAAACTTTATGACTTAAGTAAAATTAAAGTCTGTTTATTTCCTGTAATTCTAGCAGCATAGTAAGTCTAAATAAATTCACAAATGAAATCGTACAGCATATAAAACATTCCTCTGTCTCGTGTGCCTAAAACTGAGGTCCTAGAATTAACTACTAACGAATTACACTTTCAGCAAAGGCAGAGGCTGAGGACAGCCATGTTTGTCACATACATCAGCTGGTGCCGGGCAAGGTCTGCTCCTGTGCCAAGCAGCTCTGATTATTCTTTGGTAAACACACTTTTATTCATTGAGGAGCAGTTACTTGCCAATGTATTATACAATTATATAGTGAATGGAGAACAGTGGACGCATTGTCGAAATAGTTTTTAAACTAGTAAACAGACAGTGCATAGGGAAAGGGCCCCAACTCCAGAGTGAGGTCCGCTGACATGTGGGCTTTAGCAAAGCAGGAGTGTGAGTGAGGGTTCAGAAGGACAGAGGGCTTTGTTTCAGACACCTCTTCCTGGAAGGGGCCCACAGGGTGGGTTTGAGGGGCGTGGGGAGCAGGGGTGTGTAGCTGTGCATTGCACTCAAGCATGCGGCTTCTCCACACCCATGTTTGTGGAAGGAAGAAACACACCATGTGTTGGTTGATTTAGTGCTTCTTGAGGTCTTAACTTGGAAAGAACATGAACATAGATGTAGATTTTTCAAGAGGTTAGAATTTGGGATTTTGGGTGACTTGGGATGAAATAGGGCTGAACTAAAATGTCTAAGAGATTTATGGTTCAGGCAGGGGGTGACTGTTGAAGTGTTTTCTCTGATCAGCACCACAGAATATGCAGTATTTTTACCAGACCGACATCAAGAGGATTCTCATACCATGACAGATTGTGTTTGTAATTTAATTCCACCCAATGGCCCTGGAATACTCTCAGTGAAGGCCTTCTGTGAATCAGAGGTTTTCTCTTCACATTCCAGTGACGGCCAAAGACCCCTCGTTAGACCTGATGCCAGTGGACAAGAAGACCAGCTTTTAGCTTACCTTCCTCTCACTTCGTAATTTATATTCCCACATTTTCATCCTACTATTACTATAAATCTTTAAACCTTATGGTTTAATCATTTATCATAGGCATCTCTGTTATGTTATGAACAAGACAGGATTCAGATTACAACGCCATTTTACTAAATTTGTGTTGTTCTCTTCGAGCTGCAGCCCTCTGACTAGAGAGATACTACCTTCAATGAAAGAATTATTTCTTTATAAGGCAAGAAAATTAGTCATTATTGCCTATCTGATGGCAGTTAGAACTAAAACCTAGGTGTCTCTGACTCATGAGGTGTACTTAGCATTACATCAATGTTTCCCAAACTTTAGTCATTTATGTATCACCTTTATGGTTTTTGCCATATCTGTGTGCAACCTATATTTATATATTTTCCCTCAAATTTATTTTGTCTACTAAACTAAATTTTACTTTTGAAAGAAACTTTCTATAACCACCTCAAGTAGAAAACCAGTATCATATGATGTAAATAGATGAAAATCATTAAAATCAGGAAGCTAAAGTAAGAGATGCCCTTGCTTGAAGACTGGAGCCCGAGGCCACTCCTGTCTGGTACAGAGGGATTGGCAGGTGTTACAGAGAGGTGTCGCAGACACGCCAGCATCCGGCTGAGGCTTTGGTATTTGAGAAAGCTTGAAAAGTATTGGAAAAGAAATAAGGTTCTTATTTTGTGGGGTTTTTTGTTGTTTAGTACCACCTAACATCTGCTGTGCACCTCTGAAATCACCCGGGGTGTCCCAAGTAGCTCATACCATCCCCTGTGCAGTGACGCACCACGTGGCTAACCCAGAGAACTCAGGAGACTGCTTCATTCACTCGTGCCACTGAGAAGATACTCATAGTTATGAGGACATTTAGAAGTCTCACGCTGGTGACCCAGTGAAGGTGACCATGGAGTAGAGAATGGCAAGCATGATGCCTCCTGGGAGCTTTTTCAGTTTAGTGGAACTAATGTTAGTTGTGTGCAAGTTGCAAAAGGGATAAAGCTATCCCTCAACGCATTTGTTTTGGTCCACCCGAAAGCACATTATGCATTTGTCTGCTAAGATGGAGGTAAAACCTAACTGGGAAATCATATATATTAAAAAAAAAAAAAAAAAAATAGGTCACTTTTGCTGTACACTATCAGTGCATGCAATTAAAACTTAATATTTTTCCACTTTAAAAATCTGAGATATCTTCTTTTTCTATATATTTAGTTTTATTTCTTTTAGAAAAAATAGCAACAGGGGCTTCACAAAACTGATGAATACTTTTCTTGGTGGTAGCCCGATTGAGTTTAACATAAAATACAGCAAGACCTTAACTACGTGGCTAAAAGAGTAAGATGTTATTTCTTTCATGGAATAGGTGCCCCATAAATATTTGATAAGTCCATTTGTGAATTTATTTTTGAAATACTTGCCTGGACAAAGTTGTGTCATTTCCAGAGTTGCTGGTGGGAGTCAGCAGTTACCCGTAGCGTCAGGTGCTTCCAGGAGTGGGTGTGGCATAGGCTTCAGCCTCCGTTCTCTGGGATGATGGTGAGGATTCAACATTCCCTGGCATGCTTTCTTTCAAGATTTTGTAACTGGCATCTTCCCTGTGCTCCTCTATATCTAAACACTCTCCACCCATCTCCACTCTGCTCTGTGCCCTAGAAAACTGCCTTCTATGCACTACCTTGGTGGGCTCCTTGCCTCTGGTTTCTAGCTGGATTTAGCAAGGGGATCACTCGGATATTGGAGGGAGGGTAGAGAGTAAGGCCAGGATATTTGCCCTTAGCGGGGGTCACTCCTGACTGGCAGTTGCTGTCAGGCAGCCCCCTCCACCAGCATTTCTGTCCCAGGGTCAGGTGTCCACTCCCTTACCTCACCCCTTCAGGCCTTGGGGTGTAACAGAGCCTACTCCAACCTGCCTGCCCTCATTACTAGCCCAAGGGACTAGGTCTTCCTTGGGGTTTTCTGTGCCCCGTCCACCTCTTTGTAAATACCCCTTTGTTAAATTCCCCTCAAATTATTGTAATTTGAGGGTGACACCTCTCCCCTGTTGGCACCCTGACTGAGAGAAGCTACATTTGCAGATTGGCTGCTTCGGTGGCTTTGCAACACAGCTGACTGGTTCCAGAGGGACTGAACTCTGACCTCAGCTTTCATAGCAAGGTGTTCTAGGCCAATATGACCAGTATGGTTCGCAAACTTGGGGGTGCTTCAACCCCCCCCCAGGAGGTTTGTGAAGGTGCAGGTTCTAGGGCCCCACCCCTCAACCTACTGACTGGGGGCACTGAGGATGGCTCTGCACTCTTGCAGTGATTAATTTTTTCATAGTTCACTAGACATAGAATATGATAATTTATAGTATCCAAACCTGGGTGGCCTTCTGAACAGTTAACTAGTTATAGGACACTAGATCCCTGCTTTTTGTGCCTGTGTTAGTCTTGCATGGGGGCAAGTGAGTGAGTAATCAAGAGAAAACCTGCTGGTTGTAAATAAGAATTATCCTAAAAAACATACAACATAATGCAAAAATATAAATAAAACTCATTTGAGAGAGAGAGAGAGAAGAATAATTGCTCTCTTATCTCCTTGTTAACAACAGTGAACTGATGCATTAGCAGGAGTGACCAGACTCCCCTGGCTCACTGTGCAAGGTTTGGAAGAGGAGAGACCATTTTCTATTGTCCAGGAGTAAAGCCCAGTGTCTGTCTTGCCATGGGGTTCCTCACCATCATCTGCTAAGAAAAAAATTCTTGTAGGCTACCAAAGTACAACTCGAGATATGAAATGTAATTATCTAAATACTGGACACTGTTTTCCTGCAAAAAAATGTTATAAATAAGTCCTCTGTTGACATAAATCCCTTCAGTAGAGCCCTTGTTATAGGCCCATGAAATGCGTAGTCTGTCCCTGTCAGGGGGCATACCCGGAAGATGCCTCAGCATTCCACTCGTCCAGGGGAAAGGTGAAGTCGTTCTCAGTACCCTGAATGAAACAAACACGGTGTGGCGCACAATTGGTGTCGGTGTCCAGAAGACGTGAGTTCAAATCCTGCTTGGTCTGAAAGGGCCATTTCTCCTCCTTAGGCTGTAAGGAGGATTGAATAAGAATGTAAAGCTCCCAGGGAGCTTGTCAGTATTGCTTGTCAGAGCACGGGAGATTGTCAGTGTTGCTCTCTGCCGCTCAGGCCCGCCTCCATCTGCACCAGATCTTTGTTACCGTCTAAAATATTGACCACCCTGGTCTCAGGGTATAGTTGCAAAGATGTAAAGCTGATCCGAAGGGGTATTCTACTGAGTCGGTGGGGCAGACCCCAGGTGCCTCCAGCTGCCCTGCAGTGGGTATTGCAAAATTATAAGACTGAATTTCTCAGTCTCAAGTTAGTAATCACCTTAAACAGCGGGCCAGCACATGCAGCAGTTCCGACTTCCCAAAAGGTCTTGCGGGTCACTCTGCTAGGGCTCATTGCTTGAGAAGGATAATAAACTGTTTTATCATATTTTCCCATTTACTTCATTTTAAGCCTTTTCCTTCTGGTGGTTTGGTGAAGTGCTTTTAGCTGAGGGGTTGTGGACCTTAAGGTAAAGGGTCATCTTGGGTAGAATCAGCCAGGGACCCAGATCCTTTGCAGGAGGGCAGAGCTGGGCCTGAAGAGGAATCCGCCTGACCGGGTCAGAAGTGCTTGGGCAGCACCGATGAGCCTCCGCGGGTTAGCTGCGGGTTAGCTTCCAGAGCTGTCTGGACTGACCTGCTCTGGGAAGAGAGAGATGGTTCCTGATGGCCCCTGGAGTTATTTTTGACCAACGTTCAGGTGCCAGGAGTCACAAGCTCATGCAGTCGTGTCTCATCTCTGAACACAAGGTGGTCCGAAAGGAGAAAGTTCCTTCAGGCTTTTCCACAAACCTAAATCGGATGCTGGGGCACCCCGGAACTGCACTGGACTCCCAGAAGGAGCCTGCAGGCTGGGGGCAGAGTTTACAGCTAGCCCCCAACTTCCCACTCTGCCCCGTCGCACATCCCCTTCCGTTTGCCCTTATCCCCGGGGTCTTCAACTGCCAGGAAAGCGGTTGTGGGCTCGGAGGAAGAGAAACGGAGAACTGCAGGAAAAGTAGAAGCGAGTTGCAGGAGCTGAGAGCGAGCCAGCTCCTCCGTGGTGCCCGCTCTCCCACGGCCCGGTGCCTTTCTTTTGCACAACTTATGTTTTTGTTCACTTCAATTTTTAGATGGCCTATAATTCAATCATTTTAATTTGAGGTTATACGTGACCTTTTCAAAAAAAAAAAAAAAAGCAGTTGCTTCAGAGGGAGTTGATGACTCATTAAATGATCAGTGATGCATGTGTGTGAATTAACTCGATCAGCTTGCTCAGCCAGGGGCAGGGGAAGCGGGCTGCGGTGGGGAGGTCGTCAGCAGACACTTCAGGCCCCTCAGGAGGAGGGAGCCAGGTGGGATGTGCGGTGATACGAAGCCGGGAGGAGGACAAGAAAGGGGGCAGCCTGTGAGGGTGGGGGAAGGACGGAGGAGAGAGGAACTTGAACCACCCAGACCCTTGTTTAGTGGTGGTTTTATTCTGCATAAAGACGGGGTTGGTGAGACAGCCTGGTACCTAATACCACCAGCACCAGTGTCCGTCATGCATACACTGCCAGATTTCACAAATAAAAAAATACAGGAAGCCCAGTTAAATTTGAATCTCAGATAAACAATTAATTAATTTTTTATGTAAGTATGTCCCAAACTGTTTATCTGCACTTCAAATTGAAGCGGACATCCTGAATTTTATCTGGCAGTGTTCACACTGGCTGAGCACCTGGCCTTTGGCAGTTCTGTGAGAAAGATGATGTTTGCCCCAGTTCAGTGATGGGAGAGCCGAGGCTAAGAGGGGTTGTGGTTGATAGCCTCTCAGTTGGTAGAAAAGAATCCTTCAAAGCTGGTGTTCCTACCCCTTGGCCATCTGTGGAGAATGCATTGGAGGGCTAAACAGCCAGCTTGCAAACATACTTTGAGCCATTTGGTGTTTGTCTCGGGGTGGCAGAAAGGGCACTAGATCAAGAGAGGCCAGTGGCAGGCTCTGCTCGCTGAGAGGTGGCAGCAAGCTGAAAGAGAGGCCTGGAGGTTAGCCCCTGGGTTAGGGTTAAGGTTGAGAGGCCTGGAAGAAACACAAGAATCGCCTGGTCTACCTTCTTTGTTTTATAAGGAAGCTGAGGACTAATGAGGTGATGTGGCCACTCAAGTCACAGGAAAAGTGACCGGCATAGCCTAGAACAGAATTAAAGTTTCTTAAGTCCTCACTGAGTTCTTTCTGCTACATGGTGCTGACATAGCAGATTCTTATTAAAGCCTCCAAGTTTCCACACAAGGCTACATACAGTACCCACTTGTGGAAAGGACTGCGTTCTGCTTATGAGTCATGGCCCTCGTTTTCTTTTCTGTTGAAATAAGTACTGCCTAGGTAGCCTCTTGTTATCAAGAGGCTGGGTTGTTTTATACCCTGGTCAACAAAAACTAGGGGCTCAAAATTCAGGTTCTGCCATTCCTTGTATTAGATGTCATTTAGGGCTTGTTCTGTGTGTTTCCAAAATCCAGTGACTCAGTAGAATGAAAAAGAGACCTAAAGTTTTGCTTCCTTCTGGCTTTACAAAAAAATTCAGTGGTTTTACAATGTAGTCTCCCATTCCTGTCTGGGACAGAAATGTCGTAGAACAGTAGTCCCAGTAGTCTACTTACATGCTACTAGAGACCTCTGTAGTGTCCAGCTGGGAAGAAAGGAATGTTCAGGGCAAGTAAAGGAAGGTGCTTCTTCTCAGAGGTTTCTATCCCCCAATTCCTCCAAGGACTGAAGGTTTTTATGGTAACAGATGTGGGTGTTCTTTAAAGCCTGACTTTGCTTGCTTTTTTCTGAATCCTTAAGCATGGCCTTCCTATATTTTCAGGGCCCTGATGTCTCTTTCTGGCTTTTAAAGTCACAGGAATGAATCTTTTTAAGTTTATTTGGTTTACTTTAGCAGCTTTGGATGTAAACTGTGGATTTGAGGATAAGACTTCAGTGAAACCAGTAGCTGTATCCATACTGTCTCACCCCTCAGTAAATTAGCACGTGGGAAACTATTTAGAGGGGAGGAGGTCATTTATGGGAAAGGAGATGCTTTTTCTTGTTCTCTTTTCATGTGGTTTGCCTCTTTCCTAACATGATGGATATTTTCTGGTGTTTCCTTAGAAAGCAAAATATCCCATATTAACATAACATGGCTTCTTTGGGAAGCAGAAATTCTGTGTGCCTGTCCACAGATAATGTCTTCAAGATGATTTCTCTGCATTTGTACTGTTGGCTGTAGAAAGGGAGTTATCCTTGGCACGTTGTTTCTTTTTTATGTCAGGAGTGATGGTGCTAAACATTAGCCCGTCGAAGCCATAGGCAAAGACACCCTATTATTCAGGTTTATATGTTACCATTTATATCCGTGGTCTTTCCCCTGCCTACCCCCCAGGAGTCATTGGCTCAAAACATCATGAAATGGGTTACTTCCTTCCATGACGTTAACAATGTTTGTACTTGACTCTTCACAGATTAGAGAGTATGAAACAGAATGTGAAACTGAAAATCTGAGGATATATGGTAAATGAAACTGGCCAGGATCTGATCAGCTTTGTAAGCCAAGTAGGCTGCAGTCCTCAGTTCAGAGTAACTTGAGAATAAGATCCGCACAGTGAAACTTCACTTCCAGAGTACAAGCCATAAAAGGGGTATGGTTGGGGGTGGGGTGGGGTGAAAAGGTTTTAATGAATCCCAAATTGTTTAAGTGATTGAATTAATACTTTAGAGGAGCCTAATAAATGTGTGCCCCTGAAAGGCACCTGATTTGGAAAACCAAAAAAGCTATCAGTTATCCAAGAACAGTGCTCAGCAAATGAAGGGGCAGCGTGCCTTTGGGACTCTCGGGGCCTCTGAGGGTTAGTGGGACGCAGCTGTTTCGAGGCAGACGGACAGTCCAGTGAACAGCCCTCTAAAGTGGGTGGGGCCCTTTTTACTGAAGAGAATTGGGCTGCTTAATTCTGTTTTTCTCACTGGAAACTGGTCGTCTTCTGGCTCCAGATTTTATGATTTCCTAGCTAAGAAAAACATAAATGATTAAAAAATCTAGGCGTTTTACCCAATTTCTTTAAGACCCACACTACATTCATCTTGGCAAATAGTGGTTAAATACTGCATTGCTAGTTGGGATCATAGTTTGTAAGTATGTAGCTTATCTGCCTAGTAGGCTGCAAATGTTTTGAATGCTGAGATGATGTCTGATAGTTCTCTATTCTCTTCCTGATTTCCTAACCGGTGTCTTGTACCCTGTACAGTCACCTATTACACAGAGGAGATCTTCCCCTGGTGCCTGACACATTCATCCCAGGCATAAGACGGGGCAAAGCCTTTTTTCCAAAGTCTGCTCACATATGGGTCGCCCACAGAGCGCTTATATGTCTCTCATACTAATGGAGGTGAAAGGAAAGCGTAATCCTAACAGTGCACAACTCAGGCATCATTTCTGTTCATCACAGGCTCAGATACACTTGCTATTTTTGTAATTGGCTCATGTTTTCCTAGTGTGATCTGGACCACTGGAGAGACTTCCCATTTACTGATAATTTACAGAGTGAGCAATGTTTTCCCTGGTACGTCTAAGTGGCTGGTGTAGAAGTTCTGTTGAATTTTGATATTCTATAATAGCATTACCCAAGCAGTCATTTCCCCAGCCAACAAGTATAATATCTTTCCCTGTAAATATTTGTACTTTAACTAAACTACATGTTATAAGGATTGCCATTTATTCTGCTTCAGGGCAACTAGGCAGGTGTTATAAGAAAAATAGGGAACTTTCCTGAAAAGCCACCTAATCCTAAATAAAACGTACACAGTATGTGGAGCCCTGCCTTGATTATGATGGAAATGGTTTACACTGGAATGTCTAAATGCAGTACCCCTTAAAGCCAGAGTGCTCTAAAATCTGCTGAGTGGGAAGTAACCACTGAGCCAAAAGATTAAGATGCTGCTGTTGCTGCCAGCGGTTGGAGGGCTGCTCGGCCACCTGCAGCCTCGCACGTGGTATAGACAGTGTTTCCAAATCTTTCATGTATAAAACTAGACTCTCAGCAGCTAAGCACAGACATCTCTTTACATCTGCCACTATGTGTCTAATTCTTAGTGTTGTGGATCTTGTTAATTGTTGGCAGAGGTCTTTTTTACTGTCTGTGAAGCGTTAGGATAAAATGTAAGGAAGCACAAGGTGATTAAGTATGAAAGAGCAAATAGATTTTTAGATTAAAATTTTGCTCTATTCTCTTTTCAAATCATGGAATTTAGGCCTTTGCCATTTATGCTTGTCTCTGCTGCAGCCGCTATAGCATTCCGCCCTGTCATCCTCAGAGAACATCAGTAATCCGGCATTTGGTTTCCCATGAGAAGAGTTGAGAGAACTGCAGGTATGGGCAGGAGAGGGTTAAACCTAAAGCTGGGTTTCCAGAAATTCCAGGCAGAGCTTTGTGTCACTGCAAAGTAACCTGTTCATTAGACATTCTGCTGCATCATTCTTGGAACTTAAATTCCCATTTTCATGTTAGTGAGTATTTTTGGAAGTCAATGAATAGTATTAACTTATGCTTTGAAAAAATGAAACGATCTTGTGACAGGTTTTGGAAGCATGGTTGCAGTCATTCCCAGTTTAGATTATAGTAAATTCCTTCTGTGTCAAGCTCACTTTATGTGTTTTCTTTTCCTCACTTCGTCACGTTCATTATCCCTTCGGCAAGCTGTGCCTGTCTCTCCTGCTACACTCCCACCAGTGACGGTGAGGACTTCTGCAGAGCCTCTGTCCAATGGTAGAACTTCATTTCTCCCACCCCCCTGGTCTTTTCCTACCCTGTAGTGAGACCTGTGCCTAATTTTCAGCTCTTCTGGGGTAGTGTATGATTACTTGAAAGAAAATTAGAAAGCATTTTATATTGCTTATTACAGAGCACTAATTGAAGCTCCACCAAACCCAAGGAATTTATTCTGTCATTGATGTGTGCATAACTCCTATTAACATTAATAAAGTTGTTTAGAATCAAAGAGCTGGCAGAAACCCATAATAGAGAATCCATTTTGATCCTGTTTCATGAAGTGACTCATACCCACGGGGCATCAACAAGCATGTTAAAGATAATTTTTACAACTCCCTTTTAAAAAGTACAGCAATTACTGAATATATCGTAACACACGCATGTACTTCGGAGCAAACCTTGCTGGTTGCCATTTGTGCAGTGGTGTCCCACTCAGGCTGGAAGTCGCAAGCTTTGTCCACATTTAATCCGTGTTCGAAATACCGCCTCTGGCTGGCGATCCTTCACATTTCCACTGGGGAGCTGGAGTGTTCGGGACTCGGAAGTGACAAGGGCATGGCAGATGGGGAAGGCACAGGTGCAGTAGGAAGGGAATCATGCCCATGGTCGCCCACAAGACGGGGAAAAGCAAATAGAAGTGTTTGTTCACCTGAGCCATTTGTGCCCGCCTTCCCTCTGTGAGTATTGACAGGTAGTATCATGAAATGAAGAGCTGAGGGAAAGGGGGATTTTAGCCCAGACATTGGTGACGCTGTCCGAATATCCCATTTACCATCTTTGCTGTGGTAGAAGGACCACAAAGAATCTGCAGATGTCATAGAAACAGGTATTTTGTAACTGGAAAATATCCTGAATCTTTCACATAAAATGCAAACACTGGGAGGTAGAGTCATGCTTTCTCTGTCTGAGTATGTATTTGTACAGTTGTTATTTTCTCACCTTAGTAGCCAATAAGAGGAAACTTACTGCCTAAACACATCCCATATTGAGGTCTCTGTGTTTTTTCCCCTCTCTTCTTACCTCTTTCTCCACCTCTTTTTCTGTCTATAATGGGGCATTGATTTATACAAATGTACTCAGTGCTTGGAAAGTGAGTTCACTTTGGGAGAAAGACCAGAGATACTTACACATTTATTTCTGATTTGGACGTATAGTTGATATCCTTTTGGTGCCCTTTATTCTTTTCTTAGAAATGTTAAATTTTATAACACTTATTTTGAAATGTTGCTTTTTTAAAATCGCTCTTCCTGAAAGGGAGGGAGGGAAAACAAGAAGTTAATTTTATTAGATTTTTGAAGTGCTGATCGTAATTGAATTATTTCCCTAATGACTGGCAGCATCTCACCTAGATTTGTCCTTGGAATGTCACTGAACTTGTCAAGAACTTTGAGTTCTCTTTACTTTTGTCTGGGGTTGGGAAAATGAGCATTCATTTCTGTAATTGTTAATCTGAATGTTCTAAGGAAGAAAAATATGGAATATCCCTTTAATCACTGACCTTTATTTCTGACCCTGTATTTTTTCTTAAAAAATAAATACACAGTTTCCAAAGGGAAGCAACAACATTGGCTATCAACGTGTAGAATCCACCTGGCACTGTATGGATAAAAACATGCCCAGAATGCTTTCCACTAATTCTTCACCATGGTGCCGCAAACTGGGTCAGGATTATCCCTGTTTTACAAATGAGGAGGCTGGAGCCAGAGAGGTAAAGCCAGCCTTCCTCAGAGCCACACATCCAGGGAGGCTGAGAGCCCAGATGAGGGAGGATTGGGGGTGGGGCTGCGCCATTGCTGCCCAGCGCTGCCTTCTGCTGCATCTTGCTGGGGTCAGGGTACGTAGGACCAATGTCAGCCCAATTGGTCATTTGTTCCCAGAGACCCAGTTTGACCTCTGCTACCTAGCAGGGTGCCTGGAGCATGACAGACACTCAGTAAATATTTGTTAAATGAGGATATTATCAAAGCCAAAGAATTCATTAAAATTTATCATCTCATCCTGGAGACTGCCCTTGGCCACTGCTGAATCTATTTTGAAACCTCTTTGCAGGTGAGTTTAGAAATATGTGTAGATATAGCTATATGTTTAAAATACCCTTACCAGAATTTGCCACATGTGCCAGTGTGGTTAGAGGCCTCTGGTGACTAAGATTTTCAGCAAGTCAAAGATGCACAGTAGCGGTACTATTTATATATACTTGCTCTTTGATTTAAACTTATTTAAAGGGCTTTTTAGTTTTTTCCTGCCTTTAAAATTTTTGTTGTAGAGAATTTGGTGAGCTATAAGGAAGGAAATGAAAATATCTCTTAATCACATTATATTGAGATAGCAATGTTAAATTGTATTTTTCCCTTTTTCTTGTATGGGGTATATGTCATATATATCTCTATGATTTTGATCTGGCTTCTTTCATTTAATATTAAATTGTAATCATTTTCTAATGGGATTGAATAAAAACTGGAGTTTTCCATTGTGTGAGCAGACTAATTTAACCATTCGTCATCCTATTACTATGCAATCAAATATTCTCGTATTTGAAGTTATAATAACACTATAATAAACATTCTGGAATGAAAATATTTACTCACTTCTTTGGTTATTTCTTGATGAAAGGACTAATAGACTTGACTAAGTAAAAATATAAAACTTCTATACATAAAAAAAACCTAAATAAAAGGAACCTTCGGAAAAATATATTTGCCACAAATACATCAAAATTCTTAATACTCCATGCCCTGGTTTCTTTCCACTCAGCCTAATTTTTTCCTCACATTTGCATAACTAGGCATTCATTCTGATTTCTTAACCGTCGCGCTGGTACCCCATTTAACTAAAACTCTTCCAGTTAAGCATTTCATTCTTTGCTCATGGTGTCCTTGATCCCATGCAGCAGGGCCTGTCGTCTTCTGCTGGGACTTCCCAAGGATTGTCTGACTCTTGTCGTTACCTCTGAAGGTCCCTAAGTAACTTCTGTACATTTCTCTTGGGTATAACTTTAAGACAAAAAAGCAAATTCAGACTACTGTGCACTATGCCAAACAATGAGGCAGAGCTTTTAAAGTATGACACAGCCCCTACCATTGAAAAACGTCCAGTATGCTTGGAGATAAGACATGACCACATGATAGGTAACCATGGATACAAGAGACACTAGATAAAAATTACTGGAAATTTCTATTTGGTAAACCTTACCCACCATCCTCTGTTTTCTATAATTTCTACAATTCCATTGGCCTGTGCCTTGAACATACCTGGGTCTTACTTGTCACTTCCCTTACCCATGAGGTGATTTCATACATGGTAATGGTTATGTCCTTAAGGTTTTACCCATATGGTCACCATGATGGCAAGATTTCTTTCTATTTTGTCCATTATTGTATCCCCAGCTTTCAGAACAGGGTGTGGCACATAGTATGTGCTCAGTATTTGTTGGATGTATGGATAAAAAGTATGCATTTTCTTCTCAAAGTGGAGACTAACCAGCAAACAGATATGTACAGTCATGTACCACAACGGGGATATGTTCTGAGAAATGCATCCTTAGGCAATTTCTTTGTTGCTTAAATGTCGCAGGAAGTACGTACACATATAGGGTCTTATGTTATAGCCTGTATAACAAACCTATACAGCATGTTACTGTACTGAATACTATAGGCAACTGTAACACACTCATAAGTATTTGTGTATCTGAACATATCTAAACATAGAAAAGGTAAGGAAAAATATGGTATTATAATCTTATGGCACCATTGTAGTATATGTGGTCCGTCATTGACAGAAATGTCATTGTACAACACATGACTATGCTTAGATTGGCACTAAATACGGCCAATGCAAAAGGAGAGTTTGTGGTGGACAAGACCTCTAGCTTAAATGTCAGACTAATGGGGGTTCAAATCTGTAATCTTGGGCAAGTTAATTTCTTCCAGATTCAGATTCTTTAGCTGAAAAACAGGGATAGAACCTACTCACCTGGGCTATTAATAAGGGTAAATGAAGTTTATGTAAAGACTAGCTCAGTAAGTATTCAGTAAATGTTAACTATTATTAATAAATCTTTTCCCTTATTTATTGTCAAACTACACCTATTCTCAGGGACATGTAAATAGAAATTGATTCATGATGAGAAATAATATATAAGCTTTGGAGTCAGATAGGCCTGGCTCTGCCACTTGACTTAACTTCTCTGCACTTGATTTTCTTAAGCAAAGCATATATGTCTCTCCCCCCAGTACAGTGTTCTATTTATTTTGGTGTGACACACAGAATTTAATACATTTTAATATCACAAATCTGTTATACATGTGTGATTGAAAAAGATATTATTCTCCAAAATGCTATATATTATGTGATGCCTGTATTCATTTGCTAGAGCTGCCATAACAAAGTACCAGAGACTGGGTAGCTTAAACAGCAGAAATTTATTTCCTCACAGTTACGGAAGGTAATAGTCCAAGATCAAGGTGTCAGCAGATGTGGTTTCTCCTGAGGCCTCTGTCTTTGGCTTGTAGATGACCATCTTCTTCCTGTAGTCTTTCCTCTGTGTGTATCTGTGTCCTAATCTCCTCTTAGAAGGATGCCAGTCATAACTGAATTAGTGCCCACTCATGTGACCTCGTTTTAAGTTAATTACCTTTTTAAAGGCCTTATCTCCAAATACCGTCACATTCTGATGTGTACTGGAAGTTAGGGCTTGAAATATGAATTTTGAAGAAACACAATTCAGTCCATAACACTGCCCTCGGTATTTTTCTCTTTTATCTCATTAAAGAAAATGCTGGACACAACAGACTAAGTTGAATTTTTTTGACCCGCTAAATTGACTACTACCCACAGGTTGAAAGGCACTGCTCTGGTGAGTTGTGTTTACCCGGTTAGTGTGAAATTGGAACCAGCATTAGGATTTGCCTTTGACTTATGGTGGAGACAGCCCCAGAGGCTCAAAACAGTAAGAATCAGAGTGGGCAGGCTTCTCTGCAAACACAGAGACTACCTTAGCCCAGGGTTGGCAAACATTTTCTGTAAAGGGCCAGATAGTAAATATTTTCATCTTTGCAGGCCATACGGTCTCTATCAAGACAATTCTGCTGTTGTGGTAGGAAAGCAGCCACAGACAATACGTAAACAAATGGGCATGGCTGTGTTCCAGTGAAACTTCACTTATGGACACTGAAATTTGAATTTCATGTAATTTCCACGTGCCATGAGATACTCTTTTGATTTTTTTTTTACCATTTAAAAATGTAAAAACCATTCTGAGTTCATGGGCTGTGCAGAAACAGGCAGTGGGCCAGGTCTGACCCATGGGCTGTGGTCTGCTGATGGCGCCCTTGCTGGCAGGGCTCAGGCAGCTCACTACAAGCTCTCAAGGAATTGGCCCGGGTGATTTTGCTCTGTCCATGTAAATTCTTAACGGATTATCTTACTTGACCCTTGTGATGATTTATCTTTATTTTCAAAAGGAAAATCTCTGTGGCACCCATGATAAAAAGTTATTTAAAAAGCAAATGTTATTTATTTTCTTACCAGAGGGAATTCTAACTGTGGATTGGGGGCGAGGGTGGGGAGGGGGAAATCCCTCTTAAAGGACCCATAAAATTATTGTTTGTCAGACAGTGAAGTTTGGGGTAGAGTTAGCATCAGAAAGTCTACGCAGAAACAACAGAGCTTGTCTCTAGGAAGGGGTCTTCTTTGGGAAGTTAATATTCAGGGAAATGGAGTGGCCAACAAAAGGCCTGGATTTCCTCATGGTACACGGTAGAGAGCAGCTCAGCGGCAAGGGCCTGGCCCCAGCTCTCCCCAGGGTCGGGGTGGCTAGAGGGTGAGTGAAGTCTCTCCTCCACCGAGACCCCGCATCCTCCACAGCCCGGCAGGGTTCCTTTTGCAGCCTACAATGGAGGCCTTCTGAGTGGCCATCTCTCACTTGTGGGGGCTGCCTGTGGTCTCAGGGTGCCGGTCTTGGTGCCTGAGTTAATCTCCTTTACTAGAGGGTCCAAGAGAACAAAGGTGTCTCAGAGAGCCAGTCTGGCCGTGCAGTTTCTATGCTCCAAGGGATTTATTCCAGCGGTGGCTGGAACAGTGTGCGGAGTGCGTGTCTAATGATAATGGACAGACGGACCGGGTGCAGGAGAAGGCCTGCAGAGGCAGAGGGCAAGCTGCCCTCGAGACTGGAGCACAGACTCATTCTCCCTCGGTGCTATGCCACCTGCTCTCAGGTAGGTCAGGACTCCGGCCTGACCTCATAGCTGTGTGTATTCCAGTGTGGGAATCTGAAGAGCCCTGGAAATTCACAGGGGGAAATGGTATCCTGTGAGTTATTTCCAGTATTTCCGACTGTCTGATGGAAATTATGCATTCATCCACAACAAGCCTGCAAAGGCAGGCTGAACTGTTGTTGCTTCCATTGGCAGGAATGAGCTGATGTCACCTTCTGACACCGGAAGAGAAATGTTGAGTGCCTACTATGTGGCACAGAAAAAAACCACCTTTATCCCCAGGGGCTTCCCATCTAGGGATGCTGGACTCTAAACTGTGGCCCCAGGAAACTGTTTTTAATTGACCTGAAAAGATGGGGCTTGAATACCTAAAACACTTTAAAAAATCAGTAAGATAAAACTAAAATGATTTGTGTTTATTTTATTTTGAAACTGTTTGCTTCAAGCCCTCCTAACATATAATAATAAAATAGCTTTGGCATAACAAGCATCTTAAATGAATAAGAAACACAATTTAATGAAATGGCACTTTTAAGCTTTTAGTGCAGCAAATTTTTAAATTATCTTGCTTAAATTAAATTGCTGTGCTCTTTTGCTTTCAGTACTTATAAGAGCTCTGTTTTGTTTCTGGTTTCACTGTGTTAACTCCAAGATTTTTTTTTAATTGAAGTATGGCATTGATGCAGAAAAGGGCACAAATTGTTAAGTGCACTGATAATGAATTTTCATAACGCGAACACTCCTTTGTACCCAGCAGCCAGATGGAGAAAGAATGTCACTTAAACACTAGATGCCCCCTCAGACCCCTCTCCAGTCCCTAACCACCCCGACTTCCACCGAGGATAACTACAAAGGTTGGCTTTATCTGTTATGAACTTTATATAAATAAAATCATACATTAGGTACCCTTTTGTGCTAATATTATATTAAGTATGAAATGTCCGATTTCCTTAAGTACTAAGTTTGATAGTTGGTGTCTCTGACATTTAACTTTGACACTTCTTGTTTTATTTTTATTGTGAAGGTACATCTCAGTCTTTCAAACGCACATGTCGGTGTTTGAAAATCTTTTAAATTTTTTTAGAGCAATTTTTGTGAAACTGGATAAATCAAAAATTCATGTTATTTTCGAATATGAGTTCCGTCGTGGAACCAATGCAACGCAGACAGCTTGAAATATCAATGAAGTGTTTGAGAAGGATGTGGCTAACAAGTGCACAGTACATCGATGGTTTGGGAAGTTCTGTTCTGGTGATTTTAATCTTGAAAACAAGCCACATGGGCAATCTGAGACCAAGGTGGATAATGATGAGCTAAAAGCTGTAGTGGAAACAAATCCTTCTCAACTCATGCATGAATTAGCAGCAAGGTTTGACATTACTGTTCCAACAATATTGAACCATTTGAAACAAATCAGCAAGGTAAAGAAGCTGGATAGATGGGTCCTGCATGAGTTAAACAAGCTTCAGAAGAGAAATCAGCTCGAGGCTTGCCTTTCTTTGCTCTCACGACATAAAGGCAAAGCATTTCTACACCGTCTTTCATGTGTGATGAAAAATGGATTCTTTTTGACAATCGCAAGCATTCAGCACAATGGTTAGATAAAGATGAAGTGATGAAACACAGTCCATAATCAAATGTTCATCAAAAAAAGCTAATGTTGTCTGATTGGTGGCCCAGTGCTGGTATTACCCACTACAGCTTCATGAAACCTGGTCAATTACAGTAGATGTCTACTGCAACGAGTTGGATAAAATGATGAGGACGCTTGTGATTAAGCAGCCAAGATTGGTCAATAGAGATAGGCCAATCCTCTTCCAAGACAAGGCTTGACCACATGTCACACAAACAACGCTGCTCAAACTACAGCAGCTGGACTTAGAAACTCTGTCATCCACCATATTCACCAGCCCTTGCACCAACTGACTACCACTTCTTCCAGGCTTTGGACCACTTCTTGCAAAGAAAAATATTCAATTCTCAACAAGCTGTGGAAAATGCCTTTCGCGATTTCATCGCCACTCGCTCTTCAGGCTTCTTCGCTGCTGGCGAAAAAAAGCTACTGTTAAGATGGCGAAACTGTGTCAGTAGTTTAGTCGCATATTTTGGTTAACTGTACTGCTTCTTGTTTGAGATATAATAAACTACACTTTTGATTCAAAATCAGACATTTGATATTTAGTGACCTAATATTTGGTAGATTCATCCATGTTATGAGTTGTACTTTATTCACTCTTATTGCTGTGTAATATATTGTATAACTGTATCAAAATTTATAGCCCTTCTATTATAGGTGAGCTTTCGAGTTGTTTGCAGTTTGGGGTTATTACAAATAGTACTGTTAGGAACATTCTTGTACATGTCAACGGGTGAGCATGTGTAATATTTCTGTAGGAAAGACTGCGGGTGGCAGGATCCTGGGTTGTAGGATGTGTGTGTTCAGCTTTGGAGGGGCTGCCAGTTTTCAGTTGACACTCCCACCCACAGCGTGTGAGTTCCAGCTGCTCCATATCCTCACCAACACTTCATGGTTTTTGTCTTTGTCATTTTAGTCAATTGGTAGGTGTAGGTAATTTATTGTGGTTTTAATTTGCCTTTCTAGGATGGCTCTTTTTGTATGTTTATTGGCCATTTGAATTTTCTGTTTTGCCTTCTCAAGTAACTTGCCCATTTCTTTATTGGATTGTCTGCCTTTTCCTTAATGATTTGGAGGTGATAGGAGTTTGAGTCCTTTTCCCCTTGAACAAAGCTGCTCTGTTCCACTTTTATCTAATATTTTGAAGTTTAGCATAAGCCTTGAAAATGTGTGTGTGTGTGTGTATCGAACCTTCAGAACTACCAATAATAAGAAGAGAATTTTTTTTTTTTTTGAGAATGAAATGTTTCCCATCATAGTGGATTCTCCACGTATGTGGCATGATAGCTGGATATCTTGGCATAATTGTCACATACTTGGCTTGGATAATATCCACATACATATACAGAGTTCTGGTACTAAAAATTAGCTTAAAAACTATCAGACTACATATTCTTTAACATTCCATTCAGCCACACGATTCCGGGCCTGTAATATGGTAGCCAGCTCACACTCAGAGGGCTCTGCACACCTCACAGTTATCCTTGATCTTGGCAGCATTGTGATGGATGCTGTGTGCATTTCACGGGCCTTCCCAGGAGTCCCTCCACAATGTCTGTCTGGAGGGTCTTGGGAGTGGTAATCTGGTTGGAAGCGAGCTAGGGGACTTGTCAGCAGCTGCACTTGCAGCAGAGCAAAGCATTGTTTCTGTTCAGACTGTGGATTGCAGAGCCCTAGAAATAGCTCAATTTAAAAGGGCAAGTGAGAAATAATTCAAATACACCACAAAATCAGAGTTTTTGTTTTATTTTCTTTTTTACCTGATACGTAAGTGATGTGATCACCTGACAGGAACTCATTACCAGATAGAAAAGAAAGACATGATTATTATAAATATATACTTCATTCTCATGAGTCTTATAGAAGCAGCATCTTCTTTTTCCTCTTGACAGTCAACTAATTATTCCAGTGGCATTTATTTCATTTATTTCTTCCCCAAATAAACTGGATTCCTCAGCCTTAGGGTTTAAATATACTAACAATAACATGAAAATATCTCAGTACTGCTACTGCTGTTGCTTGGGGGTTGATGGAGATTGGGGAGGGGGAGCTAAAGCCCTACCCCCATCCCCCAGCCACTTGCATGACTCAGTCCACCCATTTGTGCCAATGAGCCCAAAGTATCTCCCTAGTCCAACTTGAGAGCCATGGATGCTGGGAGCCCTACACCCGGCCTCTAGGGTAGCCCAGGATAGGCTCTTCACTGGTCTTGTGGTGCCTTGCTCAACAGTGAGCCTCGGATTCCCTCTTGTCCTGCCAATAGCTGATGAGAGAGGATCAGCCAGCTTTTTGTAGTCTGACCTTCCTGCCCTCTCATTCTGTGGTCAATAATGCTTTCTGCTGGCTGAGCACTCTTGTGCTCATCTCTTTTTCTCTCCATCTCTCCTCCTCCTCTTCTCTTACTGCTCTCTACTCCCATTCCAGCAAATAACAAAACAACAACCATGACCTTACTTGAGTCTGCCCGACTTGTTGGAGTGAAACCAGAAGGACCCGGGCCCCTGCAGGCAGGAAAGCAGATGGGTCAGCGAAGCCTTCTCAGAGCATCCCTCCTACCTTCCCCAGCCCCTCACCCAATGACGAGAGAAGACCACAGGCAGTCCAAAACGAGGCTCAGTTTCCTAGGGAACTCTGTATTTTCTGGTTCCCATCCTCCTCCCTGGCCATCAGGCTTTGTTTGTATGCTTGCTTGTTTAATGTATTATCCCACCATTTGGAACTCTTTAATTTTTCAGGCAATTGACTTTGGGCTTGCAGAGAACGTTGCAGCATGGAAGGATTCAGGACTATACTGTATTTTGAATCTATTTTTATTTTTGTGCGCAAGCTGCCCAGCTTTTACCTCCTGCTGTACAGGACAGCCGTAGCCACGGGAGAGCTACAGAGGGGAGGGGGAAGTCACCCTCCCTGCCCCTCTCCCCATTCTCTGCTTTTGAAAATAAGACTCAACAAACATTCACGCAGCTGTTCCTTAGCAAGTGGGCTCTGCAAATGTGTGTTGGCTGTGTCATCAACCCACACAGGCTAGAGGAAGACTTAGAATCCTAATTACAAAACTTACATAATTTGGTCACAGAGGTGAACAAAAAAGGATAAGTCTCTTTGAATGCAACTAATAACTAGAAGTATCTCCGCTGTGCAAGGCATTGGGCCAGCCAAGGTGCCAGTGGTTTGAAGATACATTTAGACTAGGTTCTTGCCCTCAAAGAGCTATTTCCCTTGAAGCAGATAGTGCAGTAAGTTGTACAGTAGAGGTACAAATAGAGTGAGATTAATTCTGGTGGCAGAAATTGGGCAAGTGCTTGAGGGAGGGATTTATGTTAGAGTTGGCTTGAGGGACAGGTTGGTTCTCTATTCTTGCAGGTAGAGATAAAAGCACATAACAAGGGAGAAACAGGACAGGTGAGGGCCCAGAGGAGGGACAAGTGCTGAAAATAGCAAGTGCTCTGGTGAGGCTGGATGTGAAGGGAGGAGGAAGAAATGAAGAAATGAAAGAGACGCCTGATGAGGTGGGTTTGGAATGATGGTGGGTGGCTTCGAGTGCAAAGCTGAAAAGTTTGACTATGTAAAACGTTTGTTTTTCCAGCAGCTTTGTCGCCAAGCCCTGAGCTTCCTGGGAGGTGGCTCAGAGGCCCCACAGGGGAAGAGGTCTGGTGTTCCAGCTGCTCCCCCGATGATTGCGATTGCGATGATTGCGGAGGAGAGATCTGCTTCTCTGTTTTGTATGCAGGGGCGTTGTCTTTCTTTTGAGGAGGGTTCCACTTTAAGAAACACTAAAACACATTGGTATATGCATGAGCCCCATGAATTTATTTGATCGGTCACTCAACAAGTATTTATCGAGTACCTGCTACATACCAGGCCCTCACCTAGGTTCTACTGAAAAACTTTTAAAGGTTTTTGAACTGGTCAGTGACCTGGTAGCCAGAGCGCTGGGTCTAGAGTTAAAATCCTGTCTATGCCACCCTCTAATGGTAAGATCTTGGACAAGTCTCTTGGCCTCGATGGACCCAGTTTCTCACCTGGAAAGCACAGGGCTTCCCAGGTGAGATATTCTAGGAGCAACTTGAGCAGTACTGTAATCCAGAGACCTTGTATGTGTCAATAGGGTGGAAAAGGAGAGGCCAGTGTCAGAGGCCAGTCAGTAGATGATGGCAAGAGCTTTCATTTATTCATTCAACAAACATTTCACATTCAGTGCCAGCCACTGTGCTAAGTGTTGGGAAAATAACAGTGACCAAAACATAGTCCTCACCCTTGAAGACTTTCTGTGTAGGAGGCAGCAGAGGAACTGGGAAGATGGATGATAGATCTAGAGATGTAGTTTGAAACTCATCACAGGGATGATAGTTGGGACCATGGAAAGGTATGAGGTACCAGGAAAGAGAGAGCCAAAAGGGTTTGAGAGAAAAAGAGTGATGAGGAGACAGAACCTGGGAACATCCTTTGGGGAACTGCTCCTTGATAGAAAACACTCTTCATCAAGCCAGTACAACCAACCCAACTCCCAAAATATCCTCTTGTGGCTAAGAAGTTAGAACACACCAAAGAGATAATGTCCGTTTAGACATGCAGTTCCCCCTGGCTGCATCACTTCTGTGTGTGAAGCAGAATACACCAAAGCCATATATGGTTTTGTGTAATAGCTGGTCTATTTGTTTTCCTCAGAAAGGTTTTTAATATGTACCCGTGATATGTAAAAACTGGCCTAGGCTGCCAGCCCCTCAAATCCTTCCCCAGAGCAGCTGGCTCTTTTTT
Source organism: Eulemur rufifrons (assembly GCF_041146395.1). NCBI lineage: Eukaryota > Metazoa > Chordata > Mammalia > Primates > Lemuridae > Eulemur > Eulemur rufifrons. The sequence goes on along the minus strand of NC_090997.1, from coordinate 64,674,924 downwards.
TTTTTTTTTCCTTCCTTTTCCCCAAGTAACTGGAGCAGATCCAGAAACAGATTCTGAGAGCCTCAAGCTTTTCCTTTTTTACCCTTCAGTAATTACATGTCACAGGTTGTCTTCCCTGTGAAGAGTCTGAGGCTGAGCAATTAGTCTCCCATTGTCTTTGCAGGAAATGACATCCTTATGGCTTCTGGGGAGGGCAACTGTTGACCACTCTGGTTACAGTCATTTGGAAAGTGTTCAGCATTTCCTCTAGTTGATCATTTGGACCGACTAATTTAGAAAGCTTTTGTAAATGTGTGAATGAACCATGGTTGTCAGGATCGGAAATACTACTGGGTCCGTTCTTGGGTCCAAAGGAGTCTCTGAATTATTGCTCTGGTCTCTGGATGCACCGTCTTGTCTAGCCTGTGACTGAGCCCAGAGCCTTGACATTCTGTTCCCTTTAAAATGCTTTAATGGGGACTGATTAGTCAGGGTGTTTTCCAGCTGCAGGTGATTGAAAACCCAACTCAAGGACTCCTAAACAATATGATATTTATTGGAAATCCAGAGGTGCCACAGACTTCCAGAGTTAGCAGAAGCTCCCAGAAAAAATGTTCTTCACATTGCATTGGCAACAGGAACAGGTTTCTCTTGGATCAGTGCTTCTCAAGCCATAGTGTGCACACAGATCACCTAGAGAATCTTGTAAAATATATTCCGATTTGATCAGTTTGCGTGGGGCCTCAGAGCCGGCATTTCTAAGAAGCTCCCAGGTGATGCAAATGTTTCCAGTTGACACTCTGCAAAGCCTTGGACCATTCCGTTCCCCAACCCCTAGCTGAGGGTGCCCACCTGCCCGTGGGCCACTGTGGGTGAAGAAATATGGGGGATCTGTTGGGAAGAAGAAAGAGAGAATGACCCCCGGCAGATGAAAACTGTATCAGAGATACTTGTTTCCAGTGTATAATGAGAATTTTACCTTTAAACCAGGAACCATGCGATAGTCTGTGACATATATTAGAAGCAAGAAGGACATGCAGTGCTACATGTTGTGTGGGAGCATCCATGGAAATACTAACTCGTTTATGATGATGTAGATGTTGTAATTCTTGAAGCAGAAGATGAAACAGTCATGCCAGCCTCTTTATCATTCAGCTATTTTTCTTAGTAATTAATACCCTATATCTAGCGTGTCTCAAAAAGAACAAATTCAAATGAGATGGATTTAAATGTCCTTAAAGTATAAAAAGAGTATGCCAAGTCCAGCCTTTGTTCTCTGAGTGGCTATCTCATCAGTCTTAGCTATTGGGGAGGGAGAGTACACCCCCATTTGTCTTAAGGGTCACTGGACATGAGGTTGACTGTGAAAAATGCTGCCAGTGGTGAATTTCTGCCAAAGCAAATGGTCGCAATCCCCTTATAAGTGGTTTTCAGTGGAAAAAATCATTATGCTCTCTTCATTTGAAAAGGAAGAACTATTCTGTTATTTTTGTTTGTTGGTTTTGTTTTTCTCGACAGAAGACACACAGGCATTCTGAGCTGCGGCTACTCAGGAAAAAGGCTAAGACCTAAGGACAGTGTCTGTCCTGAGGCTGATCTGTCACAGACTTGGTGGGCTCAGAGTAAAATATGTGGCCGGGTGTGGAGTGGCCCTGCCTTAGATGGTCTCTTTGCTAGTTGCCACCCCCTACCTCAGATGCAGGGACAACATATCTCAGGAGGTACTTGGAGGGGAGATGGAGTTCCCACTCACCACAAAGACTCTGGCTCACGTCTGTGAGAGTGATGGGAAGCTGGAGGAGCTTCTCTGGTCTCTGGTCAAGGGCAGAGCAATTCTTCTGGCCTTGCCAGCGTGGGTCACCAAGGTGCCTGTGTTTAGGAAATCGCGGGCTGTTCTTTGTCTTTGTAAGAGCTCTGGACTAGCTAGGGAAAGCTGCTAAACTTGAAGCCCCAGGAAGGCAGGAATTGAGCCTGCATCACACACAGGCACAGACGACGTGTGGACAGAGTGAACAGCTGGCCTGTTCTGGGAGATCTGTCAGTCAGCAGCATGGACTGAGCTTCCATTCTCTAAAGAGAAGTAGAGAACATTTTGTTGCCTGACTTCTGTAATTTATAATCTAAAACTAGAATGTTTAGGTGCCCCACCTACATATTTAGGACCTCATAAGCTGCCAAGGAGAGATGAGATATTATTTATTCGCTGAGCTCATGTAGGGCAAGCAAGATTGCACTATTACTCACTGATAAATTCTAACAATCCTGGTGAATGCCTCCCTGCTATGCCTGCTATCAGGGAAGACATTATTATTAATAGTTGTGGAAGGAATAAAAAAATGGGGAAAAAGGGAGTCTCTCCCCTTCCCTTTAAAGGCTTACAACTTAAAGATTAGGGTATAGTAAGTACATTTACTTAAAGTATACATATAAAATAAAAATGTAATTTTTAAAAAGAAAGAAATAAAGAGGGGTAAGATAATACCAAATGGAGACCATCAGGGTAGAAAAGGCAATGAGAGTGAAGAAAGCTTGGGCTCTTGACCTGAGGACCGTGGAATTCAGGGGGTCTTTGAACTTGGATGGGAAAAAAAATTTATCTTGTCATTTTCATTAACCCTTAACTGAAATAAAACATCACCTTCTGTTATGAAAGTACCGTTAGCTATTTGTCCCCAACTGAAATTATGAATATTTTTATATTACAGTTATAGATATCTTGAAATACCATTTATGCCTAACGGTACTTTAAAATTACAGTAGTTATTAGGGTTTTGCTAGAAAATTATTTAAATACTGAAATAAGCCCATCACAATTTTAAATATTTTGATAACTATAGATCAATATACTTTGCTTAAAAAATATGTGTATATATACTTTGCTTTTTTTTTTTTTAATCCTGTGCTTTCATGTGTTAATGTCAAGCGTTGGAAAACATTACTCTGAGAACGATGTGTCTTGACTGCCATAGCACAGAAAGGTAAGAGCCCTCGCCTTAGGGGATGGTGAGGCCTCCTCCCGGCAGGTATGGGCACCAGGCACTCAGAGGCAAGACAGGGGACTGGACACTACAGCATCTGATGTGGAAATAAAGCCAAGTTGAACTTGAATTCCAGTCTAACGTGGTTTCACAGATAAATGTGCGGGCGATGGAAGGTGGTGGAAGGTGTCTCTTTTGAGGAAGGACAGGCTGTAAGTGTGTTTAGGAAGGACGGCTTGTAGAGCCACGAGAGTTGGATGAGGAGGGAATAAACGGGAGACCTGTGTGTGCCAGGCGGGATGTGGCCAGATGGAGTGTAATGATGAGAACGGAGAGAAGCTGTGCGTTCGGCACGCTGTGGGACTCCCACGGCGGGTTTGGGCCATGGTTTGCAGCGGCGGTGAGGGAGGCCATGTTAGGTTTCAAGCCTGGGGGACCAGGAGAATGATGCTAATGGCACAGGTTTATTGAGTGCTTACTGTGTGCCAGATGCTGTTTTAAGCCTATCTGTGTCATTTATATGATATCATTTAATCCTCATGGCAACCCTGTGAGGTCAGGACAATAATCTCTATTTCACAGATAATAAAATGAAATCTAGCAAAGAACAGTTAGGAAAATTGCCCAGGGTCTCACAGCTAGCAGGAAAGAGGGGAGGATATTATTGGGGGGGGGGGAAAGAAGAGGAATTGGTTTGGGGGAAAATGTTATGAGTTCAATTTTAAATATTTTTCCATTGTTCTCTTGTCTTCAGTTATTTTAAAGGGCTTAAAATTCAAATATTTGGAGGCGGTTTGTGGTTTAATTTCATTGTCCATTTTTTAACTTATTTTTTATTAGTGAGTGCTGAGATAATTTGTAAATTGGTTTCATCTTCCTGTGAAAAACAAAGAGGAAACTGGAGGTGGAGTTGGTACATCGATGGGTGCCCAAAACAGAGGAAGAGGTTGCTGTTTCCAGAAGAGGAGCACATATGTATTAAATTACTTCTGTTTTATGATGTGTTTTCTTTTGTTGTGGTTCTGTTTTCAGGACCAGTCCTGCTGCTGTTTTAGAAGACATGTGGTGTATATAAAGTTTGTGATAGTTGGCGGAAATTTTGGTAAGTGTTGCTGCATTTGTTTCTAATACCTTTTGTTGTCAAAGGGTGCTCATGAAGGGAAGCTATTGCCTTGTTCTATGCATCTTTTAAATTTGCACTAAACTTAGAACGGAATTTTGTAATTAAATGTGGCATTGAATTGGTGTTTTCTGACAGTATGACATTTTTCCTCGTTATTGCTGATGTTATTAAGCAACATAGGGTTTTCTAAAATTTAGTGAGTCTAGACATAGGAAAGCTTCTGAATGCAGGGTGGAGAATGCCCTTGACAGTTTATATTCTAAGCCAGCCACGGAATGTAAGTAAGAGTAATGAACTTGCAGACCAAAAAAATGAAGTCTCCAAAGCAGGGAGATCCTTATGGCTTGTTATGTTGAAATGAGAGAGAAACAGGCAGCTTGGAGAAGGAGAAATTAAAAGAAGTTAGGAATCCTGCATGCTGGGAGCCAGCCCACAGACTGCCGAAACAGGGACCTGGAAGACCAAGAACATTCTATTCAGCAGCCACCCAGACCTTGCTAGCTGGCAGCAGTAAAGGGGACAGTCTTGGGGTCCTAGGGGCCAGGAGACCTGGGTTTAAGTTCAGCATCTACTGGTTGTTAGGTAACCTCTCTGAGCAGGGGAGAAGGGAAGGTGTTAACGAAATAAGAGGAAAAAGGAATTGGTTTGGGGGATGATGTTATGAGTTCAATTTTAGATATTTTCCCATTGTTCTCTTGTCTTCAATTATTTTAAAGGGCTGAAAATTCAAATATTCTGTAAGCATAGTGTCTGGTTTATTTCATTATCCAGGTTTTTTTATTATTACTAGTGAGGGCTGAGATAATTTGTAAATTGGTTTCATCTTCCTGTGAGGAGAAAAAGAGGAAACTCATTTTCCTCTTCTGTAAAATGACACTTAGAATGTTACCTCCCTCATAGAGTTGTTGTGAGAATAAAATGAGCAAGGTAGTGCTGGAGCATAGTAGTTGCTCAGTGAAGCAGTCATTCTTGATAACAGAGCAGCCTTGTTTGGGGACTGGACATTTGCCAGTGAGGTCAAGCCACCAAGAGGTGTGTATCTTCCAGCAGGAGGGCCGCTGGGGGTGGGTCGTTCACACCTGCGTGACGTCACGGGGCCTCCCGGCTGTTCACCATGTTCCCTCCTCCAACACTAGCCTCATAATGAGCTGTGGGAAGCCCTGATATTTCCTTCCTTCTCTAACCCTGGTGACCATTCTTAGACCAGCTCGGCTAACTTCCCTTCCGGCCACCGTCACAACCAAATGAGATCTCCTTGTTTGAGCTTTGTTAGTTTTTTCAGAGTTAATGTTATTTTAAGCTACATTAACAAGAAGAAAAAGAAAGGTTGGGATAAATGATACCCTTGGTTTGGACCTGAATTATCATGTTTAGGCTTTCATTTCCAAGCCTTTCTTTTGATTTTATTTTATTTTTTGTCTATGTTTATTATGTAGCCTTCACAGAGATCTAATTATTGGACTGAACTTTTTGAGCTTTGACTAAAAGAATTTGGGGCCTTTACCTGCGGTTGGGGAGAATCAACTACATCATTGCAGACAGGCTGATGCTTAAGGTCAGATGTCTGTAGGTGACTATGCTCCAGTTTCATGGCATCAAAGAGATGAACATGGCCTCAAAGGTTGTCTGGCCCAAACTTCTGCTCCCCAAAAAAACAGTACCTTCTACAGAACCCCTGACAGGGGAATTCAGATTGCACAAGGCACCTTGCTTCAATTAAAAAAACAATTAAGGACCACAGGGAAATTTTTTGGGGGGGGAGTGATCAAATTCTTCTATATCTTAATTGTGATGGTATTTATGCAAATGTATGCTTTTGTGAATACTTAACCCAACTGTACACTAGAAAAGGTGATTTTGCTGTATGTTAATTTAACCTTAATTTTTAAAGTGGAAAAAGTGAGCAATTAAAGAGCTGGAAATGAGCTCAACTTGTTAAAAAGAAAGAGGAATGGAAAGGAGAGAGGGTGTGAGGAAAGGAAAGGAGTCTAGTCCTTAATATACTGTCCACAGGACAGGATAGCACCTGGCACATGGAAGGTACCTGGGAAATGTTTATTGAATCACTGACTGCTTTTAGCCTCTTTCTAAGTAAGTCGGCTGGCTTTCTCACATGCCAGCCCTCCAGATGTTTGAGACACTCTCCTTCCTCATTCACCTTTTCTTCTCTGGCCTGAACTTTCCACCTCCCATTCTTGGACTCTGCCCTCTGACATTATTTTCTCATCCTTCCCCACTTTCCCACGCTTCTCTTGTGCACACAGCCCAGCGCGAGAAGTGCTGCCCCAGAGGCGGTCTGGCCCAGAAGGAGCACAGTGGGTGCACTGCTTCTGTGGATGATGCTCATCCTCCCACTTCACAATCAGTACGAAGTGCCTGGTAATGGATCACATAGAATTTTTAGAACAGTCTTCTAAGAAAGGAGCGCCTCAAGAGGGAGGGTAGCAGTCCAAGAGCCCGGGTGGCTGCACATCCATCCTCTTGACCGAAATGAAGCCAGGTCCTGGAACCCTTGGTTTGAGACAGCAGTGGTGCTGTTCATAAATCTTTAGGAGCAGTAGTGTTGTAGTGTGTCACAAATCCTCATTCTTCATTATGAGTAGTGCCAAGGCCAAGAAACTCGGATATTAGAAGCAATAAAAAAAAAGTGTAAATGTCTAAAGCACTCATTATTTTGAAGATGTAAAAATTTAAATATCTTAACATTTAATTATATGTAAATATATAATTAGAAAACATAAATTAGTTCAAAGAATCATAGGACGGGAAGGGCTACTAAGAGGCTATCTCTTCTATAACCTCTGACTCTAAGCAACAAATGACCTAAATGACTTCAGACAGATGGGTCTCTGATGGCTTATACTGAATGATGGTCAACTAAAGATGAAATGAGACTCACACAACTTGATCCCAGCATTCACACAAAAGATGTTGTCTTGCATTTTAAATTTCAGCCCCAGCTTCTTCAGATGTGTTGGTCTTTAAGATGACCTCTGAGATGAAATGGTATTTCAGTCTGGGCTGGTCCTTCCTTTTGAGTGTGGTGTGATGAAAATGTGCTTAGAGAGGAGAAAGATCTCATTATAGATGATTAAGATGGAGTATTTTGGTACACAGGGCTGTTTATTTGCATCAGTTTGATCGTGACACCACAATCTGGTTTAAATGTGAGTCGTTGAGAGCTTGTGTAGCCCAATATGGCTACATTTACTGAAGCAGGGAGATTAAAGCAACATATGTCAAGTTGTGATATAGGACAATCCACTTGAAAAGACTTTACTTAATTATAGGGCCTATTTTGGGAGGGTAACTGTTCTTTTTGTGAAGAGTATTTTGGGATACGCTCACCCAGCTCCTAGACCAGTAATATCTTCTCAGAAAGGGTGTGGTGTGTGCCTGTGGACATAAATATTTTCTTACCAAAAGCTTTGGTGTGATACTCTTTTGACTTTACTGCCCTTCATTTTTCTTTTTCTGATAGTCTTTCCTCTTGCAAGAATACTGTGAAAATGGTATTCTGCAAAACCAGAGAAGAGAAGGATAAAAGATATCGCTTCACCTAGAGATTTAGGGACTTCACATTATCAGTCTACTGTTTTTAAAATGAGTGGAATTTTAGAGGAATGCAGCAAAGTTGAATAATAAGCAGAGATGAGGGAGACAATAAAAACACAGTGTAGGCTCTAGCTATTTGTGTGTAAGTATGTGTGGGAAAACTATGCAGTTATAACCCATGTGTGCCAGCACCCCATCTCCAGCCCAGGGGGAACCCTCGTGGGCCATTGCCCCGAGCTTTCCAATGGCCTGTGACCTAGAGGGCAAATGTGCTTTCAGCTTTGTTCCCCTGCTCTGCCTTCCCGCCCCCATCCCAGCCCTCTGTGGCCTCCTTCACTTCTCTGCTAATACCTGAGGCTTTCTGCCTTAAAGGGAGAGGTCAGAACTTTCCGTCCAGTCAGCATTTCCTGCTCCTCACTTGAAAGTGAATGATAAAGGATAAATTTGATCATCAAAATAAAATTAGCCTCTTATTTACACAATGTGTGTATAGAGGGAAAGGGAGCAGAGATAAAGAGTAAAAACAGGCAATTTTCATAACCCAAAAAAACAACCAGACCTAAGGGCTGGAGAAACGTCTTTACCTAAATTCTGAGTCCTGAAGGCCATAAAATGAGAGCAAGAGTGTTCCATGGGGAGAGCTGAGGACAGAGCCTGCTCCCGGAGAGCTCTCTGGAGAGGCATCCACGAGTCTCCCAGAGCAGTCTGCCGCCCCTGCGTCCGAATCAGCCCAGAAGCTTGTTTAAAATCGCAGATCCCTGGTGGACAGAATCGGAATCCCAGCAGGGCAAGCTACCTTTCCCTCTTAACAGGCACTCGGGTGGTCCTTAGGCACACTGAGTGGTGAGAATCCCTGTCCCAGTCCCCACTCTCGGCTTTGGTTGTATGCAGCAGTCTGGCCCAGCCCCTAAGATTCCCTTCCGTAAGCGTCACTCAAAAATCTGAAGAGCCGATCTCCGAAGTGTGGCATTTTGAAAATCACCCCTGTGCGTAAGAGGGGACAGTATCCTCTTCTGTGTTACTTTGTAATCTTGATCCCCGAAATAATTCCCACTGTCATTTTATCACTTGCTCACTAAGAGGAGTGTCATTTTCATTCCAGGTTGGTTTTGGCGACATCCTAAACCAGATTCTTTGAAGCTACTTTGAGGATGCCATCCCGCTCCTCTGCTACGATAGCCCATGTATTTGCCATCTGCTTTCGCTCTAAAATTCACACTGTGATGTGGTTTTTATCTGCCGCAACACTTATAAACCCAAATTTCCCACTTATTTTCAGAATAAGTAGCTGTCACATAGTCTAGTACTTGACTAGAGAGACAAAACTGCAATAGATCCCACCTGCGATCCTGCCTCTCAGCTGGCAGGCTGCTTGTGTGTATGCATGTTAGCACGTCATTTTGTAGATAAGTTTATAAAGAGTAGTAGCATACTTGATCTTCTCAAACCATTTCCTAGGTGGCAGAGCCAATATCATCACCAGATAAATTCTGAGGCTCAGAAAATTTAGCCTGTGTCTAAGGGGGCGTTTGACAGTGTGTGTAGGGGGTGGAGGGTGTGTTTGTTGTCCTCTCAAAAACTGGGAGGCACTATTGGCACATGGTGCGACAGGGAGTGGGGCAGGGATGGTAGATGTCCTGCGGTACCTGGGACCGTCGTGCCCAGTGAAGGGTTGTCCCTGGCACAGCGTCCATAGCACCCTCATTGAGAATCTGAGGTTGTACAACTAATATGCAGTGGAGTAGACACACACCTGCATCATCTGAACCAGATCCCTTATAGCCCTCTCATGTTAAAGGCGTCACAGAATTAATTCCCGCTTCATTGAGAACTCACACTCCCTACAAATTGAATTCACAGTGGCTATTTCGTGGTTCATGTCATTGCTGCTCTTAGGCACCAGCTCAGGCACAGCATGCTTTACGTGGAAACAGACCCTTTAAAACCTCAGTGGCCTAGCTAGCGAGCACCTTGTCCTGTACCTGTCCTTCCTCCCTCAGTGCCCAGTGCAGGTGGGAGAGAAAGGATTGTCTTGGAAAAGATCAGAGCCCAATAGGATGCTTCATGCACAGCCTTGGATCCAGTCTTACTGGCTTAAAAACCATCCTGATAGGGACTTAGGTGTCAATTTCAGGAGTTTTTAATTTGTTATCTTGCCTTCATACCTACCTGGTAGACTGTTACAGCCTGCTTTGGAGCTTTGTTTAAAGTTCAGTTTTCATGTTAGCCAGCAAAAATCCGAGATGGTGGCTACATTGGTTTGAATGAGCACACATGAAAGTTATTAAAGTGGCAAAAATAAAACCATATTGAATGAAAAGCATGCAGGGAAACTGACCTGAATATAGATGTGGAGGGGATTCTACAAGAAGATAATGATATTGTCTTATCTTTTTGTTCTTTCCTGGTGTGTGTGTGCATGTGTGTGTGTTTCTTTCTCTCTCTCTCTCTCAAAATTTCTTTCTCAACATTTTATTTTGAAAAATTTCAAACCTGTGCTGGTTGGGAGAATTGTAAAACAAACACCTTATGTCCTTTATCTAAATTCACCATTTGTTCTAAATTTGCCACATTTACTATATTCCCCTTTTCCAATTATATGTATAAATTGCATATATTATATAAATTTTTCCTGAACCATCTGAAAGTAAGCAAACATCTTGATACTTTACCTCTATTTCACAATCTCCTAAGAATAAGGATGGTCTTCTACCTAACCATACTATAATACTATTATCACATCTAAGAAATTTAACAATAATTTTATAAAATTATCTAATAGCCAATCCATATTCAAATTTCCCCACCTGTTCGAAACTATTTTTTATAACTCACATCCGTGCCCCCAAAGCAGTGTCTAATCAAATTCACTTGATGAATGTGCTTGATAATTTTTCTTTTACCCTGTAGAACATTATTTGGCTTTTTTTTTAAATGACTTTTTGAAGAGCTCAGGCTGGTTGTGGTGTGGAATGTCCTATAGGCATTCTGGGCTTGTCTGTTTCTTTTTTTTTTTTTTTTTTTTTTTTTTTTTTTGAGACAGAGTCTCACTCTGTTGCCCAGGCTAGAGTGAGTGCCGTGGCGTCAGCCTAGCTCACAGCAACCTCAAACTCCTGGGCTCAAGCAATCCTCCTGTCTCAGCCTCCCGAGTAGCTGGGACTACAGGCATGCACCACCATGCCCGGCTAATTTTTTTCTATATATATTTTTAGCTGTCCATATAATTTCTTTCTATTTTTAGTAGAGATGGGGTCTCGCTCTTGCTCAGGCTGGTCTCGAACTCCTGAGCTCAAACGATCCGCCCACCTCGGCCTCCCAGAGTGCTAGGATTACAGGCATGAGCCACCGCGCCCGGCCAGGCTTGTCTGTTTCTTTACAGGGCTGTTTAACTTGATCCTCTTTTCCTGAAAATCATTAGATCTAGAGGCTTGTTATTAGATGGAGGTTAACGTCTTTGGGCACGAACACTTCGTAAGTGATGCTGTACACCTGATATTACATCACATCAAAGGGCAGATGATGTTACTTTTTCCACCATTCTCAGTGCTAATTATGATCTCTTGGGTAGGGTGGTAACCAGACCTAACCAATGTCAATACAGACTTTGAATTAACAAGCCGACTGTGGGCTGGTACATGGGTCCTTTGTGAACATCCTGTTCTAGCCTTCCTTTCATCCAATGGTTTGAGGATCCGTGGATAATCCTTGCCTGGATCAGTTATTACTTTGGGACATTATCTGTTATTTTTTACCCTTTGCTTTCTCTTCCTGAATTCTTTGTGTGTATGATCTAGGCCTTCATATATTTGCAATGATGGCTTTTAGCCACTTCCTCAGTAGTCAACTGGATTTTGCTGTGGTAACAGATTATGTTAGACATTTTTTTCTTGCTTTTAGGATAAGAAAGAATAAGTTTAGCAGAGCATTTACTACATGCTAGGTACCACACAGCCTCCTTATATGTAGAACTTCTTTCACTTTCTTCTTATACAATAGCTCAGACTAGTGAAGTGACTTGTGCAATGTCACCCAGCCTCTATGGTGAAGCTAAGACCAATCCAGATCTGTCTGGCTTAGAGCCAGGGTTTTTCCATCTTCCATATTCCCTCTGATCCCCCCTGGCTGTGCCTCCCACCCTACAGTTCCTACCTCAGGCCACAAATGCCTGCCTAACTAGGTAGGTCCCTAAACCAGGAAAGTCAAGCAGGAGTCTGTGCAGCTGGAGAAACACAAGCCTCCCACATCTAAAGGAGCAGGGGCTACTGGACCTCAGACGAGTGGGCTGTGCTTTGCCAGAAATCTGGACTTTATATTAACCATCTGACTTTTTTTTTTTTTTTTTTTTTTTTGAGACAGGGTCTAACTCTGTTGCCCACGCTAGAGTACAATGATGTCATCATAGCTCACTGTAACCTCCAACTCCTGGGGCTCAAGCGATTCTCCTGTCTCAGCCTCCTGAGTAGCTGGGCCTATAGGAACATGACACCATGCCCGGCTAATTTTTCTATTTTTTTTGTAGAGGTGAGGTCTCACTATGTTGCTCAGGCTTGTTTCGAACTCCTGGCCTAAAGCAATCTGCCTCTGCCTCCCAAAGTGCTGAGATTACAGGCGTGAGCCACCGCACCCTGCCCATCCTGACTTTTTAATGGTGGCAACTAATTTATACATTTTGAAACTTAAAATTTATACATTGGAAACCTTAGCACCAACACTGCTGCTGGCTAAGGCAATCTTGGGTCGGCCACCTTTGTTTATAAATGGAATTCATTGTTTGTATGTTTGTTTTTAACACCCTCTTTTAAACAGAAATTAATGTGCTTAAGAAGTGATACTGTTTTGATTTGGGGAAGTATTTGGTTTTTGAAGAGGAGGAAAGTTTTATGGAATTGTTATGTAACTGGACAATTTAATAATCCAAGGCATTATTATAAAATCTTGTATTTCTTAATTGGTAGGTTATCAGCACAGTAGTAGATTTTTCTTATGTAGATTTGAGAGAAAGCAAATAACATTTCCCCTTGAATATCATCTGTAGGGTTTTTCTTTTTCAAATTTTTCTGAGTCCTTAAGAGGGGGATGACATCTGTTGTACCCATCTTGCACCCGTCCCTCTTTGTGTGTCCTTAACTGTGTTAACGTATTGCAGGGGACTCTGTAAGCTTGTTCCCACAAGAGGGACCGAAGCAGGACTAGCAGGTAAATAGCACTGCTTCTCAAGATGGATCCTGGCTGAGGATAAAGACCCAGGAGGTTCATTCTGATTGTTTTTAGAGTTATTCTTGAGTTTGGAGTGCGGGGGAATGAGGAGGTAAAAAACTGCTCTCCTCTTAGTTCATCGTGCAGGAATTTGGTTCTGCTTTCTCATTTTACAGATGAACCACCTGTGGCCCAGGAGGTTGAGTAGGGCCCAGGTCAGACCTTGCTATGGTTTGGATATGGTTTTCTGTACCTACCAAATCTAATGTTGAAATTTGATCCCCAATGTGGCAGTGGTGGAAGGTGGAGCCTCGTGGGAGGTGTTTAGGTCATGGGGGTAGATCCCTCATGAACTGCTTGGTGCCCTTCTCACAATCGTGAGTCCCCTCTGGAAAGACTGGGCTAGGCTAGCTCTCAAGGGAATGGTTAGGTCGTTATAAAGTGAGGACACCCCTCCTACGTTTTGCCTCTTCCCACATGCTTGCTTCCCTTTCACCTAGCACGAGGCCCTCACCAGAAGCTGTGCAGGTGCTGGTGCTGTGCCTCTTGGACTTCCCAGTCTGCAGAACCATGAACTAAATAAACCTCTTATCTTCATAAATTACCTAGTTTCGGGTATTCTGTTATAGCAACACGAAATGGACTCAGACAGACCTGATTGGCTTGGGTCTCTTATAACTGCTGCTCACACTCCCTAAAGCTAAGGTTTTCAGTTAAAAAGTGATAACTGTAATGCTTCACCCGGCAGGTCCCCCAGGGCCCACACAATGTTTCTTCCTGTCTGGACCCTCCATCATCCAGGTTCCCACCACCAGTCACATTTGACACATGGAAAAACAAAGGTCTAAATCAGCACTGTCCTATAGAAAGCAAAGGCAGGGAACATCTATAATATAAAGTTATCTGAAAAAAAAGAAAGTAAAAAGAAACAGGTAAAATTAAATTTTATAATTTATTTAACCTCCTATATATCCAAAATATTATCATTTTACCATGTAATCAATATTAAAAATTATTGAGATTTTTTTTACTAAGTCTTTAAAAACTGAGTGTGTATTTTACACTTAAAGCACATCTCAATTTGGACAAGCCACATTGCAAGAGCTCAGTGTGGCTACTGGCTATCGTGTTGGCCAGCATGGCAGTCTGGAGGACAAAGTCCAAGGTCACACCCAGCTAGGTTCTTTAATTTAAATCTCTCTAGAGAAACCTAATCAGCTTTCTTGCCCTCCCCCCACCAATTTGAAACCACATATTTCCATCCTCTTTGTGTCATTTTTTCCCCTTGGCTAACTCTAATTACAGGGAGATGCTTGGTTTGGTCATAACTGCTAGCTCAGCAGCTTTCTACCAGCGCTGGCTGTTGGTGAGACCAGCACACACGGCCTGCAAATGATAGTGTAAAGCATACTTCCAAATTTCTCCACTGCAGAGTTTCCATGATTTTCTTTCTCTTGGGAGTAACTCAATGACATTTTTCAAAGCCAGGGTGATTTTTATAAGTCATTCTTTCTTAAAGTCCCATCCTAATCAATAGATTCTTTTTATTTATTTTTATTTCAGAACATTACCAGGGTACAAACGTTTAGGTTACATATATTGCCTTTGTACCGCCCAAGTCAAAGCTACAAGTGTGCCCATCCCCCAAACAGTGCTCACCACACCCGTTAGGTGTGAATATACCCATCCCTTCCTCCCCCCTTCCACCCTCCCAACACCCAATGAGTGGTACTTCCATATGTGCATGTAAGTGTTGGTCAAATAGTACCAATTTGATAAGTATATGTGGTGCTTGTTTTTCCATTCTTGTGATATTTCACTTAGGAGAATGGGCTTCTGCTAATCCAGGATAATATAAGAGGTATTAGATCACCATTGGTTTTTGTGGCTGAGTAGTACTCCATGGCGTACATATACCACATTTTATTAATCCACTCATGTATTGATGAGCACTTGGGTTGTTTCCACATCTTTGCAGTTGTGAATTGTGCTGCTATAAACATTTGAGTACAGATGTCTTTATTATAGAATGTCTTTTTTCCTTTGGGTAGATGCCCAGTAGTAGGATTGCTGGATCAAATGGTAGTTCTACTCTTAGTTCTTTGAGGTATCTCCATATTACTTTCCACAGAGATTGTACTAGTTTGCAGTCTCACCAGCAGTGTATGAGTGTTCCTGTCTCTCCACATCCACACCAACATTTGTTGTTTCGGTTTTTGATAAAAGCCATTCTCACCAGAGTTAAGTGATATCTCATTGTGGCTTTGATTTGCATTTTC
This sequence comes from Eulemur rufifrons, assembly GCF_041146395.1. NCBI lineage: Eukaryota > Metazoa > Chordata > Mammalia > Primates > Lemuridae > Eulemur > Eulemur rufifrons. Next base: position 64,659,814 of record NC_090997.1, on the reverse strand, counting down.
TATGTTTCTTGACTATTAGTCTATCTTCTTTTGAAAAGTTTCTGTTCATGTCCTTTGCCCACTTTTTAATGGGGTTGTTTGATTTTTTTCTTGCTGATTCTTAAAATATTTACTAACTAGCAGTCTCCACATGGCCTCAGCAGAACAAGTAGGCATTATACATTTTTTATCTGATTTTTGTACCAAATATACCTCTGATTTGATTAATGTGGTTCATTCTTTTTTTTTTTTTTAGCTAGTCAAATATTTCTCCAATATATCAGTTCCATTTTGACCATTATTCACAGGGAAACATCAGTAAAGGTCAGATTCCATTTCCACTAAATATCAAATCTCTGGCCATTGACACCATTACTTGAATTACTAGACTATAATCACAATACCAAGGGGAAAACAGCAAAAGAATGGTGGCAGACTCCTGGAGTTTGGTATGATAGACTTCACCCAAATTTGTAAGAATTGAAATTTGAGTAAGGAAAATATCATCCCATATTCTTTTTTTTTTTTTTTTTTTTTTAAAAATGGGATAAAATTTTTTATTTTTGGTATCTTGCATTCAATTTTTCCATCATCTTCACAATCTTTCATAACTTGCTTTTTGTTATCCAAAGTGTTCTCTTGAAACTTCTACCCCACAATTCAAAGTACAATTGAAGAATAAACTATCTAATTTTAATAGATTCTAGTAAGAGATATTATCAGAGAAATTATCTCATGACTAAAAATTAAGAGTTTTCAAAGAAATACAATAAAAAAACCCGTAAGAAGCATAATTTAATCTTTCTGATGATTGAGAAGGTATCTCAAGATTGTACTGTGTCATTTTCCTCATGCTGTGTGTTTAGGTGGCTGTAACAGAATTCTGAACAAAAAAAATTTCCTGTGTAGCTCACATCAAATGACTACAGATACAATATGGAATTTTGAGGTGTATATTTGTACTTAACCCGGGCACAATTTATAATATACTAAGAAAACTTAAAAAAATTAGTTACAAAATGAGTATTTTTAGCACATTTAGTAACAGCTACTTGTTTTAAACTATCATTTCATTTTTGGTGACCAAATTATATTTTACCATAATTAAAGAACATATAACTTTAAAACAACATTAAAAAAAACATAGTTACAACGGAACTATTTGTTACATTAAATGAAGAAAAGAAAGTCACATACATGTACTGAAGGGCACTGAGGTTTTTCAAACCTACTCTTTTGAAAGGCTTTCAATCCACCTTTCATGTAAATAAATTTAAAATTTAAAAAAATGTCTCTACTCAGTGTGCTTGCAGAAAGTGGTAAAATCAGTGTTGATCACATAACTGGTCTAATAACTATTCAATGCTGATCACTGAATTAAGTATTTTTATTTGACTATCCTGACAACCAGAATAATTGAGCCCATGTATATATTCAGGTATGTATCCCATATTCTTAATTAAAGGCCAGACCCTCACATCTTCCAGTGTTCTTGGTTAAGTGAAGGATAGAGAAGATAATACTTTTTTTTGTTATCTTTTAGCAATTGAAGGATGGCACCAAAAAACCACCCTCTCTTCTGGAAGCTAAATGAATTTTCCCAAATTCCCTTGAGTTGATATCTACCTCACTATTTAACAGATCCCCTAAAATCTGCCATCTAAAAAACTTTAGGTGTGAGGTTGCATTTGGAACCACAGTGTGTTGTGAGGCCTTGTTTTCTTCTATCACCTCACCATGTCTCTATAGTAATGCTCACTCAGACCCTCCAAATCACAATCCTTTTGTCCGTTCCAATTGAAAGCCATTTTTATTTCTTTAAGTGGATATCTTGTGTTCATTTCAAAATGTCATTTAACAGCTGTATTTCTGCTAAATAACCAGAAATTATAGTAGACTTCAGCCAAGTGGCTGAGTACCTAGGTTTTATTTCCAAGTGTGGTGCTGACTAGAAATGTTTTGGTTTCATCTTCAATATTACTAGTTGGCTGAGAGTGGTGGATGGGCCTGGGAGTGAGAAGCAGAAAGGAAATATAAAATACAGTGACAGAGAATCACCTACTTCAGAGGTGCTTGACCTGGGGTTTTTATCAGAATCACCTGAGGAAATACTGAAAATCCTGGTTCCCAGTTGGAGTTTCTGAGGACAAGGCCCAGGGAAGTATGTAAGAACCACCTGCTCTTACTCAATTGTATCCATTTATCAAAGCTTAGGGAGAATTCTACTATTTGTAAATTATACCTCAGTAAACTTGTCCTGAAAGCTATTTGTATGCATGCATTGAAATTTCTGAAATTTTTGACACTCACTACTGTGGTGAATATTTTGACTGTGAAAACACTCTAGAGTCTGAAGGTCAAGCTCACAGTTGGAACAATCATTCGTTCACTCAGTAAACATTTAAGGAGCACTGCTAGGCATTGTTCTTGCCCTGGGAAAAGAGAGGTACATTGAGACACAGTACATCCCCCGGAGGAGTTTGTTTGATGCATAAGAACAATATCTAACAATTACGATGCAGTGTGAAAACTGTAATGAGTGTATCTATAGAGCAAAAAGGGAGGAGACCACCCCCCCAACAAACACATACACACATATGCACATGCAACACATTCCCACTTCTACCTCACCGCCTTTTTTGAAGGTAGAAGGGAGTAGGCTGTGTTGGGAAGGTTTCACAGAGAAGCCACGGAACATGAGTCCTGTGGCAAGGGTAGACAAGGAAGTGAAAAATATGCTGCCTGTTTTCCAAAGACATAGCTCTCAGAATTTGACTCTAAATTATAAAAAAATTGATGCCTCCGTTTTAAGGGGACTTCAATAACCCCTGATGTGATTCAGTTTGCTTATCCTGATCTGTCTAGTCCCTGCCTAGGTCCTGGTGCTGGCCCACAGTAGATACACAGCATAGCAAGTGTGCTGGATTTCAGCAGTTTTGTCTCTCTTCTGACAAATGTTAGACACAATTGTAGATGTCATTGCATATAATATTCTAAATAGCACCCAAGTTATTAATACCTCTGTAAGTTGCTTCCAAAGCACTGAAAATCTTTGCCCTTGAAGGAGAGCACATTTAAGAACGTCTGTGATTTGTTCTGGTATATGCCACGGTATGATTTGATTTTATATTTTAAGAATATTAACTCTTCTTTCTAAATTAATTTTTACACTTCCTCATTTTTCAATATATCTGAGGTTCTGAAAGAGCAACTGGGCCAAAAATCAAATGATTGTAATATTCCTTACTAAGTCTGTCATTCAGGTAGACACAGAAAACAGCATTGTGTTTTCCTAGATATTGGGTGCTCTTGCAGGATTTAGAGAGCAGAGATTGTTTAAGAGTGGCTGTTTCTACTGCATTGAAAATATAGTCAATTCTGGGGTTGGTTATTCAGCCAGGACCACTACTTTTCCTACACATTTTTACAGCTTGATGTGCAAATTACTGTTGTTGATTACTTTGATCCTGTAGGACATAACTGGAAAATTTTCAACTTGACCCTTTGACTGTTGTAATAGGAAGGGACAGCAAGAACCACTTCATATATTGCATTGTTTAGAAGGCTGAATGATATTCCTAGAGGTGCTTGGTGCTTTGGAAATTTTTGTGTTAATCTGCCTGTTTTCCAGCCCTGAAAGCAATGTGCACTCCAGGCCCTGTTCCTTAAAATAGCCATTCGGATTGGAAGCAAAACAGATGCTGGTATGGGAGCTGGCCGTGGGGTTAAATGGCAGGATGGGCAGGGCACTGGTGTTGGTCCCAGGCACGTGCTTGCGTCTCAGCCCCACTGATGATCCGCTTTGGGGTCTTGGGAGAGTCGCTGCCCCACTGTGAACTTCGCCTTTCTCATGTCCACAATGGCGCTGTTTTGAGGATTAAAGGAGGCAAGAAATGTGATGCTGGACACTAGTAAGTGCTTATTCTGTCAGGTCTCTTCGCTTTTCCCTTTTTAGCTTATATACCGATGTTGTCACTCTCGTATTTCAAAACCTTTCAAGGCTCCCTTTTCCCCTGAGAGAAGCCTAAACCCCCTAACCTACCTTTCATGGCCTTTTATGATCTGTCCAAGCCACCTCTCCACCACATCTAACTCTTGCGCTTCATTTTTGCTCCTGTAGCAAAACCAAACCATCTCTGGGCCCTCAGTGGGCTTCGGGGACTTGTTTTCTCCCTCTTGGGATGACTTTCTCTCATCTCTTAGAGTCTAAATCCAGTCTGCTGTGAGGCTCATCTTAAATGCCACTTGTTCCTAATCCCTCAGGTTAGAAAATTCACCGGTGTCCACCACTGTGTCTTTCTCATCATAGGTGCTTAAAAAACAGTAAGAAAAGGGCTGAATATGTTCTAACATATGCTAACATAACACACACCAGAGAAACAGGTAAAGATTACTTCCAGGTCAGTATTTCTATCAGGAGAAAGACCTTTGCTAATGGTCTATCAGTTAGCTCAGGCTGCCGTAACAAAATACCAGGACTGGGTGGCTTACACAACAGAATTTTGTTTTCTCACAGTCTGGAGATTGGAAGTCCAGGATCATGGTGCTGGCAGGGTCAGAATCTGGTGAGCCTCTCTCTGTGGTTTGCAGATGGCCGCCTTCTTGCTGTGTCCTCAGCTGACCTTTTCTCTGTGCATGCGCCCCTGCTGTTTCTGCCTCTTCCTGTAAGGACGCCAGTCCTGTTGGATTAGGGCCCTACACTTGTGAACTTATGTACCCTTAATTACCTCCTTAAAGGCCCTATCTCCAAATACAGTCACATTGGGGATTAGGGCTTCAGCACATGAATTTTAGGGGGACACAATTCAGGCCATAACACATGGGTATAAAAATTCTGCCAGAACCTCAGAGAGAGAGAGAAAGAGCGTGTGTATGTGTGTGTGTGTGTGTGTGTGTGTGTGCGCGCGTGCGCACACACACGCGCTCATGGGCCCCCTCTGTTGCCGGCATTCTCTTCCTCCTGGGCCTCATTTGGGAAACCCACAGAATGGCAAATGGCTTTGCTCCCCTGCAGTGGCCCAGGTTGGCCTGCCCAGTCTAGCAGCCTCCACATGGTCCCAACCTGCAAAGACACTGCTTCCACCCCACCAAGAGGCTCCCAGACACGTCCTGTCTCACCCCGTGGTTGCATCACAACCCCCTCCTGGCCTCCAGCTGCCAGCAAAGTGGAACAAGAGAGAATGAACCACAGCAGGGAAGAGAAGGAATTAGAGGACTGGAACAGGAGGGTGACATTTAGTTTTAAAAGAAAGAAATGCAGCCTTTCCTTTTGCTTCTCTGTTTAACATTGTCCACAGGGTTTTTTCCTCCACATTTCTCCAGGTCCCCAATTCTGAAAGCATTAAAGGAACTTAGCTCTACCAGCTGAGACCGTTGATAAGTGATGTGGGAGAATGCAGTCTAATTGGGTCCTTCGTTAACGCACCCCTGACTTAACAGAGGGAGGCTGTTCGGTTACAGATAGTTTTTATTCGGCTAAATCAGGCGCTCCTCATGCTGTATCATCTGCCTGCAAATTAGCTTGAGGCACAAGCTTTGCATTATGCAAAGTATTTATTCTCACAATTAATATGCTGGAAAGTGTGGTTTCACACTTTCCTGCCAGTACAAGGTTTCTCACCCCAGAGTGAACCAATTTACCTGGGGCACTTTTACAAAATACTCAGACCTTGTCCTTGCTCCTCCCCACCCCACCCCACCCCCATGAGAGTGGGAGTATGTGGGGCCCCTCAGCCCTGTGCCATTAACCACCCCCCATCACCACTTCTTATCTTACTGCTTCCTCAGAGGTTTCTTATTAAATTTTTCAAATATAGTATTCCTTTTTTTGTTTGTTTGTTTTGCTTGACTAAACCCAGTGATCAATTTGCTTTTCCAACATTTTATCCTTTTTTATGGAAAATTTCAAATTTATAGAAAGTAAACAGTACAGTATAATGGACCCCATGAGCCCTCACTCAGCTCCAACAGTGATCAGCAGTCTGCTATTCTTTTTTTTTTTTTTTTTTTTTTTTTTTTTTTTTTGAGACAGAGTCTCACTCTGTTGCCTGGGCTAGAGTGCCATGGCGTCAGCCTAGCTCACAGCAACCTCAAACTCCTGGGCTAGAGCAATCCTTCTGCCTCAGCCTCCCGAGTAGCTGGGACTACAGGCATGCGCCACCATGCCTGGCTAATTTTTTCCACATATTTTTAGTTGTCCAGATAATTTCTTTCTATTTTTTTTGGTAGAGACGGGGTCTCGCTCTTGCTCAGGCTGGTCTCGAATTCCTGAGCTCAAATGATCCGCCCGCCTTGTCCTCCCAGAGTGCTAGGATTACAGGCGTGAGCCACTGCACCCAGCCAACATTCTGCTATTCTTGCTTCATCTATATCTGGATTATTGTTATTTTTTTACTAATTCAATTTTGTTTCATAGATATGAGAATGAGCTAAAAATTGGTTACGTGTCCTTACCACATACTGAATTGACTGAGTGTGAGGCGCTTCCCACACCTTATTGCATTTGATCCTCACAGCACCCCTAGGCATTGTTACCCACATTTTATAACTATGAAAACCGAATCTCTAAGAAATTACACACCTGCCCAAAGTCTCCCAGCTAGTAAGTGCTCATCCAGGGATTCATACCCAGAGGTATCTGAAAAGCATGCTTTCCCCCCTAAGCTATGGTTTATGAGAATTAAGACCGTGGAAAAAACCTATAGTTAAAACTTTTGTAGTATGGATAGATGGATGGCTATGTGATGAAGCAAATATGTTATAATAGTAATGTTAGAAGCTAAGTGGTAAGTGTATGGATGTTCAATGTAAAATTCTTAAGACTTTATGTTTCAAATTTTTCACAATACAATATTGGGGGTGGAGGGTTCCAACAGAGGCGCACCTCGTCTTAACTATCAAGCAGCGGACAAGACACAGGCTATTTTCAGATACCTATCCTGTTGATATCTTCTCCAAAGAGACAGATTTGAGACTTGGTTGAATTTTAACCTTAAAAATAGCAAGCCAAGGATAGAGATTACTTGGAGAGTAAGTAATCGACATTAACTGGTGAGTTCTCAGAGAACTCGGAAAACCAGATGCAGAAGCAAAGCCTCTCCCAGGGAGGCCCCTCCACTGTGAGCTGGCACAACAGCTCTGGAAGCTCCTCACTGTTGCTGCGCAGGGAAACCTGGGGCCAGTCAAAATGATAGACAATCCTTTTATCCAAGTCAGGCCACTTAGGTGGGATTCCATGGTGATTTCTTTTTACCGTGTACCTAATGGAACATTTTGTGTACATACAACCTATGTGTAAAAGCTGCTCCTTTGCATGGAAGGGTGTAATCAATTTTTTTATGCTACATTAAAAAACATTGAGCCACCCACACTACTCTGTGATATAATAATGCAAGTCCTGCTTTGGTAATGAACTTGCCTGGCCAGGAGCTGCTGAGCAGTTGGGAGTGATGATTGGAGGCAGAGATAGCCTGTTCAGGGAGGTTCCCGAGGGCATTTTCTTGCTGAAGGTCCAAGGAGACCCTGGGGGGGCAGCCAGCAGGCCCCTCTCCCAGACCTGCAGAGGGACCTGGGGGTACCGGCAGCTACTGTTCTTGCCAAGCTTGGCTGCCATGGGCAGTATCCCCCACACGTGCTTAAGTGCTTGAAGCCAAGTGTTCCTGGCCCAGGAAGACTCTGCCCTCCTGGCTTTGGACTGCTGTGAAAGAGGAAGCCACTCAGAGATGTGAGATCTGCCTCTCCAGATTCCTCCAGGGTCCCCACAAATTATAAAACTATGGTCACACTGGGAAACCAAGACATTTCCAATAACAACCTTTCCCACTGATTTCCAGGTTCACCTTCCAAAATTCCAGCCAAATCTTGAGGCCCACCTGACCCACTGGTATTCCTAGCATTATGCTGTTCTCCTTTTACTATGTTACGAGCAGAATATAAAGCCCTGAAGGGGAACATGTTTCCTGAGCCGACTACTCCATCAGCTTTTTCATCCTGAAATCTCTGGGCAGCACAGGCTAGAAGGAAGAACAGGCTTTGTAATCAGACCTGGGCGTGAATCCCAATACCACCTTTACTGGCTGTGAGACTTTGGGAAAGTTGCTTCCCTTCTTTGAGCCCAGCACATAGGATTATTGTAGGGTTTGAAATCGGATACCAAGTATGTGAAAGCACCTAGCAAAGTCTTGCCTCATGGCAAGTGCAACTAAATGGTGGTTTCCCATTTCTGTCACATATGTGATACATTGTAGATATCTGCCTTCAGGCCCTGTCCCTGCCACTAGCTGGTGACGTGAACACATCTCGTGTCTTTGTATCTCTGCACTGCATTTTCATCATCTGAAATGAACTGCCTGTTCTCTAAGACGTTTTGGGGTTTTTTAAAGTTATGCTAGTTATACTATTTAGTTGCTCCTTAGGGAAGCCCCTAAGATTATGAAAGCATAGGAAGGTCCTGAGCATGGGTGGTGGGCAGCCCAGAAAGGGTGAAGGCTGGGGGTAGACAGGAGACTGTGGGATTGGTGAGATTCAGGTAGGGAGTGCAGGGGAGAAATGATCAAAGTGAGACTGAAATCAAAAGGTTGGCATTTCTAAAAACTAGCATTGCCCTTAGAAAATTTTGTCAAGGAAGACTTAGCTACCCCACAGTGAGGAGTGTGGGTGCCTGTGTTCTGGTCATTTCCCCACGGGAAGCCTAACTGCAGCCTGGGCCCCACGTGACTCCCCGCTGGGGGAGGCTCACAGGCTGCTTGGGCGAGGAGACCACCGCAGCATTCCTGCCCACGCGCTACTGCCTTCTTCCTGAGAATGACTTCCGTTCTTAGTATATGTGGTCTCACAGTCAGGAGAGCTGGTTCACTCGGTTTTGCATAACACACACTAAATTTGTTGTTAGATTTGCAGTGGAGCCTTGCTTGCAAGTCTTCCCTCTTTCTTGTTGGTCCCTTCCTGCTGCCGTCGTCCAGGCACTTGGGACACATGTCCTTTCTTCTCTGAAGCTGCAAGGAGCCCGATAGTTGGGTTTCCCTAAATACAAGCAGATGGAAGTGAGCAGGAGGAGTGTGGAGGCAATTAGTGGATTCTTCCTCCAAGAGTGCGGGTTTGCTCTCTCTTTGGGTATGTAGCTGTTCTTGCTCATTTTTATCTTCCATTTGGGTTTCGTCAGGCTGTTAGCTTTTTTTTCTGGCTGCTTTTTGCTGCTGGTTGCAGGAGCTTGCAAAAGGGAGTGGTTTGGTTGCTTATTGTTTGGAGTCAAACTTTTCACAGTGAGGTATGGGTGATGCAGGATGATGATGATATTTCATATTTGTAAGATATTATGCAACTTGAAGAATGTTTTCACTTACATCACTGTCTCACTTGGTCTGGACAGAGGCCCAGAAAAAAATGGAGACTCTACTCACTCTGCTAGAGTCAGAGTTTCCTCTTATCTTTTACACCATCTCTAGTCAAACCACAAAGGGGAGAGTAATCAAATGAGAACTGCAGCCTTCTGCTTTCTTTCTTTTCTCTTTCTCCTTTCAGTTAATCATTTAAATATTTCTCAAACACTTTCCGAATGCACTGCTAGATTCTCTGGTGACAAATAATTGTAGCAGACAATCTCTGCCATAGGGAGCTTCTAAAGGTAGTTGGAGAAACAGGACATACAACTGTGAGTTTATGTAAAAGTGCCTGGCACAGAAGGCACTAAGAAACTAGGTGGTGAGTGAGTGAGTGAATGAATGAGTATTTGACATAGCCCACCAAAGTTCTGAAAAGCAAGAAGAACCAGGGAAGAACCGAAAGTCCTCCATGGGAATGGGCACAGAGGGTGCAGCACCCTCATAGTGCTCGGGTGGCTGGGAACGAGCAGGTGAGAGGGCCTGGCACTGTTGTGGATTGGCCGCGTTCGAGATTTGCCATCCATTAGTGTCGCTGAGTGAGGGCTGGAAGTAACAGAGAAAGTCATGTGGATACTATATGTGTAAGCTGAGAAGGGTGGGCAGGGAAAATGCCATTCTTTGCTCTTGACGGTGAGACAGGCATGAAGAGGGAGGCAGACGGACAGATGAAGGGAGAGTTTGCTCACAAAATTGTCAGGAAATGTATCAGTGACATCACCCCACCTTAAAAGATCTATCTTCTGAATTTGAGAACTTACTGTATCGTAGACCTGGGCTTGGGGCTGGGAGAAGCCAATGGGGAGAATCAAAGAAATTCTTGGCCATGCACAGGAAACAGTGAAGTAACATCAGTGTCCCACTTGCACGTGACCGAGTGCTGGGGATAAGCCAGGGAATTGAGAGGCAGGGACCAGTTGGGGCCTGAGGAGCTGCGGGGAGGCTCCCTAGAGGGGAAGACTCGCGTGGAGCCTGGCCAGTGGACGACACGTGGGAACGGCACGGACGTTTGTGTGGAGACACTATACATACCGTCCTGGCTGGAGAGCGTGTTGGGGCAGAGGGAGATAGGTGGAAAAGGTGTAGGGACACTGGTGTGGAAGGTTGAGAGCCAGAGAAAATTGCTGAGTGGGGAAGTGACAGGATGAAGGTGATAAGTAGCTTTTGCCCATGCCCACAGTTTTCATTCATGTCCTGCTGTCCCAGGTGCTGGGCTGGCCTCCACACTGTCCCCGCTGATGGTACAAGAGTAAGCACCTTCTTGGGATGGCATCAAGCCCTTTCAGCCTCTCCTGGGGGCACTGACAGACCCCAGGCCAAATGCCCAGTGGAGAACAGGAGTAAGAAAAGAATATCCTACCGTATAACTGTCAGTGAGACACTTTGTCGGTTGTTTTGACCGCCAGGAAACTGTACTTAATTTGTGAATGTTTTGAAACTGCCAAAAGTTTGTGCTTTATAAACTGCAGGTGTTTTCATTATGGTGGATTTTAAAAAATAACATCCACATTAATATACACTCCCAGGGTAGATAGAGTACTTAGAAATACAGAAGAGCACAAAGGACAAAACAGAAGTCACCTGTGATTCCATCACACAGAAATAATCACACATATTGTTAGTATTTTGTTCAATGTCCTTTCCCGGTGTAAATTTATTTATTTTTTATTTCAGAATATTATGGGGGTACAAACGTTTTGGTTACATAAATTGCTTTTGTACAGTTTGAGTCAAAGTTATTGTACCTGTTAGGTATGAACTTAACCATCCCCTCCTCCTCCCTCCCACCTGCTTGATTTCCGATGAATGTTATTTGCATATGTGCACGTAAGTGTTGATCAATTAGTTCCAATTTAATGGTGAGTACATATGGTGTTTGTTTTTCCTTAGAAATTTTTAAAACTGATTTAAAATTGTACTTAATGTTTTATATCCTCCTTTTTTAACATGGCAATGTACCCTGAATATTTTTGTGTCAATAAACTTACTTCACAATATGATTTTAGTGCTATCTACTATTTCATTATAGGTATGTACCATCATTTGTTTAACCGATCAAATAGGAAATCAGTCTCCTATTTTTGCTCACTTTGGTGTTTCCAGTGGGTTAGGTTTTTAACATATTTTTAAAAATACCATAACAGTATTTTCAGATAACCTTGTTTTTATTGAGTTAATTGCTGAGTCAGATCCAAGTGAATATAGAACATTCTCCACAGTTATATCTCATTTTTATTATCACTTCATCAAATATGATAATAAATCAACCCTCTGTAGAAAAAAAAATTATACGTGCCATAGTGTGCTTCTCCAAGACAGTTAACAACATGAGCAGACCAGGCCTCATGCCGATGGCTGTACCCGACTATGGAATAAGAGTGTGCGGGTCTTGATTAGAACAAGTGGTTCTTGGAATTTAAGTGTCATCCTGTGCTTGGTTGAAGTGAAATTTCAACAGATATTTTTCCAAGTAACCCTCAATATTACTTTCATGTAGGTGAAGAACCAAGCATTCAAGAACTGTTTTAACGCTCTGTCTCTCCCTACTTCTTGACCAATGTCCCCCTTCACAACTCCCGTCTCCTTCCCAAGGTGGGATGCGTGTTGGAGGGCTGGTTCCTGCTGACTTTATTATAAGCTGTGTAGAAGAGAAGGTGTAACAGTATTTTTCCTTTGAGACAGAGTGTGATTTGCAGAGGCCGGGACTTCCTGCTTGTGTTTCTTTTCCAGTAATAAGTGTGATTCACCACAGTTCAAGGTAGCCCCATCTGCAACGCCTCATTTTTTTGAAGCGGGATTTTTCCATGGGAATGGAATAGAGAGGACTCCTGTAAGTCTTCCATGAAATTATGCTCCCTGCCTCTCGGAGTTTTGCAATATAATTAGGTTACTTTGTTTTTTCTTAATTATTTTTTTATCATCCTGTGCTTATCTGGGTGAGGTGCCTTTTGAAGAGCAGGAGATGAAGGTTAAGAAAAACAAGCATGGTGTTCTATTTTTCATTAATTACTTTGTCTAATTGTTGCTGGTGCATAGGAACACAATTTTTCATATTAAACTAATACTTGGACGTTTGCTGAAGCCTTTTATCAATTCTAATAATTTATCTGCATTTCTCTTAGATTTTCCTGTGTAACCAATCATATAATCTGTAAATAAATATAAGTTTTTGGTCTTCGTTTTCTATCTTGCATTTTTTATTTATTTTTATTTCTTGTCCTGCCACTCTGGCTAGGACGTGCAGTACAGTGTTACAAAGAAATAGGGACAGCACAGCCTTAGCTTGTTACTGATTTTAAGGGAAAGGCTGCTAATATCTCACCATTGTGCATGATGCTTACTGTTGGGTTTTGGTAAATATTTTTTATTAGATTAAGAAAGTTCCATTCTGAGCCTAGTTTGCTAAGAATTCTATTTTTGAAAATTACAAATAAGTGTTAAATTTTATTAAATGCTTTTTCTGTATGTATTGATAAGATCATAGGGATTTTCTCTTTTACTCTGATAATGGGGAAATTATTGTCATCAATTTTTAATGTTAAATCATCCTTGCATTATTGGTAATAATCTAGATTAGTCATAATGTATTTTATGCACTATCGGATTGTTTGCTAGTATCTTATTTAGAATTTTCATATATGCATTCATGGCTGAGATTGGGCTATAATTTTCCTTTCCTACTGTCTTTGATTTTGGTACTAAGGTTATACTAGTGCTTTTTCATTTTCTAACTTTCATTTTTCTTTTGGTCTAAAAAACAGGTTTTTGTCTTTAAAACCATCTGTACCTAATGTTTATTGGTTTTTTTTTTTTTTTTTTTTTGGTGGAGGAATGAGTAGATTTTTAACTAATGCATCAGTTTCTTTCATAATTATAAGACCACTCAGTTTTTTCCGTATTCTTGTTTCAGTAAAAAGTTGAATTTTTCTGTGAAATTATTCATTTCACTGACATTTTCAAACTTAATGGCATATAATTTTTTATAGTACCATATGCTATTATTTGTTAATCTCTGCTGAATTTGTAGGTATGTTTTTGCTCTCATTCCTAATACTATTATTTGTACCATTTCTGTGTTTTTCTTGATGAGTTTGGTAATTTGTCTCTTTTAATAATCTTTGCAAATAAATAGCTTTTCCTTTTTCATCTTCTCTGGTGTATCTTTGTTTTCTGATTTTAATTCCTACCCTGTATTATTTCCTTCTTCCACTTTCTTTGGATTTACTCTTGTTTACTTTCTGACCTCCTGAGTTAGATACACATTAATTTTCAGTCTTTTTTTTTTCTTTCTAGGATAAGATTTAATATTTTCCTCTAAGTACTGTTTTAGTGGAATCTGACACGTTCTAATATGAAGGCTTTTCATCACTCAGTTAAAAGAATATTATAATTACCACGATTGTCTCTTCTTTGATTCATGAGTTTTATGAGCAGTGTCATTTTAAATTCCCAAATGAATGAGAACTTTTAGTAATCGTTTTGTTACGGATTTCTAACAAAAAAATCTATTATGGTCTGAGAATGTTGTTTGTATGATACCAGATCCACAGAATTTATTGATACTTAGTTTGTGGCCTAGTATGTGGTCTATTCTTTTTCAATATTCCATGAATTATATTTAGTGCATATTGTCTGCTGGGGGCTGAGGAGCCAGAGTTCTAAATATGCCTAATAAATTAAACATCTTAATTGTGTTGTTCACATCTTCTATGTCCTTACTAATTCATTAATTTCTAAGAGAGGTGTTATTAAAATTCCCCACTGTTTGTCAGTCTGTCCTTATAATTCTGATGATTTTCTTTTTACGTGGTTATATCCATTTCCTAGGAAGAGTATTAAGGAACTTTTCATTGACATTATCCTCTTTCCTCAAAATGTGGATTTTTTTCCTTTGGCTTCTAAGTAACTATGAATCCAGCCTCTCAGAAGCTCTGGCCCCAAGGCATTCATCTCCAGATCACCTTGTTAGCTTCCACACTATGAGCTATTTTAGGAGAAAAAACAAGTGTCATAAAATCATAGAGCTACTATGCTTAAGAAAGCCTTAAAACTCATCGAATCCAACCAATATCCATCCAGACTCTACCAGAACATCTCTAGTGTCAAGATACTTGTTATCATCTTTGGGATGTTCTCATTCGAAATGAGTCCTAAGAAAATATTTTTCCATATAACAACCAATCAGTTGTTTTTTTTAAGACAGCTTAAATATTGTCTTCTCGAAGCAAAACAATTTTCAGTTTTATATTAGCTTTTCCCAACATAATTCCAGGTCTTTTTAACATCACAATTACTGTTGTCTGAACAAGTGCTAAATTCTATATAGTCATGGCTTGAGAGACTGTCAAATTATATACACACAGGAGGGGGGGACTGGTGTGTGTGTGCGTGTATGTGTTATAAGGAATGTTTTATTGGGTAATTATTACAGAAGCCCCTCAGGAAAACATCCTGTATTGAGGCTAAGACCAACTGACCCCATCATATGATTTCTCTCTCTTTCTCTCAAGAAAGCAAATGAGACTCAGAGACTGTGACCCTTGCCGGTTGTTCTTAGGCCTGTACACCAGGATCTGTGTGATCCTTTTCCCGAAGATAAACAACATACTGCACAAGGAAGGAAAACAACACATAATTTTCCTGTTTTAAAAAAAAGAAAAGATCCATCTTGGTTTAGAAATTATGCTGGCTTGCTTTTTCTATGTTTCTAATAGAGAATAAGGGCAAACTTCCCTTTCATTTGCCAACATGAGGTAAGTGTTATGTTTGGAAGTTCCAGAGATCACAGTTTTATACACTGAGGGAAGGTAATAAAAGGTGTCAGACGCCCCTGTCCCCCGTGGGAACTGTACCCCACTGTGCTTGCAGGGAGTTGGCCGTGGGCCACAACCCCTTGCCCTCACAATCCTTCCCAACCATCACAAAAGCAAACCCCAGCCTGGGGCCCAGAACTACTCAGACAGTTGAGGAGTCCTACCTTCAGACAGACAATGCAAGAAATATCTTCATATGGCTTAGCATTGTGTTTGGTAAGGAATAGAGTGACAGTATTGTCCTTTTGACTGGTCTCTGCCTCTTGGTGCCTAAAATTTTGTTATCATTATGATTTAAAAAATCAAAGTTGAGTGTTATGAAGAATGGGTAAATGTAGCCTCTGGTTTGGCAGGTCCTTCACTGTGTCTTCCTGTTAAGCTCCATAGCTCAGCCTAAGTAAGGGAGGGCCTTCATCGTGATCCCCAAAACCTCTCATGTTGCTAAGCAACTTTATGCAACATGTTTATATCAAAAGCATCCATGTTTCTCAGTGTTTCTGGAGTCCCAACTTGAGTGCGGCCAGAGCTAATGCTATATTTCAGTAAATACCACACTAGCTCACACTTTTAAGCAGCCATGTCAAACAAATGACTCAAATTGAAATTACTTTCAGCTAGCACCCTGCCCCCAACTCTTTTTCACACATGCTGCTGCTAAACCACATGTCCCCCCGTCCTGTACTGAAGCAACTTTTTTTTTTATTCAGGCCCTCACGTTTTTCCTTGCTAATTTTATAATGTCAGTTGTGGCCTGTTACTCCAGCCTAGCAAGATATTTTTGTATATTGGGATTGTCACTTATAGCATTTCCTATTCCTCCAGAAGTTTGTTCCATCCGAATATTTTACCAAGCAAATTTTCCTTATCTTCATCTAAGATGCTGGCAAAGTTGCTGAAGAGCTCAAAGCCTCGTTTTATGTCCCTAGAGACCACTTTCTAGGTGGACATGTACTCACCCATCAGATCCATTTAAATATTATCATTCACTTCATTGCCCTAGTATCCAGCCCACATTTTCCTATCTTCTTTCCAAAAAATATTATGAGAGGCCTTTTTGGATGATACATTACTGAAGTCCATAAAGAACCACATTTCTCTGACCCCTGTCAAAATGGAAAGTGACATAAATATCCCTCCTATCAGCATCCTGTATGAGGCATCAGACCAAATGCTGAAACACTTTAGTAGGATTACCCAAATATGGCTCGTTTTTTCATATTAACATGCCTTGACACTTTTTCCATGAGACCAATTTTTTCTGTAGATTGATGAATGTTAAGACTTCAAATAAAGAAATGATACTGAATTTTACCCAGAGCTATTTTTACCTCTATTTTGAGGGCATTCCAGTTAATCTCCCTCTCTTTATGCTGAACTATCAAAGAGTAGAATGTATCATCTAGAATGTTAGAGATAAACATTCTACCCGTTGATATCCCATTCTACCAGTTGACAGCCCTGTCTATGCCTCCATCCCTTCCTCACCACTGCCTCCCTAAATCAGGATTTATTAACACTAACTTGGACCACTAGAACTTCTGCCTGGCTGTGTGTCCCTCTTCCAGGTGCTCCCTTGGCTGAGCCAATCTTCATGGAGCTGCCAGACCAGGTCACTCTCGCTCAGAACTCTTCAGGGCCTCCCCTCTGAGCTCCAAATTAAGTCCAGCCCTCCTCTCTTGGCTTCAGTCGCCTCAGAGCAACCATTGCCTCACTCCTCAGACCCTAATCCTCGTAGTGGGTTCATCACTCTTCCCTAAACATCTCCCATTCCTCCCCGATTCCCTGACACCCATCTTTACTCTGGCTTTTCCTGTGGCCAGGAACGTCCCAACCCGTCTCTAGATTTGGAAATCTTGCTCTTTTCTCAAGCGATAAACTAAATGCTTCTGCTCAATGAAGACTTGACTGATCTTGCCATTGGAAGTGATTTCTTTCTCCACTAAGCTCTTGTTAACATCCGACAACCTTTAAGTGACAGTTGTGTAGAATTATTTGTGTACTTGTTTTACCAAAAGCTGCTCCAGTGCTGGGATGATAGTTTATTCATCGTTTTAGTTCACCAAAGGTCAGGCACCTAGTGGATGGTCAGAATGTATTGGTTGAATGGATGGATGGATGGAAAGATGGGTGGAGTTGAGACTCAAGAGAGGATAAGTACTTTGCCAAGATCACAAAGTTGGACTAAAATAGAATTAATAATAGAGTCAGTTCCCGAGTTCAGTAATAAAATATTTGTCTAACACCACTCCACATTCTCTTCCTTGATTTTGCTTTGATCTTCTTGTAAACGTCTTAGTAATAAACATCCAATTTTTAAATTAAACCAAAGTCTTGTATTTGTTTGTTTGCTACATTATAAATTTATTACTCCTTAATTTTGCATGCTTCGGAATAAATGGAGAAAATGTATGGTGGGATTTTCGTACCACATTCTTTAAGCTTCAGAAATAATTTGAAGGGAGACACTGCCACTTCTGAATGTTTGTCCCATATAATTTAAAACATCTGCAAATACATTAAAAACATTGGTCTTTTCAACTCTAAAAATCGTAATTCTCTTAATAGAATAGTATACTCTAGTTATACTGTGTCATCAGTTTTTCTGTTTGGTTGGTTTTTGTTGTCATTTTAGTGAAGTGTGGGCCAGGGGTCTGCTATTAAAAATAGAGAATAAACCCCGGGATGCAATGGTCACACTACCTAGAAATGCGGTCCTGGCGTTCTCAGCCACAGTGAAACAAGCGTGATGTTGTCAACCTGCGCCAGCGCTGACGGGCCTCATTTGAATCTGAAAGGGAGCCCACATCCTTCCTGTGGCCACACAAAGATGCTGAGAAGAATTCACAGAGAAAACAGATGGACTAATATGTGTTAAGTTTCCCAGGCGTCCTGTCCCCAGTGCCCCCAGAGTAGAATTGTTGGGAATGAGGTTGAACAAGAAAAGAACAACAGAATAAAAGTGTAAAATGCCAAGGAAAAGCCAGGAGAAACTATTCTTTTTAATCTGCTTCTCTCAGTGTTTTTTCAAATGTGGTTCCGTAGATAATGGAAAAGAGAAAGAAATAGAGGGTCATTTTTTCCATTTTCGAGTAAAACTTATCTTGCACAACAGACCCACTAAGCCTCGTTCCCATACATGGGTTCAGCTCCCATTCCACCAGTCTCGAAAGTGAAGGTGGCCAGTCTGTCCTTGCGTTGTGACTTTGAACCCCCTTTCTTGCTTTTCCAAGTAAGTTCCCTGAAAAGTATGGAATGGCTGAAACACATGCTATTTGTTTCAGCAATTCAGTCAAAATTTCCAACTTGTCTTCAACATTAATACGAAATGCCATGAATTGTATTGGCATGATATAAATGGTCTGACCAAAAAGAGAAAGAAAGGGAAGAAAACGAAGAGAGGAAGAGAGGGGAAGAGCCTGTATCCCTAAAATTTCTTTTCTCACTAAATTTTTTTTTGGTCACCTCTGCTACAGTCAAAGCTTATCAGTATTAGTGATGTTACAGAAAGTCACAGTGGAAGGAATCTGAAGCTAAGTAAATAAAGACAAGGGCTACTTCAAAACGGACATGTACATTAGCAGCAGCTGTATATACCTATCACCATACACAAGATTTCTATCGTGTGGGACATTTGTTCCTATAAGTTCTTAATTCCATGTTTGTTTCTACACACAGATTATGACCATGTATTTACTTAAAATATTTATTTTATATTTATAATTTATAATATATAAATTTAATATTTATAATATATAATTTATATTTAAATTTATAATTATAATTTGTATAATTATAAATATATTAAAATACTAGATAAAGATATATGTCTGCTATTTATCTAGTATTGTGCTAAAAGTTTTACCCTATTAGTTATAATTGGGTTAATCGAAGTTTAAATTTTTTACCTTTGAAGGAAAAAAAGGGAGAAATTCTATGTAAAAATCATGTAAAAAATATATAATTTGCCTGGGAAATGCAGAATAATTTCCAGCAGATAATCAGATGTCCTGAAAATGAAAGGAAACAGGGTAGAACTTGAACCAAAAGAATAACCGGTTCTGTTCCCTCCTCCTGAGGGGAGAATATGCTAGAATATTTTGAATTCATGTTTTAAAGCTTTTGTTGGGTTATTAAGGCGCTCTTAATGTTTTCCATTTTAGTAGTATAATCTTGTCATATAAAACCCACTTGCTGAGGTGTGCAAAGCAAGCATCATCTTTTCCTTAGGGTAGCCCAGTCTGTGTATCATAAATGTGATTTTTATTGTCATTAAATGTTAGCTGTTGCTACAGAAAAACTTAACCAAAGGCATGTCACACGTGAGAGATCAGCAGACAACATTTGGGGCTGCAAATATTAAATAAATATTAGAGTTTAATAAAATCCACCTTTACCCCTGAGTTACCTGCCCGCAGGAGTTTGCCACAGACTCAAATGTCAGCTCTGGAAGAAATGTTCCAGACTGTCTGGATCAACCATGACGGAGGCTGAGGCCCAGGAAGCGTGCGTGGTTGACCTGAGGGTCAGGGCAGAAGAGCAGTACGCACGTTTCTAGTCAATCATTTTATTCACCTCCTAGGGAGCATATTTCACAGCAGGTGGCTCACCACTTTTGCTCACATGCACCAACTCTTTAGCTTGGGTTAGTCTTTTCAGTTACTGAGTTTCTTATACCAGTAGTGTCCCATAGACATAATGCAAACTACAAATGCAGGCAACATAGGTAGTTTTAAACTACCTAGTAGCCACATTAAAAAAGCAAAAAGAAACAGATGAAAGTAATATTAATGATATTTTTTATTTAAGACAGCATATCTAAAACATTATCATTTCAACATGTAATCATATTTTAAAATTGATTAATGAGATATTTTATATTCTTTTTATACTAAGTCTTTGAATTCTGTTTATCTGCTTTACACTTACATCACATCTCAGCTTGCACTAGCCACATGTGGTTAGGGCTTACTTAACCATATGAGACAGCACAGGTCCATACAACTGAACAGGCCCAAACTATACACCAAACCAACCCTTGAAATCATAAATGTCTGAGTACTAGTTCACATTTCTTTGAATTTTTGCTCTTAATATGCTATGCTTGTCTCCTGAAAACCCAGAGAGGTGAGCAAGCATGAACTGCTGTAAAATGAATGTATCTATTGAAAGCATGGTCCAGCTCTTGCTAAGATAGTGTTACTATGTGATATATTACTCCTGCTTTCTCATTCCAAGAAGTCCTGTGTTTCCTTAATGTCAAAAGTTCCCTTACCAGCTGCAGCTGTTTCCTGTGGATAATGTTCTAAATGGCTTTTATTTATGAGATGTCTTGTATGCAACGGCTATCAGAATGAATATGTATTCCAAAGCCTGTGTCTCAAGTCAGTCCAATTAATGATCTTCTAAGAAATAATTGTTAAACTTTAGCTGTAGCTTAGCTCTCAACAGTGGTCTCTCTCTTGCTTTGACCTAATGACAGAATGTAATGTTCAAATACGCAAGGAGGGAGATCAAAGAGAAAAGTCATTTTGCTCTCTATTTGTTCACACAGCGTCTTTCTCAGCTCCCAACCTCCACTCCCAGCCAGCGGAGGAAAGGCAGCACACAGAATAGTAATGAATGACGGTAGGAGCTGAGGCTACATTTTATTCCCCTCATCTTTGAAGTAGGAATAATAATAGTGCCTACCTCAGAGACTTGTGAGAATGAAGCATGAAGCACCGTATCTCATGCATAGTTGGCGCTCAACAAATAGTAAATATGCTTCAGAAAAATAGAGAGCAAGTAGGTGTACCTAGTCTGAAAAATGGAAAGGAAGTCTGCTGGCTTTTTAGGGGGAAACATTAAGTCTGATTCTTGGAATCAAATCAGGCTCCACCCAGAGCTGAGAGCATTTTGTTTCCATTGTGTCTTCAGCGTGACAGTGCGAACCAACATCGCTTCAGCGATAATGGGAATGTGGGAGTCAGAATGACTCTGTTTCAAAGGACAGGCAGTGCACCATGTTGGAGGGAGGAGCTGACCCAAATAATGTGCTCAAATCATCAGAACACGTTCGTGCCTGGTTTTCATAGTAAATTGTGACAGCTGTACAGGAGAAGACAGAGTAAGCTTTCTGGATGTCATTTGGAATCTTTTGTGATACTGCTTTAAACAGTTCCACAGAGTAAGGAAATTGAGTTTTTAGAATATAAGACTTTAAGGTTAACTCCCTTCTTTCCTTGATTTGCCCCTTGACTCTGCTCAATAAATCCTTTTAGCTAGAGCTCATCGGCTTTCCTGGAAACTTCCAGGTATTATCTCTTGGTCGAACACAACTAAAATCACACCAAGTAGTCACTTGGCACTCATGGGTGCAATTCTCTCATAGAAAACTGAAAATACTCCTGAATAACTTCCTTTCTCTGCTGGACTCCCTTAGTCCACCTACTAAAATGCTACTTGGATGAGAGTATTGACAATTAGAGGGAAAAACAATATAGAACACCAGGCCATGTACAGGCCTCTGTGGGCACATTTTAATTTTTTAAGGATATTTTAGGTATTTAAATTATTTGTCTACCCATTCATACCAAGTACCCACATTCTTAGTAAGTTGGCATCTCTCTTTTGAGGGCCTTTTTCATCTATTCGTGTGACCCAGACATAGAGCACTAAGACAGTACAAGGGGTGGTCTCTCTCTTGTTTGCCCTGATTTACCTTATGTTTTAGCCCCTGCTGCTATTAGAGAATTCTGAGATGAAGCCCATTCATAAAGTTAATGTCTGAGAGCATAGAGAACAGTTGGCGACTGCACGTGAACTTTTACACCTATGCTTTTTCTTTTTGCTTTGCCATGGGTAGGCAGTAGCAGACTTTATTTAACAAAAGAGAGAGCTATTAAAAACCTACCAAATAGCAGTATGTTCATACCATGGAATACTGCTAAGTAATAAAAGCAACTATAATGGATAAAACAATAAAAACTACTATCCTACTCAGCAATGATAAACTACTGAATGCGGAGTATATGGGTAGGTGTCAAACAGTATGCTGGGTAAAATAAGTAGACACAAGGAGTGTACATACTGTATGATTACATTTATATGAAGTCCTGGGCCGGAGAAAACTAATCTGGAGCGGGAGAAAGCACAACTGTATTTGTCTGGGATGGAATTAACTACAAAGGGACACCAATGGATCTTTCTAGAGTGATGAAAATGTTCTATATCTTGATGAGGGTTTTGTTTACACAGATATGTACATTTGTCAGAACTCATTGAACTGTAAACTTAAGATCTATGCATTGCACTGTTTACAAATTATACCTAAACTTAAAAAAAAAAAAAAAAAAGACAGAAACTACTAACAAAAGGGGAGGTAATTGAAAAATCCACATTCCTTATGAAACCTCCCCAAATTATTGGAAATTCTCTTTCATTTATGAGATATTTCCATGAACAATAGCTACCAGGTAGCTGTTCATCACCCCCCTTTTCTACCAGGTGCTGGTGGGACATCGTTCCCAGTTTCTTTTGGACTCTTCTGGTGCTGCAGTACATAAATGATCAACCGCATTTGAGAAACAATTCCTTCCTTGCACAGGAGATTTTCCTAGTGGGAAATCAATGTTTTAGAAGTTGTGCAAAGAAAATTTATTACTTGAAGAATATTTTTGGAAGGTATATACATATTCACTCCCTGATTTATTATCAGTTGTGTTATTAATTCAGAATTTCAAAGAGGATGCTCTTAAACCAGTACTTTTTGTAAAGTGTCCTGTGTTTTGAAATGCAGATGCTTACATGAAATTTTCAATCTTTTACTTGCCCCCTCACCTCCCTCCAGACCACATCCCTGCTCTCAAGTAATTTATCTGAAATATAAATGCATTGTGTTAACTCTTGCTCAGAAACCTGCATGCCCACTCCCTCTTTCACATTTAGGGCCTGCCTAACTCTCTAGTTACCTACGTTCACTTATTCTTGGGTTTTGTCACACAAAACAAGGCTGTTCCCTGGAACGCTTCTTGCTCCGTCCTGAATCTGTGCCTTCGTTAAGAGCTGTTCTCCAGCCTGGGAAGCACTTCGCCCAGCCCCTCATCCACCCGTCCTTCCTACAGGCCCAGCTCAGATGCCCATCCTTTGAGAACCTGTCCCAGCTTCCTCAGGCTAGGAGTGACCCACGTCTGAGCTCCCAGAGCACCCTGTGTGCTCTCTAGGCAGGTACACTTACCACATTAGAGCAGAGCAAGTCCTGTACTTATCACTGTCTCCCATGGGCTAGACACTCTTCAGCAATGGAGATGGCATTTTGCGTCTTGTATTTCGTGCACTCTGCCTGGATACATAGCTGGCCCACAAATGGTGGGTGGGTGAGTGAGTGGATAGATGGATTCATTCATTCACCCATTCATTCAACACTGTAGCAGTGTCCTTCTTTCTGGGACATTGAAGAGGGGAAAAATAAAGACTAGCCCTAGCAAAAGATGTTACAGTATTCTGTTCCTGCTCTTCCTTTGTTTTTCCAAGTAGTAAGGAAGACATGACGATACTCCTTGCCTAGGTTGCACTTTCTACCTCTCCTCCTCTGCATGAAGGAATTCCTACCCAGTTCTAAGAAAGAACATGAAAACATACCATTAATGATATAAACTAGGTAGGGCAGGGAAAAAACTGAAAAGGGTAATATAAATATCACCTAACAATAAATGAGCTTTTTATGTTTTCTAAATACCCTCAGATATAACCACTTTGTTTTATCTTCACAAAAATCTCATGCATTAAGCAGGGGAGGGACAATTGTTCCCACCAGGCAAATGAGAAAAGTGAAACGAAGTACATGCTAGATGATTTTCCCAAAGTCCCACGTCTGGCTGGTGGTAAAGGCTGGGAGTCCATGTGCTCCCACCAGACTGGGAGATTGTTCAAAAGAACAAGTTCCCAGGAAAGATCAAATAATTGCTGGAAAAGCACTTCCGATCTCCAACGAAAACAGATCTTTCCAGCTGAGTGCCCTCCCTAAGGCCTGAAGAGCATTATCTGCCAAGTAACGATTCTTTTGTCTTCTGCATAAACCAGCACAGGCTGAAGGCCACTGTGAAATCTGTGGGAATCAAGAGCGGCATCCCCTACAGAAATATATTTGAAACTTAAAGCATACAAGGCTGTCCATGCAGACAGAAATTAGAGAATGTCTTTTCTTAAATCCCTGCCGGGACACAGGTGTGGACCCCGATGCAGATGCGGGGCTTTGTCCTCAGTGCCGCTCCGTGTGCGCCGAGACAGCTATTTTTGCTGGGCCCGTGTAATGTTTAAAAGCAAACATTTAACAGTAGGATAACGGCTGCTGAAGCTGCATCTGCAGCTGCATCATTCCTCTGGGGAAGGCGAGATGGCTCTTCTCCAGCTATTCATAAAGGGCGAGAGTTGGGAGCAAAAAGAGAACTTGCTCCTGCTTAATACTGCACAGTCCAATCTCATGTCCCACACGAGATTCCTAACTGAGAAACTGACTGCGGAGACAGCTCATCGGCTTTAAGACGCAGCATTTGTTATTCTATGAGATCTTTCAGACACTCTTTTTCCTATGATAAATAAAATCCCATGCATTTTTGTTCAGATTGAGAGAGCCAGATCTTTCCAGACATTAATAAATGAGAGGCTGCGAATTGGGTTCCACCTTACTGATTGACCTCACCAAGCAGACCGCAGTCACTCCACACCTTAAACACATTCTTAATTGTGTTTGGAGCAAAGTTGCCATTGAAATCAAATTTTAACAGCTTTCCCATACCCATCCCTGGGATCTTCTTGTCCTTTTTACACTTACTCTGCCCCGTTCTTTCTTTCCTATTTATCTTCCTTTAAAGGTCTCCACTGCATGTCTTTGCAAACCAAAATGTGCAAACATTTCCCTGGTCGCAACTGGGAATGCGCTTCCTTGGTAGAGGGTACGGGTAGGGACTGGTCATGTGAGCTATCTCAGTTGAAGCTCTCATTTCTCTGATGCGGTATCCAGAATTACCAAAGCACCCCGGACTCAAAGTATTTCCTTTTATTTTCATGTATAAAACCTACTTATACAGCTGCTTCAGGGATCTAGACTAAAACGTGGAGGAAAATCATAAAGTGAAGTAGGAAATACAAGGAGACAGATACAGAAAACCACTTTTTTTTTTTTTTTTTTTCCCTGAAATAACCCGCTAATACTTAACCTTGTTCTTAATTTGGAATTCTGGTCAAAACTATGATGTGAAAGAATGTCATCAAGCCCCTTTGCAATTTCAGTGTTTACAGAGCTTTCTCAAACTTAGGGTCATCTGTGACCAAAATGAAGATCAAACTGTTACTCATTGATTGCATGGGTGTTTGTAGGCCTGGGGATTTTCTTGTCCCTTGCTCATTTCCTCTTCAGGAAATGGAAAGTGAGCAATAACTAGTTCCTGATTTTTTTTTTTTCGGACCTAAAATGGTAAATGACATATTCCCATCTTTAGGTTGACTTTTAGCCTTTGAATTCAAACTCAGTTCCTCAAAGAGTGGAACAGTTCTATTCAGCTACAAAGCCCATTAAGTTCTTTCCCCACAGAACATGTGTAAATTCTTCCCTTTGTTGGAAGCTGAGATCCATGATCTCCCTCTCACACTTGTTTCACCGAAGACTTACAGTAATAAGCCAGCCGTCAACTCAAGTCATCTTTACTCTGGGGTTCTGGGGTTGGAACTTGCTGAATATTATGTAAATGGAGAAACCTGGCCTTCAAACCCGGAGAAAAGGTTGGACGTTCATATTGGTGTATACACCTCCAGTATCATTGGGAGCGTGACAGTATATTACAATTTCTTGGGGGTGTTTGTTTCTACATTGGTAGACATCAATTTGCTACTCTGAATGCTACTAGTGAAAGCTTTTCATTCTGAAGGTTGGAGAATGAGCATGGACTTTGTAGTCAAATAGACTTGGATTTGAAATCTGACTCCACCACTTCCTCGCTGTTTGCTCTTAGGCAAGTTCCTTAATCTCTCTGAGTTCAGATTTTCCATAGTAAAAATGATTAAACAAACAAAATATAGATCATCCAGCCCAGGGTAGAGAAGGCTCTCAAAAATTGTTTACCCCTGTCCCCTTCCCTTCTTTTCAGTTAGAACCTCTAGAAGGGGGTCAGTCTAAAATGTAGAGTTTTCTATGAATTCTTCAGTTCCGGGTATTGTTTAAGTCAGGACCATTCCTGCAGAAAGAACAAGACATTCTAGGGGAGCCATGAAAGAGGCAGTGTGGTGTAACCTCGTGGGTCTCAAAATGTGGCCTGGACCAGCAGCGTCAGCATCACTCTGGAACTTGTCAGAATGCAGGTTCCCGGGCCCCACCTCAGATTAGCTGAATCAGAAATTCTCAGGGGTGTGGGGGAGGAGAAGCACCAGTCTGTGTTTTCACAAACTTTCCAGGTGAATCTCATGCTCATAAAGTTGGAGGACCACTAGTGTAGTGAAAAGCACATTGGACTCATTTCTTGCATGTTCTGCTGAAATGAGAGATGGTATTAAACCAAACATTCTCTAAGATTTTTTCTAATTCTGTGGTTCTAGTCTCAAGCTAGCTGGGGCAGTGTTTTTATAGAATGACCACACTCTTCAAAAATAAACACGGGGGAAAAAATCCCTTGTTTTCGTTATTTTAAAAGTAATACACTATTGTTATAGAAAATGAATATAAGCAAAAAGAAGACACTTAGAACCATCCACAATTTCAATATTCAGAGTTATTCTTTAGTGCTGTGCTCTTGCCCTTTTATGCAAATGCATATGTATACATTAATCTATGTGTATGGATAGAAATGTCTCACCATAGTCATTCCAGCATTGATCCACTGAGTATCTGTTCTGTGCCAGACATAAGGTCGGGCACTATGAGTACACAGGCAAAGTCTCAGCCCCCGTGGAGCTTTCAGCCTCATGGAAGGAGGTAGATAATAAACAAGAAAATAACTAAATAAATAAGAGTATTTCTGAAGGCGTTACTTGCTATGACGCAAGTAAGACAGAGTGATGTGAAAGAATGACAGCGCAGTGGCCAATTAAGATTTGAAGCCAGGAGAAACCTTTCTGAGAAGGTGACATTTGAGCTGAGACTTCAGAAGGAGCCAGCTATGTGAATACTTAGGGGAAGAGCATTTCAGGCAAAGGGAACAGTTTGTGCAGACTCACTAACGTGGCGTGGAGTGGGTCAAAGAAGAACAGAAAGGTGCCCCTGGTGTGGCTGGAGAGGAGGCACGAAGGGGAGAGCCACTGACGATGAAGCCAGAGACATAGGCCAGGGCCAGAGCAGGATAGCTGTCTAGTTTAAATTCATTCCAAATACGATAAGAAACCATTTTAAGCCTGGGAGTTACTTTTTAAAAGGTCACTCTGTCATGCTGAGGATGCATTACAGAGGGCAAGAATGGAAGCAAGAGAAGTAGTCATACTTCCACCCAGTGTTTTGTAACGTGCATATTTCCCTTACCGTAGCACGACCGTCTTTCAGGTGGTTCATATTCTGCTATGTTGCCATTTGTAATGGCTACATAGGAATCTGGTGTGATACTGTGTATTGTTGATCCCCTCTGGGGGAGTGCCTGGATTATTTCCAATTTTTGTATTATCATGAGTAGCACTGAAGTGAGTGTTGGTAAATCTTTGTGTACGTTTTTGTCCTTTTCTTAGGATAATTCCCAGTAGGGGAAGTCCTTGGGCAAGAGTAGGATTCCTCTGAAGACTTTTTCTTTCGTCTATTTGTTGGTTTCATCTGCAATTTTTTAAGTGGGCACTTTCCAATTATTTAATACCTTTACTTGATGGACTGTTACCAGGCTGGGGCCAAAGTGAGGCAAATGAGGCACTCTCCTGGGGCCCATAATGTAAGGATACTAGAAATAACTCAGTAACCAAGATAAATACTATCTTAATGCGATATTCCTTTGACCTTTGCTCTCAGGGCAAGTGTCCCACTCACCTCATCTTGGTCCTGGCCCTGGCACTTTTATATAGGAAAAATATAAGAAAATAATTATTGGTCTCTGGATTTGAGTCTGTTTTGCTTGTTCGTGTTACGGAATTACATCATTAACTTAATTGTTAGCTATATATTAACATTGCCTGTTTCCATTATCATCTTCATTCTTAAGTAATTAGAAAACACAGATATGTAACAGCTAATAGGTCTTAGGTCCACGTTCTTCGTGTACAGGTATAGGGGAAAGGAAGCTGTCTTAAGCATCCTACTTTTCCCTGATCTTGTGAGTGGCTGTGTCCTGTATCTGCCTCCTGGTCCTGCTTGGTTGACCTGTGGGTCACAAATAGGAAGCCTGCGTGCCTCCCATGTGGGATTCACCATGAGCCCACTGGGTGTATAACAAGACTGATCCTGCCATCCCAATGGCAGCCCATTATTTTCTCCATTCTGCTCAGACTCTTTAATTCTCTCTACTTCTCAAGAAAACTGGAGGACTAAAAGTTACAGTGGGAGCTTTTCTTATTTAACAGAAAAGAGAAATTGGCCAGAATTCAAAGAGCAAACTCTTCAAGTGACCAAATAGATTTTCAGTTCTATAATGCATTTCTGTTTCCTTCTCTGCATCACCACTCCCAGCACGTGGTTTCGACACAGAAGTCAGGAGCATTTTAGATGTCTTCCAGCAAATCACTGAAGACAAAGACAGAATCTTTGTATGTTATAGGAGGCCCTGCCCTCCCACCTCTCAGCCCCTGGGCTGTATGCTCCTGGTGCCATTGACCTTGGCTACACAGACCTCTGTCCCACAGTGGGATGTCAGCTTTACACAGGCGCTGCTGAATGGACTGTTTTTCCTCTGTCGTTTCCTTCTTTTCATTACTGAATCTAGTGAGCCTGTTTGCAGCAAGTGTTGGGCACGTAGGTCAGTCGGTAGATGGTTGTTAGCAAGAACCATTACCAACAGAAAAGGCCACAGTCCGAACACTCTTAGCCAAAAATGTTGCAAAGCCACATCACTCCAGGTCATCCAGTTATGGTCAGAGGGTCAGTGTCTGATACAACAGAATCCCCTGCTCTTATCTCAGCATAGGTAAAGGAGAAGACCCAGGTGGCCTTGCTCAGGTGACTCTGAGATGATGGCCTGTCCCCACCATCTAGTGCCTAATTGGATCTAGCAGCTCCCCTGGTCTGTAAAGGTCTTTAGAGCCACTTCTCCCAAAGCATTGAGAAGAGGTCCTACGGTCAGGTGACACCAGACTGTGGGAACAGTGTAATGGGAGAAGCTGAAGTCATTTCACGGAGCCACAGAAATGATCCATGAGGAACTTGAATGTGGCTGCCCCAAGCCCACGGGTTCCGTATTCCCTTTGAGTTCCTGGTTTGCTGCCATACCAAGCCAAGAAGACTCTGCCCAAAAGACTAGAGTTTTCAGAAGTGTCTCTTCATGGCTTTCAGGAAATAGTGGAGCTAAATATAACCCTTTCTGTCCTGAGATCCATTTGCTCTTCTCTGTGTTGTCAGTCATCAGAGTAAGGCTTCTGAGAAGTCTGTGCTTGAACATTAGTATTTAGGTGAAAACTAGCTTATTACATGAGAAATGCTTTCCAACTGGAGTGCCTTAGTTTTAGTGACCCCTGAAATTGGCCCTCTGATGATGTGATTCAGACTGAGATTTTTAACCCAAAGTAACACTAAAAGATCCTTTGTTGCTCTCTAAGATAAACAACCTTCTACCCCCACCTTCCCACTAATACCTTATAAACCGTGAGTGTTTTTAAGACTGTTGTGTTACCTTTTGCAAATTCCACGATTTGAATTCTTTTCTGAGTTGAAATTCAATAAAAAGCAGAAGTATAGTTCCTCTGTTCTTCATTTTTTTTCTTTTAATTTTTACCAGAATAATTCATTTTGTTGTGCACTCAGTTAAACCCATCAAGTGTTAGCTCTCGTGCACAGTGATTAGTCTGGGGTGTGGCTGGATGCCAGGCATGGCAGATGGGCCATCTCTTGGGCAGCCGCGCAGTCACTGGATCTCATTTGTGCTGGGATTGAAAGGCCAGTCGTGACACCAAGAAAACTCTCAGGCTCCAGTGCCCCCTGTCCTCACACACGCGGGCCTGTTAATGCCTATGGTTTATTGAGCACCTGCTATGTGGTCAGATAGTGGTCTAGATGCTTTCTATTAATTTGAACCATACAAAACTCTTTCCTTTCGTTTATGTCAAAGATGGTTAAGTATCAGTAACTTCCTATCAGTATTTAATAGTAGTTGGCATAATCCACATTTTACAAGGAAGAAATAATAATAGTTTTAACCACCTACTTAAAATAGAAATCTCTCCTCTCCATCTTGGCTTCCTGCCCCTCTGACACCCTGAAGGAATGAGAAAGCAAGAGAAGAGGAGGAGAGAAGTGAAAAGAGTGGAATTGAAACCATCAAAGGAAAAGTCACTCCCCTCTCTCTCCCAGGCCTCCTCAAGTAAGAACTGCCTGGCCAGTGGCGCCTCTCTCAAGGCAGTGGGCTGGGCAGGCAGGTCCAGCGGAGACCACAGCGTCCCCACGCAGGGGGTACAGAACCCTGACAGGGCTGTGTGTGGGAACGTGGCCAAGTGTCCTCCTTGAAGCCCATTCCAAACTCCACTTGTATTTACAGCACATCGTCATCTCGATTTCCTCTCAACAGAACTTCGGCGTCTCCCACGCACGTGCATATGCCAGAACCCTGCACTATCCTTAGTTAACAATTTAATCAAATTGTCTGCACTGTCAAGTACGTTACTAGTGCTGAATGACAGGGCAGGCTCTGGGTGCCCGGTGGAATCTGTAGAGCTTTTGACACCTTGAAGATAGTTTTAAACCTAAAAGAACAATAGCTACATGATGATCAGTACTTCGCCCTGAGAATATTTCAGTTCCAGAATAGGAGCGTAGTGGGAATGGACAAAGAGGCCTCTGGCTTCACTCAGAGATGGGGAGGGAGGGAAGGCGGAGTCCATTCTTGACAGGAGAAATGAATGGAAGTGAGGGTGACAGAGAGCCACCACTCCACGACTGCCATGACGAGAGCGGACAGCCACGAGGAGGCAGAAAGTGCCCTTTGCTTCCTTAGAAGAGGCTCATTATCCCACGTTCTGATCATCATCATCTGAAAGTATTTACGAAGGTCACTTTAACAGAGCTCCCCCTTCAACCTTGCCTCCCCAAGTCCCTCCTAGATGTCTCCTCCTCCAGGTAGGACTGTCACATTCATGGCTGCTCCCAGGCTGGGTGGGCACTTCGGGGCTCTGCTTTGAAAATGGAGATGGTAATGACGCCACTCCAAGCGCCCCGCCAGATGCGGGGTTTGAGTGAAGCAATACACAAGCCAAACCTGGCCCAGGCAGCAAGGTGTGACCGAGACTAGGCGGCTGGTGAGGAGACACCATGATACTAAGCTGAATTTTCCCAGATCCTCAGAATAGTATCTTTGACCAGGGATCGGCATCCCCCAAGGATGTGCCCTTCCAAATTGCTCTCCCCATCGAGCATTCCTGTGGCTGCAGCCGTGGGCCCTAGGGGCACCTGGCTCCAAAAACAGACTAGAACTGAAATTGTAGGCCTTCAGTCTCAGACTCCTGCAGTGGAGTGAGGCAGCAACATCAACTGTAGACCTATAAAAAATGCAGATTTCTGGGCCTCAGCCTAGACCTTCAGGGTGCACACATACCCTGGTTCACGTAGGCATGTTTCTTTAGGGTGTATGCCTAGGAGTGGAGTTGCTGCTCATGGGATAGGTACACTTCATCTCCACTAAATAATGTAAAATTGTTTTTCCAAAGTAGTTGTACCAGTTTACATCCTGCTAGCAGTGTTTGTTTACCTGCTAGCAGTATGTGCAAATCTCTTGTTCCATATTTTCACTAGTACTTGCTACTAACAGACTGAAAATTCTGCCAATAGCATCACTTCTTTATGTTGGAATTACAATTCAGAAATGAAAGATGATAGTTTGTGGTGGGTGTTGTTTTGTTTTGTTTAGGTTGAAAATGAGTTATAGTTTTGTCACCTGGCCTAGCAGGAAGGCAAAAATGCTCCAGTACCAAAAAATAAATAAATAAAATTGTTTTTTGTTTGTTTTGTTATGGAGAAACAGTCAAAATTTTTAAACATTTGAGGCCATTCATGATTTGTGAAATATATGTTTGGTTAGTGTTTTGGATTTTAGCAGCATACAGCTCCTAAAATCCTTGGAATCTCCAAAGTAGTAAACATCTTTTTGTACGATGGCTCACAGCCCCTAGTCAGCTTCAGGATGGGAGGCTGGTCACACGAAAGACCAAGGCAGGATTAGAGGTTGGGACTTTCAGCCTCACCCCTGCCAACCTCTGGGGAGGGGAGAGGGACTGAAAGTCAGGTTGTTCACCAGTGGCCAGTGGTTTAATCAGTCATGCCTACATAGTGAAACCCTATAAAAACCCAAAAGGACTGGGTTTGGAGAGCTTTGGATAGCGGAACACTTGGAGGTTCCTGGAGGATGGCACTCCAGGGATGGCATAGAAGCTCCACACCCTTTCCCCTGTGCCTCACCCTGTGCATCTCTTCATCTGTATCCTTTAAAATATCCTTTATAGTAAAGCAATAAATGTAAGAAAGTGTTTCCCTGAGTTCTGTGAGCTGCTGTAGCAAATTAATCAAACTCAAGGAGGGGGTTGTGGGGACCCTGATTTATAGCTGGTCATCAGAAGCATAGCCACACCTGGGGCTTACGACTGTCTTAAGTGGGAAGTAGTCTTGTGGGACTGGGCCCTCAACCTGTGGGGTCTGACACCATCTCCAGGTAGATAGCGTCAGAATTGAACTGGAGAGCCCCCAACCAGGTCCGCTGCAGAAGTGATTGCTTGCCTGATGTGTAGGTGTCAGAAGCGTGTCATCGGAGTATAGGAGGAGAAACTGAGTTTGTTAATTCCTATATTCACATCATTATTTGAACTTAAGAGCCAAATGTTTGAGGCACAAAAGAAATAGTGAAAAGAATAGAAGAGAAGATTAACCAGCAAGCATGTTACAACAGAAACAGATTGAAAACAGTGGAGGTGTAGTTAAGAGAAACAAAGTGATAAACAGCTTAGTAGGTTTGAAAAAAGTAGGAATTAGTATAAATATTAATAGTCTATTCCATAAGAGTTGTGCAGTTACACAAATTTGTAGCATCACTTTTATTTTAGCAGTGAACCTATGTAGAAATGGAAATCTTAAGAGAGAAGTACGAAGGCCAGGAAATGACAAAGGGGTTTGGAGGGGAGTGCATTCCGGGAAGGTGTTTCCAGGCTAACGAGGAAACCTGGCGAAACAGCACTAGAAGTGTGTAGGCTGGTTCTACACAGGACCATTTCGTTTCGCCTACGCTGATAGTCGGCATGTCAGGTCAGCCTGTGTCTGAAAGAATGATGGCAGAACTGTTGCCTGGGCTCATTCCAAGTGTGTACCACTGTCACTTGCTGAGTCAGTGTGGGTTGCGTTGAGCCAGAATGGGGGCAGAGCAGGAAGCCACACTCGGGCCATCATTACCTGGAGTGTTATAGGTGGCTCGCTGGAGCTCATGAGCACTGGGGACCAGGCCAGTTTTGCGTAGTGCTGGGACAAAGTGCTTCTGCCCAGAGCTGCCAGTTGATGACTCTGACTGGTGAGTGAGCAAAAGTTTCCATCCTGGGGCTGTGCTGAGCCTGTATACATGAGCAGAACTGTTGTGGCTAAAAAAATAAGCCACCTTTTAACCCACAGTATGTGTTAATTGGTACATATTTCATGCAAAACTAAGGTGTAACTGCCACTTCTGCATCATGACAAAAACGCCCCTGCTTGATTTGACAGAGCAAACCCTCTGCAGCTGGAGGAGAACAGTGGTGGTCCCCTGTTCCTCACACTCAGTTGCCCCTTTAACCCTGGCCACTCCTCCAGGCTCCTCTTGTGATGTCAGTCTGTGCCCTTTCTGGTGAACATTGTTGTCTGTCTTCTGCTGTCCTGCATTGCAAATGTCTATCTCTATTGTTATCTGTCCTTGTCATGCTTAGGCAGCCACCTACACAGCTGCACAAGCCTCTCTCTCTCTCACTCCTACCAGCCCCAAGAGATCTTGGGGGTTTTTCTGTACGAGGGCTCTCAGATAATGTAACTTATATAGTGCCTTAGTAAATCACCTCTGCAGCCATTTATGGTTTCAGATCTTTATTCTTACATGCAGCAAAAGCTACAGCATTGCTACAATTGGGAATGATTTATGAGGTATGAATTATACACAGACAGGTAGCTAGAATGGATAGAGTCATTTGCCCAACCATCTTACTTAGATGCCTCCCTGTCCAGCCACCTACTTGCAATCTCTTCCTACTCTTGGTCTCTCAGTCTGGCTTCCCAATGTTTCTCTTTTCTCCCCAGTTTCAGTATCTGCCAAGATCCAGTTTCACTCCCACTTAATACTGGATAAGTATTGGCTGGATTATATGCAAATGCTTTAGCGTATTAACATGTGGCTAAGAGTATAGGTCTTAGATTCAGCCAGGTCTGGGATAAAATGCTGCTCAGTCTAGCTGTGAGAACTTGGGCAAGTAATTTGACCTCTCTTCATTGATGACAATAATAATGCCCAGCTCACAGGACTGTGGATAGATCAAAGGAGATCATTTGCATATTATACTCAGCAAAGCTTCAGGCACTGTAGTGAGGGCTCAGTAGAATGGACACATGGTTGTTTATGATCTGGTTTCTGCCTACTTCTCAAGCGCTACCCCTTTGCCCAGCTGCACACTTCAGTTCCATTAAACGATAAGCTTCCTTTGAGCAGGGGCCTGTCTTCACTTAGCGCCACCCTGAGCCTTGCAATCTGCCTGGCTCGTGTTTGAGTGCTCCGTAAATATAGACATCACTAAGCCATGGGCCCACTTACAGTTCTTTGAGCACATCACGCTGGTCCACACCTCTGTGCCCTCAGATGTGCAGTTCCCTTGCCTGTAGTGCCCACCCCCTCCTTGTCTGGGCCAGTGTCCAGTCACCTTCCTAATTGCTGCCCTGGATGAAGCAGAACTCCCTCTGCGTTCCCTCCCCAACCTGAGTCCATTGATTTATTTTTCTGTTCCCCTTTTTAAGTCTATATAAGCTCCCTGAGGACAGGGACTGGGTTTACCTGACTCTGTATCCACAGCCCTTTGCACAGTGCCTGTCACATAGAGGGAATCAAAATATGTTTGCTGAACAAAGGCTGGAGTGAGGGCTGAATATAAACAAAAGGATACGTACAGAGTGACAAAAATGCAAGGGAAATGGAACAGTTGAAAACTAGTGATTTGTTACTGTGGTGATTTCTGAGTAACTTTTGTTTGAGGGGTTGGGGGGTAGTTTCTTTATTCTTGTTATTGTTTTGTTTCTGATTTCCTCCTCTCCAGCAGCTCAGAAGAACAGCTGTACCTAACAGCCCCTTAGGTAGAGCCAGAGAAAGTTGGGGCCTCTGTGCGCCCAGGGAGGAGGTACGTCGAGACCATAGTGTGTCATGAATGCCTGAGCTGGTTCATAAGTTGCTCTTCATTTTAGCAACAGAAGAATGTAGAGGACATAGTCAGGTCTTCTAAAAACTGCAGTGAGAAAGGGTGCTTTAAATCATAGGGCAAAGAATAAAATAAAAACTGTAGGATACAGCAGTGCCCAGCTCTTCTCATATCATTAAACTCTCACAAAATGCCATGGTCAAGGCTCTGGCCACGGCAAGGAGCTCTGAGCATTTATAGCCAACCTGACCACTTGGTCAGCTCACTCCTGAGTCCTCACAGTTCCTAAGGTTCAATTTAGGGGCAACGCAGCTGTGCTGTGCCTGTCTGTGGACTCAGTGGCTCTGTGTGAATGTGTGCAGACGGGCTCTGGGCCCCGGCAGGAGTGTTAGCGCTGGTATGAACCCTGCAGAGCTCCTTGTTGAAGCCAAGCCTGCTTTGCCCCACTGACAAGCAAACTGGGCTCCAGCGTGTCAGAGTGATATACTCTGGGCCACAGCGTGCTCCGCAGCCTGGTTCTGCACTAATGCCGCTGCCTGCACACCTTCTCTAAAGCAGGGGCCTCATATTCCAAGACTGAGATGTCCTGGAGTCTTGGAAACCAATCCTGACCTGTGGGTAGGAAACTCTGGGCAAGTTACTTAAATTCTGTGAGCCCGAGGCTCCTGGGCTGTGAAATACACTTGCAAGGTTGCTCTGAGGATTAAATGAGATAGCATGTGTAAAGTGTCCAGCAGAAAATTAGTTCTCAATAAATAGTAGGTATTGTTATTATTTATTGTTGTTGTTACCCTACTAAACTTGCCTAAATCCAAGTTTAACTGCTGGTGTCAAAGGAGGTTGGAAGCTCTCACTGGTTCTAGGGCTTAGGCGAGACACCTGACCAACAGAGCCACCCTTTGACCTCTGTGTTACATTTACTTCCTCCTTGTGTCAAGGTGCAGGCTACCTGTTATAGCAAAAAAGACGCCACCGCACATCCTCCCCTCCAGAAAAATCCAGTGTCTCACACAGACAGATGTTCATGCTTCTCTTTTGCTCGAGTCAGAGGTCAGCCCTTTAGGATGGATGAGGAGCTGTGCTCCATGGGGCCATCCCAGGCCAGGTTCCTTCTGTCCTGTGGCTGTGCCATTCCCTCTTCGGTTGCCATCCTCTGCCTGTTGAAGCTGGTTCACCAGCACCACACCCACTTCCCAGCCCACAGGGTGTGGGGAGGAAAATGAAGGGCAACCAGCTCCCTTTGGAAGGATGCAGGAGTTGAATATGTCACATTCACTCACAGCCAGTTGACCAGAATTAACATGGCCACATCTAGCTACAAGAGATTCTGAAAACTTAGTCTTCTGCTGCAATGCCATCTGCCTAACTAAAGCTCTTTTACTATGGAGGGGGGCAGAGTGGACTTAGCAGTCTGCCATACCCCTCACTGGTCCCCCTCCTTCACTCTCTCTAACTTTTAGTGATGTGGGTTTGGGTGGCAAGGTTGTCAAGGCTGTATGTAGCCAGGCCCAGGACAACCCTGATACCAGAATATCTGCAAGCTCTTGGGGGGCAAAACAGGGGGAAGATAAAAATGCTGTGCTGTTTTTAAGGAGTAACTTCAAATTTAATTACTTTGTAAGATAACACTCTAAAAAAAAAAATCATACTGCCTGCCTCATTCATGTGCCAAGTGAAATGTCACCATTGAATTGCTTTATCGTAAGTTTTACTAGCAGTAGTGTTCGCAGAATGTATGCTGGTGTATGAACCGAGTGTTCTCTTTTTCAGATTTGCTAAGAAAAACTTGACTGGATTTCCGTCGTGTGTTAAGTAGGTCATCCATGAGTGGTCCAGCCCATGTAGCACGTGTTTCTCTCACACAAAGTAGCCACAGTTCGCCATCCCAAATACTGTTTTTAATGTGCCGCTGGGGAAAGGATCCCTGACTGCCTTCAGGTGGTTCCATCTTCTCTCCCTCCTCTAATTTCCCCCGTGTCGCTGTTGGCCCTCAGCGCGCATTCATGAGTGCAGACCTTGTGAAAACCTCACTGAGGCAAGTGCCACGGAGTCAACCACCCTGGGCTCACCAGGGGTAAGGAAACTAACTCAAGGCAAGGCAGAGACCGTCCTCATTTCCTTCAGGCACAAAGAGGAGGAGGCTGGCTAGAGTCTGCCTCTCTGTTCCCTTTGTTCCTGTCCTCACTGCTGTTCTGTCCCCACTGAGGCCCTGGAATGAGGAGTATGTTTTCTGACTGCCTACTTTATCAGCATTCACACCAAAACAGCTGCTGAGAAGCTTTGAAATTCTAAACTACTGCAAGGCGTTATGGCTGCTGGTGTTGCTGATTCCTTGCAGCTCCAATAAAGTGCCAACATAAAGACCCAGAGGTGGCCTTGGTTCCAAAAACACAACGCAAATGGCCTTACAACCACATTCTCAGGCCAGTAGATTTTGCTTGGGCTGTGACTTCATAACCAGATGAAAGGCCATTGAACAGGGGGGACTCAGAGACCACAAGCACCATTCTATGAGCTCAATGGTAAAAAGAAGTCAAGTTTCCTTATTCAAAGTCCATTCTGTTTCTTTAAAGGAACTGAATCTTCTTGACTGGAACTAGTGAATTAAAGAAAGGGAAAAAGAATTCACTGTGTTTTGAAAGGATGAGGCCACATTTGCAGAATCATCTGGCAAGGAGCCTCTATTGAGACTGAAAAGATTGGCAGGGCAGGTCTTTGTTCGGCCCTTGGAGAGAGAACCTCTTCGGCTTTCATGCTCCGTGTTGGGCATTCTGGGGGAGGGGCGTGGATGACGCCTGTTCAAACAGAAGCTTTGTGCTAATGTGTTTTCTTGTGGCTCCGCCAGGTGACACCCTGACCCTTGGGTCCCGGGCCAGTTCTGCCACGACTGTTCCTTAAACAGGCACAGCCCAGAAAGCCAGTCTCTGCCACTGTGGCCCAGATGTGACACTCACTTTCCTGTTTCTCTTTGCTGGTTCATGAATAGAAGCCCACATTTTTGTTTTTATTTTGTTTTTCTGTGATTTTTTTAATAGAACAGGGCCAAGGAGGGTAGAAAGATGCTTGATTGAATATCGACATTAGGAAGAAACATCTCTGTTGTATCTTTTGTGTTTCTGAAAAATTTCAGGTCAAGTAAACCAGTGTCGCTTACTGTTCTGTGCCCTGCTGGGTTGCCCCAAGTTCTAGGGATAGTGGCTCAAAAGTCAAAGTATCAAAATACCAGGCTGAATGTCCCAAGAGGAAAGGGGGAAGGCAGCAAGAGCAAGTCCCCTCGCCCTTCCTCCACCCAGAATCCAAAGGACAGAAGTGCTTTGCTGCACCCTTCCCACCTCCTTGGAGCACAGCTGATGTGTGGTCTTCAGGGATTCACAGAAAGGTCCTGCAGGCACCTCAGTAACCAGCACACCTTGGTTAGGTTCCAAGGCTGACTTAAGTGTATACTGTCATTCTGAGTTTAATGGGTTTCCTCAGGTACCTAGGACTTGTGGCCCAAAGGTTTTCAAAAACCCACTAATCCAGCCACCCTACTCTTGGTTCTGTTATCCCAGATTTTGCACTTGTCACCTTAGGTGAGAAACCTAAGCTGATTGTATATGATTTGTCTGTGCCCTGCTTTAGATTTCTGTGGCTGTTCATCTGCGTGCGTTCACCACCTGCTCCCTACACTGCCCCCGACTGCCCACATCTCGGCACAGATTAGTTAGGAAAACACACTTAGAAGGCCCCCTGTCGGTTGGTACCTTTCACCTTTCACACCTTCCAGGAGTTGCCTCCCAGCAGGCTTTAGAATCAGTGGGTGTTTCCTTCTCTTAACTTTTCAGTTGACAAAATATACTTTATCAATGTATGGTTGTTTCAACTTCTATACAAACTCAATCTGTAACTGATAAGATTAAAAGGAGCTTTCCTATGAAAAGATAATTTATTCTCATTATAAAAACAGTGCACTCGCAGTACTAGACAGTCTGAGAAATAAACAGAGAGTGAAGAAAGAGCAGTTGCCTGTGGTGTTATCACCTACATACCAACATTAATCTCAGTATGTTGCCTTCCCAAGAGTTTTCTAGGCATTTGTTATAGAGTTGCAATCATGTGATCCTTCTTAATGTAACATGAACAATTTTCCATATTACTGATAATCTCTGTATATATAAGTTTTAATTTGTGCTTAACTTTCCATTGTGGGCATACTTTACAATTTACTTAGCCATTGCTCTCTTAAACAATTAGCAAGTTTTCTAATTTTTCAAATGATAAAAAACACTTATAGAACCACTTTGTCATTTGGAAAAAGGCATCTCTTTAGCACAGATGTACAGGCCCATTTTTAAGACTTTTCAATAATATTGCCAAATTATTTTTTACCAAAAGGTTATATGCTAATTCCTGGTCTTCTATCAGCAGTGTAAGAGAATATTTATTTCAATGGACCTTGATCACTATTGGGTAGACGTAGTTTTTAAAATTTGTGAATTTAGAGGTGAAAGAGAATAACTCACTAAGTTGTGTTTTTCTGATTACTACTGAAGGTAATATTTTCCCATGTGTTTCACAAGTTTTCTTTTCTTTTCTTTTCTTTTTCTTTTTTTTTTGTATTGCCAAATCATATGCTTTCCCATAACCATTTACCTAACCTTAGGGTTTTTCTTATCTGTATACATTCCTTATATATTAAAATATTTACCCAAGAGAATTGAAAACATATGTCTACACAAAAACTTATGCATGAATGTTCATTGCAATATTGTTGACAATAAGGAAAGAATGGAAACAACCCAAATGTTTATCCAGGACATGTGGTACATCCATACAATGGAATATTTTTCAGTCATAAAAAGGAATGAAGTACCAATACA
The DNA here is from genome assembly GCF_041146395.1 of Eulemur rufifrons. Classification (NCBI taxonomy): domain Eukaryota; kingdom Metazoa; phylum Chordata; class Mammalia; order Primates; family Lemuridae; genus Eulemur; species Eulemur rufifrons. The sequence continues at coordinate 64,619,296 of NC_090997.1, read as the reverse complement.
TGCTCCAACATGAATGAACTTTGGGAACATTATGCCAAGCCAAGGAAGCCAGGCTACACAAAAGGCTACAGATTGTGCCACTCCATTTGTATGAAATGTCCAGAATATCCGCAGGGACAAAAAGTAGATTAGTGGTTGCCAGGGGCTAGGGAGAGAAGGGAATGGGGAATGGTTTCTTAATGGGTATGGGTTTCTTTCTGGAATGATGAAAATATCTGGAATTAGATAATGGTAATGATTTCCTTTGTAAAAGTACTGAAAACCCCTGGACTGTATGCTTCAAGAGGGTGAATTATATCTCAATTAAAATAAAATTTTAAAATAATGACTACAAGGGACTTTTCTATGGTCCAAAAAGGGGTTAGAGGATGGGAGGTGGAGCCTAAAAAAACTTTACAATTTGTGCTCTAAGTCTTTCTGAACCCTTTCACATGGGTTAAAACATATCCTTATTTTCATTACCATTTCACTCGTGTCCCAACCGTGAGATCCAAAGCAAAATGAATATAAGAAGAAAGTGTTCTTACCCTTTCTTTGGCACTTTTCCATGGTTTAGTATTAAAACTCCATTTGGCCATTTGGGTTTAGGACTGGTTCCAGCACCTAGTTGACTGCAGTGTTAAATCTCACCATTGGGATCTAATGGTTGCATTTCTCTTTTATTAAGTGCTTTTGAATCTTTGGTGTTGGGAAATGGAAGGTTATGCAAAAGGGAAAGAACACATTTGTTGCCGGGATGCGAGCTGCTGCTTCTCAGCCTGGAGGTCATAAGAACAAGAAAAGCCAGAATTGGAGAGCCACAAAAACATTCTACATGCCAGGAATGTGGTTTTCTCTTAAAGAAGTGTGATGTTTTAAAAGTGATTTATATTAGTTCAGTCCCCTTGCTGTGTGGTATAGGACACGATCCATCCTCCTCACCTTCCAGAGGGCCTTGGCAAAGTCATGAATAAACAATTGAATGGGTCCAACTCCACCTCTCATTATCTCTACAGCAAAGCTTTGATGTGATTTCCGAGCAGACCCTGTTCTCCCATCGTTGCAGGTGGCCAGTGTCGGCACTGTATGTTCCCACTTCTACATCGGCATTTTATTACTTACGTTTGGTGGGGAGCTGTCCCTCACAGGGCTCCACCAACAGTAGGAATCTGTTATTTTGTGCTTGGTGGAGGCATTATATGTATATCTCAGTTTATACAGTGACTGTGTTTCAGAAAGTTTCACCTGTAAAGCAAATCATATTCTAAACGCAGTAGGAAACCTCATTTTTATCCCAAGGAAACCAGTGCCGACTCCTTCATGGTATACATAAATGCCCTTGCCATGACTGGGAAAGATCAGGAAATTAAGGGCCGCTTCAGTGTCGGCGGCCCAAACGTTTATTAAGATGCCAAACTACGCCAAGGAAGAGGGTGACTCACCACACCTGATGGGTAGTCCCAGCACCTCTGCGAAATCCACTGTCTTGAGGAGTGGAATGTGGCTGGGGTTGGGGTGAGGCCCAGTCCCTGAGGTCGGGGCCTCCGTTAGCAATGCACGTGAAGTGGACTTCTGTGGAGCCAGGGGTCCTGCCCTGCAGGTTCTTCCCTCATCACCTCCCACCCTCACGCCCACACCCTCGGATGGACTGGCCAGGATTCCGTAGTCAGGAGTCGACTCTGGTGGAAAGGTTTTGCATGCTGGCCATGGAATCAGGCTGCCTGGCTTCAAATCCCATCTCCCACTGACACGGCTGAGGACAATTCCCCGGCCTCTCTGTTACTTGATTGTAAAGTGTGGGTAGATAACAATAACTACATGTGAGGGTTGCAGGTTTAAAACAACATTTATATGTCAGCTCACAGTTCTGTTGGTCACAAGTCTAGGCGTGGCGTGGCTAGGCTGCGTCATCATTTTGAGGTTTGACCAGGCAGGAATCCATTTCCAGCCTCGTGCAGGTTCCTGACCAGACTTTGTTTCTTGTGGTTGTAGGACTGATGCCCCATTTCCTCACTGTCTGCCAACTGTGATCTGTTCTCAGCTCTGGCCACCCACATGCCTGGCCACACTATCACTCCATCCTTAAAGCCAGCAGTGGAAAATCCCCCTCACGTCAAACGCCTCTCACGCTTTGAATCTACCTCCCTAGGAAGAACCCTCCCTTTCAAGGGTTCTCCTGATTAGGTCAGATCCAGCCAGGACGATCCCTCTTTCTTAAAGTCAACTGTCAAATAAAATAACCTAATCACAGAGTGACTGTCCCATCATTCACAAGTCCCAGGACCATACAGGGTGTGTACACAGGGGCAGGAATCTGGGGAGACAGCTCAGAATTCTGCCTGCCGCACTATCATTTTAGCAAGGCACATGTTTTCACTCCTTGCCTCCAGTTGGCAGCAAAGAGAGGATTTTCCCACATTGGCAGAGTCCTGCATGCTTTTTTTCACAGCTGGGCTGGGGCCATTGGCTGGACCCAGCACCAGTGCTGAATGTGGCTCAGCCCGTAAGTACTTCCATCTCTGAAGGGCCAGCCCAGCAATGGCTTTTTTCCTACCTCAGGGCCTTGGGGTGTGCTTGTGATTCCAAGCATGGCCCACGTGGTCCTGCTCCCTTCCCAGCCTCCCCAGGCATCCCTGGCCCTTCTTCCCCGCTGTCCCCAGAGGCAGCACTGCCTGTACTCACCCAAGGGGCGTCAGAATCATCTGACCCAGTGTCCCACAAAGGAGGAAAGCCCCATTGTAAAGGATTGAAAAATGCTGGGAAATTGGGAAATTTGTGTGACCGGTTCTGTGGCCCAACTATCATTGCTACCGATTTTGTACTCACCTGTCTCGAAACGTCCTGCTCCCTGGGGTTCCCTAGGCTTTCAAGGGATTAACTTTCCCCATGGAGCATGTAACAAAATACCTCAGGTCAATTCTCGTGTGTTTCCAATTTCATGAGGCTCAAGAGCCCCTGCCGGGAATCTTCTGTCCAGGAGCCACGTCTTACTCTTTCTCCTCAGGCCATTGCTATTGACTGCAAAAGCACGTTTGCTCATTAAGCCATCAGTTTTTGCTTTTTTCCCAGAGTTTATGAACCTGTGCAATTGATCTAGAACTCAGCTTTAAGTTCTTTTTCCAGCTGCCCCCATCTCAGTTACTTGTGCTTAGTTTCTCAGTTCTTAATTCAGTTCCCTTCCTTATTCTTTTACTTCCATTATGATACCTGTCCAGGTAAAATGGAGACCGGCTGAAGGGATAAGGAACAGTAGCACCAGGAAACATGCCGCATCAGAGTATGGGACAAATGTGGCTTCATCTGTCACTCTCTGAAGTCTGGGCTGTCCGCTGTGGCCTGTCAGGAGCAGGGATGGCTAGTTATGCCTCTTCACACCCACCTAGGTTGGTTTCTGAGACAAAAGCACTTACACTGCCGAAATTAAAGTTATTTGTTGTCGTTTTCACCTTCCCTCCTCCTGCCATTCCTCCTCTGCCTGAAAGTGTATGTGTCTCAAGAGAAAGTAATTTGCTCATGCAAAAGATTGGCACTGGCAATCTTTTTGGTACCCAGCTCCTGCACACCTGAAATCTTCTCACAAGTCCTGCAACATTATAATTTGGGCATCCTGGCATTGCTTTACTGATTGGCATATAAGAAGATATCAGTGTATCTGTGTTTAATGTGCATCTGGCAGACCAGACTGTGGTCTGTGGCATCAGTAGGAGGGAGTGTGTGTTCAAGCAGACTCATCCTGATCAAAGCACCCTGTGCCTGTCGTAGCAGACAGATTCAATCCTTTAGATCAGCTTCAGACTAGAGAGCTATGTGAAGAAGGAGTCTCAGGCCACACCATGTCACAGCGGCAGAAAGTGCTGTGATCAGTTGATAATATCCACCAAGCTCAATGGAACAGGGTGTGGCGATCCTTGAATTCTGTATCTGGCAACTCTTCCTATGGTGCTTAACGCTGTTGGTGCCTTTGGAAAGATCCATAGGACTAGGGACATTTTAAGTAAATCAGGTTTTATTTGCATAGTAGAAACAGTGCCCCTCAGTTTGCAAAAGGATTGGCAAATAGAGGCTTCACAGTTATACTATAGACATCTTGACCACAAGCACAGAATCCGATTGGTCAAAGTGCTCTTTCACCAGTTTTTCTATGCGTGACATCATGCAGAGGACTATAGCCATGAGTCAGTCTATGATCTGTGATGTTTTCCTGATCAGAGTAACGCCAAGACCCCACTCTCAGAATGGCATTATTTGGTGTTTCCCAATGCTCCACAGATCTTGAGCAAGTATATTAGCTAGCACATCATATGTTCATGATGGACCTACAGCAATAGATGGAAAAACCACGGCACGTAACTATACATAGTAAAGAATATTTTTATTTTAGCTCAAATGCTTAGAAGTTTGCCTTATGCAAAGAGCCTGAGCACGTTAAGTACAGTTTGTATGGCGTCTTCTCCCTCCTCCATCAGGAAACAATTAGTCTGAATGCCCCTTGTGGGAGGAAGAAGACCACAAGTTCTTATACAAATATTTTCATTGTGATTAACTTTTAATGACTTGAGACTGCATTTACCGATTTATTTCTGTTTCGTTATGTGTGTCAGTGATGGGGAGAGAGTAAGCAAGATCTGTATAAAAATATTACTTAACTCAAAGTTTCACGTGCATGAAGTGGTGACAGTGCTGTCTTTCCTGTAAAAGACCATTGTGTCCTCCAAAATGGTTTTGACTGAGTATTTTTGTTGTATTTATTCATCTGACAAATATTTATTGAGTGCCACTATGTGTGGGGCACTGTTTTGGACACTGAGGATGTGAAACAAAAAATAATCCCTGCCTTCTTGGAGCTGGTGATTTTTTCCGCCTCTATTATTTAATAAAATTATAGATAAGCTGATAGTCCTTTATTACAGTGTATTACTTTTTTAATGGATTCTGAAAGATTAGTTTTTCTTAATTTGGTTAGATGTAGGGTCCTGTTTTCTACAGGGTTCTGATGTAGGGGTTTATTTTGTTTTGTTGGAGTTGCAAGGATGGCTTGTAATAATAGTTCTCATTGGTTTGGGTTCTATTTCTATTTCTAGAACAAGCTTCTAGAGAAAAATCAAAGCATTTCATGTCTCTTTTTAAGACTGCCTCCTTCTACCTGGCATTCTTATTCTAAGGAAAGTGTTCTGGGTTGCATGTTAATCACATGTATGTAAGGGAAACAGCTGTTATGCTGTTTCAAAAACATAGATATAAATTCTTTCCTCAGTGTAAATCAGGATTTCTTGACCTTGACACTACTAACACTTGGGGCCAAGTAATTCTTTGTTGTAGGAGGCTGTCGTGTGCGTTGTAGGATGTTTAGTAGCATCTGTGGTCTCTACCCACTAGGTACCAATAGCATCCCTCCCCATGGAGTGTTCAACCAAAAATGTCTCCAGACATTGCCTAATATGTCTCTTGGGGGGCCAGGGGGAATGGCAGAGTCACCCCCAGCTGAGAACCACTGGTATAAATGATGTGATTCTGTGATTCAGGTCTTACATCCTCTAATTACAGTAAGTCCGTGAAATCCCTGAAAAAAAGATCTGGGATAAGAAATATTTTCTGTCTGGCCTTTGTAAAAGCTTGGCGCAACTTTCCACTGTGAAAGAGTTAATATAATATGAGCAAGATAACTATCAGTGTGATGAAGCAACATCAACAACAAATGATGAAATTCTTTTAGTAAATCATTCCTTGGAAATATTTTGCATCTCCTGTTGGAAACTTGTTAAAATCATATTCATTTACCGTAAGTTACAAAGCATGTTGGACACGGTATACTGTAAATTAATCTCAAATGATTTACGAGTAAATGTGTTCCAGATTTGGTGATCTCAGCTTGAGCAGTAGGCGGCTCTTTTCCAAACATTTCCATTCTCAAGAACTGACATTCAATTCAAAAAGTATTGAAACACGTAATGTGAGAGGGCTTTGGAGCAGTCTGATTTCACTCCCATGACCCGGTCCCGCAGAAAAGCGAGGCTCAGAATAGTGCCCAGGAGAGACCCCCTGTCTGATGTGGCACCTCCCACCTTGGTTTGCAAAATAATATAGGAAACCTGGTGCTTCCATTCTCCTTCGCTGCCTCAAGCGTCTTCCGGTCTTGTGCCAGCTGCGCCCTCCCCAGTGAATATGTGTTATTACACATGATGTCATGTGTTTCTTGTTTGATTCTTTGGTCCCAAATGGGCTGCTTTGCAGAGTTTTGGCAGGGACCTCCATTGCCTGTTGTAACTACCCCCTGCCGGCTCGACAGGGTATTGCAGTCCAAAGTGGGGTCATTAACAAACCTACCCTATATTTCTGAATCTTCTTCACTTCTCACACACATACCGGTAGATTAAAAAATGCACGGTACACTGCTGATAAAAGTCACTGGAAGGAGGGTTGGCCTTGATACAGAGAGAAAGAAAGGGCAAAAGAGAAATGTAACAGGCTGCAGAATCTTCACTCATCCGGTTGCTGTTTACTGTGCCAGGCACTGGCAATATAGCTGCCATGAAAACAGACAGTGCCCTGCTTCCCTAGAACTTGCAGTCCATGGGGTCACAAGGCAAGTGGCTAGGCCACGTTTTAATATGGTACAGTGGGTGTCGAGAGGGAAATCAGGATGCCATTGTGGGGGCACTTGGGAAAGCACTCCCCCCACAGGGAGGGCAGGGGAATCAGAAGAGGCTTTGCAGAGGAAGCGGCACCTTATTAACTGAGATGCGAAAAATGTGTCATGTATCAAAGAGGAGGGGAAAGAATGTTCAAGGCCACGTTTCAAGGCCTGAAGGTAAGGGGGGTGGGAATGGAAGCTTTGAAACGTTGGGCGTGTTTGAACAGTGGAGAGTGAGAAGTAAACAAGGAACAGCAAATAAGGATGCTTCTCAGGCCTCCCACCCGAGCAGCTGGGGGGTTGGTGGTGCCATTTACTGTGATGAGGAGCCGGGAGAAGTAGGCTTGAGGGCAGGGTGACAGTGACTCAAGTTTTTAATCCACCACTAACTCTAGAACATGGGAATGATTTTTTCACTTCGTGTTTTTGAAGGATGTCAAAAGCTAATGGAAATTTGAAAAGTTAATTAGCAGCTATAAGTGATTTTGTTACTGTAGGCTATCATGACATCCTGCAAATATACTCAGACCTCTTAGGTTCTGCCAATTTCATTTTTCATCCAGTAACTGCCTCTTAATTTCGATACTTATCATCATCTTATTGCTTAAGATTGACCAATTTTGTGCCTGGAGAGTAAGTACCCGTGAACGGAGATGTCTACTGACTTGGTTAGGGGCTGGATTCTGGCTTACCCAGCACACCTGTGCTCTCTTCTTTAAACTTCCTCTGCCATGATGGATGTTTTTATTCTAATATTGCATAGACTCATTTTATAGAGCATACGTTATTTTTTGAGATGACTAAAGAAAGGCGTAATTAGTATTACTGGACTGTCTTTAGGCAGGTGTGTGCTATTACAGAATTTTAAGGGGTGCAGGCCTCATCCGAGGAAAATTGCTGCATGGTGAACATTGTACTGTGTGAGGATACCGTCAGCCTGCGCACCTGGGGAACAAATGTGATCGTCGGGGCAAGGGAACTGAGCTTCCTCCCAACCGTCCCCCCAGCCACTGCTTCTCCTCACGCCCCTCACAGCCCTGAAATAGCCAAGGGCAAGCCTTGTCAATCATTCCTTTTTAGTAGTAAAGCCACCCAGCAAGGAGGGAACATCCAAGCTCACGTGCTTCCTTTTTGTCTTGGGCAGGAATTTAGATAATGGGCTGTGTGCAATGTAAGGATAAAGAAGCAACAAAACTGACGGAGGAGAGGGATGGCAGCCTGAACCAGAGCTCCGGGTACCGCTATGGCACAGACCCCACCCCCCAGCACTACCCCAGCTTCGGCGTGACCTCCATCCCAAACTACAACAACTTCCACGCAGCCGGGGGCCAAGGACTCACGGTCTTTGGGGGTGTGAACTCTTCGTCTCATACTGGGACCTTGCGTACGAGAGGAGGCACAGGTAAGCCCCCACGGTCGCAGGGAGGGGGCAGCTGCCCTTAATTCTTTTGACAATTGAATGTTTGTGCTCAAGTCTGCTCCCTTGGACTATGGGTTTCACATTTAAGTTTCTAGTCTGCCTCTTCTACCAAATGAGGGATCATTAAAAAAAAAATAGCCAGAGCTTGAAGTACAAATCAAAATGCCTGGCTCCAGGGATGCGAGGTACCCCCAAGTTGCTGCTCTGTGGGAATCTGCATGAGTTAGCGAGCTACCACGTTCTTCCAAGGCACAGGAGGACAATGGCTGTCAACCATGGCTGGCTGGCTGATTCAGAATAACTAGGGCAGCTTTTTCAAAATACAGATGCCTGAGCCCTATCCTGAGCCTTTTGAAGCTCTGGGACTAGGTCTGGGTATGTATATTTTGAGTTCTCCAAATATTAATGCAGTCCCTCCCCCACCTTCCTCCACCAATTTTGGGGTAGTGCCTTTTCCCTCATCTTCCTAATCTTCAGCCTGCCTTTCTCTTTTCTTTTTTTGAAATTTCCTTGTCTTTCACACCATGAGGCCATATTTTACTGCCATGTGTATTTGCTGACTTAGCTAATACTTTGTAAAATATCTGGCATACATTCTCAGACATATGTTTTCCGAAATATTTGTAAATTATCTCATACGTCCTTAGTCTTCCAAATCCTCTCTCAGTATGTGAACCATGGTAGATATTTGACATTATTTGTTCCAAAATCGTTTTGTTTATTACAAAAGTTTAAAAGAATGTAGCATCCCTCAGCTCGTTTGGGAGCAGATGTCTTTATAATGACATCTGTCTTATATAATGACATAGTGCCTTTTTACCTGGGGATTTGGCACTCCCAAGGCATTAGCTGGGAGTTTTCCCCTGTGCACCCAACACATGGCAGTGTTGCTGCATCAGGGGGACCTGACCCAGGGCCTTTGGACATTATCTACTTCTCTTCCACTAGAATATCATGCTCTGCCCGGTAGAAAAAACATTTGTGTTTACCCTTGTGCTATGGTGACTCTAGCTCTCCCCTTAACCCAGGCCTTGCATGGGTGAATGAATGCTGGGTACACTTGCTCATGCCCTCTGCCTTCCCGAAGTACCTGGAAAGGAGGGAAGAGGGGAAGAGGCAGACAGGCCATCTACGGCTATCTGTCTCTTGAGGATACAGGGGGAAAGAGAGCCAAAAACCCATCCGGCACACTGCCCTGTGCCTACCATGAGAAGCATGAGGGATATGCCAGCTCAGACTCTTAATTCTGCTGACACAGGCACTGTCCTTGTTCATTCATTCACAAGTGCTGGATGGGAATCCCTGTGTCTGCAGGTATCATTAAAGTCACTAGAGAGGGCTACTTGCCTTGAACATGTGGCACTTGTCTGCACTGCAGTCGAAGACAATCTTAAGTCTAAGAGGCCATATCATCCCTTATAAAATTTGAAAGTTAAAATACATTACCCCCAAATGTGGGCAGATTTTTCTGCCTTGAATTATTTGGTTTTATTATATGTGCACGTCGTTTTTCCCAACAGTGCTTTCAGTCCTTTCAGGCCAAAAACGGTGTCTGTGTTTCTCTGTAACCTCCCTTGACTCTCCTCTCAGTCCCTGGAACATAAAAGCCTTTACTGAGAACTTGTCCGCGGTGCAAGGAGTAAGTGGGAGTGCTGGACTTGGTGTGCCTTGCCTTCCACACCATGGAGCTGGCTTGGCTTGGCCTTTAAATTACATCAGGAAGGGAATCTGTTAATAGAGTGTTTAAATACCAGTAAGTGTGACCTTACAGGTACCCATGTTTTTCTTTTAAGCCAGTCTTTTCTTACCTTTCAAAGAAATCTACAGAAAGGAGGACAGTTGCCAAATGAGCCTTGCCTCGCGCGGGCAGACATCTGAATGCCAGCTCTCCTACAGGAAGCCCCACATGCGGTGGGGCGGAAAAACATCCCTCCCACCCCCGGTTCTTGAACAGTCCTATGGACACATCTGTTCCCTTGGAACTAGCTACACGGAAAGGTGGCAGCTTGGTAGGGGAAGCGGCTTGTGTTGTGTGTTCTCTAGGCCTTCAAGCACTACAGGCACTTTGAAGTGTGTAGAGATCAGAATGAGAAGCCAGATTATAAGGAAATGAAACATATTAGTTATCGATTGCTGTATAGCAAACTACCACAAAATGTAGTGGCTCAAAACAAGACACATTTATTATCTCACAGTTTCAGTGGGTCTGGAATCCAGGAATGACTTAGCTGGGTACTCTACTTCAGAACCTCTCACAGGCCTCATCGAGGCGTCTTGGCTGGGCTGTAGTAGTTTCACATCCTACTGAAAATGATCTCCCAAGCTTGGGGTGTTGGCAGGATTGGGTTCCTCGCTGGCTGTTGGCCGAACGCACAGTTCTTTGTCATGTGGGCCTTGCCGGCACGGCACCTTGCTTCATCAAAGTGTGCAAGCCACAGTGGCAATAAAGACAGTCTGCTGGGAATAAGGAGAGTCACCACCTTTTGAAGCCTAGTCACTTAAGGGACACCCCATCATCACCTCTGCACATTCTGTTTGTTAGAGGCAAGTCCTCAGGCTCAGCCCACACTCAAGGGAAGGGGACCGCAAGGGGCATGATCCCAGGAGGCAGGAATCAGCGAGGGCTGACTCAGGATTCTGCCTGTCATATGGAGGAAGTCTGAGGCCAAATGGGACTCTGCACATTCTTTGCTGTTGATACAACTTCTGCAAAGCAGGCATGGCCTCTCGGGGGAATCAACCAGATGAGAAGACACAGGGTGGGTGTGAGGAAGAGTGAGTACTACAAGACAGTGTGAGGAAAGATGAGCTCCCGGCAGGAGGAGGACAAGGAAGAGATTCCACTTTCAGCAGGAGGACTGAGCCCTGGGAACTGCTAAAATAATTGCAGATGCCAAGGGCGATACATCCTTTAATTTCGGTGCACCTTACAGAAGGGTTCTTCTCTAAATTTCCGCAAGCTGCAGGAGGAGTTTCCTATTACCTTCCACATTACTGTTACACCAGGGGAAAGAGTCATTTGTTTTGCCCAGAACCTGATGTGGGCTTCCGAGGGGAGGAGAATGTGTGTCTGATAAAGAGTGTTCATAATCGCTGCAGAGCCCTGCAAATCTGAGCCCTGACGCCGCTGCTCCCTTTAGTTTCGGACATCAATATCTGTCTCTTCCCCAGGCGTCATTCGAAGGCATACAGAGAGAAGTCCTTCAGCTCCAGGTTTTTGTCAGATTAAATTATGCTTCCCCTGCAAAGACCAAGGCATAAACACAGCGCTGTGACTCTGCTTTTCACACATTGATCACAACACTTCAACATGTTGTTAGTGCTGACTAGATGTAGATTTTGAGAATGAGATTTTAGTGAAGATTTAATTTCTTGGAATTAACTTCCCCTCGTATAATAATCTCCCTCCTTTTGATGTTGTTTTGGCAGGAGTGACACTGTTTGTGGCCCTTTATGACTATGAAGCACGGACAGAAGATGACCTGAGTTTTCACAAAGGAGAAAAATTTCAAATACTGAACAGCTCGTAAGTTTGGAGCGGGAGGAGAAGCTTGCGTACCTTTCAGATTGGTTACCAGTCTGTGCCTCTTTGGGTGTCTGAAATGCTAAGAGAATATTTGCTGAATTCACTAGTTCATAGCAATATAATCTGAGAAAAGAAGAATCAATGACACAGTGCAGTATCTGATGGCACTGTGTGTCCAAGGAGCTTTTTGAAGATCTATAGTAGCAGAGTCCGTGTTGTTTCGTTTGGGTTAAAGGTTGTAAAAGCTGGTGCATTGCCCTCCACTGCCCAGAGCATTGCCACAGATCCCCCGTTTCAAATGACTGGCACAGAGCTTGGCCACCGGCGTCGTGTGCCCTCTGCCTTAAGACTTTCTTCCCATTTCAGATGTGGCACTAGCTAAGCCCACACTTGAGGCTTGCAACACATTCCTTCTGTTTTCAAAACGGCTAACCATTCCAATTGGTGGAGCCTGTGGGGGCGTACCCCTGTGATGAAAATTTGGGAGTGACTGAAGTCTTGGCGAGATGGAAGGAGAAGCAATTTCACCCACTTGTGCATGCCTATGCCGCGTGCATCTTAACCATGGCCTGTAGGAACAACAGTTAAATAGGCAATGGGGAAATTTCAAGAGTTAGACTCACTCTTCAAATCCTTCATTTAATACTCCATAAGGAAGAGTAAATATGGGTCAGATTTCCCTATGGTTTTAAAATATCGCCGCTGTTAGATTGTGGCAGTATGGATAGGGGCCCTCCAGAAAAATTCAGGCTCCAAAGAAAATCGTGGGGTCCCATGTCAGCAAGCTGGACACCTCTAGGGACCTGGTGAGTTGCTCCTCGGTGGTTGGGGAAGAATGCCACCCAGGGCCTGCAGGGCACACCAGGAAGTTCTCCTGTGCTACCAAGTCTGATTGATTTTCCTTTTGCTCTCTGAGCAAATCGGATTTCATATGATGGAGGAACTTGAAGCCTGGCTCACTAGGGGAGGGTAAAGGGCAGCCCTGCTCATACCACACAGCCCAGGAAAGAGGAGTGCTCATTGCAACCGGCCTGAATGCTGCCTTCTGGGAAAGCCCATGCCTTCCCTGGGATGCCCCCACCCCCCACCCCCGGCTCTCAGGACCATACACCAAGAACACTCCACCTTTCAGTAGCAAGAACAGGATGCCTCCAAAGGAGGCCAGTCTAGACATCAGAAGACACAGTCTGCATAGCCACAGAACTTTTTTTTTTAATTATCAGTATTGCCATCATTAACAGAGGCAGGGGTGGGTTTTTTAACTTTTTATTGAAACGTGCAGAAAAGTGCATGTATTGAAAGTGTACACAGTGATGATTGCACAACAGTGTGAATGTATTTACTGCCACTCAGCTGTACACACAGAAATAATTAAAATGATACACCTCATGCTACATACGTTTTACCACAATTTTTTTAAAGTATACTGTTTGCTGAATTTTCACAAACCGAACATGCCTGTGCAGCCAGCACCCAGGTCAAGAAGAACATGACCTGCCCCCAGGATCCCTCCTTCTGTAGCCACAGACCTATTTTAAAAATAGTAAACAGCTGCCATTTAATGAAGGCCCCTGTGTACCAGCCATGTGCTAAGTCACAAATGTTCGTATTTATCCTTCACAACTGCCTGAGATATGCATCCTGGCCACCATTTGACATCCGAGGAGCAGAAGGCCCAGGTCAGGGAACCACCCCAGCGCAGAGGCAGCAGGTGGCACAGCGCAGGGTGGGACGCTGGGAGGGCATCCTGAGAACAGTGTCAAGTGTGACCTTGGGAAGGCCCAGATGCCCCCATCAAAGGGGATCAAACCATTCCAGCTACAGGGAGGTTTGGAAAGTTGGCTGGGAGGTGGGGGAGGAGGGAATTTGGCTTTGATCTCTTCTGATTGATGATTTCTTGCTGTCAGTTTGATTCTAAGAAGAATGCTTCTTGTCAGAGTCTATTAACTTTGGATTCTGAAATACAACCCACTTCTTCTCCCCAGTTTATACAACATTCCCTAAATGCCACGGTTGATTAGAAACTTTAAAACTATTTGTAAATTCTAAAAGATAAGAAACAAGGAGAAGTAGGCAGTACCATACACAACTCTCCTCAAGTTTTCCCCGCACTGCATGTGGTTCTGTGCATCAGGTTGTACGGCACTTGGAAAGTCAGTCCCTGCCACAGTCAAATCCAAGACTTCTTCCTGTGTTGATCTGGAAAGGATCTATAATGTCATTAAATTGAAATTTTGGAGAAACATTCAAGGAGGATCCAATCTACCTCAGTCTATGTTTTGTGATTTGCATGCATGGCCTTTGATGTTTCCAGAGGCATCTGAGCCGCTGACCCTGTTCTTAAAGAGGAAAATATTACATAGGTTCTTCTCCCCTTAATGTTCTTCCTTTTTGCCAGTGGAATTCCTCATCCTCTGTGCCATTTAAATGCCCTTTCTCAAGGTTATGGAAAAGAAAAATAAGGTATATGTAACAAATACAATATCCTGAAGTCAAGGGTAATAAAAGGGAAGAGAAAATCGTGACAGAAAAACAAAGCATTAATACGGAAGCAGATGGCACACAGCTCCTCCCCGGCTCCCAGCCCCTGGCTCTCCCGGCTGAAGGGAAGGAGGGATGGGGCTCTGTTCTCCCCGGGGCAGCTGCCACACCTCCTAGTGTGTGCGCTCCCACTCCCTTCCCCTGTCAATAGGCAGAAACTAGAGGCCACTGGGACTAGCTTTTGTGTTTTATAGTGCAGCTTAAACTGTGGGAGATGGTGTGCTGTGTGCCCTAAGGCGGTGTTCCCGCTGCCCAGCAGGGGTGGGGGTGCTCCATTGACCTGCTGTTGTAAGTGCTCCGTATCCTGTATTAGGACGTTATAATACAAATGCCGCATGGCTAGGCAGATCAAGGCTGACTTCTGTTGGCAGATGCCACTTCCTGGCTCCATCAAGGCCCCCGACTCCTGGGACCACAAGCCCTGTGTGCAACCTCAGGGATTGGGGCCAGGCTCTTTTAATAAGTCTTTAAGTCAGAGGAGCAGGGGGAGCTGTTATAAAAACTTAAAAGCCATTCTAAACCAGCACCAGGGTTTAAATCATGTATTTGAATCAGAGCAAGATAACAAATAATATCTCACCAAGTGTGAATTGATGAAAAGATCTGAACTATGAAATGGAGCTTTAATAATGCTAATTATCCACAATAACTCAAGTAAAGAAATAAAAGGTAGCATAATAGAGATCCTGTTTTCCTAAATTGACATGAATGATTTTTATGCAGTATTTGTTTATAGGTGAGTTGGTGCTTCTAGTATATTAAAAAGATGACTTATTCACTTGCTCAACAACTTTTGGTAGATGTTTTGAGTCTATACCAGCCCCTCTGGCTCAGCCTGTGAGGTTTACTATATAATACACTGAATCTTTGTCGCCTCATGTCTCCTTTGATGGAGAAAGTGACCCTGGATGGCCTAGAAAAAGAGAAATCAAGGATTTTATCTTTCTCTTGAGTAACTGAAACTCCTTGTAAGATTAATGGGGTCAAATAAGAAAATCATGAATTCTTGATGCATGACTTTAGAATAAGCTGATAATTGAATTCTGTGCTAAACTATTTAGGTGCCTAGACCAAAATGAGATCGTTAATAGTAGATTTGAATTGGAAATGGCTTCATTAATGTGATCACCTGGGTGAGAGGAGGCTTGTCCCAACCTGCAGCAAAATGTATTGGCTTTCTGCCCCCATTGACATTCCCACACACCCTAAAATTGATGCTAACCTTTCTTTTTCTTAATTCAATTAGCACTAACGTGATGAAGGTTATCTTGCATTAAAAAAATAAGTCTCTGATACAAGCACATAATTTTTCCCTCGCCATTTTGGAGCATTTCCCAGGTTGGGGACGAGGTGGTGGGGAGTGGGTATTGTTATTTTTTTATGATGAAATGTCTCCATCTAGTGGAATTTCAGAGCAGTAAACGTTGTCACTATATTCAAGTGAGCATTATGTCTCCAAAGCCTTTTCCTTAAGCACATACGATGTTGAAAGAAAAAAATACACTTCCACATATGTTCTCAGATGATATCCTTACAACTGCTTGTATTTCTCTTGGGGGGCATAAAAATGAGACCAGGACAAACTGTTAAAATGTTGACATTTTTAATTTCATGATTTGAACCTGAAAAATCAGCGGAGTGCATGTGATAGGGGAATAGCACAGTGCAGATTCCACACCATTGGTAACCGCCTAACTCTTAAGTTAGGGTGGTGGTATATACAGGTGTATATACGAACACAGGTGTTTGTATATACTGTACATATATTCTTTGGTATTTGTAAATATTTCATAATAAAAATCTGGACATGAACTAAATTCAAGGTCATGAATAAAGGGCTTTCTGGGTATGAGAAATGTTATCTCCTTTTAAATTGATTTGTTTAATAGGATAAAAAGGAGAGATTGAGAAACCTGAGTTTTAAATTAAAACATAAGTTTTCAAATACTTTCGCCAGCATCCTGGTTTTCGGTGGGCTATTCTGTTACTTATGCCACCAGATGTGTTCCCACAGCTGTGCTGTAGCGCACACTGGCTTGTCACCCTTGCTCCATTGAATCCTGCCCGGAGCCACTGCCCGCCTTGCCCAGGGAGTCTAGAGAGTGGTCCTCTGGAGAAAGGCTGGAGCTTGCTGTGGAGGCTGGTGATCCTCCGCCTCGTTAAATCAGTCTGGGAGGATCTTTACCACGGCCACAGGCCAACACATTTTCTCCCTGGCCAAGAGCTTTGACACAGAGCCCAGCCAAAAAGTGATTTAAAAAAAATAAGACCTGGGCTTTCTCTTGCTGCCTCCAAGGACCAAAAAAGGAGGGCGAGAAGGTGCTGGGTGTCTGGTGATGAGCAGTCTGAGAGTCCTCCTGACCGCAGGCCAGTGTTGGGCCCTGCAGACGCTCACGTGATGTCACAGCCACAGCCCCGCACACATGTCCTCCACCGTGAGGCTGGGAAGAAGCCATCCTGCTCTTTGTCACACGTAAACCTGTGTGAATCTAAGCGTATGAGCTTGAACTGTTTAAGTCAGTGGTCCCCAATCTTTTTGGCACCAGGGACTGGTTTCGTGGAAGATAATTTTTCCACAGGTCTGGGGGGAGGGAGGGGAAGGTTTCAAGATGATTCAAGTGCATTACATTTATTGTGCACTTTATTTCTATTATTACATTGTAATATATAATGAAATAATTATATACCTCACCATAATGTAAAATCAGTAGGAGCCCTGAGCTTGTTTTCCAGCAACTAAGATGGTCCCATCTGGGGGTGATGGGAGACAGTGACTGATCTGACAGGAGGCAGAGCTCAGGCGGTGACGGAACCTGTCACTGTCCCTGTCCAAGGCCTGGGAGTTGGGGACCACAGGTTTAAATTACTCACTGGCTTTAAGGCGAGAGCAGTGTTATAAGGGCCCCTTTCATGTCCTTGTGAGCTCCCAGGTTGAGACCAGACTGTGGCATGAACATCAGGCAGTACAGGGTGGTCTGACCAACATCTCACTCCCCTCCTGAGTTCTGTGCTTCCCCTGCACGTGTTCACAGCCACTCCCACCCTCCCTCTCCTGCCCGTCAGCCTGAGGCTGGTGCTCTGGGTATTTGATGGAATAACCTCAGATTGGAAAGGCCTGAGGCAGGCCTATCCTGTTGTGGTCTTCATTGTCCCCCCTGCAGAAAGGTGGGTCTCCCCATGTTCCTGAGAGCAAGCAGGCAGGCGTTCAGACTGTGCTTTCACCCCTAGCGGGGCCTCCTAACAGGCTTCCCTTCCCAGACAACCAGCAGCTGGGATGTTTTTCCTAAGTAGGCTGAGGCCGGGTTTCCTTCCCCTCTGTCCAAGTTGAGGACACTTACCCAGCAAAATCCCCCCTGCCTGACCAGGAAAACCTGCTCACAGCCAGAGTCCTACATTCTTAATTCACGAACAAGGCAAGAGACAACACTGAGCTCATCTCGTGGCAGACTAGGCCGGTAACGTTTTGACTTCCATGGGGTCAGGGGTTGGGGGGCTATGTTTGAGTTTAGGGAAAAGGAGCAGTTTGGAGAAATCAGGTGATAGGATGGATGGCTAGACGACAGTCAGAAACTTTGGGCAGCATTGAATCTGTAACTGCAAAACTTTGAAGTGGTCAACATATTCACTTCTTTCTCTTTTTTCTTTACAGGGAAGGAGATTGGTGGGAAGCCCGCTCCTTGACAACAGGAGAGACAGGTTACATTCCCAGCAATTACGTGGCTCCAGTCGACTCTATCCAGGCAGAAGAGTATGTTTTGTTTTGTTGTGTTTTACCTTAACCACTTGCTTTTAAAAGTTGGTTGCCACAATAAAATGCCATTATCACTGAGCAGGAGAGAGAAGAAATTCACTAGAGTGATTAAAGGTTGAGAGAATATTGTAATACTGTGTTTCTCAGGCTTTATGCCTGGCTTTTGCCACATCTATGTAATAATCTGTGTAATGCTTGCACTATTATTAACTTAAAGTTTTTCTTTAAGCCTGCTCACTTTTTGAAAACATATTTATTTTGAACAGAAATGTTATATCAGTACCCTAAATGAAAATCCAATGTCACTTGTCACAGATAGAAAGTAACCATGAAAATATGATGAAATTCTAGCTAAAGCATATATTATTGCCTACTCAAGTTTCAAAGCCTGCAGTCTGCTCCCTCTATTAGAGGGAGAGGGAGAGGGGACGGTAAATAATTATCAAAGATTAAGCTTTTTCTCCCAGGGTGATCAGGAACATTAAAAGGGTGCTGAAAAGACACACTTTCCATGCTTCATGTAGAAGTATCTCATGTGCAGTGTGTCCCACAACTTGGGAGATATTAGGGTGATGGGTTTCAAATGGTCTTTTCCTTTCCTTTGGTTTGGAATCTTGGTTTCTTTGATAGTAAATAGTGAATAGCAATTATTTGGCCCACATATTCAACTGGTAGCCACTTAGGAAGGTGGTCAGTAGGCTGAGGGGACCCAGAAGGGATAACCATTGTTCCTTCTCCTGATGTGAATGGGCTTGGGAGCCAACCCTGACTCCTGCACTGAGGGACAGGGAGGTGGAGCGATGATCTCCCAAATGCAGGAACTTGGCCTCCTCCCTGACACCTTGGGGCCTGCCTCTCTCGAGAAAGGGAGAAAAGTCAGTCGCCAAGCCCAGCCTTTGGCTCTGATATTTAATTTTGCTGCGGGTTTGTTTAAGCATTGTAGGGAGGATTAGACTCCACACCCCAGCCAAATCCCCAATTGGATCATTCTCTTGTCTTTAACTCTCTTGCATTTCCTCTAAGATCTGTTTTGCTTCCCACTCTCAAATACTTAGTGGTTCTGAGCTGTTTTTTTCTCCTAGTGAGTATGTTTCATCATCAGTGAATAAAGGTATTTGTGTTGAATTTTCATTTTAGGGCAGATTTGCAAACATCTTTTTATTCTTTCAGAATAGAAAGTACCACCAAAATGTAGCATTACTTTGATTTAACTGGGAATCTACCAGCTATTTATTTAAGTTATATTTATAATGGTCAACTTGTAAAATATTTTGTTTTTAAATATTATTTTTAAAAATAATGCCTATGGTTTTACATATGCAATTAACTATCATTGTCTTAAAATGCTATTGTTTTGAGGCAATCCATTGTTCTAACAATTTTTTTTCACCACTGTTTTACACAAAATTTTAATTAGGTTATTGATACAAACCCAAAAAGTCATTTCTCACAAATAATTGGTATAATATTCTTTATTACAAGATTAGAGATTGTTGCACATTTTCGTACCTCTGAATGTCACTGAGGAGATAACATGTAGGGTGTCTTTTCTTCAGTGAAACGCTTTCATTCACAAAAGAATTTGACAGTGAACACGTAACACCTATGTTCAAGTATAATGAATTGAAATTTCACTTTAGAAACTCAATCCTTTCACAATTAAATATTCTAAACAATGTTTCCATGCACAGATTCCAATGAAATGCTCCGGAATTCTTGGTTGGGGTGGGGGCACTTGCTACTCATTCGGCCCATAGTGCTGAAATGTTGACTAATTGTCAGGCAATGGTTAAGGCTTGAGAATGCAGGGGGTAAGTAAAAAACAGCAAAGGTCCTGAGGTGACTTGATGTCCTAAAGTGGCCCAAGAGTGTCATTGATTTGTTCAGGGAGAAATAGTAAAATGTCTACAACACCAAGGCATTTTTAAGGACGTGCTCATTGTCCATGCACGGACCTCAATGGTGCACAGGAGCCAGCCCCCTGCAGCTGTGCGGCAGATCACAGTGCAGGCGCTTGGTAACTGCCTTTTGCTTCTCCAGGCCTCACACCTGCTGGATAGGAAGAGCAGGTGCAAACAAGCATCCCAAGGCAGCAGCCGTCTCAAATGAGGGGTAGTCTTGACCATTTTTTTCAGAGTTCCTATAGGTGGGAAGTTACTGAAAATATCACATATCTTTATTCTTTATCCATTCTGACTGAATTTGTTTTAATGCTCGTTTAATGGTCTTTGTATACACTAAGACTGTGTTTTGTTATTTCTCAGGAGTTGTAATTATGCTCAGAAATCAAGGGTCTTTTAGATGAGCGTGGGAAGGGTCTCCCACGGTTGCCGGTTCAAAGCAAGGTCTTAGATTTCTCCTTTTGTGCATGCAGGTGGCAGGTTTAACACAAACCAGTTCTTGTCGTCTCTGGAGGGAAGGAAAACAACTCACAATTCAAATATGATTTGAAAGAGTGAAAGAGATGGATGAAGGGTAGAATTGGGAATGGATTGAAAGAGAACTGAATGAAGCTAGAAAAACATAACATATAGGGAAGGGGCTAAGGACAAAATTGGAGAAGGGGGGATTCATGGGTAAAATGAAAAGCCTACACTATTCCATTTTGTAAATGATTGCTATAAAGTATTTCCTTTCCTTGATCTCATATAAAGGTGGTACTTTGGAAAACTTGGCCGAAAAGATGCTGAACGACAGCTTTTGTCCTTTGGAAACCCAAGAGGTACCTTTCTTATCCGTGAGAGTGAAACCACCAAAGGTAGGATAACAAGTTGAAAAAGTTGGCTTGTCATTCAAATCTGTGGATTAGTCAGAAGGGATGAAAGGCTTATCTCTAATGTACAAGGATTTTTAAATGGCACATATGAGTGAGAAGAGTCCTGTTTTTAGTTTTCCCTCTGGGCTCTAGAACTGCAGATGGCACCAAAAGAACTACAGAGACTCAAAACCAAGACCTTCCTCTGTTCAAACAGGCTGGGGCAGCTTCACTGCTCTGGGCACACAAGATCATAGAATTTTTCAGAAGTCCTTTAGAATTATGATTTTCTGAAACTCTTAGTTCTGCAGGTGCCAATCATACAGGTTGTTTTTGCTTTCCTTTTGTTTTTTTAATAACTGAAGACTTCACTTCTCTTCCTGCACCTGTTGGCCTTTTCATTATTTAACGACTCATTAGAGCCCACAAGAAAAGATAGGTCAAGGAAGAAAAGAATAGAGGCCTTCTAGCTTAATCTATCAGACATTGGTTATCTGTTCCTGTAAAAAATGTCAAGAGGCAGAAATCTGAAGCTCACTTCTAGAGAAACAGTCCTTAGATTTCTTTTGTCCATGCTGTCCCCATCTCCCGGCTTGCCCCATGTGTAAAGGAGACAAGGGGCGCAGCTCAGCTGCGCATCCTGGTGCTTCTCGTGGGGAGTGGGCGTGGGGAGGGGGCATTGGATCTGTTCCGTATTAAGCAATGCAAGGGAACCAAATAGAGCATTTTAGAAAAATATCCAGGAGGGTTTCAGTCTCAAGGGCAGAATCATTTTATTGCTAATATCTTCTGATATTTGGAGGACTGTAAGAGGCATCTTCTTCCTGTTCCTGAGTGGAGATGCTCTGTGTGTGTGCACATGTGTGCACCTTCGATAATTATTAATCAGAATAGTGAAATAAATGAGGCCTAAAAAACAAACTAGTACTCAAAACGATTGGAGCTGCTAATACTTTGCATATTTACCAGGTGCCTATTCACTTTCTATCCGTGATTGGGATGATATGAAAGGAGACCATGTCAAACATTATAAAATTCGCAAACTTGACAATGGTGGATACTACATTACCACCCGGGCCCAGTTTGAAACACTTCAGCAGCTTGTGCAACATTACTCAGGTAACCTCAATTCTAACTACCTGCTAACCACTGGGACGCTGGAGGGAGTGGGTAGGCACAGAGCAGGAAATGGGTAATAACAAACATAAACAAAGCCTCTAGTAAAATATTTTTCTTTGCCAGCCCCTGACAGTGGGACTTGGCTACATAGGTTCTATTGTTGTTCTGTCGTAGTTATTATGAGGTCCATATGTTTGTCAAAAGATTCTGTAACATTCTAGTTCCCCAAGTGAAAGGTTCCATTTTAAAAGTTGTTTGTTTTTTCATCTTCATCCTAATATCCTTGCAAGTTATCTTTTCCCTTAACCCTTTCATCGTGTAACTCAGAAACCGTGAAAGGGAGAGGACACAGCCTCTGGGAGGGCACTTGCATGGGGACTGCCACGGGGATACTGTGTTCCTGCCATCACCGTGCACTCAGCGCTGCTGGGGGCGTGGCTGCACGTACATTGCACCCCCATGCAGCTCATTTATCATGTGCCACTCCCCACCCACACTTCTGTTTCCCAGCTACACTTAGACTCATGTGACCCACAGCTCATAGATTACTACATCTATTGTGTTAAATTAAACTTTTTAAAAGTAGATCAGTCTCTGTCCTAACACCCAGAGGTCACCATTATTTTGTTCCTGGATACAAAAAATTATTAGATGTTTAGGTGTGCAGTTTGTACATTTTATTAAAGAATGTGGTTTTATGTGCAGTTGTTAAAATGATTGCTTTCTTTCCTAGATTAGCAAGTGTCTCCCACTGTATGATAGATGTACACATGTGGATATAGATACAGTCGTATGTGTACAAATATAGATCCATATCCCATTAAGCCCAGTAGTTTTTTGTGTGACCCCTATATACATTTTGTCTTGTTCTTCAGGGTGGTGGCAAGACTCCAAAATAGTATGCTGTTTAGCTTCTATTATTGCTCTATGCACATTCGTTGAAAAATATCTATGTATAATTTTTTTTACACAAAGAAAGCAATCTTTTGAAAATAGTAATAAGAAATGGCTGTATATTGATCCTGAGCACTAATGAGCAACAGAAAATATTAACAACACTTGGAGTACTAGCTGATTAGGGCATTGGCTAACTTAGCCTATGCGGATTCCACTGAAATATTTGGGAGAAATGGAGCAGAATAGCTCCCTGAGCTTAAGTGATATACTCAAAATGCCTGCATGTTGTAAGGATTTTTCAGATGCTGAAATATATTTCATTACAGCCAAGCATCAGCAGTATCCCCAGGGTTTGGATCATTTGAAAATATTGTTGGAAAGGGCACCTTAATAACATCATAAAGCTGGAAGGAGAGAAGGGATATGAAGAACAATAGGCATTTTTTAATCTCAGAAAAAAATCCATCTTGAGTTAGATTTGTTTTTATATTGGCTTTTCCTCTTCCCTCTTTCTCTCTCTTACACAATAAAATGCCTTTGAGATATTGACACATAAATAATTTCCTGCCTAAACATCTCAGAACCTGAGTCCATCAAAAAAAAAAAAAAAGGAGTAAAAAGTAAGTTACAGCCGGTTCCCAGAGAGAAGGCAGCAACCCTGCATGTGCTTGCTTGGGGGTGGGGGGCGGGGGAACTGTTCACCCTGTAAGCCGGCTCTGCACAGCTTGTGTCACTTCCCTGACTTCCAGTTCTTTGTTACCTTTTCTCACCTGACTGATTTCTAACTTTGCATTTAATCAGTTTCCCCTTACTACTGCTAGATTCTAAAAGGTGTATTCTTTAAAAAAAAAAAAAAAAAAAATGAAAGAGAGAGAAAAAAAAAATCTCCCCTAGTAACTTCCAAGTGATAATTACTTTTTTCCTTCTTTTTCATAAGCAACAGAATTCTTTCCCATCCTTGAGTTTCTGCAAATTTTAGTTTCCATTCTTTCCCCTTTCAAACCAGACTCCTAAATTATACATCACCGACTGTTACAGTGTTTTTTTTTCTTAATGGGAAATATCAAAGAAGCAATGCAAGAGTATTAACTGGTAGAATGGAGTCGGTTAGAAAGCCAAAAAGATCTCTAGAAAAACATGACCTCTTTTTTCCCCCACCAGGTATATCTTCAGCCTTACTAGTTTATAACAGTCTAACGTTCTATAGAAGAATCTTATACTAAAGTTATAATTTTAAATATATTCCTACCAGAGAGGTCCCCCAATCCCCTGGGTAATCTATACACTGGAGGTAGGGAAAGGACAGTCCTGCTGACATTCTTTAGTCCAAATGTACTTTTTGAAATTAGTAAGGGTTTTTTCAGGATTCCAGAAGATATTTTATTAGCACATTGAGCCAAATATGTTTTCCTTACTCAGTGATTACAGAAACCGTAGCAGTCTATGTCTATCTATTTGTACAGACGATATCATACCTGGGGGTATGGGGTAGTCTAAATTTAAAAGGATTCCTATTCTGCCTTCAATGAACGTGTTTCAGTGTGCGGCGTCTAGTCTTCCACAATGCGTGCAGTCCTCTGCTGGCGTAGCACTGTTGCCAGGGCCACTGTGCGCTGGCTGCTGTGGGTTTGCACCTGTGAGTGTTGTTGTTACATGTGTTCTGCTCTTCTCTCCCTCTCCTGCCGCTGCCTCGCTTCACCAGAGAGAGCCGCAGGTCTCTGCTGCCGCCTAGTAGTTCCCTGTCACAAAGGGATGCCAAGGCTTACCGATCTGTCTGTCAAAACCAAAGATGTCTGGGAAATCCCTCGAGAATCCCTGCAGTTGATCAAGAGACTGGGCAATGGGCAGTTTGGGGAAGTATGGATGGGTATGCTGAGACTCAATTATTCTATTATTAACCTCCTCGTTTGGGCAATACCAAACGTCAAAGATGGAAGGTGGAAATAAATACTTTATGACCAGGGAGAAAGTTTGAATTACTAATAGTGGGGAGTATAATTTTTATTTTGATTTTAAAATTCTGGAATTTCTAGAAAAGAGACAGTAAGTGGACAAAACTGCAAAATTGGCAAATGGCTCAAGTTGTGCTATTATATGAGCCTCAATTCATAATTCGGGCCACGCCTGTAATCCCAGCACTTTGGGAGGCTGAGGCAAGAGGATTGCTTGAGCCCAGGAGTTGGAGGTTGCCATGAGCTGTGATGACACCACTGCACTCTAGCCTGGGCAACAGAGTGAGACCCTGTCTCAAAAAAAGAAAAAAAAAATTCATAAACCAGCAAATAGCACAAAGGAATGTTTCAACCTGCATAAAAAGTCTTACCCTTCATTTCCAACGGCAAATAGTTGTTGAATGTCGCCCTAAAGGGCAAGTCACCTTCCATCTTTCCTAATGCATGCATAATTATGGATTATAAGGACTGTGTTTTCTTTATTAATTCCTTTTCCTGTAGAAAAAGCTGATGGTTTGTGTTTTAACTTAACTGTGATTGCATCAAGTTGTACCCCACAAACTTCTGGATTGGCTAAAGATGCTTGGGAAGTTGCACGTGGTTCCTTGTTTCTGGAGAAGAAGCTGGGTCAGGGGTGTTTCGCTGAAGTGTGGCTTGGTAAGGCAGAGGGCACGTTTTGTTTTGGCTGCATCTCAAAGCCAATTTAAAAGGACAGTTTTGAACAGAAACACATAACACAGCCATTGGGACAAAGACACTTAACCTGGATAACTAGACGGGCACAGACCATTCAGATTTTCAGAATGTGGTGATACCTTGCTGTGCTCGTCTATCCTACGTCATGTGGTTAATTAAGGCACCCACAGAACAAGAAACCAATACATTATGAATCTGGTGTTTTCTCTTCCTAAGAAATGGGAAGGTACAATACCATATATGGGCAGCCATAGAGAAAGACCGTGAGATTTTGCTCAATGGGTCTCGATTTGAATCCTTACTGGCTGATTAACCATGAATAAGGTGCTTATTTAACCTCTTCGAGTCTCAGTTTTTTCATCTGTAAAATTGGAGTAATAGCTGCTTCATAGAATTGTGTTTAGGATTACATGGGGCAGTATGTTTAAAGGCCCTTGCAGATACTAGGTATTTAGTAGACATGCACACTTCTCTTTATTTAGTGTCATTGAGAAGACTGACTGCACTGGGCCCTTGAAATTGCCTTATTAACCCTTTTGGGTCAGTTGCAGCTTTGCTTAGAGGTAATTCATGGACTTAGGCCCCACCCAAAAACATCTCTCATAAGACAATATTGATGCTTATGGAATCCTTCCTCCTTCCTTAGGGTCCATTAAAAGCAGTATAGGTAGATAACTATTGTTATATGTGAGTATATATAGGTCTTTAGGTGTGGTCTGCATTAAAAGAGTTCAATTAAAGCACTTAATACAGACTCTGGCAAGTGGTAAGTTCTAGATAGATAGATAATAGATATGCACTCGGACATCCACATATATGTGTATGTGTTAGCTATTGGGATAAGGAATCCACATTATTGTGTCCATCTCTCTCTGGACTTTATCTCAAGTACTGTAAAATATATTTATATGACTTTCTTCTCCCTCATCCACTTAATTTATAATGAAATTGTAGGTCCTAAACATTTTCATAGATTGATTGCCATACTACAAAAAAAAATTTTTCCTGGGGCCACCGTGTTTTATTATGAAAATTGAATGAAAATTTTGAAAACAAAATAATCCTTTCTAATTTAATGAAAAATTTGTTGTTTTTTATTGTTTTTGGTGTGTGTTACATGCAACTCACGTGGCACTAAAATCAATTTTTACACTGCATACCAATTAAGTTGTATGTGACTCACAACTACTTAATTGAATTTGTTTCAGAAGATTGACTCTTCATATGCTTCACAAGGCCCCGGGCTCAAAACTAGCATGAGTTAAATACAACTCACATGGCAGTTAATGTGTTAATCAAATCACTCACACAATGAAGATGAATTTGACCCTACAAAAAACTTTTTCAAACTTTACAATTATCAACTTTAAATCATTACACATACCATTAACATTTTATTTCCTGCTAAATGTAAAACAACATGCACATCACAACTGGGATGGTTATCTATGTAATTAACCAGGTGGTTGTTAGTAAGGAAGACCTCACTGTATTTAAAATTCTGGGGTGCCAACACTTAAATAGCAAAGATTACTTATAAATTTTCAAATTTCCCATGTATACTTAGTAGGCAGATATTTTATGAGATTTAAATGAACTGTTCTTTAGGCCACTTGTTTTTTCATAATTTCTATTTTTGTAGGTTGTATATTATATGAACCATGTTTTTAACAGGATAACAAGAATTGCTCCAACTTACAGAATCCTTAAATTCTAAAATCAGTTATATTACATATAAAAATAAATCTTAATTTAAACCAGTCTTCTTTTTCAAATAGAAAATAACATAATCTAAATTAGTATATTTCTTTTCCCCTTATAAAGTTATTGTTCAAAGTCACAGGACTGATAATGGAATACACATAGAACCTAGGTTTGGTTTTGTTTAATGAAAGAGACACCAAAGGTAATCCACTTCCATTCCTATATTTTACAGATGAGGTAACTGATGATGATCATAAACCCGGTGGTGGCTTCAAATCTGCTAGATTTTTTTAACATGTTAAGTTTAAATATTTCTGTTCCCTCGTTTCTGCTGTCTGATTTTCCCAGTCGATTTGATAGAAACCATTGTTCTTGTGGCTGAGCATAAGAAAAGCTGAGGAGTTTGCCTTACCTGGCTGAAGTATTGGCAAGGAGACTGTGTACCCCTTGCCAGTGCTTATCAGCATGCAGGGCTCAACTGTGCAAGGACTCAGTGAAGTCACTCATCCATTGCAGACAATTGAAAGTCTAGAGGTAATTCCCAAACATCCTCAGTGTCACCATATTTTTTTAAATGGCACACTGCATAAACTTAATCTAATTTCTTCCATGCTCACTACCTAAAGGATGGCTATTGGGTAGCCAGGCCTGTTTTTTGGTTTTTGGTTTTTTTATTTTAAGAGATGGGGGTCTCACTCTGTCACCCAGGCTAGAGTGCAGTGGCACTATCGTACCTCACTGCAGTCTTGAACTCCTGGGTTCAAGCAATCCTCCCGCCTTGGCCTCCCCAGTAGCTAGGAGTACAGGCTCATGCCACCACGGCCAGGCCTGTTCTAACCCCTGGACTTTCATCACTATAAATGGGGGTTCAGAGTGTTTAGTATAAATTTTTACCCGTATGACTGAGCCAGAAAAAGAATGATATATTTCAAAATAAGAAAAAAAATCAAATGGATGATGAAGTTTAATATAGCCATAGCCATAAATAGACAACATTTTTCCTATTGAAATACTTGACAGAGTCCTTGCAGTTGACCATCTTCAACAAAAACTATATTAAGTTTCTTTAAACTTAAAATCTAACTTTATACAAATAACTATTGGTCAAAAACTTTTTTTCCGACATCAAAAGAGGATCTTTGGTTTGACTTGATATTGTGGGATGTTTGTAGGTACCTGGAATGGAAACACAAAAGTAGCCATAAAGACTCTTAAACCAGGCACAATGTCCCCTGAATCCTTCCTCGAGGAAGCACAGATCATGAAGAAGTTGAAGCATGACAAGTTGGTCCAGCTCTACGCAGTGGTGTCGGAGGAGCCCATCTACATTGTCACTGAGTATATGAATAAAGGTTGGGTGACACCCCTCCTGTCTCCTCCTCACAGAGCCTTACAGGGGTTGTTCTGGGGAGAGAAACGGAGCTGCCTGCTTGCTTGTCTCCTGGTTTCTGCATGAGTCAAGTATTCCCATCAGGAAGCACCAGTTGTGTGCTTATTAATGTAAATGTTTTAAAAACAGACTAACTTTGAGTTTGCCCCCCAAATCCTTATGAAATGCAGTACTTTTTGTATGTGTCACAGATCAGAAATTCAAGCTCCATAATTAAAACATTCATGTTTAATATCAAGGGTGATACAGAGGGCTATGATAGTTTGCTGTTATTTTGAATGTAGTGGCTTTTGTTAAATTTCCTTTTTGCAGGGCTAAACAATTGATATCAGATGCTGGTCTCTGGACTAAGTTTAGTCTTCATCATTTCAACATCTTAGTTTTTTCCAGCTCTCTTCTTAAACATCAGATGATTAAATGACATACTTTTTTTTTCTGTCAAGCACAGAGTTTCAGGAAAATGACATGCTTTTAAAGAGCACATTTTATTCTCATATTCTCTCTCTCTGTCTTTTTAATCAAACCAATATTGTTGGGGGTAAAGCTAAAGATCACTTTGTTTTGGAAAAATAGACAAAGCAAACAAAAAACAGCCTTAAAAGGCAATGTATTGCACATCAGAGGATGCCAGTGTAATTTTTCTTTTCCACATAGTTTCTTTTAAAATATAATTGGAATTTTTTCCTGGCAGATTATTTCTTCTTTGTATCTGGGGTTATTTTGTAAATAACTTTGTGATTAAAGCATAAAATATCACGGATGACCATCATCAGCCTCCAGCTTCTGCAAATGATTATTTCTGCATTGGTGTCAGTTCTAAGCCTCCTTGGGCTGTGTTAGAATAGTGGCTCTGAAGCTCCAGCTGTTTTGTTTCAGATGATGTCTGATTTAAGACTTGGCTGGCTACAATCTAATTAGGTGAACTGTCTGCCCCGCCCATATTCTTCAGCTATCCTTGTCTTGATTTAAGATCTGTAAATGAGCC
This sequence comes from Eulemur rufifrons, assembly GCF_041146395.1. NCBI lineage: Eukaryota > Metazoa > Chordata > Mammalia > Primates > Lemuridae > Eulemur > Eulemur rufifrons. The sequence continues at coordinate 64,589,950 of NC_090997.1, read as the reverse complement.
AAGCCAGTGATAGCAAACTTTACCTCGTATTAGAATCACCTGGAGGGCTTCTTAAAACACAGGTTTCTGGACCCAAACTTCAGAGTTTCTGATTCAATACAGCTAGGTTGGGCCCTGAGAATTTGCATTTCTAACAAGTTCCCTGGTAATGCTGTTGCAGCGGGTCCTGGGACGACAGTTTTGGACACTCAGCTAGGTTGCATTCTCCCCACATCAGTCCTGTGTGCAGGCTGCCTGGGGGCTGAGACGGGGGTGGTGCTGTTCTTCACATGTTCCTCTTAAAGGGAGATTAAGTTCCATTTCTTACAGTTTATCAAATTCTTGTTGTCCTTAGAAATGGAATCAGTGCTGTTTATTTTTAAAAGCTAAAGCTGTTGCTTTTCAATGCATAGAATTTTTTCTATTCTGGTTTTTACATAAACCTTTTTTTCCCATTGATGGCATTATTTCATTCAACTACCTTATCACTTCTAATAATAAAAAAACAAATATAGTCCTCTGTTGGGAACTTTTATCTTTCAAAGTAAATTGAAATGGTTTTATGTTTTGTTCATAGGAAGTTTACTTGATTTCTTAAAAGATGGAGAAGGAAGAGCTCTGAAATTACCAAATCTTGTGGACATGGCAGCACAGGTAGGCCCTGTGGGGTACCTTGATTTGTGCCGTAGATTTAACAATGCATAAATGCATCAGGTCATGGTGTAACACATGAGCCCTGTTCCCTGGGTTTCCACAGGTTGCTGCAGGAATGGCTTACATCGAGCGCATGAATTATATCCACAGAGATCTGCGATCAGCAAACATTCTAGTTGGGAATGGACTAATATGCAAGATTGCTGACTTTGGATTGGCCCGATTAATCGAAGACAATGAGTACACAGCAAGACAAGGTGGGCACTTGAATGACAATAGCTCGTGATCACATCCCTCAGAGCAGTTGCTTACTGCACGACCCTTCCTTCCCCCTTCCCTCCCCTTCCTCCAGAAAACACTTGAAATGTCATTCTTCAGCTGGGTTTTTGCTCCTTGATCTGGCAGGAATTTGACAGCTCTGCAGGCGGGCAACTCTGGTGGGCACAGTAGATGGAGGAGATACTGCATTTTGGTGAATGGGTGTCCACTACTGTGGCCCTCCTGGCTCATGCTGCCCTCCTCACAGCGTCCAGGCCTGAGATACTCTCCTCTGGGAGAAAGAGGGCTGGGGAACGGCAAGGGATCAGTCAAATTACAGCTCACCACTCAGTCAGTCAAAGTCCCAGCAGAAAACAGAAAGCACGCTCAAATTGGAGAATTTAATAAAGTTTTTTACCAACATACAGGCAGGGTCTAGGAAAGCCAACAGGGCACAGTGCAGTAGTTCAGAGCTCGTAACAGTAGGAGAGCCAAGGCCTGAAAGGCAAGGGGCAGAGAGTGGGCACCGGAAGTCAGAATGGGCAGCTGTGTGGAGAGTTCTCTGCAGAGAGGGGCAGTGGGGCCGTCTGGGGACTCCCGCCCAACCTTGCTCTTCAGCCTGCTTCCTGTCTCCCACCAAACCCAGCCAGAAGCCAGAGGCCAGAGGAGCCAGTGATGGTCCTTATGGGTCCAGAGCAGGGAGGAGGGGGTGGAAAGAGGGTTTAGAGAGACTACGGGAGATAACAGCAGAGGTGCTCGGAAAGTCCCTTGCATCATCTCCCTCCACCCCACTCCCTGCAAAAATTCATAGACATTAGCCTTTCAGTAAAATACATCCCAACCCAGCAGCCGCTCCAGTGGGGCAACTTTGCAGGCGCTATTACAGCACCAAATACCAGGAAGGAATTCCCAGGGATATTTTCTGTCTTCCTGGATCTTCACATAGCAGTCACCAGGCAAAAGTGTGAAAAGTGTGGAATGAAGTATGCTTTTTGCAGTTGAATGTAGGCTCCTCGTGTAGGAATATAATGCTTGTAACCGGGGGAAGGGGGCAACTTTCACTGCTGTCTTCCACCAAAGCCTCGTCATGCTGAGCAGTGACTGGAGTGTGCTACAGGGTGTTGCTTTCTGCTTAGTTCTGGCCGTCTCTGGAGTTCTCCTTTTCTTCTTCCTCCTCCTTTGATTCTTTCATGCCAATTCTTCCCTCCTTTTCTTTGACTCAGAATGGAAACATTCTCAGCAGTTTCAAGCGATGAGGGAAAATGTTAAACTCAGACCCTGGCTGGTACAGATATTGTCCAAATGCTAAATTACATGTCGTTCAGACAGCTCAGCTATTTGAGTTTCCCCAACACGTGGCGGTTCTTGTCCTGGAGCCAAATGCCCACACGGGGAGCTTGCCCGCGCATCGTACCCACACCCCGGTGCTGGGCCAGATGGCGCGCCGTGTCGCTCATCAAAGGCACGCTGCAGCTTTGATTGGCACTGGCGGTCCAGAGAGGAATGTGGACGTGATTTTGAGGCAAGGTGAGCCGAGAGGACCTGCCTGCCAGTGGATCTGAGCCCTGGCCCGACTGCGGGAGTTCGCCCTGAGGCGAGTCTGTCAGATCCCAGCTCCTCAGACTCAGAGGAGGGTGGGCAAAGGTGCTGGGACGTGAATATTTGATTTAGGAAAGGGCTGGAACGGAGTGCTGTTCTGTGTGAGAGTAGAATTTCTGCCCTTTGCCTGGACTTCGGACTCTACAGGGTTTGTGGTGAACACCCGTGAACCGTCCATAAATGGCAGCTTACAGGGCCAGGGGCGAGCACGCCAGCAGGGGGCTCCCGACGGGCCGGGTGTTTAGTTCGTGCCTCCCTCGCTGGAGTGAAGTCCCCCAGGCTGTGGCCCTGGGTGATTGGTGCCCTTGCGGGTTCCCTCCCGTCAAGCTGCTGCTCTGGAGCCAGGCCCAGGCTGCCCCCCTCGGCTCTGGCCGAAGCCTTCTGTCTCACCGTGATCCCCACCGCCCTTCAGCCGCCTCCGCACCCCACCGTCACGCACCCCCTGCCCCCCACCCGCCCCGTGGACCGTGTTTCCTTAATTTCCAAGTAGAGGGTCCCCTCCTTCCTTCCTAAAACTTTTTTTTTCTTCTTTCTTCCCTTTCCAAACATCTTGAAATCCATGCCAGACACTGGAAAGAGATAAGTGAGAAGTAAATGAGCCGGAGCACTGCGCTGGGGGAAGAAAACAAAGCCTGTGGGGTCCCGGTTGTCTGAGGAGAATAAAAGAAATGCTGTCCTGCAACAGAGGGGGAAAAGGGACGGGCATTTATACAATACCTTCCAAGTGCCAGGCCTGAGAGGGGACATGTGAGATCGGGGAGGGATGGAAATAGACTCAGAGGGGTTAAGGAACTTGAACAAAGTCACGCAGCTGGTAGAATGGCAGAGCCAGGATTTGAATCCAGATCCTTTTACATCCACCCTCGCGCTGTGCTGACTGCCTCTCATCAAGACAGTGATTAAAAGAAAAAATAAAAATGGAGAGGATTAGTCATAAGGTCCTTTTCCCTTTTATTTTATGGGAAATTTTTAAGGGGCACCTTCTAATGTGCACGTGTGAGGGAGTTGAACAGCCCTTCGTTTTCCAGCTCTGGGACAACTTAGCTATTTATAAAATTCCTCCTAAGGGTCTGCCCTGCCCTGGCCTCTTTACAAGGCAGAAAGAGCCTGGTGTGTGTCTGCTGGTGTCCTCTGCAGATGGCATGTGTGCTGCATGCCGGAGTTTCTGCCGGGGATTAATCAGCTCCTCCAGACAGCTGGTCCACGTGCCTAATAATATTTGCACGTCGGGTTTTATGTTACCCGCAGGCCACAGCCATGCTGCATCGTGATTGTGGGGGTGCGGGCAGTGCTCAGAAATGTGTGCCAAACACAGATATTTTAAGACTGTGAATGGCAGTTGTTTTCAAAACAGTTGTGAGTTTCTCATCTCGGGGTGCACTGAAATGTCTGTCACCCCCCCTGGGTGGGCGAGGTGGCATTGCACAGGGTATAGGCAGAATTGGAATTTGGAGCTGTGTTATACGGCCCTGCCTAGGTTCCTTCCTCTAGCCGCCCCACCCCACCCCCACCCCCCACTGGCCAGAGCAGAAGCCCAGGGTGGGGGGGGGGGGGGCGGGGTCAGGACCAGGCCCAGAGCCTGTGAGGGTTAGGCCTCTGTTGACAGCATTCTAGAAGCAACTGGAAATTATTTGGGATTGCTCATTCTCTATTTCCCATCCACCTCACTCAATTATAGCAGATAGTTCTTCTTTAGTCATAAGCTCTTTGCTAAATTCTGCCCAGTCAGGGTCTCTAAATAATGCCAACCTCAGTGATGAGTGCCTTGTCTAGGAAAGGGACTTCGCTGGGAGCTACTGATAGGAAGACACCTAAGACTGCACAGGCGCAGTCAGCAAGCCTAGGAGGAACTCGTGGGAGCATCGTCAAAGTCAGACAGAGCCGAAATCCAACTCTACCACCGACCCATCTGGGGCCTTAGGCACATTATTTAACTTTCCCATGCTCCAGTGTGCTTATGTGTTAGGCAGAAATACATTTTAACTGCTCTGTGTATTTTTGCAAAGATTAAGTGAAACAATGCAGGTAGCATTTTTAGCCCAGCACATAGGGAGTGGTGAATAAATGTTACCGTTCCTATTGTGATATCCAGTTCAACACTAAGTTCTGTAAAGGCCCAAACACTGTTCTGGGAAGGGAGAGAAGAATCGAAGATAATTCCCACGTAGTCAGATGCTAGTAATCAGGAGAATGGAGTTACCAACGACAGAAATGAGGGGAAATCTTATTTCCAGAGAAAGAGAATGAGTTTGGTTTTGGACTTGTTGACCTTGAGGTGGTTGTGATGGTGCGTCCAAGCCCAGAGAAGTCAGTCACTGGTCCCATTGCCACAGTGGGGTCCTGCACCTCCCAGCCCTCCCGAGGTCTAATCGGCCACCTGCCCGCCCCAACACTGCACCTTCCTCCCAGAATCATCCCCACAGGCCACCACGATCTGCTGTCCCTCCTGTTGTCCTCACATGTCCACATCATGCCTGTGTCCTGTGACCACTGGCATAGGTGGATGTCACCAAGCCTTTCGTCCTGAGATTCACAGCCCCTGCAGCCGTTCTTTCCTTCCAAGCCCACACAGACAGATGAGAAGCAGCGGGAGAATTCTTCACAGCCTTGGGTTTTTTTTCCCACAAGCTTTCAGGCAGCTCAGTGCTGACTAATGTTGATTTAAACCTCACAAGTTCAGATAGACCTGGCTTGTGTGTAAGAATAACTCCCATTTGTGGATACTTTATTTTTTATTGAGTCATAACATACATACAGTAAATGAACAAATCTGCATTGTACAACTCAATTTTTACATATGTATGTACCCCTGAAACCACCCACAGATGAAGATGCAGCCCAGAAGACCCCCTCGTTCCCACTCCCAGTCAGTGCCCACCTCCAGAGCTAGCTTCTATTTTCCTCTGTCACCATAGGTGAGTTTTGCCTGTAAGTGAACTTCACACACGGGAATCATTAGTATCACACTCTGTCTGGCTTCTTTCCCATCATTGTGTCTACCAGGTGCGTCCATGCTTTTCGTGGCTGGGAAGTATTCCACTGTACACATTGTCACAGTTTATCCATTCTACTGGATGAACCTTTGGGGGTGTTTCCAATTTGGGGGCATTACAAATCAGCTGTGGTGGTACACATATGCCCTCGTGTCTCTGAGGCATGTTATCAGGTGGGCTGGTCACAGGGCAAGCCTAGGTTAGCAATTGTCGGTACTGCCTAACAGATTGGGTGGACGTATCTTTAAAGGGAGACCACGCAGTCACCGTGTCAGTTACCAGTGTTGTACTTCGCCAGGCTACTAGTGAGGCAGCCTAATGAGCTCGGGGAACCCGGGGTTGGAAGTCAGGGGCCTGGGTTTGAACCAGCTCTGTCCTCCTTGCAAAGCTTGGTGTCCCCAAGGCAGATCACTCAACCTTCTGGAGCCTCGTTTTTGTCGGCTGTAAAATGGAGATACCAATCACCTCATATAATTAGTGTGAGAATTAAATGGACTGTCTATAAAAGTTCTTTAAGAGCTGTGAAATATAAAAATCATTTTTATAACCTCAACTTTTGTGTTTGACATGTACTTTCCTTGAAAAGGGTCTTTATTTTATTACCTAAAACATTTTTAAAGAGAAAGACTTAGTAATCAATAGAGAAGAAAGAATCAATTTTTCAAGGAAAAAAAAGTACTATTTCATTATTTTATAGGCTGGGCCAGTCTATTTATCTGAGCAGTCACCACGTTGATATCAACTGCATGCCCCAAGGGACCCTCCACGCTGAACACAGCTGGGAGTCAGCTGTCCACTGCCTTCCTCTCCGGCAGACTTGGTCTGTTTTCTCATGCTGGCCTTTTCTGTCGTGAACTAGCCGTGCCTCCGTGCTGCCTCTGTTGTTTTCAGTCTTGTCAAGTCTGAGGACCAGGTGGGCATTCTCAGCAATTCACTGATGCGTGTGCTTGCACACGTCAACACGTGCAGTGCGGGTGCAGTCACACATATGTGCATGAGCACTATTGTAGCAATTCTCCTGAGTATCTGCGCACCAGTCTTACTGCTTCTCTATAGAAGAGACTTGGCTTAAAGACCAGCAAAGGGCCCTCAAGGAACGGACACAGAGCACAGAATAGGTATGAATATTTGTTTACAGCAATGGAAATAGCCAAGGTCACCAGCCCCTCTCCACACTCTTCCCAGACATGCCTCCTGCTCTCTAAGCAATATACACAGCTCCCCCTGGGAACCAGGGCTACAGGAACCTCCAGAAAAGCTTGTTTGTTACCATCGATATTCCCTGCACATTGCAAGGTTGTCTTTGGGGTGGTGAGTACAGGAGCTTTGGAGCTAAATAAGCCTGTGTTCACATCCTGACTCTGCCATATTCCCAGAGCGTAAACTCTGGCCTCTCTGAGCCTCAGCTTTCTCATCTGCAAAATAGGATTGTTGTTGGTTACCTTTCTGGTGGTTGTAAGGATTAGAGGAGACAATTAGTAGACACTGTTGGCATTATTCACTCCTACCAGCTCCTCCCAGCAGCACTTTGCTTGGTGTGTTTGGATAGCCGGAACTCTTCTCTTCTTCCCACACCCACTCCAACCCTCCCAAAGATGACAGGGCCTCCCTTGGTTAAGAGCATGGATAAAATCGAATTATCTTGGTGTGAATCCTAGCATTGCTGCTAATTCTATGTGAGATCTTGAACAAGTTACTTAATCTCCCTGAGCCTTTATTTTCCTCCTCTGAAAATAGGGGTAACAGTTACTTATATCATAGAATTGTGTGGTTTCCTTGGGAATAGCCATTAAGCACTTAGCACAAAACAAACACTGAGCTGATAGTTGCAGTTGGTAGTGGTAGTAATAGTAATGTTATCATTGATCCAATGGGTGCTAATCTCTGTGTGTGTCTCACACACACACATGCTCACACACACACACACACACACACACACGTGCCACTTTGGGTTTTCCTGACCCGTTCCTACCAGGGCTCCTCCCACCTGCAAGATCTGCCTCTATAACCCTCCCTCCTGGTTAGAGTCATCTTGAAGGACAGGACATGGAGTTGCTGTGTGGTTTTGCTTGCTTTGTTTTTAAGTTCTAAATTAATGATATTAGAATTGTTGCTGAGGAAGCAAATGTCAAGGCAAAATAATCTTTGGATCTTTGGAATGTATGTAGAAACAGGGACATTCCGATCTTTGTATACGACTGCTGTGAGTTTAGGTTTATGTATTAAATAGAAGAAGAAAAATGCTTCTGTTCAAATGTTCCCAGTATTGAGGGTTTAAATTGAATAGATTATTGTCTGGAGGAAAATTCACGTATAAATTAGACTAGGAAGAATTCCTAATTGTTGCAGTTTTCATGTTAATTATTTCATGTTAAAAAATTGTTACTGCATAAATTAACACATTCTTTCATAGAGAACATATTTTAGAAAGATTTGTTACTTTAATAACTCTTTGTGTATTAGAAATCCCAGATGCCTGTACTAATTAAATATAATCAGATTTTAGATTCAAAAAGCACAGTAGCCATTTAACACAAACAAGCAGGCAGCTAGGTTGACAAACACAGTCAGGAAGAAGTGGATCCCTGTTTCTTTTAAATTTTGAATTTCACATTCAGAACTGTGAATTCCTGTCCTTCCTTTGTATTACAAAGACTGGGGATTATTAGACTCAGAGCACCAGCTTTGCAGCTCAAGGGCTCCTGCAGAATTATTAATCAGCCGCTTCTGAGGCCCCTGTAATCCGGTGGCAGATCAAGGCTGATCTCGCCATGAGATGCCCTCCCTCTGCCCCCGTCAGCACATGAATTTCTTGTTCTCTGTCAACAGCAGCATTGCCATTCCCTCACAGTGTGCTGTGACCTGAACAGCAAATGTCAGGGGAGGGAAGGGGGGAAAAAAAAACCTTTTAATTATTGAATTTAATCTAATTCTTCCCCTGCTAGAGAAGCAAACCATCCTTTGACAAAAAGCAAACCCTTTCAAATGCAAGCCATTGTTTTAAGTACTGAGCAGGAAACTCCTTAGTTCCTAGTTCCAGTGCCGCCATGAAATGACCAGACCACACCCCCGTGCCCATATTGGGAGTTTATCATCCTGCCAGCTGTTTGGGGAGAGGCCCGGAGGACGGGGGACGTCCCCTGCAGAATGCCCTGCTCTCCAAGAGGTCAGACACCACGTCTTTCCCGCTGAGCTGAGTTGCATGCCTGAACCACACTGCTTGCAATCAGGCTTCCCAGAGCCCGAGTTCGGTACACTTCAGTCACTAGGCAGAAAAGCTCCTTCATTTGTATTCTATCACTTAAAGCTCCTCGATTCCACCACATTTCTGGGAGGGACTGCTTTGTTTATCTGCTGAGCCACTGTGCAGCTTCGGGGCCCAGATTAATAGTCAGGGGGAGCAGGTCAGACTGGCAGGGAAATGGAGATGAATCGTACAGCACATCCATTTTCCTCCTAGAAAGGTTGTGTTAAAATCCAAAGATTAAAATTAAAAGAAAGGGGACTTTAAATCACCCTTTCCTACTCCAGTCTCTCTGTTAAGATTAAAACTGTTTGGGGGAAGGAGATGAGACTCATTTCCTGCACTTCCACCCTCAGGCGGCTCTCTGACTCTGCCCCGAGGAGAGAGATGGGCCTGATGTCGGAGCCAGCTTCTTTGAACACCTTTCTTCTTTATCTGTGCTGCTTTATCTCCGTTCCTTTGTGCTGTTTTGGGCAGAGCCTTACTTAGGGGGTGGTTTTTGAATGGTCAAGAGCAAAGTCCTTGGTTTGCCCATTTCACTTTCAGGATTTCTTGGTAATCATTAAGAAGGAAGCAGATGGTCACCCTCTGTGATTTTAAAGTGTGTAAATAGGAACTACAGGCTGCCATCAAACATCAAAAATGTCATTTGGCTTCCTTGTCTTGCTTTGCTGGCAAAAAGAACTGCATTTGCATCATCTGGATAATCAGAGACAGGCAATGCATATGAAAACTGCCCCAGCTTTGAAGCCTTCATTTCCTCCAGCAAAAGAGGGTGCTCTGCGTCATCTCTCTGGACTCCCCAGTGGAGGTCCCATGGCACGGGCACTGTGCCAGATTGGCAGGGGGAGGCGCAGTTTAAAAAGCAGCCCCAAAGTGGTGCTTGTCTCCCGAATATCCTCTCATCCTTTGTTTTCTTCTGGACTCCCAATCAAGCCCCAGCATGACCTCCAACTGTTCCCAAGCAGTATCCCCAAACCCAGGGTTGTCCTGGCTGCTGGCATGCTGTGTGGCATGAAGTCAGACTGACTCGGGCCACTGCCTCTTCCAGGGGTGACTGGATTCTTAGAATCATTTCTATGTTGAGCTGCCTCCCAGACACCTATCTATGGCTCAGGTGAGTTCTCACCACCCTGAGCACAGCACGAAGATGGTTACAGCGCTCTTCACGCAGCTTTCTTGTCTTTTGTTCTGGACCAGAAGTCCAAGATGTGGTATTTATCTGATTGAGGCTGTGAAGCAGAATTTTTATTCTGATAATTGCTTCCTCTTTGGCTCCTGGAAAGCTGGCAGGATAATTGGAATTATTCAGAGCCTCAGTGTTCTGGAACAGCAAACAGCGTTCTCCTTTCCCCAGTTCCATCCAAGGCAACCACTTAAATAAGCCCCCATAACATGGTCTGTGCATCAGGGAAGGTCCCCTTGGTGGTTCTCAGATTTCCTTCCTAAGAGTAAAGGGGCCAAACACCAATGATTTCAGGAGATGCTCATTAATTTTATTCTTTACTTCCGTGTTGCCCCTGAGAATTGTCCTGGGTTGTCATTGGTCACCACTGCAAGGAGGGTAATGGGGAAAGGCAAGCAGTCCTCCCTTCATCTCTGGCTCCCCCATAGGTATGTAGGAGGAATGTCACAGCCTCCATGGAAGGTCTCATGCCCTTCCACAGTTCATCTTCTTGCCTGTCCTTTTGACGGCAAGACCCCAGGGTTAACGCCTGGACTCCAGCTTCATCCCCACCCTCCCTGGTAGCCGAGTCTATCCCCCTCTGTCATCTGGTTGTCCTAGGTTATGTTTTTAATACCCACTAATGGACCTTTCACCCCTCTCAACCTGAATATTCCATCCATGGCGTCAAGCCAACCAGATTTGGGCCTGTGCCTAGTTACTCAACCTTGTCTCTGTAACATGTTCAGGCCCAGCTTCTGGTCCTAGGTGCTTGTCTTCCTTGGCTTAACTTTGTCCTTCCTCCACCCATGTCCCCTGTGGGACAGCATTCCTCCTCACTCCCCGTCTCCTTCCTTCCCAAACTCCCTGCCCACTATTGTGCTGAAATCGCAAATGGAATATAATCTCAACCCATTGTGCCATTTACTTTTCATTTATTTTTATTTTATAAACTTGGGGCTAAAACTTATAAACTTAAAGTAGAAATTTCAACAGAATGTGTCACCAGGGATGACTGGAAAACACACAGTTGTCTTACTTCAGAAGGATTTGGGAAATCTGAAAGTCATTCCCTTGGCCTACTGTGGAAAATCTTGAGTTTTGTTGTGCCAAGTTTCACTGGGTTTGAAATCATTGTTTGGTTTGAATAACCACAAAGCTCCAGGTCAGGTCAGCTTTGATTTTGCTTCCTTCACAGGATATCCTGTCCTCGTCCCGCCTCTCACCTCCCCCCATGTAACCAACTTCCTGTTATTGGCAGAGCTCGTGATTTCTTTTCTTTTCTTCCCCAGGGTAACTTTAAAGTTGCACATTATTGAATATTGTATATAATATGAGTTTGTGGCTTCATAATTAAAGAGGGCTCTGGGTGGCTCTTTGGTTCAGAAAAAGTATCTATTGTTGAAGCTAAAGCCACTTCTTGAAAATGCTGTTAGGGTACAGCTTGTATTCTCTGTAGGAAGGATTTGGCTTCTTTTATTCTGACTGGCTTCACCTTTTCCTCCTTGGCCCAGTTTTTCAGCCAGAGGGAATATTCTCTGAAACAAGGCTATGGAATTGGCCTGGGGACCAGGAGAAAAAAAACTGGTCAGTCTAGGTTCCCACTGAGAGCCACGATGTGAGTTGGGCCCCACCCAGGCCTGTCCTGGCCCCTACCCTGACCGTCCCTACCTCAGGGACACACTGCATCATTTCAGTGTGGCCACCTCTCCCTGGAGTGCTCATTCCCTATTCACGTCCTCTTTTCCTCTCACTTCTGAGCACTCTTCTTCTAAAGCCCACACCATAGTTTAGTTCTCTCTTGGATTTGCCTGTGAGCTCTGTGTACAGCTGCCTGGAAACTCCTAGGGCCAGAAGTGACCTTGCTTGGTTTTCCCAGAAGTGCCTCACACCATGCTGGGGACTTAATGAACACTCAATAAATTTTCAATGATTGATTGATGAGTGTATTGGGTTTTCATCAACCTCTTTCCCTCTCTTGAAGCTTGGAGAGCTTTGGCATTGCCGATGGCCTAGAGCCTTGTGGTCATTTGCCAGTGCAACTCAGTGCCTTTGCATTTCTATCCAAATAAAATAAATGCTGGTGTTGATTTAGCTATTACCAGGTGCCAGATACTGTACTGAGCCCTTTATATTAACATCTAGTATAACTCTCACCACAACTTCATGAGGTTATCACCTCCAATTTACAGACAAGGAGACTGAGACTTAGGGAGGTTTTAAATAGTCACCCAGCAGATCCAGCATGCAAGCCCAGGGCTGCCTGACTCTGGAGCCACTTCCCTAAATGATCATGCAGGCCCTTCCACAAGCGGCCACTCAATCACAGCTCAGCCCACAGTTGGGCCCCTTTGCATTGTCACTGAAGAGCGTGCACGCCCTGTTTCCCAGCCAACTTATGTACACTTAGCGCAGGTGGACTCGGGAGCAAAAGTATCTGCAGTCTTCATGTGAGCATTTGAAATGCCACTGCCGTCCTCTTAATACATGAAGTGCAGGAAGTAACTGAATCAATTAAGAACTATTTCTATTTGAGGCAGAAATGAAAAGCAGATTCCCTGGCCACCAGGAATAGAGGGACCTCATTAACTGGAATGTAACTTGGGGGTTGAGATGGGCCATCCTGACATAATGGATGTGGCCAGTCATCCTGCTTTACTTAAAAATCCAGAACATTCAATCAGGCTGTCCTAGAGTATGAAAGGAAGATCCTATTCCTCTAACTCTTAAAAGTGGAAAAAGTATTAGTTTGCTATACCACCATATTGTCACTCTTGTGTTTAGTTTGAATAAGTCTGCATAAAAGGAGAGAATTTCTTTAGCCATTAGTGTGTTGGATGAATTGCTGCCTGGGTTGACCCTTTAGCCAGTTAAAGCATTTATTGAGCAGTTGCTGTTTCACCAGCCTTAGGCACGTTACTATGGGGAAACATAAGTATAGTCTAAAACTTGGTCTCCAGCCACAAAGGATTTACATTATACTTAAGGAGATTTAAAAAATAACACATGTAAGAACTCGTAAAGAGACACGGAGGAGACACGGACATGGCAGAATAGTGTATAGTGTTTAAGTGCTTGGGCTCTGGAGCCAGTCTCCTTCAGGTCAAATTCCAATTCCACCATTAACACACGTCCTTTGGCACATCATTTTTCCTCTCTGTGTTCAGTTTTCTCATCTGTAAAACAGGACTATTACTGGTATCTACCTCATGTGTACAGCACTTCACATGATGCCTGACACTTAGCACTCGATATATGTTTAGCTATTGTGTTATCTACTATTATCAAGCATTAAACTGTCATTTATAGCATTGGCTCTAAGTGCACTGGAGAGATCAGGAAGGCTGGAGTAATCACAGATGACTTCATAAAGGAGGTGGGACTTGAGTAGGCTTTGGCTAAGCAGATGGAAGGAGAGAAGGCATTCGAACAAGCTCATGTGAAAGAAGCAAGTACAGTCCTGCCAGATGCAGGGTATAGGTCACAGGAAAGCAAACTAAATCAGATTAACTACATGTTTGGGGTAGCAAGAACCAAAGTTGAATAGATATACAGGTCTTTGAAAACCAGGTGCGGGATTTTGACTTAGCAGTAGGGAATGAACTGTATGGTTGGAGAGGGAGGGACGTTAGGAAGCTGCAAATTAAAGTGATTAGTTGGAAGAACAATGAGCTGAAGCCAGGAGGACTTAACAGAGGTAAAGACCCAAGTCAGATTTTAACAGTGAACTTCAAAAGGGAAGGATAAATTTGAGAGATGTCAAAGAGGGAAACAAGAGGCCTTGGTGATGGACCAGATCTGGGGGTTTAAGGAGAGAGCAGTCCCAGCTGGCTTTTAGGGTTTTCACCTTGAAGCCTGGCAGAATGGTGATCTGACCCCCAGAAAGAGGATAGTAACAAAATGGATTCCATTTCTATCCTAGAATAGTAAAGTAAAAATTAGCTTTATAACTCAGTCAGTTAGTGAAATTTTCCACCTAGCATAAGAATCTCTTTTATAACCTTACTCATAGTAAGATAATTTGGTGAAACAATAAATGCAAACATGCAATTGCCATATTTGAGTTAAAGATAGAACATCCTAGAGGCTTTGTCCCTTAGATATTTGGAAATAAGGAACCAAGACTTCAGATGACAGTCAGTGTCTGAATGGTGTGTCCAGCCCATTCACGCAGCGATGGGCAGGGTTGGCCATAACAGAGGGTGTGTTGCCTAAGGGAATACCTGGAGAGAGGAGAGTCTGGAACACTGAGTCCTCTAAGACACTTGTAATTAGAGAGTGGGAGTATGAAAAAGACAGTGGAGACAAACGAAATGCTTAGAAAGAAAGGAAGAACATCAGGGAAGAATAAACTCAGAAAAAATAATTAATGCATTTCTCATAGAAATGTTTGAGCTTTACAAAGTGTTGGAGTATGCTAAGTTTTATTCCCTTGTTCCTGAGACTATTGGTACATTTCAAATGTGAGATGGTGCACTAAAATAGCACCAATGTGACGACGAGAGCCACGAGTTAAATAAACATGACAGAAGTGACAATGGGAGCATAAGCTACCCATTTGCTAATTTCCAGTAGACACCCGTGGGCCTTGAGATGTCATGACGCTTCTTAAGAGTTTGAAAAGTCAAAATACTTTTCCCATTCTGTCTCATCACAAATCATTCTCCAGGTATTGATGTGTTCATCTTCCAAGTTTTAAAGATGAGAAAGAACAAGGTGGGAAGTCATCGCAGTTCTGCTCGTGACCCCAGTGGCTTCCCATCACGCTTAGGACAGAATCCAGAATCCTAGTGCAGCTCTCAAAGCCCCACAAAATCTATCCGTGTACCTCATTTTACTATTCTTTATCGCACTTTATGGTAGTGGACATGTATAGTAGCCATTCATTTATTTTATCTCCTCCTCAAACTAAGCTTCCAGCTCCAGGACAGCCGGAGGTTGTGTTCCCTGTTGTACTTCCAGCACCAAGTACAGTGCTGGGCACATGGGGAAAACTCCAGAACTATCTGCGATAGGAAGAAAGAACAAACCAGCCCAGCAGTGGTGGGGTTTTCGTTGTTGATTTTGTGGACAAACTTTTAATAAATCCACAACCCTCTTCTTTCTCTTACTTGAAGCATGGATGATTGTTGGCCTTATTTGAAACGAGAAAGACCAGGGCTCCGCAGCATCTAGTTATCTGCTTTCATCCCAGTCTATCAAGAAAAGCATTTTCCACTTTCTCTTTCTGTGGACACTCCCGAGGCCTCTTGCCACCTTGTCTTTCTGCTGCAGCCCAGTGGCACGGGCTCATTCTCCTCACAGAGCAAAGTCTGGGGCTCCCTCTAGCTCACTCAGATCACTGGACCCAAAGGAGATCTGAACACACTACATGTGGCAGTAAAAATGTAGAGTTTTCCGGGTGTTTTTAAGTTTCCTTAGTGTGTAGTGGCAGATGCTCTCCATCGTAGTTGGCAGTTGTCAGACCCTTAAGAATGCATCCGGGTGGAGACAGTGACACAGGTGCGTCACCTGGGATGAGAAGAGGGCTCATCAGAGGGCAGGTTGCTCATAATAAGCCCCATTAGGAACTGTGGTTATTCAGCCTAACAGGGAGGGCTGGAAGGGCTGGTCAGCTGTCCAGCTACTCATTCATTCATTCAGCACCCATTTATCAAATGCCTTCTGCACACTGGGCACTGGGCTCAGTGCTGGAGATCAGTGGTAATCCTGAAAGACAAGCTCCAGTACTCAGGCAACTCATATACTCATAGTACTTTAACAGTAACAAAGAGGAAGATGCTCTGGCAGCACAGAACTAGGAAACCTAACCCAGTCTTCAGTGATCAGGCGCAGGTTCCCCGTGTGAGTAACACTTAGGCTAAGCGCAAAGGAGTAGGAATTAGCCTCGAGGTGGGGAGTTCTGACAAAAGGAACAGCCTGTCCTATGGCCCTAAAGCAGGTAGGAGGTTGAGATTTGCAAAGCAGTCAAAGAAAGGCAATGGAGAGTTGTGGGGTAAAGAGGGGAGCAGAGGAAGGCAAGTCTGGGATGACAAGAAGAAGTAGGTAGAGACAGATCGTGCACGCAGATTCAGTTGGAAGGCTACTCCAGTGTCTGGCCAGGTGATGCTGAACTCGTGAGGACTAGAATGAGGGTAGATAGATAAAGTGGAGAGGACTAGACACATTCAAGAGTATGAAACAGTCAGGATTTAATGAGTTCTATATGGAAATGGAGGGTGACAAAGCAGGAGAGGCTGAAGATCATCTGGTGAAGATGCATTGAGCTCTTCCTCCAGGCAGGCACTGAGCAGGTATCTGAGTGCACAGCAATGGAAAATTAGAGCGTCTGAATGAGGGTGAATCTTGGGATTTTGGTATCATCAACTGGGTGGTTTACAAAGGCAACAAAGATCGAAAAAGAAGCCACATTGTGGGGAAGATAAATCTTGGCCGTTGTATTTGAGGAGCCTTTTGAGACATCCCAGTGGAGACATTGAGGAGGAAATTGGTTACACAAGTCAGGAACTGAAGAGAGAGGTCTCGTCCGATGATGTAAATGCAGGCACCACTGGCGTCAAGATAGTCATTGCAACCACGCAACCACGCAACCACGGAGTGATGAAGATCCCCTGTTGTTTGTTACTCGGAGATTATGACCACTCTTTTCTTATCTTGACAGAATTTAGAGAAATAAGATTGAGGTAGATATAAATAATTATTTAAAACACTGGTATATTCCTTTGGATGGTGAGAGTGAGAAAGAAAAAAAAGGAAAAAAAGAAATCACTGGTATATTTACTCACCACAGGAAGTGATTCACCCTAAGGCTAACTGGTCTCATAAACTGTTCCCAGGAGTTGAATGACTAAAGTACAAAGATTCTCTTACCTGGAGGTTCCAGGGATACCAGCCTGGTGACAACACCAAGTCAAGGTTTCAGCAATGGGTTTATCCTGAGAGTTTGGTAAAATTTGCAAACAGTACCTGGAAAACATCCAATGGAACAGATGCTTCCAAGTCCATACATACATATTATGGCCTTTGTGTATTGGCTTAAAAGAATCCTAAACTGTTAAACTAATTCAGTAAGAAATGAAAAACAGAGTGACAACTCCTTTTTTTAATTCCTGTAAACATGGAACAAGTACACTGAGTATTACAGTGTGCTCCAAAGCTCAAGGTCAGTGACATAGATGATTGTTACCTGCACGGTTTGCTGTATTTCCTCCAATAAATGCAAAGGACAGAAAATTGTGTTGGTATCTGAATCCTGCTCCCATACAAAATTTCACAGAGCAAATCAGGTAGTTACATAACAATAGCAAGTTAATTGTAGTATAATTCTCCTGACATTTTCTCCATTTTTCAACAAATCTATACTGTTAGAAGACAACTTTGATCCTGACTTCATACTTGCCTTCTGGGAAAACATCTGAGGGACAGAACATCATTTTCAAGGGAAAGGCCATGTTTACACCCAGGAGATCCTTCCTTCCTGGTGTCTGAGCTCTCCTAACTTCACCCATGGAAAGAACCCATTGCCACAGCCCCCAGCAGGGCCACCTGTGGGATCGATTGGACAGGTCTTATACTCGACAACCTTAGGGACACTCTTCTCACAGACTGGGGTTTTGCAGCATGCAACCTGCATGGCCATTTGCAAAGACCCCTGCCAAAAATCCCCAGTTAACAACTTTTAGAGCTGCATTGTAGGGCCAATAGCTTAGTACCCTCAAGAGGTGGGAAACCAAGATAAGGGGAAATACAGGTAATGAAATGAGCAGAAGAGTAACTATCGATTAGTTCTTTTCAGTAGAAACCTCAGTTAATCATTAAAATTTATTGCTGCTTTAATTTAACCTTTTGTTTTCCTTGAAATGGAAAATATGAATTATCTTTAAAGAAGTTTATTTTGTCAAAAGTGCCTATTATTTGAAGACAGAAAAGAAGTAGCAGTTGGATGAAGTTATTTATTTTTTTGTCCCTACAAATATAATATAAATATATTGCTTGGTATAAATATAATGTATTGCTTGTCTTAGAAAACTAATACAAAATAAATTTATTTAAATTAGCTCCTACTAAATCATAGCACATATCTACAGATGATTTCCTATCGAAGACCCGTTACACTATACAGCCTTTGTTTTACCTTTTTTTTGAAGGTTTACATGTTGTAATCCTTAATATAAATTATAAAATGAGAAAATAATAAAGCAAACTAGTGCAAGTAGCTGATATATTGCCCTTTTTTAATCTGAAATTATGAAATCTCTCAGAAAATCTAAAATGATTATATCCAAATTTTAACTAGTTTGCTTTCAGCAATGCATACACTTTCACCCAATGCTGAGTGATTCCAAGGAAGAAAGGCTCCTTTTTGCTTGTCATTTTAGTTACAGGATTTGTCTGCACAGCAGAGAAAAATGTTCCATTTACTTCAGAGATGGGCAGAAATTTCTAAGCCATTTGGCTCAAGAGATGGTTTAAATAGGAATGGATTTAATATACCTTTAATTCTCTGAAGTAAGAGAACTCCAGCTGAGGCTTGGTCCAGGGCAAAGTCTGCTCGCGACACTGAAGAAAATCTATCACATTAATCCCAGCAGCTCAGAGGCCAAAGCTGCGTGAACAGAATGCTCAAGGACAGGAAGTGTGAAAAGAATGCTTTGAAAGAAACTTTAAAAACAAAATGACTATTCAGAGAATACCAGGTCTTGTGTGGAATTATCCAGCACATAAGGAAAGATACAAATAATTATGCTTGAGAAACATAGCTAATTAAAAAATAACTCAATGCATAAAAGGAAAACTATAGAATAACTTTTCTGCTCCAATGTTAATGTGAGATGCCCCATAATAGTAAGATTTTTTTTTTTATTTCATTTCACGTGAGCACAGAAGAGATGCAGAGGAAAATTATGTTGCCTGAAAATGCGAGGGTAGATTTACTAAAGATGTTATCATATAGTGTATTTAAAACCAAAATCTAATTGCTGTAATTTATCATACTTCTGGTTATTAAAACCATGCTAATTTAAAGATTTTAATCATTTGTTACTTTTGCACAATGACTTTTTATAGAAGGTACTATGGAAATTTCTGATTTTGTTAGCCTTTGTATGATTTTTTTAGGAGCTCCTAAGCAAAATTAACATACTTTAAATATATAATTGTGTTTGTATCAGTAATAAAAATTCCTTGTGTTTTTCTTTTAGTTTGTTCAATGAACTATCCAGAACTGTTCTGTAATTGCTGAGCCTAACGTTTGAGAGCACAGGCTGCCCAATCCCTTTTAATTCCCTGCGCACACATCAAACATCATAAAGAGCAGGGTGGGCCCCACCCTTCCTTTTGGTTTGGAGAGAGGATTCTTTTAATGATCAGAGAAATTTGAAAGGAAAAACAATACTGACTTTGGCATGAATTTGATCCTTGGTCTTGAAAAGTCAGAGACTCATAAGACAGTCATCAAGGCAACGTAGCTCTTTAAAAAACAAACATTAGGCCCGGTGCGGTGGCTCACACCTGTAATCCTAGCACTGTGGGAGGCCTAGAGGGGAGGATCCCTTGAGCTCAGGAGTTCAAGACCAGCCTGAACAAGAGGAGACCCTGTCTCTGCTAAAAATAGAAAACTTAGCCAGGCGTGGTGGGTGCATGCCTGTAGTCCCAGCCACTCAGGAGACTGAGGCAGGAGGATCGCTTGAGCCCGGAAGTTTGAGATTGCTGTGAGCTATGATGATGCCACTGCACCCTACCCAGGGCAATAGAGTGACACTGTGTCTCAAAAAGAAAAAACCAAACATTAAATAATACTCTTTCTGGCTGGGAGAAGAAAGGTAAAGAGGTAGAAAAGTAATTATACAGTGCAGAAGAAAAGACTATCCCAGGGGTCAAGATGGCTGCTATAGGGAAAAGGGGCAGAGGAGAGAAAGCAAGTGTAGGGAGGCGACTTGCCAGGGGCAAAATCCTTTCTCTGCTGTGGGTGTGGGAGGCCTTGGAGACTCATAGCCCATTTCAACAGAACTTATGGACGCACATCTCAATCCCAGTCCATTCCTGTTTCACCCCCTCCCTGTTCTCTCTAAACCTGCTCCTGTGAAAGTGACTTCCACGTGCTTTCCCTCCCCGACCCCATACCCAGCCCAGTGCCCTCTGCCTGATGAATAACCAGGTGTTCATTCTACAGGTGCAAAATTCCCCATTAAGTGGACAGCCCCTGAAGCAGCCCTCTATGGGAGGTTCACAATCAAGTCTGATGTGTGGTCTTTTGGAATTTTACTCACAGAGCTGGTCACCAAAGGAAGAGTGCCATACCCAGGTAAGAGCAGGACCTTGCAGAAATGGGCCTCTGATTAGAGGCTTTTGACACCATTTGGGGAAACCTCACTCAGTTTGCTTTCTGTTGAGCATGAGTTTGAAGAACATGGGCAGGTATTTAGCCGGAGAAAAGCAGAACTGGAATCCACCACGGTATGTAAACAAGCAGCCACTATGAACTGTGTGCCGGGTTTAATGTAATTAACAGCTGGTCTGAATGGTTCAGTCCCACCGCCCCCCCCTCCACGCCCCATCCCTAGCTCATGGAATCTCTCTTCTCTCAGGAGGAGTATGTGTCTGTGGTTCCCAGAGCAGAAATGTCACTGGCAGAGCCTCTGCCCAAATGGAGTTTGCAGACATGTCTGGGAAAGAGAAGCAGAAAAGTCCCCACTGCTTTTTGATTACACTATAGCATTGACCCATGGAATGAGCCTGGCAGGAAGATGCCAAGACCTGTTCCCTCTGCAGGCCTCAGCCCCAGATGGCCAAAGAGAGCAGACGCACATGCAAAATGCAATTTAGAGACCATTCGCTGCCTGTTGCTGAATAGTACAAATATGCTATATCAAAGCATGTATAATGTAAAGAAATGGGAGATTCTTAGACCCTGAAATTTTTCTGGAGTATCAAATTCATGCTTCCCAAAGAAACCACAGGTTTAGGCTATCCATGCTTAAATTCATTAATTTAGACGGATGGTGACGTAAAGGACACTCATCCCATTTCACCTCCACGCTTTAGTGGTTATAGCACAGGGATGATCTGCTTTTGGAAATGTTAAGGACATATTTTTCAGTTACTGCTGAGTGGAGAGAGAACATAGCTGCTTCTCATGCCCTGCCTAAGAAAAGAGCTTAGCAAAGGAGAAAAAAAAAAAAAAAAAAAAAAAAAAAACAAAAAAAAAACCAGTGATAGGAACGATAGTGGAGATTAATGAGGAATTTAGGTCTCTTGCAAATCCTAGGTTTGTAATCGTATCTTTGCAGTCAGAGGAGCCAGCGAGGGCAGATTAATTTGTAATCCCTTTGTTCGTTTTTCATGATTGTTTCTGGTCACCTTCCGAGAACACAGAGAAGTACACACAAAGAGGGTCTCTTTCTGGATTGGTATAGCCTCGAGACTCCTAGGAGAGCCGGGGTGACATGGAGGCAACATTGAGAAATTCCCGGTCTCAGAAGTGCCAGCATGGGCGTGTAGGGATGAGGGCGTGAGGCAGCTTTAGGCGGTGACTGCGGCTTCCGGCACACACAGGCGGTAGACAC
Source organism: Eulemur rufifrons (assembly GCF_041146395.1). Classification (NCBI taxonomy): domain Eukaryota; kingdom Metazoa; phylum Chordata; class Mammalia; order Primates; family Lemuridae; genus Eulemur; species Eulemur rufifrons. The sequence goes on along the minus strand of NC_090997.1, from coordinate 64,568,494 downwards.
TCGGGAATAGCCAGGCAGCGCAGAAGGAAGGGCCGCCCTGGAGGGGCTGGAGCACAGCATGGGGCTTTCTGAATTGCTCCTCAAGGGGGAAATGTGCAGGTCTCGGGATTTTAAACTAATTTCTTCCTGATCCCCTCCGTTTATAGTCACCCCATGTGTTGAACGCAATTGGGGGGAAAGGTTAATGTTGTTTTGCGTTTCTGAGCAGCCTTTCCTTCCAGAATACAAAGAGGCTTTTTGTTTCTCCAGATCACACACAGAAGCTGAGACAAAGGGGTGGAGGCGAGGGCCTTAGAGAAGAAAGGCAGGTGTGCATTTCTGCACGAGAGTCTTTGTCAGGTTTGGTTTTAGCAGAAAGAAAATGGCCTCATTTTACAACTTAGACTAGAATTCATTCATTTAGTGTAGCTTTAGTCAAGTATAAACTGTGCCAGGCATTTTTAAGACACTCATACTCTCAGCAAACATTGATTCGTTCCTGCCTCGGGGTAGGCACTGTTCTAGGTGCCAGAGAGAGACTAGCGAGCAAATAAATGGATTTAGTCCCTGCACTTGTGGAGCTTATATTCAGATAGATAAAATATGCATCCAATCCTGGAAGAAATCAGCTGTATTTGTTATTTATTATTAGAGACAGTCATCCTCAAGGGATGGATTACTTGCCCTTACCCACTATGGGCCCCAAATCTTAATTCTGATACTGGGGTCAGGGCACCTGATTCAGGTGTCTACATACAACAGGTCTGAACAGGGGCTTTTCCCGCAGCATCCATGAGGATGGCTCAGGACTTTGAAGTGAGGACTAAGGCCAGCTTGTCATGCGTGGTTACATCTACGAGCAACTGCTGACACGCGGCGGGCTTTGGTAACTGCCTCTGATCCTGTGGGGTCGGGGAGGGCTGCTGTGTAGAGAAGGCGAGTCAGCCAGGCCTCGGAAGGCGAGTGGGGTTTCCTCAAGTCCAGGAAGCGGGAAGAGCATCCCAAAGTCTGGCACAAGGGAAGGCCCCAGGGCTTGAGAGGACAGGGCCTGTTCAAGGAGCCACAGGATGAGTTTGAGGAGAAGAGGCCACGTGAGGTGAAGTACCTGGAGGTGTAGCTGGAAAGGCAGTCGAGAGCGAGAGCCGGTCGAGCAGGGCCCCTCGCGCTGCCTGGCTGGGAAGCAGCGGTGACCGGGGAGCCATGTCAGCAGGGCTGATGTGAGCCGCCCCCTCACGCGTGAGAGATTGTTCCCAGGCCTGCTCCTAGCCACGGGTGCTTCATGGCTTTTGTTTTTTAACATAGCTATAATCATATTTAATTGGACTTGGGAATCTGACAGAAAACTCTTCTTGAGGGAGAAGCTTTTACAGAGGGATTCCAATTATAGGATTATTACCCTAATGAAGGATAACAATTCCTAGGGAACAAACAGTTCCATTAAGCTTCATCCAGACATCACTGTGAAAGGCAGGAAGGGCCCCCTCTCTACACTCGGGCTGTCTGGGGGTGCAGACCAGGCAGTCCTCGTGTGCTGAGGGTTCGCTTCTCCTCAACCTTCCCCGTTGGGTCTTTGTGCCTGTGGGTAGAACCCCAGGACAGATTCCCAGGCCCCGTCTGTCTTGACTTTCATTCTGCATTTTGAAGGAGTAGTTTCTCAGTTGGCTACAGTACGTTTGCAAGTCATTCTTTTTTGAGAACAGTAGGTGGTGGTGCATTTTTCTGAGTTCTTCCATGCCTAAGAGTGGCCTTCTGTCGCCTGGACGCGTAGGAAAGCTACTCGGACTGGTAGGTGAGGTTAGAAGTGGGGGAGGACGAGGTGACTTAGAAATGGATTTTATAAAAGCTTTCTAGGCATTTTTGCCCAGCATGTAAGAAGATCCAGAAGTGACTATCAGAGAAGGAACTTAGAATGGATTGTGTGAGCTGTGACCAAATAAAGGACAAAAGGGATGAGGAGGCGATAAAACATTGGCAAGTTTTGCTAAAGGAATGGATAAAAAGGAAGGGACGAGGACAGTCTCAAACTGCATGAGACCCTTGAAGCCAGAGAGAAGAATACTGAAATGTGATGCTGAGATTAACAGGACGATAGTGAAGAGGAGTCACGTCACCTTACCAGACGAGGAAGGTTGCTTTCAAGACGTGCATCAAACATGCACGCAGCTCCAAAGAATAGCTCCGTGTTATCAGTTCCCTTCTAGCAGCCTGACCTGAATTCATTCTCAGCATTGCAGTCTAGCTTGCTTTTCTGCAAGCCCGGGTTCAGAACCATTCTTTGCATCAAGGTTAGAACTGATTTTGTACTGATGTATAATGAGAAATAGAAACACGTAAGTAAAAGCAGTTTTCTGGAGTTGTTGCATAAAATCAGAGTTATGCATTTTAACCTGCCATTTCACTTTCAAAACCTCTCTCAAATCCTTCTTTTCGTCTCTGCTCCAGGTCTCTCCCCACCCACCCACTATTTTATCATTGTCACCAGCAGAGTTAATACCCTAGAAAGCACAGACCTAGTTATCTTACTCTCCTAGTCACACACACCCATGGCTTCCTTTTGCCTTCCAGATAAATTCGAGAAGGCTTAGTTTTGCATAGTCCTTTGTGACTCTTTTCCTGCAGTCATTCCACAAGTATTTATTGAGTGCCTACTGTATGCCAGGCACCAGCAGTGTGGCAGTGAACCAACAGACAAATGCTCCTGCCCTCATAAACTTGCATTCTGCTTCAAGGAGACAAACAATAAACAAAGATAAATAAGCAAAATATATTGAATGTTGGCTGGTGATAACAGCAGGGGAGAAAAAGAAAACAGGGAAGGGGGGAGAGGGTGGCAGGGGAGACCTCACTGGGAAGGTGCCATCTGAGGAAAGACCTGAAGGAAGGGAGACTTGAGCCAGGTGGGTATCTGGGGACGGAGCCTGCTATCAGGGAAAGGGAGAGTGCAGAGCCCAGAGACCCTGCAGAACTGCAGGAGGCCGGTGTGGCTGGAGCTGAGGGAGCAGGAGGTCCCCGGGGGTGGATCAAATAGGGCCTTCCTAAGTCATTGTTGGGACTTTTGCCTTTATTCTTAGTGAGATGGGAAGTGAGGGGATTTGAACAGGAGAGTGACATGATCTGACTTAGCATTTCTCTCTTGCCATTCCCCATCTTTCACACTTTACTGCAGACACACCAAGAGATCTCTTTTGAACATGCAGGTCTTGAACATGCAAGCCCAACCAAGTGTCACCTCTTTTGTGAAGCCTTCCCCATGTCCAGACCAAATATGTTGCCCCTTCTGCTCGCTTCCGTGACCCCTGGGACATTCTGTTGAAGCGCCTGTTTGTGTGTCTGTATTTCCCAGTAGTTCTACACTCTTTGAGGGGAAGGGAGCTCCTATGGTGCGGTCTCGATTCCCAGCACAGTGTCAGACCCATGTAGACTCTCAGTAAGGATAAGCAAATGAAGGAATGAGACAGAAAAGAAAGAACCTATGAGGTTTTGGAAACAAGGTTTTCAAATTTGGCCCATAGCCTGCAAAGCCTTTTAAATCTAGTCTATCATCTTCACACATAGATATAGTATGTATTTTCCCAGCCACCAGGTAGCCTCTGTCTTCAGAGTTGTTCCGGAAAATCGACCCTGTGGTCAGTTCAAACACCATGTTCCAACACTGTTCTAGGCAGAATGTCCTGGCCATCCTGTTCCCTGGCTCTTAATTGAACACCTGTTTTCTGTATTTGGCAAGATCTGTCAGAGCAGGAACATTTTCTTAAGCAAATTGCATTTATTCATGCATTTGAAGCACTTTCAAATCATTCAGCAAGTGATAGCCGCTCGACTTTCTTGAATGCATCTAGTCACTGGATAATGACTTTAAGAAGTAAAGGAAATCAGTGAAACTGGTAGCTCCTTCCTTAAAGAATTACAAGTCCTGCCCGGAGCCATAGACATATATTTCCCTGTGTTCAACAAAGAGCAGATTCTCTGCAGGGTAGGGAGGGCTTAGGACTCTCCAGCCAGGAGAACAGGAAGCAGGATGGAACCTCTAATCTTGGCCAAGGCTGCCGTGTCCCTCCCTGGCCCGTCCATGGTGCCTGGGACTTTTCCTTCAGTTCACAGTGTTCCCTCAGAGAGGGAATCCTGCCTGCGATGCCCAGACGTTCTCGCTGTCACCTCCCCTACAAGGCTTCCGGCTTCCCTTGGCCAGTGTGGCTGGTGAGAGGAGGAGGGAGGAAGGGGACAGCCAGGGAGGGGCCCTCCGCACCCAGCCCTGCGCTGCCGGTCCTCATCCTCTGTGTTACAGTCCCCCAGCCTCCCTAATGGCACCTTCCTCTCTTCTTCGCTTCTTTCTTTCTGGGACAAAGGAATTCTTTATGATACTGTATTATCAACTTTAAATAACCTTTGTGTATTATGGGACCTGCATAGCTGTCATTTCTGTATTTATTAATGCAGTGGGCTTAATAAAAACAGCTGCCCTGAGGTTATCTGGTAAGATGGGGAAAGAGAAACAAAACTAGTCATTATTGTGCCTTCTCAAGATCAGTCCTTTATTTTCATCTATACTCTTTGATCAGCATCTCTCTGCCCAAAATTTTTACTTTGATCCTATACCGAAACCTAACATGAAGCCACATGCTTGTTGCCCAGTAAGGCAACTAAAGCACATGATAATCTGATAATACGAGCACACGGGTGGTGCAGGCTCGTGCTGAGCAAGCACCATTATCACCCCGCCTTCTTCCGGCACTAGTGCAGCACTGCTCAACAGACGAGTAAACACAGGGCCTTTTCACAGGGCTTATATAGAGAGGCGAGGGGAGCCTCAGACGGAAGGCCTCCTGCACAACATTGTACAGTTTCCTTCGAATGGAAAGCACAGTTTGCAAAAGTGCTTTGGATGTGTGATAACCTGAACATCATTCCCATTGTTAAAGTACTTAATTCACATGGCACAAAAATCCAGGTTCTTGCAACCCATAGTTAAATCCAGATGCAAATATGAGCAGATAACAGTTAAAATCCCTGATTGTGCAGATATGGCCCCTCTGAGATTCATATTGGGAAGCTGCACAAATCGAAAGCCATAAAACACAAACACTTTTCTTTCACAGAAGACAGTTTTTCTTTCTTTGTTTTTTTTGTTTTGTTTTGTTTTGTTTTGTTTTTTTGAGACAGGGTCTCGCTCTGTCGCCCCAGCTAGAGTGCCATGGCATCATCATAGCTCACTGCAACCTCAAACTCCTGGGCTAAAGTGATCCTCCTCCCTCAGCCTCCCGAGTAGCTGGGACTACAGGCACACACCACCATGCTCAGCTAATTTTTCCTATTTTTAGTAGAGATGGGGTCTCGCTCTTGCTCAGGCTGGTCTCAAACTCCAGAGCTCAAGCGATCCTCCTGCCTCAGCCTCCCAGAGTGCTAGGATTACAGGCATGAGCCACTGCACCCAGCCAGAAGTTGTTTTTTCAAACAGCTGAAAAAGCACAGTGAATGTTGAGGTATTTTGTTGACAAATGGAGAAAACTGAGGCCAGGGGAAGTCAAGTCACCTGCTGAAAGATGGATGCAAAGTCAGAAGTCAAGAAGTGACAGCTAATCCAATGCTCTGCCAATGAAAGTGATGTTTATTCCTTCTCTAAAGAATCTGAAAAAAAAAAAAAAAAAGGAAGTCTCTACTGAGTTCAAGAAGAGGAATGGGAAAGTTTAAAAGAGAAGAAGAGAAGGAAAAAGAAAACACATACATACATGAGAGTAGACATTGTTGGCAACCATATAGAGTGAGGGTTTGAAAGTGAGAGTTGGAAACTTGACCTCTGAGTGTGCTGGAAGAAGCTAGCAAAATGATTTAGAAAGGATAATACAGTCATAATGGCGGGAATTGAGTATAGTCCTCTTGGCTGGAGAATCTTAGCTGCAGTGTTTTGGGCAGACCGACTGGAAATGATGCTATATCAGGGGCCATGTTTGAAAGCCTAAAATCCAAGGTGACAGGAGGCTTTCGTGGCAGCTCTGGGGAAGAGGAATTCGAAGGCAGACCCCCACACAGTGGACTAGTAAGGCGGTTTGTGGCCTGAGTGGTGCCCTGTGAGAGAGACCCACCGCAATGGCGCCTTTTCCTGAGTGACTCTCGTGAGAGAGCAGGAAGGGCAAGTTGCTGCCCTGGAACTGGGAGCAGACAAGAGAGGGTCGGAAGGAAGCCCGGCGGTGGTCTCTGTGCTTGCTGGCTGCCCAGCCCTGACGCTCCTCTCTGACACGGAGGCTGGGAACCAGGGACACGCGCCCCCCTGTTGAAAACGCTCTCTATTGCAGCTCCCACTAGGAAACCTGGAAACCCAAACTGTTTATGACAGTGTTTCTCTAGTACATGCCCAGACACTGTGTTTTAAAGTTCCTGTCTCTTCTTTTTCTCCCCTGGCCTTCTCCCCACTAAACAGGGCAAAAAAAGAAAAACATTCCCAGGCATTCTCATCCGCTGTCTCAGTTGGAAGTACAATAAAAAGAATCTTCTCTCTGCTATCCCCGTGTCCCTCAAGACTCTCTCCTGAACACTCTGGTCCCCAAGACCCTATATATTCCCTTCCCATTCACTGCCCTTCACCTCCCAGTTGAAAAAAAATATGGAACCTTCTAAAAAGAAAAAATGAAATAGGCCTGTCTTTATGGTTGTGTGTAGAGTAAAAGCCATTTTTCCAAAAACAAAATTTTGGGGGGAAAAAACATGATTTTCAAAGTTTTTATAGCCAAGAATTCTATTTTTTAAATAAAGGTTGAATATTCTTAATCCAAAATCTGAAATGCATCAAAATTTGAAACTTTTTAAGAGCTGACATGATGCTCAAAGGAAATGCTCATTGGAGCATTTCAGATTTTCAGAATTAGGGATGCTCACCTGGTAAGTATAAGGCATGTATTCCAAAATCTGAAAAAAATCTGAAATCCAAAACACTTCTGGGCCCAAGAATTTCAGATAAGGGATATTCAACCTGTGTTAACACAGTCCACTTAATTTCGCTGTTGTTTGTAAAATAAAAACTAGCCTAAGCCTTGCTGAGTGGGCCCATCTTGATTGTGCAGTTATTGTTGCAGAGGTACTCTGTGAAGGTGCCAGGTCCAAGGGTCAGCCAATCCAAAAGTGGGTTCTGGCTTATGGATGGTTGGAAAAGGAAAAGAGCTAGTCGCATTCTGCTTGTCATTGTCAGCCAAGTGCATTGTTGAATAGCCCACTTTTCTGGCAGAGCTGTCATTGGTATGTCTCTACTTGGCCCAGTGCGTGGAATTGTTTTCATCTGCTCCCCATGCTTTGAGGAATCTGGGGAGAAGGGGACCTGAGAAGAGAAGGAAAGGGAGTGGGAAAGGCGGGGGTGCAGGCAGGAAGGACATGGAAAGTGAGGAGGAGCCTGCCAGTGTCCTGCACAGGCCAATTTGCACTCTGTCCCCTGGCTCCAAATGCCCAGGAAGCAGGCTGCCTCCGGAGAGGCTGCATGTTGAGTTCCTATTGCCAAATCTGCTGTGTCCGAGGCTTGGGTCGAGCACTGGAAAAATAGGCTTGACCCAAGTGGCCAATTAAACTTTCCATTGGCAGAGATTGAATTAAGACTTAAAAAAAAAAAAAGTAAAATCTTTCCATTTGAGTAGTTTGCTTTTTAATGAAATGAAACATGTACTGACATAAGCTCTGCAGAGCAAGAGGAGAGTGATTAATTAAACTGTGTGGTGCCATTTTGGATGGAGAGTCTCAGTGACAGAATAAAGCATGAACAGGCATTTTGGGGGGTTGTAGCCACCTCCAGAAGGGCCTGTCAGACCTCTGAGGTTCAGATCTTCTGCCTGTCTTCCCTCCAGTTCCTACAGGCTCCTGGCAGGGACAGAGACAAGGGAGATTTGTGCAGGTTCAGGCAGAAATTTCTGTGATTTCTGAAATATTATGAAACCAAGGTCTGTACTAAAATGTGTGGCAAAGCAAACACTTTGGAGAATGCCAATTCTGATGTGTGATAACACTCTCTTCCTTCCTAAACCTTTCTGGGCAATATGTATGAAGAAATAAAAACAGTAAATAGCCTCACATCAGGTCAGGTTTTGTGGCCAAATGAGGTCAGTTCACATCAGTTCTGCTGCCAAGTGAGTTACAAAAACATTTTGGTTTTCAGACCTTGTTGGAATTTGGAATTGTGGATAAGGAAGTGCTGGCCTGTGTCCCTTACCCTGTTTGTCTAGAGTACTGCGGAAAAGGCAGCTCCGGGTTCCTCCCCTTGCTTCCAGCTCCCCCCGCAACCACCCCACCCTGTACCAGGTTTTCAGCAGTTACAGGAGAATTTAAGCTAATTAGCCTCAGAGCTGCCACCTCTCACTCCCACGGCCTGTGTGACACGGAGGCAGGGACCCAGACTCTCTCACCAAATGTCTCTCCCTAAAATTAAGGGTCACCCTGACCTGGGAGGTGATTTTGCAATGCTTGTGTTGAAGGCCAACTTCAATACAGCGGAAATAACACGTGGACGTTATCACCTCAAGAAATTATAACAGCGGAGAATGGGACACATCCTAAAAAGGTGTGGACAGACATGTGACCTATAAGGCGATGGCTGACAGCCAGGGGGAGCCAGGTACACCCAGCTCCAAAAGTAACAACATGACAAAGAGGATTTGGCGACAGACCCAAAGTGTGAGTGCCCCCACCCAGGCGGACAGGGTTGTGCTCTACGCCTGGTGCCTCTGGCCAGGCGGACAGGTTTCTAGCTAGCAGGTCGCCACCTCCTCCGGAATTTAAGGGAGCTGCGTGCGTATGCCATGTTCTCCCGCTAGTTGTAGCCCTGAGAGAGAGAAGAAATCTAGGTTTCTGTATGGCTTGAAATGAGGTTCCTTCTTTTGTAAATCAACCAGGTCAGAAAGTGGGCGGGATTCCAGACTACAGGGTTGGGGGCCAGGAAGCAGCCAGAAAATATACCGGGGCTTGGTGGGGAGATGGCGAAGGTGATAGGATGGAAAAGGGAATGAAAACTGGAGAATAGTGACTGGCAGCAGCTGGGAAAGAGGTCAGCCCGTTTGCCTCACCCCAAGTGTGGCGTTTCCTGTGCTGTCACGAGGGCCCGAGAGCAGGAGCCGCGTCCTCCGCAGTCAGCAGTCTCCCGCCATGGCCTCTGTTAGTGCCACGCAGCCCAGCGTTTCAGCACGGGGGCAGGAAAGTCTCAAATGATGGGTGGCCTGGCCGAGGTCGGCGGTAAGCACAGGCCCTGGAGGTGCCCTGTGTCTCCATCAAAGTCACCAAACTCCAGGGCACTTTGGGGTCACCAGGCCAGACGGTGCCCAGCCGCGCTGGCATGATGGCAGATCTCGGACAGTGGGGCTTCAAGATTGTGCCCAGACACGAGGAGAACTCATTTATGAAGGTCATAAATGGAGGTTATAAATGCTATAAACAAGGGGCAGCGTGCTTTCATTCTGTGAAGGTGTTTTTCTGTTTTATTCATTCATATATTTTTGTCAGCTTAATTGACATGTAATTTATATACAATAAAATTCAACAATTTTAAGAATACCATTCAATGAGTTTTGATATACATCAGCAGTCACACCACCACGTACATGACATAGAACAGGGGTTGGCAGACTGCAGCCCATGGGCCAAATCTGACTCCCAGCCTGGTTTTGTTTTGTATGTTTTTAAACAAAGGGTTGTAAAATAAAAGAAGAAGACATAAATCGTATGTGACCTATGGAGCCAAAAATATTTACTATCTGGCCCTTGACAGGAAGAGTTTGCCGACCCCTGATACCGACATTCCCTCTGGCCTCTGTGCAGGCATTCCTCCCCTCCCCCCAGCAGCCACTGATCTGCCTTCTCTGCATGTAGTTTTGCCTTTTCTAGAATTTTGTATAAATGAAATCCTACAGTATGTTGCCTTCTGTGTCTGGCTCCCTTCATTTATCACGCTTTTGAGATTCACCCTCTGGGTTTTTGCACGTATCGGTGCCACGTTCCTCTTTTATTTCTGAGTGGTATGGCAGGGTTCATCTCCTGGGCGAGGCGGGGGCCCTCATGTATTTTAGCCACGTGCAGACTCACAGGAGAAGGAAGGGGAGCTGCAGGGGTCAGGCCTGGAGCCCAGAGGTGCCCGCGCTCACTGTGCTTGTCTTTGCAGGCATGAACAACCGGGAGGTGCTGGAGCAGGTGGAGCGCGGCTACAGGATGCCCTGTCCACAGGACTGCCCCATCTCTCTGCATGAGCTCATGATCCACTGCTGGAAAAAGGACCCCGAAGAACGCCCCACTTTTGAGTACTTGCAGGGCTTCCTGGAAGACTACTTTACCGCCACAGAGCCCCAGTACCAACCTGGTGAAAACCTGTAAGGCCTGGGTCTGCGGAGAGAGGCCTTGTCCCAGAGGCTGCCCCACCCCTCCCCATTAGCTTTCAATTCCGTAGCCAGCTGCCCCTGAGCAGCAAGAACCGTCCAGGATCAGATTGCATGTGACTCTGAAGCTGATGAACTTCCATGGCCCTCATTAATGACACTTATCCCCAAATCCGAACCTCCTCTGTGAAGCATTCGAGACAGAACCTTGTTATTTCTCAGACTTTGGAAAATGCATTGTATCGATGTTATGTAAAAGGCCAGACCTCTGTTCAGTGTAAATAGTTACTCCAGTGCCAACGATCCTAGTGCTTTCCTTTTTTTAAAATGCAAATCCTATGTGATTTTAACTCTGTCTTCACCTGATTCAACTAAAAAAAAAAAAAAGTATTATTTTCCAAAAGTGGCCTCTTTGTCTAAAACAATAAAATTTTTTTTCATGTTTTAACAAAAACCAATCAGGACAGGTGTTTGTTTTTTTTCTTTTTTATAACTATGAATATATATAATATATATGTCCCTGTACATATACAATGTGGGTGCTAACGTGGAGACTGTGGCCAGCCTAGACCACAAAGCTGCAGGGCCCAGAGTGAGGATTTTACTGCAAAATCAGCATCAAAGCACTGGTGTTATTCTCAAAACCAGTGGCCTCTTTTTTGGCTTTTGCAAAGCATGATTTTTTTTTTCATTTGGATTGCACTTTTTTGGTTCATGACTGTACCTGTAGATGGTTGTTAACGTTGACTCTTTTCAGGAACTCCCCCCAAGCTGAATTCAAAAGTTCTGTTACCAGTATTTGCTTCGACTTACTGCGGTTTGTTCTTGAAACTTAAAACCGAGCATATTTAAGCAAGCAAATGGCCAATACTACCAAGGGAACTGGAAGATGGATACTACACAAACTTCTTGTATAAAAATATGAATGCTGAAATGTTTCAGACATTTTTTATTTAATAAACCTTGTAACCACATTTAAATGGTCTAAAACCCATAGCATTGTAGTCATGGCAACCTGCTAAACTTTCTCATACAACTAAAATTTATGGGGAAGGCGAGGGTGGAGGGTTGTACATTTCCCATTGTAAAATAAGTGTTTTGAATGTCCTGTACTGCTAATGAATGACTTTCTATATGTCCAAGAGTTCTCCAGTGGAATAACTATGCACTACTTTACATTTCATGGGGATGCACAAAAAAAAAGTATTACATTTTTAGTTGCTGTTTGTACCAACCTTGAATTACATATGTTTAACAACAACAAATCAAAAATCCTATTTCTATTGAGTTTTTAATACCAAGTAGCAACTCTGAAGTCTTAATTGCTTTTTTGTTATGATTTATTTGTGAGTTTACATTTTTAAATTGTTTAACTTTCTTAATTTAGTAATTAAAAAGAGAGCATTTTACATTTGAATTTTTTTTTTTTTTGGTTTATTTGTTTAAATCATGGAAGGTACCCTGGTAGTTCTGTGACATATCTGTCCGACACCAGATGGTAAGGAGTCACCTGGTGAATTTGGCCATTGTACAATGACTTCCAAATGACAGAGACATTCAGAACATCTGGAGAGTTCCCGCCACCCCCAGAAAGGCTAGGCTAATGTCTGTATAATTCAAAGATTCTTAAAGCAAGATTAGGCATACCTTAACATTTTAATTTAGCAGACATTTTCTCTAACTAAAATTTACTGTGTCCCACTTGTAGGCAAAAGAGACAAATACAAGAATCTTTCTTGTCCTGGAGTCAATATATGCATTTCTGGGTGTCCCTTTACTTCTGTAATGAAGTTGATATGCAAGGAGACAACCTGGTGTGGTAGAAAGGGCAGTGAGTGGACCCAGCCAACTGTCCAGGCCTGGCTTTGTGACCACTCAGCTGCGGGACCACCTGGCATCTCTCGCGTTCAGGGCCTGTCTGTGCAACTGAGGGCCTTGGATGAGATTCACTCTTGGGTCGCTACAGCTCCAAGATCTGTGATTCTAAAATCACTGATGTCATGTGGAGTCATACAAGGAGGACAGTTTTTTTGTTGAAATAACCTTAACGTGTAGAAAGGGTTTCCAATATTTTTTTTTAAATGATACAAAGAGGGATTTTCTGATTAACCAAAACTTTATGGTACTGTTTTTGGCATTAATACAATTGCTAAACTGATAAAATTTTAAAGCTCTCATAACATACAATTATGAATACAGTATTAGGCAATTGGTTAACATGTTCTAGATATTTTTAAAAACAACTTTGTTTTTAATCCTCATACCCCAGTAGGTTGGATAACTTGCAAATGTTTTCTGGAGGATTTTTGTTTATGTTTTGACTCACTCAAAAAAAAAATCTGACAAAAAATAACCTGTTTTACACAGAGATTCTTTAAGAAAAAACAATCTCTTCAAAACAAAGTATAGCCTTTAATTCATCAATTGAATTCATTGTGGCTTCTTTTATATGAAACAAAACTATGGACTTGGGTCAACTCCAGGATGCTCTTACGAAAAACAGCACACTGGAACTGTTCTGACATGCTTAGAGAAGGATGCAGAATAAAATTAAGAGAGTATCTATAAGTAAAAATTAATCAGAAACTTTCAGTTTTCTTCTTCCAAGAAGCCAATGTGCTTTCAGGAGCCATTCCTGAGGAAGACCAGCCCAGGCGAATGGAGCGTCACCTGCAGGGAGTCCCAACACCTACCGAGAAGCCTCTGTCCTCACTAGTTGTAGAAGTTTGGGGTGAGGAAATAATTTGCTGACCAGAAAGTTCCCTTGTTAAGAAAGAAAAGTATCACCTTAGTGTCCGGTGGTGGCGAGGTAGTTTTTGTCTTTAGTAACCTGGTAGTGAGTAAGCACTCGCTCCATTGCCTTAGGAGAACTGGCATCTCACATTGTTCTGCTGGGCAGGGAGCCTTCCTATAAACTATTTCTTCTTCCTTTTTAAAAATCAAATACTAAATCTACTGGAGAAGATAGTTCAGACATTGTAAACTGTGACAAAAGGATTCTGTTCACCGCATTCTCTCTGCAGCTCGCGCTCTCCTCTGATGCTGCTTGGTTCACGGTGCACTGGTGGGCTGGGAGGGCCAGGGAGCCCCTGCAGATACAGGGGGTTACGTCCTAGGGCATCAGGGTATAGACCTGGGCCAACGATGCATTCGACTCTGCCCTCCTCATGGCACAGAAGGGTGTAAGGGGAACCAGATGGTTCCATGAGAAAAGTTAATCCCTCAAACCTGGCCACACTACTAAAGAGTTCCTGACAAGCACCAGAGGGTGTTTACCCACCTTGAGAGAGACAAGAATCCTCCTGTGGCTAAATGTTGGCACCAGAGGATTTTACTAGTAGCACTGGAGCTGCACTATTTTATCTGCAATTTCCTAGGAGGGCCTTAAGAATGTATATTGTATTAATTGGAATGGTTCTTTCATGAGTCTTGAAAGAAGGTAAGGTTTTCAGCAACATGCAGAAGAACATTATACTAAAGCCACTGCAAAAGGGATGTTATCAGTTTATTTGTCATGACTCAGGACAAGACAACCTCATTTGACAAGACAGGAATTTCCTAACAAGTTGTATTTGAATAAAATAGCCTTTGGTCAGCTTGTTCCTGAAAGGTATTTTAATAGGTTAGATGACTTTTGTTGGCTTTCTTACACCTATCCATTATACAGTGCTGTTGGAATTCAATTAGGCTGTCAGAAACATTTGCTGGAAGGAAGGGAAGAGGGACAGGGGAAGGAAGGAAGAAGATTGGCTTTAATTTTGGGGGGAAAAAGGAAAGTCAAACTTAGACTCTAAAAATGGTATTGTGGAGGTATAGATTACTAAAGCAATTATCAATTACATATATTTATTTTTACTTGATTCTCAAAAATAGATTACAACTACAGAGAAGAAAAGAATGAAATAATAGTGTCTTTGATATATTTGAAATATCAAATGGACCTTCATAATTTATATATACCTGTATTTCCAGAAAGTTTTCATGATAAACTCCTAAATCATACCTCATTCTTTTCCAACATGCAAAATATTCAGAACCCCATAGAGGGACAAAAGTACCTTTATTTTAGAAATTAATTCTGAGCACTGAAAATAAAAATAAGTGATTTTCCAGTGTTGCAGGGACTACTCTAACAAGAATGTCATCAGTGACAAACGACTGCTCCCACAACAGCCAGAACATGATGCTCCTCTCCAGAAGACTTACTGCTCTCTAACAACGCGTCTGATAATACTGCTCTTCTTTTCACGTGTTTTTCCCCGCCAGACTGGGAGCTCCTTGAGAACAGGAACTGCCTGGCTTGTTCACCATTATTCTCCCTGCACCTAGAACAGTGATGCGTTCATGGCAGATGCCGGCTGGACAGATGGATGGACTGTTAGGTGGATGGTGGGGTGAACAGTTTCCCTTCAAGGGACACACTTGCCTAAGCACCTGCTGAGCACACAGGGTTCACCGAGTGCTGCCGGCAGCGCTACCCTACGCGTTATGAATGCCCCGTCACCAGTCTTCAAGTTATTATTTGAAGGGCCAATCTATAGCCCAAAGCGAACACCACTGGTGCTTCCCAAACCTTTACCAAGAGCTTGTCCCAACACCAATGGGGATAAACTTGTACCTCTTGGAACCTGGGGACAGTAAATAAATGGCACCGAGTGATACGTAGTCTTAGGTAAAGCACATTTACAGATCTCATTTTAACTGCGTAATTTTATGAAAAGTTGGTATTTTACTCCCTAAGATATCCATCTTCATCTTCATGTAAAATTATTTTCCCAAACCATCAGGTTGTGCACTGTTAGCCAGCCTGTGGCTTGTGTCCCTGACACACCCCTGCATGACCCAGGGAGCTCCCGTGCCCTGTGATACGCATCAAACATCACTGCTCACTGTCGTTACTGTACTTGGGAGAGGTAACATTTGCCCCCGTTAATATGGATTCTCTTATCTGATCTCCTTTCACCCAGCAAACAGCCCCACAATGACAGTGGGACAGAAGATGAGGGAGTGGATGATGGGAAGGAAGAGGAAAACCATCCAGAGCCACCTGGCAGTAGGGTCGGTCAGGTCAGCCTGCGCCACCGAGATGTAAGGGGGAGGAGAGAAGATGGAGACAGTGGACAAGGTGGAAGAAACCAGAGCTGGGATAAGAGGAGTCCTTTCCGGGGCTGTTCAAGACAACGGGATGAAGGTGGATATGACTGTGGACACGTGTAAGGACTTACCATTCATTCCTTCTCCAAATTTCTGTTGCCTACTTACGGGCTAGACCCTGTGCTTAGCACCAGAAATTCAAAGAGAGACCAAATTCACAGTCCAGTGAGGCTGGAGACCCACAAATACAGTTGCAGGAAGCTCTCAGCTGGATGGAAGCACAGGTGTTAGCAAAGGAGTCACATCTAGCTCAGAACAGGGAGGGCAAGGGAGGCTTCCTGGAGGAGGTGCTGTCTGAGCTCAGTCTTAAAGACAGCTTAGTAGCAGGGGCTAGTGTTTCCTGCCTTTGGAAGTGTTTCCTTCTGATTTCCAGCCCCCATTAGGGACTACCTCATGCCTTAAATATAGAAGGTGCTCAGCAGATGGGTCTAGATAAAGAAAAACACCAATAAAAATCTCTCCTCTCTCTCCCTCTCATACACACAAAACACACACATTTATTTATTTTGATTAGTGGGCTACTAAACAGAGGGTAGATAATACTATTCAAGGACAGAGAGTAAGATTTTAAGCAGGTTGTTATCTCCAGTGTCTCAGCTAGAATGTAGTTTGAAATATATTTATAGAATATGAGAATAAAAGAATTGCTGGGAAAGAGGCTTGTAATAACTCCTCACTTCCTCTCTTGATAGCAATTAATAGGAGATTTTCTCCTATTTGTAAATCCATTGTCATTCTTTCCTTTCCTTCCATTTACTAACCCGGCTATTTTGCTCGAATCATCATGCACTGTGTCAATTCACGGAGGAAGGTATACGCTGGCAGTTGCACGGTGGTCTTGTTGTTTTGTTCTGGATATTTTTCCTTTAGTTAATTATCAAGTGCTTGCTATGTAATAATCAATGGGGAGCTAATTGGAAGCAAGAGAAAATGAAATGAGTATTATTCAGATAGTGTTTTTAATGAAAAGAGCACACATAATACTATGGGGAAATATCACTAAATAGCAAGAGATTTCATCCTTTTTTTCCTTTGGTGTGTGTTTACAAAAGGATTCATAGAAGTCATTCGGAAACTAAATCCAAGTATGTGAATCCTTTCATTTTTTTAGACTCCTCCCAAGAGGTGAGCACAGGAAGATTCCAGGAGGGAAGCTGAGCCTCAGCGAGATGCGAGATGCCGAGAACCCAAACCACCCTGAAAGGAGCCTGGAGGTCTGTCAACTCCCAGAGAGGGAGGAAATGGTAAGCAAATGGCAGCAGTTGCCTGGAGAATTAGGAAATGAATAACAATGCTTTCTGGTAAATTAAGCGTATTACATTGTGCAGAGGAAAGTGATAGGAAAGCCCTGTTAAAAACTGAATAATAATTTGCCCACATCATTTATGTAAAAGGCATAATTTTCCTACTTCAGTGGACTTTAGTTTGATTTAAAATATGAGCAGCTCCAGGACTGTTCACCAAAGCATAATTTAGATAATTGGGAAGGGGAAGAGGAATCGGGCTGCAATCAGCACAATCCTTCGTGAGCCACTTCACCTCCTTCCTCTCACCTGCGAATTTTGGAAAATATTTGTTTATACATTCCTGAAGGTCTCTAAATGAAAGTGCAAAGCATTAATCATTGTCATTGCTATCACTAAACCGTGACCTCACAGTGTTTGAGAGGGGGAATGCAATGCTTCATTCTATTCAGTATTTTTCTGCTCTGATTCAAATATAAGTACTTGTTTTTGAATAGTGGGGGGAAATGGAAATGTAGCAAAGCTATACTTAAAACAGCAAGCCAAGAACAAAAGCAACAAGCACGCAGCCAAAGGAGACCTTGGAAGATACACAGATAAAACAAAAAGCTGTGCTTGGCTGGGATTTCTGTTTCAGAATCAAATGCAAAATGGAGAACATTGTTCCAACTGTAAAGGTTTTGTAATCTATGAGCCGTCTGAAACAAAAAGGCATCATCATGTAATCCACCTTGACAGTCAGAAGCTGTACTATTGCTATGAATTATGATATTTGTTCTTGACTAATGTAGATTTTCAGAACCAGAGGGGTTGGAGGTGGGGTGGAATTCGTAGGTAGACCCAATAGCCCTCGCTTCAACAGGGCACACCCATTTCAATCAATGTTCACGTCTCTTCCTTTCTTCCTTTTCCCATCCTCCTCACCCCTGCTTCCCAAGCCCATTAGAATCATAAAATTCTCACTTAGATATTCATTCACTCTCCTTATCCCCATCTCTCCACAAAGGATCATTATTTACTTATTAAATTCAGCTCTCAGATTTCTACCTTTCAGGGCAAACCTGTGGCTGATTTCTGTCTGCTTGTCCCAAGCAATCTTCCTTTGTTACACTAATTCCTGTCTCCTCTAGAACCTTGCTGGCCCCTGAGGCTGAACTTTGAACCCCATAAATCTCAGCACTTCTTATCTCTGAGGTGCCCATTCTGGTTGAGCAAAAGGGCCTTTCCCAATCCTAATACTCCTCCCCACTCCTTCCATCTCTCCCCCCAACCCCTGCCACTGGCTTAAGATTTATTAGGCACCAGTTTTTGTACCTATGCCTCCTGCCACTTGCTATAAATCGCCTTTATGCAAATAGAAAAAGCTACCCTGCCTCAAGACACTTTGCTGCCATCTGCCAGAAAATCGTTATAACAAATATGCAAAAGGATAATGACTAGAATGTGAATGGTGCCCCCTAGAATTGTGCAGTACACAACTGGCACAACTATATGTGACAACCATGTAGTCTGAAATCACCTGAGCTATCCTGGAATCCTGTGTAAAAATCACAGCCACAGTAAGTCTTGTCTTTTTATGACAGTTTGCAATGTCAAAATCTAAATCTTTCACCATGATCAGAAATTGCTGAGAAGCAGTTTCTGGAAGAGACAACGATTCCCAGGCATCGGTACCTATAAGAAGAAAGGGCTTTTCCAGCATTCAGCCCGAGCTCTGACCTACTGTCTTGGCAGACACAGCCCAAACCACACTTGGTTGATTTTCAGGAAGCATCGAAGTTAGAAAGCTGGTAAATCTGAATGTTGGGGGTGTGGGGGAGGTGGACTTGGCTTACACATAGGTCAACCATTACCCCCTTCTCTGGCTTTGGTTGCTTCATTTCTTGTTGATTACCCCATCTGTTCCCCTCCCTCCTTCTCATTCAGCACAACCTGCATGTTCTGTGATCTCCCACTACATAACAAACCACCCCAAAACTCAGCAGCAGAAATAGAAACAGTCATTTATTTTGCACATGCATCAGCCATTTGGACAGGACTCATCAAGGACAACTCCTCTCCGTTCCACGCGACCTCAGCCAGGGCAGCTCGGGTGTGGCTGGAGGATCCACTCTGACAGTGGTTCGCGCACGTGGCTGCTAAGTTGATGGCGGTCGCCCAGGAGCCCAGCTGGCGCTGTGGGTGAGAGCTTTTGTTCCCCTCCACTCGGGCTCCCAGGTGGCTGCGTGCTCTTGCTCCCACAGTGCGGCCCCTGTTGAACTGCCCCGGCTGACTCATCATGAGACAGAGACAAGCTGCCCCCACCAAGCTCTGCCCCAACTGCAAATTTCTAAACAAAATGAATTATTATGGTTTTAAGCCACTAAGGCTTAGAATAGTTATTTTGCAACAGTCGATCACGAGAATGTATCCGCTGTGCTCACTGCGGTGTGACTGCATTCCCACATCTTCCTAGGCTGCCTCCTGGAGCTATAGAGTCAGAAAGCTAAAAACTACATTTCCCAGGCTCTCCTACCATTAGGATCACGACTGTGAATTAGGCTACTCCAGTCAGACGTATTTGCACGAAGTTTGGAAGGCAGACGCCAATTTCCTGTGGCTTTTGGTTATTTTCTGCTGGGAAGCAAGGTCATGAAGCCGCTGACATCCACTCTCCCGCTTCATGGTGTCAAGAGTCTGTTGGCAGGAGCTGGGCGCCTCTGCCTAGCACACGTGGTGGTAGCAGCAGTTCATGTGTTGCTGGCTTTCTGACCCCTTTCTGCCCTTGTTTTGCAGCAACTGTGTTCTTGAGGTTGACAGTTCCAATGGCAGCTTCCTGAGCCCAACCTTCCTGACTGTGAGAGGGTCACCTCCCCTGGCAGATTGGTTTAACCACATTCCCCAAGGCCCACCCTACAGCCCTCTCTTCCAGCCCTTCCAGCAAATTTGCAGTTCCCCATATTAAATCCCAAAAACCCTAGTGTAGTTTCTGTTTCCTACACTGAACCCTGCTGCTGATATCTAGGTGGTCCCCAAAGCTCTGGCTCTTCTCAGTCTTTCTTTTGTTCTTGCTTGCTTGCGTTCTTCCCTTTAATCATTCCTTTAACAAATATTTATGGAGTATCTACTATGTGCCAGGCACTGTACTAGACCCTGGAGAAAAAACTCTATGAACTCAACAGACACGGCATCACCTTCATGGGAGGAGGCAGAACAAAGACCAGGAGTCAGCAAAACACAATGCTAGCGTCCGGTTGGCCACTGCTTGTTTTTGTCTATAAAGTTTTCTTGGAACACAACCTCCCCCATTCATTTCTATCTATTCCGTGGCTGATTTTTCCTGACAATGGCAAAGTTGAGTGGTTGCCATAGAGACTATATGACCGACAATGCTGAAAATACTTACTGTCTGGCCCTTTTTCAGAAGAAGTTTGTCAGCTCCTGTATTAGGCAAATAAAACTCCAAGTCATGCTCCTGTGGTCCCGACATCCAATCAATTGCTCTGTCTGTCCACTCTGCAGACAGCCCTAGTCAAGCACCTTGCTCAGTGCTAAGCCCTCACGAGGATTCTCTCTGTTAATTCTCACAGCAGCCTTTGGGACATATTATTATCTCTGTTTTACAGACAAGGAAACTGAGATTTGTAAAGATGTGAGCTTGGGTGACTGGGTAGATGGTGATATGGAAGAGGAACAGAAAATGACAGAAGATGACGTGTGCAGTTCAGTTCGGACCTGCGGCACGTGAGGCTCCTGCAGGCGCCCACTTCAGGCTGTGCCAGCTGATTTCCTGCCGGGTGTGGTGGAAAAGCAAGGATTTCAAGTCTGAACAGATTTTAGGTTCTAATCACAACTCCACCACTCACTAGCTGGTTGACTTTGAGCAAGTTACTTCACTTCTCCAAGGCTCTTAGCTTTCCGTTTCCTTATAAGTCAAACGGGTTCTTGTGAAAACTGAAAAAATATTCACACAGCACCTAGCATGGTGCGTGGCAGCTTCCCCTTCATCTTCAGTCTTATCCTTCACGTGGTGGAGAGTAATCTTCCAAAATTACAGCTTTGATTATGTCATTTTCCTCCTCAAAAAATGTGATGCTTCCCACTGCCCCCCACTAGTAGAAGGAGATCTGTTTAGAGGAACCGCCCTGCCCACGTCCCTTTCTTTAAACTCTTCCGCACACTCTACCCTCTGTTGAAGGGGGTGCCCAGCAGGTCATGTTTTTACCACCTGACCCCACCCCACCCCACCCGCCAGAACATCTAATATATGAGGGGTAGACACCTAACCAGGGACAGCCAGTCCATTGGGCACTGGCTAATCGGCTAATCGAACTGTCTCCCTCAAGTTGGGACCAAGATTCAGGATGCTGTGGTGATGGATGCTTGGCCTGCAGGGTAGGTTGAGTCAGGGCCAGAGTCAGCCCTGTGGGGAGCAGAGGACGCGGTCTGCAGAGAGAAGCAGTACCGGGGGCTCTGGGCCACCAGAGAGAGTGACTAGGAACAGCTACTGCCCACGCTCCCACGTCTGGAGGTCCAAATGTGCTGCCCGAGCACCATCTCTGTGAGATTCCTCCGAACCACTGCAGTCTAGTATCTCTCCACTTGAGTGAATTGGAGGGAGTGTAGCCCCTGCAGTTGGCCCCACTGTCCAGACAGCCTCGTCTGTCCCGTCACTCCCACCGTCAGCCCTGCCCTATCTCCTGGCTACGCGAAATTACCCGCAACTCCGCAAGCATGCTCTGCACTGCTGCAGTCTTTTCCCTCGCCTGGACTGTTCTTTTGTCCTCTCTCCTCTTCTTAAAAGCTTATCCGTCCCTAGAGACCCGACTCAAGCATCTGGTGGCGGCTGCCTCCCCAGAACCCCTCACACCGGCTTCTGGTCTTCTGGTGGCGTTCGCCGCACACCACTCCCTGCCGTGCTTGTCAGTAGATGTTCTGGAGTTTTTCTGCTTGCCTCCAAGCTCACTGAGGGTAGGAACTTGGCACACATTAGGCACCAGACATTACACTGGATTTAATCCAAGGGGCGGAATCCTAAAATACAATCTGAGCTTCTTCAATAAAGAGCATTTTGCTCTATAAGGCATCGTTCATTAAAATGGAAATGCGTTTAGAGAATGCTTCAGATTCAAGGGACGAAGATCAAAGGGCACATTTTTGGCCAGGAGTTCTGAGTCTTACAGACCCAAATAAATTTTATTTCCTAAATTGATTGGAACCATAACGCTGGATTTGGTGCTGCAATGTGAAACTTTCTGGAACTTTTATCCTGGTGGAAAGGCTGTCGCCTCTTTACTATAAGTTTTGAGATTGCTCTCGTCTAAGATTAAAGCCTTCGTGCCTATTGCTGAAACTGGCTAGTGTATCCAGAAGGCTTGAGTTAGAAGACTTTCACCGTTGCCCAGGGAACCGGCAGAGCCCTGCCTTTGTTGGCGTTACAGACACACCTGGCTTCAGACTTATCAGGAGAGGGTGTGTCTGTGTTATGTGTAGACACATGTCCACTCAGGTTCAAGATCCTGTGGCCCCATGTCAAGAATAGAAAGCAACTGCTCACGCAGACAGTGCCTGAAACATTAGCTGCATTTTGCAACCAAGTAAGAAGTTTCCCGATGAGAATCTTGACTGCAGATGTGAGCCTGGCAGCACCTCCCGGGCCCTGTGCCTGGGGCTCAGCCCTGGGGGTGTTGTTCCAGCTACACTCCCAGCCTAGAGGCCACTCGACACCTGACTGTCCCTCTGTGCAAGGAAGCTGGGCTTGAGGTTCTAGTCAAGCCCTTGCCCCTGACCCTAGGGAGGGAGAGAGACTCCCGACAGCGAAGCAAAGTCCCCATTCTCACAGGCCAGCAGGGCAGTCCTGGCCATGGGGCCTTTCAGCTTTTGAAGAAGCCAACCAAGCCAGGCCAGGCCAGGCAGGCTTGGCACGACTCACCTGAGAAAGCAAGTTCATGATACAGCAGGGACTAGTGACCCATGATGAGTGTCCTGGGAGCAGGATGGCCTGACTCCTGTCACACCAGAAGAGCACGCCCAGCTCACAGCTCCTACTTGCTTTGGGGTTGCAAGGCCTGAGTCTTAGCACTCGCACTGCAAGGAAGTGCCACCCTGTTGGATTTGATGGACCTGACCTCCGGCAGAGAGTCCCAGAAGATGACAGACGTAAAGGCACGCAGGACTGTTTTTCAGGACAAGCACCTGGTTTTATAGATGAAACATTTCCAGAAACACACTGAAAACTCCCATTGGCTTTGGTCCTGTCCCGACCTCATCCTTTTCCTAACGAGAAAGTCTCCATGTGGAATGATGTCCAGTGTCCCTTGCCTGGGCTGGCCACACTTCAGAACACCCTACCTCAATTCTCATGCCCTCTTCTGATAAATGTAACAACTCAAGATTCAGATGTGCTCCCCCAGGGGAGGGGAGGGGCACAGGGTGGGTTGGAGATGCCCTGTGGGGGCACCCTGGCATTAACAGGGCGGAACAGCACCAGAGCCTCCTTTGGCTTTCTTAAAACTAAAGAACCCTCAGGCAGAATTGCCCTCCACCTCCTGCTCACAGGGGAAGCCTGCAGTTTGCCTCCTGCCCTGGCTTACCCTAGTTAGCAGTTCTTACCCTGGCTGGCAGCTTCCTCCTGACCTCGCTGTTGAATCAGGCAGTTGAGAGAACAAAGCCTGAAATTTTAGTTAAATGCAAATTCCTAGACTCTTCTGATTCAAGGTGAAACCCAGAAATCTACATTTATTTTAACAGGGTCTCACTCTGTCACCCAGGCTGGGGTGCAGTGACATGATCATAGCTCACTGCAACCTCGACCTGCTAGGCTCAAGGGATCCTCTTGCCTCAGCCTCCCGAGTAGCTGTGTCTACAGGCATGTGCCACTGCGCCCGGCTAATTTTTATTTTTTGTAGAGATGAGGTCTCCCCAAGTTGCCCAGGCTGGTCTTGAACTCCTGGGCTCGAGCAATCCTCCCACTTCAAACTCCCAAAGTGCTGGGCTGGGATTACAGGCATGAGCCGCCCTGCCCGGCATACATTTTTAAATACAGACAATTTTTCTTCTTAATGGCACAAGTCATATATGTGTACATTTTAGATTTAGTGTAAAAACATTACAGATAAAGCAATGTCCTACCCCTTCCCAACACCATACCTTCCCAAAGGTAATCACTTACCAACTTGGTTTGTGTCTTCATAACCTTTTTGAATACATCTACATAAGCAAGCCTTTTTTTTTTTACATAAATGAAATCCTTCTGCACATATTGTTCTGCACCTTGACTTTTCACCCAACAATATGTCTCAGAAATTTCCATGTTTATGTATTTAGATTTACTTTCTCATTTTTAACAAATGATATTTAATAGTATTCCATAGAGTGGAAATAGCATCATTTATTTCATCATTCTTCTGTTGGTGAATATTCAGGTTATTTCAAGCTTTTCAGTGTTACAAACAACTTTACATGCTGGCACTTTTTTCATGGACATCTGCAAGAATTTCTCTTGGAGAAAGATCCAGAAGTGGAATTGCTTCAATGTTAATTTTAATATATTCTTAAGTTTAATATCTACTGCTGAATTGTCCCATCCAACTGCTTAGTCAGTGTACATAAATAATCATTTTCCTGTAATCTTCATTTTTTAACAAGTGCCCAGATGATTTGGATGCAGGTGTCCAAGGACCATACTTTGAGAACATCAAATAGTGGTTGTGTTAGTTGACTATTGCTACAATAACACTGTGCTTACAAAAATTATCCCAAAACTCAATGGCTTAAAAATAACAAGTTGTTTTTGTTTTTGTTTTCGTGAGTCTGCAGGTGGACCACAACCCGGCTGTGCTTGACTGGACTCTAGACTCAGAATTCCAACTTGCCCACTGCATGACTTAGCTGCGGGCTTCAGGTCAAATTCAGATCTGTTCCACGACTGTTTGCTCTGGGCCCAGGCTGAAGGGGGTATGGCTTCCTGGGGAACTCATGTCACGTGGCTATCACAGGAGCACCCACGCCAAGCCACACTTCTCAAACTCTTTTAAGACCTCTGATTGCATCGCAATCTCTAACACTCCATTGGCCAGTCATGTGAAATGGCCAAGGACACATCAATGGGGCAGAAAGTATACCCCATCCTTGGTGGGTGGGCTCTGCAAAGTTAAGGCAAAGGGGAGTCAAGAGTCCCGTCTGCTGCAGTGGTTAAGGGCACAGGCTTTGGTGACAAAAAGATTTGAATTCCTGCCTCTGTACTGTAGGGAAATTACCAAATATAGAATTATTATTCTCCACTGTTGCATTGAGGTGATCCTCACCAAAAATGGGCTTGTCTGATCAACTTTAATACTTGGTTTAAGTAGATTTCAAAACTGCTTTACGAGCAGCACAGCTCTTCAGTTTTCCTGTGAAACACACATCACTGCAAGTTAGAAAACCAAGTCATGGCTCCCCTGAATGCTCTTGTTAATATGCCGTTCACGCTTCCTTTGTGTTCATTCATACTTAGGGTTTAAAGCGATTCACTTCTTTCTCAGTGTTTTGTTCCAAGGGAAAAAAATATATAGTAATTACCATAATTCCTTAAAAGATTTAAATTTTTAAAAAGTACAACCCAAAAATAGATTGGTAGGGTCTTCCAGTAATTTTGTCTTTTTTTATGTTATTTTGAACTCTTTTGGAACTATAAAGCATTAACACACACGGAAACATGTTTTTTTTTAATTGAGCAGAATCAAGGATTTTTATCATACTGACTGTATGAGATTGAGCTTGGGAATGTTTATATTGAGAATTATTGACAATACTGAGTATTTAGAAATTCAATTTTTCAGTAATTGGCCGGGCGAGGTGGCTCATGCCTGTAATCCTAGCACTCTGGGAGGCCGAGGCGGGTGGATCGCTCGAGGTCAGGAGTTCGAGACCAGCCTGAGCAAGAGCGAGACCCGTCTCTACTAAAAATAGAAAGACATTATATGGACAACTAAAAATCTATATAGAAAAAATTAGCCGGGCATAGTGGAGCATGCCTGTAGTCCCAGCTACTCGGGAGGCTGAGGCAGTAGGATCGCTTAAGCCAAGGAGTCTGAGGTTGCTGTGAGCTAAGCTGACGCCACGGCACTCACTCTAGCCTGGGCAACAAAGTGAGACTCTGTCTCAACAAAAAAAAAAAAAAATTTTCAGTAATTATCTTTCCCCCCAAAATTCAGATAATCTTATTTGTCTCTATTTAAAAACAAAATAAAACAAAAAACACTCAAGAATTCCAAAGTGCTGCTTACTATCAAAATGTTTAAAAAAAAAAAACAAAAACAAAAACTACTCCTTACCCAGCCCTGTATTAGACATTATGTGCAAGGTGACAGGAAGAACCCACAGTTCCTACTGGTGTCTTAGATACCAAGCAGGGTAAGATCTGTCTTATCAGGTATCTTCCATCTCACCTTGTCAATACTCATGGCTGTAGTTGTTACTTATGCTCTTTTTCACCCAGTAATCTGTTGTTGTAAATCTGCCAAAACCTTGTAATGACATAAATAAGTATTAGTATAAACCTTCCTTCTAAAACATTGCCCCAATCTAGCAGGAAGTAGCCTGATGACTATGTGGCCTCCTCTCATAGAGATGGAAAGGCAAAACTGGACAGTGGGGACTATGTAACAGAGAAAATGGCCTGAAAAAGGGTTAAAATGTTTTCTGTCTCTTCTGAACCCCCTCACCCTTTTGGAGAACTAAAACCTACATCCCTCACTCAGGCCAGTGGTCAGGACGGGGAGGAGAGTGTCCTTTGTTCTTTGTGCCATAGGAGATGGCTCAAGGGAATTGTCCAGCCATGAGATTGTCTTAGCCAAAGATGGGATGCGTTCAGCAGAAGCCACAAGATTGCCTTAACAAAAGATGGGATTGTGGTATTAATCAGAACCTTTTAAAACTCTGTACTTCTCCTCAAAAATAGGACGCTGGTACTTTAAGATGGGAGTCTGCCAGCCTCTTTATTTGCTGGCAAATTATGAACTTCTTTTTCCTTCCCCTCAGAAAAAAAGACAACTCTTCAGGTGCTAAAAACATGGCCCAGTTTGACTTCTCTTTAGACTTGGGAAGTTTATATACTGATAGAGTTTTAGACTAAATTTGGCATTGGAGAATATAAAAATCAACATTGATATATTAGTTTGCTAAGACTGCCATAACAAAGTAACTCAAGCTGGATGGCTTAAACAACAGAAACATCTCACAGTTCTGGAGGCTGGAAGTCCAAGATCAAGGTGTCAGCAGATTTGGTTTCTCCTGAGGCCTCTCTTCTTGACTTGAAGAAGGCCACCTTCTCACTGTGTCCTCATGCGGCCTTTCCTCTGGTCATCCACATCCCTAATGCCTCTCTGTCCTAATCGCCTCTTCTTATAAGGACACAGTCAGATTGGATTAAGGCTCACCCAAAGGCCTCATTTTAACTTAATTACTAATCCTCTTTAACAGCCCTGTCTCTGAATACAGTCATATTCTGAGGTACTGGCGGTTAGAGCTTCAACATGTAAGTTAGCAGTATGTGGGGGAGAGGCAAAATTCAGCCCATAAAAATGGACTGTGGACAAAATGACTTTAAAAACTTTTTAAATAGCTTTATTGGGATATAATCACATACCAAACAATTCCCTCATTTAAATTATACAAGTTAATGACTCTTGTTATACTCACAGAATTATGCAACCATCACCACAATCAATTTCAGAACATTTTCATTACCCAAAAAGAAACCCCACACCCCTTAGTCATCACTCTCCCAATCCCCTCCCCTCCCGAGCCCTAGGCAATCACTAATCCACTTTCTGTCTTCATGGATCTTCCTATTCTGGACATTTTATTTAAATGGAATCATATGATATGTGGTCATTTGTGACTGGCTTCTTTCACTTAGCATGTTTTCAAGGTTCATCCATGTTGTAACATGTATCAGTACTTTATTTTTAATTGCTTAATAATAGTCTATCATATGAATATACCACATTTATTCATCAGTTGATAGACATTTGGGTTATTTTCACTTTTTGGCTATTATGAATAATGCTGCTATGAACATTTATGTGGACATATGTTTTTCAACTCTCTTTGGTATATGGAGTAGAATTACTGGATCATATGGTAACTCTATCTTTTTTTTCCTTTTCTTTTCTTCTTCTTCTTCTTTTTTTTTTTTTTTTTTTGAGACAGAGTCTCACTCTGTTACCTTAGCTAGAGTGCAGTGGCATCATCATAGTTCACTGCAACCTCAAACTCCTAGGCTCAAGTGATCCTCCTGCCCTAGCCTCCCAAGTAGCTGGGCCTACAGGTGCACACCACCATGCCAATCTAAGTTTTCTATTTTTTGTAGAGATGAGGTCTTACTTTTGTTCAAGCTGGTCTCAAACGCCTGACCTCAAACAATCCTCTTGCCTCGGCCTCCCAGAGTGGTAGGATTATAGGCATGAGCCACTGTGCCCAGACTCTATCTTAACCATTGATAATAACTATAGTTTTACTTAAATTATTATTATTTAAACTAAATAATCAAGAGGAGATAGTCCATCTTCAAGGATTAGAAAACTTATTAAAATATCAGTTCTCTCCAAATTGACCTATAGAGTCCAGGCAATCACAATCAAAATCCCAATAGAAGCTTTTGTGGAAATTGACAAGATTCTTAAATTTATAAGGAAATGCAAAGAACTTAGAATAGCCAAAACCATTCTGAAGAATAACAAAGTTGGAGGACATATACTACCAGATTTGAAGATTTACCATAAAAGACAAAGTGGTACAGACAAGGATATACATATAGACCAATGGAATAGAATAGAGACTCCAGAATTAGACTCACACATATATAGTCATTTGATTTGCAACCACTGCAATCCAATAGGAAAATAGTGGTCTTTTTAACACATGGTGTCCAATCATTTGCATACCCATGTTGAAAAAAATAAATCTTCACAGCTTTATCTTACACCATACACAAAAATTAATTTGAAGGTAGATTATATTCCTAAATGCAAAAGGTAAAACAATAAGGCTTCTAAAGGAAAACAGTATATTATCTTCATCATCTTGGAATAGGAAGAGATTCCTTTAAAAGATTTCAAAAGTAAATCAATAAACTGGACCTTTTTAAAAATAAGAATGCATGTTCATCAAAAACATCATCAAGCAAATAAAAAGATATTAATATTTACAATACATAGTTGTTACAAAAGACTCATACCCAGAATATATTAAGAACTAAAAATCTTTAGGAAAAAGCAAACAATTTATTTTAAAGTGGGCAAAAGACTTAACAGGCACTTCGCAGAAGGGGATATCCTCATGGCCAATAAGCATACAAAAGGTGCTCGACAACATTGTTCATCAAGGAAATGCAAATTAAAATCACAATGGGATAGCATGAACAGCAAAAAGCAAAAGAAATGACAATACCAATATTGAACAAGGATGTGGAGCAACTCAAAGGTCATTCATTGCTGGCAGGAGTATAAATTTGTCCCACCACTTTGGAAAACTGGCAGTAAAGTTAAGCATATACTTCCTACCCTATATCCCAGCAATTCCACTCCTAGGTGTATATATCCAAGAGGAAATAGTACATATACCTATAAAATATTTGTGCATGAATGTTCATAACAACGTTATTCATGATAGCCAAAAACTGGAAACAATTTAAATGTTCATCAACAGAAAAATGGGTCAATAAATTATAGATAAAGTCATACAGTGGAACATATTACACAGCAGTGAAAAAGAACAAACTATTGATACACATCACATCACAGCAGATGAAATTTCAAAATGATAATATTGAGTGAAAGGAAGCAGACATAGAAGAGTATATTCTGTGTGATTCCATTTATATGATGCTCATTTATATGACAGAACTCATCGAGGGTGATAGAAGGCAGTCTAGTGATCATCGGAGGGTCTGGAGGTAATGACGGGGGAGTGGGGGGCGCAGAGGAACCCTCTAGAGTGAAGGAAAGTTCTATCTCTTGGTCAGGTCGGTGGTTACATTAGTATATATGTAAATAAAAATCCACTGAGCTGCACACTTCAGACTGGTGCACATTACAGAATGTAAGTTACCTCAACAACAAATAAAATAATTGAGAGAGACTACTCATCCTAAGAGAAACTTTATAAGGACTTAAATGTAAGTCTACTCCCTCTTTAAGGGTCTGGCAGAATGTTTAACTTCTTTGAGCCTCGGTTGTTCATGTAAATAGAGATAATACTTACCTCATGTGTATTAATTTGGTGATAAGATAATGTATATAAAATATAGCAGTTAACTGCTCTCTTCCTCAGTTTTCCCATATGTAAAATGGGTATAAAAATTGTAACTACCTCATATCAGAAGTTAATTTTGAGCCAATTTACACAAAGCACTTAGAACAGAGTCTCTCATAAGAAATGCTCAATACATGCTGACATAGCAGTTGTTACTGCCATTGTTGACACTATGAATAGGAAAAGCCTCACCCAGCTGCTGCAAGAGTCCATGCATAAATGGAAGCCAGGAAGATTGGGTTTATGGCCCATGGTCCCCGAGACAGGGCTGAGAGGAAAAGCCAGGTCTTTTGACTCCCTGCCCAGGGTTCTTCCCTGAACAAATTCCTCCAAGGAAGTATTAATTCTGCATTTATTTGTATGTGTCTGCAATAGAATTTCTGTGTTTAGGAAGCATAAGGCAGCCTCACATACGGGGAAGAGAGGAACTGTCATTTCTTTCTCTTTTGTCCTCCCCTAAATAGTGCTTAGACACTATTAATACTTCTATGTTCTCCTTTATACGCCAGGTTCTGTTCTAGGCTGTTACATATATTAAGGCCTATTGTCTCCATTTCAAGGCTGAGAGAACTGGAAAAGAGGGTGTCTAAGGGACTTGCCTGAGGCCACGCGGCTAAGAAGTGGGGGAAGCCAGCAGTGGAACGCAGATGACGGGTGCCAGAGTCCACGCTCCTGACCTCCGCTGCGCTGCCTGCTCCGACAAGGCTCCGTTCTTTCAGAAACCTGTCTTGCTCAGAAGTCACTGCCCGAGCACTTTGCTCCCGCTGTTCACCTCCCCTTTCTTGGGGTCAAAGGAGCCAAAGCAGCACTAGTGTTCCAGGTCTCCACACAAGCAGGGCTCGCTGCCCCGAATGGCCCTTGGCTTTCTCTGTGGCCCCATCGGTTCGCAAAGCTGCCTCTATCACCCCGACTTCCCCGGGAATCCTGCTGTGCTGGCCTTTTGGGGGGAGGGGGGCAGGGGTGTGGCGGGAGTATGTTCCAGGTTTAAGCCAGGAGTTACCAAGTTATATTTTTCAAGATGACGCTCCCATCCTCCACCCCACCTCCTGGCCCCACCTTCAGGCTTCCAAGGCCAACATCCACTTTTTTCTGGAAAATGACGATTTATAACATCTTGGGCAGCCTAGCAGGTTCCACAGCAGGGGTGTCAGAGCTAATGTGGCTTGGGGCATAAGTGTGTGAGAAGCCCCGTTCGTTCACAGATGTCAACCTGTGCA
Source organism: Eulemur rufifrons (assembly GCF_041146395.1). NCBI lineage: Eukaryota > Metazoa > Chordata > Mammalia > Primates > Lemuridae > Eulemur > Eulemur rufifrons. The sequence continues at coordinate 64,537,288 of NC_090997.1, read as the reverse complement.
ATCTTACTGCATCAAAGAAAAAGCTGAAGATGTGGGTCCTGTGGCACATTGGGGGTGGGGGGGGGCGGGCTGATATCAATTTCAGTGTAAAATCTCCCCAAAAATGTTAGATTTAGTGAGTTCTTTTGGAGAACTTTTGTCCCAAGACGGATTCTAAAGTAGAACCATGTAATTATGTGTCAGTAGACAGGAGAAAAAAATTCTCTTCTCTCTCTTTCTCCTCCCTGCCTCCCCCCAACTTACCCACCCTCTTCTTTCTAACCCTGGTTCCTCTGGATTCACTAAAACCTACAGAAAGGTGTGCATTTCGGCCTAGAGGGTGCTGCCTACCGTACAACACATTTCCTATACCAAGCAAACTTCACAGGATAAAACGCAGTCCCTGAGTTTGGATTCAGATGCCAGGTGCCAGTGTCGGACCTGGCCTTTGTGTTCTGTCATGCTACTACGGCCCCCAGCTGATATCCTTTGCAATTCAATAAAGGGGGCTGGGGGCTGTTAGAGCACCAGCCAGCTGCCTGTCACCACAGGGAACTGTGCTCTTTCCAGACCCAAATTTATGTCCATCCTCTGTAAACTTTATACTGTGCCTCACTGCTGTTAAAAGTGATTTACTCATGAGGTGTTGGATCACAGGACGCAGACCTTCCAGAGATTTGAGCTAACCCCACAGGCGTCACATAAAGAAACCACCCCAGGGTCAGAGCAGCTCTCCAGAGGGCCTTGAATCGCAGAGGTCGGGGTGATAGCGTCTCCCCAGCTGGAGTCTCGGAGGTGTCTCCCGGTTGGCTTTAAGCCTGACAGCCATAAAAGCAGAGGAGGCTGCAGGAGTAGGCCTCAGCTCGACAGATGGAAGAAAACCCATGTGCAGTGTCTTTTCTTTTTCGCCTATACATACCCAAAACAAGTCCATAAATATTGGGAGGTTTGTCTGAAAGAGAAAAGGGGGAAAATACGTGTGTGTATATATAATATACATATTTAATATAAATATACATATTTGAATATGGAAAATGATACATTTTTCTAAATATTTATAGAGGTGACCAAGTCTGTTTCTGCTCATCAGTGAATAATGGAGGGAAGAGTCTGGCCCAGGCCCTGGGAATCCTTCCAGTGGGTGTGCACTGTGGACCAGGAATGGAGCTGCCTGACACAGCTGCAGCTAAGTTTTGGCCAGGAAAGTGGTCCCTTCTTTCACCAGGATGGGTTCCCTGGTGCATTCTATTGTGTGCCTCCATGTGAATCCTATTTCTACAAACAACCAATCCCTAGAGAAAAGGACATGCCCTGAAGTTCATCTCCAGGGAGTCGTTGTCTGTTTGGTAGGGCATGCTTTACACTGGGTCATGGAAAATTATTTGGGGACTCAGACATCCCATACTTATGCGACATAGAACCAAAGAGAAGATACAATCTAGCTTCTGCATTTTGACAAGCTCAAACTAAAGAAGTAACGGGTACTGTGTCTCTGCTATTTAAGTCTAAGAATGAGACTGTCCTAGGGTTCTTAATTTGCCCAATGTATCAGTCAGGGTAAGTAACACTAGCTGCAGTAACAAAAATCCTAGAAGTGTCAGAGACTTAGTACAATTTAGTCACACTCTAGTCCAATGTGGGTTGAACAGGTCTCCTGAGTGTCTCTCCTCTGAGCTATGACTCGGGCCTTTCCAACTGATGAGACCACAACCACTAGAGCTTCTTTGGAGCCCTCTCCTGGCTCCCCTGTCTTCATCTGGCCATTGGTGAACTGATGGACTAATGGGATGTTTTAAGTGCCAGACCTAGAAATGGCGTTTATTACTTCTGCTCACATTCCATTGATCAGAACTTGCTGCATGCCCCACCTAGAAGCAAGGAGTCTGCGGAATGTCTCCTCATGTGCTTGGAAGCAGAAATGGAATGGTGGGAATCTAGTCCGTCCTAGACACATCTTTGAATGGAGGTGAGCCTGAACTAAGAGTTCAAGTCCTGACAACATTCCTGTCCTGCCTTAAAGCAACAATTAATAATCCCATTCAATCCTGATATACATTTATGTCACCTACATAGTGTGATTTATGGACTGTTAGAAAGCTATCCTGCACTACAATATCTTCTCTAGCCTGCATATTCCGGAACTTTGCCATTAGAAATTCATCCCATTTGGGTTCAACATTGCCTTGATCTTTTCTTTCTCTTTTAAAATGTGTGCCGGTTACCAATTTGTTGACGCTCGACTCCAAATTCACCCTTCATTGCATGCTCTTCAAAAAATGGACCTGTGCCCTTTAAATATTTTTCTATTATAGCTGGCACAATGTTAAGCTTGTCAGTAGAAGGCACTAGAGAGACACTTCAGGAGGAAGGGGTTTCTATCCTGGTTCCCTTATGCTTGCTTGGCAGACACCCATAGCTTACCAGTGCCTGGCTCCTATAATGCATGGTGGCCAGTGGTACCCAGTGGCCAGTAGCCTCCCTGGCACTTCCCCCACCTCAGGTGGTTTTGTAGCAGAGAACATCTGGTAAGATATCTCCCTGTGATCAGCTTTTCCTGATACCCTAGAGGGCAGATTTCTAGCAAGTTTCACCAGTATGGCATCTTGGAGACTTCGCCATGGTCCAGTGTGCCACAGCTGAGCCCTCTCCAACAAGGTCTGGATCTCAGCCCTAGGGGGCCTCTTCCTCAGCATCTGTCTCAGCCCTAAGGGGCATGGCTGCTCTTTATATCTGCCATTCCAATATTCTTTAGAGTTCTTTTTACTTCTTACTAACCAATTCGTTGTTACTTTAATCCCCTGTTATACTGAATAATTCTTTATATTATACTTTCCCTGTTCACCCTACTATGTAGTTTCTTTCTCTGGATTGGATCCAGACTGATATAGAATGCAAACGTCCTTGGGGTAGAATTCACAGGAAGTCAATGACACTTTAGTGTAAAATAGTTTGTTTTGTTTTCCTGGCACCTAGAGAGCTATAGGAGCCTTGAAGCTGAGCAAGGGCATAGTAAGAAGAAACACCCAGTAAGGGATGATGAAAAAATCCTAATAACAAATTCTGCCCTTTTCACAATTTTGCCATGAGCTGACTATAGCTGTTAAATGTTATTCTTTATTTCAGTGCAAAATATCTTTGGTTCCCTGGGGGTAGCCTAACCGTGCCAGAAATAGAATGAAAGTACTAGTTTTTCTGGTGAAGAGGCAACTATTGTACTTTGATAAGTTCAGTACATTCCCCACTTTGTTGTTTTGTTTCTTAATCACACATACAAGTGTGTTGCCATATAAAACATGAAGAGGACAGCTCTGGACATTTTATTTCATTGAACAGAGCTAGGCTACTCCCTGAGTGTATATTATCACCTTCGGGCTGCAAGGAAAATGTGAATCAAAACCACGAGGATCATCAGATAACGAAATGGCTCAGCTCAGGAGACGCTAGTGTTGGCTTTCTCTGGGGATTATTAAAAATAGGATCGTAGCTCATCTCTTTAGGATGGTGTAAGTGTGGTCTTAATTAAAAGCTGGAGTAGGAACAAGACAACAAAAGTCCCTCCCAACTTAAAAGGAATCTTTTATATCAAAGTAATACATGATTTAAAAAAAATAAATGGTACAGGAGGACCTATTTAGAAAATCAACTGTCCTCTCCCTTGCCTTCCTTTTCCTGTAGTCCACGAATTCCTATTCCTATCTTCATGTTGTGGGGTTAAACCTTTCAAAGACGCCTTTATTGTCTTGTTACTGAGTCCTTGGGAGGGAGCAAGGGACACCCACATGCCCAAGCCGCCATCTTGAAAATGAAGCTTTTCTCTCAGCATGGATTCATTTTCTCCTTAGGCAAGAACACAAGAAACAGAATTCAGTATTCTGAAAATACTGCCTACTAAGTCAAAATGCATATACATGTGCCGTTTAAGCCTGTCCTGGAAACATACTTCTTCCATCTAGTCCCGTTTCTCTGTCCCGCTGGCCAGTTAGGGTCAGACCCTTCTTGTCCTCATCTGCCTGGTGCTCTTTGGACAAACTTTACCTTGAACATCTACATTTTTAAAAAAATCTTTCAATAAAGGTCAATCGTTACAATAAGCAGATTGTAATATTGTAAACAGACTCAAATCAGGAATGTTGCGGGTGTTGTAATGGCTACCAGCCCCAAGTGCTATGTCCCGCACAGGGAGACCCAAGGGCGGAAGTGTGGCGTCGGCACAATGTGTCCTTCCGTCCTCCCGAGGGTGCTTATCCCGCCTCACGAGCGCTAGCTCCTCGGCTAGGACCCCCACCTCTGCCCTTCCTGACAGATAAATGGAAGGTTGGGAGGTACAGAGAAGAAAGAAATCAAGCTAACTTGTTCTTTACCGACCTACTGCTGGTTCATCCATCCAGACTTCGCTTCATCCCGATCTCCACCCCTCCCCAACTGCCGCGGCGCCGCAGGAGGCCCCGCCCCACGGGCCCAAAGGAGCCAAAGGTGAGCTTTGACTAGGCAGCCACACCACACGTAAGCCCATGTAATCTCACGGCCATTAGTCTGTCATCTTTGTTATTAAGAATACACATGTTTTAAAGAGAGCTAAGTAGAAAACACCCCTAGAATGCACTTTTTTTTCTGGGCTGGTGTTAGTGACAGGGAAAGAGCTGGGACATCTACTTTTCACAAAAATGCCATGAAAGCTCCTTAGGACACAATACATTTTAGTAATCAGAGCCAGAATTCAAAAGCATTTTTTATTTTTTTTTCAAAAAAGGCAAGTGAAAATGCTTATAATCGTCATATTTTAAATGCTTTATTTCCTGCCAATCTTATATCCGTTCCCAGAGAAACGAAAGTTATCCACTCTGCCAGTGCCTTTGTCAGCTGCCAGCTGCTACTTCCCTAGAAAAAGGGTCAGAAGGCTGCTGATAGCCAGCCAGAAGCCGCGAGGAAGAACCGTCCCTCGTGGGCTTTAGCTACTGGCTGCCTGTCAGCCGAGAGCTACAAGTTCTGGTTTGATAAAAGCCAGCTATAGATTTCAAACCTCCTTTTTTTTCTTTTTCCATTTGTGCTCTGAAATTGTCATGTACTCAAATGGAACTCCGCGAGCACGCCGGCCTTTGTTCTGCCTTGTTAGGCGCCAGCAGTTAGAGTCCTCTCTAGACAGTCCCTTTGCAGGGTGGGGGAGCAGGGTGAGGTGAAGCGAGGTAAAGAAGGAGAGGGCCGGGGGCTGGATGAGCCACACAATGCCTGGCGGCACGTGTGCAGCCCTGAATGAGGCTGAACGCAGCAAAGGGTGTTTCATGCTCAGTCTGAGAGACACACTCAGACTCTTCAGTTGTTTCTGTGACAGCCGGGGAGTGGGGGTGGATGCGCTTGTAAGTTAGATTCAGAATTTATTGACTGAAGCCCCCTGAAATGAAATGAGTCACCAGCCCCGTGAGCCAGGCGTGAAACCCAAATCTTAAACTGCCTCTGGGCTCCCAACTGTTCCCACCGGCCAGCAATCAAGAATTACCTTTTCTGAGACATGGTGTGGAGCCCAGAGCCCTCTCGATTTCAGGGGGTCAGGTAAGAGGAAGGGGGTAGCAAGAACCCTGTAGTCAGCTATGCTTTAAATTCAGATGCTTAGGGGCTGTCGTGTGCAATGCATCAATGGTGAAAAATAAACACCCAGCAGAATCCGCCTTTGAGTTAAGGCGAGTGCACAATAAATTTCAACTGGTTAAATTAATCGCTTGCTGCTTGTTGTGAATATTAATCCCAGGGAGGGAGCTGGCTTCTACTGGATCAAAAGACAGTGGAAAACTGAAAACAGCAAAACATTTAAAGGGAGGGTTTACCTGTGAGCCAAGCCTTGGTGCCGAATCCCAAAGAGAAGCAGAATCTGAAAAACAACCCCTCCTGCTTTATAGTCACCGCTGCACTGTCCTCACCCTCACCCTCACCTGTCCCCTCTGGGGCTCTCCAGGGAGGTGTAGGGAGAAGGGTCTTGCCTGAGGGTGTAGAAAATGAAAAGAGCTATGGCTCCTAATTCATGTTTTTTTTAACTGTGGTAAAATATACATAACATAAAATTTACCATTTTAACCATTTCCAAGTGTACCGTTCAGTAGCATTAAGTGCGTTCACAGTGTTGTGCAACCATCACCACTATCCATCTTCAGAAATTTTCCATCATCCCAAACTGAAACTGTGTATCCATTAAACAAGAATCCCCCATTTCCCTCTCCCCCAGCCCTGGAAACCTCTATTCTACTTTCTGTCTCTATGAATCTGACTACTCTAGGTACCCCACATAACTGGAATCATACAATATATGTCCTTTTGTCCCTGGCATATTTCACTTAGCACAATGTCTTCAAGGTTCATCCTTGTAGCATGTGTCATAACTATTCATTTTTAAGGCTAAAAATTTCCACTGTATATATTACTGTACCACATTTTGTTATCCATTCATCCATTGATGGACATTTGGGTTGTTTCCACCTTTTGGCTATTGTGAAAATGCTGATATAAACATGGGTGTACAAATATTTGTTCAAGTCTCTGCTTTCAAATGTTTTGGATATATACCCAAAGGTGGAATTGCTGAATCATATGGTAATTCTATGTTTCACTTTTTGAGAAACTACCAAACTGTATCTTAATTTTTTAATATTCCTAAAATTTCTGATGTAACACAAAGAAAAAAACCACTACAAAAAGATAAAATGATGGCTTCTTTGGGCATTTAGGAAATAGTAATGATCTCAGTGACAGATAGCTGTTTATGGAATTACCTTGATGGGTTATGTTTGGCTGTGAAAGATGAGATCTCTAGCAATGGGCAGGAAGGAGAGATTGCCACCATGGAAAGGGATGAGATGGTGCTGTCTGATAGAGCTGTGAGAAGATTGCACCTGGGTGGTGTTGAGACACAGGTCTAGGGCCCTGAAAGGAGGGAGAAAAGAGGTCTCTGGAGAGGGGACACCACCAAGATCCAGGAACCCTAAGATGAAAGGTGACCAGTGAGATGTTCACCAAGGCAGAAATGGCCAATGAAGCTTAGAATATCTCATGATCAATTTCAAATTGTTTACTTAGTCTTCCAAGACTGTAATCCCCCTCTATGTCTCTAAACCTTCTACCAAAATCTATTATGTGCAACAGAATTGTGATAGTGGCCCTTTGGGCAAATAGGAAAAATGGGAAGGGCAGAGAAGTGGGTGAGGGAGAGATGAACTGCACCCACATTTAGTGGGAGCAGGAATTCAGGGCACAGAGTGGCTGAGGAACACCTCAAAAACCCTGCAGGAGGCTGGGCACAGTGGCTCACGCCTGTAATTCCAGCACTTTGGGTGGCTGAGGCAGAAGGATCACTTGAGGCCAGAAGTTTGAGACCAGCCTGGGCAGTATAGCAAGACCCCCAACTCTACAAAAAAATAGAAAAATCAGCTGGGCGTGGTGGTGTGTGTCTATAGTCTCTGCTACTCTGGAGGCTGAGGCAGGAGGATCAGTTGAGCCCAGAAAATTTGAGGCTGTAGTAAGCTGGGATCATACCACTGTGTTCCAGCCTGGGAGTCAGAGCAAGACCCTGTCTCAAAAAATAAAAAATGAAAAAATTCCTGCAGGAAATGAGTTGGGGACTGCAGCCACTTGGAGTGGATATTAAAGGAAAAGGCAATTCCAGACAGCGGGAGGGTTGGGGTTTTCCAGGTTGTCCTAGAGTCCCATGCCTTTGCACAGGAGAATGGCAGCCACTGACTGCAGCCCCTGACCGGAAGTGAGCCCCAGGGTCATGTACTGGGCAGGAAATCCCTGCTTAGTGGATGTTTTAACGGGGCCATGAGCACAACTCACTCTCTCTGAAACACACAGCCTACAAAACAGAACTCTGAGTTCCAGGGAGTAGGGGGACACCCAGACAGCTTAGATTGGATCCAACTTCCCATCACCATGAGCAACATCACCAAACGAGTCTCCTCTGGGCAGGCCAGCCCCGAGCGATGCAGAGTGGAGACTGGCCTTGGAATGTGACCTCGCTCAGACAGAACCCCTCCTCACTGTGACAGAATCACGTACAGTGCTGCCGGCCTCGGCAAGGCATGAGAACCTTGACTCTGGCGTCAGGTAGGGTCACCTCTGCCCAGATATCCATCTATAAACACAGGGGAGACGTCTTTCACTCACGACTTTAAGTAACAAAAGACTTGTTGGTAATGACTGAACCTAACTCTGTGGGAAGAATTGGGGGTAGTTTCATCTGTTCGTAGTTACACTTTTATACAGCAATGAAAGATTCACTATCATTTTAGTTCTGAGACGAGTACTGTGTTTCTCTTTGCTAAGGGTCTGGCGCTAACTCTCAGCCTGTGTGACTAAAGGGTCAGCCCCTAGGCTCCCGGCGAGTGGTCTTCTGCACATCCTGCCTTGTTCCCATCCCACACGGGCTGCTCCGCACAGGTCGTTCAAACGCACAGCAGGGCCCTCGGCACCAAGCCTCAGCTTTGCCAATGTAACAGGAAAGGAAAACAACCAATACAAAACATAAATTACAGCAGTTGTGCATCTGAATTCCACACGTGTAGGATGGATGGGCAGGGGAAGCAGAGGGAAAATGATTGCTTAGGAAAACTGGTTATGAAAGGTGAGCCTTCCTTCCACCTGACCCACACCTGGTGTAGCCTGGAAAGAGAACTGAAGTGATATGCATGATGAGATGGCAGGAATTTGGGACACTGGTGTCCCATGATCCAGAATAGGGTAAAAGGAGTCAGAGCAGGCTGCCAAAATGGCTGAGGCCAGGGCTTACGGAGAAAGCTAACTCCAGTGAGAAGTTCCCCATGGCCGGCACAGCTGAGGGACCTCAGAACAGCAGCACCCCCTTGGGCCCTGCACTTTAGACCCTTACTACTTGGATTATGTCCACAGACCAGGAGCATCAGCGGCACCTGAGAGCTTGTTAGAAGTGCAGAATCCCAGGCCCGATCCCAGCCTTACTGAACTAGAATCTGTCCTTTAAAAGATCCTCCGGCAATTTATATGCACACTAAATTTTAATAAGGGATGTTTTAGAGCATTGGTCTGCAGCTTTGGCTGTGCATTGGAATTTCCTGGGAAACTTTTAAAAACTCCAATTTCCCAACTGCCAGAGCACGCAGGTGATTCTAATGTGTAGCAAAATCTGAGAAGCATGGCCTTGATGGGCTCTAATCTGGCTTTCTCTGGCTATGCCCCTGTGCATGGAGTGAGTTGGTGGTGTGGGCAGTGGTGTGCTGGGAAACTGGCTCTCCAGGAGAAAACCATCTGATTTGTAGTGTTTGCCAATTTCCATAGTGTAAATATTCCCACGCTGCTGATGTCAAGCTACCAGTGTGACGTCACTGAAAGTGGGGTTAGGGAGAGATGTGCAGAGCCTGTGCTAGCCAGCACCACTGCGTGGGGCCAGAGGGGTGTGTCCATGCTGAGCCTCTCCCCCTCCTTCAGGACCATGGGATTACCTGATCCTACGTAGGCCCCTTCCCAAAGGGAGCAGTGTAAACATGGGCCAAGGTGTTCACACATGAGGTCCTGCATGTGCAGGCTGGAGCCGGTGTTAGGAAGAGAATAGGGGAGAAGGTGAGGGTTGCGGTCTCCATTTGCACTCTGGCCCCATGCCTGTAAATGCAGGGCTGTGCTTGCAGAACAGGGAGGCCCCATTCTGAATTTTCAGCTCATTCCCGAGCCCTGCTGTGGATGGTGACCCTCTGTTATCATCGAACATCTCTGCTCCTTAAGAAAAGGCTTACACGCTGGCCTGGCTGAGGTGCGCTTGGGGGAATCAGGGAGGGGGCAGAATGCTCTCGCCTTGGGTGAGGGAAGGGGAGAGGACAGCAGATGCCAGAAGCAACAACACTTACAGGGATCAAGAATTTAAACGAGAGTAACCAGGACAATATAGCCCAACCCCCACCTCCCTTGGAAATACTGGGGAGGCTGCTGGACTTCCCACAGGACGTGGGCCGTGGATTTGAGGTGTTTTATTTGCTTGTAAAAGGAAGGGTGACCCCTGAAGGCTGGAGGATTTAGGGCAAAGAGTCCAGACCCTGGAGTTAGACTGTGGGTTAAAATCTTAGCTCCCTACTCGTAGCCTTGTGGCCTTAGGCAATCTGTGTGGGCTTCTGCCTCCCACTCCATATCTACCTCCTAAGCCTGGGGAGGGTGTCCAAGGAGCCAGTGTGTACTTAGAAGGCAGATAGTTGCCAGATCTGGGGCAGGAAAGGGACAAGGAGGGCAAAGGGCCTGGTGGCAGTCACCACTTGGAGGCCTGGAGGAGGTGGGACAGAACAGGAGCCCCCTCTGTGAGAGGAGCATCTCTCGGGAGGCTGGTCCCTGAAGGAACCACTGAAGGGACTGGATAGATGAAAAGGGGTCTGAGACAAACATCACCTCCTTCCCAGGGGGTGTTGGTGCCAGCCTTCTGCCTCTCACTCAGATGCCAGGTAGTATTTCCTGTAAAATACTCAGAGTGTGAAGGCTTGAGCCCCACCAATGATTGCCAGAAATTAAGCCCTCCTGAAAGGCCTGCGAGCTCCCAGAGTGCTGGCATTTCCACTATTTGTGTGCATGTGTATGTGAGGGAGGGGAAGGGGGCGTCCCATGGGTTGTCATGGTCTCGTGCCTGCAGTTTCCTTGTCAGCCGCGAAGGCCAGTCAGAAGTAGTCTCCTTGTTGTTTGTGTGTTCTCAACTGAGAGCCATTCCATTTTCAGGAGGTCCCAGCCTGCAGCTTCTTCCACTAGACTGACTTGCACCCCCACAGAGGACATGCCCTCTCTCCGGACTCCTGGCCCTATCCAGGAGGCCCCAAGAGAGGAAGAGCTTATTCTCCCATTCTGATCCAAGGCCTGTTTCAGCCTTCAAATCTTTTCTGTGCTTGAGCTCTTCTCAAGATGACCAATAACAGAAATGCCCACAATCATCAAAGAAAACCTATCTCCTACATTTAGAGATAAGTTGGGGAGGCAGACAAGAATTGCAAAAAATCCCAATAAGACAATTAAATCGGGGTCAAATAGGAGTTTGTTTTATATGATATTAACATACCTAGGCCATAGGTTCTGGTGTTTTCAGGGACCCAGATTCCTTCCATCTTGTTGCTCCATCAGCCCTGGGGTGTTGCCGTCAACCACGAGGTCCCCAACAGCTAACTACCACCACTACATCCACGTACTAGCCAATGAGAAGGGAAAGGGAGAAGAGGAAGGCATGTCTCTTTGCACACATGATTTCTCATATCTCATTGATTAGAACTTAGCCACGTGGCCATACCGACCTGCAAGGAAGGTTGGGTACAGCAGTCTCTATTCTGGGGAGCCATTTGCCTAACTGCAAGTTCTATTACTAGGGCAGAAAAAAGAGAGAGATATGAAGGTTCAACTCTCAGCCTCTGCTGTAGATATCAACAACCCAAACTGAGTTGAGCTGCACCAAGCTTGGTCCAGCTCCTGAGAGTCTCCCGGGGAAGATGAAGAACAAGTCAGCTTCCCCTACCAGGACATCCGAAGTGAGCATTCAGAAGGGGATGTGGCTGTCAGGCATTGTCCCCATGTTCAGTGAGCAGGCTGCCCAGGGGACAGAGAAGCCCAGCGTGGACCTGAGGGCCTGCCCTCGCCGGCGTGAAAGCACACGGGCTTTCCTTTTCCTCACTATTTAGTGGAACGGGAGCTCATGATAAAGGGTAGATTCGTTGTGGAAAAAAAGGGCTGTGGGGTTTTGGCGGTGTTTTTTCATTTGTTTTTGTGTCTCATAATCTAAAAATGAAATTCTCTCTCTCTCTCTCTCTCTCTCCCTCTCCCCCCCCCCCCCACTCCCCCTGACACACAGAGTAAATTTCCTGGCCTTGTTTTTGAGATGCATTTCTAAGAAATCTTTTTTATAGAGAACACCTTATCTCTGTTTACTCTTACTTCTCTATGCATTCTGCCAACCAGGCAAAGCTGAAAGGGAAAATATTTTAAGTTAATAGGATACATAATTTTTTCTCCTGCCAGGAAGGTGTTTGTTCAGGCAGCAGGCTTAGAGAGTGAGGACAGCTCTGCTCACACTGGAGCTTCCCGTGGTGTGAACGGAGTAGTGATAGGTCTGTCCCCAGAGCAGAGTGTGGCGCAGGGCAGGCAGAAGCCCTTGAGATACCTGCTTCCACCTTTGGCTTCTCCTCAACTGGATGCTCACGTGTGGCTGGAGTCTCTGATTTGTAGCTAATTCTCTGACATACAATACACCCTTATTCAATTGTTAGCATAAAAATTCATCTCATCGCTACATATGAATATTTTAGCATTATCTACTATTTTGTTGAGTTCTTTCCTCTACAGTATTGACTGATAACTGATTCTTGTTATACTCATTGAATTATGCATTTATTTAAATATTTAGTATAATTGTAGCTGAGATTTATTGAGCACAAGGCCAGACACCACATATAGGTCATTTTATCTAATCTTTGCAACAATCCTGCAGGGCTACTGCGCACAGTTGTACAATTTGTGCCTGGCGGAGGAGGGCACAGGAAATTGAGTGAGGCTGAAATCTAACCTGTCCCCACGCCCCATGCTGTGTGCTGGGGGAGAGGCTACATTCCCCCTGGAGGGAAGAGGTTTTCTTCCCATAAAGGCAGCAGCCAGAAGCGGTATATTTGGAGGCTTGGTTGTCTATGAAATAGATACCTTATTATTCCCATTACACAGATTAAGAAATTGGGGTATAAAGAAGTTAAGAAACTTCCCTGAGGTCACGCAGCTGGCAGGAGGGAGAGCAAGGACTCAAACCAGCAAGCCTGACTCAGAGCCCAGGTGTCAGCATGGACGCTGTCGGGACAGCGTCTTTTCTGCCCCCTGGACATGCTCAGTCTTAGGCTGTAAGCAGCTAGAAGACAGGCATTCACGTCCACACGCTTTGCCTTAGGCTCTACACAGTACACTTTGCCAGCAAGTGCATACAATGCATCCGTGACACTAAAGCAATCATTGCTCAGATTTTATGGCCAGAGATCTCCAGCTACCACACCCAGATGCTCAGCACTGGAATTTCACAATGTTTAGCAGGGAGAGAAGAGGCGCTGAGAACTGTCAGAGAAATGACACCCTGAGGAAATCAACCCCCCGAATTCCCTTTTCTAGGATGTGCACAGTGCTGATGACAAACAAGAGTCTGGAGTCTGGAAATCAGGCAGCCAAGCTCACTGAAAGGGGAGGGTTTGACGTCGCCTCTCCATCCCCCCATCTCCCAGCAGCACGTCTTTGCAGAATCCTGAAAGATCAACCCGTCCATAAAATATATCTCCCTTCTAACTTCGCGCCCACAGTTTCCACCATTTAATGATTTCTTTGGGTGATACTTGCCCTACCTGCTGCCACCACCCTCCAATTCCTCCCCACTGGTTCCCTGATGCCTGAAATGCCTTTAATAGGGAACAAAGCCTTTCATTTCATAGAGGGTGATGAGGCTTAAAATGCAAGCACCCCTCGGAGAGGTAGCACATTGATTTAAATTCACACCGTGTAACTTAGGTATAAATGAGTGATCAGGTGGGTTTTTTTTTTTTAATTTTTTTTCTGAGAGCACGTTTTGATGAGGCAAAGGCAGAGAAGGAATAAAGACGGGGTTGGAGGAAGGGCAGCTTAGAGAGGGAAAGAGGGAAAAGGACACAGAACGGAGAGGCTAGGGCTACCCAGGATGAATCTCTGTGGCATCAGCACATGCCCGGTGCTCCCCGCCAGCCCCTCTCCCCAGCCCCGCCCCCCCCACCGTGCTCCCTGAGTGGGTCCCATGCTGTGTGGTGCAGGGGAGAGGCATGGCCTTTGTAGGGCATCAGGTCCGGATTTGAAACCCAGCTGTGTCGCCCTAGCAAGGTACCTAACTTCTCTGAGCCTGAATTTCCTCTCTGTAGAATGAAGAGTAATAAAACCTACCTTGCAGGGCTGCTTTGGGATTTTTTTTTTAAATTGTGGCAAAATGCACATAAAATTTACCATCTTAATCATTTTTAAGTGTACAATTTAGTGGCATTTAGTACATTCACATTGTTGTGCAACCATCACCACTATCCATCTCCAGAACTCCTTTCATCTTGCAAAACTGAAACTCTGTACCTGCTACCACATGAACAAGAACGCCCCATCTCCCCCGCCCCTCTGCCCCTGGCAACCACCATTCTCCTTTCCGTCTGTATGAATTGGGCTACTCTACGTACCTCACATAAGTGGATCATACAATATTTGTCCTTTTTCCACCTAGCATGACATCCTCAAGGTCCATCCACATTGTAGCAAGTGTCAGAACTTCCTTCTTAATGCCGAATGATATTCTATTGTATGTATAAACCACATCGTGTTTATCCATTCAGATGTTGATAGACATTTGGGTTGCTTCCACTTCTTGGTTACTGTGAATAGTATCTGTTCAAATCTTTGCTTTCAATTCCTGTGTGTGTGCGTGTGTGTGTGTGTGTGTGTGTATTCAGAAGTGGAATTGCTAATCATATGGTCATTCTATTTTTAATTTTTTGAGGAACTACCATACTGTTTTCCCCAGCACCTGTAGCATTTTACATCCCCGCAAACAGCGCACAGGTGTTCCTGTTTCTCCACATTTTCGCCAACACTTGTTGTTTTCTGTTTTTTTTTTTCTCATAGTGACCATCCTAATTTTTAAATGTAACTAAGTAAAGCTGTCCATGGACATATCCCAAAGTCGAACAATTGAGTAAATCCAACTAGAGAAAACTTGTAGAATAATGTATTAATAGAACTTTACTGTAGATTTTCTTAAAGGGCACGGGGATTTACACAATGGGTCACACAGCAAAGCGTGTTACAGTCCCGCCCCGTCCCTCCTGCTCTCTCACTGCCGCCCTAGTCCACAAAGGCCTTCCCTGCCACGCTGCTACGCCTCCTCCACCTCCTCTGCTGGGCCCCATGCTACTGTGTCATTGTCCCTTTGTCCCTTTCCAAATACTACTCACTCATCTGATCCACCCTGCTGTGTGCAGCCTCCACAGGAAGCAGAATCTGGTTTTTATCTGCTTTTCTCTTTTAAAGAGAAATTCTGGTGAATAAATTTCTCCACTTCATTATACAGATCGTGAAAATTACCTGGCACATAGTAGATGCTCAATGAAAGGTAGCTGATCCTATGGTACCTTCTTCATAGAGGTGTTGCAAACAGTAAATGAGTTAATGCATGCAAAGGGCTTAGAACACTGCTGGCGCTCAGTAAATGCTTTTGGAAGGTTAGCTACTATTATTGTGGTGGAAGTAATGGGAAGCCTAGTGTACAGGACTTAATCATTTTTAGTAAGAAAAGCTGGCAACAACTTTGGGTGCAGGTGACCATGCAGAGTCATCTTGGAAACAGATCATCTTTAATGTTTCCCAGAACTTTAGAGTGTTCCCATTTAAGTATGTAAATGTAAAGTGACCAGGCACCCATTGTTCTATTAATATTTGGGAAATGCTATAACAGGACTTTTTGTAGCTTGACAAAACCTACCGTTCCCAGTATCCCTTTAGTAGGGAAATAAGATGAATAAATTTGTACTGGGGTCAAGGGACCTCTTAGAAAGAAAAAAATTGAGAGCTAACCCTTCCATTTTGAGATCCTGTGGTTATATTTGGAAGGTCCCAACTGAATCTGCCATGAGAACAAGAAGGAGTTTCAGAAAGGAACTCGCCCAGAGGGAAGAGGCACTTGGACAGGCGGCAGCAGGGCCCAGGGCCTTGGCAGGGGTGGAGGAGGAGGGTTGTGGTCAGTTCTGGTATCTCCCTGGGCCTGGCAGTCTCTTTGGACTGGAAGCAGCCCACCAAGGCAGTGGAGAAAAAGCAACTGGTGGACTCTATAGCTCTGTCTAGTGGCTAGTTTGGAATTGCCTGCACCGCCACACTTTTTCGTTCTGAAAAAGACACAAGAACATGTTGAGAATCTTTCAGTTTGCACGCCTAGCACCTAGTACATGTCTGGAATACAGCAGGTGCTCAGTAGAGGTTGTGGGACTGAAGCGGGACTAGTGTGAACCCAGCGTGGCAGGACCAGACACTGAGCCCCTGGGCATTTCTTCTCTTCCTGCCTCTACCCCAGCAGTGACTCCTCTCTGGCTATCTCTGCTTATTGCTGCCACTGTAACAAAATACCTTAGACTGGGTAATTTATAAACAACAAAAATTTATTGCATACTGTCCTGGGGTATGCAATCTCCAAGAAGTCCAAGATCAAGGCACTAGCAGATTCGCTGCCTAGTGAGAGCGTGTTCCTCATAGATGGTGGCTTCTATGTGTCCTCACATAACAGAAGGGGTCAGGGGGCTCTCTGGGGCCTCTTTTATAAGGGCATTAATCCCACTCATGAGGGCTCTACCCTCACGAGCTAGTCACCTCCTAAAGGCCCCACTCTTAATACCATCACACTGCAGGGTAGAGGGTTTCAGCATACGGATGGAGGGGGCGACACAAACTTTCAGCCGTAGCAGTGGGGAGAGTTAGCTAGTTGGTGTCTGAGAGTTCGAGACCATTTGAACAAGGGCTCTTCTCAGGGGAGAATGCAATGGCAGTTGTCTTCTCTGCCACATGGTATGTCATAGTTTCACTCTGCCATTTCAGTACTTGAAATCATCGCTTCCAAAATGTAAAATCAAGGTTTTTCCAAGGAACGAATCCTTTCCTTTTTCCTTTCTTGTCATAGATTAATGCTAAAGAATGGAGAGTTTCTGAGCATTAGGTCCAAATGATTTGGTTGGTTTTGTTTATAGGGGTAGGCGGAGCTCTGTTCTAATTATGCCTTTTTAAAAAATACTAAATATTAAGGACTAGATGTTTGTATCCCCCCAAAATTCATATGTTAAAATTCTGACCCCCGATGTAATGGTGGTAGGAGGTGGTGCCTTTGGGAGGTAATTAAGTCATGAGGTGGAGCCCTGAAGAATGAGATTAGTGTTCATATAAAAAGGCCCCCCAAGAGCTCTCTAGCCCTCTTCCCACCGTGTGAGGACACAGCGAGAGGAAGGGCATTCATGAACCAGGAAGTGGGCCTTCACCAGACACCAAATTTCCCAGCCTCCAGTACTGTGAGAATGTTTTTTAAGCCACTCAGTCTATGGTATTCTGTTACGGCAGCCTGAACTGACAAAGACATTGAGTGTGATGGCTTAAGTATCAACTGGACTGGATTAAGGAAGACCTAGAAACCTGGTACGGCATTATTTTGGGGTGTGTCTGTGAGGGTGTTTCCAGAGGAGGTTAGCATGTGTGTCTGCATGGACTAGGTAGGGAAGATCTCCCCTCCGTGTGGGCAGGCACCATCCAATCTGTTGGGGTCCTGGAGAGAACAGAAACAGAGGAAAGGAGAATGTATCGCTCTATGTGCTGGGACTGGGATACACTCTTCCTCTCCTGTCCTTGGAGAGGACTCCCCTTGGATGCTAGGACTTACACCAGTGGCTCCCCGGGTTCTCAGGCCTCTGGCCTCAGACTGAGAGTTACAGCATCGTCTTCCCTGGTTCTGAGGCTTTCGGGCGTGGACTGAGCCACGCCAGCAGCACCCCAGGGTCTCTAGCTTGTACAGCCTGTTGTGGGACTTCTCAGCCTCCACAATCACATGAACAGTCTCCCTGATAAATCCCCTGTCCTATATCTATATCTATATCCTACTGATTGTGCCTCTCTGGAGAACCCTGACTAATACATTGAGCAAATTCTAGAATCTAGTAAACACAAATCCTCCTCTTCTGGATTTTTAACAGGAGGGAGAGGGCTGACCCATAGCTTGACTACTCATTATTTATACAGCAACCAGCACCATATAAACACAGCGCCAGGATGATTGGCACGGTCACAGCCCCACCCTTTTGTTGTCTACACCTTTTTTTCCCTCTTGAGTGTTGTCAAGAGTTGTGCAAAGAAAGCAAGTTACCTGTGCTCCACCCAAACATGTAGGAAAGACAGATTACAACAGGGCAATGGAGGGAGAGGGAATAACATCTACCTGGAAGTGAAATAGCTCTGGGCTTGAATCCTTCTCCAGAGACTAGCTGTGTGACCTTAAAGAGGTTACTCAGTGTCTCTGAGCCTCAGATTCCTCAAGGGTGAAGTGAGAATGATAGTAAATGCACCTCACAGGCTGTTTGGAGGGTTAAATGTGCTAACCGGTAGTGTATGGTCCTCAGTGAAGAGTTGCTCTCCTGTGATGGCAGCTAAGGCTGTGTGTGTTAGGCTGAAAACCAGTGGGCAGCTCCTGGAGGCAAGAGGTGTTCATTTCCTGACTCCCTGACATTCGTATGTCATTCATACGTCACTGTAACTGCCTCAGGCATGTTCAGACAGAAGTTTCTCGTGTCCAGGACACTCTCTCTAAACAGTTTACATCCTCAGGCTGCTTTTCAGTAGGGGCCCCAGCAGAGGCTCCTAAGAAGGAGCCATTAACTCATTCCC
The DNA here is from genome assembly GCF_041146395.1 of Eulemur rufifrons. Lineage (NCBI taxonomy): Eukaryota > Metazoa > Chordata > Mammalia > Primates > Lemuridae > Eulemur > Eulemur rufifrons. The sequence goes on along the minus strand of NC_090997.1, from coordinate 64,518,892 downwards.
CCAGTGCCTGCCTCTCTGCTCCGGATAAATTTGGACAGGAGGAAGGCTCAGCTAATAGCCATTAAAAGCAGCACTTCAGCACTTGGTGTTCTTCCTGCGGGCCTTGAGGCCGCACACCCAGGAAAACAGTTGGTGGAAACCTGGAAGAAAGCTTTTCCTTGTTCTTCCTGATGGCTTGTATTCCAAAGGTGGTACTTGACAGAGCATCTTCGAGGCTTTTCCCAAGCCATTTAAGGGCATTTAGGAGAAATGAAAATTATTTCCACCCCCTTCCCTTGCTCTCCCCGCAGCTCCTCCCCTTGCTGTTCTTTGCTTTTCTGTTCTCGTCTGCTAACATAAATACCTTTCTCAAAGTATCCTGCTGCCAACTGTCACACAGAAAATGCTCTCTTTTCCTGCTCTCAAACAGATTATTTTAATAATAATTTTGAAGCAGAAAGTTCAAGGCCAAGGTAATAAAATGCTATTTAAAGAAAACCCAAAAACTTAATATTTTTTATTTTTTTGAGACAGGATCACACTCTTTTACCCAGGTTGGAGTATAGTGGCATGATCATAGCTCACTGCAGCCTAAAATGCCTGAGCTCAAGCCATCCTTCTGCCTCGGCCTCCCGAGTAGCTGTGACTACAGGTGTATGCCACCACGCCCAGCTAATTTTTTTTTCTCTCTCTCTCTCTTTTTTTTTTTGGTAGAGACAGGGTCTCACTGTTGACCAGGGTGGTCTCGAACTCCTGGTCTCAAGTGATCCTCCTACCTCAGACTCCCAAGTAGCTGGGATTATGGGCATGAGCCACCATGCCCAGCCAATTTTATTCTTTTTAATGAAAAAGTTCTACATGTTACTGTGGAAAAAAGAATCAAACACCCCATATGTGCGTATGGTATAAAAGCCCTCCATTCTCACTGATTTCCTTCAATTGCATTCCCTTCAAGTGACCATCACTAAACACTTTGGCACGCCTCCTTCCAGACATTTCTAACTTGGTCATTGAACAGATATGTACTGATTGCCTACAACATTCTGGCCAGTGTGCTAGGTGCTGGGGACCAGTGGTGAACAAACACAAAGCTATACACATTGGCAAAAATAAGAAAATATTTTTCACTAAATAATATGTCAGAGCCACTTTTCCACGGTAGTGTGTAGAAATACAAACATACATACATATTTATGAGTTTTGTTAGCTGTATCATATTCTGTTACAAGGATATACCAAAATGTACACAACCTATACATGCTGTTTTTAAAACAAGCCATATTCTCTGCTTGTAGAATATAGAGCAACCTGCTTCACGTGTCCTGCTTGAGGAGAACCTGGCGCTATCCGGACAGGGATCCTCTAGGGCCCGTCCCCTGCATGAGGGTAGAGAGAGAGCCAGCTGAGTGGGCCGACCCTTCTACCTCTTCGACAGGCAGACGAGTCTGGCACCAGGAGCACAGTGTGCCCGCCCGGGATGCACAGTCGGCCGGCATGGCTGAGTTCACATCCAGGTCCCTCTGACTCCAAAGCTCCCGCTGACACAGCTGCCATCACCCTCTGTGTGCATATACACATATATACACACATAGCTGCCCACAGCATCTCCTTCATGCAATAAATCCTGTAGGCTACTGATTAAACAGTGGGGAAGGAGAGGGAGGAAATGAACTTGAGGTTCTGGAAAATGCAGCCAGAGGTAGATAATGTGTGTGTGTGTGTGTGTGTGTGTGTGTGTGTGTGTTTCTTAAAATTAGCTACTTTTTCATGCCCGACAAGGGGGCAGTTTGTGTGCGTGTGCAAGTGTGTGCATGTGTGCACACGTGAGCGCAGGCGCATGGGCAGTGAGTCCTCCTTCTGTGGTTATGGGCAGCAAATGATGATGTTTCAGGCAGTGAGAGGAGGTAGGAAGCAGCTCTGGCTTCACAGTCCTCCCATTATCTGCCCCCGTCTCCTTTGGAGCTGGTAATGAATGAGCGCTCTTAACGTTCAAGTTCAATCCGGGCCGTGAGACACTTCTCAGGTGAGCCCACAGAGATAACACCGAGGCCTGGACGTTCCTCAGCAGCTTCTTAGCTGGGTGGTGAAAACAAAAATGCCACCTAATTCGTCACTGGCTCTTTCCAGTGAATGAAGGAGGTTTCTGTTTTAAGAAATAAAGTGACATACTGTTGATTCACTGCCCGCAGGGAGATTCTGAGCAGAGGCTTCCTAGCGTCTGTAGAAATTTGCATACAACTTCCACTTCCTGCTTCAGAGCCTGTTCTGCTACTTACCTGGGCCTGGAGAGGGCGGAAGGAGGCTGAGAGCGACCCAAGGTGGAGAGAGACGCCAAGCAGAGAGCCGACCACCCCCTGGGCCCGGTCTGTCTGTCCGTGGTGGTTCTAAGGTAAGTTATTCAGGGTTGCAACCTGCCTCATCTTTTTTCTTAACCACTGACCCATTTTCCAAAATATTCTGTGTCTCCTTTACTGAAATAGTCTGCTTTTATTTTCCTCCGCCTTCCTCTCCCCACCTTTAACTTGTTCTCTCGGGCTAAGAAAATGACAGTTAAGTTTCTGCGGCAAAAACGTGTTGGGGGTTTAGTATTTCAGACAAGCGAGCTGGGGTTAACTCTTTGGGGAGAGGAGGCACGCACACTGGTACACGGAGCTGCCTGGGAACAATCTGTTTGGGCATTTAGTGTCCCCACAAGTTTTGATCAAGAATTCAAGCCCCATTTCTCCAAGGAGGGAGCCGGGGATGGCAAGGATTAAGTATCTGGCTTCCAGCCCCAGAACACGTCAGTGGCAGAGTGGGAAGGAGGACTCCAAGTTTTCCCAATCCCTGTTTCATGCAGGCAAAAAAAAAAAAAAAAAAAAAAAAAAATCAACACAACATTCTTGGGCCAGGAAGTTCCGCTGAGCTCTGTGCTGGCTGTGAGCTGCTCCTGCCGCCCCCACCCCCAGCCCTCCAGCCCCCTTCCAAGCAACCCTGACATTTGCTGGCGCTGGCCGGAGCCTTTGGGGAAAACAAGGAGAGAAGTGCCAAGTACTTGATCTTAGAAGCTAATCAAGCTTCTTGTGACTTTCAAGTTCAAGATGGTCTCTTAGCTATAATAGGGGGATTTTCTTTTTTTTAAAGAACAGGAGAAAAAGAGGCCAATAAATAAATTTTTTAAAAGGACAAGAAACTTGGTTTCAAGTTCTTACTCCGCTTCTTGTGGTTGCATGACTTAGGCAGTTCACTTGGCTCCCCAGGCCTGGATTTCTTCATCAGTAAAGTGTGCGCGAGGGGAGGGGGGCAGGACTAACATGATTATGTCCAAATTCCCTTCTAGCAAAACAAGGCCAGGGTGGTCCCAGAGGGTTAGTCGTAATGGGTGGTCTTAGAAGACTTGTTTTGTTTACTGATTATTCACATAGATTAATTTTACCTCCCACTACCAGTTGGTTAGCCCCTTGAGGAAGAGCACTTTGTTTCTTAATACTTTTCTATCTCCCAGAACTCAGCAAACGACCAAACACCTTGGAGGTGCTCAGGCTCCTCCCACCCACGTAAGCTGCTTTGATTTCTCTTCCACTCCTCTGCTCTCAAGGCAAAAGGTAAAGCAGCAGTCAAGGCAAAAGGCTGGAGGGGCCTGGGTAGCCACGTGGCTCTGCAGGAGGGCTGCCTAAAACTAAAGACTTATGATTGGCTCCAGCCAAATAGGACAAAACCGGGAATTTCTTGAGTTAGCTCATGTCCCACTTGTGTTACCCGGGAAAAATCATCATGTGCATTTGCCTGCAGCGTCCAGGCAGGCCAGAGAACTGGCAGGCGAGCCAGGCTCCAGGAGCCAGAGTTACTGACTTAGCTGGAGCTGGCAACAACTCCGCCAGTCACTGTGAGTGGGGCCTTTAATGGGAGGGGAAAGGAAACTGTGAAACACATCCTAATACCATGTAAGGGTGATGACTATGATTAGACACATTATTAGATGGTGGATACACTGAATCCTTAACCTCTTCCAAACCACTACTTTTCGTTTTTGTTATTGTTTCTTTTTGGCAATTACGGTCAATACAGTTCAAACAAGCCCTGGCTGGCTGGGATGGGCTGATTCAGGGCTTTTGGTATTGCTAATCTGTGGGACATTAAGGTCCTGGTATAGTCCTTGTCATGTTTTTAGGTGTTTCTATTTTCCTGGGATGAGAGGACAGGAATTTCAAGATGTTGCACCTGCATTGAGTTCCTGATTTTACGTTCAAATAACGATGCACCATTGTCTACAATCAGGCTAACTGTTCAGTTGCCAGCCTCGCTTTGACCCTTAAAGGCCATGCCACAGTCATTCTTAATCCGGAGCTGCAGCTATAGGTCAGTCCATGATGGAGCGTCGAGAGGTGGACCATGTGGTTACTCTGCTCTGTTCATTGCGTGGGGTGGGCTAACCAGGAATGAAGTCTGAGCGATGCACCAACATGTTGGAGGGAAAGGTTCTTAACTCAGGGATACTCATTTTTTGGAGGGATCAAGGCAGAAAATGGTAAAGCCTGCTTCCTCCAGGATTAAGGAGTTAGTAACTTTCGAATGTTCTGAAAATAAAAAGAAGAGGAGAAGACAGTCATATTTGCAGGCATTCTTTAACAGGCACTCAGAAAGATAGATTATGGTGGGGTGGTTTGTCTAAATTAAATCTAGGTTTTACACATCACAAAATGGAAATCTCAGAAATATCCTGGATTCAAATCATTTTTCTGCTGCAGGCAATTTTAGATTAGCCTTTAAAAACATATATGAATTGCAGGCAACTGCTGTAGGAAAAAAAGAGAGCCCAGATGAGGTACATTCAACTTCAAATTCCTTTCAGGTCCAATGAAATGACCCCTAATGTTTGATCACATTTCCTTATCAAAACAATCCTGCAGTCCTTCTGTGAGACAGCATCTGAGGATTGGAATCAAGAAGCTGCCCCCCTAGGCCTCTCCTGTTTCTTCCTAATGCATTGTCACCAAGGTATTTTTAGTTCATGAAACCCAGGCTGTCCTTTCTCCCACCGACATCCTTTGCCTCCTGTGTCCAGCAGGACTCCTGGGAGCCCACGTGTGCTTGGCTGCCAACTGCTCGGCTCACTGCTCGTGTGTACTTGGATGTGCGCACAGACCTTCCCGGATACCAGAGTTGTAAACTGGCAGAGGAAGGTGGGCTTCCATCCACGTGGTGGTCCTCAGAGCTGTGCCGGTTTGGCTTGGTTCCCTGGTAAGGCAGCTGGAATCAAGCTATCTGGGAGGGATGGGCCTGACTGGAGCTCCCGGCCTGCGTGCCCCCCAACTTCCACTCTGCAGACCCCGGCTGCCTGGGGGCTTGGCAGCTCCCTCAGCAATGAGGGATACCTGGCTCTCCTCTGCCTCACTGTTTTCCTGCACTCGGGGCTCCACTGCTTTTCCTTTTTCTCCTCCCAGGGTCAACAGGTCTCCCTCTCATCTCTGAACTCTCTTCCTATTCTAAGTCTGCGGTGCCCAGCCCCTGGACCGGTACCAGTTTGTGGCCTGTTAGGAACCGGGCCACACAGCCAGAGGTGAACTGTGGCGAGTGAGCGAAGCTTCGTCTGTATTTACACTGTTCCCCAGCACTGGCATCACCGCCTCAGCTCCGCCTCCTGTCAGATCAGTGGGGGCATTAGAGTCTCATAGGAGCGTGAGCCCTACTGTAAACTGCACATGCGAGGGACTAGCTTGCGGCTCCTTATGGGACTCTAATGCTGATGATCTGAGGTGGAGCTGAGGCTGTGATGCCACACTGGGGAGCGGCTGCAAATACAGATTATCATTAGCAGAGACGTTTGACTGCACAGTAAATATGATGTGCTTGAATCATCCTGAAACCATCCCCCCCACCGCCCCCATCCATGGAATAATTATCTTCCATGAAACCAGTCCCTGGTGCCTAAAAGTTTGGGGACCACTGTTCTAAGTTGTCTGCCCAAACTCTCCCTGGCTCACTGGCTTACCCTGTAACACTCTTGCCTTGTACCTGTGTTCTTTCTTTTCCTTCCAACTGCCCCTTCTTGTACGCAGTAATACTTACAAATTACAATTATTTTTAAATATGTCTCTCTTCTACACCAATAAAGGGCAAATAAAAAAATTTCTTTTAAGCTTTTCTCACTTTCCTTACTTCTCTCCTCCTGTATTCTTTCTTCCTTTCTAGCCCTTCCTCTTCCTATCCTGATTTTCCCCTTCTCCCCGATTCCTCTACCTCACTCTGTAGCCTGGACTGAATTAGGGATCCCAAATGCGTGCTTAGAGAAACCATCTTATCTGAAAAACAAAACAAAACAATGTCAACAGCAACAGCAAAAAACCATGGCCTGGCTGAGGTTGTTCTCTAAATGTTTACTACCATTTCCAACGTGGTGGAGTCAGTATGTTCCCATTAGTCCGTGTCCTCCTCAGTTAGTAGCTCAGAGGAGTCCCAGAGCAAACTTGCTCAAATCAGGTCAGTTCACACTGCACTGCCTTCAGCCTGATGTGAGTCTTACTGTGCAGGGCTATGTCCAAGGGCCGGAAAATGTTCCCTTGTCTCCAGGGCTCACCACTGTTTCAAATCCTCTGGCAAACCTAATGGAAGAACTTCTCTGTCTGGGAAATTCTGCAAGTAAACTTGGAAGTGTTTGTTCACTGGAGTTTGAATCTGGGCCAAACAGTTCGCTCCAAACCAACCTTCCACTAAGCAAACCAATGTTATGAAAGTTTGCATGTGTTTGGGCAATAAACAAAGAACATTAATGAGTTTAAAGATTTTTTTTATAATAAAATCCATCACTTTTAGACACTTATAAAAAAAATGATTCTCTAGGGAATGAAGTAAGACCTTGAGAGTCTGTAAGCGAAAGTATCTGATCCAAATTGGACCTGAGGATCCTCCCAACTGTAAATTGGGAGGATCCCAGTTTAATATATAAATATAATGCCCACCTGAAATATTCATGCCGTGTGTCTCCAGGACTCTTCAACCCAATTTTTGACCCAAAGAAAAAAAACTCAAGCAGTTGGTGAACAGCAAGCCCTGATTATTTCAGAGCTGTTAATGTGGCTTATTAATTACTCAGGCTGCTCACTCCTGCCCTTCCTCTGGTCCTTGCTGTGCTATTTGTCTTCTTCCAGGGACATACACCTTCATTAAATCCCATCCGTCCTTGCCTCAGAGTCGTCCCCTGGAAGATATCCCTTCTCTAGATGCATCACCATTTATCATCACCCTTTGTTTGTGCTCTGTCAACCAGTTTTCAATTTATTTTGAATTCAGTTTATGATTAAAATTTAATGAGATCCAATCAAGTGCTTTTCTCAAATCAAGATGCCTCTGCAGTCTCCTCCGTATCCTCTATTGTAATGGCACGAGGAAAGCTACCGCAGGTTTCCAGCCTGGTGATTCTTTATAGAATACAGGTGGCGTGTTTCTGTGCCTCCTTAGCCTCAAGGTGAGTGGTTCAGAAACATATTTATTCCAGAAGCTTCTAGGGGTTATGTGGCTTCCCCGTCCCCTTTTTCCCACCCAAACAGCTGTACCAGTCAGTGCTCCCGGCCGAGATACAAGCAGTTAAGTGCACAGGCTCTGGTGCTGACCTGCTTACATTTGATTCCCAGCTCTGCTACTTACTGGCCACATGACCTTGGAAAAGTTACTTAACCTCCTGGTGCCTCAGTTCCCTCATCTGTAAAATGGGACTAATATTAGTACCTATCAAATAGCGTGGCTGTGAGGATTAAATAAGTTAATACAAATACAACTCTTGGAACAGCATTTCCCACATAGTAACCTTTCAGTAAATATTAACAATGATTGCTAAAACACAGAGTAAGGTTTCTTACGTATACCCTTTTCATGAGGTTTGTATTGTGATTTATCAACATAATCTACTTCAGCAGTAAACTACAATCCTCAGGCCAAAGGTGACTCATGGGCTATTTTTGCATCAGCCTATTGTTAAGAATGGTTTTTATATTTTTAAAGGGTTGTTACAAAAAAAAAAAAAAAGAAAATAAAAAGGAGCAGAATACGAGACAGAGACAGCATGTGGCCCATAAAGCATAAACTATTTACTCTCTGGCCCTTTGCAGAATAAAGGTGCCAGCCCCAATCTGTACGGCTTAACGGAAAGAGCCGGGAGGTCTAGGCTAGATGTAGCCTCACCAATCTTCACTGGCTTCACCCACGTCAAGTGACTGTGGAAAAGCTACTTAACGCATCCAAGCCTCTGTAAAATGGGAATGGCAAGGTGGTAGCACTTGCCCTGCCTGTGGCCCTGGCTTGTTTTAAAAGCTAAATGAGATGATGTGTATTCAAGGTGCCAGAAATTACTCACATAGACACATGTTGTTTAAAAAGATATGGTCTCTGTACCTTAGCTTCATAGAATAGTGTTAGCACTTCGGTATAAAACTAAGGAAACATAGTCTAGACAAATCACTTGTTGCAGTAAAAATAATAACAAAACAATAATTGCTTTTTGAGAGTTTGATATGGGCCGAGCTCTACATTCAGCACTTTAGCTACATCTTCTTTTTATCCTCACAACACCCCTGTGGGGGCAAGTGTTGCTGTTTTCCCCATCTTGCAGATGAGAAAAAACGAGGCTGGAAGAAATTAAGTAATTTTTCCAAGGTCACACATCTAATGATGCAGCTGGCAGAGAGAGAATTTAAACCTAGGGAGTCTGAATCCAGAGCCTGTGCATTTAAGTACTGCGTACTTTCCCACATCCTAGAAAGGCGTGTTGATTTAGGGCAAGCCCATCTGGAAGGCAGCAGCCACGGGCAACCGTGAACGTGGGCATTAGATCTGTTCATGTGTGCCCTGAGAGAGACTTGCTTCCCACATGGGCCGGGGTGGGGCCTAACAGATCTGTAGGAAGGGAGGCAGGCACAAGGCAGGGAAAGAAGCTTTTGATAAACTGTGAGATCAGAAAGATAGTGTTGTGAAGACTAACAGGCCCTGTTTCAAGAAACTATTAAGGCAGGATGTGCTAGAGGAGGATAATGCTGCTGGGAACAGACATGAGCAGCGTAGGGGGCAGCTCGAGGGAGTTGACTGAGAGCTGTGGACAGAAAAAAAAAGAAAAAGGCGGGTGAAGCATGGAAAGTGTGTAATGGGACACCCAGGGCGCATTGTCCCAGGGGATGTCGAGGCTGTGGACATCTGAAGAAGATTGTATCTGCAAAACCAGGCTGCTGGGGTAGAGCAAAGGAGCCCAGAGGAAGGTCTCAGGCCCAAGGAGGCAAAAAGGAAGCCACACTGAGAGACTTGGAGAGAGAGAAACTGACGGAGGGATTTGAAGAAAGATGCTGGTCAGATCCAAGAGCTAGAACCACGCTCACAGTCCAAAGGGCAATACGACTCCAGAGCAGGACAGCTACTGTCTTCGGGGTCAGTAAGAACTAGACTCACATACCCACCTGTTCTCTCTGGCTGTGTGTCCCTGGGACTAGCCTCTGCTCCCAGCTCGTGCCCACCCATGCTTACCTGGCAAGTGTTCTCACCCTTGACTGAAGTGTTTTCTGTATTTCAAGAGACATGTTCACTCTCTCCTGGGTGGTCTCATGAGTTCCTCATTTGCGCTGGTTCTTAATCTTTGTGAACATCAGAATCACTAGTGGAACTTTTCCTTTTCATTTTTTATCTTTTAAGTAAATATACATGTACTTCGTACAAAACTTAAAAGGTATAAAATGTTCTGAAAAGCAAATCTCCTTCCTGCTCCATTCTTAGTCATCCAGTTCCCATCCCAGAAGCGACCACTCTCCTGATTTCTTACAAGATGACAGATGTATATACAATCTTACATCGTATGAAGGATGGCATACCCTACACACTGTTACACTCTTTATTTTTTTTTTAACTTAAAAATAAATCTTAGAGGCTGGGTGCAGTGGCTCATGCCTGTAATCCCAGCACCTTGAAGGCCAAGGGAGGAGGATTGCTTGAGGCCGGGAGTTCAAGACCAGCCTAAGCAACATAGCAAGAGCATGTCTCTACACAAAATACAAAAATTAGCTGGACATGGTGGCACACGCCTGTAGTTCCAACTACTCGGGAGGCTGAGGCAGGAGGATTGCTTGAGCCCAGGAGTTTGAGGCTGCAGTGAGCTATGATGAAGTTACTGCACTCTAGCCCAGGAAACAGAGCAAGACCTTATCCTAAAAAATCAACCAATCATTAAATCTTAGAGATAGTTCCATTTCAGTTCACACAGCACTTCCTCATTCTTTTTAAAGGATGCGGGGTATTCACTGTACAAATGTACTACAGTTTAAAAAATCAGAACCTTGGCTGGGCATGATGCCTGTAATTCCAGCACTTTAGGAGGCCGAGGCCCGAGGATCACTTGAGGCCAGGAGTTCGAGACCAGCCTGAGCATCACAGCAAGACCATGTCTCTACAAAAAATAGAAAAATTAGCTGAGTGTGGTATTGCGCACCTGTAGTCCCAGCTACTCAAGAGGCTGAGGAAGGAAGATCACTTGAGGCTGGGAATTTGAGGTTGCAGTGAGCTATGATGACACCTCTGTACCAGGCAACAGGGAGAGATCGTATCTCAAAGACAAAAAACAAAACACAAAAAACCTTTTTGGACATGTGGGTTGTTTCTGGTCTTTGCTATTATAAACATTGCTGCATTGCCTGTCTTCGCAGCCTTTTCATTTCACACAACATGTACATATCTGTGCAGAGGAAGTTCTTGGAAGTGAAATTATTAGGTCAAAAGGCATAAGCTTTTTAAATTCTGATAGTTATTGCCAAATTGTACAGATTACATTCCCCTTAGCAAAATACGAGAGAATTTGTTTACCTGTGGGACTTAGACAATAATACAGAGAAGCCTGGCCCCACCTTGGAGTTTCTGGGTGTGGGGCCTGGGCCTCTGTATCAGGAGCCTCAAAGGGGGATTCTGCGCCAGAAACTCCCCTGGTTTTCCTCCCCCTCCAGCCTCTCCCGTCCCCCAGGGATTTGCCACAGTGCTGCTGAGCCCGAGACCGCCCAGGGCACTGCCAGCTCTACCGCTCCAGGGCCCTACCTGGCAGGTCTTCCGTCCCCCTTGGGGGTCAGTGCTTTCTCCCTAGGTCCTGGCCGGAAAACAGGGCTTTTCCACTTCAACCCAGGTGCCATCCTCTCTTAGGGACTGGAGCACAGGCCACACCAGGGTTACAACCACATGGACCGCACATGGAGAAGGCCTGGAAGAAAACAGGGAAAAATGGAAATGGTTAGCAGTGGTGAGACACTGACCGGTTTTTTTTAAATGCATGGTATTTTTACAATATTGACATTAAAGAAAAAAACAGATAAAACTGCCCTCTTCAACATAACCCACTAATCTGCCTATGGCTCCCTGGTGTGGCTTTGTGTATAACTGTTCTCTGTGACTGGCTTGGAGGGGTTGGCAGGGTTGGCCACATCCTGGCAGGGGTCTGAGTCTGGGAGGGGCCCATGTAGTAGTGGCAGGCATGCTCCACCCTCTTTCTTCTGGCCAAAGCTCTGCAGACGCAGGAACAGACCAGCACCTCTCTGCCTGGAGCCAAAGAGCAGATGCTCCCATCACAATGGCTGGTGGAACCACTTTTATTGGCCAAGTGAGGGTTGTAGTCAACCCTGTCCATGGGCAGGACCTCGTAGGCATGCCCCAGACCTACGTTGGGGGCATAACACATAGTGGGCATTTAATAAATATTTGAGAGAGGAAAAAAGAGAAGAGGGAAGGTCACCCATGTGGCATTAAGAACCTTGAGAACTAGGCACACCAGACACTCCTTGCTCCCCGCCATGGAGCCTAACACTCTCACTGTCAGCAGCCCTTCCAGCCATGTGGATATGTCCCCTCTCTGAAACAGGCATCAATCGCTTTTTCATTCAACAAACCATTAGTGAGCACCTACTGTGTGCCAAGTGCAGTTCTAGGTGTTAAGAATATTGCTGTAAACAGAACAGTCTAAAATCATGGCCTCATGATGTCTACATTCTGAAGGGAAGGAAGAAGCAATAAACAAACAAGGAATTTAGGAATTTAGTGTCCCATGAAGCAAGAACAACACATGCAAAGGCCCTGAGGTAGAGCCTTTGGTTATTCTGTGTGTTAGTTTTCTCTCTTGAGCTGGATCATAAACAACTTAAAGTAGAAATAATGTTTTATATGTATTTAGAAATAATTTTGATTACATTTCACTGTATACCATTTTGTACCTCTTGAATTTTGTGTCACTTACAGACATTTAAAAAGTAAAAAAAGAAATTTAGTTGAGCTTGTACCTCAGAAGGGGGACACACAGCATAGAGTCGGACACATAGTCGGGCTCAGTGATTATTTGCTGTTTGAGTATTTGACAGTGACATGTTTGAAACATCAGGGTCCATTTTGTTTTTTAAAGATTACTGATCCCATAGCTTTACTAACAGGTTGTTCATTGACTTGCCAGGTTTATTTACTGTCATCTGAAGGGCTATATGTTCATTTTCAGACCAGTTTTAATTGTAGAATCCTCACCATACGATGGACCTGAGATTTCCAGTTATATGAGATGACCACACTCATCCCCGATTTCTTTTTTTACCTTCCTCGAAGCCCCTGAAGGTCCCTCAGCTAGAAGAGTAGAATTTGCAACTTTTTCTTTTTTTTGGTAGGGAAGCACTTCCAGAGTATTCACGTTTGAAAACACAGGGATAATACAAACAGTTGTACCTGAAGGGCAAGCAATGAAAACGAAGCCCATGACAAGAAACAGTGGACAGAATTCAGTCCTCTTGTTAGTTGGCTCACTTTGTGCCTCTCTGTGCCGCCCGTTCAGCTGTGGGCCCACAGATGCACGCAGGAGATTATACAACGCTCAGCCAGCCCTTGAGAAAATGCTTTTGTTTCCTGACCAGCGGAAGCGCGTGTTGTACAGCACATTCACTTTCATAGCTGTAAAAAATTGTAAGAGAGGAAAACAATGGTGAACATTTTAAAATAATAAAAAGTCAAAATATTTGGGGTTGTTTTTTTTTTGTTTTTTGTTTTTTTTGGTTAGTTCTTGCTCACTTCAGTGATTTCTAATCACTTTAGGTGATGAGCTCTCTTTTCTGCAGAGCCAAGGAGCAAGGGTGTGCACAGCCTGGAAAGGAGGCAGACAGGGGAAGGGAACGTCTGGGGAAGGAGGGAGGACCGGTCAGACGTTGGACACTGAAGGAGGTTCAACGGCAGCAAGGGTTGTTGTGCAGCAGGTGGGTAAGTCTGATACCAAGTGGGGTGGGAGAAGTGTCCAGGTGTTCATTTGGCAGGGAGCAGAGAGGTGTCTTTATGGGCAGCTAGAATGCATTTGGGAGCAAACTGCTGCCCCCACCTCTGCGAAACGGGAGCATTTTAAAATGCGTGCTGTCATGTTCCCATTGGATTGGGGACAGGGAGCAAGAGAAAGTGAATTCGTGTTCTCTAAAACTCGTCTTAGAACAATAATTTAGGTTCTCTGTGACTTTAAGCACAGTAAGCCTTCAGTAAACGTTTGTGGTTGAAATGCTGCACGGATCCAAAGGACGAATTTAACAATCCACACACAATCCCTTTTCTCTCTCTGGTATTTGAAGTATGCCATGTACAAGGCCTCGCACAGAATGAAGCTCTGGGATTTTTTTCTTTTTCACTTGCTGGCTTGCTCTGCTACGACACCTGCTCTGCAGCCTCCTGCAAACCTCCAGCGGGCCCATGCAGCCTGTCCCCAGCCTGCCTCCTCTCTGCCCTGGAGCCGACACGTCATCTCAACCAGCTCCATGAAAAGGCGAGGGTAGTTTTCTCTCTCATTCTGTTAGAGTGATTAAGAGTTCTGTTTTTATAGATAAAAGCAATATTGCCTGGGCTGTGGGCTAAGGGCTAGTGTAGCGAGCCTTGCTAGTTCCACCGCCGCACCACAAACCAGATGGCTACGGCTACCTTCGTTGCAGGCATAGCGCCCAGAGGGAATTAAGTCCTCAAGATGACCTAAGTGGAAAATGTCACTGTGATTTTTTTCAATGTGTTTAATACTTGGGGTTTCTTTATTTGTTTTTCAAAAACTTTTATTTTTTTGAGTAGGCAGTAGTCAAATGGAGCAAAATTTTAAAAGTTCAAAAGATGAAAACTCTCCCTCCCACTCCTCTCTGCCAGCTCAGTTCCATCCTCAAAGGCAACCAATGTCCCAATGTCTGTGTGACCTCCACACGTGTCACATATACAAGCAGAGACTCAGATACAAACATACACGTACACATTCCCCTCTCATTGTTTTAACACAAAATTATTCTGCACCTTGCATTTTTTAAAATCACTTAATATATCTTGGAGATCATCCCTGATCAGTTACTGAGATCTATTTCATCATGTATTCCAAACACACACGAGCAGCCCACATTATGATAATTTCTCTTCCCTCAGTACTCGGCAGCTGATTTTCATCTGTTTTCCCCTTGCTGGTGAATGATTTCTACCACAGGATGGTCCAGCCACATTCTTTGAATTGCCTTCCAGATAAAATATCTTAATAAGCATTAATGCTCTTGCCTAGAGGATAAGTAAACAATTTTATGTGATTGGGGCTCTGCAAGCACATTGGTGTCACCGTACTGTTAATTTAAGCCACATCCTGAAAGAGGTCCCTTAAGGTCATAACGTGAGGACTCCAAGAATTGATCTGTCTTCTGAGGCTATGGCATGTTTTCTCTCGTTCCAGAAACTAGAATGAACCGAAGCATTCCTGTGGAGGTTGATGAATCAGAACCATACCCAAGTCAGTTGCTGAAACCAATCCCAGAATATTCCCTGGAAGAGGAATCAGAACCACCTGCTCCAAATATAAGGAACATGGCACCCAATGGCACGTCTGCACCCCAAGCCCCTCATTATTCCTCCGGAGACTTTTCTCAAGCTCACTCACCCCTGAAACTTGCAAATCCCCAGCGGCCTGTGTCCCAGCAGGCCACCTGCCTGCGCACGAAAGTTCTGGAGGAGAGTGAAGACAGCTTCTGCAGGAGACACCCAGACCCGGGCAAAGATTTTCCCTCAGGCTGCTCTACGGCCAGCAAGCCTGCGTCTGAGTCTGTGTTTGGAGCTTTCCCCCCAGAACATCAGTTTTCATTTATGGAAAAACGTAATCAATGGCCGGGCTCTCAGCTTTCAGCAGCTTCTCCTGACACTGGTCATGACTCAAACAAATCAGACCAAAGTTTACCTAATGCCTCAGCAGACTCCTTGGGAAGTAGCCAAGAGATGGTGCAACGGCCCCAGCCCCACAGGAACCGGGCAGCCCTGGATCTGCCTACGATAGACACGGGGTATGATTCCCAGCCCCAGGATGTCCTGGGCATCAGGCAGCTGGAAAGGCCGCTGCCCCTCACCTCCATGTGTTACCCCCAGGACCTCCCCAGACCTCTCAGGTCCCGGGAGTTCCATCAGTTTGAACCTCAGAGGTATCCAGCGTGTGCGCAGGTGCCGCCGCCCAATCCTCCCCCGCACGCTCCGTGGAACTATCATTACCATTGTCCCAGAAGTCCCGATCACCAGCCGCCATGTAAGTGATCTTTACCTGCTCTGGACATTCTGGGCTGGGTGACTGAGGGAGCAAGGGCCTCGCACCAGTGCCTCCCATCACTAGACCAGCAGCCAGGTCGGAATGCAGGGAGGGCCTTCTGCCTCTCACCGGGGCTCCCATGTGTGGTTGGATTTGCAAGGGCCTTTAGAGAACGCTTTTTCTTAGCCTAAAGCCTGTCCCACTTGGAACCCCCTTCTCTAGGAAACTTTAAGGACAAAACAGATTCCTCTGTCAGGGTTAGTTTAACTGAAACATGCCTAGAGGCAAGGAGATGACCCAAACGATTTCTAGAAAACTTATCTGTTGTTCTAATTCTTAAGCACCTAGGTTCTTCCTTCTCTTCATGTTTCTTTCCCATGTTAGACTTGGCAGAGAAAGGACTTTTAGTCAAAGACAAAACAAAACAAAAAATGCTCAGAAGGTGCCCAGAGTGTCACTGAGACTCTTGGATTCATGCCGTTACATGGAGATGAAGTCACTCCCGTGATTCTATTGCTTAAACCCCTTTGGAGATTTAAGCTGTCCACATCTACCCTACATTCCAGCCACACCCAAGGACTGATAGGCCCCTAACTTGTCACGCTGTCCCTCATCTCCATTCATTTGCCCCTGCTCTTCTCTCTACCCAGGGTGGTCTTCCCTGTCTTGTGCGTTTGGCCTAGTTTCTATACATCTTTTTTTTTTAATGGTGTTATTGCAATCTAATTTACATAAAGTTCACCCTTTACCCATTTTAAGTGTACCAATCAATGAATTTTGGTATATTTACAGAGTTATACAGCTACCGTCATATATATCTCTTAAGACTTAAGTGTCCCTCTAGAAACCTCCTCAGATAACTCTGTCCTTTAGGCCCTCTGTCTCCCTTGTGCTCTAGCCATTAAATGCCATACTGGTGTCTGTTGGGACACTTGACACCAGTATGGCATTTAATGATATACTTGCCTCCTCTCCTTCCAGACTGCAAGCTTTTGGGCATCACCAAAGCTCTACTCTCAATCCATAATTCCCCAGCATTTAGCACAATGCCTGGCATATACTGGACTTTCAATAAACTACTTCTGAATGAAGGTTTAATGTGCATCAGTGCAGTAAGCCTCTGAAAGTAATAAAGTCTTAGATTGAGATAAAATGTCCATCACCACTCTAATGTTAAATTTCTGCTGAGGGCACTGGAAAATAATAATAGGGCTTTACAGAAGAAACACAGGACTGCGAGATGTGATGTTTTTCCTAGCAAATAAACACCGAACAAAAAGTAGTTTCAAATAGTGCAAGAAGAGTTTGCCCAAAGGCCTGATGCCCAGCTTTAAAATAAATGATAGAAATAATCATAAATGCTGTAATCAACTATACTTTATGTAACGGTACCTGTACACTCTGTATAAAGCTTCCTAAAGTGAATGAAGCAATATAGTAATTCATAATTTTTTTTTTTTAATAAAAGAAGGAGAGGGACCTGGTGTGGTGGCTCACACCTGTAATCCCAGCACTTTGGAGGCCAAGGTGAGAGGCTTTCTTGAGCCGGCAGGCTTGCTTGAGCCCAGGAGTTTGAGACCAGCCTAGATAACATAGTGAGACCACATCTCTACAAAAAAATTAAAAATTAACCAGGCATGGTGGTGCATTTATGGAAAAATGTCCTAGCTCATAGTCCTAGCTACTTGGGAGGCTGAGGCAGGAGGATTGCTGGAGCCCAGGAGTTTGAGGTTGCAGTATTTAAGCATGCCACTGCACTCTAGCCTGGGTGACAGAGCTAGACTGTCCCAAAAAAAAAAAAAAAAGATAATTTTTCTGATCATAACAGTAATATTTGGTCACCCCCCCAAACTAAAATATGCCCAAAAGTTCAAAAAAGAAAATTAAAAGTATTCATATTTCTACCTCCCAAATATAATTCCTTGTTAACATCTTGATGCATTTGCTTCTGGTATTTTTTTCTTTGCCTATATATTTAATATAAAATTGAAATAATTTCCAATGCCATTGTACTTCTAGCATCATTTAAAAATGATGCATCATATTTCATCATTGGATAGACCAAGTTGTTACTAACTTATTGTCTATTGTTGGTCATCTTAAAGTTTCCAGTTTTCTGATCCAGTAAGCAATACTATGACAAACATCGTGCATATAAATTTTTGTCTGCATTTCTGATTAACTCCTTAGATTAACATGCAGAATTATGAATACTTAGTCAAAGGCTTTGTGATACAGTCCCAAGCAGTTGACGTTACCTACTAACAGGCGAAAGCCTCATCGTGATAGACCAAAAAAGCATTGACTCGATATTTAAATAAGGGCACCATGAAGACCTTCCCACTGGAAAATATTTTTCCTGTAGTTGAAGGCTGAAATGGCACCGTTAGCAATCCAGTCTTTAGAGTAAGCACTGCCCCTCGGGGCAGGCTCCTTGAAAAGGCAAACACTCCCAAGTGGGAACACTTCTTGTTTCTATTACCGCAGGACCTGCTTTTTTTCATCAGTTCGCCTTCCCCTGCTCTCTGTGCTATACCCTATGGTGAGGGTTCGGCGGACAGCTGGGATCCTGGGAGTGAAGAGAGGTGTTGAAAGACAGAGAGGAGAGAACTTGGACAGGAGACCAGGGTAATTCACAGAAGATATACCAACAGCCAATACACATATGAAACTAAGCTTAATATCACTAGATTTAAGAAGTGCAAACTTTTTAAAGATAAGGTGTGCAAAAATAAAAACCTTGGGCAACAGCCAGTGTATTCGTGGGATTATAAGGAAATGAATACACCCAATCACTCCTGGTAGGAGTGTAAATTGGTGCAATCATCTGGAAGGCAATTTCACTCTATCAAAATTTTATATGTGCTTCTTCTTTGGCCTGGCAGTTTCACTCGTAGGAATCTTATAGAACATTAAACAAGCATATAAAAATACGTGACCAAAGATGTTTGCTAAAGCATTGTTGTATTAGAGTGAAAATGAAAACAGCTACAATGCCTGTGAATGAGGGGTGAGATAAGCAGTTTGTGATTTGTTTATACGATGGACTGCTAGGCCCATGTTACACAGGCTAAAATACACATTCTGACATAAAAACGATTAAGCTGAAATGCAGCGTTGATCCCACACGTGCTAATTTTTAAAAACTATATGTATTTATATGTATGTGTTAAAAGGTCTAGAAGGATCACCCCAGCTGTTCACAGTGATCATGGGGGAGGGGGAAACAGGGAATGAAGAGGAGACAGGGATAGTTTCCTTTTAACTTTATATATTTGTATTTTTTTTTATTTTTTTGCTACAAACAAGTATTAATTTAAAAATAGGTAAAAGTTGAAAAGAAAAAAGTAAGGGGAAGTGAGAGTGTGCAGAAGGCGAGCTCGCCCTCACTCACCCTGTGCGTGCCTTGGCCCCGGCTCGGCTCCCAAGGGCATCTACTCCCAGGGAAGAGGTTGAGGGCTGCCCGGCACTTACGGTTTTCCTGCAGGGCATTGCAACCCCGGAATATTCAAGAGGCTTCCAGCAGCAATGACTCCCAAAAAGGTTGCTGTGAGGATTAAATGAGATAATGTATTAAACGCACTGGGAAAGTGGCTGGCTGGTAGTAAGCCCTCAATACTAGCAGCTTTTAGTTATTACTGTTATTATTTAAATGGACCCTGCAGCCCTGTCCTGCAGAGTACCCCTCTACTTCCAGATTCCTCTCACTGGCACAGATTTTAAGCATTCAGAGCAGGTGTACAAATGCTTAGTTTCATGTCAGGGCTATAACTGCACTTAATTGCCAACAAAATCACTTCAAAAGAGCTGTTCACTTAAGGGATGCTTGTGCAGTTGGAAACCATGGCTACGTGGCTCTACTCAGCTTTAGAAGAGCATTACTTCCTTACCCGTTAATGAATATATAAATAAATAATGATCACCATGCAAATGGCATATCTTAGCTTTTTGCAAGTTAAAGCAAAAATGGATACTGGTCACCCCTTTCATGTAAAAAAAAAAAAAAAAAGTTTTCAAAGCAGGTAAAAATGAGAAAGGGAATAAGCCTGTGTTTTCTCCTCACCCCACCCCTGGAGAAGTCGGCCTCCTACTGCCTCAGAATCCTTCCACTGAAGGTCACCAGAATAGAGTTCATGGCTGTGCAATCACATAAAACTCATGATGCAAATATACTGGGGAAAAAAAGAGGAATTAATTCGAAAGAGCCCTTACCTTATTATGAAATTTTGCTTTCTCTACCAAGGAGACTGAATAAAATAAAACTATGGGTACACACCTATCATTGCTCCTATGGACCAAAAAAGTGATTGTTGTATGCTAGAATGCATGCACAATTAAAGTACGGAAAAAATAAACCAGATGAAAGAAATGATAAAGAAGGAGTTGCCTTTCAAGAACCACAGCTGCGTGCAGCTGTGGGAGTTCCTGTAACAGTTTATGTTGGCCATTTTGTTTTCTGGCTAAAATGATCGCATTATATCATGATGTTTTTTAACAGCTTGAAAATCAGATTTTATTCTCTCCCTCATAAACTCTATTAATACCATTCTTAATAAGGAAGAAAAATGTTGAATGTTTTGATTGATAGATGGAAAAACCTCCTTTAGGATTTGGTTTACAAATTCCAAGTGGTAAAAGCCCAGTAACATGAAGGCTGTGTGTACCCGGGCCAAGAGGATCATAGGATTGACAAATAACATGCAGTACTGGCCGCTCATTTATGATTGTGCAAGGTTTTCATTTTTGTTTTGGGATTAACACTGCCTCAGAACTAACAAATCATTTGTCTATCACACCACCCACCTTCCATCTCCTACGGAATAAACTCCCTTCATGGAATTTTAGGCACAGGGAACAAGTCCACAGGGAAGTTATTTGTGAGCAGGGATTCTTAAGTAGATGGCTGCCGTCTCATAAGCCTCCCCTTCTCACACGCTAGCTAGTGTGGGTTTGTGTTTAAAAACAGACACCCACAGACACACAGATTTTCTCTTTCTCTCTCCATTTATTTTGAGCTACTCAAGAGAACTGTATCCTATTTGTCTTTGTTCACCAAGCGCCTAGTTGTCGAGGTTCAGTAAATATTTGTTGAATGAATAAAAAGAAATCTGTTCTCTGCTTCCCTGGGAAAGGGGGTGATCCCTGATCATGAGTAGAGTCTTTGTCAAGCTTTGGAAAGTCCATCTTTAATTGTCTGCGAGGGCAAGAAAGGAGGGAGGTCAATAGGATTTGGAAAGAGGACCTGTCCATTCATTTATCAGTTTATTCAACAGATATTTGCCAGGTCACCTGCTGGGTACTGGGTATACAGTGGGGAACACAACACACATGGTCCTTGTCTTCATGGAGTTCACAGTCTACTGGAGAGACAGACAAGAAGTAGAAATCAGCAAACAAAATGACAAATTGTAAGTGCTGTAAAGGAAATAACTGGGTGTTGGAACAGACATTCATAGACATGGTGGCCAGAGAATGTCTCTTTGCATGGACATGCGAGCTGAAACCTAAAGGATGAAAAGGTCAAGGAAGCGAGGCTTGGTGTCATTAAGGTACCAAAGCAAGCCGGCAGGATGAGCAGGGTGAGCAGGGAGAGAATGATGTGCTAGAAGATGAAGGATGCAAGGACCACGGCGGGGAATCTGCATTTTATTTTGAGTTAAACTTCTTCTTTAGGAAGATAGAAAATCGAACTCTATAATCCCAAATAAGGGACCTAAATAGTACTTGGCATGTAGCAAGTGATTAATAAATGTTAGCCATTATTATATCTATAGTATCCGACTAAACTAGCAAGCCTTGGTCATAATAATGGAATAGAATGATTAAAACTTGAGCAATGAAAAGATATTAATTTACCTGATAAGCATAGTTTTTATTTAGCAACTTTTCCATACAACCAAATTTCAGACAAAATCAGTCAAATTTCTCTTACAAAAGGGAATGCTTATTTATGATTGATCCTCTGACATTCAATATTTCTTTGTTTTAAACAATAAAAGGACAGCATGGAGGACTACATCATCTGTACTCTAATTTTTAAAATCGATGAGGTGGATAATTTTCATCTGCTTACTTACATAAACCGGTCTAACTTTTTACCACAGGTGGCCATTTCAGAAACGAAAGTTACAGCTAATCAAACACTTAGCCTACATGCTTTAGTGATTTTAATGATACGATTTGTTGCTATGAGACAAAAACATGTTGTGCGGGAAATAATCTGTTAGAAATCATATGACCTTGATTCAAAGCCTTTTGATTAACAGCACTAACATCCACTTTCTGAAAAAGAAACAAACCCTATGATTAGAGCTTGGTAGTCCTTTTAAAGCAAATAAAACCTTATTAGCCACTCATTAATGGATATGGGAAGCAAAAATGACTTCAAACATTAAGAACTTCTCTTGAGTTACCATCAAGCCCTTTCTTTCTAAAGGCTTTTGAGGCCACTGGCGAAGTTTCTCCTCTTTTACCTTGTCTTTGTCCTTCCAACTGTTGAAGAGAGACACTGATAAAAGCCCCCCCATGTGCAGCAGATGGGAAGTAGACTAGGGGACCATGGCCCAGCAAGCAGACTGTGCAGTCCTAAATGGCTTCGCTTTTTCTGAGTGGCCAGTTGGCCTTGTAACTATTCAGACTTCATCCATTCATTCATTTACTGAACATCCCCTGGGTGCCAGCGCTCTACTTGGAGACACGGTGGCAAACGGCCACAGTCCAGGCCTTCGCAGAGCTTATATTATGGTAGGGGAGGCAGGGAAGAAGCCAACAAGCAAAACTCACTCTTCCTTACACACACCCATGCTAGGAGCTATGGAGAAAATAGTATAAAATAGGGGATGGGATGAAGTAAATTTGTAAAGAGGCGGGTGTCTTTGGACAGGTGGTGTTTGGCCTGAGCACTGAATGGCAAGAAGTCAGTCTGTGAAGATCTAGAGCAAAAACGTTCTGGGCAAAGAGGATGGCAAATGCAGGGGACAAGGTGGGGGCAAGCTGGGCATGTTCAAGATGAAGCCAGGGCTTGGTAAGCCAGTAAGAGCATAACAGGAGACGAGCTTAGGAAGGCAGGGACCTGACCACGCAGGGTGGATTTTAAGTGCAATGGAAGGTCTCTGGAGGGTCATGTCTACCACTGACTCTGTAAATGATCTACTCGTGCAAGGTTCACCTAAAAGCAGGGCTGGCCCCTGCCAGGGGACCTAACAGCTGCAGCACTTTTTGCTGTTTTCCAGTTGGAGAAAAGGAGCAGCAGTAGTGACCTGCCCCGTGGCCCTAAAACTCCAGCTGGCGATCTGGACGCCCTGGAGTACATCTAGCCTGCCCTAAGAAAGCTGCAGAGGCAAAGCCTGTGTGGTATAACTTGTCTATCTCCCCATTCTTAGAGCTGTTCTCTAAGTCCTCCTCCCCTTCCTCAGCCAGGTGCTGGGACAGGCCCGGGCAGATCACTTTCTCCTCCTCCCCTTCCTTAAACCACCACCAATTGTCATGACCAGGCCTAAGTAATAGCGAGGCAAGGGTCAGGGGTGAGGGCCAGGAGACAACCTGGGTTGGAGGGGCATGGCCACTTTTACCAGAGAAAGGATGACAGGGAGGATCCAGATGGTGTCAGGGGTCAAGGCAGACAATAGATTGACTCCAGAATATCTGACCAGGCTTGAGAGACTAGACTGGACACATTGCCAGGGTCACCCAACCAAGTTTCCAGAGTCCAGACGGTGGAGACCTGGAGGCGGCCACACTAGTGAACACACAGATTATTTGTCTTACGTTTTATACTTGGGACCATCATTCCCCTGAACGTTCCCTTGAAGACATCAAGAGCTCCTGACTGCTTGCCAAACTAAGAATACAGTTCTTAGCCACATTCTTGCCCTCCCCATTCTAGTTCTGATCTACCTTACCTGCTACTTTTTTGCTTACTTGCCAGTTACATTTTACTATACATGTATCCTACCTACACAGCAGGCAAACTTGACTATTACTTTCATAATCACAAAAAGAATTAAGACCAACAAATTTTTTTTTTTTTTTTTTTTGAGACAGAGTCTTGCTTTGTTGCCCAGGCTAGAGTGAGTGCCGTGGCGTCAGCCTAGCTCACAGCAACCTCAAACTCCTGGGCTCAAGCGATCCTCCTGCCTCAGCCTCCCGAGTAGCTGGGACTACAGGCATGCACCACCATGCCCGGCTAATTTTTTTCCATATATATATTTTAGTTGGCCAGATAATTTCTTTCTATTTTTAGTAGAGATGGGGTCTCGCTCTTGCTCAGGCTGGTCTCGAACTCCTGACCTCGAGCGATCCACCCGCCTCGGCTTCCCAGAGTGCTAGATTACAGGCATGAGCCACGGCGCCCGGCCTCCCAACAAATATTTTTTAAAGAAAAAAAAAAACCAGATTCCTTCTTGTCCTAGTGAGTTATGCACCCTGGGTCACCCTACTTCTTCACTGGGCAGCGGTGGCAGTGCTTGGATCACCAGGAAGTGCGCGTGGTTCATTTGCAGGGCTACCCCCTGGCTCTCCCCAGTCCCTTGGTTCATCTCAGATTTCCAACACTTCAGCCCCTTTGGGCCTGGGCCATTCCCTCAGAACCCTCGTCTCTCACCCTTATTGGGTTCCCTGCATCTCTCCTCTGGCCTTCAATTCTATCTCTCACTTTACCAGAGATAAGCTGCCCTTCTTCCCTGGGGACTCTGCTGCTCCTGGGCCTGGCTGGGACCAACGTTCTCCTAGGTCACACATTCACAAAAGTCGCGGCCAGCCCTGGCTTTGCTCTGAGCCCTACCCTTTTCAAACTGCTCTGGCCCTAAGTGCATATGGGCTCTAGCAGGAGAGGACCAAGGGAGTTGGAGGGTGCTGCCAATGGCTTGGCTACTTCCCGGAAGGATGAGCCAAGTTTTCATTGATTTACTTCTTATGAGGGAGTGGTGTACATGAGTGTCCACTTGGGTAAGGAAAGGAGAGAGTAGTGATTCCATACCTAGCACAGGAATAATTTCTCCTTCCCTTGGGTTCTAGACACTTGGGGAATTCTGGTAGGAATGGTGGTGTGGGAGAGGTTCTTCACGGTTGGGTTATCTCAAGTATCTTATTGCAATAGGAGCCTGAGTGGAGTTTTTTTTTTTTTTTTTAAAGTTCTTTGAGCTTTCCGATTAGAATCCCAAACTTGTGATTTCACAGGTGTTTCTATTTATAAAAAAGGGAATCGATTTCAAGGAAACTATCAAGCAAGTAATAGTATAGAAATATGGCAAACATCACAGAGGTGGTAACTGATATCTGGACCCCTCAGTTGGTATCAAGTCAAGTATTTGCACTGGGATTAGCTCTCCTTTCAAACGAAGGAGTTGATCTTCCCTGTTCTCTTTGTTGCCTTCACCTACAGATGGCCATGACTACCCTCGAGCAGCCTACCAGCAAGTGATCCAGCCAGCTCTACCCGGGCAGCCTCTACCTGCAGCCAGTGTGAGAGGGCTGCACCCTGTGCAGAAGGTCATCCTGAATTATCCCAGCCCCTGGGACCAAGAAGACAGGCCTACACAAAGAGACTGCTCCTTTCCAGGGCTTCCAAGGTATCAGTAAGTAAGATAGGGCCGATCTTCAGACGTTTTTAACATGAAAGAATTATCCAATGCAACCAAGATATATCAGAATTCTCTGTAAGCCTGCTACCCCGGTTAGCGACCAAGTCACCCAGCGGAATGCCCAGTGCAGACTTCAGGTCAGGAGGAAACGGCAGCTGGTTGACAAGGATCTCTTTACCGGATATAGAAAGCCACTAGTGACTAGTCAAAATTGTCTTGAAGGAAAGGCTCTGAAAATTTTCCCTAAGTTACACCCCTTCTTTTACTTTCAGTACACCTGAACTTTTAGCCCACAAAATAGATTTTTATTTTTACTATGACTGACTTCCACTGTTAGCAAGTTCTTTATATCCCTAGTTTCTGTTCTTGTTTAAACCTATTTCTTACTTTAAAATTTTAAATTCAATTAATTCTCAGTAGGAATTTAAAGTAACCTGTTATTTTCTCCTATACTAAAACATTCATACGTGTTGAGCACGATTATTACGTCTCTTCTATCCCTCTTTCAGGGAAACAATTCTGGTTTTTCATGACTTCAGTTGTCTAACCCTTTAATCATTTTTCTCCTCATTTTTCTCTTTTGACTCTTCAAGTTTTCCTTTTGTCTTAATTTATGGATCTAAAACATACAGGAAAAACTTATGTAAATGGAGCTTCCTAATTTATGACAATATTGGAAAGAAAGTAGATGAGATGTTTGCTCTTGCTCAGCACAACTTTTATATACCACTCAAAGTAAAACTATGTTCTGTTCTTACGGAAATGAAATCTGAAGATCGTATTAGAGTGGATTTTTTCAGAAATACAGAAAGTAGTAATTAGCTTAAAAATGTTATTGAAAAAAGAAGAGCCCATTTTCTTTCCGGATAGATCCTTTATTGCTCTAAAACAAAAATTCATCAAGTTTAAATAATAGAATTAAGTAAAATATGATTTTATAGCAGGATAAGCACTCTTATAGAAAAAATATCTAAAATTCCAAGAAAACAAACAAAAATTTAAGCATCGTTATGTTTGGTGTTGAACAAGGGAAGGAATAGTAATTTTAAAATAAACTTTTATTTTGAAACAATTTTAGATTTACGGAAGAGTTCCAAAGATAGTACCGACTAATTGGTTTTATAGCATCAATTTAAGTCTGCCATGGTCACCTCTATTTATTTTATCATTTTAAGATAATGAAAAGTAAGATCAGATTAAGAAGTTAATTCTCCTCTTACTGATAATTTGAAAGAGAATTTTAATGCAGAAAGTTTACTCAATCATTAATTTCCATTATATTATTTTAATATGAAAGTTTCTGAGTATTATCAAGGTCTTAACATTTTTTTTATCAAATGAGCAGCCATCTTGTATAACAACTAGGCAACTTTTGATATAAAAGAATTTAATGAAAAAGAATATGAAACTGGATCCCCATTAGAAGAAAGCATATTTTATAGAAATTATTTTCTCTATATTAATAAAAATATAAAATAAAAATAACCTTAAAAATTTATATTTTAGAAATACAGTATAGTTGAGATTCTGTGTAATTTTATTTTAAATCCTATTACATAAGACTTTCAGAATTTCTGATTACTCTTTTGGGTAGAAAAATAAAAGCATAACCAATAATCTATAAAAACTGGTCATGTACATATAGATTTTGTAACCAAAACATTTTTTTAAATTGATAATATGACAGAATTTCAAACACATGACAAATAACAACATCCATGTTCCCACTACCCAGATTTTTAAAATGTTAACAAATTGCCACATTTCCTTCAGAATTTTATTAAAGAAATAAAACATTATAGATACAGTTTTAGTCCCCCTACTAGTTATCATTCAGTTACAGAAAACAGGAGTGACTCTAGCTATTTTAAGCAGAAGGAGATTTGATATAGAGAATTGGGTACTTACAAAATCCAGGGAGGTTGGAGGAGCGGGCTTTTGGGCTGGGCTTCGAGGAATGATCCCAGAGAAACCCTGCAGAAGGGGACCCCCAAAGAAGCCACCTCCTCTGGCAGTCAGGAGGGTGCAGAACCAGCACGCCCACACGGGTGCGACCACTGCAACTGCTGGATCCGTTCTGTGCCTATTAGATCTGCACTGGCCCAAAACAGATGCCCGTCCCTGCCCTCCATGCCCGTGAAGCTGAGAACAGGCCACGGGGATGCTTCCTGAGGAAAACTTAGCACCTCGTCACCGTGCTCCCCAGCAGAAACCACAGAAGTGGCCGAAGCATGACCTCCACGTCTTTCTGCCTCCCAAATCTCACAGGAGTGCCTGCCTGATTGTTCGTCTCAGCAGAATGTTCATGTGAATACTAGCAACCAAAATAATAAAGATGCCCTGTGACAATATGGTAGAAACTTCTGGAAAGGGGCTTCAAAATCAGATTTTCATTCATATATTAACAACAGAAATAGTTTTAAACCTACATGGCCTTTTTTATCTTCTGATACATACTTAAATGTTATCAATTATGAACTAAAAGTCATGTCTTTTTATCTGAATGCCTATAACATTAACCATCCATGTCACCTGTCATACTACTTTGTTTTGTTGGCGACCTTGTCTGCCCTGTGCCTGAGACTTATTTTTCCAGTTAGACGGATCTTGAATAGAGAAATCAAATCCCGCTTCCCTCTGTCAACCCCTAGCCTCGGCCCTTACACATGGCAGCCAGCTGCGTGGCTTATGGACCGAAATTCCACAGAGCTCCCGTCTCCCTTCTGTCTCAGATAAGAAATGGAGGCAGAGGAGAAAGATAGTTCACTGGTATTTTCCCATCATTCTTAAAGGCTTTCTGTCTTTCCAAGTTTGCCTTTGTAAAAAATGAAAATTGACTGTAAACGTATCCCTTTCCAGGGACCAGCCATATCACCAGGCACATAATAGAGCCGGAGCTCCTGAGGAGTCCTTGGAGTGTCCCGCAGAACTGAGACCACAGGGTCCCCAGGCTCTGTCCCCAGCTGCTGTGCCCAGACCCCCTAGTAACCCTCCAGCCAGAGGAACTCTGAAAACAAGCAATTTGCCAGAGGAATTGCGTAAGTTGTTTGCAATGTTGTTTTCTTTTTCTTGTTCAGGTCTCGTACTTTGACAGTACTTGATGATCAGATATTTCTCATATACACAGTAAAATAAAATTTAAAAAGTAACCAGCATTTTGTATGAACGTTTTGAGTGATTCTGACACTACCAGTAATGCTCACAAACTGCTTACCTCTAGATTTCCTTAAACACATCTCCAAAAACAAATAACTCCAACACCTTTTCACTCTTCTAAATGATGCTCTCGAGTGGACTTGTCCCTGGGCAAATTGATTGGATGTCCACGTGGTATTGGACAGGGACCTAGTGTCTCACCATAAATTAGCAGCAGCCATCAAGAATGAGGACATTTCCTGTAGGAATGAGCAATCTTGTTTGGGAAAAAATGCTCTCACATTCTCTCTACTGCTTCGCAACCAAATGCAAGCTAAGCCTTTTATTTAAAGAAACATTCGACTAAGCATCAGGTGATGATTCTTTTTCCACATTTTGCTGCCAGAACCAGAAATGTTGAAATACCACCAAGATGTTCTCATATTAAAGGTCAGTTAGGACAGTAAGTTCCAAGAATCTTAAGAAAACAGCCACTGTTTGTGAAATTATCTCCTGTGCTTGCTAGAGAAGCTCAGGTAATTCTAACATGTGCTTTCCAAGTCTGGGAACCTCTTTGAACCAAATTTGAAATGAATCCCTTTGTATGTGCTGATTCCTTCACTGCAATTCTGAAAGAGTTCTATGACAATGATTCACGGCTGTTGTCATTCAAAACATTTTATTTCTGAACATTTTCATAAAACCTTATAATTTTAATTTTGAGCATTTCTGGAGAGTGTATGTTGCCCTGCATAGGATATAGTCCTGATATCAGTGTACAGATCATATATATCTTACCATAATCTATTAAGGGAGTCTGAGATTACATGGGAATTGGGTGAATACTAGGTGCTGAGAAGAAAATAAATGGAGTGCCATCGATTGCCTGACTGCTTAAATGAGTGAATGTGACCATAATATGCACCTTCATCTGAGAAGTGTATTTCAACAAACAAGAGCCTAAGCATGGATGAATACTTACAGACTCATATTTTCTCTCCACCCTCCGCCCCAGGGGCTTCCTGAGATTTAACTGGTCCATTCCAGACTAAAAGCCAACACACAGAGATCATTCAGCTCTCACATTAAAATGCTAGCCAGACATTTTCCCTGAGACTTTAGCCTGAGAAAACATTGGTTCTCATCTTGACCGGGGCAAGCTTGTCCAAAACGGCAGAGTCTGCTGCTCTAAGCCGTCCCAGGGATGAGTGAGGGAGCCTGTGAGGCTGGACTGCCCAGAGGCGGTATCTCTCCTTCAAGCTGCTGAAGTTTTTACTAACGTTTCTGAGCAGTGCTTTAGTTGAAGCCAACTTCCTGGCCTTTCTCCAAAAGCGAGTGGACGGGGGCAGGGAGGGGGGAGAAAGGAGCGGGGAACTGCTTTCTCACTCTGCCCCCCACTTGCTCTTGTCACACAGAGTTCAGGGCAGCTGAGAGCATCACGAGATCAAAAGAGGACACTGCTGGGTGGCCCCTTAGCAAGTCTCAGCTTCTTGGCCTGCTGTGAGAGTATTCCTTGGGCATAGTGCCAAAGCATCTCTAAGAAATCAGGTGGTGGCCTGATCTTAAGGACCCATGAGTCCTGGGTGGCGGATTTTTTGTTAACCCTTCATGTGGTTTTTCAGAAGACCTCTTAGGCTTGTCTCAGGCTGCCAGCACTCTCGGAGACCCTGTCTCTCTGATTTCCATTCATCCTAAGCAGTGACAGACCCCTGCCCCTTTGGGCCTGAAGAGCTATGCCCTGAGAACAGCAGCCCACGCTTAGACCACCCCCCACCCAAGGTTTCCATCTATTGTTCTAGAAGAACAAAAGCCATCACATACAATTTAGAAGTGTTGTTTAGAATAGAATAATTTGACCAGTTTCTAATAAATGTGGAAATTTTCTCTTAGGGAAAGTCTTTATCACTTATTCTTTGGACACAGCCATGGAGGTGGTGAAATTCGTGAACTTTTTGTTGGTAAATGGCTTCCAAACTGCAGTAAGTATTTTATCCAAATAAGTGTAATAGCTGTTGATGTTTTAAATGATACTATTTGATTTATGTGATTATGAACTGAATGCTTATAGATTTAGGTACTATTTTCTAGATTTTAAACTACCCAAAGTCTCCAGCATTTTTTTCCTTTATGCTTATTGGATGACCCTGAGTCCCTCTGAACGGCTAGGACAGTAGTAATGCTGAGCACATACGCAGCTGGCCCCTGGCCTGAAGCAAACGCCAGGCCCTGGCTGCACTTTGTACCTTTGCCCTTTCTCACCAATCACGGCTGCTTGTGGTTGAGCTTCCTGTGATGCAGGAAGCTGCAGGCTTCACCACGGTTGCCTGCTTATTTAACAAGGTCCTTTTGTTCTGCACTGTGTTACGAGGTTTGAGGTTTGAAGTGGAACCCCTGCAGCCTGGGTCCCCCACCGCGCACAGCTGCCATCCCACACCTAGAGGCTGTGATGCTTCTGGACAGGGAATACATGGCTGGGTTTTCACCTGGTCTGTCCAGATGTAGGGAGGGGAGGCAGACCTCACCTGACCCTGCAGGGCCACTGTGATCTTGGCCCAAGGAATCTCAGGAAGCACACACTTCTGTCCCCTGAAGGCACTTGACACAGCTTAAAGCCATGTAAGTTTTTCCTTAGGTTAAATGAAATGCCATAGGACTGGCTTTTCTCAATCACTGAGATCACTTCTTTTCCTTCCCAGAGGCCTTTTTTAGGCCTCATCTAGTGAATACTAGAGAGTGGTGAAACATTAAGAGAAATATCTATGACTAGGAATGTTGAAGGATAAAGAGGAATAACTTAGCAACTAAATATCAGTTTTAAAGTTTAGTTAGCATTGTTTAACAGGAGTTTTATTTGAAACTTTCTTTATTATATCAAATAATATTTTTAATGGGAGTATCTAAAAGTTAAAAAAAAAGCATACAATTTATGCACTCCAATTTCATGACTATATAGAAACTAACATTTCAGTTCCTCATTCCTGGCATGAGACAGTAATGTTGCAACTGTGACGTGTGCCTGTAATCACAGCTATTCAGAAGGCTGAGGTGGGAGGATTGCTTGAACCCAAGAGTTTGAGGCCAGCCTGGGCAACATAGCAAGACCCTGTCTCTAAAATAAATAAATAAATTACAAGACATAAGGCCAACATTTCAGAGAAGATCTTACTTTTTATCATTTCCAAATGCATACTGATTGCCCCTAGAGAAGAGCTCAGAGGGTTTTTTTTTTATTATTTTTTTATTTTAACAATCAGGGCTGCTTAGGCAGAATTTAAATCTGTTCTTGACGCTCATCACTTGGAAGTGCTGTGGTAGAAATCACAGAGCCTTGTTCGGGGCGGCGAAGTTACCATTGATACATCAAGATTCCCTCAGTGGAACGAAACACTTAATGGATAACTTAAACAGAGTGTAATAAAGGAACTGTTACAAAGCTTTGCGTAGGTTTTAGGGAATCCAGTTCTATTAGGAACAGTGCAATGTGCTGGCACTAGCAAGAGCAAGGAGTTGTTACTGCCCCTCAGTCTAAGGAGGGAAGGGAAAAACAGTGACCGGAACGTGAGGAGGATGGCTGCATTTGTTTGCTTGGGCTTCCATGAAGTACCACAGACTGGGTGGCTTAAACACAGAAATTTATTTTCTCATGGTTCTGAAGGCTGGAAGTCCTCAGGGGGGTCTCAGGGTTGTTTCAGCAGGGTTGGACTCCTGAGGTCTCTCTCCTTGGCTTGTAGATGGCTATCTTCTCCTTCCGTCCTCACATGGCCTCCTCTGCGTGCACACGTCTGTGTTCTAATCTTTTCTTCTACGGACACCAGGCCTATTGGATTACAGCCCACCCATCTGAACTCACTTTACCTTAATTACCTCTTTAAAGGCCTACTGCCAAATAAGATCACATTCTGAGGCACTGAGGGCCAGGGCTCCAACGTATGAATCTGGGGGGACACATTCAGCCCATAACAGTGGTGAAATTGTCATGACAGGAGCTATGGATTTGGGTAGAGGTCTGGAGAGACAAATGGAAGACACCTAGCTTATTATGTCTTCCAGAATGTCCTCAGTAGCTGGGAATAATTTAGGTGCTGGGATCATAATATAATAATCACCATTTCTAGAGTGCTTACTTCATACCTGGCATTATGATATGCCTTTTCCATGTTAACTCCTTTTAATCCTCACAACCACCCTAGGAAGTAGGTTTATTAACTACATATTACAAATGAAGATACTAAGACTGAGAGAGTTTTAGTAACATTTCCAAGGTCATGCAGGTGGAAGTGACAGAGCCAAGAGTAGAACCCAAGCTGTCCATCTCGTCTCAACCGTATCATTATATTGCTTCTGTCTCAGATAATAGAAATGTTTTGCTGATACCGTTACAGAGAGCTACAAAAGCTTTCTCAAGATTACCTAATGGAGTCATTGACCACCACACATTTAAAAGCAGGAGTCATCCAAACCAAAAGGAAAGCCATTCCATTTTTTATGCTCTACCAGTAAAGAAACATTCTGAACTTATATCATGTGCCCCACATGTTTGACAGTTCGGTGTATGCAAGGCCTGGTCTCTTCCCATAGGAAGCTTAGAATCAGGTTGAGGAGACAAGGCAAACATAAATGAGACATTTGGTAAATGAAAGAATGTTATCATAGTGTGTTAATTGCTCATTACCACTGGTGGTCACAATGGGGTAGAGTTAGGGGAAGTGAGGAGCAGGAGGTCAGTGTGTGGGAAGGACTCACAGAGCAGGGAGGGTTTGTGCTGTGCTGTTAGGACGCAGGGGGCACCCGTGTGGGTAGACGGGGCGTGTTGGGGAAAGCGAGGGAAGGCTGGGTCATAGATGGCACAGAAAGCTTACTGAATGGCTGAGACTTGATCAGTCCTAAACGGTAGAGTGACATTTAGGACAATTACTCTGGGAGCAGGGCAGCTGAATCCAATAACCCCTCCCCGAGGACACTCTCCCTGAGTCATCCATTCCAGTATATAATCCCTCTTCCAGTCAAGAGCACCTTGTACACACACACACACACACACACACACACACAGACACTACTCTCTGGTTGCAGTACAAGCCTGAGCCCATGAAAGACCTTATCATGTGGTCTTTTGCAAAATAGAAAATAACTGATTTTCTGCTTTTTAAATACCCCTTCAAGTCTTTGAAGGCTTGAAGATTGATATTAAATACCAGTCTTTTCAAAGCCCAATAGTTCTACTTCTTGACTTTCATCATAAACCTTTCCCTACCATCTCAGTAATTGTTTTTGTGACCATTCCTTGGATCTGCTCCAAGTTTCATATAACCCTTTTGAAACACATAGATCGAAACTGGACATAATACCCTAATAATGACCTGACTAATGCAAGTAAAGCACCACAATTATATCTCAGTACTTGCATGCCACACATCCATTAAAATGTTCCAGAATTATGTTTGCCTTTCAAATTTTTAAGTTACAAACATATATAAAATATATGTGTATTGTTGGCTCACATCCAACTTAGTGGGATACTATGTTCCTCAGAGTTTTAAAAATATAATTATTGTGTAGATACAGATATATTTTGATGTATATCACTATATCCTAATTATGGATATTAAATACTTAAATGCCTACTAATGTTGAAATAGGGAATATTATAAGAAAATTATATTTTGTTTTTTAGAATTATGTGTTCCTCCTTGCAAAAAGCATTAGTAAGCTTTTGGATTTCAAACGTATATAGTCTCGTGTGTCCTGGTGCTCTGCATCTTGAGAAAGCTTGTCCTTGAGAGCCACCTCCCACATCTTTTTCTTGTAGATTGACATTTTTGAGGACAGAATCCGAGGCATCGACATCATTAAATGGATGGAGCGCTACCTTAGGGATGTAAGTACATTCCAAAATCCTGAGATTGTTTTCTGGTGAGAAAGACAATTAGCTTATGAAGTTATTTTATGAAAGAAGCACTGGCATCCCCACCCAAGTCTGAAGCTGAGAAAGCCCCGACAAAGCCTCCCTTGTTGGAAGCTGTGCAGAGACTTGGAAAGGAAGGATGGGGTCACCCTCTTGGACATGCACAGGCAGGAAATAACGATCAAACCAGACACAGGTGGTTGATAACAATCAGAGCAAACAATTTTTTGACCAGAATAGGAAAAGAGGAAATGAAGACGGAGAGTGAGGAGAGAGCAGCAGAATTCAATTTAATCCGAGGCCACCCCAAGTGTTTTGTAGGATTGGGCTGAAGAGGTTTCCTGGGCAGCCTCGTAGGCTACGCAGCACAGCACCCCCGAGGTGCCCACTTGCAGCCCCGTGATTTGTTCTCCACTGACAGAATCTATACCTGCCACAGGGACACTTTGTGCTTTAACAAGATAGAAATTGATCTCTGCCAGCTTGTTGATGTCGGCTGCTTCTTTCTGAGGGAGCCGGTGGGAAACGGGAGTCTCAGCAGACTCGGGTTTTGCAGCTTTTCCTTTTATCTGTAGCCTGATGTTTGCTTTGTGCTGAAGGGCCTGTTCCTGCGGACTGTGCTAACGCGTGCACACGGAAAGCAGGGAGTCAAGAGTGCAGTAACTGGCAGCTCAGATCCAGCTGTGGGGAGGGAGGGGGCTTTTCATTGCTGGTTTTGCAGCACCTTTTTGCCACGATGCAGACTCACTTAGTGATTCAGGCTTTCATTAGACATTTATTAGTGATGGTTATGGAAAATGGTGGCAAAAGCACATCTATTTAGGAGAGCTCCTCTCTGGGCCATTTGCTCTGTGTCTTTGAGGGGATCCGGGCAGGGAGAAGCAGAGACAAGAGTCTGCCTGAGTGGGGGCCGGTGCCTTTCACTTTCCGTGGAGAATGGCCTGGCCTTTCATCCGTGAGCATGCCAGAGAACGCCCACAGTCCTGCTGGCCGGTTTCCAGCCTGCCCTCCCCAAACGGACCACACTTTACACTTCCATAAACATGCTTTTCTCCCTCTCATTAACAGAAGACAGTGATGATAATCGTAGCAATCAGCCCCAAATACAAACAGGATGTAGAAGGCGCAGAGTCGCAGCTGGACGAGGATGAGCATGGCTTACATACTAAGTACATTCATCGAATGGTGAGTGGGGAGGGGACCACAGCACCTCACCGTGCCCCGGGGACGGGCACTTTGTCCAGTGAAGCCTTGTTCTTCACCAGAGACTGACTGAAGGCAGCAGGATGCTGGGTGAAGAACCCCAGGCCTGCCATGTCAGGAGAGGGGATGTTGGTTCTGGCTCCTCTACCTTTGGGATTGTGGACCAGTCACTGCACGTCTGGGGACTCGGGGTTCCTATCAGTAACAAGGGGAGACCAATCTGTGATCTCTAAGATCCAAGATTCT
Source organism: Eulemur rufifrons (assembly GCF_041146395.1). Taxonomy (NCBI): domain Eukaryota; kingdom Metazoa; phylum Chordata; class Mammalia; order Primates; family Lemuridae; genus Eulemur; species Eulemur rufifrons. Next base: position 64,483,314 of record NC_090997.1, on the reverse strand, counting down.
GGAAAGCACGGCTCTGCTGGCTTGGTTGTTTACCCACAAATGTGAAGTCCTAGGAGGGCAGGTGACGGGGCTGTGGGACAACAGGCTCCCACAGCTGTATCATATTCTGTCCCCTGCCTTTCCAGGTGGGGTGGCATAGTGAAAAGGACACATGCCGTTGCATCAGATGTGCTTGGTTCAGATTTGGCTTCCTCATGTACAGGCTGTGTGACTGTGGCCCAGTTGCTTAAGTCTCTTTGTGCCTCAGTGTCACTCTTTATAAAATGAGTCACTAATACGCACAGTGTTGTGCAGATTAAATGAAATAATGTTTGTGAAGTAGCTGGCACATATTGGATGCTCAATCAAGGGACAGGATTGTTCTTAGCTCATGATAGGTGAGGAACATTCCACTGCCACACTTGAACTATGGGGTCTGGTCAAATTAAAACCAGTGGGAGAAATTTATAGGATATTGAACCTGCTCAGCACCTGGTAGAGCATTCTGACCAAAAATATCAACCAGCTTTGGCACTGGCTGTTTTGTGGGTCACCAAGCCTCCTGCTCTCCATGATTGTAGAGACACTGTGGAGAGTTTCTGCCTAACTAGGATGCCGGACTAGACCTGTGAATTCAAGCTGTCCTGAAGCCTCTAAGGGGTGTCCACATGTGCTGGAGGAAGGGTTGGCTCTGGGCCTCCCACTCCCACCTCAACCAGAGCTGGTCTGCATTTCTCAGACTTTTGTTTCCCAAGGATTCTGAGATGTAAAAAGGCTTGCAAAATCACAGGACTAGAACTAACAAGCTCCATTTCATCCCTAACACTCCACAAGGGGGGATGTCACCTGCAATGGACAGAAAGGATCACCGGCTAAACGGGAAGATGGGGCAGAAATCAGTCGGGTAGTCTTGGGACATGCAGCTGTACCTCAGGGAAAGCAGACTTAAGTCCCAGGTCTGCCCTGTGCGTCAGGAGCATAGGAAAAGGGTAGGTTGGGTGGGTGGGTGAAAGGATGTTCATCATCAGGGTCTCTGTCTCTTTTACCACCCAGTGTAGACCACCCATTTGAGCTCATGACCAACCCTAAGCAAAAGCCAAAGCAAGGTGGTGAGGTTAAAAAGTAAGGCTAAGGGTTCAGGAGATAAGTCTCCCTCCTATTCCAATCTCAACTAGCCTGACAGCCCACGGGCAGGAACCATAAAAGGTATCATTTCTGGAAGTAAACTGCCTTAAAAGGTCATGCTGGCTCTGGGTGCTGCCATCCTTTGGCTGTCTGCTGCACGTCCGCATGGCCCCAGAGCACCTGATGTCCCGTCTGCATCTCCAGCAACCTGCTAGTCCCAGGAGCCGACGACTGGTACACGGGAAAGGCTCCAGGTCCCTGTCAGTTCCTAAGGAAACCTGTCTAGCTCAGCTGGTATGTGGCAAAGCCAGACAGTAATACACAGCTCAACCTCAGCGTTTGTCTGACCATACCAGCTGTAACCAGGTTGTCTCCAAACTTGGTTTCTTGGGCCCTTCCTCAGCACAGAACAGGTTGGTACAGAAGGGCCTTCCTGCTCACCTGGCTGATTTCCCGGACCCCTGTAGGCAGCAGAAAACCCTGGGACAATAAGAACCTGGCCATAACAGAGGGAGTGAAGAGGTACCCACTAGTAACTGCATCGCAGAGCAAACTACTTCACAGATAGCCAGTATCTGGAAATACCAGAGAAAATACTACTGCAGGCTAGCCCCTCAACAGATTGGGTAGCCTAGTAAACAAGCCAAACTTTACAGTAAACAGTATCCTAGAGATCAGAAACCAAACTCAGTTCCTTGCTTTCAGCTTATTAACTAACTCTCTGCCCTTCCTTTCATGTGTTTACCCCGTGCTGGGATGGTTGGTGCTTTGAGTTGTATTGTACTTGGGTCACTGGAAAATACATTCTCGGTGTTGTCTTCTGATTCTGGAAGGGAGGTGGTTCTGAGAAAACACCCTGTGAAGGATCTGTGTGTGTTGTGTGATTGTGTGTGTAAGTATGTGAGAGTGCGTGTTTATGAGGGGTTTCTATGGTGATTTCAATAACCAGTTGTCACCACTGTCACTTTCTTCTCTGTTCTGTTTTTATTCCCATGCACAATGAAAACTGCTTGGTTATAAAAATCAATTGGAAGATGAAATAGTTGGGAACACATAATTCCTCATCTCCTTGTCACCAGACGACTGAAAGCTTTGTGCTGGTCACAGGATTTGAAAGACTCTAATTTCCCTCATGTTGAAAATTCTGATTTTGATTGAGTTCTTGATAACTAAATCTTGGGCCACCACAGTGTCAGAGCAAACTGGAACTGGTGTGGGCAACCTAAAACCCAGCCTTGTCATCTCCCTCTCCACCAAGCCCAGTCCATGCTGCAGTGCACCACTAGCTGGTCCCACCCACGCTAGCACACGTTCACACCTCCAGACATTTGCTCATGCTGTTTTCTCTGCTGAAAATGTCTTTCCCCTCTCCCCCGTTTTCCTTACCTGAGCAAAATCTTTCCTTTCAGTACCCAAATGACCCCTCTCTTGTGACTGTCCTTCAAATCGCTGATGCAGAGTGGGTTCCCACAGCCATTGCTCACACTGTTTGCACTGCACGCTGGTCGGTGCTCTCACCCTTCAGCCTGCTCACTAGACTGCTGGCCGTGTGAGGACAGGGAGGGTGTTCTGCTAGACTGGCTCTCCTGATTTACAGCGCTTACCCATTTCCGTGGTATAAACACTCTCACCATGGCCCATTTGAAGCTACTAAGGTGAAGCCACCGAGCACCGAATCGGGAAAAGATGCACACAGCAGCCTCTCGTGAGCTGAAACAAGCCAGCTCTAGCTCACCGTCATCCTCGAAACCCAAAGTCTAGCACAGGGTGTGACTTTTAATAGGCCTTCAATAAACGATTGATAAATGAGTGAACGGCATAGATGTGTGATGGGGAAGGCTTAAAATTACAAGTGTGTGGCGCTCCAGTAAGGAAATCAGAATGAAAATACCATGTGGGTTTGCATGATTACGGGGACCATTAACTCCTCATCCTCACTCCTGCAGTTAAATCTTCAAATCTGTTTGGTTTCAGATGCAGATTGAGTTCATAAAACAAGGAAGCATGAATTTCAGATTCATCCCTGTGCTCTTCCCAAATGCTAAGAAGGTAAACAAACAAACAAAATCCTTGTAATTCAATCTTTGGTTTGTTTGCCATCTGGATTTTGAGTGGAAAACCTTGTCAACTCTTCATCAATCCTTAGAGATAACAATGTCACCAGAAAGACCAACAAGTTGTACTACTCAAGTCAGCAGCATGAGTCAGAAAGGTTTTAAAGCGTTATCTGATAGGATCATGCTGTCCTAATTGTTCAAACAGCCGTTGCACACAAAGAAGTGGTTTGTGTTTTAACTCATGAGAGAAAAAGAGAATGTTCATCTGATACTTCTTATCTCTTGTGCATAAAAGTCAAGATGTGTACATTTTTTGCTGGTTGTTCCACCAAAGTATTTTGTTACATGCAGTTCAGCTCTTAAAAGCTATAGATGACAGGAATTTAATCTACACAGTTACCAGAGTGAACTTTGCCGTGGTTCGTAGGAGGGTTTTTGCATCAGAAGGGGAGGAGGGCAGATTTGGAGAATGGGGGCAAAATCATCCGAGGCCGTGTTCCCGGCTTGGCAAAGAGCGGGTGGTGGAAGAGTAAACATCTGAGAATCAGACCGCAGCACCCTGAGCTCAGGCCCAGCGTCACCCTGGAGGGATCCCTAGGTGTCAGCATGGCATTGAGACTTCTGCCCTTGATGAGGGAGGGTCCAATTTATGTGAATGGCACACCTCGGGTTGTGTGGTGCGTAACCTGCACAATAGCACACCTTTCCGTTCCTGCGCCTGCGGTCTCATTGCTCTCACTTGCCGAGTCTCCTTGCTGGCCTCCCTGTCTCCACTTGGACCTGGGATTAGCCATCCCCTGCTCTACCATGGAAGAGGAGCATCCAAAGTGTAGATCTGACCTGTCCCTCTCCAGCTTAAAAATTTTGTGGTGTTTTCCTACTGACTGCAAGATCATATCTACCTTTCTCAGCCTGGCCTATGGGGCCTCTCAGAGAGGACTGTGCCCCTTTGCTCCGTCTTCTCTCTTGCCATCTGCACAGATGCTCCACGCTGTGATCATAGTGGACCATTTCAGCATGCCCTCACACATGCCATCTTTTGTGTCTCTGTGCCTTTGCCCTTTCTGTTCCCTGTGCTTGCAATACCTTTCCCTAACTTGTCACCTAGTGAGCTCTTGCTTATCCTTATACCACCCAACCTCTCTAGTCTCCTCTGACACTTCTCTTCCTCCATGCTTATGTATTTCATTGTCCCTCTCTTGAGAGCTCTTAGTTATAGAACCTTGAGTCCATGGCATGTGGTTGGGGTAGGGACACTGGGAACAATTGTTTAGAATTACTGGAGCATGCTGATATAAAAGACAGACCAAGTTTTTGTTGGTTTTATTACTATTTTCTAAATCTCCTTCAGACACTCTCCTTACTGCCTGAGCTAAGGGCAGACTGCTCTCACCACCTGCCCCGTTGGCACACCATTGCCTAGAAAATAGTTTCTTTACATTTTTCCTGCGTTGTAAGATTTGAAGCCCTCAAGGCAGTTACTGTGTCTTTTTCATTTGGTATCTTCAATTCCCAGCAGGATGCCTGACATACAGCAGGTGCTGCTTCTCAGCTCATCCTACAATCCCCAGAGGAGTCTCATCTCAGAGTAAAACCCAAAGGCCTTACAGTGGCCTACAAGGTGCTATCTGATACAGCCCCTCTACTTCCAGACCTCCTTACCTACTCACTCTCACTCACTCTGCTCTGGCCACACGGGCCTTGTTGCTTTTGAACAGGTCTGGCACACTCCTGCCACGGGGCCTTTGCACTGGCTCTTCTAGCTGCCTGGACCCTGACAACCACAAAGCTCTCTTTCTCTGCTCTTTTAGGTCTTTGCTCATTTTCTCAGTGAGACCTTTCCTAAGTACCCTGTTTAAAACTGCCTTTCACCCCTGCCCTAGAACTCCCTATCCCCTTTCTCTGTTTGATTTTTCTCCACAGCACATATCGCTGTTGAACACACTATCCATTTTACTTACGTATTAACTGCCTCTCCCCACCAGAATGTCCACCCCCTGAGGGCAGTCTGAAACTGCACCCAGGATCCCTGGCTAAAGCTTCTGCCTTTGCCTGATAACCGAGGTCTGATGGGCACTTTGCACCACAGGCCGGGCCTGGGGCGGGAGTGAAAGAAAGGATCATGAATTATTATAGTTTAAGCCCACAGCCCTGGCATACATCTTCTGAAGTCACAGGGGAATTCACGTCACTCTGTGTGACCTCTGTCCCACTCCTTTTATGTGAGGCGGTGAAAAGCACGTTGAAACGCAGAGGGTAGGTAGTCTGGGAGACTGACAGAAAATGCTGTGCATGTGTGGTTTTTATAACGAAATATACAGCTTGCACCCGAAGCCAAGAACATTTCACATGCTAAACCCTTCCAAAAGCAAAACAGCACAACTCCCAGGATAGTTTGGTGGGAAACGCCCATGTAGGGAAAGCCAGAGATGTTTGGGAACCGAGCCTGGGGTCTGGAATCCAGGTTTTTCTCTAACGACCTTTGCTCCTGTCATTCTCTCTCTCGTAGGAGCACGTGCCCACCTGGCTTCAGAACACTCACGTCTACAGCTGGCCCAAGAATAAAAAAAACATCCTGCTGCGGCTGCTCAGAGAGGAAGAGTATGTGGCTCCTCCCCGGGGGCCCCTGCCCACCCTGCAGGTGGTACCCTTGTGACAGCCTCCTTCCCCAGGTCACCGGGGCCCTGTCTGGGGCCCTGTTCTGAGGAGCATTATTCTAGCTGAGGCTGGTGGGTAGCACTCCTGACTGTTTGCTTCTCGTTCCTCCCCGAGAGGCCCCCGGGCCCCCAGAAAACCTGTTCTGCGGAGTGTTTTTCCTCCTGACACCTCTACAGACCCTGGCTTTCAAGTGGAGGCTGCGGCCGCTCTGCATTCCCTGCTTTCTACAAACCCACCGCTCTGCATTCCCTGCTTTCTACAAACCCACCGCGGTGCCAGTGTCCAGCACGGGCCTCCTGACAGTCTGAAGTGTCCATTCGGGGCCCCTTGGGCTTAGCAAGTAGAGGGTATAAGTGATGTTGCACCAAATGTAAATACTACAAACACTCTCCTGTCACGTCAGGCTACTTTTATGAGCTAGCCAGATGCTTGTGTGTCCTCAGACCACACCGATTCATGTACAAATAATAAAATGCTTACTCTTTTTTAAGATTATGTTTCACTTATCTCAGAGGAGATAGATATATATTAATTTATAATGATATGGGCAGTTGCTTCCAGGGACATCAACAAAGCTGCTTAGATATAATATTAGATAAGTGTAACAGGCTACTCCATATTAAAGGATTGAAGTCAGATGGTTAAACAACCTTTTAACATAATCATAAAAGCGTTATTCTTGCGGTAGAGATTTTTAACAAAACAGCTTTGTACAGCCTACAACCATGATTCTAAATAGTATGACTATGGTTCTCAGGGTCTGACTAAATAGGCAAAAATATTTGTGTATGTGTATGAAGTGACAGGGATGTATAAGGCAGACTAGAACTGTAGGCTGGGAAGACTGTGTTCTAGTCTTGGTTCCACCACTAACTAGCTGTGTGGCCTTTTGTAAGTCCTGTCACTTTTCTGGGACCCCAGGAACTCACTTATAAAATGACACAGACAAAACCATCTCCAATCACCCTAAAAGGTTTGAAGTCTAGGACCTAAATTCTAGATACTCTTTTGAGGAGTGACTGAGTTTTCGTAATATATATCCCACAGGGGATAAATATTTACATTTTCTTAACAGAGACATTTTCTTCTTTTTTTAATGTCTTCAGTAATACCCTCAGGTTAATAATTTTGGAAGTATTATCTGATCTCCAAAAAAAGAATGCATACACATACCCATATATAAGATATGTATAGATGTAAATAAAATCTACCTAAAGTATAGAGCAAGGTGGGATGGTTTTTGTTATAGCCCAAGCTAGTAGGCCAACGAAGGCTTTCTGGGAGTGAAAGCTAGTGCTTTCCCCTTCCTTCTCTGTCTACCTAACTTCCTAAACAAGGCTCACTTGTGCTACAAGATAGTTCAATTGTTATATGCCACTACAGGGAAAGGACAAATATTTGTCAAGTACAAATAAGAAATGTTGCTAATGAATTGCAAAATATACTAGTTTAATTTTCTTTATAACTTAGATGCCTACTGGGTAAGGTGAATGTCTATGTTCTTTAAAAAAAAAAAAAAAAACAGGAGAAGAAAAGGAAAAAGAAAACTAGCATAACTTAAGTATTCATTTGTAAGATTTTATAAGTACCTTTAGTTCTGGTAGTATTTGAGACCTGGTAGAACTGCCTTGTTTGGTTAACTCGAAGTGCCTGGAAAACATGCCAAACACAAACCTCAAGCCTTCTGTCTCTCTTTTTATTATCTTTTGTGGTCTGAGGTGACACCACCATTAAGGACTTGATGAACATTTGTAAATAAAATGACATCAGCAATTATTACTCGGAAATGTTTCTAGCTGGGAAAGATTTAGCGATGTGATGTTATTACCCCTCCTCCCTTCAGAGACCTGTCCTGAGCTCTCAACCACTTGTTCCTTCCACTTTTCCTACCCCAGGTGGTTGACGAGCAAAGGTCCCTGGTGTTCCATGAATAGTCATTAAAGTGTTACAGCTGGTAGCACTGGTAGCAAAAAAACAAACAAAACAAAAGTACACACACACACACACACACACACCCCCAACCACCTGGCCGAGTGATGAAAGCTTGGCCTCTGAAGTTTCTATGAAATCTGATGACCACCAACATCAAAGGAATTTGAACAACTATTTTAGAAAACTGACACTAAGATTAACACTTGGTTTATTTAGATGTTTATCCTAGTCCTCATGTATTCATCTTTAGATATTTTGGGGGTGAAAGCGGGGTAGGGCTGACTTCGTAAAAATAACCTCTTAGCCCCAAGGCTTTCTTCAGACCTCAACTGATTTTGGGGTGGGTTTGTGGAAAGCAAGGTTAGATTCTTGTCTAATATTTAGTGACTAATTTAGAATTTTAAATGTAATTTTTAATCTTAATGACTGGTTTCAAAATACCTGCCTGTCTAGTTGAATTTAACTTTTATATTGTTCAAAGATGTCTCATATTGTTCAAAGATGTCTCAGTACCCGGCTACAATCAAAGCATTAGATTAGCTATTTCTCAGCTCAGTGCTCAGAAAAATTATTGCTGTTGGTACCCTTTTCTTTGTTTCCTATTAAATAAATCACCTCTTGAAAGACTAGACTGAGTTTTTCTCAGAGTCATCTCAGCAAGGGATGCAAGTTCTTCATTTTGAACATTCCACCCTTGTTTCATGATGTTTTGCCAAGAGCATTTTCTTAACCCCAGCCGCTTCGTCAACTACCTCATCCACTTTGCCAAACACCCCATTGTCACCATCACCTTTGCCAAATGGATTGCAAAGTCCTATGATCATGGGAAATGATCCAGAAAGAGTCTCTCTAAACACAGGATCTTTCTGTTTCTTCTTAATGAACCAAGAAGAATCAGTGAGACCCACCTCTTAGTGGCAAATGAAAAGAGAAGGAAAGTCACACTGTGGGAAAATGCCACAAAGAAGAAATGCCTCTCATCCCAGAGAATTACGCACTATTTTTTAAAATAAATAGCTCTATATGAGCCTACCAACCAAATAAACAAACAAAACCAAGAAGGAAGAAAGAAAGCACCAAAATCAATTAACTTCTCAGATCATTTATTTCTGTTACGGAATTTCCAGTCTGTAAGAGGCCCTAGAAATCACACACCCCTGCAGCTTTGTCTTATACATGGGAAAAGCAGGGCCCAGAGAAACTGTGGCTTTCAAAGTTTACCCTAGGACTAGAACCCAGATGCCCTGGTTTCCAGATGCAGACATTTACTTGGTGAGCCTAGAAAGCTTTCTGGTTTTTGATGGTGGATTTGTTCGACGAATGACCCAGTGTCTCCCTGAGGTAAACTGTGAGCCTCACGAACAAGGGAGGCCTGGGGGGAGAGAACCTCCATCCTCTGGTGGCTGGAGGATTAAATGATCATGTTGCAACTTGTTCTGTGAGAAATTCTTTGGGGAATTAATTATTGCCATGATTATATGGAGTGTGACTTTTCTTTTCTTTTCTTTTTCTTTTTTCTGTTACCCGGGCTAGAGTGCAGTGGCACCATCATAGCTCACTGCAACCTCAAACTTCTGGGCTCAGGTGATCCTCCTCCCTCAGCCTCCTGAGTAGCTGGGAATACAGGTGCGTGCCACCACACCTGGCTAATTTTTCTATTTTTACAGAGATGGGGTCTTGCTCTTGCTCAGGCTGGTCTCGAACTCCTGGCTTCAAAAGGTCCTTCCGCTTTGGCCTCTTAAAGTGCTGGGATAACAGTCATAGGCCACTTGCCTGGCCTGGAATATGACTTTTCTTGAAGTGGTTTGGTATATTTATTTTATACTGGTATTACATAAAATCTAGGCACAATTTAAGGTCTTGACACCTTCCCGAATCTTACAGACAAAATCTATTAGATCAATTTCTTTTAGTTTTATCTGGCCAATATCCAAAATAATAATAAGGAAAAAGGTTTTTATTTTTAGGTACTGTGACATTCACCTTTCTCTCACACTGCTGATTCTATAAAAGTGGCACTTGTTAGAATAATACATAGCTGTTTGGGACATCTGTATTACCTTTCAGATGGAGAAATGAGGAATGTATGAGTGGGGCCACCTCTCCTCCGGGTGAGGGGAGGCTGCAGGAAGGTCACCCTCCTTTATTATGAGGTACATTAACAACACAAAGGAGCCTACCTCAATCAACCCAGTTAGCATTCTGGGAGGCCTTGTGCCCAGGCAGGATAGCATGTTCCTAACTTCATACCGACTAGTTCCATGTTCTATTGGAAAAGTCTTTCAGATAGAATCATTTCCATAGAGGCTACTTGGTGGGATGTGAGTGGCTTTTGCTGACCCTGGACAGTCACATGTTGCCAACTCACCCATGTGTGCCACAGCCCCTCTATCTGTGACTCTGCATTTGCTCCCGCATTCTTAGCCTCAAGCCAAGCAGGTGGGACTTGTAAGAGGAACACTCAGTGTAGTTTAGTTCTCAGTTTAACTTCTCAAGGAACGTCTGAATATGGGTCTAGCTCATACTTATCTGGGTGATTAGGAAGTGATATTTGAGCCTTTGCCAAACAATGAAAGAATCTTGGTCCAAAGTGGACCTGGGCAAAGGTGACTATGTTCTGGACCTGCCTGCTCTTTTCTAGAAACTCTCTTATGGAAGTAGTTGCAGCCCCCAGATCTCTCAGGGCTCATAAACTAAAACCATAAGGGCACACATTTCTTGTCCCTTGCCTGACCTCCCTTTGCTCCTTTCACCAGGAAGGCGCTGATGGAAATCGGCAGCTGGGGAGAGAGGGGAGAGGGAGAGGGAGTGTGTACGAGAGAGAACTCATGCCTGATGGATCCCATTAGGCTTAGTGTGCAAAGCAAGTTGAGATGAAGTAGCTGCTCTGGTATGCGTCCAAAACTGCTGTTCTATTTTTAGTCTCTCCCGCGTGCTTCTTAGCCCCGCGTTGTAAGCCTGGGCACCTGGATCAGCAGCAAAACGTGGAACTGAGCCACTCATTTGTAAAACTGGAAGGAAGGAGGCCATTGATGCAGGGCTTGTTTATTGCTGACAGCGAAGAGGGACCTGGAATGTTAATGAGGATGGCTCTCTGAAGCATGCCTTCATGCTTAGCAAGGAGTTCAAAGGAGACGGCAGACTCAGTCCTGTGCCGAACAAATGTGAACCGTTGATAGAGGGAAGGAGAAATCAATTATACTGTCGCAGGCTTCCATGTCATTGTGTTGGAGTTGTTAGAAAAGGTAGGACAAGGACCAGATCTCAAAAGGAAACAAAGCCACATGGCCTTGAAGTATAACGAGTTTGCCATGGCAACTGATGGAAATGAGCCTCCCGGGCACCGAGCAGGTGTGTTATCTTACTGAATAAACATACTTTGCTCACTCCCTGGTTTTTATAATAAAACCTGTGTTTGGATTACTTTCCCCTCCTCTTTGTTACCCAGAGAAGTTGGCTGTTGCTCAATCAGCCCAAGGCTCTGGTGAGGGAAATGTAATCAGTGTTATCAAAAGGGCTGCTTTTGAAAAGGCTGGCGTTCAGCTTGGCTGCCAGCCTCATCACTGAGTGGCAGCTGGGCTGCAGGTACCTGCCTGGCCTTTGCCACCTTCCAGGCAATGCCCTCCACAGAAAGCTGCTTGTTCGTGCATTCATGGAGGCGTAACGGTGTGGCCCGGCTCCCACACTGGCAGTGGCCAAAAGCTGCATTCTTCTGAGGAGAGGAGAAATGTGTTTAGGTGAGGCCAACTTTCAGCATCCTGTATCTGGGATACGGGCCAAGGGTTCCTTGAGTTCAGGGATTAACTGATTCTATCTTCCAATCTGTTGTTATCTACAAAGTTCAGTTACTCAGAAACTTGAAGAGCTCTGCTATTTCCCTGAGCTTTAAATCCCTCTCCAATGGGTACCGGGGTGGTGGATTCTCCTGTCTGTACACAAAATGTGGAGATTTCATAAAATCCTCCCAAGTTAGAAAAAAAAAGATAAAAGTTTACTTTTAATTTTTACAAGGCCAAAATACTAATAAAGTGAAATAGTCATATTTTCATTGCTCTCATTTGTAACTGAAAAGAAACTTCTTCCACTTTAGCTTCAAATTGATTTTCAAAACAAGATGCTCATTCTTGATGGGTTCCCAGAATACAGTTTCTAAACAAGGCTGTGGCAAAGCAGTGGACCTGGGGCGAACGCGTACAGCCAGGGCGGCCAGCCAGGGCAAAGCTGCCCCGAAGCCGTCTACAGCCAGCAGCACCAAAGCCCTCCCTGCTTCTGCCTGTGCTCCTGCTTCCCTCCAACAAGACACCCACACCACCTTCTCCTCCCATCAAGCCCTGTCCTCACAGACGATGCCCTGGCTGCCCCTTCACAGGTCCCACCTGTGACCCTAATAAGAAAAAAATGGCTGCCTGAAGCACTAATTCAACCTACAGTGTCAGTGGTGGAAGGGTTTCATGTACTAATCCTCCCAGGCAAAAGAGTGTCGCCAGGCTTAGGCACTAATCTCCCCTGCTCTTACTCCTCGAACACGACCATCAGACCGTCACTCCGGTCACACTCACTCTTACTTTATGCACAGTTCTAACAAGTGCAGCTGTCTGTTCTTCCCACCCTTAGCAGGTGAGAAGTTGCAAATTTAGGGGGACAACAGGGAAGGAGGGTTAGAGACTGGTATCCTGATGGAAAGGACGGCTGACATTTTGGCAAGGTGGTTTTGTCGTGAAAATATTTTGAAGCAGTCTGAAAAGTGAACCATTCGATATTCAGCTTTTTAAAAATTACCAAGTTATGTTTGTAAAAGCAACCTCATATCTAATTTTCACCCAGGTCAAATCAAAACAGCCACATCAAAATGTCCAGCTTCAGGGGTTCAGATTCACATGTCATAGTAATAAACACCCCTCAAATGTCCGTGATGACATCACAGCTCTCACAGCAAGTGACTGGTTTGTAAAATAATGTCCTTAATCATCTGGAAAAGGTTACATCATGTTTTTTCTCTTTTGCTTAACAAGGTGGCTGTACATTTCATTTACAAGGTTTCCTTAGTGTGAAACCATTCACTCAATCCGTTCCTGGATGAGACCCCCAACTCAAGCAGGGCTTGGCTCAGCCTGCTCTACACACACCTCATCAGGGCCTCAGTCCAAAGGAGAACCTAAGCTCTAGGTCCTCCAGGCACCAAGGCAGGTTCGGCAAGGAGAGTATTTAGGGCATTTTATATTGTGTCTAAGGGGTGGCTGCCAAGTCCACTTCTGACGCAGGCTGGCCTCTGAGTGCCTCAGAAGCTGGTGTGAGGTGAGCTTAACAGGGGCATTCCAAAGTAGGTGGGCAGGGCCGTTCCACATTCAGGTTGTCAACATTCAAGATTCTAAATTGGGTCTTTCGGTATCAGTATATTGTTATGCTTTGAAAAGACACATGAGGCAGAAGTCCCTGACTCCCCAGTGTGAGCATGTGAGGTCTGGGTCCATAATGCCACCATTTCTAATGAAACTGTCATTCAAAAGCTAACGCTAGGAAGCCCACAGGGTGGGACTTCAGCAGCACCCACAGCAACCAGTCTCCAACTACTCCTCAAATGCCTACTATGTGCAAGGTAATATGCTTGGCACAAAGACAAGTGACACATGCTCTTGCTCTCCGATTATTTAAAATCTAGCTGGGGACATGTGACATTAACATGTGAAAAGATCATCAACCACCCAAGGCAGCACATGGTAAATGCTAAGGAAGTGGGCCAGCTGGTCTCTTTTCTCTGACCTTCACTTTAACCCAGGACTGAGCTCACACTGATGCCGTTTCAAGGTCAGATCTTCAAAGAAGCAGGTGACTACAGACAGATTTTTCCTAATAAACAGAAGATCTGCTCACTCCTCCTTCCTACATATACCCTTTAGATTATAAAATTCAAAGTCCCTATAAACACTGAGTAAATACAATCAGAGATTAAGAGACAGAATGGAAAAAAATTGGAAGAGTATGTACAGAATGTGCATATTAAACCAATAAATGACAATGCAGCCCACAGGGCATACATCACACCTCTCCCAAGAGCAGCCTACATCCATGCCTCAAGAAGGGTCAGACAACATTGCAGCAAGTGGGGAGGTGAGGATGTGCTTTTTACACTGCAACCTTCACATCTGGAAAGGCAGATGTGGCCGGTGCTGGGACCAGCTGAGAAAGAGCAAATGGATTTCTGCACTCTGCTAAGTAGGGTGTGGGAAATGTTTGAAGTTGAGCCTGTCAGCTAAATATACAAACAACCAAGCAAAAAAGCAGAAGATGATCATTTGCTGGAATGGGCAAAGAACTCTATGAATGAGTATTGGCATTGTCCAAGTTCCCCAGACAAAATCTGCAGCAGAACACACTGACCAAGGTGAATCTGTGATGTGTTTTCACATTTCTCGCTCACATGGTGTAGCTTTGTAGTCAGACAAACCTGGGTTTGAATCTCAGTTCATTTACTTACAAATTATGTGACCTTAAGCAAATTACTTTAACTCTCAGACTTTCAGCCAATAAAATGGGACAACAGAACCAACTCACACATAGGTTGTCCGAATAAGGTAAGATGAACTATAGAAAGCTTCTAGAATAGTGCCTGGCACATAGTAAGTACTCAGTAAACGTTCCTTTCTTACCTTTTCCTTTTTGCTTTCTATTCCATAGGTAATGAGTATTTATGGGTACTTTGGATATTACCTTATTTCCAAAAAGTTAAATAGCAAAGTCCAACCAAAAAAATCTTTATTTTAAAAATGAAGCCTTAGGAGAGGTCAATAATATGAGCTTTTAAGTGTAAAACTTACATCTCATTTTTCAGAAGAGCTCATCAGCATAGTTTGTTTTCTTTTTGTTGTCGTTTTGTTTGTTTTTGGTTTTTTGAGATGGGGTCTCACTCTGTTGCCTAGGCTAGAGTACAGTGGGAGTCCATAGCTCACTGCAACCTCAAACTTCTGGGCTCAAGCGATCCTCCTGCCTCAGCTGGGATGTGTGCCACCACCGTGCCTGGCTAGTTTTTCTTTGTTTGTTTGTTTGTTTTGTCTCACTGTTGCCCAGTCAAACTCCTGGTCTCAACTGATCCTCCCACCTCAACCTCCCAAAGTGCTAGGATTACTGGCATGAGCCACCACACCTGGCCCCCTGTCTTCTTAATAAGGCCTGGGAGAAGCCATCGCAGACTCACAGAACAATCACAGTATCAAGAGGCAGCCTTCTTTCCTCTAACATCTTGCTAAAGAGCAAGGCTCCTGGCGGCACTGGCTAGAATAATTAAAGGTATGACATATCAAAACTTGCCAATGATGTTTGACTTTAAAGGAAACTTACTTCACAGATTCACAACGGGGCCTCAAAAATAGGATAATCGATTTGAAAGTATTTTGAAAAGTCATTTGAAAGGCAGTATTGTGTTCATATTATACCTATTATTAAGAAGGAAAATTTGAATTCAGATTGGGAACACTGCTGGTTCTGCTTTTCCAAGAAATGAGGTCTGTCATCTTCAGCACAGCCACTCTATGGGCTGGCCACGAAGGAAAATCCAGGAGGGTTGGTTGAGCAAACACTTAAACTCAAATCCAGGAGGGTTGGTTGAGCAAACACTTAAACTCAACGAGAGTTATCATAGCGTATCACAAACCTCTTTTTTTTAAGGAAATAAGTTCTCTTGAAACACTCCTCCATGTCGATTTAAATAATTTTCATTATAGTAACTATATATAAATATATAGTAATTAGGTA
This sequence comes from Eulemur rufifrons, assembly GCF_041146395.1. Lineage (NCBI taxonomy): Eukaryota > Metazoa > Chordata > Mammalia > Primates > Lemuridae > Eulemur > Eulemur rufifrons. Next base: position 64,467,814 of record NC_090997.1, on the reverse strand, counting down.
TAAATGTTTTATGCTTATAGCTCATTAAAAACTATATGAACACTAAAGGAAAAGTTCTGGAGATCTGTTACGCAACAATGTGAATATACTTAACACTACTGAACTATGTACTTAAAAAATGGTTAAGATGGTAAATTTTGGTTTCCTTTTATGACAATTTAAAAACTACAAGAATAAATTGAATTTATTGATTAAATAAAAACAAATCACCATTTAAGTTCAAATAAAAAACATTAATTCAATGTGAAGATGGTAACATTTGCTGAAACTAAATAGCCAATGTTGGGTTTAATTACAATTTATACATGTAATTATGAAAGTATAATATGCTTTTATGCATTTTGTTTCAATTGTTGACTTACATATTTGATTCTGAATATGATGGATTGAACATTTGACTCACTATCCTTATTATCATTATAATTTTTTCCCTCCCATCAGGTTACTCATTTGAAACCATCAGTTTATGATTTTAATTGGCCCAATCAATTTAAAAATGGTGTTCTCTGAAATACAATATTGATAAAAATTTTTAAAAGGTTTTAACAAAAAGTTCTTCATGGAGAATGTTTGCAAGTTGGTATGCCACATAAATACAGAATCACACCCATACTGCTTATAATCTAGATAAAGTGACTGCTTTGCCTAGCTTCTCTAGAGTTCAGCCTATGCTACCACGAGCCCTGTAATAACTCAATTTTCTCACCATGTTCCTCTATTTGAACTACTATAAAACGTCATTTATGCTAGGCACCGTGATTCATTTGGCCTTCACTTTACATGAATGCAACATTTGTGTATAAGTCAGCCCTGTTCTTTTCTCATTAGTCTGTGACAAAGTAACATGGTTATTTTTATGATGGATAATCAAAATCAATTTATTAAATAAATTAAGAGACTAAACTCAATTGCATCTTATCACTGAAAAAGAGCAGTTTTAGCTTTAAAACCAGTAAGATGATTCAATAGGATTCTCATCAAACAAAAAGCAAGATGATTTTTGTTATTTTGTTGCCAGGACACGCCAACATAATGACTACCAACACATTCAAAGTTAAGCATTCCTACATAAGTGATCAACTGGTGCCAATCCAATTTTAAACACAAAGCACCGACACTAAAAGTATGTGGTTATAAAATGAACACCTCAGTTGAGCCAGATAAGTTTATATTTTATTTTGTAAGTTTTTTAAAGATAATTGTTGAAATGAAAACACAACACTGTTACTTATGAACCATCATTAATATAGCCACAGACTTCTTGTCTAGTTTGAGGAAAAACTGGTATTACATACATAGATAATACAAATGTTTAAAGAATTAGGACACCAGAAAAGTGGGGTGAGGAGGACATCCACATAGGTAGGAGGCCTGGTATACAGCGTTGGGCCCAAGTAGGACAAGAGGGGTGTCCCTGCAGAGGGTCATCTTAGCTCAGAGTGTCAGAACCAAAGGGGACAGAGAGGATTGCTCAGTGCGGGGTACTAGAGCCCAGAGGGAGTTCAGGGTGGGAGTGCTGCCCAGCATGGAGATTCAGAGCCCGCATGGGGTGAGCGGAGTGTTCTTGCAAAGAGATAGTCTAGTGTGAGGTGTTGGAACCCAAGCAAGTTGAAGAGGGTACCCCCACAGAGGGGTGGCTTGAATGGCATGTCAGAGCCAGGTGAGGGGATGTCTGTAGAAAAATGGCACTGCACAGGTTGTTACAGCCAAAGCAGAGATACCACCTAACAGTATACCATAAGAACATAGCATCACTTCTGTGATATTCCTGACAAAGACATGTCACTTAATCATGAGAATATATCAAACATAAATTGAGGGACATTCTACAAAATGACTGACCCATAGTCTTCAAAAGTGTTAAGGATATGAAAGTCACGGAAAGACTGAGGAACTATTCCAGACTGAAGAGACTAAGGAGACAAGACAAATAATTACAATGTGTGGTTCTGAACTGGAATCCTTTTGCTGTAAATTATAGTATGTACTAAGCAATGGAAAAACTTGACTGGGGTCTGTAGATTAGACCCCAAGGTATCGATGTTAATTTCCCAATTTTGGTGTTTGTACTAGAGTTATGTAGGAGAAAGTCTCTGTTGAAGAAACATACACTAGGATATTTGGAGGTGATAGGGAAATCAAGTCAGCAATTTCCTTTCAAATGCTTCAGGGGGAAACAAGGTCTTTGTATAATACTTTTCTTTCAACTTTTCCAAAAAATTGAGATTGTCTCAAAATTTACAAATTAAAAAAAAAAGTCCAACGAGAAGGGAGTATAATTAAGAGACTTGTAGTACATTCACATGAAGAATTGTTATATAGCCATTAAAAATGTTTTGGGAAAACACTAATGATACAATGTTAAGTTGTTTTAAAAAAACGATAAAAATTCATGGATAAAGTATGACTGACTATGCAGAAATATCTTGCAAAATAGTAAGAGCTCCCATATTAAGTACTTATTATGTGTCAGATACTGGACTAGGCAATTTTTAGACTTTATTTCATTTAAACTCCACAACAACCTTACAAAGTAGGTAGTACTAGTTCCATTTTATGGATGAGGAATCTGAGGCTCAGAGAGGCTAAGTAACTGGGCCAGGTTCTTAAATAACCTATTGTACTGCTCAGAGAAAAGACTGGGAAAAAAATACCTGAAATGGTAATATTAATAGCAGTAGTCTCTGGGCAATGGGACTACGAATGACTTTAAGATTCTTCTTTTGTAGTTTTCGGTATTTTCCAAAATATCCACAATGGTATGTTACTTTGTAATTCACAAAAAGAGAAAATTGTCATTTTAAAAGTAAATCATTAACTAGCTGGCTGTGGTAGCACGTGCCTGTAGTCCCAGCTGCTCAGGAGGCTAAGACAGGAGGATCGCTTGAGCCCAGGAGTTTGAGGTTGAAATGAGTTAGGAGATGCCACAGCACTCTACCTGGGGTGACAAAGTGAGAACCTGTCTCAAAAACAAACAAAAAACAATAACAACAAAAAATTAATCATTTATTGTGGAGCAATGTTATAAAAGTATGCCAATTATTCAAAACCATATGGAGCAACTCAAACTACTAACAGTGATATTATTTGTTAGTAGTGATATTATTGGTGATTTTCATTTTAAAATTTTGCGTCTCTGTAGTTAAATTTCTATAATTAATTCTTTGATTCATTCAACAAATACTTAGCATTTGCTATGATTTATATTTATAAGTAGAAAAAATTTAAAAGAAAAAATGTATAGTACAAGTCTAAACTTGTATATTTTATTTAAAAAGCAGGAGGGAAGGATATTACGCTTAGAAAAAGACTGGACACTAAAATATTACTAGCAGTTATGTGTTACGTGTCGGTGGTGAGTTAGCAGAAATTTTATCTTTTCTTGCTACTTTTCCATGCTTTCCCAGTCTTCAGCAATATGTGTTACTTTTATATTCAGTTCATGGCTGTGTCTCCAGAGCCTAGAAGAGTAACTGGCACATCATAGCAGCTCAAGAATATTTGTTGAATGAATGAATGCTTTTGTGTACAAACCCTCAAAATACTCTCTGACCTAATTTTCTACAGCATTCCCCTTGCTCACTTCACTCTAGCCACTTAAACTTCCTTGCTGTTTCTCAAACATGCCAGCTACACTTCGCTCTTGTAGTTTCCTTTATAGGAAGTTGCCCCTGCCTCCATCCAAATGGTCCCCTCTCTCTCCCTTATGATCTCTCCTCAAATATTAGCTTATCAGAGAGAATTTTAGTGATCATCTAAGTCAAATGGAAACCATCTACCTAAACACCATCTCCTTTACCTTGGTTTTTTTCTTCAAATCAATCATCCTCATCTGGGAGAGTTCTGTCCACCAAGTGTGTCTGATTTTCTTGAACATATAGTATGATTGCACCTCCTTACCTTTTGAATTTGGGTGTGGCCGTGTGACTTGCTTTGGCCAGTGAAATGTGAGTAAAAGTGCCCTGTGTCACTTTCAGGCATAAGCTTTAAGAGCCAGTGTACAATGCATCACTTTTTCTTCTCCCTCTCCCACAAAGACAAGTCATACTCTAGATGGTGACTCTCCAGGCAGTCTGGGTCCCAGAGTGAAGGTGCCCAGAGCAGAGCCCCCAGCTGACCCGCAAGGAACATGCCGTGTAAGTGAGAAATAAACTTTGTTGCTTTAAGCCACTGAAATATTGGGTTGTTTATTGCCACAAAATAATCTATCCTATCCTGACACATTCTCTGACATATTGCATATTTATCTGATTACTGTCTCCCCTTCCCCATATCTAGACTATAATCTCTACGATGGTAGAACTCTATATGTTCACTGCTACATATCCAGTGCCTGAAACAGTGCCTGGCATGTGGTAGGTATTCCATAATATTTGTTGGTTGACTGAATGAATGATCAATTGATCACACCAACTGAAATAGGAAGATTCAACAATGGCAGGCAAGCTAAGTCTGGCCTTATCTACAAAAGCATTCATTCTCCCTGATCTGAATGTGAACAAAATTGTTCCTGATTCAAGATCAGAAGTGTGGCCGCTTATCTCACCGGACACAGTTTGAAAGCACGAATTGCCTATGGGTACATAACATAGCTCGTCTTGAAAGCACAGAAAGTAGCTGAAGTTACAACAGAAATGGAAATCTGGCATGCTGCTGAGGGGACTCGGTGGCAATCCATAAATAAAAAGCATTAACAATGTTTGTGTCCATGCTGAATGCTGATGTGGTTTCCTTTCCCTGTGTGGACATTAGCATTTGAAATGAACTGAGCTTCAGAGGTCTGGGATTTTATCGGCCTTTATCATAAATTGGTGTATGAGCGCCTCTAAGGACTTTTGCAATAGCTGTGTGTGCTTTTGTGAGCTGCTTTCTTTTCACGTGCTTCCTCCTGGTATGCCTGAATTTGGATGGGGATAATGCATTTCCTGTATCATGTGGCACAGTACAAGGAAACTCATTGTGCCCCTACAGAGGAAGAGTCCATCTGTAAGTAGTTTTTAAGAGTGTACTGACGGAGCTTGTTAGGGTGACTTATTCTCCCAGTTCCATTTGGTTGATGAAGTGGATCACGTGGCAGGTGTGCATAATGCACTGCTTCACTTGCTGCCAGTGGGAAGCTCAACCTATAAAATGCGAAATCTCACGGAATCATTGAGGGCACAGTAAGCTGATCACATAAGAGAGAAGCTGGCCTCATTCGGAGTTGTCATTTCTTACTGCCACATACAATGCACCAGTGTTACTAGACACTTTGCATTTGCTTTCCTCCTACCCTCTCCCCCCCACAAAGTAACTGCCTTTCCAGTGTGTTCCTAATTCACACTGGCAAGGCAGTTATTTCTGCATATAATTCCCCAAAGAGCAAACATTATTAAGATGTGCAAGTAATCATCCATTAAATGCACTTGCAAGGAGTCTTTATGTTTTGTCATAAAAAAAGGAAACATATATTACATCAGAGAACAGGATTATTGGTTTTTTGCCTCTTTCCCATCTCTTTTCCTCTCACCCCTTCTATATTTCTTTTCTTTCTCTGTTCCATTAGCTTATTTATTTCTTTTTATACTCATTGGTAATTTTCTAATGACTACAGTCATAAGGGATATAATTTGTCTCCCATTTTACATGGGTGGTACGGAACAGTGATGTCCAACCTAAAAAACACAAGTTGACAAACCTATTCCAGGAGTGCTCCAACTTGCAGCTCACTCAGGCCGCTTCTGGGTCACTAAAGAACAGATAACGAATGAGAAATAAAAAGGAATAATACAAACCCTAGTCCTAGATATGATAATTTGAATAATGATGAAAAAGGCTACAAGTCAGTTTAATCCACTTCTACCATGGAGCTTCAATACATACTCAGCACCATGCTAGGCACCCTGGGAACACTGAAGAGGCAGACACATGGCCCTCGACATGTCAAGCCAGTGAATAAATGATGGCATATGATGACATATCCACATGCCACAACAGCTGCACAGATAATACGGCTTCAGGTGTGAAGAAGCCTACTGAGAAGGAAGATCTCAGTAAGAACTTAAATTGTCAGGAAAGGCTTTGGGCAGGAGGCAGAAGCTGAGCTAGACCTTGAGGGGCAGGTAGGTTTCAGATGCTGCCAAAAGAGCAAAATACTGTATTAAAGAGGTCAGTTGTGTGTGACATCTTGATTGAATTCAGCTGTTTGGGGCAATACACTTCACAGCCCCAATTTCCCAACTAAACCACACATGTCAGCCACACAGGTCATCTAAGGAACATTTAAAAATATATTCATCAGATGTTAGGATAATGCAATTAATCACAACACAAAGGACCAAGACATCACAGCTGTATGCTTTATTTATTTATTTATTTATTTGAGATACAGTCTCACTCTGTTGCCCAGGCTAGAGTGCTGTGGCGTCAGCCTAGCTCACAGCAACCTCAAACTCCTGGGCTCAAGTGATCCTCCTGCCTCAGCCTCCTGAGTAGCTGGGATTACAGGCACATGCCACAATGCCTGGCTAATTTTTCTATTTTTAGTAGAGACAAGGTCTTACTCTTGCTCAGGATGGTCTCAAACTCCTGAGCTCAAGCTATCCTCCCGCCTTGGCCTCCCAGAGTGCTAGCTGTATGCTTTAAATTGATTATTAATACAGCAGAATTATTTTTCTTATATACCAATGAGTGTCATGGATTAAATGCTCCTGAATTTAAGGAAAATAGAAAATATAATCTGGGACATCAGAGATTAATCTTCCAATAGCAAAAAGATAGTTCATGGAACTTCTTTTGAAGACTTTAAAATATGTCAGATTTGGTTTCAGTGAGTCTAGTGGATTTTCTTTTGCAGACAGAAAGCTGACACTGGGGCACTATAGAGAGCCCACCGGTACCTCGGCATCCTCTTGGCTCTGATGCTGGCTGGCAGCCTGGAGAAAGGGCAAGGCCTGGCAGCAACTGTTTAGTTCACACAGAGATGGGAGTGACTTGTTCTTGGGGTCAGCAGGGGTGGAGGTCAGAGCCAGCTCAAGGCCAAGTATTTGACTTCCTGACCCTTCCAGGAAAGTATAGCACTCTCTAATTTATTCCTAATTGGAATACTGGGCTGTGGTTTTCCTGGGCCATGAGATGTGCTCTTTTAACTATTTCCTCTAAAAAGACTTTTGTTAGATTTGATGTAGTATTTTCAATACCAAAATAGCTACCACCTAAACCTTATTACCCAAAATATCTTGTATTCCTTTTTCACATACTTCAGTAATGTGGTTTCTGAGGTCTTGAGCCTGGGGCTATGAATTCTTTTGATGGCGAAGGGTTGGAAGAAAATATTAAATAGAATTCATGAAAAATAGAAACGCTTTTGCATCATCTTCCTTATTCTGAATGCCATGGATACTTGAATGTGGGTGCACACACACACACATTCTCACACATCACCTATTTTACTGAAAAATACCATGATAGAAAATTTTATTTAGTTTAAGTCCTGATTGTAGTCCTTCAATGATGAGCACTTGAGAGGCATATGTTTGCAAGTAGTTGAAGGTACAGCTAAGTGGTCTGCCTGAAACCTAAAATTTGATTGAGTTGATGATTCTACTAGGAGAGGATTTTCCCTTAGTGTTTTCACCTCCAAACTCTGCTACCCCCACTTCCTGCAGGGACTGAAATCATGGCAGATACTACTCAAAAATAAGAACTCTTGAGGGGCCCTGGAAAATAAGCATGCAAAAGGCAGTTGGCCCCAGAAGCCAAGGACTCTTGACTACAGCAGTGGAATGTTAAAGTCCCAGGACAGTAAAAGGAATCTAGTTAACTATATTTTAAAATGTCTATTGTTTCAGCCTTAGCGTTAGGGAAATCAAAAGAAATGAATTAATGATTTTTGCTTTTAGAGCCTTTATTTAAATGAAATGTTTTTGTTAGTGTTCCTAAAAGATGATGAAACTTAGGTGCTGAAATTTAGATGTCCTCTGAAAATGACTTGTAATGTTAATAATTATATTTGTTAAACTGAGCATTCCTGATATTGTATGCTATATGAATCAACTTCCATTATTCTTTAATGACTTTTTATAATTATTTTGTTTAAAACTTTGCCAGTTTGACTTATGTTCACCTTGCTGTGTAATGCTTTAAAGGGCATTTCATCTAATAGCAGAGGAAAATGATAAATTATAGATGCCAAATCATACAGTAGTGATTTAGATAACACTAAAGTTGTAGGCAATAAAAAAAAAATTTCTCAAGCAACCTTTATGTTAACAGTAAAAAAGACATAGCTGTTTGAATAATTAAAGAGACACATCAACATACTTGTTAATGTGCTAATCTGGGGGCTTTAAAAAATTTGAAATCATATAGCAAAACACTGGGAATTTTTATCAGTTTAAATGAAGAAGTTCTGTATTTATGAGTGAGTACAAAGTAATTTTAAGTGTGCTCTGGAAATAAAGATATCAAGAAAGAAAAAAAAAAAAAAAACCCCGTCTCAGTCTCTTAAGCATTTGGGGAGTCAGACAATGAGGTGGTTAAGAGTTTTCCTAGGTCTCAATTCTGCCCAAGTCCTTCCCAGCTGTGTGATTGCAGGCAAGTTACTTAACCTCTTTGGCCTCTGTTGCTTCAGCTGTAATATGGGAAATACAGTGATTCCTACCTCATGAGGTTATTGTGAGGATTACAAATAAAGCACTTAAAATCTGACAGAGTAAGCACTCAATAAAAATGGGTTACATAATATCTTATCACTTCTCTGCCCAAAACTCTCTGGTGGCTTCCTCTTCTTACTCTGAGGGAAGGCCTAAGTCCTTCCGGTGTCCGGCAAGGCCCTATACAACCAGCCTGTGTTTTCTCTCTGAGCTCTCTCTGACCACCGTCCCTCTCTTTCTCGGCTCTGGCACTCTGGCCTCCTTCCTGGCTATTCCTCAGACACACCAGGCAATATGTGCAATAGCCTCTGCATCTAGCCACCAGACAATGCTGGGGTAAGAAGAAATCAGCCAGTCCAACTTCCACTATAAACGTGGAGACTAAAGGCTAGAAGGGCTATACGACTTGTCCAAGGTCACAAAACTGGGACCAGAACCCTGGTTTTCTTAGTTCCTTGTTGTTCATTATACTGCACTTCCTCCCTTGTGTTTGTGCAGAGGGGTACTGTGCAGAGGTGTGTGCATTGAAGGTGCTTTAAGAAAAAAAGCCATCTGGTAAAAGTTGGTAAGCAATACAGGAGCCAGTAAAGACTGCAGGTGGGAGAACGATAGCAACAGTTCAGGAAACAGATAGTAATCACTTTAACTAGGTTGGTAGTAGCCAAAATGGGGAGAAAAGTGTCAAAGGCACAAAACATTGTGATAATGGACTTGATAGGACTCGTAACTAATTTAGGGAGATGAGTTGAGGGATAAGGGAAGGAAAGTCAAACCGGAAGCAAGAGCAAGTGTGGTGGAGTTGTTAAGACAGATCCGGTTTCAAATCCCAGATCCCACATGTTTGTCGTATGACCTTTCATTCATTCAATCAATATTTATTGAACACCAGCATGGGCCAGGCCCTGTTCTAGGCAATTTGGCTATAAATCAAAGATTCCTTTTCTTCTGGAGTGTATACTCTAGCTATGTCTTAACCTTGCTAAGCCTCAGTTTCCTCATAGATAAAATGGATAGAATAGAATCCATTCATAAAGCTGTTGTGAGGATTAAGTACTCAACGAATATTAGAGATCATTATGCCCAAATTTTGAGTCTGGGATTCTAGGATAAAAGTGATATTAACAGAAACTGTGAAGTTGGAAATATAAGATAGTATTGAGGCAAGATTCAGTCAGTGTGAGTGTATTGCATTATTAGTGCTTTATCACCCCAAGTTTCTAGTAACATGTATGACCAAGATTGTTACAGAATTTGATCTGTATGGTTACCTTGAGGAACAGTGATCTGGAGTCACCTATGTGCCCTGATGTCCTTTAAATGAATAAGTGGAGACTGTAATCATATATCCCAGATTCATGAGTTTGACCCATGCAAGGGAGGCATGAGAGGCCTGCGTGGAAGGGAAGGGCAGTTATTCTGTGCTACTGGATCTGAGCTCTGGGTCACGATGCGAGAACTTTGGGGGAACTGGGAATGAGGTGCTGTGTGGCTGGTCAGCAGGCAAAGATGGATACCTAATTATTCTCTGAAATAAATTATGAAGTGCTACTGTTGGAGCTTAAGACTGTACAACAAGCAAACTTCAGGGGGCTGAAGAAAGTGCAATTCAAGACTGGAGGCTGAGAAGAGACTGCTGAACAGAAACCAGCACTCTGGTCTATGGCAGTACCTAGGTCATCAGGACAGAGAGAGATTTTCGGGGTGCCCACCAACTCTGCATAGGTACAGATGGGAAAGCAATGTAAACAGCTAATGAAATCTAAGAATACCACATTACCAAGAGCTACATGTTTAACTACCAGTAGTTCTCAAAGTGTGGTCCCTGGACCAGCAGCATCAGCATTACCTGGGAACTTGTTAGAAATGCAAATTCGTAGGCCCCATCCCAGACCTACTCCCAGAATCTCCAAAGATGGGGCTCAGTGTCTGTGTTTTCCCAAGCATTCAGATGATTCCCCAATGTTTGCTAAACTGAGATAGACTGTTGGGCTAAGAAATAACTTTCTAGCTAGAGGCCTCCAGCCTCCATTGCCCCCCTCCCAATATGTATCTCTCTTGAGGCAGGCAGGCATATCTTATATTTACATATTTTGTTTGTTTGTTTTTTAATAAGGCTCTGTGAGTTGGAGAAATGATCATTAGTAAGGTCCTGTAGGGGCCTGAGTCAGTGAAAATCCTGAACTTTATTCCTTCACTCAAGTTCTGGCAAGAAGGTTGCATATAAATATTTATCCCAGAAGATTTCTCAATATTTTCATGTTCATTAGCAAGATATTTCTGATTTTTCAGTCTTTTCTGCAGGAGTGTGAACAGCATTGACTATGCAATGTAAATTAAAGGAATTATGGATCATAATAACAACAGTAGCCATAATCAAACACTATGCCATAGGCACAGTGCTGTGATTTACATGACTTAATCTTTTAACAACCCTATGCTTAACTCTTATTATCCCATTTTACAGATGAAAATATTGAGGCTCAGACAGGCTAAGTTATTGTCCAAGGTCAAATACCATTAAATAGTAAATCTAGAGTTTGAGCCCAGTCATTTTGACTCCAGAGCCAAAGTTTTAATCACCATGCCATTGGTCCTCAACATTAGAATCAGTGGGGAAGTGTTCAAAAAATATTCATGCCTGGCTGGGTCCCACCCCCAGATATTCTGACTTAATTGGTCTGGAGTGGGGCCCAGGCAGGGATACTTTGTAGAGGCATCCAGGAGATGCTACTGCAGCCAGTTTGAGAAACAGTCCAATACTCAATATAGTCTCTATGCTTAAGTATATTATCCAAGGTCAACTGCTAGTAAGTAGTGGAGCTGGGTTGTGAATTCAAATCTGCATGGGTCCAAAGTTTGGTTCATTCATCACCAATATCTTGACCACTACTTTCACCATTTCCACTCCAACACCACATAACATTTAAGGGAGATTCACAACTTTCACAGCACTTTCAAAGACAGAAAAATAAAGATTCTCCAGCCAGTGGATCTTATGAAAAGTATTGCTTTCAAGAAATATTTTCATGAAATAATCTAATGTCTTTTTTTTTTTAAGGGTTGGCCTCTGGAAAGTATTCCAAGTGTAATGGCCAAATATCTACTTTTCCTATGAGCTTAGAAACTGAAGTGGTTCTTCAGGGCAAACAAAAAACCTTTTCATCTAAAATTTTAATTGAGACCAATTTCAGTGCCCTGGGAATTAGTTCCAATGTTTGGCTCAGGTTTTCTGGCACCGAGCACGGGGCCCTGGCCTCAGGCCTGCGCTGGGTCACCTTACAGCTGCACCTCAGGGCTACTTGCCAAGAATCTGGTCCCATAGCAGCACTACACTATGGCTTAACACCAGAACATCGAGCCTGGATACCCAACCTGGCTGAAAGCAATTCATATGACTGCAACTCTATCTAGCAAACAACTTGGAGGAGCCATCTCATGTAGCATTGCAGCACCCTCTGACATTTCTGAGAGAAAAAATAGGACTAGTTTTCATTGGTTTGTCTAGGAGTGGAGATGGGTGTTTCTCAAGGTTTAATTTATAGCCAAAAAGTTATAGATTGACATAACTATTACATAAGAGAGGAAACATGTGTCACTTCTGTTGGTAGCCAAGTCTGTAGCAGCTCTTTCAAAAAAAGAGAAGGCTAGAGACCAGCTATCCTGGCTCAAGGACCAGAGAGCTCAGGATTTGAAATCCCACTAACCAGGTGGGGGTGTTTGGGAAAATAACTTAATCTTATTGTGCCTTAGTTTCGTCATATATAAAATAAGGTTTGGGCTCATGAAATGAATCCTAAATCTCAGTCTTAAAATTTTATTATATGCATGCATATATATTTATAATTTTCCTATTTTGATGTAACCACTTAAAACTCATCCTCTTATCAGAGAAATGTAAATTTCTAAAAATCTGAGGTTGACATTAAAGATGGAACTTAAGAACAAAGGATTACAGAGTTTTAGCTGTAAGAGGCTATTTAGATAATTTAGTCCAACTTCCTCATTTTATCTTCTTCCCTCTTCTTCTTCACTTTCCTTTCTTCTGTTACTGTCCAGCCGGGTTATATTGCCTGCTGTTCAAAAGAAAGCCAACACACTGAGACAGCAAGGGTTGCAGCAGAGAAAGAGTTTAATATTGCAGGGCACCAAGTGAGAAAATGGGAGAAACCTCTCAAATCCATCTCCCTGAGAATTTGGAGGCTAAGGTTTTTAAAGGTAGTTTGGTGGACAAAGGGCTAGGGAACTAGGTCTGCTGATTGGCTGGGGATGAAGTTATAGGGTTGGGAAACAGAAATTGTCTTCTTGCACTAAGAATATTCCTGCATACAGGGTTGCAGGACTTGTTAAGTCAGTTCCCAGGTGTGGCCACTGGTCCAGTTGGTGTCAGTTGGTCACCCGAATGCAGAGTCTGGATGATTTCTCAAAGACCCATCCTAGTTTTTACAGTAGCAATGTTATCTGTAGAAGCAATTGGGGAAGTCACAAATCTTATGCTCTTATGCTAGTCAAGGATATGATTCCTAAGCAGTAAGCAATTACAGGAAGGCAGGCCAGGCAACAATGGTTGGTTATTTTTTTTAACTATGCCTATACTTTTGCAGAGTTCAGGCCCCTACCATAGTTTCTACCTTGCAGCCCTTTATTAATTTTATAAAGGGTGATTTCACTGCCTTTCTTCAACAAATATTTTCTGTGTACATGAAGCATTAAATTAAGTGCTAAGGACCAAGACTGAGTTCTTAGCCTTAAAGAGCTTCCAGTACAATAGAGACAGACAAGTAATCAGGTAATTAAAATACAATGAAGTAAGTGCTACAACAGAGGGGAGCACAGGGTGCAAAGGAAGACAGAGGCCAGTCTAGGGGTGGGGGATGGGAGTCAGGAAAGAGTTCCTGGAGGAAGGACACCTAAGCTGAGGCCAGGGGACGGAGGGCACCTTTCTAGGCAGAAAGGCATCATGTGCCTTTATAGATCACAGAGGGACCTCTGGAGCAGTAAGGATTGCCCGAGGGCATGCAACTGGCCAGTGGCAGAGCTGGCAGTGGAACAGAGCTCAAGGCCCTCACTCCAAAATCACAGGCTCAGTTGAATGTCAATGACATGAATTAAAAGTTTTTGTTTCTATTTTTTGGTGCAGGTGAAATATCACAGCCCCTGTCTTTGCTGCCACCAACTTAATTAAGACTTGGGGCTCATTCCTGGGCTCTAGGGTTATTTCCTCTCTCCGGCTCCAGTGCCTTCAGCAGTAACCCATCAACACAGCACAACCGCACCACAGGCTTGTCATCTGAGAAGTACCCCCACCAGTCTACTCTAGGGATGGGGATCTTCCAGTTCCTGAGTGGCATGGATGAATAAAGATCCTGACTCTGATGGGCTTAGGAGATGAGTTTTTGTTAGTGATGACTCAGTTATAGGACAGTTATAGGACATAATGAGATAATTGTCTTCAAACATTTGAAGGATAGGATTAGATCTAGTCTGTGTGCATTGGAAAGGAAGAATCAGAACCAAATGGATATATAAGTTACAGGTAAGTATATTTTACCTAAATAAGAACTCAAGGCTGATTGTATTGGTAAGTAATGTGTATGCCTATACCAAAAATATTTAAAACAAAGGCAAAATGACCACTTCACTGGGCTGGTACAAAGGGGATGGATTCATGCCTCAAATAAGATTTGGATTGTAGAGACCTGATCGAATCCTTCCAGCTCAGAGCTTCTGTGATTCTATATTTTCATAGTTGAACTGAGGTCTAATTGCTCTCATTTCTCATCAATTCTTCATGAAGTATTCAGTTCTGGTTAATTAGCATTTGAAGCACATTATTTTTACATTTCTAAGCAAAGATACACTTATTGTATATTGTGATATTTAAGGAGACAATTTAGTGAGTTTTCTTTCACATAATGCATTAATATACTTACTGCTAGGTAGTGAAACTGCTGTGCTTATGTGAGAAAATGGGCAGTCTGGCACGTACACATGTGTACACACTACACTCACATACCCAACCTGGCACACACATATTGCCTGTGTTTACTAGCATCTATCCTCTCACACACCCAAAGGAATTTAATAAATTCCTCCTTTTCTTTCTTTCACCTTTTTTTTTTTTTTTTTCAAACAGGGTGTCACTCTGTTGCCAGGGTGCTAGAGTGCAGTGGCATCATCATAGTTCACTGCAACCTTAAACTCCTGGGCTCTAGCGATCCTCCTGCCTCAGCCTCCCAAGTAGCTGAGATTACAGACATGTGCCACCACACCTGGCTAATTTTTGTATGTTTTTGTAAAGACAGGGTATCACTACATTGCTCAGGCTGGTCTTGAACTCCTGGCGTCAAGCAATCCTCCCACTTCAGCCTCCCAAAGTGCTAGGATTACAGGCATGAACCACCACGCCCAGCCGCACCTTTGTTTTTTATTGTGGAAACTATGCTGCTGAAATATCTGTTCCATTTGTGTAAAAATATGGAGGGAGTGAAGGGAAAGTACAGTCAGTAAAACTGAAGATATTACTGGCAGTTCTGGCAGTTACAATTTAGATTTTGTAAACTCCCAATTATTTTTGGAGAGCAATGGTAAAAGATGATTTATATTGTTTTGTAAGGCAGACTACTTTGTTGCCAACATAGTAAAATAAAATATATAATTTCTTTTTACCTGCTCTCTATGCTTGGTGCATGTAATATATTTGTTACAAATCAAATATATTATATAATACTTTGTTTTAAATTAGTATTTGGAAAATATATTTCCTGAAGCCTAAAATATGTATGTTTTAAAACAATATAGTAGCTTTTTTAAAAAGAGAGAAAAAAATGGAAGCCTATTTTCTAAGTGTACAAAATCAAACATTAAAAGGACCAGTCAAAATGAGCTGGCTCTTCCTTAAAACTCATGGAACATAAATTCCTTTAACATATTGTGCAAAGGAACATATCCTGCACTATCTTCTATATTCTACCTTAGAGAGAAGGTTATGCTCAACTATACTTTTTTAAAG
Organism: Eulemur rufifrons; assembly: GCF_041146395.1. Taxonomy (NCBI): domain Eukaryota; kingdom Metazoa; phylum Chordata; class Mammalia; order Primates; family Lemuridae; genus Eulemur; species Eulemur rufifrons. The sequence goes on along the minus strand of NC_090997.1, from coordinate 64,452,172 downwards.
AAAACTAACCCATAGCTGTAGTTATAACAGTTTATTGTACACTGAGAGAAATGCGGGGGGTGGCTCAGTGAGCCCCTAAGCACTTTGTGGAAAGTTACGGGAACAGCCTCTGGGATAGTTGTTTACTATCCTATGTGCGTAGGATGAATAAAACATTTCTCTCCAGGTCACCCTGTGGAGGGCTTCTCAAAGAGTCATAATCATCTGGCCTTTGCAGGTAAATGTAAAATTATAGTTTTATATTGTACGGACATGGTGGAGAGCACTACCAAAAACAAGCAGAACCTGTGGAGGCAGCAGCAAGCAGCTCTGTGTTAGTTGATAGACTTTTGTTCCCTTCCAGTTTTTTTTCATAAGATACAAATGTTTTCAGGAATGATCTTTTTACCATAAAGAATGGTAAAAGCAAGGGGACACCAGGAAGAACGTCCTGAAATCACTGCAGGGACAGAGCCAGAACCCAGGTGGGGCATTGAGCAGAAGAGGGCAGTGGGCCATTTTGAAAGGAAGAAAAGGACAACTGGGAGCAGAGGATGGGGACAAAGTCTGCAAAGCAGGAGAGCAGATGACATAGAAGATGCCACAGCTGCTTGCTACAGCTGCTCTAATAGTCTCCTCTGCTTCAGAGTGGGGCAGATGTGTTTAGAAATGAAAGGCAAGAGGGAATAAGAAAACCGTACCTTCCATTTCTAACCAACTGGAATATAGTCTTCACAAAGCTCATCCTGTTCTTACAAAGTCGTTACTTTTAGGATTCAAATATAGGCAAACTAACTAGCAAACCTATTTGCTTCTTAGCCGCAAGCACAATTGGGAACTCCCAAATTACTGACAGCACACTGTAATTTCTAAGGCAACTTCTAAAGGCAAACTTGTAGTTGGAGCCTGGAACGTTAGAAATGGTACCAATTTAGTAATATCATAATTTATGGCCCTGCCCATTTGTTACTGAACTCATAGGATGCTTTGTCACTTGTAACCTCAATGTTTATAATGCTTTAGGCCATATAATGGCTGTCGGTCATTATTTCTTGCTTTAAACTCAGTACAAATAAGGGTAGTTGATCCATTCACTCTGAGATGATTTCCAGGAACTCTGAACCCTGTTGAACTCTGTACTGTCCTAACGATTGGTGCTGGTTGATTTGAAATCCTACCTTGAGGAAATAAATATGTGGTTGGGGAGGGGAAAGGCAGGAACCGCCAACTCCATTGATCCCATATTTTCTTCAGGATCCATGGGCATCCTAAACAGCATGGTTTTCAGTTCCTTGAGAGCAGAGAGCATTTATGATCAGACAAAAGATGTTCTTCAAATATATCAGGAACTGAGAGAAGTTGCAAAAGGGGAGGAAGAAAGTTAACAGTAATTGCATGGTTACTAGGCTGTTTTGTAGATTAAAAAATAAAACGGACTCAAAGATTTAGTAATTTGGATGGGCACAGTGGCTCACGCCTATAATCTTAGCACTTTTGGGAGGCCAAGGCAGGAGGATTGCTTGAAGCCAGAAGTTCAAGACCAGCCTAAGCAACATAGCGAGACCCCCATCTCTAGAAAAAACAGGAAAAGTAGCCTGATGTGGTGGCACGTACCAGGAGTCCCAGCTACTTGGGAAGCTGAGGCAGGAGGATCACTTGAGCCCAGGAGTTGGAGGTTGCAGTGAGCTATGATGACGTCACTGCACTCTAGACTGGGCAACAGACTGAGACCCTGTCTCAAGAATAAAAAAAATTTAGTAATTTGCCTAAGGTCACACTGGAAAGTCAGACTTCAAATAAATGTTTATGAGACTTCAAAGCTTCTTTCTACTACTACAAGATGGCATGGGGGTCTCAGAGTTCTATGGAGCTCTTCCTTCTTAAGGTTCATAAAATGCGGACAGAGAAAGCATATTTCGCTGATTCAAAAACGTTTAAGCCATTTCCTAGGCTATGGGTTTTCAGAGGGCGCTCTTCTGCAGACTCCAGTTAGCCACCTAGAGCCACTTAGGCTTGTTCCAAGGCCTCCCACCAGGCCTGAGTGAAGGCTTAAGCTAACAGCTGCAAGATCTCCCAGCTCATTTAGGCATGACAAAACTTTGAATGAAGAATTAGGAAGGGGCAGTGGCCCAGAATACGTTGTGGCCTGAGCAGCCTTAAGGATAACAAACACACTACTTAAATGCAAACTACTAGGTTCTGTTGAGATGTATTCTTACAAGCATGCTTAGAGAACCGAGATAATTTCACTGAGCAATTCAACTAACAGAATAATAACGCTGGCCCTCAGTATGAAGCCGGATTGATAATCTGACCCCACTGTATCCACTCATAACGTATATTCCATTACTGCCCCAAATCTGCCTGTTCCAGAGGTGATCTCGCCTCCTTTTTTCCACATGCTTCCCTCATTCCTGCCTTCACGCCCCAGATGATGTTGAATCCTCTGTCTAAAATGCCTTTACTTCTTTCTATCCACCAAACCCTACCCCACCTTCCAAGGCCCATACCAAACCCTCCTCTTCTACATCAAGTTTGGCTTGGTAACTCCAGTCACTAGTGGTCTCTAAAATCCTAACCACTCATAACAATGTCTCTACTCAACATTTTCATATTTATTTTCAACTTAGAACTTGGCTATGAGCTCTGTAAATACTCATGATCTCATCTTTGTGAATTCCCCCAGTCACCAAACTGCAAGCATTTCGAAGGCAGAGGCTCCACTGATGCACTAAAATGACTGGCAGAGAGAGCCCTATACCAGTGTTTCCTAGCCCCAAATCTATTATACATTTTTTTCACTTTGGGTTAAACTAGATGAGAGCTGAGGAACATTGTCCTTTGATAGTCAACTAAGTTGCTCAAATCTCATTTCTTTGTTCAGGGGAGCCCTATATTCCTTCCTCATTATTTGGGGACTCTTGGAGGGTGTGGGGATGGTTTATAATTTTCCTAGTCACCTCTAGGTCCAACTTTTGTAGCCTTAGTTCAATGACTAGAAGGAGCATATTGCTATTCTTGAGCCAACATCTCCCAGACAGGGAATTTGGCTCCTTTTTCTGCTTCAGTAAAATGGGCTGAAGCAGGAGTGATAGCCACTTAGGGGAAAAGCCAGAAGTGAGGCATGTGTGTCCTCAGTCTTCAAATATTAAAACTTAGCTACGAGTACTATTTGTTTTGAAGTTTCAGAAGAATTCTTTGTATTAATTAATTCTTTAGTACATAGAGTAGAATGCTGGAAATTTACTTAGAATTTTCTTTTGCATTTCTTAAGTGACTGGTTTATTACTTGTGCCACAACAAAGGAATGAATGAAAGCTGCTTCTTTATTTCTCATATATGACAGCCTAGCAATTGCTAATTAAACATAGACTTTTCAAGTTAATCATAATTTTACCTCAAATAGATATTATTCTTTGGTCCAAACTGGATGTTTCTTCTTTTTGAGGGGCAGGTAATGTAGTAGATAAGAGCATGGATTCTGGAGTCAGACTGCATGGCTTCAAATCCTGTTCTACCACTTACTAGTAATGTGACCCTGGATAGACTACTTAACCTCTGAGTAACAAAAGGGGACAAGACTAGTACCTAGCCTCGTATAGATTAAATATGTGTAAAGTGTTTTGAATGGTGCCTCACACATAGGAAACAGTCAATAAGGGTTAGGGACTCCTTTATTTTCACATGGTTTATGCGATATATGCATTGTTATGGGCTGAATTATGTCCTCCTCAAATTCATGTGTTGAAGCCCTAACCCCTAGTACATCAGAACACGACTGTATTTGGAGATAAGACCTTTAAAGACATAATTAAGTTGAAATGGGGTTGTTAGGGTGAGCCCTAATCCAATAGGAGTGGTATCTCCGTAAGAAGAAATTAGGACACATACAACCCAGACAGAAGGACAACCATATGAAGGCACAGCAAGAAGACAGCTGTCCTAGTCTGCTCAGGCTGCTATAACAAAATGCCACAGAGTGGCTTATAAAAAACAAACATTAATTTCTCACAGTTCTGAAGGCTGGGAAGCCCAACATCAAAGTGCTGGCAGATTCGATGTCTGCTGAAGACCTGTTTCCTCAGATAGCTGCTTCTTGGTGTCTTCTCACATGGTGGAAACGGTGAGGGGTCTCTCTGGGGCCTCTTTTATAAGGGAACACATCTACTCATGAGGGTTTTGGCCTCAGGACATAATCACTTCCCAAAGGTCCCACTTCCTAATATCATCACCTTGGGGTTAGGATTTCAGCATATGAATTTTGGGGGGACATAAACATTCAGACCATAGCAGCAGTCATCTGCAAGCTAAGAAGAGAGGCCTCAGAAAAAAAACTAAACCTGTCAACACCCTCATCTTGGACTTCTGGCCTCCAGAATTGTGAGAAAGTAATTTTCTGTTGTTTAAGCCACCCAGTCTGTGATACTTTGTTATGGTAGCCCTAGCAAACTAATACATGCATCGAAATTAAATATGCCCAGAAAAAAATAAATATGGTTAAAAACTAATGATTTGTCATTATATTCTCTGACAATTCTCTCTCCTAAATTGGTGGGATATCTCTAAGAGATTTTAATTTTTGTGAGACTGAAATCATAGTGGTTAAAAGCACTGTGCTGTACAGTAGTCTGGTTCTACCACTTCTTAGCTATGTCACTTGAGGCAACTAAAGCCTGAAGATATATATAAGGACTGTATAAGCTCCAGTACTTCATGTGTGTTTTAGGACTAAGTGAGATGTGTAGCACAATGCCCCACACATAAAATAGTTAATAAAATTCTGTCTGTCTAGCTATCTACCTAAATGTCTTCTGATGGGGGATGTGGGTGGTGGAGTAACATTTTCTCAGTACCTAACATTTCCTGCCTTTTTTTTTCAACCAGATAAGGAAGCTGAGGCCCATAGAAATTGATTTTGCCAAGGTTATACAGAGAGTACGGTGGAGCTGGGCTTCACAGGCAGGTCTGTCTAACTCAAAGACTCATTCTCATCCCACTATAACACATTACTTTTCCCATTAATGTTCTAAAACCTATAGGTTCTAGTATGCGGTTAACAGTACTCACACAATACTTCCTTCCTAACACATACATGTATTTTATGGGTAAGGGGTCATAGAGGCCAGGGCATTAGAAAATTAAATATCATTTTCAAAGTGTCTTCCCACATAAGAAAGAAAAACAAACGGGAAAAAACAAAAGAAAACAAAGCCCAAACATTAAAGAGAAGTAATTCTAGCTTTGGAAATTCTACAGACCTGTAATGAAGATAGACATGGCATAAGTGATCTATATTCTCGCATTGCAGTGTCCTGATTTGAACCAATAGACTACAGTTTCTAAAGGATTATAACTGGTGCAGCTATTGGACAAACCCCAATATCTAATTTTAGCACAAAATTGCTCCTGCCATATTTAATTCTAGTTAAATAAGCAAAGTGTGTTCTCAATTTGATTCCCGATATCAATTGCTAAATGATAGCTTTCTATTTCATTTTATAACTTTCCTACACCCCAAGTAAAGACTCACAGAACAGCTACCTGTGAAGTTATTTTAAAATATCCTAACAAGGCATTTTTCCAAGTAGTTTCTTTAACAAAATAAACAAACCAAAACCCAATAAGATAGTCATTTCTGGAATCATCTGGTCTTTATTAAATTACCTCCCAGAAAATGTCTAATTCCTTCATGTGAGCCATTAACTTGCATATTTATTTCCTTTTTGTTAAAAACAGAGTGTCTCTAAAAACAGGATGATACTATCTTGATACCAGTTTTTAAATGTCTCAAAAGAATGGTCATATACGTATTTCTACCACTTCACATAAAAACAGAAGACCAAAGCTGAGTGATAGGAATGTATTTTCTATGTAGAGCTAAGACAGTGTGAACTACTTTGCTCCAGCAAGTATTTTTGCTACTTCACTAGTTTTATACTCTGACAGGAGCTTGGTTTGTATGAGATTTGGATATTTGGGTTTGAAATATGAAATGCTCTACATTCATAAACTCTAATCCAGTAGAAATATTTCAAATGCCTACTGTAGAATACAATGCAAGTCTGCAACACAATTAATTGGATTGTTATTGGCAACAGAATTGAAGCACAAAAGACTGAAAATTGTTTGTAAAAATCTTTGCATCTAAAAGAAGATAGATAGAACATAATTTGAAGCAAATAAACAAGAAAGTAGGAAAGCTTTTCTTGCTCCTCTTGTGCAAGTTCAGGAGTAGTAACTCTCTGGAAAGGCTCCAAAGTTATTACAAAAGGTCTGCAAATCCACACATTCTCCACGAACATACTGAGAGTTGCATAAAGAAAGGACCCTCATTTTCTCTAAAAGGTTGGAAACCATTGCCCTAGCCCCCTTTGACTTGTTCCTTCTGCCTCTTCAGGAATGGAGGAATAAGAAAAGGATAACAGGCAGAAGTGGAGGTGGGGAGGATGGTAAAGCCCTGTCTGGTACCATTCTCATCAACCAGAAGATGTAGGATGAAGTAAAGCTGGGATGCTATTTCTCCCTCTTCTATTCTAATTCAAGTACTGAGTTATGCTGCCTCCAAAGAAAGAATGAAACCACTATGTGGAAAATGACTATATTTCATCTGAATTTCTGTGATTTGGGACCCTTCAAAAGGACTGGGAGGGTTGGGAGGGTTTCTGAATAAAGCAGGCTGTTAAATTACATTATTTCCCAAACCAAGACAATAACAAATTGAAAAAGAATCAGTAGAATTTCCAGTCAAATTGGCATAGTGAATTCATGCTTCAACTCATCCTGTATGCTCTAAACACATGGTAACGATAGATAAAATTAAAAAACAGAAAACCAAAAGGCCATTGCTGGGCTCAAAAAACAAAACTAACATCTTTGTGGACCAGAAACACAATACAGAGCTGGGCTACAGCTGCACAGCCTATCGGGGTCTGGATCTTGAAGCAGCTAGTGGCAACTGGAAATTCAGCTCTTATGGAATACGTGGGCTAAAATGCTCTAAAAGCCAGTCACGTTACTGGAAGCCAGAAACTGGGGCAGGACTAAGGTGACCACCCATCCTGGTTTTTCCAGGACTTTCTTTCTGTTTCAGCTCTAAAAATCCCGAGTCCTAAGAAACCCTTTAGTTCCAACCAAATAACAATGATTTGTAACTATTTTCTCTAGCCCTATGAAAGGAGGCTGAATAAAACTGCTGCTGATACTGCCTGGGGCTGCACATTTATGGGAAGCTTTGGACCCAGGAAGACAAAAAAAAAAAAAAAGAAAACATCACTACAGCAACTGAGATAACAGCTGGCTTAGTTACTGAATTGGCCATATTCCCAATATCAATAAGGAACAGCAACCCTCTAAAGCCATTTTAAGAACTGGTTCTGGACTGGGGTGTAGAATGGGGATAAGGGAAAATAGAAATATTCATCAAACTTGGAGATGGGCTGGGGGGTGGGGGGGGTGGCTCACACCTATAATCCTAGCACTTTGGGAGGCCAAGGCAGGAGGATTGCTTGAGCCCAGGAGTTTGAGATCAGCCTGGGTAACATAGTAAGACCCAGTCTCTACAAAAAAATTTTAAAAATTAGCGGGCTGTGGTAGTGTGCGTCTGTAGTCCCAGCTAATCAGGAGACTGAGACAGGAGGATTGCTTGAGCCTAGGAGTTTCAGGCTGCTGTGATCTATGATCTCGCTACTGCACTCCAGCCCGGGCCACAGAGTAAGACTCTCTCTCTTAAAAAAAAAAATAATAATAAAATAAAAAAACCCCCAAACTTGGAGATGGAGTAAGAAAGGATAACAAAAATATCTCCACTCAAAGTTACTGCACAAATCAAAATCCTAAAACACATAAAGAAGTTAATGCTAAAAAAGATAATCAATGATGGAGTAATTGGTGTGGGATTGGCTCTCCTGCTATTAAAAAATGATAAAAATAGACAAAATATATAAAACAACTATTTTGAGAAGTTGAACAACAAGCAGTGTAGGACTGTGATCCCTGGGAGAAAGAAAACAAATCAGCTGAGTTCCACAACTGTCCCAGCTTTCTGTCTGGAGGCACTCTGTGGATTGATATATAAAGAGGGAGAAACTAAGCAGAGCACAGTGGTTTTGCTGAGCTTAGGGAGGTGACTGCCATTTGAGAAACAGTACCAGAGAGGTGAAAGCTGTGAAGAGACAGAGCTCCAGAAATCTGCATAAGGGTCATCTTGAGTCTTTGCTTGAATACTAAGATGCACATGCATAAGGTGGGACTCCATAAGGCCAGGCAAAGAACAACTACTGGGAGAAGAACAACTGAGAGAGAAAGAGCTACTAGGGAGCTGAGACCTGAGCAACACTTTCATGGGGCTGGGAAACATCTGAGTTACAACCAATGGAAAGAACTCTTGAACCTGTGGGTGCTAAGAGACAGTCATCCATGGCAATTCTACATGTCTTATAACAACTTTTGTTCCAGACTATCTTTCCAAGGCCAGCAGCCTTTGGAAGGTATAGTGTCACCCTCTAGGACAGAGGGCAGATTTGTTTCCTGACCAGGATAGTGAAGAGAATGGCTCCTTCCATGATGAAGTTTGGCAGACTGGCTAGCAGTTTTAACACTAGAGGTTTCCTAAGTTCAGGGCTCTTCAGATGTGACACAGTTCTACTGCATTTGCAACATTCACCTGGACTCACTCTACATTATCCCCATGGGGTTTGGAGAACAAGGGAAATCAATGAGAATATGAAGAAGCCCATGCTATCTGCTATGCTGTGAACAATAAGGTCCTTTGTCTCTAACCTACGAGTATCATATCTTCTGCCAGCATCTCTCAAACTGTGGCAAGCTCATTTGCTGGCTTACAAGTAGGGTAAAATCTCAGACCCTCAGTAGTTCCTGACTTGACAGAGGAGCATTTAATAGAGACCTCAAAAAGGCTATACTATAAAAGTATGGCTAAAGTAGTCCTAGAGTAAAGAATTCTTTAGAACAGGAGTTGGCAACTTCAACCTACAGACCAAATGCAATTCACAGACCGGTTTTGTATGGCTTACAAGCAAAAAATATTTTTTACATTTTCAAAGGGTTTTAAAAAACAAATATGCAAAAGAAACTATAAAGCCTAAAATACTATTTGCCCCTTTAAAGAAAAACTTTTCTTCTGCTTTAGAACCATCTTAACAACACATAAAAACAAGCTTGAAAACATCAAGCCGATCTTCAAGTAAATTAACTACCTGCTGGGACAAACACTCTTGGAAGAAAGATAAGAAAATGCAGACACACAACTACATGGTAATCACAATGTTCAACACCAATAAAAAATAATCAGACATATAAAGAAGCAAGAAAACATAACATATAAGCAGAATAAAAATCAGTCAGTAGAAATAGACTCAGAATTGACAGAGATGATTCAATTAATAGAATAGGACTTTAAAATAGCTACTGTAAATATATTCAGGATGTAATAGAAAATATGAAATGATTTAGAAACAACCAGGTATCTCAGCAGAGACAATAAAAAAATTTTTTAAAAAAATCATATACAACTTCTAGAGCTAAAAAATACATTATCTGCAATAAAAATTTCACTGGATGGGCTTAATAACAAATGATTAGACACTACAGAGCATCAGTGAACCTGAAAAATGGGCAATGGAAATTATACAACCTGAAGCACAGACAAGAAGAAAAGAAAACAGAGCCCCAGTGACCTGTGGGACATCATTGAGGGGGTCAACATATGTGCAATTCAGAAGAAGAGAGAAAGAGTGAGGCAGAGAAAAAATATTTGAAGAAATAATGATAGGAATGTTCTGAGATTTGATGAGACCTATAAACCCACAGATCCACAAACTCAATGAACTCCTAGTGAAATACACACAGGATCACCACAAAAAGGCACATTATAATTAAATTGTTGAAAACCAATAATAGAGAGAAAATTCTAAAAGCAGCCAGAGGGAAAAAAGACATATTACATATAAGAGAACAAAGATAAGAATAACTGCTGATTTTTCATCAGAAACAAAGCAAACCAGAAAAACAAACAAACAAAAACCGTCAAATTAGAATTCTTTATTCAGAAAAATAATTTTCAAAAATGAAAGCAATAGAAAGAAGCTTTCAGACAAACAAAAGTCAGAGAATTTGTCACCAGCAGAACTAGACTACAAGAAACTGTAAAGTAAATTCTTTAGGCCGATGAAAATAATACCAGATTGAAAATCGAATACATACAAAGAAATGAGCATTGAAAATGGGTCAATAGGAAATACTTTTTTGTCATTTCTTAATTTCTTTAAAAGAAAATTGTTTAAAACAAAAATAATTACAATGTATTATCTGTGTATAAAATATATGTAGAAGTAAAATGTCTGACAATAACACAAAGGATAGGAGGACAGAAATAGAAGTATACTGTTGTAAAGTATAATATTATCTCAAGGTAGACTGGATAAGTTAAAGATGCATGTTGTAAACCCTAGAGCAGCTATTAAACAAACTACAACAAAGAGGCACAACTAATAAACAATAAAGAAAATAAAGTAATTTAAAAATATCCCGAAAGAAGGCAGGAAAAGAAGAAAGAAGAACAGAGGAGACAAATAGAAAATAAACAGCAAAATGACAGGCCTAAACTCAACATATCAATAATTACATTGGCTGCAAAATGGACTAAGCACACCAATTCAAAGGTGAGAATTAAAAGGCAGAGATTGTCAGACTAAATAATAAAGCAAGACATAACTGTACATAATCTACAAGAAATACACTTTAGGCCGGGCACGGTGGCTCATGCCTGTAATCCTAGCACTTTGGGAGGCCGAGGCCGATGGATCGCTCGAGATCAGGAGTTCGAGACCAGCCTGAGCAAGAGCGAGACCCCGTCTCTACTAAAAATAGAAAGAAATTATCTGGCCAACTAAAATATATATATATATATAGAAAAAATTAGCCGGGCATGGTGGCGCATGCCTGTAGTCCCAGCTACTCGGGAGGCTGAGGCAGTAGGATTGCTTAAGCCCAGGAGTTTGAGGTTGCTGTGAGCTAGGCTGACGCCACGGCACTCTAGCCCAGGCAACAGAGTGAGACTCTGTCTCAAAAAAAAAAAAAAAAAAATACACTTTAAACATAGAGATAGATTAAAAGTAAAAAGGTGGGAAAAGATTTACAATGTAAACAGTGGTCATAAGAAAACCGAAATGGCTATATTAATATTAGACAAAGTAGACTTTAGGTCAAAGAATATTAGCAGAAATAAAGAGGGACATAATGCTAAAAGGATCAATAATCAGGAAGATATAACAATTCTATATATGTATGTACTTAATAAAGTTTCAAAATACAAGAAGTAAAAACTAATATAACTGAAGGGAGATATAAGAAAACTCACAATAATAGAGATTTCTTTTATTGATAAAGTGATAGGACAAGAAGACAGAAAATCAACAAAGATATAGAAGACTTCAATAACACTATCAACCAACTCAGCCTAATTGACATTTATTGAACATTCTATCCGACAACTGCCAGATATACATTTTTTTTCAAGTGCACATGGAACATTCACCAAGAAAGACCATTCGCTGGGTCATTAAAAAGTCTCAAAAAATTTAAAAGAATTGAAATTACAAAAATATGGTTTATGGCCAGGTGCAGTGGCTCACGCCTATAATCCTAGCACTCTGGGAGGCTGAGACGGGAGGATTACTTGAGGTCAGGAGTTCAAGACCAGCCTGAGCAAGAGCAAGACCCCGTCTCTACTAAAAAATAGAAAGAAATTAATCAGACAACTAAAAATATATAGAAAAAATTAGCCGGGCATGGTGGCACATGCCTGTAGTCCCAGCTACTCGGGAGGCTGAGGCAGTAGAATTGCTTGAGCCCAAGAGTTTGAGGTTGCTGTGAGCTAGGCTGATGCCACGCCACTCTAGCCTGGGCAACAGAGTGAGACTCTGTCTCAAAAAAAAAAAAAAAAAAAATATATGGTTTATGACCATAAAATGAAATTAAATTAGAAATCAATAGAAAATATACCTGTAAAAGTCCCAAATATTTGGAAATTAAGCAATTGAAAAAAAAAAAAGCCCATCAGTCAAAGAAGAAATTATAAGGAAAGTTACAAGAAAATATTTTGAATGAATAATGAAAATACAACACATCAAAATTTGCACAATGCAGTTAAAGCAGTGCTCAGAGGGAAATTTATAGCAGATCATATCTGAATAGGGACCATAAAGAAATAAGTATAAATATCTGAAGGTCTGAATTGAATTAAAATAACTTTTAATAGAAAGCTATTAAAAGTATAAAAGTATAAAAAGTATTATAATACATACTTTTTTCCAGGTTATAGTTCTCTTAAAATACACTTGAACCTTGGACAATGTGGGGGTTAGAGATGTACCACCCAAGCAGCCAAAAATCTGTATATAACTTTTGACTCCCCCCAAATTTAATTACTAGGAGCCTACTGTTGACCTGAAGCCTTATCGATAACGTAAACAGTCAATTAACACGTATTTTGTATTTTACAAAAAAGTGCTAGGCTTTCGCACCTGCTGGTGTAGTCACAGTGACAGCTTCCTGAATTTCCTTTTCTTTTTTTTACAGTGGTCCTTATGCTATATTCATTTATCTAGATATGGTGGGCAACTGTGGCGGCAGACCTCAATCTATGGTATCTATTGAGCAATTCAACTTTTTCTTGTAATTTCATGACTTTTCTCTGCTTCTTGGGAGCACTTCCAGTATCACTAGTGGCACTTTGTACGGGTCCCACGGGGTTATTCAAGGTTTATAGCATTGCACTAAACACAATAAAAAAATACTCAAGGACTGCAAGAGATCACTTTTTATTGCAATACACAATTTACTGGAGAGATGAACTGCTAGAGATGATGACATCACACTGCATTTTTAGTGGATACTCGCAACACTTGAGTTCACCCTAATAGCAACAGGAGGTGGCTACAAAATTATTACAGTAGTACTGTACACACTATTATATGCACTACAGTTAATTTTATGCGGTTATGATTCAATGCTGCATCTTTACATTGTTTAATTTCTCTCAAGTGCAAATGGCACCATGTATGGTCTGTAAGTGTTTGTGTAAGTTTTGATAAATTTTAACTTTTTATAATAGATTTGTGTATATTTTATGGGAGTAAATGATAAAAATAGACTAGTATCTATGTATATTTTATGCATTCATGACATACCTTTTTCTTAATTTTTTTGCTATTTCTAGGCTGTGTGGTTTGTCCACAAGTTTTTTCAATTTGTTGAAAATCTCCAAAGAATTTTCCAATATATTTATTTGAACCTATGCAGTTCAAACCCATGTGATTCAAGGGTCAACTGTATATAAGAGAAGAGTCCCACAATTCCTAGAAAGAGGAATGTCTATAGAGACCCAACTGAAGGTAAAACTATATTTAAATTATGTCTATAAAAGAGAGTTGGTGAAACAGATAAAAAAAAAAATTCAGCCTGTACGACTGATATAGCCAGGTCATTTTCTAGTTTTACTCTCATAAAGATAAATTCGTTCTTTCAACACGTTTATTCAGTACTTACTATGTTGCAGGAATACACCAGTAATACAAGAGGTGGGTAAAAAGGGAAAAAAAAAAAATCCCAACTATTCATGGATCTTACTTGGGGTAGGGGATTGGTGGGGGGGCGGTGACAGACTATAAACAATTAACAAGTAAAAATATATAGTATATTGCAACCGGAGATAAGTACAATGGAGAAAAATAGAGCAGGGTAAATGGGGGGAGTTACAATTTTAAAGACTGGGCAGGAAAGGCCTCATTGATGATATCTGAGGAAAGATCAAAGGAACGTGAGGGAACAAGCCATGTGAAAACCTGGGGGCAAGTGGTGCAATGTGCCTGGGTGTTCTAAGAAAAATAAAGAAGTCAGTGTGGCTGGTGCAGGAAGAGACCAGGGAGAGGAGTAGGATATTAAGTTAGAGAGGTAAGAGGAGGTAGAGGGCAGGGAAAACCAGAGTTTTTGCAAGGACTTTAACTTTTACATTCAGTGAATGGGAAGCCTCTGGAGGGTTTTAAGCAAATGAGTGACAAGATCTTCTTGGATTTTAACAGAATCATTCTGTCGGTTGTGACGAGACTAGATTGAAGGGGAACAGAGCAGAAAGGAAAGCAGTCAGGAGACTACTGAAAAAGAATCCCAGAGAGAGCTGACAGTTGCTCCCACAAAGGAGACTCCTTCAAATGGAAATGATACGATAAAAAAGGTGGGAATGATGATGCAGGAGAGAGGAGAAAGTTGCAGAATCACTCTCTCTGAGTAGGGGAAGGGATGGGATCTAGTGTACAAGTTGCAGGGATATAAAGCTAGGAACATTGCATTCATAGGAACAGGATGGAAGGCAGAGAACACAGGCACAGGGGACTGTATATGGTGGTGGTGGGTAGATGGTCAGTGGAAGTTTTCTGATTACTCCTATGTCTCAGGGAAATAGGAAGGAAGGGTTGAAAAGGAAGATGTGGGAGCAAGTATTGGTGGTGTGAGAAGTGATGAAGCAGTGGATTAGGAGAGTAGGAGAATAAATAGATTTGCCATGGTTGATCTTTTCAACCTAAGATACATTTGAAACAATTTTCTAATATTTTTCTCTTAAATCTATTGACACAAAGAAAGTATCATTTGGATGCGAGTAATTATCAATGTCTATCCATCTTTATTACACATATATTACTCCAGCGAGATGGCAAATACTGCCATCTAATAAAGATAGATGTGTCTCAGAAATGTATAGCGAAATGTGGCCGGTTTGTAGCTTTCTTGTACATTCGCAGAACCTCAAACAGTTTCTCTGTTTTAAATTCCTTCTTTGTTACAAGACTACCTTCAAAAAAGAATCAGTGCATTAAAAATTTAAATGCACTTATTATTACGTGTATTTCCCATTTACCCTAAGATTACTGCTGAAGTGAAAACTTCAAAGAGAAAATTAATATCATAGAGGGAAAAATGCTTATTTTAAGAGGTTGGAATATTAGAAATGTTTTCAAAAATACCATGAAGCTTTCTAATGACCACCTCACATAGAAAGCTTAGAAAAGTGTTTTTTTCATAGCCTGTAGGTATCATTTAATAAAATCATCTCAAATAAATAAGGGTGCAAGTTGTGTCATAAATGTGCTATACATCAAAATCTGATGAAGTGAAAAGGAGACTAATTATCAGTTTATGTTTTTTCTATTGATGTAACTCAGGAAAATAGAAAAGTAATCATAGTGCTTTATAAGACATGAACAGTATGTTGATTCTCCTAAATCATCTTAGTCCCTAAAACTTTGTATTTGAGAAAAAGTAAATGATACCTAAATTACATTATTGGACTATACTTACATGTATGTATTTTTCCAGAATCTAAACCATTTGTAAATGTCTCATCATCCAAAGTCTCCCTATTATGGAATATTTAGGCAGGTGTTCCAAGACAGGAATTTCCAGCACCCCACAACATGCTGATTCAAAGGACAGGTATCTTTACAACTGACATATTTTTAAAAATGAGATAATGGCTGTTCCGTGTGTGTGTGTGTGTGTGTGTGTGTGTATGTGTATGATAGTAGATTAATATTTAAGAAAATTAGGCCACCTCCCATAAAAACTGTTCATGTATGGCAATGAGATGTTAAAAATAATCATTAGGCTGGGTGCAGTGGCTCATGCCTGTAATCCCAGCACTTTGGTAGGCCAAGGTGGGAGGATTGCTTGAACCCAGGAGTTTGAGTTTGCTGTGAGCTATGATGATGCCACTGCACTCTAGTCTGGGCAACAGAATGAAATCCTCTCTCTCTCTCTCTCTCTCACACACACACACACACACACACACACAATCCATTAGGAATATTCAAAACCAACCAAAGACTCAGTACACTGTATTTTTTAGTATGCATGAAGCAAAATTAACCAAACTAACTCACTGGTTCCTAGGAAACATTTAGGGGTCTAAAAATGTAGTTCTGATTCCTCTTAAAAACAGAGAAAAGCCGTTAGAATTCTCAGGCAGAACTGTTTATTCTACTTAGTTCAAGTTTTGGTTTTGAATGGATTTAGGCAGTTTTTCCCTCTCTGGACAAAGTCCATGCAGCCATTCTCAGGTAGGTCTGATCTTTTCCAAATCTAGATAATTAAAAAAAATATCAGCTGAAAGTGAATAATACAAATGTTCAAATTAGATCCAATCCATGATCAGGAGGGCCAGGAGTCTGCATGTGAGGAGAGAGGCCTGTTTCTCTACAGGTTAAGAATGCCTACCAAAGAAACCTGGATCCCTTTACTAACATATTATAAATGGATCAAACATTACGGGATGGGGGCAGATTTTAACTAAAATATGTTTTAAAGGGCCATTCATATTTTCAGCTGATTCTACCTCTTAAAGTAGTAAGAATTTCCATTATCACATGCTTTATTATTTATCCTGAATTTGTCTTTTCATTCCTTCACAAAAGGGAAATATAACTCAAGAACAAATTTCAGTCATAATGCCTGTGGGATAAGATATTCCTGATGAATACGTCTTTAAAAATAATAGCTAGAATAAGCTTTTTGTTTTATTCATAGCTTTTAATCATCTCAGCAATTCTTGCCCCTCATTTGCACACATAATTGAAGGTTGGCTGTGCTACTGCTACACTCCAAATTTTATTCTGGTACCATCTGTACCATCAACCCTGTTCAAACATTCAAAGTGTCTCAGGTCTAAATCTCTGCTTTCTGGTAATACAGGGTGTATCTATTTTGTGTGGGAAAAGAGAGGGGAGAGCTTGTCTCACACTGATTTTTTAAATAACAGTTAATCCTAAAGGCTTATTCGAGCAATTAATGTAAAACAGAAGCTATAAAACCTGGGGAAACTTAAAGCCAGCCCAAATAAGTCCTCTTGAGTGGAGCTAGCCTGATTCTTCTTTTAAGAAAATGGAGTCTGTGTTTGCCTCCACCTCTGTGTTGGAGGGCACTACTGTCAGCACGTCTCAGGGGGCATTGGCCCAATACAGTCATTCTTAGCTTCTTCAGAGCAGGCACCTGGCCTTACTCACTTACCTAGCACCTAAGTACCTATTCTATACTTAAATATACTGTATTAAGTACTTAATACATCCTTGTCAGATTGATAAATAATTCTATAAGATGAGGGGTTTGAACATAATGACCTCAAATTTTCTTTCCAGATCAAAATTCTATGATTTCTATTTGTCTCAACCTCCACTTATAGATTTTTAGAACTCCTAGGAATGTTTATGTTAATACACAGAAGTTGTCAATTTGGTCATTAGTGGGGTGCTAATCCTTCTGCATTTTGTTGGTGATTTAAGACCTGGCATGAAGTTTATACAAGTAAAATCCTGTAAACAGTTATTCTAGACTAGTGCTGTCCAATAGCAATACATTCCAAGCCAAAAATACAAACCACAAATGTCATTTAAAATTTTCTAGTAACTACATTAGAATAGTAAAAATAAATGGGTAAATTAATTTTAATATTCTATTTAACACAATATGTCCAAAAATATTTCAATATGTAATCAATATAAAATAATGATTAAGATATTTTATTCTTTTTAAAAAATCTTCAAAATCCGGTGTGTACTCTATACTTATAGTACATTTCAATTTGGACCAGTGACATTTCAAGTGCTTAATAGCCTTATGTGGCGAGTTAGTGGCTGCTGTATTGACAACAGAGTTTTACAGCCTTGATGTTCAAAGTGTGGTACATGAACTAGCAGCATTGGAATCAAAAGGAAGTTTGTTAGAAATGCAAATCCTAGCCCAGCATCTGCACTGCACTGGAGTGCAGTGGCGTCATCGTAGATCATTACAACCTCAAACTCCAGGGTTCAAGCAATCCTCCTGCTTCAGCCTCCCAAGTAGTTGGGACTACAGATGCACACTTCCATGCCCAGCTAATTTCTCTATTTTTTGTAGAGATGGGGTCTCGCTATGTTGCTCAGGCTGGTCTCGAACTCCTGACCTCAAGCAATCCTCCTGCCTCAGCCTCCCAAATTGCTGGGATTGTAGGTGTGAGCCACTGCGCCCAGCCTAGTCTTATAAATCTGCGGTCCCCAACCCCCTGCAGACCCTGTTAGGAACCCAGCGCACAGGCTCCACACCTCTCTCACCCCCCGCCACCACCTTGTGGAAAAATTGTCTTCCATGAAACTTGGGAACGGGGCCGCATAGCAGGAGGTGAGCAGCGGGCCTGCAAGTGAAGCTTCATCTGTATTTACAACTGCTCCCCATTGCTGGCATCACTGCCTGAGCTCTGCCTCCCCCACCCTAACCTGATGCCAACAAGATTGGGAACTGCTGTTATAAATAATTCAAACAGCAACCTATAAACTAAGGTCTCCTTAAATCACTTCCCCAGATTCAGTCCTCTCCTTAGAAGTAATTGTCATTATGACTTTGAAGTAGATTCTTTCAAATCTTGTTCTAGGCATTTAAATACAGTTATATAACCCACAAACATGAACATACACACGTATATGTATATTTGTTTTGTTTTTAGAAAAACATCATTATATATTGTTTTGTAACTATAATACCTTTTCACTTACCAATATATTAGCTATGTCCTACCATTATTCAAAACACCAATTTTTTTATCTTTAGTGTAGTTTTTTAAAAAGTATATTGAGTATACGCAATATACTGTATATTGGGTATGTACAGTAAAATTAACCTTTTTTAGCATTCAGTCCAATGAGTTTTGATGAATGTATAGTCATATAATCGGCACCACAATCAAGATACAGAACCGTTCCATCACCCTCAAAAATTTCCTTGTGCCCCATGGTAATTAAGAGGCACTTACTCCTTCTCCAGTAATCATTGATGTATTTTCTATCCCTATTGTTTTGCCTTTTCTAAAATGGTATTAACACATAAATGGTATCATGTATTTGCCTTTTGAGTCTGGCTTCTTAGCCTAATGCACTTGAAATTCAACTATATTGTTGCATATATTGGTAGTTTGGTCCTTTTTATTGCTTAGTAGTATTTTATTATATGGATGTACATTGTATGATTGTTGATCTATTTACCAGTTAAAGGACAATAGGCTTGTTTCCAGTTTTTGGTGATTAGGAATAAAGCTGCTATAAGATTTGACTTTCAGGTTTTTGAGTAAATACGTAGGAGTGGGATTGGTATTAGAAAACATCTTTTTTAATGGCTGCACTATACTTCAGGACTTGAATGTATACGTACATTAATGTATTAATTTAATCAATCAGTATTGAATATTTACACTATATTAGACAATCAGAGTATAGTGAACGTAGTATTGGTCATTGTTGGTCCTAATCTTCATGGAATTTGTTTTTAATCAAATCTCTATTGATAGACATATAAGTTATTTCCAATTCCCCTATCATAAACAATGAATTTTTTTACTTCAGTCACCACCTATCATCTGCTATCTGCCCAGCAATTTTCCTAGGAGTTTTCGAGGTAAAAAAATGAGCAACTAGGCAGTAGTCTTGGTTGGGAGAGCTGCCTAACTCTAACTATGGTACTATGTTGAAAAGGGGGTGTCAGAATTTAGCTTTAGGAAACTCTTGCAGGTTTAATATGGGGGAACGTGGGGTCATCCTTCATATTCCCAGGCCAGTCATTTTCAAAATTTAGTGTACATCAGAATCATTTAAAAGGCTTGTTAAAACACAGATTTCTGGACTCCACTTCTGATTTAGTAGGTCTGGCATGGGGGCCAAGAATTTGCGTTTCTTTCTTTCTTTTTTTTTTTTTTTTTTTTTAAGAAACAGAGTCTTGCTCTGTCACCCAGGCTTGAGTGCAATGGTGCGATCACAGCTCTTTGCACTTTTGAACTCCTGGGGTCAAGCCTCAGTCTCCTGAGTGGCTAAGGCCATCATAGGTAAACACCACCACGCCCAGCTAATTTTTAAAAAATATTTTTTTGAAGAGCTAGTGTGTTGCTATGTTGCCCAGGTTGGTCGTGAACTCCTGACTTCAAGCAATTCTCCTGCCTCAGCCTTCCAAAGCACTGGGATTACAGGTGTGAGCCACCTCGCTGGCCAAAATTTGCATTTTTAACGAAGTTCCCAGATGAAGTTAATGCTGCTAGTCCCAGGAACATACTTTGAGAACTGCCTTAAACTATTTCTGGCAGTTTTTGGCTTGATATCTTAAATTTGGAAACTCCTTCATCTCCTGTTAGGAATCTGGAGATAGAGAAGTAGCTATTCTTGAAATTATTGGAGAAGTTATTGATGCAGAAGAAACACTTGTGGGCCAGGGACGAGTCTGTAGGATCACCTGACAACTCCAGTTCTTCAAGATTTTATTTTCACTTCTCTTGAGTTATTGTCTTCAGGAAGGTTCTTCCTTGAGTTGCGTTAGTTGGCAGGAGAGCTTGTCCTCTGGCACTCTCAGCACTACCCGTAGCAGGGAAGGGCTTCCTGCTTGGAGGGTTCTATTGGTGTAGTGTCTTAATATCAAGCTCGAGAGTTACCTCCTCTGGGTTAGAGGTGGCTGGGTTTCCTAGGCACAGGAGCCTATGAAAGTTCCAGGGCATTCACCTGAGACTTCAGAAGGGCTAGAGGGAACATGCTTACCCTGGACTTGGGGGTGAAGGGAGAGTCTTGGGGACATGAACTAGCTGCAGGGGCCAGGTTCCTCAGGAGAAGAACCAGAGTTGCTTAGAGTTGTTGGTGAGTGTAAAGCTAACTGTAGTAAAGGCTTTTTGGTTTTCTTCCCTTAGCTAGTTTGGTGGGCAGGTTCAATTGAGGGATCCTTGGTTTCACTTCACCTGATAGCAGGTGTAAAACCAGTTTCAGCATTCACTAGCTCCACCACTAACTAGTTCCTAGGAAATTTCCTCATCTGTAAAATGAGGACAACACCCCTACCTCTCAGGGTTATTGTGAGGATGAGTATGGTAACATATGTAAAGCATCTAGTTAGCACGGTACTTGACACACAGTAGGCCCCTCTTTATCTAATGGGCACATGGATTCATGCGGGAAGCTGTGCTTCACCATGCTGTGGGAACTTTAATCTACTCATCATATAGTATCCCTGATTTTTTTTGTATATAAGGGTGTGGCATTATTCCCTCTGGAAAATGAAGCTAGCTAGCTTTGTGGGGGCCTGCTGTTAAGTCACTCACAAGCATACACATTCTCTGGAAGGCGTGTAAGACTGCAGCCTACAGTAGCTGACAGGTTAACGGCCACGCCATACTAGCATTTGAAGATCTAGGATGACAATTCACAATGTGGAACTTGTTTTTAGAACTAGAAGGAACAGGGCTGACTTATTTCAACCATTCATTTCACAGATTATCCTGGGAGGTTAAGTGACCTGCTCAGGGCCACAGAACATGGTAATTTTTAGGGTTCCTATGAGCTGGACTTATTTTCAGCCAATCCACTCTTCCTGAATCTTGCTCGCTTTGCTCTGTCCATAAAGCACTTGATCTAATTACCCTTTTTGTTTTATATATATGTACCGAATAAGGAGAAATTCATGAACACAGTTCTGTGGCTCCAAAGTCTTGCTCAGAAAAGGATTTTAGAAGAGTAGGAATTTAAGGTCAATTTGGAAGAGCAAGAATTTAGGTTGGCATGACAGAAGCAGTGGAGCTTATCTTTCTGTTTCACTTTCTGCTTCCATCTGTCATTCCCAGATACTCTAAAAGGTTATACTACTTACAGGTTCACTATGAGCATTATTCCAACGACCTGATTTTAGCTTGTTGGCTGTTTAGTATCTATGTTTATATTCCAATTTTATGTTTTAACAGTCAGGAATCTTTTCTTGTCTTAGGCATGCTTTAGCCACTGCAAATGATTTTTTCCTATGTCAGAAACTTACTCAAAGAAGAAAATAATCAGAGGAGCACTTCTGAAAAAGTCTGTAAAACATAAACTTTAGATACATCATAGCGTATTTGTTTTCTAAAGGAAGGTTTCCTGTTTTTTTTTTTTTTTTGAAAGGCCTTTAAAACAAAGGCACAAAAACAAACTACTAGCAGAGGAAGTGGTAAATAATTTGAGAATGGTATGTACAGAGTACACTCTTGAGTTCATGCTACATTTGCTGACAGCTAAGGACCCTTCACAACAAGATACCTATTACAGGACAGCTTGACTCCCCAACTCTGACTAGGACAGGAATAATTTCAGAATGATATGTACAGCGTATACTCCTGTCCCCCCCCCCACCCCCCGACCCCCACTGTCTTCTCTGAGTTCTTGCTACTTTTCCTGAGGGAGCTAAGGACCCATCACAGACATAATCCCTATGACAAGACAGCTTGACTCCCCATTCCCTCATCTCCCTTTCTTAGCAGAAGGGAAGATGAGTGGTGGTGGTCCTTAGTATTCCAATTACAAAGGAGGCATTTTTTTTCATTGAAATGATGTTAAAATGGTGGGTAGGTTTCCGTAAGTATGAATTAGGTAAGTTACTGAGAGCTGGCCTGAAAAGCTAATAATTATTTTCAGATTATATGAAAAACACATTTGTAGATCCAAAAATTGGATGACCACCAACGAGCTTTTGAAATACAATCTAGCAGGGCATTGTGGCTCATGCCTGTAATCTAAGCATCTTGGGAGGCCGAGGCAGGAGGATTGCTTGAGGCCAGGAATTAAAGACCAAGCTAGACAAAATAGTGAGACCCTGTCTTTTGAAAAAAAATAAATAAATAAAAACATAAAAAAAAAATTAGCCAGGCATGATGGCACACACCTACAGTCCCAGCTACTTGGGAGGCTGAGGCAGGAGGATCACTTAAGCCCAGGAATTCAAGGTTACAGTGACCTATGATCATGCCACTGTACTTTAGCCTGGGTAACAGAGGAAAACTCTGCCTCAAAAAACAAACAAACAAACAAAAAACCCAAAACAATCTGTCATAGGTTAGGAAATGATTGGATATTTTTATAATTTTGATTTACACAAATTCTTTCAAGTATGCATTAAGCAGCAAGCATTTTGAGTTCCTGACATCTGTTGCATCAACAATCACAGTACTTGTACTATTACTAAAAGTTCAAACATAACTTTGGGGTTCATCATACTATGTGCTTTACTTTTATAAACGTTTAAAAATTTTCATAAGATTATTTAAAAAAATCCCTTCAAAAATAGATTTCACAAATTCCCAAAAAATCAACCTAGGTCAAAATTGGCTGGCAATCTAAGGACTCCTAATAAGAAGTAAAAACTAGAATTTTGAATTGCATCTACAATACAGACAGCAAATCAGCTATCAAAATGATGAAAAAATTAGAAATACTGTATCTATTTTGGATCTTCCAAAATCTCACATCACTGTTGTTTCCAATTAAGAGTGTCTTTCAAACTTAAATCTAAGATCTGAAACTATGAAACTACCAAAAGAAAACATTGGGAACACTTTAGGACATTAGTCTGGACAAGGACTTCCTGAGTAACACCCCCAAAGCACAGGAAACCAAAACAAAATTGGACAAATGGGATCACATGTCAAGTTAAAAAGTTTCTGCATAGCAAAGAGAACAATCAACAAAGCAAAGAGACAACCCATACAATGGGAGAAAATATTTGCAAACTACCCATCTGACGAGAGATTAATAACTAGAATATTTTATTTAAGGAGTTCCAAAAACTCAATAGGAAAAAATCAAATAGTCCCATTAAAAAATGGGCAAAGGATCTGAATAGACATTTCTCAAAAGAAGACATACAAATGGCCAAGTATATGAAGAAATGCTCAATGTCATTAGTCATCAGAGAAATGCAAATCAAAACTACAATGAGATATCATCTCACCCAGTTAAAATGGCTTGTATCAAAAGACAGACAATATTGAATGCCGGCAAGGATGTAGAGAAAGGGGAACCCTTGTACACTGGTGGTGGGAATGTAAATTAGTGCAACCACTATGGAAAACAGTATAGAGATTCCTCAAAAAACGGAAAATGGAACTACCATATGACCCAGCAATCCCACTGCTGGGTATATGGCCAAAGGAGAGGAATTCAGTACATTGAAAAGATATCTGCACTCCCATGTTTATTGCAGCACTATTCACAATAGCCAAGATATGGAGTCAACCTGTGTCCATCAACAGATGAATGGATAAAGAAATTGTAATACATATACACAATGGTATATAGCCACATAGAAGAATGAAATCCTGCCATTTGCAACAACATGAATGGAACTGGAGAACATTATGTTAAGTGAAATAAGCTAAGCACAGAAAGACAAATCTTGCATGTTCTCACTCATATGTGGGAACTAAATATTAAAAACAATTGATCTCATGGAGACAGAGCAGAATGACAGTTACCAGAGGCTCAGAAGGATAGTGGGGACTGGGGAGATAAAGTAGGGATGGTCAAGGGGTACAAAAATATAATTAGATAATTAGATAGAATGAACAATATTTGATAGCACAACAAAGTGACTACAAACAATAAGATACGGTATACTTTAAAGTAACTAAAAGAGTGGAATTGGATTGTTCCTAACACAAAGAAATGTTAAATGCCTGAGGTGATAGATACCCCAATTACCCTGATTTGATTCACACTGTATGCCTGTATCAAAATATCACCTGTATCTTATAAAGATATACAACTATTAATATTATGTACCCATAATTACAAATAAAAAAATATATATATTTAAAAAAGAATGTCTTTCAAATGCCTAGGTATGACATTAAAAAATCAATATGCAACATAAAACTGAATTGAGGTAGATCTCCTTATTAAATTTGGCACAAATGAAGGATCTTTGTTAAGTTTCAGAAGAGATTATTTAATTTTAGATTTTACTTTGTTTTAATCTTAACTCTGATATTTTATGATTTGATTCAACTACCAATTAGCACTTTAACAATCATACAAGCAAAATATATATTCTCAATTTTTCAAATAAAATGTCTCAATACTGACCATGTTTATATATTTCTATTTTGTTTTAAAGTATCTAAACATCCATTGCAATTAATATATAAAGGAAAATTCACCTTTTAAAGCATCTCTTTTTAGTACATTTATCTCTTTAATATATAGCTTAATAAATGTCTACTGGGCTTCCTAAGATATAATTTTATTAAATTCAGAGTTAAAACTTTTATTCTTTAAATATCTACAGTCAACTAATAAGTTTGCTATAACATAGTTTCATATCTTTTTAAACAAAATATCTTAAAAACCCACAATGGCATGATATAAAAGAAAGCAATAATTATAGTAAACAAAATAATAAATGAAATATGATATGCCTTCTGGTATGTACCTATGAGTTTTACAGAATAATCATTACAACAGATGTCCTTAGAGAACAAAGGAGAATGAGAAAGTATAAAGGTGGGGGGAGCCATGGAAGATATTTTCTGTTATCTTCTACTGTGTGGTCTTTCACTGCTCTATTCTTTAAACAGAAAAAGGTCTCCTCAAGGGCAAGTCCTGCTTCAAATGTCCCCTTACCCTCCTGACTACAGAATAATGTGTTTGTGTAGTGTATGATTACACCAGACAAGACTGTGAACACATGTGATTTACTCAATGATCCTATTCTGCTTCCTTTTAAAGATAAAGAATGCATTTAAGTAGATTGTGTATGACAGTGTGGTTATTCCTTAGAAGGGTCCATTCAAACAGAGAACAATATTACCTTATTTTAAAATATTAAGAACACAGCCATTTTCTTGTTTTTCATTTTCTTTCTGGACAACATCAATTAATACTTTCATTTATTTTAAAAGAAAAATATAACACAAGTAATTACTTTAAAATAGTTTAATTTTTCTTTATATAAGCAAAATGTCCAATAAAACATTCACTTGTCAAAAACTTTATATGCAAATAACTTATAAAAATCTATGTAAAATGAAAAGAAACAATTAAAAACAACATAATCACCACAACTACCACCACCACCACAGCTCCTAACAGGAGGGCATATCAAGGTGCGGATCTCATGAAAACAAGCTGCTCACATTCCCAGAACCACAACCCCCTGGGAGGAATCTTGTCTTCTTTAACTTGCTGGGTGGCAGAGCCCACAGGAATTATTCAAACTATGAAAATCCCAAAGCATGGTCACCTAGGGGGAAATGAGACAGATATGACTTGAGCATGATAATTATTTTATAATAACAGTAAAGAAAACAACCTTAAATGGTAAAGGTTGTGTGAGCTTCAACTTCGACAGGTAGACAACTGTGTATTTACCAAACACAGCATTTGTTAGCTAAGGAGGAAAATATACAATGTATACTTGCCATTTTTTCTTTAAAATAATATTCTCTAAGCACTCATATATATTGATTATAGATGTATTTAAGTGGTATATAAAATAATAAAAATAGCAAACATTTGAGGGCATACCATGTACCAGAAATATTGTTCTAGGTATTTCACTTAACTTACTTCACTGAATCCCCACAATAACCCTATGAGGTAAGAACCATTACTATTCCTATTGATAAAGTTCACAGAACTAGAATTCAAAACCAAGTATCTTGCCCCTTGCTTTTAATTTAGCTCTAGTTCTGTAATGTGAAATTGGATTTTTAACCTCATTATCATACAGAAGTACTCCTTCAAGATTGTAAATTCTGAGTTTTTTCTCAGGGAACTTCCACCTCTCGAACTCATTATGACTGCTAGACTCGCAGTCCCTCCCAATTCATCTTCTGGTTTCACCTGCTTTACTGAACAGCCAGACCCTAGTCATTTCAATTATGCCCAAATCTCCTGCCCAGGCCTCTCCTGCTGAAGTCAAATCAAGGCGGTCCCCTCTTCCAGCAATCTCTGTTATTACTTCTTCCCAGCAGTAATTTAATCCAAGAAAAGTCATGCTGCCTGTTTTTAAGTGGGCCTTTACTACTGCTCAGCAATCCCTTCACTGACATTTCATAGCATCCATAGCAGCTATTCCAAACTTTTTCCAGGACTAAATCCCCAAATGCACCCATCTATCCCTTTGTAGATTACCTTACCATGGATTTATTTAAAATGCACAGTAGGGCTGCCAGATAAAATATAGGATGCTCAGTTAAATTTGAATTTATAATAATCAAGGAATATTTTAGCGTAAGTATTTTTCAAATATTGCATTTATAGAAATACCTAAATGGTATTTAAGATAATAAAAAAATAGCAAGCATACTGAGAGCCTACTAAATATTGCACGAGACATACTTAATACTAAAAAATTATTCATTGTTTACCTGAAATTCAAATTTAACTGGGCATTCTTTATTTTAATTTGCTAAGTCTAATCCAATTAAATTCCCTCTTCCCATTTCCAAAAGTGTCCTTCTTTTCAAAGGTTAATTCTCTGACCTATGTTATTGACCTTCCTTCTTACTTTCCTTTCTTCCTCATTCTACAAATTGCTTCCCTTCTACTTTCAAGCATGCTCAGGTCATCCCTGCTGTGTAACTAAGTGTCCCAATTCTAACTCCCCACCCCCATGAACCTATGCCCTTTGCCATGTTAGTTTGCAATTTTCTAAAGAGGTGAATTCTATTTCCCCACTCCATGAATAAGAGCTTCGCTGTGTAAACTGGTTTAGTCACTAGAATGAAGCAGAAGGGCCAGTGTCAGTTTAGAGTCTAGGTCTCAAGAGGTTTTGTGTGTTTCTGTTTGTCCTCTTCCATCTCCATGAGAAAGATATGCACAAGCAAGTCGGACAGTCCCAGGAGGAAGATGATAATAGACAAGTGAAAGAGTACTGCCTAGAGCAAAGCTCCCAGTAGGCTTGCAGATGTATGGGAAAGCCCAGCTGAGAACAGCCAATCCTCAAACAAGGGAGCTATAATAATAATTATTGTCTTAAGCCACTTTTTCAGAGTGTTCATTGTACAGCAAACGCTAATGCAAACACCCACACTGAAAAACCTCATATTGACTTTACTATTCCAACTTTCCTTTTTGTATTCCCAAACTGGTGCAAAAAGTATCCTTTATTTTTTGCATTTATTTCCTTGCCACTTATTCTTGTTATCTGTACCACTTGTCTTTTAATTGACACCAAAAACCTCCTAATGGTCAGTTCTATAGTCTTGGCACTGTCCTCATCCCTTGGCCTCCGCATGACACCTGACACTGCAGACCACTTAACCACTGTCGAGTTTCTCCTCCTTTATTGTACCGCACTATTCTTTATTTCTTTGATTGCTCCATCTACTTCAAGGGCTCATCTCTCTTCCATTCTTCTGGGAGTTTATTCATTCCCCCAACAGTGACTATCATATATTTGACTTATACATTTTTACCTCTACCCCTAATCTCCCTTTCAAGCTCTAGCTTGGTTGGTTCTCAAACTATAATGTGCCTCAGAATCATTCAGAGAGCTTGTTAATATTCAGATTCCCGGGGTCCTCACTCCCAGAGTTTTATATTTAGTAAATAAGTATGGTGTAGGCCCCAAGAATTAGCATTTCTAACAAGTTCTCAGGTGATGCTGATGCTGTATCAGTGACCACCCTTTGAGAACCACTCTTCTAGTTCCAAACTGCCAACTGTCTAGTAGTTTCCATCTGGTTATGCACAGGTGCTTCAAACATCACATTCAATGTCAATTAGAGTTTTTGATTGTAAGCCCTAGGAAGCAATTTGGGCTAACTGAAGCCAAACAAGAATTTATCAAGTAACTCACAGAATTAATATGAAGGCTGCAGAACCATTCTCCAAATAAAAAAGGAATCAGAAGAGACTACTTGACAGTACGAGCATTATCTCTGAGTCTGAAGAAGTAAACTGAGTGTTTCTTGTGTTTTTGAGACCCTCTGTTCAAGAGTCAGCTCCAAATGAGTCACCTACCCATCCCTTAGTTGTACCAGGGGAGTAATAGAAAAGATTATGGTGGAAGTAGCCACCAATGGCTCCTCTTCCCTTCATACTGTCTTAGTTCAGGCCCTCATAATGAAGCAGGTGGATTACTACAATAGCCTCTTAACTGGTCTTCTTGCCTCTAACATAACCTCCACGTTCCAATTCATTCTCCACATCATCTTCACTTATCTCTTTAAGACACATGTCATTTTCTTCTTTGCTTTGTCTGCTGTAGTATTCATGTCTTTTCTTGTTTTAAGTAATAAATTGCTTTTCTTTATATATAATTGGTTGAGATACTTTTCTCTCAGCTGACTCAAAAAATGCAAAAGTAGTTTTATAGAGTAGAGAATATATCCCACTGTAAAATTAGGGCCTAATCCCCTAGTCATTAGGCAAGGGTCAGAAGTGGAGCATCAAAATTTTGCATAGAGACCTCTCTAGGAGCCTCTCTATGATATCAACGTCTCTCACTAGACTAAAAACTCCCTCATGGCAAGGATCTAGTCCTCATTGTATCCCCAGCACCCAGCACAGGGCTTCACACATAACAGATATTTAATGAAATGAATAAAGTCTTCATCTCCAGACCTGCCCTACTTTAAGTAACTAGTCAGCAGTCCCTGTTTATCGCCTTTTATCTGTTTATCATTTACCACCAAATCCTTCCTCTATACTTTGATAAATCAAGCCAATTATCATTTCCTGCTCAAAAACCTTCTGACTCTCAAAACATGCTCTAAACTCTTCAGTATTCAAAGCTTTCCATTACCTGGTTCTAACCAATTTTTCTAAGCTTTCTTCTACTCCTCACTTAACTGTCAACTGGTCTGGATAAATAAGGTTTCTTTAACATAACTTAATTTTTCTGCTTTGGTTGGTTCCACTTTTTGGAACATTTTTCTCCCATGGTGTCTCCCCTACCCTACCTTCAAAGTTTAGTTAAGATGTCAGTTTTCTCAGTCTTTTTATTATAAATCCATGACCCACAATTCCAGGTTCTTACTGGTAATATACAATCAGACCTTGTGATCCTTAACTCCCTGGTTAAGGATCTATTTGAAGGTTTTGTTAATTACTGTCCTGTTTGTACATATAACTTCATAATAGTTGACAACACACTATCTTAAATTATCATTATGTATTTATATTATTTGTCCTAAAAGATTTTAAGAGCCTTAAGGAGCTTTCTGTAGCTAACTAATCTTCTGTATCTCCCAGAAACGTCTATAGTGCCTTACACATAGTGGGTGATGAGTAAAATCTGTTGAAGAGAAGTATAAATGGATGTTTATAATATAGAGCTAGTATTTGAGGACAGCAGCCTTGAGGTAGCCAGCCAGTGGCTGAGCCAGGAATTTCTGAACTGCTGGAATCAGGGAGTATAAATCCTAGCAGCTTGGAACTGGAGAGCGAGTCTAAACCAAAGATGATCGGGTTGAGCAGAGATTCAAATGCCAGGAAGCCAAACAAAGCACCAAACAAAAAGGTCCAAAAGACCAAACCTGAGATGAAATGTAGAGCAAAGATATGGAACCAGGCAGACACAGTAAAAGCAATAGCAGTTGAATAATAGGTTGATGAGGATCTGGAGTGGTGGACATTTTGGAGGGCCTGTGCATAGCATTGACCAAAGCGAGTGGATCTTTGGTAAGATGGAGTTGCCTAAGAATTACAAGTTAAGACAGCACCCATTTCCATTTATCATCTCTAGCAAAGAAACACATACATGAAACTAAAAAGTTTACAATAGCAAATATAGAGAAATTAAATAGAATCTGCTTTGAGAGGTAGATTTAATTTGAGCTCCATTTTCTTACTTCTGCTGTTATTCTTAATTTGTTTCACACATTTGCACAGATTCACATACAAGTTCTTTCTTTTTTTTTCAGACAGAGTCTCACTCTGTCGCCTGGGCTAGGGTGCCGTGGCATCAGCCTAGCTCACAGCAACCTCAAACTCCTGGGCTCAAGTGATCCTCCTGCCTCAGCTTCCCAAGTAGCTGGGACTACAGGCACACACCATCACACTTGGCTAATTTTTTTCTATTTTTAGTAAAGACGGGGTCTCACTCTTGCTCAGGCTGGTCTCGAACTCCTGAGCTCAAGTGATCCTCCTGGCTTGGCCTCCCAGAGTGCTAGGATTACAGGCATATACAACTGCTAATGTATTTTTTTATTCCTTTATCTTATGGATAAAGAAAAACATATTTTAAGAGAGATAATAATACCATAGCACCCAATACCAAATACAAAAACTCTGAACTTTTTTGCTATATTTTTTAGATTTTTAATCTACTGATCAGTAAAGCTGCAATAAGAACACTGTACCTATTAACCACTGATTTTTCTATATCAACTGTTCATAGACTAGAAAGTTCTAAGAATATTTTACAAAGGCTAAAAAAATCCTTAAAAATCCCTAATTATAAGAAGTACATATTTTATTAGTGAAAGCTCTAAAGAGTTTAATTCCTTTAGCTACCTTTCCCTATGAAACATTTGTTTGCCCGTCAGTCTATGAGGGTGGGTTGAGCAGCTCTCTGCCACACATAGTATTTTCTTATACTAATTAGCAGCAAGTATTGTGGCAGATTAATGTCCACATAAAAAGCACAGCAAAATTTACTACTTTAAATTCTATTGTAAACGTGCAGTAGTTATCTGCATGAATTGTAAAATAAATTTTGTTATTTTGAATTAAATTAAATGCTGAATAAACTACAGTTTTGAAGCCTATATTCTTGATATTACTGAAAGCATAAACTCCCATACTAGTTTCTTTAAAAGTTAATGTATTTGGCAAGCGACATAAAAGAATAGGAAGATCACTTACCAAGGAACTAGGTGACCTGGATCCCACTCATCCTACGAGGTCTTAGGTAAATCATTTACTCTCTGAGTCTCAATTTCTTCATCATAAAATCTAAAGACTTGATTCTTGACAGGAAGACTGCATTGGAATTGCCTGTGGACATTCTGATTTGGTAGATACGAGAAGGGAGGGCCTGAGTAACTGTATCTTTACAATACCTCATCTGTGATTCTGATGTATATTACTGGTTAAGAACCAAAGGTATAAATAATTTCTTGGGTCTTTGTAATTCTGAGTCTACTTTTTATGTCTAATCAATGGAATCTGAATAATTCCTACCTTTTATTATTCTCTACTTGTTGATGAACAAGTATATTTTAGGAAATAGAGAAGCTGCCTCTAAATTATGAATAATAATTTATAGTTATTGAGTTCTTACCAGTCTAAGGTATTAATTCATTTAATATATATATAATTCAATTCTCACAACAACACTGTGAGGTAGGTACTACTATTATCATCTATGTATTACAAATGGGAAAAATGAGGCACAGAAATTTGCCCAAGTCATAGGGCAGGTATGAAGGGAAACTGGGTTGCAGAGCCTAAACTCCTAACCAGTATGTTACACTGCCATTCAGTGAATGACTGATGCATATAAATAGTAACCATCACTATTGCCCCCACCCAAGTAGTGCTGCTTTCCCTGCTACTGCAGGGGAAAACAACAGTGTGTTTTTAGAAAATCTTTGGGATCAAAAATGAAGGAAGAGGGAAGCTGGGAAAGTCAAGAATGAAATGGCTCAAGGAACCTGGGCCTAAAACCTCTGGCTCTGAATTACAACAACTGGAGACTACTTAGATTTACAAAATCCTCTCTAAATAGGGTAATTTTCCTTAGGAATGATTCTTCCTTCAGTTATTATTTTATCCCATAATGTCAAAGACATGTTCTTTTTGACTGATCAAATATTGATTTTGAAAAATATTAGAAATGTACCTTATCAGATGAACTGAACCCCAAACTGTAAAATAAAACAGTAAAGTAAGCACAAAAAGCTAAGTTAGAGAGTCAGAGGATAATGATAATCAAATGATTTAGCCTATTAATTTTGAGTACACAAAGGAGAATTTATCACACTATACTTCAGCATATATGAGGACATGAGGTTCAGATGATAGAGACTAATAATATATTACAAGGTCTAACCTTCCCTTCCCAACAGTATTAGATGGGCTGTTGACTAGAGTGATGAATTCACTGAGGATGAGGGCAGGAGTTAAGGTAAAGGAGGAAGACTATAAGCCAGGTACCAAAGTCTTTATTTAGTAAGTTAAGTCTTGAAAGACTTTGGATGTGGTTAGTATAGGGGAGATGTTCTAGAATGGAGATTCTTCCTCTTTCTCTATCAGCTTTCAGCCTGAAAACAGTTCATACAAATGCAAAGGTAAGCAGCTGCAAAAGAAAAATGAGTAACGCTTCCCTTCATTCATAAAACTAATCTTTGTTCCACTTTTCAGACTTGGCAAGAACCTCTGGTTCACATTTTCATCCTAAGGCTAGACTTTCTCTGCTAAAGACGAATGGAGAACGAAATTACCTGCTAATTCAGGCAAGAAAAATCTCAGCTCTTGCTCTTGTAAATTTGTGAAAATAAATGTGTTAAAAAAAAAAAATTACTACTGAATTGCTCCAGTTCTCACCTGAAAACATCTGGTGAGACCACTGGCACAGTTTTCCACTACTCTCCTTTTTTTTTTTTTTTTTTAAGTGAAAAAACACATATATACAAAGATTTTATTATAATCTTGAAAGAACAGGGTGGCATGCTATTTCCTGACAGCCTTCCCCCTTTACACAAAGAACCTCCACTTTTAACAAACTGAAAATTACTGTTACTGATGACTTCAAAATATCATTGTCTGCCTGAGAAAGCTGCATGTTTTGCCCAAGTCATACAGAAGTGAGAGAGATACCATTTGGACACCAAATGATGCAGTGCACAGGGCAGGGAGAAATTATTTCTGCACTACCAACTATATGTCTGATACTGTGCAAGGAAAAAAAGAAATGTCAAGTATGATTCCTAATGTCAGGAAACTTACAACTTAATCGGTCAATTACATAATACTTGAGTCCAGAGCCATGTCTTACTTTTTTTTTTAATTATCCACATCATTTAACATAGAACTTTATAAATATCAGTAAGTTAATACAAAGTTAAAATAACACAAAAAGCTTAAAATTAAGTCATAAAATGCATGTTTAATACAGGTGACTGAATGAATACATAACAGTTGAGCTGGTGTCATTGTAATCTATCAAACTCAGCTATAAGAAAATCTCACTCCTATTGTAATTTTTTTTTTAGACAGGGTCATGCTCTGTCACCCAGGTTGGCATGCAGTTGTGCGATGATAGCTCACTGCAGCCTCAAACTCAAGGGCTCAAAGCGATCCTCCTGCCTCAGCCTCCTGACTATAGGCACATGCCACTATGCTCTGCTAATTTTTAAAAAACTGGGGTCTTGCTCAGGCTGGTCTAAACTCCTGGGCTCAAGTAATCTTCCTGCCTTGGCCTCCCAAAATGCTGAGATTACAGGCAGGAGCTACCGTGCCTGGCCCTATTCTAATTTTATAATATATTTTAAGTGACACAGAAAGGTCCTTTCTCCTACTCATTGAAATCTTTAGGAAAGAAAAGAGCCAGGTCATATTTTCCTAGAGGCAGGAATTGGAGGTCAGGCTTATCCTGTGCTAGGGCATCAAGGTGGCTGGGTTTCATCTGCATCCTTTCCCAAATAGCCAAGGAAACCAGCAATAACTAAAGCAACAACTCTTTTAAGTATTCAAATCTACTGACCAATCTGTTATTGAAATTTTCCCCCATGGTTTCTTTGATCTTATATTATATTGCTATCCTTCTATTCATTTTACTGAGTACCTATCATATCAGCAATGTGTTCCTCTCTGTTACTTTGCTGATTCCCTCACCACCTCCTCATTCTCTACACTACCACTCCTGTTCATCCCTTAGCTCTATTCTTCTTTCTATATATATCTTATCTTTAGGATAATATTTCCCAACCTACATATTCTACACATACATAAATGTTCAGTCCAAATGAAAGAGGAAGCCAGAGTGTCTGCAGGTCTTAAACTTCCTGCTACTGCTACATATCAGTGATGGTTCCTTCTTAGTCTTTCCTGTTGGTATCTCTTCCTCTAGGGAAACATTAGGTTCTGAAAATTCCTAATGCTCTTAATCTGTATTTTCCCTCTATATACTATCCTTACACAAGTTCATCTCCCTCTCTCTATCAATCATCAAGCTTAAGAATGAATTTCTTTCTATTCATACTCTTTCATGCTTTAGTTCTCAGAGTCTGTTGCCCTTAGTTTTATCCAGATAACTCCTCCTTCAAATTTTGTTTAAAGTCATTTTCCTCATGGAAGCATTTATTCCTCTCCCTATACTAGATTTGGCAGTTCTGTGATGTACTTCATTGTATCCTGTCCTTTTCCTTTGAAGTATTCATCATCTCAATGATCTGTTTAATGGCTGTCTTATCCACTAGACCATGGGTGAAATTCAGCCTGCTGACTATTGTTTGTTTGTTTTTCCCCGAGACAGGGTCTTGCTCTGTTGCCCGGGCTAGAATGCAGTGGAGTGATCATAGCTCACTGCAACCTCAAATGCCTGGGCTTCAGTGACCCTCCTGTCTCAGCCTCCCAAGTAGCTGGGACTACAGGCATGCACCACCATACCTGGTTAATTTTTCTATATTTTGTAGAGATGGGGTCTTGCTCTTGCTCAGGCTGATCTTGAACTCCTGACCTCAAGCAACCCTCCTGCCTCCACCTCCCAAAGTGCTGAGATTACAGGTGTGAACTACCACACCCAGCTCCCGCTGCCTGTTTTTTAAATAAAGTTTTATTGGAATCCAGCTACACTCTTCTTTATGTATTGTCTATGCATGCTTTTATATCACAACAACAAAGTTGAGTAGTTGTGAGAGAGATAATATGGCCTGAGAAGCCTAAAACATTCACTATCTGTCCCTTTACAGGAGAAGTTTGCTGACCTCTATGCTAGCCAATAAGCCACATGAAGGCTGAAATCATGCCCATCATTTTCACTTCTATATTCTCAGCACCTAACATACTGCCTGGCACGTAAATATTTTTTGATTAATTATATATATTTCAATCTCAAGCTTTAACCCATCTTGTCACAGTAATACAAATGATATCACATTAATGGACCTGTCTTTACAACACAGCATTATAGTTGCTGCTTATCCAGATAATGATTGCAGTATTCTAGTCCAAGGGAAGAAACAGAAATTAATCAAATAATAGATAAATGGATTATTACAACCACAGGTAAGCGCTATGGAAAAAGGGAACGCAGTACAATTAGAGATGAAGAGAGGACCATAATCAAATATAGAGAGTTTGGGAAGGCTTCCCTGAGGAAGTGACTTCTGAGCTGAAATCTTTAGAGTGAGTTAACTGGGCAAAAAGAAATGGGGAAAGGAAGAACAAGCCAGGCAGAATGAATATCACATGCAATTCTCTCTTCTGCAGAGAAGGATCATGGCATGTACCAGAAACTGGTGTTGTCAAATAATGAACCATAAAGTAAGTTCCTTGAAACTTTAAGGATAGGATCCAAAATGGAGCAAAGTTTTCAGCCTAAAAGTACTCAGTGTGGTATTTACAATAAGGTAAAATTTGAACCATTGTATTCTTGGCCAACAGAGATAAAATGGTTAAACTATTATGTCCATAGCACAGCATATTCTGCAGCCATTAAAATAATGTACATGAAGAGTTTTAATCTGCATGGAAAATGTTTCTGGTATATTACAAAGTGAAAAAATTAGGACACTATTTCCACTATGTAATATATTTATACAAAGATTTTCTACAAAAAGATGGATTAGAATGTTAACTATGACTGCCTCTTGGTGGGATTGAATGCTCCACATTTTCTTTATGGTTTTCCATATTTTCTATGCTACGCATTGAAAACTTTTAAAATTGGAAAAATACATTTTATTGAGAAAATAAGGAAATATAAGGATAGATCTATATTTACACATCTGAGAATAAATAGTCTTTCCTGGCCTCTGGAATGAGGATGTAGAATAAGGATCAAAATCCAGGTGAGTCCAGTGTTAATAACAAAGATTACTAGTGAAAGCTTTCCTGTAATATGATTTAAGTTGTGAATATAACAGTGGGGACTGTGGGGCCAGGGGAAACTACCCTGAGCTATGCTGCTCCAAATAGACACCTTGCTTCTGAGATTTTGAATCTTAATTATTTAAATTGGAAACTTAACCTATTCTTATTTTGTGTGTGTTTGGTCTCATCCTGCCTATCTATCATCCATTGAAAATACTCCAATATCAATTTTGGATATGTAATTTAAATGAGAGTCATGGAAAACTCAAGCATCAGTTGTAATATTACTCTGTTCTGAAAGTTTCTTTTATTTTTTTCTTCCTCAAAACATCATTGTTAATTTATAGGCTCAATGGTCTCTCCCTTAATACTACTACTGCTAATTTACAGAAGTAGGAGAGTCATTTTAGAAAAGTTTTGCTTCTCTGAGTAACTGAGTAGATTAACTGGTTAAAAAGACAAGAACAGACCTAAAAAAAAAAAAATTGATTTCAAGAAGTTGTGAATAGAATGGTGGCTACTAGAGATTGGTAAGGGTGGTGGGAAGGGGTAATTCTGTTTAATAGAAGGAAGAAGTTCTGGTGTTCAGTGGTACAACGGGGCAACTATGGTTGACAATAGTTTATTGTATTTCAGAATAGCTAGAAGTCTTCAAATGCTCCTAACATAAAGCAATGATGAATGTTTCAGGTGAATCTTGTCCCAGTTACCCTGATTTGATCATTGCATGCTGTGTGCTTGTATCAAGACGTAACATGTACTCCATGAATATGTACAATTATTATGTATCAATAAAAAAATTAAAAAAAAAAAGAACAGAGAGACGATTTTTGTTCAGGAAATTCATCTCTCACTATATGATTAATATGACTTCCTTTTGGTTTAAACACAGAGAAATAAAACCCCATTCTTTTGGTCAAAAAATATTTTATTAATCATTTAGGCAATTAATATTTATGTGCTTACCTTGTACCCTGGCAGGTGCTATGGATAAACTGAGGAGATCTGCAAAAACCCTTTTGGGACTGGGCAGAGTTGACAGCAATTGCCTTCAGAGTTTGCTATAACTTAGGGCTTCCAAATCCTTCTGGGAGGGGATATCTTTCTTTTCCATCGTGGTTTCATAAAGGCAAGAGACTGGATGAAGGACTGGGTACAAATTTCCTTTAAGCTACATCAGGGTTTTTCAACCTCTGCACTATTGACATGTGTTGTAGGGGCTGTCCTAGCATGGTAAGATGTTTAGCCACATCCCTGGCTTCTCACTGTGATACCAGTAAGCACACCCTCAGATGGGATAATCAAAAATGTCTCCAGACATTTTGCCAAATGTCCCCTAGGGGAGCAAAATCAGCCCTGGTTGAGGCCCACTGGACTAAATGCTTCAGACATTCGACCCCACAGTAGTTAAGAAAACTGAGTTCTGTGAGGGTAAAAGAAAGGGATAGTACAAAAAATAATTCAGTATGAATTTTACTGAATTTACCAGAAAACAAATAGAAGCAGCCAAATGATTGAATAAGGAAGACAATATTGTTAATCTTATGAAATCATTATGCCCTTCTATCTATTCCCTAGATAAGAGATAAATAGAGGCCAGGCGCGGTGGCTCAGGCCTGTAGTCCTAGCACTCTGGGAGGCTGAGGAGGGAGGATCGCTCGAGGTCAGGAGGTCAAGACCAGCCTGAGCAAGAGCAAGACCCCGTCTCTACTAAAAATAGAAAAAAATGATTTGGACAGCTAAAAATATATGTAGAAAAAAATTAGCCGGGCATGGTGACACATGCCTGTAGTCTCAGCTACTCGGGAGGCTGAGGCAGAAGGATTGCTTAAGCCCAGGAGTTTGAGATTGCTGTGAGCGAGGCTGAGGCCATGGCACTCTAGGCCAGGCAACATAGCGAGACTCTGTCTCAAAAAAAAAAAAAAAGAGATGAACGGACAAACACTAACAAGATAGTCTGTTTCCTACAATAGAAATGACTTGTATTAATATATAGATGCTGTTCAGAAGATTCTTTACAGCTGCGCTCCCCAACCCCTGGGCAGTGGTCCAGTACTGGTCTATGATCTGTTAGGAAAACAGGGCCTCACATCACCACCTGAGCTCTGCCTTCATCCTGACCCCCATGGAAAAATTGTCTTCCATGAAACTGGTTCCTGGTGCCAAAAGGGTTGGGGAACCACTGCTCTACAGCATAGGAGTAAAAGCAATAGTTAGGAAGCATGAGTTCTCACTAAATAGCTTCATTTACTTGGGCCTCAGCTTACTGATCTATAAAATGGAGGTGTGGTTGGAAGACAGTAGAGAGGGTTGTAAATAGATTTTTAAATTTTTTAACTCAACAAATGTTGATGACTTATATTCTAGGCACTACCCTTGGAGCAAGTATATAAAAGATGAAAAGACACAGTCTCCTCCTTCAAG
This sequence comes from Eulemur rufifrons, assembly GCF_041146395.1. Classification (NCBI taxonomy): domain Eukaryota; kingdom Metazoa; phylum Chordata; class Mammalia; order Primates; family Lemuridae; genus Eulemur; species Eulemur rufifrons. The sequence continues at coordinate 64,412,918 of NC_090997.1, read as the reverse complement.
GAGATAACAGTCTATTAGAATGACAACCAACCAACTATAATAACATAAACATTATAATAGAAGCATGTACAAAGAGCAGAGGAAGCCTAGAAATAACACCTAATCTGCTTGAGGAAATTAAGGAAACCTTTAAAAGGAAGTGGCATTCGAGCTAAAACATAATAAAAGATAAATAAGAATTTCGTTGGAATCTTGTGGGTTGAAGAAAAAAAAAAAAAAAGAATTTTGCCAGGGGACAACAAGGGGGAAGGTATTCCAGTTAGAAAGGCGAATGCACAGAGATTTGATGGTTTTGCAAAAAGAATGGCATGTTTAAGGAACTAGAAGTATGTCAGTGGTGCCAGAAGATAAATGGAAAAGGAGAGATGAAGCTGAGTAGCTAAGCCAAACATGAAGTTGTACGCCATAAAAATTGTTTTTATACTATATACGATGATTTCAAATTAATGTTGGAGACAGATCACCCTTGCAGTTTTGTGGAAAATTGGTGAGGAATAAGCCAAGAGACCAATGAAGTGACTATTTCAATAGTCCACCTAAAGGTAGCGAAGGCCTACAAAAGGACAATAATTATGCAGACAGGAACAGGGAATATTCAGGAGACAGAATGGGTAGGACTTAAAATCTGAATGTTGAGGGGTTTATGGAAAATTTTGCTAAACACTTTTTTGGGGCACTACTTCATTTAATCCTTATAATATACTTAAAAGGAATGAAAAGCAGTCCAATTTGCTAAAAGCTAATTTGCCAAAGAATCACTTTGCTATATTTTCCAAATACTTGTTTTAGGGAATATTCATCCTGAATATATTTAATAAATGTATTTTTAGTAAACTTACTTTCTTAATGAATTGGCTTTTGATGAAATGACTTAAAACTTAAGGTAAGTATACTATTATCCATATTTTGTTGAAGAGAAAACTGGTTCATAGAAACTGAGGTTCACAGTTAGCAAAGGCAAGGCCCAGGTCTACAGAGCTAGAGTTTTTAATCCCTACATGGTTTATAGTTTAAAGGAAACAATGATTTGGGAATCTTGTTTCAGCTGTAATATGCTACAATGTTAATATTCTTAAATCAAGAACTAAACCTAAACAAAAAATAGAGACACAATGAAACAAAGTTCAAAATCTCATATAATAAGAACAGTGCAACTTATTATGGCAGCATTCTTAGTTTTTCTCGGGGACTTATCCCCTTCTGCAGCCAACTCAGGAAGATAATGAAGGTAAGATGGTTCTCTTGGCCTAGGGTGGGGAACCTGTGACTTCAAGGCCACATGTGGCCCTGCAGATCCCCAAGTGTAGCCCCTCAACCAAATCCAAACTTCATGGAACAAATCTCTTTATTAAAAGGATTTGTTCTATAAAATTTGGATTCAGTCAAAAGGCTGCACTCAAGCAGCCAGAAGGACACATGTGGCCCCAAAGACAGGGGTTCTCCATAATCACTGTGAAATTTTCATCCCAAATACTTGTTTCATCACCAATGTAGGTGATATTATTTTTCTGACAATAGAGGAAAAACCATAATTCTGCTCTCTTGGGTATGAGAATTTGAAATCTTTTTAACTTAACTCTGTAATGGTCATAGTTCATAACTGCAAGCAGTGGAGTCCATTCTAGTTGTTTAATGGAGAGCAGCAAGTCTTCTTTGGGGTCATTTAAAAATGTATGGGGCGGCCGGGCGCGGTGGCTCACGCCTGTAATCCTAGCACTCTGGGAGGCCGAGGTGGGCGGATCGTTTGAGCTCAGGAGTTCGAGACCAGCCTGAGCAAGAGCGAGACCCCATCTCTACTAAAAATAGAAAGAAATTATATGGACAGCTAAAAAAAAATATATATATAGAAAAAATTAGCCGGGCATGGTGGCGCATGCCTGTAGTCCCAGCTACTCGGGAGGCTGAGACAGGAGGATCCCTTGAGCTCAGGAGTTTGAGGTTGCTGTGAGCTAGGCTGACGCCACGGCACTCACTCTAGCCTGGGCAACAGAGTGAGACTCTGTCTCAAAAAAAAAAAAAAAAAAAATGTATGGGGCATTTTTGATTGTCACAGTGGCACGTAGTGCTCAGGGGCCAGGGATGTTAAATGACCTGCACAATGAAGAACTGTTTCACCCAAAATGCAAGAAGTGTCTTGGAGAAACTCAGAGCTCCGAGTCAACTTCACGGGCACATGACCTGTGTAGTTACACTGGGCCCAGTGCTTGGTTTAATGGTCTGCAGTCACCATCTTGAAAACCTTAATACTTTATGTTTAAATGTCTGTTTTCTAAGTGAAGTTGGGTGGTACAATAAAGCATACATGCAAGCAGAGGAGATTGTATGTTTCCTTTCTTCCTTGCCACCCCATTTGTATATGGTCTTATGATGCCTCATAAGCAAAGGATTCTGGTGGACCTATGAGTTAGAAGAACTCAAGACAGTAACAAAGTGAGTACAAGACAAGCATGTTACATCTATGACTGAGTTAATGGAGGCACTGATAGTTCCAAAAGGCTGTGCTTTCCATTCAAACCAGAATTTGCTTCAGATACAGAAAGAAGGGAATGGCATCCTAAGAAACACAGGTGACCAAATCATATCCTTTCTTACTCATGTGTTAATTCCCTGAAAATGATGACACAGAATGAAAGGGAAAGGTAAGGCAACCCACAGCTCCCTTTCCTTTCCATCCTTCCTTGCTCATCAGTAAGCAAAAGATAGAGAATGTTGGCAGAATGTGTGCATATCAAGAAGGAAAATAAAAACAGTTGAGTTAGTTTTATGCAGAGTTTACACTGTTCTGACAGCACAAAATACATATGCATATACAAGCTATGAAATACGAATTGTGTAATTTTGGTGATTCCACATACAAGTGAAATGCTCTTATATTTGCATTTTAAAATGGCATCACACTATAAAGATGAATGGTAAAATTCATCCTAAGAATTAAAAATTTTTTCTTTACTTACAATGACATTAAAAAGCAAATTTAAAAACACTATGACGGCTGGGCGTGGTGGCTCACGCCTGTAATCCTAGCATGCTGGGAGGCCGAGGTGGGTGGATCCTTTGAGCTCAGGAGTTCGAAACCAGCCTGAGCAAGAGTGAGACTCCATCTCTACTAAAAATATAAAAGAAATTAGCTGGACAACTAAAAATATATATAGAAAAAATTAGCCGGGCATGATGACACATGCCTGTAGTCCCAGCTACTCAGGAGGCTGAGGCAGAAGGATCACTTGAGCCCAGGAGTTTGAGGTTGCTGTGAGCTAGGCTGATGCCACAGCACTCTAGTCTGGGCAACAGAGTGAGACTCTGTCTCAAAAAAATAAAAAAATAAAAATAAAAACACTATGACAAGTGGAGGGAGAGAAGGCAGAGGAAAGAAAAAGCTTTATATTTTAGGACAGGTAATGGCACTTTCCCCTCTGCTCTCTGAACAAGGTGCCTGACATTTTCATTTTGCTCTGGGCCCCACAAATTATGTACCTGGCTGTGACTGGGCTAGTTTAAGCATAAAGGGATTAAAGGATACTATTTAGCTCACAAATCTCTCAGAGGGCCAGAAAACCAGGCTTGAATAAACATAGCTAGAAACAACATGCAGGAAAAACCGAACCAGGAAGAATACCCAACCCATATCATAGGGCTATTCTAGCAGAAAACCATCCTAGCACCACCTGCCAGCCAGCACCTATGACTCCAGAAATGGATGCCAGAATTCCTTCCTAGCTACCCAAATAACCAGATACCTCCCCCATGGTGTTTGCCAGAAGATCCTATCTCTCAGAGTGCAGGTGAAGCAACATGTTGCTCACTGTCATGTCCATGTCTTGAGTGGGTGCATCTGATTGCTGAAAACCAGGTCATATGCTGAGGTCCTGGTTATTAGCATCCTTTCCAATTCCACATTCAATGAAGTCACTCTGGTGGCTTAGACATATCTGCATCATGAAAACTGGGCATGGTGGCCCAAGGCTGTAGTCCCAGCTACTTGGGAGGTTGAGGTGGGAGGATCCCTTGAGCCCAGGAGTTCGAGGCCAGCCTGGGCAACAGTGAGACCTGGTTTCTAAAAAAAAAAAAAAAAAAAAAAAGAAGAGAAAAAAGAAAATTGCCTAATGCTACAAATCAGGGTTTCCCCCCTTCCGTAGCCATTGTTAAACATTTACTGATCACACTACTGATCTCATGCCAGCACTCTAGCTGCAAGGGAGTCTGGGAAATGTTTTTGATTTTCTAGCTTCTAAAGTACAGAAAAGCAAGATACAAAGGGTATGGATGAGTACTGAATAAACCATCTAATAGTATCCGCCACAAAACTATGGTAACCATTGCCTTTTGCTCTAGATTATAAATTGCTAACAGGTAGATGTTAGATGTTGAACAGTATTGGTGTAGAAGGCTAGGCAGGCTTTTACTAAAAGCATGACATGATGAGTATACATCAGTGAACTAAAAGAGATGATGTAATGTTAATTGATATGATTAAAATACATTTTTATGATGCTAAACTATAAACCTCATAAGGATAGGGACCATATCTGTTTTGTTTCTCACCATATCTCAGGTCACCTGGCAAAAAGTAACCACTCAAACAAAAAAAGATGCTTTAAGGATATTAAGTACAGAGTTCAATTTTTGCATTTCTCATATTGTATGTAGGTAAGGCAATTCCAAGTGATTTTATTTTTTCAAGATGAGTTAAACTTCTGGATGTGGAAGTTTTCTATGATATTTTCACATACATTATTTCACTTGAACCTTATAATATCCTTATAAGTTACAACAGGAATTACTATCCATTTCATAGATGATGAAATAAACTCCAAAAAATGAAAGTGATCTGTCCGAGCTCAGCCAGTAAATGATGGGTTAAAATTCTCATTCTTTGACTCAAAATTCCAGAACTCTTTTTTACTTCAGGAAGATTATTATTTATAAAATACATTTGATAGTGGTTAATTAGGGGACTATTGTCAGGTTTTCAATTTGAGCATCGGCTTAAACTAAATTACATGCAATGAACACAACATTTTAAATTTCATGCTGCAAATGTTTTCTTCAGGAATGAAAATTCTTTCTTGGAATTATAGAAGGATTTGAATTGTTACAACTGCCTTTTCTTAAACAATGTTGATTCAAGACGTAAAGAGAAAGAAACCCTCTTGTAGAAAAGCTAATCTGTTCATTTGAGGCTTTTACCATTTTCTAGTTTGATATAGTATAATTTAAATATCATAGATATACTTGATTATAATATAGTGGATTCTCAATTTTATATTTTTTAAGAATCATGGGAGTGGCAGGTAGGGTTGCTAGCAAATACAGACTTCCAAGCCCATCCCCCAAAATGTAATTCAGTAAGGGCCAAATATTAAAATTTAAAGAACACCCTAGGTTATCATAGAACACTATGAGAATCACCAGTATTGTACATCTGACATTCGGCTTAGACAAAATATTTATTTTACCAAAAATCATTTTAGCATGGTAGTTATATTTTTGAATCACTTCAAGAGCCTTCTAAAACTTCAAACCAATTTAAGAGATTTTGCATCTTTAAAATATTATCAGGTAATATCCTGTATATTAGAAATCTTGCCATCTATATGTTTATAATCATGCTCTGAGGTTAAAAACTGCAGGCTCATTTACTGTGGTAATCAGTCTCAAATCCCTTGGAGCCTAAGTTCTTACTAGCATTTACATGTTAGGGAATTTATACACAGCTTCTTTCCAGTGACCTGTCCCTCTGGGACTTTTGATTTCCCATTTGAAGATCCACAATGGTTCCAAACAAGGAGCTCTCACGCTTCGAATATATGGCACCTAGTAACCATTAAAATGCACCTGTATAATACATAAGCATGAAAGAATGATCTCTACTTTGGATAGGTTGCAAATGACCGCCAAGAGTCCCAATTCAGTGGCAAATGTCGAACGTGAACCCACGGTTTCTGTCTCCTGTAGCTTTAATCTTTTTTGGGGGAAGAAACCCACAAGGATTAATTTTTAAGAGAAACCCTCTCGTTTTACAGATGAAGGAACTGAAACCAAAAATAACCAAATAATTTGTCCAAGGTCACGCCCAGTATCAGTGACCAAGTCAAACAAAAAAACCATTGGTTCCAATTTAACCGCCAATCCCAGCCGCATCTGGTATCGACCCTTAAAAAAAAAAAAAAAAAAATCCCTAACTGCATCGCTTCAAGGAACCCTCCAGCTTTTTGAATAAAGTTGTTTTGTCTAATGTTCCTTCCCACACCCTTTTGCTTTTATGCCTTTGGGTAGTAAAACCCTTGCACAACGTGTTAGCGAATAACACTGGGAGTCCGCGTCTAACGCGGTGACTTTCACGGGCCTTTTTCTTTGGCTAAAATATTCTGAGAGGCTCTTAATCCTACATTCCTCTGGGGGAGGAGGGGAGAAGAGGAAGGTCACTGGGAGCAGACAAGTCCTTACATGTACTTGCGCGTGCCCGGGACGCAGCCTGGGGCCAAGGAGGAAACCAAGGAAGGATATACTGGGGCGAGAGGGAAGGAAGGGGCGGGAGAAAAACACGGTGGTGGGAAATCCCTGTGCACTGGCTCTGCCAACCCCTGGCAAAGCTGAGAAGACCCGTGCGTGAATAAATCTCATTAAGTGGCCCAGCGTAGACATTGCGGTAGTGCAGGGGAGGGTGCGCGGAAGTTTGCCCGGCACGTTCAGGAAGGGGGAGAAAAACGTCGGGGCGGCCCTTTTATAGGCCGAAGCCCGCTCTCGCGCGCCCCCGCCCTCCGCACCGCCCCCGGGCCACGCGCGGAGCCGCGGCGTTACCTGAGAAGGGCCGGCTGCATCCGCGCTCTGCCCCTCCCGTTCCGCCGCCCGCCCTTCCGCGAGGCTGCGGCGGCACGAGATCTGCGCCTCCCCTCCCTCCTCCCGCAGGCGAATTTTCTTACCTTGTGAAAAACCTTCTCCGCGCTGCCCCCGCCTCCTTTGCAGGATGTGAAATGGCGGTCGGCGAGGCAAGCGCGAGCACCGCAGCTCCGGCCAGTTCGCTTAGCTGCCAAAACGGCCCTGAACACTGAAGCCCCCCCCTTCCGCAAGCCCTTGTGAGCCCATCCATGATATCGGTGCTCCGCCGCCCCCTCCACTGCCCCTCACCCAGGTGGCCGTGCCCAGCGGCCGAGTCATCGATCCTTCGCGCGCGGCGCGGGCCCTGCTTTCCGCCAGCCTCCTCCCTCGCTGCGTGCCCAGGGGCGGGGGAGAAAACACCTTATCGGCCCCCGCCTGAGGTGTCCCGCCCGCGTTCTCGCCCGCTCTCTCCCTTTCCCGCCGTGTTCCTCCCCCCAACTACTCACAGCCCTCCCTTCGCCACACACACACACACCCCTCCCCTCCCCCAGTGGTTGCGTCCGTGACATCATCATCATGGCAACAAGAGCTGCAGCCTGGGACCGAGGAGCCCGTGTGATTCCCGGCGGCGGCGGCAGTGGCGGCAGCACCAGCACCGACGAAAGCGCGAGGGCTTCTCTCCTGCTGCCCTTCGCCGGGTGCTCCTGAGGAGGCGGCGGCTGTAGTGCCTACACCGCCCCGCCCGCCGCCGCTCCTCACGGAGTCTGTGTGTGAGGGGAGGGGGACGAGCCGAGGAGGGGAGGGGGCGCCGCCGCCGCCGCCGTGGGGCCGCCGCTGCGGAGGGAGCCGCCGCCGCCGCTGCTACTGCCGCTGCCGCTGCCAGGTCGCCAGTGAAGGGGAGGCAGTGGCGGCGGCGGCGAACATGTTTTCAGTGAGGATAGTGACTGCCGACTACTACATGGCCAGCCCGCTGCAGGGGCTGGATATCTGCCAATCCCCCCTCACCCAGGCCCCTGTCAAGAAGGTGCCGGTGGTGCGAATCTTCGGAGCAACCCCGGCAGGTAAGCGGGCGCGGGCGGGCGCGGGAGCGGGAGCGGGAGCGGGAGCCGGCGGGGCGCCCGGGCCGCCCTCCCCGCCCCGCACACGCGCGCACGCCGCCGGCGCCGGCCGTCTCCGTGGATCGCTGCCGCGTCTTCCCTCCCCTCCGCCCTCCTCGCCTTTCCTCTCGTGCGTGACAAGAGGCGCAAAAATGTGGGTCCGCGCGAGCGCCGCGCGCCCCCTCCTCGGGCGAGAGGCGGCGAGCGCCGAGTGTTTACACTGCGAGCGGTGGCTGGGAGCTTCAGCCGCACACGGGTCGCGAGCAGGGGGAGCGAGCGCCGCGGGCACCGCTCTGGCCCGGCAGGGCGGGCCGGGTGGCCGCGCCATGTCCATCCATGGACGGGTTTGTAGGGCCCCGCTCTGAGGTCGGTCGCTGCTGGAACCCGGCACACCTCTTTTCGTCTCCCAAGTGCCTGTTTCTGGAAATGGCTTTAAGAGGAGAGGGGAAGTGTCAGCTCTGTTGTCAGTCGCTCTCCGTCGCCTCTTCTCACCCTAGCTCTCCTCTGCCCCTTCCGGAGATGCAGTGGGCTGAAGAGAGTGGCGCCTGGGGCCAGATAATCTTTCTCATTGAAGTGACCATGTGGCTCTGCTGTGAGTGCGGGTCGTGACTCCTTAGAGTTTAATGCCTCAGAGTCTGGGGACTGGGCAGCATCCTCAGGTGCAATGCTTTCAGGGACATGTGCATCCATGCGTGTGTGTTTATGTTGCCCAACGAAAAACATCATACTTAGTAGGGAGAATTTATTAGGAATCACAGCCAAACTCAGCAATACCGACATTTTAAAACGCCCCTAGGCTGGGTTGTAGGATTGTGTTTTAAATACAGGTGTATTAAAAAAAAAAACCAAAACTATGTTGAAGAAGGGGTGAGGTGGAGAGAAAGCAGTGACAGAAACTACGTTCTCAAAAACTCCTGGGGATTTACCATAATATAAATAAGATAAAGGCCAGATTGACACGACGTTTTAAAAATTGTTTTGCTTTTCTACATGCTTTGAACTGCTTACATGAAATAATGGAGCTGCCTCCTAGAAAAGGATGCTGTTACCTCTAGCTATGTATTGCCCTATGGGATTTTATCTAGCATTTCCCAGTTGATGCTCCTTGCCCTCATAACCATTCATCTTATTACTACAGTCAGATTCTGTGGACTACCAAGATAATAGCACTTTCCCAAACACAAGTACTCATTACAAGCAGTTATCTTTTAATGTGAATTCTCTTTGTTAAAAATGTCAGTGGCGTGAGATTTGGTAGCGTATTCCTTTTTAAAGTAGTGAAAAAGATTTTGATGATATGAACGTTGAAAGATAGGGAATTTGAGTGCTGTTAACACTGTGTTTAAATTGTAGCACTTGAAAGTTTGGAGGCTGGAAAAGAGAGGCAATAAAGTGTTCTGAAGGATAGGTTTTCTGCCCTTTTAGATGCAGTGTTGCTGTCTTTGTTTCTAATTGGAATTTCAGTGTAATATTCTGTTTGTTTTCACTTCAGATGCTGAGGAAGGATAAGATAGTGAAGTCGATATAGCTCTGTTCAGCCAGATTTCTGAATGATAAAGTGACATGCTAATAGGATATACTGTGGCATTTGTGTGTATTACAGCTTGTATGGTTTCAGTTACTTTCTACACATAGTTTTTTCCTCCTCCACACGAGTCATTAAATATGTAGTGTCTCTGAGTGATTTTCAGGCTCTGTTTTACAGGAAAGTTTTGTTTGTGGAAATAAATGAATTTCGCTATGAGCTAACAGCAATTTTACTACGTGAGATAATATCCCTTAAAACAAAGAATATCATGGTATACTTTTGTGTTTCTGAATATTTAAAAAAAGACAAATTAACTATTTCACGATAAGAAATATTCATTTCTTCCCTCCTGGACATCTTACAATAGATTACCATCCCCTTCTTTAAAAAACCCAAACAGGGTTTTTTTGGTATGCACCTTGAAATGTATAGTGTAAATAAATAAAAAAGTAAGACTTTTTTGTACATACATTGAAAGATGTAAAACTTGATATAGAGGACCTTAAATTTCAAATTGTTAAGGATTATCAAACTAACTTTGCTGTATAGTTCACAGATTCAAACAAAAATTTTTGTTTTAATAGAAAAAATTTGAAGTTATTGGCATATGTTTAGAGTTTACAGCTTTCATAAATCAAGCCAGCATTTTTACTATGTCAGAAATTCCCAATGAATTAGTATTAATTAAATATAAACAAAAACTACAGAATTATCTGCTTTTGAGTTCTCTCCCCAAAGAAAACTAGTCCAGACCATCCAGGAAAATAAAACTTGAAAATTATTAATATAAAAGAGAGGCCAGTCTGGCTTAGTAAAAGTCTGAATGCTAGAATTTTGAATGAAGATGGATTTATTTGAAAGAACAAACTATGTTTATATCTTTACTAATAAGTAAAATAAGTTAATGACAATTTGTAATAAACCTATGCTACTTAAAGTGCCATAAATATACTTATTTCATGTGTAGGAGTTAATTTTGGAAGTCTTTAATTCTTTACCTTGGTTTGGAGAAAAGATGTTTTTAAACTGAGTTTGCTTTCTAGTGAGATCTTGAAAAACAGCAACTAAACAATTTTTTCTCAAACCAAGTTGCCATTTCAGGATTATAAATTCTGAGCTTATTGGCCTAATACATTTTTACTCGTTCAGTTTTTCTATTATTGTATGAAAGTATTTTTCTGCTTTAGAAAACAGTCCAGTTGACTTTTGATGTGTTTTGAGGACATATCTTGAGAAATTTAAAAAATAAAGTGTTTGGAGTTTGAAAATGCACATATCTTGATTTGGTGAAATTTGAAAAGACATTAAAAAAGTGAAATATTCAAATTTGAATATTAAATTCCTCACTGATTTAATCCCTTGCTGACTGAGGATATTGATTCTGAGAGAATTACTTAAATTTTCTTCATCTGAGTGATGGAATTATTTTTTTACAAAAAACAAAATCTCTTCTGCTTTTAACTCGTTTTTAAAATGTCTCGAACATTGTTTTGACATAAATATGAATTGAGCAATATCATTTGTAGGAGAAATGGTTAATTTTTTCTTTCATAACAACATTTTGGCCACTTGTTTTAATGGAGGAAAGCAAGGTTATGAATAAAGTATAGGACAATGCTTTTTCTCTTAGATTTGAGTAGAGGTGTGACCAGTCAGAAAATTCTCTTCAAATACAATCCTGAGGCTTCATGGCGAGGAATCTCACTCAAGTGAACTTGGGAAGCTGTCCAGTTTCCACATCTCAAGTCTTGCTTAGTTGCTTGATGTAACTCACTTCATGTTGAGTTTAGACAGCTCTCAGAGTTTCCTCAGCACCAGGTTAAACAGAATTATCCTTTCAAAGGGCTTCCCTGCTGAGATGCAGAGTAGGAGTAAATAGAAGAATGTGAGGTGTCCACCAAGCAAGTAATTAAACAAAGTAAGGCCGGACTGACTATAGAGGGAGCTGCTTGTCTTTCAGATTACTGTAAGAAACTCTGCCATGCTCCCCTTTTAAGTCTTCTTGCAGCTCAGTGAATATTTTGGTAGACTGTTACAGATGCTAACTGTTAAACATGAAATCAAGTCTTTCAACATAAGAAATTCATAATTCTGAAATGCTATGTAAGTATATATGGATGCTTATTCAAATTATGAATATATATTCCTATTCTTTATACTATAAAGTTAACTACAAGAAACTACCAGAATCACCTCACTTTTTTTTTTTGTAAATTGGTGGATTATTACATAAATTTGAAATGAATATAATTTTAGAAGCTATAGCATTTGTTAACAACTCAGTTTACAAAAATTTCTCTAATAAAAGTCCAGTTCATAACCTGTTTTTTAGTAAGCCATTTAAAAATACTTTAAGCTCACATAACACCTATTTAATTATTAGAGATTTTCAGGAGCACCTCAGAGATTTATTGACTCATCACAGACAAAATTGGTCACTTTATTTAGAAGGTATTTGAAGCCTGGAGTAGCAGATTTTATTAGCTTTTTGTATTATATTTGATTAAAATCATAATCAGTAAATTAGAGGCTTAAGTAGGAGCTCTCTTAAATCTGTGGGGACAGTGGAATCTGATAAGATGTGATTCAGTTCATTCATCAAACACTTAATGACAACTACTATGTATGTCAAGTTATTTTTTAAGAGACTTCTTTAAGAACAACTTTACCTTGCAGAAGCTTACAGTGTAGTAGAGATGATAAGCATATAAACATAAGTCAAACAGAGTATGATTAGACTGTAGAAATGTGTGTAAGATATAGCAAGGACTTAGAGGAGGACACGTTCAATGACCAGGCAAAAGGGGGAGTCAGGGAAGGCTTCATGAAGGAAGTATGTATTAAGTCATTTTAAAGGAATTTTTAAAGAACTTGAAAATTCTGATAGAGGAACAGATACAAGGTAATGAGAAATGATGAAAACTGCTCTCTGCAGGGCAGCTTGGCAATGTATATCAGAGTCCTTGTAATGTTCTTTTTTGACCCAGTAATTCTAGTTTTAGGGATTTTAATCTATGAACATAAATCTTTTGGTAAATCTAATTATCTTTTGAATTCATCTACTTCTTTTCATAATCCATTACCACCCTAGTGTAAGCTACTAGCATTTTTGGACAGATTACTACACTAGCCTCCTAATCTTGGTTTATCCCAGTCCATTCTGTCCCCTTCGAATCTGTTTTCCACATAGTAATCAGAGGGATCTTTTCAAAATGCAAACCTGATTACATTACCCTACTACTTGATATGCTTCAGTAGTTTTCTGTTGCATTTAGAATACGGACAAAACTCCATATCTTATGTGGTGGCATCTACCTGTCTTACAAGGTCTTGGCATAGTCTGGCCCCCCCTACCTTTCTGTCCAATCATGGCTTGAGCCATGTTCTTCTTGCCTTGCTCTTTGTGTTCCAGCCATATTGGCCTTATTTCAGTCCCCTATTCTTGCCATGCTCCCTCCCACAATGAGGGCTTTGTACCTGCTGTTCCCTCTGCCTAGAATGTTTTTCCTTTTCTGTCACCTAAATTCCAATTTATCTTTCCTTTAGGGAAGCCTTCCCTATCATAGACTCTCAAAGCACCACGAACTCTCCTTCATAGCACTTGATATAGTTGTAATTTTATGTATGTTGGAGATTAATGTCTGTTTTTTCCCAATAGATTGTAACCTCCAGAAATGCTGGTAATGTGTTTCTTTTTGCTCACCATTATAAAGTTAATGCTTACCATGGTTTTTGAAACTCAAGCATTTGTTGTAAGAGTTAATCAATAGATGATAGTCATCACAGAGAACAAACCCAAATGTCCAACAGTTGGGAAATGGTTGCATAAATTGGGCATATTCATACAGTGGGATATTTTGTGTTTAAAATTATGTTTTAGAGTAATATATAACATGGGAAAATGCTGTCAATATACTATGTGAAAAAATCAATATACAAAATAGTCACTTATTAAAAATGCAAAAAAGATACACCAACGTGTAAGAGGAAGAAGGTTGATTATCTCTGGAAGATATGGTTTTTATTTCTAAATTTGCTACAGAAAACTATAAAAGTATTGCTTTTATAATTTGAGAAAAAAACTATCCATGTAGAAAATTAAGAAAAAGCTGGTTTTCTAGATGTGGTTCAGAAATATAGTAAAAAAGACATGAGATTTATAATGGGCTCCAAAATATCAACCAAAATGCATGACTGCATGGTGATAGTATTGAACTTGATTATGTAAATTCCATTTAGGAACTGCAAGACAATTCTTATATTAAAGCAAGCCAGTAATTTCTGGTTTTGTTATACTCATTTATATGTAAAGTGATTTTAATTTTAAAATGTTTTGAAAAGTAACATGGTTTTGGCACATAAAGCAGTAAAACAGAGTAAAGGCCAGAAATTAACTCAAATATATATGAGAACTTAATATAGGTTGAACGTTCCTCATGTAAAAATTCAAAATCTGAACTGCTCCACAATCCAAAACTTTTTGAGCACTGACATGACACTGCAAGTGAAAATTTCACACCTGACCTCAGTGTGATGGGTTTCAGTCAAAACAGTCAAAACATTGTTTCATGCACAAAATTATTAAAGATTGTATAAAATTACCTTCATGCTATGTGTATAAGGTATATATGAAACAAATTAATTTCATGTTTAGACTTGGGTCTCATCTCCAAGATATCTCATTGTGTATTTGCAAATATTCCAGAATCCAAAAAAATCTGAAATCTGAAATATTTGTGGTCCCAAGAGTTTTGGATGAGGGATATTCAACCTGTCTGTGAAGGTGGCCACCTTCACGAATCAGTAGGGAAAAGAAGAATTATTTGATAAACAGTGTTGGGATAGCCAGCTAGTTATCTGGAAAACTAAACAGTTGGCTTCCAAAGGAATTAAAGATTCAAATGTAAAACAAAAAACATAATATTATTTTTTATATAATCCAGGAATGGTGAAGGCCTTTCACAATATGAAACAGAACTGAAGCTAGATTGATGAATTTTATGATATAAAAGGAAAATTCTGTATGGGGGAAAAAAACCACAAAATTAAAAGAGAAACAAGAGTACTAAAACTTTTTGTACGCTTCACAAAGGACTAATTTTTTCTTAATATGCAGAGAGCTCCTAGAAAATAATCCAATAGCAAATGACCAAAGAGAATTCATATGAAAAGATGTATAATTTTATTTATAATAAAGATGTAAATTAAAGCTACAGCATACTGTTTATCACCTATCAAGTTAGCAAAGATTGGTTGCATAGTATAACTTAGGGAGAGCGAGAAAAAGGGGAAATGGGTAACCTCATACATTGCTGGTGGGAATATAAAGTGTTCATGTTCTGTGGAAAGCAATTTGGAAATCGTTTTCAAAATTACAAATGCACATATATTTTGCTCTAGCAATTCCATTCTAGGATTCTATTCTATAGATTTTTGCATATGTGTCAAAAATATGTGAGTGTATTTGCAGCAGCATTATTTGTCATTGCAAAATATTGGAAACAGTGTAAACATATATCAGTGAAGTAAATTATGGTATGTCTATTCAATGGAGTACTAGACAGCTCTTAAAAATAATGAGGCAATACTGTGTGTACTGCTATGGTGCCATGTCTAAGATATGAGAGAAATAAAAACCAACCCCAAGATGTAAGACTCCATGTGCAGTATGCTCCTGTTTGTGTGGTTTACATATATATATGTAGGTAGCTATAGAATGTAATGTGTATGTACAGTTATGTCTAGAAGGATACACGAGAGTTTGGTGACAGTGATTGCCTCCAGTGAGTAGAACTAGTTTACATACAAGACAAAAATGGGTTAACTATTTTTGGAATATACTGTTTGGTAATTTTTTAATATTTTTTTGCCATGTGCATGTAATATTCAGAGTTAATATTTTTAAGTTATGTTTACAGGAATTGGTAAGGAAGAAAAAATTAAAAGGCCCTAATAATTGTTGTAAACAGATATTTACTGCAGTATGTGTTTAATTTTAGGTTTTGTTAGAGGTCTTCTAATTCAGAGCTTTCAGTTGATGTTACATGGCTCACTGGAGAGTTGCCATGTAGCCACAGTAGTGGAATGGGGACTGAAGAAAGGCTCTGGGGTTCCTGTAAACAGCAGCATGAGTGACAACCAGCAGTTACTGCTCCTTTTGATACTATAAGTGCATTAAAGGAGGTGCTTTACTACTTAGAATCTACTTCAGCAACTAGCCACAGTGTGCAGCTGCCTCTTGTGGGAAAAGGGATCATGGAGCTGCTATTGGAGTTTGCATTCAGGGTACCACCCAGTGCAAGGTGCAGCCCACTGGCGATGAGAGGACAGGGAAACAGGGAGGATGCCCCTGGGGGGGCCCAACTCCAGGCCTGAATCTCTGTGTACGTCTGTATTGAATCCTGCTTGCCAAGTATGTTTGGTGTGCCATTTTAGCTTGCTGTGACTGCTTGATAGTGCACGTGTGTTCTTTAAAAATAAAGCTACCATCGTCATTTTGAAATGCTGTTCTTGATGTGAAAAAGTTTGGATTGGAAATTCATTCATATTATGAATTTCAGCATTACGTGTGTCAAAGAATATCTCTATGAATTTAAATTTTTTTTCTGTAATTATATAAAGAAAATATGGTAATTTTTTTTCACCAGGCACCATGTAGATGCCTCCAGATGCCCTCCTGTTGTCCAGTGTGCTCAAAAAATTTTATTTATGATATGGAAAAGGTTGGGAAGCAGCATTCTAGTCAAATCCACTCATTTTATATAAACTGAAATTTAGTTAGGCAGGCTCAGGGATTTGTCCATTATCCTATAGTTGGTTGGTATTAGGCTGGATCTGAAAATTGAGGATCTTGACACTCAGCTCTCACCGCCTCACCCTGATGCCTCAAACCTGATGGAATATTGGAGGAAGGCATTGATGATAATTGAAAGATGAAAATATAGAACCTTGGAGGAATTATTAAAAGAACTGCACATAAATAGCTTAGAAATCTTTGAGGGCTTAGTATGTCTAATGGTATTTAGAATCTTTTTGTAGAATATAATCAATTATAGTAGGATTTTTGTGATGATTTTAGCTATATCCTTTAAGAAAAGGATAATAAATAAAAGTTAAACTATAGCAATTTAGGAATATAGGAATTTAGGACAGATATAAACAAAAATTGATACTAAAATTATATGTATATAGTGTCTCCCAAAAAGCGGGGAGGGAATGTATGAGGCCTTTCAGGTCTCTGGTGTTATAATTATATTTTCTCTTGCTTTTGGTTGGATTAAAATTTACTCAGAAATAATCTAAGTGAACAATGATTCAGGTTTAAGTAGGTTGGGTTTAAGTAGGTTTCAGAGGATGTTGCCATTGGCCCTAGATATCTCAAAGAAATATTTAGAAACTTATAAAATGAGAAAAGGACTATGGTATGAGGTATATTACTTTGGTACCTGGCTACCATTTTAACACCATACTGGTACTGAAGGAGGAAATGATAGGATGTAAAGAACAGTGGACTTTGGATAAAACTGTTTTAACTTGTAATTTCCATGTAAATAGAGATAAGGCAGGAGTGGGTGTCTTAGGCAATTAAAAAGAACTCTACTGTCCAAGCATGATGTGGATGCATTTTGGAGACCAAAACAAATTATAAGTGAAATTAAGACCCTCCTAATGATAGTCTGTTTAACCTTTTGGTATTTTTTGTTTTGTTTTTGGTTTTTTGTTATTCCTTTTAAGCTTTTCAAATGATCTGTTTTTTCCAGTTCTCTGTAGATTTTTAAAATATTTTTTAATGAAAAATATTTTGTTGCTTAATTAGTAGTATTGGTAAACTGGACTGTTTTCTGCAACAGAAATTGAATATATGCCTAGCAAAGTAAATTTTGAGAAAAATGGATAGTAATTGTCAATGGAAAATTTAGACACCCCCCATTTTTTGGCCAATTTAATTTTCTTTTTAGATGATAGTTTTCAGAAATACTAAGAATTTGAGGTCTATTTACTTGGGGACAGTTACTTAATTTTCTTTGGCTTTAGAAAGCATTTACTATATTAAACTATTCAAATAATAAAAGAAAGCGTGTTATCTCAAAAATGCCTTGTGTGATATATAACAGTTCACAAGTTTTCTGTTTTCTTCTATTTATTACAGTTAGCAAGGAAATAAAACAAAAATTAAAAGAAATACCTTATTTTGCATATATATATTTACACTTAAAAGTAATTTATATATTAAATTAGGTTTTGTTTGAGATGGTGAAATGAAAGACTTTGTAAATAAGAATACATGTTGGTATGTGAAAGAATGTAAAGTTAAAACATGTTGGCATACTCCTAGTTTCTCAGAATAAGAAAATGACTAATCTAAATTTCATTTCAGAATAAAAACCAAGACAAGCCACATAAAAGCAACCTAAAAATTAAACTGTCATCATATTATTTGTTTTAAAACTATGGAATAATATATCTGAGGAAGATTTCTCTCAAAATTGTTTTTCTCAATTTCAAGTAAGTAATTTATTTTGGTTAATATATTGGGGGTGAGGGGTGGTGGGGGTGAGCCTTGGTATTGAAGTTGGTAAATCCTGCTCATCCTTAAAGCAACAACTCAAATATCAGCCTCTTTAAAGCCTCTGTGACTCCTTTGCCCACTCCCAAAAGATTATCTCCTTGGTTTTCTAAGTCCTGTCCCCCTTCCATATTCATGGTAAAAGACTTCTTACACTGAGTATTGTGTTCATCTTGTAAGAATAGTCACCTGGTGCTACCTTGTGTGCTCCCTCCGCCATACCCCTCCACCCCACTGCTATCTGCTGCTGAGAGACCGTGAACAAGTTATTTTACTTTTATGAGCCTTAATTTCCTCCTCTGTAAAATGAGTTTTAATAATTTCAGCCACACAGGATTATTATGATTGAATAAGATAACCAGCAAATGACTGGCATGTATAGTAACAAGAATGTTACTTTCTTTACCCTTCTATCTCCAGAATCCTGCCACATTGTGTACTCAGATATACTAAGCACTCTTTAAAATGTATGAATTGAACTGAAATGAAAAATGGAATTTTTGTAGCATTTATTTATTCCTCACAGGACAAACTAACACACCTGCACATTGTGGTGTAAGGCTTTTTACAGTTGGTCAGTGACTCGTATGTCTATGGGCTAGGCAATTACCTGTTTAAAATGCTTTTTAAAAATTTGGCTGTTTTATTTTTTATAAGTACCCCATCCAGGCCTGATTTTTTTTTTTTTTAAACTGTTGATGTGTGTATATATAGAAAGAGAAGTGTCCATGCCTGGTCTTGCCTTGAAAAATGGGCAGTGTTAAGCCATTGATCAAGGAGTAACGTCAGTTTTTCAATGCTGTAGATTAGGTTAAGTACATTTCTTCTGAAAAGAGCATTATTTCCCAAAGCCTTATTTTCAGTAGTGCCTTCTTTTTTAAAAATGATGATAGAACATGTTGAAAGTATGTATGCCAGATGTCACAGTAAACATGACATGTCAATAGGATTTATTACTCTTTTCTTGTTTTTGCATTTTATGGATTTGTAACACACACAAAAATTGAGGCCTTTGGTTTTTAAACCTATTTAGGATTGTGGAATGTGACCAAATGATTTATTATTGCCCAGAGCTTCAACTCTCTTCACCATGTATTTTCTACATTCATTCCCAGATTTTTTTGTTTTTTAATAGCATTGTCTATTAATTTTTTAATGAAACCATTAGAAAAGTATCCAAATTAATTATGTCTCACACCTTAGTTGATAATGCTTAGTGTTTTTAAAATAGAAGCTATGTTAAAAGACCTTAATTTTATATCATTTTACTAACAGAGGTGGTAGATCATTTATTAAGGACTATGTGCTGTGTTCTAAGTGATTTAATTTTTACAAGAGCTCTATAATATAGGTACTGTTACCCCCATTTTACAGTTGAGGAAATGAGGCATGTAGAGGTTAATTAACTTTTGCCTAAAGTTATACATGATATTTACCTCATAGCATGTGAAGATTAAATGAGAAAATGTGTGTTAGGCCATTATCTGCCTAAATAGAAAAAGCAGAGAAGTAAAATCTGAGATGAATGTCTCCTGACACTTCCAGCATTTGATAATAGCCATTATTAAAACGTGACAGTGACCATGAATATATTCTTATTCACAATTTTTTGTGATAGTATACCCTGATACTCTGTATTGACCCATTTTTTTCTGAGCAATATTAATGTCTCCTCCCAAATTCATGTTCCCATTTGGATGGAATTACTTTGTGTATGTATGTTTATGAGGTGATAATAGGACTTTACTATAATATCAATCTGATATGAAATATTTTTGTAAGTTTAGTGTAATTAAACAGTATTATGTGAATATATTCTTATTACAAAATTTAAAAAACAGAACAGGTGAAGGAAATATTTTCTTTGATCACCAGTCCTGTTTTCCTCCTGCTTCTATCAGCTTTTGCTATGTAACAAACCTCCCTAAAACTTTGGGCTATAAAACAATAGCCATTGCTAGCATACAATTCTGAGCTGAGCTCAGTTAAGCAGTTCTGCTACTGCCTATGTCTGGGCTTGCTCATGTGGCTGCAGTCAGTGGATGGATCAGCTGGGAGCTGGTTGGTCTAGGATAGCTTTACTCTTATGTCTGAAAATTGGTGCTTGTTATTATGGTGGGCCGTGTGTCTCCAATAGGCTAGCTATGGCTCTTTCACCTGGAGGCAGTAGTTGGGTTTACAGGAGCAACTAGTAAAGGCAAGCCCCATATATTTTCTGTTGTCTCATTGGCCAAAGCAAATCACATGGCCAAGTCTAGAGTTGGTGTGGGAGGGATTTCCTTAAGGGCGTGTGGAATATAACCTAAGCACATCCTCTTGTACAGTACCTTAAATCATCTCTGGATTGCTTATAATACCTAATACAATGTAAAGGCTATATAAATAGTTGTGATACTGTATTTAGGGAATAATAACAAGGGGAGAATCTGTATATGTTCAATACAGATGCAACTATCCATTTTTTTGCCATTACTGCAAGAATCTCTTATATAACTGTTGCTAACTGATTAATTTTTCAGGAAGCATTTGCCAGTGTGACATTGCCACTTTTTTGAATAAGTAGTATTTATATAAGTAACTTATTCATCTATTCAGTTAAATTTAGTTAATTCCTTGTTCTTGTTTTTATTCCATTCCCATCATCCTTCAGCATCATTCCTGATCCCATTCACTCAACAAATATTTACTGAGCCCCACTAAGTGCATAGTAAGGTATCATGAGGTGAGTAGCAGATGAGGCAAGACCACTGTGTTAATCATCCAAGTTGCTTGAAGTTGCTTGTCTGCTTCATTATATGAACAGAATTCTGTAAAAGTAGAAAATTACAACACTTTTTTGAAAATGACCAACAACCCACATAAGGCTGAATATGTCTTATGTGCTGTATTTTTTAAACACCTTACAAGGATTTCTTCAAATGAGAAAAACTATAATACAAAAGTTGTTTTGATCTGTACTCCCACCAGCAATATGAGACTTTTTCCATGTCCTCACCAAGATTATATTCTCAAATATTTTAATCGTTGCCTATCTAACAGATAAAAACATAGATCTCAGTGTAGTTTTAATTAAAATTTTTTTATTATGAGTGAGATTGTTTTTCCGTGTGTTTGAGAGGCATTTATAGTATTTGTACTATTTGTTTATCTTTCACTCATTTTCCTGTTGAGAGTCTTGGTCTTTTGCTTATTGATTCCAAGGAGCTCTTCATATATTAGGAAAATTAGTCTCTATCTGTGAATTGAGTTCCAAATATTTTCCCCAGTTTGTTCTTATGGTAAATACTTTTCATTTAAATAGTGTTTTTTCATTTTGTAAAGAATTTTTAACTCTTAAATGAGGATTTTAAATCACATTTAGATAAAATTAGTTTTAAATATTAGGCAAAGGAGAGGAAGGAAAAGATCTTGGTATTATCACATCTTATTGAGAGAACTTACCTTTGAAAACTCTGACTTGGAAGGAAAAATTTCAAAAGGATCCTATCTTTGATTTATTTTTCCTCTTGTAGGTTTGGTTCTATCATGAGACCCCTCCTTTTGACAGGTCAGTTCAAGTAGGATATCCTTTGGAGGGCTATTTTTAGGTGATGAGATTGTATAGCATAGGTAGAAAATACTTTGTGTCACTTGGAATAAATTTTTAATAACATTACTTTGAGTGTTATCTATGTGTGTGATGTGTACAAAACATACATATATAGTGGTTGTGGTTCAGGCAGTTATTGTGTGTAAAGTCATCCCTCAGTAAAGTCATCCCTCAGCATCTGTGGGGATTTGTTGCAGGACCCCTTGAGGATACCAGCATCCACAGATGCTCAAAGTCCCTTGTATAAAATGGTGTGGCATTTGCATCTAACCTAAGCACATCCTCTTGTATAGTACCTTAAATCACCTCTAGATTATTTATAATACCTAATATAATGTAAATGCTATGTAAATAGTTGTAAATACTATATTGTTTAGGGAATAATAAAAAGGAAAATCTGTACATGTTCAGTACCGAAGCAACTATCCATATTTTTTTCGAATATTTTTGATCCACAGTTGGTTGAATCCACAGATGTAGAACCCATGGATATGGAGGGTTGGCTGTATAGTCCTTTATTTATTCTGGCACAAGGATATGTTAGGGTGGCTAGATTAGGTTACCCAGTGGACCACATAAAAGAAAGACCAACAGAAGGCAGCCTTTTTTGAGAAAGCAATAATGCTACCTACTACCCAAATAATATCCTAGATTTTTAAAATAAGATTGTGGGGAAGCTATGAAGAGGTGGCAGAGGCATCTGTGAACCTCCTCTGCAGCATCTGACATGAAATACTTTTTTTCCCCTTGACTTCTGTATAAAAAGAGATTAGAAAACTGCAAAGCTGGACAGATTAGCTTATTTTGAGTAATTTAATATACTTTTTAAAGTTGCCAAACCCTTTTTTACTTTTTTTTTTTCCCTTCATTCATTTGTTTGAGATAGTCTTGCTCCAATGCTCCAGCTAGAGTGTGCAGTGGTGTCATCATAGTTCACAGCAACCTCAAACTCCTGGCTTCTGGCAATCCTCCTGCCTCAGCCTCCTGAGTGGCTGGGACTAGGTACATGCCACCATGCCTGGCTAATTTTTTTTTTTTTTTTTTTATAGAGATGGGTCTCACTTTTGCTCAGGCTGGGCTCAAACTCCTGACCTCAAGTGATCCTCCCACCTAGGCCTCCCAGAGTGCTAGGATTGCAGGTGTGAGCCACCACACCCACCTCCTTTCTTTATATGTCATTTTACCCAGCAGCATCAAGAAAACCCAAATAGGAATCCTGAAGTGATTTCTTGTGGAGCATGGTAGAAAGCCAATTTTGCCATGCTTTTTACACAGTTTTTCAAAGTTATTGAGGTATTCTTTAGGGTCTGTTTCATCATTAATGTCTTTATAAATGTTTCACTGAAAATTGAAGTTTCCCATTTGTTGATACCAAATTATTGATATACTATTATTTCCTTGATTAATTCTTTTTAAAATTTTTTAACATTCCTGAGGTTATATCTCACAATGAGTATATTTAATACAGTAATTTTCCCTCCTGAAAAGCTAATATTAAACTGATGAGACATCTTATAATAGATGACTTCTTAAAGAAAATATGACATTTAAAAATTCTTCTATGTACTTATTTTTCTAAAAATCTAATCTGTCATGGAATGAATTTGTTTCCCAAACAAACATTTTGTTCTTCATTTTTGCCTTGCATCTCTAATTGTTTTAATTTCATATATTTTGATGTTATGTTGTTTGGCACGTAAGCTTCATAACTAATATCTTTTATAGTTGTACTTTTCAAACTATTTGTGGTGAAGAATCAATTTTTGTTTTTTTTCTAATACTTCTTTAAAGTACATTAAAAATAAATTACTAGAAAAATGAAATGAGAAAGAAAAACCAACAAGCAAAATATAAACTCCACTTTTTAAATTATTCTATTTAGCAGGTGTGGTATTGCCTATCAGATTGCTATAAGAGTTTCTAAATGCTAATTTTTAAGTTTATACTTGTTGCAGACCTGTAACAAGTAGGTAGTTTCATAGATGACATTCGAGTAGCATTGTAGATATCTTTTTATCAATATAAAGTGACCGTTTATTTCCTGGTGTGTCCTACTTTTTGTTCCATGTCAAAATTATCGTTCCTGTTTCCTGTCAGGATATATGATATAGGTCATTGCCTGTTACTATTTTTAATTCTTTTATGTCACTTCCTTTTTTGGACCCAACTGAAGATCTTTGTAGTCAGGGTCTTGCTCTGTCACCTAGGCTAAAGTACAATGGCACAATCATAGCTCACTGCAGCCTCGAACTCCTGGGCTCAAGCAATCCTTCTGCCTCAGCCTCCTGAGTAGCAGGGACTATGGCGTGCACCACCATGCCCAGCTAGTTTTTATTGTTTTTTGTAGAGATGGAGTCTGGCCACATTGCCCAGGCTGGTTTGGAACTCCTGGCCTCAAGCGATCCTCCCTCCTTAGCCTCCCAAAGTGCTGGGATTACAGGTGTGAGCCACCACACCCAGCCCTGAAGGTCTTTTTAATAGGGAGATTTTAAACAATAAAATTTTGTTCTAATGTTTGATTTTTTTTTTTAACTGTTGTAATTTTATACTTTTAAAATAACTTTACTCTTTCCTTTAGTTTTTGGCTTTTGTAGCATAAACTCTGTTTCATGTGTTTCTTTTTAACAAGCGTACATACAAAAATCATTTTAAAAGTATATGCATCAAATGTTCTACTTATAAAATACAATAACAAAACAAAAATGTTATGTTCTTTTATGAATGTAAGAAATTTAGCTTAGTTTAGCTTTTCAACCCTCTGAGCTTTCTAAGCTAATCTGTAAGACTACTTATAAATATTGACTTTTTAAATTGTATCTGTTTTCTGTCAAATAAATTTTACCTTATGTATTAAATTTAAATAAAACAATTTGGTTCAGCTCTATATTTTAATTTGTTATGGAGTACCATCACAAATGTTTTTACCTTACCGTTTATACCCATTGTTGAATTTTAATTTTTATGATTGCCTCAAATAATGTTTTCCAGTACTGTTTTTCAGGAGATATATATATATATGGGTTAATTTTCTGAATCCTTGAGTATCTGAAAATGACTTTTTGTTGCGTGTATTTTTTTTTAAGAGACAGGGTCTCTGTTGTCTAGGCTGGAGTACAGTGGCACGATCATAGGTCACTGCAGCCTGGACCTCCTGGGCTCAAACAGTCTTCCTGCCTCAGCCTCCTGAGTAGCTGGGACTATAGGCATGTGCCACTATGCCTGCCTTGCATGCACAGGTTAATGACAGCGTGGCTCAGTATGGTGTTCTTGTGTTCCAAGCTTTTCCCTTTAAAATTCTCGAAACATTATTCTAGTGTCTTTTAAATTTCACTAGGACAAGAAACTCCTTTTGATCTTGAGAGTGAGAGAGAGAAGTGCTTTTTTATTTTGGGATAGTTCTGTTGTACCTTTGCTTGTGGCTTCCATTCCATTTGTTGTGATTTTTTTTTTTTTAAAGAAATACCTGTTACTTATAGATTGTATCACATTTTTTGTACCTGCTTTCCCTCTTTTGTTAAGTTTGTCCTTTCACATTCTTGGCAAACATTTTTATTTTCATCTTCTACATTACTGATGTATTTTTCTGCAATATTGATCTATTCTTTCTTACCTCTAGTGTCGATTTTAATTTTGTTGTTCCTCTGCCTGCCTTTCTTTCTTTCTTTCTTTCTTTCTTTCTTTCTTTTTTTTTTTTTTTTATCTCTTAGAGTTCCATGATATCTTAGTCTGCATATAAGTCTTTTGTCTTTTTATTTCTTCCTGGCCATTTTAATTTATCTTCCCTTACAAAAGATGTTTCACAAAAACCTTATTTTCTTATATATTATTGAGAACATACAGCGGATACTGTCTGCATTTCTTCTGTTTCTGAATGTAAGTGATCCCAGATTCTTTTCTTCAGCATTTTTAAGATGTTTTATTTATGCTGTTGAATGTTTGTATAGGTCTCATCCCATGCTCACCTGTCTATGAAGAAGCTATTTATCCAGGCCTACCGTTTGCCAATATGTAGAGTATGGCAAGTCCACTTAGTCATCTTCAGTTTCCACATCTAAACTGATAGAACTGCCCTACCTAAAGAACTAGTGATTATGTACAACCCTTTTAGATGAAAACATTCTTCTAGTGTACCTCTACTGGATTGAGGTTTAAGGGTTTTTTTCCCTGTTATCACCGTACTGTTCTCTGACATGTGGGCACTAACATATGGGTAATCTGAAACAGTATGATGTTGGTTTTTTTTTTTTTTTTTTTTTTTTTTTACCAGAGCATTACATGAAAGCCTCAGGGTTGTAAAGGGCCTTAGGACTTTCAATGATTTAATCAGTGATGGGAGCTAACTTATTTATCTTTTTGGATACTAATTTAACATCCCAGGATGGAGAGAGCTATGCTCCATCAATTATGTTGATACTGGGTGTCATGTTTTTAGAATAGATGAAGAGGGGTATTAAATCAGAGAATACAACCTTAGAGATCTTGGAAAGTTTTTGGTATGGGACTGGTTTCTGTTGGAGCAGACCATGTCTCCAAGGTAGAGAACAGAGTTTTACAGTAAATCTTTACTTCATGTGAAGGTTCTTGGAAACTGCAACTGTAACCAAAACAACATATAACAAACCAATTTTTTTCCATTAGTGTTACAATGAAAAGACATTGAACAGAACAACGTTATACTGTATGTTGTTTTGCTTATAGTCTTAGTTTCCAAGAATAGTGTTAAGTAAGGATTTACTGTATATCTTAAATATTTCAGTGAAAAATAGGGAGAAGGATTATTTTGCATTTTCATTAATTCTAAGAAGTATATTCCCCCTCCCACCATTTTTACATCTCAGTAATGGGGATATGTCTTACAATGAATGGTGTACCCTATTTAATTGGCAGCACTTCTTTTTCTTAGCTGTACAAAAATTAATGATATCTTTTAATCATTGACATCTTAGATTCAGTGAAATATGTTAATAGATATTTAGCTTAGTACCATTGTAAATTTAATCTCATCTGTTGTGAGTAATTGAGTAAAGTGTTAGCCTTTTTTCTCTTTGGACAATTTTGGCCTTGCATGAACTTCCTAGCTTTATTCACTTGGAAACCTGATAAGGTAGAATGTCAGTTGTGTAATCAAGCCCTATTGATTATAGTAAAAATGACTCATGATTAGTTTATTTGCATATTGCATATGTAATTTACTATGAATGAACTGTGACTACCAGAGGGAGACTAGAGCTTTGGGCTTCCCTGAGTGTGATAACTGTTGTAACTGAGCAAGGCTGTTGGACTGGAGGTATTGGTTGCTGTTTGGTACTTCTAAGCTATAGTAGCTACTGCACTGACCTTGTATTCTCATTCTCTTATACTTGACCTGCCATCCAAGGGGGCCAGAGAATGGTCTGTGAATTGTAGTGAGGACTCCTGCCTGACACTGCCCTGCTGGCATGTTAAGTGTAACCAGTGTCTAGTGTGGCCTATTTGGGTTGTGTGAGTCTCAATGTCTACTTGAGCTCAATGGGGTGTTTTATCTATATTTTGTGGTTTTATTTATTTATTTTGTTTTTAATGTTTGCTGAATGAATCTGGATTTATTATTTATTCTTCATAAGAATTTTAAATTATAAAATATGTATACATCTCTATTAAGTAACATCAAATTGTCTTCCAAAGTGATTGTACCAACCTGTACTCCCACCAGCAGTGTATGAGAGTTCCTAATGTTCCACATCTTCACCAACATTTAGAATTGTCAGACTTTTTAAGTTTTAAATTAAGAATTACTTTAAAATGTAATTTAAAATATCTCATTGTGGATTTGTGTATTTTTCTCTCACTAGTTAGAGAGTGAATTTTTCCATGTGTTTATCGCTTGTTCTATCAAATACTGAGAGAAGAGTGTTGAAGTCTCCAGCTTACAGATATGTCTATTTCTCTTTCTATTCCTGTCAGTATTTGCTTCATGGATCTTGAAGTTTTGTTATTAGATCCATACATATTTAAGATTATTATGCCTTCTCGGTGAAATGACATCTTTATCTCTGGTAATATTACTTGATTTGAAGTCGTCTTTTTCTTTTATTAATATAGCAGCTTCAGCTTTCTTTTGAGTAGTATTTACGTGGTATATCATGTTATGAACTTTGAAGTTAGCTTGCCATGAATTTCTTAGAGTCTGGCAACAGACCTGAGATTTCTGTCTCTCCGTTTTATTGCCTATTAATAAGGAATAACTGGGGAGATGGTTGCAGGCCAGATACTGAGAAAGTAGGTTCAAAGACAGCTAACTCAACCGAGACCCATGGAAAATTGTCTCCCAACATAGCTTTTTCCATTCTTTTACTTTCAACCCATCTTTATATTTGAGATAGGTTTTTTTATAGACAGCATACAGTTGGGCTTACTTGTTTATCCAGTGTGACGATCTCTGTCTTCTACTTAGTGTGTTTACATTGTTCACATGGTTGGATTGAAATCTACCATCATGCTAGCTGTTTCTGTCTCTTCTTTTTTCCTCCTTAAGATTACTTGAATTTCTAAAAAATTATGCCATTTCTCTCTACTATTTGCTTTTTTATTTATATCTCTTTTTGAAATCATTTTAGTGGTTGCCCTAGGGTTTATAGTATATATCTGTAATTAATCACAGTCTTCCATCGTGTGATAATACATAGCTTTATCTATACTTTAAGGACCTTAACAACTGTATACTTCCAATTCCTCCTCCTTATCTATTGTGCTTTTGTTGTCATACATTTTATTTTGTATATGGTATCAGTTATGCATTGCTTAACAATGGGAGGGGTACATTCTGAGAAATTCATCATTAGGTGATTTCATTGTTGTGTGAAAGTCATAGAATATACTTACACAAAGCTAGATGGTATAGCCTACTACACACCTAGGCTATATGGTGTAGCCTCTTGTTTCTGTGCTACAGACCTGTATAGCATGTTACTGTACTGAATGTGGTAGGCATTTGTAACACAGTAGTAAGTATTTGTGCTTCTCAATATAACTAAACATAGAAAAGGTACAGTAAAAATACAGTATAAGGGATGAAAAATAGTACACCTGTGTAGCTCACTTACCTTGAACGGAGCTTGCAAGACTGGAAGTTGCTGTGGGTGAGTCAGTGAGTGAGTGGTGAGTGAATATAGAAGGTCTAAGGGATTACAGTACGCTACTGGTAGACTTTATAAACACTGTACACTTAGGTTATACTGAATTTATAAAATTTTTCTTTCTCCAATAATAAATTAACCTTAGCTTACTGGAACTTTTACTTTGTTAACTTTTTAATATTTTTTAACTTTTGGACTCTTCTGTAATAACACTTAGCTTAAAACACAAACACTGTACAGCTGTATAAAAATATTTTCTTAATATCCTTATTCTATAAGCTTTTTTGTATTTTAAAATTTTTTTATTTTTATTTTTACTTTTAAACTTTTTGTTAAAAACTAAGCTACAAACACACACATTAGCCTAGGCCTACATAAGGTCAGGATCATCAGTATCACTCTTTTACAAAACTCTACATCTTGTTCCACTGGAAGGTCTTCAGGGTGAGGCTGCTTTACAGTTGACTTTCTTTTTTATATAAGTAGAAAGAGTACACTCTACAATAATGATAAAAGGTATAGTATAGTAAGTACATAAACCAGTAGCGTAGTTATTATCAAATATGTGTTGTACATAATTGTATGTGCTATACTCGTATACAACTGGCAGTACAGTAGGTTTGTTTATACTAGCATCACCACGGACACATGAGTAATGCATTGTGCTATGATGTTAGGGCAGCTACAATGTCACCAGGCGATAGGAACTTTTTAGTTCCATTATAATCTTATGGAACCACAGTCCTATATGCAGTCCGTGGTTGACTGAAATGTTGTTATGCAGTTCATGACTATATTTTTGCTTTAGACAGTTGTCTTTTAGAGCAATTGCAAATAAGAAAAAATGAAGTTTTATATTTACTTTCATTTATTCTATTTCTAGCATTGTTAATGTTTTTGTGTAGATACAGGTTTCTGTCTGGTATTACATTCCATCTGCCTGAAGAACTTCCTTTAACATTTCTTATAGGACAAGTCTGCTGGTAATGAATTATTTGATTTTGTGTCTCTGAAAAAATATTCTTGCTGCCAGGCACAGTGGCTCACGCCTGTAATCTTAGCACTTTGGGAGGCTGAGGCTGGAGGATTGCTTGAAGCCAGGAGTTTGAAACAAGCCTGACCAATGTAGCAAGACCCTGTCTGTACAAAAAATACAGAAATTAACTGGGCATGGTGGCTGGTGCCTATAGTCAGGAGACTGAGGCAAGAGGATCCCTTGAGCCCAGATATTTGAGGTTTAAGTGAGCTATTAGGACTCCATCGCACTCTGCCCTGGGCAGTAGAGACCTTGTCTCCAAAAACAAAACAAAACAAAATTCTTGCTGAGTATAGAATTCTTTTTTTTTTTTAATCCAGCACTTAAAGATGTCACTCTATGGTTTGTTGTATGGCTTTTGCATATTTTTGCAATTTATCTTTGATCTTCTGTCTGTACTATCCTTTTTTCTTTTTCTTTTTCTTTTTCTTTTTTTGGGGGGAGAGGGGGCTGTCTTTAAGATTTTCTCTGTTTTTGGATGTGATGTACTTTATCTTTGAATATGATGTGTCTGTTTTCTTTGGTGCTCTCTGAGCTTCTTGGTTCTGTGGTTTGGCATCTTTTGTTTAATTTGGAAAATTCTCAGCCATTATATGTTCATATATTTCTTTTGACCCATTCTCTCTTTCTGTGATTTCAGTTGCATGTATGTTAGACCATTTGATAACTGTCTCATGGGTCTTCAGATTATTAGTAAAATGTAAGTTTATAATAATTTTTGTCCCAACTAAAAACAGTCTAATTCGATTTTGAGACCATGAAATATGGCCGAGGACTGTGGTTGTTATTGTGAAGATAGAATGTAATGTAATAATTCTAATGACTTAAGAAGTAAGCTATGTTTTTACTTTTATTTATTTAGTTTTTATTTTTTTGGAAGGATGGCAAAGTCACATGTTTTTAGTTCTATATACCAAAATATTTTCTTAATTTTCTATCTCTGTAAATCCCTTGTAAGTCATTGGATTTTCATTATGAATTATGTTCCAGTTATTTTGTACTATTATGTATTTAACTTGAAATAAAGAATTAATATGACATATTATCAAGTAGCTAGACCTAGATGTTTTTACTTTTCTCTCCTAGAACTTTGTAGAAATTAAATAGACATGAGATATAATACAGTTAAGAAGTTAACAATAACGTTTTGTTTTTGTTTTTTTATTTCAGCTCATTATGGGAGTACAAACGTTCAGGTTATATATATTGCCCATGCCCCCCCTCCCCAGTCTGAGCTTCAAGCGTGTCCATTCCCTAGACAGTGCACATCGTGCTTATCATGTAGGTAGGCACCCATCCCCTCCCCCCACCCCCATCCCCCCCAGTCAGAACTTCAAGCGTGTCCCTTCCCCAGGCAGTACACATTGCACTCATCAAGTAGGTATACACCCATCCCTTCCCCCCAGCCCCGACCTCTGTCAGATACTCAATTGGTGTTATTCCCAAATGTGCGCTTAGGTGATGATCAGGGAAACCAGTTTAACGTTTTGTTTTTGTAGTGTGTTAATTTACCATTGTAATTGTTGAGAAAGTCATTTGGAACTGTAAATAGGATGCCTTTTAAAGGAAAGATTTTTTTTTTAATGCATAAAAGATTTAAAATCACTAAAATTAATGAATTGATGAGTGTAAATAAAAAAACTAAAACTTGGAAATTTTCAAAGTGTGGAAAAATCTTTGCGTAAATACAGATGCTATCAAAAATGATAAATGCGAGTTACCAAGTTTTCTTTTTAAATTATATAGTAGTTGAGTAGAAAGGAGTGTTATCTCAAAAGCACAGCCAGATATGACTCTGATTTTTTTCCTTTACATCAATTGAGGTATATCAGATTTACTAAATAAAGATCTTTGGTTATGTTTGATTCAAGTATCTAAAAGTTTAATCATAAAAAACCTTACATTTGAAATCTGCAGCTTAATATTGTGGAATGGCTATTAGTATTTAAGAAAAAGTTGTTTGAGGGAACTGGTTATTACGAGTATTTTTATGTGATCTCTGCTTTACCTAGTAGGATTCCTTGTTGTGATACATTATACTCTTTTACACAGAGGAAAGTGTTTTGCTTGACCGGTGTTTCAGTAGCTGGCAGATTTTGATTCTCCAAAGTTGATATTGGAGAATAGCCACATAAAAGGACAAGGAGCCAAATGCATGAAGCATTTGCTTTTTTGGCAGAAAGCCTCAGCATATACAGATTCTTTTAAAAAATTGGACTAAACCTGATTGTGGACAGTTTCTTATTGTATGTGTTAAATTCCCACTGCATCCCCAGCACACACTTGAGAACAGAAGGTCAAGCTTCTGTTGACAACTTTGACTCTGTCTGGCTCTACTTTTGCAGTTGTAGAACAGGAACAAGGAATTGTTTTTCCTCTGGTACAAAGGAAGACTATTTCTCAATTACTTAACTGTACAGTGGTGCATCGCTTAATGACAGGGATATGTTCTGAGAAATGTGTTGCTAGGCATTTTGTTGTATGAACATCACATCGTATACTTACACAAACCTGGATGGTATGTTTATTTTTATTTATATACATTTTTATATAGAAAACTGAATGCTCCAGCACCATTACTGAGTATCAGTCATTTCCCCTACTTGATCTGCCAATATCAATTGCCATATCTGAGGTTTCTATATATGCTTTCTTACCTTAAGGGACCACCGTCATATGTGTGGTCCATGTGACTTAAACACCATTATGTGGTGCATGACTGTAATTGGAACACTCATTCTACAGATCCACATGTATCTAAAAGAAAGTGAAAATGCATTGCGCTCTTTTATCTTAATATGTTTTTCTCAGTAATTTTTTAATATATTATATAGCTTTGGTAAATACTTATTGAAGAAAAGTATTTATTTGTATATAATCTTAAACAGATAATAACTCCTTAAATGTAGATTGTGGACTTTCAGATTTATTCTCTGTCCATTTCACTTGTTACTGCTTTAATTGAGGTCTCATCATTTCTGCTTGGACCATCTTAGTAACCTCCCAGCCTGCCTCTAACTTTACCTCTTTTCAAATTTAGCCGTTTATTGTCATTAGAGATCTTTCTAAAACCCAGATTTCATCTGAATGTTGACATGCTGACAGTGATAACAGGAAAATAGGTAAAAAATTGCCAATAACATAAATGTTCAAAAATGAGGGGTGATGACATCTATATTTTATGTATGCGGTCATCAAAAATCTTACTAAGGAAGAATGGAAGGAGAAAGTGTTTACTTTCATGACTAAGTAAAAAATAGGCTTCAAAATAATTTTTATATTATGATTTCTCTTTTTAAAAATGTTTATAATGTAAACATATGGAAAAAATGAAATATGCCAGAATTTGAAGCCTAGTAAAAAATTAGTAAAGCAAAAATATAATTTATTCATATTATTCTCCTGTTGAAGCCATCATTAGCTTTCTGTATTCTAGCAGTATGTCCCAAAATGTAGTCCAGGATATACCTGCCTTAGAATCGTATAGAGTTCTCATTAAAAATATATTCCTTGGAATTACATTATCTGACTTCACATTATACTACAGACCTCTAGTAGCCAAAGCAGCCTGGTACTGCCATAAAAACAGACACATAGACCAATGGAACAGAACAGAGAACCCAGAAATAAATCCACACATCTATAGGGAACTTATCTTCAGCAGAGGTGCCAAGGACAGTCTGTTCAATAAATGGTGCTGGGGGATGCCATGGCTCACCTAGCTACTTGGGAGGCTAAGGCAGGAGAATTGTTTGAGGTCACGAGTTCGAGACCAGCCTAGGCAACATAGTGAGGCCCTGTCTCTAAAATAAATAAAAAATAAATAAATAAAAATAAGTGGTGCTAGGAAAACTGGATATCCATATCCAAAGAATGAAACTAGACCACATACAAAAATCAAATCAAAATGGATTAAAGACTTAAATCTAAGACCTGAAACTATGAAACTACCAAAAGAAAACATTGGGGAAACACTTCAGGACATTGGTCTAGGCAAGGACTTCTTGAGTAATACCCCCAAAGCAAGACAACGAAAGCAAAATTGGACAAATGGGATCATGTCAAGCTACAAAGCTTCTGCACAGCAAACAGTCAACAGAGTGAAGAGACAATCCACAGAATGGGAGAAAATATTTGCAAACTATACATGTGACAAAGAATTAATAACTAAAATATACAAGGAGCTCCAACAACTTGATAGGAAAAATCAAATAATCCAATTAAAAGATGGGCAAAGGATCTGAATAAACATTTCTCAAAAGAAGACATACAAATGGCCAAGTATATGAAGAAATGGTCAACATCATTAGTTATCAGAGAAATGCAAATCAAAACCACAATGAGATAGTATCTCACCCCAGTTAAAATGGCTTTTATCAAAAAGACAGGCAATAACGAATGCTGGCGAGGATGTGGAGAAAGTGGAACCCTCATACACTGTTTGTGGGAATGTAAATTAGTGCAACCACTATCGAAAACAGTATAGAGAGTTTCCTTAAAAAACTAAAAATAAAACTACCACATGACCCAGCAATCCCACTGCTGGGTATATATTCAAAGGAGACAAATTCAGAATATCGAAAAGATATCTGCACTCCCATGTTTATTGCAGCACTATTCACAATAGCCAAGATATGGAATCGACCTAAGTGTTTATCAACAGATGAATAAAGAAATTGTGGTACATATACACAATGGAATATTACGTAGCCACAAAGAAGAATGAAATCCTGCTATTTGCTACAACATGGATGGAACTGGAGAACATCATGTTCAGTGAAATAAGCCAAGCACAGAAAGACAAATCTTGCATGCTCTCACTCATATGTGGGAGCTAAATATTAAAAACAATTGATCTCATGGAGACAGAGAGTAGAATGACAGTTACCAGAGGCTGGAAAGGGTAGCAGGGAGCGGGAGATAAAGTGGGGAAGGTTAGTGGGTACAAAAATATAGTTGGTTAAATAGAATGAACAATATTTGATAGCACAACAAAGTGACTATAATCAACAGTAATATAGGGTGTGCTTTAAAATAACTGAAAGAGTGGAATTGGAATATTCCTAACACAAAGAAATGTGAAATGCATGAGGTGCTGAATACCTCAATTACTTCAATTTAATTATTCACATACTATGCCTATATCAAAATATCACTGTGCCTTATAAAGATATACAATTATGATGCACCCATAATAATTGAAAATGTTTTTTCATGATCTGGCACCTGGGCTGTCTTTTTAGCCTAATCTTCTACTTCTTCCTCAAGCACTTTGCTCTTCAATATCAACTGCTTGCTCTTGCTCAAATGCATAGCTCATAGCTTTGCGTATGCTGTTAGCTTGAAGAAAGCAGGGTCCTTGGCTGTTCTAGGTGTGCAGAGTGTCTGGCATAGTGTCATCCCTCATTAAATGTTTGAAAGAGTGAATGAATGTCGTTCCATCCATAGGTGAATTCCTTTGTGCATTTGGTGAATCCTTTATGCTTCAGGGTTGTCATGGGACATCATCTCCATTGTGAAGCCTTTTCTGACTTAATCAGTCCTTTTTGCCACTGTTGTACTTTGTACCTCTGTGAAAACAGTTGTCACATTGACTTGCAAGTTTTTTACATGTGTTTGCTTGTTTTTAACTTGTCTGACTTCCCTCTTAGAGTGTGAATTTAATGAGGGCAGATCAGTATGCTGCTGGTCTTTGTGTCCTTAGTGCTTGTTACCTAGACATGCATTAAAAATTAGAAAAATCTCATGATGGAAGGACAAGTAGATGACTCCATTTATATGAGACCCACAGTAGTCAAATTCATAGAGAAAGTAAGTAGAATAGTGGTTACTTGAGTCGGGGCAGGGGGGAATGAATATTTATCGTTTAATGGGTATAGAGTTTCAGTTTAGGATGATGGAAAAGTTCTGGAGGTGGATAGTGGTGATGGTTGTACAATGCCACTAAATCATACATGCGGAAAGGGTTAAAATGGTAAATTTTGTGTTAAGTATATTTTACCACAATTTTTAAAAAGACAAAAATTCATGAAGACAGATAGGGACCGTGACCTATTCACTCAGCTTTGTTCTCTACAGTTCCTAACACTGTTTCGTTATTAAATTGTATTTTCATTTGATATGGTAGTACTTGATTTTTAAAGATGTTTGAGACTAAATTGAATGTAAGCCCATAGGAAATTCTGTTTAAAAAAAGCCAATGGAATATATAAAGAAAAGGAGGAAACAACATATAACTTTTAAAAATCACATATTTAAAGAAAACATTTTTGTGATATTATAAGTAGTAATTAAAATTAATAACTGAAGTGACTGCCACCTGTTACGAATTAGTATTTAATGGTGAAACAGGCTATGGCATCATGGGACCTCAAACTTAGGTCAAAAAGGCTTTTTTCCTGCATAGAATTGTCTTTCTATCCAAGTCCAGGATGATTTGTAAGCAAAATAACATTGAGTATATCCTTGAGTATCTATCCTAAGTGTTTTTATAGATCTCATTTGAACTCCTAACATCTCCATGAAATGGAGATAACTATTTTCTTGAAATGGAAAGCATATGTTCTATAATACTATTGGCTGCAGTCATTATAAACCCAGTCACTGTATACATGTACATTTGGACTTATAATATAGTGGTTCTATCAGACTCTGTTTGCAGAAGAATTTCTTTGGGAACGCTTTAAAAGGTAGATATGGAAACTTTTCACTTAGAGTGTCTGATGGATTGGATCTGGGATGGTGCCCAGAAATAGTTGGTGCCTGTGATTTAGGTATTCCTTAGAACTTACTGTAAGAAATACTATTTTGATGAAACAGATATTTTAGACTGCTCAAGGTCTTTTTTAGCAGCAGATTATTCTCATTATTGGAATGGTTAAAATATAAGAATGGCATATTATTTCTCTTTTTGACTCCATCATTCCTATCAACTCCATGTTCATTCTTGCCAATGATCTCCAAATCTTAACTTTCCCACTAATTGCTATTTTCTGTCAGGTGTTGATACATCTTGGTGAGTGACAGGTAAGGTGAAGGGCAAATATGTTCATTCCATTGTTCTTTTTCTTTAGTAAGTTTGATTAAGGTAAAATTTGCATACAATAAAATTGACCAGTTAGATGACTTATGACAAACATATGCAGTCGTGTAACCACCATCACCACAATCATGATATATAAAACATGTCTATATTACCCTAAAAAGTTCTGTTGTGCCCCTTTCAAGTCAAACCTCCTTACCCACCTCTGGTCCCTAGCAACCACTGGTCTGCTATATCACTATATTTTGGTTTTTTTTAGAATTTCAAATAAAGGAATCATACAGTATGTAGTAATTTGTGTGTTCATCCACATTGTTTTATGTATCAATAGTGGTTTGTTTTTTTTGTTGCTGAGTACCATTCACTAGATGCTGGACATTTGGATTGTTTTCAGTCTGTGCTATTATAAATCTGCCATGAACATCCTTGTATTAATACAAATCTGTGTGTGATCATACATTTTCGTTTCTCTTATAAATAAGAGTAGGATCATTGGGCCATATAGTAAATTTACTTCATAAGAAACTGCTAGACTCTTTTTTCCCAAAGTAGATATACCGTTTTGCATTAGTTCTGGCAACATATGGGAGGTCTAGTTTCTTCACATCCTCTTCAGCATTTAGTCATATTTAATCTTTTTAAAATATGTCCTTTCTAGTGGGAGTTTAACAATACCTCGTTGTGGTTTTAATGTTCATTTCCCTAAGGACTAAGAATACTGAATGTCTTTTATGTGCGTATTTGTCATTCACATATCTTCTTTGGTGAAGTATCTTTTCAATTATTTTTTTAAAATTTGAGTTGTTTTCCTTATTGAGTTGAAAGGGTTCTTTATATATTCTGGACTCAAATCAGATATGTTTTGCAGGTATTTTCTCCCAATCTATAGCTTGCCTTTTTATTTTTCTAGTGGCATCTTTTGAGGAGTAATAGTTTTTGGTTTTGTTTTTTGAAATAGCATCTTGCTCTGTTGCCCAGGCTAGAGTGCAGTGGCATGATCGTAGCTCATTGCAGCCTCAAACTCCTGGCTCAGACGATCCTCCTGCCTCAGCCTCCTGAGTAGCTAGGACTACAGGCATGCACCACCATGCCCAGCTAAATCTTTTTGTTTTTTATAGAGATGGGTTCTCGCTATATTGCCCAGAGTGTTCTGAAACTCCCAGCCTCAAGTGATCCTTCCATCTTGGCCTCCCAAAGTGCTAAGATTGCAGGCATGAGCAACCATGCCCAGCCTGAAGAGTAAACATTTTTAATTATGAGGCAGTCCAATTTATCATTTTTAAATGATTCATACTTTTTCTGTGACCTAAGAAATCTTTGCCTAACCTAAAATCTTAAATATTTTCTTATAGAAGTTTTATGCTCTCTGTTCTTAATAGATTGTAGTTTAAAATATTCGGATTTCTAAATTATCATTAGAAACCTCTTTTAAAAAGTATTAATGGAGATTATTTTGGTCAGATTCTTCCTAGCTTTGAGATAGTTTTATAAAACTTCCCTCTAGTATTTGCCCCCAAATTTGGTTTAAATATGGGCCGAGTATCAGTAGAAGCCAACACAGAACTATTTTGTTCCCTAGGATATTAATTTCTGACTTCTGGTAATCGCTGGTATTTGTCCAGGGATAGGCACCCTTTCAGTCATTTTCTGAGTTACCAGTGTGGACATAGGTTCTGTGTGAATCAGACCTGAGGGGAGTATGAATGAAACAGAATGCCTTTTATTAGGGAATTTACAGCCCAGGAGAAGTTAGAAAGTGACAAATTTGTATAAATATGAGTGGTAAAACCAGTTAAAATGTTTATTGACTCAACTTGCAATATATTGGACCATATAATAAACTTGTAAGATTTTCTGAACTAGACCTGACTCTGCTGTGGCTTTTCCTCCCTTGTAATTCCATTAGTTGGTCAGGCTCCATTTTTTTCCCTGTGGCCTCTGGAGATCTGGCTCCTCACATTTAGAACTTTCCATAATGAGAAACTACTTAATAGGTATGATATATGTTACTCAAGGGTTGAATACCCTAAAAGCCCAGACTTGACCACTACACAATCTAGGCATGCAACAAAATTGCACATGTATCCCATAAATTTGTAAAAAAAAAGAAAAAGAAGGAACTTTCCTAATTCTCAGCTCAGATCCAGTGCATCTCTTTATTCATGTAGAACTGTGAACCTATAATGT
Organism: Eulemur rufifrons; assembly: GCF_041146395.1. Lineage (NCBI taxonomy): Eukaryota > Metazoa > Chordata > Mammalia > Primates > Lemuridae > Eulemur > Eulemur rufifrons. The sequence goes on along the minus strand of NC_090997.1, from coordinate 64,373,939 downwards.
TATATATGGGAACTCTTCATGATTCTCTCTTATCACCCATGTGGAATAAATTTAATAAATAGCCTCTCTGTTCCTCTTGTGAGCAAACTAGCATAGTTCATAGGTAATATCTCATTCTATTCTACATAACACAGGCTGGTTGGTTGTCTTTCCCAGCCAAAACAACATAAGTACCAGCTTGGACAGAAGCAGATAGAAGAACCCAAGTTTCTCAAACCAACATTAGAGCAATTTACAAAAATATAAAACAAGTTCTGTCTTCTCACTAATTTTTTTTTTAATGATCTCAATGTCCTATTTCTTTCCTCTTCTCCATAGTCTATAATAGTTTATACTTATGTACCATTTTAAGCCCATACTTTCCTACCTTTTCTTTTCTTTTTCTTTTTTGGCATCATATCTAACACTTATCCTCCACTGCAGGACTTAAATTACATCTATACAAGTTTGCTTTAAGTTATCACATAGGTTACTAATGTTCTGTCATTTTTTTCCAGGCTTCTTTCTGTGCTTCATTTTGGATGGTTTCTATTGCTGTGTCTTAAAGTTTATAAATCTTTAAATCTGGCATTTCTGATATGTTCTTAATTCTACCTATTGTATTTTTCATCTTTTTTAAAATTTCGGTCACATGCCATTTTTTTTAATTTCAAAGTATTATGGGGGTAAAAATATTTTTGGTACGTGGATTGCTTTTGTAATGCTTGAGTCAAGGTTAAAAATGTGCCCATCACCCAGATAGTGTTCATTGTACCCATTAGGTAGGTTTTTGTCCATACTCTCCTCTCCCTCCCAACAACTTGATTTCTGTTGAGTATGTACGTGTGTGCTCATCAGTTAGTTTCAATTTAGTAGTGAGTACATGTGGTGTTTGTTTTTCCATTCTTTAGATACTTAGGATAATGGTCTCCAGGTCCATCCAGATTGTTGCAGAAGGCACCAAGTCATCCTTCTTCATGGCTGTATAGTATTCTGTGGTATACATATACCACATTTTGTTAATCCACTCATGAATTCATGGGCATTTGGGTTGATTCCACATCTTTGCAATTGTAAATTGTGCTACAATAAACATTCAAGTGCAGGTGTCTTTTTGATAAAATGACTTCTTTTCCTTTGGGTAAATACCCAGTAGTGGGATTGCTGGATCAAATGGTAGGTCTACTTTTAGTTCTTGGAGGAATCTCCACACTGTTTTCCATAGAGATTGTACTAACTTGCAGTTCTACCAACAGTATATAAGCATTCCTTTCTCTCTGCATCCACGCCAGCATCTAATTTTTGGATTTTTTGATAAAAGCCATTCTGACTGGGATAGGTGATAGATATCTCATTGTGGTTTTAATTTGCATTTCCCTGATGATTGATTACATTGAGCATTTTTTTATCTGTTTATTGGCCATTTGTCTATCTTGTTTTGAGAAGCTTCTGTTCATGTCTTTTGCCCACTTTTTAATGGGATTGTTTAATTTTTTTTTTTTCTTACTGATTTGCTTGTGTTATTTGTAGGTTCTGGTTATTAGTCTTATGTCAGTTGTGTAGCTTGTGAATATTTTCTCCCATTCTGTAGGTTGTCTATTTGCTCTGTTAATTATTTCCTTGGCTGTGCAGAAGCTTTTTAATTTAATTAAGTCCCATTTATTTTTGTTGTTGCTGTGATTGCCCTTGGTGTCTTCTTCATAAATTCTTTGCCTAGGCCGATACCTAGAAGAGTTTTCCCAGTATTTTCTTCTAGAATTCTTACGGTTTCATGCCTTACATTTAAGTCCTTTATCCATCTTGAATTAATTTTTGTGAGTGGTGAGAAATAGGGATCCTGTTTCATTTTTCTGCATGTGGCTATCCAGTTTTCCCAGCATCATTTATTGAATAGGAGGGCTTCTTTTCCCCAATGTATATTGTTGTCTGCTTTGTTAAAGATCAGTGGGCTGTATGTAGATGGTTTTCTATATGGGTTTTCTGTTCTGTTCTATTGGTCTGTCTCTATTTTTATGCCAATACTATGCTGTTTTGGTTACTATATCCTTGTAGTATAGTTTGAAATCTGGTAATGTGATGCCTCCTGATTTGTTTCTTTTGCTTAAGATTGCTTTGGCTATTCAGTTTTTTTTCTGGTTCCAAACAAAGCATAGAATTATTTTTCTAGATCTGTGAAATATGATGTTGGTATTTTGATGAGGATTACATTGACTCTGTAGGCCACTTTGGGTAGTATGGACACTTTAACAATGTTGATTCTACCAATCCATGACCATGATGTGTTTTTCCATTCATTTGTATCATCTGAGATTTCTCTCCTCAGTGTTTCATAGTTCTCTTTGTAGAGATCTTTCCCCTCCTTCGTTAAGTATATTCCCAGGTATTTTATTTTCTTTGTAGCAATTGTCAATGGTATTGAGTCTTTGATTTGACTCTCAGCTTTACTGTTGTTGGTGTATAGGAATGGTCCTGATTTGTGTACACTGATTTTGTAACCTGAGACTTTGCTGAATTTATTTATCAATTCCAGAAGTCTCTTGGTGGAGTCTTTGGGGTTTTCTAGATATAAGATCATATCATCTGCAAAAAGTGATAGTTTGACTTCCTCTTTCCTCATTTGGATACCCTTAATTTCTTTCTCTTGTCTGATTGCTCTGGCTAGGACTTCTAGCACTATGTTGAATAGAATTGGTGACAGTGGGCATCCTTGACTTGTTCCAGTTCTTAGTGGGAATGCTTTCAACTTTTCCCCATTCTGTATGATACTGGCTGTGGGTTTGTCATGTATGGCTTTTATAATTTTAAGATATGTTTCTTCTGTCCCTAGTTTGTTGAGGGTTTTTGTCATGAAAGAGTGCTGAATTTTGTCAAATGCTTTTTCTGCATCTATTGAGATGATCCTATATTTGTTTTTGCTTTTGTTTATGTGGTGAATCATATTTATTGATTTACATATGTTGAACCATCCTTGCACCCCTGGGATGAAGCCTCTTGGTCATGGTGAATTTTTTTTTAATGTGCTGTTGAATTTGTTTTGCTAGTATTTTATTGAGGATTTTTGCATCTATTTTCATAAGGGATATTGATCCATAGTTTTCTTCTTTTGTTGTGTTCTTTCCTGCCTTTGGTATCAAGGTGATACTGGCTTCATAGAATGAGTTGGGGAAGATTCCCTAATTCTTGATGTGATGGAATAATTTCTGCAGAATAGGTACCAACTCTTCTTTGTAGGCTTGATAAAATTCGGCTGTGAATCTGTCTGGTCCAGAGTTTTTTTTCTTGGAAGATTTATTATTGCTGCTTCAATTTCATTACTCGTTATTGGTCTGTTCAGGAATTCTCTTTCTTCCTGATTGAGTCTTGGGAGGTTGTGTGTTTCCAGAAATTTGTCCATTTCCTCTACATTTTTGAGTTTGTGTGCATAGAGATGTTCCTAATATTCACAGATGATATTTTGTATTTCTGTGGTAGTTGTAATATCTCCTTTTTCATTTCTGATTGAGCTTATTTGAGTCCTTTCTCTTCCATCCCTGGTTAATCTAGTAAAAGGTCTATCGATTTTGTATTTTTTATCTGAAACATGTATTTTTCATCCCTAATGAGATGAAAATGCTGATTTATGTTCTTTTTATATTGTCCACATCTCTACTTACCATGTTTAAACATTCTTCTACCTTTGAACATATAGATTATAGTTACAATAACTATTTTGATATCTTTGTTTACTAATTCTATCATCTATATCATTTCCTGGCTTATTTCTATTGCTGCTTTTTGTTCTCATTATGGGTCATATTTTCTTGATTCTTTTCATGCCTGGTAAATTTTCATTGATACCAGACATTGTGTATTTTACCTTGTTTTTCTTTCTTTTTTGGGGGTGGGGGGGATATTTTTGTGTTTTTAGAAATATTCTTGAGCTTTATTCTGGGGTGTTAAATTATTTGGAAATAGTTTAATATTTTCAAGGCTTATTTTTATGCTTGGTTGGGTGGGAGCAGAGCAAACTTTATCTAGGACCAATTTTGCCTCATTACTAAGCCAATAACCCTATGGTTTTTCTACTCAGTGTCTTAATAAAATATGTGGTCTTTTCTTTCTAGATGAAACAAAAATTATTCCTGCTACTGTGCAAACCCCTGAGATTGTTCCCTGTGGCCCCTTTTAGTTGCTGCTGCTTCTCCTTCAGGTAGATTCCTTACAAGCATGGGCTGATATTTTCAGTAAGGACTTGAGGGGAACCCTCTACATATTTACTCCAGTCTGTCCCTTTGCAATTATCTCCTTTCTGGTACTCTAGTAGGCAAATTCTAACAAGTTGACCTCTCAAGTTTATATCCTCAACTCAGGGAGATTGCCAGGCTCCACCTGGGTTTATTCTCCCTCTGCTCCCTGGAAGCTCAAGCAGGGAAATGTTGGAGGGGGCTCACGTTGTTTGGTTCCATTCCTTCAGGGATTACTGTCCTGTGCTGCCCGGTGTCAATGTGTAAAAATCATTGTTTCATGTATTTTTTTAGTTGCTTCAAGTGTTTGTATGTGGGAGGGGGTGCCAATCCATTCCCTGTTACTCCATCTAGACTATAAGCCCTCTCTACTCATTTTTTAAAGATTTAGCTCAAGCATTAAGTCCTCTCCAAAATGTTTCATGTTCCATATTCTAGTCAGGAATTACTTGTTTGCAAAGAACACAAGCTCTTTCAAAAAAGCTCTAATATAAAGGGGGATGTATTATTACAATATAGAGAAATCTCACAGATTTTCATTGCCTGAAGTACAAACTGGACTTCTCTTCCATTTTCTTCACTGTGTACTAGTTTCCTCCACTGGGTTCTTTCCATTTGTCTTTGGCTCTCACTTGGAAGGTACTAACCCTGGCCTTAACTCAGCATGGCCTTTCATTTCTCATCCTTATCCCAGATCATCAGATTGCTTATTTATGTGAATAGCCCCGAGGAGCCAGAAAATTAGTGTTAATATTGAGTGAGCAGAGCTCAATACTGACATGACAGTGCTTCTTGATTAATAACTCAATTAGAATAAGAATTTTTAAGCCAGGCATGGTGCCTTATGCCTGTAATCCTAGCATTCTGGGAGGCCGAGGTGGGAGGATCACTTTTGAAGTCAGGAGTTGGAGACTAGCCTGCACAAGAGCAAGACCGCATCTCTACTAAAAATATAAAAAATAAGTCGGGTGTAGTGGAGCATGCCTGTGCTCTCAGCTACTTGGGAGGCTGAGCCAGGAGGACCACTTGAACCCAGGAGTTTGATGTTGCAGTGAGAGCTATGATCACTTCACTGCACTCTAGCCTGGATGACAGAGTGAGAGTCTGTCTGGGGAAAAAAAAAAAAAAAAAAAAAGATTTTTTTTTAATTAAAAAATTTAAAAGATTTTGTTTTGAGAAATATCAACCTTTAAATTCTAATTTAAGAAATTAGAGTGTCAAATAATACTCAGTAAACACAGTGTTTATACCAAGGTAGTACAGACATTTTACTAAGTTTTTTGATTATTAAATAATATGATTCACCTTGTAAACATTTATAGACCATTACATACCAGGCCCTGTCCAAGGCAGGAGGGGTACAAAGGAGTTTACAGTCTAAAAGAGGGGTTGACAAACTGCAGCCTGGGAACCAAAGGCAGCCCGGCCACCTGTTTTTGTAAGTAGTGTTTTATTGGATCACAGCCCCTCCCATTTATTATGTATTATATCTGACTGTTTTCATGCTTCAGCAGGAGGTGAGCAGTTGTAGCAGAGAGACTCTGTGACTCACAGAGCCTAAAATATTTGGTATTGTCTGTTACAGAAAATGTTTACCAACCTCTGACATAAGGTGAATTTTTTAAAATATGAAAATGTTAATTTCCTTTTGCAGTGTTAAGACCTTCTTTAATTAGGTCTTAGACTTTGACCAAAATAGTTAGAAAGAGGTTAAATTACTTTCCCAGAATCCTGGTATTAGATTAGAAGTTCTTGATTTCGTTGTCTCATTAAGACCATAGGATTGTTTTGTCTCTCAGTTAATTTCTGGTTAGTGTTAGTGAGATTGCATCTTTCTCTGTAAGGATTTTCTAATAGCAAGCATTTGAAAGTTGGATTTGAGATCTCTCACACAAGGGCATCTGGGTTTACTGGTGATTCAGAACACATGTGGTATGATATTTGGCAAGAGGCTAAAGGATAAGTGTTGCACCCACCCATGTAACAGTCTTTTGGAAACCATCAAGTGTTTTCTGGAATTTTAATAATAAACACAGATAATTTTCCTTAAGTGTGTTTTTAAAAATTAATATGTTTTAGAATAGTAGCTATAGTTGAAAATTGACTCTTTCAAATACAAAAATTAAACACAGAAGCTCAAGAAATACCATCTCAATCTAAATGTGCTTGTGAGGTTATTAATCAGCATATAGTTCCTCTGTCTTCATGGTTGTCATTAGTTAAGAAGTCTTATACACATTTACATGAAGTTATTCATCCTTCAAGTTTCGCTACTATAGAAAGTAGATTTATTTTTCATTTTTAATATGTGCCTATCTCTTTAAAATGCCATAGCCACTAATCTCAATATCAAATACTAGATTCTCCTGTGGCTTCACAGTAGGAGATTCCTACTGAAGGAAATCTAAGGAAGAAAAAGGAGTGAGTCCCTGTGATTTGGGAGTTCTTATAACTAAGGTAATCATTCATTCTAGTTTGTATGGGATGTTCCTAATTTACACTAGCATAGTTATTAATTGTGTCCCCTTTTAATCTCAAGAATCCCAGTTTAACCAACAAATTATATGGTCACTCAGTTTATCTGTAATCACATTTACCATTTAGCATCTGGGTCTGCTTAAATTTAGCATTTAACCAACCTTAGCATTTATTTTGATTGTTAATTGTTAAATCTCACAGGAGGTGGTGAATTAATGATTATAGACAGCACAGTTTGTTAAAGTGAAACTTAACTCATACACAGACCCATCTGATAGTAAGAGCTTAGATTATATATGTCTCTACAGCACAAAATCATTTGAATCCCCACTGCTAAAAATGAACTTTTTGTGTGGTGTGACTTCGTCTCTCTCCAGTCTTCTTTTCTAGTCTTATTTCCCATTTTTCTGTCTCTTCACTGTGAACCCTATATTTCAGCCCCACTCATATGCTTAGAGTTTCCTGAATGTATTCTATACTTTTTTCTAGCTCCCATACCTTTGCTTAAACTGTTCTATTTTTTTCCTACTCTACCTTTTCCAGTCTTCTTTTCCTATGTCTGTTAAAATTCCCACCCATCCTTTAAAGACCAGAGCAAATACCACTTCTATGAAGCCTTTCCTGCCACACTGATTCTGATTAATTTCTGTTTTCTCTGGGCTCCCTAAGCATTTTGTTTCCATCTCTGTTATATCGTGTAGTGTAACTTAGTGCCCCAACCCCATCCCTAGTTCTTTAAAGGTGGAGACTGTATGTAATTCATTTTTTAATCCACATTACCTATATAAAGCCTTGCACATACTTAGGTTTTGAGTAAAAATGTATGGTGGACTGCTGGTATATTTCCCTAATTTCTTAAGAACAGCTAAGCCAGAAAATATTTTTAAATTTTCTTTGTAAGCTTTGTAAGAATAACTTCAATATGCCAATTTCTAAATTTATTTAATAATTTTCACTTTATCTTATCTGCATTCTTAACACTTTTTTCTTCAGATATATTCTTAATGACACTTTAATTTGGCCCAAAAGTTTTTGTTGAAAATCATGAGATGATTAGTTGCTTGACTACCTGGGTTAATTCTCTGGGTTAATCATTGCCTTCTGTAAATTTTCCTCACTTTGGCCACCATATTTCTGGGAAAGAAGTAGGATAAAAGGTATTGAATTCTCTTTGCCAGTTGAGGAAAGTATACCTTAAATATTCGCCTGCTTTATAAAATTTTTCTAATGGCAAAAAGGAAAAATGAGCAGATGATATTATAGCCCTGGCATTTTTTTTCTTTCAAGTAAGTCCATTTCATTAAACTTGAAATAGGGGAAGCCTGCAAGTAGCCCTTTGGGCATGTTATCTTGGCTATATCAAAAAGTTTTGTTTTGGGTAAAAGCAGAAGTTCACAGGAATTTTCAGAACCTGACACCTAAAGGTAAAGCCAAATTCTAAATAGCTGCCTTTGTCATAGCTGTTGATAATCAGACCATCTTTTGTCCTTGATGTAGCAACTGGCACTTGGGAAATTTTGTTACAAAATTCTAGTCAGTGCTCTGATGACATCTTAAACTTTTAGCTTTTTTCACTCAGAATAATAATTGGTATTTTATTTCACATAAATTATAAACTAAGGTTTAGGACTTGTAAATGAACTAGGATAAATCAGTTGATCTCATCCTACCTCATTTGTGTTATAGACTAAGTTCTTGGGTCATGATGTGTATGATAGATTAAGTCTAAAGTTAATGTGTTCTTACATTAGGAGAATTAGGACCTTGGCTCAAAGGGTATACTCACTTAACCTGATTGGTTGTGGGAACATTTCAAATTAATATAGCATGTTCAGATGTTCAGCATTTCCCAGGTAGACACTTTGTATTTCATTGTGTCCTTGTGAGATAGGTGGTCTTTTATTAGATTAATTAGGTATGAAATGTCCAATTTCCTTAAGTACTAAGTTAGCTGATACTTTGACACTTGTTTTATTTTTATTGTGAAGGTACATCTTAATTCTTTCAAACACACAGTTTGGCTTGTGATTATCTTTCAATTGTTTTTAGAGCAATTTTTGTGAAACCATGGGTAAGTCAAAAAATTCATGTTATTTTCAAATACGAGTTCTGTCATAGAACCAATGTAGTGCAGACAGCTCAAAATATCAATAAAATATCTGGGTAGCATGTGGCTAATGAACGCACAGTACACTGATGGTTTAAGAAGTTCTGTTCTCGTGATTTTAATCTTGAAAATGAGCCACGTGGGCAACCTGAGACCAAGGGGGATAATGATGAGCTGAAAGCTGTAGTGGAAGTGAATCCATCTCAACCTATGCGTGAATTAACAACAAGGTTTGACTTGACTATTCCAACAATATTGGACCATTTAAAACAAATTGACAAGTCAAAGAAGTTGGATAGATGGGTATTGCGTGAATTAAACAAGCGTCAGAAGAGAAATTGTCTCCAAGCTTGCCTTTCTTTGCTGTCATGACATAAAGGCAAACTATTTCTACACCACGTTGTTACGTGTGATGAAAAATGGATTCTTCTTGACAATCGCAAGTGTTTGGCACAATGGTTGGATAAAGATGAAGTGCCAAAACACAATCCAAAATCGAATATTCATCAAAAAAAGGTAATGGTGTCTGTTTGGTTGTCCACCGCTGGTATCATCCACTATAGCTTCATGAATCTTGGTTAGTTGATTACAGCAGTTGTCTACTCCAACCAATTGGACGAAATGATGAGGATGCTTGTGATTAAACAGCCGAGATTGGTCAATAGAGACACAACAGTCCTCTTGCAAGACAACGCTCAACCACATGTTGCACAAACAATGCTGTTCAAACTATAGAGGCTGGACTTGGAAACTCTCTGTAATCTACTGCATTCACCAGACCTTGCACCAATTGACTACCACTTCTTCCAGACTTTGGACCACTTCTTGCAAGGAAAAATATTAAATTCCCAACAAGCTGTGGAAAACACCTTTCACAATTTCATTGCCACTCACTAATGACCTAATAGAATACCTTGGACCTTTGGAAACCTGTTGAAGGGGAGGCTTACATTGGGATGTACATCAAATATAATAGATACATAGATTTGCTTATTGCCTCTGAGGAAGATACATCAAATTCTTTCAGTTCCTTCAACTGCAGAAGTTCATCTAGATTGGGCTGAGGGGCAGGGATGTATGTGTGGGGAGGTGGGGGGAGTGGGGGGACAGTCCAGTTAAATGACGATTTCACTTACTGTTCCTTTACTTTTGTCCCTTCAGTTTTATTGTGCTGACTTAGGAACACCTTGAATGGTGCCACCACAGGCTTTCATCATGGAGAAAAGTGGTAGTACGTTTGATAGTACAGAATAGTTCTCATCCTTAGCTCAGAATAACTAAGTTAACTATGTTCTGGAAAGGAACATAAAGATTATGGGTTGAAGAACTGCCTTTTATATTTTAAGAGGAGATGGTGTCTTAGTCCATTTTGTGCTCCTGTAAAAGAATACCTGAGACTGGATAGTTTATAAAGAACAGAGATTTTATTTCTTATAGTTTCAGAGGCTGGGAAGCCCAAGTTTGGAGGGTCCACACCTGGTAAGGGCCTTCTTACTGCATCATCCCATGATGGAAGGTGGAGAAAAGGGCAAGAGAGCATCAGTGAGAGAGAGCAAGCAAGAGAGGGCTAAACTTGCTTTTTATTGATATGGCTAGGCTGAGGGTTTTCCATATCCTTCCATTTTGCTTCTGTTTTAATTATACATTCCATGTTTAAATTATTTTTCTTTTCTTCCATCTTACTATATGCAGTTAAAAGTAGCAACATAGTTCCTTCAATATTTTGCTTAGAAAATTTCTTCCACCAGATATCCTAGTTCATTGCTATTAAATTTTACTCTCCATAATGCCCTAGGGTAGGAAACAACTCATCCATGTTCTTTGCCAGTTTATAAAATGGATGGCCTTTACTCCAGTTTTCAATAAGATATTTCTCATTTACATCTGAGACCTCATCAGAATGGCCTTTACTGTCCATATGTCTATCAACATTCTGATCAAAACCACTTAAGTAATCTCTAAGAAGTTCCAGACTTTACCTACAAATCTTTTCTTGTGGGCCCTCACTAGAATTGCCCTTAACGCTTCATTCTTGACAATATAGGCTTTTTCTAGCCTGTTCCTCCAAATTCTTCTAGTCTCTACCCACTACCCAGTTCCAAAAGTCACTTCCACATTTTCAGGTATTTGTTATAGCAGTAGTGCCACTTCTCAGTACCTATTTTCTGTCTTAGTCTGTTTTGTGCTGCTATAACAGAATACCACAAACTGAGTAATTTATGAAGAATAGAGGTTTATTTGGCTCGAGGTTCTAGAGGCTGGGAAGTCCAAGATTGAGAAGCTGCATCTGGTGAGGGCCAGATGTGTCATAACATGACAGAAGGTATCACATGGCAAGAGTGTAGATGAGAGAACAAGAGGAAGTCGAACTCATACTATTATCAGGAACCCACTCCCACAATAACAGCATTAATCTATTCATGAGGGCAAAATTAGCCCTTGTGACCTAATCACCTATTAAAGGTCCCATCTCTCAACACCATTGCATTGGGGATAAATTTTCAACACATAAACTTTGTGAGGCATATTCAAACCATAGCAGATAGATTGGTAGGTTTTCTAAATAGAGGATTAGAAATGGATGATTTGACAGACTTGAGGAGACTTGGAAGGCTAAAAGTTTTCTATGAATGCTAAATTTAGGGAGTATTGCTCTTGACAGTTTATAAGGTTAAACAGGAGAAATTGATAAATACATAAATTATTTTTGTGTAAGACAGAATATATAGGGTAAATGCTTGGGAGACATCATTTGAGAAATGCCAGCTAAATTTGGAATTGGCATTAGCAAAAGTGAGGATTAGGAAGGACCATGGATTATGGAAAGTCTGTGTTATTAAAACTATACAGATACTCTCACAGATTTTTAAATGTTTGCATTAAATTCAGTTACTTTGTAACTTTGAATGTTTTTCCCTGTCCTTTTAAGAATTCATTATAAAGTATCACAGTGGTGATTTTAAAAAATATTAATATATCTATGATGTGACTAGAAATAGAATACTTCTTTATAAATTACTAATTTTATTCGATAAAAAATATATCCCTGGAGGATTTTTTTAAAGCTTGTTTGAAGTGGGGTGAGAGAGTGGGGGGGGGTATGATGGGAGGTTATTTGGTGGCTACAGTGTGCCATTGGTCCACTCATGGATGCACTGAAGGCTCTGACTTCACCACAGTACAATTTATTAATAGCAAAATTGCACACATACTCCCCCAAATATATATGAATATAAAACAAAGAAATAAAAATAACTTGTTTGAAGTGGTGTTTTGGTGTAATGAAAAGAACACCAGACTTATGTATCAAGAGCTTGAGGATCTTCTAGTCCTGACTCTCATCGACTTAACTGTGTGACTGTAGGTACTCTCAATCTCTTATCTCATATATAAAATGGATGGTGGGGAAGGGCTTCCAGTAGTTAAATATCTGCTGTGCACAGTTTTTCTAATTGTAATTTATGTATCCATTCTTTTCATTGATAAACATTTATGTATCCCCCCTTTCCACATTTTTGTAATAGAAAATAATACTGCAGTGAACATTCTTGTACTAGTCTCAAAGACATATGCCTAGGACCATAATTTCTGGGTCGTGGTGTATATACTTCTGAACTGTATTTGATAGTGCCAAATTGCTCCTAAGAAATTAGACTTTCATCAGGAGAATGAAAGCTCCAATTTCAATACTTCCTTACAAACATTTGATACTGTTACTTTTTAAAAATTTTTGTCAACAAAATGGTATCTCAGGCCGGGCGCGGTGGCTCACGCCTGTAATCCTAGCACTCTGGGAGGCCGAGGCGGGTGGATCGCTCAAGGTCAAGAGTTCGAGACCAGCCTGAGCAAGAGCGAGACACTGTCTCTACTAAAAATAGAAAGAAATTATATGGACAGCTAAAAATATATATAGAAAAAATTAGCCGGGCATGGTGGCATGTGCCTGTAGTCCCAGCTACTCGGGAGGCTGAGGCAGTAGGATCGCTTGAGCCCAGGAGTTTAAGGTTGCTGTGAGCTAGGCTGACGCCATGGCACTCACTCTAGCCCAGGCAACAAAGTGAGACTCTGTCTCAAAAAAAAAAAAAAAAAAAAAAAAAAGGTATCTCTTTATTTTAATTCATATTTTGTCAGTAAGCAGCAAGGTTGATCATCTTTTAATATACTATTGGTAATTTTTTTCCTTTTTTGTGGAAATGGTCCCATCATATTCTTTTGTCTCTTTTTCTTTGAGGTTATGTTATTTATTCGTAGGAGTTCTTTATATGTTCTAGATACTGATCATTTGCTGCTTAAATGCATTGGAAACATCTCTTCCTAGTCTGTGTTTTTCTTTTTACTTAGTTTATGATATTTTTGGCCATTTTAATTTAAATAAAGTCATACTTTTTCTTTTGTGGTTATGCTTTTTATGCCTCTTTTTAAAATTCTCTTCTAGACTGATGCCTTAAAAAATTCTTTTATATAGTTTTTACCCTTAGATTTGAATCCATCTGGGTTTGTTTCTTCGACAGTGTGATATTGGAAGTTTTTGAAGGCCTGTGTACATGGTAGATTTCCACGTCAGTCATAATTACTGTATACTTTGTTTATTCACTATTATCTGTCCATATTTTACAGAGGGAATGGAATATGGATAATGATGGGTACTGTTTTCTGTTTGGTTTGGAGTACTTAAAATCAATTCTCAGAATCTTAAAGCTTTGGAAAATAGAAATAACTCCTTTTTATAAAACAGTTAAGAATTCCTGGCCTGTACTACACATTAAGGTCATATATTAGGCTGAAAGAAAACACTGAAGATAGTCTTTTACAAATTCTCTCATAAAATGAATAAGTGAACAGTCTTTGGCTGAATGCTAAGCTGTGTATGGACAGGTGGAAACTCTACGAGGCCAGGCAGAGATTTCCAGGGAAAGAACAACTATTGGAAACCTTAAGTTAAACAACTAGCAGAGTTTGCAGAATTCTGCAAAATATGCAAACTTTGTCCATTTAGAGTATTGGGACCTTTTTGAATACTCCAGACATTCAGTAGAAACCCCAGAAAAGCCACACCTCAGGAGTAGGGCTAATGTTGTTCTAGAGTAAAAGTTTTTCTGGACCTGCTTTAACAAAACTTAAAAATGAGGCTGAAAACAATTAGGTTGATCTGCAAGTAAATTAGTTGCCTGCTGGAACAAAGCTTAACACTCTTGAAAGAAAAAGACAATTAAATCCACATACAAGCAGGTATCCACAATGCCCAATGTACATTTAAAAATTACTAGATATATAAAGAATTAGGAAAATGTCATTTATAACTAAGAGAAAAATCTATCAATAAAAACAGACCCAGAAATGAAGTATGTGACAAAATTCACTGAAGAGGACTTCAAAACAGGCATTGTAAATATGTTTAGTAATTTAAATGAAAACACAATAGAATAAAACCTATAAACAACAACACAAACCCTAAACAGGACATGCACATGCATACACATGCACCAAGGCACATCATGATCAAATTCTTAGAAACCAGTAATAAAAAATTTTTAAAGTAGCCAAGAAAAATTTCCCAGACTACATACAGAGCAACAATCATAAGAATTACTGATGACTTCTTATCAGAAATAAAACAAGTCATTTCTAAAAGAAAACTCTAGAATTTATATTCAGCTAAAATATACTTCAAAAATTAGGGAAAAATAAATAACATTTTTGAACAAAAGCTACAAGAATTCATTACAAGCAGATTTGAACTATGAGAAATATTAAGGATGCTCTTCAGGCTAAAGGAAAAGGATACTGTATGGAAGCTCAGATCTGCACAAAGAAATGGAGAACTCCAGAAATGGTAAATATGTAAGTAAATATAAAGTACTTATTTTTCTTCTTAACTTCTTGAAAAGATAATTGTTTAAAGCAAAAATAATGTCAGTGCATTATGGAGCTTGTAACATGCAGAGGTAAACTTTATGGGAACAAAAAAACACAAAAGATGGGGAGGAATGGAAGCATATTATAAATTCTATAAAAACCAGTAAAAGAGGTATAGGTAAGACAAATAATAAGAAAAAATTGAATCTAAATTTTTTTCAGGCCAAAAGAAAGGAGGTTAAGAAGAAAAATGAACAAAGAATAAACAGGAAAAATAGAAAACAAAATAGCAAGATAATCCTAAACCCAACCACTTAAATAATTACATTAGATTTAAATAGACTGATTATTCTAATTTAAAAATCAAAGCACAACTATATGCAGCTTATAAGAATCCCATTAAATATAAAGATATAGACAGTTTAAAAGTAAAACAGTGGAGAAATGTATATCATGCAAGAAGTCATAAGAACACTAGAGTAGCTAAATATTAAAGTAGACTTCATGGTAAGAAGTATTATCAAAATTAGAGGGACATTTCAAAATGATAAAAAGTTAAAATGAAAAAGGCGTAAAAGAGCTTCAGAAAACCTGATAGAAAACTGACAAGAAGGGAGAAACAGAACCATAAATCCAGCATTATAGTTGGAGACTTCAACACTCCTCTTTCAGTATTCAGTAAAACAAGTAGATAGAAAATCAATAAGGATATGAAACACTTGAACAACACTGTCAACCAACTCAGTCTAATTCACATTTATAGAACCCTACTTACACCTGATAACTTCATAATGCACACTATTTTCAAGGTCACATGGAACATTCATTGAGATAGACTATATACTGACCGTAAAATAAGTTTCAGTAAATAAATTTAAAAGGATTAGAATCATACAGGTTATGGTTCCTCACCACAATGGAATTAAATTAAAAACCATAAACAAAAATATATCTATTCAAATATTTATAAATTAGATAATAGTCTTAAATAATCTTTGGGTCCAGAGAAATGTGAACATATTCTGAACAAACAGTGAAAACACAGCATATCAAAATTTATATCATACAGCAGAAGTAATATTTAAAGGGAATTTATAATTAAAAGCCAATATTAGAAAAGCTTTAAAAACCATTGGTCTAAGCTTTCACTTTAAGGAGTTAGAAAAGAAGCATAAATTAAATCCAAAGAAGAAGGAAACAGGTTAAAAGTAATGATGTAGAAAATGGACAAGCAATAGAGTTAAAGCAAGGAAATCAAAAGTCGTTCTTTGGAAAGATTAATACAATTGATAAACTGACAATCCCCTACTCCTACCACCTTTCTTCATGGTACCAGCCAGTGCAATAAGACAACAAAAATAAGGATTCAGATGAAAAGGAAGAAGTATTAATAGAAATGTTCATTTGCAAACAAGATAATCATCTGCATAGAAAACCCTATGAAATCTTTTTTTTTTTTTTTTTTTGAGACAGAGTCTCGCTTTGTTGCCCGGGCTAGAGTGAGTGCTGTGGCGTCTGCCTAGCTCACAGCAACCTCAAACTCCTGGGCTTAAGCGATCCTCCTGTCTCAGCCTCCCGAGTAGCTGGGACTATAGGCATGCGCCACCATGCCCGGCTAATTTTTTCTATATATATTTTAGTTGGCCAGATAATTTCTTTCTATTTTTAGTAGAGACGGGGTCTCGCTCTTGCTCAGGCAGGTCTCGAACTCTTGACCTTGAGCGATCCAGCCGCCTCGGCCTCCCAGAGTGCTAGGATTACAGGCGTGAGCCACTGCGCCTGGCCCCTATGAAATCTTAAAAGCAGAAAAACCAAGCAAGAACCTACCAGATAAAATAAGTGAATTTAGCAAGGTTACAAGAAACAATATTCAAAAATCAATTTTATTTTTATACAGTAACAACAAACAACTAGAAAATGAAATTTTAAAAGTACCATTTATAGTAACAAGAGAAAGTATAAATGACTTAGGGATAAATTTAACAATATGTGCAAGATGTGTATTCTGAAAAACGTAACATTGCTGAGAGAAAGTAAAGAAGACCTACATAAGTGGAGAAAGATACTTTATTCATGGATTGGAAGTATCAATATTGTTAATATGCCAGTTCTTAAATTGTAGATTCAATGTTCTGATCAAGATACCACAAAGTGTTTTGGTAGCATCTGACAAACTGATTCTGACATTTGTGGAAATGCAATGGACCTAGAATAGTTAGAATAGTTTTGAAAAGGAATAGCAAAGTAGATATACCTGGTTTTAAGACTTACTATAAAACTACAAATCAAGACCCCATGGATTTAGCATAATGATAGACAAATAAATAAATCGAGCAGAATTGAAAGTCCAGAACTAGATCCTCAGTTAAATGACCAATTGATTGTTTTTAAACAAAGGAACCAAAGCAATTCATTAAAAGGAAGGGAAGTCTTTAAAACAAATCGTTTTGAACACTTGAATATTTATATGAATATAAAAATAATTTTCAACAAACAACTTGTCCCAGTCACAAAACTTAGATCTGCATCATAGACCTAAATGTAAAACCTTAAACTATAAAGCTTCTAGAAGAAAACAAAGAGAATATCTTCATGTGGGGATGGGAGGAAAGATAGAGGCAGTGATTTCTTAAGACCAGGAAAAATTTACCATTAAAAAATTAATAAAAGTGACATCATCAAAATGAAGAACTGCTCATCAAAAAATATTAAGAAAATGAATAGGTAATTCAGAATTGGTGAGATAATATTCCCAAAACACATCTAACAAAATACTTGTGTCTACATATATAAGTAACTCTACAATTTATTAATAGTAATAAAAACACAACCCAATAAAATAAATCAGCAAAAGACTTTATAGGCATTTCACCAGGGAAAATACATGAATATCCGATATCCAATATCCAATGGAAAAGTGTTCAACATAGTTTGGTCATAAGGGAAATGCAAATTAAAACCACAGTGAGATAACACTATATTGCCACTAAAATGACTACAATCAAAAAGGCTGACAACACCAAAGATTAGCATGAATGTGATGGTGCACCTGAAACTTTCATGCATTGCTGGTGGGAGTATAAATTGAAACAATCAGTTGGAAAATCTGAATGGAAGTTTCTCATGAATGTAAACATAAAACCCAGTGATTCCACTCACACAAGGGAATTTTTTGGGTGATGGAAATATTTTATAACTTGATAAAGATATACACATTTGCCAAATTAATCAAGGTATAGTATCTGTGCATTTCACTGTAAGGAAATTTTACCACCCTTCTCCCTACAGAAAAGAAGAAACAAATTTTGATTTGTAATTAGTAGCTGTGCTTTTCTCAGTGGTAGGGATTAGTAATTCTGAAACTACTTTTTGTGTATTCTAGTCTTGTGCAAATGAGTACATATATCTAGCATAACGGGAGCCATATTTGTCACTGTTAAAAGGGAAATATAGAAATGGAGATGATCAGAATGTCTTTGGGTTGTTGGTTGGAATTGGAGGTACCCTTGTGAACTCACAGTTTTTCATATATAGAGAGAAGGATAAATATAGAAATAAATATAGGGGTGTGTGTTTATATAAATGTGTAAATTTTCTAGTTCTGTGTACCTAGAGGTCATAGAAGTAATGACATCCCCAAAGCAATGAGCGTGATTAGCGTCCAGATGCTGATTTCTAAATAACATTCTCCACTAAAAGGAGACTCCCTTGAGAAATTGCTGACTACATGGCAGGGGCAGAGAAAGTACAAGATGAGCCTAGAACATCTTACTGTTCCAGAAAATAAGGAAGAACTTGAAGAATGATGGAACATATCAAAAGGACAGAGGAATTCCCGTTTTGGCCCACACATGGAAAGAATTGGAAGTTGTGATTCATCTCCTCACAACAAGAAAAAAGCTTAGCATACTGAAAATCACTAACTCTTCTTATTTCCATCAGAAAATTGAGGTCACAGGGTAAACTAATTGCCCCCAAACTAGTGAAACAGGCAAATACAGAGAATTACAGCTTACCAGGAGCAGAAGGCAATGGAGCCAGAAGCTGATAGGAAAACTTAAACTGTAACTGATGAATTGGAAGCTCACACGTGTGAATTAGTTTTACAGTTAAAAACTCCTGGGGACCCCAGTCTTAGAAGGATTCCCTCTCTTTTGTGAGTTTTTCTGCCAGGAGCCCTAGCAAGTTCACACAGTGAAGACTTGAAGAAAAAAAATACCCTCAAGCCCCTGACAAAGGGGTGGGAATAGTAATCATTCTGAAATGTGCCAGAGTATTCTGTTCTCCACCTACCCACAAGGGAGGCTACCAGAGCCTAACCAACTTGGGAAAAGGGAAATATCTAACTCCAGACCCATCTAGCCTTCCTGTTTCACCCAAGGGGTGGGGAAACCTGAAAAGCACCTAAGAAGGTCACAGCCCATGGGCATAGGCCCACTTAAAGACTAAAACCTAATCATAGAACTATAGAACATATCATCTCCCCCTACATCAGTAGGCTCCTCTCCTCCCCCATATCAACAGGCTCTTGTATAATAACAACCTTATAATTGAAAGAACTGCAAGACATATACTCACTCTATTTAAATAGTTTCTGGGGAAACCTCAGAACAATAAGAGACAAAAACAAGGATGTTAAAGGAAATTTTAGCTTCTAATACCTATAGCTACAGCAAACGATAAATATAACAGTCTTAACTCTTAGCTAGATGTGGCAGAGATTTTAGAATTGTTAGATTGGGAATTTAAAATAATGAGTAATATGGTAAAGGCTGTAATGAAGAAAGCAGACAACATACAAGAACCAGATGGGTAATGTAAGCATAGGAATTGAAATTATAAGTATCAAAAGGAAATGCTAGAAATTAAAAAAAAAAAAAACTAGTAGAAATGAAGACTACCTTTGATGGGCTCATCAGAAGGAGAAGAGCAAAAGAAATACTTGAAGCAATAATGGCTAAGAATTTGCCAAAATTAATGACAGACACTAACCACAGATCCAGGAAGCTCAGAAAACCAAACAGGATTAAAAAAGAAATACACCTAGGCATATCATATTCAACCTATAGGCAACCAAAGACAAAGAGAAAATCTTGAAAGAAACCAGAGCAGGGAAAAATACCCACCTTACCTATACTGGAAGAAGGATAAGAATTACAATAGTCTTCTCTTCACAAACCAAGCAAAAAGACAGGGGAGTGAAATGTTTAAAGTGTTGGAATGAAAGGAAAAGGCCACCAGCCTAGAATTCTGTGTACAGTGAAATTATCCTTCAAAAGTGAAGGAGAAATAAACTTTCTCAGACAAATAAAAATTGAGAGAATCCCTGTTGCCTTGCCAGAATGTTAAAAGAAGTTCTCCAGAGAAAAGTAAAATGATGTAGGTCAGAAACTCAGATCTACTTAAAGAAACGAAGAGTGTTAGAGAAGGAATAAGTGAAGGTAAAATAAAAACATTTATTTTCTTATTGGTAGTTAACTGTTCAAAATAATAGAACGCATTCAGTGATTATACCTTATGGATAAGTGAAATTAATGACTGCAATGTTATAAGGGACAGGAGGAAGGAATTTGAAAATACTGTTATGAGGTACCTGCACTACCTGTGAAGTAGTATAGTATTATTTGATTTCTAGTTTTATTCTATTGTCAGAAAAGATACTTGATTTGATTTCTACTTTATTGAATTTGTTCAGACTTGTTTTGTGCCTTAAGATATGGTCTATTCTGGAGAATGTTCCATGTGCTGATAAAAAGAATGTGTATGCTTCAGCAGTTGGGTGAAATGTTCTGTAAATGTTAGTTAGGCTTATTAGATCTAGTATGTAATTTAACTCTACTGTTTCTTTGTTGATTTTCTGTCTGGATGCTCTGCCCATTCCTGAGAGTAGTGTGAAAGTCCTCTACTATTATTGTATTGCAGTTTATCTCTCCTTTTAGATCTATTAATGTTTGCTTTATATACTTGGGAGCTACAGTGTTGGGTACATACATGTTTATAATTGTTATATCCTCTTACCGAATTGACCCCTTGTTCATTATATAATGACCACTTTTGCCTCTTTTTGTAGTTTTTGTTTTGTAGTCTGTTTTATCTGATATAAGTATAGCTGTTTCTGGTTTTGTTTGTTTTGTTTCTGGTTGCGTGGAATTTCTTTTCCACACCTTTACTTTCACCCATTGTGTGCCTTTATAGGTAAAGTGGGTTTCTTTTGGGCAGCATATATAGTGTTGGGTCTCATTTTTTTATCCATTCAGATACTTTATGCCTTTTATTTGAAGAATTTAGTCCATTTATATTCAGTGTTATTATTGATAAGAAAGGACTTAACTACTGCCATTTTGTTTGTTTTCTGGTTTTGTAACTCCTCTCTTCTTTTCTTACTGTCTTTAGTGGTTGGGTGATTTTCTCTAATAGTATGTTTTAATTCATTGCTTTTAATTTTTAGTGAATCTGTTATAGGTTTTTGCATTGTAGTTGCAATGGGGCTTACATAAAACATAGATGTAACAAGTTATTTTAAGAAAATGACAGAACACAAAAGACTAGAAACAAAGAAAAATGAAAAAGAAAACCCTCCACACTTTAACTCCACCTCCTCCCATTTTGACTTGGTTTTCTCAATTTACATATTTTTATATTGCCTATCTCTTAACAGATTGCTGTATTATTTCTTTGATAGATTTGTCTTTTGGGCTTCATATTAGAGTTACAAGTGATTGCACACCACCATTACATTATTAAGAGTATCCTTGGGTTTGTCTGTGCACTTTATTTTACCAGTGGGTTTTATACTCTCATGTGCTTTCTTTTTGCACGTTAGTGTTCTTTTCTTTCAGATGGAAGAACTCCCTTTAGCATTTCTTGTAAGATAGATTTGGTGATAGTGAATTCTCTCAGCTTTTATCTTTCTGCAAAAGACTTTATCTTTCCTTTTCATTTGAAGGATAGCTTTGCTGGATACAGTATTCTTGGAAAGCAAGGTGGTTTTTTAGGTTTTTTTCCCAGCTCTTTGAAAATGTCTTCCCACTCCCTGCTGGCCTACATGGTTTCCATTGAGTAGTCAGTTGCCAGACAAATTGAAGCTCCTTTATGTGTTATTTTCTTCTTTTCTCTTGCTGCTTTTAGGATTCTCACTTTGTCTTTGACTTTTGAGAGTTTGATTATTTATATGCCTTGGGGCAGTCTTATTTGGGATAATCTAAGATTAGAACACTAATCGAACACTCTGCTCTTCTTATACCTAGATATTTGTCTCTTAAGTTTTGAAAAGTTTTTATTGTTAATTCTTTGAAGAAGCTTTCTACCCCTTGCTCTTGTTCAGCTCCCTCTGAAACATCAGTAATTATAATATTTGGTCTTTTTAGGTAATTTTCTATATTTTGTAGGCAGTCTTCATTCTTTTTCATTCTTTTTTCTTTTTTTCTCCACTCATTGTGTATTTTTAAGTGGCCTGTATTTGAACTCACTGATTGTTGCCTCTGTTTGATCCTTTCTGCTATTGAGAGCCTCTAATGAATTTTTCAGTTCAGCCAATGTATTTCTCAGTTCTAAGATTTGGGGGTGTTTTTTTCCCCCAATCTCTTCGTTACATTTCTCTCACAAATTTCTGAATTACTTTTCTGTGTTGTCTTGTAGCTCACTCACTGAGTTTCATAAAAGTGTTATTTTGAGTTCTTGGCCAGAGAGTTCACATGTCACTGTCTTATTAGGGTCAGTCACTAGTTTCTTGCTTTGTCCATTTAAGGAAGTCATGGTTCCCTGTTTTCTGTTGTTTCTTATAGATGTACATCTGTGTCTTTGCATTGAAGGATTTGTTATTTATTCTAGTTTTCTCTGTCCAGCTTGTTTTGGTTTTTATTGGATATGTTTGCTTAGAGATTCTTTGATATTTACCAGTTGATTTTCTTTTTTTAATCTACTAGGTCACTGCCTCCTTTGTGGCACTAGATGGCGCCTTAAGCCTAGGTTTGTCTTGGTTCTAGTAAACAGAGAACCATCCCTCCTGAATGGGGGAGGTCCAAAGGGAATATCCTGGTAGTGTGGGAAGTCTGGTTAGAGGTTCTCGCCCAGGGTACCTGTGGAAGGAACCTCCTACAGCATGGTGCTGCTGAACAGCCACTCCGATTTAGTGTCTCTTTTGGCCAAGTTACAGACTAGAATTTTCAGGGCTGGGGATAGTAGTCCCGTATCCCCTCTTTGTCTCTGGCTGTACCCAGGGATATTCCTCCCTTTTGGCAGTCTCAGTGCTTCCCGTAGGTTGTACAGGGATGCGTCTCCTGCCAGGGAATGCAAGATGGTGGGGAAGTTGGTTGTCCACCTCACTGTCATTTTTTCCACTGTAGAAACTGTGAGTTGGGGGGCAGTTTTCTGCATGCTGGTGGTGGACAGATTTGGGGGAGGAACATCGTAAATATGAAAGTCTTATTCTCCTAGGATCTGCTGAGAGTTTTTTCACTTGTCCTGTGGTCTTGGGAACCATCTCCTGATATTTGAGTTCTGTGATATTGTTGGCGATGATCTTGGTGCTATAGATTTGTTGTTGGTTTTCTCTTGGAGGGAAGGAAGCTAGCTTGCTTCTATGCTTCCATTTTGGAACTGGAAGTCTCCACCCATTTTTAAATTGGGTTGTCTTTTTATTAATGTATTGTAAGACTTGTTTATTTTAGATACAAGACCCTTACTAGATATATGATTTGCAGATATTTTCATCCATTCTTTGGGTTGTGTTCTCACTTTCTTGTAGATATGTAAAAGTTTAAGGTCCTTTAGTATTCAGCTGCCATAAGGTATGGTTGGATAATTTACTAGACTTGCATATAATGTTAATTACCCTTAATATTTTATTTATTTGTTTTTGAGAGTAAATTAAGGCATTATATACAAATTTGATCAGACAGTAAGTTTATTTTAACTATGAAAATCATTGCTTCAGTTTGTCTGAGATGAATTTTCAAATCATAATCAGAATATTCATTTTACTTTGAGACCTTGGTTTATTTACGTTTCAGTTGAAATACCACAAGCCTGACCAGTGTGGCTAAAATATCTGAAACTAAAAAGTTTTTGTTTTATAAGCCAGAATTTTATTTTTAGCTAAGGTTAATAAACACTAGTTATTTTTATGACATTTAGGCTTAAAGGTGAAGAATTTCTTAGAGATTCAAACTTAAAACCACTGTTAACACTTTAATTTTTTCAAGACTAGGCTTTTTAGGCTGGGCGTGGTGGCTCATGCCTGTAATCCTAGCACTCTGGGAGGCCGAGGCAGGTGGATCGTTTGAGCTCAGGAGTTCGAGACCAGCCTGAGCAAGAGCGAGACCCCATCTCTATTAAAAAAAAAAAAAAAAAAAAAGAAAGCAATTAGCTGGACAACTAAAAATATATAGAAAAAATTAGCTGGGCGTGGTGGCGCATGCCTGTAGTCCCAGTTACTCGGGAGGCTGAGGCAGGAGGCTCACTTGAGCCCAGGAATTTGAGGTTGCTGTTAGCTACGCCACAGTACTCTAGCCCAGGCAACAAAGTGAGACTCTGTCTCAAGAAAAAAAAAAAAAAAGACTAGGCTTTTTAGAAAAAGACCACGGTATAACATGGTGTGGGCCTTTGAGCAATACTCATACTGAGTTTCATAGTCATTGAAAATCAGAGGAATTACTGACTTACTTTTTAAAATATTATAATAATTGCAAATTACATGTGAACTTTGGATACATCATTTCATCAGATTCTTGACATATTAATCATAAAAGAATCATGTTAATCATAAAATTAATGATTGTTTTCTGTTACTGTTAATTATGGAAAGTTGAGTTTTTTACATATTGACTGCCACACTAGAAGAAAAAAATTTTTTTTACTTGGGGCCACAGTGTTTTAATTATGAAAGTAGAGTAAAAACTTCAAAAACAAAGTGATCCTTTCTAATTTGATGAAAAATTTTTTATTTTTTATTGTTTTCTGTGATTTTTTCAATAAAAAGTAATATAAAAACCTGAAAATTAGTAATGTAAGAAGTAATGTGAAAACTTAAAATAATTCATAAGGGTAAAGTATATTTCTTGATTTGTCAGGCTTAAGTATAATTTAAAGGTAAACATAAATGGAAAAACAAAATTTATTGACTTTTATTCATTTAATCCACGTTTTTAGAATTAAATTGTCAATATCAATTGTAACAATATGAACATCAGGAAGTAAGATTTTCACAAACCAACTGCAGGGTTTTGCCCAGGGGGCCACCCATCACGTAACATGTATGCTACAGCATGGCAGCGTGAGCTGCCTGCACACCAGGTGGCTCCCAAGGTAAAAAGAAGTGTGAGTTATATGTGCTTCATGAGGCCCTGGGCTCAAAACTAGCATGAGTTAAATACAACTTACATGGCAGTTAATGTGTTAATTAATTCCTTTGTAGTTCTCTTACAAAAAGGGGAAGATGTGAGAACATTATAAATATTTTCATTGTTAGCATTTGGAAGAAATTATTTATAAGGAGAAAAGATAAAAGCAGTCAAATTTTTTACTAGATTCAGTTCAAAGTCTTCTTAGGAGGCACCCAATTTGAAAAAGACATCCTCTTGTATCAGTTTTCCAACAACAAATTCCCAGTTCTCTGACATCACCTGTGAGTGTTCTACAGTTCAATTCAATTCTGACACTACTACGAATGCCTTCCCCATTAGGTAAAGGCAATACTACTCTCACTTCAGACACCAACTACAAATGGAATCTCCAGGCTATCTGTACTTCTGCCTGTCCAGCTACAAATTTGGGGGTTTGCTGAACTACCATCCCCTCAGGTGTGATAAATTGCTAGAATGATCATAAAACTCAGGAAAGTACTGTACTTACAGTATATTACAAAGGATTCAAGTGAACATCCAGTGAAATGGTACATGAGCAACCTCTTGAGCTAAGGAGCCTCTGCTCCATGGAGTCTGGGTGCGCCATCGTCCTAGTACATTGATATGTTCACCAACTAGGAAGCTTTCTAAAACCTTTTTCAGGAGTTCTTATCAAAGTTTCACTACAAAACCATGGTTGATTGAATGATTTGCCTTGGTGATTGATCTAAATCTTGAACTCTCCCCTCCCGTAGGCAAGGTAATTGGGTTGAAAGTTCCAATTCTGTAATCACCTGGTTGGTTCCTCTGACAACCCGCCCCTGTATAGAAGCTATCTAAAGACTTCACCAAAAGCCACATCATTAAGCCAAGCGTGGTGGTGCGTGCCTATCATACCAGCTACTTGGGAGGCTGAGGCAGGAGGATCGCTTTAGACTAGGAGTTTAACACAAACTTGGGCGATACGGCACTCTTCTCGCTCAGGAAATTCTAAGGGTTTTAGAACTTTTGTGCCAGGAACTGGGGATAAAGATCAAAAATATATTTTTTTATTATACCACACATACTTATCCAAAACACCAGCCTCTCTGCTAGGATTGCAGATAGGATAAATACGAAGACATGATGCATGTATATAAGAAACTGTAGGTGGGTAAACACAGTGAAGTTGCTTCTGACATAGGTCTGAAGCCAAGGTATAAGATTAAAACCTCAGGCAGAATTTCAATCTCTTAAATTATACCTTAATAAAGTGGGAGGGGAATAGGGATTTTTTTTCCCTTAGAACCAAATGTTACCTAGTAATAGCCAATGTCCTAAATCCTTCAAGAATCCAAAATCATTTAGTAGAAGGTTTCAAAATACCAGAACTTTCACTAATTTTATAAAAAGGTTCTTAAAAGTATCTTTTATGTGGAACTCCATGGAGTATAGTAGAAAAGTCTTTGTACTAAAGTCACAGGTTTTTCTTAACTAGTCCACTAACTAGATGTTGAATAAAAGCTGAGTCTCTAGTACCAGCTACCTACCTCTGGACTTCTTTTATGAGAGAGAAGCCACTAATTTTAGGGTGTTTTCTCAAGGTTGAACCTAATCTTAACTGATGGGGGTTGGAGTAGATTAGTTTATCTCTACAGACTTTACAGCTATGTGGGCTGGAGCTGGCAGAGGGAAATAAATAGAAATGGTCTGTATCTTGTCAAACTAAAGCAATGCTATTACAGAACTACAAATTTTACAGTAATAAAAGACATACTGTTGTCAAAAAGAAATTGACTTTTGTATTCATTTTTACACATTTTTCTTTCCTTATTTAACTTTTGGGTTTCTTATCTCGTTTCTTAT
The DNA here is from genome assembly GCF_041146395.1 of Eulemur rufifrons. Classification (NCBI taxonomy): domain Eukaryota; kingdom Metazoa; phylum Chordata; class Mammalia; order Primates; family Lemuridae; genus Eulemur; species Eulemur rufifrons. The sequence goes on along the minus strand of NC_090997.1, from coordinate 64,347,108 downwards.
TATTTTCTTTTTCATGACACTTATTCTATATTAGAGCTGTTAGTGCCATGGCAAGAATTCTGTGTGTTGTGGTTGCTCTTCAGAAGGTTGTTCTTGAGGAAGGGTGGTGAATAAGTCACTGAGCCATCCATACCTGCAGGAGTACCAGAGAGAGAGGTATGTCTGTGTTGATGTGTGACTACAAATTTGGATGGGACTTCAGGTTATTTAGCATAGGAAAGTACAATAAACTGGGGACTCTTCTCAACCCTATGTACCTGTGTCCTTCTGTAACTCCGACTGAAGTTACCCTAGTTGTATCAAAGTCCCTCTTTTTTCATGGATTTGTTTCTTTGACTCTTCAGAGGCTTTCATACCATTCCTTTTTTCCTTAAGCATTTTTCTATTTTGCTGAGGGTTCTTTCGTTCATTTAATTGATGTTTATTAAACACATACTGTGTGTTTTATGTGAGTGCTGGGGATATTATGTCCATTTGAACACAGTATCAGCTCCCAAAGAATTTGCCATCAAGTGGGAGAGTCAGATAAGGAAACAGGCAATCACAATACAAGATAAGAACTGAGGGATTAAGAATCAAGGAAGACAACATGAACTTTTTGGTTTTTTAAATTCAGTCAACATGTTTAAGCAGAAAGAGCTCTGGTTTTTTATTTTATCTGTTTTCAGATTCTGATTTAGTTGCTTGATAGCCGTGTGACTGGGGAAATTAACCTATAATACTTGCAAAGTTGTTCTAAGTTTTACGTAATAACTACGTAAAGCACTTAGCCTAGTACCTGCTGAATAAATCATTTCTTCTTTTTTGCTAAATTATATATCCCAAAATTATAATTCTGAAGCCTGTAAAAAGAAAGATAATTTCTCTGGCCTATACTTCACAGGAGATGTGAAAAGTGGATATAAAATTATTTTTAAAGAAATACAAAAAACCCAAAACAAAAAAATTTATTTTTAAGATACTTTGTGAACACTCTGCCCATATTACTAGAAATCACATTTTATAATTATTTCTTGTAAATTTACCCAAAATTCCATTATTACAGATATATTGACTATAAAACTAATATTTTAAGAACTTACAATATTGCTTGTAAAATATGTTGTTGTGCTAGTAATTCTGTAATCACTGATCTTGAATTTATTTGCCAACTTACGAGGGAATATGTCTGTCTTCCTACCTCCTTCACCCTGGAGTTCAGCACACCACCTGCTCTTAATCAAATTGTAGTTTATGTCCAGAAGGATAATCGTTGTAACCTTTATTCATAAGAACTTTAAAAAAATATTTCAGTAAATCATCAGTAAATTGATTAAATATATTTTCTTAAGATTCACTCATTGATACGGTTTGCATTTTCTCTATTTAAAGAATTTAAAAACTGCACTATTTGGGAAATACCAAATTGTATTTGGAAATGAAATAGCCAAAGAATTTGCTTTTAACTGAAAATAATTTTTTTCCATTCCTTTGAATTAAATAGTATAACTGCTTCTAAAAATAGAAACTGAAATTGGTAAAACAGCAATACAATTTGTAATTCTTCATAAGTGTGACAGTAGGTAGAGCTGGTAATTCAAATCAGAATATTACAGTCTGGTGGACAGAAATCTTATTCCATTATGTGACTGATCTTTCTAATTTTGCTATACTTTATGTAATAACTATTCCAGATTTATTTGTTAATTCTGTTATACTGTACCTTAAAAATAAGATGAGCTAATGTTATTCCTTTTAAAAAGTGTAAAGATATCAACTAAATATAGAAATAGTTTCTACATATTTTATATAAATCATTCTAAATCATAACTGGGAAATAATAATCAAACTAATACTATCCTACCAAAAGAAAAGGCCCACTGAATTAGAGTGAGAAAGGAAAAGGGGTGGGAAGAAGCCTGAGGATTGCACTGGCAGGAACAGCACAGTGATAGTGAGTGACAGCATGAGAAAAATGCATGTGTTCTTCCATCACTGCTGTTCTCTGTTTGAATTAGACAAATGGCACATACCCAAGGGGAACTAGGGACAATGCTCTGAAGACAGGAACCGCTTCCATACAGCCCTGCCAGATTCATGAGAGTAGTGGTACATTTACTTTTTGTTGCTATTGTTATTACTTAACCTTGTCATGGATACATTACTGTTCCTGAGACACTTCTTTTGTGGATTTTCACTCATATTACTTTCTTTATCATGGCTGAGCTGAATTGTCTGTTGGCAAGTCAGCACCACTTACCCCTTCTGTACCTGACTGATAAATTGGCTTCCTGAGAAGTTTGCATGCTTATTTTTTTTTTTTTTTTGCCTCTCATTGTATTTCCCCCTGTCCCACTCCACCAAATATAAAATTGAGATATCCAGAAGTCTATTACAACTGATCTATAGGGGTTTTGTTTTGATTTGGTTTTGTCTGGGTTTTGTGTTTTGTTTTGGTTTGGTTTTTTTTTCCAATAGCAAAATTTCGTTTTTACCCTCCTTCCCACCCCATTAGCAAGATTCCACACACTGAAAAGGAATTGCTTTTACCTTCTCCTTTCTCCCAGAGCTGCCTCTGTCTTAGGGAGGTCTCTTGTTTGAAAACATTAATGTTAAGTAAGGCATTCATTTTATTTAGTAAACTTTCAATGAATTTTTGTAAGCTTCCTAACACTGCTAAGTGGTATTATAGGGTGTTTCAGTGAAGTATGTAAAACTAGTTGGATTGTGAGTGTAAAACAGTCAAAAATATTTTCATTGAAACTACTATTTAAATCATACTACAGTGCTCATAATTACAAAATGCTTCCAAATATTCTGTTGTAAAATGTAGTTAATACAGGTAACTTTAACTGTGGGTTAATTTTCTTCAACTTGTACCTTAGATAAGATGGGTTGGCATTAGAACATTTAAATGACTTTCATTCTGAGCTTTGTATTGTTTAAATGTGTCTCAAGACTAAACTTTGTAATGTGTTACATTTTAGGTCAGAAGACATGTCTTCATCTACATGGCATCTTTCCTTACCTCTATGTGCCATACGATGGTTATGGACAGCAGCCAGAAAGCTATCTTTCTCAGATGGCATTCAGTATCGACAGAGCACTTAATGTGGCTTTAGGCAATCCATCTTCCACTGCTCAGCATGTGTTCAAAGTGTCATTAGTATCAGGAATGTAAGTATATGATAATATATTTTAAAATTTCTGTTTATATTTCTATTGCTATTCTACTTAGAAGAAAACATAATCTGATTGAAATATACTCTGTTCATATTTCTTTTTCTTATAGTCTAATGGAACACTGAATTTCTTGCTGTTAACTTTCTAACGTAAATTTTGATTGCAGTGAAAAATAGATAGTCAACAGTGATTTTTGTTTTAACATCTTCCATTTCTTTGCTTCCTAGAACAATAGAAATTAATGTAATTCATTCAGGAAATATTTATTAAGTACCTTTGCTGTGCTAAGCATTGTTCTAGGTGCTTGGAATATATTGCCGAACAAAACAAAGATCCCTGCCCCCATGAAGTTTACATTCTAGTGGTGGGAAACAGATAATAGCCCATACATATAACATGAAATAAATTTACTTATTTGCTATATGATAATTAGTGCTATAGAAGAGAAGAAGATGTAGAGCAGGATAAGAAGGCTCAATAGCATGGGGTAATCAGGGAAGGTCTCCTGGTAAATGACATTTGAGCAAAGACTTTAAGGAGATAAGGGAGTAGGAACAGAATGGAGGCCAGGTGGCTGGAATGGAGGGAGTATAGGAGAGTAGGATGAAAAGAGGTTAGACAGATATGAGAGAATGGAAGTCATGAAGGCCCATGGTTCTCAAACTATGGTTTCCATACTTTGGTTTCCAGTATCACCAACATTAACTTTACCTGGTTTGACAGCTGTGAGAATGTACATCTCAAATCTCCAAATACAGGGAGTATGATTGAATGGCCTCAGCTACTGCATGCTGCAATCTAATCCATTACTCCAAAGCAGCTGAAGCTGCTTTCCATAGGTTACTCTTACCCAATGACTGAGCATGACAAGGATCCTAAGGCAGGTCTGTTCCTGAGAGATTCTTGAAAACTTTCCCAACTACATTGGTATATTTTACTTAAAATTGCACTGCAATAGAAGACACTTCCATGAATCCTCCATTCCTCTCTCCTTTGCTTGGGATCAGGTCTGGTGACTGTTCCAGCCTCTTCTGGCTCCCTCCTCATTTTCTCTCACAGGTGTTTCCCCTAATAAATTTCTTGTACATTTGGCATTCACTTCTCAGAGGACTTAAATATATTTTTGGGTCCCACCTCAGACCTACTGAATCAGAAACTGGTAATAGGGCCCAGCAATTTGTGTTTTAATAAGACTTTCTGATGATTCTGGTGTATGCTAAAGTTTAGAAATCATTGCAATAGGCTACTCTAAGGACTTTGACTTTTACTCTAAGCTATTGTATGATTTTGAGCAGCCAATGTCTGACTCGAACTTGAAAAGTTTACTTTAGCGACTGTGTTAAGAGTAGATTAGAGGCCTGGTGCGGTATCTCACACCTGTGATCCTAGCACTCTGGGAGGGCAAAGTGGGAGTATTGCTTGAGCTCAGGAATTCAAGACCAGCCTGAGCAAGAGCAAAAGACCTCATCTCTACAAAAAATAGAAAAATTAGCCGGATGTGGTGGCCCGCACCTATAGTCCTACCTACTTGGGAGGCTGAGGCCCTGATTGCTTGAGCTGAGGAGTTTGAGGTTACAGTGAGATATCATGATACCACTGCGTGCTAGCTGAGGTGACAGAGGGAGACTTTGTCTCTTTAAGAAAAAAAAAAAGAATAGATTGGAGGGGGCCAATGGTAGAAGCAGGAAGCACACTAGGACTCTGTTTCATTAGTCTGTATAAGAAATATGGTAGCTTGAACTAGGGGAGTAGGAGGGAAGTAAAGGTGTGAAGTGCTCAACTTCTGGGTCTATTCTGAAGGTTAAGTCAACAAGATTTGCTGTCAGATTAGATGAGAGTTGTCAGAGAGTCAAGGATGCCTATAAAATTTTGAGTCTGTGCTTCTAATAGGATGGAAGGTGCAAATGGAGCAGACTGGCAGGAAAGATTTGGAGATCATACTGGAACATTTGAAGTTTTTTTTATGTCTGCATGAAATCCACGTCGAGACCTTAAATTTGTCTGCTTTCTTCTACCTTAATCTAGGCTTTCCTCTGGACCACTACAGTACCCTTTTGATTGAATTTCCTTTTTCTATTCTTGTCTCACTCCAGAGCAGCAAAAGTACTCTTTCTTATACTGTAAATTTTAAAATCATTTAAAATCCTTGAGTGGCTTCATAGTGTTCGTAGAATAAAATTTAAACTTCTAAGCACAGTTTATGTGATCTGACCCCTGTCTACATCTGTAACTTTGTTTACTATGTTCCATCCAGAAACAGTGGTCTTTGAGTTGCTCTGATATGCCAAACTTTTTCCTACCTAAATTCTTTATACGTGCAATTTCCTTTTCTTGAGTGATATACCCTTTTCCAATCCTTCGAATCATTGACCTCTTCAGAGTTTTCTTTGACTATCTCACTTAAAATAAGGTATTTTAAGTATGGTATTATTATTCTGTGTCAGCCCAGTCTTTGTTTCCTTTAGCACTTAATATAGTTTACAATTATTTTAATTTTGTTTATTTACTAAATTTTTATGTTTTTCTCCCACTAGCATGTACATATGCTCCATGAGAAAAAGGACCATGTTTGTCTTGTTTATCATTATATCCCTAGCACTTTGTATGGTGTGTTGGGCACTTAATAGGTACAGCTCAATAACTATTTGGTTGAATAAATGAATGAGGTGAAAGTTCACACTCATCCTATGACAGCAGTAATTATGTTAGAGATAATCATGGACTTTATCTTCCAATTTTTTTATTCTTAATAGTTTCCAAGAACTTTCCTAAACATACTCTCATTTTAAAGTTGGATCTCCAGATGGCCCAGTGAAATAGTCACCAATCTTTCTATATTTTTTGGTATGTATTTTTTAAAGGCATCTCCACATTCTGGAGAGAAATTTACTTAGAAATCTGGATACATGAGGGTAAAAGATGAGCTGTTCAATCTAATTTTTGGTTGCCAATCTGTTTTTTCTTCTAATTAAAATTTTTTTTTCCTTACCTAAATCCCTTTTTTCCTTACCATCCATTCTACCTTCTCTGATTCCTTTTCCTTCAATTTTTACTACTTCTTTAAAGTGAATAAGGTGGTATTATATCAAGCTACCGAATTAAAATTTGTACAAGGTTTAAATCTGTTCTTCCTGGCCTTTCACTATTTTGTGGCTGGGTTAAGAGATAAGACCATGACCTCAGGCAAATTTCGGGGATTCCTTGCCACTTGGCTATCATGATTCTAGACAATGTCCTATAAAGAGAGTTTCAGTTCATCAGAATTAATTAGCTGAGATTTTTCATCATCCATGTTTATTTTCCTCCCCATTGATATATTAAAAAACTAACTCTAAATATGAGATATATTTTAAGCATTAAACATCTACTTGCAAACTCTCCTCTATTTTACTTTTTTCCTCCCAAAGAGTCTCTCTGATGAGGAATTTTGTTGGCAAAATCAACTAAAGCCAATACCAGGAGGTAAGGGTTGCAGGTAAAATTATACAGAGTCTTTCTTGGCCAAAAGCAGAAAACCGAATGTATAGAATTTCTATGCTATATTTTAGGGCAATAGATACGAAAACAGAATCCCAGATTTTAATATCCCAGAGGTTTAATAGTTAAGACTTATAATTGTGTTCTAAAACTATGAAATTCTAATTGTAAAAGATTGTTTATTTTTTTAAACACTCCTAAAGATTGTTAACAAAACCAGAGCAAAGATAACATAGACCCACAAATGCAGATTTAATTCTTTTTTTAAATTTATTTATCTGGCTAAAGATAACCCATGTCTCCAGACAGAGAGCTACATTTATATATATGAAAAATGCCACACCAGGAGGGAGGGCTATAAATAGAGTTGAATTTTGCCAATGAGAGAGAATGAGATCATTTATATAATGTGTCTTTCTTTCACCCCTTCCTTCCTGGCAACAAAATGGGGCAAATAGCAGCAAACTAGATAGGAAGTTGTAAGTGTTATAAAAAAGTAAAAAAGTGAAGGGTAAGAGTGATGGTCAGAGAAGGCTTTTCTGAGGAGGAAAATTAAGCAGAGATCTGATTGAAGATTATTAAAAACAAGCCACGCAAAAGTTCACAGCAGAGCTTTCCAGGCAGAGGGAATAGAAAGCTATAAGGGATCAAGTTAGAAGGGCTGAAAGATTTAGAATGGCCAGAAGAAAAGTGGTCTGACGTAAGATTGGAGTGAGAGGCAAGGATGAGATGGTGAACATTTTAGACCTTGGTAAATAGTTGGATTTTTAAACAGAAATTTCTTTGTAGCAATCATACTGTTGGCTTGAAACAACTTTTTAAAAAGTTGTTTAAATATACCCCAAATAATGACTCTACTACCAAATTAGTCCTTTATTTGATATTCTCCGTTCAGATAGTACAGAGCGAGATGGTGTCCTATTGAGAGTAAATTCTGTCTAGTGCCAGTTCAAAAGGGGACAATATTTTTTTTTTTTTTTTTTGAGACAGAATCTCACTCTGTTGCCCAGGCTAGAGTGAGTGCCGTGGCATCAGCCTAGCTCACAGCAACCTCAAACTCCTAGGCTCAAGCGATCCTCCTGTCTCAGCCTCCCGAGTAGCTGGGACTACAGGCATGCACCACCATGCCCGGCTAATTTTTTCTCTCTATATATTTTTTTTTTGGCTGTCCATATAATTTCTTTCTATTTTTAGTAGAGATGGGGTCTCGCTCTTGCTCAGGCTGGTCTCGAACTCCTGAGCTCAAACGATCCGCCCACCTCGGCCTCCCAGAGTGCTAGGATTACAGGCGTGAGCCACCACGCCCGGCCAAAAAGGGGACAATATTTTTAAAAGAAGAGTGATTGGGTTTATTTAACCATTTTTTAATTCTTTTTTTTTTTTTTTTTCAAGTAAAGTAGGACACAGATAACCACTTATTTTTTATTTATTTATTTTTTTGAGACAAGATCTTACTCTGTCACCCAGGCTTGACCATTTATTTACAGACCAACTGTAGGCAGATACAAAGCCTTTTATTTCATCTACAAATTCATATATTTATATATTATTTTCATATATATTATCTATTTTTATATATTGTTTCTAATTACATCGTCTTTGAAAATAGTGGTCTATATATCAGAGGCAGTAGTATGGTTTCAAATCCTCCTGAAAATGAGAGCCTAGCTCATTTCATCTTGCATTGTGAAGATTTCTTTCCCTGTCGTGTGGTCTTTGCTTCTCCCTTTCTTCATTCCAGATGGTGCCCTGAGAAAAGACCCAACCACAGCATAATTAGGGTCCATAAGAAAGTCCATGGTCTTTTTCAATCTCTAAAGTTTCTGTCTACACAGTTTTCATAGGCTACACTTGATATGGATATGTGTTAAAAGCTTATTCATATCAATTGCTGAAATGTGTGCTATGTGTCTGTACATATATAATATGTAAACCATCTCTGCATACTGAACTTGTAAAACTAACAATAAACAGAACTGCATAAGGAAAGTAATGTAAGTGTTGGTGAAGAACTTCAGTTTTTGACAAAAAATGTGCTTAAGAGTAAAGAGAAAAGAGGCACTTAAAGAGTCATGATGATTGAGATTAAGGTATAAGTGGTTTGCTGCTCCTTTTTGTCTAGTTTTTTCAAAGTGGTATTATTTTAGCATTTTTTAAAAGCTTCAGTGTTAACCTGTGGTAGGTTTAATTGAAAGGATCTTGGTTTATTCTAATTGTTTGGGTTTTGGATAATATTAAATATAAATAAGATTGAATTCAGCCTGCTGAGCCAGGCAATATGTTGCATTATTTCATCCCTAAATGATGAAAATAATTTGAAATATGTTTTTTTTATATTTCAGGCCTTTTTATGGTTACCATGAGAAGGAAAGACACTTTATGAAGATCTATCTTTACAATCCTGCAATGGTGAAAAGGTACAAAGATAAATGAAACCAGTGTGAATAACTATCACTTAAATATTTTAGCAATAAATACTTAAGAAAAATCTAGAAGAAAGGCCTCTATAGTTTGTAGCATTATTAAGGAAAGAGACTATAAAATATAGATGAATGTGTGTAGAGAGAAACCCATGGCTTGGATTCTAGGAAGGATATTTTAGAGGTGGAGGCCCCCAACTGCTTCTTTCTAGTCTTAGATTTAGAGAGTTTGTAGAAATAGGTATGGAGAGATGATGGCTGCCGTGCGTGATGTTAGTGCCCTGCTAGCCAGACGAGATGTTTAGTACTAAGAGAAACTTGCTCTTTAGTTTCAAAACAAGGAGAAATGTGTGAGAGTGGGGCCAGAGTGAGAGGGCTTCTGAGATCTCAGAATCCTTTTGACTTTTTACTAGATGTTAATTGAAATTTTATATCCTGGGTTTTTTTATTTGTTTTGTTTTTGGTTATTTTTTCCTCCCTCAGTCAGTCTCTAGCCCTCTAGCTTATTCTCTGAATCATCCTGGAACCCAGGTTATTGAGGGCAGGAAGGGCATATATACAGAAGATTTTATTCAAACTTCAAAATTCAAAACAAGGATTTTCACTGTATATAGTGACTAACTAGGGTAAAAGTGGCCTTGGAGGAGTGCTGAATATTGTTTTTTGGGGGGAGGTCCTCTCTGCCAGGAGGTACTGGGTTCCAAAAAGTAACTTTTTGGGAAAACACAAATTGTATGTTTCCCCGTAATGAATTAAGGTATAACTACCAAGGTATGAGGTTTACTCTGGATTAAACCAGTTAGCACTTCACTGACTCTCAGCCCTAATCCCATTGGTTATTCCCTTCTCTGAGTAACCAGTGAAAACTAATTTTCCTATAGCCGGCCCCTGACCCTACCCAAAATCACTTCTGTTATGTAGTGTACCAAAATAACTTTCCAGAATAGGCACTTACAGACAGTGATGTTTCTTCTTATAGCAGTTCCGTTCTACTCACACCTTCTCATATTCATGAAATACAAAAGAGCAATCCCTATGGACTCTTACCCTCTCTCTCACATGTACAAATTGGTAAGAGAGTAAACGTCGGTCATTTTTTCCTTTCTCAAGTTGTACTGGAGTGGGAGCCATGATTAAAAGTTGTGTTAAGTCTTTTGTTAATATAAATAACCTATAAATTATAATTCTACTTAAGTATAGATATAATCCATTTTTTCCTTGCAACTGTAGCAACTGGATGCTTATTAGACAATTCTCAACAAGTTTATATAGTCAACTTATGACAGTGTCTGAATAAAATCCCTGATTTATTAATGGATTCATTTCTTTTTTCTTTTCTTTTTTTTTTTTTGAGACAGCGTCTCGCTCTGTTGCCCGAGCTAGAGTGCTGTGGCGTCAGCCTAGCTCACAGCAACCTTAAACTCCTGGGCTTAAGTAATCCTTCTGCCTCAGCCTCCCAAGTAGCTGGAACTACAGGCATGCGCCACCATGCCCAGCTGATTTTTTTTTCTATATATATTTTTAGCTGTCCAGATAATTTCTTTCTATTTTTTAGTAGAGACAGGGTCTCGCTCTTGGCTCAGGCTGGCCTCAAACTCTTGACCTTGAGTAATCCTCCGCCTTGGCCTCCCAGAGTGCTAGAATTACAGGCATGAGCCACCTCTCCTGGCCCCATTTATTCATTTTTTATAAATATTTATAAAGTACCTACATTATTTGATACTCTGTGAAGTTGCTTAGTAGATACAGTGAGCAAAGTTTGCATGGTTCCTGCCCTCAGGTAACTTATAGCAAGTAGGGGAGACAGACAGTAAACAAGAAACCCAAACATACAAACAAAAATTGTCGTACATGCTATAAAAAAAAAGAATAGAAGTTGAATAAAAGAAATACTTTCTCCTTTTTTTATTATTTATTTTTTATTTTACTGTTACCATTCATCATTTGCATTATAATATTTAACTAATACTTAGTGTAGTGGTTAAGATCCTTGACTCTGAAACCAAATTGCCTACATTCAAGATCTGGCTCTGCTACTTACTAGCCAGGTAACTTTAGGCAAGATATTTAATCTCTCTGTGCCTTAGCTTCCTCATCTTTAAATAGGGTTGCTGTTGGTACACGTTGTTCTGATGATTAAATGTGTTGATATCTGTAAATCACTTAGAACAGTGCTTGGCACATTTTAATTGCAGTGTAAGTATTGTCTGTAGTATACATGTAAAACGTTAAAAGTACAACTTCTGGACCTCACCCTTACTCTTAACTCTCTTCCCTAGAGATAATCACTTTCAGGATTTGGTATTTGTCCTTCTATTTTTAATACATACATAGTTTCATATATGCACATACTCTCTTTTTAAAATTTCCATATAATGTTGGTATTACACTAGGATGTAATCTCCATAATAGCAAAGATTTTTGTCTACTGTGTTCACTGTTGTATCCACAGAGCTTGCAGTAGTGCCTGGCACATAGTTGTCAATAACTATTTGTTGAATGAATGAATGAACACTATACATATGATTTGGGGACTAGCCTCTTGATTCCTCTACTTACTTATTTCCTGTAATCTTTACTTCCATTCTTCTTACACTACGTACTCTCTTGACTATACCCTGGAACTTGTCCTACCTCTGAGATTTTAAATGCAAATATCTTGGGTTTTGGCTACAATCTTCTGTCTTTCTTTAAATAATGTTTGAGGTATAATTTACATGACACAAATTCACATACTAAGTGTGTATAATTTAAGGATTTTTAGTAAATTTACTGAGTTGTGTACCTATCACTTATAATTCAGTTTTAGAACCTTTCCATGGCTTCAATAAGATCCTTTATGTATGGTTTTTGTTTCTTTTTTATCTTTTTTACCCTGTCCCTGAGTTATCCTATTCTACCTGTTTTTAGGCCTCAAACCCCTTGGCCCCAGTATTACTGCCCCATTTTGTAGACTTCTCTCTCGATTCCGTCTTATATTCCATTCTTTATCTGCCCTTCTGTCTTCCAGGTAAAACCATCAATTCTGAATTAATCCATTTATGTATTTCTCTCTACTAAGCCCTAATTTCTGATTACTGCAAGATAAAAAACAGTCACAGATTGGTGCCACCATAAATTCATGGTCGTCAACTTCTCCTGGACCCTTCCCTGCCTTCCTTTACTTCTCCTTTTGTCTGATTAATTATCTCCTTATCATCTCCAATGTCTACTCAAATGTTAAGTTCCTACTGAGCTCTTGCCTTCTTAATTTGTAGAGAAAATAGAATCCATCATTCCAGAACAGTGGTTTTCAAAGTATGAACTGGGGATTTCTAAAACCCTTTCAGGGGATCTCTGTGGTCAAAATTATCCATGTACTAAGGTGTGATTTGCCTTTTTCATTGTGTTCACTGATAGTAAGTTAAACTGCTAGCACCTTGTACGAAATCAAAGTAATGGCATCAAACTATTAATCATTGTATTTTCCACCAATTAGCACTTACCACCAAAAAAAGAAAAACGCCAGTTTTACTTAAGAGTATCCCTGAAGACATGGTAAAAAGAAACTTAATTTTATTGAATCTTGATCCTTGGGTATACATCTTTGTAATATTTATGTGACAAAATGAAAGTAAGCATGAACACATCTGTGTGCTGAAGTACTATCATTGTCTCAAGGAAAGAAGCTCTTATATGATTGCTTTTAGTTGCAAGCTGAACTAGCTACCTTTTTTTTTTTTTAATGGGACACCATTTTTATTTGAAAGAATAACTGATAAAGTTCTAGTGATTTGTATATTTGGCAGATGCATTCTTGAAAATGAACTAAGTGAGTGTCAATTCAAGGAAAACAACTCATAGTATTTTGTTGCAAGTTATAAAATTTGAGCTTTCAAGCAAACATTAGAATTTTGGAAAACTTTATTTGCTACTGTGAACTTAAAAGCTTTCTAGTACATAAAGGTTTTTCTGATGAGATAGTTGATGTCAACAAAGATGATTTACATATTGTTTAATGAACATTTAAAAGATCTATATAACTTAGTGGATTCATATTTTCTAAATGACCAGTGCAAGGCCTAAATCATCATGCATGGGTAAAAAATATTCAAAGTGCAAGATAGACCATATAGATTTTAATGTGATTTGGTTTTAGATTGTACATTGCAGCTGAGAAAGTGCACTTTCTTGAATAAATTGCACAGAATATTGGCAATTATCTGAAAAGTCCTTTAAATTATTCTTCCTTTTTCCAGCTACATATATATGTGAGGCTAGATATTCTTCATATGCTTCAACCCAAGCAACATATTGCAACAGATTGCAGAAGCAAATGTGATAATACAGCTGTCTTCCGTTAAAACAGAGATTTGCAAACATGTAAAACAATGCTTTTTTTCCTCACTAAGTTGTTTTTGTTTTGGAAAATATAGGGTTTTTCCCCCATAAAAATGTTATTTATGTTAACATATGATGAGCTTACTGTTATTTTAAAATTATTTAAAAAGACTTTTGTTTTACTTTTCTAATATGGTAAATATCAATAGATAAAAAACTGCATAAACAAAAGCTCTTTAGTGTTCTTAATAATTTTTTAAGAATGAAAAAGGGTCCTGGGACCAAAAATTTTGAGAACCACTGAAATAAAGCTCTCTTAATTTCCTATCAAAGGCTCTTAGACTGTATTCATATCCATCCTCTGCTTCTCCCTGCCTATTTAGTGAAAGAGATTTCCTTCTCTCACCTCCAAGGCTCAAGATCCATCTTCTTTGACTTTTTCGAGGACCTCTTCCATCTATCAGTTATCCCCATCTTCCTCTCCTACACCATTTAAATATTAATAAGACTTCACACACATTCATGTTCACAAACATACCATTCTGTCATCTCGCCATTCTCCTTGAAGGATTTATACTTTGTGTACTCAATTTCTTACTTCCCATTCACTCTTTAACTTACTCCAATATGGCTTCTACCCCAACCATTCTGCTGAAATTGCTTTCACTAATAACCTCCGTGTTGCTAACTCCGATATTTCGTCCATACTTTTTGACCTGATGGTAATGCTTATGATACCTTAAAGCAATCTTAATGTTGGCTGCTGTGATACAAACCTTCTTTAGTCTTCCTCATACCTATTTGATCATTCATGTTTCTGCCATTTTGTTGGTTACTCTTTTAACATCTGTGGTTATTTCTTAGGGTTCTGTGTTAGACTTTCATCTTTTCCCTCTATACTTTCTTCTCTCTCTGTAGCCTTATCTACTCCTGTGGTTTGGTTTGGTTTTGTTGTTTTTGTTAATCTTTATGCATTTGACTCCCAAATGTATATCAATAGCCAAAATTTCCCTCTAGAGCTCTTAATCAGTATTTCAAACCATTTACTGTATAAATAGAATAGCATACCATGCTTAAGAGTTAGGGCTCACAAGTCAGAGAAAATTTGTTTTGAATCTTCCACTTTTTATTTGTGTGAGTCTTGGTGACTTTTTAAATCTAAGACTCAATTTCTTTATTTGTAAAATGGGGATGATAGGAACACAGGTTTGTAATGAGGATTACTTGAGATTCAGCATTTAAAACACTTAGCACAGTATCCAGTATATAGTGTTCAAAAATATGTTAGCTACCTCTGCTGTATTAATAAGATTATTCTTATCTTCATTTTTATTATCATTCATTTCTAATATTATCATAGAAATCTGCCTTGATACCCCACTATATGTAAACTCCAGTATCCGTATGTATAAGGATAAAGCTGAGTTTATCCTTATTCCCCCTCCAAAGAAAGTCCAAACAAATCTGTTTCTCTTAAAACCCTTCCTATTTCAATAAATAGCACCACCAACCAGCTGCTTAAGCAGGAAATCTGGGCATCAATTCTCAACCTCCTGTTCTACCTCACTCTCCATATCTAGTCAGTCATTAAGGCCCATCCATTTTATCCCTCTTATGTCTCCTGAATGAATACATTTCCATGATCTTTGTTACAGCTACCATCATCTTAGTTTTTCCACATTAGCCTCCTTACTCCCTATCTATAGTCTTGTGCATTCTCTACTAATCTGGTCATATGACTTTTCTGGTACTCACTTCTCAGGCAAATTCCACTACCCTTCAGATGTCTTAATAGGCTCTGAATGATCTCACTTCTCATTACTTCTCTAGCCCATCTCACCACAGCCTCTGACAGTAGGCCACAGTCTTACTCAGTGGTTTCAGTTCCTAAATAAGCTGTGTTTTCTCATGACTCTTTACATGTGCAATTTTATTTACATAAAATACTCTTCCCTCGCTTCAGAAAAAAAGTAATTAATACTTCTAGTTCATCATTTAGTCTCCTGTTTAGAGACTTTCTCGAAGAAGGCTTTGCAGAAACTACCTCTGCACCCATATCTGATTCTAGATGTTTAATGTACTTTTGCATAGTACTTATTATGCTATGTATAATTGTCTTATTGTTTATATTCCCCATCATGAAGGGGAAAAGAAAAACCTCAGGAAAGAAAAATATTAAAATGGTAACGGTTACTCTGGGGGGATTATGAGTAATATTTCCTTTTCCTTTTTTGAATTTTTATTTAATCTTTTCACAATTTTTTCTGTCATTTTTAAAGAAAAATCTCATATTTTAAAAACGTTTCTTAACATTTTGATTTTTTAAATATAATTATTAAATTGATTTAAGACAAATATTCTTTATCCATGAAGTTTTTTGTCATTCAGAACATGCTGCTTACTTTAAAACTTGATTTAAGCTTTTAATTACTAACAAAATAGAAATTTCCACTAAAACTGAAATACAAATTTGTGCACTAATATGTGTTTTCTTCTCTATATTTGTGTAATCTTTGTTTCATTTAACATTTTAGGGAACATAATTTTATGATATAACTTTTTTTTTTCTAATTTAGGATATGTGAACTTTTGCAAAGTGGAGCCATAATGAATAAATTTTACCAGCCTCATGAAGCGCATATTCCCTACCTCCTACAGCTCTTCATTGACTACAATCTTTATGGAATGAATTTAATAAATCTGGCTGCTGTCAAGTTCCGAAAAGCAAGAAGGAAAAGTAAGGTTAATTTTCAAGTTCAAATTAAGCTTTGAAACCAGTGTTATATAATCAGAGATTTATAAAATAAGTATGTATTTAGAAAGTAAGTGTTATGTAAATAAAGAATAAAAAAGAACATAAGCAGAGTGAACTTAGAGATATCAGGAAAAATTTGGGAGAGAGCACCTTTATGAAGATATAATTCATATATCATATTATTTACTCATTTAAATAGGAAAATTTGATGGCTTTTAGTAAATAGGCATACCTTGGAGGTATTGCGGGTTCACTTCCAGATCAGATCACCTTTACATTGCTCAGAAATTTATATGTACTGTGATATTTTTTAGCCTCAAACTTTGTTACTTTTCATATTTTAAGGTGTAATGTATGATATATTAATAAAATTTCAAAAATCTCTATAGTTGTTACAGCCACATGACTTTTAGTCACTTTCCAGGTGATGTGAATAGCTACAGAGATGTTGGTCCCTCAGCGCTCCTGCTATCACCACAAATACAGAACATTTCATCACCTCTGAAAGAAACCCTGTACCCGTTAGCAATCACTCCCAAGCTTCCCATGCCTCCTACCCCTAAGCAACCACTAATCTACTTTCTGTCGCTGTATGTTGTGCAATCCTGCACATTTCATATAAGTGGAGTCATATAATATGTGGGGTATTTTTCCTACTTAGCATAATGTTGTTACGGCTCAGCAGTGTTGTAGCATGTATCAGTATTTCATTCCTTTTTATGGCCAAATAACCTGTCATTGTGTGGATATACTACATTTTGTTTATACCTTCATCAGTGGATGGACATTTTGGGTTTTTTCCATCTTTTGGCTATTGTAAACAATGCTGCTATCAACATTCGTGTACATGGCAACTGAATGCAACATGGTACCCTAGATTGGATCCTGGAACAGAAAGAGGATTATTAGTGGAAAACTGGTGAAATTTAAATAAAATGTGTGGTTTATTTAAAAGTGATCTTCCAGTGTTAGTTTCTTTGTTTTGACAAATGTACCATGGTAGTATAAAATGTTAGCAATGAGGGAAACCAGGTGACCCCTATATGGAAACTCTCTGTATTATCCTTGGAACTTTTCTGTAAATCTAAAATTATTCCAAAATAAAAATGTTACTGAGGGAAAAATGCTATTTTTATTTTGGAATAATTTTAGATTATTCCAAGTCATCACTGTCGAGTATAGCTGAGAGTTTAATAAAGTATGAGGAATGGAAGAGTTTCTAGAGTATGTACCGTAGGAAGAGGAGGTAATTTTCGCAAAGGTTTTTTTCTAATAGGTGAAAAAACACAAGAATAATTTCAATTTGCAAATACCTATAAACTATTTTATTTATAACAGATTGTTAGAATGGCAATTAGGGATCTTTTTCCAAAATATGGAATGCTTTTACAAATTTGAAGGCAATATTATGTGAAATTTACCTGGTGGAAATTAAAAGCAGGGAAATTGCAGTAGGATGAAATAAAAATTGACATTTTAATTCATCATATGATTAGCTCCCAGTTTTTTGTTTTTGCTTGGTGTAAGATGAAAGGTTATACTGAAGTCATGGAAGGAATAGATTAGTAATTTCTTGTGTTTTATTTTTTCTTGTTATCTCAGACATATTAGTTAAACTGTCGGTAAAGTTCTTGTGGTAAATAAATATATGTGTTGCCAGGCTCAGTGTTATACACCTGTAGTCCCTTGGGAGGGTGAGGTGGGAGGATCACTTGAGCCCAGGAGTTCGAGACCAGCCTAGGCAACACAGCGAAACCACATATCAAAAAAAAAGAAAAAAAATGTGTATTTTTTATATATATATGCATAACTTAACATTTTATCTTATAAGATGAGTTAATGTAATACGTAATGTTATTGGAGTCTTACTTTTGAAAGTGGAATACATTAAAATCGAAAAAGATTTATAAATTTCAATATTATATATGCATATACAATTTTGTCTCAGTATTCAGTTATATAATCAGTTTTCAAATGAAATGGTGGTAATTATTATAGTTGTCAGACTGCATAAAAGTACTTAAATGGACCAGATATTTTGAGCACCACAGAGGCATTTTATATTTTAACCTTTACAGATGAAAAGAAATTATTTGTATATATGATATATATTATAAATATATATTTAAATTAGGGAGTTTTCATGTTCTTTAGGGAAATATACTAAAACAGTACATATGTAGGTAAAATTTTATATGATTGGTAACTCTGAATCAGTAAACTTGTATGGAGTCTTTAGTTATATAAATTTATTTGAAAATAGTATTTATGTTGTAATTTACAACTTGCAGGGTAATTTGTTATAAATGTCCTATCCATACTGTGGCAATGCCTTTTAAAAATTCTACATATGTATAAGACCAGTTGCATGTTTTGGCTTGTGTTTTGTTAAAATAGCAAAGATAGTAATACCGTATCTCATTCTAATTATACCATTTTGTGACTGAACTAACCAAACAAGAAAATTAAGGTACTAAATTTAGCTGGAGAGGATTGTGAATTTAATGTCTTTCTTAATGTTAGGATTCTTTTTAATGCCACTCATTCAACTTTCTCTTATTAGAAAATTTAATAAGAAATCACAACAAAGGTGCTAAAATTTATAGACTACTTCCAAAGCATGACACCATGACACAGTTTCTCAAACTAGGACATCTGAGCAGACATGTGTAGTCTCTCTTCAACTTCACGTCAAACTATTAATATATTTGCATTTGACCCAAGTTACTGCTCACTGTTACTGCCATTACTTCTGGAATGCAGTGTATATTTTCTTTTTGTTTAGTAATTAGTATTAAAGTATGTTTTGAATTTCATGTGGAATTTCCACTAGAATTTTAGTTGAGGCTCATAGAATACCTTAGGAATTTACATTAAAGTCTATAAAAATTTATAATTCTTTTTTTTCTAAATGAGATGTTAAGCATACCTACTACAATAGCACATTTAAATGTATCCTACTTTTTCTACTGTAAAGTATTGTAGCCATTTTCCCTCGTGTCCATATATCACAAATTTTTTTTATCCTCTTACTTTGGAACCATTAGTCTCTCAACTGTGTGTATGTATTCCTGTGTGCATACGAATGTTTAGGACACAGTTTTAGTAACTAGTCATATAGGTTACACATTATTTTACTTCAAGGGTAATTAGAAACTGTACTTTCGGGGATCATTTCTATAGTTTATTACTAGAGAAGTTTCTCTAAATGTGTAGAACATAGGGAGGATATAACAATTTTATGTATATATGTCATTAAATATGAAATGTCCAATTTCAGGCCGGGCGCGGTGGCTCACGCCTGTAATCCTAGCACTCTGGGAGGCCGAGGTGGGCGGATCGTTTGAGCTCAGGAGTTCGAGACCAGCCTGAGCAAGAGCGAGACCCCATCTCTACTAAAAATAGAAAGAAATTATATGGACAGCTAAAAAATATATATATATAGAAAAAATTAGCCGGGCATGGTGGCGCATGCCTGTAGTCCCAGCTACTCGGGAGGCTGAGACAGTAGGATCGCTTGAGCTCAGGAGTTTGAGGTTGCTGTGAGCTAGGCTGATGCCACGGCACTCACTCTAGCCTGGGCAACAGAGTGAGACTCTGTCTCAAAAAAAAAAAAAAAAAAAAAAGAAATGTCCAATTTCAAATCAAAAGTATAGTTTATTATATCTCAAACAAGAAGCAATACAATTAATCAAAGTATGTACCTAAACTATCAACACAGTTCTGTCATCTTAATGGTAGCTTGCTCATGCCAGCAGCGAAGAAGCCTGGAGTGTGAGTGGTGATGAAATTGAGAAAGGCGTTTTCCACAGCTTGTTGAAAATTGAATATTTTTCCTGGGAAGAAGTGGTCCAAAGCCTGAAGTGGTAATTGGTTGGTGCAAGATCTGGTGAATACGGTGGATTTCTAAGTCCAGCTTCTGTAGCTTGAGCAGCATTGTTCTTTGCAACATGTGGTCTTGCAAGAGGATTGGCCTGTCTCTACTGACCAATCTTGGCTGCTTAATCACAGGCATCCTCACCATTTCATCTAATTGGTTGTGATAGACATCCACTGTAATTGATTAACCAGGTTTCATGAAGCTGTAGTGGATAATACCAGCACTGGACCACCAAACAGCATTAGCTTTTTTTGATGAATATTCGGTTTGGCCCTTCCTCTTTATCCAACCATTGTGCCGAACACTTGCAATTGTCAGAAAGGATCGATTTTTCATTGCACATAACAATACAGTGTAGAAATGGTTCACTTTTATGTTGTGACAGCAAAGAAAGGCAAGCTTTGAGACAATTTCTCTTCTGATGCTCGTTTAATTCATGTGGTACCCGTCTGTCCAGCTTCTTTCTTTATCTTACCCATTTGTTTAAAATGGTCCAATATTGTTGGAATAGCCATGTCAAACCTTGCTGGTAATTCACTTGTAGGTTGAGATGGATTTGCTTCCACTACAGCTTTCAGTTCATCATTATCCACCTTTGGCTCCGGTCACCCACATAGCTCATGTTCAAGATTAAAATAGACAGAATGGAACTTCTCAAACCTCGATGTACAGTGTGTTCATTAGCCACATCCTTCCCAAACATTTTGTTAATATTTCAAGCTATCTACACTGCGTTGGTTCCACGACAGAACTCATATTCAAAAGTAACATGAATTTTTGACTTATCCACGGTTTCACAAAAATTGCTCTAAAATTTTTTTTGAAAGATAATCACAAGCCAAAACGTGCGTTTGAAAGAATGAGGATGTACCTTCACAATAAAAAAAAAAGTGTCAAAGTGAAATGTCAGGGAAATCAACTGTCAACCTTAGTACTTAAGGAAATCAGACATTCCGTACTTAAAAACCTAACATATATATATCCAGTATATAAAGCAAATATTATTAGATCTAAAGGGAGAGATAGACTCCAATACAGTCAATACAGTGATAGGTGGGGATTTCAACACCTCATTTTCAGTATTGGACAAATCATCTAGACAGAAAATCAACAAAGAAACATTGGATTTAAACTGCTCTTTAGACCAAATGGACTTAATAGACATTTATAGAACATTTTGTCCAATAGCTGCAAAATACACATTCTTCTCCAGCACGTGGAACATTCTTGAGGATAGACCATATCTTAGGCCACAAAACAAGTCTTCACAAATTTTTAAAAATCGAAATTATATCAAGTATCTTTTCAGACCACAAAGGAATAAAACCAGAAATCAACAAGAGGAACTTTGGAAACTACAAATACATGGAATTAAACAACATGCTCCTCCTGAATATTCACTGGGTCAATGAAGAAATTAAGGAAATTTAAAAATTTCTCAAAACTAATGAAAATGGAAACAACAAACCAAAACCTATGGGATACAGCAAAAGCAGTGCTAAGAGAGATGTTTATAGCAATAAGCACCTACATCAAAAAAGTGGAAAGGTTTCAAATAAACAAGGTAATGATTTACTTCAAGGAACTAGAAAAGCAAGAACAAACCAACCCTAAAATTAGTAGTAGGAAAGAAATAGTAAAAATCTGAACAGAACTAAACAAAGCAGTGACTGAAAAGACAATATAAAGAATCAGTCAAACAAAAAGTTGTTTTTTCCAAAAGATAAATAAAATCAGTAAACAATTAACTAGACTAATTGAGAAAAAAAAGAGAAGACTCAAAATCAGAAACTAAAAATGAGACATTACAACTGATGCCATAGAAATATTATACAAAGAATCATCAGAGACTATTATGAACAACTATACACTAACAAATTGGAAAACCTAGAGGAAATGGGTAAGTTCCTGGACACATGCAACCTACCAAGAGATTGATCCAGGAAGAAATAGAAAACACAAACAGATCAATAACAAGTAATGAGATTGATTCAGTGATAAAAAGTCTCCCATAAAGAAAAACTCAGGGATAGATGGCTTTTTGGCTGAATTCTACCAAACTTATAAAGAAGAACTAGCAATAATTCTTCAGCTATTTCAGAAATTTGAAGAGGAGGGAATTGTTCCTAACCGATAGGCCAGCATTACCCTGATAATAAAACCAAACAAGGACACAACAAAAAAAAAGACTATAGGCCAATATCCCTGGTAAACATAGATAGCACAAATCCTCAACAAAACACTAGCAAGCCATATCGAACAACACATTTTAAAAAAAATACACTATGAACAAGTGGGATTTATCCCAGGGATGAAAGGATGGTTCGACATATGCAAGTCAATAAATGTGATATGTTGCATCAACAGAATTAAAGACAAAAACCATACGATCATTTCAGTCAATGCAGAAAAAGCATTTGATAAAGTTCAACATTCCTTCATGATAAAAACTCTCCACAAATTAGGTATAGAAGGAACATACTTCAACATAATAAAGGGCATGTATGACAAACCCACAGCTAACATCATATTGAATGGGGAAAAGCTGAAAACCTTTCGTCTAAGAACTGGAATAAGTTGGATGCCCACTACCACCACTTCTATTAAACATAGTACTGGAAGTCCTAGCAAGAGCAATCAGGCATAAAGAGCATTCACATTGGGAAAGAGGAAGTCAAATTGTCTCTCTGCAGATGACATGATCTTATAGATAGAAAAACCTGTTAGAACTGATAAATGAATTCAATAAAGTTGCAAAAAAAATCAGTGGCATTTCTATACACCAATAAGGAACTAGCTGAAAAGAAACCGAGAAAGCAATCTCACAATAGCTATGAAATTTTGAAATTCCTAGGAATAACCAAGGAAGTGAAAAGTCTACACAAGGAAAAACTACAAAACACTGATGAAAGAAATTGAAGAGGATACAAACAAATGGAAAGACATCCATGATTATGGATTGGAAGAATTAACACTGCTAAAATGACCATACTACCCAAAACAATTTACAGATTCAATGCAGTCCTTAACAAAATACCAATGATGTTCTTCACAAAAATAGAAAAAAACAATCCTAAAATTCATATGGAACCACAAAAGAACCCAAATAGCTAAGGTAATCTTGAGCAAAAAGAGCAAAGCTGGAGGCATACTACCCGACTTTAAAATATGCTACAAAGCTGTAGTAATCAAAACATCATGATATTGGTATAAAAACAGGCACATCAATGAAACAGAATAGAGAACCCAGAAATAAAAACATGTATTTTCAGCCAACTGATTTTTAACAAAGATTCCAAGAATGTACATGCAGAGAAGGACACCCTCTTCAGTAAATGAGGCCAGGAAAACCGGATATCCATATACAGAAGAATGAAATTAAACCCCTGCCTCTCACCATGTACAAAAATCAAGCCAAGATTGATTAAAGACTTACATGTAAGAACTGAAACTACAAAACTACTAGAAAAATAAGGGAAACCCTCTAAAAACATTGGTCTAGGCAAAGATTTTATGGCCAAGACCTCAAAAGCACAGGCAACAAAAGGAAAAATAGACCAATAGGACTATATTACACTAAAAAGCTTCTGCACAGCAAAGGAAACAATCCAAAGAGTGAAGACACAACCTATTGAATGGTAAAAAATATTTGCAAATTCATATGATAAAGGACTAATATCCAAAATAAACAAGGAACTCAACTCAGCAGGAAAATGAGCCACCATATCCAGCTACTTGAGAGGTTGACATAGGAGAATTGTTTGAGTCCAGGAGTTCAAGTCCAGCTTGGGCAACATAGACCCCCATCTTAAAAAAAGTTGGGCTGGGCATGGTGGCTCACGCCCATGATCCTAGCACTTTAAGAGGCCGCAGGAGGATTGCTTGAGGCCAGGAGTTTGAGCCTGGTATGCAAGATTCCCCCCCCGCCCCACTTTCTACAAAGAATTTTAAAATAGCTGAGCATGGTGGCATGTACCTGTAGTCACAGTTACTTAGGAAGCTGAGGTAGGAGGATTGCTTGAGCCTAGGAATTCCAGTTGCAGTGGGCTATGATCATGCAAGTGCACTCCAGCGTGCACAGCAGTTTAAGACCCTAGCTCTATAAATAAATAAGTTAGTTGATCTCTTAGAGGTAGACGGTAGAATGACAGTCACCAGAGGCTGGGAAGGGTGTGAGAATGGGGGAGGGTTGAAGAGAGGTTGGTTAATGGGTACAAACACAGTTAGATAGAAGAAATAAGTTCTAGTGTTTGATAGCACAGTAGGGTAACTATAGTTAATAACAATATATTGTATATTTCAAAATAACTGGAAGAGAAGATCTGAAATGTTCCCAACACAAGGAAATGACAAATGGTTGCAGTGATGGATATTCTAAATACCCTTATTTGATCATTACACATTATCTGCATGGATCAAAATACTACCTATACCCCATAAATTTGTATAAATATTATATATATCAATTAAAGGGGATCTAAAATTTATGAGTAATAAAATTTAAAAGAATGTTTACTTTCTTAACAAAGGTAATTATATGTAAATTTAAAGTAGAATTTATTTTCTTTTACCTTTTTATTCCTAGGTGACACATTGCATGCAACTGGATCATGCAAGAATCGGTTATCAGGAAATTCTCTTGGTGGTACTTTATTTCGGTGGGAAGAAGATGAAATACCAAGGTTAGTTCATGCTACAAAGTAAATGAAGATTTTACATATATCCTAATTGTGATCAGAAATTGGTGATTGCCATAATTAAATTTTAACCTTTTATCATATTGAATCTTTTTAATCTAAGTTTATCAAAAAAAAAGCAAATCTCAACATTAGTATATTACATGGAATAAAAGATTTAAAAAACAGAGCTTGAAAATATACTTAGTTATTACCTAATTAATAAAAGGAATCTGGGGTAGATTTTATATTTCTCTTTAACATTCATCTTCATCATGCATTCTAAATTGATATCCTATTACCTGTCAAGTAAAAAAAATCACATTTTTAATAAGCAATTCAAACTGAAATGCAAATATTTTTAATAAAAATAACCCCTCAAATTTCTAAATGTTAAATATTTATGTAAAAAAGTATATTGACATGTGTTTATGAATAATATGTAATTTCTTTTAATTGTTTTATTATTGATTACACTTTTTTTGGAGGCAATACATTCCAAGTTCTAAGATTTCCCTATCATAAAGTAGATATGTAATCAGCACTATCCAAATTATCAATCAAGGCAAGCATGGTGGTACTACATGCTAGTAGTCCCAGCTACTCAGAAGGCTGAGGCAGGAGGATTGCTTGAGCCAAGGCGTTTGAGGTTACAGTGAGCTATGATGATGCCACTGCACTCTAGCCCCAGCAACAGAACAAGACCCTGTCTCAAAAAAATAAATAAATAAATTATTAATCAATAGCTTTATCTACATAGAACTCAGGGCTTTCTGTCTTATACCACACAGCATTACTCAAGCTTTCTTGATCCTTTTGTGATCAGTTGAACATTCACAGGGTGGTTATGATTTTCCTCTTTTTACTATCGCTATCACCTAATGCTTTTGAAGTAGATAATTTTTATAAAGAATGCAAGTTGGAAAAAGTATTTAGTTAAATGATATTATTTTTTATTTTATAATTTATTAATCAATTGAAGATAAACTATCGTTAAAATATTTGTTCGGAGCTTAATCCATATAGTTTCAGATCCCAATCCCTAATATATATTTGACAGAACTTCCCAAGTAATTATAAAATTACTTGGGCCTTTTGATACCTAAAATTAAGAAAGAATCTCATTAAATAATGATGTAAATATTTTTATGACTGGAATATTACATGAGAATGAGTCTTTGAAGACTTCAAAGTAACATAGTGACTTATCTTACCTCTTTATTCTGCCTGTTAGCAGGCAGCAGGACATTTTTAATAAACATACACATGTACTTCTTAGTTCTTTCACAGATACAGTGGAATTGTTTTTACAATCATGTTGAAATGGTATTAAGTTTAGAAAGAATATAATTTACCACATCCATTTCAAGTTCTAATCAATCCAAGGCAAAATGACAAACAAGCTCTTTGCTTTTTCTTTCGTTTTTTTAAGCCTATTACCTAGTCCCTTTATCTTAACTCTCTAAAGGTGGAACAAATCAATTTGACCCAAGAATTTTTACCTCCTTACTAGATCCCCTAGTTTTCAAAGGTCTACATTTAATAGCCTTTTTTTTTTTTTGCATTATCAATTAAATCAAAGTTTATTTGTCATTTGAAGCCATTTTGTAACAAGCATCTTTCTGGTTAGGTCATATGAGTGTAGTAAAGCTTCACTAATTAGGAGTAAATTTAGGAATACTTTATGTATTATAATGAAATATTTGAATTTTAGAAAGATTCTTAAAGATTCTTAAAGGTTCTTAAAGAACCCCATTTTATTACGTTTAAGAGTTGTACAAATTATAAGGAAAGATATGAATAGTCAAACGTGAAATTAGGTTATTTAGAATTAGAATGTATAATAAATATAGGATAGCTGTATATGTATATTTTATGTCAGATTATGTTGTATTTTTGTCATGCTTATATTAAAATCTATAATTTCATCACATATAAATAACAGATAATGTTAAAAAGTTTTATCATAAATTGGTACTCTCCAAAATTTTGTTAGTTTCATTTCTATCCCCAATGCCTGCACCTTCTCCTGGGTGCCTTTTTTTAAACAAAGAAATGTTTTCTATTTCTTCACAAACATTACAAGGGTCATAGCAAATAGCAAAAAAGCCATAATGAGATGAGGTTGCTGAGTCAGCAGCTCTAGTACCCTTACTTGCTAGCTCAGTGTAAATTGCTGTGTGTCAGGGACATTCAGGGTCATTTGCCTGAGTGTTAAATCCATGGAAGTCGAGAATCTACACCAGTAATCTCAACTCTGGCTACCCATCAGAATGACCTGGAGAAATTTTTTAAATTATAGCCATGTGAGCTATAGCCTCAATGATTCTGATCAGTAGATTTCTTATGTTAAGCTATGAACAGATATAGAGAGGCACAATTATCTAATTACCACTGTATTGCTTATCTTTCATAACTAAAATGAATTATCTACATGTATCTGCTGATGCACATTTTTTACTCACACTTTTTGTATTTACTAAAACCGATTGTTATTTTTTTATCAGCAGGGTCTCGCTCTGCTGTCCAGACTGGAGTGCAGTAGCATGATCATAGCTCACGATAGCCTTGAACTCCTGGGCTCAAGCTAACTTCCTGCCATAGCCTCCTGAATAGCTAGAACTACAGGTGCACACCACCATGCCCAGCTAATTTTTCTTATTTTTTTGTAGAGACAAGGTCTCACTTTGTTGCCCAGGCTGGTCTCAAACTCCTAGCCTCAAGTGATCCTCCCACCATGGCCTCCAAGGAACTACAGGTGTGAGCCACCGCACCTGACCAAATTTTAATTCTGAAAACTATTTCCTTTCCCTAGGAACACCTTCTGTTCTGAATGTCTGAAGTAGTTTTATAATAAGGACAAGAAAAAGATGTAAATTTCTACTGTGAGATTATGGTTTTTGATATTATTGTTTCCCTCCTTTGTCACAAATATGCTACTCCTGGAATAGTTATTCTTGATATTTGTAATATAATTATATCAAATTACAAAACTTTTTAGTATAAGAAGAAAACTGTTGATCATAAACTATTTTATTTGGCACTTCAATTCATGACAAAACGGTTTTGTTTAATTATATAAGTGAAGAGGATAATCTATATTGAGAATTATTTTTTCTAAAAGTCAATGGGATATATTGTGATAGGTTGGCTAATATGTCCCTTCTCTGTCATTGGTAAAAGGATCTGTGTGTATGAGTAGCTCCATATATACACATATTTATTTGAATTATAAAAATTCTGTGGTTCAACAAATAATTTCTAATGTTCCGTCAAAATTTCCCTAGGAATAGATAGTGGAAAATGAGATTTTTCTAATATGTTTCTCTTAAAACATTAAAAAATGTTTCAAATAAAAATGTTAATGAAAGATGCTATCACCTGTTTTCAAGTAAAATTATTGATATCTCCTTTCATTTGGTGTCCATTTTAGTATGAGATTTAGATTTTAGAATGTGTAAACTTGGATCCATACTAGATATTTTCTGTTCATTCTGTCAAGCAGGAAAAATTATGTGATGTCTTCCTAATCTTCTCCTTTGTGGCTCTATTGAAAAAGAATGCTTTTGATTCAAAGAGCATCAGTGGGAAACAACCCTTTTTATTTCTTACAAAAATTATACTTGGGAGGCCAAGGTGGGAGGATTGCTTGAGCCCAGGAGTACAGCTGTGGCGACATAGCGAAATTCTATTAAAAAAGAGAAAAATTAATGACCTTGTAGTGGCCTTACTTTTCCTAGCCATGATTCCACTGTTGAACATTCATGTGGTTTATCAGTTCTATAGTTATGAAGACTTTTAAGGCCTTCCTCAGCTCAGTAATAGTTGAGGGCAGGAAGAACAGTGGGTTATCACTTGCCCACTTTTTAGTATGCTCGCCTTCCCTTAGCTCTTGTTTCATGCTCTCTCCTCATTTTTTGATTACTGAAGATGTCTCTAGGCAACTGATTTTAGATGTGTATGGTTTTTGACGCATGCCTCTACTATCCTATCCCATTCTGCCCTGGGTATGACCACATGCTAAAACATTGTATGTGGCTTATATGTAAAATATAATGAACCAAAATATGGAAATATACTGCAAAAGGATCTCAATAGGGTTATCAGTATAATAGGTTTTGTATTTTCATCCTATTTTTCATTTATATGTACATACACAGAATCAATTATGTCGAATAATTGTGAATTAAATTACTATCATCAGGTGTTCTGGTTATGTTTCAGCTGAACATAAAATATTGTATAAGAAAAGTCTTATAAAATTTGCTATAACATAATTATTGTGTTTTTTGATATCTTTTTATTACAGCTCTTTAATACTGGAAGGTGTTGAACCACAGAGTACATGTGAATTAGAAGTGGATGCTGTAGCTGCTGACATCTTAAATCGGCTGGACATTGAAGGTACATACACAATTATTCATAATATATGTTTTTATTTTTTAAAAATTAATGACCAAAGTAGAGTGGAAAAAGTAGGGAAGAAAACATTACTAGAGAACTAAGATATTATAAAAGGTCAGTGCAAGATATTATGCAGATTGTTTCTATACTTCTGATGACACATTTTTTCATTTACATTTTCATTCATGTGAGTAAGTTTGCATAGATATGAAACTAAAGTAAGTGTAACACTACATAGAATTAGCCAATATAAAGTAATTTAATATACTCTGCCTTTTGATTTTTTAATTTTAAGATTATATACGAGGGAGGGGAATCATGTCTATTGACTATCCTCAAATGTATGATATTCACTTGCTGGGTTTGGGAACCAGTAGGAGGAAAACTAAAAAAGGAATAACATAAGAAATTTAGGTTAGGATCGTTTGTCCATTTTATTACACAAAGAAGTTAATTGTATTTTTAAGGGCAATATTTTTTAAAGAAAAGTTTAGATTTTTTTTTTTTTTTAAGCAAGTATTTTTCACCTTGACCCTTGTAGTACTGAGGTATTGTTGTGATTACAGCTCAAATTGGTGCAAACCCTGGTCTACAGGCCATATGGGAAGATGAAAAACAACGGCGAAGAAACAGAAATGAAACCTCTCAAATTAGTCAACCTGAATCACAAGGTAAAAACCAAGTAGTACTCTGATGATTTTTTTGAACTAAATATTTTAATGAAAAAGTTTAAGCCATTGAGTTTTTCCCGTTACATTAGAGTTTACTTTTCAAATTACCTTTAAATTTTCAGTGTATTTTTCCTGTTGTCATTGCTGTACAACCACTTATTTATCTTTACAACTATCTCCAAAGTGTAACCTATTGTCTCTCTCTCTTCCATGAGAAATTGACATCTTCACTGTCCTTGGTTTTCAGTACACCTTGTCCTCTTGCCCCATTTTTTTGTTCCTTTTTCATCCCCTAGTATGTTCTATTCTTCTGTATTTCCATATGAACTATAGAGAACTCATAGAAGATCATGAATCCTACCTTAGAAACACCGTTTAGTTCATTATGCTTTGAAAAATGTAGCCCATGAAATACTTCCCCTAAATTTTTTTATGGGTATGTCATATAAACTCTCACTTTGTTCATTATATACAGCTCTGAAAAAAATACTCATTTATTATTAAATGCTGCTGCATTCAAAAAGAATTTGAGGGAACTTAAATAATACCAAGGGCACAACAAAATTTTTAAAATAAAAGTAAAAGAATAAGAGACATAATTCAGAAAGCAAATATATTTGAAATATAACCATAAGCCTGTACTGAATCCAATTAAAATTTCAAATTTTTCTTATTAATGTCTTGGACACTAGAAATGTTTTGATAAATTTTGACTGCCTTTTAAAACTGAAATATTTTATAAGGGGAAAATTTCTATTTTCAGGGTATATGATATATTTATAGGTAGAGAACAATGATTTTCTGTTTTAGATTTAGGTTATTATAGAACTTAATCTTGAACTGACTTTAAGTGTCTAATTTATAACTTAAGTAACAACCATTTTTCTTTCGTTTGATTCTATAATATGACTACATTTGGGTGATGTTATATGTGTCCAAAGAAAGATAGGAAATTGCTACTGTTTTAAAAGCTACTTTAGGAGAAAGGAAAATATTTTATTCATTTGTTGTCTACATTTTTTAATGCACTTTTAAAATTCAAAGATCGCAGGTTTGTACCAGCAACAGAAAGTGAAAAAAAATTTCAGAAGAGACTTCAGGAAATTCTCAAACAGAATGATTTCTCTGTGTAAGTGATTATTTATTGTAGATCTCCGAACTAATTTTATTGCTTTGTTATGTAGTTTGTTATAAAGGATATGTTTTAATTAAGCAGAACATTATCAGGATCTGTGGACTACAGTGATGGATCCCAGGATTTCTCAGCTGAGTTAACATTGCACTCTGAGATTCTGTCTCCTGAAATGCTCCAGTGTACACCAGCTAATATGATAGAAGTCCACAAAGACACAGAGTTGAGCAAAGGTAAGATTTCCTTTTCAAGCATACAGAAAATACTACACCAAACATCTGTGTATTTAGCACTGTAGTATTAATACTTGGTTGAGTTTACTAGGGTTTTTTCCTCTAAGAAATACACTATGGATATAGCTAAAATCCCTCTCATTCTATCACCTTTTCTACATCTCCAAAGATAAGCACTATCCTGAAGTTGGTGCAAGCTGTTACCATATATTATTTTGTATTTTCTTATATTTGTATGTCTACCATAATACTATTGTTTGAAGTTTTAAATTTTACATAAATGGGCAAGGCACAGTGGCTCAAGCCTGTAATCATAGCAATTTGGGAAGCTGAAGAAGGAGGATCGCTTGAGGTCAGGAGTTCAAGACTAGACTGAACAAGAGTGAGATCCCATCTCTACAAAAAATAGAAAAATTAGCTGGGTGTGATGGTGCATGCCTGTAGTCCCAGCTACTTGGGAGGCTGGGGCAGGAGGATTGCTCAAGCCCAGGAGTTGCAGGTTGTAATGAGCTATGATGATGCCACTGCACTCTAGCCTTGACAACAGAGTGAGACCCTGTCTTAAAAAAAAACAAAAAAAAAAAAAAAAAGAAAGAAAATTTTACATAAATGACATCCTGCTTCTCATAGATTAAGCAACTTGCTTTTTTCATTCAACATTATATTTTTAAGCAGCTTAACTCTGCTATAATTTATGTAACAAAATTCACTCATTTTAGGTGTATCATTTAATAATTTATAATAAATTTACAAAGTTGTGTGGACATTTTCACAATCCCACTTTAGAACATTTCCACCGGCCCAAAGAATCCCTTCTGTTCGTTTGCAATTATGCCTGTTTCCACCTCTAAACCCAAGTAACCAGTAACCTTCTTTTCTCTCTACATTTGCCGTGTCCTTCAGATCCTGTATATTATATAAATGAAAGCATACAATATATAGGTTTTTGTGTCTAGCTTCTTTGACTTAGCGTAATACTTTCAAGGTTTATCCATTTGTAGTACCTATCAATATTTCATTCTTTTTCATTGCTGAATAGTATTCCATTGTATACCACATTTTGTTAATTCATTCATCAGTTGATAGGTATTTGAATTGTCTCCAATTTTGCCTGTTAGGAATAATGCTGCTATAAGCAGTAAAACATGA
Source organism: Eulemur rufifrons (assembly GCF_041146395.1). Taxonomy (NCBI): domain Eukaryota; kingdom Metazoa; phylum Chordata; class Mammalia; order Primates; family Lemuridae; genus Eulemur; species Eulemur rufifrons. Next base: position 64,314,829 of record NC_090997.1, on the reverse strand, counting down.
ATTTTAGTATAAATACCCTAAAGAGTTATAAAATAATGGAAATAGTAGCAAATGAAACCAGTTTGAGAATAAATTTAACTACGAAGATTACCTTTGCAGAGCAAAAAAAAAAAAAGAATAATGCTGCTGTGAACATTTGAGTACAAGTCTTTGTATGGATATGTTTTCATTTCTCTTGAGTAGATACCAAGGAGTTGAATTAATTAAATTTAATTAAAACTTCCAAGCTATTTTCCAAAGTGGCAGCACTGTTTTACATTTCCACCAGCAAAAAAATCCCTTAGATTTTTATTATCTGCAAATAGCTATTTTATTTTATTACTTCCTTTCTTATGTTAATACTTTTTTTTCATGTCTTAATGTACTGCCTCAAAATTCTAGGATAATGTTAAGTAGAAATGTTAATAGTCTTTCTCCTCACTTTAAAGGAAATGCTTCTATATTTCATTAAATATGACATTTACTACAGATAATAGATGTACTTTAATCATGTTAATATCCCTTTTAGTTCTTGTTTGCTAAGAAATTTGTTGTTTTTAATATCATGAGCGTATATTAAATTTTACCAAATGTTCTTTTATTCTTTTACTTTTAATATGATGGGTTACATTAAAATAATTTTTATTTTCTAATGTTAAACTACCCTTGCACTGGTGAAATAAACCCTTCTTGGTCTCAGTGTGCGTTTTTTTAAGCACTGATATATATACTTTGCTAATATTTTATTTAGAATTCTAGCTTTTTTTAATAATTGAGAAAGAGCCATACTTTGCTCCATTAAATGAGTTGGAGCTTTTTCTCTTTTTCAACTCTCTTTTTAAGAATTTGTATTAGATGGGAATAATCTGTTTCTTGAAAATTTGATAGATCTCATCTGTAAAATCATCTAGACTTAGTACAGTTTTGTGTGGTTAGATTTTGTGTGTTCGAGAGTGGAGGGGGATAGGGGGTGGATTTAAACTACTAGTTTAATTTCCATAGTTGTTATGTTTCTACTCAAGATTTCTATTTCTGCCTGAGTCATGTTTTATGTCATATTTTTTCCTAAGGAATTATCCATTTTACCTGATTTTTCCATATTTTTGTTATAAAGTTGTTCATGGTATTATTTTAACATCTTTGCTTTTCCCTTTGGCACTCCTCCTTTTATTCTTAAAATAACTTTTTTTTTGTTTGTTTGAATCAGTCTTACCCCTTCACCCTGGGTAGAGTGCAGTGATATCATCATAGCTCACCACAACCTCCAACTCCTGGGCTCAAGCAATCTTCCTGCCTTAGCCTCCTGAGTAGCTGGGAGTACAGGCGCATGCCACTGTGCCTGGCTAATTTTTCTACTTTTTGTAGAGATGGGGTCTCGCTCTTGCTCAGGCTGGTCTTGAACTCCTGAGCTCAAGCAGTGCTCCTGTCTCAGCCTCTCAGAGTGCTAGGATTACACGTGTGAGCCACGGAGACCAGCCCCTAATATAATTCACTTATGCTTTCTCTATAGTTTGTTTTGATTATCTTTGCCAGTCTTATCTATTTTATTATTAGTTTTAGAGAACCAGCTTGTTTTATTGATCCTCTCAATTGTTTTTTGTTTTAGGATAAGCTATTTTTCTAGTTTTTTGTTTGTTCATTTGTTTTGATTAAACACTCCTCATTAGCCCAGCTATGTCCTAGGATGTATTACCTGAAAAGTATTTCTTCCTGAAGATTTTAACTGTCTTTTAAAAGCTTGAAAGCATTTATTCTTAAGTCTGATTTAATATATCTGAAGCAGGAAAACAGAAATGTTTTCCCGTTCCTCTCATGTAACTGCCTGCCATTTTTTGGTATATAGTCATTTTATCTCCTAATACTATGTGCTTTCTATTCTATCTTTCCTATATGGCTGGATTATAATATGGGATTCATTTTATCTTTGTTCTTAAAATTATATAATCCCTCTGTGTATTAGACCTGCTATAAAAATCACATGTTGAAAGACTAATATTTTTAAATAATGAATTGAAAGCTTTCTGAGAAATATAAAATTAATGGAAAATGAATTTATTTGTTTTTGAACCGTAGAGAATAAGGAGTTTTATTATTCAAATAAGATAGTTTGTACTTTTTTCCCCTTTGTATATTTTAATATGCAGTGATTTTTATCAGAGTAACATAACTATCTACACATAGTAGGTAGGATTGGAGAGGCTACAGAAATTATAAATGTCTGGTATTACAATAGATTCACAGTTTGTTTTATTTTGTTTTTGTTAATCCATGTGACTGCTTAGATATCTCTGTGGCTTTTTATTAAATTTTATTACGTTTTTATTTAGCATATATCATTAACACTTCGAAATTTTGAATAGGTTTATGTTGTGATACTTACTAATTTACACAAATTTTAAGCAATGAATTTCAGATTTAGGCCACTGCTTTAATGTTTTTGTATTCTTTGTCATCTTAAGGTCACATTAGACACAAAGTGGAGGAAGCCCTTATTAATGAAGAAGCAATTTTGAACCTCATGGAAAATAGTCAGACTTTTCAGCCTTTGACCCAAAGACTGAGTGAGTCACCAGTTTTCAGTAAGTAACAGTGCTACTATAAATATTCAGGATTTTAAATCAGTGAAAGTGTGTGTTGTGAGAAGGGGTATTTTTTTCTTTGATTTGAAGACATTAATGTTGAACATTAAATAAATACTATATATAAAAATGAAACCTTGCATTAAATTAAGTAGCTTTGTTTTTTGTTTTCTACACAGCTTTTTCTAAAAAACAATTGTGAAAGAATAATTTTTTAAAATTTTGCTTTGCTTGGGGGAAAGCCATATTGCTTTGGAAGAAAAATGCACTTATTTTGAATTAATATTCTCCAAAGTTAAGTACATTAATAAAACACTATAATTGGTTCTTTTTTGGCAAGTATCAGAAATTTCACTGGACAATTCCTTTTAAGCCATTTTTTTTTAAGAGACAGAGTCTCACTCTGTCATCCAAGCTGAAGTACAGTGGCATGAGATAGCTCACTGCAGCCTTGAACACCTGGGCTCAAGTGATCCTCCTGCCTCTGCTTCCCCGGTACCTGGGACTACAGACGTGTACCACCACAGCTAGCTACTTTTTTTTTTTTTTTTTTAAGAGACAGGGTCTTGCTATGTTGCCCAGGCTGATCTCGAACTCCTGGCTTCAAGTGATCCTCCCACCTCAGCCTCCTGAGTCACCGGAATTGCAGGCGTGAGCTATTGTGCCCAGCATCAGGCCATTAATTTTTGGCTAGCTTAGCACATGATAGTTATTTCTGAATGTTTTTGCATCACCCTAAATACATTCTCCTTAGCATCATAAACCATTTACAAGATTTCTTTTCAGTAATTTAACCTAACTTACTGACATCTTTTACAGAAACTTATTTGATATTTTGTTGTATAAAGTGAGTTATTGTTAAGCTTCATGTCTCTTGTTTTGCTTGAAGTAGTTTTTTTTTTTTTTTTTTTTTTTTGAGACAGAGTCTCACTCTGTCGCCCAGGACTAGAGTGCCGTGGCATCAGCCTAGCTCACAGCAACCTCAAACTCCTGGGCCCAAGCGATCCTCCTGCCTCAGCCTCCCGAGTAGCTGGGACTACAGGCATGCGCCACCATGTCTGGCTAATTTTTTCTATATATATTTTTAGTTGTCCAGCTAATTTCTTTCTGTTTTTTTAGTAGAGACGGGGTCTCACTCTTGCTCAGGCTGGTCTCGAACTCCTGAGCTTAAACGATCTGCCTGCCTCAGCCTCCCAGAGTGCTAGGATTACAGGCGTGAGCCACCGCGCCCAGCCTTGAAGTAGTGATTTTATGTTTCTTTCCTTTCTCACTTTCTATTTTTCATTTTTATAGTATCAAATATAATCACAGCTCAATGTAATGTCCTCTCTATGTTATTTACATTTTCATCTGAATGGAACATAAATTGACTGATTGTGAACAATACCAAAGTTATTGTTCACACTCATATTTCAAAAACATTTTTAACAGGGGTAGGGAACTTGTTCTTCTTTTTCTTTTTTTTTTTTTATTGTACATATTATGGGGTACATAGTGATGTTTCAATGCATATAATGTATGGTGATCAGATCAGGGTCATTAACATATCCATCCACTCTTGGGCTCAAGGGAATCTCCCACTTCAGTCTCCCAAGTAGCTAGGACTGTAGGTGTGTGCCACCGCATCTGTTTTTTCTTTTTTAAATGAGTGGCCACATGCAGAAAGAAATCACTCTAAGAACACATTAAAAAATTAACTTTAGGTTTACAATCTAAAATGTTCTATTTCTCCATTTGAATAAATAAATATATATACCAATGTATTTAAATTACATTCTAGTTATAAAAAGTAAACAGTTAAGAGAGGGACATAGAAAAGTTAAGGAATTTAAAAAGAGGAGAATTAGAGAAGCATATACCTATTCCATTGCATTACACAAATATATCATTAGCAGATATAATTCCACCTTGCCTACGGTTACGAAAAAGCAATCTCAATGTTATCAAAAATCTGAGAAGAAAATATCTATAATCCATTTGCTACTACTTATTTTTTTAAAGTATGAGGCAGAAAAAAACTATAGGTTTAAGAAATGGATCATTGCCAAAATGTCTCTCATAAGCAAATATTTTCATTTTGTATTACATTTGGTAGCATGACTGAACCAATTTCTTTAATGTCAACAAAGAAAACCTAAAACTTGATATTTTGGTGAATGAGGAATGTATTACCTTATTTACAGAGAAAATGGTTGTGTAGTAGATTACAACGAATCTCCATCTCCCTAATCTTTTTTAAAAATAACAGCTTTGTTGAGATATAAGTCATATACCATAAAATTTATCTTTTATTTGCCGGGTGCGGTGGCTCATGCCGTAATCCTAGCACTCTGGGAGTCCGAGGCGGGTGGATCATTTGAGCTTAAGAGTTAGAAACCAGCCTGAGCAAGAGCAAGACCCTGTCTCTACTAAAAAAATAGAAATAAATTATCTGGACAACTAAAAATATATAGAAAAAATTCTCCAGGCATGGTGGCGCATGCCTGTAGTCCCAGCTACTCAGGAGGCTGAGGCAGAAGGATTTGTTTGAGCCCAGGAGTTTGAGGTTGCTGTGAGCCAGGCTGATGCCACGGCACTCTGGCCTGGGCAACAGAGTGAGACCCTGTCTCAAAATAAATAAATAAATAAAATAAATAAATAAATTTACCTTTTATTATATACAGTGCAGTGATTTTTAGCATATTCATGGAGTTTTACAACCATTACCACTATCTAATTTTAGAACATTTTCTTCAGCCCAAAAAGAGACCCTGAACCCATTAGCATTCACTCCCCAGTCTTCCTCCCAGCCCCTGGCAACCACTAATTTATTTTCTCTTTTGCTGGATTTACCTATTTGGGACATTTCATATAAATGGAATCACATAATATATAGCCTTTTGTATCTGGCTGCTTTGATTTAGCATAATGTTTTCAAAGTTCGTCAATGTTGTAGCATGTATCAGTACTTCATTTCTTTTTCTTGCTGAATAATATTCCATCATATGGATAATATACATTTTTTTTATTCATCAGTTGTTGGATATTTGGGTTGTTTCTGCTTTCTGGGTTGTTATGAATAATGCTACTATCATTATTCATGCACAAGTTTTTGTGTGGACATATGTTTTCTGTTCTCTTGGATATATATGTGAAAGTGGCATGGCTGGATTATATGATAACTCTGTTTAATATTTTGAGGAACAACCAATGGCTACACCATTTTATAATCTGACCAGCCATGTATGAGAATTCCAATTTCTTCACATCCTTGCCAACACTTGATATTATCTGTCTTTTTGGTTTTAGCAATCCTAACATGTATGAAGTGGTTTTATATGTATAGTATAATACTGTTGACCACTTTCAAAGCTCTCTTGTATTTTCCAACTACAGATTTCATTTGACTATTCTGTGAACTAAATAAAGCTTAAGTGTGAGATAAGATGTTTACATGTATAATTTTTAAGGTACTTCCTTAGCATTAATTCATATATTTATTATATGTTTTGTATTTATTTTTAATGCTTTTGACCATATTTGGTTTACTGCTCCTCAAGCTTAAGTGTGTACTAAGATCTTAGCATGTTAAAATAAAAATTCCTGCCAGGTGCAATGGCATGCACCTATAGTCCCAGCTACGCCGGAGGCTGAGGTAGGAGAATTGCTTGAGCCCAGGAGTTCAAGGCCAGCCTGGGCAACAAAGCAAGATCCCAATATGTAAAATAAATAAATAAATACAAGAAAATGTAAATTTCTGAGTCCTGTCATAGAAATCTGATTCACTAGATGTATGATGGCGTCTGAAAATCTTATTTTTAATGATTGCACTAAATTATTCTAATGCAGATGATCCAAGGATCACACTCTGATGGGAGAGCTACATGACCACCTGAACCTTTATACCAACTGTATTCTTTTAGCATCTGCCAGCGTCTATGATGTTGTTACTTTATAATTGATCCAATAATTTAATTGTTGGATTATTTAAAAATTTTAAGTTACTTGTTAGTGATTGCTTCACTTATTTTATAGTGGACAGTAGTCCTGATGAGGCTCTGGTACATCTTCTTGCTGGTTTGGAAAGTGATGGATATCAGGGGGAAAGAAATAGGATGCCATCACCATGTCACTCCTTTGGAAATAATAAATATCCCCAAAATAGTGATGATGAAGAGAATGAACCACAGATTGAAAAAGAGGAAATGGAGCTTAGTTTGGTGATGTCCCAAAGATGGGACAGCAATATTGAAGAACATTGTGCCAAAAAGAGGTAACTTTTTAGTTATTTCAGGTATTTGAATAACTTTCTTTTGTCATTATTGTTCTTTAATCAGAAATTATTTCCTTATAGACTAAATTGATTTCTTTTACATCTCTTTTAAATAGTGGGCTGTTTTTCATATGGCATATATTTTGTATTCTGAGCAAAATAAAGTGTTCCTACATTTAAAAAGATTAACCTAACTTTTAGGAGTCATCTATTTATGTATGTAGTGAGAGTAATAAATGAGGCAAAATCAAAGGGGCTCCTTATCTCAGAACTTGAAAAAAAGAATGGCTTTGATAGTTACACTGTTGTGAATTGGAGCAACAAGATACAGAGTCAGCTGAAGATGAGGAATTGCTTCCAGGTCTGATTATACTGAAGGAATTAGATATTAAAAATTAATAAATAAAAAAGTCTCAGAAGCAAACACTGGTATTCTGTGTTGTTTCTCAAAATAAATGATGAAGATGGTGCTGTGGTTTTCTAAATCAGTCTCTGTGAACTTGACTGATTTGATTCTGTCCCTGAGCTGTATGCTCCGTGTATAGAAAAAAATTAAGCCTCTGAACCTGAAAGACTGAGTATCCTTCTCCTTTAAATTTTGTAGGCTATACTGAAACTTTTTTAAAGCCTATGTTTGAAATTTTCAACCCCAAAGCCATTACTGAAAGGTGAAAGGGTAATCTATAGTATTCATTTGTATAAAAACATAGGTTTTTATTTTTCTACTTAATCAGGATACGAGACTCTTCAGACATGATGTTATATTGTGCTCTCTGACATAGTCTCTACTATAATAACAGGCACAGTTTATCCCATGATTGAATTCATGCTTGTGTGTTCATTGACTAAACCAATTCTGTGAAAACCGTTACCAGTTTAACCTTGGTTAAAAAAACTTAACATATATTAGAGAGAGATTGAATGGTAGAAGCATATTAATATGTCTAGAAAAGGAATTATTAATTCTACTGTGTATAATCGGTGCTATATTCCACTCTAAGCACTATATTTTAAGTATACTAAGAAAGTAAAGGAAAGGGAAAGGAGAGGAAGAAAACTAGAAGTATCTATGAACACTGTCACTTTTGAAAAACATTTGAATAGATAATGTTTGGTTTAATTAGAGGAGTTATGAGACAGGTAATAAATGTCTTCATATATTTTAAAGGTTATCATGTGAAAAATGGCATAGACCTACTGTATGGCTACAGAGAACAAAAGCAGGAATACTGTATGGAAGTTGAAAAGAAAGATTTTGTGTAATGTAGGAAGACAGTTACTAACAATTAGAGTCATTAACAACGGAAAGATTACCCTGGAAGACAGCAAGCCCCTTATACAGAGAATGTAAAAGCAGAGATTGTGTCAGGTCTGTTAAAAATAGGATTTTTGCATTGGGTAGCAAGTTGGACTAAATGACCTCTGATATCTCTTTCAGATCTTAAGGGAGTGATTTTATGACAAATTGTGATTTGGAAAGGCTTAATGGAGAAACCGTTCCATGTATAATATAGGAATATTATTTTCAAATTTTTGAGAACTGAGAAAGAAAAAATTGTGTATGGATAGAAAGTTTGCCTGTCCAGATAAAAGGGAAAGTATAAAATTAGTATCAATATGAGATGAAACTTAAGAGACTATCTATCTGGACATCACCATCCATCTGAATTTCTCAATAACCATACTTTGTAGTCACTGTCAGATTGACTCAATACCTTTACTACTTCCTAGCCCCTCTCTGATCCCTGATATTTTCTCTTCAGTCCCAACCTAAATGCCTCCTCACTCATCTTTTTGTTCTTGTTTTTTCCAATTGAGAATGTAGTGATTGTGTATTTATGGAGACTTATTAAAATATGCTAGACCTTTTTAGAGATTACTGAGTTCTCACTTAAGCTATATGTGTACATCTGAGGATAGAATGAAAGGGATAATATAAGAAAGAACATGATTAGATATGATAATCCAGAATATTATGGAGCTATAAATGCAGGAATTATGGTATTTTCTAGCTCACATAAAAGGGATTATAAAGTCTATTTATAATAACTTTTTGCAGATATTATAGTAAGACATATTAATAAAGCAAAGTAAATCCTTTCCTTTTTAAAGTTACAATTTTCAGATCTTTTTTTAGCATTTTACTATTACAGAGTCAAATTAGACAAATCACTTACATCTGAGATGCTCTTTTCTAATGATTATACCCACCGATGAATTTTAATATTCTCTAGATCACTGTGCAGAAATACCCACAGAAGTTCAACTGAAGATGAAGACTCATCTTCAGAAGAAGAAATGGAATGGAGTGATAACAGTTTGCTTCTGGCCAATCTTTCTATACCTCAGTTAGATGGAACTGCAGATGAAAATAGTGGTAAGTAAACAAGTCTACTGTGAGCTTTTGGTTATTTAGGGGCTAAAAATATATTTGATTTTGAAACTATAGCCACACTTCCTATATAGTTAGCTAAGTGAGGCTATAGTGATACTTCTTTTGAAAGAATGTAGATATATATGATTCTTTCTCATTTCTAAGAGGATATAACATTTGTTGATCACTGGTTTCAAGCTTCATTATCAGTCTATCATGTTAACATTTAAGTAGCATAAGAAACTGTAAGAAATACGCTCACCTTATTTGAAGTGATAATGTAAAGAAGCATGTTATTTTATGAAAAAATTTTAAGGTGACAGTATTTTCCCCTTATTTCCCTAAAGGCACTGAATATTAATATAATCTATTTCTGATCAAAGGAATATGTGTTTTAAATAATTATAACTAACTCTTGATTATTTAGGTTATTATCTTAATGATAGGAGTGACCTTTTTGTTAGGATAACCATTTCAAACATACAAACTTAACTTCATATAATACCTTTCATAGTGATAGTATCTTAGTATGGGAAAATATTTCAAAAATTAAAAAAGAGTAAAATGAAATAAATTCATTTTTCCCTCATTCCAGACAATCCATTGAACAACGAAAATTCTAGAACCCACTCTTCTGTGATTGCAACGAGCAAGTTATCAGTAAAACCTTCCATCTTTCACAAAGATGCTGCTACGTTAGAACCCCCATCGTCTGCTAAGATTACCTTTCAGTGTAAACACACAAGTGCCCTTTCTTCCCATGTTTTGAACAAAGAAGATTTAATTGAAGACCTTCCACAGCCAAACAACATAGAAAAAGGTCTAGATAATTCAGTCACTTCTTTTACAAATGAAAGCACTTACTCTATGAAATACCCTGGATCTTTAAGCAGTACTGTTCATTCAGAAAATTCTCATAAAGAGAGTAATAAGAAAGATATCCTCCCAGTATCTTCCTGTGAAACTAGTATTTTTGATTATGATGAAGATATTCCATCTGTTACAAGACAAGTACCAAGTAGAAAGTATACAAACATTAGAAAGATTGAAAAGGATGCCCCTTTTATACATATGCACCGTCACCCTAATGAGAATACATTGGGCAAAAACTCTTTCAACTTTCCTGACGTAAGTCATCCAAAAAATAAACTATCCTCTGAAGTAAATGAAAAAGGAAGCAGCACAGCTTTGAACAGTTTATTCCCTTCACCATTTACTGAAAATTGTGAATTGCTATCATGCTCAGGGGAGAATAGAACTATGGTACATTCTCTTAGTAGCATTGCTGATGAAAGTGGACTAAATAAACTTAAAATTAGATATGAAGAATTTCAAGAACATAAAACAGAAAAACCAAGCCTCAGCCAACAAGCAGCACATTATATGTTTTTTCCCAGTGTTGTTCTTTCTAATTGTCTCACTAGACCACAGAAACTATCTCCTGTCACATATAAACTACAACCTGGCAATAAAACGTCCCGGTTAAAACTGAGTAAAAAGAAACTTGTAGGTCATCAGGAGCCTTCTACCAAAAGTAATGAGACTAGATCCACAAAAGATAATTGTATACAAAATAATCCTTGTAATAATAATCCCGAGAAGGATAACATATTGGCCAGTGATTTAATTAAAAGCACTCATGGAGCTTTTGAAAATAAAACACCTACAGATGGTTTGATAGACTGTCACTTTGGAGATGGAACCTTAGAAACGGAGCAGTCCTTTGGACTGTATGGAAATAAATACACACTTAGAGCCAAACGCAAGGTAAATTATGAGACTGAAGATAGTGAGTCAAGTTTTGTAACACACAACTCAAAAATTAGCCTACCTCATCCTATGGAAATTGGTGACAGTTTAGATGGAACTCTGAAATCTCGAAAACGAAGAAAAATGTCTAAAAAGCTGCCCCCTGTCATCATAAAGTATATTATTATTAACAGATTTAGAGGGAGAAAAAATATGCTTGTGAAGCTAGGAAAAATAGACTCTAAAGAAAAACAAGTAACATTAACAGAGGAAAAAATAGAACTATATAAAAAGCTTGCACCTTTGAAGGATTTTTGGCCAAAAGTTCCTGACTCCCCTGCAACCAAATATCCCATTTATCCACTAACACCAAAGAAAAGTCACAGAAGAAAGTCAAAACATAAGTCTGCTAAGAAAAAAACTGGTAAGCAACAAAGGACAAATAGTGAAAATATTAAAAGAACTTTGTCTTTCAGAAAAAAACGGTCACATGCTATTCTTTCGCCTCCCTCACCATCTTATAATGCTGAAACCGAAGACTGTGACTTGAATTATAGTGATGTTATGTCTAAACTAGGTTTTCTTTCTGAGAGAAGCACAAGTCCCATAAATTCCTCTCCACCTCGCTGCTGGTCTCCCACAGATCCAAGAGCTGAAGAAATTATGGCTGCTGCAGAAAAAGAAGCAATGCTTTTTAAGGGTCCTAATGCATATAATAGTAAGACTGTTAATTCTCGTATAGGAAAAAATAGTCGAGCGAGAGCACAGGTTAAGAAATCAAAAGCAAAGCTTATTAATCCCTCTGTAGTTACTAAGAAAAGGAACAAACGAAATCAGACAAACAAACTAGTAGATGATGGAAAAAAGAAACCAAGAGCAAAACAGAAACAAAAAACAAATGAGAAAGGTACATCAAGAAAGCACATAACACTTAAGGATGAAAAAATAAAATCTCAGTCTGGTGCTGAAGTTAAGTTTGTGCTAAAACACCAGAATGTGTCTGAGCTTACAAACAGTTCTGGAGGCTCTCTACTTTTTAAACAGAAAGATGCACCACTAACAGGCTCTGCTGTGGATCATCCTCTTTCTGCTCCCCTACCCACTGGAATTAATGCACAACAGAAGTTATCTGGCTGCTTTTCTTCTTTCTTAGAAAACAAGAAGTCTATAGATTTGCAAACATTCCCCAGTTCACGAGATGATTTGCATCCATCAATTGTCTGTAATTCTGTAGGACCTGGAATCTCAAAAATTAATGTTCAGAGGTCTCATAATCAAAGTGCTATGTTCACTCTAAAAGAATCAGCCTTGATTCAAAAAAATATATTTGACCTTTCCAACCATTTGTCTCAGGTAGCACAGAATACACAGATATCTTCGGGTATAATGTCTCCAAAGACAGAAGATAATTCAAACATACAAAAAAACCATTTGTCATCTATTGGAAAGTTAAATGAATATCGCAATTCCCTAGAATCAAAGCCGGAACAGGCATATGCTCGTAATTTTTTGCATTGCAAAGATAGTCAGCAGCAGATTGTGTGCATGGCAGAACAGTCAAAGCACAGTGAAACTTGTTCTCCAGGAAATGCAGCTTCAGAGGAAAGCCAAATGCCTAATAATTGCTTTGTAACTTCCTTAAGAAGTCCAATCAAACAAACAGCTTGGGAGCAAAAACAAAGGGGCTTTATTGTAGATATGTCAAATTTTAAACCTGAAAGGGTAAAACAAAGGTCATTGTCAGAAGCAATTTCACAAACCAAAGCACTTTCTCAGTGTAAAAATCGAAATGTATCAACACATTCAGCGTTTGGTGAAGGACAGTCTGGACTGGCAGTTCTAAAAGAATTGTTACAAAAAAGACAGCAGAAAGCACAAAATGCAAATATTGTGCAAGACCCATTACCTAATAAAAATCAGCCAAACAAAAATATTTCTGGTTCCCTTGAACATAACAAAGCAAATAAACGGACACGATCAGTAACATCTCCAAGAAAACCTCGAACTCCCAGAAGTACAAAACCTAAAGAAAAAATTCCCAAACTTCTCAAAGTAGACCCTCTAAATTTACAAAACTCTGGCCAGTTGGATAACTCTCTATCAGATGATAGTCCCGTCTTTTTTTCAGATCCAGGTTTTGAAAGTTGTTATTCACTTGAAGATAGCTTATCTCCTGAACATAATTATAATTTTGATATTAACACAATAGGTCAGACTGGATTTTGTAGCCTTTATTCTGGAAGTCAGTTTGTCCCAGCTGATCAGAATTTGCCTCAAAAGTTCTTAAGTGATGCTGTTCAGGATCTTTTTCCAGGACAAGCTATAGAAAAAAATGAGTTTTTAAGTCATGACAACCAGAAGTGTGATGAAGATAAGCATCATGTCTCAGACTCAACCTCATGGATTAGATCTGGTACTTTAAGTCCTGAACTTTTTGAGAAATCATCCATAGACAGCAATGAGAATCATCGGCACAACCAGTGGAAAACTAGCTTTCATCCTCTTACAACTCGGTCTAATTCAATAATGGATTCTTTCTGTGTTCAGCAGGCAGAGGCCTGTCTAAATGAAAAATCCAGATTGAATAGGAGTTCAGTAAGCAAAGAAGTTTTTCTTAGTCTCCCACAGCCAAGCAATTCAGACTGGATTCAAAGTCACACCAGAAAAGAAATGGGACAGTCTCTTGACTCAGTTAATACCTCTTTTACTACAATACTCTCCTCCCCTGATGGTGAACTTGTGGATGTAGCCTCTGAAGATTTAGAACTGTATGTTTCAAGAAACAATGATATGTTGACACCAACTCCTGATAGTTCACCAAGGTCTACCAGCTCTCCCTCGCAATCGAAAAATGGCAGTTTTACCCCTCGAACTGCTCACATTCTAAAACCACTTATGTCCCCACCAAGTAGGGAAGAAATTATGGCAACTTTGTTGGATCATGACCTTTCTGAAACTGTTTACCAGGAACCATTTTGCAGTAATCCTTCTGATGTACCAGAAAAGCCCAGGTAATCAGAATTTTTTTCCCTTGGGTCACTCTAAATAATTGTAATGTATATAATATTTGATACCTGACTACTAGTTTTCTGTCTGTGACACTGTATTTGTAAGTATATCATTGTGAAAACTATTCATAATTACAGACTTTATTAAGAAAATTCACAAACTAAATGGATAGTTGCTTCTGGAGAAATTTATTTAAGTTGATGAGTATTGGACTTGGATCTACTATTATTTAGTACCACGTCTCCATTAAGGATTAGAGGTGCTCACTCTAATTAGGTGCAAGATTAAGAAAGATGTCATGATACTTTAAAAGTATTACAATGATCATCTTAAAAATAGTGTTTTTTAAATGTTAAACTTCATTTTTTAAAAAGTGTTTGAAAATGAGCATACATACGCATTTAAGTACTCCTATGATATGTCTCTAAATGAAGATTATTTAAGTTGTTTCTGTTATAAACCTTTCTTTCCATGTGGTTTCAATATCTTGAGTCATTGTTAGTATTGTTAGTTTATAAAGTTATTAGGGGTGCAAATGGACTTTGGTTTCCCTTACCTCCTTTCTTTTCAGAATCTTTTCGGAGAATTAATTGATAGACAGACAGACACAGACACACACACAGCAAATAGTAAAACGGGAATCAATACTGGTGTATCAATCAGTAGTTGAGTAGTTGTGCTGTACCACCTTTATCACCAAGTTAGGATATATCTGATAAGAGCTAAATTGGAGAACATAGCTTAATCCAGGAGGTTTAAATGATGGTTCTTGTTCCTGCCCATGTGTCTGTGATCTTTTATACTTAACCAATTGCAGAGAGAGGCAGTTCATATCAACTGTCCAGTCAGAAGCAGAAGAGGATGACTGAGACTGCTAAGGCAATCCCTGCCTTAGTCTAAATCATGGAAAGAAGTATGAGTAGCCAACTAGAGCGGAAGCAACACTAACCTGGAGCAGCAACATGTTCCTAACTCCAGTGGGTGGTTGGGTGGGTGGGAGATACAATATGGATACATGTCATTTATCATTTGTTCAAGCCTATAGAACATAGCAAGCCAAGAGTGAACCCAAATGTAAACTTTAGACTTTGAGTGATTATGATGTTTCAAGGAAGGTTCATCATTTGTAACACATGTACCATTCTGGTGCGGGATGGTGATAATTGGCTATGCATGCGTGGGGGCACACAAATGAGAAATCTGCGTACCTTTCTTTCAGTTTTCCTGTGAACCTACAACTGCTTTAAAAAAAATGTCTTTTTTAAAAAATTAAATCCAAAAAATCCCACAATGAATGTCAGGCTTTTACCCAACAGATTAGCAATAATTTCTGTAGGAGTCCATTTCAAGAAAGGAGTGAAAATATGAGATGATGGATATGTTAATTTGTTTCACTATAATAACCATTTTACTATATGTATATATAACTGTATACACATATATGTGTATCTCATAACATCATATTATATACCTTACATTTACATAATAAAATTTATTTTTTAAAAAGGGGGTGAGAAAAGGTGACCAGATATGTAGAGTAGAAATTCCCTCCTATAGCGACTTAAACTGAAGGGCAGAAACGCTGTCTCCTGCTTCCTAGCACACAGTTTTGTTTTGTTTTGCTTAGAACTCACATAGGACTCTTATTCTTTATTTCACTGCTAGAATATTTACAGTCTTTTCCTTAGACATTAATTTCCATTATTTTGGGGACTTTGACTTTATCAGTGGTTATTATGGTATATTTTTTAATCAAACTATTTTTTTCTACCCCAGCCTTACATATTTTCTAAATTTTTAGTTAGCAAACTTGTGTGCTAGTCATTAACTTTGTGTTGTTATTGGTTGTTATTGTCCAACTTTGACACTTCTCCTGCAGCTAAAATAAAAGGACAATAATTATTTTCGAAAAACTATTTTAAAAATATGAAACTGTATTCAATGTAGAGCATTCAGGAAGTATAAAAGAAGAAATAAAAATCACACCATTTCTCTACCTGGTAACAGCCTCCATAATATTTTGATGTGTTTTCTGTTTTCTTTTTTTTCAATGTTATAATGTATAGTTTTTACTTCATTTTGTTCTATGAAGTGTGACCTTATATAGTCAGAGTATTGTATCCAGATTACTGACTTAACATATGATATTATAAACATTTTTCAAATTTATGAGATTCTTGAAGCATTTTAATGGCTGCATAATTTTCTATCATGTGTATATTATTGGAAAGAAAAATTGTATCCTGTTTTGTCACTAGATAAATTATGTAATTAGTATGTAATTAGTAATTATTTTGGAGTTTTCTCTTATAGCTCTAGAAGTAGGATTACTGAAAACTTTAAGGCTTTTGATATGTATTATGAATTTTTCCCAGTGAGTTGTAGCAATTACCATACTGCTGATAATGTGCAAGAAAGCTGAATTTACCACACCTCACCAATTCATTATCATTATTGGCTTCTGTATCATTAGTATTAGAGTTGAGTGTGATCACATAGTATGTGTACTCATTTCCTACAACAGAAATAATTCTGTTTTTAATTTTTCACATAGCCAAGGAGTGGGAACAGGGAAGGTGCTGGATGCTGGTTACGGAGTTAATAGGAGGGGCCAAAATCTTCCATATAAAGAGGACAAGGAACTGTGGTAAACCTGATGTTCCTCCTTCAGCTCCAATTCAGAAAACATGAATCCAGTTAATTGAGTTTTGATGACTAGGACATTTGGGGAATCATGCCTTAAGGAGAAGTGATTGAAAAAACTATCTTCATATCTGTAATAGAGTTATCATGAGAAATAAAAAGTAGACTTATTTTATGTTGCTGCGATAGGCAGAAATAGTATGAATGGATTAGAGAAGGAGGTTTCACTTAATATTTGTAACTATTGGAAGCTAAACCAGACTGTCTTTTAACTAGTGATTCCCCACATATACATACGTTAGTAGCATTTAAGGTATGCATCCTGTGGACTCTACCAACTCCTAAGTTCTTATGTTGGTGTTAAACCCTGCCATGTAAAGGGAAAAAAGAATTAGGGTAATTTACCTCAATTGTGTGATTTTTTTAATGTTTGAGAGCACTTGGGGGTGGGGTACAAAGATTCATTTAAATTGACTGGCTTTGCTAAATTACTATAGATACTAGAGAATATAGGAAAAAGCAGTAGGTAAAATCCAGGGATGTAGTCTTTAAATTGATGTTAGTCATATATCTGTGAGGAAAAGCATATTGAGACTAAAGATAGAGTATACCTGCCTAAAATGGGGTGGGGGAGGGCACTGTGGGGAGAAAGAGATGGGCATTTTTAAGACTCTAAAGTGGACTTTAAAAATCTCTAGGATAGGGAATTAAATATTTTAGAAATTGCTCTCTGAGACAAAACAGTTGTCCTAAAATATGTCATTTATAGGGAGATTGGTGGACAGCTCCTCATGGTGGAAACTCGACTTCCAAATGATCTGGCTGAGTTTGAGGGAGACTTTTCCTTGGAAGGACTTCGTCTGTGGAAAACAGCATTCTCAGCAATGACTCAAAATCCAAGACCAGGGTCACCCCTTCGCAATGGCCAAGGAATTGGCAATAAAGGATCAAGTAATAGCCATAAAATGGTTGAAGATAAAAAAATTGTGATCATGCCTTGCAAATGTGCCCCAAGTCGACAACTGGTTCAAGCGTGGCTTCAAGCCAAAGAAGAATATGAACGTTCCAAGAAACTGCCTAAAATTGAGCCAACTGGAGTAAAATCTGCTGAGAACTTTAGCTCTTCAGTTAACCCAGATGACAAATCTGTAATGCCTCCAAACGTAGATGTAAGTCCACATATACTCCCCACTACGGCACATACCGAGGAAGATGTTGATAGTTCTCAGATTGTTTTACAAGTACCAACCACAGGATGGAGTCAAACTGCAAGTGAAAATCAGATGCTACCACCAGTTGCCTCTGCAAGTGATCCTGAGAAAGATGAAGATGATGATGATAACTATTACGTTAGTTATAGTCCTCCTGGTTCTCCAGGAATTCCCCCTTGGCAACAAGCAACATCCCCAGATTCCAGAACGTTAAATGGAGATGATAGACCCTCGTCACCAGTAGAGGATCTGCGTTCTTTGGCTGTTGAGAATTTCTTAAAGC
Source organism: Eulemur rufifrons (assembly GCF_041146395.1). NCBI lineage: Eukaryota > Metazoa > Chordata > Mammalia > Primates > Lemuridae > Eulemur > Eulemur rufifrons. Next base: position 64,296,750 of record NC_090997.1, on the reverse strand, counting down.
CAATAAAAAATACTATACAGAAGAGCCCCTGCAGTGAGCCTCGGGAACGTCTAGTAATATCTCCAATTAATGCTAGGGCAAGAAGAGGGAAAGGTGAATCACTTTGCCTTCATAGTACACCAATCATACAGAGAAAACTGGAAAGCCTTCCTGAAGTAACTGACCTTAGCCCTTTATCAACAGGTAAGTGTATAGATAATGGAAAGTTTTCATAATTGTTCTTCAAAGATAGGAATGAAGACAACATTAGACTGTGCATTGAAAAATCTGAGCTTTTAAGTGTAGTTAAGCCTCAGCAAATAAAAAGTTGTTATTTTGTCATGTCTTGGAAAGTCATCATGTGAACACTTCTTCATCTTTCTGCTGTGAAATCTACTTATTTTGCTTCCATCCTATCTTCCTGCCTTCTAGGAAAAGGCAAGAGCTTTCAGAAGCCTTACCTTCTTCTCAACTTGATTTTTCCCATTAGCTTTTACACATACCCAAGCCTCTGGCACCTTTTAAAATAGAAATAAAAACCTCCCTTGACCTCAAATCTCCAGCCAAATTCTCTGTCTCCTCCGCTTCAAAGCCAAATTTCTTAAACAGTTTCTCTGGTTTAACAACTACGTTTAGTTGACTTCTGTTTATTTCTTAGCCCACTGAATTCTGCCCCCCCCCATTCCACCATTATGGCTCTTGTATAGATTCCCAATAAACTTCTTGTAGCTAAAGCCATTAGGTATTCTTTTAGTCTTATCATATGTCCTCTGAGAAGCCATTTGACCATACCTTCCTTCTTGGAGCTTCTTCTCGCCTTGGCTTTCCTCCTCTTTTTTTCTCCCAACTTGCTTTTCTTTGAGGCTCTTCTCACTATTGTCATTTATTATCTAAATGTTGGAGTTTATTAAGGCTTGGGCTTAAGCCTTTTTTATTTTTCCCCAAATGATCTAATATCCTACCCACGGGATTATTACAGATAACTCACAGATTTTAATTTCCAGTTCAGAACTTTATTTTAAGCTCCAGAACACTATATCCAGCTGCCTATGCTGGATTTACTTAAGCATTATACTTGAATGCTCAGTGGTACTTCAAAACCAGTGTTTTTAAAACCAACTCATGATCTCACTGTACACATTGACCACCACCTGCCTAACACATTCATATACATATATACATTCCCACACTTAGAAATCCATCTGTTCTTATTTGAGTGAATAGTGCCTCCGGTTCTCAGTCAGTTACACAAGTCAGAAACATAGAATATATTTTTAACACATACCTGACTCCCTCACTACCCACTCTGGTTTCCAATCCATTACCAAGTCCTATCACTTGTTTATCTCCTAACCAGCCCAAATCTGTCTACTTCATTCTACCTCTACCATGACAACCTTAAGCCAAGCTGTCATCATCTCTTGCCTGGGCTCCTGCACTAGCCATCTTATGTACTGTTAGTAATTCCCAGGTTTTTTGCGCAGTAATCAAGGAAAAGCCTCACTCTGTTTCTACTTAATTACTTTATTCAGAATGCAGTTCAAAGAAGTCATGTTTATCCATGACTAGATAAACATTCCAAATTATATTCCTCTTTGTTGTACTTACTCCAGTTATAATTTTGTTTTTCTATGTTTTTGATGAATGTCTGATTTTCTCTCTAGATCCCATGAAGGCAGACACTATGTCTTTTCCTTCTCGTCATAGATACTTGATAAATAAGTGAATAAATGAATTAAATAATAGCCTAGGGTAATGACTAAGGTATCAAACTTGGTAATTAAAACCTAAGAGTATTTATTTTAAAACACAAAATTTAAAGGTTACTTTAATGGAGAGCAGAGGCTTGAATTAGTTTCATTTTTAAATTATGAAGTTTTGGAGGAATTCATAGGACAGTACTCACAAGTGGTACTTAAATATTTAGAACAATAAAAGTTTTTTTTAAAAAGGTAATTTTGATACACATGTTAAATATGAAATTTTTTTCTACAGAACCAAAAACCCAGAAGTTGAGTAATAAGAAAGGAAGTAATACTGACTCTCTTAGAAGAGTACTCTTAACACAAGCAAAGGTAACTATACTAAACATTTTTAAAAATCAGTGGAAGATCCAGTCTTATTCTTAGATTTCAGTTACATAATTGATAACTTTGTCTCAATTTAAAAATTTTTATTACTGATATTTTTGCATCATTATTTACTTATCTTTGAGACAACAAGAAATTGCCTATTTTTTTTAGTTTTTTTTTTGTTGTTGGGATCTAAAAGATTCTTATGTGTAAATACAAATATTACAGAGAAAGTGAATATGATAGCCAAAATGTGGATTATGAGGATACAAATACATTAACTGATTACTGGCAAAATCAGAACAATCCAATGACAGCAGAGCTCAAGTAAGTGATTTTTGATCCCACCAAAAATATATCCTTTTTCTTGGTTTATTACTTTTTTCTCAAATATAACCTTATTAATTTTTACTAAGTAGCAAAGGAGAGTATTATTTACTACTGAAACTCTGAAAAGTCATAAATGTCTTTATTCAAATACTAAAAATATGACAATACTTAGAAGTAAATGATTATGTGAAAAAAGTATGCATTTGACATGTATCCTTGGAAATATATGATGATAGAAATCACTTCCATATTGGCCACTTCTCATAAATATCATTAACTACATAAAATATATTTTAGTATTTCTATTTTGAGATTATACTTTTTAAACTTTCATTTATAAAACAGTATTATTGAATTACAGGCTATATATATATATTAAAAGCAAGTACTGTACCAGTGTGTTGTAAACATAAGTCAACACTTTGGTGAAAACAGTTTATGGATTTAGAAATCAGAAAAAATATTTTTTAAGAAATGAAAAGATTCTGTTTTTTCTAAACTCACGAATATTATCTACGTTGTTTAATTCACCTTTCAGACACATGTTGTATTAGAGTAAAATATAAATTCAGAATTTCAAATCTTTAACAAACTTTAGCCAAAGAAATTGCAAATATATTGATTGCCTGCTTTTCTTACTTCCAAGAAAGGTCAAGATAAATGTCCATGTGGTATAAATGTCAACTCTCTCAAGACTATTTTCAAGACTATTTACAAGCCCAAATGGGCTTGTAAACTCAGAGATCAACATACGGTTTGCTTATAGATTATATCAGATATTTCTACATATGTCCATTTCTGGTATCTTGAATTACTAGCATGAAAAGAATGTTAATTAAACATTATTTTTCCTTGAACTTAAAGAGATGATATTAGTTTTATCATTTATTACCAAACACATAAAGCATATTTTCTAAGTGGGAATAAGTAATCAAAAGATTGGTCATTTATCTTTTTCTGGCTATGTGTGTTCTTTTTGATAGAATCAATTTGCAGCAGTAAATGCCCCAAAGAAAGAAACTTCTCAGATTGATGGACCATCATTAAACAATACTTACGGTTTCAAAGTCAGCATACAAAACTTACAGGAGGCAAAAGCTTTACATGAGGTAAAACTGCAACAGTAAGGGCATATACCTGTGTTTGACTCTTATTCTGTAAAAAAAAAAAAAAAAAATTGAAATTTTTTAATGAGAGGAATGCATTGAATTCTATTCAAATTAATCTTCATTTTGTTCTTCTATTTCTTAACTGTTTTATATATTTATATTTAATAGAAAAACTTTTAAATCATCTATAAGTTGCTAAGACTACTTTGTGGTTTCACAAATCTTATAACTGAAATTCAGCTTATAAACGGTAAAGTTAGAAAAGATTTTTGAACCATTAGGAAGTCTATATTTTGTTATTTGGGGATTGTTATATTAGGATGTTATATCATATCCCAGATGTGATATTTACTTGTATTTTCTCTTTGATTAACTCAGTGGATTAGAGCTTGTTACAGAAGAATATAGATTCATTCATTCTCGTAATCTCTATATAACCCAGTCATCTTCACAGTGTAGATTCTATGCCAAAGAGTGGGACTCTGTCTTGCAGAAATGTACATCAGTCACAGTGTGGATTGGAAAGAATATGTGAATGGGTCACTATAAATTTATTTGTATACAGAAAACAAACTCAGAGCACATATCTGACTGGCAATAAGGTGGAAATCAGAGTACATTTTTATTGTCTGTATTTATGCTGTCATTATGGTAGCTCCTAGCAACATGGCTACTGAGAACTTAAAATTTGGCTTATACAACTCAGGTCCTGAATTTTAAATTATGCCTAATTTTAATTAACTAATATTCATTGAAAAGTTTTTAAGCATGTTTGGAACAATTTTAAGTATGTAAAAGTATTTTTTAACTGTAAATTTTATATCTAAACATAGATCAGTGTATTTCCATAGAAAATTTAGCATGCACATTGAGATGTGCCATAAATATAAGATACATAACCAATTTCAAAGGCTTAGTGGGAAAAATAATGTAAAATATCTCAGGAATTTTTATATGATTTCATGTTGAAATATTATTGATATACATTGGATTAAATAAAAATGTTTTTCATCCAAACGCAGCGGCTCACACCTGTAATCCTAGCACTTTGGGAGGCTGAGGTGGGAGAATCGTTTGAGGCCAGGAGTTCAAGACCAGCCTGGGCAACATATCAGGACCTCTTCTCTACAAAAAAAAAAAAAAAAAAAAAAAAAATTTAAATATTAGCCGGGTATGGGTGGCACACGCTTGTAGATCCTGGCTACTCAGGAGGCTGAGGCAAGAGGATCACTTGAGTCCAGGAGTTCAAGGTTGCAGTGAGCTATGATCATACCACTGTACTCCAGCCTGGCTGACAGAGACCCTGTCTCTTTAAAAAAAAAAAAAAAAAAAAAAGTTTTTAAATTCATTTAAACGTTTTTGCTTTTTTTAATGTGGCTGCTAGAAATTTTTAAATTACATGTGGCTTCCATTATATTAAAATATAAATATATATTAATATTAGTATTGGACAGTGCTAGTTTATATAGTTGTTTTATGTCTTTGCCCTTAAAGCAAAGAATTCATAACCACCTTTAAGTTGTAATTTGATTTTTTAGTTTGATTTTTTGTGCTCAAGTCAATTCTTGTCATAAACTATTCTAAGGAATTGTATTAACCTAAACTGCAAGATAAATTTTAATATTAATATTGATCTCATTTTTACCCTAAATTTGAACTGAGAATTACATTTTTTTAGAATTAGATTGGAACATAGTCTTACTCCCTCATTTACTCATTTGTTCATTTTTTTCATTTAATAGCATTCCTTTAGTCCCTATTTTGTACCCGGGACTATACTGACACCCAAAGCCCAGATAAATTAAGTGATAAACTCAGGAATACATGTCTTATAAAATGTATACCCGAAATCGGAAAATAAAAATACATTGTCAAAAATATTTATTAAGTAAATGTGATAGACCTTAGCAAAAGACGTCTTATATTTGATTATTCTCTTATTTGAAATATGTAATTTTCTACATTTTCTGGGTAACCGCATTTCAGAATCACAGGCCCTCTTGAAGTCAAATTCACTCAGGAGGTCTGGGTGTTGCTGACAGCTTTTCCTCCTGACACAGGCTTTCCTCATCTCAAGCACATAACAGCCTCCTGGTGGTCAAAACGGGGAATGAACCCAAAAAAATCTCTGCATGATTCTCTCCCTTTTTCTTTTTTTTTAGGATATTGTGCCCATAGCATTCTTTCCCTCTATTTCTATTACCCTGGGATAATCTCTCTTTTTTCTGCATATTCAATGCACAAGAGAAGGGTTGTAATTTTTGCCCCCCTTTCTTATCTCCCTCTTACCTAGTCACACTCACTACATCTCTCTCACCATCTCTTTATATAGAATAGTTTGCTTTAAAAAATACCCGTAAGCACAGTAATGCATTTGTATCAAGGAATAGAAAAGCAAAATTTGAGTGTGAAAATTTGGCTTTGTAAATAAATAAATTTCCAAGACTCCTTTGACCTGAAATTGTCTTCACAGTCTTCTCCATTGTCTTTCCACATGTTCTTCCTTTTCTAATTAAACTGAATGTTATGTTTTGTTTGGGTTTGTGGGAGAAATTTTCCATTTAAAATTTTTGCATTTACTAAATTTGTACATGCTAATTGTTAAAAATTAAGTTCTAAAGAGTATGCATTTAAAAGTAAAAGCTCTTTGCCTTAGCTCCTGATTTCATTTGGTTTGATATTTTTTTTTTTTTTTGGGACAGAGTCTCACTCTGTTGCCCAGGCTAGAGTGAGTGCCGTGGCGTCAGCCTAGCTCACAGCAACCTCAAACTCCTGGGCTCAAGCGATCCTCCTGTCTCAGCCTCCCGAGTAGCTGGGACTACAGGCATGCATCACCATGCCCGGCTAATTTTCTATATATATATTTTAGCTGTCCATATAATTTCTTTCTATTTTTAGTAGAGATGGGGTCTCGCTCTTGCTCAGGCTGGTCTCGAACTCCTGAGCTCAAACGATCCGCCCACCTCGGCCTCCCAGAGTGCTAGGATTACAGGCGTGAGCCACCGCGCCCGGCCTGATATTTTTTAATATTAATATTTTTAAAATAGAAACAGCAATATATATTTCTGAGAAAAGTGGTGGATTTGTATTTGTTTTATTTCTTAAGTCTTATACAAACATAACTAATGTTCTTTATATTTTAAAAATTAATAACAAAATTAATGATGAACACATGCAGTATTGCATGTTCATGGGAAAATTCAGTCAGGACAAAAGATTTACAATGAAAAATAAGCTTCTCTGCCACCTCAGGCTAGAAGTTTCCTTCTGCAAAGGCAGTAAGTAGTTCTACTTTCTTTATGTCTCTTTGCAGAAATTTTTTATTCATGTACTCGCATTTCTTACATATATAAAAGCATAATATACACAGTGGTTCCATTTACCCCAATGTAGTATAATGACCTTTCCACATTAGGACACGTAGATCTGGCTCATTCTTTTGAAAATTTTAAAAGTTACAGAGAATTGCATTATTTGTAGCCTTTATGGATATACCATGTAATTTATGTAACCAGTCCCCAACAGATAAACATTTAGGTTTTTTCCGGTCTTTGCTATTGTAATCTGGCATGAACATCCTTGTGCCTTTATTTTGGCCACATGGATGAGTATATCTGTGGGATAAAAGATTCTCAGGAGTAGAATTGCTAGATCAAAGGATATGTCCATTTTTAATTTTAATAGATACTTCCACCAAAGATATTTACCAAATTCTACTCCCATCACTAGTAAGAGCCTTGCATTTACATTGTTTCAACAGTTTCCATGCAAGATAAATACAAAATCCAAATTTTGTTAAATTTAGGTGATCTGAATAAATACCAATATTGTAACAGTAGTCTACTATTTTCCATTGCAAAGTATATGTATGTGGTAAAATGATGGGGTATAATTCCAGCTATAATCATGAATTCAATCTATATTTTGTTTTTCTTAGAGTTTCTACCTACTTTGTCTTGATTTTAGGAAGAAAACTAAGGATTACAATTAAGAAGAGTTTTTATTTTTTTATGTTTATTTTTTCATGTGTCACAAGATATCAAGTAAAGGAAGAGTTTTTATTAGCATAGGAAAATAAGTGTGAAAAGCAAATATTAATTTTTTTACATTATTTGTCAAAGAGAAAGTGTACATGAGTAAAAAATCTGGCTATTGTGTAGTTGATACCATAACAGGTTCCCCAGGAAAAACTATCATTAAAAACTACCTAGTGTATGCAAAAGTCTAAGTAGCCCTCAAGTAGTAGCAAATTAATAAGTAGGAACTTTAAAAAAAAAGCCTCTCTTTTTAGTTAAAACTATAGTTTAGTTAAACAGCATAAAGAGTAAAAAGTGGCCAGGTACCGTGGCTCATGCCTGTAATACTAGCACTTTGGGAGGCCAAGGTAGGAGGATTGCTTGAGGCTAGGAATTTGGGACCAGCCTGAGCAAGAGCAAGACCCCTGTCTCTGCCAAAAAAATAGAAAAATTAGCTGGGTGTGGTGGCGTGTGCCTGTAGTTCCAGTTACTCAGGAGGCTGAGTCAAGAGGATTGCTTGAGCCCAGTAGTTCAAAGTTGCAATGAGCTAATGATGATGCCACTGCACTCTAGCATGGGTGACTGAGCGAAACCCTGTCTCAAAAAAAATAAATAAGAATAAAAAGTGACAGACTTTAGTTTCAGTGTACAACCACTTAGACTAGTCATCTTGTTTCTCAAACCAGACTTGAAAGAATTGAGAGGCACTATAAATTTTATTAAATAGACAAAAAGTTTTAAGTGTTGTTATTGAGAAATTAGAGCACAAGCAGATTTTCTGAAATAAAGACATGAATTGATTTAATCTAATCTTGGAAGTAAAAATCTTTAGTTTTAATCTGTAGAGTGTTAAATTGTGACTTTGTCATTTTTGGCCATATTTTCTGTAGTTTTACAGACATATTTTTTTAGACTCTTAGTAAAACATACTGCTTTGTGTGTGTCTTCAAAAAAAATTTTTAAGGCATAATTTTTATTTCCATTTATAGATACAAAATCTTACCCTAATCAGTGTGGAGTTACATGCTCGAACGAGACGAGACTTAGAACCAGATCCTGAATTTGACCCAATCTGTGCTCTGTTCTACTGCATCTCATCTGACACTCTACTACCAGATACAGAAAAAACAGAACTCACAGGTGTAATAGTGATTGATAAAGACAAGACAGTTTCCAGTCAAGGTATTGTTAATTTTTATTAATGATATACTTGCCCACCCTAGGAGCAACAGGGAGAATTTCTGTGCTGGAGATCTAATCCAAGCAAGCTTAAGAATTCCTTCCTAAATGTTTGCAAAGGTTGGGGTGTAGCGGATTGTATATAACTGTGTCCTAGATTCATTATTCTTTCTTGAATTATTGTCAGAAGTCAGTAGCAGCCAGGTGTGGTGGCACACACCTTTAGTCCTAGCTACTCTGAGACTGAGGCAAAAGGATCACACTTGAGCCTGGGAGTTCAGGGCTCTGGTGTACAATGATCATGCCTGTGAATAGCCACAACACTCTAGCCTGGACAACATAGTGAGACCCTGCCTCTATTTTTTAAAAAAAGTCAGAAGCAATACAATATAAAGATCTTAATAAAAGTTTTAAATAGCATATATAATTTGTTCTAAGTATTATTTTATAAACTATTGTTAATACGGAATCAAATGATTAGATTGGATGTATAGTCTTCCTTATATATGCTTATGCAAATATTTTGCTACTAATATAGGGTTTCTCTTTAGGAAGTTACTACTGTGACTAAGTTAATGGTTTATATGAGTCTTTTAAGATATATTCTCACTTTGTTTATGTCTCTTTCTAAATACATATACTTTCGGTTCAGAGGTTCTTCATGCAGTATACTGTGTAAGGCATTTTATAAAATGTCATGTCATCTGTAGCTTTAAGTGGTAGCCATTACAAATGAATTCAGTCTACTGAGGAGGAAGTCTTAGCACAGAATAAAACCATATAAGAATTTGCAGTTTAATAAGTGGTGTGCTTGGTTGAGCTGGCCCATACCACCAGCTCACAAAAACAATTATTGAATTTTCATGAATTTTTTGAACTAGTCAATGTCACTTTGGTAGTTTGAAATCAGCCATTGGGGGAGAGGGTCTTTAGGTCATGAAATAGGCAAGCACTACAAATCAGGGCCTTTTTTTTTTTTTCCTGGAGAAGTGATTGTTAAACATTTTTCAGCATAACATTGATTAAAAAATTCTCTGCTAAGCAAAGCTCTTCCAATTAAAAAGAGTAAAGACAGAAACAAAGTAATAATTCTTCATGGGTGATATGTTATTATCTAGGGAATTTTGTGAATGCAGACTTTTTAGGAGAATAACTGAAAATACGAAATCTGAATTTCTAGTTGTATATTAAACTAGGAAATCTTTTAAGAAATTTTTCAAGAAATTGAGTTAATTATGTTTTTACTTTGGGGAATGCTTTCTTAATTAGAAATATTTCAGTAGTACAATTTTATTTAAAAGTAAGGGATATTACTTCTATATTATATAGTATTATTATATAATGTACTATTATATAAAGTAAACAATAAATGGTTTGTTTGTTTCTTAGATATCAGATATCAGACCCCATTACTTATTAGATCTGGAATTACAGGACTAGAAGTTACCTACGCTGCTGATGAGAAGGCACTTTTCCAAGAAATTGCAAATATAATAAAGAGGTATCATTTTGTATTTTCTAATTTTGCCAATTTTTGTTCAGAGCATCTTTTCATGCTGTTGCAGATAATAAAAGTGAAGGTAGGAAAGAAGAAGGGAATCCCTTCCTGTGGTCCTTGAAAGTAGAGAGTTATTCCTGGAAAGTTTTTGCACTTACCTCCCCCCACCATCACCATTTCCATCAGATAAGGGATAGAAAAGCAGAATGTATTCTATTCTCAAAATTGAGGGGCCAGTGAAAGAGAAATATTTGCTTAGCTGCTAGCTTCCCAGTTGGATTTTAGGATGTTTTTTTTATGGTGCTGAAATAATGGGAAATTGTACTAAAGTTAAATCATATTATTCATTAAATAGGTTTCTACCTTGGGAGCCAGCCACCATTTCAGTACCTTTCTTTTTTTTTTTTTTTTTTTTTCTTTCTGAGTTCTAAAAAAGCCAATATTTCCAAAAAGCTTTCAGATGCAATCTGTTCATAAATTTAGCACTATCTGGTACATAATCTTGCGCACACAGTTGCTAAAAAATCTCTTTTGACCATTTGGTAATTAGTCTTGAGGTTGATAGTAGATTCTTGTCAACGTTTATGGAAAGGATCTTTTTAAAACAAAAATATTTTAATTTAAAAATAAAAAAGTGGGTCATTTACATTTTTGCAAGACTGTAACTCTTGGTAGCCATAGACTTTCTTATTAAATGCTTCACTTTCTAGGAACTTAAGTTTTCTTCCCATTGCTGGTTTTGGGTTTTTAAATACTTAAAGCTGTCTAGAAAATACTCTTTGGATCCTGGTGTACAGATAACAGCTATCCTTGAGCATGTTGTTACCCTCACCCATTTCTGTTCTGCCTATGTAGTTGAACTCTGTCCTATAAAAACTGAACCAATATTCTGTGTTAAAGATCAAGATGATATTCTACAGATTTATTGGACTGAATCCCAGATAGGTTAACACAAACCATTTTGAAAATTAGAAAACCAGAACATGTGCTTTCTACAAAACAAAATTTAAGTGACAGAACATCAAGAATGTTATGCTACTACGCACAGCTCTATGGAGGAAAAAAGAGGAAAGTATTTTTACTGTTTATAGAACTGTGACTGGATAGATTCCCATCCATTTGAGTCTTGCCATTGTCAGTCCTACCTAGTCTTCTCGCAGTGGTTGTCATCAACATGTCAGATACTTTCAGTGCCCACACTTATTTCTCCAAACAGCTTAGCAAAAGGAATATGGCTTAGCAAAAGGAATATGTAAAAGTTTCAGTCAATACTGTTTTGTGTACCAGCACATATCTGATAATGTCCATGGGCTGTGTATGCTTGTCTTCTTTTTAGGTGTATTTAACAATAGGATTGCCTGTTGATTGAGAATTTTGCCAAGCATTTGCAAGTATAGTAACTTTCTTAAATGTCTATAAAATAAAGCATCATTAAGGAAAATGGGGTAAAGTAAATAAAACTATTAAAAAAGAAGAAAAATGCCTAAATATCACCATTTCAATTCTGTAGCTCCTTTATATATTGGTCCAAGCGACCCTCCAAGAAGATTATTTCATTCTTTGAGTACCTACTTAACAGAGGCTTTGGAGTCAGCCAGCACTGTATTTTTGTCTTGAGCAAGTTGTTTATCTTTCTAAGCTTTGCTTTCCTCATCTGTAAAATGGGTAGATAATGTCAGTAAAACTCTTAGCCTGGTGCCTCGTATATAGTTAGCACTTAAATGTTAACTGCAGTGCTAGGTACTAAATATAAATAAAATGCAACTTAAGAGTTTTATTGTCTTTATTTTTCCATTCTTAATATTTACTTCCTCAGGTTGCCAACACAAAAAGTAATGTAATGTTAAACAAATAAAACCAAATCCATCATCTTCTTGTCACAATTATTTTTCTCTTTCTATATTTCCTTAGACTATTGATTTTACATTTTACCCAGTCCCCCTAACTTAAATATAAGTTATGATTCTTCCCTTTTCCTCTTCCTTATATCCTATTACATTTACATTACATCCTATCCATTTAACCTCAGAATTATTTTTCAAGATCATTCCTTCCCCTCCATGCCCATTGCTACTGCCCTAGTTAGAGTACCCTAATCTCTCATCTGTATAAATGCTAGTGGGTTATTTAAAATATTAATTTTGAAGTAGCTTTTTCTACCTAAGCAAAAGCCATTTTCCTATTTCTGCTGCTTCCATCTTATCCAGTTTTGTTTTTTCCTTACCGCTAATCCCATCTACCCAACCTTGTTCTTTCTGTAACTTTGAGACACCTGATAGAGTGAATAAAACTCCCTTGAAATTGAAGAACAAATCATCAAGACCTTGTTATTGTCACGAAGTACTTTCACAGAAGAAAAATGAAATCCTTTGGCTTTTGAACTTGAAACAGATGTTTTATGTGCTTTAAGAGTCTCTTAAGAATGGCCTCCAGGTCAAAAAAATAAATATATGTAATATATCTGAAAAACATTGAAGCAACTATAGAATTCTTCTAAAGAAAAAAAATCTGTGAAATAAATCTATTAAGAGAAGCACAGGGGTAACTTTTTGTTGTTTTTTTTCAGCAGTCATTTCTGAGCAGTAGCAGTTTGTAAAAATAGACAACATTTTTATTGAGACAAAATTATTTTCAAAACATTGTCAAAAAATGAGTATACTTAGTCAACTCAGTTGCCACAATAGAACAAATAGTTAACTAGAATAATAATTCTTGCTGTAACAAGATGTTGCATGAATGAGAAAGATTCAGATGAAGAAATTAGAAGAATTATCTTTGTAGAAGTTATAAAAGATCCTTTATAGTTCATAAGCAGGATGATTGGGTTTTCACATTCATGTGTGAGATGCACCTACCTCAAACCTTGTTATGACATTGGCATATTACCCATCTGACATTAAATGAATGAATGAATAAAGTTGTAACAAGAGGGCTCTGTAATTATCTGGAATCCTCTTCATGTTGTTACTGTGTTTAGAAATATATGTGATAGCAGCTCCAGGAATCTTCCAAATTCTTCTCTTAAGATCAAGATCAACTATGGCCACATTGTAATGCCTGTTTTGAGTCACTGAGTACCTAAGCAGTCAAATGTGTGTGTTCTTTTGTGTGTGTATGGGAATCTGTCAGATCTCTGATTTCCTGAGGATCCTTAGAGCCACTTGATACTTCTGCGCCAGTTTCTCCAATTTAGCCATTAGACAGTTTTAAACGGAGATGTCCTGGACAAGTAGATAGTCCATCTTCACTCTAAGAAGAATTTAACTTTATTGGAAGAGATGAAGTTGGTATCAACAAAGATGTGGTAAGGTTTTGAGTGCTGTCTTGGAAGACTAAGCAAGAAGGGTGTTAGGATACTTCTGTTTCTTTGAGTACCCTGAGATCTTTCTGGACTTCCTTTCTGCATATTCACCTCATTGTTGCTCATTGCCTTGCTTTCTCTTGCTTCCCCATGCTCATGCCACAGTGCTGCTCTTTGTTCCAGAATTACCAGTCTTGTGGCACTCTCCCAAGAAGACACTTTTTTATAGGTTGGTAAAGAGGTGCATTTGGCTGTTCTATTAATTTAATAAGCATTTATTAAATTAAGCCATTTTCGTAGACATTGCAACCCTATTCGTATAGCAAAAAACACATGGATAATATGTCTGTTATCTTTTTCTCCTAACAAGTTTGAAGTCTGCTCTGCAAGTCTGTGGTAAAGCAGTGGGTCATGAGCAGATCACCAGGTATTAAAATTTATATTATAGAATGTACTTTCAGAGAATATATTATAGAATGTCCCTTTAGAGAATAAGAAAAATAAAAAGGATGCTGTCACAGAAGTTTGAAGCTAGTTCTTTTGACATCAGCCACTTAAATACTCCAGGATTAAAAATCAGAAAACATTCTTGTGACATTCTAATTTTTATTAACTAAGTAAAAACTAAAGTCTTTGAACTCTCATTTTAAGAAAGTAGCTACAGAAGTATAAGATATTAGCATATCAGTTCTAAAAGTAGATCTCATGATCTGCCTATGATGCATTGTTACACCATAGACTTGTAGAATAGCCATAGATAGGTTATATCAGTAAATCAGTGTAATCCAATACTGTAGACCTTAGCTGAGGCTTAGGGTGTTAAGTGATATAATTTGGACAGGCTGCACGTTGCACAATTAAGAGTGACTTCATGAGTAGTTATGTAAAACTCAACTTTTTAAATTTTGTGGCATTTCATTCTACCTTTGGGCTTTTATAAAGAATGCAATAATCAAAGTAATTTGGAGCTTCTAATTGATAGAGCAACTGTAGTTTTTGCTCTCAAAACTTATGACTATAATCAGTTCCTCTCTTCCCCTTACAATTTTCCCTTTAAAGTAAATCTTCATGTTTATTTTCTCTTATACTATAACCAAACATTCCTCCATGGTGGTTACAACATGGAGGTTCTAAGAAGAGCCACAAAGAGACTCCTGAGTTGGATGCAGATTGTCAGTTCAGTTTTACCAATGCAACTCTGTGACCACAATGAGCACATTTTTCTCCTAAATTCCTACGTTAATCTCACCTCTACTAATATTTCATTCTTTCATTAAGCTGAATCACCTTCCTAAGTTTAGAGGACAAACTTATCATTACTTAGACCTTATTTCATGTGAGGACCAAATCATTACTAAAATTAAATGAGAAAAGGAAGGTATTATCATTTTCTTTCTCAGTACTAAAACTGTTTAAGGACAGTATAGATTAGAAGGGTGGAGAAATAGCAATAGAATGACCTGGGACATCTTTTTCAAAGACCTACACATGCCCTCACACTTCACCTTGCCATACCCATTTCACTGGTAATGGTTTGCCCCCCACCCAATTTCCATCAGCCTCTTTCTCAAGTCATATCAAACAAATACGCAGTCTAAGTAAAAACTACACCCCCTTTACAAAAGTAGTTTCAAGTCAAGTATTCTGGCTTAGCGCAGTGGCTCACACCTGTAATCCCAGCACTTTGGGAGACCAAGATGGGAGTATCTCTTGAGCCCAGTAGTTTGAGACCAGCCTGGGAAACGTATCAGGAACTTGTCTCTACCAAAAAAAAAAAAAAAATGGAAAAATTGGCCAGGCATGGCAGCATGCACCATACTCCCAACTACTCGGGAGGTTGAGGCAAGAGGATGGCTTGAGCCCTAGAGTTTGAGACTGCAGTGAGCTATGATGACGCCACTGCACTCTAGCCCAGGCAACAAAGCAAGACCCTTTCTCAAAAAATAAAAATAAAAAAAATTTTAAAATCAAGTATTCTAACCACCTATCCCTTCCTATGTAAAAATTCTATAGGTACTACTGTATCATCCCTTCCCCATCTGAGAACCATTATAGAATATAGATTTTTATTTTTATACTTTCTATCATGAAGAAACAATTCCTCTGGTTAAAGGTTCAGATGTTTGGTACTTATTTAATTTTTTCATTTCTTCTTTAGGTATGATCCTGATATTCTGCTAGGATATGAAATTCAGATGCATTCCTGGGGCTATCTTTTACAAAGGGCTGCTGCTTTAAGTGTTAACTTATGTCAGATGATCTCTCGGGTGCCAGGTATGTAGTATTGTGAATGTTTTGTGGTTCAGATACAGAGCAAATTAATCTCACTGCTATATGTACTGTTAGTATATTTGTTGAGTTTTAAAATGTCAATCTTTTGCTCATATAGGTATCTTTTTAATAATCATATATTCCATTTCTATTTTACTTCCTTTATCTGGCACCTTATCACACATTTTTGTGTATTATGAGATAATCTTCATAATCATTATGAAGGTACATAGCACTTCTTTGACTTGATATACCATAATTTTATTCTATTAGTCTGATTCTATTTTTGATCCATTTGGTTGATGAAGAAGGATAGGATAGGTTACAGAATACTAATAGTTAACTAACCCTTGATTTTTATTTGGGCATCAGGCTAAATAATCACATGAGTTTTGAAGGCTATTCCCAAAAATTTGATTCTAATTGAAAAAGGGGAGTAATACTATTCATATCCAAATTAGAGTTTATAATTCATTTTTAAAATTAGGTTTTCTGTATAACCATAGGATTTTTAATAAACTTGTTTCAAAGTCCCCCCACAAGTCCAACTAGAACAAAGTGACGTATACTTTGGGAGGCAGAAAGACCAAATATAAAATTGATAAAATTAATCAAGAGACCACCGGGGAGAGCTTATTACTTCAATAAAATGTCTTTTTTGGGTAAGTTTAAAGGGAAAGTTTGAAGCTGGAAGATTCAAGGACAGTAAATATTTTGAGCTTTGCAAAAGATTGGAATAAAAAGGCACAGATACTCTAACCAAGTTTGGTTTTTCATTGCATGCGTTTTTTGTAGCTTCTGGATCCTTCACGTGATAGGAACAGTGGTATATCTCAATTTTTCCAACATCTCTTTTGGGATAGGTTTTTGAATATTCAGTGGTGACATCACTAGTGTTCAGGTACATTTGTTAATTGTAACAGGTAAGACATACAACTCTGGATCAGAAGAGTGAAGGAAAGCTCAAGTCCTTTCAGAATCACTGCTGAAACTATTTTTTATGAAGCACCGTGGTACAATAGAAAGGATACGGTTAGAGTGGCAGTAAAAAGCACAGATTCTGGAGAAAGACTGCCTGGGTTCAGATCCTGACTGTGCCACTATATAGCTATGTGATGTCAAGCAAGTTACTTAACCTATCTTTGCCTCAGTTTATTCATCTGTAAAACAGGGATAATAATAGAATTTATCTCATAGGGCGATTGTGACATAAACATTATATGTGTTTGGTAAATGGGAAAAAAGTCAACTTTTAAACATTATCTCTTTAAAAAAGAAAGTGAGTTAGCTGGATGGGGGTACATGTTCTTTGGAGTAAGATAATCCAGGTTTAGAATACTAGTTCTCTTACTATATGATCTGGGATAATTCATAACATTTCCGAGTAGGATTTTCTGTAATACAAAATGAAAATTATACTAACTTAGAGTGGTTGTATTAAAATAAAAGAAATGATGTTCCTAGAAATAAAGTTCCTAGAACGTAATAGTCATTCAGTATATAGTAAATATTTTTATTATTCTAGAGCTTCTAATCATAAACATTCACATATACCTAGTGTTATGTAGTTGAGAAACACGTTTTAATTTCTATTCCAGGTAAAATCATCTCCTAAGAAACTAGATTCACAAGTCTATTTGCTATGAGGAATTCTTCATCTAATTCTTTATACGCAGTTAAGAGAATTTCATCCTGAATATGAACATCATTAATAGATGTCAACAAATTTTCAGGGAATTGGTTAGGTTAAAAACTCTACCAATTTTTCCAAGAAATGACCAGTTTAACACTGGACCTTTTTCATGCTAATATCAAAGAAATGTAGCATTAGGTGTTAATAAAAATAGCACCAGGCCGGGCATGGTGCCATGCACCTGTAGCTCCAGCCACTCTGGAAGGCAAAGTGGGAGGATCAGTTGAGCCCAGGAGTTCCAGGCTGCAGTGCACCATGATCATGCCTGTGAATAGCCACTGTACCCCAGCCCAGACAACATAATGAGACCCCCATCTCTTAAAAAAGCACCAGAAATTACCAAATTTAAAGAAATAGGGTTTATTGTTTAAATATATATATATAGAGAGAGAGAGAGAAAGAGAGAGACACACAGAGGGAAAGGGAGGGAGAGATTTCAGGTATATTTATTTTATAGAATTTTCATAATTTTAGAAAGAAAATTTTTTTTTAGTCAAAATAATGGTTATTCTCTAAGTCTAATATAAAATAGACTGAATTACATTTCACCTTTAATCTTCGTCTTTAATTTTTATTATTCTCATTTTCTTTGGCATAATTTGATTGGAAATTTGTTATCTGTGAGTCCTGATACAATCTCTATTCATTTCTATAGATGACAAAATTGAGAACAGATTTGCAGCTGAAAGAGATGAGTATGGATCAGATACAATGAGTGAGATAAATATCGTTGGCCGAATTACACTGAATCTTTGGAGAATCATGAGAAATGAGGTAAGGTGCTTTATCTAAAATTTTGTTTGGAAATAAGAGATTAGATCAATATAGTGATTTAATTATTATATTGTCAGACAATATTTGCTGTAAAAAAAATTATTAAGAGTATCCTAATACTCACTACAGGCGCAGTGGCTCACGCCTGTAATCCTAGCACTCTGGGAGGCCGAGGCAGGTGGATCCTTTGAGCTCAGGAGTTCGAGACCAGCCTGAGCAAGAGTGAGACCCCATCTCTACTAAAAATAGAAAGAAATTAGCTGGACAATTAAAAATATATAGAAAAAGTTAGCCAGGCACAGTGGCGCATTCCTGTAGTCCGAGCTACTCGGGAAGCTGAGCCATAAGGATTGCTTGAGCCCAGGTGTTTGAGGTTGCTGTGAGCTAGGCTAATGCCACGGCACTCTAGCCCAGGCAACAGAGTGAGACTTTGTCTCAAAAAAAAAAAAAAAAAAAAAAGTATTAGTGTGACTTACTGTGTAATTTATACTTTTTTGTGAACTACTTCGGTAGAGTTACAAAATAATAAAAATGCAAAGCTATAGAGGTATTAGACTTAAATGTTATCAATGAATTTTAATTTTTTTCTATTGGTGTCTAAGGTAGCAATAGCTAGACCTCTCTTTGGCAATAATAAAATAGTCTGTTATATGTGTTGAATATTATATAATTTCATCATTTTTTGCACTTAAATAATTTTGCACATAAGGCCAGATGAATTCAGCTTGGCCTTGTTGATTTATTAAAGTAAGAAAAATTTAGTCTAGACATAAGGAGCTTCTCAAACTAAGGATATTAATATTATATTGTGTCAGATTAATAAGATAAGTTGGAGAGATAATACTTGGAAGTAGTTAATAATTGAGGCTTTGAGGGCCAAAATAAGGATTTTTGGTAGAGTAATTTCAATAAACTATCCCAGTAATTTGCAATCACTTAGAGAAATAAAATTACTTCACATAAAAAAAATGTAAGATAGGATTTTCCTAGATAATATTGACATCCTTGCAGATACCTGATTTCTCTTACTGAAATGTGAAAAGATACCACTGTAAATCAGTCTGTTCTTAGATTTGGACTTTGGATAATTTAGCTAAAATGTTTATATTTAGAAGAAAGTTCATTCATCGATTGTTTTTCCTCTTTGAAACTACTTTCTCATTACACACTTTATATTATATACTCATTATTCACTATGAACTTTCTGGCTTTTCTGAATTTATATAAACATTTGACTTTCCAGGTATGCCCTATGCAATTCTTTTGGGTTACTATTGCATGGTAATTGTATCACATAAGGAAATATGTTCTTTATATTTCCTCTCTGTACCATGAGCCTGAAGTTCTGAAATACTCACATTTCATCTAATTTCAAAATGTACAATATTTGAAGATGATTTTATCCTGTGTGTTCTGAAAATATTATAAGAGCACAAGAGTCCCCAGTGACTTCAAAATAATTCCTAGCAGTGCAGCATAGGATATGGAAGGTACAGAGATTGTGGTGTATTTGGTGTGTCTATTTTTATTATATATTTCAAATAACAGTATGATATTGCCTGAGATGAATACATAAATTAAGAATATAAACACAAAAAATAAATTACTGAATCTTGATTCTCAGGGATTTTCTTCATCTCTGAATACTCAAAAGGCAGCAGTAGCAACTCCACTATTAGCTTGAAAATGATACATTAGAGAGTAAATATTTTTTCAAAGTTTAGGGCCTTCTCTAGTCCTCACTGAAAATTCAGGGCCAAAGATTTTCTCTTAATTCTAGGCAGAGTATGTAGCATCTCTTATCTTTATTTGTAAATGTGAGGAGCAACTATGAGGAAGTTAAAATTTGGATAATTTACCTATTTTTAAAAATTTGTTTTTTAATGTACAGGTACTAGTTTTCATTCCCCTACTTTACTTTGAACATAGAATTCCTGCCGTTTCCTCTGGACTTTGAATCCTGAGTGACAAACACAATGCCTCTTAAATTTTAGTAATGCTTATTTTATATTTGTTGACTACTTAAATGAGAATAAATGACTCTTCCCCAGAAAATTATACTTAGAGGCCTTCTGGATATCTTATTATTTATTATATTAGATACAGTATATATCTTATTATTATACTTAATCTAGGCCTTTCAAGAATTTGCTAAGTGGACTGGAAACAGACTTAATTCATTTCAGGAAATATTTATTGAGTGCCATCTCTTGTGCACTAGTGGAGGGTCCTGGGTTTAGATAAAGTAGGAGTACAGCTGATTCCTCTGTTGTTAATAGGTAGGAGGCAGAATATATGGCTGTGATGTTGGTAAGTGGGCATTTGTGGCAGTGAGAATCCGTAGAAGTTCTCTTGTGATTGCTTCAGTTTGCTCAGTAAACTAGGAATCACTGCTGTCAGCTGAGAGACAACTGTGGAGAGGCTTTGGGGGTTTGAGGAAGGAATAGTATAGAATAGTTTGAGGAGGAAAGAGTGTGGAATAGTTATCTAGGAGATTTTGAGAGTGAATAGTTAAGAAAATACAGTATAAACACTGGCATTAAGAGCCCATTTGAGATTTGCATCAGGAAATTAAAGTGATACCTGCCAGCTATGTTCAAATTCACACATGCAAGTGTACAGTAACAGAGGGTTAGATTTGACCACAGCTCACAAGCAAAGGGTTATGGCTTTGTTTTAAAAAAAAAAAAGCAGCATGGGCTGGGCGCAGTGGCTCACACCTGTAGTCCTAGCACTCTGGGAGGCCAAGGCGGGAGGATCATTTGAGGTCAGGAGTTCGAGACCAGCCTGAGCAAGAGCAAGACACCATCTCTACTAAAAATAGAAAAAAAAAATTAGCTGGGCAACTAAAAATAGAAAAAATTAGCTAGGCGTGGTACATGCCTGTAGTCCCAGCTACTCAGGAGGCTGAGGCAGGATTGCTTGAGCCCAGGAATTTGAGGTTTCTGTGTGCTAGGCTGACGTCACGGCACTCTAGCCCAGGCAACAGAGCAAGACTGTCTAAAAAAAAAAAGCAGCAGCAGGAAAGGGACAAAGAAATGAAGAGTATGTGCAAAGACAGTAATTACTGTTATTGATTATGGAATTTAAACTCAAAAAGGAACAAAGAGAGGTTGAGGCACTGAAGGAAGGAAGCTAGAAGGACAGGAGATGGTGGTCAGAGAATGGGATGCATGAGATTATAGAAGGGGTATGATTATTGGTAATAATAGATCCTGGGGTATGATCATGGGAGTGGGTGGCTAAGGTGGGCTGGAGGACAAAAATCATTGGAAAAAAAGAATTCAAGGAGTAGCTTTGTTTTCTTCGTACATAATTATTACGCTTACGTATAAAATTTGGGGCTAACAATAGTCTAAAAATTTAAATAGGTGTGGTGCCATTCACTTCCGGAATTTAGAACTGCAGAGGAGAAATCTAAGGTCCTGTGAATTATATTTTTGATTATTGCTTCTATCCCTTTTGTGTTAGGCTTTCCATTAGGAACCTATTTATCTATATGTTAATTCTCTATTCTCTTTCCCCCATATCTTCCCTCTAATCATTTTCATCTTTTTGTCCTCTTTTATCTGCATTCTGAGAGAGACATTTAGGTTTACTTTCTAAATTGATTACTAACTTGATTTTTAGAACTGTTCTGCTTTTTACTGCTTTCAATGTAGGTTTTCATCCTGCTATTAGTAGTGATTTTATAATCCTTCTTCATCTAATCTTGTAGGCTTTTTACCTCATCCTGTTGCCTTTTTTACCTTTTCACAATCTATGAGAGGCGTGCGTGCACGCATGTGTGTTACATACATGCTGTGAAGTATGCTACATTCTGGTGCTATTCTTCTGGAGATCAACAGAAATTGTATAATAAATTAAGACCAGTTTGAGGCCGGGCGCGGTGGCTCACGCCTGTAATCCTAGCACTCTGGGAGGCCGAGGTGGGTGGATCGCTCAAGGTCAGGAGTTCGAGACCAGCCTGAGCAATGAGCGAGACCTCGTCTCTACTAAAAATAGAAAGAAATTATCTGGCCAACTAAAATATATATAGAAAAAAAAAATTAGCCGGGCATGGTGGCGCATGCCTGTAGTCCCAGCTACTTGGGAGGCTGAGGCAGTAGGATTGCTTAAGCCCAGGCGTTTGAGGTTGCTGTGAGCTAGGCTGACGCCACGGCACTCACTCTAGCCTGGGCAACAAAGCGACACTCTGTCTCAAAAAAAAAAAAAAAAAAAAGACCAGTTTGAGTCACTGTACTGAGATAAGATTATCATTCAATCCCCATTTTGTACTCCCTGGATTGTAGAGTGAAAAAGAAAATAATTTAAAATTATAATGTAATATACAAATGTGAAGTGCTTTTTGAACTATTCCTTAGAATCTCAAGCTGACCTAAGAATGGGGACTGCTGGTTCCTTAATTTCTATTTTGCATTGAAATACCTGCCATCATCTAGATTGCTTTTGTCTTGTAGTTATTTCTAAGAGATCATCTAAGTAGAAGTACATTTTATTAACTTGGGCCCTTTTTCAGTATTCTTTTTCCATTAACATAGCTTTTACCTATATATTCTGAAGATGGGGAGACATTTCTGTCAATTTAAACTTTTGCTTTTGGAATGAAATTGAGTGACTCTATAATGCCTGTGTATTGGGTGCTAGTAACTAATGTAATTCTTGGGAGGAGGATGAATGCTTGCCTTGAACTAGATAACTCATCCTCGAATCTGTGGAATCTCATTAATCATCATGTCATCAAGAACCAAAAAGTAAGTATGGAAAGAACAAAAATTAACTTGCTCAACAGTGCTTCTGTCAATATTTGTGTTAGCATAGAGTATTAAAAAAAGTGATCAGATCTGGGATCTCTTAAGTATTACATGACCAAGTTGAAGCTCATCAAGTCTGTTTTTTTCCAGTTATATATTAATTTGTTATGAACATTTCTGTCCAGTAGGCTATACATAGTTTGGAAGATAAACCATTTTTACAAGTAGCTTTCAAATCTACTATGAAAAGTTTAGAGTGATACTGGGATATTTTAGAACCAAAAATGCCACATAAATATTATTATAATGGTGTCTTGTCCTTTTTTTTTTTCTTTTTAGGTGGCTCTAACTAACTACACCTTTGAAAATGTGGGCTTTCACATTCTTCATCAGCGTTTTCCCCTCTTTACCTTTCGGGTCTTGTCAGATTGGTTTGATAACAAGACAGATCTATACAGGTAATGTTTTATAATTCTGAAGAGGATAATATCTCTTAAAATCAACATTATTGAGGTATAATTTTTATACAATAAAATACACACACATCAGGTACTGTTCGATGACTTTGGAAAATGCATTCACCCTGTAACCACTGCCTCAGTCAAAATAAAGAACATATCTAACACCCAGAAAATTCCCTTGTACAGCTTTGCAGTCAACCTACCTATACTCTGATCATCAAGATAAGTACTATAATAATTGGACTTCTATAATATTACTGTAAATTAGTTCTGCCAGTTCTTGAACTTCATATAAATGGATATATTCATAATCTACTCCTTTGTTCTGACTTCTTTAAAGAAACTCAGCATAATGTTTTTTGAGATTTAACCATGTTTGCATAAACCAGTAGTTTGTTCATTTTTATTATTAAATAGTAGTCAGTTATATGAATATATCACAATTTACCCATTCACTGTTGATGGAAATTTGGTTTGTTCCTAGTTTGAGGCAATTATAAATGAAACTGTAATAAAGATTTGTATGAGCATACATTTTAATTTCTCTTAGGAGTGGAATTGCTGGGTCACATGGCTAGTGTGAGTTAACATTTTAAGAAACTATCGATCTGTTTTCTTTGGCAATTTTTCTATTGCAAGTCTACTGGCAAAAAATTCTCTCAGCCCTTGTTTATCTGAAAATATCTTTATTTTGTCCTTTTTTTTGAATGATATTTTCACTGTCTCATTCTGATGTTGAGATTTGGTTTGGTTTGGTTTTTTGTTTTTTCTTTCACCACTCTAAAGATTCTATTCCTTTTTCTTCTAGCCTGTGTTGTTTCTGATGAGAAGTCAACAGTCCTTCTCATTTTTCTAGTGTATACAATTCATTTGTTTTTCAGTTATTAATAGGTTTAATGAGTGTTTGACTGCTGTTGCTAGATTTATAATGGAGGCAGGGGGGAGTTTCTTGGCTCTCCTGGTCCAGCCTCTGTCTTTGCATATTCCTGTTCTTCTGGGGCTCAGAGATGAGGCCTGCTCAGCATTCCTGGTCTTCCCGTGGTGGCAATGGACATCTGCTTTATACCACTGCAAGGTCCTGGGCCCAAGCAGGTTTCATGACCCTCCCCCAGGGCAGATGGCTTTTTCTTCTACTCCTTCCTCAGCAGTAGTGTTCCTTTACCTAGGATCTTTGACAGGAAGTTTCCTGCCCCTTTCCCAGTGATAGATGGTTGTTGCTTGTTTCTTACTTCAAGGCCCATGGTTGGTACGGAGAGTACATCAGGCCCAAGGTGTTTCCTAAGCCCCTCCAACTTGATAGGACTCAATCTCCAAACTTTTTCCCCCCGATGCATATTATCAGCACTTGGTTTTATGTTTTGTCTAGAGAGTAGGCCTTACTGTAGGGCAGAGGCCTCCTAAGGCATGGCTTTTCTGGGCTCTCAGCTGGATGCCAAGATTGTTAACAAGGGATTAATGAGGTCTCTTCACTCTGGAATTGCTAGGCCTCCAATCCCAAAACTATCTGACCAGTACTGCCCAAACTCAACCCTCAAGCAGCTGCTCTCTAGTAAGCCTAATGTAGTTTCATCGTGCTCATTTTCTTTTTTTTTTTTCTTTTTCTTTTCTTTCTTTCTTTTTTTTTGAGACAGAGTCTCGCTCTGTTGCCCAGGTAGAGTGCTGTGGCGTCAGCCTAGCTCACAGCAACCTCAAACTCCTGGGCTCAAGTGATCCTCCTGCCTCAGCCTCCCAAGTAGCTGGGACTACAGGCATGCGCCACCATGCCCGGCTAATTTTTTCTACATATTTTTAGTTGTCCAGCTAATTATTTTCTATTTTTTTTAGTAGAGACAGGGTCTCGCTCTTGCTCGGGCTGGTCTCGAACTCCTGAGCTCAAACCATCTGCCCACCTCGGCCTACCAGAGTGCTAGGATTACAGACGTGAGCCACCACGCCTGGCTTCATCTTGCTCATTTTCAACATAGCCCTGGACCAATCATTCACATTGAATCCCACCTGTACTGACGCCCCAACTCCTGCCAGTTGCGCAGATCCATTAGCTCTGGTGCCCCATCCCATAGATTCTAGCTGTGAGCTATCTGAACTCTAATCTCTTCCTTTTTGGCTTAGTTTGACATCTATGCTCTGCTAAGACTCTAGAGTACTGCACTATGTCTAGAAAATTGTCTCCACATTGAGCTGGGATTCACCTCATGAGTCTCCCTTCTTTAAAGGAGCAGCCCCAAAATAATTACCTTACCTCTTTTATCCAGAAGGAGGGCTAGTCCATTACCAGTTATGCCACCATAGCCAAAAGTGAAAGTTCTTGCCACTACTTTTCTTTAAGTTAAAGGTAAAATAATAGTAATAAGCCAAGAAAAAAGCTATATAAAGAACAAAGTCCTGAAATTAATGTCTGATTTTTAAAAGAGTGAATCTCTGCTTACTGAGTTGTAAGGCTGTGTGGTGGTTAGGATGGAAAAGGTATAGTTTTAAAAACAATTTGATAATATTTGGGGAAATTGCTTTCTGACCATGTCATCTCATCTTCCAATCCCTTTTGGGGACTCTCAGAAAAATGAACTGAAATCACTGAATGCACTGAGTTTATGATAAAAGCCTTTACATAAATAGAAGCTTAGGAAAATATCAATAAATAAGACAAAAATTGATAATAAACTTAACATTGAAAAGTACATTCAGAGATTTGTTTATAAGCCCTAGAGTGCTCTAAGTGCATGTTTTACTGCCTCCAATTAGGTATTATCTACGATAATAAGTAATTCTGGTTTTGCCACTTAAATTTAAGCAAATTCTTACCAAGAAAGTATGACTTACTTTTTTAAGGATGGTTTTGATTTGTATTTGCTTTCTACAGTGTTTTAAGGAAATATATATATATATATATTTTTTATAAATTGACTCAGAATGAGAGGAACTTGCTAGTCAAGGATTTCTTGTGTTAAATCTGTAAAGCACAAGGGCAACCTAATTAATTTTTTTCTTTTCTTTTTTTTTTTTTTTTTAATCCACATTTTGGTCTCCTGGAAGCCCCTAGTTTATATAAAAATGAGCAATATTGCCAAAATTTTATTGTTTGGGGCTTAGAACATATTTTTCCATAAAATAATCCTTTATGTATTATGATTAGATTCCCCAATCAGCCTATAAAACCTTTCCTAATCTCTAACATTACTGATCTAGAAAACTTGTACTATCAGCCTGATTTCATCTGTCATCCAAGGAATAGTTAATACATATTATTCCAGTTTCTGAGGTAGGAGCTATGTCCTGGAAGCAGAGGATTATATACCTGAAGAAGATAATACAAGAAGTTTTCTTCTCCATTTTCTGGCTGTAGAGCCAATCCACAGCAAAAAATCAGAATAAGTGAGTTTTGTATTTGGAATTCTGCTATCTCCTTTTTTTGTCACCTTCACCCCAGATGACCTATCTCGAAAAGTACCTTCTACCTCAGGATGCTCTAAAGTTCTCCGATTTCAGCACTATCGAGGCCTGTCCCGAATAGCTCATGCTTTATATTTCCCTTCCTCCACTCCACGTCAAAACTTGTGTTTGCTTATTACCCTTGAGTTTGACAAAGTGTTAGGAGGATGGCATGATTCTTTAACAATTAAAAAAAAACTAACAGAAGTCAACTTTATCATGTTATTTTTTAAAAGATCACAATTACACATTCTCTTTTTATAAGACATGATTAGCCAGACAAGACTAGAAAGTGGGAATAAAGGAGATCGTATTTCAGAAAGATTACTTTTTAATTTAAAAAGCCCACTTTTTAAATACTTTAAAAAAATATCAGCCACTCAAACTATTTTTTATATTCATGCCTTTATGTGAGTAGATCTAGATCAGAAAATAGCAGTTATTGTCCACTAGATAAATTGTACAAACTAAAATGTCCTTTGTTAAACTAACCTTTAGTTATGAAAGATAAAATGCATTTAATTTATTTATATTACTTGGTTACCAGTCAGTAGGGAGGAATACATTAATATCATGTGAATGAATAAGCAGTGGGTCTACTTTCTTTGTTAGTAAAGAAATGAATAATTTGCTGTAATACTAGAAATCTAGTAAGACAGTTAACTCATTTTGATGTGTAATCTTGTTTTCCTTTGATCATGTTGTCACAGCTTAATCTATTTGTTGTAATTTATTTGGCCAGAAGCTTAGGTTCTGGTGAAGTAGGTTTGTAACCTTGGACAAATTAACCTCACAGTAATCCTCAATTTCTCTATCCATAATGTAGGGATGTTAATACATTCCACCTCATGGAGTGAAGTAAGAATCAAACAAGATAGTACATATAAAATCTTTAGCACACAGAAGGCTCTCAACAAGTGTTAATTAATTGGTATATCTTCTTTTTAGGAGGAGAATTAGATACTATAGTACATTAAAGGGACTGATCTGATCTACATATAATGAATTATCTCAGATTTATATTTGGCAAATTTGTATTGTCGAGGGGGTTATGTTAATGCTCTCAAACAAAAAAATGCAGATTAAAATGTGATGACATTTTTTTTTACCAGTCACACTAGTAATAACTTAAAAAATTATAATCCTCATTGTTGACAAAGATACAAGAAAACAAGCACTTTATCACCACTAGTAAGAATGTAAATTATTAAAACCTTACTGGAAGGCAGTGTGCTGTTATGTATTGAAAACTTTAACCAAATCTAGGAGTTTATCTTAAGGAAATATCTAAGCATCTGTACAAAGACTTAGCTATAAAAATGTTCATCACAGCATTGCTTATAGTAATACAAGATACTCGAGCCCATGCTCAGTGGTTCATGCCTATAATCCCAGCACTGTGGGAGGCTAAGGTGGGAGAAACGCTTGAGGCCAGGAGTTCGAGACCAGCCTGGGCAACATAGGCAAGACCCTATCTCTACAAAAAAAACTTTTTTAATTATCCAGTAGTGGTGGTGCATACCTGTAGTCCCAGCTGTTCAGGAGACTGAGGAGGGAGAATCACTTGAGCCCAGGGGTTCAAGGTTATAGGGAACTGTGATCATGCCACTGCACTCTACCCTGGATGACAGAGTGAGACGTAGTCTCTTAAAAAAAAAAAAAAGATATCCAGTAACAGGGTTTTGATTGAATAAATTATAATTATATAGTAGTATACTTGATAGCTACAAAAAATATATAAATATGGAGAAATAGTCACAATATAATAAGTTAAAAATGTAAGTTATAAAACAGTATTTCTGTTTACTTTGTAGAATATTTTTTCGCAAAATAAATCCTGCATCCTTTAGTCATCATCCTTCAGCATTCCATCCCTCCTGTCACCCCCTCAGACTCCACCAATCCTAGCTCCCTGCCTTAGGCACCACTAGATTAGCGGCCTATTCTGGACATTTCATATAAACAGAATCATACAATATGTAATCTTTTGTGACTGGCTTCTTTTAGCATAATGTTGTCCAGGTTTATCTGTGTTATAGCATGGTTCAGTACTTCATTTTCTTTTATTGCTGAATATTCTGTTGTATGGATATATACCACATTTATTTTATTCTTTCATCAGTTGATGGAGATTTAGGTTGTTTCCATATTTTTGGCTATTACGATTAATGCTGTAGTGAACATTCGTATACAACTTTTTGTGTAGACATCTGTTTTCATTCCTCTTGGATATATACCTAGGAGTAGAATTTTTGGTGGATTTTATAATAACTCTATGTTTAACAATTTGAGGAACTGCCAAACTGTTTTCCAAACAACTGCACTATTTTATATTCCCATTAGCAGTGTATGAGGGTCCCAGTTTCTCCACATTCTTGCTAACACTTGTTATTATCTATCTTTTTGATTATAGGTTGATTTTTTTTCTTCCTTCATGTTTATTTTCTATTTTTCTATATGCATTAGTCATGTATCAGAGGAAAAAGTTTTTAAACTTTTTATCAAACAATTATGTGACTATATTGTTCTAAAAGCCATATAATTAAAGGTTGTAATATATTTGAACCTTAATATTTCTATAAATGAATAAATTTTATTCTTTTTAATATACCTTTAGGTCACTTTTATAGTATAATAACACAATATTAAATCAAAATTCTTTTTATGGATTTCATGAGGATTTTTGTTTTGTTGTTTGCTTGTTTGTTTTCTTAACAAAACAGGTAGAATAAGGTTAATTTTTTAAAGGTTTAAACCAAGGAACCACACCTTTATGTATTTCACAGAAAATACTGATTTGATATATGTTTACCCCATGTAGTGTCTCATAAAAATTATTTTCCCTTTTTTGTCATGTTTGAAAAAAAATAAAAAAGTAAAAACAAAATAAAATTGTTTTTCTGATTTTTCCAATGTCACCAAATTACTGGGTTTTTTTCTTATGATAAGACAGTGCATGCTTTTATTTTAGTGTTGTATTACAGTGATAACCCAGAGCCTTCATGTTCTTTAAAAACCTATAGATATGATAATTAGACATCTAAGAGGGAATGTTAATTTTCTTATAAGAACAGAACAGCATTAAGCAAAATGTTGAAAATAATTGTCCTTAGTCTTAACACCTATTTTAAATTTTATGTTTTTATTGGCTTTTATGCCCTTGAAATACCTGAAATTTTCTAATGTTTCACTCCTTAACATACTTTGCTTAAAAACTTACATCATGACTCTCTTCTTAAGTAACCTCACTCTTAATATGTAGGTGTTTGGTAGAAAACAGTACTAGTTTCAAACGTCCAAATTTTTCCCTGATGTTCATAGTGTGGATTCTTTCTAACAGGTGGAAAATGGTTGATCACTATGTTAGCCGTGTCCGTGGAAATCTCCAAATGTTAGAACAGCTGGACCTGATTGGGAAAACCAGTGAAATGGCTAGACTTTTTGGCATTCAGTTTTTACATGTACTGACAAGGGGTTCACAGGTGGGAAATCAATTTTCTTGCTCATTTGAAAGTTCTATATGAGTGATATATTTACTTTTGAGATGTTTGAAGTGGTTTGAGTTTTAAAACTTTCTGTCTGATACCAACTAATCAATAGCTTGGTAATCAAATCTTGTTGTTTTATTTTCTGGAAAAGCTTTAATTTCACTCTGACACCTATTATTTTCTTTCCATACCAACTTTTTGGCCACTGCCAAGTTTTTCATGGTATTAAGAAATTAAATGTCCATCCTCTTGAGGATGATATTAAATTCCTAGATATTGTTAGGGTGATTAGAAACGCCCCATAGAGGTCAAATTTGGAAAGACAGATACAATTAGATCTCTTTATTTTAAAATAGAGCTATACTGTAATAAGCAGATATAGGACAGACAGCTGTACAGTTTGACAATTCCATTTAAAAAGTTGGTAAATAATCTTTTAGAAATTTATTTGGGAAAATTAGAGAACAAAAAAGCTGCCAGAAGACAGCTGTGTGACAGTGTATGAAGATCCCAATTTGTTGTTGAAGAAGCAACAAAGAAAGTCTACCTTTCTTTTGTTTTACATTTCTAATTTTGGTTTCTTCCAACTTCCAATAGATAATTTTAATGTAAAAATGAAGGATTTAGAAATCAATATAAGTGGGCTATATAACTTTTTTTAATGTTAAAGAAAAATGGGGGCCGGGCACAGTGGCTCATGCCTGCAGTCCTAGCACTTTGGGAGGACAAGGCAAGAAGATCACTTGAGACCAGCCTTAGCAAGAGAGAGACCCTGTCTGTATAAAAAACAGAAAAATTAGCCGGGTGTGGTGGTGGCATGTGCCTGTAGTCCCAGCTACTAGGGAGGCTGAGGCAGGAGGATTGCTTGAGCCCAGGAGTGTGAGGTTGCAGTGAGCTATGATCATACCACTGCACTCTAGCCAAGGCAACAGAGTGAGACCCTGTCTCAAAAAAAAAAAAAAGAGAGAAAGAAAAGAAAAATGGGACCTTAGAAACCATTTAATTCATATCTTTCTAAATAATTTCCCAAGGATATGAGAGATTTTTGCCAAATGCCTTGCTGAAAATTAAGTCATTCAACAAATATTTATTTGAATGCCTGTAGTTTTTTAAGCACTGTGCTAATATCAGGTATGTTATATTAAATCACTCAGGTTCTTTAACCTTATAAAATCCTTAATTTTAATTATTTTCATTACCTAAGTAGATATAGCAAAAATAGAGTTCTAACTACTTTTTCATTATCTGTTTGTTTATTTGATTTTATTGATTATAAGCTCTTTATTTTATTAATACCCACAAGTTTTAAAAACTATCTGAGCTGGTTTATAATAAAAGGCAAAGATACCTTAAAACCCCATGAGAATATTTTAGTGAACCTATGCTGGTTCTTATGAGTACCTTCTTTTTCTAGTACCCAACCCCATCTGCTTAATAATGGTTTTATAAACAATTGGTAATTTCTTGATTCAGTTTTGCTAGGGACCAGTAATAAGCTGATACTTTTTAATTCTGGAATCCTTTTGTTTCTTTCTTTAAAAAACTGTAATAACATTTATCTATCTCAAGTCTTCTGACAGCTTTTTCATTCTCTAATTTTCCCAAATTTCTAGATTATTTACCAACTTTTCAAATGAAATTGTCAAACTGTACAGCTGTCTGTCCTATATCTGCTTATTATGGTATAGCTGTGTTTTAAAATAAAGAGAAACCTAATTGTATCGGTCTTTCCAAATTGGACTTATAAGTTATTTGATATATTTTGTAGTTTTTACAAAAGTATTAAGAAAAGGATTTACATATGTCCCCGTCAGCACCTGAAAGCTAACTAATTCCATGTAATTGTACTATAAGAAAAAGTCATGCAGCCTTATTCTGAAAAGCAAAACATCCCCACATGATTATCATATATTCAAATGACCAATATATTTATATTTAAACTGTGTGTCTTCTCCTCACCTCTCTCTCCCTGCCTGCAGTATCGTGTGGAATCAATGATGTTGCGTATTGCTAAACCAATGAACTATATTCCTGTAACACCTAGTGTTCAGCAAAGATCCCAAATGAGAGCCCCACAGTGTGTTCCCCTAATTATGGAGCCTGAATCCCGCTTCTATAGCAACTCTGTTCTTGTTTTGGATTTCCAGTCACTTTATCCTTCTATTGTGATTGCATACAACTACTGTTTTTCTACCTGCCTTGGCCATGTGGAGAACTTGGGAAAGTAAGGTTTTTTCATATTTACTATTATGTAGTTGTACTTTGTACTCTTTACTAAAATTAAACAAACTTTCTTTGAATGTCTCTTTGTACTTGACACTGTCCTTATGAGCAAGATGAATGGGCTGTAGCCCAGCTAATCCATTCATTGTATTCTTAATAATTGACATGGATTAATTCAGCTTTATGGATAGATGACTCCTATGAAGAGGATTGTGAATAGATTAGCCTTCTAACTATCTATTTCACTCTCCATGTGTAGCTATGGTCTCTTTTAAAATGAAAATTATTTTAATTGTTGATGTAAATCACCTTTCGGTGGAACAGTTTGAGGATAATGATCTTACAACTCCAGATATCATCTCCTCTTGACTTTTCTTAGAAATAGTCTATGATTTTTAAAAATTTAAATTAAATGTTAGGTTTTATTAATTCATGTAAATTCAATTTTATAAGCTGAATAAGAATAGCATTTTAAATTCTCAAAGGAGATATTTTTCTTGAATTGTAAGAAATACAGAGTCTTCCTTTATAATGATTTTTCTATATTTGAGACCAAGTATTGGTTTTAGTATATACTACACTCCTTCATAGAAAGCATCTGTAGAAATTGTATTGTTAATACTGTCTTTTTATTAAGAATAGGCATTTGGGCCGGGCGTGGTGGCTCACGCCTGTAATCCTAGCACACTGGGAGGCCGAGGTGGGCGGATCGTTTGAGCTCAGGAGTTCGAGACCAGCCTGAGCAAGAGCGAGACCCCATCTCTACTAAAAATAGAAAGAAATTATATGGACAGCTAAAAATATATATAGAAAAAATTAGCCGGGCATGGTGGTGCATGCCTGTAGTCCCAGCTACTCGGGAGGCTGAGGCAGTAGGATCGCTTAAGCCCAGGAGTTTGAGGTTGCTGTGAGCTAGGCTAACGCCACGGCACTCACTCTAGCCTGGGCAACAGAGTGAGACTCTGTCTCAAAAAAAAAAAAAAAAAAGAATAGGCATTTGGATAATTTCCAAGATTTACAGTCTTTTTATACAAGGTTTAAATTTTTCTTAGAGTAACTTATAAGTTAATCATATGTTAAGTTGAAATTTTGTATTTCAGTATAGATTTTACCCATAAATTTTAGGATAGTGCCATTTAAGAAATGTTTCTTTTAATTGTGAATATTTGAAGAATATTTTTTGGTAATGAGGCAAGGAGACATTTTACTGAGTACATGAATTCATATTTAGATGTTTGAAAATGAATTTTTAATGGAATTAGAAAGATTCCTAAAATTGCCTAAAATCTCTTTTCCATGATTTGAAAAAGTTTTGCTAAATCTTTTGTTTCTTAACAGGTATGATGAGTTCAAATTTGGCTGTACCTCTCTAAGAGTACCTCCAGATTTACTTTACCAAATTAGGCATGATATCACAGTGTCCCCCAATGGAGTAGCTTTTGTCAAGGTAATACTCTCTTGTAATGAAAGGTATCAAATGTGGCTTAACTTTAGGAGAGCTAATACTAGTTTAGATATTGTCAGTGCATAATAGAAAACAAAAACTTCAAGTGTGCTTGATATTTTATCTCAACAAGTCACAGATATAAGAATTGTCTAAGAAATCACTTAGGGAAAAAACCAATTGTTTCGTTTTGCTTGATTTTGGTTTAAAATCTTTCATTTGTTAAACTTAATGAAATATTGAAAGAAATAAATGTACAAGTGTATCTTCTGCCCTCTATTAAAATATGGCAGACTTAAATAGCAATTTGATGACCAAAAGATGTTACCAACAAAGATGTAAATTGCTTTAATGTATAAATGCTACTGATTGTCCTCCTACGTTATTTTAAATTAAATGGAGATTGTCTTAAAATTAATGATACTCTAATATGTTTATTGATTGCATTTTTATAAGCATTTTTAAGAAGATACCCAAACCAATAATAGGATCCCTTTTTTCTCTCCCTTATCTCCCCTCAAAAGAGACTGAGGAAAATTTCATAAATTAAAGACAAAATAAGAGAGATCTAGGAGAAGATTATATTGCCTCTCATTGGCCATCTTTATTTCTTTCTTTGCTATTTTCTTAGCAGTGAGTCTCTACTAGAATCATAAGATGGTAGAGTGGACCCCACCAGTCCTCAAATTCATTCTGGTGTACTTAGCAAAAGTAGCATCATTCTCTGCCAGTAAGAGGGAATGCTAAACTAAAATTAGCAATTTAGATGAGGAAAATTTTTGCCAAAAAGTTCATGATGTTGTTTTTTGTTTTTTTTTTTCCTGGAAAACTTTAGGGTGCAGTATTTCCAGGCACTGATGTAGGTGAGATCTACTTGGAGACATGAAAATTGATTTTTTTTTAATTTTTACTAAATGTGTCCCTACATAAACATCAGTTTTCACATCACATACATTACATATTTGGTCCTTGTTCCTTTTATATTATGTCTTAAAACATTAGGGCTGCTTCAAAATGTACACCAAATGAATTAGAGGTTAGAATATATTCTCATTGTCACATATATAGAAGCTTATTATATTACCTCCCCTTAACAGCTTTTTAAAAACTTGCATCTACATTTTGACCCAATGTGTAAAGCTTAATAAAAATAAGATTTTTTAATATTCAGGTGTGTGATTATCCTATACCTGAGGCTTTAATTGTCAGATATGACATGTATTACCTTGCACGTGTCTGTGAATCATCATCAAAGTTAATACTGTGTTGTGGTTTTCATTCCTACTGGAGTTCTCATAAATTCTCCCTAGTCTTGATTAATACAATGATTTTTTTTTGGCATCAACAAATTTTATCACCTCACTATTCATCCCCTCTTCCAGATTGCTAATAAATATAGGCCGGAGGGGATGGCTTAGTGGTCTAAGCATCAGATTTGAAATACCTAGAGTCCCTGGAACTACAGGTTTGAATGTCAGCAGAGTCAACCCAGCTCATCATTCTTCCAAGGTAGATAAATGGAGTTCCATGCAGATTACTGTGTGGGGTCATTAGGATGAGATCTTTAAAAACTGAGGTTGGTTATGAGTGATGCAAGTCCCGTGTGTCTTTTTGAAAGAATGGGGGTTTCCATCAAAGTTTTGAACAAAATTTCCCTCTGAACTTGTTGTATGGGTCATTTATACACTAGTTGACATCCTCCTCCCTGGAGGTCTCTGAACTCACATAGTAGTGCTCCATTAGATGTATAAACATCACAGGAAACTTTTAGGAGAAAAATCCTCTTCCAAAGAAATAAAATGTGATGATTTTTATGTCGATGGCCACTAGTACTGTGGTCACTCTGTTGTTAGCATGTTTTAATTCATGACAGTTGGCCATTATTATACTTTGTGCTTCTTTCTTAATTATCTAGATCTAAAATGTTTGAGGGATTTTAAACATTCTTTTTTTTCTTTATGATAGCCTTCAGTAAGAAAGGGTGTGCTACCAAGAATGCTTGAAGAAATTTTGAAGACTAGATTTATGGTGAAGCAGTCAATGAAGGCTTACAAGCAAGACAGAGTCCTGTCACGAATGCTCGATGCACGTCAGCTAGGACTTAAGCTGATAGCAAATGTCACATTTGGCTATACATCTGCTAATTTTTCTGGGAGAATGCCATGCATTGAGGCAAGTGATACAAATCTGTAGTTTTTTCCAAAGAGACTAAAGTATAGCCGGGTGTGGTGTGGCGTGCGCCTGTAGTCCCAGCTACTTAAGAGGCTGAGGCAGAAGGATTGCTTGAGCCCAGGAGTTTGAGTTCAGCCTGGGCAATACAGCAAGACCCCATCTCTAAGAAAAAAAAAAAAGAGAGAGAGAGAGTAAAGCAGCATTAAATGAATGGCTGTTTATTAAAGCATTTCCTTTTGTTTTGAAACTTTAAAGGGTTTCACTTCTTTGACATGGATGATTTTTTTCTCAAACCAAGCCTATATACATACATATTCTTAGAGATTTGTTGGTTTCTTCTATGAGAACTCTGTGTCTTTATTTCAATGATTATTTTAGAAATTAGCGTACACATATTTCTGCATAATCTAGATGACCATATTGTAACCATCTATTAGCATGAGATTTCATTGCCACCTTTATAGCGGTGTTTACAGCAACCTTGGTACTAAATATTCCTTTTATGTATTGATAGAGATCTGTTTATAGTTAGGTGGGTTTGTCCAAATGTCACAATCACTCCATATTTACTAGTGTACCAGTAGATATAAAGCAAAACTGTTCATTTGCAGTGATCAGTAACAATTGAAAGACACTTTTCATAGAACAAGACTAACTTCTTATTTCCTAAATTAAAGTGTTTATTTGACGTGACTACAACGTAGTATGACAGAGTAATATGATAATTTACTAGTGATTAAGAAAAGGACAGAGTAGACTTGTTATATTAATGATCTTTTCATGCCAAGTGAAAGCCAGAGGACATTGTGGTATACCATAATTAGTATTAGTTTAGTAAGACAAAAGCAAAGGAAGGCTAAGGTCTCCACATGGCTCACAGTAAGCAAAGTGAACTCCAAAAATTTGTAAAAGGTAATAGTAAATGGTA
Source organism: Eulemur rufifrons (assembly GCF_041146395.1). NCBI lineage: Eukaryota > Metazoa > Chordata > Mammalia > Primates > Lemuridae > Eulemur > Eulemur rufifrons. The sequence continues at coordinate 64,259,632 of NC_090997.1, read as the reverse complement.
CGTTTACATTGAGAGCAGCAAAATACCATCTAAAATGAAAATACACTATTATTAACTTGAATATTTTGGTACGGCAATATACTTTTGTTTATACTGGATAAATATTTTGGTTTTATAGTTGTATTGTAAAGGCTATAAACAATAAGTTACCTAGGTTTATGTTTGTATATTTTTAGGTAATATAAAAAAATACTTCGTCAGTGCTGGAGGTTCATATCATTACTCACATTTGAAAAACTCTTATCTATATGATCTAGTAGAAAAATATGGAAATGATTTTATTACTAATGTAGAACCAAGATATCTTTTCTTGAGCCATTTCTATAGTTCCCTAATTTCTTCCTGGCCTTTCAATTTTAAAATTGTTTATTAACGTATTTTGGTAATAAACAGATGCAGAAATAATACTTCTTTAAATATATATACATATATATATATTCTAACCTTAGAATAACCAGAATTTGAAGGGTCTCGAACAGTGGAAGTTTAGGACTAGAATTCTGCCAGGAAGTACTTTGCCACTCATCATGGTGAAGTCAGACTACCAAGCAACATCTGCCTCCTTGAACCTGGACTTCTCAGATATTCTGAGGTTAATGACTACAGGCATGCATTTGGCACCTCATTATATGCCAGCTTCACAACAGTACAATGTTGTGTTAACCTCTCTGTGAAATCATCAGTGGGAAAAGCAGCAGCCATCACAGGAAGAGCCTCTAGTGAATAAGTGAAAAGCTAGTACCAATTTTGTAAAAATGGAAGCTATCAGCCACATTTTAAAAAAAGAGATCTGATTATAGTTAGGTTGGTTTGTCCAAATGTCAGAATAAACAACAATCATTTCGTATTTACTAGAGATCTCTCAAATAGATTACTGACTGGTCATGTGCTTTCCTAGAATGAACACACAATCAAAAAAGTACTAGATCTGGGCTATCATAGAGAAAGGCAAGACTTTGTAAGCCAGAATTCCTATAAGGAAAATATGGAGAATAAATAATGTAGCTAATGGTTATAGGTTAATGTCTCTGTCTCAGTTGGACATTGTCACTGATTTATTTGATAAATTAAAATTTTGTATGTTCACATTTTTCTCCTAAACTATTTGATTGTTAATATTTATGATAAAGATAAATATATAACAGTTTTTTCAACTGACTGCACTTTATTCCTTTTCATTTATCTCTTTTCAGAGAATTAATTTTCACTTTAAATATTTTTCTTATTATGACTTTTGAGGATCCCCCAACAATTGCCTAAATTGTAAAACCATTATTTTCCTCTTTTTAAATTATCTTAGCACTGTAATGGAGTAGTGCTTTTCAAATTAGGAACCATGGCACAAAGGAACAGAATCAGTGAATTTAATTACTGCTCCTTCTCCCTTCCGCCTCCTACTAGAATCCTTCATACTGCATGGTCTTCAGGGGCAACTGCAAGAGTTCTGACTCTTCCAGGGGCAACTTAAATAGGTCAGAGTAAGCAACATTATGCAGACATTTAAAATCTGTATGTGTATGTACTTACTTGAAAGTGTATATCTCAAAAGCATATTTGACTTTGACATTAGGATGGTTTATCCATCCAGCTGTTTGTCCTCACATATTTAAAAGTTTACCTTGTTTGAAAGTGGCAGCAGGTGACAGATTGAATATTTTATTCAACTTAAATTTCAGTTAGATAATGTGATTTTTTAAATGTATTAAGTCATAGCTCACATTCTCAGGGTTTTCTAATGCACTCAAGGCCTCAACAGAATTCATGATTTTAATTAAAAACCCAAATTAAGTTTCTACTCCAGTAAGAATCAAATGTAGCTGTGTACCTTGTAAAAAGTGCAATCCATTGTACTTCCTGGTACACTTAAAGGCAAGTCTGAATATTAATTGGTTCTTTCTTTTAAATTCTTTATCTCATTTTCTTCTTGAGTACTTGTAGAAAGAATGAAGACACTGTTTACTATTTTGTTTTCTTTTTTACATTCTTGTTTCATTTCTAGAAATATTTATTAATAGTAATTTTAAGTATTATATGTTAAAGTCTACTGACTTATACTGAGCTATGTTAAGAAATTATTTCCAATGTGTTTGTACCAACAGGTTGGTGATAGTATTGTTCACAAAGCCAGAGAGACCTTGGAACGAGCTATTAAGCTGGTGAATGACACCAAGAAATGGGGTGCTAGGGTTGTATATGGCGATACTGACAGGTAATGGATTTTTGATTTTGTGGTTTGCATTTCTTCAGATCTTCGTTTGAATGTTTGAAATGACTTAAGGGTAATCCTTCCTAATAACAGAGTTGTTCTACCTAAGTCCTTTCTGGTCCTTATAATTTCATGGTAAGTGTTAACACAGGTCCTGATTTACCAGATATGGTTTTAAGAGACAGAAAGGGTAAGTGTCCTGAGCCACAAACTGTAAAGATTCCCATGACATTCCTCCAGGTAGCTCTTGGCCAAAGAGATAATAATCTGTAAACAAACTGTATACACAGAAGTCTAGTCTGTTTGATTTCAGAGGGTTCACAGACTTCCCCAAGCCTATTATTCATGGATTGGCAAAGAAAGGGACTGCATTTGAATCCTAAATTAATAACACCAGTCTGCTTGCTTCCTTGCTTGCTCTGATATTTTTCAGGTCCTAGTTATTTATGTAACATCTTGTTTGTAGGGCTTACTGAAATTCTTTTAGAATATAGGCATTATGCTAATTTCTTAGGGTCTGAAATTTTTTTCATATTGAGGCCTCAGAGCCACAGTGTGATCATGCTAAGAGTACTTGCCTCAAGACCTCTGATCACTTTACAGTCCAACAGCGCAATTAGAAGATAATGCTTCCAATCATTAAAATAGTTTATAAGAAATCTTTGAACAGCATTTAATCTTCTTCATTTCTTTAAAATGTACATACAGTCAGCATAATCATTTTAATTCTGAATGAGAGCTTACCTCATACAGCAGCTGTTTCATTACCAGCAGATGAGGACAGTTTCAAATTATGCAGGCTCTAATTATCCATATATCTGTACTGTTCCTCATCAAAAGCCACTCCTGAGTTTGGCTTTGGGTATTTCACTGTTATATGAAACTACTTCTGGGTATTCTAGCAAAATAAAAGTTACTAAAATATAGTTCTGCACTTTGTTAGCAGAATTCCTTATAAAATACTTAGGGAAGTGGAGAAAGTTAAACATTTAAATTACTGATTTTAATTTAGGGGCTATACATGTCAGTGTTGACAACACTCAGACGTCTGCATGATTCTGACTGTAATTATGTTATATACCTTTTAAGATCTTTAAGAATTCAAGCAAACAGGCCGGGCGCGGTGGCTCACGCCTGTAATCCTAGCACTCTGGGAGGCCGAGGCGGGTGGATTGCTCAAGGTCAGGAGTTCGAGACCAGCCTGAGCGAGACCCCGTCTCTACACATTATATGGACACCTAAAAATCTATATAGAAAAAATTAGCCGGGCATAGTGGCGCATGCCTGTAGTCCCAGCTACTCGGGAGGCTGAGGCAGTAGGATCGCTTGAGCCCAGGAGTTTGAGGTTGCTGTGAGCTAAGCTGACGCCATGGCACTCACTCTAGCCTGGGCAACAAAGTGAGACTCTGTCTCAACAAAAAAAAAAAAAAAAAAAAAAAGAATTCAAGCAAACAAAACATAAACTCACAGAATGTCAGGCTGGAAGAGGACTTTGATATTATTAGGCCAGCAGTTTTCAGCTGTTGGGAGGAACCTTAGACCTCAGGTGGTGCTTAAGAACAAATTCCCCTAGGATAAGAAATTTGTGTGGGGCCGGGCGGTGGCTCACGCCTGTAATCCTAGCACTCTGGGAGGCCGAGGCGGGTGGATCGCTCGAGGTCAGGAGTTCGAGACCAGCCTGAGCAAGAGTGAGACCCCCCGTCTCTACTAAAAATAGAAAGAAATTATATGGACAACTAAAATATATATATACAAAAAATTAGCCGGGCATGGTGGCGCATGCCTGTAGTCCCAGCTACTCGGGAGGCTGAGGCAGTAGGATCGCTTAAGCCCAGGAGTTTGAGGTTGCTGTGAGCTAGACTGACGCCACGGCACTCACTCTAGCCCGGGCAACAAAGTGAGACTCTGCCCCCAAAAAAAAAAAAAGAAAGAAATTTGTGTGAGATCACCCAACTAGTCAATAATGGAGCCACGAATTCAGTGTTTTGATTCCTAGCTGGTGCTTTCTATTATCATACTTCACAGGTATTTTATGATTCCAATCAAAGGAAATTTATTTGCAATGTCATTAGAACTTTTGATCACCATTCACTACCTAATCCATTCAAAAAAAATGGTTTGTTGAAATCTGTAAGAGGGCAGCTCGCCTTAGGGCATGCATTCTCAACTGTAACAGTATCGCCCTCGCAGAGTACAAATAGGTTCTTGGGGGGCAAAAAAAATCTTAATACATTAGTTTTTGGCACTACAGAGCTCAACCCTACTCAACAATATTTTATTTCTTACTAATTACTTTCTCTTGTTAAATTTAATTTTTTTCCTTGAAGGGCAGTAATGATAAAAGGTTGAGAAATACTGCTCTTAGGGATGATAGGTAATACTTGGTGGAGTGAAAAGGAATTCCCAACTAAGAGTGAGGCGATCTGGATTCCTTTTCTATTTTAATAGCTGTACTGTTAGTTGACTACATGGCCATTAATAAGACAGCCTCTCTGAGGCTCCGTTTCCTCCTCATCAGAGTGAAGGAAATCTGATAGATGATGGTAAATGACCATTGCCTTTCTCCAATTTCAACATTAGTGATTTTATGAATCTTGGGGTCTAGCTAAGGAAAATCAGTTACCAAAGCATCAAAATGGCTCTGTTAGAAGGGTGTTTTTCTTCTAAAGCAGTTAGTTATTATTGTCCATTTAGAAAATATAATAAATAAGCACACTGTATTTCTTTATATTATAGTGGTCCAAACAATTATTTTATATAATAATGGTTCTCAATCATATTTATCCCACCCCAATGGGATATGACCTACTCCCCTCAGTGATTAAAGCTCTTTATAATAGTATAATAATTCTAGGGCAGGATAGGAAAGGATATTTGATAAGACACATACTTCCAAGGCAGCAGAGAAGTGGTAGTGAGCTAGAATCAGAATCTCTTTGGAAATTCACCTGAGTATAATTAAGAAAAGCCTCCTAGGTGATTCTAATATCCTTGCTTGATGCCTCTTTGTATGAAAATCTTTGTTCTAAATGTGTACTTTGGACTTCTCAAGCCAAAGATGAATGTTTTTTAAGTACATTAAAAGCACCAGTGACAAATAGAAACTCATTTTAAAAGTCATCTTTCTCTTTGTAGGGTAGTCACCTCCATTCTGTTAAGTGACCAAAAACTTCCATTAACCCTGGCCAGCTCTCTTGAAGCTTAACTTCAAATCAAACTGGGCAAAAAAACATAGATGGACTCAAATAAACTCACTAACACTACTGGGTAAAATCTCAAATACAGCCCCTGTAATAACTTTTAAGATGTAAAGTATATATGCGTTTAATGCTTTGTCACTTTTATTGAGTTAGGATTTTTAACAAAAAAGTGCACAATATATAATTCAATATAGAAATGTACAGACCCAAGTAACCAGCCACTATACCAGTCAAGAAACAGAACATTTTTGTCACCCTAATAAGTTCTCTTATTCCCCTTGCAGTCAATCCCTCACCCTCACTCCCCACCCCAGGCAACCACTTATCTGATTTCTGTTACTGTAGCTTAGTTTTGCCTGTTCCAGAATCTTATGGAAATATGTGTATGTACACTTTAAATTTTAAAATGTTTGTATTCATGATTGCATCTGAACATTTTAAGAATAATAATCTTTCATAAAAACAGTTTGGCAGTTACATATGAAGTTCAGTATACCCTTAGCATATAACCCAGCAGTTCTACTCCTTGATGTTTACTTAAGAGAAATGAGAACCTATGTCCACACAAATATGAGAACATGAATCTTCATTGAAGCTTTATTTATAATAGTCAAAAACTGCAAACAATCCAAATGTACATTAGTGGGTGATTGGATAAGCAAATTTGGTATAGCCATACAATGGAATACTACTCAACAATAAAAAAAACAGTACTGTTACTACAATACCACTGATGAATCTAAAAATATGCTGAATGAAAGAAGCCAGACATAAAAGGGTACATAGTTCTATTTATATAAAACTCTTGAAAAAAAATTAATCTATAGTAATGGAAAGCAAGGCATGTATTGAGCCTAGTGCCAAGAATAAAAATTATTAAGGAGTACAAGGGACCTTTTGGAGGTGATGAAAATGTTATATATCTTAATTCTGGTGGTAGTTACACAAGTGTATGCGTTTGCTAGAGCTGCCATAAGAAAATATCACAGACTTGTCACAATCTGTAAGGTAAAGTCCAAGGTCAAGGTGTTGGCAGGTTTGGTTTCTCCTGTGGCCTCTCTCCTTGGCTTGCAGATGGCTGCCTTCGCACTGTGTCCTCACGTGGTCTGGCCTCTGTGTATGCACATCCCTGGTGTCTCTTTGAGTATCCAAATTTCTTCTTCTTATAAGGACACCAGTTAGATTGGATTAGGGCCCACCCTAACAGCCTCATTTTAACTTAATCACCTTTTTAAAGGCCCCATCTCCAAATAACAGTCACATTCTGAGGTATTGAGTGTTAGAACTTCAACATATAAATTTTGAGGGGATATAATTCAGACAATGAGTCTATACATTTGTCAAAATTCATGGAACTATGTGCTTAAAATATGTTCATTTTATTATATCCTAATTATACCTCAATAAAGTTGATTTTTAAAACGATCTTTCAGGCCGGGCGTGGTGGCTCACGCCTGTAATCCTAGCACTCTGGGAGGCCGAGGCGGGTGGATCGCTCGAGGTCAGGAATTCGAGACCAGCCTGAGCAAGAGCGAGACCCCGTCTCTACTAAAAATAGAAAGAAATTATATGGACAACTAAAATATATATAGAAAAAATTAGCCGGGCATGGTGGTGCGTGCCTGTAGTCCCAGCTACTCGGGAGGCTGAGGCAGAAGGATCACTTGAGCCCAGGAGTTTGAGGTTGCTGTGAGCTAGGCTGACGCCACGGCACTCACTCTAGCCCGGGCAACAGAGTGAGACTCTGTCTCAAAAAAAAAAAAAAAAAAAAAAAAAAAAACGATCTTTCAAAAGGAAATGTTATAATCTATTAAAAAATAAGACTGTATCGGTGTAAAGAGCATCAGGTGACCTAAAAAGAAATCACAAAAACCTTCAAATGATTCATCGTATAACCTAGCTTGAAGGTATAGCTAACTATTAATGTGAGGCCTTTATGTTCTACTTTAGTGAATGTTAAAATACTTTTATCAGTTATTTTTGAATATTTTTTATATTGGTATTTTTTTATCCATATTAGAAATCCATCCCTCTTGACCTGCATACATTGCTGGTGGGATTATACATCAGAAATGCCTTTCTGGAAGTCAGTTTGATGCTGTCTTTCAAAATACATTTTTAGTGTACACCATTTGCCCAGAAATTTCACTTCTAGGAATTTGTTCTAAGTGTACAATTAAAGGTGTGCCAAATAATTATTTTATATGACATAGTAGCAAAAAATTAAAACCACCTAAATTTTCATTGGCAGGGGTTTGGTTACATTATAATATATCCATACATTGAAATACAGTGTAATTATAAAAATAATGTAAAAGAACAAAGTGAAGGCCGGGCGCGGTGGCTCACGCCTGTAATCCTAGCACTCTGGGAGGCCGAGGTGGGCGGATCGTTTGAGCTCAGGAGTTCGAGACCAGCCTGAGCAAGAGCGAGACCCCATCTCTACTAAAAATAGAAAGAAATTATATGGACAGCTAAAAATATATATAGAAAAAATTAGCCGGGCATGGTGGTGCATGCCTGTAGTCCCAGCTACTCGGGAGGCTGAGACAGGAGGATCGCTTGAGTTCAGGAGTTTGAGGTTGCTGTGAGCTAGGCTGACGCCACGGCACTCACTCTAGCCTGGGCAACAGAGTGAGACTCTGTCTCAAAAAAAAAAAAAAAAAAAAAAAGAACAAAGTGACATGGGAAAATGTTCACATTTTACTATTAAATACAAGGAGAAAGTTACCAAACAATATGATCTGTTATAGCAAATGAGAAAAGATTTTTAGATATATACATAAAATGTTTGTACTGTCTTTTTTCTGAATGGTAGGATTATAGATGGCTATTTTCTTCTTTGCACCTTCTTGTGTTTTCTAACTATCCTTCAGTGAACATATATTACAAAAAATATATGTCTCTTTTTTAAGTTGGATGGTTCTGGAAAGAAACTTCCTCCTATAGCACAAGTAAATTTTCCATTTCTTTATAATCACATATTCTCTTATTTTATGATGGATTTAACTGTGTACCATACAAAGCATTAAATGTCTGGGGATGATCTAGGACCTTCTTGGCAGCTGTAATATCTGAGCTGCTCTGGTGTGTGTAGCTAAGCTAGAAAAATTGGATGCTAAAAAGATCTATAACAAGGTGTATACCAGGAGTACATAAGGGAAGTGTGATAAAACAGGAAATCTTAGATAGGAAGCAACTTAATAAGGAGGAATGGGGGGGGAGGGTTTTCTTTGGTACTAGACAGAGTCTTAGCCAAGAAAGTTACTCTTGATGAATTTTTTTTGTAGTAACAATTTCATTACCCTACTTTATTTTTAATCCCCTTAGTATGTTCGTGCTACTGAAAGGAGCCACTAAGGAGCAGTCTTTTAAGATTGGTCAGGAAATTGCTGAAGCTGTGACTGCTACCAATCCTAAACCAGTGAAATTGAAGTTTGAAAAGGTAAGAAGAATGTAGTACTAATAATCACATAGAAAATTCACACATCTAGAGATTTCTGACTTGTTCAGTACATTTTCAGAATCAGTTTACAGTTCTATAAAAGTGTTCAATTTTAAATATTTTCTCTTAGCTCTACATGATTTTCTCAAATTTTTTAGTAATATCTTTATATAAGGAAATGAAAAGGTTGTTTCAGTTACTGTTGATGTGTAACAGAGCACCCAAAACTTAATGGTGTAATAAAACCAGCATTTTATTCTGCTCACAGATTGTATGGCTCAGGAATTCAGGTGCAGGGATGGCTTGTCTCTGCTCCACAATGTCTAGGTCCTAAGCTAAGAAGACTTAAAGGCTGGGGTAACCCCGCTAACAGCTGAGGGCTGAAATCATCTGAAGCTTGCTTACTCTCAGGTCTAGCAGTTGACACTGGCTGCAGGTTGGGACATCAGCTGGAACACCTGCACATGGCCTTTCCCTGGGGCTGCTTGTTCTTTGTCATAGCATGATGGCTGGGTTTTAAGAGTGAACATCCCAAACAAAAACCGACAAAAGCTGCTTTGCTTTTTATGACCCAGTCTTAAAGTCACACAGTGTCACAAACCTCTCCAGATTTAAGGGGAGAGAACATAAACCTCATCTATTAATGGGAAGAATGTCAGAGTCACATGGTAAGAAGACTATGTAGGTTGGGAGATACTCTTTCTTTGCAAAATAGTCTACCCCTGGACTTTTGACTCTTTTCACTTTTAGGTATCAAATATGTATTTACTGATTTCTGTATAAAAGATACTGAACCCAGGAGCTGTGTGGAATACAAAGAAGTATAAGACATAGTCCTGCTCTCTAAGAGCCAGTAATCTAAAAGGAAAGATAAGTAATGTACATCTGTGATCTCTTTTATTGTAAACTTAAAGTCTTATGAGGGTAGTCTCCCTAAGCACTTGTAAGAGCAAAAAGAAAAGGAGGAATTATGTCCTCTTGGGCCGGACAGGGAGACTCCATGTAGGAGGTAACATTGAACTGTGTCTTCAGAAATGGTTAGATTTCAGTAGGCAGCCATGGGGCTGCAGTCATTCTGCGAGAAAATGGCACATAGAAGGATATGGAATGGGAAAAGCACATTGTAGAAATACAGAGTAGCAAGAGATAAATCTGAAAAAATAAAGTTGAGACCAGACTGTAGAGTGTCTTAAAGGCCAAGCTAAAGTGTTTAAACTTTATTTAGTAAAGGTTATTGTCTTAGTCTGTTTGTGCTACTATAATAATACCACAGACTGGTTAATTTATAAAGAACAGAAATTTATTTCTCACAGTTCTGCGGACTGGGAAGTCCAAGATCAAGGCGCTAGCATCTGGTGTCTGATGAGGGCCTTCTTGCTTCGTCCTCACATGGCAGAAGTTAGAAAGGCAAAAAGAGATGAACTCCCTCCTTCAACCCCTTTTATAAGGGTACCTAATCCCATTCCTGAGGGGAGGAGCCCTCATGACATAATTACCTCTTAGAGGCCTCACCTTTTAAAGATACTATCACATTGGCAACACCTGAGTTTTGGAGGGAATACATTTAAAACATAGCAATTATAAAGCAAGAAAGTGACATGATTAGAGCTGTTTGGGGAGGATTGACCTTGCAGTGGTGCACAAAATGAATTGGGGAGAGGAGGATCTCAAGACAGAATGCTTCTTGCAACCTATATAGTGTGAACTAGTGAAATGTCAATAGGGTAAATAAAGAAAGGGCATTTCAGGAGATACTAAGAAAGAAGGATGGGAAAGAATTAGAAGTGATTGACTTAGGAGGGCAGGTATGGAAAGGATAAAAGAGGGAGAAAAGATTCAAAGATGACTCCCAGGCCGGGCGCGGTGGCTCACGCCTGTAATCCTAGCACTCTGGGAGGCCGAGGCGGGTGGATTGCTCAAGGTCAGGAGTTCGAGACCAGCCTGAGCGAGACCCCGTCTCTACTAAAAATAGAAAGACATTATATGGACACCTAAAAATCTATATAGAAAAAATTAGCCGGGCATAGTGGCGCATGCCTGTAGTCCCAGCTACTCGGGAGGCTGAGGCAGTAGGATCGCTTGAGCCCAGGAGTTTGAGGTTGCTGTGAGCTAAGCTGACGCCACGGCACTCACTCTAGCCTGGGCAACAAAGTGAGACTCTGTCTCAACAAAAAAAAAAAAAAAACAAAGATGACTCCCAAATATTTATTATATACCTACTCCGAAGTAAGAATTGTGCCAACAGAGATTCAGAGAGGACTCAGTTATGGTTTCTGTCCTGAAGAATGAACATTCTAATTGGGGCAGAGAGAGGAGAGGAAAATTAGAGAACACAGTGAGTGCAATTGTAGAAATATGTATACTCATCCCATGTGGTGAAGTGAAAAGCATAGTGTGCTTGGAGAATAACACCATACACAAAAATTTACCTGAAACAGATCACAGACCTAAACATAAAAGCAAAACTGTAAAACTTCTCAAAGAAATTATAAACATTTAAGAATCGTGATGCATATGTTCATGATGAATATTGATCTGTAGTTTTATCTTTTTGTATTGTCTTTGGTTTGGGGACAGGAGAAGGCTACCCTCATAAAATAGTTGGAAATATTATACCCCTCTTCTATTATCTGAAAGAAAAAAATGTATAAGATTGGTACAATTATTTCTTCCTTACATGGTTGATAGAATTCACTAGGAAAGCCATCTGGACCCAGAATTTTATTAGGGGAAGGTTTTGTTTTGTTTTTTTTTAAGAGATGGGGTTTCGCTTTGTTCCTCAGTCTGGAGTGCAGTGGTTATTCACAGGCATGATCAGAGCACTGCAGCCTTGAACTTCTGGGCTGAAGCGTTCCTCCCACCTCAGCACCCCAGGTAACTGGGATTATAGGCATGTACCATCTCACCCAGAAGGGGAAATGTTTTTAGTTACAAATTAAACATCTTTACTAGATACTGCATCATTCAGGTTTTCTTTCGTGTTAGTTGTTTTTTTTTTTTTAATAATCAGATTCTTAGCATGTTAGTTTTAATAACTTTTGGTTGTCAAGAAATTGCCCATTGGCCTGAATTGTTCATATTTTCTTATTGTGATTTTAATATCTGTAGAATCTTTAGTGATATCCTCCTTTCATTTATGATATGTATAACTTATTTTTTTTATTTTTTTCCTTGTTCATTCTAGCTAGAGGTTTATCAGTTTATTGAACGTTTTGAACTTTTTTTCCCCACTCTATTATTCCTTCCTTCTATTTACTTTGGGCTTGGTTTGCTTCACTTTTCCTGTCTTCCTAATTTGGAAGCTTGATTGATTTTGAACAAATTGTTTTTAATACAAGCATTTAAAGATATAAATTTCCCTCTAAACACTGCTTTAGCTACAAATTTTGATATCTGTGTTTTCATTATTCATTAGCTTTAATGAGAATGACCCATAGGTTAGTTAGAAGTGTGTTAATATTTAGGGATATTCCAGTCATCTTTTTATTATTTCTAGTTTAATTGCATCGTGGTCAAAGAACATACTCTATGATTTCAGTGCATTTAAGTTTATTGAAATTTGTTGTTTGGTCCAGCATATAGTCTTAGTGAATGTTTCATGTAACCTTGAAAAACCATGTGTATTCTGGTTATTGGGTAGAATGTTCTATAAATGTCACTTAGTAAGTTAATTGATATTGTTGATAGTGAAGACTTCCATGTTCTTACTGATTTTCTGTCAAATACTAAGAGAGAGGTGCTAATGTCTCCAACTATAAACATGGATTTACCTGTTTCTTCCTTTTAGTTTTGTCAGTTTGTTTCATGTTTTTCAAAGTTTCCTTATTAGATGCATACACATTTATCTTTGATAATAATACTTGTCTTGAAATCTACTTTTTTCTGAAACTACTATAGCTACTCTAGCTTTCTTTGGATTAGCGTTAGCATGTACAGTCATGCATCACTTAACAATGGGATACACTCTGAGCAATGCATCGTTAGGCAATTTCACTGTTGTGCCAACATCATAGAGTGTACTTACATAAACCTAGATGCTATAGCCTACTACACACCTAGACTCTAACGTATAGCCTATTGCTCCTAGGCTACAAACCTGTACAAACATGTTATTGTACTGCATACTGTAGGCAACTATAACACAATGGGTAGGTATTTATGTGTCTAAACATAGAAAAAATACAGTAAAAATATGTTTTTATAATCTTATGGGACCATCATCACATATACAGTCTGCTGTCATTGACCAAAACATTGTTATGCAGCCCATGACTGTATATCTTTCTCCATTTTTAATTTTTAAGCTTTCTATATCCTTATGTTTAAAGTGAATTTCTAATAGGTAGCTTATAGTTTGGTCTTTTTTATCCAGTCTGATCCTTTCTGCCTTCTAATTGGGGTGTTTAGGGCATTTACATTTAATGTGATTATTGATAAAGCTTGAGCACTTTACAGTGTATACATATTTCAAAACAACATCTCCATGATAAACATATACAATTTTTGTCAGTATAAAAAATATTTTAAGAGGCCGGTGCTCATGTCTGTAATCCTAGAGCTCTGGAAGGCTAAGGCGAGAAGATCGCTTGAGCTCAGGAGTTTGAGACCAGCCTGAGCAAGAGTGAGACCCCATCTCTACTAAAAATAGAAAAATTAGCCAGGCATCAGAGCATGCACCTGTAGTCTCAGCTACTCGGAAGGCTAAGACAGGAGGATCCCTTGAGCCTAGGAGTTTGAGGTTGTGGAGAGCTACGATGATGCCACTGCACTCTACCCAAGGCAACAGAGTGAGACTGTCATTCATTCATTTATAAATAAATAAATCTGGGGGGCGGGGAGGAAAGGCTGGGGGCAGGGGAAAGGACCAAATTGGTAACATTCAAACAAAGACACATCCAGGAATTCTATTTCAGGGAATTTAATCTACAGATTAATTCATGTAAGGTTGTTTGCTGGAACGCTACTTGTAATTCCAAAAGACTGAAAACATCCAAATGACCCATAGTAGGTAACTGTTTACATAAATTATGATACCCCCCCAAAATGGACTACTATGTAGCTATAAAACAAAATGAACTTTCTCTACTGGGATGGAATGCTCTCCAAATAAATTACTAAATTAAGCAAACTGCCAAGTGGTATATATGAAAAGCTGCTATTGGGGGGAAAAGAAGGGTGTGTAAGTACGTGTATTTGTGTAGAATATTTCTGGAACGATACACAGGAAACCAATAATACAATGCCTCTGAGGAACAGGAAGTGGAAGCTAAGGGACTTACAACTGTATATTCTCATAATTTTTTGTACCATATGTACGTGTTACTTATAATTTTTTCAATTGTTTAAGGAGATATTATTGATGACTTTTGAGAGAACAGTGTCAGTTGAGGTAGGAACAAAATTGGCAGTACAAGAAAAAGTGAGTGAGTGGTAAAGAAGGAAAGATAATTCATTTTGTGTGCTTTTACCTTCAGATGGTATATCATGAATTTGTTGGGCCCTAAGTCATATTTAGAATTTTTTTATAATTGACATTTGACTAAAGAAGAGTACAAAGACATTAAAATATTCATAGTGGGTAAAAATGATTATTAAGAGGCATTTTGTTAATTTCACCACAGGTATATTTGCCCTGTGTTTTACAAACAAAAAAGAGGTATGTGGGTTACATGTATGAAACACTGGATCAAAAGGACCCGATATTTGATGCAAAAGGAATAGAAACAGTTAGAAGAGATTCCTGCCCTGCTGTTTCCAAGGTAAGTTTTATCTGTCTTATCTTCATCTATAAAAAATAAGTAGCCAAAGAATCTGGTGAAAATGCAGCTATAGGAGAAACTATATGAACTTTGAGAATTTTATTTCTAATGAAAACAATTTATTTGATTTTAGTCCTTAGTTTCTGACTTCGTCCCATACCTTATGTTTTATCAAAATTGCTAAAAAGCAACACATGAACTTTATAAGAGTTTCCTGCCTATCACCTGGAGATGATAATATGATATGTTATCATATAAGAATTCCCACTAGGGACCAGGACAAATAAAAGAAACAACAAAGAGATTTCATAAATAACATAATCTATCCCAGATTAACTGAATTTTCATTTACTTGGGTTATCAAATATGAATTAGGAAGATTTCCAAATGGTGATGCTATAAATTACCCAAATTTCTCAACCATAGTAATTTTAACCATAGCATTTTATATTTTTCTTTATTCAGGCCCAGACTCTTTCTATAGCAAACCAAAAATAAATGGCATAAATGGTAATAGCATTCTGTACACTGAGTTTTATGTGAGAGCATTGAAAGCATAATGGATTGACACTTGTCAATATACTAGGTCAATATATGATGTTGTCTATAAAATATGTGAATTGGGGATATTTTTCAGTACCAGCTTCTGGAAGAGATATCACCCAATACATTCTTTCTCTGCGGGCAGAATTGTACCTAAACTACATTAATAAGCTTATTGAATAAATATGCATAGGTTCCATTATTCAGAATAAAATACAGGACTTTCACCTAGAAGTGATTTAAATTCAGTCCTCTGTATGAATCCACTGCATGTTGGTCATATCCTAGTAGAATTATTTCCAACACAGAAAATTCTGTCACAATTATTTATCAACACTATAGAAAGCTAATTTTGGTGTGACTGCTTGGTGATCTTTAAAGTTTTTTCT
This sequence comes from Eulemur rufifrons, assembly GCF_041146395.1. Taxonomy (NCBI): domain Eukaryota; kingdom Metazoa; phylum Chordata; class Mammalia; order Primates; family Lemuridae; genus Eulemur; species Eulemur rufifrons. The sequence continues at coordinate 64,244,090 of NC_090997.1, read as the reverse complement.
GTCCTTCCTATAACTGAATCAGGTTCTTTCTATAATGGTAAATATAAAACAATACATGAAATCATGTCTAGTTTCTTGTGCCTAGAGTGCTTTGACTATGTAAAAAAAACTTAAATGTTTTATGTAGCTCATCACATAGCAAATGTTTCATCTGCATATCATTCTAATATTATTTTCCTCAAATGACATGATAGTTTCTTTTTAGAAATAGAAAGTTATATAAAGTCTCAAACATTTTCCAATTTCTAATATCTTTATTATCTAATCATTGTAAGTAACAGATTATTTCAGTAGGTCTGCAGGTATATAATGAAAGTATAACAATGATGAAACATACTAGGGGATATTTTATCTTTATGTGCATATCTTTTTTGTTTTCAGATACTTGAGCGTTCTCTAAAGCTGCTATTTGAAACAAGAGATATAAGTCTAATTAAACAGTATGTTCAGCGACAATGTATGAAGCTTCTAGAAGGAAAGGCCAGCATACAAGATTTTATATTTGCCAAGGAATACAGAGGAAGTTTTTCTTATAAACCGGGAGCTTGTGTGCCAGCCCTTGAACTTACAAGGTAACGATACCCTCAATACCTAGCCGGTGTAGTCCTGGGATTCTGCACAGGCTTAGAGTAAATGAAAAGACACCTAGTCTACAGGCACAGACATAGTTGTTTACCTGCCCACATGAAGCCTTACTGAAGGTTAACCAATGCTCCCTCATACTTGGTAAGTGCTAAAGAGGAAATCCTCCTCTAGGCTTTCCTTGGGAAACTTAATGCAGTGAAATTGTAATCTGATACAGAGCTTGATTCATTTGTTTTTCCCACATCAAAATCAATAGGTGGTCTTTAATTTTATTGATGATATATCAAAGTACTTATGCTGGTATCATTCTGGAATCAGACAGTTTAGTTAAATTTTTTCTTAACCTTCATTGTTAGATTTATGATAGTTCTTACTCTTAAGGGATAAAAAAAGAAAATCTTAAGCTAGTTGATATCTGCCAACTCATATTATTTTCCAGGTATTAGTGATTTATAGCATATCCACTTGGTGCCAGCTAAGTAAAATGTATGTAGTTCTCCAAAAAGTAGTAACTCCAATTCGGTTCAAAGTACCCCCTGTATATTTTTCATGGTTTTATTTTGCTTAATTCTGATTTAATTTGCTGGCAAGATACCTTATATGATAGTCTTTGAGTGTGCATTTTATTTGCATTTAAATAGGAAGATGCTTACTTATGACCGGCGCTCTGAGCCTCGAGTTGGGGAGCGAGTGCCATACGTCATCATTTATGGGACCCCTGGAGTACCACTTATCCAGCTGGTAAGGCGCCCAGTGGAAGTCCTGCAGGACCCGACTTTGAGACTGAATGCCACTTATTATATCACCAAGCAAATCCTTCCACCCCTGGCAAGAATCTTCTCGCTTATTGGTATTGATGTCTTCAGCTGGTATCATGAATTACCAAGGGTAAGCTTGCCAAGCAGTACATGTGCGCTAGCTACAGAGAGATTTCACTTCAAATTTCCAGTAGAACTAAAGATATTATTTATGTGCTATGAAAGACAGGACAGATCCTCTATTTATCCTAAACTGGCAAAGATACCACACTCTTCTGGTTTCCTAAAAGAAACTCTTTTAAGTTTTCTACACCTTTCTGGCTTCTATCAGGATGGCCAAATTATAGAAATGTTAAAATCCCACAATTACTTCAATGGTAAATACTTAGCCACAAAATAATTCAGAATAAACCAGCCAATAGGATTTTTTTCCTTCAGAATGGATGTTTAAGAAATGTATAGGATTTAGGCTGGGCGCGGTGGCTCACGCCTGTAATCCTAGCACTCTGGGAGGCCGAGGCGGGAGGATCCTTTGAGCTCAGGAGTTCAAGACCAGCCTGAGCAAGAGCGAGGCCTCGTCTCTACTAAAAAATAGAAAGAAATTATATGGACAGCTAAAAATATATAGAAAAAATTAGCCAGGCATGGTGGCGCATGCCTGTAGTCCCACCTACTTGGGAGGCTGAGACAGTTGGATTGCTTGAGCCCAGGAGTTCAAGGTTGCTGTGAGCTAGGCTGATGCCATGGCACTCTAGCCCGGGCAACAAAGTGAGTGAGACTCTGTCTCAAAAAAAAAAAAGAAAGAAAGAAATGTATAGGATTTTGTATCTAGACACAGTCCTGAAGAAACCAGACTAAAGAAATGCTGTAATGTTAAAATATAATAGCATTACAAACGATCTCCAACTTATGATGGTTTAACTTAAAATTTTTCGACTTTATAGTGGTGCAAAAGTGATACACATTCAGATTTACTTAAAGTCCCCATACAACATTCAATAAATTACATGACATGTTCAATATTATAAAATAGGCTTTGTGTTATTTTGCCCAATTATAGACTAATATAAGTGTTCTGAGCACATATCCTGGCTCTATGCCAGGAAACTCAGATTTTTTAATTACTATTTTTCATTTCATCACCAGCATGAATGTTAAACCAATGACACTTGTAAGAGGCTAACCTAATAACTCTTATGGCAAAGTGATTTATAAGATACCAGGAGACTATTGCAAGGGTATAATAATGTGGGTTTTTTTGTTTTGTTGAGACAGTCTCGCTCTGTTGCCCTAGCTAGGGTGCAGTGGCATGATTATAGCCCACAGCGACCTCAAACTCCTGGGCTCAAGTGATCCTTCTGCCTCAGCCTCTCAAGTAGTTGGGACTACAGGTGTGCACCACCACACCCAGCTAATTTTTCTATTTTTTCTAGAGATGGGGATCTCACTCTTGGTCAGGCTGGTCTCAAACTCCTGAGCTCAAGCAGTCCTCCCACCTCGTACTCCCAAAGTGCTAGGATCATAGGTGTGAGCCACCATGCCCTAATAATGTTATTTTAATGTAAAAAAGAGTACCAGAAGACAGATCTCTGAAACCAGTATTAACTTCAAATGAAGAATTCTTAGGTGACATGTATCTAAATTTGAAATGCTCCATTCTGATGCAAGTATGAGGTGGAGGGGGGGAAATGAAATGCTCCAGGTTTACTTTTGCTTGAATTTTGCACCCTACTGCCTACCAAGTTGTTTTAACCTTCCACTTGCTTTGTTTCCATGGCCCAACTTGTGCACTCTTAAACAGTCTCCACTCTCAACCTGGATTTCTTTCATTGTCTTCTATGTGAATGGCAGACCTTTTTTTCCCCCCAAAAGAAAAAAACCAATATGTTTGATAATATTAAGATCAAAGTTCCATGCTTTCATGGAACTTACATCATTTCTGAGGTCCCAGTGTAGAACAATGTCTGGCACGTAGTAGCTACTCAGCATTTGTTGAATGAATGCCTGGGTAAACCCGTAATTAGCATGAAAAAGCAGTTCTGCTATGAAACTGGTTCAGACTTATTTCTGAATTGATGTTTTTATAGATCCAGAAAGCCACTAGCTCCTCTCGAAATGAAACTGAAGGGCGGAAAGGCACCATTTCACAATACTTCACTACCTTGCACTGTCCTGTATGCGATGACCTGACTCAGCACGGCATCTGCAGTAAATGTCGGAGCCAACCTCAGCACGTTGCAGTCATCCTCAACCAAGAAATTCGAGAGCTGGAACGTAAACAGGAGCAACTCGTAAAGGTATGGCTTTGTTTGATAGACTTGGAATCCCAGGCAATCTGATTTTTCGGGGAGATATATATAGTCAACTTTTGAGTTATAGTATGAGATATGAAACTGGTGTGAAAAGGGAAACGAAGATTCTGAACTGGTAAACTTCTCAAAATCTCAAAAATATCATAATTGATCTAAACTATTTCAAATTGCTAAATTTGGTTTATAATTTATTTTTTGTTTTTATGGAATAGATACATTGTGTTTATTAAAAGCTAGAACTAGAATAGAATGGCCATCCACACAGTTTCTTTTATAATACATGTTAGTCATCCCTAATCCAAAATCTAAAATACTCCAGTGTCTAAAACTTCTTGAATGCCAACATGATACTCAAAGGAAATGCTTATTGGAATGTTTTGGAATTTCAGATTAGGGATGCTCAACCTGTAGGTATAATGTAAATATCCCCAAATCCGAAACAGTTCTGGTCCCAGGCATTTCAGATAAGGGATATTCAACCTGTGGTATTAAAAAAGAAGAAGAAAAGTCTTAATTTCTCTATCAGTGCTTACCATTCTTTAAAAAATCTAGCTGTCTTAGAGAATTTCTAGTAAACTTGGAAGGGTTGCAATTCTGTGAGTCTAGATAGAAAATTAATAGTTAACAGGATTGAGTCTTAACTGTACACCAGAGACTGTTCTAAGTGCTCTTACAGGTGAGTAAATTGACACAGAGAGGTTAGGTCATTTGCATGTTATGCTGCTAATAAGAGGCCAAGCTGGGATATAGACAGAAAATGCAAAGACATTTTCAAGTATGGGAATTACAGCAGAAATAAACGACAAACATCTCTTAAAGTAAGTTGAAGAATGATATATAAAGAATAATTCTCTCCCTGCAGCCTCCCCCACCCCACCCCTGATAAAAATCAAACTCGTTAGCATGGTTTGCAAGTCCTTCTCCATTCTGGCCCTGCCTGCTACCTGTCTGTCACCATTCCTTGCTTTTCTCCCTGTCACACTCTATTTCCACCTGAAGGATACTGACCTTCTTAAAAGGTCCATGAATGCCCCTTGATCTCTCCCACCTCCTGGACTTTAAACACCCTGCTTCCTCTGCCAAGAATGCTGCCCTCTTCCCACCCCCTGCATCATCTCAGAGGAATCAGCTTAAACCCCTAGACCAGGTGAAGCTTTCCCTGCAGTGGGCTCCTGCCATAACCTCCTCTGCTTTACTGCGGTTGTGTGTGTGTCTGTTTTCCCCGCTAAACAGCAAGTGGGCCCTGCCCTTCTTTCACCATTGAGTCTGCCATGCCTAGTATAGAGTTCAGCCCACGGTGGTGGTCTGTAAATATTTTTTGAATGAATTAACAATCATGCTTAATGTATAAATTTAAAAAAGCAATACATCACTGGAATTATTACCAACCAGCTTTCAGCCATTTTGTGCTAGTTTTGTGGTTCCAGTCAATATAACCACTGAAGTCACTGGGTGCTCCCAGCTTCTGTTTATTCTATAGGCTGTTGTCCCAGTGGCAGCAAGTTGGATCCTAGTAATCTGTAGAAATTTTCATAAAGCAGAAATTACTGGAGATGTAATGAGAAATAGAAACATATTAAAACAAGAGATTTTGATATATCTCTATCAGTCCCAGACCAGTCAAATGATCAGAAATAAGTACAATTGTGGAAGACCTAAACATTGTAAGGTCGATATTAGGATTATATATCAAACTCTCTAACCCATTACACTTCTCTAGTTTAATGTTTATTAAAGGTTAATTATTTAAGAATAAATGCTTAACATTTATGGAATGTTTAAAAATTGACCACAACTTAGTCCATAAAGAATACCTCAATATTAATTTCAAAAAGTACGAATATTACAAATGACATGATTGATACAATGCTATAAAAAAGAACTAGTAAGTAATTATAAACTGAGAAAACAAAATGATCTTTCCACTCGGAAATTCTAACATGCCGTATTAAGCAAAATAAAAACAATTACATATAGAATTCTAGATGGCCATAGCAGATCTCAGAGAAAAATTCATCACCTTAAATACTTAATAATATGAAAGAATGAAGACAAATGAATTAGGCATCTGACTGAAATTTTTTGAAAAAATAAGAAAACCAAAGGATAGCAAAAAGAAGGAATCTAAAGATTAAAGTAGATATTTTTTAAATATCTGCCTCCTTATGAGCTAAAAAGTAGGCATCTAGGTTGTGATGGCTAAAGTTTTAATTATAAGCCTCAATCAGGCTATAATGCACAGGGTTTAAATAACCAGTAAAGGATCTTGAAACTAAACATAGAGTTAAATTTAGTGAGTCAAGTAATTCCATCCAGGCTTATTTACGAGACAAGCACAGAGTGCTTAAATATTTATCAGTTTGTCCTGGCACCTAAATGTAGCTGCAGTTCATAGAACTGCAATACAGAAATTCTATATTTGGGAATAGATTCGAGTCTCTTGGCAGATATATAATTAGCAAAGCCTTCATAGAACAGTATTCTCTGTCTTCATGGAACATACTGAAGGACAGGTTTCTAAGCAGTTTGCTTGTGGCAGTATCATAATATTAGATACAGTAACCAGTGTAACTCAGAAAAATGTGCCCTTCGGTTGGTTGACTGGAAGATACTGGGGCAAAGAACAAGAATTCATTGCCTGTAAGCCGCCAGCTTCAAAACAGAAGCCCTTTGATAGATATAGATCAAAGAATTCACTAGAGCATATTTCATTTTCTCTTAAAAAATAATCTAGAGTAGTTGCTGCTATTTGGTATCCCCTTTTTAATGTTTTTCTTGTTTTGTAATCTTTTTAAAACTATATTGTATATGTGACTTGAGCCTTTAAGTATTGTTTAAAATCTGATCATTGCATAAAACATAAAAATGCTTCTTCTTTTTAAAAATTGCCTTATGATTTATTGTTTTCTTTAAGATCAAACCTGATACATCAGAATCACTTTGGAGCCTTAAAATGTGCAGATTCTTAGGCTCTCGTCCCCAGAGATTCTTTTTTTCTCATTATATAATTTTTATTGACGTTTAATTTATATAAAATGTCAATTTTAGATGTACAGTTCTCAGTGTTTTGTTGAATTTATTTCCCCAGGTAACTCTCACCCTAATTAAGACATGAAACATTTCCATCACCCCAGTAAATTTGTTTTGTGCCTCTATTTAATTCTTTCCACACTGGCAGCCACTAATCTTTTTGCCACAACAGATGAGTTTTCCCTGCTTTAGGAATTCATATCTTTTGCACCACGTAATGTTTCTGAAATCAATCTATGTTGTGGTGTCTGCCTATCTCTATGGGAAGCATTACATGTGACCTTTGATGTCTAGTGTCTCTCCCTACTTTGTAGAAGTGAATAGCCAAAAACATTAGAACTGAAGTATGGAGAACCAACCTGGGATTCCAAAATGGGATAGAGGCAGTAAATGTTTGTTAGGATCTTGGCAGCAGCCAAGGAAGACATCTGTAGAGACCTTAACATTGGGGTATAAGCTGAGTTGGTACGAGGGTGCCTGCTGACCTGCATAAATGAGGGCTACAGGATAGGCATCGTTGGGGGATCTGGGTTGTTTGTCAGTATTTCTCTGGCAGGGCCTGGTCTTGACTCCACCCTAAGGTATCCGCTGCTATTGAGTTTCTTGTTTTTGCTGAACGTTCTTGCATTTTGCTTTCTTGAGTTTTGCTCCGTGGTTCTTGAATCAAACCTGCAGTGCTGTTGGATGTATGTCAATTTTTGAGGCCGTCTCTTTCTGAAGGCTGGGGTTTGGGTATGGGTTCTTACTGAACAAGATGTTCAAAGATTCCAGTTGCTTCTCAGTGAACATGGTTTGTTTTCTGTGTGGATGCATCTGGTGCTTGCCTTTAAGAGCTCCTCCGAGCCTGACATCTTCTGATCCAGATGGACTCCTCTGATCAGATCCAGTGATAAGAACTCATCCGCAGAGATTCTGATTCATTGGTCTGGGATGGGGCTCAGGCATTAGTTTATTTTTAAGCTCGTTGTTAACCAGGGTTGAGAACCACTGGTCTAGACCACTACTTTCAAATGCATATCATTTGATTTTTCTCATACTGACATTTTCTCTTCTGAAATAAGAAAATAACTTTTTTATGATTGGCATATAAAAAGATAATCTAATTTAAAAATACTGTTTATAGTTTATTGAAAAGACATTATTTGGTAATTGGATAGTTTATTGTGTGGATTTTAATATAATAGGATTCTATTGTAAATGAAAATTGATCTTAGGAATGAAATGAATTCTTGGGAAAATTTGAACTGTTTTGTGAAATAGCCTTTAGAAATGTCCCAACATAGGGTAGGCTAGGCTTCTAAGAGATGATAATGAAACTTTCTGTAATGTATTACATGTCATATGTCTGCTGGTAATCTGTGGTAGGTCAGAAAGGAAGGATTATAAAAATTTGTTGTTTACACATACATGTAAAAACTGTCCTATTGTTTTATATATGTCTCTTATGCTTTCAGATATGCAAGAACTGTGCAGGTTGCTTTGATCGACACATCCCATGTGTTTCTCTGAACTGCCCAGTACTTTTCAAACTCTCCCGAGTAAATAGAGAATTATCCAAGGCACCATATCTCCGGCAGTTACTAGACCAGTTTTAAATTATCAATATCACAGAATTCCAGGTGCTATTTTTTTCAGTGTTCACCACTAAACTGTTGTGCATGGTGCTTTTTCAACTTTCATCGAGTCAAGGATGTTCATTGTCTGTCTATTATCTGAAGACTATGAAGACTTTTATGCTAACTGAATTAAAAATTGTACTTGTTGATCTGAATAGCTCACTTCTTATTACAACAATGTATAAATTCCTCATTCTTTCACCTTTTTAACATTGTTTTATAATGCAGGTGTTGGATTTGCTCCAGTATGTGTACCATCTTGTAAATCCATTTGAGTAGATCATGTTTACTTCCCTGTGGAAGGAGCACTGAAAACCTCTTAAAGAAAAACCATTCGTGTGTTTTCCTTGAACTGTCTGTATCAGGACGTGTTACTTAGAGATATCCATTCACTTTATAATTTTGACTGCAAAATATTTTGTAAATACACTTTTTTACTTTTCAAACAACTGAGTAAAATAATGTGCAATGAATTTTATACAAATGATTTTCAAGTTGTTTGGTATATTTCCTCTAGGTTTTGCTTGACTCAAAGTAGATCGTTATTTTGATCAAACTGTGCAAACGATAGTACCATGTGTAGCATTTTGAAACATCATTTTCTAAAAACCGCTGTCTTGCTTTAGCTATTAATGGGGCATTGTGAGGAACTGTGCAAAGACATTTTTGTTACAAACCTGTGGGCCTGTTGCAATACTTTAAAAATAAAAAATTTTATTCCATTTTTGCTTGTTTTGTATAGACATTTCTATTGCTTCTAAATATGCTTAAAATATTTTCTTTCCTTATGTACTGTACAGTTAATCTTATTTGCCATCATCTTGAACACAAAATGTGTATTTAGAATATTTGTATAACTGTATAAAATGAAAAAGGAACTATGTGGTCAGTGCATTGTTTTTTAAACTGGAAATCATTTTGTTTTAAAAGTTAATGGAAACCATATTAAAATTGAATAAAATATGAAATATAGCAATGTGACTTCATCTTTCTTACAAGCTTACATTGGTTATATCTGAACCTATCTTTTTCTGAATTTTAATGAAGTAAATTTATTCTTACATCCTGATTGATGTTGTATTATAATTCCCTTACCAAAATTTTAGAGTTTTAAAAAAAAGAGTCTAGGGAAATTTTAGCACTCATCCTTAGAGAGTTCTAAGAATGTACTTGTTAGTAGATCTTCAGTGTTCATTCTCATTTAAATATAATCAATCTTGGGGCTAGGACTTTTCAGAGAGAAAGCAAAAACTATACTACTACTTTTTAAAAACTTAAATGCCAATTTTTATATGTCTTTTTTCAATTAAAAACTCTTATTTTAATATAAATAGCTCATCTGCTCATTTACCAGAAATAGGTCTTCCATTGCCAGAAAATATACTTCCAAATACTGGGAGGACTAGTTTTCTGAAAATTATATGGTAAATATGGAATCAAAAAGGTACAGATCCTGTCTCTGAGCAGATTTTTCTCAAGTCCTGCTAAAACATAGCAAGTCCCTGCCTTCTGGGTATCTTTTTTGTTTGGGACGCTGGGCCTAGTCCTGAGAATTAGAGTTTTCTTACCCTTGCATGGTTGGACATTGAAGTATTCTCTGTTACTTTCCAAGTTCTGTGCTGTCAGGACTTCTGCTTCCATCATCTGTTTCACATCATAGTAACACCACAATATTTTCAACAGAATAACCACTCTTAACCTCATTATAATTGGACACAGCCATATTAACAAATGGTTTTCAACACAAGTGCCAAAAACTAGCTCAGTTTTAGATGCTTGGTATATCTCTAGTTCCCTTTTCTGCAAGGTAGTGCCTCCTTTGTAACTATCCTTAGAGTCTGTAGCTCAACTGCCTTTTACTGAGATCCATTTCCTGTTTCAATAACTCACCTGGGAGGGTGCTGAAATTTGGACCTATTTTACCAAGAAATTTTTTGTAAGGAGCTTCCATTATTTCATGATTATTTTCCCTCCCTCTTAGATTGGCTATTAATAAAGTCTTGCCTTTCACTCAGATCACAAAAAAAAAAAAAAAAATCCCTTTTTTTAGTAATGCTGAAGAAACAGTTTCATTCTTTAGGATGTTTTCCTTTATATGAAAAAGAACCAGAAACTTAGAGACATAAAATAATTTCATTAAAAATTCCCTTAATGTTTAATGAATTAAACTAAATATTGTTTGTTAACATGACAGTTGTTTTTAATATTGTTTTCTCTCGTTCTTCCTACTTCCCACTCAAGACTTTGTCTTGACAAACCATGTATTAATAATATTCAATTTTTTATGGACACAACATATTGTCTATGAAGAAGGCCAATAAATTGGGCAAAAATAAATAAAAATGTGAAGAGAAAGCATTAAGGATATGAAGAATTCTTAGAGGAAGAATTCTCTGTGAGGTCATCCTGCCAGTAAGCGTAGCAGGAGCCGGCACCCAGTGAGCTCGTGGACTTCATCCTGCCCCACTGAATGTCATAGGTCACATCCTCATTAGTCTCAGATGATGCATGTCAGCTGCCGTCAGATGCATGACCCTGATGAGCCCTTTCAGAACTGTATTTTACACTAGTAAAGTCTCATATCTGTGAAGTCTTGATTCTCCACCTACTCTATTTCATTTTCATAACAGCCAAAGTACAGGCATATTCCCGTAAGGCCTATCAAATAAGCTTTTAGATTGACTTCTCAGTTTCAGAAAAGTATTTCTTAAACTATTCATATATTTAATTTTAATTTTATAAAGTAAAAATAAACCCACCTATAAATGACATTGTTGGGGCTCTGCCATCAACAGAGGGAAGTGGGAGAAGGCGGCTGTGCATAAGCAGCTATTTTTAGGCTGGGTATTTCCGATCTCTCAGCGAGCCCTGCACCTCTTGGGAGGACAGTCAGCACACATGCTCAACTTATTTTTATCTCCATAATACCTTGCCTCTTTCTCCTGATGTGATGAGAATTGTTACCTTTAACCATGTGGGTTTTATAATAGTGAATAAAATCCAATACCATTAATGCCCCAGTTGTGCTTAATAAATAGGTTTGTACAGGGAAATAGTCATGGATTTATGTCTGGAATTTGGGACCCAAGGAGGAATTCGTAAGACACACACCACCTAATGCACTGCTTCTCTACCTCACTTCCCCACCCTCACCAATAGCTTTGTTTTGGCACTTTGGCCGATCTCCAAGAGTGGCTTACAAACCAAAACATCTTCTTACAGAGAAAGTCTCAGATTCATAAAATCAGGTTTCTACATATGCTTAGGGAGAAGAGAGTGTGACCAGGAAGACAGATGAAAGTATCTTTTAATCAAAATACCATCTTATTGCCTGTAAGTCCACCTGTCTTGCTACCGATGCCACCACAGGTGCCTTTTGTTGGCAGGAAGGACAGACGGTTTCAGGAAAAGAATAATGGGAGAGGAGTAAGGAGCCTCCATCCTCCGTGTTTTCTCATGACCACTAATGGGAAATGCCACCCTTCAGGAAAGAAACTCATTTGGTCATAGATATTAAGAATTTTTAAAATAGTCACAATCTTTGAAAACTGAGGATAATACCACCTGCCCCGATTACCTGATAGAGGCTTTGTGCATATGAATGTGAGTCAATGCAAAAATAGTTACACATTTTAAGTATTAGCTATTCGATAAATACTTAGTGAGCACCAAAGATGTGCCTGGCATTTTGCTCATCTAGAGATACTGAGGCAACCCCTGCCCTCACATAGTTCACAAGCTATTGGGAAAGATACGTAGGTAAATTGACACTGGTTTCAAGATGATGAAATAAAGATGTTTTTGCCACCGCCTCCTCTATTGGAAGAATCCAAAATTGAGAAAGCAAACTTGGTCATTGTTAGACAACTCCAGAAAGGCTTAGAACAGAAGGCCCAGGTGGGAACTGATTGTTTAAAGGAGCCGTTAGACCTCACAGGCCACCTGAACTCCACACATTGAGGTGACCACATCCTGTCCCCTGACCACCACCACACACAGTTGACTGTAGTTTTATTTTGTTTTTTAAGAGAGAGGGGTCTTGCTCTGTTGCCCAGGCTGGAGTGCAGTGGTGTGACCATACCTCACTGCAGCCTCCAACTGCCTGGGCTCAAACAATCCTCCCCTCAGCTTTCTGAGTAGATGGGACTACACGCACACACCACCACACCAGGCTAATTAAGTTTTTTTGTAGAAACCGGGTCCCACAATGTTGCCCAGGCTGGTTTCAAACTCCTGGCCTCAAGCAATCCTCCCATCTCAGCCTCCCAAAGTGCTAGGATTACAGATGTGAGCCACTGTGCCTAGCCTCTAAATTTATTTTATGGAGAAAGAGAAAAAAAGAGGCACTGAACTTGGGGACACTGGGCACTGAGGAGAGCAGAATGAGGTGCAGCACTGAGACCAGGGAGATGAACCGGAAGTCTGCATCCTCGCCAGTGAAGTGAGACCTTCAACCCCACCCTCTGCCAAGGGCAAAACACCGCAGCCGGTATATGCTCCTGTTATCACTGTGAGCTGCTTTGACTCACAACAAATTACAGTTGATAATTTCTGCCAACATTTGATATCAATCTCTCTATAAGACTCTAAAAATCATGAGGTCAGAGATCATGTCTGATTTGCTCCCCAACATAACCCAGCACCAGTACAATGCCTGCAACTTGATACATAAAGCATGATACCTGGGCACCTTGGATAGGTCAAAAATATTGATTAAAGGGAATGTTAGGGGCCAGGCAAGGTGGCTCACACCTGTAATCCTAGCATTTAAGGTGGCCAAGGTGGGAAGATCTCTTGAGGTCAGGAGTTTGAGACCAGCCTGAGCCAGAGTGAGACCCCGAAGATGGCAGATGAGAAAAACCACCAGCCAGAGTGTCTCTGCAAGAAAGAGATTTTAGAAGAACGTGAAAAAAAATAAACAGGTAGACAAACATAGATCAGACGAGGGTCAGAAGGAAGGGTGCCTGAAACTACAAGAGACTCCATGGAAAGAAGTTGCGGAGGAGAACTGGAAGGAGAAAGGCCCCCAAGAGGCTTGGAGACCTGTGACAAGGGTAGGTGGAGTGGTTAAATTTCCCCTCCCTTGAATCTCGAACTGCTGGTGGGCTCTCGAGCTGCTGGAGAGACCTGCCCACACCAGCCCTGAGATGGCTGACGCCAGTGAGCAGTGAGCCTCTTGCGGACAGGGCACCTCCCAGCCCACAGACCTGAGCAGATTGGCAGGTGCCATATTGCTTCATTCTCCCCTTCTCCTTCCCTACCTGCGGCTCCCAAGAGATACAATTCAACCACCACCCGGAGGCATCTGCAGGGAACGGGACCTTTCCTTTTGGGGCCCTACAGTGGACTGAGGGGTACTCAGACTGTGAGCTCCCTACCCGCCAGCCCTCCTAGGTGCTGCTTGCTGGTGACTCCAGGAGAGCAGGGCCAATCCCAGGCAGAGAGACACTGATCCAGCTTGGGCACTCCGTGGGTGACTTGAGACCAGCACTCTTCTCCCTGGCAGGGTCAGGGATTTATCTCCAGGGCCCAGGGGACAGGCCTGCAGACCAGATTCCATATACCCAGGTCTCGATCGCATTGCCCAGGGGCACTGGGGGGATATTTGTGAACGAGCCTACTGAGGTGTGTGCCTTCAACCTCCTCTCACGGGAAGGCTGTGCGCCCAGCCCAGGCTGCGATCCTGGGCAGGGACCCTCCCAGCCCACATGACAGCCAGGAGAGATCCACTGGCTGGAGGTCCTGCCTGCTGACAGAGACCTAACCGTGGAATAGGGGAGGGTGGAAGGGACCGAGGCCTTCTCCAGACTGCAGGTCTCAGACAACCCCACCCCCGACACACAGACTTTTATGCTGAGAGGGGCCATTTCAGCCCCTCCCTAGCAGCTTTTCCCAGAAGCAGAGAACAGACCTTTGACCCCTGCTAACAGCATTTGTGGAGTTTAAGGGCAGGCTCACCCAACCCAGCTCTGCCAAGACTCACTCCCCGACCTGCCCCCACTGAGGTGGAGAATAAGGACACACCTGGAAGTCCCAGCGCCCCACCCACCACCTGAGGCACTAGAGTCCCTCTCCAGAGGAACAAGAGCTGGTTATAGGACCCCAAAACAACACTGCAGTCTGGAGTGCAACTCCCCAGCAAGCGCCACCTACTGACAGGGAGGTCATTCTGCACACTCTTTTACTGCATCTACTGAGTCATCATAGAGCATGTGGTCAAATCTCACCCACAAACATCACCTACTGGCTCAGAGACTAAACTGGGAATGTCATTATCCAAAGGAAAATCTAAAGGTAAGAAGCAACAGCTGATCCAGATGGGAAGGAATCAGTGAAAGAACTCTGAAAATATGAAGAATCAAACAGAAAGCACACCCCCAAAGGGGAACACCAGCTCTCTAGCAATGGATATCAACCAAATTCAGAACACTAAAATGACAGAAGAATTTCGAACATGGATTGTAAGAAAACTCAATGATATGCAAGAGAAAATGGATAATCAACACAAAGAAATCACCAAAAAAATCCAGGACTTGGAAGAAAAATTCACTAAAAAATTGAAATATTAAAGAAAAATCAAACAGAACTTCTGGAAATGAAGAATTTATTCAAGGAATTACAAAACACAGTGGAAAGCCTCAAGAACAGGGTAGATCAAACAGAAGAAAGAATCTCAGGGATTGAAGATAACACCTTTCAATTAAATAGTCACAGAAATAGAGCAAAGAAATAAGAGAAAAGAGCAAAGCGTACAAGAAATATGGGATTATGTGAAGAGGCCTAATGTGAGAATCATAGGCATCCCTGAGGGTGAAGAAGAAAATACACAAGGGTTGGATAAGCTATTTGAGGATATAATAGAGAAAAATTTCCCAAGCCTTGCTAAAAATCTAGATATGCAGGTACAAGAAGCTCAAAGGACTCCTGGGAGATTCATGACAAACAGAAAGACACCATGACATAGTCATCAGATTGATCAAAATAACCACCAAAGAAGCCCTCCTACGAGCTGTAAGGCGAAAGAAGCAGGTAACCTATAAAGGAAAACCCAGCAGAATAACGGCAGACTTCTCAACCGAGACCTTACAAGCAAGAAGAGACTGGGGACCCATTCTCACTCTTCTCAAACAGAATAATGCCCAGCCTAGAATCTTGTACCCTACAAAACTAAGTTTCATATACGAAGGAGAAATAAAGACCTTCTCAGATAAGCAAAGACTGAGGGACTTCATCAAGACAAGACCTGCCCTCCAGGAAGTACTCAAAACAGTGTTACACACAGATTGGCACAATAAACACTCACCAATGTAAAATCATCCAAAAGCTAAAGGTCAAAGGCCAGATACCACAATGGCTCAAGAGAGAAAACAAAGCAACAAAGTTCAACTCAACAGGATGAACACAAATCTTCCCCACTTATCAATTTCCTCAATAAATGTGAATGGCTTAAACTGCCCACTAAAGAGACATAGGCTGGCCAAATGGATAAATATACATAAGCCAAGTATCTGCTGTCTTCAGGAAACACACCTAACCCGCAAGGATGCATTCAGACTCAAGGTGAAGGTATGGAAAACAACATTTCAAGCAAACAGAAGCCAAAAGAAATCTGGCCTGGCAGTTCTGATTTCAGATAACTTAGTCTTCAAATCAACAAAAGTAATGAAAGACAAAGATGGTCACTATATAATGGTGAAGGGTACAATTCATCAAGAAGACATAACAATTCTAAATATTTATGCACCTAACACAGGTACACCCAGATTCATAAAGCAAATCCTACTTGATCTAAACAAAATGATAAACAGCAACACCATAATAACCAGAGACTTCAACACCCCTCTTACAGAACAAGACAGATCCTGCAAACAGAAAACAAAGAAATAATGAACTTAAACAGAACTCTAGAACAAATGGGCCTCACTGAAATTTACAGGATATTCTACCCAAAAACCACTGAATATACAGTCCTTTCATCAGCTTATGGGACACTCTCTAAGATTGACCATATCCTAGGCCACAAAGCATGTCTCAAAAAATTTTTAAAAAATAGAAATTATACCATGTATCTTCTCAGACCACAGTGGAATAAAATTAGAAATCAACTCCAACAGAAACTCTCATCTCTACACAAAGTCATGGAAACTAAACAACCTTCTGATGAATGATTATTGCGTTAAGGAGGAAATCAAGATAGAAATCAAAAGATTCTTTGAACTAAATGATAAAGGAGACACAAGTTATCAAAATCTGTGGGACACAGCTAAAGCATTCCTGAGAGGAAAATTTGTATCTATAAATGCCTACATCCAAAAGACAGAGAAGGAAGGAATCCTCCCCAACATGTTTTATAAAATCAAAATCACCCTGATACCAAAACCAGGAAAGGATGCAACAAAAAAAGAAAACTACAGACCAATATCCATTATGGATACAGATGCAAAAATTCTCAGCAAAAAACTAGCAAACCGAATTCAGGTGCTTATCAAAAAAATAAAATCCATCACAACCAAATGGGCTTTATCCCAGAGATGCAGGGATGGTTCAACATACACAAATCCATATATGTAATTAGCCACATAAATAGAAGCAAAAACAAAGACCACATGATCCTCTCAATAGACACAGAAAAAGCATCTGACAAAATTCAACACCTCTTTATGATAAGAACACTTAACAAAACAGGCACAGACAGGACTTACCTAAAAATGATACAAGCCATATATGAAAAACCATAGCCAACATCATACTGAATGGGGAAAAATTGAAAGCATTCCCACTTAGAACTGGAACCAGACAAGGTTGCTGCTTCTATTCAACATATCACCACTTCTATTCAACATAGTGCTGGAAGTCCTAGCCAAAGCAATCAGACAAGAGAAGGAAATCAAGGTCATCCAAATGGGGGCAGACAAGGTCAAACTATCACTCTTTGCTGACGATATGATCTTATATCTAGAAAATCCCAAAGATTCTGCCATGAGACTACTGAAATTGATAAACAAATTCAGCAAAGCCTCAGGTTACAAAATCATGTACAGAAATCAGTAGCATTCCTATACACCAACAACAGTCAAACTGAGAACCAAATCAAAGACTAAATACCCTTCACAATAGCAACAAAGAAAATAAAATACCTAGGAATATATTTAAGTAAGGAGAACTATAAAACACTGAGGAAGGAAATAGAAGGGGACATAAACAGATGAAAAACCATACCATGTTCATAGGTCGGCAGAATCAACATTGTTAAAATGTCTATACTATCCAAAGTGATCTACAGATTCAATGCAATCCCTATTAAAATACCAATATAATTTTTCACAGATCTAGAAAAAATAATTCTACGCTTTGTATGTAACCAGAGAAGACCTCATATAGCAAAAGTAATCTTAAGCAAAAAGAACAAATTGGGAGGCATCAATTTACCAGAGTTCAAGCTATACTACAAGGCTATAGTAACTAAAACAGCATGGTACTGGTACAAGAACAGAGACATAGACCAATGGAACAGAACTAAGAACCCAGATATAAAACCATCCTCAGCCAGATGCAGTGGCTCACGCCTGTAATCCTAGCACTCTGGGAGGCCAAGGTGGGCGGATTGTTTGAGCTCAGGAGTTCAAGACCAGCCTGAGCAAAAGCGAGACCCCATCTCTACTAAAAATAGAAAGAAATTAACTAGACAACTAAAAATATATAGAAAAAAATTAGCCGGGCACAGTGGCACATGCCTGTAGTCCCAGCTACTCAGGAGGCTGAGGCAGAAGGATTGCTTGAGCCCAGGACTTTGATGTTGCTGTGAGCTAGGCTGATGCCATGGCACTCTAGTCCAGGCAACAGAGTGAGACTCTGTCTCAAACAAAAAATAAAAATGAAAAAATAAAAAGCCATCCTCATATAGCCATCTCATCTTTGACAAAGCAGACAAAAAAATACACTGGGGAAAAGAATCCTCATTCAATAAATGGTGCTGGGAAAATTGGATAGCCACATGTAGAAGACTGAAACAGGATCCACACCTTTCACCTGTCACAAAAATCAACTCACAGTAGATAACAGACTTAAACCTAAGGCATGAAATTATAAGAATTCTAGAAGAAAATGTTGGAAAAACTCTTATAGACATTAGCCTAGGCAAAGAATTTATGAAGAAGACCCCAAAGGCAATCACAGCAAACAACAAAAATAAATAAATGGGACCTAATCAAATTAAAAAGCTTCTGCACAGCCAAGGAAACTATCATGAGAACAGACAACCTACAGAATGGGAGAAAATATTCACCTGTTATACATCTGATAAAGGGCTGACAACTAGAATCTATATAGACTCAGGAAAATCAGCAAGAAAAAAATCAAACAACCCTATCAAAAAGTGGGCAAACGACATGAACAGCAACTTTTCAAAGATAGACTAGGCCCAGCACGGTGGCTCACACCTGTAATCCTAGCACTCTGGGAGACCAAGGTGGGCAGATCGTTTGAGCTCAGGAGTTCAAGACCAGCCTGAGCAAGAGTGAGACCCTGTCTCTACTGAAAAAATAGAAAGAGATTAGCTGGACAACTTAAAATATATAGAAAAAATTAGCCAGGCATGGTGGTGCATGTCTGTAGTCCCAGCTACTTGGGAGGCTGAGGCAGAAGGATTGCTTGAGCCCAGGAGTTTGAGGTTGCTGTGAGCTAGGCTAACGCCATGGCACTCTAGACTGGGCAACAGAGTGAGACTCTATCTCAAAGAAAAAAAAAAAAAAAAAAGAAGATAGACTAATGGCCAACAAATATATGAAAAAAAATGCTCAACGTCTCTAATCATCAGGGAAGTGCAAATCAAAACCACAATGAGATATCGCTTACGTCCAGTGAGAATGGCTTTTATCAAAAAGCCCCAAAACAATAAATGTTGGCATGGATGCGGAGAGAGAGGAATACTCATACACTGCTGGTGGGACTGCAAGCTAGTATAACCTCTGTGGAAAGTAATATGTAGATACCTCAAAGAGCTACAAGTACAACTACCATTTGATCCAGCAATCCCATTACTGGGCATCTACCCAAAAGAACAAAAGACATTCCACAAAAAAGACATCTGTACTAGAATGTTTATAGCAGCACAATTAACAATTGCAAAGATGTAGAAACAAGCTAAGTGTCCATCAATCCACAAGTGGATTAATAAAATGTGGTATATGTATGCCATGGAGTTCTACTCAGCCACAAAAAACAATGGTGATATAGCACCTCTTATATTATCCTGGATAGAACTGGAACCCACTCAACTAAGTGACGTATATCACAAGAATGCAAAAACAAGCATCACATGTACTCACCATCAAATTGGTTTTAACTGATGAACACTTAAATGCACATATAGTAACAACATTCACTGGGTGTCAGACAGGTGGGAGGGCGAGAAGGGGATGGGTATATTCACACCTAATTGGTGCGGAGCGCACCATCTGGGGAAGGGTCACACTTGAAACTCTGACTCGGGTGGGGCAAAGGTAATATACATAACCTAAACATTTGTACCCCCATAATACGCTGAAATAAAAAAAATTCTTTTTAAAGAATCTTAAAAAAAAAAAAAAAAAGTGAGACCCCATTTCTACAAAAAAATAGAAAAATTAGCCAGGCATCATGGCATGTGCCTGGAGTCCCAGCTACTCAGGAGGCCGACACAGGAGCACTGCTTGAGCCCAGGAGTTTGAGATTGCTATGAGCTACGATGATGCCACTACACCCTAGCCCAGGTGACAGAGTAAGACCCTGTCTCAAAAAAAAAAAAAAAAAAAAAAGGGAATGTTAGGGAGTATATCTATATGAAAGTTTAGATTTAAAAAAACATATGCTCTTCTTTTATATGTACTGCTACCAATAATCCATGTTTAAAAATAACTATAAAGCAGAGGTAATATGTATGTTAATTAGCTCAGTTTAGCCATTGCACAATGTATACGTATTTCAAAACATCATGTCCATGATAAATCTATGTAATTTTTGTCAATTAATTTAAAAATAACATAGAAATACATAAATACATTTTTGTATATACACAGATATCTCTGGAAGATACACAAAAATAACAGTAAGAGTGATTGCCTTAGTTGGTGGGGGTTGAGGCTGAGGGTCAAAAGTAAAATAAGATTACTCCTTTAATTCACCTTTGTACTGCTTGACTTTATTATTGCATGAATATATTACCCATCTAAAAAACAAAAAACGAAAC
This sequence comes from Eulemur rufifrons, assembly GCF_041146395.1. Classification (NCBI taxonomy): domain Eukaryota; kingdom Metazoa; phylum Chordata; class Mammalia; order Primates; family Lemuridae; genus Eulemur; species Eulemur rufifrons. The sequence goes on along the minus strand of NC_090997.1, from coordinate 64,223,563 downwards.
ATGTTTACAGCCATACTACCCTGAACACGGCCAATCTCATCTGATCTCAGAAGCTAAGCAGGGCCAGGTTGGTATCTGGATGGGAGACTGCCTGGGAATACCAGGTGCAGCGGACTAAAAAAATAAAATAAAATTTTTAAAACTGTGTTCTTTTGTTTCTCTCTCATTCTTCCATTGTTAGTGGGTTCCGGGGTACCATGGCTACTTGACTGGGCCTGAGGGAGTCCTTCCTCTGGTGCCTGAGCAGAGAGCTCCCCGGGCAGGCGTGTGAGCGCCCAACTGCACATCCTACGAACTTGCCAGGGCAACCAGGTGTCCCCATGGCCCATGATCTCCTTAGCTCACTTAGGGTATCCCTGGCTTCCCCAGCCAAAACAATTATAAAAATTAGCACTTCCCTTTTGTGGATGGTCGCTTTTACTAAAATGGTTAGTATTATCCTCTGGTTAGAATTCTGCATTTTGTGGCTGTTTTGTTTTTTCTTTGGTTGAGTGCCTTGGAAATAATAATAGTATTAGCAGCTAATATTTATTGTGTGTTTAGTATGTGTATTAGTCTGCAAGGGCCGCCATAACAAAGTACCACAGACTGAGTGGCTGTAACAGCAGAAAACTATTTTCTCACAATTTTGGAGTCTACAAGTCCAAGATCAAGGTGTTGGCAGAACTGGTTTCTTCTGAGGCCTGTTTCTTTAGCTTTTCTATGGCCTTTAGCTTTTCTATGGCCATCGTCCCCCTAGGTTTTCCCACGGTCTTCTCTCTGTGCCTGTCTGCATCCAAATTTCCTCCTCTTATAGGGATACCAGTCCTATCTGGATTAGGGCTCACCCTAGTAACCTCATTTTACCTTAATTGCCCCTTTGAAGACTCTATCTCCAAACACAGTCACATTCTGTGGTACTTGGGGATTAAGCCTTCAACATATGAATTTGAGGGGGCCATAACAATATGTACGAGGCAGTATGCTAAGTGCTTTACAAATATCTCATTTAAATCTCACAGCTAACTACATGAAAAAAACTGAACAAGGAGAGATTAAGTAATAAGATTAAGGTAGTAGGGTGGTAGCGTCAGAAATCGAATCCAGGCAGACACTACGCTACTACATTACATACGGGCTTTCTTCATGCATTTTACTGGATCCTCAAAGGTTTCCCAAAGGAGGGAGAATGAAGTGGCTGCCATAGTGAGCAAAGAGAAAAACACCATTCCTCAAACCAGTGGGAGGTAGCAGAGCGCCCCCAGCCAGTCCTCAAGTCAGTCTTTGTGAAGCACAGTCTCCTACCATATCCTTATGCTACCACCTCTCGCAGAGGGTGGTGTGGTCAGAAGTCGGCCCCTAGGTCTACTCTCACGCCTAACCAAATCCACAGAGATGAAGTAGGAGTAGAATGAGAGGCAGATCCCCTGCTTCCTCATGGAAAGCATCAGGGACCCTTATACATGACACACTCAGTTATTCTTAGGAGCTTGAAATCCAGTGCTTTCCTGCCTAGCAGCAAGGCTGCTACAGATCTGTACTTAGGAGGAGCCAGAAAAGGCCAAGGTTTGCCCAGAGTCTCTGGCATGAAGTAAAAATACAAAAAAAACCCTGCCCAGAGCAGAGTGCATAGCTGTAAACTCAGGTCACTGAAAGCAGATATGGCAGCAAACAAGGACACCTGGAGTGTCATTAATTATAACTGCTTAGATACGTCAAGGGAGAGTGTGGCCACGTCGTTTCTCTCACCTTCAACTTTGCCACTTTTAAAAATATCTTTTCCCAAGACTCATAAAGTATAAAGGGGGGTGAAGTGGTTGTTGTCCACCTGAATCATGTTCTAAGTTAGAATCATTTAATCAGATTATCAATACAGTTGTTTGAAACAAGTTAAAAATAGGGCTGTGGTCACCAAGTGTAGGCTTTCAGCTGCTGGGCCCTGTGGGGAAGGGAGGCAGAAGCATCCCAGTTTCTGCCTGACAAGCAATTTTGAAAACTTCCTTTCCATTCTAAAACAGACATATCTATAATCATCTCAATTAGGAAATTATTATTCAAGTAAAATATTTACTAAGACATCCAGCTACTAACAGCTTCTTTGGTGGATTGCTAAGTTGAGAATTAGATCATAAACTTCTTGAGAGACGCTGAAGGGCTACAGATGTTAGATGTCATCAGATAAGGTAGATGTCATTTCCAAAACATCTGTGTGAAGTGCAAATACTATTCACATTTTAGAAACCCAATACAACCATTACATAAATTTTGGAACACTCATAATCTAAAATCTCAAAATATTCTTGACTAATTTCTGAAGGAGAGATGCCAAATTCACTTTTAAACATCAATGAAACACTGGCATAAAAACAGAAACATAGGCCAATGTAACAGAATATAGAACCCAGAAATAAATCCACATATTTACAGCCAAGTCATTTTTGACAAAGAAGATACATTGTTGAAAGGACAGTCTCTTCAAAAAATGGTGCTGGGAAAACTGGATATCCATGTGCACACAAATGAAACTAGACTCTTATCTCTCACCATATACAAAAATCAAATCAAAATGGATTAAAGACTTAAATTTAAGACCTAAAACTATGAAACTACTAGAAGAAATCATTGCAGAAATGCTGCAGGACATTGGTCTAGGCAAAGATTTTTTGGGGTAAGATCTCAAAAGTACAGGCAACAAAAGCAAAACTTGACAAATGGAATTATATCAAGCTAAAAAGCTTCTGCACAACAAAGAAAACAATCAACAAAGTGAGGAGACAGCCTATAGAATGGGAGAAAATATTTGCAAACTATCCAACAAGGAATTAATAACCAGAATATATAAAGAACTCAAACAACTCAATAGCAAAAAAAACCACAAATAATCTGATTTAAAAAATGGCAAAAGATATGAATAGACATTTCTCAAAAGAAGACACACAAAAGGCCCACAGGCATATGAAAAAATGCCAACATCACTGATCATCAGGGAAATGCAAATCAAAACCACAATGAGATCTCATCCCACACCAGCTAGAATATCTATTATCAAAAGGACAGAAAATAAAAGACACTGGCTGGGGTGTGGAGAAAAGGGAACCCTCATATGCTGTTGGTGGAAAACAGTATGGAAGTTACTCAAAAAACTAAAAATAGAACTACCATATGATGGAGCTGGGTATAGATCCAAAAGAAAGGAAATCACTATATTGAAGAGGTATCTGTACTCCCATGTTTATTGCAGCACTATTCACAATAGCCAAGATACAGAATCAACTTGTGTCCTTCAACAGATGAATCTACAAAGAAAATGTGATATATATACACAATTGAATACTACTCAGCCATAAAGAACAATGAAATTCTGTCATTTGCAGCAACATGGATGAAATTAGAGGAAATTATGTTAAGTGAAATAAGCCAGGCACAAAAAGATAAGTATTGCATGTTCTCACTCATATGTAAGAACTAAAAAAAAAAAAATTATCTCATGGTGGTAGTGAGTAGAACGATGGTTACCAGAGGCTGGGAGAGGTGTGGGTGGGGAGATGGAGAGAGGTTGGTTAATGGGTACAAAAGTATAGTTAGAAGGAATAAGTTCTAGTGTTTGATAGCACAGTAGGGTAACTATAGTTAATAACAATATATTGTATATTTCAAAATAGCCAAAAGATTTGAAATGTTCCCAACACAAAGAAATGATAAATGTTTGACGTGATAGATACCCCAATTACAATGATTTGATCATTATACATTATATGTATCAAAACATCATATATCATATAAATATGTACAACTATTAGGTATCAATTTAAAAAATCGATGAAACAACTAGACATGTGTCTTATCTTAAAACATCAGTATTTATATCAATATTTTATTCAAACAAGTTTTATTATACAAAGCCATGAAAACAGTGAGCAGTATTAAATTCAGATGTAATAAATCTATAAGATCACCACCACCACTTTAAGCCCTCAAAATCAAAATTGATAAGTGAAAATCTGTCTAGAAGGGCAACTTCCAAAAGGTCCAGGCTTGATTTTATTTTTGGAAGGACGTCAAACAGTATTGATTATCCCCTTTAATTGACTAAGCAGTAGCGAAAGTAATAGAAAACAGGAGATCTCTTCCTCTCTGGTTTTTGTTCGAGAAAATGCACAGAATTTCAAGCATCTACAAAAGCAGCATGACTTTAATCAAGCTGTAAATTAGCCTAAGAACACCGCTGTGACTAGTAGAGGTTCCAGTTTTCTGCAATGATAAAAGCAGTGGTTCTCAACCTTAGCTGCACACTACAATTACTGGGGGGTACTTTTTAAAAATATTAATACTCAGGGTCTACTCTGGACCAATTGAGCTGCTATGTAAGTAAACACAGTGGGCATCAGTAGTTTTTAAACGCTGCCAGGTGATTCTAACAGCAGCCAGGGTTAAAAACCACTGGAGCAAAGGCTTATCACTTGTTCCAAGGACAAGAATATATTCTGCAATCATGTTTTTCCCTTGGGTCCTTTTTCCTCCTGGAGCTTATGGATTATGAAGGGTACAGAAGTAAAATGTCACTTTGCCCTGCTTCAGTATAATTAAGAACTTCCTATATCACCATCAGGAAAGAAAGACTTTGCACCTTGAGATAAAACAAAAATGATAGGGTCATCTCACTGCTTCTGATCTGAAAAACAATAAAATGTTTCCCTTAAACCTGCACTCCCTTATCAATTCTATCCTTGGTTTTTGCTGTACTGTATCTGAAGATTTGTCATGATCTTTGTCAACATGATAATTATGTGAGCCAGTTGCTGTTTTCCCAACACAAACTCAGAAACCTTGGCAGTTTATTTTTTCCTTCAAATACGTGTGTATTTTATTTGGCAAGGTATTCCTTCTCTTGCTCTCTTTGCAGGTAAACTTTTCCTTTTCTAAATGCTTCTGTCTCCGAGTATGTCTTCAACAAGGATAAAGGCCCAAAGGGTACTTGGCCACGAAAGTGGATACTTCGTAGGGGCAGAGTTCTCTCTAAGTGACAGGGGAAGGGCTTCAAAATGAGAACATGCTCAGTTAGCCCATGGGTGTTTAGAGCCGTAACCCACGATCTAGTTCAAACATAAACGTGTCCTCTCGGCAGTACTGAACAAATCCCAAAGTTAGCATCAGCCTCCTTTGCTGTAGGCTAACAAAGCCTTCTTGACTATATTAGCCTCAACCACACTGTGCTGAGTAATTGTTACGGAACTCTAAATCAAAATGACTCCAAAGCCATAGGGAAAGTACTAGAAATGAGCAAACACAAACACACACCAATTAACCAAGAGCTCACCTACTTTACTTTCTGGATCTGGGTAAACCGATTACAGTAAGTTTTACTGACTCTTCAGCTAATAGAAATTTTGTCATAGCAGATCTTAAAACAGAAAAACATAAGCTTGGTAAAGGCGAGGATATCATCTAGCTTGTCCTGTTATATTGGCAGGCCCTGATTACTGAATACAGTAAATGCTCAGTAAATGTCTATGAGATGACTGAAATACATGAATTTGGAAAGCTTGCTGGTCCACAGAGATAAGAGTTATAATAATATCTCTTGCAAACCGGGAATCCTCTTAGAGCTCACTCAAATGTAAATACTACCCTATTAGAACAAAGCTTTTTTTTTCCTTGGTAAAATCAAATAGTCCACTAACCTTGACTAATAGGCCCTTCCAAAAAACTTGATGGCCTTATTGCTAATTGCACCCAACATTTAAAGAACACCAATTCTTCTGAAATTCTTCCAGAAAATTAAAGAGGAGGGAATTCCAATTCTTCTGAAATTCTTCCAGAAATTTAAAGAGGAGGGAATTGTTGCTAACTTTTTCTAGGAGACCAGGATTACCCTGATATGAAAATTAGACAAGGATATAACAAAAAAAAGAAAACCATAGGCCAATATCCCTGATGAACATAGATGCAAAACTTCTCAACAAAATACTAGTGAGCCAAATTCAGCAGCACATTAAAAAGATCATTCACCATGCATGATAAGTAGGAGTTATCCCAGGGAAGCGAGGATGGTTCAACATATGCAAATCAATAAACGTGATACATCACATCCATAGAATAAAGGACAAAAACCATATGATCATCTCAATAGATGCCAAAAAAAATTTGACAAATTCAACATCCCTTCATGATAAAAACCCTCAGCAAACTAGGTATAGGAGAGCATACCTCAATACAATAAAGACCACATATGGCAAACCCACAGCTAATATTACGCTGAACAGGGAAAAGCTGAGAATTGGAACAAGACAAGGATATACACTCTTATCACTCTTATTCAACACAGTATTGGCAGTCCTAGCCAGAGAAATTAGGCAAGAGAATGAAACAAAGGGTATCCAAACTGGAAAGAAGGAAGTCAAACTGTGTCTATATGCAGACAACATGATCTTATACATAGAAAACTCTAAAATGCTCCACAAAAAAACCTCTTAGAACTGATAAATTCAGTAAAGTTGCAGGAAGAATTAATATACAAAAATAAGTAGTGTTTCTATACAACAATGATCAAAGGACAAAGATATTAAGAAAGTACTCCCATTTACAATAGCTACAAAAAACAAAACAAAACAAAACCCTACCCTGGGCAATTATTGAGACCTGATCTACAAAAAATTAATTTTAAAAAATTAGTTGGGCAGCCGGGCACAGTGGTTCATGCCTGTAATCCTAGCACTCTGGGAGGCCGAGGCAGGAGGATCGCTTGAGGTCAGGAGTAGAGACCAGACTCAGCAAGAGCAAGATCCCATCTCTACTAAAAATAGAAAAAATTAGCCAGGCGTGTGGCAAGTTCCTGTAATCCAGCTACTCGGGAGGCTGAGGAAGGAGGATTGCTTGAGCCCAGGAGTCTGAGGTTGCTGTGAGCTAGGCTGATGCCATGGCACTCTAGCCTGGGAACAGAGTGAGACTCTGTCTCAAAAAAAAAAAAAAAAATTAGCTGGGCATGTTGGTCCCAGCTACTTGGGAGGCTGAGGCAGGAGGATTGCATGAGACCAGGAGTTGGAGGCTGCAATGAGCTATGATGATACACTACAACCTAGGCAAAAGAGTGAGACCCTGTCTTAAAAAAAAAAAAAAAAAACTACTTAAAAATAAATTTAACCACAAGACAAAACTACAAAACATCAATGAAAGAAATTGAAGAGGACACAAAAAACTAGAAAGACATCCCACATCCCATGTTCATGCATTAGACGAATATTATAAAAATGACATTACCAAAAGCGATCCACAAATTCAATGCAATCAATCTCTATCAAAATAACAATGACATTCTTCATAAAAATAGAAAAAATATTCCTAAAATTCATAAGGAACCACAAAAGACCCCCAAAAGCCAAAGCAATTCAGAACAAAAAGAACAAAGCTGAAGGCATCACGCTATCTGACTTCAAAATATACTACAAAGTAATAGCAACCAAAACAGCATAGTACTCGCATAAAAACAGACATAGGAAGGTAATAGAGAATCCAGAAATAACTCCATATATTAACAGCCAAGTCATTTTTGACAAAGGTGCCAAGAACATTCAGTGGGAAAGGACAGTATCTTCAATAAATGGTGCTGAGAAAACTAAATATCCATGTGCACAAAAATGAAACTAGACCCTTATCTCTCACCATATATGAAAACCAAATGAAAATGGATTAAAGACTTAACTGTAAGACCTGAAACCATGAAACTACCAGAAGAAAACACTGGTCTGGGCAAAGATTTTTGGGGTAAGCCCTAAAAGCACAGGCAACAAAAGCAAAAGTTGACAAATGGGATATACATAGCAAAGGAAACAATCAACAGAGTAAAGAGACAACCTACAGAATAGGAGAAAATATTTGCAAACCATCCATCAGACAAAGGATTCATAACCAGAATATATAAGGAACTCAAGCAACTCAACAGCAAAAAAAACAAATAATCTCACTAAGAAATTGAAACTGCCCTTTATAAAATTCATAAAGGGCCACAAGGTGGGAACTATGGTAGGAAAATATACATATAACCAGCTATTATTCCCTATATCTTGCTTTCCTATAATTGCTTACTACTCAGGAGTCACATAGCTGATGGTCATAAAGATTCTTAGTTTTCCTCATTGCTCCCATAGATAATGTCACTCTTGTGAAACCTAAGGCCAATTTTTTATCTATCTTCCAGGCTCTGCATTCTAGTGGAATGGCTGACCCACCCAGACCAGTGGCCCATATCAGGGAACTGACTCAACTAGTATTGTGAGAATACCAACCCAAGAACCGACTCAGCAAAGAAAACAATTTCTACACCCTATTTTTCCACCCAAACCTAGCCAATTAGCAGACCCAATTGCCTAAACTTTTGCCCACCAAACTATCTTTAAAAACCCTTTCTCCTAAATTTTCGGGGAGATGGATTTAAGAACTTCCATCTCCACAAATGGTGCCTGGAATATTAAACTCTTTCTTTGCTATAACCCCTGCTGTCTCAGTGTATTGGCTTCCTCTCAAGCAGTGAGCAATGAACCTGGTACAGTTATAACAAAATGGGTTAATAAGCCAGGCATGATGGTACATCTGTAGTCCTAGTTATTCAGGAGGCTGAGGTGGGAGGATTGCTTGAGGCCCAGAGTTCGAGGCTGCAGTGCACTATGATTGCACTCATGCCTGTGAATAACCACTACACTCCAGTCTGGGTAACATACCAAGACTTTGTCTCTTAAAAAAAAATAAAAGGCAAATGATTTGAATAGACATTTCTCTAGAGAGGGCAAACAAATGGCCAACAGGCATATGAAAAAATGCTCAGCAACATCACTAATCATTAGGGAAATGCAAATCAAAACCACAATGAGACATCACCAACTCACCCCAGTTAAAATGGCTATTATCAAAAAGACAAAAAATAACAGATGCCGGCCAGGATGTAGAGAAAGAGGACCACTAGTACTCTCTTGGTAGGAATATAAATTAGTTCAAATACTGTGGAAAACAGTATGGACGTTCCTCAAAAAACTAAAAATAGATCTAGCATAAGAGCCAGCAATCTTACTGCTGGGTATATATCCAAAAGAAAGGAAATTATTAATAGCATACCGAGGAGATATGTGCACTTCTATGTTTATTGCAGCACTATTCACAATAGCCAAGATATGGAATCAACCTAAGTGTACTTCAATGGAAAAATGAACAACAAAAAAAATGTGGTCTATAAACATAATACTATTCAGCCATAAAAAATAATGAAACCCTGTCATTTGCAGCAACAGATGGAACTGGAAGTCATTACATTAAACGAAATAAGCCAGGCACAGAAAGACAAGTATCACATGTTCTCATTCATGTGGAAGCTAATAAAATTGATTGCATGAAGGTGGAGAGTAGAATAATGGTTACCAGAGGCTGGTGGAAGGGGCAGAGTACAAGGTTACGAGGAATAAATTCCAGTGTTTGACAGCACAGCAGGGTGACTATAGTTAAGAATTTATTGTATACTTCAAAATACCTAGAAGATTTGGAATAGTCCCAACATAAAGAAATGATGAATGTCTGAGGTGATCAATGTCCTCATTACCCTGATTTGATCATTACACATTGTATGTATGTATTTAATATCAAAATATCATCTGTATGCCATAAATATGTACAATTATGTATCAATTTTTTTTTTTTTTTTTTTTTTTTTTTTTTTGAGACAGAGTCTCACTCTGTTGCCCGGGCTAGAGTGCCATGGCATCAGCCTAGCTCACAGCAACCTCAAACTCCAGGGCTCAAGCAATCCTTCTGCCTCAGCCTCCCGAGTAGCTGGGACTACAAGCATGCGCCACCATGCCCGGCTAATTTTTTTATATATATATATTTTTTTAGTTGTCCAGCTAATTTCTTTCTATTTTTTTAGTAGAGATGGGGTCTCACTCTTGCTCAGGCTGGTCTCGAACTCCTGAGCTCAAACAATCTACCCGCCTCGGCCTCCCAGAGAGCTAGGATTAGAGGTGTGAGCCACCATGCCCGGCCCCTAATTTTAAAAATAAAATCTAAAAAACAAAATAACTTCAGGAAAGAAATGTGGGAAAATTCTTTTTGATTGTAAAAACTTAATCTTATAAAATTTTAAATCTTTAAATATGAAACTATTTACACCTAAATAAAGATCCAACTGAAGTTCAACCTACCTCAAATGCCAACTGATAACCAAGGTCACTGGCCTCAGTTTGCTTCTTTACACATAAGAAGCCAAAATCTTCTTACAGACCAGTAAACACTGCAGTCTACGATCCTGACCTATTAAGAACAAGTCTTTCCTTAGCAGCCATGACAATTTATATTACGCCATTTGACAAGGGATCAACTGCAACCTTTCTGATTCTAGATGCTTAATTTCTAGTCCAACAGTAAATAAATTCTTCCTGTGTGATTGTTTGATGCCTTGTTCCTCCCACTAGACCTGTACTATTCAATATGACAGCCACTAGTCAATGTGCATATTTAAACTGACACTTAAAATTCATTTTGTGTCACACTTGTCATATTTTATGGGCTAAATTCACCAAATGTAGCCAGTGGTACTACTGGGCAGTGCAGATGTAGAACATTTCCATCAACCCAGAAAGTTCTATCAGACAGTACACTGGCCCTCCACATCCACAGATTCAACCAAGCATGGACTGGAAATGTAGTTCGGCCTACAATGGTTGCATCTGTACGGAACATGCACCTACTTTTCTTGTCAGTACTCCCTAAACAGCATTTACATTGTAAATCTAGAGATGATCAAAAGTATATGCAAGGATGTGCACAGGTTATGTGCAAATACTAGGCCATGTTATATGAGATTTGAGCATCCTCGGAGTCTGATATCCACAGGGGGTCCTGGAACCAATCCCCTCCCCAACAGACAACTATACTGCATCAGAGGGTGAACTCCATAGGGGCAGGAACCCTCTCACGTTTCCACCAGTTGTATATGCTTAGCACCTCTCACAGAAAGTGCCAAACAGGAGGTTATCAGCAAACATGTTGAATAAATGATCAACAGTCAATGTGGTAAATGGAGAGGACTGAAAAGAACTGTCCCAGAGTCCTGGAGGATGCGTATGCAGGGTGTGGGTGTGTGCACGTGCACACAAAGAGAGGGTGCATGGGGACTGTAGACTCCCAGAGATAGACAGGATCAGATTTAGGGAAAAGCTAAAACAAACAAAACTCCCAAAAGTAGGAAAGAATTCTATACTTCCAAAAAGTGGACCTTGCTAACCCAAAGTGTGGTCCGTGGGCCAGCGGCACCTTTAAGAGCTTGTTAGAATTTGTATTTTAGCGGCAATTCTAACACACATTAAAGTACAAGAAGCACCAGTCCAGGTCTCTACCCTTTTAGATTGTATAAGCTTCCCTTGCTCAGAAAATTTTAAAGAAACACTATGTACAACTGCATATGAATCTTTAATAATCTCAACAAAATTTTCAGTTATAAAGGAACATTTTTAAACACATGTTGAATCATACCTTAATCTTTTCTGTATCCCTTCCCTACCGCCTCTAACCCCAATCTACCCCCACAGCATAGAAAAACATCATACACAAATAATATCCGTGGGTCACATACAAACACACACATGTCGCTATAAGTAAAATAAGTGGCACTTACCAAACACAGACACAGAGCATACCAAAAGAACGTATCTACTTACATTAAGAATTTTAAGCTCTATTTTAGTAATAACTTTTAAGTAGCAGAAGTGCATCATTCATTGCTATACTAAACCAAAAGTTCCTGTTATGGAGTGTTTGATGCTCTCAAAATGTCCCTGAACTTTACTCAAACTAAAATTTACCTATTTCCCTCATACTAAGCTGCATTTAAACAGGTTAAGAGTACAGTGATAAAGAACATAAAATAAAATGTCAAGGTAAAAAAGGCATAACTCTGAGTTCACTCATCCAGTGCCCCACCAACAAAAAAAGATTCGCCCATATGAGATTTGTTGGCCTGGCCTACAGGGCACATTCCAACCCCACACTCGTACACTCAATGGGCTGTACCTATAATCACTCTCAGTGGCTGACAGTTCCCCCAAGCTGACAGTTTTTAGCTCTTTTGAGAATTCTGATTTTTGCAGGTACCTGAGGGTGGTGAACACACCCTAAGGTGACCCCCAACAAGTCAAATCCCTGTTCTAGCCTCTCCCCTTGAGTTTGGTGGAACCCACGACTTACTTCTAACCAATAGAATATGGCAAATGTGAGGAGATGTCATCCCCATAATTACATTATGTTATATAAACTCCAGGTTAGCAGACTAGGGTAAGAGAGTCTCCGGCTGGCTCTGAAGAAGCTGCCATGTTGTGAGAGGATCTACAAAAGGGCCACATGGCAAGGAATGGTGGGAGGTCTCCAGGAGCCGAGAGTGGCGCCCAGCTGACAGCAAGAAGTGGGGATCCCAGTCTACAACAGCAAGGAACTGAATACAAGTGCATGGCCCTGGCAGAGGACCCCACGCTCCAGAAAAGAATGCACTCCTATCTGATTGCAGTGACTGCAGCCTGTGAGACACTGAGTAGAGGACTCGGTTAAGTTATGCCCAGATTCCTAACACACAGAAACTGTGAGATAAATGCTGCTTGAAGCAACCAAATTTGTGGTAATGTGTTAGCAACAGAAAACTTGGGTATTGGTTACTTACATATCAGCACACGCTACCTAAGAACCGATCATTAGGATGAATGCTAATTCTTAGAATTATACTCAGTCTTTTCCTTCCAATATGGAAATACATTATCAAGCTTCAACAATGTCTATGATTTCATACGTCCATTCACATTTTGGTTTATGGAGCCCTAGTGAATTTTCCACTGTGGATTTTGAAATTTTCTGCCATATTCTTATTATCATCCCTTTCTCCCCGAGCTGCATCTTCTAACCTCTAAAATTGCTACTGCCTAAATTCCAACAACCTGAGAAAAAAATAGTAAATGGAATAGAAGTAATTTCCAAGTTCCAGCTAAGGGAAAAGTACAGTATAAAAAGTGTAAGAGGGGGCCAGGTGCAGTGGCTCACGCCTGTAATCCTAGAATTTGGGGAGGACAAGGCGGGAGGCTTGATGGAGACCAGGAGTTCAAGACCAGCCTGGGCAACATAGTGAGACCTTGACTCTACAAACAAAGTTTTAAAAATTAGCCAGAGTGGTAGCACAGAGCTGTAGTCTTAGCTACGCAGGAGGCTGAGGCAGGAGGATCACTTGAGCCCAGGAGTTCGAGGCTGAAGTGAGCTATGATCACGCCATTGCACTCCAGCCTAGGTGACAGAGCAAGACCCTATCTCTAAAAAATAAAAATAAGAAGAGCAAGAGGTTTTTTACCGTTAATTTCTCCACCAGCCCTCTCCAAGGCTATTAGGTTACTAACATGAAGCAATATTGTGGCAGGCATATAAGGTGAATGGGCAGTGGTCAAGAAAGGTGCTGTATTACTCTTAAGACAAAACAAAGACAAATCTATGGAAATTAGATAAGAGAATGCAGACATACTCCAATCAGGGAGAAATTAGATGTCATTTAGTATAAAACTTGAGAAGTAAACAAAATCTATCATCAGTTGTAGTCATTTTTCAAAGGATAGTCCAAGCCAGTCTGGCCATACTCATATAAAGTACCCTTTCTAATCCTGACTGCTAGGCCACCACGTCATCCTCTAATCTTTACTTTGGTTCCCCAGGAATTTCAAACTCAGGAAGGAGGAGCCCCCTCTAGGTGACACAAGTATTCCAATCGCTGGAAAAGACTGTGTCTCACTGTAAATTAAACTTGCGGTCTGGTTCACAGTGCTTACAATAGGAATACCACCCAAACCTGGCGAGGAGCAAATCTTGGAACAGTAAGGCTCAAACCAGCCTCTGTTAAAAAAAACCTCAGAGGACCCCATCTACATCCCTACCACTAATGTAGTAACTCTGAAACAGCTTTTAAATTCAAAATATAGTGTCTCAAAATCCCATTTGAACAGAATCAGAGAGAAAATTAGCATATAAAAATAACTTTTTTTAAAATGTCTGTAAAGATAGTATAATCTCCATAATTGAATGAATTACTGTATTTCACTGAATCTAAGACACTGACTGTAAAACACATTATTTTATACATGCATATAGAAAAAAACTGTCAATTAAACTTTGTCACAACGTTAAATGATCACTGATTATAAGATACATCCTGATTTTAGAGATGTTAAAAGTGTGGATGAAAACAGTATAACTCAGAATTGATGAAATGCGGTACTAAAAAATGTTTTCTTCACAACACATGAAGTATTAAACATTATGTATATTAAATTGATATGTATTCACAATCAGTAGCACATTCTTAAAGCTATCTATCATTTCTGTTTCACTTCTCATTTGACATGAGGAATGGGCTGGCACTTGTATTAATTTCTAGCAAACATCTTGCACAAACTTTAAAACTTATGGATTCCCAATCTGGAAATCGTCTCATTTTCATTTCGAGAATCAGGAGGCGAGATAAACAAGGCCTATGTTAAATGACTGAGTGCAGAGCCAGAAGGCAAAATCAAGGCTTGAAGCCAGGTCTCTTGGCTATTCTGTGTTCTCGTCACAGAAATCAGAAATCAAATGGGTCATCAGCATTCTTTGGTCTAACCCCACAGATAAGGTAAAGCAATAAATAAAAATATCTGTCCATTTCCAAAGATGCTCTTTTGTGAAACTACTCTCAACTTTCCTGGCAGAATACTGACACCTAGAAATTTGTTCAGCAAATCAATTCAACTCCTACATGGTTTTGTTCTATCAGAATGATACCCAACTTCTCAAAAACAAATGCTTTCTTCGTATGCTCTGAGGGATGAAGACCATAAATTATTACCTAATCAGCCACATACCAAACATTAGCCTCATAACAAAAACCTACTGTATGAGACCGTTTGAATATTTATGGAAGCCTCTGCGAATTGCAGAACATTTCAAAACTTTTTAGCATTTGTTATAAGCAGACACAGAAATTTCGATCCCCAAGGCATGTTGAAAGTCTGCTAATGCTCTGCTCTGACTTGGCCTCTTTAGAAGTGGTGATTATTCAAGGATGTCAGCAAGTAATCCACCTTCTCTAATTGTTAGTCCCTTTTGTCCTGGTTTCTGGCAAGGTGCTTCCCAGGGGAACTGCCAGTATCAACAAGAGACGACTCAAACACCAGTGCATTTGAGAGGGATTGGCTGGAGACTTCAGCTGCAGGCTCCATCAGAATATTTCTAGATGTCTCTATTACAGCATGCCTCATTGTATCATTCATTTCAATCACTTCAAAATCCATTTCATTCCATTTTTCTGCATCCTCCTCTTCATTCTCGTCCTCATAGTCATTTAGCCCCGAGCTAGAGAGCAAAGCTTTCTGGTCCTCACTCTTTCTGTTTTCTTTTCGCTGGCGATCAAGAGGTGAAGTGGCTAATTTATACAGCACAGGAAATAAAATACCAGTGGCTATTGATGCCCCCAAAGAGGTATACAGAACTACCGGCAAATCAGGATATTTTCCTTGAAGAATTCCAATTACTGCAGGAATAGCCATTTCTCCCAGGGCAGCACCGACTACAAAAAATGCTGCGGCTTTGCCATGGATGGTTGTGTACTGCTCGATCCAAGAAACACCACTGGGAAATGTGGTTGCCATTGAGGCCCCATACACCGAAGTTGCTATCCAGAGACAAATTGGGCTCTTGTCAAAAAGCACCAGAAATAAAGATGAAGTCAGGCTGCCAATGTTGCTCAACACAATCAGGGTTCCAGGTTGTAAACATGTAGCAAAAAAGATCGCCAGGCCCCTGCAGGCCGCGAAGGTGCCCCAGAAGATGGAGTTCAAGCCAGCCGCTTCACTCTCTCTCATGCCAGCATGGGTGGTTGCAAATGAGAAAACGTAAGAGCCATATGTTACCTCGGCTCCAACATAAAAAAAGAAGAACACGAAAAGGAGACAAAGGAGAGCGTTGTGATACTTAGCTCTACGAAATGTCTGAATAGATGCTTTTGCTTTTTCCCGCTTCGAGTATTTCTTTAAAAACAGAGCAAAAAAAAGGATAGAAACCACTAAAACATAGGTACCGATAATAGCATAAGCCCACAGTAAATTCATATCAACAGGTATTCCAAACAGAGATTCTGAGTCAGCTTCAGATGATCGGTTGAGTGTAGGATGGTGATAGTCAAACTCTGTGTGGTTTTCAGCAGGCACTGCCGTACCCAATGCCAGTTTAGCTAGCAGTGGAGCCAAAAAGGCACCCAAGGCAAAACAGAAGTGTAAGGCCTGCATATGTGGGGCTCCTTTGTCCCCCCAGAGAGCCAAGATAAGGACGTTACCACCTACCAATGAAAGATGGGGAAAATGATTTAAGTTAAACATAGTAACTTAGTTTAAAAAAAAAAACAAAAAACAACAGTTTATTACCATCAGAAAGGGTACAAGTCTATTTTACATGGCATAAGTATTAATATTCTAAGCTATCAAACACTGCAAGTAAGTCAATTTTATGAATAGGAAACTCTAACCCACTACCATTAGAGAACTCTAAAGCACTGTAATATCACATACTCACAAACGGAATTCTACAAGCTAGTAGACCACTATCTCCTAGAGCCAGGCGCATGAGCAAGAGGCTTTTTATAATGCAGTTATAGCAAAAGACTGGGGAAGAAATATTTATATATTTATTTGCTTTTAAATATATATTTAAAAGGCAAAATTTTACCATTAGATAGCGGTCAAATTACCAAAGCTTTCTGTACTTGCACTTGGTAGTCACTTGAGGAAAAGCATTTATTTACGTACAGAGCAGATGCAAAACAAATGTTCAAGAACCTGAACACACCAGGATTCTGGTGTGCTCGTTGCAAGAAACAAGGAGGCCTTTTAGCATCTGCACTTATTTTGTTTATACACGTACGAGGTGAAAGGGAAGACGCAGCACATCTTAAGCTATCTCTTTTTTCAACAGATATTTTCACATAAACACGTAATTCCACCCTGTAATTTCACAACCAAACTAAGCCGGAAGTATAATACTTCCCCAACATATCAAATAACAGTAGAGCAGAGAAGGGGGGCAGAAAGAGGATTTTAAGAGTAAACCTATGTCATGTATGTTATCTAGTAGGTTTCAGAAGACATGATGATACATGGGAAGGATCTACTGCAGGAGGACAGGAACTTTTGAGAGAGAAAAGAGCAGAAAAGAAAGAGAAAGAAAACAGTACACTGCTCTGGTTTCTCATAGTTTGAAAGTCAGGGTACATTTAAAATTAGATGGCTGCTTCTACATTTTCTCAAATAATGGTTCCAGACTTGGTTTAACCTATTAAACCGTCAATTCCTCCCATATTATAATGATAAATGTTCTATCCCGAAATGAAAGCCCGCTCGCCTGCACTATAATTCCCCACATGGGGCTCTTCCCTGTTTGGCTACTATAAATCTGCAATCCCTCATACAACAAAATTCTTTAAGTTCATGTCAGAGTTGACTGCTCAAAAATAATCCCCCTAATTGGCAAGAAGAGTAGTTGCTAGAAAAGTGATTCATTCTGACTGAGTGACCCCATGACCAATTCCGTAGGACTGCATCATTTTAGGGGGAATTGCAAGGCATAGCTTAATGTTATCTGCTTTACTTATCCTAGTAGAAAGTGCCTACTCCCAGAGATGACACCAAAGAGCTCACTAACCTGTATCCAGAAGGCCAATTGAAGCACCAAAGACAGACATCATGACAATCAGTAATACTGCTGTCTTGCAGAAAGGAACAAGATAAAGACCAACGGTGGTCACCAACATTGACGCTCCTGAAAACAAAGGTAAAAAGTCAGCTATAAAAAACAATATTCATGCAGAGTCATGGATCATGTCAACATCATAAAAACTTCCAAAAATGCAAAATAAGGTCAAATTAAAATTGGGTAACAATGAGTTGATGAGAGTTTCAGCTTCTACAAGTGGTTATTTCATTTAAATCTTATAATCTTTATAGACTATAACAAATTATTATAATATGAATACATTTCCAGCACTAACAATCAAACTATAAATTATACCATAAGGCAAAGTTTTATAACAAAAGAGACCAGCCAAAAATTATTTGTGTGACATTTAAGAACCTAAAGGGATTTTTAGACATGAGGTAAAAAAATAAAAAGGCAAAAATAAAATGCAATTACTGTAGTAGTTTGTAGTACAAATTTATTAAATAAATTAATTTGGGGAGTAGGAAGCGAAATACAAGAAATACATTCTTTCAAGCCAGTCTGGAAACAAGAGGCATTACTTATTAATTCATTGACAATAACAAATTATTCTTGCTTCCAAAGGAATTTTATCACATTAATCTAAATTTTCTTTAAACATTTCAACTTATTCAAAAAAGAGTATGTTAAAAGCTTTGCCATCTATTTCCAGGGTGAGACAGAGCAGTCTCAGGTTGTCATTGACATGGGACGGCAGGACAAAAACATAGCCTGTATCAGTTCATCCACCATCCCCTCTCCCTCTTCATTCCCAACCTAGAGTCTGGCCTGGGCAGGTGGGTTCGAGGAGCTCATTCTGATCTATGGTTGTCCCAGGAGATCTGCCCTAAATCCTGATAAGGAGAGCGTTTTAGACAATCAGTATGTGTGATCCAGCAGTGGTGCCTAAATTATAGTAAAGGTAGGGAAGGCCAAGGATTGTTAACACACACTAGGGCTGATCTTAGTTTCCAGAGCAGCCCAGCACAGGTTCCTTCTAACTGCCAAGGTGAGAGCAAGTACCAGGAAAACCCAGCTTCCATCGAGGACACCTGAACACTACCCATTTCAATTGTCAATCATCCTGCAGGCTAGTATTTTTTTCTTATTTAAAGACAAATTGTAAATTCATTAACAGTCATAAAGAGGCTAAATTTAGCATTTACTTACCCAAAAGTAAAAAATGATTCATTATGTCAAAAAGAATTCCACCAATCACAGAGCCACTCAAATATCCAAAGGCACGCCCCACAAAAATTAAAGACAGACTACTGATATTTCGGTTCACATTTGTTGCCAAATCTTGAAACGTGGGTCCAAGTATAGCAACACTCATTCCCTAAAATTTAAAAAGACAAAATCTGTTACTTACAACCATTAAAACAATGTCTAACTATGTGGTAGCTTTTTCCACTATAAAAAACGGAGAAGGGGGGGCACATGGGGGTGGGATTACAATGTAATGTAGTAGAGGATAACTTTAAGTCCCCATAATCAGGAAAAAGTCACAACGACAATACTAATACTGTACTAATAGAGGTACAGCTTCCTACTATTTTTCTAGTTGTGACAACTCTCAATTTTTAAAGAATTCTTTAATTCTTCTGGCTTTTTGTTGCAATCCTGTTTCCCCTTTGAACAATACCTTTAAAAGACTACTCTGTATTAAGTTAATAAAATGTAACATTAAAACTATTCTTGAAATTTTTTTGTATCTTTGAAATATACTACATGCACAAATAAAAATTTAGATGTTTAAAACTTTAATTATCAAAACATCACCTAGCACTCTGGGAGGCCGAGGCAGGAGGATCGTTTGAGCTCAGGAGTTTGAGAACAGCCTGAGCAAGAGCGAGACCCCGTCTCTACTAAACATAGAAAGAAATTATATGGACAACTAAAAATATATAGAAAAAATTAGCCGGGCATGGTGGCGCATGCCTGTACTCCCAGCTACTCAGGAGGCTGAGGCAGGAGGATGATTTCAGCCCAGGAGTTTGAGGTTGCTGTGAGCTAGGCTGACGCCACTGCACTCTAGCCCGGGAAACAACAACAACAAAAAAATCAAAATATTATTCCCATTTTTTTGATGTTGCTAAACAGCAATATTTGTGGATGCACACGGGGTCTTCCTTTGAACTACACATATAAAACTGCAGGAGATAAACAATTTAAACGTCCCTAAATCTACATTTTCTTCAAAGAAAATCCCAAGCGATCCGAACTACAGTCAGTAAGGCTTCCTTAGAAAATATTACATGCACATGTATCCAATAACTTTAACAATAAAATTGTACTCAAAGACAATGTAGTGTTAGCAAGAACCAAGGATTACAGTTGGCTTTCAAAGGAAATTCATTGGGCACTTAAAAAATGTTTCTAATCATTCTACATTTCAACAATAATTAATTCTAACTGCACTGCTCTGCTCTAAACACATGGGTGTGCCCCCTGCCCAAGCAGGAGCAGTTCAAGACTAAGGAGCAGCACGGGCACAGGCGCAGCAAGTGCCTAATCAAGCTAGTTCATGCCTCCCAACGACTTACAGGCAGGAGCCGGCACGTAGTGAAGACTCACCAAGCTTCTGTAATAATTTCCTTCTTCGCCCCCAACCCCCAATCAAAATAAGAAACAACTGTAGTGAGACGCTAACTAGAAGTCACTCTTTTTAAGAGGACTCACCCTCCCAACTCCCCAGAATCTCAATTATCGAGTGATAAAAGGAAGGTTTCCACAAACAGTGAATTGAGGGGAGGCCCAAGGGGTTGGCAAAAGGCGCTTGTAGCCCTGCAGTTTGCTCCAAATAAATAAATAAATAAATAAGGATCTGAAGGTTTGCTTTAAATAAAAGCGTGGGCAGAAAAAGAGGCATATTCCTGGTGCTACCACTTAACTAGTTGTGTAATCCGGAAAACTCACTTTCCTCTCTGGGCCTATTTCACTATCTGCAAAATTAATCAGAAATCCCAGAAATGCAGTTTTCTGTGCAACAGTTTGGGGGTTGAGTAAGTGCGTGCGGAGAACAGCGGCTAAAAACCCGGGCAATCCCTCTTGCATCTCCCCATCCCTCAGAGGGGACGTAGGAAGGTTTTCTGGAGCCGAAAAACGTATTAGGAAAATCAATTTTGCACTTGCCAATAACCCTCCAAGACTAGAATTGTGCCCATTTTCCAGAACACTAAACCGAGGCCCGGGCAGATTAAGTAACGCGCCCAAGGTCACACAGCTTGCAAGCAGCAAAGGCGAGACTCAAACTCCCAAGGCCACGTTCTCCGCAGGACGCCTGCTCATGCCCCAACCTGGGAGGGTTGCAGCCCCGACTCTCACCAATCCCAAGAAGGAGGCAAACAGGATCACGGTGGTGAACCAGCGCAGCATGCCCCCGGCCCGGGCGCTCTGCCGGGAGACTGCCACTGCCTCCGGCTCATTCTCTGCCGGGGCCTCGGCCTGGAGGAGCCGCTGCCCCGCAGCCGGGGCCCTGGCCCCACGGAGGTCCAGTTCCAACTCCAGCTTGGCGGCTCCGGAGAAGCGGTCCTGCTGCCGCCGGGCTTCTTAGCAGTACCACGGGAGCGCGGAGCGGAGCCCTGGCCCCGCCCCGCCAGGGAGACTGCACCTGCCAGAGCCACCTCCCCGGGGACAGCCCGGAGTCAAGGCCGGGAGGTTGAATTTCAACATGCGCTTGCTGCGGGGTGCACCGTGCAGCGGACGCGCGCCCTCCAGTTCGCATTGCGCCTGCGCCGGTCACATGGCGGAAATGTGGCCTCTCGCCAACCCGGACTGTTCTTCAAACAGGAAGTTGATGTGGTTGCCTAGGAGACCGGACGTCGGTCTCCAGCCTCAGCATCACACTCAGCTGAGCCCACAGACGCCGGCGGACTGGCGCCCCGTGGCGGAGCGAACTGAAGCTGCAGCCTGGGGGCTGATGAATTGTGAAGTAAAATGGGGCCAGTTAAGAGGAAATACAAGGTAGTGCCTCAGGCCCACTCCCGGGGTCTCCGGGAAGCGGAGGGAGCCCGAAGGACTGGCCCTTATACAACTTTCTAAAATCCCTGTCCTTGCTCCTTTGAGATCTGTAGAGGGGTCGTTCGTCCTTCACTCCAAATATTTGTTGAACCTCCTGTGTTAAGCGTTCACATGTATTATCTCAATCCTCACAACACTCAAAATTCCCTGCTGTTCCCATGTTACAGATGGAAGGATTAAGTCATAGAGAGATAAGTAATAACTTGCCCAAGCCCAGTCATCGAATCAGTGGCCCTACATAAACAGTTTAACAGTAGCTCAAGAAAGAAATCTGGATCCAAAGTTGCGGTTTCAAACACACTCCCGCCCCAATTCCTGAAAATAATTCCACTGTGGTAAAAAAAAAGTGGAGCAGGGCATCGATTTGCAGAATCCTCTTTCCTTTTGCTCTTTAACAGAGTAGACCACAGCCTCAAAATGTTATGTAAATATTTTTATCATCTATCTAAAATGTTCTTTTCCACCTGATTACGCTCTCGCTGGTCCATTTAGGCTCCCAGACTACAAACCTTAGTCTCATCATTACTTGCAACACATCCCCCCAGCCCCATCCATTTGGTCAGTAAGTGCTTCCCAGTTTACCTTAGAAATGTGTCTTAAATCTGATTCTAACTCTCCATCCCCGGACCTTAGTTCTTGTTCTCCTCATTTCTTTGTTAGACTATTACAAAAGCTCTCTAATTGGCCAGGTGCGGTGGCTCACGCCTGTAATCTTAGCACACTGGGAGGCTAAGGTGGGAGCATACATCGCTTGCGGCCAGGAGTTCGAGACCCACCCTGAGCAAGAGTGAGGCCCCATCTCTATAAAAAATAGAAAACTTAGTCCCAGCTACTTGGTAGGCTGAGGCAGGAGGATCACTTGAGCCCAAGAGTTTGAGGTTGCAGTAACCTATGATAACACCAGTGCACTCTACCTAGGGTGACAGAGCAAGACTCTTGTCTCAGAAAAAAAAAAAAAAAAAACACCTCTCTAATTGATTTCTAAAACTCATGTCTTGAAAAATTCAGCAGAGGTCTCTGGATCATCAAGGTGATGATGGTGATGGATAACAGGATCTTAAAAATTAGGGTCAGGAACTCAGGAGAGAGTTAGCAGTTTGAAAAAAAAACATATATATATTTTTTTCTTTTTTTCTTTTCTGAGATGGGGCTCATTCTGTCACCCAAGCTGGAGTGCAGTTGCTCCATCATAGCTCACTGCAACCACAAACTCCTGGGTTCAAGCAATTCTTCTGCCTCAGCCTCCAGAGTGGCTGGTACTACAGGTGCATGTCTCTATGCCCAGCTAATTTTTCTTATTTCTTGTAGAGATAGGGTGTCACTATGTTGCCCAGCTGGTTTCAAATTCCTGGCCTCAAGCAATCCTGCCTCAGCCTTCCAAAGTGCTGAGATTACAGGCATGAGACAACATGCCCAGTGTTGAGATATATTTTATATTTAGTTGAAACAATATCTGTAAATCGATTATTGACTACAGGATTTGTGCTACAGTAGAAGTAAAAACAACATGAACAGGCCAAGCATGGTGGCTCATGCCTACAATCTCAGCAATTTGGGAGGCTGAGACAGGAAGATCACTTGAGGCCAGGAGTTTAAGACCTGCCTGGACAACATAGTGAGACACCTCCTACCCCTCCTGCCCCCAACCCCCATCCCCTCATCTCCCCCACCCCTGTCTCCACAAAAAAATTTTAAAAATCAGCTGAGTGTGGTGGTGTATGCCTGTAGTCCTACCTACTTGGGAGGCAGAGGCAGGAGGATCCCTTGAGCCAAGGAGTTCAAGATTACAGTGAGCTATGATGGTGCTATTGCACTCCAGCCTGGGTGACAGAGTGAGATCCTGTCTCAAAAAACAAAAAAAAAAAAGAACAGGTTGTCCGGAATCTTTTTCATGGGGCCTAAGCTTTTCTTCTTAGGGGTTCATCTTGTCAACAGAATACATGTCCCAGTTCATCCAGGACAACATTCTTGGGGATCCCCCTTTCATGAGGATTCCCTGCTCTACACTTTCTCCTTACTGACTAGGCAGGCCAGATTATCCAGCAGATGTGCCTTTCCATGCCCTCCTTGTGCCAGCAGGGGAAGCCTCGGTCACAGTGCCCCCGCTTCAGGTGGCTGGGTGATTCACATTGGATGAGATGTAGCCTGAGGTGGCGGGCCTTTGCCTTGGAATAAATGTGGTATTTCCTTTCAAAAAATAAAAATTAAAATAAAAAAATTAAAAACACAAAGCCCAAGGGCTATGGGAACATGTAGGAGGGAGGGACTAATTCCCTAATTCCACTTGGTAGAGTTGTGAATGTTCCAAAGGAGATGACATTTCACCTGGGTCTTTGAAGGGTAAGTAGAATTTGCCATATGGAAAAGTGCATTTCAAGTGAATAGCAACTGTTAGTGCCAATATATAGAGAAATCAGAGGGCTCAGTGAGGCTATGCTAAATGCTGGGAAAACAGTGGGCACAAAAGAGATCTACAGTTCCTACCCGTATAGAGTTTATAGAGTACTAGGGGAGACTGGTATTAAACAAATTATTGCACAAAAGTTATATAGTTTAATAACTGTGTTAAGTACAATGAAGGAAAGTAGAGAGGATATGATTTAAGAGAACCTATTGGGAAAAGAACAATAGCTTGGAGCAGTCTAAGAGTTATATGAGGTATGCAAAATTTATCAGGCCCAGAGAGGTGAGTTTGGGACTTTAGTCACACCCCTTCCCCCTCCCCCCATAGTGGGGGCAATTCTTCAAAGGCATTTTATTCCTCACTAGCTGCCTTACCCCCCTTATCTTCATGTTCCTGGAATTTGAAATACAAAGAACAATGTATCCATAGCTTGTGTTATTTTAATATAAATTCTTGGTAAACAACTTAGGAATTACCTTTTCTTTTTTCTTAAAAACCCACCTATAACTACTTCTAATCAGAGTGTATATTCAGGGCACTTGAATCTATGTTCCCAGGTGGCCATCCTCAAGCTTTGGACTCTAATAATAAACTCCATACTTAATTATGTTTTCTGAATCTCACTATTTAAGGTTGACATTATTTTAGATTTTGGGGTCAGGGAAGGTCTCTTTGAGAAAAGTTTGGTGTGGTTGAAACAAAAGGTATATATATAAAAAAGAATAGAAGATGATATGGGAAAGGTAGGTTAAGTCCAAATTGTAAATAGCTTTGTATGTTATTCAAAGGAGTTGGGCTTGAGCAACCCACTTCTGTTGATATACTGAGATTTAATAAAACCAAAAATAATTTGCGCTGGGTATGGTGGCCCACACTTGCAGTCTCAGATACTTGGGAGGCTGAGGTGAGAGGACTCTTGAGCCCAGGAGTTCCAGGCTGCAGGGTGCCATGATCACACCTGTGACTAGCCAATGCACTCCAGCCTGGGCAACATAGTGAGAGGCCATCTGTATTAAAAAATAATAAATAAATAAATATTTTGTCAGAATATCAAGCTTCACAATAATTCATCTTTGTCACCTAAACTTGAACTCATCTTTTCCGTAATAAACCTGCCCCTACTTTGTAGTATTCCATGCTGGTATCACCATCCACCTAGTTATCTCTGTAAATAATCTGATGAGATTAGCATCCTTATTAAAAAAATTAAAAATTTTAAAAAGAATCGGAGATCCTACCTTCATGCTTTCTTCTTTCTCTTGCCTCAATTTATCACCAGTCCTGCCAATTTTACTCCTATAGATATTTCTAAAATCAGGCCTCCTCTCTGTCAAAAGACAAAATTACAACAAATTTAGTTTAACTACCTAATTGCCTTTTATTAGTGATTCTAGAATCGAGTAACGTCTCATTCTATAAAATAGAATGGGTGTTCTGATGAGCTGAGTAGATGAGGTTGGCTTTATAGGAAGAAAAGGGCTGAAGAAAGCAGAAACAGGGAAAAGAAGATTGGGCATTTCAGGTAAAATGGGCCTCTTCTGATTGGTTACTCAGAATCTCCTATTTTTTAGAAAACCAGCTCATTCCAAAGTTCAGTTTGATTACTTGTCATTTAGCCCGAGTGACTTCATTCAAGTTTGGTCTGCTCTCTTGGGCCTAGTGCAGGAGCTCAGTCCAAAACAATGCCTTCTAGGCAGAAATAAAGAGCAAACAAAACAAAACAAAACAAAAAAACAAAACAATGCCACCCCATAAATTTCATGTAACATCTCTATCCATGTTACATAGCCTCCTTTTAAACCTTTATCATCTCTCCTCATAATTGTTGCCCCAACTTCCTGATTGGTTTTCTTCCCTCTAGTCTTCTGTTCTCCAAATCCATCTTTTACCCTAAGTATCTGACTAAAATGCAAATCTGCTACTTAAAACCCTTCAACTCTCCTTAGGAATAAAAAACAAACTTCATTTGTCCCTGCCCACCTCTCTAACTTCATCTCTTACTATCCCCATCTCATTATTTATTATACATTGCAACATCGAAATTGGTATTAGTTCTTTACACACCATGTGTTGTTTCTCTTACCTTTGACCGTACTTCCCCTCTGTCTGTAATGCGCCCTCTCTCTTTCACCTGCTGTAGCGGAGACTGGTAGCTATTCACCAAAGTCCATTTGCCCTTTCTTCCTAAGGAATCAAGTTGTAACCCAGTGTATGGCTGTCCGGCTCCACTACATTTCCCAGCTTAATTTTTTTTTTTTTTTTTTTTTTTGAGACAGAGTCTCACTCTGTTGCCCGGGCTAGAGTGAGTGCCGTGGCGTCAGTCTAGCTCACAGCAACCTCAAACTCCTGGGCTTAAGCGATCCTACTGCCTCAGCCTCCCGAGTAGCTAGGACTACAGGCATGCGCCACCATGCCCGGCTAATTTTTTGTATATATATATTTTAGTTGTCCATATAATTTCTTTCTATTTTTAGTAGAGACGGGGTCTCACTCTTGTTCAGGCTGGTCTCGAACTCCTGACCTCGAGCGATCCACCCGCCTCGGCCTCCCAGAGTGCTAGGATTACAGGCGTGAGCCACCGCGCCCGGCCTCCCAGCTTAATTTTTAACTAGAGATGACAATAGATGAGCAGAAAGGCCAGGGGCCTTAAGACACTGGATCTTCTTCTGCCACGCCACGTTCCTCCTTCCCCAGTTGGAACCTGGACATGGCTGTAAAACAGTCTCCACCGTTCAGATGATGACAACACCCTAGGGAATTGCAGACATATAAACTGTAAGACGTATGGAACAGAGCTACCTGTCAACCTGGAATGCTTTCTTCTGCCTGTTATTGAAAGGTGACCTTGGTAATAAACTATCTAAAGGAGAAAAGTGAACTATCTAAACTCGTCCTTAAGACTATGACCTGTCTTTTAAGATTAACTAACTCCACTCCCCCCCTCCCACCCCAGATTGTTTTCACAGCATCTGAGAAGAGCTGAGCAGACAGAAAGGAATTGTAAATCTTCCTTCTGGACATTCACCAGCCCAGCCCAACCACATTCCAGAGATAAACTAGTCTCCAGGAGAAGGGGAAAAATGGAAAAAAATCAACCGAACAGTTCTATTATCAGCCATAACTGATAGGAATGAGGCAGGTACTATTTCCTTCTGGCAGACATAACTAATTTTTTCTCTTCTCTTTTCCCCCATAAAAACTCCAAGTCTCTTCCGCTTGAAGCCAGCACTTTCCCTCTCTTTCTTTCAGGTGCTGTGCCATCTCCCTTCTCTCTCTCTTTGTGTTTCCCCTCTGTCTCTCTCTCTCAGAGAAAGTAAAATAAACTTTCACTTCTTTCTACCCTAATCTTTGTGAGGAGAATTCTTTCTCTACCTGTGCCATGAGCTCCTCATCCTAACTTCACCCTAACTTTTACGTGAGAAAAAATAAGTCTCAGCTTTTTAAATCACTGAATTTTTGTTTCAATAGCTTAGTCTCCCCTAACCAATAGTACCTGCCTCATTCCTATCTTTTTAATAATCATATTTTAAAGAATTTAAGAGAAGAGTATTTTATGTTAAGCCAGATAATTACATTTTCTATTGCTCTTCCTTTATTTCTGAAGACCCAGGTTTCCCTCTGGTATCATTTCCCCTCAGCCTAAAGAACGTCCTTCATCATTTCTCTTAGAGCAGGTCTGCTGGCCATAAATTTCTAATTATTCCTTCATAAGAGAATTATCTTTATTTCACATTCATTCCTGAAAATATTTTCACTGGATATAGAGTTCTGGGTTAACAGTTCTTTCCTTTTAGCATTTAAAGATATTGTTCACTGATTTTGGGCCACCATGGATTCTGTGGTCATTCAAATCATTATTCTTATGTATCTAGTGTTTCATTTGTCTCTAGCTGCTTTCAAGACTTTTTTTTCTTTATCTGTGGCTTATAGCAGTTTAATTTTGATGTTTCTCGTCATGGTTTTCTTTGAATTTAACTGTTTGGGGTTCACTGAGCCTCTGGGATCTGTGAATGTATGTCTTTCACCAAATTTGGGAAGTTTTTAGCCATTATTTCTTCAAATAATTTCTCTGCCTCAATCTCTTTCTTCCCTCCTTCTGAAACTCTAATGATCTGTATGTTAGACTTTTTGATATTGTTCCACAGAGCCCTGATGCTCATATGTTCTATTTTTTTCCAATCTTGTTTTCCCCCTCTGCTCTTCTGATTGGATAATTTCTGTTCATTAATCTTCAAGTTCACTGGCTTTTTTCCTTTATCAACTCCATTCTGCTATTGCACCCAACCTGTGAATTTTTTCAATTCAGTACTCTTCAGTTTGAAGATGTCCACTTGGTTATTTTAGTTTCTGTTTCTCTGCAGAAAACTTCTATCTTTTTTTTATTTTTATTTTTTTGAGACAGAGTGTCGCTTTGTTGCCCAGGCTAGAGTGAGTGCCGTGGCGTCAGCCTAGCTCACAGCAACCTCAAACTCCTGGGCTTAAGCGATCCTACTGCCTCAGCCTCCCGAGTAGCTAGGACTACAGGCATGCGCCACCATGCCCGGCTAATTTTTTGTATATATATATTTTAGTTGTCCATATAATTTCTTTCTATTTTTAGTAGAGACGGGGTCTCACTCTTGTTCAGGCTGGTCTCGAACTCCTGACCTCGAGCGATCCACCCGCCTCGGCCTCCCAGAGTGCTAGGATTACAGGCGTGAGCCACCGCGCCCGGCCTCCCAGCTTAATTTTTAACTAGAGATGACAATAGATGAGCAGAAAGGCCAGGGGCCTTAAGACACTGGATCTTCTTCTGCCACGCCACGTTCCTCCTTCCCCAGTTGGAACCTGGACATGGCTGTAAAACAGTCTCCACCGTTCAGATGATGACAACACCCTAGGGAATTGCAGACATATAAACTGTAAGACGTATGGAACAGAGCTACCTGTCAACCTGGAATGCTTTCTTCTGCCTGTTATTGAAAGGTGACCTTGGTAATAAACTATCTAAAGGAGAAAAGTGAACTATCTAAACTCGTCCTTAAGACTATGACCTGTCTTTTAAGATTAACTAACTCCACTCCCCCCCTCCCACCCCAGATTGTTTTCACAGCATCTGAGAAGAGCTGAGCAGACAGAAAGGAATTGTAAATCTTCCTTCTGGACATTCACCAGCCCAGCCCAACCACATTCCAGAGATAAACTAGTCTCCAGGAGAAGGGGAAAAATGGAAAAAAATCAACCGAACAGTTCTATTATCAGCCATAACTGATAGGAATGAGGCAGGTACTATTTCCTTCTGGCAGACATAACTAATTTTTTCTCTTCTCTTTTCCCCCATAAAAACTCCAAGTCTCTTCCGCTTGAAGCCAGCACTTTCCCTCTCTTTCTTTCAGGTGCTGTGCCATCTCCCTTCTCTCTCTCTTTGTGTTTCCCCTCTGTCTCTCTCTCTCAGAGAAAGTAAAATAAACTTTCACTTCTTTCTACCCTAATCTTTGTGAGGAGAATTCTTTCTCTACCTGTGCCATGAGCTCCTCATCCTAACTTCACCCTAACTTTTACGTGAGAAAAAATAAGTCTCAGCTTTTTAAATCACTGAATTTTTGTTTCAATAGCTTAGTCTCCCCTAACCAATAGTACCTGCCTCATTCCTATCTTTTTAATAATCATATTTTAAAGAATTTAAGAGAAGAGTATTTTATGTTAAGCCAGATAATTACATTTTCTATTGCTCTTCCTTTATTTCTGAAGACCCAGGTTTCCCTCTGGTATCATTTCCCCTCAGCCTAAAGAACGTCCTTCATCATTTCTCTTAGAGCAGGTCTGCTGGCCATAAATTTCTAATTATTCCTTCATAAGAGAATTATCTTTATTTCACATTCATTCCTGAAAATATTTTCACTGGATATAGAGTTCTGGGTTAACAGTTCTTTCCTTTTAGCATTTAAAGATATTGTTCACTGATTTTGGGCCACCATGGATTCTGTGGTCATTCAAATCATTATTCTTATGTATCTAGTGTTTCATTTGTCTCTAGCTGCTTTCAAGACTTTTTTTTCTTTATCTGTGGCTTATAGCAGTTTAATTTTGATGTTTCTCGTCATGGTTTTCTTTGAATTTAACTGTTTGGGGTTCACTGAGCCTCTGGGATCTGTGAATGTATGTCTTTCACCAAATTTGGGAAGTTTTTAGCCATTATTTCTTCAAATAATTTCTCTGCCTCAATCTCTTTCTTCCCTCCTTCTGAAACTCTAATGATCTGTATGTTAGACTTTTTGATATTGTTCCACAGAGCCCTGATGCTCATATGTTCTATTTTTTTCCAATCTTGTTTTCCCCCTCTGCTCTTCTGATTGGATAATTTCTGTTCATTAATCTTCAAGTTCACTGGCTTTTTTCCTTTATCAACTCCATTCTGCTATTGCACCCAACCTGTGAATTTTTTCAATTCAGTACTCTTCAGTTTGAAGATGTCCACTTGGTTATTTTAGTTTCTGTTTCTCTGCAGAAAACTTCTATCTTTTTTTTATTTTTATTTTTTTGAGACAGAGTGTCGCTTTGTTGCCCAGGCTAGAGTGAGTGCCGTGGCGTCAGCCTAGCTCACAGCAACCTCAAACGCCTGGGCTTAAGCAATCCTACTGCCTCAGCCTCCCGAGTAGCTGGGACTACAGGCATGTGCCACCATGCCCGGCTAATTTTTTTTTTTCTATATATATTTTAGTTGGCCAGATAATTTCTTTCTATTTTTAGTAGAGACGAGGTCTCGCTCATTGCTCAGGCTGGTCTTGAACTCCTGACCTTGAGTGATCCACCCGCCTCGGCCTCCCAGAGTGCTAGGATTACAGGCGTGAGCCACCGCGCCCGGCCAGAAAACTTCTATCTTAACGCTTATCTCAAGTGTCTTTACTTTGACCTCATGGAGCA
Organism: Eulemur rufifrons; assembly: GCF_041146395.1. Classification (NCBI taxonomy): domain Eukaryota; kingdom Metazoa; phylum Chordata; class Mammalia; order Primates; family Lemuridae; genus Eulemur; species Eulemur rufifrons. The sequence continues at coordinate 64,192,470 of NC_090997.1, read as the reverse complement.
TATAATAACTGATTTAGAAATCTTTGATTTCACCAACATTTGTGTTATCTCATGGTTAGTGTCTGTTTATTCTCCCTTCCCTTGGCATCCGGTCACACTTTTCTGGTTCTTTGTATGACAGGTGATTTTCTATTTTATCCTGACCATTGTAACAATTATGTGATGCAGACTCTGAGTTCTGTCTTTCTGGTCCAAGGAACTGAGATAAGGAGGCTCTGTGAGTTGGAAAGTGAGTGGGGAGGAGGGAGAAGAGTGAGCTAGAGATTATGATCCCTAATTTTGTGTATGAATCCACACAAATCTTGGGTTCACCCAAAATTAGGGATCATGATCTCTAGCTCACTCTTCTCCCTCCTCCCCACTCACTTTCCAACTCACAGAGCCTCCTTATCTCAGTTCCTTGGACCAGAAAGACAGGATTTCTATTAGAGTTTCAGCTACCCATGCTCCCTAACAATTCCCAACTGGGGTCTCTCCTCAGGACAAAACCACAAGAAAAAAAGAAGAAAAAAAGCCAGGAAACTTCCTGCTAGCAAGTTTCTTTTGTAAGTTTTGACTCTCCTCCACAATCCTTTATTTACTTAATGACTTTTCCGAGTACTCAGGTAGTTGCCACTTGTATTTTGTCACGTGTTTTTAGTTGTAATCAGTGGGAGCTAAAGTAGGCTTATGATGCCAAACCAGAACAACTCTTACCTATCTTTTAAGAATCAGCATAGGCCGGGCGTGGTGGCTCAAGCCTGTAATCCTAGCACTCTGGGAGGCCGAGGTGGGCGGATCATTCAAGCTCAGGAGTTCGAGACCAGCCTGAGCAAGAGCGAGACCCCATCTCTACTAAAAAAAATAGAAAGAAATTATATGGACAGCTAAAAATATATATATAGAAAAAATTAGCTGGACATGGTGGTGCATGCCTGTAGTCCCAGGTACTCGGGAGGCTGAGGCAGGAGGATCCCTTGAGCTCAGGAGTTTGAGGTTGCTGTGAGCTAGGCTGACGCCACGGCACTCACTCTAGCCTGGCAACAGAGTGAGACTCTGTCTCAAAAAAAAAAAAAAAAAAAGAATCAGCATAGATGTTTCTTCCCCTAGGAAGATTTTCCTTACCATCCTCTCAGTCTTAAGGCTGGTTTAATTTCCCTCCTTTGTGCTTAATTCTAATAATCCACCTACTACTTCGTATAGAATTTTCCTATTTATGTGTAATCTTCCCTACCACACTGAGAGTGCCCGAGGGAAGGTACCGTGTCTTACTTATCTTTTAGCATGCTTGGTACACAGGAAGTCTTCTGTAAATGTTTGTTGAATGTAGTAGGCTTTCTCTGAACACCCTAACCAAAAGTCTGAATTCCTATATAGTTGTACTACTCCTAAATCTTTTCACACAATCTACTTTGTATTACAGTTATTTTAGCACTTATCTTTAGTTCCCTAGTAGATAATAAGGTCAATGATACCGAAACTGTGGGTGTTATATGTCTGTCTCCCCTAGCATTGTAGTATATCCTTAATAACTATTACCTAACTGAACTGAGGTTCAATAAACCTATTTTAAAATTAAAATAGGCAGGCACCACCAGGCATGGTGGCTCACGCCCATAATCCTAGTACTTTGGGAGGCCAAGGTGCGAGGATTGCCTGAGCCTAGGAGTTCAAGACCAGTGTGGGCAACATAATGAGACCCCATTTCTACAAGGAATAAAAAGTATCGGGGCACAGTGGCACGTGCCTGTAGGTTCCAGCTACAGGAGGGAGGCTAAGGTGGCAGGACCACTTGAGCCCAGGAGTTTGAGGTTTCAGTGAGCTATGATGATGCTATTGCACTCTAGCCTGGGCAATAAAGTGAGACCCTGCCTCAAAGAAAAAGAAAAAAAAAAAGAAAATTAAATGTTTTAATTCACCTTGATTAAACTTCAAAAAAATTTTTTCTCTAAATACAAAGATGTACTTTCTAATTCTTCATTCCCCACTTCACTCCTGAAAGCAGCAGGATATTTTTCCAGTTGCCTCCAGGGGTCACCCACCACCTTTCACAAAAAAGGATGATAAAATAGAACATTGCTTCATGTGGACTTCTCTTTAGATCAATAGCGAGGATAAGTTTTTTTTTCCGTGAGAGGAAATTTAGGAGAAATAAAAATGTTTATGTGCCATGTTTTTTTATTAAAAATAAATATAGCTTTATTTATTCTCTTAAAAAAACAAATATTTTACAACATATATGATTTAATTTATCTAAAAGGAAAATACCTGGATTTTAGTCACTAATATGGTACTATCTTAACATATTTGTGAAATGGCAACAAAGAAGCAGACTTTCAATCTTTCAACTTCAAATTTTACCTTGGGTGAGAGTGAGAAATTAGATGGACCAGCCTTAGGGTGCATATCACTGTTAGGACCTATTTAATCTTTATTCTCCAGTGGGAGTCTTCTTTTTTCTCATATAATGTCTAATTTGTGCTTAAGAACTAAGTGTCATCGTAACTGTTTCTTTCAGTTTCCTAAACTATCATTCTTTAACCTCACTGTTAAAAACCCAGTCTATCAAAACCAGGCCTCACAAAGATTTAATTTTAGTAGGATAACTTTTATGTTTGTGCTATGTACTTTGAAAATTAGAAATAGTATTGAAATAATCTGGTGGCTGTTTGGGGGAATGAATTCTTTATTTTATCAAAAATTAAAACTTACTGATTTTTTAATTAAATTTCCTTTTTAAAAAAAATTATAAACTTAGAATTTCCTTTAACTGGATCCATTGTAACATTTAGGGCTACACGACTCTCTGACTCTACCAGATAAAATCTTTGCTGATTGTACTATCAATAACCAAAACCAGTGATCAAGGGAATAAAAACGAAGCAACCAAATGTAAGAGCGTAACAACTGTAGGTTCTACAGAGAACAAAAATAGACTCAGGTTTCTTAAAGTATTAAATGCTTCAGAGTCATCTACATAAAAAAGGAAACCACTTTAAGGCTTTAGATGCCCTGTAAGCAAGATGGTTTTCCTCCATCTGTACATAGATGAGGCCACTTAACCAAAGAGCTGGATACTGCTCTGCCTTGAAACAAAGGAAAAACTGGATGTTACAGATGGCTTTTAGCCATTCTTGTTGGATCACTGCCATCTAATACCACACTTGACGCTACCTGCTCAGAAAAAGTGCAAAACCTTTGCAGAAAAGTGAAGCATTTCTCCCCACAATGACAAAGACTGTTGTGTTGCTAAACTAGGAGTACACATCAGTATGGCATTTATTTAAAAATTCTAAGCAAACTTCATAAAAGCCTGTTTGTTCACTCATTTTAGTCATTAAATAGTTATTGAATATCTAGTATGTGCCAGGCATTGCTCTAACAGTGAAAGAACAGACAAAATCCCTGCCCTGATGGACAAGATAGATAACGAGGAAATACATTTGTAATATGATGTGAGATAGTAGTAAGTGCTCTAAAAAATAAATCAGGATAAAGGGGACAGAAAGTGATGGCAGGGGGTTGTTTTAGGTCAAGGTAGTGTTGATGAAGGCTCCTGTGAAGGCTGAGTGACATGTGAACAGAAGCCTAACTGAAGTAAGGGAACCAGCCATGCAGGAAGAATATTCTGGAGAGAACAGCAGGTGCGGGGGTCCTACAGCAGAATGAGCTTGGTGTGTTGGAGAAATCAGAAAGGCCAGAGCGGCTGGAGCAGCATACATTAAGGGAATGTTGGTCGAAAAGTTGGCAAGCAGCTTCCTGATCATGCAGGGCCTCATGTTAAAGACTTTCTGGATGCTATTAGGAGAATACACTAGGGGAGGAGGGGCGAGATGCAGAGATGAGAGAAGAGATTTCATTAGATGATTCAACTAGGTCAGATTTGTGGAGGTGGTTGGAGTGGTCAGATTGGGGAAATATATTGAAGATTAAAAAACAGCATTTGCTAATGGCCTGGGTGTATGAGAGAACAAATATCAAGGATGATGTCAAGGATTTTGACCTGAACAACTGGTCAGCAGTGGATCTATAAATGTATTCAGATGGAAAAGATTGTGGAGGAGCATGAGTTGTCCTAGGAAATGGAAGAAAATCAAGAATTCAGGTTGAATATTTTAAGATTAAGATATTTATTAGATAATTAAATAAAGGTATCCAGTGGACAGCTGGATGTCCAGTTCAGTGGAAGGATCAGAGCTAGCAGCACGGAGATGATATTTAACGCCATGTGACTGTTGAAATCACCTAACGTGTGCGTATAAACAGAAGAGGGCCAAGGACTAAACCCTGAGGGGTGAGGAAGACGAGGAGTATCCTGCAAAGAAAACTAAGATAAGAGGAAAATCAGGAGAGTATGCGTGGGTTTGGAGGCCAAGTAAACAAAAATTCAAAAAGGCAGGTGTAGAAGTTTGAGGTTACAATAAGTTATAATCGCACCGCTGCACTCCAGCCCAAGAGACAGAGTGAAACCCCATCTCTGAAAAGAAGAAGAAGAAGAAGGCAGGTGAAACTATAACCTCCCGTGGAGAAATGGAGAAGACACTGGATTTTCCAAGCACATGTTCTTGAATAATTATGTATTTCCTCAGCCTCACTTTCCAAATGCATGGGTTGACTTAGATGATCTCTGAGGTTCCTTGTAATGCTAAGTTGATAACAGCAACAAACAATTTAATAATTTTAAAACCATCCCTTACTCTCATTTCTGTCCCAATAGTAAAAAGCAACTTGCAACTGGTTTTGTAGTATCATTTCCCCCTTTTCCCCAGATTGGGGTTATCCTTCAAAGTTACATTTTAGGTAATTATTAAAAAGGTTATCAGAAGTACTGTATTTTTAATAATTCTTTAACAAAATTGTTATATCCAATTACGATATAAAAAGAGTTATTGCAAATTCCATTGTAGACATCTAGGAAGAATTTAGAATGGCTGAGGGCAGGGGACTAATGGAGATTTAGGGGAAGCTAAACCACCCTCCCACTCCCTGGCCCCAAGTACCCCTTGGTACTACCCTTGATAATGCAAGGGCTCAAAATCACGTGAAAAATATAGCCCTGAAAACTTACATCTAGCTTTCAGACCTCTTCAAAGAAATTATGTGCAGTGGAAAGTGTTTACACAATCCATCTCTTGGGAAGCTGGACAAGAGTCAGCTCAGTTGTCCTTTGGCTTGAAATGTAAATGCTACTTATCTGTGGGTAGACCTAGTGGGAGCACGGTGGGGGGAGTGGAAGTAGTCCAACTATGAGAAGGAGTCAAATTGTGTGGATAAGCAAAGGGGCCTGGGGAAGAACAGGATTTCAAATGAGAAGCCAAAACAAGGGGTCTGAGAAACCACAAGAATGAGGAGTGGTGCTGAAGACAGGGACATGGTCCTAACATGCAAAATAGCATGTTCATAAAGCCGAACTGGTTTATATTATGTCAGCTGCCACTAAGTAGTTTATTATATTACTATGTTCCTTGACAATTAGGAAACATTAGTTATACAATCTAAAGAATTACTGAATAATTTTATTGGATCTCTCTCATTAGATTTCCAACTGTTTCCTGGCTTCTTTGATGATAATTTTATAAAGAAGCAAAATAATCTTTCACAATGTTGTTTTGTGTTTTTAATGCAGGTCACAACTCTTCATAATAATAGCTAACTTAGTTGTTACAACCAAATATTTTCTCTCATTCTTATATGCAAATATTTTAAGTAGAGACCATGATAATTAAACCTAAAAGAGAGTCCTGTTTGTGGTTAGTAGTACATATTAAATTCTACTAATAACAAAAATAAAAGTCTGTATATTGGTGCTGTCATTTAGAGACAGTAAAAAGAGGAAAAGAGAGTTAGAGGATGAATAAGACAGATCAGCTACTCAGGCTAGACCCCAAGATAGATCTTTTCAGAGCTCAGCTCTCTGCAACCAGGAACTCAATTATTACTTCTTATTAGTTTATTCAGAATGGATCAGCTCCCAGAGAACAGACTGATAGGACCAGACCCACAAGATGGTAATCTATAAACAGTTAAGACATACTCTATATCTAATATTCCTAAGGCACTCTTTCCTGGTCTGAAAGCCAAATGATAAATTAGCCAAGGGTTAATACACTACTGCCCACAGGCCATGCCTGGCCACATCCGGTTTTTGTAAATAAAGTTTTATTGGATGCCTATTTGTTTACACATTATCTATGGCTGATTTTGCACTATATAAAGACAAAGCTGGGGTGGGTAAGGGTTCACACCTGTAATCTCAGCACCTTGGGAGGCTGAGGCAGGAGGATCACTTGAGGCCAGGAGTTTGAGACCAGCCTGGGCAATATATTGAGACCCCATCTCTACAAAAAATAAGAAAAATTATCTGGGCATGGTGGTGCATACCTATAGTCCCAGCTACTTGGGTGGTTGCGGCAGGAGGATCACCTGAGCCCATGAGTTTGAGGCTGCAGTGAGGTATGATCACACCACTATACTCTAGCCTGGGTGACAGAGCAAAGCCCTTTATAAAATAAAAAATTTGCATATATGCACTAACACATTTTTAAAAAAAACCTTTATTAAGGAAATTCAAGATTCCTGCATTTCATGTATTTTACTGATATAATATTTGGTTTAAGTCTATGGAAAGGAATCTTGAAACTTACATATTTGCAGTTTCATTGCTTTTGCAGTAACTGTACTTCTACATTGAAATCTTTCTATTAAATACATAGTTGGACATACCATAAAAAGTAATTTAGCTTCTTCCTAAAGAAGGTGGGTATGAAAGTCTTAATGCATCTAAAACCTTTCACAATTGGAATTATATTTAATTATGCTTTGACCTTAAGGTATTTTTTTTTTTTTTAAGAGATGAGGTCTCACTATGTTGCCCAGGCTGATCACCAACTCCTGAGCTCAAGGGATCCTCCTGCCTCAGCCTCCTGAGTGAGTAGCTAGGACCACAGGTCAGCATGCCACCAGGCTGAGCTTTCAAGGCCATTTTCTGAAGTTCAATTAACTCTTCCTTAGATAATATGTTCCACCATAGTTTCAAATGGATTAGTTACCCAATCTGGTAAAGTGCCTATAAATCTTTAAATTTAATCATCACACCTTTTTAATAGTACCCAAATAAGAACAATGTATTTCTTTTCTTTTCTTTCTTTCTTTTTTTTTTTTTTTTTTTTGTAGAGACAGGGTCTTACTAAATTGCCCAGGCTGGTCTTGAACTACTGGGCTCAAGGAATTCTCTTGCCTCTCCCAAAGTGCTGGGATTATAAGCATGAGTCACTGCACTCAGCCACAACATATATTTCAAAATTGATATCTTTCACTTTGGGGGGCCAAGGAAGATCACTTGAGGCCAGGAATTCAAGACCAGCCTGCACAACATAGCAAGACCTCCATCTCCATAAAAAATTTAAAAATTAGCTGGGTGTGATGGTGTGTGCCTGTAGTCCCAGCTACTTGGGAGGCTGAAGCAGGCGGATCACTTGAGCCCAGGAGTTTGCGAGTGCAGCGAGCTATGATGATGCTACTGCACTCTAGCCCAGGCAACAGAGCGAGACCCCATCTCAAAAAAAAAAAGAAAATGAAACAAAATTAACATCTTTAAGCCTATTCTTGCTTAACTTCTGCAAAGATGGAAATTATAAAAATTCTCAAGAATCAACTATTTGAAATAATGTTAATTTCATTAACAATTTCTTCATTTGAATGAGATTTCAGTATAAGAAGGCACCTCATTAACTTTTCCAGTGTATCTAGAATATATGCAACATTATAAATAAAAACTGGTTGTATTAGATGAGTATTGACTATTCAAATACCATGAGTGACATTGTTTTGGATGATTTTCCAAACTGGAGAACCACTCTTGGTAAAATTCTAACTAAAACAAAATGCAGTCTTCCCTTGTGTTGTGTGATAGTTTACTTTCTTGGAAAATTTGATGTTTATTGAAACTATGCTAAAATATTTTGTGTTTATGTGTACAAGAGAGTTAGAGTCTGGGCTCAGATATTAATAATTAAATACAAAGCTTTTTCATTCATGTGAATATTTAGCAGGCCATTCAAAAGTTGGACAGTATGTGAAACTATCCCACACATCGTGGATGTCTAGCATCTCTGGCCTCTGCCCACTAAGTGCCAGTAGCAACCCCCAGTTACTATGACACCCTCACACGTTTCCAGATCACCCTTGCAGGCAGTCAGACTTCAACTGAGAACCCAGATATAAAGCATCTGCCTGAAAGTGCTTCTTTCTCTCTTCTTTTTTAGAGAGGGGGTTTCTCTAGTCTCAAACTGCTGGCCTCAAGTGATCCTCCTGCTTCAGCCTCCCAAATGGCTGGGATTACAGGTGTGAGCCACCACACCCAGCTTCAAAGTTGCTTCTTTATAAAAGTTCACATATAATCAGAAATTCAGACGTTCTCTTTTTTGTTCTTTTTTTATTTTTATTTTTATTTTTATTTTTTTTTGGTGGGGGTTTTCCAGTAAAGACCGGAAAACCTGCTAGACAAATTCTAAAAGAGCTGTAACACTTCTTTTTTGTTCTTAAACTCCAAAGCTCTTTCAAATTTGTAGGAATAGGATGGTGAAGGATGGCAATTGCTAGATGGCAGAGCCTCACTTACCAATGAAAGTTGTTTACCCTCCAGTATCCGAAGAGATTAATCTTTGTTTGAGAACCCCATGATGTCATCTGGGCAGATACCTTGGAGGGGGATGCCAATTCTCTTCAAGACCCATGACAACCACTCTTTATTGCTACTAGCCCCATAACTGGGATCAAATCTCAACATCTCCAGGCAGACCGATACACACTATGATCCAGTAGGAAATAACTTGCACACCAAAAGAATTACACTATTTTGTTAAGAGATATTAGCTGAAACCTGGTGAATGTGTGGTAGTAGATGCTAAGGGTGTTAAACCAAGGAGAGCAGAGTATAACACCAGATCCTGCTGAATTCGTTGATATGGACGCACTTTCTAGAGACTGGATGCAAAGTTAGTGCATGTAGCTGGAGATGGCTGTGCAGCTTACTTGGTCCATTGACTAAAATTTTGACTCAGGGTGGCCTACAGTTAATAAGGCTGAGATGCCAGCTTCCTTGGCAAGATGTGAAGGAAGGAATCCAAAGGCAGGCCTCAGTCTTTCTCCATAGCAAACTTCAATGCTGAAAGATTTTGAAGCAATGGCTACAAGATCTTAAAGGAAAGAAAGTACAAGCCAAATTCTCTTTCAGGTAAAAAGACAAAAGACAAATCGTTTGAACATGAAAGGACTCAGGGAATATTATTTTCATAAGCCCATTTGAAAAATCTGTTAGAAAATTCATCCAGCCAAGAAATGAGTGGGAAAACGACTGCAAAGGGATCCGTGGCGATCTTTGATGCAAACAAAAAGACGAAGACAAATATGAGGATTATGCTGAAAGAACAGACGGGGGAAGCAAAGGGTAGAAAAGGAGAAAGTACACCGGTTTTTCATGTTTAACAACCAGGAGTGGAAAGTTATTACTTAAAGCTAATAAAGCAAGTAATAGAGTTGTAGGCATTATATTGAATAATAGAGATAAAATAATACACAGATAAAAAGAAAGATAATATTACTTACTAAAACTAGGTGATGGAGAGGAGGTTAGGGAGAGGGAGGAAGAGGGAACATATTAATTTTGTCATTGTTGATATTTGATAGTAAAAAACTATTAGATACTGTCATTTTGGGGGACAGAGAGGAAGATGGATTATTCAATGAGTAGTATCCAATATCAAAAAAACTAAATAAATACAGTTGACCCTTGAATAACATGGGTTTCAACTGTGAGGGTCCACTTAACACATGAATTTTTTTCAATAAATATATAGGAAAAAATTTTTGGAGATTTGCAACAATTTGAAAAAACTCACAGATGAACCCTGTAGCCTAGAAATATTGAAAAAATTCAGAAAAAATTAGGTATGTTATGAATGCATAAAATATAAGTAGATATAGTCTATTTTATCATTTATTACCCTAAAATATATACACATCTATTGTAAAAAGTTAAAATTTGTCAAAACTTACACACAGACTGTACATGGTGCTATTCCCAGTAAAAAAATGTAAGGATGCAGTATTAAATCATAACTGCATAAAATGAACTGTAATGATTTCGTAGCCACCTGTTGCTACTGTGGTGCGCTCAAGTGTGACTAGTCACCGAGTAGCCACTTAAAATGCCATGTGATGCGAATCATCTCCACACGAGCAGTTGTCCCTCCAGTAAATTTCATCTTGCAGTAAAAAGTGACCTCTCGGTTCTTGCATATTTTCCATTGTGTTTAGTGCAATACTGTAAACCTGGGTAACACCATGGGATGCACACAAAGTGCCATTAGTGACACTAGAAGTGCTCCCAAGAAGCAAAGTCGTGACATTACAAGAAAAAGTTGACTTGCTTGATACATACTGTAGATTGAAGTCTGCAGCTGTGGTTGCCACCATTTCAAATACAAGATTCATCGTGTAAACAGATGACATAAACTTATGGTTTTGATAAATACAGTATAGTACTGTACATGTGCTTTCTCTTCCTTCTCTTTCCTTAAGAAAACTCTTAATGACGTTTTCTCTTTTCTGTCTCTATTGTAAGAGTACAGTATATAATACACACAACATACAAAATATGTATGTGTTATTGTGAGGCTTCTGGTCAACAGTAGGCTATTGGTAAAGTTGCGGGGGAGTCCAAAGTTACACATGGATTTTCAACTGTGTGGGGGACTGGAACCCCTAACCCCTGTGTTGTTCAAGGGCCAATTGTATTTTTAAAAAATAGTTGGGGCCGGGCGCGGTGGCTCACGCTTGTAATCCCAGCACCCTGGGAGGCCGAGGGGGGCAGATCGTTTGAGCTCAGAAGTTTGAGACCAGCCTGAGCAAGAGCGAGACCCCATCTCTACTAAAAATAGAAAGAAATTATATGGACAGCTAAAAAATATATATATATATAGAAAAAATTAGCCGGGCATGGTGGCGCATGCCTGTAGTCCCAGCTACTCGGGAGGCTGAGACAGGAGGATCACTTGAGCTCAGGAGTTTGAGGTTGCTGTGAGCTAGGCTGACGCCACGGCACTCACTCTAGCCTGGGCAACAAAGTGAGACTCTGTCTCAAAAAAAAAAAAAAAAAAAAAAAATAGTTGGAATCCATCTTCATACCATGCATCAAAATAAATCATAGTTTAGAGATTTAATGTAAAAATAAAGCTGTAAAGATATTAGAAAGAATTTTAAGAATATATTTATGTAATAGGGATGGGGAAGCCCTTCCTAAACACATCAACAATGACAGTGCTATGGTATGAATGTGCCCCCTCCATTCATATGTTGAAACTTAATCACTAAAGTGATAGTATTAACAGGTGGGGCCAGGCCAGGCGTGGTGGCTCATGCCTATCATCCTAGCACTTTGGGAGGCCAAGGCAGGAGGACTGCTTGAAGCCAGGAGTTTGAGACCAACCTGAGCAAGAGTGAGACCCCATCTCTACAAAAAATACAAAAACTAGCCAGGCATGGTGTTCTGAACCTGTAGTGCCAGCTACTCATGAGGCTGAGGCAGAAGGCTTGCTTGAGCCCAGGAGTTGGGAGGTGATTAAGTCATGAAGGCAGATCTCTCATGAATGGGACTAGTACCCTTATAAAAGAGGCTGAAGGGAGCTGCTTTGCCTTTCGACCATGTGAGGACTGAGCAAGAAGGTCTCATCTTTGAAGCAGAGAGAACAAGCCCTCGCCAGACACTGAAACTGCCAGGGCCTTGATCTTAGCCTCCAGAACTGTGAGAAATAAATTTCTATTATTTATAAATGACCCCATATAATGTATTTTGCTATAACAGCCTGAACAGATTAAGACAGATAGAATGTATGAAAATGAAAATTTTAATTTGAAAAAAGTACCATAATCAATGTAGACAAATAACAAACTGGGGAAATTTTTAGCAATACGTACGAGTCATAGTTAATACAGTTTATGAAGAAAGTTCACAAACCAATAAGAAAAAGGTAAACAACCCAGTAGAAAAATAGACAACGAACAACAACAGGCAAACCCCAAAAGAGGAAATGGAAATGCAAACCACAACTCAAAAAACCCCCAAAACACAAATTTTAAATGAGGGTTTTATTAAACCTTATATTTTTCTATTTTTAGGACTTAAAAAAATAATATGTAGTGTTATAAAAGTTCAGAGAAAGCATATAGTAATGCAATTTGGCAAAATACAGTAAAAGGAAAAAACACTAGTCCTTTACCCAGAAATTCTACTAGTAGGAATTTGGCCTAAAGGAAATAAAGAGCATAAAGCTTTTAGATTGTTCATAGCAAAGCAATGATTATTTATCATTTGAAATATGAAACAAATCTAGATGTCCAATGATAGACTTACATCAAATGAATGATTCATCTACTTCATGAGATAACTATGCAAACCATCAAAATAATCATGTATTAATGGAATTATGCTGATTGATATATGTGGTCAACTTCTGTTATTGTGCCTGTACAGAATCCATTCACCCTTTTTCAAGGCAACAGGACCCCAGTTTTCTTTGAAGGGACCACCTTTCCTCCTATAATTTCATGAAGAGGGCTGGCAATTACCCTGCTCCAGGGCGGCACAATCCAGGTCTGGTGAGTCAGCTTACCTTGGTTCCTGGCCACAGTGATGGGTTCAGAGATGGGCCCCTCACCTGTGTTGGTCCAATGCATTTTGATACCAGCACTTTTTGTCCAAAAGATTGGGAAAAGGAAGCTCTTTTTTTCTGCTAGAGTTGTAGGGAAGAGCCCACCTGAACAGAAAGCACTGGACTTTTCACTCTTTTTCTTAAGCCAGTTTGATTTTGGTTTTTATCATTAGCAACAACAAAAAAAGTCATGATGAATATAACATGGAAACATATTTACAAGTATAAAGTGAAGAACATGTTATAGAATAGTATGTGTAGTATTTCCCCACTTTCACAAAACGTTTCCATAAATACAGTCTTAAGCGATATAGTCTGTAATGATAAGGGCAATTGTCTCTGCATGATGGGATTGTGGGTGCTTTTTATTTTCTTGCTTAATGTCTCAAGACAAGCTTTTCACTTTCTATAAAATTAGAAGATACTGTAGGTTTTCCATGAGTGTCCCCTTCAGCTCCAGTATGCTAGCATCATATTTTTAGATTTAAAAAATATTCAGGGGCCTCTCTTCAGTGAAGCATCTGTCATCTGAATCCCTACTGTTACAAGGTTGAATATGAGGTATTCTCATTGCTGCTGGAGGGTCACTGCTTCTAGGCTCTCTGTGGACAGAGCTAGGGAATATATGTATGATCACACACACACACACACACACACACACACACCACATTCTCCCCTTCCAGTCCATCACCAGAGTGTTTATTTTCGCCTTGTACCTTTACACATATTTGTCCAAGCCCCTGTGTAGACTCACTCTCCTAAGTACGTCTGCCCTGCACTCATCCCTGCTGCAACCACGCCAGCCAAGCTCTCCCTGGTCCTGACCCTGATACTGCAGACGCCCTCCAGCTGCACTGGCTGAGTTCTCTAGGGAAATCTTTTTTTTTTTTTTTTTTTTTTTGAGACAGAGTCTTGCTCTGTTGCCCAGGCTAGAGTGCCGTGGCGTCAGCCTAGCTCACAGCAACCTCAAACTCCTGGGCTTAAGCAATCCTACTGCCTCAGCCTCCCGAGTAGCTGGGACTACAGGCATGCGCCACCATACCCAGCTAATTTTTTTTCTATATATATTTTTAGCTGTCCAAATCATTTGTTTCTATTTTTTTAGTAGAGACGGGGGTCTTGCTCTTGCTCAGGGTGGTCTCGAACCTCTGACCTCAAGCGATCCACCCACCTCAGCCTCCCAGAGTGCTAGGATTACAGGCATGAGCCACCGTGCCCAGCCTAGGGAAATCTTTAAAAGCACCACAATAAAGTCAATATGGTAATGTTGACAAGTTTGAAAACCATTCATTTATTCAACAAATAATTACTGAGCACTTATTCTATACCAGGCACTTTTCTAAACGTTGGAGATAAAATGGCAAAACAGACAAAAAGCCCTATCCTTGTGGAATTTACAGTCTAGTGGAGAAGACAGACAATAAAGATAAATGACACGTATGCTAGTGATAACTGCTCAGAAGAAAAAAATTAAGTTGGGAAGAGGGATCTGAATTGCCTGGGGGAGGGGGTGACATTTTAGATGGTCAGGGAAGGGCTCACAGAGGAGCCTTTTGAATAGTGATCTGAAGGAGGTGAGGGGCAATCCAGGAGGTAGCTGGGGAAAGAGCAGCTCAGGCGGGGGCAGCAATGCAGAGACGGAAGTGGAAAGAGGCCGGAGTGCATCAGGAGCACAGAGTACGAGATAAGGTCTGGGAAGCAGCAGGAGCCAGAGCATATGGAGCTGAGCCGATCATGGCAAGGACTGTTTTCTTGTGAGAGATAGGGAGGCACAGGAAGATTTTGAGCAGAAGGCTGATTTCATCTGACATGTTTCGACAGGATGGTGCTTGCTGCTGTGCAGAGAATAGACCGAGGGGAAGTAAAAGAACAAAGAAAAAAGAGATCACGATGGCTTGGTTCAGAGTGGTGTAGGCAGATGGGGTAGTGAGGTGTGGTGAGAAATTCTGGGTATATTTTCGATGGCAGATATAAGGAGCTGGAATTCAAGGAAGGAGGTTTGGACTCCATCAGCATCTAGGTAGTAATTCAAGCCATGAGATAGGATGAGATCACCTAGGTCGTGAGTATAGATAAAATAGAGAAGGGGTTCAAAAACTAAGCTTTGATGCACTCCCAATATTTAGAGGTTAGAAGATGAGCAGGACCCAGCAAAGGAGTGACTAGAAAGAGAGGAGGAAAACCAGGTAAGTATGGTATCCTGGAAGCCTAATTCAGAGATCAGGAATTGATCACTGTACCAAATGGTGCTGATAATTCAAATAAAATGAGGGCTGAAAAATGACTATTGGATTTAGTGACTGTGGAGGTCAGCACGCTGACCTAGTAATGAGAAGGGCAGTTTCATGGAGTGGCAGGAGCAAAATCCTGATGGAGTGGATTCAAAAAAGTATAGGAGATAAAACTGGAGAGAGTGAATACAAATTTTTTCAAGGAAAAAATGTTTTTGGTTGTTTTGTCTTTTGTGCCCATGTATCATTTCTTTCTAACCATTTACAAAAGACAAAACAACCAAAAACATTTTTCCCTGAAAAAATTTGTATTCACTCTCTCCAGTCTTATCTCCTATATAACCTAAACTTTTGTACCCCCATAATAAGCTGAAATAAAAAAAGCCCCCAAATATCCTCCCACAAAAAAATAAAATAAAATTCATATAAAAAAAAGAAAGAAATGATACAATAGCTATAGGAGAAACATGGGTTTTTAAAAAGTCTCTTTTTTTCAAGATGGGAGAAACAATAGGATATATATATATATATATATATGGCAATGATCCAGTAGAAAGGGGAAAACTGATGATATGAGAGAGAAGAAACAGTTGAAGAAGCTGTAGGAGTTTAATTTGAAAAAGTTATAGCGGCAACTTTTAGGTTATTAAGTATGAAATGTCCGATTTCCTTAAGTACTAAGTTTGATAGTTGATATCTCTGACATTTCACTTTGACACTTGTTTTATTTTTATTGTGAAGGTACATCCTCATTCCTTCAAACACATGGTTTGGCTTGTAATTATCTTTTTTACCCAGCATGCATCTGGAAAATGGCTTATGATTATCTTTCAAATTTTTCTAGAGCAATTTTTGTGAAACCATGGCTGTCAAAAATTCGTGTTATGCACCCGAATGTTTATAGCAGCACAATTCACAATTGCGAAGATGTGGAAACAACCCAAGTGCCCATCAATACATGAGTGGATCAATAACATGTGGTATATGTATACCATAGAGTACTACTTAGCTATAAGAAACAATGGGGATATAGCACCTCTTGTATTTTCCTGGAAAGAGTTAGAACCCATTCTACTAAGTGAAGTATCCCAAGAATGGAAAAATAAGCACCACATGTACTCACCATCAGATTGATTTCACTGATCATCACCTAAGAGCACAGTTGGAAATAACATTGATTGGGTGTCGGGGAGATGTGGGTGGGGGAGGGGATGGGTGTATACATACATAATGAGTGCAATGCACACTATCTAGGGGATGGACACGTTTGAAGCTCTGACTCGGGGAGGGGGTTGGGGGGCAAGGGCAATATACGTACCCTAAACTTTTGTACCCCCACAATATGCTGAAATAAGAATAAAAAAATTAAAAAAAATGAACTTTAAAAGTGAAAAAAAAATTCATGTTATTTTCAAATATGTGTACGACGATGGTTTGAGAAGTTCCATTCTGGTGATTTTAGTCTTGAAAATGAGCCACCTGTCTGACCTGAGACAAAGGTGGATAATAATGAGCTGAAAGCTGTAGTGGAAGCGAATCCATCTCAACCTACACATGAATTAGCAGCAAGGTTTGACATTACTATTCCAACAATATTGGACCATTTGAAACAGATGGGCAAGGTAAAGAAGCTGGATAGATGGGTTCCGCATGAAGTCAACAAGCATCAGAAGAGAAATCGTCTCCAAGCTTGCCTTTCTTTGCTGTCACGAAATAAAGGCAGACCATTTCTACACTGTATTGTTATGTGTGATGAAAGATGGATTCTTTTTGACAATCACAAGTGTTCAGCACAATGGTTGGACAAAGATGAAGTGACAAAACACAGTCCAAAACTGAATATTCATCAAAAAAAGCTAATGATGTCTGTTTGGTGGTCCAGCGCTGGTATTATCCACTACAGTTTCATGAAACCTGGTTAATCGATTACAGTGGATGTCTATCACAACCAATTGGATGAAATGGTGAGGATGCTTGCAGTTAAGCAGCTGAGATTGGTCAATCAAGACAAGCCAACTCTCTAGCAAGACAACACTCAGCCACATGTCGCACAAACAACGGTGCTCAAACTACAGAAGCTGAACTTGGAAACTCTCTGTCATCCACCATATTCACCAGACCTTGCACCAACTGACTACCAGTTTTTCCAGGCTTTGGACCACTTCTTGCAAGGAAAAATATGCAATTCTCAACAAGCTGTGGAAAACGCCTTTCATGATTTCATTGCCACTCACTCTTTAGGCTTCTTCACTGCTGGCATAAACAAGCTACTGTTAAGATGGCAAAACTGTGTTGATAGTTTAGGTGCATACTTTGATTAATTGTACAGCTTCTTGTTTGAGCTATGATAAACTACACTTTTGATTCAAAATTGGACATTTCATATTTAATGATCATAGTAGGCTGAATACTGAGAGAGCTGATTGTGGTTTTGCATTAGGAAGGAAACAAAGTAAAAATGGAAAAGATTTGATAGATTGGGAATGGAGATTGGGAGGAAATGAAGGAGTCAATGGGAGGATAATCTCAAAGTTGAAGAGCAGGTATAATGGAAATGAGGAAGGGGGCACTAAAGGGATGGGAAGTTGTGGTAAGCGGCAGGGATGTTGGTATTTAAGATTTCAAAGATGCAGCCGTTTCCAGAGATGACAAAGTTCCAAGTGTTGCTGTTAAGTCAATGAAAATAAAGTTGTTCCATGTGAATATTGAACCTTGGACCAAAAGCCATTTGCTGGGGTAACTGATGGGTGTACAGGAATGGCCAGGGAGGCCCGCAGATGACTGTGACAAGGACAGGTGAAAGGTGGTAGAGCTGGATGGGGTAAGCAGGAGAGGCAGAGGGTCCAGCCAGGGAGGGACCACCATGTGGGGTGGTCGGCTTCCTGTCTCTGGAAGGGTTCAGGAAGACATTGGTGACTCTCATTAAGGATTTTAAAAAAGAAGTCCTGAATTCAAGACATTTTAGCTTCATCTGTAGGAGACTATGAGAAAAGAACTTTTGATCCTAAAAGCCTGAAACTATGATAATTGACATGCCTCTTAAATTAGGTTTTCAGTATGAATTACAATTCTTCTATTTTTTCCTATAAAAATTATTTTCTCAGGAGAGTTAATTTTATCTTACTGAGGATCAGTAACAATTGGCCATATTTATTCTCTCCCCAGTTCCTTCAAAGGCCCTCAAATGGCCTGCGCATTCTAGCATATAAATACTTATTGGATTAAATGACATATCACAAATTCCAAGTTCTTGAGTTTAATGTTTTAAATCTCCTTAGTACCATTAAACATAAATAATGGTTTGCTTTGTAGTTAGGGCTCATCTAATAATAAACATCTTCTGACGGCAGAGTTAGTTTTTCTCCAGGCATGTAGCCCACATAACAGGGGATTGGTTTTTTGGTTTTGTTTTTTTTTTTAATTTATTATTTCAGCATGTTATGGAGGTACAAAAGTTTAGGTTACATATATTGCCCTTGCTCCCCGCCCCCCGGAATCAGAGCTTCAAGTGTGTCCATACCCTAGACAGTGCGCATCGCACTCATTATGTATGTATACACCCAAACCCACCCCCCACATCTGCCCGACACCCGATCAATGTTATTCCTAAATGTGCTCTTAGGTGATGATCAGTGAAACCAATTTGATGGTGAGTACATGTGGTGCTTATTTTTCCATTCTTGGGATACTTCACTTAGTAGAATGGGTTCCAGCTCTATCCAGGAAAATACAAGAGGTACTATATCACCATTGTTTCTTATAGCTGAGAGAGGATTGTTTTTTAAAATTCCAGCTGGGTTCTTGACTATCCCTGAAATTGTCAATCAGTATGAGCTCAGTGAGTACCAGCTAAATTTAATAAGTTTAATCAGTGTAGGTAAAACAAATGGCAATGTAAGTCAACTACAGAAAAAGAATGTCAGATAGAAACAGTTTTTAGACTATCCAGTTGATTTTGGATCATTTCTATCCCTGTTCCCTGCCCTGGAAAAATAACAATACCCAAACACACTTGGAACACATATATACAGTTTAAAAAGAACACAGCTTATTTCTCTCTTACTCAACACAGACTGTTTCTTTCATTTAAGTCATTTTTCCTCCCAGGCAATTCCATAAATATAATCACAAAGCCTTATAGAATTTGCTAAAATTTCTTTATTGCATTTACTGAGAGCATCACATTTTTCCAGAAATAATTTTATCCTCCAAATAATTACAAAGTTCTTTTCATTAAAAAGGTTTTGGTTATGTATATTAAATTGCACATTATAAAAAAATCAATTATAAATTATGCTCTTAAAAAGAAACACACAATTTTTAAAAAGGTAAGTACTAAAATACTGCATACTGGTCAAATCCAGCATGATCATTCAGCATAGTTATCTATATTTAAACAACTATTGTGCCAAAAATGGCATCCTGTATAGGTAGGTAGGGAGAGAGGCAGCGCTGTGCTGCAGTATGCAGTATGCACTCGGAATAATTTGGTTTTGATGTCTAAGAAAGTTTGTCTAGCTTTCAAAATATACAAAATAATTTTCAGATAAACATTAAAATAAGTTGTCATGAAAAATGTCTTATTATATACTAGGAGATACTTAAAATATCCAAGCTCTCTCTTAATAATACTGCAGGGTTCAGTTTGTTGTAGCTATAACTTTCAGGCTAAAATAAACTGGTAGGAGAACAAACACAAAATGCAAATTTATCAAACATTATGCAATGCCATTTACAATATTACATTTCTCAAGCCACAATACATTTAACTGTTACATCGGAAGTTAGTATTAGAGGAATGTTTAATCTCACTCTAATGTAACTTCTGATTAACATTCTGCCTTCCACATATAACTCATGTTAATAGTAGAAAGAAGTTATCATTAGTTACCAGAACAAATCCAGTACACTCCATTGTGAATGCATGGTCTTTCTAATTAGGAAAATGACGCTGTGTACTGTCTTAATTTGTATTTATAAAATCCTCAAAACTACAGTTGCAGAGACTAAAGGAGAGCAGGATTAAATTAAAACCTGTGATCGTCAGTTTATCTGAATCCTTCTTACATGAACTTCAGGATTCAGAGACCCATATGTAATTTTAGGTGGGTATCACACAGTCAGATACAACCATGATGCTGAGAGCTCTTTTTTTTTTTTTTTTTTTTTTTTGAGACAGAGTCTCACTTTGTTGCTTGGGCTAGAGTGAGTGCCATGGCGTCAGCCTAGCTCACAGCAACCTCAAACTCCTGAGCTCAAGCGATCCTACTGCCTCAGCCTCCCGAGTAGCTGGGACTACAGGCACGTGCCACTATGCCCGGCGAATTTTTTCTATATATATTTTAGTTGTCCATATAATTTCTTTCCATTTTTAGTACTAGACGGGGTCTCGCTCTTGCTCAGGCTGGTCTCGAACTTCTGACCTTGAGCGATCCACCCGCCTCGGTCTCCCAGAGTGCTAGGATTACAGGCGTGAGCCACCGCGCCCGGCCGAGAGCTCTTAATAAATCACAGGTCTGACATTTGCTGACACTGACTCAGATGTCAGCAAATTTAAGTCTTAATGTTAAATCTGAAAGATGAACAATGATACTTTAGTGGGAAATATAACTGAGCAAGTAACTCATTATCCAAGTTTTAAGACTTATAACTCTCAAAGCTCCAATTTTAGCTTGAAAAATAGCTAAATATCTTCAAATGTTCAAATGTCTACTTAAGCAAGCCCAACAGAAAGCTATTATATGAATAATTTTTTTCACACTGTCTCAAAGTTACAGAATATTTTTTATTTTTCAGAACAACTCATCACATGCAAAAAGTTACAGCATATTTTTGAATAGCTCACTTTGTGCTAGAGATATTGACAAGGGACTTTTTCTTTAAAGTTATTATTTTGGGAGGCTGTGTTCATTAGAAAGTTTTCATTTGGTGATCATTTTCTTGTGAGTTTCATAATTTAAAGTCTTAAATGTTAACAAAAATTACATACCTCTAGGCAGATTCTTGAATTCAGTAATTGCTTTATAGGTGAGGTGTTTTCTTTCCTCAGATGTGTATATAAAATGCGACATGCATAAGCTAGATCTACACATTTTCCATTGTGTTATATATATTTAAGAAGAAAAAATAATTTTGAAAGGGCATAAAGTTTAGCACCAATCTTGATATAATAATCTTTCTTTGGTAGAAAAAAAAAGAGGCACCAACTAGAGAGTCTATTCATAGTCTAGGGTCAAAATATAGTGCTATTAATAACAAACCCTCAGTTCCTGAAATAACATTTCAATATACACTTTGACCCATTAGGGAAGATCATATTAGAAAGGTTTATGTGTTTACACACATTTAAAATATTTAAAAAATTGATTCTTCTCATAACTGACAGATACTGAAAAATATTATCTATAAAGAATAAAAGTCATATATCATAGGCTCCAAAACAGTATCACAGATCTAATTTGATTTGTTATTTTATATTGATAGTTCCTATCATATACATGCTTAGTGACATTCAACTCCAAAATATTCTTCCTACAGCACTCAGATTGAAAGACAAAGAAATACTTTCAATTGGATTGGGAATTTGTGGGTTAACACTATTGCCGGACTCAACAACAGCATTTTCAAAAACTCCAGTGAGACAAAAATTCATTGCCTGGGTCCCTGTACCACTAGTGCCTCTCACAGGAGTTTAATGTATAAGCAATAAGGTTCAGGCACAACCATTCGATCTGTTGTCACTGATCATCTATCCTCCTGCCAATGAAAACAAGACCTTTTCATTGTCAAGCTGCTAGTGTAATTTGAAAAGCCACTGGGAAGCATTTTAGTCAGTGCTCAGTATTGCATCTAGATTATAAATTTCTTCAGGTTTTTCTTTTGTCAGATCCACAGACCACATTAGTTGTCATTCCTTTTTGTTCCTTTTATATCCACTTATCAAACAAAGCACTTAAAAAATTGCACTGATATTCTGACCCCATTAACAATTTGTACTCGCTTGCTTTTAATCCCAGAATCACCAGTAACTCCCTTCTGATGAAGCAGGAATTGATTCAGCTGGACGCTGAAAGCTGAGGTAGGTGGACTGTCAAGCTCAAGTGAATGTCAAGCACTTAGAAAGGTTTTATTTTGGTCCTCAGGTCTTTATAACTTACTAAAAACAACACTGAAATCTTCTGTTTCAGAAATGAGGTAGCCTCCTATATTATATCTGTCAAGAATATAGTACCATGGGGATTCTTTTTCCCCTGAAAGTTGTCCTCAGTTTCAAGGTGTTTGAGTGATGCAAGGATGTAACAATGAATTTTTCCATGGGTCTTTATTATCTCAGGAGGCATCTGATAATGTCCACATTTATAGTGATTTAATAATTGTGATTCTAACATGTCTTCAAGTTTCACATTTAGCTATGGGCATTTGGCCTTTTATTCTTGAGAACTGTAATCTATTACTCTATAGCATATTTATAACACAAAGCATTAGTCTCTCTGCCAACAAATAATAAACATGGCTGTGGCTATGAAATGATAGTGAGCCCAGGAGCTGTCTGTCCACCTGTTAATATTGTATTTGCCCCTGAAGCCATTCTGAAACTCAGCTCTAGGCAGTCTTTTTATCTCCCTTAGACCAAGCCATCCAAAATCAGTGAGTGTAATAGGAGAACTAATTATTAAGTCAGTGAAGTGTCAACTCTTCCTTCTATGGTATGTTCTTTTTCCACATAACCTGTTACAGATGACAAATTGCTCTTTTGTTTTAATAACAAGACAAAAAGTTTGTCTTTTTAAGAGTTAATTCAATTGTTATGATGATGAATTTTTCTAGTAGCCAAACATTATTTGCCTTTCAAATTAAAAAAATATATACATGTAAAGGAAAGTAAATGAAGTTTGACTTCCTCTTCTTTTTAAGACAACACAATGGAACAGCAACAATCTTTGACCTAATATAAAAATTGTTCCCTAATGTTTACGCCAACAACAATGAAGTTTCCAGTGTCAGAAACTTCCTGAAGAGTTTTAAATACTTGTTTAAATTGTTTATACATTATAAAAGTGGAGCTAATTAATGTATGCATTTCCACTTGTATGTCTAAACTCTGGGAATTTACTCATCACGAAATGTCATCCAACCTAAGGCAGGTTCCTAAAGAACAATCATTAGGAACTGCGTCTGGGAGGCCCATTACAATATTCCAAGTCATCCTTCATGATGTGCTCTCAGGACTAAGATTTAATGGAACCTTAATGGGATGTGAAAAAAAATCAAAGTAAAAATTTATGCTCTCTGAAAAATGCTAAGAACTTGGCAATCTTTTTTCTCAAAGCATTTACCTTAAAATTTTAAATAAAATTTCTAAATGTTAGTACAAGAGATAGCAATTATATGAAACTTATTACTTCTTATTACTTTCTCAAATATTTTAGTCATGTAATTTAAAATAAATTCAATGTAGACCATTAGAACTCTAAGTTGAAGACTGGGAGCAAGCCATCCTCCAGGATGCACAAAATTGGGTGAGATCCATTCTGTGAAACTATAGGGACCAGTAAGCAGTACAGCTAAGCAACCCGTGGAACTAAGCACAGATGTTAATGGACTTTTCAGGGGGTTTTTGAAAGATACAGGGCAGTAAAGGAAAAATGAAAGAATGATGAGATTAAAGGTAACATAAAAAGAGTAAGAAAAAACATGCATATGAAAGAACGTGAAAGTGTGCCACCAGGGACTCCTCAGAGCCACCCACACTCTGAGGGTTGCCTACCCCTAATCTCATACCACATTTTCTATTCAGTTTTCCACTGATTTAACATCAAAAGTCATCTGGACATAGGATAGTTTAGAGTAACATTGGTATAAATTAAAATATTCTTAAATGCAGCTAAGAGGACTAGAATTATCAGAAATAAACATGTTTACTTTATAACTAAGTGTACACTTAAAAGTGTGAGAAACTGAAGCTAATAGTATTAAAGGTTTCTCCACACTTGGGCAGAACCTATGGGATTGTCTTCAAACATGTATAAACAGATAATATGGATCATGAAGTGTAAATGAAGTCTTTTCTCTATTTACTTAGAGAATTTGAAGCTTAATCCAAGAACTATGCAATTTTCAGTGGAAATGACAAGTCTTGTAGCAGGTTTATAAAGTAAACATTGCGACTATGATAAAAGAGATTAACAGATTTTGAGTAAGGTATCAATAATCTGGGTGGTATATTATTAATATTACTTAATGAGTGGATCCTAATAATATCTGTTGCAATAAAAGTTAACCAAAACATTTCTGGAAGCTTCTTGGGCATCTGTTAAAATAGTATCTGACCCAGAGTTTCTATAAAGAGGAATGATTGCTCCCTTGCTTATGTTATTGTTGGTCTCAAATGCTAGAACGTTTTGAATTTGAGAATTTTCTGAGTCCTATTAGAAATAGGATGATGAGACAAAAAAGCAAATTCTGACTCTCTATTCTTTTCCTCTCAGAAAAGTATCTCGATTGGACAAAAAAAAATTTAGGCTTATCAGGTCACTTTATTATAACAGTGACATTCCTTTCAGAAATTAGAAAGGGTTTACTTTGACTAAAGTAATAGTTCTTGATTTAAAACACAAATTTTTATGAATATTAAAATGTTCATTTTCTTGATTTGTATATTTTAGACTTTTAGAACTTTTCCTACCAAACATGTTACTAAAAATGTATTTTATGGAATTTAGCATCTTACCTTTATACTTTTTCTAACTTTATATTAATATTATTACAGCAGTGTATTCTCCATGAGAGTCTATTATAGCAGAGCTTTTTCGGTATTATAGATCCAGTTTGATTCATTCCATTAAACTGAAAACTATGTGTGTGTAATATATACACAAACACAATATTCTGAGATTTTATTCTGAGATTCTAAGTTTTATTATAAATATTTAAGTCACTTTGCTTTTTTTTTTTTTTTTTGAGACAGAGTCTTCCTTTGTCACACTGGGTAGAGTGCAGTGGCATCATTGTAGCGCACTGAAACCTCAAATGCCTGGGCTTGAGTGACCCTCCTGCCTCAGCCTCCCAAGAAGCTGGGACTACAGGTGCATGCCACCACGCCTGGCTAATTTTTTCCATTTTTGGTACAGATGGGGGGGTCTCACCCTTGCTCAGGCTAGTCTCGAACTCCTGACCTCAAGCAATCCTCCCGCCTCAGCCTCCCAGAGTGCTAGGATTATAGGCATGAGCCACTGCACCCGGTCCACTTTGCTATTTTAATGTGGAAACTAACAAGCAAGACAAGTCTTTGGGTTCCAGATTATTGCCTTTTTTTTTTCCTCTCTAAAATCAGCCAAATTTTGAAAAGAAAAACATTTTGAAGGTCTTTACAGAGTAAATTTTCCAGTTTTGAAATACCCTTTCTGTGAAATTTGGAGGGTTATCTTTAGGAGTCATGCTAAAACTACAAACTAATATTAACATTTATAATGGGATGTTTGATGATTGGTCTTAGCTGTAATTTTTTTTTTTAACTTCTCAAAAGCACTCATTATAACAAGGAAGTAATGTTGTACGTAACTGAACATGAATGAAGAATTTGTTAACATATTGTCGTGTCTAAATCATTTTCTAAAAGCTTAAAATAAGAACATGAAAGGGTAGTGTGGTCAAAATGTAGTTTTTTTTTTTTTCTGCAACAGAACCTTCCACAGACAAATTACCTAAGTCCGCTTATGAAATATGGAACTGTTGGAAGTAGTAAGTTGTGACTGTGTATGGCATAGTAAGTTACTGAATGTCTTCACAATCAAAAGTATTAACTTTTAAAGGTCTGAAATACTAAAGTAAAATTTCAGGAATATAGGAAACTGTTTCTGTTTTTGTAAATGAGTATAGGGCATGGCATGACTTTGCTTTGAATTTTAGGTCCTCAAACTAATAGCTTTCTCATGATTATATGTAAATGCAAAAAATAACGGGTGTGTTAATGGGGAGCATACTAAGATAAATTCATATGTATGCAAATTTTTACCGGAAAGTTTTGGAAATGTAGTACTTGGTTCTTTGCATAAGTACTTTAACCTTTTAAGACTCATAAATTTCATAAACCAATTTAAGCAACTGTTTCTATCAGAAATAGATATTTTCTTCACTAATATAAACGGTTTTGCCCCTTTCCCCAATTTGTGCCTATAGTTGCTACTTGATAACATGGCCCAGTAAAACTTTGTTTAAATATCAGGTCCTAGCACTAACAATTCCAGAAGTCAGAAAAATTCTAAGTTAAAATTGCAAGAATATCTTTCATGCATTCTATTTTACTTTATTGTTACAATTTAAACAAATTCAGAAATTTGGGGTGCTTTTGGCTACTTAAGTATAATAAAACACACTGCAAATGCAAAGGGAACAATGTCATAAACTTAAATAGAAGAGATGCCTGCTTTCTGAACAGCTCTGCCCTTATGATCAGGATCCTCTTCATCTCACATATTGATTCTAAACACACTGTTAGCATCTGTTCCCAGAAGGTCCCTCGACATTAGAGCAAGTCAGAATACCTTAATTTCATAGCTCATTTAGCAGCAGGCAAGCTACTTTAACACAGACTTGAGGTTTAGGTAGATTTGGTATTATTTAGAATCCAGGCTTAAATTTTGCAAAGATTTTTTGGAAAAAAATTTTCCAAAGAGCAGAAGAAATTAAAACGGAGGTACAAGAACTAAAGATACACCATGTGAGACAACAAACAAAATATTTCAGTCCTAACCAAACTGTAACCCTTTCAGTATAGCTTGAGGTATTTTTAAATATTTATATAAGCTAAATAGCATTCACAGTTTCCAAAGCTGCTTTTTACTGAGATAGCTTCAAATTTTCATAATATTTGACTTTCAGACATGTTTTCATGTGCCAGTCTCTGCGCTCAGACTCATGGAAATACCAGACAGCTAATCAGTGGCAGAAAAATGGTTCTTGTAGTAATAAGGGTTCTATTTCCCAATTACTATGCTATTCCTAGCATGTGATTAAAAAAATAAGAAATTTGCAATTCATATAAAAGGAAAACTTGCTTAAAATTCGAAAGCAAGTCCAGTCTGGCAGAGGTATATAAGACATTAAATAATAGAATCGGATTCTTTCTTGAAGATTCCAGATGAGCTTGACAGCAGAGAGTTCTGGTTCTCCAACATTTTCTCCATCTTTTCTCCTCCAGTGGTCTTACTGATCTCTCTTTGCTTCTTACTATGGATCCATGGAATAAAACAAAGCACAGCACCTCCAATAAGGGGAGGGATCCCAGCGAGGTAGAATGCCACATCATAGGAGCCCAGCTTGTCCCGAAGTAACCCTGAGGAGGGAAAAAGCTGTCACCAAGAGAGAACAAGTGTGGCTCTTAGGGGTCTCAGATCAGTTACACCGATGGCCTAGTCTCAACCTAATTTCACCTCAAACATCAGACATTTTTTAGGAAATGGATCTGAAATATAAACCTTTCCTGAAATGAGGGAGGAAAAGATTTTATATCTTTAATCTTGTCACAAAGTGCAGGCCTTTAGGTTTTCATACCAAAGTATTACTTTAAAAGAATATCTGCAACCAAGCTTTGCCTTTCTCAAACCCCCTTAGAGGCCAGTTGGGGCATTCTGACATAAGGTGTAAGCATCCTTAATTCAGCTGAAGGTGGACAGACCATCTGGCTGAAACTTCTTTCATGCACACATAATTCCAAATGTGTCTACCTTTCAAACTGTTCTTCAGCCTAATTGTTTGTTTATGAAATACCGTGAAACTATTTTAAATTATAATCCAAAATCATGGAAAATTATAAATCTAAGAGGATGAAAAAGCTAGGTAGTTAAATACATTAAACAACGTTAACATTAAAACATAACAGGCCAGGTACAGTGGCTCACACCAGTAATCCCAGAACTCTGGGAGGCCGAGGCAGGAGGATTCCTTGAGGTCAGGAGTTCAAGACCAGCCTGAGCAATAGCAAGATCCTGTCTCTGTGAAAAATAGAAAAATTAGCTGGGTGTGGTGGTGCGTGCCTGTAGTCCCAGCTGCTCAGGAGGCTGAGGCAGGAAGATTGCTTGAGCCTAGGAGTGTGATATTACAGGGAGCTATGATCACACCATTGCAGTCTAGCCAGGGCGACAGAACAAGACTGTCTCAAAACAAAACAAAAAACATTAAAACATAATGGCCGGGCGCAGTGGCTCACGCCTGTAATCCTAGCACTCTGGGAGGCCGAGGTGGGAGGATCACTTGAGGTCAGGAGTTCGAGACCAGCCTGAGCAAGAGCAAGACCCCATCTCTACTAAAAAATATAAAGAAATTAACCAGACAACTAAAAATATATAGAAAAACTTAGCCGGGCATGGTGGTGCATGCCTATAGTCCCAGCTACTCGGGAGGCTGAGGCAGTTGGATTGCTTGAGCCCAGGAGTTTGAGGTTGCTGTGAGCTAAGCTGATGCCACGACACTCTAGCCCGGGCAACAGAGTGAGACTCTGTCTCAAAATAAAAAAAAAGAAAGAAAAAAAACCATAACATAACATTAAAATATAAGGACGTGTTTGTGAAACTAATTCTGAAAACCATTATTTAGAGTACTCATTATTTCTAATTTCTCTAACAAATACCAGGACTCAGGTTTGGTGTTTATTTTTGTTGGTTTGTTTGGAGACAGAGTCTTGCTCTGTCACCCTAGAGTGCAGTGGCGTCATCATAGCTCACTACAACCCCTAACTCCTAGGCTCCAGCGATCCTCCTGCCTCAGCCTCCTGAGTAGCTGGGACTACAGGAGCGTGCCACCACGCCCAGCTAATTTTTGTATTTTTTGTAGAGACAGGGTCTTGCTATTGCTCAGGCTGGTCTCAAACTGTTGACCTCAGGCCATCCTCCTGCCTTGGCCTCCCAGAGTGCTAGGATTATAGGCATGAGCCCCGGCACCCAGGTGACTCGGGGTTTTAAAAATTATCTTAGTGTTTTTGAACTTTTGTAACTTTTACTATAAAACTTCAGTTATCTGAAATGTCCAGGGAACATACTATACTGAATATTTATGTGACTTTGTTAAATAGCTGAGCATTTGTCTAGTTAAATACCAACACACAAAAATGTGTACATTGATTCTGCATACAAATATAAAATATACAATACCTGTAAATATACTATATTTTTAATTTTTGAATCAGACTATTCCATATAAAACTGAACCTTTCATTCTTATGAACATTAATGATTATGTTTTGCTGTAATACTATAATGCACCCAGAACCTACTGGTCAGCTAGGGGCTTTCTGCTTTCGGTTCCTGTGTGGTGTCATTCTTCAGTTTTGGGAGTTTCCTTTACCTTCCTTATTCTTGTTCTGTTAACAGACACTTCGAGTAGCAAACACCATTACTGCTAAAGTGCTATTTTATAATCTGCTGTGAACTTGGAAACCTTAAAACTAAGCCTGTAGGGTATAAAAAAAAGAGTGAACAGTATATTACCTGCGGGAGAGAAGAAGGAGTGGAGGGTTCTCCCACAGAGAGACTGTGACCTTTTAAACTGAAACTCTACTTGGTCTGCTCAGTAGTAACTCTGCTTGCTTGATTCACGACTGGAAATATTGTTCAGGGTTTGAGAATGAATTAAACTGGACTTTCACTAAGCTCCTCATGTGCCAAATGCAGATGATGGTACATATAAATTTTATCTTAATTATATCAAATATTCTAATACTAATTCACACCAGCACCCAATAATACTGAACATGAGATATCTTTATACTGTTATTCAAAGGATTTCTAAAGGCAGAATTCACATAACATAAAATTAGCCATTTCAAAGTGAACAATTCAGTGGCATTTAGTACATCACAATGTTGTGCAATTACCACTTCTACCTAGTTCTAAAATATTTTCATCATGCCAAAAGGACGTTCCATCCCCACTCAGTAGTTATTCCCCAATCCTCCTTCCTTCCACTCCCTGGCAACCATTAATCTGTTTTCTGTCTGTATGAATTTACCTATTCTGGATATTTCACATAAAAGGAATCATATAATATATGAGTTCTTTTATATTTGGCTTCTTTTACTTAGCATAATGTTCTTGAGGTTTACCCGCGTGGTAGGTAACATGCATCAGTATAGTACTTTATTTCTTTTTATGGCTAAATAATATTCCACTGTGGATATACCCCGCTGTGTTTAATCTACTCATCCATTGATGGACATTTGGGTTGTTTGCAGTAAATGTGATTTTTCATCAACTATTCTTCAGGGAGCTGCATGATCTCTTACACAAAGTGTACATATTTAGAAATTTTTCAGAATCTTCATCTTTTTAAAAAAACATGTTCCCATTCTTCTAAAGCACATACTAAGTGAAATGTAGGAATTTTAAATGCTTAAAGCTCAGAAGCTTACTTTTACACATTTTATTGAGTGTTTTAGATGCCAGTAAGCATAAGAGGGACTCTCCAGCAAACTTTTTCAATATACCGTCTACAGCTAGTCTTGTGAAAAATGTTAATAGATAAGGCACACATAAAAGCAAAAGACCAGTAATCAATAAATTATAATATGTCTTACCTATAAGTGCTATTTAGGACCTGAAGTAGAAAATGCTATGAATTAATATAATGACTGGAGAATCATAGTATTTACCTGCAATGGGTGGGCCCACGGTCATGGGAACAGACATGAATCCGAGCAGAAATCCAATTGCTTGGGAGACATCCTGGGCACCAACTAACTCAAAGGCTATGGGGGCCATAATAGAAATGAAGCATCCATCGAAGAGACCCATAATGAGACAGACAGCAATGAGGGCCCCGAAGATGCTACACAGGGGAATCATCATGGACATCAGACCGATGAAGAAGAAGGAGAGTACCTAGGACAGACACCACAATGTCAACTCTGTTCTCAGCAAAAGGGAATGTCACGACTACTGAGCAGTGTGCTGAGGATTTCCAAGTATTACTGGATATCCCCTTTGCCCCCTGCCGCTGCCTAGTTTGCCTTGATTTTATATACATAATCAACTCCCATAATCATCTCCCCCAAGTTCCCCTGGCACTTTCTCAACATTTCCATTAAGTAATTAAGAAGAAAATAACTGTTTTTATATATTTACTTTCCCTCCCAGACTGCAAACTCTTTGAAGTCAGAATCTGTAAACCATTCATCTTGGGACTAGATATTATGAGGTTTAAAGATCTTGCACCTGGTCAGTGCTCAATCAACTCAAATTCATTCATCAAACACTTGACTGTTTTTTCACCTTTGAAACTATATATACCTCATTAGCAAATGTTATAGATATATTTAATATTTATCTAGAATTAAGGTTCAGAGTATTTATTTTGAGCCATTGAACACCTTCATTTCAGTGTTAGAGAAGTTAATAGAATCAGACACCTGATTCTGCCTCCCATATGGTAGGCCTCGTGCCATGTGCTAGAGATGTCAACAATGCATAAGACTGGGCTCCTACCCTTGGGTTATACAGAAATGGACATTTAAATAAATAAGTGCAAACGAAGTGTTCTATATGCTGCCACAGTTATATATGCAAAATATCTTTGGTACAAAAAAGGAGGAAACAGATAATTCAGTAACTTTTTTAAGGCACAAAACTATTTAAAACTGGAAAATTCACTAGTTAGCAGAAAAAATATCTTAAAAAGCATCAGACTTTTTAAAAAAAGTATGCATATGATAGCAACTATCATTTCTGTAGTGTTTACTAAGTGCTAGGCATTGTTCTAAGCACTTCAGATGGATTATCTCACTGGTGATACTGGTGATCCTAGCAACTGTATGAGGTGAGTATTAATGTTATCCCCATTTTACAGATGAAGATGATGTCGGGAGAGGTTAAGTAATGTGCCCAAAGCTTACAAGATGGAGCCAGCCTGGACCCCACAGTCCACGTGGGCAGCAGCAGGCAATGGGTACAACTGCTCCGGGAGGGTGCCCTCCAATGACAGCTGGGCTGGGGAGAAAGGGAAAGGCCAGCCAAAGCAGCTGTTTGGATCGCTGTCTTCATCTGCTCTGTTTTTCCTAGGACCCACTAGTGCGCCTATGGAAGACCAAGCTTGGTAGGACACCTCAGGGCAGCAACTCACAACTTGAGGGGCTCTTAAGGTGCAGAGTGTGATTTCAGGGTGATTCAGAAAGAGTGGTTTTCACAAACTTTAACACAAGTGGCCTGCGGACATCACAATAAGAAACATGCTTTTGAAAAATGTTTCACATCCAGGTTAGTTCTCTTCTTCATATTATCATACCATATAACTGAGTAAATCTTTCTTCGTTACTAAAATATGGTTTTATGGTAAAATTATGATACATTTAAGAATCTGAGTTGACTATTTGAAAGATAAACCTGGCACTTCACACTAGCATTTCTAAAGAACACAATCTCCCCATTTCTCCTGATTTTTATTTTCTAATTAAATATTCTTTTCTCCAACCCACCTTCCATGAAAGCACAAACATAATTTCTTAGCAGTGAGTAATCATTGGGCTTACAGCCTGGTAGGTTGGAAAGAACTAGGGCTCAGAGGAACAAGATCAGGTTCTAGCTCATTGTGACTATGAGCAAGTAAAGACTTCCTGATGCTTCCCATTTATCAAGACAAAAAGAGATCTAAAGAGAAATCAAAATGTAGAAAGGGGGTTGAAATTAACAAATAGGCAAGGCTTTAAGTAGTTATTTTTATTGAAAAACTAACCAGACAAACCTTAATATTCCTAATCACAGATACATTTTTATTCTATCTACAAACACAAAAGGAGATAACATAGAAAGTTATTTAAATCTTAGAAACGTATCTATAATGACAAACTCCAGAGAATCTAGAATAAAACTTTACGACACTACAGGGCCAGAGTCAATGGATTTAATTGGTAAAACCACAGACCAAACATTCCCAACCACACCATTATAATTATACTAGGTTAGCTTTCAAGAATATATTTTTTTCTTTTAATGTGTTTCATGTTCTTTTCCTATTTTGTTCAGTACAAATTTCTTTCAAGATAAGAAAACCAGCTCTGTAGAGTTTTATATTTAGTGAATGTTGGAAGCCTAATGCAGTAGTTGGAACAAAGTCAGTTTTGCTTAATTGTGAATGCTTTCTTGGAACAATTTATATAACATGAGTCCAGGCACTTTACATTTAGTAATTTTCCTGATTTCTCCATCCATTTTTGGTCTCTTCAAATTTTTGGTTTTTGGTCAGTTTTGTAAAAGATTATTCACTTAAGAGTTTCAAATTTATTAGTATATATTTTAAGCATATTATTTCTTAATACTTTACCTGTCTGCAAGTCTCCTTTTCTCAATTCAAACTATATTAATTTATATTCTTTTTCAATTATTTGACAATGATTTATTAATTTAGTTGTTATTTAACAGTAAAATTTTTAGTTTTCCTTTAAGACTTGAGTTTATAGAAATTTACACATTTATTCTTTTTTTTTTTTTTTTTTGAGACACAGTCTCACTCTGTTGCCCGGGCTAGAGTGCTGTGGCATCAGCCTAGCTCACAGCAACCTCAAACTCCTGGGCTCAAGCAATCCTTTTGCCTCAGGCTCCCAAGTAGCTTGGACTACAGGCAGATGCCACCATGTCCGGCTAATTTTTTCTATATATTTTAAGCTGTCCAGCTAATTTCTTTCTATTTTTTTAGTAGAGATGGGGTCTTGCTCTTGCTCAGGCTGGTCTAGAACTCCTGAGCTCAAATGATCCGCCCACCTCGGCTCCCCAGAGTGCTAGGATTACAGGCGTGAGCCATTGCACCCAGCCTACACATTTATTCTTAAAGCATTTCTCAGAAAAATAACTCACTGCTTCTACCTTATTTGTAGCTATACTAGTGATGCTCTTTCCCAGAAGATGTTTCTACCCAAAACGTAGCTAAATTAGGAGGTAAGTAGGCCACGCTGGTGAGAAAACACCTGTTCCTCATACACAGGGACACCCAAGTCACCAGGAACACATGCCAAGGTTTAGTAAACTGTACATATAAGAGGTTCAGTACTTCCTCATCACTTTCCAAAATAAATATTGATCTGTACATACTGGGATCCAGTTTAAAGGGTGAATAAACTTAGTATTATATACAATCTTTTTTTTTTTTTCTCTTTCAAACATAGCAGCTCTGGTTAGATTCAAATAAGAGATTCAGAGGCTCCTAATTTTCTTGTAGGCTCTGGCACTGACATTAGACAATGACAGTTTAGATGTCTACATTGCTTTTGTTTTCTTAAAACCATCCAAGGAAGTATCTTTTGTTATAGTACCACAGGCTCTAAAAGAATTAACCCCCTGTGAGTTAGTTTGCGTTCATAAGGATAAAAATTTCTTGTGCTATTACCTTTCCCATTTCTTTGTTATCACAAAGAAAACATTCTGGGAGAAATGTCAGGTTAAGTTTTCCTCAGGAATCTAAGTGTAGCTCAAGAGGAAAAATGAGCTGCACCTGAATAAGCAGAAGGCATTTTTGGAGACAGACACTTAATTGGCCACAGTTAGATTCAAGTGTTGATCCTGTAAGTTTATTCAGTATCAACTTTCCAGACTTTCAGAGCCTCTGGCTAGGCACTCAGGACAGAAAAGAGTTGGCAGCAGAGTTCTGCTGGTCCTTCACAAACTAAAGAGAAATGTTCAGGCCACATAGCCTGATGTGGCTGGTGTCTTCTGAAGTACTCAGAGACCATAATACTTTCTAAGTGTTTCACAGGGGGTCTGTTCAACCTTTTCCATGGCACATGAGTATTATCCTTTCCACCTGATAGAGGAACTGGCACTTGACGTAGTCACGCCCAGTGCCAGTCTAGATGAGATTATGGCAGGGCACAGTGGCTTGAGCCTATAATCCCAGCTATTCGGGAGGCTGAGGCAAGAGGATCACTTGAGGCCAGGAGTTTGAGACCAGCCTAGGCAACATGGTGAGATTACCCTATCTCCAAAAAAATGAAAAATTAAAAAATGAGACTATGAATATGGGATCTCTGATTCTTTATTTAGGCTGGACAATTGTTAAGTATTTGGATACTATTTTGTAAATATCTTAGGTTTGTTAAAGTATATACCCTCATCCCAAGACATCTTTAGGAAAATGTAAAATGCTAAGATGGAATGAAAAAAAAAAAATTGGGCAACATTGATCAGTTTACTCTACCTGAACTGGAAGAGGAAGCTTACACAGGAAGGTAGATATCAAAGTCATTAATTTTTCTAAGTTACAAAAGTAACTCATGAATACATTCTTTAACAAATTCAACCTGAGAGAAATGTACACAGTAATGTATGAAAGTTTTCCTTCAACCCCCTCCCACCCTCAACTCATGCCCACCTCCCCCTCAGGAATAACCATTCAACAGTTTGGTTTGCATCCTCCCAGACCATTCCTATGCACACACATATGTTGTCTGGGTTGTCCGCTTTGTATACGTGGACATGATGTCTGCATATGTCCATGTCACAGAGATAAATGACACAATGGAAAAGTGATCTAAATCCAAAGTTTTCAATTCTCACATGCAAAGTTATAACTTTCAAACCTTCGAAACACTCTCACCCTTCTAAAACACTTACATATTAACAAATCTGTAGTAATTCAATGGTAATTAGAAAGACCTGTGAGGTTAGGGAAAATGTTAAGATGATACCAGGGCACATGCAGCCTTTCCTCTCCCAATAAAGTATATATACCCCAGGAACTTTTGTGAAGATTTTCTTTAATCATTATTATTCTATATAATGCAATTCAATCATCTCTTCTGGCAGGAGCAGTGGACTTCACTCAGCACTTAGAATTGTTAGGTTGAAAATACCTTGATGGAAATTTAAATTCAGAACTGTTAAGCAAAAGTGTCAGATATATTCCTAAACTCTGTTATCTGTAAGCACAGACTCTAGGGCCAGGCACAGTGGCTCACAACTGTAATCCCAGCACTTTGGGAGACCAAGGTGGGAGGATTGCTTGAGGCCAAGAGTTGGATACCAGCCTGGGCAACACAGTGAGACCCTGTCTCTACAAAAAAAGAATTTTTTAATTATAAGCAAAGACTCTAATTTAGGATAACTAGGTCTCCTTTTTTGAGACCTATTCCAAATCACCATCAGCCTTCAGTATTTAATAGAATATTAAAACATAATAAAGCAAGGATTTATTAATCATCCAGCCCGGACCAAGCACTTTACATAAGCTGTCATCAAGAATCCTCACCACAGCCTGATGTCAGTTTTGAAGACAAGTTGGTGGTAGAACTAGGGTGAACTGGTTTCTCACTCCAGAGCCTGTGCTCTTCTGCTCTGCAGCCTCCCAAACTGGGGATGAGTGTGATCCGAAACTAGATCATGTGGGAGGGTTGTGAAAAGTGTCTATGTCACTAGTGTTCTAGGCCTGGCTGCTACTCAGAACTGGCTTCAAGGAGACAAGGAGGGAAGAGAACTGTCACAGCCCCATGAGGTTGGGCTATAATAGACAAAAGCAGGGAGTGGTTACATCTGAGAAAACACACTACCAGTGAAAGGGAAGAAGGGAAGGTAAGCAGAAGAACACTCTAATCCTGAAAAGGCTGGGCCAAAAGGCAGACAGCCAGGGAGGCAGAGAGGGAGAAAGAGGAATGAACAAACAGGCAGAGCTAGAGTCAGTTGTAGCAGAGAAGAGCGAGCCAAGAATCAAAAACCACACTGAGTGTCTGGGAAGTTGGGGCAGGGAAGCCAGGAAAAAGGAGAGGCAGAGGGGAGGGACTGTGGGAGTGAGTCCAGTAGCCTGCATGGGTTGGGCCTGTGTGGTCTCCTGTGCCTCTGTGTTCACAAGGTGGAGTCTATGCAGGGCTCCCAGCAGTCACAGGACACACTGAAGACTTTCTTACTCCTTCACAGGCCTGTCTGGAATGCAGCCATCACACCTGTGACTCAGCATGTACTGCTGGGTGCCCCAACACTGCTCTACATTTAGATGAAAAAATTAGATAAGACCTAAAAGAAGCCAGGTTGTGGCTAACCTTTGATCCAAAATGAAATATCTGGCCGGGCGCGGTGGCTCACGCCTGTAATCCTAGAAATCTGGGAGGCCGAGGCGGGTGGATCGCTCAAGGTCAGGAGTTCGAGACCAGCCTGAGCAAGAGCGAGACCCCGTCTCTACTAAAAATAGAAAAAAATTATATGGACAACTAAAAATATATATATAGAAAAATTAGCCGGGCATAGTGGCGCATGCCTGTAGTCCCAGCTACTCGGGAGGCTGAGACAGGAGGATCACTTGAGCCCAGGAGTTTGAGGTTGCTGTGAGCTAGGCTGACGCCACGGCACTCACTCTAGCCTGGGCAACAAAGTGAGACTCTGTCTCAAAAAAAAAAAAAAAAAAAAGAAATATCTGACCCACAATACTGACTTTTAACTTACTACTTTGTGACTGCAGACCAACATGGGACAAGTTAAGAAAGGCTATATTTTCTTTTGTAAATTACTTGAAATATTCAAGTATTAAAATGTGCTCCCAAAATGTTGCAAATGACCTATTTGCCCCATTTGTAGGGGGAAAACTTTCAAAAGTTGTTTTGAAGTAAAACACTGACGTATAAAATATATCATGACTTCATCCATTATAGCATCTTAGTCCAGGCCTCTCTCACCTGCACCACTGTATTATCTCCCAACTGGTCTTCCTCCCCTCTTGTACTCATGTTTCCCTCCCTGTAGTCCATCTTCCACATACAGAGCAATCACAGTGATCTTAAAATGCAAAATCAGACCAACATTCTCTAATAGAGGCCCACTATACTGAAAGCAAAATCTCTTCATCTTGGCTTTCAAGGCCCTGTATAATCTGGCCCCTCCTAGCTTTCCAGTCTCTTCCCATGTCACTCTCCCTGTCTTCTTAAATCCCCAAACACACTCAGCTTTTTCCTCCCTCAGTCTTGCTTTAGGAACTCAGGGACCATGTCTGTCCTGTTGGTATCTGGCAGATCTAGGCTGGTGCTTGGAGCACAGGAGGTCCTTATAATTTTTTGAATGAATAAAAAGGAAGCTGACAATCTGTAATGCAACAAATGTGCATCAGAGGGCTCCGCTGGCATTTGAGAACAAGACTATAAATGTTCAGCTAAATGTCAGACAAGGATATCTACAGTGATGTATTGATAAAGGAGGGAATGATCGTAATATAATAAATACATTTCAAAAGTAGCACACTACCAACTGTCTACACTTCCTTCTAGCTGTGTGAACAGACACTTGCCTGTGACTGTCTGCCTGGACCTATATACACACAGATACCCACAGTAAGGTAGTTTCTCTGTTCCTCAGTGTTCACATCTGTAAGTAGAAATAGTCAGATGTGGTTGCTCACACCTGTAATCCTAGCACTTTGGGAGGCCAAGGCAGGAGGATCACTGGAGGCCAGGAGTTCGAGACCAGCCTGAACAACATAGTAAGACCCTGCTTTTACAAAAAATTAAAAAATCAGCTGGGCATGGTGGCACGTGCCTATAGTCCCAACTACTTGGCAGGCTGAGTTGGGTAGATCACTTGAGTCCAGGAGTTTATGAATGCAATGAGCTATGATCGTGCCACTGCACTCCAGCCTGGGTGACAGAGTGAGAACCTGTCTCTAAAAAGAAAAAAAGAAAAAGAAAAAAGTATAAGTAGAGATAATGACAGTACCTCCCTTAAAGGGCTGGGGCAATCATTTTCCTGTGTTAAAATTTCACCTCTTTTTCAGGATCCTG
The DNA here is from genome assembly GCF_041146395.1 of Eulemur rufifrons. Taxonomy (NCBI): domain Eukaryota; kingdom Metazoa; phylum Chordata; class Mammalia; order Primates; family Lemuridae; genus Eulemur; species Eulemur rufifrons. The sequence goes on along the minus strand of NC_090997.1, from coordinate 64,153,819 downwards.
TTCAAGTACTGCCTCTCCTCTGTAACAGGTAGACATGCTAAATCTCTCAATATTAAATTCCCCCTATGGCTCTCCTTTACCTCCCTTCCACAGCCAACCTTTTGGACAAAGTTTCTATATTTCCATTTGTTCAACACACCATGATCAGTCTTTTGCACCTGCCACTCTACTGAAACCATTCTCTGTAAGATCCCTAATGGCCTCTCTGTTGCTAAATCCAATGGAAAACTTTTAGTTTCCCTCTCACTAGCTACTGACATTGCTGACCACTCCTGCCCCTAGAAACATTCTAGTCCCTCTTTTTTTCTTACCAACCTGGCTACTCCCTTGGAAGCCCTTGTCCCACAGGTCTCTTATCCAGACTCTCCTATGAGCTCCAAACTCAATTTGGCTTTCTCACAGACACCACAAACTTAACATGGCAAAAAAACCTCATCATCCTACGTGGATTTACTGAATTACTAATCTTGACAAGATAGCAAAACCATCTACTCTGTCCCAAGCCACAAATCTTAGATCCAGCTCAAGTGGCTCCATCAAATTCTCATCTTCTGTATTCCTTGTTTACTCTGTATATCCCTTGGTTCTTCCTGCCTAGACTACTTCAATAGTCTCCAGCTAGTCCCTGTGCCTCCACTCTTTTTTAAATAATAGCTTTATTGAGATATAACCCATATACCATAAAATTCACCCACTTAAAGTGTACAATTCAGTGGGTGTTAGTACATTCACAACATCGTGCAACCATCACCACTAATTTTAGAACATTTTCTTCACCCCACAAAGAAACCCCATACCCAGTAGCAGTTACTCCCCATCCCTTCCTTCCCCCAGCCCCTGATAACCACCAATCTACCTTCTTTCTCTATGGCTCTGCCTATTCTGGACATTTCATATAAATGGAATCATTTAATATGTGGCATTTTGTGACTATCTCAACTCTTGCCCCCTCCTCCACTCCATTCCACCCTTCACAGTTTCCAGATTGATCTTTATACAACATAACTCATGTTAATCCCTGGCTTAAAATCCTTTAATGGCTCCTGGTAGATGTCCAGATAGAGTTCATCCTCTTTCATGTATGTACAGGCTCTTGCCAACCTGCTTCCTGCCTGTACCCACAATCAATCCATCTACTATTCTCCCTTGATTTTACTCGAACATTCAGTTTCCCAGATGTAATATCCCACGTCGACACTACTACATCTTTGCCCATGTGGTTTCCTCTGCTTGGAGCATCTTTCTCTATCTTCCTTATCTACATACCTAGTCCTCACCTCTTAACACTGCTCAGACCTCACTAGTGATTCAGAAGCTCGGTGCCTCTGTTTCCATGGCACCACCTAGCATACTCATTATTCCACTGCGCTGCAACACTGCTTAGTATTTGTCTCCTAAGAGACTATCAGCTAGCGACTGAGGGCACAGACCATGTTTCATTTAACTCTGCAGCATTTCGCACAGTATCCAGCATGAAGGAGTCACTTAAATACCTGTTCTGTTAAATAAGTGTCAGTAATGATCTTGGAATTAGCATATTTTTATGCATACCCCACAACACCCAGGGGGCAATTTTCAATAAAGAAGCTCAAAGGTTACACATGCACTCAAATTTCACAAGACATTGCAAAAGGCACAGGATCTGCACATGACTGTGAGAACTATGCCAAAAAAAATTCTTAGAAAAAGTAATGGGCAAAAACCATTTTGGTTTGGTGGAGTTCCACGACAAAACAAAGAAGATTGTTGTTTCACTGCCAATTTCTCATGTTAAAAACCTAAACTCATACTGATTTTGTTCTTGAAAAAATGCCTGTAGAAGTTATGTTCTAGAAAATGTTTCTTATTTTTATAAAAAAAAATGTAAGCATATGAGTATATTTAATGAGCCATCAGGTAATAAGAATAGCTTTGTTAGGGAAAAGGTGTAAAAAAGTACCTGCAGATAAACCTTCTTCACACCAGGTACATAATCTGCAATCCGGCCAAAGAGCAGTCGTCCAACTCCTGAAGTGACGCCAATACACATGAGAACCACCTCTTTATTTTTTTCATCTTGAAATCTTTCCTCCACATATTTCATCTGTAGACCAAAGAGAAGGAAACCACAACATATATGGTAGGAAAACTTGACACAGTTTGAGGCTATGCATCAAATGCCTTTGTTTTCCTACAATGTTATGGACTCTCACCCCCTTCCAAATTTAAGTAGTTATAAAATTCATTCTGTGGTAATTTTTCATGAAAACATATGAACAAAATCTAATATGATCTAGCTTGCACAAAAAGAAATAGAAGTTTTCCCAGTAAAGAGTTACCAACATACACTTGATAAGCTAACATTAAGCCATTAACTAAAGGAAGAGGACGGACCTTTGAACACACCACAACCTTGTTCTCTCAAGGTCACCCAAGGACCTAGCACATTATCTACTCCCTAAAAGACAGTTAAAGGGTCAATTCTTGAGTTTCATTTCTTCTAGGATGACGTGACCCAAACCGATGGCCCTGAAATAAGTATACTAAAGCTTCCAGGATGAAAGCATAATATTCTCAACCTATGAAGTTGCCCAGGTGAGAACAAATAAAGATTCAGAGGCAATTTAACATAGTTCAAAGATAAACCTCTGGAGAGTCAGACTGCTTGGTTCAAGTTCTGGTTCCATCCTTATCAGCCTTGCGACTTTGGGTAAGTTCTTAACCTCTAGGATCTCAGTTTCCTTATTTATAAAATGGAAATTGCAATAATACCTACTTCAGAGGGTGGTTATGAGGATTAAATAAAATATCGTGTAAAGAGCTTAGAATAGTGCTTGGCACACAGTTAATAATACTCAGATATTAATTTTTGCCTTTTATTAAAAGGACCTTTCCCCTCCATTTACAGTCTACTTAGAACAGTGCCTGTAGTCACCTGTGGGCCATTGATAAACAGTAAGTAAGCGTATTTTGTTTGACTTTTCCATAATACCTAACAATCATTGTCCTCTACATCAAACATCAGCCTGAGTCTGGAAGTCTGCAAGCAAATTTCCCACCAAGTTCAATGGCCCATATGGTTCCCACATGGCAGGGAGTAGTCTTTCTGGATGACATCTCCTTAAGACACTTTCATTTTGCATTTTCTAAGCCCATTTGTATATCTCAACACTGTCTTCTTTGAAAACTAGTAACCATTCTCCCTAACGTCTGTATTTTCATACTATTCCAGAATAATCCTCCTAAATATGGCTTTAATCTCATCAATTCCTTATTCAAAGGTTGCTCACTGCCTACATTTACACCCCTTAGTTTGGTATTCAAAACCCTCCATAATCTGTTGCTAATCTATCTTTGTACTTTTATTACCTGCTGATCCTTGGCTCAGAAATAGAAAATTCACATTTCTACAGGGCCCAACCAAATAACATAAAGGATTAAAACAGATTCACTGGAGAGAAAGGGCATACACTTCAAGGATTATTACCATACATGACTACCAACGTTGCCAGATCTAACTCCCAGCCACCTTTTATTTTAAAGAAAAATCAGAAATCTGGATTTTGTGTGAAAATTTTGGCCCTTAAATTTAGAATACTGTGTGATCCAACTCTACAAAAGCCAAACAAAACATGTCTGCAAACTGCATTAGGCCAGCTTTGATCTCAGCCCTTAATCCTATCTGGCCCAGTAGGACAGGTTTACTCACAATGTCAGTTAAACATGCTAATATGTTCTTTCCTCTCCACATTTCTGCTGCCTCTTGTACCCTCTTTGACTTTCTAACTTCTTGTTACTGCCTACAGTTTTCATTTGGCAGCTTAGGTATTAAGTGTTCCTACTGAGCCTTGTTAGCTTCTCTGCACATTCTTGAGCAGACTCTTCATGTAAAACTAGACATACACACCTGCCTGTCTCAAAGGCACCTCAAAGTCAATACGCTCCATGCTGAACTCATCTCCCCCTATTTCACTTAATACTACTATTTTTGGCCTTACTACCCAAGGCAGAAACCTGACAACTATCTTAGATTACACCATCTCCCTCTCTTCAAATTCAATCCCGATGATGTTACCACCTAAATCTTTCAGACTTGCTTCCTTTCGTCCATGTTCCCCACAGTATTTGAATTCCATTCTTATTACTCCTCACCTGAGCCATTACCGCAGCCTTCTAAACATGCTTCTTGCTTGAGCACCCACTCCTAAGTCTCTCCCCTCTAACCTATATTCCCTGAGGCTACTAGGTTAAGTTCAAAATAAAAAAATGTCACTTCTCTTGCTTAAGATCCTTTTATGGCTCCCCTATCCCCTAGAGTAAAACTCAAACTTCTGGTTTGACAGATAAAGACTTCTGCTTTGCTATCACAAGCTCACCTCCAGCTGTTTCCTTAGACACACCATGCTAGCACTCTGTGGCCGATTGAGCACTGAAATACAGCTAGTTTGAATTGAAAGATGCTATAAGTGTAAAACACACAGAGGATTTAGAAGTCTCAGTGGGAAAAAAAAGCATGCATGATATCTCAGTAATTTTTAAGTATTGATTCATGTTGCAGTATTTTGGCTATATTGGTTAAATATTAATAAAATATATCACAAAACTAATTTCATTTGTTTCTTTTTACTTTTTAATGTGGCTACTAGAAAATTTAAAGTTACTTATGTGGCTTCCACTATGCTTAAGAAATCCACTTGTGGCTGCAAAGACAAGACACTGTTGATGAAGGTGACTTCAAACTGGCTTATTTCTCCAGGACTTTATCACTCTCCAGCAACTGAGATTAGACAAAATTGAAAGTGATGAATTCTGGAGAAAAATGAAAGACCTGATCTAAGGCAGGTGGGATATAATTAATGTGCACTCATTGGCTTTATTTGGAATTTAAATCCAGACCCCAATGTATTGATCCACTTCAGAAAGCACCAAAAGGATCTATTATGAGTTCTCAAGAAACTTTCTTTAGTATTCACAAGACTGAATTTGCCAGTCATTCTTTTGATGAAACCAAGAACATCTGCTGCCAGATTGCTATTATTCTTTATTAGTGGTTATTTTTGCCCCCTGCTTGCTCTAGTTTGTAATCCTTCAAAGGAATAATAAGGTGAAACGTTTGGGGTCTTTTGAAAGAGGGTAAATTGGGTAATTCAAATTATGCTTAAGTGGAAACTTAGCTCTTTAATTATATGGGACATTATTTCATCAAATTTTGTTATTGTTGTTATTTAAATAAAGAAAGCTTCTAATACTCCCTCCCCACCCCCCACCAAAATGTGCAAACTAAAAAAGTGTGTTCGGTCAGTGAGTGAGGCAATCTGAGGATGCTGGACCTGTGGATCCTAGAGATCCTTCCTCCCCGAGGCGGCAAGACCCAAGAGGTCTGGTGTGTTCTCTTTGTAGCCTGGTCCTCCCATGACTGCTGCTGACTGTTTTACAAATTTCTGCCCATTTCTCATCTTCTGGAGACTGGTATGCACTTTAGTTCAGCAGAAAGTATGAACATTGGGCAAAACTTTGAGTTCATGTGGCAACAAAAATAGAAGAAAAAAAGAAGGCCGGGTGCGGTGGCTCACGCCTGTAATCCTAGCACTCTGGGAGGCCGAGGCGGGTGGATCGCTCAAGGTCAGGAGTTTGAGACCAGCCTGAGCAAGAGCAAGACCCCGTCTCTACTAAAAAATAGAAAGAAATTATCTGGCCAACTAAAATATATATAGAAAAAAATTAGCCGGGCATGGTGGCGCGTGCCTGTAGTCCCAGCTAGTAGGGAGGCTGAGGCGGTAGGATCGCTTAAGCCAGGAGTTTGAGGTTGCTGTGAGCTAGGCTGACGCCACGGCACTCACTCTAGCCCGGGCAACAAAGCGAGACTCTGTCTCAAAAAAAAACAAAAAAGAATATTGGGCAAAACTTATATTTCTAATAAAGAGTTACATGGGTAGAGACATGAAAATGTTGAAGAGATGTTTTCATACTTAACCTAATTTATTTTTAAACCAATATAAAGCTTATACTAGAGGTCATTGCCTACACAGGGGATATTTTTTTTTGTAGAGCACTTGTTTATAGTTAACTTTAAAGATAAATTAGACTTTATCTGAATGTGTAAATTTCTTTAGGGCAGGAATTAGTCTTTTATTTATACTCTGTAATGTGTTTTTTTTTTGTTTTCTTTTTTTTTTTTTTTTGAGACAGAGTCTCACTCTGTTGCCCAGGCTAGAGTGCCCTGGCGTCAGCCTAGCTCATAGCAACCTCAAACTCTTGGGCTCAAGCAATCCTACTGCCTCAGCCTCCTCTAACGTGTGTTTAATCCAAGGCTGTGCACTTACAGGGGATTAACAAAACTTTGCTGATTGGCATCTTGAACACCAGCTGCACCTAAAACATTTTTCATCATTCAAACAACAACAGCTTTCACTGACCACAAAAGCCATTTTTTACACATTTTTTTCAGAGATCCTGTTCTTGCACACAAAAGCCATTTTTAGATTGTGTGAAACCCTATTTATTGTTTTGTTGTCCAAAGATAATCAAGAATGACATCCCAAAACATCTGCTCATTTTATATCTCTGAGTGAAAGAAGAAGGAAAAAAAGGTAAACTAGTGCAAGTTTCCCTTTCCTTTAGTCATGCCCACTTCAACTAAATGGTGGTACACCGTTCTGTGTGGATAACATGTTTCTGATCAGCTCACTGAAGGAAGGTTCCTCTCCCTTCACTAGAGACCAGAGGCAGATCCCATGTTTTGAGGAAGTGATCATGTCACTGGAATGGCCTCAGCCCTGATGTCTCTCCTCTCCACCTCTCTCCTCCATGGGAGCTGCAGTGCAAGACACTTGGAGACAGATGGTGTTCTTCCACTGAGAATCCAAGGCACAGTCCTCTGGCTCTCATATAATCAATCATGAAGGAAGTTAAATGGGTGGCTATAGTACAAAATCAGCTCTCATAACACTGACGAAAGTGCATTAGAAACTCAAGCTTCTCTTCACCAAATGGTTTCACAGTAGAAGAATGCCCAATAGAGGGGGACCACAAATCACTTTATTTACAGAAGCCCATGAAACCCAGTGGTGGTACACACCTGCAAGGCAAGGGTGCCACCGGTCAAAAAGGTCTAATAATGACCCACTGTACTGTTTTCTCAGATTGTGTTATTTGGTGGTGATGGTCATCAGCCTCATTATCCTCCCCTCCTCCCCTTTTTAAGGGGATGAGTACTTTTTCTTTTTGCTCTAGTGAAGCAATTAGAAGAGAGGATGAGTACTCTTTGCTTAAAATCTTTAATGTTTATGCAATTTATTTGTGGGGACAAGAGTGAATTTATTTTAAATGCTAATCTATTTAAATGTCCAGGAATGCCTCCAAAATATCAAGTTGATATATTACTCTTTATGTAGGAACACCTATTCTCACTGCAAGTTCTGTCTTTCCTCCAAAACAACCCTGGATGTGCTGCATACACCATAGGCTGTGACACCCGTAACCACCTACATATTCCTCCCGGAGCAAGTACACTTTTTCCCCAAGATATAAGCCCTGGGTCTGAGGGTTGTTATGTGGAGATCTCCCTGTCTTGCAGCTGCCCAAGGCCATGCTTCTGTTAGTAAGTTTCCCTAATAAATCAATCATCTTCTACCAGCAAACTGGTTATTGTCTGCCTCATTCTTTGGTTTTTCAGCTCCTTTCTTCACATTTGGGAGTCGCTTCACATACACGGTCCTTTCATGGAACATATTACTTAAACAATAGGATAAAACTTTGGTACACACAAGTTAGACTATATAGCTTTGAGGAATAGTGGTTAAAGAAGAATGGGAATTACTGCAGACTCTTCAAACAAAAATAATTTAATTTGTAACAGTGGACTTGGAGTGACAGCTGACGAACTCATGTACAAAGTACTAACAAAGGCCAGGAAAGCAGGGCAATGACAGGCCCGGTGGAGCACCGCAGACTGTGGGGCTTAAGGAACTACACGTCTTTGCAGAACTGAGCAAAAGCAAACAACGCCCCGCCCGATATTCCACTACTGCTACAGTTAACTATGTTCTTGGAGGATAAAAAGATTTCAGTCAGTCATCATCTGTCCTTGTCTGTGATGATTTTGATTCTCTGATCTCTGCCCTTCCTCTTCAGATACACATCATAAAACTGAAAAGAGGGGTGGACAACATGTGCATTCATTTTGTCTCTAGGTGAACAAACTCTTTGGGGAAGGGAAGGCAGCTGTATCTTTTACATTCACATGGTACACCCAAAAATGGGATAATAAATGCTACATAACATTTTCAGTGATTATGGAATTCAAACTGATTTCTTCAACTACCTACTTTCCAATAGGGATACTAAATTCAGAGCAGTTTTACTCATTGCTGTTCACACCAGAGATTAGCAGCTTCAGCTTGTTGCTTCTCATTTGCATGTAGTTTGGAATGCTTTCTAAGAATATATCCATCCAACATTTGAAAAGCTACACCATAACTCTAGATCATTCTGCTTAAATATACTTTTTTAAAAGGTAAACTCAAAGAAAAGAGACTGGCCCCTTTAAAAAATAGATATATGTTTGAAAGGGAGTGGAAAGCCTGCTAGAGTGGTTAATGGATAATCTCAGAGTTTGTTGCAAATCAAAACTTTACATTACCCTTTGACTTCAAAGTAGGATGAACAGAAATCTTTGAATGGAATGAGAGGGTTTGTTTTGGCTTTTTTCTTTCTTTTTTAAACAACTGTGTTTCTTCTATCTCTGTTTTTGGTCAGAAAAGGACACAAATTAAAACAAGTGGGGCATTCCTTTAGGAAGTTTTGCGTGAGAATTGTACACCAATGAGCCAAGTGAGGTGATTACAGGTTGAAGAAAACTAACTCCATAGACTTGGGTACATAAAATTAAGCTCTTTATGCCAAAAAACGTTGAAATAGGACTTTATGGCCAATAACAGATATTCATTGATTAGATCAAGCCTCAAAATGTCATTTCAGCTTGTTAAATCTGATCAACTGTGCCTTGAAACAAAAACATCTCTCAGATGTGCTTGAAGGGAAAAATTTCCTTGCCTGCCAACATTTTTAAGGACTAACATCTTTAGGCAGCCCAATGCCTGGTTTCTAATGATATTTCTGTTGTACCAGGTGGACAGCAGACCTTTGGCCTAACAGGACTCTAGGAGGCATGGGTAGTTGGTTCTGTTTGTTTTTTTAAACAGCCGGTCTTTCCACTTCATTAAGATGGGTTTCCATGGTGTCAGTAATCACACATGGCACTATTAAGACATTATAAAGTAAGGACTGAGAACAAAAGAGTAAAAATTTCTGGAGTAAAGATTATTTAACAGCCACCAAGATGCAGAAAAAGAAGAGTTCAGAAGGAAGAGATGCCTGATGGTTTGAAGAACTTTAGTCTAATTTTGAAAACATTTCTAATTCTAAAAAATTTGTTAAAGTCTTTGTTATTTTTCCATTTTTTCTTTTTAAATTAATGTAAAAATATACATATTTAATTTAACTTTCAATCTTTTTTTTTCTTTACTTCAATCCAAAAAGCCTTGGGATTTTCATGTTTTTTAAAAAATAATTTTTTCTGGATTACAAACAAAACAAAAAAGTAAATAGTCCATCCTTGACATGACATCATTTAGATAAGATCAAGATTTAGTGAAATGAGGCCGGGTGCGGTGGCTCACGTCTGTAATCCTAGCACTCTGGGAGGCCAAGGTGGGAGGATCCTTTGAGCTCAGGAGTTCGAGACCAGCCTGAGCAAGAGCAAGACCCCATCTCTACTAAAAATAGAAAGAAATTAGCTGGACAACTAAAAATATATAGAAAAAATTAGCTGGGCATGGTAGCGCATGCCTGTAGTCCCAGCTACTTGGGAGGCTGAAGCAGGAGGATCGCTTGAGCCCAGGAGTTTGAGGTTGCTGTGAGCTAGGCTGATGCCGTGGCATTCTAGCCCAGGCAACAGAGTGAGACTGTCTCAAAAAAAAAATTTAGTGAAATGTTAGAGAGGAATTATCATCCAAAACCAATTTGGATTTAGATGCCAGTTTAAGTAACCCTGAATTTTAAAGTTTAAGGTAGGCTTCACCTTAAAATAGAAAATAAATCACTAGGATTTTTAGGTAACTTGAAATTATTTAGTGACCCTGATCATAATTTCTGTGCCAGATATTTTACAAATTATCAAAAAAGTGTTCTATTCCTTCCTGAACAATGAAAGGTATTTAATCTGTTGCTTTATTTAAATTTTTATTCATTCCACCTAAATCCAAATTTGCTTCTGAACAGTTTTCTTGGGTCTTATTCTTAGCATACCAGATTTACCACTCTAAGATCTTGGTTCCTGGCTAGTTTGAATGAATACAATGGACTGTGTCTATGCTGGTCATCAAGACAGCTCCGCAGGGCTCAGCCATAGTCTGCAGCCCACCTGCATGACCAACTGACTCCATTACTTCAGTAGATCACTTTGAAGATACAAATAGGTGGCAATGGCTCTGCAGATTTGGAATCCTGTTTGTGATTCATGCTTTTGATGTATAATGTTTCCATGTTTTGTAACTATTAAAAAGGGGGGGAAGGAGGAAGGGAATATGCTCTTTAAACTTACTCCTGGATTGATCTGGTGATAAAGTCACCTACCAACTAGATGCGAATGCAAATGCAAATATTAATAGATAGATGTAGGTTATGGAGTCCCTAATCAATCACTGAATTACAGGCATGCACTACATAACGTTTGGATCAACGATGGACCACATATACAATGATGATCCCATAAGATTATAATACCATATTTTCACTATACATTTTCTATGTTTAGATATACAAAAACTTACCATTATGTTGCAATTGCCTATACAGTATGCAGTACACTAACACGTACAGTTTTGTAGCCTAGGAGCAATAGGCTATACCATATAGCCTAGGTGTAGACTACACCATCTAGGTTTGCCTAAGGATACTCTATGATGTCTGCACAACAAGGAAATTGCCTAATGATGCACTTCTCAGAATGTATGCCTGTTAATAAGCAACACATGACTATACATGAATTTGGAAAAATGGTCCAAAGTGAACAAATGCACCCAACAAAGGCTAGTTCAAATTAGCTTAAACCTTAGAAATTTAAAATAGGCTTCATCTTAAAATAGGAAGGGATAAATTCAGAAAGTATTATTTAAATCACTAAGATTTGGGGTAACTTGATTACTTACTTAGTGATCCTGCAATAATGTCAATAAGCCAAATATTTTGTAAGTTCACAAAATTGGTTCTATTTCTTCTTGAATAATAAAAGATGTGTAGAGTGTTGGCTTATTGAAACTTTTATCTATTTAGTTTAAGGTTTATCTGATTTTTGAAAGAAACCAAGAAATTAGGCCATTAGTTCTTACTCAGCTTCTTAATTTTGCCCTTAATTCTGAAGTGAGGAAAAATTGATCCTTCCATGAAAATTCTACCTTCTTCTAACCTGTCTGCACTAAGATTCAGGATATTGATGTTGGCTAGAGTGCTACTTTGCCAAAGTCTTCTATCCATATTTCTCTTCTAGTCTTTGTCAGGCACACAGTGTTGAGTCTTTTCTATTAATCCATAGAGCCATCTAATTGTTGACTCTCAACCTAGTACCATCCACAAATTCTAATTTTTTTTTTTTACCTGAATGAAGATTAAAAATTGTTAGGATTAGGCCTAGATCACATTTCCTTCCATTGTTGTTATTTCCACATAGTTCTGATATTGTCTACCCCAATTTTACCTTTTCTTAGTCTTGTTTCAGAGTTCTGGGGTAGGGTTTTCAGGGACTGCGATTAATATTAAGGACATCTCTTGACATCCACGGGTTCCAGGACCTCCGCAGATACCAATATCCAAGGATGCTCAAGTCTCTGATACAAAATGGCATAGTACTTACCTGTAACCTATACACATCCTCCCATATACCTTAAATCATCTCTAGATTCCTTATAATATCTAATATAATGTAAATCGTGTTATACTATACTTTCAACCTCAAACTCCTGGGCTCAAGCAATCTTCCTGTTTCAGCCTCTCGAGTAGCTGGGACTACAGGTGCACGCCACTCTGGCTAATTTTTTTATTTTTTTGTATAGATGAGGTCTCCCTATGCTGCACAGGCCGGTCTAGAACAGTTGGTCTCAAGCTACTCTCCCACCTTAGCCTCTCAAAGTGCTGGGATTACAGGCGTGAGCCACCTCGCCTGGACTAATTCTGTATTTTTTTTTATGTCCATATTCAAGTTTATTTCTAAGTATTTTTGTCTCATCCTAAAACAAGCTTTATTTTTGTTTTACATAATCATGATTTATTTTAAAAATTATCATACTGTTTACTTCTTTTAATGCTCTACACATTCAGAGAATGAATGAATGAATTCAGAAATGATCCCTGAAAGTATAGTCTTCTGTATTGTTTTTGTATTTGTATTATTTTTCATTGTTGTATTGTTATTTTATTGTTTCTTTTTTTCAAATATTTTTTATCTGTGGTGGGTTGAATCTGTGGATGCGGAACCTTCACATATGGACTGTATTTTAAATATGTTCACTTTTTGCCTTGTGATTATACAGTGTTCAGAAAGAAAAGGACCACACTCCAGTAGGAAGATAGATAAGAATGAGGAAGGCCTAGCTTCACCATCCGATCATTGAGTGTCCTTGCACGGGGCCACTTCACCTCTCCAAGCCTCAGTTTCCTTATATGAAAAGACTACAACACCTACTTCTGGTTAAAGGGCGACAAGCACATACATAAAAAACACTTTATAACACCAAAAGTGGACCCTACTGTAAACTGTGGACAGTTGGATGATAACGTGTGTCCATGCAGGTTCACTGATTGTAACACACACGCCACTCTGGCAGGGCTGTTGATAACGGGGGAGCCATGTGTGTGGGGACCAGGGGACACATGGCACCTCTCTGTACCTTCCTCTTAATTCTTCTGTGAACCCAAAACTGCTCTAAAAAAATTGTCTTTAATCAGAATAAATAAATAATAAACTTTAAAAATACTTTAAAAAAAAAAAAAAAAAAAAGAATGAGGAAGGCCTGAGTCCTCTGGATAAAAGCAGCCTGCAGAGCAGAGAGAAAACTTCCCTGGACTGGGAGTTGGAAGGCCTAGGAATATGTCTTTGGAAATGTCTTTGGAGTTAAATTATAAGCTCTACTCATTACTAGTCTAAGATCTTGGGCATAAATTTTCCAATCTCCAACAAATAGTGCACAACTAGTTCACAATTTGGGTAGTACCACCCCTCGGGGGGTGTTCTGGAAATTTATGGGGGCTATTTTTATCTTCCTGATATAGTTTACTTTTTATTGTGGTAAAATTTGTATCACATAAAATTTGCCATTTTAACCATTTTAAAATGTACTGTATTATTAAGCACATTTACATTGTTGTGCAACTATCATCACCATCCATCTCCAGAACTTTTTCATCTTCCCAAGCTGAAACTCTGGACCCATTAAACAATAGCTCATTTCCTTCCTACCCCTGGAAAACACTGTTTTATTTTCAGTCTCTATGACTCTGACTACTCTCTATGAATCTACCTCATCTAAGTGGAATCGTACAGTAGTTGTGCTTTTGTGTCTGGCACAATGTCCTCAAGGTACATCCATGCTGTACAGCATGTGTCCCAAGTAGTACCTTATTTCTTTTATGCATAATATGTTTTATTTCTCTTTACTTCTTTTATTCTCCTTTATGTTACAGGTGGGATATTACTGATTTTTTAAAAAATTATATGGTAGGTTTCATTATCCAGGAATTTTATTTCAGGAGAGAAAAAGTGGCACTAGGTATAGCACTGCTCTATACATTCCAGGGTTGTTGTGAAGGTGAGTGTGATGCAGAGCTTAGAACACATCTCACAAGAGCAGGGACAGGACATTAGGTAATTCCTAATCCTAGGCATTTCCCAGCCCATCATTCGGAGTGGGCCCTGCGGGCTGAAGAGCTGGAGCAAGGGGACACCTGGCAGGGAAGAGCAGTTATTGCTTGATGCATTATCAGGGAGCTAAGAACTTCCCTCTGGGAAAATATTAAGTAGGGCAAGGTCAAGAACTATGAGAAGTCCCTGAGGCCAGCTCCTGAGGAGTAAGGAGTCTATAAAATAAAACCAAACTCACATAAGCAGAGATAACAATTAAGTAGGGACAGGGACACTTGACTTATGTCAAAGACATAATACTTCATAAATTCAATCATCAATATATGGCGGCATTCTAAATCCCACAGACATGCCTCGAGAGGGGTGTGGACACCTGTTAGCCTACTGCTGGGCTGTGGTTACCCCCAGAATCCCATTCTTCTGGAAGCTGCTGTGAGAGTGTGAGAGGCATAGGTGCATTATTTTACCTCAGCAGGCCTCACTGTGTATCTCTTGCCATCCATTTCCATACCTTTAAGTTATTCCACATTGAAACTAATCTAGATAATCATAAAATCACTTTTAGTTCTATTGTGTAAGATTTAAATCTCATCCTGTCGCTAACTATACATGTGTGACCTGAGAAAGACTCTTGACCAACTAACTCCTTTCCCTGTAAGATGAGGATAAAACTCGTCTCACCTTCAGGGATTATATATTCAAGAGCAAAGAAAAAAAGCACTTAAACATAAAGTGCTATTAGAATGTAAAGTAGCCGGGCGCGGTGGCTCACGCCTGTAATCCTAGCACTCTGGGAGGCCGAGGTGGGCGGATCGTTTGAGCTCAGGAGTTCGAGACCAGCCTGAGCAAGAGCGAGACCCCATCTCTACTAAAAATAGAAAGAAATTATATGGACAGCTAAAAATATATATAGAAAAAAATTAGCCGGGCATGGTGGTGCATGCCTGTAGTCCCAGCTACTCGGGAGGCTGAGACAGGAGGATCGCTTGAGCTCAGGAGTTTGAGGTTGCTGTGAGCTAGGCTGACGCCACGGCACTCACTCTAGCCTGGGCAACAGAGTGAGACTCTGTCTCAAAAAAAAAAAAAAAGAAAAAAAAAAAGAATGTAAAGTAGTCATGAGTAATTAGTAGACCTTGTACTTCAGTGACTCAACCAGCTGATAAACTCAACCTGAAATCAGTTAAAAAAAAAAAAAATGTATTGAGTGCCCGGCACTAGCTAGGTGCTGGGGCTGGAGCAATGACAAGGAGACTGTCCCTACCCTTGTGGAGTACTCAGTCTACCTACCTGTTCCTTCCTTAGCATTTCCTGAGGTGTCAGGACACTTCCCACACAAAATTCCCCAATGTATTTCGTAGATAAATCCACAGTTTTCACCAGCCTTTCCCATACTTACATAGAATACATTACACAATATAAGGCCCTAACAAAAACACACTTCTGCTGCTTTTTAATTTAAGTTAAAATTGGATATTTTAATATATTTGTGGATTTCTTTCTCCCCCATAAAGTGTAAATCTTTTAGAGGTTTGGGGTCTATAGTCTAGGGATAATTTCCACACCTGAGTAAACCATGCATCATTTCTAAAAACTACTGTTCAATTATCTATAAATATTTATTTTTGGGTAACTAAGTATAATTTGGAACACATAACAAACTTGCTCTGTCTTACTAAAAGCAGCAGCTCTGTTTTAATTATTTGCATATGACCCGTTTTCTAGATTTCTTATATGTTAACTATGTCCTCTTCTCCTATCAAGTTCCTATGTTAGCATATTGCGTTTTGAAAAGAAAAATATTCTTTAAAAAAACTAGCTTGTTTTGGTGACAGTGTTCTATAAATATGTAACTTCACCAGTAATGAGTCACAAGTGGCCAGAGAAGTAAAGGTCCTTATTCATCTCAAGTAGGAGAATGCTGGTGAATACTGCCTACGGCACAGAACTGATAAATGGGCAAATTTTCACTAACCTGAATAGTCAAATTGCAGCAGATGTTGAGATCTGAAGGGAAATAAATGCAAGGTTAGAAAAGCTAGAAGAGCAAGAAAAGCACAGATACCACTGAAAAAATCTGAAAAAAAGTGGGAACAAAGTGAAGGAGAGAAGATGTCTAATCATTCACTTCAATAACCACACAAGACCCGAGTAATACTAGTGTATTATTAGGAGAGCTAAGCAGTTAATAAAGTATATGAAGAAAAAAAACAATGATTGATTCCTACAGCAAAGTATGCGAGAATTTTTCATTTTCAACATGCAGATTTTAACATAATGTATCAGATAAAAATAAGTTGAATAAAAAATTCAACTGTTGACCGGCCTTAGAGACTGGAGAAATTCTATGTTAGAGGCAAGGGCAACAGGAAGCTGTTTTATTTTTGTATATTCCAAGTACCTAATACCACCCTTTCCCCGTACGATGTGCTTACTATTACCTACTCAATGAGGCTGTCCCTGACTGCCCAAAGTCGTATCCCTCCATCACCTTCCATCTCATTTTGTGTCTTTCTGAGAAAATATCACTATTTGAAAACTACCTTGTTTCTTTATGTGCTTACTTGTTTATAGAGCTCTGTGAGAGAGACAGCATCTGTTCTCACCATTGCATTCTCCATACCTGGAATGATCCTGGCACACAAATGAATGAATGCTTGAATCTGTTCAACTGATTTATAATTAGAGGAAGTCACACACACAAGAACAAAAACAGTGACAGAATGGAATAACCCATTCTAAATCTATTCTATTGGTACTCCTGCCATTACTACTGTGCAAGCTTGACAAAAGTAAACCTCTCTGAACCTCAAGTTCTTATCTATTAGTAGGAGAACCAGTGTGAGCACTGCTTTCCTCTTAAAAGGTTACTGTGATAGCTGAATCAGAAAACGTATGTATGAAGTTAATACCTTCATATCCTTTTTGGAAGTTCATTGGGAAAAGAATGAATAAATGAAATGAAATAATGAATGAAACATTTCCAGGCCACACAACAACAAAAAAATAAAAGAAATGTATGTAGGAGGTCGTTAAGTGTATTTAATCAGCACATGTGAATCTCAATGGGTAAATTCTGATATTTAGATTAATATATTATTCAAATAAATAACCTTGTGTAAAAAAAATTTTATAAGCCTATTTGTGAATAAAAAATAGAAAAACAAAAATCATGTAAATCTGAAAATCTTGATAAAAAAGCAATGTGATTACTTTTTATTATGCAAAGTACCAAAACATTATGCATATCTAATAAATGTCAAAGTAACAATCAACATAAAGATAATGAGAATAATAAACCAAATCCAAGAATAAAAAGAAAGGAGGAGGAAGAAAGCAAAGTAAGAAGAGAAAGAGAAAGTAAACAAAACCTTTAACCCCTAGTACTTAAGCTTCCAGGCTAAAAACAAAATGAAAATTTTAAGTCCAACTATTTTAATTTGTTTGCAATGCAAAGAAGACCAAGACAGGGCAACTCCAGCTATACAACTCCATTTTAACACACTGGCTGCCACACTAGAAATAAAATTTTTTTACCTGGGACCACAGTGTTTTATTTAAACAAAATGATCTTTCTAATTTGTTATTGTTTTATTGTTTTCTGTGCGTGAACTATATGCAACACAATCCATGTCTTTAGAATTAAATGGTCAATATTAATTGTAACAATAAGAACATCAACAGGTAACGGCGTGGATGCGGAGAGATAGGAACACTCATACACTGCTGGTAGGACTGCAAACTAGTGCAACATCTGTGGAAAGCAATACAGAGATACCTTAAAAAGATACAAGTAGATCTACCATTTGATACAGCAATCCCATTACTGGGCATCTACCCAAAAGAACAAAAGACATTCTATAAAAAAGACACCTGCACTTGAATGTTTATAGCAGCACAATTCACAATTGCAAAGATGTGGAAACAACCCAAGTTCCCATCAATACATGAGTGGATTAATAAAATGTGGTATATGTATACCATGGAGTTCTACTCAGCTATAAGAAACAATAGTGATATAGCACCTCTTATATTTTCCTGGATAGAGCTGGAACCCATTCTACTAAGTTAAGTATCCCAAGAATGGAAAAATAAGCACCATATATACTCACCATCAAAATGGTTTCACTGATCAACACCTAAGTGCACATATAGGAATAACATTAATCGGGTGCCAGGCAGATGGGAGTGGGGAGGAGGGGATGGGTATATACACACATAGTGAGTGCGATGCGTACCGTCTGGGGGATGGACACACTTGAAGCTCTGACTCCAAGGGCGGGGGGGAGGGCAGGGGAAATATACATAACCTAAACATTTGTACCCCCATAATATGCTCAAATAAAAAAAAAAGAATATCAACAGGTAAGATTTTCACAAACCACCTGCAGGGTTTTTCTTCACAAGGCCCCGGGCTCAAAACTAGCCTGAGTTAAATACAACTCACATGGCAATTAATGTGTTAAATGAGTAAGTAATGTTTCCAACATTTCACAACCATCATCCACAAGGTTGGGGACATGTAATGGATCCCAAGGCTTTCCTTCTGTCAGAACCTTATGGCGAACAGAGATAAACACAACCAACAGGAGAGGGCAGCTTGAGCAGCTCCTTCCTGGCCCCGTGTACAGTGACCTTTAGTTTACAAGGATACCACTGTGAGCCTTGCATTATCACAAACAATCTGCCACACAGCAACCCAGACCCTGAGCTCCAAACATATCCATGAAAGAAAGACAGCAAAGCCAGTACAACCATTACCGGCAACTCTAAAGAAATAGGCTGTGTCAAAATGGCAAGGCAACCTCCTGATTGGGAAATAAACCCTATGGGTTGACCAGGGTTATGAAAGAAAACAATTTCATTCCTCTAATAATTCTGTTTCTACTATGTACACATTTACAGTTTAAACTTTAATAAGCTTCCATTTATTTTCCATGGGTATTCTTGGATATTATACCCAGGTCTGCCACTTTTTTACCTATGTGACTTTTGGCAAGCAACTTAATCTTTGTATGCCTAAGTTCTTTTACCTGCCTTTTTGATGGGCAAAAAAACCAATGCAATTAAATGACTTGTATAATTCCTTTCAGCTCCTACATTATTGTTATACTTTTCTGGCAGGCATTTAAATATTTTATTTAAAAGCCACACGTTTAAGACCCAAGCTCAACCCTGGCTGCACCATGTATCAGCTGTGCAAGCTTAAACAAGTTGTCTCACCACACCACGTCTGGTGCCTTTCCGACTAAAGGGAAGCACTCATGTTGCCTAACTCACAGGGCGGTCCTGAGACTCCAATGAGAGACAATGTGTGTGGGAGCTTCTTGTAAACTGAAATGTTAATAAAAATGTAGGCAATCAAAAAGAAATGTGGGAAATCAATAAATGTTACATTTGTTTAAAAGAAACTTGTGGTTTAGAGCAAACCCTTGCATGGCTTTGAGGATTGGACATGCAAAATCTTAAACTGTGCTCTGAAGCCTGGACGCTGCAATTGTTCTTACCATTTTACTCCAAGAAAAAAAATCAGTTCAATTTGACATGGATGCAGAGATAGACAGATTGCATAATTGTCCATGTTTGTCATTTGGCACCTCCAAATTGGTAGATATTGCCCTTTATCTATCTATATATTTACTTGTTTTTTGGAGACAGGGTCTTCCTCTATTGCCCAGGCTGGAGTACAGTAGTGTGATCATAGCTCACCATAGCCTCAAACTCCTGGGCTCAAGGGATCCTCCTGAGGCAGCCTCTCCAGTAGCTAGGCGTGCACCACCATGCCCAGTTCATTTTTTTTTTTTTTTGTCTATACAGAGGTCTCTCTGTGCTACCCAGGCTGGTCTCCAACTCCTGGCCTCAAGCGAACCTCTACCTTGGCCTCTCAAAAGTACTGGGATTACAAGTGCGAGCCATAGCACCTAGCTGGCATTGCCCTTTAAATGAGCTTTTTTGCAATTTGTTATGAGGGTATATAAACTTCCTAGTTACAAGTGAGCTGCCCAAGGGGAGAGAGGAAAAAGATTCAGATAGATATAATAAGGATAGAAAGGGAGGAAAGCACCGGGAAAATGAATAGTAACACGGGCAGCTGGGGACTAACGCATCATGGATGTACAAGACTCTGGGTGAAGGCTCTTCCTGACAGCATGACTATATAAGGGCTGTTTCTCCATATGCTCTACAATCCTCAGAGTTAGTGACTGCAAGGGCTTCTCTAAAAACATGCCCCAGGACTTGGAGATAAGGTTAAACCAGCAGAAAGATACTCTCAATGGATCAGACAACTCTCCATGCCCCCCTGCCAGTCACCTCGTAAATGTCAGGCAAAAGCCAAGGTCTATGTAAAACTGCACAAAGGGAAGATTCTTGAAATTAAGATTTCTATTTCTATTCAGCCTATAACAGTTTTATTTTCTAGTTGATATAAAAATCATGAAAGGACTCTTACCTTATCAGCTAATTTAGGTTTCTCAAACTTGAACAAACTTTAATCTGATATCAATCCAAGGATTTGAGAGATAAACAAATATTCATATTACACTTGAAATTTAAAATTATTCAAAGTATACTACATTTTATAAAATAAAACCCAAGTTATTTACAAACAAAACAAACACAAAAAAAACCTAGTGAAATTTACACATTAACAAGAAGGAACCGTTTTGTAACACACAAACTCTTTAGAGCCCTCTCAGGGGACTAACAATCCACCAGTGGCCTTGGAGAGTTTATACACGACTCTAAGTTTCAAGCAGTTTACTTTTGTCCATTGTCCTTCAATAGTATTTATGGTAATCAAATAAAGGAAAGAACTTGCTATAAATCTGTATATGTGCCCATTTTTGCTCTTCTGCTATGCTTAATGTTCACTCTAGAAAACAAAATTGAACACAAAGCTTTATGTGGTCCACGTTCTGCTTATCATAGGTTGTAAAAAGTAAGTTTGCATGGCCTCAATTTTCTCATATTCACAATGTACTAGGGAATATGTTGGGGCTGGAAAGGGAAGATGTTGGGGCTGGAAATAAGGTTACATGATATCTTTTCATTCCCCTACACCGCAACAAAAGCTGGATGCCTCCAGAGTCCTCTCCCTGGCTGCAAAGCACACTCTGAATGCTGGGACATCTCAACATCACCTCTATTCTTAGTTTTGAGAGAACAGAAGGGAAATTTGCAAGGCAAAGAAAACTTTTGTCTAGGCCCAGTATGGCTGAAAATAGCAGCACGCCCATCTCTGAGGTGACTTGATGAATAGCAGACTCCTTCATAAAATGAACATGGGACTTAGACCATGTGTCCTAGACTTGTGTGTAAAACCAGCTTTAAGAATAACTCAATGAGTGACCCTGAACAAGCACAGCTTCACAGAATCATTTCCTTGGCTCTAACTAAGTATGTTATTTATTATACTTACTACACTCATCCTTGTGAAGATTATGCAAAAATTCTTGACACATAATGGATTCTTGGCAAATGATACCTGAATCTCCCTCTGGGGAGGCCACAGAAGGACAAAAGCTTGTAAGCTGCTCCTACCTGCATGGCTCAGTGCCCTGAGCTCCGGCCTGCAGCGGCATTCCTGCTCCCACCACAGCTCGAGCGCAAGTGGTCTGGCCAGTGAGGTCTGACCCATGGCAGCATCTCTCTCTCATTACTCAAAGCTAAAAAATATCTCTTGAGGTATCACAAGCCCTATCTATTGACTTTTATGCCTCAAAATTTCATTTCCAATTTAAAAATACAACTTCTTTCTTTCTTTTTTTTTTTTTTATTTGAGACAGAGTCTCACTCTGTTGCCCAGGCTAGAGTGTTCACAGCAACCTCAAACTCCTGGGCTCAAGCAATCCTCTTGCCTCAGCCTCCTGAGTAGCTGGGACTACAGGTGCACAACACCAGGCCTGACTAATCTTTTTTTTTTTTTTCTATTTTCAGTTGCCCAACTAATTTTTTTTCTATTTTTAGTAGAGATGGTGTCTCGCTCTTGCTCAGCCTGGTCTCGAACTCCTGACCTCAAGTGATCCTCCTGCCTTGGCCTCCCAGAGTGCTAGGATTACAGGTGTGAGCAACAGCACTGGCCATAAATACAACTTATTTGCAATTACAAGTGGACTTGAAGTCCACTTAATTGCCCTGACAGTAGGCAAATGATTTGTCCTTAATCATAGCACCAGGTAAACAGGATCTTTCTACCAGATTAAAGTTTCTTTCTTCTTTTTTTTTTTTTTTTTTGTTGTTTGTTTTTTTCAGACAGAGTTTCACTCTATCGCCAGGCTAGAGTGCCTTAAAGCTCACTGCAACCTCAAACTCCTGAGCTCACGGGATTCTCCTGCCTCAGCCTCCCAAGTAATTGGGACTATAGGTGCTTGCCACCATGACACCCAGCTAATTTTTTCTGTTTTTAATAGAGACCGGGTCTGGCTCTTGCTCAGGCTGGTCTCAAAACTCCTGAATTCAAGCAATCCTTCCCCCTCAGCCTTTCAGAATGCTAGGATTATAGGTGTGAGCCACCATGCCCGACCCTAGGTTAAAGTTTCATTTGAAGAACAGTTAATTACTATCAGCCAAAAAAACCAACCCACTTATATCTTATCGTGGAATTTTTTTTAACAAGCTAATGAACACATATATTACAGATTTTAACATATGAGTCAGTCATCTTCTTGATAGGAAACTATATACATCTAAAACTTTAAAACTAAAATTTGCCCCAGCAGTGGTCTAGAGTCAAAGAACAGAGGTACTAAACAGCTGATTTTCAAGGTGAGTAGCAGGGGAGAGATGAAAGCAATTGAAACTAAATCATCACTCTCACATTGGGGATGGAGCACATTATGCCAGTGAGAAAAGCTCTCATGTGACTGACGTGGCCCTGTGCTCAGTGCTCAAGCAAAGCTGCATTCGTAGACCTGTGGCTGGGCTATGGGTCTGCATACTGCATCCCATCCTTACACACCACCCCAGGCTCTTTGAGATTTCAGGTGGTACTGAAGACACAGTTGCTTCAGAGACACAGAAATTTCTTCTATTTATCTTAAAATTTCAGCATAGGCATATAAAGCTGTGTGTCAAAGCAAAGCACATCAACTCTCTCCTCTGTCAAAAGGCAGCATTAGTGGTTACCCAATTATTTATTCTGAGGTTTGCGAGTTTGAGCTTTTTTGTTGAATAAGTGTTGAATGAATAAGCATACCATCATGTCCTATTAGTACAAAATGTGAAAAATCATTATGGCATCAAAGTAGAGAATTTTAAAGATTAAAATGGTGAGAAAATGAATATTGCTCATATAGTATCACTTTAGACTTACCCATCATATATTGCAGCACTCACTGTGTGCTAGGCACTATGCTAGAAGCTTGGGATCTTTCAATGAACAAAACAGAGAAAGATCCTTAACCTCATGGGGCTTACATTCTAGCAGAGGTATATACACAGATAATAAGCAATTATCATAATAAATAAGTAAACTATATGTTAGAAGGTATTAACTGCTATGAAAAATAAAAGTAGTGGGCAAGGGTTTAGGATACTGTGGGAGTAGGGGACAGAGGGAGTTTTAACTAGGTGGTCAAGGTAAACTTCATTAAAAGGTGAACAGCAAGAGCAGAGTTAGCAAGGTGGACAGGGACAGAAGAGCTCAGGGGGGTAGAGGGGGGCCAGATCATGGAGGACTTTGTAGGCCACTGAAAGGACATTAGTTTTTATACTTAGAGAAATGGGAGCCATTGAAGGATTTTGAGCAGAGTGACTTATGTTTAGAAAGAATGCCTCTGGCTTCTATATGGAGAACAGACTGCAGGGGACAAAGAAGAAAGCATGGAGACCAGGTAGGAGACTGTCACAGTGATCCAGGCTGGGCGGCAGTGGCCTGGGCTAAGATGTTAGTAATGAGGGTGGTCAGAGGTGGTCAGATCCTGGATATATTTTGAAAGGAGAGCCACCAAAATTTCCTGACTGGATATGGAGTATGGTATGAAAGAAAGGAGAGCCAAGGATGACTCCCAGGTTTTGGTGCTTGATTACCTGGAAGGATGGAATTGCCATTTCCTGAGATGAGGGTGGCTGGGGAGAGCAAGTTTGGGAGGATAAGATCAGGACTTCAGGGTTGGACATGTTAAATCCAAAACATGTAGCATGGCATGGTGGCACATTCCTATAGTCCCAGCTCAGGAGGCTGAGGCAGGAGGATCGCTTGAGTTCAGGAGTTTAAGGCTGCAGTGAGCTATGATGATGCCACTATATTCTAGCCTGGCCAACAGAACAAGACCCTGTCTCAAAACAAAAACAAAAACAATGCCGGGCGTGGTGGTTCACACCTGTAATTCTAGCATTCTGGGAGGCCAAGGCAGGAGTATCACTTGAGGTCAGGAGTTCAAGACCAGCCTGAGCAAGAGCAAGACTCCGTCTCTACTACAAAATAGAAAAAAAATGAGCCAGGCCACTAAAAAAAAATAGAAAAAATTACCCAGGCATGGTAGCACATGCCTGTAGTCCCTGCTACTCGGGGAGGCTGAAGCAGGAGGACCGTTTGAGCCCAGGAGTTTTGAGGTTGCTGTGATCTAGGCTGCTGCCACAGCACTCTAGCCCAGACAACAGAGTGAGAATCTGTCTCAAAAAAAAAAAAAAAAAAAAAAAAACAAAGACAAAAACAAAAGCCTCAAATCTTACTTCAGAAGCTTTACCTTCTCCCCCCCATCCCCACCCGGGAATAGGATTATTTTTATTTGTTGCAGGTTTGAATGAATGCATCTTCAAAAAAGTGTGCAATTTGGTTTCGTCTCAGATTCTTTACATATAAATTACATATTTCTAAATGAGAACAGTTTTCAAATTGGAGAAAAATGAATTAACTCATTGACTAAGGTATGATTAGCAACTCCTGTTATATCCATTTTACAGATGGCTAAGCAAAAACACAAAGAGATTAAATAATGGTGTTCACAGCTGGATGGTGGCTCACACCTGTAATCCTAGCAGTTTGGGAGGCCAAGGTGAAAGGATCGCTTTAGGCCAGCAGTTTGAGACCAGCCTGGACATGAGTGAGACCCTGTCTCCACAAAAAAATAGAAAAATCAGCCAGGCATGGTGGCACATGCCTATAGTCCCAGCTGCTCAGGATCCTGGAGCCTAGGAGTTAGTTGGAGGTTGCAGTGAGCTATGATGATACCACTGTACTCTAGCCCATGTGATAGAGCGAGATCCTGACTCAAAAAGAAAAAAAAAAGATGATGTTCACATAGCTGGTTAAATTCTTTGTCTTTCTCCTTTCTGTAATATCATGATTCGGATTAGTTGAAGAAACCAAACAAATATGGCTATGGCAAGCTATGGCAGTGTGAATATACTGTCATTGGAGGCAGAACCTTTACCTTTAAATCAACTATACAATACTGTTACTTGCATAGAAGTACGACATTAATAATGATCAGTCACTATCTCTGTGACCTTGAGCAGTCATTTAACTTCTCAGTGCCTTAATGTTCTCATTCATGAAATAAGGATGACACATCACAGGTATTACATTGCTGAAGATTAAATAAGAGAACGTATTAACACGTAAAAGTACTTTGTGAACTATAACGGTTTTTATGATTACATTTACTAGGTTTTATGCTCCTTCAGAACAAGTTTTTATGCCTTAAGTTTCTGTCCCCTTCAACAATCAATAAAGGGTTTAATATGAATTGAACATCATCTATTAGTCCATGGAAGGATTTGAGATACCTTTTCCCTGTCTAAGAAGGAAACTGGTGCCTCATTCCATGAAGCCTGGGTTAAATATCCATAATTCAAACCTTAAATTAGAGCAAAGTAACAAACTGAGTGCACTGCCAAAGATGAGATTTAAATAGCTTGCATGGCCTTTAACAGTCTGGTGTTTCCTCTACAATGTGGCTTTCAGTGCTATAAAATTTGACAAAGAGAAAATCCCAAATCAAAAATGTCAACACATTTTGTAAGAAAACATGCCTGGAAGGAGGGAGAGCAAAAAAAAAAGGCATGGTGTGTTAATAGAGTTAGTAAAGACTTTATTGTTCTGTGTACTATCTGATTTATTGCCTCCTGATTACAATAGTATCTATAACGTTGTCTAACTTATCACCCACTATGAAATTTGATTTACCTTAAGAAATAATGTACTTATTAAATTTCCTTAGGCCTACTCATCTTCCCCCCAAGAAGATGGACACATTTGGTGGTATATCCAGGGAAGTGGCCCAATATGCTATTAATACAGTACTAGATCTGCTACCAGATAAGCATAAAGGAAGGGAACCAAGCTTTGCTCTGCTGTTTAACTACAAGTAATTCTTGGGACATGATTTAACATAGAAATGTTAACGATGGATATGTTTTACAGTCTGTCAAACAGGGGCTAATAGTCTTTATTTTGCCTACTTCACAGGTTTATTGTGAAGGTCAAATGAAGTAATATATGCACAATTAATTTATGAATTGTAAATATATAACCAGAAATAACTATATAGTCATCTACCACTTGACCTTTGATAAACATCTCGTATAAGCAAAGCTGAAATACTGACTTCCCTGGGTGTGTTCACCTAGTAGTACCAAAGAGAACTAAAAAAAAAAAAGAATTTCTATTCATCTTTGAGAAAGGATATAATAAAGAGGTAAGTTTGTAAAAGTTGATCCTTCTACAATAGATCCATATTCCAACAAAAATTAGTTTCAGGCCGGGCACAGTGGCTCACGCCTGTAATCCTAGCACTCTGGGAGGCCGAGGCGGGTGGATCGTTTGAGCTCAGGAGTTCGAGACCAGCCTGAGCAAGAACGAGATCCCACCTCTACCAAAAATAGAAAGAAATTAACTGGACAACTAAAAATATATAGAAAAAATTAGCCGGGCGCAGTGGCGCATGCCTGCCTGTAGTCCCAGCTACTTGGGTGGCTGAAGCAGGAGGATCGCTTGAGTCCAGGAGTTTGAGGTTGCTGTAAGCTAAGCTGATGCCACGGCACTCTAGCCCAGGCAACAAAGTGAGACTCTGTCTCAAAAAAAAAAAAAAAAAAATTAGTTTCAGATGGTTCAGCTATACTTTTCTAAAAGTGTGAAAAAGTGTGACTATCAGATTAGGACGTAGCCATATACTACATGTGTGACAGGGGTCACATACGAGGTCATTTTACCTAGTACCTCAGTCTCTGGGAAATCAAGTGGCTCAAAGTACTAAAATCTCGTCCTTCCCCATGTCTCCTCATTCGTCACCCCAGTTGCTTCCTCAACTCCCCTGGCAAGAAGAGAATAGGAGAATCAAGAAATTAAAATTATTCTTAGAACCAGGACATGCCTACCAACTCTCTTCATGTTTCTAGCCTAATTCCTTTCTGAACTACACTAATAATTGATGTATTTGGTTGATGATGTAGTTACCAACTGACCCCTTGAGCCCAGTAATTCTTTGAACTGCTGTTATTAACTTTCACCAAAGCTCTTACCTAAAGAAAAATCGCACAAATGTCCATAAGTAGACTGTAAGCTGGAAAAGATCCAAGTTCACGCACATAGTACCACACAAAAAAGTATGCCAGTGTCATTTTTTTTTTTATTATTTATCATCTGTGTTGAACTGTAAATACATTTTCAGTCAGTAAGAAAAAAGGAAGAAACACAATAAGCACTTTTGAGCAAATTTTGCCAGGGGCAAATACTTTAGATACTGCTTATTATTGTTTCAGTATAAAGAGGCTGAATTTTGCCTCTTTGAAATAGAAATAAACAATATAAACTGCTTGAGCACTTGAAATCCTAATTTCCTATAAAACTCTAGCTCTCTTCCCTCACTTAGAACTTGCTTAACATTTTTCAAATACTCCTCTGAATAGAATTCCCATTTTCCCAGAGGTGTCCCACAAGTAGATGTAATGCTTCTTTGTGTCATAGCCATTGGCTTTTTTGCTGATTACCCAATTTCTGCACCCTTCTGTTGAAAAATAATTTACTGATGTTGGCAGAAAACTACTCCAACTTTGTCCCTGATAAGAGTCACTTGAAGACAAAGTGATCTACCAAATGTTTTATATTGATGTAATCTGTTCCAAGAGTTTAGCTTTCCTTTTTTTAAAACTGTTTTTATTTGTTTGGGTTTGGGGATTTTTAAAATACCAAAGCAAACCATGAAACATACCCTCTGTTTAATGGCCTAACGAATGTGTTGGCCTTGTCTTGAGAGATCTTTCATTTCAGGAGTCCCCAAATTACAACCAGGATGTTCGAGGCCAACTTCAACCTGATCTACCTTGCTCTGCAAAGAAGTTTTCTGTATGAAATAAATAATACCCATTATCAGCAAAGTTGAAGAAGCATACTCACCAAGTGAACATAAGGCACAAAGTATCCAAAAAGTGCAAGTGGTATTCCAACTGCCCACACTGCATAAGCTGTCACCTTGAAGATGCCAAAATTGAAAATTTTTTTTGGAGGACTGAACTTTCTCCTGGAAAAGAGGGAGGATCCACTGCCTCCACTCTCTTTATCTTTGGTACTGGAAGTAAGAGGTCGGTAAGTAAAACCAGCCAGAAAGAGAACAAACATGAAGATGCAGAGGACCCTCAGTGTGTAAAAGAGGCCCACACTCTCAATTAGGACCTTTAAAAGTAAAGGCAGCAAAATTGTGAAGACACTGCTGCCAGCAGTGACAATGCCATTCACCAGTCCAAGGCGCTTCTTGAAATAGTGTCCCAAAATGACCAATGAAGGCTGGTATGCAAAGGAGCAGCCGCAGGCAAATATGATTCCATAGGTTACGTACAGAGGCTCGATGGAACTGTATAAAGATGAAAGAGATGGAAAGTAGCTTTGATTACTTTTATCATGTGCTTGGTAGAAGAAAATCTTATAGTAAAGGTGGGTTTTAGTTAATTAATATATTTTCTGCAAATAAAAACCAAAAACAGAGGAGGAAAAATTAATAAATCAAGAATGTAGCATTAAAAATATTTTAGTCAAGTCTAAATGTGTGAAAAATGACCATTAAGGCCATCAGTGATTTTGTTCCTCCTTCTCTTTCCATGGATTTCAGGTGAACCAACACAGCACCGAGTAAGAACTGAGCTCTCCACAGCTCAGAAATAAAGGTCAGTGCCAGAAAGGGCCTCAGTAAAACTGACAGTGATTAAACAAACCAAAAACCTAGTCTCAAACTTTTTCAAACTTAGAATTTAACTACGAAAATGCATTATTTCATGGAGTTGCTTAGTTTTACATACTAAGCAATCTAGTAAAAGAAAAGGCTGCATTTGATGTTTTCTCCCCAAGGTTATGTGAGAAACATTTGCACAGAGGAACAGTTGTGCCTCATTTTTGTTGGCCTAAGGGCTGCAGACCAACCTTCGCCCTGTATTGCACTGTTCCCAATATTGTGCAAGATAACAAGAGAAATCATATTCTGATTGTAGACAGACTAAATTAAGTGTGCTCCAATAGTGATCCCAGTTTGTAAGCTTTAAAGCCATGTATGTCTCAAAAGAATAATAATGGACTAAAGAATTGTGTAGCTTAACCAAATAACTTAAATGCACATCTCTTAAGTAGGTAAAGGATCATATTATTACATTCTTTGAAACAAGCAGTAAAACTAAAGTTTTTGAAAAGGCTATGTATAAGTTATAAAGGCGAATAATTTATTATTAATAGAAATTAAGGGCTGGGCGCGGTGGCTCACGCCTGTTATCCTAGCACTCTGGGAGGCCGAGTTGGGAGGATGGCTCGAGGTCAGGAGTTCAAGACCAGCCTGAGCAAGAGTGAGACCCCGTCTCTACTAAAAATAGAAAGAAATTATATGGACAACTAAAAATATATATAGAAAAAATTAGCCGGGCATGGTGGCACATGCCTGTAGTCCCAGCTACTCGGGAGGCTGAGGCAGGAGGATTGCTTGAGCCCAGGAGTTTGAGGTTGCTGTGAGCTAGGCTGACGCCACGGCACTCACTCTAGCCCGGGCAACAAAGTGAGACTCTGTCTCAAAAAAAAAAAAAATAAAATAAAATAAATAAAATAAAATAAAAAGAAACTAAGATAGATAAAGTTGGTTAATAATTAAATTTTTGATTATAATGCAATTACCAAGCAATATGATGAGGTAATCACAAGGAATTCTAGAATCTGATAAAATTGAGGCCTGTCAGCAATCTTCTCTCTGAGATGCCCTTCCGTTTCTATTAATCCATGGCTAGTACCATCTTTAAATCAGGCTCAATAGTTACTTCTAGGCTTTCCTAGATTAACCTCATCTCACTCTGATTACCTTTTACTGAATCTCCACTCTTTATTCAACAAACATATTAAGCAGCTACTATGTACTAGGCACTTGGCAAAAAAAAATATTAAAAATGTAGTTTTGCCTTCAAGATACTCATGCCTTTTTCATTTCTAAATTTTCAACTCAGTAATAGATAGTTTAAGTTATTGAAGTTTGACAACTGAATAAGCGCAGTGTACATCAGCAAATTTGTGGGATTACTAATCATGTGTGCAAAAAGGATTCAAAGAAGGGACACTGATGTGACCTGAGGTGCTGGAGAAGGTTTTCTTCATAACACAGAACTGCAAAGAAAGGCAAAGTGGATCTACCACTCGACACTTAGAATTTACACCACGTTTCTGCTTGCTCCTATATATTGCTCTGAAATTTTGGTAGCCTTGGACCAGTAGGTTAAATAATGAAATTGAATGAGAAAATATGAGACTATTACACGCAGTAAGGTAAATTTGGTTTCAAGAAATTTTGTTTCACTTGGGGGAGACAGAAGGGGTGAAAGGAGAAAACTGGATCACAACATGAAATATATTTCATAATTTTTATTTCTCAGTGGTCAAAAAAATTTGAAAAACATAGCTTGCCGTATGTTTCTATATGGGTTTTGTCTAACAAACTAGGTAATAGGTTACATAGGTTTTCTACCTCTCATCTTTTCTCTACAAAAGCCTAAGTGATAACACATTCAGTAAGTGGTAGAGCCACAGGTACTGACAGTGGGTACCCAGAGGCTTCCAGATCAAAGAAGATATCTGATGAGGCATTATTAACACAATGTTATAATGCAGCTAACAAAGAACTAAAAATAAATGATCTCACAGAATTACCTACACAGAATACTATTCCAAACAAAACCTGTTTTTCTTTAAACAACTGCTATAGAAGAAAAAAATCATAAAGGATGATTTTTTTGAAAGATGGAATGTTATTATTACCAAGAAATAAATATAATTTTTAAAAATCTGAATAAAATTTCTAAAGAAAAAGGCTCGTTTTAAAGTTGAGGAAGGTGTATGTGTATGGGGGTCAGGGGTTAGAAAAAACAAGGATTCTATTGATTAAATCCTGAATATTTAAAAAACAAAGTCAAATGTAAATTTAACTTATTTTTCCCTAATGATCACAATAATGCTTTTCGACTAAAGCAGCATGAAAATAGCTGGGACAGGAAGAAAAACCACTAAAGTAGAGACAGAGGATGGAAATGATCTTAAGAGGTTTTCTTATTAATCACCTCTTGTTAGCCAAAGCTACATAGTAAACTAGTGTTTCTCTTTTTTCTTTTTCTTCCCCTCCCCTCCAAGTGTTTCTCTAACTGAGGATTAATCTAACAACGCAAAGGGGACTTACTAGGAGAGCTGGAGCTGGAGGGAGAGGTGTTTCTTACAGTAATGTGCCCATCAGCTCCTTGTAGTTAACCCCTCTTCAGTGCACTACATCTTTTCTTCTAATAGACACAGGAAAAGTGTATTACATTTTATTTAAGGTGCATTTGACCACTTCATTTTGCCATTTTGCCATAGTATTTTAAAATTTTAGCGTGTTCTTTTTGTAAAACAACAGATAGGAATTCTCTATCTGGGTTGCAATAAACAGCAAAGTTTTTATCCCAGTAATAGGAAAAATTTCTTATCAAGCCTATGAACAGCCATTTTAAAACACCACTTATTATACCCCTTGGGCCTCAGACTGAACTGACTTTAAACTAAGGCCATTGTTTTAGATAACTCACTGTTATAACTTGAGTTCCTTTAGGATTTTTATGTGAATAGAAAAAAAAAAAAAAAAAGGAGAAACATTTTCTTTGCTCCAGAGAACACATATCCTTACTGACATCTAACTCAGGCATGCAAGCAAAAGCATTCAAATTCTCAAGCTCTGATTTGTTGCTGTGAATAACAGTTTGACTTATAAGTCATATTGCTTTAAGTTTTAAGTAATGAAAAGGGGGATCTTTCCTCATAAACAGCAAAGTTTCTGAAAGTAAAACTGTAAGGTATCTGACAGTTCTTGAAAAGTAACAAAGAAACCAAGTCTTTCTCTGCATATCAAGGTGAAATAAAAAAAAAAAAAAGAAGAAAGAAACCAAATCCTTACCTTACAAAAGAACTGGACATGAGTCCAATGAATCCAACAGCAGCACCCACAACAGCTGTTGTCCGACAACCAAAAATGTCTGTGAAGACGCTGACTATTGGACAGCAAAAGAAAATCATCCCCATGGCGAGAGAACCTACCCATGCTGTAAAAGAGGGGAAAGAACAGGGAACACATTATGACACGGTAAATTATATCTGTACTTATTCCATTGGATATAATACACATTTAGAAAAATATGAAAGCAGAAAAGGTATTACTCAGATTGATGAATAAGAGAAAAACTGGAATAAATTGGTACTTTCAAGAAAAAAACTCTTGCACAAGTCTTTGTGAATTACTGTGAATTTTGATCTACTGCTAACCAAATATGAAAAATTACAGATTTTTACGTCTATTGAACGAGCACTAACAGTAAGACATAATCAAACACAACTTCTTGCCTTGACTATCCTCTTAAAATTTTATTTGGTGGGGAAAAATTTTCCTCTGCTACCAGATGACCACTTCAGCAGGACTGTATGATTCTTTTGGTCAATGTTAAATATCAATAACAGAAAGGCCTATGGTCTCTTTAGGTAATAAACCCATCTTCACTAGGTAATCAGATCTCTTCCCAGCTGCTTCTCCTCTTTTCCATGACCTTCTCTCCCCCTCCCCACATGCGGGTTCTTTCCAAGGTGGGAATGGGAAAGAGGGAGGCTGGGGGAAGGAAGGCAGGGAGATTCCAACTTGAGCAGTCCTGCCAAAAAATCTGTCTGATGATGTTTGAAGCTCTTTTTTTTCTCAGATGCACTTTTGTGGGTTCTTCAGAGTCTCAACTCAGAGTTCCTCCTAGCTATACAGCTCCACTGACTTGGATAACTCCTTCTCCTCCTGGCTGTTTGGCTGTCACTCAAAAGACTCACTGTCAGAGCCTCATAGCCCTTCCAGGCAATCTACTGGGGCAAAAGTCAAAACAGCTCCAGGCTACCCCTCTCCTCCAATAGGTTCACCTCTGATCTGTAGGAAGCACTCAGATTCCCTTTGCCCTGACAAATGTTGGGGTGAAGGCAAATTCCAACACAGCCACCTCTTGTATAGCTCTTGCTCTGGAAGTAGTTAGCCAGCCACAGTTATTTTCTTCTTGGTTTTCTTGAGGAGTCAAACCCCAGTCCTCTGTGCCCCCTAAATGGGGAGGATTCTTTAAATCTCTTAAGTGGTCCCTATTAAGCCCCATACATACTTTTAAGTTCCCACCTGGAACAAACCTAACACCTCTCACTAGATCATAGGGCTGGGGGGAGCCATAGCACAATTTTCTCAAAAGTCTTCACAAAATGCTCTTTCTTGACCCATAAGTATCCTGCCTCTAACTGGTTTGAACATCTACTTTGAAAAGTCACATGAAATACCTCACTTTTGAAATTCACACTATTGTACTTTAGTACCTTGAGTGAAATTTCAATAGAATATTCTGTTAGAATAGTAATTCATAATAGATGAAGTTAGGTCTGTCTCCTGATCAAATTTAAGAAGAAATTAATTCTTGAATGATTACTTGCTATTGCAAACTCATAAAATTTCTAGTTTTTATAAAGTTTTGACATGGCATACAAAGAATCCAAAGTCTAATGGGTTATGATGCATATAGAACAAAAATAAAATGGACTGTTGCTCTCTTTCACCTCTTAAGAGTCTGACTATGATTATTAATAATACCCAATAGAGCTAGTTGTTTTACTGGTAATATATCTGTCGTACTCTGAAGAATATTTCATTTAATCTTCAAAACTCTTTAAGTTAATACTTTTATTAAGTCCATTTAACAATTGAGAAACTGGATGGGTGCAGTGGCTCGCGCCTGTAATCCTAGCACTCTGGGAGGCCAAGGTGGGTGGATTGTTTGAGCTCAGGAGTTCAAGAGTAGCCTGACCAAGAGCCTGACCCGTCTCTACTAAAAATAGAAAGAAATTATATGGACAGCTAAAAATATATGTAGAAAAAATTAGCCGGGCATGGTGGTGTACGCCTATAGTCCTAGCTACTCAGGAGGCTGAGGCAGGAGGATTGCTTGAGCCCAGGAGTTTGAGGTTGCTGTGAGCTAGGCTGACGCCACGGCACTCAGGCCCGGGCAACAGAGTAAGACTGTATCTCAAAAAAAAAAATTTTTTTTTCCATTTTTTTAAATTTGTTGAGACATGTTTTGTGGCCTAGGATGTGATCAATCTTAGAGAATGTTCTGTGAGCTGATGAGAAGAACATATCCTCAGTAGTTTTAGGGTAGAATCTTCTGTAAATGTCTTTTAGGGCCATTTGTTCTAAAATCCTGTTTAAGTCCATGGTTTCTTTATTTTCTGTTTGGAGGATCTGTCCCGTTCTATCAGTGGGGTGTTGAAGTCTCTGGCTATTACAATGCTGCTGTTTATCGTTTTGTTTGGATTAAGTAGGGTTTGCTTAACGAATCTGTGCATGCCTGTGTTAGGTGCATAGATATTTAGGATTGTTATGTCTTCTTGCTGAATTGTTCCCTTCACCATCTTTGTCTTTCTTTACTTTTGTTGATTTGAAGTCTATATTATGAGAAAGGCTACACCAGCTTTCTTTTGGTTTCCATTTGCATGGAATATTGTTTTCCAAGCATTTTGGGAGGCCGAGGCAGGAGAATTGCTTGAGCCCAGGAGTTCAAGATCAGCCTGAGCAACACAGAGAGACCCCTGTCTCTACAAAAAATAAAAAAAATTAGCTGGGCGTGGTAGTACACCTCTATAGCCCAGGCTATTTGGAAGGCTGAGGTTCAAGGATCACTTAAGCCCAGGAATTCGAGGCTGCAGTGAGCTATGATTGTGCCACTGCAGTCCAGCCTGGACAACACAGCAAGGCCCTGTTGAAAAAAATGGCATTTAAGAAGATAGGGGCCGGGCACGGTGGCTCACGCCTGTAATCCTAGCACTCTGGGAGGCCGAGGTGGGCGGATCGTTTGAGCTCAGGAGTTCGAGACCAGCCTGAGCAAGAGCGAGACCCCATCTCTACTAAAAATAGAAAGAAATTATATGGACAGCTAAAAATATATATAGAAAAAATTAGCCGGGCATGGTGGTGCATGCCTGTAGTCCCAGCTACTCGGGAGGCTGAGACAGGAGGATCGCTCAAGCTCAGGAGTTTGAGGTTGCTGTGAGCTAGGCTGATGCCACGGCACTCACCCTAGCCTGGGCAACAGAGTGAGACTCTGTCTCAAAAAAAAAAAAAAAAAAAAGAAGATAGGAAAATTGTGCAGTATACTTTCCATATGTGATCCTGAGATTGGGCCAGACCTAGAACATATGAACTCAGATCAGATCATCCTGGCCCCTGGTAGAACTGCTTTCAGAGTTGTCTCTTGATGTCACAGCATCAGCTTTTGTCAAGAGACACTTAGAGAAACTGCCTAATAAAATCCATTACTACATCCATTATAAGGGCAATGCCAATATTCACTCATTACTCAGTATTTCCTGTAAGAAGCTACGGGGCAAAAAACATGTGCTCCCTTGAGTAACAGATAAATTTTGTCCTTTTTAACCACATGCACCAAGCTTCCCTTTTCATTTTGGTTGCCAGGAAGCTGAGAGTCAAATAGTCATATTTGCTATTGCATTATAACAACCATATAGGCCCTGATGGTTTATGCATTAGGTATTATTCTCCCCTTGATCTTAACAACATGTGTCATATTTTCAATTTTGCTGATTTCTTATTTTCTACTCCTATCTTCCCATTTTATTTGTGTCGTATTTTATGTTTCTGAAAACCTCAAATCCTTTGTGGAATGAGGTAGTATAAATTAATATACATATAATCCTATTTTACTATAGTTGTTTAATCTTTGGAGTAATAACAGGATTAATGGCCTATAGCAGGAAACTAGTTTAAGAGGAAAATTTTTTACTAAGTTCTTATAAGATATTGAAAAATATTCTCCAAAATGGAGAAGAAATAAGCAACTGATTTTCCCCTGAACATCCTCATTTTCTCATAAGACTATAATGTAATGTAAAATTATGGGCCATCAAGAAAAATACTTTCCTAACTAGATGCCCTTCAAACATGTATTTTCTTTACAACTATTTCTGTGCACCTTCTCTCCCCCATGGTGAACTTTTGCCTAACTGCAGGAATTATGTGGGTGATGGCTAGATTAAGAATTAAAATTATAACCAATAAGATCGGGAACATCAAAAACACACTCAGAAAAAAAATACTTACGGTAAGCATCTTCTATTTCTAAGGAGAAAGGAAAACTAACATTTCTTGAACCTGCCATATGGCACATGATGTGTGGGGCACTTTATATATACCACTTCATTCAAGCTTCAAAGAAACCCAGGTGAAACAGCCAAAGCTCTTGAGATTAAGTGATTTGCCTAGGGCTGCCCAGCATTTAAATGGAAGCCTCTGGATTTACACTCCAGACTGTCCAGCCCAAAGCCTTGCTCTGTCCATTCCATCACTCCTTATAAGCAACTATGCTGCTCTTGTAATTTATCAGTGCACATAACCTGGTGGACCTTTTAAAGATGGGAGAATAATTTAATAATCCTTTCAATAGGATGATAAGGACCCAAAAAAGCTACTTAAAATGGCTTTCCATGGAGCAATACATCAGAACCCAGCTCTTTCCAAAATGTTCCACCATATTGGCCCTCAGTGTACTCTCCCTCTTCTGAGCTCTTTCTGAGCTTCTCCAGCACTTACCATGGGCGCCATTCACTGTCACTGACCCAAGGTCCTTTACCCTGTGCCTTGTCTTCACACGCATGCATGCACAAATATCTTGTCTCTCCAAATCTAGCTTTCTAATGTCACCATGCCTTACATATATATGCGTTTCCTCCTTCTATTCTTCACATGATAATAGATACACAAAAAGTATCAAATCCATGAATGAATGGGAACATTCAGTCTTTGAAAGGGAAGTTACTGCTAGATATGTAGTATCAAACCTCCCTACCTTTTTCAAAGAGGGATGCATCTAAATCTATCTCCTTTGTCCACAATAAAACATTCCTCCCTCACTCTGGCAGCATGCTTCTCTGAGAAGCCAGAAAAGAGTTCTTCTTACACATAAAACTAAAACTGCTTACAGCATGGTATCAATCATTTCTATACTCTCGCTCAATGAAATAGCCCTATTAAGATTTCCTTGAATATCTCAGTATATCCTTGTTCTACTGTAAGATTCACAGAACTAAGTCCTATGTAACAATGAAGAAACTTTTTTAAGTTATCTCTAATAAAAATGTTGAACAGAACGAAGCTAAGGATTAAGACTTGAAAGGAAACATAAGTTCTATTTACCAAATTTATATGCAACATACTCATTCATTTAACCAATATTTATTGAGTACATATAATGTATGTGCCAGCACTATTCTAGGTGCTGAGGAAATAGCAGTGAATAAAACATACATAAAACCCATCCTCATGGAGCTGCCATTCTACTGGAGGACAAAAAGTTAGAAAGTATGGTTGATATGCTGGTTGGCAAAATTAGGACTTAAAATGCTTTTAAAGAGGAGCATTTTACACTTAAAGTTCAGAAATTAAATGGACAAATATCAATGAGAAAGAGATATACAGCTTTACTCATGCAATAAACATTTATTAAGTTATAGACTGCTAGGCACTACGGATCTCAAGTCCCTAATCTCAAGAAGTTCATATTCAAGAGAGACAGACAGCAAGGAGAGAATAGTGAATAGTATTGATAACTGACCGAGGTGTGTACGTACCATTTATTATGGGACCACTTAGTGGGGGTATCCAGCCCAGATGTGGGAGGAAAGGGATAATCAGACACTCTCCTTAGGGTAACACCCAAACTGTCTTGAAGGATGAACAGGCTTTAATCAGGCAAAGGATAGAGGAAACAGGAGACAGAAATATTCCATGTAGACGGAAGAGCATGCACAAAATTAATATCTGCAGTGGTTACCTAAGGATGCAGCCAGAGTCACAGCAAAGCCATGTGTCATTCCAAGAAATACAGACTTTATCCTTTAGATGCTAGGGAACCATCAATAGGTTTAACCTTGGAATTACATGATCAAATGGCACTTTAGGAACATCACTTTGGCAACAATTTGGAGAGTAGACTATTTATAGGGGAGATTGGGTGGAGGGCTTTTGGAAGGCTGCTACAAGTGACAAATGACAACAGTCTGAACTCAGAAGTAGCAGAGTATCCAAGAAGACAGATTTGAAAGATGTGAGTGATGGAATCAACAGAACATATGATCATTAGATATAAAAAGATGAAGGGAGTGGCAATAAGGTTGGCTTTTGAGAGATCTAGCTAGATGGCAAAGTGAGGACAGGACAGAGGCAGAGTCTAAAAGAAAATGAACAGGTTTGGGGAGTGGGAAAAGGGGGAGACTGATGCATTTGTTTGAAAATAAAAGTAACTTACTCAATATGCCTAAGTGTAAGGCAAATTTCTTTTTCCAAAATTACTCCTCAGAGAAGAAAAAGTACTTTACATTAAATCCTCTTTTGAAGATTCCTCATATTATAGGGCACTTTCTGGATTTCTGTATTTTGAAGAAATTATTGTTTGGGAAAGACAAGTAAGCCTGAAACTACCTTTAACTGCTGCTGGGTTTGGATGCTACTAGAGGTCACCTAAAGGATGGAATCAGTTTAAAAGGAGCAAAGAAAATTAACACAGATTTATAATTTTCTTGAGAGCATATCTCACATTTGCAAATTTGGATGTTATAAATTTCAAAAAGCAACACAGTAAGTAGTTATGTGTGATCACAAATACACACCCACAGAATTAAAAAAAAAAAAACTATTCTAATATTGTGCAAGCAGAGACTTGTCACAGGGAACCTCCCTCATTCCCTGGCCTCTGTCCCATTCAGGGACTTCCCAGTGGAGTCAACTCTGGGCCTGTCTCCACTCCCTCAGTGACTACATCTGGGGAAGAGAACCTATCTGACTGATGCTTTTGGTAGAAAGAACTAAGCATGCTTAGGCAGCTCCTTTTGGGCTTCTCTTGTCTTTAGTAGTGGCCTGTTCTTAGGAGATCCAAGTTCTCTAATAATCCATGATATATGCTTACAGGGCAAAGCCTGCAGGAGAGGTTTACAGCTGACCAGGTCACTTGTAAGTGCCAGACGAACCCTCATCCTTCAAATGTAGAGGGAGGTAAGGTACTAGATGGCCACAGATGATGATGATGATGATGATGATGATAATGATGATAGCTGGAATTTACTTAAAATCTACTGTGTTGCTAGACATTGTAGATGATTCATATATATTAAGTGTCTTAGTCTGTTTTGTGATGCTATAACAGAATACCAGAGACTGGGTAAATTTATAAAGAAAAGACATTTATTTCTCACAGTTCTGGAGGTTGAGAAGTCCAAGATCAAGGGGCCAGCATCTCATAAGGGTCTCTTTGCTGAGTCATAACATGGCGAAGGCATCACATGGGTGAGGTGGGGGGCAGGTGGGAGGTCACAATCATCCTTTCCTAAGGAACCCATTCCTGTGATAATGCGTTAAAGGTCTTTTAAAGGTCTCTCCTCTCAATACTGTTGCCTTGGGAGTAAAGTTTCCAACAAATGAACTTTGGGGGACAAATTCAAACCATGGCATTAAGTCACTTAATATCCACAGCAATTCTATGAGGTTTACTCAGTTGAGGAAACTGAGGCACTGTTAGGTGGTTAAGGCTGGAATTTGAGCCCAGTGCCTTCACTCTTAGCCACTGTGCTATACTGCCTTTACCTGATTTAACCCAAAATTTTAACATAGTGTATATTAAGAGGATGAGAAAAGGCATAGTATAAAAGAGTTAAATCTTCCTCTTCCATGGGAGCAAGTCTGTAGGTAAAATATACAAAATATAGCCATATAGGCATATTGTTTGGAAATAGGAAGGTAACCATAAGAAATAGCTAAAAGAGTTGAAGGCAGGTGCCTATGGAGCAGGGCGCCCAGGGTGAGAGGAAGTCAGGCAGGGGAATGCTACTTTTTACTATAAGCCTTATAGAAATATGATCTTTTATACTGTATACGTGTAAACAATTTTCAGAAGAAAACTGACACCAACTTTGTTGAAACAAATCAGGGAATATGACCAAGTCCCTGCTTTTAAAAATCATATGATCCATTATGGTGAAATGCCTTAATAAAACTACCTAACAAATAGCCCAAACTGAGAATGACACTCGTGAAAGTGCTGTGGCCTTGCTCAAGATTTGAGAACTCTGATCAAAATTCCTGGGAATAGACTGAATCTGTGGGTCAGGTATAAAAGACAGAAGCAGGTTCCCTAAGCCAAGTCAAAGCACAATTTCTCCTGATTAGGGGTGGGAATGGGGGACAAAAACAGTCTTATGCTCATAACTAGTTTTGTCTGAGCTATAATCATGGTTCAATTACTAACTTGTCAGAATCCTTGAAAGCATAAAGACATCATGCCTTTAGCAATGAGAATTTTTGCAGTGTGAAGGGGGAAATGGAAGGTTAAGGTAATAGCTATAGAAGAAACTAGAGAAGGGTCCTGACGACGATAGGCTGCTATGTCAAACGGTATCAATTCTACCAAGGAAGGAAAATATCAGGCCAGCATAAATAGAGAAAGACTATTTCAAAAAAGTCCTTCGTGAGATATTGGAGAATTTAAAAGTGATTTGAAATCATAAAGCTTCATCTTGCTATTTAACACTTAATAGCAGTGTGTATTGTTTTTAAAAAGTCAAAAGAAATATTATACCTTACAGAGCTCAGAGAAATAACAGCTACAATATCTCCCTTCCATTCAAAAGGAGAGAAAGAACTGTTTACTCCCACTCTGAATACAAGTAATTTAGGTAAGTCTCAGACAAACTTCAAGGTAAAATTTCTAGTTAATCTCTGTCATCCCCTCTATAGCCCCACACAGAACTTTGTACGTATTTCCCCTAAAGTTCCATGCTAAGTAACCTTTATTAAGTACCTACTATAAAGTGCTTTAAATGCATTACTGAA
This sequence comes from Eulemur rufifrons, assembly GCF_041146395.1. Classification (NCBI taxonomy): domain Eukaryota; kingdom Metazoa; phylum Chordata; class Mammalia; order Primates; family Lemuridae; genus Eulemur; species Eulemur rufifrons. The sequence continues at coordinate 64,112,545 of NC_090997.1, read as the reverse complement.
ATCATCCCAAAAGTCCTGATTAAAGTACAGAAGTTCCAGGTTATAGACAACCTGACTTAACTAACGGGCTCCCAAGGCTCCCCATAAGGATAATTTATAATTAAATTAATAATTCAGGAACTCGTTTTTTTCTGCACATGTAAACAAGCCTACATGAAATAAGCAGTTCGTTGGCGCATCTTTATGCTAGCGGCTAGTCTCATTGTTTACTTACACACAGTATCACTTTTGTCCTAACTTTTCTATTTGATTTTGTGAGTCCACGTTTACCCTTATAACCATGCATCCAAAGCAAAAGTCCACTGCACGCCCAGGTGAAACTGCAGTGAAGAGAAAAGCAATTACAATTGAAACAAAAGTAGAGATAATTAAGCATTCAGAGAAAGGCCAGGTGCCATCATTTATCGGGAAAGCATTATGCTTCAGTCAATTGACCATCAGAACAATTACAAAGGACAAAGTGAGAATAAAGGAATATGTGAGAGGCAGTGCTCCAATTAAAGCATCAATTATTACCAAGCAGTGTAGTGGATTAATTATTGAAATGGAAAGGTTATTATAGATTTGATTAGAACATCAAAATAAGCATAACATTCCTATTAGCCTAGCATCGATGCAACATTAGGTGAGTGTTAACCTTTGATATTCTTTTTTGAAATTTCTCCTATCTCCTATCTAAACTTTTCATATGAGCTTGTTTCTATGTTCTGTTTGTTTTAATTAAAAGAAAGCGCACAATAGTTTCTGCAACATATTATTACAGTATTGGAGTATCATTATTACATTATTACAATGTATTATTATTACCGCATATGTGCCATTATGGTATTATTATTATTACCATATATGCACCATTCATCAGGGATCCCTGTTACATACAAATCCATCCTAAAGACATTCTCAGGAATGTCTCTCATCCATAACCCGGGGACTGCCTGTATTCTTATTTTCCTTGTTTAGATGAGGAAACTGAGGCAAAGAGTGATTAAACAACTTGCCCAAGGACACAAGGATATAGAGTGGAGGAAGGAAAGCTGGAGAGTCTGGAGCATGCGTTCTTAACCACTACACCCTACCCACCGGGAGCAGCCCAGCTTCTATAGAGTTTCAGCAAACCTTTGGAGACAGTCAGAGTATCTCTTCCTACACCTGTCATGCACAAACAAGTCAATATTCTAAGAAAGTATCACACAGACAAGTTTCTACCTAACAGGCAGATTTCTATCTCAGTGAATCAAATGCCTCCTTGCTCATAATTGTTGGCCTCTCAAACACCTCCTGTCCTAAGTACCAAAAAACAAACGTGCTCTGATAACAGCCTGCTAGCCATAAGTAATTCTACCAAGTAGTTACTTATTAAATAGCAGGAAATTAAGAGATAAGAACATTTAAATGCCAAGACAAATCATAAACTGCGCGTATATGGGCTAACTTGCAAGCCAGGGATTTCACTCACAATTCCTCCTTGACAGTAGATATGGTATCCGGATCTCCTCTTATATAAAAGAGTTCATCAAAACAAGTTGAGATGATAAATGACTGAGGGGAAAAAATAGCTTAAGACAGAAAGGATACCAAGACCATTCATCCTTTGCTCCGCTCTACTGCGTTCCAGAAATCTTGATCTTCCTGCCATAGCATAAAAGGAAAGAAAGATTTGTCTCAAAATTATCTCTGCCATTCTGTTTAATCTCAAAATCAAATTTAAATAACAGGCATCTATTTGAAAAGGTAGACTGATGATCAAGTAAGGCATAAGGATGGGTGTGACTGGTCAGCAGCACTCCCTTAAGAGTCCCACAAGACGAACCGCCAGCAATCACAAATACACACTCTCTCATACAAATCTTGTCAGAGGACACAGGGATGCTCAGCACTGACGCAGTGAGACTCACAGCCCTAAACACTTGCTCTTGTGCTGTCCCAGAGAAGTACATCTCCACATCTGTTGTTCTATGTCCACAAACAAAAAGGGATTTCATCTAAATGCCATAAAGTTGTGGCTGTGCTACTGTCAAACTCAGACTGACACTGCTGTGGTGTGTCCACAGGACTTGAGCAGTGGAAGCACTTTAGTAAGTGAAAAATTAACTTATCAAATCCTCCCCGTGAGAGAGCGTGAAAGCAATGGATTCTTGCATAATGAGGTTTCATTTCCAAGTAGTGCCAACTGTTCATTTTCTTGTTTTTCTTCCTGTTCCAATTCCTGGTTCTGGTTATACTCACTAATTAGCATGGCACTCATAGCCATTGTACATGGAGAGAAACATTTTCTAGTATTAAACCATTCACATTAGTCTTAAGTACATACAAGTATTGGTGGACCAACATGAGTGAAACATGATACTGATTGTTTATACTGCAAATTAATAGACATTGAATGCTAGAACAGTTTTGATTTTATGAAACCATTTACTATTAGTAAGCCTATTAAATTTCGAAAAATCAAATTCAGCTATAAATACTTTTTATTCAAAAATTAAAATTCTACTCATGAACTGGGTTTTATCTTTAAAAATAATAAAAATTAAAATTCTTGAATTACACTCCGTGTTTTTACCTTCTTTTTATTTTCTCATGTAACTTTTAATGAGCTGTCATTCACATACCATGAAATCCTACCTTTTAAAGTATATAATTCTGTGTGTTTTAATATATTCCCAAATTTGTATAACCATCATTATATGATTCCAGAATATTTTCCTCACCCCAGAAAGAAACCCTGTACTCATTCACTCATTAACAGTCACTCCCATTCCTCCTGCCTCCTAGTCCCTGGCAACCACTAATCTACTTTCTGTCTTTATGGAATTGACTATTATGGACATTTTACACAAATGGAATCATATACTATGTGGCCTTTTGTGTCTGGTTTCTTTCATTTAGTATGATGTTTTCAAGGTCCATCCATATTGTAGCATGTGTGAGTACTTCATGGCTTTTTGTGGCTGAATAATATTTCATTTACAAATATACCACATTTTGTTTATCCATTCATCCACTGATGGACATACGGTTTGTTTCTATTAATACTTTTCAGCTATGACAAACAATGCTACTTCGAATATTTGTGTACAAGTTTCTATATGCACATACCTTTTCAGTTCTCTTGGTTATACACCTAAGAACAGAAACACTGCACCATATGGTAACTCTTTGAGGAACTGCCAGACTATTTTCCAAGGTGAATGTACCATTTTACATTTCCACCAGCAGTGTATGAGGGTTCCAATTTTTCCACATCCTCATCAACATTTATTGTTCATCTTTTTTATTTTAGCCATCCTAATGGATGTAAAATAGCATCTCATGATTTCTACTTGCATTTCTCTAATGACTAATGAAGTTGAGCATATTTTCATACGCTCACTGGCCATTTATATATCTTTTTGGAGAAACGTCTATTCAAATCCTGTAACCATTTTTAGATTGTGTTATTGTCTTTTTATTGTTGAGTCATAAGAATTCTTTATGTATTCTGGATACTCGTCCTTTAAGGTATGTGATTTGCAGAAAATTCTCTCTCATTCTGTGGATTCTCTTTTCAATGTTTTGATGTGCCTTTTGAAGCACAAAAGTTTTTAATTTTGATGAAGCCCAATCTATTTTTCTTTTGTTGCTTGTGCTTTTGATGTCATATCTAAGAAACCATTCCCTAGTACAAGGACACAAAGATTTACACCTTTATATCTATACTTTTTATATGAGTTTTATGGTTCTAGCTCTTATATTAATATTTAGGTTTTTAATCCATTTTGAGTTAATTTTTGTATATGGTGTGAAGTAGGAGATCTAACTTCATTCTTTATATGGCTATTCAGTTGTCCCAGCACCATTCTTTCCTCATTTTATTTTGCTTGTTTGGTTTTTTGTTTGTTTGTTTGTTTGTTTGTTTTAAGGATAAAGGGTCTTTATTACTCAGGCTGGAGTATAGTGGCACTGTCATAGCTCACTGCAGTCTCGCACTCCTACGCTCAAAAGCAATCCTCCCACCTCAGCTTCCCAAGTAGCTAGGATTATAGGTGTGCAGCATCGTGCCCAGCTAATTTATTTTTAAAAAATTTTTTAGAGACAGGGTCTTGCTATGTTACCTAAGCTGGACTCAAACTCCTGACCTCAAGCGATCATTCCTCCTCAGCCTCCAGAGTTGCTGGGATTACAGGCATGAGCCACTGCACCTGGCTTGGCTTGATTTTTTACCTTAATAATTTTTAATATTTAAAAGAAAAATAATATTTTGAAAACAAATAAAATTTCATGTTGTTTACAGCTTTATAGGCATAATTGTTGTGCAATAAAATGCACCTAAAACGTTCAGTGAGAAAGCCTGATAAGTGCACCTGTGTAAACATCGCTATTATCAAGATAATGAACATACCACCCTAAAAGTTTTCTCAGATCTCATTGTAATTCCTCCCTCCTGCCCCTCCCCAGGCAACTGTTGATTTATAGATGAGTTTCCCATTATAAATTAGTTTGCATTTTATAGACTTTTACATTAATGAAATCATACAGTATGTATTTTTTATTTTTACATTTGTTTTAATTTACATCTTTGATAAAAATTATTCAAATATTGTCCTTCAAATATAATTACATTTTTTCAAGACAATTTTTTAGAGCAGTTTTGGATTCATAGCAAAATTTAGAGGAAGGTACAGAGATTGCCCACATATCTCCTGCCCCCACATGTGCATTGCCTCCCCCATTATCAACAACCTCCAACAGCAGTGGTACATTTGTTTCAGCTGATGAACCTATATGACACATCATAATCAACCAAAGTCCACAGTTTACATTAAGGTCCACTCTTGGTGTTATATATTCTATGGATTTGGACAAATATATAATGACATGTGTCCACCATCATAGTATCAAACAAAGTAGTTTCACTGTCCTAAAAATCCTCGTGCTCCGGCTATCCATCCCCTACCAACAACCACTGATCCCTTTACTACTGCCATAGTTTTGCCTTTTCTAGAATGTCTTATAGTTGAAAGCATACAGTAGATAGCCTTTTCAGACTGCCTTCTTTGACTTAGAAGTAAGCATTTAAGTTTCCTCCTTGTCTTTTCATAGCTTGGTACCTCATTTCTTTTTAGTGATGAATAATATTCCATTGTCTGGATGTACCACAATTTATTCATTCAGCTACTGAAGGACATCTTGGTTGCTTCCAAGTTTGGGCAATTATGAATAAAGCTACTATAAACACCTCTGTGCAGATTTTTGCATGGATAAGTTTTCAACTCCTCTGGGTAAATACCAAGCAGTGCACTTGCTGGATAATATGATAAGAGTGTATTTAATTTTGTAAGAAACCACCAAACTATCTTCCAAAGTGGCTATACCATTTTGCATTTCCATCAGCAATGAATGAGAGTTCCTGTTGCTCCATATACTCACCAGAATTTTGTATTGTTCGTGTTCTAGATTTTAGCCATTCTAATAAGTGTGTAGTGGATTCTCGTCATTTTAATTTGCATTTTTCTGATGATATATGATGTGGAGCATCTTTTCATATGCTTATTTGCCATCTGTATATCTTCTTTGGTGAGATATCTGTTAAGGTCTTTGGCAAATTTTAAAATCAGGTTAATTATTTTCTTATTGTTCTTAGAGTTCTTTGTATACTTTGGATAACGGTCCTTAATCAAATGTGTCTTTTGCAAATATTTTCTCCCAGTCTGTGGATTGTCTTATCATTCTCTTGACATTCCGTTTGACAGAGCATATATTTTTAATTTTAATGAAGTCCAGCTTATCAATTATTTCCTTCATGGATCATGGCTTTACTATTATATCTAAAAAGTCATTGCCATACCCAAGATGATCTAGGTTTTCTATTATCTTCCAGGAGTTTTATAATTTTGTATTTTATATTTAGGTTTATGATCCATTTTGAGTTAATTTTTGTGAAGGGCATAAGGTCTGTGTCCAGATTCATTTTTTGTACATGGATGTCCAGTTGTTTCAACACCATTTGTTGAAAAGACTATCTTTGCTCCATTCTATTGCCTTTGCTCCTTTGTCAAAGATCCATTAACATTATGTGAGTTTATTTCTGGGCTCTCTATTCTCTTCTACTGATCTACTGATCTTTGTCTATTCTTTCACCAATACCACATTATCTTTACTAATGAAGCTTTTTAGTAAGTCTTGACATAGGTAGTGTTAGCCCTCTAACTTTGTTCTTCTCCTTTGATATTATGTCTGCCTTTCTGGGTCTTTTGTGGGAGGTTTTTTGTTTTTTTTATTCTGGGTCTTTTGCTTCTCCACATAAACTTTAGAATCAGTTTGTCAATGTCCACAAAATAACCTGCTGGGGTTTTGCTTGGGATTGCTTTGAATCCATAGATCAAGATGCGAAGAACTGACATCTTGACAATATTGAGTCTTCCTCTCCATAAACATGGAGTATCTCTTCATTTATTTGGTTCTTCTTTGATTTCTTTCATTAGTGTTTTGTAGTTTTCCTCATATAAATCTTATACATATTTTGTTGGACTTATATCTAAGCATTTCATTTTGAGGGGTTCCAATGTAAATGGTACTGTGTTTTTAATTTCAAATTTCACTTGATTATGCTGTTACATTTTTTTTTTAGTCCTTAGATCATTACTGTGACAAGATCCTGTTACTAGAACACCAAAACATCTTGATTATAGTAATATAACTAGTGATTTTACTGAAGGTAAATAATTTTATAGGATAATTACATAATTTGTGAATATCTTTAATTTACTTTATTGCTCATCCAAACATCACAGTCCTATCAAAAGAATACTAAAATAAGTCAAATAATAATTAAATTGTCATATTTGACATTTTGCTGACTTTCAATTATTTAATACCATAACTTTACATATTTTCTGATTTCTTTTATAAAGGTTTGTCAAGGTAGAAAACATATTTTAAAAGTTTGTTTAATAACTTTAAATATTAAATAATTAGACATAAGGTAGTAGGTTCTCCATTGGCATACCGCAGCCTCCACTGACATACTTCCATAGACATAAGGCATGTAAGCACTTTAGAAGTGGGCTGGGCTGGCAATGTTCTGTTTCGTTATAAAGGTGTTTATAAGTATTCTTCAAACTATACAGGTATGTGTTTGTACTATTCTGTACATAGGTTATATTTCACAGTAAAAAGGGAAGGGGGAGGAAATGGAGAGGGAAAAGAATCTTAAAAGATCACAGTATAAGAGCCTGATGGACACCATAAGTCAAAACTTAGTGTAAAGTGTGGGAGAATTGGAGTCAGTGTGCTCACTTTGTTTACATATGAATTCAGTTTTTGGAAGATTTGAAGCAAGCCATGTAACTCTCCTGGATCTTTTCTCTCTGAGGCAACCAGAACCTTCTTTTTTTTTCCCCCCACCTCAGACAAGCCGACATCAGTTCACACATACACATGAACACCCAATCATCATACTTAGGAACTACAAAAGGATCTGACCTCCTTATATATATGAACTCCAATTCTGAAAAGCTAGAAAAGCTAGAAAGGGAACCAAGGGAGAAGAATATTCAAAGAGCACTCCAATAGCCAGGCACAGGGCAAAGTGCTTTGCACATACATATGTCATTAAATCCTCCCAGCAATCCCTCCAGACAGGGAGTATTAACTCCATTTTGTTGGTAGGAAAGCTGAGGTTCACAAAGATTAAGTAATTTTCCAAAAGGCCACAGAGCCGGTTAGTAGCAGAGTTGGCTCAAGGCCAGTGTACTGAAGATTCATTAATTAAATATACCAAATTTATTGCTTTATCAATGGTGGAGGAAAAATGTAGGAATTGGTAAAAAAAAAAAAAAGGCAAACCACTCTGATGAATAAGACAATCAGGCTATGGGTTCAAATACCAGAATCCAGTCTCAGTTTCTGGATATCACATATCTCCCTTCCTGAAACATACTCCTGCCATCCTCATTCCCCATTTATTTATTCATTCAAACTTTAATATAACTTTTCTGAATTCTCTAAGTTTTCTACAATGTTAATGTATTACCTTTATAATTAGAAAAAAAAAGCATTTGGTTTACTTTATGCTTATATAACACTTATCATATGCCAGGTACTGTTTTAAGTGTTAAATATTTATAAATATTAACTTATTTAATCCTCATAACAACCCTAGGAGGACAGCACGATTAGTATATCCTTTTTACCTAAGAAAACCAAGGCACAGAGAGATTAAGAAACTTGCCCTAGTAAGCAACCCAGAAAGGATTCAAAATCAGGCACAGTATGGATCAGGCTCTTAACCACTATACATTGCTGCCTGTCCACTAAAAAATATTATCCTGGCGGGGAAAAGCTACTGTATTATCCTCGTAGATTCTATCAGAGCAGAGACATGAAGGTGGGAGCATGGAAAATAGCTGTGGAACAGAGGTCTAAGGCCCAGGGTGGTGGCAGGGTATGTACTTGAAGAAACAGAGGTACCTGGTAAGCAGCAGCAGTAAAACCGAATGGCCTTTCCGCCTGGTAAGGCCGCAGCATGTGATGCAGATGTAATGCCTACCAGGCAGCTCTGCACACACGCATAACAGGATGGATGTCCAGTGCTGACAGTACAACAGCGATCATTCAACTGGAACTCCCCGAAAAGAGAACAGCTTGGGGAAAGATGCTTCTAAGCACTGGTTACATATAAACATAAATGGCAATGTGTCAAAGAACAGGTTCACTGAAGACCATCTCAACTACTTGAGTTTAACAGAAAGAACTTCTCCCCTGGAAACCTCACTGTGTTGACTCCACTGAGGTAGCATTTCATTTAGAAGACATTCCCACGCCTACATATATGCTACAGTGCTAATAACATTTGTCTCATGTTTTTGTTATGATCAGAGCAGGGCAGGATCTTAGAGCATACAAAGAAGTGTTTAAAAGCAAACTACATATTCTAATATGATCATGTCTCATAACTAAATATTCCAGTTCATATCTCAAATGTAAGCTTTTTAAAAGAAGCTTGATGGCTTAAATTTAATATAAAATCTGATTTTGGAATTCTAGTTATATAAGTTACTTTCCCAGGATTTTGCTGTGTAAGATGACCTCAATCATATCAAATACAATGTGCCCGAAAAAGTCACTTTAAATTTTACTTATTTTAAGAGGGAGAAAAGAGGAAACAATTGTCTCTATCGATAAATTGTCTCAGGCCTTCTGCATTCAGGTTTAACAGGATCTCAACTTTGTCCTGTTTCCTTTCTCTCAAGTTACCTCTTATCACATCCAGACGCCCAAGAGAAAAAAGGCAGTTTGGATGGGTCAGCTAATAGGAAAGATTCTGAATCTGGGATTTCCCCCTAAGGGTGTTTGGAGTTATTTCATGGAGGTCTCTGAATAATCATATGGCTAGTCTACAGTTATACAAATTTGATACTTCCCACTTTGATCCTAGCACTCTGGGAGGCCAAGGCCGGTGGACTGTTCGAGCTCAGCCTGAGCAAGAGTGAGACCCCATCTCCACTAAAAATAGAAAGAAATTAGCTGGACACCTAAAAATATATAGAAAAAATTAGCCGGACATGGTAGCGCATGCCTGTAGTCCCAGCTACTTGGGAGGCTGAAGCAGGAGGATCGCTTGAGCCAAGGAGTTTGAGGTTGCTGTGAGCTAGGCTAATGCCACGGCACTCTAGCCCAGGCAACAGAGTGAGACTCTGTCTCAAAAAAAAAAAAAAAAACCGCTTTGAGTTAAACTGAGTTTAAATACAGAATAACATTTTATCACTAACATAGTATTTGTCGAATAGTTTGTTCTTCCACTGATAAAACTAGTTTTATAACCAATAACTATTAATATTAAACAAAGTCACTGAAAAGAACAAAATATTGATAATTCTGACAAACTATAATGCACTGCCTATTCACTAAAGCTTTAACCTCAATTAAAGTACCATAACAGGTAGAGATTGTTTTTCCTCTTTTCTAACACTGAACTCAACCAGCTTGTTAGTTTCACATCAGTTCCAAACCACTGTATTTTTCCATTCCCCACCCCCAACTTTCTTGGAAGCCTGACAGACTGGAAAGATCAAGACTTTCCAAGGTCCAAACACACAGCTGCTCCTTCCAAGGCCAGCTCCAAAACTGACGTGGGCTGCCTGGAAGGCATCATCCCAATCAATTATTAATGCCACATAACCTTTTCATATTCCAATCTTTTCCTTTTCACTGGAGAGGCTTACTGCTTAACTTTAAAACCCGTTACAACATAATGCTAAATGAAAAATGAGTAGGTACTCTAATAATTATCTAACTATGTACAAATTATACATACATAGACATGAGAACTGGAAGTGAATGAAAAAATAAAAATTTGTTGGGGTTAAGATTTTTCTTAATTTACAAATTATTATTATTATATTTTGTCAATTAAAAAATCACTAAAGAAGTAATAATCTCAATCTGTCACTGGTTAGCCCCCTTCTAAGCAGACAACACACCCTTTTCTAAGGAAACAGAGGTATTAGTTCTCTCCTCAATAAATAGTCTTCCTTAATGCATTTCACTTCAAATAGTACACAGGTGGAACTCTTCAGAATAAAAAGGTTTAGAGTTCGGTGCCATGGGATTAACATCTCTATTTCTTCTTCAAACCAACCAGTGTGTCTTGATCAACTAGTCTTCCTTCTCCAAAAGAAAAGCACCACCTCACTTCTTATCAGACCACTAAATAACCAATAATTAATTATTAAACATATGATTGTGAGGAAGCAATTAAGAGCAGAGTCTCTCACGTGAAACCAGGCGTGAGTTTGAACCCCGGCATCACTGATCTCCTGTCGGACCTCAAACAGATTAACTTCTCTGTGCCTCATTTTCCTCATTGGTAAAATAGGAAAGATGGCAGTAGAATAATGGAGGTAAAAAAGCTTGGAACTGGCACTTAGTAAGCACTCAATAAATGTTTGCTACTGTAATAATTAAATATAACTATTATTTATAATGTTAATTGATCAATTATAATAGCTAAACTGAATCATTCAAAGGATATGAAACCCTATTTTAAGAAGAAAACTCAAGGATGTCACTGCCCCTTTCGGCCTCAGTGCAGAAGAGAAAAGCTGCTAACAGTCTAAGGCCTTACAGTAAAGGTGGCAGCAACTGGGACTGCACTGCCTGAATGCAGCTTGGTGAGTTGGGCAGACGTGGCCCAGCCCATGCTGGTTCACCCACATAATCTCAAGGAGCCACAGTTCCAGCAGCTTCCCTCTCCATGTATAACAGGATCTTGCTTTTTCCCTTCACTCCCCTTACTTCCTAATTCCTATTTTGTGTCTGTTCAGAAATAGCCTGTTTACCCTTCCCCCTACTGTCTCCACCCTCCATGCCCCTTTAGACTGTTAGAGCAAACAGATTCATTGACAGATAGCAAGAACCATAACATCACTTCAGAGATGACTGCTGCAAGAATACATGATAAATACCACCCTATGATCAGAATAGGAGTATAGTAGCAGGAACACTGTGCAGTTCTGATTGCTGATCTAGTTGTATGACACACAAGACGCAATTACAGCAGACAGACACGTTTCTTCTATATTTTCATTCCCTTCACAGCACCTGGCCTATCCAAAATGGGATACATCACTTCCCTGCTCAAAACCCCACACTTAGGAGAAATCCCAGTTCTTTACCCTGGCCTACAAGGCCTACATAATCTAGTCCCTCCACCTCTCCCCACTGCACTGATAAAATGTGCTGCCCATGATCCTGCCTCTCAGCTTTTGCACTTGTTTCTTCCTGAGAGGCTATTCCCCCATATCTGCACGCGGTTATAGTCACTCCAGTCTCAAACCAAATGCCACTTCCTGCAACAGGACTTCCCAACTAATAACACCATTCTCAAGCCTTGTCCCATTTTACTTTCCTCAAAGTCATTGACACTCCATTAAATTCTTATTGATTCATTTATCATTTCTACCACTAAAACATAAATTTCATTAGAGTAAGCATCCTATCTTGTTTGCCACTGTATTCCTGTTATCTAGCAGTGACTAGCACATAGAAGGCTCTCAATTTTTGTTGAGTTAAATAAATGAGTAATAACCTCTGAAAATAAACTACCTAATATTTATTGAGTGCCTACTATATGCCCCACTGTTCTAAACATATTCTACCCATTATCTCATTTAAACCACCCAACAATCCTACAAGGTTCCCCATTTTACAGATTAGAAAACCAAAGCTTAGAGAGATTAAATTGCTGCAAGGTCACTCTAATAATTGGTAGAGCCAGGATTCTGGTCTGATAAATAATATATAATTCATATAAAAATATAAGAACTATTCTTAATGACAGTGCTATACTATCTACAAGTCAGATCTCTTGATATGCAATATGATAATAACCATTTCATCTCACTTGACAGGTTTATTGTGAGGGCAAATACATAAAAACAAATTGAAAAGTATAAAGTAATATGCAGATATACAACATCCTAAAATAGTCATTGACTGCCTAACATGAACCTAACTAGGTCAAAAAGAAATGTGGCAAGCAATACAATTCTTTAATGTCACACTTCATCTCTGGCACAGCCATCAGTAGTAGCATAAATCTGACACTACTAGACATATTTCAACATAAAGCACTGGATGTTCTATACCCACATATCCTTCAGCCGCAACTGCGTATGTACAAAGCATGGGAAGAAGTTAATCAAAGGATTAGCATCAAAAAAAGGAGTCATAAATACCAAGAAACTACTCTTGATGAAATCAACTTCACTTTTACCACCAAACACCAGCCCACTGGCTCCTTATTCATCACATAGAAAAACTGAGGTAATATCCAGCCTGGAACACTGTTTTCAACAGTCTTCGAAATCTTAATATTTCTTTTTTTTTAATTCAACATATTATGGGGGTACAAAAGTTTAGGTTACAAAATCTTAATATTTCTTATTCCAGGACTTTAAAATAATTCCTACTGAATTAGTAAGTGGTTTCAGCTATAAATCTAAACACAGGGCACTACTGATTATAATTCTGACATTTATGACAAATATTACATACATACATATACCATAAAATATGCATGTGCCTGTGTTTGAACAAAGCCACTACTGATTCAAGGCCGGTACAGTGGCTCACACCTGTAATCTCAGCTTTTTGGGAGGCTGTGGTAGGAGGATTGCTTGAGCCCAGAAGTTCAAGGTTACAGTGAGCTATGATTAGACCACTGCACTCTAGCCTGAGCAACAAAGTGAGACCCTGTCTCTGAAAAATTTTTTAAAAATTTAAAAAAAGCTACTACTGATTCAAAGTTACTAATTGCTACATCTGTCTTCTCTAAGAATTTATAATGTAAATCAGTATATAACAGTGTTCAATATTGAGCAGTAGAAGGAACTTGAGTTGAGTCCAAAGATCTGGGCTTACGTCCTAGGTTTCCCAGATACTTCCTGTTTGATCTAGTCAAGCAGAGCCTCAGTTTCCTCATCTGTACAATAAGGATAATAGCAATTATAATACCATCCTACCTGTTGGCCAAGTTAGAATTAAGGTTGTTAATTTGTGTAAAAATACACCAGAAAGTATAAAATACACCAGTAAACAGACATTACATTTTTTTATATTGTGACTGACAGCAATTCTAATAGCAAATATACAATATAAATGTTTGCTGATAATTCAGGAATAAAGAGAGTGGTAATAGATACTTATTTAACCACAGAAAAATCCAAGAAATTACACTGCCATATTCAGACTAGAAAAACTTAATAGAAGTGAAGGGATTTCAAGGGCAGTTTGATGAGGTGTGGACAGGGTAGCTTTTTGACTCATCAAATCAGATAGTTTTTCAATGAATCTTAATCATACCTTACTTCAAAAATTTCACAAGGAGGTAAGTGATAACTACTCCATACCTATATACATTTATTAAAACATACTATTATATCATTTCTATACAGGTTTACTCCAAACCACCCCCATTAGCCCAGGGGATGAACTAATAAATTATCTGTCATATTATAACACTGTTTTTATGGTTGAAATGTGAGCCTTAGTGTGGTTAGAGATGCAGAAAGATCTCTGGATTAAAATAAATTTCTTTGTAGATTTCACAGATCTATTGAGATGTCACTGAGGAATTTAGAAACAGAGTAACTGAGGGTTAAAATAAATTTTATTAATAAAATTTAAGATATTTTAATAAAATACTTTCCTAATTGTATTTCACCTTCCCATTATAGCTGTACCAAGGTTAAAGTATGACTAGCTTTAATGAATTGTGCCATTTAGCCATCAGCACTTATGCTTCAAAGTCTTACTAATTAACAGTGAGGAAAATTTCCAGAGACTGTGCAATGAACTGAACTTAACTCTGATAGTCATTAATGGACGAAACTGTAGAGATAGGAAGAACAAACAGTTGATAAGCAGAACTTAATAAACATTTGTTTTTCCTATAGAAAGTCTGTAAAGAACGTTTTCTACTTTGTGTTTTTAGAGATTTATTTTTACATCATACTAAAGATTACACTAAAAATTATTATTCTCTGCCATTCCCACTCAACCTAAGCCAGAGTAAAGTTTTAAGAGTTCAACAACAACAAAAAATCACTCTATTAGGGAAAAATAAAAAACTTTCATTAATGTACAAAAGTCCATTTCTCAGCCACCAACCAATGTCAAATAATTTTGTACAAAATAAGCAGATAAATGGTCCTACCTTAACAAGACTTGAAAGCATACGGTCCTCTATATTTCTATGGCAAATCCCACCACCTAAAGTTTACTTACTTCTTGCCAACCAAAAGCCCACTACTAATCAAGAACCCCTCTATCTTATGTTGTATGATCCTGGATTTTCTCTTAGTACCTCAGAGTGTTTCATTTGCTCCTTTTTTTTTTTTTTTCCTCCTTTTGAGACAGAGTCTCACTCTGTTGCCCAGGCTAGAGTGCCGTGGCATCAGCCTAGCTCACAGCAACCTCCAACTCCTGGGCTCAAGCAATTCTCCTACCTCAGCCTCCTGAGTAGCTGGCACTACAGACACGAGCCACCACACCTGGACAATTTTTTCTATTTTTAGTAGAGACAGGGTCTTGCTCTTGCTTAAGCTGGTCTCGAACTCCTGAGCTCAAATGATCCTCCCCCATCAGCCTCCCAGAGTGCTAGGATTACAAGTGTGAGCCACCACACCCGGCCCTTGATTTGCTCTTAATGCTGCCTCTCAACACCCCCTGGAGTAGCACTGGAACCCATGGCCTCTTTCCCACCTCTGGCTGACTTTCCTGCTCCTTCTGATCCAGGGCGGACTCTCAGCTCTGGGACTTCTTGAAGAATTTAGAAGGCGAAAAATAGAGGAGAGGATTACAGCCAGCATCTCCCTGATGGTAACATAATGCAAACTCTTCTTCTCTTTTTAGCACTTTCTTCAGAAGGGCATTTAGGTTCAAAAGGACCCCTTCAGCTGAAGGTCACATAAGTCAGTATGATGGAAGACAAAGACTCAAATCTAGCACACCAGGGACACCATCCCTGCCAAGGGGTTCAGATGCAGACTCCTACTGACCCTAAGACCTACATCAAAAATATTTAGGAACTGTTACTGGTTATTAGTCTATCGAAACACAAAAGAATCAGACACCTCCTGGCTCAAGGGCTTAAAATAAAAAGTAAGTAGCAACAAGTCTTAACCTGCAGTCTCCCCCTGATTCAGTCCTCACTAAACTAGAGACTGAGGAAGTAGGCTAATCCCAAAGACCCTTCTCCAGAGAGAGCCACAGTCTCAGAGCTACACTGACACATACCTGAGCATGGATGTGAATTACACAAGTACATAAATAATTGATCCAGTAAACAATGAGACGGTGTAAGGGAATGGATTCTTTTACGCTGTAGTAATCTGAAGAGACTTCGTTGCAAGCATTAAAACAGCCTGGGCTGTGGCCTTTACATTGGGATTATCAGGCACAGTTGCTCATGAGAGAATTATATTTGACAAGGGAGGCAAATGTAGGTAAAGAGAAGAAACAAAACTCTAAAAGTAAAGTTACTATGGAAGCAGGCAGAGATCAGCCTGACAGGATGGTGACAGGTGGGAGGAATGGGCTAGAGCCCAAAGAAGCGCCTGATGATAAAAACATACACAGTAAGTAATGAGATCCACATCACACTAGGCTCCAAGATCATGCTGATCTTTTCAGAAGGAAAGTTAATATGCAACATGTGAGTGAAAGGCAAGTGAAAATATTACACCGTGAACAGGTGAGGCAATGTTTATTTTCCTAATGGAATGATTCTCAGTGATGAAGAACTAGTAATAAATAAGATACCAACAGCAGTATCTAGTGATAATGCTAAGCACCCCTCTGCCAGAAGACAGATGACAGGCAGTAGCTGAGGGTGAATGCCAACCATGCAGACAGCCTATAAAACAGAACCCACCAGTTCTCTCTGGGGAAGCAGGAAGCTGTGTTGAGCATGATAAGAACTTGATAAGAACTCAGTAACAAGAGCCCTTACCCAGACCAGGTGCTAAGTCTGTAAGGAAGACCTGCACCTGGAAGAGGATCTCAATTGTGCCCTGGAAGCTTTAAATACAGAGTTCTTTAAAGCCAGGATTCCTCCTCAGCCAGCCCACGGTGGAGAAAGGTCACTAGTGGGTCCACTAGGCATTAAAATCCATCTTGCCTGGAAAATTAGTGACCCAGCCTAGCCAAAATCTGAACTCCTTTCTGATTGACAGTTAGCATATTGAGTTCCATCTTTAAAAATCCCAAAACCTATCCTTCTTTGTCTCTGCAGTTGAGATGGGTTTCCAAGGAATGCCAAGAAGCAAACTAAAGCCAAGGTACAGTCAGGTCCAGGTTCAGGATACACAGTCACCTCAGTCAGCTGCCCACTAATGTACCAGCATGCTGCCAGCCCAGGGTGAGGATGACCACCACCACTCCCCACAACTCTGCAAGACACAGGCGCCTGGTCCCAACCCTCCCTAACCCTGCTCCCAAGCACAGCAGGAGGTGGAGGGTGACAGCAGAACATAGGCTCCCGCCACCACCATCTGACCCAGTTGTTGCCCCAGGTGGAGAGTAACAGTGAACATGCGATAGGGAGCTAGGAAGGGGAGGTAGGGAGGGGGGATTGAAACACAGTCACACTCATTTGTTTGTTTACATGTTGTATATGGCTGCTTTTGCACAGTAAGAGCAGAGCACAGTAACTGCAAAAGAGACCATGCAGCCTACATTAAGATATTTACTATATGGCCCTTTACAGAGAATATCTGCCAACTCTTGCTACAGAGATTAAAAAGAATGAGCCATCTACAATGGTCTGATTGAGCACCCCTCTAAAATATATAATCACCATTAAAAAAGCAACATTGAATATTTATTACTTTTGCCCTGCTCACTTCCAAATAGGATCTGAGGAGGCCTATTTTTGTGTCAGCAATATTAAGTTCAAACCCCTTATCATATCCTGGGCTGGTTTAGTCCTTCAGAAGATTATAAGGTCTGTTCAGAAGATGTGGCATAATGGTTGCCAAGGACAGATGACCCACTCAGTCCCCTTAATCTTGGTTTCTCTGATCTGTACTTGACTTCATGCCAAGTCCCCTCCCTGTCTTCTTCAGCATTACACCCTCCAGTGATTGTGCCTACTTTTGGTCCTGTTCCTGGTTTCATTATTCTCATTCTTTGGCTTTGTCTTCCTGGGGACCCTGCAGAATTTTCTGAATAAGCATAAACACATTTCCTTTTTTTTATTCTTTTTTTTTTTTTTTTGAGATACAGTCTCACTCTGTTGCCCAGGCTAAAGTGCCGTGGTGTCAGCCTAGCTCACAGCAACCTCAAACTCCTGGGCTCAAGCGATCCTCCTGCCTCAGCCTCCCAAGTAGCTGGGACTGCAGACATGCACCACCATGCCTGGCTAATTTTTTCTATATATATTTTTAGCTGTCCATATAATTTCTTTCTATTTTTAGTAGAGATGGGGGTCTCGCTCTTGCTCAGGCTGGTCTCGAACTCCTGAGCTCAAACGATCTGCCCACCTCAGCCTCCCAGAGTGCTAGGATTACAGGCGTGAGCCACCACGCCTGGCCAACACATTTCCTTAATCAGAGTTGAACTAGCTTCTCTGGTGGTGTGGGGCAGGAACGGAAAGTACAATTAAGTGCTGATACCTATTCTCAACTGCTCTGAGTCCTTCACATCTTCCTTCCTAGTGGTCCATTGCTGCCACATACAACCTGGGATAATACATCTTATAGGTGCTAGATAGAATTGGAATGAATGAATAAAGAGAAATTTAAAACTGCCACAACTTTCATGAAAATTATTAACCAGGTTATACTTTGTCTTTTACCATTTGCATTAGTTTCTTTCCTATTATAATTACATTTCCTAAAATTAAGGTAGGTTGTCAACAAAAGCACTATAAGGCCAATGGCCCAAATAATAAAGCTTATAGATCAGTTGCTATCTTGTCATATAGGAAAAAAATTATAATAAAGCTCATAGATAACTGTTTTATCTTAAAGTAGCAATAAACATTTATTTTATCATTTATATTTTTTAAATGATGTTGCCTATTCTTTCATGTCTACTGTAGTTCTTCTTTCTGAATTGCCTGTTCATATCTTTTACCTATTTTTGTTTAGGGGTGGTAGTCTTTGTAAAATCTCTGTAACTTACAATGATAGTGACACCAAGTCCAGTGTCCTATTCTTCTTGACAAAGCAGCCCCTAAAATGTCAATAATTTGGCTCTGCTCTCCCTTTCGCTCCTTTTCTCTCCTTGCAGTACAACAGAAAGGGCACTAGATTTGGAGTCCTAAGACACAGGTCACTGCTGAGTCCCTGAGACTTGTTTACTTACCAGTAAAATGAAGGGACTGGACTAATTGGTCAGCAAAGCCCCAGACGTCTAAAATTCTTTCAGTTTATTAGTTTCTCTATTCTTTCCCCACTCATCACCAGCTCCCATTCTAGCTATGATGGCAAAATGGCAGCTGTGAGTTAATTATGGGATTTGTGTTAGTCATAAATCAGTGGTGAAGCAAAAATCAAAAACAAGAAGTATAGAGAAAAGAAATAGTACTTCATGCCTTTAAAGGGTTCAGTTTCTATATAAATGATAAAATTAGTCATAATTCTACCTACCACCTAAGGGTTAGACTGGCTCTGTTGAGGATGTTAATGGCATTATTGCAAACAAATAGCTTCAAAGCAAATAATCAAATATTGACTAAAGTAGACACAGTCCAAAAATTTGGTTTATTTGGTAGTACAAAGGAATAAGTCAGTCACATCAGCTTTGATCCTCCCACTTCTTTTACCAATCTTCTTCAATAGCCCAACTTCCATCTAATTGTGCTAGGCCAACTTTTTCTTTCTTCTAAACAGCAGTCCCCAACTTTTTTGGCACCAGGGACCAGTTTCAAGGAAGACAATTTTTTCATAGATGGGGGTAGGGGTGGAAGACAGTTTCAGGATGACTGAAGTGTGTTACATTTATTGTGCAGTCAGACCTCTCTGCTAATGATAATCTGTATTTGCAGCTGCTACCCAGCACTAGCATCACTGCCTAGATCTCTTGTATGCACAGTTTATAGCAAGGTTCAAGCTCCTCTTAGATCTAATGCGCTGCTGATCTGATACGAGGTAGAGCTTATGTGGTGATGTAAGTGATGGGGAGCAGCTGTAAATACAGATGAAGCTCACTGGCCACTCACCTCCTGCTGCGTGAGAGTTCCTAATAGGCCATAGACCAGTACTGGTCTGCAGCCTGGTGTTTGGGGATCTCAGTTCTAAAGGACAAAATTAAATAATCAATATGTACACTGCTAAAGCTATTCTGGTTTAAAATGCTTTAGTCTTTTTTTTCCTTTTTTAGGGGGGACAGAGTCTTGCTCTTTTGCCCAGGCTGGAATTCAGTAGCCCCGATCACAGATCACTACAGCCTAAATTCCTGGGCTCAAGCAATCCTCCTGCCTCAGCTTCCCAAGTAACTGGGACTGTAGGTGTGCCACACCCAGCTAATTTTTTTTTTTTTTTTTTTTTTTTTGAGACAGAGTCTCACTCTGTTGCTCAGGCTAAAGTGCCATGGTGTCAGCCTAGCTCACAGCAACCTCAAACTCCTGGGCTCAAGCAATCCTTCTGCGTCAGCCTCCCGAATAGCTGGGACTACAGGCATGCGCCACCATGCCTGGCTAGTTTTTTCTATATATGTTTTAGTTGTCCAGCTAATTTTCTTTCTATTTTTAGTAGAGACAGGGTCTCGCTCTTGCTCAGGTTGGTCTCGAACTCCTGAGCTCAAACGATCTACCTGCCTTGGTCTCCCAGAGTGCTAGGATTACAGGCGTGAGCCACTGCACCCGGCCCCTTTTGCTTATTTTCTGTAGAGACAGAGTCTTGCTATATTGCTCAGGCTGGTCTTGAACTCCTGGCCTCAAGTGATCCTCCCACCACAGCCTCCCAAAATGCTAGGATTACAGGCATGGGCCACCACACCCAGCTACTTTTGTCTTCAAAAGGGCTACTGCTTTTAGTTTTCTAGTATCCCCCAACCTACCATCTGCCATTTTATTAAAGAGAAATTCAAATTTCTCTGAAAAAGATCTGTCTGCCCAAAAAAATAAGTGCAAAAATTTTTACACATAGTGGAGGAGAAAAATCCACTCAAAATTCTACCATTCTAATAGAACCATTTTTTCATTTTTCTATATTTCCTTACCTCTTTTCACATGCACACACATTTTTAGAGTTCTAGTCATGTAGTACATCCTGCTTTTTCAGCATCAAGCTTTTCCATGTTGCTTCACAGCAACCATTATCATTTACAGTTGCAACATAGTCCATAAAATAGATCATCAGCATATATTTAACCATTTCGGTATTGGGGAGCATTTAAGTTAACTCCATCCAAAGTTTTGTTTTTTTACAGTAATGGCACAGTGAACCTCTTCATGCATTTAGCTTTTTCTTTCTTATTACTCATTAGGCAAGATGCTAGGGAGTGAGATTCTGGGTCAGGTGATGTAACTGTATTTGGCATTTTTTAAATAGATCTTGTCAAATTTATTTTAATCTAACAAACAGTAAGGATTATTAAACATCTAAGTGTGATACTAAAAAAAATTACAGGATATGGGAAATATTCCTTTTTCATGGGTGTTGGAGGTGAGAGGTCCCTACAAATAATATGATAAAACAAATACCCCTTCAGTCCCTTGATTTCTCACTGCTTATTTCTCACATAGTAAGCAAACACTATGACAGCCCTTTTTCATCTGCTGACAGGAGGGCAAAACTGCAGACTCTTTTTTAGGTTTCAGTTAAACGGTTAAAAAAAATTTAAGTGACTATTTTAAGTGTCTGTTTATCAGATTTCTAGGCTTGATACTGCTGAGTTTTGCTCAACTTGTACAATAATTTTTTTATAAGGTACTCCATGACTCGACCCTCTCTAGACACCACATGCCTGAGAAAGAAAGAATAAGGGGAGCAACCAGAAATCTGGCTTCAAAGAAATAATGAACACATGTCTTACGGCTTTTTAACAGCAAGAAATAGTGCCAGCTAATCTTGTTCATTCTGTGATATCTTTATCATTAAAAACTTTTTCCTTGTTTTATCATTACTAAGATAATACATGATACCTGTACATCTTTTAATTCATATATAAAAATGGAGATGTAGAAAGCAATCTGGTTCCCCTTCCACAAAAAACAAAAATAAACAAACGCACTGCTATGGTATGATGGACATAGGAAAAAGTCCAGAAGAACATACAATCAAATCATACTAGAAAAAAAACAGAATCTACTATACAGAGATAGGCTTTTGCAACTTGCTTTTTATGTACCTTTTAAATATATACTTTGCATTATAAAATATTGAAAGCATTCAGAAAATTATAGGTACTTACCAACTTTCTCAAATCTTAATTTCTTGTAATATTTGCTTTAGAATTTTAAAAAATAAATTATAAAGTTGAAGTCCCTTGTATGGCCCCCTCCTCCTTTTCCCTCCCTTCCTTCAGAGAGATAACCACATCCTATATTGGCTAAATATCATTCCTATGCATGTTTTTATATTTTTATTACATAACTATGTTTCAATAAAATATATT
Source organism: Eulemur rufifrons (assembly GCF_041146395.1). Lineage (NCBI taxonomy): Eukaryota > Metazoa > Chordata > Mammalia > Primates > Lemuridae > Eulemur > Eulemur rufifrons. Next base: position 64,090,441 of record NC_090997.1, on the reverse strand, counting down.
TACCTTATTTCCCTTGAAATAATTTAATTGAATTTACCTTCAATTCTAAGATGCACATTTTTTCCCCATTATAACATCTCTAAAATGCAATGCACCTTACAATCCATAATAAGGCATTACATCACAGTTTAACTGGCAGTTCCCCCCTTTCTCAGTGTATCTAGGACAGTGGATCTTATCATCAATATAGCTTTTAGAGTCTATGAATGTGTAGTATTGTTTTACTTTTTTTAAAAAAATGTAAATGGTATCATATTAAACATTTTACAACTTTGTATTTTCACTCAACATTATATTTTTGAGATTTACCAATGTTGTTACACATACGCAACACCTTTAATGTCTTCATTTACTATGACACAACACAGCATTAGATGACACTTAGGTAAAGCAGAAACCCTATGCTTGCCAGTAGAAATGGTTACTACCGATATTCAAATGTGTATGCTTAACTAAAATAAAGAAAAGGTGTAACAAACAAGATAGAAATAAGAAAAAAGGAAGGAGAGAAGAGAAACAGAAGAAAGGTTTCCTTGCTTGCTTGATTTGTAAGTAGCTGAGGATAGCAGCCACCTGAATAACTAAACTTGATATTCAGGAATAAAAATGACAATTGGAGGGACTGTTTCCTGGAAATCTGTGCTGTTGCTGCTCCCCATAGCTGCTGCTACTCCAGAGTCCAGCTGGAAATGCAATCTGCTCACTTCAGCCATGCAGGCACTGAGACCCCTGACCTGCCTCTACTCAGCTGACCCCTCTAACTCACTCAGAGCTAGCTGAACACCAGCATCATACAACATCACTGTAAAGTACAAAGGTGGGGCAACAAGGAAGTGGCATTTACACAACTAAGACGGAGCCTCATTCATTGTTTCCTCTGAGGCTGCTCTTCCATACCCCTCCTGCATTCCCCATTTTCCCCCCTCATTTATATTCTTCTTTCTCACTATAATTTTAGTCAAAAAGTCCGTTTCAAAGACCTACACCCACTGTCTGATCTACACACTCATACACATGATCGCGTGCACACCCATGCCTCACAATGAAAAGCCATAGTAACCCCAGAGATTTTGCTGACGGTACATAAAAAATTTTCCATTACTGATTTCTGAAATGAAACTCCAGTTTTACCTTACTGAGAGTTAAAAATGGCAAGTAAATAGAATTGAAACTCCTGATAGCTTTTTCTTTTTTCCTTTCCATTCAATCCAAAAACACCTTGCTGGAGGCATATTTTATTTTTAAAAAACATCCTCCAGTGGGATTTTTAATTTTATTTTTACAAACACATATAAATTGTGACAATTCTTACAGGGATACATTACATTACTAATTAATTCTTATATGTGTATTTTGCCCCTTTGCCTCCATTTAACCATAAGCCAGTTGAAAAAAAAAGACGACAATACTTTATTTATCTAATACCAACTAACAGAAATTCACATATTTATTCACATTGGTTAAATAAATAAAAGCATTACTGAATTCATTAATAAGTGTAACCAAAGAAAATTAGCATTCCCAAATTTAATTTATTAATAGGTAAACTATATCTTCAACTTTTACAAAGATAGTATTTTAAATTCTAATATATTTTATTTAATATAGGGTAATGGAACCAGATAGCCCCAAACTATTTCGTTGGTTTTTCTTTCTCCAAAACATTACTGTAAGTCATAAAATCTGTTGGTGTTTTGGGGCATATTGCAACTAAAGTTCCTGTTACCTGCTGATATATTTGAAGTGTGTTTGAACATAAATTACTGGAACATTCTTTCAACTCTCAAATTTAATTAACTCACTTTCTATCAAGTTATTCTAATTAACCTACAGCCTTCAAACTTCAGGATTATTGCTGCCAATTCTATACAGCCATTTGTTTAATGCACAGTCTACCTTAATACTCTCCAAAGTGAAATTGCAAATAAAAACCCTTTTTGATTTCTACTAATTAACTAGACTTTAGAATGTGCCACACCTATAATCTGTATTAATGTGTGAATACAAGTTTTGCTTACTCCATATGAAGCATTCAGAAAGAACTTATTAAGCTAAAATAAATTCTCCTTGCAGTGAAGGACTTTTATTTGTTCAAAAACATCACTGAATGCCTACAATGCCCCAAGCACTGTGCTGGGCAGTACAAACATAATGATAAACACGACAGGAAGACAGACACAGCTTCTGCACTCATGGACCTTCCAAGGCTAGGTAAGAAGAAAGACATTAACAAATAATTACAACTGAATAGCTAGTAAGTAAAGGCCACAATTTGTCCCCTGCATAGCACTTGCCAAAGTTAAGCTCAGTACAAACTTATATCAATCCCTCAGTTTCAAAAATACAAATACTGTATTCAGTAAAGGACTTTGTTGAGTTTATAGATCAAGAGTGATACAAAGAGTAGAAGAGAGATAACAGTCATGCCTCAAAATTGTAGGATGGTGGTGATGGGTACACAGCATTGTGAATGTACTTAATGCCACTGAATTGTACACTTAAAAATGGTTCAAAAGGAGGCCAGATGCAGTGGCTCATGCCTGATATCCCAAGCACTTTGGGAGGCCAAGGTGGGAGGATCGCTTTAGGCCAAGAGTTCAAGATCAGCCTGAGCAACATAGCAAGGCCCCATCCATACCAAAAAAAAAAAAAAAAAAAAAGATTAAAATGGTAAAACAAGTTAGGCACAGAAAGACAAATACTACATGGCCTTACTCATATGTGGAATCTTAAAAAGTTGATCTTAGAAGTAGAGAGTAGAATGGTACCGGAGGATGGGTGATAGAGAGGGAGGGGGAAATGGGAAGATGTTGGTTAAACGATATATAATTTAGATAGGAGAAATAAGTTTAAGAGATATATTGTACAGCATGGTGAATATAGTAATGATGATATATTATACTCTTGAAAAATGCAGAGAGTAGATGTTAAATGTTCTTACTACAAAAAGTGATAACTATGTGAGGTAGACTTAACAATTCCACAATGCATATATATATACTTCAAAACATCATGTTAAGCCAGGCATGGTGGCTCATGCCTATAATCCTAGCACTCTGGGAGGCCAAGGCAGGAAGATCTCTTAAGGTTAGGAGTTCAAGACCAGCCTGAGCAAGAACAAGACCCCGTCTCTACCAAAAACAAAAAAAATTTGCCAGGCATGGTAACATGCGCCTTTGGTCCCAGCTACTCAGGAAGCTGAGGCAGGAGAACCACTTTAGCCCAGGAGTTTGAGGTTGTACTGAACTGTGATGATGCCACTGCACCCTACCCAGGGTAACGGTAAGACTCTGTCTCAAAAAACATGCACATGTGTGAGATGTGCCTCCCTGAAACCTTGTTATGACATCAGCACATCACCCATCTGACGTGATAAATAAATTAATTAAATGGTAAAATTTATGCTAAATATATTTGACTGCAATAAAAATGTAAAAAATTACATTAAGTTGTTAAATGTTTAATCAACTCCACCCAAAACTTAAAACATATGAGTACTCCTGAGTCTCCAATGGTAATATAAAAAGAGAGAACAAGCCTTATAGTACAGAGGTGAAAATGAACAGAAAACATGAAATTGATTGGCTTTGATTCTCTTCTAACCTTTTACCAGTTGTACAGTTCACCTTCTCTGCTTACCTATCAGAGCACAGCTGGGTTAGGGGTTAGGGGGATGCACAATCTTAGAAACTTGTTTCACTCCAAATTCATGGTTTCTAATCTTCACTGAATTCTCAACCCTTTTCCTTATCGCTAATCAGCTCCCAAACCTTGGCCACTCTCTTCAAATCCGGTACTCAACTCTAGAGCCACATTTAATGACCTCTTCCATTTCCTGATCCTCACCAAACCTACCTATACTTGCCCCCATTCTTACTTTCCTCTCTCCAGGTCCTGCATAGGTGGGCCCTCTGGCAAACACTCCTGCCCGCCAGTGGTGCTCTGGATTCCCTCATCTCTGACCTGCTCATGAACCTCATTCCATCAATTAGCCACTTGGTTAACTTTACCTTCCTTCTCTCCACCGGGTCTCCCCAAGCTACTCCCATCTTTAAATAATTACAGTATCATTACTCTCCCTGACTCTAACCTTCCTCCAGTTCTCACCCTATTCTTCCCTTGACTTCACTTCCTCCCTTCTTGGCCTGCACCCCATCTCTACCTCCCAGTCACTGCTCCACAGATTCCACTCCCTGCACACCCAGGCCAATGAAAGTGTGATAGCTGAAGTCATCAAGGATTTCTCACTGATTCATTTCAATGGACCTTCTTTGGTCTTTTTTAAATATAGGGAATCTCAGCCATATTTAACTCTCTTGATTGGTAGCACCACCATTCACCCAATCCCCCAAGCCAAAAACCTGTAACTCTTTCCAGAATCCTCCCACTCCCATTTTTTTACATCTTTATTCAGTAACAATTCTTTCTCTTTTTCTTTTTCTTTCTTTTTTTTTTTTTTTTTTTGACACAGGATCTCACTATGTTGCCCAGGCCAACTGCAGTGGCTATTCACAGGCACAATCATAGCTCACTGCAGCCTCAAACTCCTGGCCTCAAGCAATCCTTCCACCTCAGCCTCGCAAGTAGCTGGGACTACAGACACATACCACTGTATCTGGCTTCAATTCTTTTAATTAAAAAAAAATAGTATTATCTTAAGAAATTTTAAAATACAGATAAACAATATAGAATAAAATTAAAATTAAAATAGGGTATGCCAAAGAAATGAGGAAACACCTGGGGTAATGGAAATGATCTGTATTATGACTGTGATGGCAGTTACATGGCTGTATACATTTGTCAGAGTTCATCAAATTGTACACTTAAAATTGGAGAATTTTATCATATATAAATTATCCCTCAATAAAGCTGACTTTTAAAAATTAAATTTTTAAATGTGCCTTTTAAAATGTGTCCTACTTAAGATTTTTAACCCTACATTTCTTTTCTAAAGACCTAATTTACATTTTAGCTCTAAGATGAGTCAATCCCATATATATATTATTGTGTTTCATTTGATAATGACAAATCCTTTTCTACTGATTCGAAACAATACTTAGCCAAGGTTTCTGTTTATTTCCAGAAACCTTATCAAGGCAACAATTTACAATGTACATAGCAGGTGAATTTTTTTATTAGCAAAATAGCATTATTTTGATTGTGATAAATAAGCAGTGTGTCTCTGATTCTACCTGCACAGCAATCTTTTACCCTCTTTGGGATTCCTTGGGAGCCTCCTGAATAGAGACCTCAAACTCCATAGGGTAAATGCTGGTCTGCCTTTGAGGCACTGTACTCAGGTGGAAAACATAGGATTAGGATTTCCTCCTTTCTTCATTCCCTTAGGATTAAAATGTATATGAGGGGACTTGAAAAAGTTCATGGAAAAATGGAATTAAAAGGTAAAAATAATGGCACCAAAAAAAATCAAAACAAAAAATATAAACTATATTTCTCAACATAAGCTCTATCAAGGTCAAGACACTTTTGTAATCAATGATATCAGCCATTTAGTCCATCCATAAAGAACTGAGGGTCCTGGGAATTTAACCATGTCAATGCAGTCTTTACTTTACATTATCAACTGAAGAAAAATGGGTGTCTTTAAAGATATTTTTAAGATTAGAAAACAAAAAGGAGTCAGAAGGAGCCAAACCAAGACTGCTAAGGTGGTTAACAACAATTTATTGTATATTTAAAATAACTAAAAGAATAGAATTAGTTCCTAACACAAAATGATAAATGTTTGTGATGGATACCTCCAATTATCCTGATTTGATCAGTACACACCATATGCCTGTATCAAAACATCACATGTATCCTATAAATATATACAACTACTATGTATCCATATAGTTAAAAATAAAATTTTTTAAATAAGTAGTTTTCTGCTGTTCTAACAACAAATAAGAAGACTACAAGGTGGATGCCTAATTATTTCTCATCGAAAATCTTGCAAAATTGCCTTTGACGAAAGGAATGAGCAGGAGCACTGTGGTGGTGAAGGACTCTCTGGTGACACTTTCCCATGCATTTTTCTGCTAATGCTTTGGCTTTCTCAGCACTCTCATAATAAGCAGAGGTTACCATTTTTTGGCCCTCCAGAAAGTCAACAAGCAAAATGCCTTGAGCATCACAAAAAACTGTTGCCATGATCTTGAGCAGACCACTTTTGCTTTGCCTGGACCACTTCCACCTCTTGGTAGCCATTGCTTTGTCTTCAGGATCATTTGGGTAAAGCCATGTTTCATCTCCTGTTACAATTCTTCAAAGAACTGCTGCAGGATCTTGATCTCACTTATTTAAAATTTCGATTGAAAGCTCTAGTCCTGTCTGCAACTGATCTGGGCACAAGTTTTGGCACCTGTTGAGTGGAAAGTTTGCTCAACTTTAATTTTTCAGTCAGAATTGTGTAAGCTGAACCAATTGAGATATCTGTGGTGTTGGCTATTGTTTATGCTGTTAACATCAGTTCTCTTCAATTAGGGCATGAACAATATGACTTTTTTCCTTGCGAATTGATGTGGATGGTCTGCCGCTGTGGGCGTCACCTTCAACATTGTCTCATCCCTTCTTAAAATGAGTTATCCATTTGTAAACTGATGATTTCTTTAGGGCATTGTCCCCATAAACTTTTCATAAAGCATCAATGATTTGACCATTCCTCCACCCAAGTTTCATCATAAGTTTGATGGTGTTCTTGCTTCAATTTTAGCAGAATTCATGTTGTTCTGAAAGGGGCTCTTTTCATACTGATGTCTTATCATTCTTAGTGCCTCAAACTAGATCCTGTTCAGAACTAACAATATTTTGATGTAAAAAATTTTTTTAAATCTGTGCATAGTTTTTCCATAATACACACTTTCCATGAACTTTTTGAAGACTCTTCACACTCTTCTTTATTCCCACCCCCACCACAAGCCACAAGACACTACCTCCTGCCTATGAAATGGTAGCATTTAATAGAAAACAGTACTTACACAATGTTGACTCCTTCAAAATATTCATTTATTTAATGCATAAATAAATAGAACTGCTGCCACCAAAAGACTCACGTCCTAAACCATCTATATTCAAACCAATTTTATAGTATTATAAACTTGCCTAATTCTAGTAACCAAAAATGCATACACAGGTACAAGCCTTTACCTGTGAAGACAGCTTTGTTAATCTTCAGCTAGGGCTAAGGCTCTGACTTTGTTTAATGCCTACCTGAAAACCTACCACAAGATAGTGTTTTAATGTATTTTTCCTGTTGTTCCGTACACAGTTTCCAGAGTTATAGAATGATCATGCTACAATGCAGGGAGGAAAGGGTTGAAGGCAACTAGTTTCTGTTCACTTATTATTAGGCTTAGGAAAGCTGATCAGTTTTGACAGTTCTAACTAACTCACTGACTTGCTTTCCAAAAAACTAAGGATATTTCCAGCTCAATAGAGTAATTATCCAAAGATTAGTGACCAGTGATTAATTTATCATCTTAAGTAACCATAAATAATAGGGATTACATTGCCTTGACGTTTTTCTATAACCCATTCTAGGTTGCCAGCAGACACCCAAAGTCATCATGATGAATTAGAGGAAGAAGACTGATTAATTGGATTAAGCGTTACTTTTACCAGATTTTTCAAAAATAATCTGATTTTTTATTTAAGCAGCTCAATATTTGTTTCCTAATCAAAGTTACAAAATATAGCTACCACATATACAAAATTAATTATAATAGCACATACACAACAAATGAACAAAGTTATAGAGAACCATGTTTTGAAGTCAGTATCAAAAACTTGCATTGCTCTTTTGTGATTCCTGACCTTAGTTATTACCAAGACTCCTTTTGTCTGCTGTGTTGGCATGGGATTTAGAAGGCTATATAGCTTCTGCTTCTCAAACTCTAAGAGGAAAAAAAAAATGCTTTAGTTGGACTTCCCTTTTCCTTCCCTTCCCCATAATTGTTAGAAATCAAATTTACTAGTCAGAAAGCGAGTACTTCAGTTCATCCCAGCAGGCACAACAGCAGACAAGCAGGTCAAAATACTGCCTTATACCCTGACATCTGTTTTAATACAGACCTTGTAAGTGAAGCCAAATGATATTAAAAGATGAAACAGTTACTGGAAGGATAAGGGTGTTTTGGCTTACAAAAAGGGACAGATACCCTCTTCTTGCACAACTGTCAATTCCCTTTTATCCACCCGCAGCTGTTACTGGTTCTTCCTCCAGGGTCACTGCACTTCCAGCACCTTCAGTTTCAATCACAAGAGAGCAATTCAGAACCGGAGTCCTGAGAGATTACAACACAGCACGTGAGTCAACACACACACCCCACATAGAGGCACTGTGCCAACCTGTTCAATAACAATAGTATTTAACATATATGCAGTGCTTTATGCATCTAAAAGTACTTTGATATTCTATTCTCTTGAGTTTCACTGTTCACTGTGTGACAGGAAACTAAGGCAAAACACACTTGTGTGTGGCCAAGCACCCAGTTATTATCTCAATTAGGACCGACTACATTCCTGGCCAGAAAGTACCACAAGATGACACCTCCTTCCCTGTCAAACCTCAGATGTCTAATGTAAGTGTGCAAAAGCAAGTCATGTTTCTTAATAAACTGTACAATATTCCACCCTAGTCCTAGATAGCAGAGAACTTAACTTCATTTATTCTAGTTTTTAGTAGCTTTCCTTGACAATTTTTTTAAAAGAGTAGAACCTACACTTAAAAGAATTAGCTGTTTTCATTATGAATTGTCAATGAAGTAGCTGGCCATTTACTAAACTCTGTGAAGGATGATGTACAAAATAACATGATCTGCTTGTTGAACAGGTTTTTCACCATTGTTGATACTTTACATTTAAATTTGAAATACATACATTAATTGAAACAATTCCAAGCTATTCTCACAATCTCTTCTAGAACATCTTGAAAATAAGACTTACAGACTGACTTAATTACATCACAAATGAAAAAAAAGAGTAACATGCCAAAAGTCTTAGAGGTCCCATACAATTCAAGGGGGAAAAAAAAACCCAAAGTCTTAAGACAAAGTTTTGGAAATACTTAAAACAGTGACATTAAAAAAATACAGACCGGGCAGGTAGCTCATGCCTGTAATCTTAGCACTCTGGGAGGCTGAGACAGGAGGATCTTTTGAGCTCAAGAATTCAAGACCAGCCTGAGCAAGAGTGAGACCCCCATCTCTACTAAAAATAGAAAAAATTAGCCGGGCATAGTGGCGCATGCCTATAGTCCCAGCTATTCGGGAAGCTGAGGCAGGAGGATTGCTTGAGCTCAGGAGTTTGATGCTGCTGTGAGCTAGGCTGACGCCATGGCACTCTAGCCCAGGTGACAGAGTGAAACTGTCTCAAAAAAAAACAAAAATAAATAAAAATAAAAATCTGACCGTTAGAAAGATGCAGAACTGAATTAGGGAAATCTAAATGCCAGAAAGATGTTTTAAGAAATGAAGTTTTGTTACTGTTAAATATAATGATTTCAATGGAAACGAACTAAACTACCCAGGAGCAGCCTCTGGATCTGCTCAAGGCAGAATTGCTGAGTTTCTATAATAATATTATCTAATATGATGATATGTTCCTCTTAGAGACATATGCTCTTTCCAAGCCCCACCTCTGGCCTCAGCTTCACTCTGAGACTCCTAGTTTGCATTTCTAGTTATCTGCCTGCCATCACCCCTAATGTCCTGCTGACTTTTAATACTCTACATATCTAAAATGTGAGCCAGCCTTTCCCTGGCAACTCCTTCTCCTCATGCCCTGTTCCTGTCAATGGTAACATCTGGCACTATGGATACAATTTGTAGGGGCCAGTACAAAATGAAAATGTATGTGGGGCTCCCTGATCAAAAATTACTAAGACACAGGCTCCAAGCCTGGGCAATAGTGAGACCTTGTCTCTATAAAAAATTTATAAAATTAGCCTGGCTTGGTGGCACTCGCCTGTAGTCCCAGATACTCGGGAGGCTGAGGCAGGAAGATTACTTGAGATGGAGGCTGCAGTGAGCTATCATGACTCCACTATACTCTAGCCTGAGCAACAGAGCAAGACCCTGTCTCAGGAAAAAAAAAAAAAAAAGACACAGGCTCCAGACATAGGCATTATCTGTTATCTGTTTCGGTGTTCTTTATCACTGTCCACACCCATCATTTGCCAGAATTCCTGCAGTTTATCCTTTGAAATGTCTCATATCTGTCCCTTCGTTCTCATTTCCACTGCTACTCCTCAAATCTCACCCAGCTTTCTGTCAGGGGCTTTGTAATTCGTATCCCTCCTATTTCTTTCCTCTGCACCACAGTAATAGTTACACGATAGGATTACTGGCTAAATAAAACAAAATAATATAAAAATACATAGTGAAACACAGTAGAAACATTCAGTATTAGAACTGCCTCCTAGCCCTTGCCCAGGCCTTGTACCCTCACCTGGAATACCCTTTTCTGTTAAATATGCAGAGGAAAGTCTACCAATCCCTTAAGGCCTAACTCAAAACCTACCCCCATGAATCCCTCCCTAATCAGCTCAGTCAGAAGTTACTTTATTTTCCTCTAAAATCCTGGATCTTGTTTGCACTGCATTTAGCATATATAGCATATTGCCTCAGAGTTATGTACGTACATATCATTTTGTCTCACTCATAACCTCTCAAAAGCATGGAATAAGTCAAATTCATTTCTGTTTCTTGCCTGGCCCTTAGTACATATTTTGTACTTAACAAATTAAATGATTTCTATATCTTCTTTTAGAAATAAATAAAAGCAAAAAAACTAAAGACACACACACCACATACCGCAAAAAATTAATTAACAAATAAAAGATATTTTCAACAGAATTAGCCTGAGTCCAGAGTAAGCTGAGGCAAGGTGATAGCACTGAAAGAGAATGAGACATGCTGCTCTTGCAGACTTGATACTCTGAAGAGATGTCACATGGATGAATCACAAAATCCTCATGGCCAAGTCTCCGCATGGTTAATTCTCAACCTGCCCCCAACCCCAAGAAAGACCTTGATCAACACCTGGGCTGAGAGCAGAGTAAAGGGGAAAAGAGAATGTCCTACCTACCAAGGTGTATCAGGTGAGAATCTAAGACCTAGGATGATCTTGGGTCTTCCTAATATTCCCATCTATGATAACAAAGTTTTACTCTATTGTATTCATTGGTATATGTCCTCTTGTATTTCCAGATATTATTACATATAAATGTCAGGCCATTTGCTGCTTCTAAAGGGTTCAAAAATTGGAAAAGCTGTCTTATAAGCAATGAAATATGATTTTAAACTAATTTTTAAAAATAAGATTGGTACTTATCAAATTAGCAAATATTAATAAAAACAAAATCCTCTGCCTTTGTTTTGTTGGTGTAAAAAATAAATAAATAAAATACATAAAAATAAAACCTTTTCAGGAAGCCAGCACACTGCTAGTGGCACAGTAAACAGGTTCCAGTTTTCTAAAGAATAATCTGGCAATGTGTAACAAATTCATAAAGTTATTCATAGCCTTTGTACCAGTAATCTCACTTTTGGACATATACCCAAGGAAGCAATCCAAGAATGGAAAAAAACAATTTGTTCAAAGATGTACACAGATATACTACTTACACTAACACGTATACTATCACTGCCTGGTACTCAAACACCCAGCAAAAGAGGCCTGGTTGAGTAACCTAGGGTAGACCAGTATGGTAGAATACTACACTTCTTGAAAAAATTAAGTAGGTATCCTATGTGATATAGAAAAATGCACCTAAAAATGTTTACCAAAAAGCAGAAAACAAAAGTAAATGTTTACATATTCCTTATTTGCAATTCTGAAATCCCAAACCCAAAGTTCTTGTAAAATAGTATTAACACTCACTTAGAAATAAAACCTGATCTGAACTGACATAAGGCTACTCCTGGTCTCTATTTGTCCCTCTTACTCTGAATATCCATGTATTTTGCTGCAGAAATGTTAATGTACTTGATCACAGGGTGCCTCAAACTCCCCTAGGGGTGTTAAAAAAATACAGATATCTGTACATGGTTACTTTTTTAAAGTTTGAAAAAATCTGAACTCCAAAACATATATGGCCCCAAGGGTTTCAGATAAAGGATTACTATACTGAAGTGTCTGTACTGATGTGCTGATGACACCTATATATATATGAATAACATGCTCATATGCATCAGTTGTAAATTTCAAGTAAAAGAGTTAAAGTTAGGTGTTCTCTAGCTTTATTGATAAAACTTCTTAAAAAGAGTATATTCTTCAAGGAAAGCTAACCTTACAATGCTATATCTGTGGGAGTAAAAAAAACAAATAAGGCCAGGCATGGTGGCTCACGCCTGTAATCCTAGCACTCTGGGAGGCCGAGGCGGGTGGATCACTCGAGGTCAGGAGTTCGAGACCAGCCTGAGTAAGAGCAAGACCCCGCCTCTACTAAAAAATAGAAACAAATTATCTGGCCAACTAAAAATATATAGAGAAAAAATTAGCCCGGCATGGTGGCGCATGCCAGTAGTCCCAGCTACTGGGGAGGCTGAGGCAGTAGGATCGCTTAAGCCCAGGAGTTTGAGGTTGCTGTGAGCTAGGCTGATGCCACGGCACTCACTCTAGGGCCACAGAGCAAGACTCTGTCTCAAAAAAAAAAAAAAGACAAATAACTATAGATAAACCAAATCCCTCTTCAAATAATTACAGATTCAAAACCAATAAAATGGAACTCATTACAATTTCTTTACTTAGATTCAAGTAGATTTCTATGGAAGATTTCACATTTCTGGGGAAAGTTCAGTCTTCAGTCTTACTGAGCATCATTTACAGACACAAATTTATTGAAAGAAATGATAAATTCTCATGTTTTGTAAACAATTTTCCAGGTGACCCTTCAATAGACTGATCTAAAATTTAAATAATTTAAAAGTATTACTTTAAATCTTTTAGTTTAAATGAACATTTAAAACAACCATTTTTTACATAAGCAAAGACCCTCTAAGGTTTTTTTCCCCCAGTGGCCAGCAATAAAATGTGGAAAAAAAAAAATAATCTATTTGCCCTTGCCCCATATACAAGTAGCCTGTGCACCAGAAATACGTAAGAACCACTAAAACAAGGTTTTAGATTAGAAATTATTTATCAATTCTAGATTTAATGTTTCCTATATAATTATGCATAAAACACAAATAGAAATCTATTATCTCTTTTATCTGACCCTTCTTTACAGCTCATACCCCTCCCCTCAAAAAAAGAAAAAAAATCAGTAAGAATTTAATGTGTAATCTCTGGCTGGCGCTCAGGTGTTAATAAAACATGACCTAGATCTTAACAATTGTGAATCTGATATTAAACATCTCTGTTTTGATCCAAAAATCAAAATATGGCAAAGAATTTGATCTTATTTAAAATCATGTCCTAAAAAAATAAAATAAAATCATATCCTTTTTCCAGTTCCAGCCTATTCCACAATGAATATTTTTCTGAGTAGAAAGAGACAAAACATAGCACCTACACCTAAAACTTCATACATCCATCATTTATTCCTACGAAACAGCTTACTCTTAGGGCAAGTTTACTATTACAGTCATTAATAACTACGTGGTTGGGAGTACTGTTGTCAAAGTTGGAGTGTTACAGTACTGTAGGACAACAATGGCAACTTTCTGCCCCCATTTACACTAAAATATCAATTAACTTTGTGGAATGTCTTGTTTAAACAACCACTGACAAATGTGAATACTTTGAGATGCTGCCCTTTGAAACTGCAACATGAAGTCAAAACTAATAAAAAGGATAATTAAGCAAGATTAAAAGATTTTTAATAAAGAAAAGTCACCAGACTAACCCACTCCACTTGGCATTAATACTTACCTACCCAGAAAAGTCAATAAATACCTCCACTTAATGAGTAAGTGGTTTTCTATTTTCATAAAACACATCTCAGAATTGGTTTTTGGATCCAATCTAAGCATATCACAAAAATAAATTTTGGGCTGCTGCTCACACCTGTAATCCTAGCACTCTGGGAGGCCCAGGCAGGAGGATCACTTGAGCCCAGGAGTTTGAGATTGCAGTTAGCTAAGATGAAGCCACTGCACTCTACCCGGGGTGACGGAGTGAGACTCTATGTCAAACAAAGGAACGAACAAAGGAACAAACAAACAAACAAATAAATTTTGGCTTTCTGAACACATGCAGAACACTGCTGATGCAATTTACACTTTAGCAAAAATCAGGCACTAACTGAACTGCAGACCAATATCCCTTCCCCTGAATTTTATCCATTTATTTATTTATTTTTTGAAACGGAGTCTTGCTCTGTTGTCCTGGGTAGAGTGCAGTGGGGTCATCATAGCTCACTGCAACCTCAAACTTGTGGGTTCAAGCAATCCTCCTGCCTCAGCCTCCCAAATACCTGGGACTACAGGAGTGGGCCACAGATGCCTGGCTAATTTTTCCATTTTTAGTAGAGACAGAGTCTCACTCTTGCTCAGGCTGGTCTCAAACTCCTGACCTTAAGCAATCCTCCCACCTCAGCCTCCCAGAGTGCTAGGATTATAGGCGTGAGCCACTGCACCTGGCCTACCCCTTAATTTAACCACTGGCCTTTCATTTAGATTTAACTATCTACAGCATATCTTTAATTGAATTTAAAACTCTTTAATGAGTGATTCTCAAGTGAGGGGACTGGAGGAGAAGGCAGCACAGTTCCCCTCACTAAGAGGAACATATCAGAAGTTCCAGGGAAGTGTGTCTGTCCTGATGGACCTTTCTCAGAACAAGAGTTAAGATGATTCCAAGAAGGTCAAAGGGCACCCAGCACCAAAGAACAAAAGCTGCCCTTGAGGCCCACTGGGATGAGAAAAAGGAATCCAGGAGGAGTAAAGATAGAGCCTGAGAAAACACCTGCCAGAGACAAAACTCAGAGATAAAGTTCAAGAACAATGTTAGGCATACCAGAAGGCAGGTAGAGGAAAAGGCAAACAAAGGGAGTGGTGGAGGCCCTTGGAAAAATCCTCTCTATGGGAACTGAAGTCCTTGACGGCCACCAACAAATGATTTTTATGTGTTCTTTCCAAAGATGGACTGTATATCACAATGAGAGAGGTAAACGTGTAATAACTGCTGTAAATTCTCTATCTTAGAAATCCTTTTGGTTTACAAAAAAAAAAAAAAAAAAAAGAAGTTCTAGAGAGGTACACTTAGTAATTTAAAAAACAAAAGCACTCAATATTATAATTTTGTACTTAAAAAAAAGAAAAAGAATCCTAATTATTTCCATAACACAACTAAAAATAAAGCTTGACAAAATCTTGCCTGATGGATAAACAGAAGCATGGCTTTATCTTCTGAATATTAGCAATGCTCATTCACGAGAAAGGTACATTACCCTTGGATGTGTGCATCAAAATTTTCAAGGACCATAAGATATTTCTGTTTATCAAGAGAGAATAAATATGTGCTCGCTTCGGCAGCACATATACTAAAAATTGGAACGATACAGAGAAGATTAGCATGGCCCCTGCGCAAGGATGACACGCAAATTCGTGAAGCGTTAAAAAAAAAAAAAAGAGAGAGAGAATAAAGAGAGTTAGAAATACTGCTTTGATCCACATAAATTATTTCAAATCTGTATTTCATACTTACCCTCATAACTAAAAATTTGTGAAATTAAAAAAAAGACTTCTGACTTGGGAATAAGGCAAATCATCTCCTCAGCTCCTTATTTCTAGTTCCTGAATGCAAGGTGAGGAATTACTTTTGCTGTTAATGAAGACACTTTAGCGAGGAAGGTATGATCGTGCACACTTGGCATATGTATGTCTGAAAGCACTGCTTTCCTCCATTACCGCAGTCTCTGATAGGCTGTCTCACTTGTGTGGTCGGTTTGCGTAGTTGCCAGGCGTGCTGGAGTTGCCCGATCAGAATCTTTGCCAATAAAAACACCCCCAGTCCCTGCGTGGGTGGCACCAGGCTAGGCAAGTGCTCAGAACTGCAGTGAGCTGTTTGAGTTATGTTTGGGGTTTAGTTTGTTTTTGTTAAGGTTTGTTTAATTTGAATACAAGATTAGATTTCTGGCTGGGCTGTGATAACTCTAAATAGAATTCTTTTCCAAAAATGACTTCACAGGATTTGTGATGACTTGGGTAGTAGACACTATTGAGGTTCTAGAGAACGTGCAAGTAAATATGCAGGAAATAGTTTCAAGAGGGGAAAAAGGTGAGATTCTACTTTCAGGACAACTTTGACATAAGTACAAATTTTTACCCAGCCAAAAAGATGCTCTGAAGTTCAACCTAATGGATATAAACACTGATATTGTGTGGCCCAAACCTAAACTGTACAAGTGGCAACTTCCTTATCTATAAATGGAGGTAATGACACACTACAAGGCTACTCTAAAAAATAAAGTAATGCACATGAAAGCACTTTCTTTATGGTAAAGGACTATAAAATTATCACTGAAGTATGGATTATCTTAAAAATCTCTTTCACAGAATGCTACATTAAAATAGGTTGAAATTGGGTTCTCTGTCTTCTACTTTAAGCGTAATTCATAACTCATTTGAATTCATCCTCAAAGAAAACTCCAAAATGCAGCTACCTCCAACATTCCAAATGTATCAAATATATAACAATTGTATAAAATCATTGTTTGTGTCCCAGGCTTGTGCCATAAGGAATAAAATGTGCAATCATTTCATTGGACTCTTACAAGGATTAACAATCACAACGAAGGGAGGAATGGCACACACAAAGGCACAAAGGTAGCAAGATAAATTTGGGCAAGGGCAAGGCCTTCAGCTCTGCTAGAGCACAAAGACCAAGAAAGGACAGGGGCGAGAGGCCAGGCTAGAGGCTCAGGCAAGGGCCAGAGCAAGCAGGCCTTTGGAGTGAGGAATCTGACACTTTCCTAAAAGTAATGAGTGTCACTGATGGCATTCAAACAGAAAAATTATATAGTCCAATATGTCAGAAAAATCACTCAGGTATATAACTGAGGACAAGCAGCTCTATTAAGGAGTTATGACAATAATTGTGGCAAAAGGAATGAAGGCATGAATTAAGATGCAACAGCGAAGGAAAAGAAGGATTGATTCATGAAGCATTAAGGAGGTAAATACAAAAGGACTTAGATTTAATAAAACCGGTAAGGAAGGGGGAGAAATAAGAAGTTAAGATAAATTCCAGGTTTCTAACTTAAGCAACCAGAGATGTCATACACTGAGAAAATTCAGAAGGAGAGATATGGATTCAGAAGAAAGGTTCTATGGGGTGGCTAAAATATGAGATCACTTTAGTTGAGTATGATGTACCTGTGTACCCAAATAGAACTGTCCAGAAATAGTAAATATGGGTCTTGAACACAGAGAAGGGATTTGAAAATAACAGCCCAAAGACAGCGGCTAGAACCACAGGTCATATGAGGAAGACAGGAAAAGTGAAGCAAGTACATGGCCAGGGAATGAGCCTCAAGGAACTGCAACATGGGTTCAACACGGACCCATGTTAGAATCTGTAGCAAAGCTGGGCATGGTGACTCATGTCTGTAATCCTAGTACTCTGGGAGGCAGAGGTGGGAGGATTGCTTGAGGTCAGGAGATCGAGACCAGCCTCAGCAAGAGTGAGACCCCATCTCTACTAAATAATAGAAAGAAATTAGTTGGGCAACTAAAAATAGAAAAAATTAACCAGGCATGGTGGCACTGGCCTGTAGTTCCTGCTACTCGGGAGGCTGAGGCAGGAGGATGGCTTTAGCCCAGGAGTTTGAGGTTGCTGTAAGCTAGGCTGATGCCACAGCACTCTAGCCTGGGCAACAGAGTGAGGGCAAATCACAACAAGAGCACAGAGTACCATTTGTTCTAAAAGACACTTCAATACCTCTCTTGAAATAATTCTGTTATGCTTCTAATTTTAGCTAAATGAATTCTTTTGGCAGTGAGTTTTACTGATAAAATCCCATGATAAAACACCATAGGTTGGGAAGGACAGTAAGAGGAGTTTAAAAGAAAATAGGAATGCTCACATTGTTGTATTTAATTAGAATTCACCATACACTGTTCACTATTCAGTCTTGCTCTGAATCCACAAACTTTCTGGAAATGGAGTATGAAGGGCTCACACTCTACTCATTTCTTTTTTCTTTTTCTTTTTTGAGACAGGGTCTTGCTCTATCTCCTGGGCTAGAGTGCAGTGGCATCTTCATAGCTCGCTACAACTCAAACTCCTGGGCTTGAGTGATCCTCTTGCCTCTGGAGTAGCTGGGACTACAGGTTCACACCAACACACCAAGCTAATTTTTCTATTTTTGGTAGAGACGGGGTCTCACTCTTGCTCAGGCTGGTCCCTAACTCCTGGCCTCAAGCGATCCTCCCCCCTCCGCCTCCCAAAGTGCTAGGGTTACAGATAGGAGCCACTATACAAGCCTCATTTCTTTATTACTTTAAAATCCTGGAACCATTTTTATGGTCTGACTTATTTTAGCAGGCAGTTTAGATGAGTTTATTGTCATAAGTGAGTTCTCTTAGCTTTTCTACCTCTCTTCCAATGCAAATCATAATCAGGTATTTTTCTTATAGTGAAAGATATATAGGACCATGAACCAGATTATTTGTTTACTGTAACCAGCTCAACAAAGCACTGTTACTAAAAACTTTCTTTTTCTGCCCTGATCTTGGTTGAAACGGAAAACATACAGACATACATACATAAACTTTCCTAAGATACAGAAATAATTATACAGGCAGCTTTTCCCACCAAACAAAACTACTTAGCATAAAGGCAAGACATAGCAGTTAACTTCTGAACTATAGTCAAGATATCCTACAATTTAAGATGTAGCATACAACTGCATTATGTAGATATCAGTATAACTGTAAATGTGACAACTTGGGGGCCGGGGTTGGGGAACAAACCTTCAGGAAGCACAGACTGACTTGAAGTTTCAGAAGGGCTCATAAGATATATTGAGAGATGCTGCAAGATCATTCATTCCTAAATGCTATTGAAAATTCTACTTTGTGACTGTATCTGCCTAAAGTGTAATCTGTCTCCATAGAGGGAAGGTGGAGATGCATTAAAGATTATATCCAACTCTGGGAGGCCGAGGCGGGTGGATCGCTCGAGGTCAGGAGTTCGAGACCAGCCTGAGCAAGAGTGAGACCCCGTCTCTACTAAAAATAGAAAGAAATTATATAGACAACTAAAATATATATATACAAAAAATTAGCCGGGCATGGTGGCGCATGCCTGTAGTCCCAGCTACTCGGGAGGCTGAGGCAGTAGGATCGCTTAAGCCCAGGAGTTTGAGGTTGCTGTGAGCTAGACTGACGCCACGGCACTCACTCTAGCCCGGGCAACAGAGTGAGACTCTGTCTCAAAAAAAAAAAAAAAAAAAAAGATTATATCCAAAGAGTCTTCCTTTCAGGATCTTTTTGATAGCTTTTAAACTATTGAATTTTTAATATTTTGATTTACATTTCAAATATCCAACAGAGAAGTACAGTGTGAAATGTTTCCCAAACTTAACCACAGACCTCCACTTTCAAGAAAGGCCACTAAAGAACACATCTGGGGAATTACTGGAAGAAATAAGGGTCTTCTTGACCAAGTCTCTTGATCACAAAGACATAATTTCTTCAAAAAGATATCATTAACTATCCTAAATACTGATTCTGAAAACATACGTAAATAGATGTTTTTCTAGAATGGTAACTATGTACCAAAAAATACATTTTTTTAAGTTTTAAATACATATTTTTTAAAAGTCAATATATTATTTAAATATTTTTTTCTTTCTCCATGAAGAAAGTAGATAATTAAACAAGATTAAAACTCTAGCAAGATCCCAGAGAGTATCCATGGCACTGCATCAAGAAGATAAAAACCCTAGACTCTATCAGTCCCATGGGTTTTCCAATATCCAGCAGAGATAAAGTTGCAACTTCTAGGGAAAAACGATGTTCCAATTAGTTATAGTATCTGTTTTAGTTTTTCCAAAAACATCTGATTTCCCTCCACCCAGGCAAGAAGGATGTGTGAGGCATACCTCTGAGTGCCATGCCGTCAGCAGCTGGGTACCATAATGGGGCTGTGATGCCATCAGCAATTGTTTTTTCTTTTTAGAGACAGGGTCTCACTCTGTCTTCCAGGCTGGTGTGCAGTGGCACAATCGTAGCTCACTGCAGCCTTTTTTTGTTTTTGTTTTCTCACTGCACCTTGAACTCTTGGGCTTAAGTGATCCTCCTGCCTCAGCCTCCCAAGTAGCTGGGACTTTGCACACACACTAACACATCTAGCTAATTTTTCTTATTTTTTGTAGAGATGGGGGTTTTGCAGTGTTGCCCAGGCTGGTCTCGAATTCCTGGCCTGAAGAGATCCTCCTGCCTTTTCCTCCCAAAATGCTGGGATTACAGTCGTGAGCCACCACATCTGGCTGATGACAGACTTTATGAAATGCCTGTGTGTGTGCAAGAGGGAAAGAGAAATGGGTAGGGAGGGGGAAGATGGAGTGAGAGCAATCTCACAAATAAGTGGCTTAAAGACTATCTTTTTTTTTTTTTTTTTTTTTGAGACAGAGTCTTGCTCTATTGCCTCAGCTAGAATGTGGTGGCGTCAACCTAGTTCACAGCAACCTCAAATTCCTGGGCTCACGCAATCCTTCTGCCTCAGCCTCCCAAGTAGCTGGGACTACAGGCATGCGCCACCATGCCCGGATAATTTTTCCTATATGTTTTTAGTTGTCCAGCTAATTTCTTTCTATTTTTAGTAGAGATGGGGTCTCGCTCTTGCTCAGACTGGTCTTGAACTCCTGATCTTTAGCGATCCTCCCGCCTCAGCCTCCCAGGGTGCCAGGATTATAGGCGTGAGCCACTACACTGGCCTTAAAGAATATCTTGTAAGCATTTTTTCATAGCTGAGGTTAAATCTTCTTTCTTTCTCAGCCCTTAAAATTTTTCAGTCATATATATGTATTACCTAGTGCCCAAGTAATGGCCACGTTCAATCTAGCTCCTGTGTTACACAGGGCCATTACAAGTGCATAGGGTCCTTGTGTAAGAATCAGACCAAGAGTACCCAGATCACAGGCTAGTTCTCAGTTCCCACTTAGCCCTGAGTTGGGTACCCTTATGCAAGAGCACAAACATATACAGCAGTTATGCAGAGAGGTATAAATATTTTTATACATTCAACTAGCAGACCTGTACAATTGCTTATAAGATGCACACCCACACATACT
This sequence comes from Eulemur rufifrons, assembly GCF_041146395.1. Classification (NCBI taxonomy): domain Eukaryota; kingdom Metazoa; phylum Chordata; class Mammalia; order Primates; family Lemuridae; genus Eulemur; species Eulemur rufifrons. The sequence continues at coordinate 64,069,197 of NC_090997.1, read as the reverse complement.
GAAACATGACTGAAAGTTGTCAAGGACTGAACCGAGTAAATGGAGAAAGATACTCATCAAAACTGAAAACAGGAAGTTTCAAAGAATTCAAAAGAAAAACCAGGTTCTTTTCCTTTCCCTCACCTTCATCTACCCAGTATTGGGATACTGTTGCTAGTTGGAACTTTGGGGACAAGTACTGGTAGAGGCTTCAATACTGCAAAATTCTGATCCCTCACAAAGCTATGGTCTCTCTTCAGCAGTTGCTCGCTGTCTCCTCAATTTCCCTCAAAAAAAAAAAAAAAAAAAAGGAGGAGGAGGAAAGAGAGGGAGGGGAATAAAAACACCACAGACACCAATGAAGAAAAAAAAAAAAACTCCACAGACACTAACAGATCTACTCATCTGAATTTGCAAAAACAATGGTAAACAAAAGACTGCTGCTGTTTTGACTGTATTAAAAATCTGTAATCCCAGGCAGGAATATGCTAAATGCTAGAACTAGTCTTATAATGTTAACTCTGTCAATTCTGCTTCTTCCTGGAGCTTTTCCCTCCCAGATACCCAATACTCATATAGAAAAGAAAAAATATTATTTTTGCTTACTATTGCATATGCATCTCTCTCCTATTAAACTTTACAATGATTGCCTTCTTTAAAAGGCAGGACATCTTATTACATTTTTAATACTTTTGTATCTAGCCCTTTGACCTGCATAACACAGCAGCTTCAATAGCTATTTAAGGAACAGAAATTCCAGGTTAAATATGGTACCTTATTCACATGCACAAGGAGACATGTACAAGAATATTCATTGCAGCATTGTTTATAAAGTACATTATATTCAAACAAAGGAAAGCCATTTACATTAAAAATAGAAAGATTTTGAGCTGCCAGCTCAAACTGAGGTATTATATGAATAAGTAACAAACATGATGCAGAATAAAAGAAAAGCAAGTTGGAGAATGCTACAAATAGTATAATATTATTTATACAAGATTTTTAAGCTCCCAACATTACTCAGCATTACTTATGCTTAGAATTTGTTATTACAGTCCTGTTTATTCCTTGTATGTACACTAAAGACCTAAGGAATATTCGCTCCAAAAATAAAAAAAAAATCAAAGTTAAAAAAAAAAAAGACTATTAATCATATAAAGTTCCCCCAAAGGGCAGTGAGAGAGCCTGACTTAGTAATGGAAATCACTTAGCAGCCCTTAAAGTCAGCTGATGTGTTCTATCTCCATTCTGCTACTCACCACTACACTTTATTTCACTGAGCTTCAGTTTTCTCACCTAAATGGGATTGAGAGTGCCCACCTCGTAGAATGAAGTCAAATGATTTAAGTTAAAGTGATATACACAAAGGTCTTAGTCTTGTTTTTTGCCTTATCAGCCAAGATGTCATATAATAAAGCTCTATAAGGAGGAAAATACTGAATCTGCACCTTTTGCATCTAATTTACTGCATGGTTAGAAAAAAAGAAGAACACAATAGGAAGGGGCAGCCCCTCACCTGCGTCTTCCCTGTCCCCAATTCCCTAGTTTGGCTGACACCTATGCTTTCTATATTTAGCACAGACTGCAAAAAAGAAAGAACAAAAAAACTAGACACAAAACCGCGGCTTTTGGAGGGCTCCCTTCGTAACTCCCCCGACCCTGGTATAAATCTCCCAACCCGCCAAACTCCTGCCTCCCGCCAACAGACACACACCGCTCTGCAGCCCAGGAGGCAGCTGAACACCACAGTGCGAAGTCGTTGGGATTAGAAAGTTCTGAGGTTCTGTTTGTTTTCACACATTAAATGAAAAGGCTACTGTGGACTGTCAGCGCCTGCTCCGCAGAGGAACGAGGAAGACCTTGACAAATAAGTTCTGCTACTTGCTTCCAAACACACAGTCCCTGCATCTGGATTCCATACAAAGACAGGCATACCCAGGCCCCAGGAGCGGCAGGCTCCGTTTGCAACTGGACAGACCCACACACCCTCCGGCACACGGGGACCCACCGATGCTGACACACACCCCACACGCGTGATGCGCTCGGGGGCCCCATTCCCGTCCCCCCGACCTGGCCTCGGCGGGCGCCGCACCTCACCTGTCTTGAAGACCATCTTGTCATCGTCTTTGGAGCCGAAGGTCTCCAGCATGGACACGAACAGCACCCCGCAGGCGTTCTGGATGCCGAACACCGACCCGTTGCACCACATGGCCACCAGCATCACCAGCCAGCCCCAGCCGCCCTCGGGGGGCTCGGGAGGCTCACAGAGCTCCGCGTCCGCTGGCCCCGCCAGCTCCACCTCCACCTTCTCGGCGGCCGCCTCGGGGCCGTCTGAGGGGCCGGGGCCCGGCAGCTTCTCTGCCCCCATGGGCGCGGGGCCGAGCGGCCGCGCCTCGCCTGTGCCCCGCGCGGCGGCGGGCTCCTCCTGGGAGGACACCATGGCCCAAGCCGCCCCCCTCGGGCGCCAGAGGAGCGCGAGGGGCGCGAGGTCCCGGCGGGCTCACGGAGGCGCTGCCGAGCGCCGGGCAGGCTGTTGAGGCCGAGGCAAGGGCGGCGAAGCCCGGGACGGGCAGGCTGAGCACGGCGTGAGGGCGGCCGCAAGGACAGCGGCGGCGCGCGAGCGCCTCAGGAACCCAGACTGAGGCCTCACAGTCCACAGCCCCGCACCCCGACTGGGCCCGCGACCCGCGGCCAGTTCTTAAAAGCGCCCCCAACCCCGCCGGCTGGGGGCGTGGCCGGCAGCGGGACGTGCCCCCAGAGCCTCCAGCTGATTGGCCCGCGGGGAGCGGAGGCGGCCCGCAGGCGCGCGGCGCCAGGTGCCAGCGGCTGGCGCTGTCTATGAAGTTCCCCCAAATGGCAGTGAGAGAGCCTGATTTAGTCATGGAAATCACTTAGCAGCCCTGGAAGTCAGATGATATGTGCTCTATCTCCTCCTACCCAGAGGGGGTCACGGATGTGTAGGTCACCCCGCCTCAGAGTATTAACCGAAGGAGCGCGTCTTCTCCTGGGTGCGGGCTGGGTGGGCCTTTAGCCTCAACTCACTGACACAGCATCACAGCCAAACTAAAATTGTCTCTTGCTTTTGTTTCTGTTTTATTTTTTGGCATTCACTTCTCAATACTAATTATAATATATCAGATACATTATGCCACCTGCCTACTTTAAAAAGGAAGTCGGAAGGATCAGAGGGCTTATTTAATTACTTCAGTTCCGTTCTCCTGCATTCATATACAATTTCCTATGAATACTTGGCACATTGAAGATGCTCATTTTGGAAGACACAGACTGCAATTCCAAAGTCTTCAACCAACAAACATTTCTGACAGTCTGCTAGAAAGCATTACTTTTCAACTATAGTACGATTATTTTCACTTTAAACAAAAGCTAGGTCAGGCATGGTGGCTCACGCCTGTAATCCCAGCACTTTGGGAGGCTGAGGCAAGAGGATCACTTGAGACCGGGAGTTTGAGACCAGCCTGGGCAACATAGCAAGACCCTGTTTTTCCCCCCCAAAAAAATTTTTTTTAATTAGCCAGGCACGGTGGCGGGCGCCTGTAGTTTCAGCTACTGAAGAGGCTGAGGAAGGAGGATCCTTTATGCTCAGGAGTTCAAGATTACAGTGAACTATGACCATGCCACAAGGGCAACAGAGAGAAACCCTGTCTCTAAATAAACAAAAACCAAACCCTGCATTCAACTTTTCTGTCTCCCTGAAGCATGTAAAAGAAAGAAAGAGCAATTTATTATGCAATATGGATGATGCTTTTTAATTTCCCAGTTATTCAAATTCTTCACTTCAAAGTCAAAATATGCTAGTTTCTTTATGTGCCCACCACTGTGATGGAGTACACACATTGAGTGGGATTGATTACGTTTCTCTCTCTAGCAGTTCATAAACTGGTAGGAAAAACAGAGTCCTGGGATAGAATAGGAGGCTCAGATGGTAAGAGCTATAATACATGTACAAAGAGAGAGGTGGAATGGAGCCATTAAATTCTATTCAAAAACGCTAGAGATGTGATTCTATAACAAGTAGTCTTTGAGCTCAGCCCTGACTCATACACAGGACTTCCTTCAGTGGGCAAAGATAGGACAACAGCATTCTAGGTAGAGAAAACAGTGTAAACTAAGGAAAGCAAGGTGTACTTGCCAAATAGTGAACATAGCTCAAGTGTAATAAATATGCCTTGGGGATGAGGTTAGAATAGCAAACTAAGGAATAGTCACACAAGTCCACAAAAACGAATGTGCAAGGATGTTACCCCGGTATTGTTGGAAATAAGAAAAAACTGGAAGCAAAAATGTACATCAGTAGAGGGTTAATTAAATACATACTTTATCACCTCTAAAAGTTAGGATGGTCACCTGCATTTATAGACTTTGAAAGTTAGCCACAACATACTAATTATTGGGCAAAGAAAGCACATCAAAAAATATATATATGTATAAATTATAACCCAAAATATAACATAAATATCCATGAGCCAATACTGATATAACTAAATGATTAAGTAAATAAACAGGAGCAGGGAGAGAATAGACAAATCTTTCCTGCTGAAGAATTTCCAATAATTTATGTAGATACTCCACCCTCAAGGAGGTGAAGTACAATGCTTCACTCCCTAAGTGTGAGTATGCAGAGTGACTTCCTTCCAAAGAGTACAGTATGGAAAGAGGGAAAAAGGAGCAACTTTAGAGTGCAGAAACTGACAAACAGAACCTCAGCCAGGTGATCAAGTATGTATATCCCTGATATGATGCAATGAAAATGGTAGTTTACGTCTGTGGTCTTTCCTCTGAAACCCGTAACCCCAAGGCTAACCATCAGAAAAACATTAAACAAATGCCAACCTACATTCTACAAAGTACCTGATAAGTACTCCTCAACACTGTCAAGGTCACCAAAAACAAGGAAAGTCAGAAACTGTCACAGTCAAGAGGAGCCTAAGGAGATGTGATGACTAAACGTAATGTGGTGACCTGGAAGGGATTCTGGAGCAGAAAAAGAATATTAGGTAAAAACTAAGGAAATCTGAATAACGTGTGGACTTTAGTTAATGATAATCTATCAACATTGATGTATTAATTATAACAAATGTGACATACTAACATAAAATGTTACTAACAGGAAAAACTGGATGAGAGGATATGGGGACCCTCCCTAATATCTTTGTAATTTTTCTACAAATCTAAAACCGTTTTTAAAAAGAACATGTACATAAGGATCCCATTCTTGTAAAAATATATATGCATCTGTACATAACAATGTATTAAACACTATACAGTTTATTTTTAAAGCTTCACTTTATGTATAATTGTTATACACTCATCCCTTGGTATTCATGGGGGATTAGTTCCAGAATCTTCCTTGGCTACCAAATCCACAGATATTCAGGATCCTGATATAAAATGCCCTAATGTTTGCATATAACCTAAGCACATCCTCCCGTAATCCTTAAATCATCTCTAGATTACTTATAATACCATGTAAATGCTATATAAATAGTTGGTATACTGTATCGTTTAGTGAATGACAAGGAAAAAAATCTGTACATGCTCAGTACATACACAGTTTTTTTCCAAATATTTTTGATTTGCTGCTGGTTGAATCTATGGATGTGGAATCCACGGATACACACACTGAGACTATGAAATATTTTTTTAAATACACAGTTCATTCTCAACATTCTTTCCTATTTATGTGTCAACATTATTTCTAAGCATTATGAAGTGTACCCTATCTTCAGATTGAAGTGTGACTTCTCAGAGGGGATCAATTTAGGAAGAGTTCTGACTTAAAGGATTAAAAAGTTAATGCCCACAAGACACTTAGCACAGTGCCTGGCACACAGCAAGCTCTTGGGACATATTAGTGGTTATTACTCCTATTAATACTATTAATGACATCAAATGTTTCTTCCAATTGACTCCCCATCACCATCATTTTGTTGGAATCAAAGTAATTCAGACAGATGTTTACATTCTTATAAATATAACCATTATTTAATTACAAAAATCTCAGGTCAGGAAATTATAAAAACATTAAAATATAGGGACTTAGACATCTTTTTCCTTGACTATTATGTTATCTATTCCTCAAGAGAATTCTTTTTATTTTCTACTAGTCATTCTTTATTCTTTCCCCAACTCATGAAAGGCACCACTTACCAAAACCTGATACAAAGTCTCTCTCTCATCACTAAATTCATCTATTTGGTAAGCTTGGCTCAGTTACTCAAAGGCAAAGTATTCTTCCAGATGACAGGTTGAGCAATGGGTGTATACAGAAGTTTTACCAATAAACACTGAAGTTCCAGTCCAGTTATCCTAGGGATTGGCTCTGCTTTTATCTCCACTGCTTTCCCTTGCTTTTCTCAAAATTCTTAGTAAAAGAAGAAGTCACAATGTGAAATGAAATAATAGAATGAAAACACTTTGAAAACTATTAATATAAAGTGGCTTAAATATTAAAATTAAAGTACCACTTTAGGTTTCTATGCTACATGCAAACTATTAATATATTAATTCTGGATCCCCAAATTGGATTTGGGCTGATATCTTATTAAATCAGTTAAGTTTGTGTTTCACATTTTTGTTTTGCTAATATCAAAAGGAAAACTTATATCAGATTTTCTTGTTTAAATGCTTTATAAAAGAAAGCATTGGCCGGGCACAGTGGCTCACACCTGTAATATTAGCACTCTGGGAGGCCAAGGTGGGCAGATCATTTGAGCTCAGGAGTTCAAGACCAGCCTGAGCAAAAGCTAGACCCCGTCTCTACAAAAAAAATAGAAAAAAATTAGCTGGACAACTAAAAAAATATATGTAAAAAATTAGCTGGGCATGGTGGCTCATGCCTGTAGTCCCAGCTACTCGGGAGGCTGAGGCAGGAGGATTGCTTGAGCCCAGGAGTTTGAGGTTGCTGTGAGCTAGGCTGACACCACGGCACTCTAGCCCGGGCAACAGAGCGAGACTCTTTCTCAGAAAAAAAAAAAGAAACAAACAAACAAAGAATGACAGAGAACATGCTTTCCCTGGTTAACACAAAATGGATTTCTCTCATTAGATGACAGCTGTACTTACATGACAAGTGACAATGGATTAACTTAGCATCAGTAGAGAATTGAGGGTTTTCAGAGAAACAAACTCAAAGTGAACCTATGGCTACTTCAAAACAATACAAAATTAAACTATGTTATTAGAAGTATAACATCTAGAATTGCACTACCCAACGTGATAGTCACTAGCTATATGCAGCTAGTTAAGTTTAAAATAATTAAAATTAAATAAAATTAAAAATTCAGTTCTTCATTCTCATTAGCAATATTTCAAGCGCCCAATAACCACATGTGACCAGAGGCTATGTATTGGACAGCGCAGATACAAAACATTTTCATCATCACCAAAAGTTCTATTGGACAGCATTGACCTAACAAGCACAGGAGTTTGAGGCTGCAGTGAGCTAGGATGATGCCACTGCATTCCAGCCTGGGCAACAGAGCGAGACCATGTCTCAAAAAACAAAAAACAACTTGTGCAAAGAAGAAAGTTATTTATTTGCCAAATATGTCAGGGAGGAGGGGAGAATTCAAACATGTATGGTAGTTAGACTACATCATCTTTGAAACCCCTTAAACTCTAGAATCTCTGACTCTTCTAATTGGGATGCAGCCACTCGGGGAGAAATTTTGGAAAACAAGGGTGAAATAGGGAAAGGGTTTGGACTCTTTTGAAGATCAGGTGGAAACCAAAGAATATGACAGGTGAGAGTGAACTTCAGAGAAAAACGGGAAGAGAATGGGGAGGCACCAATTAAGTGGAGCAGAGAGACAGAAAAGGATGTAGAAGAGGAAAGGTCTTGGAAAAAAGACTAAGAATAGAAAGACTTGGGCTGGGAAGAAAGAATGGAAAAGGCACAAAAAAAAGTTTCACTGTTGATTCTGCCTGATCCTGTGAGTGACCTAATAAGCTCTTCTTAAGACAGTTTCTTAAATAGAAGTAGAAAAAATACAATGGGATATGTAATCAGAGAGCTTGATAAAGGGAGAGACAAAATAGATGAATAAAATAAACACAGAACATCACAAAGCTTTTGAAATATCAAAGTGGAAAATATTTGAACACCACCACCCACAAAGAGAAAAGAATTTCATGTCCTACTGCCCACTCACCCTCCTGACCTTCAGCAGTCTCCTAATACTGCTATAACAAATCACAATTTAAATTTGTGGCTTAAAACAGCACAAATTGAGTCTCTTACAGACTTGAAGGTCAATGGTCTGAAATGAGTCTTATTGGGCCAAAATCAAGATGTTAGCAGGGCTGGTACTTCTGGAGGTTCCAGAGGAGAATCTGTTCCTTGCCTCTTTCAACTTCTAGAAGCTGCCGGCATTCCTTGGATCACGGCTGCATCACTCCGCTTTTGCTTCTGTGATCACATTCCTGACTCCTCTTCTAAGGACCCCTGTGGTTACTTTGGGCCCGCCTGGATAATCCAGTATAACCTCCCCATCTCATGATGCTTAACTGATCATAGATGCAAAGTCCCTTTTACCAGGTAACATAATCACAGGTTCCAAGGATTACAACATAGACTTATTTAAGGTATTATCATTCTGTCTACCATAAAGATGGCAAATACTTACTTTTCATGGTTAAAAATATGCTATAAGATATTCAAAACAGAGGCCACTAACTCAGCATTTGTAGGACATAGGTTCTTTTTTTTTTTTTGAAACAGAGCCTCACTCTGTTGCCCGGGCTAGAGTGCCGTGGCGTCAGCCTAGCTCACAGCAACCTCAAGCTCCTGACCTCAGGCGATCCTCCTGCCTCAGCCTCCCGAGTAGCTGGGACTACAAGGCATGCGCCACCATGCCCGGCTAATTTTTTTTTATACATATATTTTTAGCTTTCCATATAATTTCTTTCTATTTTTAGTAGAGACAGGGTCTCGCTCTTGCTCAGGCTGGTCTTGAACTCCTGAGCTCAAACAATCCGCCCGCCTCGGCGTCCCAGAGTGCTAGGATTAGGACATAGGTTCTTAGGAAGCATGGTGACAGAAAAAGCAAATGGGAGTCCACTTGCTCAGGGCTTCTTGGGTGTGGCTCCAGGTAAAAAAAAAAAAACAAAAACCAAACAGCAAATGAACCAGGATTCAGGGGACCTGGGTTCTCCTCCTACCACTGCCATTAGCTAGCTGCATGACCTTGAGCAAGTCATTCCCCCTTTCTGGAATTTCCTTGCCTGTGAAATTAACTCTTATCATTCTCTGGTGATAAGAATTATGAAACAGTACTCTTCTTTCTTGTGATAAAGGCATGAATTTTTCCTTAAAAGTTAGCAGTTCATTCACTGTAATAGGAAGCAAAGTTTTCTCTTAGTAGCCAAATGGTCCGGGATTCCAGACAAACTCTGGGGCACTTTATGAAGCATGTCATTTGGTCTCTGCAGTGTTGTCCATCTGCACTTTGTGCATGTCAATCACATCTCTTAAGAAAACAGTGGTCTGAAGTTTGTTAAACATAAGACCTAGGAACTCTGTGTGAGTACAACATCTTAACCTTGTTGAAACTATGACTTAAATACTATGTTCATTTATGCAACAAGCATTCATTGAATACCTACTATGTGCAAAGCACTGTGCTAGGCTGTTTCTGAGCAAGCTTGGTTCTTGAGTATAATCAAGACTACTATATCTGATAGAGTAAGTGGAACCCTTGACCATTACCAGTTACCAAACAATTCAATAAGTGCTTATGAGGACTGAGTACAGGAAATAAGGAACTCAAGTCCTCTAACCTCAAGCAATATCATACAATAATATGAGGCAACATGTAAAACGTGCCTTAAGATCATTTTCCTCCAAAGTTGTCATTTTCCTTTGTATTTGTAATTTATAAAACAAGTGTCTGCTTTCATCTCCCCTCTTTTCTAGGCATTACTTGTTCTAGTACAGGAATATGAAAGCAGAAATTTTTATCTTACATTCCATTTTTCCTGTTACAAATAATATAATCTCATTTTTTAATTTTATAAAAAGTATGTGTACGGTAATCTCTCTGTTGGAACACTGAGGTGTACAACTCAATTTCTACAATAGTAGTACATGTCTATACCACCTGATAGCTTTGAGTAATAATCATAGCCATAAAGCATTTGTGAGATTTTAAGGTTAAATTTTGACTCCTCTCTGACTCCCACTGGAACTAGGGGAGGACTGTTGAACTTTTCTGCACTATGGTTTCTGGTCACATTTAAATCTGGGCTTTCTTCCCTGACCTGGCACAAATTAAGAGTATTATGGATTTTGTAGTTAAAGAGCCTTTGAAAATTAGCCAGGCTTGGTGGCGTATGTCTGTAGTCCCAGCTGCTCGGGAGGCTGAGGCAGGAGGATTGCTTGAGCCCAGGAGTTTGAGGTTGCTGTGAGCTAGGCTGACGCCATGGCACTCACTCTAGCCCCGGCAACAGAGTGAGACTGTGTCTCAAAAAAAAAAAAAAAAAAAGCCTTTGAAAACTTTCTATTTATTATATACATGTCCACTAATGATCACTTTTTATGATATAAAAATGTGAAGGAGTTAATTTGGCACAATTATTGTAAGTCTCTGAAAACTAGTAAGTCCTAAAACTTGACAAGCTAATTAATTTCCAAATTAGATACTAAATCGTCATTGTAACTTCCCGAAAGTCAACAGGAAAGACAGAAACTAACGTAAGCACCCGCGTAAGGTTATAATTTAACTAGTGGTTCTCATTTGAGATGACCACATTCCTACACAGAAAAGGAAATGCTTGCTCAACAGTTTTATCTGTTTTGTTCCTTGCTTGGGATCTGAAGGGATTTACAATTCAGAAGCAGCTACTTTCTTAAACTTTAGAAAGTATATCAAAGGTGGTACTCTGATGATACGGTTATAGTCCTTTACTCAACCATAGAGAAATTAAGTGACCTAAGGTCACGTGGTTATGAGAAAAGCAGGGTTTAGAACATGAAGTTCCTAGTCTCTGGAATAATCAAGGAGCCCTCTTTAATGTCATACCGAATCACACACATCCCCTTTTTAGTTTTCAGCCCTGAAAGTCTCCAGTTCTCACATATTATGCCTTGTTGTTTCAGTGCCTGTCACTTACCAGTCCTTATTCATTCCTTCAATTGCCATTTTTAAGCACCTGTTCCATGCCAGCCACCACGTTAAACGTTGGAAGAATAACCAACACATGGTGGTGTTGTGCCACTTCCAGTCACCTTCACAAACACCGTATTATTTGGCCATGTAATATGAGCTGTGCAAAGTCAAGAACCAAGACTCGTTCATGCTTGCATCATCTGAGACTTCATCTGGTGCCTGCTCCATGCATGTTTGTTGAGTGAATGAATAAATGCAGGAAAGAAGAAATGAGTGAGTGAATATATTCTGAACATATTACTGGTCTATGCTACTTTGAGTTTCCATAAATTGTCAAACATTCACTTTTCTCCATTACTCTTTTTTACCTTGGAAAAGCTTTGTGGTTCCTACTCATCGCTGTCTCCCTGCAGAGTAATACTTCCTAATGACGCCCAGAGGCAACACTCTGGCTCCCCAGAAGTCCCTACACCTGCTGTGTCTGTTCCTTTGCTGAGAATTGCTTTGGCAGCTAACAATCTCTGGGTAAGAGGACACAGTATGTCAGCCCCACTCTGGCCTCTTTTTGAAACCAACCAACTCTTTATGAAGAATTTGGCAATTGAAACGTGATAAAAATTTTACCACTCCTATTACTGTTGTAGAATAAATTTAATTGGGACAAAAAGCTATGTAATAGGCTTTCATGGTTAGATTAGAAACCAAGAAAGCAACAAGCCAAAAAACCTAGAAAATAGTGGTAGAAACCATAAGCTAAGCTGATGTGCATTTAGTGCTCAGGATGAGATCGACAGGCAAAATCAGGACGTGGATGGCACCCAGAGATTGCTCAAAATATTATTCCCAGCAGTTACGACAAGCCTCACAATCAGAAATGCTTTTATTCTCTCTTTTTTTAAGAAAGATAACCAGCACCTTTCCAGATTACCAGAAATTTTTAAAACCCTTAGAGCATCACCTTGAAAACAGCCCCAACGACAGATAAGACTCTAAAAAAACAAGGCCCTCCTTTCCTGCCTAAAGCGGCAATGGTCCAGTTTCTTCGTGCACTCATTCAACAACTATTTATTGAGCATCTACTGTGGTTTTGTTTTTTGTTTTTTTTTTTTTTAATGACAGACAGGGACTCTGCTAAGTGGTCAGGGAAGGAGATGACACTCGGCTGAACCCTGAAGGACGAGAGGGAACAGCACAGGCAGAGATCCTGAGGCAAAAGTGCTGGGCTGCCGCCTAGCCGAGAGACCAGAGAGGGAGGGGTATGAGATGAGATCGGAAATGCAAGCAGGAGTTGGATGGACAAGGGCCCGAGGTGGGCGGAGGCCGTTGGGTATTGTTCTGGGTGCTATTGAGAGCCACGGGAAAAGCAGAGTTTCAGGTTCTGATGTGTTTTTATCTGTGCCACATACGGCGGCAAGAACATTAAGGTCAATCGGCCTCCTAGGTGGCACAAAAGTTATTGGCCACCTTCTCGGCCTCCTTTATTCAGATGCCACTTTAGAGGATTAGCTAGGTCCATAAAGGTTTCGTTACTTTACTAAACACTTCTCTTTTAATAAAGATTGTGCTAGGTTTTCCCTAAATTATCACACTAAATCTGCATGAAAACTTGCTTCATGAAGGTTGCCAAAGCTATCTGCAAGTCCTCTGACAACAGACTTCAAAGGCCTCCCTATCCCAGCGCATCTACAGGACCGTGCCTCATTGAGATGACATTCCGAGAAGGCAGTGAAAGACAGTCAAAGCAGCACCTGCACTCACTGCTTCTGCAACATCTTTCACCACCAAGGCAAACAAATGAGCCTGTAGGTTTTGATCAGAAGTAAAAGTGTATTCTTTCACCCAGCACATAATTTTGGGCACTAGAGATACAAAAACAGATAGAACGTGGCCCCAGTCCTTGTCCTTAGTCAAGTTGGATGGAATCCAAGGAGAGCTTGTGTCTGTTGCCCCTTTTTAAATCCCTCTTTCTCCACTTACACCCTCATGTATTTGTGACAGCTCGTGGGCAAGCCGCACGAGGAGGAGAGTCGTGTCGGGGGACAGCCCACACCTGACAAACGCGCTCCAGAACCACTATGCGTGAGATCAGTTGAAAACAAAGATCAAGGCTGACCTTGCTGAAGAAAGAGACAGGCTGGGACGGTGGTCACAAGCATGGCCTTAGCATCACCCAGGCCAGGGCTCAGGGGAGTGTTCAGCCACTCATAGCAGCCAGGCTCTGCGCAAGTTCTTTAACCCCTCTAAGCCTTCACTTCTCATCTATAAAATGGGGAACATAGTACCTCCCTGGTAGGGTTGTCATGAGGACTGGATGAAATGGTATGTAAAGCACCGCTCAGAGCTGGCATATCTTAAGCGTCAATAATGGGTGGCTACTCTTGGCCCAGAGAATAACAAAGGAAACAAATCATCCTGCTACTATGCCTGGAGGGTATAGGGGAGGGTCCCTACGGCCAGGAGAAACTGGTTCCATAAGGCCACACACGAAGTGCAATTCACAGACCCATATGCCATGTTATACACAGGCAAGCCTCAGGTCAGAGGGAGCTAAGCAGACCATTGGCACCACCAGCAGAGCTGCCCTCTCTGTCCCCTTACCCCTTTTCCCTGCCCACAATGCCACCAGCTGCCGCTCACTGAAAGCAGCAGTGGTGGCAGCACCCATGGGAGGAGCCCCTAGGAGATGGGGTCTGGTGTCTTGTTCTAGTACAGTGCTAGGGAACACAGGGGACCCAGAACCCGCTCACTTCATAGTCCTCACACATGGCACAAATACTTATAGAATGTCTACCACGACATGCAAGGTCAGAAGCCCTGCCCTCACCCTGCTACAAATCTGGCACAGAAGATACGATGACACCAAACAGGACAGGTGCCTTGAGAGGACAAACAGAGCACTGAGATTCAGAGGGGGAGAGACAGAGGAGCGACTGACTGCCACTGAGAGGCCTGGGCACACTCCACCAAGCAGGCAGCTCTAAGGCAATGGGGGCGGGGGGGGGGGGGGGGTGCGGCGTGTAGATCTCAGAGACTATTTTTCAAGCAGCTTAGCTAAGGGAGTGGGGGGTTGAGCACACCTGCAGGCTCGGGAGAAAGCAGAGATGGCTGAAGGAGCAGGCTCCCAGAGGGGCTGTGGGGGCTGGGCTGGCCTGCGCAGAGGGGCAGCTCACCCTGCAATGTGGGAGAGAGGAGTGAGGTTAGTTGTATGTGGAAGTAAAAGGGGGAGGAAAGCCAGGGGGGGTGGCCTGCACCTGTAGTCCCAGCTACTCAGGAGGCTGAGACAGGAAGGTCACTGGAGCCCAGGAGTGTGAGTCCAGCCTGGGCAACATAGTGAGAGAGGGAGGGAGGGGGAAAAGGTTGTTCAAGTCCTTGAAGCTTCACAGCTCAATTTTCTCAATGAAGTAGGGAGTTGATTCCTAAGACTAAGGAGACTTGGCCAGATGGGGCTTGGGGAGAGCGGTGAACCTTTGCAAGTGTCACTGAAGACCACAGCAGGCATGGTCCCAGCTGCAATTGGAGACAGAGATTTTGTTGCAGTTCTAGTCTTCATGGGAGTGTGGTTTCCTTTAGACAGCAGCTTGCGTAGAGGGAGGCAGGCCGCAGAGTGAGCAACAGGAAGTCGGAGGAAGGGATGGTAAGGTTCAGGACGTCAGCTGTGTGGATCGAGGCTAGACAGGAACATAAGAGGTCCACAGAGGACTGACAAACTCCAAACTTGGACAAAGTAGGGAGGCAGTGAGACTGCAGATCCCCAGGAGCGGAAAGAGAAAGTGTGAGAAGAGTGAGAATGTGATGGCTGGAAAGACACTATACTGGCTGAAGAGTGATCCCAAAAGTTCACGTCCATCCAGAACCTCAGAATGTGACCTTATTTGGAAATAGAGTCTTTGCTGATGTAATTAGTTAAAGATGAGGTCATACTGGACTAAAGTGGGCCCTAAATCCAATCACTGGTATCCTTACAAAAAAACAGAGACACAGAGATACACGCACAAAAGGAACTGCCATGTAAAGACAGGCAGAGACTGAAGAGATGCGTCTATGAACCAAGAAATGCCAAGGATTGCCGGCGACCACCAGGAGCTAGGAGAGAGGCATGGAACAGAGTCTCCTTCAGGGCCTTCAGAACGAGCCACCACTGTCCACACCTTAGTTTCAAACTTCTAGCCTCTGGAATTGTGACAGAATAAATTTCTGTTGTTTTAGGCCACTCCGTTTGTGATATTTTGTTATGGCAGCCCTAGGAAGCTCAGACAGGAAGAAGGTGGCGGGTGACAATCGCACCCCCACGTCTCACTCCCACTTTTGTGCTCTGTCACTATGGTGAGGAGGCAGATGTTGGCAGATGCTAAAGAGGTCCCACGGGGTGGGCTTGGTGGGACTTGGCAGCTCATTAGAAGCTAGGCTGGTGGGGGAGGGGATGTGCACAAAAGAGGCGAAGCTGCTCCAAGGCGTCACAGCTGCCCATGAGAGACCACCTTCCTCCCCATGTCCTGGTTCTGCCAGCGGCACCTGCCATTCTCCCAGAGAGGAGGATGCAGTCTGCGAAGCGTCAGAAGTCCTGGGGTCTTCTCAGGAAAAAGTGGAGGAGGGAACTACACTGCGAAGTGATGAGAGAGGAAATGGAGGTGGTGAGAGATGAAGTCTTCAGCAGTTTAGGAACAAAAGAGAGGAGGTTAATCCTGGTAGGCTAGAAGGAGGCATGTTCTTTGGATGCTGCCGAAGGGCTTTCTTGGGTTCAAAAATGTTAACATTACACTCATTTTTTCTCTCCCCCTCAGCTATGTTAAATCGAACCACGTCTCTGCATCGTAATGCTAGATATTATAATCTTCTACCTGAGTCTGCCACAATGAAATAGAAGTGGAAGGAGGCTCAAAGGAAGGAGTGTGTGCCTGTGACCGTGAGCGTGTGTGTGTGTGGGGGGGAGATGGGAGTGCTTAGAAACTGGGCGTCTCATCCCAACAGCACCCTTTGCTACACTTGCGTTGTTGATTTCTCAGCTGGTGGCTCCCATGCCCCACCCGTCCCCACTCTGCCCACATGGCCATCATCCTCTAGGGGGTGGCAGAGCAGCTACCCTCAGGGAGTCCTGGGCCTGGGCCTCCTCTGGTCAGCAGGGGAGCCGGTTAACCGAAGTCAGGGGTACCTACCTCCCCTGTTTCTAGATCACAACTGTGTCTGCTCCTACTTCTCGGCCCTGCTGGAGAAGGACCCATCTCCTAGTGTGTTGTGTCTGACTCTCACAGCAGTTCATTGTTGCTATTCTTTTTTGTTTCTAAGCGCGACCCCCTTGGCCTGAATTCCTGGCACAGAAACAACAAGCTGGTTAAAGCTAAGACCTTGTTCTAACGGAGCCCTGGAGATCAAAGCCAGAGGATCAGGGGAGGCAACTCTCCTCCAAAAGCCTGAAAGGCATTTTTCCTTCCGGCTCGATTTTGACGTTCTCCATCCCATTTGTTCAGATGCTTCTTAGCTGTAATATAATCTTCTTGCTCCAATTGCAGCCTAATGCCAAGAGAGAATTCATGCTTATTTATTAAACCTTTACAAAGAATAGAGTTGCGTAGGATGAAAATTAAGAACAGAATCAAATCAAAGGCTTAGGTGCTTTATCACGCATACCATCATCCACATAGCCCAGGTCTGCTGATTGAGAGACAAGGGAAAAGGGCTGGACAGGAAGAACCAGGGAAACTGGTAAACGGGAAGGTTTCTTTGCTAAAGGCTCCTCTAGTCTGCAACTCTCCTGGACCCAGTGATCTGACAACATCTGAGAACCAGCACAGCACAGCAAAGTACAGAAGAAATGTGAGCCTTTCATTCATTCATTGTATTGAGCACCTACTGTGTGCTGGGCAGGCTCTGGGGATATAAAGAAGAATAAGCTACAATCCCTGCTCTTGTGTAGTGGCAAGGATTAAGGAGTAAGTCCTATGCAAAGCACACAGAGGATGGAGTTGCAGATAACGCCTGGAGAAGTCGGGAAGGCTTGTGGGAGGATGTGATAGTTTGGGCAACCTGGAAAGGTGAGTAGGACATCACTAAGTATGCAAAACAACACATACAAAAGTACAGAGTTGTAAAGAACATATTTTGTTCAGGGATCCATGAGAAGCTGAAGGCTGGCGTACTTAAGGCAGTGATAGGGGATGTGGCCAGAGAGGCAGGCTGGGATTATACGATGAAGAATCTTTTCTACCACACAAGAAATTTGAATTTTATCACATGAATGGAGCTCCGCTGGGAGTTGAGTAGAACTGCTTGATCAGATTTTTAATTTTAAATGACAGATTCTCCTAAGGGCTGGGAGACTGCAGGGGGAGGCCGAGGGGATGGAGGGAAGGGGAGAACTGGCAGAGCAGAAGGAGGGAGAGAATCGTGGTGAGCACCAAGATCCCGTGGCTGACGGGGTGGGTGGCGGTGCTATTAACAGAGACAGGGAGCGCCAGGTAGGCAGCAGGTTTGCCAGGGGACTCACATGTTCACTTCAAACCTGTTTAATGTACCTGGGTGCTCTCCAGAAGATACTCAGGAGGTAGGAGGCTTCAGAGCAGGAGGTAGAGGCTAGGAACATTTAGCACGGTTGGGGACACCCCATAGGTGGGAACCAAAATGGACACTGCCAGAGAGTAGAGGAATTAAGTGTGAAATTATGAGCTACCAACTAAAAAGTACGTAGAAGAGTAGGTGATCCAAGAGGTGGGAGCACAGTAGATGGCTGTGGTAACACTCGACTCTCTCACATTGGACAGACAGCCTCCGGGAAGGTGAAGAAACCCCCCAGGTGGAAGGCAACGGAAATCCTTCCTCTTTTCCTTTGACTCGCCCACCGCTGCACAGCTTCATCTCCACTCCAAATGCAGCCCTTCCCCCCACGAGGGGAGTCAAGGCCATGTGGGTGGGTGAGTCCACTTCTGGTCAGCACATTGCTACAGCCTGGGAAGGAAAAGTACAGTCACGCGCACGTCACTTAACACGGGGATACGTTCTGAGAAATGCATCATTAGGCGATTTCGTCATTGTGCAGACGCCACAGGGTGAACTTACACAAACCTATAGCCTATGATAGCAGGGCCTCAGAAAAACACTGTTTCGTTCATCATCATTTTCGTCCTTAGTGGTTTCATCATAATGTTGAGGAGGAAAAAAAATCCCTTCCTGGCCAGGGCCACTGTCTACGTGGAGTTTGCATGCTCTCCTCATGTCTGCATGGGTTTTCTCCCGCATCCCAGTGCTGTTCCTGTTAGGTGGGCTGACTGGGACCACGCAGACACGTGGGTGTGGTTGGGTGTGAGCGCCCTGTGATGGGACGATGGCCCTGTGGGTGGGGGGAGCCTTGCGCCCAGAAAGGCGGGGAGAGGCTCCAGACACCCTCGACCCTGAACTGGGATAAGTGGCTGCATCATTCTCTTACTTGTTTTCATTACTCTTTCTTAAATGTATGTCTAGCTCTCATTATTTCATTGTTTAGGATTAGAAGTGTTTTGGTCTTTATTTAGAAGTTTGGTGATGTTTTCATGACCAGAAATATGCCGTACGAACTTAACTCTTGTTTATACCAATTAGCCTAGGAAAAAAATTGGTTTCTTATACTTCATTTTGTGACAGTCACAGTTTCCAAGAACCTATTGACACTATCTATACTTTCAGAGACCACCATTAACCTCCCAGTCTTTTTTCTATACACATTGAGATTTTGCTTATTGTTATTTTTGTTTTGTACATACATTTAATGGTTTACTGACAATTATAAGCTCATTATTACATGTTTCAGAAATATCACTTTTAAGGGCTACATACATTGCTTTTATTGGAAATAATAATTTATTTGAATAGGCTGTACCATGTACATGGTAAAAAATTCAAAATGCAAAGAGTCCATTTGTCCCTCCCCATTCATAGGAGGCTCCAAGGATACCAAAATCTGTAGATGCTCAAGTCCCTTATATAAAATCACATAGTACAATTGGTGGATGTATACAGAGAGCCAACTGTATACATGAAAAATGTCTCCTCCCATCCCATCCCACCCAGTTCTCATAAAACATAATGCCAGTTCAGGCCGGGCGCAGTGGCTCACGCCTATAATCCTAACACTCTGGGAGGCCAAGGTGGGAGGATTGCTTGAGCCCAGGAGTTTGAGGTTGCTGTGAGCTATGATGACACCACTGCATTCTACCCAGGCAACAGAGCGAGACTCTGTCTCAACAAAAATAAAAATAAATAAATAATAATACCAGTTCCAGTCTGTTGTGTGTTCTTCCAGAGATATTTTATACATGTGCAAATATACATTTACAAATAAATACCCTTCCTTCCTTCCCCCTAATGGTAGCAGACTATACACACTGTCTGCACCTTGTTTTTTTCACTTAACAGTATATCTTGGAGCCTGTTCCAGATTGCCAAATTAAAGCTGCCTCGTTCTTTTCACTGGAAAAGCAATTTCTTGGCAGACCACAGATGGTGTCTCTCCCAGGGGCAGCCAGACCGTCCCTTGAGCCAGGAACAGGAAGCAAGCGGCCTGCCTACCCGGTCTGCCCATGGAAACCAGGAATGTCAACTCTGAGATTTCCATCTCCTGAGTGGGGGCACTCAGAAGCCGAGGAGGCAGCAATGTCTTCAGAAAACAAGACTGAAAGTGAATTTTGCTCCAGAAACAAGGTTGCTTTCTGTCTCTTGTTCACTGGCTAGTGCAAGTCCATGTGCTCCAGGAAACCTCCTCAGACCTCCCCAGCCTTCCTGTTCTCCAGTGCCTCAAATGCAGACCGGCCGATCCAAGGATGGCGTCACAAGGGCCAAAAGGCCTGTGTTGCCAATAAATGTCTCCCTGCCCCACCTCCCTCTCCTCTCCTTGCCATGGCCCTTTCTCCTGGGTTTCTAGAAATTTCCTACTTAGAGAAACAGCCTTCTGCCTTAGCCCAGTCCTCTAGCATTTAAGAGTGTATTACCTTATCAGATCAACTAGTCCTGTGCTGAATATTCACAAAGGCACTGAAAATCTAAGATTTGATATCATAATAATAATAATATTTAGAGTCCTAAAAAGAAAGGGATTGTTGAAGAGAAACATGGACAACAGCCTGAAGCCTTTGTTAGGAACAAAATTTTCCTATTTGCCTAAACTACTAAGAACCATCCCCCCCTTCCACCTTGACCCCAGACAAGCAGAAAGGTGAGTTTCTCCTGTTGATAGTGTTGAGGAGACCCAAAGAGTCGCATTGCCTGGCTCTTGGTTTCAAGGAGGGTACAATCCCTTTATACCAGATGCAGTGGTAGGCAACACAGATACAAAGACGGGTAAGGCAGGGGCTCATTGTCCAGAGGTGGACAAGACATTGGCATGAAAAGTCAACTATCAGTGCAGGAGATATCACTGGCTGATAATGAGCGCCAAAAGAATAACTAGATTGAGTTTCCAACCTATGTGTCTTGACCCATCAGTGGATTATGAAAGCAAGTTTAGTGGGTAGTGGATGTGACCAGAATCTTTTTCTAAATGAAGTAGAATAGAATGGAAAAAATGAGGCCAGGCACAGTCATGCCTGTAATCCTAGCACTCTGGGAGCCCGAGGCAGGAGGATCCTTTGAACTCAGGAGTTTGAGGTTGCTGTGAGCTAGGCTGATGCTACAGCACTCTAGCCCAGGCAACAGAGCGAGACTCTGTCTCAAAAAAAAACAAAATATAGGCCGGGCGCGGTGGCTCACGCCTGTAATCCTAGCACTCTGGGAGGCCGAGGTGGGCGGATCGTTTGAGCTCAGGAGTTCGAGACCAGCCTGAGCAAGAGCGAGACCCCATCTCTACTAAAAATAGAAAGAAATTATATGGACAGCTAAAAATATATATAGAAAAAATTAGCTGGGCATGGTGGTGCATGCCTGTAGTCCCAGCTACTCGGGAGGCTGAGACAGGAGGATCGCTCGAGCTCAGGAGTTTGAGGTTGCTGTGAGCTAGGCTGATGCCACGGCACTCACTCTAGCCTGGGCAACACAGTGAGACTCTGTCTCAAAAAAAAAAAAAAAAAAAAAAAAAAAAATATATATATATATATATATATATATATATATAAATAAAAGCATGTGGCATGTATTTTGAATATTGTTTTGTGAAACTTTTTTTTCAGTTATATATCAAGTTGCATGTGCTCTGGTCATGATATGAAATATTAATATATTTGTTACTGAAGATTACAGATGCAAAGTTTGAAAACAACTGACATTACAGGAAGAAGCAACCAATGTAAATGTGAGAACCAGGGGGAAAATGTCCCTCACAAGTATAGGCCCTAGCATAGAGTGGGTGCTCCAAAAATGTCTACTGAGGCTGCACACGCTATAGGACTTTAAGAGGAGGTCTACTGAAGCAAGAGTGGACTCAGTGGCCTGAATAAGCCAGGAGAAATTCTTGGTAACTGTGTAGGGGCTGGTTAGGCAGTGTATCTTATATCTGGAATTTGTCCACTTTGCTCCAAGTCCACTGCCGGTGATCTAATCTAGGTCCTTGTCATCTCTGATCTGGATCAATGCAAAGGCCTCCAAATTGGTATTTCCTCTTCCAATCCAGCCCTCTGTATCAGTCAAGAGTGTGTTCAACTGTAACAGAAATTCCTGGTGGTTTAAACAAGTATTTATTTTTTTTATGTAACAATTAGTTTGTTACATAAGAAAAATATGATGTGGGCAGACCAGAGCTTATGTGGCTGCTCAAGGATGTCATCTGAAAACTAAGCTCCTACCACCTACCTGCTCTATATTCTTGGCATGAAACCTTCATCCTCATGGTTGCAAGATGGCTGCTGCACCTTCAGGCATCGTATCCTTTTCCCAGGTAGGAAAAAGGAGAAAAGGTAGAGGGCAAAGGCATATACTTTTTTATCAGTAAAACAATAGCTTCCACTGAGACTATTAAGTCTATTCAATAGACTTCCAATTATATCTCATTAGCTACTTACACTACCACTTGGCCACTCCCTGTGCCAAGGGCACCAGTTAAGTTGCATTCTTGGCTGAACACACTGATGCCTTGAATAAAAATCAAAGTTTTTTTAGTAAAGAATTGATATCTGGAAGTGTCTGCCACATCCCCTTTAAACATAGTCCCTGCTTCAAACCCTTCAGTGGTTTTCTGCTGCTCTTAAGAGTAAATCTGATTCATGCTCTAGGTCTGTAGGTGAAAAAAGAAAAGAAAAAAAAAGAGGTAATCTGAAATCCATAAATTTGCCGTTATGGACTGAACTGTGTCCCTCCAAAATTCATATACTGAAGCTTTAACCCCCAGTACCTCAGAATGTGACTGTCTTTGGATATAGGGGTTTAAAGAAGTAACTAAGTTACATGGGGGTCTTCAGGGTGGGTCCTAATCCAACATGACTGGTGTCCTTCTAAGAAAAGGAGAAGATTAGGACATACAGGGAGATGCCAGGGGTGTGTGGGCACAGGGAGAAGGCCATGTGAGGACGCTGAGAGAAGGCAGCCACTTGTAAGCCAAGGAGAGGGGACTCAAGAGAAGCCAAACCGGCCAACACCTTGCTCTTGGACTTCCAGCCTCCCGAACAGTGAGAAAATAAATGTCCTTTGGTTAAGCCACCTGTTCTGTGGTATTGTGTTATGGTAACCCCAGCAGGCTAATAGAGTTGCTTATAAGAGCTGGTGTGATCTGGATCCCGGCTAACTTGGGCTTGCTCTGACACTTTCTCCCTTGCTCGTCACCCTCCAGCCACACCGGCCTTCTCTCATTTCTAAAGCAGGTCAGCCCTGTTCCAGGGTCTGGGCCTTTGCGTGGATGTTCCTTCTCCCTAGAGCTCGGCTCTCCCTGCTTCTTCAGTGGCCGGCTCATTCTTGCCTCACTGGTTCCGGCTCACGTATCATTTCTTCAGAGATGCCTCCCTGACCACCCAGATGCAGAAGTGGCGCCCTGCTAGCCGCTGTCCCTGGCTATGGTGTGTTTCTTTCATAGATTTTATCACGATTTGAAATAATTGTGTTTGTTTACTTTTGTCATCATGTTTTTTGTTTGTCTTTCCAGTAGATGCCCTTAAACTTCATGAGGGCAGGAACATGTCTGTCTTACTCACAGTTGTGTCCCAGTAGCCTAGCACATCCTATACCTTTAATACATAATTTCCAAATGAGTGCATGGAAGGTGTGTCACCTGGTACTTTCTGTTGGTTAGATTTATTTTTAACTACGTGTTGAACTAGTGAAGGAAGAGCAAGCCTGGCTTTTCTAGATGGGAGATAGGTAGAAGCTAGATGCAATCAATACCCACAAAGGCCCCTGGGGCTCAGGGGTGACACCAACTGCTTCCTGCTTCTTCGAAGCCACTTAACATCTTGATGATCTTCCA
Source organism: Eulemur rufifrons (assembly GCF_041146395.1). Classification (NCBI taxonomy): domain Eukaryota; kingdom Metazoa; phylum Chordata; class Mammalia; order Primates; family Lemuridae; genus Eulemur; species Eulemur rufifrons. The sequence goes on along the minus strand of NC_090997.1, from coordinate 64,045,743 downwards.
AGCAGTTTGCTCCTTAGTGGTTCTAGTTACAGCTTGAGGGAAGGGAGGAGGTTGGAAATAATCTGTGACTTAAAATTGGTCAGAATTTTGTCACCTTGGGTCTACAGGGCATGCACTCCAAACTCTACCTAGTTCATTAAATGCATTCAAACCTTATGCGTTTCCTTTGTAATAATTCAACAGCAAAAAATAAATAGATAAATAAATAAAACCCACATAAGCCAAACTATTTAAAAAGCTTTGTGGAGAAGAAGGTTATTCCAACCATCACGTATCACAAAGGCGGAATTGTTCAGCAAAGGACAATCAAATGGAAATTGGAATCTACTCAAAGTTTCTAACATCAGGCCAGGAGCAAAAAGAGTCTGTTCCAGTCTCCACATCTCATGTGAAACCTGGATGGAGATTCAGAGAAGTGATTGCCCTGCGCTGGCTGGCCATAAATATCTCCTTGTTTAAAAAGTTCATCCCTGCCAGATTGTTGGAACAATGCAATATTTCTTCAAAACATCTAAGTTTATAGAAAGGCAGAGAGACTAACTCATCAAAAAAAAGGATATAACAAGGGTTATTAGGCTCTTAATAAAATCTACTTTAAAAGTTATTTGTGAGGGGAAAAAGAAGAAAAAAACTGTCTACAAACACCTTCAAGGGCTGAAAAGAGGGGGAAAAAAGGAAAGTTATCTGTGGCTTCTCCCCCAAAAGTTTCTGGGCCTCTGAACATATTTAAAGGGAGCAAAAATACTATATTTTCATGTTTCCGATAAATGAATAAAATATGAACAGAATTGGCTAATTGTCTCAAGAATTACATCAGGATTTTTGCCTGTAAAAGAAATCTAAATATTAGCTTTCCCATATTTCTCATTTTATAATCATAGGTGTGCCTTATCTAAAAAGACCATTGTGTGCCAAGATATGCACCTGCACTGGCAAAAAAAAAAAAAAAATTGCGTTCCTGGAAGGTTGCACGCAAACAATATTGTTGGAAAGGGAGTCATCTAATATCTAAAGATGCCAACTATTTGAGGGATTCTATACTGAATTTTGTATGCAATATTAATAAATATGTTTGTCATGTAAACATTCACTTTCTAATTCTGTCTTTGTAAAATCAGATTTTAGAGGCTCAGAATTGTTTGTCTTGTAGATTCTGGAAGTTTATTACTGTTAAAACAGTGAATAGCTGACAAAATAGAAATGGCACGATATAAAACACTGAAGGGAATTAAATCAGTGGGTGGAAATGCTTTAACTTTGGGCTGATTCAGAAGTAATAGCGTGAGAACTATCCTTTTCCATTCTAGCTTCCTCATCTCCGTCTTCCGCGTCCCCCACCCCCCTTCATTTCAGGCGAGTCTCCAAATGTTAAACACGTTTAAGTCTGCCATTTGACACCCTTTCCTGACCATCCTGTAGAAGTTACCCTTCCCTTTCCATTCTTCTTATTTTTTATTTTATTCTATTTATTTATATATTATTTTATCACTAGGTAGCCCCTGCTGATCTGGAACTCCTGGGCTCAAGGGATACGGCCACCTCGGCCTCCCCAGTAGCTGGGACTATAGATGTGCGCCACCATGCCAGGCTTTAAAAACTCCTCTTTTTAAAACTCCCATTTCCACTGGGCACCTAACTACCATGCTGGGCTTTTAAAAACAATATCTGGGGAGTTAATTCACACAAATGTGGCAAACATTGGTGGCAATTTTCCATGTCATTTCTAGCGAGAACACTTCATTTTTACAAAGGTCACCCAAAGGCAGCATGTTTTAACTCAAAGGAATCCCTCAAAGGAATTCACGAAGGGATTCTAAAGAGAATGTCTGCATTATGTGAATTTATCTATGCTCTCTCCCAGCCCTATTCCAATGACAGTGAGGAAAAAAAGAAGAGCAACCTAAACTCAAATCAAGCACAAAGAAGGAAATAATAAGGATTAGAGCAGATATTAATGAAATAGAGAATAGGAAAACAATAGAGAAAATCAATAAAAGCGAAAGTTGAGTCTTTAGAAATATCAACAAAATTGACAAAACTTTGGCAAGACTGACCAAGAAAAAAGGGAAGACTCAATCACTAAAATCCGGAATGGAAGAGGAGTCAAGTAATTACTACTGACCTCACAGAAATAAAAATTATAAGGGAATACTATGAATATTCATATGCCAACAAATTAGATAACTTAGATGAAATGGACACATTCCTGGAAAGACATAAACTATCAAACCTGACTCAAGAAGCAATGGGAAATCTGAATATAAATATACAACAAGTGAAAAAGTTTGAATTAATAGTAAAATCAAACTATCCACAACGAAAAGTCCAGGTTTCACTGGTGAATGCTACCAATCATTTAAAAAAGAAATACTACTACTATGATATTGTTTTATTATAGTATTATGGTATGGTAGTTCCTCAAAAATATAAAAATAGAATTACCATATAATCTGGAAATTCCACTCCTGGATATAGGTCCAATTGAAAGCCTAGTCTCAAAGAGAGATTTCACATTCATAGCAGTATTAGTCACAACAGCCAAAAGATGCAAGCAATGTAAGCCTCCTTGGATAGATGAATGGATATACAAAATGTGATATATACATGCAATGGAATACTATTCAGCCTTTAAAAGGAACAAAATTCTGACACATGCTTTAACATGGATGATCCTTGAGGATATTATGTTATTATGAAAGAAACCTGTCACAAGATTGTATGATTCTCTTTAGGAACTTAGAACAGTCAAAATCATAGAAACAAAGCTGTGGTGTAATCCCAGCTGTTTGGGAGGCTGAGACAGGGCATTTGAGCTCAGGAGTTCAAGGCTGGAGTGCACTATGATTGCACCACTGCAGTCCAACCTGAGCAACACAGAGAGACCCTGTCTTAAAAAAAAAAAAAAAAAATCATAGAAACAAAATAGAATGGTGGTTGCCAGGGTCTGAGGGAAGGGGAAATGGGAAGTTACTTAATAGGCATAGAGTTTCTGTTTTGTAAGATAAAAAATTCTGGCAATTGGTTGCACAACAATGTGAATATACTTACCACTACTGAATTGCACACTTGGCCATCACGCTATCCTTCGGCGACTGTCGTCTAAAGGGTTGGGCCTCCGGACGCAGGCAGGGCTCCGGGCTAGCGGTGATCCAGCGCCCCGCCCTGCTCCCGCTCGCCTGCGGGTCTACTCTTGTGCGTCGGAGTGTCCCGACTGTGGTGCCACCTCTGGTCTCCAGTAGCTAAAGGCAGCGGGGGAGGTGGCGCGGGGTCTTCCTCTGGCCTGTGCGCTCCCTGCCGTGTGCACCCAGGGCAGGCGCGACAACTCCATGCCATTGGCTCTGCGACGTTCGTGTCAGGCGTCTTTCTCCTTGGGCTGTCCGCCGCCCTCCCCCGAGGCGGGGCTGGCCAGGCTGAACCGGGCTCCTCCGGTCGCTGTCCTCGCAGGGCTGACCTCCCCCTCCTCGGGGGCCGATCGATGTGGTGATAAAAAGGAAAACTTTTTGGTCAGCGGTGGTGGCTCACGCCTGTAATCCTAGCACTCGATCCTCCCCTTGAGGGCAGGAGTTCGAGACCAGCCTGAGCAAGAGCAAGACCTCATTTCTAGTAAGAAAGGAAGAGAGAGAGAGAGAGAGATTAACAAAATGTAAAAAATGAATTGTACACTCTAATGAATTGTACACTTGAAAATGGCTAAGATGGAAATTTTTGTTATGCATATTTTACCACAATTTTAAAAACATAAATAAATAATACCAATTCTTCACAAACTCTTTCAAAATGTTGAACAGAAGGAAACACTTCCCAGCTCTTTCTATGAAGCCAGTATTACCCCGATATCCAAACCTGGCAAAAACATTGTAAGAAAACTACAGACCAATATCTCTTATGAATAATATGCAAAAGTCCTCAACAAAATCCTGCAAGTAAAATTCAGCAATATGTCAAATGGATTAAACACCAAGACCAAGTGGAATTTGTCCCAAGAATGCAAGATTGTTTTAACTTCCAAAGTCAATTCATGTAACACACCTCATTAACAGAACGAAGGTCAAATCCAAAGGATCATCTCAGTAAATGCAGAAAAAGCATTTGACAAAAGTTAACACCCTTTCATGATAAAAAACACTCAACAAACTAGGAATAGAAGGGAATTTCTTCAACCCAATAAAGGGCATCTACAAAAAAATCCACAGTAAACATCATATTTATTGATTTATTTGGGTTTTTGAGACAGACTCTTGGTCTGTTGACCTGGCTGGAGTGCAGTGGCACGATAATAGCTCACTGCAGCCTCAAACTCCTGGGTTCCAGCTATCCTTCTGCCTCAGCCACCTGAGTAGCTGGGACTATAGAAACACACCATCATGCCTGGCTAATTTTTATGATTTTTTGTAGACACAAAGTCTCAATATGTTGCCCAGGTGAGTCTTTAACTCCTGGGCTCAAGCAACTGTCCCTCCTCAGCCTCCCAAAGTGCTGGGACAACAGGCCACATCACATTTAACAGTGAAAGACTTGATGCTTTCCAGATGAATCAACAAAAGAAGATGAAGAATAAGACAAGGATGTCTGCTCTCCCTGCTTCTATTCAACATTGTGAAGGAGGTTCTAGCCACGGCAATTAGGCAAGAACAAGAAATAAAAGGCACCCAGTTTGGAAAGGAAGAATTAAAACTATAGGATCTTAAATATAGGAAACCCTAATGAACCCACTAAAAAACTATTAGAACAAATAAATGAGTTCGGCAAAGTTGCAGAATATAAGATCAATATACAAGTATAAATTGCATTTATTTATAGTAGCAATGAGCAAACCAAAAATGAAATGAAGAAAACAATTCCATTTACAATAGCATCAAAAAGAATAAACTATGCAGGAATAACTTTAATAAAAGAAGTACAAGGCTTGTACACTAAAAACTATAAAACATCATTGAAAAAGATTGAAGAAGAGCTTAATAAATGGAAAGACATTCTACGTTCAGGGATCAGAACACTTAACATTGTTAAGATGGAAATACTCCTCAAATTGATCTACAGATTTAATGCAATCCCTAATAAAATCCCAGTTGACTTCTTTGCAAAAATTGGCAAACTAATCCTAAAATTCATGTGGAAATGTAAGAAAATTTAATAGTCAAAACAGTCTTAAAAGAGAACAAAGTTGTAGAACTCACATTTCCCAATTTTAAAACTCTCTACAAAGCTACAGTCATCAAGACAGAGTGGTACTGGCATAAGGATAGACATATAGATCAATGGAATAGAATTGAGAGTCCAGAAGTAAATCTTCACATTTATTGTCATTGCTTTTTTTTTTTTTTTTTTTTTTTTTTTTTTTGAGATGGAATCTCAACTATGTTGCCCAGGCTGGCCTCAAACTCCTGGGCTCAAGGGATCTTCCTGCCTCAGCCTCCCTAGTAGTTGAGATTATGGGCATGTACCACCATGCCCAGCCTCTGTCAATTGATTTTTGAGAAAAATGTAAGACCATTCAATGAGGAAAGAATAGTCTTTTTTAAAAATGGTGCCAAGACACTGGATATCCATATGCACCAGGATGAAGATGGATCCTCTAACTCTGCAGTCCCCAACCCCCGGGCCATGGCCCGTTACTGGTCCATGGCCTGTTAGGAAATGGGCCGAACATCACTGCCTGAGCTCTACACCCACCCCCATCCCTAGTCGATGGAAAAATTGTCTTCCATGAAACCAGTCCCTGTTGCCAAAAAGGTTGAGGACTGCTCCTCTAATTCACACTAACTCAAAATGGGTCAAAAACTTAAATGTGAGAGCTAAAACTCTAAAACTCGTTCAAGAAAACATAGGATTAATTCTTTGTGACCTTAGAATAGCAATAGTTTCTTAGCATGATACCAAAAGCACAAATAACAAAAGAAAAAACAGATAAATTTGACTCTGTTAACAAATTAAAGCTTCATCAGCCAGAGGTCCAACCAACTAAAAAATAAACAAACCAAAAAAAAACTTTAGTCCTTCAAAGGTCCTCATCAAGAAACTGAAAAGAGGCAGGCATGGTGGCTCACACCTGTAATCCTAGCACTTTGGGAGGCCGAGGCAGGAGGATTGCTTGAGGTCAGGCGTTCAAGACCAGCCTGAGCAAGAGCAAGACCCCCAACTCTACAAAAAATACAAAAATTAGCTGGGGGTGGTGGTGCACGTCTGTAGTTCCAGCTACTAGGGAGGCTGAGGCAGGAGGATCACTTGAGCCTCTGAATTTGAGGTTGCAGTGTGCTATGATGAGGCCACTGCACTCCAGCCTGGACAACAGAGCAAGACCATGTCTCAAACAAAACAAAACAAATCAAAACAAAAAAGAAAGTGAAAAGACAACTCATAGAATGGAAGAAAATATTTGCTAGTAATATATTTCATAAGGGATTTGTATCTAGAATATATAAAGAACTCTAGCAACTCAATAATTTAAAAAACCCAATTAAAGGCTGGGCGAGGTGGCTCACACCTGTAATCCTAGCACTCTGGGAGGCTGAGGCAGAAGGATTGCTTGAGCTCAGCAGTTCGAGACCAGCCTGAGCAAGAGCCAGACCCTGTCTCTACTAAAAATAGAAAGAAATTAGCAAAACAACTAAAACTAGAAAAAATTAGTCAGGCATGGTGGTGCATGCCTATAGTCCCAGCTACTCGGGAGGCTGAGGCAGAAGGATTGCTTGAGCCCAGGAGTTTGAGATTGCTGTGAGCTAGGCTGATGCCACGGCACTCTAGCCCGAGCAACAGAGTGAGACTCTGTCTCAATAAAAAAAAAAGAAAGCAGATCAGTGGTTGCCTGGGGTTTGGGATGGAGGGATACTGGACTCTAAAGAGGTATGAAGAATCTTTGGGGGGTGATGGAAATGTTCTGCATCTTGATTGTGGCAGTGTTTTTATAAGTATATGCAAATGTCAAAACTCATTTTGTTCAGTAAATGCTTTTTTCTCCAGGTAAATCATTCCTGCCTCATCTAGCAACATTTGGAAATTTTTCGTCACCTTCATCAACATTTTCTGAACATACTCCAGATAGTTCAATTTCTCCAAAGGTAGTTCCCAGAACTGTAATCAGTATTGTAGGTGTGGTTTGAACAGATTAGAATACACTGGGTCTCTGTTATTTCCACTTTTAAATTACTATATGTTTCAATCAGGCTTTGTTGTTTTCATATTTTCTTTAATCTCTCTCTCTCTCTCTTTTTTTTTTTTTTTTTTTTGAGACAGAGTCTCACTCTGTTGCCCTGGGTAGAGTGCAGTGGAGTCATCATAGCTCACAGCAACCTCTCAAACTCTTGGCTCAAGCGATCCTCCTGCCTCAGCCTCCCGAGTAGCTGGGACTAAAGGTGCATGCCATGACACCCGGCTAATTTTTTTCTTTTTCCAGTAGAGACAGGGTCTCGCTCTTGCTCAGGTTGGTCTCAAACTCCTGAGCTCAAGCTATCTTCCTGCCTCAGCCTCCTAGAGTACTAGGATTACAGGTGTGAGGCACCACACCCTTCAATTCTTTTTCTCTCTCTCTTTTTTTTTACAAGAGGCAGGGTCTTGCTGTATTGCCCATGCTGGTATTGAACTCCTGGCCTCGAGCAATCCTTCTGCTTCGGCCTCCTGAGTAGCTGGGATTACAGACAGGGGCCACTTCCCCTGGCTTAATCTCACATAAACTATTTAAATCAGCCTGAATGTTCTACTTTGTTAAGTGCAGCTTAAATTTCTGAGGACCTTTCTGGAAGTAGGCTCACACTGATGTCTGACACTGGGTTTGTCCCCAGAGACCTTTCCCACCCTTAGAACTAAGTCTCCTTTATCCTATGTGCATGTTTTCCCCCCTAGGTTCTGAACTTTTCTTTGTGTGGTCTTTGTCTCCATTCAAGTGGAAGATAAAATTGTTTAAGGACAAAGGTCAAGAACAAAGCCGTGAGTCTTGCCAATAAAGATTTGTTTTCCAGATGCCACAGATTTATTTATCATTCATCAATGCCCTTTGGGTACAATCCTTCAAACTGCTATGAATTGGCCTAAGTGCTTACAGTTATATCACAATTCTCCATGTGATTTACAAGAATACCTTGAGACACTTAGTTGCCTTGCTGAGCAGCCATCCCCTGGACTAGGAATCAGAAGACCTGGACCAGGTGCGGTGGCTCACACCTGTAATTCTACCACTCTGGGAAGCAAGGGTAGGAGGATCGCTTGAGGCCTGAGTTTGAGACCAGCTTTAACAAGAGTGAGACCACGTCTCTACAAAAAATAGAAAAATTAGCTAGGCGTGGTGGTGCATACCTGTATTCCCAGCTACTTAGAAGGCTAAGGCAAGAGGATCACTTGAGCCAGGAGTTTGAGGTTGCTATGAGCTATGATGACACCACTGTACTCTACCCAGAGTGACAGAGTGAGACCTTGTCTCAAAAAAACAAAAACAAAAACACCACCTCACAAAAATAAAACAAAAAAAAAGAAGACATGGGTTGTGGGTCCAGTTTTCTTTCTTTCAGCTGTGTAACTTCAGACAAGTTACTTGATCTCTCTGAGCCTCTGTTTCCTCAACTGGAAATTATATATAATACCACATGCACTATTCATCTTACAGGATATTTTAAATATCAAGTGAAATAATCATGTGAAAATGCTTTCCAAAAATATTGTGCCAAGATATTTATCACATCATTATAGTAACGACAAAAGGAAATGACATTAATGTCCAACAGTAGAATGACTAAAATAAATTATAACACACCCACATAATCAAATATTATGTAGCCATCAAAAATAGTGTTTTTTAAAAAATAACTAATAACACAGGAACATGTTTACAATATGACATTGATTTTAAAGACCAGGGCACCTAGTGGTGAACCCTTGAGGAAGGGCTAATGACTAAGAGGGGGACATGGGGACTTCTGCAGGTCTTGACAATAGTTCCATTTCTTGATCTGGATAATGGTTATGCAAAGTGTGTTCACTTAGTAAAAATTCATCACATATGCTCACATGAGCACTTCCCTGTGTGTAGGTTTTAGCAGAAGAAATAATACAGTAAGAGCATATTTTCGCTTTAAAAATTTGTTGTGTGTAGTTTTTTTTTAAAGATGGGGTCTCGCTATGTTGCCCAGGCTGGAGTGCAGTGGCTATTCACATGCATAATCATAGCACATTATACCCTCAAACTCCTAGGCTCAAGGGATCCTCCTGCCTCAGCCTCCTGAGTAGCTGGGACTATAAATGTGTGCTACTGCGAGCAGCTCAAAAATTTTTATTTTAAAAAGTGGTAAGAAATACAGCAAAATGTTAATATGGTATATCTGGGTAGTGAGAGTGCTGGTGACTTTTGTTTTCTTCTTTGAAACTTTCTTTTCAATAATCAGAAAAATATTTTGTTTTTTAAAATCTGAAAAAAATCCTTGTAATTTAAAGGAAATACTTTCTATTAATAAATTGTAAACATATATTAATACAATGTAAGGCATTATTCTATCACAATGCCTGAAATATAATAAAGCTTAATAAATGTGGAGTGCATGATTATTGCACTACCTACCAGGCAAGTAGTCTTTTCAAAAACAGAAATGAGATCAGGGAACCCATGCTGGTTCCTAGCAATGACTACTTCAATTCTTTCCTTTTTTTTTTTTTTTTTTTTTTTTGAGACAGAGTCTTACTTTGTTGCCCAGGCTAGAGTGCCGTGGCGTCAGCCTAGCTCACAGCAACCTCAAACTCCTGGGCTCAAGCAATCCTCCTGCCTCCGCCTCCCAAGTAGCTGGAATCACAGGCATGTGCCACTATGCCCGGCTAATTTTTTCTATATATTTTTAGTTGTCCAGCTAATTTCTTTCTATTTTTTAGTTAGAGACGGGGTCTCGCTCTTGCTCAGGCTGATCTCGAACTCCTAAGCTCAAATGATCCTCCTGCCTCGGCCTCCCAGAGTGCTAGGATTACAGGTGTGAGCCACCTCGCCCAGCCTTTTTTTTTTTTTTTTAGTTTAAAAAATTTCATCAGCCTACATCATGCTTTGATACTTTCAATTCTAAGTAAGACCACACAAGGCACCTATGTAATGATTCTTCCTAAAATGTTGCCAGGGTCAAAACCAAAAGATCTCTGTCACCCATTCTCTGCCTCACTTTACTTCCCTGCAATTCCTTCCAGATTAACAGCCTTGCGCACGTCTGGGATTCAGGCTCTGTCATTGAGGTTAGGATATAAATACTTTCTGGAGACCCATTTCTCAACCATAATGGCTACTTCTCTCATTTTCTAAGAACGGAAATAACGTGGAATTTTGTGAGCCACTATCATACCACTTACCTTATCAGGTCCCCTTTGTATTTTATTATTTTATTTATTTACTTTTGAGACAGTCTCTATTGCCTGGGCTAGAGTAGAGACGGGGTCTTGGTCTTGCTCAGGCTGGTCTTGAACTCCTGACTTCATGTAATCCTCCCACCTTTGCCTCCCAGACTGCTAGGATTACAAGTGTGAGCCACCGCACCTGGCCCAGGTCCCCGTTTTAAATTCTTTGTCATACTACGGCTATTACCGGAAAGCAAAGCCTCATATATTGTCCTTTGCATTTCTTGAAAAAGTCAGGTATCATTTTAACACTACTTTTATAGAATTAAATCAGTAATTGGTATTGCCCATTGTTTTAAGCCCTGTATTTTTTTTTTTTTTTTTTTAAGAGATGAGGTCTTGCTATTTTGCCCAGATTGGGCTCAAACTAGTGATCCTGAGCCTCCTACTGTTAGGATGCAGTTAAGGGAGGAGGACTTTCCCTCGCACAAAGCCTACATGCTAGTAGGAGAAGGGTGACCGAGAGTAGCCTTGTGACGTGGCCATATTATGATAGGCTGATCTACATTGCGGTTTCACCCCACAGTGGGTTTTCAGAAACCATGATGTCAGGAGTGCTCTCCCTGCTACAACCCCCCCATCCATAGGAAAATAAAAAGAACCAACCTTGTATTCCACAGGGTCGTCTCCACTCGCAGAGACCAATCCGTCCTTTCTCTGGGATGTACTTTCGCTTTGCAATAAAAGGCTGTTTTTGTGTGACTTGTGGATTTGTGGTTTGCTAATTATTCTGTCTACTGTTCCTCTGGCCGAGATTATTTGGGTTGGAGGTTAAGAACCAGTCATGTTCCTGACACCGCCTCAGCCTTCCTAGTGGCTAGGACTACAGGCATGCTCCACCATGCCTAGCTGCCCTTCATCTTGTCCTTTTAAATCTCAGCTGAGCTCTCAGTATCCAGAGAGGGTGTGTCGGTTTCTTTAACGCCACAACTTTTCCCAACACTGCACTAAGCACTGTCTACCACTCATATTCCCCAGCCAGCGCTGATTCTGCAGCCAGAGTTCTGCTGAAGGAGCTCCCAAGCTACTTGAACTTCATTATTTTTCAAGATGTTTCTACTCAGTCATTGTGCCATTTGCTTTGTCAGATAAGAGACTCTGGGGCAACGAAGCAGGGGATTGGGAAAATAAACTGCTCAAGCTGATAAATGTGAATCTTCAGTCTGTTTCAAATGCAGCAGGCCACGCTTTGCCTCCCAGGAACTTCTTTCCGAGCTCACTTGCAGTGTTTGACACAGGGAGTTACCCGAACACAAGCCTCACCTTTAGCTCAGCTCTTACGCTGGTGGCATGTTCCTTCCCCTACTCCGTGATCTGGTGTCCACAGGTGGTGCCTATGCAGCCCTGGGCTCCCATTGGGCGAGAGGGCATGTCTCACAGAGACAACACCGGCCACTCTGCTTCCATCTGAGCTCACAGAAACCTATTTTTTTTGAGCTGGAGGAATCAATCCCAATCCAGTAAAGCACTTAAAGCTCAGGGCTTTGACCTTGCCTGGCAAAAGCCCTAACTGTTGCGTTCTAGATGCTTTGCCATTTCTTCCTGACCTGCCCTTTCTCATACAAGCCCCATCTCTTCTTAATAGCAGGGCCCTACACAAATCCTGACACCTGTAATCCTAGCACTCTGAGAAGCCAAGGTGGGAGGACTGCTTGAGCTCAGGAGTTCAAGATCAGCCTGAGCAAGAGTGAGACCCCATCTCTACTGAAAATAGAGAAATTAGTTGTGGCGAACGCCTGTAGTCCCAGCCACTCTAGAGGCTGAGGCAGGCAGATCACTTGAGCCCAGGAGTTTGAGGTTGCTGTGAGCTAGGCTGACACCACTGTACTCTACCCCAGGCAACAGAGTGAGACTCTGTGTCCAAAAAAAAAAAAAACAAACCCAAAACAAAGGCAAATTCAACTCCCTCCTCACTGTCCGCCCCCCCCCAAAAAAAACCAGCCTGACTTTTCTGTTTGGAACCTACTTTCTGATTAGAGTGTGAGAGGGGCGGGGGTGAGATAGGTTGGGGGAGGAAGGATGGAAGTTGTTTAAAGGAAGCAGAACAAGAGTAAAATTAAAATGCATTTATGCTATATTTTAAAACATTTCCCCAAAGTGCTCTGAAATGGAAAGAAAATGCAGAATAGTTCCAATTCAACCAAGGCACAGTTAAAATTCCTAACATGGCCTACCTGGATGGCACAGGAAACAGTGACATCCTTGCAGTTTTTAAACCTGAACAACTCAAGTTGTTGGTATGAGGCAAACGTTTAAAAGCAAGTTGCCTTTTTCTCACTGCTAGCGTACATATCCCTCCAGTCAGCAAGCCCATTTCATCTTCTTTTTCCCAGTAGCTTATTTCAATGGGTGTGGAATACTTTATATGATTTCATAATGCACATATGCTATGATACATTGTCTTAAACGCAGTTGTGGAATGTTTCTATTTTTATGATCTACTAAGAACATAAGACACTGTTATTTTTACACTGTCTCTTAATTCTATGGTGGACAAAGCACCAATTTCTGAAATTCAATAAAAACAAACCTTCCTTTGTTGCTCAAATTTTAGCAATGGCTTCAGTGGTTTTAACTTCTTTCATTTTAAAGCTTTTTTGAATCCTTTCATGGGGGTGGAGTGGGCCTGAAATAGCTAAAAATATAAAGGAAAGGAAGGAGAGAGAAGCAGCTAGATAATCAGATAATTGAAAACTGACTTGGGTTTTTCTCCCTTTTTTTCTTGAATGGGTAGTAACAGCTCTACTTTGGATTATGTTCAATGCCAAGTAAACAAACAGCATTTAAGTTAAAAAAAAAAAAAAAGGAACAGAATTTCATGAAATCATAAATTATTGGTAATAGTATTAACATTCCAGCAAAAATAAAAGTAGTTTAGTGTAAAAAAAAAAATTAAACTGCTGTCGTCATCTACCAAAATCCAAAGTTAGGTAAAACTTCAGACAGGCAATTTACTACCTTCTTTGAAATGAATATTGTCTTCAATTTATAGATGTTGTGTTCTAAAGTTCAAGGACAGGGACGTTGGTACTTTGAGATAGGAGTCTGCCAACCTCCTCATTTCCCAGCAAACTAGTAAACTTTTTCCTTCTTTTCAAAACAAAAATAATAATAAAAAAATAAAGTTCAAGGACAACTGGAAATCAGAATGTGCTTTCCACAAAAACAGTGACATAAATGGTGAATCAGGGATTCCACATGGCTCAACACTACAAAGACTTTCCCAAAAAAGTCTTTGTTAGATTTCAGTAATACTATATAATATTTCTATTAGCAAAGGGGCTGTATTCCAATACTTACTAGACTCTATCACCAGGCATAAAAATTACATAGAAAACAAAGGGATGTATTACCAATCTCAAACAAGAATATTGATTAAAACAACAACAAAAAAACACCCTTAAAATGTCCCACATATTAAAAACATGGCCATTTTTAGGTTAAGATTGGTTGAGGTCACCATGCAGTGTTAGGGTAGTCTTCCTGATGCAGAGGGGTCCAGGAATGGCAGGGTCCTGTAAGTGGCTGGTGAGAAGGACCCATTGCTTTGCCTCCTAAAATCACTATCTCCCATAGCATTAGCAAAACTAGTCAGGGGTCAGGCATTGGGGACAGGCTATACATCTATCATTTCTGATGCCCTTTTCACAGATCCCCTTCTCCCCCCAGCTATTGTCCATCTACTTGTAGATGGCAAGAAATGAGTCATTTTAGCCCTTTCCCGTCATTTAGAAATAAAATCCAAATGGCTTCTTCAGAAAAAAGACTGTGTGGGGCTTGGCACAGTGGCTCACACCTGTAATTCCAGCACTTTGGGAAGCAGGGGTGGGAGGATCACTTGAGCCCAGGAGTTCAAGACCAGACTGAGCAACATTGCAAGACACTCTCTCTACAAAAAGTTTAAAAATTAGCCAGGTGTGGTGGCATGCACCTGTAGTCCCAGCTACTCAGGAGACTGAGGCTGAAGGATCGCTTGAGCCCAGGAGTTTGAGGTTGCTGTGAGCTATAACACCACTGCACCCTAGCCTGGGTGAGAGAGCAAGATCCTGTCTAAAAAAACAAACAAACAACAACAAAAACAAACAAACAAACAAACAAACAAAACTCAAAAAAGACATATGGTCTTTGGTTAAATATATAATCAAGCAAAATGTATAAATGAGCAATACCAGCTCCCTTATTTTTTTTTGCTTTTTCTGGGGAGAGGACAGTATCGGCCATTTGCAAACAGATAGGGAGAGGAAAGGCTAAGGAATGATTCACAAGAAAAGGGAAAGGATATAGAAGGTAAAACCAAGGCTCCAACTTTTGCTTAGTGGCAGCACTGTAGACCTGTACCTGAGCAAGCCCACATAAATACATGCACAGAGGCATGGCGGAGTTCTTTGACATGGAATTGGTAACAAAAACACTGCTACTTCATGTAACAAATTATAGCTAATGTATGTTTGTGCTTTTATGACATAAAGAGGCTTGTACTTGTATAAGGGAGCTTCTTTGCCAGGGACTTGATCAAGAACCTTAAACACTCTGGGAAAACAAGCATGCAGCATTAGTAGGAGAAAGAAGAAAGCTTATTTTCCTAGACACAGCACTGATCTTCAAGAAACGTTCAAAACAAGCCATCTGCAAATACCCAGGGCCTTCATACAACCTTTAGCCATTCCTTAAAACTCACCTATTCTCTCCCTCCTCATTTCTCATTTCTCCCCCTATCAAAACTTCCTTTTTCTCAGAGAAGGTGGGGTGGGGCTCTATTAAGTAGCAGAATCTCTTAAACAACCAACAGTAAGGTAGTATGTCAATGATCAGTTGATGGACATCCCTCTCAGAGATCTGTATTTTAAGACACAAAGTTTAAAATCCCAAATGAATCTCAACTCTTAGATTTCAGGAAAAATAACAGCAAAGTAAAAAATAAAAATCAGGTTGTAGACGTATGTTGGGAGATGTGGTTAACTTTCCAGGTAGCTCATACTGAGTATGTGTACAGCTCCTTTGGGTAATTTTTATATTCTATGGCTTTCTCTTTTATCTAATGCCTAACTCAGAAATTTCCTTAAAAAGTCAGCGATTGTGGAGATCCCTCCTCACTCTCCCACCCAATGACAGAGGAGAGTTTTGGGAGGGTAAGGGATATAACATAGAGAAAATGGCACACCACGGTGTTACATCTCAAGTAAGGGGCGTACTTTCAACTTAATACTAGTGTATTACTGTTCGTAGTAATATATAGCAAATTATCATGTTATAAAAATATACAATAAAATCTTATAAGAAACTCTGAATGGATTGAAGGTTGATAATTCTCCTATGTAAAAAGACTACAATATAACCGTAGTTGTTGGCTAAGCTCCATCAATTTTTTTTAATTCTCTTTGCTTTTTTCTCCTGGTCTTCTGTTATCCTTTCTGCAGGTCGCTTCTTCAATCCCTTCATTTTCCTGGTTTGTAGTTTGCTCAGGTCTTGCTTCTGCATATGAATCCTTCCATAAGTTGTACCAAAAGTATCATGGGAGATATTTTTCTTCTTCTTTGGCTATGAAAAAAGAATACATACATATATGAATAAAAATATATGTTTAATGGCCTTCTACTATTATGAGTCAGTAAAAATCTAGTCTACAGCTATCTTAAAACAATTTCCATGAGTGAGTATCCCCTTAATGACACAGAATGTATAGTCCTATATACCCTTCTTCTCATACAAGTGTGCATACAAATCCCTTGGGGATCTCGTCAAAATACAAGTTCTAATTTAGTAGGTCTAGGGTGGGGCTGATATTCTGCATTTCTAACAATTCCCAGGTAAATTGTCAGACCACATTTTGAGAAGCAAGACTATACACTACACACTGTTACGCATCGAGAGAATTTCCTGTGTTTGGCTTATGGAATTATGACTATCATTTCAATCTCTACTGGATTCCAGAGATAACATTTCTACTTGTTTTTTAAAACTACTTAAGAAGTCGTCTCTTTTGTGGTAGACATTCTAAAAAATAATAACTTTTTAAAAAGTCAGAACATGTTTTATGCACATATGGTTTATACATCCTATGCTCAAAATCCTTATCTTCATGATGCCCCAAACAGTTTTTTTTGCTGAAAATCGCAGTCCGAGCCACCAGAAAGCTCTCAGCCAAACTTGATGCCTGATTTCTGCAATTCTTTTTTATTATCCCTTATGGTCGGCTTTGATTCTTCCTCCTTTTCCTGGCTCTAAGAGGCTAGTTTTATCTATTGATCTTGTTATGTATTTTCTTTAATATAATATGCCACAAATCCATACAATAAATATGGCACCAAGCCTCAGGTCATGTACCTTGAGAGCTTTTGGCATTTTCATAGATAATTTATAAAGGTCATCTGATGCCAGGTGTGTCCTCCTCAGAACTAGATCCAGTGAGGGTCCCATCTCTTCCAATTCAATCCGTGGTGTTCTGCAACCAGATTTCTTCAACAGCAACCTTTATGAAATAAAAAAAAAGAAATGCTGCTTTAAACTTTTTTTTATAAAAGTCCTCTCCCCAAAGTATTTTTGTTCAAGGGAATTACAGTTCCATAAAATGACATAAGAATGTTTAGAAAAGCTAAGCTACTTAAATATTTTATATATTCAGGCCAAGTCTATCTTTTGGTTCACTTATTTTTATACATATTTTTTTCCTTTTAGAGTTAAAGGGTCACACAAATATCAAACCAATTTTTAATAATTTTTTTCCTTTTTAATAGGTGGTTTATTTTTTAAAATCAGAAATAAAATTAGGCCGGGCGCGGTGGCTCACGCCTGTAATCCTAGCACTCTGGGAGGCCGAGGTGGGCGGATCGTTTGAGCTCAGGAGTTCGAGACCAGCCTGAGCAAGAGCGAGACCCCATCTCTACTAAAAATAAAAAGAAATTATATGGACAGCTAAAAATATATATGGAAAAAATTAGCCGGGCATGGTGGTGCATGCCTGTAGTCCCAGCTACTCGGGAGGCTGAGACAGGAGGATCCCTTGAGCTCAGGAGTTTGAGGTTGCTGTGAGCTAGGCTGACGCCACGGCACTCACTCTAGCCTGGGCAATAGAGTGAGACTCTGTCTCAAAAAAAAAAAAAAAAAAGAAATAAAATTATACAATATATTATTGAAAAACAGCAAGAAAGATTAAAAAAATTCTTCTCAGAAAAGAAATGGAATTCTTGATTTGACTTCTTCCTATCACTTACTTAAAGATTTATATAAGTATAAAAATTTTAATTGGGTCTTTGAAACAGTATCATTACGTGATTAAAATTCTTATCAAAGACTGTAGGAGTTCAGTCAACCCATTCAGAATCAACTTTTCCTTAAAGACAGATACTTACTGATCTCTGTAGACTGAAGTGAACTTAAAAATCTTAACAATATATAACAAAACCACAACTTTCTAGATACCCTATGTCTAAATAGCTCTGGAACTGGAACATCTTGGGATGAGGGAAAAGCACAGCATGGGGGTTTGGTGGAGTGGGGAGATTTGCAAATTCTTTTTTTTTTTTTTTTTTTTGAGACAGAGTCTCGCTCTGTTGCCCGGGCTAGAGTGAGTGCCGTGGCGTCAGTCTAGCTCACAGCAACCTCAGACTCCTGGGCTTAAGCGATCCTACTGCCTCAGCCTCCCGAGTAGCTGGGACTACAGGCATGCGCCACCATGCCCGGCTAATTTTTTCTATATATATATTTTAGTTGGCCAGATAATTTCTTTCTATTTTTAGTAGAGACGGGGTCTCACTCTTGCTCAGGCTGATCTCGAACTCCTGACCTCGAGCGATCCACCCGCCTCGGCCTCCCAGAGTGCTAGGATTACAGGCGTGAGCCACCGCGCCCGGCCATGCAAATTCTTTTTGCTAAGTGATACCATGAGAACTACTAAAGACCTGAAGATTATATTCAATTTGTTACAACAGCCAAGTCTCCACAGGGGAAACAAGGGGTTGAATGAATGAGAATGTTTATAAAAGATCAACCCTGTCACACAAATGCTGTGAGAGAAGCCAACAGGAGACATGAGAGAAGAGAAACAACAGAAGAGGAAAAAGCACAGTTAAGGAATACCCGAGAGAGTAGCAAACACCAGAAAGCAGAAATGAGTTTGCAAAAGCCCATTAATACCCCTCTGGGCCCTAAGTGCGTCACATGCAGATAACCAATCAAGACAGTCCACCCCAGAAGGCACATTTACTGGTTATAGAAAGAGTCATGGTAATAGATATGCTGTACGAACACAGTACAGGTTGAGTATTCCTCATCCAAAACGCTTGGGACCAGAAGTGTTCCAGATTTTAGATTTTTTTTCAGATTTCAGAATATTTGCATTACATGGATTGAGCATCTGAAGGAGCTCAGGAAATTTTACCCCAAAATATGAGTCCTTGGTATAAAGAGCCCTTAGAGATCAACAGGCCCTTGGAAGGGGCTTTCCCTCTATCTGCGCAACCAGACCAACCCATTAAAAGAATAACTGACTTCCCTGTTATCTCAGTATAAATTGCAGGAAAGATCAAGAATGCAACCAGAGGTGACCCAAATCATTTTAAACATAATACCTGTCTCTCAGGTTAATGTACAAGTCAATCTGTTTTCCCCATCCATTCATCCTCCCTAGCAACCATTTATTGTCCCTAAACAGAATTACCTATATTCCTCCTCTCCCCCAACCCTCTAAAAGGAGGGGTATAAAAATTTCTGGACCTCACTGGGATATTGGGCAATCATTCTGTGATCCCCTCTCCATGTGCCTTAATTGTGAGTCCATCTTTCAGAGAACTTTCGGGGGAAAGAGGAAGTTTTCCCCTTACCTCCACACATCCCTAATCCAAAAATCTGAAATCAGAAATGCACTGGATGTGACATTGAATCAAACAAAAAAATAAATAAAATAAAATAAGTAAATAAAAAAGACATGCACTGATTCGGATTTTGGATTTTCAACTTGCAATTTATAAAGAATTAAGTAAGGCAAAACAAACAAGCAAAAAGCCTAGGAAACGTAAAGAAGAGAAGTGTTAAACAATAAAAAGCTGTACCAGTTCTAAAAGATAAAATGAATATCAGCGCAGGCCTTGAAGGAAACAAGCACAGGGAGAGGATGGCCTAAATGAGAGCCCTCATGTCGCTCTCTTCATAGGGATTCCAGAAGACATGTAAGAGAATCCGGCCTACTGTGGGGTGAAATACTTTTAGAAGGTAAAGTTGCCAGTTATCAAGGCATCTTCTCTAAGAACTAATTCAAAGCATATGGCGGCAGTGACCACTTGAGTCTGTCATGTCACATGAACATCTGCATTTGCATCCACATCTTTAGTACCTCCAAATAATGATATATGTAATGTTGAACTAATAAAGGTCATCAGGAAAGACACGTTTAATAGACTATTGAAGAAATGAGGGACATTGTATATAAAATTCCAACTAAAAATTTTTCTACCACTTAAAGTGCTAATTTTCAGCTAAGAGGAAAACTTGCCAGCATTTGCCATGTCTGATAAATTCAGATCACCCAAGTACCACTGTAGGTTGCCAAAACTCCTCCAAATCTGCCTTTTATTTATTTATTTAAAACTATTTCAGCTGGGATTGGTGGCTAATGCCTGTAATCCTAGAACTCTGGGAGGCCAATGTGGGACGATCGCTTGAGGCAGGAGTTCGAGACTAGCCTGAGGAAGAGGGAGATTCCCGTCTCCACTAAAAATAGAAAAAATTAGCCGGGCAGGGTGGCACAAGCCTGTAGTCCCAGCTCCTCAGGAGACTGAGGCAGGAGGAACACTTAAGCCCAGAATTTTGAGGCTGTGGTGAGCTATGGTGACACCACTGCACCCTAGCCTGGGAGACAGAGCAAGATCCTGCCTCAAAAAAAAAAAAAAAAACCCAAAAAATAAAAAAAACTATTTCTCTAAATAGCAGTCATCTACTTTATAGTATAATACATTCTTGGAAGCTCCAAAATCAAATGTGGAAGCTCAAACAGCAGACTTAAGAGGCTTTCGGTCTTAACTAGCTAAAAATGATTAGAAAGTCCTTAATTACATCTTATAATTACAGGAAATTTTATTGCATTTTATATTATTATTTTATTTTTTATAAGGAAAATAGAAAAACAGAAGTGGTGGTACTAATCATAATATGAAAGGAACTAAGTGTCTCTGACTCAATACAGTAGGAGACCAAGATGGAAATATGTAGTTTTATTTGGATGCTCATTGGACATTGGCTGGTCAGCTATGCATCTCCCGTTGAAAAAAAAAATTAAACATTATGTATGAAATGCTGGACACAAATGGCTGCACAAACAGCACTACTGTACAGAAGACAAGGTCAACACAAAGCAGAGCATTTAGAATGCTGTTTTTTGTAACTGAATTTTAAAAGTTTTTTTTTTTTCCCACAACTTAATATGTGCTTTAAGATTTTTTCATTTTTCATTGACCTGAGCTGTCAGGTCAAAATGTACACCAAAGTCTGAACTCAACACACAAAAGAAAGGCACTTTGCGAGAGTCAATGTATTCTGTAGGAAAGTGTGGGTTCTGTCAGCCAGTGCCAACACTTTATTGTAAAAAAGAAAAAAAGTCACGCTTACCTCAAAAGGTATAATTATAGCATGTCATTAGCTCTTCAATAAAAACAGAATCTGCTTGTTAGGATTTATATTTAATTGTGGTGGGGGCAGGAGTAAAAGGACTAGGCTGGAGAGAGAGGGTAAAATGAATCTAGCCACTGAATCTTCTCATTTCTTTTAGAAAATTCCATTTTTATTCTTGCTCAGAGAGAGTGCAGCATCAGATGCTCTGGGGCCCTGGAGAGGCAGGGTTTCAAAGGTAGAAATCAGCGGAATGACAGATCAATGATCAGCACAGAGCTGCTGCCACTGCTACCCTGCAAACTCTCCAATAAAACTTTTGGCCAGACATTAATTCTAAGTTTGAGCTCTATAAAACAGTCACACTGAAATGCTAACCCTGAGCGATGAGAAAAACACATTAAGAAATGCACTTACTTATAGCTTCGAAAGTAAATCTTCCCACTCAGTGCAGTGAAGTGCAGAACATACTCTAATCCAGCCAGGCGGATATTTGGTACTGTGGGTCCTCTGAAAAAATCTAAAAGCACATATTAAGTTGTAAAAAAAAAAAAAAAAAAGTTTTAAAATTCAGTTACAGAAAACAGCATTCTAAATGCTGGGCTTTGTGCCGATATCTAAAAAGACAAGATAGGTAGCACAAAAAAAACGATCCCTGAAAAATGTCTGAAGGTCTCACACCTCAACCATTTAATCTCATGACTTTATTTCTGCATTCAATTAACTGAGATATTTAATTTTTCAGTTTTGAAGTTCACCCTCTAAACCAATGCTCAACACAGGAGAATATTTATCACAGATACTAACTTTAAAACATAAACGAGGGCATAAAATTTTAATCCATAAGACAGGGAGGTAAAGACAACAAATTTCTATAAAAATAGCTGCTCAAACTTTGATTATTAAATCAAAATTAACTTACCTATCTATTTATTTATTTAGAGACAGGGTCTCACTCTGTCACACAGGCTGGTGTGCAGGGGTGTAATCATAGCTCACTGCAGCCTTCAAATACTGGGCTCAAGCGATCCTCCTGCCTCAGCCTCCCCAGTAGCTAGGACTACAGGTGCATGCCACAATGCTTGGCTAATTTTTTTTTTTTAAGAGATGGGATCTTGCTATGTTGCTCAGGCTGGTCACACACTGCCTTTATTTTTTACGGGGGAGGCCAAAAAGAAAAAAAAAACTAACAAAAAATAGTCATTATATAAACAAAAGATGAAAAACTTTATAAACTGCCAAAGCCAAAAAGAACCGTGGATATCAGTGAGTAGGCTCTTATCCTGGAGTGGTAATCATACCACTGGTGGCACTAAGAGAATTTTAAATGATACACAGATTATAATTTACCATATATTATTTATCATGTACCACTCTCCATTTATGAGAGGGACATAAAGTTTCCTTTTAAAAGGAGGAGTGAATTTAAAGAAAATCTCCAGTGAACAACACTATAGATAATACATGGACTTGGCTAAAGCAGTCAAGGTGGCACATGAATGAAAAAAGTTTGGAATATAACAAGTTTGACCGCTTAAATTTTACAGCTGAGAAAAATCAAACCCTAAGGAGGCTAAACAGAAATATGTGAATAACATTTGGCTAAGAAAAAGTCATGCATAAAAGTTCATCCAACTTTAATTACTTAGGAACAGCTGCCCCAGGCAGGTGATGTCGTAAATGGGAAATCCCATTCGTGTCCCAATCTGTAATCATCTAGCATTTTTCTTCCCTTTACCAATTAGCCCATAAGAAGGAATCATCTCCATGTGCACAGATATATACATTTTTTGTTTGTGCATACACATTTATACACCACCTTTCCCTACTACCCCAAACAAAACACCCTAAAAAACATTTTCATGATACAAGTTTGTACCTTTCAAGGTAGTTAAATCTAAATATATGAAGACCTTTCCCACAATTTTGCCAAAATCTGACCCCCCTTCAGTGGAGAGTGGCATTACTGAAGTCAGAATAGTTCTTGGGAACAAAATATGTACATTCCAATCTGCTCTGAAACAGCTTTTGTAATGCAAAATTTTCCAGGCATCTGTGCTTTTTCCATAAGCTTTTAAGAATGAAATGGAAAAAATTTTAAGAACAAAATAAGCATATGGAAGTGTTCTTTATAAGGTAAAAATTTCTAAGAATTTTCTAGCTGTATCCATTAGTGCTAAACAGTCATTTTCTCTTAACCACCAAACTAAAATTTCCCTAAAGTTTGCAAAGAATCAAGATAAACTTATGTGATGAAAAGGGTGGGGGTAGGGGGTATATAACCTAATAGGCATAAATAGTCCTACTTAATCCAAAAGCAAGTATGTCTGATAACATATTTACTGGTAGGAAAAGCACAAAGTACTGCTTACACATGAATACTGCTAGCAGGAATCCACTCACTATGTACCAAAGCACCTATCATGCACAAAGCATTGTGCCTGTTGTGATGGCAATATAAATGACACACAGCATCTTTCTGCCAAGGACCCCATGTTCTAGATAGATATGAATATGTATCAATAACTAATTTAAAGCAGCACATTAAAAAAACAGTATAAAGAGACAAAGTAAAAATAAAAAAAAATTTTAAAATAAACAGTGCTCTCTCTGAAGTTCTGAGGAAGGAGGAGATCATTTCTAGTTGGAGAAGATTTCATGGAAGTGGCATTTGTACTTTGTAGGATTTTGACAGATGGAAATGGAAGTAAAGCAAGCATTATGGGCTAAGGCAGACAAGAATTAAATATCACTCTGCTTAGAGTAAGTAACCATCATCTACAGAAATGAGAAAGAAAGAAGTGAAAGTAAAGAAAAACGTCAAGTTCAATTTTCTTCGTGCTTTTATGAAGTCAGAAAAGAAACATTCAGCTATGAGTGGTGGCCTGCGCCTGTAATCCCAGCTACTCAGGAGGCTGAGGCAGGAAGATCCCTTGAGCTCAGGAGTTCAAGACCAGCCTGGGCAACACAGGGAGACCATGTTTCTACAAAAAAAAAAAAAAACCAAAAAAAAAACAAACAAACACCAAACCCAAAGGAACATTTAAATAAGAATATCTACTAGGCTCCTAAGTTTAGATCTGGAGCTCTAGAAAGATGCCTGGGGTAGTATGTCATTACAGAATGGTTAGAATAGTAGTTAAGAAGGTAGGCTTTCCAAAGAAAATCTGGCAAAAAGATAGTTATTCAATGCAACAGCAAAAAACTTGAAACAATCCAAGTGTCCATAGTAGATGACTGGTTATCTATGAACATTCATATAAGTAAGTACTTTACAGCTTTAGAAAGGAATGGAGACTATCTCCATATACTCCTAAGAGTGATCTAAAGGATGTGTTTGCTTTCAGTGGAAAAAGTAAGGTAGAAAAAAGTGTGTATTTATGCACCCACCCATGTGGTCGGCAAAACTTTCAGAGTATAAAAATGTTGGTGAGAATATGGCAAACAGAAACCCTCAGTGCAGTGCTGGTGGGAATACAGACTGCCATACCATTCTGGAG
Organism: Eulemur rufifrons; assembly: GCF_041146395.1. Classification (NCBI taxonomy): domain Eukaryota; kingdom Metazoa; phylum Chordata; class Mammalia; order Primates; family Lemuridae; genus Eulemur; species Eulemur rufifrons. The sequence goes on along the minus strand of NC_090997.1, from coordinate 64,021,288 downwards.
AGCAAATTGGCTATACCTAACGAAATTAATTGTGGTATCTCCTATGATCCAGCAATCCTAATCCTGTAAAACGCAGGGAAATTTTTAAGGATCCAAGTGCGGGGTGCTGCAGTATGTTTGTGGTGGGTGGGAACCAGAGGGCATTGTCCACAACAAAGGGAATGGATTAGAAAAGATATAGTGGATGCAAGCTATGAACCAGATTGGAGGTTAATACAAAGATGCACACACATTTTGAAAACAGTGTTGAGTGAAAAAAGTAAGAAACAATGAGCTCTATGGGACAATAACATGTATGGAAATTTAAGATGAACATAAAACCCCTTAAAAATTAGATTTTTCAGGTAATCCCTCCTTCAACACCCCCTGTTCCTGCCCTTAAATTTAAAAAATTAGATTTTTTTCTTTCTTTTTTATTCTATTTTGCAAGCAGTTAAAGCTAATAAAAAATTAGATTTTTTGAAGTTGTGCAAATATTTAAAGTCAGAAAAAAATATTAGAAACTATACTGTTATTTTACATCAATATACAGCAAAATTAAATTTTAAAAAGTAGTCCCCTCTCCAAATTCCATTTACGATAGAATCAGAAAACATAAATTAATTAGGAATAAATCTAACAAGACAGCCAAGATCCCTACACTGAAAATGATATAACACTAAGGAATTTTAAAAGGCCTAAAGATATGTGGAGATGCACTGTTCATGGATTAGAAGATTCAGTATTATTAAGAAGGCAATTCTCCCCAAATGGATGTACAGACTGAATGCAATCCAAATAAACATTCCAGTGGCCTTTTCTGGTAGAAGTTGACCAATGATTCTAAAATGTATACGGAAATGCAAAGGACCTAGAAAGAAAATTCTTAAAAGATGAAGATCTTAACCTACCTGATTTCAAGACTTACTATAAAGCTACAGTAATAATCAGGACAATTTGACATTGGTGAAAAAGAGAACAGAAAGGTCAGAAACAAACCCACATTATGTATGGTCAATTGATTTTTGACAAAACTGACACAGCAATTCAATGAGGAAAGTCTTTCCAACAAATGGTGCTGAAGCACCACTGTTTTTTCATGTGAGAAAAAAATGAACATTAACCCTCACACCATACACAAAACTAACTCAAATGATCATAAACTTCAATGTAAAACCTAAAAACGTTAAGACTTCAAGAAGAAAGTTTAGTAATGACATTTGCGGCTGGGAAAAAAAATCAATAAAAAGAAAAAAGTATAAGAGAAATCTTTGCAACTTTGGGATGGGGAAAAGTTTCTTAAAAGACAAATGCAATGACAATATACCATTAGGGAAAAACAATGGATCAAACAGACTTCACACAAATTAAAAACTTCTCTTTCAAAGATACCATTAAAACAAAAAGGCAAGCCGCAGATTGGGAGAAAATATTCACAGAATGCGTATCAGACAAAGAGAAAGACTTTTCTCTCACATCCTACCCTTACTAACTCAATAGTAAGACAACCCAATTAAAAAAATAAAGGCAAAGATTTTTTTTCTTTCCCTCCCTCCCTTCTTTTTTTTAGACAGGGTCTCACTCTTTTGCCCAGGCTTAAGTATACTGACCTGGTCATAGCTCACTGTAATCTTGAACTCTGGGCTTAAGCAATCCTCCTACCTTAGCCCTTTGGGTAACTAGAACTATAAGAATATGCCAGGCCGGGCGCGGTGGCTCACGCCTGTAATCCTAGCACTCTGGGAGGCCGAGGTGGGAGGATCGCTAGAGCTCAGGAGTTCGAGATCAGCCTGAGCAAGAGCAAGACCCCGTCTCTACTAAAAATAGAAAGAACTGATCTGGACAGCTAAAAATATACAGAAAAAATTAGCCGGGCATGGTGGCGCATGCCTGTAGTCCCAGCTACTTGGGAGGCTGAGGCAGGATTGCTTGAGCCCAGGAGTTTGAGGTTGCTGTGAGCTAAGCTGATGCCACGGCACTCTAGCCTCGGCAACAGAGCGAGACTCCGTCTCAAAAAACAAAAAGAATATGCCACCACGCCCAGCTAATATTTTTTTCTTTTTTGTAGAGACAGAATCTCACTATATTGCCCAGGCTGGTCTTGAACTCCTGGCCTCAGGTAATCTTCTGGCCTCAGCCTTCCAAAGTGCTAGGGTTACAGGTATGAGTCACTGCATCCAGCCAAGCAAAAATCTGAAAAGACATTTTTGTAGTCGTGGCTGAGTGGTTAAAGCGATGGATTAGAAAAGACATTTCACCAAAAACATGAATGGCCGGCCAGTAAGCACAGGAAATGATGCTCAACATCATTAGTCATCAGAAAATACAAATTAAAACTGCAATGACACTATGACTTAGATTGTAGACTTGACTTTTGAAACATTACTATTAGTATAAAACACCTATTAGAATAACTAAAATTAAAAAGAATGTTACACTTGAACCATACTATAGATTTAAAAGTATATGACATGTATTTTGTATTTAAAACTAGAATCGCCAGTACTTATGTTTTTTATAAAACTGTGCAATACAAATTATGCAATCACAATAAATTTATAAATCCCGAGTGTTCTAAAGGGAGTGCACATCTAAGCTGGTGTGTTAATACTGTGTAATAAATGGTTAAATATCAAAAAAAAAAAAAAAGAATGGTCTACCAAGTAATGGCAAGGAGGTGGACCAATTAGAGCTCTTATACACTGCTGGTGGGAATATAAAACGACACGCCACTTCAGAGAACAGTTTGGCAGTTTCTTAAAGTGTTATTAATAAAAAAAAGTAACCATAAAAATTAAGAAAGACAAATTTAAAAATAGATATTTGCTGGTTTTCTGTAAAGAAACACAGTTCCCCCTTTAAGTTCCTTCCTTAGAGACCCCATTTCTGAAAACAGCCATAGTGGGGAATTAACCACAAATCTATGTAATATTTAAGAAAGCAAAATGGAAGCAAAATTCAAGATGAATAAAATGGGTACTCCACATGAAAATACTGACACTAAGAAAGTCAACTTTTCTTTCTGGCCAATTATTAAAAAAAGGAACTTCCTGGAAGGAAGAAAGCCCTTGATAAATTTCTTTCTCTACTAAACTAAGACATATTCAAACACATAACATATACCAAGAGGCAGTTGTCTTTCTTCACATCTATATTTTTTTAAATTTTTTAATTTTTTTTTAAGGCTGGTCAAGTGAAGCCAGTGGGAGTGGAGAAGGAACAAAGGAATCTGTAACTGGTTGTGATCAATTAGTTGGAAACACCACTGCACTCGGACCACCAACCTCTCCATATCTATACTGAAAACCCAACCTCCCTTGGTGCGCTACAATCTCATTCCATTCTTCCTCTACCATTCTGCTTCTGTGGTGATTCCTTTTTTCACTCCCTTTCCCTCATAGCTGGCATTATGTGGTCATTCCTGCCATCTAGTGGAAGCACATGATAACAGGAAGGCAGGGATTATCATAAAAACCATTTAGGGCTGGACACTGTGGCTCACACCTATCATCATAGCACTTTGGGAAGCCAAAGCAGGAGGATTGGTTGAGGCCAGGAATTTGAAACCACCCTGAGGAACAAGGTAGACCCTGTCTCTATAAAATATTAAAAAAAATTAGCCAGGGATGACTGTATACTTGCATACCTAGCTACTCAAGAGGCTGCGGCAGGAGGATTGCTTGAGCCCAGGAGTTCAAGGCTGCAGTAAGCTATGATCGTGCCACTGGACTCCAGCCTGGGCAGAGCAAGTTTCTAAAAAAAAAAAAAAAAAAAACCACCACCACCACCACCAAAAAAACTTACCAATAAGAAGACTTTTTAGTCTTCTATAGTCTTCTGTTACATCAAAATCATCACCAGCAAATATTAACATGGGTTTCGTTCCCTCCGGACATTTACTGTTCTATGAAATCAAAAGAAAATGTAATTATATAATTACCAAAGTCTAACCTGTATGCTGATTTTAAAGCTTAAAGCAGTCAATACTTATACAATAGTGACTTTAGACTTAAAAACAGAGGCAGGATTTTTAAGCTTACAGATTTTTATACTAAAAATAATACTTTGTTCTAACATTTATGCTACCCAATCATAGGTGGTCAAAAAATGATGTAAGGCACTTTTAACCTTAGTCTATGAAAAGAATAAAATCAAAAGCTATACTTGAAAAAAACAAACAAAACAAAACCCAACCAACCAAACAAAAATAGTCCTCTAAAAGCATCCCAGAGTCAAAATACATTTAACTGTAATTTATCTGAATTATTTATACCACTGTGCCTTTTCTACTGTATCACATAAAAGTATTTTTAAATGAAGGCTAAACTAAACTACCAACTGGACATTCTCATGGGAAGCAATATAATTTTATACAAGCTACAGAAAGTATGGGCCATAAAGTGATCCTTATAGGCAGGAAAAAAGAAAAAAAAGAAAGTATGGGCCAAGGCCGGGCGCGGTGGCTCACACCTGTAATCCTAGCACTCTGGGAGGCCGAGGCAGGTGCATCGTTTGAGCTCAGGAGTTCGGGACCAGCCTGAGCAAGAGCGAGATCTTGTCTCTACTAAAAATACAAAGAAATTATCTGGACTACTAAAAGTATATACAGAAAAAATTAGCCGGGCATGGTGGCATACGCCTGTAGTCCCAGCTACTCGGGAGGCTGAGGCAGAAGGATCGCTTGAGCCCAGGAGTTTGAGGTCACTGTGAGCTAGGCTGATGCCATGGCACTCTAGCCTGGGCAAGAGAGAGACTCTGTCTCCAAAAAAAAAAAAAAAAAAAAAAAAGAAAGTATGGGCCAATCATCACTCAGGGGAGTTCAAACTCTTACTATAAAAAGTGTTTGCCCAGTTTTGGATTTTCCATCCCAATTAGAGGGGATTTTCCTCCCAATGTGGGGTGAGTAGTGAGAGGATTTAGAAGTCACCAAAATAAAGAAGAAAAAAATCAAACAGAAAAAATTATTTAACTGAGAGATTAATTTATGGAGGAAGGTAAATAACTGTTGGTCTGAGCTTCCCATTGATTCTAGAACTTTTGCTATGACAGATAATCAGAGTTTATCCAAACCCAGCAAAAAACAAAACAAAAAGGATAAAAGCCAAACATCCTCTTGCCCTAGGACCAGAGGTCACCTGTTGCTTCCCTGTTCAAAATGACCACTCCTGTTGACAGTCTCTGCTTCTAAACCCTGAACCTTAACTCTCTATACTTAGGAGATAGAAACATGCCTAAGATCTGTCTGCCTGATCACGATTTGAATGGACCTTCCTGACCCAAAAATTATTCCATGCTCCAGCTTTGCCTACCTGACCCTAGGTCTAGGGGGGCTATTTAGGTATACAGAAGGTAACAAAAGGTACAGTAACATCAACTATAACTTTGGTTTTCAAACCATCCTGACCACAATACACAGTAATAAAAAATACATTTACAGTAATGATCCAGTACAAATATACAAATATAAAGTTATATGAAACAATACTTAGCACATAGAGCACTGATATTTTCTACACTATTCCATTTTCTAAAAACACTAGTCACACCTCCATCATGAAAACCCAAACTACAACAGATGAGCTATATTTGAATAGTCTGAGAGGTACTAAAAATTCAAAATACTATAAATATAATGATACAGTATACTAAAAATACTATATAATTATGCCAAGTCCTTGAACTAACCTTTATTTTTTTAACAAAGAAAGGAAATAATTCTTATAAATTATACAATATTCCAAGAACTTTTAAAATAAAATATCCCAGACAGTTCCAGTGTATTTACTTTATCTAAAATAAAACCTACTTGCCACAAAATGTAATCATCGTGTTTACCAAGGCTTATTTCATGGAAAATAATCATCCCTTGATATTCGGCCATCTGAGAAAACAGGTTCCCAGGATACTCACTCAATTTCCTGGTAGAGTCTAATCACCTAACTATTCGTATTGAGCTTGCTGAAGAGTTAAAGAGGGAAGAGGCTTGGCAACAACAAAAGCAGGCAAGTGAGAAAAGAAATAGTTGGTTAAAATGTCTTAAAAACGAGGAGAGTACAATGAACACTATTCAAGTGATGGGCACACTTACAGCCGTTAATCAAGCATTACAAAAGTGATCCATGTAATAAAAATATTTGTACTCGCTTAATATTTTGAAATTAAAAAAAAAAAAAAACACGAGGAGGTAGAAGTGGAAATAAATATGAAGGGGAAGTGTACCAAAACATACAACTCCAAAACAAATTAAATTACCAAATAATGGGGTAAAAAGTGAAAGACTGTCTAGTAAATGATATTCTTATCAATTAATGAAATTTATAGTTATATACATCCTCCATGAGTGAAAATCTGGTGTTCAGTTTATATGGTTCTTAAGAATGAGACCTGACAAACAAGAATGGTTTTGCGGGCCGGGCGCGGTGGCTCACGCCTGTAATCCTAGCACTCTGGGAGGCCGAGGCGGGTGGATTGCTCAAGGTCAGGAGTTCGAGACCAGCCTGAGCGAGACCCCGTCTCTACTAAAAATAGAAAGACATTATATGGACACCTAAAAATCTATATAGAAAAAATTAGCCGGGCATAGTGGCGCATGCCTGTAGTCCCAGCTACTCGGGAGGCTGAGGCAGTAGGATCGCTTAAGCCCAGGAGTTTGAGGTTGCTGTGAGCTAAGCTGACGCCACGGCACTCACTCTAGCCTGGGCAACAAAGTGAGACTCTGTCTCAACAACAAAAAAAAAAAAAAAAAAAAAAAGAATGGTTTTGCGGTTTTGAAACTGCACAGTGACTGAAGTATTTCACTGATTTGGAAGTGAAATGGAACGAGTAGAGGGGCTGGCATCAGCCGGTGCTCAGACCCACCGAGCTGGAGACGGGGCCAGCGGTAGTGGTAAAGGTGAAATGCAGGTATGCTGCTCATGTCCAGGCACTCGTGCAGCCCCAAAGAGAAACTGCCATAGTATGATGGCTTCCACTGTAATCAAGCATCACAGCTTACACACTTTACAGAACACCCTCTAATACTATCCTCACTGACAAGCATTTTCACTCATATCACCTCATTTGATGTTGTTATACCTGTTTTATACATGATTGCAATTGAGGGTTAAGGAAGTCATTGACTTGTCAGGTCACGAATGGCCAAGACAGGCCTCAAACGCAAGTGTTCTGTCTCTAAATCCAATCTCAGGCAACTGTTCTGCCTGTATCTGAGGAAGTTGGGGTGACTGACTAAACGGGGATCTGGTAAGGGCCTTTTTTCAAACTCACAGGATAAGGATATTTAGTTTAGGAATTCTACCAAACATGGAAAACATGTCCCCTTTTTAAAGAGAGACTGGGCAAAGGAGGGATTATGTATTATTAGCTACAATTCTTTCAACTATACCATGAGCCTCCAAAAGCCATAAGCAGAACAGTTACATAACTATGCAAACAATATCCTTTCTCTCAAAGCATTTGAGTCCTAATCTTGGTTATATTAATATTTATTATATGTGTGACTCTAGGTCACCAGTGAAACCCCTCTGGGCCTCAATCTCCAAATCCATACAACAAGGAAAATTATTTTGGCCTTACAAGGGGTAGCTACAAGGTCTAGGTGAAATATGAGATGATTAAGTCAGAAGCAGAGTTCTAAGGGAACAGGAGCCCAGTTTGTACCCAGGAGCTGAGTTAGGATACACTTTCTGCCTTTCTAAAACTATTTTTAGGCCAGGCACAGTGCACCTGTAATCCTAGCACTTGGGGAGGCTGAGGCAGGAGAATCACTTAAAGCTAGGAGTTTGAGGCCAACCTGAACAACACAGAAAGAGTCTGTCACTACAAAAAAAATAGAAAAATTAGCCGGGTGTGGTGGCACGCACCTGTAGTCCCAGCTACTCAGGAGACTGAGGCAGGACGATAGTTGGAGCCCAGCAGTTTGAGGTTGCAGTGAGCTATGATGACACCACTGTACTTTGTGCAGTCTAGCCCAGGCAACGGAGCAAGGCTCTGTCTCAAACAAAAACTGTTTTTATTTGTATTTAATACTTTCTATTTCACTATCTCATTTAAACAAAGGCGACACAAAGATGTATAATGTCCCCAAAGGGATATGGAGCTGCAATTTAGTGGTTACTAGCCAAAATACTGTAGGATCAGTCGGAGCTTCCAGGGTTTAGAACAGGGCTCAATTTGAAAATTCTACTGGGACTCACTTGCTTGTGGTCCTGAGGGATGCCCCTGGTGATGGGTTAGGGAAATCCAATTATCAAAATTGACTCCAGAAGAAAGAACCAATGACAATGGAAGAAATTGGGAAAGTTATCAAAAAGCTATCTTCCGGCAAAACACCAAGCCCACATGCTGTTATAGGTTACAAAAAATTCTTCCTGAAGAAGAAAGATCTTAAGCAACATGATGGATTCAGAAGCTCATGAAAAGATGCCACCAATCGTAACATCTTCAAAACAAGATGTGTCACCTCACATTACAAATGTCAGTGAAATGACGCATTATTTGTGTGGCTGTGCAGCTTTCAACAATGCAGCAATCACATTTCCTATTCAGAGGGTCCTTTTGCGGCAAAAGCTATATGGCATCAAAACCCGGGATGCGGGACTTCATTTGAGGAGGGATGGATTTCCAAACTTGTATGGTGGAATCCTTCCCGTTAATGCAGGAAACAACTACACTGGCACTTACATTTGGTCTGTATGAGGGTTTATCTTGCCTTCTCCGCAAGCATGTCAGTGCTCCAGAGTTTGCAACCCACAGCATGGCTGCAGTATTGGCAGGGATAACAGAAGCAATTTTCACTCCACTGGAAAGAGGTCAGACACTGCTTCAAGACCACAAGCATCGTGACAAATTTATACACACTCATCAGGCTTTCAAGGCACTGAAATGCCATGGAATTGGAGAGTATAGTCAAGGCTTGGTGCCCATTCGCTTCCGCAATGGACACAGCAATGTCTTTTTTCCTTGGCCTTCAAGGTCCCATTAAGAAGCATCTGCCTACTGCAACAACTCCCAGTGCACATTGGTCAATGATTTTATCTGTGGAGGTCTTTTGGGTGCCATGCTGGGATTCTTGTTTTTCCCAATTAATGTTGTAAAAACTCACACACAGTCTCAGACTGATGGGGAATTTCAGTCTTTCCCCGAAGTTTTCAAAAACATCTGGCTAGAATGGGGCAGGAAACTGACAAATCTTTTTAGGAGTACCTATCTGAATTATTAATACCATTGGTCTCTCATCTCTTGGGGCATAATCAATGCAGCTTATGAGTTATTGTTAAAGGTTATATGAAAAAATCCCCAGTTAAGTGCCATTTATCAACTGAATACCTAAGAAGAATGCAATTTGGTCTCTTTCCTATTTGGCCAACTACAAGTTGGTGTCATAAGTCCAGACCACAGTGAGTTATGGTCAAAGCTGTTTTACTTAAGCATCAACAAAAACAGAATAAAAGGTTTCAATAGGAAAAGAAAAAAAAAAAGAAAGAAAATTCTACTGATAGTTCTGAGGTTACATAAAATAGGTGTGCTAATTCAGAAAGAGAGGATGGCATTTAAACTATGGACCTAGATAAGAATTAGTAACTACAGTCTGAAGTCTAATTGCCACAAGATCTGCATGCTCTTATACACTATAAATATATTCCTCTTTTTAAAATAAAGGTAAATAAAATAAAATTGTATTTTTATCTGAGAGCATGTCAAAATAAAAGCAAAGTTCTTTATCTACAAAATTGTACAAGTACTCTTCACCACAAGATGTCACTATTGGCCAAGAGCAGCATTATAAAATGCTTTTCAGTTTTATTATCAGTATCTTACCTTAATGTCTTTTAGAGAGACAAACTTTTCAATACCTAATTCAATCATATCCAGCACATGATAGTCATACATACGACCTAGAAGGAAAATGCATTTTTAAGCACATATTTTTCCCAACCCCCCACCTTATGTGTACCCACTTATCTGTACATCTAAAATGTCCTAATATCTGTCTCTTTCCTTCCTCCTTATGTACCCCCAAATGTGCCCCTCTTTCTTAAATTTCTAACTCTACCTTAAAGAGATTCTTAGGATATCAGTCATGGAAAGGATCTTAGATATTATTTAGCTCAACTCCTTTAATAGAAGAATGAAGGCCCACAGAGGGTAAAGGGCTTGCCTAAGCCAGTGAGCATGCCAAACCAAATCTCAATAACCCAGGCAAGAATTCTTTTTCAAGTGTATTTACTCAACAGATATTAATTAGGGAAGGGTTAATTTATGTGGGTAGGCATGCTACTTTGGTTTTTTCTAATACTGAACAAATACACATATATATATTTATATATACTTTTTATTTTTTGGAGACAGAGTCTTACTCTGTCACCCAGGTTGGAATGCAGTGGTAAAATCACAGCTCACTATAGCCTCGAATTCCTGAACTCAAGTGACCCTCCTGCCTCAACTTCCCAAGTAGCTGGAAACACAGGCACATGCCATCTGGCTAATTTTTAAAAATTTTTTTGTAGAGACAGGGTCTATGTTGTTCAGGCTGGTTTCAAACTCTTGGCCTTGAATGATCCTCCCACCTTGGCCTACCAAGGTGCTGGGATTGCAGGTGTGAGCCACCATACCTGGCTACATTTCATATCACAAAAAGTATCTACAACTTGAGGTAGGGTAATTTTTTTTCCAGTGGATCCATGATTATGGGGGAGTTCCGTGACACTCAATGCAAGCACAAAGTAACCGCGTTGCATCTACAACCGAGGAAGGAGGAATGCTGAGAGCCCCAAGAGACCACACTTCTTTAAACCAGAACTTGTTTCCAACAGAGACAAAAGGCAATGTTGGTTCTAAGAAACATAAATAACTGAGGAAATCTTTCATATTCTTTCTTACTTGTGTTAGTTCCCTGTATTGGTAGGGTAATACTTACATGGCCCATTCTTTACCTGGAGACTGACAGATAAAAAATAATTTATTCTATGTCAGAAGGCTCAAAATAAAAACCAAAAACCCATACCAAACTAGTTTAAAGCTACTGAACTGAGGATTCAGTTTACTCCTGATTCTTCAATACCATTAGTTAATATGAGTCACAGAGTTGGCTCTATAAACATTAAAAAGTAAACTATACTTACCTATTACTAGATTATTTGGCCGCTTCTTATTATGGGAACCAAACATGAACAAGGAACAATCTGATTTCTTTGAAAAGAATTCCTACAAAACCAAAGAAATCTTATTTAGTCAATGCATAAATGTAAAAACCTTAAGAATCCTAGCTCTGAACTTCATAAAAAAAAAAGAAAAAGTTAATCAGCTTTTCCAGTGGAAATTAATAAAGACATAATGAACTAGATAGGAAAATACTGAAGAAATCTACTTTATTTCTAGCTTTTTACTTCAAATTTTCTGATTTGGGGTACCTAGGGAAAAGACTTATATTTCAAGACAAAAAAGATGTCAATACTGTTAGATTAATAAGTAAAATAAGACCTTTTCTTTTTAGTTATGCATTTTGGAATAGCACATTAAGTGTTTCAATTACTGAACAAACCCCTTTATTCACAGGACATTACTACTATCACTGATGGCACACATGAATATACAGAGGACCTACATGAATTTATCAATATGGTGTTTTTGGATGTTTATAATTGGATTCATGAGTTTCCTTTTCATTGCATCCACGCAGGAATCTTGCCCTGTAATCTACATGCCACCCAGCTGTGACTAGTTCCATGCTGTGTACTTGGAGAGACTGACAAATCTACTAATGTTCCTACCTGCAAGAGGTATCTTCTCCATTTGGCTCTCAGAAGTACTGACTTCCATTACAGATTTAGGAGGAGTGGAAATGCAGGTATGGGGTTCCAACCCTAGACAGCCCCTTTTACACTATGTCTATACTTTCTATATCCCACATACTTTGACTCAGTTTACTAAGATCACTAGTCTTAGCATGAAAATTAAATTCAACATGTTCTAGTCCAAAAGTCAGTTGCAAAGCCTCCTAAATTAACAACAAAAAAATTAAAGAACAGATGAAATAGTCATAAGCCTCAACTTTTCTTTTTTTTTTTTTTTTTTGAGACAGAGTCTCACTCTGTTGCCCGGGCTAGAGTGTCATGGCGTCAGCCTAGCTCACAGCAACCTCAAACTCCTGGGCTCAAGGGATCCTTCTGCCTCAGCCTCCCGAGTAGCTAGGACTACAGGCATGTGCCACCATGCCCGGTTAATTTTTCTATATATATTTTTAGCTGTCCATATAATTTCTTTCTATTTTTAGTAGAGACGGGGGTCTCGCTCTTGCTCAGGCTGGTCTCGAACTCCTGACCTTGAGCGATCCACCCGCCTTGGCCTCCCAGAGTGCTAGGATTACAGGCATGAGCCACTGCGCCCGGCCCAACTTTTCTTTATTGGCTACAAGATTCTCTGAGGTGTGAGCCCCTAGTTTGGTTATCATTTGTTCTACTGTCTAAGCAGAAGCAAATGGGGCACACAACTATCTGCGCCCATCCACTCCCAGCATGGAGGACGCAGAGTCAGAAAGTCTAAGAATTCAGGCTCTGCCACTTACTATGGACAAATTAAACTTTCTTTTTTGTTTTTGTTTTTAGTCATGTGACAAAGCAGGAAAATTAAACTTTCTTGAGAATTAATTTTATTACCTCCTGCAAAAGCCTGCAAGAGCCCCATGGATGTCATATGTGAATGTAGGTTGTATGGTGTCTGACACAAAGTAGGTGTTCAAAAGAATTTTTTAATGTCTATATCAATGGAAATGCTTTCTTAAAAATGTTTTCAACATTCTCATGTTATAACTGATACCTAAAGCTTTCCACAAAATACACTTCATACATATTTGAGTGTTTTATATTCATACACATGCACACAAAAACTGATCACTGTGGTTCTTCTCCACAGTCTGCTTCTTATTTATTAAAATTTTAGAGCAGGAGTAGTCAAATTATCTGCAAAAAGCCAAATAAATACTTTGCGCTTTTCGCATGCTTTTCTTCTTTTTAACCAACTCTTTAATAATGTAAAAACCATTCTTGGCTCACAAGCTTCACACAAACAGGGATTTGGTCTACAGGCAGCGTATTTTTGCCAACTCCTGTTCTAAAGCACCAGAGAACATGTCCAAGATTGTGGTGAAAGAAATGTGTGATATGGGAGGGTGGAGAGGAGGAAACTTACCACATTTCCAACACAACCACTGTTTCCATAGCCATTTTGAGCTCTGAAGGTCTAAGATCTGTTTTTCTTTTTCCTCACTACTATACTAATGAGGAGAGGTCTGAGACTTATTATAGCCAATGAAATATATTCTATCTCTGGAAGTGGGGATCAAAGAGAGGAAATGTCATAACTTCAAATGTAAGAAAAGCTATCATATTAACAGGGGGCTGAAAAAGTACACATGCTACAGATTTCACCACATAACACTGCTACATAGTGGTTATTCAACTAAAAGCACCACGGTGTTACAAAACAAAACCAGCCCTTGATTAAGTGGCGTATAAAACAGAAATAATTCTGAGATGAGCTCTATTATTTTTACTTTCATGATCACCTCAACAAATGACTGAAAAACATAAGACTAAAATAAGAGTAATTTGTAAAAAACTGAATAAAATTTATTTTGCCAACATTTTCCTTTTTAATTTTTTTTTAAGAGATAGAGTTTTGCTCTGTCACCCAGGCTGGAGTACAGTGGCACAATCATAGCTCACTGTAACCTCTAATTCCTGGGCTCAAGCAATCCTCCCACCTCAGGCCCCTGAGTAGTTAGGACTACAGTCATATGCCACCACGCCTGGCTAATTTCTAGATTTTTTGTAGAGATGGGGGTCTTGCTATGTTGCCCAGGCTGGTCTCAAACTCCTGGCCTCAAGTGATCCTCCTGCCTCAGCCTCTCCAAGTGCCAGGATTACAGGTGTGAGCCACCATGCCCAGCCAGTCTTCTAATTAATTATTGAGATTCTATTCAAAAGTTCTTTCTTCCTCTTTTCATTCATTCATTCATGCATGGCTGGTCAAGTGAAGCAGTGGGAGTGGAGAAGGAACAAAGGAATTTGTAACTAGTTGTGATCAATTAGTTGTAAATGCCACTGCACTCTGACCAGCCAAGTTCTTTCTTTTAAATGCACTAACTAAAAGAAAAAACAAATAATGGGTTCCTATCAAGAGAACACAATCATATTCTTAAAGGTCAATTTAAACAGTTTAAACACTCCTTTAAGATTCTTAAGAAAGAAACCAATTATCATCACATAATCAATGTCTATTCATCATTCACCATTTACTATAACTGTCTTTCACCTTCTGATTTCATTTACTAGCCTTCTTCACTTAGTTTTGGTTGACAATACACTCAAACAGGAATCTGATTAACTCCAGCAAACCAACTGACAACTGTTAACAATAATTCAAGTAGTGTTCCTTGTTCTAAAAATATCCAAAAGTCAGATTTTTAAAACTCAAAATTGCTTCATAAAAATAGATCTGTAATAAGCTTCCTTTTGACAATTCATTACGCACTTAGAATGTAATTTAATTTTTAAAAATTCTATCAATATATATGCAAGCAATGAATAATACACTTACTAGGAAAGTGAAATGTAAGATCTGCAGGTATATTTTTAAAAGTATAAAGGTCATATTTCCTCTCCATTTTACATCAAAATTCCTTTACATAGGATGATTTGTAATTCAAAAAATCACTAGAGAGTACAACATGAATTAGTCTGAAAAATTATTTATATGCTCTTTTAAATCAAAGATCCTTATACTTACCAGTGATGTCTGATCCTCAAATGGTCTTGTAATATTTTTCCTAAGAACATTTAAAAAAAAAAAAGTGACCCAATTTTAATAATCTTGATAAGTAAATTCAATTAGGTAATATATTAAGTAAAAGATAATTTTATACTCAGATGATTAAAAAAAGCTGGAAGGATATTCATTCATTCAGATATTTATTTAGTGCCTATCATATGCCAGACACCATTTTAGGATCTAGGAATACTATAATCTATGTCAAAAAGATATTTCATGAAGCTTACATTCTAGTGGAAAAATAAATACAGCCCACCCTCTGGATCTGTGGGTTCTGCATCCATGGATTCAACCAATGATGGATTGAGAATATTGGAAAAAAATACCACTAAAAAATAATACAAATTTAAAATACAATGTAACAACTATTTACATAGTATCAAGTATTATAAGTAATCTAGAGATGATGTAAAGTACATGAGAAAGTGCACACAGGTTATATGCAAATACTACATCATTTTCTATAAGAGACTTGAGTATCCTCGGGTTTTGGTATCCAAGGATGGTCCTGGAACCAATCCTCCCCAGAGACTGAGGGATGAATATAGCTGATTCCAGGACTGTGGCAAGGAAAAATACAATACGAACCTGGAGCATCTGTGGTGTCAGAAAGGGAGTGCCAAATTCGAAGTTAGACATGGGCCACACACACACACACACACAAAAAGGAAGGGGAAGGGAAAAGGGGAAAGGGAAGGGAGAAAAGAGCTCAAAAACAAGGGCATGCTGAAAGGACATCCAATGGTAGGACAATTTCAGCAACAAAATAAATAATAATACTGAATTATAACCCAGAGAAATATAATAAGTATCCATGACTCAATAGACTTACGGAGCAAAAACATTAATAAATACCCATAAGTCCACATAATTAAACAAACAGAGAAGAAACAGATTTTCAGAATTCCAATTACGTAGAAGGAATGAGGGAAACAGAGGACCACCACTGGAGCACCACAGCAATCACCACTGCAAACAAGACCCACCAATAGAAGCTAAAATTAATGAGCAAAAGTCTGAGGAAAAAGAGGATATCTGTGGTCTTCGCACAGTCTCAAAGTATCTTCTCCAAATATTTATAAACTACAAAAGGTAAATTTATAGTGGAAAAACCAAAGAGATACCACTTAAACCAACGTTAATGTCACCATAATAAATAAGACATATTTACATTGTATGATCTCTTGGTATTATTTACTGAGAAATGGCCATCATTTTTGTGGTGTTCTTGACAAAAATGTATAACTTCAACCTATTCATGAGAAAACTTAAACCCTGATTGAGGCATCATTTACAAAATAACTGGCAAGGCTGGGCGCAGTGGCTCATGCCTGTAATCCTAGCACTCTGGGAGGCCAAGTGGGAGGATCGCTTGAGCCCAGGAGTTTGAAGTTGCTATGAGCTAGGCTGATGCCACAGCAATCTATTCAGGGCAAAGAGTGAGACTTTGTTTCAAAAAAAAAAAAAAAGAAAGAAAGAATGAATCAACATAACTGGCAAGCACTAGTCAAAAGCGTCAAAAGTCTTCAAGACAAGGAAAGACTGAGGAACTGTCACAAGTTCAAGAAGACTAAGGAAACATGACAAGTAAATGCAACATGGGATCCTGGAAGAGAAAATGGATACCAAGAGAAAGACTGGTGCCAACCAAATAAGTCTGTAATTACTTAGTATTATCGTATCTATGTTAATGTCTTAGTTTCGTTAATTTTACTACGGTTATGCAAGATGTAACACTAGGGGAAGGGTAAATGGGAACATTGTATTATTTCTGTAACTTTTCTTTAAGTCTATAATTATTTCAAAATAAAATATATACAGTATGGTCAAACTATGAAAGAACATTCCATAAAAATAAAAAAACAGACCATTAAGAAATCAATTATAATACTAATAGTGTATGTAAGGAATTGTAGTGTCTTAAGAAAAAAATTTTTTCACATCTGCCATAAAGTGCTTATATCTATGATAGAACAAAATAATTTAAAACAAAGTAGAAGAGATTATGACTTACTTTTTATACAGAACGCCATATGGTTTTTTCAGTGCATACTGTAAAACATAATTTATAGCTTTCAAAACAAAATACATTCTGAAAAGTAGAGATAAAAATAAAGCATTGTAACAGTCATTCAAGAAGATCACTCTGGTCCCTGAATCATGCTCTGATGTCTTCTGCTTGGCTCCCCTTTGATCACTTACAGTAACCTGTAATATAAGCTTACTATTCTAACTTAGACTGGACTTTCCTAATTAAAGGTTTCTATGTCCTTTCAATAGTCTAGCCAACTTAAATGAGCCGCTTCATTTCTTTTTTTTTTTTTTTTTAGACAGAGTCTCACTCTGTTGCCTGGGCTAGAGTGCCATGGCATCAGCCTCGCTCACAGCAACCTCAAACTCCTGGGCTCAAGCGATCCTTCTGTCTCAACCTCCTAAGTAGCTGGGACTACAGGTGTGTGGCACCACAGCCAGCTAATTTTTTCTATTTTTTAGAGACGGGGCCTTGCTCTTGCTCAGGCTGGTCTCAAACTCCTGAGCTTAAGCGATCCTCCCACCTTGGCCTCCCAGTGCTAGGATTACAGGTGTGAGTCATCATATCCTGCCCCCTATGTGATATTAATACTGTTTCCCATCCTACCCTGTACATGCCTCCAGCACAGCACTTAATTCACAATGCTACAATTTTTTAAATGTCCATCTCTCTTACTAAGCTCACTTAAGGGAGGGACTGTGCCTTATCTATTAATTCCCAGCACCTAACACAGTAACTAGTGATGTCGATTGAATAAATATATAGCAGTATGTAGTTATTTCACTTTACAAATCGGATATTTTACTAAAATGTGAGTAAACCAAATTCTAGCAATTGAAAACAGTTTAAATTCACTAAGAGAACCAGTTGCTTTAAGGAAAACCAGTAGTCAGTGCCTTGGCAAGGTAAGTAATCCCCAACTTTAGCTCTCTCTAATGCTAGCAGTTCATAAGGCAAGGCAAACTTACCTATGTATTTCTCCAGCAGCCCAACCTAGTATGCTGAAAAGTTCTAAAATGATTTCAATACCATTTTAAAAGTAAGTATATACACGTACCACATCTCTAAGTACTTGTGTCACTGTTGCATTTGCATTTCCTCCTTTAATCAGCATCGCATTTTTAATATTTTCACTGAGTTTTGGTTCTCTCTTCTCAAGGAATCTCTTGGCTCTTTTTGTTTTGGGCTTTCTGTTTAGAAAAGCACAATTCATAACAATTTAAACATTTTTCTCACATTGCAAATATGAAATTAATGTGCAAATTGTTAAAAATAGCAGACAGATATAATATTACCACACTTAACATCCGTTAGGATTCCATCATTACATAAAATCTTACTTTTTAGGGAGATATTAGTAAAGTATATTCCCTTATTACTGTTAAATAGGTATTTTATTAGCTTTTGGTTTTTAAAAAAAGCTTTTATAGGCAAGCATGATGGTGTGCACCTGTAGTCGCAGCTACTCAGGAGGCTATGGCAGGAGGATTGCTTGCCAGGAGTTTGAGATCGCACTCTAGCCTGGTCAACAGAGCAAGACCCTGTCTCAAAAAATAAAAAATAAAAATAAAAATTGAAAAAGCTTTCATTTTGGTATTTCCAGAACTCTTTTATGACTGCTTTTTTGCAAATCTTTTTAAAATTAAAAAATAAAGGACTCAAGTAAATCCTGTCGCTATTTTTATTCCATTAGTTTTTCATCAAACTACACCCTGCACCCTAACACAAAGAATTACGGATCAATCTGTGAGCATTTACTAAACATATGGAGGCTAACTGCTGCATATCTTTCCCCTAGGTTTAAAGTCACAATGCCTGCCAGGAAGCATATTCTGTCCCACTCCAACTGCTGAGGAGGTCAACATTATTGTCGCCAAGAGAAATAATAATAATAATGGTTGTTGATGTTATAGAGTCACTTTACTATGGCTCAATCTTCATCACAAGCCTATGAGACAGGTATAATTATCTTCACTTCATAGTTGAGGCAACTGAGGCCAGAGAGGTAATATGCCCAAGATTACATAGCTAGTAAGCAGGCCACCCTTCAAAATATGCTAGATTTAAAAACTCATCTTGGTGGAGCACAGTGGCTCACACCTGTAATCCTGGCACTTTTGGGAAGGATTACTTGAGGCCAGGAATTTGAGATCAGCCTGAGCAAGAGCAAGACACCATCTCTACAAAAAATAGAAAACTTAGCTGGGCATGGTCCCAGCTACTCTGGAGGCTGAGGCAGGAGGATTGCTTGAGCCCAGGAGTTGGAGGTTGCAGTGATATATGATGATGCCACTGCACTCTAGCGGGGGTGACAAAGCAAGACCTTGTCTTAAAAAAATAAAAAAAAAACTCATCTAGACATATCACCCTGTAAAATATGAAGAAAAAACAAATTCATTATTCTGACTTTATGATATGACAGTAGGAGTAGCATGTTTTTATACATTTCTGTTCAGAAAAAGGGCTTCCTCTACAATGATCATCTTGCTTTTTAAACAGTTCTCTGCCATCTACTGAAACAATTCCTCCTCTCTTAAATAATTATGATCCTCCCGCTTCTGGTCCTTTGGACACTTTGGGAAGGAGAAAAACAAAATATACATACACTTTAGTTTCTCATGTAGATTTTAAAAATCCTTCTCCATGCAGACAATTTGGGGAGAGGTGTAAAAAAATTCTCCAGGTAAAATGTCACATATAAAGCTTCTAATCATTTACTGGTTGTTAAAGATACAAATTATTAAATCAAATCAAGAGATACATAGTGTGTCTATAAGACAGTAAGTGTTATGTGCTCTATATTCTATGTGGTTTTTCACTCATTAACCAGCAACGAACGCAAACAGCAACTTACGTGTTCTATTAGCTGTATGGCCCCCAATTACAGTAAACTAGTCTTACTCTTGAGTCGCAACACCTAAAGGTATAGCAGGTGCGCAAAATCTCTGAATGAATAACTAAAAAAAACCTGTCGTTTTGGGTACACGTTAAGCTAAGAAAATCTCAAGCAAATCATACCAAATAACAGGACTATTTAGCACAATAAACACTTTTTAACACATTTAAAACATATATCACTTAAGGTTAACTCAGAGAACTGCAAAGTCAGAAGGAAAAGAAAAAGCGACATGCTGTAGCAAAGGCTTCTCGCAATTAACCCTCACAGGTTTGTGAAGTGTGTCTATGATTATCGCTATTTCACAGAGTAAACTGAGAGTTAGGAAGATTAAAGGGCCCAAAGTCACAAAGCTTTAAGTGGACGCGCCTGATTGCCACCTAGATCTGTAAGATTCCGGGGACTGTGCTCTTAACCCCTCACTGTGTCATTTCGCTCACATTTCAGAAGCCAGACGTTTTTCAATTGGCTAGGAAAAAAGCGGCCCAATGCCTCTGTACCACCTCCCATACCGAGGCTCCCTCTTAAGGAATTCCCCACTGTCTGTTTCCGGGCAGGGTGCCCGAGCGGAGAAGACCCGGGCTGGAGTGAATCGATTGGCCCCCACCCTCTAAGACTGGCAAAGGGTGTCAGAAAGAAGAGGGGTAACCAGCGAGACAAAGAGGCAGAAGCGGTATCACTCCCATCACAGGAGCATCTCTCCGGAACGTTCCCAGCGCACTTACACAACTCGATCCAAAGCGTCCATCGCTAGCACGGTCCGCAAACTCAACCGAGAAGATGCACGTGCACTCCGCGGTTACGCGTATTGGCTCGTGCGCCGGAACAGGAGGAACCGACCGAACCGGAAGCTGCGTGTGACGCCATTTCCGGGGACGCCCGCGCTGTAGACGCCTAGAGGCGCTGGCGGCCATTTTGAGTGGGATTATGCTTTGTTCCCTTGGTTACGGGCTCTCTTCCGGAAATAAAGGTGCGAGGTAATACTCTAACGTCGTCTCTTACACCTTGGTGTACACTCCTCCATTTATACCTGGTATTCAGGGACCAGCTGGTATTCTTCAGGGAATCCCCTAGGATGCTAGAAAGGTTGGTAAGCATGGTAGGCACTCAGGTAGTCACTAAAACTGTTACTGTGAAATGGGCACTGTTGACTGAACTGTCATATTAGTGAGGCAGAGTTTATGACTACCACAGTTGCCTAGTACATAAAAGATGCGCAGAAAATAATACTGTTGATCGTAGTTTTCCTCCCAACTTTTAAAGTGCCATATAATTCACATACCATAAAATTCACCCTTTGAAAATGTACAATTCACTGGTTTTTGGTACATTAGCAAAGATGTGCAAACATCACCACTATCGAATTCCAAAATTCCTTTTTTTTTTTTTTTAATTGGGACATAGTCTGCCTCTCTCGCCCAGGCTGAAGTGCAGTGGTCTCATAGCTCAAAGCAACCACAAACTCCTGGGCTCAAGCAATCCTCCAGCCTCAGCCTTCTGAATACCTAGAACTATAAGCACACACCACCAGGCCCACCTAATATTTCTATTTTTTGTAGAGATGGGAGTCTCCTTATGTTACCCACACTGGTCTCAAACTCTTGGACTCAAATGATCCTCCCACCTCAGCATCCCACAGTGCTAGGATCACAGGCATGAGCCACTGTGTGCACCCCAGGGTCATTTTTAATCATAAACAATACTGCCTAGTATTACAGCTGACATTCCATTATTATCTTGCCTAGTAGGTTTCCAGAGAAATATTGCTGAAAGGGAAACTCGGGGTTACTTCACCAGGGAGAAAGAGAAGAGAAAGGGTTTTGGTTAACCATTTACTCATAGCAGTCCAGGGCAATCTCACAGTATTGGCACCCAGTCTTCATTCTTGTCACACTGTCATTCATGGATTCTATTTCCAGGGTTATTTTAAAGTCCAGGAACGCTGCTGGAGCTCTAGCTACCACATCCATGTTCCAGCAGGAAGAAGAAGATGAGCCTATCCACTTCCCTTTAAGCCTTCAAGTTTAAGGAAACTTCCTAGAAGCATCACTCAACTTCTAATTCCATGTCAATAGCCAGAACTTAGTCATATGGCCACATGTATATGCAAGGAAAGCTAGGCACATTGCTAACCCGAATAAATCCTGGGATTCTGTTGCAAAAAAAAAAAAGGGAGAACAGATACTGGATGAGGCAATTAGCAGTCTGTCCTATACATATATAAGGTGGGAAAAATAACCTTTTTTTTTTTTTTTTTTTAATATGAAGGGGTGGGGTTGTGAGGAGGGGTGCTCAGTTTCCTTGTTTTTTTGTTGTTCTTGTTGAGACAAAGTCTCCCTCTGTCGCCCTGGGTAGAGTGCAGTGGCGTCATTGTAGCTCACTGCAACCTTCAACTACTGGGCTCTAAGTGATCTTTCTGCCTCAGCCTCCTGAGTAGCTGGGACTACAGGTGCCCGCCACAATGCCTGGCTGATTTTTTTTTTATATTTGGTAGGAGATGGGGTCTCACTCATGCTCAGGCTGGTCTCGAACTCCTGAGCTCAAGCAATCCTCCCAAGTCAGCCTCCCAGAGTACTAGGATTACAGGCGTGAGCCACCATGCCCGGCCAGAAAAATAAGCTTTTTACTAAAAAAAAAAAAAAAAAAAAAAGAGTCATATGAAAATTGGGAAGATATATGTGTTTATGATTTGAAAATGCTTTTTGTCAAGATAAGTTGTTTTTCAACTAAATAGCTAAAAGTTACAGAACTTTTGAAGAAGAAAATATTCCTCATCCTAGAACATTAGTTCTCTAATCTGTTAAAAGTTACATCTCCATCAATTGTGAGATATAATTAATGTGAGATGTGTTTTAATATTACTAAGTTAAACTGTCTGAAATTGCTGATTTTTATAATCAGAAACAATCAAATATTGGCAATTTCATACAGCTCAATGTATAACAAAGTATAAAAGTTTGTGAATTTACTTTAAAAATACAAATTATCAGCACAGATTAGGTTACTGCCATAATAAAATGACCATTACAGTTGAATTCCAATTATCTTTCTCAAGTGGGAAAGGAGTGAAATTAGAGCTGGAATATTAGGAATTATACCTTTATCCGTAAGCACTTCAAAAATTTTTTCTACTCCTAGATAAAATACTCATATTGGTAGATTAAAAAATGATACCCCAAAGATTTCCATACCCTAATCCCTGGTCTTATGCCTGTGTATGTTAAGTTACAAGGCAAAAGAGACTTTGCAGATAGAATTAAGGTTGCAGATCTTAAAATGAGGAGATTATCTGAGTGGGCCCAGTGTAATCAAATGGACCTTTAAAAGTGGAAGTGGAAGTGGTAGGTCAGAGAGATGAATGACAAAAGTAGTAATAGGAAAGATTCAAAATGGGAAAGGATTAGCAGGACATGGTGGCACATGCCTGTAGCCCCAACTACTGAGGCTGAGGCAGGAGGATCACTTGAGTGATCCTGGGAGTTTGAGGTTGCAGTGAGCTATAATGACGCCACGGCACTGTAGCCTGGACAATAGAGCAACACAGCAAGACCCTATCTCAAAAAAAAAAAAAAAGGGAGATGGACTTGACCTACCATTGCTGGCTCTGAAGAGAAGGTGACCATGATCCATGGAATGCAGGCAGCCCTTAGACGCTAGAAATGGCAGCTGAGACAGCAAGGAAATGGAACCTTCAACTGCAAGGAACTGAATTCTGCCAACAACTGAATAAGCGAGGAAATGAATTTGCCCCCTCTAGAGCTTCCAGGAAAGAACACAGTCCTGCCAACACCTTGATTTTAGCCCAGGTGAGACCCATGTCAGACTTCTGACCCACAAAACTATGACAATACGTTTGTGTTGTTTTAAACTGCTGAGTTTGTGGCAATTTGTAACAGCTACAATAGAAAACGTATACACTTATCTTAGTAAAACCTCAAATTTAAAGCCATATTTTAAAAAATTCAATTCATGTCTGGTCCTGAATGATTCTGGTATATTAAATTGTGCTATAAGTGAAAATGTGTATTTATCCAACAAAAACAAGAACATAGGGAAGTGAAAGCTACACAGCCGATTATTTTATATAAAAACTCTATAAAGTTCATGACTAGTTATTATGAGAAACATTTCATCTAGGACTGACTTCTAAGGCAACATCTTGAGTTTCCATAAAAACAGAACCTTCCGTCTCAGAAGGGATTTCAATAAGAGGACCAGAATCCTCTATTTCCAAGTGCAGTGGCTTCTCCTGTTCATAACTCAGGTTTGAACTGCCTTTCATGTGAATGTCTTGCTCTTCCAACTGCAAAGGTTTATCTGGGGCTGGAGCTACCACTTCTTCATCTTCATTTTCATGTAGAAAGCTACAGATCATGTTGGGTCTATAGGAGAAGTCATTATCCTTGATTTGCAGCCATTCCACCCCACCTAATTTGGGGGAGGGAGGAGAGATCAAGAAAGAAACATGAAAAATGAATTTTAGTTAAAAATGTTTTTCTTTCTTTTTTTTTTTTTTTCCCCAGACAGCGTCCCATTCTGTCACCCCAGGTAGAGTGCAGTGGCATCATCATAGCTCACTGCAACCTCAAACTCCTGGGCTCAAGCTATCCTCCGGCCTCAGCCTCCCAAATAGCTGGGACCACAGGTGCAAGCCACTACACCCAGATAATTTTTTCTTTTTTGTCAATCTAAACCAATGATCATTGTTAATTTTTTCTATTTTTACTAGAGATGGGGTCTCGCTCTTGCTTAGGCTGGTCTCAAACTCCTAAGCTCAAGGAATCCTCCCGAGTCAGCCTCCAAGAGTGCTAGGATCACAGGTGTGAGCCACCACACCCAGCCAAAAGTTTTTTTCTTTAATTTAAATTTTCATCCTGTGAACACATGTCAAAATAAAACCCCAACATAAACCGAGGAACATGGTGCCTGTAACTACTGATAAATAATCATGTAATTTCCATCTTTCATGGAAACCTTGAAATGCCTCTCTGGTATGTACCGCCATCAAAATTACTAAAAGTAATCAACTTCAATTATTATTCCATGCCTTTTCCAGATTTCAATTCTCAACTCATTCTGAGAAATCATATGAGCTCTCACTGCCATCTCTTGCCTTAAAGGAAATATCACTTGTCTATCATTTTCTCCTTACCTATTCAATTTTCATAATATAATGGATAACAACTACTCTATCAACTTCCAAGTCAGGACTCTCATATCATTTTACATTGGTATATCCAAGTGTGAAATAAGCAGCTCTCAAAAACAAAACAAAAAAAAACTTGAAAAATTTTTTATTCCTTTCTATACTCATAGTCAAAGCCCAATCTCTCAATGAACTCCCATAATCAAGAATTGCTCCAATATTGCTAGTCATTTTTTTCTTTTATCCTAATTACTTTTCAGTCAAGTATTTTCTTTTTTTTTTTTTTGAGACAGAGTCTCACTTTGTTGCCCAGGCTAGAGTGAGTGCCGTGGCGTCAGCTTAGCTCACAGCAACCTCAAACTCCTGAGCTCAAGGGATCCTCCTGTCTCAGCCTCCCGAGTAGTTGGGACTACAGGCATGCACCACCATGCCCGGCTAATTTTTTCTATATATATTTTTAGCTGTCCATATAATTTTTCTATTTTTAGTAGAGATGGGGTCTCGCTCTTGCTCAGGCTGGTCTCGAACTCTTGAGCTCAAACGATCCGCCCACCTCGGCCTCCCAGAGTGCTAGGATTACAGGCGTGAGCCACCGCGCCCGGCCCAGTCAAGTATTTTCAATGGCTCCTCATTAAATTCCATAGCAAGCCCAAGCTATTTAATCCTCTTTTCAAAGTTCCATCAGTTACCTCACCCTGTTTACTTGCTCCACCTGCTCCTATTCCCCACCATAAAGCAACTCCTCTACAGCTATTTGTTGAAACTTTCTCACTGCTGATCCCATGTCTTTTCATATGTTACTCCTATAAAGTTTCCCTCTATCAAAAATGTACTAGTCCTTTTCCTTCCAATTCAGCTTTATTGACTTTCATATTTTTTTCCTGCAATAACATGTAGTCACCCAGGTTCAAAACTTTGAAGCCATCTTTTCCTCTGTTATTTAGCATAGTACTTGACACAAAAAGGAACTTAAAATAGAATGAATTGGATGTTGAATCATATCCATGTCTGTTTCCATGTGATTTACTTTGAAATGTAAGTTCCTAGAAGGTAAGGATCACATCTCCTATCTATTTTGTTCTGCCTCCAGCATATTGCCATGTTTGATGGCCAGCCTCCAAGATGGTCCCCAAACATCTTCACTTTCCTGATACTCATGAACTTCTGTAGTCCCCTCCTAATCTGAATAGGATATTGCAGAAATGACAAAGTGTGACTTCTAAGGCTAATTCATAAGATATTGTGGCTTCTACCTTATTCTCATGGATTACTTTATCTGAAAGAAGCCAGCTACCATGTCAGAAGGACACTCAAACAGTCCTGTGGGGAGGGCCACATGGCAAGGCACTGAGGCTCCCCCATCAACAGCCAGCACAAATTTACCAGCCATGTGAATAAGCCATCTTACGATCTGATCTTCCAGCATGGGTCAAGCCTTCAGATGACTGCAGTCCAGATACCATATTGACTGCAAACTCATGAGAGATGCTGAGCTAGAACCACCTAGCTAAACTGCTCCCAAATTCCTGATTCACAGAAACTGTGTAAGATACTGTTTTTGCTGTTGTTTTAAGCCATTAAGTTTAGGGGTAACTTGTTATGCAGCAACAGATAACAGTAGCTCATATGGACGTGAATAGCTGGTTGCTGGGTTTTGTTTTTGTTGTTTGCTTATTTGTTTTTTTGTGACACAGGGTCTTGCTCTGTTGCCTGGGCTAAAGTGCAGGCAACACTGAAATCTTCCCAAAGATCTATCAGATTAATAAAGACTAGGAGAGAGAATTTGAAACTTCCTTTAGTAAGAGTATCTAAATGATAGCTAAGCCTATGATATATGTCCGCCTTTCAACTTCATTCTAGAACTTAGTACCTCCTTCTCCGTATAATTTTTACAGGGTGCCTAAAAAGGGGGATAGTTTTGAGACAGACATAATGAGAATAAAGGTTTATTATGTAGTTGTATATAGTTGGTATAAATAAGTTCTTTTTTTATTTTTCGAGATAGGGTTTTGCCAAGCTGCCCAGGCTGAGCTCAAATGCCTAGGCTCAAGGGATCCTCTCACTTCAGCCTCCCAAGTAGCTGGGACTACAGGTGCATGCCACCATACCTGGCTTGAGTATAAATAATTTCTGTATGATCCAATGTACTTTCAAATGTTTATTCCTCCTTCCCCACCCCAGATGTTGGGTCAGCAATTCCATCTTTTATTGGGCTGGGCTTAGTACGCTGAGATGAGTAGGATTTTGTGCACTTTCAAAGAGTTCGACAACAGAGGCAGGAAGCATTTTCCAACACTGTAGTCAATTCTATCATCAGCGTACAAGCTCAGTTGAGAGGGTAAAGAAAGGAGCAAGGCATTCTTCATGGAGGAGCTGGCTGAAGATCCTTAAAGAAGGTCAATTTGCCACATTCAGGGCATGCTTGTGTTGTCCTATGCCCTGAGATGCCAGGCCTCCTGCCTGGGCCCCTACTGCCAGTCCTGTACTGTCCCACCTAATAGTTCCTTATCCCTTTTCTGTTCCCTCTGTAGCTTCCCTTCCTCTGCCCGCCTTATAATGTTGATGTTTCCCTAAAAGAGTTTTATCCAGACCTCTCTCTGGCTGACCACACCTTTTCTTTTCTTCTTCCAAAAAAAAAAAAAAAGGAAAGAAAAGGAACAGTATCTGGACTGTGAGCTCCCTGCAGAGATACCCAACGCCAATTTCCCCACACTCCCTTGCTTTCTTTTAGTATTACTATGTCCTCACCTCCACAAGAGGCAGGACGGAGGCAAGCAGAGGAAGCTGGGCCACTCTTTAGGTTTTTGTACACCTGGGAAGCTTCCTAGGGCTAGCACTAAGGAAACAAGTGCTTAGGGATAAAAAAACCGAACCCTCCCCGCCATCAAGATAGCCAGAACCCAAGACAGCCCAGCCACCTCTCGCTTCAGATGGCCTTTGGCTGGAGGCTGCACAAGTGCAGTGGGCCTGGCAAGAAGCAAAAGCTGGTGGCTATTCCTTTCTTAACACATAATTAATCTATCAAGCCATGAACACTCATCACTGGAGTCTGATTTACTTGAGTTTGAAGTATGTCATTAAGCAATGAATTTTTAAAACATCACATGACTATCTGTTCAGCTCCACAAACATATGCCTACTATAGATGCAAGAAGCACTTGTCTAAAAGTCTCTCGTCTGTGTGATCAGCAACTGGGGAAGACTAAATGGGTGCCAAGGAAGAACTAGACTCAGGGCCAGCCACGGTAGCTCAAGCCTATAATCCAAGCACTTTGGGAGGCCGAGGCAGGAGGATCGCTTGAGGTCAGGAGTTCAAGACCAGCCTGAGCAACATGGAGAGACCCCATCTCTACAAAAAAATAGAAAAATTAGCCAGACATGATGGCACACGCCTATAGTCCCAGGTACTCAGGAGGCTGAGGCAGGAGCATCACTTGAGCCCAGGAAGTGTGAGATTGTAGTGAGGTATGATGACACCACTGCACTCTAGCCCAGGCGACAGAGACCCTGTCTCACCAAAAAAAAAAAAAAAAAAAAAAAAAAAAAACCCTAGACTCAGGACTACGGGTTCCTCCAGCTATGAGCTATGAGCCACCTGGAGGAGGAGGATACAGCAGCTGACAAAAGTTTCAAGGGGATCTCCTGGGGTTATACCTTGGGAATTCAGAACTGCTATCATCATATCCAGTGGTCCCCAACCTTTCTGGCACCAGGGACTGTTTTCATGGAAGACAATTTTTCTATGCACCAGGTGTGGGGGGCAGGATGTCATGGGGGGGGTGGGGCATGGGCAGAGCTCAGGCAGTCTTATGAGGCCCGTTTCCTAGCAGGCTGTGGACCCATGGCCTGGGGGTTGGGGACTGCAAATCACATCCATTCCACTTACAGGGAAATTTTTATTAAAGAGAGAGCTAGAGAAAGAGTGAGGGGCACTGCTGAATTCCCTTAAGCTTAGATATCACACCAAGCTTCTTGGCAGACTCCCCACAGTTGTTTCCAACGCAAAACAGAGATTTCTTATATGTTCCCAATGTCCTTGGCTATATTATAGTTCAACTGAATTTTTCAAATCTATGGTTGGTACTTTTCATGGAGTATATTGAATTTTAATATATTAAGCATATTACATATAGTTATTACTACAAAATACAAGGAATATCCTGGCAGCAATGTACCATTGTCAAAGCCAATAGTAGCCACCTATTTTAAGAGAATTAAGTGAACTAACCTATGTTTTCTTCTCCTTCCTTCTTTTCCGTCAGAAGAGTTCTTGTCATACTGAGCTTCTTCATTGTATGGCATTTATATTTTAGTACTGTTTTATTATTGCCTTCTGTATCCCCTAGAACATAAAATGAACTCAATTATTATACTGCTTGATGCCATCAAATGAAACAATGGGGGCCGGGGGGGGGGGGTAGCTCACACCTGTAATCCTAGCACTCTGGGAGGCCGAGGCGGGAAGATTGCTTGAGGCCAAGAGTTTGAGGCCAGCCTGAACATGAACAAAACCACAACTCTACAAAAAATTTTAAAAAGTTAGCTGGGCATGGTGGTGTGCACCTGTAGTCCCAGCTACTCAGGAGGCTGAGGCAGGAGGATCACTTGAGCCCAGGAGTGTAAGGCTACAGTGAGCTATGATGCCACTGCACTGTAGCCTGGGGGACAGAGTGAGATACTAGTATCAAAAAAAAGAAACAATGATGTTAAGCCTCAATAATTCCAGTTTAGGGAGTTAGGCTAAACTACTTTCTGTCAAGGTAGTATAGTAAATTCAAGATAAAACTCATCCCTCCTCCTCCAAGCACAGAGAAATGACAGATAAAACATTTAAAGGCATGACTGGGTTCAAAAACAAAAAACATCTCCAGGGAACAGAAACACAGAGTTATGAGATTAAAGCCATAGGCCTAACATGCTCCAGCCTTGAAGTGGGAAACTGGGGTCAGAAATTTGACCTGACAGGGTATTGGGGTCTAAAATTTTACCGCTCAAAATGAAGGACCAAAGTCAGACTTACTACTTGAAGCCAGAGGCTGGCGTGGGGACGTTCCCAATCATGAAACAAGACTGAGAAAAAAAAAAAAAAAAACTGCTGCCAACCTGCTGCCTGGAATTACAGTTTTTATAAAATTTTATGCCTAGGCAGGAGGGAGGATGGGGCTCTAAGTCAAGGATGTGAAGCACTGAAAACTTCCAAACACTGCTATGCTACTGTAAGTGTAAACTGGACTACACTTTAGAGAGCAACATGGTGATATCTGTTAAGTTGAATCATATGAAATTGTTGATATTCAGCCAGATTGGCAATTTAATATGGTTCAACCTAATAGCAAAGTTGAAGACAGACACACTCACCAATCTATTTCTTTTTTCTTTTTCCGAGAGAGTCTTGCTCTGTTGCCCAGGCTGGAGTGCAGTGGTGTCATCATAGCTCACTGCAACCTCAAACTCCTAGGCTCAAGTGATCCTCTGGCCTCGGCCTCCCAAAGTGCTGGAATTATAGGCATGATCCACCGCACTCAGCCATTACCAATCTATTTCTAAGTGCGTACCATAGAGACATTTTTACATATATGCACAAGAAAACAAAGAAAAGAATTATGTATAGCAGAATTTTTGTAGTGAGCAGAATTAAGAATGTGGGCTCTGTGCCAGAGCACTTGGGTTCAAATGCTGGCTCTGCCACTTACTCCCTGTATGACTTTGGGAATGTTATTTACCTCTCTGTGCTTCAGCGTCTTCAACTATAAAATGAAGACAATAATGATATCTACCTCATAGGGTTGTGGTGAGGATTAAATGAGTTAATACACGTAGCATTTAAAATAGTGTCTGACATATAGAAAGAATTCAATAAATAGTTTTTAACAATTATTAGTGAAAATGGAAGCAATCATAGCACTGTAAGGAAAGCTTTAAACCAAAAAAAAAAAAAAAGAAACGGGGTGGGGGCGGAGCAGAAAAAGATAAAGAAAACAAAACAAACAAAAAAAAGAAAATGGGGCCGGGCGCGGTGGCTCACGCCTGTAATCCTAGCACTCTGGGAGGCCGAGGTGGGCGGATCGTTTGAGCTCAGGAGTTCGAGACCAGCCTGAGCAAGAGCGAGACCCCATCTCTACTAAAAATACAAAGAAATTATATGGACAGCTAAAAATATATATAGAAAAAAAATTAGCCGGGCATGGTGGTGCATGCCTGTAGTCCCAGCTACTCGGGAGGCTGAGACAGGAGGATCCCTTGAGCTCAGGAGTTTGAGGTTGCTGTGAGCTAGGCTAACGCCACGGCACTCACTCTAGCCTGGGCAACAGAGTGAGACTCTGTCTCAAAAAAAAAAAAAGAAAAAAAAAAAAAAAAAAAAAGAAAATGGAAGCAACCTGGCTGGGCCGGTGGCTCATGCCTGTAATCCCAGCACTCTGGGAAACCCGAGGGGGGCAGATCGTTTGAGCTCAGGAGTTGGAGACCAGCCTCAGCAAGAGCGAGACCCCATCTCTACTAAAAATGGAAAGAAATTATATGGACAGCTAAAAACATATAGAAAAAATTAGCCAGGCATGGTGGCGCATGCCTGTAGTCCCAGCTACTCCGGAGGCTGAGGCAGGAGGATTGCTTGAGTCCAGGAGTTTGGGGTTGCTGTGAGCTAGGCCGATGCCACGGCACTCTAGCCCGGGCAACAGAGTGAGACCCTGTCTCAGAAAAAAAAAAAAAAAAAAGATAAAGAATGATATGGGGCCGGGCGTGGTGGCTCACGCCTGTAATCCTAGCACTCTGGGAGGCCGAGGTGGGCGGATCGTTTGAGCTCAGGAGTTCAAGACCAGCCTGAGCAAGAGCGAGACCCCATCTCTACTAAAAATAGAAAGAAATTATATAGACAGCTAAAAATATATATAGAAAAAATTAGCCGGGCATGGTGGTGCATGCCTGTAGTCCCAGCTACTCGGGAGGCTGAGACAGGAGGATCGCTTGAGCTCAGGAGTTTGAGGTTGCTGTGAGCTAGGCTGACGCCACGGCACTCACTCTAGCCTGGGCAACAGAGTGAGACTCTGTCTCAAAAAAAAAAAAAAAAAAAAAGAATGATATGTATAATATGCAATAATTTATGTTAAGTTTGAAAATATATAATACAATGCTATTTATTGTTTGTGGATACATACTAATATAAAACAGATACAATAAAGATAAACACCCAATCAGGAGAGTGATTACCTCTGAAGACAAAGAGAAGGGAATAAGTTTGGTAAGGGGTATATAGATGATTCAAATGTATGGGGAATGTTTTTTAACTATGAGAATCAAGTTTGGCAAAATGGTAGGATTTGATACAGCTGGACAATGGGTACATAAGATGTTTCACTCTAATATTCATTATATGTAAGTATGATTGAAATAGTTCACAGTAAAAGAGTTGGGCTACCATAGCAATCACTTACCATGTTCAACATTTTCTTCAAATATAACACAAGTCCCAAGAGTATCTGCGGAAAAAAGTTTGAAGGCAAGGTGTTGAGAAATAAGAGCTACTTTCTCTGAAAAACAGACATATAAAAAAAGGAGTTCATCTATCTGACATCCTCCTACCTTCATATTCCCCAGCAAAGACATAGCTGTCCACTTGTAGAATGGGCCTCTCAGTGTCAATTCCCTACAACAAAATAAAAGATCATAAAAAAATCATCATTAGAAAAAGCCTTCAACAGGTAACCTTGCTACCATGGAAACAAATCTCCAAAACTGGGGACCTTCTAGAAGGTCTTGTCCTAGCAAGTACAAGGTAAGCTACAAGTGCTCTAATCACAGCAGCTACAACTTGAAGACTACTTAATTCATACCCAAGTGGGAAGATCAACGATTTTAAAGTAAAGTGACAAAACAGACGATAATTGTCACAGCTAAAGTCAACAGCAGAATATGAGGTCTCTGAAGTCTTTTCTTAGTAGGTAACTTTCTTCCTCTCTCCTCCACAGTTTAACCTCTGTGTACATACCTGATTGTCTGCCCTTCACTCTGTTTTCCCCCCTTGCCTTCTAAAATATTTTTTCAATATATCTTATTGTTCCACACCAAAATGTTATCTCCTCCGAAACTTTCTCTCCATCCCCACATTCAGACACTCAAGCCAAGTTGTGCATTTTCTCCTATCTGCTCCCATAGACCCCCTGTACTTACTTCTGCGATGATTCTTAGAGTTCACTACTTTGTAAGGTGAAATAATATGTCTTTGTGTATGGGTATTTCACCATTCATTCTTGTTTTAAATTTAAGAAAATCTACAACCCCCCCAATTCTAGAATACTCACCAAAACCTTGCATTTATTTTCACATTTTGAGAGAAAGTCTGAATCAATAATTCCTGATAATTCCACCAGAACCAACTGCTCCTGGAGGAAGAAAGAAGGGTTAACATGCTAGCATTAGCGTGTAGAGGCAAGAAGAGGCAATTAACAAGAGAAGCCAAAAATCCCCATTGCAATGGTCCCACCTTTGTGAAAACTGGGCCCTGTGTGCAACGAGAGGAAGCAGGGGACATTACCTGAGGTACCTTCCCCGTACTTCCCCATTCTAACCGCGGTGTGGCAATTACGGCTTAGGTCGGACGCTCCCCGGCCCCGCGGGCCCAGGGGCAAGAAGGCGGTGAGGCGCTGCGGGGCCTCCTTCCCGCCGGCTGCTCCCAGCCTCCCTTCCCCACACGCAGCCGGCATGGCCATCACCGCCAGCGCGGTGCAAGCTTCTGGCCTAGCGCTTACTACCTCTTCTTCTTCCTCTTCTCTGTCCTCTGGACTCCGCTCCTCGGCTGCCGCCATGGCCCGCACCTCCTCCGCGCCTCCGGGCCACTAGCCACGCCTGCCCGGAGCCGCCATCTTGAGTACGGGCAGCCGCTCGCTTTGCCGCTCCGCTCCTCGCCGCGCAAACCACGCCTGCCAGAACTTGAGATGGTGATCTCCGGCGGGACGGTGGCCGCGGGCGACCGCCACGGGCTACCTCCCAGCTTCGTGCCTGAGGCGAGGGGGCACCTGGCGTCGGCCCAGCAGCCCGCTCGGTTACGCGGGAGACCCCTACAAGGGAGGCCCTGCGACCTAGCGTTCTGCCGGGTTCCCGGCCCAGCTGGGAGGAGAGGACTGGCCAGGCAGAGGGGATAAAGAAGGTGCAAGACACTATGGTGTGGCAGGGAAAGGGACAAAGGCCTTGCGTTGATCTGAGCACGTTTCTTGGAAAGAAATTCTTAATGTTATGTGAGTGCTAATCCTCAATTCAGCCTCGCTCCAATCCAACTTAAGACACTGCCACACTAGAAAAAAATTTTTTTTCCTTGGAGCCACCATGTTTTATTAAGAAAATAGAATAAAACGTGCTAAAACAAAACGATCGTTTCTAATTTAATGAAAAATTTGTTGTTTTTTGTTGTTTACTGTTTTGTGAGACGTGCCAATTCAGTAAGTTATATATGCTTCACAAGGCCCCAGGCTCAAAACTAGCCTGAGTTAAATACACCTCACATGGCAGTTAATGTGTTAAAGTCATTCAGTTAACAGGTAATGAGCGCCTGCTGTGTAGAAAGCACCGCACTAGCAGATATAAAAAAATATTAATAGAGAGTGAGCTTAGGTTTCAGGCCTGCAGGGAGCACAGGATATAGGAGAGATATGTAAATGAACCCAACCAAGTGCTATAAGCGATGCAAATTTATGGGAATACAAACATAATAGAGCATGAGAAGTTTCAATTTTCTTAAAGCACTTTATGGATTTTTATGAATAAAAAATAATTGATCTTTGTACTTGATTTAGGATGATCTAGTGGTTAAGATCATGAGCTCTGGAGTCTAAAATACCTGTCGGGTTCTGCTGCATTATGAGCAGCAAGGCTTTGGGCAAATTGGTTGTTGTGAGGATTAAATGAAGTAATACATATAAAGTAGATGTAGCCTAGTATTTAGCACATAGTAAGCATTTAATGTGCATTTAATCCATTAATATATAAAATTTTTTAGTATTATGGCTCTTAAAAAACATTTTGGTATATATTCTTCTAGACTTCTTCCTACAATATACAAACACACTTCCCCCCCCCACAAAAATGTGTTCAAATTGTACATATGTATTTAACTTGCTTTTTTTCCTCTATACAATGTTGAGGCTCAGAAAACAACACCCCCAAATGAAAGCCTCAGAACCTGCCTCTGAAGCAAAAGTTTTTCTCTGACCTTCTCCTGCTCTCCTGTCAGTCCCAATCCCCCCCAGGCTAGCCATGGAAACTAGAATTCCTCTTCCCCAAGCCAGATCATAGATAGAAACCAGAACCTCTTGTCCCCAAAGCCAGCCATAAAACCCAAAAAGGTTACTTTAACTTTTCCTCTGCCTTTCTGTGTAAAAACTGGTTATAAAGAAATTATCTGACCTATTTTGTTTGACTGCAGGTCATAAGACCCTCATTCCAGAGAGGGCCATGACCCATACCCAGAAGGAAGGACTGCTACACAGAGAGGCCAAGAAGAATCTAAACACCCAGGGTTAGACTGTTGGGTTTCCCCACTCAGTCTATTAGCATTAGATCATACCCTTTCTGTCTAGTTGTATTTCTACACGATGTCTATACTTTGTTGAACCTAAGCATAAAACTGGACAATATCCCCTGTATCTTTGAGTCTTTTTATTCTGAAGGTATACATTAAATAAATTTGTAACTTTTCTCCTGTTAATCTGCATCTTAGTCAGTGATTTTTCAGCAAACTTTCACTGGGCCAACTGGGAAGTTCCTACAACATCATGGATGTTTTTCCATGATTAATATAGATCGACATTATAATTTTTTGTAGCTGCATAGTATTTGTTTTTCTGTTTTGTTTTTTAGTGGGGGGTGGGTCTCACTATATTGCCCAAGCTATACTTGAACTCCTGGGCTCAAGTTATCCTCCCGCCTCAGTAGCTGGGACTATACCATATTTTTTCTATTTTTTAACAGTTATTTACAATTTGTGGATATTGTAAACAACACTTTAGTAAACACCCTGGTATTGCCCAATTGCCTAATGAAATGACTAGGATTTCATAGCTTAACAAAAGTAGAAAGAACTTTGAAACCTAATAATCGTGAGCTGGGATAACTTGCTATACTTTTCCAACCTCAGTTTTCTTATTTATTAAATGAGGATAAAAATATTTATACTTACTGAGTATTTTTTGCTCAAAAGTTAGATCATGTATGTAAAAATACTTCATAAATTGAAAAATTACATAAATTGTCACATTTTGGGGGGGGCAGGGGAGGATAAAGAGAAGGACAGTCCAAGCTGAGGAAACAGCAGAAGCAAAGGCTTGAGGAATGGAAATATGTGTGATTTCCAAGGTCAATGTAATAACTCAAAATGTCCCTTTCAAATAAACGAGCCTCATACTTCTAGCCAAGATTACTATTGTTTGGCATTTTTGAAGTAATTATTATTTTTGTTTGTTTTTAATGATTTACAAGAGGATAGAGATTTATTATAAAAGTAAGCCTTCCATCCCTGTCACCCAACTCCCTTTTCTGTAGGCAACCATTTTTACTAGTTTCTTATGTATCCTTTTAAAGGTATTCTGTGTATTTACAAAAACATATGTGTATACAAAATCTGTAAGGTATTTTTAATATTATCATATGGCACTCAGACTACAAAACCATTCCCTTGGGAGGAAAGAAGACATCATAGCATTGGCTCTATGGCCTAGAGCTCATGCCCTGTAAAAATAAGCTTGAAGTTTGCAACATCTTTCAGACTGAAAACAGGAACTTATTGAGCAGAATAATGCTTTGAAAGAGGGAGACAAGCCTTTTGGTGATTAGGAGGAATTTCCACAGTCTAATAGTTGGACTCCATTCTTCTTATTTTCTAAATAGCCTAGTAGTTACCTATACATTCTTAATATCATCTACTGTCAGTGACTTATAATTCTTAGAAAGATAAAAAGGTCCAGATGCCATCTTAGAAAGACTAAATTAGCTTTGCTTGAAAACAGAAGCAATAAACAAAATGTGATCTATCAATGGAATCTTATTTGGCAATAAAAATGAAGTACAAATACATGCCACAACATGGATGGACTTGGAAAACATTGTGTCAAGTGAAAGAAGCCAGATACAAAGGAACACTTATTGAATGATTCCATTTATATGAAATGTCCAGAATAGGCCAAGCCTATAAAAAAGAGAAAGATTAGTGGTTGCCAGGGCTTGGATACATATGGGAATAGAGAGTGACTACTACTGGATACAGAGTTTCCTTTTGGAGCGGTGAAAATGTTCTGGAGTTAATGGTGGTAGTTGCACAGCTCTGTGAATATACTAAAAACCATTAAATTGTGTACTTTAAAAGGCTGACTTTGGCCGGGCGCGGTGGCTCACGCCTGTAATCCTAGCACTCTGGGAGGCCGAGGTGGGCGGATCGTTTGAGCTCAGGAGTTCGAGACCAGCCTGAGCAAGAGCGAGACCCCATCTCTACTAAAAATAGAAAGAAATTATAGGGACAGCTAAAAATATATATAGAAAAAATTAGCCGGGCATGGTGGTGCATGCCTGTAGTCCCAACTACTCGGGAGGCTGAGACAGGAGGATCCCTTGAGCTCAGGAGTTTGAGGTTGCTGTGAGCTAGGCTGACGCCATGGCACTCACTCTAGCCTGGGCAACAGAGTGAGACTCTGTCTCAAAAAAAAAAAATTAAATAAAAGGCTGACTTTTATGGTATGTGAATTACATCTTGATAAAGCCGTTATTTAAAAAAAAAAAAAAAGAATAGAAGCAGCTAGTTTTATGAAGCTGAACAGGGAAGAGAAAATTTCTTGGAGTGATCAAGGAAAAATCTTTGAAAGCCAGATGAGGGCTAGATACCATACTGGCTGCATAGAAGTATAATTTGGCTCTGGGTCCAAAACAAGATGGCTTAAGGACCCATGTCTGAGAGGGAGAAAAGTAGGAAAGGATCAAGCGTTATTAGCTTGCTTTAACTGAACCCACTTTAAGAAGGGGGTTGCCAAAATTAAAGCTGTTGAGACAAAACTTGATAAAAGTTTATTGGAAGCCAAATGCAAGGATCAACCCAGGAAGACACATGGACAAAATTGGGAGTGTTTCAGAGTCTGTTGCAAGTTGGAAGGCTTTCGTAGGAGAGTTTGGAAAGGAAGAGGGCTCATACAAGTTATCCTTTTTCACTGGAGGGTGCAATACAGAAGTTACAATCATTGGCTACAGATTGGAACATGTAGGCTAAAATGTCTATGTGCAAGACAATCAGCAAAACTTTATAATTAAGAAATAACACAGCATCTTTTTCACTGTCAGTGGGTTAGGCATTAATCAGTGTGTCAACAATTTGAGGAACTCATGATAAGATTCTTTACTAAGGGACAGGATGTCGCCATGAATCACAAGACCTCCCCAAGGCGGGTTAATATGTTTACTTTTAAAGTAAACTGCCAAATGTGACCTGTAGGTTATCAGCCTCTTGACAGTCTCAAAAGGTAATTATTATCAAGAATGATGTTCAAAATATTTAACAACTAACTAGTAGGACACAGCCACTAAGCCGTGGTGGAGTAGGGTCCTGGGAAGGCTGCATCACAGAGAGGCCGGGAGTGAGCTAAAGGCTTGGACCAGTTGCTTTTTACTGATGTGGAAAAATTTCACTAATTTGACAACTGGTATGGTTTTACAAGTTGTAAATATTAGCCTCCATTGGTCTAACTTCCACTTTAAACATTGGGAAACTAAGACTTAGAAAATTAGGAAACTTAAGAAAAAAGCGAAACAAAACAAAAATTAGGAAACTTACTTGTCTGATTTACTACACTGGATTCTCTTGTCTTTTCTGGGAAAGCAGGAGACTCTGAGCTGACCTGGTAGCAATGCCAACCCCTTGCATCAGGTCAGTTGGGGCCAAAGGAATGAGCTGGAGCATCCAACCCTATCAGAATTGACAGGGAGACAGAGAACTAGGGAGTTGCACACCTGATAAAACTGGGTTGGCCACATCACTCTGTGGCAAGACTTCAGCGACATTGGGATCCGTAACCTTTTTCTCCGTGAACTTGTCCATTATTATATTCTCCATCTCTTTTTGCTTTGTTCTTCGCTGTACTTCCTAGTGTGTGAATTGCAGCCAAACACTTGGATATATAAGAAAAACCATGTTTCTTAATTTTCCTTAAATCAAATTAAACTTGACTCTGAACCCCTGTTACATCAGGCTGGCAGGAAAATTTAATCTCAATTTCCTCCCCTTTATACCCCAAGATCATGTGTAGTATTCGAAGCGGCCTCTCTGGTCTTCAGCCCACGTTTGTTACTGCTGAGAGTCCCATGGTCAAAGCTACACATATTCTTGAAATGCAGGGACTCTGTTTCAGCAGAGCCTGGGACTCCCTGCTGTGTTTGGAAACCCTGAAGTTTAGAGGTCTAGCCTTTCTAAGTATACCACCCATAGGTCTTGGCACTGCTCCAGGGCGCTGCTAGGAGACTAAGGACACACCAATTTACATTCCTTCCCAGACTAAGGAACTTTCTATTTCTTCTACAGTTTTTGATAAATACACTGCCCCCCTTTTCCCTCCCAGACATCTAGCATAATTTCTTCAGTGAGCTCAGACTAACAGTAAACAGGAAAAGGAACAATCTTCAAGTGCCTTCAGCTTTCCATTCTTTAAACATCCCAGATACGTAGCACTCTGGGAGACTGAGGTGGGAGGATCGGCTTGAGCTCAGGAGTTCCAGAACAGCCTGAACAAGAGCCAGACCCCTGTCTCTACTAAAAATAGAAAAAATTAGCCGGGAATGGTGTCACATGCCTGTAGTGACAGCTACTAAGTAGGCTGAGGCAGGAGGATTGCTTGAGCCCAGGAGTTTGAGGTTGCTGTGAGCTAGGCTGATGCCACGGCACTCTAGCCCGGGCAACAGAGCTAGACTCTGTCTCAAAACAAACAAACAAACAAACAAAAAAGCCATCCTAGATAGAGAAATACAAATGGCCTAGCTACCTGCTTGGAAAAGATAAAGGGGAAAATGAAGGGCATTATTATCTTCATAAATTATCCTGCAATACTAATAAAATCCTTTGAAAAATTCAAACCTTATCAAGCTGTTTTAAGAGTCAAAGGGGGCTGGGCACCGTGGCTGACGCCTGTAATCCTAGCACTCTGGGAGGCCAAGGCGGGTGGATCACTCGAGGTCAGGGGTTCGAGACCAGCCTGAGCAAGAGCGAGACCCCGTCTCTGTATTCTTTCACTATGCGTTTTATTATAGGTTTACTGAGTCCTTAAAAAAACCAACTGGGATTTCAATTTTTGGCTTATGGAATTGCAGATTAGAGATTAATATGAGGATAATTGGTGTCTTTATAACATTAAGTTGCAGATTAGAGATTAATATGAGGATGATTGGTGTCTTTATAACATTAAGTCTTCTTGTCCAAGAAATGAAATTTCACTTCATTGTATTATCTTCTAAGTTCCTTATTAGGAGTTCTGTAAAACCAACGTTTAGAAGTTCCATTTTATCTATAGTATCTTAGAGTTTTTCTTTTTTAAATCATAAACAGTCATTGAACTTTATCAAATAATTGGCATATATTGGCACAGTAATTTCATGTTGCGCCTTCAGTTATTTGATGTAGTACAAAAACTGATATTGGATTATGAAAAAAAATAAAAAAATAAAAATAGAAAGAAAATTAAAAAAAAAAAAAGAGTCAAAGGGATTTGTTCACACCTTAGGTCAGTATAACCTGGGAGCTTAAGGACTCAAAGTGCTCACTGAAAAGAGATTTGGTGGCAGTAGCTATCCCTGTACCATGGAGAGCTTGCTCCTGCGGCATTGCCAGAGAGGGAGTGGTAGTGAGAGGGGTAAAGGATAAACCACCTGGGTGTTGTTAAAATCCCTTAAGGGGAGAAATTCATTTCAAAGTGTTCTAAGTGAAGAATTTCTACTGCTAGGAAGGATGGGTGACAAAATGAGACAAATTAAATGGCTTTCTGCAGGCACAGTTGGAGCTGGTAGAGAAAAATCTGTGTTTGTAGTTTGGAGGAGAGAAGCAATTAATTTTTTGTGGTTAACTTTATTATAATTAATAAGAGGAATCATGAAAAAATTCAGAAATACAATTTCTAAGAAATATAAGTAGGGTGTTGCATTCCATATTTAAAAGCCTGCCACTAGGAGGAGACAAATGAATTAAAATTGTTTAATCTGCTCTTCTTCCTTTAGAACACGTTTTCTAAATTAAGAAAATCTTGTATGAAAAATATATTTAGTAGCAAGAGTCTAGTAAAAGAGCCTTAGTGACTAGTAACATTTTGTCTTAAAAATGAACATTTTAAGCCAGGAGCGGTGGCTCACACCTGTAATCCCAGCACTTTGGGAGGCTAAGGTGGAAGGATGGTTTGAGGCCAGGAGTTTGAGACCAGCTTGGGCAAAATAGTGAGACCCCTGTCTCTACAAAAAATTTAAAAATTAGCCTGGGGTGGTGGTGCATGCCTCCCAGCTACTCAGGAGGCTGAGGAGGGAGGATCGCTTGAGCCCAGGAGTTCAAGGCTGCAGTGAGCTATGATTGTGCCACTACACTCTAGCCTGGGTGACAGAGTGAGATGTTGTCTCAAGAAAGAAAAGAAAAGAAAAGAAAAGAAAGAGAAAGAAAGGAAAGAAAGAAAGAGCGAGCGAACATTTTACACTTACATAATAGTGCCCATTCAAAGACAATAAGGTCTTTTTTGGCTGGGCGCGGTGGCTCACGCCTGTAATCTAGCACTCTGGGAGGCCGAGGCAGTGGATCGCTCGAGGTCAGGAGTTCGAGACCAGCCTGAGCAAGAGCGAGACCCCGTCTCTACTAAAAATAGAAAGAAATGATCTGGCCAACTAAAAATACATATAGAAAAAAATTAGCCGGGCAGGGTGGCGCATGCCTGTAGTCCCAGCTACTCGGGAGGCTGAGACAGGAGGATCGCTTGAGTCCAGGAGTCTGAGGTTGCTGTGAGCTAGGCTGACGCCACGGCACTCACTCTAGCCCTGGCAACAGAGCGAGACTCTGTCTCAAAAAAAAAAAAAAAAAAAAAGGTCTTTTTTTTATTTATTTATATCTCATTCTGTTTTAGATCCGAAAACTAAATACTAGTCCAGTGGTTCTCAGACTTCAGCTGTCTCCGAATCACCTGGAGGGCTTATTAAAACACAGATTGCTCTAGCCGCACACCCAGAATTCCTGATTCAGCTGGTCTGGTACAGGACATGGTGGAAATATGTATTTCTAACAAGTTCCTGGGTGATGCTGGTGTTCTGTCTGGGGGACACACTTTGAGAACCATTGTGCTAGATGACAATAGAAGTAAACACCACTTGTCAATAACAAGATCCAATTAAATATTGAGAACATAGTAAAGCATTCCAGTTTGCTGGAAAGTGACAAAGTATTAGAAATAACACTGGAATGATGATTTTTTGAGGGCCTTGAATTCAAAAGAAAGCAGTTAATACTTAATGTGGTAGAGTGTGGCATCATTGGCACTACCGGAGCCATGTTTTAGGCAGCAGTGAGGTAAAATGGCACAGAAACTGCGAGAAGAGTAGACCTGGTTGGAGTGTCCTGGGGTCCTTCTCAAACCAGAGCACAGGTACCCTATGTGAAGCCCCTAATTAACATACAAATGTTCCTAAAGCATTGATCTGGCTCACTGGCAAGCAACTAAAGCATTCCTTTTATGTTAAAACAACAACAGATGGAGGAGATGCAAAATCTGCATAACTTTTTAAGATGCCAGAGTCTAAGAAATTTCGTCAAAGTGGGTAGGGAAGGATTTAAAAGCTGCTTAGGGCTACATTCCTAAGGGTACTCTCCTCCCCACTCTTTATTTTATTTTATTTATTTATTTATTTATTTTTTTTTTGAGACAGAGTCTCACTTTGTTGCCCAGGCTACAGTGAGTGCCGTGGCGTCAGCCTAGCTCACAGCAACCTCAAACTCCTGGGCTCAAGCGATCCTCCTGCCTCAGCCTCCCGAGTAGCTGGGACTACAGGCATGCACCACTATGCCCGGCTAATTTTTCTATATATATATTTTTAGTTGTCCATATAATTTTTTTCTATTTTTAGTAGAGACGGGGTCTCGCTCTTGCTCAGGCTGGTCTCGAACTCCTGACCTTGAGCGATCCACCCACCTCGGCCTCCCAGAGTGCTGGGATCCCCACTCTTTAAATTTGCTCTGCTGTTAGAGGTATTTTTATGGAAAAGTTTGAGAAAGACTTAAAAATAAATAACAGCCTAGGACATCACGGTGACATCTGTAGTTGGAGAAGTGCCAGGCGTCAGGAGCCCCTGTGGTATACCGTAGAATCTTTAGGACTTGGCTTCTAATTAAAATGGAGTAGGATGAGGTGAAATGAGAGAAGAGGAGGAACAGATGAGGAGAAAAATCCAAATTACTACGATTAAGAGCCTGGGTGACTGGGTAAATTGGGGTATTTTATTATAAAGAAATAAAAACATGAAGAGGAACTAGTGTGAGGAGATAAATGTTGAGCTTGAGTTTGGACACTGAGCTTGAGCCCCTGGGAGTACAGTTAGGGGGAGCTAGCTGCTAGTAGTTTAAATGTAGTAATGGAACTCAAGAGGATTTTGAAATTCCAATTTCAGAGTCATCTTTATAAAAAAAAAAAAAAAAAAGAAAGGAAAGAAAAGAAAAAAAGTTGAAGCTTTTTCCTAAAATCTGGCCCTAAGTGGTTTCAAATAGGTGGGTTCCTTAGGGAAAGAGTAGGAGGTCATGACAGAAATAAAATATCAAGGTGGGAAAACAAATATTTAAATGTTACTGACTTAAAAGCAAAACATTTAGAGGTGTTCCAAAGTTTAATGTGATAACCAAAGGTAGCCAATGGAAGTTCTTTAGGGAAACCATAAAGCATTTAAGGGCTGTCAGTGGGAAAGGCAATTTGGCAGCTGTGTGTGGGGTGGGCTAGGAACAGGAAGCTTTTCTGTAGATATTCAAGTTTGGGGAGATGAGACTGTGGATTAAGACTGAGGAAGATAAAAGGAGAGGTCAGAGACATTCCAGCTGAAAAAGCTGTAAGACTTGGGTGACTGCCTAAATGAGGAGGCCAATAAGAGAAGGAAGTTGAAAAAAAAAATCTCCAATTAGGAGCCTGAGAGTCAGTTCAGAAGTATGGCATTGGCAACATGAGGTAGCTTGCCCCAGCTGCTCTGTCCAAACAGATAAAAGGATGATTAAGCAGGCCAGTGGTTCTCAAGTGTGGTCCCCAGATCAGTGTAGTCAGCATTACCTGGGATTTTGTTAGAAATGCAAATTCTCAGGCCCTCCCCCAGACTGCTAAATCAGAAATGCTGGGAGGGGGCCCAATAACTTTGTAGTTTAAGCTCTCAGATGGTTCTGATGCACCTTGAAGTTTGAAAACTGAGCTAGGTCAGTCAGATT
The DNA here is from genome assembly GCF_041146395.1 of Eulemur rufifrons. Taxonomy (NCBI): domain Eukaryota; kingdom Metazoa; phylum Chordata; class Mammalia; order Primates; family Lemuridae; genus Eulemur; species Eulemur rufifrons. The sequence continues at coordinate 63,976,965 of NC_090997.1, read as the reverse complement.
TTTTTTTTTTTCCTTTCAAGAATTTGGACTGTGATATACAGAGAGAATCAGTCTGTTGAGTGTGGGGAGAGGAGCTGAAAGTTGGTTATAGAGAGACTGTGAATAAACTGGAATTACGAGTAAGCAGAAGCTATGACTAAATCAGGTAGATGGCTGGTAGTCATGGAGACAGAGAGGCAGGGTCACACCCTCATGGTTGGGGAGTTCTGCATGCCACTGCAGCTGAGAGTGACACTTTAACCCAGTCTCCAGATGTGTGTGGAATTTGTCCCTTTCCATGTTCATTTTAGTTCCCAATTGAAGTCCAACCCTATTGCTATTCTTACGTTCCTGTGATATTCTCATCTTTATTGTCATGTGTATCCTTAAAATAAATAGACGTCCCATTACTTAAGATGGCCTGAGTGAATCTGTTTCCCTAAAACATGAAAAGTTGATACAGGTTAAGCAAGCTGATCCGAAAATCTCATATCCAAAATGCTCCAAAATCCAAAACTTTTGAGCACTGACATGAGGCAAGTGGAAAAGTACAGTCAAAATTTTGTTTCAGGCATAATTATTAAAAATACTGTATAAAATTACTTTCAGGCTGTGTGTATAAGGCATATATGAAATAAAAATGAACTTCATATTTTGACTTGGGTCCCATCCCCAAGATATGTCATTATGTATATGCAAATATTCCAAAATCTGAAATTGGAAACACTTCTGGTCCCAAGCATTTTGGATAAGGGATACCCAGCCTATATAGCTCCAAAGTAGATGGAGCAAAAATTTAAATTAATAAAAAGAATTACTTTTTAAAAAATTGTGGGCACTTTTAAATTCTTTTTTTTAAAATAAAATTTAGTATCCTAACCAGTGTTAAATGTACAGTTTAGTACACTTAAAGTAGTGTTAAGTATATTCACGTTTTGCAACCAATCTCCAGGATGTTTTCATCTTGCAAAGAATTACTTTTTAAAGAATACTTTTTGATGAAATATGTTATGTCACCTTTCCCCTTGAACAGCTACCACTTCCAAACTTAACCAGAAGGTCTAATACTTGGGTTCACAGTTGGAGATCTTTTTTTGTTTTCTTTTATGGGCCTCCTCAATTGGAATCTCTCTCTCTCTCTCTCTTTTTTTTTTTGAGAACAAAGTCTTGCTCTGTCACTGGGCTAGAGTGCAGTTGTGTCATCATAGCTCACTGCAACCGCAAATTCCTGGGCTCAAGTGATCCTCCTGAGTAGCTGGCACTACAGGCACATGACACTGCAGGCCTGGCTAATTTTTGTATTTTTTGTAGAGATGGGGTCTCGCTATGTTGCTCAAGCTGGTCTTGAACTCCTGGCCTCAAGCAATCCTTACACCTCAGCCTTCCAGAGTGCTAGAATTATAGGCGTGAGCCACTGTGTCCCTGGCCGGAATGTCTCTTGATCTCTCATTTCCCTCAGCCACTGCCCTAATCCACATCTACACTTCCCATTCTTAATTTCAACATCTTGTTTGTATAGTGTCTTTATCCTTTCTTTCTCTAACTTTTTATGTATTTCATGTTTTTCATATTGGTCTTCAAATAATAACAATCATGCAATTCGGGTAGAGTTGTAAATACAAACATTCCATCAACTGTTAGTAAATGAGGCAGCAGCTTTGCCTGGTGTTGTCAGTACTTTAGACAGGACTCTACACTGCCAGGATTCTTAACCTCTCATCTGGTAAAAAAAAAAAAAAAAAAAAGGGTTGAATTAAAAGAGATATTCCACATTGGGAGTTCAAGCCAGCCTGAACAAGAGTGAGACCCCTTTTCTACAAAAAATAGAAAAATTAGCTGGGCGTGGTGGTGCACACCTGTAGTCCCAGCTACTTAGTGAGGCTGAGGCTGGAGGATTCCTTGAGCCCAGGAGTTCAAGGTTGTAGTGAACTATTATGACACCACTGCACTGTATCCCAGGCAACAGAGTGAGACCCTGCCTCCAAACAAAACAAAACAAACAAAAAAAGAGATATTCTTAGCCAGGTACAGTGACTCATGCCTGTAATCCCAGCTACTCAGGAGGCTGAGGCAGAAGGATCGCTTGAGCCCAGGAATTCAAGAAACATAGCAAGACCCTGTTGCTAAAGAAAAAATGAAATAAAAGAAATATCTCTAAATTCCTTCCCATTCCTGACACTGCTTACACTCTTTTATTTTGCTTTATCGTCTTGATGGCATTATCCTTTAGTCTATTTACAAAATATTATTTATTTATTTATTTATTTTTGAGACAGAGTCTCACTCTGTTGCCCAGGCTAGAGTGAGTGCCGTGGCGTCAGCCTAGCTCACAGCAACCTCAAACTCCTGAGCTCAAGCGATCCTCCTGTCTCAGCCTCCCGAGTAGCTGGGACTACAGGCATGCACCACCATGCCCGGCTAATTTTTTTTTTCTATATATATTTTTAGCTGTCCATATAATTTCTTTCTTTTTTAGTAGAGATGGGGTCTCGCTCTTGCTCAGGCTGGTCTCGAACTCCGGAGCTCAAACGATCCGCCCACCTCGGCCTCCCAGAGTGCTAGGATTACAGGCGTGAGCCACCGCGCCCGGCCCAAAATATTATTTATTTAAATAGCTTGTTCTTATAGAATGAACACTTTCTTATCAATACATTTCAAGAAAAGAAGAAAAAGTTCTAAGAACATGTTCAGGAACAGTGAAAGAATTTTTTTTTTTTAAATTGTAAGAACAAAACTGTTGTACTTAGGGTGTTACAGTTGTTTTAATTTGTTATGACAGTTTGACTTGTATCGGAACCTACCATATCTTATCAAACCTCACACTCTTCCTTTTCACCCACCAACTAAGCATTTTGTTCCAACCAAGTTGATGTGTTGAAACTCTACATCCTGTCTTATTTTCTTTTTGCCACGGGACCTTTGCTAATGTCATTTTCTCCACCAGGCTGACCTCTGGTCCTTGGTCCTTGCCCATTACTACTCTCGCTCCAAAAAACTTAACCTGGCAAGCCCACTGTAACCTAACATTCATTCATTAAACCCCCATTTACTGAGCACTTAGTAGTGCCAAGCCCTCCTTCTATTTTTCTTATGAATGTCTGTATGCAACTTTAAGTCATATAGTGTACATTTGTATTTGTTAGTTTGTGTATGTATGTATATTTTTTCCAACTTGATTTTTTTTAGGTGACTTAATTTTTTGACTTTTTTGTAAGGTGTTCTGTGTTCATTAAGGTTATTGAATGAATGAATGAAAGAAATAACATGAAACTAGTTTAACTCAGAGGAATTTGAGGGAAATGCTTAACTAGAATTTAAAAGTCATTCTAAGTCCAGCTTTGAAAGTTACATTGTAGAGGATTCAAATGAGTGGCCTATCTCTGCACTGTGAAGTCTCCCTCTAAGTATTTTTGGTTGGAATTACTCATTTTTGACCCTCATTTAGTCACTGTTTACATTATTTCTTCTCTACAGAAGTTGGCCCAAAGACTGACATGTTAATAAATGTCATATAATTATTATAATGATTTAATGTGTATTATGTTTAGCCTCTGCAATAAGAGAAGTTCCTTCAAGGCAGGGGGACCCAATATTTGAATCCTTTTTACACACAGACTTTAGAATTAATACAATTGTGAGTTTACAATGGGTACTTAATAAATACTTCTTAAGTGGATAAATAAATTGAAAAGAAATATACTTTTCCCTTGGAAGAAAGAGTACTCTTTCCCTAAGTCAGTATTTCTCAATGTTGTAGCAGTGGTCCCCAACCAGAAATGGGCTTCATGGAAGACAATTTTTCCATTTACGGGGAGTGGTGGGGCCATAGTGGAGCTCTGCAGCCCAGTCCCTAATGGGCCAGACCAGTACTGGTCCACTGCCGGGGAGTTAGGGACCACAGTGGTACAGGACCTCCTATAATAGAATCACTTGAGATGCTTGTTAAAAATATAGATTCTTCAAAAAAAAAAAAGACAAAAAGTAAACAAAATATAGATTCATCAGTTACACTACAATCCTACTAAAATCACAATGGGGAGGGAGAGTTGGTGTATGGACTAAAAATATGTACTTTTTTTATTTTTAAAAATATATGTTTATGGCCGGGCGCGGTGGCTCACGCCTGTAATCCTAGCACTCTGGGAGGCCGAGGTGGGCGGATCGTTTGAGCTCAGGAGTTCGAGACCAGCCTGAGCAAGAGCGAGACCCCATCTCTCCTAAAAATAGAAAGAAATTATATGGACAGCTAAAAATATATATAGAAAAAATTAGCCGGGCATGGTGGTGCATGCCTGTAGTCCCAGCTACTCGGGAGGCTGAGACAGGAGGATCCCTTGAGCTCAGGAGTTTGAGGTTGCTGTGAGCTAGGCTGACGCCACGGCACTCACTCTAGCCTGGGCAACAGAGTGAGACTCTGTCTCAAAAAAAAAAAAAATATATATATGTTTAGTTGTCCAGATAATTTCTTTCTATTTCTAGTAGAGACAGGGTCTCACTCTTGCTCAGGCTGGTCTTCAACTCCTGACCTTGAGCAATCCTCCTGCCTCGGCCTCCCAGAGTGCTAGGATTACAGGCGTGAGCCACTGCACCCGGCCTGAAATACGTACTTTTACCAAGTACCTCAGATGATTCTGATGCTTTCTTAAGTTTGAGCACCATTGCCCTAAGTATAAGGTGGGACTATAAATAAGGCTCATCGGGCTGGGCACGGTAGGTGGCTCATGCCTTATAATCCCAGCATTTTGGGAGGCCGAGATGGGAGGATCTCTTGAGGCCATGAGTTCAAGACCACCCTGAGCAACATAGCAAGACCTCCCTCCATCTACAAAAAATAGCTGGGTGTGGTGGTACATCCCCCTAGTCCTAGCTGCTAGGAGGCTGAGGCAGGAGGTATGACTTGAACCCAGGAGTTTGAGGCTGCAGTGAGCTATGATGTGCCAGTACACTCCAGCCTGGGCCACAGAGAGAGACCCTGTCTCTGGAAAAAAAAAAAAAAAGAAAGGCTCATGAAGGTAGCTGCTCAGCAGTTAAGAGTGTGGACACTGGAGCTAGACTTCCTGGGTTCATCAAACTGTATGTTCTGGTCACGCTATTTAACCTCTAATCTCCCTGTACCTCAGTTTCTTCATCTATAAAATGGGAAAAACAGTATAATTACCTCATAAAGTTGTGAGTATTAAATGAGTCAATATATGTGAGATGCTTGGAACAGAGCCTGACACCGGGTAAGCACTATGTGTATGTTTGCAATTATCCAAATTTTAAGTAGCCACTTTCCAGGCGAGGTGGCTCACACCTATAATCGTAGCACCCTGGGAGGCCGAGGCGGGAGGATCCCTGGAGCTCAGGAGTTCGAGACCAGCCTGAGCAACATAGCAAGAGCCTGTCTCTACTAAAACTGGAAAAATTAGCCCCAGACGTTGTGGTGTGCGCCTGTAGTCCCAGCTACTCGGGAGGCTGAGGCAAGAGGATTGCTTCAGCCCAGGAGTTTGAGGCTGCAGTGAGCTACAATGATCCCATTGCACTATACCCAGGGTGACAAGAGCAAGACTGTCTCAAAACAAAACAAAAAAACCCCAGTGCATTGAGTTTGTCCTTTCTTCTTTTCTATTTTAGAAAAGTAGATGCTTCATCATAAGGGATATCTTTGACTTTAAAAATAAAAAAGAAAAGTAGACACTTCATAGCAGTCTGCTGCCTTACTGCAGGGTAAAACCACACAGAGCAAGATCATTACCACATGCCGATGAGCCAGAAGATCAGTACTCAATCTTTTGTGCAGCTTCCCCATAATTAAAATCACATAAAAAGGGCAGAGATTCCAATGAGTATAACATGTTTTCTCGCTTACCAGAAAGTTTGTGAGTAGCTACAAAGGATAACAAAACACAAAGCCTATTGTAGCAACAACCCTTTGGCCAAGTCATCTCCGTGTTGACTCCAGGGCCTCTTCTCCCTTCCTACTCCTGTCTCCAAGAGGTTTGCTAACTTCTGATAGACGGAAAACATTCCCAAGACGAAACTAGACAGCTTATAACAGCTTATGACTCCCCATCTCCCACCCTTTATAGAGTGAGATGAGCTTTGGCAGCTGACAGCTTGAGGATAGATCCGTGAGAGCCGGTGGACCTGGGAAGTTAAGACAGTTTTTCTAGACTGGGCTTCCTGTTGGTGTATGAATCCAGAATAGATATGATTAAATGACTCAGGACTTTCCTCTTATCATGTGACTTTTGGAAAGTTACTTAAAATTAGAATTTCTGTTTCCCTATTTATGAAAAGGAACTTACAATAGAATGTGAGTGCTAGAAGGAATTTCTAACACGATATAACTCCAGGCTGGGCGCGGTGGCTCACGCCTGTAATCCTAGCACTCTGGGAGGCCGAGGCGGGAGGATCGCTCGAAGTCAGGAGTTTTGAGACCAGCCTGAGCAAGAGCGAGACCCCCTCTCTACTAAAAGTAGAAAGAAATGATCTGGACAGCTAAAAATATATATAGAAAAAAATTAGCTGGGCATGGTGGCGCAGTAGTCAAAAATAAATAAATAAATAAAGATTTTGAAGGCTGATCCGAAGGAAGTGAGTTATCTCACTTGATTGTTCACAGTGAGTTACAAGTTGAACTCCTTGTTCTACTACTTTCCCCCCTTCTCACTACTGCACTTGACTAGTCTAAAAAAAAAGATTTTTAAATATAATTTCGGATATACAGAAAAGTTGCAAGAATAGTACAAAGAATTTCCAGATAGTCTTCACATTATAACATGTATATATATTTCTACACTTACATTTACATCCACACTTTTTTCTGAGATATTTAAGAGTAAGATGCAGACATGATGCCCTTCTAACTTTAATTTTTTCTTTTTTTGAGATAGGGTCTTGCTCTGTCTCCTGGGATAGAGTGCCGTGGCATCATCATAGCTCATTGTAATCTCAAACTTCTGGGCTCAGGCGATCCTCCTGCCTCAGCCTCCCAAACAGCTGGGACTACAGGCACCGGCCACCACTTCTGGCTAATTTTTCTATTTTTTTGTAGAGATGAGGTCTCGCTCTTGCTCAGGCTGGTCTCAAACTCCTAGCCTCAAGTAATCCTCCAGGCTTGGCCTCCCAAAGTTCTAGGATTACAGGCGTGAGCCTCTAACCTTAATTCCTAACTGGAAATAATATACCGCACCCCATAATTGTAATCTAGTATCGGTCTTTTCAGCAACACCCACTCAGACAGATAATAATCATTGTCAATCTCATCATTTTCAAATTGTAGCATCTTCTAACTTGAACAATGGGAGATAAAAATCTAGCCGTAAGAACAATTAATATAGTCTTTTAGCTCAATAGATACTTACTAAAGAGAACACGGGTGCTCTGGTGGATGAAAGAAGAAAACAGGTCCACATTTTGCTCATTTGAGTGTTGCCAAGCTCAACAAAGACGCCTTTTCCCCTCTTATTTTTCCTTTATACATAGAAGCCTTTTCTTTCAGAGTAAGATGAGGAATTAAACTAAAATTGTATTTGCTTATATTAAATGAAGGATCAAAGGATCAATTCAGAGACCTAAAATGACCACTTCTGAACTCTCTAAGAATTCAGTTTTGTCCTCCATAGTTTCATTACTGTGTTACCTTGCTAGTTATTTCTCTTTTTGTTGAAGTTGCAATGAAATTGGAGGGTGTCAAATAGATATTGAACTAAGTAGAAGTTTCTCTTTCTTCCAATGACTGTCCAGAGCATTGTCTTCCAATGATGTTAATATTCATTAACATCTATTCCATTCAATGGATGCTTGCAGTACTAAGAAAACCCTCTTACCTCTTATCTTGAATACATTCTATCCAGATCTCCATGCGAATCTCGATTCCCCTGACATCAATAACTACAGGTTTTGTGAGATCGTATTAAGGGTACAGTGGACGGTTAACAGAGGTGCCCTTACATGAAAACTACCACAGGAGCTCTGAGTAGCAAATGGGGAAGAGCATCAATTACAACACTTGGCATTTATTAAGCACGCTGGATTTCCACTGCTATTCTTTGTGAACATAGCACCCTTGTGTAGGATGTTAGTTGTCATCACTATAAGATCAGCATAAATCAGAGAGCAAAACGGCCTGCTGTGAGCCAAGTTCATTTCTGTAAGCAAGAGAGTTTGTGGCAACAACTTAATAGCAACAATTAGACTCTTATTTTCATTTCTAAACATAAACCTTTGGAACACACCTATTTATCATATTTGAGAAGACAAATTTGTGAACACACCTAAACCTTAGCTATAATCTCATCATTCTGTGCTCCCCAAGGGGAAGCTGGCTTCTTAGCAGATGAAATGCAACATGACTTACTATTTGAGTAGTGGCCTGTCTTGTAAGGTCCTGCCATCTTTCTGGCGCCAATGTAGCTTTGGTTAAGGTCAGAAGAAAAATACTTTATAACGTGAACACAAGTAAAATGCCCTTTATTTTTGTTGTGCAGATAGTCAAATAGCTTATGGTAAAAAAATTCCCAAATTATTGCCAGCTGTAGGAATGTAGTGTCAGTTATTTATTAAGCACTCCTGGCACATGATACTCTTTTATGTATTCAGGAATGTAGAAATAAATGAAAACACTGATGATGCGATTTCATTAGATTACACTATGATTTATGAGGTTATGATTTTTCTCACAAAGATGTTTCTTTTCAGACTTTGATGCAGGATAGCAACTAGTTAAGGATGAGAGCACACCCAATATTAAACAAAAAATTCCCATATTGGAAAAAACCTAATTAAGTAGGTGTCATTGGATCTTCCTCTTATTTTGTTTCACCTCGTTCATTGTTTAAAATGACATCTTTACTATAAGTAATGAATACCACCGAGTTTTGTCTTAACCAGATTCATGCTCTGTTTTTCAGTTTATATTTATTTTCTCAGGTATTACACAGTTTTGTTTTGTTTTTTTTTTAAAGGAGGAAGGTGCTTGCTTCAGTGACACAGCTTCTGTAAAAATTCATTACATACATTGTTTTTTTTTTTTTAGACAGAGTCTCTTTCTGTTGCCCAGACTACAGTGCTGTGGCGTCAGCCTAGCTCACAGCAACCTCAAATTCCTGGGCTCAAGTGATCCTCCTGCCTCAGCCTCTCAAGTAGGTGGGACTATAGGCGTACACCACCACGCCTGGATTGATTTTTTCTATTTTTAGTAGAGACGGGGTCTCTGTCTTGGTCAGGCTGGTCTCGAACTCCTGAGCCCAAGCGATCTTACCACCTCTACCTCCCAGAGTGCTAGGATTACAGGCATGAGCCACTGTGCCCAGGCCATAATTTTCAATATAGAAGTCAGTCTGTTAACTTGGGAGAACAAATGGGCATTGCCAGTGGCTTTTCATAGGCCCCTGATGACTTTAGATGCACTTTAGGAAGAAGAAAAAATATTTTACCTGCATTATACTAAATTAACAGGATCTGTTTATCTTTCATGAAACTCTTATTTTATGAAACACTGCCCACTCTCTGATAAGCAATGTAAGAGAACGGGACCATTTCTTACTATTGTGTTCTTTTGTGTCAAGCATACAACATTACACATTGTAGGCATTTGATATATATTTGATCAATTGGAGCAAAATCCAGTTTGCAGATAAAAATTCAGTACATAGGGCAAAAAAGGATTGGCATGGGGAAAAAAAGCAACTTAGTTCTTCTAATGTTCCTAACATTAAAACCACATATATCTCTATTCAGAAGTATATTACCAAATCCAATGGGTTACTATTTTAAGTTGAAGCATAGAAAATAAGATAAAATACACTAAGAAAAGGTAATTTTTAATTTCTTTTGTATTGGTGTATTGTTGTATTTGATAGTGTTGACATTCTCCTGGGAGAAAGAACAAGGGTTCTTTTGTAACTGGCATGGAAAGAAAGTATTACACTACTAATAGGGATGGGCAGCAGAAATTTCATAGAGCACTTAATGAAATCAGTGGGAGCTAACTAAAGTCACACCATCTTGGATGCTAATCTGCCAGATTGATTTCTGATTAATCTCAGTCCCAGGCGTACCTCCAAGATTTCTACTTTATTTACTGTTCCGTGTGTAAGCCAAGCCAACTTTGATGTTATCGTAAATACGTACTTACCATAAATCTTGCTCTTAGGCAAATTACAGGCTATACATCCCTGTCTCTCCCTGAAGGGTCAACCCTTGTCCTGCTCGTGCCTTCTGAAGCACATGTACCTTTACCCTACGGTATATACACCCTGCTCTGCGGCGTGGTGGTACAAAAATCTACCTGTCTTGTGGCCCAAGACTATGCTTTTATTTGTAAATTCCCCGATAAATCACCCTCTGCCAACAAACTGCCTCCTTTGGTTTCACGGCTCCTTGTGTCTCAGGGTTGCTCTGCCCTAATTAGTTGTCAGTGCCAACTCCCTGTCACAGATGTCACGTCCTGGAATAGTCATGAAATAGGAAGTATAAGAAATGTCTAAACAGACAAATTATAATATAAAACTTAAATATAAATGCCTTTTTTATTAAAGAAATGAATGAAAGAAAAAGCCTTCTGACCGTAAGCAAGTTCTTTAACAGACTTAAGCTACCTTTTTTATAAAATGAGAAAATCGGATCGGGTAATACTAAGGTCCCTTCCACACAGCTTAATATGTTCTTCAGGATCAAAAAAGTTTCATGGCTGAAACAGGAAATGACCAAAAGTAGTTACAATGAGAATAAGGATGACAGAATAAAATATAGCACCATTCGTTCAGTAATGCAAATCACAGGCACTATGTTATTCACCTGATGTCATCCATATTTGTAACATTTTGCCAGAATTTGCCATTAAAAGGGTCTGTTGTGTTCTAGAGATTACATGACAGTGTGGCAGTCAGGAAGTCCTCCTGCCAGTCTTGGGGTTCCAGCTGTCTGAGCTGCCTTCATTCTGCAAGTTATCTATTAGTCAGGTATTTACATGTTGGTATTCTCCACTATATAGTAATCTCTTGGAGGGCAAGGAACACCCCATATTCATGTCTAAATCCCAGTCTACCTTGCATACTGCTTTGCAGATCATAGGAACTCAGTAAATGTCATTTGATGATCTTTTTGTTAAATAATTGTGAAACCCAGTTTTTAAATGACATTTCACATTAAATCATAAAATATTCATATAGTATCATCACCTGAAATGTTTGGTTTTCATTATACTCATTAAACACTTGACCGTTTTTTCAGTAGTCAGATCAGGTTCCTCCTCTGTGAGGCACTAATTGGTTGTTGCAGCCCTTAGCAACAGCTTCCTCTTATTTACTGTACCATTCACGTGGCCGGGCATATTGGGTAGAGTCTATATCGCCAGGAAGAATTAGATTTTTAGTTCAGCACAGGGAAGAAGCATTTCATGTCTCCTTGTATCCTGTAAGCAGGATGCCTTCAAGACAAAGGTGCCAAATAAATATTTGATGATGATTATAATGATCAATAAGTTATTTACTATCAAAGGTTTATACCAGTTACTTACAGTAACTCCCAAAATACTTCAACTACATGTTTTCTACAAGGAAAGTTCTTTGGGAATGACAGCTTTGCTCCCACCTTGGTCCAGGCTTCCCTCCCAGTCCCCTGCAGCCTGTCTCAGACCATACCCAGGCACAGCTTTCTCTGTATTTTCTTCTCTTAGTTTTCCTGGAAGCCAGGGGATTTGGAGGAGGATCAAATGGAAAGAAGGAAAGAAGGAAGGAAGGGAGGGAGGAAATTAAAATATTTTCCTATGACTTAGTTGTGAACATCATGTACAAAGGGTGACAAAAGAATAGATAAGCAGATTTTGAGGACATTATAATCTATTGGGATAATCTGGATACACACAACTGAAAATATGTGAAAGTGTATAACATAGAAATACAAACGTAGGCCAGGCGAGGTGGCTCACGCCTGTAATCCTAACACTCTGTAAGGCCAAGTCAGGAGGATCGCTTGAGGTCAGGAGTTTGAGATGACCTTCAGCAAGAGCAAGACCCCGCCTCTACTAAAATAGAAAGAAATTAGCCAGGCAACTAAAAATAGAAAAAATTAGCCGGGCATGGTGGCGCATGCCTGTAGTCCCAGCTACTCAGGAGGCTGAGGAAGGAGCATTGCTTGAGCCCAGGAGTTTGAGGTTGCTGTGAGCTAGGCTGACACCATGGCACGCTAGGCCAGGCAAAGAGCAAGACTCTGTCTCCAAAAAAAAAAAGAAATACAAATGTAATATATAATATATAAAAAAGTATATCCCTATACTCAGAGCCAGAACTAGTCAGAGAAAGCCTGAGGGAAGGAGAGTGGCAGCAGGAGGAGAGAGGAAGGAACGCAGAAAGCAAAGGCAGGATGACAGTGGTTACTGTGAAGGAGAGACAGTGTTAGGTGAGGCTTCGTGGTGAATGTGGATGGCCCTTGTGTGAGTTAGGAGACTGGGTTGCTGGAGTGAAGCTCACACTCCACAGCAGGTTAAGAAACTGGCTGAGGAAGGAGGCGGAGGGGGAGGAGGTAAACTGATAAGGGTCCATAAAGCTCAGTATAAATAGTCACAGTTTCTATGAGGAACTACTAAAAGCCTTTAAAGGTTTAAAGCCCTTGTGATGTATTCAAGCAGTGCTTGAGGAAGATCATTCTTGCCATAATAAAAGTAGACAACATTTACTGAACACCTCATATAGCCAGGTGCATACATGCAAGTGTTTCACATATTAGCCCATTTAATCTTACGACTACCCTATAAAGAAGACACTGTTATCTCTATTGTATAGGCAAGGAAACTGAGGCACAGATCTTGGGGTAACTTGTTTCCCTAAGGCCCTATCACTCCTAAATGGCAGACCTGGACTATGAACTCAGGTAGTCTGACTCTACCTGCTGTTACTGTCTGTTATAAGACATGGTCTCTCTTTCCATAGAGCTATGTATCTGTATGGGAGATAATAGGAGATTCATTAGGAGGCAGTATTAGTCTAAGACATATCTTGATTAGACTCTGAGGTTGGACTGTGATCACAGAAAAAGTGAGGAAGGGATGAAGCTGAGAAGAATTCCCATGGGAAATCAATCAGACTTGCTAGATGGATTTGGAAATAGAGGTAAGAGAGATTAGGATGATAAGAATGATGTCTGTGTTTATATTATTTCCTTCCAAAAATATTTATTGAACACCTGCTATGTGCCAGGAACTGTGTTAGGTACTGTGTTAGGTTAAGAAACAGCAAAGCAGATAGACAAAGTCCCTGAGCTTATGGAGCAAAATTGTGTTATTTTGCACGTAAAACAGGCTTTACGTGCACAGACTATATCTAGAAAGAAACACAACAAACATGAAAGGAAGGCATTGCTGATAAACTGTCTAACAGAGAAAAAAGGGAGAAAAATCACAGCACACAACTGCCCCTTTGTTTGCTTAACCACCTGTGGCTTACCTTGTTTTTTTAGGAGCTTGTTTTACAGAACTGGAAGAGTATTGAGCAGACAGAAAAGGGTGTGTAGCTCCCCTCCACATCTGCCAGACCACATTCTGAGAAGTCTGATAAAGCCAGTCTAGCAGAGAAAACACACACACACACACACACAAATTGCCTCCTGTTATCATTTCGCAACAATAACTGCTCTATCCTTTATCCCAATAAAAAGCCCAAACCTCTTACCCTCGGGGCTAGCACTTCTCTCTTTCTTTCTTGCCTGTGCCCTTTCTTGGAAAGTAAAATAAACTTCCTCCTTCAAACCTATCCTAATCTTTGAGTCGAGAATTCTTTCTCATCCTGGGTTACAAGCTCCCACCCTAACAAAACTGGTAACTGTTTAAGAGGAGAACAGGATGGAAGCAGGAACATGGACAGAAGAGAAACCTATTTAGTTTTACAGTTCATTTACAATTTATCTAGCAGGTGTCCCAGTAAAAAGAAAAGGAAAGAAGAAAAGAGAAAGAAATCTATTGGATTTTAACATATGAACGTGTTAACTATTAAAAAATTATGGGTTTTTTGTTAAAAAAAAAACTGAGGTACTAAGCCTGTGTACCGTGTACTAACACACACACATTTGCCTGTATACGCATAGACTTTCAGGCAATTCATATGAGAAACTAGCAAAAATGACGCCTCTGGGGAAGAGAATTGGGTAGGTGGGGAATAGAGGTAGGAGAGAAAGTGATTTTTTACTATACACTGTTTTGAACCATTTGCTTTTTATGTTTAAGGGACAATGTCTCATTCTGTCACCCAGGCTGTACAGTGGCACGATCATAGGTCACTGCAGCCTGGAACTCCTGGGCTCAAGTAGCTAGGACTACAGGCACACAACACTATGCCCGGCTCCATTTATGTTTTTATGAATTCAATTATTTAATATACTGGCCGGGCGCGGTGGCTCACACCTGTAATCCTAGCACTCTGGGAGGCCGAGGCGGGTGCATCGCTCGAGGTCAGGAGTTCAAGACCAGCCTGGGCAAGAGTGAGACCCCGTCTCTATTAAAAATAGAAAGAAATTATATGGACAACTAAAATATACATATTCAAAAAATTAGCCGGGCATGGTGGCGCATGCCTGTAGTCCCAGCTACTTGGGAGGCTGAGGCAGTAGGATCGCTTAAGCCCAGGAGTTTGAGGTTGCTGTGAGCTAGACTGACGCCACGGCACTCACTCTAGCCCGGGCAACAGAGTGAGACTCTGTCTCAAAAAAAAAAAAAACAATTATTTAATATACTATGTACAACTATTACTTAATTAAAATATTAAATGAGTTCTTAAAATAGTGATCAAAAACCTAGGAATGAATAGACGTTTTATGAAGACAGAGGATCCCATAAGTTTTTGTTTGCTTGTTTGTTTTTTAAGAGGATCTTGCTCTGTCACCCAGGCTGGAGTCCAGTGGCATGATCATAGCTCACTGTAACTTCCAACTTCCGAGCTCCATCCATCCTTTTACCTCAGCCTCCCGAGGAGTGGCTGGGATTACAGGCATAAGCCATTGCACCTAGCCCATAAGTTTTTTATTTGTTTCATATACTGGTGTGCTCTTCTTTAAATTGTAACTTTTACCAAATTAACATTCAATGAAAGCATGTGTGTGCGTGCATGCTTGTGGTGGAGGGGAACTAATAAAAATTTAGTGTTTGTGAAAATAAGGGAACTGAAATATTTTGGTCTTTGGCCATGTGGGAAAAACTCCTTAGCTATCAAAATTCTGTAGATAAGTTTTCAAAAAATGCCAAAGGCAGTTTCACTTCAAACAATAGACACTCTGTTGAAACAGGTTCAGGTGGTGGCCAACCTCCACCCATAGGCTGTGGGGGTTTTGTGCTTTCTTGTAGAACTAACCCTGACATGACAGCTTGTACTGGGTTTTTTATTTTTATTTTTTTGTTTTTCTATTTGGGAGGCTGAGGCAGAAGGATCACCTAAGCCCAGGAGTTTGAGGTTGCAGTGAGCTATGATGACGCCACTGCACTCTAGCCATGGTGACAGAGCAAGACTTTGTCTCCCCAAAAAAAAAATTTTTGTTGTTGTTGAGATTATAGGTTCACATGCAATTTTAAGAAATAATACAGATAGCTCTTGTATACCATTGACCTAGTTTCCCCCAATGGTAACATCTTACGAAACTACAGAACAATATCAAAACCAGGATATTGACATTGATACAATCTACTGATCTCATACTCCAGTGCCATTTGGTTCTATTTGTATAATCACATGGGTTCATGTATCTACCACCTACCACCACCTTCAAGATACAGAATGGCTTTACCACCCCAAGGATCTCATTTTGCCCTCTTATGACCTTATCCAACACTCCACCACACCCCTCCCCATCAGTCTATTCCTTTTTTATTGCTAAGTAGTATTCGGTGTGCGGATTATGCCATGATTTATTTATTCACTTATCTATTGATAAACATCTGGGTTGTTTCCATATTTCAACTATTACAAATAAAGCTGCAATAAACATTCACGTACAAGTCTGTGTATGAACATACACTTTCATTTCACTTGGGTAAAGATCTGAGAGTGGAATGGCTGATTCATATGATAGATGTATTTTTAACATTTTAAGAAACTGACAAACTCTTTCAAAGTGGTTGTACCCACACCAGCAGTGTATGAGAGTTCCAGTTACTACACATTCTCTCCAACACGCCAACCTTTTCTAAAAAACAGCTTTGAGACATAATTCACCCACTTAAAGTGTAAAATTGTTTTTAGTGTATTTACAGAATCGTGCATCTATCACCACAATCAATTTTAGAACATTTTCACCATCCCCAAAAGAAACTCCTGTATCACTTAGTGGTTACTCTTCACTCTCCCCTCAAACTTTTCCCCCTGGTCCTATGCAACTAGTCTTATTTTTTGTCTCTATGGATTTGCCTATTCTGTACATGTAAATGGAATTGTACAATATGTGGTCTTCTGTCAGTGACTTCTTTCACTTAGCATATCGTATTTTCAAGGTTCACCCACGTAGCACGTAGTACTTTGTTTTTTATTGCTGAATAATATTGAATTGTATAGACATACCACATTTGTTTATCCACTCATCAGTTGATGGACAATTGAGTTGATTCCACACTCCTCTGACCTCTTAAACTGTTGCTATGCTAATAGATGCGTAGTGATCTCACTGTGGTTTCAGTTTGCATTTCCCTAACTATTAATGATCCTGTATATCTGAAAAAGGCTTTATTTCACCTAGGGTGTTTTCTTGTTTGTTTTTTGAGACAGAGTCTCACTCTGTCACCCTGGCTAGAGTGCAGTGTGGTATCATCATCATAGCTCACTTCAACCTCAAACTCCTGGGCTCAAGCGATCTTCCTGCCTCAGCCTCCCCAATAGCTGGGACTACAGGTGCATGCCCAGCTAATTTTTCTTTTTCGTAGAGAGGGGGTCTCACTCTTCCTCAGGCTGGTCTCAAACTCCTGAGCTCAAGCGATCCTCCCACCTTGGCCTCCCGGAGTGCTAGGATTACAGGCGTGAGCCACCTTGCCCAGCCGATCATAAAGTTTACATTCTAGTTAGTAGAGGGAGCTAGACAATAATAGTAAGCATAATACTTAGTATCTAATAGAAAAAATAATAAAGATTAAAGGGAATTAGGATTTTTGGCGGAATCAGGTTGCAATTTTTTTTTTTTTCAGAGACAGGATCTCACTATGTTGCTCTGGCTGGGTTTGACCTCCTGGCCTCAAACAACCCTGCACCCTCAGTCCTCCTGAGTGCTGGCATTACCGGGATGAGCCACCATGCCTGCCTAAGGCTTCCATTTAAAATAGGATGGTCAGGGTAGGTTTTATTGATAATTTGAGCAAAGACTTAGTTTGGTGAGGGAGTGAGCTATGTAGATAAGAGGATTCCAGGGGACAACTAGCACAAAGGTCCTAAGACAGAACCATTCCTGGTGTGTGCTACAAAGAGCAAGGAGCCAGTGCACCTGGAGAAGACTGAGCAAGGAGAAAGTAGGTTAGAGATGGGAACAGACAGGGTGTGGGGGGTGGTGGGAGGGGGATGCTCTAAGACAGGACCACCACACTGGAACCTTCAGTTCACCACACAGCAAAAAACAATAAAGAAATACCATTAAGATAATTGACAAAGTATACATTAAAAAAATGTGCAGTAGTGATTTAATTTTAGCCCCAAACTTTCATAGCTGACTTATCTTCATAAATTGCCTCTAATACTTAAAAAGAGAAGTCTCCAGCCCCAATGTCTTACTCATTTTGAATGGAAACAAAGGAGGCTTTCGTTTACTAGTAACACTTGAAAGCTTTTTATATTATGACCACACAGTAAGTAGTACATCACATAGTTAGTATCATTTAGTCACAATGCAGTATTTGTGAAGGAATCCACAATGTTAACATTTGACGTTTTGGTAAAAAGAAATTTATCAAATTGCTTTCCGGAACACAGAACAGCTAGTTACTAGATTAGGGACTTATTAAACGTAACAGTCTGGTGCACGAAAGGTCAGGTTGCTTCAATTAGGTTCTATAATGTCCTTGAGAAGTCTTGCCCCAGTATAGTAACAATGATGATTTTAAACAGGATGATCTATATTTCAGCTCTAAGAAACTAAAATGCTTTGTTCTTTTAGGAGGCCGGTGTTGTCATACTTTCTAATTTCACATGTACTTTAACATCATGTTTTACACAAGTCTAATAAAGACTTCAAAGAATTATCCAGTATTATTCCGCCTTATCAGACAGAATTCATCTGCTCAGGAGAGATCGTACTGGCAATTCTTTTAAACAACTGAATGAGTGAGCCATGTAGTGGGGGTAGCATCTGGCCTTTTTTTTTTTTTTTTTGTTGAGACAGAGTCTCACTTTGTTGCCCGGGCTAGAGTGAGTGCCGTGGCGTCAGCTTAGCTCACAGCAACCTCAGACTCCTCGGCTTAAGCGATCCTACTGCCTCAGCCTCCCGAGTAGCTGGGACTACAGGCATGCGCCACTATGCCCGGCTAATTTTTTCTATATAGATTTTTTTAGTTGTCCATATAATGTCTTTCTATTTTTAGTAGAGACGGGGTCTCGCTCAGGCTGGTCTCGAACTCCTGACCTTGAGCAATCCACCCGCCTCGGCCTCCCAGAGTGCTAGGATTACAGGCGTGAGCCACCGCGCCCGGCCAGCATCTGGCCTTAAATGCCATTTAGATCCCTGCTTCTTTATAAGGGTGGCATGACCTGCACAATGGCAGGAAAATGACCCCTACGTCCCCTCTCCTTTCCCAGCTTCTACACTCTAGACTGGCTACAAAGTGTGGTCTGTTTTGACTAGTATCAGTCTCATTTGCAACAAGATAAGCACAAAAACTAAGAGGACGTGTTTAGAGTTTTTATAAGCATTTGGCAGAGTAATTTTGTCTGCTGACTAGATTAATTTTTAAAACTGAGGACATTATTTTTGGTATTCTCTTAAAAATTCTTTTTGACTTTTATTGCAGTTTACAAAAGCATCAGTTTGCGACAGATTGAAAATAAAAACTGGTACCTCATACACACCAAAGATTTGAGAAATACTCTTCAAGATGACTGTTAACCCCAAATGCCATCAGAAAAATGCCTAGCGATTTCCTGCATCAACTCACCCTTGTTTTTAAATGCCTGAATGCATTGGTCTCAGTCTCTGACACTGGTCTTTCCTTAACTTTGGTCTCCATTCTTTTTCTGCAATCAGGGCAGCCACATACAGTGAAACAATTTGCATTGCACAAAGGTCAATTTTCAAGCTAGGGCTGAAATCCAGTGATGCTCAGTTGAGCTTGCCATTCCTCCAACGGGCTGTGTCTGTCCAGAGGAAACTGCCTTCTGTTTCACAAAATACCATCCCTGAATGGGCTAGGTTATGGAAGGTGGCTCAAGGGAATGGGTGAGCAACTGCAGGGACATTTTTCTGTTAAGCCGTTCTTGTTTACTACTCAAACAGTTCATGTACATTGTAGAAATAAACAGATACGCAAACGCACGCCCACAATCCTATCACCGAGGTAACACTTTTGAATTTCTTGTATTATTCAAAACAAAAAAAGGTGATCACTTACTCTTGTTCTACATCTTGCTTTTCATCACTTAACATGTTATAAAAAAGTTATGCCAATATAAATCTATATGAAGTCTTGATAATTTCAACTTTTTTCAATGGGTGTTTAACCAATCCTCTATAGGTGCATGGGTTTGTTCTACCTCAATGTGACGTTTATTTAAAAGAAATTATTTGTAGAAAAGATTAAAGATTCTTTCTGAAAGTGCCCATAGAGGACAGTGGCATTTCAGACAAAAGTCTCTATCCTCCTCATTTGCAGGCAAAATAATAAAATGCTTCTTTTCTTCCTCCTCAAACCACTTGTCCTCATTCTTCTTACTGGGCCTTGTGGACAAGTGGCAGTAACAAAAGGTCTTCTTTAATCTTTAGATGGAGGATCCATAATAAACAACTGGGAAATTACACATGAAGACTGGGATAGATTTAGATCAGGATGGAGTATTATTAAGCCTTAAAAAGGAAGGAAACTCTGACATATGCTACAACATGGATGCACTTTGAAGACAGTATGCTAAGCGCAATAAGCCAGATGCAAAAGGACAAATATTGTTTGATTCCATTTATGTGAGGTACCTAGGGTAGTCAGACTCAGACAGACAGCAGGGAGTGTGGTGTTGACAGAAGCTGGTGGAGGGGAGGGAAGATGGGGAAAGATGGGGAATTGTTTAATGTGTACAGAGTTTCAGTTTGGGATGATTAAAAAGCGCTAAATGTAAAAAAAAAAAGTGCCCATAATCCCACAATCCTACCATAGCAAATCTGGGTTTCCTTCATTTTTATTATTTTTAAAAATCTTATTAAATTATTGCTAATCTTCTCTGTATTGTTCCAATTTTAGCATACATGCTACCAAAGCAGGCACAGCCTCGGTTTCTTTACGCACCTTTTGCCTCATTAAACTCAACATATCCAAAAGCAAATTTATTGTCTTCTATCGCAGTCCTCCTCCCTGTCCTGTCAGTGGAATGAAGCCATAAAAGTCTACGTTTTAACCTCCTTAGCCTCATATTTATCCTCTTCTGCTCCTGCCACTTCCTCACATTAGCCCTAACATCTACCTCTCTAGTCTAACTGGTCTCCTGGCCTCCAGCCTGACTTTCTGCAATCTCTTTTGAAACTGCACAGGGATTATTACCTTTTTTGCCCTGTTGTGCCCCTGCCCCTCAACTACTCCAAATGCTTGAAATTTATTCAAGTATTTTTCTTCTTATATAGAAATCTTTTGGATGAGAACAATTTCTAGAGAGGGACTCAGCTGTGAGCTGCCAGTAGCCAATACTCCTGGTAACTAAGGGAACAAATGTCTCAGTCCAGGGGCAGCTCTTGGTGTACCTTGGTGGCACCCACCCCAATCTTTCCAACCATCCTTTTTTTTTTTTTGAGACAGTCTCATTCTGTTGCCTGGGCTAGAGTGCCGTGGCATCTACCTAGCTCACAGCAACCTCAAACTCCTGGGCTCAAGCAATCCTACTGCCTTAGCCTCCCAAGTAGCTGAGACTACATGCATGCACCACTATGCCCAGCTAATTTTATATATATGTATATATATATATATTTACTTATATATTTTAGCTGTCCAAATCATTTCTTTCTAGTTTTAGTAGAGACGGGGTCTCGCTCTTGCTCAGGCTGGTCTTGAACTCCTGACCTCGAGTGATCCTCCCGCCTCGGCCTCCCAGAGTGCTAGGATTACAGGCGTGAGCCACCGCCCACGGCCTTTTCCAGCCATCTTAACTCACTTCTACTCCAGCCTCACACCAGGTAAGTGGAATTTCAACAAGCATTTCACATTAGTCTCTTTGTGACTAGATCTGCCTTAGAATGCCACAACCTTGCTTGTCATCTAGGGCAGCGGTCCCCAACATTTTTGGCACCAGGGACTGGTTTCATGGAAGACAACTGGTCCATGGACAGGGGAGTAGGGGGCGGAGCTAAGGCAGCGATGCATGGCCCGGGGGTTAGGCACTGCAGATCTAAGGGACTCCTCTTCAGTCATCTCAAAGATGAACTCTCCTATAAACCTGTCCCAACCTCCATAGGTGAGGCTCTCCTCCATGTGCATGCCTGTGTCATGCCATTTGCTTCCTCTAGATAGTAGAGACTAGACTGAGCTCCTCCAAGAGGCAGAGATTATGGCTTTCATTTTTATATTCTCAGCATCTAGCACTGATGGGCATTTAATTCATAGTGAATCAGTATTTTTGAAATTCTTGTAGTTTCATCTGGTTGTATGGAATTACATAGGCTTTATGACCACATTAACCAGCACCCTAATTTTTGATGTTTAGGTTGTTTCTATGTATGACTTTATATACAGCTGTGTATGTTTGTTCTGAGAAATTCAGGCTGTAAATGTAACGTCAAATTGTCCTCCCTAGGA
This sequence comes from Eulemur rufifrons, assembly GCF_041146395.1. Classification (NCBI taxonomy): domain Eukaryota; kingdom Metazoa; phylum Chordata; class Mammalia; order Primates; family Lemuridae; genus Eulemur; species Eulemur rufifrons. The sequence goes on along the minus strand of NC_090997.1, from coordinate 63,955,055 downwards.
ACTGTTTACCAGGCTACTAGCAAAAAAATGGTATATTTGTGTATTCTCATGAGCACTGGGTTACATTGATTTATACTTCCACTGCCCCGAAAGCCACCTTAAATTTTATTTTATTATGTACCTCACCTTAGTCACAGCTCTTACCACTTCTACTGAACATGTATTAGGAGTCCTAACCAGTGAAATAAGAAAATTTTTTTTAAATTGCATTTCTATAAACTAGTACCACTTGGAAAAAGAAATTAACAAGTCCACTTACACTAGCATGCAGAAACCTAAAATGCATGTTACAAAAAATCATGAAAGACGAAAAAATCATAAAATACATCACTGAGAGAAATAACGATGACTTAAATGGAGCTATGTACCCTGGCTGGAAGACCCCAGGTGAAGCGGCTCACCCCTATCATCCCAGCACTTTGGGAAGCCAAGGCAGGAGAATTGCTTGATGCCAAGCAACAAAGACTGGGCAAAGACTCATCTCTACAAAAAAAACAAACAAAAAAGAAAACATAGCCAGCAGTGGTGGTGCTCAAGCCTGCAGTCCTAGGTACTCAAGGAGACTAAGGCATCAGGATCTCGAGCTCAGGAGCCTGAGGATGCAGTGAGCTATGATCACACCACTGCACTCCGGCCTGGGCAACAGAGCCGAACACTGTCTCTTTACAAAACACTTATCTATATTATTAGATCCAACTCAATTCTAATCATAACCTCTCACCTGGCTTTTTAGACCACTGTTATTCAAGACAAAAAAATTAGTACTCAGTGTGATATTATAACATGGATAGACTAAAGTGCATCAGTGAAAGAATCTACTCCAGAAATAGACCTACACTCACAGGCCCAAATTCAATGGCGAAAGAAAGTCCTAACAAATTCTGTAATAATTTGATGGGCATAAAATGAATGTTAAACCCTACCTCATATCACATAAAGAAATTCATTTGAGATTGACAGACCTAAATGTAGAGCTATAATGTTATGTGAAAAACCAGAATATTGCCATCACAATCTGGAGATAGGCAGATTTATTTAGATAGAAGGTCCATTTAAAAAATTGCTAACTTAAGATGTGTTTGAAGATAACTTATGCTCATCAAAACAGTAAGACATGTGAAAGTCAACACACAATGGGAAAAAACCTGACAAAGAACTTGTATTCAAAATACATCAAGGATTCCTATAACTCAGTAGTGAAAACCACCCTAATTTTAAAATGTACATTTATATTCAAAGATATATTAAAAGGTTGATAAACATGAGAACATGTTCATTAGTCAGAGAACAGCAGATTAAAACCAGATACTGCTACACATCCAGAAGCCACAAAAATACTTGTATGCAAATATAACAATTTTACTCATTTGTCAAACACTGGAAACCAGTAACACAGGAGAGTGGGTGGAAAAACTCAGCAGTAAGGATGGCTGAACCTCAAAGATTTATTTGCCGAATAAAAGCGTTACACGAAGTTTTGTGTGGGAGAGAACATCCTAGTCTGTCTATGGTGAAAAAAACTGAAGGACTGCCACTGGGGTGGGGGTGAGGATTGCTTAATTGCCTGGGTAGGGAGATATGGGAGATGCTTCTTTTGTCCTGATAAGGGTGTGGGGCTAAAATGGAAGGATCTCTTGAGTCCAGGAATTCAAGACTAGCCTGGGCAACATAGGACGCGATCTCTGAAAATAGCATACTAGACATCCCTTGGCAAGTCCCTTTGATGGTTTTCTTGCCATCTTATAGTCATAGGACTCTGGTCTTGTTCCTCAATTTCATCATACGGTTCTATTGAGCATCCAGGAAAATGCAGGGTATTACACAAGTACTTTGGGGAGTTCAGTTTTGGAGCAAAAAATTTGGACAACTGCCACCATTGAAGGGACTACCAAAGAGGCTTGTGGAAGACTCTGAGAAGAAAAGTGTGAGGAAAATCAGAAAAAACTAATGGAAATGTTTTAAGAGAGTGATCAACAGTCAGAATATCTGCAAACTTGACTCTCAGGGTCAGAAACTAAAATACACATAAAAGAGAGAAAACATCATGGAATAGAGCCTCTGAAGACAGGAAGGAATGGAATCCACAAGAGCAGGACCTCTTTCATTATGACAGGAATAAGAGAAAGGTGGATAAGAATGTGAAGTTTGAACATGGGGAGCCAGAAATTGTTCACAGTTTACTTTCCAGGAGAATAAAATAATGTTATATGACATTTACCACCTACCTATGTGCCTATGATGGAAGCACCGTAACTTATTAATAATCTCCCAAATTCACTTACCCATTTCCAGTAAATGAACCTTATGAAGTAGATACCACATACTTATGTAACACTTTGCTTTTCTAGGACCTCTGTATCTTTTACTTGGGAAAATAGCTGGGTGCAGAGGCTCTTGCTTGTAATGCAGCGACTAGGGAGGCTGAGGCAGAAGTGACAGAGCAAGACCCCACGGCAAAAAAAAAAAAGAGAGAAAAAGGAAAGAAAATATTTTCTAACTGGATTATTCTGAGAAAAGATCAGAATATATACTGTCACAAGATTTTTTCAGATAAGAGACTGTAGAACTTAAATTTTGCCTAGTTATGAAAATGATCAAGCTTATAAATTTTAGTTTAGTAGAGATAACTATGAATGAATTAAGCTTACAGTTTGATCACCCCAGCCCCCATGTGTTAAGAGCCTAAGCTGTGATAAAGGCCAGAACCTTTCACCTTCAAACTTTGACTTCTCTAACTCCACACACACAAATGCACATTTTTATTGTTAAATAGTATAGTATCTGGTTATGCAGACTATTTAAAAAACAGGTCAACAGAAAACTTTCTGGATGTCACTAGACAATTAAATTTTTATTGAAAGCTTAAATTGTGGTACAGAAATACATTTCAACTGATTTAAGTCCAACACCAATGAAAGGAGAAATTATGGCACCAAAACTTTCCCTCCTCTGTCATACTAAAGATTAATTTAGATCACTATTCAATCTAGTTCTCATTTTTCTAGGCTGCGTTCCACACAAATGTGTAGGTTTTCAATATTAGAATTCTTAGGAAAGAATTCTATTAGGAAAAAAATCAGACCTCAAGCCAACAACTGTCATCAAATCTACTGGGATACTGTTCAAGAACAAAATCCACTATTTTTTGAGCTTTGGTCCTCAAAACATTAGGTGCTATGGTCATTACAGAATCAAACTGATCATGTTGACTGAAAACTTCCTCAATGAAACTTTCCATCAACATGCTTAAAAATAAGTCAAAAGTGTTCCAACCACTTGATTTCATACCAAGTTGATTTTATGTTTAGAAACACTAAAAAAAGGTGTTTCGTTTATAAATACAGGAGGAACAAAACAGCACTCCATCAATCCAGTAAGTATCAAAATATTGTGAGGACAAGAAATACAAAATTTAGTCAACTTTCCTATTCACTCAGTTGCTTAAATCCCACAGTATTTGCAAATACAGCTATAAGATGCCAACTCTTGAAAGCCTGTATTTTAGTCATTTCCCATGAGTACTTTGGAATTTTGTATGTTATGATTTAATGACTCATTTACTCATTCATATATTCTGCTTCACGGTGTTTATCTGAATAACCTGGATGATTCTCATTCTGGGCAGTCACTCATTTGATCCTGTGAATTCCATGGTAAAACAGATGAAGTCAGAACACTCACATGCATCACAAAAGTCACAGAACTTGAAGCCACAAGATGGAAAAAGATATTGAATCTGCTTTGAACCAAAGTTTACAGTGTATTATTAATGGAAACTCATGGAAATGGCTGATAAAGTAAAAGTTAAGATCAATGATCCAAGCTGACCTGACTTATTGAATCTAGTACAAACCTTATGCTAAACCTTCCTGGTAATCAACTTAGTAATAAAAACCCTTTTATACTACTACTTAGCAAGTTAGTAAAGGCATGGTACTCATTAGAAGCTAATTTCATTTAGTGAGGAGCACAGAATTACATATGATTTCCACAGCTCAGGCAGTACACCATAATCTCCATCTACAATTCTCTATGGGTCTTCCCTGGTAATCAACACTGGAGATGTTTATTTTTGTTACTTGCATCCAAAAGAGCCCAAAATTAAGCCCAGGGACCATCTCCCCCTTTCCCCATCTGGGGTATAAGATTTATATATAAACCCACAGTGTTAACAGTGTATTGCTTTATTTGGAGTGTTTGAGGAAAGACACCATGGTGAGAGAAGAAATCAATCATAGGACTACAAATGCATGGACCAATTAATTTTAAAATAGTAATACACAAAATAAGTAACTGGAATCATTTTCTTAACAGGACCCAACTTGTGGAAAAAAAAACTTTAATTGCTGTTGCAAAAAACATCTGTATGAAGTAGAAATTGGTTCCAATAACATTAGTAAAGAATTAGTTCTAGAAAGTGGAGGTAACTGGATGTAAAATTCTGGCAGCAGTTTAATAGAACAGTCCCAGATGGTTTGGCTGAGGCCAACACCTAATGAGGACGAAAGCCTTGTCTGTGGGGAATTTTGGACGATACCTGGAGAAATATTACACTGTGCATAAACCAAATTGAATTGTTTTCACAAGTGTTGTAAAGTTCCATATAGTAAAAGTTTTTTTCTACATGCACGTCAATTTCACAGCAAGAGTGGCATAGAATACCTAAACACAGAAGAGAGCATTCATGCAAGATATCTAACTCTTTGATATAATAATGCATACAATTCAAAATGATTACACTATCATTACATCTAGGGCTTTCTGCAACTACAAGGTGGTGGTTATGGAAAGCATGGCCCCCAGTATTAACATCTAGAAAGCAGCCACCACCTTCTACGTGTGTTTTCTTTTTGCGTTTTTTCTTCATTTTTCTTAATCAACTCTGCTGTTGTTGCTGCTTCTTAGCAAAACTGGTAAAAACAAAATTGTAATCACTAAACATAGCACTCTGGCAATCAAGACGTTTAAAGCCTTCAATCTTCTGGGGCGAAGCAAGCACTGTGCGACATTTAGAACTCTGGGGGAAAAATTTAAATAACCATTACTGTTACTGTTTCCATTCTGCACAAATATTTTCAAAGAAAACAGATACATAATAAATAGACCTTTATCTTAATGAAACTATAGCACTTGAGTTATTTTAGCTGCCTTCCTCTGGGGTGGATAGAGTGGGGCATCTTATGGTCCCCCACCAGGCCTGAGATTAGGGAAAATAAACAGGACAGGAGGAGCCCCAAAATTGGGTTACATATAAAACAAGGACTGACAGAAGTCTAACGAAACACAAAGCTTCTTTTCATCTACTGGTAGCTTCAACTAGTATTATCTCTGGATATCTGAGTGACTAGTAATGTGTGCCATCTTAGAATACACTTTATGATATGCCTCGCTGTCTTCATTTCCCTTAAAATTTTATTGCCAATAGGAAATTACATTACCTGATTAACAAACAAGGTGGTCACAAATTTTCCTGGCTTGAAGACTTCCACAACTTTCCTGATCAGGTCATCATAGGAGGTCTGACTTAAGTTTGTTTCAAAGCTAACATAAGAAAATTCTGGTTCTGGAGTGATGTGAATAGTCCAATAAGTTCCCTTAGAGAAATAGTTTTATGTTAATAATGGAAAGGGTATATTTAAACATTTAAATAATTACCAAAGCAAGCTATAACTACTTACATCCGATTTCATTCCATTCATTGAATACCCACAAGGATTGAACAATGTGGCATCAATGACAGAACCTGGTATCAGGTCACGAATTCCACTCTCCTAGAAAAAAGAGCACAGACTCAATTAAAGACTTGAAAAATACCTGAAAACGAGTTTTAAAAACTTTAGTGACCATGTTAGAGGTGAACACAGCCATCTGTGAGGAAAAAAAAACCAAAAACTTAGTAGCCATGCTGAAGAAGCCAGCAACAATTAATACTGAAAATGCTTACACGAGTGACATCCTTTGCAGTAACACCGTCTTTCATGTAGAACTGGTCCATAACTGCTGGGTCAAGCTCACTCATCAGTATTTCCAGGGTCTGATCTGGCTGACTGATTACTCGACTCTCTGGGAAATCCAGAGTATACAAGTACCTAAATAAAAGTAAAAAGTAGTTTTAAAAAATGACAATTAGCAGTTTAAAATAAATCTTATAGAGAATAACAAAAGATCCACAAAATCACATCAAACATACCAACAGTCAGAATTCATACGTCCCATACAATATGCTGCTCCATCTGTTAATAGAAGAGAGTATCAAATAAACATAACAGATTGGTTTTACAGGATGGCTTATTACCACCCTCCCAATAAGCAGAATTACACTATCTGCCCCCTACCAGCAATGTCAGTGAGGGGACACTTAACCCAGTAAATGCCCAGAGAAGCAGGATGCCCTCACCCAACCTGTACCCTCTCTCTTTTTAAAAAACCATTTTTTTTCTGGCCATGATTCAGAGATATATTTCAGCTAGTGGGTCAATCTAAATGGTACTGAGAAACTGTGCCTTACTCTCCCACTGAAACTCCTTTAGGAAAGGAATGGAATTTTGCCCCCAATTTATCTACTCTCCCAAATAAATACAAGTCATTTTATGTGACATTTCCTTCCAATATTGTTTCAAAGCCCCACACAACTCAGTAAATCAATACTTGTTAGACATTTGTAATAAAAACTCAACCCTCTGATTGATATAGCCTGTATAGGGTTTCATATTAGCAGATGTGTTAAGTCAGGAGATTTTCTTTTTGTGCAAAGTTATTAAATTATGCTAGGTTTTCAGCCTCATCTAAGGAGGGTGTTACTAGATATCCTTTAGTTTTCTAAACTCTATAAGTAAAAACTTAGGAAAGGGATGGAAGAAAATCTTGCCATTTTGATTCTGGTAATACTATGATTACATTGTGTTGATCATTTTTAATTCACCCCAATTATCACATAAAATGCCAGACCAGAATTTCTTAACACAAAGGTCTGTGAACACTGGACATTTTTCTAGAAGGAGTAACATCCTTCCTCCTATGGTCAAAAGATAGGAGTTAGGCGCAAATTAAAGCATCTTGCTAGATGAAGATTGTTAGGCTTGCTCAGGGTGAAAACCTGGAAAGTATGTATAGGACAGAATGCGGTTAATGGAAAACTTAGATAGTGATCATAAGGCCTGTAAAACAACAGATGCAGAAGTCTGGAAGAGTCCAGAGGTTGCAAATCTAACTCTGACCAGACAGACAGTTGTGGTAACGCTGGCAGGAACCAGTTACTGTTCAGAAAACTTCACCCTTCCCAAACTTCCATCCAAACCCCCTATAAAACCCACCGTTCTCCCCCATTCCTGTTGTGTATGCTGTTTTCAGCCTCTACCCATCTGCACCCAGATGCTCAAATAAATAGCATTTTGCTACACCTGAGGCTGCGTTTGTCTCCCTCTTGGCTCCAGACCTAACAAAGATGAAGTCTCCCTCTCCTATATGAAAAACCAGGTGGCAAGTGATCAATTCCACAATCATCTTATTTCATCATTTCAACAGCACTGGCTTGGGATGCATGATTATTGTTACAAGGACCTGTTTACACAAACAACACCTTTGTAATAAGCTAGCTAATTTATCTTAACTTAAAAACATTTTATCTGATATTTTTATGCTCTTTATAAATTCTGCATATCTTGAATTATAAGCTCACTATTATACTGAAAAATATTCAAGTTAAAAAAGTAAAGTATGGAAGAGTATATATAGCGTGCTATATTTGAATACATATACTATGATATATAAAAAGACCTCTGAAAGGTAACACCTTCTAAATTTAAGAAGAAAACAGGTTTAAATTCTATTTAAACTTACTTGGGAAAATTGCATTTAGAAACTCTATTTCTTCCTGGAAATTCCGGTGTGGGTACCCTTGGTGAGAAGGCTTCATGAAATTCTTACGAGAATAAAAGAAGCTCTTAAAAAGAAAAAAAGGTGGATAACTTGAAGATAGAGAATTCTATTTTTTTTTCCTAAACTAATTAACTATTTTCTACATATCACAACTCAGAATAATCAAAACTCAAGTATTACCCAGTGCTACTTTTTTTTGAGATTGGGTCTCACTTTGTTGCCCAGGCTCAAGTGGCGCCATCATAGCCCCTACAACCTCAAACTCCTGGATTCAAGTGATCCTCCTGCCTCAGCCTCCCAAGTAGCTGGAACTACAGGGGTGCACCACCATAGCCAGCTAATTTTTTTTTGTGTGTGGAGACAAGGTGTGGCTATGTTGCTCAGGCTGCCCAAGCAATCTTCTGGCCTCTGCTACCAAAAGTGCTAGGATTGTAGACATGAGCCACCACACTCGGCCCCAGTGTTGTACTTCTAAAGTATACACGTTAGCTACCTGAGCTTGCTCCCATTATAGTCTTAATGTACATTTATAATATTGCAATTTTTTTATTCTGGAATGGAGAATAAAATGGCCAGTCTCCTGATAATGGCTCATAACTGTTAAGACAAAGTTCATTTCTAATCTGAGCTTTTTAACTCATGTAAGCAAAAATTTTGTAGAGTATCATATACATTTAGTTTTAAGTTAGTGGTCCAAATTAAGCACACACTGCTTTAGATTTCTTACAAGGATCAACAGATAACAACAAAAACTGTATTATGCCCTAATGACAATACATCCTTTTCCTTACAAAGTGAGATATTAAAAATCAACAACTGCTCACCAGGAAATTATACCCTAGGTAAAAACACCTTAGTTCTTGAAAATTATCAGAAATTAACTCAATACTGACTGCTGGTCTCCAACATAAACTCTTCATTATAAAGTCTGGATGATTTCACTAATTAAATTGTTCTTGCTTTTCCTTCTTTTCTTACCACTTCTCTATAAATAACCACATCAAGATGTTAACTATTGAAGTGTCTGGCTTCTTCATGTCTTTCCACAATTTGAATTATCCCAACTCATTCTCTGCTTCCTCCATACTTTCTGCTGTTCTTAAGCAACAACCTCAACATTTCAGTTCTTTCTCCTATGATATGACCATCTTACCACGTTTCTTATGCATTATAACCGAGGTAGTAAGTATAAAAGTTTATTTATTAACAACATCACAGGATAAGAATTCTAACACATTTATGTCCCCAAAAAAGGTTTTAAAAATGTTTGGTTACTTACTTGAATTGAGTCAAACCCACTGTAATCCCTAGCAAGCTTCAACAGGGGAACCAGTGCTTTCAGCAAGAGGGTAGTACCACATGTCTTCAAAATGAAACGTCTCTTGGAGACAAACATGCTACTCTCACTGCAGTTGAAAAAAGTCACAATATTATAATGATGTCTATGTACTACTGAGGATGCAATTACCTATTATGAATCATTTATAATTTTGACTAGTACTTTTTCTTTTAAGACCTAGTCCTGAATCCAGAGCAAGTACTTTATACATGAAATGTAACAGCCTTCAGATGGTTGTCTATATACAATAACCTAGCAAAATGTCACTGGTACATGTTTAACACTATTTACTAAATTCCTACATTACCTCATCTTGTACCATGTTATTTCTGTAACCATCATTATTTCTTTCATTAGATAATAAGCTCCTTGAGGAAAGGAATGTTTGTTTTTACTTACCACTATATCCCCAAGGGCTTGGCACACAGCAAGCATTTTGATAAATATCTGTATACGTCAAACACAAACTTAGTAAAATGTAGTGGGCCTTAATGCACTTTGTTTAATCCAATAGCTCCAAGGCCCTCCACAATAAATACTTCAAGCATTCAAAGTATTTATTGAATAAATTAACTCTGCAACTATAAAAAGGTATAATAACTTTCTTTTATATATCCCAATACAGCAACCTTAGTTGTATGGTGAAGCTAATTTTCACTTTGCCCGAGGTTCTGATACTAAGACGTCCTTTTTGCTACTAACTACGAGGAAAAGATGACAACCACCTTGAAGAACTATTAGGTAAGGCTTGAAAACCTATCACCCAGAAACATCCAGATTAATAATCATTTTCTTTTACACAAAACAGATTACAGAACTAAGACTAAGAAGAACAATTCGATATTTCATGTGAAGTTATGATTAGGACTGAAACTAGCTAGCTAACACTAGTTCTACAGGACTTACCTGAGTACATAAGCTTCCTGCTTGTCAGTTTTTGTCACACTTATGATTGAACATTGCACATCCTTCAAAAGTATGTCCCACTCAGATCTATCATTTAATGAAAAAATATGATTAATTCACAATACGTACCTACTCTCACAAAAACTAAAGCTCTAACAATTTTCCAATTAAGATCACATTTTTCTTACAACATTCTTTATATCATTCTAGCTTCTTATGAATACCAACATTTAGTTTGAAAATGGTCTATATTGACATATCCTAATAAAAGATGGATACGCATTATACCATATGAAAATGTCATACTATATACTTACAACTTACTCAAAAATGGGCAAAAAAAAGTGAATAATTCATTTACAGAGGAAATTCAAAGGCCCATAAACCAGGAAAATCATTAACTCATTAGTGATTAAAGAAATTCAAGTTACAGTGGGATATCTTTTTGTCTATCCAATTTGCAGGTTATCAACCGTACTTTAACACAATTTTTTTTAAAAAAGCACCATTTCACCACTCAAATTGGCAGAGTTTTTAAAAGCCTGTCTGACAGACTAATGTTACTCTCATAATAAATGCCATGAGAAGATGCCCATTTCAGATAGCAAAATGGAGTCTCATGTGCGAACAAACCTGAGCTAATTTACGTGAGTTAAAGCAGACCTATGTAGCTTCTTCTTTCATACAGTGTGCCTACTATAAATGGACAACTAAAATTAGTTCCAAGGGGCATTTTAAGATTACCAGATTAAAGGCTAGAAAGATTTTTTAAGGCCCTCAGTATCTGGCGCGTCTTTATTCTATACTCAGGAAAATGACATATCACTTCTTATCCAGAAAAGACCTTGTAAGGAAAATCCAGCAGCACAGCCAGCAACAAAATGTTTTATTCTTTTGTGTTAAAAAAGGCAAGCACACCGGCCGGGCGCGGTAGCTCACGCTTGTAATCCTAGCACTCTGGGAGGCCGAGGTGGGAGGATCGCTAGAGGTCAGGAGTTCGAGACCAGCCTGAGCAAGAGTGAGACCCCCCCCCACCCCCCGTCTCTACTAAAAAAAGAAAAAAAAAAAAAAAAACATAGAAATTATATGGACAACTAAAAATATATAGAAAAAATTAGCCAGGCATGGTGATGCATGCCTGTAGTCCCAGCTACGGGGGAGGATGAGGCAGAAGGATTGCTTGAGCCCAGGAGTTTGAGGTTGCTCTGAGCCAGGCGGCACTCTAGCCCCGGGCAACAGAGCAAGACTGTCTCCACCTCCCCCCGCCCCCAAAAAAGCGCAAGCACATCACCACAAACAATCCTGGTAGAATTTTGTGCTCTTCTCACTGTTTTGCTAAAAGAAACTGTTACCGGCCCAGCTGAGTACTGAGACCCACCCCAAAATCTTTAAAAAGTAATGTTAGTCTTACTAATGATTATATAGCCAAGTTGTTCCATTTGACCATAACTAAGCAAGTTTTTAAAAGCTAACTATTAAGATTTTTAAAGGGCTATCTCTTTTTTAAAAGTACTAACGACTTTTTCATATATAGAAAAAAAACATACTGGGCCAATGCTTTTGCTGTTTTGAACTAAAAAAATGTCATCTAGGCAAGGCAATTTGTCATCTAGGCAAGAAGAAAATTACAGGAGCTCTGAGTAACAAACTTTAAAAAAAAAAATTTTTTTTTTTTTCCACATCCTCTTAAGGTAGTCAAGCAGTAGCTCCGAATTTCATATTTGGAAGACTCAATGTCCACCCACGATGTACAAGCAACATTTCAGGACCCACAAGTATTCCAATTTCACAAGCACTACACTTTAATGCAAAAAGTTATAACTAATCTAAAGGAAAACACAGTGCTCTTATGAAAGCCACAACTTTTCTGCTTTGTGACAATCCTTGAAATTTCCCCTGGTTTCTTCGCCTGATGGGAACGAAATCCTGTTTCACTTGACTGAGGAGGATTAATTTACATAATCCATACAAAACCCACCCACTATAATAGATATTAAGAATTCAAATACTGAATGTGAGGGTAAATAAAAACATCCACTGATTTAAGTATTAGAAGCATTACATTAAATTTGAGCAGAGTTCACCTACTGACTTCCCACTAGAATTTAGCACATTTGTACACATTGTCTTCCACCCACTGTACACACCAATAAATCCTTCCATAGCATCCCCTTCTTGGTTATATTTGCTATTTATATTAAGATGTTTAAACATGTTCCGTGGCTGAGCTAGATAGTATAACCTTGTTTCTCTGTATTTAAAGCCATCTTGCTTTTTCAATTTTCTTTGTTTTCTATGAACTTATCCACTCTCAAAATTTCCCATCTGTGTCCTTTCAACATTTCTGTTAAGTGATTCTTGGCCACAGTTGGATGCTAAGAAAATTAGCTCATCAGAAGCTCTATGCCTGTGGATGGACCTTGTTAACTGTAGGCCTCACTATGACTGGGCTGTTTCACTGGGTCCCGTGTCCATACTGTTTAGTTCTTAGGTAGGCCAAACAACCCAAATATTCTCATCTTTTGCTTGAACACCATTAAGATTTCTGGGAGGAAAATGAGGGTTAAGTGTTAGGGATCTCACAATCGGTATATAAGATTTCATTCCTTTTTTTCAGTGTAGTGACACTAAACAGTGCCTGTTGTCCCCTCATTTCATAAAGATCCTGTTTTGCTGCCTCCAGAGGACAAACCATTATCTATTTCATCTTCAGACCTCCTGGCATCTCCCTTCTCATCTGACAATGAATCAGAAACAAAAACTGAATTAATTAAGGTATACATTGGCAGACACACAGATAACTAAATCCTCACTTTCTGTACTCCATCTTGTGGCTTTTATCACAAGCTATTCTCTCTTCCTAGAAATAGAGCACCATGTATTTGATCATGCTAACCAAGACACTTGAGAGTGAGAGAATGTTGTAATTATGCTGAGACAATGTATGTATAGGAAAAGCAGCATTGTCTTTAGCTCCCTTCCCTTTAGCTTAAAAGTCAACCCTTTACTCCTGCCAGATTGTATCTGTCAATTAAATGGTTTCAAAACTCCCAAGGCTTACTGCAGTTTTGTATTTGGTGTGTCTATTAAGGCATTCATGTCAATCCCACTATACCTCACCATTAAATTCTGCCCTCAAGCATGTGTTGTATCTGGCAATAATTCTGATCTTACTCTAATTCCACATAAATGAAGCTTACTTATTCTACTGTCACATAACTTAGTTGTTATAGAACCCATTCGTTATAATGACAAATGTAGAAGTGGATTGTTTTCTTGTATTCTGCTGCCCCACACTCTTTCTGGGAATCCACTGACATGAATTATTAATAACCTTTTTGGTGCTGTCCCACAGGTCCCTAAGGTTCTGTACATTTTCTCCGAATCTTTCATCTTTCTGTTGTCCAGACTGGATATTTCCCACCTTTACTACCTTCAATGTCACTCATTCTTCCTTCTGTCGTCTTCTCCATTCTACTAAAGCCCCATCCAATAAACATTTTATTCCAGTTATTATATTTAGCTCCAAATTTTCCATTTTTTAAAATGTCTATTTCTAAGTTTTTCTAGCTTTCCTTTTGTCTCAAGAGTATCCACTCTTAATAGAAGGGTTAGGACAGCTGCTTTAAAATCTTGGGTCTGTTTTGCCTTGAGGTTTGCCACTTGACTGTCTTTTCTTTTGAAAGATGTTGAGATTTTCCTAGTTTTTCATATGTGGAGTACTTTAGGATTGCATCCTAGACAGTTTAATACTAGTAAATAATTCTGGGTCGTTTATTTTCAAAAAATTGTTTTAGCAGACAATCGCCTCATTAGGTTCAGGCTTTTAGTTTGGGTTTGGTTTTGTTTTTTTTTTTTTTTTTTTTTTTGAGACAGAGTCTCATTCCACTGCCCAGGCTACAGTGCCATGTCATCAGCTTAGCTCACAGCAACCTCAAACTCCTGGGCTCAAGCTATCCTCCTGCCTCAGCCTCCCAAAGTGCTAGGATTACAGGCATGGGCCACCACACCTGGCCAAGGCTTCTAGTCTTTATCCAACTCCTGTGGGTTATGTGCCAGTTCCGTGCTACCCAATGTCCAGTCTGGGTCTTGGGGAGGTTGTCTATCCTGTATTTCAGTTTTCAAAGCCTTTGATGTGCTGTTTAGGATCAGATTCATGCATGATCAGCTCACGGTTGTTTGTATAAAATTTTATGGGATTATTTTCATCAACTCTCCCTCTCTATAATGTCCCTGAAAATGCCTGGCTCCCAGAAAGGCCCCTTTCTTTATCCACTGTCTATAAAGGCAGGTCTTTAGTGTCTCCACTCTGCAGCACACTGCCTGTGACTTTCTCTCTGGCCAAGTGGGGAGAGGAGAAGGAGAGGGAAAAGACCAATAAGGATTTCCACAGCCCTGTTTGGTTTTAGGACCACAGTTCCTCTGGTTTAAAAAGAACTCCCCGCCCCTTGTAGTTTTATGCATGTGCCTGACAGCCACAACTGCTAAAGGACTGCACAGGTCCCCGTACAACAGAAAAAAAACAAAAGCAAAGAAGGGATTTCCTTCATTCTCTGGACCAGAAATAGACAGACTCTCCTGGAGCTCTCTTTTTGTCTGCACCTAGTGTCCAGTTCCGGGTTTCTGGCTGCCAGAAACCAGCCCAAGATATACAAGAGGGATAAAAAGAAACAGGTATCCAAAACTGGGTTAATGGTATTTTAAGTTCTAGTTTCCTTCTTTAATTTATCTGCTAGCATTTACTTCTTACAGTCATCACACAGCTGCTCCATGCATTCAGTCCAGGGTTTTCAGGTGCATTTATTGAGACACAGTGTAGTATGCGTCCTCCATCTTGACAGAAACCAAAATGAATGTACTCATTCATCATTAGTTAATAAACTCTGCATCCAAACCTTTCTTCAACAGTAATGCTCAAGTAGTCAAGTAGTCAGCATTTTCTTCAGAGTCATAGTATAAAAGAAAGCAATTGCTTTCAACACCCTAAAACAAACATATTAACCAAGTGAATATAAAAAAAATCTGTGACCATTGCTACGCTCAAGAAAAATAAGAAATCAGGGGACAAGAAAGGTGAAGGAAAACTGAAGAAATCAATACAATGCTATATATAAAAATAAAAAAGAAAGGTGAAAAACCAAATCTGAAACAGCTGACAATTTCAGCACGAATTATTTCTATCACATTTCTCTGGGGAAAATAGCCCACTTTTATAAAGCTTTACTGGAAACTTGCCACACCCATTCATTTATACATTGTCTATGGTTATTTTCTCTCTACAAGGGCAGAGCTGAGTAGTTGTTACACAGACTGTCTGCCTTGCAAAATTTCCTTTACAGAAAGTTTGCTGACTCCTGTTTTGGAAGATAGATTTTCAGTGCCTTGCTTTCTGTCCAAGTTAATGATGGAAAAGACGAAAGTGTTTTCTTACAGTTGACTGAGGCATTTTATAAATTACATATCTATGATTTCAAGATTAGATAGTATCAAGTTAGAATGTCATACCATTAGCCTGGCTAATCTGAAGTCCCAGCTACTCAGGAAGCTGAGGCAAGCGGATGGCTTGAGCCGAGGACTTTAAGGTTGCAGTGAGCTATGATGACACCACTGCACTCTAGCTGGGGCAACAGAGCAAGACACTGAAGAAAAGAAAGAGAGAGAGAGAGAGAGAGAGAGAGAAAGAGAGAAGGAAAGAAGCAAAGAAAGAAAGGAAGGAAGGAAAAGAGAGAGAGAGAGAGAAAGAGAGAGAGTCAGTCACATAAGGCTCAGTAATACGAGATGGAAGGTGTCTGCGCTTTGTTCCCAAACTCGCTCTTACATTGAGACAGACTGAATCACTAGTCTATATTATAAACTATTTTACAAAATTGGTCTATTTGGCAATCCTTGTTATTTATTATAATATTTTAAATGGAGTTCAATAAATCAAACTGATAGATATAAAGCTAAATGAAAAAGCAAGATGATTTTGGGATATGCTCATATTACAGGATCACATTAATACTGGTTTACACAAAGAAGTATGTAGATTAAATATTTCCTGATTTGAATTGCTTTTTCTGATCTTAAATGCCACCTCATTGATCTAACTCAATACTTCTCAACTGCGGATGATTTTGCCACCCAGGGTACATATGGAAACATCTGGACTCATTTTTTAGTTGTCACAACCAGGGTGGTTTGGTAGTGTTGCTGGCATGTAGTGGACAGAGGCCAGGGGTGCTGCTACACAGTAAAATGAATAGGACAGTCACCCACAACAATGAATTATCTGGACCAAAATGTCAAGAATGTTGAGCTTGAGAAACCCTAATATAACTCAAAGAATAGATATTAAAATATTTTTAAAAAATATGATCAGAGATCATGCTATATGATTCCAAAGAAACAGATGTTCTTTATTATTGATAATACATGCACTGAATGATCGTAGTCACTATACGTGAAAAGGAACACTTTAGTGGTATGCCACATACTGTATTTTGAAAGTTTTCCTAAAGAGGCTGGGGTCTAATAAAAATAGAACCTGGGAATGTTTACCAGCGACAAGATACAATTAACATAACAAGACTTCCGTGTTATCTGATTCAATAAAACTTGAAATGGCCAACTTTTTTTCCATGTAAAAACTAAAAAAAGTAAATGACTAAGGTCAAGTATCGTGAACAAGGGTGCCAAGAATACACAATGGGGAAGTCAGCAACAAATGATGCTGGGAAAACTGAAGTCTACATGCAAACAGAATGAAATTAGACCCTTACCTTACATTACACCCTGTACAAAAATTAATTCAAAATGGATGAAAGACTTATGTTAAGAGCTCAAACTATAAAACTCCTAGAAGAATACATAGGGTAAAAGCTTCAGGACATTAGCTTTGGCAATTTCTTGGCTGTGACACCAGAGGCATAGAAAACTAAAGCAAAAACAGACAAAGGGGACATAAAACTTAACTTCTGCACATCAAAGGAAATAATCTTAGCACTTTGGTAGGCTGAGGCGGGAAGAATCACTTCAGGCCAGGAGTTCAAGACCAGCCTGAGCAACACAGCTAGATCTGGTCTCTCTAAAAGAAAACACCAAAAAACAAAGGAAACAATCAGAGTGAAAAGACAACCTACAGTAGGGGAGAAAATATTTGCAAAACATCTAATATGGGGCTAATTAATATCCATAATAAAAGGAACACATGCAACTCAACAAAAAAGATTAAAAAAGGACTTAAAATATAGAGTTCTCCAAATAAGATATACAATTAGCCAAAAAAACATGAAAGGATGGTCGACATCATTAGTCAGAAAAATGCAAATCAAAACCACAACGAGTTAACCTCACACACAACAGGATGACCATGATCAAAAGAGCAGATAATCACAAGAACTGCTGAGACCCTGTAATATTCTGAAATAAAAATAAATCAATAAACTTGAAATGTAAAAAAAAGGTAGAGTCAGCAATCATGGTGATTCAATGAGGGAGTAAAAGCAGTCTATAATTTAAATAAATATTTATATCATGCTAAAAAAAATTGGTGAGAATTTGGAGAAATTGGAACACTTGTGCCCTGTTAGTAAAAATGTGAAATGGTGTAGCCATTGTTGAAAATAGTATGGAGGTTCCTCAAAAACTTAAAAGTAAAAAATTTACCATGTTAAACATTAATTCCACTTCTGAGTATATACTCCATAGAATTGAAAGCAGGGTCTTAGAGGTATTTATAATCCCATGTTCATAGCAGCATTATTCACAATAGCTAAGAGGTGAAAGCATCCCCAAATGTGGTGCTATGTGCGTATGATGGGTTATGCAGCCTTAAAAGAAGAAATCTTGCAGGAGCAAGACCCCATCTCCACTAAAAAAAAAAAAAAAAAAAAAAAATGGAAATTATATGGACAGCTAAAAATATGTATAGAAAAAAAATTAGCCGGGCATGGTGGCACATGCCTGTAGTCCCAGCTACTCGGGAGGCTGAGGCAGGATTGTTTAAGCCCAGGAGTTTGAGGTTGGAGTGAGCTAGGCTGATGCCACGGCACTCTGGGCACTCTAGGCACTCTAGCCCGGGCAACAAAGTGAGTGAGACTCTGTTTCAAAAAAAAAAAAAAAAAAAAAAGAGGAAATCTTGTCATGTATTACAAAGTGGATGAACCAAGGACATTATGTTAATATGAGCCAGTCGCAAAAGGACAAATACTGTGTAGAATTCCACTCAAATGAAGTGTCTAGAGTAGTCAAAAATCATACAAAGTAGAAAAGTGGTTGACAAGGGCTTTGAGGAAGGGTAATTAGTGCTTAATGAGTATAGAGTTCACAAGATGAAAAATTCTAGCAATCTGTTGCATAATAGTGTGAATATAATTAACATTACTGAACTGTACCCTTAAAATAATTAAGATGTTATGTGTTGTTTGTGTATGTGTTGTCTTGTTATGTGTTGTTTCTTACCACAATTTCTAAAAAATTAAACAGAATGCTGATGGCATATAGAAGGAAAACTTTTATGACAAGGTTATACTTTTAACACCTGAGAAGGTGGTAAAACACAGGTTTGTGGATCCTAACCCCAGATCCAGTGGTGTCAGATACTGAGGATGGTGCCTGGAGATTTGCATTTTAAAAGCTTCCAGGTCATTAGATTAGTCATTACTTCCTACAGTTAAATGGCTGGTTTCAGAGTTCAGGTAATTCATCCAAAGTCACTATACTTAGAGACAGACTGAAGCTCGCCAATTCTGATCTAAGCTCACAGCCTGACTTAGGTCTGATTCTGAGACTCTCACTACCACAGTACAGTTAGGTTACCTCTATATCTTACCCCAGGTCAAAAACATCCTAAAACACGTCATTATTCTTGAGTAAAGCCTAGAATGACAAAAGTTAAGATTCTGAGATGACTTCCTAGAGCAGTTTTTTTTTAATTTGCACATTTACTTTTCCAAGCCACATAAAGATTCATTGAAAAGCAGGATAAATTTGCACATTTGCAATTATCATAGGTTACACTACATTAAAATCATCATACCTAGGGCAGTTAATTCATACATCCAGGAAATAAGCCTCCCTCTTTTGTTCAAAGATTTGAATCCAGAATGCAGCAACCCTGCTAATTATAATCACAGTATTGTATTAAGTTATTTCTCTGTGTGTGTGTGTGTGTGTGTGTGTGTGTGTGTGTGAAAGCGTCTCATTCGGTTGCCCTGGGTAGAGTGCAGTGGCATCATGATAGCTGGCTGCAACCTAAAAGCCCTGGGCTCAGGCGGTCCTCCTGCCTCAGTCTCCCCAGTAGCTCAGACTATAGGCACACGTCGCAACACCCAGATAATTTTTCTACTTTCAGTGGAGAATGGGTCTCACTCTTGCTCAGGCTGGTTTTGAACTCCTGAGCTCAAGCAATCCTCATGACTTCGCCTCCCAGAGTGCTAGCCATTACAGGCATGAGCCACTATGCCCAGCCTCAGTTGTTTCTCTATCTTAAATTTCTACCAAGTTTAAACGTTTATCAGTATGGCTACTACTACTCTCAGTTTTATTACCACTTTCTTTTTTTTTTTTTCTTTTTGAGACAGAGTCTCGCTTTGTTGCCCGGGCTAGAATGAGTGCCTAGAGTGAGTGCCATGGCGTCGGCCTAGCTCACAGCAACCTCAAACTCCTGGGCTTAAGCTATCCTACTGCCTCAGCCTCCCCAGTAGCTGGGACTACAGGCATGTGCCACCATGCCTGGCTAATTTTTTCTATATATATTTTTAGTTGGCCAAATAATTTCTTTCTATTTTTAGTAGAGACGGGGGTCTCGCTCTTGCTCAGGCTGGTCTTGAACTTCTGACCTCGAGCTATCCACCCGCCTAGGCCTCCCAGAGTGCTAGGATTACAAGCGTGAGCCACCGCGCCCGGCCAGTTTTATTACCACTTTCAACGTGTACTTCTTAAAGATAGGTGCTTTGGAAACAAGTTTAAACCTTTTTGAAATTCTGAGGAATGTAATGAGAAGCTTAATTCAATAGGAAGCTTTTCTACTCCAAAACGTTACACTAAAAGGTTTTTTGGCAAAGGGTTGTAAATTCCTTCAACGTAAATTACTGATACTACAGTCAAGTAATGCATGAGTTCTGGTAAAGTTAATGCTGAAAGCGGGATTTACTATCTTTTAAACAGCCCCAATCCTTTACTGAAAATTATTTTTTAGTTTATAAAATTTAAGTAAAGCAGAGTAAGGATAACAAAACATCCCACCAATCCTAAACATCATTTCCAACATTAGAGATTCTAGTTTTTATATTTTCATGTATAACTAGATTTAAAAACCTTTAACCTTTTCACAAATCAATTAACATTTATCCTCCTCACCTACACTAGAATTTCCCATCTAAACTCATCTCATTAGCTCAAGGCTCATGAATTCTAAAGAAAAAGGAAAGGATTTTACAGTTCTGAAATTCTGTAACCAAAATTTCTTATTTTCCAGACTTCCTCCTTACTACTTCCACCTTCCCTAAAGCTGCCATTTCTAATAAAATAAAAGGCTTTTGTTTGGTACAGCATTTTTGTGCAGCAACTAAGCCATTTTTTATATGGTCACTGATTTATTCAACATTCTTTTAAAATTTGAAAAATTGGGCAAAACTGCCCCTCGTTATTATTTCAACTTCGAATCCTATGTGAAATAGTTGAGCTTTTGAAGTCCACAAGTCACCCATTCCTTTATTCACCTGGATATGCCTGGACTGCTTTTCTTTCTTTCTTTTTTTTTTTTAATTTCACCATATTATGGGGGTACAAAATTTAGGTTACGTATATTGCCCTTGCCCCCCCCATTAGAGCTTCAAGTGTGTCCATCCTCTAGATGGTGCACATCGCACTCATGTATGTATACACCCCCCCCCATCTGCCTGACACCCTATTATTGTTATCCTGGACTGCTTTTCTCCAACAGTATTCTTGAACCCAAGCCACACCAGTGAAGATCTTCCTTTGTTTAAAAAAAAACAAAAAAACAAAAAAAAAACACCTCTCATATAGCAATAACAAAAATAAATAAATGGGACTTAATAAAATTAAAAAGCTTCAGGACAGCAAAGGAAATAACCAACAGAGTAACTAGACAACCTACAGAATGGGAGAGAATATTTGCAAACTATATATCCAACAAAGGGCTAATATCCAGAATCTACAAAGGACTCAAATCAGCAAGAAAAAAACCCCATTAAAAAAGAGGCAAAAGACATGAACAAAAGTTTCTCAAAAGAAATGGCCAACAAACATATGAAAAAATGCACAATATCACTAATCATCAGGCAAACGCAAATTAAAACCACAATGAGGTATCACCGTACCCCTGTCAGAATGGCCATAATAAAAGTCAAAAAACAACAGATGCCAGCATGAATGCAGAGAGAAAGGATGCTTATACACTGTTGGTAAAACTTCAAATTAGTACAACCTCTATGGAAAACAGTACAGAGATTCTTGAAAGAAATAAATATAGACTCATCATTTGATCCAGCAATCCCACTACTAGGTATCTACTCAAAGGATAAGAAATCTTTTTATCAAAAAGACACCTGCACTTGAATGTTCACTGCAGCACAGTCCGCAACTACAAAGATGTGGAATCAACTTAAGCACCCATCAATTCATGACTAGATAAAGAAAATGTAGTATTTATATACCATGGAGTACTACTCAGCCATAAAAAAAAAAAGAATGAAATAATTTCCTTTGAAGCAGCTTGGATGGAACTAGAGACCATTCTCCTAAGTGAAGTACCTCAGGAATGGAAAAACACCACACTTACTCTCTAATAATTGGGAGCTAAACGATGGGCACAAAGAGATGTAAAGGACATTGGAAACCAAGAAGGGCAGGGTAAAAATTTATCTGTCAGGTACAGTGAACTGTATTCTGGTGATGGGCACACAAAAAGCCCCAACTTAAGCATTATGCAAGGTATCCATGAAATAAAAACATTTGTAACCCACTAATATTTTGAAATAAATAAAAAGATTTTCAGTATTACATAATTTGTTCAGATTATAGTCAAGGTAAATTATACTAAACAGCCTAAAAGAGAGAAGTGTTTAGTAAAAAGGGTGAACATTCAGGAAGAGGGTACCAGCTTAACCTGGTGTTAATTAAAGCTGGGGAAAAGGTGAGCCTATTTTGCCTAAAGTGAACTCTATCCCCTCATACCATACACAAACTCAATTGTAGATGGATCACACATCTAAATATGAAAGGTAAAATAATCTTTGGGGTTGGGGGGACATCTTCCATTCCTTGGGAAGAGGAAACAGAGGGAAGTGTGTCTTTCTATTTCCTGGAAAAAATATATGAAAAGGGTTGTGATAATTTCTTCCTTGAATTATGGAACACTTCTGAGAAATCATCTGGGCCTAGATGAGTAAAAACGAATTCAAGTTATGTAATTGTTATAGGACTACTTTAGGTTTTCTATTTCTTCTTGCATCAGTTTTGGAAAGGTGTTTTTCTAGAAATTTTTCCTGTAATATCCTTACCTTTTTAATGTCTTAAGCATCTGTAGTAATGCTCTCTTTGGACATTTGAGCATCTGAACTCTCTTAATATCTTCTATACCTTTATGTTTAACATGTTTTATAAACAGATCTACTTGTTTATTTTAATCCAGTCTTTTAGTTTGTCACATTTAAATGAAATTTCTGAGGGTGGGATATGAGGCAAGGGCTTTCTGGCTTTCAAATTTTTATCATTAAGTAAAAATAAAGCCACTAATGATTATTCTGTAGGATGAGTATACTGAAGCAGTCAGAAACTCTCCGGTGACCCTATTTTTTTCCTCTCCTTAAATAAAAGTAACTATTAATACACTGAATTGCTAGGGCACCTTTCCATGTGCAGTCTTTTAGATTCGAATCTCAAGTTGTTTCTTCCCTAACCTTGTGTGCTTGAAAGAAATGAAAATGAGAAAAAGTTTTTATCTTTATTTTTAAGACAGGGTCCTGCTCCGTTACCCAGACTGGAGTGCAATGGCACAATCATAGCTCACTGCAACCTCAAAGTCCTGGGCTCAAGCCATCTTCCTGCTTCAGTCTTCTGAGTAGCCAGGACTACAAGCACCCACGACCACTACACCTGGCCAATTTTTTTTCTTTGGTATCCCAGCCCCTGGGCTCATGCCAGCTTCCCAAAGTGCTGGGATTATAAGGCATGAGCCAGCCTGCCAGGCCAGATTTTGCCCTTTTATATTTAAGAGCAAAGAATCGAAAATAAAAGGTAACACTTTTGGCCAGGTGCTGCGGTGGCTCAGGCCTGTAATCCTAGCACTCTGGGAGGCGGGAGGTGGGAGGACTGCTTTACCTCGGGAGCTCAAGACCAGCCTGAACAAGAGCAAGACCCCTTCTCTACCAAAAATATAATAGAAAAAATTAGCCAGGCATGGTGACACATGCCTATAGTCCCAGCTACTCAGGAGGCTGAGGCAGGAGGATCGCTTCAGCCCAGGAGTTTGAGGTTGCAGTGAGCTATGATCATCATGCCAATGCCCTCTACCAGAGGAACTGAGTGGAACAAAGCTAGACTGTCTCAAAAAAAAAAGACAACACATGGTACTGTACATACATTAACCTGTTTATCCTCACAACTACCACAAGGTAGATACCATTATTGTCTCCATTTTAGACATGAGGAAACAGCTCACACAGCTATTCAAATGCTGTTTGAATTCAAATCTTGTTATTCCAGAGGCCAGGCACTTAACCATTTCATTATGCATCACTCTTCCAGATGACCAATAATCTTCCATGGGGGTCACTGGGGCTGGTACCCCACCTCCTCAAAGACCAGACTATCAATGACTCCTTGCTAGCCCTCTGATTTTAGGTCAGCCTCTACTATTTCAGATACTTTTTTACCTAGTGCACCCTTGCTTGAGTGGTCACTGAAAAATGTTCCCACAAAGGTTACCACTGGACCTTTCAGTTAAATCCAAGATGATTTTCAGGTCTTTTTCTTGCATATTCTTCCAATGAAAGAGATTTCCCAATTCTTACATGTCTAACTGGCTTTATCCACAGCAGTTGTGATGTGGTGGTAGCCTCAACAGTGGCTTAATGAATGTTAAATGTCCACAAAATGGATGGCACTAAATTATGAACTCTACAAAAGGGAATATTCTGTGCTTTAAATTTTAAGAGCCACACTGAAGCAGAAAAAGTACAAACTAAAAGTGGCCTTTCAACATTTAAAGAAAGCAGGCTGCCTTTTTAACCATGCCCCTTTGATTCAGGAAACTATTAATAGCCAAAAAGCCCAAGCTTAAATTCTGGCATTTTTTTGCCTAAGATCTTGAGTGAGAACAAAACCCTCCCCCCTTTATTAAGAACATATACTTACAAATCATTTAAGGCTTCGAACATTTAAAAAACCAAGGCAACACAATCTTTGCCATTCATTTTCTAAGACTGTTCTTAACCATTATTTCTTCTAGGTAGTAACTTTGATCGCAATCGTTTTACCAAACGCCTATCACAAACACCAGTTTTCCCATCTGTGAAATGGTGGAAATATTAAGCTTCCCCGTGGTCACTGAGAAATGCAACTGCTTCCTATGATATGACGTAAATCCTTTAGACCCTTGCCTGGCACACAGTAAGCACTCTTGACATTAGGAGTGTCACCCAAAGCTTGAAAAGTGAGACCTGTCACATTTTAGCTATCACTATTATTTTTTTTTTTACGATTATTTTTTTCTACAACGGAATCGCTCAAGATACCCTACTAGAAACTGGGTTTCCCAACGTGCCTTAAAGTCTCAGCAGCACGTGTCTGCCTGGATTCTCTTCTCCAGTTGCTTTTTGTCAAGGGACGGCTGCGAGCGCAGCCAACATTCCTAAAACGCCCATTGGCCCACACCCTCGGGCCAGGCTCTCCGTCGCGCCCAGGAGCTCATTGGTCGCCGCCTCTCAATGAAGCGGGCCATGCCGGTTCCTCGGCCACACCGCCACCCTCGCCGCACTTGCGCGCGGAGGAGCCAGGGAACCGGTGGAGGGGCCTAGGAAGGCAATGGGTTGCGCTTGGTGTGACTGCCGCCGGCAACAAGGCCCAAGCAGCCACAGTATCTCCTGTGCTTTTATTTGAGCTTTATTTCCGCAGCAAGACCACTAAAACCTTTCTTCTACGCGATCAGGCGGGAGGGGCCCCAGATTCCTTTGCTCAAGCTTAAGACATTAAAGGTATTACGTCCTGGGTGAGACGGGCCTCTACTCTGCAAATGCAGGCAAACCTTACTCCACCCCGCACCTCTCCTCCGCCCCGCTCCGGTCCACCGGATCCTGCCGACTCGATAACAGGTTACACAGCCCAAGGTCAAGAGACTCGGGAGCAACCCTCAGCGGGCTCCGCGGCCGCCCCAGGAACCGTGCCTCCCAAATAGCCGCCCAGACGAGGCTTTGGTGCAGAGCGCGTTAGGGCAGCGACGGGGCCCCGCCACTGCGACACCACTGCTCCCGCCCAATCCCCGCCGCCCGAGCGCCACATGCTGCCTGCGGCGAGCGCGGGTGGAAGGCCTGCTCGCCTGTCCCTCAGACAAGGCCGGGAGGGCCCACTCTTGCCGGCGCCCGCGGCAAGACCGAGTCCCGCTCCGGACCCGCTCCCTCCCTCCTCCACTCCGCGAGCAGGCACGCCCAAATTAGCGCCTGACTAAGCCCGCCGAGCCACACCTGCCGAGAGGGAACCCGCGCACCCCCTCCGACCTCCCCAGGGCCCCGAACGCCAGCTAAAGGGGGAAGTCGGGAGGCGCGGGCCGCAAACCACTCTAAGCGGCGCCGCCCGCCCCGCCGGGGACGTTACCTGAGCACGCGGCCGCGCCGGCCTGCTCCCCTCCCCCAAGGCAGTGCCTGGACGGCAACGGCGCGGGAGAAGCCGGCTCGAGCCCCGCGTGGACGCGCCCGCTCCCCCCAAAACCGGGCACCCTCCACGACCGCCGAAGCGAACCCCGCCCAGGGACCTGGCCCCACCTGAAGACTGCAGGAATCCGGCCCCCAACCCGTGTTGGGTGCTTTGCCCGTAGCGACAGCCCTCAGGCCCGGATATGTCAGCGAATGCCCCGGGGACCCACCTCGGGATAGTGCGAAGATCCCCAGATCCTTGGTTTGCGTCAGGTTGCTGCCGGGAGAACCAAACCTCCAGCAGCTTCTCCGTCCCTTCGAAAAAATGTGCAGCTTCCATCACCGTGAGACTAGCGAACAACCAACAACCACAGAAAATCAACTAAATTAAACCTCTTCTCCCCGCCGCTGCCGCCGCCGCTGCGGATTGTTCCAGCTGTGTTACTAAAGTTCAGGTTCCTTTTTTTTTTTTTTGCTATAATTTTATATTAACTTTTTTTTAAAAAAGGACTAATAAAATTTTCCCGGCTTCTTTTTGTGAGCGAAAGTTGAACGTGAGTCTGTTGGAAATAGAGGCAGATACAGTTCAGTCTCTTGTAGTTCGAAGCTTCCCCGTTAGAGAGAGTAGAGCGAGCGCTAGCTAATGTCGCCGGCCATACTGTTTAAGCGAGGGCGATGCGTGAGCACCGACCTTATATACTCCGGCTCCCTGAAAGCCAGGAAGTGACGCGTAGCCCCGCCCCCACGGCCCATAGCTGCCGCCGCCTGTCAATCACTTATCGCGGACTGGCGGCTGGCTGGCTGATGGCCTGCAGCGAGCGCCGGGAGTTACCCGCTGCGCTACGGTTCGGGCTGTTGCTGTCCTCGGAGTAGGGGATGGTGCTGTGTTGTCCAGCTGGGAACTATAAACTTGGGGTCGAATGCAGAGTGTGTGGGGAGAGCGGGAACGGAGGGAGGAAAGGCTGTGCGGCGCAGCGTGCAACAACTGGTTAGCAGAAAACATGGGAGCGTCCTTAGGGGTGTTGGCGGGGTTCGGCGGGGGCGGTGGCCAGTGCTCTGTTGGCGTGGTGGTTTTGATCCCGTGCAGTTCCTCGCGACTGTCGAGGTACTTGGCCATTCTTTAAAGTGTGTGTCCCCGAGGCGAACGCAGCCAGGCATTAAAGCTCAGCATTTGTCCGTGACGCACACGTTGCCAAGGGTCGAATTAGAAGGCGCTTTAATTCTGCTCACGCCTTAGCTCATGTGTGAATGAATGCAGTTCTCGACCCGTTTATACAATAGCCAGAAGCATTGTCTCCCTACTTCATGAGGGAAAAGCAACGTGGCGCCCAGCCTTGGAGGGCTCCGGCTCTACCCACCTCCCACCATGTGGCTCGCCAAGCCTCGGAGTTGGCTGAGCGCGGCAGCCTCCGTGAGGCGCTGGCAACCCCGTGCTCCATTAGTCAACTGGTGGGAATTTTTTCAGAAAAACTGTTTCTAGAAACTAGATTTGTTAAATGTAATTTGAAACTATTTGATATGTTTTTCTCTGAAATTTCTTAAACTGATGAACTAATTAAAAGGGGGTCCCCACACCCCCTAAATTTACAGTGCTATTAAGAAGGGTTTACGTGGACATGAATATAACAGGGATTCCAGAGCTATCACTAGTGGTAATTTAAAGAACCATCCATCTAATATTTCATTAATCAGTGTAAAGTATAAAATAGTTGTCAAGTTGTGGTCACTTTAACCTGAGGTGGTAAAATTATGGCAATAAAAGTTACGATTTTTATTTGGAAATATGGGAGAACAAAATACCCTAACCTGACATAAAAATTACCTCTGTCACAAGACAGAAAGACTTTTCCCTATCATCTTTAGAGAAAAATTTTCCTCAAAGTGAAATAAAATAATGTCAGCATGAAACATCTACTGAAAAAGACATGGTTTGAGTTTGCACTCTAGATACCCTGCAGGGTAATACTTGTCTTACAAGAACTGAATTCACAAGTCTCCATGAAACCTGTTGAAAGAAGCTATGTTGTGAGGTAGGTACATATATTACTCTTGCCATGTTTTTAAAAGCGTCCAACTCAAACTGGGGATTGGGACAAAAGATAATAAATGTTGCTTATTTTATTATAATGATAATTAAAGATAATGTGGTTATTATAGTTGGAATAAAGATAAAAGAAATATTTCTGTTTTACAAGCTATTCAATTATTTGATGGTTGCTTATTGAAATGAAGACTCTGCCTACTAAACCACCTCAAACACTAATTGTGGTATAAACATAATTTGGCTTATAATTGCTTATAATTAGTTGTTTCTCAATTACTATTATGTTTTTCCCCAATGCAATTTAAGTTAATATAAAAGTGCCAAGAATCTTGGCAAAGTAAATCCTTGTTAATTTGATATAGGATAATTTAAATAGTGTCTACCAACTGGATCGGTCCTTTGTAAAATGTATCATTTTTCTTAACCATCATTATCATCTTGAAGCTCAAAATCCTTTGTACTAATTACTAAGTTGGTCGGTTAATCTTTGCTTAAATATTTCAGTAAACTCAGTCTGTCCAAAACATATTTATTATCATTCCTAAACTAGTTTCCTTTCTTATCAGCCTTATTTCTATCAGAGTGACCACGTTTCTTAAAAATGCTTATTGGATAAAGTAATTTGCACATAAAAGGGTGCTTGAAAGACCTAAAGGACCCATCCCCTAGGACTTCTTAAGGCATCTTAAAGATATCCCCCCCCCCTTATTCTCTTTAGTAACCATTTCTATTAGGATCTCTTGCAAATTTAAAAAAAATCCTTACTTGACTTCAGCTATCACCTAATTCTTTTGCTTCCCTTAACAGCAAAACTCCCTAAAAAATATAAAGACAAGTCCATACTTGTGGTCTCTACCTCCTCATCTCTCCTTCAAATCCTCCAAATGGGTATTTTATCCCTAACACTTGAAATGGTGCTTCTCAAGGCCCACTTCTTGCCAAAGCCAGTGGTTCAGTCTTTCAATAGATTGTGGTATCATTAACTGTACCTTCCTTCTTGAAACAATTCTCCAAGTTTTTGTGACATCTCTCTTTTTTGGTTTTCCTTCTACATCGGGATTTTCTTCCCAATGCTGCAGTGCTCTTGGTTTCTCTGCCCTATTTCCTGGTGACCTACCTCATCCAATGCGTGACTTTATGACCCATTCATATACTAATGGCTTTCAAATTTATATCTCCAGTCCAAACATCTCCCTTGATTTCCAGACCTTTAGGACACTTGCCTACCTGACTACTTGAATGCCTAATAAGCATATAGAAGCTAGCATGACTAAAAGAGAGCTGTTCCTTTTCACAGCAAAATCTGCCCTCTCTCCATAAAAACAAAAACCCAGCAGTCCTCAACTTAAGCCCCCTGGCTGACCTCTCTGCCTCCACTCTTGCCTCATTATGGTCTACCCTTCATACAATAATCACCTCATGAAATAGTTCCTCAAATCCAAAGTCATCCTTTTTTTTTTTTTTTTTTTTTTTTGAGACAAGGTCTTGCCCTGTTGCCCAGACTAGAGTGCAGTGTCCTCATCATAGCTCACTGCAACCTCCAACTCTTGGGCTTAAGAGATCTTCCTGCCTCAGCCTACTAGTGCCAGCACGCTAGGCTAATTTTTCTATTTTTTGTAGTGTCAGGGTCTTGAACTCCTGGCCTTAAGTGATCATCCTGTCTTGGCTTCCCAAGACGAGGGATTATAGGCATGAACCACCACGTCCTGCCCAAAGTCATCCTTGATTCCATTATATCCTGCATTCTCCTACATCCAGTCCCTCATTAGCTTTGTTGATCTTCTAAAGCATTTCAAGAATTTGTCCTCTTCTATCTCCACTTCTACCACCCTAGTTCAGAGCACTAAAATTAGTTCCCCTGAACTATTGCAGTAGCTTTCTAACTATAGTAGTCTGTCTTCACTTTGCCACCTCATTTCATTTACCATGGAGCAGCCAGAGTGATTTTTTAAAAACATAAGCCCAGGGCCGGGCACAGTGGCTCATGCCTATAATCCTAGCACTCTGGGAGGCCGAGGTGGGAGGACCGCTCGAGATCAGGAGTTCGAGACCAGCCTGAGCAAGAGCGAAACCCCGTCTCTACTAAAAATAGAAAGAAATTATTTGGACAGCTAAAAATACATATATATAAAAAAATTAGCCAGGCATGGTGGCACATGCCTGTAGTGCTAGCTACTCAGGAGGCTGAGGCAGAAGGATTGCTTAAGCCCAGGAGTTTGAGGTTGCTGTGAGCTAGGCTGACGCCATGACACTCTAGCCCGGGCAAGAGAGCGAGACTCTGTCTCAAAAAAAAAAAAAAAAAAAGAATCAATATCATACTTCATGTATGTTATATCTATACTTACACAGACACACATTTAAGAATAATATAAAAGGCTTCACTGTTGTAAAATGTTCCTTAGCCACCATGTTCAATCATTTGAAATTTCGCCCTAATTTTTGAGTATCTCTGGTGTCCTAAGAGAAGCAAGAAAATTGAAACTCGACAATAGGAAAGGATACTTCATTAGGCCAAAAGCTATTGCATTTACACTGAGAGGAGGAATTTGACAAGTTAATTATTTTGTCTTTTCTCTTATCTGTTTCTGCTGTTCAAAGTCCTCCCCACATTCCAAAGCAAGGTCTTTCTTCTACTTTAACAGCAGCATAAACCATAAACCTTTATGGCACTTGTATTCAGTTGTCTTTTGTTGTGTAGACATAGAGCAAGGATGTGAAGTGTTTCCCTGGGGGTTAATTGGTGTTATTTCCAGGAGTGGATGTTTCAGTTTGTAAGTCACACTATGCCAGCAGTGTGTACTGGATTCCGACTGACAAAGGTGCCCATGTGTTATTTTTAAAATTCATTTTGGCCAGGTGCAGTGGCTCACACCTGTAATCCTAGAACTCTGGGAGGCAGAGGTGAGAGGGTTGCTTGAAGCCAGGAGTTTCAGACCACCCTGAGCAACATAATGAGACCCCATCTCTACAAAAAATAGAAAACTTAGCTGAGTGTTGTGGCACATGCCTGTAGTCTCAGCTGTTCCAGAGGCTGAGGCTGGAGGATCGCTTGAGCCCACGAGTTTGAGGTTACAGTGAGCTATGATGATGCCACTGCATTCTACTGGCCTGGGCCACAGAGCGAGACTCTGTCTCAGGGGGGAAAAAACAACCAAACAAAAACAGAATACTATTAAATAAGGAACATTTAAAGAACAAAAAAAAGAATGCTAGGAAATTTAAGACAGGATAGCTGAGTTTTTTTTTTTTTAAAGTGGGAGATATATTTGAAGAAATCTCCAAGAAAACAGGACAAATCCAAGATGAAAAATAGGATAGAAATGATAGGAAAATTAGTCAATCAAAGAGTCCCCATAGCCAAATAATCAGAGTTCTAGCCCAGTGCAGTGGCTTCTGCCTGTATTCCCGGCTACTTGGAAGGCTGAGGTGAGAGTCTACGGTGAGCTATGACTGTGTCATTGCACGCCAGCTGAGGCAACAGAGTGAGACCTCATCTCTAATAAATAAATAAATAAATAAATAGTTTTAGAAAGAAAGGAGGTAATTATCAAAGAAAATATAAAAAATATCAGAACAGAAGGACATGGATTTCTACAATGAAAGGGCTCACCTAGTTTCCCTGGAAATGAATGAGAAAAAAAGACCCAGACTAAAGCACATAATAGTGAAATTTCAGACACTTTGGATAAGGATTTTAAAAGCTTCCACAGAGAAAAAATAGGTCACAATCAAATGATAAAGAGTCAGAATGCACTGAACTTCTCAACAGCAACACTGAAGCTTAAAGATAATGAAGCTTCAAAATTTTCAGGAAAAATTATTTTTAACTGAGAGTCTAGACCCAGAGTCACGTAGTATCTAGGCTTCTTGATAAGCACTGTGATAAGCTGTATATACATAATGTTTTATGCAAAGTGTTTGTAAAAGCAAGTTGTCACTACAACTTATTATAACCTATTAACAATCAATAAAAGCAAATTATCACTACAAACTTTAAAAATCAGCAGTAAGCTGGATGCCATGGCATGTGCCTGTAGTCCCAGCTACTCAGGAGGCTGAAACGGGAGGATCACATGAGCCCCAGAGTTGGAGGCTGCAGCGAGCTATGATTATGCCACTGCACTCCAGCCTGGGCGACAGAGTGAGACTCTGTCTCTAAAAAAAAAAAAAGGCAATAAAATGTGATTATTCTGTTTTTTATTTTATTTTATTTTTTTTTGAGACAGAGTGTCGCTTTGTTGCCCAGGCTAGAGTGAGTGCCGTGGCGTCAGCCTAGCTCACAGCAACCTCAAACTCCTGGGCTTAAGCGATCCTACTGCCTCAGCCTCCCGAGTAGCTGGGACTACAGGCATGCGCCACCATGCCCGGCTAATTTTTTTTTCTATATATATTTTAGTTGGCCAGATAATTTCTTTCTATTTTTAGTAGAGACGAGGTCTTGCTCATTGCTCAGGCTGGTCTCGAACTCCTGACCTTGAGCGATCCACCCGCCTCGGCCTCCCAGAGTGCTAGGATTACAGGCGTGAGCCACCGCGCCCGGCCTATTCTGTTTTTTAAATCACACATAGAATGGTAGTAGGATTAGGGCAATAGAACCAAGTATTAAAAGACTGTTTAAACTTCTGTTCATGGATGATTCTGTACTCTTTTTGTTTGAGAAAGATAACTGGAAGAATTGGAGCACTAAACTATCACTATCAATATGTTATCTCTCTTAGGATATTTTTATGTGGAGCTAAAGAACAAAAGCTATTATGGCATCTGGAAACAGGTTTCATTTGGTCACTCAAAGCTCCCACTCACTTTGGAAGCTAGAGAGGTAGTTGGGGACCAAGAACTCTTACCACCCACTCCAATTTTTAATATAATAGACCAAGCTATACCTGCCACACACCAAAATCCTGCCTGGTTTTGGAATAAGGAAAAGAAACAACTTGATCCTTCTTCCCTCCAGAGCCTGAACTCCCAGCTTGAGAAACAGACACAGAAAATCCAGCTCAGGAAGTCCAACTTCAACCTGTCTGGTATCTAGGAACTTGAGATACTAATTGTTTTGTCCCTACCCACATCCCCTTTCAGAGAAGCTGCCATCTGTTAATTTATAATTGTGTCAAACTATAATTTGTGAGTCAATTTTATAAAAAAATCTATTAAAATTTAGTACTTTTTTTACACTTTTATTAAAAAGGCTATTAAATCTTGGTTGCAGTTCCTGACCATCAGTTTTTTTGGTCGATTTAATATATAGTTTTGGGCCAGACGTGTGGCTCATGCCTGTAATCCTAGCACTCTGGGAGGCGGAGGTGGGTGGATTGTTTGAGCTCAGGAGTTCGAGACCAGCCTGAGCAAGAGCGAGACCCCCATCTCTACTAAAACAATAGAAAGAAATTAGCTGGACAACTAAAAATATATAGAAAAATTTAGCCGGTCATGGTGGCGCATGCCTGTAGTCCTAGCTACTTGGGAGGCTGAGGCAGGAGGCTCGCTTGAGCCCAGGAGTTTGAGGTTGCTGTGAGCTAGGCTAGCCCGGGGAACAGAGCGAGACTCTGTCTCAAAAAAAAAACAAAAACAAAAACAGTTTTAAGTATATATGAAAATTCTCAGAAATTTTTCATTTATTTCCCTGATCAGGGTTCTTAAAAAGCTGAAGAAAATGGATTTCTGCAAAAAACAAAACAAATTTGATTAACATATCAACCTAGATATAGAGCTTATCTGGTAGAGAGGCCAGACTCTAAAACAATAATGGGGATTTTGTAATGAAGAGAATTATTGTTTAAGATTATAACTTTAATACACTTGGTAAATTAAAGTCTAAAAACAAGATAAAACTCTCCTTTTTACATTGAGATAACTAATGTAACTGACAGTGGCTTTGCTAGATGACAGTGCTCTTGGTTCCTCACTACCAGACGTGGAAACACTCCTCCACATCACAATCAAGATAGTTCCTTTACGTTATTTTCTTGTTTTCTAAAGAAGTAAGATTATATTTTTTGTGGAAATGGAGTTTTATTCTTGATCTTTTTTTGAAACTTTAACAAACCATATGGTGTTGGGATTTTTGTTTGAGAAAGTTTCTATTGAGAAATTATCAAAAGAGAGAACTTTAAGCCATGCAGAGAACCTACCCAGGTAGATATTCATAAATATACCTAACCTTCTCCTTTTATATAGATCTAGCCTAACATTATTTATTCAAAATCCACAACTGTAATTTTAAACTTAGCAAAATGTTGTATCTACTGTGTAGTTAGCACTATGTGATACAAAAGCATGAAATCAAGACCCTTCAAAAGACTATAAAATGCACAAAAATAGAAATTTATACATTTCGACATAAACTCAACTAACAAATTTTATTCTACAGAATGTAAGAATTATGAAAATTTAAAGAAGAGATCAATATTGTTATCAGAGATAAAGTAGATAACTTTTTATGGGGACACATCAGGTAATTATGGGTACTAATATCACAACATATATGCTTTTAAAGTAGCTTTTTAAAAAATTTGCTTTCAATTCAATTCTGACATAATAAAACCCATCCATTTATTTATGTAACTCATACTGTTTAGAATTATTAAGTACTCATGAAAGAAGATCAAAAACAAAAATTCTGTCTTAGGTCATTAAAAAGTAGAATATTTTATGAGTTTAATTAGTATGCCTAATTCTTATCTACTCTGTAATAGTGAAGTCACAAAATTGTTACTTAGTTCACACCCAGAGGGAAATATGAAAACTTTTCCATTCACTTTGATATTTCCACAACCTATGACATATTTAACATTACTTTCAGTTAGCCTTAAAAAGAATATAAGCTTTTTCTTTTTTTTTTAGGAAATTGGGTCTTACTCTTTTGTCCAGGCCAGAGTACACTGGTATGATCATAGCTTACTACAGCCTTGAACTCCCCAGCTCAAGCAATCCTCTTGCCTCAGCCTCCTAAATAGGTGGGACTACAGGATCGTACCACCACACCTGGCTAATTTTTTTAAAAAAATTTTTAAGAGACAGGGTCTTGTTATATTGCCCAGGTTGGTCTCTAACTCCTGGCCTCAAACTACCCTCTCACCTCATTCTCCCAAAATGCTAGAATTATAGGCATGAGTCACCACGCCTGGCCCCAAGAATATAAGCTTTTCTTAAGAAAAACAGTATTTTAGTTAGCCAGTCATGCTGGCACGTGCCTGTAGTCCTACCTACTCAGGAGGCTGAGGCAGGAGGATCACCTGAGCCTAGGAATTTGAGGTTATAATAATCTATGATCAGGCCACTGCACTCCAGCCTTAGTGACAGAGCAAGACCCTGTCTCTAAAAAAAAAAAGAAGACAAAATAAAACCAAAAAAACCCACACTATTTTAGGAGGTAATTACTTCAATTTGTATAATTATTTAGCTAATTGATATTTTAAAGCTTATTTTTTTTTTTAAAGAAAGCAATTATGTGAACAAGGTGTTGCAGTAATTTTAGCTTAGCTTAGGTTTGCCCAAGTAGGCTGGTAGTAATGTATTGACTTCATCCACTTGGAATTATAAATCACTCAAGGAGTGATTCCTTTCCCTATTATATTCATTTATTTTCCTTTTCATGCACCTTGCTGACCTACGTAAAAGTTAGCTGTAATTCATTTAAATTCAGGTCTCCAGAGTGAAGCGCTGTATTGCTTCACAGGGCTGTAACCTGAAGTGTGAGAAGGGGAGCGTCAGCATTTTCCAAAGGCAAGTCTTTAGCAACTAAGGTGTGGCATCACCAGTTCTAAAGAGCACGATTCCAGTTAAACATGTTTCTGCTCTGCATCTTCCATTGTGCAGTATATGCTCTAATTTATAAGTCCTACTCCTTAAAAATAGGGGGGGGAAAAGCCCACCTGTAAAATGGGGAGTGTTAAAAAAAAAGAAAAGCAAGAAAAACAAAAAACACCATCCAAAATCAAAAGTCATCTACAAGCCTCTGAAAATTCCTGCACATGAAGTATCAGTCACTAGATTTTCCTTCTCCCCTGCCAAGTTCCACAGCCTCAGAGTAGGCTTCCCAACAGGAGCTGAAAGAGCAGAGTGGGGCAGGGAAACGTTGCTAAGTGACATGGAGTACAGTTGTGCGGTGGGCCTAGCACAGGAACCTTGACGTTGAGCCTTGTGCTTGCTCACAGTCATTCCACAGCGTCATGGAAGAGCTGCAATATGATGGAGATAATGCAGGATTGTGGACACCACAGGGGATACAGAGTAGCAAAATAGAGAATTTCTAACCTCAACTGTTAGTTCCAAAAGGTCAGGTAGGTTAAGAATGATACCGTTACTTATACCTCTGAGTTTTTCTTGTTAGTCTCCCCTCCACCCCAGAATATTCTTAGGTTTAGGTATGATCTTTATTTATTCATGAATTAATTAGTTAATTTATGACTAATTAGTTAACTAATGAATTTAAACATTTATTCATTCAACAAATATTCATTGAGTACCTATATGGTACTGTGTTAAGTACTACTTGTTAAAATTGAGACTCTTACGTTGATATTGTGAGGTTTCCATAAAAAGTTTGTTATAAAAATGAAAATGTATAGAGATCAAAACCAGCAATTCTTTGAATTATTTATTATTGTTTAATTTTATTTCTAAGATGGAAGCTAGAGAATGAGCCTTTCTTTGATATGACTATGGGTTCCAAAACAGATGTTTTCCAGTTGCTGAAGGAGGTAGCAAGGAAGTCTAAACATAAATAGCTACATAATATGTATTGAAAATTCATGGTGGGTGTGGTGGCTGATGCCCTTAATCACAGTGCTTTGGGAAGCTGGGGCATGAGGATTGCTTGTGCCCAGGAGTTCCAGATCTGCCTGGGCAACATGGTAAGACCCTGTCTCTACAAAACAATTTTAAAAATTAGCTGGGCATGGTGGTTTGAGTCTGTAGTCCCAGCTACTCAGGAGGCTGATTCTGGAGAACTGATTGAGCCCAGAAGTTCCAGGCTGCAGTGAACTATGATCAGGACACTACACTCCAGTCTGGGCAATGGAGCAAGACCCTGTCTCAAAAAAACAACAAAAAAAAAGAAAGTAAAATTCATTATGTTGCTGGAGTTTCCTTTCAAACCAAAGCTCTCGATTTGACTTTAATAATTCAATTTATACACTTTTTTTTTTTTTTTTTTGAGACAGAGTCTCTCGCTGTCACCCTGTGGTATCATAGCTCACAGCAACCTCAGACTCCTGGGCTCAAGCGATCCTCCTGCCTCAGCCTCCTGAGTAGCTGGGAGTACAGGCGTGTGCTACCACACCTGGCTAAGTTTTTCTATTTTTAGTAGAAATGCGGTCTGACTCTTGCTCAGGCTGGTCCTGAACTCGTGAGCTCAAGCGATCAGCCTCCCAGAGTGCTAGGATTACAGGCATGAGCCACTGCCCCCAACCAGCAATCAGTTCTGAAGGGGACACGGGCTTGGTGTCCTCCAATTCAGTTCTGACACTCTCTACCATTAGATAGCATCAGATCCCGCAGGTTGAGGGCTCAGTCCCCAAGACTTTCCCCTCTTCAGATACCAGCTGAAAGTCTAGGCCTCTGAAACTTCTGACTGAACAGCTTCAAGTTGGGCTTCCAGGACCTGCTTTATGGGTTTGATTAATTTGCTAGACTGGCTCACAGAACTCCAGGAAACATTTACCTTACCAATTTATTATAAATGGGTAAGATGCATAGGGCAGGGTATAAGGGAAGGTGCCTGGAGCTTCCATGTCTTCCCTGGGTACACCACCCTCCAGAACCTGTGTTCAGCTATCCAGAAGCTCCCCAGACTCTGTCCTCTTGGGCCTTTTATGGAGATTTCACTGGATAAGCATTACTGACCACCATGTAGCAATGTGACTGGACAAAAAGGGTATAATCTAGCACTAAGAGACTGAGTGGGGAAAGCCAGTAAGGCCTGTCTGTTCAGATTCTTCTTGGCCTCTCTGTGCAACATTTCTTCCTCCAGGGTACTGGGCAGGACCCCTTGTGAATTGAGGGTCTTGTGACCTACAATCAGGCAAGGTAGGTCAGATAATTTCTTTCTGGCCATCTCCAAGACAGAAAGGGGTGGGGGGAGATTCTTGCCTTGGGGCGAGAAAGAAGCAGGTGAAAGGAGGACAGGAGAAGGTCAGAGAGAAAGAGTCTGTTTTCTGAGGCCTGATTCTGAGGCCCAAAGTGTCCCAACATTGTAATAAGAGCTATGGTGAAGTTGACTGAGAAGTTAGCGGAAAAATAGAAAGAAAAGAAAAAGAAAAAAACAGCTATGGGAGTTAAGAGCCAGGAAAAAAAACTATGTGTGTGTATGTTTGTGTGTCTGTGTGTGTGTGTATATATAAATACATTTTTTTTTTTTAGGCTGGTGAAGTGAAGCAGTGGGAGTGGAGAAGGAACAAAGAAATCTGTGTTTGTGATCAATTCCTTGTAAACAACAAACAACACAGCACTGGGACCAGCCAAGAGGCAGGAATACATATATCATAAATCACACTTCCTCTATTTACCTTCCACCATGGGATCATGGAGCAAGAAGGCCCTCACCAGATGCCAGCCCCTCAATCTTCTTGTGTTAGCCTCCAGAACTGTGAGCCAATAAATTTCTAAATTATCCAGTCTGTGGTACTCTGTTACAGTGCCACAAAATGACTTCAGATAGAAATTTCACACCAGGAGTGAGGTGTAGCTATAATAAATACCTGAAAATGTGGAGGCAGCTTTGGCACTGGGTAACGTGTAGAAACTGGAAGAATTGAGGAGCAGGCTAGAAAAGGCCTAGATTATCATAAACAGAGCCTTAAGGGCTATGCTAGTGTGGACTCAGAGGAGAACTATAGGGAAAGTCTGAAACTTCTTAGAGAGTACTTACGTGGTTGTGGTCGGAGCGTTGGTAGAAATGTGTATGGTAAAGGCAATGCTGATGAGGTCTCACATGGAAATTGTTACCTAACCAAACTGGGGTCTGCTCACTGGGTGGGTGCAGCCAAGCCAAACACTGAAGCTCAGAGTTGCAGTGGCAGAAAAGAGCTTTACGGGAGGGTGCCACGCCAGGAGAATGAGCAGCAAATACTTAACACTCAGATTCCTAGATGTCTTACAAGTCAGAGTTTTTAAAGTCAGGGTACATTTCAAACAGGCCTCGCTCAAAAAGGTGGGAATTCCTGATGTGGGGGAGGCATTGATTAAGAGATTTTTGGAATGTTATGATGGGTGTGCAGGCCCCTCAGGGGGAAATTTAGAACAAAGGATGGTGATCAGAGTTCAATTCCTCAGTACCTTCTTATCTGCATATTCCATCAGGTGGGGTTTTCTGCAAACCAACTCCAGAACAGAAGTTGAAATGCCATCTTTTAGTTTCCATAGGGAACCAAACACCTCCTGGCTAGCTTGCCTGGAGGGCCATTGTTCTCATCAGGTTGCCCATTCACTTTTCAAGGCCAGTCAGGTGCCTGGAACTTCCGCTGAAGGAATTCAAGATTTTCCTTTTTTCCTTGTGTGGCGTCCCCCCTACCCTAAGGCCTCTCAGTGGGATACCTGCTTGGTTTCAAAATGAAAAGGGTATTGGGCCCGGCTTGGTGGTTCACACCTGTAATCTTAGCACTCAGGGAGGCTGAGGCGGGAGGACTGCTTGAGATCAGGAGTTGAAGACTAGCCTCAGCAAAAGTGAGACCCGGTCTGTGCCAAACAGAAAAATTAGCCAGGCATGAAGGCTGAGGCAGGAAGATTGCTTGAGCCCAGGAGTTTGAGGTTGCTGTGAACTAGGCTGAGGCCAGGGCACTCTAGTCTGGGCAAAGCCTGAAAAACAAAATGAAGAGGGTATTGGAAACTGGACTAAAGGCCACGCTTGCTACAAAGTGGCAAAGAAGTTACCTGAATCATGTTCACTTCTACAGGCTTTACGGAATGCTAAATTTAAGAGCAATGAATAAGGACACCTGGTGGAACAAATTTCTTTCTTTCTTTTTTTTTTCTGGTTTCACCACACTTTGTCCAAAGGTGGAAGAAATTTCTTAGTAAAATATTAAGGGAGCTGCATTGCTTCTTTTAACTGTACACAGTAAAATGTGAGAAGAGAGAAATGGTTTAAAGATGGAATTTATAATTAAAAGGAAATGAGAATTGGGTAACTTGAAGAATTCTCAGCTTGCTTGTACAGCAGAGAATGAAAGAGCAGGCCCAGCGCGGTGGCTCACGCCTGTAATCCTAGCACTCTGGGAGGCCGAGGCGGGAGGATTGCTTGAGGTCAGGAGTTCGAGATCAGCCTGAACAAGAGTGAGACCCCGTCTCTACTAAAAAATAGAAACAAATTATCTGGACAACTAAAAATATATAGAAAAAATTAGCCGGGCATGGTGGCACATGCCTGTAGTCCCAGCTACTTGGGAGGCTGAGGCAGAAGGATTGCTTGAGCCCAGGAGTTTGAGGTTGCTGTGAGCTAGGCTGACGCCACAGCACTCTAGCCAGGGCAAAAGAGCAAGACTCTGTCTCCAAAAAAAAAAAAAAAAGAAGGTATTTTA
The DNA here is from genome assembly GCF_041146395.1 of Eulemur rufifrons. Taxonomy (NCBI): domain Eukaryota; kingdom Metazoa; phylum Chordata; class Mammalia; order Primates; family Lemuridae; genus Eulemur; species Eulemur rufifrons. Next base: position 63,914,513 of record NC_090997.1, on the reverse strand, counting down.
GTTTTTCATATACCTACTTTTATCTCTCAATTAGTTCAGAACTCAGGTGGGGAAGAGAAATAACATTTAGAGCGTTCCCTCCAACATAAACGTGTGTGATTAATATTATTAAACCATATACTAAAATGACTAAAATGAACTAACATTACTTTTAATAATATTACTAAAGCATTTTATACTTGAATTAGCTCTTCATCACAGACCATATCAAAATGGTGAAGTAATTTTTTATATTTCTCAGGAGTGATAAGATTACATATTTCTGTGAAACGGATAATTTAAAAAGTTGAAAAACATAAATCTTAAGCAAAGCCAAGGGTGACTAGGATCCAGGAGCCCATTTCTTCTATTCAAGGGTTTCCCAAACTTACCTATCACCTGGGCCACTTGTCAGATTTGCAGATTGTCAGGTCTCTTCTCTAGACATCCTGATTTATAAATAAATATGAGCCTTACATTCAACAAATGTTTAACTTTGAGATATTAGCTAAAATTAGAATAAAGCAAGATCGGTAAGATATTTCGGAAACTATTTCTTTTGCTTTTATTTCATTTTTTGAAAGTCTGTATGCTTTATAATGTGTATAATATATATTTGTTCAGTAGTGCATGCTGATACTTTACATATATTTGTGACATATGCTATGAATTTCTACTAATTGGCGTGTACAATCAAAAAATGTATCTGGCCAGCAGGTGAGTCACACCTGTAATCCCAACACTTAGGGAAAATGAGGCAGATGGATCATTTGAGGCCAGGAGTTTGAGAGCAGCCTGGACAACATAGTGAGACTCGTTCTCTACAGAAAATGCAAAATTAGGTGGGCATGTTGATGCATGCCTGTAGGCCCAGCTACTTGAGAGACTGAGGTGGGAGGATTGCTTGAGCCCAGGAGTTCCAGGCTGCAGTGAACTGTGACTGTGCCACTGCACTCCAGCCTGGGCAACAGAGTAAGACCCTGTATCAAAAATAAATAAATAAATAAAATAAAATAAAAAGAAAAGAAAGGCCAGGCTCAGGTGGCTCACACCTATCTGTAATCCTAGCACTCTGAGAGGCCGAGGTGGGAGGATTGCTTGAGCTCAGGAGTTTGAGACTAGCCTGAGCAAGAGCAAGACCTCTACTAAAATTAGAAAAAATTAGCTAGGTGTGGTAATGTGTGCCTGTAGTCCCAGTTCCTCTGGAGGCTGAGGCAGGAGGATCCCTTGAGCCAGGAGTTTGAGGTCACCGTGAGCTAGGCTGACGCCATGGCACTCTAGCCTGGGCAACAGAGCGAGACTGTGTCTCAAAAAAAAAATTTTATCAAGGTCTTCCTGGGGGGCAATGTCTAGAAGCATTCATAACGGTCCACTATTTGACATAGGCATAGGCTTTCTTTCAGTACAGACTCTCACAAAACTAGGCTGTCTTGAACCCCCAGTAATAGAATTGTTTACCTTTAGACCAAGAAGGTTGGGAAAGCACCAGAATCCACATGTGGCATGTTTCTAGGCCAACTTTGAGGGGTTCATGCTGTGAGGCCTAAAGTTCTTATGAGGTTGTCTAAAATTAAAAACCACGTCAGCAGGGATTATGGTGGCTCCATGTGTGCTAAACGTATCCATGATAGCATCAAGTGTGCTTTCCTTATCAAGGAGCAGAAAGTCCTTGTGAGTGCACAAAGCACAGAGTCAGAAAGCTAAATACAAAAAAGGGAGACTTTTGAATAATAGAAAAAAATCAAAAGACTAAAAAAAATTTATGGAATTCTTCTAGCATACTGAGAGAAAAATGAACAAAATCCACTATTCTTTATACTCTTTGGTAATTTAAAAAAATTTACAAAAAGTACGCATTTATATTTGCATATACATTTTAAAAAAGATTTGGATGACAAAGATTTTAAGCCAGATGGTTAACAGTGGTTACTACTTCTGTGGAATAAGATTGGGGCTATTCAGTCTGGATTTACATTTTTTATATTATAGACCCTTTTATTAGTTAAGTGATTTTACAATGATCATATACGATTTGTGTGTTTCAAAAATGACTTCTGAGAGGCCAAGGCAGGAGGATCACTTGAGGCCAGGACTTCAAGACCAGCCTGAGCAAGAGCAAGACCCCTTTCTACCAAAAATAGAAAAATTTAGCTGAGTGTGGAGGCATGCCTGCAGTCCCTGCTACTCGGGAGGCGGAGGCAGGAGGATCGCTTGAGCCCAGCAGTCTGAGGTTGCTGTGAGCCACTGCACTCTACCTGGGGCTACAGAAGGAGACTCTGTCCCAAACAAACAAACAAACAAAAAGACTTCTGAATACCTAAAAAATTAATCATAAATAGACTAAAACCAAGATGTCTTCTTTCCAAACAATCACCACAACTCAGTCTAGGTTTCTGTCAACTAATCAAGCAAACTCTTAGAGCAGGAGACAGGAACCTTTGGTCTTAAGGCCACATGTGGTTTTCTAGGTCCTTAAGTATGGCCTTTTGACTGAATCCAAATTTTACAGAACAAATCCTTTTATTTTTATTAATATATTTTTGTTCATCTTTTACATTTTTATTTTATATTTGAAATGAGTATCTTTAAAATACCAAAGAATAAAATAAGTTTCAACCAAATAATCCTCCCTTATTGACTGGCACAATTAGAACATTAGTCAGCCATAAGGGCTACATTGACTGCTGCTATCCTCGTGATTTAGTTCTAACTTCTCCTGCCTGACAGGCTCCACTGCCCCTCCGGGCTGATTGGTGAGAGTTCATGGGGTCGATTACACCAGTCTGTTATCAGCTTTTGACAACGGTGGACTGAGTTACTGTTTGAAGGGAATTGGTGAATAACTTGCACAGCTCAACAGTATTTTTTTTTTTTTTTTTGAGACAGAGTCTCACTCTGTTGCCCAGGCTACAGTGCCGTGGCGTCAGCCTAGCTCACAGCAACCTCAGACTCCGGGGCTCAGGTGATCCTTCTGCCTCAGCCTCCCAAGTAGCTGGGACTACAGCCATGCACCACCATGTCTGGCTAATTTTTTTTGTATATATTTTAGTTGTTTGGCTAATTTCTTTCCATTTTTAGTAGAGATGGGGTCTCGCTCTTGCTCAGGCTGGTCTCGAACTCCTGAGCTCAAACGATCCTCCCGCCTCGGCCTCGGCCTCCCAGAGTGCTAGGATTACAGGCGTGAGCCACCGTGCCCGGCCAACAGTATTTTTTAATTCTGTCTGCTTAACAGCCCATCATGTCAAAGGAAACAAAGAGAATGCTGAAAGGAGAAAACATTTTTTTAAGGAGGAATTGCAACATTATCTTTTTTTTTGCTAAAGATGATTTGCTTGCTTTGTGATACTGCAATACCAACATTAAAGAAATTCAATGCTCATCAGCATTATAACACCCATAAGGACCACAAATATTTTAAATTAGAGGGAGAGGTGTGAAAGGTTGTATTGCAGAAATTAAAAGATGAAAAGCAAAAGCAAAGACAATTCTTTCAAGCAGCAAGAAGACTTGGAAATAATGCCACTGAAGCAACTTATAAAGTAGCTTATATACTCGGGAGAAAAGGGAAGCCATTTAGTGATGTAGAAATTATGAAAGAATGCACTGGCAAAGCTGTAGGATGCTTAGACCCCAATAACATTTCAAAGTACAAACATTTGCCTCTTTCAAGGAGAACCATAACACATGAGCAGCATGAATTAGCCTTCAACAACTACATACAATACTTCAAAAGGAAAATATATATCATTCAATTGGTTTGGATGAATCAACTGATACTATTGACTCCGCACAGGTTTTATATTTCCTTTGGGTCATAACAGAAGATTTTCTTTGCTAGGAGGAAGTACTTGCTTTGGGTACTCTTGGGAACAGAACACAGGGAACAGATATCTTCAACAAATTTCAAGATAAATGTCAATGTTGTGACATTGGAGTGAGTTTGGTAAATTCAGTCAGTGTATGTGCAGACACTTCACCTTCCATGACAGGAAAACATGAAGGGTTTATTGCACAGATTTAAAAAAGTATTAACAGATCCAGATGCTCTCATTTCTTTTCATTGTATTTTGTATCAGCAAAATCTCTGTGCTAAAGCTACCATTTTCAGTGACACTTTGCAACAAGTTATAAGTATTGTTAACTATATTCCTGCAAATGCAGCACCGGTATGGGTATTGGCACGGTCAGTTTTGTAACATGCTAAAGTTGAACAATGAGGTATTCAGTGTGGATTTGCCATGTCATTCTAAAATGATGGCTATCACAGGGACAGGTGTTAGCCAAAATTTTATCTCTGGGAGAACAGATAGTTAAATTTTATCAAGAACAGAATCAGCAATGTGAATTATTAAAAGAAGATTTCTATAAGAAGGCAGCACTTCTGTGTGATATCATGTCAAATGAAAATGATTTGAATATTTCTTTGCAAGGTAAAACTAAGTCTATATATGATATGTGGCAAAAAATCCTAGCATTTCAGAAAAAGCTAACTTTTTAAAAAATACTTCTTCAAAAGGAAATTTTAGATGAACACTTTCCCGAGTTAGCAAAGGTCATTGATGAACAGGATGATATATGCAAATCATTTGAAGAATACACAGCTGTTATAGACCTATTAAATGGAGAACACAATGAAAGGGTCACTGACTTTGAGAATCATGACATCACACTCAAGTTAGCATTTCAGCCTCACCTACTTGATATCACCAAGCCACCTAAAGAACTACAAGTGGAACTGATTGAGCTCTCAGTAGATGACATTTTAAAGTCATTGTTTGATGCTAAGGAAGATCCAATTGAAATTTGGAAAAACGCAGTAGAATACCCATGCCTTTGGCTACATGCCCGAAAAATGCTTTCTTGTTTTTTACCCACTTATTGCTGCAAATTCTCCTACCTTATCCAAACCAAGATGCCCTTAAGGCCACAAATGACTTATAACCTGTCTAGAGGATCTACTGAAACTTCGGACCTCCATTCTGCAACCAAATATTCAAATGTTTTCCAACAAAAAGCAGACACAACAAAGTCATTAAAAGATTAGTTAACTTTAAAATTAATAAACAGTTTTCATTTTTTGAAATTATTAAGTACATAGTATTTAGAGTTTTACAAAATAATGCATATTTTTAAGTATATCTAACTGAAGTTTCTTTTTTTTTTTTTTTTTGAGACAGAGGCTCACTGTGTTGCCTGGGCTAGAGTGCTGTGGCGTCAGCCTAGCTCACAGCAACCTCAAACCCCGGAGCTCACGCAATCCTCCTGCCTCAGCCTCCCAAGTAGTTGGAACTACTTGGTGCACGCCACCATGCCTGGCTAATTTTTTCTATTTTAGTAGAGACGGGATCTCACTCTTACTCAGGCTGGTCTCAAACTCCTGGCCTCAAGCCATCTTCCCGCCTCAGCCTCCCAAAATGCTAGGATTACATGTGTGAGCCACCTTGCTCGGTCAAAATAAAATTTTAAAACTTTTTTTTTTTTTAATTTCAGGAGAACTTTAGGCAGAAATAGTCACATTTCAAAGTAAATTTATAAAGTCCAATTTCAGAAACTTCTCATAAAACGTCTAAAAACATTTTGAGTTTAGGGAGCACTGACCTCAATTTTCTGGAGTCTGTGTGTCTCAGGAAAAAAATTAAAAAATATTTTGAGTTGAAATATAAAAGCAGATCAATACCTTATGAATTCAAAAATTCTGTATTTTGTAGAGCTCTTTTCACAAGGCCATGACAATAGATAATTATTGTTATCCACATGCCATGTGAGTTGAAAGGTTTTATTAGTAAGTACAGTTCATTTTAGATACATTTACTTTAAAACGCTATGAAATTTTATTAAAAAAACCCAAAAAACCTGAAAAAGAAACAAAAAATACCAAACATATTCTATTTACTCACTCACTTCTTTCTTTCCTCCCTCCTTCCCTTCTCCCTTTCACTCTCCCCCTTCCCTCCTCTCTCCTTGAATATGGTTAACAAGACTGAACCCTTAATAAGTGCCTAACCCTTGCTGGGCTTTTTGGTAATTATGAATATACCTTATGGTTGATTTATGTATTTCTTTAGCAAAAATTTCTTTTCTTTCTTTCTTTCTTTCTTTTTTTTTTAAATATCCACAGTGTTCCTTAATTGTTTATCAGGAGAAACTATTCCTTAGCCCACATATTCATGTTTCATAGCTCAAGAACACAGATCAGTGACACGCTTCTATGTGATTCAACCCAAAGAAATTCTTTATATTCCAAAATCACTTTTCACTCTGAAAGATACCAGCCTTCCTTGTCTCCTCAAAATAATTTCTGTAGAAATCTGCACATGCCTTCTTTCTTCGTTTAGCCACAGCAAATTTACAGAGAGCTGCAACTCCCAGGGATACAACGAATGTTCCAACAATATGAAACTGCAGACACCTGGCCAAAAGGCCACGCATCTGAGGTTTTGTCAAAGCACTGGAAGCCATGGTAGTTACTGTCCTTGATAGGTATGTCAATCTCAGCACGTCCTTCCTGGCTGATGGAGAAATGAACTGCCCCCAAATTTTTTGCGTTCCTACTAGGTATTAGGCAAAGCACCAGCTACCAGGAATTCAATAGTGAATAAAGTATGCTCCTCCCTATTCCCTAAAGGCGTTATGATTCAGTGGGAGACACATATACACTGGTAACCAGTACAGTCGTCCCTCAGTATCCATGGGGGATTGATTCCAGGACTCTCCTCAGGGATTCTCAAGTCCCAGATATAAAATGGCCTGGTATTTGCATATAACCTATACACTTCCTCTCATATACTTTAAATTATCTCTATATTACTTATAATATCCAATACAACGTGAATGCTATGTAAATAGTTGTTATACTATATTGTTTAGGGAATAATGACAAGAATAAAATTCTGTACATGTTCAGTACAGACCAAATTTTTTTTTTTTTTTTTTTGAGACAGCGTCTCACTCTGTTGCCCGGGCTAGAGTGAGTGCCATGGCATCAGCCTCGCTCACAGCAACCTCAAACTCCTGGGCTCAAGCAATCCTACTGCCTCAGCCTCCCGAGTAGCTGGGACTACAGGCATGCGCCACCATGCCCGGCTAATTTTTTCTGTATATATTTTTAGTTGTCCATATAATTTCTTTCTATTTTTAGTAGAGACGGGGTCTTGCTCTTGCTCAGGCTGGTCTTGAACTCCTGAGCTCAAACGATCCACCCGCCTCGGCCTCCCAGAGTGCTAGGATTACAGGCGTGAGCCACCGCGCCCGGCCCAGACCAAATTTTTTTTTTCCTGAATATTTCTCCATCCACAGTTGGTTGGATCCACAGATGCAGAACCCATAGACACAGAAGACTAACTGCACTTACTTCCCCTTCAAGCACTCAGAATGAGACAAGAAAAGCAAACCAGAGCCCAACCTACAACTGAAGCTAGCCACAGAGCTGAGCCAACCTAGATCAGAAACCACAGAGGATCTACAGACCAGGAAGCATGAAAATAAATGCTGGTTATTAAGCCACTGTGTTTTTGGCATGGTTTGTTATGTAGCATATTATAATAAATGTCTGGCTAATGCATATTTTGGAGTTTCTTCATTCATCATTTCTTTTTGCATCACTTCTTTTCTCATGTCTACTTGTACTTTCTTTGTTTTTTTTTTTCTTTTTGAGACAGAGTCTCACTCTGTTGCCCAGGCTAGAGTGAGTGCCATGCCGTCAGCCTAGCTCACAGCAACCTCAAACTCCTGGGCTCAAGCAATCCTCCTGCCTCAGCCTCCCAAGTAGCTGGGACTACAGGCATGTGCCACCATGCCCGGCTAGTTTTTTCTGTATATATTTTTAGCTGTCCGTATAATTTCTTTCTATTTTTAGTAGAGTCGGGGTCTCACTCTTGCTCAGGCTGGTCTCAAACTCCTGAGCTCAAACAATTCGCCCACCTCGGCCTCCCAGAGTGCTAGGATTACAGACGTGAGCCACCGCACCCGGCCATACTTGTACTTTCTTTTAGCCTAAAGTTTGTCCTTTAGAATGTCCTGAGAAGGTGGGAGGGGGGAGAAGGAGTTGAGTTAATTCACACCTAACAGGTACAATGTACACTATCTGGGTGATGGGCACACTTATAACATTGACTCAAACTGTACAAAAGCAATGCATGTAACCAAAACGTTTGTACCCCTGTAATATTCTGAAATTAAAAAAAAAAGAATGTCTTGAGAGTCTCTGGGCAGTAAATTCTCTGAACTTACACTTACTTGGAAAATTACTTTATTCTTTGTTCTTAAAATAAGAATTTTCAGTAAATAAGTGTAACTTGACCATTTTTCCTCTGAAAAGAATAAAGGTATTATTCTTCTGTCTTCTGACTTTCTGTCTTTTTATTTATTTATTTTCAGAGATGGAGTCTCCCTGTGTTGCCCAGGCTGTAGTGCAATGGTGTGATCGTAGCTCACTGCAGCCTGGAACTCCTGGGCTTAAGTGATACTCCCACCCCAGCCTCCCAAGTAGCTGGCACTACAGGTGTGTGCCACCCCCCGACTTGTCTTCTGACTTTCATTGTAGCTGTTAAGTCAACTATCAGTATAGTTACTGTCTGTTTGTAGGAAAGCTCTCTTTTCTCTGGCTGTTTTGATATTGTAACTTTCATTTTGGCGTTCTGAAATTTCATTGTAAAGTAACTAGGTATGGAGTCTTTTTATTTGATGGAAATTGGGATTCCTGAACACATGGATTAGTGTTATAGTAGGCAGAATAATGGACCCTCAAAGGTATCAATGTCCTAAACTCCAGAACCTGGGAATGTTAGGTGACACAGCAAAGAAGGATTAAGATTGCAGTGGGATTAGGATTGCTAATCAGATGACTTCAAAATAGGAAGATTATCCTGGATTATCTGGGCAGTCCCAATATAATCATAAAGTTCCTTAAAAGAAGAAGAGGGAGGCAGAAGAGATCAGGAATGATATGATGGGAAAAAAATTTAACTTGCTGCTTCTGCCCTTGAAAATGGAGAAAGAGGGCCACGAACCAAGTGTAGGTGCCTCTATAAGCTGGGAAGGGCAAGGAAAGATAGTCTCCCAGAGAGCCTGCAGAAAGAAACACAGCCCTGCCAACATCTTGATTCCAGCCCAGTGAGACCTGTATTGCACTTCTAGCCTACAGAAAAAAGTGGTAATAATGTTGTGGGGTTGGTTTGTTTGTTTTTTGAGACAGAGTTTTGCTTTGTTGTCTGGGCTAGAGTGCCATGGCATCACCTAGCTCACAGCAACCTCAAATTCCTAGGTTCAAGCAATCCTCCTGCCTCAGCATCCTCAGTAGCTGGGACTACAGGGGCGTACCACCACTCCTGGCTAATTTTTGTATTTTTTGTAGAGACAGGATCTGGCTCTTGCTAAGGCTGGTCTGAACTCCTGACCTCAAGCAATCTTCCTGCCTCGGCCTCCCAGAGTGCTAGGAGTACAGGTATGAGCCACCCCACCAGGACTTTTACTCAATTTTTTTTTCCAGCCCCCCCTTTTACTCAATTTTTCAATGTTATCTTTTATATCTTTAAAGATATTAAACAGTCTTATTTTATATTCTGTATCTAATAATTCTAGTATCTGAGGTTTTTTTGAGACAGCATCTAACTCATGGTATCTTATTTTCTTGTGTGTTTTATGACTTTTGACTAAAAGCTCATGGTTCTCATTATCTGTGCAAATTGTTTGAAATCTGGGTTGAAGAGTGTTTTCCAGAGAGGATTTTCTTTTGCTTATACCAGCTGTCCAGGGGCACTACCAACCTAGAACAAACTTAAAATAAATTTTTAGCATAAGGTGTTTGGGACCACATAGATATTAAGAGCTATGAAGAGTCTGAGATTTCACCCTGCCACAGTTGCATGGACGTTGGCAGAAAGACATGCTACTCTTGGGTCAGAGACAGTTTATTACTCAAAGCAATAGCAGTAGTCAAAGTATTGGTTTCCCAAGTCCCAATTCCCACAGGGCAACACAAAGTGGGCCAGGTGACATCTGTACATGCAGAGGGTTGCCTTTCAGGAAAGGAACCCTGAACTTAGGGAACATGGATGTTTTGTAATGGGCAGTAAGCATACCTTTCTTTTTCTCCCCAGAGATAGTCATTACCACTATCTTCTAACACCATAAACAAACCTGGCCTCTAGTCTGGAGGGAGATGTCTTTATCTTCCAAGACTGCTGAGTACACAGCAGTTCTACACTAAAAAGATAGTGTGGAACAAAGGCAGTTAGTGGCTCTGCTCACCAGATGGGCAGAAATGTGAGACTCATGAAGAATTTCTCCCATAATAGGTAGTTTGAATCTGAGCCATGAAACCATGCTTGTATTTAAACAGATGTTTTTCATGTCCCATTTGGCATTTTAATTTTTCTTTTTCTTTTCTTTCTTTCTTTCTTTCTTTTTTTTTTTTGTAACAGGCTTACTCTGTATCTAATCTGCCTTACTGCCAGGGTGGCTGAAATGCAGGGAGACAATCATAATTGAAGCTTGGGGTTTCATGAATCACCTGAAGGAATGAAAGCTAAAGGCTGTTCAGCCTTCTGCTCTTAATCCAGAAAGCTGTCAGGTTTGGGAAAGAATATTGTTAACCAACATGTCTGGGAAATGAGGTTTTTCAGTTAACTAAGGTTTTTCTCCCCCAATTAACTAAAAACTGTCCTGTTTTGGGATTCATACCATCCCACATAAGGTGGCCATACACAGGATTCTCTGCACTGTATATAGTCACTGCACATAGAGTGCATTCATTGATTGTTTTTGGTTGGCACCTTTATTTTTCTTTTCTTTTCTTTCTTTTTTTTTTTTGAGACAGAGTGTCGCTTTGTTGCCCAGGCTAGAGTGAGTGCCGTGGCGTCAGCCTAGCTCACAGCAACCTCAGACTCCTGGGCTTAAGCAATCCTACTGCCTCAGCCTCCCGAGTAGCTGGGACTACAGGCATGTGCCACCATGCCCGGCTAATTTTTTTTTTTTTCTATATATATTTTAGTTGGCCAGATAATTTCTTTCTATTTTTAGTAGAGACGGGGTCTCGCTCTTGCTCAGGCTGGTCTCGAACTCCTGACCTTGAGCGATCCACCCGCCTCGGCCTCCTAGAGTGCTAGGATTACAGGCGTGAGCCACCGCGCCCGGCCGGCACCTTTATTTTTCTAATTTTTATTTTTTCTTTTCTTCATTCGCTTTTTATGTTTTTTCTCCCCTTCCCTGTTATCTCAGGTTGGCATCTTTAGAAATGCAGTATATTTCCAATTTCATAACTATAATATAGGAACTACTTGGATCCCTGCAGTGTTAACACACTCTGAAAACCTGCTACTCAAAGTGTGGCCCATGACCGGCCCTAGCAGCAGCACGGGGTTGCAGTTAGAAATGGTGACTCTGTAACCATAGAGTACACAGAGCCTAGGAAAAGGAAAAAAAAAAAAAGAGAGGAAAATGGGACTGCAAATTAGTGCAACCTCTGTGGAAAAGAATTTGGAGATACCTCAAAGAGCTAAAAATAGAAATACCATTCGATCCAGCAATAGCACTACTACGCATCTACTCAAAAGAGCAAAGACATTCTATAATGAAGACATCTGCACTCGAATGTTTATGGCAGCACAATTCACTATTGCAAGGATGTGGAAATAGCCCAAGTGCCCGTCGATTCATGAGTGTATTATTAAAATTTGTTATATGTATACAATGGAATATTACACAATTATAAGAAATGGCAGTGACCTAGCACCTCTTATATTTTCCTGGATAGAGCTTGAGCCCATTAACCGAAGTGAGGTATCACAAGATCGGAAGAATAGCCTCCACCTGTACTCACCATCAAATTGGCACTGACTGATCAACACTATGGTGCTCACACAGTAGTAATATTCTCCAGGGATTAGGGGGTTGGGGGGTGGTAAACTCACAACTAATGGACACGGTGAGCATTGTAGAGGGGAAGGGCATGCTTCTAATCCTCGCTTGGGTGAGGCAAAGACATAAAATGTAACCAAAATGTTTGTACCCTCATAATATCCTGAAATAAAAAAAAAAAAAAAAAAAGAAGAAAAGAAAAGAAAAGAAATGGAGACTCTCAGCTTGGGTGACACAGCCGGACCCTGTCTCTCCAAAAATGTAAAAAAATTAGCCAGGCATGATTATGGGTTCCTGTAGTCCGAGCTACTCAGAAGGCTGAAGTGGGAGGATCGCTTGAGCCCTGGCGTTCGAGGCTGCGGTGAGCTATGATCACACCACTGCACTCCAGCCTGGATGACAGAGCAAGACCCCGTCTCTAAAAAAAAAAAAAAAGAGAAATGCAGACTCTTAGGTCCCTCTCCAGCCCTATCAAATCACAATTTGCATTTTAACAAGATCCACAAGTGGTTCTTATGAACATTAATGTTTGAGAAGCACTACTCACTGCTCGAAAAAAATATTTTGAAGAAGTTTCGGTTGCAGATGACTTTAGCAGTAATAAAATTTGGAGGCATTGTAATATAACTGTGAAATCATGGCTTCAAGAATTAGAACCTGAGGTCCATTCCCAAAACAGTGTGACCTTCAACAAGTCCCTTAACATTTCTAAATGTAGGTTTTTATTTCACAAGATTGTTAATGGAATAAAAAGACATAATGTAAAAAATGTCTATGATGGTGCCTATCACATAGTTGCGCAATAAATGTTGGTTTACTTTCTTTTCCTTTCTCATGCCTTCCCTAGAGAGAATAACCTAACGTTTTCTCCTATTATTCAAGTGTATAGAAAAAACAGTTTTTTTTATAAATCTGTGAGAAATGTCATATATTAAAATGATTAACATATGTTCATAATAGGTGAGATACAAATCTCACCTATTCACCTAAAATTCCACCTTCATGGAAATAAAAGTTTCCATGAAGGATGAAATACAGTGTATAATACAAGAGACATACAAAAAAAATTAGATTAAAACAAAAGTTAAAATTAGGCAGAGCCAAGGAGTTCAAGGCTGTAGTGAACTGTGATGGCACCACTGCAATCCAGCCTGGGTGACAGAGCATACCCTATCTCTAAAAAAATTAAAATAAAATAATTAGGCCCATTGCAGTGGCTCTCGCCTGTAATCCTAGCACTTTAGGAAGCCAAGGTGGAGGGATCGCTTGAGCCCAGGAGTGAGACAAGCCTGAGCAACATAGTGAGTCCCTGTTTCTACAAAAAAAAAGAAAGAAAAATCAGTCAGGCATGGTGGAACACCCCTGTAGTCCCAGCTACTTGGGAGGCTGAGGCAGGAGGATTGCTTGAGCCCAGGTGTTTGAGGCTGCAGTGAGCTATGATGACGCCACTGTACTCTAGCCCGGGTGACAGAGCAAGACCCTGTCTCAAAACATCAACAACAAAATTTAAAAAAAAAAGTTAAAATAATTGAAAGTTGAGTAGGAAAAATGTCTACTATGTAACCTAACACAGTTACTATAGGTGAGTTTGAAATGTAATACTGAGCTTCCTAATCACCCAAGCTAAAAGGAAAATTCAGTAAATTACATAAGGAAATTATTCCAGAGACGATTTTCCTCATACTAAGTTCCAAAAGGAACATATTGTCTATGGCCATACCACCCCAAACTTGCCCAATCTCATCCAAAAGGAACATTTTGCATGAGTTCTTGTCCAGGGAATATCAAATATTTTAATGGGATATATTTTAATGGTTTAATTGAAAGTAGTTTTTACTGTAATACAAATGTGACTTTTAAGAAGTCTCTGTTTTTTTATACTATTAATAGTAGACTAAATGTAGATGGAATATAGGCTGAAATTTTCTCCTCGCATTACTAAAAAACAGCAGAAATCGAAAGAAAATCGTTTGAGCTCCCTAGAAATGGATTACCTCTAATCCTTAGAAAACTTAACTTACATAATCAAAGGAATATGTTATGTATCAGTTATGAACATGGTAAAACTTTAGCCTGAATTATTCTAACCTGTAGAGAAAGCATACAGGCAACTGCAAGGAAATAATTTTTGCTACCTACCAAAACTCACTAGCCTATAAATAGTATCAACTTGCTCTTCCCACTAGGTTCATTCCTGGTAAAAATGAAGGTACATTAAAAGAAAAAAAACAAACAAACCAAAAACCCAAACAACCTCAGTCATGACAGAGAAAAGTGAAAACATTTAATTTTTTTTTTTTCCCCGTGAGATGTGGTCTCGCTTTGTTGCCCAGGCTGAAGTGCAGTGGTGTGATCATACCTCACTGTAGCCTCCATCTCCTTAGTGATACTCCCACCTCAGCCTTCCCAGTAGCTGTGATTACAGGTGTAAGCCACTCTCCTAGCTTAAAAATCTTTTTTAAATAAAAAAAAAAAAAAAAACCTTACATGTCTTACTTGTGCTTTGTTATGATTTTTTTTTTTTTTTTTTTTTGAGAGAGAGCCTTGCTCTGTTGCCGGGGCTAGAGTGCCGTGGCGTCAGCCTAGCTCACAGCAACCTCAAACTCCTGGGCTAGAGCAATCCTCCTTCCTCAGCCTCCCGAGTAGCTGGGACTAAAGGCATGCGCCACCATGCCCAGATAATTTTTCTATATATATTTTTAGCTGTCCATATAATTTCTTTCTATTTTTTAGTAGAGACGGGGTCTCGCTCTTGCTCAGGCTGGTCTCGAATTTTTGAGCTCAAATGATCCACCCATCTCAGCCTCCCAGAGTGCTAGGATTACAGGCGTGAGCCACCACGCCTGGCCGTGATTATTTTCTTGAGACTTCTCAAAAGTGTAATTATTAGGTCAAAAGGGAAATGCATCACAATTTCTAAATTCATATTGCTAGACTGCTTTCAAGAAAGATTATGTTAATTTACCTTCACATTGAAAATGTATAACACTGCCCAATTTCCCAATATTTATCGTTATTTTATTTTTTTTAAATTTTTTGTAGAGACAGGGTCTTGCTCTGCTGTTGGCCAGGCTGGTCTTGAGCTCCAGGGCTCAAGTGATCTTTCCACCGAGGCCTCCCAAAGTGCTGGGATAGTCGGCATGAGCCACAACCATGCCTGGCCTAACTTTCCAATCTATAGTGAAAACCAAGCACCAGTCAATTAAATATTTGCCAATCAGAGAGGTGAAAGTTGATTCAGGGATTATTTTCGGTTATACTGTCAAAAGAAAGGGAGTCAGGGAAGCAGAATGATGTAGGGGGAAAAAACCAAGTTGGGTTATGGTCTTAGCTGGAGGCTAGCTGAAGCTTCAGCCTGCTCCCAAGGGGAGCTCTTTCACCACTAAGGTGCCACCTTGAGGCAAGGGGACCACAATATGTATCAGTTGGTCATTGGCTGTGAGCTGCCTCTGGAGAGGTAAGTAACTTCTTGGATGAAACAGCTCCCTTTTGTCAAGGGCAATTCTTTAGACTCTACAGAGAAGACAGCAGTGAACTTTTAGCAGCAACAATCACAGCTCAGGGGTAGGGTGCCTTCCTATAGCGAATATTGGTGGGTATAGGGGATTGAGTAGTGTCTCCCCCAAACTGAAGTTCAGCCAGAACCTCAGAATGTGACCTTATTTGAAAATAGGGTCTTAGAAGATGTAATTAGTTAAGATGAGGTCATACCAGATTAGAGTGGCCCCTAAATCCAATGACTGGTGTCCTTATATGAATCAGAGAGGACATAGAGAGATACATACACAGGGAAGAAGGCCTTGTGAAGATGAAGTCAGAGATTGGAGTTATATGGCCACAAGCCAAGAAACACCTGGGGCCACTAGAAGCTGGAAAAGACAAAGAAGGATTATTCCCTAGAGCTATCTGAGGGAGCATGACCCTATTGATATCTTTTTTTTTTTTTTTTTTTTTTTTTTTGAGACAGAGTCTCACTCTGTTGCCCGGGCTAGAGTGAGTGCCGTGGCGTCAGCCTAGCTCACAGCAACCTCAAACTCCTGGGCTCAAGCGATCCTACTGCCTCAGCCTCCCGAGTAGCTGGGACTACAGGCATGCGCCACCATGCCCGGCTAATTTTTTCTATATATATATTTTAGTTGGCCATATAATTTCTTTCTATTTTTAGTAGAGACGGGGTCTGCGCTCTTGCTCAGGCTGGTCTCGAACTCCTGACCTCGAGCGATCCACCCGCCTCGGCCTCCCAGAGTGCTAGGATTACAGGCGTGAGCCACCACGCCCGGCCGCCTATTGATATCTTGAATTCAGAAAAATGAGGGAGCTGGTATTGCTCATTTATATGTTTTGCTTGATTATACATTTAACCAAAGACCACACAGTCTTTTTTATTTTTGAGACAGGGTCTTCCTCTGTCACCCAGGCTAGGGTGCAGTGATGTTATCATAGCTCACTGCAATCTCAAATTCCTGAGCTCAAGGGATCCTCCTGCCTCAGCCTCCTGAGTAGCTGGGACTACAGGGATGTGCTACCGCACCTGCCTAATTTTTCTATGTTTTGTAGAAACGTGGTCTCGCTATGTTGCTCAGGCTGGTCTCAAACTGCTGGCCTCAAATAATCCTCCCACCTAAGCCTCCCAAAGTTCTGGGATTGTTAGGTCAATAGTTAGGATCTCCAGCTCTTCTAGGGACAAGGGTCCCCTGCTTTGGTGCTGTCTCAAGCAATTGCTCCACCTGGGAAGAAGGATAAGTACGGGCACTCGGTTTTGGTGCTGCCCCACCCTTAATCCTATCTTGAGCAACCCCTGGGGAAGGAGGGACTGCTTTATCAATCTGGGAATTCCCCAGTCCAGGCATGAGATAGGCTTTAGAAAGTGACCTAGAGTAACCTAAGGATAATTATTATGCCATTAGCTTTTTTTATTTAAAATTTTTTTTTTATTTTTTAATTTCCCCAGAGTACAGACTGTAGATGTCATTAGCTTGAATCTCCATTGTGGTTCACCCCCCAGGTGGGCTTTTGGAGAGGGAGCTCATATAAGCAGACGGAATTTTGAGGACATCTGTCGATCATTTGATAACATCCCACATCTCCGGAGAGCCCGCCCTTAGACTGGGCTAATAAAAGGAAACACTCTGAGAATTCAGGAAGAGAGTGAGTCTCTCTGTCTCTCTCCACTCTTGGAGACAGACCCGTTTTGTTTTATAATAATGAGCTGCTCGTGTGAAACTGTTTCCTTTCTGGGGTTACTCTGTTATATTGGCCCTGCTGGTGATTTTTCCAAGATAATAGTCTGGACTTGACACTTTGTGCCCGGTCATTCTTCGGCCAAGAGCACCCCAAGAACCGAGGGCAGACTGCTACCCTGACAGGATTATAGGCCTGAGCCACCATGGGCAGCCTATTTATTTATTTAGAGTCAGAACCTTGCTTTGTGGCCCAGGCTAGAGTACAGTGATAAATCATAGGTCACTTCAGCCTTGAACCCTGGCCTCAAGGGATCCCCCCACCCCTGGCCTACCAAAGCACTGGTATTACAGGTGTGAGCCACTGTGCCTGAAGGAGTTTTGTTTTAAAAACAACTTTAATCAAACTAATTTTTACAGAAGTTTATAGGTGTATAGACCAGGTATTATTTATCAATCAATAATGCTAAGGGCAATGAGAAAATATTCAACTAAACTATTCCTGAGAATAGTCAATTAGCACCTTGCAATTCTTTCCCCAGATTTACATGCTGATAGTGGCTCCCAGGGTAACCGGCCCCATGAACAAATTTCAGTGACTCCTATATGTTTTTATAATCCTCTCCCTTAACTGTCTACTTGACCTTTTGAGTTGTTTCTCAGAAATGGTGGATTTTCTGCAAGACAAAGGAGATGAGATTCTGAAAGTGTCCCCTCTCCCCTAGGCAGACTTCCTGATGCCAAGATTCACTCTCCCCCACAACCTGCCCCCAAGTCATGTAGCCCTTTGTTAGTTAAACCATGACCTGCACCAAGGCACCTCTCCTTTAAAAGCCCATGATCTCTGTTAGGTTAGTCTGAGAGATGGATTTGAGACTGCTTCTCCCCCGACACCCCACCATTCTCCCGACAAACGTCTGTGGTATTAAAAAATTCCATTCTTCTCTGGCAATCCTCATTGTCTCAATAATTGAATCTTTGTGTGATGAGCAACTAGACCTAGGTCAACAGCTCCTTGTGGTTTCTATAACACCAGTGTCCGGTTTAGCTCAATCAATACCTAAAATTAGGCTATCTGAAGTGTTCTTTATTTGTTTTTTCCTGGTGCATAAAATTGTTTTTAATTTTTCTAGATGCATTTGCATCACCAAAACTAGTGCTATATCCCAATTCTATTGCCATATTCTCTTGGCTATTGTAGATGGTAAGTCAACAGAAGAGGGAAAAACTCTTTGGATACCTGAAGCATTCTTTTATTTCATAAATTATTGAGTGTCTACAAAGTACTAGAAACTGCTAGGCACTGGATATTTATTGGTAAATAAAATAGACATAACCTTTGCCCTTGTACTGTGATTCTTGCTTCTGTTTAGAGATGGGTGTGAACTGAACATACACATTTCATTTCCCTCGTAAGACACCACTGAAATAAAGATTCAGAAGTACAAAGAGGGATAAATCTAATGCAAAGACACTTGGGAATAAGCTTTCAAAACATTTCTGGAAGACTGCTGACAAATGTAATAGAGTATAGGAAGCTGCGATCTCAGCTACAAGGCCGGGGAGACGCAGGTGGTTTGCCAGAAACCTCTGCGAAGTCCTGGGGCTACCAGAGTTGGCATTCAAGGGAGTGCAGCGATGGACTTCAGAGCCGGGACAGTAACTGAGGAATTGCATATAAAACAGTTGATTTTCTCTTAACTATTCAATTTCCCTTGTGGGCAAAGTGTTGTCAGAGCAATGGCATTAGACATTTAGCATCAATCCAAAAACAGGAGTGCTGTTCTCTAAGAGAAGGGAAATGTTAAGCCCCCTAATGTAAATGTTAGATCCTCAGAGGAAAATGAAAGAGGCATAAATGATAAGAGGCATTAAAAATCAACCTAAAAAAATTCCTGCCAATTATATGGGGCAGGAAAAAAAAAAAAAAGAATCAGAATCAATCTAAAAGGTCCAACATCTCAAGAATGAGAGTCCTCAAAAGAGGTGCAAAATTGAGCAGTGAGATGATAGTGGGAAGGAGCAAAGTAAATATCAGAGAAAATGATAGCACAAAATGAATTTAAAATACCTACACTCAAACACATCCTTCTGAAAGATTATTTCTTCAAGATTAAAGAACAGGTCCTAAACATTTCCATGGAAAAAACAGGACACTTAAAAAGAGATAAAGCAGACTTATAACACATCTGAACCACTGAATGTTAGAAAATAGTGGTCCCTTCAGGGTTCTGTGGAAAATTCATTTTTAACTTAAAATTGTATACACAGCCAGAAAAACAATCAGCTCTACGGGTTTGGAAAACAACCATTTTAATCCTTGCTCATTGAGGAGCTCATAGCCTGGCTGGGAAGAAATATAAATGTGATATGTACGGGGTAAGGGAAGTGGAAAGAAGTCTGTAGCAGGTATTGACAGGATGGATGGGCTGGGCTCAGTGGCTCACGCCTGTAGTCCAGCTACTTGTGAGGCTGAGACAGGAGGATCCCTTGAGCCCAGGAGTTTGAGGTTGCAGTGAGCTATGATGATGCCACTGCACTTTAGCCTGGGTGACAGAGCGAGACCCTGTCTCAAAAACAAACAAGCAAATAAAACAGCATGGATGGATGAGGTGCACCCAACTCAGTCTCAGGGAAGCCGGAGAAAAGTTTCTGGAGGAGATAATCCTGAGCTGAGCCTTAAACCATGAGGAACAACTTGGTAAGTCTCTTCAATAAATTTTCCTGACCTAGATTAGATGGTGTTAAGAGCAATTTTATCTCCATATTCAAATTTGAGTTCTACGTAGCCAATTAATTGGTGATGACTAAGGGCATAAGCATTAAAAAATAACCATAATTTTGCTTACTACTTCCATCACGTATGCAGTGAACCTGACTTGCAAGATTTGCAGCTCAGTTTTCCCCATGACTAATGCATTGGATGCTGGGCACACCCACCTTTCCTTTTGGCATGAACAAACTATTGAAACCATCACTTTTTTCTTTCATTGTGGGCTCTCCACCTGTGCCAAGTACACTCAACTTTTTAATGTTTAGACCAAACTTTTCAAATTCCTTATTGGTGTGTGACTAGGACTTATTAATTATTTATGGGATTATCATTTAGTTGTTTTTTGTTTAAAGGATAGGGCAGGCTGCATTCCAGTGTTAGGGAACAATTCCTGGTATATTGGAGCTGAAATGTTTAGAACTGGGTCTAAAAAGTTGAAAATGCAAGGATGACTGGCAATGTCATATTTGGGAGGTTTTTTACTCTTTTTCTCTGTTTTCCTAGAATCAGTAAGTCAGAGACAAATAACGGTTCCTACGTAGTCTTGCTACTACTTTGAAGAAATTTGATTTTTTCTTTTCTGAATTAAAAGAAAAAGTCCCAAGCCTTTTGAAATAAGCGTCCAGTTTGATAGCAGGACTTGTCAATTTTGTTATTGTTTTGTAGCAGTGTATTTTTTTTTTTAATTTTATAAATTTTTCTTTAACTTGTCATCCTTGTGCGAGGGCCATGCTATCTTCTCTGTATCATTGTAATTTTAGTATATGTGCTGCCAAAGCAAGCATACACATGTATTTATTATGTACTTGAGGACATCCTACTTTTTCCCACACATGATCTACTAAAAAATGGCAATAAAAAGAACACAAAGGTCTTGTATCCTGTCTATAGAAAATACTCGCCTAATTTTTAAGGATCAGATTTGTCCACCATGCCATGTTTTTGTCATTCGATAGAGCCATACCACTAAAAGATGAAGAGGGCGTGGTTTTCTTTTTTTTCTGAGTCTTGCTCTGTTGCCTGGGCTAGAGTGCCGTGGCATCATCCTAGCTCACAGCAGCCTCAAACTCGTGGGCTCAAGTGATCCTCCTGCCTCAGCCTCCCAAGGAGCTGGGACTACAGGTGCATGCCATCACACCTGGCTAATTTTTTCTGTTTTTAGTAGAGACAGGGTTTTCTCCGTCTCTCTCAGGTTGGTCTTGAACTCCTAACTTCAAGCCATTCTCCTGTCTTGGCCTCCCCGACTGCTAGGATTACAGGCGTGAGCCACCTCGCCCAGCCAAGAGGGAGTGTTTTAATAACATTCTTGTAGTTAGACTCTCCTTTATGGAAAGAAAATGAGTAAGAAAGTCCAGCATAGGGATGCCAAAGATTCCCTCCCACTCCCACTGAATGCGGTGTGGGAGGGCAAGGTTCTTTTGTGCCTTTTCAGGATGGTCTCTCATTCAGTAACAGAATCAAAGCTTGGGCACAGCACTGGGTTAAATAGTGTCCCCCTGAATTATTGTCTACCTAGAAACTGTGAATGTGACTTTATTCGGAAATAAAGTTAAAATAAGGTTATACTGGATTAGGGTGGGCCCTAAATCCAGTATGATTGGTGTCTTTTTTTTTTTTTTTTTTTAATTTTATGGAACGCTTCACGAATTTGCGTGTCATCCTTGCGCAGGGGCCATGCTAATCTTCTCTGTATCGTTCCAATTTTAGTATATGTGCTGCCGAAGCGAGCACTGATTGGTGTCTTTATAAGAAGAGAGAAATTTGGACACATAGACACAGAGGAAAGACAGCCCTGTGAAGACAGAGGCAGAGACTAGAGTTATGCTGCCATAAAGCAAGGAACGCTAAGGACTGCAGGCAACCACCGCAAGCTGAAGATGCAAAGAAAGATCCTCCCCTGTAGGCTTCAGAGAGAACGTGACCCTGCAGACATCTTGATTTCAGACTGCTGGCATCCAGAACTGTGAGATAATAAATTCCTGTTGTTCTAAGCCACTCAGTTTGTGGTAATTTGTCACAGCAGCCCTAGGAATCTGACACAGGCATTAATCAAACTCCTCTTATACCCCATTAGCAGTAAGCGGGCAACCTTCCCTTGGTCTGGCCTGCGTCCTCATCCAACAGGGAGGATCCCGACCCTCATCCCACTGTTTCCCATTCCTCCTCCTCAGCTGATCTAGCACCTACTCTGTATTAGGGAGACCAGGGTCTGTTTCCCCAACAGCCTTCAAGCTTAGGCCATCTTTATTTAAAGGAGCTTTGTCCTCAGACTTTTAATCAATGTTTCAAGTAGTCTGAATATCCCTCCCAGAAGAGTAACAGGCATTTAAATGGCTGTTAAATGCTCCGAAATCTGATTGGCCAGAGAAGTGTTGCTGGTAGAGTGGAAAGAGCAAAGGCAAGAAAGGCCTCATACCAAGACAATGGACTTCTCAAAGGCAGTAGTAACTACACATTTTTTGTATTTCACAAGCTCTGTGACCCTTGTGTACACTGAGAAAGGGGAAATCACGACTGATATCAGCCATATGTAGAAAAAAAAAGAAAGCAGTGGTAGTCATTTTAACATATACAAAACAAGATTTAAGATAAAGAGGATAGAGTTATTCTGTGGGATCATTTAATTGTGATAAATGGCAATATTGATACAGTAGTCTCCCCTTATCCATGGTTTCAGTTACCTGTGGTACAGTACAATAAGATATTTTGAGAGAGAGAGAAACACCACATTTACATAACTTTTATTATAGTACATTATTGTGATTGCTCTATTTTATTATTATTGTTGTTAATCTCTTACTGTGTCTAATTTATAAATTAAGCTTTATCATAGGTATCTGTATATAGGAAAAAGCAATGTATGTAGGATTCAGTACTATCCAGGTTTTGGGCATCCACATGGGAGTCTTGGAATGTATCCACTGAGCATAAGGGGGGACCACTGTACTGGACATTGCAGTCTTTGTCCTTTATAGTCTTAGAGGCCTGGAGTTAAATCCTATCACTGACAAACTGTAACACAACATCAATTATCCTCCTGGAGCCTCAGTATTCTTATTGGTAAAATGGAGATAATATAATACACAGAGCAGCTATGAGGATATTAGTTAACTCATGTCTGGGATTCAATAAATGTTAGTTCTCATCATCACTACACTTACTTTCTAAGAAACATACCAAAGCCGTCATTCTTTCCTCAAGCCCCTTGCCCTTATCTCCACGCTTTTTTTTCCTCTGCATTTGATCACGCTTTCCACTCCATATGAAAAATAAAGTTATTATTTTTATTATATTGAGGCTAGGAATCACCTTCACCTTCTCAATCCCCTTTTCTTCATGTGTACACAATCTTTCTCTCCTCATCCACCTTTGGAAGATGCCCTTTCCTCCTTTCCACGTGAAGCTACATGTGCTTGGATCCTGCCTCTTAGGGCTCCATATATTGGCCCCACTATTTCCTGTGGTTCACCTTTTCTTTCTTTACCAGCTCTTTCCCTCAATATATGAAAAGTTCCTTTCTCTTATTAAAAATAAACAGAAAACAAAACTCTCAATCTCTCTTAACCACAGTAGCTATAATCCTATCTTTCTCCTTTCTTTCTTAGCCAGGCTCCTGTATTTTTTGCCCACTTAAATTATATTCATATGAAAAGGAAACATCTCATGGATCAAAATTCAAAAAGGCAAGCATACAGTAAAAATTCTCCTGTCTACTCCCAATTCTCAAGTACACAGTTCCCCTTCCCTGAGCAGTTTTTTGTAGTCTTTTTTTAGAGCTAAGTCTATGCATATACAAGCATATGTGTACATTTTCTTTTTTACAAAAATGTTAGCATATTATAAACGCTCTTCTGATTGTTGCTTTTTTCATTTAAAAATATATCTTGCAGGTCTTTTCATGTCAGTACATAAACAATTTATTCTCCCATTGTTCATGTCTTCAGAAAAACAGATGCCAAGATAGGATTAGACACTCAAGAGATTTATTGGAGGTGATGCCTGTGAGGAAGAAAGGGGAGGAAGCTGGAGGAGCCATCAGGCTGTGATGCAGGTCTGACCCCTGTGAAGGGGAGAGGGAAGGAAGGAGGGCTGGGTAGGCAGTGACTTGGACTGTAACACAGTTCTAAGAAAGTTTTAGCCAGGCTGATGGAGAGCTCTCAAGCAAAGCCACCCATTAGAGGAATCCTGCTTCCTGTGGGAATGTGCCTGCCTTAGTATCCTTGCTATGAAGTGTGGCCCAGGTGCAAATGCTGTAGGTTCAGAGCTCAGCAGCTGGCGCTTCCCTGCAGGAGGAGATCTGAGAGGAATATTTTCACAGCTTTCATATTATTTTTAGGGTTGCATAATCATTTATTGATAGAAGTGCCATACTTTATCTAGTCCTTTCCCCATGAACATTTCTGTTGTTTCTAGTCTATTCTTACTACAAACAAGGCTCAATGAATAACCTTGTTTTATATCATCACGCACGTGGGGGGAGTATCACAAGTTGGGCTCCTGGGGAAGCAGACTCTGAGATAGAGAATAACCTATCACTGTATTAGGCAGTGTACTTGGGTTCCATATCTGTGGAACGAAAAGAAAGCAAGCGGGATTGGGGAGACTAAGCAGTTGGTCTGCAATGCATTCTCAGTGATTGTCTCAATTAACCCCACGGGGAGTTCTGAAGATAGGATGATCTGTTAGAGTTATCCTAAAGTGGGGTGAGAGATCTGGGCTTTTTATGCTCCTGCATTGATCAGTCATTGGAGATACGTTGTTCTGGGAAAATGGCACGAGCTTCAGGTGAGGTGACTCTTCAGCCAAGGCAATTCCTGAAGAGGGCTGCCAGCTGGGAGTCACGGCACACCCAGCAGCAGCCTGGGAGAATACATTCTTTAGCCCTGAAGAGGGATCTGGGAGGCACATCACAGTATCCACCACAAGGAATAAAATTGTTGGATAAATTCCTAGATGGTATTGCTGGGTATTGGCATATATACATTTGTAATTTTAAAAGATGATGCAAAAATAAAAAATATGATGCATATATTGGTAGGTATTTTGCCAATGTATATTTCCACTGGCAATGCAGGAGAATATGTTTCCCCATACCTTTGGTAACACAGGGTGTTGAAAAACTTTTTCATTCATTCATTCATTTATATACATACGTGTGTGTGTGTATTGTGTGTGTGTGTACATATATACACACACACACAATACACACACACTTTTTTTTTTTTAGAGACAGGGACTTGCTCTGTCACCCAGGCAGGAGTACAGCAGTGTCATCATAGCTCACTGCAGACTTGAATTCCTGGGCTCAAGTGGTCTTTCTGCCGCAGCCTCCTGAGTAGTAGTAGCTGAGTAGTACTAGTAGTCCTGGGACTATGGGCACATGACACTACACCTGGCTAATTTAAAAAATTTTTTTGTAGAGATAGGCTCTTTCTATGTTGCCCAGGCTGGTCTGGAACTCCTGGCCTCAAACTGATCCTCCCGCCTCAGCCTCCCAAAGTGCTGGGATTATAGGTTTGAACCATTGTGCCCAGCCCTTTTAAATTATTTTAGTTAAACTTTTTAATAATCTACATATTTTTAAAACATACTTTTCCAGTTTCTATATACTCTTAGTACATATTCATTAAGTCCTGGCTCTGCAATTTACTAGTTGTCTCAGTTTGTTCATATGTAAAATGGGAAAATAGAACATTGTTGGTTTTCAGAAAACAATACCCCCAAATATGACACTTTGACATGTTGAACTAAAGAAGCAGCCTCAAGGTCTCTCTGATCTCCCCCTATTCCCTTGTATCTCAATCCTCTGCCTGTCCCAAAAAAGTGGATGAGGCTATTCTCTTAAGTTCCCTTATTTACCTAGAAACCAGACCTGCTATAGAAAAACACCATTGCCTTTGATCTTCTCCCTGAAATTTCATTAACCAGAGAAGATTAAAATTCCCATAACAGAGGAAGAGACTGAAAATTAGACACCACATCTAGAGCCCAGACGAATTTTGTTCCAAACTATTGTCTGTTGTCTTGTCCCATTTAGTTCCCAAAGAGAACCATTTAGCAACACTTATCTGAGCACTGGGCCCACTCGTTTCCCCTAAAAATCATTTACTTCCCTTCAAAATTGCCACATTTTCCCCATCTCCCTCTCCCCTATGAAGAAGAGTATACAAGATTCTGAATCTCATTAAATTGTTGGGTAATCAAATCATTCTCCTGTGATTTCTCCATGTTTATGCACATTAAATAAATTTGTATGACTTTTTCTCCTATTAATCTGCCTATTGTCAGTTCATTTTTCATCGAATCTTCAGAGGGCAGAAGGGAAGCTTTTCTTCCACTCCTACAACATACCTTATAGGGATATTTTGAGAGTTTAATGATATAATGAATGCAAAACCCCATATTTATAAATAACAACCAACCAAAAAGTATTCTCCACACCCCACTATCATACACTAATGACTTCTAAATTTGTACATTTAGGCTAGACTTATTGACAAGTAAAAATATTCATCTGCTTACTTGTTATTTCTACCTTGATGCCCCATACGCACTTCAAATTCAACATACCGCAACCAAACTCTTTTCTCTCAAAAATTGCTCCTGTTCCTGTGTTTCCTAGCTTTCTGAAGTTTCTACCATATGACTGAAGCAAAAACCTTGATGTTATACTTGATTGTTCCCTCGCCCTAAACCCCACATTTAATTAATCACCAAGTCCTACTGAGTTTTATTCCTAAATAATTCCAGTATATGCCTTTTCCTCATAATCAGCACCGCTCCTCCATGGTTTGGCTCCTTATTTTTAATCAGTGTTAATGCAATAGCTTCTTTACTACCTTCTTTCTCACATTCTTCCAATCTATCCTCAACACTTTTGTCAGAAGGATTTTTTGAGTACACAAGAGTTATTACAGGCCAGGAGTGTTGGCTCACATCTGTGATCCTAGCACTTTGGGAGGCTGAGGCAGCAGGACTGCTTGAGGCCAGGAGTTCGAGATCAGCCTGAGAAGAGGGAGACTCTGTCTCTACAAAAAATAGGTACACTATCGGGCGTAGTGGTGCATGCCTATAGTCCCTGCTACTTGAGAGGCTGAGGCAGGAGGATGGCTTGAGCCTCAGAGTTTGAGGTTGCAGTGAGCTAAGATGATGCCACTGTACTCTAGCCAGGGCAACAGAGCAAGTCCCTGTCTCAAAATAAAAAACAAAAACAAAAAACTAGAAAAAAATAAATAAATAAAATAAAAAAATGAAAGGACTGATTATAGTTCTCCTTAGCCCAACGGTCTTTAATGGCTTCCTATTGCTTACAGAATAATGAAATCTAACACCTCCGCTCAACATATATAGCTTTTCATAATTTGACTTCTGCTTATCTGTCCAGTCTCTTCTGGACTGGATAACGTTCCTTTTTCCTGCCTTAATCTGTAATATTCAAACTAATTGCATTCCTCAGAATATATCATGTTCTCTCTCATGATATATGTACATGCTGTTTTGTCCCACATAATTCTGTGTCCCCTACTCCCCCACTTGTCCTTCGAATAAGGTCCTACTCATTCTCTAAATTTTGGCTCAAACCCACCCAGTTCATGAAGCCTACTCTGATTCACCTAGAACTCTGCCTATTCTACCATTGCTCTTTGTACTCATGCAGTTTATTTTTAATTTGCTTGTATGTTTATTTCTTAAGTAGGTTTAGTGCCCAAGTGGAAAATGACCAATTTTTGTCTGGTATTTCCAGCACTTACTGTAGTACCTGGCAATAAAAGCAATTCAGATTCTTCTAGATTGAAGATACCTTCTGGGTCTGAGGAAGTTTTCTAGGAGGGGCTGTCATAGTAAATAACAATCCTTCCCCTTTCCCCCTTCTCTAGTTTTCCAAGTTTCTTTCAAAACCTAGCAGGTAGTGCACTATTAACTTTCCTTATCTACCACTTCAGGTAGAATTGGCCACTCCTTTCTTTGTGCTTCTGCTGAATGTGTTATATAAGTCCTATCCTAGCACCAGTCATGTTTAAATTTGCATCCCAAGCATCTGAGACATTAGGCACATCATTGTAGGGGAGAAAAAAAATGGCTTCCCTCTACTCCTCCAGGTTCTTTGGCTGGTCTATAAATTAAATTGCCATAAATCATATTAACAGGAGAAAAGTAGTCTTAATTAGGTATGTATGCTTGGGAGTCCCACAAAATATGAGACTCAAAGAAGGGGCAGATGATAGCATAGCATCCTGACCTACACAGAGGAATGGGCCAAGAGAGGTGGTCCCAGCTGTAGGTTGAGGTGGGAGGATCATTAAGCCCAGGAGTAGCCTGGGAAACGTAGTGAGAATCTGTCTGTTTAAAAAAACAAAAAACAAACAAAGAAAAATCAAAACAAAACAAAAGAATTGGGGGTTGCGACTTCTGGGGCATGATGGAGACAAATTAAGGGAGGGTTGGGGGTAGAATGTAAGATGACTAAAGGTTGCCTTGTTATGCAGATAAGTCTCTCAGGTGATAAAAGTTGACTAGAAGCAGCTCTCTTCTGTGGTACAGATACCTCATTAATGAAATTTTCCTTTATATAGATGTAAATTTCTCTTTACAAAAAGGGAGTTTTATCCTTTCTTTAAGGCAGTAGAGGGAGAGGTGAAGCACTTTTCCTGTGTAGCTGCTTCTCAATTTCTTTTAGCTCAAAGTAACCAGTATGTCAGAGTGGCATATTTTGGGGTGGTATATTCTGGACTCCTGCAGCCATATTTTGTCCTGCGCTCCAGCACCATAATGAACCAGTGTTCACCCTGATTAAAGGGACTTTCTTAAACATTCTAGGGGAAATCTCACCTTTGTACAGAGGCTGTAAAAAATCCTTTACAATCCAACTCAAACGATTGTTTCTAAAACGATGCATCCTCCAGGCACTTTAATTGTCCTTAGACAGATGGCCAAAGCTTGACTACCGGAACAGCATATGCTAGGAGAGAGCTGACGAGCGCCAAGCAAAGGATGATTGGCTGCCGGGGCTCACAAGTTACATGCTCTCCTCAGGCCAACGCAGGAACTAAAAAACCGCTGAACGCTCAGGTTTTGAAATACGGTTTTTGCATCCTAAAGAAAAAAGATTAACCTATCAGGAAGAACCGAGCGCATCCAATTACCAATCAAGAGCGGGAAAGAAGCCAAAGCCTGGGGATACCCACGCACCGACGAGGACGTCATTCCCTAGTCCCCGCCAATGAGCGGCTGGACGCGAGGCGGGGCGATAATAGGCGGACTAATTGCCTTAGAAAACAAACAACGATCGGCAGTACAACTGTACTAACCGCAGTCCTTGCAGCTGGAGCAAACTCCTGAGCAAGGCGCTGACTGCATGCTTTCTACTCTCCTTCTCTCTTGGGGCTAGCCACAGTGGAGCATCCCTTATCCACCAGAACAGGGGCTTCCTTTCCACTACGTTCCACAGAATCGCAGACAGCACATTGTAACTTTGCACTTTCTACCTTCCCAGGAGCTGGGAGTCCGTTGCTACCTGAGGGGTGCGGCCCAAGTGCGCAAGCGTGCATGCCTTGCGGGGGCGAGGCCGTGGCGGCCCGAGGTAATCTGGGAGCTGTATTTCCTACGCGGCCCAAGCAGCCCCTGCTTCTCAGGCCTTCAAGACTACATTTCCCAGGAGCCTCCGCGACATGGGGCGGGCGGGCTGGCTCGTTAATGAGCTCGAGGAAGCTGCGGCGCGGCCCACCAGGTTCCAAAACAAGGAAATGAAGGGGGGAGGCGGGATTGGGGGTGTCTGCGGGAGCCGCCGCCGCCGCGGAGGAGGAGGAGGTGGAGGAGGTGGCTGCCGCGGCCGCCGAGGAGTCCCTTGCTGAAGGCGGATCGCGGAGCGGCGGGTGGCGCGCGCGCGCCCGAGAGGCGGCTGTTAGAGAAGTGGAGCGGCGGCCGCGGGGGGAGGAGGAGGAGGGACTGAGCGGCGGCGGCCCCCGCGTCCCGGTGCCTCTATGGGGGAAGCAGACAATGGATTATGATTTCAAGGCGAAGCTGGCGGCGGAGCGGGAGCGGGTGGAGGATTTGTTTGAGTACGAAGGGTGCAAAGTGGGACGCGGCACCTACGGGCACGTCTACAAGGCGAGGCGGAAAGATGGGTAAGAGCAGGGGCGGGGGGAGTAGGCTCGCTCCGGTTCTCGCCCTACCCGCGACTCGGCGGGATGGGTGGGTCGGAGCCCAGCGGGCCGTACCTGAGGGGCGAGGCGGAGGTGGTCGTGGGGCTGCGTCCCGAGGCGGACTCGAGGGACTCCCATTCTGCCCGCCCCCCTGCGAGGCCCCGTCGCGCCCCTCGAACTCCCGCGGCGGAGCCCGGTCGGGGGCGTCGGTGCGGTCCCGGAGGGCGGGCGCCCTCGGCGTGCGTGGAGCCGGTGGCGGAACTCGAGTTGGGACCTCGGTCGGAGGTTGAGTGTGTGGGGTCTGGTCTCTCGGGGGATCTCCGCCGATGAGTTACCGCTCCGGCCCTGGGCCAGTGACGGTTGTTGGGGAACTTCCAATCGGCCGAGCGGCTCACGAGGGCGGCGGTTTGAAACCTCGCCGGGTAGCCCGTTGGGCGGACGAGAGCCGGGATCCTCGCCAGCCCCGGGAGTCTGACCTGTTGGGCACCGCCGCCCCTAGCCAAGACCCCCGTGCCTCCGGCCAGCCCGCCTGTTGGCCCTTCAGCACAGTCTATCCCGTCCCTGTCGTATACCTGGCGACTTCTGGACCCCTCTTTCCACCCGCCCCGGGTTTCTCATTGTCACATTCTGAATTCTGTACCTTCCCCCTCGAAGGGGACCTCCTGACAGACTGCGTTTTGCAAGCGACAACTTCAGAGTTCGCTCAGTTCTTTGGTACCTACCCACCCACCCCCTTGTGTATCTGGGGTATTATGCCCTCCACGACATCCTCTGCCAAATGACTGCGTGGTGGGGCTTATCGAGCACCTAGATTATCAAGAACAGAATATGGAGTGACATAGAGCTGGGCCTGAACCTTTGTTTTTCTTGGAGTTGAGGGAGAACTGTAGGAACCCCCTGGGAAGCCTCTACCGATTGTTCTCTTAGGAGAAGACGAGCTGGGTAATGTATTGAGAACGCCTCTCCTTCCTCCTGGAGGGCGGATGAGCTCGTACAGCAGGACAGGTGGAACCAGCTCTCTGCCTGCGATGGGTAGGTTTAAACCATTCGTCACTTCTTGTCCCATCCTGGCAGGAATTACCCTCCCCCCAGGTTAGGGAGCCTAGGAATGTTGGGGAGCCTGTCAGTCATAGACTGTAAAGACGGTCAATCTATACGGAGAGACTTTTTAGGATTGTAACGGAACATTTCTTAATAAACTGATTATCAGCCACCAGTGACGTTAGTAAGATTTTAAGTGTTGGTTCTCTTTCTGCACGCTGTTGTAATTCATGTGGTTGGTTTTTGAACTCCAGGACCAAAGTAGGAAGGGTGTCTGCGCGCTAATTTCATACAAGGAACAACAAAATACAACTTGATAAAGTGTTTTATCATAAACTATCACGAAAATCAAAAAGTACTATCCAGGTGTAAAGCACTATTACTGCAGATGATTTTTTCTCTTGTAATAACTGAACAGACCCCATGGTACTCAATTGGCGTAATTCTTTTAGTTAATTACCAGGTGTTCTTGAATATATGTCATGGAATGTGAGGTACTATAATTAACTTATATTTTGTTTTTGGAATATCCACTCTACCTGTTATACTGGTGTTGCTGTGGAAATCTTATCAGATATATTTTGGGGAAGCACATCCAGTTTTCCTATTTGGGTATTGTTACAGAATAAATCTGAGTCGCCCTGCCCCGCCCCCCCCATACTCCTATGCTAACATCGTAATATACTTTATTTAGAATTTTAAATATGCGTTCTGATTTTTTTTTTTGTTAAAATAGCTTTCTTTTATCAGGTAACTTTTGAGAAGTTAAAAATTCTGCTTCTGAATTGTATTTGAATAGCTCAGGCTTACAACAAAAAACAGATAATCCCCGCTTCTATATGTTCTTTTTAATTATTTTCACCTCTAATAAAGTTCTTGGTTCGAATATACTTCCTTCTTGAGTGAAATTTGTTAATTAGAATTAATAAAGCTGCTTTAGTAGAGTAAGATCAGCTTGTGCATCTTCAAATTTATAATGCTCTTTTTGTTTTTTGAACCTTTACTATCTGAAAGCATTAGTTCCAATCACTATAGTACATGTAAGAAAAACCCTAGTAAAGGTTTTTTGCTTGGACAAAAGGTTTGTTTGAGATTTACGGCTTTACAGTGAAAACCCACATCGTTTTTAATTTTTATTTTTAAAAATTTATTTATTTCTTATAAACAGGGTCTTTCTATGTTGCCGAGGCTGGAGTGCAGTGGCGTATCATAGCTTACTGCAGCCTCATATTCCTGACACATCTTTTGTGGGTTGGTAGTGGGATTAGTTTTATGTGCATTGATACCAGCAATTTGAAAGAACAAAAAGTTTTTAGTGATGGTTCTAAACTGTGATCCAGATTTGCATAGTAAAGGATTTTACACTCTGATCATGGTAAATTACAGTTTAGCTCTTTCCAGATTTTATTTTGGTTAACTCAGAATATACAATACTATTTTAGGGAGCAAGAGGGAAATCACATAGGTATGTTAAAGAGAAATTATTCTGGTGTATATAATGTAGTATATAACTCAAAAATTGTTCAGGTCTTTAGAAGAAACATTGAAAAAAGTAACCACATAAAATATTATTAGAAAAGCCTCTGCTCATTGTTTAATACTATAGTTTACAAAACCTGAGAATGTTATTTCCCTTGAAATATGACTTTAGGCTATATTATGTTACATAAATTTATAACAGGCTGATTTACATCTTGAGTTTTTCACCTTTTGTAGAGGTGTTTTGTTCACCTTTTTGTTTTGAAGGAAGAGAGGCTTTTGACCCAACTATCTTTTTTTTTTTTTTTTTTTTTTTTTTGAGACAGAGTCTCGCTCTGTTGCCGGGGCTAGAGTGGACCCAACTATCTTTAAAACAAAAAAAAAAAAAAAAAAAAAAAAAATCAGGCTCAGAAATGAGAAGGCCAAAGCGGGGGAGGGGGAAGAATAAAAAAAAAAAAAAATCAGACTTAAAGTTAACCTTGAGGAATAAGTTCAGAATATTTCTAAACTTTTTAATATGAGCAAGAATTTGTAAAAGTTTTTCTTTATTAAAAAGTCATCCATACATGGTTACAAATCTCAGGACTACATTTCTTCAGTTGAAGACATTTTTTATTTTGATTGATAAAGGAATATTAAAAAGTTCTTTTGTCAACAGAGGTTCAGATGAACATGATTCCATAGCATATATTATGTCTGAAAACTTGTACCCAACAATACTACCATTCAACTTTGCAGACATTTAGTCTCTTGAATCACTCCAATAAAAGAATGCTCTTTGGATATGTGTTTTTGAAAAATACTTAGTAATGGAAAGTGAAATGGCTGACGGACATCTTACAGAGTTTCAGTTTTGTGAGGGTTTGAGATGAGTAGTTGGTGACTACATAGCTTAATGTATGTCATGAAATTCTTCACAAATGTAGTAAGTACATGTAGATACATATAGATAAATAGTAGACACAATAGTATCTGCCTGTGTTTGATGGGCTTTTCATAATTGGTTTGTAGTTAAAATAGATTATCGTATTTGCATTTTTATTGGAGACCTCCAAAAGATTAAAGAGGTATCAGTTTGAGCATAGTGTAATAGAACTTTTAAGAATTTTAGATTATCTAGTTCAACTTCCTCTTTTTACAAATGAGAAACCCAGAGCTTTGAGAGGTTGTCATGCCCATAGTCTCACAGCAAAGATAAAGCCTGTAACCCAGATCTAACTCTGAATTTTTGTATTTTATAGTATGTTTTCCTTCCTAATACTATGGGAGGAAAACCAAAAAAGGCCATGTTACCTCCAGTCTTATTTATCTATTTATTTTGAGACAGAGTTTCACTTTGTTGCCCGGGCTAGAGTGCCGTGGCGTCAGCCTAGCTCACAGCAACCTCAAACTCATGGGCTTAAGCAATCCTCCTGCCTCAGCCTCCCGAGTAGCTGGGCCTACAGGCATGTGCCACCATGCCCGGCTAATTTTTTCTATATATATTTTTAGTTGTCTAGATAATTTCTTTCTCTTTTTTAGTAGAGACAGGGTCTCGTTCCTGCTCAGGCGGGTCTCGAACTCCTGACCTTGAACGATCCTCCTGCTTCGGCCTCCCAGAGTGCTAGGATTACAGGCGTGAGCCACCGAGTGAGGCCTCATTTTCTTTTCTACATTCAAACTAGAATAGTGTTGCTCTCCTATTCCTCCCTCCCCCTTTCCCTTACCCCTACAAACCTAGCAAACTCCTGCTTATACTTCAATACCCAACTCAAATAGCTTTCTTCCTAGAAGCCTTATTCACTTAGTGTACACCTTTATTCTTATGAATGTAAAATCACTGTGAGTGCTATTAATATGCTTTATAAACAATTAGCTGCAAAGAAGGCATTCTGTGTCTAGTGTCTTGCATAAGGTTAGGCATATAATACACACTTGAAAATTACATTGAGTTAAAAAATGCCCTAAATTGGTAAACATACTTCACTGATCTAAAAAGCAGATTTAAGTCATTTTTAAAAATAAGTTTATTTACTTTCCTTAAAAAGTGGTGTTTTCAGTAATTGTTTTTGAAAGCCTGAAATACAGTGATGTTGCATTAGATAGGTGTTTAGATGTAAATATTTCTATAACACTAAGTCTAGTGTATTTTTCCTAAGAAATTATGTGCTGCTTTTTGAGACAGTTGATACATTTTTTAGTAGAAATTGCTAAGGAAAATAGGTAATTTTTTTGAAATATTAAGCATTTTTTTCCTTTTAGGCCAGCTCTTTTAGAATTGCTAGGCTGTAGGAATCTATATTCTGTGCTTTTACTAGCTATTTTATAGAGATGCTTAGAAAATGTCAGTATTCAAATGTATTTTAGGAGATTTTTTGATATGTATTTGTGGTAAAACTTAAGTATCTTTAACACTTAGAAAATGAAGTGGACATTGGTTTATGTTTAATTTGTCATTTTTGCAATGCAAACCTTTAAAAACTGTTTTTGAGTCCTAAGGGAAATAAATTTTTTTTTCAATGAAATTTGATAGTCTAGAGGAGTAGCAGTGGTTAACAAACTTTTTATGTAAAGAGGTAGATGCTAAATATTTTAGGCCTTGTGGGCCACACTGTTTCAGATGCAGTTACTCAGTTCTGCTGTTGGAGTGCCAAAGCATCCACAGATAATATATAAACGAATATGAATGAGGATGGTTGTGTTCCCATAGAACTTTATTTACAAAAGCACATGGTTGGCTGAATTTGGTCTACAGGCTGTAGTTTGCTGACTCTTGGTGTAAAGCAGTGGTATCCGATAGAACTTTCTGCCATGATCTGAAAATGTTCTGTATTTGTGCTGTCCAGTATGGCAGCCCCAAGCTACATGTGGCTCTTGATCACCTGAAATGTGGTTACTGTGACTGAGAAACTGGCTAGCAGCTATCACATTGGACGGTGCAGGTTTAGAGTCTTTTGAACAAGTGGCTTAGCAACACATTTATAATTCTGTGATCCATGAAGTAACTTTTCATTTTTAAAAATTTATATATATATTTTTGTAGCTATAATACAGCATGACATTCAAGACCTTTCAATAAAAATGTATAAACGGGCTGACTGTGGTGGCTCATGCCTGTAATACTGGCACTTTCGGAGACTGAGGTGGGAGGATTGCTTGAGACCAGGAATTGGAGTCTGCAGTGAGTTATGATCAACACCATTTCTAAAAAAAAAAAAAATGTATAAATGAGGATGTGGACAAACGAAATAGGAAAACTATTCTGTGTTGTTTCAAGTTATAGGAGAAATTTTGAGGCTGAAATAGCTTGATAAAACAAAGCAAGGCCGGGCGAGGTGGCTCCTGCCTGTAATCCTAGCACTCTGGGAGGCCGAGGCGGGTGGATTGTTTGAGCTCAGGATTTTGAGACCAGCCTGAGCAAGAGCGAGACCCCGTCCCTACTAAAAAAATAGAAAGAAATTATATGGACAACTAAAAGTATATATAGAAAAAATTAGCTGGGCATGGTGGCGCATGTCTGTAGTCCCAGCTACTCGGGAGGCTGAGGCAGGAGGATCGCTTGAGCCCAGGAGTGTGAGGTTACTGTGAGCTAGGCGGACGCCATGGCACTCTAGCCAGGGCAACAGAGTGAGACTCTGTCTCAAAAAAAAAAAAAAATAAAAATAAGCCAATACTTGATTATTTGATTACTTTTTCAAAAAAGTATTTTGTTAAAAAGTGTGTTTAGTAAGTTTATGTTCACAAAAAAATACACAATGTAACATAAGTCTTCCCTTTCCCGGCCACCCTTTCACCCTTTTCCATTTCTAGAGGCAATCGTTCTTGGTTGTCCTTTAGAGAGATTTTTATTTTTAGAGATGGGGTTTTGCTCTGTCACCCAGGCTGGAGTGCAGTGGCATGATCATAGTTCACTGTAACCTCAAATTCCTGGGCTCAAGTGATCCTTTTGCCTCAGTCTCTTGAGTAGCTGGGACTACAGGCACATGCCTGCAAGCCTGGCTAATGTTTAAATTTTTTGTACAGAGGGGGTCTCGATATGTTGCTCAGGCTGGTCTGGAATTCCTGGCCTCAAAGGATCTTGTCCTGCCTTGGCTTCCCAGAGTGTTGGGACTATAGGCGGGAGCCACCATGCTCCTGCCTTGTTTAAAAGCTGAAATTTTGTGTTTCTAAAGGCCAATTTGTTCATTATCTTGTAATGTTGTGACTGTATAATGTTAGTACTACTTTTGGATTCCAAAACAAAGGGAGAAGAAACTTTTTTTCAGAGTACATTTTAATATTTTGAATAACTAACATGACCATTTCTTTAAAAACAGATAGTGTCTAGAACCATAAAGAGCCATAAAGCTATTTAAAGATTTTTGTCCATTTATAAATAGCTGATAGTCCAACACTTCCTGTAATAGCTGTTCTGAGCATGCATTGTGAAGGATAAAAGAGAGTCTCAAGAGAGAAGACAGGATGTAATTCAGGATACAAGTGTGCAGCAGTTGTTATTTATTGAGGGTTTGAGTTCTTACCCAGAAGGGAGTGATGGATCAAAGAGAAATAAAAGCCTGTAAAGTGCTCAAATAATTGATGTCCTTATAAAATATCTTTAACTTCAAATATAATAAGTCTTGCTAAAGGAAAATATGCCCTTCTTATGGAGGCTTTAAACCTGCTGTGTATTTTCTATTTAAAAACACTTTTCTGGGAGGTTTTGTGGTGGATAATTTCAGTTACTAAACTGAATGTGATGAGGGAATGGATTTAATTACCAAGTTGGCCAGTTAACTTTATTTTGTTCTACAACCACAAATCAAAACCAAATCATGGCAAAATATTTTACAGATATTTGTAGATATTTACATTTGTACAGAAAGGTAAGTCCATGGTTGCTGGAAAACTAAGGTAAAACTCTTGCCTTCCAGGTGGTTAGTTGTGTCTTTCTGTAGGAAATGACTTAAATAAGGTCACTTATATAGGTACCAAGAAGTTCGAGGCATAAAGTGTGTTGCTTTTCACAGTAGTTTCCTTTTTCCCTTGCCCTTTTGCAATATAATTATTTTAATTGCATTTTAAGGGTGACTTAAAGTAAATCCTATTGTTTTGGGTTTAAGTGCAAGTTTAAAAACATTGGACTTTCTTCTGAAAAGTTTTATATAATCTGACCTTGTGTAATTTATAAAACCAGAATTCTGTTAACTTTACTTTCTTAGCAATCTCTTGGTTTTTGTAGTATAGTTACATCAAAGTGGAAATATTTTTTATATTTATGCTACTAAAAATTGTGAAATAGTAGTTGTGTATGATAGAAAACCTCAACAGTACAACCGTACATAAAATGAAAAGTAAAAGCCTTCCTCCTTACTGTCTATGCCCGTGTCCCCTTCACTTAGAGGTAACCACTGTTAACCATTTCTGTTTTTAAGTTTTGCCGGTGCTTACCATTACAACTTTAAATAACATCCACATAATTCAGTTTCTTTACTTTTTTTTTTTTTTTGATACAGAGTTTCTTTCTGTTGCCTGAGCTAGAGTGCCGTGGCATCAGCTTAGCTCACATCAACGTCAAACTCCTGGGCTCAAGCCATCCTCCTGCCTCAGCTTCCCAAGTAGCTGGTACTACAGATGCTCTCCACCATGCCTGGCTAATTTTTTGTTTCTATTTTTAGTTGGCCACCTAATTTTTTCTATTTTTAGTAGACGTGGGCAGGGGGCGAGGGGGGAAACCTCTCACTCTTGCTCAGGCTGGTCTTGAACTGCTAAACTCAAGGGATTGGCCTCCCAGGGTGCTAGGATTATAGGTGTGAGCCACCATGCCTGGCTTAATTAAGTTTCTTTATTTATCATCTTAGTTTCTGTTGACTTTCCCTTAGAAAAGCTGATACATTTTGTGAACTCTCACTACCTCCTCCTGTTTTCCCTTTTTCCATCTTAACTGTCAAATTATTACTTTTATTTCAAAATTTTTCTGATAAATACTTTTTATGGGTTTAAATTACAAATATAGGTCGGGTGCAGTGGCTCATGCTTGTAATCCTTAGCACTCTGGGAGGCCCAGGTGGGAGGATTGCTTGAGCTCAGGAGTTCCAGACCAAAGTGACTAAGAGTGAGACCCCGTTAATACTAAAAATAGAAAAAATTAGCCCAGCGTGGCCATAAGTGCCTGCAGTCCTCGCTACTTGGGAGGCTGAGGCAGGAGGATGGCTTGAGCCCAGGAGTTTGAGGCTGCTGTGAGCTAGGCTGATGCCACGGCACTCTAGCCTGGGTGACAGAGCAAGACTCTGTCTCAAAAAAAAAAAATTATAAATTTAACTTTGTTTTCTTTATTTATGAACTTAGATATTATCTCCGGTCTTCTCAATGTGAATGTTAAAGGAAGTATAATAATACATCTTTCCTACTCTTTATCATCATATCCCAATTTTTAAAGTATAATTTTTTATAATGGTCTGATTTGTTCAGTGCTTTTTTGTCCATGGGTTGATTCTAAAAAGTGAACATTGGAAAGCATTCAACAGCATTAAAATATTAATGGTTATGAATTTTATTTACTACTGAGTGAATTAGTATGTTTTAAGACACATAGGGAAGGAAATGTAATCTTGAGTGCAGTCAACACTCTGTATCCTCAGATTCCATGTCCACGAATTCAACCAATCATGAATTGAAAATATTTGGAAAAAAAGCAATAAAAAAATACAACAATAAAATACAAACAGCTTAGTAATTATTTATATAGCACTTACATCGTAATATTAGGTATTATAAGTAATCTAGAGATGACTTAAAATACATGGGAGGATGTGCATAGGTTATATTGCAAATACTATGACACTTTCTATCAGGCACTTGAGCATCTTTAGATTTTGGTAGTGGGGAGTAGTGTCCTGGAACCAAACACATACTCAACATGCTACTTCTCCCCACTGTACTGAGGGATGACTATTAAATAAGTGCTACTTGAAACAGTGTTCCAGGTATTGAAGCCTGTTGGTTGGTCTTTATTTATTTTGCTCATTCTTCAATTCTGAGTGTACTTGGCTAATAATTTTTCTTTATATCCCATATGTGGTTTTTCTTGGATTCTTTTTGTTGTTGTTATTAAGGATATCTTTTTAAGTAGCTTTTTCATATAGGATGTGTAGATTTTCTGAGTTCTTGCGTATCTGATATATATTTTGTCTTCATCCTTGATTGATGGTTTAGCTGAATTTAGATTTATGTATTAAGAATAATTTTTTTTCTCAGGACCCAAAATATTGCTTCATATCTTCTAGTATCTCTTGTTATTCATGGGAAGTTTCTTTTTTTGAAACTTGTTTTTTTCCTCCCTGGAATCTCTTAGGATTTTTTAC
Source organism: Eulemur rufifrons (assembly GCF_041146395.1). Lineage (NCBI taxonomy): Eukaryota > Metazoa > Chordata > Mammalia > Primates > Lemuridae > Eulemur > Eulemur rufifrons. The sequence continues at coordinate 63,874,741 of NC_090997.1, read as the reverse complement.
TTTATCCACACATTCTAAAATTTCACAAAAGTTTACATAGAATATGTAGGTCTTTTAAAAAAATTAATCTAAATTTGTTTCTTGTGTCTATAACAAATTATGTATTTATTGGATAGGTAACCTTTGTAAGTAATTTGACCTTCAAAAGTTAAAAAGTGATATTCAGTAGCTTTAGTCTCTTACCTCATCCTCCACTCCCTTACTCCCCCAGTTTTCCAATCCTGCCAGTTTCTTATGGATCCTTTGGTGGGCTCTTTCTTTTGTCTTTGTTTTAGGGAAATTTTTATTTCGAGTTTTTTTATTCAATTATTTCTTCTTCTCCCTCTGTTACCTCTCATGTTCTCTTCTTCAGGTATACTTATTAACAAATGTTGACCTTTTGGCTCTATCTTCCGTGTCTTTTAAATTCATTTTCAAAATTTTCAGCTCTTACACCTTAGCTGTTTAGTCGGAGGTCCCCATTCTTTTATTCAGCATGACTTGAATTCAGGAGTCTGGCTTCCTGAGTTCAGCAGGGACTTGGTTTAATTAAATAAATTCTCTATTAATATTTATGATTTTTCTAGTGTTTCACCATTATTAACAATTATTATTACTATTATTTTTTGAGATGGAGTCTCATTTCTTTTGCCTGGGCTAGAGTGCTGTGGTGTCAGCCTAGCTCACAGCAACCTCAAACTCCTGGGCTCAAGCGATTCTCCTGCCTCAGCCTCCTGAGTAGCTGGGACTATAGGCAGGAGCAACCATGCCAGGCTAACTTTTCTATTTTTAGTAGAGATGGAGTCTCCCTCTTGCTTAGACTGGTCTCCAATTCCTGAGCTCAAGTGATCCTCCTGCCTCAGTCTCCCAGAGTGCTAGAATTACAGGTGAGAGCCACCTTGCCTAGCCCCATTACTAACAATTCCTAACTAATTTTTTTTGTATTTATTATGTGTTGTTTTTAGCTTTTCCTTCTTAATTTTTTTAATACTCTTGAGTACTAGGCCAAGACAATGGAAATATTTTTCTATTTTCACTTATAAAAAAACAGTTTTTATTTTTACTTTTTATTTTTTAGGGACAGGGTCTCACTCTGTTGCCCAGGCTGGAGTGCAGTGGCATGATCGTAGATCACTGAAGTCTTGATCTCCTGGGCTCAAGCGATCCTCCTGCCTGAGCCTCCTGAGCAGCTGGGACTACAGATGCACAGCAATGCCAGGGTAATTTTTTTTTTTTTTTTTTAATTTTTTGTAGAGAAAGGGTTTTGCTGTATTGCTCAGGCTTATCTCAAACTCTTGGTCTCAAAGGATCTTCCCACCTCAGCCTCCCAAAGCGCTGGGATTACAGGTGTGAGCCACTGCACCCAGCCTATTTTTAATTTTTATTTATTTTTTTAGAAATGGAATCTTGCTATGTTGCCCAGGGTGGAGCACAGTGGATACTTTTTGTTTTGAAAGGGATCTTCCTCTGTCTCCCAGGCTGCAATGCAGTGGCATTCATAGCTTACTACAGTCTTGAACTCCTGAGCTCAAGGGATCCTCCTGCCTCAGCTTCCTGAGTAGCTGGGACTACAGGCACACACCATCATGCCTGGCTAACTTTAAAGAAAAAAAAATTTTTTTTTTTTACTTTTTTTAGAGACAGAATCTCACTATGTTGCTCAGGCTGTTCTTGAATTCCTGGCCTCAAGCAATCCTCCTGCTTTGGCCTCTCAAAGTACTGGAATTACAGGCATGAGCCACTGTGTCTGGCCTAAACTTGATTTTTAATGGATGTCTATACTCTTCTATTAAATAGCTAATACGGTGTTGTACTTAACCTTTTCTTCTTGTTGAATGTTTAAGTTTTTTCCAGTATTTTGATAATACATTTAACACTAATAGATATTCTTGTGTCCAAATCTTGGTCCAAATATCTGATTCTTTCCTTACAATAGAGTCTTATAAATTTATTTACTGTGTCAAAGCGTAGTTGTTTCAAGGCTCTTAATATATATTTCCTAATTTCTTTTCATATATAGTTTTATTTACCACCACTAACAATATTAAAAATGCCCCTCATCTCAACCTCAGGGCCTTTGAATAGTCTTTGTCATAATTTGATAGGTGAGATGGTTTCTATTTTAACCCCTAGGAATTAGAGCTGTTTTCTCTATGCCTTGCCTAAAGCTAAGCTAAAGGTCTGAGGAGGCTTATAATTTACATCACTTTTTAGCTCCTAGGAACTGTAGTTCATGGTTGAGATACCTCTCCCTCCTCCTCCTTCACCAGTCTTTACCCATTTTATAGTTGGTAAGTATTTTGGGATCATTAAAAAGCAATTTTTCCTCGTAAAACTATATATGTAATTTTGTCTCCACATTTTTCTACTTTTATGCTAAAGATATGTTCAGAATTATGATTTGTTAGTATGCGATTCACCATGAAGTTTTCTAGTCATCTTAACTTCCTACTTTAATTTTTATGAGAATAAAATGGATTTTTTTCAAAGCTAAATATTATATCATTCTAAAAAATGAAGAATAAACAAAGTTCCATGCTGTGTTTTAATGTAGAAATTGTTAAGAGCATTTTGAAAAATTTCAAACTACTGGAGAGAGTAAAGAGCAGATCTAGCTGTCCTTTAAAACTGAGAAAGAATACACATGAAGGTGTTTATAGTGTGTGGATGTGTCATTTTGGCTATGTGCAACAGAAAAACCGACTAATATTATCTTAAACAAATAAGGGATTCATTTTCCTCTTGTAACAAAAAGTCCATAGATAGGGAGTGCAGGGCTGGTGTAGTTCAAGGATATCACTTCTTCCCTCTGTTCTGCTGTTTTTGTGCTGGAGAGAGGGAACTTTCTAAAGTGAAAATATATATAGGGTGATAGAAAAGAGTACATAAATCAAATATACTTAATGATTTTTTTACTTTAAAATGATCATAATTATGAAACTTCAAAATGGAGTCAAAATGGAGTATTTCTTCTTCTTCTTCTTATGTTGATCTGCATAAAGTAGATGTTTTAAGAACCTGTATAATTTAATTAAAAACTTAAAATTCTCTTCCTAGATATACTATGGGTAGCAGTAAAAACACAACACAAGCCTTTGGAGTTTCATGGAATCTTATATTGTTTGCCTCAAAATAAGTCCAAAAATATAAAATATCTCCCTTAAAATCACATAGTGTTTAAATGGCTGACATATTTCTGTTGACTACGTGAATAATTATATATAGGTTTTGCTAACTGATACCCCATCACTTTTATCTATAATAGGATGTTTAATATAAGAGTAAGGAGAATTACAGTTGACACTTGTACAACAAAGGACTGAACTGCACTGGTCCGCTTATACGTGGATTTGTTTCAATAAATATGTATGACAACTTTTTGGAGATTTGCAACAATTTGAAAAAACTTGCAGATAAACCAGGATCATTAGGAAAATATATTTTATTAATACTATTTATTAAGTGGAACTGGATCATCATAAAGATCTTCATCCTCATAGACTTCACACGTGAATAGGCTGAGGAGGAGTTGGTCTTGCTGCCGCAGGGGTGGAAGAGGTGGAGAAGGTGGAAGGGGAGGAAGAGAGGCAGGTGTAACTTTACGGAAATACATTGTAATTTCTGTCTTTTTTGCTTTTTCATTTCTCTTCAAATGTTTCTATATGGTACCAATCCTTCTTCCACCATTTGCTTTAGTTCCAGTACCCATATCAGAGAAGCGTTCATATTATAAAAGAAGTCAAATGCAGTCTTGAATAACTGGAACCCTGTTGCTAGATTATCTAATGTCAATTTATTTTCTGCACTGCCTTTTCTAAGACTTCTTCCTCATCATCTGGCACTGATTTGGAAGCACTCATCTCCATCAAGTCATCTTCTGTTAATTCTTCTGGTGTGTTGTCCATTAGGTCTTAAATTTCTCAAAGACCCATATCTTGAAACCCTTCACTTCCTACCTTTTTTTTGCCATATCTACAATCTCTTTGATAATTTCCTTGATTGGCTCTGTCATAAATCCAGTGAAGGCAAGTACAACATCCGGACAGAGTTTTCTCCAGAAGGAATTTATTGCTTCCAGCCTGATGGCTTTCATAGCTTTTTCAATAACAACAATACGTCGTGAATGGTGTAATCCTTCCAGATTTTCATGATGTTCTGTCTATCAGGGTTCTTTCCAAGGTGTCAATGATCCTTTCCACAGAGTACAATGTGTAATGAGACTTAAAGGTCCTTATTGACCCATTAATGCAGAAGCTGAAATTGAGACACTCTGTTTGTGGACAAGTAGACTACTTTGACACCTTCAGTATTGAACTCATAGGGCTCTAGGTGGCCAGGGAAATTGTCCAATATCAAAAGAATCTTAAGAGGCAGTCCCTTACTGGCAAAGTACTTCCTGACTTCAGGGAGAAGGCATCAGTAAAAATAATCCAGAAAAAGGTTCTCATTGTCCAGGCCTTCTCGTTGAACAACCAAAAGACTGTCAGCTGGTGTTTATCTTTTCACTTCAAGCCTCAGGGATTAGCAGCTTTATAGATAGGGCCATCCTGATCATAAACCCAACCATGTTTGCACAGAACAGTACTTAGCCTATCCCTTCCTGTCTTAAATCCTGGCACTCACTTCTCTTCCTCACCAATAAATATCCTCTGTGGCATCTTTTCCAGAATAAGGCACTTTCGTCTTCATTAAACACCTGTTTAGGGGCCAGGCCCCGTGGCTCACACCTGTACTACTAGGACTCTGGGAGGCCAAGGCAGGAGGATCGCTTGAGCTCAGGAGTTCGAGACCAGCCTGAGCAAGGGTGAGATCTCATCTTTACTGAAAATAGAAAAAATTACCCGGACATGGTGGCACATACACATAATCCCTGCTACTCAGGACGCTGAGGCAGGAGGATTACTTGAGCCCAGGAGTTGGAGGTTGCAGTGAGCTATGATGATACCACTGTATTCTAGCCAAACAACAAAGCGAGACCCCGTCTCCACAAAAAAAAAAAAAAAACAAAAAACAAACAAACAAACAAACCTACAAACAGTTCAAGCTAGGCATGATGGCTCAGGCCTGGGCAATGTAGTGACACCTCATCTCTACAAAAGATAGAAAAATCAGCCAGGCACTGTGGTGTATTCCTGTAGTCCCAGCTACTCAAGGAGGCCTTTAGGAGGCCAAGGCGGGAGGATTGTTTGAGGCCACAAACTCCAGACCAGCCCAGGCAACATAGTGAGACCTCATCTCTACAAAAAATAGAAAAATTAGTCAGGCACTGTGATAGGGGCCTGTAGTCCCAGCTACTCAAGGAGGCCGAGGTAGGAGGACCTTTTGAGCCCAGAAGTTTGAGGCTTCTATACTATGATGACATCAGTATACTCCCACTCCAGCCTGGCAACAAAGAGAGACCCTGTCTCAAAAAAAAAAAAACAAAAACAAACTCGTTCAGACAGATATCCTAAAAGTCACAGTTCTTTTCCTTACAGTGTAGAAGAGCAAATCAAATAGATTACGATACAGGGCTATAAAATCTGTTATACAGATATGCACTGAATGCTGTGGTAGTAAATAAGTGGGAGGGGTTAAGATTGGGCTTTGAGGTTGTACTTTCTGGATTCATAATTCCCACTGTACCACTTAGCTGTGTGACTTGGATAAATTAACTCTGTGTCTTAGTTTCCTCATCTATAACACAAGATAATACCAGTACCTACCTCAGAGGTCTGTTGTGAGGATTATATGAGGTAACACATGTGAAGTGCTTACAGTGGTGTCTGACATATAACCAGCACTGCTGCAGGTACTACTGTTTTTTGTTTGTTTGAGACAGAGTGTCACTCTGTTGCCGGGACTAGAGTGCCGTAGCATCAGCCTAGCTCACAGCAACCTCAAACTCCTGGGCTCAAGCGATCCTCCTGCCTCAGCCTCCCAAGTAGCTGGGACTACAGGCATGCGCCACCATGCCCGGCTATTTTTTTCTATATATATTTTTAGTTGTGCAGCTGATTTCTTTGTATTTTTAGTAGAGACAGGATCTCACTCTTGCTCAGGCTGGTCTCAAACTCCTGAGCTCAAAACGATCAGCCCGCCTCGGCCTCCCAGAGTGCTAGGAATACAGGTGTGAGCCACCGCGCCCAGCCTGGGTACTATTGTTAATCATTTCACACTTGTGTATTTCTATTGGATAATTCCCTTAAAGATGGCAGTATTTAAAAATAAATATACCAAATTGCTGCCTTAAAATGTTCTTTTTGGTGTGAAAACTGCATAACTCTGTTTAGTATCATCTCAGCATTATGATTGTGTCCAAGCTCTCTGGTTCAAGGATCTGTTTCTACATTTGTCTGTGTTTTTGAGAACGCAAAAGATTCATGTATAAAATTATATATATTTTCTAACTTGATTATAAAAAATTTCAAACATATGGAAAAATTTAAAGATTTAGTCCCATGATCACCTGTATATCCACTGTCTTGTATATCCAGACAATTTTTTTCTGTAAAGGAAGGTTCAGATATTTTCTGTGTTTCTATAAAGGGACAATAAATATTTTAGGCTTTGGAGACCATACTGTCTGTGTTACAACTACTGAATTCTGCAGTTGTAGTGAGAAAGCAGCCATAGACAATAGGTTGAGTGAATGACAATGGCAATGTTCCAGTAAAACTTTATTTACAAAAACAGGCAGCAGTTGGATTTGGCCTGAGCTGTAGTTTGCCATCCCCTGATCCAGATTAAACAGCAGGTTGCTATATTTGCTTTCTCTGTAAATGAGTATGTATATACATACATATTTTTCTAAATCACTCAAAAATAAATTGCTATTAATATCATCATGGCACTATACCCTTTAATATCTCAGTGTGCATCTCCTATAAATAAATACGTTCTCTTACATAACCATAATACCATTATTACAGGTAAAACATTATAATTTTCTTTTTTTATTAGATCAAGATTATATACTATGCAAAGGTAGGAAAATCCTTAGATTTGCTCCTTAACCATTAGCCTATTGTACTATCTCTATCCCTATTCCTCTTTCCCTATCCTTTTCTTGATCTATTTATGTAGGTAGAAGTCTGCATTGAGTAAAGATGTTTGCTGATTTTATTTGACCCAATGGTATAGCAAATGAAAAGAATGTTTTGATTTTTTTATGTGTTTGTTTTGTATTTTTAAAAACCTGGATTTTGTTTCTATATCTTATATGATTTGACATAGAGAATTATGCTGGGCACGGGATTAAACCTGTAATCCCAGTGCTTTGGGAGGCTGAGGTGGGAGAATCACTTGAGGCCAGGAGTTCAAGACTAGCCTGAGCAACATAGTGTGAGAGACCCTGTCTCTAAAAAAAAAGTTAAAAAAGTAGCAGGGGATGGTGGCAGGCATCATAGTTCCAGCTACTTGGTAAGTTGAAGCAGGAGGATGGCTTAAGCCCAGGAGTTGGATGCTACAGTGAACTAAGATCATGCCATTGCACTCCAGCCTGGGCAGCAGAACAAGACCCTGTCTCTAAAAAAAAAAAAAAAAAAGAAGAAGAAGAAGAGATCTCATTAAGTTATATATAGTCTCCGTAGTTTCCATTTGATTGTATTTGTTAAATAGTAGAGGAAGCTGTAGGAAGGTAAAGCCAATATGTACTTTTAAAAGTGGCGAACTTTTGAGTTTTCATGTTAAAGAAGGGGGAAAAAATATTAGGTCATTAAATATGAAATGTCCAATTTCAAAGCAGAAGTGTAGTTTATGTGAAACAAGAAAAAGTACAATTAATCAAAGTATATTCCTAAACTGTTGACACAGTTTTGCCATCATAATGGTAGCCTGTTTATGGGAGCAGAGAAGAAGCCTGGAGAGCGAGTGGCGATGAAATCATGAAAGGCATTTTCCACAGCTTGTTGAGAACTGAATATTTTTGCTTGCAATGGTCCAAAGCCTGGAAGAAATGGTAATCAGCTGGTGTAAGGTCTGGTGAATACAGTGGATGACAGAGAGTTTCCAAGTACAGCCTCTGTAGTTTGAGCAACGTTGTTTGTGTGACATGTGGTCGAGTATTGTCTTCCAAGAGGATTGGCTTGTCTCTATGGACCAATCTCGGCTACTTAATCACAAGCATCCTCATCATTTCATCCAACTGGTTGCAGTAGACATCCACTGTAATGGATTAACCAGGTTTCATGAAGCTGTAGTGGATAATAACAGCACTGGACCACCAAACACACATCATTAGCTTTTTTTGATAAATATTCATTTTTGGACTTGTTTTTTCACTTTGCCTTTATCCAACCATTGTGCTGAATGGTTGAGATTGTCAAAAAGAATCCATCTTTCATCACACCTGTAGATGAAATACAGCGTAGAAATGGTTCACCTTTATGTTGTGACAGCGAAGAACGACAAGCTTCAAGGTGATTTCTCTTCTGATGCTTTTTTAATTCATGCGGAACCCACCTACCCAGCTTCTTTACCATGCCCATTTGTTTCAAATGGTCCAATATTATTGGAATAGTAATATCAAACCTTGCTGCTAATTCACAGGTAAGTTGAGATGGATTTGCTTCCAATATAGCTTTCCGCTCATTATTATCCACCTTGGTCTCAGGTCGCCCATGTGGCCCATTTTCAAGATTAAAATCACCAGAGCACAACTTTTCAAACCATCAACCTACTGTGTGTTCACTAGCCACATCCTTCCCAAACACTTCATTGATATTTCCGGCTGTCTGCAGCTGCATTGGTTCCATGACGGAACTCATATTAGAAAATAATACGGGCCAGGCGTGGTGGCTCACGCCTATAATCCTAGCACTCTGGGAGGCCGAGGTGGGCAGATTGTTTGAGCTCAGGAGTTCGAGACCAGCCTGAACAAGAGCGAGACCCCCGTCTCTACTAAAAATAGAAAGAAATTATATGGATAGCTAAAAATATATATGTAAAAATTAGCCAGGCATGGTGGCGCATGCCTGTAGGCCCAGCTACTCGGGAGGCTGAGGCAGGAGGATTGCTTGAGCCCAGGAGTTTGAGGTTGCTGTGAGCTAGGCTGATGCCACGGCACTCTAGCTGGGGCAACAGAGTGAGACTCTGTCTCAAAAAAAAAAAAAAAAGAAAGAAAATAATACGAATTTCTGACTTATGCATGGTTTCAGAAAAATTGCTCTAAAAAAAATGTGAAATATAATCACAAGCCAAAACATGCGTTTTAAAGACAGGTTGTACCTTCACAATAAATATAAAACAAGACGTGTCTAAGAGAAATGTCAGCGATATCAACTGTAAAAGTTAGTATTTATGGAAATCGGACATTTCACACCTAATAAAGATATTCTTGCTATTTTCAGGTTTTTTTTTTTTTTTTTTTTTTTTTTTGAGACAGAGTCTCACTCTGTTGCCCAGGCTAGAGTGAGTGCCGTGGCGTCAGCCTAGCTCACAGCAACCTCAAACTCCTGAGCTCAAGCGATCCTCCTGTCTCAGCCTCCCGAGTAGCTGGGACTACAGGCATGCGCCACCATGCCCGGCTAATTTTTTCTATATATATTTTTAGCTGTCCATATAATTTCTTTCTATTTTTAGTAGAGGTGGGGTCTCGCTCTTGCTCAGGCTGGTCTCGAACTCCTGAGCTCAAACGATCCGCCCACCTCGGCCTCCCAGAGTGCTAGGATTACAGGCGTGAGCCACCGCGCCCGGCCTATTTTCAGGTTTTTAAAAAACTTATTTGTTTGAAACAAGTCTTCTTCTGTTGCCCAGGGTGGACTGTAGTGGCATCATCATAGGTCAGTGCAACCTCAACCTCCTGGGCTCAAGCCATCATCCTGAGTAGCTGGGACTTACAGGCGTGTATTACCACGTCGGGTAATTTAAAAATTTTTTGTAGAGACAGTTCTTGCCATGTTGCTCAGGCTGGTCTCAAACTTCTGGGCTCAAGCGATCCTCCTGTCTTGGCCTCCCAAAGTGCTGGCATTATAGGTATGAGACACTGTGCCCAGCATTCAGATTTTACTTTATTGTGCTTTTACTTGATATAGAAATTTATAATACTTCAAATAAAGCTGTTATACTCTGTGAAAAGTTGTGCTGCAAATTTAACAAGGGTCCTTTCCCTCTTTACTCTTCCTGCCTCTGCTCACATTTAGTACTCTGCATTGTGTCTCTTCCTCCTATATCATCTCTCAGGCTATGGATGCAAAATGGCATTTTATTTACTAGTATTATTTTTTCTTTTTGTTGACCACAGAGTTTCAGGAAAAAAGTGTCACTTTATTTTATCGTTTTAAAATATCAGTTGCCCTAGGAAATAATTTAGTGTGTTTTGGTGATGGTGGGACTATAGGCTACAGTTAGGAACAGTGTGCTGCAATGTAAGACAAGTAAGACTATTCTTGTTGGATGATTTGCAATAACTATTAGTGGGAGTTAGATTGCCTGTTAGGAACAGACTCAAGATTATTGTTCCATCTTTGTAGTCTATGGAGAGGAAGCAAAATGTATAAAATTATGAAGGAAGGAAATGCAATGGCAAATCATTCAGGTTGGCTAGCATAAGTCCTCAGGGTAGAGGTTGAAAATGCATTTGACAGAGAAAGGCAGAGCTTGATCCTGTGTGTTAGGCTAAAGTATTTGGCCTTTAAACTGATGGAGAAAGAGAGTAATAGATTCCAAATGGAATAGATTCTAATAGTTCCCACAATGGAAATAGTGAATTTTTTCTGATTGTAAAGGGAGTATGTGCTCGTTGTAAAATGCAAATAAGCAATACAAAAACGTAGGCGGCAAAAGGCCCCTATGATCCTATTCACTAGGGATAACCATTGCGTAAGTTTGCTGTATAGCTTTATGGAGGGGAATTTTATGATCAGTTTTGCAACAGTGTGGATGGCAGAGAGGACGAAAGGGGGATGAGAGTGGAAGCAGGAGGCTGTTAGCAAGGTCCAGATGAGAAATGATGAGGACCTGTTCCTTAGTGGTGGCTGTAGGGTATGAAAGAGTTCAAGGGATGTTTAGGAGCTAGGATTCAATGACCAGTTGGAGTGGGGTGAAGGACAGACAAGTGACCACGATAGTAGTTGAGTGGATTTCCCAGAATCTGGTACCAAATTGTGACATCATTTGACTGGGCATAAAAAGGAAAATAGCAACAGCATAATTTCAGAGTGGAGAGTCTATTCTTTTGCTATTATTTTCCTCCTGCGTTTTCAGGTTTATTTAGAAGGGGAGGGTAGAAGTAAGAATTCAGTTTTGTTTCATCAGATAAAAGCTATTATATCATGCCCTTTTCCCTTACTAATTATGTTTCTCCCTTGTATTTGTTAAGGATAGCAGGTTCCTTTGAGAAGTTGCTTCTGTTTTGGTGTATAATTGTAGCATCAGCTTTTATACTTTTACAAAGTTCATGATGGAATTTAAAAATTTTTATTCTAGGGATATGGGAACGAGGTGGGGTAAGGTAGCCACTTGGGCAAGTTATTGGCAGAGGTTCTTTGACTCGGAAGTAAGAGCTGACTGGATCTTGGAGTTGGATCTGGCTTTTACTAGGGTCTGTTGTATTTCTCACCACTGGGAGCAGGGCTATAGCATTTACTTCGTAAAACCATGCTCTGTGTTATCTTCACAATAATGCAATCTTGACATAGACACTGAGTTAGGGGACACAGTGAAGGACCCTCAGTGTCCCAGTAACTAAATATGATCGGCTGGTTAGTGGCTGGGGCTTATGGCACTAAGGCATTCATTCTTGGGTAAGAACGACATAGGTCACTAATGCCCACCTTTCTTGCTTTCAGATAGGCTTAAACATGAACTTTCATATAGATAAAAATTTCTGTATTTAAAAATATTTCCATAGTAGGAAATTTCACACTTAGTTTTGGTGGTTCATCTTTGCATTGAACAATCCTCACTGTTGGGGCGTTTTTTATTCTGTCTGATTGAAATGCCTTGGGCCACTATTTCAGGGCATTTCTTTTCTTTTCTTTTTTCTTTCTTTTTGTTTGAGGCAGAGTCTTGCTCTGTTGCCCCAGGTACAGTGCAGTGACGTCATCATAGCTCACTGCAACCTCAAACTCCTGGTCTCAAGTGATCTTCCTGCCTTAGCCCCTGGAGTAGCTGGGGCTACAGGTGTATGCCACCATGCCTGGCTAATTTTTCTGTTTAGTAGAGATGGGATCTTGCTCTTGCTCAGGCTGGTCTCAAACTCCTGAGGTCAAGCAATCCTCCTGCCTTGGCCTCCCAGAGTGCTAGGATTACACTTGTGAACCACCGTGCCTGGCCTTCAGGGCGTATCTTGTTTAGTTATATCCTTTTTCATGAGCCTGTTATAAAGAGTTGCCTTAATATATATGCACTGTCATAGTAATACATTTTTTCTTTGAGGTTTGAGAAGATCTGAGTAAGGACTATTGAAATACAGCAGTCACAGAATTATATTAACTTTTTAATTAAGTTAATTTAGATTACTATCTTGTTTAGCTTCTTTATTATTATTACTATTTTTACTCTTAATGCATGTTGTTACTTATTCTAAATATTATGTGGTGAGAAATAGGCTTTTCTTAGGCTTACTAATTGGAATTGTATAATAGATACATAGAATTCAGGAGAGACAGTGTCCCTGTAATGCTTTTTCCTACTTATACTGGAAGAAATTAAAGAAGATCATGAGAAAGATACATCCTGAAGTTTTGGTGCTAGATTTTGTTTATGCTTTAAAATTTATTTCAGAAAGTTTGAATTTCATTTCTATCAGTTGTGCTTGCTTGCTTTTTTTCTTTCAGAAAGTTTGAATTTCATTTCTATCAGTTGTGCTTTTTCTCTTCTCTTCCCTCCCCTCCTCTCCTCTCCTCCTCTCCTCTCCACTCCTCTCTTCTCTCCTCCCATAAAAGACCTTCGTTCCTTCTACCTGCTTCACTGTACTTTGGCATAGCTTCCATTACCTTATAGTCCAAAATGACTGCTGGAGTGCCATCTCCTTGTACAAGTTACAAGTACATTTCCAGCTATGTTCCCTTTAAGTAGCTTTCTGGAAAGTCCCATCCAATGACTTCCACATCTATCTCATTGACCAGTCCTAGCAGCAAAGATGGCTGGAGAGTGTACACTTTTACCTGAGTGTATGCTGCCTTGAGTAAAACCATCGTCTGTTTCAAAGGAAAAATGGGAGAATGGGTGTGTACTAGGCAGCCAGTAGTGTCTGCCACAAAGCACAGAGAATGGAGGTAGGAAGAACAATTTAGTACAGGTTACCTAAGTGGTAATACATGTGATCTCTTGATAAAAGAGAGATTGTTTATAGTCTTGAAATGCAAGAAAGTAACTCTGTGGTTAACTCTGAGTAGAAAGCTATTCTGCTGGGAAACCTAGAGGACTGAAGCAGTTATTTTGATACCATAACTGTTCATAAAGTTCATGAAGCAAAAATTATGCTTTAATTATTTTAACCTTTGAGTTAAAAAAAACTTTCCAATTAAACTCCTAGTGAAATTAAATAGTTCAGTACTAAAGGGGATTAACATTTGTAAGAATGATAGGACCTTTTTAAAAAAAGTATATAGTATGATTTTTTTTCCATGTGACAATATACATTTAAAAGGGGTTTACAGTGGTCTTCTGGGGGATGAAATAATGGATGATTTTATTTTTCTTTTTCATACTTCCCTTTTAAGATTTTCTATACTTAGCATATATTACTTTTTAAAAAAATTGTATTAAAATACACATAAAATGTGCCATCTTAACCATTTTTTTAGAGATAAAGTCTCACTCAGTACATCTTAATCCTTTTTAAGTATACATATGGTTCAGTGCATTAAGTACATTCATGTTGTTGTGTTGCCGTCACCACCATCCATCCACAGAACCCTTTTCATCTTACAAATCTGAAACTCTTTACCTGTTAAAGAATAGTCCCTATTTCTCCCTTTTCCCCAGCCCCTGGCAACCACCATACTGCTTTCTGTCTCTATGGATTTGACTACTGCAGGTACCTCATGGACATGGGATCTCCAGTTTTTGTCCTTCTGTGACTGGCTTATTTCACCTAGCATAATGTCTTCAGGGTTGCTGGAGCATTCATGTTGTAGCATGTGTTAGAATTTTCTTCCTTGTTAAGGCTGAGTAATATTCCATTCTGTGTACATACTGTGTTTAGTTTATTTGTTCACTAGTGGACACTTGGATGGCTTCCACCTTTTGGTTATTGAGAATAATGGTGCACAGGGGGCCGGTGTTGGCGAGGGGGCGTATGCCCGCGGCCACCTGCGTCACAACCCCGGTGCCTGCTCCTTTAAAAAAAAAAACAAGAAAAAGAATAATGGTGCCATGAACATGGGTGTACAAATATCTCTTTGAGTCCTGCTTTCAGTTCTTTTGGGTATATACCCAAGTGGAACTGTTGGATCCTATGGTAATTCTATGCTTAATTTTTTGAGGAACTGCCATACTGTTTTTTATAGCAACTGTATCATTTTATATTCCCACCCACAGTACACAAGAGTTCTGATTTTTCTCTATCCTCACCAACACCTATTATTTTCTTTTTCTTTCTTTTGTTTTTCTGATAGTAGCCATCGTAATGGGTGTGAGATGGTATCTCATTGTATTGAGTTTTAAAGAAAAGTTTATAAAATATTTGAGTTACGTAATTGCATGACAAGTTCAAAAAACAAAATCACTCAATTTTGCTACTCTAACATCATTGTTATTTGGATATATGTTAATTCTTTTAGACCTTTTGTTTTTAAAAATTTCTATTTTTTCTTATAGTTTCATATCATGTGTTTCTCATTTTGTTACTATTTTATACAACATCATTTTAATTTTCCAAGAAAATGTTACAAATGGTGAAGAATATATATCATGATTAAATACTTAAGAACACATATAATTGTTTGGCTTCTTACATATAGATGGGTCCCTGGTTTGTGTGATTTTAATTTCACGAATTGGATAATGTGGTGACTAAGAACATGGCTCTAGAAGTGGTCTGGATTTGAATTGCCACTTGTGGCTGCTTGCTGTCAGGCAAGTTTCTTAAATTCCTTGTTTCTCATGTCTCAGAATTGTGAAGACCAAATGAGTTAATACTTATAGAGCTCTTAGAACCGTACCTGGCACATCATACATTCTATATAAGCCTTTGCTGCTGCTATTATTTTTTGGATGGGATTTTTATTTCCTTGGTTTTTAGAAATATGTGCAATATGCAAGTAATTACTGTGTTCCAAACACAGTATGTCAAAAGCACTTGGCTTAGAATGACATAAGCATTGCCTTAGAGAATAGTGTAGTCTAGAAGGTCGTTTTGGGAATTAAGATACATCTGAAGCAGATAGTGCTGGGCAAATTGCTAAATTCACAATTTGATACAATCATCTCTTGGGGACTGTGTGCTGCTGGTAGCAATTTAGCCTTGACACCTATTCTAGTCTCTTTTTGCCACTCAGCGCTTTTGTGTTGCTTCTTTGGACTTCCTCACACAGTTTCCCAAATTCCTTGACTGGGCAAGGAATATTCCATCTGGTTCTTAGTTAATGGCTTTTATTTAAAGTTGCTAATTTACGTCAAATGAACTGACTTAAATTTTTGCATAGTATAGTATTCTGTGATTTACATAATTTAAAATATCTTACTTCATTTGATATTCAATATAAATCTGAGCAATGGTGAAGGGGTCCTTATTGAACAACTCTGGTTATACTGAGAGATTGTGTTGTGCATGATGTCACAAAGTGATTAAGTGATCTAGCTTGAACTTGAACTCAAATCACCTGACTTCCAATGTTGTATAATACTGTGTTTGTTCTTTGACATATTATCATGTTTTAAGGGAATGCTTTGTTTCTTCTTTCCTAATTATATGTAGATACTTTTAAAGATTTCTCAAGTAAATAAAATAATATGCCACTCTCTTTTAAATTTAATAGCTGATAAAATTTATCTAATTCCTTTTTCTCATACACCAACTGTATTTTATAGTCTTTATCCCTATCACCAGAAAAGAATGACATAAAATCTGAGATCTAAATATTTTTCCTGATTAAATCCTTGATTTTTCACATGAATATTTTTTGAAAAGCATTTTATGTTTCATGCTTATTTTTATTTTTAATATTGGAACAAGGTAGATTTCCTCCATACTGCCTAGCATATTTAGTATCTTGCTCATTTCAACATTTACTGTCAGAATTAAATTAAATCTGGCCATTGGAATACTTTTACAGTACTACTTTTCCGTTTTTTCCTCTACCTTTGTCCACTTCTAGGTCTATTTTTCATTGTTTTTCTCCTACTTTCTCAACAATTTCTGATTCTAAGAAGAGAATGTACCTTGAGCTGCAGGGCCCACCACACTCCATTTTGTGAAGTGTAGTTTTCTACTTAATTTTTTTTATATTCCTTATACAGTAGTCCCTCTCATCTGTGGTTTCACTTTCTTCAATTTTAGTTACCTTCCTGTAATCCGAAAATATTAAAGGAAAATTCAAGAAATAAACAGTTCATGAGTTTTAAATTGTGCGCTGTCAGAGTAGTGTGATGAAATCTCGTGCTCCTCCAGCGCTGTGCCACTTGTCCTGCCTGGGACATGAATCGTCTCTTTGTCTGTCGTATCCATGCTGTAGGCACTACATGCCCATCAGTCACTTAGTAGCTGTCTTGGTTATTAGATGGAAAAAACAGTATATATAGGGTGTCTGGTACTAGCCCAGGTTTCAGGTAGTCACTGCGGGTCTCGGAATGTATCCCCCGTGGATAAGGAGGGGACTACTGTGTATGTACTGGCTCTCTCACATAATTTTAAAAATTGAATTGCTACTTTCAGTGTATATGAAGTGTTACTTTATTGCTCTTTTAGTTTTTCCAGTAGTATAAATCATTTCTTTTGGTTAAGACTCAACTTTTGGTCTTTTCATATAGTTGGCTGCATGATATATAATGAACTGTGAATGTTATTCATATATTGTTGATTTGCTCATTGTCAAATCTGAAATCTGATTTCCATGGGAGATATGTAGACTTGTGATAGGCATTTGGCATTTTATGTTTTGGGCAGTGTAACTTTAAATCTACATAAACTTCTCTGCCTTTTGCCTCTGCTGTGTTCATAGATTCCAGGAGGGCTTCGTGTATGGACCTCAAGCGTTGGAGGTAGCAGACTTTTCAGCAGAAGGTAAAGCAGAGTGTTGCCTTCTGGTGTCATTGTGTGTGTGTGATGGGGTGGGTATGTGATAGGTGAGAGGTTTTTGCAGTTGTCATCACAAAATAATTTAAAATGATGCATTAAATGATTCACTTTCATAAAATTTAAAACCAAGATAATTACCTGCACAATTTTATTCAGTATTACTAAAATCCATAAAAAATAGAAAATTTTAGATAGAACTAAAGACTCCAAACTTCACTTTCTCTGCCATTAACAAAGAGTAGGAGTGATTAAGAAAAGAGAGCATTAGTATAATGTACAATATATACTGTATAATTTTCTCAGACCTAGCTTCACTATGATTTCTTCCTGGGAACTTGTCCAAGTCATTATTCATATGTTGTATTCTTCCCTGCTGTTCTTTTTACTGAAAGATTGCTTCACAATAAATAGAGAGGCAGCCTAATCCATGACTCATGGCTGGAGGATAGACATTCTTGCTATAGGTTCCATGTGCCAGAAATGTTAGTTTCCAATATGCTAATTACCTCTCTCTTCAGAACTTGTTAATATGCTCTTCTCTCAAGTTAGTTCTTGTTTCAGTAGAGAAACAAACACATCCCACATACTTGTAAAATATGTTTTTATAGAGACCTTCTTAATGAGTTGCTTTTTAAGAAAATAATGTGACTAGAGATCTGAAGTTCTGACATACGTATCTTTCCTGGGTGATGCTTCTTTGATTTTTTTTCTTTCTTTCTCTTTCTTTTCTTTTTCTTTCCTTTTTTTTTTTTTGAGACAAGAGTTTTATTTTGTTGCCTAGGCCAGAGTGTAGTAGCGTCATAATAGCTCACTGTATCCTCAAACTCCTGGGCTCAAGTAATCCTCCTACCTCAGTCTCCCAAGTAGCTGGGACTACAGGTGCACACTACCACACCTGGCTAATTTTTCTATTTTTGGTGGAGATGGGATCTAGCTCTTGCTCAGAATGGTTTGGAACTCCTGAACTCAAGCAATCTGCCTTGGCCTCCCAAAGTGCTAGGATTGCAGGCATGAGCTACTGCACCGACCTGATTTTTAAAAAAAAATAGAAGCATTTTGCCATTTATGTGCCAGATATTATAGATATTACTTTCTGTGAACTTATGCAGCCATTTATGAACTTTCTTCAGGTATTGAAGTAGAGGTTTTTTAAAAAAAAGATCTATAGAAGCTAACATAATGTTGTATTCTTAGACATAAAGTTAATAATGTGGCTGGATTCTATATAGATTCTGAATGGAAATTAGAGGAATGGTTTTCTTATGTCTTCTGGAAATTATATTTGTTTAGATATTAATTAAACAGTGGCACATTATACCTTGTATTCAGGCTGTACACCTTATATGGAGTCAGATAATATGTATTAAATCTCTACTGTATGACCAACACAGGCTTACTCCATTTTACAGTTAATGGAGTTTCGCTGTTTAGCTAATCTGGCTGTGGTGTATTTTGTCACTAATTGAGAATAGATTATCCATATCAAGGCATAGATAGAAGATTCCCCATGCAGCCCTCCCACCCTGCCTCAGTTTTTATGAGAAAGATGAGACTAAATGGATGGTTATAAAAATATTTTTAAAAAATTAATTGACCTTATTTTTTAGAGCAGTTTTAAATTTATAGAAAAGTTGAGTAGAAAGTACAGAGTACCCACATACCCCCATACTGCCTTCCTCAATTTTCCCTATTATTAACATCTTGCTTTACTGTGATACATTCATTACAATTGATGAGCCAATACTGTTACAGTATTATTAACTGAAGTCCATAGTTTGCATTAGTGTTTACTCTTTGTTCTGCATATTCTACGGGTTTTGACAAATGTCCAATGACATGTATTCATCATGATAGTATCATACAGAATAGTTCACTGCCCTAAACATCCCCTGTGCTCCACCTGTTCATCCCTTGTTCCCTCCCTGCAAGCCCCTGACAACCAATGATCTTTTTCTATATCCATAGTTTTGCCCTTTCCAGAATGTCATGTAGTTGGAATCATATACTATGTAGCATTTTCAGATTGGCTTCTTTCACTTAGTAATATTCATTTAAGTTTCCTCTGTGTGTTTTCATGGCTTGAGAGCTCATTTCTTTTTTTTTTTTTTTTTTTGAGACAGAGTCTCACTCTGTTGCCCAGGCTAGAGTGAGTGCCGTGGCGTCAGCCTAGCTCACAGCAACCTCAAACTCCTGAGCTCAAGCGATCCTCCTGTCTCAGCCTCCTGAGTAGCTGGGACTACAGGCATGCACCGCCATGCCCGGCTAATTTTTTCTATATATATATTTTTAGCTGTCCATATAATTTCTTTCTATTTTTAGTAGAGATGGGGTCTCGCTCTTGCTCAGGCTGGTCTCGAACTCCTGAGCTCAAACGATCCGCCCACCTCGGCCTCCCAGAGTGCTAGGATTACAGGCGTGAGCCACCGCGCCCGGCCGAGAGCTCATTTCTTTTAGTGTTGAATAATATTCCATTGTCTGAACATACAAAGTTTATTTATCCTTTCACTTACTGGATGATATCTTGGTTGCTTCCAGTTTTTGACAATTATTAATAAAGCTGCTATAAACATTCATGTGTAGGCCAGGCGTGGTGGCTCACGCCTGTAATCCTAGTGCTCTGGGAGGCCGAAGCAGGCGGATTGTTTGAGCTCAGGAGTTCGAGACCAGCCTGAGCAAGAGCGAGACCCCGTCTCTACTAAAAATAGAAAGAAATGATCTAGACAGCTAAAAATATATAGAAAAAATTAGCCGGGCATGGTGGCACATGCCTGTAGTACCAGCTACTCAGAGGGCTGAGGTAGAAGGATTGCTTGAGCCCAGGAGTCTGAGGTTGCTGTGAGCTAGGCTGACGCCACAGCACTCTAGCCCGGGCAACAGAGTGAGACTCTGTCTCAAAAATAAACAAACAAACATTCCTGTGTAGGTTTTTGTGTGGATATAAGTTTTCAACTCATTTGGGTAAATACCAAAGATTGTAATTACTGGATCATATGGCAAGAGTATGTTTAGTTTTGAAAGAAACCACCAAACTGTCTTCCAAAGTGGCTGTACCATTTTGCATTCCCACCAGCAATGAATGAGCATTCCTATTGCTCCATATCCTTGCCAGCATTTGGTGTTGTCAGTATTTTAGAATTTAACTGTTCTAAGAGGCGTGTAGTGATGTCTTATTGTTGTTTTAATTTGTAGCCCTTTGATGATACATGATGTTGAGCATCTTTTCATATGGGTATTTTCCTTTTGCATATCTTCTTTGGTGAGGTATCTGTTCAGATCTTTTGCTCAGTTTTTAATAAGGTTGTCTGTTTTCTTATTGTTGAATTTTAAGAGTTCTTGGCATATTTTAGGTACCAGTCCTTTATCAGATATTTGTTTTGTAAATATTTTCTCAGTCCATGGCTTGTCTTTTTAACTTTGTTAAAAGTGCCTTTCACAGCAGAAGTTTTTATTTTTAGTCAAATTCAGCTTTTCAATTTAAAAAAAATTTTAATTGATACATAATTGTATATATGTATGGGTAAATGTGATATTTCTATATACATGTATAGTGTGTAATGATCAAATCCGGGTAATGGGCATATCTATTATCTCAAACATTTATCATTTGTGTTGGGAACATTCAAAATCCTCTCTTATAGCTATTTTGAAATATACAATAAATTATTCTTAACTATAGTCATCCTACTGTGCTATAGAATATTAGAACCTATTTCTCCTGTCATTTTTTACCCATTAACCAACTTCTCCATAAACCTTTCTCCCCCTACCCTTCCCAGTCTCTGGTAACCACTATTCTATTCTGTACTTCTATTGGATCAACTTTTTTAGCTCCAACATACAAGTGAGAACATGTGATATTTGACTTTCTGTACTTGACTTCATTTAACATAATGTCCTCCAGACTCATCCATGCTGCTGCCAATAACAGGATTTCATTCTTTTTTGTGGCTGAATAATATCCTATTATGTATATATATCACATTTTCTTTATTCATTCATCTGCTGATTCCCTATCTTGGCTACTGTGAATAATGCTATAATAAACAAGGGAATGCAGATATCTCTTTGATGTACTGATTTTCTTTCTTTTGGGTGTATACCCAGTAGTGGGACTGCTGGATCATGATACTTCTATTTTTAGTTTTTTGAGGAAACTTCATACTGTTTTTCATAATGGCTATATTAATTTACATTCCCACCAACAGTATATAAGAGTTTCCCTTTCTCTGCATCTGTGCCAGAATTTGTTATTTTCTGTCTTTTTGATAATAGCTATTTTAAATGGATGAGATGATATTACATTGTGGGTTTTTGGTTTTTTGTTTTTTTTTTTGAGACAGAGTCTTGGTCTGTTGCCCGGGCTAGAGTGAGTGCCATGCCGTCAGCCTAGCTCACAGCAACCTCAAACTCCTGGGCTTAAGCAATCCTACTGCCTCAACCTCCCGAGTAGCTGGGACTACAGACATGCGCCACCATGCCCGGCTAATTTTTTCTATATATATTTTTAGTTGGCCAGATAATTTCTTTCTATTTTTAGTAGAGACGGGGGTCTCGCTCTTGCTCAGACTGGTCTTGAACTCCTGACCTCGAGTGATCCACCCACCTCAGCCTCCCAGAGTGTTAGGATTACAGGCGTGAGCCACCGAGACTGGCCGACATTGTGGTTTTGATTTGCATTTCCCTGATGATTAATGATGTTGAGCATTTTTCATATGCCTGTTGGCCATTTGTAGGTCTTCTTTTTTTTTTTTCTTTTTTTGAGACAGAGTCTCACTCTGTTGCCCGGGCAAGAGTGCCATGACGTCAGCCTAGCTCACAGCAACCTCAAACTCCTGGGCTCAAGCAGTCCTGCCTCAGCCTCCCGAGTAGCTGGGACTACAGGCATGCGCCACCATGCCCAGCTAATTTTTATATATATATTTTTAGTTGTCCAGGTAATTTCTATTTTTTAGTACAGATGGGGTGTCGCTCTTGCTCAGGCTGGTATCGAACTCCTGACCTTGAGCGATCCTCCTGCCTCGGCCTCCCAGAGTGCTAGGATTACAGGTGTGAGCCACTGCACCCAGCCTATAGTTCTTCTTTTGAGACATGTCTATTCAGATAATTTGCCTATTTTTAAATTGGATTTTTTTTTGTTTTTTTTTTTTTTTTTTTTTTTTGAGACAGAGTCTCACTCTGTTGCCCAGGCTAGAGTGAGTGCCGTGGCGTCAGCCTAGCTCACAGCAACCTCAAACTCCTGAGCTCAAGCAATCCTCCTGTCTCAGCCTCCCGAGTGGTTGGGACTACAGGCATGCACCACCATGCCCGGCTAATTTTTTCTATATATATTTTTAGCTGTCCATATAATTTCTTTCTATTTTTAGTAGAGATGGGGTCTCGCTCTTGCTCAGGCTGGTCTCGAACTCCTGAGCTCAAACGATCCGCCCACCTCGGCCTCCCAGAGTGCTAGGATTACAGGCGTGAGCCACCGCGCCCGGCCTAAATTGGATTTTTTTTGCAGCGTGTTAAGTTGTTTGAGTTCCTTTTATGTTTTGGATATGAATGCCTTGTCAGATGAATGGTTTGCAAATGTTTTCTTCCATTCTTTGGGATGTCTCTTCACTCTGTTGATTATTGCCTTTGCTGTACAGAAGCTTTTTAGTTTGATAAAATGCCATTTATTTATTTTTGGTTTTGTTACCTATGATTTGAATTCTTATCCAAAAAGGTTTTTCGCAGACTGGTGTCCTGAAGCATTTCTCCTGTTTTCTTCTATTGGTTTATAGTTTTGGGTCTTATATTTTAAGTAATCCATTTTGAGCTTTTTTTTTTTTTTTTTTTTTTTGAGACAGGGTCTCTCTCTGTTGCCCAGGCTAGAGTGCAGTGGCATCATCATAGCTCATTGCAACCTCAAACTCCTGGGCTCAAGTGATCCTCCTGACTCAGCCTCCTGAGTAGCTGGGAGTACAGGCATGTGCCACCATGCCTGGCTAATTTTTCTATTTTTCGTAGAGACGAGGGTCTCACTCTTACTCAGGTTGGTCTCGAACTTCTGGCCTCAAGCGATCTTCCTATCTTGGCCTCCCAAAGTGCTAGGATTATAGGCTTGAGCACCTGGCCCGATTTTGAGTTAATTTTTGTAAAAGATGAGAGATAGGGATCTAGTTTGATTCTCCTAGTCTGTGCCTTATCCTTTTATTTTTTTAAAAATGTCTTTCACAAAGCAGAAGTTATTAGTTTGAGTCAAGTTCAAATTCCCAATTTAAAAAAAAAGGAATTATGTCTTAGTATTATATCCAAAAGTCATCCCCAAATCCAGGATTATCTAGGTGTTCTTCTGTGTTATCTTCTAACAGTTTTATATATGTCAGTAATCTATTTTGAGTTAATTTTTGTGAAGGGTGTAAGGCCTGTGTCTAGATTCACTTTTTTGCTTGTGAACGTCCAGTTGTTCCAGCACCATTTGTTGAAACAAGTCGTTTCTCCATTGCTTGTCAATGAGCAGTTGGGTATATTTGTGTGGGTCTCTTTCTGAGCTCTCTATTCTGTTCCCTTGATCTATTTGTCTTTCCTTGCACTAGTACCACACTCTCTTGATTACTGTAGCTTTATAGTAAGTCTTTGAAGTCAGGTAGTGTCAGTCTTCCAATTTTGTTCTTCTCCTTCAATATTGTGTTGGCTATTGTGGATCTTTTGTCTTTCCATATCAACTTTAGGATCAGTTTATTGATGCCCACAAAATAACTGGCTGGAATTTTGATTGGGACAATGTTGAATCTATAGATCAAGGTAGGAAGAATTGACATCTTGACATTATTGAGTCTTTTTGGCTATGTACATGGAATATCTCTCTATTTATATCTTTTTTTATTTCTTTTATCGGAGTTTTATAGTTTTCCTTATGTATGTCTTGTACATATTTTTGTTGATTTATAACTAAGTATTTTTTTGGGGGGGGTGCTAAGGTAAATGGTATTTTTTTTTTTTTAATTTCCAATTCTTATGTTTCTTTGCTGGTATATAAGAAAGCAAATGACTTTAAAAATTTCAAAAAATTTTTTACTTTTTAATTATTATGGGTACAAAATGGTTGTATATCTTTATGGGGTACATGTGATGTTTTGATATGGATGTACAGTGTGAATTAATCAAATCATAGTAATTGAGGTATCTGTTAACTTAGACATTTATCACTTCTTTGTTTTAGGAACATTGCATTTCCACTCTTTTAGTTATTTTAAAATATACCCTAACTTATTGCTTATTATAGTCACTTTGTTGTACTATCAAATATTGTTCATTATATCTAACTAACTATATATTTGCACCCATTAACCATCCCCACTTTATTGCAATTGATTTTTTTATTTATTTATTTTTTTTGAGACAGAGTCTCACTCTGTTGCCGCTAGAGTGAGTGCCGTGGCATCAGCCTAGCTCACAGCAACCTCAAACTCCTGAGCTCAAGGGATCCTCCTGTCTCAGCCTCCCGAGTAGCTGGGACTACAGGCATGCACCACCATGCCTGGCTAATTTTTTCTGTATATATATTTTTAGCTGTCCATAATTTCTTTCTATTTTTAGTAGAGATGGGGTCTTGCTCTTGCATCAGGCTGGTCTCGAACTCCTGAGCTCAAACGATCCGCCCACCTCGGCCTCCCAGAGTGCTAGGATTACAGGCGTGAGCCACCACGCCCGGCCTGCAATTGATTTTTTTATATTAACCTTTTATCCTGCAATCTTGCTCTAATTGCTTATTAGTTCTAGGAGTTTCTTTGTTCATTCTTTGGGATTTTCTCCATAAACAATCAATGTCATTTGCAAACAGAGTTTAATTTCTTCATTCCCAATCTGTATACCTTTTCTTTTCTTTTCTTATGTTAGCTAGGACTTCCAGTATGATGTTGATTAGGAATGGTGAAAGCAGACATCCTTGGCTTGTTTCTGATTTTAGCAGGAAACCATTTAGTTTCTCTTCATGAATTATGATAATCTCAATAGATTATCCTAGTCAGTAGTACAAAAAAATGTAAAATACTTCTTAAAGGGGATCATAGGAAGACTTCATTGTCCCCCTCCCACAGTTTCTTCCCTTTGCCTCAACTTCTATGAAAAAGAAGGAATTAAATGGATGGTTACATAAGTAATTTAAATGATGGGATCCAGGCAGTTTTTAATATTACAGTTTATATTTAGTAACTGCGTATTACTTTGTTCCCTTATTCTCTTGTGAACTTCTGTAGGACAAAGAATGTATTGTAGTGCCCAATATGCATTACAGTACACATAAATATTTGTTGAATGAAAACTTTAATTCTGGACTCCTACTGTAAACCTCCATCTTATTAGAAAAGACAGACAGCCAATGATATCAGTCATCTAATCAATTAATACATCAAATATTTGATTGTTAGCTGTAAGGTGTTATGTTGGCTACAAAGACACACATGATAATGATACCTCCTCTCTGGAAACTTATTACCTGTATAAGAAATGTTAATTTGAAATCCTGTGTTCCATTTTTACTGATATGTATTTGCCCAAAACTCATATTTCTGTTGTCCCTTCCTAAGCATTCTACTTGAAATGTCTTTGTGGACTTATTCTGCAATCTCTAAAAAGTTTCAATTTTGATGTAGGAACTGACATTTACTGAGGCTCTAGTAGGTGCTAGACACTGTGCTAGGTGCTTAACATATGTGATCTCATTTATCTTCAGAATGATTGTGTAAGGTATTATACCCAGTTTACAGATGCAAAAACTGGTAATATGAAAGTATAAGTAACTTATTAGCTGTGTGACTTAGTGTAATAGGTATATGAGTCCATAGCCGAAGCTCTTTATATCACACGCTATGAAAAATTTGCCATACAAAGTGGTATAAGATGAATGTCATGTGTACAGTGCAAACATGTGCTTGGTGAATGCAGAGAAGACAGCTTTGATCTCAGGCTTGGGTGTTCACAAAATTTCTGGAAAGCTTGACTTGATGAATAAGAGGAAAGGGGAAAAGAGAGATCAAGATTAATCAATATGAAGAAGATGAGGGCCAAAAACTGAGTATTTTTGGATTGACAGCATAAAAATTTCTGCTGTAGTAGTAAAATGCAATAGAAAAAAATTTGCCTTTTACTTTATTTATTTTTTAATTTTATTTTATTTTTAGAGACAAGGTTTCACTCTCTTGCCCAGGCTAGAGTGTAGTAATGTGTTTATAGCTCATTGTAACCTTGAATTCCTGGGCTCAAGTGATCCTCCTCCTTTGGCCTTTCAAAGTGCTGGGATTACAGGTGTGAACCACCATGCTCAGACAGCCTTTTATTGTATGCAAGGACCTTTCTTTTCTATTTTTCTCTTAAACAAAATAATTTCTCCTTGATTTGCTTACAAGGTATTGAATATGAAAGAGTAGATCACAGAACCATTGCATAACTTCCAAGGTACCAATCCTCAAAGTCATCTTTTTTCACTGGGTCAGCACAATCAGTGCAGCAGTAATTGAGGGAGCAAAAGCCTGGGGAAAAATGGAAGATCAAAGGAGTCCTAAGAAAAGGAGTTTCCAAAAATCAAGTACTAATATATTTTATTTATCCTTTCTCCATATCTGAGTTGGTTAAGTACTCCACAAATACCCATTAATATGCTAAAATCTTTGGAGTTACAAAGGCTTATAGGAGGCATCATTGCTTTCAGTGAACTTAAGAGTTTTGTTGGGGAAGAGTAAAGTAAAATAACTAGAGACCACTTAGCAGTGTTGAGTACCAACTAAGTAGTATTCATTGTGAATACTGTGGGATCCTTTTCCTTAAATGATGTTCTTCGGTGTTCTGTCCTCTCTCCTTTTCTCATAATTTCAATATAACTCATAACTACATACTTTCACATCTCTATCTCTAGCCCACATCACTCTTCTAAGCTACAGGTTTGTCCAAATGCCTTTTGGACATCTCCATTTAGACAGCACCACAGTACTCTCAACTTTATCTAAAACTTCCCCGTTCTGTTCTTTTTAACTCAGTGAATGATACGGCTGTCACCTATTGTCCAAGCCAGAAAGTTGGAATCATTCTTGCTGTTCTTTCTCTTGTTTCTTTCTTTCTTTTTTTTTTTTTTAGACTGGGTTCCCGAAAAGCATTTCTCTTGTTTCTTAACCACATGTTCTGTTGACATTATTTCCTAATTATCTATCAAATCCATCTGCTTCTTTTTGTTCCCTTTGCTACCATCCTAATTTAGACTGTAGTTACCCCTCACTTAAATTACTACAGAGGCCTCATAAGTAGACTTCCTGTGCCATCTTCATACCTCCAGATTAGTCACAAAAGGATAGTTGCTTAAAATCTTTACCTTTGTTCCTTGGAAGGAAGTCCAGTTTCCTTAACATGGCTTACCTGTTCTGTTTCATTTGGCCCTGCCCACTGCTTCTTCAGCTTTAACTGATTAATTTCCCCTACTCTAAACTAGCCTCACTGTATTAAGCATATTAAATATTTGTACTCTCTTGCCTCTGAGCCTCGACACATGCTATTCTCTTTTCTCAGAAGAAGAGTATGAAGACATGAAAATAATTGCTGTACTGACTCCAGACTCTGGAGCCAGACTACTTAGGTGTGAATCCTTGATCTGCCGTTTAACTAGCTTTGTGATGTTCGGCGAGTTACCTACCCTCTCTGTTTTCAATGTCCTCATCTGTACAATGGGGATGGTATTAATAATAGTACCTGCTTCATAGCATGTTGTGGAGATTAAAAGAGTTAATATAGTTGAGGTTCTTAGATTGGTCCCTGCCATATAGTAAGTACCATGTAAGTGTAACTATTATTATAACTCTTATTATAAGTGTGTTGTATTAGTATTAATTTTTGTTTTAAAGTTGATTTAATGATAAATGAAAAAATACTTTCATTTATCATTAAATGACGTAAGTCTTTCTCCATAAGTTATGAGTTGATTGGCTCATTATTATATTTATTTTGCTCTTGGATGGGTAGCAGCTTTATTTTCCTAATTTCTTATTTTTCAGCCTTTTAAGTGACTAGAACAGGAATATGACACCTTTTCATGTTGGAAGGCTGCTTTAATTTAACTGTAATCAAATAAGACCACAGTCAAGAAACTTCAATTAGATATACTTAAAAATGTGCATTATTTTGTAAAGTCTAACTATGATGTACTTAATAATTTCAAAAAATGAAAACTGTTTGTTAATTTTAATGTTAATTAACCTTTTAATGACTTTGTTGTGTCTGCTTTTTGTTGGAAAGCATTTGAATGTTTGGTTGCAGCATGGAGGTCTGCAGTTTCAGTTGATACTCAAGATAGGTTATCAGTCATTTGTGACTTTAAGGGCATCTTGATTTGCCACATGTGGCCTTAAAGCTGCAGGTTCCCCACCCTGGACTAGAATTTAATCTTGGGTTGATGTTCCTATTTTTTTTCTTTTTCTTTTATTTTATTTTTTTATTTTTTTTTTGAGACAGTCTCACTCTGTTGCCCAGGCTAGACCATGGCGTCAGCCTAGCTCACAGCAACCTCAAACTCCTGGGCTCAAGCGATCCTTCTGCCTCAGCCTCCCGAGTAGCTGGGACTACAGGCATGTGCCACCATGCCCAGCTAATTTTTTCTATATATTTTTAGTTGTCCAGATAATTTCTATTTTTAGTAGAGACGGGGTCTCGCTCTTGCTCAGGCTGGTCTTGAACTCTTGAGCTCAAGTGATCTGCCTGCCTCGGCCTCCCAGAGTGCTAGGATACACGCGTGAGCCACTGCACCCGGCCAGACATTCCTATACAATGGATCATTTGACAAGGTTGAGTTTACCTGAATTGTTATGCAGAAAAATTCATGTCAACCTATATGGAAACTTTTAAAAGAAAATGATTATTATACAAGTAGTTAATATTCATTATAGAAAACTCAGAAAGTATGGATAAGCATAAAGAAGGAAATAAAATTCTCTCCATTGTTAATATGTTATTCATTTATTCATTTATTTATTTTTTAGAGATGGGGTTTCACTGTGTTGCCCAGGTTGGCCTCAAAATCCTGGGCTCAAATGATTCTCTCGCCTCAGCCTCCTGAGTAGCTGGGACTACAGGTTCTTGGCTTCCATTGTTAATATTTTAGTGCATATACCATAATATACTTCTTTTCTTTTTTTTTTTTTTTTTTTTTTTTTTTTTGAGACAGAGTCTCACTCTGTTGCCCAGGCTAGAGTGAGTGCCGTGGCGTCAGCCTAGCTCACAGCAACCTCAAACTCCTGGGCTCAAGCGATCCTCCTGTCTCAGCCTCCCAAGTAGCTGGGACTACAGGCATGCACCACCATGCCCGGCTAATTTTTTCTATATATATATTTTTAGCTGTCCATATAATTTCTTTCTATTTTTAGTAGAGATGGGGTCTCGCTCTTGCTCAGGCTGGTCTCGAACTCCTGAGCTCAAACGATCCGCCCACCTCGGCCTCCCAGAGTGCTAGGATTACAGGCGTGAGCCACCGCGCCCGGCCGATAATATACTTCTTTTCTTACAGAAATGAGTATATGGTTTTGTAATTTGCCTTTAAAATGTTATAAATAATGTAGCACAATTTATGTAACATAATTTTTAATAGCTGATAGATGACATTTTGATTTGACTTTATGATTTATGTGCCATGGTGATTAAAAGTTTCAAGTAAAGTCTTCCAAAGGAATTAACTTTTTTCTTTTAAGTGTATTTCAGAGATTGTGGATTATAAAGTTCCAAATGAGCTGGGTCTTGTGGCATGTGCCTATAGTCCCAGCTACTCAGGAGGCTGAGGCAGGAGTATCTCCTGGGCTGAGCCCAGGAGTTTGAGAGAAGCCTGGGCAATGTACTGAAATCCCATCTCTATTTTTAAAAAATGTTCAAATGTTTTGGGTTCTAGCAAGGATACTTAATATATTAGGAAAGAGACTGTCATCACAGTAGTTACAATCAGCTAGGAAAAACGTGCAAAAAGCACATTTTATCCAAAGAAGATTCCTCAGTGACCTAGGTTTTGGCAGAGCCTTCAGTGGTATGGTGAAAAAAAAAATATGTTTATATTTTGTAAGTGTTGATTTTGATATCTTGACTTTCTTTTTTGAGTATTTTTTTTCTTTGATACTTTTGAGATGATTTCATGAAGACTGAAATCTAAAAATGTACCTAAGGGAGCAGGTTGTTGATCTATCTAATCCGATGATTTAGTTCTATCGGATCTGACAGTGCTAGATTTGAGAATGACAAAATATTTATGTTTTTCTCCTTCTCTCCAGAAGGAGGTACTTGCTTTCTGGTGAATTTTTAGATATGATTACTTTTCCAATAAAAGTATTGCTGTTTAATTATCACTGACAGTTTAATTTTATTTTTCAGAATGTATGTCTCTACTATCTTTGGAGTGTATATTTTTTTAAAGAAAACTTTCCAGATTTTTTTATTACAGTGAAAATATTTTTTTAAGTTGATCAAGACTAATGAACAAGTTTATTTCAACGTAACAAATGTTTAGTTCCTACTTTCTGCAAAGTACTTCGTTAGCTCCTATAGAATATACAGAAATGAGTAAGATAGTCCCCTTCCTCATTTGGGGATGGGATAAGGGGGATGAGTCAATTCCAAGTAATTATAATGCAATAGAGTATGGTGAGGTCCTTCAGGAGAGAGAGTTCTGAGCAAAGTGTTTGCTCTACTAGTGACACTTTTGCAAAATGTCATCTACTGTCAAAACTGATGAGCTTTTTTCCATTCTCTCATATTTGATCTTGCTACTACATTTGATGTTCTTGCCCCCCTGCTCTTTAATACTTGTACCTTGGCTTCTGTATACCACTCACTTGCTTATTGTTTTCCTCTTTAACTGCTGCTTTTTATTTACTTCACTCCTCAATTGTTTTTTATTAAGAAAAGTTTTGTAAAAGCAGAGAAGTTAAACTTCCTAACAATGAACACCCACTTACCCTCTGCCTAGATTCAAACTATTATTATCATTCTATATTTGCTTTATCTCTGTGTGTGTGTGTATATATATATATGAAAGTTTTTTGTTGTCTTTGAACCATTTGAAATTAAGTTGCAGATGTGATGACATATCACCCCCAAATACTTGAATCCACATTTCCTTTATGAATGAATGAAGACATTCTCCTTTATAAGCATAATACCATTACCCTATGTTTAAGACAGTTAATAAAATAACTGATTTGATTAATACACATTGTATGCCTGTATCAAAACATCACATGTACCCTATAAATATTGTACAATTATTATGAACCCTTTTATTTATTTATTTATTTATTTTGAGGCAGAGTCCCCCTCTGTCACCTTGGCTAGAGTGCTGTGGTGTCAGCCTAGCTCACAGCAACCTCAAACTCCTGGGCTCAAGTGATCCTCCTGCCTCAGCCTGCCGAGTAGCTGGGACTACAGGCATGTGCCACCATGCTGGGCTGATTTTTTCTCTCTATATATATGTTTAGCTGTCCATATAATTTCTTTCTATTTTTAGTAGAAATGGGGTCTCGCTCTTGCTCAGGCTGGTCTCGAACTCCTGACCTTGAGCAATCCTCCCGCCTCGGCCTCCCAGAGTGCTAGGATTACAGGCATGAGCCACCGTGCCCGGCCTCCAGCATTCTTCTTGAAGAAAAAATTTGTTGGCAAGATTCAGGTATCATATGGTTTGAAAAATGTCTTATTGGTAACACCTAGTTGTAAAAACTAATAATACTGTACCATTTTGGATACTGTATTTCTGATGATTTCATTATTTGTATTCTTATAATGTTTGGAAAAGCAAACATAAAGGACAAATTCTTCATAGAATTGTCTGTCTTCTAAGGGATGTGAGAGAGAAGTGTCTCCAGAAATGGTTTCTCTCTCTCTCCCCAACCTTCTCACCCTCCAGTTCTTTCCTGAGCACTCAAAAGTCATCTTGTCTATGTGCTACTTCTTCTAGTCCGGTATCATCACATCTATGGATTCAAACCATTCAATGGGAAACTCTACTATGGTAGGTCCTTAGTAAACATCTTTAGGACATCTCCTTTTTGAATTTTCAGATATTTTCATTTTTGGTTGGAGTTTCTTTCCATGTAAAAGAATCATTTAAGAGCAAAAGAACCTTCTGAGATCTGACATGAACCTTGTTCTCAGTGATATCATCCTTGCCCTCAATCACACTGAAAACCTCAGACTCACCCTTGATTCATCCTTCTTAATCTTCCGTATTTATTCATTTGGTCCTGCCAATTCCTCCTTTAAAATGACTGTCACAAGTATCCCTTCCTTTCTCCTGTCTTATTGTTACCCTGCTGTTATGAAGAATGTTAGCTTTGGAATTGGGAAATCTGGTCTCTGCTCTGCCTCTAGCTGTTGGCCTAGTTTCTTCATTGTTAAAGTGAAGAGATTGTACAGGATTGTCTTAAGCCCCTATCAGAGTTAACATTTTATTTTCCTAATCCAGGTTCTCACTTTCTCACACCATTATAGTAACCTCCTAATTGTTTTTCATGCCTTTAATCTCAGTCTTTTCTAATAAGATTAAGAATCATATGTAATTTTCATTGCCTTTAGAATAAACCTTATGTTTCCTCGTCTCCATTTAGGTCATGCCATCATTTCTCTGTTTAATGGTGTTATCATTCAAAGTGAAAACTTCATCCATCTTCAGAGTCATCTTCTCCTTCAGCCATAGAATCAAATTGGTCACTAAATTCTGTCAGCTCTGACTTAGAAATGTCTTTTGAATCCATTATTTCTTCTTCTTTGCCACTATTCTAATCTGGCACTTCATCTTTTCTTATCTGAACGTTTGCTGTAACTTACCAAATGTTTGCTCTGCCAACAGTTTTTCTCTGTAGTTACCACGGTTATCTTTCTGAGCAAAGATCTGTTAACAAACCTTCTCTGTTTCAAAAACCTTTGACTCCTCACTGTTTACATACGAAGTACAAACTTCTTTGTAGGATTCACATGGCTCCTTTCCTTTCCTTTTCTAGCCTAATCACTTGTCCCTCATCATCATACACCTGGCTTTCCTACCATACTGAATATAAGGCGTTTCCTGAATATGCCTCTGTTATTTTTCTTGTGCCATACTTCTACCTGGAATTCTCTGACCTTCTAGTCCCTTCTCTGGGCAACTCCTCCCTTAAAGGCCTAATTTATTGAGTTACCTTCCTTAAAACTCTGAAGAATTGTTAGTTGTTTTCGCTCTCTGCCTGTTATGCATATCTCTTGGGGTGGGGAGCATATCAGGGTTATTCGTTTGTACTTCCTGCTCACTTAGAATCTCTTTCCAGGTGGATTGTAAACTCTCTGATGTCTGGGGTAGTCAATCTCTAATTTTGTTCATCCCCAGCGTTTGGCACAGTGTTGGGACAGATAATATGAACTAAGTAGTTGTTAGTTGATATAAAATAATAAGGCTCTTCTGTTTTCACTAGAAACAAAAAAGGACTTTAATTCTATTAGTTTGAAGACTTTTTCCTTCAGCCTTGCTTGAGCTTGAGTTCCCTTTTCTCTTCTTAAAAGATGTTTCTAAATTTTTTGTCTGCTATAGATTCTTAGGACCAAATATGGCCCAGGGCTGGATACCTAGTAGTAGTATTAATAGGAGCCAAAGAGCCTTGGGCCAGTCTCTGACTATAACAAATGGAGTTTTGGGGCTGGATGTGGTGGCTCATGCCGGTAATTCTAGCACTCTGGGAGGCTGAGGCGGGAGGATTGTTTAAGGTCAGGAGTTTGAGACCAGCCTGAGCAAGAACAAGACCCCCTCTCTACAAAAAATAGAAAAATTAGCCAGGCATGGTGGTACGTGCCTGTAGTCCCAGCTACCTGGGGGACTGAGGCAGGAAGATGGCTTGAGCTCAGGAGTTTGAGGAGCTGTGATGATACCACTGCACTCTAGCCCAGCAACAAAGTGAAACTTTGTCTCAAAACAAACAAACAAACAAAAAAACCAAACAAAATGGTGTTTTAGCCCCAGACCCTCACTATACTTGTTCATGTAGGCTGCTGAACGGTACTTTACCTCGCTACAGTGCTATGGTAGACTAGGGGCTGGTCGCCAATTTTGGATGTAATCAAAAGGTATAAGACTATTTTCATTAAACTAATTCTGAATATTTCATTTATGAAATGTTCCTACTGATCTTGCTTCTCTAGACTTGAGAAATTCTTCAATAAATTACACTTAAATTCTACTGAGCCTGATTTTCTGCTTGGGATTAACCTTTCATTTTAAGAGAACAATTTTTACTCTTTGCACAGATATATGCTTCTTATTTTTTCTACTATCTATAGAATTGCTTGCATCAAGAATTTTCTAGGCCGGGTGCGGTGGCTCACGCCTGTAATGCTAACACTCTGGGAGTCCGAGGCGGGAGGACTGCTTGAGCTCAGGAGTTCAAGATTAGCCTGAGCAAGAGTAAGACCCTGTCTCTACCAAAAATAGGAAAAATTAGCTGGGCGTGGTGGCGCACGCTGGTAGTCCCAGCTACTCGGAAGGCTGAGGCAGGAAGATCACTTGAGCCGGGGAGTTTGAGGTTGCGGTGAGCTACGATGATGCTATTGTATTCTACCTAGGGCAACAGAGTGAGACTCTGTCTTAAAAAAAAAGAATTTTCTAGAATATATTGCCTCAGATGAAAGACCTAATAGAATCATCTAATAGAATATAAATTATGGCCGGGCGTGGTGGCTCACGCCTGTAATCCTAGCACTCTGGGAGGCCGAGGTGGGCGGATCGTTTGAGCTCAGGAGTTCGAGACCAGCCTGAGCAAGAGCGAGACCCCACCTCTACTAAAAATAGAAAGAAATTATATGGACAGCTAAAAATATATATTGAAAAAATTAGCCGGGCATGGTGGCGCATGCCTGTAGTCCCAGCTACTCGGGAGGCTGAGACAGGAGGATCGCTTGAGCTCAGGAGTTTGAGGTTGCTGTGAGCTAGGCTGACGCCACGGCACTCACTCTAGCCTGGGCAACAGAGTGAGACTCTGTCTCAAAAAAAAAAAAAAAAAGAATATAAATTATATATTCTAGAATTCTCTAGAATATAGTGTCTCAGATGGAAGACCTAATAGAATCTGCCAAGTTTACTTTTCTATTTTGTCATTACATAATGTTCCCATTGAACAATTGTTTTTCATTGTGACTGGTGAGAGTGAAGTTTACATGGTGTTGTTATACCTTATAGACATATAGGAAAAATGTCTTTGTATTGAAAAATTCTATATAGCATATATCATTCTTATACTACAAATATATATATTTTAATTTTCCTGGTTTTATTTAGTAAACTTTGATTATCTTTAATATGCTGTTGCTTTAATCATACTATCTAATATACACTAAAGTACAGAAAGCAGATTCCCTAAAGGCTTTGGAATGGCTTTGTCTGCCTTTCCGTTATGCAGAAATGAAAGGAAATGAGTTTTAAGGAAGAACTAAGCTGCCTATAAAAAGCAGGCTATCATAACAGTGTAAGCCAGTGTAAGTCGTTTGCTTTTCAGCCTTGTCATGTAAAAGAAGAAATTATACTTTTATGATACTTTATATTATGTGTATCTGAAACATCTAAGCTGTAGGGTACGAATCGCTGCTACCACTTGGAGGAACTCTTGGAGAGGGGCACTCACGTAGGATGAGAGCAATTAAACGTCCTTTCCCTAGGTGCCTAGTCACTGAAGTATTTCTGGACATTGTGGTAAAGGATGCATCTCTAGTCTTTATACTAAGGTATTGGCATCTGCCCAAAGATTGGCATTGACATAGTACAGTGCCAAGGAGTCCCATATGCCCTGTGGGACCTTGCCCCTTCTTCATATGGTGAACCTCAGAGATGCCACATCATCACTTACCATCTGACAGTGCACAGAGAGAAACTGTAATGATGTATGTACTTTCTTTCGTTCTCAGTTTAAACGTTGCAAATCTTAAAATTGCAGATTTTTGAGTACTTTATTAATTTAACAGATGGAAGTTATATTTAAACTTATTAAGTGAAATAATTACCAGGTTTATTCCATGTTCCTACCCATAAAATTCAGAGTAAAAGGCCTCTGCTTCAGTCTGTTCTGCTCAAGCTTTCAAATTCCTTTGACAGCCTTGATGTGAAATTCAAAAGCCATTAATTTGATGTGTTAATTTTGCACTTTTTGACTTACTGCAAAGATCTTATAGTTTCCATAGCAACGATAACATATCCAGATTGTATAATATTCTTTACAGTATTAAAAATAAAACTATGCAATTACATGAGCTTCTGGAGTACTTCATTTAGGGGAACTACGGATTGAAATATTTCTGTTGAAAAAAAATTATGGTTTCATGTGAGAAATTTTTCAGAAAGCTTTTATAATTTGTTTTAAGAATTTACTAAAACTTATTTATTTAGGAGTAGATACCTGGTGGTTAATTTAATTATTAAATATATAAAATTTACATTGTAAGCATTGTGTTGGAGCATCTCAGGCACACGTGCTCTGAGATGCTCCATACCCACACATACATTTAAGGTAGAGGGGGCCGTTTGGCTTTAATTACATTCAGTCACTTGCTGCTTGTGGCTTCCGAGTGGTCTGGAAAACAAGTGGTCTGGAAAATGTCTAGTATCATGTTTGGGAGGAAACGGGATGGATAAAAAGGGAAAAAATGATCACTTAGATTTTCCCTATTTTTTTACTTTGCTCTTTAAAATATGCCTAAACTGGCCGGGCGCGGTGGCTCACGCCTGTAATCCTAGCACTCTGGGAGGCCGAGGTGGGCGGATCGTTTGAGCTCAGGAGTTCGAGACCAGCCTGAGCAAGAGCGAGACCCCACCTCTACTAAGAATAGAAAGAAATTATATGGACAGCTAAAAATATATATAGAAAAAATTAGCCGGGCATGGTGGCGCATGCCTGTAGTCCCAGCTACTTGGGAGGCTGAGACAGGAGGATCGCTTGAGCTCAGGAGTTTGAGGTTGCTGTGAGCTAGGCTGATGCCACGGCACTCACGGTAGCCTGGGCAACAGAGTGAGACTCTGTCTCAAAAAAAAAAAAGAAAAAAAAAAAAAAAAAAAATATGCCTAAACTATCACTTTGAAAAATACTAAAAATTGTTTTAGTAGGTATTTTCAGAGTATCAAATTATTTTGGCTTTTTTCTTTTTCCTTCTAATTCTAATTTAAAAGGCAATAATATAACAGTAGCACTAAAGTTAGTTAACATAACTTCTACATCGTAACACAACTTTTTTTTTTTTTTTTTTTTTTTTTTTGTTGAGACAGAATCTCACTTTGTTGCCCAGGCTAGAGTGAGTGCCATGGCGTCAGCTTAGCTCACAGCAACCTCAAACTCCTGGGCTTAAGCGATCCTACTGCCTCAGCCTCCCGAGTAGCTGGGACTACAGGCATGCGCCACTATGCCCGGCTAATTTTTTCTGTATAGATTTTTAGTTGTCCATATAATGTCTTTCTATTTTTAGTAGAGACGGGGTCTCGCTCTTGCTCAGGCTGGTCTCGAACTCCTGACCTCGAGCGATCCACCCGCCTCGGCCTCCCAGAGTGCTAGGATTACAGGCGTGAGCCACCGCGCCCGGCCTGTAACACAACTTTTTATTTTTTTTGTATTACCTTCAATATATGTATAGACATATATATTTATATAGTATAATTTGTGTATTTTCTCAGTAGTATATGGCAAACATTTTTCATGTTTCTAATGACCCTCATGGCCATCATTTTAATAATTACATCACAGTCCATATCTAGTATGTTTTCTGTTTATCAAAATGCTGCTTAATTATTTCCTGAATGCCATGTATTAGAAGAAAAATGGATATAATTTTCAAACTGATTATGGGAGAAAGTAACCATAACTCAGTTATTTGCTCTAATCATAGATAAGTGTGAAAATCTTCAAAAGGCATATAAAAATGATGTTGTAAAATGCACATTATGAATAACATCTTAAACTACTTTATCTGTTAATAAATACAGGATGGGGAAAATGAGAAATAGCTATTAAAAAAAAAAAACTTGGAGGGCATGGATTATACCCCCATTTTGAGAACAAGCCACACTGTGAACCACATTTATGGCATTCAGCTGGGGCCTTTGTGTGGCTGGTTCTGGTGTCAGTACTCTGAGGATACTCTCTTTGTTACACCAGCCACTCATCTGATAACTATTAATATTTTTACATGCTATATCACCATTATTGAACTGCTGTCTTCTCTTGGTTAAGCACCCTGGTAACTATTGGGGTTTCTTAGAATTCCTAATCCTGTATCTATTGTTTGGAAAATCCCCTCTAACTCCTGGATTTCTCCTAGAGTTCCTGAGAATGTGATGGTGGTGGCTAGAATTTTGAAGTCTTTTAAAGGTTATTTTTCTTTGTCCTGGTCATTCAACCAATTTTAAAGGCTTTTGATTGAGGTCTTGGGGCTTTTGAATGTCTCCCTCCTAGGTGAGAACCAGAGCGTTTTACTGGGTTCTCATTCCTATAAATGCTTCTTATACTATGAAATTACTTTAAATGCATCTGGGAGTTTATGTCTGTCAGTTATTTTTGTAGTGAATGTTTATAACAGAATGCTTTCATAGACTCCAGATAATTAAGACAGGAGTGGAATTATCTTGCAATATGTTTGAGTTTATATTTATGCTTGTTTATTCTTTGAAACTAGTGCTGTGTTTAGTATCCTGTTCTGTTTCAATTTTGAATTTTGTGTTTTGGCTCTGTCTGGTGTTTTCATTGTGACATGAATTTCTTTTGGTATTTCATATTTCTGTAGTTGAAATATTATCAAAAATAATAAGCAATACGTGGCATAGTGAGAGTATTTACATATAACTGAGAAATTAAGTGTGTTCCCACTGTTTTTATAGTTATAATTTTGAATTTGAAAGTAATATATGGAAAAATAAAATTTTTTTGTGTTTATGTGCAGAAAAGATGAAAAGGAATATGCATTGAAGCAAATTGAAGGCACAGGAATATCCATGTCGGCTTGTAGAGAGATTGCAGTAAGTGGATATAAATACAGTTATTTATTTTATTATTGATATTGGGCAATGATTTAATATAAAAGTTTCATTAATGTACACAATGTATGGTTATTTCCCATATGTTAATTAGTTTCAGGATATTTTATGTAGAATGAGAAAATTTGCATAAACTGTATTTACTTCAGAGTCATCTTTGAACATTCAGTTAATACTTAAGATCCTATTTTTAGAAATACTGAACTAAATGATTTGATTAATTAAAATTATGGAATGTGCTTAATTATTTTACTTAATAATTTAATTAATGTTTATATTTCTGTAATTTTAGGACTGATATATATCTTTATAAAGGGGTCATATTATTGCATTTTAAATACTTTTAGTGAAAAATACAATTTAGTATAGATTCTATTAGTTGCCAGAGGAATAAGACCATCATAGTAATAGGATAATCTCTTAAAGAAAGATAGTTCTGGGCCGGGCGCGGTGGCTCACGCCTGTAATCCTAGCACTCTGGGAGGCCGAGGTGGGCGGATCATTTGAGCTCAGGAGTTCGAGACCAGCCTGAGCAAGAGTGAGACCCCATCTCTACTAAAAATAGAAAGAAATTATACGGACAGCTAAATATATATATAGAAAAAATTAGCCGGGCATGGTGGCGCATGCCTGTAGTCCCAGCTACTTGGGAGGCTGAGGCAGGAGGATTGCTTGAGCCCAGGAGTTTGAGGTTGCTGTGAGCTAGGCTGACGCCACGGCACTCACTGTAGCCTGGGCAACAGAGTGAGACTCTGTCTCAAAAAAAAAAAAAAAAAAGAAAGATAGTTCTGGTCAGGCACAGTGGCTCACACCTGTAATCCCAGCACTTTGGAAGCCTGAGGCAGGAGGATCACTTGAGGTCTGTAGTTCAAGTATGAGCCAACATAGTGGGACCTTGTCTCTACAAAAGATAGAAAAATTAGCTGTACATGGTGGTGCATGCCACCTGAGCTACTCTGGAGGCTGAGCAGCTGAGGCAGGAGGATTGCTTGAGCCCAGCCAGGAGTTTGAGATTGCAGAGAGCTATGATGAGGCCGCCATACTCCAACCCTGGCAACAGAGCCAGACACTGTCTCAAAAAAAAAAAAAAAAAGAGCAAGCTAGTTTCTTTTTTTTAGTCTTTATATAACACACCAGTGTATTTAATAAATGATTGTTCATAAGAATAACAAACATTTCCTGAGTGTTTGCTAGGTACCAGGCTTACTAAGTGCTTTCAAGTATTCACTTCACAACAATCTTCTGAAGTAAGCACTTATAATATCCTCATTTTACAGATCAGAAAACAGAGGCAAAACCATAATTATGGCTTAGAAGGCTTACTCTTTTTTTTTTTTTTTTTTTAAGAGATAGGGTCTCAATTTTGTCAACCAGGCTAGAGTGTAGTGACACTATCACAGCTCACTGCATCCTTGAACTCTTGTGCTCCTGCCTTAGCCTCTTGAGTAGCTGGGACTACAGGCGCATGCCACCACACCTGGCTAATTTTTAAACTTTTTGTAGAGAGAATGTCTTGCTATGTTGCTCAGGCTGGTCTTGAACTCCTGGCCTCAAGCAATCTTCCTGCTTTGGCCTCCCAGAGTTCCGGGATTACAGGTGTAAGCCACCGCACCCAGCCAGAAGGCTTACTCTTATTTTAATTCTTCAATAAATTGATAATTAGGGCTTTGTCATGATATCACATCTATTAGGGATTTCTCTCTCTAAATTGTTAGGTATTTATCTAAATCATTGTTATTTAGTAATTATTAAATAATTGTTTATGTTGTTCATATCTTTTAGGGATTTCTGTCACTAATTTAATAGGTGTTGTATATATTGCCCTCAATTCCATGTTCTGCTTCACTCATATGGAAACACACCTTTATCACTTTTAGTCATAAGAAAAAGTATTGTACCAAGAGCACACAAATGTGGCAGGAAGTTGTAGACCTGGATATCTGTCTGTCTTAGTGGCTAAGTTAGTGATGAGTCCCAGTTCCCTTATATGTGAAATAAGGGAATTATTAGGTCCCTTCTTCTCATAAATTCTTTGATTCCAGAATAGGAGCTTCTCCCTGAACTGTGTATACTCTGAGGCTTAGAGACCTTGTCTTTTTATTCCTAGTTCCTCGAACAATGTCTGACATATAGCAACTGCCCCATAAGTGTTTCTTGAATAAATAACCAAATGAATAGAATAATAAAATTCCATTAGTGGTCCATGAGTTTAAGTTTGCTTTAGAACATAAAATTATTATTTGAGAAATTTTAATTTGGTGATTTTCCATTCATTATAAAGTGGTGTTTGTAATGCCCTACCAGAATAAGTATTTGATAAGTGATTTTTAGCTTCTTAAAATTCTTTTTTTTTTTTTTTTTTTTTTTGAGACAGAGTCTCACTCTGTTGCCCAGGCTAGAGTGAGTGCCGTGGCGTCAGCCTAGCTCACAGCAACCTCAAACTCCTGAGCTCAAGCGATCCTCCTGTCTCAGCCTCCCGAGTAGCTAGGACTACAGGCATGCACCACCATGCCCGGCTAATTTTTTCTATATATATTTTTTAGCTGTCCATATACTTTCTTTCTATTTTTAGTAGAGATGGGGTCTCGCTCTTGCTCAGGCTGGAATCGAACCCCTGAGCTCAAACGATCCGCCCACCTCGGCCTCCCAGAGTGCTAGGATTACAGGCGTGAGCCACCGCGCCCGGCCAGCTTCTTAAAATTCTTATACATTATTATGTCAACCAATATAAATATCACTGGTGTGCTGTTTTGCCATCTTAGAGTACCATAATTTATAATAGCATTTTTCAGCCTTACCTTCCATGAGTTAATTGGGTAAATAGCTGAAATTTAAGGTATTGATTAATAGGAAATGTGAACCCATTTGTAGATGTCCTTTTTAAAACAGAGACTTCTGTGTGCTGAGAAACCGTGTGTGTGTATCTTTATGTAAATTTGGAGTGCGATGGAAAAACTTACCTCTGAGAGTCAGTGACAGCCTTTATGTTTTTACTGAGATTTTGCCTAATAGAAGTTTAGAAGGTGTGCAGTTTCTAGATTGAATAATATTTTATTGCTACCCTAACTACTTAGCCCCAATATGACAAGGATTTTGTCACAAGTTTAGCATGGATATTATTGCACAGTGGCTATGCATGTACATCTTACACATTAAGCCCACTAATACAGTTATATAATTATTGTTTTATGCATTTGTCCTTTAAATCATGTAGAAGAAAAGAGTTACAAGCAAAAAATACATGTATGCTGTTTTTTCTGTTTACCTATGTCATTACCCTTGTAAGTGTTCTTTATTTTTTTGTGTGGATTTGAGTTACTGTCTAGAGTCCTTTCATTTTATCTGAAAGTTTCTTCTTAATATTTTTTGTAGCGAAGGTGTACTAGTATGAATTCTCTCAGTTTTTGTATCTGGGAATGTCTTAATTTTTTCTTTTTTCTATCTTTACCCACCTCACTTTCATTTTTGTAGAATAGTTTTGCTGGATATAGAATTCTTGATTGATAGTCTTTTGCTTTCACATTTTTGACTATGTCATCCCATTGCATTCTGGCCTCTGTGGTTTTTGGTAAGAAATCAGCTGTTAATCTTGAGAATCCCTTATAACATGAGGAGTTTTTATCTTCTCTTGCTGATTTTAAGATTCTATTTTTGTTGTTAGTTTTGACAGTTTGACTATGATGTGTCTATATGTAGATCTCTTTGAGTTATCTTGGAGTGTGTTGAGCTTCTTGGATGTATAGATTAATTTTTTGTTTGTTTGTTTGAGACAGAGTCTTGCTCTGTCTCCTGGCCTAGAGTGCAGTGGTGTCACCATAGCTTACTGCGACCTTAAACTCCTGGGCTTGAGGGATCCTCCTGCCTCAACCTCCCAAGTAGCTGGGAGTAGAGGCACACACCACCACGCCTGACTAATTTTTCTGTTTTTTGTAGAGATCGGGTCTTGCTCTTGTTCAGATTAGTGTCTAACTCCTGGCCTCAAGTGATCGTCCCACCTCGGCCTCCTAAAGTACTAGAATTATAGGTATGAACTACCATACCTGGTCCGATTAATGTTTTTCATCAAATTTGGGAAGTTTTCAGCCATCTTTTCTTCAGATAATTTTTCTGTCTCTTTCTTATCCTCCTGGTAGTCCCATTATGCATTATAGGCTTGGTGTCCCATAGGTTTCTCTCTGAGGCTTTGTTCATTTTTCCTCATTCTTTTTTCTTTTTGTTGCTCGGACTGGATATTCTTAATTGTCTATCTTCAAGTTTGCTGATTGTTTCTTCTGCCTGCTCAAATGTGCTACTGAGCCCCTCCAGTGAAATTTTCATTTTAGTTATTGTTTGTTTAGTTTTACTGGTTGATGTGGTGGAAGGACAGAGAGTGCAAGGGAGTTGAGAGAGTTGAGAGGGACTGATAGATTGGGGAGAATGGAGACAGTGCCATAAATTAAAAAAGTAGATAAAGCTTGTTCTTTGTCTTCTTTCTTCTATATGCCATAATATCATCTAACTCTTAATATTTTCTAGTTCATATAGGTGCACGTAGGCAGGAGGCTTTTGATGTAGAGACCATTAGGAAGGAACATTTTTACTCATTACTCCAAAATGGTGGGACTGTGACTGCAGAAGAGCTTCTGAGAGCAAGGCTGGATGCTGAGAGAAGAAGTCAAAGAACCTGTAGGCATGAGATGAACTTGGAAGAATGTGTACAGAAAGGGAAGAAGTTTAAGAACTCAAGTGTATTACCACAATTCTCATTAGAAAAGAATGTCAGGCCGGGCGCGGTGGCTCACGCCTGTAATCCTAGCACTCTGGGAGGCCGAGGCGGGTGGATCGCTCAAGGTCAGGAGTTCGAGACCAGCCTGAGCAAGAACGAGACCCCGTCTCTACTAAAAATAGAAAGAAATTATCTGGCCAACTAAAATATATAT
The DNA here is from genome assembly GCF_041146395.1 of Eulemur rufifrons. Lineage (NCBI taxonomy): Eukaryota > Metazoa > Chordata > Mammalia > Primates > Lemuridae > Eulemur > Eulemur rufifrons. The sequence goes on along the minus strand of NC_090997.1, from coordinate 63,830,670 downwards.
AGAAAAAATTAGCCGGGCATGGTGGCGCATGCCTGTAGTCCCAGCTACCCGAGAGGCTGAGGCAGTAGGATCGCTTAAGCCCAGGAGTTTGAGGTTGCTGTGAGCTAGGCAGACGCCACGGCACTCACTCTAGCCCGGGCAACAAAGCGACACTCTGTCTCAAAAAAAAAAAAAAAGAAAAGAAAAGAAAAGAATGTCATATTACACTTTAATTTCATTTGAACATCATTGACCAGTATGAGGTATGAATTATAACCTCATACCTTTGTACAGTGCTTTACAGTTTCAGTATGCCTTAACAGGGAGTAATTTTGGGTGATTAACATATCAGAAACATGTGAACATCAGCATTTTTATCCTGGGATTACAGGGGAATTCTAATATAAAATCTATTATTTTTGTGGCCTGTGTGACCATGAGGGTTCTAGGTTGGAAATGTGCTTAAATACCATTAATTCAGATCCAATTAGTTTGTTTTGCAATTATGAAATTAAAATATGTTCACTACAAAATTCTCAGACAACTTATAAAAAGGATGGTAAAAGCATCTGTATGCCAACCCTTAGAAATAATCATTATTAATATTTTATGTATATTCTTCTAGACTTTTTGCTTTGTAAAAATACAGAGAATTTTTTTCCCACAGGAGTGGGGAGTCCATTAATTTTTTATAAAATATAGTTTTATTTGGAGTATTACGAAGGTAAATTTCAACTATCAAAATAAGTTGGTAGAACATTTATTAATCATTCTAGGTTCTGTGGGATATAAAAAAGATTATAAGATATTTCTCCTAAATGCGTCTAAAAAAACAGAGATGTTTCCAAAGGAAGGGAAGAGAAGCTGAAAGGAAAATTAGTCAAGGGAAATAGGGCTAAGGGATAGATTGAGAAGGTGTCTTAGTCTGTTCTGACCACTATAACAAAATACCATAGCCTGGGTGGCTTATAAACACCTATTTCTGACTGTTCTGGAGGCTGGGAAGCCCAGTGTCAAGGCACTGGCAGACCTGGTGCCTGGACGGCCATCTTCTTCTGTGCCACAGAAAGGGCAATGATCTCTCTAGGTTCCCTTCATGAGGGAACCAGTCCCATTCATGAGGGCTCTGTCCTCATGACCTCATCACCTCCCAGAGGCCCCACCTCCTAATATCATCACTTTGGGGGTTAGGATTTCAACCTTATGTTTCAAGTATTTCTTTTCCTCTGTTCCCACCATGGCAGGGTAGCAGGCTGCTGTGTAAACTTCAGTGGAATGCTTAGAACTTTCCTCTTGGCATAGAGAAATAAACTTTCGCTTTTTAAAATTTATGAAATGAAATTGATTGAATGTATGTTTGCTGAGGATTCCTCTGAGAAAAACTAAAATGTCTAGGAGTAAGGCTCCAATTCTCATTAATTTATTTATATCAACTTTGAAACTATTTTGTTAAATTTCATGTATTGAAAGTTGAGAAATATCTGTTTAGTCTCCTTAAGCTAACTTAATTCATCTCAGTTGCTTTTATGTTTCACTCAGTGCAAGTTTCTTTTTAAATATGTGTGTAACGTTAGGAAAGCATAGATTCGTAGAAATAGATGTATAAATCAGGTATTTTACCCTTTTATGAAAGGGACAAAATCAAAGTATAGTATTACGATTTTTGTGAAAACTAATAGTAGAAAAAGTTTTTTTTTTGAAGTAGGCTTTTATAATGATATTCTATAATTATTTTCTTAAAAATATTGGCATGATTTTTAAGAGAATATAATTAAATAAATTTTATATGAAATTGCCTTTGAGCAAGCTCTGTTTTTTGGTGTGATCCTTGTATTCTCCTTAATAAACAAAAATTTTACTTTTGTGATTGAAGACTCAGTATAGATTTTTCCTTATTAAAATGTGTTTTTTCTTCTAATATATGGTGATAGTTAATATTTTTCTCAAATATGTAATATATTTAGCTTGGCAAAATAAAGAATATTTCTGCTAACTCCTGTGATTAAAAGTGAAATCTTGTAAGAGTTTGAGAGTGCAGTTTGCTATGAAGATTCTGGGAAACTGATGCAGAGTCAGTGCATAGGGAGGAACCACACTGTAGCATTTTTCATTTCTATTTAAGAGAGAAAAGGTGCAGGGAGCCAGCCAGCAAATAGTGATATATTTGTCTGCGTTAGTATATCTGTTAGGTCATCAGTCCCTTGAAAGTTGTGTGTGTGTGCGTGCGTGTACACCTTTTGGAATATATTTCAAGGTACTTTATGTTTCCTATGAGAAGACTAAGTGATAAATCTTTGTATTGTCAAAAGGTGACTTAAACACCTATTCTAGAAGAAACAGTTTGAAAAGAGATACTGGCTTTGCTCACTAGTTTCTTGTGTGTGAATGAGGGCGTGTGTGTGTGTGTGTGTATGTGTGTGTATGTGTGATGGTGAAGGAAGATGGGATGATGTGGTGACAGAAGTCACAGATGTCACTGAAAGCTTTTCCACTTCCCCCACTCTAGGGAACTAGACTAGTTGGCTGTTAGTAGCACCTTTAGGTACCTGTGGTAGCTGCAAATCCTTTCCTTCTGTGAAGAACCTGGTGGGTTACGATTGAAGAATTGGCTTTCTGCTTTGTCATTATTTCTCCCTACTAGGTACATCAGTGGAGTGATTTTAGTTCTCCTAAAAATGTAAAAATTATCAGTATCATATTCCTCCTCTAAGCAATTAGATTTAATTGGCTATTCTCTATTTTTAGTGTTGTTTATTTTTCTTTTGAATAATATTAAAGCAAAATTGTGCTAGTGATATAAATGCAGAGTAAAGGATTAAAAATAAATCTGATACTGGTATGTGAGGGGCTTGGCTCAGAGCCCGAACATAAATGTGCAGTAAATGGTGGCAGTAGTTGTTATTATTACTGGTGACAACTTTTCCTACTTAAACTCTAAACAAAGTAAATATAATTTTTAGTTGAAATTGTTTTCACTGTGGTCAAAGTAAATTATTTTTAAGACTATAAATTTAATCTTAAAATGTGTTCTTATAGAAGATACCAAAGTATAAAACTTAAAATTGTTTTTAATTTTAATTTTCTTATAGAGTCTTGATATGTTGCCCAGGCTAATCTCAAACTCCTGGCTTCAAGCAATTTCACAGATCTGATCGCTTAGTTTTGCAAAAGATATAGACGGTTATATAATAGCATTATTATGATTAGAAATATAATAATACTGTTTCATTTCAAGGAATTATTATAGTCTAAGTTTGGGCTGCGTACATTGGCTCACATCTGTAATCCTAGAACTTTGGGAAGCTGATGGGTGAGGATCACTTGAAACCAGGAGTTTGGGACCGGCCTGGGCAACATAGCGAGATCCCTCGATCTCTACAAGAAATTTAAAAATTAGCTGAGTGTGGTGGCATGTGCCTATAATCCCAGCTACTCAGGAGGCTGAGGCAGGAGGACTGCTTGAGCCCTGGAGTTTGAGGTGGAAATGAGTCTGGGCAACAGAGTGAGACCCTGTCTCAAAAAAAAAAAAAAAAAAAAAATTAAATGAATAAATAATTATATATTGTTTTCTGTTCTAGCCATTCATTATCCCTTCTTTTTTGTCTTTATGAAGAGATTCATGAATTCCCATTCATAGTCTATACAAAATACAACTATTGAACACTGAATAGTTTATAAGAATAGGAAAGAAAAATAGTTGAGTCATTTTATTCAAGAGACTGGCCTTCAGTATAACTGTCCATATTTAATTTTTTTGAGACAGGGTTTTCCTCTATCACCCAGGCTAGAGTGCTGTGGCATCATCATAGCTCACTGCAACCTCAAGCTCCTGGGCTCAAGTGATCCTTCTGCCTCAGCCTCCTGAGTAGTGGGACTATAGGTGTGCACCACCACGCCCGGCTAATTTTTCTGTTTTTGTAGTGACAAGGTCTTGCTCTTATTCAGGCTGGTCTCTATATTTAATTTTAATAGCCAACCATGTAGTATTGAAATAACCAGTTAGATTTCTTCATGAGAGGGACTACAAAGGGCCCAATGCTATTAATTCTTCTTTTCTAAAAAATTGAGAGATAAATCCCATACCTTTTAAGGTGTACAGTTCATTGGTTTTTAGTATATTCACATGGTTGTGCAACTATCACCACTATCGAATTCCAGAACCACAAAGAAGCCCTGTACCCTATAGTAGTATTTCTCATTCCTCCTTCCCCTCAACTCCTGCATCCACTAATTTAAATCTACTTTCTGTCTTTGTGGATTTGCCTATACAGTATTCTTTTAATATTAGCCTGTCTCCAGCATGGGATCCTACACTATGGGCTATGAAGCTTATTTCTCCTTGAATCATTCTATAATCCAGAGATTCTCAGATTTTATCAGCCTACATATCACCTGGGGGATCTTAAAATACAGATTCTGATTCAGTAGGTCTGGGGAGGAGCCTGATACTCTGAATTCTGACAAGCTCTCAAGTAAGATGACACTTTGACTATTGAGGTTCAAAGATGTCTTAGAATCAGAAGAAATTTAACTATAAACATAAATGAATTGTTGAATAGCAGCTGGTACTAATCTAGGGGAAATTGTTCTACTCTGTTGAGTTTAGTTAGTACTGTTTCTTTTTTAATTATCTTTCAAAGTGATCATTTCTCCCCTACATCCTGACTATTTACATGTTATGGGACAGTTTATTATGGGCTGATTTGTATCCATAATTAGGTTAGTGAAATCGCATAGTTAAGAAAACTAAGTTAGAACTTGTTCTGTAGGGAAGAACTTGTGGTTTAAACATCTTCTGATAGTCAGCCTTACTTAATTCTTGAAAGAAGCTTTTCTACAAACTTTATGTTAGTAGATTATTGGTAGATGCAAATTAGTTCTCTAACTATCCAATTCTGCATGGCTTCCTTGCACTGTCTTTGGGTTGATTAGTATTGTCAGGAAGTAAAACAGCCACTATAGCTATCTCTTACAGTACAAGTTAAGCTGAACATAGAAAACTTTTTGAGAATTCATTAAGATTCCTTCCTACTCCCCAATTAGTTTGAGCCTAATAAATCCCATCAAGAAAGATCCTGGTTTGGCTGTTAAGACCCCTGATGAAGGCAGAAATGGGGGTATAGTTATCTCCAGCAAGGCTTATATTACTCCAGCACTCAGCCTTGCTTATAGCAGTAGAGGCCTATTTCCCTATATGGTTAGTCTCAGGACAACTATTGCTCTCTGTCTGGGACCCAGTTGGTAACTCTACTATGTAACTCAATGGATTAATATTCCTAAATTCAGTGAAATTCTGAGCCAGGTGCAGTAGCATGCATCTGTAGTCCCAGCTACTCTGGAGGCTGAGGCGAGAGGATTGCTTGAGCCCAGGAGTTTGAGGCTGTAGTGTGCAGTAATTGTGCTTATCGATATCCACTGCACTTCAGCCTGGGCAACATAGAGCGGCCCCATCTCAAAAAAATAAAAATAGCCAGGAAGGGAGGGATAGGGAGAGATTTGCTAAAGGACACAAAATTACAACTAGATAGGAGGAATAAGTTCTAGTGTTCGATATATCACTGTAGGATGACTATAGTTAGCAATAATACATAGTTTAAAGTAGCTACAAGGAGGATATTGAATGTTCCCAACACAAAGAAATAATAAATGTTTGCAATGATATATATGCTAATTATCCCAATCACTATACATTGTATGTATTGCAATGTTACTATGTACCCCATATATATGTATAATTATTGACAATTTTAAAAAATTTAAAATAAAAAAATGAAACTCTGATTAAATATTCTTTGCCATTGCTCTTTATCTTAGTGTAAAAGTATCTTAATATCTATCTGCTTAGTATGAGTAGACATTTTAAGCAATCAGCACATATTTATTAAGTTCTATAAGCAATGGTTTGAGGGAGCAAATTCAATTAAGGGTAAAAAGCATGGGTTTTGAACCTGACAGATTTAGGTTCCTGTCCTAGCTCTTCCACTTAATAGCTCTGTGACCTTGGAAAAATTACTAATCTCCTTTCAATGTAAAAATAGAGAAAATAATATTATTTACCTAATGGGGTTTTGTGAAGGTCAAGGGAGCTAGTGTGTAGAAAGCACTTAGCATAGTGCCTGGCATATAGGGTACATTAATTGTTAGATTCTATTATTATTAATCATTTAGTTAGTATATATTGATTATTCTATACGCTAGGCACTGTAAGTCTGTTGGAGGAGATAGCTAATAAGCAATTATTCACACAAATATTTACACAGTATAAGGACTAAGGAAAAACACAGTACCATGGCAGGATAACAGGAGAATATCATCTAACTTTAGGGTATCAAGGAAAATTTCCCCAAAGAAGTAACAGTTGTGTAGAGATCTGAGGAATAATTAGGGAAAGAGTAGAGGGAACATTGTGTATAAGCCTGAGGTAGCATGGCATATTGGAGGGTACAGAGGATGCCAGTGTGCCTGGAGTGACAGATGATGTTTAGAGTGAACTGAGAGAGAAAGATCACCTAAGAGGGCCAGGTCTCATGGGGCTGTGTAGGCTATGTTGAAGATCTGGGGCTTTAGCAGGGGAATGGCACTATCAAATGTGTTTTTTTTAATTACTACTCTGACTGTGGGTATCAATAGATGAGAGTAAAGATGGAGGAGATATTGGGAGAATAGTTAGAAAGCCACTGCAGGTGGGGCACTGTGGCTCATGCCTGTAATCCTCACTCTGGGAGCTCAAGGCGGGAGGATTGCTTCAGGTCAGGAGTTTAGATACTGCTCTCTACTAAAAATAGAAAAAATTAGCTGGGTATAGTGGTGTGTGCCTGTAGTTCCAGCTACTTCGGAGGCTGAGGCAGTAGGATCACTTGAGCCCAGGCGTTTGAGGTTGCTGTGAGCAGCACTCTAGCCCATGCAACAGAGTGTGACTCTGTCTCAAAAAAAAAAAGAAAAAGAAAAACACTGCAGAAATCCAGGCTAGGGAAGATAGAAAGAAGTGGAAACAATGTAGAGATTTTTCTGAGGTCAAACTGATAGAAACTGATGAATTGGATATGGGCAGCAAGGGCAAGAGAGGTCACAAAGATTTCTATTTCTTAATTTTATTTTTTATTTATTTTTATATGTTTGAGACAGAGTCTTGCTCTGTTGCCTGGGCTAGAGTGCCGTGGCATCAGCTTACCTCACTACAACCTCAAACTCCTGGGCTCAAGCGATCCTCCTGCCTCAGCCTCCCTAGTAGCTGGAACTACAGGCATGCATCACCATGCCTGGCTAATTTTTTCCATTTTTTGTAGAGACAGGATCTAGCTCTTGCTCAGGCTGATCTTGAACTCCTAAGTTCAAGTGATCCTCCTACCTTGGCCTTCCAGAGTAGAGGATTACAGGTGTGAGCCACTGTGTCCAGCCCATTTTTGAGTATAATTAATACTACAAGGCTGTGAATGAATGTATTCTGAAAGAGCGATACAATAAGTGGAGTGAGACTGCTTTGGACATGGTGATCTTAAAGTTTTATGGATAAGGAAATATTGAAGATGGGCTTTGAAATATAAACAGTGTGGGAGGGAGGGAGAAACATTCTAACAACAAAGGGAAAAATAGGTGGTCAGTGAAAGGGGGCATGGCAAGGGTCTAGGTGGTCAGTTACTAGTTACAGAACAATTTAGTATTTATCACAGCTCAACCAAGAATCTTTTGTACATAATAAGTTGAATTTTATACTGTGTTTTGATATCCCTCATGAGAAATTATCTTATAGAACATAGTTCTATCTCATGTTTCTACCTTTCCTACTTATTGAAAAGTTCATATTCTTTAAACCCAGTCTTACATTGTTGACCTGTAACAGGGTTATTGATACTGTTCTGTGACAGAATGTTTCAAAGCTGTGCCACCAAATGCTAATTGTCCTCTCCAGCTTGATATTTTAGGGAAAAAATGGCATGTGATTTAATTTATATGAGAGTACCTTATAGACTTTATGGAATTATGAAAATGTGAAGTGTTGTTACTAACCCTTCCATATATTCCATGTTATTCTTCAGAACCTAAAGGTAAATATTTTTTGCTCTATAGCAAAATGACTACAATCAGTGGACTTTTTTCCTATGTCTTTGTCTAACTTTGGAGTCTGAACAACCTAACTCCCTGTAGGTAAGGTTCATTTTGGAAGTGTTTAGTGATGTTTCTTTTGCACTCAATTATGGGTTTGTTTCCTATAAACAAAAATTCTTTATTAACACAGATAAAATAAACCTAAACCACTGGTTCAAAATGTTTTTCTTAATTACCCAATTATGGTAAGATTTAAGACCGGTCCCCACCATTCACTTAGGTAGCTGTAATTAGGTATAGAACATTTTTAGGCTTTACCTGTTATCACTTGTTACTTAATCAATGCCCCTCCCCCATTTTCTCCAGGCTTAAGTTGAAAGAACATTTATGCTTTGATTCAGAGGACTTGGCCAGGACTGTGAATGGGGGTGATGCTTCAGTAGTTTTACCACACATTAAACTTCTTTCCTTTCCTTATTTCTTGGGAGAAGGACCTAATAATAATAATAATAATAATAATCTGTTTAGTCTTACTCAAGACAACTGCTGTTAATTTGTCTTTGCTAATCAACAATCTCCTATTACCTCTTAAAGTATTTCCTAATTCTTTTCCTCCCAAGTACAGAAAGAAAAAAAGTGTTCGAAGTGCTACTGCTTCATGATCATAATATGATCGCCCAGGCTGGGCAACAAAGCAAGATCAAATCCCTAAAAATAAATAAGTAAATAAATATGCCTAAAACTATAGTGTGGTATCAGGAAATAATAACATAAACACCTAGGTGGAAAATGAAATATACAAAATCACTCAGAATTCTAAATTACACCGATATGGGAAGGGTACTAGCCAGTGGAGTCTTTCAAAATGGCACTGTGAATGTGGAGATGAATGAAGTTAATTAAGCAAAATCAAGGGGTCGCCAACTGATATCTACTATGTAAGCTCCAAGAGGACAGAATAGTCATGCTCCTTCAGCCCCACCACAGTGTTGTCTTGTTGATATGGATTTTTTTCTTTCTCTCTCTTTGGATATTGGAATAGATAAAAGGGATGCTTCTGAACAGTAGTGCTAGACAGTTTATTTCAGAACCAATTTCTCTTGCCTTCAGTCAGTGATTGCAATTTAGTAATTGGAATTTTGTATACTTTCTTGCATTTTTAATGACTAGTTTTTGATTATTTCCTTTTAAAGTAGTTTCTTTTAGAATGTTTTCCAGTCTTAGCTTGTGCAATAAATGATTACCATCAATTATATACTACATACAAAAGATATTGGGTATTATTGGGACGTTATTAATCATTCTTTCTGAATAATGGAAAGAAACTATTCTAATATTCAGCAAGGGAAAAAGCATCACAATTTATATGAGCAATTTAGCTAGCTAGCATTGAGCCTGTGGCCATGACTTTGTTCATATAATTTCTTCTTTTTTTTTTCCCAGTATTGTTTTAAGTTCTTTGATGTGTATTATTTAATGATCTTAGAGGTGGGTAGTGTCAACATTTTAACAAGGGAACAGGTACAGAGTGGTTATCCAAGGTTATATAAGGAGCAATGATAAACTTATGAGGTAATTTTTGTACTGGTTTTTAAAGGATGTTCTGGTGACTTAAACTATTCTGCTATAAATGAGCATGTGTATTTGTCTGTTTTCTGTTGCCTACACCAGAATACCCGAAACTGGACAACCTACAAAGAAAAGGGATTTACTTCTTATAGTTCTGGAGGCTGAGAAGTCCAAGGTTGAGGGGCTATATCTGATGAGAGCCTTCTTGTTGGTGGGGACTCCAAAGAGTCCTGAGGCAGCCGAGGGTATCACATCGTGAGGGACTGAGTGTGTGAACATCTGTTCATATAATTTCTATGGGCCTTATTTAAGAGTTGAAGTATAACAAGGCCTTTGATTATCATTTGTAGAAATCAGGAGTAGTTAGTATAAGTTTGATTTATTTAGGACTTTTGGTCGTGGACCCAAGAGAAAGCCCATATGTCATTTTATTGCATTTAATTTTGTCAGTGTTTTGTAAATCAGGAGTCTAGTATTGTTTAGACTAAAAAATATCCAATTTTAGAAATGGGATTAACTCCCCCCACCCATATGTAGTTATTACAGTTAGTATTGCTGCTTAATGCGCATTCCAAAACTTAGTGGCATGAAACACTTTTTATTATGTACATCAATTCTGTGAGTTGGGAGGTCTGAGTTGTGAGTGGAGATGGATTTTCTCAGCTCTGTGATGACTAGGATCTCAGTTGGGAAGAGTGAGGGCTGAGATCAACACACTTGGCTGCTGGAGGCTGGAACACTTTGATGGCTTATTCACCAAGCATGCCTGGTACCTGGGCTAGGACTGCTGACCAAAGTGTCTACATGTGGCCTTGCTTCTATACAACATGGTGCCCTCAAGTGTTAAAGTGAACAAGGAGAAAGCTGCCTTTGTTGTTGGCAAAGCCACTGTCACTTCCACTGCATTCTATTGGTTACAAGTGAGTCACATGCACACCCAGATAGGGGAGGGGAATTAGACTTCCCCTTTTGCTGGGGGGATGACAAGGTTCTATAAGAGCATGTGGTATAGCAGTACAGTTGTGACCATCTTTAGAAAACACACTATGCTTCAATAGTCAAGTCTAATACTTGCCACTATTATTAGTTTCAAATCTGTATTTTATAATATAGACATTAGAGATAAAAGATCAGAAATTCTTTACCTTATTTATGAATGGAGTTTAGAACTTTAGGAAGAGTCTGTGAACTGAAAGTTGAAAACAGTTTTTAAAAAAAGCATCATTTTTTTCTGTTTTTCATAGAGCTTGGGTCTTGCTATATTGCAAAAAAGCATTTTTAAGATGTAATTTTCTATTAATTTGAAAATTGATTTTTGTAAAACTTTTTTTTCTTAAAGTCAAAATTGCTTAGGTATTTGTTTTCCTTCCCCTGCTTTAAACAAGTATATTGGATTATTAGTGTATCCAATTAGATTATTACAGTTTTTATTGTTGTCGTATGAGAAGATCGTATAGAAGACTGTCATATTGATAGGAATCAATGAAAATTTGCCATGTCATATGTATTTATGCAGGATCTAGTTTAAATTTTAAAAGATCACACACACACAGACAAGAAAAAAGATGAGAAAAGAAAAAGAAAGTAGGACAAAACTTATGTGTCCTTTGATTTAACTCTAAAGATTGAACATACTGGAACACAAAAACCATGTTTTTTTCTTATCTGGCAAAGTTCTTATTAATGGAAGCAAGAAGCCAACAAAGCTGAAGAGCCCTTTATATATGCCTAGCCAGAAAACATATTGGGCAGTGTGAATCTTTTTTGATTAGAAGGTGACTTAATTTGAAAAGGCTGGGAACCTTACCTAAATTTGAATTTGCCCCAACACAAAAGCTTTATCTTACAAAATCTTGCAAACAAAAGAAGTGATATGATTGGAGAGGCCTTGGTAAAAAGCCCTCAGAACTCTGGATGGTTTGTGGCTGGGGGCAGGAGAACACTGAAGGCCTCTTTCAGATGACATTATTCCTCTAGAATTGTTGACATTTTTTGTCTTGGAGTATCACAAATCAAGATTTTAAAGGAATTGGCAGCTATGCCATTTCCTTTCAGCGTGTAACCAAATGAAATTCTATGTTTCTTAGTGAAGCTAGCTTCTCTTTTTCTGTCCTTTAAAAGCATGCTGATGCCATCAAAGAATTCTTGTTTTGTGAACACATTCTGGAAACTGGAAAGACCATTGAGATATAAAACAGTGAAAAGTGGCTTACCAGCAAAACTGATCGAGTACCTGGTAACACATCTGGTTTTGCTGCTTTGGTGAAGGAAGAAGCTCCACAGGTCATTATGAATGATTGCTTTTACATTGGCATCAAAGACTCTGCCAAAGATCGTGAAAGAAGTCTTGTCTAAGGTCTTGAAAGTCACACTTTATCCTAGTGAGGGCCTTGAATCACTGCCTTGTCAAGAGCTTCTCTTGAGAAATAGGAGTGGAATATGAAGTTATTTTCTATTCCCGAGAAATTCATTGATTCTCCAAAGAGCATGTCTCAAAGAACTGGGAATTCTGATTCCATTTGTTGCTGTATATCTTCATGAATCAGGGTTTTTAGAACACTTGTGGTAATCTATTGGATTGTTAAAACCATTGCTGTTTTAAAAACCATACTGCTTACTATTCTAGCTCTTTATTCAAGAGAAACAGTGGCAGCTTCTAATTGAAATGGATTTTTGTGAAATTTGTTTTTATTTTCCTTTAATTTTATTATCTTTTCTAATCTAAGCATTCTTTTTATGTTGAGAGAATTTAATCTGTTTACACTAATGTGTTTATTCATATATTTAGATTTATTCCTGCTATCTTCTTTTGGTGTTTTCTGTCTCATGCTCCCCTCCCCCCCGCCCCCTGCCCCTTTTCTGACTTCTATAATATTAATTACATTTTCCTTATTTCCTTCTTCCCCCTGAACTTATGGTTTGAAAATAACTTATGCTCTTTCTAATATAGTAATTACTCCTGCATTTTTACATACATATTTGACTTAAATTCAAGCTCATCCAGCTTCTGCCAGAGTAGTGCAGGACTTTAGAATCCTTGACCTCAGATCTCTTCCTCCTGCTATTTCTATTATTTTAGTTCTACCTTGTTTGCATTTTACTGCTCTCCACCCCCAACTTTATATATTTTAATTGCATTACAGTTAGAGCTTATTTATATTTACTTACCTGATTTTTCTTTTTTTGCATACACTCCTTATTTAGGTATATTTTTTAATGATTCTTTGAGCAAGGACCTGCCAATGGCAAATTTTTTCAGTCTGTGCCTTAAATATCTTTATTTTGCCCTCACTTAAAATTAGAAGTTAGTTTTTCAGCACTTTGAAGATTTCTCCATGGTCCTCTGGCTTTGAGTATTGCTGATGGGATGTCTGCTATCAGTGTAATAGTCTTGCCTTTCTAGGTAATCTGTTTTCTCCCTGTGTTTGATGTAAAGGTTTTTCTCTTTACCTTTGATGTTTGGCACACTACACAATACAAGGCCCAGGACAAACAGCAAGTTTCCTTACTACTTCCCCAGACCAGTGGATGGAGTTTTTCTAGTCATCTTTTCACTGACACTGTAGCTCTTCCTAGGGCTCTGGACTCTGTGTAGGCGGATAATTCCAGACCTCAAATTACACACCTAAGGCACCATCTCCTGCTTTTGAGTGGGAATTGAGACACTCAGCCCCTAGGGCCTGTATCCAGGTCTCAAATTCTCATAGCCATTACATATCAGCTCATTGCATTCTTTTGGCTCTGATTTGATTTCTCTTCATTTCTGGCACCTGCTGTCTTAGTCCATTGGGCTGCTATAACAAAATACCTTAGACTGGGTAGTTTGTAAGCAACAGAAATTTATTGCTCACAATTTTGGAGGCTGGAAAGTCCAGGATCAAGGCACCAGTAGATTGGGGGTCTGGTGAGGGCTCACTCTCTGCGTCATAGATGGAGCCTTCTCCTGGCATCCTCACATGGAGGAAGGGGCAAACAGGTTCCTTAGGGCCTCTTTTACAAGGGCACTAATCCCATTCATGAGGGCTCTACTCTCAATCACCTCCTAAAGGCCCACCTCTTAATACTATTGCACTGGGAATTATATTTCACCATAAGAATTTGGCAGGGGGAATGAACGTTCAAACCGTGGCACCTGGGGATCTTTCTGTCTTTTCAAATTCGCAATTTAAAATGTATTTAATGGGAAGAATAAAGAAAATGAGAGAGTCTGGAAAAGATGAGTAATAATGGAATCAGAAACCTTTGAAACATGGAGAATTTATTTCTCCATCTCATGAGATTTTCAGAGTGCTGTTATAAATGTTACTTGAAGTGTATAATGTGTCCAGAGCTCTAAGTTCTTATTGATTGATTGACTGATTGTCTGCCTTGTAAGATAAAAAGATTTAAAGTGCTATTTTGGTGTACACATAGCCCTTCTGGAATGATACACTTGGTTCCCTATTTCATGTTTAACTTGAGGAATCTATCAGAGCCTGAGATTACCCTAAGCATGTTCAGATAATATTTGACTATTCTAGAAAGATTATTTAATACTTCTTTAAACTTCTGTAGAAAGAGTCTTTGCTGTGATCTAAAGCAGTTGTTTTCAAAGCGTGTTTCCTGAGTCCTCACCACCAGCATCACCTGGGATCATACAGGACATGCTGTTCCCAAGTCATTCAGTAGGTATTCTTCTTTGTCATGATTTTTAAATTAAAGCTTGATAAAATATTTGAAATCATAGGTGGTTCAGTGATTGATACTTTATAAATAGAAAACATGAGTGTTATGGCTTGCTTTATATTTTTCTATAAGAATAATTATTCTATAGTATAATATGCTAAATGCTCTGATAAAATGATAATATGTTTATATACTTATGATTGCCTTATACTTGAGCATCCTTTATTTTAAAAGAACGTTCTTAAAAGTTAGGTGCTAGATGTGGAATTAAGGAAATGTTTTATATCTTTAAATTAGTTACCTTTCTTTATATAATCTGCCTACCCCAAGCTCAGAATAGAAATTATAATATTAGTCATATAATTCCTTTTAATGAACCATATGGATTTAGAACATAATTATCATTGTTACACTTCCTTCCATAGAGAAAATGTATGCTTTCTTAGTAAATGTAGTATGCTTTTGTTCATGAAGAATGTCTGTAAGTGGCTCCAAACTATTTTAGGATGCTAAAATAAAAATATTTACAAGCCACAAATAATTTAAAATTATTCTTATAAAACAAAGATGTTCCATTATTTTTGATCTATTGCTTAATCATATAAAAATGCTGTGAAAAGCAAACTGTGTGACTTTTCAGGATTCAGAGACTTTGATGATTGGTTTTTTTTTGAGGGGGGAATCATTTTTTTATTTTTTTAATCCTATTTCTTCTATAAGACGATCATTTAAATAAAGTTTTTTGTCAAAGAACTGAACACACAAAATGAATGATAGAGTAATTAGTACCGTCGTAAAGACATTAAAAACTCCTTTCTATCAGATTCTTAATTCATTAAGTACTTAAAGTCCCATACAGTGCCTTGTATATAGATGTGTTCAGAAAATGTTGGTTGAGTTTAAATGACGAAGCTATTTTTGACCTTGTTAATCTATTAGCATAATGTTGTCTTTTTCGCTTAGTGCAAAAAAAATCAAAGTACTATTAGATATGTTAGGTGTCATGAACCAGTCCTCAGCACCCCAGAAGGCATTGTAAGATGTAAACTTAGAGGAGAAATGAGGAAAATGTTAAAGGAAAATAGTAAACATTCTACCAAAATATTGATAAAACCAGTCTAGATTAGATTCCTCTTGTCTGTTTTTGGGGTGCTATGGTCTGAATATTTGTGTCTCCCCAAAATTCATATGTTGAAATCTTAACCTTCAAGGCAATGGTATTAGGAGATAGAACCTTTGGGGGATGATTAAATCATGAGGGCTTCACCCTCATGAGTGGGATTAGTGCCCTTGTAAAAGGGACTCAAGAGATCTCACCCCTTCTCCCATATAAGGCTATAGTGAGAAGATACTCTGGGAAGGTGGGCCCTAAGCAGACACTGAATCTCCTCATGCCTTTGTCTTGGACTTCCCAGCCACCAGAATTGTGAGAAATAAATTTCTTTTGTTTATAAGCCACCCAGTCCATGGTAATTTGTTATAGCAGCCCACACAGACTGAGACAAGGAGTGTATGCTACTTCTATTTAGACTTGCTCTGTGTTTTGACTGGTGACCCTGGGTTCTGTTCTCAGTTGTTTCTATGTGGTTGGCTCCTGCTCCTATAGACAAGTCAGCCAGATCTGGCAGTGATAGAGCATAGTGGTTTCAGAGCTTTTCCCAGATAAGACAAAAATGACTCCCAGGTTAAGTTGCTGAAGAGCCAGAACAGATGATCTTTCATAGGAGCCTTGGCATTTAGACAAAGCATGAAGTGAAGGCTCATATAACAAAACTGGTTGAGTTGGCTTCAAGACTAATTTTGTTTGTTAGTTTAGAAATTACTATTTTGTTTTTACTTTTTCTAGTCACAAGTGTTCATTCTTCTCAAATGATGTTTAGTACTTTGCATTGTTATATGTGATCTACTAGTTGTATATCATAGTATTTTCACCCCCACTGTGTATATTTTGTTAAGAGCAAGTTTGACTAGGCCGATATCTGAAAGGGTCTTCCCAACATCTTCTTCTAGAATTCTTAAGGTTTCATATCTTTGGTTTAAGTCTGTTATCCATCTTGAATTGATTTTTGTGAGAAGTGAGAGGTGGCGATCTAGTTTCAATCTTTTGCACGTAGCTATCCAGTTTTCCCAGCACCATTTATTGAAAAGAGATTCTTTTCCCCAGTGTATATTTTTGTCTGCTTTGTCAAAGATTAGATTACCATATGCAGATGGTTTCATCTCTGGATTCTCAGTCCTATTCCAAAGGTCTATGTCTCTGTTCTTGTGCCAATACCATGCTGTTTTAGTTACTATAGCCTTGTAGTACAGCTTGAAGTCTGGTAGACTGATACCTCCCAGTTTGTTCTTTTTACTTAAGATTGCTTTGGCTATACGAGGTCTTCTCTGGTTCTATACAAAGTGTAGAATTATTTTTTCTAGATCTGTAAAGAATGATGATGGTACTTTTGTAGGGATTGCATTAATTCTGTAGATCACTTTAGGTAGTATGGACATTTTAACGATATTGATTCTACCAATCCATGAGCAAGGTAGATTTTTCCATCTGTTTACATATTCTACAATTTCAAAGCAATCACAGCAGCAACAAAAATAAATAAATGGGATCTGATCAAATTAAAAAGCTTTTGCACAGCCAAGGAAACTATCATTATGAGCAAATAGACAGCCTACAGAATGGGAGAAAATATTTGCTCTCTACATATCCGATAAAGGGCTGATAACAAGAATCTATCTAGAACTTAAAAAATCAACAAGAAAAAAAATCAACCCATCAATAAATTGACAAAATAAATGAATAGAAACTTTTCAAAAGAAGACAGAATAATAGCCAGCACACATATAAAAAAAAAAAATGCTCACCATCTCTACTCATTAGATAAATGCAAATCAAAACCACAATGAGATATCACCCATCCCCAGTGAGACTGGCCTCTATCAAAAAATCCCAAAACAACAAATGCTGGTGAGGATGCGAAGAGACAGGAACACTCTTACACTGCTGGTGGGACTGCAAATTAGTGTAACTTCCGTGGAAAAAAATTTGGAGATACCTCAAAGAGCTAAAAATAGAAATACCATTCAATCCAGCAATAGCACTGTTAGGCATCTACCCAAAAGAGCAAAAGACATTCTATAATAAAGACATCTGTACCTGAATGTTTATGGCAGCATAATTCACTATTGCAAGGATGTGGAAACAACCCAAGTGCCCGTCAATTTGTGAGTGGATTATTAAAATTTGGTATATGTATACAATGGAATATTAATTATAAGAAACGACAATGATCTAACACCTCATATATTTTCCTTGATAGAGCTTGAGCCCATTATCCGAAGTGAGGTATCACAAGAATGGAAGAATAGCCTCCACATGTACTCGCCATCAAATTGGCACTGACTGATCAACACTATGGTGCTCACACAGTAGTAATATTCTCCAGGGATTAGGGGGTTGTGAGGGGCAGTAAACTCACAACTAATGGACGCAGTGAGCATTGTAGAGGGGAAGGGCATGCTTCTAATCCTCGCTTGGGTGAGGCAAAGACATGAAATGTAACCAAAATGTTTGTACCCTCATAATATCCTGAAATAAAAATAAATAAAAAATAAATGAATAAAATAAATGAGATACAATCTTTTTTTAAAAAAGCAAGTTTGAGCATGAAATTAGAATTGGTATTATAACCTTCTTTTGCAATGATAAATTCCTAAAGTCAAAACCTATTTATCTGCTTGGAAAAATAGTAATATAAAGAAATATATTACTAACAAATAGATGATTTGTACATAAGAAGTTTTATCTTCAATTTATTTTGTCAGATTCTACCTTTGTATGTATATTTTGATGGTATGTAAAAATTCCAAGGGCACTACAGCATCTTAAAGTAGGCTTTCTAGGATGATTGTGAATTAGAAGTAGAATTGTGAGTTAGAATAAGATTTGAATTCCTGTTTTTTAGTCTTTGCTCCTTCATTCTGTACTTACATGTGGGTTACTATTTATTTTCTTATGGAAATAATTGGAAAATACCTTATTGCTTTCTACCTCCAAGAAATTGCATTTCTGTGAAGATAGGTCCTCTATAAAGTCTAGTTGCAGTTCACATAATAAATTTGTAACAGTCTGATATTTCTTGCTTATTACATTTTGACTCTTAACTAAGGCAAATCTTTTCTAGGTACTTATTTCTTAAGCAGATTTCAAATGGGAGAGTAAAGAGCCAGTTCAGATAGCAAGTTGTTATTTAAAACTCTTTGAAATATCTTTAACTTTTGAGTCCAAGGTGGTGATTCACCTTTCACCGTCTTGCCAGTTTTTTGTTGAAACAACCTAAATGGTAGAACGTTAGAAAAATTTATAACAACTTTGCAAAATCAAAGAAATGTCTCAGTCACAGTGTCATCATGTTGAAGAGGTTTGGTATGAAACAGTATAAGTAAGAGTAGAGGGAGGACACACATCAGCCTGACGATTGCTGGCCAGGACATTTGAGGGAAACTTGCTTAGGAGGTTGGTCAGAGAGCCTGTCCCTCCATATAAACCTGGTAACATAGTCAGGCGAGAAGCTGGGGATGGAAATAAGAGTGGGTCAATAGGCGAAATCTCTGTTCTCCTAGTCTGGGTAGAGCTCCAGGAGAATTGAGCCACCTCTCCAGTGTACATCGTGTGTGCTGCAGCTACAGGGTCAGCAGAAGTCACTGTGGGGGTGGCCCTCAGAAGTAGATAAATAGAAAGGCATTTCCTACACCAACCAGCTTCAGGCTGAAAGGGAGCCTATGCCCTATCCACCAGTCAACAATGATCTGCATGATCTAGAACAATCTAGACCTCCACTGTTCAGCAGAACTCTCTGCAATGAGGGAAATATCTATGCTGTCCAGTGTGGTAGCCACTAGTCACAAGGGGTTTTGGGCACTTGAACTGTAGCCAGGAACTGAATAAATACCAAATCCTGAAAAAAAGGGCTTTCCTCTTTTGGATACTTTTTGTCTTAAGAAGTTAGTCCAACAAATGTACAAAGCTATTCATTATGGCTTTGTTTATAATAAGAAGCACATTTAGTACTGGAATAACATAAATATACTATTTAAAACAGTGTATTTCATACTCAGGCAGTGGAATACTATGCAGCTGTTAAAACTGCTGTTCTAGATAAGACATTTAGTGCCAGAAAGGTTGTTTACAATATATATGTTAAATGAAAAGGGGCTGGTTACAAAACTGTGTGTTTAGTGTGTTACTATTTTTTGATGAAAATATTATATGACTGTGTGTGTAAATAGATAGGTAAGTAGATAGAAAGATAGCTAGTTAGCTAGATATGATCTGGAGCTAAGGCATACACATATTTATCTTAATCCGTGTACTGCCATTTAGTAGCTGTGTGACTTTGTATAAGTTGCTTTAACTTCTCAGCCTCCTCAGTTTTTCCACTGTAAAATAGAGATTTAAAAACATTGTCTTCTGGCCAGAACTGCCATCTTCTGGTAATGTGCCAAAATGATGAACACAGAGGGAAAGAGTAGAGGCACCTGGTATATGTCCCCAGGCCTTTTAGAAAACATGGAGTTGTTCCTTTGGCCACATACATGCAGATCTACAAGAAAGGTGATATTGTAACATCAAGGGTTTGGGTACTGTTCTAAAAGCAGTGTCCCACAGTGTTACCATAGCACAACTGGAAGAGTCTATCAACAGCGTTACCCAGCATGCAGTTGACATTGTTGTAAACAAACAAGTTAAGGGCCAGATTCTTGCCAGGAGAATTAATGTATTATATATTGATCATATTAGGCACTCTAAGAGCCGAGACAGATGCCTGAAATGCATGAAGGAAAATGATCAGAAAAAGAAGGAAGCCAAAGAAAAAGTTAGCTGCGTTCAACTGAAGTGCTACCCTGCTCCACCCAGAGAAGCATAGTGTGTGAGAACCAGTAGAAAAGAGCCTGAGCTACTGCAACTTATGCTCTATGAATTCATGACAGAATAGGTTTCAAAAAAATAAAGACCTCTGAACTGTGAAAAAAAAAGATGTATCTGCCATTGTGTTGTTTTGAAGATTAAATGAAATAGTGTGTCTGGTTCGTTTAGCATGGTGCCTGTATTATCCAGTAATAAAAGCATAATAGCAATTTTTTGTGGTCATGGTGATTGTTGTTATCATATGTATATGTGCATAGGAAGAAGTTGAGAAGATACATATAAAAATATTACAAATTGTCTTTAGTTGGTTGAATTACAGGTGATTTATATTTTCTTCTTTGTGCTTCTGGTCTTGCGTTTGACCGTATATTTGTATTATTATATTTGTGTTATATATTGTAATATTTGAGCATATGTCATTTTTAGAATTTAAAAATGTTTAAAACTTCCTACATGCCTCCTTAACATAAGATATACCAATTAAGGGGGAAAAAAAAAGACTCATGTTAAGTAGATGAAAGATTTGTGACTTCTAATATGGATTTTATTTTAGAATTGCACAACCATTTTTGTGGCTAGAGAGATCTGCAAAATTAAGGCCAATGGAAATATGGTAGTGTCATTGAAACACATTGCTACATGCAGAATTACAGTTTTGATCATATTTACATCTGGAAAGACAACAAAGTATATACTGAGTTACGTTTTAACTTGCATCCTTCATAATCTGGGCAAAAATAGCACATTTATTACTATTTGAAAATGGTTCTGTTTTGTGATTGCTTATTTCTGTGGTTCAAATTCAATAGCTCTAATGGTGATGTGGAATGTTTGCAAAGCTATAGACATCTACTTAGGATATTGGTTTCGTGAATAATTTCAAATTTTGTGTTTCTACGATTTTTGGCAGTAGTCTTTTATATTTCACTTTGCTTAGAGTCCACATTATGTGTTAAGTTCTGTCCCAGGCTCTGGAGAATAAACGATGAATGGAAAAAAGAGTTCCAGCCCCCAAGTGGTGGTAGGCTGGTCAGAGAGACAATTAAGCAACTAAAACCACCAGATGTTACAAGTATGTGATAGAAGTAAGTGGGTATAGTGGGGTACCAATGAAAGTGACCTGTTGTATTTTGAAACAGAGTGGGTAGGGGGCCGCGAGAAACAAAGAGGAACCATCAGGAAAAGGCTTCAAGAATGTCTGCATGCTTGAGCTGAATCTTGAAAGTGGGCATTTGCAGGTTGGGGTAAAGGCCTTTCTGGCAACTAAGCAGCTGTGGTATGAGGCACGGAGGTGAAGGTGGGCAGCCAGGAGGTGGTTTGCTATGGCTGGAGGTAGGATGCAAGCAAAAGGCCAGCCAGTGAGAAGGGTGGAGAATCAGGTCAAGGAGCTTCAGTGTTGATACTTTCAGAAATATTTTTAGGATAAGAGAAACTCCTGACACCGTATCATTATTTTCTTTGATCCGGTCTTTTAAAAAGTGCTCACAATTAGTAGAGTCCATAGATTTAGTTCTGAACCATGGGAGTTCGTGTGGAGATGATGAGTTTTGTTTTGTTTTCAAATGATGTGGATCTTACTGTATCACTATGTTAACAACTGAAATTAGGTTGGTAGCCCCTGAGTTAAGAATACCCTTCCTGAAAGGTTCCCCATTCCCTTAGTTCTGTCCCTCCTTACCACCATACCCTTGCCAACCTCTGACTCCCAAATGTCTTATTGCCACTGCTTCAGGGACATCTTTAAAGGATTTGTGAATTTAGAAGTAAAGGAAGATAGGAAGTTGGGAAAACATACAGTGGTTTAGTAGCTATTTTGCCATACTCACTTGCTTATAAGGAGGCCATTCTGTTCTATACTATTATCCTATGTTGCTTGATTTCCTACTCACTTTTCTAAAAAAATTTCAAATCTTCAACAAATTAGATATTCATTTGGGCTAAAATTAGCAAATCTGGGAAAGGTCGTATGTGAAATCTGAGCAGATGTTTACTTTTTCTTCTCCATGTGTTCTTTAAAAACGTTGAAGTCAATCGTATCATAACAAAGCAAAACAATACAAAAACCTCTGGCTGAGCCCTTGGTGCCTCTGCATTCATACCCAGGAGATTCTCCTCACCATTAACCATCAAAGCCAGCTCAGCTTTTGTTGCGATCTGGCTTTGTTTCCACTCTCAGTTTAGTTCCAAAAGTATTTGTTAAATGCCCACACATGGCTGGCCTTGTTCTCAGTGCAGTAGATAACGGTGAACAAGACAGACATGATATCTGTATTCATGGAACTTACAGTTTCAATGGTGAGAACTGTTCTTTCTGAGCTTCCTAAATACCTCCAACAGAGATTGACAAATCCAATAGATACTTCTCTTAATACTTGAAATCGTTATCTGCTCTCCCTTCTGGCAGGATGGAGAAACCTTTCTGTGCTTTCAGAACAATATCCTCTCTTGGGAGGAGGCTTCTACTTTTCTGAGCATACATCCTGAATCTATGTGATCTTCTTTCTCTTAAACATCTCCTTTTCAGACCCCTCAATGTTTTTGTTTTCCAGAAGTGCTCTCTACTAATTGCTCTTCTCATCTTCTCATGTAAAACACTTCCTGGGCAATCTCTTCTCCATGCTGATGACTCCCAAGTTCTTTACCTCTAGTTGAGGACTCTCTTCTGAGCTCGTCTGATTCCAAAATCAACCTTTCTCCCCACCTCAAAGCTGTACTGCTTTTCCTTATTTCTAAATAGTACCATTATTTATTCAGTTGTTTGTACCATCCTGGATCATTAGCCTATCAATTGCTAAATCCTATTGATTCTGTCCTGCCCCCTTTTTATCCACCCTCTCCTTTCTGTCGTTCTTGCCAGGTATTGTCTTCTTTCCCTCAGTCTCTTTCTCTGATATATTGGCCTTACTGCTTCTAAATTTCACCTTGTTCTATGGTCCCTTACTCTTGGGGCACACATAGTTTACCAGAATCTATTTAGTTATGGAACCCTGTTTCTACTAAAAATAGAAAAATTAGCCAGGCATGGTGGCATGCACCTGCAGTCCCAGCTACTTAAGAGGCTGAGACAGGAGAATCGCTTGAGCCCAAGAGTTTGAGTTTGCTGTGAACTATGATGATGCCACCACACTCAAGCGTGGATAACAGAGCAAGACCCTGTTTCAAAAAAAAAAAAAAAAAAAAAAGAATAAAGGCCTTAATGAATGGAAGGGAACAAAGGAAGTAAAAAGCTTGCAAGAGTTGGTGGAGAAAAGGGAGAAAAAGATAATGTAAGGTAAATAGTAAAGATACATGAAATTGGAGTTAGAGAAATTTTAAAAAGACAAACAAGCTTTATATGGTTGCTCAGACTACATAATATACAGTACATATTCATGAAAACAAAGTCTTTTGATTTCATTCCCCTGCAATCCTTTAATTTTACTTAATTTACTGACTGAACTATGTTCCTAATCCTGGCTAATCATTTTGTAGTTATATACCCTGATCAAAGAAGCGATTGGGCAATAGATTGTGTTTTTAACCAGACCGAACACATCCTTTGACACCAAAAACAAAACAAAAACGAACAGACAAAAAACCCAACTTAAAATACATGCCCTGATTTATTGTTATATGTGTATGTGTTTGAACTATGTGGTCTTCTGTCCATATTCTGGAATTTTCAGATGGCTAACCATTTTAGAAATTGTTATTTTGGTGACCTCTTTATAGATAAACAATCTACACTTGTTTTAGTCTTATCCATTCTGAAGACGTTAATGTGTATAATTTATAACGTGGAGCTATTCCAAATATATGTGTATGGGTTCATTTTTTAGAATTCACTGAAGTCTTAGTGTATGTTGTATAGCTGACTTTAGAGTTTTCTCTCTGAATTTTTAGAAATTATATTTTTTCTCCATTACTATTTAAATTTATAGCATTTTTCAAGTTATTCATGCTAATAATTGATATAAAAACTGTTTAACATAAAATGATTCTTGGTTTTAAAATGGAAATTAAACATCATTAAGATTTTTCCTAAGTACCCTATTCAAAATACTATTAATGTAATGTCTTACAGTAGCATTTTTCAAACTTTGAATCTGTTTGCTGATTCTTGCACTGATGCTCTTGCTTATGACCTATGCTATGCACTAGTGTTGTCAATTTTTTCTATTCAAGTCCAGTTCAGGTGATTTCACTTGAGGGGAAAATGCTGGTTGCAACTTAATAAACTGACTTCATAATCTACTGAGTTACAAGCTGCAGTTTGAAAAACAATACTTAGAGTTTTACAAAAAATAATTTAAAAAAATGCAGAGCAGCATCAGGTAGCAAACTAAATTTACTCATAATTTGTTCCCCCAGGTAACTCCTGTTGACATTTCAGAAATATGAAGGGAATATATATGTATGATAAGAATTCATACAATATAATAATTGCTATATTCTATTCAAGCAATCCAAAAGGATATACAATGAAAAATTTTAAATCTTTACCTGCCTTAATACCTGGCCCTTCTACACAAAAGTAGCTATTATAAATGGCTTCTTATGGCCTTAATGAAGTTTTTTATGGATGTACCACTACATATATCTCTTTTAAAAATATAAAAGAGATATATGTTCTATTCCATCTTTATCATTTAATATTCTATCTTAGTGATCTCAATCTGAATAAGATACAGATCTCTCTTATTACATTATTTTTAATGGCTATATAATATTTCATTGTAGAGATGGACCTTAATTTCTTCAACCAGTTCCTTACTGATGCCATTTAGATACAATTAACCTTTAAGATTTTTCCCAATTTTTATAGATGAAAAATATATCTCTATTGCTTCAACTTGCATTCTTAAATTGAGATAGTCATATTATCACATTTTTTACTATTTTAATTTATGTTAATTTTTGTGAAATGTCTGTTCAATTCTCTGCCCATTGTACTATGAAGTTTTTCCATTTTTCTAGTTGATTTTTATAAGTTCTATAAATCAAGCAAATTAGCTCTTTACTGTCTTATGATTTGATGATGTTTTCCAAATTTGTTATTAGCTTTTTGACTTGGTTCAGGGTATGTTTTCAGTACAAGATAGTTCTGTAGTCAAATTTATCAACTTTTTTCCTGTGTATTTTATCTAAAAGATGTTTTCTCCATAGCAGATGTTTGTTCAAAGTTTGTACTGAAGTGTATGAACAGAGCTTATGTTGGAGAAGAACATTTCAAAGAAGAGAGTCTAGTGAAATTTGGCCTTTTCTTGTTGTTGTTGGGGACAGAGTCTCACTCTGTCACCTGGGCTAGAGTGCAGTGGTGTCATCGTAGCTCACTGTAGCCTCAAACTCCTGGGCTCAAGCAATCCTCCTGTCTCAGCCTCCCAAGTAGCTGGGACTACAGGTGTGCGCGCCACCACACCTGGCTAATTTTTTCCATTTTTAGTAGAGGTGGGATCTCACTGTCCTGAGCTCAAGCTATCCTTCTGCCTCGGCCTCCCAGAGTGCTAGGATTATAGGTATGGAGCCTGGCCGACATTTTAAAATATATATTTTTTTCAAGCAGTTTTGAATAGACATTAAATATCAAAGCTCCAAAATCATTCCAAGAAAGTTTACTTTAAAGTTGATCTCCTTATGTGCATTGCTAAACACAAAATTATTAAAAGTTATAATGTTATGAATCATTTTTCATTATTATAATTTAGTGATTTCTAGGTTCTTTTTCCAATAATTGTTTAAAATATTTTCATAAAAGCCACATGTGTAACAATGTAGCGCTTCTTTAAAAATTAATGTGGCCGGGCGTGGTGGCTCACACCTGTAATCCCAGCACTTTGGGAGGGCAAGGTGGGAGGATCGCTTGAAGCCAGAAGTTCAAGACCAGCCTGGACAACATAGTGAGACCCTATCTCTACAAAACTAAGAAACATTAGCTGGCTGTGGTAGCATGTACCACCTGTAGTCCCAGCTACCTGGGAGGCTGAGGCAGGAGGATTCCTTGAGCCCAGGAGTTCAAGGTTGCAGTGAGCTATGATCATGCTACTGCAGTCCAGCCTGGGTGACAGAGTAAGATCCTGTCTCAAAAAAATTAAAGTTAACACTATTAGTGGAAATACTGTTTTTAGGATTTTATTGATTAAATCTAGCCAATGCTTAGTATAAAAAAACATTTATTTCATCGTGGAAACTCATCGCCCTCTTTATTTTCTCATAATGCATACAAAATTTTCCTAGTAGAGTGGGAAGGCAATGGATTTTTTGTTTAATTGAAACAATACAGTAGCTATTTCCTGGATTGTATTTGGGTCAGATCATTTAGTTGCTTTCCTTATTCGTACTGGTAAAGTTCCTGTGAGGTCTTCTGGAACTATATGTGGTTAATTGATCTATGCCTTGATTTCATTGTGTTTATCGTCTCTAGAAGCATAGTGATCTGAAGTGCATTGAATCATGGGTATTGGTAATTTCACCATCAGTAATTAATCAAAACTCTTAACTATAATTTATAAATGGTAGTACAAGTTCTTCTAGTATCTGGGGTGGGATGTCTGACCATTGATAATGCCAGATGTTCTGAAAAGTGGAACATCCAATATGTTAGAGAAGTTCTGTCAGAAGACAGAAGCCCCTCCACTCTCTCCAGACCCTCAGCCAGCACAGTCTAGGAGATGGGGAAAGATGAATTCCAAGGCAATTCTATCTGCTTGCCTGTTTAGTAAAAGCAGAAAATGCAAACTGTTTATTTTAGAAGTATAAGTTAGAAAGTTATGGGTTAGGTGTAAAACCAGATAGCCTGAGATTACACTGAGATGGAAAATAAGGTTTACTGTGGCCACACAGGATAAAGTTACTTTATTTTGCTTAATCAAATACCAACTTCAAGTTATTTTTCAGACTTAAGATTAATTTCTTTGAGATATCTAATTTTATTTGAAAGGTTTTTTTTTGTAGGTGAAAGATAATGGCAGTTTGTGTGTGTGTGTGTGTGTGCGTGTGTTTTGAGACAGTCTCATTCTTTTTTTTTTTTTTTTTGAGACAGAGTCTCACTTTGTTGCCCAGGCTAGAGTGAGTGCCGTGGCGTCAGCCTAGCTCACAGCAACCTCAAACTCCTGGGCTTAAGCGATCCTACTGCCTCAGCCTCCCGAGTAGCTGGGACTACAGGCACGCGCCACCATGCCCGGCTAATTTTTTCTATATATATATTTTAGTTGGCTGACAGTCTCATTCTTTTGCCCCAGCTAGAATGTAGTGGTGTCATCATAGCTCACTGTAACCTCAAATTCCTGGTCTCAAGCGATTCTCCTTGCCTCAGCTCCTGAGTAGCTGGGACTACAGGTGCCTGCCACACACCTAGCTAATTTTTCTCTTTCAGGACCCCAGACCATAATCGGAGCCTTTTTGTTACAAGAGGCCCGTTCACCCTTGTGTGGTGAACGGATCTTGCTCTTACTCTGTAAACCTATATTGTGCTCTTGCTCTGTGAACTCACCTTGTCCTTTCTCAATAAACTTCTTCACACTCAGCTTGCTTTGGGTGTGTCTGGTCATTCTTTGGCCAACAGTATGCCAAGAACCGAGAACAGATAAGATTACCAACCCTGAACCCGACAGGTTTCCAACAAGGAGGGTTGCAAGAAAAAGTTTTCCAATTACCCCTTAATGAATCAGAAAATGAGTTAGAATGCCCTGAGAATTCCAGGTAATTAAGATTTTACTTTGTAAACTCTGTTTTGGTTTGTTTCTGTTTTATTTTTTATATTTAATATTTGTATATTCAGACTACCATTGATTTATAAGAAATATATCCAATTTTCTCATATGGAATTTGTTACATAAAAGATTAAATTCTTACACTTAAAAAGAACGGATAAGCTATCATAGTCAAGGCGATGTGAATTTGTTATTTATTACAGACCTCACTTGGTCTCAAATATCTCTCTGACCAAGTACATGCAGAACTTAGAATTCAGAGAGAAAAAGAAACCAGATTGTTTGTTGTAAAATGGAAAGGGAAATAACTTTTATATAGTCATGGTATTAGAACAGAATCTACTAAAGGAGTGTTTCAAACATTTTGATAAGGAAATGCTATGGCATTTTCCATCTTAGCCTACCTCTTTCTAAGTTTTCTCTCTGATTTCAGGGAGTGGATAGCTTTGGAATTTTCACTTAAGAACGAAAACAACAATAATAACAGCTACTGTTTATTAAGAATTTATCCTTTGCCAGGCATTTACATAGAGTCTCTCATTTAGTCCTCATAACATTCTTGCAAATAGTAGTGGTCATAAGAGTAAAAGCTGTAATTTGTCAAGTGCTCAGTATGTTCCAAGCATTGTGTACTTAAATCTACTTTTATTCATTTATTCCTTATAGAAACTGTGTGTATGTTTGTAACTTGATATCTTTATTCTTCCATGAGACTCAGAAGGGTTAAATGACTTGCTTTATGTCATACTGCTAGTAAGTCAGGTCCCAAATGCAGTCTGAATTCTAAAATCTGCATTTTTTGCATTATACCTACTGCCTCACTGTCATTTGTACTGGGTGGTGATGGGAAACACTGACCTTCCAGGAGCTTATGACTAGTACCTAAGCTGTATCACTAGGTAAAATAAAGCAAAAAATTTAGGGCCTCCTTGAACCATAGCTGGCTTACTGTCTTTATAGACCCCTTTTCAGGGTATGAGTGCCACCTGCTGGAAGGTTATAATGCATCTGATCTGCTTGTAAAGACCAGTTTCCAAAAGCCCTGTCGCAGGTGAGGAGGTGTCTCAAATGCTAATTCTTGTTATACATTTAAAAAATTACACAACTCAGTACTTTCTAAAATAAAGTCGTTGACACTGTTCTCAACAAGAGGAAAGACTGATGGTCAAATGAATCAAGAGATCAAACAAGAATAGAAGGTTGGGTTTACTTTGAGATGAGTGAATTACTGAAGTGTAAGAGGACCAAATTTCCATTCAGAATACTCTTGAAAGAATCAGGGACCCATGGGGGTACCACAGACTTGGAGAACAGAAAGTGGGAATGAAAAGGGAAGAAAGATGTGATGGGTAGATAAAAATACAGATGGCTTTTGGAATTTTAGTCTAGCACAAGGCTCCCCAGATTGAATCAGGATCCTACATAGTGCTTTAGAGAAAAAAGATTAGGATTCTAACCTTAGATTATTATGCATTTAGGACAGTGAAAAGTGGCACTTTTAATAATCACATGCCTTTAGGGGGATCAGATAAAATACTGGCATGTTCATTGAGTATTCTTCATTAGGCTCCTTTGGGATCACATTATTATGCTGTGAGTCTGGCACTGAAGATGTTATCGTTTAGTGTGGGTCACAGGAGAATCATGGTCTACTTAACTGCTGTTTAAATATGATTAAAACATATTTGCAGTTGCATGATGTCATGTTGAACAAATATTTGTGAGATGAGAGATTAAAGTCCATTGGTAAAATCTGATTTTGCCAAGAATAAGGGAAAGTTCAATCATGACCATCTCCCTCTTTCATTGTGTCCCTTCTCAGGTAACCAACCACATGAGAAGCAGCTGAGATAGTATGATGGTATCCCATTTTGGCAGGTAGATTTCTGGAAAGGGCTGTCTTTTGGTGTGCAGGTGTGTATGTTTTTAAATTGTAAGAGTAACGCTCATTGTAGAAAACTTGTAAAATAGAAAAATCAAAAGAAAGAAAAATCACACATAATCTCACATTCAGAAGTAAGTACTATTCATGCTTTGGTATATTTTCTGTTTTATAAACACCATTTTATATTTTATAGCCTTTCTATATTATACCATAACATAGCTTTATAGCATAAGTTTTTCCCCTGTGATCAAATACTTACATATATTTGAGACTGTAATATGTGGATATACCATCATTTACTTATCAGTTTTCTTAGTATTGAACATCTAAGTTGTTTACTATTATTGTTTATTTGTTTCTTTCAGTAAATAGCAGTAGAAAATTTTGCTTTTTTTGTTTGCTTCAGTAAGTAGGGGTAGTGAATACCTTCTTGGTGATATTTATCTAAGGCCTAGCATTTTATTAGCAAATCAGCCTTGGAAGTAACTACTAATTGGATTAATCTCTGCTTTAGTTCATCAAGTGTGTCCCGCTTAAGCTCCTTTTCCTATGTATCATTTTCTTTAGGATTTTGTAGTGTTTATGGCACTCACAGCCCTTCCAGGAAACGCTCTCATAGGCTCCTTTGCTGTTCAGGTTATACTCCAGGTTAAATATCTTATCCCGAGATATTCAGAGTTGTTTCTGTTCTTTACATGAAGTCAGCACTCTATATTTCTAGCAGAGTAGGTGCTAATGGAGAGGACTGCTGCTTTTTAGGCCTGAAGTAAATGTAGCTTGTGGAGAGTTAGTGTCCCTGGAATAGCTATTTTAGATATGGTCTATTCAATTTGTTAAAAACAAAATTATTCAAAATATCTTTTGAAAGAAAATTATGAAAGAGTAGAAAAATTTTTATAAGGTTACAGGCCATTGACTGGTTTATTTTGTAAGAACCAGTTAAGTCAATAGATTTAAATTCATTTGACACATTTTTTAAGTACTTACTATGTACTAGGTATCATTTTAAGCACTTGGGATAGAAAGCCAACAAAAATCTTTGCCTTCATGATGCTTATATGTTAATGAAGAGAACGCACAACAAATAACATATAAACAGCATCACTTCAAACAATGAACAGCTTCTTGTCCGTGGGAGTGACATATTTCTGTACAATGAATATTAAAGGATAGATTTCACAAAAGGCAAAGTTATGACTGTGATACAGATATAAAATGAATACACTTTAAAGATTTTATTAAACTTATTAAATGAAGGAACCAAACCAATGTTATAACGCATTCAAAGGAGATCACTTAGAATAGACACATGTATAGATCTTGAATATTGAAATGAATGTGCAAAACTAGCTTTTCCACTTTTGGGGAGGGAGGTCAATGAACCTCTACTGGACAGCATAGAACTTGCATTGCCTTATAGATAAGAATTATTCTACATTGCTATCAGTTATATATAATGTACAGAGTTGTAAAATAGCTTCCATAAAATCAGAATGAGATAACTGAAAGGATGTACCCTTGACAATGCATTTTTTTCCCATTGAAGTACAAATCTTTTTCCTACCTGAGTTACTAGAAAACTTTTGGATTTCTATAATGTCTTTAGAACTGTAGATAAGGAATTCAGGGCTGTAGTATGTTTGATAGTGATTGTGCTTGCAGGAAAGTAAAGGTGCAGAAGTGTGGTTACAATTTTAAATAGAAAGGTCAGGGAGACCCACTGAGGAGGTGATTTGAGAGTACACTTAGAATAGATAAGGTTTGTGCCTGAGTAACTGTAATGATGGAGTTGCTATTAACTGAGATGGGGAGGAGCAGTTGGAGTAGAGGGTGGCGGTGGGTGGAGATCGTAACCTCAGTTTTGGTCTTTAGACATTCAAATAAAGACGTTGAGGCAGTTGGATACACATTAACTGGAATTCAGGGAAGATGTGTGGGCTAGAGGTAAACATTTTAGAGTTAATGCATATAGGTGACATTTAAAGCCTCCAAACCAGATGAGATCACTTAAAAACACTCCTTTAATGTGTCAGGCATTGTGCTAGTATCTAGGGTTACAGAAATAAAGTAAGAATTGTCTTTATCCTCAAGAAGCTTATGGTCTAATGGGGGGACAGCTGTCAACTGTTAAAACAGTGTAAAAATGTGCAAATATAAATTCAGTGAGGCCAAATCTGATAGTCATCCACCACCCTCAAACTCACTTGTTTAGTGGTATGACTGCAAAACAGGTACAGAAGGTAGTCAAAGTGTGGTACCTTTTCTAACAGGTGGCTTCTCCACTAACCCATTTTCCCTAGCATGTTCTCAGTGACACTGGAGAACCTCAATGGTGACACTTCTGCCTGCTTATGAGGCCTTTGCCTTATTATATATGGTCTTTGCCTTGTCTCTTGCTTTGATTCCTAGACTTCTTCCTAGAGATGTAGATGAGGGTGAAAGAGGAATTAGAAGGAGACATAGATAACATTAGACAATAATAGACATAGGTGACATTAGTTTGCTATTTGTTTTCCTCAATCTACCTTCACAATTATATTTAGCATCTTATAGAAACCTGTAGGGTAGAAAAAGCGTAACAGGTATGCAGAAATAGAAAGTGTACATTGCTATGCTAGAAAATGCAAATTTGGGGATTCAGGAAGAATTACTAGGGAATGCATGTAGTTGTATACTCTATATTCTTCCCTCATGTACAGGCATACCTCAGAGATATTGCAGGTTCAGTTCTAGACCACTGCAGTAAAGTGGATATCACAAAAAATCAAGTCACATAAATTTTTACCAGTGCATATAAAAGTTATATTGATACTATACAGTAGTCTATTAAGTGTGCAATAGCATTATGTCTAAAAAACAATGTGGGGCGGGTGAGGCAAAAATTTTTTTAAAAAACACACATATATGCCTTAATTAAAAAGTGATTTATTGCTAAAGAATGCTAATGATCATCTGAGCCTTCAGTGAGTTGTAATCTTTTTATTGGTGGAGGATCTTGCCTTGATGTTGATGGCTGCTCACTGATCAGGGTGGTGATTGCTGAAGGCTGGGGTGGCAATTTCTTAAAATAAGGCAACAATGACGTTTGCCGCATCAATTGACTCTGCCTTTCATGAAAGATTTCTCCATAGCACTTGGTTCTATTTGATAGCATTTTACCCAAGTAGAATATCTTTCAAAATTGGAGTCAAAAATTGAGAAGTCAAAGCTTGGTGCTGCTTTGTCAACTGAGTTTGTGGAATATTCTAAATCCTTTCTTGTTATTTCAGCAATGTCCACAGCCTCTTAACCAGGCATAGATTTCATTTCAGGAAACCACTTTCTTCATAGCTCACTACAGCTTCAGAAAAAAACAAATACTTTCTTTGATCATCTGTAAGAGGCAATTCCTCCTCCCTTTCAGTTTTATCATGAAATTGCAGCAATTCAGTCACATCCATCTTTAAGCTCCACTTACAATTCAAGTTCGCTTGCTATTTCCACAACATCTGCGGTTACTTCCTCCATTGACATCTTGAACCATTCAAAGTCATCCATGACAGTTGAAATCAGCTTCTTCCAAATTCCTGTTAATGTTGATATTTTGACCTCCTCCCATAAATCACAAATGTTCTTAATGACATCCAGAATGGTGAATCCTTTCCAGAAGGTTTTCAACTTACATTGCCCAGATCCATCAGAGGAATCACTGTCTATGTCAGCCATAGCCTTTCAAAATGTATTTCTTAAAGAATAAGACTTGGTAGTCGAAATTACTCCTTGATTCATGGGCTGCAGAATGGGGCTAGGGGAATAGGGAGATACTCTTTAATCGGGTAGACTTTCAGTTTGGGATGTTGAAAAAGTTCTGGAAATGGGTAGTGGTGATGGTGAATATACTTAATTCCACTGAACCGTATACTTACAAATGGTTGAAGTGGTAACTTTTATGTTATATGTATTTTACAAGAAAAAAGGTGATCTAGAGGTACCATGCAGCTGTAAAAAAGAATAAGAAAGATGTCTATATATTGATACTGTAGTAATATTGAAAGATATCCAAGATAGATTAAGTGTAAAAAAAAAACAACATGCAGAACAGGGTGTATATTATACTATCTTTTGTGTAAATAAGGGAGGATAGGCCGGGCGCGGTGGCTCACGCCTGTAATCCTAGCACTCTGGGAGGCTGAGGCGGGCGGATGGCTGGAGCTCAGGAGTTCGAGACCAGCCTGAGCAAGAGCGAGACCCCATCTCTACTAAAAATAGAAAGAAACTATCTGGCCAACTAAAAATATATATAGAAAAAATTAGCCGGGCATGGTGGCACATGCCTGTAGTCCCAGCTACTCGGGAGGCTGAGGCAGTAGGATCCCTTGAGCCCAGGAGTTTGAGGTTGCTGTGAGCTAGGCTGACACCACGGCACTCACTCTAGCCCGGGCAACAGAGTGAGACTCTGTCTCAAAAAAAATAAATAAATAAAATAAGGGAGGATAAAAATATAAATTCACATTTGCTTTTATGTGCATAA
Organism: Eulemur rufifrons; assembly: GCF_041146395.1. Lineage (NCBI taxonomy): Eukaryota > Metazoa > Chordata > Mammalia > Primates > Lemuridae > Eulemur > Eulemur rufifrons. The sequence continues at coordinate 63,796,402 of NC_090997.1, read as the reverse complement.
AGAAACATTACAAGGATTAAACAAGCAGTTAATAAAAGTTGTTACCTCTAGGGAGGCAAGAGCAGTAGTAGTGAGACATCTCAATATTTATCCTTGTATGTAATTTTGATTTCTGAACCATGTAAATGTATGATCTAGTGAAATTAATTTTTTTTAACATGTTACTTAAAATGAATTCATTGTAAAGGGATCAACAATTTTTAGTTACAGAGAATGTAATTTTTAGAGGTATTGATTAACTATTGCTGCAAGTGTCATCCCCTCTCCCAGATAAGTGAGGTCCAGGAATCTGGAGTCTGTTCAAGTGTGTATTGTTTCAGGAGCCTGGCTGAGATGCCAAAGTGGAATTTCATCTTCGTATCTCTTTTAGGCTGCATAGAGAACATATTTTCAGAAGAAAATAAAGGCAAACTCTTAAAAAGTTCATCAATACCAAGGAGTCAGAAAGAGGGAGACAAGTCATTATGCCTGGGGTGAGGCCTTTTACCAGGGTCCAAGGACTTCAAGGCTGGCCAAGGCAATGGGATCATTAAAAATATTATTTGACAGAGTCAGCCTAAAGTGTTCAAAAGCAGCAAATTTTAGCTGTAGCTCTACATCTCTCCAAAATGCAACTTTCTCTGATTCCATCATTAATGAGGAACATATTATGTCTAACACTTGCATCTGAAGCAAGAAGCAGAGCTGCTTTATATTTCTTAGTACCAACTGAGATAGCAGCTGATAGCTGAGCACGGCCTAATCTCTCTCCCCACCAAAGGGAGTAGGATTGTTATGTCTTCCCTAGTCATTTCCCTTTCAGCCTCCCTTTCCCACCTAGACCCAACAGGAGATGGAGAGAGAACACCAAGGCAGGCTGGGAAAAGGGGAAGGTGGGCTAGGGACAGCCCAGCCCATCCTAGCTCTTAACTTTGTAGCTGTGTTCCAGGGCGTATGGCTTAGAAGTAGAATCCAGGGAGTCATATCCTGGAATTTTGACCAATTTACAGCTGGAAGAACACTTTAAGGCAGTTTTCAAGGTGTAGATGAACAGAAAGAGCTGAGGTACCGAGCCAAAATGAGAGAATTGAAAACTAGGAAGTCTGTAACTGAAAATAGTAAAGAAATAGGCAACAGGAAAGTAGTCTATAAAAATTCCAGAGATGGAGTTCAGATGATTTTACATGATTCCAGGCACTCAGGCTACACTTTGCTCATTTAAAGTTATTAAAGTTATTAGAATGGGTAAGCAGTTTATTTTTCTCTGCCTCATTGATCTATTTATAGGTCTGTCTTCCCTACTACGTTGTGGGAGTTGAAGACAAGGACTTTAGCTGTAGTGGAAAAAGCATGGACTTTGGAATCACGAAGATCTATTTAAGTCTAAAACCCTTCTCTTTCTAGCTGTTAGACACTGATCAAGTCATTTTTATCACATTGAATTTTGGGTTCTCTGTGCATCATTGGATTTTTATAAGGATTAAATGGGAGAAAAACATTTTGTATATGATCATCTTGCACATACAACATGTTCAATAGATATGTTCTTCCCTTTTCCTTGTTGTATCTTCCACAGAGCTTTACATTTAAAAGTTATTCAAAATATTTATCAACTTGAGTATGTTTCTACCTAGTAAATGTGAACCCTGGTTAAGGACAGCCTGAGGCAGGCGTATTTATAAGGCTTTTACCTTGAACAGTTAATGTCATTGTTGTTAAATATTTTATCAAGCAACTGTCTATTACGTGCCAAATGCTGAATATTCACTTGCTGATCCTGATCTGGTCTTTCTTCCATGTTGTCAAAGTCCAGCTTAAGCTTATTCTTTGTGAGGCCTATTCCTTTTTTTTTTTCTATTTACAGGACCTCTTCTCAACTCCTATTTTTATCAGTGGGTATAAGTCATTTCCTTATACTCAATTCAAACAAAACCTCAACCATACAGTCTAGGCATAGATAAGTATAGAGAATGTTGGATATCTTTCTTTCGTCAAATATTTATTGAGCACCAATACGGTGCTGGAGTGGATATAACCAGTGTCAATATATGATTACTGCCTCCCAAGGAACTATTCCTCCAGTAAAAAAGATATGCATGTACCAAAGTATAATTAATTCTTCACTGATATGATACCACTTTTGCTTACCATTTTACACTTTATCATTTAAATTGATCCTGTTTTAAAAACATGCACATACACATAGAAAAAGGATTGGAAAGACGCACCAAGATGTTGGCAGAGCTTATCTCTGAGTATTGGCATTTGGGGTGGTATTTTTTTCTTAGATTTTGCTTACCTGGATTTTCTAAATTTTTAAAAAATTCATTTTGAAATAGTTATAAGAAATTCATCATTTCCACCTCCTTGCTAACAGAATAGTGACCTCTCTTTTTCTCTTGCATGTAGCTTTTGCGAGAATTGAAGCACCCTAATGTGATCGCATTGCAGAAGGTGTTCCTTTCTCACAGTGACAGGAAGGTGTGGCTGCTGTTTGATTATGCAGAACATGACTTGTGGGTAAGTATAAACTCACTGTATTTTTAGGATTATTTCATATAGGTATGGAGCACATATGTATATGGTACATATTGCTAATGTACAGAAAGAAAAGATTGTTCTAATAAACATAGTTCAAAATAAATATAATATAGCCTATTTCAGGCTGTTAAAGAAACCCAAAATAAATATAATAAATGTAAATGTTGATTTTAAAGAATTTGTGCAATAAACTAACATTTTACTCAGAAAACAGTATTTGTAATATTCAAAAATTTCACTTCAGAAAATTTTAATGAGTGGGATATTATAATTTTATGCAAGTAATTAGTGACAGTTTATTAATATGTGTAGTGAAAATTACTTTCTTTTGTTATACTCGTAGTAGTTCAAATTTAACCAGCTATGTGCTTGTGAATAGTTTCTTTTTCCAAGTTATAGTTAACCTCCCGAAGCACTTTTCTGTTTAAAACTAGCTCCACCAGATAGAAGTATATGTATGCCCATAATAATTAAAAAAAATTTAAAAAGAAGTATATGTGTGACTTTGCAAATTTTAAAGATACTTTATCAATATATGATAAAAGCAAAATTTTTAATTCTTTTAAAATTAGGAATCAGACATTTGAACATTTTATCTGAAGAACTGCTAAAAGTAAAAAAAATTCAAATTTGGCAGTAAGTTAAAATTATGGGTAATTAAATTTTGATTCAATATGGTGTGGTTTGTCATCTATATAAATTATATATCTGTTTAGGAATAACTTTAACAGATTCAGGTATTAAAGGAATTTTCAGAATTCTTGCTATTATAGCAGATATTGACAAGAATCTCTAGTGTGTTTTTCTCAATTTTTTTCATGGATGTTCATAAAAATTGTATTTTCTCTGTTTTTCTGTATTCTTCTATATGACTACCAAGGTTTAATTGATAATGTATGTACTTCACTTTGAACATTAGTGGTATGATGAAAGACGTAGTGCATTAGACTAGTCAGATCCTGTAGAACTGTCCTGTACAATATGGTGCACACATTCATTGTACCTGTTTCTTTTTTTTTAATGTGGCTGTTAAAAAGTTGAAAGTTATATATGTGGCCCCCATTATATTTCTAATGGAAATTGCTGCTATAGTATAAACTCTAATTTTCTATTATTTCTTAAAATCTAGTGAATGTTACTGAACAGTTGATAAAAAATAGGAAAGCTGCATAAATAGCTCAATGATTTTACATACCATTTGGTCATTTTAAAGTTAGTAGAACACTGATGACTTTGCCAGTATTGTTTGAATAGGGTTTTGAAGGCCCTTAGTGTCCATTAGGCATGTTTTGGATGGAGGGTGGGGTGGGGATGGAGGTGGCAATGTGGGGGCCAGGTAGCAGGTAGCATTTCTTCCCTTTCATTACAATGTTTTTATAACCCACAGTATAATATGTGGATGAAAAAATTTGAATATGATGATCCAGTTGTATATATTTCAGTGGGATTGAATTTCCCATTTTTCTTTCTTTTCTCCTTTTTCGTGATTACCTATTTAATATTAACTCCTAGGAATGTATCCTAATTCATTCTGTGCCAAAAGAAGGTGGAACTTTCCCAATAATTCAAGTATACACATAGTCAGTGATGTTACCCAAATGCACTTAGTGCTAACTTTTTATAGAATAGTAAAGATTTACAGTTTTCTTCTTTTTTTAAATCTTTCATTCTGTCAGTAGAGAATATGACTAACGCTATTCTTAGTCAGCTGTTAGATATCAACCCTTTTTACCTTTTGGTCATATTTAATGAAAATCTTAATGGTTTCAGTAAATCTAGTCATTTTGACCCCACGTTAACATGATTACATTCACCCCCAACATGGATTCAGTTTTAGTTGACCTTATTATTCAAATTATTTTTCTTTCTGTCATTACTGGCCTTTAATAAGTAATTTTAAAATATAGAGCATTTGTTACAGCCTTTATTGTATTTTATTGGCATAGATATTAGCAAAGAATATATTACTATGGTATGTTTTATTTTTTGATTTTTAGCATATTATTAAGTTTCACCGTGCATCAAAAGCAAATAAAAAACCCATGCAGTTGCCAAGATCTATGGTTAAATCATTACTTTACCAGATTCTTGATGGTATCCATTACCTCCATGCAAATTGGGTGCTTCACAGAGACTTGGTAAGTATGATTCTTTTAAATTCATCAATATGTTTTTTTCTCCTCTTTTAAAAAATATCTTTTCTTCTTGGTACAATTATAATAAAACGTTAATTATAGAAAATTTTGAAAATACACATAAGCAAAAGAAGGAAATAAAAACCTATAAACCTACAATCAAAAGAGTACCATTATTAACACTTGATGTATATGTGATTCCATTGTATTTATGCATAGCTATAAAATGTCAGTGTGATTTTTAAGCAAATGATTACTGCATAATTTTAATGGAGTAATTGCATGTGAAAAAAGTATGTTTCAGTCCAGTTGTTCTTCGTCTTATTGTTCATCATTAGTAAAAACATAATTAAAGACTAGGGTCTCATGTTTTTCCCTTAAGATCTAAACTGAAATGCTGACATGGCATCTGGTAAAAAGAATTTTGTTATCAGCATTAATAATAAATAAATGAATAAATAACTCTTAACAGGCGGGGTATACTTAGGCAAATTAGCCATAATTCAAATGTTTGACTTTAATTTTTTATTCAGTATACATGTAACAACCATTTATTAATATCAAATTATATGCTAGATATTCATCTTCACATTGTTGTCAGTTTATGTTGATGAGTTTTTTTGTTTGTTCTTAAGAAGATATGATTATGTAATAGCTGTAGTCCTCATTTTATCCTCAGTTGATCATTGGAAGTTTTGTTTTGTGCCCTCTATGCCCAAAGTGATATCATGATCATTTTTGTCTTAGGCCTTTGAGAATTCTAGATATATGGTAGGGATACATCTAGGTCGGTTCCATTTTATTAACTGAGGAGAGGTGTTTATTAAAGAAAAAATGAATGTGTAAAGAGACCTAGTTGGTGTCCCTCAGTACCTTGTTAGTCAGGCCTAGTGATACGACTTGATCACCTCTTGCTGTGACATTGTAATTAAATTAAAGCCAGATGATAGTGCCCACAAAAGATGCTTTACCATTTTAACAGAAATGGTAAATATAATTTTTATTTTAACAGAAATGATAAATTATAATTTTTAACTGAAAGGTTCTTCAAGATTTCCACCTAACTGCTGTTTACTATTAGCCATAAGTCAGCATGTTTTAAAATGATTGTTGGGTATATGAGGTTGTTCTTATCATGACATGACCTCCTTCATAAATGGGCTTTTAATCTACTATATGCTTAATTTAACCTATGAGAGTTATATTTTTGAGGTTATAATCTTGTTTGAATCATTGATCAGAGTCTTTTATTGAGGGTTAATTTGAGCTCTTCTCTCTTGTTTCACAAAATTGTATATTTTGTTCTAAGCAGCATAGTTTAATACATTTTACTCATAATATTGTCACCTGACTATCCACTGGTACTAAAACTCAGTATGACCAGGACTGAGTTTTCTCCCATCCAAACTTGCTGCTGCTTTAGTGTCCTCTATTTTGGTTATGGCATTATACTCTTCTTCGCCTAGAAACTTCTTTTATCTCTTTGCAGACTCTTTTTTGCACTCTGCATACAGAACTTGCCAAATTCTTTCAGTATTGTCTCTAAAATATCTCTTCCGTTCATATCTTTTCTTTTTTAATGTCCTAATGCTAAAACTGAACCATTCATCTATTTTTATCTCTAGTGCCTCACTCCTAGTTCAGGCCTTTATTATCTCTTTCTTGTGTTATGCTACTAGCCTCTTAACTTATCTCCTTGTCAACAATCTCTTTCTCCTCCAGTCCACTTTAGACCTTCTAACTAATTACTCAGCTCCTGCTCAAGAACTCTGAAATATTATTTATTTTTTGACACAAGCTCTCCCTCTGTCACCGGGGCTAGAGTGCAGTTGTGTCATCATATTTATAGCTCACTGCAGCCTCCAATTCCTGGGCTCAAGCAATCCTCCTGCTTCAGCTGGGACTACAGGCATGTGCCACCAGGCCCAGCTAATTTTTCTATTTTTTGTAGAGATCGGGGTCTCTATTGCCCAGGCTGGTCTCTAACTGCTGGGCTGAAGCTATCCGCCCACCTTGGCATCCTAAAATGCTAGGATTACAGTTGTAAGCCACCGTGCCTGGCCAAGAACTTTGAAATAGTGCCTCATTGCTTACAGATGAAAGCTCTAGTTCCTTATTTGGCTTTCAGGGTCTTACCAGATGTAGCTCCAACTGTTTTTAAAATTCTTCTCTATTCCTGGTCATTTTTCACATATACTTTACTACTAAACTATTGGTTGTTCCTGTATCCTACTGAGATTTCCTGCCTCAATGGCATTTATTTCCCCTGTCTTAGCTACATATTCAAATACTTCTTGTCTTTCAGGGTCCAGCAGAAATGTTAAAACTTTTCCTCATGTCTATTTCTACCTGGAAATAATCTCTTCTTGTTATTGGTTCCTGTTGTGCTTCATTTTTACTTTTCTCATGGTGTTTATCTATTAGTATTATAGTAATTTATATAGATGTCTTAGATCGTCTCCTGGCCTGTAAACTTCTTAAAAGAGCAGGGTCTACATCTGCTTCTTTTTGTATACCACTACCCCTGTACACAAGAGGTGTTGAGAAAATATTTCCTCCATGAATGAATATTATCAGTGGGGATATTATTACATTTTTTGGATCAAGTATTTGAGCACACTGTCCTCAGTGAACATTTATTACTTTCTTGTATGTCTAAAGCGTGGAGGGATAGGGACAGTACGAACAGGACTGCATCAAAGACCTTCTTCTCAAGGAGCTTCCAGTCTGAGAGAAGAAATGTGATATGCCCACAATTATACTGTAAGATAGATGAGAGGGACTGTGCTTGTAGCTGCATGAGTGGTACAGACTAAATGCTATTCAAGGTCAGAAGAGGTTCTGAGTAGGGGTTACAGGAAAGTATCAGAGAGCAGGTGGCATTTGAGCTGGACTTTGAAGGATGAGTAGAATTTAAATAAGAGATTTAGGGGATGAAGGTAACCTAAGGGAGTGTTGGATGTAAAAATTCTGAGGTTAGAAAGCACTTGGATTATCTCAAAAAAGGGCGTGGTGTTCTGCCTGGCTGAAATATGGATACGCCGAATTGGGGTAGCATGAAGTAAGACTAGAAACATGGGTTGGAGCCTGATTGAGACAGGCCCTAAATATCAGGCTAGAGAGTTTCGGGGTCTTTTTGTTTGTTGAAGTACTGAAAGTTTGTGAGCAACAGAATGAAGTTTTTTCCCTCACTAAAGAAACCAACACTGATTATTATTACTTTGTCCATAGCGTGAACACAATATTGAAAATGTGTTCTGAATGTGGTTCTGATCTGGGATAGCACTTGTTTATGTTTTACCCACACATTTACTGAAGGCCTCCACTCCTCAAGTAACTCTTATAAGATTTGAAATTTTGAACCAACAGGAATCTAGGCTGCAACAGCCTCCCAATTCTTTTCACTGATCATGAGTCCTTTTATCTGTATATATTGTCATGGTTTTGCCAAAGTACTTTCAGGAGTAGAAGATTTAAACTGTATGTTTACTTTATAGATACAATCTGTAGTAGATACAGAAATATAAAATATACCATGTATGAATATGGGAATGATGGAGACATTTGAAAAATCATTTTTTTGTGAGCTTAGGAGTAGAACTGCTGTTTTAGTCAATGATTAATTTTTTTTTAATGCTTCGTTTTCTATTGCTATAAGAAATCTGGCTTGACACTATTTGTTAGTCACCACCGTTTCAGAGTGCTCACCAAATTTTCATTTGATTGAGAAACCTGGAAAATCCATACAATTAAAGGTGTTAGAGAGTAAATATAAATTTGCAGTGCAATAATATAACCCCTGAAAAAGTAAATAAAAGCCAGTGTTTTGGACATCACACACAGAAGCATTACATCATCAAAAAGATCAGTATTTTTCATTATAATTGATTTTCTATCAGGAAGAGTATTTTAATTATGTCATTTGGATCCTAGAATTTAGTACAGAAATAGAGAATTTAAATAAAGTCACCAAAAAGATCATTTAAATTGAGGAATTGCTTTAAAAGGAAAGGAGAAAGAGAGCTAAATGTATTCATCTTGGCTGAGAGACAGTGAAGTAGAGACATAAGTCTACAAATATTTGGAACTTGTAAACACCAAGAGAGAAAAGATGTATTTTAACTTTGCAGCAGGATATAACTAAGAGTAAGAAGATGAAATACAGGATGACTCATTTTTATGGGATTACTATTTTGGTCAACTGGAGGAATGCCAAGACATAGTTTATCTCTTATTCAAAATTATGAGCTTCTTGAGAGCAAGGTCCATATCTCAGTAATTTTTCTGGTCCTCGAATTGGCATATTGTTTGTGTTCATAAGTTGCGTGAATTCAGCAAAGCATCTGACAGTTTCACATTATTCTTCGGCAAATATAGAGAATTTCTGGCTAAATGATAACATTATTAAGTGGATTTATGGCTCTTTAGTTTTAGAATATTGCTACTGGATCACTGGCATAAATTGAACTATCAGTTAGACTATCTTTTTTCCCCTATTATATCCCAGTACGTAGCACACTATAAGCACTAGGTCTTTACTGAATAAAGTATCTGAATGAAAGCTCCCAGGCCTTGACCCTAACTCTATCTTTTAAAAGATATTTATGGAGGTTTCATTTCAAAACTATAACTTGGGTTTTGAATAATAATTATTTTCATATTAATGAGTGAATGTGCAGTCTTTTGAAGTGTATAGACACAAATTACTATATGATCTACAAACATGGTACAGTATATGGAAATTTTATGAGATCCAGTTGAGAGAGAAAGTAATTTTTTTTCCTGAATCTTTTGGGTTTTGTTACCGATTAGTATCTACTAAACATTTTTGGATTGTCAAAAAGTCATTTCTGTCACAGACCAACAGACTTGTTTATACTATTAGAGATCTCCTAGAATAGTAATAATAACAAAAAACCCCTTCCAATACTTTGAGTCAGATATGATTTCAGTTGATTAAAGAAAATGATGCAACCTGTAGTCTTAGCTACTTGGGAGGCTGAGGCAAGAGGATCCCTTGATCCCAGGAGTTTGAGTCTAGCCTGGGCAACATAGCAAGATCTTGTCTCTAAAACAAAATTTTTTTTTTTAATTAAATGTTATTTGAATCTTGTTGTTATCCTTTTTATTTAGTGGAAATATAATAAAATGCCGAAAGTCCCCTTCTTTCATATATAATTTTTCCATGTATAAAATTTGCACAAGTGATAGGGTTTGGGGTTCTAAAGAGCTAAAAAAGATTATTATAAAAAATGTTATAATTATCCCTTCCCTTTTAGAAACATTCTTCAGTGATTTATTTTCAGAATTCAGAATATGTTCCTTAATTTTCTCCTCCTCTCCTCTCCCCTCCTCTTCTCCCCTCTCCCCGTTATTTATTGAACCAAAAGTTTACTTAGTACAGAGGGTATGTTCAAGGGAGATTTAGAATTCATCACTTTGAACATACCTAGAGGTTTCCATCTTTTTAGACAGTCTGAGGCCTATGTTTAACACTAGTATTAGTACTTTCTTATTTATATATTTGTGTAAAGCAGAGGCAAAAATGCAAAGAAAAATTTAAGTAATGGCAAAAACATTGTTTTCCAAGGTGAGTAATTCTGCTGAGTTGTAACAGCTGGCTGAGAGGCAGTGAAAAGACACCATGCGGAAGCATGAAAAAGATCTTTAGCAAAAGAGAGTATTTAAAGACATCACTGTTTGAAAGTCCAGCACAGTGTATATGAAAGTCAAAGACTGCCCTCTGTTTTTACTCAGCTGGAAGAAAAATGCTATACTGTTAATCTTTCTGAAAGTTTGATTAAAATAAGTGCTCAGTGGTTACAGAAATCTCTGCGTGCAGCACAGCTTCTCTTCATATGTGGCCTGACAAGGAGATACAGCAAGTCTTTAATTTTATCTCGATTAAACAGGGCCTGATAAGGCAAATGTGTTATACTTCAAGGAAACCCTCCCTTAAAATCTTACTGTAACCCTCATGCCAGCCAGCATTTTGTAGGCGTTTTAATATTGTTTTAGAGTTTTAGCCTTACTTGGTTCTTATATGGAAGCTTTGAGAGCCTATACTTTAAAAAAAATTATTTCTGAGATAGCTAATCTTGATCCTTAAGCCTCAGTTTATTTTTTAATATCTGTAAAATGGGGATAGTCGTAGGCAATTTACATGGTTATTGACCCCTAGACTTACATCTTGAGTTCCTGAATTCCTCCTAATTTCCCTTCTGTACATTCTTTCTTTATCCCATCAGTAGCCCAAATATGCCGTTTCTTTTAACCTCTTTCCTCCCCAGAATTCCTTTAGCCTGATATTCTTCCTAGCCCCTTCTGCTTTACAAAGTAGAGACCTAGTATAAATATGTGAAACATGCCTCTTAGTGTTTTAAAAATAAAAAAAAGTAGACTGTGTTTATTCCTGTTTATATTTAAATATTGCAAATATTTTTGCCAAATCTTCATATTTAAAAATATGAATGTTTAAGCTTGATTAAATGAGATCAAAATTAACAAGTTCTTCAAACTTACTTTTATTCTTCTTTCTTGAATGAGATAGTAAGAAAGGCTTTGGAGGTAACAATTCCATGCTAGTCAAACGACTTTCTATTTGTTATTTTTTATTTGATTTATTAAGTTAACATTCTACTTAAAGGGAGTTATGGCAGGAGGTGGTACTTATTTTAATATGATGTAATCATTCTAATTTCTGTTAAAATGCAGAGCTAACAATTAAAAAGCAAAATATGGCTTGGATATCTTCTAACCTGCAATTTTAGGTGATTTGGACAATTACAAATCTTGTTATGCTGAAGAATCATCCTAGCTTTCTTGCCGGTAACCTTTGGTTCCTAACTAGTTCCTTAGAGCTGGATCCTTGACAGTCTTGGCAGGTCTGCAGTCTGGAGGCCTTTGATGGTAGTGATGTCATTCGTAAGCAAGACTCCTGTCCTTCTGCCACTACATGAGGCCTTGCAAAGATCAGATGAGATGTTTCTTACAGTGCTTGTTTTGGATCCTGTGACACACACCTTACATACATAAGGAGGTAGTATTGAGGTGTTTTCTAAAGATGGGCTTTTTCTTTTTTTTTTTTGCATGACAGTTTTCCCATCATATGTACCCATCGCCCAGTAACTGGAGCTTTCAACAGAGTCTTGCACATTTGTCAGTTTTAGTATTATGCTCCACCATCTGTTCCATGGTCAGAGGATGCACACTAAGAATCACACTACCATGAAGGCAAGCTTTAAAGTGGACAGAGTTTGACTCACAGTGACATATAAGGCCCCTTAATGGTTAGCTCAGGGACGGGGCTTGTTTGATGTCCCTGACTTTAACATAAAGTTTTAATAGCCTGTACTGACAAACACATGTGTTTAGAAGGCTGTTTCCCAAACTAAGAGGGCATAATCAAGATGTATTCCATAGACAGCAATGGCAGGAACTGGGTAGGAACCAAAGGTTCCAGACAGGAGTCCTAGTACTTTGAGGTCTGTGATAAAAACTGAAGAATCCATTCAGGCATGCTAATTTTATTAAATTAATTTCATTGAGGTAGAATTTATATACAATAAAATGTACACATTTTAATTACAAATTGATGGGTTTTGATAAATGTGTACTCAGGTAATTACCACCATAGGCATTCTATTAAACTAGCAACATAGATCCCTTATTGAGAATGAGGGGATCTTGTGTGCAAGAACTTATAATTCATTTTACCGGGAAATTACAGATGATGGTTATTTTGCAGAACCATATTCTCAACTAAGCACACATCTGGGTAGAAGTCTTCTAGAGGTGAGGGCCATAAATCAATTAAGTACTGTTCATTTTCCCAGTGTGCTTTTGCTCTCACAACTCTGGCCTGGAGTGCATCTCTGAAAGAACTGGGTTCTTACCTGGATCTGCCACTGTGTGTAGAGTGAACTTGGTCAAGGTTCTGGGCCTTTCACCTCTGTAGCCCTCTGTTTTTTATCAGTAAAGCTAAGGTTTGATAATTTCCATCTCTGTCTGACACTCTTAATTTTTCATGCTAATAAGACTGACTTATTTGATTTGAATGTAGATGTTACACCTGTAAATAGAAAGCTACTCTCTACTAGTGTTGCTTCTCTGAGGAGAGACTGTACTTGTTAATGAACAGGATAGAATCCCAATGCCTTTGTAGCTTTATGCCTGCCATTGATGTCAATGTGGAATACATCTTGATTATACTCTCTTGGTGACCTTGATATTAGTTAGGTAAACAGCCTTCTAGATACATATATTTGTCTTGCATTGAGCTTTTTATAATGGTTGCTTTTTATTGGTTCTTGTTAGAGAAGAGAAAACCTTATCTCTGCTGTTCAGGCCTATAACCACTCTCAAAAGACAGACAAAGAAGTGCATTGTTAACTGTTGGCAGTGCTGGGTTGGCAGGCATTGTTTACTGTGAATACCAAAGTTTGATTAACATAAGTGTTGTATTACAGATACCACTAGACCAGTTTAAGGTAAAATGAAATTAATCACAGCATTAATATTTTAGGCTGCTCCTGATTTACAGATAGCCTGTACCTTGCTCTAAATACATAATTTTGAACTGGAAAGGCATTTTTGCTTAGAAATAACATTTTAAACAGTAGTTAGGTATCTGAAGTATGACATTAATGGAATTATGGAAACTAATTGTCATTTTAAACTAGATTATTTATTTCTAACTGAATTTCTATGAAGGGAAGTACTGGTTTACAGACTTAGAATATTTGCATTACAAACATATTTTAACTTCCTAGTATGTACCAGACACTATGCTGGTCACTAGGAATATGGGGATTAATAAAATACAATCCCTTCCCTCAACGAGTGCATGGTGGGGAAGATTCTATTGATTTACAGATCATCATAAAACAGCAAGGTTTAGAAATGCAATTATATATTCAAGGATCAGCTAAGCATAAGGTACTGAGAGCAAGGAAGGAGAAGACCTAACCAGTTGGGAGGGGGGCTCTTTTGGAGAAACCATACTGTAGGGGTCAAGGGAGACTTCCCCTTCACCCTCTGAAGGTTCGCTAAAAAATCAACTCACAAAAGGCAGATTATTTGTAGACAAGGCATACAAACTTAATGTATATATGGGGAGAGTCACAGAGTGATTGGCCAACCCCAAGTGGGGGAAGTTTGGAAGCTTATATACCACCCTGGCAAAACAGGTTATGGGGAGAGTGGGGAGAAGAGGAATTACCAGGGAGAATGAATGGATCAGATATTAACTTGTAAATAGTTCTCTTTGACAGTCTGTTCAGGTGTGATTACATTCTTGGTTTTATGGGCAGGGGAAAAAAAACAGTTGTTCTCCTTGGTGGGTCTGGATCTTAGGTAGATAAAGGAACTTCACCATCTTTGGGAGAGACTGTAGGGATGGGTCAGAGAGACCTTGAGGCTTCTTCAGTTCAGCTTGTCAGGGAGCCATATTTTGGGGTATTGGTTTCTAAGCCTCAACAATACTGAGCTGAATCTAAAAGGATAAGTAGAAATTCAGGTGAAAACGAGTGGGTAGAGAGAGCATTTCAGGCAGAGGAGACAGCGTGAGTAGGGGTATAGGGTAACAGACTTTGGTGTTAATGGGACAAAGCAAAAAGTAGTAAAACAAGAGGCAGAAGAGAGCTAGGGGCCAGATTATGGTGGCTCTTAATTTTCCTGTTGAGAAGTTTGGATTTTTCCTGTGGCCAGTTTCCTGAGCTGTGCAGATTTTTGTTGAAGATAGACCAGTCAGACAGGCTTATGGAGAGTTGGATTGAGGATGTGGGGATAGCAGCTTTGTCACGTTGTTGCAGTTGGGAGAAATGAGGAAGGCCTTGAGTAGGGGAGAGGTGGTCAGCATAGACAGGAGGGAAGATAGATAGTAGATAAACAGGATGGAGGGTAGACAAATCTGAGGATTTATTAGGTTTGAAGGATAAAGGGGAGGGTGGAGTTCAGACTTCTGCTCTTGTTCACTGAGAAGGAAATAACCAGGCAAAGAGGTAGTTTGGACAGTGAAAAATAATAATTCAATTTGGACAAGCTGAGTTTGAGATGATTGTGGAGATGGCCCACATACAGTTGGCATATCTCTAAGATATATGGAAGGTTAGAGATCTACAGGTATAGATTTGGGAGTCATTAGCATATAGGTGATTTTTGAAACCCTGAAATAAACTAAAATCAGAATTTTTTGTTTTGTTTTGCTTATAAATTATCTTATTCAAGTTAAAAAATAAGAATCTTTAAAAACCTGGCTGGGTGTGGTGGCTCATGCCTGTAATCCCAGCAATTTGGGAGGCTGAGACAGGAGGATTGCTTGAGGCCAGGAGTTTAAGACTAGCCTGGGCAACATAAGGAGACCCTGTCTCTAACAAAAAAAATAGAAAAATTAGCTGGGCGTGGTGGTGCACACCTGTAGTCCCAGTACTCAGGATGCTGAGGCAGGAGGATCTCTTGAGCCTAGTAGTTTGAGGCTGCAGTGAGCTAAGATTAAGTCATTGCATGCTAGCCCAGGCAACAGAGGGAGACCCTATCTCAAAAAAGCAAAACAAATGAACAAATAAACAAAAACTCATATTCAGAAGTGAGCTTGTCATGTTTTGGGGTAAGTGCTTACTTTAGTTTCTTCCAACTTGTTTTCCAGTTGGGAACTTGCCTATCAAAGGACACTCATACCTCATCCCATAGCTGGATGGATTATGAGTGCTAACCATTGGTAATTTAGTTTATTCATTTATTTGTTTACTCATTCAACAACTATTTATTAATCATCTAGATTTCAGCAAATACGTAAAGTAGTGACAGAACTATCTTCCCTGTCTTCTAGGAGGTAGCAATCACAATGGTCAGATTCTCTATATTTTAAAATTCTTTATTATTTGATGAATGAGGTTGTTTTAAGGGGTAAACAGTTATGATAGACTAATGCTATTAGCAAATGACTATTTACAAAAAAAGAAAAAGAAAAAGGCATAGATTTTATTCCTAGGTAGTTCTCTATTAGTTATGACACAGCATCTTATTTGTTCAGCGTAAACAATGGAGAACAGTGTAAAGAAAGGAACATGAACTTGAGGGTTTCCTCCTGGGAATGTACTTCTGTATCAGATATGAGGAGGGTTGTGTCACCACTATATTTAAATGAAAGTACACTTGTAGCCATTACTATCAGACCTGCACTGTTCATTGTTTCATAAACTAGTGTAATTGATATCCTGATTGTTTTTGTTCCTATTATTCAGGATTATAGACAATTGTGTTTGTTTTTTTCCTCTAATCTTTATTGGTACTGATAAGAGCCATATTGTGAGTTTCATATTTTTATTTCAAATGTCCTGGGATGGGGAATGCAGAGCAAATGTAGTAGAATGATTGTGTACCTTTGGGGTGTTCTATTTAATGATGTGCCAATTAACCAACATAAATTTAACCCTGCGAAAAAATTGATTCTATAAAAGGAAAAAGCAAATCTGGGGTATATGTAAAACATCATGAATATAAATTCAAGAATTAACTAAATTCAGCTAAAATGTAGATAGTTCATGAATAGCTTCTGAGTAATCATATTATTTATCATGTGTTTCCCTTCCTTTTGCCTTTAAAATGCAATTTAACTAAAACAAAGCCTATAGCATTGACTTATCTGTCTGATTTTATTGCCGATAACTTAAATGTGAGGCATCCAACTCCTGCCATTTCTACTGTTTCTATGGTAACCAAAGTGTGCAAACCCAGCAGTATCACTTTCTTTCACAGCTGGCATTTTGTGTTCACAGTAAGAAGAGGAGTTTTAGTAAAGCATAGTCTGTGTTAATTGGGATGTAACTAGGTCAGAACAATTGTGGTATCCTTTCCTCATCCTTTTAGGTTTGTGTGTGGGTGAAGTTGTGTATGTGTGAACTGCAGTTTCCTTTTTTTTAAGCATATACTTTCACTGAAGTTAATCATCATTAAAGTTAGCCTTTTGAAAATAAAGCACATCTGTAAATACAATTCAGTATAGAATCTTGAGGATTGGATGGAGTTGCTCTGAAACGTGTAGACCCTTGAATATTTCCATTAAGAGAAACAAAATGATGGATGTGAAAATGCTTTGAAAAGTTAAATGCATTTTAATGGTGATTATATTATTTATTTTGTTGCTATCATTATTATGAAACATCAAGTATCTTGTAAACTTTATATTTATTTATTTGTTCTGAAGGGAACAGGTCATCCCAGTTAAGGGATGCACATTTAAAAATGACCCCCCTCTGCGATTCTAGGTTTTAACCTGGCTACAGGAGCCCTCCTCTGTCGATACCCCCCAAGCTCTGGGTTCCTTTTTCAGAATGTACAGAAGAGCTCATAAGTCACTGTTCTCCTAAATAGTGTCACTGCCTTTGGCCTCATCTTAGACTCTGCATGGGCAGCGCACACATAGAGCTTCCATAGCCTTCAGTATGTCATATCAAAGGTATTCTCTCCTAACTTCAGTATTAGCTAGATCTTCTTCTCTCTCATTCCATCGTATCCTCATGTCATTGTGGTGCTCATAGTCTCTGTTTCAACATAGCGTGACTGCAAGAGCTTCTAACAATAGTTAGCTAAGTGATCTAAAACCAGCTTCCTGTGTTTCTCACATTCAGCAGCTCATAATCTATTTTTATTTCTTATATGAAGCAATTTTGCTTCCATATCTCATACTTTGTAGTGTTTTTTATCTTACT
Source organism: Eulemur rufifrons (assembly GCF_041146395.1). Lineage (NCBI taxonomy): Eukaryota > Metazoa > Chordata > Mammalia > Primates > Lemuridae > Eulemur > Eulemur rufifrons. The sequence goes on along the minus strand of NC_090997.1, from coordinate 63,779,037 downwards.
ATCTTCATTTGGGAAGGGTTTAAAGGTCAAGCTTTAAGAATGACAAGTAATATAGCAAATGGCTTATTTGATAATTTTATAATTTTAAAAATTGTTATGTCCCCCAGAGATCCCATTCTCACTAAGGACTTCCAAAGTGTACTCTAAATCTGCCTTTACCTTCTTTCTACTGCTCCAAGCACTGTGACCTTGCCCTTGCCCTCCTGCCAACCTGTGGCAGCCCTCACCAACTCTCAGCATAGCCTAGACAGTGCTCAAGAACCTATCTAATGCTGATACTAAAATGACTTGGCCAAAAATGGAACCATTTGCAACAGCAAGCAAACCCTTCCTTGGGTTTTTTCTCGTTAGAATTGCCACAGCTGTATTTCTCTGTCCTTCCTGGCCCCCAATTTTATCCCTAGCCTTGTCTTCAGTTTATTAGGTGCACTTTTGCCTCAGGCCTTGCAACTTTCTTTTCCCTCTGCCTGCACCACTCTTCCCTTAGATCACAGCTTGCTCATTACTGCACTTCCTCAAGGTCTTATCACAAATGCTACCTTCTCAAGGAGGTTTTCTCTGAAAAATCTAAAATAATGCTTAAATAATGTTGAAGATAACCTGCCCAACCCACTCGGAACAATTCCTATTCACATTCCTTGCTTTATTTTTTGTCTTCATAATCTTCTTAACATAGGATACTTACAAAAGAATATTTGGAACATTTATGTAATTTACAAAGCATAGAAATACAGTGAACTGTCAAGAACCTATCACTTAACCCAATAATGGGAAGATTGCCAATAAAGTGCTTCTGTTTATGTTTTTTCCCCCATCCTATTCTCTTGCTCCTCCCTAGGGGTAACAGATATCCCAGATTTTGAATCTGTTATTCTCTTCTGTTTAAAATAGGCTTATCACATTTGTATGTATGCCTAAACAGTATGCTCTTTAGTTCTGCTTCGTTTTAAGCTTTGTGAAAATGGCATCCTGTTGTATATAGTCTTCTAAAACTTGCTTTCTTAGTCAACATGATGCTTCTAAGATTTGAACATGTTTTTACATTTATTTGTAATTCAGTGATTTTTCACTGCTGTTTTGAAATTCATTGTGTGACTCTAACCACATTTTTTTTTTAAATTACAATCTGGTATATATAAAAGTGGAATTACTGAGCCAAAGGGTATACAGTTGTTCGCTTTTGCAAGGTGATGCCAAATTGTTTTTCAAAGAAGTTGTACCAATTTATTCTACCACCAGCAATGTGTCAGAATTCCCACTGACCCACTTCCTATTCAACAGTTCTTCATTTTTAACCCATCTAGTAGATGTAAAATGGTATCTCACTGTGATCTTAATTTGCATTTCCTTCATTATTGATGAGGTTGAACGTCTTTCCATATGCTTATTGGTTAAACATGTTTCTGCTTTAGTTAAAATGCCTGTTTAGACATTTTGCCCATTTTTCTACTTGGTTGTTTTTTATACTGACTTGTAGGAGTTCTTTATTATGGATACCAAATCTTTATGCTTATATGTGTTGCAAATCCTTCTGCCAGTCTGTGCTTTGTCTTTTTATTTTCTTTATCTTTTGATGATTGGAAGTTTTTTTAATACAGCCAAATTTATTAGTCTTTTATGATTAGTGTTTTTTTGTCTTTTAGTCTTGTTAAGGAAATTCTTCCTACCTCAGAATCAAAAGATATTCTACATTTTTTTCCAAACATTTTAAAGTTTTGCTTTTTACATGTAAGTCTTTAATCTACCTGAAGTTGATGTGTGTATGGTATGAGGTGAGGATTGATTTTATGTGTATTTTCCATGTTTGGATAACCTGTCATGCCAATACCATTTAATGAATAGTTCCTCTTTTCTCTACTGATCTCAAATTCCTCATCCCTCAGGATCGTAGGTCCATCTAGGTTCTCTGCTCTATCCCATTGATCAGTTTGTCTGTCCCTGCGCCAGTATCATACTGTCTTAATGACTATAGCTTTGAAATGAGTCTTGACATCTTGTTTTGAGCCAGGATCTTAATTTATTTAGGACTTTTTACATGTCATTTAAGATAAGGTTTCATGGTGTTCTGCAAACAGATCTTCAAATCTTGCACATTCCCCCCTTTTTTTTTTTTCAATTTAAGAGACAGGGTCTTGCTCTGTTGCCAAGGCTGGAGTTGCAGTGGCATGATCATAGCTCACTACAGCCTCCAACTTCTGGGCTCAAGCCATTCTCCCATCTCAGCTTCCTGAGTAGCTATGTCTACAAGTGTGTACCACCATACCTGGCTAATTTTTAAATTTTTTTGTAGAGACAGGGTCTCACTAAATTGCCCAGGCTGGTCTTGAACTCCTGGGCTCAAGCGATCCTACTGCCTTGGCCTCCCAAAGTGCTGGAAGTATAGGTGTGAAATACTATGCCTGGCCAGAGTTAACATTTTATCGACTGCTCTTTTGAGCATTTCTCAAGATGCTTGTGTCATTTTCTTCTTTAATCTGTTGATGTGGTGATGAGCTTTTATAGATTTTCCTACGTTAAGCCGTCCTGGCATTCCTGTTCTTAGATTTGGTTTACTAATATTTTGTTTCATATTTTTGCATCTATACTCATGAGTGAGGTTGGCCTGAAATTTTTCTATTTCATGCTTTGTCTGATTTTCCTATCAAGATTATACTGGTGTTCTAGAATATGTTTGGAGCATTCCCTCTTTTTCCATTCTTTGACAGTATTTGAGTAATATTGAAACAATCTGTTCATTGAAAACTTGCCCCCAGTATCATATGGGGTTGGTATTTCTCAGGAAGTTTTTAACTACAGTTTCAATTTATTTAGCACTTCTTGGTTTCTTCAGGTTTTCTAATTCATTTTGAATCAATTTGTTCATTACATTTTCTTGATTTTGTTTATTTTGTATTCATTATAAAATTAATAGATACAAAGTTCTTCATAGGATTCTTTTATCCTTCTATCATCTCCTGGATCCATAGTTATGTTCCTTGTTGTCATTCGTGATGCACTTTATTTGCATCTTCTCTCTTCTCCCTCCAGTTGTCTCACAGGCTTCATAAATCCTCTCTGGTTCATAGATTTCTGCCCTTATCTTTACCTTTTTACTTCTACTTTCTTTTGGTTTATTCTCTCAAACTTCCCTCTCTTTTCTAAAACTTCTTAACTTGGGCACATAATTCATTATTTTTCAGCCTTTCTCCCTTACTAACATAAATATTTGAGGCTATAAGTTTCCTGAAGTGCATTATTGGCATCTACTGTCAGGCCTATGCTGCCTTTCTTTAACTTTCCAGCCAGAAGGACACGTTATTTGGAGTGGAGGTAAAAGTTGTAGATATCCCTAACGTCTTGTGAGATATGTGACCAGCATGCTTCAAGGAATGTTTCCTTTCTTTTTTTCTTTTCTTTTCTTTTTTAGTAATGGGGTTGAACTCCTGGGTTCAAGTGATCCTCCCATCTTAGCTTCCAAAATAGCTGGGACTACAGGCGCACACCCATTGCGCCTGGCTTGTTTCTTATGGAGCATGTAGTTGTTCTGGAAAGGTAGAGTCCCCCTGAGCACCTAATTTTGGCAATCTTTTGTATTTTCCATGTTTTGTTTTGTTTTTCCACAGTATTTATCAATATATGATGTGCTGTATCCTTGTTTATTGCCTTTCTCTTCTCACCAGAATGTAAGCTCTACGAGGGCAAGGATTTTTGCCATTTTTGTTTTCTGCTGCATCTTTAGTGTCTAAACCACTGCCTGTTACTTAGCATGTGATCTGGTCAATCAGTATTTGTTGAATGAATAAGGGTGGAGAGGATGGTGTAAAAAAGTGAAAAGCAATGTCAAATCTTGAACTTTGGCCTTGAAATGCTTTTATACGTTCCTCTATGACCCTCATCAGAGTTAGAGTGTCCTTACATTTCCCTCGACTATTGTAGCCCATTTCCAGCTGGTCTCTCTGCCTCTCTACTTTGTGGTGCATTTATCCTTTCTACTCCGTCCTTCACATCACTGCCAGACTTGCTTCCTAAATATAGATCTGATTATCTCACTGTTCTGTCTTGGCTTTGCCTGTAGCATAAATTCCAGTTTCTTTAATGTGGCATTTTATTCCCGACATAGTTTTCTAGTCTTATTTCTACACTGGACATTTTATGCTCTAGTCATATCAAAACACAGGCTCTCAGTATACCATGTCTATGTCCTTATGTGACCATCCCCTTAACCTGTAGGGGATGAGCCTGAAAAGTCATTCCTTTTTTTTAATGCTTATCAAAATCTTAGTCATTCTTACTTAAAGTCACCCAAAGTCATCTTCCTAAAGACTATCCTGATGTACAATGGAAAAAATCATTCATTCACAGCAATTTTTCTTTTTCTTTTGATACTTTTCATAATCTGCCTCATGTTCTAAAAAGCTATCTCTGTCTTTCCCTACCAGATTTAAGCTCCTTAAAGTCAAGGTCTTCATGTTTTATTTATCTTTGTTCCTTGAAGGTCTGAAGTACAACATTTTATACAAAATGGGTCTTTGATAAATATAATAGTTGCCAGATTTGTATTTTGAAGGTCTAGATTCTGTCTGATGCTATTTTTCTCTTTCTGCTGTGGTGAGCCAATCCAGTCTTATGTTTTCAGTTATCACACTCCAGTGACAATAACTTCAAACCCAAATCTTCCTGTTCCCACTCCCCAGGTTAGTATGCCTTAGGCATTTCACATTGCTCAAACTCAGTATGTCATCTCCTTCTCTTGGTTATTTCCCATCCCAAACCAGTACCTCTCATAATTTTTCTATTTCTATAAAAAGGCACCAGCATCCTTTTAGTCACACAAACTCAAAACCTTGGCAAAATCTTTACTACCCCGCTTTTCTTAATCTTTTGACTTGAACCAGTCGAAAGTGCTGTTAATTTTCTCCTCTAAAATGCTTCTCAGCTCTATACCTCCCTCTTTGTTTCTGCTGACAAGACACTGGACAAAACTCTGATCACCTGACACCCAGTTCCATTAGCTCCCACTCTCCTGTATTCTCACTGCCTGTAACATGAGGGTCAGAGTACTTGACCTGGCATTTAAGACTATCCAGATCTAGGTTCATCCTACCGCCCTCAACATGGGCCCTCTTATTTCTGTCCAGCGAGACTTATTATGTGTCCTGTGCATCCCTGTTTACAGCCTTTGCCATCTCCTGTGGCATCCTTGCCTTCCCTGTACTCTGCCATGCTGGTTCCTGGTCATTTTTCAGGATCTGGCTAATGGACACTGTTCCCACCTCCGGCCCCATGAACATTTCCCTTAACAGTGAAATCTCTAGTTAATCGCTTCCTCCTTTGAAGTATTTTTTTAGTGCTTATTGTTTTCATTGAAATGTTCAAAGAAAATCACATTGGAAGGAATCTGAAAAGTAATCCAGTTTAATCTCTAACCCAAGACCTCAGTCGTCTCTAACTCATACATAGCATTATCTTCTAATATTATACGATGCTTCTTAATTTTCTTTCTACTTACATAGTGAGCATCTGGAGTTTAGGAACTTGGTTTTTACTGTGCTTTTGTTTTTTCTCTTAAAGCTTAGCATGGTTCTTTGTTCCTAGAAGACACTAAAATATATTCATTGATTGAATAAATGAGTCCAACAAGATAAAAACAACATATTTTCTCTCTGAAGAGTCTACACCGGAGACTGACTTGTCCCCCTCACCCAACAAAAACCTATCTCCACAGTTTCTCTGTTTCCAAATGTGTACAGATGAGGATGACTTAAAAAATGATAGAGATACATTTGCAGCCTACTCTTTTCTTTATACAGCTCTATATTAGCCTTGGTTTTTATTTTCCTACATCTTGAAATTATATTTGGAATACCTTGCTTTTGCATGTACTATAGCTGATACATGAATTGTAATGGAGTCTGTTGAATGTTAATCATGTTTTCCTATGGTAGCTTAGAAAATATTTAACAAGGAATGTTGCATTTGATTTACTTAAATAAAGGCAATTATGTTGTGGTTTGAGATTTTATAGAAAAATTTTCAACCACATAAACTCTTTCTTGGCAGTAAGCAGTTAGTTTATAATTTGTGCAGATTTAAAAATTATTAGTTTTATTCTACAGGGTGAATAGAAATGATAGCTTTAATTGCTTTGTAATTATTTTTATGATATAATTTTGAAAATAAGGTATGTTTCCATGGCAAGGATGTTTATATAAAGTTAGTACTAACTTCAGGTATGTCAAATGCTTTAACTGCTATGCAGAGGGTACTTAATATTTGATTATAGTTTTGATAAAAATACAGAAATGATATTTTCATATTATAAGAACTTTTCTCCATTTTAGAGCATGTCAAAAGAATAAACATAGTAATTTGAATGCTCTATTTTTATTTCTAGAAACCAGCAAATATCCTAGTAATGGGAGAAGGTCCTGAAAGGGGGAGAGTCAAAATAGGTAGGTAATATTCCTAAAATAATTTATGAAGAAACTGAAGTGACTGCAAAGATGCTTTCCCTTTTTAATACCCTTATTTAAATAGTTAATTTTAAAATTACTTCCTCATAATATTTTTAGAAAAGATGCTGGAAAATGTAGATAGATAGTCTATGAAACCCCTGGTTTTTTCCTCAAAGTAAAATTCTATAATTCTACGTTGAGGCATCACTGGAAATTAACAAGCAAGCTCACAAAAGCATTCATTCCCATACAGTATCCCGAGCATGTGTTTATCTCACCACTGCCATCCTGCACAGTCACCCTAAACATAATTCCCTAAATCTTGCTTTTGTCTCGGGTTTACCAAATGTTCTCTCTTTGAATACTTCCCTCCCCGCCCTGAACTAACACAAACAAACCCTCACAGGTTCTACCCAAACCACCCCAGGCCCGCACGTCCTGTGCCAGGTACTAACATATCTTTTCCAAATGAATGTATATGTTTACAGCCTCTTTCAGCTGCCTGTCGTAGATTAAGGCACTGGCAGGCGTCTTGCATCCCTGAAGGTTCTAAAAGAAATCAGCATCATTTGTACCTGTGACATATTTGCGGAAAAAATGAGCTAAGAAATGCTTTATTCTAATTCCTTTTAATAGAAATTACATTAATTGGATGTTCAATGCTTTTTAGAAGGAATTTGAAAGAAATTTTGTTCACCAGACTGCATTCTCTATTAGAATATAGTGTGCTAGAGGTAGTGAAAAATTGTGCTAACTTGACCTACTACAAATTCATGCTGTCCTACTTCAAGCCTGCCCTGCCACTTGTTTTTCTACTTCAGTTAACTCCGTAGCCCAATTCCTGAAGAAGCTGTTCTAAACTAACTTTCTTTTCTTTAAACCTCTACTCAGATTCATTCAAAAGCTTGTTGATGTTAATTAAGTACCCGGTGGCTGCTTTCCTTCTCTTCCCTCCCTCTCCCCTTTCCACCACTCCTTCTCACTCGCTTCTATTTTTATTATACTCTTAGATTTCTTTTCTTAGAGGCATTTATTGAGTCCCTACTTTTTGCCAGACACAGGTGAAAGGAGGGAGATAAAGGATGGTCCCTCTCTGTGAGAGACAGTAAAATAAACAGTTTACTATACAGTGTGATAGGTGTGTTCATATGTTACCTCATTTATTTTACACAACCATCCTGTAAAGGTAGATATTACAGATAGGGAAAACTGGAGTTAGAGAGGTTGTAGCTTGCTCAGCCTTTCAAAGCTAATACTTGAAGTCCAAGTCCTGAGATTCTTTCCCTACAAACATCCCTGCCTAGTGATACCAGAGCTGTCTGGTGTGACCTTACTGACCTCCACTTTTTGGTGGCTCTGCCTTTGAAACAGCCTCAGCGAAAGAGTGATTCTTCCCTTCCTAAGTCCCATCTACTTGTGCCCTTCCTAGCTTCTAAATATCTTCCTGCCATACTTAAACTCCCCATGTTACAGTATTGCCATTTTTCCTCTCTCAAGTTTCTCCTCCTCACCTTTAAACATAGTCCTTTTCCCAATTTTAAGATAAATCTTCATATTTATTTTCTTGTTTTCTATTTATTTACCCTCTTGTTCCTCTATTTCTGGAACACATGATGGTCACCCTTTGGTTTCACTTACCCTAATTTATTATAATCTGGTCTCTAATCCCATCCCTCTATCAAAATTCCTCTCTAAAAGGACACCTGTGACCACTACCTTACCAAATCTAGTGGCCTGTGTTAGTCACCGTTCTCCTTTACTGCAATAAACCATTTGTTTTTCTGACCAGTCTGGCTTTGAGGCTGTCTTCTCCCTTGGTCTTTGTGACATAACATAATTCCACTTTTCTACCTACAACTTTTGCTGTTCCTTCTGTGTTTTATTCATTATTGCCTCTTGCTCCTGTTAACCTATTGTTTCAGGACACTCTAGGCACTGACTTGGGACATAGCCTCCATCTACAATTATTTCTTCAGGGAATTGACAAGTTATGGCCTCAAAATCTTGGATTTTATGAAAATGGTTCTAAGATCTGGATCTGAGATTGTGGTCTCTCACCCTAGTTGGAGTCTTTATCTCTCTTTAGATGTCCTGTTGGCAACTTACACCCTGTTGTCCCAAACCAGATTTGTAGTCATCTTTTTATGTTCTCCCTTATTTATACCAGTTATTACATTTATCTCAGTCACTCAAGGCTAATGTCTTCTATTACTCCTCAACGTAAACTTCTGTACTCTGGCCAGGCCAGTTAGTTACCTTACTGTTCAGAGTTTTAGGATTGTTATTCTATCCAAAATTAGGGATAAAACCAGGGTTAAAAGTAAGCAATAATTGATGATAAAGATCTTGTGGACAAGCAATCTAGCTGACTAAATTGCCTTTAAATTATGTTTTAATAGCCATTATTTTTTAAAAATTAGTAATACTGATGCCTCTGCCTAATGCTTTAATACAGTTCTTTTTTGGCATAAAAGAAAAGCATAGTTGAATAGAAAACACTCTGTGCCTTTCCCTGTATCTGAGCCTTCCGCTCCCCAGCCACCCACAGACTTCTCAGGCCGTACCTAAAACGTTACTGCCTGCCTTTGTCACTATGCAAAATGATTCTCCTTTAGGACCAGCCCAAGTTCCACTTTCGATTTAGTCCACTTCTAAAGAAATTTGTTAAGCATTGTTCCAGATAATAGCAAGAAGGAGACATAGAAGGAGACATAGATCCTCCCCCCAAGGGACTTAGCATTTAGTAGAAACCAGTAGCACCTTTCTTTATTCTCACAGTGCTTACCGCTTTTTTTTTAACTTTTATCTACTCCATGTATTTTGTCATTTCTCCTCCACGTAAGCTCCTTGGATGGTAGATCTTGTCTGTTGCTGCTTTTCTATCATTTTATGCTGCCTAATGAGCACCCACACCCAAATTTTTTTTTTTTTTTTTTTAGACAGAGTCTCACTTTCTTGCCTGGGCTAGAGTGCCGTGGCATCAGTCTAGCTCACAGCAACCTCAAACTCCTGGGCTCAAGCAATCCTCCTGCCTCAGCCTCCCGGGTAGCTGGGACTACAGGCATGTGCCACCATGCCTGGCTAATTTTTTCTATTTTTCGTTGTTTGGCTAATTTCTTTCTATTTATAGTAGAGACGGGTCTCGCTTTTGCTCAGGCTGGTCTCGAACTCCTGAGCTCAAGCAATCCTCCCGCCTCGGCCTCCCAGAGTACTAGGATTACATGCGAGAGCCACCACGCCTGGCCCCACACCCGAATTTTACTTCCGCTAGCCATTGACTTGAACAATTTCATCCATATCTAATTTTAGGAAAACAATTGTTATAGTAATCTTTAGGTTAGTTCCTTTTGTCTACATTACTAATTATTTGAAAAGTGGTTTGAAACTCCCTTAAAGTTCATAAAATAGACAGGAATTGTTTTTAAGAGTATTTATTATTTCCTTCTGGCCTTGATTTCATCTGACAGTGAGATGAGGCTTAGGTAAAACTAAAACTAAGGAGGTAGAGAATAAAGGGAGAAATACTGGCTTTAGCCTTTACTTCAAAATGCTTTTCAGTGGATGAAACAGCATTCCATCAGACTACTTTCCATTAACAACAATCAGCATCTATTAAATATCTAAAGCAGTTCTTTGAATATTGTGTAACATTGTAGAATAATAGGTATAATATTGAGAGCATGATTTTGAATATTTTTGTTTGCTATAGGGAAATTGAGTTTAAAAAGAGTAGGTGTCCACACAGGGTTCCTTCGATAGCTTTAGTTTTTAAGAGCTAGATACTCCAAAGCATTCTCAGGAAGTCTTATAAATTATTCAAACTCTAAAGGAACAAAATCATTGTAAATTAAAATTTTAACATATGTCATATCATAGCATGTTAGTTTTAGATTAAATGACACTATAGTTGAAACTTTTATATGCATTTGTGCATTTTATAGTACACTGGTCCCCCTTATATAATTAAAATGTACTGTGTATATTATATACTTCAAATTATAGAGGTTTATCATTCTTGGGACTTTCCCTTTGTGACTTGCAGTTACCATACGTATAATTTATTGGGTGTCAGATCAGTGGTTAAGAATGTAGCTCCTAAATTATGGCATGGTTTTTGTTCGAGTACTGGCATCTTTATTTACTATTCCTTTCCTTACTATTCCTTTATTTACTATATCCTGGACAAGTCATTTAACTGCTTTGGGCAGAAGTGGGGAGCAAGATACTTACTAAACCCGTGTTCTTATAAGGATTAAATGAAGTGATACATGATATATGTAAAAGCCATTTGTAAACTGCAAAGCATTTTGTAGATATAAGATATTTGTTGGCCGGGCGCGGTGGCTCACGCCTGTAATCCTAGCACTCTGGGAGGCCGAGGTGGGTGGATCGTTTGAGCTCAGGAGTTCGAGACCAGCCTGAGCAAGAGCGAGACCCCATCTCTACTAAAAATAGAAAGAAATTATATGGACAGCTAAAAAAAATATATATAGAAAAAATTAGCCGGGCATGGTGGTGCATGCCTGTAGTCCCAGCTACTCGGGAGGCTGAGACAGGAGGATCGCTTGAGCCCAGGAGTCTGAGGTTGCTGTGAGTTAGGCTGATGCCACGGCACTCACTCTAGCCTGGGCAACAGAGTGAGACTCTGTCTCAAAAAAAAAAAAAAAAAAAAAAAGATATTTGTTTTTATGAAATCTTAAGAAAATTAGCCTCCAGGACCTTATTATAGTAATAAGTATTCTTGTTACTACTTTTATATACCCCAAATACTTAAATTGATTAACTTTGGTTTAGACCTTTGTTAAATGCTGAATTGTAACAAATTATCTCTTATGTGTTCTATTTATGTTCTTGGAAATATGTATGTGACATGCTGATTGCTATTCAACAACTGGCTCTCTGGGGGGGAAAAAGTCCCAATTTGTAGCATTTGCTGTTTTCAATGATGTAAATACTCCCACCACAGCCAATTCCTAGTCACCAATATGCTGTCACCAAACTCAGAGTTGGGAAGAGATCAACAAATCAGCTCTTGTGAGTTTGCAGGATCTGGTTGCAGTACACACTGAACTAAGATGTAGTCAGTTTTTAGATGTGTAGACATACAGAAGTCATAATTAATTGTGGAGACTTTTAGTCTATTTTAGATTTTAAAAACATTGAAGAATGTTATCGTAACTGTGTCTGAAAGCCCAGAAATCTGAAGTCACACCTGGCTTCTAATTCTGACTCTAGTTCCTAGCTCTATGACCTTGACTAAGTCAGAATATCTTTAAGCCTCCATTTCTTCTTCAGTAAAACGGGCACAAGAATAGTATCCACTTCACAGGGGAGATACTAAAGATAAATGCAGTAATTCCTATCTGGTGCCTAATATAGACCTTTGATTAAAAAGGGAGGAAAAGGATTGCTTTATAAGGTTAGCAGCTATTGTTGTCAAACTTTCATGATTCTAATAGCATGTCGAACTGAATTTTATATTAATTTATTTTATTTTTTAGCTGACATGGGTTTTGCCAGATTATTCAATTCTCCTCTAAAGCCACTAGCAGATTTGGATCCAGTAGTTGTGACATTTTGGTATCGGGCTCCAGAACTTTTGCTTGGTGCAAGGCATTATACAAAGGCCATTGGTAAGTTAGTCTAAGGTGATTTCCTATCTTGCCATTGAACTATCATAAATACCAAATGGTATAATAATAAAGCTACTCGATAAAAACCACTTTATGTGTCTTTGTAAAAGTCCTGTTGTCTTCCATAGTCCTAGATTTTACATTCTGGTAGATTTGGGTTTTTAACTATATTGGAAAATATGGTTCTTTTAAAAGAAAGTATTTTCTGCTTATTTCCTTATGTTTGAGGAAAAAACAAAAAAAAAAAAGAATTTTCTTTTAGAGAATAGAAGTATCTGATCCTGTTGAGTTGCTATGGAAATAATAACATGCATATTTAATTTTGTATTTACCTAGCTATTGATCAGAAGAACTGGAGAGAGGTTTAGAATTGTTTTCTTCACAAAAAGAAAACAGGAATAGTACAGTATCAGAGAGAGCCCCTTCTATTTGGGGAAAAGTTAGTCAGTCATATCCTTTCCTAAGCAAGAAACAGTGACTAATCTTTCTCCCTTACCATTACAGTTACCAGAATGGCAATTCTCCTTTAAGGTAGGAAATAGAGTCCAGGTAAATTAGCTGCTCAGTTTCTTGCCATCTCACCAAGTGAAAAAACTGAGTAAGAAAACCTGTTATAAACACACTCTCTCTAGGAAACAGAGGCTTCAGAGATTTTACTACCTGGTCACCATGGCGTCCTCAGAGGGCCCAGCTGTGAGTTGAGGGAGTCAGCTGGAGAGAGCCCTCCTCAAACCTAGAGATTTCTTTACAGGGAGTAAAAAGTGAGGGTACAGGGAGAATAGTTGTATCTATTAGAAGTGCTAGTTCTATACAGTACCTAAATTTCTATGTTAAACAAGCTTATGAAAAACCTGGTGGCACCCAAAGAACTACAAAGAAAGTTCTCACATTTGATAATAAACCTATTCATGAGTAAAAATAAACAAAATTCAAAATATAGTAATGTTCTCATTCATCAGAAGGTCTGATTTCTATAAAACTCAGACACCCAGAACACATTTATATTTTGCCCAGGGACTGAGACACTAGCACAGTGCTGGAATTTTGTAAATATTTTATAAATACTGCTGAATGGTCCTGTTAAATTAGTGAAAAATCCTCTGAGTAGTGTCAGAACTCTGAGGAAAACCAGAATGTGTCTGACAGAAGAGGAATGTGAGACTGACATTAGACCCATACTGGAGCAGTTGAGCCTAGGGTAAGGCAGCGGTCAGAGGCTGCCGCGGCCGTGCTGCCAGCAGTGGGCGGTGGCAGCTGTCTGTGCAGGGTAAAGGAAGGAGGACCCTGAAAGCAAGTGGAAGGGCTGGAGTGGCCTTAAGAATGAGGAGCTAAAATCAGAGCCTGGCCCTTTGTACATTCCAACAAGTAACTTTCACTCTGGGTCTGTATTTTTGAAACTTTTAGGATTATAAGCTTGTTTTTTCTATTATTTGGGTCTCTTCTTACTCACTATTGAGAACAGTCACATCCCTTAGACAATCTCAGAAGGCACCAGAAGATAGGAAGAGACTGAAAGTAAGCCAGGGAGAGGGGGGATGTGAGTTGGAAGTAATAGGTGGTGCCTTAGAACAGGTTTGATGGTGCTAACCCAGGGCCCAAGGAGGGGTGGAGGATGCAGTGTTCATAGAAATCCAGATGTCTTGGGCTCTCACCAACTGCTAGTGCAGTCTGTACCTAAAAGGGAGATTTCCATTAAGAAAAGGCAAATTCATCCAAAACCTTCTGTTAAGCTAAATGCCTGTCCCACTCTCGGAGAATCTAATGCAGCAGGTCCATGGTAAGGCCCATTTTTAACATGTACCCTTAGGTGATTCTGTTGTGTGTGACCCACGCACTTTGAGAAGCACAGTTTTGTGAATATTTTCTGATTAATTTCTCTACTGTTGAAATGAAAATAGATGTGATTTTTTTTTTTAAATAAAGGCAATTGGGTATGAATTGAAAACCAATTATATTTCTTATTTCCTCAGGGTAAGGAGAACTGAAATTGAATTTTAACCAGCCTGCAACTTACTTGCTCAGTAAATGAAATTTACCACTTGAAGATAAAAACATAATCACTAATGTCTAATTTTAGTCAAGTCCCAATTATCCATTTTGGATAGAAGTTAGAAGAAAAGTTAAGACAGAGAAAAAGAATAATCCCCAAATCAGTTATCTATGGGCTTGAAATATATTCATAGCAGACATACATAAGTACATACGTAGTCACTCATTCTCCATACCTGTTCCATGTTAGAAATGAGTATTTATATTCAGAGCATAGAAAAAAGAAAGAGTGATAAATTTGATATCAGTGGAGTGACATTTAGTGGGGGAGAGAAGTGACAATGGTGGTGGCAGTAGCAGTAGTGGTAGGTGCATGTATGTGTGTATCAGAGAACAAGTCATTGATACAGGAAAGAGCCCTGAGAAGCAGGGATAGATGGTGCAGGAGCCAGGTGACCATTTAAAATTATAGGCCAATGTGAGGCAGGAAACCCTAGAATTTAATGCTACCTACCACTGTGAGATTCCTTATCTTAGCAATTCATAAGGAAATCTAGATCTTGGCTCCTGTCCTTTGAGTAGAGGACAGACGAGGAATTGCATGACCATCAGCAGGCAGTAGTAGTCCCAGCTGACTGCATAGTACAGGCAGATGGGAGAAAGAGAGATGGGACCATCAGAGGCAGCCATGTTGGTGTCAAGAGTGACAACCAACACGATGCGGGAGAGAGAAAAGAATTAAAAAGTAGACACTGAACAGTATTGTTACTCTACTCTGTAGTGATGATGTTCATGATGGTGATGACCTTGCTGCATCATTAAGGAAGATTAAATTATGTTTTATAGCCTCTTACGATGGCAGGTAGTATTGTAATAAAAAATGGTTATTAAAGCGATATGTTCCCATTATCCAGAAGGCTAACTTCTGTGGAAAGAAACTATTCCTGATAGGGTCAAAAAAGTGAGGGGTTACTATGCAGTTTTTTCCATTTGGCAATTTGTTTTATGAAATAGCATACTGACACTCATTCTAGCTAGTGGATATACAGTATTCCCCCTATCCGCTAGGAATATTTTCCAAGGCCCCAGTGGATGCCTGAAACCACAGATAGCACGCACTGAACCCTATATATACTATATTTTGGCTTTTTTTTTTTTCTTCTTTTTGAGACAGGGTCTTACTCCGTTGCCCAGGCTGGAGTACTGTGGTGTGGTCATAGCTCACTGTAGCCTCCAACACCTGGGCTCAAGTGATCCTCTTGCCTCAGCCTCCCAAGTAGCTGGGACTACAGGCAAGCACCACTAGGCCCAGCTAATTTGTAAATTTTTTGTAGAGATGGGGTCTCACTATATTACTCAGGTTGGTCTCTAACTCCTGGGCTCAAGCCATCTTCCCACCTTGGCCTCCCTTAGTGCTGGGATTACAGGCGTGAGCCACTGAGCCCAGCTGATACTGTGGTGGTGTTTTCTTTTTAATCTGATAACCCAGATGGCCATTAAGTGACTAACGGGCAGGTAGTGAGTGTACAATGTGGATACACTAAATAAGAGATGATTCATGTCCTTGGTGGATGGAGCAGGACAGTGTGATATTTCATCACACTACTCAGAACTGTATACAATTTAAAACTTATAAATGGTTGGTTTCTGGATTTTTCCATGTAATATTTTTAGACCATGGTTGACTATGTGTAACAAACCACAGAGAGCGAAACCTTGGAAAGTGGGACTACTGCAATTACACTTTTTTCTTATTTAGCTTATCTATAGAATGTGACGCTCACAGTTGCTAGGCTACTAAACACTGTGTACTTTTCTATACTATACCGTAGTCCTTGCATTACTATCTTTTCTTTTTTAAGAATACTTATGAAATGGCATTTATTTAAGTGGACAAGGGTGAATTATACATCTCACAATTAATTTCCT
The DNA here is from genome assembly GCF_041146395.1 of Eulemur rufifrons. Classification (NCBI taxonomy): domain Eukaryota; kingdom Metazoa; phylum Chordata; class Mammalia; order Primates; family Lemuridae; genus Eulemur; species Eulemur rufifrons. The sequence goes on along the minus strand of NC_090997.1, from coordinate 63,763,052 downwards.
TATACATTTGGCAAAAAATTGTGAATATAATATGGTCTCAGAATATAAATCACAGTTCAATGTGTAAAATTCAATGGAATAATCTATAACTGGTGATTTTAAATAGTTAATAGAACTTTTTAAAAAAATGCCTAACTTTATCCTGGGGGTTGGAATAAGGATGGGGCAGCATCTGAGTGAATATGTTTAGATAAGATCTATCTCTACTGGTGTCATGCAGTGCTTATATATACGTGTATTATTTATGAATGTCTAGACTTTACAATTTGTTGACAAAACTGAAGCTGGTAGTGTTTCAGACAAAAGTTTTTTTCCAAATCCTTTTATGTGGTGTGTAGTATCTATTCAACACTTACAAATTCTGCTCTATCATTGATTACTTTAAGGGACTCACATCACCATACCTGATGATATATTGTTTCAGTCTATCAGATCTAACTTTTATGCCTGGTATTAGATTATCAGCTGAATGCTTGAGTGATTAAATTATTAATAGTGGTTAGAGGCTTTTGCCTAAATCTAAAAAATTCATTGCTTGCTAAATTGAGTTTCCCGAGTTTATCTTCATCAGAAAATTTACAAGTAAATGTTTTTTATTTGGCTTTCAATCTGTTACATGATACAGCTATTTCATGGCATTTATATGTTATTGCACTTACTATATGTTATGTTATTGCAATACTATACATTGATTTACTGAAAAGTATTTTTATCTGTAGGTTGAGATTATACTCAGGAATAAGCAAGGAAATACAATAAATGTGTACAAAACTTGTTTTTCTTCCTTCACAGATATATGGGCAATAGGTTGCATATTTGCTGAATTGTTGACTTCAGAACCTATTTTTCACTGTCGTCAGGAAGATATAAAAACAAGCAATCCCTTTCATCATGATCAACTAGATCGGATATTTAGTGTCATGGGGTTTCCAGCAGGTAATTCATTTTCCTTTTCAAAATAATATCTCAAGTCATTTAAAAATCATTTCTTTTCAAAAGCATATTTTATGTATATTGTAAACTAAAATAATTAAGGATTTTAAATAGAATGAACACATTATTTTCTATAACAATATTCAATTTTTTTGTAAGATAAAGACTGGGAAGATATTAGAAAGATGCCAGAATACCCCACACTTCAAAAAGACTTTAGAAGAACAACGTAAGTAATTCCATATTGTCTTAGTCTGTTTGTGCTGCTGTAAAAATTACCTTAGACTAGGTAGTTTATAAACAACAGGAATTTATTTTCTCACAGTTCTGGAGGCTGGGAAGTTCAAGACTAAAGCACCAGCAGGTTTGGTGTCTGCTGGGGGCTGCTTTCTGCTTCTAAGATGGCACTTTGTTGCTATGTCCTCACATGGTGGACAGCAGTAGGTCAAAAAGGGGTGAATGCTATGTGAAGCCTATTTATAAGGCATTAATCCCATTCACCACTAATCACTAATCACTTCCTGAAGGCCCTGCCTTCCAATGCTATTGCATTGGGAATTGAGTTTCAACATGAATTTTGAAGGGGATGCAAACATACCACACATTAATTATAGGTAGGAACTTCAATGGGAACATTTAAATTAATCTTTAAAAAATGTAGATTAGATGTAGATGTAGATTATTATTTAAACCAGAAACTTTAGATTTTAGCATATTAATTATGCCTATGATTTAAAGAAGATCTTCCAGATACTGTTAACATATATGCCAGGTTTAGTCTGTAGTATTAAAAACTTTAAAGAATTTAAGGGTCAATAGATAATTTAAATGTCTATTCTGTTTTAGCATGATAAAGGACTCAGTTCAAGGCCATAACTGTGGTAGCTTTATCTTTATCTGAGTGATGAAAGAGTGGTAACTGAAATGCTGGACTAGGAAACCAGGAAGGATGGCAGAAGGAAGAACACATGGCCTGGGATCTGAGTAAAACAAACTGGTGGAGACACATTGAGTAGAAATGAGAGGAGAGTACAGGTGATGGTGTGTAAGGACTTTGTTATAAATATGCACACCTGGAGGAAATGGTGGAAGAGTTTCTTTTTGGGTAACTTACCAAGGAAATTTCAGGACAGGATGGCTAATAGGAACAAAACAGACATCATAAAGAGAGGTAGAGAATGGCATTGATCATTTCTGGCCCCTCTTTTGCTTAGTCCTTAGTAGGGTCCTTTGCCTTTGTCCATCTCTTAAAGACAGCACTGATATCAAGGTGGTTCTTGGGCTCTCTTCTCACTCTAGAAGGCAGACTCCATGATTTTCGTGGTCACAATCTACCATCAATTATGCTGATAACTACCAATTTATATATCTTACTCAGATTTCTTTTCAAAGTTTCAAGCCCATTTATCTAATTGGCTTATGGAATCCCAACCTGAATCTTCCATAAATGCTTTAAATTAAACGTCCAAAACTGAACTCATCATCTATCCTCCCAAACCTCTTTTCCCGCTATATTTTCTCTCTTAGAAAATGGCTTCCTGATTCACCTAATTGTTCAAGTTAAAGACGTAAGAGTTTTCCCTGATCCTCCTTCTGTCTCACTCTCTTCCCTTTCACCCCCAGTATCCAAACAATTAGCAAATCTAGTCCTAGTTCTTTCTTCTAAACGTCCTTTGAATCTTTCTGTTTCTCTCCATGTACCCTACTACTATTATAGTCCAAACCACCACCTTCTTCTCCCCTAGAATCTTGCAGTGGCCCCCTAAGTGGTATTTCTAACTTCACTCTTCATTCCAACTCACTGCCTGTACTGCAGGCGTCATCAAAAGCAAATTTGATCATGTCGGTTTCCTAGGTGCTCTGAATTTACCCCTGCTTTCCATTCCTTAACATGGCTTACAGAGCTTCTGTTTCTTCATCACCAGGTTCATCTTCTAACCACTCTCCACGTTGTATCCTGTAGCCTCAACACTGGGGATTTCTTTAAGTACCTCAAACACCCTGAGCTTTCTTTGACCTCTGGATTTTTACACATGCTGTTCTCTCAGTTAGGATATAGTTTCTTCCCACCCCTTTTGTCAGATTCTTATTTCATTTTTTTCTACTCATCCTTTAGGTCTTGGTTCCTCTGACCTTCCAGGTCTGAGTTAGGTGGTTCCTCCTCGCAGTCCTGTCACATCCTGCGCTGCTTCTGTCAGCTCTGGTCACCATGCACTACAGTTAGCTTTTGAATGAATACTCTCTGTCTTTCCCTCCAGATGTATGGATCATCCCTATTCTATATGCCATTATATGTGTCCCCAGGGCCTGGCACACAGTACATGCTGATTAATTACTTGTCAAATGGATATTGAATGAAAGTAGTTCAAGTAATTAAAGATACTCTAATAATATAAAAGATGGAGAAAATTAATGGAGGTACTTAATGTCTAACTTAGTATTTAAACACCAAATGAGAAATTTTACATAAAATGATTATGTTCACAATAACCAGAAATAAAAGGAGAGAAATGTAAAAAGATGGATGAAATTCGGTTAGAAAAATAATGGAAAAGTCCAGAGGTAAGAGCCCATACTTCTTAAGCAATTCTACTCAACATAAAAACAGGCTGCTAATACATAGGACAACAAGGGTTTGTTAAGAATTAATGAAATCTAATACAGTACATAAAAGTCACTAAAGTAAAACATAGTGAAGAAAAAGATTCTAGAAAATATTATTTCAAATGACATAAAAAGTAAAAGGATAACCACTTGTTTTTATTGTATTAAATAAAAAGAACCCAAAAAATTGCTCTTAAAATGAATTGGGAAGAATGACAACAGAAGTTTCTGTAATCTCTCCAAAATGTCATCTCCAATTAGTTCATTAGAAAGCAAGGTAAAAACAGAATTAAAAGGAAATCATTAAGTTGACTTTAAACATTGAATGTTCAAATGAACATAGTCTGATAAATTGCTTCATGAAGTGTATGAAGAGTTTGGATATCTTTGAAAACTGTTGCGCTCCTAAACTGTAGCAAACCTGGAAGGTGGTAACTCGGAAAATGACAAACAATTGAACTTGACTTTAATACTCAGTAAGATAAGAAGAAACCAAAATGAGAATTGAGCGATAGGACATCTCAAATTCAAGACCTTTTATGTTATGACAGAAACAAATAACATAGCATCTGGAGTTAACCTAAGTAAAAGCTGATTCCACGTGAAGGCCACACACATGTAGACAGACCCCATTTCTACATACACTTTAAGATTTCTTCCCGTTACCACACTCAGCATGTACCTTGCCAATAAAAAATTTGTGGTATTAGAGGAATTTTTTTTTTTTACACATGACAAAGACTTTTGAAATGAAAATATCTAGTATTGGCAAGGGTACAATAAAATGGGCAGTCTCACTCTTCAGCTCCTGGTGAGAATGAGTGCTTCTCAAACTTTACCTACATACAGATCATTTGGAGATCTTGTTAAAAATGTAGATTCTGAATTAGAATCTGGAGGCCTGAGAATCTATCTGCATTTCTACTCTAGGCTCTCAGGTGATGCCCAGGCTGCTGACAAGGGCCATGTTTGTGTAGCAGGATTCTAGACCACCTAAAAAAGGGTTTAAAATGGTCATCCCCTTTGACCTGGTAAGTCCAGGAATTTATCCTGTGGAAGTAATCAGAGCTGCCACAAATAGCTGAGTACTTACTATATGCTAGGATGGTGCTAAGCCTTTGACCTACATTTTCTCATATGATCTTCATAGCAGATCAGTAGGGTAGGGTAAATCCCCATTTCTCAGGTGAGGAACGTACAGCTTTCATAGAGGTTAACTAACTTGCCCAAGATCACACAACTGGTAAATGACTGAGCTAGGGTCCAGTAGGGGTCTATGATTCTCACCTGCAGTGCAGTATTGTGTCCCTGCCATGTACATCTACATCAGCTTTACCTACAGGGACCTGCATGTCACAGCTATTATAAAAAACAACAACATTGTACCAGTAGGAGAGATACAATCACTCAAAATAATAAATTTAAAGAGTATTTGATAAGGGAAAATGTTTATGAAACAATATTAAGTGAAAAAAGCTATAACAATTTTTATACTATGATTCCTATTTTATAAAAACAAAGGAAAAAATCTCTGTGTTGGTATCATATATGTATATGTATAGAAACACATACAAAGGAAAATTATAAAAATTTTGACAGTGGTTCATTATCATTGAATTATCATGATTATGAGTGATTTAAGTTTTCTTCTTTGTACTTTTCTATATTCTCTAATTGTTTTTTTAACCATGAACATATATTACCTATTTTTAGACCTTTTTAATTTGAAATATTTCATATGTAGGAAAGAATATATATGTTGAAAATATGATATATAGTATATTTTGGATAATAATATAAATACCCCTTCACTCCCCTCTCAACCTAAGAAATAGCATCTTGCTAAGATTACTGAAGGACCCTGTATAGCCTTTCTCCCTGTTCACATCCTTCCTTGAGAGTAGATGCTGAGTGTTCTGAATTTGTGTATGTTATTCCACATTTTTCATCATAGTTTTACTCCACATGTATCTCAAAAAATTAGTGTTTTAATGTCTTTGAAGTTTATACAAATGCTATCATACTATTTTTTTCTGCAACTTCCTTTTTTCTCTCCACTCAACCTTAATTTTTACTATTATATAACATTCCATTCTGTTACTATATAACAATTTACCCCATTCTTTCATCTGTGTTGTTAATGATTTTTTGCTATTACTAAAAGGCTAGGAACATTCTTATCCATGTATCCTGATATGTAGAAAAAGCATTTATTTCTTACATTCGAGTATGTGCCTAGAAATGGAATTGCTGGGTCCTAGGTTATACACGTTTTCAACTCCTAATGGTTAATAAATAATTGTTTTCTGAAGGGATTATAACAACGTAAACTCTGAAATGTAGTGTGTAACAATTCCCATTTCTTTTACACATTTGCCAATATTTGGTAGTGTTCCTTTTTAATCAGAAAAAATCAGTGGCTTAAACACATACCTTATAGGAAAACCAGTGTTGGAGCTTTTCATTAAAAATGTAAATCGTGTGTATTTCCAGTGACACGTGACTGTCTATGTCCTTGCAGGTACGCCAACAGTAGCCTCATAAAGTACATGGAGAAACACAAGGTCAAGCCTGACAGCAAAGTGTTCCTCTTGGTAGGTGCTTCTCTCCCAGGCTGAAATCTGACCCTTAGCACAGCTCTCACTTCATCCCATTTACCCTGGAATTGTCTCAGCTGTGCTTCTTTAGAAACAAAAAAAATTGGTGGCTACTGGGTCAAAATTAAGTATTTTTTTCTGTTGTGATGTTACCCTTGACTTCTAGCCTTAATTTTGTTAATGATTTATCACAGAAAAGGGCTTTAATGTAGATGATTTCTGCCAGTTTTACATAAATGTGTGCAGTATACTAATCTGTAGTGAGCCGTTCACAATGCATTAGATATTAATCCTGTTAGACATTAATCAATACAAAAGACAAAATGTGGACTTGTAAACAACCTTTTCATGTGCTATCAATTTCCTATGTGTTACTCTAGCTTCAGAAACTTCTTACTATGGATCCAACCAAGAGAATTACCTCGGAGCAGGCTCTGCAGGACCCCTATTTTCAGGAGGACCCCTTGCCGACCTTGGAGTATGTATCCTGCCTTCTCTGTGTCCTTTGTTGTAGGTCTAGGATGTCAGATGGTGGCTGAAAGCAAAAGGAAGCACTTGTTGCTGAAGTGTTTCACCTTCTTCATGAATACTACCTATAGGAAAGCTGCCCAAAAGAACGGTCCTGTATTTTGAAACAGGCAGAGCTGTAGAGAGGTGTGAATAAAAATGAGTGTTTTAGAAACATGCATCATTAATTAGAAATCTGACCATTAAGCAGATTTATAGATGAAAATTAAAGCTGATAACAGATGAGGCCTTTGTAGCCTGATCAGCCAGATCAGATATTAAACCAAACCAGTAGGGAATTGAGAACTTAAAATGCAATTCCAATCCACTGCACTACAGAACCCCTCAAAGCCTTCATTCTTGTCACACCGAAGTACAGACTTGGTGCTTGCTTTTATTAGAGGTGCAGTTTTTCTTGAGAAGAAAAATTATTTTCTTGTTGAAGCAAATACAAATTGAGTTATTGTTGGTGCTAATGAAGTTAGTGTGGAAAAACTTTTATGTCATATATGTTGACGAGCTAACAGCCGTTAAGATTTGAAGTTGAAAGTGGCAATTAGTGTAAAACTTCAGATGACTAATTGTTCTTTTCTTATTGCTTAAGTTAAGTTGTATTGGGAGGTGTCCAGCAAGCACCAGCCACAGATAAAGAGTAGAAAATAAGTTATGGAAAAAAGTGAAATTTTAAATTAACAAAGTAATGATATTGTAGATTTTAGGTCATTACATGTTTTTTCTTTTCAATGATTTTTAGTGTATTTGCTGGCTGCCAGATTCCATACCCCAAACGAGAATTCCTTAATGAAGATGAACCGGAAGAGAAAGGTGACAAGGTATAAACTGCATGGTACCCTTTCACTTCCAGAGAGTAAGGGAGGCAAAAAGATAACTTAGGTATAATTTAATATTTCCTGTATATTTAACCACCTTTTATTTAATTACGTTTGTATTTATTTATTTTCTATGGAAGTTTGGGGATTGTAGACATACCTTGAAGTTTGAAATGTAATAAGCTTATAGAATAATGAACTTCCTGGTTTGTTTTATAGCCTATTCTATTCTGTGATTCTTGATTCTTGCTCTTTTTGTTTGTTCAATGTCATTGCCATCACTTTATGGAGGTGGCTTTTGCAAGCATTGCTCTGTTCTTTTAGCAGGATTTGTCAGCCACCTCCCCATACTGCTCCACTTTTCCAAAATCATAATCGAAAAGACTTCTTATAGCTGTTCTAATGAGTACAAAACTATTTTCTCTGTGCTTTATGGCCTTCAGTAGATGTCTGTGACTGATTTGGAGGGTCACCATGCAAGTGAAGTAACCTTCCAAGAATATTTGGAGCTTGGTACATCGACCTTTGGGAACGCTGTGCTCCCCGGTGCTCCATTCCGCAGTCCTTCCCATCACTTTAGTGTTCCCCATGGGGTGTTCCCCCAGGTTGGTCAGCAGTCACATGTGCATGTCAAGTTTTTCTTAATTAGTTTTATACCAATCTTGCTTTTTTTCCTTAAAAGAATCAGCAACAGCAGCAGAACCAGCATCAGCAGCCCACAGCCCCTCCACAGCAAGCCGCAGCCCCCCAACAGGCACCCCCGCCACAGCAGAACAGCACCCAGACCAACGGGACCACGGGCGGGGCCGGGGCCGGGGTCGGGGGCGCCGGAGCAGGGCTGCAGCACAGCCAGGACTCCGGCCTGAACCAGGTGCCTCCCAACAAGAAACCACGGCTGGGGCCTTCAGGCGCAAACTCAGGCGGGCCTGTCATGCCATCGGATTATCAGGTACTCCTCTGCAGTTTGTACTTTTTGATGTTTATATGTTTTATGAAATGGAAAATAGATCTATAATAGAGCCTTATAAAGTTAAGTAATACTTTAACGTTAGACTGTACAAACTCTACAGTCCCATTTCTAGGGCATTATGTGAAAATGGAGATTTTATCATATTTTATATAAGATCTTTCGTATCTTGATCTGTTTATCCTCACAAGTGAAGGGGAAGGTGGGGAGGCAGGCACCTCCCTTCTTAAGGAAAATTCCATCTTTCACCTAACAGCTGCCTTATCAGCTTTGGTATATCAGAAAAGATAGTTCCCTTGAAAAAGGAAGGGCATGGTGGCTTACTTTGGGCAAAATTAATTGCATTCTTCAGAAAGATTTATTTTTACTGGGAGGAAAGACTCAATAAGTAGCCACATAGATATAGAAGAGGGAGGGATGAAGACTGAGACTTCTGAGAAATAACTGTCAGGTCTCACTAGAAATAATTTTGAAACTAGGCAATACTTTTTGTTATTTAGATAAAAAGAGAAGTACAGTTGTGCTACTAATCCAGAAAATTAAAGGAAATAAACCTAAGGATTGGTATTTGGAGAGAGAGGTAAAAATTCTCATTGTGATAACCGTAGGGAATCTTGCAAAAAGAAAAACCATTTTCAAGGTGGTAACAAGCTAAGAAAAGACCTAGGAAGCAGGGAAAACTTAAATTGAAAGGTTAAAAAAAAAAAAAGGTTTAGAGCCATGGTCCCTCAGGGAACTCATGGAAGCCGGACACTTAGGGTAGAGATAATAGAAAACAAAACCACTGGCAAGGGAGCCATAAACTCACTGATAAGGAACTGGAATAAAGAGAAAAGTTAACAAGAAAGACATAATAAATAGCTGCTTAAACTGGCTTTACATTTTGAACATCTCAACAACTGCTTCTCTGAAAACTTCTCTTCATGAAGATTCCCTGTGATCAAAAGAGTATATAATACTTTCAGTTGGTTCCAATTAAACTAATCAAGGCTTCAGTTTGATATACTAAAAACAGCTTGCTATTTGGGTAGCAGTCATGAGCATATTTGAATTTTGTCACAAAACCAGTTTTTCCGAAAACTTTAGGTTATCCCTGTTATATGAGCAACAGATGTTTACTATTAATATATAATGGTTCATTTTTGTGTCTCTGATTGTATTATATTAACCTGTGTTAAAGAAAAAATTATCTAAACACTTGTTAAAGTTGGTAAGGCAGACTCTATTCCAGAGAGGTCATGGCGATAGGTTTGGAGACCAGTGCAACGTGGTCTTGCAGTGGGGGGGGAGATGGGACTCAACTCCAAGGAGGCCAAGTGGAGATTTATAACCAAGGAGCAGGGTAGGGATCAGTGGTGGCAAATAACTGAGAGGAGCCATCAAGGATAAAGGGTTCTTGGTGAAACTGATTTGACGGGATTATTGTTGAAGGCTGGCCAGGAAAATAAACTATCAAGGGTGGGAGATTTTTGCTAATAGGATTCCATAAGGACAGAGAGGGAAGCCCAAGGTCAGGCCTAGTCAAGCAGAGGACTCAGAGGAGACTGAGTTTTGGTCTAAGGAGAGAGTCTTTGTCACCTGCTCATAGTCAATTATAGACAGATTACTGTATTTCCTTCTGGTTTTTTTCCAAATTCAAAAATTCTTCAAAATGCTTTTCTTTTCTTTGTCCATACTATTCTGTCTACTTAAAAATAAACTTTCCAGCATATCTATGACATGAATGGATACCTCAGCTATTTAGTTGGAGAGACTAGCATGAGGTGTGGAGCAGGGAGTCCCACTGCATGAAATTCATAGCTCATCTATAATCTACATATTTGTTCTTGATTTGGTGTGGAAGAGCTGTTGTACCGGCTGAGTCTAATCTGCTAAGTAAAAGCAGTCATAGCTAGCCTAACAATTGCAGGGCGTTGGTCTTAACATTTTCTTCCTTTTTCCTTACCTTTCCCAATTTGAGGCCTTCTCAGGAATAAGACATCTTTATATTTATTTCAGTTTCCATCATGAACACTTTTAAAATGAAAAATTAATAGCCATATTTCATAATGTCTAAGAAAGACTAATGGTGATATTTTGTTATATTTTATTTTCCCTAAGTTGCTTTTATCTCAGTGTATTCAAGGCCAGACTTAAACTTAACTAAAAATAGGGGAACTTTTGTCATGTTTTTCAGTGGGCTCCATTAGTAGGGTTTCAAGGCTTTGGGGCTGCTTCATCAATGTATGTATTGTAAGCAAGCACAATTAGTACCTTGAAAAGAAGAACATTGGATTTTAGAAAGATACGTTACACATTAGATTCTTACATGTTTACATTGTATTTTATGGCAAAATTGCCACTAATGACTTATGAGTGGAAAGCACATTTTTCATAATAAACTTCAAAATAAAACATGTAGTTAAAATTTGGAATTTTGAAAGGCTTCTTTCACCAATACAACTTGTCAGTTATATAACTTAGCAAGGCGCAAAGCAGAGTTGTTTTTAACCAAGACTATCTTACTGCCCTGTTGTTTTGGACCAGATGTTGCAGTCCAGTTTGACAGCCTGTGAGCACTGAGGGGGAGGATCTGCTGATTTATCTTTCCTTTAACCCCCAGTGCCACCTCAAGTCATTTACATTTTTAACTCAAAGTAATAGCTTTATTACATACATCTTTCCCACTTAGCTCACCAAAAAAAACCCCCAGCCTTCTGAATATATAGCCAAAGACACTGCTAGTTCCAGCTGTGCTATGTTTAAACAGGCACCTTTCATATTCTGTGGATGGATTTTCCTTTTACACATTTTTTCATATTTGTCTTAGGTACTACGAAGATGAAGGTTTCATTTAAAGTAATAAAGATAGGTTGAATTGAAATACATTTTTCTTTCTCTTCTCTTGAGGACAATCACATATGAAAATTGCTTTATTCTCGACATTACCTGAAGTTTATAAAACCCACTTATTGCCACCACAGCCTGCCTGACCTCGCCTTGCTCTGTCTTGCAGGTGGGGCTGGTGAACCCCTGAGTTTCTGCTTCCTTTTTTTTTTTTTTTTTGAGACAGAGTCTCGCTTTGTTGCCCAGTCTAGAGTGAGTGCTGTGGCATCAGCCTAGCTCACAGCAAGCTCAGACTCCTCGGCTTAAGCGATCCTACTGCCTCAGCCTCCCGAGTAGCTGGGACTACAGGCATGCGCCACCATGCCCGGCTAATTTTTTCTATATAGATTTTTAGTTGGCCATATAATTTCTTTCTATTTTTAGTAGAGACGGGGGTCTCGCTCTTGCTCAGGCTGGTCTCGAACTCCTGACCTCGAGCGATCCACCGGCCTCGGCCTCCCAGAGTGCTAGGATTACAGGCGTGAGCCACCACGCCCGGCCTGAGTTTCTGCTTCTTTGCTCTAAAATAATGATTTCTTAATCACAGCTTTGTTTCTAATAAGAAAATTAACACGTCAGTATACATTATGAATACCATTGATTTCAATGTGCCAGAATGGTTATTCTTGTTTGTAAATCTCAGTTATGCAAAGGATTAAATGTCACCCCAGAATTCGTCAGTATAAAAAGCGGTAGGTCAGCTTAAGTTTCCCCTCTGCCTTTGTGTGTTACTGTAGCTTATCTCCCAAAGAAATCTAGCCAAACTTTGCACCTGCCAGAATGTGTGGTTACAGTGGTATTAGGCTATGATTTCAGTAAGCAAAATGTATTAACAAATTAAGTTAACTGTCAGCTGTGTGGCTCTGAACCAGTAGCCTCATGATAAAAATGGCTTATATTAATATCTCTGTCCTCCTGTGATTAACACCTGGAGCCATTCTCTTCTTCCATCAGTAATTGCCTTTTCATTTTTCCTTCTCTAGCACTCCAGTTCTCGCCTGAATTACCAAAGCAGCGTTCAGGGATCCTCTCAGTCCCAGAGCACACTAGGCTACTCCTCCTCGTCTCAGCAGAGCTCACAGTACCACTCATCTCACCAGGCCCATCGGTACTGACCAGCTCTACTCAGCCCAGGCCAGCCCAGAGCACAGACTCCAGCAATATGATGTCTGCATTGAAAAGAACCAAAAATGCAAACTATGATGCCATTTAAAACTCGTGCACTTGGGAGGAAAACTTTCTATATTGAGCATTTTGCAGGACTAATATCTCTTCTTTATTGACTTAAAGAAGATCCTTGTGAAGTTTCCCAGCACCCCTTCCCCGCATGTGTTCCATTGTGACTTCTCTGATAAAGCGTCTGATCTAATCCCAGCACTTCTGTAACCTTCAGCATTTTTTTTTGAAGGATTTCCTGGTGCACCTTTCTCATGCTGTAGCAATCACTATGATTTATCTTTTCGAAGCTCTTTTAATAGGATTTTAATGTTTTAGAAACAGGATTCCAGTGGTGTATAGTTTTATACTTCATGAACTGATTTAGCAACACAGGTGAAAATGCACCTTTTAAAAGCACTACGTTGTTTTCACAGACTATAACTGTTTTGCTCATGGAAGTCTTAAACAGAAACTGTTACTGTCCCAAAGTACTTTACTATCATGTTTCTATTTATCTAGTTTCAGGGAAGGTCTAATAAAAAGACAAGTGGTGGGACAGAGGGAACCTACAACCAAAAACAGCCTAGATCTTTGTAGTGACTATGCTTTATGCTATGAAGAACTGAAGTATGTGATAATTTTTATATAATCATTCATATGGAACATAGTTCCCAGAATCATCTTATTCTGAATCGTATTCAGTAATTAAGAATTATAATTTTAACCTTCATGTAGCTAAGTCTACCTTAAAAAGGGTTTCAAGAGCTTTGATGAAATAGAGTCTCGGTGACCCACACCAAAATGCTGAAGAGAATATCAACTGCACTAGGATTTCTTTAAGGAGTAATTTTGATCAAAGGACATGTTACTTCCTGTTGAAGGAAAAGCTTTTAGTGTGCATTGTACATAAAGTTGGCTTCTCTAAAGAACTGTTGATTTCTTCACATCTGGGTCTGCGTAACTTTCTTACACAATCAAGGGTCCTCAAGTAGAAGCCTGCAAATTAATCTGCTTTTAAAATAAAGAGCAGTGTTCTCCATTCGCATTTGCATTAGATATAGAGTGACTATTTTTAAAGCATGTTAAAAATTTAGGTTTTATCATGTTTAAAGTATGTATTATGTATGTATGCAAAATTTTGCTGTTGTTACTGAAACTTAATTCTATCAAGAATCTTTTCATTGCACTGAATGCTTTCTTTTGCCCCTAGGAGAAAACTTAATAATTGTGCCTAAAAACTATGGGCAGATAGTATAAGACTATACTAGATAAAGTGAATATTTGCATTTCCATTATCTATGAATTAGTGGCTAAGTTCTTTCTTAGCTGCTATAAGGAGCCCTCACTCCCCAGAGTCAGAGGAAATGTAAAGACTTAGAGCTCCCATTGTAATGTGTGGGGCAAGCAATTTGTGTTCTTCTGAATGCTACTAGCAGCACCAGCCTTGTTTTAAACATTTTTCTTGAGCTAGAAGAGATAGCTGATTGTTGTATATGCAAATTATATGCATTTTTTAAAACTATTCTTTGTGAACTTATCTACCTGGTTATGATACTCTGGGTCCATACACAAGTAAAATAAGATTTTAGACAAAAGCCAGTATACATTTTGCACTATTGATGTGATACTGTAGCCAGGCAGGACCTTACTGATCTCAGCATAATAATGCTTATTAATAATAATAAGACTGTATAGTGACACTTACCAAGACTAAAATGAAACAGGTGACACATTCCATTGGAAGGAATTTCTGATCATCTCCATGATATTTTACCCCTTCCATTTTTTAAAATAAGAAAGTAATAGCCCTCTGCATAATGTAGCTACCTGTATAAAGTTCTGTCCTGTGCCCTGCAGCCTCATGGTCCGGAGCTGTTGGCCATCAGATGCTCACTGCACCCTCAGCACATGCCCAGTGCCTTGCTGGGTGGAAAACACAAAGGGCAGGATGCACTTCCTGTCCTCAAGGAGCTTATGGCCAATTTGGGGTCAGTAAGCTCTCCTGGGATATCTATGCCATGTGATAATATCAAGGTCCTTTTGTTTATTTCTAAACCCACTTGGGTAGTTATCAATCCAAATTCTGCTCTATAGTAAACAGTGCCACAGAAGGATTTCTGTGTCTGTCCACCTTACAGAAAGCCAGTGATTAAATATCACAAAGGGCACCCGTGTATATCTGCAATATTCATAGCAGCCTTTCAGCAACACTTGCATGGCTCTTGTAGGCAGAACACACTCTACTAAGTGGTTGTAGATAATTATAATGACAGTAGAAGCTCTGCTCCCCCCCTAAGGGACTTACAATTAATAAAAGAAGATAAACCCAAATGGATACATAAACCAAAATACCATGCCCCTTAATACTTTATAAGCAACTCTGATACACAGTTCTTAATGTGCTTATACTTTCACAGGACTACCCTGCTTTCCCTGTATATTATGAATTTTACTGGCAGAACTGAACTATAAACTGTGAGGGCAAAGGGGCAGTGTTCTCCAGTACCTAGCCAGAAACCCCCGTTACACATGTGACTGGGTTTCTTGTCACCACACTGGTACTGGCCCTTTTCTCCTCTTTTCTTGCCTCAGGATTGGTGTTGCCCACTGGTTCCCATCACCCTTTGAAGTAATTTTGGTTCATTATTTCCTTTCTCTATAAAGGGAAACAAAGCCTTTAACACAACTTAAGGGCCCTAAAACTGCAGGACCAGAGCTTTTTGAAGACAAAATTACCTTTGTAGTCCCCAAATGACCACATTCCTCTTTGAAAATTTATTAGATACTCTTATGGCCCCCAGGGATTCAGGACAGTCATCCCTCAGCCTATGGGAACACCAAACCAGGAGAGGTTACTGAAAGGAAGGCATGAGTCAAAGTGAAGGTTTTCTGCTGTCCATATTACAAACCAGTTTTAGAATTAGCTTTCTGGTAAGATGTGCACTTGGGAAAAGGGATCCAAGAGCTTCAGGACAGATGAGCCCAGGATAAGGTAGCTTGGTGCAGGGCTGATACTATGAGGCTGCAACAGTCCTTGTGATGAAGTAGATCATGTAATGACATACAAAAACCAAGGATCATGTATATTTTTATATCTGTGTGGTTTTGAAACTGTAGTACTTAGAATTTTGGCCTTCTGCACTACTCTTTTACAAATGTATTAAGAATGGAAAGGGATGACATTTACCTGTGTCGGCGTCATTCTTGGTGAAGCAACTGCTGATGGTTCTCTATGTCTCTACAATGATGCTGTTTTCCCTGCTAAAAGTAAAAGAAAAGAAAAAATAGTTGTAGAATGAGACTTGCAGCTTGATCTACTTTTGAAAAAATTTATGTAGCAGAAACTTTACGATGAAGGAAGAATTCTATGAATATTGCAAATCCTAAACTCTGGTGATGTCTTCCTAGAGAGTGGAGAAAGGTAGTGAAATGGCAGTTAGACTAATGGAGACTTGAAGGATTCAAGGACAAGTAATATTTTATATAAGACATAGCAGTTTAGGTCCCCATGATCCTCAAGAATAGTCACAAATACCATAAAGCAAAGTTCATTGTTTTAGGATTTTTAAAAAATGTGTTGTACCTAAGGCCATACTTACTCTTCTATGGTATCACTGCAAAGGAGTGATATGTGTATGTATTATATGAAAAAAAAAATCCTTAATGCACTGTTATCTCCTAAATATTTAGTAAATTAATACTATTTAATTTTTTAAAGATTTGTCTGTGTAGACACTAAAAGTATTACATAAAATCTGGACTGAAGGTGTCCTTTTTAACAACAATTTAAAGTACTTTTTATATATGTTATGTAGTATATCCTTTCTAAACTGCCTAGTTTGTATTTCCTATAATTCCTATTTGTGAAGTGTACCAGTTCTTGTCTCTTTTTTCAGTCATTTTCTGCACGCATCCCTCTTTATATGATTATAGAGATGACTGTAGCTTTCCACACTCAGCCGCGAGGTGTGTGCTTGGAGCTGGCTGCGCCCCAGCGAGCCCCGTGGGGTGCGGGACGAGCTGCCACTTTGCAGCGGGTGTTTCCTGCTTTTGAGTTGTTCTGACATCCTTCTTGAAATGACTGTTAAAACTAAAATAAATTACATTGCATTTATTTTATATTCTTGGTTGAAATAAAATTTAATTGACTTTGCTTGTGTGGCTTTTTAAGTGTAAAAAACTCTTGTAATAAGTTTTGGTGTTAAAATTTTATCTGTGTGCCTAGAAGCTTTTATGATTACACTTGTCCTGCAGAGATATTAATACAAAGTCTCCCCGTGCATTGCAATGTGTTATTTTGTTCAGCATGCTTACGTAGTTTTGTCACAAAACTACAAAAAAGCAAGGCTTGCAAATACCTCAGAAGTAAAATTACAGTTTTTAAAACATCTTTAGGGGAAATGTCTTTTTTTTTTTTTTTAATGAAAATCAGATGACTTTTAGAAGAAAACAAATAGGCAGCATTTTGTGGATGGGTTTGGGTTGTGAGTTTCTCCTTTTATAAGGGACATTGTGTTGTTGCACCTAGCCAGCCCTTCTTTTATTTACCTGATGCATCATCTATGGTTATTCCAATATTCAAAGGCATCATGGAGTGAACTGAACAATGTTTAAGTGACATAAAACTTTCATTTCTATTTAAAATAGTCACTGCACATGTCCACTTGGCTGCTTCACTGGTTGGCATGGATTGTATGTTTAATACTGTGCTATTTGTAGGGTAGATCTTCTCTTGGAAAACTGTTCTTTGACCTCAGCTGTCTTTCTCACCAGCCATCTGTGTAAGAGAAAGTGGTGACTGAACAAACCCTTTGCCATCCTTGGGAGAACAACTGGGAAGTTTGTGTCCAATCTCCCCAGCAGACTGTACATTCTTTGTGGACAGGGCCTGGGTTTTATTCTCTGTACTGCCAGCACCTGGCATGATGCCCAACACAGAGCAGATGCTTAATGTGGCAAGTCATTAGCATCAGTTTTGCACGCTTGCATTGAATGCCTGGATCATATAATATGCTGTATTTGTATACGGATGGGGATGAAGGTAATTTTCTATGAATAATGAAAATGCTAGAAATAGGCATCACTTTCTTAAAATAGGTTCATTTCTTATATTTTTGGCTTCAAAGTCATAATAAAATACCACCCCAAAGGAACAAACAAACCATTCAAATTGCATTTGAGTGAAAAATCAAGCAAAGTTAGTCCTCCCTGCCAATCTTCTGTAGAAGCCGTCTTTCTTTTGGCTGCCTAGAGGTAGGTATTTTAAAGCCTCACGTAGCATCATCGTATCTAGTAGAACAGTAGGGAGCCAGTTTGGACACTCAACACACAAACCCAATAGGAAAATTTGTTTATTTTATACAAATAAGAGGATATAGTATAGGACAAAGAAGTGAAAATGTTGACTTAAAACATCAAAATGTATCTCTTCAGCACTCTTTGCTGCGAAAGCTTTTTCCAAAAGTGCTGCCGAGTCTCTTTATACAAAGATGCTGTTATGAACTGAATGTGTTCCCTCCAAAGTCTTGTGTTGAAGCTCTAACCCCCAGGGTGACTATATTTAGAGACAGGGCCTTTACAGAAGTAATTCAAGTTAAATGCGGTTATAAGGGTAGGGCCCTGATCCAATAGGAGTAGTGCTCTTACAAAAAGAGACACCAGAGAGCTCACTCCCTCTCCTCTCTTCCTTCTCCACTTTCCCCCCTCTCCTCTCCCCCGAGGACACAGCAAAAACGCATCTGCAAACCAGGAAGAGAGCCCTCACCAGAAAGTGATCCTGCTGGACCTTGATCTTGGAGTTTCCAGCCTCCAGAACTGTGAGAAAGTAAGTTTCTATTGTTTATGCCACCCCATAAACAATAGAAACCTATGGTAGTCTGTTATGGCAGCCCAAGCTAATACAAATGCTCACCTCACCTTTTAAGCTAGCAAAACCAGTAATCCTTGCTTGATCTCTGACTTCCCTCCTCCTCTATAGAGACCGGTTGTCTGCGAACTGATAAGACAGTCCTTACCTTACATTTCCAGTCTTTTCCAACATCTTTTTTGCGGACTTAATTTTAAGTGACTTCCGGACGCTTCCTTCTTACCTATCTGGTGTAAATTCAAAGGCCTCCAAGAGTCTCCCACCCAAAGATTATCCCCATACTTGAACATGCCCGTGCACCTACACATACCTAGAGATGATTATTCTGTCTTCCTAAAAATTATCAACGTTCCTGGCAAAGAAAGCTGTTAATGTGTCTTTCCCCAACCCCCACCCAGATCATCATTCCTTACCCACCCCCAATTATTTGACAAATACCTACTGTGAAACAGGCACTATGCTGGGTGATTGGAGATGCCAATGTGGCCAATGTGTATAAGACGTTCCAGGTCTTTTAACTAGAGCTGAAGAGGGGCAACGAGCCTGAGCACAGGTAACAAGACAAAGCAATGTGATGAGGACTATAAAAGAGGGCATGGAGGAGAGAGAGGGACGGCTGCCTGGGGTCACAGGTGAACTGAAGGGGAAGGGTTCTAGGCAGAGAAAGAAGCATGAACATGTATGAGTGAAACGCAAAAACCTGAGAATGATGTGTGTGTTTGGACAGGGGATGGGGGAGAGGTTGCAGATGAATCTGGAGAGACGCGTGAGTTTCAGATTTGCATCTTAGGAAGACCTCTCTCGTGGTGGGGAGGACGTACTGAATAGGTCCAGCTTTCAGAAGGCAGACTGGAGCAAACTTCAAACATTGCAGACTTTTACCTTCCTCTGGTCTTGTCCTCTGCATTTATTCTGTTCCATGTATTTTTTGGTCCTGGAAAAAAACCTTTTGAAAAATCTGGGTCCTCCAAGCAAATGCTATCCAGTACTGAGCTTTTCCTTTTGGCTGTAAGCCTAAGCTAATTAAAACCTGTAGGCCTTAATTTATAAACAAGATTTGATGGAATTCAGGTGTAGGTGCCTTGTTTGAGTTGTAAATGTATGGTTAAAATTTTCTTTCTATTGATATAATTTATAAGCAGTAAAATGCACAGATGTTAAGTGTACAGTTCAAAGAATTTTGACAAATGTATACATTCATGTAACCAAAACCCAAATCAAGAAATAGAACATTTCCATTACTCCCCCAATTCTGTCATTCTCCTTTCTAGTCAATTTCCTCCACACCCACAGAGGCAACCACTGTTCTGATTTCTATCATTGTATATTAGTTTTGCCTTTTTAGAATTTCATATAAATGGAATCATATAGTTTGTACTCCTTTGTGTCTGGATTCTTTTGTATAAAATGATGTTTTTAAGAGTCACTCATGTTGGGTATATTAGTAATTTTTTTTTATTATTGCTGGATAATATTCCAGTATATAAATGTGCTATAATTTGTTTAGTCATTTATTTGTGGATGGATATTTGAGTTGGTTTCAGTTTGGGGCTATTATTAACGGACTATAGAAATGATCCCTGAAAGTTTAGTCTTGGGGCTATTATTAATAAACCTGTGGGCCGGGCGCGGTGGCTCACGCCTGTAATCCTAACACTCTGGGAGGCCGAGGTGGGCAGATCGTTTGAGCTCAGGAGTTCAAGACCAGCCTGAGCAAGAGCGAGACCCCATCTCTACTAAAAATAGAAAGAAATTATATGGACAGCTAAAAATATATATAGAAAAAATTAGCCGGGCATGGTGGTGCATGCCTGTAGTCCCAGCTACTCGGGAGGCTGAGACAGGAGGATCGCTTGAGCCCAGGAGTTTGAGGTTGCTGTGAGCTAGGCTGACGCCACGGCACTCACTCTAGCCTGGGCAACAGAGTGAGACTCTGTCTCAAAAAAAAAAATAAATAAATAAACCTGTGAACATTCTTCTATAAGTTTTTTTCCCCAAACTTTCTGCATTTTTTTTTTTTTTTTTTTTTTAGAGGCAGGGTCTCACTCTGTTGCCCAGAGTTGGAATGCAGTGGCGTCATCATAGCTCCCTGTAACCTCAAATGCCTGGGCTCGAGAGATCCTCCCACCTGAACCTCCTGAGTAGTTGGGACTATAGGTGTGTGTGCCACCAAGCCCGGCTAATTTTTTAATTTTTTGTAGAGACAGGTTCTTGCTGTGTTGCCGAGGCTGGTCTCAAACTCCTGGCTTCAAGAGATCCTTCTGACTTGACCTCTCAAAGTGCTGGGATTACAGGCCTGAGCCACCATGCCCGGCCTCTATTCCTATTTTGATGAGAGTTTTAATCATGGACAAATGTTGAATTTTGTTAAATGTCTTTTCCACATATGAGAGAATGTGACTTTTTTCTCCTTTATGCAGTTAATATGATAAATTACCCTGCCTGATTTTTGAATGCTAAAACAACCTTGCATTCCTGATACAAACACAGAGGATAAAGCAATGGTAAGATAGAGGCAGAGACTAGAGTGTTGTGGCCACAAGCCACGGAATGCCAGCAGCCACCTGAAGTTGGGAAAGTCAAGGAATAGATTCTCCCCTAGGCCCTCCAGAGGGAGTGTTGTCCTGCTGACACCTTGACTTTGGATTTCTGGCCTCCAGAACTGTGAGACAATAAATTTCTGTTTTTTTATGCCACCAAGTTTGTGGTAATTTGCTATAGCAACCACAGGAAATGAATATAAATTTGGTCATGACTTATTATCATTTTTCTAATTTTCTGGATTTGATTTGCTAATATTTTATTAAGGGTTTTTGTATTTGTGTTCATGAAGGACATTGGTCTGTAATTTTCTTGTAATGTCCTTGTCAGATTCAGTACCAGGTTATATAGGACTCAAAAAATGAGTTGGGAAACATTCTCTCCTTTGCTATTACGTGAAAGGGTTTGTGCAATATTTTTATTATTTTTTCCTTAAATATTTGGCAGAATATACCAGTGAGGCCTTCTGGGCTTAGAGTTTTCTTTATGAGAAACATTTTAATTACACGTTTGATTCTTCTAGAGGATATAAAGATATGCAGATTTTCTATTTGTTCTTGAGTTAGTTTTAAGTTGTATTTGTTCAATTTATTTATTTCATCTAAGTTATAAATATTTCTCATAAGATATATATTTAGACATGAAACTGCCAATTCAAGGGGAATGAACATCTTTAATTATGATGTTATGATTACATTTATTGAGCTACCATTTATTAAGTACTTTCTACATGCACTCTATAGATACTAATTCATTTCATTCTCACAAGTATATGAGGTGGGCATTATTATTGTCCGCCTTTTTAACAATGAAAAACACAACAGAGACAGAGGTTAAATAACGTGTGTGAGTCACACAGCTGATATGCTTCAGGGCCGAGCTCCTAACCACTTAGACCACTGGTTTGCCAACTATACTCCCTGGACCAGCAGCGTCAGTATCGCATGGGAAATGCTTAGAAATACAAATTCTCAGGCCCCACTCCAGACCACTGAATGAGAAACTGTGGGGATGGGGCCCAGAAATGTGTTTTAATGAGCCTTTAAGGTGATTCACGCTAAGTTTGAGAACCATTGATATACTATACTCTTCTCACACCTACTCCCAAATTACCTTCCAAAAAGTCTGTATGCATTTACACTCCCACTGGCAGTATCTGACAGTGCTCGTATTTCTTGGTCTTACCAAAACTCACTATGAGCAATTTCTAAATTGTGCACCAGTCTGATAGGCACAAAGGAGTGTCTTATTCCTTTCAAAAAGTATTTTGGTCCTCCCTCCAGTGAGAGAGTCAGGTGCTGTCCATCTCTGGCCCCTGCTCAGACCTTCCCTCTTCTGCATGGGCTCTGCAGACCTCCCCTGACCTTCCCTTTTCAAAGGTTCTCAATTCTAACACTCCTAACCTCGACAGTCAACCATGGGTGCCTGACACTAAATTACCTTATTCTTTGGGAGTAGGGAGAAGCAAATATGTTATGTTACATAGAATACAAAAATCTTATTTTGCTTACTGAGCATAAAATACAAAGTCTTTTTCAGTGCAGCTTTTGTTAATGAAAATCCTTTTCTAAATTGTACATTTTTCTTGGACTTTCATGTACCTCTTGGTGCCAGTTACTGAATGTTAGAGAGGATGATAGGTACAGGAGCAGAGATTTGTAGTCATCCCAAGTGTTTTAGTTCATTTCATGTTGCCATAACAGACTAGGGAATGTATAAAGAAAAGAAATTTATTTCTCACAGTCTGGAGGCTGGGAAGTCCAATATCGAGGTGCCAGCATCTGACAAGGGCATTCGTGCTGCATCATCCCGTGGTGGAAGGCAGAAGGGTAGCAGAGTGTGAGAGTGAAAGAGGAGACAGAATCTCTTTTATAGCAAACCCACGATAATGATGTTAATTTATTCGTACATGAGAGCAGAGCCCTTGTGACCTGATCACCTCTTAAAGGTCTCGCCTCTCAACACTGTTGCATTGGGGGCTAAGTTTCCACCACATGAACTTTGGGGGACACATTTAAATTGTAGCACCAAGACACAACCTCACAAATGTTTGGGGGAACCTAATCCCTAACTCCCAACATTTTTTTGAGGGGGAGGGTTTGTCTTTCTCATGACCAAGAACAGAAAAATGTTGTTGATCAAGGGTCCCCATAAATTGATTTCATGATGTTTCCCATTATGTTTTTTCCACATTGCAGAAAAAGACCATAAACATTGAGCTGGCTAAATCTCACAGGGCTTATAGTTATAGTCCCTAATAATTACTGACTTGTGGTATTCATCTCTGTCTTGGCCATATCAATATGGCATGACAAAAAGTACACAGGCTTTGGAGGCAGACAAACTTAGGCTTGAAGCCCAGCCTTGCTACACACAGGCCTCTGAGCCATGTAACC
The DNA here is from genome assembly GCF_041146395.1 of Eulemur rufifrons. Lineage (NCBI taxonomy): Eukaryota > Metazoa > Chordata > Mammalia > Primates > Lemuridae > Eulemur > Eulemur rufifrons. The sequence continues at coordinate 63,739,788 of NC_090997.1, read as the reverse complement.
TTAGGTAAATTACCGAACCTTCTTCATTTACCTCTTTGTAAAATGTCAAAAATACCATTTACCTCATAGTTTAAGAAATAAATGAGATAATACATGATGTGCTGAGCAGAGTGCCTGCCCCAAAGGAGACTCAATAAATGTGGTTTCTTTTAGTTTTTTCTTCCCTCTGTAATTTCTATGTCTGAGTATGTGTTCCAAGTATAAATTTGATGTTATTTATCTCCTTCATTTGATGATCACTCTTTACAGAGGATGACATCAGTATCTGTGTAGACTACTACGTCAGCCATTTGCATGGGTGAATGCCAAGAAGGACACCACTCCTCACGCCTGGGAGCACTCCCACTGGCAGATGGCTATGTCACAAGCACCAGGGTCCCACTTCTTTAATACAACTGTCAACAATGAGGCACTCCTTCATTGTGTTTTGGTAGCATCACCCATCACCTTTTTTTTTTCCTACATCAATGAGAAGTTCATTAAATTGTGATAGCTGTAAGAATGCCAAAGGGAGCAACTATCTTTTCTGGATGTGCAATTGCAACATGAAGCAGAAGCTACCCATTTGGTCTGGACCCAAAGAAAATAATTTCTCTATTTTCACAACGTGATTCTCATAAATTACCATCTGTACTTGCAACCCCTGAGTGCTCATATCTCATAAGGCATGGTCCAGAGATTGGCAAAACTTCTCAATTGCCAACACTTTTGTACCATTTGTATGAGAAAGATAGCCAGGAACAAAAATAACTCCTGAATTTTGACTTTTGGTGCTTAACGGCCAAATTTGGAAAGTCTGGACAGTAAAGGGAGGGGAGGGAAGAGGGAGAGAGAAAGAGACTCTCCATCCACAAACAGATAGCACAAGGAGTGCCTCTAAGAAGAGCAGCCCTTAGTGGGTAGGTGGGTGGGTTCTCAGACCCGGTCTGCTGGTGAGGGCCACTTGCTAAGGCCTGCTGGAGTCTGGGCCCATAGACTCCAAACCAATAAAACAGAGTTCCCTTCCAGACAAAACCTTGCACTTAGAAGAAACTGCAAGAAGCGTCATCCAAATTGCGCAGTGCACAGACTACAGGAGCAAAGAAAAGAGAAGGTCCAGATGAAAGTAGGGAGAGGAGTAGAAGAGGTGGATCCAGAAACTCTAAGCCAACTATTTTTCCCCCTAAGGTATTCATAGAAACTTATTAAGCTCTTCTAACCACGAGCATTTCCATTCAATCCATGAATCTAAAAATCTAAAAGAACACTTACTCGGTCTTCCAATGGCTTAAAATTCCCAGACATTTTTTCACATAAACAAGGAATAGATTTGTATTTGCTTCTCCACCCACACTACGTATATATAAAAGCTATTTTGGCCTGAAGAAAGAGCTTAGCACTGATTTTAATACATGTGTGTACATATTATTTTCCTGTATGATTATTTATTTGCTTCATAGGAACTTTCATATAAAGAAAATGATCCAAAAGGGGTTAAGTGGAGGCTCCTACCAACTACATTGTGTGAAAAGTTCATGTGTCGTAGTTTATAAGACATTCTTTGTTTCTAGCAAGGACTAAAGAAAGTAAGTTTTTAAGCAGAAATTCAGGGTGTGTTTCATGTAGTCTTAATACTGCCTGGTGACTTTTCTTGTGAAATTGTCCCGTATTTTTTTTTTTTTTTTTTTTTGAGACAGAGTCTTACTCTGTTGCCCAGGCTAGAGTGAGTGCCGTGGCGTCAGCCTAGCTCACAGCAACCTCAAACTCCTGAGCTCAAGGGATCCTCCTGTCTCAGCCTCCCGAGTAGCTGGGACTACAGGCATGTGCCACCATGCCCGGCTAATTTTTTCTATATATATTTTTAGCTGTCCATATAATTTCTTTCTATTTTTAGTAGAGATGGGGTCTCGCTCTTGCTCAGGCTGGTCTCGAACTCCTGAGCTCAAACGATCCGCCCACCTCGGCCTCCCAGAGTGCTAGGATTACAGGCGTGAGCCACCGCGCCCGGCCGTCCCGTATTATTTAACTGTTCTATCATCTTTTAACATTTTAGGCTTGTATCTTGATCCAACTAAATAGTATACTTATTAGATAGAGTAAGAATCATGTTTCTTTTTTTTTTTTTTTTTTTTTTTTTTTTTTGAGACAGAGTCTCACTCTGTTGCCCAGGCTAGAGTGAGTGCCGTGGCGTCAGCCTAGCTCACAGCAACCTCAAACTCCTGAGCTCAAGCGATCCTCCTGTCTCAGCCTCCCAAGTAGCTGGGACTACAGGCATGCACCACCATGCCCGGCTAATTTTTTCTATATATTTTTAGCTGTCCATATAATTTCTTTCTATTTTTAGTAGAGATGGGGTCTCGCTCTTGCTCAGGCTGGTCTCGAACTCCTGAGCTCAAACGATCCGCCCACCTCGGCCTCCCAGAGTGCTAGGATTACAGGCGTGAGCCACCGCGCCCGGCCAAGAACCATGTTTCTGTTTTTGTTCACCTTTGAATCTCCCTAGGGCCTTGTACATAAAATGAATGTTCAATTACATTGGTTAAGTGAGCTATAGAAGATTTAGGTTGGGCTTATGGAATAACTTCCTAAATTGAAACTTTTCTAACTGGTTACTGACCTAAGCAAGGCCACATAACCTCACTGTTGGAAACCATCAACCATGACATTGCCCATGGGGTGGTTTATGTTCTGTGTGGCTTTGGATAGTCTCTCTGTATTGTTCCTGTACCAGTGTTCTATAGAAAAACAAAATAATAGGCTGGACATCTTATCTGGAACTTTCCCTAGCCAATAGAATTAACTTTTGTTTGCTTCCAAGGCTAAGGAATTAAAACAATGGATCTAGAATCTGGATCTTTTCACCTGATGTAGTTTCAGCAAATAAGTCAGTCTACAGCCTACCATGGCCACCACACCCTTTCTAATTTAGAGGAGGGAAAAAAATGAATTCTGCAACTTTTTTGTGCTGTTTAAAAAATTAGCAAAACATTCAAGTTAAAATTGCCTACAATTCTCCTTATCAATGTATCTGCACATAAAAGTTATTAACACCTACATCCAACTTAAAATATTGTTAGGTAAACCAAACAAATATCCAATATCCAACCTATTGTCTCACAAACAAGTGTTACATGAAACACTACTTCTTTAGACTGTTCATAGATTTTCCCAAAGGTTTACATGGTCAAATACATCTGGAGAATTCTGGTATAAGCACAATTAAAATACAGGACTTATCATAGTGTTTAATAGGCTGATAACATTGGGGATTTCCAGGAAGGTGATATAGTGCACACTTTCTAAGATTATTTGACCAAAGAACTCCTTTTTCTTGTACCTCTGAAGAATGCTCTGTTGAAATAATTTGGAAGTCTCTGGTTGTGGCACTGTTTTTGCCTCCTTTGTAGCCATCCCTTGCTTCCTCCTTGCTGTCAGAAGCCTGATTTGTTCCCTCTGTCCAGAGTGGCATGTCCTTCCATGGGGGCTGGGCCCCTCCTCAGCTCCAGGAGGATGAACATTGGTTGGACCAAACCAAACGCACTGGTTTCTGCCTTGGTCCATTTTATGCTGCTGTATCAGAATACCAGTCTGGATAATTCATAAAGAAAGGAGATTTATTTGGCTTGTGATTCTGGAGGCTGAGAAGTCCAAGATGGAAAGGCCACATTTGGTGAGGGCCTTCTTGCTGCGTCATAACATGGCAGAGGCATCACATGGCCAAAGAGGACAAGAGTGCACGAGACAGAGGGAGGAAATAGAGTGAACTCATCCTTTTATCCTGAGCCCACTTTCGTGGTAAATAACCCACTCCAGTGATAAAGGCATTGATCCAGAAATCACCTCTTAAAGGTCCCACCTCTTAATATCATCACAATGGCAGTTAAATTTCACCATGAGTTTTGGAGGGGACATTCAAACCACAGCCATCTTGCTCCCTTTGCAAAGCTCTTGGTTTAAGCATGGGATGTGATACAATTCGGCCAGTAAAATTTGAGGGCAAATTCTGGGCAGTTTTCTAGGAGGATTTGTTTCAAGTTTAAAAAGATAACTAAGACACCAACATTCCCTTTTCTACCTGTGGACATCTATGTATAGCTGAGAACTGCAGTAGCCGTATCGAGACTATGAGGGGAGCCAGCCTCAGGGGCCAACCTGAAAGTGGAGGACCAAGGGGAAGAAAGGTGGAAAGAGCTGGGATCGTTAAGAACAGCATCAAATCAGTGAGTTAACCAGCCCTGGAACTGCCCTGCCTCTGGATTTCTTTCCTGGGAGATTATAAATGTCTTCATTTTAAAAATCAATTTTATTTGGATTTTCTGATATTAGCAGTCAAAATCATCCAGATATGAGAGGTTTAACCTGTCAGAGCCTTACTTAATGCCACTGGCATGATTACAGAACATGCAAAGCATTATGTTTGGAAGTGTTTACTATTAAAAAGCAGCGGCTGGTTACAAACGGAGTGTCTCCTACCATTATTACCAGAAGCTGTAATCTTTATGTTTAAATGAATGACTTTAATATTACTATTTTTAGTGTCTCTAAATTAGAAAATTAAACATTTATACCCTAGCAGCAGTGACAAGCCATGATGATAAACAACCATCAAAGCTCTGTAACAATGAAATCCATAACTAACTGCTGAAAGCCCTCAAGCCTCGCAGGAAGCAGAACTTGCACAGCAGTCCGTGCCTCTTCCAGGATGTCGTGTGTCGTGCATGATGTCTGGGCTGAGATTCTTCTCCCCTTTGCCTTCAACAAATTTGCCTTGAGTCCTTCCTGTATGCCAGACACTAGAAGAGGTCGCCCTCATTTGTCCTCCGAGTCCTACCCTCACCCCAAAAGTCCCACTTGGGCTTCATGTCCATGAAGCCTCCCGAATTACTCCAGCCTCCGCTGAGCAACCGTTTGAAAGAATTCATCCCAGATGCCCAGTCTGAACCATATGGTTTGGCACTTAGTTATATACACCCTATATTTTTCTCTTACTAGTTCATGTTTTATTTGCCCCTTGACAGGTAAAGGAACGGTAGTAAAGGGATGGTGGAATGAACCCCACTGAATGAACGCAGTAAAGAGATGGTGGAAGTGATAAGAGTATTGTCTAAGGGATTACAGGCCCACGCCTGCAATCCCAGCAATTTGGGAGGCTGAGGTGGGAAGACCGCTTGAGGCCAGGAGTTTGAGACCAGCCTGAGCAACATAGTGACACCCTATCTCTATGAAAAAGTACAGAAAATTAGCTGGGCATTGTGGTGTGCACCTGTAGTCCCAGCTACTCAGGAGGCTGAGGCAGGAGCATCATTTGAGCCCAGGAGTTTGAGGTGGCAGTGACACTCTAACCTGGGCAACAGAGTGAGACCCTATAAAAAAAAAGCCACCACAATGAATTAGTGGGAAAATGCAGACTGCTGTTCTGCTGTGAGGTATTGTACTGCAACCCAAATGCCACAAGCCATGGTGCTATTAGTGATGTGACTTTCTGAAACGATAAACAATTTTTGGTAAAGATTAAAAAAAGCTAAAGTACAGCTTACCTTGATTTATGTGGTAGTCTCATTCCTAGAAATTCAGCGTATATTAAAAATATACAAAAAGTACTTTTGTTTCTGTGGAAAGTGAGTTAGGTTCTAGGTTTACATAATCATAAATAGGGTTTTTACCTAATGAACGACTGACAGGACATTCAAAAGTTGCGAGTACCACAGGATGTTTCCTCACCTGGGGCGTCGTCTCACGCCGCAGCTCCCGCCCTCAGCCGCTGCAGGTCAGCAGTGACGCCCATCGTTAGGTAACCCCCAAAGTCCCCACACATCTCTAGAAAGGCCCCAGGGGTGGGGGGTACTCGTTCTAGCGAGAGCCACTGAGATAAACCAAGGCCCCCTGGAGACAAAACTGTTTCAGTACAATCCAGACCTCGACCCTCAGCATGGAAGGCTCCGAGAGGCTGAGGTCCCCCCAGTGCCCGCGCTGATTCCCTGCCCTGGTTCTCGGGGGCTGCTCAGACCAGTCAGAGGAGACGGCAGGTCACACTGGGGGCAGGAGGGCCTGATCCCTCCTCAGCGGCTTCCGTTTCTTCCACCTAGACTTCTGTCTGAACAAAGGGCTCCTCAGTTTTAAGAAGTGTTACATGTTTGGGCAGTTTTGTTCAGCTTCGTAACTGCCTTTCCGGGAAACGGTGTGTTCATCTTGTCGTTCCGTCATGCCCCAAAATGAACGTTCTGTTTGTTTCTTTTTTATAGTTTCTACCTCTCTATTGAGAGTCCCCAGATATTAAGACATTGTTGTCATAGTTTTCTTTAATTCTTTGAACATACTGATGATAGCTGCTTTGAAGTCTTTGCTAAGTCTAACTTCAGGGCCCGTGCAGGGGCCCCTCACACCTGAATCTCCCAGCCCGGTGTTCAGTCAGCACATTCTCTCTGTGGCTGGAGCTTCATGGGAAACCACGTCATTGTCCATAACCGCTTCTAAAATTCACCATGAGAAATCCCTGTCCAGGGACAGAAACCTCTGAGGATGTGGAACAGCTAAGGAGAGAGGACTCCAGGATGAGAAAGGGTGGCCTGGCACAGGGGTCAGGGCCTTCCGGAGGACCTGCCATCACAGGCGTCAAAGGGAGGAGAGGAAGCGCCTCGCGCGGGCTCGTCCTCCTCTTGCCGCAGACCCGTGAGAGAGCACACGCTCAGCCTGGACTCAGGACCTCGGGCGCCGGAGGGACAGGAGACTCGCTGGCTTCAAGCTTAAGAGGCTGGTGAATTCATCTCCCGTTCGGGATGCCCTGGGAACTTGGGACGGGTTAGAAACACCCAAGTCCTTGGCCAGTTTCCGGTCCCCTGACTGCTTGTGTTTACCTTGTCTTCATCCGCCCTGGCCTTTCCTTTCCTGTCCTTTCATGGCCAACCCACCCCTATCTAACAACTTTAGTTAGGCATTGAATGTATTGAGTCTGTTTACGGTGGAGCCTCTGGGCCTGGGAGCTACTCGTGAATATCTTCTCTTTGATCTATTGACAGTTTAACGCTCACAGAGTAGTAATATTTCTCACATTTCCGGTTCCCAAGGGATCAACGCCGGAGTGTCTGGGTGAAGGCAAACTCCCCGTCTGCGTCTGCGTGGTGAGCTGTGGAGGGACACAGCACTGCTTTGGGTCAGGCAGACCGGAGTCCCGGCTCCTCTTTGACTAGTTGTGTACATGCCCTCGGGTGATCTATTTAGAGCCTGGTGTACTAAACCGTGAAATGAGGATCACAGGGCTAATGAAATGACAAAATGAGATAAGGAACATACAGCATCTGGCTAGGAAGTTATTGATAAACATTATTGTCTTTTCCTGTCTTTTCGTGGCAGGGGCCTCAATTTCAGTGTAACTCATACAACATCTAGCCCAGTACCTGGTTCCCAGTTGCTGCTCAGTTAGTATTTGTTAGGGGAATTACCTGTTGCAGCTGTCTTCAGTTTTTTGTGGGTGGTTTTCACACATTGTCAGTGCTGTCCTAGAAGTTCTGAGGAGGTGCCCAAGGGCCCAGGTGGGCCAGGGCAGGTGAGACCCATCAGGAGGGATTTGGGGAGGGAGAAGTTGGGCTCCAGGTCCATCCCTATGTTCGCACAGCTAGTTTACATTTACATTGGTCTGGGAACAATATTTTCTTTTCTAAAGAAGGGATTATGTGATTTAAAGTTTGAAAATAACTGCCTTAGTTTAGAAGAGGAATTTAACTTTACAAGTGATGTATCTTTTGTTGTCCAAAACATTAGCCATTACAATTAAATAAAATAAAAAATTCGATTCAGTGCCTCAGTCACACTAGCCATATTTCAAGTACTCAATAGTCACATGTGGCTAGCAGCTACCATTTTGGGCAGCACAGATATAAACATTCTCATTATTGCAGAAAGACCTGTTAGACATTGCTGCTCTATATTTTACTCCCATCCAAGTACTAACCAGGCCCGACCCTGGTTAGCTTCTGAGATCAGATAAGATCGGGCGCGTTCAGGGTGGTATGGCCCTAGACTATATTTTATATTGTTTAAATCATAGGATGTAATTGACAGTAGCTGTATGCTCTGTGCTGTACCATGTTTGTGGTTTAAAGGGTACGTTGAGTTGCCCACAGAAGTAGGTTCAAGTCCTGCTGTTTATTAACTGGCTACGTGGCCTACCTGACTGGCTTCACACTCCCTCCTCCCTACCGGGGAGCTCCAAGTCACGTCAGAGGTTTCCATCTATTTTACCTCCATGGGTCCCTTGATTGTTTCATTGTTCTCTTGGACCCACACCCATGTTGCAAATGAACTGCTTTATTAGGTAATAATTGGCTTACCCTTACACTTTTGTTAACCAAGGCTAATTATAACTACCAACAAAACCTCTGATCAGCCCAAGATTATCAGAATTCTCATATTGGGTTGAAGTAATTCCAGCCCAAACTTAGAAACAGGACATTGTGGTTAGCTTAGCGGCCTTATCTCTGGCAATTGTACATTTCCATGGGGTGTCCTTAAAATACTGAAAATAACTTATTCATTGCTACTTTCTGTCCATGTGACTACCTTCTGCCACCCTGAGGGCTAAAGCGTCCCAAGTTAGGAGTCTTCTGACTACAGGATCCCTTGAGATTTCTTTAGATTTTGAAAGGGATTCTAGGTCAAAGGAGTGAAAACCTTTCTACAAAATAAATTTAACAGAGTTTATTAGAGCAAAGAACAATTCAAGAATCAGGCAGCCCTTAGAACCAGAAAAAGCTCAGAGATGGGACATCAACGTACCCTTTAAGCCCACTCTGCAAGTGGGCAGTGAATATTTAAGAAAGGAAAAGGCTGAAGGAAGCAGAAACAAGGAACAAAAAGCAGACTGATCATTTCAAAGTTACTTTCCTTGTAAGGGTGAAAGCAGAGGCCACTTCCTTACCTTGCTGGCTAAAACTGGCCTGTTGGGGATTTGGCATTAATTATGTTTCTCTCCTGATTTCTCGGAAGGTCAGATAAGCAACTTAGTGTTGATTTGGTGAGTGGAACTTTAGCATGAGTGACTCCATTTTGGTTTGGTCTGTTGGGGCCCAGTGCAGGAGCTCAGTACAAACCAATGGCTTCCTATAAATTTTATTGACCAATTCCCCCCTTTTGGTCAGGCTATTACCAAGGTGAGAGTATGACCAAAACATAGGGCATCATCAGTGCTACTCTCAGTTACCATCATTCCAGGTTCTCAGCCTCACATCATTCATACATCATGGTGTCCCTGTCATCATGCTTTTCTTTGGGTTTTTGTTATTCCAGCCACAGAGAGGCCACTTGGCATTCTACAGATGGCTGCATGAAAACATTTTTAGACTTTTTTTTAGAGGGAGACTACTATGACAGCAGTCAGGAGGATAAAACCAAGAATTTGGAGTATGCTCCTTAGCCAGGGCTCCCATTCACCAAAAATCTTAAATAAACAAAATAAAAACAAAGATTAATGGTTAGAAACTTGGTCTCAGAGTCCAAAGGGCAGTCAGTGAAAAAGATTTTCAGATGTTGGATTCCAAGCATCTTTTGCAGTTTGAGTGTTTCTAGTGACGTCTGAGCAGCCTCCACGGCAACAGGCACAAAGGTCTGTACATCAGCTATTATGCAGAGTCCTCTGAAGTCTGTACCAAATTGTCCAGCTTCAGCTTGCAGAACTTCAGGAAAAGGGCAATTCTTTTTTTTTTTTTTTTCCCCTTTTTCTTTTTTCTTTTTGAGACAGAGTCTCACTCTGTCACCTGGGCTAGAGTGCTGTGGCATCAGCCTAGCTCACAGCAACTTCAAACTCCTGGGCTCAAGTGATTCTCTTGCCTCAGCCTCCTGAGTAGCTGAGATTATAGTCACATACCACCACGCCTGGCTAATTTTTCTATTTTTGGTAGAGATGGGGTCTCTCTCTTGCTCAGGCTGGTCTCGAAATCCTGAGCTCAAGTGATCCTTCTGCCTCAGCCTCCCAGAGTGCTAGGATTGCAGGCATGAGCTACCGCACCCAGCAAAAGGGCAATTCTTATTCATAGTGATTCCAAGTCAGAAAGGTGGAAGAAAATTGGAGATGTTAGTTTGGAGAGTCACAGCCAGATAGTGGCGGGAACTAAAAGAATTCAGGACCCAGGCCAGCTTATAAGTAAAACCTTAAAAACAACAAACAGGGCTAGAATCTAATAACAAGGTGCACTATACCTTTCTTTGGAAACATAACTTTTCACTCACCCCCATTCCCGCCAAAGTCAATCACAGCAAGGTCAATCAGCCTGCAAAACAGGTCTAATTTCATTAAACATGGCCAATCACCCACACAAGTGTAAGAAGAATAACATATAAGGTATTTTTAAGCCTGCTTTGCTGGAACTTTTGATAAGGAATCTCAGATAAGAAGCCATGCCGAGGATTCACCATCAGGCTGTGCCTGTAATACTCTTAGATTTGGGGGAATTCATCTCCTTTCCAGATCCCCAAACTATCAGGTTTCTGGGCCTCTTTTCATAAGGCTAGGAAACCTGGTATTCCATGCACATTCTCAAATATGGCATTCCACTCATAGCCTTGGTAATAAAACCAGTGCTTTTAATTGTATTCTATTATGAAGAGAACACTTTATAATACTAGTATAAATTATAATAATATAAATGCTATTATTGGACTTATGCAAATAACTATATTGTCATAAAATAAGAATACTAATAGTTTCTGAATTCTGGAGAAATCAGGTAGGGAGAAAAAAAGAGTAATTGTTTCAATTATGTTTACAAAGGTATAAATTACCAAATTGCTGTAAGCTATAAATAGCTTAAAAAGAAAACAAATTTCCTTAAATCTGGCAAACAAAACATTAAAGAGATCATTAAAAAAAACATTTTTTTCATCACTTCATTGAGTCCCATATAATTAATTCTTGTTTTGCTTGATGTTGGATCAGCAGTTTATGAACCAAACGATTTCTTCATTAGAGTTCTGGAAGTTCTTACTCATTCCAATGGTATATTATTAAGTTATCAGAAAGCTATACTTGTCAGAGTCCTTCCCATGAATTTCCTTGAAGACACAGACTTTAGGATTATAGTTGCTTGCAGAACCTTTGAGGAAAAGCATGCAGAGGAAAACAATTAACTATCTGTGGATGACAAGACTTAAAATGGTCATGGTTAAAGATCTGATGAGAATTCCTTATGACAATGACACAATTGACATGGAAATTTTATTATGTCTGTGACATACAACATTTTAACATAATAACCAGAATTATGAGTGACAGCATCATACCAGGACATATTAGATTTCTAGAAATGTCATACAATTTTTGGAACACTTAAACACTTAAACATCATCATTGCTTATTTGCTTCCCATGCAAATTTAACATAAGAAATAAGCCTAATTAGTTTAACATCTCTCCTTTATAAGGAAAGACAACAAATTCTTTTGAGACTTTTCAGAACCTCCCCCCACAAGATTCCAAAGTCAATTTGAGGTTAAAAAAAAAGATTTAATTTAGAATTTGATTTTGGGAAAGTTTGTCAAAATTATCAAAAGGTTTATGAATATCACTATCAAAGGTTTGATTTTATCAATATCAAAGGTTTGGTTTTGGGGAAGTTTGTCAAAAATATCAAAACACTTGATTAAACAGGATCCATAGATCATTATGAAACAATAACAGAGTGACAAAAGATTTCAAAGGCAAATATAGAAAATTTATACAGTTGGCAAAAAAACCTTAGCTTTTTTAATATTGAGAAGAATCATTTTTCTTAAATAATCAAAAGACCTAATAAAAGACAACATGGGCAACACAAATATTTACTACAACTACTTTATTATGTCCCTAAACTTTGAAATTGTTTTGATAGAATTCAGATATTTAAAAAGTACCTTTCCAAGGGACACATTCTCAGCCTCTTGAGTAATAGTGTTGATATTTAACTATAAAGTATTATTGAAATGTTAATGAAACACTTTCACTGCATACTCATTTAATTCTTACAAGGACCCTGTCCTGTAGCTACAACCAGTTGAGCTAACATTAGAACCAAAAAATTTTGACTTCTAATCCACAGCTCTTTCTGCTACAGAACCCTATTTACAAATGGAAAATTTTCTCTCCTGAGTGACATAAGCTTTTCTTGTGGATGGACACGTGTGCTTTTTTGGCTACAGTATATATTTCCCTTTCTTTTAGTTAATGCTAATCTGAACTTTCTAGGTGAACCGCCCCTTTCACCACACTCTGCCCAAATTCATGTGTTGATTGGAGGTGGGGCATTTGGGAGGTAATTCAAATTAGATAAGGTCATCAGGGTGGGGCCTCCATCATGGGACTAGTGACTTTGTAAAAGAGAAAGAGGGACTTGAGCTGACACATGATCTTGCCTTCTTGCTATGTGATGCCCTTAGCCATATTATGATGAAGCAAAAAAGCCCTCACCACATGCCAATGCCATGCTCTTGGACTTCCCAGCTTCTCGAATTGTGAGCTAAATAAAAATTTTTTCTTTATAAATTATCTAGTTTGTGGCATTTTGTTATAGCAACAGAAAATGGACTAAGATATCTTAACAACAAAACAATAACAGAAAATACATTCTCACACCTTATTATTTCCTTACCAAGAATATGTCTCTCTTTGTATACAGAGTTCTCTTATTATTTATAATAGTTTTAATTACGTATATTAATTCAAATCTTTAAATCTTAGTAACTTTAATTTCTAGAAACATGCTTTCTGGCTTTTTAAATTTCTTCAAACTGGGATAAAGAGAGGGGAATGGTTTGGGGCCCTTTAGTGCTGGGGATCCAGCAGAGGGGCCCTCTGGCTCACTCAACTTTGGGTAGATTCAACCTTTGTTTTAACCCCATCAACGTCCATTTAATTCATCCCAACTTTAACAACCATCTAAAAAATTTCCACTCTAAATTTGCATTTCCAAACGTATGACTCTTAGGTAGGAAAGAGTGTAACATTTACATCTCAAAGGCAGAAACTTTAGACTTTAGGTCTAAATACTATCATTTGCCAAAACAAAGAAGGGCATAGGCAAAAAGTCCAGTTAAGATGGTCAGCAAAGATGAGGCCTGTTAGGTAGATTTCTCAAAATAACAGTTTGAGTGCCAGAAAGGCATATTTTGGAGACCAATTTACTTAGATAGGTGGCTTTTCAACTTAGCTTCTGTTTTTTAATTAGATTCCTGAGTTAGAGGTGGAGCCCATTAATGAATAGGGCAGACAAAGTATTTTCTATGTGGGATAGGGATACATTTCATTATTGCTCTGAGCTTAAGATTTTGACCAAGGCACAAAGGTGGTTAAGAAACTGACTTGGTTGATCTGAGGGTCTAACTTATACAAATATTTTATCTAGCTTTTTTTCCCCTTTCATGTACCTTAGCAAAAAGGCTAATAAATTCAGAGTAAGCAGTGGAGAATAGAGAGAAGGAGAAGCAATTTGAAAATTTATTTAATCTCTTAGAATCTTCCTCATGCCAATAAAAAAAAATTCCCATTTTTTCTGAAGCATTCAAGATCCTCTTTTTTTAATGGGCCTCATACGTGAGCAATTTTATTGAGGTTAAAGCTTCCCCATCATGGTCACCAAAATTCTAAATTATTTTGGGTAAGATTCACCCATTTCTCTAGAACAGTACAGCTTCTGAGATGAAGTCCCAAACTCCCTGGATTTAAATGAACCCATTATTTTCTGTCTTTCTGGAACCTTTCTTATAAGAGGTCTTCTGCCAAACCCGGTTTAGTTTTTATCTGACCCAGTCAGACATCTGAAGCCTTCTTACAGTTCCCAGTCCAGTTTCTGTTGTGATTTCCACACCTGGTCTGGATCAAAAATGTCCAAATAAACATGGAGAACTTGACACAAGTTACAGAGCTCATATCCAAGGGGGATCTTATGGGTGATGATCTCCAAATGTACAGCAAGAAGCAGTGAGCACAGGCATCTCAGCCAGGGACCAAGCCTGTCTACTCACTGCTCCTGGAAGTCATCTCCAGGGGCTCCTTTGAATCTTCACTTCTGACACTTGATCTTCTCAAACAAAAACCTCAGACAAAATAAATTTAACAGAGTTTATTTGAGCAAAGAACAATTCATGCATCAGGCAGCCTACACAACCAGAAGAGGTTAGAGAGCTCCGCTCTGCAATGTGGGCAGTGAATATTTATAGACAGAAAAAGGCTCAAGAAAGTAGAAACAAGGAACAAGAAGCAGATGGGTCATTTCAAAGTTACTTTCCTTGTAAGGGTTAAAGCAGAGGGGACTTCCTTATCATGCTGGCTAAAATGGCCTGTTTGGAGATTTGGCTATTATCTCTCTCTCCTGATTGCTCAGAAGGTCAGATAAACAACTTCGTTTCAGTTTGGAACTTTAGCATGAGTGACTCCATTTTGGTTTGGTCTGTTGGGGCCTAGTGCAGGAGCTCAGTCCAAACCAATGGGCTTGTGTAAATTATATTTAACAAGAGGTAATGATCCCAAAAGTTCAACTTGAAAATTTAGAAAATCAATTAAAAGAAGCCAAGTTATCAAATATGTAAATCAAACAACACCTAGACTATATAGACTTTTCAGTGTAGAAAACAGGATGTATTGTGTGACTGCATTTTAAAAGTACATATAGGGTGGAACTTCCAGCTATGGCAGAGGGAAAAGTTTGGCAAAATCTCACTCCTGTAAAATTGGGCAAAATTCTAAAAAACGATTCCAGGGCTTTGGAAATCATCCAAAAGGAAAAAACTAATTGAGGAGTATTTAGTCATGAATAATTGCTAAAATTTTATGTAAAAATTATGATAACCTGTGGCCTTCATGCCTGAAGCTTCCTTCTTCCCTGTGCCCTGAGCATGTTTAGCCTGGTAATTTTACCAGGGCGATACTGGCTGTGAAAACCAGCAGCTTCACTCTCAGAGGGGAGTAGATTTGATTTGGAGTGGGAGGTGCAAACCTGTACCCAGTAGTGTTATCAGTAAAAACAGCAAACTTCGTAGGAATTGAAAAGGAAAACTTAGAACTCTGCTAGCCTGTGATTGCAGTCCTGGTTGGAGTGAGCAGCTGATCAGCCAGAAATTTAATGGAGAAATCCTAGAAGTGAAAGAGACACTGAAAATCTATATAAGCTCTCCACATCTCCCTACTTTAAACAGGAAACTATGCATATGTACAGGGGAGAACGAAGACAGCCTGGAAAAAAGTAAAAGTCAGGCAGACTTGGAAATAGACTGAACTTTAAATGTATTCCTTCCTTGACCCACACACACGGATCCATCAGCAGAGGGTGGATCTTATAAGCTTAAGGTATTTGGTGCAAACGCTGCCCAATCATTGGCTGACCACTGAGCTGTGCACATAGAAGGACAACCCTTAGAAAGCCAGGCTAAAAATTAAACATTAGACTTAAAAACAAAAAACCTGAGCAGAGGCATTAGCAGCCACATGCTGTCAGAGACAAAGATTCTGCAAATTAAGTCCAGGCAAGTTAATAAGGTCAATAATTACTACCTCAGGAAAATAAATCAGAGTCCAGAGTTGCTATAGTATATTATGTAAAATGTCAAGCTTTAAACAAAACTTGTCAGATATATGAAGAAACATAAAATCTAACCCATGCTCTGGAAAAAGAGCAAATGATATAAACTGACTCTGAGTGGGCCCAGAAATTAGATTATCACAGAGTTCAAACATGCAAGGAGGCCGAGAGCCCTCCAGGAGGCTGCGGAGGCCTGCAGAGGGCAGGGCCTGCAGTCACCAGCGTGCCTGTGTGTCCACAGAGGCCCACTGTGTTGGTGGAGAAGGCCCTGCCTCCCTTCGGGCTGCCTGACATCCTCGGGCCCCTCCCTGCAAGTCCTAAATCCCACCCTCACCCCCGTGTCGCCTCAGAATCTGCTCTGCTGGGGTTTGGCCATGGCCAGGACACACATGAGGAGTCTGAGCAGAAAGCCCTTCAGGCTTGAAGGGCAAATCTTCCTATTGAATGCTTTCATCTCCGTTCAGAGACCAGAGACCGGTCTGCCTGCTTCATACGCTTCCTGTGTCCCTGGTCTTGTGCACGCTTCTGTCCTCTGGGCTCTGCAAGTGCGTATTGCTTCACTTGCCACCTGAGCCCCCCTCTTTAGGCGCCTACCTAAAACCCTATGGAAAGGCAGCGCAACAAGGCTGGTGAGCAGGTGGGCCGCGGCGCCAGCCTTCCGCCAGCCGATCAATTGTGGACAAGGTCCTCCACCACTTTCTGCTTTAGTTTCCTTCTCCATGAAAGGGGATAATTATACAACCTGTTTTTGTAAGGTTGTAAGAATTAAAAGAGTAAATACATATAAATGACAAAATAAAGGCTGGCATATGGCACAAGGGTTGGCTCTTATTTATTTATTCATTCAACACATTTATTGAGCACCCACTGGCTACAAGCCACGTCAGGTGATGGGGATACAGTGGTGAACACAAAGAAGCGCTGACCTTGCCCTCAGAAAGCTTACGGTCTAGATGAGGGACTTTCAGACTTTAATCAATATTTACGCTGTAAATAAGAGGAAACGGTGCTTCTCGGGGAGGTAGGTGTACGGTGCTGACAGGATGTACTAGGAAGATCTCACTGCGGGTGGGGGCAAATGTCCGAGCAAAGACATTCCATTTTCCTGCCCTCACCTTCTCTCCTGGCATCCTGGGTAACCACGGACTACCTCTGGACTGTGGTCCCTGAAAAGGAACCAGTTAACTAAATCAGTGCCCTGTGAGGGAAGCAGGATATTACATAAACGTCAACCATCAAACCGCGTGCCAGGAAAACACAACCGAGCTCTTCTTGGCTCTTCCACCAGCCGTGAGATGCGGGGCAAAGTCCCAGATTTGGCTGGGCCTCAGTTAACCAGCCACGGAGTTAGTCAACCTTGAGGTCTGTTCAAGTCCTGGAGCTCCAGGAGACCCTTGACCTACGCAGCGGGCAGAGTGAGCCTTGGTGGATGGGTCCTGTCCAGTTATGGAAAACATTTCAGAGCCAGTAAGCCCAAGGTGCCAAATGACACCAGAGGTGACAAGAAAAATTTTAAAATCTAATGACCCCATTAGATAATTAAAACTGTTCAGACTCTCAACTTTGGGGGATATTTTTAAAGGCAGGGAAAAAAAATGATAAATATGTGACCAGTGGGCAGGGACTTATTTATTCTTTTAAACCCAAGTCAGGGATACTGTCCACATGATTCTTTTTTTTTTTTTTTTTTTTGAGACAGAGTCTCACTCTGTTGCCCAGGCTAGAGTGAGTGCCGTGGCGTCAGCCTAGCTCACAGCAACCTCAAACTCCTGGGCTCAAGGGATCCTACTGCCTCAGCCTCCCGAGTAGCTGGGACTACAGGCATGCACCACCATGCCCGGCTAATTTTTTCTATATATATTTTTAGCTGTCCATATAATTTCTTTCTATTTTTAGTAGAGATGGGGTCTCGCTCTTGCTCAGGCTGGTCTCGAACTCCTGAGCTCAAACGATCCGCCCACCTCGGCCTCCCAGAGTGCTAGGATTACAGGCGTGAGCCACCGCGCCCGGCCCCACATGATTCTTGAAAGCTGGGTGGGCTTCCCTCTGAAAATGGACTCTGATGCCTCACCTCTCAAAGTGCGGTTGGTCTCTGAGCCAGCAGCGCCAGCAGTGCCTGGGAGCTTGTTGGGAAAACAGAACCTCAGGCCCCTCCTCTGACCTACTGAATTAGAATCCGCGTTTGAACAGGCTGCCCTGGTGCATCGGAGCTTGAGGAGTGCTGGTCTGGTGGGTGCTGAAGGCCGCCCACCTCTGTGTCATGTGTACTTTGAACGTGGCATCTTCCTCATAAAGGACCCAACAAGTCCTCTCCCTCTGAGTCTTCAGTTAACATAAATATCCTGAACTGGGGGTGGGAAGTGGGCGTCTGAAGCATTTCTGGTTTAGCAGTGTGAGAATCTCTAGCAAAGAAAAAATCTAATTTGCATTCCTAAATAGGCTCAGAGCACATTTCCTTTATGGCTTTGTCATCACTTCACCAAATTCATCTCCCTCCATCTGTATCCAAGGCTAGACGGCTCTATTCCCTGGCTGGGTGAGGCCTGCCCCTCTCCTCCAGTCAGCCAGCAAGTGAGGTGTCACGTGGGCGCCGGGGTTCAGAGCTGGACGGCGGCACACTGTCCCTGTCTTTGGGGATGCCTTTGCTTTACTTTGAGTGTTGAAATTCAAAGACTTAGGACTCAGAACCAGGTTCAGCTGAACTGCTGAACATCTCCAAGCTTCCTGCGGAAACCCTCCAAGACCATGAACTTGTCCACGGTTCTGAGTCAAAACCATACAGTCTGCTTAGGTCTCATGTTCTCTGAATCAAGGAGTATGTTTGTGGCAATAGTTTTAACTTCTTCTTCTGATGGTAGGGAGGACAGGGGTGTCTTTATCCTATGAATTTGTGATTCTTAATCCTGGCTGCACCCAGGAAATTAAAAAATACTGATGCCCAAACTGCACGCCAGGTCAAAGAACACTTGCTTAACAAAAAAGCTAACACATTTACAGAGCTTACTGTTCCAAGTGCTTTATGTTTTGTTTTGTCTCCATAACAACCCTGCGTGGTAGGTCCTCGTTGTCCTCATGTTTGGATGAGGACTATGGGGCTCAGGGAGTTAAGTGACTGGTCCAGAGTCCTTCAGTCTGTGAGGGTAGAGCCATGGATTGGATCCAGGCATTCAGTCAGTTTCTGCCCTCAACCATTACACTAGACTGCTTCACACTGAGCCCTCAGCACCCTAAAACATCGCCCAGGTGATCCTAATGTCTGATGAGCGTTCAGCACCTCTGCTGTAGACTCAGTGGGAACTCGCCGGGCTGTTGGTTCCAATCTCACAGAATCTGTGCTCCCTGGGTAGGAGGTGGTGGTGCCAGCCTGGGTAGGAGCAGGGCTGAGCAGTCTCAAATCAAAGTGGTGCTCCTTTTTTTCCCCTGGTGTCTAGGTCCCCTCATCTCAGTGGCAGCCAACCATTCCAAAGTCCTCTTGCTCGAGCCCTGATCTCTTCCCTCCATCTTCTTCTCACCCTACCCTCCCTTTAATCTCATCAATCTGAACGGGCTCACAGTACTTCTTGCTGCCCACTGGATTAAGTCTGAACTTGTCCACTAGGCATGCAAAGCCCTCCACGTCCTTAGCTGATCCCGGCTTTGTTCTCCTAAACCTGCCTCTGCTCTAGTCGGGCCCCTGCCCTCCTTCTCTTGCCCTGCCGGACTGACTCGGGCCCCAGCTCCCACCTCCAGACCACATGGAGCTCTCTATCCTCTCATTTAATACTTTACACCAACCTACAAGCCTTGAACTCTACTCTGCACTTTCTTCTTTTTCTTTTTAACTTCATTTTCCCACTACGCCTCTGCTCCATGCTCTGTCTCCTTTCTGATACTTCCAGAGACATCAGTCTATCTCACCAACACTGAGGGCAGGGACCACAATCAATAGTTTTTGTGTTTTCCTGGCGACATGAAACACTACACCAAACACATCACAAATGCCAATACGTGCTTGCAGAATTGGATTTACAGACAGACCTGAAAGCCAGGCTGATTTGACCTTTTTCCTGGAGGTGATCGAGAAATATGACAGGGTCTTTGAGCCAGTTGGGACAAGGTCACAGCTGAAGCAGTGGGAATGTCAGTGTGGGGGTGCTGGGCAGACTGGATGGTGGAGAGGACATGGGAGGCAAGGAGATCTGGACTGCAGGAGTGCCATGAGACAGAGGTGCAAGGGCTATTGATTATGTATTGGTTTTCTATTGCTGTGTAACAAATAACACTGAAACTTAGTAGCTTAAAACATCAAATGTTTATTATCTCATAGTTTTCATGGATCAAGAATTTGAGAGCAGTTTACTTGGGTGGTTCTGGCTGAGGGTACTCATGAGGCTGTAGTCTTGATATCAGCTGGGGCTGCACTTATCTGAAGGCTCTGTGGGGCTGCAAAATCTGCTTCCAAGCTTGCTCACATGCATGGCTGTTGCTAAGAGGCCTCAGTTCCGTGCCATGTGGTTGCTCATGACATAGCAGCTCCCTTCCCAGAACAAGCAATCATTGAGAGAGAGAGAATGCCCTGTGAGGTTTTATGACGTAGCCTTGGGAGTGACACACACACACTTCTGCTGTGCCCTGTTGGCCACACAGACCAACCCTGAGACAATGTGGAAGGGCACTCCGCAATGGCATGGGCACCAGGAGAGGCAGACCACTAGGGGCTATCTTGGAGGCTGGTACCATAGTGAGAAACATGAGAAAGGCCCCAGATCAAAACCAGGAGGGAGGGAAGAGCAGGAGGAAGAGTCTCGAAGGACTCCTGTGTCTGGAGCCTGGAATGCGAAGTGTCTCCTCCTCCGAAAGGCCTTTTTTGACTTTACTGGCCAAACACGGCCCACTGCCCTCAAGGCACTCTCAGGTTATCCTATATATTTCTTCTTTGCACTTTTCACTCTCTGAAATTGCCTTCTTTACAGATTTTGGTGTTTTTTTTCTGTCTTTCCCCTCAGGAAATAAGCTCCTCGTGGGCTGGAGCTTGTCCTGTTCATGCCGTGTTCCCAATACCTCTTGCCTAGAGTCGGGGGCTTGCACTTTGCACAAGGCAGGGGTGAGGGGGCCTGAAATCCACCTGGCCCCTGCATCGAAGTCTTGTGCTGGGCAAAGACTCCCTCCCTTGGGATACCTGTGTCCTCTTGGCTAGGGGTGCCCGGAGGGCTGCCTCGTCCCCAATCCTGCCCAGGGGCCATCTGTGCTAGCAGAGGCGGGAGGGAGGCTGCAGTCCACAGTGCTATCCCAGAGACCCGTCTGCAACTCACTGCTCTTCCTGCATTCTTACTTTTCTTCCTGTTTGAGGCTCTCCAAGGAAAGGCTATAAAAGCCATTCTGCAGCCTCTCTTCCGGAGTAAATAAACTGTGCCCTTGAGGTCCTTTTCTCTCCCAGTCATTTCACCGTCTTTGTGACTTTAAAAGTCTGACTGGACAGGAAATCCACTTCTGGCTCCTGCTTGCTAAGTAGCATTGTCTGCATTGAGAGCCCCGGCCCTGCTGAGCCCAGGGGAAGAGGTGGACACTCTAGTTTGGGTTTGGTCCTTAAAGTGGAAAGAATCTTGATCAACACAGTATCGAATATTTTCCAAAGCAGCTGCACACAGTAATGACTATTTCTTGCATTTCCATGGCATTTTATAGTTGCAAACAGCTTTCCCATACTTACAGTTCTCAACAGCAAACTATCATTACCATGAGCCAAAAAACATTCACTGAGCACCTGTTGTATGCAGAGGGTGTTGTGCTAGGGAATATGGCTATGAAAAAAGAGATGATAAATTATTTATCTCCTAGATTTATTGTTAGGTAAAAAAAAAAAGTGACATGCAGAAGAATGTATGGAATGTTTCTATTAATATTTGCATAAAGAAGCTGTCATACAAGGGAAAATGCTCATACCTGGTCAACAGATAGGTTGGTTGTTCCTTGAACAGCCTCACAGGGAAGCATTATTGGTAAATCAACCACAGGCCAGAGGCTGGCCTTCATAAAAAAAAATAGATGCTTTTATATGGCTCAATATCTTTCAGGAGAATGCACAAGAAACTGATTACTGTGGTTACCTTTGGGTGGCTGGGATGAAAATAAAGCTTATTTTTCATTGTATTCTTTTGTATAGATGCTCGTGTGGCTGCAGAGAAAGGAACACTTATACACTGTTAGTGGGACTGCAAATTAGTACAACTTCTATGGAAAACAGTATGGAGATTTCTCAGAGAACTAAAAGTAGACCTACCATTCGATCCAGCAATCTCATAACTGGGTATCTACCTAAAGGAAAAGCAGTCATTTTATCAAAAAGACACCTGCACTTGAATGTTTATCACAGCACAATTCACAATTGCAAAGATGTGGAATCAACCCAAGTGCCCATCAATTCATGAGCAGATTAACAAAATGTGCTATATGTATACCATAGAGTACTACCCAGCCATAAAAAAGGATGAATTAATGTGTTTTGCAGCAATTTGGATGGAACTGGAGACCATTCTCCTAAGTGAAGTACCTCAAGAATGGAAAAACAAACACCACATGTACTCTGTAGTCTCTAATAAATTGGAACTAACTGATCGGCACACATGTGCACAGAGGGAAATAAAAGTCATTGGAAATCAAGCAGGGGGAGAGGGCAGGAGGAGAGGGGCAAAAACTTACCTAATGGGTACAATGAACACTATCTGGGTGATGGGCTCCCTACTGGCCCTGACTCAAGCATTACAAAAGCTATCTATGTAACAAAAATATTTGTACCCCTTTAATATTTTGAAAATATTTAAAATATTTTAAAAAAAGAAATATTAAAAAGCAAAACAAAAAATATTGTCATCCACTATCACATTATCACATCTGTTCCTTAAAAGTCCTTTTTTTTCCTACCAAAAAAGTAGAAGGACATAGTTCCAGAAAAAAAAAAATGTAGCTTAATGAAAAAATCACTATGTTGTACTTATTTTTCTTATTTCGGACCAGGTAGAAAACCAGGTCATGGGTAGAACATCCATTGGAATCCACCAGGCATAAGGTGTGAGCACCTCTCAGGTTCAGGGCAGCAGTCCACTGCTGCCCCCTCAGCCTGCTTTGCAGCCAGACTATCCACAAAACCTGTGTCCTGCCGGCTTCAGGAATTTACCTCCCTATTCAGTTCCCAGTTCCCAGGGAGGTGCCAAGGGGCTCATAGGCAGAAAGGTCTGCCTGCTGTCTAGAGCTTGTCTCGGGGCCATTGAGGGGGCTTTTTCTCTGACAGTGTCAGGCTCTCTGGCCTATGTTGGGCTTCTTCTTTTATTTATTTATTTATTTATTTGAGACAGAGTCTTGCTCTGTTGCCCGGGCTAGAGTGAGTGCCGTGGTGTCAGCCTAGCTCACAGCAACCTCAAACTCCCGGACTTAAGCAATCCTACTGCCTCAGCCTCCTGAGTAGCTGGGACTACAGGCATGCGCCACCATGCCTGGCTAATTTTTTCTATATATATATTTTAGTTGGCCAGATAATTTCTTTCTATTTTTAGTAGAGACGGGGTCTCACTCTTGCTGAGGCTGGTCTTGAACTCCTGAGCTCAAGCAATTCTCCCATCTCTGCCTCCCAGAGTGCTAGGATTACAGGCGTGAGCCACTGCGCCCAGCCTATGTTGGGCTTCTTCTAATGTGGTTTCTGCTCAGTGGCTGGGCTATTCTGCAGGTCTGGACAAGAGTCTGCACAACTGTCCTGATGCAATGGGCAGCCTACCCACAACCAGCACGGTCACCCTGCCTGAGCTTACCAGGATCACTGGGAGAAGATTTGCAGCACCCACCTCCACTCTCTTTGAATTTTTGGCACCTTTTATTGTGTGGCCTCCAGATCCCACAATGGGAATGTTCCACTAGATCAACAAGGACCATTACTTGGTCCTCTGAGATCAAGTATCTGGAGACCTCTAAGCCAAGCCAGCACTGTATCTCTATGCAGTGCCCACCATAGCTACACCAAGGGAGGACACAGTGCCTGGCATCAAGAAGGTATTTTTTAAAAGAATGACTGAGGTTTTGCCTCAGTTATTATCTGATTGTCATTATCTGCTGACCATCAGCTGGCCAAAGATTAATTTCCTAAGTGTCTCTGACCTACAAAGAGAAACATGTTGGAGCTAGGGGGAAGGAGAGGGTCCAAGCCAGGGGGACTTACACCCTTTGGATTATCTCCTCTCTCTTTCAAGGAAGTGGAGTCCTACTCCACTGCCACTTAACATTTCTAAAATTATTAATGCAGGAGGAGGAGCCAGTGTTCTCCTTTTAGGTAAGTAGTTCTCTCTTAGAGAAATGACCTCAAGATGGCCCTTTGTTTATTAAGGACATGTGATAACTGGAAACCAGACTCACCCATCTATTCACGAATCCCGGAAAAAATCTTGCTTTTAATAGCAGGTGTGGGAAGGGGCCACTCCAGAGGTGAGAGCATGTCCCTCGAGTGTTTCCCGGAAGCCCTGATACCAGACATCAGGGAGTGGGGCCAGGGTCACCCTCCCTATCTGGCTGTGCAGTTAAGAAGCAGGTCAGCCCAAGCAAGGGCAAGCACAGAGCCCTGGATTTGCAATTAGCACAAAGAGTTGATTCAACAGCCCACAAAGCTCAGTCTCCATAATCGTCCTAATTAGAAACCTTCTACAGAAGGAGGGGAAACAATTTACACAGACTACGGCATGAGCTCACAGCAATAGAGTTGTTTGTTTTTCAACCCTGAGGCTATAGACACACACCTCTCAAGAAATAATACATATGTATTTTCAAGACTGATATTTTCAGACACTCTAGAAAAATGTGGCAGTAGCAATATGTTGTGGCAAAACAGCCTCAATCTCGAGTGTCTCCCCCCGCCCTTGCACTTGTCTGTCTTGGTGAGCGTCAGGATTTTGTGAATAGCTTAATATTTCAAAAAATAAGTTACAACCTGTTCTTTCTCCTCCATTCTCACATAACTTCGAAATTTAAACATCTTTTGTCCTTTTCCACGGGGCAGACCCTAATGATGTTTCCCCTGCTTAACGGAGCAGAAATTAGCACACATTTCTCTTTACCAGTGACGCTGTGCCTGGTGGAACAGTTGTGTCAGCATGTTCCTGAGCATTAACATTAATATTACTTAACTGTTGCCAGGGGACCCAGATCGAAAAGACAAAGAACATAAACCGTGGTGTCTCACTGATATTTTGCCACCAATACTCTTTCTCTTCTGTTTCCTCATTTGGAGCAGGATTTTTTTTTTGCCACTATAATCTCTTGGTCTAGTCTAGGGGAGACGACGTCTCCAGCCTGGCTTCATGAGATTCATAAGGGATGTCAACGGAGCCCTTACACCCCCTGCCCTGGTTCTCCTGTGCGCTGACAATAGCTGGTGGATAACTCACGGTCTGTGCTTCCACACTGCCTGGGTTTGAATCCTGGCTCTAGCTGTGTAATCTTGAGCCAGTTCCTTAACCTCTCTGAGCCTGTTTCCTCCTCTCTAAGATGGAGGAGATGCTAGTCTCCGCCTCATGAGATTGTTATGAGCATTAAGTGAGATGCTGCATGTGAAAAGCCCAGTAGACAGTAGGAATTTGATAAACAATGTTTATTCTTGTCATCAATATCTTCACGGCTTTCTAGATTTTCTTGGTGACTGTTCCTTAGTGAAGTGGTGATAATGGAGGATAGAAGAGTCTCCATAGTCCACATAGTGGATGTTCAATAAACTCCATGTGATGAGTAGTCTTCAGTTGGCCGCATACTGTGCTGAACACAGTGAATCAGTGATGGTTTGGAAAGCACATGAGACCCCCCAGTGGTTTGGGGTTGCTGCTTTAAGAAGGTCCCGTTTATCATTTTACTGCCCACACAGAGCGATGAAGACTAATGAGTGGACAGACTGCCCCTCCAGCCAGCTGTACCGCTCCCTCCTTCTCGTCCAAATTGGTGCCTGCTCCTGTAAACTGAAATAAAATGTCCCCAAAGGCACCACCTCATGCTGCAGGGTCGGTGTGGACAGTATCAAGTATCACCCATCACGCTGTCTTTAAAGGCAAAGTTTGAAATATTTATTTCTTCCTTCAGTTCACCACAAAGTGCATTTTGCCACGAGACACTTCCTGGTGACCCAGTTTCATGTCCCCACTCTTTTATCTATGTGGAAATTCTCCACTCTCAAACTCTGTTTAATTTCACTCTCTCTGAAAATGTACAAGTTCATAAAAGCAGTTAAAATAATGACCACGGTTTGTACAGAGGGGCGACCCTGGTAAAATTTCTTTTTATATATTAATACATATGGTGTGTCTCCCCCAGGGGAGCCCTGGGGGCCTGCCCCTGTCTGGCTGCCGGTGAACTGCACAGGTGCAGGAAAGGGCCGAAGAAAAGCAGGTGAGTGGCTCAGACTGTTGCCCAAGCTCTGGACTGAGGAGCACTCGTGAGTGACCCTCAGACACTGTCCGCTGGTTTGCGCACTCATAGCACAAAAACAAGTTTAGTTCCTTTGTGCTGTCCTGGAAAGTTTAGCCAGCTCTTAGGTCACGTTGCCCGGAATCATGTGCTCCTGCCATGAAAGGCCCTATTGTGACAGCTGGTCAACAAGGCAAAGCAAAGTTTGCTCTGTGCATCAAAACCTGGAACATCCTGACTTTTTTACGTGCTGAGAAGTGTGTGCTTGGTATTGTATTAAAGTAAATGGGGAGGGGGAAGTTCCTTTAAAAATAACCAAAGCAAAGAAAAATAGATACTTATCTGTTCAGTGTCCCAAATTAGAGGCTTTTAAAATGACCTGAGAAATGGGCTTATTGCTTTCATTGCTTCCTTCCTTCTCATTCTTCAACCTTCTCTGACGTTTGTCCTTGTCCTCTCCAAAAACTTCCTCTCACAGTGGCCCCAGCCTTCTGTTGGGAATTCTCACCCCACTGTATGGATGAATGAGCAAAGCAGACTGTTTAAAGTGTTCAGTTAACCTGGACAAAAAGCCATGGAAATGCTTCCGTTACGGAGTTCCAGCTGGGTTTGGTGTGGTTCTTGCGGGCAAGAGATGTAGTTAAGTTGAACATGCATTCAAAATACAGATCCTTAAGAGCTGACTGTTTGACACTTAAGCATATTGCCTTTCAGAGGTGGGTGTTTGGGTACAAAACCAAGATCTTAGGTCTGCCTGGGTGTGCCAGTGAATCTGTCCAGGTCTTAGTTTCCTTGTCTATAAAATGATATGTTGACTCTGATGATATGTTCAGCTCAAACCCTGGCTCTGCTTCTGCCTCTTCCTAGTGCTGAGATTCCATAAGATTCTCAATTATTCTGGGACTGATTTGGTAGAAGACATCAGAGGAAATGGGAGCCTCTCCATTATCAACGCAGAAACTGAGGTAAGAGGTTGACATCACTGAAGGCAAATGTTGGAATGAAGAAGACAGTGAGACACAATCAGCAACAGACTCTACTTACGCTTTGACACACAGGAGTCTTGATTTGAAGTTCCCCGAGCTCTTTTTTGGCTGGGAGCCCACTGCTTTCAAAACAACTCCCATCTCAAGTCAGGAGTCCTGGCCCAGGTCAGGATCTGCCACAAACAGGCAAGGTCCCTTCTCCCACCTTAGTTTCTTCACTGGTGGGAGTTATGGACTTAGATGACCTTGAAAGACCAGCTAAGAGCTAGCATCCATCATTCCAGGATTTCCAGGAAATGTACACACTAGAACCAGGGTTCTGAAACAAATAAAAAAACAGACAAAATATTTCAACCAACAATTTTTGACATTGGAGCACAGGCACACAGGACAGTGATTCTTGACAGAGTGGAAACAAATGAGGTGAGTCCTATGACTGCCCTCAGCTTACTGCCTGGAGAGAGTTCCAGGCCATGGAGCAGGGAAGGGGAGCACAGGTAGAGCACAGTGATATCTCTGAGTAGAGGAGATGGGACTAGAATCCCAGGGAGACCAATGACCTAGAATTCACAGGACAGAATACAGGAGAGGAGAAAGCTGCACACAGAGAGAACTCTGGAGTCCTACAGAGTGTCTCCTTTGAGTTTTTGGCTGAGTACTGATCAGCACATGCATGCAAAGAAACTACATGAGGCCAGGGAAAGAATCACCCAAAAGGATTAGAGGGAACAATCTCTAGAGCTCTTACCAGACAGGTAACAGTCCTACCAGCCAGAGTTGAAAATCTTTTAATTCATGGAGCATGGAGTAGAATATTCAGAAGGATATTGTCTTAGTAATGGGGTCTAATTAGGCTCAGACTAAAGTTTGCCCTGGGTCCTCCTAACAAGGTTTTAAAGCAAGTTTTGGCTGGGTATGGTGGCATGTGCCTATGGTCCCAGCTACTCAGGAGGCTGAAGCAGAAGGATCATTTGAGCCCAGGAGTTTGAGATAAGCCTGGGCAACATAACAAGACTCCTTTAAAAAAAAAAAAAAAGCAAATCTTGA
Source organism: Eulemur rufifrons (assembly GCF_041146395.1). Taxonomy (NCBI): domain Eukaryota; kingdom Metazoa; phylum Chordata; class Mammalia; order Primates; family Lemuridae; genus Eulemur; species Eulemur rufifrons. The sequence continues at coordinate 63,711,828 of NC_090997.1, read as the reverse complement.
AAGGATCTTAAACTATTTACAAGTAACTTAACTGTGTCCCAGAACAACAGTCAATATTATTTTAAAAATAAAAGAACATCCAGTACTTAACAAGGTAAAATTCAAGCAAGCAAAACATCAAGAAAATTATTGCAAGGCATTAGGCAATATTAATCAAATTGCTTGAAACCAGTGACAGAGAATCTTAAAACTAACCAGAGGACTAAAAAAAATTAACCAGAGGGAAAAACAATTATGTCATAAACAGAGGAACAAAGATAAGTATGATAGCAGAGTTCTTGTTAGAAACAAAGCAAGTGAGAATACAGGGGAATAATAATCATTAAAGTAATGAAAGAAAAATATTGCCAACCTAGAATTCTATACCCAGCAAAAATATCTTTCAAAAACAAATGCAAAAGAAAGACTTTTTCAGACATACAAAAGATAAGAAAATTAATCTCCAGCAAATCTGTACTATAAGAAATGTCAAACAAAATCCTTCAGGCAGAAGGAAAATGATCTGAGGTAAAAATCTGGCTCTAAAAAAGAAATGAAGAGCTCTGGAAATGGAACTTCAACTAATTTAAACATGTAATAAGCTATGGAGGGGAACTCTTTCTGTTGACCTGGAATTGGCTACCATGGGAAAGAAGTGAGGGCAGAAAGAAGGGTTGCAGGGACAGTCTGAGCTCATGCGGTTTGTCAGGGGCAGGAAATGTGTTCCCTGTGGTTCAAGTGGATGTTACTTAGAAAGTAGCTGGGTTTGTTCCATCCCCAAGATGGTTCTCTCTCATATTCCCCAGAAAGCTTGAGCTCAGTCTGTAGAGTACACATTTAGTGATGGGAGCCAAAGGACATGGAAGTGTTTGAACCTGGATTTGCCATATCCCTGCTCTACAAGTTCCTCTAAAGGGCTCACACGTATCCTCCAGAGAAAGCCAGCATTTGGGTGGCTGCCTCACAGCCAGTCTAAGTCAGCTACCACTACAGAGAAGGCTATAGCCATGGCCTGTTAGTATAAGACCCTCTGTCCCTTCCCTGTCCTACCTCTCAGCCCAACACACTAGAGGAACCAGTTCTGAAAGGGGAAAGTGAGGGCAAGAGGGGTGGTGCCCCAGAAATAGACCTCCAATCAATCAGGGTCCAGGTCCAAACTTGCACTGAATTCGGGGTGGAGTGGGGAGATGAGGTGCAAATAGCATCATGTTGGGAATTAATGTTTTAAAGTAGACTGAGGTTTGATATCTGAAAACAATTGGAAAACGATGGATCTGCCCAAGATGTCATTAAGAGATCTGCTCCCCACTGGAGAAGAAAGACTTGGTATAGCACATTTGGAAAGAGTGTTTAAGAAATAGAAAAAGCCTTTTATGTTTTTAAGAAAACCCAAAACAAAAACTGTTCCCCCCCCACCCCCCACCCCCAGCAGGCACAATCAGGCTTGTGAGGATGCTGTCTATCCTAGTGCTCTGGCTCCCAGTAGTGAGCGAGGTGCTAATGTGGCCAGGGAAGGGCTCAGGAGACAACTTCACCTTCACTGCCGCGCTCCTGGTGAGCTGCCGGCACACCTGGGGCAGCCTTTTCTCTGCAGCTGTTCTTTAGTGCATGGCCTGTCTGCCTGGAAGGAAACTGGAGAGGTGACCTGGTCCTGCAAGCAAAGGCTGCATGTGCCCTGTGTCCTTTTTCAGCAGATGGAGGGTTTCCAAGCTCACCCTCAGGTCTGGGGCTGCCACGAGGCCCTGGCAGCTGCAGTCCAGGCTGGTCCCACAGGAGAGCCACCGGTGGTGCCTCTGTCTGAGGAGGGGGTGGGGCAGGGCACCCACCTGGCTCTCCTGGGAAGGGGCTCTTGGCAACAGGTCAGCAGCAGCCGTGATCTGCCCCAGGTGAAGACGTGACACATGGTTATTTTATTTCCCTTTTACTCTGCAAGTAATACATGCTCTTTATAGAATAAATTAGAGCCTAGAAGTAAGCAAACAAAGAAATATACACCTCCCATAATCTTACCACCAAACAGTATTTCCTCTTGAATTGGGTGAGCATATGAAATAAATATATATAGAACAAAATAGATCAATATTGTGTACACATATTGTGGGACATTTATATTGTTTACAACTTTCTATTATCTTGAATAAGGTACAATGAACACTCTTGCATATAATTCTTTGTGTATATTCTTTATAGTTTCCTTTGAATAAGTTCCAAAAAGGAAGCTATACCAGGGAGGATGCACATTTTTCATGTCTAGTAGCTGGGTTTCTGGCTGGTAGTGGTGGAGGAGGCCCTTGAGAGGAGGGTGGGGGAGCAGGAGGAGCTGGGCCTCACAGAAGGCCATGGAAGCTGTGCTTCTCTGCTTCCTGTTGTGTAACCCAGCCCTTTCCTCTTTCACCTTTTGATTCCTTCACCCTTTGCCCCTTCTACCATTTCAACTCTGGATTTTTTCCCTCCTGTGCTCAAATCTCATTCTGTTTCAGGGCTTTGAGCCTTCCCTCATTGCTCAGCCTGCCTTCCTTGTGCTAGCTTCCTGAACTGGCACCCTGCGGTCACAACACGCTGCAGCAACACCAGCTTCACGCCCTCAGACTTGTGTGGCGCAGGAGAGAGTGTCTTTTCTAGTGGTCCCACGACTCCCTAGGCGGCTCTCTAGTTGGCCTGATGTAGGTCACACGCCCATCGCTCGGCCAGTGACTGTAGTATATGATGTTCTGAGGGGTCTCACCTGGGCCACTTGCTGGAGCCCTGGAGTCGGGGGTGAAGCCTCACCCAGCCCCCAGGAGCTGAAAGCAGGAGAGGTGAAGCCTTAGATGCAAACCGAGCTCCGCTCTGGGAATAGTGGGAACATCCTTGGAACCATCTCGGGCAGACAATGAAACTCTCCCTGCACAGGGGAGGATGTGACAAATGCACTATGTGGAGATTTTGCTTTTAATGTAATGATAGACAGAGTAATATCTGAAGAGTGACTGAAAAGAGCAGTAACAAGAATATTAAAGTAGATCAACTTCAAATGTGCATTCCCAGGACACAAATCTAAAGGGCATACTTGAACTTATCTAATGCTACAGGTTTTTTTCCTTCAAAGAAAAATCCTTATGTGTCTTGTAAACACAAAAAGGATTCTTAATGAAGGCTAACCTAGTCTTCCTTTTCACCCAAGTTTACGGCGTTTAAAAATAATTTCACTATTAACTGAGAATTTTTTCAGTGCCAAGTCCTGAGCTAGGCTCTTTACAAGTTGTTATTTTTAATCCTTACAACAACTCTTCAAAGTATTCTTAGTACTCTTATTTTATAGACTAAACAGAGGCTGAGAGAGGTTATAAACTTTTCCAGAGTGACAGAATTAGTAGCTCTCACCAAGTGGGCAGGCCCAGGTTGTATATACCAGCATGCTTTTCTCTGCTAAGAAAACAGAAAATTCCCTAAACCTATGTTTGGTTGAATTTCTGAGGGCTCTTAGTGCCCAAAGTGCTCCTGCTTCTTCAGAAGCTGCAGCTTCAGCTGCTTTGGGCCCTCTCGGTGGCTATGGGGACAGAAATAGCACGAAGTGGAGAAGGGATTCAAAAGAAGAATCTCAAATTACAGATATTGTACAGACAGAAAGATACACTACTTAGGTCTTTACACATGGATTAAATGATGCCACACCTAGGTTTTTCTGAAAGAATTCATTTCTTTTGGTGTGGCTGGACTGGTAAGGTGTGTGGGCTTCTTCAAAGCATTCCAATGCCATCTCCTGGTAAGGCCAAGGGCTTGGGAACTGACATGCACAAGAAGTAAGCACCCAGTGAAGCACCTTGCAGTCCATTGTGTCTCCTTATTTCTGCAGGCTGAAGTTTCCTTTTAATTTTTGCATGACATCTTTAGTGCTATTTGACTTCCTGGAAATCTCACTCACAAGATTTCAAGTTTGAGGTGATAGTGTTTGTTACCATCTTTTTTGCCACCAGAGCTCCTTCTCTGTTACAGAAACTAGGAGCAGGAAAGCTGATACTTTCTCCCACAGGTAAGTCACCAGGATAACTTTTGAGTCTTTTGGAAGGCGATGGTTCCACTCCAAGCTGGTAAATTCCAAGAGTGTACAAAGCTCTGTTTGTAACCCTGTCAGATAAGAATAATCTGCGGTGTGTTTTCTGTTTGGTACAGGAAATAAGAAGTGGATGATTACAATTTATGGAATTTGGAAGTCTTCTCTTCAGTCAGTATTCCTGATTTTGTTACACATATTTTAACAGAAAGAAAAGAAGTCTTTCAGGAGGGAGGCTCTGAAACCCATACTTTGAATAGGGACAGGTAAGGAGGGAAGTGCGGAATGTGTCCCGGGGATGGTGTGACAGTGCGATTGCTTGGCTGGAGTGAAGGATACATGGCATTTGAAGAAGGTGGGGGGTAGGACAGGGGCAGCTCAGGGAGGGCATTGAAGGCTCAGCTACAGGGCTTAGAATTTATTCTCAAAGCAGGGGTAGTTAATGAAGGTTTTTGACTAGGTGGATCAGAACTGTGTTTTAGGGAGAACAATTTATTAACAGTGTGTGAAATAGAACAGAAATAGAGGATGGAGGCAGGCAAGCCTGTGAGAAGTCTACTGGGGTCCCAGGCTGAGGTCGGGAGGCAGGCACTGGCATCAGCAGAGTGTCAGCATGGAAAAGATGTCAGGAGGGAGAAGCAATTGTCGACATGGAAGTTACAGACTGCAGTGGATATTGAAGCCACAGATAGTGCCAAGATTTCCACACTGGGTGAGTTGTGGGTGGTGCCTGTTAGGGTGGGCACTTGTAGTGCAGGATGAGAAAGAATTTTTGACAGAAAGATTAGGATAGAAATAAGTAAAATATTTATTTTATTAAGACTTTCCCCGAGAGAGAGAGGAAAGGGCACAGCATGAAAGTGAAAGAAAGAAGGAGTCCCGGCCTCAAGGGTAAGAGTTTTGGGGTTTTTATTGGGATAAAAAGGAAGAATAAGAAAAGAATAGCTATTGCTGCCAGCTGATAGCAGAAGGCAGCTGTGAAGCAGCTGCGTTTGTTTTTCCTTCTTTTTGTTTTCTTTTCTGTGAGGCTGGCTTATCAGGGTCTTTGGAATGTGGTCTGGCAGATGTGGGAAAGAACTCCTACCCCTGTTGTCTGCTTGGGAACTCTTCAAGTGCTGTTAAAAACAAACTTTCAAAGACCACAAGTTAAGCCACAGGTGGTTAATCTTAAAGACAATGAGTTAAGCCACAGGTGGTTAATCAAACAAAAGGGCAGTTGTGTGTTGTGATCTTTTTCTCTTTTTTCTATTAGATAGTTTACTTTTCTTTGTTAGTTTATTAGCAATGCCGTCCTTTCATTCCCCCCTCTCTTTGGCTAGAATTTATGTTTTTATTAATAGACTTGAGACTGGAGTGTTTGGATGAAAATTTTTTTTTTTTTTTTGTAATTGTTTTTTGTTTACTTAGGGTTGTAGAGTTGTAGCTACCTGAGAGTCTAATTGAGAGTCAGTAAGTCATTAATAGTCCGAAATCAGACTATTTTAAAAGTCAGAGTAGAGGTGAGATAGGGGTTTTGTTGGAGAGAAATAATAAGGGCTTGAATTTGGTTTTGTATGAATGTTAGTAACTAGTGGAGAATACAGGGTCTGAAAATGAGTGTTAAAAGTAGAGTTGTTAGGGGTCCTAAGAGAGGTGTTAATCAAGAGAACCATGGCCACACATGGAGTTTAAAACTTCACTAATTAAATCTATTAGAATTATCTTGTTAGTAAAGGGTATTAGCTTTTTTTTTTACCTTTTTTTTTGTTTGTTTGTTTTAAATGAGTTTTTAATGTTTATATTGTTGTTAGAACCGGCTGTTAAAGTAACCTTGAATTAGTGATATCATAGACAGTGAGCTTTATCTTAATACCAGTAACTTAGTAACTATAGTTTTCAAGAAGGAAGAAAATAAAATAGAGTATTTAACAGACTCTGTATTTTAACTCTGTAGTGTCAGATCGACCATTTGCGTTTTTAACTTTTTTTAATGTAATTTGTCTATTAGTTTAAACGTGTATAAGAACAGAACATTATATGTGGAGATGAGTTGGAGTCTTAGAAAACCTGACATGTCTCCTAAGCCAATTAATTAGAGCTCTTTTACATATTTTGGTAATGAAATATAATATACACATGATTTAGTTAGACATATAAACATACACTCATATAGACAGAAGTAGATATTTTTAGGTGAAATAAGGTGGAAAATTTATATTTTAAAAGTACAGAGTTAGGATTTTAGACCTAAATATTGTACCATCATTTGTTTATATCAAGGGAAAGAAAAAGTTTGTATGTAAAGTCTCAGTTAAGTCTTTCCCAGGAGTCTGAGAAAGGAAGCCTTTGGTGGTAAAAGGAGTTGGGTGTCTAACTTAACTAGAAGATCTTTTTCCAGTAAAGAGTAGGGCAATTGGGTAGTATTAGAAAAGAATGAGTAAAGACCTGATCTCCCAGTGAGTAGAGGGGAGTATACAGGGAGAGTTTTGTATTTTACCTTTTACTCCAAGGATGGAGATAAGGGAGGGAAGTACAGGTCTCAAAAATTTAGGAAGAGTAGAGTAAGTGGCTCCAGTGTCTATTAAAAATTGATTTGTTTACCCGTGACAGAGTGAGTTATCCTAGGCTCGGCCATCTCGATGTTGTGAAGTGGAGTTGGTTTTGAAGTTGGGGTCTGTCAGTTAGGCTGAAGTAGTCACAGAAGGTCCGTGGGTACGGAGGATGTCAGCTCAGGGGGGCCCACCGGTTCCAGAAGGCGAGTTTGCTCTCCTGTCTCAAGGAGAGGGCAATCTCGATTTTAGTGCTCCTCCCTCTTGTAGAGAGGGGGCATGGTCTCAGCAGAGGCCTCCAGGGGCATGTTTTACTCCAGTGACCCCGTTGGTTGTAGCTGAATAGGGTTTAGTTCTTGGAGAAGCGCACGGTCCTGGTGTCTTTTGGTCTACGCCTCCAGGGTAACTCTGAAAAGTTTTTCTTACAGCAGTAGTCACCATTTGGAAAACTTTTTCTGTTTTAGGGCCTGCTATTTGTTCCGTTTCCTCTTGTTTTTCTCTCCTTTCTTCATCCCAGTTATTAAAGACCTTGAAGGCCAGGTCTAAACGTTTTGTTTGTGGAGTTTGAGGCTGCTTTTTTAAGTTTTTAGAGTTTACATTGAATATTGGGGGCTGACCGGGAGAGGGACTGTATTGTTGGGATAGATTGTCTCTCCCTGGTGTCAGGATCTAAGTTAGTAAAGAGGCGAATGGTCTCAGACAGTTGTGAAAGAAAAGGGCTGGATTTTCATCCTGGATCTGAGTAATTTATAACGTCTTTTGACTCAGCAACTTCCTGGAGAGGGAGTTGGTGTACAGGCGGGGAGAGATTTTGGAACAGCTGCCTGGAGCCAGTGTGGCCAGGTGAGAGTGGTGAAGAAGAACAGGAAGAAGGGGGAGAAGTAGGGGAAAGTGTATTAAAGGAGGGAGGTGATATGGAGGGGAACAGGGGAGTGACGACAGCGGGGGAGATGTATGGGTAAGAAGTGACATGTGGCAGGCAAAGTGAGGATCAGGATGTCTTGCAAGTTCAAAGAAAGCCTGAACATAGGGGACTTCAGACCGCTTGTTGAGCCAGCGGCAATAACAGGTCTAGTTGTATTAATAGAATGGTGTTATGATTAAGAGATCCATTTTGGGGCCAAACCTCCTGCTCCTCTAGTTTCTATTGTGCCTGGACTGTATTGTAATAGAAAACTAAACGTTTGGGCTGAAGATCGATAAGTCCCACAGTTGTCAAATTCTTAAGGAGACATCTCAGTGAGGAGTCTTTAGGTGAGGCCGACTGAATGTTGACCATGGCAATAACTAGGAGAAAAAAAAAAAAAGGGAAGGACTTTAGAGATGGTCATACATTGAAATACTGAGAGTTTGAGAAGGGTTCTCCCACTAGATAATCTTGGGGGTATTGATCAGATACCGGGCATCCCCGACTCTGAGTCAGACTGAAACCTAGGGTGTTGGCCAGAAAGCGGGCATCTCCGAGTTCTGATCCAGACTGAAACCTAGAGAGAAGCTTCCCCAAAGCCAGGCGGCCCTGGGTCTGGGTGAAGTCTGGGAGGGGGTGGTTAGGAGGTGTCTCTCCAAGGCACCCCTCCCATAGTGGCAGACCTGGCACCGGGGTTTCCATAACCACAAAGCTGCCACTCTTTCTTGAGTGTACAACCATTTCCAAAGTCCTAGAGTTTTACTGAGCTCCAAATGGTATTGGGGGCACCGAGAAGGATGTCCTGGGAACTGCACAGCAGAGGAGGGACCAGTCTCGAGACAGAGGCAGAAAAGTGAGTTCCCCGTACAGAGGTAGAGAAGTGGCTCCCTGTGCGGGCCACCAATGTTAGAGTGGAAGTTCATAGTGCAGGATGAGAAAGAATTCTTGACACAAAGATTAGGATAAAAAGAAGTAAAAAGTTTACTTTACTTTCCCCAAGAGAGAGGAAAGGATAGGACATGAAAAAAAAAAAAAAAAAAAGAGTGCTGGCCTGGAGGATAAGGGGTTCATGGTTTTAATTAGGATAAACAAGAAAAATAAAAAGAATAGTTATTGCTGCCAGCTGATAACAAGGCTGCTGTGAAGAGGCTGCATTTGTTTATCCTTTTTTTTTTCCTTCTCTGGGCGCTGGCTTATCAGGGTCTCTGGGATGTGGTCTGGCCAGTGGGGGAGGGAGCTGGCAGCCCTGCTGTCTGCTTGGAAACTCTTCAAGTGCTGTTAAACTCTCACAGACCACAATTAAGCCACAGGTGGTTAATCTTAAAGACAATGAATTAAGCCAAGGGTAGTTAATCTTAAAGACAATGAGTTAAGTCACAGGTGGTCAATCAAACAAAGCAGCAGTTGTGTGCTGTGATCTTTCTCTCTTTTTTCTACTAGATAGTTTATTTTTCCTCCTTAGATTGTGAACAATGTCGTTCCTTCAGTTTCAGTGCCATGTACAGACTAGGGAGAACATGGCGAAAGCGCAAGTTTGAAAGAGGAGCTCATCAGTGCCTTTGGACATACCGAGTTTGAGGTGTCAACAGGGCACCTAGGTGGAAATGCGCAGGAGACAATTGGAAATGTGAGCCTGGGTGTCACAGACAAGTCCAGGCTTCTGCTCTGCAGGTGAGTCACCTGCATGGCGGAGCTGGTTGACGCCATCGCCCTGGATGAGAACAGAGGAGGTTTCCAAGGGAGCAATAAAAACTCAGGGCAGATCCTGGAAGAAATCCTGATTTGGGGAATGGCGGAAAGGGGCTGGGGAAACAGTAGAGAACAAGGAGAGCTCAGGGACCTGGGAAGCGGAGGAAGGACTTTGAAGAAGAGGGTGGTGAGCAGGGTTGTGAAGCGGCTGAAACGGTGAGGACGGAGGAGGTCGCTGGCCATCTCTGAGAGGACCCTTCCTGGACAGTGCTGAGGGTCAAAGCCAAACCACAAAGCATTCAAAAGTAGGTGGGAGTAATCAATGCCATGGAGTGGTAAATTTCAAAATGGTTAAGATGGCAAATTTTATGTTATATTTTGCCACAAAAAAGTAAATGGGAGGACAAGGTTAACGTTTAAAAAAATCATATTGTTCTCTACACTTTTATTTTTGAAACATTATCATAATAATTGCTTTGAAAAGTAAGTGAAGAAAGTAAGTGGTGAGTCAGAAATGGAAGGAGCCATACGGACCACTCTTGGGAGAAATCTGATGGCTAAGTGAAGGGGCCAAAGGACAGTGGCACACCTCGAAAGGGTTCCAGCAGAGAAAGAATTCATTTTTCTTTTGATGAGGCAAAAGAACATGTTTCTAGGTTGAGTGTGAGGATCCACAGGGAAGGTGAGAATGTAGATGGGGTAGCAGTGGGTTGGCCAGCAAGTGGCAAAGGAGAGAGCTCTGTCTCCAGGCCTCTACATCATGACTGCTGTGCATACGAGCTGCTGATTTAGACTGTCCTTCTGAATTCCAGTGACAGAGAGGGCTTTCTCTTCTCAGAGGGTCACAAGGGGTCAGCTCTCGGCAGCCAGGAGACAGGACCAACCAGGCACCTCAGGGCGAGGCGCCCCGGGGAATGGAGATCGCCAGCTTCCCCCCAGGCCCTGCTGGACTGCCTGCCTGGCGATTGGAGCTCAGGTGGAGACCCCCACCTCCAGGCCAGGTCTGAGGGTCTGTTCTGAGGATTGAAGGGGGTAGCTCTTGGTCTGGGGAGGGCTGAAGTGGCCGCCCTTCCTCCTGTGCCCAGGAAACAGTTTTTCCTTGCAGGTTTACAAAGCTTGGAAGGACCTCCAGGAGCTGTCCCCATCCTACTGTGCTCCAGTGTCTGGCAGCCACAGGGTTGATCGCTGGGCAGGGTGGCCCTGGGAGAGACCGCAGCAGGGCAGGGCAGAGCCACACTCACTGGGCTCCGAGTCACGGGTACTGTCACCTCCTGGTGCCCCAGACCCAGCCTCTCGAGGTCATGGTGCCTGCCCTTCTCTTTGGTCTCCCCCAGCCAGTGAGGCCCCAAGTCCTTTGCTTCTTTCTTGCATCACGTGCCTCTGTCCTTCCTTCTCATGCCTGCTGGTCCAAATGTCCTCATCTGGAACCTCTGTCTTTGTCCCTCCTGGACTGTCCACTGCTGCTCAGTTGTCCAGGTCTCAGTACTTGGCCACTGTGTGCAGGAGCCATCCGGACTCCTGGCCACACTCAGAGCCCTCCTAGCCTGCTCCCCCTGAGAGCGCCTGGTCCCTGCGTAAACCTCCCACTCTGGCCATACTGGGCTGTTGTTTCCTCCCTGAAGTCTCATTCCTGCCTCCAGGCTCTTGCTCAACCTGTTTCCTCCACTGGAATGCTGACTCCAGGGATCTGCCATGTACTCCTTTAACACCCAGTCTCCCACTTTCTCCTTAAAGCCATTTCCACTTCCTCCGGGCCTCAGAGCCCGTTTCCACGAAAGCTTCTTTCCTGTGCAGTATTACCCTCTCTGGTGCTCAACCACCTTTCCTCTGGGACAGTTCCCTGTGTGTGTGTGTACTCCCACTCTTTCTTCCTCACATTTGTTCAGAAAAATGTGTGATGTATTTACCATGTGCCAGGTCCTAGAATATAAAGATGAGTCATACTTAGTCCCTGCTTTCTAGAAGCTTCTGGGTGTGGTGCGTATGCTGGGTGCCTCACACTGGCTCTTCCAGATCCATCCTCTGCCCTGCTCATGCCCGGGGGCAAAAAGGCCAAAAGCCAAAGCAAGCAAACTGGCCCCCACATAACCGACCAGACAGCTTGGGGCCTGGCAGTGCCAGGGCAGAGCTGGCAGGAGCAGGGCAGAGGCTGACCCATGTGGCGCCGTTGACGGCCCCATTGCCCTCAGCTTCTGGAGAGTAGCGCCTGGGGAGCCCCGGCAGGAGAACAGAGATCGAGGGCGGCAGAGGCTGGATTCCCCTGCCTCTCGCCGTGGGGTCGCCCTGTCGGCCGTGTCATGGGTCCTGTTAGTTGCTGCTCTGCTCTCTCTGGATCCAGTGACCATGTGCTCCCTTCACCCTCAGGCTCGCCAGCCCCACGTCTTTGCAAACAGTGCCTTTACCAAAGTCCCCCACGTGTCCACGTGTGCCACTGCCTTCCTGCGCAGGCCCTGACCGGTAGCCTGTCCCAGGGAGAAGTTGGGGGACGTGCACAAAAGTGCCGCAGACAAGAGAGACTGCACACACTCTGTAGCTTGCGCACAGCCAGAAGCCTGTGCACACAGTGGGCTTTTATGTCTGCAAAGGAAACTTTACTCTTTTTAATTGAACCCATATCTCACTCTGCTTCCCACATGGAGCATTTCATCATTTCAGGACGACCAAAGTAATTAAAAAAAATTTTTTTTAAAGTCTGCTTTACTGAAGAGCTTCTGGCGAAGATCTTTGAATCTGTGCCCCTGAGGGCTGCAGGGCAGGACTCCAGCTGGGTAGTGTAAGACTTGCTGTCCTGCCGTGGGTGGCAGTTGCTAGAACAGGGACTGTTTCGTTTCATTAACAGAGTGAAGCACGGCTGTCAGCAGGCGGCAGAGCCACGGGACAAGAGGCAGCCACCTCTGACTCCGAAACATCCCATCCTAGCCACCACCAAGCTCTTTCTCCTCAGGGGGTCTCTAGGAGAAGGTGTTAATCAGACAAGGGAGCCCCCTGGAAGAGGAATTATGCTGAAGTCAAAATAAAGTGTTTTGAAAATTCAGCCACCATAGAACTGCTCCGAAGCAGAGTTCATATCCAGAGGGGCTGTCTTGGACTCCACCCAAGAAGTTTAGCTTTTAAAGAGCCTAAAGGATTCCCAGAGTATCTCTCGGGTTGAGTGCGAGAGTCAGAGCCCACAGGATTATACGATATGATGAATGCCTTAGCACCCTGCTTAACCAGCATTTAGCTGAAATGAAAGATTGCTCAGCTGGAGCAGACGTGTCTAAAAGGCAAACCTTTCTTAAGCCCCATTAATGTACAACCTCAATCCACAACTGGATTCAATTACTGCGTTGAAAGAAAGGCATTTTCTCATAAAGCTGCTCTGTTTCCGTGCCTGGCCGAGAGCGGGCTGGGCCATGACAAAGACAAGCCTGTGTGTTGTTTTTGGTTGTTTTTCTTTTCAAGCTCTTCCCCTGGCACTGCCAGGCCCCAGGCTGTTTGGATTAGTTGTGTGGGGGCCAATTTACTTGTTTTGGCTTTCAGCCTTTCTGTTCGGCGGCAACGATAGAGGAGCAAGCCGGTGTCTTGCGTGGCCAGTGGTGCCGATGGGCTACACCGCATGATTCAGCGGTCGCACCATGACCGGGTGGCCCTTAGAGGCAGGATTTGTGAGGAAAGTCAACACTCTGAGGAAGGGGCATGGGAGAGATCATAGGGGGGCTGGCACACATGGGTCTGTTCTCAAATATTAATAACAACAACATATGGAGCACTTACTATGTCTAGGCTCTCTTACATACATTAGCTCATTTAATCCCCCCAACAGCCCTCTGAAATGTTATTATTATACCTACCTGCTTTACAGATGGGGAAATTGAGGAACAGAAAGGTGACCCAATTTGCCCAGGGTTACACGATTAGTAAGTAGCTCAGGGCCCACGCTCTTGATCACTTCATTGTCAGAGTGTGGTGCAAAAACTTTAAAACTATGATACTGCATTTATTCAGCTACTAAACATTTTTACGGTATTCTTAATTCATATTTTCCTTAACACAACTGAAAGACATACTTTCATTATTATGTATGTATGTTTGAAGTCACAAGACTGGAGAGACCCATTTGGTCCAGCCTGCCTTGGGCAGACAAGGTTATATATATTCTTATACATAATATAAAATCGTCATATTTTATATATACTTTCCAGACAATATCCAGCATGTAATAATGTTCTCATTTATATATATATATATATATATATATATATATATATTTTAGGGTCTGGCACATAATAGCAATGACTAATGTGGAAAGCCAGTGGCTTTCCTAAAAGATATTACACAAGGAAGTTGAGAATCAGCTTGCTTGGCTGTCTGATTGTCAGCCCAGGCTTCCTACATGCGCTTGGCCCTGTGATAGGAAAATCCAGGGCCCAGGCCTGAAATGAACACATGTATGGCCCAAGATCCACCCATCAGCTCAACCTACTGTGACAATTCTCAATTTGTTGCCTCTCAGCTCCAAATTCACCCGTCATTACTTGCTCTGAGAGAACGGACCCGGCCCTTGGAAGCAGTTCTCGTTTGCTGCTTGTGTGCTTCAGCTTTGTCGGGAGGGGCTGCGGGAGGGACACTGTGAGAGGAGGGGGCTTCTCTTCCCGGTTCCAGGGGCCTTGCTTTGTCAGGCTCCAGCAGTGCGCACAGCTTTCCCTGGAGCTTCAGGGGGCCAGCAGCACGTGACGCCTTCCTGTGGGCACCTCCCCGGGCACCTCCTCAGGAGTGGCCTCTGCCAGAACCTGCTCAGGAAGCTTCGCAGTAGAGTGCCAGAAGTGGGGTCCCTCCCCTTGGATAACTTCCCTGGCACCCCCTTGGACAGCTTTGCAGTGGATGGCTTCCTCAGCACTCCGAAGAGAGGGTTTCTGGAATGTCTCAGCAGGGAGGCTCCTCGTGAACTTTTCCGCCATCCCGAGAGCCCCTGCTAGCCCCTCTCCCATGAGGTCTGGATTTCAGCCCTGGGGGAAGGGGGCCTCTTCCCTGAATGCTCTGTCTCGGCCCTAGGGAAGATAGCTGCTCTCTGCATCTGCCATTCCTGTATTCTTTAGAGCTCTCTTTACCTTTTACTATCCAATCTCTCGTTTTTCCGATCCCCTGTTAATAATCTTTAGAGTTAACTTTCCTTGTAGAAATTGCCATGTGATTCCTGTCTCCTGTTCAGACTCTAATACAGTCTCTATATTTTTTCAATCTACCATTTTAAATAAGAATGTAGCCCCCTTTTTATGGGAAAGCATACAAGAATCTTGGAAGCAACAGGAACAATATAAAAACACTTCCACTGTAAATTTACTAATAAATTAGAAGGTTCTATATTCTCTTTCAATCTCTAGCTCTCTATCTGCCTGATCCTTACATAGTTGTAACTCTTGTGCATAACTGAGTCTGTCCTTAATGTTTATCAGTTGGTGTTAGTTCACATAAGCAGTGAACTGCTTATAATCCACATGTAGCCACTGTGCATACAGACCTTGCATTTATCGTCAGTTACCGGCAAGGTAATATTCCCTTTTCTTCATATGCTAAAATTTGCTAAGCTAGTTCCTGATTATTGGATACTTGGGTTGATTCACACTTTTCCATATTATAAAAAGCACAGATTAAAATAACTTTGTTCAAGTTGTATCAACCCCGTTTAACTTTTCCTCGTTTCTTCTTTTCTCATTTCTCCAACAACTGGGCTCACACATCTTCTCACCAACAGACAAGAGATTATAGGGAAAGGGATGAGAAATCCAGGGAGAATGTCTGCATAAGGAGGAGGGTGGAGATTTTAACTGAGCTAAAGGCTTCAAGAAGCAGCAAGTCCCGACTCAGTAAGTATCTCCTGCCAGGAATAGAACCAGTCTCAGAGATGGGGGGTGGGGGGCGGAGGAGGGTGAGGGGATAATTGGTGGGGGTGGAGGAAGTAAGAGTTGGGAAGCAAGGTCATTCCAGAGATCAAGATTGTCTTTTCTTGAGTCTCTCATATTATAACCTGTGACTAATGCATTAGTCATACTGAGCACGTGGAAACTACACAATATACACTAGAAAAACATTTTAGTTCTCAAGAATTGTCTCAAACTCAGACAATGCTTAAGTAATTGAGAGTGGGAAGTACATTGTAAGTACTGCTCTCTGACATTTTAAACCACCAATAACTCAATTGTTTCCTGAATTCCCAGAGAGTCAGGGAACATGAAAAAACTCTCTTTGTCACTCCACTAAGGAAATGTTAACCTCATACTTAAATCTGTTTTTCACATAAAAGGGTTCCTGGTATGATGCCTAGACAGAGCTTGAGCATAGCACCCCTCATATTGTTAATTTTCTAATTCATACGTAATGCTTATTTGAAAATTCTTTATTTCACACTCATTCTTAAAAATAGTTTTGCTGCACCTGCAATTCTCAGTTATTTTCTCTTATCACTTTGAAGATATTATTCCATGGTTTTCTGGTTTCTTTTGCTGTATAAAGATGTGTGCTAATAATTTAATTGTTTCTTTGCAGGTGATCTACCTTTTTTCTGTTTTTAGATCTTTTTGAGTTTAGCATTCTGCAATGTTACTACTACATTTTGCAGTCTGGGTGTAGATTTTTAAAAATTTACCCTACATGGTATATGTTGTGCTTCATATCTCTCATTGGTTCTGGATTTCCTCATTCATCATCTCTTTGAATATTGTCTTTTTTTTTTTTTACTTATTTATATTTTTTAATTCAATAGATTTAGTGGGGACAAGTGGTTTTTTGATACATGATGAATTGTATAGTGGTGAAATTAGGGCTTTTTAGTGTATCCTTCACCCAAATAGTACATATTTTACTTGATAGGTTTTCTTTGATCTCCCATCTCCCTTCCACTGTCCCCCATTCTGAGTCTCCAAAGTCTATTATACCACTCTGTATGACCATGTGTACTCATTGCTTAGCTCCCACTTATAAGTGAGTACATGCAGTATTTGTTTTTCTGCTCCTGAGATACTTCACTTAGGATAATGGCTTCCAGTTTCATCCAAGTTGCAGCAAAAGATACTATTTTTTTCTTTTTTAAAATATTGTCTTTTAGTCTATTCTTTCTAATCTTTTCTGGGACTCTATTATGAGTATATTATGCTTCCTCATTCTATCTTTAATATCTTAACCCCTCTTTCATACTTTCTATTTTCCTGTTTCTCTGTGCTGTATTGCAGGTAATTTCTTCAGACATATTAAATAATTCCCTTTTCAATTGTCTTATTTACTGTTTAATCTGGTCATTGAGTTTTTCAAACTCCTGACCTCAAGCAATCTTCCCGCCTTGGCCTCCCAGAGCGCTAGGAGTACAGGCGTGAGCCACCTCGCCCAGCCTGGTCATTGAGTTTTTAATTTCAACAATTATACTTTTAATTTATAAATGTTTTACTTGGCTCTTTTTCAAATCTCCCTGGCCATATTTCATAGTCTCCTGGTACTGCTACAAGAAGTACCCATCTTGGATTTCTTTAAATATTCCATATGCAATACTTTCCATTTTGCATTGATCATTCCAGTATCAGAGGTGTGGAAGTATAAATTTATTGTGTGCTATTCTTGCTTTCTCTTACATATGGTGGCTTATTCTCTTGCTGGTTGGTGATTTTTTATTCTGAACTCATTTTGCTTGATCTGTGGGAGTCCTGAAGGCCTAAATTGAAGTTGTTCACTCCAGAAGAGATTGTCATTTGCTTCTTCCAGGACTCAGAAGGCTGACTGAGCCTCCTTCAAGGGTCAGGGTCTAAAGCGAGAGATTTGACTTTGGCTTTTGCACCTTGCAGTGGGCCCATGACTTAGTGTTGGGTTTTGGCCCAACCTACTGCTTCCCACTTGGATTTTAGCTCAGGCTCTTGCTTCTTTGTTTGAACTCTGGAGAGTCCTTTGGCCATCTGTGAGCCCAGCAGTGCATTAAAAACCATGTTGTGTCCACAATGTAATAGAATTGTGGCAGAAAGGCCTTCAGAAGATCAGCTCTGCCATAATTGTGGGAATGGATGTCATGTGCTTATAATATTCAAAGCATATGGACAAAGCAGCAAGATATGCCTGGGCAGAAGTAGACGTAGCCTACACTTCAAAATTTTAGAAAAGATAAAACAAAGATACAGGAAACAATTAGAGAAGGTTTCAAAGCTCTCTATCTTCCTCTATATATATCTGTATCTAAATATATTTATGTATAACGAAAAAGTTAGAGATGGTTAAAGAGCTGATACCCAAAGTAAGTATAAGATGTTAAGGGACTGAAGCTGGTATTCAGGGTGGCATAAGCAGCATTAATGGAGACAGTGACGGGAGTGAGTAAGGGCTCATCTCTGAGTCTCTGTTTATAAAAAGGGCCTCGTCTCACTGTTAATTTATCCCTCTGGCTTCATAATTATAGGACTTAGCTAGTAATTTCTTATATGAATATCCCTTTTGAGAGTCCCCCATAATTTCCTTATTTACAGGATGGGTGCTCATTAGAGTCCTCTTAGTCTTATCAGGTGGCTTTTATATGTGGACAAGGAAAGGACTATGTTATTTACTCCTTTGATGATCATCGTAGTTAAGGGGGCTGAATCAAACAACCGCATCACAAAGATATGCACTTTATTTCCCACTTTTGCATGCAAACTTAATGTTTTTCCCTTTCAATATCCACTTACTGAGGTGGGGTTTGAGGGTACTGGTTTCTGTTTTTTAACACTAAAATCACTGCAAATGTGTCCATCTTTCCCTGTCTGACTCAGCCTCCATCTGGACCTGTGGCATTCTACTGAACTTTGTAGTTTTCTCTATTCTTCCAAACAAAACTATCTGAAACAGGGCCTACTTCTGGGTTGTAAATTAGTTGTAGAAAATTTGGGCTCTGAACAAACACCACATTTGAAAGAGTATGTCTTTTCTTTTATTGGCTTTTGCTCTAAAAAGCAAAGGCTGAAAAACAGCTGTTAGCTGTTTATACAGTATTTTTTATTTAAGCGTTAGACAATAGCTGTTTTCTTCTCCACTTACAATGGCACATTTTTTCTCAGGCCATTTAAGTCCTCTGTCCATGTGGCCACGAGTATTGGTATGTGCCCTCCTCCCTCTCCCTAGGTTTCTGGAGGAGACTAAGGGTTTGTTGTTGTTGTTGTTTTTCCCCTTGTCCTTCCTTTCTTCAGTTTCTGTTTTTGGTCTTGAAGTCAGATTTTGGTCTTTCAGAATAGATGGCTAAGTTTGTTTGGTCCCAAGTCAGAACCCTGCACATCACCTTTTGGGCCAACTCGATACAGGTATTCATGCAAGACACTCAAGAGTAAGCTGCTATAGGTGCAAAGTGTTGATGGTTGTGGCTGGATGACATGAGCAGGTTTAGATATGGACTTGGTTATTGCCATCTATTCTTGACCCCTGAACATTGATGGTTTGCTTCCTTTATTTGGATTCAGAAGATAATTTTTTCCAATCCCCACTTCCTTGGGCATTCTCTGAGAACACTGCCGTTCATCATTACCCTCATGGAATGCTGGTAAAGCAAGATCAGTAGGGCTTAGAGAAGTCTTGCAGATGAGTGAAAAACACTCCCTACCCTGCAGAAGGAGCCAGCCAAAATGTTTTCCTGCACCCTTGTGCCATGTGATACCATAGCAATTCCTACTACATAAGACAACAGTAACAATGTCAAGTCAGTATTTCAGGTTTTCCTGGGATATTCTTTGCCTACAACCTGCCTACTTTGAATCAATTTATTTTCTTTTAGTTGATCAACTTGTATTGATTTATACATGGGGGGATGGTCTAGCCTACAACTTCTGGAAACGACAGCTTCTTATACCTTGGTGAGAAGAGATAAGTGCTGGGTATGTCTCCCTGAGATCTCAGGTATTCAAATCCTGCCTAAGGAACATGGAGCCCCTTCATTTATTCATTCACCACCCCGTGGGCCAGGCCACCTCTAAACCAATTTTTCAAACTTGGGAATTTTTATAAGGTGACATCTGAGAATCACTGTAAACTTGCTGAAATAAAGATATACCTAGATAAAAGACAACCTTTGTACCCTTCACAGGTACCCTAGGTATTTGCAAATCTATAGTGATAATGCCACTTCCAATTCCCTAATAATCCCCAGAAGATACTCTTCAATCTTATTCTTTGTCACACACGACTAAACAAATTTTGCTCTTAATAAGGGAACAACACATTATGATTGTTTCTTTTAAAATAATTGATCCAAATTAGATGATTAGAAAAATAGTTCCCACCTATGTAACTTGAAACAGTAGGTTTGCATGACACTATTTCAAAAACAAGTTTTGTGGTTAAAATAATACCTCCCTTTGGGAGATAAGAGTTTTGGCATATTAAAGGCTCCAGGAAGTCCTGTGACAAAGAAACATTGTGGAAGTCTGTTTTTGTGGGACATTTATTAACCTCTCTCAGTACAGCCATTGGGAAAATAGGTCCTGAAATCTGTCTTGAAGTTCATGCTGTCAGCATCCTCAGGTACGTGCTGCTTGGCAGCTGCAGGCCTGGGAGCCACGGGGGATCCTGGTTTCAGCCACCCCATCCTACTGCTGCCGTCTCGCCACTGATCCTCCCAACTCCCTGTGTTTATGGGGCACGACTCAAATCAGGAGCCATCGCCCAATATTGGGGCCGGTCAGGGTCCCAATACTGCCTTACAACCTTGAGCTAAGAGGGAAGAGGTGCTGATGGTGGAGAAAAAAAACTGCCTCTTCTCCCTGGTTGTCCTCCCCTGCGCCCTTGTCTACCGGGGGCTGCTTCTCTTCTGTGGTGCATTTGCTTTCTTTATTAATAACCGTGTAGTTCATTTGCCATCCAGTTCTAGTGATGGACCAGTGTGGGTGGGCAGAGCCACAGCTGGTGTGAAGAAGAATGCTGAACCACAGCTATTCTTCTAGAAAGGGGCAGGCATTCCCAAAATATCCCTAGCATGGAACATGAAGTCCAAGTTGAAATGGATATGGCAATCACAAGGACACCCGTGTGACTTTGCAAAGGTAGACAGTGACTTGGACGACTGCACTGCACCAGAGACATGTCAGCCTCCTGAGTGTGGAAACATCCATCTCAGTCCAGAGCTCAGAAACTTTTGTAAAACAGCATGCCAAGGTTCTGCCCACTCCCCTGCTGGGTATCTGTGTGTGTGTGTGTGTGTGTGTGTGTGTGTGTGTGTGTGTGAAGAGACAAGGAGGAAGACGAGGGAGCAGGCATGTTCTGACCAGTCATTTTCTTGAACAGGGGCTGTGCACTGTTGCCAGTAGGACTTCTCAAATGAAGGTGTCTTAGCTCAGGCTGCTATAACAAAATACCATAGACAGGCTACCTTATAAACAACAGAAATTTATTTTTCACAGTTCTGGAGGCTGGGAAGTGCAAGATCAAGATGCCAGCAGGGTCAGTGTCTGGTTAGGGCCCTCTTTCTCATAGATGGCCAAATTTTCATTGTAACCCCTCAACATGGAAGGGGCAAGGGTTCCCTCTGGGGCTTCTTTTATAGTCACTGATCCCATTCACGAGAGCTCTGTCCTCATGACCTAATCACCTCCCAAAGGCCCTAATACCATTACCTTGAGGATTAGGATTTCAATACATGAATTTGAGGGGGACACCAACATTTAGGCCTTAGCAGAGGGTGACTTCCATTTGTCAATGAAATCAGAGTGGATATGTGTTGCTCTCGCCATGCATTCCACAGATTGCATGTGGTGTTGGGCAACAGGTTTATCTGGCCGCATTTATGCCCATATCCACTATACTTGCACACTCTTCCCAAGGAGAGGAAGAAAAGCTAGAAACTGGTTGCATAACAATCATTAGTTTTATAGCTGAGTAAGTTATGAATAATAGTGCTTTCAGCTATTTCATTACCAATCTGCCCCCAGGAGCAAGATGAAGCTGATAAAATATTTATGGGCTAGTAAATTTTTTCTACTAATTTGCAAGGCTATAATAAAATCCATGAACTTGATGGCCTTCAGGAAACATAACAAGAACTAGGAATGTAGAGTAATTTGGAGCTAGAAAGCCTCTTAAACCTCTACAGGAAATGACTCCCAGAAAGCAGATGAATCACAGTATTTTAAACAGAAAACAATGATGTTAAGTTTATATTTAACCAGTTACAGCCTGAGAAAAAAATTTCCAGAAGGAAATTGTGGAAATTTCCTGCTTTCAATTATTCTTGCCTTAAAAAAATAAAATTAAGTCAAGTATATAAAGAACAATATTCAAATAAAAACAATTACCGGAACATAGTGTATCTGGTAATGTGATACTAACTTCCAGGATGGTCATTCTATACAACACAGACAGTCACATTGTGCCCTCTTGTGGCAAAAATGTTTTTACAATTAGAAGACACACCCTAGTGTATTTTATTAAATAACTAATCAGATTCCTTTTGGGGAAGTTTGTACAAGTGAAAAGATAGTTTGCAGAAGGTGGTTGGCAGAGTCGTTGCTCTTGTCATCCTTACACGTGGGAGCAGTAAAAGGAATCCCTGATATTTTAACACATGCAAAGAAATACCCATCACAGAACACTGTTTTTTAATTTTCTGTTTAATGTTAAACGTACTTATTTTTAACATTTTATTATTAGTTATTTGCGTCCATAAATAATTGTAATTGCTATCATTAGTGAATAAGGCAGTTTGTGTACATTATCTCATTTAATCTCAAAACTATGAGGTTATATCAAGACACAGGGTCAGAGACACTAAGTAACTGCTCTGGTTTACCTAACTATAGTAGTAAATGGAAGAGCTAGGATTTGAAATAAACTTCCCCTGATTCCAAAAGCCTCTGCACTTTCCATTCTGCCAAGCTGACTCTTTAGCCAAATATTTCTTGAGTACTGAATACATGTGAGACACTGCTGCTGGGCGCCCTGGAACTCACAACGTGTAAGAAAGAGACTCCCCATCCTTCAGGAACTTAGGGCCTACATAGGGAAATAAAAACATGCATTGAAAAGAAACCATAATACAAGGCAATATACAGGGAATATCCATGGAGAACTATTTTTTATTTTCTATTTTCTTTCACATAGAACTATTTTTTAAACAAACAAACAAAGGATCTGTATAGTCATGTACAATTTTTTCCCATCAATGCAGAAAAACCAGCTACTTTCTTCAATTATTCTATTAGGTTATTAACACATTAACTGCCATGTGAGTTGTATTTAACTCACGCTAGTTTTGAGCCTGGGGCCTGTGAAGTATATGAAGACTCGATTCTCTGAAACAAATTCAATAAGTATGTCGTGAGTCACATGCAACTCAAGCGGTGTGCAGTGTAAAAATTGATTCTAGCACCACGTGAGTTGCATGTAACTCATGTACAGAAAATGATAAAAAATAACAATTTTTTCATCAAATTAGAAAGACTTGTTTTGTTTTTGAAGTTTTTATTCTATTTTCATAATAAAGCACCATGGCCCCAGGGGGAATATTTTATTCTAGTGTGGCAGTCAATGTGTTAAGTATGAAATGTCTGACTTTCTTAAGTACTAAGTTTGACAGCTGATATCTCTGACATTTCACTTTGACGCTTCTTACTTTATTTTTATTGTGAAGGTATAACCTCATTCTTTCAAAAGCATGGTTTGGCTTGTGATTATCTTTCACAATTTTTTCGAGCAATTTTTTCGAAATCATGGATAAGTAAAAAATTAGTATTATTTTTGAATATGAGTTCCGTTGTGGAACCAATGTAGTGCAGACAGCTGGAAATATCAATGAAGTGTTTGGGAAGGATGTGGCTAATGAATGCACAGTACGTTGATAGTTTGAGAAGTTCTGTTCTGATGATTTTAATCTTGAAAATGAGCCATGTGGGTGACCTGAGACCAAGGTGAATAATGATGAGCTGAAAGCTGTAGTGGAAGTGAATCCATCTAAAACTACATGTGAATTAGCAGCAAGGTTTGATGTTACTACTCCAACAATATTGGACCATTTGAAACAAATCAGCAAGGTAAAGAAGCTGGGTGGATGGGTTCTGTGTGAATTAAACTAGCGTCAGAAGAGAAATCATCTGGAAACTGGCCTTTTTTTGCTGTCACGACATACAGGTGAATCGTTTCTGCACCATATTGTTACATGTGATGAAAAATGGATTCTTCTTGACAATTGCAAGTGTTCAGCACAATGGTTGGATAAAGATGAAGTGAAAAACCACAGTCCAAAACCAAATATTCATCAAAAAAAGCTACTGGTGTCTGTTTGGTGGTCCAGCGCTGGTATTATCCACTACAGCCTCATGAAACCTGGTCAGTCGATTAAAGCGGATGTCTACTGCAACCAATTGGATGAAATGATGAGGATATTTGTGATTAAGCAGCTGAGACTGGTCAATAGAGACAGGCCAATCCTCTTGCAAGATAGCGCTCAGCCACATGTCACACAAATAACGCTGCTCAAACTACAGAAGCGGGACTTGAAAACTCTCTGTCATCCACCGTATTCACCAGACCTTGCACCAACTGACTACCAATTCTTCCAGGTTTTGGACCACTTCTTGCAAGGAAAAATATCCAATTCTCAACAAGATGTGGAAAACGCCTTTTGGGATTTCATTGCTACTTCCTCTCCAGGCTTCCTCACTGCTGGCATAAACGAGCTACCATTAAGATGATGAAAATGTGTCGATAATTTAGGTGCATATTGTGATTAATTGTACTGCTTCTTGTCTGAGATATAATAAACTACACTTTTGATTCAAAATCAGATATTTCATATTTAATGACCTAGGACTTATGGCTTGCTTCTAAGCAGCAGAATATGGCAAAGCTGATGGGATATACATGATTACGTTACATCAGTTCCCCTCTTGTTAAGGTCTCTTTTCCTTTGACTTTGAGCAAGCAAGTGATCATGTCGGGGAGCCCCACGTGGCAGCATCTAAGAGCTGAGGACAATATATTGATGTCCTCAATCTTAAAACCACAAGAACCTGAGTTCAGCCAATAACTGCCCCCAGTTGATCTTGGATGAGATCACAGCCTGGCTGACACCTTGACTGGAAGCCTTGAGCCCCTACGCAGAGGACCCACCAACCCATGCCTGGACTCCTAACCCATGGAGACTGTGAGATAATAAATGTGTGCAATTTTAAGCCACTAAGTTGACAGTAATAATGTTACTTAGTGATAGATAAATACTGCAATTATCTTTTAAAGTTTTATAATTTTAACTCTTGCATTTAGGACTTTGATACATTTCAAGTTAATTTTTATAGATGCTGTGAAGTATGGATCAAGGTTCTCTTTCTTTCTACCCTCCTCCACTTTTTTTTTTTTCTTTTTGGCATATGGCTATCCAATTGTTCCAGCACCAGTGTTGAAAATATTCTTTTTCCCATTGAATTGCCTTGGTATCTTTGTCAAAAGACAACTGACGGTATATATGTGTCTATTTCTGGACTTTCTGTTCAATTGGTCTATATATCTACCTTTATGCCAATGCATACTGTTTTGGTTATTGTAACTTTATAATCCTATAATTCTTGAAGTCAGATAGTATGAGCCCTCCAACTTTGCTTTTTTTTCCATAGATTTTTGACTATTCTAGGTGCTTTGCATTTCCATGTAAATTTTAGAATGCAAGTTCAGCACAATGTGAGAACATCCCTCTCTTCTGCTCTGTTGCCCCAGGCCAAGAGTCATAGTCTCCTGCCTTTAGCTTCCTCAGCCCCGAGTCATCTGTCCCCACTGTCTCACAATTTCAATGGACATTATGATGAGCTCTCTGAAAGGTTTCCCTGAAGCTCCTCTCTGGACTTATGATGAGAAGTTGCCATCATCCTTCCCGAGGTAGCAGCAGCTCTCACCCAGGAACTGTTCCCACGAGCCCACTCTCGGTGGAGTTCCCAAGAAAGAGTCACTAGACTGTCTTTTCTTTTCAGTGTGGGCTGTGTTCTTAGTTACTTGCATTGAACATCTTCACCTGGATCTGTCTCAAAATTTGTTTTGTGTCCAATATTTATTATAGCTCGTTGTCTCACTCGAAACTCCCAATTTAATGTTTTGTTATACATTTAAATTTATTTACTTATTTTAGAGACAGGGTCTCACTCTGTCTTCTACGCTAGAATGCAGTGGCAGAATCATAGCTCCCTATGCCTCCAACTCCTGGGCTCCGGCAATCCTCCTGCTTCAGCCTCCCGAGTAGCTGGGACTACAGGCATGCACTACCACACCCGGCTAATTTTTAAATTTTTTGTATAGATGTGATCTTGCTATGTTGCCCAGGCTGATCTCCAACTCCTGGCCTCAAGCGATCTTCCTGCCTCCCAAAGTGCTGGGATTACAAGCATGAGCCACCATGCCTGGTCCACATTTAAATTTAAATCTTACATATTTAAATAATTTCACCTAGGATTTTTAATTGCTTTGTAGAGGGAGGGATGTCCAGGGAATGGAGTCTGCAATACTATCAGAAACAGAAGTTGGCAATTATTTTCTTCTCCATTATTGCTGCTATTTTCTTCTTGTTTCCATTATAGTTATAGATTAATTGTATGGGATGTACAAATTGTTTCTCTGCAGTGCAGTCTCATCACAGAACACAGAGGAAGAAGAAATAGAGCAATACTTCATATTTTGAATACACTGGGAAAAAGAAAAGTGCTCAGAACCTGGTAAAACCTGAAAATTTTCAAGTCCTTTTCAACACCTAAATGTCCCTCTGGTGAGCACTAAGCCCACCTCCCAGCTGGGGAGTGTTATGTAACAGCATTTAAATGAAAGATGAACAGTCTTAACCACATGCTGGTTCTGAGGCAGTTACTGCAGAATGACTATATAAATCCAGGTGAGTGCTTGTAAAACACAATTACACACCCACAGCATGGACTGAAACCATGTAGGCAGGCAATAAGCACAGGGTTTCTCAGGGCTAATAGTATGGCTATAAAAGAAATACACGGTCTCCTTTGCTTTTTTATTAATAAGGAAAAGGCCAATATTCATGCTCAAATGTCTTTCTAGTTGGGGATGCATTTTTTCTTAAAATAAATTAATACATAATTGATGTAGTATGTATGCATATGTGCCTTGGTTTGGGTCAATATTTTTTTATAACCTGGTAGTACAAATCCAAGGGAAAATTTTCTGAACTGGTAATTTGCTTGAGTTTCAAAACCTGCTGATGAGGATAATAGTTAAAATAGGAGAAAAAGGAATGCAGTATATGATAAAGGTGGCCTTTGAGTCAGTGGAGACAAGATGGGTTAGTCAGTGCATGGTGTTGGACAATTGCCAGTCATTTGGAAGAATGTATCCTTACCTTACTTACTCTTTACACCAATAAAAATTTCAGGTGAAGTTTTATAATTAAAACAAAAACACAAACAAACCTTAAAGCACCAGAAAAAAATATTTATGTATGTTTGTGTATGTGAACACATATTAACTACATTCACGATAAAAATTTTGTAGCACCCCAGGGTGTAAAGTAAAAAGTAAATGTTCCCTTCCTCACCTGATCCCATGTTCTATTTCCCAGGAGAAACCAATTTATCAGTTTCTTGTGTATTCTTCCAGACATAATCTGTGTATATTTAAGCATATTTATGTATACCTTTTATTCAAAGACGTTTCTGTTAGATAGGAAAGATCATTCTAGTCACTTTTCCACAAAACACCTTGAACATCTTTCCAATTAGTACATATTGTTCTACCTACTCATTATTAATAACTGGCTAGTATTCCATTGTATAGGTAGATGTACCACTATTTAGCCACTTTTCTTAAATTGCTTTTCTCATTAGGTAATGTTTTTGAAGTCTTCCCATATAGATCTACCTCATTTTTCCTTGTTGCATAGTATTCCACTATTAGAATATACCACAATTTATTAATCCATTGACAGGTTGTTTTCAATTTTTCTCTATTAAAAACAACAAAATTTCTAGGCTGGGCACAGTGACTCATGCCTGCAACCCCAGCACTTTGGGAGGCCAAGGTGGGAAGATCACTTGAGGCCAGGAGTTACAGACCAGCCTAGGCAACATAGTGAGACTCCATCTCTACTGGAAAAAAAAAATTAAAAATTAGCTGGGCATGGTGGCATGCACCTGTAGTCCCAGCTACTCAGGAGACTGAGGTGTGAGGATCACTTGAGCCCAGGAGTTGGAGGCTGCAGTGAGGTATGATCATGCCACTGCATTCCAGCCTGGGAGGAAGAGTGAGAGAGTTTCTCTAAGATAGCAGTTCTTATATGTTCAAAGAACACCTTGGCTGTTGTGTTGAGGATAGATGTAGGGTCAGGGGGAAAGAACAAAATCAGGGAGACTAGTTGGGAGGCCATTGCAATAGTCCAGGTAGGTGATTAAATGGCTTGTCCTACAGAGTGGTGGCAAGGGTGGTGGTGACAAGTGGTTGGAATGAGGTGCATTTTGGAGGTAAAGGTATCATGATTTGTTGATGATTAGATGTAGAATGTGAGCAGAAAAGAGTGTCAAATAAGATTCCAAAGTTTGGGGCCTAAACAACCAAGAGAAAGAATGAAGATGCCAGTTACCAAGATGCTGTGGGATGAGCAGCTTTGGGGAGAAGATCAATATCACAAAGTCTGTTTGGGACATGCTGAAGTTGAGTGCTCATCAGACTTCCCAGTGAGATGTCAAGGAATTGGAATTCAGGGAAAAGCTCGGGGCTAGAGATACCAATTGGGAGTCATTGGTGTAAGGGGATGGTCTTCATAAGAATGGTGTTTAAATTGATGAGACTAATGAGAGAGTGAAGAGAGAGAAGAAGTCCACAGACTCTCAAAGCACTCCAACATTTACAGACCAGATAGAGGGAAAAGATGCAGCAAAAGACACTGAGAAGGAGCAGCCAGTGAGGCAGGAGGACACCAAGGCAGTGTGGAGTTTCCAGGAAAAGGAAGTGATCTATTATAATTTGTTAAATTCTGCTTACAGGTCAAATAAGAAAAAGGCAAACAACTGACTGTAGGAATTGGCAAAGTGGAGCTCACTGATGTGGACAAAAGCCTGAGTGGAGCGGGCTCAGGAGAAGATGGGAGAAGAATTGGAGACAGTGATTTTAATTACAACTCTTTGGGGAAGTTTTGCTTAAAAGAGGAGTGGGGAAAAAAAGAGACAGTAGCTTGAGGCGATGTGGAATCAAGTGAGGATGCTGACATCAAAATATGACAACATTCTTGTATGCTGCTGGGAGAGCCCAAGTGGAGGGGGGTGACATGCAGGGAAGAAAGGAGCTAACTTCATGCTTGCGGACTGATGCCCTCGAGTAGGTAAGAGGAGATGGGGACTCCGTGCACAGGTTGCAGTACTGGCCTTAGGAGCACAGAGTTTGTCTTTCATAGCAGTGGGAAAACAGAGTGCACAGGCATAAATGCAGGAGAGTGGTTAGATGTGGTGCTGGGAGTGTGCAGAAGTTCTCTGCTAATTGCTTCTATGTTCTTGTTGCAATAAGAAGTTACCATGAGCTGAGACTAAGGGGCTGGTTGATTGAAGGCAATTATGCCTGTGACAGAAGACAGATGGTCAAAGTTGTGCCATGAAAGATAACTGAATTAACAAGTAAAGACCATCATGCCTCCTTGTGAGGCAGGCTGATAAGCCATCTTAGCAAACCAAGGAAGTATAAGGCCAAGCTGGTGGGGTGGGGAGAGCCCCTACTGAGCAACTCACCTTTTGTGGCAGTGCATTCATTCAACAAACACTGGCTAAGAGCCTGCACTAGGCTAGGAGGGTGAGATGTGATTGTGGACAAGATAGCTCACTTCCTCTAGGAGTGTATAGCCTACAGACGTATATTTTTCTGTAAGAATAAATCTCATTTTTGTAATTGAAGTAATTGGGGGGAAACCAATACTCTCAAGTAGCTGGTGAGAACAGGTGGAGGGAAGGAAGGTTGAGAGAACTGAAGAATGAATTTACAGGGGGATGTGAGGCATAATTCTTATGACTTGGAATAGACACAAACATTCCTCCTTAGGCTCAACTCTCCTTTTCCTTAAGTTATGCAGAGCTCGCTGCTATGTGCTCTGCTACCAAGTGACTGTTGCAGACTTTGACAAGTCCCTTAATGTGCAAAGTGCATCCTGGATGAGGTGCTCTCTGAGGCCCCAGCCACAGTGCCATGATTTTGCCATGGGATCTGTTTTTCCATATGAGTAAAAACTGGAGAAGTCGGTTTTTCAAATTGCTATAAAGAAAATCCATCCCAAATATTAACTGTTTTCATAAGCCTCTTAAGTCATTCTGTCCCTTTTCTCTTTTATGGTTCCAAGTAAATCCAAGAAGGTCATCATTAAATAAACCCCAATTGTAGAAGACATGCTAACACTTGGTGCGCTTGGCCGCCTCTGCTCTTTAGCTGGCAGTAATAAAACAATGGATCCCAGCAGAATTAATTCCATCCCATATCATATTCTGCAATTTATTGTTTTGGCTCCTTTCTTTCATTATTGCAAACAGAATCACATCGAGCTCATACACTTTCAAAATGACCATTTGCTTCCCCATACTACAGAAAGTTGTATAGAATTTTCTATCCAAGAGCTGCTATTGTTTTCCCAGGGCACATTTATATCTCAAAGCTACACTTAAAGCTTGCTGCATGCTATGATTTCCATTTTCCTCTTTTGATGCCCTTACTTAATGATTTTTTTATTTTATTATTTTTTTTTTTTGTTGAGACAGAGTCTCACTTTGTTGCCCAGGCTAGAGTGAGTGCCGTGGCGTCAGCTTAGCTCACAGCAACCTCAAACTCCTGGGCTTAAGCGATCCTACTGCCTCAGCCTCCCGAGTAGCTGGGACTACAGGCATGCGCCACTATGCCCGGCTAATTTTTTCTATATAGATTTTTAGGTGTCCATATAATGTCTTTCTATTTTTAGTAGAGACGGGGTCTCGCTCAGGCTGGTCTCGAACTCCTGACCTTGAGCAATCCACCCGCCTCGGCCTCCCAGAGTGCTAGGATTACAGGCGTGAGCCACCGCGCCCGGCCGATTTTTTTAAAAATACAATTTTTAGTGTAACTTTTTTCCACATCTTTACACAATTATTTCTTTATTCCACTGCAAACAAAGCAGTACTTGGCAATAATTAATTCTAGGCAACCACAATCTCCCCTTAAGGGCTAATTACTAAATAGTTGGTAAAGGCATAATGTTTTTGTGTTATTGTTCTGGCTTTACAGATGTTTTTATTTCCCCACATACCCTTGTGTGGTTCAATTATATTTATCACAGTGCTGAAAATTAAGTGATTCTAAGTTCCTTCTGCTATTGGATGGAATTGGTATATGATTGCACAAACCATTCTACAGGGTCTCCCAAAAGTCAACATACACAGGGAAAATGGGAAATTGTAGCTAAATGTACCTTGATTTATAAAATATTCATTATGAAATTTTTCCTTTGTAGTCTCCATATAAGGAAAAATTTTGTAATGAATATTTTAGCTACAATTTAACATTTAGCTACAATTTCCCATTTTGCCTATGTATGGTGACTTTTGGACACCCAGTATATTTTGCAAGCTAGGATAAATCCTCAAATGCTTTTCTTCATGACCTTAGGGTCCATCTATCCTTAAAACTTATCAGTTTTTCATATATCTTTGTATTAATTAGGATCCTATGTTGCAAATAACTCAAAATAACTTAAACAACAAAGAAAAATATTGGTTTATGTAACAGAAAATCCAGAGGTAGTTGAACTCAGGTAATGTCTGATCCAGCAAAAAAAAAGAAAAAAAAAAAAAAAGTCTTGTAGGAGAAAAATATTACAGAGAGTATCAGAGCATTCATTAATAAAAATATTAGGTTAGGTTTTGAGATTGTATGATTTGTTTTGTTTGTCAGCAGCCGAGGGTGGACATGTGTCCGTATTTGTGCATTTTAATTGGTTTCAGGTTCTGTGTGTGCCTCTGTTTTCATGTTATGATCTTCTAAAAATATTTTTAACATTATTATTGTTTTTAAATTGGCAAATAAAGCTGCATATATTTATCATGTATAACATATTGTTTTGAGATATGTACACATTGTAGAATGGCTAAATTGAGCTAATTAACATATGCATTACTTCTATATGTATTTGTCAGCTTTTTAAAATTTGTAATACATTATAATTTCTTTTCTTATTCCAAATAACTTTGTATTTGTAATTTTTAATCTTCTAAAGTGGTTCCCCCAAATTGTGTAAATCTTAAGTCTCACAATACCTAGATCTGTCCCTGCTAAAGAGAGGGTGAGAAGGTTGCTCCCAGAGGGAAATATTTTATGAAAATAAGGGAGCAAAAACAAGACAAGACCACTAAAGTTTTAAATCTGTTCTCAACTTTCTTTGCTTTGAATTCTGCCTATATGACTCTGATAAATGTTTTTATTGGCAATGAAACAACTTAAAGGCAGAGATTATGTGTTAAACTTCTCTGGTTGTGTCCCCAGTGATATGCAAAGTAACTTGTATGGAAAAATATGCTAATTTAGCAATACTTCTTTCCAGTACTGTGATTCCAAATATATCACACTGTCGTCCCTGGTATATGAGGGAGGATTGGTTCCAGGATCAGTCCCCCAATATACCAACATCTGCGCATACTCCAGTTCCACAGTCAGCCCTGCAGAATCCCCCTTCCCATACAAATACTCAGTTCTCAGTATACATAGATTTTTGCATCCCCCAATACTGTATTTTCAATCTGCATTTTGTTGGAAACAAATCCGCATATAAGTGGACCTGTGCAGTTTAGACCTGTGTTATTCATGAGTCAACTGTACTCTCTTTTTACTTGAACACACCTGAGAGTTTCATGGAGGAGTCCAAATTCCATGGAGGATTTACATCATAAAATTCAGAAGCCCCTATATAGACATATTATTACAACAATAGCAAAACATGTTTATAAAACAAGACAGTGACCTAAGTCTTGGCCACTGATCCACTTATTTCAGATAATTATCTATTTACTATGTCTCTAGTATTTGTTGAAATAAAACTTTAACTACAATAATGATTTTGGGAGAGTCCGTGGTAGCGGTGGTGGGGGAAAGTCAAAGGCTTTTTCATGTCAGTCCAGAATGTTAAAATGTCATATTTTGGGGTAAAAACATTTCAAATTAATTTCCTTCAGCTACATGAAGCCTCTTTTATAATGGCATTAATATCATTCATGAGGGAGGTGCCCTCATGATCTAAAAAAACCCTTAAATGCTCCACTTCTTCATACTAGCACATGGGCCATTAAGTTTCAACACATGAATTTTGGAGGGGACACATTTAAACCATAGTACCAGCCACAGAGCCTGTTTGGCATGGTCACTTAACTCCAAGTACGGTGATTT
This sequence comes from Eulemur rufifrons, assembly GCF_041146395.1. Classification (NCBI taxonomy): domain Eukaryota; kingdom Metazoa; phylum Chordata; class Mammalia; order Primates; family Lemuridae; genus Eulemur; species Eulemur rufifrons. The sequence continues at coordinate 63,679,343 of NC_090997.1, read as the reverse complement.
TCCACTACATCATCCTCATTCCTTCATCTCTGGAGCACCTGTTGCAGGGTATGATGCTAGGTGCTGGGGATGCCAAATTGAAAAGATGAGACTCCTACCCTCTGGAGTCTGGCTGCTGCTGGAGATGAGTCAGCTTCCTGCTGGAGAGAAAGTTGGAGGCAAGAGGATGAAGAGTATTGGGAGTGGGATCAGGGCAACTTTCCTGGGAGAGGCACAGCACTGAAGCTAAACTAGAAAGGATGAGTAAGTGCTTGTTATAAAGAAAGGGAGGGCCAGCGCTCTCAAGAGAAAAGACTTTATCCTTAAGCAGAATATTTAGGGCGCCATGTCAGCTGTCTGTAGCAGACTGGCAGACAAAAACTTTTGGGCAGAGGAGTCTTTCAGCCATTTTGGATAACATCATTTGTCATTGCCCCATTCAGATCTGCGCCACTTTGTCAGGGTAATAGGCTCCTTCTCAATTGCTGCTCTGCCATTCCCTGTGTGGTCTTTATTCAAGGGATTACATTATGAAAGAAGATTGAAGCTGGCAGATAGGTAGAAGGCAATGCCATAACTTCTTTCGTTGTTTTATACTTAGATTTACTTCCCACATTATGGAGTGGGAGACTGGAATCTCTACTCCAGTCAAAAATAGGTTGTCAAAAGACTCAGTAACACACTCAAGTTTCAGAGGTGAAATACAAGAGAAAATTTAAGTCATTGCTCTAAAACAAAAAAAAAAAAAAAGAAAAAAAGAAAAAAAAATTCCATTATGGCTACTACTTGGGCCGAGGGCTCCCTGGAGCAGGGACAGGTTGCTTCCAGATGGTTGCAATGCATTGTATTCTGCAACTCTCTGCTTCACACCCCAGCCCCTTAAGAAACACACTTTGGAAGAAGAACTAGGAAAATCTCTCTTTTGCCTTCCTCAAACCTACTCCTTACTTTTTGGCTACTTTGGTCATTGTCACTGCGACAGGCAGCTGCCTCTGAGGTGTCATTATTCTCCTTCAGCTCACTTACAGACCTGTAAACACAAACACATCCACACAGACACACACATACGCACATCTTGCACCTCTTTACCCATGCTGGCGAAATACACGTTCTGCTACATTCTTCACATTTCTAACACCAAGTTATAACATTCAAGGTTCCCAGCCAAAAATTTTATCCATTTCATGCTTTTATAAAGAGACCAATAGCAGTTATTCCAAATCTTTTGCACATTTCACAAATCCCCTGTTTCTTTCTTTCTTTTTTTTTTTTTCTAGTGTAGTAAAAGGGAGAATATTTTATTCACTGAATGTTTCTTAACATGCTACATTTGTTTAGGAACCAATATTTTTAAAGCTGCTCCAGATAGAGCCCTTAGCAGATGTGCAAGTGAAACACACCAGAGAAAGACTGTGCCATCCAGTACGAGAAACTTGCATCAGTTCTGAAAGAGAGTGGGGGCGGAGGTGGGGAGAGAAGACGGAAGGAGAAGGAAACAGAAGAGCCAGAGAGGGCAGACCACCATCATCTCAGTTGCCCAGGCTTGTAACCTCAGGGACTTCTCACCTCCTCACATTTCCTTGCCCTCCTCAGGCAAAAAGTTGCCAAAGTCTGACTTTCTTCTCCACCACTTGAGTGAATCCCCTTGATGCCCTACTATCACCTCTCTTACCTACATCCTGAACACTCACCTCCCAGCTCACCTTTCTACCATCAACTTCTCACCCTCCTCCACCCTCTGCCACACTCCCATTTATCAAACCAATCTTCCTACAACAAACTTTGTTTATCACTCTGGACAAAGCCTTCCAGTGGCTCCCCAGGGCCTATTAACTAAAGCTTAGTAGTTTTGGCTTATAATTCAAGACTCTATGCATTGTGGCCTCAACTTATCTTTCCTGACCTATCTTCATAGCATTAGCCTTTTTTTTTTTTTTTTTTGACAGAGTCTCACTCTGTTGTCCAGGCTAGAGTGCCATGGTGTCAGCCTAGCTCACAGCAACCTCAAACTCCTGGGCTCAAGCAATCCTATTGCCTCAGCCTCCAAGTAGCTGGGACTACAGGCATGCACCACCATGCCCGGCTAATTTTAGTTGTCCAGCTAGTTTCTTTCTATTTTTTAGTAGAGACGGGGTCTCGCTCTTGCTGAGGCCAGTCTCGAACTCCTGAGCTCAATCAGCCCCCCTCGGCCTCCCAGAGTGCTAGGATTACAGACATGAGCTGCCATGCCCGGCCTAGCATTAGATTTTATTGAGCATTTATTACAAGCCAGGTACTTTATTAAAAGCTTCTAAATGTAATTTGTTCATCTAGTACCCCTTTCTGAGAAGGCGCTCCCTCCCCACTTCCAGTTGGGCTGTTCTTAATGAGAGCGGAACACGTGAGGTAGGCCAGCCAATCAAACTATTCCACGCCCCTGGCCATAGGGCAGCCAATCAGAGCATTCCATGCCCCTAGCCAATCAGAGCGTTCTGCTCTCTCCTTCCCCACCCCTACCTTCAGCGTTCTGATGAGAGAGTTTCTCTCTTCTTCAGAGTTGGAAATCTACAGAGAGGCCGAGAGGAGGAGGTGGAGAATGAGGGAGAAAGGGAGACCTGATGACATTGTCCCTCTGGATCCCACCGCTCAAGCAGCTAACTCCATCCACCCCAGGGCTTTCCCCACAGTGAGTCAAAAACGACCATTTCTTACTTCAGCTTGTTTGAGTTAGGTCTTTTGTTTCTTGCAGCTGAAACGATGAAGACTCTTACTGTCATCATTTTGATGGGGAAGTGACACCTGAGAGAGATAAGCGACTTGCCCAAGGTCTCACAGTTTTTAAACGGTGGTGATAGAATTTACAGCCGGGCAGCCCAAGCCCCGAGGCTGCGCTCCTCACAGTGCATCCCAAGGCCGCGCAGGAAGACGTACCCGGTACTTCCTGCGTGCCAGGCACCGGGCTGAGCGCCACACGCCCGCCCTCGGCTCGTCTGCTGCCTCTCACTGGCCCTGGGCTTTCCCACATCTGAGTCTCTACCTGGAACGCACTCCCTGCCTCACCTCTGTCTGGCAGTATTTACTTACCTTTCGAATCTTGGATCAAATGGCAAATCCTTCTGGAAGCCTTCAATACCACACCCTGAAGCAAGTACTTCCTCTTTGATGTGAACACCTGGCCAGGTGGCTGTCTTTGAGGCCTCACGGCACAGGCACTAGTAGGCATTTCTTAGGGACTTTGGGGGACTGTTGGTTTGAAGTCACCAGATTTAGTTTCTAGTCATTTCATTGACATATCTGCAAAACACCACACTTTTTGATAACAAATAGTGCCAGTTTCACGGTTCTTAGCAATGGCTTTGAGGTAAGATGACTGGGTTTGAATCTGGCTCTGCAACACTTGAGCTTGGGCAACATTCGGCAGATTACTCATTCTCTCTGAGTCTCATTTTTCTTGTTTGAATATGAGGATGAGAGCAGTATTGATCTTAGAGAGTTGAGAGAAGTAAATGAGATAATAAATGTTAAGGACTTATCACAGTGTCTGGTACCATATATATTATTATTGTTGTTATTTTAAGGTAAGGGATTATATCTTATACTCATTAAATAAAAAACCAAATCTTAACAAATATCCACGCCTTTAAACCTTCTAGTGTATAACAACTGACCAATTGCAGTTGATTGAGGAAGCTAAAGAGAATTGGAAGCAACAGGATGGAAGGGAGGGAGAGGAAGGGAGGGAGATGGAACAGGGGAGGTGAGAGTCAGAAAATAAACACCCTTTTAAGAAAGGCTGTCACAAGAGCAGTGCAGGTATCTAGGGGAGCAGAAACCAAGATTAGCTTTGTTCCTTAGATGGCCCACACTTCATACCTTACTTTGTCTTTTGTCAGTGGTTACTAGGTGAGATGGTTAATGACATAGGCTGCATTGTTCGTTTAGGAATTGTTCAGCATTTCCAGCTCAATTCTCCTATGTGTGGATGTGAGGCCATGGTGGTGCTGCCGTGGTGGTAGTGGCAGCAGTGGCCACTCATTCAATACATATTTATTGATAATAGTGATATCAGACTGCACATATGTGTGTGTGTGTGTGTGTGTGTGTGTGTTTGTATATATATATATTTAGGGAGAAGAAATATAAAACAGGCAGCATGGTAAGGGGCCAGAGAGTAATGAGGACTGATATTTTAGGAGAAGCAGAGAAATCTTCTCAAAAGAGGCAACATTGAGTAGGACCTGACTGAAGTGAGGAAAAGAACTGTGTGGCTCTCTGGGGACACATTTTCAGGCAGAGGGAATAGCAAGTGTAAACATCCAGAGACTGGGGTGTATTTGCTGTGTTTGAGGATGAGCAAGGAGGCCAGTGTGGCTCGAGTGGAGAAGTGGAGAAAGAGTGCTAGGGGGTGAGTCAGAGGAGCAGCCAGAGCCGTAGAAGGATTTTGAATTTTATTCTAAGCATGATAGGAAGCTGCTGAGTAAGGGAGTGACTTGATCTGGATTATATTTCTACAGAGCACTTCCCTGCTGTGTGGGGTGAGGGAGGTAGCAAGGAGAGCACTTAGGAGAGTATTGCTAATCCAGTCAAGAGATGATAGTTGTTTGGGCAAGAAGGTTAGCAACAGAGGTGGAGAGAAGTATAACAGAATCAGGCTCTATTATACAGGAAGAGCAACTAGAATTTTCTGGCAGAAAAAAATGTGGAGTGTGAAAGCAAGAGAGGAGTAACAGAAGATACCAAGAGTTTTGGCGTAAGCGACTGAGTGACAGTGGTGCCATTTACTGAGACGGGAAGTGCTGGAGAGGAGCAGGAGTGAGGGTAGCTGTGTAAGAGATGGCTTTTAGACATGTGATGGAGATATGGAGAAGGTGGTGGTATTAGTGAGTCTATGGTGCTAGGGTGAGGTCAGGTTGGACATATAAATCTGGGAGTCATCAGGGTACATTTTGAAAACCTTAAGACCATCTGTAAAGAACCAGATAGTAAGTGTTTTAGGCTTTGTGGGCCATACAGTCTGTCACAGCCAGTTAACTCTGCCATTGTAGCATAAAAGCAGCCCATGGATAATATACCAATGAATGATCATCATCATGTTCTTTTTTTTTTTTTTTTTTGAGACAGAGTCTCACTCTGTTGCCCGGGCTAGAGTGAGTGCCGTGGCGTCAGCTTAGCTCACAGCAACCTCAAACTCCTGGGCTCCAGCAATCCTTCTGCCTCAGCCTCCCAAGTAGCTGGGATTACAGACATGCGCCACTATGCCCGGCTAATTTTTTGTATATATATATTTTAGTTGTCCATATAATTTCTTTCTATTTTTAGTAGAGACGGGGTCTCACTCTTGCTCAGGCTGGTCTCGAACTCCTGACCTTGAGCGATCCACCCGCCTCGGCCTCCCAGAGTGCTAGGATTACAGGCGTGAGCCACCGCGCCCGGCCCATCACCATGTTCTAATAAAACATTATTTACAAAAGCAGGTATTGGGCCAAATTTGGCCTATGGGCTGTAGTTTGCCAGATCTTGGACAAGATGATGATTACCTAGAAAGAGTAAAAAGAAAAGAGAACTTAGAGTCCTGGGGCACTCCAACATTTAGAAATTGAGAGAAGGAGAAGGACTAAGAGACTGAGATGTAGCAAGCAGCAAGGGAAGAGGAAAATAAAGAGATTGGGGTGGCATGGAAGCCAAAGAAGGTGTTTCAAGAAGGACAAATCAATATTATGGTGCCAGTAAACATTGTGAAAGACTTTGAAATGGACCAAAAAAAAAAAAAATTACAGAGCATTATCCTTCAGGGTTATATTCACCTTTCATTGTCTTTGAGCTATTTTATAACTTTGTAAGTTGTAGAAAACTGATAGTAATGCAAATGATTCTTATCTATAGAAATGAATTGTGTTCCTTGGAATGCAATTGATTGCATTGGTGGAATTGGTAGGATGGATTTGCTTTATGGATAAACCAATTTTGCCACTACACTCATGCATTGCTTAATAATGTGGTTACATTCTGATAGATGCATCATTAGGTGATTTCACTGTTGTGTGGACATCATAGAGTGAATTTACACAAACCTAGACAGTGTAGTCTACTACACACCTACGTTATAGTATAGTTTCTTGTTCCTAGGCTACAAAGCTGTACAGCATGTTACTGCACTGAATACTGTAGGCAATTGTATCACAATGGTAAGTTTTATGTTTCTAAACATATCAAAATATAGAAAAGATATAATGAAAATACAGTATGAAAGATAAAAAATGGTGCACCAAATAGGGCTCTTCCCATGAATGGAGCTTATGGGCCTCGAAATTGCTCTGGGTGAGTTAGTGAGTGAGTGGTGAGTGAATGTGAAGGCCTAGGACATTCCTGTATGTTTCTGTAGACTTTATAAACACTGCATATATAGGTTACACTAAATTTATATAAAAACTTTCTTTCTTCAATAATAAATTAAACTTAGCTTACTGTAACTTTTCTACTTTATAACCTTTTTTTTTTTTTTTTTTTTTTTGAGACAGAGTCTCACTCTGTTGCCCAGGCTAGAGTGAGTGCCGTGGCGTCAGCCTAGCTCACAGCAACCTCAAACTCCTGAGCTCAAGCGATCCTCCTGTCTCAGCCTCCCGAGTAGCTGGGACTACAGGCATGCGCCACCATGCCCGGCTAATTTTTTCTATATATATTTTTAGCTGTCCATATAATTTCTTTCTATTTTTAGTAGAGGTGGGGTCTCGCTCTTGCTCAGGCTGGTCTCGAACTCCTGAGCTCAAACGATCCGCCCACCTCGGCCTCCCAGAGTGCTAGGATTACAGGCGTGAGCCACCGCGCCCGGCCAACTTTATAAACTTTTAACATTTTTAAAAACTTTCTGACTTTTCTAATAGCACTTAGCTTAAACCACACATTGTACAAAATATTTTCTTTCTTTATATCCTTATGGAATATATCTTATTCTGTATTCTTACTCTATAACCTCTTTTCTATTTTTAAAATTTTTATCTATTTTTTTTACTTTTAAAACTTTCTTGTTAACAACTAAGAAACAAACACACACATTAGCCTAGGCCTACACAGAGTCCAGACCATCAATATCACTGTCTTCCACCTCTGTTTCTTGTCCCACTGGAAGGTCTTCAGGGGCAATAACAAACATGAAGCTGTCATCTCCTATGATAACAATGCCTTCTTCTGGAATACGTTCTGAAAGTCCTGCCTGAGACTGTTTTACAGTTAACTTTTTTAAATAAGTATGAGGAATACACTAAAATAATAAAAATATAGTATGATAAATACATAAACCAGCAACATAGCTGTTTATTATTATTATCAAGTACTGTGTACTGTACATAATTGTATGTGCTATGCATTTATACGACTGACAGTGAAGTAGGTTTATTTATACCAGTATTACCACAAACACATGAATAATGCATTGTGCTAGAACGTTAGGATAGCTATGATGTCACTAGGCAATAGGAATTTTTCAGCTCCATTATAATCTTATAGGACCACCATCATTCAGTCCATTGTTAACTAAAATGTCATTATGTGGCACATGACTATATTTGTAAATTTATAGTAGCATTCCATATTGTTTTTATATGTGAGGTTCATTGGCTTCTTTGAACTGGTTGTAACATCTTACTGGTTCCCTCATTAGTGAGTAAAATAAAATCACTGATGTATTCATTTTATATTTGTATGCAAGTCATGATTTTACCTTTTAAAATTATTATTGCTTAACAGTGGAGATTGAATAAAATGAAGATTAAGAATAGACCATTGAATTTGACAATATGGAGATCATGGTGACTTTGATAAGAACTATTTTGGAGTGGGATGAGTGAAAAATTTATTGGAGAAAATTGTGTAAAGCTATAATAATAGAGATACCTGGGCACAGGGATAAATAAATAGACCAATGGAACAGATTTAGAGAGACTGGAACAAACCCACACATAAATAGAAACTTTATAGATCATAGAGGTGGCAATTCAGGAAAAGGATGGAGTATTCAATAACTAGTGCTGGGAAAATTTATCATCTATATGGAGAAAAACAAAATTGGATCACTCCTTCAAACAAATCAATCTGGTGCAGTGGATTTAAGACCTAAGTAAGAAAAGCCAAAGGCCAAAACTTTTAGAAGAAAATATAAGAGAAATTTGTGGCCTTATGATAAATAAAGAATTTTTAAACAAGACACAAAATCAGAAACCATAAAGGAAAATATTTATAAATTTGACATCATTAAAATTAAAAAAATGACTTCTGATTGTCAAAGGACACCTTAGAGAGATTGAAAATCTAATTACTCATAACACTGAACTGACGAAGGATAGGTATCCAGATTCTGCAAAGAACACATACAAATCAATGTAAATAAAATGAGCCTAATAGAGAAGTGTGTAAAAAAGTATGAACAAGATACTCCCAAAAGAGAAAAATGATCAATGAACATATGAAGAGATGTACTACCTCAGTACTAGTTAGTGAAATGCAAATCAAAATCCTAATATACGGCCGGGCGCGGTGGCTCACGCCTGTAATCCTAGCACTCTGGGAGGCCGAGGTGGGCGGATTGTTTGAGCTCAGGAGTTTGAGACCAGCCTGAGCAAGAGCGAGACCCCATCTCTACTAAAAAAAAAAATAGAAAGAAATTATATGGACAGCTAAAAATATATATAGAAAAAATTAGCTGGGCATGGTGGTGCATGCCTGTAGTCCCAACTACTCGGGAGGCTGAGACAGGAGGATCCCTTGAGCTTGGGAGTTTGAGGTTGCTGTGAGCTAGGCTGACGCCACGGCACTCACTCTAGCCTGGGCAACAAAGTGAGACTCTGTCTCAAAAAAAAAAAAAATCCTAATATAATACTCTTTTACATCTCTCAAACTGACTAAATTTAAGAGACTGATAATTCAAGTATTGGCGGAGGTGTGGGGAAATTAGAACTTTTATATCCTCTTGGTTGGAAGGTAAATTGGTATAATGACTTTGGGGAACAATTTGGCAATATTAAATAAAATTGATGTGCATACCCTACCTACAACATAGCAACTCTACTCGTAGGTATATGGCTTAGAAAAACTCCCATATATGTGCATAGGGACCGTTTATAGTATTGCTGTAGAAAATTTTGGCTATAATCTACATGTCCATCAGTAAGAAAATGGTTAAGTAAATTGTGGTATACTGGAACAATGGAATACTGTGTAGCAATGAAAAAGAATAGATTAGAGCTACACATATCAATATGGATAAATTTCACAAATGTTCAGGGGGAAAAAGCAAGTTGCACACTACATGTATATACCTAGTTTTCAGTGTGCAGATCTTGCACATTTTTGTCATATTTATCTTCAAGTATTTACATTTTAGTGCCATCAAAAATGGTATTTTAAAAAATTTCAATTTCCAATTGTTTCTTGCCAGTATGTAGAAATACAGTCAACTGTTGTATATTAATCTTGTATCCTGCAGCTTTGCTAAAATCACCTTCTCTGGTAGCTTTTTATTTGTAGACTCCATCAGTTTTCTACATATATGATCATGTCATCTGTGAATGAAGACAGTGCTACTTCTTCCTTTCCAAGCTTGATGCCTTTTTTCCCCAACCTAATGCCCTGGTTAGAACCTGAGGCAAAGCTGAATAGAAGTAGTGAGAGCAGACATCCTTTTTTTGTTCCTGATCTTAGGGAGAAAACATGTAGTCTTTCACATTAAGCATACTGTTAGCTATGGGATTTTTGTAGATGCCCTTTATGAGATTGAGGAAATTCTCTTCTATTACTAGTTTGTGGAGTGTTTTTATTATTAAAGGGTGTTGGATTTTGTCAAGTGCTTTTTCTGCATCTATTGAGATGATCATATGTTTTTTCATGTGGTCTGTTAATATGGTGAATTGTATTGCTTGATTTTCAGATGTTAAATCACTCTTACATTCTTGTGATAAACCTTGATTTAGTCATGATGCGTTATCCTTTTTATATAAGGATGCATCCAATTTGCTAAAATTTTATTAAGAGTTATTGCATCTACATTCATGAGGTATAATGGCCTGTAGTTTTCTTATAATGTTTTTGTCTGGTTTTAGTATCAGGGTAGTGCTGATAGAGTGAGTTGGGAGGTATTTCTTCCTTCTCAATTACCTTTAACAGTTTGTGCACAGTTGGTATTATTTCTGCTTTAAATGTTTGGCCCTAGGGTTTTCTTTGTTGGAAGGTTTTAAACTGCACATTCAATTTTTTTAATAGATGGAGGGCTAATTCTGCTTATCTGTAGCCTCAAAGCCCTTCATAGGTCTTCTTGAGTGAGTATTGACAGTTTGTATCTTTCAAGGAATTTGTCCATTTTATCTATATTGTAGCATTTCTATCTGGTATAATCAGAATAGCAGATAAAAGTTCAATTTCTTTGTATCTTTTCCAGGTAACTCTCCCTTAGGTGCTTTGAAGCAATGTAGAGTCTTGACTGATTCCCATGGGTCCTACCTTTCCTCCAAGGGTCAACCCTTGACAAAACTACTCCTTACCACCCCTTCATGCATCTCCCACCACTTGAATCTCCCCAGAATTCCTCACCCAAAGGACTTAGGCTTTCTTAAGTCTCTCTAGTTAGCAGAAATCTACCTAATTAAAAAAATCCACTCGAAAGCCAGGTGCAGTGGCCTATGCCTATAATCCTAGCACTCTGGGAGGCAACGGTGGGAGGATTGCTTGAGCTCAGGAGTTTGAGACCAGCCTGAGCAAGAGTGAGACCCTGTCTCTACTAAAAATAGAAAAAATTAGCCGGGCATGGTGGTACATGCCTGTAGTCCCAACTATTTGGGAGGCTGAGGGAGGAGGATTGCTTGAGCCCAGGAGATTGAGGATGCTGCGAGCTAGGCTGAAGCCACAACACTCGTCCAGGCAACAGAGTGAGACTCTGTCTCAAAAAAAAAAAAAGAAAATCCACTCCAAGTTGTTTATTACTTAATGGATTAATCCTTCCAGGAGTATTTACACTTCAAAAGAAAATGTCTATAGAGGATTATGCATGATAAAAACAACTAAATCTTTAATGGTGTTGTTTCAGGCTTTGAGACAAGGAGGGGAGGGAAGTACTTTGGGAAATGGGCTTTCCTCTCCTTTTCAAGTCTTATTCAAGTACAAATTTGTTCTTGTCATTCTTATGCTTAAGACTCTATGCAGGCAGTTCTCTTTGCTTTTTGATTAAAGTAAAATTCTTGACATAGCCTTGCAAGATCCTGCCACTTCTCACAGTCATCAGAATCCACTCTATACTCTACTCTAATTGGATCCCTGTTCTGGCCCTCAAACTGTTGGAATTCTCTGAGAAAGTAGTATTTGTGCTCAGATTTTAAGGATAAGGTGGAGAAAGGCAAAGGGCTTTGAGACTACAGAAGTGACCAAGAGAATGCTCAGGATCTAGTGGCCATATAGAGTAGAGTGCACACTGACGGTGGGGCTGATGACTGCCAGGCTGACTAGAGCAGCGCTCACCAACCTTTTTTCCACCAGGGACCAGTTTCATGGAAGACAATTTTTCCACGGATGGGGGTGTGTGGAGAGGTGGAGCTCAGGCGGTGGGTGATGCGAGCCATGGGGAGAGCCTGGAAATACAAATGAAGCTTCGCTTGCTCAGCCGCTGCTCATCTCATGCTGTGCCCCGCCCCCCCTTTCCTAGAAAGATAATTTTTCCACCGACGAGGTGGGGTGCGGAGCGGAGTTCTGCGGCCTGGTACCTAATAGAGACCGCAGGGGGTTGGGGACCGCAAGACTAGAGGAGGGCACCTCGCGGTGGACAGAGATGGAGAATGGCTGTTTTCCTTCAGCGCTGGGGACCGGCCATTGGACCTCTCTTCACTAAAGTTCATTCACCTACTTACTGTCTTCCGTCGAAAGGTTGCCCCTTGCCTGGGTTGGGTATGTGCCAAACCTTGGACCACTTCAACGTATGGCTTGGAAAGACTTGGTCTGCTTATTAAAAATGAGATTCCTGGACTCCATTCCAGGCAGGCCTAATCGTTTAAAACCAAGTACTGCAGTAGATTCTTAGGCATGACAGTTTGAGAGCCATGGTTGTAAGGTGTGTCATTCTGAAGACTGTATGTTCTTGTGACCCTAAGACCCAGCCATGCCTCTAACTGTCGCGTGACAACCTTTCCCGAGGCGCTGGGGCTTCCCTCGAGTGTGGCGACCGCGCGGACACCGTTCCAGGGGTCAGATGGGGCAGCAAGGAGGGCGGGGTAAGCGGCGGAGGTGGGCACAAGGGCACGCGTGCGACAGCAGGCTCTGGGGACCACAGCGCGCTAGGGAACAGGCCGCGGCAACGGGGAGAAGACAAAGATGCCTGGGGAGACAGAGGGACTGAGCATCGGAGGGAGGAGGAACAGATTCTGGCCCCGCGCTCTGCCCGAGTCCTTAGACGCGCGGGGACGCAGGAAGCCCGGGCCGGCGGGCGGCCACCCCGGGGCGCCGCTGGCCAGGCGGGGTGGTTCGAAGCGGCCCCGGCGCCCTCTGCGCAGGGCGGGGCGGGGCGGGCGCTCTGCCCACCGCCCCCGGCGCTCGGCGAACTCGGCGCCTAGTGCACCGCCGCACCATGGCGTACAACTTCGAGCTGATTTTTGACCACGTGGGGCACTTCGGCAGGTAGGGAGCTGGGGGCGGGGAGGGTGAGCAGGAGCCACGCGGATGGAGGCGCCGGTGGGATCTGTTTCTTTCCGTTGCCGTGGGGTTCTCGCGCTGCCCTCGCGATCCTGAAACTCCACTCAATACTTCCCCAGGGAAGTCGGGAGACCTGTGTCCAGGCGCCTGGCCCGGAGCTGGGCTTGTCCTCTCGGACTCTGGCGGCGGGACCTTCCCCATCGCGAGCTAAGAGGCGCTGGGACTCGCTTGGGGCGCGGTGGGTGCGGGGGCCCTCCAGGCGCGCCTGCTGAGGGGCGGGTGGAGGACCTAGGGCGCGCTCTCCCAGGGAGCCCGAATCAGGTGGCTCTGCTAGAGGGGCCCGGCCGGTCACACGAGTGCCTGTTCCTAGCCACATGTTTCTCCACAGTCTCCTTTTTCACTTCTCCGCCAAACCGTCTCCTCTTTCACTTCCCCGGGCAAGCGCTGCCCCGCCCCGCCCCGCGATGTAGGGTCTCCTCTGTGCCTGACCCGTATTCCCCGGGACAAGCGTTAGAGTTTGTTCCAGTTTATAGAAACCTAGTATGTGCCCGGTGCGCTATGCCGGGTGCTAACGCACAGGTCTTCATTTGATGTCCACAGGACTCCTGCAAAAGAGGTGTTCGAATCCTTATTTTAGTGATTGAGAAACTGAGGCTGGTAGGGCCAAGAACCCACAGCCACAGCATGGTGGAACCTAGGTTTAATCTTTGTACACCCTCTTTTCATTTGTTAAATTGATTAAAAAATCTTTTAAACAATTGTTCATTCATTCATTTAAGACTCAAACGCTCCTCAGTTTTGAGAGCAGAGGCAGCTGGGTATGGGGCCATACAATATGATGGCCAGAGATTTGGAGCTACGTCTGAATCCTGGTCTGCCACTTACTTCTAAAGTGATTCCAGGGATGCTTTGTGTCTCAGTTTACCATCCATAAAATGGGAACCATAATAATTCCTGCCTTACCTCCCTCCCTGGCTTAGTGAAGAGGTGATGTGGTGCTGTTCTTAAGGCGGGAGAGTGGTGCATGTCGGTTGTGATTCCCAGCGTCTGCAGAAAGGAAGCACGGGGCGGAGGGAGGAGGGCAGGAGTTTCCAGTTCTCCCCTGCTTCCTCCAGCTACCTGCATTATTGAAGGCTGAGTTGTGCCTGGCTCTGTCATAAGCTCTTGGGACGTGTTATCTCCTTTAGTCTTCTCTACAGCCCTATGAGATTGATTGTATCACCCTCATTTTACAGATGAGACCAGGGCTTCTGCCTAAGTCACAAATCTAGTAACAGCAGGGCGGAATTGAATGCCACTGGATGTCCATCACCTCCATAGCCCATACTCTTAACCATGATGCTCTCCTGAGCACAGTTAGGTGACAGCCCCAGGACTTGGCCAGGCCTTTTATGTATTATCTATCTCATTTTATCCTGGAAGCAGAATAGCATGGGGATTAAAAGATCAGCTTGGAGGGTGGATGTCCTATTCTGGCTCTGTCACATATTGAGGTTAACTATATGGTCTTGAGCATTTTGTTTACTACTTTCTCATCTGTAAAATGGGACTAAAAGTTCTACAAATATTTACAAATAATAGTAGTGAAAATGTTTATATGAGGACTCCACATGCAGTTTCTCATCCTCACAGTAACTCTATGAGGTAGGAGGTACTAAAGACCTTACTCCTATGTTTTAGAGGTTAACTTAGGTAATTATATTAGTTGGTGTTTGGCTAAGGTGCCATATCAAAGAGATCACTCAATCCAATGTTTGTCCCTCTCCAGTAACTGTCCAGGGAAGGATCTGTTCCATGGGGTCATCCAGGGACCCAGGCAGGTGGGGCAGCTTTGCCATCCACAGCCTGGGACTCTCTGTTGTCTGGGGTAGCTGCTAACCCACATGGTCAGACATAGCTTACCATGGTGGAGGAAGGGGTGAATGGATTTTGGGAGACATTTCTTAGCTGGGCACAATAACATATGCAAGAGTCTTATTATTCAGTAAGTTCTCAATAAGTCATGGCTATTAATGTTACCTGAGTCCCCACATTGGTGGGCAGGGTTGACTTACGAAAGCAGTCGCAGGAGGGAAAAGGCTAAATAACCAGTGCTTACAGCAGAAGGTGAAAACAATGTGACTGTAACATGGTACCCCATTTTCGCTCCGATATTTGCTCTAATTGGTCTCTTTATGGTTTGTAAATATAAAAGGAGGTTATTGTGTGTGATTATTTAGTCTTCTCTTAAGGAAACTTAGTGCAAGTGTTAAGTAGAGAACCCCGATTTCTTCTCATGTCTCACTGAGTCATTTTTACAGTAAGGAAGCACGATTCTAATCACTTTAAAAGGAGAAAGCAGGATACCTGAGAAGAATTAAAAAACCATTCCAGGACTTTATAATCTTTGTAAAGGAGAGAGTGATATGTTAGAATGCTAGGTGCCTAAGGGAGTAGGGCTTGGTTTTTTTAAGAGGTTATCCTTGCAACAGGGATAAGGAAGTTTGAATTGAAGGAGTTCTTAGGACCCTTCTAGCACATAAAAACATATTGAAGTTCCATAGACTTCATAGCTTAAGCCCCGTGTGAGAAGAAATTGAGGAAACTGAGATTCAGGCTTCTGTGTTGGGAGAGTATAAGAACCTGGATCTCTGAGTTAATTGTCTTCAGATAAGGAGAGAGACGGTTTAAAATTTTTGGAATGTGGAGCCTGTGGCTGACCCACATCTAGTGATGAAGGTAGTTTTTTTTTTTTTTTTTTTCAATGTATAAAGCCTTTTTGGCTCTTCTTTTTTGAATTCAGCTTAGGAATATCATGACAGCTATCACTTATATGCACCTATTATACTCCATAGTGCTTTCCATGTATTAACTCACTTCATTCCCACAACAGCCCATTGATCAGATGAGGAAACTGAGGCATAGAAAGGGTAAGGATCTTGCTTAGGGTCCCAGGTGGTAAATGATAGAGCCAAGATTTGGGCCTTGACAGTCTGGCTCCAGAGTTCATGCTCTTAACCACGGTGAGCTCCACTAATTATTCGGCTTATAGAGGATGATATAAATCTAGGACTGAAGGCAGTCTTCTTAACCTGTCACCCAGACTGCATGGGCCCATTTCCTGGGAGTTCTGGTCATCTTTGCTTTTCTTCACCTCTGGGATTTTTTTTTGCTATTGTGTCTGTGTGATTCTTTTTCCATTAGCGTGGACATAACAGTGTGCTGTGTCTATACGTCTGTTGTCCTGGAGGGGCCCTAGTGGGTACAGGGATGATGCCTATGAGTAACAACAATATTTGTAAAGGAGAGAGTGATATGTTAGAATGCTAGGTGCCTAAGGAAGTAGGGTTTTGTTTTATCAAGAGGTTATCCTTGCAACAGGGAAGGGGAAGTTTCAGCTGAAGGAGTGCTTAGGACGTTTCTGGCACATAGAAAGCATATTTATGTGAATTAGCATGGCTTATTCGGGTGCCACTTAGTGGTTTATTATTTCTGTGGTATAAAGTATGAGGGTGAGAGAGGGGAGGCAGGAGGTAAGCTTATGATCATCCCCTGAGTACTTTTGTATGTCATGCTATAGAGTTTGGGCCTTAGGAAGATCATTTTGCAGAGCAGAGGGTGCATTGGAGGGGCAGGAGGTGGGGCAGAAAGCCTATGAAGACCTAGGTAAGAGCCCAGGAGAGAGGTGATGGGGGTCTGGACCAAGGAAGTGGTAGTGTGGGCTGGGAAGACTGGCTAGCTTTAACAAGTGGCATTGATGGGCTGCCTGGCCCGAAGGCATGAAGGAGAAATGGGAGGGGCCCCAAGCTCCTTTCCCACCCCACGCCATGTCTCAAGCCCCAGATTCTGGTTTGTGTGGATGATGGTGTCCTAAACTCAGAAAATTACATTCCAGGTGGGACAGGCTTGGAGCTTAGATTCTGAGTTCAGTTTGAAACTCATTTAACTTGAATTCTTTGTGGGAATTGCAGGTCAAGACATCCAAGAGATAGTTGGATAAATGTTGCTCAGGAAAGGTGCCTCCTTATCAATATGGATCAGTGGCCATCCAGGGCTGAAATCTGACTGGCAGGCACCTTATGGACAGATTTGGCTTGCCTTGTCACCTGTTCCAACCCTGTCTCAGCAGGGACGTTGCTGAATACTTTTCCCTCTCCCTGGGCCTTGCAGATAGAAAGCTTTTAAGTTGATATATTACATATATACAGAAAATTGTGCACCATAACTTGCAACGTGATGAATCATCATAAAGTGAACACACTCATGTTATCACCACCTAGATCATCTCTTCTCAAGCCTTCTTCCCCTCCCCGCTCCCAAACTCACTACTGTCCTTATATCTAACCAAACATTAGTTTTGCCTGATTCTAAGCTTTATATAAATGGAGTAAAAAAGCACGTACTCTTTGTCTGGCTTCTTTTGTTTGACATTGTGTTTGTAAGATTCACTCATATTATATGTCATAGTAATTTGTTGATTTTTTTATTGTGTGGTATTTCATGGCATGAATATTCTGCAGTTTATTTATTTACTGTCAATAGACATTTAGACTGCCCCCTGGTTGGGCTTATTATGAATTATCTTTCTTGCATATGCCTTTTGAGGTACAGTTATACATTGCTTAACAACAGGGATATTTCTGAGAAATGCTCGTTAGGCAATTTTGTTGTGTGAACATCATAGAGTGTATTTGCACAAACCTAGATGGCATAGCCCACTACACACCTATAGGCTATGTGGTACAGCCTATTGCTTCTGGGCTACAAACCTGTACCGCATGCTACTGTACTCAATACTGTAGGCAACAGGAACACAATGGTAAGTATGTGTGTATCTAAACATAGAAAATGTTTGGTAAAATACAGTATTACAATTTTTTTTTGAGACAGTGTCTTGCTCTGTCACCCAGGCTGGAGTGCAGTGGTGTCATCATAGTTCACTGCAGCCCCTAGCTCCTGGATTCAAGTGAGCTTCCTGACTCAGCCTCTCTGAGTGTCTGGGACTACAGGCATGTACTACCACATCCAGCTAATTTTTAAATTTTTTGTAGAGACGGGGTCTCACTATGCTGCTCAGACTGGTCTGGAACTTATGGCCTCAAGTGATCCTCCCGTCTCAGCTTCCCAAAGTGCTAGGATTACAGGTGTGAGCCACTGCACCTGGCCCAGTATTATAATCTTATGGGACCACCATTGTATGTTGGATCTGTTATTGACCTAAATGTCGTTATAGAATTGTACTTGTTAATGCATTTTGTTGGGTATAGACCTAAGAGATGTCCCAGGGTGTGCATGTGGTCAGCTACCAGGAAGCTAGCAGGCAGTTTTGCAAAGGAGTTATAACAAATGACACCCTCACAAGCTGTTAATGAGAGTTCCAGTTGCTCCACAACAATTATTAAATATTTTGAATGTCAAAGCTTATATCAGTATATAGTTTAATGAGAGAACTAGATTTCCTTGAGCAATGTTTCCATTCATACCAGGATCTCCTAGGAAGCTTTTTAGATTTGTAGAGTCCTAGACCCCACTTAGACTTCCTGAATCACAATCACTAGGGGTGAGGCAGAAAAGGCAAATCCTAGCTTCAGAGGCCTGCCAGGCTGGGTGCTGTGTTGGTGTGTTTGTGTGTGTGTGCATATGTGAGAGAGAATAGTTCTAGTGATAACTGTGGGGGTCAGCTGGCTGGGGAAGGAACCGAGGCCAGGAAGGCAGCAATAAACTAGAGAAGCTGGTAGGATCCAAAGATTGGACACCTGAGTGGTGCCGGCAATGGGGTCAGTGGGAAGGACAGGGGAAGTAAGAGGGTGGAAGGTCACAGTCAGAATGCAGAATGTGAACTTTTCAGTGATGGGGCTGTTCCAGGTGATGAGATGGTTAGGCAACAAACCCAAATGCTCCTGGTCAACTTTACACAAGCAAAACACATCTGCTGTTTGCAGGGGCTGTGTGGTAGTTTGCTGAGTTGAACTTTGACGATTGGAGTCAAAGAATTATAAATATATGTGTCATATGTATTTATATTACATTTCTAGTCCTAGTCATATGACATTGTTATTACAGGATGCCGCTTAAGCCCCCACACGGGATTTGGTTTCAAGAGGACTTGACACCCAAGGCCTTTATTGCCACAGCGTTTAGTTCACCACAAACCACACTGCAATGATCTGGACAGGGCGACTCTCAATCTGTTTTAGACCACAAGGGTTCTCTTTCAGTGAAAAACTCCATGCTGCTCTTTCCCGCTGGCATCTCCCAGGCAGTATTTGTACTTCTACCGTAATTTCTTTAACCAATCTCTTGCTGACAGACATTTACGTTTCTTGTGTTTTGCAGTTATAGACAGTGCTGCAAATTAAATTTATAAGTTAACTTTGGGAGAGTTCATATCTTTATGATGTTGACTACTGATTACTTTTAGGGAACTCAAGTTTTATTATTATTGAGGGGAGATAGCAATGCCCATTAGTCTAATATCTTATAGCAAAGTATAGACAGTTAGGTGCTTGATTTTACAAAAAATTGGTAAATATGAACTGTTTTCTTAAGGAAGATTAGCTTTCCACTTTGCTTATATCAGTGATTTGCTAAGCAAAGATTTTTTTTGGTCAGTAAAGTTCAGCTAGCCCACAAACTTTGAAGTATGTTGAATTGATTAAATGGGATAATGAGAGTGAAAGTGTTTTAACTTTAAAGTACGGTCAAACGTAAGGTATTAGTAGAATAGGAACAGTGACCCAGACAGTGCTGAATAAGCTGTTACATACAGCACAGGCAACAGGTGTAAATGGAGTGGGAGAGGGGAGAAATGACCTCCACTGTATAAGACAAGGCCCAGCTAAAGTCTGCAAGATAGAAGCAGAATTGTTTGGATGGAATTGTGGGGTCGAGGAATCTCTATCAGAGATTCTTGCTAGCAATTATTCCTCCAGGCTGGAAAATACTCCTTGAACAAATGCCAGGAAAGGAAGAAACACCTCCTGAATGGGCAAGCCTGTTGCCTGGGGGCAGGTGACCCAACCAGCCATGCCAGGTGCTCACCCCATGGGACCCGAGGAGCACGGAGACCTAGAGCCTCCACAGTGACATGGCAGCCGGTGCTCGTGGCTCTGGCCTGCAGGTGTGAGGTGTCAGCACCACTCTTTCAAGCCGTGATCTTAACCCCTGGGGTCTTTTGAGCCACAGCAACACAGGCCTGCCTTCTCAGTCTGCTGTCCTGCCTAGCCCTTCTGTATGGATGGACTGAGGCTGATTTCTGATCATTTTTCTTCTGGCAGGGGCACCTTTTCTGGAAAAACAGAGCTAGCTGCCATTAGCCCCAAGGACTCAAGCATCAAGGCTCCAAGCTTTTCTCTTGGCTGCTCATCACAAACAGACTCAGAATAGTAATTTGTGTGTTCTCCCTCTCATTGTGTAGCTAGAAGGAAGCTATTTACTTTCTGCCTGAGCGTTTTTTCTTCTCTGGACTAGCAACCAGGGGAAGTGCCAGATATAGAGTTCAACTTTGAAACTGTGGCCAACGTGAGCAGCCTGCAATGTCCTGATAGACACCACTCTTGAAATTGATTCCATTTTACTTATTATTTCTCTGTATGAAGTTCTACAAGAAGTGAGGAATGGTGACCACATACCAGCCTGGCAGTTATCTGTACGGACCTGGGGAGTAAACTAGGTTGATAACTTTACAGCACCACTTCTGTGACTTTGCCTAGCATTGTCACTTGAGATAATCTCCAAAGTGGGCTGTGTTCCCCCAGAGGAGGACAAAGATGATCCTTTGGAGTGCCATAAAAAACACCCATTTTATGTATAAATGCATGTGTAGAAGTAAATATATACATTTGGAAGTTTATATTTCAGTATGCATAATATGTGAATTTAGCATTATATGCCGTGTGTGTGTGTGTGTGTGTGTGTGTATACACACACGTTCTACATCCGCTGGTGCTGCAGGAGATGCTAAAGTGACTGAACCACAATTGCTAACTGTTAGGGCAGGTGTAGGTGGGCAGCGTTAACCACAGGAAAAGAGGAGGGGGGCACAAAGGAGGAGACCAATGAGCATTTAGAACCTAACCCACAATGGCAGGAATTTGCAGTTAGGGACTTTTCCCGGTCAGCAGCATGAGCAAAACCTAGGAGCTCATGTCCAAAGGTGACTTTTTTCTCATTAACATAGATTAACATGATAAAAATCACACCCACTAGCGCCATGACAGTTTACAAATACCATGACAACCCCTGGAAGTTACCCTATAAGGATAAAGTTGGGGAGTGCCCTTAGTTCTAAGAACTCTTCACCCTTTTCCCAGGAAAGTAATGAATATTCCACCCACCATTTAGCATATCATAAAGTGTAGACATAAAAGTAGAAGTGTGTTAAGACCCCAGTGTCTTCTCTACTCATGGAGATAGACCCATTTCCCCTCAGGAAACGTACTTTTGCTTTCTATCCTATGCTGACAGGCCTGCACTAAAAGCTGCTTGTGTGGAAGTGCTGGTGTCTGTCATCACTCCGTCACACTGCCCGGCTTGTAATTCCTTCAGGCCAGGAGCCAAAGAACTGGGGCAGCATCTCTAAAAAAATCAACCCTGACACCACCCTGATGGGACTTGAAGCCAACATTTTTGGGGGACTTTTTTGTTGTTATTGGTTTGGCAGAGAAATAGAAAACATTCACCTGGTGTTCTTTTAAAAAAAGTCAACATAAATAACAGAATGGAACTTCAGTTGCGTCTTGTGGTCATAGAAGAGAAGGAAAACGGGGAGAAAAAAATGTGTAAATGAGTGAGAATGGGAAAGGGGAAGCAAGTAGAAAAGATGGGACTGAGAGCCGCAGGCCATGAAGGATAGAGGGGCTGAGAGGAGGCGTTTGGTGGAGGGAAAAGGAGTGGAGCGGGAGGAGTAGGAGCAGGCTGGACGGCAGGTCTCTGGGGTCCACAAGGCCAAAACTATTTTCCTAGTACTATTAATACTAAGATATTAGCTGCTTTTTTTTTTACTCTCATTCTCTCATGAAAGGACAGTGGGGTTTCCAGAGGCTAGAAAACATGTAGTAATGCGTCAGATTGAATGTGGACACAGATGTGAGAAACCAGCAGCCTTCTATTAATCCAGGTAGTACATGGGAAACAGTGCCATTCTTCTCACTAATTTTGTTTCACTTTGGTTTGAAAACTATAGGTGTATGTTATTTAATGTTAACATGCAGTGGGTTTATTATTGTTGTATTTAAATAGTGGATTTCTCAATATTTTTAAATTTCTCCATTTTAATTTCTAAGATATAAATAGTGATAGATATGACCCACATAAAGAAAGGCCCTTTGGGGTCCTCAAATTTGCAAGAATATAAAGCCCCCTGAGACCAAAACGTGTGAGAACCACTGAGCTACAGGGTGGTCAGAGGCACCTTCTAGTAGGGGGCATAAGGACCCAGTGGGGGGCCTGTCTGTGAAGCAGGAGAGCAGTGAAGATCTCGTGTCAACGGTGCAATTTGGGTTCAGTTTGATCTGACAGAACCTATTTTCTAATTCCTGTGATAATGGTTTTGTAGTCATGTTGGTCATTGTCTGAACTGATTCTGTTTCCAGTCTAAATAATTAAGTCACTTGCTCAAAGAGCTGCTCTGACTCTTAATTCCAGGGGTTTGCGTTTTGGTAGCATAGTCTATGTTTTTTATCTGTTCTGCCTGCTGGCTGTCCTGTGGGCTCAGTTGTCCTTATGAGTTACTTCAGAAAATATGTCACTGTTTGTTTGAGACTGTAAATGTGGAGACCTTACATTTATTTTTTAGAATTTTAAATAAACTTTTTAGCTTTGGATAATTTTAGATTTACGGAAAAGTTACGAAGATAGTACAGAGAGTTCCCAGGTGCCCCTCACCCAGTTTCCCTCATTGTTAACATTGTATTATACACTACTGTGACATATTTGTCAAAATGAAGAAATTGATATTAGTACATTACTATTAACGAACTAACACTTTGAATTTCACTAGTTTTTCCAAAAATGTCCCTCTTCTGTTCCAGGATCCAATCCAGAGAACACTTAGTTGTCATGTTACCCCAGTCTCCTCTGGTCCGTGGCAGTTTCTCAGTCATTCTATGTTTTTTATGACCTCGACAGGCTTTAGGTATATTGGCCAGGCAACCTGTAGAATGACTCCCAATCTGTTTTATCTATTTCATTTTTCATAATTAAAGTTGGATTATGGTTTTTGGAAGGAAAACCACAGAGGTGAAGTGCACGTCTCATTATATCATAGGAGGGGTACCCATGTCCACGCAGCATCACTGAGGGTGCTCACCTCCATCACTTGGTGAAGTTAGTGTTTGCCAGTTTCCCTACTGTAAGGTTACCATTTTTCCCCTTTTTCTACTCTATTCATTGGAAACGAGTCACTAAGTCTAGCCCACTCTCAAGGAGTAAATTGTGGGAATTAAACTCTACTTCCAGAGAGGGGGAATATCTGCAGATAGTAATTAGAATTCCAAGGCATCTCCTTAAACCATAATTAATCTCCAAATAAAGACAATATTAATAAAAAAGACATGATTCCTGCATGATATAACTATCCTGCATACCACCAAAAACACACTAATCCCTTCCCTAGAAGAGGAGGTAAAGTCCTTGAGTGATGTTTACTCTTCTCCTGATATTCACTTAAATATTATGATGTAAAATTAACAATACTTAAATACTGATATAAAGTCAATATATCTTACGTTAGATGGTAAGGGAATAGAGAGGAAAGAAAACAAAGATATTTGCTTAATACAGTCATGCATCACTTAACAATGGGGATGCATTCTGAGAAATGTGTCATTAGGCAATTTCATCATTGTATGAACATCACAGAGTGTACTTACACAATCCTACACATCTAGACATAGAAAAGGTACAGTAAAAATATGGCATAAAAGATAAAAATAGTACACTGTCTAGGGCAGTTACCATGAACGGGGCAACTTCAGTCCCACAAGCTCCATTCTGAAAATCCTAGGGTCCTTAAGAATTGTGTTAATCTACACTGCCTGTGTTCTTCTATAAATGAAACAACAAAGCATGGATGGCAGTACATCTGTTGACAGGATAGTTTTGCTGAATATTTTAAGCCTGCTGTTGAGATCGACTGCTCAGAAAAGAGATTCCTTTCAAAAAATTAATGCTCATTAACAATGTATGTGGTCACCCAAGAGCTCCGATGGAGATGTGCAAGGAGATTAATGTTGTTTTTGTGCCAGCTAACACAATATCCATTCTGTAGCCCATGGATAAGGAGTAATTTTGATTTCCAAATCTTATTATTTAAGAAAGACATTTGTAAGGCTATAGCTTCCTTAGATAATGATTCCTCTGTTGGATCTGGACAAAGTAAATTGAAAACCTTCTGGAAAATATTCACCATTTTAGATTCCATTACAAACATTTGTGATTCATGGGAGGAGATCAAAACATCAACTTAACAGTAATATGGAAGAAGTTGATTCCAGCCTTCATGGATGACTTTGAGGGGTTCAAGACTTCAGTGGAGGAAGTAACTGTAGATATGGTGGGAATAGCAAGAGAACTAGAATTAGAAGTAGAGCCTGAAGATGTGATGGAATTGCCACAATCTCACAATAAAACTTTAATGGGATAAAGTTGCTTCTTCGGGATGAGCAAAGAAAGTGATTTCTTAAGATGGAATCTACTCCTGGTGAAGATATTGTGAACATTGTTGAAATGAAAACAAAGAATTTAGAATATTACATAAACTGAGTTCACAAAGCAGTGGCAGAGTTTGGGAGGGTTAACTCTAATTTTGAAACAAGTTCTACTGTGGGTTAAATGCTATCAAATAGCGTCGCATGCTCCAGAGGCATCTTTGGTGAACGGAAGAGTCAATCAATGTGGCAAACTTCATTATAGTCTTATTTTAAGAAATTGCCACCCCATCCTTCAGCAACCACCACCTGAATCAGTCAGCAGCCGTCAATATTGAGGCAAAACCATCTACCAGCAAAAAGATTACTACTCGCTGAAGGTTCAGATGATTCGTATTTTTTTTAGCAATAAGATATTGCTAAATGTATATCTAAAATATACATTTTTTAGACATAATGCTAATGCACATTTCGTAGACCACAGTATAGTGTAAACATAACTTTTATATGCACTGGAAAACCAAAAAAATTAAGTGACTTGCTTTATTATGATATTCTCTTTATTGTGGTAGTCCACTACTGAACCCTCAATATATCTGAGATATGCTTGTACTAGTTAGGTGACTGTTGGCAACTTTCTTAACATCACTCAGTCTCTGTCTCTTTATCTGTAAAATAGTACTGAGAATAGTGCAAATCTCATAGTTGTGACAATTAAATATAATATACGTAAAGTACTTACAACAGTGCCTGATACACACACACACACACACATACATATATACAGTATATGTACACACAATCATATTCATAACAAAATAAGGAGGAAATAGGACAATTATAGTACTTGTTTATGTAACTGGTCATGTGGTCATAGCTGGTATTTATAATTACCTTCTTCTACTACCCATTTTGAATTCCCTTTGCCTCCAGCAAGCACCTCAGGTTGGTCATGGTTCTTTATGATCCAAACCTTAATTCCTGAAGAGTCTAGACCATTAATAGTCCTGCCTGGATTGGGTTGTTGTAGTTTTTCATTGACCTTAATCATAAGGCCTGGTAACACTAAGAGAAGCCTTGAGGAATCTCCTATATTCCAGACATACTCTTCTTTGCCAGAATTGTACAGTAGTAGTCCAGTTTTCCCTGGGTAATCTGGATCAGTTGCCCCAGCCAACATTATAACTCTTTGCCTTCAGAGGCATGAGGAGCCCAGAGTGGCCTAGTGGTGGTCTTAACTTCCAGTTCACAGGGGTGTTTGGGGAAGAGGCTAACTGGTAACCACAGAAAGGGTCGTCTTATACACTTGATTATTAAAATCCTCATCTGCTGAGGTCACCCTTTGCTGCACATTCACATGGAATACAAATATCTTAATTTTTGCCTATTCAGAGAGTTCTATCCATATACCTCTTCCTCAAATTTCTGTCATCAGTTTTCTAATCATGTTCCTTCCAAGTCTTTGGTTATTCAGCCAAAGGATTGGCCATAGCCCATGAATTGGCGTATGAGGGGACTTCAAAAAGTTCCTGGAAAAATTGGATTAAAAGATAAAAATAAAAAATATAAACACTAGTCCTCATTATAAGCTCCATCAAGGTCAAGATACCAACCATTTAGTCCATCCCTAAAGAACTGAGGGTCCTGGGAATTTAACCATGTCAATGTAGTCTTTTTACATTATTTACTGAAGAAAAATGGGTGCTTCTTACAGATGTTTTTGTTGTCACCACAATTTATTTATCTAGTTCATAACTAAAGATAGAACACTATAGTAGTATTGGAAATACAAAGTTGTCACTGTCCTTAGGGGCTTATAATCTTTTGAAAATTATTATTATTTTAGAGACAGGGTCTTGCTCTGTTACTTAGGCTGGAATACAGTGGCAGGATCATATCTCATTGCAGCTTGGACTCATGGGCTCAAGAGATCCTCCTGCCTCAGCCTCCCTAGTAGCTGATACTACAGGCACAGGCCACCATTCCTGTCTAATTTTTTTAACTTCTTGTAGAGATGGGGGTCTCGCTCATTTGCCCAGGCTGGTCTCAAACTCTTGGCCTCAAGCAATCCTCCCAACTCAGCCTCCCAGTGTGTGGGATTACAGGCATCATCCATTGCACCTGACCTGCTTACAATCTTATTAGGGAAATATAACAGGCATATAAGAAGTTGGACTATAAGGAAGCATATTAGGAAGAAAAAGAAGTCAGAAGGAGCCAAATCAGGGCTGTAAGGTGAATGCCAAATGATTTGCCATTGAAACTCTTGCAAAATTGCCCTTGTTTAGGCCGGGCGCGGTGGCTCACGCCTGTAATCCTAGCACTCTGGGAGGCCGAGGTGGGCGGATCGTTGGAGCTCAGGAGTTCGAGACCAGCCTGAGCAAGAGCGAGACCTCATCTCTACTAAAAATAGAAAGAAATTATATGGACAGCTAAAAAAAAAATATATATAGAAAAAATTAGCCGGGCATGGTGGCGCATGCCTGTAGTCCCAGCTACTCGGGAGGCTGAGACAGGAGGATCCCTTGAGCTCAGGAGTTTGAGGTTGCTGTGAGCTAGGCTGATGCCACGGCACTCACTCTAGCCTGGGCAACAGAGTGAGACTCTGTCTCAAAAAAAAAAAAAAAAAAAAAAAAAATTGCCCTTGTTTGATGAGAGGAATGAGCAGGAGTGTTTTCATGGGGGAGAAGAACTCTCTGGTGAAGCTTTCCTTGGAGTTTTTCCTCTAAAGCTTTGGATAAGTTTCTCAAAATGTTCTTGTAATAGGCAGATTACAAGAACAAGATATCGTTCTTTGGCCCTTCAGAAAGTCAACAAGCAAAAATGCTTTGAGCATACCCCCAAAATTGTTGCCATGACCTTTGCTCTTGACCAGTGCACTTGGGCTTTGCCTGGACCACTTCCAACTCTTGGTGGCTATTGCTTTGACTGTGCCTTGTCTTCAGAATCTCACTGGTAAAACCTTGTTTCATCTCCTGTTACAGTTCTTTCCAGAAATGCTTCAGGATCTTAATTCCACTTATTTAAAATTTCCATTGAAAGCTCTGCTCTTGTCTGCTGCTGATCTGAGCGTGATGGTTTTGGCACCCATCAAATGGAAAGTTTGCTCAACTTTAATTTTTCAGTCAGAATTGTGTAAGCTGGACCAATTGAGATGCCTGTGGTGCTGGCTACTGTTTCTGCTGTTAATTGTCCTCTTCAATTAGGATACAAACAAGATGAATTTTTTCCCTCATAAATTGATGTGGATGGTCTGCTGTTACAGGCTTCATCTTCAACATCACCTCTTCCTGTCTTAAAACAATTTATCCATTTGTAAATTGCTGATTTCTTTGGGGCACTATCCCCATAAACTTTTCATAAAGCATCAATGATTTCACCATTCTTCCACCCAAGTTTCATCATGAATTTGATGTTTTGTTCTTGCTTCAATTTTAGTGGAATTCATATAGCTCTGAAAGGGGCTCTTTTCAAAACTGATGTCTTATCATTCTTAGAGCCTCAAACTAGATCCTGTTCAGATTTGTTATAACAAGTTAGTGTGAATTTATTTTGATGTCAAAAAATTTGAAATCTATGCGTTTTATGTAATATGCATTTCTCACAAACTTTTGAAGTCCCCTTGAATAATTGCGCATCTGGCTATTTCTCCTTCCAAGCACATGAACAGTCAGGTGTACTGCTTGAAGTTCTGCCTACTGGGAAGATTTCTCCTCACCACTGTTCTTTAGGGATGTCCCAGAGAAGGGCTGTAGTGCCATGGCTACCCACTTTTGGATGGTGCCTGCGTATCATACAGAAGCATCTATAAACCAGGCCCAAGTCTTTTCTTCTGTATGATCATTGGGGACTCCTCATGAGGCCATAGAGGAGAGAGGTCATAGGAGAGGCTGAGAGAGAAAAGGCAGTGGGGCAGGACTGGGGACCATAGGCATTTGAGCCACTTCTTATAACTTACTTGTGTCTTCGGAGACTGCTTGGGCCTGATCACATATATAACACTTCCCATTTGATGATGGAATGTTGCTGTGCATGCCCCAGCTTTATGGCTTGGTGGGTCAGATAACACCCAGTTCATGAGGGGCATCTCAGGTTGCATGATAACTTGGTAGCCCATGATCAAGGGTTTAATCTCCACTAACATCCACTAGCAGGCAAAGAGCTGTGTCTCAAAAGGAGAGTAGTTATTTGAGGATGATAGCCGGGCCTTGCTCCAAAATCCTAAAGTCTTATGCTGTGATTCACCTATAAGTGCCTGCCAAAGGCTCCAAACAGTATCCCTGTCTGCCTCTGACATTACAAGCACCATTGGATCTGCTGGATCATATGGCTTAAGTATGTTTGCACAGCAGCTTGAATCTGTTGCAAAGCCTTTTCTTACTCTGGGCCTCACTTAAAATTAGCAGCTTTTTGGGCTGCTCAGTAAATGGGCCAGAGTAACACACCCAAATGAAGAATATATTACCTTTAAAACTCAAAGAGGCCCACTGGATATTGTAATTCATTCAATTGCAGGATGAGGGTATGTGTTCAATTTTCAGCAATTTCAGCCCTGTGGCTATAGTAGATAAAGCTCTCCTTCAGTGCATACCAGAAGCTCCTAGGTCATTTGTGCAGCTCTTATTTTACAACTTTGTCCAGGAATGTTGTGAGCAACCAACTAACATCATTATATTCCTTGGTTTTCAAAAAATGTTGAAAAGTATTATATATAGTCACTTATCTCTTTGCTTCTTCTAAGTGGTTGATTAGAAACATCCAATGCAGATATTTGCATATCTCTATAAACAGTTCATGCCATGGACTGTCAGTCCTCTATTTGCTGCTGGAAACAGAGTCATTAGCATCTTTAAATCTAATCAAATTAGAGTGCCAGTTCTAGAAACCCTAGAACCAATTGAGAAAACTTATCTTTAAAATTCTCCTCCTCTATAACCACTCTTGGTACCAAAATCTGTATTCATTAGGGTTCTTCAGAGAAACAGACCCAATGATTTATTATAGGAATTGGCTCACATGGTTCTGGAGGCTGAGAAGTCCCATGATCTGCTGTCTTCAAGCTAGAGAACCAGGAAAGCCAGTGGTGTAATTCATTCCCAGTCCAAAGTGCTGAGAATCAGGGGACTGTGGTGTGACTCACAGTCTGAATCTGAAAACCCAGGACCTCCAATGTGTGAGAGCAGGAAAGATGGATGTCCCAGGTCAGGCAGAGAGAGAATTTGCCCTTCCTCCATCTTTTTGATCTACTCAGGCCCTCAGTGGCTTGGATGATGCCTGCTCCCATTGCGGGGGGTGGGGGGGCGGTGATCTTCTTTACTCTGTCTACTAATTTGTATGCTAATCTCTTCCACAGACATTTTACAGACACATCCAGAAATAATGTTTACCAGCTATCTGAGCCTCCCCAATCCAGTCAAATTTGACACATAAAATTAACCAGCACAGTATGGATTAATGTATATTTATTTTATACTGTGAGACATACTATGCTACTTATTTTGTTGCTCAAATTGTTTCAGCTTTGGCTGTTGGGAGCTCTTTCAGATTGGTTCTTGGGTCCCTTTGACATGCCCTTATCCTTTTATTTTTTGAGCACTTCCTTACTTTGTGATACTACAAGATATTCTAGGCTTATCTTGTATCTTCACTCTTCTGGTCTTAGAATCAGCCATTTTTCCTGGCTCCTTTTATTGGAGAATGGTATTTAGAAAGCAAAATCTGGGCAGAGGGTGTGCTTGTTGCTATTGGGATGTGATTGTTTCTAGGCCTTCTCAGTAGAGAGAGCTAGGTTTCATACACATACACACACACACACACACACACACAAACAAATTCATAGATACAAACATATCTATAGTTATTGTTGTATTTATCTATGGTATATATGTTAAAGTAAACAGGATGGAGACCCTTCATATTTGCTTATGCTCTTTTTCAGCCTATGGGCCAAATATAATGACTAGCTTTTCTTCTCTTTGCAGATTCCAGATATTCCTCTATTTCATATGTGCCTTCCAGAACATCGCTTGTGGTATTCATTACTTGGCCTCTGTGTTCCTGGTACTCACCCCAGATCATACCTGCAAGCCCCCAGGCAATGTGAGTCAGGTTCTTTTCCACAATTTCTCTCACGGGAGGTTGGAAGACACCTGGTCACTGGTGTCTCTAGGCCGGAAAGATCACATTATAGTGCAACTGCAAAATGGTGAGATCTGGGAGCTCTCAATGTGTAGCAGGATCAAGAGGGAGAACATGTCGAGTTTGAACTATGAATACAATGGCAGTAAGACAAAGTTTCCTTGTGTGGATGGCTACTTATATGACCGGAGAAAGTGGAAAAGCACCGTGGTGACCCAGTGGAATCTGGTCTGTGAGCGAAAATGGTTCGCAGCACTGATCCAGCCCCTGTTTATGTTTGGAGTCCTGGCGGGAGCAGCAGTTTTTGGCTACATTTCTGACAGGTAAAATGAAATATTTAGGATTGTTGCATCAGTGCAGGGTTCATTTTCCTAACTGGTTTTCTTAGGGGACAGGGATTTATGTCTAAAACTTCAGTCATTTTCATACCCCCTATCTAAATATCTATCTTTTTGCTGATCCATCATTTAGGGATGCAAAATAATATTATGATAAGAGGATGGGTTCTGAAGACAGTCTATCTGGGTTCAAATCCTAGATGTACCACTTATTAGCTGTAGACCTTGGACAAATTACCTAACTTATCTGTGTTTCAGAATCTTTGTTTATAAGCTGGTGATGAACATAATATCACACGTCTCAAAGGGTTGTTGTAAAATTAGTACAGAAAAAAGTACTGTGGATGTATAACTACTTAATAGATGCTGGTTATTACTTTGAATATTTTCTTTTATTTAAATAGGTTTGCTTTTTAAGAGTGGTAGCCTGGTTCTAAGCAGTACTATCTATGAAATTGTGGGCTTGATATAATAGCCTATCTTAGTCTCTCTGTACTTCAACAATAAAATACCACAGACTGGGTAATTTATAAACAATAGAAATTTATTTCTTGTCATTTTGGAGGCTGGGAAGTCCAAGATCAAGGTGCTGTCAGGATTGGTGTCTGGTAAGGGCTGCTGTCAGTTTCCAAGATGGCTCATTGTTGCTGTACCCTCTGGAGGGGATGAATGCAGTGTCCTCACTTGGCAGAAGGGATGGAGGGGCATGATAGCACTTCTTTCAACCTTGACCCCTTTTGTAAGGGGGCTAAGGGCTCTGCTTTTATGACTTAATCACCTCTCAAAGGCCGCACCTCTTAATACTGTTGCACTGAGATTAAGGTTCAGCATGAATTTTGGAGAGGATATCATCATTCAAACCATAGCAAAGCCGTATTTTTTAAAATTTACATTAAAATGGATATATAATTCTTAAAATAAAGTTCACTTTAAGTACTTTAAGTACACTTTAAGTACCTATGCTCAAGCACAGAGATGAACTTATTTGACTTCCATAGTTGTGAATTTTACAGGCATGTGCTGGGCACTGGGGACCCAAAGATAATAGCTTAGGTCAGAAATCGCTGTCCTCTGTGTATACCAGTCTAGTAGGGCTGACAAACATGACCAAAGAAAAATCACAGGGCTTTGCTGTGGCTAGGGCCATACTTACAGTACATTCATAGGTGCTAGGTATGACTGTTTTCATTCAGCTATTACACAAATTGTCACTTGGGCTTTATCTGTTGAAATGTGTTCAGTGCTTGACAATTGAAACTAAAAATATATACAACTACATGTACTAAATACATATAGAAACACATTTTCTATATGACAAAAGTGGGATATAAAAAATACTTAAAAAAGAAATCAGAGTACAAAATATGTTAACTGAAAGAAAGTTTAGTTCTTTCATGTTTAAACCTAGTGTACTGGCCGGGCGCGGTGGCTCACGCCTGTAATCCTAGCACTCTGGGAGGCCGAGGCGGGTGGATCGCTCAAGGTCAGGAGTTCAAGACCAGCCTGAGCAAGAGCGAGACCCCGTCTCTACTAAAAATAGAAAGAAATTATATGGACAACTAAAAATATATATATAGAAAAATTAGCCGGGCATAGTGGCGCATGCCTGTAGTCCCAGCTACTCGGGAGGCTGAGGCAGGAGGATCGCTTGAGCCCAGGAGTTTGAGGTTGCTGTGAGCTAGGCTGAAGCCACGGCACTCACTCTAGCCTGGGCAACAGAGTGAGACTCTGTCTCAAAAAAAAAAAATAAATAAATAAATAAATAAATAAACCTAGTGTACTTATAAAAACATATATTGAACTCTTACTGTGTACCAGCCACTTTGCTAGGTGCAGGGGTTTATATCGTTAAAAGTCCTTGAGAAGTTGTAACCACAAGCCAGTACTCAGTTGGATGTTTAGCTCAATTTAACATCACTTGGGAGCTCCAAAGAAACCTCACACTAAGAAATTAGTTTAACATGGTTCCAGACTGGTAGTGTCATTAGACCCTTGGAAGAAGGAAGTTAATATTCTCTCAGAGGAACTTGTTGTTGAGAGAGACAGTCCTCTTTGGATCTCTTGTACTCTTCTACACACGTTACCCGGTGTGCCAAGGCTGCAAGTCCTTGACCCCTCTTTTACATGGGCCATTTCTCAGAGTTGTTTACGTAGCCAATATGAATGCTATGGTTTGGATATGGTTTGCTTGTCCCCACCAAAGCTCATGTTGAAATTTGCCCCCCAGAGTGGCAGTGTTGGGAGGTGGGGCCTAGTGGGAGGTATTTCGGGTATGGGGGCAGATCCCTCATGAGTTGTTTGTTGCTGTTCTCATGGTAGTGAGTTATTGCTCTCACGAGACTGGATTAGTTCTCACGGGAATGGATTAGTTCCCATGAGAGTGGATTATTATAAACCAGGATGCCCCTCAGGTTTCTCTTTCTTTGCATGTATCTGTTTCCTCCTTGACCTTCTTCACTACATTGTGATGCAGCATGAAAGCCTTCACCAGAAGCCAAGGCCATGCCCTTGAACTTCTCAGCCTGCAGAACTGTAAGCTAAATAAACCTCTTTACCCAGTCTCAGATATTCTTTTATAGCCACACAGAATGAACTAATATGGTGAGGTAATGTCCTTTCTCTGCCACAAAGAGCAGGCTTACTAACTGCTTGCTATGAAGTGGTGGATTCACCAAGTCCGGTGTTCCTCTTTTCTAATGCAACGCATTACGTGAGGTGTCATCTGGGCCCATTGTGGGGCTTGGGGATAAGGGGAACTGACACAAAGATGCTGATGCTCTACTGCTTGCTAATGAAGTAAGTAATGGAGTTTTTTGTCTCTGCCCCAAGAGGCTTGTATTTTCTGCCAGAATCCATTAAACAGCAACAGATTAACTTATTAACTTAAAAGTAGAGTAAAATCAAATTCAACACTCTTCGTTTAGCATCATCCTAGGCCTGAGAGGATTCTCATAAATTATTTTTCAAGGTGAATAAGTAGCTTAGTCAAAACCAAAACACATGA
Organism: Eulemur rufifrons; assembly: GCF_041146395.1. NCBI lineage: Eukaryota > Metazoa > Chordata > Mammalia > Primates > Lemuridae > Eulemur > Eulemur rufifrons. The sequence continues at coordinate 63,645,615 of NC_090997.1, read as the reverse complement.
AACACATGATTAAAAGACACCATGAGTGAGAATCCACAGAAGCGATAGGGAGCAGAGCAGACTTCTGTACAAAGACTTCAAATACTGGAATTATCAGGCACAAATAATCAAATAACCATGTTTACAAGTCATTGTTTATAGTCATTACAATTCTGTATGAAAAAAGTCCTGAAGATTAGAATTAGTGAGCATTTAATAACGTTACTGAATGTATTATCAATATATCAAAATTAATCATATTTCTATATACCAGTAGCAAATGTAAAATTTTTAAAATGCTATTGCAGAAGCCTAAAAATATGAAATATATATGAATAAATCTAACAAAAAGTGAGTAAGCCTTCTATGGAGAAAATTACCAACTTTACAAGTCAAATCATTAAAGTAAATGGATATATTATGATACAAACAGATTGATGGTCCCTTAGAGCAGTGGTCCCCAACCTTTTTGGCTCCAGAGACTAGTTTTATGGAAGACAATTTTTCCATGTACTGAGGTGGGGGTGGGGGGATGAGGAGCAATGGGGAGTGGCTGTAAATACAGATGAAGCTTTGCTCACCTGCTGCTGTGCAGCCCAAATCCTAACAGGCCACAGACTGGTACTGGTCTGTGGCTTGGGCGTTGGGGACTGCAGCCTTAGAGGATCCAGAAATAGACTTGTGCATTCATAAGCCTAAGTACAGAACAAATAAGGCATGGCACATTAGTGGGATGAGGATCAATAAATGGTACTGAGACAGATGTCTAGCCATATAGAAGAAAATATAATTGAATTCCCTTCCTCACACCTTACAGTACAAAATCTCTTCCAGAAGGATTAAACATACATATGTGAAAGGCAAAACTATATAACTTTAGGAAGATAATACAGGAGAGTGTTTTCAGAATTTAATGGAAGAGAATGGAGGACATTTTTTAAAAGACACAAAAGCACTAACCATGAAGGGAAAGATGGTTAAATTTGACTTCATTAGAAAACTGTATTTCCATCAAAAGACACCATTAAAAGAGGAAAGACATAGAGAGAGAGAGAGAGAGAGAGAGAGAATATTTGCTTCAAGTATAATTAAAGGACTAGTGTCCAGAATAGTCAAAGGATTCTTAAATCAATAGGAAAAAGACAAGTCAATAGAAAAAAATAGGAAAAAGATTTGAAGTCACTTCATAGAAGAGAAAATCCAAATGGCTAATGAAAAGATGAAAAGAGTGTCAATGATATATAATCACATCATTTATTTTTGACCAATTGTCAAAAATAAAAAGTTTTGTAGTAAGTGTTGGTAAGGATATGGAGTAATAGGATCTCTCATCCTGCTGGTGTGAATGCAAATTGGGAAAACCTTGAAGAGCAATTTGGTATTATATAGAGAAATTGGTGATTGGCACAGCCCACATGCTCTAGGGTATATACCCCGGACATGTGCTTGCATTGGTCCACATGGGCACATGCGTAAGAATGTTCCTACTGCATTGGTCTTAACAGCCCTGCACTGCGAACAACCCAAATGTCCTTTAACCATATCAAGGACACATGTACTGTAGTATATTCTTGCAGTAGGGTACGTGCCATGAAAATGGATGAACCACACCTACATGAAACAACATAGTTGAATCTCCTAAACATAATATTTGGTGAAAGAAGCAAGTAATGAAATAGTACACATGATATTATTCTGGTATAGCAAAACTAACCTATATTGTTTATAAACAATAACCTATAGTATTTAGGGTTGCTTATATAATGAAAGTGGTAAAATGGAATGAAAAGCAAGGGGTTGATTATCACTAAAATTAGGATAATGGTTCTTCCTAGAAGGGGGCAAGGGGTTTGTAATCATAAAGAGAGGCATGAGAAACTGTTGGGAGGCTGGCAGTGATCTCTTTCTTGCCTTGGGTTGTGATTTCTATGTGTTTCATTCTTTATTATTCTTTCAACTACATGTATTTTATACATTCTTATGCATATATGATATATTACTTAAAAAAAGAAATAAGATCTGATCCCATCCTTAATGAGCTAACAGTGGAGAAGATAGACTTTTAAACAGATAATTTCAATGAGACTGAGCATGGTGGCTCACGCCTGTAACCCCAGTATTTTGGGAAGCCAAGATGGGAGGATCACTTGAGGCTAGGAGTTCAAAACCAGCCTGGGAACATAGCCAGACCTAGCCTCTACGAAAAATAAAAAAATTAGCTGGGCATCTTGACGTGCACCTGTAGTCCTAGCTACTCAGGCAATTGAGGTAGGAGGATCCCTTATGCCCAGGAGTTCGAGGTTACAGTGAACTATGATCCTGCCCCACTGCACCCCAGTCTGGGCGACAGAAAGAGACTTTGTCTCTAAAAAAAAAATAGTGATAAATGCTTTTAAAATAATAACTCACATTTATGGACAATTTACTATGCAATATTCTACATGTCTTGTGTGTATTATTAATATCTCATTTAATTATTTAAAGAAGTTTGTGAGGTAGGCACTACTGGTTCTATTTTTTACCAATGAGGAAAAAGAAGCATAGAAAGTTCACTTGGAAAGTAAGGAATGGAGCTGGGCTTTGAGCCCAGGCCAGTGTGCCTGATACTATGTCACACTGTCTCTTAATTTCTGCCATGAGATCCCAGGGGATGATCAGGAAAGACTTCACATTTGACATGGGTTTTAAGAGCTTAATGAAAGTTGCCAGATATAGATGGGTTTTCAAGGGGAAGGAATAGCTTTGTGTCATGAGAGAGCCTGGCATGTTCAGGGAATTGTGAGAAGGTCAATGTGGCAGATGTGTAGGATAGATAAAGGAAACAAGGGCCCAAACCATGATTGGGATTGTTTTGTTTCTAGGAAGTGTGGGAGGTGTACTGGTGTGAGGTTAGGAAGACCAGTTGGGAGGCTGTTGGGATGAATGATATAAGAAATGGTGAAGGCTTGAGTGAAAGCCGGAAAAGTGGGGAGGAAATGATGAAGATATACTTGGGAGGCATTTTTAAATGACATAATTTGGTGATAAGTATGCAGGAGGGAAGGGCGTTGGGAGAGGATTGTATTAAGGTTCAGGTGATGTTGCTAGCCAATCAGGAAATACTAGGGAGAGAGCAGCTTGAGAAGAGAGGGAAACAGGTTTGGACATTTTCCAATGAGCTTGTACTATCCCTGGACTAAGGGGGAAAAAAGGGAAAATGTATTCAAAATTAGTACCTGTTACAACAGCAATGAAAGATTGCAGCTCTGCAGGACATTAGAGTGGAGAAGAGCAACTAGGGCCAAAGAGTGAAAGAGGAGTTAATAGCACATACTTAGGAATCAGAGCCAGGGGAGTAAATGAAATCAGCAGGGCAGGGTGTGCAGCAGAGGACTTTAGGAAATGCCAGCAGTGAGGCAGGTGGGCCAGCAGGGAGGTACAAGCAGAACCAGGAGAGAGGGATGTTCTGCAAGTCAAGGGACAGCAGGGTCCTGATGAGTAGGCATGGTCAATGGCACTAGAGAGGACAGGCAGAAAAGGAGCAAGAGAGGCAATTTGCAGATCTCTGGTGACTGCAAAGTGATCTCAGAAAAGTTGGTTGTACCTAGTCATCGTTGGCTGAGGAAATGCATAGGAGTTGAGGAAGTAGATATTCCCTTCTTGTAAGTCTGCCAGGGGAGGAAATGCAGGGTGGCTAAAGAAGCGATGGGGTCAAGAGAAGTTTCTTGTCTTTGGTTGGAGGAGACTTAAACTGAAAGGAAGAAGTCAGAGGAGGAGGAGAGATGGAGGAAAGAGAAGTGATGGGTAGATTAAGGTCTCAGAGGAGGGAGGAAGAGGCATGATCCAATACAAGATTGCACAATGGTATTTGAAGAGAAAGAAGCATGTGTTTCCAGAGAGGGAAGAAGAGAAGGCTGAATGCAGATGCAGGTTGTGCAGGTAAGTGGGCAGAGCCTTTTATGGTCTCTGCATCACTGCAGGAGATGGCCACTCATCTGCCAAAGTGAAGACTTTGGAGTTGGGAGAGAGGGTCGAATAGCAATAGGTAAAATTAGTGTTGAGTGGCATTCAGGGCTAAGATGAGATTGGGGAACATCCTTGCATAGGGCCAAGAATCCCTATTAATGTATGTAGGAGCAGAGAAGTCTGAGGGTGTGAAGAAGATGACAGTTTCTTATTTCTCTGAATATTCTCTGCTGTACCAAGCAAACCTGTTGGTTGGAATCTCCAGACAGTACTCTTTTGCTTTAAAACTATTTGTCAAGAAAAAAAAAAACAAAAAACAAAAAACAACTATTTGTCAGGGACATCCCATAGGGAGAAAATATCTGCAAATCATATATCTGATGAGGGCTCAGTATCCAGAATATATAAAGAACTCTTACAACTCACCATTAAAAAAACAAATAGACTAATTCAAAAATGGGCAAAGGATTTGGATAGATATTTCTCTAAAGAATATATGCAAATGGCCAATAAGCACTTGAAAAGATGCTCAATGTCATTAATCATTAGAGAAATATAAATCAAAACCACAATGAGATATTGCTTCACACCCACCAGGATGGCTATAATCAAAAAAGCAGACAATAACAAGTGTTGGAAAGAAGGTGGAGAAATTGGAACCCTTATACATTGCTGGTGAGCATGAAAAAATGGGGTTTGGCAGTTCTTCAAAAAGTTAAACATAGTTACCATATGACCCAGGAATTCCACTAGTAGGTATTAATGCAAGAGAATTGAAAACAGAAGTTCACATGAAATCTTCTTCATGAATGTTCAGAGCAGCATTATTTATAATAGCCAAAAAGTGGAAACAACACAGGATGTGCATCACTTGATGGACAGATAAACAAAATGTGGGAAATCTGTATAATGGAATGCTACCCAGACAGAAAATGGAAAGAAATACTGATACATGTTACAACACAGATGAACCTTGAAAACATAAAGCTAAAGTAAAAGGCCACATCATGTTTTATTCCATTCATGTGAAATGTCCAGAACAGGCAAATCTATAGAGACAGAAAGTAGATTAGTGGTTGTCAGGGGCTGGAGGGAGCCGGGAATGGGGAGTGATGGCTCCTAAATACAGAGTTTATTTTCAGGGTGGTGAATATGTCCTGGAATTAGACAGCGAAGATGCTTGCACAACCTTATGAATATCCTAAAAGTATATTATATACTTTAAAAGGTTGAGTTTTATGGCATTTGAATTATATCACAATTTTAAAAGTATGTCAGTAATATTATTTGTTTTTTAGACAAAGAAATGCCTCTCTCAGTTACGAAAATGTAGGGCACATAAGCACTTCATTCTAGGAGCAAAAGGTAGCAAGACCTCTGTTTTTAGAGAGGCTTAGCAAGAGCTGTTAACAACCTTGCTGGACAGAGCCAGCTTGGCAGGGAAGGTGATCCAATAAAGAGCCAAAGTCTCTAGAGGGAAAGGACAAATTCTTCCTCCTCTTCTCCCCAGTCCTAGGTTAGGGGCCCCGTGGGGCTGACTCAGAGTGATCGTGCATGCATATTAGCAGCTTAGGTAGAGGTCTCTTCACTGAAAGGCTGGTCTCGTAAAGAAATCATGCCACTCATGATTTACCCAACGTAAATAAATGAATAACAACAATCGAAGACATAAGCTATTAAAAATACAGGTAACACTTATCTTTCATGAATTGGAGTAGACGTTTAAACTGTTACAACTACCCATTGCTTCTTCCACTGTGTGATTCTTATTTTTCAGGCTCGGACGGCGCGTGGTCCTGTGGTCCACAAGCACTGGCATCTATTTGTTTGGAATAGCAGCGGCGTTTGCAGTTGATTATTACAGCTTCATGACTGCGCGCTTTTTTCTTGCCATGGTGAGTTGTGGTTTGTTTTACCTCTTTAATTCTGCTGCAGTATTTCCATGTTAAGCCTTAACTCTCTTAGTTTTGCTCATTTAGGATCCAGTGAGAGAGATCAGGGACTAATCTCTGTTCACTGCAGAAGTAGAATATTAATGCCTTATTAATTAAAATGAAAAATTGTTGCTTACCAGGCTGAAACTTTTTGTTTGACTCTATGCCTGGCACATGGCCCACACCTCACAATTACTAAAGCATTATTTTATTTCTGAGCAATTATATTGGTCTAGTCAGGGCCTGTACACATGAACCAAACAGACAGTTAAGGTGTATTGTTAAAGTTGTTTGTATGATGTGCAGTAAGAATGAAAACAAGAAGGCATTAGGCCTTTGCACTGTGAGGAACAGAGGAGTGTAGTGGAAAGGGCATGAGTTTGATACTAGCTTTGCCGCATGGTGGCTTGTTAGCTGTGTGGTTTAAGCAAACATGTTATCCTCTTTGAATCTTAGTTTCTCATCTGTAAACTTTAGAAAATAATCCCTGTTTCATTGGGTTGTTATCAGGATTCAGTGAGATTAAATGTAAACATCTGCGGTATAGCATCTGGCACGGAGCAGGCAGGCCTCACGATGGTAACTGTCATTGGAAGTGGACAAGCAAGGAAGGAAGCTGCTCAGTGATGCTTCCAGACAAGTTCCCAAACTGTCAAACAACAGCAGTGGGGATTTTTGATTGGAGATCACTGATCAACGATAATGGAGGGAAGTTATCATATGCGGGGAAGAGCTTGTGATCTTGCTAACTGCAGAGCAGCAGGATGGGTGATCAGAGAGCAGCCAAGGACTTGCATCTCAGAAGAGGTCGCTGCTCTCCCTTAAAGAACAAGGTGGTGTGTTCAGTTTTGGAGTCTTTGTTGATGGATAGAAAGGTTTCCTGGGGAGCCACACAGATGGCCAAGGATAGGGAGGATGCATAAAAATAAATTTAGGAGAATTGAAGGTGTTGTACTTAAAAAAAGAAAAGGAAATACATATATTTAGGAATGTAAAGAGTTTTAAATAGCAACACAAAAGATAGCAACTAGTAGTTCTGTTTCCACTGAGGACACAGCTCTGTAACTCCAGAGTAAGATTTGATGAGAGAGACCTTCTGGTGGGACTGACGTTTCCACAGAGGTACAGGTGCCAAGAGAGTACAAAGGTCTTCTGTTGGAAGACTTAAGAGTACATTTCTGAAAAATATCTGTTTTGGTCTCGCAAAATACCATGCATGGTTTCTAGAACAAAGAAAACGAGGCTGCACTCATAGAATACATCTGTGAAATGTGGCCTTAATTTTCTATGACTATTTTCTTTGATTTTCATGGGAAATGAATTTTTGGTAGAATTCTGAGTATGGGAGATGTAGGCAGATTCATTTACTCAACATATTTATTGATCTGCCTACAGCAAGCAGTGCTACATAAACCAGACCCAGCTGTTTCCCACCATCTAGTGGGAAAGGCAAGATGGTGATTAGTCATCTTCAAACCTAAATCTAATGTCAACAATGGGAGCATAGCAGTGGAGGGTTCCACTGGGGCCTGGAGGGTAAGAGGCTTTGTAATTCTGAGGGGTGGGTGAGGGAAGAGCATTCCAGCAAAGGTAGCAGCAGGTGGGAGGGCCCTGAGATGAGAAAGAATTAAGAGAAAGAATTAAAGGCTGGAAAGTCTGGAGAAAGGGAAGGAGGTGCAGTACACTGATGAGGCTGAAGGGGGTGGGGGCCATTAGGCAGGATCTCATAGGATGATCAAGATTCTGCTCTGTCTCCCAAAGGTGATGGAAATCCACCAAAGGGGTTCAAGTCGGGGGAAGTGGTCATTTGGGCCACTCTGTGGGGGTGAAGTTGAAGAACATGTGAGGAATAGAGTGTTATCAGTGGAGAGGATGGGTATGAATGAATTCAAGGAGTCTTTTGGAATTACTTGGCCAGTTGTGTATGGATTGTCCAAATCCAGTGACAGAGGTAACCAGTAGGAAGTGGGAGTAGACTCGTGAGAAATAATTAGCATTGAAAAACCTGACAGGGACTGATGTTACCACTTGATTTAACTGGGCCAATTATAATATTTGAAGGTTGTCACAATCTTTGTTTGCTGTAACAGCAGCAAACAGAAAAATGCAAAATAACAAACTGACCATGAATACAGTAGTCCTCATAGAGCTCGTCCCTGCTTCCTGCTGGAGTGAGTCCTCTCCTTGCAGGAATGTCCTGGAGGGCCAGCCTCTTTGTGACTCTCTGATGAAGGTGAAATTGCAGATCCTATGAAGGAGGTGTGATTATAAAAAAGTCTTTAAAAGCAATGGGGGAAGACTGCTGAAATCCTACCCAAAACCCTTGACCAATGGGATCTGGCAGAGATAGACCAGTTAACTTTTGAAGAAATTAACGTCTGCAAGGATAATGACCTGATAAACCTTCAAAGGAGTATGATTCGAATATCAAAGGATTAAGAGAGGCCTTTGGAGAAATCAATAGTGCTCTAAAATAATTTTGCAAAAATTAACTTTATGATTTATGTTGTAAAAGTCAAATGCAAAATAATTTTATAGGAAGAATTATAATCCCTTCAAGCCCCCTCCTCCCCAAAAAACCCGTCATCTGAGTCATTCTTTGTTTATTACAACAATGATCACATATTGTTATTATAATCTAAATTTTTTTAAATTGAAGATGGGCATATTTTCCAAATGGGTTTTTCCTTGATTTTTTTTTTATTGTGGTAAAAATGCACATAACATAAAATTTACCATCTTAGCCATTTTTAAGTGTACAGTTCAGTGATACTGAGTACATTTATATTGTGCAGTTACCACCACCATGCATCTCCAGAACTCTTATCTTGCAAAACTGAAACTCTGTGCCCATTAAGCAACACCTCCTCATTCCTCCTCTCCTCAGCCCCTGACAACCACTCTTCTATTTCCTGTCTCTATAATTTTGACTACTCTAGGTACCTCTTTTAAATGGAATCACACAGTTATTTGTCTTTTTGTGACCAGCTTATCTCACTTAGCATGATATCTGCAAGATTCATCCATGTTGTAGCATATATCAGAATTTCCTTCCTTTTTAAGGCTGAATAATATTCTACTGTATGTATATACTACACTTTTCTTGTCCATTCATCTGTTGATAGACACTTAGGTTGCTTCTGTGTTTTAGCTATTGTGACTAATGCTGCTATGAGCAGGGGGTTACAGATATCTCTTTGAGATCCTGCTTTCAATTTCTTTGGGTATATGCCAAGAAGTGGAATTGCTGATCATATGGTAATTCTATTTTTATTTTTCTTCAGAATTGCCAAATTGTTTTCCATTGAGACCACCATTTCACATTGCTACCAACAGTGCACAGGGGTTCCAGTTTCTCCACATTCTCACCAACACTTATTATTTTCTGTTGTTGTTGTATTTTGTTTTGTTTTGTTTAATAGTAGCTATCCTAATGAGTATGAGGTGGTATCTTATTGAAGTTTTGATTTGCATTTACCTGATGATTAGTGAACATTTGTATTTTTCTTTGGGGAAATGTCTACTCAAGGCGTTTGCCCATTTTCAAATTGGATTATTTGTAATTTTTGTTGTTGAGTTTTAGGAGTTCTCTATATAATGCCTTAATAGATATATGATTTGAAAATATTTTCTTCAGTTCTATAGATTACCTTTTTACTTTGTTGATAGTGTCCTTTGATACACAGTAGTTTTAATTTTCATGAAGTCTAATTTGTCTCGTGTTTTTCTTGTTGCTTGTCAAAATAAAGTTTTAATCAAATTTCTTTCCACTAGTTAGCATACATTTTTGGTCTACATTTAACAATTAGGATTTAACAATAAGGACCTCCTGTGTACAGATAAATTGATGTGTGCACTTACAAGGAACTGAGAAATAAATCCATGGTATAATGGAACATTTAAATGAAACAAAAGGCAGTGTCTAACAGTTATAATAATTTCTCAAGTTTGCCATTTGGGGTGCAGAGGCTGGGGAAAAATGAAATGACCCATTTAAAGAAGAAAGATGGATCAGATTGAATGTCATTTTATGGATGTGATGTGAGTTTCAGAAAGCAATTCTTTGTCATTTTCTTTTGTGCCTACATGGAATTTGCAGAGAGATCAAAGCCTCAGTAGTTTTAAATGTGTCTTAAATATGCATCCCACTTCTTTGTTTTTCAGGCTGCAAGTGGCTATATCGTGGTGGTGTTTGTCTATGTCATGGAATTTATCGGAATGAAGTTTCGGATGTGGGCCTCTATCCAGTTGCATTCTTTTTTTGCGATTGGAACAATGGTGGTGGCTTTCACAGGCTACTCAGTCAGGATTTGGTGGCTTTATCAGATGGTCCTCTCCACAGTGACTGTCCCCTTCATCCTGTGTTGTTGGATGCTCCCAGAGACGCCTTTTTGGCTTCTCTCAGGGGGAAGATACAAAGAAGCACAACGAATAGTTGATATGATGGCTGCATGGAATGGGACGAAGTCCTGTAAACTGTCAGAACTTTTATCACTGGATCTAACAGAGCCTGTTGGTGGTAGTAGTCCCTCTGGAATTAAGACAAACAACATATATTATCTGTTTTATGACTGTGCTGTTTCAACAAGGACACTTACCATATGGATGATTTGGTTCACGGGGAGTTTGGGATTCTACTCCCTGTCCTTGAATTCTCTTAATTTAGGAGGCAATGAATACTTAAACCTCTTCCTCCTGGGTAAGTAGTTAAAATATATTTAAATGTGGCAATTAAGTGAGATATCTACCATGTTTTTAGTTTGTTTTTAATAGTCTTTTTCTATCAGAAACAATATTGCCAACCATATTATTATGATATCTTTTAGTGTTATTATACTATAACACTTGTACATATGAGGGGACTTCAAAAAGTTCATGGAAAAATGGAATTAAAGATAAAAATAAAAACTATAAATGTTATTCTCAACATAAGCTCCATTAAATTCAAGACACTTTTGTAAGTGATGATATCAACCATTTAACCCATCCCTAAAGAACTGAGGGTCTTGGGAATTTAACCATGTCAATGTGTTGAGCCTAAGAATACTGAATTATAGAAATGCCCCCTGTATTTCTGGAGACAAGATTTGATTTCAGAAGTCAAATAAGGCTTTGCCTTAAGGAAAAGATAAATGTGTTAGTTCAAGAGCTGCCTCGTCTCAGGAGGGCGTCTTGCTGGTCAGTAGAAGCTGCATCTCAAGGAGACAGCTGTAAACTGGGCCTTTGGTTCTCACCTGTTTTGAAAGACAAGGCAGGCCTCCCTTAGGACCAAAGGTTGCTGGTGCTGCTGACAGGTGGACCCCCGGAGATGAGAGCTAATCAGATAGATATGCTATTGCCCAAGCCGGGCTCAGATGGAATCATGAGGTTAAAGTAATTAACACAAAGCACAGCCCATGTTAACTTCTGGGATCATCTCTGTCTCCAAGAACACAATCACCAGAGCCAAGATGTCTCTGTTTGTTGCTAAAGTAATAGCCTTATCATAAAACTTAGAAGTTTGCCCTAAGAAGATTTTATAACCCATTGTTCCCCTAGTTAGAGTTAGTTAAAGGATCTGTAGTAGCCTTTTAGGAGACTTTGACCCTAAAGCAAACTGCCTGTTAGTATGAAAATCCCGTTGCCCTTGGCAACCGGAGCCAGTATGTACCCTATAAAATACCTGTGTGGAGTTTCAGTCGGGGAGATATTTGATGCGGGTAAAATATTTCCATCCGGATACCCTCCTTTATCTATTTTCATAAACTTTCACTTTATAAACTGTATCTTTGGCTCTGTGTATTATTATTGCCATTACTTTATATTTTTATTTCTGTTTCCTACTATATTTTTCATCCTTTGCGATGACCCCTGCCTGAGAGACCAGATTGGAAGAAAAACCTCTTTGCAGGGAGCGTAGCTAACTCCCTGCAAACTGGTGTAGTCAACTTAGAGATCTGATCAGAACAAAGAGAAAAGGACCTCTTTGCAGGGAGCGTAGCTAACTCCCCGCATCAATGCAGTCTTTTTCACTTTATTAACTCAAGAAAAATAGGTGCCCTTTACAAATTTTGTTTGATTAAGAAATAGCAGGAGCCAAATAAGGACTATAAGGTGGATGCCTAATGACTTCCCACCAAAACGCTTTCAAAATTGCCCTTGTTTGCTGAGAGGAATGAGCAAGAGCATTGTCATGGTGGAGAAGGGCTCTCTGGTAAGCTTTCCCAGGTGTTTTTCTGCTAAAGCTTTGGCTAACTCTCTCAAAACACTCTCATGATAAGCAGATATTATTGTTCTTTGGCCCTTTAGAAAGTCAACAAGCAAAATGCCTTGAACATCCCGGAAAATTTTTGCCATGACTTTTGCACTTGACCAGTCCACTTTGACTTTGCCTGGACCACTTCCACCTCTTGGTGGCTATTGCTTTGACTATGGCTTGCCTTCAGGATCTCACTGGTAAAACCATGTTTCATCTCCTGTTACAATTCTTCACAGAAATGCCTCAGGTTCTTGATCCCACTTGTTTAAAATTTCCATCAAAAGCTCTGCTCTTGACTGCAGCTGATCTGGGTGTGATGGTTTTGGCACCCATCAAGTGGAAAGTTTGCTCAACTTTAATTTTTCAGTCAGAATTGTGTAAGCTGGACCAATTGAGATGCCTGTGGTGTTGGCTATTGTTTCTGCTGTTAATTTTCCTCTTCAGTTAGGATACAAATAAGATGAAGTTTTCCCTCATAAATTGATGTGGATGGTCTGCTGTTACAGGCTTCATCTTCAACATCATCTCTTCCTGTCTTAAAATGAGCTATCCATTTGTAAATCGCTGATTTCTTTGGGGCATTATCCCCATAAACTTTTCATAAAGCATCAGTGATTTCACCAATTTCACTGTTCTTCCACCCCAGCTTCACCATAAATTTGATATTTGTTCTTGCTTCAATTTTAGCCAAATTCATGTACCTCTGATAGGGGCTCTTTTCAAACTGATGTCTTATCATTCTTAGTGCCTTAAACTAGATTCTGTTCAGACTTGTTATAACAAGTTAGTATGAGTTCGTTTTGGTGCAAAACATTTTTGAAATCCATGCATAGTTTTTTCATAATACCCACTTCTCATGGTCTTTTTGAGAAAATGGAGTCAGAAGAATTTAGTTTCCTCCTTTCTGCACCACTCCTTGCTTGCTTCCTTCCTTCCCCCCATCACCATCCTAGAACTCTTCCCAGAGGTAACTTATATAATGTTTGGCTTGTACCCTTTCACATCTCTTTCTATACAATTCCATATATTTGTGTGTATAAATGCTTTATGTTTTAACATAAGTGAGGTCATTCACTACATGTTGTTATTTATAAGTTCCTTTTCTTTTAAAATTTAATATGTTTTGGCGATCTGGTATCTTTGATATCTTTCTACTTCAAGTGTCCTTAATTTAGAGATTTTAGCTGGTAAAATAACTTTAAATACGTGCAACTATAATTTATGTTGTGATGCTTCTTTCATTTAAATAGCAGGTTACAATGGCTCTGGATAGCTTGAGACGTGACTTCTAGCATAAACCAAATTTGAACTCAACATGAGAGAAATATTAGGAATCAGTATTTATCCATCTAGTCTCAACTCCTGGTTATTTCTGTGTAGGCTGCCTGTATTTTATATCATCCCCAGAACATCTTGCTTTTAAGGATTCTCATTAAAGTTTTCTGATGATACATCTGTGTTTGTTATAGCTCAGCAGGAATTATGAGAGAAGTCATTTTAAGATAAAAATTTCACTCTGTTTTTGGGCAACTAACAAGTTTGTCAAAAGAGCCCATCTTGACTGCAAACCCATTCTCCATGTCGATGTGAGAAATGATGTAGTGTTCCTAGAATAGAGCAGCTAGTGGCAGGAGGTCAGGTGGGGTGGAGTGCGCACGGGGAAACTTAGGAAAGCTGGAGTTTTAGATCTTCATGATATAGTTTCTTAATTTTCCTGGAGCTATAAATTCTCAAGAAACTGGGCAATCTCATACATATAGAAATGTTTCCAAAGACAAACATACATGGTTTTATATTATCTACTGTTGTGGATTTTTCATGTCATTACTCTTCCTTCCTGTTATTTCTCTTACTGATAGATGCAAGGAGACAGCAGGTCAGTAGTTCTCTGCTGTGAAATTTGTGAACAAGTTTTCATCTCCTGAGATGCTTTGGGGCTGGTGGGAATTTCAGCTCTGGTTTTGCAGGTGCAAGACAGATTATGGGCATTAGAGCATCTCACAGGAAACGCTCATTCTTGCTCCAGTGAGTGGTAGGGTTTGCTGCCTCTCGGGCAGTGCTCAGATAGTTTCTAATGGCACCTGTAAGTGAGAGAGCTGACCGTTCCTTCCAGGTGGTGAGTTAGAAGGTGGGGTTCCTTGTGCTGTTTGGTGCGCCGCCTTATAGAGGACCTTTTGTTCAATGACAGGTGCAGTAGAAATTCCTGCCTATATCTTTGTGTGCGTCGGGATGAACAGGCTGGGGAGAAAACCAGTTCTGGCCTTCTCCCTTTTTTTCAGCGCACTGTCCTGTGCTGTGATTATGGTGATCCCCCAGGTGAGTTATTTCATGTTTTATGTAGGGAACAGTTATACGATGACAGTTTGATGGGAATATTTTTAGTTTATTACAATTAAGTGTGACGATCAATTCAGACACATGGACAGAGTGTATATTAATACATAATATTTTAAAATGTTTAAAAAGCATTCTTTCTCTGTTATATAAATAATATGACTTTGTTGTAGAAAATTTAAGGAGAAAAGGAAATGTTTTAAAAAGCACATAATCCCACTTCCCAGAGATGCTTAGTGTTGTATTTTGTAAACACAATAATCTTGTGTGAGGAAAGTTGATCACAGCTTCCAGTGATTATCCTCATATTAATATCCACTTATTCATTTATTCATTCAACAAAGATTTATCCAGCATCTGTTCTGTGCCGGGTGCTGGGGACACGCAGTGAGTCAAGTTTCCATAAGTGTAATGAAGAAAAACAAAACAGGAAGAAGGATAGAGAATGACTTTGTGTGTGTGTGTAAATTAGAGAGGAAGAGAGGGCATGCATGAGTCCTGTTTTGTCTGGAGTGGTCGAGGATTATATGCCTGTCAGAAAAGGTAACGTGAATAGAAACTGAATGAGGGAGGAAGCCATGGAGACAGCTGAAGGCTGTAATGAGCCAAATATTCAGGGTTGTTCCAATTTAAATACTCTTGTTTTTCATTGCAGTAGATTAGTAGTTCCCAATTTTTAGTATGCATGATCCCCCAAGGAGCTTGTTTTTAAAAACGCAGTTTCCTAGTGAGAAACACTGCCATAAGCTACCGAAATGACTTTCACATTCCCGTATCTTGGCAAACCATGTCCCCTAGAATACCCCTTGGATCCAGCAGTGCTTCCCCTCTTCCCCAAAAAGAAGTTATCAGAACCTGTGTTTGAATTCTTGATTTGGAGACTATAACAATACGTTAAAATATTCTGTATAATTTTCTCCAGTGATTATATAATTATTAAGCAATAGTATATCAACATTTAGAGCAAAGCATTTTAAGTTTTGCATATTGCTTGACATTTAATTTAAGCTGATGAGTGACTTCCTTTATCGTCTTTAGTTAATTATCAGAGTTGGTGAGCCAAATGTTTTATGTAACTGAAATTTCCAGGTGATTGATATACAACTAATTGAGCACAATAAAACTACTCAAGACGAGGAGGTCTCTGCTAATTTGAGGGAATTTTATCCATACCTTTTAAAAAGTATTAATAGTTTGCAGGTATACTAGTTGAGTTGATGGCAACTGCCTTTGAGCTGGTGAAGATTTAGGGGAACCCTAGAACCTTTCAGTTCTACAGTAATGGGGAAGACAGGAAAGTGGCTGATGGAGATTTCTAGAAATAGAGCACTAACCCACAACCACAAATCATTCTTCTCTAATAAAATTTTCCCCCAAATGGTAATGTCAACACAATACAATTTTTAAAAAAAATCATGCTAATTTATTTAACAAATATTGTCTACAATATAATTAAGGTGACACTAGCTGCTATGATAGAGGCATCCCAAAATCTCTGTGGCTTAATATAATAGACATTCATTTCTTGTTCATAGAAAGTTCAGTGTGGGTGTACCTGGTTGGCTACAGTGCTAGTGGTGGGGGCTGTTTGGCTGGCTCCATGGAGTCATTTGGGGATCCAGGCTAAAACAGCATTGCCATACTTAACACATGAACCCCAGGGTCACCCTGACAGATAGGAGAGGAGAACAAAGATTTGGAATATGGGAAGACTTTGTTAGCCACTGCTGGAAGTGGAACACATTAGGAATATCAGAAACCCAGGAGAAGATACTGATAGGTTTTGCTGTTGAGGAATGTATCTGCCAAAAGAGAGAGAGAATTTGTACTAATAGTTCAGTTATCACTTTCAAATTATTTTCTGAAGATCATTTATAAACCACGGATTACTGCTACAAAGGGCACAGTTTGTTTTTATGGCTCCTTGAGTCACTCTGCTGGGTGAATTCCAGGAGGAGTGGGTCCTTTCTTGGCGCAACCAGCACTGTCCGGGCAGGTCTCATTCCAAAGCGGTCTTCCCGACTGGCTTTTTTTCACAGTTCAAACTCTCCAAAGTTGGGGTGGGGGCTGAGGCAAAATAAAACTTTTTTCTAAATTTCATAAAGATGGAAAGCTTTTGCAGATCATGAGTACAGTTTACAAAATAGATTCAAACAGAAAAGGAAAGTTCTTCATTGTTCTAAAACATATTGAAGGAATTAGAAATTTTTAAGTGATAATTTTAAAGATTTTATATCTTCCTTTTAAAAATGTAACTTATGATATCTACTTTGCTAAATATTTTTCAGAATTATCATGTTTGGCGTGTGGTGGCAACTATGGCTGCAAAATTTGCCATAGGTGCAGTGTTTGGCCTTATTTATCTTTATACAGCTGAGCTGTATCCAACCATTGTAAGGTAAGGATTACTTATGTTTTCTGTTGTTTTCCTGTTATCTTTCACTTGTATGTCATTTCCTTATATTTGACCTTCAAATATAAATGCTTGCTTTTCACAGAAGTTACCTGGAACTCTGAGATACGGCAAAATTACATTTTCTAAAATTCTGAATCTGAGGCTTTGTCTATCACCTTATTAGCAAGGATATTAGAGAAATTATATTGATATAACACTATTACCCTAAAACAATTTTAAATTTCAAATCAAATTAGTATGGCTCATAGCTCATTTCACCAATTTGGAAGCTAAAATTTAAGAGAAAAATTTATAATTCACTTAAAATGTACAAGAGGCTATTAAGTAGATATAGTCATGTCGCTTAAGAACAGGGATATGCTCTAAGAAATGTATCCTTAGGCGATTTCGTCATTGTGCGAACCTCATAGACTGTACTTGCACAAACGCAGAAGGTGTAGCCTACCACACACCTAAGCTGTACGACCTGGCGGCCTGCGGCTCCTGGGCTGCAGACCTGCACAGCGCGTGACTGTGCTGAGCACTGTAGGCAGTTGAACACGGTGGCGAGTGTCTGTGTATCCAAACATATCTCAGCATGGAAAAGGTACAGTACAAACAGTGTTCCGATCTTACGCGACCACTGTCCTGTGTGGGTCCGTCGTTGACCTCAACGTCCGTAGGCAGCGTAGGGCTGTACTTACTCCCGTTCCCGGAGGGTGGAGGGGGCCGCAGCCGGCAGCTCCCACTCTCTGCGCCCTTCGTGCTTGGCTCGTCTGGGCTCCTGCTGCCGTCCTAACCCCCTCGTGTTTCCAGGTCGCTGGCCGTGGGGAGTGGCAGCATGGTGTGCCGCGTGGCGAGCATCTTGGCCCCGTTCTTCGTCTACCTCAGCAGCGAGTGGATCTTCCTACCACAGGTGTGCCTCAGCTTACAGGCCCTTACTGAGACAGCAGAGAGGCGCAGTGGCCAGCTGCCTTCTCCACGTTTATTTATTGGAAGCCAGTCTGTGATTTCATAATGGGGGTGGGTGTAGCGACACGATAAACAACTCGCCTGCCAGTAAGTAGGGGGGTGGTTGCTGTTTTATTGTCCGTTGATTGCCTTCCACCCGCGCCCAGCTGTTCAGTCCAACCCTGCCTGCCAGGAAAGGGCCCGTCCTCACCCTTGTCAAGAATCCATGAGCGCGGAAGGCAGAGCTCTGGTCTCTGTCTCTCTCAGAGCCTTCGCTCCCACTCTCTGCGTTCCCACTGTGTGCCTGCCAGGCCAGGAGGATTCTGGAGGCTTCCTGCTCCCCGCAAGGTTCCATGGTGCCTGATCTGTGGTTCTGAGCACACCTGATCCTGGAGGAGCCCCCTGTGGGTGGGGCTTCCCTTCTGGGGCCGCTGGCCTGGTGCTGAAGAGTGACAGCGGTGGTGCTCAGCTTACAGAGCTCCGCCTGCAGGGGCTGAGGGGCTGGGAAGGCACGCGGAGCATTGTTACACCTGGCTTTAGTGTGACCCTCTGCTCAGGAGGAGAATGGGACGGTGGGCCCTGCGGAGGGGAGGCATGGTGGTGCATAGCACTGCCATCCCAGCAGGGACCTGGGGGCCCTCCCTCCTCCTCCAAGCTTCCCCTGAGTTTCTTTGCCATTGCTGCCTCTGGGTCTCCTTCAGTGTTTCCTGTCTTTTTTCTGATTACCCTTTAAATAGACTCATTCTCCAAGATTCCCTCCTGGCTGTCCTCCCCTCTCCCTGCATGTGTGACCTGTCCTGAGTTCCCACCTCTCCTCCCAGCTGCAGCCCCTGCTTCTGCTGGCCTCGTGGATGTTCTCCCTGGATGTCTTACAGCAAATCTGACATTTCCCCAGCAGAACTGGCCGGTGACTTCACTGTCTCCCACTTTTGGTTACCGATAAGTCAATGGCCTCAAGCATGACACTGCAACATCAGCTTTGTATTCACCCTGTTCTTCCCTTCTCTCCTCCCAATCCACTAGTCATCAAATCCTCACATTTCCCCTCGAAACTGCCCTGCTTGCCTGCTTCCAGTGCCCAGTTCAATTCCTCGTCACTATCCGGGTCTTCTCTTTATAGCCCATCCCCCCACCCCATCAGAACAGCATCGAAGGCACCACAGCCATGGCCCAGGGCCCCTATCACCTTCAGAAGAAAATCCAAGCT
Source organism: Eulemur rufifrons (assembly GCF_041146395.1). NCBI lineage: Eukaryota > Metazoa > Chordata > Mammalia > Primates > Lemuridae > Eulemur > Eulemur rufifrons. The sequence goes on along the minus strand of NC_090997.1, from coordinate 63,626,632 downwards.
CAGCTGCTATCCAGGGCCTTTCCAGACCCACCCTCTGCCAATCTTCCCTGTCATTCCGTTTCCTCACACAGCTTCCCCTCCTGTCCACAATCACCCTCCATCGTCCTCCTTCTCATACCCCAACCCTGCCAAACGATCACAGGTCCTTTAAGTGTCCTTCCAAGTATCCCCCTTCCCAGGCCACCCAGATCCAATGACCCCATCAGTCCACAGCACGGTCTGGCTTTATCATGTGCATGTGTGTCTTTGTCTCCCGGGTTAGAGTGTTGAGCTCTGGCAGAGCAGGGCATTTTGCATCCCCACAACTGGGTCCAGCAAAGCATTTTCCTCACTTTGTGTGCCACCCATGCTGTAATTCGCTTAGTGTTTTAAATCAAATAGATTGGCTTTTGAAATTAGCTTTGTCCTAAACAATAGTATCAGTGAAATCATGGGTGTTAGGCTCGTTACTTATTTTTCTAAAATACACTAACACTAACATAATCTGACAAGTAATAAAACAAAGTGTTTGGTACCACCTAGAGTCACCTTGTGCACCCAAGTGGTGTGCATGTTGCTCTTTGGGAATCCTCGGCTTAGCCTGAGTGTCTCCCATGTCCCAGTAGCAGGGGCTCAATAAAGTTTACTTCACTGGGGTGTTAGGATCCCAGCCTCTTTCACAGGCTGACTCTGAGGTTGAAAAATAACATAGGCTGTCTGGCCTGCATAGGGAGGTGTTTTTGGAGAGTCTACCACCCTATTTAGGGCATGGACTTTTCTAGAAGCATCTTCTTTGTGCTAGCATTTTGTGTTCCTCATTAAAAAAAAAAAAAGATGAAAATGGAAAGCTGTTTTTTAGAACAATAAGTTAAAACACACATAAAGAAAATAGATATGTCTGTAAAAGCAAACTTCTTTAAATTGACTAAAACCAAATGAAAAATTTTTTAAAAAGGGTCAATTAAAGACTATGAAGTTAAGAGGGATCTTTATTTTGATTAACAGATCCTTAACAGGCCCTATTTTAAGTGCTTTACAAAAATTAGTCTTCATTTGATGCAGATACCATTGTTATCCCCATCTTACGGAGGAGACTGCCGTACAGAAGGTAATTATTAGCCCATGTCACACACCTTAAAGGTGACGGAGCTGGAATTTGAACCCAAATAACATGCTCCGCTACCTTTTACGTAAGGTTAGCGAGCAAACAAACGGTACAAGAGGGAATGCAAAATCAGCTTCTCTTCCACCCTGACTCCGAAGGTCCCAGGCCCCTTCCTCAAGACAACCTCTGGCAGCCGGCTCTTTTGTGTCTTTTCAGAAATATTCTGTGAGGATGTTTCATTTGGCTGCAACAGAAGTTGCCTGTTGTTTCTAATGAGTAAAAAAGTAAAATAAAACAAATGATTAAATTTCCCATTATTCTTGTTTATGGTGGATGTCAAACTGCCTGGGCAGCCAGTGTTTTCACTTTGAGGAATGGAAACATTAGTTGGGAAGATAAGTTTATATTTTCTCTTTTGAAAAGAGGCACATGAAAACCACTCGTTCTGATGCTTTTATTATCAACTATTATTTTCTAGTAATCTAAAAAAGGTGGACACAATTCTTTCTTGTGTGTGTTCATAAACTCATTTGGCATAGGTTTATTGAGTGTTGGTGTTGAACTGACCAGCCTGCGAGGTGCTGGGGAGCAGAGATGAAGGAAACAGCCTCTGTCTGGAGAAACGTCTGGTCTGGTGGGGAAGGCAGAGAGCGGACCATCACCGAGGCTGGAGCAAAAGACTGGAGAGGGGAAGTGCGGGGGCTGTGGGGCTCTAGGAGAGGGCTACTAACCCGGATCCTGTCCCGGTCCCAGGGGAGGCATCTGTATCTGGAGGGACCAGTAAGAGTCAGCTGGGTGGGGGAGGAGAGAAGGGAATGTCAGGCAGAGGGAACAGAAAAGCAAAGGCTCAGAGGGGAAAAGGAGCATGGTCACTTTGGGTCTGGACACAAGCATTATCGCTCACACCCGAGTGGCTCGTGGGGAGTCAAGAGATACATCTGGAAAGAGAGGCAAAGATCTTAAAGGAAGTCAGAACGGAAGAACATTCAAGCTAAAGGCGGTTTGGAGAGGACGGAATGGAAAAGTCTTAGTGACAGGACCTGGTGACCAGATAGATGGCTGTGGTGGAGAAGGGGGAGGCGTTCTGGAGGCTGGAGGGATCCCAGAAGGGCGAACATGCCTGCGGTGGGGTAGGACAGCACCCTAACTATCGTGTGTGATGCGTGCGAGGTGCCTGCAGGACGGCCGGGGGGTGCGTCCAGCAAGTGAGGGGGCTTCACAGGCCTGGAGCTCAGGGGACAGCCCCGGCTGGAGCTTGAAGGTTTGAAGAGGAACCCTGGGAGCATTTAAGGTGTAGTGGAAGGAGGGGTCCATGGCGGGACCGAGGAGCAGCCACGGTGGTGGGTAACCTAGACTCCAAAGGAGCAGAGAGGGAGGGAGGCAGGAAAGGACAGTGGCTAGGTAAGAGCAGGACAGGATAAGGTCCCTTGAGTTGGGCAGCGAGGGACCCGTGGCTTAGGCAGAGAAGTTTCTGTGGGGGTGGGATGGGTCAGGCTGCAGAGGGGCAGGCGCAGGGAAGCTGGAGAGCTGGGGAGAGGATGGGCCAGAAGGCGGGAGCGGGTGTGGCCCGAGGTATACATCTTGTTAAAAGCTATAACAGCAATGATGACGGAGCATTAAAAAAAAAATCTCATTTTTCAAGACATAATAGCAGCAATGATAGCTAACATTTACTGGCTGCTTCCCACGGACAAAGCACTGTTCTAAGTGCCTTAAATGTATTATTTAATCTCATCCTCTTGACAGTCCTTTGAGGCAGGTACTATTCTTATATCCATTTTACATACAGATAAGGAAACTGAGGAGCAGAGAGGTTAAGTAGTTTATCCCAGATCACACAGCTAGCAAGTGGCAAGTACCCAGGCATAGTGGGTATGGAGATTATAAAAGGCTCCAGAACTTTCCTTTTTCCTCAGGGAAAATACCTAGCGGAAAGGAAAAGATCAAAAGTGTGTGAGGAGGGAGGACTATTGCTGGAGACCTCTAAGGAGGAGGTGAGGCGTGAGGGGGTCTGGAGAGTGTGAGGGGAGCCCCCTCGCCTGGAGGAGGAGAGGTGGGGGCTCCTTGGCATGTTTGGTTTGGGGTTTGTGGGGATGGGGGAACTGGCCAGGGCAGCAGCGGTGAGGAGGAGAGCAGGAGTTTGTTTTACTATTCTTACTCCCAAGCTGAGAAGAAAAATTTGGTCCTCTCGTGGATCTTCCATTTGATTCTATTTTATTTTTACACTCATCCAGTGTTTTTCAGACCCTGACACAGGGCTCTTCTGGGGTTAGTGGATCTACCTGCTATGTCTTGAGACACCAGAAAACAACTTTAAAAATCCTTTGGAATGCCACTTTAAATTCTGCTACCACTTCTAGGTTAAGCTTACTCACATATTTCTAAGAATTAAGTTATCAGTGCTCTGCAAAACAAAATAAAAAACTGCCTTCCCAGGTCTCATCTGTTATGGATGTGGTCTCGCATCACTTCACAACTGCACCATGTTTTTTATGATTCTCATTCTGAGAGGCTGTAAATGTACCAAGTATGTGGATTTATCGAAAAACCATGCCTTAATTTATTTTTATGGGGTCTTTCCAGCAAGTATTTTTTTGCTTAAGGAGTTTAAATTATGTAAAGATGGATTGTATTTTGACAGATTGTCTAGAGATTTAGTTCTAAAAATCACTCAACATCTTCATAATGATCAACAGAGAATCTCTATGCAGACTTTAATTTTTAATGTGACTTGCGTTTTTGAAAGCAAACACCTTGGTGCTAGTCTTAAAGTTTGCCTTTTTTGTGTCAAAATCTGGAAAGTAGAGAAGCCATACAGAACTTTATAGGAAACCAGATAGACTCTCCCTAAGCCCCCAAAGTACCAATTAGTTTTCATGCCTTTGTTTTGTTTCTCCTTAAATTCTGTAGGTTCTGGTTTATCAGAGCATGTATTCATTTGTTCATTCATTCATTCTCCGTCATTTCCTGCAGGCGGTTAGTGGGGGGGGGGGGTAGGGTTGACTGAGATAGCCCCTGATTGGGAAGTACCAACGCAGGCCGCAGTTGCTTGACTCCTCTAGGAGATCTGGGGTCTGGAAAGTGGGTCAGGGTCTTTTTTTCTCTGTGACCACCGCTCCTAGGACAGTGCCTACAGGAATAACAATGCAGGCCGAAGCTCGCAATGGAGGAGGCGCTCCACTGTGGTTCATGAATGAGTGAATTAATGAATGATCAGATTAAGCCTAGTTGATGAGTTAAATAATTCCTAGTCCAGCATAAGTAACCAAAGGTCTCACCAAGGAATAACAACTGTTAGGTCAAATTCAATTCTATTACCCTCTGAAAAAGGTTGAGAAATTATTATTGTCTGAAGGGTACATTTCTTTCCTGATGTGTCACTTATCATTATCATTCTTATTATTTTTAATTTCTTCTAGTTATTAGTTGGGACTACATCCTTTATAAGTGGAGTGCTAACACTAAGTCTTCCAGAAACTCGTGGGAAGCCACTGGCAATGACTTGGGAGGAGGCTGCAAAACTGGAGTCAGAAAATGATAGAAGTTCAAGTAAATTACCTACCACAACTAGGAATATTGCGTTGGAAAAAACAGAAGAGATTAATCCCAGAGATTCTAGTCCTGGTGAATAAATGTGCCGTATGTGCTGTCTAGCACCCGAAATACTGTTTATGTTAATGCCTTTGTTTTACAGGAATATCATTCTCATCTCCTGCATGTGTTTATGTGTCTTTTAAAAAATTTTTGTAAGAAAGTTTTGAAACAATTGTTTTGTAAAAGTAAAAGAAATTAAAAAACCAAGATGAGAATTCTCATTTTTTAAAAACTGCTTTCTTATTGCTGTAAAATATTTTGTCAACATTTGTTTTTGTATGTCATCGATTCTCAACCTGCCACCATGCAGGCCTGAGGGATGACACGTGTTCCCATCAGTACCAATGCTGCCCCTCCCCGTTTCTCCAGGAGCTGTCACCTGGGAAGGGGCCGTGTTAGAGTGGGTTGCTTTTTGACAAAGCCCCTCAAAGATTCCGTATTTCTGATATTCTGCCCCCTCTTCTGAGAATCATAGCTCTAAATACAAGTCTTACTCAGAAATGCTCTATCTAAAATGTTTGTCTTCATAACTGAACCATAAAAAACTAGAGCTACAAAAACGCTGTCTTGCTTTTCAGCACCTTGATCCAAGAAGGCTTAAATGTGCAGACAAATGTTCTTGTGTTTGGCCCAGTTAAGGGACACACACCTGCCAGGGTCCAAGAGTGAGTTTTCTAGTCTGATATTCTTATTTTTTCCAAATTTACTAAATCCTCTCTATAAGTCTCCCTCACAGTACAGAGCAACTGTGGCATTTTGGTGCACTGAAAACTTTTCCAGTTTGCAAATCATCTAGGAAACTGACTTGAAGTGCCATCTGAATCTGTTGCCAATGTCAAAAATTTTGCAAGTATTTTTGCCTTTTTAAAAATAATTTACACGATTTTTACTCATTTTTTACTAAATTTTGTTTTCCCCAACTTCACTTAAAACCATAGTCTTGGCTTGCGCCTGTAATCCTAGCACTCTGGGAGGCTGAGGTGGGAGGATCGCTTGAGGTCAGGAGTTCAAGACCAGCTTGAGCAAGAGTGAGACCCCGTCTCTACTAAAAAACAAAAACAAAAACAAAACAAAACACCATAGTCTTCCAAAAATAGTTTAATATCCTGGACATTTCAACTGCAAATTGTGTTATAGTCTTATTTGTTAGAAGAATGCATTTCAGATTTACAGTAAGTTTCCCAGAGGTTTTGGGTTTTTTTCTTACTATGGTTAAATCATAAGTTCGTTCTTTTTTCTTTGCTCTTGAAATTTTGCTGTTGGATGTGTCTTATGTCCAGTGCATTTGAATTGATGAAGTATTGGTGTTATCTGCAGAGGCAAGTAAAAGAAGGCAATTATGTAGATGTGAGTTAAAAAAAAAAAAAAAAAGCATTGCTAAGGGGAAAAAGGAGGGATTTGACCTGAATTATAGACTATAGACTTTTTATATTAATTCAGCTCCCTGGGTAATTGCTCAGCTCTTCATATGGACTTTCCACTTGTAGAAATAAATAAATAATAAATAAATAAATAAAATCAAAAACTTTTCTCCCTTTATGAGAGAAAACAAAACAAAGCAAACAGATGCGAGAGGAAAGGAGGAAGACATTTCTTTAGCCTTTCTCTTATCTCTTATTTTGTCTCCTTTTTCTTTTTCCTCAGCCTGTTTTTCTACTGTCATTTAAATTTTTCCTCTTAGCTAATAATATTTGATATTTTCTTGACTTTATTTTTATATTCTGTATTAGTTTGCTGGGACTATCATTGCAAAATACCACTGACTGGGTGGCCTCAACAACAGAAAATTATTTTCTCACCATTTTGGAGGCTGAAAGTCCAAGATCAAGGTGCCAGCAGGGTTGGCTTCCTCTGAGGCCTCTCTTTGGCTTGCAGCTGGCCACCCTCCTGCTGCCTCTTCCTGTGGCTGTCCCTGTGTGCGTGGACACTCCTGGTGTCTCTCCCTTTTCTTGTAAGGACACCAGTCATGCTGGATTAGGGCCACATGCTAACAGCCTCACTTTAATCACCTCCTTAAAGACCTCATCTCCAAATGTGTTACATTCTGGGGGTTGGAATTTCAACACATGAATTTGGGGGCATTTCTTTACATTTTTATTGCCCATTGTCTTAGTCAACGTGGGCTGCCATACAACATACCAGAAATTTATTTCTCACAGTTCTGTAGGCCAAGAAGTCCAAGGTCAAGGTGCTGGCAAGGTACATTTCATTCTGAGGCCTCTTCTCTTGGCTTGTAGGTGGCCACCATCTCACTGTGGGCTCACATGGCCTCTTCCTTGTGCACATGCACGTGGAGAGAGCAAGCTCTCTGATGTCTCTTGTTACAAGGGCACTAATCCCACCATGAGAGCCCCACCCCCATGACCCCACCTAACCGTAATTATCTTCCAAAAGGCCCCATCTCCAATTACCATTTCACTGGGGGTAAGGGCTTCAACATAGGAATTTTGGGGGAACTCAAACATTCAGACCACAACATCCATGTATGTATGTCTGTATCAGTCCATTTCCACTTAGAAAAACAGAAACCATCCAAAATATTTCAAACAGAGAGGAATTTAATGCAAGAATTAGTCACAAAAGTATAGAAAGGACTGGTGGAACAAAATGGAGAAGGAGAAGTTACCAAGAGATCAGGAAGCGCTACCGTGGCTGGGTTGGGAGCTGACAGACGTGCACTTTCTGTACGTGCTGCTTATGCTCAGACCACATTTGTTGCTGGCCAGAAACCCGCTGATGCTACTGAAACTGCCTGTCATGCTTTCAGTTTGAATTGAGTTAAATTTTTAGATTAATTTAGGGCAAAGTTACTCTTTACTAGTATTGACTCTTTTATCCACCGTCATGGGTTATCTCTCCATTTACTTGGTCATCTTTAATATCTTTCAGTGAAGTATAATTTTCTCCATAAAGGTCAGGCACATTTTTTGTTATATTTATTCCTGGTTATACATGTCCATCACAATTAGAAATGCTAAGTTTCTCATAATTATATTTTCCAACTGCATATTGCTGGGATATAAGAATGTGATTGTTTTTTTATGTGTTGATCTTATATCCAGCAACACTGATAAAAATGTTTTTAATTCAAAAGGGAAAAAATTCTTTATTGGAAGAAAAACTAGGCTTTTCATTGTGACAATTTTCAAATATTCATCATACAGGAAGCTGAACATCCCTTGTTCCTTCAGGATTTCCTGACATGTGCAGCCTTCTGATTTTATACTTGGAAAATAGCGATGATATATATATCTCTATAATAGCTGGAACATGGTCATAGCACATCATAGTTGTCTCTGATTGTGACTCGCTCAAGGAGTACTTTACCACAGCGTTGGAAAGGGCAGAGAACAAGCCACACACAAGTAGGTCAGCTTCCGGCGGGTGCCCTTATTCCTCGGTTTTTTTAAACTGAGTTCCCTGCATTAACTTGACTTTGACAGGCAGAGAAGCAGGAGAGGTAGTGGAAGCCTGTGAACTAAAAAGCCTGGCTAAAAGCCCTCCTGCTTAAGCAATTCAACTTTCTTCGCTTCAGTCTTCTCATTTGGAAATTCAGGATCATTATACAATGTCCCTTTTGGGAATATGGAGATTAAATGAAATAATATGTCTACATCATTTAATGCCACCCTGCACAGGCCTGATGTTTTATTACAATGCTATTCCTCCATTCTCTGGGTACTATTCCACCACTTGTTGGGTGTCCTGTCCAGTCTCGGTCTTGGCTAGTGGGCATTTGGGACCCATCCGTCAGTGCTCCACCATGCTGTTGCTGTCCCGAGTTGACTGTGCCCTACAACATACTGTTGTCCTCCCGTGTGGACTCCGCAGTTTCGTCATCTGTGGATAACTGCCGTCTACCTCGTGACCTGGCAGTTAGTTCTGGTCCGTGGTAGCCGCAGGGAAGGCTAACTCTGACACCAACGGATGCATAAACTTCAGGCCCCTTCACTTGCTCTGGCTCTTGTGAGAGACCTTGGTAATGGGTTCACTTGGTCATAAGATTCTGTAAAATTTTGCATTAAATAAATTTTACAAAAGTAAGATATTCACCGTGATCAGTTAAGACCGCTGCCTTTTTCCACTCTGTTTTTCCTTCTATCAATTTCCTCCTCTGTCAGATGCCATCAAAGTGGTCATGGGCATTTTTTTCTTTCATGATTTGGTATATATCTTTTACTTTAAAGAGGGCTCTTGAAACTGTATAAACTTCAGACCCCACAAAAGCTGAATCTCCCTCCAAATCACATTTAAAAAGTGTGTTGTTGGGGAAGTTCATACTCAAAATACGCTCTGAATGTATTCAACCAAACGCTCAGTTCTGCTGGTTCCCTTTCATGTATTATTGAAAACATACCGAGTGCAAAGGGCTCATTCTACAAAATGATGTACGCAAAGGGGAGTGTAAAATTCCTGTATGTGGTAAGGAGGAGCGTTTTCTGATTTAAGATTGTAGAGGCTGACTGTGGAAGCCAACATCTTCTGCAGCTCCCCCCAGTAGAGTGTCTCGGAGTTACGGGTATTTGTTGTCGTGTCTGAATTTGCCAGAAGTTAGTAATGGCACTATTTTTATCTCTAAAGTCTACAGTGGACTGGTATTTTACTGGCAACTGCTACTTCTCCAAGTAAATTCATTTTCATCATTTATTATTCCCTGCCTCTCTCTGGGCTCACCCACCACATCAGACACCAAACCTTAGAGATCTTCATGGAAGTTCCAATAAGTAAGTCTTGAAAGTCTACCTTATGAGGAGGAAAGGGGTCGATTATAACTGCGCTACTTCTGTGTCTGGAATCAGGGCTACTTGCCAAAATAGCAGAAGCTCGAGCCGCCCTGGCTCACACCTTCCCTGCCGCCCTGTCCTGACCTGTTGCTGCACACAGGGGAATCCCGGGGGCCCGAGCCTGGCTTCAACAGGCCTCTGAAGAATGCAGGTTCCATTGGCTTCAGGCCCTTAATTTACTGGCATCTAGCACAGGAGCAAGGCTAACACACCACAGGCCATCAACACCCAGGGACAGCAGAGCAGGAGGGGCGGGGTGGGAAGGGAGGCCCCAATTGTGCTGCAGAGGTGAGGTTCTGGGGACCCCCGCAGCCCACGTTAAAGTGTTTCTGAAAGAGTATTGGGGGTGGGGGACATGTGAAGCCCAGCTCGCCTGAGTGACCTCAGCCACTCACCTGTAAGGTGATAGCACTAGATCCCACCGGACGGTCCCTAGGGCTGCTTTAGCTCTCTCCTCAGTGATGCCGACGCCGGTTTTCCTATCAGTTTTCTCAATGATCCCCCATTCTAGTCATATTGCTACAGCTCCATGTAAAGAAAGATAAAGGACTTACTAGTCTTATCCATATACAAATCAGCTTTCTTTCTGGGTTTCATTTCTAAATACATTCACCTCTTCTTGCTTTTCAGAGGAAAGTAGAGCACTGACCCGGGCAGGGGGAAGGAGGGGCCTTCCTAGACACCTTCTGTGGCTGCCACTACTTGCTGGACGCAGCCCTGCAGCCTGGCCTGCTTCCCGCACTTTCACACTCTGCCGTGCGCACGCCTTCCCTTCCCTCAGCTGGCTTTGACCTTCCTGCCTCTGAGGCTTTGCTCACACCATTCTCCCTCCTGAGATTTCTCTCCCTCCTTTCCTTTGTCCATCCAAATCCCACTGATTCTTTGGAGCCTTCCTCACTTACCATCCTCTCCCCTGGACCCATGTGTGTCCACCATACTCTCCTCTCTCCTGAGCCCTCACAGCCCCTCATAGCGCATCTGTGCTGGTTGTTAGAGGACTGTCTTGCTTCCTTTCTTGAGGAAGAAAACCTCCTAGAAATCCTTAAGTCTCTTACGGCCCTTACAGTCTGCCTTGGACAAAGTGACTGTTCTACAAATGTTTGTTGATTGATTTTTTTATAATAGCTGCTCAATAAAATATGACACCACCTGTGCTATTGTGAAATATATTTATTTGATCTTCATCTCAGTTTTCTGACATACAGCTCCTAAAAACCCTTGGACTCTCTGGAGTGAAATGAGTGTCTTTTGTTTACTGATGAGATAACTGGTGGCTGGGGGCCTCTAGACAGGTTCAGAATGGGGGTTGGTCACCTGGAAAGACCAAGGCACAATTAGAGATTTGAGGCCCAAGAAGGGAGAGGGGGTTGAAGGTGAAGTTGATCACCAATGGCCAATGATTTAATCAATCACATCTAGTAGACAAGCTTCCGTAAAAGGCCAAAAGGACAGGGGAGATTCCAGATAGCTGAACACGTGGAGGCTCCTGGAGGATGGTGCCCCAGAGAGGGCATGGGAGCTCCACACCCCTTCCCACAGGCCTTGCCCTATGCATCTCTGCCCTCTGCTGTTCATCTGTAGCCTTCGTGACGTCCTTATCAATAAACTGGCAAATGTAGGTAAAGCGTTTCCCTGAGTTCTGTGGCTGGCTCTAGCAAATTGAACCTTAATCAGCTGCACGTGAGGCAGGGGTCGCGGGAACCCTGATCTATATAGCCCAGGCCACAACCTGGGGCTTGTGATTGACATCTGAAAGGCTTGTGTAACTGAGCCTCAACCTGTGGGATCTGACGCCATCTCCAGGTGAAGTAGCTAGTGTCAGAACTGAATTGAAATTAGAGGACCCCTGCTGATGTCTGCCAGAGGATCTGCGGAACTGATTGCTTAGCATGCGGGGAAACAGTCCCACATTTCTAGTCACAGAAACGTTCTATATTGAGTGACCATGAGAGTAGTAAGCACAGTAGGAGAAAAAACAGTGTGGGTTTTTTCCCCTCTGTCTCTTGGTCCACCTTACCAGGAATTTTACGTATCTTAACTTACCAGAGGCTTACAACTACCTGCAAGGGAAATCTTGGTTCGTTCCCACTTTTCAGATGGGGAAGCAAACTCAGAAGTTAGGTGACTTGCTCAAGGTAAAACAGACAGTTCGCCTGGCACCAAAGTGCATGCTTTGGTTAAGAGTTTGAGCCTTGGAGTCTGATCCTTAGACTGGGCTTGGTCATTTAAGAGACCCTGGGCCCTTCCTTGTTTTGGAGCCTCAGTTTGTTCCTCCATAGAATGGGGATAATATTAATAGTGCCCACTTCATAGGGTGATTATGTGATATGGTGACATCCATGGGTCTAGCGCATGGTTAATGCTAAATATATATTAGTTAAAATACTATTATCTCTATATTGGTACATCAAACCACCTGCCTGGAAATAAACTCATTGACAGCGAAGTGTGTAATGCCTGGTGGTCAGTAGACACTTGGCAAATATTGGTTCCCTTGTTTGAATATGTGGGCTAAAGAATCATTTGGGTCCTATCCCGGATTATCTCCTGAATAGTTTTTTCAGCTCCAATCGGGTCCTCATCTTAGGGACGGCAACATTGCTCTGCCCTTGCCCGCCCCTTGCCCTGCCCCCCGCTGGCCCAACGGGAGACTGCAGCTCGCTCTGGGCAGCCACATGAGGTAACAGGCGTTTGCTTCTGGCTGGAACTTGCTGGAAGTTGGGCAGGCTCACCCGTTGTTTACCACACCTCCGAATCAGCTGGAGAAATCCCAGGCTGGTGGCGGGTGGAGCGTGTGGAGCAGAAAGGGAACCCGCTCCCTGGGGCTGGGCAGAGACAGCTTCCCAGAGCTTGTGAGATGAGGTCACTCGCTCCTTTCTCCAGGGCAATGAGTGACAGAGACACAGCCGCATGGGCCAATGGAGAGTAAGATTAGAGGGAATGTCCTTAGTGAACTCCCCAATGGGAAGCAGTTTTGCTTTCCCTCCGTCTCTCAGGGCATGAGACCAACCAGTCACTGGAAAACAAGTTTTGGTGCCAGAGCCTTCCGTGGGTTCCAAGACTGCTTTTTCAGAGACAGGTACTTGAATCCTCTCGCTTTTGGCTCAGGGGTCTTTCTGTCCACACCCTGGGAGTTTGGGGCTATGTCTTAATAGGGTCAGGGGACAGTGACTGGCAGGTCACTGTGCCAGGAAGCACGCACCTTGGCAGCTCACTCCTCTCCTCCGTGGCAGCTGGTCATTCTAAGCCGCAGAGTGCCTTCCCTCTCAATTCATTTATGCTATTTTGAGAGAGCTGCTGTACGAGGAGGCCGATGTGAAATAGCGAAGCCAGTAAGGGCACGGGTGGCTGCCTCCTGCCTCCAGGGAACACGAGGGGCTGCGCCCCTGCGGCCTGTCCCGGCCCTGGCAGGCCTGCTCCCTCAGCTGGGCAGCCCGTGGGACAGCAATCAGATTAACAGATGGCTGTGGAAACGCACGGACTGCTTGAGGGACAGAAATAACATCACACCCCATTGGAGGGCTTTACAGTCTCTCAGTGCAAGAGAGCTTCAGAACCAGAAGAGAAAGCAGAGACCACCGTCAGCCAAGCCCACCTTTGCTCACAGCCCCCGCAGAGGGACTGCTCACCCCCTCCAGAGGAAGGCGCATCTCTGTGTGAGGGAGGCCACGGTTCACACCACGTGACCCGATGTCCTGGCCACTGCTCTTTGGACAGGGGAGGGCAACTGTGCCCAGGGCAGATTTATGGGCTGGCTTAGCCCAATAGGCTGTCTGGGGCTGGAGCTCTGTCCAACAGGGGTGGCAATGACCACCCAGGACAATTGCATTTTCTCTCTCCAGAGTTTAAACCTCAGCCACACAGAGAGAGTTAGAGAGCGTGAACAGACGTGGACAGACAGACGGGGGAGCCAAGGCAGGCAGGGAAGCTGACAGTGGAGCGGGGCCCAGTGGGAGGGTGTGCGTGGGTGTCGAGCCCTCGGCATCCCTCGGCCCCACACGGGGCGCCCGTCTCAGGATGCCCAGCCCGGGCTCCTGCGTGTCCACTCAGATTCTCACAGGAGTCCGCTTTATGGGACAAGCTCAAGTGGGGGTGTCTTAGTTACCACCTAAAGGAGCTAATCAAGACTCCATTGGTTTGTTTTATTTTTATTTTTATTTTCTTTTTTTTTTGAGACAGAGTCTCGCTCTGTTGCCTGGGCTAGAGTGAGTGCCGTGGCGTCAGCCTAGCTCACAGCAACCTCAGACTCCTGGGCTCAAGCGATCCTCCTGCCTCAGCCTCCTGAGTAGCTGGGACTACAGGCATGCGCCACCATGCCTGGCTCATTTTTTAAGTATATATTTTTAGTTGTCCATATAATTTCTTTCTATTTTTAGTAGAGACGGGGTCTCGCTCTTGCTCAGGCTGGTCTCGAACATTGGTCTGTTTTACAATGAGGGAGTGGAGGCTGGGAGACCACGGGCCACTCCCCAGGTTACAGAACCAGTCCAGGACCGAGTCCAGGCAGGAATCCAGGTTTCCGTATCTGCAAGTATGCTCTCCAAGGGCTGGGGGGTGTTCAGGGGTAGGGGGTGCAGGGTGCGGACGGTGACTGGGGCAGATAGCGGAAGAGATGGGTTCAGTCACTCAAACTTTCTGTAATGTCCTTATCATTAAAAGCACATTTGTGAACAGTAAGAGTTGAGTTCTAAGTTGCTCATGGGTCATGCCCACTCCCGACTGCCCCCAGGTGGTTTCTGGGAGCAGAGCCTACCCGGCTCACCTCACCAACCTTTGCTGGGTTGTGCCCACAGGGAAAATAGGTTAGGAAAGGGGGCAGAATGAGTAGAAATCTCCCCGCAAATGCAGACCTACTAACCAACTGTGTGTTCTAAAGGCAGATCCAGTCCAGTTTGGTGCTAACACCTAAAAGCCCATAGAGACCTTGCTGCCCGTACCCTAGTATTTAATGGGAAGAGAACTTAGAGGGATGTTTTCTTCATCCCACAAGAAACATCAACAGGGCTGGGGGCAGTGGGGCCAGGTTAAAAAAAAGAAAGAAAGAAATGCCAACAGGAGAGGTCTTTTTCTGAGGGGCTGAAGACCTAAGGAGGGAACTGTCAGGGACAAACTTTGTCTGGACGGAATAATCCTCGAGACAAGGCGTGCAGCCCACATGTCCCTCCTCACAGGCCCATGGACACGGCCCGGGTGGCGGTGGTGGGGGCAGGCCTGATGGGGCTCTCCACCGCGGTGTGCGTGTCCAGACTGGCCCCCCGATGCTCCGTGACCGTCATCGCAGACAAGTTTACTCCTGACACCACCAGCGATGTGGCAGCCGGGATGCTTATTCCTCACGCTTATCCAGGTGAGAGAGATTCCAGCTCCTCTGTCAGAGATGGTAGATATGGGATGGAATGATTTTGGTGGAGTTCTGCCAGCAGAGACGGCTGGCTGTGTGCGTAAGTGCAACGTGCAGTTTTAACATCCTGTTGGGTCATCTCCTAGGAAAGGTTCAGTTATGCCGCAGGACAAAACCAACGTCCAAATCTTAGCCGCTGAAAAAGCAAAGGTTTGCTCTTGCTCATGCTGTATGTGGGCTGAGCATCAGCAAGGGTGTGGCTTGTCACCCAGGCACCCAAGCCACGGAATAGCTGTCGCCCTGATTTATTGCAGCACCTGTGCGGGGAGGGGGGCGTGGGGGGGGCGCAAGGGAGCTCCGAGGGTCTCGCCTCACGGTTAAATGCTTTGGTCAGGAAGTGACTTTCAACACATCTGATGACACCTCATTGGCAGAGCTAGTCACGTCCCCCCACCCCTCAGGAGGAGGCAGCAGGTGCAGTTCTGTGAGGTCCCCAGATGCATAGCAGAAGCATTTGATGAACAGCATTGAGGACTAAACAATTGATGACTCTAAGTCTTTCAGAAATTACTTGTAATGGGACTAAAATTATCCTAACTTCTAAGCCAGTATAAAAACAATTAGGCAATATTCATTTAGGCCTGAAGATGTATTGATCTTTGAACCCGGCCATGCATCCTTTGCATTCTGCCTTCTATGCGTTCATTGAGAGGCAGGAAACAACATCAACCAAGATCACGTTGCAGCTAGCAAGGTTTATACACACTGTCCCCACTTCCTGGTTTCCACTCTCTTTTTTCCCTTTAATTTTAGTTTTTATTCTTTATCAAAGTTATATGTGCACATAGTTTAAACAGTCAAGTAATTTACAGCATTGATTACAAAAAGCAACGATCTGGAATATGAGAATCACGTTGCGCTTTCAATCTGTAAACGCTGTTCTGCAGTCCAGGAAGCAGCCTTCGAGTTACTCAATTGTTCATTTCCTCCTTCTGGTGTCTCTGACTCTCTTTCTGGAATTGCTGTCATATGGGGCCTCCTGGACTAATCCTCCAATTCCTTTAGCTTTTCCCCTCTCCTATTTCTAGCTCTCTCTTTATTTTGCTTTCTAGAGATTTTACCAATTTTATCTTTCTCCTTGCTGTTGAATTTTTTATTTCTACTATAATATTTTTAATATTCTACAGCTTTCATTTTGTTCTCTGAATGTTCCTTTGTTATAACATCCTATTTGTGTCATATGGTTACAATGTCCTTTTTTATCTTTCTGAAGATACTAGTAAAAGTTTTTCTCCCTACATAGTTTCTATCATCTCCAAGTTGGTTTTTTTGTGTGATGTTCCTTATTTTTCATGATAAAGGTTTTCCTTTTTCATGCGGGAATCTTACCTGCCTGCTGATGTTTATGAGTGGGACCCTGAACAAATGGGAATTTCTGGGTGCTTGCATAGGACTTGCTGCCTGTCAGCTTCCTGGAGTGGGATGGCAGGGCTGCTTAACTGGGCAACCTCTGATGTCATTACGTTTAAGTCTTTCTTCTTGGGAAGGTCACGTTCCCCAGAAAAGAAGCTTCCGTCTCCTGGCTGGGGAGGGTGAAGGCCTGCCAGCATTCTAGGAGGTGAGGAAAGAAGAGTCTGGGGTCCTAGCATCTAGTCTGCTTGTGTTTCCTTAACATCTTATTTTCAGTATGGCATCCCTGCCCTTGCCTGCACTTGGCATTTCCCAGTCCAGAGACCCTGTTTCACCCAACAAAGAATAAACCCATCTTTTGCCAGGGTGGTGAGGGCAGTAGGCTTGGCATTGCAGGCTCAGGAACTTGGCCAGGTCAGCTCCTGGGAGCTGCCTCCCAGGAAACAAATACAGGAGCCTGGTGTATTTGCTAGATGCCAGCTCACATTAGGCACCTTTCTTGGGACTATAGTTCTTGTGTCTATTTTCCAGGGTCTCCTTTGCTTGTACCAGGCCTGAGCGGTCAGAAGACTGCCTGGCAGTCATGGAATCATCTTCAAAGAGGGAGGCTCATCTGAGAGTTCATCCACTCTATTGAGGCTGGAGCTCTCTTTGGCCAGGTGGCGGGGTCTCCTGGCCCAGGGTCTTTATCTCCCTGGTGCTGCTGGATAAAGACTTTGGTCTTCTCTTTGGACTTCTCTCCTAGACCCTATTCAGACCAACCCCACTAGTAAATATCTCTTGGATTCATAAATGTCAATACCATATGGGGACCATGCCTGTCCCATAGGGTTGCTGTGAGAATTAGATGAGTGAATATATGTAAAGCATTTAGAACAGTGCCTGGCACATGGTAAGTGCTATATCAGCATTTGCTATTCTTTCCGACACTCTGGCTACAGTTTTGTTTTACCAGCACTTGAACATGAATTATGTCACCAGGCTTGCTTCACCCACTGTTGAACGGGAATTGTCTGTTCTTTGGGGATGACTTCTGCAGCATGTGAGTCTCAGCCACTGTTTTGTCTCTAAGGCTTGGGATGGGAACAAAGGGGTGCGTTTCAGTACAGCCCCACAGGCTGGCACAGATCGTTGCGATATGATCCACATGAGGTCTAATTTAGTTTTCTCTGTAGCTTATTATTTATTTCTTATTTCTAAACCAGCAGCCCTGGTCCGCAATTTTGGACTATAGAACTGAGTTTACATGGGCACATGTTTAAAGACAACAGTTCAGATCCAATACTAAGAAATATTTATTGGCTCTATAACAAGTGAATTGTTTTAAAACTCTACTACTAAAGTGCCCTCACTGACCTGGGGGCTTTGTGTGGGGAGCAGGATGCTTCCAAGGGTCTCTCTTGTGATCCTTCCATGGGAATCAGATGGCCACATACTTCACCCACAGCTGACTTTGTGGCTTTGGGTTATGCCTGCTCTCTGTGCCTACAATGTACGCTATTATTTGGGGGCTTAAACCCTGCCTCTTGTTTCCTCCCTGACAGGCCCGGCACCCTTCCAGAAGCTGTGTCCGTGTCCAAACTCCTGGCCTCTGGCAGGGATGCCTGGGGGATGGGTGGCCCCAACACGCCACTGCTGGCCTCAGGAATGCTGCTCTGAGCTGGCCCCTGAGTCCATGGTGTGGAGGGTAATGGTGGCCCTGGCAGGGAAATCCGGCCTTCGGGGGGCTCTTCCCCAGGGGCCTGTCCCCACAATGCAGGACTTTTTCCTTGTAGGGCGAGCTCCCTGGGCTTCTCATCCACATGCAATGTGTTCCCTGCCCTGGCTGACCTGGGCCCCACAGACCTGCCCTTGTCATCCACTGTGATTCAGCCCCCAGGAAAGAAGCCCTTTGTCCTTTGTCCTATGGCCTCAGCTGTGCGGCCAGCCGTGTCTCTCAGCTGTAAACTAACCTCTGCTCAGTTTGGTTACGGAACCTCCGATGACCTCTGGAATACACCTAGTGCCAAGGTCTGCCTTCCAACTGGCTCACACATTAGGTTTTTCTGTGACTGGCCTGTTTCCCACCCATTGATTAATCATTACATGAGCAGACATGGATGGCGTGTGTCAACATGCAGCACTCTGGCTGCTGATGGATCCTCCGCTGTGGTACTTTATACAAATATTCCTCCCGGCCTCCTTGTTTTTCCCATTTCTAGGAAGGAGCTTATCTGAAGCACTGTCATTATCATCACTTTCCTTTCTGTTCCACTTTGCTTTGCTCCGTGATTGCAGACACACCCATTCACAAGCAGAAGCAGTGGTTCAGAGAGACTTTCGACCACCTGCTCTCAATCGCCAGTTCTGCAGAAGCTGGGGACGCCGGTGTCCTTCTGGTGTCCGGGTAAGTGAGGAAATCTCAAGTCACTTTAGAATTGAGGATGACCTTAACAGACATTGGAGTTCAACATACACTCGTTATTGAGTATCTGCAGTGAGCAGAGTGCTGAATTAGATGCGGGAGGATTTAGAAAGAACATTATAGGCTTTCTCCAAAGAATTTAAGAAGGACAAGTTACAGTATCAGACTTTTTAAACAATAAACAACTGCCACAGTTTCCCATCACAAATACTATTTTGAGTTTCGTCAGGAACTATGCAGTGATTTGCAAATTTGGCTAAAAAACCGCATAGGAGGTAAACATTGAGCTTGGGTTACATGGGGACGTTGTGGAGAATGGAAAGCAAACAGGTGTGACATTGGAATGAGTGCAGAGACCTAAAGTACAGGGACGTCTTATTTATTTGGTGTCCTTGGAGAATGAGATAATCTAAAGAAGTAAATTTTGCAGTCACTAAAGTTGCCTTTGAAGTGCCATTTGGAAAAAAAGATTTCTGAAATGGGTAACACGCTTCTATTTGATTTTTAATATCTGACTTCAGGAGACATACATAATTAAATGAAAGTTTGAGAATAAATTCTATTTAACATTTCTAACACAGACTAGCACTTAAAACATGCCAATATCTTTTAATATATTCTTAAAGAGATCATTAAATATTCTATCACTTTTATATCTCAGTGTCATCATCTGCCATAACACACGCCATCTGTGTTATCCTGTGTGATAACACAGTCTCCCTACAGCCTTCTGAAGAGCAGAGGGATGTTTGCCTTTTAATAAGCCCCAAAACCACTACATCTTTTGTACCATTATGCCTGCTTTAAACATTTTGCCCCATCTCTTTTTATGTCAGGCTGCCCACGGGCATTTTCAGTGGGTGTACACAGCTCCCTCAGGCAGATTTCAACCCGTTTTTCCTCTTTTTGTCTTTCCTCACTATCACAAACACCAAGATGATGTTGACGTCAATAATTTCCTAAAAGCCCCTCTGCAAAGTAGCAGCTTTTGCTCCTCTATCACTCTATGGATTGATTCTTCTCTGTAACTATCTCCAGAGCCAGCTGATGAACCACAGAGAATGAGTGTTTGCATTGATTTATGGTCACTCTTTGTTTTTGTCCAAAACCAACATGACCAACAGTCTAATTCACAAACTTCAGCTCTAAGTAATTTTTGGAAACAACCATGTCCAAAATTCAAAAATTCTTTCAAGAATAAGACTTCACAAATGTCCTGTGCATCTTTGGCGTACGTGGACAGCCTTATTCATTCATTCAAAATGATTTATTCAGCACTCCCCAGTGCCAGGTACTCTCTTAGGTATCAGGGATACAGCAGTGAGCAAGTTAGTAACGCTGCCTGGCGCACAGCAGATGCTTGCTTAATAAATATGTGTTGAGTGAATTTTTAAGGAAAATAGACACAGTCCTGCCCTCATGTAGTTTATGATCTGTAGGGAATGCACTAAATCTAATGAGTTGCCAAACTCACTGGGACATGAGTTACCAAAGGGAAAGAGGACAGGGTGCCATGGAAGCAGATGTCTGGAGAACAAACTTGCTCTGGGAAGTTACGAGAAGCCACCCAGAACATACAGTTTCATCTGAGACCATCGGGAAGAGTGTGAGCTAGTCTGGGGATGTTGTGGAGGTGAAAGGAGATGGAGACAGGTGGGAGACAGGAGAGATAGCATTCCAGTAGAGGGAACAGCACACACGTAGACCTGAGTCTAGGGGACTGTGGTGTGTTGGAGGGACTGAAGAAAGTCCAGGATAACGGGGAGGCACTGAGGGGGTTTTCACAGTGAAGCAACTGATCATATTTGCATTTCGAAAATATTTTGCCTGTAGTGTGGAGGATAGCTTTGTGGGAAGAGAGATGGTGGGATAAATTGGGTGTTGATAGTTGGGATAGAGGGTAGATGGATTTGAGAAATGCCTATGAGGCGTTGGATGGGACTTGATAGTTGATGGCCTGTGGGGGGTAAGGGGGGAGAGAGAATCAAGGATGACTCTTGTGTTTCTGTGTTAGCACCTGGATGGATGGGTACCATTTTCTGAGTTGGGTAGGGCTGGAGAAAGAGCAAATGTGAGTGTCTGTGTGTGTGTGTGTGTGTGTGTGTGTGTAAACGCATGAGCCGTCTAAGTAGACTTATTCAGTGGGGAGTAGGCAACATGGTCTGGATCTGTTTTTGGAGCTCAAGAGAGAGAACAGGGCTAGAAATGAAGCCTTCTGAGTGTTTGGCCTGTAGACGGTGGTGAATTTACGAAAGAGGGCAATCCAGCCCAGGGCGAGTGTGCAGAATGCGACAGGAAGTGGGCCAGCATATAGCCCTGCAGCAAGCAACATTTATATTAATACCTTCCTGGGGACTGCTCTGAACGAATTACTTAGAGGTATAAATTCTGGTATGTTAATCATTAGCAACTATTGTTAATGCTATTTTAGAGCAATGATTTACAACATTTATTCATTTACTGATGAAGACAATGCAATATTTATAAATCCAAATATATGCATAGCAGCTATAAGTAGCAGTATTATTACAGGCTTCTTGTTAACAATCAATATTGTTCCAAGCTCATCTACCCCAGTGATGCCAGTGACTTAATGATAACAGGGCTCCTCTTGGCAACCCTTGGCTTCTCTCTAGTCCTGCAGCGAAACTTGGTGACTTAAATCTTAACTCATAATTTGCACCTCTGCTTCCTTCACACCTGCCATTGCTTGTTCCAATTTAGATATCTCATTCAGAATTGGGGCTAACCTTTAAACTTTTAACGTTTTGCTTACAATTTATGTAAACCATTGTGCAAAGCAGAAAAGACTTTCCTCAAAAATGCATCGTCATAAATAAAGAAAAATTGGGCAAAAGTTTTTTAGAAAAGGAGTATTAAATTCAATCTTTAAAAGGTATATTATTTTGGCCAGGTGTAGTAGCTCACACCCGTAATCCCAGCACTTTGGGAGGTTGAGACGGGAGAATTGTTTGAGGCCAGGAGTTCAAGACCAGCCTGGACAATATAGTGAGACCCTGTCTCCACAAAAAAATAAGAAAAATTAGCCAGGCATGGTGGTGGGCGCCTGTAGTCCCAGCTATTTGGGAGGCTGAGGCAGCAGGGTCAGATTGCCTGAGCCCAGGAGTTCGAGGCTGCAGTGAGCTATGATTGCACACTGCACTCCAGCCTGGATGACAGACAGAGACCCCCATCTCAAAAACCAAAAAGGTATGTGACTTTAAAAATGTCTTATTGCCCTAAACATGAACATTGGAAATTTAGCTACTGAGTTATCTAAACCCAAGAGAATGGAAGAATATATCTTTTTTTCTTTGCATTTATAGGAAGTGAATTTTTATTAATAGAATGCTTTAGAGAATATGTCACATGGAGTTTACTAGAAATATGTTATTCCACAACATTTCAGGGAAATTTTCCACTTACTATGTTTGAGTTGGCAGATATTTCAGAGCCTTCCTACCGAAGAAGTGCCATTCTGGGCTGATGTGGTTCTGGGATTTCGAAAGATGACCGAGGAGGAGCTGAAGAAATTCCCTCAACATGTGTTTGGTCAGGCTTTCACCACCCTAAAATGTGAAGGCTCTGCCTACCTCCCATGGTTGGAGAAAAGGTGGGTTGAAATGGCTCTTCCCTGTTCCCTTTATATGTCATAGCAGCAAATAACTTCATAGTTATTCATAAAATTTCGTACTGAAAACTCTGTCCTCCCTCAGAGCTCTTTTGCATGGTGTCTTGTTGCTCATGAATGGCTCAGGCTTTGTAAAACAGCCTGAAGACACTGTCTGTGTCACAAGGTCTAAGTCACCCCATGCTCGTGGACACGTCTGTCTTCTATTTTCAGTGTGCGCCTTGATGTCCAATTTGTTCCCCACCTTCCCCAGCCCCAGGGGTAACCCACTTACTGAAACAGTATCTTAGTTTTTTTCATCTGTAAAATGGAGAATTTTGGAGAATAGGCTTCCATCTAGACAATGATGTAATTTACTCTAGTTCTTTGGATGAGAGAATCCTATGCTTATTATAAACTATTTTTGAATTTTTTTCTCATTTGTGGTAAAGAAAATAGCTTTGTTATTCTCTTTTGTCATAAATAAGAATGCTAAAACTGAAGGCTTATCCAAAGTATGTAATTTCTTCCTCACTAAGTTCAGCCCATAATATCTTGAACTTGCACTTTGTCTTGGTTTTCAGAATTGTTTCCAGTTAGTTAGGAAACACATCGAGAGTATACTTATTTGAGATACATCAATAAATCTGTCTTTAGTTTAGTCTGGACACTGCAGGCATGTGGAGTGTCGTGAAACATTCGCCCTTTCAATTCTTGAATCTGAATATTTGATAGATGAATAGGAACAATGTGAATTATTGCATAAATGTTGGAAAAGTGACTTGACGCAAGCAGCAGCAGCAATGATCTGGTCCCAGATGTAGGTTATGGGATAACTGTTTCGTACAACTCATTGATTACACAATTCTTTGTTGAACACCTATATAGGCCTGGCACTGTGCTAGAAGCTGGTCAAAAAAGAAGGATAAAATATGGTTACCTTTTTAAAAGAAATTCCTGGCCTATGGGGAGTGATTGCATGTGTGTGCATGTTTATGTATGTGAATTAACAATCACAGTGACACACATGGTAAAGGTTAAGTCCAGATTCGTGCAGGTTGGACTGGGAGCACAGAGGAAGGAGCCTAACTCTGCTGGGCACATCAGTGACATCATGATGTATCTTTGTAGCTTTTTAAGCACTCTTCTCACTGTTACCTCTTAGCAATTTATATAGGACATTTCGCTTTTTTGAGTTCCAGTTTCACAAAACCCGTGCTTTTATGCCTTTTTCGCTGGCCCATAAATCACTGTGTGCTAAATTTGGACTTGTATCCTCAGCTGATAAATGTACATTCTGAGCCATCACTCGATGGGGCTGTCCGCCAGCCAGCACGCAAGTGTCAGCAGCAACACTGGCTTTTCTGAGTGGCAATGTTGTGTAGCGTTACACTTTTTCCCTAATATTAAACAAATGACTGGAAGTAGAAAACTTGGAAGTGTTGATCCCAGTGATAACAAATTGAGGTGTCATATACCTTATGTTTATAAAATTCAGAGAAGTGGAAATTATTAGGCATGCCAAATAGTGTCAGAGCTTTACTTTCAATACAATGCATATTTTTTTTATTATGATCCCCCCCCCCCCGGAAAAAAACCCAAAATGGAAGAGATATACAAAATATTGTGTAAAAAAGGTGAAGTGTCATTAGAAAATTTTTTAATTTTTGGTATTTTTAATTGTCTTGGACTGAAGTTTCATTATTACCTCAAAGTCTATCATGTTTGGCTTCTCATCTTGGACTTTTGTTTCAGGGATCAGGAGGGTCTATAGGGAACCTGGCTGGAGCCCTGTGGTCTCTGGCAGACCAGGAAGAGGTGGGTGAGAGAGAACCTGAGAGTGTGGTTCTCACTCAGAGAGACTGTGAAGGGCTGGTCAAGGGCTTTTCTGTGTGGCGATGGCTGGGACGGTGCCAGAGGGACGGTGAAGGATGCAGAGATAAGGGAAGTGAGGAGCTCCAGTAAACCCTTTATCCAAAGTCCTAACATTTTGATTATCACTTTATCTTTCCTCTTTATACATATTTTTTCAGAACCATTGAAAGTAAGTTGCAGACATGATGACTCATTAAGTTTTTAAACACTTGTTCTAAGAACAAGGATATTCTTTTATGTAAGCTCAGTACTACAACAAAAATCAAGATCTTTATATTGATACAACACTATAATCTATCGACCTTATTCATATTCTGCCAATTGTCCCAATGATGTCCTTTGTAACTGCATTTATACATTTTTTTCTGGTCCATGATCCAATCCATGATCACATGATCACACATTGCCTTCAGTTGTTGTGTCTCTTTAGTCTGTTGTCTATCTTTATCTTTTATTACCTTTACAACTTTGAATAGTATAAACAGTTTTGTAGAGTGGCCCTCAATGGGAGTTTGTCTGAGGTTTCCACAGGATTGGATTGAGGTTTTGCGTTTGGGTGGGAATGCCACAGAAGTGACGTTGAATCCTGATTGCCTCATATCAGCAGGCACATGATGTCAGTTTGTTCCTTTGCTGGGGATGTGAACTTTTATCACCTGGTCTGCCAGGTGTCTCCACTGTGAAGTCACTACTTTTTCCCTTTGTAATTACTAAATATTTTGTTATGATATACCTGTGACTATGAAAATATTCTGTTCCTGTAGAAACTAGTTCCTATGAAACTAGTACTTTTGCCTACTAGTTTTAGCATTCTTTGATGATTCTTGTCTGAATCAATTATTACTGTGATGTTTGACAAGTGATCATTCTCTAACTCCTTCTACATTTTGTTTGCTTTCTACTGTAAAAAAAAAAAAGAGCATTTCCTTTTCCTATGTTTTTTACTCAATTATTTATTTATATAAGTATAAACTCACAGATTCCTACTTTATTCAATGAATTGTAACCTATCACTCTTATTTATTTATTTTCATGTTCAAATTGTCCAAGATTTGGTCAGTGGGAGCCCCTTTAAACTGCTCCTGTGTTTTTTTGACACATTCACATCACTTTTTAAGCACTTCCTTACTTTTGGGCACAACGGGATTCTGTACACCCCCAGTTTTGAGAAGAAAACAATTTTTCTTTTCATGAATATTTTCCTCCATCTTTTCCTTAATACAAACCTGAAGCAATGCCACAATTTAATTTTATGGATTCATTACAGAAATAAATTGCCTTTACTCTTTCTCCCTCTCTTTCTCTCTGTCCCCTGAAGTTTGTCCTCTCTTGTGATTTGAATCCCGATTTTGGGTGTAGCTAAAGAACATACCCAACATCAGACCCACTTCTACCACAAGCACCCGGAAGGCCAAGTTTACATTTAGAATTCCTGGATTCCTGGGAGTGCCACATCTTAACATGGTAGCAAGGGGCCTTGAGTGCACACCAGGAGGCACCCCAGCTCAGGCACGCAGGCTCCATCCCATACCCTCCCCCTGAAAATAGTCCCTTGGCCACCATTTGGGTGCACCAGGGGTGCACACTGTGGTGTGGTCTGCCCCTTGGAGGAAGCCAATGCAGGCCCTGAACAAGTGTAGGGGATATGGGGGTCCTAGGTCCCCAGAACATGAACTAGAAGTGAAGGGAAAGGGCTGGCTGAGCGCATCTCTGTGCCCCACGTACTCATTGCCTCAGGGGAGGGGCCTGGCTGGAGAAGGGCCAGAGTAGGGTCTTCTAGGCGCCCAGCCAAGGAAGGAAGGGCTCAGACGCGCCAGGGTAAGCTGTGAGTCCTAGTAATGGTCTTGAGCTTATGGGTCACCAGGGTTAAGGGATGTGAGGAGTTTCTCCCAATCTCTCGCTGAAGCATTGGGTATAAAGTCAAACAATAAGACCTAACCGGTAATTCCTTCTGGGAGAGAGGGCTCATTGCTTTCCTTTTGCTTTAGGGGACAAATAGTTGATAAGGTCCTTGGGAGACAAGGAAAGTTTTGATGAGGCAGGGAGGGAGCATGAAGGCCCAGGGCACCTGAAGGATTGTCACTGTGGGAGGGACAGAGGCAGGGAAGCCAGCTTCACCCCCCCATCCCCCCAACCCCCGTGTGCGGGTCACCTCCTCTGAGCAGTCTTCCTAAGTCTCCCAGTTTGCCTGGCTCTGCTCTGAGCCATCTCTTCCGCGATGGGCGCCCGGGAGTCCCCCGTCGGGCCGGGAAGTGACGCCAGCCCCCAGCACTGCCCTGCACCTGCGTGGCCACCCTCCATGCTCCCCGTCTTGCTGACAGCGAAGGTTTTAGCTCCAGGGCAACCCTCAGCCATTCCCACACAAAACAGAAATCATCTGAACAATTTCTTCTTCCCGCTTCCAAAGTGCCACCTTCTAGAAAGCAGGCCCAGTTTCCATAATAACCGTATTTTCAGGCCTGATCTCTGACTGCGGGATGAAGGCCGGGGAGCAATCCTGCTTCCCCCTCAGGAGGTGTGAGCCTGCTCTCAGCGTTTCACTCCGCTTAAAATAGCCCGGAGAGGGTGGTGCCACCTGCTGACCGCAGCGGCCTGATGACAGGGCAGATGGCTGGCTGTCGTGCTTCCCGTCTGCAGCCGGCTTACAAGAGGACCGAGGGGCTGCTCTTGGCCCCCATGGGGTCCCGGGGAGGCCTTCTGCTGTCTTTGATGCGCACGCGGCAGCTGGGACGCGAGTGGCACAGACAGAAAGCCGCAGTCTGCTGCTGGGAAGAGTGGAGGAGGAGACCCTTGTCCCAGCAGGCCCCCCAGACCCGACCCTATCAGCAGCCCCGCTCTGCAGCCCCCTGTGCCCTGATGCCTTGCTTCCTCCTGCTCCGCTCTGCCCCCACCCCCAGTCAGCACGCAGACGCCGCCTCTCTGTGGGACTAGCTGGCCCCAGCCCCAGAACTTGGCATCCCCTGTGCTCCCGCGGGGGCTTGGGGGGGGGGGGGGGCCGGGAGCAGTGCGGCGGGTGGGAGGCAGGGCCGTGTGAGTGCGACCCGCATGGCGAGCCCCGCAATCCCTGCCTGCTCCCCACACTCCAGGTCTATTCTGTGGCCTCCCGCGCTCCTCCCACGCAATGTGAGTGTTCTGCCTCCAGCCTTCTGTCTCGAAAATGAGCACTTCGCTCAGCAAGTTACACGATGCCCTGGGCCTAAGAACTATCCTTCTGAAATAATACAAACTTCTAGGGAAAAAAATTGTTTTTTATTACAAATTAGGTCTGTAGTAGTTTTCAAAGAAGAGATCATCTCCTTCTCAAAAAAAGAAATAACAATGCCCAACAATATCCAGAATGAACAAACAGATGAAAAACCCGCAGTGACTTAGTCACCAGGCAGATCATATTTTATATCTTCAGCGAGTGGAGTCATATTCTGCTGCTTTTCACTCGCCCCTTCCAGGAAGGAATCATAGAGGCAGTCAGTCTTACGCCTGGCAGCCTATATATCATCCCGGAGGGACCAGAACCGCCCTGCCTTGGATGACACCGGAAAGCTGGGCGGCCCGTTTCTGTTACTGGGCGCACCTTCTCCCGCGGCGCTGACCGCAGTATTTTCCTTTCCACCGTCCTTTCCTTTCCACCATCCTTTCCTTCCCACGCGGCCGATAAGGCCTCCCTGTTACTTTCTTTCTCTGGAAGAGCCCTCTGTCTCCCGTCTTAGCCTTCCCTGTGTATTCTGTTCTCGGCCTGACTCGCAGCGATGCCTGTGAAGGAAACCCCTGTGACTTCCTGCCTGCTGTACAGAGACAGGAGCTGTACATCAGCAATGCTGACCGGTCGTCCCAGCCGTACAAACGTCCAACTTGCAGAGGTCCCTTCCCGTGTACAGCAGACCGCTGCTCCTGCGCCCAACACACGGGACCTGCTAGAGCACAGCCTTCCTCGCCTTCCAACCATCTGCCCCACCCCCAGCCCCTGCCTAGAGGAGCAGTGGGCAAAAGGCACAGACTCGCCATCAATAGGAGCACCTCCCTTTCTCCCTGGCTAGGCAAGGACGAAGTGAGAGGGCACTGGCGAGGAAGGTGGAAAAATGATGGTGTTTGTTTTTTCTGATGATGGCAACAAAGGTAGTAGGGAATAGGTGGAGGTTGTGTGGGGTGCAGCAGCACTGGGGGCTTCCATTAGGGCTTTGGGAGTTGCTCTAAGGCAGCTGCAGAGGTGAACTTGCTCTTCACAAGCCCACCTGCAGCTAGACAGACTAAATATGCAGGGCTGCCCCGTTCAGGCCCACCCTGCCTGAAGAAACCCTGAGCTTCATCTACACCCACCTCCTCCACGGGGCCAGAGGCTGCTCCACGCCTGAATGGGGCCTAGAGGGAGTAATATGAGTCCATGGAGTGGACAAAGCAGGGAGGGACTTCCTGAGAAGTGGGAAATAGGATGCAGTTTATTTTACTGGAGTACGATTGCAAGGGCATGAGTGAGGAATGTAATTGTCAGATGAGATAATGTTATCAAGTCAAAATCAGACTGTATCTATTTAGTTGCTTTGTAAACCTAAGAAATACTTTAAAATTCTAACTGTTATAAGCTATGTTAGGTATAGCTACTTTGAGTATCACCCTGAAGAAACAGTGGATTTTTTCCCACGAATCTGTATGCGTAGTACTATTTGCCAACTGAGATTTTAAATTAGGTTTTTTTCCTTGGTTTCAGACAAGTAGATCACTGTTAATAAGGCATTGCTCTTCAAGTTTGAAACAAGGACTAATGTCAAAAACTGACTACATCTAATAATGCATGCATAATACATCCTGCTACTCTGTCTAATAAATTCTTTATGTAAAATATCTCACAGAGACAACCCTGCCCCCTGGTCCCTGAGCACCAGCCCAGGCCCAGCCATCCTTGCTTCTCTCTACGTCTTTGGCCACAGCTGCCTCCTCCCTGGTTCTCACCTCTCCTCTCCAAGCTATCCTCACATAGTGACTCAAAAACTCAATGCTGTTTTCCTCATACCAACTAACTTTAAAAGACAGATGCTACCAGGCCTTCCTGGATCACAGTAGAGCTGGGCTCCACACAGAGGTGGGGAGAAGTGTCCCCTTCCCAGCTCTGAACCTCCAAGGCAGCCCTGCTCAGAATCAGTGCCAGCCCGGGGTCCTCACCCTCTAGCCAGGGGAGCCCGCTGGGGAATGGACACCTTGCTGTCCCCTCCTCCTTTCACCATCCTGGGCCAAGGCACAGAGTCCAAAAGCAGTCTGGCCTGCAGAGAAGCAACTCGGCCTTCACACAATTATTTCCTTTCTTTCCCCAGAGTAGTCTTAGATCCAAGAAGAAAGATTCAGAAATTTTAAATTTTAAATGAAAAAAAACATTTTTTTCTCCCTAGTTTCTACTCATTAAGTTCCAAAAACAACTAGGGTCTAAGTTTCAGCAAATGAATTGCAGGGCCACATGGGCTCCAGGGAATATGTTGGCTCTGCTGGTTTAGTTGCCTTGTCCCACTCCTCACTGTGTCTCTGCAGAGCTGTACCTTCCCTCCTGCCCTGTCTTCCCATTCCTCTCCCTTCCTCGGTCCCACTGCCCCCAAGGCTGCTGTCAAAGCAGCCGCTCACACCTATTGGTGCCATGCTCCATCCCACTGCACTGGAGCCCACCAGGGGCTGCCATTCCCCTGCGCCCCTGCTGCCCACAGGGTCTCCACAGCAGAGCCGCTACCTCTCTGTTTAGTGCTACCCAGGGTTCTTCTCTCACCAAATCTTCAGCTGAGGAAGAGGATGGGAAGTAGGGTGTGGGAATTGCCTCTCATCCCAAGAGCAGAGAGGGGAAGAGGGGACTCCTCTTTGCTGGTGGGAGATGGAGTGTATGTGTGTGTGGGAAGGGGGGATGTATGTGTAAAGAAATGCTTAGTTCACAATTCACAATCGCAAAGATGTGGAAACAACCCAAATGCCCATCAATTCATGAATGGATTAGCAAAATGTGGTATATATATACCATGGAATATTACTCAGCTATTAGAAATAATGGCAATATGGCATCTCTTTGGTTCTCCTGGAGAGAGTTGGAACACATTCTATTAAGTGAAGTACCCCAAGAATGGAAAAATAAGCACCACATGTACTCACCAGCAAACTGGTTTCCCTGAGTGCACATTTGGGAATAACACCAACTGGGTATCGGACAGAGGTGGGGGCTGGGGGGAAGGGATGGGTGTATACCTACTTGATGAGTGCGATGTGCATGGCCTGGGGAATGGACACGCTTGAAGTTCTGACTCGGGGGGATGGGGGGCATGGGCAATATATATAACCTGAACTTTTGTACCCCCATAATGAGCTGAAAAAAAAAAAAAAAAAAAAGAAAAAGAAATGCTTAGTGGATCCCCATCCTTCTCACAGGCACAGCCAGCTCAATTTCCCTCCTTGCTGAAATTTCCATTGAGTTGAAAGAAGGGCCCCAAAGATGACTGTCCCCCATGTTTATGGTCAGGCTGATGTAGTTCAGGGAAAACAGGCACTCATGTTTTAGGGTGAGGATGAGATGACATTAGGCTGGGGCCATTTAGTGAGCCCAGCTTCTTGAGAGCCCCCTGTCCCCTATTTTCTTATGGGAAATTGGGACAATGGTATTCTCTCTCTCTGGGTTGAGGTCTTGCTCAGTTTCAGGAAGCCTCAAAAGGAAAGCCATCAAGCTTCTGATACCCAATCATGTCCCCCTAAACTCCCAGAATAACTATCTCTTATAGTCATAAAAGCAACATTGTAGGCACCTGGTCACCTAACTTAACATCCAGCTTCTGGGTATAGTTTCCTCCTATGCACTGATGTCATCTTGATGCATTGCCCATGGGATGTATAATGATTACTGGGCATCGCCATTTGCATTGCAGTGCCATAAAGCTGCCCAGTCTCTGGGCATATTCAGTAAGTTTGCTCTTGGGGAACAAAGCCTGGGATGGACCCAGCACAGTAGGCCTGACAGGGCCTTCCAGCAGCCCAGCCACTCTGATAATTTAAGAAGTCTCCAGGTACAGGTTGGACTTTCTTCAGTAGCTTGTACTGCAGGGGACCCTTGAAATGCAAAAGAAAGACATTTGCATTTATTGAATTCCTACATAATTATCCTAACAATCCTGTGAGTTAGACACTCTCATCCCTAGCTTATAGTTGAAGAAACAAGTTCAGTGAGTTTAAGAAATTTGCTTAAATCCCAAGGCTGGTAAATTCTCTTATTTTCCTGAATTAGGAACATAATTCTGAGTTTTATTAGGATGGCTGGAGCACAGAACCTACTGTTCAAATATGAGAACATGGAATCCACAATTAACATGGAATCCACAATCTATTAAAAGAAACGCAAAACCAAGATAATGTCCAAATAATGATTAATTTAAAAAAATGTTTTTAATTGAAATGTCATTCTTAATGTAAGTGGTGTATGGGTATTCCTGAGGGCAGGAATACTTGTAGATGAAGGTCTTACATTTTACAGTAGCATAACAAACCCCTAAACCTTTTAATTTTTCTTACAAAAGATCTTTATTGAGCAACTGTAATGTGCTCTGCACTGTCAGACTTTTTCCAGATGTTGCCTCATTTCATTTTCACAATGAGCCTATGAAATCAGTATTATTATCCCTGTACTATGGACTGAAGGATTAAAGCTTAGAGAAGTTAAATAACTTGATCAGGATCGTATGAACGGTAAAGGGTAGAGCGCTCCTGAACCCTTTTCAAACGTCTTTTCTTTGTGTTCGCTTTTTTAGAGATTATAAACACACTGCAAGGTGTTGGTCAGTATCATCACAAAATTCCAACATACTCTTCTTTCTAAGCCAGTGTTGGGGGGAAAAAACTTCATAGAGTTATTTTACCTTTAAAAACATTCATCTATTATTGTATATTTAAAACAGATAATTTAAGCTTCCAAATTGTTTATTCTACTGAGAGAGCTGAAAATTTGTGACCATAAAATTTGCTACATTACATACTTTCATCTATGAGCTTTTTACTTAGAAAACAAACAAACAAAACAGCTCCAGCCCATTCTCCCTCTTTTAACTACTTTTAGTTACATCAGAAAGTAATCCATTCGCTTTATTGGTTTTCTGCAGCCCTAAAATATGATTGTTTGCTAGATTTTTTTCTTTGGTTTCCTTCTCTCAAGTAAAAAACGTACTGTCTTCCATGGATTTTCAGAATAACAAGAAAGGATGCATAGAGCAGAAATGCCAGCGCTTGATTTAAGCCCTATTGTTTGGAGCATTGGTGCTGGACATACTGCTTGTATTTAATAGGAAGCGCACTGCAGGCTCACGTAATCTTACAGCAAGGGGCAGCCTTTGAGCTCTCTCCCCTAGCACAGTGCTTGGCACAGCACAGGCCCCCAGCAAATATTTGTTTAATAATAAATGAATCTGAGGCGATGGAGCCCAGTGCAGCAGCTTCTCCTTCAGTCAGATGCAGAGGCTCAAGGCTGTTGTTTTATGTAATAGGAAACTGAGCTATTGGGGTCAGAGCTGCCGAGAGCCTCTTTCTCACATTAAACCTTCTTAGACTCATACTTAATCATATTAAATTCACATTAAACCTATGAATAAGAATACATGACCTGGGGGTTGTTGTATAATGGGTACAGGGTTTTCATTTTGTAAGACTAAAAAAGTTCTGGAGATGAACGGTGGTGCTGGTTGTACAACAGTGTGAATGTGCTTAATGCCACTGAACTGTACACTTCAAAATGGTCAAATTTTATGTTACATGTATTTTACCACAGTTTTTAAAAAAGATTATAGGACCTGGAAAGCCATCTCTTTTCATTATCAATATACTTGGTGCAAAAAATAATTACCAGTTACAACTGTCATTTAGTCTATTGGCTGCAAATATGTTGTGTTCTCACGCTAATATCCCCATAGACATGGGGAGGGGGCGTGCGACCCCGTACCAACCATTTGGTCAGGGAGACCAGACTGATGCAAGGGAACATGCAGGAGCTAACAGTACGAGACAAAACATCCAAGGCAGTAAATTTGGGTGTTAAATAAACAATATAAACAAGAAATGCTTGCTTAAAATACCAGATCACTTGGTATGTATTTAGCACCTAGAACGATATAGGAATTCTACAAAACCTAAAAAGGGCAAGACATAGGAGTATAATTTCCTTTGTTTTGAATTTTCAAAATAAGTTTTCATTTCGGTACAACCGTAGGACTCCTCAGTCCCCAAGGCTAGGAGGCAGCTGATGGCTGGAGTCTGGCCCTGGAAGTTTTGAAGGTTTGTTCAGCAGGTTGTCACCTCATTTTTGTTCCCGTGTTCCTGTTCTTCACTTCCTGGAAGGAGCTGAGCAGAGGCGACTGCGGCTCACCTCATGGTCTTTCTTCCCCAGGGTGAAAGGGAGTGGAGGGCAGATACTGACCCGACGAGTGGAAGATCTGTGGGAGCTTCACCCATCCTTCGACATCGTGGTCAACTGCACAGGCCTTGGAAGCAGACAGCTTGCAGGAGACTCAAAGATTTTCCCTGTAAGGGGCCAAGTGCTCAAAGTCCAGGCTCCCTGGGTGAAGCATTTTATCCGAGATGGGAGTGGGCTGACGTATATTTATCCTGGTATATCCCATGTAACCCTCGGTGGCACTAGGCAAAAAGGAGACTGGAATCTGTCCCCAGATGCAGAAATTAGCAGAGATATTTTTTCCCGATGTTGTGCTCTGGAACCCTCCCTCCGTGGAGCCTGCGACATAAGGGAGAAGGTGGGCTTGAGACCCTCCAGACCAGGCGTGCGGCTGCAGAAAGAGCTCCTAGCCCGGGATGGCCAGAGACTACCTGTGGTCCACCACTACGGCCACGGGGCCGGGGGCTTCTCGGTGCACTGGGGCACTGCCCTGGAGGCTGCCAGGCTGGTGAGCGAGTGTGTCCATGCCCTCAGGACCCACACTCCCAAGTCAAAGCTGTAGATGTCATGAAATGACAGCAAATGGCTCTGGACACTATTGCTCAAAGCACAATTTAAGCATCAGAACAGGTTCAAATAACTTTTTCATTGCTTGAAAGTTTAACTAGGCATTGCTTTGTTTTCAAAATCAGAAATGATGCAGCAGGTAGACTTAGGAAGTCTAGTACTAATGACACAGGGCATAAAGCTCTTTTTTTGTTCTTAAAAATACTTGTTATAGAGTAAGATTTCTTTTAGACCTGATGTCCAAGCACCTATGCTAATTTATACGAATGCTGGAAGCTACAGGGATTTTGACATTTTTTGGCTCACAAATCCACAGAAAGAGATAATGCATGGAAAAGTCACTGTCAGTTGCAGAGCTACCTGTGATCCTCTTAGGTTATAACGAGCATTATAATCCCTCTAAATACATGGTGATCACAAAATGCAGACTTGTTACATTTAATTGAAGACAGAGTATGATGACTGCTAGCACTAGTGGCAACCTTTTCCTCCCCTCAGCTGATAATGATGGTAGAAGACAGAGATGAAGTTGCTTAGGGATGTGGCATCAATTCAGCAGCTGCCTGGAGTCAATCACCTAAGTGTTGTACGTTCTGTTACCACAAATGACGGCGAGCTGGCTTGCTGTGTAGTCGACTTTGCCTAAGCATTTTTGAAGATTGAAAATCATGTGCAGCCAAAGTACTAATTTGCTAATTACAGTGGAACAATCATTCTGCATGACATTGAAGCAAAGGGCATCCTGCAGGTTGTTAAAATGTGCTGGGGAAAAGGGGAGTGTGTCTCACGACAAAATGAGTTTGGGGATTGCTGAGTTAAATAAATTTTTCCTGGCTTTTTGCCTCAGGCATGCCCAGAGCCTTTAATCTGCTCATGTGTTTTGTGAATCTTCAGGAGGATGTTTGGCTTGGGTGAATGGAAAGAGAGATGCTATTCATTGAGGTAAGGAGGCTTGAGAAGAAATAGGTTTAATTTTAATTTTTGAAAGAGATGACCTATGTTTAGTGATAATAGGTTCTATTTTGGACATCCTGGGTGAGATGTGGGATTGGCAATGAAAATGGGAAAGAGAAAGGTCCCTGCACAGCTCTGGCTTTACTGTCTCTTTCATTGAGCGTCAGCGTATGATTTTGTTTAAAGAGAACTTTCTGCCAGTAGAGAGTGAGGGAAGCATGCTGGCCTATTGGATAATCTTTATCACTCCACTTCTGCAGTATTAAAATTCTTAAGTTAAATCAAGTGTGGGAGCTTTTCTATAGCTTTCCACCAGGGGGTGGTGTTGCATCAAATTCAGATAAATTGGTACATTCGAATGTTTAGAAATGATTAGAAATAAAAAATGGATACCAAGTGTGCAGAGCGTGTGTGATTCTTTTGAAGCTTTGGAGTTTACATGCTCAAAATGCAATGATTCTGAATTCTGTTTAAAGAATTTGTGACATGTATAAGTTTAGATAGACTGGAAACACATTTATGCATCTCACATAATCCATTAGAAATAATGTTATGATAAAATGGCATTTCAAAGGGGAGAAACAAAATTTTTAATGGTTAAAAATAAAAAGGAAGGACACTGCTCAGAATAGGTAGGATTTCAGTCGTTTCTCAGTAGTTTTCAGAGTACACTTTTGTTCCGTGTGCTGCTACATTTTTATTTTGTGTGCAGAGGCTCACACTCTAGGACCTTTGCCTATTTGCTACCCTAGTTTAGCTTCACACTGCATTTTGCATTTCTAAAGCTCAGCACTACGAGACTGCAAGACTGGAGGCTTCTTGAAAAAGTGGCCATGGCTGCATGCCCTGATTTCATTTTCTCTAATTGCTAAATATTTGCTCCCAGTGTTTCTCAAAGGTTATTTATTTTGGTCAGTATCTGCCAATCTGGGGTGCACCTTAGAATCACCTGGGAAGTTCTGAAACAATATTGATGTCCAGCCCTGCTTTCTGAAATTAGACTCTTTGTGGGTGGTGTGCAACTATGGCATCAGTATTTGCTCAAAGCTGCCCACAGGTTCTAACTGACAACCAGGGCTGAGAACCACTGAACATTGTTTCCCTTCTCTCCTCGTAGGGTTCCCCTGCTAGTATAACTACAGTCCTTGCCTTCCTTCTCTGCCTTCTTGGTGCATTGAGCTAAGAGGGATGTGCTCACTTAAGCAGGTGTGTCCTTAGGCACTGCTGGGCAAGGTGGCCTATAGGAATTAGCTGTCTCCCAAAGTGGCTCCCTAGAAAAGCTGGGAATCACCTTGCTGGCTATATAGGTCAGCTGCCCAGAGACAGCTGCCTGTCATTGTCTAAAAGATGAGAGACTGAATATACAAATGGACAAAGTCCAGACCATACAAAAATAGAACTCTGACTCACAACCTGCATCAACCTACCCCCTAAACCAATCCCCTTTTCTACAATAAACAACACAGGAAGCCAGCCTGCTCTATGTCAGACTCGCAGTAAGCCAGATTGCCATCTCTAGTAATAATCCAGAAAGCTAAACAATAACTTCTGTAACAATTGGCACAAAATGGCAGGACTTGATTAATAACTGACAGCTCCCCTAATTTTTGTCCCCACTTCTAACTCAAGATCAATCAGAGAAAGCAAAGTATGCACCCCTAACCAATCACATACGTGCCCTGCCACTAGTTAACCCACCTGCTTCTTTACATGCCAACAGTGTCCAGTCAGGGCATATCTGACATCTCTTTTTTCTACTATAAAGCTTCCACGCTCCTCTGCCTACCTTTCAGTCTCTGCCAAACGCAAGCGATGATGGCTGACTCCTTTGCTATAGCAAAATCTAAAGAAATAGCCTTTGCTTTTCTCATTTGGTTGGTGTATTAGTCAGGGTTCTCCAGAGAAACACAACCAAGAGGATATAGATAGATACATAGAAAGAGATTTATTATGAGGCATTGGCTCACATGGTTATGGAGGCTGAGAAGTCCCATGATCTGCTGTCTGCAAGCTGGAGGTCCAGAAAAGCCAGTGGTGTGGTTTTGGTCAAAACCCGAAGGCCTGAGAAGCAGAGGAGCCAATGGAGTAAGTCCCAGTGTGAGTCGGAAGGGCAGGAGTGCCGATGCCCAAGGGCGGGAGAAGATGGATGTCCCAGCTCAAGCAGAGAGAGCACACTTGTCCTTCCTCACCTTCTTGTTCTATTCGGGCCCTCGACACACTGGATGATGCCTGCCCACACTGGTGAGGACAATCCTCTTTACTCACTTTATTGATTCAAATGCTTCTCTCTTCCAGAGATGTCCTCATAGACACACTCAGAAATGTTTTGCCAGCTATTTGGGCCCAGTAGAGTTGACACATAAAATTAACCATCACAGCTGGTCTTCGTTTATTTCCACAAAGACTTCATGTTTATATAAGTTGAGGTCCTCCCCAGTGATCCATGCTACCGCCCGAGAACAGACTTTTTCTTCTTTTCTTCCTTGTTTTCTATTTTAGAACATCTTTTATTTTTTTCTGAACACGGAGAACAACCGATGTCCTTCTCAAATCCCAGCTTTCAAGTGTCTGACCTTGGTGGCTGAGTTTGTGCCTGCTGTGCCTGTGACCCAGAGGAACAAGGCTGCTTGGAGGCCCTGGTATTGCCCACACAGTGCTGCTTCAGCAAAGGTTATGCACAAACTTTTAGGATTTTTTTTAACTTTCAGGATATTTGCTTAGGAAGAAAAGAAGTTCAACAGAAAGGCCATAGCCCAGTTGGACACAGTTGCACATAGGAAAAGCTATTTTAAAAAATGACATATATGCTTCCTTTTATGGAATCGATGCATTCAAATCAGCTGATATTCAGACCAGTTTTTCTCAATCAATTAAAAACTTTTGGAGAAAAGGAACAAGAGGATGGTGGGACCTCTGTCCACTAAGAGTTGTAGTTCTTGGAAACCTCTTCTAGGACCCTCATAACTTGTCAAATATTTGAAATGAATGTAGCTTGTAGTCTTTTTTTTTTTCTCGAATTTCTCTCATCTTTCTCCTTGAAGATGTGAATGATGGAGACACATTTGAAACCTGTTTCCTCAGGATATCATTTACTCAAGAAAAGCTGATTGAGATGTTAAGTGGTCTCTTTCTTCTTGAAAAATCTTTGCAGTTTGCCACCAGGCCTGGGGGCTTTATTATCCTAAGTGACTTTGCTGCCTATAAATCACAGCCCTAAGTCACCAAAGGAAATGAGTTAACCAGATCGCTCAAAAATATAAGCAATGTTTCTTCAATTATTAGCAGAACAATTGACTTCCATCTGCTCAGGGCACCTGCCTACCTGGCCTGCAGCCATGCTACCCACAATTCCACCCCTCAGAGTCTGTTCCCCTTGAATTGCAATTTTTATCCTGGTGCATGTTCTATGGCATCAGTCCATGTCCAGACTTTTCGTTTATCCTAGTATTTTCCCTTCTGTACAGATCCAAGTCATCTGGCAATATTACTTAGCATGAGGTCGATAGGCCAAATGATCTGCCTGCTCTTTCTAGGCCCCCTTTCCTGGGAAATCTGCTCAGACCTGGGGGACTCACTAGTGAGCAGTATCCCCCATACTCTGCCTCTTTGGTCACAGCTTATTGGATCAGAGGAAATTATCAGTTAAGTTTGGGTTCAGTTGTTCCCTTCACCCACCATTATTTGCTTAAACCAGATGGGCATATATTTCTCTCACATAAAATAAGCCTAGATATAGACAGTTTGGGGATGGTGTGGGGTCGCCAATGGCAATCAGTGACACAGGGTCCTTCCTGCTCGCACTCTGCTATCTCAAGGGTATGGCCCTTGTGCTCAGGTCCAAGATGGCAATCAGAGCCCCAGCCGTCACATCATCACATCCACACCCCGGAAACTTCCGGGAAGATTCACTTGTTTATATTTCACTGCACGGGATTTAGTCTCAGGGTTACACTGAGATTGAAGGGAAGCTAGGAACGTGGTCTTTTGGCTTGGTGGCAATGTAAAGATCAAGGTTGTAGCAGCCTCTGCTAAAAGTATCAAACTATAAATTGGGTTAAGCTGGTCAGGTTAAGCATTTGTACTAAGAGATTCTGAAACTATTTTCTGGTGATGGCAGGCTCTGGGGAGTCCAGGTTGTTCAGGTTTACACAGAGGAAGCCAGGCAAGAGAGAAGAGGAAGAGAAAAGCAGAGGGACGGAAGCCCCAGGGGCCCTGTACTACTGCTGAAGCACTGAGGGTGACCTTGGGTTCTGACCCAGTCCCACTTCTTAGGAGGTCTCACTGGACAGTAAATTCTGTATTCCTCAGAAACTGCATATTTTTAAAAACTTGTTTTTAAAAATTATTGTTTTAAGAAGGTAAAGGAGAAGGGAGCTGAAGTGTTTCAAATTCCCCCCAAAAGAAGGGTTTTTTTTTTCTGTAATATTTCAATAATAAGAATCCTTTTTATAGCCAAAGAGTAAAATCTAAACATCGCAGATCAAATCCACCATTTGGTAACTTGTGGCTTTTGCTTAAAAGTCTTGTCTCTTTTTTCCTTTTCCTATCACCAACTCAGGATATTTTACATATTCTTACTTCCTTTATCATTATTATCACCCATTGTTAGGACAAAGTCAGAGCTACTCAAACAAAGCCCTTGTGTTGCTCAGGCAACAGTTTTTCTTGTATTCTAGACATATTATTAGTTCTTAGTCAAGATCTTGTTATAACCAATGGTGACCTTAGTAATACTGATTATGTTCTTTAATTAATAGAAGTGAGTTATGGCCAATTTGTAGGGCAAAAACTCATATTTTAGGAGAAATGCCTGTATTTAATTTCCTGTCCATAGATTTTATGCCACATATGGCCTTCTGGATCCTTGAGTGTGGCCTTTTGACTGAATCCAAATTTTACAGAACAAATCCTTTTAATAAAGTTTATATTTGGTCGAGGGGCTGCACTTGGGGATCTGGAGGGCCACATGTGGCCTTGAGGCTGGAGGTTCCCTATGCCTGCATGGGGAAATATTTTATCATAACCGTTCTTTCTCCTTTAGCCCATTTAAGTGGGTTCTCTCCCTTCAACCCCAAATCCTCGTCTAAGTCAGTTTATAAAAAACAAGTGGATGGTTGTGATGGGAAAACAGAGTTCAACCATCCATTAGACCAGGGGTCAGAAAACTTCTTCTGTAAAAAGCCCAGGTGGGCACAATTGTACATGTTTGTAGTCCCAGCACCTCAGAAGGCTGAGGCAGGAGGATTCCTTGAGCCCAGAAATTGGAGACTGCAGAGGCGGTAGTGAGCTATGATCATGCCACTGCACTCTAGCATTCTAGCCTGGGTGACAGAGTGAGACCCCGTCTCTTAAAAAACAAACAAACAGAAAAACCAAAAAAAAATCCCACTGAACTTCTCCTCAACTCTGCCATTATAGCCTGAGAGCAGTCATAGACAATACATAAACAAATTGTCATGGCTGTGTTCCAATAAAACTTTATTTACAAAAATAGGCAGAAGGCACTATTTGGCCTCAGGGGTGTAGTTTGCCCTGTATTAGACCATAAGCTCCATATGGTCAGGGACATGTCTGATTTAACATTTAACACCCAGCCCCAGGCACCAAGCCTGCACTTGATATACGTTTGCTGAATGACTAGGTGAGTAAACTATTACTGCAATATCAACGGGCAGATTATCCCAGCTTAAATTTGGGAAAAAAATGTTAAGCCCTATTCAGTAAGCTCTCTTGTTGGCCTTCTGATTGATTTTTCTTAAAAACTGTAAAAACCTATGTACTCCTAAAATCTCATAGCTTACGTTTACGGCCTGTACTGTCAAGGAGCTGAAGCAGCTAGAAAGAACAGGCCGGAGAAATCTTTCTTGGAAGAAAAGCCAGCATGTCTGTGCCTCCACCCAGGTCTGTGTATCTTCCTGGCGTTCCTCTACTAAGCTGGGGCCATGAGGGGTGTTAAGGGCACCCCCTGCTAAAGGAGCAGCTTAAGGCTCCGTCTCTTCCCTGCTTCTGTGCTCTCTGCAACCTCCAGGCCTTTGCGCCTGGGATTTGGCTCCTACTACAAGCAGAACAAGATAAAAGATAAACATCAGACCTGTGTCGGGAAACAGCTTTGGCCAGAACCTTCTCTGAGGCTGATGGCTCATCTCAGCGCCTTCTTCCCACACTGACCCCAGTGCTGCTGCCCACCTGGGCCACCAATAGCACTTGTATAATAATCTGTCTGGTCTTTCCTCGGCTTGCCTTACCCTGGTACTCAAATGCGAGTTAACTTCCCTGAACAAAATCCTCAGGACCAGAGGTCTTCGATATTTTACATTAATTTCTCTTTGGGAATTTCTGCATCACAGGAGATGCCCAGAGCACTGGATTGAGGTCAGCTTCCTTGAAGTTTCCCTCAGCAGGTGGACAGAGTTTTTATGCTCCCCCCTCACGGACAGGCCCATGCTTTCCAGGTCTCCCGTGCCTCGGGCAGGGACATCATTTCTAATCCCTTCTTTGTGCACACTCAAGCCCTCTTTCCCCAGGGCCCTTTCTGGATATTGAAACCCCAGGCCCCTGTCATCTCTCTGTATGTCATTTTCCAAACATATGGCCCAAGTATAAATAAGCATTTTGAGAGTGGAGCAATCTAAGTTCAGGTTTAGAAGGAAAATGATTTTTTCTAACTCTGCAGGAGCATAGTTCTGCAAATATATACCATTTAGTCTATAAAATAAGACACATAATGCTAGGAAGTTTTCTCCATCTTCTAGAATCTACTCCATTCCCTCCAGCAGGGAAGGGAGCTTCTCAGTCATGCTCACCAGTGCAACTTCAATGTCCAGCTTAATGGCTGGTACATAGTAGGTTCTCAATCATTTTGGTTGTAATGACCAACAGGTTAATCTTCATAAAGTTGAGAGAGTCCTTATAAGTAAGTAAGAAAAAAAATGGGCAACCCGAAAGGCAAATGATAGGAATAAGAAGGTCACGGAAGACTTGTCAAATGGCTAGTAAATCTGTGAAAATATGTTCAATCTTACTTATATTTAAATAATTAGAGCTCAACAGTGAGATTTAGTTTTTTACTTACCAAGCCAGCAAAGATTGAAGGGAAAGTTGATATCCAAGGATGTGGAGAAATAGGCTTTAATAAACTGTAGGTGAAAGTATAAGTGGCTTTGTAGGAGGAAAATTCCACAATTATTTTAAAATTTAAAAAATATTTTTTCCCTTTGACCCTATATTTCACTTTTAGTAATTTATCCTAAATAAATAATGATATATCCATAGGATGAAATATTATGCAGTTGTTCAAAATGTTACAAATCTGTATGTACAAACACAGAAATGTGACCAGGATATATTAAGTAGAGCAAATTGCAAACATTGGTATACTATAATATCTTTTTTGAAAAAAATACCCATAACAAAGTGTAAATTTGTGTATTTCTTTACATACCAAAGAACAATAATGGAGACATATCTACAAAATGTTGACCATGATTGTCTTGGGGAAGAATTGTGGGAGATATTTATTTTCTCCTATACATTGATTTATAGTGATTACATTTTGTATTATAAAGGGGTGTTAATTGTATAATTTTCAAAAAGAATAATATAAAAAAGAAAAGGAGTCACTGTTTCTGGTATTTCGGAGAACACTAGGGACTTTGCTTAGAGCCTTTTTAGTGGGGGATTGTGGGTGAGAACCAGATGCAAAGACCCCAGGAGTGATTCTGTTGTGAGGAAGTGGAGACGGAAAGCGCAGA
The DNA here is from genome assembly GCF_041146395.1 of Eulemur rufifrons. NCBI lineage: Eukaryota > Metazoa > Chordata > Mammalia > Primates > Lemuridae > Eulemur > Eulemur rufifrons. The sequence continues at coordinate 63,583,870 of NC_090997.1, read as the reverse complement.
CAGCTCTTTCAAGAAGCTCATCTGCTGGTTTCTAAAGGGAGTGAGGTCGGCGGAGAGCCATTTAAGATGGGAGAGACATGAAAATGCTCAAATGCTGAAGGAAAGAGGCCCTAGGGTGGGAGAAATTGAAGATCCAAGCCATGAAAGGCTAAGGGTCAAGGGACCTTGATGTACAAGGAACCCGGGGGAAGGCAGGGGAGGGCTGGTGCAGAGAACCCTTCCACTGAGACAGAAGGAAGGCCAGCAAAGGGGACGTGGGGTGGGCACTTGTAGGTGTGGGTAAAGACACTGCTGGAGTTCTCATCTGATGACCTGGGTCGTTCCCTGTAAAGTAGGCAGCAAAATCTCTTGCTGATAATGAGTGAGAAATTGTAGGAGGGAAAAGGAGCTTGAAGAGAGGGGTGAAGTTTTAGAAGAGACCTGTGGAAGAGAACTGACCAGGGGCATATGAAATGGATCACTGGGTAATGCCTGGAGGTTGGTGATCCTAAACTGGTGGTGCCCCAAATCAGCAAAACTAATTAAATAAATAAATTAATTAAAGGCATATTTATTAAATGCCAATGATGTGGCAGACAATGTTCCCAAACAGGGGGAAAGAGTGGCGAATGAGACAAAAGTCTTGTCTTCATGGAGCTTATATTCAACTGGGGGAGACGATACATAAATACATACCCTAATGTTAGGAATTGTTAAGTGCTTTGAGAAAAAAAATTTTTTTTTATATAGGGAGGATCAAAGTCTGCAATTTTATAGAGAGTGCTTTGGTTGGGCCTCTCTGGGCAGGTGGCACTTGAAAGAAACCCGAGTGAAGCGAGAGGATTGTGATCCCTGTGAACGTCTGGGGAAGAACCTTCCAGGCAGAAGGAGCAGCAGTACAAAGGCCCTAAGGGGGAGTGGAGCGTGCCTGGTGTGCACAAGGGACTCAAGGAGGCCAGTGTGGCTGGGGGCAACGCGCAGGAAGGGGAATGGGAGAAGGTCGGGTCAGAGAGGGAGACCCAGGTGGGTGAGGTATGGATTTTGCGTTGTGTGCTAAACACAATAGGAAGCTATTGGAGAGTTGAGAATGAAGGAATGACATGCTTTGGCATCACTTCGGCAGCTGTGTAGAGAATAAACTGAAGCGGGGGGAGGGCAAGAAAACAAAAAGGCAGACAGCGGTGAGGAGCCCATCGTAACCACCCCCAGAAAAGGGGACAGTGGGTTGGACTAGGGCATGGGGGTGACAAGAAGGGCTACATTCTGTATGTATTTTGAAGGTAGAATTACAGGATTTGGGAATGGATCAGATGCGGGATGTGAAAATAAAAAAGGAGGTAAAGATGACTCCCAGGTTTTGGGTGAGAGCGTCTGGATGAATGAAGCTGCTGCGCTCCGAGATGAAAAGCATGGAGGGAGGAGAAGGTTTAGCTGGGCGGTGGGAGGTACAAATAACCACGTGCCTGAGAAGCCGTCAGAATCACCTCCACCACTCGGTGCTCCGTGCCTGGCGCCAGGCAGCCCTGTAATCGGGGTCAGGGTCGCCTGTAGGCAACTAAATGGCACCCACGCCGGGTGACATCAGGGACACTTAGAATGTCTTCTGTTCCTTGACTTTACTGACCTCAAATTTCACTTGAAATTCCATTTCTTATTATATGTAATGACTTCTTGGTTTTATATTATTTTTAAAATTTTAATAGATTTAGGGGGTACAAGTTGAATTCTGCCACATGTATATATTATACAGTGGTGAAGTCTGGGCTTTTAGTGTACCCATCACCTGAATAGTGTACAGCATACGTCACAGGTAATGTAGTAACTTTCAACAGGAAGAGAATGTCCTCTTTGTTCTGCTCACTGGGGACAGGTTGGAGGAGAGAATGTATGATAAGACTTCAAAAAGTTCGTGGAAAATTAGAATTAAAAGATAAAGACATAAACTTTATTTCTCAACATAAGCCCCATCAAGGTCAAGATACTTTCGTAAGTGATGATACCAGCCATTTAGTCCATGCCAAAGAACAGAGGGGCCTGGGAATTCAACCACGTCAACGTAGTCTTTTTTACATTAACTGAAGAAAACTGGGTGTCCTTTACAGATTTCTTAAGATTAGGAAACAAACAAAAGAAAAGTCAGAAAGAGCCAAATTAGAGCTGAAACATGGATGCCTAGTGATTTCCCATCAAAATTTTCCTTGTTTGATAAGAGGAATGAGTAGGAACATTGTCATGTGGAGAAGGTCTCACTGGTCAAGTTTTCCTGGGTGTCTTTTCTGCTAAAAATTTGGCTAGCTTTCTCAAAAGACTCTCATAATTAGCAGATATTCTTGTTCTTTGGCTCTCAAGAAAGTCAACAGCAAAATGCCTTGAGCATCTCCAAAAACTGTGGCCATGACCTTTACTATCAAAAGTGCACTTTTGCTTTGCCTGGACCACTTCCACTTCTTGGTGGCCATTGCTTTGACTGTGCCTTGTCTTCAGGATCTCGCTGGTAAAGCCATGTTCCATCTCCTGTTGCAATTCTTCACAGAAATGCCTCAGGATCTTGATCCCACTTATTTAAAATTTCCATTGAAAGCTCTGCTCTTGTCTGCAGCTGATGTGGGCACAACGGTTTTGGCACCCATCAAGTGGAAAATTTGCTCGACTTTAATTTTTCAGTCAGAATTGTGTAAGCTGAAGCAATTGAGATGTCTGTGGTGTTGGCTATTGTTTCTGCTGTTAATTGTCTGTCCTCTTCAATTAGGGCACAAACAAGATTAATTTTTTCCTCAAAAATTAATGTGGATGGTCTCCCACTGCAGGCTTCATCTTCAACGTTGTCTAGTCCCTTCTTCAAACATGTTATCCTTTTATAAACTGCTGCTTTCTTTGGGGTATCGTTCCCAGAAACTTTCTGTAAAGCATTAGTGATTTCACCATGCTTCCACCCAAGCTGAACCACCAACTTGATGTTTGTTCTTGCCTCAATTTTAGATGAATTCCTAGTCTGATAGGGGCCCTTTTCAAACTGATCTCTTGTCATTCTTAGTGCCTCAGACTAGATCCTATTCAGACATATTACAAGTTAGTATGGATTTATTTTGGTGGAAAAATTTTTGAAAGCCATGTACAGTTCTTTTCATAATACCCATTTTCCATGAACTTTTTGAAGACCTGTTGTACATGAAGGGTGGAGGGGAAAGGCATATCAGAGTCCGCAGGAGACTCATATGAAGCAAAAAGGTTTGGGAAGGCAAAGATCTTCAAGCAGACACTGGTGATTTACAACTTAATGTGAATGTGTTTCAGGTCTCAGTTGAGAGTTAGTGTTGTTAATGTAGAATTCAGGGTGGGAAGGTTGTTGGGGTAAAAGGTAGAAATGTTTGGGAAATCCACATACACTGGGTCTCTGCTGGAGTTGGCAGAGTTTTGATGATGGTGGTGGTGCACAGAGCACAGAGGTCTGTGAAAATATGTTTTGCTGAGGGTGGGCCGTGCCTGTACCCAGTAAGGCTTAAGTGAGAGAATAGAAAATACTGACATGTGCAGATGTGAATAGGGTATGTGAACAGTGGGCAATGCATTTGCTAGTTCTTATATTTGGAAGGAGACAAAGGAAAATAAATGCGTTTAGAGGAAGTGAGCGGGTAATAGAATCATTTCACTTCTAGACAAGGCAGGACTGCTAGGATTTCTTTTCTGGCTAATCTGGGAAGAGTTTGGAGGAATGAGGCAATGTTTTTTTCTTTTTGTCAGTCATGTGTCAAATACTTTGGGGCTATGGGTGGAATGATTTTTTTAAAAATTTCAGAATATTACAGGGGTACAGATATTTTGGTTACATGAATTGCTTTTGTACTGCTTTAGCCAAAGTTGTAAGTGTGCCAATCACCCAGATAGTGTATATTGTACCCGTTAGGTATGATTTCAGCCATGTCCTCCTGGTGGAACGATTTTAAAGACCTATTCAGAGACAAGGGAATAGAGTCAGCAGAATGCTGGGCTGTTAAGGGGAGAAGGCTGAGATAGAGGCATTATGATGACTTGCAGGCTGCAACAGAGGAGTTTATCCACAAAGCATTTCTTCAGTCTTTCCTGGGAGAATTAGAAACACTTTCACAACTATCTAATTTTAATCTTTTCAATGTTCTTGTAAGGTAGGTAAGAAGGAATATTCTTACACTTTTTTTTAACAGATCATAAAATTACATGACAAGTATTTTCCAGAGAAACCACGTGGGGCCAAAGTGTAAAGTCAGTCAGAGAAGGCTATCTTCTGAGAGCAAAACTGTTATTCTTTTTGCAGAAGCATTTTATTTAGTCTGTACCTTCTCCTTTCTAATTCATGTTATTAATGGTCTTCAATATACTAATGTAGGGCTTAGCATTGACCACTAATGCTTGGTAAGAACATTAATCACGAAGGCTTTCCTATAGTTTTGAGTGGTTTGTGCATAGAATATGCTTTTTTTTTTTTTGCTAGGCATTCAGAGAGGTTTCAGAGTTGCAGAAAATTTCTCTGATACAAGAAGCTGTTGAACCTTAGGAGCAGTCTTTTGTTCAGCAACTCAAAAAGCCTTTCCTGGAACATGAACTGCTAATGACAGGCAGAATATTTTTTTAAAAGTCATTGCTAGTTATTACTTCCTACCTCCTACTGTCTGAGGAGAGAAATGATTCTATTGATCTGCCCAGCTAACTTTTACCCTTGCCAGTAACAAAGACTTAATTTTTAACAATGTTGGTGAATAATAGACAAACATAGCCAATTTATTCTGGGTTAGTAGAGCCTGAAAGATAATGCAACGTCTCCCCTTTGTTTAACATGGGGTTTGAGGCAAACTGCATGGAAAGAGTTGTGTTTCATTAGAGCCTGTGGTTAACAAGATGAAAACCTTTGAGTTCAACAAGGTTTCTGTGTTTCAAAGAGATTTGATTGTGACAGCTTTCGGATTTAGTTTCGATATTTATTTCTTATCAATGAAAGCTTAATATTATCTCTTTTTCACATTTAATTTAATTGTCGAAAAAGCTTAGGGCTGGAGGCTTTTTGTGAAGTCAATGCCCTTTTGATGTTAAACCAGAATTAGGCAAAATGAAGTATTTAGCTGGTCATATATAGTGCCCAATGGTCACTGGATTTACCCTTTTACTGAAATTGAGTGCTGGAATATGATGATGTGGCTTGCAAACAATTTTCATTATTGTCCACCAAACTTAGGAAGGCTATAACCTAATCTACTAAATATACAAAATCAAGATCCCTCTGAAATTTCATCAGCATAGCTTTTAAGGGCTTTAAGAAAGACACTTCAGATATATTGTAGTATTGCTCTGAGGATATTCTCAGTGCATTCTGTGAGGCTAAAGCAAAAGTGAGAGAATCTATCCTGAAATAATTATACTATTAATACATTATTATCTAACTTTGTGTGAAGAAAATGCACAGTTGGGCGATGACCACTTTATTTTGTTAAATCTCTGTGTTCAAACCTTATAAAATTCTATAAATTGCTGGAAGAACATTCTACAGGAAAGAAAGAGACCCATTTTAGTTTTGGAAGAAGTAGAGAAAGCCCTGGAAAAGTATTCTCTTTTTGCATTTGGAAGATCTGGAATCAATCTTTTTCGATGTCAACATATCTGATGTTTTGTGTTTTACAGTTTGATAAGTTTTATTTTGAAGAATATAAGGTGAGGGCTTTGGGAATACTATAGCCTGCATTCTTAGGGCCTATGAAGGTCTTAATGATTTTACCTCCAATCATCCCAATCTCTTCTGCTCAAAACCATCGATGACTCCCCATTGCCCTTTTAATAAAATTCAAACTCCTCAGCCTGCTGTTTCCAAACCATCATGGATAACTGTCCCATCTCCAGGATAGGGCCGTAGTGTTCTTTTCGGGCAGGGGAATGACAAGAGCAAAGGTCCAGAGGCAGGACAGCACAGTGGGTGCTGGGGTACAGTGCATGAGGGCACTCGGAGGTTGGGTCCATACATACAAGGCCAGCGTTGAAGGTTTCTCGAAATCCTCTGTTGCATAGATTTCACTGAGCTCCTCTCCATGCCAGAGAAGGGTTACCAGCAAGGAGGCAAAAATGAATTATTCACCATCCACATCCCCACCCTGCATCTGCTGTGGGATGTAGGCTGGTAAACAATCACCGCAGACGCAGTTACTTGCTTTGATATACCTGGTTGGGACAAAGTGATGGCAATAATGGGAATTTGTTTCCTGATTTTTACATATAATTTCCCCACATTAAGGCAGAATTAAAAACCCACAAAGACATTAAAATAAGGACTGCTGCTATTAAAAACCTAGCTAGTGATCTCATGCCCAGTGGTTGAAGCAGCTAATGTGCACATACCAGCAATATTAGCAAGACACGGAAATTCTTCCCCACTCTTCTTTGTCGCCCAGCTCAGGGTGGCTTTTCTCCTGGCCCCCCTTTGTGACAGGGAACTGGGTTTTTTTTTTTTTTTTTTTTGCCTTCTTTCTCTCCTAGCAACAGCAACATTCTTGCAGACAGCATTTGTCTCCCTCTCTGAGCAACCATCCAAGTCGGCAGGGCAGGAGGGAGGAGAGGGTTGCTCAGGCCTTCTGCCCCCTCTCCGAGGAAGCAGCTCTGAGAAGTCCTGGGCAGCTCTAGCACTAGGCGCATTCCTGACGGAGGGGTGGGGCGATGTGTGCACTGCGATTGGCTTTGTATTTGATACTAATGGTGCAGACTCAGTCAAGTGATCAGCGCTGGGGCTATTCCAAGGGGCAGGTGAAAAGGCATGAGAGATGATGGAGCTGGAGCAGTATGAAGAGCTGGCTTTAAAGAGAAACAACGGCGAAGTGAGCACAGGAAACAGGATGAGAAAGGTAAAGGAGAGAAAAGTGGTGTGGTTGTGTGGCACACAAAACCCACAGCAATCAGAAATAAAAGGAAGAAAGGAACTGCTTTAGACTAGTGCCGGTCGAAGTGGGAAGGAAAGGATCTGCTAGTTAAATTGGATCAATGTGCTTTCCCAGAAATAATAGAAACCTAGTGAGACACTGCCTGCCATGTGATGACTCTAAGAAAAAAGACCAGGGGCTTGGTAGTAACACCAGCAGAATAGCTCTGGTTTTCGTTTTTTCTTTTTTTTTTCTTTAGAACAAAAGGGTCTCACTATGCTGCCCAGGCTGGCCTTGAACTCCTGGGCTCAAGCAATCTTCCGCATAGCTGAGATTTATAGGCATGCCACCACACCCAGCTTCATTTCTCCTCTTATTAATATTTCAGTAGAGTCGAGACCCAGTAAGCCCACGTCCCCAACAATTCAACCTGAAGCAAGAGAAAGAGGAACATAAACTGGTCCAAAACAAATGTCCTCTCTGATTTTACAGTGAACAACAACAATAACAAATTACACATGATAGTACTATGTGCCAGGCACACTACTCTAAGTGCTTTAAATATATTAGTAACTCATTTATCCATTACAACAATATCTCAATACTTGATGAGGAAGTTACTATTATTACACCCATTTTATAGATGAGGGAACTGAGGCACAGAGAGTAAGGTAATTTGTGAGCTGAAGGGCATTTCATCCCAGTGAGAGCACCGTAGAGTTCCAGGTGCTACTGCTTCCTGAAGAGCGATCAAGGAGCAGGCTCTTGCTGTATACAATCCCTATGGGTAACTACAACTGGTTCCTTTCATTCCACTATGGTGAGAAATTCTAAGCACAAACAGGAGGAGGGAGGGAGGACTTTTGTACTCCTTTCACCTCCCCGTGCGGCATTATGGGGTAGAACGGAATGGCTGCCAAGGGGCCTCCTGAACTATTAAACATGAAGACCCCTTGCTAATGCCTGAAACTTTGCTAGCAGCTGTTCTTAGAGGACTAGGGGAGAACATTTGCACCCATGGATACGAGGACACCTTGTAACAACTGCCTCTTACCTTCCACCCCCCACCCTCAACCATTAGCACAGTGGGAACCACTGAGCCAGGGTTTCTAAAAGTTTGATTGTGGACCACCTGAGGCTTGTTAAAATAAAGGTTTGGGGGACTCACCTCTGCCTGAAAACCCTCTGGAGGTGGGACCTCTGAACCACATTTGAACAACTCCCCAGGTGATTCTTATGTACACTTAGGTTTCACAGCCTCTATACTATGATCTGAAAATAACATAGTTCTTAGGTTTTTGCCTACGGCTACAGCAGTAATGTGATGAGAAAGTAAAATGGCTTTTGACCTCAGGATTTTTAATATATTCACAAGCCGAGTGGAAATGACAGAGCCCTGAGATTTTCGCCTTGGGCATGCTGGGCCTCACTTTATCCTGTCAGTTCCCTGGTGATCTTTTCTGACCTTAAAAGGTTTTTTTTAAGCCCTCGACTTTGGGAAAGTTTCAACCAGGAATGTTTTTGACTTCAAAGTGATCTGTAGCTGGGAGATTATTTCTGGCATGTGTCATAATGATAAGATGAATCGAGGGTGCGGGAGAGGAAAGGCTCTATAGGTGGTCCTATGAAAAAGGCAATGTTGTGGTAGTTCTTAACCTAAGCCCCTTTATTGTCACAAAATCCACGAATGTGGATTGCGGGAGCTTATGTCTGTAAATAAACCTTTCTAATAATGCCTCAGATGTGTTTTCAGAACACATCCAAGAAAGAGTGTGTGTGTGTGTGTGTGTGTGTGTGTGTGTGTGTGTGAGTGTTACATCTTTTTGTCAGAACTTCCTGCCCAGGGGTGTTGGGGCCTAGGGTTTACCTCGGAGCCACCAGCCCCTGCAGTCTCCACCCTGTGCCTGCACTGATCTTCCCACATCAGCATCTTTGACCTTGGGTGTGTTTTTCCCTCCAATGGCTTGTGTGATGCATTCCCTGATTCTTCCCAAGTTCCTTCAGGGGCGGGCGGGGGGCGTGGGGGAGGAAGGTACCAGGTTGGAGGGATTATCTGTGAGCCAGCCAACAGAGGTTTGACTATGATTCTTTTTAGGTTAGGATGGATGAGCAACGTGGTCTGCTGGGAGAACTGTGGTATCTTGGGTCTGACCTCAGCAGAATTGGGGTGTGATGTTTGTCGTTTGCCAACAACTCCAGAGACATAATTGAAGCCGATCCCATGCAAGGCATTGCTGGCGGTTCAGAGGCAAGTGAGACCCCCAGCCCTATGCCTGAGAGACATCCCAGGCAGAGGAAGGCTAAAGCAAGTCCACAAATGTTAGCGTAAGAATGGGAGAACACAGTGTGAAGGGGGATTCAGAAGAGGCAGGAAAGGCTCATGCTCTCTCTCCCAAGCAGGCCAGGCCATTAAGACATTCCCTAGGCATTTTCCATATGACTACCCCAGAGTTAGCTTTATTAGGTTGTGGAATATGCAGTGGTGTGATTTTAGGCAGGGCTCCCAGCCTCAAATAGCAGTTCCAATGTCTGTCATTCCATTAAAACTTTGTTCTTTTAGGTCTTGAGAACTTTCATCCTGAGTGCTTTTAACATAGATGCTTCCGATGGGACTATCGTCATGCGGAACTACTACCTTAATATTTAGCTACTCCTTTAGGGTGGGGAGGAGGAAACCAACTGACAGTCCAGTGAACACAAATCCCATCTGGGATGTGGCTTGGGACTGGCGTTAGAGGGGAGTTGAAGAATGAGTTCAAGTGCGGTGATGGAAGAAATAGAAGGGAACTAGAAATAAGCTTCGCTTAGTTCATCCTTCTGTTGGGAGCTGTCTCAAGGCTATCCTTTGAGGTTTTCCAATGATAACAAAGGAATATTTGATGGACTTTAAATGGGATTAATATGGCCTTTTTGGTAGATTTAAAAATTAGTAATAGCAATTCATATCAAAAGACCTATAATTTTGCCTTAATTTAGCATTCTACTCTTAAGAATTAAACTTAATGTGATAAAATAATTATAAATACAGACTTGATTCATTCTTCATTCTTTAACTTGACAATTATTTATTGAGCACATACTATTAATATTAATACATGCTAGGTATTGTTCTAAGCACCAAGATTATAGCAATAATTAAAGTAAACAAAGTCCCTGACCTCATGGAGCTTACATTCTAGTTGGGGAAGACAGATAATAAACAAAGCATCATGTTATCAAATCTCATGGGCAGTTTTCAGTCCACATACATCTTATTAGACCTTTCAGTCTCTTCCTTCTAGAAATACTTTCTTCATTTGGCTTCTGGGACACTACATTCTATTACCTTCCTGCTTATTTATCTCAGTACCCTTTGTGGATCCTCCTCATCTTCCTGACTTGAAATTGGGGAACCCCAGAGCTAAGTCTTCAAATACTTCACATCTATACAGTAATGACTCAAATTTATATTTCCAGTCCTCACCACTCCCTTGAATTCCAGTCTTTTAGAGCCAATGACCTTCTCCACATCTCCATTTGCATGTGTAATGGGCTTCCCAAACTCAACGTGACCACCAAAATCAGACTCTTGATTTTCTACTCCAAACTACTGTTACTTGAGTCTTTCCCTTCTCAGTTCATGGCAACTTCATTCTTCCAGTTACTCAGGAAAAACCCTGGAATCATTCATGGCTTCTTTCTTTCTCTCATACTCCACATATCTACGACCAGATTAAACTACAAAGATGCCCATCACAGCATTGTTTATAAAAATAAGAACTTGGAAATGGTCTAATCATTTCACAGTGGAAGAATGGTTAAATTATGGTACATATTGTAAGTCAATAGCTTACTGTTCAAGGATATTTTTGTTATAGAAAACTTCAAACATGCTCAATAACAGAGAGCTGTGAGCCCATCATCCAGCTACGACAATGATCAACTCATAGCCACTCTTGTTTCATTTACACCCCCCACTTATGTCCCACCTCCTCAATGGGTTATTGGTAAGCAAATTCCAGACTATACAACACATTATGTTGCAAAAGCAGACTGTGTAGAAATATGTACATGATTTCATTTTTGTAAACTACATATATGTGCAGGGGAAAAAGTCTGATGGGATAGCTATCTCTGAATTGTGATGTTGTGAATGATTGTTGATTTCTTCTTTTGCTTGTGTGTATTTTCCACAATGAACATGTATTACACAGAGAAAAGATGATAAGGGGTTGGGGAAAGATATTGAGGCCGGACATTTTAGCTTCATTCCTCTTGTAAATTTGATTTATTCAGGCTGCGTATTTCACATTGTGAAAAAGAAATAGCCACTCGATGGAGGTCAGGGTCCTTCCTGGTCAGCTCTGTTTTCTCTTTGGACACTCGGTAATGAAAACTTGCCACACAAGCATCTATCTTTACAACAGGGTTTCTCAACTTCAGCTCTCCTGACATTTTGGGCTGGTTCTTTGCTGTGGGAGGGTATCCTTTGCATTGAAGGATGCCTAGCAGCATCCCTGGTCTCTACCTATTAGATGCCAATAGCATCCACCCCATACCCCACGAAGTCTAACAACCAAAAATGTTTTCAAACATTGCCAACTGTCCCCTGGGAGGCCAAATCACCCCTGATTGAGGACCACTGCGCTACAGCATATGTGCAAGTTGAAATGCATGTTGTCTAGGAGATTAGCAGTAAAAATGTTCCATTTCACTCATTTCCCTGGCTGAACGCTCAAGGAGGATGTAATTTGTGATCTGATGAAAGCTTCTATTGTGGTTTACTGACCTGCTCGTTTAATTAACCAACCTATGACACAGCGGTTAATGATTATTTGCATTTTGAAACGTATCCAGAAACGACCAAGACACATTCAACTCTATGAGAAAAGCAAAGGTCATGAATGAAAGAAAGATCGCTTGTCAGCCGCAGCAGTGATCAGTAAGACTTGCCTCTCCAGCTCCCCAACTGACCCATGTTATTATTCATTATCGTCCACAACACAGGAAAATATTGCGTGGAAATTAAAAACAGGAGATTTTTTCCTACAAAATTAGTGATCATGCATTAGTATCAATGCATATAAACAGTTCCTTTTTATTAGTAATAAACACATAGACACAGTTGCAAAAGAAAAGGGAAAATGGTACTTAATTAAATATTGCATTTAATTTGGATTTTTTTCCCATAATGGAAACATTTTATTAGAGAACCACAGAAATGAGATAAGGGAAAATATGAGCTCATCTTGCCCATTCTCTTCAAGAGCTACACTGTTCTATATGCACCCCCTGCCTCATCCTCCACTCCCAGTCCAGAGTCTTAGTGAATGTCCCCATTTTAATAATGAGGATACTCCTCATGTTTTTTCCCCTGGAGAGAAACTCAACAGATGAGTAGAGGGTATACATTAGTGGTATCATGATCTTTAAAAGACTAGTTAGTGGTATTGTGCTGACTGCATAGAAGATGAAACCTCTAGCAAAGCCTACATCAGACATTACTGATCCAGGTTTATCAAGCATCATACAAATTGCATCTTAAATAGCATTACACAATTTTACAACTTAATAGAGTTCATTTCTTGCGTCGTAATGGTGTTTTCTTGGAATTGTTGGGTACTACTAATTCCAGAGAATACTGTGTAAGATATTTATCATCTCCTTATACTTTCTTATGCGTGCCTACCTCAGAATTAATGTTTACTTTTTGTTTTTCATGACAACATCCAGGATTTTCTCTAATGGTAAATAACAAAAATAATCACTATTAATTGAGCGTCTCCTGTGGGCCAGGTATTATTTAGCTACCAAACATATAGTATTTTACGCAATATTTGTAATCCTACCATATACGAGGTCTGTCCAGAAAGTATCCAGCCAATGTTAATATTACTATAACAAGAACAGTTTGCACGACATCAATGTAACCTGGCAGCCAAGGAGAGTGGACTGGGATGCACATGTGTGACCAGTACGACTTCACTGTCCTAGTCAGTGGAGCGCTAGACACTGTTGAGTGAGCATGTGTACTGTGTGGCCGCGGCATTCAAAATGAGTGAGTAGAGCAATGAATCTGCATCAAATTTTGCATTACGCTTGAACATTCCTCCGAGGAAACTATTCGGATGATTCAAGAGGCTTTCGGGGATGATACAATGAGTGCAGCGCAAATAAAAGTCTGGCACAAATGCTCCAAAGATGGTTGAGAATCTCTTGAAAGTGATCCACGTTCTGGAAGGCCTGCAACAAGCAGAAAGCCTGAGAATGTTCAACGTGTATGGGTTAGGTTAAGAGATGCTGGGAGAACTGTGTGAGGTCCCAAGGTGCCTACTTTGGAGGGGACTGAGTCCTTGTTCTATGTACAATGTTTCTTGTATCGTCTTCAATAAATGTCTCTATTTTTCATATTACATGGCTGGGTACTTTCCAGACAGACCTCTTGTATAGGTCTGTTTATGTACAGGGAAACTGAGGCTCAGAGAGCTTAAGTTCTTTGTCTAAAGTTTCACAGTGCCTGAATGGCAGGGTCCCGATTCAAACACAGTTCAAGTAAATAGTCACAGGATGTGCTGCTGTCTCTCACAGTTTGTGTGAGGAAAAATGTACTTATTTGGATTCCTTAAAACAGAGCCTATCTGCAATAGCCCCCAGGCTGCGTCTAAGAAAACAGCAGAAGTCAATCATAATGAAACATGCAGGAGCCCGAGGACCTGATGTGGCCAGGCAATGGACTAGACTGGGTTGAGAAATTTTGTTACACGTAGAGATATAGCCCGAGTGCTTGGTTCAGTGACAAAGAATAAAATGGATCTTTTTTAAACCAGGAAGAGAAGAGGGTTCCCTATGGAAAATTCCTGAAATTCAAAAGGAAAGGGGGTGAAGCTCCCTCCATATTTGATCTCTGTTGACCATGCTGTAGGTTAAGGGGAAAAAGAGGATAGGTAAGCAGGGGCAGTCTAGGCAGAAACATGGAAAATGCAAGCGTTAAAGCAAGAGAAAAAAATGTGATCACAGTTAAAAAAAAAAACAAAAAAAACCCCAAACCTAAAACCCAAACTCACACCAAATGGGTTGTGGGAAAGAATTCTACTAACAATTGAAAATGGCACATCCAACACTGGACTTCAGGCTGTGAGCGTTCGGTCTGATTAATTAAGGTCAAGGTGGTGATGGAAATACCAGCTGGGGAGCATTTTGCCGAAAGATAAATTTGTCCCTCTGTATCTCTGCAAGACAGCAGTGAGGTGTGTGTTTGGAGCTAAATTAATTTGATTTACATCATGCCATGGTAACTTCTGTTCTCTCTCCCTGCTGTCAGATGTCTTAGCTGGCTTTTTCCCTCTCCTCCTTCACCCCCACACATTTCATAACATGGAGAGAAAGCACGAATTGGCTTCAGGCAGAATTTAGAAATGGAATAAGTCTAATCTGATTATTCTACATTGAGCTCTATTCGTCCCCTGCCCCCCTTCTTTCTTGAGAGGGAGAAGTTGTAAACCTGAGCATAAGTGCGATTTATTTTTATATTGTGTTTAATGGCACAAACTGCTTGACTGTTGATTGTAGCCACACCTGGCAGCTCACCTATGCTCAATCCTGTGTTTCTCCAAAAATACTAATTCCAGAAAATGAAGTTGCGGCTCAGGATCCCATTAGGAATGTGCTTTTTCTGGCCTTGTCTCTTTCAGCTCCGCCAGGCTTTGGCGGCCGGGCTGGAGGGCGCTCCTTCAGAGAGCCCTGCTCAGCCGGCCGCCTGCGTCCGGGGCGGGGTGGGGCGCGCAGCCCCGGGCCCGCGCCTGGCCCACCGCCCCTCGCCCCTTCCAGCGGCAGGGCGCGCTCGGCTGGGCAGGATAAGGTTACGCCGAGGCTTCCTCGGTGGGGAGGAAGGGAGGCGGGTCCGAGCCCGCGCCCCGGCCCGCGGGGGAGTTCCCACAGTTGGCAGCTCGCGCCCGCGGGGCCACATCCCTGTTGCCGGCCGGGCGCCGCCCGCAGGACCCCAAGCGCGTCCCCGGGGCCCGGCCCCCGCCATGGCCCGGGACAGGCCGCCCGGGAGGGGCTGCAGCGCCCTGCGCCGGGGTCTGCTGGGCGCCGCGCTGCTGCTCGGCCTGCGGCTCTGCGCAGAGCTGTGGCGCGCCGAGCCCGCGCCCGGGCCCCCAGCCCGCAGCGCCCCGCCGGCCCCGGCCTTCAGGCCGCCCGGCCCGCACCTGCCACCCGCGCCCGGCCCGCCGCGCGGCGCCAGGAGGCAGGTGACCTACGTGCGCAGCGGGCGCCGAGCGCCGCCGGGGGGCGGCGGGAGCGGGACGCCGGAGCCGAGCTGCTGCGCCCCGCGCGGGCGCCCCCGCCGGAAGGTCAGTTGCGAACCGTGCAGTATTGGGCCTTGGGCCTGAATCCCCTCCCTGACCGCGCGGCGGGGCCCTCCGCTCGGGGTCGCAGGCCACCCCGCTGGGCCCTCCAAAGTCTTCCGCTTCTCTAACCCCCATGCTCTCTGATGCGGCTCCACTGGTCGCATGCTTCCAAGCTCAGGTGGAGCGAAGTGGGACCGAGCAGAGTTCATTCAATATTCAACTAATACTGGCTGAGCGTCCACTGTGTGCCAGGTGCCCTCCCAGGCTCTGGATATCCAGCAATAAGGACGATGCCCTGCTCTCACGGGGCGTACACTTTAGTGAGGGGACGGCTTGAGCGATAGGCAAGGGAAGTGATGGACAGGGACAGGGAAAGAAAGGAGTTGTAGTTGCCATTCATGTGCTGTGTGCTTCTCCCAGTTTTCCCCTCAAGGCCAGGACAGAGCCGGGTGGGTATCCACTGTGAATGGCTTGTCCACTCCCTATATCACAGGGAAAATCCACCCTCTAGCCGAATTTCCTTTGATCCCACTGCCCGGGTAGGCAGGAAGGTTGGTGCAGGGTGAGAGGTCCAGTCCCCAGCGCCATTTAATGGGAGGTTAATTGGATACTCGAGGGCCCAAGTAATAACCTGGCTTTGTCTGACATCACTCCGCAGTGTTGCGCTTCCTTCCGCATTAACTTCTTGGCTCATACCTCATCGAGTAGTCCATTTTAACCTCTGATTGGTAAGCCTCAGGCCTCCTACCCTTCTTTTTGGAGCTCGGTAATTTACATGGTACTTGGGAATGAACAGATTAAGGACTACAGTTATGAGCTGGCCTCGTCCTTGTACCCGTCAACTCCTCCTCCCAACCCCATCCACATCCTGTGAAGCACTTCCTTCGGTTGCCTGGCTTTTCCTCATTTCTTTGGACACCCCTCCCGCCGCTGTTGGGCAGGGGGAAAAGCTCTTCCTCTGACTGTGTTGCTTCCTTCCCATTATCACACCCCACCACTTCCTCCACTGCTTTTCCCGCCTCCTCCGCTTAGGGCTTTGCACTCTGTCCTTCCACACCACTGCTGTTCCTTTCCAGGCCATCAGTCTTATCTTCCTGGATAACAAATATTTGTTTCTATCTCTGAAACCTCATCTCCTATGTAAAGTCTTAATTAGCTCTTCCAGAAGAAAGCAGCCACTCCCTCCCCATGCTTCTAATGCACTTTCCATGATATCATGTTATGCGTTCAGCACACTTTTGCCAAGGGCTTACCAGGTACCCAATGCTGCATCAGGTGCTGGAGGCACAAAATGAGTTCAAATTCTCATGGGAGTGGCAATCAGCACAGGCATCTGCTGATGTGACTAGTATTGTAATTGAGGCCTTGAACTCTGCCTGCTGAGTCAAGAAAGGCTGACTGAGGAGGGGGACACTTGACCTACAACTTGGTGTTTCTTAACAGTTGGGCTTCTTTTGTTCCTCCGTGGCTGTCCTCAAATGTCCCATCCTCGATACCCTCAACCCCACCGTGCACTTCTTTCAGATTCACTCTCAACATCTGTTCTTTCTGCAGTCACCTGTCCAAGAATTACTCTTAAGTCTTTGTCTCTACTTGAGACAACAGTACAGATAACTGGAGCCTGTCCTACAGATAGCAAGGTTTGGAATGCGTAGGCTCAGAGGACCACTGGTCACACCCATCCCCTTAGGAGGCTGCTGCAGTGATCCCTGCTGGAGATGGAGGTGGCTGAGACAGGGTGGTAGGTGTGGAGGTGGTGAGAAGGATGTGTTTGGAAGGTAGACAAGGGAGGAGCAGTTGGTTCCTGCTTGGTTGTTTTGTTTGGGGGATGGAAGAAAAGCAGGAGTTTGGTTTTGAGATATCCTTGGTCATTCAGGTGGAAATGTCAAATAGGCAGTTGGACGTGTGAATCTGGAGTTTGGAGCAAACATCCAAACTTTCTAATATAAAAATATATAAGAAAGAAGGTAACAGTTTGGGATTTGAGAGTCATCATGTACAAGTGGCACTAAAATCATGATATTGTATGAGGTCAACTAGAAAGTGGGTGTGGCTAACAAAGAAAAGACATCTCAGTCTGAGCCCTGGGGCTCAGTTTAATTAAAATTAAATTAGGAAGAAAAAAAAAAGGAAAAATTTAGCATAGTGCCTGATGTACTAGTCTACTCCAGCTCTTTAGCCTCAGCCATTTGCCAAGTGTAGTTTGTTATAACCTATTTCCATGCCTTTGGCTTTGCTGATTTGTTTACCTGCAAGGCCCCCCTCCCCCTTCCTATGACGCCTGCACTTTCCATCCTTGAACATTCAGGTGAACGTTCATCATCTGGAAACCTTCCCACAGCAATCCTTCTTCCATGCTGATCTCTCCCCAGTTTGGGATGACAACAGAAATGCTGTCTGATTTGTGAGTTGCTTTGTACATGTTGCGACCCAATAATCCATTTCAGATTGAATATTTTGTGTCCACTATTGTTCTTGATGGGAAGGATTGTGTTTCCCATGGTGACCCCTAGTAAATGTTTACTCCTGAGATACCAAAATGTAAAAATATAAGAATCTTACTATTTCAGCCTATTATGGGTAACTCTGAATGTCTTTGGTTAAAAACATATAAGAAAGAAGTAAGTGGGCTTATTGCTGTTTTTAAAATACTAAGTTTTTAGCCGCCTCCTAAGGGAAAATTTTGCCTGGATTTCCTTCTCCCTAGCTATTTACCTATTTTCAGGATGTACATCTAACCTCCCCAAATGCCTAGATAGTGAGAAAATTGAATTTGTTTCATTTTCCCATGATTTAACAGTTGAATTAAAATATTCCTTAAAACTGGAAAGACCAGTTATCTAATCTGTCCTCCCACTTCTGGGAACAGAGCTCAATAACCTGCATCTCCCTTGGGACAAGTCTTGTTCCTTTTCAGCCTCACATCACGAGGTGGTATAATATAAGCTGAATGCACCGTTAAGTAATTGAAATAAAATTTGGAAGTTGTTTGTTAAACTCCTTGAATCTTATTTTATTTAAATTTTGTTTGTTGAGAATACTGATCAACAATCTTGTTAGGTTCTTGGTTACTTTGCCCTGGGCACCCCCCAGATTGGTAAAGGAGAAAAAGTTCCATTCTATTTTGAGGATGGCTTTCTGAGTGGATGAAAACCTGCATGAAATAATTGGGTTGCTGAGTGTGTCTTGTCACCAAGCTTCTTTTGCAGGTGTTAGAGGCACAAAAATTCAGCAATTATATTGCCACTTTAATCATAGCTTATGTTCTTCTTAAAGAAAACAATCTATTATAAAAAAGAGAAGTGAAGTGTAATTCTCATATAATTCTTTCCCTCTTTCCTCATTCCTTTCTTTCCCTGAGGCATGGAAGAACCAGCTCTAAATATTAAGTCGTTTTTTGCATCAGGGGTTCTAATTTGATAGCACTGTGAAATGAGGGCAAATGACAGAGAATAGATATTAATAAATACTGCTCTTTTTGATTATGACCACCCTGAAACCTGTACATTCTTGTATATTGCAGACTCTTTAAGCATTGCATCAGAGTTTTTAATCTCCAAATTTTGTATACTACCCATGCATAAAAATATCACTGTGACTCTTTTTTTTTCTCTTCTCTGTTTTCTATCTGCATGTGTTTTTTCTGTTTTTTTTTTTTTTTCCTTTTTCTTTCTTAAACAGACTTTTATTATGTTTACCATGAGTAATGTTCTTTTTGGGAGGATTTATGTGGAGGACTAAGCTATGGTCTCCATGATTTACACTTTCTTTCTTTCTTTTTTTTTTTTTATGCAGCTCTTGGGCAGATTTCATACCTCTTACAGGTTGACAATCCACCTAAAAGACAGCAGCAAAATACAGGGTTCATTTGCAGAAGAGAGAAACTCACTCAAGGGCCAAGCTTCCCAGAGAAATTTCTTCTCTCTTATCGGATATATTTTACTTGACATTTAATATGTTGGATAGAAAAGTGACTTCTGAGTCACAAAGCTACAGAACCCAGCAATGTGCTGGCTTGGTTTGTTAGTTACAGATTCTTTGGAACAATGTGTCAGGGGGGAAAAAAAAAGCTGTTTCCTCTTCTCCTGAAAAACCATATGGCAAAATTTGGTCTTTCTCACTTCTTGCCATCCTCTTAGTATTCTAATTCCGTGATTGTCATCAAGAAGAAAGAGGGAAAATGACATAGTATGCCCCCTGGTATATCCAACTGCCTGAAGAGTCATTATTCTTTAGGAAATACTTGAAGGTAGGTTTGAATTGCTTGTGAAATATGGCCCAGCAGTAGTTTCCAGCTCCTCAGGTTTTTGCGTGTGTACCTACACTTCAGTCCTTCAGGGAACAACATTAATCAGTCCTCTCACACTGTCCTTAGGAGGCAAAGCATTTTCATTTTAAACAAAGTCATTGAGGGTAATTGAATGAACTCCAGCAATATGTGGGTGTGAAATAGCAGTTGCTTAGTTGCACAAAGAAAAGCAGGCTTTCATTACAACTTTGATGTGTCTTAGATGGGGAACAGGGCGCTGCACTCTTTCCAAACCCCGCAGTTGCTCAGGGAGCATTCTGTGGGTAAAGGAACTGCTAATGGAGGCTCTATTGTTTTTCAACAACTGGTGGTGGAGATTTTAGGTTTTTGTGTGTAATTTATCCAGTCCATTTTCTCCAAGGAAAAGAATGTCTTATCAGTTTTCTTGAATAGGATTGGATTTCCTTTTTAGTCTGTGAAGAGAATCAGGGCCAAGTAGTTAAAGGGAAGACTGTCAAGGGTGGTAGGCATTTGAGTTTTTCCGCCTGTTCTATGGATACCTTTGGAGTCCTGTGCTTATAAGGGGTTTGGCTCTTTGTGCTGGGATTTATAGAAAGTAACACGAGCCTGTTTTATTTACCATGAGGCACACACTAAGACAGGAATCTACCAGTGTTGATAAGCTTCTTTTAAAAGCAGCACTTGGGTCTTCTAGATACTTCACATTGGTCCCACTAATGTCTTGTGGAGTGTTCTGCTAAAAATGGGTAGGAAAATTTGCTGTCCAAAAAGCATTTTTATCCTGCTCAAATGATTGAAAAAAATTGAGTTTATGAGCCTTACAGTCTAGGTCCAGATGTAATGTAAACGAATAGCAAGCTGGGTTACTAGTTGGCAGCTCAGGAGGTAAATCTGGCCTATGAATTTTGTTCAAGCCACATGGTGTTTTAAGTATTTGAACATAAATATCTTTAGATGGGGCATATAGTGTCTAGTGGGGTCAGCTCACCATTCTCTACATTTACCTCACCTGTCTTGTCTTGGAAGGCATTTGAAGTTAGAACCCTGAGCCAGATCATGCCAGTCAAAATTAGCAGTCATTTTCCTTAAAAGTGACAAGTTAGGTTAATGCTAATTGCAATGGTAGCATGGCACATGACTAGTAGGTAGAAAGGAATTGAAGGTCCTTTTAAATTGTTCCTGTTGAGGAAGATGAGTTACCTAAGGCTGGAGCTGGATATTGGGGAGGATAAGATTGTAGGAGAATATTCTTAGTTAATATAATGTTCTTTTGGATGTAAATAAGAAAACTGGACTCTGGCCTAACTTAAAAAAGAAAAAAAGAGTTAAAGAAATGTATTGGGAAACCTTGGGGATTTCTGACTGAATTAGAGGAAGAGTTGATGACCACCCTGTGGAAGAAAGAAGGACTAGAGCTGCTTTGGAAATCCCAGCTCTCTGAATTCCTGACCTTCTTCTTCAAGTGCTGCTGTAATGCAGCTCGCCTCACTGGACGGCAGGGCTGGGTCTCTGGTCTCTGATAGTCACCCTGGATCAGCCAGCTCTGGCCACTTGCCCTTGACATAGCCCAAGGGCTCCCTCCCTGTCCTGGAAGCCATTCTTAGAGAAAAGAGAAACTTTCTCTAAGTTACCCCAAGAAATCAAGTCCTTGGCATTCTTTACTCAGTCTACTTTATGTGCAGGTTTGCCCTTTGGTTTTTGTTTTTCTCATATATTATTCTCTTATTTCAACTAGCCCTTGGACATGAGCACCTGGAAATAGAGTATAAGGTTGCTTTTGTTTTAATAATCCCAG
Organism: Eulemur rufifrons; assembly: GCF_041146395.1. Classification (NCBI taxonomy): domain Eukaryota; kingdom Metazoa; phylum Chordata; class Mammalia; order Primates; family Lemuridae; genus Eulemur; species Eulemur rufifrons. The sequence continues at coordinate 63,562,627 of NC_090997.1, read as the reverse complement.
ACCCTAGCATCAATGTGTGTGAATATATATATATATATTTCTTTTTTTTTTTTTTTTTGTTGAGACAGAGTCTCACTTTGTTGCCCAGGCTAGAGTGAGTGCCGTGGCGTCAGCTTAGCTCACAGCAACCTCAGACTCCTCGGCGTAAGCGATCCTACTGCCTCAGCCTCCCGAGTAGCTGGGACTACAGGCATGCGCCACTATGCCCGGCTAATTTTTTCTATATAGATTTTTAGTTGTCCATATAATGTCTTTCTATTTTTAGTAGAGACGGGGTCTCGCTCAGGCTGGTCTCGAACTCCTGACCTTGAGCAATCCACCCGCCTCGGCCTCCCAGAGTGCTAGGATTACAGGCGTGAGCCACCGCGCCCGGCCTATATTTCTTTAAATATTAACTATTTCTCTGTCTAGATGTGTTCTTATAGATAACCCTATTTCCAAGTAGCTTTTGGCAATAAGTTGGCACCTTGTGTATACTTCGGACTTTTTTTTTTATTCAGTGGGTGTATGCACACAAGATCTATTTATATATAATGTTTCCTATACTTTTTTCATATTTTACTTTTTTTAAAGTAAAAAGTTATTTGTGAGGACTTTTAGTAGAGAAAGTATAATAAATATCAGTATTTAGCCCATGATCCCAATTAGGGTTCTCAAACCAAAGTTAGAGTCTTATGTTCTTTGATTCTTTTTTCTGTGAATGCAGAGTTACTTTGCAAAAAAAAAAAAATAAATAAATAAATAAAAATCTGAAAAATTCTTCATAGCATCTGGATATTTACGCCCCTTTGCAACTGTCTAGTCTGGGATTCTTTAACATACGGTGATTTCTATCAGTTAGGACTCTCTGGGTTGCAAGTGACAGACACAAATGAAACTAGTATGAATGGCAAACAAGGACCGACTGAAACAGTACTGGGGAGAAAAAGAAAAGCTGTGGAAACCAGGAAGGCTCTGGAACTTGATGATGTCTACAGTGAGCACTGAAGACCTTAGTCATCCATATTGCCCATTACTACAGAAGTGCTGGGTATTTATCTTTCATTTCAGCCACACTTTTGAATATCTTTCCTGTGTTTAAGGAATTCTCTACCTTTCTAAGAAAAATGCCAAAAATTTTTCCCCCACTTGTCATTGCATCTACAGTGCATTCATGTGACCTGTGCCTCACCATTCAGATACAACTGCAGGAGCATTTGGATTGGACCTTACAGAGGTCCAAGGACCACAGAGTGGCTCAGGGCTGAGGTTCTAGCAGCGGCATCCAGAGCTCAGAGTGGTGGAATAGGCTGTGGTGTCCATACCCAGTGGTGGGGCAGCATAGTCCACACCGGCATGTCTGGAGGTGGTGTTACTGCCTTGAGATTCTATAAGCTAATAAATCTTTAATCAATTCCTTTTCTGCTTAACTAGCCAGAGTGGTTTCTATTGTTTACAACTGGGAACCTTGACAGACCAATAAATTAGAACTGGCAGATGGGAAGGTTACAACGGTAAAACTTTTCCTTTTCAATTCTGCTTAGGTCTATTTAATTCAGATTTTGGAACATGATGATTGGGGGCCAAGTGAACTATGGGCTGAGGGACCTTTCCCTGGCAAGATAATGACATTTTGCTTCAGATACTAAATTACACAAATCTGCTAACATCACTAGAGACGCCAAGCCCTTTTTCATGACACCATTTGTCTGGGGGATCCAGCAGGAGGGGCTCATTTATGCTTTATGCTGCGGTCACAAACAATGCTCCAGTCTCAGGGTTCATACTAACATGCATTTATTTCTTGCTGGTGCTGTGTATGCATTGTGGGCTGGCAGGGTGGGGCACAGCTTTGTGCTGGCATCGTCCTCCCTCTGGACCCCAGGCTAGCAGCGCAGCCACTATCTGGAACATTGCCGATCACCTCAGCAGAGGGGTGAGTGCTCTGGAGGGTCTCGCGTGGCATTATTAAAAGCCCTGGCCTGGAAGCAGCATACATCACTCCTGCTCACAACCCAGTGGTCAGAGCAGTCCCTTGGCCCCGCCCAATGCCAGAGGTACCCTCCTGCTGTGTACCAGAGTCAGAGAGCTGGTGAGCAGCACTTATGGCCACCACAGTATGGTAACCCTTCAATCATCCGTGTCTAAACGGACATTGTCTAGGTCATGTTTCACGTTCACTGTTTTGAACGCCTCACTGAATTTGCACATTTCACAGTATTGAATAAAGCATAGGAGGCTCTTTTCAGGAGACCGAGATCTAAAATGAGGCAGACGTGAATTTGGCAGAATAGTGAAAAAAAACAAGACTTGATTTACATCTTACAAGCAGTGCTGTGGTGCATCCTGGAGTTTGTTAAATGCGATCATTCTTGTTGACATTGTTTATGTTAGACTCTTTGCACAAAGCAGGGATGGAATGATGGTCTGCTGGTCTTTTTCTCTGCAGGGAAAAATGCAAGTTATTTGAATAAATAAGGCCACGAGTGTAAATGAGCTGAAGACCTCTGATGAGATGAATCAAACGCCATGTCTAAATCCATCTTCATGGTGATCACTTACTCAGTTTTAGTTGGAGCCAGTCGAATGACTTCCAAACGTGTTTTCAGAATCCAGCCACAAATCAGAGGCAATTCATGTTGAATAGCATTTGCTATTGTGCACAATATGACAGCAAGTCATTTTAGTTTATTTTTCATCTTTGAGTGGAGCACAACAAAAAAAATCCGAATGAGCAAAATATATACTCATCGAGCTCAGAGTGATTAGGCTGTGGAAGGAGGCTTCTTCTTTCAGCAGTTTTGGGAGTAAAATATGGGAGAAGTCAGTGAAGGTTATACATGGGATCCTTGGAGACCTGTTTACCTGGATTTACAAATGTCATAAAAATACTTCCATATGATGCAGCCTTACCTACCTGTAAGATGGACTCATATATTTACACTTAACGTCAGAAGTTTAAATTCTGCTCCCGTACTTTACTGCATGTGGACAAGTAGAATACCCTCTCTGAACTTTAGTTTCTTCCTCTGTAAGAAATTAGTAATACTTAATTCACAAGATTGTTGTGAAGATTAAACAAGAACATGTTGGTGAAAGCACTTAGCAGGTGTCCTGGCACATGGAAATAGTTCAGTAAATGAATCTGGTCTGTGTTCAATCTTGTGTTGCCAGCTGGGACACTGGCCTGTGATTGTCAAAAAGGTGTAGGGGTGTTGGCTGGGTACAGTGGCTCACGCCTGTAATATTGGCACTCTAGGAGGCCGAGGCAGGAGGATTACTTGAGGCCAGCCTGAGCAAGAGCAAGACCCAGACCCCATCTCTACCAAAAAAAAAAAAAAAAAAAAAAATAGAAGCATTAGCCACGCATGGCGGCATGTGTCTGTAGTTCCAGCTACTCAAGAGGCTGAAGCAGGAGGATCACTTGAGCCCTGGAGTTTGAGGCTGCAGTGAGCTATGATGATACCGCTGCACTCTAGCCCAGGTGACAGAGCAAGACCCAGTCTCAAAAAAAAAAAAAAAAAAAAAAAAGGATACAGGTGTCTGTGGTGTATAAAGCCCAATTGTAATTTTTAATGTTTCTTTTATTCTTAAAACTTAATATTCTCAGGGATCAGAGGAGTTGGAATATTTTTTAAAAATCTGGAATAAAAGCTAGCAGTAATGAGGGCATTTGTGTTAGTGTTTGTATTATAAATTTATTCCCTATATAACTCATTTGTTATGAAATTGTTATGGCTTACCTGTCCATATCAGTTTATGATTTTTTTCCTCAAAACTAATTACAAATATCTTTTACAATGTACTGTTGAATAATTTTGGTCTGTATTAGGATTGACTGTATAAATTCCAAGCTTTTAAAATACAGTTTTCCCTCAAAAGAATGTTTACAAATCTCTTATTAACTGGGTCGCTTATTACCACTGTTACCTCTTTAGTTCAAAGGAGGCCATTTGGAGTAATCAGGGATTAAAGAGCTAATTGTTGAATTGTTTTTCTGGCCCTGTCTTCCACATTTTAGTCAATTAAGTGCATATTATTACAGTTGCTACTTTGTATGCATTTTAAAGATAAACTCAATTTAATCAACACAATAAACAAAGTCTAAGTATCAACATTGCACATAGTATTATGGGGAATATAATTCCTTCAAGAAGCTTCTAATTTAAGAGTGGGCTGGGAGGGGGCCATTGTCCTAGGGGAGTTACATATATATTCTTTCATTTAATTCTCAAAACGAACCTGTGAGGTAGGAATTGTCCTCATTTTACAGATGAGGAAGTCAAGGCTCAGAGACATTGATAAATTTGAGCAGGACGTAGCTATAAGGGATGAAATGAAGGTCTGAACTCAAAATCCATGCCTTTTTCTGTTTGCCTGCTGGGAAGGGCACTAACAACCAAGTCTGACATAATGTGGATTATTTACCAGGTAAAAATTAAAATCTTGTATACAAAAGACACCACAAAATTAAAAGACAAATCAGAGTCTGGGAGAGGATATTCGCAATGTATATCACCAATAAAGGATTAATATCCAAAACCTTAACACCAACAAAACGCAAAAGACAAACAACAGAAAAATAAACATGGAATCAACCAGGAATTAACAGAAGAGGAAATCTGAAAGGCCAAAAACCAAATTGTACATATGTATAAAGATGATCCATTCTCCTAATAAGAAGGGGAAGCAATGGAAACACGATGGGATTCTAGTTCATCCCCATCATATTGTAAGAAATACAGTACATCTGATAAAACAAAGATTGATAATAATATGGAGAAAAGGGAACTCCTTACTATCAATGTACTGCTTTATCCAAAGTAGCTCCCTAGCCCCACTCTTCTAATACCTTCTTTCATTTTCTCTATAGCATTATCACTCTCTGACAATTTTTACTTTCTTTAATTTTTGTTTGCAGCCTCATCCCCTATGAAGGTAGACAGCTCATCTGTCTTACCACCGTTTCCCCAGTGACTATGATAGTTCTCGTACATAGTACGTGCTCAGTAAATAGTGGCTGAAAGAATGGTTATTTCTATCATGGGGGTACTAGACCAATGGGTTTGAGGAACAGCTGAATCTCTCAGGTACTACTACAAAGTCCCTTTGAGGTCTGTGATCTCTCTATTAGGGTATTTACACCATAGACTCTTAGCATAAATAACCCAGCATTCACTTTCTTCAGATAATGGTGACTACAGAACAGAGGTCAAGGACCACATCTGGCCTGCACCTGTTTTTGTATGGCCCATGAGCTAAGAATGGTTTTTACAGAGAAACCGTTGCAATCAATCTGATGTTAGGAAACATGAATTTTGAACCCCAATAAAGCAAAATGCTATCAAAAAAATAAATTTTATTCTTCTCATTAGTAGATCTGTATTACTAAAAATTGTGCACAATTATTGTGTTTTGAATTTTATCAATAAAAGTGTTGTGGAACTCTGTCTTCTCTCTTGTTATTTAAGTACTTACTTAACGTCCTTGATTTTGCCTCTTGGCTCACAAAGTCTAAATATTTACTATCTGGCTATTTTCAGAAAATGTTTACCAACCCCTGCTGTAGAAGTGGCCTCAGGGTCACCTAACTGTGACCGTTCCAAGGGTGGTGGTGAGAAAAAAACTTCAGTGGACCTAGAGTTTTTCCATCTTCAGCGTGAGAAGAATAGTCCTAGACTTCCAATAGGGCACCGAGAGAATGTTTTGGTACTCTCTGACCATTCATGGGAATGTCACAGTAAAGTCTTGAAGGTCTTAAGAGGCTGCAGTGAACATTAAAGTGATAAATCTTGGTTTTTCCTACTGTGACCCGTTACCCACTTTTTCTAATACAACTGTGAATTTGTTGGGCAGATTATATTGTGAAAGTCAGATGATTCCCATCTCTTCCAGCTTCTGGGGTCACCCTTTCCCTTAATACTTAAATTAAGGCCGGGCGCGGTGGCTCACGCCTGTAATCCTAGCACTCTGGGAGGCCGAGGTGGGCGGATCGTTTGAGCTCAGGAGTTCGAGACCAGCCTGAGCAAGAGCGAGACCCCATCTCTACTAAAAAAATAGAAAGGAATCATATGAACAGCTAAAAATATATATCGAAAAAATTAGCCGGGCATGGTGGTGCATGCTTGTAGTCCCAACTACTCGGGAGGCTGAGACAGGAGGATCCCTTGAGCTCAGGAGTTTGAGGTTGCTGTGAGCTAGGCTGACGCCACGGCACTCACTCTAGCCTGGGCAACAAAGTGAGACTCTGTCTCAAAAAAAAAAAATACTTAAATTAAAATGTCTTGAGCCGTGTGCTATGAGAAGTTCAGTATCTTTTCTTCCCTCCAATATTCTGATAATGTCTGGGGCTTACATTTCCCATCACCCTTCTCTGAATTCCTGCTGCTAGCTCAGTGTCTCCCCTCTGGCCACTGCGGTCTCCTCTTTGCACTGCCCACTTCTTTAATCTTCGAGAGTGACACCAACACAGGCCTGACTGCAGGTCTCAGAAATGGAAGAAGATATCAACGCGGTTCTAAACAGAAATCAACTTAAAATTGATGCCTTGTAGTTTTCCTGCCCACTGGGATTTCTTACAGGCTGTCTTGTCTTTGTAGGCTCCTGCTGCATTATTTCTGCTTCTCCTATCTACACATCAGTCCTTGTCTTCCATTTCAAGGCTTCACACTCCCACTCCCCACCCTACTCTCTTTAGCTTCTAGCAAACAAGTGCCAAATACATGTCCTTTTCTTACTCAGCCAATTTAGCGTCCTTTGTTTTTCCCTCTTCGTCCAGGCCTGGCCTAGACGTGAATTATGCCATGCTGGCAGAAGGCAGAATTGGCTGCAGTCAGTGTTTGTTTTCAGTAATCATGTTTCCCCATCCTCTCTACTATTAGACAATGCATATAATGTGCTCAGTACGGCGCCTTGACCATGGTAAGCAGTCATTATGCGCTGTGTTATGGTGTATGGGAAATATGTTATTAGTGGTATTTTGGGAGCAGCAATATATTGCTTCATGCAGAACGCCTTTTTTCCTTCACACATGTCTTCATTTCCCCCTTTGACTTTTGGAGTCCCTGGTGAACTGTATTTCTTTCTGTCTGCCATGGAAATGGGTGATGACATGAACTTTAGGTTCAGAAGTGCCCAGAAGTTACTCAGCAATTGCATTCCAGGTATATACCCAAGAGAATTGAAAATATATTTTTACACAAAATTTGTACATGAATGTGTGTAGCAGCATTAGTCAGAATAGCCAAAAGTTGGAAGCCACTCAAATGTCTATAAACAAATGAATGGATACACAAAATGTAGTATATCCATACAGTGGAATCTTATTCAGCCATAGAAAGGAATGAAGTACTGATACATGCTACAGTGTGGATGAACCTTGAAACATCACGCTAAGTAAAAAAAACAGTCACAAAAGGCCACATATTGCATTACTCCATTTTAATGAAATGTCCAGAATAGGCAAATCTATAGAGTCAGAAAGTAGATTAATGGTTGCTGGGGTGGGGGGGGTATGAGGAGTGACTGCTACTAGGAACAAGGTCTCTTATTGAGGTGAAGATAATATTCTCGAATTAGATAATGGTGATAGTTGCAAACCTGCATATATACTAAAAGCCACTGAATTGTACACTTTAAAATGGTAAATTTTGTGGTATGTGAATTATATCTCAGTTCTAAAAAACACCCAGAAGCCCACAGAATGAATGACAGGTGTGAAACTACATGCTTTGCTCTGTTCAAATAAAGGAACTGTGAGAGCACCCTGGGATCTCAGCCTCACGGCTCTGACTGGTGGGCACAGGGATGTTCAGCAGAAATGTGGAGCCCACGTGTTTGCTTCTCTACGTAGCACCTGGCTTGGCCTCTCAGGAATGGTCTCCTGGCCCCTGGTGAACCTCCTGGTGCTCAGTCTCCTGACAGTTGCCCAGGCCCGGCAGATGCATTGCAGAACCAGACGCACGCAGCCCTGCATTAGAAACCTAGGAGCTTGCCGTGTGCCAGATGAGAGGCAGCTTCAAGGTGCTGTCGCCGTGAGCTTGCTGGCCTCCTAGTGCATCAGCTTTTTGCACAAAGCACTGACACAGAGCACCAGGGGTTTGTCAAAAGATGTGGCCAAGCATCTGTCAGCCCACTGCACCTCATACACTAGCGGGTTCATGTGCAGCTAAGGACTTCAGCTACCTGGGCTCTTCTTTCTCACTTTCATTCTCAGCCAAATCACTGTTGTCACCTCATTCGTAAGGACTTACATGCAGGCAGCATTCTATATATGTTGGTGGGCGTTTGTGTTAAAGGGAACAGCAGTTATACCAATACCTTGCTTTTAGACAGCTCTTCCCAGCTCACAAAGGCTTGCTCTGTTGTTATATCAAGTGGTTCTTATAATACCCTTAATGAGTGAGATGGACGTTATTTCAATTCCACCAAGAGGGAATCTGGTTAAATTATTGGCTCAGGATAAATTGAGTTTATAACCCAGGTCAGCCAAGCTCAGATTTAGTGTTGTTTCTACTCTGTGCCATGACTACCTCTATGCTGAAACCGGATCTCAGAAACATATGTAATTACTATAGATTTTAGGTTTGATATTAAGGCTTCCTAAATGTTTTCCAAATCAACTAATATATTTTAAAGCTTAATTTTAGCTATTTTGTCAGGCTGGAATTTCAAGTATGTCTTATATTGCTTAAAAACAAATTTGAACCAGTTATGTAATTATGATAGGGCATGTTCTCTTGAGTAGTGAATATTCATTTTGCACAGAAATAGTAAAAGATGGCTTATTTAACTAATGTGCACTTAGAGGAAACTCAATCAGGAACAGATAGCTACATTGGTTTTGAAATTGAAATGCTTGAATTTATTTGGGTACCCTGGTTACAGAGAGTTGTTTTGGAAAATCTGAATGCCTGGGCGTTATTCCTGGACAGGGAATGTTCTTATTTATAAAACCAAACCACCAGCACAGATTGGAGCCTGTTTAACACATATAACATTGTATCCTTCCTTGTTATGTTGATGTGTTAAGATAAGAAACAGGAGAAAAGAGCACTACCTATATGTGTAATTTGTTATTTTAAAAATATAGGTAAGCCATGATACTGATAATTAAAATAAAGACATGTACATTTCGTCAAGTCATTAATTTAATAGGAAAAACAGAAAGTGCTCTTAAGGTTTTTTAAAAAATGTTCTATAATAATAATAAAACCATACAGGAATGGGAGAAGGGCAAGGGAAATTGGAAATTTAATTTTCTGTGCCTTTTATCTGAGGAATTCTTATGTTACAGTTATTTTGAAAACCAAACTTTTCGATTTAAAAATAGAAGTGAAGAAATAGGAACAGATTGGAGTCTAGAGGAAAAAATTTAGAGAAAGAAAGAGAGAAGTACAACAGGAGGGCTCTGCACAGGGAGTGCTTGTGTTCAGCTTCGTCTCAGACTTCCTCATGGCCGTGTAAGTGACCGGGACAGTTGACACTTGGACTGAGTTCTCAACAGTGGTTCGGTACCTTTTGGAGTTACACAAGTTTGATGAAAACAATCTGATGGAGGCTAGGAACAAGCGTTCCAGAATCCTGAACATTTGCACATGACACACTCATTTGCAAATTCAGGGGATTCAAGGCCCATGTGAAGTCTTAAACTCTTAATCCAGGAGTGGATCAGAATTGTTCATAGGAGTTTTCAGAATGCAGATACCTTGGCCTCCCCTGGCCCCGCCTCCTGTGACGGATCGCTCCTGCAGGCAGGCGTGAGTGCCAGATTAAGACGTGGCCAGTGATGGCAGGGATGGTTGATTTCTAAACTTGGGGTAGAGAGTTTAATAATTAGTGTTCACCTTTAACTGAGGCTGCCCAGTATGATGATGGGCTTTTCTCTGCTGGCATTGCCTGGATGCTGGTTGGGCTGAGCCCTCAGCACGTGGGGCCCAGTGTCCTAGACAACAGCCTGTAGCATCAGACCCACCCCGACCAACCCCCTCTAGCCAGGCCTAGCTTCTTCCTCGTGGTGCTGAGATGTGTGATCACCTTGGACTCCTTAAGCTACACCTTGAAGAAGAGCCATGTTTTGTTTTCAGGACAGTAGCCAGTGGTTCCTCTTCCTATTGATTTTTGTGTTACTTCATTTGTAAATAAGTGCTTGTTCTATGCTGTAAAGATGATGAATGCTAAAAAAAATTTTAAAGCTGGGGAAATTTATAGCTTCTTGAGAAAATAAATATAAAGGAAGCTATGGGTCATCTCTTCTACCTTGTCCACATCCTGATTTATGTTTATATTCCTCCAGCTACTCACTGACATTAATCTCTAGCACCTTTCTGAGTTGATTAATAACATTGCGCTGTCTCTAACTGTGCACTTGTGAATCTCTACAACCGTTCGTTTAATTAACAAGTTGAGTAGAAGCCTCATATTCTAAGTCTCTGGTTTGCAGTACTTAGTTATATACGTTAAAAGGTGGTTCACGCAGTGAATCACAAACACATGTACATACACGGTGTATTTATACTGAAAACATACACATGTACATTCATCTGCCAATCTTTTGTTGTGTGTATGGCCCCTGGCTGGAGTTCTGGTCTTTCTTGCAAAAACTCATCTGAACTACATCACCCCGTCTTTCCAATTTTGTTTTCTTCAAAGTAGAGCAAGAATTTGACACTTGGGAAGCAATCTGAGTGCAGAACACCTCTAGATTTTAGTGATTTTGTTATTCTCTTTTACAGTTACTTCATCCATATATAATGCAACAGTATTTAAAAATAGCACCTAGCCTTTATTGACTTGGTTTTTATAAAAAGAGAACCCATTTTCTTTCTGTGCACACATTTCATGGTTTTACCTAATTTCCAGTTAAATTATGTCATTTCAATAAGTTGTGCAACTGATATAGCCTGGTTTGGGAACAAACCAAATGACTCCTGGGGAACATAAACTAAGCTGCAAAAGTTCACAGATAGGGAAAATTCTGAGTTGGTTTTGTAGAGACAGATTAAGAATGCTTCTACTGTAATATATGTTGAAGAAAATAAAAATCGTGTATCATGTTTTGCATATATTGGAGCTCACTTACTTTACTTATAAAATAAATTCCTACAAGGAGGAATGCACTCATTTAATGTTAAGAGAATCTGCACAGCATTGTTCTTATACAGGATGAATGGCAAGAACCAGACCAGAGCAGTTGTGACCAGAAGGTTCTCTTCGTGAGGTTGTCTCTATGGGATCAACCTCCCATGACAAATATAGTTTTCATCGTTACCTGAAAAACTACTTTTTCTGCATTTAACAAATAAACTTTACAGTAACAAATATATATAGCTTCCAGGTTACATGCCAATAGTCTTTAGAATTATGAAAACAAACTTTCAATGTTATAGAAAAGCTCTGTGCTCTACTTAAACAGATTTGGACAAAACCTAACTTTATGCCTTCAAGATACAGAATATGTACAGATTTAGCTTAAAGTTTATGATAACTGGTATGTAGATACTTTTTATCTATCAAAACAAATGCTAATTTTTAATGACGTGTTTTAAATTCCCTAAAATGCTTTCTTGCGGTTTCTCTCAGGGTTCCTGCTAAACTACTTGTCATTTCTGGTTTATATTTTAATTTGAACAAAGCTGAATCAAAGACATTTAGGGTTTATAATAATTTATTTCCACTTAAATAGAAGTATTTATATTTAGCAAGATTAAGGTATTACTCTAAAGCCCAGTTAGTGAATTTCCCTACTTTCTTCCAAAGTAGTAGAAAAAGATTGTCCTCAGCTCCAAGGATGAAACCATGTTCTCTCTTCCCTGGCATTTAAATCAATGTGAAAATGTCCCTTGGAATCACTTCTGAGGGAGACTGTAAAAGAAGCAAAACACATGGTGTCTTCATGAGGCTTGGAGTCTGGTTGGAGAAACAAGATTGACACACTTGAAACAGATTCTACCAAATGTTTGGTTACGTATAAAATGAGAAGTAAAAGCAATATTGCTGAAGCACCTGCTTTGCACGTAGCAGAGGCATGAGGGATTAGGAAATTTGAGGGAAGTGTGTGGGACTAACACTAGACTCTGAAGAATATGTGGAATTTGAACTGACAAGTGAATAAGGGAGAGGATTCTGGGCCGGAGGAAACAGGCCTAGCTCAGTATGTTAGGGCAGGATGCACTTAGAAAACAGACCAGAGGGTGGCATTTGTTTTATAACTAGAATTTCCTCATGGTTTTTATCTGAGCACTTCCTAAGTTCTCTGGGTCTGATCTCAACACTGGCTTGTTTTTGGTTACACTTCATTTCTTTCTCCATAAAACAATGGTGTGTTCTAGACTATCATTCAGTCTCTGATATGTGCATTGGGAAGGTTATGTGGGGATGCATTCGTAATAATGATAACCATCTTTTACCGAGTGCCCTTTAAGGGCTTGTGTCAGTCAGGATAGGTGAGGTTATGCTACAGTAACAAACATCCTTCAAATTTCAGCAGATTAAAGTAAGAAACTTTTATTTCTCACTCATGCTACAAGTCCATTGTGGGTTGGTGCGGTGAGAGGCGAGGTCTCAGCTTGTGGCTGCCATTGAGGGACTCAGGCTGCCCGTTCTGCTACTTACATATACCATCACCATTCAACAGAAAGGCCTGAATCCTTTCCCCAACACATTCTAATCCTCCTTTTTAGCTCACTGAGGATTCATCTCCATGACATCTTCAGAGCCACTAGTGAACTTTTTAGTATGTTCCACATTTTATGGATAAAGAATTTCATGAATTTCTTAGCCCATTGCATTGATGAGTTTATCAGCTCAAGGCAGTCATTGTGGTTTTTACCTAGGAATTCCTTCTGAAGTTGCTATTGGGTATGTCATGTCTGTATTGTCGGGAAAACTAGGTATGGGGAAGACAAAACTCTGAGACCTGGGATGGAGGCAGTGTGGTGTGGCAGGGCAGGTAGGGGACTAGCAGCCTAGAGGCCTGGGCCCAGATTTCATCCCTGCCACCTCCTACCTGGGTGACTTTTGCATGTCGTTTCACCTTTCTGAACTTCATTTTCTTTGATCGTAGTACGAAGGGGTTGGTCTACATTATCTCTAAGGTCTCTTTCAATACCACGATTCTCTACAAGTAAGAAACAAGTAAAATTTAAGGCTTGAAATGGTTTGTGTCTTCTAGAATCCGTAACCTGATTTGTTTTTTTTTTAATTCTTCCTTGTGGAAGCAAGTTTGTTTTTCTTTAATGCAAGGAATATTAGTCCTTTCTCATACAATTAAGATCTATGTTCAAGATTTCATCAGCTTAGATGTGCATTTATTTGTACAATTTTCCCCCTTTTTACTCTTGTTATATCCAGTCTGAAATGGGGAAAGGGCCCCCGGCCAAGGTCATTTGCCACTTTGGCAGCTTTACTTCTAACCTTGGAGATTCTCACTCCCGTTCACCTAAGAACCCTGAGTCCAGACAGTAACACGGAGTCAAACCCAATAATTGACCTCCAGAAAGGTCTGCTTCCTTCAGCAATTCTTCACGTTCCTGAAAGGGGCCACTTAGTGATGAAGCGGGTAGATTTTTCCTTCCATTTAGGTTTGAGGCTGAAGTGCGTTTGGTTCCAGAGGAGTGCAGCCAGCTCTGCCCGCCGTGTTCTGCCCTGCTGGCAGCTTCCCACGGATGAAAAAGAAGCATTTGTATGGCTTCTTCTAACTTGTCAGGCACTATAACTTATAGCACATTCAGACAGGAAAATGTTCTATAAATATAGAATCATGCAGAGAATGTCCTGGAACCAGAGTCTTATCTCTAAGTGTCTGGTAGGATTTGCTGAGGCTACCAAATACTGTATCGCTGTCTAACAGCCAGAGGGGGAGACTGGACAGTATGACACATGGACAATATGAAAATGACAAAAGAGTTAGTTAATGAAGGAATGCATGCTGAGAACTGAGAAATACATACATATTCATACACACACACACAGTTGTGTGCAGTGACATATTCAATGGGATGTGGCAGTCTCAGGAAACTGGTGGTAGATGGCATGTGGCTTCCCCCAGCCTGGCTGTCCAGCCATGGCAGAGCACCTAACATCCTGCTTGCTTGTGTCCTTTCTCAGAGATGAGTTAAGCACCATACAGTGTCCATAGCTGGTTTCCAAAGAAGGCTTTGCTTCCTGTCAAGGCACTGGGTCACAGGTGGCTGCCACCCCCTTGTCCCTTTGGGGTGGCTATAGGCTGCTGCCAGATTGTATTTCAGGTGCCATTTGTGGCCCCCGGGAGGCATTTTTTCTGCCATAATTCCTGTTCCTCTACACTTGGTGACTCTGAGTGAGGCATTTTTTTTTTTTTTTTTTTTTGAGACAGAGTGTCACTCTGTTGCCCGGGCTAGAGTGCCGTGGTGTCAGCCTAGCTCACAGCAACCTCAAACTCCTGGGCTCAAGCAATCCTTCTGCCTCAGCCTCCCAAGTAGTTGGGACTACAGGCATGCGCCACCATGCCCAGCTAATTTTTTCTGTATATATTTTTAGCTGTCCATATAATTTCTTTCTATTTTTAGTAGAGACGGGGTCTCGCTCTTGCTCAGGCTGGTCTTGAGCTCCTGACCTCGAGAGATCCTCCCGCCTCGGCCTCCCAGAGTGCTAGGATTACAGACGTGAGCCACCTCGCCTGGCCTTGAGTGAGGCATTTTATTTCTTTTTGGTGATAAAAATCACTTCTTGCTTAGAGTCTAGAACTGAAATGGTTTCCTTGGTTTGAATGAAGTTGAGGACTGACGTGGGCTGAGAGCCACCAAAATGGCCCCGGGAACCCCCTGTGGACAACCCTGGGTTGCAGGTAAACTCGTGGGGACAATGGAGATTGATGTGCAGGTGTTGAGGGAAAACTCCTTTTTCCTCTCCTTTCTCTCATGCCCCCCTTTTCCTCTTCCCTTCTCCATTCCTCTCCCTACTCTCAGTGGCTTTATGTTCTCCCTACCCTCTGCCAACTCCAGTTTTCCTTTGGCTTTGGAAGCTACTTGGGATTCCCAGCATCTTTGAAATGAGTTTATGGCATGCTGTGGACCTTCCATCCTGAGAAGCCGATGTTTCAGGAACTGGTAAATGTTTGATGGGATGTTAACTGACTGGAATTTTCTGACTGAAGCAAGTCCTTGAACATAGCAATTGATGTTGATCCAGATGATGTTAACCTGCTAGGATTCTGAGTCCCAGAAAGTCCAGGAGGTATCCTACACATTTTGATGAGGCTGTGCGTACACGTGCAGGGTGTGTGTGTGTGTAGAGAGAGAGAGAGAGAGAGAGAGAGAGAGAATGCTTAAAAATGTTAATGCTCTTCTGAATTTCCATTTGCTTTCCTACGCAAACATTCTTATATAAACTTACTTTCATAAGACAAATGAAACTCCCTCCTTTCCTGGTTGATGTGCTAACTCAGTGAAACCCACGATTTGACATTCGAGTCCTTGCTGCGTGAGTGCAGGTGCTGGGTAGTTTCTGTATCATGAAAACAAAAACCTCTGCCTTTCATTGGATCTACTCCAGGTATTTGGCTCCTCTTTTTACTGCCTATGGTAAAAACCTAAAATACACTATGTTTTATTCTCTTAGCCATTCCCTCGTGTGTTTCAATCTCACCCACATTTGAACCATTTTTAACTTATACAGAAAATGTGGTGAATGTAAAGATGTCAGTTTAAGAACAAAGCCCGACTCAGACTTATTTGGCCTCTCTTTCCAACCTACCAGCAGAACTAGGGTAACTTAGAGAATAAATCTAGAGTGGAGTATTTATTCCTCCTTGTCCTGTTTTTGTTGTTTATTCCTTCCTAAAAGTTATCAGGGCCTGCTTGAATTATGGTGCATTTTTTCTTGTCAGAGTTGATTTGATTTCTGGTTCCCTTGCCTCCCGGCCTACACTGTGTAATGACGCAGAGGCGGCAGATTGATGGGGAAAGGATTCAGAATGCTGCCCTGGATTTGGGTTTCAGCCTGCGTGCTGTCTGCTGCCAGAGATGTTTAGCAGATGGTCCCGGAGAGGTGGGACTGGGCCTTGACAGGGAGGGGCCCCAGGGGAAGAGGCTTCTCTGGGATGGGCTGGCTCTGCCCTTTCTCACCTGGCCGTTGTGACCTTGTCTGTCACTACAGTCACAGAGGCTCAGCTTTTGTTGTTGTTTTTAGTTTTCAGCAGTTTGATTATGATGTGTATGAGTGTGGAACTCTCTGAGTTTTCCCCTTAGGGGTTTGCTGAGCTTCTTGAATCTTTAGGTTTATGTCTTTTGTCAAATTTGGGGATCTTTCTGCCATTATTTCTTTAAATACTTTTTTTCTGCACTGCATTCTTTCTCCTCTTCCCCTGAAACATCAATGACATGAATGTTAGACCTCTTGGTATTGTTGCACAGGTCCTTGGGGTCTTTCTGTTCCCCCCACCCCCGACCGCCCCCAAATAGTTTTTTCTCTCCGTTGTTCAGATTGGATACTTTCTATTTATCTGTCTTCAAGTTCATTCCATTACTAAGTCCATCCACTGAGATTATTTCCGTTATTATATTTTTCTGTTCTAAAATTTCCATTTGGATCTTTATGCCTCCCATTTCTTTGCTTTCAAGAGTGTTCACCTTTACTTCATGGAGTATTTTATAATAGTTGCTCTTAAGTCTTTGTCAAAAAATTCCAACATCTGTGTCATGCCTACTTTGGCATCTGTTGATTGTCTTTTTCCCACACCAGTTGGGATTTTCCTGCTTCTTCAGATACTTAGTAGTTTTGGATTGTATCCTGGACATTTTGAATATTATTTTATATACTATAGATAATGATGATGTATTTGTTTTAATAGGCAATTGACCTGGCTGGGTTCAGGCCTCAAGTTCCAACCAGCCTTCTGTGGGTTGTGATCTCAATGTCCATTCTGTGTTCAAAGCCTGTGCTGTGTGGTTCAGCTCTGTCCCATCTGCATCCCACCCAGGGGCCAGTCTGGGACCCAGGCAGAGGTCTGTCTGCTAGCTCAGTTCTCACACTTTGATTTGCTAACCAGGATCGGATCCATGCATGCGCAGTTCTAGAGTGAGCCCAGGACTTTATAAACCACTTTATGGGTTGCGTTCCTAAGGTACTCCTTCTCCCCAGTTGTCAAGGATTATCTGGTTCCTCGCAGTTTTGAACACCTGGCTGGTAAGTCTGGGCTTCGGTTACCCCTGCTCTGCCTGTGCTGGGCTGCACGCTGCCTGTGACTGTGCCTGAGTCCAAGGCCAGCAGCGGCAGCCGGAGGAGGGAGACAGGAAATAGTCAGTGGGGATTCACCCCACCCTCTGGGGGCCACAGCCACACATCAGAGAGGAAGCTTTCTTTTACTCCTGGTTTTAGGTGCCGCCCAGCCCCCGCTGTGGCTTCTATCACCTCCATGGGGTTGCCTGGGCGTTGAGAGGCACAAATAGAGAAGGCAAAAAAAGGAGGAAAAATGAGGAATTTCCCCCACTTTCTCTGGGCACTAGGAGAGGCTTTCCCTCCTTGAGCCTGGACTAGAGGGCTGCTCCTGAGCCCTTCTGCCTGTGCCAGCAGCCTCCAGGGGGCGGGAGCATTACCAGAAGGAAAAACAATGGTGAACTCACTGCTAGTGCCCAGGTACTTTGAATTCTGGTCTTCCTCCCCAATCTACCTCCTATTGTCTGTTGACTTTTCAGATTCCTCAAATAACTGCTCCCTGCATTCCAACCAGCTTCCATTGCTGCATTCAGTGGGAGACACAGGGTGCGGATGTGACCCACAACTGAATCTGAGATCCTTTATTTTTAAATGAAATCTTTGCATGGGGTACCTGAATTTTAAACATCACCACACAATGTATAACTCACCCCTGCTCTTTTTGAAGCAGGGCTGAGTCTGAGAAACCAGCCGATGACATGAGAATGCAGAGACAAAGGCATGTGAACTGCACCCCACCCAGCTTTCAGAGCCCCTGGGCACACTCTAAGGGCGGTACCGGACATTGACAAACTCTCAGCCGTGGCTGGATTCATGTTCTGTCCAGACACCATTTTGTTGCCCTCCTCCCCCGACAACTCTCATCCCCTCCTGCTAAAAAGGAATAAACAATTTCCTTCAGTCATTGTTTCCTGCCCACTCACAGATGCTCTTAATTAGCGCAAAATCGCAGCAAAATTGCTAAATAAATCTATTTGACTTGTTTTGGGTTTGTTTCTCCCAGAAAGCTTAGGCTTCCCCATCATCAACACATCAACACATTCTCAGTGTTTTGTTTAGTTTGAGTCAAGGACTCACAACCTTGTTCTTTTCCAGGAGCACAACCATAATGCACAGGATCCATTGTTAGTTCTCTCTCCCAGCAGAACATTGCTGGTTCTAAAACCTTTCAAGAGCTTAGTAGTGGTGGGAACGTGCTCGTGGGAGTATTGAATCTTTATAAAAAGTGTCCTGAACACTGTGTCAATTATCCATCATGATGAAGGAACCAGTCATTGAAATTACTATCATACAATTTCATCCCCAAAAGGACCATGGCATTGAAACACAGAGGAGTGGACCATTAGAAGCTTTCTTTTGCTTATTTTACATTTAGTTTTTACACCAAAACAATGTAAAAATGCACGCACAAAAATTACTTGTAAAGCTGCTGGCGTCACTGTTCTTAGTTTGACAATTTCTTTGTAGGCTGCATGAGGTCATTCATGAATGTGAGGATATAGCCTGTGAAGAAGAAAGCTGTATTCCAAATTTTAAGACAAAGAAAGCTTTTGCACAAGGCAGAATCGATAGCTCTCTTTTCTAGGTCATGGGCGGGCCTCCTTTTTTCTTTAAATTTTTAAAAATGCTACCAGTTTTGCTTGGGGCTTATGGTATTGAGTTAATATATTTCTTTCATGTGCACAAGTGTAGGCTGGTAGGCAAAGGAGTATTTTAAAAGATTGCTTTATTTTTTGCTTTGTCTTTTAGGAGTAAAATCTCAGAATTCAGCTTCATAGCTGGAGAGAATCATTTTCTCTTTTAAAAAAACAACATTTAATGCTGAAATAACAAATGGTAAAAATATCCCAAAGCCTCATGGTTGTGCTTGTTGCAGTCTTTTTGAGTCAGATCCATTATCTCTACGCACCGAATGACTCAGTGATCACTTTTTACCCTTTGAGAAGTAGAATCTCAGATATCTGCACAATAGCTACTCAACAGCACGAGTTACTTGTGCACCGAATCTTCTGCTGTCTTTAATCTGAATGTTTGGAATTTTTTCTATGTAACGAAGACATTTGCCTCTCATTAGAAGAAGCCAGCCCGCTTTCCAATACTCATTTCCTGGAGAAGGTGCCAGAACCGGCCTTCACAAAACAAAAAAGGGGATGCTTCCTTTCCTTGCACATCCAGGACCACGTGTGCCCTGAGAAATGCTTGTCTGAGGCCGGGGAGGTTCCTTTGTGTGAATGTCCTGGTGGTTTAGGAGCAGAGGGGCCCCCATCCCTGCGGGAGCTCAGGAGCAAGGCCGTTTCTCTGTGGCAACTCATTGAAATGCTCCATGCGACATTTCAGCTCAGGCTTGCTGGGGACAGGCCAGTCCAAAATGATGGAACCTCCAACCACCTTCTGCGTAAGCTGCTGCTTTACCTGTCTGAAGAGGAAGTGCAGGCGGCAGACAGGACTGGGAATCCATGTGCCCACTTCCTGGGAGCGATGGGGTGGCAGTGTTATGGCCACTGGATAGTTGAAACACATGGATAATAGGTATTTAATGTACCCTGGTATTTAGGGAATTGTTTGGAGTAAAATCGTAATAATAAAAATTGTTTTGAAAAGAAAAAGATGGTTTTTGTCCTTTTCTATTAAGCCTGCCATTGGTGTTTTAAGGTGCTCGGAGAATTCTGTTTGTGGGAATTTGGGAAGGACAAATGTTGATATGTGCACTAGAGAATTAAGACAAATGATAATTGAAAGAGATGATAAAAGCTAGTGGTTTCCATGGGGAAATAATCACAAACTGCTGTCAGACTGATTCCAATAAGAACATTGCTTTATGTGAAATGTTTTTTAAACAGCTCAACCAATGCATTAAGCCAGAGCACTTCTGAGGGCATTTATTTGTTGTATGTTTCTATTATATCCCCATCTGAGACTCTTCAACTTATATTATTTACTATTTTAGCTGCTGTGTTTAGCTTCTTTGTGGTCAACACTCAGTTGGAAATGAGAAATATCAGATTGCAGAAAGGGTACTATTTGTGGATCCTTAAGATAATTCTATAGTTTCACCATATTGATTCACCATAGGGATTCATAATTACTCATCTGTGAAGTTTCTTTCATGTGTTAGCCCAGGTTAAATGCTACTTCTGTGTTGAAGGTGTCTCTTTAATGATGCTAGAAAGAATTTTGATGTGCTTTTGGGCTCCTAGCAGTGGAGGCTGCTTCCCCAAAGCTGCTTTGTATTTTCAGGCATTTATTTTGGAGTAATACTCAGGTGCTCCATCTCTTTGTGCCCCCATCCATTGTACCCTGTAGAGATTTCTGTCGGAGCCCTACAACCTTCATTTCATTTGTTGGTTTACACAGCTGTGTTCTATATTAAATCGTAACACAGAGCCTGGCATGAGGCACAAGTGCCCGCTGAATGAATGAATGACTCTTTGGTCAAATCTCACTGCCTTTTTCCAAAGAATGCTGTGCAGGAGGCCCTCCATTTGCCCCCCAGGTCCTCTAGGCCCAGTCTCCCCCTTGCTCCCTGCTCTGCCCCTGGGAGGCTGACCTGCATGGACCAACCACACCCTCCCTCTTCTCTGTCTTCCCTTTGGGTTTGGCCAACAGGAGGCAGGAGATTGATGGTGGGGCAGACGGTCAGGCTGGAGTATGTTATAGGATCGACTGTGTTCTTCTATTAAAGACCTTCTCCGTCTGGTTTCCTTTGGGCTTGTCAGGGCTCTCTGGTGTTACCAGACACAGGTATTGCATTATTCCTTATTGGTTTCCTTATACCCTGCCCACACCTTTGTAAGCGGTCTCTCTGTTAAATTAGCCAGTTTGAACGAGCTCACTGGATCCTGCTGGGATCCCAACTGATGTACGCAAGTCACCCAGGTGACAGCATTGGTTATAATCTAGGTATCATAGGGGCGGAATGATACCTTTCCTCACTTATCATAAGCATCACGGCCAACACTCCTGTAACAAAAGACAGGTTAACAAGAGAAAAGCATAACAAATTTATTTAATCAAGGTTTTACGTGACATGGGAGCTGTCAGAAATGAAGACCCAAAAATCCCAGGAAAATGGTCTATTTTAATACTTAGGTTCACTGAAGAATGGACAGCTGTGTAGAGATATGATTGGACAAAAAGGGTATAATCTAGCACTAATAGACTGAGTAGGGAAACCCAGCAAGGCTTGTCTGTTCCAGATTCTTCTTGTCTTCTCTGTGAAGCATTCCTCCCTCCTAGGATGGAGCAGAACCCCTCTGGAATGAGGGTATTCAAGGGAGAAGGGAGAGGGAGAGGGTGACCTTTCTATGGCTTGCTTTGTGGAAGAGGGATCCTAGTTTCTATGACCTGCCTTACAGAAGAGGAATTCTGGTTTCTTGGACTTGCTTCAGAGCGAGAAAGAGGGAAGAGAGACAGGAAGGCAGGAGACGGTCAGAGAGAACTTTATCTCAGGGCCTTTCAATGAACTTCGGTTTAAAGTACTCAGTATGCCAAAGCACCACGCTTTGGGGTGTCATGTTCTGAGCCCCAACAATATCATAATCTGTCTCCCTTGCATTACTTCAAGTAAACACCCATGTCTAGGCCAGCCTACTTCGAAATTAGAATCAAGTGGGGCAGGGGTCAGCACACTGCAGCTTGCGGGCCAAGTGCAGCCTCCCGCTTGTTTTTGAAAACGGAGCTTGATTGGAACGCAGCCACAACCATTTGTTTATTTATTATCTGTGACTGCTTTTGAGCTCCAACGTGAGGAGTTGCAACAGAAACTCTGGCCTGCAAAGTCTAAAATATTGGCTATTTGACCCACGATAGCAAAGGTTTGCCAACCCCTGATTTAGACGAAAACCAAAACATGCGAACTTCATCCTTTTCGTCATCGAGAGGCTCCAGGCCAGATGCTGGGGGCACTTGTGAGTGGTCCCATGACAGTTAAGTGGGAGGTTTCAAGCCCCAGGCCTAAGTGCTCGTGGAGCATCATGTGGCTGTGCCGACTGCCGTGGCAACCCGGGAAGGCACTCTGTCCACGCCACGCGGAACGAGTGTGATCCAGCGAAACTAGGAGGCATGTGTGTTTAATGTATGATTTCAGAATCAAATAATTTCCCGAAAAGAATGACTCTCGGGAACGTTTTGGCATTTCACTATCACCGGACTGCGAGCGCCTTCTGGGAGAGTCTGGGTTTTACTTGGACCTGTATTCACCAGCGCCTGGCACGGAGTGGCTGAGGCTCAGTAGATACTGTTTGACTGAATGGTGATCGCCATCTCACTCAGAGAAGGAAACATTAAATGGGGGGGGGGGGTGTGGAAGGCAGTAACTGGAAGATATATTAGTTGGTGTTCTCCAGCTCTCGCTGACTAGAGTTCCTGCTCACCCTTCACAGAGCAAGAACAGCCATGGGAAAAGGCTGTTCTTCCAGAAAGGGGGGGAAGAACAGCCATGTCATTTGTGGGGCCCAGTGTAAAATGAAAATGCAGGACCTCTTCTTCCAAAATTATGACGAATTTCAAGACAGTGTCAGCAGAGCATTAAACCAAGCCTGGCCCTTCTAAGAGGGACAGGTTGCACACCCAGGAGGCCGGCCCTGCCTTATGGATTCCTGAACGAAAGGCAGCCTGTGGGCAGTCGGGGAGGGGTCCTTCAGTCTGAGGCACTGCACGGTGCTCAGCCACCGCAAGGGCAGCACAGGCTGTCGGGATGCTAGGACTGCGGGCTCTAGCGTCCCTGCGATGGTGTGTGTCTGATAATGCCTAACCTAACACTCCATCACTTCCAAAGTGTTTGCCCTGATCTCAGACCCTCACACCAGAGTGGATTCCTCTTCCCCAGACTCAGACACCTGGCTTCATATTGACCAACCTGCCTGTTCCTGCCCTGCTCCAAGGCAGTTTAACCCCAAGTCACCTCTCCCACTCCAACATACCACATTTGTACTAAAGTGTCTCAGGGCTAGCCTGTTTAGATGTTTCTTTTTTGGGTGACAGACATTTCCTGCCTAGAGAACAATGTGTGTACATGAATGTTCCCTTTATCTTGTCCCCAGAACTCTCCCCTGCCCCTTTCTCACCATGAGAGGCAGTTTAGGGACCCATCCTAACCACTCTGCAGGATCCCTTGTGCTGTGACACCCCAAATCCTTCCTGATGCTAGACTTCCACCCAGGCAGCTGCTGGAGCTTCTCCTGCCCCCAGCCCTTCCCATGCTGCATGCTGAGCCCTCCCCTCCCCTTCTCTTGGAATCACAGGGAATTTTCTGGAGCTCTCCAGGTGGTGACAGCTGTAGGTGGGGAGCTCTGGGCTCCAGCCAGTGCCTCCTTTTCATGGGAGGGGTTCCCATTTTTGCTTCTTCCAGACCACTGTCTTCCCCTAACCCTTCATCCACTCATCCTTGCTGCAAAACGAGGCTAAGGGGTCATCCTAACCCTTCTGCTCATGGGAGCTCCTCCTGCCCCCTGCTAAAAGGTGGAGGCTGCCTCACAGTGTTGGAAAGCCACCCTCCCCAGCCCTGGTGGTGACAGCTCCGGGTCTGCGTCCTGCAGCCAGGTGGCATTACCCCATCACCCGGTGCTTAGGAGGATAATTGAGGGCCCTGAGCATTTCTTCTCCACAGGACAGGCCTCCAGCATCATGGTGCTGCAACCAACAAAACTGGCCTGTAAGAAGGCACATGTTCTTTTTTCCCCCCCAAAGGTCTTTCTTTCTTTTTTAATTTGTATAACTTCAAGGGGTACAAG
Organism: Eulemur rufifrons; assembly: GCF_041146395.1. NCBI lineage: Eukaryota > Metazoa > Chordata > Mammalia > Primates > Lemuridae > Eulemur > Eulemur rufifrons. Next base: position 63,538,724 of record NC_090997.1, on the reverse strand, counting down.
TGCAATTTTGTCACATGGATATGTTGTGTAATGGTGAAGTCTGGGCTTTTATTATATCCCTCACCTAAATAATGTACATTGCACCCATAACCCCCAGCCTCCCACCCTTTGGAGTCTCCAGGGTCTGTCATTCCACTCTCTGTCTGTGTGCGCACATTATTTAGCTCCCACTGGTAAGGAGAGCTTAAAGCTCCAAGCTTTGGGAAACTGTAGTAGATAAGGGAGTTTTTTTCCTGAATGGGAGGGCCGGCATCATGTCATATAAAGCTCCGGTTAAGGGAGAGCCCGATGGGGTCGAGTGGAGTTTGCCTTTGATCACAAGTGCAGAGTCAGACAGTCCCCGGGGCCTGTGCAATCTCATGCTTAACCTGGGATCTGGCTGTCTCGGGACTCGTTTGTCTCCCTGTGACTGATGTGGCCTTAATGACAGCAGCTCCCTGAGAGCTCCCTGAGCCTGTGTGCACTTGTGTTTGTTCTGCTGACAGCTAAAGCAGCCTCGCCCCCATCTCACACTCTTCGTGGTTCCCTTGCCCACCACGCCTCTAGTTCCTGACGCTGCCTGTGTTGTGTGTCTCCCACAGGGTCCCAGGTGGCAGATCCGTCTCCAGCCTTGGGCAGGCCCTGCTCAGTCCCTGGATGAAGAAGCCTGGAGGTTCCTGAGATACATCAGCACCACCCAGGTTGTGTTGCAGGCTCACGTGGGTTTGAGAATAACGTGAAAGATTCGGATTGCCCCTTTGAAAGAAAGATTTGTCAGTGAGGGGCTGGGGAGGGTCTCAGCGACTCCTGATAGGGACTTGATAGGGCTGTGATTTCTGAGCATTGCTGCCTAAATTCATCCACTCACTGGAGGCAGATAAGATGCCTTCCATTTGCTCGGGCATCTTCTTCCTTCCAGGAGTATCATCAACCTGAAATGTTTTAATGATTCATCCCATAGTGTTTTAAAGATCCACTTTAGAAAATTGTTTTGGAAAACCATTTGAAGCGACAGATTGGTCCCTGTGAGTAGGCAGTCAAGTGTGTCACAAAACAAAACCATCATCTGGAGGTTCAAGTTCCATTTTGTATTTGGAGGAATTTGCCTTTTCACTCTTCTGCCACAGATGCTTGGCAGCCAGGGACGTGCTAGGCAAGAGAGCAGAGGAGACTTTGCAGGCAGTGTGCTGAGGAGTTAATGAATCCAAAGGCTCTCTGTCCTTAGAGCAGTTTAAATCATTACTGAGCCCCGGCCTTTATTACTGACTTAACACACTGTGGCAGCTCCTGCCCAGCTGCAGGCTGAGCCAGTGCCCCAAGCAGGCAAAGAGACTGTCCATTAAGGAGAGTCTATGGGCTCTTGACACGTTAATCAGGAGGTTCCATTCTCAAGCTGCCTGATCCCGTGGGACAGAGAGACAGAAGAGAAAATCAAGGCCCCGGGGAAACAGCCCTGCACTGAGAGGTGCTAGCACATTAGGAGCTCAGACTGCCTGTGAGCTGTGCAGTGGGGCTGGGGGTGCATGGGGCGGGGTCCTGGATTCTTTTCATCTCCCTCCAGCCTGGGCTTTTGGCATCCTACTTCTCTTCCCCAACCTCGCTCATCTATGGGAGAGAATATATTTCTAAATCTTCAGGAGGCTAGTTTAGGGGTAAAAGAAAGTCCCATGTCACTTATGATGTAGTCAGACAATCATGTGGATTTTAATATTTGTCACCCAAACATGGAAGTAAAAGCTTATTGAATTAATCATGAGTGATGGGATGAATTGGTCCCTGTGCTGCACATCATTTTATCTTATTTTGCTGCTGCAAATTAATTTGGCAGACTTATGCAGACTTAATTAAAATACTGAAATTTTAATTTTACAGTTTGGTTTTACATGAAGGATAAGAATCTGGACCTCTTAACTGTGACTGTAAAAAGCCCTTAAAGGCCCCAGAGAAAAACAAGAGGTGTTAAATTTATGAGTTGAATTTGAGAACTATGGGCTTGCCCCCCACCCCTGCAAAATAAATTTACCTAGTGCAAACCTCTAAATTCCATTTTATATATATTTCACATTAATTTTCTTTAACTTATAAAAGGCATATTTACTTAGAAGAAGCTCTTGAGGCATGAAATGGCCATTTCAGACCCCTCTTGGATCTTTCCCCACGCTATGGGCTGAGAGGAGAAAAACTCTAAAAAAACAAAAACAAACAAACAAAAGAAAACTGAAAGCATCCTACGACATGATGTGGTAAACCTGGGCAATTTACTTTGTTTCTCTGGCTCTCCTTTGGATCCTGAAATGGAAGAGATTGTATCAAATTATTTCGAAGGTCCTAGGTCGATCCCTTCCAGTTCTGTGGGCTTGTACTGTGCACAGAGTAGTAAAGAATTGTTATTAACTAAGTATTTTTGAGAGCCCACACGTGGCCAGGAACCATGCTAGGCCCTGGGGATATAGTCTCTGCCCTCAAGGTTCTAACAAACTAGTTCTGAAGGCAGATAAATGGATGTATAGTTAGTTTTTTTTTTTTTTTTTTTTTTTTTTTTTTGAGACAGAGTCTCACTCTGTTGCCCAGGCTAGATTGAGTGCCGTGGCATCAGCCTAGCTCACAGCAACCTCAAACTCCTGAGCTCAAGCGATCCTCCTGCCTCAGCCTCCCGAGTAGCTGGGACTACAGGCATGCGCCACCATGCCCGGCTAATTTTTTCTATATATATTTTTAGCTGTCCATATAATTTCTTTCTATTTTTAGTAGAGGTGGGGTCTCGCTCTTGCTCAGGCTGGTCTCGAACTCCTGAGCTCAAACGATCCGCCCACCTCGGCCTCCCAGAGTGCTAGGATTACAGGCGTGAGCCACCGCGCCCGGCCGATGTATAGTTATTATTCAGCTTGATGAGTGCAATAGTAGAGAATGGGTTGTTGAAGCTCTCTAGAAGGATTTTTGTCCTCCAGAAAGAATGCGATAAAGTTTTAAACCTCACAATGGTTTTATAATCAGGGGCCATTTTATACAAGTACGGTATTGTGCTTTGATGTACTTCCGGGTTATTAGGAGGCCAGCCGGTGGGAGCCATCAAAGATGACACTACGTGGTTCTTAATCACAATCTTTTACCAACCAAATGCTCCCTCCCCCTCTCCATGGGCTTTTGTGGCTTATGCCTCATTTAGAACTCATCTTGACAATGAAAGCCTGCAAAACTGGCAGAATATTAGAATCATTGTTACCTAAAATTTTCACAGTTAGCAGAAGTGAGTCATAATGGGCAAGGAAAAAAATAAAACCTCTGAAGTTATTAAAGTGAATTCCACCCCCATTCTCTTATGCCACTTTTTAAAATATAAAAAAATTTACTTTTCTCAAATCTGTGTTCAAGCCTGTACAGCAAAGCCCAGCATTTGACATGTTCATCACTGATTTACTCATTCCTCAGTTCAGCAGGTATTTGCTGAGCACCTGCTTTGTGGCTGGCGCTGTGCTGGCCACTGGGATATCAAACCTGGATAAAACACTCCCACACACTGGTAAATAGCAAGGGTGCGAGAATTATGTGTTCTCTAACGGGGATGTACAGATGGGTGAGGAAGGCTTTCTAGGCTGAGGGAGCTTGGGAACAGGGCATGGGACAGCCTGGCAATAGACAGCAATGGGCGTGGTACCCTTGGACGTGTCCATCGTAGAGACCTTGGAGGCATGGTTGGGGCTATGCATTTCTTAGTGGAACACCAGACCAGAGGAAATGGTATTTGGGTAGGGTGTGCAGAACATCACACTCAGGTTAGTTAGGTGCTATTGTTTTTTCTAATGTGAAAGACCATGATGCACGGCAAAGTTCTGCAGTTGATGATACACTGTCTGGCTGCTGACACGAAATGGTTAAATCATAAACACAGCGCTCTGTTCTAAAGGGAAAGCTCCAGATCCAGCTTTTTATGTCAACCCCCAAACCATATGCCTCCAGGAAGGATGCTTCACAGTACAAAATTAATCTAAGCAATGGTGGCTGTTTTAAAAAGGAAAACAAATATTTAAAAGCCTATTTTTCTGTTTGTTCATCCATCCACCCTTCCATCCATCCAGCCACCTACCTGGTTATCTGCACATCTGTCTATTTGTAAGAATAACCGAAGAACCCAGGCTCTGGAGATTTGGACTGCAGCTTTACAATGATAATCTTTATTATATTTACTGCCACACACACACACACACACACACACCCCCGCAGGATAAAAACAATAAAAATACACTTCTGCCCCTGAGCCTTTCAAAAGTAATGGTACTGTATAAATATACAGTTGATCATTAAAGTAATTCTTGCCAAAATTTCCAAAATTTTAAGGGTTCCCTTTGCCAGATTCTACTTATGGCTTGGCAGAAATGCTATGCAAGCTTTTGGGATACAAATGAAACAAAAATAAGTTAGATCCCTTTAAATCCAATAACTAAAAAACATTTCAGAAAGTATTTTTTCCTGGAGTTTATTTTCCTTTGTCCAGACCTAATTTGCTTTATATGGCTAAAATTACAAGGGGAATTAGACAGAGAACATAATTAGTTGAGTTAGAGCTTGGCTAGAAGTTACTACTCTCACTTATTTTGCTTACAAGAGAGTTTACTGAAGCCCTGGCCATAAATCTTGACTAGAAAGTTTGAAAAAAAAAATCAATATTTAATTAATTTTTAGAGGCAGAATTTTTATGGGGGACTTTTAGTTGTTTTCAAAAGCTAATGACTATCCATGAGATGGTTAATAAATGGTTAAAACTGAATAGCTCTGTGTTTTATTTTTGAGCTTAGAGAGGAAGGGGGAACATTGTCAGAGAGACTGAGTGGAAAAGAATGTCTCTCCACTAGGGATATATCTGTGCAAGATGAAATCTGTAGACTAATTAGAAATGCTTAAAGTAGAAGAGAAGGAAGCCCTAGTCCTTGACTTTGGCAAAGGAGGAACGGCTGGACTCCAAGCCCTGACTCTTGGCCCTTATTATTTATCTGGTTTTTGGAGGCCTCTGGCTAGTTGTTGGTGCCAACCCCTTTCAAGCAGTGGTCCCTAACTTTTTGGCACCAGGGACCGGTTTCATGGAAGATAGTTTTTCTACGGACCGGGGGTGGGGTGGGGGTGTCATGGGTGTGGGTGGGTGTGGTGTGGAGCTCAGGCCTGGGGGTTGGAGACCCCAGTGTTAGGGGTAGGGTCAGAGGGGCTGCTGTTTTCTATCAGACACTATGACCCAAGAATAGCTTCTTCTCTTAATTTGCTAAGGCACAGGTGTGACCAGGCTGGAACATTTTGCCTGGGGCTTTACAAAAGGCCTGCAATAAACTGGCAGGGCCACATGCATAAGAATTACCTAGAGAAGCTTATTAAAATGCATATTCCCAAATGTCAGCCTCGAAGAGTGTGTTTCCGAAGATCTGGAGTGGGACCCAGGAATCTGCATTTTAAGTATCTCCCCGGTGATTCTGTTGCAGGTGGACCACACCTTGAGAAACACTGTGAAAAAGGCTAGAGTAGGTTTGGATGGTACTAGGAGGAAATTACGAACAAGGACTGGTGAGCATCCATATCCTGATCTATCACATGGAGGTTCTCAGGGAGAAGGGCACACAAAGAACAATAGCAATGGGAATCATCATCGTACCACTTCCATAAAAACACCTGGGAAGCTTCCCTGGCGCAAATGGCTCAGACTTCTGAGGTCCAGGCATGCTCTGGAGGCCCATAGAGCTGCCCTGGATTAAGTAACTTTCTGCTGGAGGCGAATGGAGCAGAGTGCTAGGGAAAGTGCTGATATTTAAGGCACAGTAATCTGCCCACTAGTGGAACAGGCCCAGTGAACACTCTGAGCTCTGACTAATTAGATTAGCAACTTCTCTTCCCTTGAGTGGGTGGGTGGGGAATGGGAGGTGGGCAGGCAGAGACATAATTTCCATTTATCTGTGGGAGAATAGTAGGAGATGAATTATACAAAATAACATGCTGGTGCACCCAGCTAATAAATGTATTCTTTAATAGTTGCTTGAGAACAGATTCATTCCATTTTCTGTTATTATTTTTCCCTTTAAACAATAGTTGGGGATAGAGAAGTAGAAAGATACTGGTTAAAGGAAAAGGATATATAAGGGTTTCACTTTTTCTGCTTTCCTCTAAGATGTTCAAATCCTAGCAGAAGAGTCTCTCGTTGTCACTGATAAATAGTGCCGGGATGATTTTGCCAGCCCAGCCCTAGGTTTTAGCAAGAGTAATGCAGATGCAGATGTATTCGTAGTTGAACAGGCTCTTCATAATATGCTCTTCTTAGATTAAAATTTTGGCAAGTCAGTTAAATGAAAAGATTAGGCAAGCCTAGGATGTCTGCTTAAGAATATTGCTTGCTGTTATGTTTTCCAATGAGTGAAAGCAATGAACCTCAAAACATCTGGAGTGGTCTTTCATCGGTGACGTGCTAGCAAGAGCTGCGGCATTCATGGCGCTTCATGATGACTGTGAGAGTTTTGAGGGATTCAGGGAAATACTGTTGCTCGGTAAGGTAAATATCTTGTCCACAGAACTTATTTTCTCTGGTTCCTGCAGCCTCAGCCGTGCAAAATGCACCAGTCTCAAACACAAGTCAGAATCGCTTATGGAGTGTATTTGCTTAGAGACTTGTGCAGTTGAAATTAGAGACTGCTTCTGTTTGACTTAGATATACATTCTCTTTGGTTTTCTTATCTAATTTCTTTTTTTTTTTTTTTTTTTTTTTTGAGACAGAGTCTCGCTTTGTTGCCCAGGCTAGAGTGAGTGCCGTGGCGTCAGCCTAGCTCACAGCAACCTCAAACTCCTGAGCTCAAGGGATCCTCCTGTCTCAGCCTCCCGAGTAGCTGGGACTACAGGCATGCACCACCATGCCCGGCTAATTTTTTCTATACATAGTTTTAGCTGTCCATATAATTTCTTTCTATTTTTAGTAGAGATGGGGTCTCGCTCTTGCTCAGGCTGGTCTTGAACTCCTGAGCTCAAACGATCCGCCCACCTCGGCCTCCCAGAGTGCTAGGATTACAGGCATGAGCCACCACGCCCGGCCTTATCTAATTTTGATGGATGAGTTAAGAGAAGTGCTTTGGTTAGCTCAGGAAGTGCCTCCTGCCTGGGGCTCTTGCCAACCTTCCTCAGGAGGAAGCTCATTAGAGCAATAAGTCACAAAGAACACTGCCTTATCAGCAGGGACTGCCTATTAATTTCACTTGACCCATGATCAGCTGTTTACTTTGGATAACATCTGCCACCTTTGTGGACCTTAGTGGCCCCACCTTATCTGCCTGAAATAAGGAAGAGATAATCTTGTGAGTGTCCTTCTGAGATCTATGCCTGTGATTGTATCTCATATCTTGTCGTAGGGCCACTATGGGAAGCAAAGACGTCTGTGCTTTGTGAGCACTGTCCTCTGTGTCTGGAATGCCCTGGGTCTGAGCCTCTCGGTCAACTTCTCTTCATCCTCCAAGACCAACACACCTCTGCAAAGCCGTTCTGACCCCTCTTCCCTCCCGTCTTTGCCCCTGATTTGTTCTCTCCTGTACACCCTGTGCACATGGCTGTAGCCGCTCTTAACTTCCCTTCAAGCCTGCATATGGTCTCCATGAGGTTACTTATTATCTGGTAATTGAAATCCCTCCAAACATTTTATAGCAGTCTTGTGGTTCCCTGGGGAGGGGAGTAGTTAGCTGTGGAGAAGGATATAACTCTCCTATTATGGTTTTCAGGGACTGGGGAAGCAGTAAGTCCCTACCTGCCATTTATCATCCAGGGTTTTAAATTATTCATATTGATTTCCAATCCTTACAGATTGCATGTGATCACATGAATACAGACAACCTGGCTACTGATGCCAGCCCTGCACAGAAGCCCTGGTCGGTGTGTCTTGATGACAGGTTTGGCTTAGCTCATCAAATCCACAGCAAGCAATGCCGCCTCTACTCTTTAGGGTGAGTACATTTTTCACAGCAGAAGAAAACACAGACTCTCCTTTAGGCAGCCGAGGCTTCTTCAGCAACACAAGGTTAGGAATGGTTGCAGCGTATAACAGGTGCTGTGCTTTGCATCCTGACATTGTTTCAGACTGATCTCTTTGTTGTGCAACTGCAGGAATGTGCAGATAACAGATGCCTCCTTGGCCAGAGCTATTCACCCGCCGTCCCCACCCCCCCTCCCCATTCTGCTGGTAGTAAGTTGGCAGCTCCAGTTCTCAGCATGAGGATGATCCTCTTGGTGAAATCAGTGATACTAAGATCATTCTTATTGTAATGAGAGAGAAGAATATTAATGAGCACAGCCAGAAAAAAAAAGGATGTTAGAAATTTTATACACAATTTGGAGTGACACAAGACAAGCAATGGCCACTGTTGATTTTTATGTTTTGTATCAATGATAAATCTATGTGTAGTTTTACATTTTTTTTTTTAAAAGCAAGGGAACTCTTATGAAAACCATGTGATTTTGTCAAAACTATTTGGAAAAACTGATATTCAGTTTTTCAGGTTGAAAATGACCTGGATGTACAAATAGATTTAGAGAGCATTTTGATAAAGAATGAATATGAACTAATGAGACTATTTCATCAAATATACCAGTACTTATATAAACAGGCCTGAACTTACAAATGATAAATGTTTCCAAAAAAAGGCAGGAGAAAATTATGTTTTGTTTGGGACACCCTGTTCCCTAGACTCTTTGTAGAAGCACTGTAGGTTCTCAGGCTAGACCACTGAAGTCCTTTACAAACAGTACTGGGGACCCCAAGGAGTGTCACATCCTTGTTCCTCACCTGTCGGCTTTGCCACCTCTACAGTCTACATTCAGGCCCAGGTATGATAACCACCAGCCATAATCCTAGGTGGTCAGGGTTAGGGGATGAAGGGATCCCCATTGCTGTCAAACTATAAGCAAACAAAAATTACTAGTCATTGTGGATTTTTTTAAAGATTCAAATAAGAATTTAAAGATAGTGGGAACATTTTTATGTGGGTTAAATGAAGAGCAATGGTATATATCGGTGGAGCTTGCACACAGTAGGCCCTCAACACATATCCACTATTAACGGATTGCTTGAAAGGAGAAGACTGGGGAGGGAAGCTGGTTATGCTTTGCTTTAGATGTGGAGGCTGTGAATTTGAAGATGAGATGCTCTGCCAGTTGATTAGAACAGAACTCTTTTTCTGGGAAGCCACCAGCTATGCTTCGAGATTGTAGGAAGGATGGGAAGTTGTGACAGCAGAGTTTATTTTATGTCACATTAAAAATGTATGAAAGTGGGTCATAAAAATAATTGCATAGTACCACATGCAAATTGGAAATCTCAGCTTGGTCCTATTTTCTTGCTCCAAAGTGCCTTTATATTTTACTTAATATTTTACACCCTGGAATAATTTAATTTAAAGCATATAACTGAATAAAATAAAACTTGGAAAGCTTTGGGGAACATTTTAAAATTCCTTTTTGCTTTCCTTGTACTTCAGAGCTGTTAGATAAGATAGTTCTGCAGTAAGAGTTCATATTATTACATGTAAAAAAGTAGTTTATCATTTAAAAACATTTTTTTATTGCTGCATAATATTTTACATATTTATGAGCTACATGTGTTATTTTGTTACATGCATAGAATGTGTAATGATCATGTCAGGGTATTTAGGGTATCCATCACCTTGAACATTTATCATTTCTATGTGATGGGGACATTTTAAAACCTCTGTTCTAGCTACTTTGAAATATACAACACATTGCTATTACCCTTAGTCACCCTACTGTGCTATTGAACATTAGCACCTATTCCTTCTATCTAACTGTATGTTTGTACTCATTAACCAGCCTATCCTCTCCCCTACCCCTTCCTGGCCTCTAATATCAGTCATTCTACTCTCTACCTCAACTTTCTTAGCTCCCACATAAGAGTAAGGACATGCAATATTTGTCATTCTGTGCCTGGCTTATTTCTTTTTTTATTTTTATTTATTTAAATTTCAGAATATAACAGGGGTACAAACATTTTGGTTACATAAATTGCTTTTGTACTGTTTGAGTCATTTTGTACCCGTTAGGTGTGAATTTGCTCATCCCCTCTTCCTCCCTCCCACCTGATTGATTTCTGATGAATGTTATTTCCATATGTGCATGTAACATGGATGGCTTATTTCACTTAACATAATGACCTCCAGTTCCATCCATGTTGCTGTGAATGTCAGGATTTCATTCTTTTTTAAGGCCAAATAGTATTCCATTGTGTACATGCCACGTTTTCTTTATTTATTCATCCATTAATGGACACTTAGGTTGATTCCATATCTTTGCCATGGTGAATAGTGCTGTGTAATATTGATCCCTTTGATATACTGATATACTGATTTCCTTTGATATACTGATTTCCCTTTCATTTGGATATACTGATTTCCTTTCCTTTGGATATACCCAGTAGTGGAATTGCAATTTCAATTAGTTCTATTTTTAGTTTTTTGAGAAATCTCCATGCCATTTTTCATAGCGGCTGTACTAATTTACATTCCCAGCAACAGTATGTGAGTTCCCTTTTCTCCATAGCCCCACCAGCATCTGTTATTTTGTCTTTTTAGTAATGACCATTCTAACTGGGGTAAGATGATATCTCATTGTGGTTTTGATTTGCATTTCCTTGATGATTAGCAATGTTGAGAATTTTTTTATGTACTTGTTCAAAACAAAAATAGACCAGTGGGACTATATTAAACTTAGAAGCTTCTGCACAGCAAAGGAAACAGTCAACAGAGTGAAGAGATAACCTGTTGAATGGGAGAGAATATCTGTAAGTTATTCATCTGACAAAGGACTAATATCCAGAATATACAAGGAACTCAAACAACTCAACAGCAACAAAACAAATAATCCCATTAAAAAGTGGGCAAAGGACATGAACAGACATTTCCCAAAAGAAGTTTCTCATTTTCATTTAAATGTTTACTATTCAAAATCAACTTTGTACAGAGCAGGCAAGAACATCTGAATTCCACTGGGAAAAGAAATGAATAGATTATAAGGGCCAATATTTGATTAAAAACACAAACGTGCTTAATTGAAAACTGAGACTAAAGAAAATATTTCTGATGCCTAAAAAAGGAAGCCTTGGATTGCGGGTGATTATGTTGATTTCACTGTTGTTAAGGATCCAGGACCCAGACTATCATCCTCCTGCTCAGGTAAATTGTCTGGGGGGCAAGTATTAATAGCTAGCTGGCTGACAACATCTCAGCTGATGCTCAGGGAAGAGGGAGCCCCTGCCCAGAAGAGGTACTCCTGAAATAGGAGCAAGAGCTGGGAGGGAAAGCTTTTTATCCCACAGTTAACGTAAAAGGCATTTGTCTGAAAGAGTGCACTCCATATAATGTTCAGCTGAAAATGAAAATCAGATCCTTTTCAGTTTTGAAATGAAATAGGCTAGATCAATTAAGATAAAGTAAGGCACTGAGGCAAGGTATATATTAGGGAGAAGGGGATAGAGAAGAGAAGTAAGGAGAGGCAGTGGGTCAGATGATAATATCATCTGCCTTGTGACTTCAGACGGGGCCTGCCCTGCAAGTCTTCTTGTGTATATAGTGGTCGGGCGGTGCTGGGAAGGTGGGGGATGAGGGTGGTAGATAAAGTGAAAGGAGAAAAATCACCTATTTTACTTTTTATGTCAAAGATTGTATTTTAGGGGTAGGAGAGGGAGAGGAGGGAAAGACTTGAGAAGGGATAATACATAGGCAAATATTTTTCATCTCTTTTTTAGTTCTGTGGTAGGTTGTGCCTTTTGGTTTCAAGTCATAAATTCTCAGCATAAGCAGAAGATTTCATAAGTGACACATGGTTAGGTAACAACAGCCAATATTTTATACAGAAAATCTGGGACTTTTGCGTTACGTGAGCATTTTAAGAAGAATGAATGAGCTTCAGAGCTAAATGTTTTCATTTTATAACAGCTGAACACAGCAGGAAGGGTGTTAGTATAGTGTATGTGAATGAGGAATCAGCAATTCATGGACCCCAAGGTCTCTTTTTAGGCATTTTCCCCCTAATCACCCTCTCCGTGTAATTTTAATATCTTTAATGCCATAGATATACTGTATATCTGTTTATGTAAAGGGTGCATATCTGTGCTTTGTATGTAAAAAGAAGAAAGATATTTTTGCCCCCAAAATTCATTTTGTCCCTGTGGGAGTGGTAGTGTCCCTGTTGAGAATACATGTTTTAGATGAAATCTTGGTATTTCATGCAATGTTATATAATGAAAATTAATAATCATAAAATAGTTTTTATCCACTGTTGTGTCATTTATGCTTTTAAAAACCTGTTTCTTTCCCTCTAGTAGTTGGCAGTTTGCAGATCTAGATAGTCATTTGGCCAGATTCTCTGGTTCCTGCTGGGTTGGAGAATGGAGTGCTGAAACTCCCGGGAAACCACTAATTGTCTTACCTCTTCCAACCCTCTGCCTTCAGCAGGGAGGGTTAAAAACGCTGCCTGTATCTGCTCTGAGTTTATTTATTTAGATTTAGCTTTCTAAGCGGCTTACTGAGATATAATTCACATACCACACAATTCACCCCTTTAAAACACACAGTTCAATGGTTTTTAGTCACTATGATCAATTTTAGAGCATTTTTATTACCCCAAAAGGAAGCCCTGTACTCAGTAGCAGTCACTCTCAATTTCTCTCCAATCCTCTTCCACCAAGCCCCCAGCACCCAGCCTTAGGTGCCCACTACTCTACTTTCTATATCTATAGATTTGCCTATTTTGGACATTTTGTATGCATAGAAGCATACAATACGTGAACTTTGTGACTGGCTTCTTTCACTTAGCATAATGTTTTCAAAGTTCATCTACATTGTAACATGTGTCAGTACTCCATTCTTTTTTATGGCTGAATAATATTCCATTGTGTGGACTGCAGTAAGGATATACCACGTTTTATTTATCCACTCATCAGTTGATGGACATTTGGGTTGTTTCCACTTTTTGGTTATTATGAACAATGTTGCCATGAACATTCATATACAAGATTTCATGTGGACATATGTTTTCATTTCTTTTGGGTCCGTACCATTTTACATCCCCACCAGTAATCTATGAGACTTCCAATTTCTCCACATCCTTGCTGACCCTTGTTATTGTTGGTCATTTTGATGATAGCCATCCTAGTGGATGTGAAGTGGTATCTCACTGTGATTTTGATTTGTATTTCCCTACTGGCTAATGATCTTGAGCATCTTTCATGTGCTTATGCTCAGAGTTTTTGATTCCTGAGGAGCATAAAAGGCACTTACCTTAATACTCTCAGAAATATTTTGAGAACCAAGGGCTGGAAATAGTGCCATAATCCATCCCTTCTACCCTTCAGCAGCATTAGAAGGCATGTGGTTGCCAACACCACCCACAACTAGTCCAAAGAACACCTTTGTGCAACTCAGGAAAAGGCACCCTTCCCTTAAGAACCTTTATTGCCATCTGCTAGAAAATCATCATTATGGTAATTATAATGTGAATGGCACCTCCTAGAGTTGTTCAGTGCACAACCCACGCAACCACATGCAGGGATCCTGGTTGTTTTTCTCTGAGCTGTCAGAGAAAAAGAGCCAAGATGGCTACTCTGTTATTCTATTACCTTTGGATTTAGCCCTATGAATCTCCCTTTATCTATTTCCTCAGCAACTCTCAGATTTGATAGTCCTTCTATGCTGACAAATTTGTCGTGACCTCAAACCCCAGCATTAAATATACAGAATAATATTTATAAGCATGAGTTATATAATTTTATCTCTCCTCCATAGGGAGGGAGAAGTTGCAGTATGAGCCTTCATTCAAAGGCTTATACGTATTAACTGCTTAACTATTTCAGCAATGGATTGTAGCCGGGACTAATTGTCCCCCAGTATTTATTCTCCGCTTTTTTCTTTGGTAGCAGAACCCCTGAGGTTAGCATGGCATATGGCCACTTGCTGATGGCTGAATTTCTCAGCCTTTGGTGTAGCTATAAGGGGCCATATGACTATCTTTGAGCAGTAGGATATGAGTGGAAATGATATGTGCAACTTCTAGGCCACACCCCCAAGAGGAAAGGATGAGACCATTACTTCTCCTCTTACCATTCCCAATGGCTGGAATACAGATGGAGTGGCAGAAATGGGACAGTCATCTCAGACCTTGAGATGAGAGCCCTGTGATCTATATTTCTTGCTTCATGAAGTAAACATTAAATAAAATACTTCTATCAAGTAAAATTTTCTACAATGAATTCTCTTTCCAGTTAAAGAACAGCAGAAAATGGTCTCCTGATAGACTAAATACATTTTTGCTATAAATAATGGTTGTCATTTTATTATAGTTATTTGTTCAAAAATCTTTCTTCATTACTACTTTGTGAACTTCTTCAGATCAAGGACCATGTTTAATTTATCTGCTTGTCCCTGGTGTCCAGTAGAGTGCCTTGCACATATAAAGTGCTCTATAAATATTTATTTATATACATGAACAAATCAATGAAATGTAGCCCACTATAGGCTACATTTGGATACTGGATATCGTACTGTATATCCTGGGAATTCCAGACTCTACCTAATAGTTTTCTTCCACTTAGGACAGCATTTTGTAGGTCTGTCTGTTGTCATTGATCTACTCAGCACTGAGGATTCAGAAATGGGAAACATTGACACAGCCTTTTTCTTCATGGAGATTTACTGTCTAGTCTAGCACCTGACAGTTCCCTAGACCTGAGATCACAAATATTCCTTCTATGGTCCTGTGTCCTGCGTTCATCGCCGTAAGGTATAGTATAGAGAGTGCATGATTTGAAACCACCTGGATTGGATTTGACTCCTGGTTTTAGCACTTTGGGCCATGTTTTGTAACACCTACGCATGCTATAGCTATTCCTGCTCTTGCCTTTTACACCTGCCACAAACTTTACTAATTTAAACTGAGCTTAAAGAAGTACCATTGCAAATAAATTAAAGTAAGAATTATAGACGTTGGTTAAATGAATATAGTTTATTACTTTCCAATATAGTACATATTTATATGTTAAGATTAAATAGATTGAGTAAAAGTAACATAAGTTAATTAAAAAATTACAAATTGCAAATAGTTTCATGTTTTCTAATGTATTATACAAAATAGTTCCCCACTATTTAATGATTAACTTATATGTGTGTGTGTGTTTGCTTATATTTAATAGAGAATACTTGTATGCAAATAGAAAATTTCTGGAAAGATACACAGAAAACTGCTAACCATGATTATCTCTGGGAATTAGTGGCTAAACATTTTAGTGGTAGAAAACTTTTTCTTTTCATTTTATATACATTTCCTACAATTTGAGTTTTTCCATGTGTATTTATTTTACAATTGTAAGCAACTAGTTTAAATTAAAAACATAGCAATATATAATAAAGTGCTTTGCCAAAAAAAAGTAGAACTTTATGTAGCTAATTTAATTTAATTGTTTTTTGAGGTCTTGATTAAAATACATATATGTTTTGTAGAGTGGAGAATGTTTTTTTGAAAACAATATTCTGAAAATTCAGAGGAAGAAATTCTTCACATTTTTCACTCTAAAAGGTTTATGTATGAATTACATTTAGTGAGTACTTTTTTTTGACAGTGTTCTCTGTTCTCTTAGTGAAGGTACAAAACTGCTCTTTTCTACTGGGGGACCTACGACAACACTGCTTTGTTCATCTAAGTTTCAAAAAAATTTAATTAACTGAAAAATCCATTGGGACAGGTAAATTCTACAATATTCTGATCTACATGGAAATAAATCTGTCTACTAAAAAAATGCTTTGTAGTTTCAACTGCAACTTTTGGATTTATACTTAATACTAGGTATATCAGTTAGCTATTGATGTTTAATAAATCACTCTAAAACCCAGTGGCTTAAAACCGCCATTATTTACTCTCACCTGGATGTCTGCAGGTCAGCAGGGCTTCCATGGATCCGGGCTGGGCTCAGCTGGGAGGCTTTACTTCAAGCGGAGGTGCCGAAGGGCAGTTCTGTTTTTTATAGAAGGCTGGTGGACTGGCTGGGGTGCCCCTGCTCCTCACATCTCTTATTTTCCTGAGACCAGCAAGCTATCCGGAGCAGGTTTTATTGTGATAATAATGCAAGAGAGTGAACAGAAGCACCCAAAGCCTAGGATCAGGACTGGCATGCTGTCACTTCCTTCCATAAAGCCAGTCACACAGCCAAGCCAAAAAAATCAAGGGGCAGGGAATGACACTTCGTCATGATGAGCGGGCAGTAGTGTGGATGAGGAGGAGTGAAGAATTAGAGCCAGCAAGTCAATCTGCCACACCAGATTAGGTAATGGAAAATTGGGAGGAAACCAGGGTAGAGACTACAATGATCTGAGCTGTGTGGATTAATAGGAGGTAGAAAATAGGGAACAGGATCTCTTAGGTAGAAGAAATTGAAGTGTCTATGAGAGGAGTGCTGAATTTTTTTTTAGGCAAAAAGGGTTGAAAGAGCTGTAGCTGAAGGACATCAGAGGGCTGACATGTAATGGAATGCAGTGAGGAAAAGAGCAGTGTGTAGGGTGAAGGGACAAGAAGAGGCAAGCGAGACTACAGTCATCCTTCAGCATCCGAGGAGGCTGGTTACAGGACCACTGCAGATAACAAAATCCGTGGATGTTCAAATCCTTGATATAAAAGGGCCTAGTATTTGCATATAATCTCGGAACATCCTCCCTTATACTTTAAATCACCTCTAGGTTACTTATAATACCTACGATGTAAATGCTATGCAAATAGTTGTTACACTGTATTGATTTTTATTTGTATTGTTTTTTATTGTTGCATGGTTAGTTCTTATTTTTATTTTTTTGAATACTTTCAACCTGCAGTTGGTTGAATTTGTGGGTAGGAACCTGCAGATGCAGAGGAACAACTGCATTAAGAATGTCTAGGTGGATGATCTTTGTACTGAAGACTTACATTAGTTAAATAAAATCAGGGAAATGATTCTTATCCACTGAACTTGTACACTTCCAAATTATGCAATAGGCAGTCGTTCCTTGGTATTGGGGGGGCATCAGGACACCCTCACCCCCTCCTACCCTATGGATACCAAAACTCATGGATAAAAAAGTCAACACTCCATATCTGTTTTTCAGTCCAAATTTGGTTGAATCCACGGATACGGAACCACAGATATGGAGGCCTACTGTATTTATTGAAAAAAATGCACTTGTAAGTGGCCCTGGGCAGTTCAAACCCGCATTATTCAAGGGTCAGCTGTAGTAGAGTGTAAGATAATGAAGTATTTCTGCACTGGGTTTAGGTTTGGCCAATGTATTACAGATATTCTGAGATTTTGGTATCCTAAATCACATATAATTGTAGTATTTTGCACAGAGAAGCCATAACCACCATTTCTAAAAATCACTCTTTGGTTAATTTCATGCTTGTTATTAAAATTGATCCCTTAATCAAAGTGATACCTTACACCACTAAAAAAGAATATTTCTGAGTAAATCCAATATTTGTAAGTTTATAATATTCCACATGAGGTGTTACCTATTTGGTACTTAAATACAATGAAATCATAGTTTCTTTCCCTTCTGATGTGAATTTAGGTAAGGAATTTCTTCTGCTTCTTCAGTTCTGGATCCAGGAGAACCATGTACATTTGCCTTTTTTTCTTTTCACTGTTTAAAAATATACTTTATTTCTAAGAAAACAGCTGTTGTCTGTAAGTCAAACTGCATGAACAGCACTGGTCATTAGAATAGAGACAAATGACCTCCTTAATAGAACACACCTCTCAAAGGAACGGATCCTAGGGCTTGTATTTTTTAATATATTCTGAGAAAATCTCTTTAGACTACTGGATATTCTTCCTTGTTTCATTGCTACTGTGATTTACATCTTTTAAAACAATCAGTTTGATAGTGCTTCCACATGTTTGAGCATATGATTCTCTGGTCTGTTTAGCAGATAAATTCTCTTTATCCAGAAGCTTTGAGGTTTAGTGCTTTTTGTGAAAGAAAGTTTATTGAATGTGTACATTAGAAAACAAGAGAAGGCTTGATATGGCTAAGAAAATTGGCCTTGAAACTTTCATTTTGTCAATCCCGCAGGGCATATGGGACTCATGACATTTGTTGTTGTTTCCATCCTCATTCTTTGCAGGCTGGGAAGTGACGATACCCGTTTTGAGGTTAGCATGGCCAACGACGGATGCGAAGTGCATCGTTTTGATCCCAGCGTCAGGTCGGCTCATGTTCTGGAGAGTCAGCGCCTTTGGTATCACCGTTTGTCCATTGACTGGCGGGACCCCCATCCAGCTGTTGCCGCCCAAAAACCACATAGCAACACCAGAAAACTGGGAAGCATTTTGAATGAATTTGGGCATCATAAGGTGAGGTTTTTCATTTGGTTTCATAATTAAAGCAAACAAACCCATAAACTTTTTTTTTTAAATGCAAACCAAGGATAACAACATTGGCATTGGATAGTTGACAGTGCAGTTTTAATCTTACTAATCACCCAAAATTATTCATAGAGTCAACTCTGTAAACATAAAGTTTTGGCAAAGATATAAATATTTAAACTGATTTAGAGATTTTAGTTGTTGAGTAATGCTGAGGTCTTGGCCAACACTGAGCAAGAAGACTGAGAAACTTACTTCTGGCGTAGGCTGAAGAATACCATTTCTGTTTGGCAATTATTTAAAATTTTCAGAAAGGGCAAACTACTTATGTTGACCTCAAATACAAAAAATAATCTGAGCCAAGTTTATGTTTGCAAGAGATTGCTTGTGCATTGTTTCTCACTGTTATAACATATGTCTCATGTTTATCACTATTTTGCACCTCTAGGTTCTTAAAGTTCAGAAAATATATGTAGTTTTGATTAAAAATCTACTTTATAAAATTGAATGAACCTTATGTATTTTATATAATTATGTCAAACGATGTCAAATCTCTGTAAATATTTTATTGTGAATGGACAGCAAAAATGGAACTGAATCTTTGCACTGTGTTCCCTGAAAGCAATTTTTAGTGTAATACACCCAAACTAATTGCATTCTGTAGGCAGATACTAGAGTCCTCCTGAGTGTAGTCGGCTTGTGTTTGATCTCTAACCCTGGTTGGGTTTGGCCTATCTTAGCCTGTCCTTCCCAGCCAGAGGTGCCATGTAATTTAGAACTTGTCAGAATGAGAGTTTCTAGTTGAGAAATAATGTATATGGGACTCAATTTTAACTTGAGCTGGCTTTTTGATCTTGAATAAGAGGCCTATATTATTATTCCTCGTTCTTTCTCCTCCTCCTCTTCTCTCCCTCCTCCTCCTCTTTTTTCCTTTCCTCCTGCTCCTCCTGCTGTTCCTCCTCCCTCTCCTCCTCCCCCTCCCCATTTCCCCTTCTCTTCCTGTTCCTCCTCCTCCTTCGTTTAAACCCCTTTAATTAGACAGCCCAAGCTTCTTCAAGAACAAGTTCAAAGAATTTGCTGTTCTTTTAACATGTGATTAACTATTGATTTATATTTTGCCTTTCCACTGATAGTAACTAGCATTTAATAGTCAGGAGCCTTAATGAAACATATATATACACACACACATAATTTTTTTGGGTAAAATCCCAGAACAGAACTCTTTTTAACATGCTATTGATGTTTAAAATATGTGTGGGAAGAAGCAGGAGCATTTTTCAGAACTTTATTTTTATATTATTTTATTTTTTTGCTACTTGTTACCTTTGTAGACCTGTTTTTTACAGCTGAAAATTACAAGCCTGATTCTCTAATATGTCAACTCTAGCTTATTCAACGAGCCAGCTACTTATTCTTTGTTCGCAGTTAGGACTCTTGCTGCTCCTCCCCCACTTGATGCTCTTTATTTCCTGGCCCTCTCCAGCCCCAGTCTTCAAAGAAAAGAGTAGAGAAAAAAGGGGAGACTCAATGCCATTTTGCTTTTTTCAATGACATTTTAGCAAAAGATTTGGTAATGGTAAGTGTAAAAGATGACTTTGAAAGGTGATCTGTGGATACAACCTATCTAACCACATTTGTTATGGAAAATGTGTACCTGAATTGTGTTTGTTTAGCTCCATGGGAGCTGCAGGGACCAAACCTTTACGCTGAGGAGAAAGCATGGAGCTTTTTGCAACACTGCTCCTGAGACAGCAGAAATATTTACAATAATAACTAAAAACGAGAAATGCTTTAAAGGATTGCTGCTATTCCTCAGGCTACTTATTTTTATTAAAAACATTCACAGTGAAAGCGATCAGGCTCAGAATTGCCAGGCATGCGTTTGCTGCTCTAAAAAAAAAAAATTTCCTTGTTGAAGAATTTAAAAGATACTGATGTTCTTCCATAGAGATTCTTCTGGGGAATGCTTTAAAACAAAAAGAACAAAAACTAACCCATCGGTGAGTGATTGCTTCCATTAGGAGCATGCTTCTAGGAGCTATGTGGTGCCAAATAAAAGGAAATCTTGTCTGTGGCCTGTAGCCGGCATGGTCTGTTTTCATTTTTCTGCATGTGCAGACATTGGTAAATCAGATGTGGAAAGCAAAGGGGAAGCAAATAGGAAACAACGCGGTAACAAATGTCAACACTTTTTGCCTAGCCTCCTTTTGACTCCTTTATTCTGAAAGTGACTGTAGAAACCAAAGCATCATTAGTTGTTTTGTTTTTTATTTCATGACTTTGAAGTATCTCATATTGTTTTGTAATAATTTCCATGTTAGGCTGTTGTTACTCTCTTTATCCACACCTAGATTCCAGCCCATCGGGCAAAAATGTGGGCATAAATGAAAGCAGCATTCTGAGATAGTGACAGAAAGATGCATATGGCTTTTGCACTGCTTTTAAAACTCTTTGGTAATTTTAACTTCAAACTATAAATTAAAAATAACCTTTCTAAAGCATCAGGCTACAGCAGCTGCATCAGCAAAACCATGTGGACCAGAAGCCCAGTCTGTCAGGGAATGACATCACCTGGATCCAGCGTTATTTGAAATGATTAACGGTCTCCTCCTTGCTGAAGCGCTTGTTGCTGTTAACTAAGCATGGGAATTTTTCCAGAATGTCACTAGACATACTGAATCTAAAGTTTCTGCTCGTATTAATCATAATATATGCTTTTTTCCTAAAGTCTTTATTACATACTCAGAGTGTCCTAAATGATCCAAGCTGGTTAATGAGACGTTATAACAATTATTATTATTTCCAGTCTTAACCATGCTGCTGCTAATATGGACAGCACGACTGCCTGAGAGTTTACCTTTGTAAACTCATTAATCTAAGTTTGAAGGATGGGTCCTCTTAGTGGCTTTCGGCGTTGGTAAAGTCATTGAACCTCTCTGGTGCTTAGTTGGATTGTGAGTGAAATGAGGACAATGATAACTGCCCAAATTGTGGATTGTTTTTTGAGAACTAGCTATGAGAACACAATGTGAAAGTCCTCCTCAGAATGCCTGGTGTGAATTAGTCACTCATTTGTTTTCAGTAATTTCAAAGGATTTTTTTTCTTTAACAATTTTAGGAAATTTTTACTAAATTTTATGAAAAATTTTGTCTTTTTTTTTTCTTTCTTTCTTTGTTTTCAGGGAAAACGTATCAGAGACTTCTCTGGAAATTGCTAACTGCATTTAATTCCAGTCAAGATTTTTTAATGAAAGCTTTGTGTGAAACTGAAGGGCAGTTGGTCCTTCAAATGTGGTTGTAGATAATTATTATTATTATATTGATATATGCTGCCTCGGGGCGCTGAACAGTTGCTGGCGCATGTATAGGAAGCAAATACCGTGCTGTATAGAGATTAAATAAGCTGTTGAGGATTAACTGGGATCTGTTCCACACAGAGCGGATGTGGACCTAGACTGCGGGGGCTGGGGGCGCTGGGCAGACGCCCCGGGGAAGCTGAACTTCCTGCGGGTCAGCGCTGGGTGACAAGTCCTTCTTTGCCCACTCTTGTCACCACCCAGGCAGCAGCCGAGTGTCTGCTTGGACCCTCGCAGGACCACCCGTTTCTGCCCCCCTTGGCCTGGAGCTCACCATTGATTCCAGAACGTCAGTTTTGTTGTGTGGTCTCTACTATGTTTGAAAGAATATGGGCTTTGAAATTAAACTACAGAAAGATACCCATGTTTTTCCTTTCGCATATTATAATAAATTGGCAAATGTAAACAAGATACTGATACTGCCCTGAATTGGAATGCTTGTTGGGAATAATACACTTTGCTGCTGAAAATGGAAAATAATATACTCTTTTAGGAAGAACATTAAACCATGGGTATATATTATGTCAATTTTATTTCCAGAAATCTTTTTTGCCTTAAATTCCATTTTGTCTGGTATTAGTTCCACCACACCAGCTCTCTTTTGATAACTATTTGTATGAATACCATTCTGAATTCCTTTATTTTCATTCTTTTGATACAGTTTTAGTTTATGTGTAGCATATAAGACCAATGTATTCAGTATATGTCTGGATTGTGTTTTTAAACCCAATCTGATAATCGGTCTTTACACAGGTGTCTTTAATTCATTTATGTTTGTATTTATTGTGATTATTGGTATTTGGGGGCTAATTTCTACTCTTTTAAATTGGGCCTTTGGTTTTCTATTCTTTCTTTCTTTCTCTTATTGCCAAAGCTTACATTTTTATTTTTCATGGCTATCTTTAAATTTTAAATGTATATAATTAGCTATAAAATTTAAAAACATGTAAAATTATTCAATATTTCTATATTCTTCCTAAACATGACAAAGATCATAGCAAGTTAACTACCCATTGAACATGGGTGTCTACATTATTATCTGAAGTTTTACCCTTTTTTTTTATTTTGAAGAAATTTTAAATGCAAAAGTTGCTAGCATAAGACAATGAACTCTCATATATTTTTTCGGTGAGATTCAACAATTGTTAATATTTTGCCACATTTGGTGCGCTCGCTCTCTCTCTCTCTCTCTCTCTCTCTCCCCTTATATATGCAGAGATAATTCAATAATTATCTCTGCAAATTAAAAAATTTATAAAACTCATTGGAAAGGAATGGATGAATACTTCCATAATATTATACATTTATCTACATATGTGAGTTTAATTCATTTATATGTATTATTTTTGGTGATATATTTGGGCTAATTGTATCTTACTTTGATATATCTCAGTCCAAGAGCTGGTATCATAATTAATGTGGAAATAGTGGAAATATCCTTATTAAAGTCAGGGGAAAATAAAGATGTTTATCATTACCATTTTTAAAAAGTAGATTAGAACTCCTTAAAAAAAGCAAACTTCTCATTTTGAGATAATTTATAGATTCACTTGCAGTTGTAAGAAATAATACAGAAATTCCATGCACCTTTTACCCAGTTTGGCCCAGTGGCAAACCTTTGTATGATATCACAACCAGGATACTGACATTGATACAGTTCAGATACAGAATATTTCTAGTACCACAGAGATCATGTTGCCCTTTTATAGCCATAGCTACCTTCTTCCCCTTATCTCTTTCCCTAACCCCTGGTAACCACTAATCTGTTTCCCATTTTTATAATTTTGTCATTTTCAAGAATGTTATCTAAATTGAATTATATAGTGCCTAATCATCATTGCTATTTGACCTAGTTCTTAATAGCTAATACAATTCGAAAAGAGAAATTAATTTAGAAATAAAAATTAGGAAGAAGGTAAAATTTTATTATTTATAGATGTATTATATTGTTATTGAGAGATTTATTATTTGAAGATAATATACTGGATTATTATTATTTGATTATTATTATTTGAAGATTATATACTGGAAAACTCAAAAGAATCTAATGAAAAGCTGTCAATAAGAAAATATAATGAGTTATCTAAGTGCAGTATACAAAAATTTTAAAACTACACTTTTCTGAATAAAAATCAGTTAGAATATAAAAAGGAAGTAAAGACATCATTTACAAAAGCAACAAAAAGATAAAAATAAACTTAATGAGACATGTGCAAGATCTACAAGAAAAAAACTTTAACCACTCAAGGATTTAAAAGAAGATTTGAACAAATTCAAAGACAGCACATTCTTTGATATAAAGACTTACTATCATAATGATTTAGTTTTTCTTATGTTAATCTATTTATTTAACATGATCCCAGTAAAATTGCCTGTAGAATTTTTTTCTGTAGAACTAGATATGCTGATTCTAGAGTTTATATTGAATTAACAAGCAGAAATAGCCAATCAAATTCTGATAAAGGAGGTTAAGTAACCCAATGAGGTATTAGAACTTCTTACCAAACTATAATAAAAACAAAACTGTACTATTGCATAAATAGATAAACAGATTAGTGGACAGAATAGCATATCCAGAAATATATCCAAATACATGCACATTTGATATATGATAAAGTTGGTATCTCAATCAGTGGGAAAAGATGCATATTACAGTAAAATTATGGGTAGGCATTTATAAGAAATTAATTTTGATTTTTGTTTATGCCTTCTGCCAAAAAATCCAAACCAATAAAAAAACAAATATTTCTAAAAACCATAAAAATACTAAGAAAAAAAAACTTTGGGGATTTTTTTTTTATAATCCTGGAGTTAGAAAGTCATAAAAAAAAAGATAATTAATTTGATTACACATAAAATTTCTGCATGGTAAAACTACCAGAAACAAAATTAAAATACAAATAAGAAACTGGGAAAATATTGACAATTCATTTCATAAGCAGAGAGTTAATTTCACCTGTATAAAAGGGCTTCAACAAATCAATAAGAGAAAGATCCATGACTTGATAGACAGTTGATGTAAAAAACAGTTTGCAGAAAAGGAGATACAGATGGCTTGTATCTGTGGTCCCAAACCCAGTACCAGTCCAGGGCCTGTTAGGAAACAGGCCACACAGCAGGAGGTGAGCGGCAGGCGAGCCAGCAAGTGAAGCTTCATCTGTATTTACAGCTGCTCCCCATCGCTTGCATCACTGCAGAATCTATGACTCCTGCAGATCAGCAGGGGCATTAGATTCTCATAGGAGCACGAACCCTACTGTAAACTGTGCATGTGAGGGATCTAGGTAGTGTCTCCTTATGAGAATCTAATGCCTGATGATCTGAGGTGGAGCTGAGATGGTGATGCTAGCACTGGGGAGCGGCTGCAAATACAGATTATCATTAGCAGAGAGGTTTGACTCTACAATAAATATAATGTGCTTGAATCATCTCGAAACCATCTCCCCACACACCCATCCATGGAAAAATTGTCTTCCATAAAATCGGTCCCTGGTGCCAAGAAGGTTGGGGACCTGAAATCATCTCCGCACACACCCATTCATGGAAAAATTATCTTTCATGAAATAGGTCCTTGGTGCCAAAAAGGTTAGCGCTTATATGAAAAAGTACTCAGGTCGGTCGAGGTGGCTCCCTCCTGTAATCCTAGCACTCCAGGAGGCCGAGGTGGCAGGATTGCTTGAGCTCAGGTGTTTGAGACCAGCCTGAGCAAGAGTGAGACCCTATCTCTACTAAACACAGAAAAATTAGTCAGGCATTGTGGTGCACGCCTGTAGTCCCAGATACTCAGGAGGCTGAGGTAGAATTGCTTGAGCCCAGGAGTTTGAGATTGCAGTGAGGTATGTTGATGCCACTGTACTCTACCAAGAGTGACAGAGTGAGACTCTGTCTCAAAGAAAAAAAAAAAAAGAGAGAAAGAAGAAAGAAAGAAAGAAAGAAAAAGTACTCAAACTTGCTAATATTAAGAGGAATACAAAAAATTATAGTTAGATACAATGTTTTCATCAGATTTTCAAACATAAAAAGTAGCAGGAATGTCAATTGGTACAACCGTTCTGCAGGGCAGTTTGACAATATCTGTCACATTGCAAATGCAAATCCAGCAATTCTACTTGTGTGAATTTGCCACACAATCATATTTCCAGATGTGTGAACTGATATATAAACAGGTTATTTTTTTGCAACATCATTTCTAATAGCAAAGGGTAGAAAACAATCTTCATATACACCACTGTGGAAGTGGTTAAATGAATTATTGCACATATTTTCCTGGACTACTTACAATGTACTATAAAAAGAGAACAAAGCAAATTTTTATGTACTGATATGGAACAATATTTGAAGTATATTTTTATGAAAAGGAACTTACAATGTAAAGCAATTGCTAAACAGTTTTGAAAACAAAGAACAAAATTAGAGGATTTATACTACCTGATTTCAAGACTTAATATAAGTGATAGCAATCAAGATAGTATGGTACTGACATAAAGACAGACGTATAGATCAATGGAAGAGAATTTGGAAATAGAAACACATATATAATTATAAAAGTCACCAACATAATTTAATGGGAACAATTATAGTCTTTCAAACAAATGGTGCTGGAACAAATGGATATCTGTATGGAAAAAAAGTGACTCTTGACTTCACATTATCTCAAAAGTTATTTTGAAATGAAATGTAGACTTAAACATAAAAGCCAATATTCTAAAACTTCTAGAAGAAAATATAGGAGAAAATCTTCACAACCTTGAAATAGAAAGATTTCTTAGACAGGATATAAAAAGCATAAACCAGAAAATTTTTAAAAAAGATAAATTGGACTTCATCAAGATTAAAATATTCTGTTCATCAAAAGACATTGTTCAGAACATAAAAACTGGAAGAAAACATTCACTCACAGGTGTATCAAACAAAGAACTTGTATTCAGAATATGTACAGAACTCTTAAAACCAAAAATAAGAAGACAACTCAATAGGAAATAGGCAAAAGATTTGAACCAACACTTCACCAAAGAAGATGTACAGATGACAAAAAAACACACACGAAAACATGCTCAATGTCATTAGTCATTAAAGAAATGAAAACTAAAGCCACAATGAGATACCACTTCATAACTACCAAAATGACTAAAATTAAAAGGATTGATGATACCAGGTGATGGTGCGGATATGGAATAACTGGAGTTCTCAAGCCTTTCTAGTGGAAATGCAACCTCTTTGGAAAAGAATTTGACAATTTCTTGTTAAGTTAAACATATTTACCAATTAACCCTGCAAACCTACTCCTACGTGTTTTACCAAAGACAACTGAAAACATATGTCTATACAAAGGCTTTATAATTGAAAATTTACAGATGCTATATTCCTAATAGCCCCGACAATCCAAATGTCCTAGCAGAGTGAATGGGTAGAGAAGTTATGGTATGAATGTATCACCTGCAATGTACCATACACCGTACATCCATATAGAATGGAATGTCACCCAGCAATAAAAAGGAACAGGCTTGGTAATACGTACAGCACAAATGAGTCTCACACACTTTATACTAAATGAAGGAAGCCAGATAC
This sequence comes from Eulemur rufifrons, assembly GCF_041146395.1. Lineage (NCBI taxonomy): Eukaryota > Metazoa > Chordata > Mammalia > Primates > Lemuridae > Eulemur > Eulemur rufifrons. The sequence continues at coordinate 63,511,418 of NC_090997.1, read as the reverse complement.
AAAAGACTACATATTATATGATTCTCTACTTATATGAAGTTCTAGAATAGGCAAAACTATTCTATAGTGATAGAAATGAGAGCAGTGGTTACTTGGGGCAGGCAGTGAGAGAGTGGAGTAGGAGATTTACTGAAAGGATCACCAGGGAACTTTTTGGAGTGATGGAAATATTCTATGTTTTGAATGTGTTGTGGTTACATGGATATATACATATGTCAAAAGTCATCAACCTATATATTTAAATGTATGAATTGTATTGTGTATAAATTATACCTCAGTAAAGGCAAATTGAAGAAGAGAGTGTGTAGATTTATACCATTCTACCATTGTTTTTGTCTATGTAGAATTTCTCTGAAAGTATATACAAGAAAATGGTGAAACTGGTTGCCTCCAGGGAGAGCTGGATGGCTGGGGAAGAGGCTCAGTACTCTTTGTATATTTTGAATTTTGTACCTTGCGAATATTCAAAAAATTAAAATATTTTTCAATTGCTTCTCCTCCATTTCTTTTATTCTGTACTTCTGGAATTCCTTTTAGATGTACTTTTGGAGCCTTGAAGACGATCCTCCTCATTTCTTCATTGCTTTTTCGTATTTTAAAATGTCATGCACTCTGTTCTACTTTAGGGTAGATGCCTCAGCATGAGCTTCCAATTCTTTAATTTTCTTTTGAACTATGTGCAGCCTAGAGTTTATGCCATTTATTGACATTTTATGAAAAAATGACTGTATTTTTCACTTCCAAGATTTTTAATTGGTATTTTTCCTGTCCATCTGTTCATTTCTATTATAGTTTTGCATGTTTTTATTTAACAATGTATTGTCACTGGTTGTAAGTTCATAAAAGTTGACATTATTCTTCTTGATTGATCCAAACATCCTAAACATACTCATTTTATTAAGTGAGTTTCCGTAGTGTAGTGGTTATCGCGTTCACCTAACGTATTCATTTTAAACTTTTATCAGATTGTTTAAAAAAATTAATTTAATCTTGGAATGAAGTAATGTTCCAATCATTGCTTTGGCTGGTTGTTTCTCTTATCCTTTGGTTTCTGTGCGTATGTTGGAATTTTGGGTTGTTGGCTTATTTTCAGTGAAAGGTTTTTGATTTGGTTTTGCTTTTCTCTTTCTTTTTTGCCTCAGCCTTCTATGCTTAGTGATTTTGCAGTAGCCTCCAGGACTTGGTCTGTTATAAGCATCTGGGGGCTCCCACTCCTCCCAGTGATATTTGGAATCCAGCTCATTTGCTGTTTGCTAGGGTGTGTCTCTCTCCTCCCATCTCTCTAGGCCAGTGGCTGGTGCTAAGCTAGAGCTCCAGCCAGTGGTTGTTAGCAGTTTATTTCAGGCTCCTTTGTGGAGCCAGGGAGCGCCACCCCAGCCCGTGGCTCTAATCAATGAATGTGGCTCCAGTTGCTCTCTCAGGGGAGCACCTACAAGTCCAATTTCCTTTAGGAGATGCACACCCAGGACCACTGCCACCTGCTTTAGGGTGGCAGCCAGCATGTCCTGGCTGCCACCCTGCTCACGGCTCTGTGTTCTGGTCCATGGAGATGTTCAAAGCAAGTTTTCAGCCCCGCTTTGTCCTTTCTCTCTCTCCCTCTCTCTCCCCCTCTGTTTCTCTTATATGATTCTCCCTTTTTGCTTTGTGCTTGTCACAGGAGCAGGGGATGCAGCATCTTACCTTCGTATTTCTCTTTAAATCAACTTTAAATGGATTCATCCTTCTTAGTATTGTCTGAAGAAATAATGTCCATGGACTCATGAGCCAGCTGTCCTAGTTGTGTTCGCTAATACATATTAACAATACCTTACCAAATGAAAGCTTTTGAAATGTTTATTTATATTGCCCCCAAATCGTATCCTATACTTACTATTATTTCTTAAAGTTAATGTATCTGTGAACCACCTAGAGAATTGAATTAAAATGCAGGTGGTGATTCAGTAAGTCTAGGGTGGGGCCTGACATTCTGTATTTCTTGTAAGCTCTGAGATGATGCTGATGTTTGTTGCTGGTTGGAAAATTATACTTTGAGTAGCAAGGTGTGCACCACACTTGGAGAAACACAGGACCAGAGGAAATTTCATAATAATTGGCAATGCTGGGACTTGAACCCAGGTGGTGTCCCCCCAGAGCCCGAGCACCAGGCCATTTTGTGCCTGTTGTTGTCTTCCACCCTCAGCCTGTATCTCCCTCTGCCCAGGTGATGTGAGGGACGGACACTCTGTTGGGATCCAGATCATTTTTTCATTCCCACGCAGCCTATTGCATCAGATTTCGTACCAGCTGTTGTCCTGGGACAAATTTTTTCTCAGGAGGGAAGCAAACGGCCCCTGCTGGTCTGCCACATCGGGTCAAGACCCAGGCGTGCCTGAGTCCTAGATTTACCCGTGAGCTGGAGCTCTGCTTTTGAGCTGTATGCTCCTAAATGAGCTGTGTGTGTCTCCTAGGCAGAGACCCCTTATTGAATGGACTCCCATTCAAAATACCTAGTGAAGTGCTCTAGAAATATATACGATGTATGTTGGACTAACTGTTTCCCCAGCACCTTCCTAAATAGAAATGTGCAGGGCACCAAAGTTCAGACACCTTATCTTTTGACACAGCCTACCCTGATGCACAAGCAGCAGCCTTGAGCATCCAGAGGCCTCAGCTACTAATGTTTCAGAAGAATGTTTGGGCAGGAAACCTTACAGAAAACCAGATACTGTGTGGTAAAGGTAGAAGTCCAGGTGATTCTTTTAGGTCCCGGGACAATTTTCTATCTAAATTTGTTTATTTTCCTTTTTCAAAGAGAAGTGTGTTTCTTTCTGTATATTTGAAGGCAACTTCATCTTGCAGAATTGCTATTTAATCACAAAGGTGCTGTGTTTCTGTGAAATAAGCCAGTGGCAATTTAGCAGTAATGAGTCATTCACGGCGCTGAATTGCAATTTGAAATGCAGAGACATCCTTCTGTCTCCATCAGTGTGCAGTGGACCCTAAGGACAAGCCGTCTTGGGAAAGTGAGTGGAGTACTTCCGAAAGCAACATTTAGGAAATGGGTTTTTTTGTGTGTGTGGTTTTGTTTTGTTTTGTTTGTTTACCCTTTTAGCTCATCTATAAAGGTGAGATTTGCCATGTAGCAAAATGTCTTGACTCTTCTTAATATTTTTCAAACCATTCAGTATTTCACTAGCATGGAGCTACAGTAGATTAGAAGAGAGAACTAAGTACATCTGGATTTAGCTACAGTTGGTGTTTTCTTTCTCCTCGGTTTTCCTGGGGCAGAAGTCATGACTGGCAAAGTTATGTGTGAACAGTGTTCTGGAATCTGGAGACCCACTCCCACCTGTACAACCAAGTAGTTCTCAGATTCTAATGTTGGAATGGGGGACACCAGACCACAAACCAGAACAAAAGCGATAACATACCACAAGCGAGGAATTCAACCACAAAGGGAGCTTGATTAAAATGTCAAATTCAAGACCAACCCCAGAGATTCTGATTTAGTTGGTCTGGCGTGGAGCCTAAGAAGCTGCATTTTAACCAAGTCCACCCCACTCTAACCCAGGTGCTGTGAAGAACCTCACTGTGTAGAAAGGACTTGAGTGTCTGGGGCTGCCATTTGCAAATCCCTCGCCCTCTTCTGTGCATAACGCCCTTGAAACAAGAAGGGGCTCTGGAGCCTGGCTGTCAGCTTCTGCAGCATCTTCCCTGCCTCTTTCCCAAGTGTCTGAGTCTTCCTCAGTTCTTCCTCAGTCTTCCTCCTCAGTCTTCCTCAGTTCCGTGCCTCAGTTTCCTCTATTGTAAGGTGTGTGATATGAACCCCCACCATCGGAGAACGTTGTGTAGGCCAGTGAACTTGTATGAATGAGAGGAAGGAACAAGAAGTTTTCATAAGACCAGATTTGTGATTTTATTTTGTGGAGAATTATGATTGACTATTGCTTTTTTGAGATTTTCAAAAGAGCCCAGTATTATTACAGAAGAGGAAGATTTCACATGTAGAAGAAATTATCCTCCAAGGAGCTGGCATTTGATTTTCTTTGTTGCTGTGTACCTTGAATGGCTGTACTTGTCTGAGCATCGTGCCACGTGGACAAAGTTTGGGGAATAAGAACCAAGTGAATCCTGAGGAAGGAGAGGGCTGTGAGCTCAAGGTGCCCATCAGGTTCCTGGGTTTCCCTTTGTGTGATTTCCTTTCCTAAAGAAGATTGTGGGTCTGTCGAGGACTGTCATGTTCAGTGATGCACGGCTCAGATTTGCAGGATCATGTAGCTCTGCAGTTCCTTTATGCGCGTTAAAAAAAAAAGCTTAATGCCTTTTGACAGTAAGAGCTCTGAGAACTTGCAATCGTATTAGTGAATCCTCCGAGGGAGTGTATATTCCTGAGCAAATCCTTCCAGGTCACACCCATGCTGGTCATTTCTGCCTTGGGAGCTCAGCCCAGGCCAGTTTTCAAAGGTGCCCAAGCATAACAGACACACCCATGAAACAGCCTGCAAGTGCTTGGGAAAAGGTGTTCACAGGTTTCAGAGGTAAAACCTGATTTATTTTCAAACCAGTAAAATTATGGGGAAAGGAGGATTTCATTTGCCACTTTTTAGTTAAAAACATAAGGACCTTTTAAAAAACACAAGTTTCCCAGCGTGGAGTGGCATTCAACAGTTTTGCAATTAAAATGATAATGAAACATTTCTTACAAGAACTTCTCTTTAAAATCAGCATGATGGGTTCACAGCACACCATTAGAAGGAATTATGTAAAGGAGCCTCTCTGTTCCAAGTTTTATTTTAAGATTTAATTTATTCCAGATTCTGCAGGAATAAACCATCCATGTGACAAGCCTGCTAACAGATGTCAATTTAGTTTTATAGCACATGCCTGCACTTCAGAGTCAGAAAATGAAGATTATTCTTCTTGCCTGCTGTTTATTACATGACACAGCTTCATAACACCATGCCCCAGAGGACAGCTGATTAATAACCTGTGGGCTGGCAACTTACCCTGCTTCTGTCTGTGTTCTGCGGCGTTAAGTGTACGCTTTCTTTCACATTACCCTTTTGGATTAACGGAGGTACTGGAAAGAGCAAAGGTGACAGAAAATGGAATTTTCTTTGTTTTAATGCCATCTAGGTCAGAAGACATTATACTGTAGTATCAGTAGTAAAAGAGAAATAAAACAAAAATAAATAAGAATTATTCAACTATATAGAAGTAAATCTATACTAAATTTTTTTGTGATGTTGGTAGGTAAAACATAGTAACCCCCTTATGATAAATATTATCTTAAATTCAACCATAATAAGAAGTCTTCACGTCTTCATATTCACAGGGCACATTTGCCTATGTTCCCATGATAGAGGAATGATCAGTTTATTTGTATATTGCATTTCTGTTTGTATCCCCATCCGTCTCTCCATCCATCTGTCCCTCCATCCATGTATGAAATATCCAATAGATATTTATTAAGCACCTTCTATATGTAAGGTTCTGTGTTTAAATATTAAATACGTAGGAATAAACAAGTCTCTTTTTAATTTTTAAAAATTTTTAATTGTGGTAAAATACACTTAACATAGAATTTACCAGCTTAATCCTTTTTAAGTGTACAGTTCAATAGTGTTCTGTATATTCACATTGTTATGCATCTAATCTCCAGAAATTTTTCATCTTGCAAAAGAGAAACCCCATATCCATTAAATAATAACTTCCCATTCCTTCCCTTTCCCCTGGTAACCTCTAATCTACTTCCTGTGTATGAATTTGCCTACTATAGGTACCTAATACAAATGGAATCACACAGTGTTTTGTCCTTTGTGTCTGGCTGATTTCACTCAGCATAATGTTTTCAAGGTTCATCCATGTTGTAGCATGTGTCATAATTCCCTTCCTTTTTAAGGCTGAGTAATATTCCATGGTATGTACACACTACACTCTGCTTATTCATTCATCTGCAGATGGATACTTGGGTTGCTTCCACTTCATGCCTATTGTGAGTAACAAATACCTCTTGAAGATCCTGCTTTCAGTTTTTTGGTTATATACCCAGAAGTGGAATTGTGGATCATGTGGTAATTCTATTTTTAATTTTTTGAGGAACCATCGTACTGTTTTCCATAGCAGGTATGTCATTTTACATTCCCATAGACAAGTCTTTTAATATTAACATGTAGCTGAAAAGACAAAAATGTGATCTTGTAATGAGTGCTACAAAGGAAAACTACAGTGTGCTATGGGAATGTTTAATAGAGAAATCCAATCGAATCTGTTGTGTATTCTTGTATTTCTGATGCCTAGTCCACAGTGGAGGCTTGATAAGTATTGGGTATGTGGGTGAATGGACCATCCAGACCCTCGGTGTTTCCTTCCTGCTATTTAGCCGCCCTCCTGCTGTCGAATGGAGAGCCAGGCTTTTCCTTGGTTGCCTGTATGGATCTCTGGGGAGATTATGGAAAACATTTTTCTAGTAATGCTTTTTTTCTTATTCTGTTTATGATCCAGTATTCAGAGATGTTAAGATATTTCCACCAGATTTGTCCCTGCCTTTTCTTGGTGGGGAAAAAAGAAAGCTGCGTGCCGATGTAAGATGAAAGTGTAGTAATGTTAGGAAGTGGTGGGGTATTCAGGGAGAAATGTTCTCTCTATTATTAGAACATTGCTTCTGTTCTCTAAAGAATTTTGTTCTATAAAGATAGCAAGAAGACCTCTTGCTCATTTTCTCATTTTGGCTTTAGTCAATAACATTTTGCTCAATTACATGCTATTTATAGCTATTTTAAATTGAAATTTCATTCTTGAGATTTTTCAGGAGAATTTCAGACATTTAAAATATACAGACATTATATTTGAAGACTTAAACTTCTTGTTCCTGGTGTTAATAAAAGGAATCTGCTTATCTGATCTCCAAACTAATGAAGACATTGTTATTATCCTGTCCAATTTTTTATTTTGCTAACAATTGAGGCATAGAAAGAGGCTGGCCACAAAAATATTTGGCACACTTCTTTCCTTTGAAATTTTTACTGGTTTTGCTGTTTGCCATGGTGCTATTATTCTGATCAGCTAGAGCGATCAGTTATTTGTCTGGAATGAGTCCTGAGTGTTTATAATAATTGCTCTGGTCTTGATATTGGCACAGGAGAACAATGTTGATGACATTTTCAGGATGTTGGCTTTGGGTCAGGTAGCAAGTATTGGGCCATGGTGCCCATTGGGAGTTGCTCTCAACCACAGAAAACCAAACACCAATTCTACAAGCTGTTTGTTGTGTGACTAGCAAGGTGAATTAAGTCTTCTGAGCTACATTCCATCTTCTGTAAAATGAGGAGGACAATACCTTTCATGCAAGGCTGTTGAGGGGATTAAAGACAAAAAAGGACTGTAAAAAGACTAAATGTCTGGTCAGTTGTTCCCCAGATGGGAGCTATTTATTAAATTGTTGTTGTGTTGGATTGATTTGAATTGTTTTAGGACAAAATTCAAATACTAAGGATAAAGTGTATGTTATGGATGATTGGTATATTTTATTGCTCTTTTACTTTCTTAGTGATAGTGGGGGAACTTCTATTAAGTCAACATTTACTCCAGAAAACATTAAAGAGAGTCAGTATCCTGGCTTGGATTTGGGAAGTATTTAGAACAGCAGTAGTGTGAATCTGATGTCCAGACATCCCTTCAGTGTTCTTGGGACCAATCTTTCTGCCGTGACAGCCATGGACATAATTGTTGTGTGTTTCAAATATTCCACCTGCTTCGTGGCATCTGCAGAAATCTTGTAATTTAATGATCTTTCCCATGTGCATCTCTTGCGTGTGAGTACTTAAAGCTACACAGGTTTATTGAGTATACTATTGTGAGATAATTTAAGTGGTGAATATTGATATCTTTGAAAATATTTTAGCTAGTAATAGTTCAATACTTCTCACTACATTGGCCATATGACATTGTATTTCCCTTTAGGCTGACCTCTTTCTGAAACCTTCTGGTATGTCATTTTGACTCCTTTCTGGGGACATATCTAGTACCAATTGTTGGTTGAACTAAGTGCTCAGGAATATTCTGGGTAACTAAATTTTCTAACTAAATGAAAAAGGCACTGTTGCTCACCTTTTTCTTGTTGTTCCCTTCCGGTGCTACCTACTGTGTTGAATATAAACACCTCATTTGATGTGCAAGATCTTGATTCAGTTTTTCAACCTCTTTATTTTCCACTGGGTTCTTACAGATAGATATCCTATGCTCTAACCTAACGAAATGGTTTTACTTCCAATTTGCCTAAACTTTCTCATCTTATGTAGCTTCAATCATAAGTCCTATAATGTCTATTGAAGTACTCAACCTCATTGAAAAAAAATTCCCATCATGTCTAATATTTTCTCTGTATCTGATCAAGTAAAAAAAATTTATGCATCTTACAAGTCCTATCCCAAATGCTGTCTCTTCCATAAAGCCTTTCTCAAAATCATTTATTTTAATATTTTTTGATTACATAAGTGACATATATTCACTGTAGAAAATTTAGATAATAGAGAACTCAGAAAATAAAAGAATGAAAATTAAAGTCACCTATATTTCTACCACTGAGATAACTACTATTAATATATATAGTCTCTCTTTCCTGACGTCCCTCCCACCCCCATAGTATATATATTTTTAAAAAATGAAAGTGGGATCATGCTGTAGATGCTATTTTATAATCTGGGGTTTTTTACTTAAAATATTTTGAACATTTTTATATATTATTAAACATTTCATCTAGATGTAATGCAGCATTATGTATAATTGCAAAATTCTGGAAACAATATAATTGTTCTTTAATAGAGGACTGAATAAATGAAATATAGTAAAACCCATACAATTGAATACTCAGTGACTATTAAAGTACATACTTTATATCTATATTTTGCTTATATGGAAAGATATCTAAAATAAATTGTTAAGGGCCCAAAGCAAAGTGCCAAATAGTGGGTATACCATGACACTCACTTTGAATAAAAATAAAGCAGTGTGCATACAAATACATGCTTGTATATGTACTTTAAAACACAGATCTTTGGCCAGGAACGGTGGCTCATGCCTGTAATCCTAGCACTTTGGGAGACCTAAGTAGTAGGATTGCTTGAGGCCAGGAGTTCAAAACCAGAGTAAGAGTGAGACCCCGTCTCTACAAAAAACAGAAAAATGAGCCAGATGTGGTGGCGCTTGCCTGTAGTCCCAGCTACTTGGTAGGCTGGGGCAGGAGGATTGCTTGAGGAGTTTGAGGTTGGAGTGAACTATGATGATGCCACTGCACCCTAGTCCCAGTGACAAAGTGAGACCCTGTCTCAAAAAAAGCAACAGCAACAACGAAAAAACCATAAATCTTTAGGTAAAGGTTTTGGGTAAAAGTACTGGGGATTCTTTGGGTAAAAGTACTGTAGGTACCTTTGGGTCTTTGGGTAAAGGTCTGTTTTTGGGTAAATATACTTTAGGTAAAGGTACTGGCGGGGGAGAAAGACACTTCATTGTCCTTTTGAAGGGGTTGTACATTTTTTTTACCATGTATATTTTATGATTTTTCCATAAAATCTTATACAATACTTATCTACAGTGTAATTTTTAAATGCTGCATATATTCTAGTGAATGGATATATCATAGTTTATTTAACCACTCCCCAATTTTTGAATATATAGATTATTTCCAGTTTTTGACTACCATAAACTGTGCAGTCTAAGGCTTTTTATATGCCTTGCTGAAATACCCTCAAGAGAATTTGTACCATTTTACTCTACTAGGATTTGTCCAGTGGATGTGATTTCTTACTTCTTTGAATTCCTGCAAAACTTTGTTTGCATATCTTTTATGGAAGTTAGCTAGTTCCTTGCATCATAATTACCTGGGTACTTAGTGCATGTCTATGATACACGTTATATCTGTCTATATGATACACTATGTATCTATTTATACCATACACTATGAAATTCCTGAGAAAGTGACTCAGCAAATTCACCATTTTCCCCATTGCAGTACACAGCATGGTGCCTGGCCTGTGTGAAACGTGCAGTAAGTAAATATTGGGTGCGTTGAAATGAATTAGCTTCACACTGTTAGTGAGCCACTTTCTAAAATGATGGTATTGAAACTCGCTCAGCTGGCTGGGCATCCTGTGGTCGTAGCCCTCTTTATAGACCACCATAGTCTTTGTGGAACTTTGTGAAATACCAATATCTCTCATTTAATGATTTGAGCTAATTTTACCAGAAGAAAGCATGACTATTTCTGTGTAGGAAACATAAAATCCAACAAAGACCATGTGTAACCAAGCCATAGGACTACGCAGGATTGACTACTTCAAATTTCCCCATTAATAATTGGTAGTCACTTGTCATTTATTTATTTTTCTCTTGGCCCTTGGTGGCAGACAATTAGCGGTCAGTGTGCAGGCTTAAGAAACACTGATGAGTTTTGTCATTTGGGAAATTACCTTGATGCAACAAAACCTCCACAAATACTACTGGATAAGCGGTCCCACAGGTTATGGATCACAAATTAAGATGCTTGAATCACACGGTTTGTTGAATCAATTAAAAACACACACTGGGATTTAAGGGGAGAGAGGTGGAGTAAGTTAATGTCCTTAGGATCGGGTACAAGCAAGTAGAAGGATCACCCTGCATGAATCCTGCTCAACGGGCCAGTCTTGCTCTCCTTCTTCTCCCTCTCCTCTCCTCTCATCAGCTTTCCATGCTGACTGGCCGAAAGGACCAGAGTTGAGGTACAGAGCAAGGAGGCTCAACTGGAGAGACACAGGGACGAGTGTGTCTGGTCACACTGCAAGCTCACCAGTTAGCCTGTGAACAGCTATGGATTTTATCCGGCAGAGTATCGGTGAGGTCAGAATGGGTGTCATCAATGGGCGGCCAGTTGAAGACCTCAGGAATATTGAGTGACTCATATATCTCATGTATATCTAATGTTTAGTGGCAATTTAAGTGTTTACTCCTTAGCGCACTCATGTACTCCTTATTTTATTTATACCTAATATGTTTTATAAGTTACTTAAGTATCTATACTTGGCACATGTTGTGAATTTCACGTATCTCATTTGACTTCTCATCTTCTGTAGAAGAATTGAATATTCTCAAATAAAACAATACATGCACGTTACCAGTTTGAAAGTTAAAATTGATAAGATTGTGTTGATTAACTTTGTTTTTGCTATTAATCCACTTCAGTGTTCAAACATCTTGATCCAGTATTCTACAGGAACCTAAAACAGTCATGCATGGGCCCTAATGAACGAAACAGAGTGAGCAAAGTGAGGTACAGTCATGCATCGCTTAACAATGGGGCTAAAGATTTCCTAATGCTGTAAAGCATTAGGAAAAAGAGAGAGGCCGGGCGTGGTGGCTCACGCCTGTAATCCTAGCACTCTGGGAGGCCGAGGTGGGAGGATCATTTGAGCTCAGGAGTTCGAGACCAGCATGAGCAAGAGTGAGACCCCCCATCTCTACTAAAAAAATAGAAAGAAATTAGCTGGACAGCTAAAAATATATAGAAAAAATTAGCCGGGCGTGGTGGTGCATGCTTGTAGTCCCAGCTACTCGGGAGGCTGAGGCAGTAGGATTGCTTGAGCCCAGGAGATTGAGGTTGCTGTGAGCTAGGCTGATGCCACGGCACTCTAGCCCAGGCAACAAAGTGAGACTCTGTCTCAAAACAAAACAAAACAAAACAACAGGGCTATGTTCTGAGAAATACACCATTAGGAGATGTTGTGTGAACATATAGAATGTACTTACCCAAATCTAGATGATATAGCCTATTGCTTCTAGGCTATAAATCTGTGCAGCATATTACTATATGGAATGCTGTAGAAAATTATAACACAATGGTAAGTATTTGTGTATCTAAACATATCTGAACATAGAAAAGGCATAATTCAACACCCTTAAAACTGATCTGCAGAAAAAAAGTTATTTTGGCATATTTTTAAGCTACACAGTATCCAAGACAGTGCTTTTTGACAAATAAGATTTTTTCTCTTGTGATTAAATTCTGTTTAATGGAGATTTTGCTGTTCAGCTAATGGCTATGATTTCAGAGAATGTGGGTTTGAGGCCAAAGTCTCTGGTCTCAGGCCTAGTATAGCCAGGTTCTTAAAATTTCTTAGAAAATGAAACTTGCCAAATGACTTATTACCACCGCTTTAGCCGTTGCTCTCAGTTTCTCCTGCAATCTAGATTTTAACACAAGCTGTTTCAAAGAGGAAAGTGCAGAGATAAAGTTTAGCCTTTTCTAGTGTCCTTGTAAAAGGTGATAATGTGTAGAGAAGCTAAAGGCATTAGCAAGGAACAGAAACAGAAGGAATGTTCTACCTGCTGGAGAGTTGGCTCTCAGAATGCCCTTTCTCCAGTTAGCACAAGGGAACCAGAAATGTCAGACTCAGCTTGGCCATGCAGTCTTGACCTTGGCCTGAAAGAAGATATCAAATGGGATTGGCCTGAAAGAATTACAGAAAGTAGAAAGGGTAGGAATTTGGCCAGCCGTGTTGTTTTTACTGAAAAATAAATGTGCTAATATCAAATAAGGCTCCCTGTGACAGTTACTCAAACTTTTCTTGGTTGGACAAAATTTGAAGAAAATTTATCGTGTGAGGAAAGCAAAGCATCATTCTTTTTGCTTCTTACACATTCTGTTATCAAGAATATTCTTTTTTGAATGTTTAGGGGAAAGTCAGAATAATTTTGCATGTTTTAGTTCAGCCCAGAGTCTTCCTATTTATAGTTTTTGACATGCAAGATAAATGTTTTTAATCAAGACAAATTCACTTATTTATAAAAACACGCCACATTCAAGAATCAAGATGAAGAATAAGATATCACGGATAAGAAAATATCCTATCCAAGTAGGAGAGTGTTAATTTATTGGGACAGCAAGAGATATTAAAGGTGCTTTAGCTTTCTATAATATCTTCCTGACAAAGATTCCTTTGCTATAACTTAAACTGCATTTTTTTGAGGGCTTCTCCATTTAGAGTGAATTTAACAATCATGGATTTAATATAGGGTAGCCATTTCCAAGAAATTATTGGACAGCAAAGGATAAATGAATCCTGTTCCCTAGGCAACTGCATGGAAGGGCGTAACATCCCTCAAGCTCCTAAAATGAGGTTTAAAGTTGCTACTATTTTTGGTTTCAGCTTACTCTAGAAACGGTTTTTATTCCTTGAAATTACTCTTTTATATAATGAAGTTTGAGCCCTTTCCAGCTCCTCTCCCTGTAATGTCAGTCTTCTGTGTGACAGCCTCTCCATCCTTTGATCTCAGCATGTGTGGCTATAAGAGGAATGGCTGCCCTGGAAATAAGATCGAATTGGGGATAGAAACTAATCTCTTGAAAAGCAGAGACATTTCCAGCTATTCGTTAGGCTTTCATAATTTCATGAAGAAAAGTGCTCTGGGCTTTTTTGACCCTCTCAATCTTTTGTAATTTTTTTAAGCTAATGTGGTATAGACACCCGGGTTTAGGTGGAAACCATTTTAAATGGAAAAAAGTGCTGGAATGGGTACACTTCTGATTCTTTTGGTAGGCTCTTTGTGTGGATGCCAATGCCATCTCTTTTATGTGGTTCCCCCAGTATTGTCATGCTTTTTTATCTGCCACCCTTCTTTTGACCTTTTTTTCTCTTGTTCTCCTTGCCCTAATTCTATTAATATTTGGTTTTTTAATGATTTTTTTCCCACTACATATATATTGAGCAGCTGCAGTCTTAGGATTACGCTGGGAAATCCCTGTGCAAGGGCCAGGTGTCGGGAACCTTTCAGAAATGGGGGGTCTAGCTGCTGAATCCATCTCCTCAACATGTTGGGGCTGGTGGTGTCTTATGACTCAGCAAGTCCGAGGGATCTCTGGAAGGCCCCCCAATAAACATATTCTTCATTGTATTCTACCAGTTAGATTCACTTGGGTTCATTAGGTAATCTTTGGAAAAGAGAGTCCTCTCTGGGAGGTTAAATTTAATCTTGCCTAAGTATCAACGACTTAAGTCATGTAGTCTTACCGGTTTCTCACGCAGATGTTGCGTGATACTTGACTAAGGGGATCGAGGTTGGCCGAGGTGGAACAGGGAGAAATTTTTGTATATGGCTCGGTGGTACATGTTCCATGATAAGGGTCCTTGGCCAGCCAGAGGGCATCTGACAGTGAAGGCTGTGGGTGGGAAGTCACAGGAGGTGAGGGAGGAAGGTGGGAAGGAGAAACACTTGGGGATGGTTTGTCTTCTTTACTGTTTTGGCTAAGTGCCACCTGCAGAGTTTCATGACGTGCTTTCCTTGTGCAGGGCAGCCTTAGGTTGTTAATGCTTGTTGTGTACTAACTACTATCAAGTATTTCCTCCTTTATGCTACAGGTGAAGGAGAGAGACTGGATTTTTCTTGTTGTTTGCTTTTGCTGGATAATATTGAAAGCTATTTATGTATTCTGTAAACACTTTTTGAAAGCCTCCTATAAATCAGGAACTCAACCAAGGACAGGGAATCAATGGTGAAGGTCCTTGCCTTTAAGGACATTGTGGTTGATGAGATGAGGCAAACATTTATACAAAAATTATATATTATAATAAAGTACTAAGCACCACCACAGAGAAGCAGATGAGATGTAGCTCATTTTTCTTGGGGAGTGAGGAAGGGGACATGGAAGAGGTGATATTTCAGGTGGCTCTTGGAAGTTGAATAGGAGTTTATCCGAGGCAGAGGAAGGGAGGGCAAATAGTAACTACAAGGGCACAGAGGTGAAAAAGAGGATGGCAAATTCTGAGAAAGGTAAAAAAGTCAGCATGGCTGGCACAAAGAGTGATTTGTGGAAACAGCAAGGACATGAGGCAAGAAATGGAGGCTGTGAGGGAGCTGGTGAGGCCTGAAAGCCCTCTGGATTTACTCTGTGGCTGCAGGGAGCCAGCAGGGGCCTGTAAGCAAGGGACTTGTAAAGTGAGGGTTAAAATTAGGCAGATAATTCTGGAAGCATTATGGAAGGTGGACAATTCAAGGCTAAGATCTCTTGAGAGAGTAGACTCAGTTCATTAAAAATATTGGACAAGCAACCATTAAAAAGATTGATTATAGTCAGTGTTGGAGAAGCTGACATTAGTCAGCCTTGGCATTTTAGCAATGGCTGTAGCATCTGTCAGTGCTACCGAAAGTTAAAATGTGGGCAGGCAGGAGGTTCTTTTACTTTTTGTTTTATACATTTCTCTTTTAGCTGTATTTTTATGGCCATTGTTTATATTATTATTAATATAAATTATTAATTCAAATAAAATTATATTATAATTTATAAATAAATTATATAATTATTATAATATAATAATTTATTTATAAATTAAAATTTATTTAAATAAAATAATTTATTTATAAATTATAAATTTATAAATAATTTATAAATTTTTATAAAATTATATTATAGTTTTATAAAATTATATTATAATTTTAGTATAAAATTATTTTTTTTGAAAAGGAGAAAGGTCAAATCCCATTGCAATAAAATTAAAGCTACAGAACAAAACATTTAAAAGCTCTATTTAATAATTCATTGAAAAAAGCAATGTTCATTCCTAAAGCATTTAAAAATTCCTCTGGGGCTTGCTATAAACAAATTTGAACTAGGTTTTTGTCTGTACAGAAAATGGACATATGTCACATTCCCCACAAACAATGACATCTATTTTTGCATTATCGGCAATTAATTATTTTCCTCCGTGGATCCTGTTAATCCAAATTGTAGATTACTCCAAATAAATACTTGATATTTAGCTATGAACTGTGTACTTACAACTCTTTTGAATGTGGGTTTGGAAATGACCCCATAGATAGCTGAAAATTGGCTTAAAAATGTAGACTATAAAGATTTTTTTATGTTTTTGGAGACAGGGTCTTGCTCTGTTGTCCAGGATAGAGTGCAGTGGCATCATCATAGGTCACTGCAACCTCACACTCCTGGGCTCAAGTGATCTTCCTGCTTCAGCCTCCTGAGTAGCTGGGACTACCGGCGCATGCTACTGTGCCCAGCTAATTTTTTCTATTTTTTTGTAGAGATGGGGTCTCGCTCTTGCTCAGGCTGGTCCTGAACTCCTGGAGATTTTTTACATGGACTATGGACTCTCTTTTGTTGTTCCTTCCCTGTGTATTGTTTTTTCAAGTTCAAATGTGTGTCTGGGTGAAGATTTCCAGCACATAGATCAAGAAGCTTACAATTGATACAGCCTTGTTCATCATATTTGGTTTTTTGGAAACAAATTGAAAATGTATGTTCTTAACTGAGATATTAGGAAGCTGTCTTCAGCATGAACTCATTAGTGAAACATCCACTTACAGGACTAAAGTTAAGTAACCAAATATGGGAACTGCACTTCAGAATAACCAAGATGATGTTGTTTTTCCTCTCCTCATGTAAACAAGACAATTAGAACACATTCATCTCCTTTAAGATGTTTATGGAAAACACTAGTATGAGGATCATTAGTAACTTAAGGAATTTAGAGTAACTTAAACTTGCTATTAATAATTAGTGTCTTGTAAGAGATTTGTCTTTCCAGGAAGTTCAAATGTTATCGTAGCCAGGAAAGAAGCTGTTAGGCTGTGAGGTAATGATTCTCATGCCACTTAACTTGCTTCAGAGCTCTTCTTGGTGCCTGAAAAGTGTCTGACTGCAACCATCCACTCCCTGCCATATAGAGCATACATTTTATTTAGGGAAGGTGTTCCTGGTGACAGGTTAGCAACTAGCTCAATAATGGTGTCTGCACTCAGGGAAGCTGCATTCTACCTTTGGTTTCCATTGAAAAAAATGCCATTTGGAAAACTCCCCCAGCTCCAATAAAACTACATTGCCTCATGGCTGAAGCTTCCCAGTCATCAGCGATTCTTTTAAAGAAGGAAGATGAATAAGAGGATAAGGAATCCTGGAAACCTCAATTAAAAAAATTATAAAAACAGCCACCACCAAAATCAAGCAAAATGACAAAGTGTCTCCCTGGTTGACAACCCATAAAACTTTAATGATTACCTCCATTCTCTCTGTTCTGGGCCAACACATACACTTTAAAAAAAATCCATTATATATATATTGATCTCTTTGATTCAGTTACAAGTGTATAGTTTTGGATCATTTTCAAAGGATCATCTTTTGCCACACAAAGTAGTAAAAGTATCTTTCACTTCAGCTGTTAGGCAGCCATCCTGCTATTTTCTCTGTTGTGAGAATAAGAGAGGTTTTAGGGCAGTCAGAGAGGAGAAATCTCAACAGAAGTCCTCACACTACCCTTCCCTCTCCGCCCCCTTCATATCCTCTTCTTCCGCCTCCTTCTTGTCAAGCGAATGAGGCTTTTAGCATCACATAAATGTTAGATGACTCCTTCACTCCTCCATAGGTGCTGCATCCCTTCCTTCCTTTTGAATTTATGATCTTTTTTGCTCATACAATTCAAAGATTGCCAGGTGTGAATCAGTGGATGTTGTGAAACATGAAAAAAATTAAAACTTCTCAATTCATATTAGCATAAAAATGCAATGACAATCACATTTTTTAGGAAGGTCAGCTCTCATGTTATATAACTCTATGTAGGTTAAATTGTGTGGGCAGATCTTCACTACTATGGAATCAAAAAATCCTAGGGTAGCCTGCTGAATTACACCAAAGAGAAGCTTAGGCTGTTTGCAGATATCTCTAGAACATTCAAGTCAAGATGTTGAAGTGATCTTTGTCTGAAATATGGGGAGCTGGTCATGAGTATTAAACAGATAGCCTTTTAAAATGAAAAAAAAAAAAAAAAAAACAAAAAAACCAAAAACATAAACAAAATGTTAATAGTACCTCTTGGGACTGGAATTTTGAACAATTATTTTCCTTTTCTTTATACCTTTTGTAGTTTGCTAATTTTTAACAATTGCCGTATCTTATTTTTATAAACAGAAACAAACAGCTTCCCAAATTGTTTTCCTTTTCTAGGAATGGAGAAGCTTGGGATGAGGCTGGGATGTCATATTATTTGTTTCTTGCTATGTTAGGTCTCAAATAAATTTTTATCTTTTTGGCAATTTAACATGTGATATGATGTTGTCTGTAGATCTGGTTCCTTACAGTTGGACTTTGCCAGAATCTAGGAGTTAAAGGGAATAGCAAAATCCATTTCTGGAGTGGAGCAGGGTGAATTAGTGGGAGGAAACCCCTCTGTAGCAGGAATGGGGGCTTCACGGCACTTATTCCAGCATCTACAGATGCAAATGGTGACTTTCTTCTTATGTAATTATGTTAATTTATATGGAATTTTATAAAACATGAAGTGGTAAAGAAAGTGTCCCAGCCCCAAATTATGCCGCTTGGTCACAGGGAAGCTATGAAATTAATGTGAATGACAATGTCATTGTTTTGCAGGTGAAAGACAACACATCCAACTTAAAATTATCTAAAGTGAATGTTATTATGGGAACATTATGAGACTAAGTATATCTTTACTTTCTTATTTTACTTGAGGTTCTGATTAAATTTTGCTCTGCTTTTTTAAAAAAAATCTGTGCCTTCATTAAAATCCTTGGCTGGTCAAAATAATGTCAATATCTGGCTTCTTTAGTGTATTATAGAATTTCAAATGTGTAGAGTAGGTAAAGAAGAGATCTGACTTCATTAACATGATGGCTCAAACTTATTAATAGATTTTTTTCAGACTAAAGGAACTAAGTGTGACTTTGCAGCCCAGTTTTGGTATGTATTGTAGATTGCTAGACTAAGAGAGGAGGGATAGTGTAGATAGTGTGGCGGCCATGGGAAGTCTAGCAGGAGAATTGCTGTGGTCCTGGAGCAGAGTAAAGGGAGGCAAGAAGGAAGTACTAGGAATCTAGAGGAAGAATAGAGACCACAGAATTAGAAAGTTACTTACCGATTCAGAATTGCTGAACAAAGAGAGTGAATGTTTAGGTGGGAACTTGAACTTTCAATAGACATGGATTGTTGGTCTATTGCATGTCTACCAACCACATCACAGAAGCTTTCAACTCTGAATAACTTTTCCAATAGGGACACCACTCTTAATAAGTAGCCAAGAGTACTAGAATATGTCAAATGTATTTAAGATTAGGTTGAGTTGCATGTGAAAAAAATAATAACATTGTTTAAAAATAGAATAAGTTTCTTCCTCTTACATAAAAGAAATCTGGAGGTAGGTAGTACAAGTCTTGTATGGAGACTCCACAGTTATCAGGGACCCAGGCTCCATCCAGTTTTCTCTCCCTCCACCCCTAGTGTGTAATCCTTCTTCTCATGTTCCAAAATTGCTGCTGGAGCCCCAGCCATGACATCCTCATTCCAGGAAAAAAGATGGAGGAAGCACTAAATACAGCCTTTTCCTTTAAAGGAAACTTCCTGGAAATCCCACATGACACTTTTACTTATGTCTTATCAGTCAGATGTTAGTCACATGTCCACACGGCCATAGAGAGACTAGAAAACATAGTCTTTTATCTGAGTAGCTTGTTGTCAGCTAGAAATTAGGGCTTTGTTATTGAGGAAGAAGGAGTAATGGATACATGGGCAAGCAATGGCTCTGCCATGCTATATTTCCCTTAAACTAAATGATGGTATATGTTGCTATTTTCCTTATTGTTGCTATTTTCCTTATTTTATAAAATGCATTTCTTAGTGCATTTTATGGGATCTGAGTTTGTATTAATGTGCAAACTGGTATTTATCAGAAGTAAATTTAGAAAACACCAGATTGTGCTTTTCTGGGTACTTCTGGTACAAAGAAATTCTTGGCAGAGAGGGATACTGGGAGAAGAAAGGAACTGTGCTTTTTTCTAAGATATCATAGTCATCTTTAAGGTGACCACCTGGTTAGTCTTTAACTCACAAGGAGAATGAGGCTTAGGGTTGTAGACTTGCCTCAAAGCTGTGTGGGGGTGTGTGTGTTTGTGTGTGTGTATGTGCACGCGTATCTAGGACTCAGAGCAGAGGAGTGATGTTTGAGATATGGAATCTCTGTCACTAATTAATCACTTTGTGATCTTGAGTATATCATTTGGCCTTATCTGTAAAATGAGAAAGTTGGACCAGATGTTCACAATTCCCTACTGGCTCTAATCTTCCATAACCCAGAACCTGGGGGGGTCATTTAACCATCCACCTATCCACCCACCACTCATCCATCCATCTATCCCTCCATCTGTCTGTTCATACCCTTCATCCATCCACCCACCTATCCATCTATCAAATATTTTTGAGCATCAAGTGCCTGGCAGTGTGCTAGAGACTAAGTATTCAAAAATAAATAATTTATCAACCTTCATGAAGCTTATGGTCCAGGGTAAGGCATAGGAAGTATACCACTTTTGCCTCTTGTCAGATGAAAATGCAGTTGAAGAAACTCTGTCTTCAAATTCACCTGCCAATGTGCTGTATTATAGATGGCTCTTGGCTATTATGTTTGAAATACCTCCGTTTATTTCTTGTACCAAATTGTAATTTTGCCTGTGAGTCATTTCCCAAAACATAGCTGCTGTGATGCACAGAAGGCACATTTTGATATTAGCGTAAATCAGATGATATTAAGTTTTAAGTTTTTTTTTGGATGGACCTTATGGAGAATTGGTGAAAATAATAACAGCTAACAGTGATGGAGCTGTTACTCTGTGTTAGGTACTGTGCATGGTGTTTTACACGTATTTTTTGTTTAACCTCAAAACAGCCCTATGATGTGGGTCCTGTAGTTTTCCTCTGAGTCACTGAGAGGCTAAACAACCTGCCCCAGACCCTTGTGATGAGGTGATGTGCCTCAGAGCCAAGGCCCTCGGCCACCACCACTGTTCTTGGAAAAGTACTTGTGTGCACAAACACATATTTTTGTATATAGTTCTAGGAGGTGTAAGTCTCCCTGAAACCTTGGCAATTGTTAAGAAAACTCTAACCTAACTGTATCATAATTAAGAAATCAGGTGGTTAGAAAACCACCATATATGTTCCAAAGTGAAAGATTACCAACATGGAGACACTTTCTGCATCTGCTCATGAGAAGGGGAAGAAACCAGCCTGTGATGAGACTGAGTCCTGTGCACTGTCACCACGAGAAACTCACCCAGTGTCATCAGCCACGTCCAGTGATTCTCAAACTGTGGTCCTTGGACCGACCCTCAGCTGGGCTCCCATTAGAAGTACAAATACTCAGGCCCCACTTCACATCTACTGAATCGGAAACTGTGTTTTCACAAGCCCTCCAGCTGGTCCTGATGTCTTCTGAGCAGCGCCATCCAATAGGACTTTGTGTTGAAGATCAAGACCCTGGCACAATACGTGTGCCCAGTGCATGACGGAATCCATAGCTGCTCTCATTCCTAACTTCCAGCCCTTGACGCGGGGCCATGGGTAAGATGTTAGGGAGGCAGCTGGGCAGGACTTGTTGTCTGCTAGGATGTTACACCTGCTGTGTGCCAGGACTTCTAGTAGAAGCTTGACACCCAAAGAGGAGTGAGGTTCTGCCCTGAAGGAACTTATAGCCCAGGTAAGGGAATCGACATATCAACACATGAGTGAAAACCATGCCATCTACTTCCCTAGAACTCTGTACAGGGTCTAGAAATGGAGGACATCAAGGTGGCCCCAACAGATCTAGTGTGAGTTGTGATGGTGTTAACTGCAGCACTGGGGTTCACGTCACATATGGCTGGCCAAGGAGTTGTCAGAGCTTTGAGACCTGGAGGTTGATTTGTTAGGAGTGATACCAAGATCTGAGGTGAGGCTAGGCTAGGTGGTGAAAGTAATTTCTTATGTATTTTTTCAAAGCTGCATTCTTCAACTGTGTGTGTGTGTGTGTGTGTGTGTGTGTGTGCATGCACACATGTGTACACACATGTCCTGAGACCTCTTAGTGTCCCCTCGTCTCCTTTCATTTCTGCTTCTAACACTTGGCCCCACTTCCTGCTGATCCTTTCACCATTTTCCTCCCCAGGACAGTATTTCTTCTCACTTAGATTTCAGGATATGTTGAAAGCAAAAATAAAAACTAAATACCAAGTGAGTTTATTTTGTGTCCCTCTACATTAGTGCTTGCCTTTGGACCACGTTTTACGTGGCGTCAGTCACATTGCTGGCCCCAGCATGCTCTGAGATTGACCTGGTCCCAACATCTAAGGGTAGAGATTCTCCTGTGGAACCTCAAGGACACATCTTTCTGAAGAACATTTTATTTGGGTGCTTACTTGTTTATACATCTGTTCATTTAGGAGTGGTTTGTAGTTGTATATGTTTTATGTCCTCTTTCCAGAAATATGTTAGAACACTTGCATAAATACAATCAGGCCAGAAAAATAAATTAACCAGGTGGTGTAATGTTAAGGCACCGGGTTCTGATCTTAAGGTCAGAGAATGACTGTTGTTTTCAGCTGCCCCCAAGGAAATGGGGTAGAAATAAAGACAGAAGAACAGCTGCCTGGCGCTGTCCCTGGTCCTGCCTTTCTGCCTGACTCTGCCTGGGCCAGGTCCCCTGCTACCACCTCAATCCTGCCTAGATTTGTACTGCTTGATTCCTTGCTATTGCATGTTACCAATAGCCCTGCTGACTTCTAACTTCTTCACTTGTCACCAGCTCACTCATTACCTGTCCCCGACTTGGATTTGTGGGACTACGTAGTACATTACCTTATTCAGCCCAGACGATTCTTGTCTAGTAGCCTCTGGTTGGATTCTTTGGTCAAGCTGAATATCTGGTAAAAACAAAACAAAACAGTTTTTGTTTGTAAATGTTTTCCTCATTTCCTTTTAAATTCATTTGCAGAGTATTGTTCCCTGCAGAGGTCATTTCTGTGAGCTGATTATTACATAAAAAATATTTTCTTTTATTATTAGTTCATTAGCTTAGAGTGACCCTTCATATTTCTCATAATAAGCAGGGCAAACCTCATCTCTTTTTCCCTAGTGATAGCAGAAATCTTGTATAGTTATATTTCTGCCAGTTGACAATGATAATCAAAACTGATTTAGTGTGTTTAAAGTCTAGGGCTCTCAAGGAGACTTTTAATCCTCTTGTTTATTCAAGATAGATTAATTTGCTCTATTTTTCTACAAGATTCTCTTTCTAGCTTCCACTTTTGTAGGTACAGATATATCTTCCTTTAAGTAGCCTTGATATAGAAAAGCCTGGATTTACTTTATCCTTAAATAACAACTTTTCATAATAAAACTAAAATGCAGGAAGAAGTTGTATTGATATAATTATTTTAAAATTATGATTGACTATTGACCCAAACTGTAATGAGTATGGAGAATGAATATAGCTAGATTTGTTGGGGTGATAGGTATTTGATAATAACTCAATTTTTAAAAATATTCATGAATAACTAGATGATGTGGTCAAATAATAATTTTTCAAAGATGAGCTCAATCACAAGATTCAATTTCCACACTCCTTTTTGGGCATTTTTTTTTCACAAAATGTGAAATTTTGTAACAGGCATGTGTAAATACCTTATAGTATATGACTCTGTCCCCCAAAACAGACAGCTCATATTGAGGCGAGCCACTGTGTTTGCAGGTCATTTAGAGCCTGAGTGGAAAGTTCCTCCTTCTGAGTTGGGTGACCGATAAGCTGTATGGTTAATATTGACATTTTATTGGAGTTGCTTATGTAGCTTTGGCTCTTAGCCAGGGATTTGATTAGTATAATGATTAATTATCTTCATAACTGAGAGTAATAGCCAGCTTTAAGCTTTAATATGTATTTTCTGGATAGAAAAAGAGATTTATCTTTTTAAAAGATTTAATCTAGAACAATAGATGAAAACATTTTTTACTAAAATGTTTTAAATAAAAAATTATGTAAAGACAATTTAACATGTATTTAGTTAAAATTTATTTGTTTTATTTTTTCTCTTTCTTTAAATATTAATAGCATGCAGGTTTTTGTCTAATCCAATAACTCTCCAGACAGCAAGGGGTAGGTGGGTTTAGGACAGTTGCAGAGTGTCACAGGGTGTTTACCGGGCTGGTGACAAAAGAGCCTTTTGTGGTTTGTTTGCACTGGGCTCCTGGCTTGGCACTACTTGATTTGTCCTCAGTGTTTCAAGAGCAGGGACAGGAAGGGGATATGGGTTACAAAATTATTAAAAGTTATAAACTGTGCCTATATTTTGAACCTGCTGTTCTACTTCAGAGAGTTTATTCTAAGGAAATAATAGAAGACGTTTGAAGTCTTAGCTGCCACATTTGTTAATTACATCAGTTTGTGGCATCATCCATTTGGGAACAAAACTTAAATATCCATCAGAAGGAGGAGTGGTTAAATAAATTATTTTAAATCATTATAAAAACTGTTAAAAAGTAAATTATAGATGGAGGCTTTCAAACTTTTTTTTTTTATTATTAAATCAGGAGAGATCTTTTTCCAAATGAAAATTTGTGAGGGATTCCAAATATATAAAAGAGATCAAAAGGGAGCTGCTCTTGTTGAACTGAGGTCTGGAGCTTTTCCCATTTGATGTCTTCCTTGCCCCAGCTGGGCCCCTCAGTCACCTCCGTCAGAGTTTTATGAAAGCTCTTAGAGACCTTGTTTGAGAGAAAATTTCAGATGAAAATTTATTGACATGGAAAGATATTCATGGTCTGTTACATTAGAAAGCGGATTTGAAAACACAGTATCATTCAATTTTGTGAAAAAACACGCATTTTGGTAATGCTCATATATGTTGTAATCTTTATTGTGTGTGTGTGTTTATGGCAAAGCAAAACGTTTAGGAGTTCTAGAGTAAAATGCTTTTAAACTCTGGATTATAGTTATTTTAATTATTTTTGCTTATCTATGATTTTAATTTTATGTAATTATGTATTGTTTTTATAATAAGAAAATATTTTTGGTTGAGTATATTTTAATTTCTAGAACTCACAGCTTTGGAATATATAGTATTTGACATAATACAAGTAACTTTTAACTTTTAAAAAGATTCACATAAATAGCACTTGGTCTCTGTTCTAGCTATCTATTGCTACATAATGAATCAGCCCCAAACTTTAGCTTTTTAAAATAACAACAACTGATCCTTTTATGCTCTGTTATAGTTTGTGTGGGTCAGAGTTTTGGGAAGGGCCTTGCTGGGTGGTCCTGGCTCAGGGTTTCTTATGCGGTTGCTGTTAGAAGAAGGCCGGAGCAGCTGAGAGTTGGCCAGTCATCTCTCTCTCTTCACACTGACTCAGGACCTCTTCCTGTGGTCTCTCTACAAGGACTAGTTTGGACTTTCTCATAGCATGGTGGCTTCGGGGCAATCAAACACCTTGCATGGTGGCTAAAGTTTTCAAGAGCGAATGTACCTGTTAGCAAAGTACAAGCTGCATCACCCTTTATGGCCTGGGCTTGGACATCTCCTAGAGTCACTTCTACCAGATTTTGTTAGTCAATAAGTCTTAGCCTATCAAGATCCAAGGGGACCAGCTACATAATTTTTGGGGCCCAGTGCAAAATGAAAACGACAGGTCCCTTGTTCAACAATAATTAAGAATTTCAAGACAGTGACAGCAAAGCATTAAACCAAGCACAAAGCTCTTCTAAGTGCAGGGCCCTGTGTGACTACACAGGTTGCACACTCATGAAGCTGGCCCAGGGGAGGGAACATTGACCTCATCTCTTGATGGGCGGAACGGCAAGGCCACACATAGGAAAGGATGTGAGATGGGGGATAATGGTGTGGTCATCTCTGGAAAATAAAATCTACCCAGCCTCTGTGACTCACCTCCAATTAATTTGGTGGCTTACAACTTTACTACCTAGAACCAGAGTTAGCCATCAACTATAAAGGAAAAACTGCAGGCTACCACAACAGTAACAGGGATGTATTTTAAAACTCTTTATGGAGATAGTGGTTGCCTCTAAAGAGAGGATAGCAAAATATTAATACCTGCTTTATATCTGTTGTGGGCTGAATTGTGTCTCCTCCCCTAAATTCGTAGGTTGAAGCCCTAACTCCCAATGTGGCTGTATTTACAGATAGGGCCTTTAAGAAGGTAATTAAGGTTAAATGAGATCATAAGGGTATGGCCCTAATCTAACAGGAGTGATGTCTATACAAGGAAAGAAAGAGACACCAGGAGTGCATGCACAGAGGAGAGGCCATGTGAGGACACAGCAACAAGACAGCCATCTGCAAGCCAAGGACAGAGGCCTCAGGAGAAACCAAACCTGCTGGTATCTTGCTCTTGGACTTCTAGCCTCCAGAACTGTGCAACAATAAATTTCTGTTGTTTTAGCCACTCAGTCTGCTATGGTTTGAATGTTTCTGCCTCCTACAAATTTCAAGTTGAAACTTAATCCTAATGCGACAGTATTAAGAGGCGGGGGAGATAGTCCACCCCTTTTCACCCCTTGCATGCCTTCCACTAAGTGAGGACACCTACATGGTGCCATCTATGAGGAATAGGCCCTCAGCAGACACTGAACCCACCAGTGTCTTGATCTTGGGCATCCCAGCCTTCAGAACTGTGAGAAATAAATTTCTGTTCTTTATAAATCACCCAGTGTAAGGTATTTTGTTATAGGAGCACAAACAGACTAAGACACAGCCATGGCAGACTAAAACAATATCTAACAGTTGCAAATATTCTTTCAAGTATATTCTTTATTACTCATTCTAATCCATTGAATATCCCAGGTTCTCTGTCAACTTCCAAGGAAAGCTGAATCTAATAGCAAATGCCATGTTTTAATTAATGTCCCTTCTTTAATAACATTCTGACGAATAAAGTCTTTATTATTCATTTTTCCTGGAGTATTGCTTGTGTCCAGTAAAGGTTCATGTCTATTGTAATACTGTAGCTCCTTTATGGATTTGTATAAAGTAATATTATTGCCTCAGATGGTTGCTGGCCCTTGGGCCTTTGGAACAGGACACATTTTCCAAGCAGTGGCCCTGAGAATTGACCCCCAAACACACTGCAAAAGCCCAATTGTGATAGCTCCCTCTAACACTGTTATGGGTTCAGTTGTGTCCCTCCCAAAATTCATGTGTTGAAGTCCTAACCCTTGGTCCCTCAGAATGTGACCTTATTTAGAACCAGGTCTTTACAGAGGTAATCAAGTTAAAGTGAGGTCATTAGGGTGAACCCTAATCCAATATGGCTGATGTCCTTACAAAAAGGGGAAATTTGGACACAGAGAGAATACCATGTGAAGATGACGGCAAGGCTCAGGAGAGCAGAAGCCAAGAAATGCCTGAGATTGCCAATAAACCAGCAGAAGCCAGGAAGAAGCAGGAACAGATTCTCCCTCATGGCTCTCAGGAGGAACCAACCGTGTGATGGTTGATCTTGGAATTCTAGTCTTCGTAGCCGTGAGACAATGAATTTCTGCTATTTAAACCACCCCATCTGTGGTGCATTGCTATGGCAGTCCCTTCCTCCCCTTTCCTGGAATCTCTGCAGTTCTGGGTGAGTGATCACAGGGACAAACTTGTCCCCATGGTGAGGAAGCTGCCAGATGGCATCACATCTTAACCCAGTTAAAATGAAAATTCTCATTTCTTCAAAGAGTTTCGTGAAAGTCAATTTGTTGGATTTTTCAGGTACAAGGCAAAGGAAATAATTTTTGATAGAAGGACTCCTTCAATACCTCTGATACCAAAAGATTGTCTCATCTACCTTCTTCGAGACCCTTCTACCCAAGAATATGTCTTCACTTATTCCAGAGTTTACAGGGAGTTAATGCTCAGTTGTTTTTCTCCAGAAACCTGATTTAACCCAACTGTATTAGGATTGGCACTTAATTCTTCTGATCTAATAATTTGCATGATTTTTAGTGCCATAATTGTTGAAAGCCGATATTAGAATCCTAAAAGTGGCATATCTTATTCAGCAATGTTTAATGCTTTATAAAATAACAATAATATTGGGTGCATTATGCGGTAATAATGAAAATTACATTTGCGAAGTCATTGTAATGGGACATTCTGAAAGGCAAGAAATAGAGAAAGCACACTGGAAGAGCGGAACATGTTTTATTCACAGCCTTGTGGCTGTCTGCGAGCTCTCAGGTCGGAAGGCAGGGAGGAGCTCTGTGCTCCCTGGTGGCACACCACCCCTGGGCTGCATGATTGAGATCAACCCTTCAGTTTTGATCGAAGTGGGGGATTTTCAGTCACTGGCATCAAAAGAGGGTGGGGGTGTTGAAAATACTTTTTGCTCTTTAAGACAAATTATCATTTTATAAATGAAAATTGGATTTCCAAAGAAAGCACATATTTGCTATGGTTTAGCCTAATAATTTGGTTCTCTTTGAGTTGCTCACAACTTCTGATTGATAGTTCATTTAAAAATATGTTTGGAAAAAATATATAAATTATATTCCCTATACTTCACTAATACAGTTTTATGTCACTTTAAAGCTGATTAACTTTACCCTGTCCTTTGAATACTTTGATGTATTGCTCACATTCAATTTATGCAAACTCACAGAAAACCACAATGAAAATAAATCTGTAAGGAACCTAAGACATTCTTGGCTATGTGAACTGATATGACCAATGCTGATTTTGAGATTTGGATACTTTCTGCAGCAATTAGATAATTTTGTAAAGTTTTAATTAAATATTTCTTTTGGCAGCTTCATTGCCCTTCATCCAGGAGTATTCTGCTTAAAACTGCCAAGATTAAACAAAGCCATGGAAGTGCCAGGGCAGCAGAGATGGAAAAAAGAGTGAATTAGTTTCATTGTGTCTGATTCACAAGAATTATTTTGGCCCAGTGTATGTTCACATGGAACCTGCCTTTGCTCAGTTTCTTTTATGAAGAAAGGTTTTTCTTTTTCACTTTTTCTCTTTGATTATGGAACTGCTGAACAGACAAGCTGGTTTACAGATGTTTAGTCTTATCTAGTCTTTTCTAAGGCCGCGCAATATTTTGGGGGTTACCACATTCCTTTTCCTTGGCGGAGGGCGAGGTACTATTCAGGCAAGAGAGTGCAGCCGTCTCCCACAGGGCCTCAGGTTGTCAGGCAAAGCCCATTTTTTATAGCAATTATATGTAAATTCTTTGTACTTTCTCTTCCAATCAACTCTGAAATCACACGAGGAATGTTTCCGTGGCACCAAGAGCCTCCCATGTCAGCCTTACATGAGAAGCTTATCAAACAGATATGCACGAGAGAGAGGAGAGGCTGGGCTTGGTGCTCATCCACACTTCTAAATGAGCAAAGATATTTTCACTTTCATGGGGCAGGATACTAGTGGCTTCAGTCGGTAGCTTCTTGCAGGGCTGTGTCACCGCTTGGGACTACAGCCTTTGCTCCTTTGCAGTGATTCCCTCGGTTCTAATTATGCCGATTTGTGTGTGAATGCTGTCAGCTTTCCTCCGTGTGGTAAAATGGGCCCCCTTGACAAGTGCTCTGCAAGTGTAAAGCGGTTATACCGATGCAAATACTTTACTCAAGGGCCCATAGTCACTCTCCAACAGCACCTTATTTTCCAAACCCAAAACCTCTTTGGGACCCTGAGGTTATCCATTTTTTTCTCTGTGTTCTATCGAGGAGGCAGCATCATATAGTGGTTAAGAACACAGGCTTTGCAGACAGACTGATTTCACCGCTGCCTCCCAGTTGTGTGATCGCGGAGGGTTCCTCACTGAGTCTGGCTCCTACTCTTTACTTAGGGACACTAACAGGATCACCCTCACAGCACTGTTGAGAGGATTAAGTGGCTACTACAAGGGGAAGCACTTAGCGTGGTGTCAGGCACATATAAGTACTTGGTAAGGATTAGCTTTCATTGCTTTCTGAAGATGTTTAGGGTTCTGTTATTCTAACAGATTTTGTGCAAAGCCAGCAAAACGGAGTTGCTTCTCATAACTGGATTAATTGCAAAATATTTCTCTCCCCTCATATTCTTCCTTTATTCCATCTCACCTGAGATATGAACTTGTATTCATTAAATGAGCAGAGGATGGTGTTGCTTTCTTAAAATTTAGAATGCTGTACTAGTAAATATTTTTTTTTTTTTTTTTTTTTTTTTTGAGACAGAGTCTCACTCTGTTGCCCAGGCTAGAGTGAGTGCCGTGGCATCAGCCTAGCTCACAGCAACCTCAAACTCCTGAGCTCAAGCCATCCTCCTGTCTCAGCCTCCCAAGTAGCTGGGACTACAGGCATGCGCCACCATGCCCGGCTAATTTTTTCTATATATATTTTTAGCTGTCCATATAATTTCTTTCTATTTTTAGTAGAGGTGGGGTCTCGCTCTTGCTCAGGCTGGTCTCGAACTCCTGAGCTCAAACGATCCGCCCACCTCGGCCTCCCAGAGTGCTAGGATTACAGGCGTGAGCCACCGCGCCCGGCCCTAGTAAATATTAATACTTTTAAAAGAAGTCATGGAATAATAATAATTTTCTTACAAGTCCAGTATTCAGGTACCCGAGAACTCTTTCCTTGGCTTCCAGTACTGATGATGTTGGAGGGGGATGAGGCTGGGAAGGTGGTCCCTGCAGGCAGTGGCCCTCTGTCAGTCCCTCCCTGTAGCCACCATTCTGTCAGGGCTTGGCTGGGTTCCTTGGAGTGGCACATAGCTTGTGGGGAAAGGCTGTAGGCACAGAGCTCCACAATACACACTCCAGCTTCTCCTTCTTGGGTGTCCATTCCCACTGGGCAGAAAGCAAGAAGGTCCAATATGATTTCTGCCTGGCATTTCATTATTTGTATATTAACATTTAATATAGAATGAGGTTAGAAGTTCATGTCATAAACAGCCATTAGAAAATTTCCTCCAACTCTAAAATAAGTTCTGCTTCTTTGGGAGGTTGTTAGGTTGTTAGAACGTGAGGCTCTTAATAACAAGATGGTATTTTCAACAGTGATTCGTCAAATCTGCTAATTTCATCTCATTGCTGTGTTACAGATTGACGTTCTCAAGGCAGATCTGGAAAGCGCAGAATGGAAAGTTTTGGAAAATCTTATTTTGGAAGATGTCCTCGAGCAGATTGGACAGCTCATCTTTGAGATCCATCTCCACTGGCCTGGGTTCGAGGTCGGCGGTAGCGACAGCAGCGTCGTGCGGTTCTGGTACAGCCTCCTCAAAGAGTTAGAACTAAAGGATTTCAGGCTTTTTCACAGTTACAAAGATTTATCTAAACCTCAGCTATTCCTGAAGAAAGACATTTTCAATGCAAGTAGCTGTTATACTCTGAGTTGGGTGAATACAAGGTGGAAATAGGATGCAGGACCTCATCAAGAACATGAGGGAATATTGCTATTTGCAGAATGGAACATGTCCACGATTCTAATAATGGGTTTACTCACCCAGTCTCCCACTAGGCTGTACCTGCTTGAGGCAGGGAGCGTGGTATTGCCTTTGTAGGGCATGTAGCCTGGTGCTTGGCACGTGACAGGGACACAGTTAATACTCGTTGAAGGGGTGCGCACAGTCACTCCCATTTGCCCAGAACCAGGCTTTTTGCCTTTTGCCTCTGACAGAGTGTGGATGCTTGTCCTCCTCCACTTTAACTTGAAAGATAATCCCCCGCTCAGCCCAGTTTTCCCTAAAATTCACTACATATCTATAATCCATGAATTCACCAGCATTAGTTGAGATTATGTAACTTTTCCATTTTCACTGGGTTGATGAGATTTTTAAGTTCATTGCCTACTGTCTAAAATAGTGCCTTTCATTTGACTCTGACTCACCTCTTTCAAGGGTTTTCTTGTTTGCCTTGTCAGTAATATTCTTTGAAACCTTATAGATTTCAATAATTCCTCATGCTGTGGCTTCATGAGAAACAATGATTCTGGTTTCTGGGAACTCAGACACACCAAATTCTGTCACTGAATTAGAAAGACTAGACTGTCAAGAACTTCAACTCAAGATTCTTGTCATGTGTAACCTGAAATCCCCTTCGTTTGCTATGAAATTAAGCATAAAGCAGAATATGGGTATCTTTGCTGCTGCCTTTTTTGCCTTCAAACATGATTTTCCAACAGACTTGCCTATGCTGTTTAATCTTTTTTTTTTATATACAGTATCTCAAAGGCTAAGTGCATTTTTCTTTACTGCCAATTGGCAACATTATAAGATTGCGGCCTGAGGGCCACAGTCTCTCTTTCCTAGGATGGTTATCTAGTTTTTCAGTAGCACCAATCCTTTTTATATTAAAAAAAAAAAATTAAGTGGAAAGTTTAGGTTCTCAATAGTTCAAATGATCTCTATCATTCCTATTTACAAGATTAGACATTACTCCTCTGAATAATTTAGAAAAATCCTATTTCAAATAAATTACATAGTATAAAAATAAATCACATTATTGTCTAATTGTAAATTAATTATATTTTTGGTATTTTTTTACATCTTGAGAGTGTAAAAACTATATGTATATTGTTCAAACTTTTGGGGGAAAGGAGGGGTAGAAGAATATTGTTCCTAGACTTTAACCTTTCTCCCAGTTTTGTACTTCCTCCTACCCTTGGACATTTCCCACCTTCTCTTTGTTTCTTGCAGTGGTTTGAAAATGCCATTCCTCAAGTGAGAAACCAAAATATATTACAATGGAATGATCTCACTAACTTGAATTCAAAAGAGAACAAGATTTTCTGAGTTAGTTGTGATGGATTTTTAAAAATGTAAATGAGGTTTTTATTTTAAAACTCATAGTACACTAATAATAAAAGTTGTTGAGCTGAGAGGACCAGCTTGAATAGGTGTGATTTGAAATGGCAGATTAGTCATTTCAATGTACGTAGGTATTTCAAATGTGCAAAAGGGTCCATAAAAACTCTAAAGTGGTTTATACTGTTAGTTTTTATGGCCTCATCTCCAAAGCAAAGCTAACTTTAGCCCACTTGTGGATTATATCACAGATTTTTTTCATAAATTTTTTATATACTGAAATAAACATTTTTATACACTAAAGTGTGACGAGTGTACTAATCTTAAGTGTCCAGTCTGATGAACTTTTAGATATGTACACACCCATATCAAGATTCGCAATTCATGAAACTGGAGATTTGGGGCATTAATGAAAGCCCCCTTTGTCTGGGGCAAGTTAACCATTTATCCCAGATCGGTGGTGCAGAACATTGACTTCATCACACTATATATATCTGAAACAAGAATGGCTGTACTGTTAAAAAAGAATAAATCACAAACACACCCACCCACACCCACCAACTAGGCAGCCTGTTTAATAGTTATTCATACTTATTTTATGCTTATTTCTAAAACTGTCCCTTATTCTCTTCATGGATAGTTTGAAATTTATGATGAATATTCTGATGGTTGCTAAAGTTTCCCTGCCTCTAGAATTTATTATGCTTATCATGTAGGCCAGGGTTTCTTAACCTCAGCACCATTGACATTTGGGCTGGATAATTCTTTATTGGAGGTGGGAGGGCCGTTCTGTGCACTGTAGGATGTGTAGCAGCATCCCTGGCCTGCACCTACTGGGTGGCAGGAGCACACCCCCCATGCCCCCTCCCCAAAGTTGTGACAAGCAGATATGTCTGCGGACAGTGCCAAATGTCCCCTAGGGGGCAGAATCACCCACTGTTGAGAACGATGTCTTAGGGGGCCACGAGAAGGGCCAGGCTACTGTGGCACTGCTGTTTGCTTGTGAAGAACAGGCAAAGACAATAATTGTCACCACCGTAACCACCACAAAAGCAACACAAATGGAATACAACAATCAAGAGGTACTATTTACTGAGAGTTTACTGTTTGCCAATTTGCATAACTTATTCCCAATTCTCCCAACAACCTGACAAGGAAGTGTAATTTTTCAATTGTATGGGTAAAAAAAACTCTGAGGTTAAATGGCTTATTCAGATGACTCAATAGTAGATGGAGCAACAGGAATCCACATTTCGGTGTTTCACATCCCACAAAGCCTGTGTTTGGTCTCCTCCACAACGCTGCCTCCGCAACCTTTGCCAGATATAACTTTGTCTGAAGGACACATTTTTGCTGCCCTATCTGTAAAAGGGGACAAAACAACAAATAGATAAGACCTCCAAGTCTGTTAGAGTCAGAATTATTTTGTAGCATGCAGGTTTGCTTACGTTAAACCATCTACTTGATTAAACTATTCCTGCCAAATGGAGGCTCACTGAAGAAATATGGGGACCCAGCAACTTCTCTGTCAATACATTTAGGCTGCCAGAAAAGCTCTTAGAAGGCCTGGAAGTGACTCTTGCTCTGGCTTATCCTAATACTTGGCACTTTCTTCCTGGGTTTTAGAAAGAGCACAGTCATTTGGAGCTGCAGTGTGATTCTCCTTTGCTTAAAGCTAGTCTTTGACTTGCAGATAAATGAGCTACAATGTGAATATCTGTGATGTGCATCTCCTTAATTAAATCTTACCAGTGTTCATAAATGATTCCAAAAATACAAATTTAATAATGCTGTTATCAAATGATAAAAATAACTGCTCTTTTTTAGGTATAAGACATATGAGGATAATATAAGAGATCCAGAAATCACCTTTTAGCATAAACTGTGTCACAATCGGAGATTAAAGAAAAATAGTTTTCCCCTACCTCTTTTCTTTTCTTCTTCTCCTTCTTATTTATTTATTTATTTATTTATTTTTCTGTTTGGAGACAGGGTCTCACTCTCTTGCCCAGGCTGGTGTGAAGTGGCATGATCATAGCTCACTGCAGTCTCAAACTTCTGGGCTCAAGCAACCCTTCCTTTTTTCTTAAAGTGATTGTAGCTGATGCAGTTATAATAGTTTATCATATAATTATTTGCAACTGTTTGACACGTTCAAATGAAGAAAGCCAGGGGGAAGTGAACAAATTTCTATTAGAATTGACTGAAGGTCCACTAATATTTATATCAGTGTAGAAAAAAAGTAAATTCATGAATTTACAGTGTTTAGTCCAAATCAGTTATTCATGTAAACATTTCTGCCTTGGTTATAAGATCTTTTAGTAAATACAAGATTTGCTTATTTTAAGTATTAAATGTTTAGATTTTGCGAAGCTTGGATTAATACAGGAAGCCAGGCTCATCATATTTTACCAGTGTAAAAATGAAGAACTAATTTAAACAGATCATTCTACTTAGCAATACAGCAGTACCTCTAAGCTCAATTAGTATAATTGTTCTTTTCTGGTGGAGATAAACCTATGTTTGATTTTTAAGCAATAACATAATTCTTTTTGTCCTAGCCAATTGCTGGTACTTTGTGAGTTCAATAATACATTTAACCTTATGTTAAAACATCTTCGTTTTTCTTACATTGAAAGAGGTATTTGAATTTAGATAAAATCATAACCAAAGATTCAATATATTCTTAAAACTGCCTAAATGTAGAGATTATTGAAATTCTTTAAATAATTTTATTATATTTCTGTCCTCAAGAAAAATAAATCAAGTTTTCTCAATGTTGTCATACTTTATGTTTAGAACTATTATATATGGAGAAATGCTCGTTCTCAACTCATTAAAATTAATGCTTTCTAAAACCAGAAACTTCATATTTTTCTCAGAATATTTTAACTTTTTCTTAGTGATTGCTTTTGTACTATATAATTGTCTGAAATAATAAGGGATTTAAAGATTTTGGGGCAAGTTTGACTAGAGTCACTAGACTCTTCAAAATTAGACTAGACCATTTCAGTACAGAAGCCACGTATGTACAGGACTCACACCCAATCGGTATGTACCAGTAGAGAAGATCTGTTGTGCAACATGGTGATTATAGTTAATAACAATAAACTGTATAATTGAAAACTGCTAAGAGAGTAGATTTAAAATGTTCTCACCACAAAAGATTACGTACAGTGTATATGAGGTAATGGGTGTCTTAATTAGCTTGATTTAGTCATTCCACAATGTATCCATGTAACAAACTATCATGTTGCACACCATAGATATAAATAATTTTTGTCAATTAAAAAAAAAGTATGTCCCATGGAATCCTTCAGACATATTTACACTTAAAAAAAAAAGTACCAGTAGAGCTATAGTGGTTGGTAAATTGCTGTGGCTTTCAGTTCCTGGGTGGTCCTCTTCCACTGGAGCCTCTCACAGAATGTTCCGGCAATTAAAAGTTAATGCAGAGCACAAAAGGCAGCTTCCATGACCGTGACTCAGCATGTGACTCAGCACAGTGGCTTGCTTCTTTTATAACTGGTCTATCTTCTGCCTTACTTGTCATTGGGTATTTTGAATATCATCCCTTGGTGGGTGAATATAATAAACAAAGGTCCAAGTGGGTTCTATAACATGATGAGGAACCACGTTTATCTATCAATAAAAATAAGCTATTATCTGTACAAGAAAATATTATTTCTCAAGGATTAATGGCAGATCAAACATCATTTTCTCAGGGACCCCTCTGTTAAAGGCCCCCAGCTGTGGGTTCCCACAATGCCCTTAACACTCTCTGTACTTTACTTGTGTAATGTCTGTCTTTCCTAGCAGACTGCAAGGTCCATGAAGGTAAGGCCCATGTCTGCAAGCCCCACTGTCTAGCATGGAACCTGCTAGGTAAAAGGTGCTCAATAAATATTGTTGAATATAAATTTAAAAAGCTATTTCACGTTGAATTTTTCCATCAAATTATTTCATCATCATTTGTTATGGAAGTTTTTTTCTGGCATTAAAAATACCTTTAGAATTTAGGTGGGCCTCATTTTGTTAATTTAAATTTGGACACAATTTGTCCTTGTCTTGACATGGTTATTTATTGCACTGCATGTGGTAGTCCCCATTCCTGATAAAAGAATGCTACCCTGGAGATCTTCTTGACTTTAGGGAATTGAGAGCTATACAATAATTGAATTGAATAAATACAATAATAATTTTTCAGTTTATGAGAGAAGGAAGGTAGGATGATGTGAACCTATGTCTACCAAAGATAGGGGCTGCTATTTTTATAAAAATGACCAAATCCACACTTTTTATAGGACAAAATGGATAATAAAGACTATAGTTGAAAGAGTAAAATCAAGGTGAGAAAAGGTATTGTATTCTCAAGACTGAAGTATGTGTGAGCCAAGCAAATTTCCTTGTAGGCACAGAGAAAAGTGATGGGGCCATGATTCTAATGGAAGGACCATGATGTCTTCAGGTACAGGTTCGGTTTTACTAAAGGATAAAATAAACACTATGTAAACAGCTATTTCTTTTAACCAACTTAAGAGATGGCAAGCTAGAAGTCACAAATATTATGACACAAATCTGAGTTTTAAAAATATATAATTAAGTGGCACTATGTAAAGGAGGCAGGTCAGCAGGATGAAGGGAATTAGGTGCTCTTGATACTGCTAACTCAGCAGTCCCCAACCTTTTTGGCACCAGGGACTGGTTTCATGGAAGACAATTTTTCCATGGATGGGGGGTGGAGGGGAAGGGTTTTGGGATGATTCAAGCGGATGACATTTATTGTGTACTTTATTTCTATTATTATTACATTGTAATATATGATGAAATAGTTATTATACAAAATCTGTAGCTAGTTCCTCAGCACTAGCATCACCACCTCAGCTCCACCTCAGATCATCAGGCATTAGATTCTCATAAGGAGCCGCAACCTCGATCCCTCTCATGCACAGTTTACAGTAGGGCTGGTGCTCCTGTGAGAATCTAATGCCGTCACTGATCTGACAGGTGGAGGGAGCTCAGGTGGTCATTTGAGCGATGGGAGTGGCTGTAAATACAGATGAAGCTTCCTTCGCTCACCCGTCACTCACCTCCCGCTGTGTGGCCTGGTTCCTAACAGGCCACGGACCAGTACCAGTATGCGGCCCAGGGGTTGGGGACCACAGTGCTAACTAGCTGTGTTATATCCAAGCAAGTCATCACCTTTCTTGGCCTATTTTATCTTAGTTTAGAATATTTAAAATTTCTAAAGTTTTGTCTAGCTTGAAAATTTCACTATTTTGACTATCGTGCCTAGAGAATGCTTAGACAATGGTAAGATAATTTCTTGAGTGCTGCTATGGTCTGAACGTTTGTGTCTCTCCAAATTCATGTTGATATTGAATCCCCACTGTGTTGGTATTAAGAGGTGGGGCCTTTGGGAAGTGACTAGTTCATGAGGGCAGATCCCTCGTGAATGGGATTAGTGCATTTATGAACGAGCCTTGAGGGAGCTTGTTTCCCCCTCCCACCGTGTGAAGACACTGCAAGAAGGCACCACCTCTGAAGCAGAGAGAAAGTCCCTACCAGTCACCAAATCTGCTGTGCCTTGATCTTGGACTTCCCAGGCTCCAGAATTGTAAGCAATACATTTCTATTCCTTATAAGTTACCCAGACTAAGGTATTTTGTTGTAGCAGCCCAACAGACCAAGACATGTGCTATAAAAGGAAGTCTTAGGATAAATTCAGAAGAATCCAAATGATGTGCTTATGCAGAAGAAAAAGCCCAGATAAAAGGTGAATCATAATGATGGTTCTTTGGTCACCAAGTGAAGTGCCCTTAGGAAAAGTACTTTTTTGGATCACACACTTAAATTTACATGGTTCTCAAAATCAGAATGTAGGTTTCACACACTGCACCAGGTTATACTTCTGTTTTTAGACTGTCCCGACAACATGGCAATACCTAAAGATACTAAATACAGCTATATATTATTCGCAAAGATCCTCTCATATGTATACATATAATGTATATGTGTGTGTATATGTATGTGCTTATGTGTGTGTGTATGTATGTATGTAGGAGATGTGTGTTTGTGTGTGGCTGAATGTCTAAGAAGGAAAACTCTTCAGACACAAAAAGCCCAGATGGAACCTAGAGCCAGAGAGGTAGAGCAGGAACCTACACTGCAATAGCCCTAGGAGGCTAGTATACCAGTAATGGCTAGAGACCTAGGGCACTAGAGATAGGCCTGTTGATGGGCGGAAAGGACTGGGGCCGAGGACACCTATTGCAAAGTGGGATCCTTAAAAGGCTATGACCTCAGTGAAAAGTGAACCTAAAAATTCCACACCTACCAGCGCTAGAAAGCTTATCTCTGCTATAACTGAGCACAAATAAAAGTTCTCATGAGAAACCGAAACTGCAGGCCTGTGCAAGGAATTGAATTTAACCTAATCACACAGTGAGGAAAACATAAGCTGAGAAATTAAGATAAAAAACTAGTTCTAGGGGGTGATACCTCAGGGGTACCTGGCAGAAGCAGATGTAAAACCACTCTGAAGGGACTCTTCACCAATCCAGGCTACAAAGGATTTCCTTAGAAAAACAAAACCCATAATTAACAATTACAACTGACAAGGAAATAAATGGTCCATCACGAGGTAGTCAACAGACACAATAAACACTGGGATTTTTAGCCCAAGGACTTGAGATAACAGAGTAACAATCTTAAAGAAAGTGTAATATATACCTGGTTTAACATGATGAAAGGCATAAAAGACTATATAGAAGACACTATGAAAAAGAACAGGTAGACAAATAATCATTGAAACAAGAAGTTTAATGGATTAAACAACATATTAGGCACAGGTAAAGAGACTAAAATGAACTGGAAGACAGACCTGAGGAAACTACCCAAAATGTAGCACAGAAAAATCTCGTATCTTTATGAGATATCTTATGATCAGTTTGACTTTTAGAATGTCCTTCAGAAGTGGCAGTAAAATTGAATATGAGCTATTCTTGTATAAAATGCGGTACTAAAATTGTACTGCATAATAAGGTAGACACATGTTGCTAGCGAGCACTTAAAATGTGGTAGAGGAACTAAATTTTAGATATTTACTTTCAATTAATTTAAATTTAAAATCACACACAGTCATGCTCTGTATAATGTTTCAGTCAATGACAGACTGCATATACAACAGTGGTCCCTTAAGACCATGGTCCCCAACCCCTGCGCCGCAGACCAGGACTGGTCCGTGGCCGGTTAGGAACTGGGCCACACAGCAGGAGGTGACAGGTGAGTGAGGGAAGCTTCATCTGCATTTATAGTCTCTCCCCATCACTCGAATCACTGTGGAGCTCTGCCTCTCTCACCCCCACCCCCTGCCGTGGAAAAACTATCTTCCATGAAACTGGTCTCTGGTGCCATAAAGGTTGAGGACCGCTGCCTTAAGATCATAATGGAGCTATAAAATGGAGTAGTCCATACCGTCTAGGTTTGTGTAAGTACATTCTTTGATGTTCACACAACAAAGAAATAGTATAATAACCTATTTCTTAGAATGTACCCCTATCTTTAGGCAACACACTTGATTCAGTTATTGGGAAACTTTTTAAGTGTTTGGAATAACTTGTGCATAAATAAATCAACTCTGTATTTTGTTGAAAATTTAGTATCTAAATTGAGATGTGCTGTAAATGTAAAATACATACCAGATTTCAAAGACTTAGTATGAAAAAAAGTAAAATAAAAATTTTAAAAATAATTGAGTACATCCTGAAATAAAATTTTAGATATGTTAAATAAAATATATTAAGTCCCTTTTTAAGAAACCTAGCTATTAGAAAACTTAAAATTACATATGTGACTCACATGTATCTATTGGACAGCACTGTACTGGAACATAAATCAAAAACTATTTGAGATCTGAGCTGGTCTCCCAGATCTAACATGCTGGAGGTTGGAGTAGGAAATGGGGAGCTAAAAAATTCATTTGAAGAGCTATTACAGTTATAGGAAGCTGTAGAATCAAAGGAGTTATTTCTTTTACTTACTGTCACTAAAAATAAAGCCACTCTAAGGGCTCTGGCTGCAAGTCTGTGACTTCTTTTTCCTTAAGTTCCAAATAAATGCACTGTTTAGGTTGAGAAAGTTCTTTCCACAATTAGAGTGACTATGAATACGGAAGGTATATATAATATACATGTATACATATATACACACATGCACAAACATATTTTTGACTAACTACATTTCTCTTGACTTTACATGCTCCAAATAGTCTAGTTTCCTAAATGCCCAAGATAAATTCAGGACTCTACCTCACTGGTTGACTTTGATTTGGGAGGTCTGAGTTTGTGAACAAGACTTCTACATTTTTAAAAAGCTTCCCAGTGATTATATATAGATGTGTGTGTTTTTAATTGCAATCTTTTATTAGCTCATTCATTTTATTTCCCATTGATCAAATAAACATTTCATAACATAAATTTTGAGTCATATGTTGTGATAGATACTTTCCTTCCATTGGATCTTTTTTTCTCCTTCTCAAACCCTTTAGTTGATTGTGTTGTTTTTATTGTATTTCATCAATTATTTTGTCATCCACTAAAAAAGAATGAATGTTGCCAATTAAACAATGACACATATTGATTTTAACCATAGCCCTATTCAGAAATGTCAAAATGTGAAAAATATGCATTTTCGATGAAATATGGTTTCAATATTCCCCAGGTCTCACTTTCAGACCCACATTTAATACTGCTGATGGACACTGATTGTGACCTGGACGCCACTTTACGCTCATTCCCTTCCCCATATCTGAATTCATCATGGCTCCCCAACTAACCCGTACTTTCTTTTGAATTCTACTTTTCAGTAAGTGACACAATCCCCAGGTAATTCTGATGCAGACAGTTTAGTCCACACTGTGAGAAACGCTGTTCTTCAAGGAGACCCTCTATAACTGTTGCTAGTGTTGTGGTATTTATGGTTGTCATCCAAGCGTTCGATACTTCATTGTCAACCTTTTTCTTTCAGGTATTTTATAAACATGCTAAGGATACCAGCCAGCCCCATAATGTATCCCTAAGAACTACTTAGAAATGTGCCTGTTTGATGTTATTCTCTGTTTTTTATCTTAAAATTGGCTCCTTATTTAGGACAAAATATTCCCAACATTTGTTTCAATATTAAAATATTCGTTCAATTAAATCTTTCACTAAAGCATCACTTTTATTCTAATTTTTAGGAAGGAAATGTCCTGGATATGACAAAAAGATTGCAGTGAGGAAAAAGAGCCAGATGGTAACCACTGAAGTCCAGTAACAATATAATCTTGAGACTTTTTTATGCTGGAAAAGAACCCCACTCATTTATGCACTCTAAAAATGGGGTGGTGCCACTACTAAATGAATAAATATGGAATGCGTTAAATGTAATCTGTGTGTTCTGAGGGTATTGCCCTGATTTTACTGTTTAGTTAGAATAAACCCATTAATATACCTGAATACACCACACCCATCTTTCAAGCATTTCTTTCCATATGACCCACTTAAATCTGCAAATTGTTTAATCTGGTGTTTCAACATACTTACGACTTAAAAGGAGCCTAAAGATGAACATTGCTATAACACTTTCTACAAAAAATGCTTTATTTAAAAATAAGATCTTTTTAAAAAAAGAGACAACTTTTATATACAGTTACTTAGTTCAGAAACAGTCAAAAACACAATAAAATAAATCCAGATTTAGAAATCATGATTTGTAACTTGTAATACTGGTGCTAAACAAGACAGTCTAAATGTATGATTCTTTTTGTCCGGTCACATTTCAATAATTCACATTTGTTAAAACAGTAGTTGGACTAAAGAAAAGGTCGTGTCTGAATCCTTTCCCCTGCAGAAATCTGCCACCCTTCCCGGCAGTTACAGAAATGGCAGCAGTTAGGCAGTGTGTTTGTATTTCTTTCAGTGCCTGTATGTGAGAAAATATATCTCCTGTACTTTTATTTTTTTCTATTTCCTTCATTGAAATTTACTTGTATGTGGCTATAGGGCCTGGTCTTATAACTAAGCCTTTTTAAATTTAAATTTTAAAACTTAAAGCTCTCTAAGGGCAAGGAACATGCAATACTATGATAGCACAGGACTCGGAGCTTAATGCTCTTTAGGTCAGCAACACTCAACATGATTTTGATCTCCAAGTCAGCACTCTGAGCAGCTATCAACCAATCTTTTCCAGCATGGTATTGAAATATTTCAAACCACATTCAAACATCTAATATAGACTTATAATAAAATAAGAGAAATGGCTTATCAAACTAAAGTGCTATTAGCTACTATATTCAAGATGCTGTCTTGATTTCATAACCTGAAGTTATCTTCTTGGAATGTCCAATTTTTTTCAAAGGCTTACAAAGATGTTTAAACTTTTTTTAATCTTAAAAAGTTCTGTCATATACATTCACAAGCAAAATCAGAATAATTTTAAAGATAAAACATATGACTTCAAAGAAATTACAAGTTGACATTTTGGACTATGCCCTCATACCTTATCTCCTATGAGGAGGATTTCAGTAGTAACATCAGTGAAGCAATTTTCTGAAAATGTAGCCAGGTCATTACTGACAGTGAATATAAATAAAATTCAAAGTCTTGGCTCATTTTCTTGAGTTCCATCTTCAGAAATAATGTAGATTCTCTGACTAAATATAGTCCTGTCTACACTGATCAGGGAAGAAAGTCAAGGAAAGAACTTTGGACTAATTTTTATTTTACATTGTTTAATAGTTAGAGGAATGCTGCAGTTAAAGATTACTGATTTACAACTAAAAATATACAACATATGTCACCAAAAATAGTGGAACTCCTGAAGCCAAAAGATTAGAACTTAACCCACTGAAAATAATGGGTATAGTAATTATGGGTGGCTTTATCCTACTTTCAGATTTATATTAAATGATATCATCCCTGTTCTTTATTGCCCTTTTGGTTGAAGAGGTGAGTACATGGTACCTTTCTGAGCCATTAATCACATTACCTCTTCTAGGATCTCAGATCCATTAGGGATTCTTTTTTGACCCCAAAGGGATCCTTTCAGAATGTCATGAAGATAAACCAAAACAGCCTGCCAACAATAACTACTTGTAAAATAGAAAGTCAATGGTCATTCTCTACATAAATAACACCTATAAAGAACAAAATGAAGTTGCCAAAGAAATTATATAAGTCAAATTTACAAAGTTGTTTTTTTTTAAACAATAGGTCAGCGTCATAAAGCCATGTAAAGAAACATTACCTGTAAAAATCAAGTTATCAACCAACACATTTAATAATTAAATACAGTTAAATATGACATTGGATCAAAAATGATCCTAGATAGTATAAGGATTAATCCCATTAATCCCACAATTTAATGAGACCATCCCAACCACATGTTATGACCTTAGATGTTTCATGAGGATGCCACACTGCACCTATACACACTTTATCATGAGCTTTAAACCGACTATAGAGTTTTGTGGTCTTCCAGTCCCAAATGTTTAATTTTCCATTTCCATCTCCTGAAATCACATAGCTGTAGTGGGAAGAAAAATAAATCCAAATAAGTTCAAATATCTTAAACTGGTAAAGTACATGACGAACAAAGAAAGATTTTATCTTTCTACCTTAACATGAAAAAATAAAACCCAATGCAAATAAACAAAATTCAGAATAACAAGGCAGAACATGAAGCAGTCTATTAATTTGAAACTCTATAATAAAACCTCCCCATTGAGCTACCAATCTAAGAGTAGAAAACTTTTTTTATTTTCATTTTTATTTTTTGAGACACAGTCTCTGTTGCCCAGGCTGGAGTGCAGTGGCATGATCATAGCTCACTGCAGCCTTGAACTCCTGGGCTCAAGTTT
This sequence comes from Eulemur rufifrons, assembly GCF_041146395.1. NCBI lineage: Eukaryota > Metazoa > Chordata > Mammalia > Primates > Lemuridae > Eulemur > Eulemur rufifrons. Next base: position 63,466,960 of record NC_090997.1, on the reverse strand, counting down.
GGCCTCCCAAAGTGCTGGGATTACAGGCATGAGTCACTGCGCCTAGCCGGAAAATTATTTTTAACTGGAATACAGAGAGTCCCAGGGGCCATAATGAATCATGTATCACAGTCTCTAGACAGCCAGAAACAGTGTAGGAGAACCAATTTCACATATAGCCAGTGAATACATTTAGACCCATTCTACTGTAGTAACTCTACTACTTCTACAATTACTTTCGGGCTTCAATATCTTTTGAATACATCTAAGGCTGAATCAGAGGCAGAAGTATAAAGCCCAATCACCAGGCTAAACATACAGAATTACAGGGATTTCTAAATTACTTCTATCTATATATTTTGATTAAGAATGGTGCTGTAGGCCTCACAAATCCATATGACCTAGAAATAGCCAAAAGCTGCATTTGAGGTTTCAGCAGACAAGCTGTAGTTAAGTTGTTCAACGCTACAATACAGAATTCTTCTAGTGTTCATTCAATCATAGCAATATAGTGATCATAGCATTCCTAGTCTTGCTTAGAAAAGCAAAGAGAAAATAAGGCATTGCTGATATAACATAGGGACTCATTAGGTGGCTAAAAGGCACAGGCCTAAGTAATATAAGGAGACATACTGAAGAACTTAAAAATTCAAAATATAAGTTTCCTAACTTGTTCTTGCTTTTATATTTGGCATTCTGACAGATTATAGAGCTCTCATACAATTACATTATGTGACAGTGATTTGTAAAGTATTGTTATTTGCACAATAGTTTATATTATACTTAAATATGAAAATAGATTAGAAGATTTAAAGTTACCTCATGTCTGGTGAGAAGTCCACTTGACAAGCATAGCCTGCTACCATGTGGCCCTTAAAAATTTTTTTCTTATTTAATCTAAATCTGTTCTGTGCTCCAAAAATTAAGATTTGGTTGTCCATCGATTGGCATGCTAGCCACTTGCCTATAAATTAAAAAATGGGGTATTTTAGAGAAAGACTGAAAAGTTTTAAAAAATAAATGTTTACTGTGATTAATATTCTTTTACTCCCAACTACTTTATAATACTAGAAAATAAATTTACCATACCACCTGTAAAATGTTATAAATATGTCACCGGTAAGAGGTATTAATATATAAAGTAATGGATTTTGCTCATATAATCCTATATCATGAAGCAATCTCCATACAGAAGCTTTTCTTTTTCTTTTTCTTAAAAAAAGGAAATACAAAAATTCCAAGCTTAGTATCAATTGAACTAAACCAAAACTTATGAAAATAAATCAATTCGTAGGAAGTATAGAAAACAGAACTATGGGAAGAAAGAGACCTATCTGTGGTAATTATGGAATCAGGAAAATTAAGTCTGGTGAGAAAACCTAGGATTATTAAATTATAGTAAATGTTTTTTTGAGACAGGGTCTCACTCTGTTGCCCTGGGCTAGAGTGCAGTGGTGTGATCATAGCTCACTGCAACATCAAACTCCTCGGTTCAAGCAATCCTCCCTCCTGCCTCAGCCTCTTGAGTTGTTGAGACTATAGGTATGCACCATTAGGCCCAGCTAATTTTTTAATTTTTTTGTAGAGATGGGGTCTTGCTATGTTGCTCAGGCAACACATGACTGTACTTGCATCCAATATACAGTAGTCCCTTGGTATCTACGGGGGACTAGTTCCAAAACACCCCTGCCCCCCACCATGGATACCGAAATCCACAGATGCTCAAGTCCCTTATATAAAATGGCATAGTATTTGCATATAAACGTATGTCTCCTGTATACTGTAAAATCACCTCTAGATTACTTATATTAATAATACCCAATACAATGTAAATGCTATGTTGATAGTTATTACTGTATTACTTTTTTATTGTTTTTTTCCTTGAATATTTTTGATCTGTGGTTGGTTGAACCTAAGGATGTGGAACTTATAGATATGGAGGGCCAATTGTACTTGTAAACAATGCTTACTAAGGAAACAATCTTAATGCCTGAGTGGGTAAATGACTTTGTTCAAGATAGGTACAATATTTGTAATAGTTTAAAAGCACATTACATAAAATGTATATGCACAGTGACAAAGTATATAGTATAGTGATTATCAAAATAGGAACTAGTTAGGTTGCTCTTCTCACAAAAATGATTGGGCATTTGACAACTATTACCAATCTGCCTGTGGCAGATGTCCTGATGGAAGAGCAGACTCTTCCTTGTTCTACACTTACAGTAGCTATGTGAGTTAATAGTGGCTTCGATGATGATGTTCCCCAAATATCATAACTATCTACCTATCTATCTAGGACATGGTTTTGCTTTATTGCCCAAGTCTATCTATCTATCTAAGACATGGTTTTGCTTTGTTGCCCAAGCTAGAGAGCAATGGCTGGATCATAGCTCACTGTAACTTCAAACTCATGAGCTCAAGTGATCATCCCACCTCAGCCTCCTGAGCAGCTAGGACTATAGGCATGTGCCACCATACCTGGCTAATTTTTTAATACTATTTTTGTAGAGAAGGGATCTCACTTTGTTGCCTAGGCTGGTCTCAAACTTCTGGCCTCAAGTGATCCTCCTGCCTTGGCCTCCCAAAGCACAGACCCTCTACTTTAATATCTTCATGTAGAGCTATAATTATATCGGTATATTGTCAGTATCTCTATAGCACAAATTATCTTGTACTTAAAAGGCAATGGATTACTGAATAGGAAACAGTATTTCTTTTTTCTTTTTTTTTTTGAGACGAAGTCTCACTCTGTTGCCCTGGCTAGAATGCCGTGGCGTCAGCCTAGCTCACAGAAACCTCAAAGTCCTGGGCTCAGGTGATCCTCCTGCCTCGGCCTCCCAAGTAGCTGGGACTACAGGCATGCGCCACCATACCCGGCTCATTTTTTTAAATATATATATTTTAAGTTGTCCAGCTAATTTCTTTCTATTTTTTTTTAGTAGAGACGGGGTCTCGCTCTTGCTGAAGTTGGTCTAGAACTTCTGAGCTCAAACGATCCGCCCGCCTCGGCCTCCCAGAGTGCTAGGATTACAGGCGTGAGCCACCGCACCCAGCCCAGGAAACAGTATTAAATAGATTTATCTTTTTTATTTTTGCCCTATGAAATGGTTTATTGAAACTGATTATGTTGGAAGTAGAATTAAAAAAAAAAACCATATTGTCAAATAGAAATCCTTAGATGCTCAATGATAGCTGTAAATCTTTGTTTCTTTTATTTTTATTGTCTAGAAAAACACGAGTAGGTGAGGTGACTCACATATGAAAACCAGTAATTATTTCTAATGTTGAAAAGATTTCCTTATACAAGTATGGCACTGTGACAAAATTCCCCCGGAAGAGAATGGCCAAAGTTCTTTTGAATATAGCAATTACACCATTTCTTAGAAGCTCATTTAAAAACACATTCTATGCACTAACTCACCATTTGGAGACAAAGTCACTGCAGGCATTGAGTGCATACTGGGTTCTGCTATATACTTGAAATCCACCGGGATATCCCTAAAAATTTAGAATAGCATATCAGAACAAGTAATTTTAGAAAAGTACCTTTAGAAGAATTATATCTAAAACAAAGGGTTAATATCCAAATAAAAGCAAACTCTTGAATTTAGTGAAACTTCCTGGAAGAAGGAAAAACACAAAATGATATTGTATTACTTATTATAAATCTTTTACTTTACTAATGACTATCCTTTATGATATATAATAGTGTCAGTGATTCTGTTTTCTATTTTATTTAAACTTTGGCCTTTATGTTAAAAAAAATCTATTATTAAAAGTTCTTTAATAATGAACTCATCTAAAAATATACTATGGTAGGCAGAAGCAAGATGTCTGAGGCAAGGTCACAGGGAAGTATTAGTTTACCAGCCAGCCAAGCTCAACTTGTTGTTACTCTGTGAGTGGGTAAGAGTGTTACAGAGCCTTCAGCAACTCAAGTGGATGTCAGGCAAGGCTATAGGGACTGTGAGCTGGTCCAGCACATCCAGAAATGACTAAGGCCAGGGAGATTAAGTACCAGCTTGGTACCTGGACTATTTTCAGTTTACATGTAAAGCATTTCAAATGTGTACAGTGCAGGAGAAAAAAATTAAAAAAATAAATCTCATGTGAGAGATATAAATACTAAAACAAAAACAAGAATCCAAAACTAGTTACCTAAATTTAGAATCATCAAAAGTTCTAAGTACCTTTTCATTTTTAATATTCTCCACGATAAAAATGCTTTAGTAATTCTGAAAGGATTTTTGGTCTTGTTGCTTTTCGTGGGACCAGAAATGTTTTTTTTACAGCGTAATGTGTGGGAAATGTAATCTGAAGACTAACATAGAATATGGAGCAGCAATTTCAATTTCAAACTCTGATTTGAGTTCCAATACTGTCATTAACTGGAAAATAATAATTTGCCTTCATGTAAGCATTTTCTTTATCCATTTATCCATTTACCCAGCAGTAGGAGCAAATGATTAGAAAAAAAACTTCTGTCAGGGTCTTGGTTGGAGGAGTATTTTCTGGTGTGACCTGGGAAACACCACCATCTGTCAGATCTCCAGCCCTTTACTGCCGTAAGTCACCAGTGAGGACTGACATTCAGAATGACCAAAATGTATTAAAAAGAACTGTAATATAAAAAAGGTTTGTGTTTTTTTTCCCCTCTCTATGTTTATTATTACTGGCTAATAATCTTATAGCATGGATTAAAACATAAGAGCATTTGAAAATTAAATTAACCATAGTTCAGGTTCAGTAAACAAATTCAAATGGACACTTCATTTGATAACAAATTCTAGAACAAGGACTGAGTCTGAACTACCTTGCAGACTTCTAGTAAAAATGTCTGTTAGGCATAGTTATATTTAATAAACACACAATTTTCTAATTAGATACTGTAATTCAGTATAATAAGCTAGCAAGTAACTCATATGTTATAAATAATCTTCAGTTTGGAAATTAATTCACCAAAAAAACCCTTAAAAAAGTCTATGAAAATTTAAAGATAAAAGATAAACAGTTGTGTCACACTTTGTAAAATTTTCTTTTAAAAATATTTTACCAAAATAAGTACCTTCTGGAGAAAACACGTCTCATGACATTTTATGCATTTGGCTGATTAAAATACCATAGGCTGCTGAATTCTAATATAATCTCTATTCTCCTTCAGAACTATCTAAATGTTAGTTTATATAGTATTGTTTAAGAAAGCCCAGTTTCCTTTGGTTTGTTTGCTTGTATATTATGGTACTCTAAGCAGGTATAGGGTACAGTCAAAGTTTGGCAAACACCACTTGTCTGAAGGCCCCAGAGTTGCTAATTTTCCTATAGCTGAGGCCAACTCTCACTCTGAGGAGGTCAGGGCCTTCCTTCCCTTCCCATGCAAGCTGCCTGTATCACTAGCAATGGCTCTTAGGAATGGCTTATGCAGTGAAGCACAGTTCTGGGGATCCTGTGCTGGTTTTGCTTCCTACTTGTCTTTGTAGCAAGACTGATCCTTACATTTATTAATTTCTCACTAATCAAACGCAATACAAGTTACCTTCTCTCCCCACCAGTCCCTTCATCTAACTAGCCCCTTCCACATGATCAAAAATTCAAGCTCAGGAATCAGTTTGACCTGAATGTGAACTCTGACCTTTCATGTCCTATATAACCTTGGGAAAATTACTTAACCTATCTTAGTTTCCTTATATACAGAATGGGAATAACAAATGTACCTATCTCATAGGATTGCTTTGCATATTAAATCAAATAGTTCACATAAAAATGCTTAGCATAGTGACTGGTATATAGCAAGGGCTCAATAAATATAACATCATTAATAATTACAACAATAATGACTTCTTTAGATATTAAGTGCATACTGTGTGCCAGGCACTCTGTTGGTGCTGGGGACAGACAGTAAGCATGACTGACACCATTTTTTCCCTCAAGGTTAAGAACTTGTCAGGAAAGAGGAACAAATAAGCACGAAAGTATGCTAAAGCTGTGGAAAACAAAAAATAGCGTGGGATGACAGAGAACAGGCTCTGGGGATTGATCAGGATGGCTCTGATAGTAAACAAGGGATAAACTGAAATCTAAAGGATGTCATCATTTCAAACAAACAGCACCATGACTTTTTAGGAGCATTTCTTAAGATCCAAGAGGAAATAAAAAAAGAAACATGCTAATATCACCCTTAATTTAATAGAAAATATTTGCTGACCAATGTTTTACTTTAGAAAACACACACAAATCTTCTTAAGCCCTGTAATAGCTACAACATTTAAATATTTGCAAATTTGTTTTATACCACTCTACATTTAAAAATGGAGCTGAGATATCACCCGAAGGTAGAAATATCTGAAAGTTTAAGTATAATCAAACTGGTAAAATACAGAAAACAAAACAAATCACACACACACACATATATATGAATATATAGTTGTTCTCCAGAGTATTGTGCAAATGATCTAAGGTGGCTCATATAAAACTTGTGTCTTTATCAGATTCTCTGTAAACAACATTTCTGAAGTAAGAAAGATTTTAGTTATAAGGTAGTCTCAAATCATGGACCTTAAGGATAATGCTATAAAGTACAGTAACTCTCCACTAATTGGGGGTAATCTGGAGGTGTGCAGTGGTGGTGGTGAGTGTGGGAGAAACTACAGTTAAATTCCATTAGGTCTTCAATTACCCAGATTGTCTTGACAATGGTTAGGGACCTGCTCAGCTCCCTCAAGGGACTCAGTTGGAGGAGAAAACCACTGACTATGTTTCAAGGCTTCCCACTTCTTAAAGTAGAACAACTTCTGGGGGTGGGAAGACACATTTTCTAGTCCTTGCTAGGCTGTAATCATGGTTGAGCCGTGCTTCATAACTGACTGTAAAAACAAGCTGGGTTCCATCCAAACATTCATTTTAGCAAAAGATTAGTATGCATTTTTTTGCAACTAAATTATAAAACATGATCTATAATACTTAATTAAATTAGCTTTAGTATTGCTTGACTTTAGAAAAATCTTCTTTTCTCTAGGACAGCAAAATTAACCAATATATTATGATTATATTCTACGAGTAAAGCATTTATACAAGGGTGATAATACGGTGCAAGTTTCAGCATTGAATAATCATAAAGCAGATGTTTACAAAGTTAAGAAAGACACCCGTATTTTCTTAGGGTTGGTTCTGAGGCCAAGGTCTTATGCTTAATTTCCCGACTTCTTGCCAGTCATTTTGCAAAGATGAATAAAATATCCAATAAAGAATGTAAGATAGAACAATACAAATCTATCATCATTGTAAGAAAAACAACTCAAAATACACATCTTTGGAAAGACTATCCAGACTATGAAGGGTAGCATATTTAGATTTTTATTTCCATATTGTGTGTACTTAATTAAAACCATTTGACTGGTAAGTCAGGATCACAGTTGCAAAAATACTCAGATAATTTCATATTATCAGGCTTTGTCTTTGGTTACAAATTTTTTAATTGCTTGCTTTATATAAATCAGATTTTTTACTGATAGAAACTCACCATTCCCAAACTCTTAGGCTCTTATCATCAGATGTGCTCACAAATCTCCTATTCTCATCAACAAAAACAATGGTGTTGACAGCTCCCAAATGCCGATCATATTCCTGCACAATTTCTCCACTTCGAATGTCCCACTACATGTCAAACAAGAGAAAAGGTAAAGACGGAAGCAGAGCAGATTTATGAAAGTGAACAAGGACCATAATTCTGGAAGGTGGAGAGGGACAAGATCTCCAACATCATATTTTTATGAATTTACTGTTTTCTACTAAGAACTGAGCATCAGCAATCCTTAAGAGTAGTGAACATTAAATGAGTTAATATTCCTTATTCTATCCCCTGATATAACATAAAGCTTATGAATCTTAATACAAATACTGTGAAAACACTTACTTGCACAATCTTCTTATCCGACATCCCAGCCACAAAGAGATTTTGCTTATCTTCATCAGGATTGAATTTGACACAATAGGGCACTTTTCGGTTTGTAAATCTTGATATACACTGTCCTAAAACCAAAGATTCAAATAAAGTAGGTAAAATAAATTTGACCACTACAAAATGACTATGAGATTAAGATCTAGAGGTCATTTGCTTAACAAATTTTGAGGAAGAGCAGCCTGCTTGCTTTTTACTATAAACTATATTGTTCTTTTTCACAGATTTTAAATGATTAAAAATATGTTTTCCAAAACTAAATCTGTATCACCAAGGGTAGAATAAATTATAATTCCATTCATATTAAGAAATATTGCAAGCAATAAAAGAGAACAAACTACCAGTACAAGCCACATGGATGAATCTCAGACATTATGTTGAGTGAAAGGAACTAGAAACAAAAAAGAATATATGGTATGATTGCATTTAAGAAGTTCAAGAACAGGAAAAATGAATTCATAATGACAGAAGTGGTTAGTGGGAGTGGGTACAGACTGGAAAAGGGCATAAGTAACCCTTACTGAGTACTGGAAATGTTGGGATATTTTGATCTTGGTGGTAAACAACTGCATAGATATGTTTACAAAAAAAAAAAAAAAATCACTGAATATTTATGCACTTTATACACTTTACTGTAGGTATATTCTATATTGATTTTTAGAAGAGTCCACAGGACGGTGGTCTTTCAGTCTTGGCTACACAGTAGAAATCATGGTCCATAGCCTGGACCAATTACAGAAGTAGCTCTGGGGGTGGGACCCAGGCATCAGTAATTTCAAAGCAGTGCTAAAGAGGTGAAGAGCACAGGCTTGGCATCAGAGAGACCTTGGTTTGAAGCCCACTCAGCCACTTACTAGCTGTGTGACCCTGGAAAAGTTACCTCTTTAAGCCTTAGTTTCCTTGTCTATAATGTATTAACAGTACTTACCACATAGGCATATATTAAGATTGAAGGAGATACTGCATATCAATGTTTACTTAGCATTATACCTGGTAAACAGTGCTTAACAAATACTAGCTGTTATCATTACCCTTAAACCTTAGTAAGATTAAAAGATGATTTTTTAATTATATAAAATTATATTAACCACAACATACTGATGCAATTAACATGGCTGTGAATATATAAAACCAACTGTGCCATGGAAGTTCAGATCTACATTTTAATCAATTTGAGCAATTAAATTTAATCCTGTTTGTCAGACATTTATTGTGTTTCTGTTATGTGTAAGGCACTGTTCTAGGTTGATATGGGGAAACAAAAAGATCAATTAGATGGTCTATGGAAGCTTTCAAATTTTCTTGTCTATCAGTAATGTTTACCTTATATATTGTATCTGGTGGAAACAAAGTTTCATAGTGAAAGAGCTACTTAAACAGTTTCAACCCTACAAACACATTTTGTGGTATTAGCTGATTGTCAATGGTATGAGAATTAGCAGTTAGAGAAAGAGCCATTTTGCCACAAAAGACCACTCAGACTGTTTCATATAAAAATGATAACTTCTAAGATTAATATGTATTAGTATAAGTGAGCTCTTACCTGTCTCAGTGTCCCAGAGCTTCAGATATCTGTCATACGCTGCGCTGAGGAACTGTGTTCCTGCAGTATTAAAGCAGATGTCCCTAACAGCTTTACTGTGACCTAAAGGCAGAACCAATAGAAATGGCAGTGAGATGAAGTTTCCTATCTTCTCTTAAAACATAAACACCATAAAGAGAAACAGCATTAAACAGTAGTTCTTGAGTCAAGCTGTGAATCAAGGTCACTGGAACCCCATCACTTAATTTACTGGCTTAGAATATGTTATGTGTGGGCTTTGGAGTGTGGGTGTTTTTTTCCCCTTTAAGAAGCTCCTCAGGTGATTCTGATGCATAACATTTTGGTAAGAACCAAGAGAAAAGATCTAACTTTTTTTTTTAAAGTTTGTCATGCCAATCTCTTAATATGCAGTACATACAACTGATGACTAACCAGCTAAGAATTATTGTCAATTAAAGAAATGACTGTTGAAATTTTGGAGGTTCACTCTTAGATTGCTCAACAGGCTGAAAGTAAAAACAAAGAGACCTAAACCTAATGCTCAAGAAACTGTAGCCCTTGTTCAATAATTGTATTCTTCTGTGATCACATTACCAAATTTCACAAACCGATTCAGAATCTCGGAGACTAAGCCTTTTTGAAAACTATAATATTAGCTTCTGTTTGGTTTTAAGATGGCATTTAATTTTAAGGTGCTGATTACGCTTTACTTAGAAATCAATCTTGCCAGATTAATCAACTCTTTTGAAAGTTACAGGGACAAATAAAATGTGACTAAACAAAACCAGAAACTTTCCTATTTTTATTACTCTATGACCAAGACATGTACAGTTGTACCAAATTGTCAACCACACGCAGCAGCCCTAAATTACCACCACAGTGAACTCCTGTCAGAGAGTATGTGCCATTGCAATTAGGCATTCTTTTCTAAAGCAGGAGTCCCGGTCAGAGCTGCTATCCTTGCTTCCTAAGGAGGAAAATTTCAGTTTTCCACTAAAAAATGATCTGCCAGAACAGGGGAAACAGATGGGAACCAAATACACTGTGTTTGACAGAGACATTTTGTTCCCCTGCATGCAGCTAAGAGCCTTTCCACAAGTTTTCCTTTAGGCTGTGGTGGCATCTTGGGCAGTATTTATTTGGAGGGAGGCTCTAAAATCATAACAAAGCACTGCAGAACAGACTCCCACTTTAATCTAAAAACAGAGCCACTATCATGTACACAGAGTTTCAACGTGGTACAGTTAAATTTGGAAAGAGTAGCCTTCACATGAAATTTGACAAAGACAATAAACCTTTCTCTACCAAGAAGGCTGGTTGTCACAAAGCTGTCCTCCCTTTGGCCCTCTTCTTTTCTTCAAAGAGTTCTGTCAATCTTATCCTTTCGCATGCTTTAGCTGCCAATTCCCAGCCTCTCTTTAAAGCTCAACATCCAGCTATCTAATTGCTTACTGGACATTTTCACCTCAGTATCCCAAAGGCAGCTCAAATTCAATGAGTCCTAAACCTCATCATCCTCTTACGTTCCCTCTCTTGGTGAATGGCATCACCGTTCCTCTGGCGACCTGGGAGTCACCCTAGATTTCTGTATCACTCTGATCACTGACTTCCCATTAGTAAATCCTATTGCTTTTAACGCTTATGAGTTCCTTTCTTATTTCTGCTGCTTTGGTTCAGACTTTCATCATCTCTAATTCAGATTAATGAAATAACCATGTAATTCATGTCCCTTCCTCAAGCTTGCCCTACCAAAGCATCCTCCATATTGCTAAGTGATCTTTGTAAACTTCAAATCATGTTGCTTTCCTGCAAGAGCTCTTTAATGGCTCCTCAATGCCTTAGAATAGAGTCTAAACTCTTTATTTATGGTGCACAAGGTCATCCACACTCTGGTCCCCCTCCTGCTACTTTTTTCTGCTTTTGTCTCTCACCATTCCCCATGCCCTGGCAATCCTGAAATATATGTGGTCCCAAAGTGCACATTTCTCACATCACTTTTGCTTTTGCTTCTGCTGCTCTCATTTCCTAGTTCTCTTTATCTCCCTGAGGAGGCTTATTCCTCCTTCCAGACTCAGCTCGAGTCTATGAAGACGTTCCTTTGTATCAACATAGCAAAATTACTGTGAATGATGTCATTACTTTAAAAAGTCTTCCCAAACAGATTTATAATCAGAGAGAAAATAAATATTACCAATAAATGTTCTCAAACAGCGCCGGTCTCCGTAAACCTCCCATAGCTGGGGAAAAAAAACAATACATGGAAATACTAAATTTAATAAAAGCCTTTCAATCAATGACAACAGTCATATGCTGGCTATGTGTGTGCATATCTGCATGTTTACAAGCGATTTAATCATTAAGTATTGCCTGACACAGCTACTTTGTGTTGTACTATTTGGAACACACACAAACTTCTTAAAACTAAGGAGTTTTAAAGATCTTTACATCAAAATATAAAGAGAACCATAGATGGAGTTAATTCAGATGACATTTATTTTTTATCGTTCTTTTCTGTGTTTTATATATTTTCTATGATGAAAATACTACAAACTGCTTTTAAAGGAATTAAATGTTATTAAAACTGCCATGTATACAATATTTTGATACTGACTTTTTACTTTTCTGAAGTAATAACTATTATAGAAACCATATAAAAATGATGACATAGAGTAAAATAATAGGCTCACAATTTTTATCACATCTAAAGTAGATTAATACAATAGCTTCAAAACTAGCTCTATTTTTGTCTGCCTCAAATCCAATCCTCCACAGCGCTGCTGGTGTTCTGAAACAGAAAGCATCTGCTGGTTACCCAAGGCCAAGAGGACATTGTCTCAGTTACTGCGGCATACCGGGGACCTCCAAGACCTGGTCTCTTGCCATGACTGAAATCATTCTTAGTCTCTTAGATTTTATGCTCCAGCAACCACAGAACTGTTGCAGTTTTCAGCATGCATCGTGCTGATTCATTCTATTCACTTGCCTCAAACACACTCCACTTCCGGCCCCCCACCTTTTACTTAGTTAACCTTCCTACTGAGTATGCTTACTCTTTGAAATCAGAGTATTTTGTGTCTGCTTCTATAATAATCATTTATACCATAACAACATGATCACCCTAAGGGCAGGCACAGTGCCTTAACAATTTTTTACCCACAGCCCCTTGCACATAATAGGCACTTAATAAATGTTAATAGAAGTGAACTAAACTAAATTCTATGCTTTCTTGGTTGGTCAGAGAAAAGACCATCTCAATTAACATGGTCTATATAAAGTAAAAGTTTAAAGGAGATAAGGGTTTTTACTCCAAACTGCTGGTCTGTCATTTTAAGCTGTTAGAGACAAATGCTGCTCTTATCAAAGGAAGCTGCCTTTATATGTTGTTAATACCCATGAATTATTTACAAAGGATTAAATTTTAATGATTCAACTTTCCAAGCCCCAAGAGCACTATAGAGTTGGTATTTATTGAACCATCATAATAGTTCTTAACGGTCTGAACACAGAGAAGACACCAAAAAGATAAGAACTATCCTTTCAGATTTAAAAAAATTTTTCAAGGCTTTCTTCATATTCAAGTTGGCACACATTGGTAACTGAGTTTTTTTCTACCACACATTCTATGGCTGAACAGAAACTAAAGGTGGAGCTTCTGAGAATAGAAAAAGTGGGAGGAGGGGCTGGGAACTGGGGCTGTTGCTACTTGGTCTCTACTAGTACTTAGAAGAAAAAGGATGAATTACATTGTCTACTCTCTAAAAATAGGATTTCTATCATGTGTCCTCTCTACCTCGTAAGGTTCAGAGAAACAAATGAACTCAGTTACCTATCCAAAATCTCTATAAAAATGCATTATTAGTGATTAAATATTTAGTGTCTAAAGCCAAAGTTACTGGATTACATTCTAATAGTTGTCTATGCTTAAAAAAGAGCCTAGCCAATCGAACCACAGAGTCATATTTGAATCTACATGTTTGGAAGCAGTTCATAAATCGCTGCATTCATGGAGCCTAAGAGAAAATAATTAGCTCCTAATTGCCTAACAAACTCAAATTTATTTATAATTAACCGAACGGATTTAATGAAAGAACTAGCTTTGCAGCACTCCTATTCTGTTACTGAAAACTCACCTTGATTTTACAGTCCATGGAGCAAGACAGCAATAAATGGCCGGAGAGAGGAAACAATCTGACTGCACTGACGCCCTATAAAAAGGTATTACAGTTATCAACTAGAAGCATTCTAAACATCAGCTAAAATTAAGCATCAAGAAAAGACAGTATATTTTAAGCAACCTAATTTGCTATTTTTCTTCATTCCAAAAATCATGCCCCAGAAGAACCTTCATTAGTATTCCAGGAGCAGGCCTTATTGACACTAAGCTTTTGAAGATTTTTTTTTTTTAACCTTCAATATTGACTTCCTCACCCAAGGGAATCCTCAGTTAATCAAATTGTTAATGCCTCCACTTCTCTTCTTTCTTTTACTTAGTCCCTTTGGTCTTTGCAAAAAGCTGGAAATTATCAGTTGAAATAGTGCACACAACAAAGAATATCAATACCAAAAGTTTTCATATGATTTTGTCTCTGCATTAGTTTCAACATTACCATAGTTTATGAACCAGGGAGCATCTGATCTCTGTAAGTCTGATAACCACAAGAGCTAACACAAGATTACTGAGGCTGAGCAGAAGACTTGGTGCCAGTACCAGCCCACTACTCACTGATTTGGTGCCAAAAAGGAAGCAGAATGTGGCAGAAGCTTGCGGCGAAGGCCTGGGCTACAATAAGGGGGCAGGACACTGAACCATGAATGCTATGTCATGACCAATTCAGATGGCCTTGAAGACTGATTAGTCATTTGTGACTGATATGTGTGGGCACATCCAGAGCCTAACTCAGGTTTATCTTCAATTTCACTTCCTTGCATCTTTACTAGAAATACTGAATGTTACACATCAATAGCTGAAACTATGTTGGCTTCACTATTATAACATTACAGGAAACAGAAACAAGCCACTTATACTTACCTTTGTGTGTCCAGACCACACATGAATTTGTTTTTTGGGAAGGTAACACTTTTCAGGCGGCACAGCTGACCTCAGATTAACACCAACATCCTGAGGTATGTGAAGATAGGACCTGCCTTGATAGTCATACATTTCTTTAACTGAAACAAGATGGCAAAGGAAATCAATGAACAAATGTAAGCCATAGTTATGAAATCTATATTCTTGAAGTATTTTATTCATAGGGATATTATGCTATATTAAGGTTTAGGTAATAACACTCAAGAGTCAGCTAATATTTAGCTGCTTGAAATCATTTGCTATCATTTACAACTGGGGGTAGTATTTTGGAATTCCTAAATATCCCAAGATTATTAGACCTTTAAATAAGATCTATACTTCTATTACTCAGTTACACATTTTAGTGATATATAATAAAGACTTCACTGCAGTATAATTACAGTGAGGGAAGAAAAGATAAAACTTGGGCCTTATGAGTCACTGGTAAAGAATCAGAAGCAAAACAGGATAAGAAGGAAGTTAAAACAAAACAAAAAATATCAACTATCCTTTTCCCCTACTTTCCTCTTTTATGCCTTTCTGGTTTCTTTTCATTTCTGTTTCTCCACTTTCACTACAAATTTTACAATAAAGTCATCTGTGGAAATTAAATTACACAGTATACATAAAGCATTTAGCAGCATGCCTGGCATAGAGTCAGTACTCAATAAATGCTCTTATTATTATGTTATTGTTATTGTTATGGTTTTAAGCACCATAATAGCGAATAGACTCCTTGCAGATAAAATAAACTTGAGGAACCCAACATGGCATCATCAAATCTAAGTATTTGATATGACATAACAACAGAACAATTAACATTATCAGTGCTGAATTATACTTGACAGTTTCAAATAATCACTACATAATTTCTTAAATATCACTAATTATTAAAGAACAGGTACATTGTAGACTATTTATAATTTATTTTGGTGACTATGCATTGAGAGTCTTAATCTCCAATCAGTCACATGAAAAACAAAGTTTATCCTTTTCAAGTATAATTTAGTCATGGTCATGAACTGTGAGAATATCTGAATATTTGGCCGAGGTTAAAAACAGTTAAAATGACTGGGTCGCTATTAATATAGCAAAAGAGTAAACTTTGTCTTAGGAAAGAACAGACTGTGGACCATTCAATTTCTTCTTTATCATTTTCATATTCATTAATACTTCAAAAAAAAAATCTGCAGCTGTCATTAATCATGCTATTCTCTCTCCTTTATTAGTGCACAGAAGAGTCTGCTGTAATTTCTTTGGGATACAAATTGTCCAACATAACTATTCTTAATATAATGATTTTATAACAGCTGATGGTAAAGTTAATTAATATTATTTGAACAGAGAATAGAGCAATATGAAAGATTTTCATAAAATAAAGAAGTATAAAAAATATATTACCATGTAGGATTGTTTTCTCCTCCCCAGGTTTCTCTTCTTCCTGTTTGCCTTTTTTCTGCCTCTTTGCTGTGATTTCATCCAATTCTTTTTGTTCTTCCTAAGGAAATTAAAGAGTGAACTTTAAAATGAATGTTCTAGAACCCTATCATGCTCAAAGTTGGTCACAAATTCGTCATGATAAGGTCCACATTTTTGCTGAAGCAATAGCTTACGGGTATGTGTCCCAGGATAACAAGCTTGACTCTTCCATAAGCAGAGATTGATTACCTCTCCCATAGATTATGAAATGGCATTAAACATATAATGAATACTAGATAATACTTTAAAACTGATTTATACAAAATTAATCTTTCTGGAACACTTAGAAACAAATTCAACATGTTATGCTAATTATGCAAGTGAAAAGACAAAGCAATTAGAAAATCCAGTACCAAAAAAGAAACTGAATTTATCAGACAATGTTGTTCTTCAGTAAATAGCTTTTACACAGTCACAGGGATATAAGTAACAACTATAGATTCGTGACACAACTCTTTTGGGAGGAGCTGTGGAAGGGAGATGAGGTGGCAGTAAATCTGTCTACAATAACAAAGTCAACAGATCATCTCTAAAATAAACAAACATATGCTGCTATTTATTTATTTTAGAAATCATCTATTGACTTGTTTTTATAGATACAGATATACTGGACATAGGCAACACAGATTTACTGGATGTAGGTAACACTTAGAATGCAAGCTTCATGAGGACAGGCTTTTCTTGATCTTGTCCATTGCTGCATCCCTGGGACCTAGAACAATGCTTGGCTCATAGAGACAGTGGGATTAGAAGGTGGGGAAGGAACGGGTAGAGCTCTGTACTTTTACTTTATAAACTTCATAGCAGTATTATTTTAAACAATTTAGATAAAAGTTGTTCAAAATTTTAAATAAATAAATAAAACTTCCCATCACTTCTAGTATCATAGAAACGCTGATTCTGTAGTTACTATCCGAATGTCTGGTATCAGAAGAACAGCTACCATGGCAGCTTAATAGCAATATCAAGTAATCTTTATTGAACATTGTTCACTATTATATTTTAATAAGAAAGTACAAAAGAAAATAAATCAGCAAGAAAGGTAAACAATTATAAAGAAAAACAAAGAAATTTTATTATATTTTCTTAAAGAACTAAGGCAGAGAAATTGTGATGAGTCATTTGGTTCTCTAAGGACATCTCAAGTTTATTAATTAACATAGATATCCTTCATAGAGGCAGAGCATACAACTGAATTGACAATGAAAAACATCAAAGCTTACCTCTGAAGGTTTGGCTACATCTTTTTCATCCACATATTTTGCCCATGGTCCCAAGAAACCATCAATATTAGATGCATCATTTTCTTTGAACTTTTTCCTCTTTTCTATTTTCTTCTGACCAGTTTCAAACACAGTTAAACCTATATTAACCAAAAAAAAAAAAAAAAAAGAGAGCGCAATCACAAATATGTATACTTTCTAAAGATATATCAGCATATATATAACTTTGTTTTATATGGTTAAAGAAAGGTGATTGTTCAAATGACCAAAGATTTATTAAAAAACTAACCAAAATCTGTATGAATCTGACACATACACCAACTCATGCTATATAAAAAGGGATTCAACATTCTAGGGAAAGAAGCTTTCTACAAATGCAATATTTTGCAAATTCTAATACTGTGTATTCAAAGAAAAGACCCAAATATGTAATCCTACAATGGTATACCACCCTTTTAATGAATCAAAAACCTGTTATCAGTGGATTTTTACCACTTTTTGAAAGAGACCCAGTAACTCAGTATTGCTACATAATGATAAATCTACCTTTGAAAGCAAGAATAAACTTTAATTTATCATTTAAAAATGGAATTAAATTACACTAAGTACTTAGTAAATTATCTTCATTTCACCTGTAACGCAACAATATAAATCAAACAAAACCTTGTTTGGTATTTCTTCAAAGTGATCTCAAGCTAAACTTCACCTCTAATAGCATTAATGTTAACAGTAAAATAAAAGAGGAAGGAGGAGTTTTCTAGTTGAGATTTTGATTGATTAGCAGGAGGTGGCATAGTCATTAAATTGGAAAAAGAAAGGTTTATGGGAGTCATGGGCACAAGTTAACTAAGAATCTAGCTACATTTAGATATGGCTTGCAGAGGTCCAATGTAAAGAAGAAAAGTCTACTTATATTAATTCTAATCAGTTTCTTTTAAGCTATGCTTCATGACAATAGTTTGTTTAAATTCTATTTTAACAATAATCTAGCTCATACACAGAAGGCAGCTTGATCATATAGGGTCTATAGCTACTGAGTAGAAGTGTCCCATGCAACCGGCACATTCTTTTTTTAATGACGCTTTATGGATAACAGTCCAATGGGCTGATGAGCTTTGTGACAAGTGAGTATGATGCTTTGCCTTATTATAATAAATACAAAATGAATATGAGCAAAAACATATTTCATAACACATATTCAAACTCAGCCTTCAAAGCAATCCTTCAAAGACAATCTTCACAGACGTGAAAAATAAAATTTTTCTGCTCTGTTAAAATGTAGCTTGACATTAGTGTTGAGAGGAACTCAACTGCCAGAATTATCTATACATTAATTATAATTTATTATTGCTCTAAACTGTATCACTCTATTGTCTTAACTTTAAAAAACAAAATCAAGAGGTGAGGCACTGTGGCTCACACCTATAATCCCAGCACTTTGGAAGATTGAGGTGGATATCTTGAAGCCAGGAGTTCCAGACCAGCCTGGGTTACATAACAGGATCTCATTTCTACCAAAAAATTAGCCAGGCATGGTGGCACACACCTGCAGTCCCAGCTACACAGGGGACTGAGGTAGGATTGCTTGAGCCCAGGAGTTCAAGGCTGCGGTGAGCTATGATCACAACACTGTACTCCAGGCTGGGCAACAGGCTGTCTTTAAAAAAAAAAAAAATCAAGGGCTAAATAAAATACTAGCTTTTTCCTACTGTCTAATGTCAATCTGAAAAACACTAATTATAGTTATATATATTTGATATTAAATATGTCAAATAAATTACCTTGATTTTTTTCAGCTTCTTCTACAGAACCAATATATTTAGCAGACACTTGATGATTATCTAATGAAGGGTCTAACGCATAACCTGAAAGAAAAAAGTGTAAATTATTGACTCCATTTTGCCATTTATAATTAATTTTATTACTACACAAACATACTCATTTCACATTTTCCTTTCTAGATGTCAAAAATGGTCTCTTTAACTTAGGACCAATCCTCCTTTCCTGAGCTATGTTTCTATTATATTTAGAACAACTAGCCCAAATTTCAGGCTGGACTATGAATGACTTCGGCAGAGTAAGAATTATCTTATAGAATAAATCTAGCATGTTCATATTACATTACTAAGAGCTTCTCTGGCCAAGATATCAAACTTTAGTTTTAAATATTCTAAGAGCTTAAAAATATACGTACATTATACATTTCAGGAGTTTAGTTTCTTTTTGGTAATGGATATTTCAGGGCTAAGTTTATCAAATTATATAAACTATTAAATAACAAAAAAAGAAATAGGGAAATAGGGTAAGAAGAATTACATAAAACCTATCTATTATTTTGAAAATTTCCTTCTCAGTAAGGAGTCTTCCCTCCCATCTTTAAAATATTTCTACTTCATAAGTCATTCTTCATATTTCCTTAGTAACAGAGGTAAGGACATCTAATAGTACACTCCTTCAGTTATAGAGTATGTGGCTACATATAAATGTGGTCTACAGTGGTCTATGGGAACTTAAGGAAAGAAAGCTTATCTAAATTAACTCAAATCAGTTTTTCTTCACACAAACACAATAAATGCTTGGTTACATCGGTCCAGCATATTCACAAGAGAGTTGGATCATTGACCAGTCTATGACCTGCAATCCACAAAAATAATCACGGAATATATAAAAAGTACAAGTCTATAAAGGGCACAACTTATTAGATATATTTAACATTTTTATTTTTCGTGTAAAGATTTTAGGGTACTGCTTTTGGGGAACAGAAAAACATTTGTCACGGAACATGCTTTTCAAACAAGCTAAGGATGTGAGTGATCAACTCACCCTCCTGATATGCTAGAATAGAACCAACCACCTGGCTATTGGCTGACTTGCATTAAAATATGTTCTTAGCCAGAGAAGAGAGCTTGACAGAAGAAAAGAAGCTTTGGAGTAGAATCTCTGAAATCACAGGTTCAAATACGATGAGTTGTTTTTTTTTTATTTTTTTAAATCTTTCATCTCTTTGATGTACAGAATACTCTGTATGTGACTTTTTTTTAAAAAAAAAATGAGACTTTGCAGGGCTCATATAAAATTCAGACCATGCCAGGCGAGGTGGCTCACGCCTGTAATCCTAGCACTCTGGGAGGCCGAGGCGGGTGGATGGCTCGAGGTCAGGAGTTCGAGACCAGCCTGAGCAAGAGCGAGACGCCGTCTCTACTAAAAATAGAAAGAAATTATCTGACCAACTAAAATATATATAGAAAAAATTAGCTGGGCATGGTGGCACATGCCTGTAGTCCCAGCTACTCAGGAGGCTGAGGCGGTAGGATCGCTTAAGCCCAGGAGTCTGAGGTTGCTGTGAGCTAGGCTGACGCCACGGCACTCACTCTAGCCCGGGCAACAAAGCGAGACTCTGTCTCAAAAAAAAAAAAAAAGAAGCAGAATTAGGTATCAGTATAAACTTAATTGGGCTTTTTTTCTGTTTTGTTTGCTTTAAAGACTTAACTATATTATCGCTTAAGGCCCTCCTAGAGTCCAAGAAAACAAGCAAAGTCTTTAAAAGTCTGTTTTATTATAGGCCAGAATATAATAAATTCGTGACGCAATAGAGTTGATTTTTATATGCTGCACTTATTTTAGATTTACATGGTACCTTTTACACAAGCAATAGGTACAATGCATTTGTAACCATCATATCGGACTGGAAGTGTCAATGAACTCTTTCGGGTGATTTGAGTGCTATAGAGTCTGAGCTGCAACTTTTGGCACTGTGTAAGCCAATTATAATCTTATACACAGTGAAACATCATCTAATATATGATAATCCTCTTAAAACCAGTTTCCATGCACATTAACTTTTTAAAATCCCACCACTGATAGGATATAACTATTTTACACAATGAATTTGTGACTATTCTATTTCCTGATACCCCTCAGTGATTAAGAGAAAACATTTCGGAGATAAGATCTGAGCAACAAAGTTAAGTAGCATATAATAAGATAAAAAAGTAACCTCTTAACACTATCCTTTCATTTACCATCTTTAAGAGCAGTCTGCATGTAATGGACATGGAATAACAAGTGTTCATTACAAGTACAACAAAGAACATTCTATTTTTAAGATCACAGAATATTTCCAGTACTCAGAAATCACAGTGGATTTAAAATGACAACTAAAAACATTAGTTCACCTTCCCATGTATATAAATATTTATGGATGTGTATAAGGCAGCACACTACCCTTTTTGAAGGAATCTAGGTTAACAAATTTAAAAAGCCGTAAGATAAAGTAGATTCTCTCTCTCTTTCTCCCCCACCCCCATACTTCTAAAAAGGCCAAACTTGAAACTATTTAAGTCTTACCACCTTACCATATGTGGCAAAAGTTCTTCTTTGTTGTTCAAACATAAAATCATTGATATGAGCTGGTTCAGCATATCCAGAAAGCATATTTCTAGGGGCAGCCATTTGCTGTGTCCTAAAGGGATTTTCTGGTCCAAACTGAATGTTGTAAGAAAAATAAAAAGAAAGAAAGAAAGAAAAACATAAGTTCTGAGTACACGAAAGCTAGAATTACTGAACTATATATCTTCAACTCTAAATTATCAAGGGCCAATTGACCTATTTGGGAACATGTTAGCCTCACATGGTTCAGTGCAATTGGGCAATGACTGATTAGCACTGTTTGTCAGTCCATGGAACAGAAGGAAAGGAACCCACCGCATGCAAATCTATATATGGCTATTTACATCAAGAGCTCAGTAGCCACACGTGGTATTGGCTACTACATTCCCATCACTCTGACTCAAAACAAAACAAAATTTAAAAAGTATATAAGACAAACACACAAAACTGATGACTTCCAAACATTCCGAGTTTTGGGTGTTAACTAAGTTTAGGGGGAAATTTGTGTTCGAGTGATTTTTTTTAACAGTTAATAACAATATATAAGTGAATATAAAACATATATGAATATATATATTTTCAAGTTAATTAGGTATGGGTATTTAACAGTTTTTAGCTAAAATAATTTTGAAGTACACATTGTAATTGTCCATTACAATTGTAACCTCCTTACATAAAATGCATACATTTAAGGGAGGAAAATGTTGCAAACCATATATCTGATAAGGGTTTAATACCCAAATATAGAAGGAACTCAAAACAACTCAAAAGGTAGAAAACAAATACTTCAATTAAAAATGGGCCAAGGACCACAGTTTCTCAACATTTCTCAAAAGAAGACATACAAATGGCCAATAAGTATATAAAAAGTGCTCAACATTACTAATCATCTGGGAATTGCAAATTAAAATCACAATCAAGACATCAACTCACGCCTGTTAGAATGGCTGTTATCAAAAAGACGAAAATCAAAAAGATAACAAATGTTGGTGAGGATGAGAAAAAGGAACTCTGCACATTGCTGGTGGGAATGTAAATTAGTACAACCACTAGGGAAAACAGTATAGCGGTTCCTCAAAAAAGTAAAAATATAAGTACCACATGATCCAGCAATCCCACCACCAAGTATATACCCAAAGGAAATGAAATCAGTATGTTGAAGAGACATCTGCACACCCATGTTCACTGCGGCATTATTCAAATAGCCAAGATATGGAATCAACCTAAATGTCCATCAACAGATAAATGGATAAAGAAAATGTGGTATTCAACACAATGGAATACTATTTAGCCTTTAAAAAGAAGGAAACCCTGTCATTTGTGATAACATAAATTAACCTAAAGGACATCATGTTAAGTAAATTAACCCAGGTGCCAGGACAAATATCACATGATCTCACTTATATGTGGAATATAAAAGTCAATCTCATAAAAGCAGAGAGTAGAATGGTGGTTACCAGGAGCTAGAGTGGGGGACAGAGGGACACTGAGTGATGTTGGTCAAAGGACACAAAATTTCAGTTAGATAGCAGGAACAAGTTCAAGAGATCTATTGTACAAACATGGTGACCAGAGTTAATAACAATGTATTGTATACTTGAAAATCACTGAGAGCATAAAGTGTTTTTACCACAAAAAATAAGTATGTGAAGTAATGTATGTTAATTAGCTCAATGTAACCATTCCATAATATAATGCATAATATTTCAAAGCATCATGTTGTACAAGATAAATATACACAATTTTTGTCAATTTTAAAAAATTCACTAAAAAACCCCACATATAAGTACTAATTCAGATTATGTAAGTATCCTTGTATCTTTGAACTAAGTTAAGTAGTGATATATTTATAGACTTGGGAGAAAAGCATTTTTAACTTGTAAAGATGTTGGTTAATAACTCTCAGAGATCTGGAATTACAAGGGTGTGGTCCTCAAAAGTCTTCAGTAGGTACAGTACTGGTGAGTTAGTATCTTAGCAGTATATTATAATATCACAAGAGCTAAGAAACTTTATACTAGTAAAAATGGACTACATAAAATCATAACTGCAAGTTCACATATAGGAAAAAAACCCCAAATTATTGAATCAATAATATTATACTAGATTTTTAGTTAATTTTTCATTTTTAATGCAGTCATCAATGTTTAAAAAATTTATAAATAAATTTTAAGGTGAGAAGTGTCTATTGATTATTTCCTGGAAATTAAGAAAAGATCCCCACAATCCAATTTTATCAGCAGAATACTTTAATCTTGTCAGACATAAGCACAGTTTAAATATTACTGGCATAAGACAATTTCACTAGTGCTGTTTCTATGACATTGGGCCTCAGTTTCCCTCATCTAAAAAATAAAAGATCTGAGCTATTAATATATGATTTCTAAAGTTCATTCTAGCATTAATATTTATAGCAGCACTTACAGCCAGATTTTTAATAGTAACTAGCATTTTTTACTCTTTTGTATTTTTTCTATTTTCAAAAGTACTATTACCTTAAGGAGTCCAGAGTTCTTCCTGAGACTTATGGGCTTATGACTTTAGAGAAGCTAATTAATACATTTTTCTCGAAGCAGATTCAAAAAGAATTGAGTGAAATGAAGAAAATCACTAGACTAAAACAATGGCTATTATGTCTTTAAGTTCTATCCATAACTTGAGAAAATTTATCTGGATAACTAGGTAGACTATTTAGGAAAAGTCTTTGGTTGGGAGAGAGAAACAGTATTTTATAAAATAAAATAAGCAATTCAGTTAATTTTCAGAACTAGCTAAGTCAAAGGCATACGGTGTAACCCTGCAAACTCTACAATGGCCTTCAAACAGGTCTTCGTTACAGAGACAATTAAGAGTGATCTGGACTAAAATCTCCAAATATGCTACTTCCTGGCAGTAAATCTGAGAAAACTTGGTATCCTCACTGTAATATAGGAATACAAGCATTTACTTCATAAAGTTGTAGTGAGGACTACAGGAGATAAGATATGTAAATCCCTCAATATGGTGCCTGGTATATAATAATAAATGATAGTTGATAGTTTTTACTTAA
This sequence comes from Eulemur rufifrons, assembly GCF_041146395.1. Lineage (NCBI taxonomy): Eukaryota > Metazoa > Chordata > Mammalia > Primates > Lemuridae > Eulemur > Eulemur rufifrons. Next base: position 63,442,273 of record NC_090997.1, on the reverse strand, counting down.
TTAGTCTCTATCCCTGTTCTTTCTCATCATGCAAATTCTTACTAAATGTATCTTCCTAAAAACTCAGTTTTGATTACGCCACACCCACATTTAAGAACCTCAGTAATCTATCATCTATTAAATCAAGACCAAACTTTTCACCTTGGCCCTGTGCAATATTATATAAAGCACCATTCTAGTCTTATTTCCCCATTCTCCCTTACTGATAATGACCAAGGCATTCCTGTTCTTTAGATCTTTTATGACTTGGCTCATCCTGTTCCCTTCTGCCTCGATTTTTTTCCTCATAAAAGCCTACCTTACCATCAGTGCCAATAATATTAATGTAAATAACAACAAGGGCTACTCTTTGTTAAATGCCTACTTTGTGCCAGAGTTTCCTGACCACATCGTACATTATCTCATTTATTTTTTTAACTCAATAAAGTAGAAATTATCTTCATTTTACCTATGAGAAAACTAAGAACACCCAAGGTTACTCCTGAGCTAACAAGCAGTCTGCTTAACTAAAAATCTCATGTTCTTAACCTGGATTGTATTGCCCATTTCAAATACTACTTCTTTCAGGGAACTTTTTTTGGTAATATTTACAATCTGATGCAATTTCTCCTTAAACTTAATAGTACTTTAGAGGCATTACAGGAAATAGTCTGGTTTCTATCTTTTAAAGAAAAATACACTTAACACATCCTCTCTGGTAAATACTAGCTTGAGAAGAGGGATTATATCTTGTTTCTGACATTTAGATTCTCAAAATACAGGAACTAGAATGTAATCTAGCAAAGTTTCTGGTAATAATTTTCCAGCCTTTGCCAAGTGATACAGATTCTAGCCACAGAACACAAAGTTCATAATTTGTTAAGTCACAGACAAATTCATTTGGCAACAAGGAAAAATTATGATTTTGGTTCCCTTTTAAATCTCATTGCTCCTTTCTTAAATGTTAATAAGTATCACAGTGTTCCTAACATAAACTAGCTTATATATTTAATGAGAGGCTCTCTAACAGTAGGGAAAAGAACAGAACATTAAAGGATTGATAATCCCACAAAGAGAATGATAGGCCTATTGTCTTGTCAATATCACCACAAAAAATTTCAACTGACCGTTTAAATTTTTCTTGAAAGTTCTGAAAACTGTAATTACCTAACAATGTATTATATTAGTTATACAGAGGATTTAAAAATTTAAGAAAAGCAGACTTCACAGAAAATAAAATGACATCAGTATGTCATATATCACAGTACTTCAAATTAAAAAATTTGTTTTCTGAATTCAGTGGCTATATTTTATTGAAGTACTTTCCATTTAAAAAATTATGAAGCATATATATAATATACAACCTCTCTTCAATGGGCTGGCTAAAATGGGGCCAAGGGATGTGAAACAGCCTACAAGTTCAATAAGTTACAAGGATTTAAGAAACAATGGAATAAAATTTAAAATGTACTCCAGGCTCAGAGCATGACAAGAAGATTTTTTTGCTAGTGCACACCCAGAGAACAGCTGGAGCACTGTCTAAACAGGAGCATTGCCACCTGTGGATATGCTACACACTTCAACAGCCATCTTTTAAGTGACTATAGAAACCTAGGCAGGCAAAATACTATACGAAGTAGTTCTATGACTCTGATATGTCACAAAAAGGACAATGATCTTACATTATAAAATGAAAAATATTAAAAAGTACCTCATTTTCCACCAAGATGCAATAAGATATGGCTCCTTACTCCCATCTTTAAAGTGCTTCTGCTACAGAAGCCTTATTTTTTTGTTTTATAATTACTATTTTCTGGCACCTCTATTTTGTAAATCAAGCATTCTTTCCCATTTTAAAAGGCAAATTATCTAGAAATTTAATCTTTTCTATGAACTTTCCTAAACAGACAATATTCAAAGACTTTCTTAAATGAATAATATTCACCTTTTCTGTTTTTTTCCTTCCATTTTTAAAAAATGTTATCATTTATCACCAGGAAAAAAAAAAAAAAACAAACCCAAAACTCAATACTTTATTTTAGTCAGAGCAGGCATCAAACACTGCGACTACTTCCCAGCAATGGATTAGTACAACATTTCAGAGGCATCTGTAACTAGATGTTTCACAATATACTAGACATTGATGTTAACAAACCAAAATTTTTTCCTTTATGGCTAATTTATACTATTCCATCATCAACACTGAGAGGAAGATGTCAACTAAGTTCACATCTAAGAATCAGATATTTTCAGATTTTCTTTTTCAAAAGACATAGTTCCATGTTGTCAGACATTTGTACACAGGTAGATAAGCAGCTAGTGAATTTTTAAAAGCATCCTCATGAAAGTTAGAGAAAGAAGGATCTATTCTCTAAAAGCTTAAGTAATATGCTTTCCTGAGAAAGCTTTTTAAAATTCACCAACCGTTTATCTACCTATGTATAATTTAAATACTTTAGTAAAAGGCAGAATCTAAATTAAATGTTTTCTTACCTCAGGAGCAAACATGGTCTCATAGGTAGGATTATACTGAACCTCTTTTACAGCAGGGTCAAGGTGAATTCCAGTCTCCAAATCTTCCTAAAAGAAAACCAAATGAATATTAAAGATCTGATAAGTGACTATTTTGTTTTAGAAGCCACATTAAAGTCACACGGCCATTTTTAATGCCAACTTTATGATTATTACATCAGTACCATATGATTAATAATTCTAATAATCAAAGATTAATAAAAGTAACGTATATAATTATTTCTAGAGGTTAAAAATATATTAAAAACTTTTTCTTTTCAAAATATTGACTTTATTAAAAATTTCTTAATAAGTTAGTACTACTCAAAGTCATAAATTTAAGAGATTCCAACTCTTCCTTTTTATTAGCTCAAAACACCTGATCTTCCGGTGCCAAATTCAGAAAAGCACTCCTTTTTTATTCAGCAAACCATATCAGATATATAAACATATGGCGCTTGGTTAGCTACTGCAGAGGAAACAAAAGGAAGTGGCAAGGCCTGAATCTTCTAAATCTAAAGTCTTATAATCTATGTCAATGTTTCAACCTTCTTAAATTCATTCCCCAGTTTAACAGACATAAAAATCTCATCTCCACTTAAGAATCATGGTAGTCTATCTTTTGCACGACCCTATCACTTACAAATATGACAACTCCCAAATTGGTACTCTAGCCTGGACCTCCCCTCTGAATTTGAGACTCCCAGGACATCTAACAGATACTTCAAATTTAATATATCCAAAAGGGAACTCCTGGTCTACCCTTCCCCAATGAACCCTTCCAGACTTTTCTATCTAAATCACAATTCCATCCTTACAGTTGCTCAGGTGAAAATCTCTAGAGTTATACCTGACTCCTCTTTCTTTCACTCTCTATATCCAACCCATCATCAAATCTTGTACTTTCCATATACATCCAGAATTCATCTACTTCTCACACCCTCTTTCTATCACCCTGGTCAAACTCATCATCTTGCATCTGGATTATTGGAATAGCTTTTTTTTTTTTTTTTTTTGGTAGATATGGGGTCTTGCTATGTTGCTCGGGCTGGTCTCCAACTCTTGGCCTCAAGCAATCCTCCTGCCTTGGCCTCCCAAAGTGCTGGGATTACCGGTGTGAGCCACTGAGACTGACCTTGGAATAACTTCTCAACTGGTCTTCTGCTTTCTGCCTTTGCCAACCCACAGCCTCATTCCACATAGGAGACGGTGCAATTTTTTCAAAACATTAGATTATATTACTCCTTTGCTATAAACCCCTAGTAGCTTCCCCACTCAGACTAAAAGCCTGACAAAGGCCTACAAGGCCCATTACCAGTTGTTCTACGAAAGTAGGCATGGTTCCCTAGGGTAGTTTTAAGGGGTATTTTTATCTTTCTGTATTATCCTGCCTGAGTATTCACACATTAAAAACATGTTATTTGATTATATCTTTCCTTTAGTGAAGACATTCAAGTTATATTTTAAAAATTTTAAAGAAGTCATATATCATCTATAAACTATATTTCAGTAAAGCTGGCATTATAAAATCGCTGTTGTAAAATGAGGGAGTTGAGTCTAAGTGGTTGAGGATTTTACCCTCCCTGATCTGCCCTCTACCCTCTTCAATTTCTGTCTTCACCTAGCACTAAGCCTGGGCTCCCTCTGCCCTAGTCTCACTGGCTCATTTGCATTCCTGCAATAAGCTAAAGGACAATCTTGCCTCAGGGTCTCTGCACTTAATAGTTCTTTCTTTTTGGAATGTTCTTCCACATGATTATTCTCTCTCCTTTTAAGTCTCTGCTCATTTTTTCTGCTTTCCCCTTACCTTGCTTTTTCACCATAATATTTATCATCACCTGACATATGTGTTTATTATCTATCTCCCCCCACTAAAATGTAAGCCATACAAGGTGGATTTTGTACAAGCAAATGTACAATCAGACCCTTTCACATCACTATCTTTATTCTGTTGGCTTCTTGCTGGTGGTAAGATACATCGTTTCACACAATTCAAAGACAATGCAAAGTAACATCGCACCTTGACTAGACTCCTGGCCTCTGGCTCCACATATCCAACTGCCTACTCAACTTCATTCTATGGATGTTCCACAGCACAAAACACTACGCTATGCCCAAAACAACATATCACTTCCTCATGGCTCCACCTTCACCAACAAATCAGGCACTTTCACTAACAAATGTTGCTGATTCTACCTCTGAATATTTCTCCAGCAACCACACTTCTACCCTCCCTTCTCCACAGCCCAGCTAGTTTGGGGCTTCATTATATCTTGCCTGGTCTATTATAATACCTCCTTATCTGGTTTAATACACCCGCACTTTTGCTATATTAGACTAACCGCTGATTTTTTAAAATAGCAAGAACTTTGATGCTTTCTGTGCTGTAGGCAATGTTACTGCCTTGTATTTTAGGCATTTCCTTTATTATCTGATAGTATGTCATCTTATTTTCCCTGATACCATCCCTCCTCCTGCCTCGGGAAAATTGCTTTTTTTATCCACAGACCCAAGGAATGTTGTACTCTTGAGAGTACTTCTGATATATTATTTGTTGCACATGACTTTTACTTATATCCTTACTGCCTACTAGAATGCAGGGCATTCAGCACATGTTCAATAAATATTTGTTAAATTAAATTGAAGAAAGAAAAGCCAAATCCACATAGAAATTAAATAGGGTAAGGCTGACCAAAGATTATTGGACTTGGCAATTACATCACAAAAAACCTTTGCCAGAGTGACTTTGGTGGTGAGGAATGGTATGGAAAGCCCGTTGCAAGGGGTAGAGGTATAAATGAGGACTTAGAAAAACAAGACAGTAATAATTTTTTACTCTGAAGACATTTGGTGGTAAAAAACAGAAGAAGAGATAGGGTGTCAGGCTGAAGGATTTTCAGGGTAAAATTAAGTTTCTCTTCCTCCTTAAGAAAGACTAAGTCAAAGATATAGTCAATCATAGGCTAGAGGAAAGGTGACAGCAAGAAGAAACACATGACAAGAATAAGGGGATACTCAAAGGTCTGGTTATCTTAAAAGAGGTAAGAGGGGATGGAATCCAGGATACAGTTGGAAGATTAACCTCTAAAAAGAGGACTGCTCTGTCTGAGATGAAATAGAGATAACAAAGATAAGAATGGGTGCTAGGTGATAGATGTTTGGAGATGCTGGGACATTTGGGAGTCATAATTGATCTTTTTATTTTCTTAGTGTAGCCAGGGTACAGGCATCTTCATAAAACAAGTACAGCAACTTCAGATTCATTTATTCATTCAACAAAAATATTGATTGTGTGCCTACTATGTGCTAGGCACTGTTCTAGGCCCATAGAAATAGACAAAGACACCTGTCTTTGTGGAGTTTACATGCTAGTGGAGGAGACAGGCAATAACTCACATAATAAATAAATGAATTACCACAATGAACAACATTTAAGAGACCCAACTGGTAACAAACAAAAATTATTGGCAGATTAACTAGGTATATCAGTCAGGGTTCTTGGCTGCAAACAACAGGTTGACTCAACAGTATTGAATCCTTATGAGTTTCTCTTAGAATTGCCAGGAAGGGTGGAGAACCAGAAATAAAGGGATGGAATCACAATTCAAAACCAATCATGACACGGCCAATCCAGTGAGGACAACAGTTTACCAGTAATGAACACCATTATTAAACTGCTATGGCTGCCACTGGATACTGCTATTGAAAGTACTGGCCTGAGAAACTAGAAAATGTTGGCCACCTTAAAATCCTCTTTCCTTACTTTGTGGATTAGTTTCAGATTAGAAAACATAGATGGGTGCATCTGTTTGGCTGACTCCAATTTATAGTCCTGACTCTTAGCTGAAAGGGAGCCAGAAGAATGAGAATCTGGGTTTTCAGCTTCTGGAGGTGGGTGGCAAACAGGAATGTTCTTCACATTAAGACTCTTAAGGAAGGGGATTCAAATGCTGGGTCATCTAAAAGATGACAAATATATATCATCCTTGGATATATACTAGAATCTTCACTGATTAGAGATAGTATCTTGCATAGGGTCCAATGGGAAATCCAATACCATAAAGTTAAAAAAGATCACATACAATTTTTTAAACTGCACAAAAACAACATGCTTTTCCCTCTCAATATTCAAAGCCTCAGTGACAAACTGCTTAAAAATAACAAGAGGCTTAGCCATATTTATTCCCACCCCAAAGGATTTTTTTTATCCTTCGAGACTGGGTCTTACCTGTGCTAGAGTACAGTAGCATCATCACTGCTCACTGCAGCCTCCATCCAACTCCTTGACCTGGGCTAAAGCGATCCTCCTGCCTCAGCCTCCTGAGTAGCTAAATATACAGTCATGCACCACCACACCCAACTAATTTCTAAACTTTCTGTAGAGACAGGGTCTTGTTATGTTGCCAAGCTGGTCTCAAACTCCTGGCATCAAGTGATCTCCCTGCCTTGGCCTCCCAAAGTGCTGGGATTACACGTGAACCACTGTGCCCAGCCCCCTATGGATTTTAGTTCAGTTGCTAGAAACGCTTTATAATATGGGTTACCAGATCTTTCCAATTAAGGGTATTTAAAGTATTCTAACTTTGCATTATTTTGAACGGAGTATCAAAAGACATCAACTTTTCAATGCAAAGTATAATGTAAAAAACCTACTCTTTATATAAGCAACAATGGCAACCAATAAAAAATATAAATATATCCCAGTTGGGATATATTTCTGGTTCCTGCTAACATTACAGAACAAATCGAACAACCCTCAAGAAAATGAAGGGTTTGTTAATTTTATATTTAATTAGAAAAACTTGGACAATACCACAACCTTGTTTTAATATGCATGAGGAATTCAGAACCAATTAGGCATGCAATTGGAATTGCCACAGAATTACAAAGGATTTCTATTTAGTTTCAATTATCCACAAAAATTAAAGTACAGTAAGTGAAGGTCACCCTATGGATCAAACAGGTTTAAACAGTTTATTTTTTGTCGATTCAAACTAATTTGAGAATAAAACTAAACAGTATTCGCTTTTTAGTATTTTCACATTTCTTCCTATGTCCAAATAAGATAATAGACATGAAAAGACTACATAAATTACAAAGCATATCATAAACACTAATCATCATTATAAAGTATCTGTCAACTTATGGCATAATTGTTTTTTTCCAGAAAGTAGAAATGACTAAACTTTCTAATTTAGGTGGATGAAATAAACGAACAGAAATTCAGATAAAGATATCCTTTGAGTTTGGCCCTTAACAGAGGTAGAGGGAAAGGTGATCCATTTGAAGCTCATAAATATAAGAAATATCACCCAAGAAGAAACTAAAAAATGTGTCTTAAAATTAGGAGGAAAATTTTCATTTTACTCAAGTTGGCTATACTAAAGCAGGGAATACAGTGGCGGAAAGTAACATAGTCATTGATTCAAATGAGAGAAAACCAGGTTTGCTTTTATTTTTTTAATTTTAAAGTCACCTAACAAGCAGCTCTTGCAATCCAACAGGGCCTGTCACATGATTTCTAAAGTGCAAAATCTGACAATGTTGCATTAAAATAAATTTTTAACCAGAAAATAACTATTGTCATACAATGTAGAATACAGATATGTTTAATTGGTGTTCCAGAATAAGAGAAGAGAGGACTAATATGTGAAGAGATAAAAACAACTGGCCAGAAATGTCAAAAGATCCACACTACAAACCAGTCAATACCCAGTTAAAGAAACCCCCAAAATTCTGAGCAGAACAAATAAAAAGAAATCCACACACATGTATCCCATAATAAAACTAAAGAATGAAACCAAACCACAAAAATAAAAACAAACAAACAACAACAACAAAAAACAGGAGGAGGGTGGAGAGTCGTAAAAGCTGTCAAAAGAAAAAAGAAAATCACTTTCAAAGAAAAACAGCTACACCAATAGCTGATTTATCAGTAACAATGAAAACCAGAAGACGGTAGAATACCTTAAAAGTGCTAAGAGAAAATCGTCAGCTAAGCAAACTAAACCCAGCAAAAATATCCTTCAAGAAAGAGAATTAAATGAAAACATTTAAAAGACAAACTAAAACTGAAAGCATTTGCCACCAGTCAACCCTCACTAAAGGACATTCTTAAGGATGTACTATGGACAGGAAGAAAATGATCTCTTGCATATGGGATGTAAGAACCATGATGATGCATGATCATCTTGTGGTGGGTGTGTGAGTGTATGTATACGTATGTATGTGCATATATATACCAGACAACCATAGCTAAAATAGGAGTGGGAGGGATGTGAATAAAATTAAAGTGTTGTAAAGTTCTTGCATCATTTAGTAGAAGGTGAAGGTATTGATCAGACATGTTGTGATTTCTAGGGGTAACCACCAGAAACTGAGTGCATAATTTATAGACAAGAGTGGGAAAAAATGGAATGAAAAAAAGAAAATCCAAAAGAATGGATGCCTAACTTTCTGCCTTTCTTCTTTTCTGTTATATGTATTTAAGACTATACTTTTTGGCCGGGCGCGGTGGCTCACGCCTGTAATCCTAGCACTTTGGGAGGCCGAGGCGGGTGGATCGCTCGAGGTCAGGAGTTCGAGACCAGACTCAGCAAGAGTGAGACCCGTCTCTACTAAAAATAGAAAAAATTATCTGGCCAACTAAAATATATATAGAAAAAATTAGCCGGGCATCGTGGCGCATGCCTGTTGTCCCAGCTACTCGGGAGGCTGAGGCAGGAGGATCGCTTGAGCCCAGGAGTTTGAGGTTGCTGTGAGCTAGGCTGACGCCACGGCACTCACTCTAGCCAGGGCAACAAAGCAACACTTTGTCTCAAAAAAAAAAAAAAAAAGACTATACTTTTTATGTTTTAATTGCTATGGCTGCATCTCATATGTTCTGATGTAGGGGTTACTTTAAAGTACAATTTCACAGTTTTCAAATATGGGAATTTTATGTCTATCTTTTTGTGGTTGGTTTCTAGCTTAGATGCATTATGGTCAGAGAATATGATTTAAAATTTGTTGAAACTTATTTTATGGCCTAGTACAGGGGCTAGCAAACTGTGGACTGAATCTAGCCCAGTCTGTTTTTTGTACCAAGAAGCTCAGAACAGTATTTACATTTTTAAAGGGTTGTTTAAAAAAAAAAAGATGAAGAATGGAAGGAGGAAAGGAGGGAGGGAAGAAAGGAGGGAGGGAGGGAGGGCGGGCAGGCAGGCAAGCAGGCAGGCAGGCGTGACAAATTTTACATGGCCAGAATAGCCTAAAATACTTACTATCTGGCCCTTTACTGAAGTTTGCCAATCCCTGGTCTAGTATGTGGTCAGTTTTAAAAAAATGTTATATTAGTGCTTGAAAACAATATTCTGGGCTGTTGAGTGCCACATTCCATAAGACCTTTAGATACAATTTAGTAATTTTGTTATTCAGATTTTCTGTATCATGATTGTTATTTTTTGCTTATTCTATCAATTATTGAGAGGTGTATTAAAACCTCCCACTGTCATTGTACATATATTAATTTCTCATTATAGTTCAATTTTTGCTTAAATATTTTGAGCTTACATTGTTATATACCTCTTTGTGACTTGAACCTTTTATCATTATAGAGTGACTTTTTTTTTTGTTTCTAGTAATGGTTTCTGCTTTAAAGTCTATTGTACTGATCTTAATACAACCAGCATTCTTTTGGTTAGAATTTGCCTGGTATATCCTTTTTCAATTATTTTATTTTTTGTCTTTCTGAAGGTCTTAGTAAGCATGGCCAAGCAAGAAAGAAATTAAAAGAAATTAAGACTGAAAGAAAGAATAATGTCATGTTTATAGCTGATATGACTATGTAAATAGTAAGATTAGTTAGAAAGTTAAATAAATGGAAAAATAATGCTATCTATTAATATAATAGCATAAAAATATTGGGTACCTAAAGATACCACCAACAAAACTGCACAAGATCTTGATGGAGAAAATTATAAACTCTGGAAGAAATAAAAGAACCTAAAGACAGCCTAAACAAATAAATAGATATACCATTGTCTCCAAATTGATCTATGATTCAATGAAATTCCAAACAAAATCCCACCAGGGTGTTAGTAGAACTTTACAAATTAATTCTAAACTGTATATAGAATTACAGGGGCCATGAATACCTACCACATTCCTAAACAACAACAACAACAACAAAAGGGGAGGGAGGAACTGCTCTACCAGATATCAAGCAATATTATTAAAAATGTTCATACTATAGACAAAAATTAATTTCATGTGGATTAATGACTTAAATATGAAAAACAAAGATGTAATGCTTTCAAAAGATAATATGGAAGAATATTTTCATGACTTTGGCTTAAGTATTGCTCAAACAAGAAACAGGAACCACAATCCATAAAGGAGTAATTTGATAAGCTTAGACTAAATAAACTGCTCTGTTTATAAAAGATAGGGAAGAGTGAGAAGACAAGCCACAAACTAGAAAACATTTTTGCAACACACACAACTGACAAAGGATAGATAGTAACCAGGATATATAAAGATCTTCTACAAATCAAAAGAAAAAAGACAACCCAACAGTTGCTCTGAAAAGAAAAAAAAATCAAATTACCAATAACATATGAAAAAATACTCAACCTCATCAGTGCTCAGGGAAAAATGGATTAACAACGCTGCATAAATTTATTCTCTGCCAAAAATGCATGCTATTAATCACAGTACAATCAGTCAAATACAGATGAACGTATTTGCATGCTTCACATCTCTCCCTTGGTCACTTTCCAATTTTCCAATCATTTGCAATCATTACATTTACTACATATAAGCTTTTTTTATTCTTCATATAAGCAAGTGCTGGTTCATGAACCAACAACGAGCAATGTCCTTTACTCTCTCATCATAGAACCCAGACCTCTAGGTGGGCTAGATCCAGGTCTGCTTCTAATGGAACCTTCTGGTACCTTATGTAACCTTTCCTTTTGGATTTCCTTACTCATAAGTGATAGAACTAAGTGAGCTTTAGACACCCTCTCCACCCCCCCCCTCACGCCTACTGCCTGCTCAGCTCTAAAACTCTGATTCTCAATGTATATGCTTTTACAAGCCTTTCTTTTCCACTTACTGTTTCATTCCATTCTCTTACTAAGAATATTTCCCCCTTAACCTTATGTACTAGGCATTGGAGACATGAACGCATAGAACAATCTCCAGGCCCCAGGTTCTCACAGTTCAGGGGAAAAAAAAAGATTACCAAATCACAGCAATGTGGCAAGTGCTACAGTTAAGATATGTAAAGGGGCTGAGGTAGACACAAGGAAATATGTACACTGAGACTGAAGGACAATAGAGTTTGGGGTCAGGGAGGGAGGCATGAGGCAAGGGATTTCCAAGCAGAGAGACTAGCATCAGCAAAATCTTAAGAGGAAAAAATAAATTAGGCATTTGGGGTTTTGTACAGAGTTCAGCATGGGAGAATGGCAGGCCTCACATGCTACATAAGGAACTTAGAAATTACTCAGTAGGCAAGGTGGTATCTTAGGGCAGGGAAGTGATAAGATGAAAGTAGAATTTAGAAAGATCATTCTAGGTGCACTGTGGAGGAAAGAAAGGAATATGAAACTGGAGACAAGAAAGAAGGAAATAGAAAGACCAGTTAGAAGGCTACAACTGCCTTAAGAGAAGCGACAAGAAATCTGAACTAAACAGTGGCAGAAGAAAAGGAAAGAGATCTGATAAATATCATTGAGTTAAATGAACAGGACCCGCTATCCAAAAGTAGTGGCTGAAAGAGAAAGAAAAGTCAAGAATAACTCCTGAAAGAAATAAGGAAGATATGAAGGGTGTACTAGGGAAAATAGAGAGGAAGGAATTGATTTGAGAGAAGTTAATGAAGCAGAAATGTTAGAACCACCTTCAGGGGCTGAGGAAGAAGGAAGAAAAAAGGATAACCCCTTTGTTCTTGGCTTGGACTAATGGGTAGGTTGTGGGGTCATAAATCAAAATGGGGAAAACAGAAGTGGATTTTGAGGGAAAGAAACTGTTAATTTTTCAGCACACTGAATTGGAGGTGCCTGAGAGCCATCCTAGGAGAGAGATTTGTTGGATTTTAAGCTGGTAAGGAGTTTAGAACTAGAAATAATAAGGATAGCTAACATTTAATAAGTGTTAATTGCATGTATGGGACTGTAAAAAGTGTTTTAAATGCTTTATGACAATTCTTGTAATTCCATGAGATAGGTCCTAGTGTTATTCCTGCTTTATAGATGAGAAAAAATTAGGCACAGAGCATTGAAAGGAACTTACCCAAGGTTACCATGTGGGTAAGTGCTAGAGGCAGGATTTGAATCCTGGAGTCTTCAGAGCCTGTGCTAACCACTTCGTAGTGTTTACCTGAGAGCTATCAGACAGACTTAAGATTGAAGGTATGAAGAACATGTGGGGTGCAAAGAGGACTAAGGGCAGCGTCCTGGGAAATGCCAATAATGAAGGGGAGGGCAGAAGAACAGGGGACCAGAAGGCTGAACATAACCCCATGGAAGCCAAAGGGAGAGAAAGTTTCAAGAAAGAGGAATTAACATTGTCATCTGATGCAGACACTCAAGTCAGATGGCAGAACTTGACAACTGGAAGGCCTGGATCATCGCTCAGGGAGAGTAGTTTCCCAAGAGGCTAGTGCCAGACTGCACTGGGTTGAGAAGAAAATGAGAGGAAATGAAGAGAGCTCCAAAAAGCTGAGCTGTGAAAAGAATAAAGACTCAGGAGGTTGTGGGAGAGGCATAGGTTTGGAAAGTTTTCTTATAAAGTTCGAAGGATTCTAAGCATTCTTTCAAGCCAGATGCTATTAATAAAAAGTAAAATTCATAAACAGCTCACTAAATTAAAACCTGTACAACACTTAAGTCATAAAACTACACTTGGGAACATCTTGCAAAGGAATTTCTGTACACTGCCTACCCTCTCCACATCTTGAGTTTCTGATCGCCTACATCAGGCTCTAATGGGCTTACACTACCAACTGGTGGATGCTCTCACCAGGCTCTAGACACACCACCCTTTCCTCAGTTTTTCAAAGACACTAAGCTCTTCGCCTTCTCAGGGTTGCCCATCACCTTTACCTGGAAACTCTTGCCTTCACTTGCACAGGGCTGGCTTCTCATTCTTTAAAGCCACCTTTTCTGACAGGACGTCCCTGACCAACCTTTGAAATCACACTTTTACCTTATTCCCTAATATGGCACTCTATTTTTTTCCTTAACAGTACTCAATCCAATGTGTAGCCACTTTAACTTTTAATTTGCTGCCTCTTCCATTAGAATGTATGCATCATAATTGCAAAGATGTCTGGCTTCGGTATCTTCAGCCCTTAGAACAGTTCCTGACAAATAACATGTGCTCAATAAATATTTGTTAAATGAACTATAGAATCCAATTTCTCCCTTTATCACCTTTCTCCACTGGGATCATGAATGCTGTTTCTTAAATCCAAGGACTTTTCCTCACTATATTGACATACGCGATCACAAAACATTCATTGCACTAGTTACCAGGTTATGTGCTAGAAGCATTATTTGTACAATTGCACTTAATCTTCACCTGAATCCTCTCATGTAGATAGGTGCTTTGAAAATTACCTCCATGGTATAAGTGAGGAAACAGGAGGTTGTATAACTTGCCCGATTTCACATAAGTGGTGGTGCCGGGATTAGAATCTAGTTCTTCAAAAACAAAACATGTTCACTTCAAGTGAAGGCACATAATTTGGTTTGGTAAGTCCTTATGTAGTTTTATTTATGTTCCGAGGTTACCTACTCTATCCAGTCCACGTCCCAATCCATAAATTCAACTTTCTCTTCCTCTTCCCGCTTGTTTTCTGATGGCGGGAGGCGAGGGCGGGGAGCAGTGGAGGGCTATCCCGAACTTCCGATTCTCGGTTTCTCCCAAGGAAGATGTATGTAGGTAGGAGACGAAATCCAAGCGTTAGCACCTTATCTCTTAGCACTGAAAAAGAGGTAACCTGGGACCTAACAAGCGACCGGCGGTTTTAAAGCTCAAGCCAACAGTTCTCGCACCGCACCAGTTGCCAAAAGCACTTACCTTAACTGCCACCTCCGGAGCGGAGTCCACTGCCACTGCCAAAGAGGTCTTGGCCGAAGGCGACTTAGTTAAGTGCATGAGCGAATCGGCGGCTGGCAGAGGACACCGACTGCCCTCACTGTCCGAGTCCGACTCGGACCCTGAACCCGAACCATAGGAAGCGGCCAGAGCTGCAATCGCAGCCGACATGACGGCACCAGATCCTCTGCGGAGACCAGGCCAGGGCGGAAGAAGCAGCGACTCCCGGGTCCTGACAGATTGCCATGAAACACATTATTAACCTCCTTTGCTAAGAAACCATTTAAAACATTTTAAAACAATAAACTAATTATTATTAGATTAACAGCAGTCGAAATTAGAATTTGGAAACTTTTATATAGGGCAGAAGGGAGAGTTTTAAGAGCTTACAACTTTCAGGACCTAGTTGGTTAAAGAATACGATTTCCGAAATACCTTAAGGCCTCGAGATCCCCACACTCCCAGCGTGCAGCGCGGCGGGAAGTGCGAGAGGGCACAATGGGAAGTGTAGTTTGGAGCGAGGGGGCGGGGCGGGAGGGCAGGTCCCTCTGTGACCCCGCCCCTGCATGGATGGTTCTTTCAATTGGCTATCATCTTCCCTCATTCCCTAGCCAAGCACTGTTCTCTCCGTCCCCCTCCCCCAAACTGAGGATTGGGTAATACCATAGAGCCTCACGAAACAGGGGGAAGAGGGATCTTTACCCCCACTGATGGGTGAGTGGGCGGAGGCTGTATTTCCCACCACGTTTGCACCTGGGCACTGCAGGCTGGAAAGTAAAGTGGGAATCTTAAGTTGCAAGACCTATGACTGGCCAGGAATAGCTCCTGGGTGGAAGGATAGGAAATTAGGTGGAGAGAGTCCCGCGGTCCCCCCTGCTTCTGGCGCGGGTCCCTGCGCCCGGTATTGGAGCGTCGCGCGCGGGGAGGGGGCGGGTGGGGGGCAGCGGCCGCTCGCGGTGTTGTTCGCTCGCGCGTCGAGCACACGGTGGGTCCGGCGGCCGGCGGGCGCCCCGGGCGGCGTTCCCCGTGGCCTGGCGCCTCGGCCGGTGCCCCGAGCGGGTCCCGCCCCAGAGTCTGACGCTCCTGCGGGCTCTAGGTGGAGTCCCGGGAGCTGAGGGGGACCGGCGACCGCCGCCGAAGCATGAAGACGGGGTAAGGCAAGAGCCCCCCAAGATTTCACGGTGAGCGCGAGTCTCTCAGGAATTCTTTTTTGAGGGGGAGTGGGTACTGGGAGAGGAACTCTTCCTCACCGGCCGCAGCCGAAAGAGGTGTGTGTGGCTCTCCAGCCCTCAAAGGTTACGGGGATGGATGGGCGCGCCTCCCCCGCGACGGCCCCCACCCCCATTCGCCGGTTTCCCGAGCCCCCGCCACCCATCCTAGCCGGGCTGGACGCCGGGGGAGACGGCGGCGGGCGCGCCTGGGTCTCGGCTGCAGGGACCGCCCTGAGGCTGCCCTAGTCGGAGAGACTGCGGGTCTCACCTGAGGTGCCATGGCCTGGGCTCCCTGCCCACCGGCACCCACGGTCCGCCTGCGTGCCTTCTTGCTCTGGGGGAGGCTGCAGCCCCGGGTGGCGGAGAAGCCTTTGCTCGCTCTACGTGCCCGAGGCTCTGTAAAGCAAGCTTGTGCGTTTGCGTCCGAACACATAACGGTAAAGCGAGTGTAGGCATCCTTTTTTTCGTTTGAAGAGGAGGCGAAGCAGTGCCGTCGCTTCTAATAGTCTGTTAGTGGGGGGTGCCTTGGGCAGAGTTAGGGAGCCGCTCGCTCAGCTCTGATGTCGGCAGGACTCGCCCATTGTGCCACCCAGATAATTATTCAACTATGCAGCATCCATTGCACCTTTCCCATTTGTCTTTTCCCCTTGCTATAGCATGCCCCCTAGCTTCGGTACTCTGACACCTTCTCTTGCACTTGCGGTTGATGAACTGGAATAACGATGAAAAGAAAGCACATCCGACCTGAACATTCACGACCTGTCCAATAACCGATTAATTTATCCCCAGCTAGACTAGGTACTTAGATACGACTCACTCTAATCATATCCTTTTCTATATAAGGTTTTAATTTTAATTTTTTTCTTTGGTGTTAGATTCACGTATTAGCTAAGTCTTATTTATGTTAAGTAATTGATGTAATTGATTTATTGGTTAAATTCAGCATGGCTAATGTTCTTAAATTTAATTTGTATGGTAGGTAACTTTCGTTTTTCTAATTGTTGTTAGCGCTATATCTTAATTACAAATGCAGTTTCTGTTTGAACTCTCAGAAACAGTTTATCCGTTATGCTCCAAGTTTCTGTTAGGAAAAGTACTTTTATTTATATCGAATATTTGAATAAAGTATTTGACATGAAATTTCCCAAGCTTTGAATAAGAAAAGTTTTGTATTTATTTTTCAGTAGCAAAGTATTTGCTTACTAATCATAGCCTTCAGTTGAATGAAAGGAAGGATTTAATGTGAGGCTTTTAACTGCTATATTAATCATTTCCTACTTTATTTGAATTTTATTTTTATTTTTTATTTGCAATATCATATATTTAATTAATTGCTATGGAAATTTTTTAATTTTCCTAACTTAAATCTGCAAGGATAGGTAGGCTCCAGTTTGCATGATCTACCTGAAGGATGAAATATTTATTTGAAAACATAAGAAACAGCTGTTTGTTACTTGATTTTTATGTTAAAAACTATGTACATCTCATTTAAAAATAAATGATTCACTACTAAAAATACATTTTTTATTTTTATAATCCTCCCTTTCCATCTTTTCTTGTTTAAGCTCATTGCATTAACTTCTTTTGATAATACAATTGCACATAGGCATTGCAGAGACAGTTTTAAGGTACAGTAATTATTTTATGGCACTTGGAAGTGGCACACGTATAAGTTGATGGTGTAGAATCAGTTGCTTGGTTAGGCAATGACCTTGCAATTTACAAAATGGATACCTTTGTGCCTTGGTTTCCTTATATGTAAATGGAGATAATACTCATTTACTCCAGTAGGTAGTATGCTAAATTAAGTAAAGATGTTTTCAAAGTGCTTTTAAAGAAAATTTAAATATGTTAGCTGATGAGTAATGAAAATATTTCTGTGTAAAATACAATGAAAAAATGTGATTAGGATTTTCCTTGGCATGTTACAATGGCTACTTTACATTGATTTTTGCTTTGGAGACATATGCCTCTAAATTGAAGAATGTTTCTCATCTATCAATGGTTTTTAATAATTGCAGACTTAAGAGATAATATAGTTAATACTTTTATATACTTAAACACATAGGTATAAGTAGTTAACACTGAAGAAGAATTATGTGACCTAGTGATAAAGTGAGTAGAACATTGAATTAAATTTATGACAAATCATATATCCAGAAAATATTAAGGCCTTTTTCATTAAAAATTTGCAGGTGACACAATCCAAAACACATAGGTGTGATTATTTGTAAGGTCTGATATGGAGCTACTTTGTTTATTATTCAGGTTTTTCAATATACATTCAGAGACAATGTGTTAATATTGTATAAGACTTTATTTAATTACACATTTTGCTTTATTTTAGGAATAATTTAAGGTATCTTTTCCAAGTGCTTGAATTTCATTATCACAGTGGATAGTAGCTTTTGATTTCCTTATTGGAGGATTAATTCAGTCAATTTTCATAGCAAAAACTACTATTAAAAAATTATATTAGAACTTTTACCAAAACAATGCTTTTGGTTACTTTATGGGAAAGCTTCATATAGTTATTAAGACTATTAAAGTGTCTTTTTTTTTTTTTTTTTTTTTTTTTTTTTTGAGACAGAGTCTCACTCTGTTGCCCAGGCTAGAGTGAGTGCCGTGGCGTCAGCCTAGCTCACAGCAACCTCAGACTCCTGAGCTCAAGCGATCCTCCTGTCTCAGCCTCCCGAGTAGCTGGGACTACAGGCATGCGCCACCATGCCCGGCTAATTTTTTCTATATATATTTTTAGCTGTCCATATAATTTCTTTCTATTTTTAGTAGAGGTGGGGTCTCGCTCTTGCTCAGGCTGGTCTCGAACTCCTGAGCTCCAACGATCCGCCCACCTCGGCCTCCCAGAGTGCTAGGATTACAGGCGTGAGCCACCGCGCCCGGCCTATTAAAGTGTCTTTGAAATTACTGTTGTATGGTTTCCTTTTTTGAGAATTAATTTGATTATATTTTATAATGTTTTCTTAAATGATGGAACTAAAATTTAGCTGGCGCAATCACTTGTGTAAATGCAGTTAACTCACAGTTTTTCTTAGCTCTGTGAGGACAAGAACTGACCTGCAACTTACTGTCATAAATCCAAAGTTGTTAGCCTAGTGTTTAGCATATAGTAGGGCCTCAGTTTTCTCTGTTGAACAAATAAAATGAATGAGTGAAGAGTATCCATTGAATTAATATGCTGAGTGAAAATTTCAAAAGGTGATTTATCAAACAGATCTTAATAAAACATACAGCTTTATCTCAAAAGAGAAAAATGAATTTGGATGTTCTTTGAACTCGATTTACCTGTTCAAATATAATTCCTTTACCTGTACATTTTTGAACTTGCACTGGATACTGAATAATGTGTATGTTGGCAACCTTTCATTTATGAAATGATATATATTAACAGTTTTCTTCTTACCTCTTATAGCTTACTTCATAAAAATGTACGTTAACGTTTTTGCTTTTCCTAAACTAAATGAACAGAGAAATGGTTTGATTCTTTTTGATTTACTTAAGTATTCCAGTGAAATAGTAATTAAAAAGTATGTAAATTAAACACTTTGTTAAATGCCTGAATACCCAATTTTAAAAATAAATGACCCCTGAGGTGGAACTTTTTATAAAATTAAGAATCTTATAGTTTTAGGTTATCACATTTAGCTTACAATTTTGAGCCTTTGTGAATTGGCAGTCCTTACTTAGAGTGGGATTGATTATATTTTAAAACTTGTAAAATGGTTTGGAACTTGAGAATTCTTTTCTCAGAAACAGTGTACGTGGTGGTTGGGTTCACAGATAGCTACTAAAGCCTATTTAACCCATAATATACCTGAATTATAGGATTATGCTAATAATACCAGAGAATTATAAAATTATCATAACTGGTATAAATATATTAAAATACCTATAATTCTGTGTATGGCAGTCTGTCTACGGGAAAAATCAATTCCAAATCTACCTTGAAGTGCTAGGAACATGTTAGTCTTGTGTTAGACATGACAATATTGTTAGGAACTTGTTCTCTTTCACCCACTGGACATGAAGAGGAGGATCTTCCTCAGTTTGTTGAGTGGTGTAGCTTTACATCATCTGGGACAAGTAGTTAGGGCATGAGAGAAACTGGAAAGAGTTGGGGTTGTCTTCTGCATGACTTTATCTCATAAGGTCTTTGGTTTTCTTCAATTGTAAAATGAAAAGATTGAATCAGATGACCTCTGAGGTCCCTTTTAGCTATAAATAAAATTCTAAGGCACTTTGAAGCTTGGTGTAACCCCCTTTTTTTCTGGGAGTTCATTTTCCCTTTTTAATATTACTGTTTACATACCTCCTGTCAGGAAATTTCTCCTTTCTGGATCTACCTGTGAAAAGAACATAGTCTTAATCTTTTCTCATGTGTCTGTTCTCAGAAGCAAGACTTTTTAGTTTTTTAAAGAAGTTTTTTGGTTATGTGTTTTTCGCCTGTTTTTTTTTTTTTCTTTTTTTTTTTTTTTAAATGCCCAGCACTTCCAAGAAACAGAATTAGGATGATTTTCTGTGTTTCCTTTTTTAGAGATTTTTTTGTTTGTTTGTTTGTTTGTTTGTTTTCTGACAGTTATTAGTAAAGTTAAGGTAGATGTTATTCATTCTTTAGAGAAAGATCAAAATCTCCAGAGAAATTTTTTTAAATGAAAAATAATGAAATTAACATTGTGACGTGGCAGTATGAAGGTAAAAAGATGGAATATGGTCTGGAGATAGGGTTGCCACATAAAGTATGGAGCATCTTATATTTTTGGCAGCCTTATCTGGGGTGCTGTGGAGCTTTGGCAACATCATAGTAAGCTTTGGTATGGGTGTGGTGGGATTGAAGGTAGATTGAGAAGATGAATTTATGAACTCCTTGAGGAAAGGGACAATTTTGTTGTTTGTTTGGTTGTTTTGTTTTGCCACATTTTTGTGTTCCTAGTGCCTGTTTTTAGTTTAAGGTAAATGGATTTTGCGTAGATGCCATTACTGCAGAATAGCAGGAAAGACATTTTTTTAGGAGGGTGGAAAGATCCGGGTGCTGTGAGAAAAGGGGTCAAGAAACACAGCTATGTTTGTTACATACATTGGCATATTTTGTAGGTTTTTAATTAACTTCTTATTTGGAGATTAATGATATTCAAGAATAATGTGTAACATGGTCTAAGAAGAAAGGAAATAACATTGCATGCTTGCTATACGTGCATGTCATTGTATAGGTACTGTTGCATCTATTATCTTATTTAATTGATATCCTAGCCCTGTGAGGATTTTATTGAAAGAGGTTAACTGAATTGAACACGTTGTTTATTCTGCCTACCAGAAATCCATGTTCTCTGGGAGCTGCTGAAAGCCCCTTTCCTCAGTGAGTTACTGTTGGAGCAGTTATTTTAATAACTTGATAACAGCACTTTTGCCTGCTACCCTCCCTTCATTTGCAATTGGTCAATCTAGTGGTGGTTACCACCTGCCCCATGCTAAACCAATTATTCATTCAGCACATGATTTTTGATGGCCAGCTAGGTACTAAAAGGATAGATAGGTCTCTGTCCTCTTGGAGTTAACAGTGTAGTGAGAGAGACAGATGGTGAACAAATACACACATTTATAATTAGAAATTGTGGTGAATGCTGTAAAGGAAGAGGGAACTTAATTTACATTGGGAGTCAGAGAGGGCTTCTTGGAGGCAAGATTGGTGGAAGTTAGCTAGGTGGAAAAGGAAGAGAATAATGCAGAGAATACATGTGAAACAATTTTGAAGTGGGAAGGAGCTTGGTAGGTTCCAGGAACAAAAAAAAAAAAAAAAAAGAAGAAGAAGCCAGAGTATGTAAAGCTTAGTGTGCAAGAGGGATTGTGTGAGTTGATATGAGATTGTGGAAGTAAATAATATGCAGGACCTATATAAATAAGGCTTCGTTCAACAAGCATTATGGATTTTATTTTAAGTCTATTGGGGAAGTGCCTGAAGGGTTTTAATCAGATTAGTGACTAGATCAAATCTGTCATTTATAAAGATCACTCCATTTTGGAGGGGATCAGGGAGACCAATCACAATTCTGTCCCTTTCTGTAGCTTGTTGGCCTGATTCTAGACATTTACTCTAAGTCAGGTCACTCAGAGATTTTCCTGGGCCCTAAGAACCCAGAGGTTGAATAATTTGTTTCCTTTCCAGTTGCTGAAGCTATGAGATACAAAACTCTGAAACTGTTAAATGGCCTTGTTTCTTGCCATGTGAACTAGATAAGCAGGGGCATCTAGAACAAAGAGTGCAAAGAGAAGGAGATGCACAGAGTCCTGACTATATTCAGATTCCTTTGTCCATGGTACTGAGATTGGGTTCTAAGAAACACCCTAGTATCTTTGTAATAAGTCCTCCTTTTTGTATAAACTAGTTGGAATTGTATTTTTAGTACCTGTCAACCAATAAACCGAGTCTTCTCATAGATTAGGTAATTTGTGGAAGGTCACATAGCTAACAGAAATGGAGGTGGAATTTTAACAGATAAATGTGATTTCAAAGTTGCTTTTTTCTGTACTACTCTATGCTGCCAAGGTGCCATTTCTTAAACTAACAGTCCTAAAGGTGGATTTTGTGGTAACATCTATTGGATGATGATGGCAGCAAAGTTTTTTTTTTTGCATATATCTTTGACAGTAGTCCAGATTCTAGCCATTCTTTCCTTCCAAGTAACAATTACCCAGGTCTATTCCAATAAGTTAATGCTTCTATATTGACTAACTTATTTGAAAAGAAGAAGAAAAAGCTTACATGTTAGGGCATGGATTAAGTTGTTTGATTCCTCTGCCAAAAAATATAAAGTCTGTTAGATTTTCACCTTGTGCTACAAAAGTAACCTTTTTTCTTTCCCAATCTTTTAAATAGGGACATCTGTTGTTGTATATCTGTCTTTACTGGTAAATTTTTATAACATACATGTGCTAGAAGTTATGCCAGAGTATGTGGAAAGGTTAAGCAAAAGGGAGGAACAAGTGAAGCATTTTATATTTTAGTTGAGGTTGAAGACTAGCACTCATTTTTTTAAACTAAAATAAAAGCTCTGTGTGGTATATCATGATACATGGCTACAAATTTATCAGTTTTGTTGATGCTTTCAAAGAACCCTCATTTGGTTTCATTCATCTTCTCTAGAGTTCCTGTTTTCAATTTCATTGATTTCTGTCCTAATTTTTATTATTTTTTTCTTCTGTTTGCTTTAGGCTCATATAGCTCTTCTTTTTACAATATCCTAAGGTGGAAGCTTAAATTACTGATTTCAGATCCTGCTTTTCTAATACAGGCAGTCCCTGACTTACCATTTTTGATTTATAATTTTTTGCCATTATGATTGTATGAAAGCGATATGCATTCAGTAGAAAGCATACTTGGAGACTTTGAGTACACGTACGACATTCGGTTTTTCACATTCAGTACAACATTCAATAAATTACATGAGATGTTGAACACTTCAATATAGTAGGCTTTGTGTTAGATGATTTTGCCCAACTGTAGGCTAATACAAGTGTTCTGAGCATGTTTCAGATAGGCTAGGCTAAGTAAGCTATGATGTTCTGTAGGTGAGGTGTATTAAATGCATTTTTGACTTAATAGATTCATTGGGACATAACCCCATTGTAAGTTGAGCATCTATATGTGCATTAAGTGCTATAAATTTTCCTCTAAGTACTGCTTTTGATGCATCCCACAAATTTTGATAAATTGTAGTTTCATTTAGTTCAAAATATTAAAACATTTCTCTTGAGACTTTGAACTATGTGTTATTTAGAAGGGTAGTGTTTAATCTCCAAATGCTTTGGGATTTTCCATCTATCTGCTGTTACTTTCTGGTGTAATTGCATTATGATTTGAGAGCATACACTGTATGATTTCTATTCTTTTAAAATTTTTATGGCCCAGAATATGATCTATCTTGATGAATAGTTTGTGTGAGCTTGAGCAGAATGTATATTCTGCTGTTGTTGAGTAAAGTACCATATAAATATCAATTGGCTCCAGTTGATTGATGGTGTTATTTACTTCAGCCATATCCTTCTGATTTTTCTGCCTGTTAGATCTGTCAATTACTGATAGAGGGATATTGAAGTCTGCAGCTGTGGTAATGGATGTGTCTATTTCTCCTTGCAGTTCTATTAGCTTTTGCCTCACATATTTTGATACTCTGTTAAGTGGATATACATTAAGGATTGCAAGGTCTTAGAGAATTTACCTCTGACCTTGGTGAGATGGTTTGCTATTAATATAATACCAAGAATCAAAGCCTGAATGGTACAGATTTTAGTGAGAATTGGAGGAGAGAAATCAAGTAACTCATTCGACAAATTTTGCCATAAAGGAAAGCAGAGAAATTGGGGGAGGGGGACAGTGGCTGGAGGGAGAAGTGGGACCAAGAGAAGTTTTTGGTGGTGGTGTTTTAAGATGGTGAAATTATAGCATGTCTTTATGTTGCTGATGGCAGTGATCCAGGAGAGGGGGAAATCATGATGATGCAGAAGAAAGAGAGGATAGTTAATTCCTACTTCTTAGATAGGATTTGGGAACTGGCCTGGAACTTTGCCACCATGTGAAATAGTTTCTGTGAAGAAATTTTTAATGTTGACATAGTCAAATCAGAATTGTCTAATAACTCAACTTGTTTACTATCTTATAGTTGTAGATTATCTTTAGTGATGATATTGTGTGTTAAAGCTACACATCAGTTTTCCATTGTGATAACTGCATTAATTTAAGTCGGGTGTAGGATTGTTACATGTTGAGAGAAGATAGCAAAGCTCTTTGGTCTACCTGAGCTTGTCTGAATTTGCTTTAATCCATTAGTGTCCAAGATTTTTGCTTGCATATTTCCAGAAAGATTTTTGAAAACCTATATACTGTGCCCTCTTATACATTAAAGTTTATATCTAATATTACTAAGTTTAAATCATTTATTTTTTGTTAACAGGTGGTAGAAAACAATAAGCATTTTGTAGCATATAAGTGCTGTCTTTAGCTGGAATAGTTAATGCTGTTTGATTAAATGGCTTTTTGACAGCTTTATTGAAATATAATTGACACATAATAAACTGTACAATTGGATGAGTTTTGAGTTACGGATATACTCAGGAGACCAAAATGACAGTCAAGATAATGAACACCCAAAAGTTTCCTAGTTCCCCTTTGTAATCCCTGTATCCTATCTCTCCCTTCTACTTCCACCAACCCCAGCCCCTTCCCTAAGCAGCAACTAATCTGCTTTCTGTCACTATAGGTTAGTGTGTATTTCCTAAAACTTAATATAAATGGAATCATATAGTATATTGTCATGTGTCGCTTAAGGGGAGGGATACATTCTGAGAAATCATTAGGTGATTTGTCATTGTTTGAATGTCATGTAGTATACTTACATAAACCCACAAACCTAGATAGTATAGCGTACTATACACCTAGGCTATATGGTATACGTAGCCTATTGCTCCTAGGCTACAAACCTGTATAGCATGTTACTGTACTAAATACTGTAGGCAACTGTAACATAATGGTAATTATTTGTGTATCTAAACATACCTAAATATAGAAAATACTGTAAAAGTATGATATAAAAGATAAATAAAAGATACACCTGGATAACTGTACTTAACATGAATGGAGCTTTCAGGACAAGGAGTTGCTCTGAGTGAGTGGTGAGTGAATGTGAAGGGCTAGGACATTACTATACGCTACTGTAGACTTTATGAGCACTGTACACTTAGGCTACACTAAATTTATTTAAAAAATTTCTTCAATAATTAACCTTAGCTTAGTGTAACTTTTTTACCTTATAAACTTAATTTTTTAACTTTTTAACTCTTTTGTAATAACACTTAGCTTAAAACATAAACACACTGTACAACTGTACAAAAATATTCTTTGTGTCCTTATTCTATAAACTTTTTTCTATTTATTCTTAAAATTATTTATTTATTTTTACTTTTTAAGCTTTTTGTTAAAAACTAAGAAACACACATATTAGCCTAGGCCTACCTACACAGGGTCAGGATCATCAATATCACTGTCTTCCACCTCCACACCTCATCCCACTGGAAGGTCTTCGGCGCACTAAGATGCACAGAGCTGTCATTTTGCATGATAACAATGCCTTCTGCAATAACTCATGAAGGACCTGCCTGAGGATATTTTACAGTTAACTTTTTTTATAAGTAGAAGTATACTCTAAAATAACTGTAGGGGACCACCATAATATGTGTCATAATGTCATTGACTGAAACGTCATTATATGGCACATGACTGTAATTTGAGTTATATTAAGATAGGATAGTTCTTCATCCTTGAAAGATCCCATTTTAAGAAATACTTTCAAAATGTTTTCACACACAAAAATAAACATTTTTGAGTTCTTATGTGTTATATGCCAGGCTCTATGCTAATCACTTTATCTCACTTAATCCTCATAAACAGCCAGGTGAAGTATGCAGAATTAGCCACAGAGAGACAGAGAAGTTAAGGTCCTAAGCACAGTTTGTAAATGGCAGAGCCAGGATTCAAACCCATCTGCTCTGTGGTCAGACTTTGTATTCCTGACTGCTATAGGGAATCACGTTTTAGATTTTTCCAGATGAAATACAACTAGTAATATTTTTGCTACATGACAAAGTAAATGAAAACATTTTATCCATTATTAGTATGTCAAATGCCAATGTTAGTTTATTATTTTAATAATGTATGTGACACTAAAACTAAAAGAGTTTTCATCACATGTTGGTTTCTAGTGTCTCCGGTCGTTTTTTGAGCTTTGCTTTCCATAAAATGAGGAAGCCAGTTGTTCTCATTGTAATCTGCATATTCTCTAAGACTGTATTTTTGGCGTATAAATGTAATTTGGAGAATGTCATTGATATTTTAAAAACATAGTCTTACATCTGTTCAGGGTGAAAGAGTTCAGAAATATTTTAGTCAAAATTGGAAGAACTCAGATTAGGAAAATTACTGTAGGGCATCACTTTTCTCATTAGTAAACCCTCTTCCTAGTATTCTTTCTCCCTAGTTTTCTGATCTATCAGACTCTTTCTTTTTTATAAGCATTCATCTGCTTTCCAATTTATAAGGATTCCTTAAATAATATGGAATAAATGGCTTATCCCATTTTGGCTTGGTATGTCACTAGTTTTTCTCATGGATGCTTCTCTTTTCCCAGCTATACCCTTGACAACCTTTTAAGTTTAATTCTGCACTACTGCATCCCTACCCCTTCTCCTTTTACAAAAACTGGGCCTACCTATTTGACTTTTGTAGTACCTTGCTTCCTTTATTCCTAGAATTTATGCTTAGGAACATAAAGGGAGTTAGAAGGGGTGCACAAGAGCTAAGTCTTTACAGCACTATACTCAGACTTTATCATGCATCCTAATTACCTGCAGATCTTGTTAAAAAGCAGATTCTGATTCAGGAGTTCAGGGGTAGAACCAAAATCCTCCAGTTCTTACAAGTTCTCAGGTGATGCTGATGCTATTGATACTGGTTTAAGAATACTTTGCATTAACACTGCTATAGAAGATCTGAGTCAGAAGGAAGTAGAAAAAATACTGCTTTGAAGGAGATGCTTTCTTAAATGATCATGTTATTATAAAATATGAATTCAAAGGAGAGGAAAAAAGGAAAGGTAGGTAGTTTGAATGAGAAGAAGTGGAGAGGAGACAGATATCTTGAATGGATACTTTCTTAGTTCCTAATATTGCTAGAATTCTTTTATAACTTTTAAAAAATTGTGGTAAGATATACATAACATAAATTAACAATTTTAATCATTTTGAAAATGTATAATTTAGTGACATTAAGTATAGTCACATCTTTTATGACTTCTTTTTTTTAAAAACTCTTAATTAATTTTTTTAGAGAAAGAGTCTCACTCAGTTGCCCACACTGGAGTATACAGTGATGCAATCATAGCTCACTACAGCCTCCAACTCTTGAGCTCAAGTGATCCTCCCACCTCAGCCTCCCAAGTAGCTGGAACTATAGGCATGTGCCACCATGCCTTGCTAATTTTTTTATTTATAGAGCAGGATTTTGCTATATTGCTCAAGCTGGTCTCAAACTCCTGGCCTTAAGCAATCTTCCCACCTCAGCTGCCCAAAGTGCTGGGATTACGGGTGTAAGCCACTGTGCCTGGCCTCAGAGACTTTTATTTTTTAGAGCAGTTTTAGGTTCACAGCAAAATTGATATGAAAGTAGAGTTCCCATATACTCCCTGACCACACACATGCACAGCATTCCCTACCGTCAACGTTCTGTACCAGAGTGGTACATTTGCTAAAAGTCCACAGTTTACACTAGGGTTCACTCTTGGTGTTGTATATTTGATGGCTTTTGAAAAATACATAATGACATGTATCTTACAGAATAGTTTTTAGTATCTTACAAAATAGTTTCACTGCCTTAAAAATCATCTGCCTATTCATCCCTCTCTCCTTTGTAACCCCTGGAAACCACTGATCTTTTTACTATTTTTATAGTTTTGTATTTTCTATAATGTCATATAGTTGAAATCAGAGTATGTAGTCTTTTTGAATTTTCTTTCACTTAGTAATATGCTTTTAAGGTTCCTCCATGTCTTTTCATGGCTTACTAGCTCATTTCTTTTTTAGTGCTGAGTAATCTATTGTCTGGATTTACCACATTTTATTTATCCACTTACACAAGGACATCTTGGTTGCTTCCGAATTTTGGCAATTAAAAATAAAGTTGTTTAAAATATCTGTGCACAGGTTTTTGTATGGGCATAAGTTTTCACCTCATTGGGTAAATGCCAAAGAACATGATTGCTGGATTGTATGGTGTGAGTTTGTGTTTACTTTTGTAAGAAACTGCCAAACTGTCTTTCAATTATGCATTCCAAACAGCAATAAATGAGAGTTCCTGTTGCTCAGCATCCTCTTGCATTTGGTATGAGTATTTTAGATTTTGGCCATTCTAATAAGTATGCAGTGGTATCTCATTGTTTTAATTTGCAATTCCCTAATGGCATATCATGGCATTTTTTCACATGCTTGTTTGCCATCTGTGTATCTTTTTTGGTGAGATATCTGTTGATCTCTTTTTCCCATTTTTAAAATAAGGTTGCTCATTTTCTTATTACTGAATTTTAAGAGTTTTTTTTATTTTTAATTTAATTTAATTTTATTTTTCAGACAGAGACTTGCTCTGTTGCCGCAGGTAGAGTGAAGTGGCATAATTATAGCTTAATGCAACCTCAAACTCCTGGGCTCAAGTGATCCTCCTGCCTCAGCCTCCTAAGTAGCTGGGACTACAGATGTGTGCCACAATGCCCAGCTAATTTTTATATTTTTAGTAGAGACAGAGTCTCACTATGTTGCTCAGGCTGGTCTTGAACTCCTGACCTCAAACAATCCTCCTTCCTTGGCCTCCCAAAATTCTGGGATTACAGGCGTGAGCCACTGTGCCCAGCCCATATAAACTTTAGAATCAGTTTGTTGCTATTCACAAAATCACTTGCAGGAGTTTTGATTAGGATTGTGTTCAATCTGTAGATCATGTTGGGAAGAACTGACATCTTGACAATATTGAGTTTTCCTGTCTGTTATGACCTGAGTGTTTGTGTCCCTGCTCCCCCATTCATATGTTGAAATCCTAACCCATAATGTGATGATATTAGGAGATGGGGCCTAGGTTAGGTGGTAAGAGTGGAGCCCTCATGAATGGAATCAGAAACCTCAGAGAGCTTTCTGCCATGTGAGGACACAACAAGAAGTCAGCAGCCTACAACCCAGAACAGGGTCCTTACCAGAACGTGATCATGCTGACTTCCTGATCTTGGACTTCCAGCCTTCAGAACTGTGAGAAATAAATTTCTGTTGTTTATAAGATACCTGGTCTATGGTATTTTGTTATAATTGCCCAAAATAATACATTATCTATAAACATGGACTATCTGCCCATTCATTTGGTTCTTCTTTGATTTCTTTTGTCAGAGTTTTGTAGCTTTCCTCAATAGACCTTGCATATATTTTGTTAGATTTATGCCTAAGTATTTCATTTTGGGGGGTGCAGTATAATGATACTGTGTTTTTAATTTCAAATTTCACTTGTTCATTGTTAGTGTGTAGGAAAGCAAATGGCTTTCGTATATTAGTCTTGTAGCCTGCAGCCTTGGTATAATTGCTTATTAGTTCTTTGAGTTTTTTTGTTGATTCTTTCAGATTTTCTACGTAGACAATTATGTCACCTGTGGTAGAAAACAAAGACAGTTTTATACCTTCCTTCCCAATCTATATACTTTTTATTTCCTTCTCTTATTGTATTAACTAGGACTGATATGGTAAAAGGGGACATCCTTGCTTTGTTTCTGATTTTAGCAGGAAAGGTTCTAGTTTCTCACCATTAAGTATGATGTTAACTATAGGTTTTTGTATAGATGTTCTTTATCAAGTTGAGGAAGTTACCTTTCATTCTTAGTTTGTTGAAAGTTTCCATAATAAATGGGTGTCGGTTTTTGCCAGATACTTTTCCTGCATTTCTTGACATGATCATGCAGTTTTTCTTCTTTAGCTTGTTGGTATGATGGATTATGTTAATTGACTTTCTTTCTAGTGTAGAACCAGCCTTGCATATCTGGAATGAATCTCACATGGTCCTGGTGTACAGTTCTTTTTATACATTGTTGGAATTGATTTGCTAATATTTTGTTGAGGATTTTTGCATTTGTGTTCATGAAAGATGTTGGTCTTTAGTTTTCTTGTCATGCCTTTGTTTGTTTTTGGTATTAGGGAAATGCTAGCCTTATAGAATGATTCATGATGTATTCCGTCTGCTTCTATCTTTTGTTTATGACTTTTGAAGCAATAAATATGCTGTTTGCATGACAACTCTTAGTTTATATCTTTCTTGTTTTGAGAATACTGAACAGTGAAGAAGTTAAATTGTGAATAGGTCAGAATAGACACTCACAAAACAGTCTACAAAAAATAGGAGAGGAGAAGCAGAATTTGTCTTTTTATGTTCCAAAAACTGTCCCAAAAAAACAGAAATTGTTTTCATAACTAATAATATCTGATATGTTCATAATACTTTTACTCTTTAAAAATATATTGAATGTATTTTCTTAAAATATATTGACCGAAGTGCCTAATAAACACTTCAGGTATGTCAGCACACAGGTAGGATTCTGAATTTCACCACTCTTACTTGTGCTCTTTTAAAATTGCTTAATAATTAACTTTAGATTTATTAAGCTCAGTTGGTGATAACAAAGTCCCCCTTGTGTTTTTAGACCTCTTTTCTTTATTTGCTTGTGTGGGTAATATATAATATATTAATTGAAGATTTCCTATATGGATTAGGTTTTTGCTGAAATTGTGGTCCTTTCATAGAGGTCAGGTTAAGGCTGGGCCGTGGTTCTTCCTGTAACCTGGCCTGTAACCTGGTAGAGGACAAAGTAACATTGTTCATAATAGTTAGTGAGAAATCTGGAATGCAAACATAGTTGTAACAATGCATTGAAAAAGATACAATTTTTGCCTAGTTTTTTACTGAATGATGAAGAGTAGTTGAATTCCTAGTTTTTCAGAAAGTTATAGAAAGCAACAATATGCTGTCAGTTTTCTTCAGCTAAAACAGTACAATACTGTAGATAAATAAGGTCTCATATATCTCGAGCATGTAAAAATATCTGGACAAATAAAGTTTAACACAGTAAGCTAAGAGTACACTTGACTGAACAATGGTCCTCTGTTATTTAAGAGGCTTGTGTGAGTATGATGAGCTCATTCAGGGGATTGATACGAGGAAGAAAAGAATGATAGCCAAATTCATACAGTAATTGATCAGGCTTTTAGATTAGTTTGGTTGCTAGTTAATTGAAACATTAAACTAATTAATACTTTCCTCTTAGGGACATATATTTTCTTCTAAATAAGATGGTAGTAAAAAGTAAAATGAGGTTGATGGAAAATATAATATACTGTTTAGTTGTACTAAATAAAACTATTTATAAATAACATAAATAAAAAGCACTTAAAATATTTATTGAGTTAATGAATTTAGAATACTGCTGTTTAACTTAACTTAGGAGTTGGAGGAAGACATCTTGAAAGGATTCTGACTTCTTGAGCTTTTAAAGCTAATGGTTTTCAGTCAGGTATCACCTTAGTAGTGGTAGCAAAAGATTTTTCAAATTAAAAAATATTTCAAACTTCTGATTAGACAAGAATTGCATTTATTTTTTCTAGATTTCAAATTCACAATTGGTAGAATATAATTAATGAGGATTTTAATGTATTGATCCTCCAGTTTTCTATTATAATTAAAAATAATTGGTTAAGCTTAAATTACCCCTTAGGCCTTATATAATATTTTATTCTAATTCAAAAAAAAAAAGTAGCGTCTTCTAATATGAGGAAAAAGGAATAATCAATGTTAGATGTTATTTTTGTTCTTATTTTTAATCAGTAGTGGAGAAATCAGTTATTAGTAAAATAGCTGTTTGTGATAGCTGTTGGAATAAAGTTGGAATAGAAGCTATGGATGAAACATCTTTAAAATCTTCAAGATAAAATTAAGAAGTAATGTATCTCAATAACAACTCCTGATAGCAGGTATCAATTTAAAACCACTTCTAATTTCTGCTTCAGAAATTATATTAATAAAAGAATGGTTTTGAAAACATCTACTTTTAAGAATTAAGTATATGGGAACAGGATTAGAAAATGTTGATTTTACAAGTTTGAAACCAACTTCTCAGTTTTTCCATTTCAGTTAAAGGTAGCACTACTCTCCTAGGCTCAAAACCTTCATTCTTCTGTATCTATGATTTTTCTTTTCTTCTTTCCAACTGCCAGCAATCTAAACCTAGTCCTCATCAATTCATCAGTGGTAAACCCCTAAAAGGGTTCTATATCCAGCTGTCCCATTATTTTAGTCTGTCCTGTAATTAGTTAACATGCTTCCTAGGCTCATAGTTTTCATTAGGCACTTGATTTTGAATTAGCTATTCTTCTTGCTAAACTATAATAAATACTGTTTATACTGTGATGTAACAAATATGCGTAACTTTTAATTTCTAATGCAGTTTTCTTTTATATGATGGAAATGTATGTTTTTAAATTAGAGTTAGTATTCTAACTAGATAAAACATTCAAGATGATATTTTTGAATTCAAAAGTTTGTTTTAATACTAAAGAGAAGTGGGAAAATTGCCTAAGCCATGGTTCTTTTAGGGCCATGTTGAAATAGATACTTCCCAAAGTACAGGTAGAGCATCCCTAATCCAAAATCCAAAATGCTTCAAAATCTGAAACTTTGAGCGCCAACATGACACCACAAGTGGAAAATTTCACACATAAGTACTTTTTTTTTCTTCCCCCTCCCTCCCACACTTAAGTACTTAAAGGAAAATTTTTTTTTAATGCACAAAATTTTTTAAAACATATAAAATTATCTTCAGCCTATGTGTAGGTGTATATGAAACATATATGAATTTCATGTTTATACTTGAGTCTCATCCCCAAGATATCTCATTATGTATATTCAACTAAAATCCAAAAATATCTGAAATCCAAAATACTTCTGGTCTCAAGCATTTTGGATAAGGGATACTCAACCTGTAACCGTGGTCTTGTGAATAATGCTACTTATTTGGTTTGCTGGCCATGGTCCGGCATTAGGTTCTAACAGGTAACATCTGGTGTCAGTTTGCATTGATATTTGAAGACCCCCTATCAGGTGCCAAAAGATGGAATTAAAGATGTGGAAAGAATCTTATATGTCATTCCACTTCAGTGATAGCATTCCTTCTCTCAGAATCTGGCAGTGTCTCATGTTTATCCCCTATATCAATGGTTCTCAACTTTAGTATGCATCTTTGGCAAATAACATGACATGATTGCATGGAGCTTGGTCTAGAACCCTGCTCTCTCTAACTCAACAGATGTCTTTTTTTTTTAGACAGAGTCTCACTCTCTTGTCTGGGCTAGAATGCCATGGTGTCAGCCTAGCTCACAGCAACCTCAAACTCCTGGGCTCAAGTGATCCTCCTACCTCAGCCTCCCGTGAAGCTGGGACTACAGGTACCATGCCCAGCTAATTTTTTCTATTTTTAGTTGTTTGGCTAATTTCTTTCTATTTTTAGTAGAGATGGGGTCTCATTCTTGCTCAGGCTGGTCTCGAACTCCTGAGCTTAAGCAATCCTCCTGCCTCGGCCTCCCAGAGTGCTAGGATTACAGGCGTGAGCCACTGTGGCCAGCCTTTTTTTTTTTTTTTTTCCAAATGCAGGGTTGATTCTCGTTACTAACCTGTATGTTATTTTTATTTATATACTTTTTCTCTTTATTTATACTTTCTTCTACCAAATTTGCCTTTCACAGTTTTTAAAGTAGCCTATAATTTCCTATTCTAATTCACCCAATTCTGAACAGTCAAAATGCAGAATGCTATTAGCTGCTATGGCACATAGAAAGAAATATAAGCTATGATCCATGTCTTCAGGGAGCTTATAGTGTAATTGAGTAGATAAGACATAAGCACGAAAAATTGAAATAATGTATGAAACAATTCAAGAAAGATCACAAGGCAGCTATTTGGTTAGCAATAATAATAAGTGGCATGGAGAATAGAACTCTGAATTCAGACGAAGGGATAACTCACCATGAACTGGGTATATTGAGAAGGTTTTCATGGCAAAGGAAGGATTTGTTTAGGGCATTGAAGGGTGAATTGTATTGAGCTAGATGGGAGGAAAGTAGACATCCTTTCTAAATAGAATAGTAGTTTCTAATTTTCACTGCTAACTCTAACATAAGTTATATCATTTTTTAAAAATTGCTGTGCTAGTGGCATAGAGCATGGATTCAAGTAAGTCATCTTAGTGATTTTTTCACTTATTTTATCTTGAGGTAAATGAAGCTTATGTAAGTGTTTCTCTACTCATTCCTTAAAACTCCCCTGTTATATTATATAAGATTGCAAACAAGAAGACACTTTAGCAATAATGTAATCCAACCTCTTATCTAGTAAAAGAATCAGAGGCTCTCTTATTGGACATTTCTAATATAAAAAGTTTTTATTTATGTTCAAATTAAGTGTTTCCTCATCACTTTAACCTATTGGTGCTATATTTGCATTGAGAGAACTCTTGTCTCTTAACCTCATTCCAAGCCAGGAAACATAATAGCAAAATATTAATAGTTTAAGAAAATCTTTACCCTTCTAGCTTCTGTTCAAGTTTGACCTTAGAGCAGATAAAAAGCATACTTAGATGCTCATTGTGATGGTATATTGATATATTGAGTCCAAAAAGAAAGCTAAAGAGTGATTTAATTAATAAGAGCCCAAATATTTAGGAGCTGTAGATTAAATCAATCTATGTTGATTTTCACTGTAGAAAAAATTAGGAATTAGACAAAATTGGGAATATGTAAAGAGTCTGATTGGTTCAGGATATAAGAGCACCAGGCCCATCCCTTTGAGTACCATAGGTGAGGGCATCCATTGCAAAGGTATCTTTTTGAGAAGTATCTGTTTCATCGGTAGTAACCATCCTACTTGTAATTTTAGCATGTTGTATCCTTTTATCCCTTATTTGGCATTAGGGTGTTTTTAGCAGAATTTTTTACATATGCCTGACTTTCGCCAAGGACAAATTTACATAAGATCCAGGCTTAGGATCTCATTAGTCTTTGCATTTAATTTTCATCCAAATTCTCTGATTTTTTTTTTTAGCACAGTAAAGTTAGAATAAAAGTCATGGCCGAAAAATACTTAAAATCTTCAAGATAGAAGAAAAGAATCCCTTTCAATATCTCTAAATTTGTGGAATGTTTGGTTCTATTTACAGTAAATTATCCATCAGAGGTAATTATATTCAGGAATATGGTTCAGATAGTTAATTTTATTAATAATAGAAAATGCTTATTATAATAACAGATAACTTGTGAAATCTGGGGAAAAACACACTTTCATTTTTATCCTTATTGCTTCTGTATGAAAATGCAATCAAGTGAAATTTTGTAGATTTTATATATTTCTCATAAGATACTTTCTTATAATATGTAATTACCATACTGGCTCAAACCATGACTGTATCAATATATTTTAGGTATTACCCTTAGCAATATCTAATTTTTC
This sequence comes from Eulemur rufifrons, assembly GCF_041146395.1. NCBI lineage: Eukaryota > Metazoa > Chordata > Mammalia > Primates > Lemuridae > Eulemur > Eulemur rufifrons. Next base: position 63,406,351 of record NC_090997.1, on the reverse strand, counting down.
TTTTCTAAAAGAAATCAATAAATTACTTGGTTCATTCTCTTCCACTTCAATATTAAAAGCTATTTTTAAATCCTGTGTTTCTATGTGATATTGTTAAGTACTTTAGAACACTAAGTGTTCTTTTAGAAGTATTCATCCCCATCAGTGTTATCTGTGTGATGTTGTATTATATTAGGTATACAGACAACAAAATAGAAACATTGAAAAATATGTTGGAAAAAGTAGACTTAAAAAAAAGAGAGACCCTAGTGTCTCTGCCTGTCAGTCCATCTTCTTTGGCATCATTCAAATAGTTTGTAGAAACTCACTTCCTCTAACATTTTTCCACATACAGAAAAGGAGAATTCACAGCTTCTCCTGAAATTTACTTTTGGAACTCAAAGGAATCCCTGTAATTTTTTACTATAAAAGTACCCTCAACTCTTCCCACCCCCCCCCTTAAAGCAAACTTATGTATATTATTTTCATATTTTAAATGCAAGTAGAATATAGTTTATCAAATTTTTTTTATAATATTAACTCCAATGGAGTATTTGTAAGTTCAGGCTTATATCATAAACTTTAAATTATCACCAAAAAAAAAAAAAAAAAAATCCAAGCTTTCACAGGAGTAGCTTTGACAAGGATAGAAAATGCAAATTAAAATTATAGTGAGATACCACTATATACTCACTAGATTGGCTAAAACTAAAAAGATTGTACCAAGTTTTGGTGAGGATATGGAGCAATTAGAACTGTGTTGGTGGGAATGTAAAATACTGAAACTGCTTTGGAAAACAGTTTGGTAGTTTTTTAAAAAGTTAGACATATAACCCAACTGATCCACTCCTAAGTATTTACCCAAGAAAAACAAAAACGTGTCCACACAGAGACGTGTATAAAATGTTCATAGTAACTTTATTTCTAATAATAAACTGGAAATGACCCAAATGTCCATAAATTATGGTACATTCATATAATGAACTACTATCTGACAATAAAAATGAATGAACTATTGATACATGGAACAACACAGATGAATCTCAAAATCATTAGGCTGAACAACAAAAGGCAGACAAAAAAGAATTATTACTTTATGAGTCCATTTATATAGACTTCAACAAGCAAACTATAGTAATAGAGATAACGTCAGTGGTACTTGGGAACATGAGAGGAGGAAGTGATGACAAAGGGACCAAGAAATTTGGAGGTATGATTGTGCTAATTTCACAGTATTAAACTGTGTTAAGAATTTTAAAGCTAATCAAATTTTACACAAGTACATGCTCAAGGAATTACCACAAATTTAACAGGTTAAAATATCCCTATTAATTATCTCACAGTGCTGTAGATCAGAAGTCTGAGTGTGCTTGGCTGGATTCTCTGCTTAGGGACTCAGAAGTCTGAAACCATGGCATTGACTGGACTGCATTCCTTTCTGTAGGCTCTGGGGAAAAATCAGTTTACCAGCTCATTCAAGTTCCTTGCAGTTGTAGGACTGAGGTTCCTATTTTCCTCCTGGGTGTCAGCCAAGAGTTGCTTATAGCTCCTAGAGCTGATTTCAGGTCATTTGCAAGTGCCCCCTCCATCTTCAAGCCAGCAGTGGCGTGCCAAATTTCCCTCATGCTTCCAATGTTTGACTTCCTCCTCTGCTATGAGCTAGAGAAAACTGCTTTCAAAAGGCTTGTGTGATTAGGTTAAGCCTGCCTAGATAATCTCCCTATTTTAACGTCAACTGATTATGGACTATAATCATCTCTCTAAAATATCTCTTATAATCACAGAAGTAGCACTAGGGGCTGTGTATCATGTGACCATCTTAGAATACTGCCTGCCACATGCCATATATTGTGCTTCAGTTATACCTCAATAAAGTTTATATGTATGTATATATTTTTTCTATAAACAGAACAAAAAGATAATGATAATATATGTATGCAAAGGGATGGTTGTGAGACTCAAATAAGATGTAGGTTGATTATTCTCACTGATTTGATTCAGCATGGTATTTCCATGTCCAAATCTGGAAATAGAACCAAGATAATAACATACTTATCACCTTTTCTATATTTATATTTTCTTTTATCTGTGATCAGAAGAAACAGTTGCCAAGGTAAGGATACAGCTAAAAATCAAACATAATAGAAAACAGATGATTTTATAAGTTTAAGTTTTTGACTCAAAATTGTGATTAATGAATGTCTATAAATATAAATTTAATATTTTAAAATTTCTATTATTTAAACTTGTAGAATAGATGAATTATTTAGGTGTGCATTTTTTTGATCCTGTTATTGTTTAGACCAATCTTGGAATTCTTGAGTTTATAGAATTCTTACATTACAGAATGTAGGAAGTACTGTTTCCATAGCATGGAAAAGATTTTATCTCCTTATTGTTTATTTTCTAGAAAGGATTAAATCAAGAATAATACATTAATATTTTATTATAATATTGTTTAAAGGCCAAAGATTTTAGATTCAAATTTTTAATAACCTAAATGAAACTTTAGAATAAAATGTGGTTGGCCTTGCTTAGATCATCAAATTATTAGTGTATAATATCAAGTGTTAGCAAGGATGTCAAACAGCTGGAACTCTTATAAGTTGCTGGTAGGGGTATAAATTGGCTCAAGCACTTTGAAAACTATTTGACAGTATTTACTAAAGCTGTACATATGTATGTGTATATATACCCTGTGACCCAGTGGTTTACTCTCTCCAGTCATTCCACATTTATTCCATATTACACAGTCAAATCTCTTTTTTTTTTTTTTTTTTTTTTTTGAGACAGAGTCTTGCTTTGTTGCCTGGGCTAGAGTGAGTGCCGTGGCATCAGCCTAGCTCACAGCAACCTCAAACTCCTGGGCTTAAGCGATCCTACTGCCTCAGCCTCCCGAGTAGCTGGGACTACAGGCATGTGCCACCATGCCCAGCTAATTTTTTTTTCTATATATATTTTAGTTGGCCAGATAATTTCTTTCTGTTTTTAGTAGAGACGGGGTCTCGCTCTTGGTCAGGCTGGTCTCGAACTCCTGACCTCGAGTGATCCACCCGCCTCCGCCTCCCAAAGTGCTAGGATTACAGGCGTGAGCCACCGCGCCCGGCCTTACAGTCAAATCTCTTTAAGGTAAAATGTTTGTTATCTTCTACTCCTTTTTAAGAAGACTTACTTATTCTTTACTGACTATAAAAGTTCAAAATCTTCAATTTGATTGTTTGATGTTTTTGTTTATCTTTTATTCTTCACTCTTTGGTCCTTTCAAGCAAATTTCCTTATTTTTCATCTCTTTTTCTTGACTTAAAATATGTTCTCTCCCTGCCATTTTATCTATCATGGGCATCAGTGCTGTTCAGTAAAACTTTCTGCAGTAACAGTAGTGTTCTGTTATTATCCTGCCTAATATGGCAGCCACAAACCACGTGTGGCTATTGAGTATTTGAAATGTGGCAAATGTGACTGAAGAACTGATTTTTAAAATATTTACTTAATTTTAATTTAGCTATATGTGGCTAGCAGTTAGTGTATTAGATAGCACAGGTCTATATAAATGTCTTTCTTAACCTCTTTAGCTTGTTTTGATTTCATTCTCTCTGCATACCTTATAATTTTTCTTACCCTACTTTAGACTTTAGCCATATGTTAATTTTTATTGTTTTTAAATTTTGGTATGTATCTTTGCTTTCTGATTATTTTGTAAGCTTCTGGGTGGTAAAGCTATTTAATTTCTTTTATATCCCTTTCACTATCTTTGTTTTAATCATAACATGTAATCTACAAATATTTCCTCAAGGAGGTAGTCATCTGGGAATTGGGGAACATTATTTGGAGCTTCAAAATACCATTGAAAATCTTTTAGTGTATTGTGAAATCTGTCAAGAATACAAAATGGATTTAAAAACAGTAACAGATTAAGAATAGAGCAAGCAGTAGATGCAAAATCTGGAAACTTAAAATCTGGTCTCAACTCTGTTATTAATTTTGTGAACTTAGAGAAGTTTCTTAACTTTTTCAGGGAAGTTTGCTCATCTACAAAAATGAGATATGAATTAGTTGGTTTTTAATATTTCTTCCAGGGTAAGATTCTTTTAAAAATAGGCTTTTCTGAATTGAAAATTACTAACAGTGAGGATTAATGTTGGCACTGGTTTTATTTTGTATTTTAAAAACATCCAGGAAAAGTACATGTTGAAATGCCCAGGTTTGAAATGACAAACCAATCCTCTGCGTAGTGAAATGCAAAGATGAAAAATTACGTAAAGATCTCATAAGACTATGAGTGGGCAAGAAAACAGCAAATGAGCTTTGTAGCAAACAATGATAAAACTAAGGAATAATAAACCATATTTATTTATTTTTCTTCGTTTTTTTTAATTTCAACAGATGTGGGGGTACAAGTGGAGTTTTGTTACATGGATATATTGTGTAGTGGTGAATTCTGGGCATTTAAGGTACCCATCACCAAAATAGTATACACTGTACCCAGGAGGTAATTTTGCATCTCTTACTCACTTCCCAACCCTCCCCGTTTTGAGTCTCCAATGTCTATTATATATTATTTCACTCTGTATGAGTAGCCATAGTTTAGCTCCCACTTATAAGTGAGAACATATATAAAACAATATTTAAATGATTGCATATTCCAAGTAACTATTTAGTAAGTCCATGAATAAGATTCAGGAGAAAGTGTCAACATGTTATAATGAAGGAAATTCTGAATTGGAAGTCAGAACTGAGATTACTGTCCTTGCAATGCCAATAATTAGCTGTATTATTTATATGCAGTAAAGTTTGAAAGGATATTTACTTCTGCATGCCATAGCATGCACCTTCAGACCATAGCATAAACCCAAGAGAGTGCCCATGTGCTTTCAAAATACCTAAAAGAATAATTTCATTATGCCTCATAGAAATCAACTGGCATAAGTATGATATAAGCCTTCTTTGTTTTTTATCTTCCAAACTCACAATTTCATACTCGTTTGAACAGCTCATTTGATCCATTTCTCCAACCTTCCCAAATCCTCCCACAATGCTCCAGAGAACTTCTGCCTCCGTGACCTGCAAACTTTTCCACATACAATTATATTCAACCTCTTCTCCAAACTTACACCTTCCATCTCCTTGTTTTAACTAAAAACTGGCCTAAAATTAATTTCATACTCTCTTATGCGGAAGTACTATTGATAGCCATACATCCTGCATATATTAAGTTTGGAAAAGATCTTTGTTCCCCGATGCTGCTTCCAGACATTTTTTTCTACTTTAAAATGAGTCAGAGAGTACTACCACTTCTATTGCTTAATAGTCAATGTTGGTGAGAAATTATGATAGTAGTATTTATTGTGCACTCACTATGTGCCAGGGACTTTTCTGAAACTGATACATGCCCTACATGTATTAATCATTTTAACTTTCACATCAAACCCTTGAGGTTGATGTTGTTATTATCCTCATTTTAAAGATGAGGAAATAAAGGCACAGAGAAGTTAACTTGCCCAGGTTCTTATAGATAGTAAGTAATGGAGATGAGAAAGTAGTAAAATACCCTCATGTGTGGTAAGAATGAAAATTGTATAATCTTAGGGGACGTAATTTGGAAATAACTACTTCAAAAGCCTTGAGGTTTTCATATTCTAAGAAAATAACCAGAAACTTAGACAAAGATTTATATAATGAAAGTTTATCCCTTTTAAAATCAAAATTAAAACAAAAAAGTTTAAATATAAGTATTATTTTCTGTACAAATCTGGAAGTCACCAAAATGTCTAACATTAGGGAGTGTTAAAGTATGCTATATCTTACAGACAATAGTGTAAGAATTAAAAAGTGTTTTCCTTGGTGTTTGTGAGGGTATGGAAATAAAAATTTTAAAAAAATTTTGGAAAGTTGGTATTTTCAAAATTTTTAAGGCATATACTAACAGTTTGATGCCAGCAGTTCTTCTGCTAGGAATTTATCTAATGGATATTTTTATACAGATTAAACATAGTGAGATTGCAAGGAGTCAACAAAGATTCCATTATTTCTAACTTAGCTACTATTTGATAGCGCTGTTAACTAATATAAGAAATAAAGAGCCAGGTTTTTGGTGGGGAGAAGAATTACATTAGTTTAGGTCTCATTGATTTTGAAGCTTATTCATAGGGAAGTTGAGTAAGGGATAACCAGCAAATATTTGAAAATATGTATCCAGAGATCAGAGGAGGCCTAGCCTGAAGGTGAGAGAAAAACTTAGGATTGGGGATATGTAAATTTTTCCATGTCTTGGCATAAATCATGTGCAGGAGTCTGTGAGTAGGCTTGTTCTCATCTATGATGCATACTGATGTACTTTGCTACTTTTTAAGAATATGTATACTTCTATTTTGGTTGGTGAAAAGAATAGTTTTGTTCTCGTAAGTGAAATTAAGTTAAGCTTCAGAAAAGAGGCGATGCTTGAAGCTAGTCTTGAACAATTAAGTATTCTCTCTGTAAGGATAAAAATGTAAAAAGCATTCTAGACAGAAGGCAGCATGAGAAGAGGCAGGACTGTAAAACAGCAAGGTGTGTTCGGAGTGATTAGGGTATAAGGTAGGAAGGTAGTGAGAAATGAGGCCAGACGAAGTGGGAAAGGGAAGGGTAAATCCTGAAGAACCTGTACATCATGTTTGGATTTTATCCTGACAGCAAGAAACCATGGAAGGGTTTGTTTTTGCAGGAGACGGACATTACCAGATTCAAAATTTTGATAATGCAATAGTCCTTATCCACGGTTTTGCTTTCCCCAGTTTCAGTTACCCACAACTGGGTCCAAAAACATTAAGCAGAAAATTCCAGAAATAAACAATTCATAACTTATAAATTGTACACCATTCTGAGTGGCATGATGACATCTTGTGCCATCTCATTCCATCCTGCCTGGGGTGTGAATCATTCCTTTGTCCAGCTATCCTTGCTGCCCGTTAGTCATTGACATCATCTGTTCCTGACATTCAGCCATTGACATCATCATGGTTCAGTGATCCAGGATCAACTGAAGCAGATGATCCTCCTTCTGATGTATAGTCAGAAGGTCAATAGTAGACTTAACACTACATCACAATGCCTAAGTCATTCACCTCGCTTCATCTCATTAGGTAGGCATTTTATCATCTCACATCATCACAATAAAGGTGAATACAGTACTCTGAGTGGTAAAAATACACTCAACATGTTTTTTTTCCTCTGCTCTCACACCACAGCAACTATCAATCCAATGGGATGAATTAGTGAGAGTATAGATGGAATGGCAGGAAGAAACTCTAAGAAAAGGAATAGTTCTTTGATCAGTTGTGTGTGGTTTCTCCTCCTACACCAAGCCAGCAGTTAGTTCTGCCGTGGATACCAGCTAGTCTTCCAACTCAATTCTGCCACTGTCTACCTGGAGATAGCATCAGATCCCACAGTGGAGGGCCCAGTCCCACAAGACTGTTCCCTTTTCAGGCACCAGTTGCAAGTCTGGGCCTCCAGAACTTCTGACTGATGGGCTTCAAATTGGTGTTCCCATAAGCCCCCTCTTAGGGTTTGGTTAATTTGCCAGAGCCACTCACAGAACTCAGGGAAAAACTTCCATTTACCAATTTCTTATAAAGGGTATTACAAAGAATACAAATGAAGAGATGCACAGGGTAGGGTATGGGGGAACGGGCGTGGAGCTACCATGCCTTCCATGGACAGGCCACTTTCCAGGAACCTCCAGGTGTTTGGCTATCAGAAATTCTCTGAACCCAGTCCTTTTGGGTTTTTATGGGGGCTTCATTACATAGGCATGATTGATTAAACCATTGGCCATAGGGGATCAACTTAACTTTCAGTCCTTCTCCCCTCTCCAGATGTTGGGAGGGATGGGACTGAAAATCCCAACCCTCTAATCCTGCCTTGCTCTTTCAAGTGACCAAGGGGCTGCCAGCCCTCAGTCAATCATTAACATACAAAAAGACATCACTTTGGAAATTCTAAGGATTTTAACAAGCTGTATGCCAGGAAATGGGATTGAAGACCAAATGTATATTTCACAATATCACAAATACAATAAGATGTTTTGGGAAAAAGAGACCATATTTATATGACTTTTATTACAGTACATTGTTATAATTGTTCTATTTTATTATTGTTAATTTCTTACTGTGCCTAATTTATAAATTAAAAATTATCCATGCATGTATAGGAAAAAAGATTATATGGGGTTCAGTACTATCTGTGGTTTTAGGCATCCACTGGGAGTCTTGGAATGTATCTCTCTCAGATAAGGGGGGATTACTATGTTCTTAAAGCTATGGTGTGGGATGAATTGGATTAGTGAGAGTGGTGGTGTAGGTGGAATGGCAGGGAGAAGCTATAAGACTGCTAAGTGAGATGATTAGTTGGAATAGAAAAGGAAGGGTAGAATATGAGAGTTGTTAGTGAGATTAGCATTAATAAGGCTTGATTTTGTTTTTAATGTAGATAGGGACTGCAGTGGTAGGGCAGAATTGAAGATAATACCTAGATTTGAAGAGGAAATATCATGAGTTTAGTTTTGTACATATTGAATTTGAGAGATCTTATAGAACTTCCAAGTACAGATGTCCAGGAGATAGCTGCATATTTACCTCTGCAGCTTAGGAGAGAGATTTGAACTGGAGTTAAGAATTTCTCTAAGGTATTGAACAAATATATATGTAATTGGTTTTGTGGGGATTTTTTTTTTTTTTTTTTGAGACAGGATCTTGCTCCATTGCCTGGGCTAGAGTGCCGTGGCACCATCATAGCTCGTTGCAACTCAAACTCCTGGGCTCAAGCAATCCTCCTGCCTCAGGAGTAGCTGGGAAGGTGCATGCCAGCACACCCGGCTAATTTTTTTTTATTTTTTGTAGAGACAGGGTCTCACTATGTTGCTCAGGGTGGTCTCGAACTCCTGGCCTCAAGTGTCCTCCCACCTTGGCTTCTCAAGTGGTGGGATAATAAGGTTTATGTGCCAAGCATGTACCAGGTACCCACTATACTGTGAGGAACAAAACATATACAGGAGACAGAAATCAATCGTGAAGATACATAATTACAAATTGAGACCAGTTTTATAAGGAAAAATCACAGGTTGCTATGAGAGAATTTTAACAGAGGACCAAATCTAGTTGGAGCTGGCGGATCAGGGAGTGCTCTCATTTGAGCTAAAATTTGAATAACAAGTAGGAGTAAGGAAAGTAGAGAATGTGGGCAAGTGGAATATCCTGGGCAAAAGGAACATTACCTTTATACCAATAAAGTATTCAAAGGTTAACAGACTGGATTGATTAAAGAAAAAAATGAAAAGGAAGCACCTAACTGTATTCTGTGAAGAGAGATGTCTAAAACACAAGGATGGAAGAAGGTTAAAAGGAAAATAATAGGAAAAGCTTTATGATGTAAACACAAACCAAAAGAAAGCTGGTATAACTATATTAATGTCAAAGTAGACTTTTAAGCAAAAAACTATATTATTAGAGGTAAAGAGGGAATTTCATAATGGTAAATATACCTAATAACATAGTCTTAAAATACATAAATCATGGAGAATTTAACAAATCTACAGCCATAGTGAGAGATGTTAACACATCTCTCTGATAGAACCAGCAGACAAAAAATGAACATGACTATAGAAGATTTGGGCACATTAGCAACTCTACTAATGGACATGTGGAACATTACAACAACTAACAACAAAATGTACATTCTTTCTCAGTATACTTGGAATGTTTATAAAAATTGACTATATGTTGGCCAATAAAGTAAGTGTAAACACATTTTATAGGATTGAAGTCATACAGTGTATATTTTCTGATCACAATGCCATTAAGCTAGAAATTAATACAAAAACAAAAAACTTTTCAAGGACATTACATGAAAGGAAGATAATGGACCATTTTCTCTCATGGACATAAGTGCGAAAATACTAGTCATATTAACAAAACAAAACTAAATCCAGAAAAATATAAAAAAGAGATAATCTCCCTATTTTGCCATCAGCTGATTAGCAACCCCATCTACTACCTTAATTCCCGTTTGCCATGTAATGTAGCATATTCACAGATTGGAGGGAATAAGAAGGTGAGCAGCTTTGGGAGGCCATTATTCTGCCTACTACATACATCTGAACAAAGTTGTATTTATTCCAAAGATGCAAAGTTGCCTAACAACAACAAAAAAATCAAACGATATAGTTCACTACATTAAAAGAATAAGAGTCACATGATTATCATAATAAATGTAGGAAAAACATTTGATAGAATCAACATCATTCATGATGTTTAAGTCTTAGCAAACTAAGAAAAGGAACTTGTTTAATGTATTGGAGGGTGTTGCAAAAACAATAACAAAAACCCTATTGCAGACATCTTGTGAAATGTTGAAGGCTTTCCCTTTGAGTTCAGGAAAAGACCAGAATGTTTGCTGTAATCACCTCTATTTCACCTTGTATTAAAGGTTCTAGCTAGTGTGCTAAGGCAAGAAAGAGAAATAAAAGATGGATTAGAAAGGAAATAGTCACTATTCATGTATGATTGTGTATACTTAAAAATCCAAAATAATTACTAATAGGTTACTAGAGATTATTAGGAAGGTCTCTGAATATAGGGCCAATATTCAAAAATCAATTTTTTTTCTGTATATGCAACAAAATAAAATTTAAATATATGCCATTTCCAGTATTATAAAAATCATTTACATACAAATAAATCCAAGGATATATAAGACTTCTATTCAGAAAACTGTAAAACATTATTGAGAGACATTTAAAAATCCTGAAATAATCAGAGCAATATGTTATTCATGGATAGAAAGAAATGTATAAAAGTACTTCCCAATATGATCTATAGATTTAATATAGTTCCAGTCTAATTCTCAGTAGGGGAGTGTATGTGTGTGAGACTTGATGATCTGATTCTAAAAATTACATGGGAATACAAAAGGCCAAGAACAAACAGGACATTTGCGAAGAACAAGATAGGAGAGCTTGCCCTGTTGGAAATCAAGATTTACTGTAAAGCCCCACTAATTATTACTAAGATAGTGTGTCATTAGCTCCAGGTTAGACAGAACATTGGAACAGCATATAGCCCAAAATTGGATTTGAAAATAAATAGAAACTGGATTTATGATAAAAGTGCCACTGTGGAGCAATGGAGAAAGAATAATCTTTTAAATGAATGGTGCTGAAATAATACATAAGAAACTTGATGCTGTATCACAGCAGTCACAAAAATTAATTCCATGTCAATTACACATTAAAAGTGCAAGACAAAGCAATAAAGCTAAGAGATAACATAGAATGTCATATTTATAATCTTGGTATAGAAAAAGATTTCAAAAATTGTGCTTTTGTACTAAACCTTAAAGGAAAAGATTGATATATTCCATCATATTGATTGTAAAAACTTCTGTTAATTAAAAGACATCATTAAGAGAGTGAAATAACAAGTGACAGAGGAGAAAATTAGTGTTTCTACAAATCAGCCCTAATACAACAAATGGCAAATGGCAAAAGGGCAAGAGCACGAACAGGCACTTCTCAAGAGAAAAATCCAAAAGACCAATAAACATAGGAAAAGTTGCTTAAATTCGGTAATTGGGGAAGCACAAAGCTACAATAAGTTGCCACAACGTATCCTCAAGAATAGCTAGTATTTGGAAAATGACAGTATCAAGTTTTGTAAGGATGTGGAGCAGTAGCAGCCTCTTATGTTGCTGAAAGGAACATACATTGGTAGTCACTTTTGGAACAATTTGGCATCCTTTCCTAAAGCTGAAGCTGTATATATCCTTAACTTGGCTATTTTCTTAAAGTATTAATATATGCACAACAGAAATGTGTACACTAAGACACATGTACATGAATGTTTAGTATAGTGTTATGCATAGTGACCTTAAACTGGAAACAACTCATATCAACATTAGAATGAGTAAATAAATTGTAGTGTTGTCATACAGTGGAATTTTCTACAGCAGTGAAAACACCTGCATCTACACAAAGCAATATAGATGAATGTTATAAATACCATGTGAACTGAAAAAGGCAAGGTACAAAATATGTATTTTATTATTCCATTTACACAAACTTCAAAAAGTAATCAAAACCATAGTCTTTAGAGTTGCTTGCATAAGTGGTGAAAACAGGAAGTAAAACAAGGGAATACTTATTATAAAAGAGTAGAGGTTACCTTGGGGAATAGGTAAGAAAGGATGATTGGGAAGAGAACCAAAGTAGAAGGGTTCTGCGGTCCAGGCAATATTTTATTTCTTAAATGGGGTTACATGAGTGCTTAAATCATTGAGTTGTACAATTTTATTTTATATGGTTTTTTCTATATGTTTCATGTTGCAGAGTTTAAAAAGATTTAAAATGTAGAGTGAATGGTGAACAAATAGGTCAGAGGAGACAAATTCTACACAAAAATTTGTTTTTGAAAGGATGTTGATAGATAATAATTCAGTGCAATTGGATTTATCCAAAATGCCTCATTTGATAGTCATTAAAGCTTAGTAATTAATAACTTCCTTCTGTAGTCATTGTTAACCAGTAGGTAAGTATAGTCAGTCAGTCCTCACTTTGCACAGTAGCATGGGACTATAAAAATGACCATGCAAGTTGAAATTATGCAAAATGATTTCAATGAGTGGGATAAATTATAATTGTTCTATCCTCTTTAAAAATTTTTGTCAAAACATTAAAAATTCTATTGTTGGTTAAAATGTATAGGGAAATTTTAAAAAATAAAACATTTATTTGGCACAATGTAATTTAAAACATGAAAACAATTAGAATTAGTGTTTTAATTCTTTGTAAAAAAATAGTTATCAAGAACAATTTGAACAGTGCCTTCTGCCTTGTACAACTTAAAATAGCAGAGCTAACAGTGAACATCTTTTCTGTGCCTTGGCAAATTGTCATACTTCTGTCTTCTAAATTTGGATCAGCTTCCAACATTGTATTAAATATTAATATCTTTTGCACTTTCAATGTTGTAAAATAGCTCTGAGGGGTACTTTAAAGTTGTTTTGTTGTTTTTGTTTGTTTGTTTTGTTTTTTGTGGTTTTTTTGGCTGGCATCACCTCCTGTGGAACATACTCCTTCTTTTTTGTCACAACTACATTCCTCACTTACATCTGTAAGTTTGTCTTCACTAAGTTCTACTGACTGCATATCTAGAGGCTCGCAAATAGTGGCAGTGACAGCATTCCCACAGTCAGCTATTTCTTCTGTTACTCTGCTTATATAGGATTTGAATTTCATTTTCAGTGTTATCATTTTTTGTTTTTTTTGCTATGCTTTTATCTTTGTTGGCCAATTCCTCTTTCAACTATACATTTAGTAAAATTTCACATGGGTTTAGCACTGGGAGGCAAGAAGGCAACATGGATGACATGCTTTGCTGTCTGCAGATGAATTAAGTAGCAAATGAGGCGTGACAATCACCAGCCGACTTTTAAAGAAGTGATTATTGGTCACTGGTAATGATGTGCATCTCTTATTAACATAGTGATTCATGGACAAAAGTGCTAGCTACAAAATTTGTATTCATGCAATTACTCACAGTTAATATACTGTGGTAAGTGAAATTTGAACCATGTTGTTGGGGAACTGGTTTTATAATATTTAACTAAAGTCTGGTAGCTGAAATTCGTGCATATGGGAAACATGAAAAGTGGAGGCAACCTGTAATTCAAAGAAAGTTGAACTTTTTGATCAATTAAATAAAGATTTGGTAGGTTTTGATGAAATTGGAATATTTGATCTTTGAACTATTGAACATCAAATACATTTTACGTGGAAATATAAATTTGGTACTACTCTCCCAGCTTCTTTAATCCTTTTAGGCACTTACTAAGGACCTCTCACACCAACTCTCTAAAACAAAACTCCACTGCAGTAAGTGAAAACTTACTATGAGTAAGGAAAATAATTATGATGGTATTGTGAATTTACCATGTATCAACTGACATTGAAAGCAAGTTTTTAAAAAATATTTTATATAATGTTGATATTCTAATAATTGAAAATGAAACAAAGTTAATAAATCACTTTTGATTCTTTTAATCAGGTAATTCCATTTTCATTGTCTTCATACAAGCAAATACAGTTGGCCCTTGAACAGAGTAGGTGTTAAGGGTACCAATCCCCTGCACAGTTGAAAATTCATGTATAACTTTTGACTCTCTCAAAACTTAACTACTGATAGTCTCCTGTTGATCAGCCTTGCCAACAACATAAACAGTTGATTAGCACATTTGTATGTTATATGTATTATATGCTGTATTCTTACTATAAAGTCAGCTGGAGAAAGAAAATATTATTAAGAACATCATAAGGAAGAGAAAATATATTTACTGTTCATTAAGTGGAAGTGGATCATCATAAAGGTCTTCATCCTTGCCCTCTTCATGTTGAGTAGGCTGAAGAGGAGGAGGAAGAGGAGAGATTAGTCTCGCTGTCTCAGGGGTGGCAGAGGTGGAAGAAAATCCACATGTAAGTGGGCCCACGCAGTTCAAACCTGTGTTGTTCAAGGGTCAACTGCATTTTGTTCTTTAATATGAAAGATAGCATCTTACTCTGTGTTGGTTGAAATTGAATGTTAATTTATTTTTTGATTTCCTACAGGTGAACTGGCACAGGGGTTGATCTCAAGATGCCATTAGTGAAAAGAAACATTGATCCTAGGCACTTGTGCCACACAGCATTGCCTAGAGGCATTAAGAATGAACTGGAATGCGTAACCAATATTTCCTTGGCAAATATAATTAGACAGCTAAGTAGCCTGAGTAAGTATATATCAATTAAAAATACTACAAACCAGAATGTTATGCTTTAGGGTATTAAGAAGATGTGATTAATTTAGGGGGAACTATTTGGTGAGAAGCAAACAAAATTATCCTGAAAAATGTAGTCATTTTAAGTAAAATCAATGAGTTTTAGAATAATTTCTTCTTGCCCTGAACTTTTCTTCTGGGAAAGGGAAATAAGGACAGAATCTTTAGGTACAGAATCACATGATGAATGAGAATTATTAAGATTGCTTTTTAACATATGATTTGATCTGTGGGAAGGTAGGACCAGAGTCGTGGTTTTGCTTTATTGTTATCACTATTTACTCTTTTTAGAGACTGCAACTATTTGTGTTTTGAAACATTAGTGTCTCTCTCTCTATATATATTTAATTAGCCTAGGGAAATATTTTTATATTATCAAAGATCTAAGTGAAAGGTGTGGGGTCATCGTGAATCAGATACTGCTAATCAAGTGAGTTTTCCAAGGCACATGAGAATATTAGTCAAGAGTCTGATAATGCAGCGTGCTGTGGAAACAGCACATGAACCTGGCCTCTGGGAGACAGAAGGCAAACATGTTGGCCAGAGAATAAAGGCCAATGGAAGAGGCAGGTGGGGAGAAGGAAGACAGTGTGTTCCCATTTTAAGATTACAGAACAGAGCTTGGTTAAGAAATTAAACCAATTATTTCCCATTCTAAATTTAATCATTTAAAATTTTTTTTAAAGAATCCAGTTTATCTTTTGAATTCAAGGATTAGCTTTTTAATAAGACATTAATCTTTCATTTTAAGGATAAAACAAGGTGTTCTTGGCCTAGATACATTCTGCAAGTTGTCCTGGATTTATGTTGTCAGCCATATAGATTCTCCCGATAAAGCAGGCTTATCTTTCTTTTAGCTTTTGTCCTCTCTTTTATAATTGAGTACTTAGCACAAGAGATTGTTAATCTAATTTGTTTCAAGTGAGAAAGTTTGGGCATACACATCTGTAGTGAGAGCAACATAAAAAGTTACATTTGAATGCTCTTTGTGAGAGTACTACATATTTGCATTATCTGTGAAATAGTCATAAGAATAAATAAAAGGCTACTTATTTGAATTTAAGTATATTCCTTGTTCCTTTT
Source organism: Eulemur rufifrons (assembly GCF_041146395.1). NCBI lineage: Eukaryota > Metazoa > Chordata > Mammalia > Primates > Lemuridae > Eulemur > Eulemur rufifrons. Next base: position 63,390,448 of record NC_090997.1, on the reverse strand, counting down.
GGTGGTTATTTTTTTTTAGGTTAGTTATTGGCAGTGAATCACTAAAATATTGCATTGTTTACTTGTTTTTTCCTTAGGAAAGCCATTATATTATAGAATGTACTTTTGAAACTAGTCAAAAGAAGAGTCTTATAGTTCCCAGATATTGTATTAACATGTGATTAACCATATTGTTTAAAGATATATTGCTGACTTTTGTAATCTAGCACTGATTGAGTTTAATATAACATGACTTCATATAAAATTTGTTTTACATGTACATGAATACATTAGCATATTAATATTAAAATACATGTTAAGAGCATAGAAATAACAGTAACTTTGTATAAACTATTTCTTAAAATTAAAATGAATTTTGGATCTAACACAGGCATGTTGTTTTAGGTATATACCTAATACAGAATTTGGAACTAATAATCATAATTAATTTAATTTGCAGTACTAACGCATGGATTACATATCTTAAAGATGAAAATTGAAGGAATTTTCAAGTCTGATATAGTCCATATAAGCAACATCTGTCAGCAGGCACCTGGTCATGTAGCCAAACTCTGGAAAATATAAACACATTGTGAAAATATAACTAAATTGCGTTTTGAGTGCTTCACGTTTGGAATCAGAGACCATATAGGCATTTTCTAAGCAGTTTATAAAGATTCAAAAACAAAGAGAAAAACCCATAAAATATCATAGCAAGGTGTAACAATAGTTTACCGACCTGAAATTAATTCCTCTGGCAGCTTTCTCACTTGACATAGTTGAGAACCTGGAATTAAATGTAAAAGGCCTCTCGATAGCCAGAATAAATAAACACATGCACATAAAATAACCAATTGATCCCTCTCTCAGAGCCTATTTACTTTTACTTTGATAGTTAAAACAGCTTTGATGATGTGATTTCCAAACATTTATGCTTCAGAGCAGTGGTCCCCAACCTTTTTGGCACCGGGGACCAGTTTCATGGAGGACAGTTTTTCCACGGACTAGGATGTGTGGGGGGTGAATTCAGGGTGATTCAAGCGCATTACATTTATTGTGCATTTTATTTCTGTTATTACTACATTGTAATATACAATGAAATAATTATACAACTCACTGTAATGGAGAATTAGTGAGAGCCCTGAGCTTGTTTTCCTACAACTAGATGGTCCCATCCTGGGGGTGATGGCAGATAGTGACACCTGAAGTGTGTTGCTTATGTCCAGTCTACTCCATAATCTCCTTGTGGTTGCTCTCACTGCAGAAAACCCTTCTTCACAAAGATAGTTGGAAATGGAAGCAGGCTTTTCAGTGCTTTTGTGGCAATCTCAGGATATTCTGCGTTGACTTTTAATCCAGAATGTATGGAGATTTGAAATTGTCTCAAACATACTTTTAAGGCCACCGTCATTTATGATCTCAAGCAGTTGATCCTCTTCTAGCACGGACAAAGTCAGTTCACCTGGCTTATTCACAAATGTGTTGAGGATCCATTCCTTCCCAGTTTGGGGTCTTTTTGTGGTTGGGAAGTAATGTTCAAACTCTTTTGAAAGCTGAGGTAAGTGATCATGCACCAGCTGGGAAAAAGAATGCTCTGGCTCATTCTCTTTCAAATTTTCTGCTAATGTTTGAAACATGTCAAAAATCCCAATGTTCACTTGTTGCCCCCATAATTCCAGTTTGGCTTTGAATGCAGCCACTTTATCTGCTGACTTAAACACAGTTGTTTGCCCCTGCAGTGACAGATTGAGCTCATTAAGCAAGTTGAATATGTCACACAAGTAAGTTTTAGGACCCGTTCTGTGTCACTGAAATGTGCTGCCAGTGGTGACTGTTTTTCTAAAAGAAATCTCTGGAGTGGCCCTCATAACTAATAAAGTCTGGCCAGTGATCTACCTTTAGAAAGCCATCTCACTTCTGTGTATAAGAGAAGACATGTGTGCTCTGTGTCCATCTCCTCACAGAGCTGCGTGAACAAAGATGAGTTAAGGGCATGTACTTTAATGTTGATAATTTTAATCACATCTTGCAAAATGTTTAGTTCAGGTGACATTTTTCAGCTAGCCAGCCATTCTCTATGGATGACACAGTGCATAGACTCACATTCAGATGCGAACTCCTTGACCCAAGTAGTGAAACCAGAAAGCTGTCCAATCATGGCAGCCGCTCCATCAGTGCATATACCGACACAAAATGACCAATTCAGTTTTCCTAATATGTAATCATTCAAAGATTTGAATAGTTCTGCAGCTGTAGTGTTGATTGGCAATAAAAGTTCACATAACACATCCTCATGCACATCCTCCTGAAAAATATATTGCACAAAAACAGGCATTGTTGCCTTGTTGTCAACATTGGTAGACTTGTCAACCTGGATTGCACACCACAGTTACTCATTAATTCTCTCTAACAGTTGTGCCTCAATATCCTCTGCTATTTCATCTGTTTGTCTAGTTATGGTGCTAGCCAAAAGAGGAACATGTGCCACCTTTTGACCTGCAGCCTCTCCTAAAAGTTCACGGCAAATGTCCTCAACAGCAGTCAGGATCAACTCTTCACCAATAGTGAAGGGCTTCTTAGCCTTAGCAATGTGGTTAGCCACTAAGAATGATGCTCTCAGTGCAGGCACATTTGATGAAGTGGTGGCCTTCAGTAATTGCTTCTGTTCTTCATGTTCACATTTTTTTCTTTTGAAAAACTCCAAAGGCTTGTCTTTTAATGCAGGGTGCTTGGACTCCATGTGGCGAAGCAGTTTTGAAGGTTTCATGGCTTCAGTCACCACATATACAAAGCAGGCTTGGAGAATATGAATCACCTATTGCAGTGAACCTGTAATTTAAGTAGGACTCTTGATATTTTCTTTTAAATGCAGCTTTCATTTTGTTGGAAGTCTTAGTCTTCTACTGTCTCTTCATTGGGTCTTTCCCCTTTTTCAAAGAAGCTCTCCAGCAACGTTTGTTTTTTATTCATTTTTGCTAGGGTTAGCTTGTGGGCTTACCCAAACTGTGACCGAGACAAGTACGCAGTGTGGGAAAGAGGTGAGGATGGAAGTGATAAATAAAATAATGGGCGGGCCACACGCAGACTAAAATAAGTGTCAGATTCTGACTGAAAGCCTGCCACCAGCTGCAGCTGTACAATTGAAGTGCATCAACTCACTTGCCACCATAAAGGCTGCCATCAGATGCAGCTTTGCAAATGAAGTAAGATGCTCACTTGCCACTATAAAGCCTGCCACCAGATGCAGTTTAATTGTCACTCGCAACTCACTGATGGGGTTTCAATATGAGTCAGCAAGCAGTTGATTTATTATGGTCTCTGTGCAGTCAAACCTCTCTGCTAATGATAATCTGTTTTTGCAGCCACTCCCCAGTGCTAGCATCACTGCCTCAGCTTCACCTCAGATAATCGGGCATGAGATTCTCATAAGGATCGCGCAACCTAGATCCCTCACCTGTACAGTTTAAAGTAGGGTTCATGCTCGTGAGAAACTAATGCCACCAATGATATGACAGGAGGCAGAGCTCAGGCGGTGATGCAAGTGATGGGGAGCAGCTGTAAATACAGATAAAGCTTCGCTTGCTCACCTACCCCTCACCTCCTGCTGTGTGGCCCAGTTGTTGACAGGCTGTGGACTAGGGTTTGGGGACCACAGCACTTTGATACCTTTGGTGCTGAACTAATGGGGTTCTGGGTAGACAGGGGCATTGTCCAATATCACAAGAACTTTAAAAGATAGTTCATCACTAGCAAGATACTTCGTCACTTCAGGGACAAAGCATATGTGGAACCAATCCAGGAAGAGGATTCTCCTTGTCTAGGCCTTGTTATACAACCAAAAGACTGGTAGCTGGTGTTTATCTCTTGACTTCAAGGTTTGGGGGTTAGCAGCTTTTATAAATAAAGGTAGTCTGCATCATAAACCCAACTGCATTTGCACAAAACAGTAGAGTTAGCCTATCCCTTCCTGCCTGAAATCCTGGAGCTTGCTTTTCTACCTTACTACTGAATGTCCTTTGTGGCCTTTCTTTTCCAGAATAGAGTATTTTCACCTGCATTAAAAATCTATTTAGGCAGATATCCTTTCTCCTCAGTGATTTTCTTAATGGTGTCTGGGAACTCATCTGCTGCCTCTTAGTTTACAGAAGCTGCTTCTCCTGTTACCCTGATGTTTTTTAAAGCCAAACCTCTTTCTACAAGTATCCAACCATCCTTTGCTGGCATTAAATTCTCCAGCTTTAGATCCTCCACCTTCCTTTTGTTTTAAGTCGTCACATAATAACTTCACTTTTTCTCAAATTGTATTAGTCTATAGGTGTGCCTTTCTTATAGTAATCCTGCATCTACAAAAAGGCTGCATTTTCAATGAGATAAAAAGATATTTCACAAAAAAGGGTAAGGTTTTTGTGCCTACTGACATAGCTACAGTAACTGTTTCATGAATTTCCTTTTCTTTCTTTTTTTGTTTCCCACAATGGTCCTTCCACTGGATTCATTTACCTTGAAATGGCAGGCAGTTGCAGTTATAGCCCTTCATCTATGGTACATATCAAGCAATTCAACTTTTTCTTGTAATGTTGTGACTTTTCTCTGCTTCTTGGGAGCACCTCCAGCATCACTAGTGGCACTAGATATGGGTCCCATGGTGTTATTCAAGGTTTATGGTATTGCAGTAAACACAATAAAAAATATGCAAGAACCATGAGAGATTACCTTCTACTGTGATACTCGATTTACTAGACAGACAAACTGCTCACACAGCATTTTAAGTGGATGCTCACAACACTTGAGCTCACTGCAATCAATAGGAGGTGGCTGTGAAATTATTACAGTAATATAGTTTGTATTATAGTTAATTTTATTCAGTTATGATTTGATACTGCATCTTTACATTTGTTTACATTTTTCTTGACTGTCAGTGACACCAAGTACAGTTTGTGTTTGTGTGCATAAGTTTTGATTAATTTTAACTTTTTATCATAGATTCATGTATATTTTGTGGTAGGAAATGATAAAATAGACTAGTATCTATATATATTTTATGCATTCATGACATATTTAACTTTTTTCATTATTTGATATTTCTAGGCTATGTGATTCATCTGCAGGCTTTTCCAAATTGTTGCAAATCTCTAAAAAAAATTTCCAATATATTTATTGAAAAAAATCTATGTATAATTGGACTAGCCCAGTTCAAACACATGTTGTTCAAGGGTCAACTGTAGTTTCAAATAAATGCCAAATTCAACAGGACACCACTTTTAAATGTTATATCATTCAGTATTTATTTCTGATCACATTAAATTTTGTGGTATATGTTTCATTTTTGCTTAGGTAAATATGCTGAAGATATATTTGGAGAATTATTCAATGAAGCACATAGTTTTTCCTTCAGAGTTAACTCATTGCAAGAACGTGTGGACCGTTTATCTGTTAGTGTTACACAGCTTGATCCTAAAGAAGAAGAATGTAAGTTTATTTATATTATGTTTTCATCTACATATATATTTTAAGTTAGATGAGATGAGTGATATATTTAAGAGCAGTATTAAGCATGAATTTATTACAAATCTTTTTACTCATGTCCTTTGGTATACATGTTGTAATAAATCAGTAAATTATCTGTTAATGCCATCAGCATGACTCTTCTGGCTTTTCTTTCCTACTCTTTTTTATCTTCTCCTTTTGTACACTACACAGCCTTTAATGTTTTGACATAAAGAAGATACTTGAACTATAGTTTCTTCCTTAGTTCTCTTTCTCTTGTCTCCCTTTTAATTTATTTGTATACTTTTATCTTAGAAATAAAAATTATTTGAAAATTACCTAAAATCCTTAGGTTTGAGTCTGTAAGATTGTAACTACTTTTAATATGCTTTTGTATGTTCATTTTGCTAAAGTCTGATTTGTTATTCAATGCTACTTTTTACTTTAAATGAACATTTTAAAAACAAATTGCCAGTATTTAGGGCACAAATATTCTATACCTAGTTATTGAATCGGGGGTATCAGATAAAAAAGCCATACTATGGGATACATAACAGTAGAAACTTAGTGGCAAAGCACGTATCATCCTTGACAGAATACATTGCTGATGTTTCCCAAATGCCTCTGATTTTTTTTAACCCAAAAGAAATGGAACTACAAAGACATTATTTTCACTTATTTGCCATAGAGAATTGTTTAAGGTAAATCTCTTATAACCCTCTCTACAAAATATTTTTTGTTCAATAACTTTTAGTGTAAATGTAAATTATATAATAGACCTAAACTTGAACAATAAAAATATCAAGGATATCACTGGAAAAATTAAATAATGTAATGATGGATGGTGTCTTAGTGATTGAATCATTTACTTTTGAAATAATCTGATTTAATATATAAATAAGGAGAGGCAAATACTTATATGCTAAGTTTCTATTGCTTGCAAAGATATAAACTTACAGCTCTGGATGCAAGGAAAAAAACTACTTTTTTAAAAAAAAATTAAAACTTTATTAAGATGTAGTTCACACCCTATATACACCTTGCGATTTGTCCATCTAAAGTTGAAGTGTACAATTCATTGTTTTTCAGTATATTCAACTGTTACCACAATAAATCTTAGAGCATTTTTATCACTCCGAGAAGCAGTCCTGTACTCACTAGCAGTCACTGTCCATTTCACTTTCCCCTCCGTCCCAACCAGTCACTAGTCTACTTTCTATCTGTGTGGATTTACCTATTCTGGACATTTCATATGAATGAATGTACAATATGTGGTCTTTTGTGACTGGCTTCTTTCACTTAACGTAACGTTTTCAAGGTTCATTCATGTTGTAACATGTATTTATATTTCCCTAATTACTAAGGATGTTGAGCATCTTTTCATGTGCTTATAGGCCATTTGTATATCTTCTTTGGAAAAAAATGTCTATCCAGTTCCTTTGTCCATTTTAAATTGGGTTCTTTGTCTTTTTACTATTGAGTTGTAAAAATTCTATACATATTCTGGATCTAAATCCTTTATCAGATATGTGATTTACAAATATTTTCTCCTGTTAGTTATCTTTCTTGGTAGTATCTTTTGAAGCATGTCCATGTATTAATATTAATACATTAGTTTCAATTCATGAAATTCTTGAAATAAAATCATTGGTAGTAGTGAAAAAAATATTTTATGGCCATACGTTCAAATATATAATTTATAGCCAAATTTCTTTTTTAGATAATTCAAATATTTAAATTACAATTGTATATCATCTAATAATACAGAAATACACAGACAGTTTTCATATGTAACAGAAATAAAAATTAACATTTAATAGTTAACAGTTTCAAAATACTGTTAAATTTTAACAAATGTCTTAGCACCACCATTAAACTTGAAAGTGAAAATACAGATACCAATAAATAAAGTGTATGTATTAAAAAACAAATGTTAATGTGTCAATAGCTATACCATCAGAATTGTACATGGTTTCCTTAAAATTATGTGAAGCAGTGGGGAAGAATTCAAATCTAAAAGCTGGACTATTTAATTTGAAGTTGTTTTGGGGAGGTTTTATAGAAGGAATTTTTAGTTATTTAACCTAGGTCTTTAAACTGGGGGAATTCAAACAAAATAATAATATGCGTACAATACTAAATTACAATGTAGTATCAATATTTTTTGTTATTATCATGTAGTACCAGTGAAAACTACCACTATGATTTTTAAAATGTGTAAAAAATGAGTTCTAAACAAAGACTTGTGTAATTATATTTAATTCAGTTATGTTTATAAACATTGTGCTAATTTACTGTTACATACTACTATTTAAGTAATATCAGATGTTGTTGGTAAATAGAAGGGCTTTGTCACAGTGGCCTATTAACAATAAGACAAGGATAAATCAGAGGAGTTGAAGATAGAAAAACATATCATGCTTATTACTTTACACTAGGTTTCTTCTTAGTTACATACTTACAACTAATAAGTAGAATGGAAGAGTGGCAAGAATTGATCCATTTGACTGCAGAAAACACAGGCCACTTCTGACAGGAACCTGAGAACAGTGTGTGGTATTGTGGCAAAAGGATTAGCCTCAAAGGCAGACAGAACTGAGTTTTCTGTTCTGGCTCTGCTGCTTATTAACCATTTAACTTTGGCCAGTTATATAATATTTCCTAGGCTTAGCTTTCTTTTGGTATTTTTAAGTGGAATAATTCCTATCTTGCTGAATTGTTTAAAGATTCAATGAAATGAAAATTAGTGAAAACATCTAGCACATATAGTGTGTACTCATTAACTATTGTATCTCTCATACCACTTTTTAGTGATAGTGGGGAAAAACTTTTTCCTTCTCTGAGTTTTATTTTGGTGTTTATGTTATAAGCTATGCAGCAGTGGAATTGCTAGAAATGCAATTATGGTGGGGCAATTGCAGAAACAGCCTCATTGCTCCACCTGCGCCATAGGCCCAAACGTTCATATTGAGTGTATTTTACTTGTGAAGATGATAGAGCTATTATTTTGGGGAGAAGAGTAATTGAAGAATTGTTACAATTGTTCAGTGCTGACCTTGTATGATATAAAGCATTTGTGTACTTAAGGCCATATTAGATGTGTAAGAAATTACCTGATTTTTTAATATCATGAAATCATTCTAAGAGTTAAGAATGCAGTATTTTGGTACATTTCTCATTTAACATGATGCACAGTCCAAAAGAAAATGAGTAAATGAAGTTATTTTAAATCATATATGTAATGAGGTTGTGCTAGTTACTGGGAAAACTAATGTGTAAGGCAGTCTCAGTCTTCAAGAACTTAGGTAGAAATCCTTATAATACAGATAAAAGGTAAGTAAAATAGAGAATAATATAGATCACCCACTACTTGAAAATATTTTCTTTATAGTAAAATCTGTTTTAAATTTATAGTACAAGTGTAATATTTATAGTACATATAGCATAGAGGTCAGCGGTGTGTTTAGCCCAGAATGCCACTAATAAATTATTCCTTTCAGAGTTATTGGTGTAAGCTAAAAAGAAGGAATAAAGGGAGATGGGGGAGAAAAGATTATAGGACAAGACAATCTAAGTTGGTGGGGGCCCACGATGGCAGGTAAAGAAAAGAAAAGGTGTATTTCGTGAGAAATGTAGGTATGCTTCGAGGTGTCACTGGGATCTTAAGAGACTTGGAAATCAAATGTTGTATTAAAACCCATCTGATTGGAAAAATTAGACACAGAATAATTGGGTTAAGTATAACCACAGAACATTTAAAATATTATTTCTGGATCATAAGCCACTAAGGTCACAACCTCTTGAGCCATGCTGACTTTAAAACAAATGCAGTATATTAATTTGTCCTTCTGTTAAATCATCTTAGTAAAATAAAATAAAATGAATTCTTAATTTTTGTTTTAGTGTCTTTGCAAGACATAACAATGAGAAAAGCTTTCCGAAGTTCTACAATTCAAGATCAGCAGCTTTTCGATCGCAAGACTTTGCCTATTCCATTACAGGAGACATATGATGTTTGTGAACAGCCTCCACCTCTCAATATACTCACTCCTTATAGGTCAGTAAGCTAATAAATAAGAGGGCCTGTTACTTATCTCAGACTTATTATTGAAATGCTAAATCCCCAAACATTCTTTATTTTGTTGCACTTACAGCCAACACAGACAGTCCTTTCTATCCACCATCTTTAGAAAACCTTTGCTTTATTCACTAGATGGGTTCCTAAGGTTCTGGCATACAAAAGACATGACCTATTCAAGGAAGTTGTTTTGATATGTATTATTAAGAAAAGCCACTGACAAACTTAATGTGAACAGATAGGGAGTTGTTATTGTCCTTTTCGTTTGCTTTTTAATCACATAGAAAATTTAAAAAGAGGTCAAAATTCCACCCTACTAACAAAATGAATATTATAATTTTTGCTTATTTTGTCTACTCTTGATCTGTATACATTAGCTTCTTACATAATGAATATGTAGTATCTGTTTTAAAAATGCTTTTTAATATTTAAAATAAAATCTGGAATTAGCCTTTCTTTGGAGCCCTTTCATAGGATTTGTTAAGTGGGTACTTTGAGATGTACAACACATATCCTGAACAAAATGATATTCAAATAGTTGTTTGAAATTGTAAGTCAGTATGCAGGTCATTGGATATAAATGTGACTCTTACAATGACTATTAGGTGATATCTTTTGGATTTAGTAAGATAATAAGTAAATTAGAGTATTGGCAGAAACTGTAAAATTTCTCTATTCTAAATGATGTTACTGTCTTACCAGGCTTTTATATTTGGTGGAACTATTTGTAATTATTGGAATTTCCCAAAGGACTTTTAGAAAATTTGGTATTCTCTAGAAGTTAGGGATGAAAATTGCCCAGCTGTACTTTAAATAATTAGTACCAACTCAGAAAAGCATCTGGTTTTCCATTTTTCTTAGTTTCCTTTCTGATTTGGATGAAATTTTTCTATTGGTATAATAATCTAATTTTGGCAATATTTTAATATACCATATTTTATTACTATAAGAGAATAAACATTTTAGTAAAATTCTATTCTGGTTGCCTCTTTAAGTCTTACTAATGTGTATTTTAATTGATATTTTACATTTCAGAGATGATGGTAAAGAAGGTTTGAAGTTTTATACAAATCCTTCATATTTCTTCGATCTGTGGAAAGAAAAAATGTTGCAAGATACAGAGGATAAGAGGAAGGAAAAGAGGAAACAAAAGGTATTACAAAAAGTTCAGAAAATTGAAGTTCTTTGGTGTATTTGTGTCTTGTTGCATATATGGAACTGTACTAATCCCGTACTTTGACATTTTATTTTTTTGGATTCATATAGTCAAATACTGAAATCTTTATAAGTACACAGAAAGATCACAGCCTAATGGGGAGCAGATGAGCAATTAGATTATTAGAGTATGCTGTAATAAGTGCCGTAGCAGAGGTTTGCATGGAGGGTTTAGGTAGCACAAAATAGCAACTGCTTTAGCCAGCAAAAAGGGTTGATAAACACTTCCAACAAAGTTTGTAAGGAATCTTGAAAAACAAATAGGAATTACGTAGACCAGGGAAGAGAATGGCATTCTGGTAAGAAGGAACAAAGGAACATTGTGTAGATATTGGTAATGTAGATTAAGCTAATATTTTCTTGCCACGGTATATCCTAAATATTTCTTAAATGTTTTGGAAAGGTTATTGTATTCTCACGAAATTCCTGTTATCTTTCTTCTGTTATCATTTTCTACTTTCTAATAAAATTCACTTGGATATGCTTTATTTCATGTTAATGACGACTGAAAATATAGAAGGAAGAAGAAAAGTTGGATTTAGGCTGAATTATGAGGGAGGCAAAGTCTGTTTTCATCATCCCTGTTGCTCCTGTAGTTATCTTTACTTTCCTCAATCTCTAAAATGCCCTTACTCTATCATCTTCTGTGCTAGACGATATCCCAGCGTTCTAGCTAGCATTTGCAAACTGCTGACTGGGAAGCCAGATTATGCCTGCAGGCAGTGTTTCGTTTGCCCCCAAATTTTTTAACTGGAATGCCATAGATGGACATACCTGTCTAGTTCACTGCATGCCCCATCTTACACCTGACTGGCTTTATTCATGTATGTTATCTGCTTGGGCCCTTTGGGCATTCGAATTTTTTACATCTACTCTAGACCTTAATATGCTTTCTCCTCCAATTTGAATCACTTTTTGTTTTATTGTTTAAAGACTGTGGTTTCTATTGAGAGACACAGTTATTATGGGTTAATAGGATAATTGGATTCTTCTGATATGTTTTCTAGCTAATCAGATAGCATAACCTTAGTAAATTTTCATGTTTTGGTTAGAGTTAGTGCCATTTGTGTTAGAAATTTCAAACCAATAGATAGGGGAGGAAGGGTTGGGAAATTTTTTTTCATCTGAAAAGAATTTCTGACCTCAAATTTTATTATTTAGGCATATTATTTTGTATCTGATATATCAGTTCAAATTAGGGATTCAAAAACATGACAAGAAACTGGGATTCCAGCACACTAGCTAAGATTTAACTCTGAATGTACAAGTGAACTGTCTCAGTGTTACTTTTACTATGTTATATTGACAATGTTCATGTTAAAATTTTATTTTGATTGTTGTAACCTCTTTTTAAAAAATTAGAACTTCAGCATTTGGCTTTGTTTCAATACATCTGTTATAGCAGAAAAATCTAGATCGTCCTCATGAACCAGAAAAAGTGCCAAGAGCACCTCATGACAGGCGGAGAGAATGGCAGAAGCTGGCCCAAGGTCCAGAGCTGGCTGAAGATGATGCTAATCTCTTACATAAGCATATTGAAGTGGCTAATGGCCCAGCCTCTCACTTTGAAACAAGGTTTCTTTTCTTTTATTTGTTTTTTTAAAAAATTAATGATAAAACATTGGTTTTATTTATAATACCTGTACTTCTAAGTCTTAGGTCCTAAACTGTTGAACTGGCAGACCCTGTTTTAGAGATGATTTCAAAATCCCAACTACTATGAGCCTACTGAAGTCTTGGGCAGGACATTTTTATACCTAGACCTCAGTTCTGTCATCTATAGAAAGAGGTGATTGGAATAGATAATCTTCAGCATCGTTTTAACTTTCAGAAGTCTCAACTCCCTCTCAATATTTCAGGCAAAGTCTGCTGGAATTTCATAATAGAGGAGCAGGGTCTGGAATTTTTTTTGAGGTATTACTGATCTGTTGCGTGTAAAATAGGAGTTGAGAAGGGGTTCTATTTTGTTTCTTTTTCTTTCCCCTGACTTACTTTCTTTACCATATCCCTCATGTTATGTACATCAGGGCTTTCAAACAAAATTACTCATCCCCTTTTGCAAAAATGCAGAATAAGATCCTTTTCCTTTCTCAGTGGCCAGGAGTCCTGTCTAAGTAGCATACCATCACAGCAAACACATTGTACTGGCATCTCTCTGTGAAGACATTTATTTGGGTATAGTCATAGTTATGTTGAATAGAAAAGAGCTTAAGGTTTTCTTTTGAATAAACATGTAACTTATCGGTCCATAAGTGTGAAATATCTTGACCTATTTTTGGAAAAATATATATCTGACAAGTACTATTTATCTATAGTACTGAAAGAAAAAAAAACTGAAAGTACTGAGATTGAAAAAAATTAGTAATTTGTAGTTAAGCATTTATTTCTACTGCAGTTGAGTAATTAAGATATTTATCTGACCTACTAGCAGTAAATACAATAATTTCTGACTTGTTCTGTGCACATCTATTAAACCTAACTTCATCCTCAGATTGCATTTCAGTAAATAAATATTTATAAACCTTCACATGCTCAAAATGTCTGAAATTTTGCTTAAATCTCAGTTACATGTTGCTATTTTGCTCAGCTGTTTTCTGAGTACCCTAGCATTTTTTAAAACACCAAAAGGACAGAAACAATGTAGCTAGCCATCTCTGTGGTGCTAGTATCAGGGAGGCCTTTTTCCCTGGTGCAAGACTTTTGGAAGGCATTTAGGTTAGAGAGCAACAAGTTATCCTAGTAGTAGAAAATTCCAGTTTCATAGTCTACCTTTCTGTCACTGGCACCTTGTAAAGAAAAAATGAAATAGAGGCAGATAGCTTTGAACACAATTTGCTACAAGTTAATTATTTTCGAGTTTATAAGACTTATATGTAATACTTTTTCATCCTTGTGAATGGACTTAGTATTCTATCATAAAATAATAAAATAACTGATGGTCATCATAATAAACCTAAATCAGCAAGTAAAAGTGCATTGTGAATAGCATTCTTTGTTTTAAAATCATGGTTAATATAATAAATTTCTTAAAAATCATTAAAATATTGGCCTTTAATAAATTTTAAATATTATCTCCTGTAGAACACTTTTTTTCTCTAATAATTCAAGAAAAATACACTGATACTATATATTTCTTTTAGACCTCAGACATATGTGGATCATATGGATGGATCTTATTCACTTTCTGCCTTGCCATTTAGTCAGATGAGTGAGCTTCTGACTAGAGCTGAGGAAAGGGTCTTAGTCAGACCACATGAACCACCTCCACCTCCCCCAATGCATGGAGCAGGAGATGCGAAACCCATACCCACCTGTATCAGGTATGTTGGGACAAGCATGTGATCTTAGCAGTCAGTGATTTTTTTCCTTTAGAAGACCAGATAGTAAATATTTTTGGCTTTCTGGGCATTTAGTGTCTGTCACAGGTACTCAATTCTGCCGTTGTTGTATGAAAGCAGCCATAAACTGTACATAAACAAATGAATGTGTCTGCGTTTCAGTAAAACTATATTTATAAAAACAAGGAGCAGGTCCGATTTAACCTATGGGATGTAACTTGCCAGCCTCTGACTAGAGCTGACATATTCTTCTGGGAAAATTTGGCTAATAACAATTTACTTTAAAGTGCCTTTCATTTTATTATAGCTTTGTTATCAAGCTTATGTGCATTGTAATAAGAAAAATTAATAATGTTTGGAATATGTTAAGTGTCTGAAAAATGAGAACCAAAGATGTGTGGTTATGGATGTTAATTTGATAATTAAGAAAAATAAGAATTTCAGAGAGAATTGGCAGTTTCGTGTAATCTTTCAATAAAACTGTTCAAAGCTTAATTGTATCAGTTTTACCCAAATTATAAATTTTCAACAGGGAAATATTAGAGAAATATTCTCTATTAGAAAAATTTTCTAATAGAGAAATAGAGATCAAATTTACAATTTTCAGTTTACAAAAACTAACTTTCTGTCACAAACTCATTTGACGCTTCATCTTCAGGAAGAAAGAGAGCTGTAAATTTCCTTTGTGGTTTGTAGTTAGCTGTCATTGACTGAACTAAAAGGACATATGATGACTCTTAACAGTTATAGTATAAGTATAACATTGTATTGGCCACAAGTATTGCTACAAATATTGCAATATGATAACTATTGAGCCATTACAGAGACTCATATTACAGTGTATAATTTAGCATTTTATTTATCAAAGTAAGCATAAAATGAGTAGATATGAAAGTTGCATGAGAGGATGAGATTGTTTAGAATATTACAAACCAGAGTACCACTTATTAATTTTTTTGTTGATGTACTTTTAGTTCTCACTTCTTTCTAAACGCTGTTGAAGAATTTAAATTTCTGTAGGAATATGTTAATGCATCTACTGTGATTTAGTTACTGATAGTCAATTATGGTTTGTGTGGTTAGGGTTTTCTCTTCAGGTTTTTCTCTTTTAATAACTTGCTAGGATCTCTTTTATCATTTCAGTTCTGCTACAGGTTTGATAGAAAACCGCCCTCAGTCACCAGCTACAGGCAGAACACCTGTGTTTGTGAGCCCCACTCCCCCACCTCCTCCACCACCTCTTCCATCTGCCTTGTCAACTTCCTCATTAAGAGCTTCAATGACTTCAACTCCTCCCCCACCAGTACCTCCCCCACCTCCACCTCCAACCACTGCTTTGCAAGCTCCAGCAGTACCACCACCTCCGGCTCCTCTTCAGATTGCCCCTGGAGTTCTTCACCCAGCTCCTCCTCCAATTGCACCTCCTCTAGTACAGCCCTCTCCACCAGTAGCTAGAGCTGCCCCAGTATGTGAGACTGTACCAGTTCATCCACTCCCACAAGGTGAAGTTCAGGGGCTGCCTCCACCCCCCCCACCGCCTCCTCTGCCTCCACCTGGCATTCGACCATCATCACCTGTCACAGTTGCAGCTCTTGCTCATCCTCCCTCTGGGCTACATCCAACTCCATCCACTGCCCCAGGTCCCCATGCTCCATTAATGCCTCCATCTCCTCCATCACAAGTTATACCTGCTTCTGAGCCAAAGCGTCATCCATCAACCCTACCTGTAATCAGTGATGCCAGGAGTGTACTACTGGAAGCAATACGAAAAGGTAATTTTCTCAGAGCTATGAAAAACATTACTATGTTAGCACTGGAAACTTTCTTAATATTTAAGACAGTAATATTTCTTCATTTATAAAATTTTAGGTGATCATGTTTTTATACAAATGGCCTTTAGAAAGTGAAGCTGTGTCCAACTTATATTTTAAATCATTTTCAAGAAAATATGTCACATTTAATCATTTCATTTTCATACTTCATAGGAATTCTTAAAATGTTTGAATGAGAAATTTAAAATCTCAGAGTTAAATGTTTTAGAAAATTTAATTAAAACTCTTTGTATTATCCTTAGTATGTATATTAACTCCTTTAACATAGTATTGTCTTCATTGTTAAGGCTGTTTATTTGGAGTATCAGTGACACTTTAAAGACACAGATGTCTTTAAAGGAATAAGGTTCCCCCCTTGGTAACAAAGGAAAGACTTTTCATATTCATTCATTTATTCAGTCAACATTTCCTAAGCAACTACTATATACCAGACACAAAGAGAATAGAGTGAATAATAGTGCCTTTCCCTCAAGTGTGGGGGATAACGAGGCCACAGAAAATATATTCAACAGTGTTTATTTGGCCATAGAGGTGATAGAAGAAATGTATTACCTGATTTAATTTTTAGAGGGTGGTGAGCAGGAAGGTACAGTAGACCATGAGAGATAAATAACTTGCACATATCCATTGGGATATCTGGTAGTTTTAGCCAACTAGTATCACAGTTGATAACATAATGAATGATTTAATGGCTCTCTAAATATGATTCCTTCGAATTCTTTTTAAATCTTTTTATTTCTCTCATAGCATTTCTCATGTGTGTTTGGTTTTATTCCAGAAAGATTAATAATATCTGGCATTTAATATTTTGATTCAAAATGAATGTTTTGGATTTACTGTATCAGGTATTCAGCTACGCAAAGTAGAAGAGCAGCGTGAACAGGAAGCTAAACATGAACGCATTGAAAATGACGTTGCTACCATCCTGTCTCGCCGTATTGCTGTGGAATATAGTGATTCAGAAGATGATTCAGAATTTGATGAAGTAGATTGGTTGGAGTAAGAAAAATGCATTGATAAATATTACAAAACTGAATGCAGATGTCCTTTGTGGTGCTTGTTCTTTGAAAATGTTTGGTCATTCTAGTGTTTTTGCTTTCTTTTCCTTATAAATAACCCTTTTCCTTCATAATTTTTTATTTCTAAGAAAAACATTAGCATAATTTCAAACTAAATGTTTTACAGTGGCTTATTTTTTTCCCTGAAAAGACATAATTTGGTCAAATAAACCACTAAGTATTAAGCATGGACAGCTGTTAGAGTAGCAGATTCAGTTTTTTGATATATCTTAATTGTGCACTTCGTGAATTTTAATTTAAAGAAAGCAACCAAGATTGAAATCTTGAGGGCAGCTGTATCTATTAATGAGCCTTATTCCATTTCCTGATGTTTTAAAAGAAGAAACACTGCCTTGATTATATGAATCCACTCCGAAAGTACATTTAGCTTGTAGTGTTGAATTCTCTTAAAGGAATGCTTGAATTTTTTTTAATTATTATTTTATGGTTTTTTAAATACTTGCCTTATTTGAATGTTTAGCAGTACCCCCTTTGCCACTTATATATTGTGTGATACAATTTTGCTTGCCTATAGGAGTTTAAAAATTTTCCATGTGAAATACTCTGACTTAAACATACATGTAACTTACATAACTGTTAAGAATAACAGTCTGATTTAATAAATGGTTCATTTTAAAAGTTCATGGGTGTTGCTCTTTGAATAAAACTATTTCTGATAGTTTATCAAATACTATAAAGTAGGCTCTAAATAGTAAAGGAAAATTTAATTTAAGCTATATAATTTCCTCTTAATTTTACAGATTCGTATTGTCTAGTATGTAAGGTAGCTTTTATGTCATTTTTTTCTATGGTCACAAAATCTGTATATCTCAACTCCTTGTGGTCTTAAAACCTCAACTTGCCATCTAATTTCAGCATACCTTGATTTCAGTTTACCAGTGTTCTTGAAATTATATTTTGTAATGATAAAATGAGATAATGTTTGCATAGTCCAGATTCAGGGGTGAAGGGGAAACACCATTACAATTAGATTACTTAAAGAAAAGACCAAATGAGATTTGAGTAGATTGTAAAAGTGACGGCGGTCTTCAGCTGTGCTTGTCTACCCCTGTTACAATACAGTTTCTGGTTCTTGCTGTCAACAAAGTAGGTTTTGTTCCTATACCCTTGAACCTGGGTATCCCTGAGACTTGCTTTGGCCAATAGCATGTGGCAAAAATGACATTGTGCCAGTTCTAAGCCTAGGCCTCGAGGCCTTGTAAGCTTCAGTACTTTCTCTCTCTTTCTCTCTCTCTCTCTGTCTCTCTCAACCCTGCCTCTGCCATGGGAATGAGCCTAGACTAGCCTGCTGAAGATCAGAAATCTCATGGAGAGCTATTCCTGGTGAGGCCAGCTTAGGCCAGCCAAGCCCAAGCTCACCTGTTGGCTGACTGTAGACAGATGAGCATGCCTGACCAAGATTAGTCTAGCCCAGCTCAGTCCACTAACCCTTAAATTCGTGAGCAAAAATGAATGATTATTGTCTTATACCTAAGTTTTGAGGTATGTTATTTTCTGCAGCATTATTGTGGCAATTGATAGTTAATACATGAGGTCACTTGGTAACTTGATAATTTAGGGGCTATTTAGGCATACATCTAATGACCTATATAATCTTTGTAGAAGGAATAATGAACAAAGTTCAATTGTAGCAATTCAGTTTGGACATAAAAAACATTTCCTGATGACTTTAATAAACAAAAGATTTGATTTTCTTTTTTGGGTAGCTTAGCTTAGAACAAGAGATTAGATAGCCATTCGGGGTTCCTTTCCAACCTCATGAAAATATATATTGTCAAATTTAACTCAAGAAAACATGGCTCAGTTTGAAATCTGTGTTCCTAAGTATGCCCTGGTCAAAAGGCAGGCACTAGTATATATTTTTTATAAAGTTCAACTGTGCCCAGATAACCAAAACATAACAGTACTGGTGTGGAAGCAGTTAAGAGTGATACAAAAGGAAATTTGTGAAGATTTCTTAGTAATAGAAGTAGACATGTTAATCAGTAAAACCCAGCAGTAGGTATCCTCAATAATTTGATAGATTTTTTTGTTTTTCAGAACATTCCTGGAAGATAAGAAAGTACCTGCAGACTGAAGAAGCCAAATATGTAGTGTCCATTTTAAAATCAAAATAACCTTTTATCCTAGATATTCATCTTAACTTGCTGAGGGACTTTTGGAACAGATCATTCAGTGGTCAGTTTTAATACCCTAAGAAGAATGAAAGTTACTGGGCAATGACTGTCTTCTTATTGAATTATTTTACTATTCAACAAGGTCATGCACAAGCACAGAGTCAGAAAAAATGAATTGTATACCATGGGGATACAATTGGCTTCATTTGTTTTGGTTGAGTTTACCCATTTACCTCCATATTACCAAATCCAATGAATGCTTTTTAGTCCTTAATTCATTTAATCTTTATTCTGTGTTTATTCTCCCTCCTTGAAGTTTTCAGTCCTTTTGACCTTTGTGACACTGTTTCTTCCTCTTCTCTTTCCCCCGTAACGGTGAGACTGAAGGAGAGGGAAATAGCTAGCTAACGGCAGTTGTGTTCAGGATGAAATGCAGTTATTGTGGCAGGAAAGGGAGTTTCTCTATATCTTTTCCTAAGTAAGGGATATTTGTAAGCTTCAGATTTATAAGACATTTTAAGCTATCACCATTGCTTTTCATAATTTACTGGGGCAGATGAGATGACTTCTAAAGCATTTTCATGTTATAAATATTTATTAAAAGATAAATAAGAATAATGTTCATTTGGGGTGAGTTCTGTAAATTATGAAACACCTTGCTCTATTCCTTTCCTTTAATAACCATCTCACATTTGTGTTTTCATGAAGTCTTCTATGATTACCACAGCTGGAGTTCATATGCCTTTTGAATTTCTATAATTCTCTTATTATAAGCTTTCCTCAAATGATACTCATACCATTTTCCATCACAGTTATTACTTATTTGAGTTTGCCAAATAGATTATTCACAATACAGCAGGGGCGTTGTCTTAAGCCACTCACAATATCTCTTCTTATAATCAGGTTTAGAAATACCCTCCCTCCTTTTTTTCCTGTCCACTAGGGCTCTTAAAATTATTTCTCCCTTGGCACTGTTCCTGTTTAAAATTTCTTTCTCCACTAATTTCAGTAGCATAGTTGATGTAAAACTATTATTTCACCAAAACTCGGTATGTGTGCATTTTAATAAATGGAAAGTATAGGAATGATTCTTCTAGCCAAAAGGTTAAAATTATTAATATTTCTGAAGTCATTTTTTAAGGCAGAGAGCAAAATTGATCAAGTGTTTTGATTTAATGGAAATTCTCCTGAATTACTTTCAAAACACAGCTTTAACTTTGTCCTCAGTAAATATCCCACTGCTGTTTATTTTTTTCATTTTTATTTCACTACATTTATCTTGACCCCAGCTTTTTAAACCACTTCCCTAAACTGAAGCAACTATAAAATAAATTATTTAAAGCTCCTAAGTAGTTCAAGAATTCTTTTTAGAATCTATTATCTCTATAATATCCACTTAGTAAAAAAAATGCAAATAAACTAATGCAAGACATTAATCATGCAATATCAGGATTTAAATATAGTTTTGCCATGTTGAACTAATGAAAAGGAATATCAAATTGTGGTATTTATAAATTGTGCCATATAACTTGTAATTAATTAAAGTCATCTTACTGAAGCCAAACAGAATGCATACGGGCCTTATAATACAGAGAATAAGTTTTTTCCTCCCTTATTCATTGCTGTACTAAGAACAAATTTATTTATGTTCTCTAGAATGCATCAGTAATCTCTGTTGCTTTTCAAGCCCAACAACCAGGCTCTGAATAAAGAATGAATACCAGCCTTGAATGAACATTTCAGATACTTTTTAAAAGGCTACTCATCAATACCTTTTTATTGTAAGGCCAGCTGCTCTGACTTTTTTTCCTTTAGAAAAAAAATTAAACACAACTGAACATGTATTGAAGTCGTCTTTCTCAGGATATTTATGGTTTCTTCTCTTTGCTGTTTATTTATAATGATTTCCAATATTTTATATTAAGAGTATCTAGATAAGTGTGATCCTTGTGTATGTATGTATGTGTGTGTGTTATACTCAAAGGCTTTTTGATAAATTTCTTATTAATCCCTCCTGCCTTTAGGTTAGCTTTTCAATACTACTCTTTTTATATGGGGCACGGATGTCACCAGGAGTAATAAAATTCCCCATCCACCCTTCTGGCCTGGAAACAATATAAAAGATACAAAAGCCATTAAATCACAATATGTCCCCCATTGTAACAGCTTCCAGTATTAAAGTGTCTATTTCATTCTTACCCACAAAAACCATGAAATGTGATACTTCTAACTTTAATGAAAATCTATAGGAACTATTTATGTAGACCTTTCTGGATAAAGGAGCACATCTCCTATTATTAATGGTTTATTTTTATATTTCTTTTTAGTATATATTATTTCTTTTCATTTATTCAACAACTTTTTTTGATGACTGCAGAGTTTTGAGACTCTGCTTGCCATTGGGGCACAAAAGTGAATAGACAGAGCCCTACTTTCTGAGTATACAGATAAATTAACAAAGAACAATGAATGTTTTGTTAGGGAAGCTCATAGCACAGACACCAGTCTTAGTCTAGGAAGTCAGGAAAGGCCTCCAAGAGGAAATGACATTGAAGGTTTAAGGTGGACCTGTTGAAGTGAGGGTTAGAGAGACTCCCAGGCAAAGGAAACGGTATGAGAATGTCTGAAAATGCTTGTTGCAAAGCATGGAAGCAGGGGAATGGCTAGAAATACATTAGAAAGAGAAGCAGGAGCAAATCATAAGAGGGTCTTAATATTAAGGAATTTGCATTTTATTCCATGGGAAGTAAAATTAGAGAAGTGACATGCCAGTATAGCATTTTGGAAAGATATCTGGTGGCTGCAGAGTGATATGGATTAGAAATCAGTTTGTAAGCCAAGAGACCAGTCAGGCTATTAGAATAGGTGACAGATGATATTATAGTGGTGGCAGAGGAGATTGATAGTGAGATCGATTCAAGAGATAATTTAGGATGTGGAATATACCAGACTTGGTTATTGGAGAGGAAGGAGTCAAGGATGACTTCCAGGGTCCTAGCTTACTGATAGGAGGAACATTAGAGGAGAAACAGGTTTGGGAGGATGGGTGATACCATTTAGGACATAGGCAAGGAGAGGATCACTGACATGGTTGGAGGGAAGGATTAATTTTATATTTGTGGAAGGAAATCTAATATTTAGGAAGGAGAATAGGTGAGTGTAAGCAGTTAAATTTGAAGGTCTGGTACATTCACAGGCTCTCCTGAATTGTTGAATCATGCAGATGAATCTTCCTGTCTTTTTAAGACTTTTCATTCCACTCCCCTAGACTGAACATCATCTTAGTTTTCTTTCTACTTAGATTTATTATGCAGTCCCTCCTTTTTCTCCTGTTACACCTGCAGAATTGCTGCTTTATTCCCATTTTAACATGCTCAGCTACCTTTTATTCTGTTATTTCTTAAACCCAGAAATCTTACTTCTAAAGATTCAGTCAAAGATAATTCTGCCATGAAAGTTATGTAATTTGAAACAAAGAAGCAGCAAAGGGAGGCTCTTTGGGATTTAACTTTTTGTCTATCCCTTTCATGTCTGAGTTATCTTATCTTTCTTATTTACTCTTTCAGCAGGAATCCTTTTTCTTTTAAAGACATTTCCCTCAGCTCAAAAAAACACTTATGCTTGACTCTATTAATTGTGTTTTTTAGAGCATATTAAAATGAGTCCAAATTTTTAGGTTTCTTGGTTTAGCTAATTTTCCACAGCTCTTTGGCAATAAACTTTTTACCCTTACCCAGCCATCTCTGAAATGTCTGGCATAGGGTCTCAGCAAAAGAATGTGGGTAATTCGATGTAAACTGCTTATACCGTTATTAATAAAATAAGTCAAAGAAAAGGGCTACTAACCAAATACTAGGCTTTTCATCTTGATATCAAATACTGGACCATTCTTTCTGTTTGGTTTTTTAATCTTTTTTTGATTATAAAACATTACAGAAAAGTGCATAAAATTTTCAGCTTAGTAATCTATCACAATGTAACCACCATCCAGGCCAAGAAATAGAATATTGATTTCACTCCAGAAGCTCCTCTCATGCCACCTCCTAATCACCACCCTTTTCCTAACACCAGCCTCAAGGGCAGCCAATATCCTGATTTATGGTAGTCACTTTTTTGCTTCTGTCTAGACCTTTGCCATCTAAGCGTGTGTTTCTGAATGCTGTAGTTTAGTTTTGCCTGTTTTGGGGGCTTTATATAGGTGAACTTTTCAGTATATGCTTTTTGTGTCTGACTTCTCTTACTTAAAATTTTGTTTGTAAGAGTCAACTCTGTTGTTAACATGTAAGTGCTTTATTCATTTTCATTGCTTTATAGTAGTCCATGGTATAAATATACCACGGTGTATCCTTTCTACTATTCATGGAGTATGCAGTTTGGGGCTTTTACACATAATATTGCTGTGAATATTTTTGCACATGTTTCTTGCTCATATGCAGGCGTTTCTCTTAGGTTTATATATAGAGGTGGAATTACTAAATCATAGGATATGCATATTTTCAACTTTAGTTGATAATGCCAAACTGTTTTCCAAAGAAGTTGTACCAATTTATACTGCCACCAGCAGTCTGAGAATTCCTGTTGCTCCATATCTTTGCCACCCTCTGGCATTAATCTTAGGCATTCTAGTGAGGGTATGGCAATATCTCATTGTGATTTATATATTTTTTTCTGATTACTTACAAGGTTGTGCATCTTTATATATGTTTATTAGTTATATCTTCTCTATGGCTTATCTTCTCACTTTAATCTTCTTTGAAAAGAAATTTAATTTAATATAATTTAATTAAATTAAAAATTAAATTATAATTTAATATATTTATATATAAATATATATTTATATTATATAAAATATAATTATATTATAAAAATTAAATTATAATTTAATATAATTTAATATAATCCATGTTATCATTTTTATGGTTAGTGCTTTCTGTGTCCTATTTAAATATTTCCTTATGCCAAGGTTACAAATGGTTCCCCTATATTATCTTCTAGAGACTTTGTTGTTTTACCCTTCACATTTAGATCTATAATCCTTCTGACATTGATTTTGTATGTGTGGTGTGAGGTAGGGGTTAAGTTTTATTTTGTTTTTTATGTGAATATCCAGTCAAGACGGCACCATTTATTGAAAAGATTGTCCCTTTCCCACTGCTCTGCAGGGCCAATTTATCAAAAATACATAAACATAGACAAAAAATAATTATACATATGTATTCATGTTGATATATGACTGTAATATGACTATGTAATGATGACAGTATAGATACACACAAATACATAAATCTATTTATAGACTTTATTCTGTTCCATTGGTCTATCCTTATACCAGTATCATAGTGTTTTAATTGTTACAGCCTTATAGTAAGTGTTGATATCCAGAAAGCAATCCTTTCCACCTTGTTTTTCTTCAAGATTATTCTTACTGTACTTGGCTCTTTATACATTTTATTTTATTTTTTTTATTTATTTATTTTTTTTTTTTGAGACAGAGTCTTGCTTTGTTGCCCGGGCTAGAGTGAGTGCCGTGGCGTCAGCCTAGCTCACAGCAACCTCAAACTCCTGGGCTTAAGCCATCCTCCTGCCTCAGCCTCCCGAGTAGCTGGGACTACAGGCATGCGCCACCATGCCCGGCTAATTTTTTCTATATAGATTTTAGTTGGCCAGATAATTTCTTTCTATTTTTAGTAGAGACGGGGTCTCGCTCTTGATCAGGCTGGTCTCGAACTCCTGACCTTGAGCGATCCACCCGCCTCGGCCTCCCAGAGTGCTAGGATTACAGGCGTGAGCCACCGCGCCCGGCCTTTATACATTTTAAAATCAAATAGACAGCCAACAGATTAGGCATTCAGAGGCAGCAGTAGGTATATTGGCCTTGATAAGTGGGAGTTTATTACATAGACTTAATTTCTGCCACTATGGTCACTCTGTTCACGTGCCCTTGGCAAGTTTTCTTGGCCTTAACATAGCAGACAGGCATCAACTGAGCATTTAAATGTCTCTAGAACTCTCTAATGAACAGATCTTCAGTCAGCTTCTCAGCTGTATCTGCTCTTGCAGAGCAAGAAATAAGGGCCAAATTGTAAGCTACCAAACAAAGCGTTTACACTTAGACCTTAAACTGCCTGTTAACAGCCCTCACTTTCTCATTCCTCTGCAGAGCATCATAGCAACTTAGTAATAACCAGCCTACTGTCCATGTAGTCAGTTTTCTCCATTTCATTCAAATGCCTGAATCGTTGCGCATGCAAGGGAATTCTCCTTTCCAGGATGTTTTCCCTGGTTACCATGGTGAAATTAGTACTTTGGCCACTACCTTGTGCCAGGGACTATCCACGCCCCACATACCACTCAGGATGGTATTCTCTTTGCCCACCAGGAAATCAGGAAGCCAGTCTAAAACTCTCTCCTAACACTTATGTTTTCAGACTACTTCTGTCACCCATATTAGTTTAGGTCCTTGGAGAGGCAAATGACAAGACAGGATTAGATGTATAAGAAATTTAGTGGGGGGAATGCCTGTGAAGGAAAGGAAAAAGGGGGGGCGCAGAGAAGGCATGTGAAACCAGATGACAAAGAAAGGAGAGAAAAAGGAGGACTAGTTAGAAAGTATCTTAGGTTACAGCACTATTCTAAGAAAGTTTTGTCCAGGCCTGTGGGGATGTGCTCAGTCATTGGCTGGGAGTAGCATGAGGTAAGCTTGGCCTCAGCATCAATGTGGTGGTATAACAGATCCAGAAGGCCAGCAGCTGGGGCCAT
Source organism: Eulemur rufifrons (assembly GCF_041146395.1). Classification (NCBI taxonomy): domain Eukaryota; kingdom Metazoa; phylum Chordata; class Mammalia; order Primates; family Lemuridae; genus Eulemur; species Eulemur rufifrons. The sequence continues at coordinate 63,364,564 of NC_090997.1, read as the reverse complement.
CAGTCAACTCTGTTTCCCTCAGAAGGAGATAGGAATGGTAGATTTTCATGGCCACCACAGATTGCTTTGGTGTCTTTGTAAAAAATCAAATGACTATATAAGCGTATATTTCTGGGCTCTCTACTGTCCCATTGGTTTATTTTTCAGTCCTCTGCCAGCACCACACAGTGATTACTGATACCTTTTGCAAGTTTTGGAGTCAGGTACTGTAAACCTTCCAATTTATTCTTTTTCAAGATTACTTTAGATATTCTAAGTCCTTTGTAATTCTCATGTGAATTTTAGAATAAGCTTAATTTGTTGAAAAAAATTTCTCTGGGATTTTGACTAGAATTGCATTGAATCTGTAGCTCAACTTGGAGGAGAATTGACAGCTTAAGTCTTCTTGAATTCTTTTGGCAGTGTTTCATAGTTTTCAGTGTAGAGATTTTGTATGTCTTCCTAAAGTATTTTATGTTCTTGACAGTATAGTATTTAAATTTAAAAAATTTTACTTTCCAGTTGTTGGCTCTTAGTATACACAAGTACAATTGATTTTTTTGTGTTGACTTTGTCTCCTACAAACTTACTAAACTCACTGTTCTAATAGTTGTTTTGTAGATTCCTTAGAAATTTTAAACAGTCATGCCATCTGTGAATAGAGACAGTGTACTTTATTTTTATTTCTGATCTGTGAGTCTTTTATTTCTTTTTCTTATTTTATTACCCTGGCTGGGACTTCCAGTACAATGTTGAATAGGAGTGGTAAGAGCAACATCCTTGCTTTGATCTCACATTTATTGGGAAAACATTCTATATTTTATCATTAAGTATGATGTTAGCTTTAGAGTTTTTGTAGATACACTTTATCAGATTGAATAAGTCCAAATTTGCTGAAAGCTTTAAATCTTTATTTGGCCTTGAATTTTGTCAGATGCTTTTTCTATATCTATTTAACTGATGATAGCTTTTTCTCCTTTATTTTACTGATATGATGGATTACATTAATTGTTAAATATTAAATCAACCTTGCATTTCTAGAATTGATCATGATCTTTTTATATATTGCCAGATTAGAATTGCTAATGTTTTGTTAAAGATTTTTGTATAGCTGTTTAGGAAAAATAAGTTTTCTTTTTTTTTTTTTAAAGTTATTTGACAGATTTTCCTGTTGGTATTAATCTGGCCTCATGAAAGTGTTCTCTCCTCTGTTTTCTGAGAGTTTGTATGAGATTGGTATTATTTCGTTTTTAAATGTTTTATAAAATTCACCAGTGAAACTATTTGGGCTTAGAGTTTTCTTTGTGGGGTGGGGTAGTTTTTTATAAAAGATCTGACTTATTTAATAGATTATTTAGATTTTCAGTTGTGTCCATTTCACCTAAATTATTGAATTTATTGGCATAAAATTGTTTATAATATGTCCTTATTGTCCTTTTAATGTCAATAGAACCTGTGGTGATATTATGGGTTTGTTTTTATTTATCATTCTTAGAATCCGAAGGACTTATTGAATCTGTGGCTTGATGTCTTTCATCAGTTTTGGAATGTTCTCAGTCATTATCACTTTATAAAGTTCTCTGCCCTCTTTTCTTTCTTTTCCTCCTGGAATTTCAATTACCCACATGTTAGACTTTCTCACTGTCTCCTCTTTGTCTCTTAATCTTTATTCTGTATTTCTCATGTTTTCTCTGTGTTTCATGTGAATATTTTCTTCTGACCTCCTTTGTAATTTACTTAAGTTGTGTCTAATCTACTGTTGTACCCATTGACTGAGTTCCCAGTTCTGTTCTGTGTTTACCATTCCTAGAATTTCCAATTTTTAAGAAGTTTCTAGTTCTCTGTCAACATTTTTAATCTTGTCTTTTATCTCCTTGAACATAATAAGGATAGCTATTTTATATTCTGTATCTGATAATTCCAATATCTGGAGCCCCTATTCAGTAAGATTGAGTTGCAGTCCTTGCAAGGCCTGTATGCTTCTGATTCAACTTTACTCCCAGGGTTCACCCTTTAGAGTCTCAACCTAAAGTGAAGAGGTTCAACTGGCCAGTTCCGCACTCCAGTCCCATCCTCCTAGCACCATAAGGGTGTCAGAAGTACACTATTTTCTCAGTGGTCCTCTCAGGAATCCTCCAGGAGAAAAGTAATCCTAAATACTGAGCTATCAAACACCCCCAGATGTTGACCTGTAATTCTTTACTACCTTGTTATCTCTCAGTCAGTTCAAGCATATACCTTTAATATTTTGCCCAGCTTTTCTAATCCTCCTCAGCAAGAAGGTGGACCCGAATTACCTAGTCCACCATTATCAGAAGAGATTGGGTAGCTCATTTATCAATAAAAAAGAAATTAATGTAAAAACCATTTGGGGTACTTTTAAAAAGTAAGTATCAATAGCCAAACCATTATTTTATCATGAGCATGACTTACATAAAATGCACAATTTCCAAATTTTAACTGAGTTCTTTAAGGCCATAGTTAAACTGTTTGTTGCATGCAGCTGCATTTAAAAACAAATCAAGACAGAAAAAAGAAAATTGTGAACAATCCAGGTTATTTTTAACTAACAAAGAAAAGTGTTCAAAGCATAGATACAGAGGCTTATATAAATGGAAATAGTGGCTCCCTGGAGTATTTTGAGGAGTAAGAAAAAGCAAGTGACAGACCTGTCAAATGGCTCCCAGTTTACTGCTCAGGGACTTACAGGATGCTATTTGAAGTTGAACAACTTACAGAAACTTCATCATCAATCAAAATTCCCCAGCAGCACTTCACTTTGAAGCATTCTTGCTTAAGGGAGGGCAAGAGTGTTTGAAACATTTATTTATACTTCAATTCTATTGTAACTTTTTAGTGACTGTAGAATCTTTGTTGATTACAAATGATATTCTAACAGGTACCACTGATAATATTTCTGCTAGAGGGTAGAGATTGTGTCTTTCTCATCTTTTTACTCCCAGTTCTTGGTATAATACATGTTTGTTAAAATATTAGCCCTCTAGAATCCTTAAGAAATAAATCATTCTGGATAGATCTCCTTTTCAGATAATTAAGGTGTAAAACCTTACATACTCTGAAGGAAGTGTTACCACCCATTGCCACCCCTCCACCATCAACCATCTGTTTTTGTAGCAGGCACTGTCCTAAGTAGTTTACATTCTTTCTCTCATTAATCCTTCTAACAATAGGATGAGGTAGGAAATGATGTTTTCTCCATTTTGCAGAAGAAAGCTGAGGTTTAGAGAAGTTGTGACTTGACCCATGTCTCACCGGTTATGTGGAATAAGGCCTGGATACGGTCTGGATTTTAATCCAGGTCTATCTGACTCTGATTTTGGTAGCTCATGTCCAAAATCAATGTTATTACTGAAAGCTATTATGAATTTCTCTGCTTTTTAAAAAAGAATATTCTGGGCATCATTTCCATTTTTAAAATAATACTACTGTAGCACTTATCAGAATTTATTATTATTTGTTGATACTACTCTCTCCTTCTATTAGATTGTGAGAATCTTGAGAACTGTATCTTGTTCATTTTTGCATTCCCAGCCCTCAGTATAGGCCATAATTCATAGGGGCCTGTAGTAAATATCCATTAAAATAATGAATGAATGAATCAGTGTCATTATTATCAGAATTAGTTACTGCGAGGTGCTAAAAATGTAGAATCAGAAATAAATATAGATTATTGTGGTGCATGAAGCTAAAAGGGTAGTGTTTCCATCCTTACGCTTGAACCTTGCTTTCTTTGAGAAAAGTTCCAAGTGTCATTTATCTGCTTTCCTCATTTATTTCATTCATTTAACTAATATTTACTAATAGTTATTATATACAAGGCACATAAGGCAAAGATAAGGAACATATAAATCTGAAGTAGCTTACAATTTACTTTCTCATAAAGGATCGAAGCTAGTATAGCTAGACCTCTTTCGTATCTTTGAAATTCACTGATTCATTGTTTGGCTGTGTTGAGTCTGCTGACGTCAAAGGCATTCTACAGCTCTATTATCAGACTTTTTATTCTAGCATTTCCAGTTCATTCTTTCTTACAGTTTTCATCTCTCTGCAGGCATTCCCCTTTTGTTCATGCACGTTGTCTACCTTTTCCATTAGAGCCTTTAAAATCATTGTTGTTTTAAAATTCTCTGATAGTCCCAACAAGAATAGATACTATTTAATAATCTTTGCATTTCTGATAAGTGTGAAATAATATCTTTTTAGTTACCATTTTTTCCATGTTTGCTGGCTATTTAAGTTTCCCCACCCTATTGTCTGCTAATATCCTTCACCCATTTTTAATAGAATATTTATCTTTTTCTTCTTGATTTATATAATATGAATTATAAATAGCTTTTCCCTATCTCTACCTTGTCTTTTAACGTTGAGTATGATGAGTTTTACCACACAGAAGTTTTAAATTTTAATATGTAGTCAAATTTACTATTATTTTCCTTTATAGTTTGTTCTTTTCATGTCTGGTTAAAAAAATCTTTTGTACCCTGAGATCATAAAGATATTTTCATATAATTTCGTCTGAAAGCTTTAAAAGTTAGCTTTTCACATTAAGTTTTTAACCATCAGGAATTTATTTTTGTTTAGAGTATGAGATAGGGAATCTAATATCATTTTTCTTCATGAATAAAAACTATTACACAGTCCTTCCTATCCCCACTAAATTGTAATGCTGCCTCTTTCATATATCACATTCCCATGTCTGAGTGTGTTAGTGGTATAGTAGTCCCTATAGCAACAATGCATTTTCCTAATCACAATAGATTTCTAAGTCTTGATTTCTTTTTCTTTTTTTTATAATAGAAAAAAAAAAAAAAGCAATCCTTCTGCCTCAGCCTCCCGAGTAGCTGGAACTACAGGCATGCGCCACCATGCCCGGCTATTTTTTTTTTCTATATATATTTTTAGTTGGCTAGCCTTGATTTCTAGTAGACCAAGTTTCTTTTGCTTTTCAAAATAATCTTGGCTGTTCTTGCTTCTTTATTCTTCCAAATGAACTTTAGGACCAATTTATCAAATATCATAAGTGCCTTTTTTGAGATTTTGATTGGAATTTCATAAATTGCTATCTAAGCAGAGATTGCACACGTAGAATGTGACCCCAGTTTTCAGGGAACATGTGTCAGGCCTTTCCCAAGGACTCTCTTTCCTCACTTAGATGGCAACATCAGGCCTGGCCTTCAAATTTTACAGTGTAGCCAGCAACCAGCTAGAAAACTCATTGTTAGGCATCTCCAGTCTCTATCAGTCACTTGGACCCTCTGCCCTGCCCATCCCTACTCAGCTATAAACATAGATTACCGCACTCTTTATGTGGCTACTGCTGACCACTACCTCTTTGTCATTGTCAGTCCTCTACTTAACACAGGGCAGAAGTGGTGGTAGAAGACGGTAATTCTGCATTTCCTAGAGAGAGCAGTCTGGTCCCATTTGTGATTGGTTCATGGTACTGTTCCTGTAAATGCTGTACTTTTGAGGCCTTTGTCCTTTCTTTTGGTCTTTAACAATTCTGAAATAACAGAACAGAAAACAGTCTAACTCAACATCTTTTTACAGTTATGTTATTATCAGATACCTTATAATCTTTTTAGTTACAGTTTAAGCTATCTTTTTATTATGTTTTCTAAATGCTGATACATAATGTTTTCCCAAATATTGGTACATTTCTAGCAACTAGCTGAATTTGCCTAAATAACTCTAATAGTTTATGGAAGCTCTTGGATTTTCTAGGCCGATATTTAAAAATCTTTGGGAACAGCAACAATATCTTGTTAACCTTTTATCCCTAGCATTAACACATTGGACAGGATAAAGTGGTCAATAAATGTTTTGTGGAATGGGTGGAAGCCATATGTGACTAAAAAGTAAAAAATTCTTGCTTAAAAAATTGAGCATCATAGTGACTTGGGAACTTCAAAAGTGTGGAACTGAGAAAAGTTTTTGAATGTTTGAAAAATTAAAGTCTATTAGTTTCGTTGTGAAGTTGGAACCTTCAGTGAGGTCTAAGATGCAAAGGAGGGGCAGGATGTAAATGACTGCAGCTAATACCTAGGAGAGGAAAATATCCAAACCAGAGAGAAAAGCAGTCCAAACCAGGGCCAGCCACCAAAGTGCCATCTCATAGAGGACATAGGACAGAGGGAAGGGTTCAGGGAGGAAAAGCAGCTGCTAAGGGACAGAAACAGACGGTACAAGCAAGAGCAATCTTTCCCATTCTCCTTGGTGGCTTCCAACCTCATTATTTGGTAGGGACCTCCTTTCTTCCGTTACCTGCTCTACTTCTTAAACAAAGGTAAGACCTTGGATGAGCTGTACTTGCCTACCCATCCATCTGTCCCTATCTTCTCTTTTCCTAGACAATCCATCTGTATTAGCTCCATGCTGAAAATGTTTTGGGTTATGACTGATAACATGCACTGGTCACCTAACGATTGCTGAGAGGGACTCTGCTGGGAGACAGTCTTCTGTGATTCTTGTAGTCCAGCCAGGCCCCAACCACTCTTTATCTGGGTCATTTCTCAGGGTTGTTTTTGCAGTTGGCAACCTTGAGGGAGGAGATAATGTCTCCCTCCAGGACGAAGAGTAAACTTGCTTATTTCCTGCTCTAAAACAACAGGTACCCAAAGCTCAGAATCACTCTCCTGTACTGCAGCCCACTGCCAGTGCTGGTCCCTCTGCATCTAGGTCCATTAACATCACTCCTGTGGGAACTGGAACTTCTCAACTATTGCAAACATGTGACATTCTGACTCCTGCTTTTGCTGTAAGTAATAAAATCTTTCATTTCTTACCCAGGTGTCTCAGGTCTTCTGTCAGCAACCATGAAACTAGCTCAAAAGTAGGATAAAATCTCAGACCTTTCATAGTTCTGACAGACTGAACTCTTAACCATAGCTATTCCATTATCAGGTTGTCTGGGTTTGCCTGGAACTGGGATCTATCAGATATGACTGAATTTTCCCTTTTTGCTTTCAGCCTCTCTACATCATTCCAGAAATATTCTGAAAATTAAGCATATCTTAGAGGGGGGGCCTTATTCTCAGAACCAAGGTTTGGGTCTCTAAACCCAGGCCAGAAAGGAGCACTTTCTTCCCTGGAAACTTTCTTCCTGTAAAATCTTTCTTCCTGTAATTAATGAAGGATGACAGCCAGTATCAGAACTGGAACTTGTTAAAGAGTCTAGGCCTCAGGGGATTCCTGTGTACTTGGCTGGAAACAACATCTGCGCCTTTTCTTCTCTCTTCCTTCCTTCTCTCTCTCCCCTACCCCAAAATTGGACCATTAATTTTTTTTCTTAATGTTTTATTGGAAAATAATTTTACAGTTACAAAAAAGTTGTAAGAGGGTAGTACAAAGAATACCCATTATACCCATAACCCAGATTTGCCTGTTAACTTTTTACCTAATTTCCTTTATTATTCTATGTATGTGTATGCTCTTTTAACAAGCTATTTGAGACTAAGTTATATACATTCAGGCTATTCATGTTTGTATATAAGCTTTTGTTTCAGATCTGCCTTTTCCCAAATTCCATTCTGTTGTGAATAATATTAGCCTGAAGTTGTATGTACTCAGCACACCTTTGAAAGCTTAAGGAACGTGGTAGTGGAAAGTTTGGGCACCTAGTATTTCTCCGATAAAATAACTATTTTCACCTCACAGGAACATTATGATATTTTATATCATAGTTTCACACGAATATAGTATGTAATTGTATTCAAAGCATGGTTTTTAGAGGTACCATTAAAATTATTTTATTTCATTCCTTCCTGAATGTAGGATGTAATTTAAAGTTTCATGTTTAATTTAAAGTTCATGTAATTTAAAGTTTCTACTGTTATTTAGAATGTATGATTTTAAAATATTTTCTCAAGGATTCTACATATGTTGGTGACATATAGTTCATACAAGAAAACTGAAAGAAAAGAATTTTGACTGATTATCTCAAGTTGAAAACACTTTCAAATGCTAGTACTACACAAACATTATTAATTATGGCTTGTATCAATAGTAACTGCACAGTATCAGTCTTTTTTTTTTTTTTTTTTTTCCTGAGGAGGGCAGAAGGAAACACAGTACCAGTCTTATCTGTAGAAAAAGAAAAATACCTTTAAAAAAGGGTATAAATGAACCAGTTGATAACAGATGAATTTTTTAATTATGTGGGCTGTGTGCATGCAGTCTTGGCACCACTGTGGTGCTAGGTAAAGAAGGCAGAAGATATTCTCTGAATATTCTAATGAAAAATTCATAAATTCAGGAATAATATTAATGGTAGTTTATACTTTATTAAAATATGATTTTATTATTGGCCAATGGCTATTTATAACACTGAATCCCAAACAAGAGATGAGCAGAAATTGTAGCTAGTTTGCTTATGCCTGTTTAGAAACTTAGTGCCAGGTCCACTTAATCCCTGTTAGTTTTAGAAAAGAGCAGAGCTGGTTTTAATTAGAACTGAAGTTTCCTACTGTGACTTGTGCTTAAACAAGAGAAAGAGAATGTCAAATTAACTTAAAATGACATTGAGACTTCCTTAGAAAATAGAACCAGCAACTTCTTACCATAATTTTACATTATGGGAAGGTAAATAATAAATGATTCTATCAAAATTTCAGCTAGCTTTAATAAAATATCTGAATTACCTGTTACAGCAAAAGATGGAAGGTATTTTCTTTTTGTTATGCAGTACTTAAAATTTATAAACTATATAATGAATACCCACATAGTCTCTCCCCATCTTAAGAAATGTACACTAACCAATACAGTTGAAACTACTTGTCTCCTTGCCAGCTGTTAACTATTGCCATGAATTTAGTGTATTTATTATTTCTATGCATTTATTTGTATTTTTATTACACATGTATATATGAATATACACACATATATTCATGCATATATTTCATATATATATATATGTCAGGAAAATTGTGCATGTGTGTACCCCTAAGAAATATACAGCATTTTTGTGAATAGCTTTCAAACTACATTCATGGTACACTCTGTATTTTTCTGCAGCTTGCTTTTTTCTTTAATGATTGATGTGAGTTTCATGTATGATGATATACATGGCTCAAGTGTATTCATTCTCACTGCCTGAGTCGTATTTCAGTGTGGAAATAGACTATAACTGATTTATTATTTATTCTCCTGTTGATGACATTTATTGAGTTGAACCATATGAAATATCTGTTTTCCCGGGAAAAGATGATTAACTTTTTAACATTCTAATGTGTAGAACAATGTGACTATCATGAAGGATGTCAAAAGGAGTGGACTTGGCCTAGATAGGAAAATATTCTTCTTTTCCAAAGACAGGAACAGCCTGTCTGAAAGGGAGAGGTCAACCTAGCATGGGATTAAAAAGCCTTCAGGGCAGGCAAACAGCCCCTCAGCCTCTCTCCCTCCCCACCCCCCACCTCCACAGGACTGAAAACTAGGAATAGGACTCACAGGGTGGTCTGAACAAAACAGTTTAATCTGTGTCAACCATTTGAATTACTTTAGAGTTACTTTATCTTTACTACAGTAAAGATTACAACAGAAGAAGAGAAGGGATGGTGGAGGCTCAACTAAGAAAGAGGAGAGAGTGAAGAAAATTCTTAAACCCAAGGGAGCTGTCTGTTTGGGGGAAATTTACCCTGCTTCCCTTCTGATGGGGGAATAAGGACTTCTGAAAGCAGCTAAAAGTATAACTGCTATTAAAGCATGGCAACAGGGCAGGAGTTCAGAGGAAGGGTAGGGTATGCCCATGGGAAGCAGCTCTTAGAAAAGTTTTATCACAAGGGAAAAACCAACATTAAAGATAATCATAATTCCCTTTCTTAGGAAGGGAACATTTAATACTTTTTTTTTAGAGTTGAGGAAATATATTTTCAGATTCTTAAAAATCTTACAGGCATAATCACAATTATACAAATATAAATGCATAGAACACTTAAATGAATTATGCCAAAATACCTCTAGATGATAGGATTCTCATTTTTTTCTACAGGTTTATATGCATTTTCTACAAAAAAAAAAAAAAACATTTATTTCAAAAATAGTATTTATATATAAAAGCCATATCTTAAGAGTTTAAAAAAAATCTATAGAAGACCACACCCATGCTTGGTTAGAATCACCAACTAGGGCCAGCCTGGGGTGGGAGGGAAGGAAAGAAACAGGTACACACATGCATACACAGAGCTGTGTGTATATGTGCAGGGCGTATATATGCATATGTAGAGAAAGAGAGAGTGACTTTTGATACTTTCTTTTCTCTCCTTTCAGAATAAATTTGCCACCATACTCACAAGGCCCTGTCCATCTCATCCCACCTCACACATCCCCCCTGTGCTGGGCAGTTCTGCAGCTCCCTAACATCACCATGTCCTACCCATTTCTGGCTTCTCTGAGCAGAGAGACTAATGCTTTACCCCATCTTACGGACAAAACTCACTAGTCCTATTATTCCACATCTCTAGTGGGTTTATCATGTACTTGCAGTAAGCGAAACAAGCTAACCACCAAAAATGTGTATCACTAATAATTTATTACCTGTAGGATCTTTAATAGGAAATATTAAAGACTGAAAGGCTTAAAGCAAAAGAATAATAATTAACAGGTGACTTTTGGCATTTTGAGAGAGTTTTGGGCCAAGGTTTCCTGATGCCTCTCAGTTCACACCCAAGAGCCGAGATTGTGGATTGATTTTATGACTCTAGGTGTCTTAGCTATCTTGTGATTTTAATACTGAGAGACGGCCTGTAAGTGATGATGTCTCAACAAACACAGCTTTAGAGGGAGGAACATTGTGCTTCATCCAGCTGTGGCCAGCTGAGCTCTTCCAGCCCCATTTGTTGCATGTTCTGTGACCCTGAAGAACCCTATGTTTTTCTTTGGTAAAACATTATTCTAGATGTGACCTTTTGAGATCTTTAGACAAATTGTGCTAGGTATCCCATTATCCAAAATGAGATCTAGTCCTAGAAATAGTGTAAAAGAATAAAAGATTTGATAACATAGAATGGAATATAAAACAGTACCATTCCTAGGCTGATCAAAGTTAAAATACTTCATTTCTTAGAAAGTTGATTAAGGGAAAGAAATGTATATGTATTATGCATGTAAATTTATTTAATATAGTCTCCTAGCATGAACTACCTTTTAGATATATTTTATGTGCTTTTGTAATTTATCAACAAGATTTATTAGACCTCTAACATAAATGCTTGATTCAACTGTATGTTTTCAGCAGAAAATGATTTGGCTTTCCAGGAAATATACAATTTCTGAAACTTTCAAAATACTCTATTTTTATACCTAAAAATAATGCTACCAAAGTGAATTTTATATCAATAGCACTACCAACTGTCTTAAGGTTGTATGTGACTTTAATTTGATGTTTGTTTGCTAAACTGAAAGTACTAAACTCACTATGTTTCTTTACTGGAATCCTGCTGAACTTTTCCTGCTATGATAATTTAGGAAAAGCTACCCTAGATAAATGCCAAAACACAGAGGATATTGTATCTAAGTGATAATGCTTCTAAATAAAATATTTTCAAGCTCCCAATTTAAATGCTTAAGATTACCATTACTCTTCAACAGATCAACAAATAGTAATTACATTTATGTGATAGGCATTTTGTATAAAGGGAAAACATCTAACATAAAGATCCAACAAATATCTGTGTAGCTTCACTGTGCAATAGTAATAAGACATCGTGATGAAAAAGACCCATTTATTATCTAGTTAGATGTTACCTAAGTCCTCAGTGATACCAGCTTTCTCCAAACCCTGAGGTACCCCAGATCTGCCTTTCATTGAGATGATATGTAAATGAACTCCAGCCGAAGGAATTAATATTAGTATATCACTTCTTTAAAATCTTACTTTGGCATACACATTATTTTTTTTTAAAAAGGTGATGGTTTGAATGTGGAATATATTTTCTATGTGATGTCTTTTAACTGCTTTGTCTCCATTGTCAGGGATGCTTGCTTAAAGCAGAAGTGAGACGTTGTTGGCTGAGTTCAATCAAAACTGGATCTCCTAGTGGACAGTGTGATAATGAAGGGAGTATAAAAGGCGGTTTATGTTGCCCTTATGGGCAGTGTGAATTTAAAGATGACTCTGAAGGAGCCCCTGACACCTCTGCCGTGTAGTGTGTGGCTTAACTGCTGTAGTTCATTGCCACGTGTGGACACCATTACTAGACCTTGGAACATCAGAGGGAAACTTTACAGAAGAGGAGGAAATGGTTAAGAGAAAAAGCAGATGCTTTTTTTTCTTAGTCACATTTTAACAAACTAAAATTAATTGCAAAATTGCTTGAAAAATCTGAATATAAATTGTTTCAATTATTAAGTAAACACACTAACTGCTAACATTCATATGCCACTATGCCATGCACCATTCTAAGTGCTTTACATGTATTATATCATTTCATCTTCATAACCACTCGATAGGTGTAATATTAATATGATGCCCATTTTACAGAATCCAAGACACAGCAGGTTGAATAAATGTCATGAGGGCACCTGAGTAGTACAGTAGTAGTGCCCTCTTACTCACATTTTCACTTTCTAAGGTTTGTTACTCACAGTCCAAAAACATTATAGGCAAATGGAAAATTCCAGGAATAAACAATTCATGAATTTTGATTTGCACGCTGTTCTGAGTAGTGTGATGAAATCTTGCACCGTCCCATTTTGTCCCACCAGGGTGTGAATCATTCCTTTGTCCGGCATATCCACGCTGTATATACTACCTGTCCATTCGTCAATGACATCGTCTGCTTGTGACATCCAACCATCACAATGTCGTGGGTTGATGATCCAGGATCCCCTGAAGCAGTTGATCTTTCTGACATTTCATCAGAAGATCAGTAGTAGCCTAACACTGTGTCACAATGCCTACATCATTCACTCAACTTACTGGGGATGTGGGAAGCTGTCTCTTTAGAAGAGCCGTGTATCTTTGTTAAAGCTTAGGATATAGTGATGGAGTTTCCTCTCTTCTTCAAAAAGACGTTAAATGTTATATAGTCTCAGTAAGGGGGACCAGTTCTGGACAATTAGGGACAGAAAATCCCACTAAAACAGACTGTCAGGAAACATGGAAGAAAATTGTTCAACCTCTGTTATTTTTTAAATTAACTGAATGATGGCTAGAAAGTAACTTTCTGCTTCACGCAACGGTAGACCTAAAACTCCATCAGTAAGCAACAGTCTGTTCAGGCAAGAAAAACTTTGAAATTAAATGGTCCCAATAGAACAGAATATTAACCTTGTGATTAATGAACTACTGTGTGGTTTGAGCTTGTCTAAAAAAATTAACTCTAGACCCATTAATTCCACTCTTGTAGGTGCATTCTTTTTTTGTCTTAAGGCTTTATTTCTTCGTGAGTCTCCTTTTAAAATGTAACTACCCCTGGGAGAGGGCATAGCTTTTGCCTTTATCAAGCCACACCTGATACTGTTCATCACTTTGGCAGGAGTTAGATGACAGGCAACCCAGTGGAAGAATGGCCCATGGAATCAGGCAGGAGGGGGAGACAGAAAAGGCACAGAGAAGGATTGGAGACAAACTCTCTTACCTCACAGATTTTCCCATGCCTTGGCCACCTCCGAAATTTGATGAGTACAGTATTCAACCTAGAAAAAAATAACGCTTTTGAAAGCCCTTTACAAAGAATGTCTTGTTTAACAGTGATCCTACCATTCTTGTGGTTGCTTGAGCTTAAAATCTTGATTCTAAGGTGGAGAGAGTCGTTCACTTTTTTCTCTCCATTCCTTGAACCTAGTCAGTTACAAGTCGCATCACATTTCTCTTTGCATTGTTTCTTGTGTTGACCCCTTCCTTTGAATTCCAACTTTTAACATCATAGCCCAGACCCTTGCCACCTGCCTAAATTACTATGTGAAAGGTTTCTTAGGGCGTCCATGGATCATAAGTTCCTCTGGGACGTATAATTTCCAAATGCGGTTAGGAAGCCCTCAGTGGTCTGCTGCTCATAAGCACGGTTTCGCCTTAACTGTAAATTCAGTGCCACTTGCTAGTGAGGGGCAGTTTCATGAAGGAAGGACAGAAGAAAAGCTGAGTGGGGTTAGGGAATCAGGAGGCTAGGGGAGGGACAAGAGATTTGAAGAACTCCACGTTCATGTACAGAAGAGAAAGGAAGAAAGCAGTTCAGAACAAGGACCTCAGAAATATGACCATGAGAACTTTCAAGGCTCTGGATCCTCTGTCTGCACCCTTGTCATGGCCCTTTTCATTCTCCTTAAAAAGTACTTAAAAAAAGGAGGGCCTGCATGCTTAGTTGTAGAGATAAAAAAAGAGAGAGAGAGAGAGAAAAGAGAAAAATCAAGTTACTGAACAGTGTTTAAAAGGTTGTCATTTGGGTTAATCCATGTACATAATATCTGCTTGTGTGTACACAAACCCTCTCTGCAAGGACACTCCAAGAACTGAAAACTGGTGGCTCTAGGGAGGAAAACTAAGGCTGAGAGATGGGGAAATAGGAGACTAATTGTTTACTCTATACTGTTGTGTGCCTTTTGAATATTGTGATGTGAATAAAATATCTTTCACAATGAATAAAACAGGGAGAGAATAGTATAGGGATACATACTTCTCCACACACTGTTCCGTGTGGACTGAGAACTTCAAAAACTAAGTAAATAAATAAGGTAACCTCCCTGGAGAGCTATGGGAAGAAAGAATGAGGTGCATGGTGAGTGGGACCTGTGATTCAGCACAACTCTGAACCTAGGAGTTTAAGCATCAGCAGACCTGGCTGTTTTCAAAAAAAATACTGTAAAAATCTCTCTCTATTAATTATGGATATAGCAACCTGACCAACATTCCTAACACACACTATTCCCCATATCATGTTCCCATGCAAACACCATCAGTGGTTTTTGGGCTTTCAGTAGTTTCAACGGTGGGTGAGCCTCAAATTATGACTATATTGTAAAAGTCCCTCAGATAATTCTAATGTGCAGCCAGAGTTGAGAATCATTGCCCTAGTCAAAAAGTGGTCGTATTCAAGTCTGTGGATGGTGTGATGGAGAACACTAATTGGTTTAGGGCTTAGCATGTGAAGAAGATGCAGGTACTTCACAGCCTCAAGCCTTCTGCACACCCGTCTTTCGTTTGGACTTGTGGAGAACTGAAGCATCACATTGACAACCAAATGGCATCCTTGTGAAACCCAGGTTGGATTCTGAATTCAAACTCCAATTAAATTTTGTTTTGTTAAAAAAGGGCACCGTAGGGTCAAGCTTAATCATGAAAATATGTAAATCTAATGTATGGGAGATGCATACATCTTCCAGAATCTGTTTTTAATGTGTTCCTGGGCAAATGGTGAGTAAACCAGGCCTAAAGTCTAATCCAAAGCTTGTTGATGGAGGAAATGCCCGTTCTCCAGAATCCACTTGGTGGAAGAGCCATCGTAAATAGCCAAGAAAGGAGTACGTGTTGGCTTGACCACTGCCTGGCAATGTGACTTTGGAGAAGTCACTCAGGTTCTCTTGGCTTTCGTTTCTCCGTCTGTACTATGAGGGAAAGTGCTCTGTGGGTGCCTCTGCTCTCCAGGTTCTGCAGGAGAGCACCCTCCCACCTCCGTGGTTAGGAGTGTAGGGTCTGGGCTGCACTGCCAGGCTTTGCATCTCAGCTGTGCTGCTCACCTGCCGTGTATGTGTGAGCTTGGGCGAGTTTCTTAATCTCTCTGAGCTTTAGTTTCCTCAGCTATAACATTTGAATAATAATAGTACCTATTTCATAGTGATGCCATGAGGATTTAGTAAGAAATGCACATAAAACACTTAGCACGGTACCTGATAATAGTTCAATACGTGTTACTTATGACTATAGTTATTCTGTTTGTAGAATCACAAGGCCCCACAGAATAAGAGACAGACTATCTAGCCACATCTCCTTGTATTAAAGATGAATAAACTGGCTCAGATGGGTTAAGTGACTTGTTCAGTGTCACATATTTTGCCTTGTGTGTTTGGGAACTGGAATATTAGAGTGTGTCCTGGCAATGCCATATAGCCACGAAGGTTCCATCTAGGCAGAATGCAGTAGTTAGTCCCTGAATGTAGAAAAATTAAGAAACATAAAGAATATAGTCTGCCCCAGGTTTAAAATAAGGATAATTACTCATTGAAAACAACAGAACAAAACTTAGTTAAATGTACTTTTTAGATAGACACTACACAATACCTTGTAGTGAAAGGAGTTAAAAGAAAAACATAATCTAAATTAAAAGCATACTTTGCCACTTAAACTGAGCTGAGATAAAGTCCCAAATATTTATATTTAATCCTACCCACTTTTATATTAATAGACTACTTAGGAACTTAGACAGTTTCCTCCACTGGTCTTATGTTTAGCAGTTAGTAGTTAGGACTGGTTCTACCATCCATACACCTATCTTGCTGCCCACTCACCAGGGGCAGTAATATATCACTGGGATCTTTTAGGCCAACTAGGAAGGACAAGGAACATGGACTTGGAACCCCCACTCCTACGCCTCCCCCTCATCCATTACCTGCTGTGTGACCTCAGTCAAGTCACCCAACTTCTCATTGCCTTAACTTTTTCATCATTAAAATGGGGGACTTGAACCTAATGGTCTATAAGGCCTCTTCTAGCTAAGTACAGAGAGACTATGCAGGTGATTAAGAGCATGAATGTTGAAATCAAACCTCCTTGAGTTGAATTCCAGCTCCACATCTTACTGGCTTTGTAACTTTGGACAAGTCATTGAGCCTCTCTATGCTTTAGTTTCCTCATCTGTTAAATGGGACTGCTAAACAATACCCCCTCACAGTGTTGCTGTGATTAACTAGTGAATGTCAAATGTGTGGCACAGAATTAATGCTCAATACATGGTAGTTATTAAAAATTCCGTAATATGGAGGAAATTTTATTTATTCATTTTTTAGCTACCAGAAGGAGAGTTCCTCTGGGAGAGGCACCTTACTGGGAGGATGCCTTGGTGAGTGAGCTTGAGGCAGGTGAGCCCACAGGACCTGGGGGGAACAGTTTGTATTTGCTCTTGGGGAGGAGGATATAGGGAGAAGTCTCTTCTCACTCTCAAATCCTATTGTTCTAATTTTATTCAGACCCCTCTGTTAGCTAGATTTCTGAAATCTCTTTTGTATCTGAGGCATGGAATAGTTTGACCATGGCCATGTTTGACTCCCAGTGTTTTTAATTCTCTAGCAGGATGATCTATTGTACCACCTGATTTGTTAAAGGAGCCAGATCATTTAGCAACAAAATCAAAAGAAGTTTAAAAACCATGGAACCATTACATGTTACAGCCAATGTGTTACACAAATGTGCAGTTGTTTCTTCATGCATGTGTTCATCCATTTACAGATATTTGCTGATCACCCACCGTGTGCCAGGCTCTATTCTGTATGGGGGGGGGGGGAAGCAGTGAACAACAGAAATTCCCTGTTTTTACTCACATTCTCCTGAGGGAGACAAATTACTTACGATAATACAGGCAGTAATTAGCGTGGCAAACAAACAACAAAAAAAAAAACAGGATAAAGGAATAGAATGGAATGTCAGAGTGGGGTGGAGGTGTTAAATGAAGTAGGCAGGAAGAGTCTCTAAGGAGAGAACAGATACTGGGATAGAGGGATGAGTTCTTCCAGAGGTTCCAGGCAGAGACGAGAGCAAGGATGAGGCTCTGGGCCACGTCTGAAACAGCAGAGAAAGCCAGCGTGGCAGGAGCAGAGTGAGCAGCGGGCAGGGGCATGGGGAGGGTGGAGGGGAGGGGCGCCTGATGTGATGGGGCTCAGGGGCCGAGGCGGGAGCTCCGGCTTTTATTCTTAGTGTGGCATGAAGACCTTGGAAGGTTTTGAGCCAGGTAATGATGGGATCTGATTTGTGTTTTTAAAAGATTCTGGCTGCTGTGTGGAGAATGGACGGTAGGAAAGAGCAAAGGCAAAGGCCACGGGAGTGATCCAGGAGAGATGATGGCACATGGAGGCAGGGTAGCGCTGAGGAGCGAGTGAGGAGGGCTCATATTTGGCATGTGCCTTGATGGAGGCAGCCTAGGGCATGCTACGTTTGTGATGCTTGTTGGACATCCACGTGGACACATTGAGAAGGTAGTGGGCTGTATCAGTGTTGAGTCCAAGAGCTACCAATACAGGAGTCATCAGCGTGCGGGTGCAGCGAGAACCATGCTACTAAATGAGGTCACGTAGGGAATGAGAGGGGCAGATTCCAAGGCTTAGGTCATCTAGAGTCGGGGAAGAGAGAAGATCCTGCAAAGGGGAGTGAGCAAGAGCAGCCAGTAAGGCCGGAGGAAGACAGGAGAGAGAGTTCTCCTGAAGTCACGTGGAGGGAACGTTCCAGGAATGTTTCCAGATGCAGTGACCAAGTGCACGGAGTGCTGCAGTGAGATGAGGGAACCGAGCCTGAGTCAGTGTGACATACCGTGTGCCAGACGCCCCTCGGCGTGAGAGATGCTTGCCTGCTGCACACTTCGGAGACCAGATTACTGAAGGTCGCCAAGGTCCAACCGCATAGCAACCTTTGACCAACCATATTTGAGGAGCTCTTTTTTTTTGCTTCAGGGTAAAGGAGTTGATGAGAAGAAACGAGCTTACCCTGTGGTATCAACTGCAGTTTACTAATAGTTAAACATTAAAAAAAAATTGCCAAAGCTATAAAAAAAAATCTATCTGTACATGGGGGTGGGATTCTGGTGTTAACTCCAATGCCTCCCCCCCCCCACCCCCCGTGCACTTGGTGAAGCCTTTTCCCAGAGCCTGAAGGACAAAAGTCCACCCTGTCTGGGTCCTTGTAGTAACTTGTCCTGGTTCTTGATTGTGTGCTGATCTTTTTCTGGGTCCCGTGCCAGTGTATGTTAGAATGGTCACCATTGGCCTGATGGATTCATTACAGATAATTCTCATTCTGTTTCAGAAGTTTAAAATCCACTCTCCATGTTCAGCCTTCCTCCATTGTACTACTCATTCTTGTTCCCAATTTGTTACTTCATACACCCACGTAGTGCCAAATCTTAAGGAGGTTTACTTTCCTCGTGTGTCCTTTGTGTGGCTGGCCTACTGCCTCTCTTGAATAGCTTCTCTCTCCCCCTGGTGTGACAGTAGGAGGGCTGACAGGGCTCACCTGGTTTTGGCTGGGAAAGAACAAATTCTAAAGCAAGTTGCTATAGTTACCAAGTCTTCCCCACTGCATAGCAGTTGCTGACTCTATGCTACTTTTCTATGTAGCTCTATCAGACATTCTCCTTGGGTAGAGCAGCTTGGGATTTTGTTATTTAATCATTTCATACCCACTTACGCGTGGGTTACACAGAGAGTGCGGAGCACAGGAACCCTATTATGGGAGTGTGCGATACTCCCACCCATCCATACATGCATATTTTAAGTTTGACATGCCTGAAATCACAGATGTTTTTCAAGTGGAATTTCTTGCGCTGAATCCATTTTAGAAGGTCTTCTACAATGATAACAGATTGTATATGGATTCATTTTGTACATTCCAGAGGAATGTTTATTTCTATGTTTCTAGACACAAATTATGTGTGTGGAATGTTTCCCCAATTCTTTTCTCCAGTAATTATCTATTTGCTATCTCTAGGAGAAAAAATAAAATAGAAGTTGATTGTAGATGAAATGATTCATTTGTGAGCATTTTTAAAAGTTAATGTTTCAAATCAGACCCATTGTTGAGCTTTTACTATTGTTTGTGCATGTCTGTAATTACTAGAAATTGTGACATTTGGAGCCTAATTGAGCTCCTGTCTTATTTGACAGACACAAATGTTCTAAGTAGAAATTCATAAAACTAATGTAGTGAGTGATATAGCCTTTCTCTTCACCCAGCTCTCAAGGAAATACACAGATCACAAACCGGAATTGTAGTTCGTTGAGCATGGCAATGTGGGCATGGTGACAGCTGGTGGTGGTCCCGGAGCTCCCTTCCCATCAGTTCCTAACCCCCATCCCCCCTTGGCCTCCCAGGCTGGCCAGGCCCCAATGCTGCTGGGAGTGAACAGGCCTGGCCCACTGTGAGCTGACCTTCTGGGTACAGACTCTGCTTCGCTTTTCCCTCCGGGCTGTGTTGCTGCAGGGGCTGAGGGGGTGCGGGGGGCGCTGTTGGTAGCAGCATTGGCTCTCTGGCTCCTACCACTCATGCCCTCTGGCAGACTGATCTGGGGATCACTTCTATATGAAGGTTTTGGTCCTAACTAATGGGTGACACCAAAGAAAGGAGGCCTTTGGCCTGTCACTACCTCTGAGGTGTGCCAGGATGGGCTGCCCGCAGGGAAGAGGTGAGCTTGGGGACTGCATACACCAAAACATACCAAAGTGATCTGGAGGATGAAAGTTGGACAAAATGGTGGCCATGTCTCTCTCTCCCACAGAGATGGGCTTCTGGGCATAGTGGGTGGGCTTCTAGGAGCTATTTCTTATTATGAAGTTAACAAATAGATATAGTGTTGAACTTCCAGGCAGGTTTCTCCAAAGACAAACCACCAGCAGGGGGAGAAGGAGGTGCCTGCCCTGGCTAACATCCTGGAATTCCTGAAGTCTGTGTAAATCTCCTGAGCCTGCATCACCCCTCTCACCGGACCCTGCACCACTGTGGAAAGCTGGCCTCTCTTCCCCCTGGACTTGCACTCTCCAGGCAGAACAGGCCCCTCTGCTGCTTCTCCCACCAGGGCCCCTGCCCTATTCTAACCTGCTCACTAGGCTATTTGCAGCCGGTTCCAAACTGCCTGCTGTGCCCAGGGAGGGCCCAGTGTGAGACACATTTCAAAGCACTTCAAGATCCCTGAGAGAGGGGAAAGAATAGATTGGTCTCCCTGACCTCTTCTGTCTCCTCACCCAAGAAGACCACGGAGCTCTGTTTAGTTTGTCCCTCCCTGCCTGGAGCCTGGCAGTTGGCTGTGACAATTGGAGGACTCACCTCATTTATTTCTCTTTTCTCAGGAATCACTCTCCAGTGCTGCCTATTTTTCAATGTCTGAAAGCCACAGTTTCATGTACCTTGCCTGTTTCAGTAGTTGTCTAAAGCAGGAGGGTCAATCGGGTCCCTGTTAGTCCATTATGGCCACAAACAAAGTCCTCTTTTTCATGAAACACTTTCTTCTCTATTAGCTTCCGAGACCTGACATTCTCCTGCTTTGTCTCCAGCTCTCTAGAAGCTCCTGTCAGTCTTCTCCAGCCAGCCGTTATATCTTGGCGTTCCTTCTCCCGTGACAGCCATCTTCCTCTCTCCTCCGCTCTGTGCTGGCTCCCCGAGTGCACCCTGCCACGCCCAGGGCTTCAGCAACCACCTCCACCGCAAATGAGATGCCTGACCCAGAGCTCCTGTCACAAATAACCAGCTGCCTCTTCCTCTCCCTGACCTGAATGTCTCTAAGCACCTCAAACTCAGCACATCGGAATGTGTTCATTATCTTTCTCACATTCGATCACTTTCTTACTACATAACCAGTTATGAAGCCAGAACCCACACATCTTCCTTGACACCTTCTTCTCCCTCACCCCCACATCAAGTCTACCACCGAGTCTTGCTGATCCTTCTTCAAAAATACCTTTGATACCTGTTCCCTGTTCCATCTGTACAGATACCAGTCTGGTCCAAGTAGTAACCTACTAACTGGTCTCCACTCTCTTTCTATTTTGTTCTCTGCCACAGCCAATAGTGACTTTTTAAAAGTGCAAATCTGATTATTTCATGTGATTGCCTCAAATCCTTTAAAGACTTCCATTGTCCTGCCTGATCAGGCCCCTCTCTAGCCTCAGCTCACAGCACAACTCCCCCAGTCTCCCCCTTCCTACCCTCACTGGCCTTCTTTCAGTTCCCTAGAGGCCCACACTCCCTCTTGCCACAGGGCCTTTGCACATGCTCTTCCCTCGTCTGGCTAAAATGGCCATCCCCTCTTTGCCTGCTGTTCCCACAGAGTCAGCTCAATCACCGCTTCTTGGGGTAAGCGTGACTAGGGCAGGTCGTCCTGTTATATGCCCTCATGGTACCATGTACTTCATTGTCTTGGCACTGGGTACAGTTATAATTTTACTTTGATTTGTCTAGCTCTGTGATTAGTGTTAGTCTTCCTCCCTAGACTTGGTCAGCTCTGTGATGGCTATTAAATCTGTCTTTCCCCTCGTATCATGTTCCCAGCCCTCATGCAGGGCCTGGCTGGTGGCTGGGACTCAGTGAATGCCCTGCCGAGCACGACTGCGATGGCGAGTGTCCAGGGAACAGGAGAGGAGCTGCCCCGCTCCTCAGCACTGGGAGGGGGCTGTGGGGGAAACGGGGGCTGCACAGACAGAGGGGTGCAGGAGCCACAGCTGCTCCGTCACGACAAGGAGAGGAGAAGCGCCCTGCCGAGGCTGGGTACCCACAAGCTTCTGTGCCTCTGCCATTGGTACTGTCCTCTCCGCTGCCAAAATGGCAGGACTCTTCTAAGCTTTTAAAGTGATCCACTTGACTGTCTTGTTCTTCTAATATTTCAGTTAAACATTTAGAATAAAACAAAGCAAAACAAGCAGGACAAATGGAGCTGTCACCTTAGTGACCAACAGAGCAGGCTGCAACTCCAAGCTGTGGGTACTCGACTGGCTGTGGAACAGTGACCCCAGCCTCTGCCCCGTGGCCGTACCCGTGCAGAGCATCTCTGGCTGCAGATTTCTCCACAGCAACAGCACAGCCTCAGGGCCCTGCCCTGTCCCCATCTGCTCTGACACTTGCGCACTTCTGTGAGAGAAAAGCATGAGGGCTGCGGCCGGGCCAGGTCTCAGGGGCCCACAAAGCCACGCATAGTCCCGCAGTCATTTTGGATCCTCCGCGTGGTTTGTGCACATGAGGACCCCGTGGTTAGAATCCAGCAGGGGGTTCTTTGTATTTTCTTCTTTACACTTCTTGTGACCCAGGGCCCAGCAGGGCTTTGCTGTGGGGAGCAGCAGGCCGTCTGTGCGAGGTGGGGTTTCCCTCTCAGTCGGGGCTCCTTCCTCCATCAGGCGGGCCCTGGTGTCTTTGCCACAACACGAACGGGACCACCTCTTTGAAAGGTCCTAGGCAAAGACCAACTGTGTTTGCACTTAAAAATGTTTCCGCATGTGGCAGGTTGCTGTGGGGATGAGGGGGTGGCAGAGGGAGGGGGAAGTGAGTGAATGTGATAAAGGCCCCCGAAGGAAAGTTATTAGCTGCGCTCTGACAGCAGGTGGCATTTGTTCTTAAAGAATGCGCCAACTCCTGACTCTGCCTTGGTAACTGAGAAACAGCACTTGCCCAGCTCTGATCTTTCCAGGAATGGGGAAGAGGGGTGGGGCGCAAGTCCACTATGGAGGAGCCCTGGCGGGCGGCATTCCTGGAGCCTGGCTGGCGCCCTCTCCACTTCAGGACCCTGCAGGGAAGCATTGCCTCGGCACCAAGGGGATGCCAGAGCTGACTGTCCCTTCCCCTGGAGCCTGGCGTCTTGCTGCTGACATTGCAAAGGCATTTGAAGCATATCTTAGTGCCTGGGGCTTCCGCTCCGCTTTGGGAATTTTTGACATGAAAGAAGTAGAAAGCCTGTGCAAAGAAGTGTCTGTGTGTGAGTGTGTGATGTAACCATGGAGAGACAGGTGCCTAGCAGAGGGGAACTGGGAATGAAGAGTTGAGTGGATGTGAGGGCAGGAATCCCTCAGACCAAAAACATATTCAAAGGCTTGAGAGTCAGATAGATTTTGTAATCAAATACCAAGTTTCCCATTTGACCGAGTTACTTAAACTCCCAGAGCCTCAATGTCCACATCTATAAAGTGGGAATATTGATATCTATCTCCTGGGGCTTCTATTAGATCTGGTCCTGGGAAACAGACTCTGAGGCAGAGATGGGGACAACACCTGCAGGGGAGGGAGGGTGGCAGGACTGGGGAGGGGAGCAGTGGGAACAGTCACAGGCCTCACAGCTTCACAGAGATCTCCGATGGGTGGCCTTTCAGATTGTACTGCCTTGAGTCAAAGGGGCCACGGCCTTTGTGCCTCACCCACAGCACCCCTCAGCCAGCCACTGGACATGGGCTGCCCTGGGGAGAAGGTGTGACTTCAGGTAACGAGACTTAGCGTGAGCCCTGCTGGGTAGGGCCTGGGCAGCGCACTGCAGCAACTACTGCAGGACTGTTGGAGGAGTCAAATAACACAGCACATATACAGTATGGTAAGAATTTACAAACAACAGCAAACTAACCGGTTCATTTTCGCCACCCTCATCCTTGGAGAAAGTGGGATTGTGTTTTTAAAATTCTGAGCTGTCCTTAAACTCAACACCCTACAGGGGAGAGAAAAAGCTATTGTTTCAAACTTATTTAGGAGGAGGAGGCTGGATGGTCCCAGCCAAGAGGGGATGGAGGCAAGATTTGGAGAAAAGGAGATGAAAACGGCCCTGATTTTAAAGTGTGGGGTGGGAGGGAAGGAGAGATTCCCTAAAACTAAGAGATCAGTGGGTGTGGATTCTGGAATTTGTGAATATTGGCCCCTTCTCACTTTTCTTTAGCCCCCTAGAAGTGGTATGTGCATTTGGGGGGAGGGAGACGGTATATTATGGGTTGTTCCTTTAGAAACCTCAGGAAAACCCCCCAGGCTGGTGCCTGGCACAGACGGGACAGAGCAGCCCTGTCTCCAAAGATTGCACAAAGAGTCCCCCAACAGAGGCCAGAGGCCAGTGGGACATGACAAGTAGATGCCCTTTCAGGAATGTTCTAGGCTGCATAAGACTCATTCTCGTAGGACTTCCGTATGACTCAAGGGAGGAAAAGCTCCCTCAATTACTGAGATTGATTTTTCTACTCACCAGGTTTGTGGCGGCCTAGAGTGGTTTGTGTGATTTAGAGAAATAAATAAGGCAAATTTTGTGGTGTCAATTTCATACCCACCTCTCATATTTATCACTTAGCAAATACCCAGCATTTAGTGGGCACACAATAAAAAATCCATTCCTTTCTCTTTCTTATCCCCTTTTGTCAGGGGTATACCCAAGCCTTGCAACTAGTCAAAAACCTTTTCCTGTTAAAAACAAAAACAGGCCGGGCGCGGTGGCTCACGCCTGTAATCCTAGCACTCTGGGAGGCCGAGGTGGGCGGATCGTTTGAGCTCAGGAGTTCGAGACCAGCCTGAGCAAGAGCGAGACCCCACCTCTACTAAAAATAGAAAGAAATTATATGGACAGCTAAAAATATATATAGAAAAAATTAGCCGGGCATGGTGGCGCATGCCTGTAGTCCCAGCTACTCGGGAGGCTGAGACAGGAGGATCGCTTGAGCCCAGGAGTCTGAGGTTGCTGTGAGCTAGGCTGACGCCACGGCACTCACTCTAGCCTGGGCAACAGAGTGAGACTCTGTCTCAAAAAAAAAAAAAAAAAAAAAAAACAAACCTGGAAAAAAGGACGTGCTTCTTTGTTATATTTGCTAATCAATCACAAACATTTATTAAATATTTACTATGTTAGGTTCCTACCAAGATGGTAAACTAGATCAGACTGCTTGCTAATCAACTCTGCAGAAACAGATGCAAGTAGGAAATGTACATCTGGGAAATCAAATAAAAACAACAACAAAAGAAACAAAAACCCCTAATAAGCCATTGGGCAGATTATCTTGAACCTTTGTCTGTGGAGGGGGTGGCTGTAGCTGGCTGGGGTGGAGGGACCCAGAGGCAGCAGTGAAGAGACTGATTGGAGAAAAACCTTTTGAGGGCTGTCCTTGCTTCTCCCTTGAACAGCCTGATGACAGTCATTGCCTGTCTCTCCAGTGAAGGGCTCTGTGGCAGCAGCCTAGACTATAGGTGTCTGCAGAGCAAATTCAAGGCAAGACCAAAGCCCCCAGGGGGAAGAAGTGAAAACAGCTGTGGACTGAACAGCTCACCTCCTAAACTCATCCCTTACCTCCTCCTTCTCCATACCCCCAGGCATGGGGACTACCTGCTTTCAATCCAGTCTTACCCAAAGGTTTGAAGATGAAACCTTGACCAGAGGAGTTGTCTGGCTACTCCAGACGAACAGTCCAGAGGAATCCGTAGTTATTCCACAGTGCCTGGGGCTCTCCCCCAAGAGCCCTAGCCACTGTTGGACTCTTCCCAATACACATCACAAAATGGAGTAGAGGAAACATCACCAGCTAGGGTAAGTGGAGGAGAGAAACAGAAACTCACAAGCCAAAATGTCTAGAGCAATACAACTACCAAATGAATTAATAAACAAACTGCACAACATACACCATCTGGCAGAAGTATTTGAACAGATGGCCCAAGACTTTAAGCATTATAAATATAACTAAAGAAATATTAAAAGATATTAACAAGAATAAAAAATCACAAAAAAGAGCAAATTAGAAATATTGGGTATGAAAAAGGTGAGTAATACAATAAGGAACTCTATAGATGGAACAACTAGTAGGATGGATACAGCTACTCAGAACACAACAGAAGGGTAAGGTGAGAAAGAAAATATGTATTTAAAAATTAAGCTAAGAGATATGGAAGATAGAGAAATGTCTACATCCACATAATTAGAGACATAGGAAGAGAGAAAAGTAAAAGTGACAAAAGGCAATATTTGAAGTCATAATGGGGATAAATTTTCTGG
Organism: Eulemur rufifrons; assembly: GCF_041146395.1. NCBI lineage: Eukaryota > Metazoa > Chordata > Mammalia > Primates > Lemuridae > Eulemur > Eulemur rufifrons. The sequence continues at coordinate 63,337,946 of NC_090997.1, read as the reverse complement.
GATTAAAAATTATATCCATGAATCTGTTAATCAAATGAAAGGACACAATAAAATTATTCTCAGGCATATAAAGCTTCAGAAGTTTTGCCACAAGAAGACCCATATTGACAACACTTTGGTGGGCAAAAGACATGAAGAATCATTTCAAAAGAAGATAGAAAAATGGACAAGAGGCCGGGCGTGGTGGCTCACGCCTGTAATCCTAGCACTCTGGGAGGCCGAGGCGGGTGGATCGCTCAAGGTCAGGAGTTCGAGACCAGCCTGAGCAAGAGCGAGACCCCGTCTCTACTAAAAATAGAAAAAAATTATATGGACAACTAAAAATATATATATAGAAAAATTAGCCGGGCATAGTGGTGCATGCCTGTAGTCCCAGCTACTCGGGAGGCTGAGGCAGGAGGATCGCTTGAGCCCAGGAGTTTGAGGTTGCTGTGAGCTAGGCTGACGCCACGGCACTCACTCTAGCCTGGGCAACAAAGTGAGACTCTGTCTCAAAAAAAAAAAAAAAAAGAAAAAGAAAAATGGACAAGAAACACATGAAAAAATGCTCACAATCACTAATCATCAGGGAAATGCAATTTAAAACCACAGTGAGCTACCACTTTACCCCTGTCAGGTGGGCATTACTAAAAAATAAAAAAACAATAGAGGTTGGCATGGATGTGGGAGAAAAGCAACCCTTACACACTTTTTGTGGGACTGTAAACTAGTACAACCTCTATGAGAATTATGGAGAGTCCTCAAAGAACTGAAAGTAGACCTACCATTCAATCCAGCAATCCCACTACTGGTTATCTACCCAAAGGAAAAGAAATCATCATATCCAAAAGACACTTGCACCAAATGTTTATTGTAGCACAGTTCACAATTGCAATGATGTAGAATCAACCTAATTGATGAGTGAATAAAGAAAATGTGAAACACATATTTATCTATACACATACACACACACACACATATATATACACACACACACACATACATACACCATGTAGTACTACTCAGCCATACAAAGGAATGACATAATGCCTTTTGCAGCAACTTGGATGGAACTGTGGAACTTTATGCTAAGTGAAGTAACCCAGGAATGGAAAAACAAACACCACATGTTCTTACTAATAAGTGGGAGCTAAACGATGGATACACATGGTCACATAGTGGTATAAAGGATATTGGAAACTAGGAAGTAGGAGGGTGGGGCAGGTGAGGGATAAAAGTGTACCTATCTCTTGGGTACAATGAACACTATCTAGGTCTGTAATCCTCAACCCCAGGCCATGGCCTGGTACCGGTTTGTGGCCTGTTAGGAAATGGGCCGCGGGTCACCCCCTGAGCTCCGCACCTCACCTCGAACCCACAACACCACGCCCCCCCACCCCTGGTACATGGAAAAATTGCCTTCCATGAAACTGGTCCCTGGTGCCAAAAGATTGGGGACCACTGATCAGGTGATGGGCACACTTAAAGCCTTGACTTCAGCATTATTCAACTCATCCATGTAACAAAAACACTTAATATTTTGAAATAAAATTTTTTTTAAAGAAAACACTTTAGGAAGTTCTTAAATAATAAGAGAAATAAATCCAGATGAAGCAAGAGTTATGGGAAGTAGGGGTAATCATATATCTTGGTAAAGTTTACTATTGTCTTAAAAGTTAGAAGGGGAGGGAAAATATTTACATAATAACCCAGAACTGAAATTCTATCAACATGGTGTAGGAGCCAAGGTGAGAGGAAGCCCAAGGGGACATGAGACTCACAGTAAGCAAAGGAGACGATATAGACAGCAGTAAGTTTAAGAAAACAAATGTAAACATGAGTATGGAAGGTCAATCACCATAAGGACAAAACCAGAATGTATTTTTTGTCCAGAATGTATTTTTATCAGAATTTTTAATCTTATAGAAGAAACCTTGGTCCACCCAATGGAATTTAGGAACAGAGAAATGAAAAAAACAAAAAGAGAGCAGAACAAGTGGAACATAGAACAGTGGAACTAAATCCTAAGACAACAGCAAAAACTCACCAAAGATAGACTCTTAGGTTGAATTCAAAAGCAAATATGATACATCAATATGTTATCTAAAAAAACACACTCAGGACAATAATGCAGAAAATTGAGAATAAAAATAGATAGAAAACTATACGAGGGCGGTCTGGAAAGCATCCCGCCATTGTTAATATAATAAATGTCTCTGGCTGGATACTTTCCGGATAGACCTCATATACCAAGTAATTATGAACTAAAAGAAAACCAGGGTAGCAACATTAATATCTTACAAAATAAGAATTTAAGGCAAAAAATATCACAGGAGATAGATGATAGACATTATATATGCATAAAAGAAATAACAGAAAGAAAAGATATATCCATTATAAACGCATATAATAAGAAAGCCTCAAAATGTTTCAACTACTGTAAGAACTGCAGAGAGAAATAGATAATCCTTCAATTGTAGTTAGAGAAACGGATTGATCAAACAGACAAAAAAAAAAGCAGAGATATCAAAGACCTAACAATGAAATTAAGCAAGCCAAGATTTCTTTTGCAGCACATTTGAAACATTTATAAAAATAGATCATCTATTAAGCAATAAACTAATAAATACATTCAGAAGTCAATATGAAAAATAGAAGTAAACAATCCTTCACGTTTGGAAAGCAAACGTGCCACTACTTAACCTTTGAGTTAAAATTATAAAGAAATTGAAGAAATATCAGAACTACAGTGAATACTACACATCAACATTGTGGGACCCACCTGAAAATTTCAGGAAAATTTAGTTTAAATACATTTATCAGGAAACAAAAAATATTAATAAGTGAAGTGAGCAATTAATGGAAAAATTGCAAAAAAGTGACAGCAAACAAGAAAGAAGGAAATAATTATGACAAGGGCAGAAATCAACAAAATAGTGAACAACTAAAAACAACTGATAAGATTGACCAAAAAAAATTGCTGGAAGTATCAATAAGACAGATATCTGGAAAAATTGATAAAGAAAAAGGAGAGAAGATATAAATTAAAATACAGAATGGAAAGAGGGAAATACGACACAAAGATTAAAAGAACATAGAAGAGCACTTGGACACCTATTTACCACTAAATTTGGAAACTTAAATACACAAAAGAAATAAATTCATAGAAGAATATGAAATGTTAAAATTGGTACAGGAAAAAAATAGAGAGCTGGAACTAGATCAATAGCTATTAAACAAATTGAAAAGGAAGTCAAAAGTCTAACTTCTAAAAAATCACAGGCTCAGTCAGTCTCATAAGTGAATTTTACCAAACTTTAAAGAAACAGATATTCCCATCTTATACAAGTTGCACCAGAAAAATGGAAAAAATGAAAGCTGCCTAGCTCATTTTATTAGTATAATCTTGATTCCAAAGATAAACAAAATTATAAGCTCATTTCACTTATGAACTCAGATGCATAACCAGAGAATAAAATATTTGCTGTATACAAGAGTTTATTTAAAAAATAATACATCAAAATCAAGGGATATTTATCCCAGGAATAAAAGGATGGCTCAACATCAACTTTAATCTCCACATTAAAAGGCTAAAGAAGAATTGTATAATTATCTCAATATTTGCAGAAGACAGTTTTGAAAAGGATCTATACCTATTTATGATTTAAAAAAAAAAAAACCCCTCTTATCATACCAGGAGTAGAAGGAAGCTTCCTTAAATTGATAAAGTTTACACACCAAAATCTTTCAGCAAATACATACTTACATATAACAGAGAAACTTTAGATGTATCTCCTTTAAGATAAGGATCAGAAAAATACCACCCTTTTCACTGGTACTGTCTTATAGAGCACTGGGGTTCTTGAACAATGCTGGAAGGGAAGAAAAATGATGTGTGTGAAGAATGTAAGGGAAAAGTTCAAACTCTCATCACCCTTAGAAGATATAATTATCTTTCTTAAAAAAAATCAATAAAAATAAATAATAAATCATTAGCAGTCATAAAAATTCAGCAGTGTTGCTGGGTAAAGATCAACCTATAGAGTCAACACATCTCTTACACTATATAGTCAAAATTAAGGTACCATTTATAATAGAAACAAAAAACTATAAAATATCCTGGAATTCACTTAAGTAAGTCTATATGATACCTCTAAGGAGAAAACTTTAAAACTGCTTTTAAAAAATCATAAACGTGTCAATAAATGGAGAGATTATTCCATGCTCTTGAATGGCGTGACATAATATTAGAAAGATGTCAATTAACATCCAAATCAAGCTGTAAATCAAATGTAACTTCAATCAAAATTCCAGCTGGATTTTTTTGAGGAAGTTGGTTAAATTACTCTAACATTTATATGAAGAAATAAAGATTCATGACTAATCAACCTTTAAAAAGAGGAGTAAAGATAGGGGAGGGGGTAATCCTACTAGATATTGACATGCTATTAATTTTTAAAGTGTAGTTTTGAAGTAAGAATAGACAAGTTGATCAGTGGAGCAGAATGGAGATCTTAGAGACAAACTCAGGTGTATGTGGAAACTAGTAAAGGTTAGAGGTGAAGCCAAAAATCAGTAGGGAAAGGACAAATTGTTTAGTAAAAAACTAGGAAATCTGGCTCACTATACAGAGGAAAATAAAACTAGATCCCTACCCAATGCTACACCACTGGCATACTGGAGATAGACTAGAAACCAAAAGGTAAAAGGTAAAAATCATGAACTTAATCCAAGAAAATACAACAGGTGTCTTTGTGACCCGGAAGCAGGGAAAGACTTTTTAAACAAAATTTCAAAGCACAAATCACAGTGCAAAAATATAATGAACAAACAACAAATGAATTGAATTATCAAAATTAAACATTTCTGTTGAATGAAAAACATCAAAGATAAAGTTAAGATAGAGAGATGACAGGATAGAAGAAAATATTTGCAATGTCTAAATAAGACCTAGGATTAATATTTGGACTCTACAAGAACCTCCTTCAAATAAAAAAATAAAAAGACTGAAGGTGCAATAGAAAAATGGGTAAAATGTAGGGACAGGCAATTTACAGCCATCTGGGAAGCTCATTACATAACACTTAATATAATACACATGAGGAGATGCTTAAAATAATTAGTAATCAAGCACTGCAAATTAAAATATGAGATATTAATTTATACCAATTAACCTGGCAAAAACATGAAGGTGGGTGACGCCATGTGTTTGTAAGAATCTAGGAACCCATATGTGCTGCTGGAGGGAAGGAGTGACTGGTTTAATCTTTCTGGAGCAGGCAATCTGGTCCTATTTAGAAATTGTAGTATTAATATATGCATCCCCTATGACCCATCAATTCTCTCCTGTGTGTTTATCTGAAAGAAATTGTCAGCAGATCCATAAGGAGGTTGCTCATGGCAGTATTGTTTGTGGTGGCAGGGAGCTGGAAATGAACTTGGTGCCCCTCAAATGAAGAGCAGAGAGTTAGCATATGATGAAAGCCCAGCATGGGGGGTTTGCAGCAGTTATAGCCCACCAAGTTACCATGAGACAGCAGCTTGGGTGGACCTTATTATACTCAGAGAAAAAAGTAAGAGATCTCGAAAGTGAGCTGCAGAATACAATAGCACTCACATAAAGTACAAGTATATAAAACAACCACATAAATTTTATAGGAGCACATAAGCAAAAACACATACATGAAAAAAGTGGAATATTTACCCATGTGAAAGTGATGGAAGAAGAATGAGAGTAGGTTGTGAGGATAAGGGAATACATTTTTAAAAACAAATGAACAAATAAGCAAACAAGATTTGTGAAACTCATAAACAGCTGGGTAGAGGTCATTTTAATAGACACATTGCTGGAGAAGTTTCTGCTTAATCACGTCAATTTTGATTAATTTGCATTGTGCGAAGATGAAAAAAATACTCCCATTTCCAAATTGTTTCCAGGATGCCTCTGGATGTCTCCCAATGTAATGTAGTTTAAAATGTAATTCTAAAAGCAAAATTATGTGTTAATCAGTTTAATTTAAAAAATAAATTGAAAAAAATACAGCATCTAAGAGGAAAAGGAAGGGAAATCACTGAGTCAGACAATGACAGGACAGCCCATTCTAGTGTGGTAAATCGCTGAAAACAACTGTTGTCATCTGTAGTTTTTTCCTTATAGCCATTATATAATTTATGCTGAAGTGTAAACTCATTTACTCCCATTTTGTCCTCCAGAGAAAGTCATCACCCTGTCTGTGAACACCGACATGTTGACTTCCGCTTGCAGTCGCCGCCCAGCCTGGCCTTCCTCCCCCCAGTGTTGGAGACGGAGGCCTGGCCTCCCGCCCCCAGAGGCCGGCTCTGACTGCTGATTTCTTGAAGGCTTCTCTGTCTGTGAATCCATTAACAAAATGCAAATTGCTTCTTGAAGGCATTCTTAGTTGAAGCAGATGGGTCAGTCCTCTTGGATGCGCAGTTAGTTGGAAGGCAGCCGACAGCTGGGCAAGCGGGGAGAGGAGGAGAGGATTAGGGCGGGGAAGGGAGGTGAACAGGGGGTGAAACACACTCTTGCTGCCTCACATTTTTGTTCTGAGGCCGGTTCCCTCCCAATAAGCTTCAGTGGCATGTGAAGGACTTGAGCAAAGCACACTGTCTGCCGTAGATTACCACTCAGGCGGGTCTGAATGATGCCAATTTTAACCTTGTCAGGGATTCCCTGGGCCTCTGCTTCAGCTTCTCCACCTCATTTTCCTGAAGGTTCGACAGGTGCTGAGGCTGCTCCCGGGACCGCGGTCTGTGTGGTTCATTGTGCAGGACAGCGTCCGCTGGTTCCTCTGCCCGGGCTCGGCCATGCGGGCCAACGCCAGTCCCACCTGCATCACGGCCCGGCTCCTTCTCAGGCTTGTCTGCACCTGGCACGTTTGCGTGTCTCTGGTCCTCCTTCCCAGATATTTCTCCTCGTCTCATTTTCCTGATTTGGGATGTAAAATACGTGATTCTGCTTTTCCCCCAGGCTGTTGTTTGCCGTCTCCTGTGAGGACCTCTTCCCAGATTTCCGAGGGAGAGGGGTGTAAGTGTGAAAAAAGCAATTTTGTTTCAACCTTTTTTGCAGATTTAAAATCATAAGTTTTTTTATGAAGAATATTTTATGCATGCTATAAAACAGTACAGGAAAAGTTTGTGTGTCTTAGAATTCATCTATTTCGAATGCAAGTTCACTTTGCAGTGGTGTTTGCTGATTATACAATCCCTTCCCGACTCAGTGTTGGGTCATGGCAGAGACCTGACACCACAGATACTGGCCAGTGCCCATCAGGGCTTCAGAAAGCAGGCTGTTACACATTTGCCTGCACAACACTGCTTTGGGGGCTGCCGAGCAGCTTGACTGCAAAGACAAGGTAAAACTATGAAAAAGAGACTCTCCTTCAGGGAGACTAGGCTCTAGATTCACAAGTCATCACCGAGTGGGCTTCACTGCGAAGAGAGATTTGCTGTTGGTGAGTGCGGCTGCCACGTCCTCCCCACTGGCCCGTGCACACTGCAGTCTGAGGCCAAGCAAACTAAGCTCAACCCTGAGGTAGTGCCCCTGAGAAGGAGTGAGGTAAAATAAATAAGCACATTTAAAAATACCCGATCAATGGGAGTAGTAGTATTTGGAAAATTTTACAATATAAGGTTAATTTTTTTATTCATGTAAATTATAACTGACTTCTAGCAAATGTGTAACTTACATTTTTATTTTAGGATGTAACATCGGGATGGTAAAGGCACCTCGGAACCCCTTTAGTTCTCCATTTCTGAGGCTGCCTCTCCACCTGGCAAGCCCCCGTCTTGCCAGGTGTGGAAAAAAGTCCTAATTGGTGCCACAAACCCACAAACCTCCAGGGCATGCACACAGGTGTCCGGGGTGTGAAGGACAGACCGATCCTGCTTGCTGCCAGTCAAAGGTGGCAAGTTCCTATGAGTCCCCAGCTGGTGGCCTCAGGGGTTCTGGATGCTGGGGAAGGTCCTGCTCCTAAGGTCCGTCTGGGAGATCTGGGCTCCTAAAGACAGCAGCAGCTGAGGGTAGTTTGAACACACCCTGTTTGAGAGGATGAGAGGAGACCATCCCGATAGACGTGAGGGAGGATGGATTCGTGGCCATTTCCCCAGTCAGTCTCCTGTTGATGTACTTCTTGTCAGCGGGCTCGGTGAACTGTTGCAGTGGGGTACACTAGGGAAGGTGTCAAACAGGGCTCTTTCTATTAAATTTCTTTGAAAAGGACTTCTGCAATGGCTGGTCAGAGAGGCTGTGAGGCAAAGGGACTTGCCCAGATCCACAGCTAGTTAGTGGCTGTGCAAGGACAAACCCAGAACTCCGGACTTGAGTTCAAGACCCCTTTGCTCCTTTGGCCACACGTAACTTTCATATAGATGATATATATGTATATATATAAATGAAATGGGCACCTGGTTATCCAAAGGTGACTTTGAGAATAGGGAACTAGTATTAAACATTTTTAAAATATTTAAAACTAGTATTAAAATAATGAATAAAAGTGTATTTACTCATTATTTGTGTAAAAACTGACACATTGTACAAAAATATAGAATATTGGCTTTTCCAAGTATTCTGCACTAGCAAAAAGCTAGATTAATTTTTTAAAAGTGTGTACATGCGGAGATTTGTTTGGGATCAGACAGTCACTCTGGACGATCAACAGGTGGCAGTGTTGCCCTGCTTTATACGCTCCTGCTAGTCTGCTGGGGAAGAATGTTGTTCCGGAGCCTCCAGGTCAAACACTGATCAAAGGACTTTGTTAGAAATCCTGCCAGGCTGCACGACGAGCCAGTGTCTGGCAGTGTCCCCTGGAGCCCCCCACACTTACCTGACCGCACCCTAACAGAAGGGCCACCTGGTACAGTACTCTCCTCCAGAATGATCTGCCTTCATCTCTCCGAGGGGAACAGGTGGAGGAGAAAACAGGAAAGCAATGCTGACCAGGCTGGGCTTCACTGCAGTGTTCTTCAAGTTTAATCTAGAAATGTTTTGAAATATCTCTTCTCCATTTGCTTTTAATTTGAAAACACAGAGGGGCATACTTGAGGTAGGAGGTGAGATCTGGGGAGGTGTCCCCAGTGGCCACTGTCTGGTGGTGAGGAGGGAGCCCGCTGGGTCACTGCACTGAAGGCCCAGATCCCAGTCGGGTGTGGGTGCAGGACGGAGGGAAAATGACACCCAGACACACGGACCATTGCCTCTTGCGTGTGTGCCCCAGACCAAAACATAAAAATAGCAATAGTGATAGTAGACATTTACTGTGGGCTTGCCACGTGCCAGGCACTGGTGAAAGCTTTTCATATGAACTGTTTCATTTACTTCTCACCATGACCTGTGAGATAGGCACTATTATTATATCCATTTGACAGATGAGGAAATTGAGTTTCAGAGGGAGAAACTTGGCCATATAATTATTAATAGTAATGGGGCCAGAATTTGAACCTTAAAACCAGCGAGTCTGGCTCTATGTTCTTGCCACTGATTGATCCAGATCCACCAAGAAGAGGAGAACTTCAGGCCTCATGAAGCTGAGGCTCACTGCATTCGCTCTGGGAGAATCTGTTTCATCAGGGAGAGCCACGTTCTCTGTCTGAGGAAGAACAAACACTGTGTGTAGCCAGCCTCTGGTGCACAGGGCTGCCCTGTCCTGGGGTGGCTTATAATTAACGTCTGGATTGAGAGGTATGACTTGGAGCTTTATCACTGGTTAAAAATTGCACCCACCATTTTGAAATGATCATCTCAGATTCTGGTGGCTTTGCCAAGTAGAGGGGGCCCAAACACAGAGTGACCACCTGGATGGTCTGCGTTGAGTCTTGTGGAGTCCTGCAGGGCTGCGTGGAATGCCCACCCACATTGCGAAGGTCAGTGAGGAGCCACAGCCTAGGCTGTGATTTAGCACAAACAACACTGACCCTTCCATTTCAAACTTAAGGGATGCTTGGGAAGGTCTGCAGACGGGACCGCAGCGTTCTCCGATGCACACTGCAGTGATCTCACACAGTGACCAATCTGGTGTCTGGTTTGTGTCTGGGATTTCTTCCACTCCATGGAATGGTTTAGGCCTCCATTCATTCAATCCTGAAAGCACTTACTGATACCTCTTATACGCCAGGCTCTGTGCTCAGCATGGGAATAATAATAATAATAATCAGCAAAAAAATATTTTCAGGAAATCAATGAAAAAAATGAAAAAGTTGCTAAACAGCTAGACAACATGACAAAGGATATGATAGAACTTAAAGAACTAGAGTCACAGCTCTAAAGCCCAGACAGTAATGCTTTCCAACACATAATAATCTATAAGCTACCTCAGACTCTTTAACCTCTAAGTCTTCTGGCCCATAGGGAGCCTCGGTAGGAGGCCGTCAAGGCTGGATTCAGAAGGGTTTGGATACCAGAGCTGCTGTTGTGTTGTTAGATCTCTACTAATGACTAGCCTTCCAGGCTCCCAGCAGGCTGGGGAGGGGGCATCCCTACTTCCTGAGCCTCACAATGAGCCCCCAGTAACTGAGACACTCTAAAGATGTGTCTGCTCTGCAGAAGCTGGAAGAGCCTCCTGAGATGGGGATGGGGAAGGAGCTCAATTGGGAGGCCCAGGGCTAAGAGACCTGCCATCCCTGAGATCTATAAACCCACGAAAGGCGACCCCTAGTCTAGGGCACTTGCTCTTGACTCACTTAGGCACGGGGTTAGATCTCAGCTTCTGGGTAGGAGTGGTACCTGGGTACTTTGTTAAAAATGCAGATTCAGGGTCCCATCCTAGAGACCCCAAATCAAAGTGCTGGGGTGGCCTGGAAATCTGCATTTTAAGAAGCCTCTGGGTGATTTTGGAAAAAGTGGCCTGGCGGCCTCACTTGGAGAATCCTGGTGTACCAGCCATAGCTACTCTTGTACCCTTCTCTACCATCTAGGACTGGGCTCCAAGCCTGCCACAGAAGAGGCAGTGGGCAGGGTGAGCCATTTGTCACACTGAGTCTTCCTCGGGCCCTGTCATGGCTCAGGAGGCACAATAGTCAGAACCAAGGGAACCCTGTTAAATTCCCAGCCCCAGCCAGCACCAGCGCGTGCTCCTGGCCATCCTCCCAATCCGCAGAAACACGTTGTTGCTGATTTGATTTTTTGTTGATGTCTCATTTCCCCAAATACAAAATAACTTGAAAAGAAAGAAAATGAAAGTCAAGGAAAAATGAACTGTCAAAGTAGATTCAGAAGATTAAAAGCACTTGTACCTCTTATAAGGCTTGGACAAGTGGGTAGAGAGATTCGTTCCAGAGATATGAGTCCTCCCTCCTCTAATGGAGGTCGGGGGAAGTTTCCGTCCTCCCGTATATCCTTGCAGTGGGGCATGATTCCCTGTGGGGCACACCCCTGGCCCCACTCAGCCCCACCCTGCCAGAAACAAGGACAAAGTTCACTGACATGGGCTCTCACCTTCTCTCCCAACTACCAAATCATAAAAATTAGTGTGCATTACTCCTCTGCAAGTTAACCACGTAACTCTCTATTACTTATGAACCCAAAGCTTCCCTCTGCTAAATTGCCTTTCTTAGATGTAATAGCTGTTTGGGATTGCAGAAAGAACGTCACTGCTGTTGTTACATGGTTGACTGCTTTCTGATGGGTTTAAATTGTTACCTTAGTGACTTCCTGCCAGGGCTGGATCCAAGTTTTGTGCGGCCGGAAGCTTATATAATTTTGGAGGCTCTCTTAAAACAAAAATACACGTTAAAAACTAGATTTTAAAGTATTTAGTTAGAATGAGAAAAGAAGTCATGAGTGAGAAATGCCACAAATATAACATTTAAACAACATACTATTTTTTTTGCTTCCATATTCTTCAGTCACCTCTTCATGTGGCAATGACTTTGTAATAATTTTTTGTGGTGAGATGAGAAAGATAATTCATTTTTCCTCAAACCTGGCTGAACAAAATATTTTAGTAAATTTTCTTCTAGCTTCACAACTCTTTATCGGCAATGTCATGTAAATTTTTACATTTGTTGTCAAATGTTTGAAAACCGCTAAGTTTCTTTTGTATGTGAGTTGTAAGGACTGGATGAATTTTCCACAGACTTGCTTCTGGCTACATCCCTTCCGAATCTTGATTCTCCATCACCACCCCACACTTCCAGAATGTGCTCTCGTGCACATCCCCTGGGTGGATGAGAATGCTCCATGGACCTTGGGAGTTTTCCTGGAAGCCATTCCTCAGGACGGAAATTTTAACAGTGGAAGAGAGGCTTAGCACGACTAGCTCCATTTTGCTTCTAACCCCCTCCTATACTACCCTTCAGATTAAAAGCTTCTGCTTAGCTCTGCACATAGGCCAGCTAAATATTGGAAGAATTTAATTTGTAGTTCAACTCTAAAAGAAAGATGATAGCTGTCCCTTTCCCAAAACTAACCCCCAGGGCGATAGGAAAGTATGCCCACAAGTAACAACGCTATGTTGAAGACTTGTAGGAATATTGTGAGGTGACCTTCATCCTGCAAAGTTAACTGACCAAGAACAAAGAAGTTTCACAACCTCTCAGACCCTCGGGGACACCCAAATGTCTGTGGCCCTCAGCTAACTTTTGCAACCCCTCCTTCCTCCTTCCCTTAACATACGAAGGAGGCTAAAGAGCCTTAAGATGGTCCTTTAGGACAATAGTCTGCCATCCTCTCTGTTTGCTGGCTCTCTGAATAAAAGTCACTTTCTTTGTCCCAACACCTTGTCTCTTGACTTATTGGCTGTCTTGTGGTGACGAGCGGTATGAGCTTGGACTCAGTTACACTAGCAATAACTTAACAGCATGTGGAGGTAACCGTGGACTACATAAAATGTTCCAGGAAACACAAATTAAATGTTTCCCATACTCGATTCCCCTTTTGCCAGATGCCCAGAATATTCTAGTCTACAAGAGGACATGTGTGATGGAGGGGATGTCTTCACTGATTGAGGATAAGACTCAAAACACATGACATATGAACACATGGCTGGACCCCTCCAGGCACTAACGTTTCCCCCATTTGGGGCCAATCCACCTCCACCTGCCGTTGAGTCCACGGAAGGGCAGTGGGCTCCTCCTGTCCTGGTTCCATGGTCAGCAGCTGTCCTGGGCTCACGTGGGGCAGGCCAGGCCTGTGCATGGCTGTGCGTGGCTCCCAGCACCAGGACAGGTCTCAGCTCAGCCAGGGCCACAGGGCAGGGAAGGCCAGGTCTGTCTTTAAATCCCCACCTCCTTGCTGGAGATACACAAAACTCAGGCCCTCAATTTCCTAGGATCAAACAGCTTGGGAAGTAGCTGTTTCCCTAGGCTGGTGATTTCTGCTCTGAGGAGAAGCAAAAGGCAAATGTGGTTTCCCTTATGGTCCAAAGGAAGTGTGTGAGGGAGGAGGGCAGCTGGGGCGGGGTGCTGGTCTCATGTCTAGTGTGTTGCAGCATCCCGGTTTGAAGGCTCCGGTCACGTGGGTGGCTTCTTGGGAGAGCTCCATGTGTCAGGAAATGACTTCTTGTCAAATTAGAGGTGATAATAGGACATGCCTGGCAATGCTTGAGGGCACTGAGAAGGCAACGAGACAGAGGATTTTTGCTTGTCTCTGCCAAGCCAACAATGTAGGTCAGCAGGAACAGCCTGGTTTACAGGGACATTGGGGCTCAGGTGGCCAAAAGGAGACCTTCTGTTAATATTCAGGGGTTCAGTGTTAGTTTTTATATTTTTTGTGGAGCTGCCAATTTGCCATTGGAGATGAAGGGTCAGGCTGGCTGGTCTGTAAAGGTCCCTTCCAAGACCAACTTTCCATAATTATTGTCTTTGGCTTAAAGCAACAGGCCTCGCCCGACACACCATGCTGCCATGTACATTCGCACCACAGTGAGAACCTGTTCATCAGCTAACGCCACAGACTTAGGGTCTGGGAACATCACGGAGAGCAGCCTTCTACAGGGTTGAGGGAGAAGGTGGGAGGGTTTAGAGCTCTGTCCTCTCTCCCTCTGGGCTTTCCCTTTACGGTGAGGGCCCTGAGCAGTCTGTGAGACACAAGGAGGTCTTGGTGTCAGAAATGAGGGGAACCTAAAGAGGGGAGGAGATGGAGGTGGCAGAGTGTCCAAGGGAAATTTCAGTTGCCTCATGGACTGGGTTAGGGCTGATCTGGAGTGTCTGGAAGTCCTGCTGGGGAAGAAAGGAAGAAAGGAAGTGATGTGGTTTGAGGTCTGATGTGAAGGTGACCACGCTCTGAGGATGCCTGGGGTCTGGGCCATCCCAGGTGGTGGCAGTCATTCGTCATTCATCATTCATTCTGTCATTCACGGACCATTCAGTGTGCCATGCTGGCCCTTGTCTTCTCTCCCAGTCCCCCCTCGTCTTCCGTCTCTCTTTCCTTTGTCACTATGGATTTAGTACCACTCATTGTCCCGTGTCCTGGGAGACAGACATAAACAAACACAGACGGACTCCCTGTCCTCATGGGCTTACACTCTACCGAAGCTAGATTCACAAACCAATCACTACTAGGTTAGACATTGTGATAGCCATTTAACTTGAATCTGCTTAAAAACTCTGCAAACTTGGGTTTACTATTCTCATTTTACAAATAAGGAAGTAATACCTAGGAAATAAATGAATGAATGAACTAGTGAACGAGTGAATGAACACAGGCACTGAGGATTTAAGTGGCTGCTCCAAGACCACACAGCTCACCAGTGGTATAGTCTTGGCCGGGCTCCAACCCTGCACCCTGCTTGGCTTTCCAAATTGGGTGGCATTGAGAGGTTATTTCACCGCTGATTGTGGAAACAAAGGCAGGTGGGCCTCCCTCAACTGCCCTTTCTCTCTGCTGAGCTCATTGACGCTCTCATCTTTGTCTCTCCTGCCCCTTCTGCTCTCCCATCTCCCCTCCGTTTCTTCCTCTCCCAGTGGCATGGCTGACTTCCCAGCGGCTGTGGGGCCTATAGACTCAGCCGCCTCCTGGAGCGTGGCGTGAGGTGATGAGGGAGCTGAGGGGAAGGAAAGAGGGAACCCGGCACCCCTCACCTCAGTCCCACACCCAGGGAGGGGGTTTCAGACAGGACTGGTGAGTCCTGACAGAACTGTCCATTTTGAGAAGATTCCATTATGGGCTGCGATGTGTCCCCCAAAACTCGTATGTTGAAGCCTTAACCCCCCAGTACCTCAGAATACGACTACACTTGGAGATAGGATCTTTAAAGAAGTGACTGATTTCAAAGAGGCCACTAGGGCGGGCCCTAATCCAATCTGACTGCCGTTCCTGTGAGAGGAAATTGGCAAAGAGGTGTCAGGGTCTCACTCGAGGCGGGGAGGACCCCGGGAAGAGGCCACAGAGGGCAGCCATCTGCAAGCCAAGGAGACGGGCCTCTCAGGAAGCCAGCCCACCCACGACTGCATCTTGAGCTTGTAGTCTTCAGAAGTGTAAGAAAATACAGTTTTGTTACTTAAGCTACCCAGTCTGTGGCTATTTTATCATGGCAGCCCTAGCCAAGGAATATAACTCCTAGTCTCACGTGCCCACCTGTAGAAGTACATGTGTGAGAAAGTGGACACTTACATCCTTTTGAGGCAGGCAGTCAAGCCGAGTGGCTACAGAAGCCAGTCGTGTCTCATCTCGGCTTCATGTTGTCCCTTTAGCGTGCTCACGCTTTCCCCTGCGGCAGAGGCACCTGCAGGCCTGATCAGCCTGAGGCTGCCGGCCTCACCCCCAGAGCTTCCACTTCAGCAGGTCTGGGGTAGGGCCCAACACTGGCATTTCCTCAGAGTTCTCAGGTGACGCTGATGCTGCCAGTCTTGGGACCATATACTGAGAAGCAATGGATTCTAGTTGAACTCCGCCATTAGTTTTTAAGTGGTTTCTGCTTCTGTTTAAACCTTCTCAGAGAACACTTAAGAAGCCTTCTTCCCCCGAGGAAATGGGGTCTGGTCCTCCCCTTGGGGGAGGGCAGAAGGGAGCTGTGGTCATCTGAAAGGGCAGGAGAACAGGACGTGAGGGCCCAGGGGCAGGGGAGAGAGCTGTCAGCACGCAGCACTATTCCAAGGCCCAGAATTTATGTAACTGGAACACAAAGTCCCCATCCCTGCAGCCAGAGAGGGATTTGGGTCAACGGGAAGTTGAAAATGGCACTAAAATGAGCCCGAGTAGCTCCACGCACGTGAAGCAAAACTCCGCACGGACAGTGTGACATAGGAAATAATTAAATGTTGTTTGGTGCTAGTGGAGCCTGCAGGGTTGGGACATTTCACTCAGGAGCCAGCGGGGAACATTTCACAGAACTTCTGACTGATTGAAATAGCAGCTTATTCCAGAATCAAAAATCAAAGCCGTTTTCATTTGGTTGCATGTGAAAAGCCTGCTCACGTTACAGTCATTTTTTAAAAATTAGAATTACACTTGGGTGCTGTAGTTGAGTCTCTTGTTGGTAAAGAATTCAATACTACCCCCATCCTACCCCCTTCCCAGAGGAAACCACTTCTGGTCCGTTTCCTTGCAGACCTTTTTCTTTGCATGGGGCACCACTGGTGGCTTTAGAACACTTTCACAAGGCTGGGGATTTCTTGAGGGCATCATCCATGTCTTCTTCATTTTAGTGGGTACAATGCCTAGCGTATAGTAGATGCTCAACAAGCATGTCTCGAATGAACTTAGTAAAGGAATAAATAAATGAACTAATTAATTATCAGCAGGGAGGGTGGGAGTAAGGCAAACAGCACTAGCTGCTGAGAGCCTGGGACCACACTGCTTGCTCAAACTGTAGGTAATGTTGATGCTAATTTCCTTAGAAATTAGACTCTGAAGATGGTACAGGACTGTCACAGCTAACATAATGCCACACCTTCCCCAGCTGCAGCATGTGTGTACCCAGGTGCTTCTGACCCAAGCTCCGGTGCCAGGACGTCTGGTGGCCATGTTTTAAACTCTGGACACTCTTGGAAGTTCCCTCTCTGGCAGTGTGTGAGTGTGTTATTATTTTCCTATCCCATTTCCTATTGCCTGCTATGACCTTCTGGTAGCCTTGGCCTGCTGTCCTGTGTCATCGTCCAGGTTTGCTACCCCTTTAATGCAGAAAGGTTGCCTTTTGTATACTCCAGAGAAAAGGGTCAGTGTTAACCCCTTGTGCTGATTTTGCTTTAAGGATAGCATTCAGCAAAGGTGGCTGAGACTGTCTTGCATTTCAAAGCCATTTTAAAAGTAGTAACTCACCAGCATATGCTGCCCAAGTCTGCTTTCCTATTTTTGCACCAAAGCAAGCTAAGGAGCCTGTTTACCCCCATGGTCTCCATAAGGAACGGGGAAGACCAGCACAGAGTGCAAGGCTGCAGAGCTTGGTGCCTGCACTCCAGCCACCTTCCACTTGGTTCCTCAAAGACAAAAAATGCTGCAACATTTCCAGGTTACCCTCAGCAACCAGGGAGCAGGCAATAATCAAGTTGTCAGAACACTTTCTTACTTAACTACTTAACCAGCACTCGCTGAATTCAATTGAACTCTGGGGAAGCACAGCTTGCAGGGGGCCAGAAGTCAGGAGCCACGGCCCAGAGCAAACACTGCTTCTTCCATGCAGCCTTCCCTGATTCTTCCTTCAATGTCATTCCTCCCTTCTCTTCTCTGCTTTCACAACGCTTTCCTTGTCTCCGTTGAGCATTTACTGCGTGTGATCCTGAGTTGTGGGTATTTGTTGCATGTCCTGTGTGTTCTTGTAAACCTCTTAAGGGTGAGGACTGTGTCACCCCGGACAGTATTTTTCACCATAGTGGGTGCCTGAGGTTTGCTGGACTGAAATGAATTTTAAGTTTTATACTTTAAATTTTTACTATTTCAATCCCTCTTCACAGCCAGTTCCAGGTGCTCCAAGTGATACGAGGAGTTTAAGGGGGTGGAGGAGGGCTCCCCACTCCTGGGGACAGGGAGCAGCTTGTCCTCTGTCTGTGTGGGGGTGGGGAATGAGGGTGGGAGTGGCTGGCCTGGCCTCCCCAGGGTCCTCAGCCCAGAGAGGGAATCCAGTGCTCCCTTCCCCAGGGGCCTGGACCTGTTCGGGAGCTGTCTGCCGGCAGATTGTCTCTCTTCCCCTGCCCTTGCTGTGAGCAGAGCTTCAGCCTTGGCCTTGCCAGCTTCTGCCACGTGCTGCATGAGGCTTCAGACAGCATGGATCTGTTTTTAGATTTTGCCTCACGTGTGTTCAGCTAACTTAATGAGCTCCCTATAGGGGTAGCTTTCTTGAGAGACCGTTGCTAAGGGCCAGTCACACGTTTCTCACCGTGTTGTGATGGAAACGTGATTAGATGCTGATCTGAGCTCGGCAGAACCTGCTAGAGAGTCTGGTTGGAGTGGCCTGTTCCACAGGAGCCTGTGGGGTTTCACAGGCCAACAGATCCAGCCCTGAGATTTCAGCAAATGGGCAAAGGGTGGTAAAATGTCAGGGGCTGGGGTTTCAGAAGACTTCGGATGCCTGTGGCTGAGGGCACACGTCCACTCCGACAGCTTTGCCTGAGCACCATCTTGTCGGGGGCACCAAAGCAGCAGGAGTTGCGTGGCCCTGCCCTGGAGGAGCTCGCTAGCAGCTGGGAAGTGGCAGGAGACAGAACTGGTCAAGCAGCAGTCCAGGGCTGCTGAGGCCTAAGTGCAGAAGGTGGGGGATCCCAGAGGAGAGAGAACGTGGGAGCAGTGTGAGTGGACTGGAGTGGTCGGGAAAGTGAGCACTTTAACTGGGTCTGGGAGCACCAGCCTTGAGGATTGGGAGTGGTGGAGAGGAAAGGCGAGAGCAGGGCAGGACGGATCAGTGCGAATCAGGGCCGGAGGCAGGAGGGAGCCCATGCGGCCATTGTTCATGGCCCACCGTCTGTGTGCCGGGCCCTCTTTTAGGTGTTTCCTCTTTCTGTCTGCACAACCACCCTGAACAGTTGGTGCTATAATCCTGATTTTGCAGATGAGAACTGACTCCATTTTTTGATGCTTGACTGTTGATAGCTTTTATGCCTCACCCTCCCTCTTCCCCTTGTGCCATGTCTGGACAAGCTGATAAAAAGTCCAGGTGCTCTCTCTTTTGTCACTAGTGGGAGGTTCAAAAAAATGCAAGCCCCTTTCCCAACCCTGCACAGGACCCCTCACCCTGGCCCCACCCCAGAACTACTGTAAAAATCCCGAGCCAGTCTCCTTTCTCTAACTTTATACACAACCGGGTTGTGTATGAAGTAAACTAGATTCTGGCCATCAGTCTATACATTTTCAACCAACAAAATAGACAAGCTGATACATGGAGTCTCTAAGGGAGTCTTGGACTTTCACTAGTGCATTATAAATTACTAACTAATATGTTACTATTTCATTCCTTGCCCAAGGGTGAGTTTCATGGCTCCATATGTCCTCAGAAATAAGTGCAGAGCTGTCATAGACTAGCTGCAGGTTAAACATATCATTATACAAAGGGCATTACATAAATCCCACATGTGAGCTCACTACATACTTAATGGTGAAAGACAACACTTTTCCCCTAATATCAAGAAGAAGACAAGGGTGTCCATTCTCATAATTCCAGTCCAGTATTATACTGGAGATCCTACCTAATGCAATAAGGTAAGAAAAAGGAAAAGGAATAAAAGCCAACAAATTGAAGAGTCAAGAAGTAAAACTGTTCTTATTTGCATGATTGTGTATATACGACATCCTAAAAAAAGCTATTAGAAATGAAAACTGAGCTTAGCAAGGTTGTTAAATATAATATCAATATGCAAATATTAATTATATTTTTATATACTAGCAATAATTGCAATATGAAATTTTAAAAATAACACCATTTATTTACAATAGTATATAGAAAGATGAAATAATTAGGTATAAATTTAACAAAGCATCTAAACTCTCTATATAGAAAAGTACAAAACATTGTTGAGAGAGATTAAAGGACATCTACATAAATGGAGAGCTATATTATATTCATGAATTAGAAGCTTCAATATTGTTAAGATGTCAGTTCTCCCTAAACTGGTCAATAGAGTCAACCCAATTCAAATCAGAATTCTAAACAGGTATTTTTAAAAATAGAAATTTACAAGCTGGTTCTAAAATTTATATGAAAATGCAAAATTATCTGAATAACTAAAATTATTTTGAAAAAGAACAAATTTGGAGATTTTATAGCACCTGACTACAATGTTTGCTTTAAAGCTACAGTAATCAAGACAGTGAACTGTTGGCATAATGATAGTTATAACTGTCAGTAAAACAGAATACGTAGCCAGAAATAAATACACACATATATGGTCATTTGATTTTCAATAAAAGCTAAAGTAGTTAGATGGGAAAAAGATAGTCTTTTCAACAGATGATGTTGATATCCATTTGGAAAAAAATGAACCTAGAATCTTATGTCACACCATATGCAAAAATTAACTCAAAATGAATCACGGACCTAAACAGAAAAGCTGACATTGCAAAACTTTTGAGGAAAACATGAAAGAAAGTCTTTGTCACCTTGAGGTAGGTAAAGCACACACCATAAAAACAATTGAAGTACTGGACTTATTCAAAACTAAAAGCTCCTACTCTTCAAAAGAAATTGTTAAGAAAAAGAAAAGGTAAGCCACAAACTGGAGAAAATAGTCTTAAATTTATATACTTATAATGTAATTTTTATATAAAATATATATTTCATATATATCACATTATATATTGCATATTATATGTAAATGAAATAAAATATTTATATTTACAAATATGTAAATATATTTTTAAATATAAATATATATTTTCAAATATTTTGTGAACATTTAAATCTATCTAAAATCATAAAAGGCTTTTATTCAGAAGATATAAAGAACTCAGTAAGAAGATGCAAAACTCAGTGAAAAACGGGCAAAGATTTGAACACGCATTTCACAAAGGAAGATATACTAATAGCATATGAAAAGATGCTCAAGGTTATTAGTCATTAGGGAAATACAAACTAAATACACACTGAAATACCATGACACACTCTCTAAAATGGCTAAAACTGAAAAGTAAAACCTGCCAATATCAAGTGTTAAGAAGGATTTGAAACTACTGAAACTCTTATGTATTGCTAAAGGGAGTATAAAATGGTACAATCATTTTGGAGACTAGTTTGGAAGTTTCTTATGAAGTTACACTTACCATGTGACCCAGCAATTCTAGTCCTGGGTATTTACCCAAGAAAAACGAAAATAAATGTCTATAAAAATATTTCTATGTAAATGTTCATAGCAGCTTAATTCATAAGCCCCAAACTGGACTCTGTCCTCATGAATGGATCAACGCTGTTATAAAAAGGGCTGGTGGGAGTGCGTTCTCTCTATTCTGCTCTTCTGCCATGTAGGCACACAACGTTTGTCCTCTCTGCCCTTCTGCCTTCTGCCAGATGAGGCAAGAAGGCCCACACCAGATGTCGGTGCCTTGATCTTGGACTTCCCAGCCCCCAGAACTGTGAGAAATAAACTTTTGATTTTTATAAATTAGTCTGTGGTATTCTGTTATAGCAACACAAAATGGACTAAGAACTACCTAACATTAAGTCCTGTACAACAGCAGAAGTGGGCTGCAAAATTGACTTTGAGCTTCCTTGCAACTGAAGCAAAAAGGGAAACATAATCACAGCCTGTTTACAGTGGCCAGAGGTAAAAACAAGCCTTTTGCTACAAATGATGTATTTATCACATCCAGCTGTCTAGCCTGAGGAACATAGTGAGACTCTGTCTCCAAAAAAAATTAAAAAATTAGTCAGGCATGGTGGTGCATGCCTGTAGTCCCAGCTACTTGGGAGGCTGAGACAGGAGGATCGCTTGAGCACAGGAGTTTGAGGTTGCTGTGAGCTATGAGGGTGCCACTGCACTCTAGCTCAGGCAACAGAGCAAGACCCTGTCTCTAAAAAATAAATAAATAGAAAGATTTATAATTTAAAAATTATTTTAAAATTTTAAATAGATATTAATTCTAGGGAAAAATCTCTTCCATTTTATATTTTAACTAAATTAAAGGACAAAAAGTAACAATTCAAATGGATACAAATGTTTTCACATTTTTGGGATATTTATGTTACTTAAGTTTTATTAGCTGTGAAACTTTTAATTTTTTAATTGTATGGACAGGATAATATTATTAATAACCAGCAATATAAAACAGAAAAAATTTACTCACAATATTTCCACCACAATATATCAACTAATCGCATTATGTTATACTTATATTCTGCTTTACTGAATGATGTATCATATAAAATTTAATGTTGTCAAAATATATCCATAATTGTCTTTTTAAGTGACTTAATATTATATTAATTTAAATATAGCATAAGTTAATTATTTCTTTGTACACTTAGGTTTCTCTAATTGTTTCACAATTATAGATAACACTTCAGTAAACCATTTATTTCTTTTGGAATATTTTCCTCAGATGGTATTATATTTCAGAGTCAAAGCCTTTAAGATTTTTATGGCTTTTAATGTGTATTGACAAATTGCTTGTCGAAGTTCTCCATCAAATTATAATAAAACCTAGCAATATATGAATGCACAGGTTTTATCAGATTGTCTACATTTTGCTAATTTAATATGTATAATTTAGTTCCTCCCTCTTGTGTTAATTTTTGGTTGTGGTGGTTATTTTAAGTAATGAGGAACATTTTTTCATATGTATTATGCTAATTTTATCTCTTGTGTGGATTGTACATAGCATTTCTAATTTATAAGTCAGAGCCTTAATGTTTTCTTAATAAATCTTCATGATTTCTTCATATACTATAAATATGAATCCCTTAGATTTTAAATAAAACTATTTTCTGTAATCTATTTTCTTTCAGTTTTTGTCCTGTCGAACTATTACACTTTCATGTAGTCAGTTCTGTTGATCTCTACTTTTATACTTTCTTTGATCATTTAATAGCTTTAAGATAATTAACCTGCCAGAGATTTGATAATCACTCAGAATCACTCAGTTTTGTTTTCTGCTGGGTTTTCTGTGCTTTGTAAAAAAGATGTTTAACTCTTTAATACACATATGGAAGTTATTTTCAGTGTATATGATGAAAGGTTAATCTAAATTATTTTTTTCCAAAGAGCTTGAGCATCGTCCCAAGAACATTTAAGTTATCCTTCTTTTCCTCATCATTTTGTGATGGTTCCTTTATTACATAATAAATTCCCACAATAAGTAAGTCCCCTGTACTTTCTATTCTCTTTATTTATTTACACATCCATCTTTTTTGTCAGCAGCCTGTTGCTTTTACTCATCGTTTGAAATCATACTTAAATATCTGGTAAGAACTAGTTTTCTCTGCTTCTGTTTAAAAGAATACTTTTTTTCTGTTTTTGGTTAAAATTAGCAAATAATCTTAACAGCTGATACATAATGAGTACTGACCTCGTGTCAGGCACAGCGCTAGGCTCTGCATTTGCACGCCGCCATTGAGTCTTGGCCACAGTTCTCTAAGGTAGGGACTGTTGCTATTCTCTTTGTGTAGATAAGGGACTGATGCTTAGAGAGGCTAAATAATTTGTTAAAGGTCAGACAGTTAAAGCCAAAGCCTGTTGAGTCCATTCTTGTAGGGACTCAAAACATAAAATTTTTGGAAGGTCTCCAAGTCCTTCTTTATTTTGAATGGGACAGTTTTCAATCTATAAAGTAATGAGAGAACAACCGGCATTTTATCCGTTATGTAGCAGTTCTCCCAGGCCCTGTTTCCATATTTGGGGCTTATAGAGCACCCTTCTTCATTTATGTTTATTGATAAAGCTCTTTCGTTTTCTTTGTAAGTTCTCAGACATGCAACGCAAGGCTTATTTCTAAGCACCTTCTGTGTTTTGTTGCTGTTGTGAGTGGAGCCATTCCTGCCGAGGCTACGTCACAGGATCCCTTTGGTAACGGGCATCCCAACAGGTTAACATCTGTTTTCACTTCCACAAACTGCAGGTCCACGCCAGACTCAGAGCCCGCCCCCGTGTGACTCAGGCCTCAGTCTTTCCTTTCGTGTTGACAGGGATATTAGCACAAATTGCGTTCCTTTCCCACTATCTCATGTTGTGGGGAGAGCAAGTTTCCAGGACAGTGTGAATAGAGCACTGGGGAGGGTGCAGAGGGGAAGGAGAGGACAAGCGTGTCACAACAGATCCAGAAAGGGCGGCAGGCACGCTGCATTTTGTGGTTACTGGGCTAATGCCTTGTGTGCAACTCATCATGCATTCTGGGTATGAGAACTTACACTTGGCTGGAAAAGAATCGTTCCGTCAGCAACATTTATTGAGCATCCATTCTGGTACCTCTTGGGGCCACAATATAAATGAAAGTACTGCTGTACCCCTAAAAGAATGGAAGGCATTCGGCCTCTTTGTTTTCTCTTTCCAGGGAGAGAATGGGTCTTGGTGAACAGTCTGGAACATCAATAGCTCTTCAAACACTTCCCAAGAAGACTATTCAAAGTAAAATAATGAGTATCTTTTGCAGCAGAAATCCTATCATCGTCTATAAGAAAGAGCAGCAGGGAGCAGAGGACGGGCAGGATGTCAACACCACACCTTTCACCCAGGCCAGGACTACACTGGGCGAAGCCACCCGCATCACTACAGAAACGCCAGGAGAACCCCGCCTCTTGGCAAGCACTACCCACTGGCAGTGTGGAGACTGTTCCACTGTGAGCTCTATCAAAAATTAACGCTGTAACTGTGGGCAAGTTGGTTAATTTGAACAAGTGTCCATTTCTTCAGCTCCAGAGCTATAAGGGACTTATTAATACAACAAGCAATAGCTTAATAAATAAATAAATAAGTCAGTCGGCATAAGTGCCTGACTGACAGGGATTTTGAAGGCCTATATCCACTTTAGGATGCACTGATATTATCTTCATAAAATTTTTGTGAAAATCAAAATAAGATAATATAGATATTAGCCACATAAAAAGTGCTCAAGAACAATATCTCTTTTGAAAAAAGACACAAAAATTGTTACCCAGATTGCTCTGATAAAAAAGAAAACAGACACAAAAATCCCTATTATTGGCATTAATCCTTATTTGGTAATCCAAATATTACCAAACGGAATCCAGCAATATACAAAGAGGACCATCATGACCAAGTGAGGTTTATCCTAAGAATGCAGGATTTAACATTTAAAAATCAGACAATATAATCCATCACAGTAAACAGACTAAAAGAAACAGTACGATCATCTCATTAGATGCATAAAAAGCTTTAGATAATATTCAACACTGATTCATAAAGACAAAACAAAACAAACAAAAAACACCTCCCAGAAAACTAGGAATAGAAGGAAATATTCTCACCTAGATAAAGGGCATCTATCAAAAGTCTATAGTTAACCTTATATGAAATGGAGAAAGACTGACTGGATTCCTCCCAAGATTAGGAACAAAGTAAGAATGTCTACTCTCATCACTTCTATTCAATATTATACTGCAGATGCCAGCCAGTCTAATAAGATTGGAAAAGATATAAAAGGCATACGGGTCAGAAAGGGAGAAATGAAACTGTCTTTATTTGCAGATGACATGATTGTCTATGCAAAGAAATCCTAAGAAATCTATAAAAAGCTACAAAAACTAATAAGTGCGTTTAGCAAGGTTGCAAGATATAAGGCCCATACAAAACTTATATTTTTATATACAATGAATAATTAGAAACTGAAATTTAATAATGCCATTTATAATGGCATCAAAAATATTAAACATTTAGGGATAAATTTAACAAAATATGTGCACAACCTATGCAATGAAAAAACATAAAATTTTGCTTACAGAAACTAATGAAGACCTAAGCAAACAGAGAGAAATACAATGCTTGTAGATGAGAAGACTCAATGTTGTTATATTGCCAATGCTCCACAAATTGATCTATACACTCAATCCATTTCCAACCAAAATCCCAGAGGGAATATTGCAGAAATTGGTAAGCAGATTCTAAAATTTATAGGGAAATAAATACAAAGGACCTAGAATAGGTCAGTACTCAGACAAAACAATTTTGATTAAAAATTGATTTTGATTAAATTTTTGATTGAAAAGAACAAATTCATAGGATTTACAATACCTGATATGGATACATACAAAACACAGATCTATAGATACATGTGTAGTTCTGACTGTAGTGCACCAAGTGTTCAAGAGAAAGCAGAACTGTATGTGGGCTGAAGTAGAGAAGTCTTCATGGATGAGAAGAGACAGGGAACTGGTGATTACACATGCCAGACTGAAATCTGCAGGCATGAAGCACTTGAAAGAATCACAGTGTGTATTAACAGATTGGATGAGGCCACCACATTGGGGAGGTCAATGTGCTTTACTCAATTTACTGATTCAAATGTTAATCTCATCCAGAAACACCCTCACATATATACCCAGAATAATGTTTAACCAAATATCTGGGCACCCTGTGGTCCAATTAAGTTGACACGTAAAATTAACCATCACGCAAAATCTTGGCTCCGCCTTGGAAAATCCTGATTCTATGGGTCTGGATTTCTAATACATTCCCCCAGGTGATTCTGACATGCAAGTGTCTTTGACTCTGATTCTTAGCCGTGGTGCTCCAGTGATGCGATGGGGCAGTGCTGGGGGAAGGGCTCCTGCGCAGCCCAGGAGATGGGTCTGCCTGGAGCCCGCGGAAATTGTCCGAACCAGCCACACCTGAGCTGCTTACCTCACCTCACTCATTCCTTCCTGTGGAAACCACAGTAAAGGCTTTTGCCTGTGCCTTCCCCTCACTCCTGCTTCCTGACTGACCTGGTGCTTTCCCCATGTAGCCTTCTGCATGGTGTGCCGTGCTTCCTTTATCTGGGGCTCTGTGAGTCAAAACTTCCTCCTACATAACGGTCATTTCTGTGTCTGCATGTCTAACCATATCTGATGAAAACAAATCCCGGGTACATGTTAAAACAAGATGCCTAGAGAAGAACAGGGAGGAAGCTGAATGTTTCATTACTAAGAGTTTGGAGTTTTGTCTTCATGTGCTCTGTGGATAAGAGAGACCCTCATCAAGAAAGACAGCCAGACTCAGGGCTGGCTCCAAGAGCGGTTATCTTCGTGGGCCACAGAAGATCGTGGGCTCCTGTTGGAGCACACTGTGCACGTACCCAGCCACACCTTTGTTATCTTTGTTGATGTTATAAAGCAAGTGCTAAATTTTGGAAGTGCCAGAGACAGACACTCCCTTAACAAGAGCTAAAGATAGCAGGAAGACACCTTTTGATTTTTACCTGGAGCCAATCTCATTAGGTGACCAATTTAGGAGAAATATAATGTAATCTCAGGCTTTTGTGACAATGAGTGCATTAGGCTTGCTGCCACTGCTCAGAAATCATCTTTTGCCAAAGCCTCAAAGAGGGAATTTAGGGGCAGCTTGCTCAGTACAGGGAAAGAATATCTTTTCTATTCTAGATAGTAGATCATTTAAGATCACTAAGACTGTAATTTCTCCTCTCTTTCCCTCTGCTCCATCTTTCAAATAATTTTGAGCTGATTTTGAGTGAATACAATTTTGATCTCTATTTTCGTTTTTATAGACTAATTATGTTTGATAACCAGCTGCACTTGTTCTCTCTAATATGCTTGCCTTGCTCCTATAGGACATCTCTATTGGAATAAAAACTATTTCCTTGGAGAGAAAGAGCTCTAAACCCCACAGTGTTTGGGAGTGAGTAATGTGTGAATTGGGGGTAGTTTTCTGAGTTTAGATGGTAGCTGTAGATGGTGAATTGAAAGTCATCCTCAGCTTAAAGAGGGTTGTCATTTATAAAAGGCTCTAATAGATACCCAAAATTTCTATTGCAATTGTTATATAGAAGTGATTTCACATCTGTTCTCCTTTCTTAGTTCCCCACGGTATTATACAGAAAAATGTTGTATAAAATGTTACCCTTTGAGGAGTTTTATCTGTTTTACTAATTTTGCTCCTTTGTGTCTTTGCTAAAAATTTTAAAATGGTAACTTTGGTATTTGCCTCCCCTGGCTTCTATGGTGAAATTTCTCAGAATTTGTAGTGGCAACTCTAGGCCTTTCCAAGATGTGCTCAATCAAATGGGTGTGAGGAGAACAGCACAAGGGGCTTTTCAGGTCGAGCATGGCAAAGGAACTCTCGTCTTAGATTCTCTTTCGCGTTTGGTCCTCGTGAGCCAAGTCCCCAGGTTCTGATTCTCCCTTCGACCTTCAGGAAGCTCTGAGGTCCCTCCCAGCCTCCCTCCTGCGCCCGGCTCCAGCCCTGGCGCTGACCTCCCTCCCAAGCCCAGGCTTGCATTTTAGTTGTGCCCTATGAGTCTCCATTTTACTGTCCCTGGGGACTGGCTGGGTTTCTGCCATCATGTGTCTCTAACAAGTGGGAAACTGCTGGTAGGGGAAGCCTGACTTGTCCTTCACCAAAGAAACCTGGGAAGAGGTGGGGCTGGGGTCCTGCTGCAGGCCCATTCCTGGAGCTCAGAACACCACAGCCGTCTCTGTCCTGGAATTAAGGAAACAAAAACACCCTTCAGACAGGATACCAGGAACCCGGTGGGCAGTGTGAGTGGGCTGTGGATTTCAGAATAGGAGGAGGGAGCCATTCTGTCCTTTCTCGCAGTTGGGAGGGACGCAGGAGAGGCAGCGGGCTCCAGGGACAGGGCGCCTCCATTCCTAGAACGCTGGGCTAGGGAGAACCCCAAGAATCAGAACTGTGGTCCTCTGAGGCTGCAGGCAGTGAACTAGCTTCAGACAAACCCAACCGAGGGAGATAAGTGAGGGAAGCGGGAGGAGGGAGGAGCCCATCATCCTAAATGCAGTCTGCGGAACACTCACATGCTGTGAGTAGCTAGATCTCCCGTGCAAGAGTAGTCTGCAATCAAATACACTTGGGGCAAGCTGGACAGATAAATTCCAATAGGTTTCTTGCCTACAGCAATTCTCAGAGCCTTTAAAAAGCTGATGCTCATGGTAAAGGGGACACAGTACACAGTATTTCCCAAAGGTACCTATGTCAGATGACAATCTCTCTCTCTCTCTCTCAATACACAGTAAGAGGCTATGGAATTGTTCAATGTTGGAGTTGCGTGGAACAAGTTCTCCAATAACTGGTTATTGAGTGGAACAACACGTCTCCTCACTATTACCGAATAACATGGTGGAGGATTTACTGGAATCCAGAACTGTGAACAGCCTGGGGAGGGCTGAAGGAGATAAAGTCCCCATGCAAGCTTGTCAGCATGGCCCCAGGCTGGGAGAAAGGGGTCTCCTGACCCACAGGCCAGCTGGGGCAGCTGGCCAGCGGGAGTGCTTTGTGCCCAGGCTGGTAGTAGATTCTGGAAGTGATTGAGGATCCCTCAGAGAAAGAGTGAAGAAATCTACAACTGCAGTCTTTGGGTTGGCTGTGTAGCCTTTTAAGAGCTTTCTCCCAGGAAGGCAGGCGGTGTGAGGACAGCACCCTGAGAAGGAGGACTGGGGTGTGGTCCTGGTTTTCCTCTCTCCCAACCGGGTGATTCTGAGTGAGCCTCTAAGTTTCTGTGAACCTTCACTTTCTCAGCTCTGGGTGGAGGTTACCCCTCAACACACACACAACACTGTTGTGTGCAATAAATGAAGCAAGCATGTTGTTAGTGAAACTTCGCAAACCAAAAAGGACTATTTTAGTGTCAGGGACTCTGACGGAATCATCACCATGTGAGCAATGTGTGGGGCAGAGCAGGATGAGGGGAGCTGCTGAGGGGGTGAGGGTGTGTCTCAATGAGACCTTGTCTCACCTCTTGGGTCCCACTCACAACAGTGAGTCACCAGAGGGCCCTGCATGGGTGATAGGGCTCTGGTGAAGCTGTGGTGGCTTTCTTCCTTTTCATTCTTTCTTTCTTTCTTTTTTTTTTTTTTTTTTTGAGACAGAGTCTCTCTCTGTTGTCCTGGGTAGAGTGCTGTGGCATCAGCCTAGCTTACAGCAACCTCGAACTCCTGGGGTCAAGCCATCCTCCTGCCTCAGCCTCCCAAGTAGCTGGGACTACAGGCGTGCACTACCATGCCTGGCTATTTTCTTCTATTTTTAGTAAAGATGGGGTCTCGATCTTGCTCAGGCTGGTCTTGAACTCCTGAGCCCAAGCGATCCTCCTGCCTCAGCCTCTCAGAGTGCTAGGATTACAGTTGTGAGGTGCCTCGCCCAGCCTGGGGTGGCTTTCTGTCCTTGGTGCATGTCACTTGTATGTTTCTCTGCATCTGTTCCTGTTGACCCTCCAACTCAACATTCCTCAGAAAGGTTGCAGAGTTCAGCTCGCAGGTGGTCAAAATTGGGGTCACTGAAGTAGGGAGTGGCTTAGTCAACGGTTCTCAACTTCAGCACATCCTGTTAAAACACAGATTACTGGGTCCAGAGTCAGCAGAAATTTGCATTTCTAAGTTCCCAGGTGATACTGATTCTGCTGGTCCCAAACACTGCCTTGGGCTGACTGGACTGGGGAGTCCTGGGACTCTGCTGGAGCCCCTCTCCTGAAAATCCGAGGACTCAACTTTTCCACAAGTGCTAAAGGGTCAGGGGGGCCTGGCTGCCCACTGTGTCTTGTTTGAGAATGGGGGAGGGTCGTGTTCTGCCACAGCATCACCAAGCCCCTTGCCCACTAAGAACTGTGGTCGTGCAGCACGCTGCCGCCCCGTTATAGACCTTTTGTCAAAGCATGCTCGTTTGTTCTCCAGTTTGGAGAGTCAGCCAAGGTCTGACTTAAGGTGTTGCTTTTTGACTTGCTCAGTTTTCAGGTCTTGCCTCTGTGGGCCGAGAGCATTTTGCTGAGTGCCAGCTATCATGCGGTGACCTGAAAAAGCCCTCAGCCCGCAGCTGGGCTGTGCGGGGTGGTAGATACCCCTGGGCGAGGGAGTCATCACTCTGGGCACTGCTCCCTGCCCTTACCCCAGCTGCCCTCCGCCCTCCCCACACGTGTTGCCGAGTTACCCGCCAGTGTGTTCGTTCCTCATCATCCGGTCCCCTCCTGGGGCCCTGCTACCTGGGCCTCTCCCCCCTCAGGGTCATCGAGCACCTGCTGTTCTTTTCGGGATCTGTTTTCACATCAGTGACCTCTGCGGACGCAGAGTCAGCTCTTGTCCTGGTTCCCATGTTGTGACTTTTCCTCGCCTCATTCCTCTATGATTTTCATCCCATTTCCACTCAGATTCACTTTGTGTCATTCCCTGGCTATGCCCAAAGCCCTGGGGTTCAGTTTTCCTTCAGGCCTTATTGTACGAGAGCGGTGCTAAACCCTGTGGGACTTGCTTTATATGAAATAATAATTCTTCTCCATCTCATAAAGGTGTTCTTGGTGTAACTCCATGAGTTTGTTTCCTGTCAGAAACTTAGCAACTTATGAAAACGTAGCTTTTATAGACTCTTCTTTGAACAGCTTTATTGCAATATAATTCATACACCACACAATTCACCTAATTAAAGTATACAATTCAATGGTTTTTAGTGTATTCACAGGTCTGTATCACCATCCCCACAGTCAATTCTAGAACATTTCATCACCGCAAAGAAGAAACGCTGTTGGTACATTCAGCTGTCATCTCCTTATCCCCAACCCTAGCCAGGCCTCTGGAAATTTTAGTACCTGGGCATTTTTAACGACTAAAATAATGTAGAATCGGACTGGGCCCTTGGTTGCTTGCACGTGTTAACAGGCTGCTTCCTGCTCAGCACCGCTTGTCCTTACAGCACGTGTTAGCTGCAGATGCACTGTCTCTTTGTCAAGCAGAAAAAAATAACTCCAGGGTCATGAAGAGAATCTATGAATTTATTTTGCTGAAGAAATGAAGGGCCCTGAAAAAGTTGCACTAACTACGGATGCCCAGAAGTGTCGTTACTTAAGGTGTTACCTGAGGCTAAAAGCAGCACAATTCCGCTCCTGTACCCCGCTGTTACTCCCTGGCCGCATAAAAGCTCCCTGCTGTGTTTCCTCAGAGAGCAGACCTGAGAGAGATGTCGCTCTCCCGTCTTCTCACTTTGGCCAAATCGAATACATCTCTGTCTCCAGGCACCAGTTTCACAGTGTTTGGGTTTGACTGCACATCGGGTACATGAGCCTACATTTGCGGGCTCCGAAACACACGCAGTAATCCACCTTCCCTCTCTGTAGACTTCCCTGTTCTGGGAATGGAGTCACACGATGTGTGGTCTTTTGTCATTGGCCTCTTTCATTTAGCTTAGTGTTTATAAGGTTCATCCATGTTGTAGCATGTGTCAGAACCTCATTCCTTTTTATGGCTGAATAATATTCCATAGTGTGGTATACCACATTTTGTTTATCTAGTCATCTACTGATGGACATTTGGGTTGGTTCCACTTGTTGGCTATTAAGTTTTTATAGATTCTTAGGAAGCTGGAACTGAAACGGGCCTTGGAAATCTCAACCCTTTATTTTATAGACATGGAGCCAGGGGCTCTGGGAGGACATCGGGACTCTGGTCCAACCACTCCGTGACTCCATGACAGAGCTGGAAATGGGCCCCTGGTCCCCTGACTTTCAGGTCGTGTACATCCCCCTCCTGTGGAAACACCTGTTAGGGAAATCGGAGGAATCATCTCGGGTTTCCCAGAGCAGTTCTTGGTTTCATAAATGCTTTGGGTTTTCTCTCCTTCCTATAGTCATCAGGAATGGTTGAGGGAAAGTTAAAATTTTTTATGTGTGTTCTTCCTTGCCATTGTAATCCTTCATATTGAATCACAGACAACTGTTGAGTAACTCATAGTTCTGTGATGAAATGGAACAAAGATAGAAGTACTACTGGAAAGAGAGACCATGTGCTGCCACAAAATGCTGTTTCATTTATTCGAATTTACCAAAAAGGGCTGCCAAATGGTTTTATGAAGACAAAGAACATCTGCAATGGAGTCAGACAGACTTCCTGGTACTGTGGCTTCCAGATCTGTTTCCACCCAAGGGTGCCTGTCATGGTCCTCCTCCCCACCCCCCACCCGCTCTGGACTTCACTGCACCCCCTCCCACCTACCCGGGCCCCCTCCCCCTTCCCTCCACGGAGCCCACCCCCTTCCCTCAGGAGATCTCGAATGTTCAGGGATAGAAAAAGTAGCTCCTTTGTCTCACAGAGGCTCAGGGACTCCTGGTTTAACTCATAATAGAGTTTGGGGGGTGGGGGAGAACAATTAATTAAAGATGAGAAACAAGCTGTTTCTTGAGGAGAAATTGCATTGGTAATTTTCCTTTTTCTCCTCCCAGCTATGGGAAACCGGATCAGTGAGCCACTGAGCAGCCTGAGGCAGAACTGGGTCATTCCGTATGAATGTGAAACCATATGGTTTAGAATGAGGACAGGGTCCATTCACACAAGTACCCCAAGTGATGACTTGACAGAAATTCAAACGTGTTAGTAGCTGTTTTTACATGAAGAAAGAAAGTGAAAATGGAATCAGACTAAAAAACCCTGGGGACATCTAGAAATTCTGAGGTCTGGAGTGAGGTGGAGAATTTGCATTTCTGAAAGGTCCCAGGTGTGTCGAGGCTGCCAGTCGAAAGCTATACTTTGAAAACCCCTAGTTTAGAGAATTTTTCAACCCTTGGATTTCCCGTTATTATTCCTGACATTTTCCCTTTTCTTTCTCGTTAACAATATATCAGGGAAAGCAAAGAACATCCTTTCCTTTGAAACAGCTCTAGGAAATCATCCACAAACACTTCCCTCAGTACTCGTGTTCAATAGGGGACCAGCGCATGCAAATAATTTCAGAATAACTGTTTTCAAAATGTTTTCAGTAGATTCAGCACCAAAAGAATATTGTAGCCTTTACTAGAATTTGTACCTTTGTAGAGAGAAGAGTTGTTTTGATAACACTAGTGAAAAATACGTAAACACCCTAGTCCTGTTATTGTAACCCAGGCTGCGTATGCTGACTAATTTCTACACTCTTTTTTTTTTCTGGCCTCTTCCTTTTGAACTCAAAGCAAGTGAAAATGGAGCAAGGGGTTGGGTGTGTGATGCAGGGGAGTTGTGGAGGGGAATATTCCTCTTTATTTCCAGTTCACTGCATGTTTCCTTTCCCCAACCCAAATATGTTGGAAAAGAATGTGTGTGTAGCCAACACTGGAAGAACTTTTATTTCTGTTAAGACTCAGAAACCTTAGCTTTCAATCACTTGTTTATTCATTCAAAGAGAGTAAAAAGACAAGAAGAACCTGGAGAACAGCTATTTTCCCCTTCGACTTAGAGGTGGTAACGGTATGAGTTTCTGGACAAGTCCTCAGTGCAGGAAGCTCATGGAGGAGATACCTTTTGGTTCCCTGGCCAGGGGACAGAAATATATTGCATACAACCTTGGCAAAAAAATCTTTCTACCCTATTAAAAAAAAACACACTGCTGGAATGCCACGGCTTCCAGCAGGAATGCACTTTGGTGGAAAAGGTGAGAATGTGATGAACCCACCAGCCAGGACGGTCCTTGGGTGAGCTGGGCGGTCACACTGTCTCTGATTTGGGACTTTACAGCATTCGCATTCCCCAAGGGGGCTGTCAGCGCCTCCCGAGCAGGAGGCACTCACCTCTGAAGAGAATTGAAGGCGGGGGAGGCTTTGTTGGCGATGCAGCTGTCACATCCTATTAGTGCAGGGTGGGTCTCGTAGGGTACAGGAGGTATGTCATTTATAGACAGAAATTGCATAATTAAGCTTGATAGAATTTTGACGCTTTCTTGGCATGCAATTTGTTCATCAAGTAAAAAGCCTTTAGGAAGTTGATCACATGGAGTTTGGAACTCTAAAGTTCAAGACTAGGTATTTTTTGTAAGTAGAACTGGAACTCTGGAGCTGATTTGATTTAGAGCAATCATAAAACCGCCTGGAAAGACCTGCTTTTGGCTTCTGGCTTCAAACACCCAGGTTTGAATAGGAAAAATGATGAAGATGAAGCCAATTTTTTTTTTTCCAAGTTGAGAGTATGGACCATATGCATGGACTTTAGTTCCTCCCTATTTATTTTCTTTTAAAAATCATTTTTTGTTATGCAGTATAACTGACATATGACAAAGTGTACCAAACACAAATATATAGCCCAGGTAACAATGGCAGAGTGAACACCAGTGTATCCACCATCAGTTAAGACTTTGGAACTTTGTTATACAAATGGACTCGAACAACATGTATTCCTTTGTGTCTGTCTTCTTTCACCGAACACCATGTGTGTGAGAAGTTTTCCATTTTCATTGCTGTGTAGCATTCTATTGTGTGACTAGACCTAAGTGTACCCATTCTGTTGTTGGTAGATACTATGGTTGTTTTCACCTTTTCACTATTGTAAATAGCCCTGCTGTGAACATTCTTACATATGTCTACATATCTGAAGCATTTGCTAGAATGACAGTGACTGGGCTCCACTTTGGAAAATTCTGATTCTATAGGAATGAAAATGGCTGAGGTATAAGGTATGGATATGTCCGACATTAATAGATTATGCAAAACTCTTTTCCAAACAAACTGCAATAGTCACCCAATGCGGTAACTGTACTCAGGATCTGACATCTTGCATTACTGGTCATGCCATCATGGGATCTCCTGCTCTAGGAGACCCCTGCTAATGTATCTCAAGGTGGATAGGAAAATTCTCGTTCAGTAAGAAGACTCAGCTCTGCCTGTTTCTGACCACAGACTTTTAGAAATGTCTCCAAATGAACTTGTTGGAATGGCTTGGTCACAAAAAGCAACCAGGAAAAAAAGGTAGAATTTGATGCTTCACCTAAGATTAAAAATGTATTTCAGTGGTTTTCTAGAACTTGGTTGTAAACAATTTTATACTTTTTTATAGGCTGAGAAAAAAATTCAATTTTGAATTGCAACAAACCTAGGGTAGAAAAAGCATGCATTTCTGGTAACATGGTATTCTGTAACACTGTGTGGAATACTATGTTGGACCCTTTTTAATCCTTTGTGTACATTTTGTCAGAATAAAGACTTGAGATGAAAAGCAGCTCCGGGCATACCCGTTCCTGTGAGAGCCACATGAGGAAGAGAAACAGGAGGCTTCTGTCTCCCCAAACTCTTTCCTAACAGATATTGGTGTTGCCATATTCTGCACAGTTAGCCAAAAAGATTCCTTCCCCCTCTACACACACATTGCATGCACAGTTCCAACAACTATATGCCAACACCAAACCAGAAAAGCCAACGCCACTTCTGAGTTTTCAGGGAAGGTGTGCTTTTTTGCCTCTGCATTCTTTTGGATGAGAACAACTAAAGATTAGTGCCTTGTCACCCTTGTGTGATACCAGCGATCTCTCAGGAATAGCAGCATTTGCCACTTCCATGTGAGCCTGTGGCATGTGACTGCGTGTGTGTCAGTCTTCCAGCTGGCGTTTTAATTTGAGATTGTATACCAGCCAAGGTGGGGAAGAAATCCAAAGGCATGCTGTCAAGAAAGAGGAGGAAGAGGAGGAAGAGGAGGATTTGTCTCATCGTAGAAGGACACCTCTGAAGACTTTTAACAAATCAGCAGGTTGACCATGTGGCCCCAAAGCTGGGTAAGCCCAGGAAGGGATTTTCTCCTGCTCTGGGAGAAATGCTGAACAGTCAGGTTGTTAAGAGCATTGCAGTGCATGTGAAGACCACAGCACTGTCATAGAGAAATTAATTGAGCTCCCACAGTCTCAAAAGAGAAGATTAATGGAGTTTCCCAAAATAGGTTGTCAAACTAAAGAACTGCTTTTTAAATATTTAGCAAACTCCATTTGGGCTAGAGTGGTAGGAGTAAAAGCAACCAACAGTGTGTATGAACAGCTTTGAGAGGCAGTGTCTCGGAGGGTCTCAAAGAACAGGCTCTGAAGTCGGACAACTGGGTTGACCCTCAGCCTTATCAATTCGTAACTTAGGTGACCTTGGTAAGTCACTTAATTACTTTCTGCCTCAGTTTCCTCAGTAATATCTGCTTTATAGGGTTGTTGTGGGCATTAAACGATAACGCCAATCCTAGCACATAAATAGGTGCTCAATAAATGTGAATTATTCTTGTTCAATATAAGAGCAAGGATGCTATAGGCACTAAGGTATGGCTTTTCAGGGCCACTCACCATGAGCTCCTCAGAGTCAAGTTCAAGATGAAAAAGAGGGACCCAGGGGACCTGAAAACATGGTACTGTTTTCTGGCATCTTTGCAAGACACTGCAAATATCCAGTGGCTTCTTAGGTGATTACCCCTGTGGCTGTCTGCAAGAGAACACTAGAGATGTGGCCACCACCCCTTCCCACAAGTTCAGTGAAACTGTTAACCTTTGCCACTCAGGAAAGGGAATCCAACATCTCACCTCAGCACCAGGCGGTTGTCTCTTCCTCCTCTGAACTCCAGTCTCTTTAATTTCTGTAGTTTTGAATCTTTCCTCTTGCTTTGCTATGTGATTTGCTGCTCATTCATTTATTAAGGAGTCTTTATTGGGCACCAACCATTTTCCAAGCACTTGGAATATCACAGTGGGCTTTGCATTCTTGTGAGGGAGACAAGTAAAACCCCAGTAAACAAAGAAAATAATAATAAATGGTGAGAGGCTTCATAGTATGAAGGAATTCAGCAGAGGACTAGAGAGATTAGCAGAGAGAAGAGAAAAGGGGATGCTAATTGGAACTGGACAGTCAGGAGAGGGCATTCCAGAAGAGCTGACATTCGTGCTTCCACCCCTCCAGTCAAGAGCAGTAGTGTCTGTGCACAGCAGTGGGGCTGGGAGGGCACTCTAGGCAGAGGGGGCCACATGGAAAAGGTCCCAGTGTGGGAATATGCTGGGCCAAGAAAGAGCAAAGGGCCCAGTGATGCGGCAGCGGAGGGAGAAATGGGGTACGGTGGGAGGTGAGGCCAGGTGAGGCTGGACAGATGGTGCGGGCCTCAGAGCTGCAGAAAGGAGACGGGCTTAGTGTGACCGGGCTGCTTGGCTCTTCTGGCAGGGAGAATGCTCTGGTTCTCTTTATGCATCCCAATTCCCCACCGCTTACCCCCAAACCAGCCCCATCACCCATCTCAACGTCATGGACATGGCAAATACAGCAAAGAGTTGCTGAGTGTGATGGTAACTACTGGTGGTTTGGGTCTGTGTTAAGGGGTAAATTAGTGAGAAGACTTGGAAAATGACAACTGGTAGAGCTCCCAGCATATAATTCACCTCTGTACTTAGTTTTACATCAAAATTCTCTTTGATAAAGGCAAATACTGGATCTTGTCTAATTCAAGAGATGATTTCCCCAGAAAGCTTTATGTAGATTACATTTTATTTTACATACATAGTACATACTGGCAGATTAAAGACTCCAACTTTGAATTATTTTCTGCAACATAGACTTATTATGAAATATGAATAATGAATCCTCTGTCACTCAAATTTGTGCTTTTGTAACTGTCCAATGCTTGACCTGCGTCTTACTCTCTTGTGCACCGCACAGTGGGTTGTTCATGTCCTCCACCTGGGCATGGTTCTCCTTGACCAGGGAGACCAGGGATGGGAGGACACTGCTGCATTTCATAGCAAAAACCTCACAGTGAAGAGAGAATCTTTATATATTACCACATAGGGAAGGTAGCTAGGTTTTAAAAAATATTGTGCATTGGGCACCTATAGGCATTGAATTAAATGCATTATATACATTCTTTATTCATTTACCATTTGACAGATGAGGAAACCAGTGCTCAGGTTGTTGTCTAAGCCCACAGTAATGACCATAATTTGAAACAGGTTTTTCTTCGATTTAACTCCTAATGGAGAGCTTTCACAGATACCACTTTGGCCACCACCCTAGTCTAGGGATAGTGTCCCTTCTCTCCTAATATTGTGGCACATGCATGGACACACAACCCACAGCACACAAGAGACTAGGCTAGAGTGTTTAAACAAGGCTATTCCGTGGGCGGGGATGACAAAAGCAAAATAGACAGAGGAAGATGTCATGTGTTATTTAGCTGATAAAATGTAGCTTGCTCATCTTCAGTCTGTGGTCCCCTAGCTAAGTGATTTCCACCTAGTAGAGCTTTATAAAAAGAAATATATCTATTCTATCCCAGGGTGAGGCCTGGGAATTTGCATATTTAAAAAGCTCTCACCAAGGATTAGGATATGTAGCCAGGTTTAAGAATACAAAGTGCTGCTTAGCCCCCAGCCTGCCCCACTAAAGCAGGTGCCAGTTTTCCTCTACTACTTACCCCTAGAACCCCTGACTCAAGAGAAAAAAAGAGTTCCTTCTCTCACCAACATTCTGTTTATAGATAAGGGTAATTTCTTGCTCTTCAAGTGAAATAGCACCCACCCTTCAGGCCCTAACCAGATAATAATCATTTCAGTACAATGCAATCAAGCTAATATTCAGCCTGGAGACAGCCTTCAAGCTATGGAACTAAGGCATCATAGTGTCCTTATAGCCCAACATCCAGAACACCCAACCTCCTCCCCTTTCAAAAAATTGTTTTCCTGAGTTTCATTCACTAGGGGTCCTGCTTTTTGCTTCTGAGGCTAGTAAACTAGTCTGTTGATGTGCCACTGAGTTTCGAAACCTCAGGATCAGCATCTTAATAACTGTTTTCTTTAAACAATGCCATGAAAGCTTTTGTTCAAACCTTAGTTTTGGAATCAGACAAACATCGGTTAGAAACCACCTATAAATTTAGAAACCTCTCTGAGCCTATTTCCTCGTGTACAGAATAGGGATGGAAAAATACCTGTCTCCTAGGGTTGTTTTAAAAATTAAATGAGATTATATAGCTGAAGTACTGGCTTTTCAACTTGGGTGCATATTCGAATCACCTGGGGAGTTTAAAAAAATATTGGTACCTGGACTCCACATCTAGAAATTCTGACTTTATGGGTCTGGGGTTTCACCTGGGCATTGGGAGCTTTA
Organism: Eulemur rufifrons; assembly: GCF_041146395.1. Taxonomy (NCBI): domain Eukaryota; kingdom Metazoa; phylum Chordata; class Mammalia; order Primates; family Lemuridae; genus Eulemur; species Eulemur rufifrons. The sequence continues at coordinate 63,298,138 of NC_090997.1, read as the reverse complement.
CGAGTTCTCCAGGTGATTCTAAAAGGCAGCCTAGGTGAGAGCCAGTAATCTAAAGCACCTGGCTGGTGCCTGCCCCACTAAGCGGACAATCAAGAAAGCCAGTGGGGAGGGTTTGAAGGCAGGACTGATGTTCAATGCCTCACAAATAATTTAGAGAATTATCTCTGGTCTGGATGCTTGAAACTAATTTTCTAGGCTGTTCCGAATGGCTCTTGAGGGAAATTTGTTCGTCAGTGACCACATTTACCAACTTTTCATTGCTCCCATTGGTTGATCTATTAAATGTTCACAAGTATATGTAATAAGAATTGACCTTGTCGATAGGACATATTATAGGTCTCATAGGCACAGTAAGGATGGGAACCAGGGCTTAGGCATCCTTGAATTCTTAACCTGTGGTTAGTGCCTGGCACCGATAGCTGTTCAGTCATATTGAATGGAGAAAGTGACTGTAATTCCTTACTCCGGGTTAATTTGGTTTGCAATGAATTTCCACTATTTCCCAAGTCCCTGTGTCCCTCGGGCTGGAGTGTTCATTCCTGGAGTGTGCCCTGCCCTGCCGTGTCACCCAGGCGGTCAAGCTCCAATTGCCTGCAGACTAAGGGAATTTCAGCAAGTGGGATTCAGTCTGCAGACTGATTATAAGTGGGTGTGATGGGGTAATAACCCTACTGGTGGTGCGTGAACAGAAAATTGTTTTGTCCAACTTCTTAACCTTTAAATTGTCAGAGTCATCTTTGGTGGTTTGACTCCTTTTGCTCCAGTTTAGCAAGGAAATTGCTTCCTACTTTTTGATTCCGAGACTTTTATTGATGATGGGTGATGAGATAACAAGGGAGAATGCAGAAGAGTCTCCAGCAGAAAATGCCTTTCTAGGCGGGAGGTCGTAGAATAACTGCAGTTACACGTGTAAAGGTACAAGGTGTGGGCTGCCATTTCCATGACCAAAAACAATCTAAGGAGCCATGAAACGAGAGTTTCAACTGGATGTCAGTGAAGAAAAGCAAAATTCTTAACGGGGCAACTTTTCTGATCTTAGTCACATTTCACTGAAAAGCAAACCTAACATTCTGCATAAGTAGGAAAGGCGCCCATTATGAGCTTGAGTGATGTGAGCCAGCTGAACAAAAGGGTCTCATGACAAGGTGTTTGCCTTTTTTATGCAAATAGCAAATAAATATTCATGGAGCTTTATTTTAGGGAGAGAAATTTTAAATGGCAAAACTAATTTAAGTTTTAGTTCACATGTGCACAAATATCTTAAATCCTTTTGGGAACAAGGTAGGGGTGTAATTATACGTTTTTAAATGTGCAGATGTAGGTGTGCTCGTACATATATACCCATTTTCACTGAGAATCAGATATTGAATCATGGTCAATTCTCACCCAATGAAGGGCCGAAGGCTTGAAAAATGACAGAATTACCATTACATAGAAATCTCATAGTTGTTCACCCAGGAATTTCTTGTACCCAATTGCATGAAAACAGCAGGTGGGCTGAGGTTGCCTAGCTAAGCTAGTAAGTAGTCTTGTTTTCTTTCAACCGTCTTCAACAGAGATGGTTTTTCCTTTTTATTTTTTATTTCAGAAAATATTAAAATACCAAAAGTAGAGAGAATTCTATAACGAATCTCTGTGCACGCATCACCCAGCTTTAGCAGTTATCAATTTATGGCCCATCTGATTTTCTAATTTCATCCATAATGATCCATTTCTACTCCACGATTAATTCAAAGCAAATCCCAGATACAATATTATATCTTCAAAGCTTTTTGTTTTTGATACCAACATTGAAATAACCAATCGTTTAGAAATCAGAGGTATTAACCAATTCCTAACTAGTTATAAACAGTTGGGATTGGCCAAATTCAGCTGCTAGAGGAATCAAAATAACTGTTTGGCTGAATTTAATTTCTTTTTCTTACATAGTTTGTGTAATCAGATACAACTGCCATTTATAAACTTTTCTGAACATTAAGTAGCAAGATGCTAAACCAGCTTTAAATTAGAGAATGCTAAATACTAACCCTAACCTTCTGGATTCATCTCTCAAGAGATGTGTTTCCATCTGCATCTCTGTGAACAACTCCAGGTCTCTGGTTATCTCACTAGATACATTCAGACTCTCCTACATCTCCAAGTTCAGTTTGTCATCTGTTGGTTACGATGTTTATGATTTACAGAATGTGAAATTGTTATCCCTGTGTTTTTAGGTAACGCTATGGGAGAAAAATTAGGATAATCGGAAAATAATTGCGAAGGTTTTGTAAGTTTTGCTGGCTGTTAAATACATTAGACTGCATTTCTCAATTGAAAATGGTTTTTGATCTTTTTAACATAACAAAATAAGGCTTTTAGATATAATTTATATCTTGAATTGTGGTCATAAATGGTGATTGTGCCTTTTAAAAATCTTTTGGTTTTGCTTAGTTTTCCAATTATTTGCTCATCACTGATTTAATTACCATGTAATGACAGAGTCATTAATTTGAACAAACAGAGGTCATCAGTGTGAATTTTAAATATGTTTAAAGAAATATTTTTTCAAAACTATTTCAGGTACATAAACTGAAACTGATAATGAGATGTTTCCGCATTAAGAGTTAAAGAAAAGAAAATATCTATGTAGCTTCTACTTGCACAGAAACATTTCAAAGAAATGATTTTTATTTGCATTTTTAAACAAGCAGACCATCTTTCTGAAGTCTTATTTATGTTATTAGTTTGCTTGGCAAACCCTTTTTTTGTAGATTATACAAAGGCAAAATTTTAGTCATTCCAGCTAAGATAGAATTCTCAAAAATTCTGAAACAGTAGAATGCAAATTAATAAAAATTTAATTTACAAAAAAAAAGTCATATCTGCCTGGATACCAGAAAGTAAGTCATTTAGGGGAGCCAAGTTTTCTGGATGGTTGAGACTTTATGGTTTCAAGCAAATTAGGAAATAAAAAAATTTAATTTTTATGAAACTCTTTCCAAAATAACCCAAATACGTCCCTGTTTTCTTAAGAAGTGTTGACCCAACGTCACATGTCTTTTTTAGGCAATTCAAAGTAAACCTTTTGAATAATTATTTCACTTGTTCAGAGGACTCCGTAGGACAAGGGAGTTTTTTGTCTACTGGAATGAAGTCTTGGAAAGTGTGTCTGGTATGTGCGTGTGTGTGTGCACACTTGATATGCCTGCATATTCGTTAATTTCCAGGCTCTCCCTGTTGCGAGGTCATTGTGTCCACCTATAGTGAAATACTCTACAAGCCCCAACCTCTAACTTGATACTTCCATCAACTTCTATCTCTTTGGGAAATCAGATAATCATGTTTATTAGAATGATGCCTAAAGTCAAAGTCATGTGCCTCTATGTGAGGCCCAGTGGGCTCTCCTTGAAATGCAATGTGGATGCTAAGGGGGGTCTTCAGTACCTTCTGTTTTGGAGGCTCAGGTGTGGTTCCTCCTCATGTCCTAGTTCTTAACCGGGTTGCAGATTGGTAAAGACCGAAGCACTTCCGAGCTGGAGTGATATTATACTTGTATTTAACACTTTGCAGCTCCTCCTCAGACCAACAGAAAGGATGCTAATGAGAATCCTTCACTTATCACACAAGTTAAAGAGCATGTCTGGGGGATGCAAGTAATAGTTAGAAATTCTGATTCCCTGCAATAAAATAGATTCATTATTAATCAAGTCAAGAAGACTCAACTTAATCAGTATTTTAATTTTAAAACATACAGTTTTATTATTAAAAAATTATTGGCCTCATCTATGAAACAAATGCTGATTTTATTTTAAATTTTCATCTCTGTCAGAACAATTGATGAAGCAATTCAAAGATGAGCCCTCTCTAATCTGGGTACGTTTTTGCCACATTATAGTATAATTATCACACATGAAAGATATTCACATAATTTTATTTATTTATTTATTTATTTTTGAGACAGAGTCTAGCTCTGTTGCCCGGGCTAGAGTGCCGTGGCATCAGCCTAGCTCACAGCAACCTCAAACTCCTGGGCTTAAGCGATCCTACTGCCTCAGCCTCTCGAGTAGCTGGGACTACAGGCATGTGCCACCATGCCTGTCTAATTTTTTCTATATATTTTTAGTTGTCCAGCTAATTTCTTTCTATTTTTAGTAGAGATGGGGTCTCGCTCTTGCTCAGGCTGGTCTCGAACTCCTGACCTCGCGTGATCCACCCTCTTTGGCCTCCCAGAGTGCTAGGTTTACAGGTGTGAGCCACCGCGCCCAGCCCACATAATTTTCTTGACTAGAAAAAGTTGCTCTCTGTATTTTCAAAAATATTTGTTAATTTTAAAGTATTTGTGGTGGGTTGAGTAATGCTGGTTCTTCCCCTAAAGTTGTCCATGTTCTAATCCCTGGAACCTGGAATGTTACCTTACGTGGCAAAAGGGACTTTGCAGATGTGATTAAGTCACAGATCTTGAGAAGGGGAGATTATCCTGGGTTATCTGTATGGCCCAATGTAATCACAAGGATCCTTAACCCTGAGGCAAGAGGGTTAGAGTCAGACAAGAGAAGGCCGTGTAATGACAGAAGCAGGAGGGAAAAGGTGACATGATGTGGCGTCCCAGAGCCATGGAATAAAGACAGCCTCTAGAAGCTGGAAAAAGCAAGGATAGTTCTTAGTCTGCTTTCTGCTTCTATATCAGAATACCACATCCCAGGTAATTTGCAAATAATAAGAGTTTATTTGGCTCATGGTTCTGAAGGCTGGGAAGTCCAAGATCAAAGGGCTGCATCTGGTGAGGCCTTCTTGCTTCATGCTTCCTTGGTGGAAGGGCAAACGAGACAGACTGAGACAGGAAGCTGAACTTCTCCTTTTTTGTCAGACGCCCACTGCTGAGATAACTAACCCAGTCCCAATGTAACATCATTAATCAATTCATGAGGGCAGATCCCTCATGACCTAATCACCTCTTAAAGGTCCCACCTCTTAATACCATCACAATGGCAAATAAATTTCAACACGAGTTTTGGAGGGGACATTCAAACCAAAGCAGGTAGATTCTCCCTAAACCCTCCAAAAGAAACCGGCCCTCCTGACTTTAGTTCTGTGAGATTGATTGTGAACCTCTGACCTCTAGAACTCTAAAAGTATTTTAGTCCATTTTATGTTGCTATAAAGGAAACCCGGAGGCTGAATGAAAGTTTATTTGGCTCATGATTCCAATGGCTGAAAAGTTCAAGATTAGGCATCTGCTTCTGGTGAGGGCTTTGGGCTGCTTCCACTCATGGCAGAAGATGAAGGGGGGCTTGCGTGTGCAGAGAGCACCTGTCGAGAGGGGGAGCAGGAGAGAGAGGGAGGAGGTGCCAAGCTCTTCTTAAGACCCAGTTTTTTCAGGAACTGATAGTGTAAGAACTCACTCACCCCCAAGGGAGAACATTAACTTATTCATGAGGGATCCGCCCCCATGACCCAAACACTTATTAGGCCCCACTTCCAACATTCAAGATCAAATTTCAACATAAAGTTTGGAGGGGACAAACATCCAAACCATAGCAAAGAGAATACATTTGTGTTGTCTTTAAAACACTAACTTTGTGGACACTTGTTACAGAGCAGTAGAAAACTAATACACATAGGAAATAAAGGTACTGAAGTCTTCCTGCTTAAAGATAATCAGACATTAACATGAAAATTATGTAGTCAGCTCAGAGTTTACCTTCCTTATCCTGTTTATTCTTAAACAGAACAATAAGCATGCACTTTCTTGTCTTTTTCTATTTCCAAATAAATTCTTAATTTAGAATTAATTAACCTAAAAGAAGGAAATGTTCTTCAGCCTTTGAAAACTTCTGTGGGTTAGAGTTGGCTTTTCACTTTGGTGGGCTCCCCCGTACGTACCTTGGCTTCTACCAGTCACTGGTAGGACTTTTTGTAAAACCCCACCAGCAAAGCGTATTTTTGAGTGACTCATCTTTAGTTCTAAAATGTGTTGCAGGGCGGCTGTTCTTACCGAGAGATGATTGCTGCGAGCCCACGCCATCCCAGCTCCTCGCCACGATGATTAAGAGTTGATTAAGAGCTGACCCCGCTACCGTGCATTGAGAATCCTGGCAGGAAATTGAACTAGAAATTTGGAACAAGAGGCCAAGTAATATATTTGTAACTTTTGGAAGAAGGTCAAAATACTATATTGTCTTTAATACTAGACAACATATCCTTCATTTTATACTTTCTTTATTATACATTAATATTTCCATTATTAATGTGTCATATCACAAATAATTTGGAATGCAGAGAAAATAAAAAGCAATCAGGCACCCCTTTGTCTTAACATAACCACTTTCAGCATTTAGTAAATTTTCTTGCAGTCTTTTACACCCTGTAAAGACAGTTGTTTTGTTTTGTCTTAACCCAAATGATATCAATGTACCTATAGTTTTGCATTTTTCTTCTTAAACTTAATACCATGTCACAAACCTAAAATAACGATAGCTTTAAACTTTAAAATGTCTTCAAATGAGGATCTGAGTTTGTACCATGATTCTTTGGTTGTAAGCAACAGAAACTGAGTTTGGCCACCTTAAGTACAAAGGAAATATATCAAAGGAATGTAAGGAGCTCATGTAGGGACAGGAGGATAGAAAACCAGGAGAGGGACAAAAACAGGCAGTAGAAAGCACCCAGCATTTTTCCCTGGGCACTGTGACTAGAATGGGTGCAGTCTTTCTCCATCCTCGAGGCATCGCACTCAAGATCCAGATCTTACGGAAGACAGTCTGGTTGGCTAGTTTGGCTCCTTTGCCCAATTTTTGGCAAGGAAAGACAGGGCACTGGAAGTTAAGGGGCCATGGGATGCGGGATGGGAGCGAGGTTGCTGTACAAAAAAATGGCCATGTCAGAGGATGGCCAAGGGAACTCCTCACACGCTATTGTTCACCAAAGTCAGTTCAGTTGATCTTAGAGGCTGGATGGAATAGGATGACCTTCCCGGGTAGAGGGTACTGCTCTTTGGTTAAAGGAACATTTTAAATCACGACTATTTTGATAAAACAAAACAAGTATTTTGCTTTATTTTGTGTTAGCAAAAGCAGATTGAACCCAAAATTATATTTCTAGCTTACTTTTTGTAAATATGGAGTCTTCTAACTATTCTGACTGGAAAAGTAATTGTTTAGCTGCAGTAGCTGCCTCTGAAAATGTAGGAAGCTTGGTTGCAGTACGTCTTACATGTAAATCGTATTTAATGGGCATCTCGCTGGGTCTCTAATGCATATCTCCTTGACTTAGTAGAACCTGCAGTAACAGGTGGGTGTCTCAGTCTTCCCTGCTGGCCTCTGGGCTGTCCCCTGCCTCTGGGATCCCAGAACATCCCCAGGGGTGTGCAGTTTAGCCATGCGGGGTAGTGTGCAGCTGCTCAAGGCCACTGTAGGATGTTGGGGGCTGGGGTATCCTGCTATCCTGGGGCATTAAGGCAGTTAGAAATGAACTTTTGCTAATGAGTCAAGAGATCAAAGTGAGAAAGATTGAGTGCCCTATTTGGCTAAAAGTTGAAAGACTCTTCACTTTTTGCTTTTTAACTAGTTATTTGACCATATGACCTATCTTTCTGAGCTGTAATGTGCTGACAACATCTAATAGCCTCACTGTCACCCAGAATGGTCTAGAACCCCATCTGCCACCCTCTCAATCTCTCTACCACTTAGCATTTTAGTTAACTAAGTTACTTAACTAGAACATCTTTGGGGCTTTTGGGCCAATTGCCGTGGCAGTGCCAAGGAAAGAAGGTCATGAAGAGGAAGAAAATTCATTCTTTAGTCCTCATTTAATATGTGTGTTTTGAGTACCTTTCATATATCAGGTTTGACACAGGCCTTGGGATACAGTGCTGACAGGACAGACAGGGTTTCTTGTAGCTAACAGTCTAGAAAGGAGACAGACGATTTACAGAAATAATTATCATAAAAGGTGACAAGTACCAAGCTAGGCAGAAGTTCAAGGCACTTAGAGAATATACCCCATGGAGACCTAAGCCAGTCTAAGGTGGAGGAACATGCAAATTTAGACCAGAGTATGAAGAAATGTATAAGCTAAGACCTGAGCGCGGAGGAGGAACGTGAGGGTTAACACCTGAGCGCGGAGGAGGAACGTGAGGGCTAACACCTGAGCCTGGAGGAGGAACGTGAGGGCTAACACCTGAGCATAGAGGAGGAACGTGGGGGCTAACACCCGAGCGCGGAGGAGGAACGTGAGAGCTAAAACCTGAGCGTGAGTCACCAGTCGGGAAGACTGGGGGACAGTGAGGCCAGAATGGTCAAGGCGAGAGTTTAACTGTACACACAAGCCTTGGAGATAGAGGGAAGCCACTATATTCAAAAACCAAAAGACATTGGGCATGTCTGAGGAAAAGAGATGGCCAGGGAGAAGCTGGCAGAAATCAGATTATGAAAGATTTTTCTGGTCATGTTAAGAAACTTGACTTTATTTAAGTGGCAGCGGGGAGCTACTGAGGGTTTAAGCAGAGGAACAGACGTGAATGAGTCACTTTTCTGCTCTTCGTGGACCTTCCTCCAAAGTGGTTGGAGCCGTTGGAGTGAAGGAACTGCTAGAATATGAAATTCCATCAAGATCCAAAGCATTTCTGCCTCAGTCAAAACCAGAAAGTGCCTCTGGATACAGTGACCCCCTTCCCAAGATATCTAAGCCAGGGATCCCCTGGAGATTCTTAGGAATGGGCCAGTTCTCAGCCAGCATGGCATTTCTCTGTGCTCCCTCACAGATGGCATCTTGGCCAGTCGACTGCTTAGAACAGAGTGGTGGCTAAAAGAGAAATCAAGGCTCATCTCAGTCCAAACCCCTCACTTTGCTGATGAGCAAGCTGAGGCCCAGAGAGGTGAAGAACCTTATCTGAGGTCACACAGCCACTCAAGAAAAGAGCCGGAGCTGAGGCCCAAGTCTGACTCCCAGGACTTCAGCCACAGATTAGCATCACATTAAATCACATCCTTCCTGATCTACCAGGGCTTTGCTGCATAAACCTGCCTCGCAGGTGACTTTAGATGGGCTGGGTGTCTAGGGCCTTTGCCTGCCTCACACCCCTCACTCCAAACGTGGCCAGAGTGATGGTTCTAAAGGGCGGGATGTAGTTTCTAGGGGTTCTCTGTGTGCCAAGACAATCCTCAGAGAGGGCTACCAGGACCCTGGCTGCCCCTGCCATGTGTGGCAGGGGGAGGAGGGGCAGAGGCATGAGGAGGCAGCCGAGCGGTGTCTGAGTGAAGATGCCGGGTGCTCCTAGTTCCGACGCCTAGTGTCTAATGTGTCCTGGAGAACTGCTGAAATCCTTGATGCTTTTCCACTGCTTGGTTCCCAGCACTGCCTACGAGGTAGAGGACCAGGAGTCTGAACAGAAAAGTGACTGATGATTAAAATAAACACCAAGGACCTCAGATGAGAAGACTGAAGAAGATGCAGTGTGTCTGGACGGCTCCCCAGCAGAACACAGGATGAATGATGCTGGCCCTAAAAGCCCAACGTTCAAAGACAAAAGTGCAAAGTGAAAAGCTGCAGGGGAAAGAGAGGGAAGAAAGCAGCAGTAGGGGGAGGCCCTGGCAGATGGCACAGGAGCTGCCAGACATAGGAAGAGCTGACACTGGTGCTGCAGTCCCACCAAAGGCAGCGAGAAGGAACACAGAGAGCAGAAGGCCGTGAGCAGGAGAGAGATAAAACCAGCTGCTAGAGCATCCCAGCTCTCGGGAGGCACTTAGTGGAGACAAGCAGCCCTTTGTACACCCCAGGAAGCCTGAGTACAGCACTGTACCCAAGCAGATGCAATAGATGATATTCATAATAATGCCACTCAGCCACCTAAAGATTAAGAGGCAGTCTAGATAATATTTCATACTGTGAGCCATGCTGTCTCAACTCTACCTGTGTATAGTAGCTCTAAAACAACCATAGGCAATGTATAAATGAATGAGCTGGCTATGTTACAATAAAACTTTATTTACAAAAACAATGTGCTCTGTCTACTTAGGCTGGAAAATAAGTTATACGTTTTGATTTTTTTCTTTTCTTTTCTTTCTGTTTTTTTAAGTGATGAGGTTTCACTATGTTGCCCAGCTGGAGTGAGGTGTCTATTCACAGGCTCAGTCATAGCACACTACAGCCCCAAACTTCTAGGCTCAAGTGATCCTCTTGCCTCAACCTCCTGAGTAGCTGGGACTTTATTTATTTTCTTAGGAGCTATTTGATTGCTAGGGACTTAGCTCATTTGAGCTAGTATAGATAAAGTCAGGACTTTCTTTTTAAAGGATTCAAAAGGCAACTAAATGGGAACATCAGAAATGGAAAACATCAAAAATGGGAAACAAAATTGAACCCCATCCACGAGGACCAAGTCAAGCGAGCCAAGGAGATAAACTTCCTTCCATCTCTAACGAAGCCACGGAGCAGCTCCATTCTCCCAATTCACTCTCTTCACAGACTTTCCCTATTTAATTATCAGTGCAAAAATTGCTGATGGTGGTTGCACTAATCCAGTTCTGACTTTATATAAACTTTCAGTTGAAGTGTCCATGATTGTCTAACTGGGTTTTTTTAGTGTTCTTATCCCAAATTTTTGGTAGAAAGAATTTGGTTGGCTCAGAATAGCATAGATGTCTGCCATTGTCCAGTTGCTGTGGCTTGTGGGGACCGTTCATGTGGTAAGACTAAGGAAGCCAGAGCAGGAAGCAGGTGTGGGGGGTGAGACTCTGGTGATTAGCATCACTACTGTATCCATTCTGCTATACAGAAAATTCCAAATACCCTTCTGTGATACTGGACAATTAATGTGAATCCATTTTGGAAAGCAATATAGTACCACTTATTCAAATTTAGTAACTGTTTGGCTAAGAAATTCTGGGTCTAATGACCCAGTAATTATGCTCCTGGGAATATATACTAATAGTTGAAAGAAAACTTCAGGCCTGTCCACAAGGAGACATACCTGGGAACGTTCCTTCTGATATCATTTGTGGTGTTAGGAAGTTGGAGGCAATCCGGGCGTCATTCCTGGGAGAGCGGAATGGGGTGGAAGCACGCTGTGAGATTCAACAGTGAGAAGCAGGATTTTGATATCCACTTGGCTACCAGGGCAGCTTAAAGGCATGGTGCTGAGAGGAAACGGTAAGAAACTCAATGTGATCCCACACCACATACCACCAGTAAAGTAAATATAAACCATATGCACAGAAAACATATGTTCTGCAGGAATGTGCTCATCATGAGCAAAATGGTACCCCTTAAAAATATAGTAGGGACTTCTGACTATGATGGACTAGCTTGTAATAAACCAATCCTCTTACCAAGAGCAACTATAAAAGCTGAATAAAATCTGTGTGTGACTGTGATCTTACTTAGAAAAATATTCCATCTTTGTAGATGGAATTAAGGATCTCAGAACGAGATCCTCCTGGATTATCTTGGTGAGTCCTAAATCCAATGATAGATAGACAACCTTATAAGAGACAGAGAGAAGGCAGAGGGAGGAGAAGCCTGTGTGAAGACTGGAGTTACAAAGCCAAGGTCCAAGGAATGCGTGGGGCCACCCAAGAATGGAAGAGGGAAGGTGGGAGTCTCCCGTACAGCCTTTAGAAGGAGCGTGGCCCTGCTGAAACCTTGATTTCAGATTTCTGTTCTCCTGGACTGTGAGAGAATAAATTTCTTTAGTTTTAAGCCACTCAGTTTGTGGTAATTTGTCATGGGAACCCTAGGAAGCTAACACAGTACTGTTACTCTTTCCAAACAATACAAAACTTTGTTAATTTTCTCCACCATACAGTTTTTTCTAATTCATAAATTTCTACTATTAGCCAACAGAATGTTATTGTTGTCTGACATTTAGTTCTATGTATATTTTAAACCCAACAGCACATTATGATTGATCAATATTTGATACTTTCATTTTAAAATTACCTAACTTTCTAAATAAAAAATGGTATCTTATTTTAATTCACATTCCTTGGGTAATATAATTGAATAGTCATTTATTTTCCCTTGTGAAATACCTTTCATTTTTTGTCAATTTTCCTATTGGGCTTATTAGCATTTTCTTGATTTGTGAAAATTTTTCTTATGTAGGAGAGTACACCCTTTGTCATATATATTTTTAAAATATTTTCTCCTGTATGTTCTTTGTCTTTTAATTTGTTTATGGCAGGGCTTGTTTTTGCACATATACTTTAATTTCTTATGTACCATTGTGACTTTGTTCATTGCTTTTAAGCTTAGAAATTCCTCCCCACTCCAGAAATTTGATAGACAGGTACTCACTTGTTTTTCTTCTAATTTTTTAATGGAAAGATTTTTAAACTTTTAACCCCTTAGTCTATATTAAACTTAATTGGAGGAGGTGGAAAACTCTTTTGATTTGTTAGGCTAAAAGCTTTACCTAGAGCCCTCAGGGTGGCCAGCCACGGGTCTTTGTCATTGGAGACGGTGCTTCAGGCATCAGACAAGACATAGAGCAGGTCCTGGACTGAACTACAGGGCCCAGCAGAGTTTGGCTCTGGTGTTAAGGGCTGATGATGCAGCTTGTGTACCAACTCACTGAATGCTTAGCCAAAAATTGTCCTCGATGACAATGGACCTGGACACTGCCACCAGACTGCCTCCTGAGTGGTATCATTCTGCCTTGTGGGGCTCCAAAATAAATTAAAAAGGCAGCCAAACTTTGAGCTTTGAGAGAATGCTAAGCAGAGTCTGGGGTCAACACTCCCTTCCCCCACCACAACACAGCCCTGGGACTCTGGAGCTAGGGGGCCATCGGCTCAGAGCCCTGGGTTTGCAGTACAGAAGTGAGGGTGTCTGTCAGGCTTTTCAAACAGCTCCATCAGCGCCCTCCTTGCCAAAGGTCAGGCCTGGGTTGCAGCCTAACAACACTCAGAGCTCAATCTGGGCAGCAGGGTTGGCGGTAGAGGCCTGGCCCAGCTGCTGTCTTAGTATTATAAGGAAGGGACATGTCTGCGAGCAGAGGGAGGGGCAGAGAGGGGCTATAAAGACAGATAAGACCACACCTGGGCCTGCGTGGCTGACAGAATGCTGAACACCTCATGTGATACCGAAGAAAAGCCAGGAGCCCTGGGTAAACTGAGCTCCAGATCTGTTTTCCCCGTTTACTAGCTGTGCAGCCTTGGGTAAGTGACCCACTTTCTCTGAGGCTCAATATCACGGAAACCCAAGGGAGTCATACAAGACGGCCTCTAAGGTTCCTTTCAGCCCTGACCCTCTCTGATGCTGTTATACAATCCAAACCCCCGGCAGGCCCAACTGGCTCCCTGGACAGAGAAGGTGGCCCCTATGTGGAGAAGAAGGTCACAAATAGATAGCTACAGGCTCCCCAGAGTTAGGCGCCATCTGCAAATCCAGGCGGGTTGGCTTTCACGTGCACTCTGCGTGGTGTGGGAAGTTCTGCTCATGGCTCGGTACCAGCCTGCTCAGTGACACCTGTCGCATGGTGATTAAATGCCTCAGCAACAAAAGATAATGTTATCAGCTGTCAGCTGTTTCCGTAATAAAGTGGATGTTCATCCACAGTGGTGGAAATATGATTTATCAAAATGTTCTGAAACAAATTATTATTTAGCTATCTTTACTTTCTGCCATCATTTTCATTATCACTTTTGTGTACAATATTTGCAAAACACAAATTTAACACTCTTCCAGTAAAAGAAAGAATGCTGTCTCATGTTCATTTACTGTGTGTTCCCATTGATAATAGTAATTGTAAAAGCTAAGGGGCAATTATTCTGTTAATACAAAGTGTACTCCAGTGTTAGAGTAACTCCCCACTGCAAGACATTGTAATCATTGTTGGGTTTGGTTACACTATGACTTAACCTGACACACACAGTGGGGCTTCCAGAACAGGGCTCTTACCTGCACACTCAGAAAGTCTGTAATACACAGACCCCTTTCCCCCGACCCAATATGCAGGTACTGATAAGTGACTGTACTCAGATTTCTCTTAGTGACTGTAGGTTCCTCTCTCCTCTTCCTTCCACCCGTCTGTATTCAGTAGGTTCAGCCAGCCACTGGCCCTGCTGGTTATGTGTACCTGCTATGGCCCGCACATGGCTTGTCCCCACCAAAACTCACGTTGAGACTTGGTCCCCATGTGGCAGTGCTGGGAGGTGGTGCCTTTAAGAGATGATTAGGTCATTAAGATGGATTAATGTCTTTCTCCTAAGACTGGATGAGCCGTTGCAAGAATAGATTATTTCTTGAGAAAGCAGGTTGTTATAAATCAAGGTTGCCTCTCGTGTTTTCCCCTCTGTTTCTCTGCCATGTTTTGGTGCAGCGCGAGGCCCTCCCCAGAAGGTGTCAGATGCAGCTGCCCCATCTTGTGCTAAATAAACCTCTTTTCTTTATAAATTACACAGTCTCAGGTATTCTGTTGTAGCAGCACAAAAAGGACTAAGACAGCATCTTTGGAGTTTATCCTAAAAAAATTCCTTTCTTATAGCTGCATTTCTCTAGGGAATAACCCAGTTTTGTGGAGACAGAGATAATATGTGTGTGTTTGCTGGTTGTTTTCTTTTCTGTCCGAAGAATATGGTTTTTTGGAGAATAGAAATGATATAATTGGTGTTGATGTTATTCTGCTCAGGTATTCTTGAATATCAACATTCTATTGGAAAATTAAAGACAAATATTTTATAGCAAATACATAGACCTTAATTTCAGTCCATTGGAAAAAATGTACATAATATTGATTTGGATTGCTGTCTTGAAGATAAATCTTAACTTTATATCAATAATAGTTTCAGAGAAGCAGCTAAAGATATTGAATGTCAATTTTTGAGATTTGCAGGTTACTGAAAACAGGTCACATATGAAAAATATTTTATGGGTGCAATAGGGGGACACTTGAAAAGCAAAATGTGCTTGAGGCTATAAAAGCTAGACTATGTGAAATTCAGCATTCATAACGTCTGCTTAACAACAACAACAGTAACAGTAGGAAAGGCAGGTGTACTAGGTACTATTCTAACTTTATTTATTGACTCATTTAATCTTTATGACAACCCTAGAACACTGTAAGGCACAGTTCTCTTTCTCTCTCTCCACCTTCCTGTTCACTTCATCCTTAAATGGCAGGAGTGCTGATCCAGTTGGTCCACCTGGTAAGTGGCTAACTGCTTCTCCCTTCCTCCCGCCTGGAGTGGAAGGGACAAGCACTGCTCTTTGTCTGAAGGCTTGGCCAGTTCCTTCTGGCCCCTCCTCTGAGGCAGCTAGGTCCAGGATAACTGGCCACTGGGTATCTCTCTCTGTCTCTGTCTCTGTCTCTGTCTCTGTCTTTCTCTCCTCCCCAGGTCTGCAGGTTTAAAGTTGGTTTGGCTTGTTTTATAATAATTCGTGGCAAGATCTAGACCTGGGTTTGAGTATTGAGGACTTAAACTGGGCAAAGCAAATCAAGCTTTGAACTGAGGTTCTTTAGACCTTCCTGGCTTAAGGAAAAAGGACAGTTTATATGGCCCAGCCCAGCATTCAGGAATGCTCTGCATTTGGGTTCTGTGCCAAATCCACAGCTCATAGTTGTAAAAAACTTCCTTCCTCCCTCTGTCCCTTCAACAACTAGTAAGGTGGACTTGATACCATCCCTCATTATTTTCCCAAGAGACTTGGTAAGGTTGTGGATGGAATTCAGGTGTTTCTGGATCCCCCTGACCATCATTAACTAGCACTCTTTCACTCAATGTGTGTATCCACAAAATCTCAGCAACGCATCCAACAACATGGGCTTGGGAGTGTTTGTTTGTGGAAAAGGGTTTGTGCTAAACCTTCACACTTCTCTCCTCCTGTGCGACCCAGGGCAAAGTTTGATTGAGCTTAGAAAATCAGGCTTCTCTCTGGAACAGCATATTCTTTGTGTCACCTCAAGTCTTGACCTTTTTACACTTGTTCCGCCAACGTAACCCAACATCATCATGACATACGTTCTATTAAAAGACAGTAGACTTCCGTCTAGTCTTAAAAAGTATTGAAATTTTGAGTATGAATCTTGAGGCTCTCTTCTCTGGAACTTGATGTTCACTTTGGGATGATAAAGACAACGTATTTGTTCTTGAAGCTATGAGTGGTTAAAAAAAATCTCAAATTGATCCATTTCTGATTCCCCTTTCTTTCTCAGCATTCAGGAGTACTACCCCTGTAGTCAGGTGAGGTCCTATGACCAGGTCTGTCCAATGGGCTGTGAGTGGAAGTGTAACTTATGGGCCTAAGACTTTAACAGCTGTTATCTTCAAGTGCTCCCCTCCCTGTGAGTGATTATAGAGAAGGGCTCAAGTTGCAGAGATAGAGCCAGAAGAGGGTTGGCTATATTGGTGCATAGAGAAGCATTCCCTTGGGAAGTTGCCCAGGCATTGCAGGTAACATTGTGAAGTAAGAAATCTTTGTTGTGTTAAGCCACTATGATTTGGGGGAGTGTCTGTTTCTGTAGCATAACTTAGCCTATTCTGACTACTAAATCACGCCATATTCGGACTTTACATTTTATTTTCATGTATTAGGTTATTAAGTACGGAATGTTTGATTTCCTTAAGTACTAAATTTGACAGTTGATATCTCTGACATTTCACTTTGATACTTCTTGTTTTCTTTTTAATTGTGAAGGTACATCCTCATTCTTTCAAATGCACATTTTGGTTTGTGGTTGTCTTTCAAAATAATTTTTTAGAGCAATTTTTGTGAAACCATGGATAAGTAAAAAATTTGTGTTATTTTCCAATATGAATTCTGTCATGGAACCTGTGCAGCACAGACAGCTCAAAATATGAACAAAGTATTTGGGAAGGATGTGGCTAATGAACACACAGAATGTCGATGGTTCAAGAAGTTCCATTCTGGTGATTTAATCTTGAAAATGAGCCATGTGCATCACCTGAGACCAAGGTGGATAATGATGAGCTGAAAGCTGTAGTGGAAGCAAATCCTTCTCAACCTACACGTGAATTAGCAGCAAGATTTGACATTACTATTCCAACAATATTGGATCATTTGAAACAAATGGGCAAGGTAAAGAAGCTGGATAGATGGGTGCCACATGAATTAAATCAGCATCAGAAAAGAAATCGTCTGGAAGCTTGCCTTTCTTTGCTGTCATGACACAAAGGTGAACCATTCTACACTGTATTGTTACATGTGATGAAAAATAGAATCTTTATAACAATCTCAAGCATTTGGCACATGGTTAGATAAAGATGAAGTGCCAAAACACAGTCTAAAACCAAATATTCATTAAAAAAAGCCCACAGATGCAACCAATTGGATGAAGTTATTAGGGTGCTTGAGATTAAGCAGCCAAAATTGGTCAATAGAGACAGGCCAATCCTCTTGCAAGACCACGTGTCACATAAACAACGCTGCTCAAATGACAGAAGCTGGACTTGGAAACTCTCTGTCATCCGCCCTATTCACCAGACCTTGAACCAACTGAATACCACTTCTTCCAGGCTTTGGACCACTTCTTGCAAGGAAAAATATGCGATTCTCAGCAAGCTGTGAAAACTGCTTTTCATGATTTCATTGCCACTTGCTGTCCAGGCTTCTTTGTTGCTGGCATAAACAACCTACCATTAAGATGAAAACACTGTAAATAGTTTTGGCACATACTTTCAAGTAGCTTGGAGCGTGAGTGGCGATGAAACTGTGAAAGGCGATTAATGACTTTTGACATACATATACAGCAATGAAACCATCATTGTGATTAAGATAATAAATATATCCATCATCCCAAAGTTTCCTTGTGTGCCTTTTCAGTCCCCTCCTCTTTCTCCCATTTGTACTTCCCCAATCCCAACCATTGATCTGCCTTCTATCACTATACATTTTCAAGAATTTTATATAAACAGAATACTACACTGTTTGCTCTTTTTTGTTGGGCTTCTTTTACTCAGCATAATTATTTAGAGACTCGTCGACTCATTTCATGTATAAATAGTTCATTCCTTTTACTTTGTGAGTAGCATTCTATCATGTGGATATACCACAGTTTGTTTATTTATTTGTTGTTGATGGATATTTGAATTTGTTTCTAGCTTGGGGCTATTAAAAATAAAGCTACTATGAACATTCATGGGCAAGTCTTTATATGGACATACTCTTTCATTTATCTCGGGTAAGTACTAACTAGTAAATGGTTGGGTCATATGGGGGGAGTTTGTTTAACTTTTTAAGGAGACCAAAATATTTGTACCACTTTACATTGCCACCATCAATACATGAGAATTCTACTTGCTCTGCATCCTTGCAGGGCTTGGTATGGTCTGACCTTTAACTCTGGTTAAATGATTACAGTACTACTCAGTGCAGCTTTGTTCCCAGTGTCATCAGCTCAGGTTTTGATACTTCTTGTAATAGTCTCTTAACTGGCACTCCTCCTTCAGATGAATTGAGGTTGTCAGGTAGGAACTCTGTGAACTTCCTCCCACCTCCCATAAACTTAGATCTATCAGTGCCAATTATTCCCACCTTGCCTCCTGTCACAGCAGGGAAACTGTGTCCCCACCTCCTCCTGTCTAGGTCCCTCTCTCCTCTGACACCGTGTCCTGGACCCCATCCTCCTCCTGTCAAGCCTCACCGCTGGGCATCTTTTCCCCTCTCCTATCCTCAGCTTTTCCAATGATATGATACTTTCCCCTCCACCTAATAATATTTTCAGTTCTTGCCCATCTTTAAACAACAAACCAAACAGAGGAAAGACTATTTTATTTAGGCTTGTATTTCCCTCCAGCTACCACTCTGTCTCCTTCCATGTAAGCTAAATTTATGAAAAAAAAAAAATTGGAAAGTTCCATTTCCTCCTCAACTCACTCAATCTCGTTTTCATCCCACTCTTCATTAAAGCTGCTCTTACTTAGGTCACCAATGACCACCATGTTCCTAAATCTAGTACTTTCCAACCCCTGTCTTTCTTGATCTCTTGGCAGCCTTTACACCTTTGATTACTTTGTCCTGGCTTTTCAAGGTCTCCACTGGATGCCCCTCCTAGGTCTTCTCTCCTTTGCTTCCCTTCATTGTACTCCCATATCTGTGTCCCAAACTGTGACCTTGGCCTCTTCTCATACCCCACCATGGCTTCACTTCCATCGTAAAGTCATTACTACAGAAATCACGTCTCCATTCCAAGCACCCTTGTGAGCTACAAAGCCACAGGGTCAGCAGCTTGCACTTGGATATCCCACAGATCCTGAAATCTAATACACAGAAAACTTGATTCATCACCCTCTTCCTTAAACCTGCCTCTCCCCGTATGTTCCCAGCCCACTGACCCCACCCAGTTTAACACCCTTGACTCGTAAACGATTCCTCAACCCCTACAATCACCCACTTATTCTGAGACATTCTACTTCTTTGAGATCTCTTGAGTTCATCTCCTTCTCCAAACCCCTTCTGCCCTGTTTAGCTGAGGCTGGCATCGTCTGTCACCTAGATTACTGCAATAAGCCTCCAAAATGATCTTTTGGCTTCTAGTCTTTCCCATCTGCTATCCATTCTCAATGCAGCTTCTTGTGTGCTGGCTCCTGCTATCTTTCCAGACTCAGCCTCTGCCACTTCCTCTCCAGGGTCCTCATCTTATACACTCCAGCCATATGGAATGGCCTGCAATTCTCTGAATGGGCCATGCTTTTGTGCTTCACGTTTCCCTCTTGGTCTGAAACACTCCCCTTTAGTACCTTTTGCCTTGTAAATTTCTTTTGTTCTTCCAGACTCAGTTTTGTGTTACCTCCCTAGTGGGGCCTTCCACAACATTTTCCTGACTTTCCTATGGTTATTTCCCATTCTGTGCATACTTTTGTTTTTGCACTTTTCACTGATGTGGTTCTCAGATCTGTGTCTGTTACCTCATGTAGCAAAGGAGGCTTTACAGATGTGATTAAGGATTCTAAGATAGGGAGGTTATCTTGGATTATCTGGGCAAGCCCTCAATGTAAAATCACAAGTGTCCTCCTAAGAGGGACGCACAGGGAGATTTGATTATACAACAAGAAGGCAATGTGACCACTGAAGCAAGGTGCTACGCAGCTGGCTTTGAAGACGGAGGAAGGGGGCATGATCCAAGGAATGCAACTCTAAAAGCTGGAAAAGGCAAGGGAACAGATTCTCCTTGTAGAACCTCTGGAGGGAGTGCAGTCCTGCTGACATCTTGATTTCGTCCCAGTGAAATCGATTTCAGACGTCTTACCTCCATAACTGTAAGGAAGTAAATGTGTGTTGTTTTAAGCTTACAACCCAGGATGTGGTGATTTGTTACAGCAGCAATAGGAAACTAAAATTCTGGACCAGGTGGGGCCCTGCCCAGAGCCTCATGCTGCAGAGGCCCCTGCTCTGGGCCTCCTCCTGCTGTGCACCTTCTCTTGGGGTCAAGAGTCTGTGGCTTCACTTCTAGACCAGGCACCCAGTACCCAGGACTCCAGAATTTCTTACTCAAGGCCTGTTTCCAGGGCCTAGAAACCTCTTCCCCAAGTTTGTCCTTTTAAGTCAGAGTACATTCCTGGTGCACTCATGCCTAGATCTAAAGAGGAGTCAAAAGACCAACTGTTTGTTGGGGTGAGCCATGGTGTAGACTATGGACTATAGACTGAAGGGTACAAGAACCAAAGCTGCGAGACCAGGTAGGAGGCTACTACAGTAATTCAGGCAAGAGATGGCGATAGTGGTGCTGATGGTAGAAGTGGCTGGATTCTGGGTATATTTTGAAGGTGAAGACAACAGGTTTTGCTGACACACTGGATGTGAGGTATGAGAGAAATAGGAGAGTAAGTATGATTCCAAGGTTTCTGGCCAGAACAACTAGAAAGATGACATTAACTTAGATAGTAAATAAGGGAGAAAGAGCAGGTTGGGGGTAAAGATCAGTGGCCCAATTATTAATGTGTTAAATTTAGGATGCTCATTAGACAACAAAGTGGGTAAGCAGTTGGATGTTTGAGCGAGTCTTGTCTTTCTCAAAGACTGTATGTTTCCAGCAACTAGCAGAGGGTCTTCCAATAGGTGATCCTTTCTTTTTGTTTTTTTTAGAGGCAGCGTCTCACTCTGTCACCACAGCTAGAGTGCCATGGCATCATCATAGCTCATTGCAACCTCAAAATCCTGGGCTCAAGTGATCCTCCTGACTTGGCCTCCCAGAAATAGGTGATTCTTAATTAATAATTAATAGATCAAATAAATATGTGACATTTCTCTATGGAAATGTTTCAAGATCTACCCACATTTTATATTCTCACATTATCAGGTTGGTTAATATCAAGACTATTGCTATTATACAGCCTGGCCAAGTGTGTAAGTCAGCATTAATAACAACCTGATTGTTTAGTATCTTCTTATTCTTGGATTTCCCAAACATTTGATAGGGTAGAGGCTGATATGGAATATTAATACTAGGTGGACTTAAGTCAGATTCACAGTCTGTGTCTTATTATTCTAGTGTTGAACTTTCTTAATATGCTGATGGCAAGAAATTTTTCTCTGTAATTATAAAATGTATAATAATATTGACTTCTTTGTTCCATCTCTGAAATTACATATTTTTCCCCACCATGTTTGGGAAAGTCGACAGCCAGAGCTTTTGTATTTTAGTCCACTTAAATGCATTTCAGATGCTCATAGGACCTGAAATAGTGTCTAGTGATGCTAAAGAGTCTATGAAGGTTAGTTCTTTAGAAAATTTTAATTTAATAAATGAGCAATAATGTTTATCTTCCTAGCTTTAATTTTATAGACACTATAAAACTCTACATCTATAAAACATGTGTGGTTTATACTGCTGAAAAGGTCACAGTTCTGCTGTGAGTTGCTGGAGACTAGATTGCTCTTGCATTTTCTCTCGTACCTTCTACAGTCAATTTTTTTTTCTCTCTTCCTCTCTTGAAGCTTCTCTTGTCAAGTTCACCAAGGACATTCACATTATAAAATCTCTAGTCATTTTTTTAAGTCCTCATTTTACTTATTCTATTGAGCCAGTTGATGACCTCCCTCAAACACTTTTTTCTTCTTTATTTTGAGTCACAGTGCTCCCTTGGCTTCCTCCTACCTCGCTGACCACTTCTCTTTCTCTTTTACTTTATCCTTCTTGTCTTCTTGATTTCTAAGTGCTTCAGTTCCCTGGGGTCAATCCTTGGCTCTCTTCTCTTCTCTGTCTACAAGTACAAAGAGGTGGCTGCTTCCAGACCATGGCTTTATATACCACCTATATGTTGATAAGTCCCAAATTCATTTGTCCAGTTCAGATCTCTCTGCTGAACTCCAGACATGTACAGCTAACCTCTCTGTGTCTTCATTTCCTCAGCTGTAAGGTGGGTACAATAACAGCACTGAGCTCATGGCA
Source organism: Eulemur rufifrons (assembly GCF_041146395.1). Lineage (NCBI taxonomy): Eukaryota > Metazoa > Chordata > Mammalia > Primates > Lemuridae > Eulemur > Eulemur rufifrons. The sequence goes on along the minus strand of NC_090997.1, from coordinate 63,275,811 downwards.
TTTGTGCTGGATGTTCTGTTTGCACTGGCAGATCTGCTTTGTACCCTTCTCCACCTGCTCGGTGCCCAGGGACGCTAGCCTGAGTGGACTGCATCAAAGAGTTGTCTTGATCTCTGGCTTCTCGTTGAGTTTGGCTCATGGAAGTCACCATCAAGAGGTGGCATGGAGGGAAGTGAGGGTGTTCCAATAATTTATTCTTTCAGATTTCTCCCTGTCAAGCCATAGGTTGGCAGTGGCTTCTTTCCTCTGTTCAAAGCTACAACTTCTACCGGGCAGCCAACGCGGAAATCCCTCCCTCCTGGTTCCAGTAACTGCTGTCTCCCTTTCCCCTTCTGGCAGCACTGCTGGTGCTAGCTTGGAGGAACTTCATCATCCCTTGTTGATTTCCCTTAACCATCCCCACGCTTTTCTAATTAGTCCCTGCATTAAACTTCCCTCGATCACCTGGTTTGAGTATGCCATTTGTCTCCTGCTGGGACCTGACCAATTCAGGCTGCTATGGTGATTAAATGAGCTAATATTTATGAAGTGCTTAGAGCAGTGTCTGGCATATAGTAAGTGTATAGAAATTTTTGTGAAATAAATAAATGAATAAACTGCCCACATGAGCTCTACATTTAGGTGTCTAAAACAAACTTTTCAAATTCCCCACCCTTCCTGTACTAGTAGTCAGGGTTCTCCAGAGAAACAGAACCAGGTGTATGTATATCTATCTATCTACATACATACATACATACATACATTCTACCAATAGGCTGTGTGTGTGTGTGTGTGTATGTGTGAAGAAATTTATTATAAGGAATTGGTTCAACTGATTATGGAGGCTGGCAAGTCCAAAATCTGCAGGGTGGGCAAGCAGTCTGGAGACCCAGGAGAATTGATGATGTAGTTTACGTCTCAAGGCTGTCTGCTGTACAACCAGGAAGAGCCAGTGTTGCAGATGAAGTCTGAAGGCAGTCCACCAGAGAATTCTTTCTTATTCAGGGAGGCCAATCTTTTTGCTCTATTCATGCCTTTGAATGATTAGATGAGGAAGACAATCTGGTGTATTCAAAGTCCACCAACTTAAATATTAATCTCACCCAAAAACACTCTCACAGAAATACCCAGAATAATGCTTGACCAAATATCTGAGTACTTTATGGCCCAGCCAAGTTGACACATAAAATTAATTATCACACTTCCCAATGTACCCCACTGCCAGTTTTTCCTTGCTCACTAAAGACCTCTGCATTCATTCATTTGCTCAAGGAAAAAGCCTTAGAGTCATTCTGAACTTTTTTCTTTCATGTCCCACATCCAATCTATCTTTCAACCTATTTCTAGAACCCACCCTTTCTCTCCATCTCCACCACTGCTACTCTGCTTCAAGCCACTGTTGTTTCTCACGGGGATTATGGTTATGGACCCCTATCTCCTGCTCCCACTCTGACAGCAGGAAATAGTCTAGGGACGATTTTCAATAGGACAGGCAGAGCCATTCTTTGAAAATATAAATCAGATCAAGTCACTTTGCTATCAGTCAGGGTAAAAGCCCAAGTTCCTGCAGTGGCCTAAAAGATTGAAATGATCCAGTCCCAGCTCCCTCCCCAAGTTAATTCCATACCTCTCTCTCCCTTGCTCACGCCATCCAGCCATATTATACTCCTTGCTATTCCTTGAACTTGCCAGGCATGCTCCCACCTTGAAGCCTTTGCATTTGCTGTTTCCTTTGCCTGAAAATCTCTCCCCACACATGCTCATATGTCTCACACCCTCACTTTGCTTGGCTTTCCTCCTAAATGTTATCTCCTCAGAGAGGCCTTCCCTGGTCACCCTAACCAATGAAGCACTCTCCACTGTTTGCCATCCCTCATCCTACTTTATTTTTTTCCTCAGCATTTATCCTAACATGACATTATATATATGTTTATTTGCTTGTAGGCCATCTCTGCCACTAGAATATAGCACTATGAGCACAGAGACTTCTTGCTTGTTTTGTTCATTTTCATATTCTCAGCCCTGGAATTGTGTTGCATACAGTAGGCCCTCAATAAATATTTGTGGAATGTAAGAAAAAAATTGCTTGTGTGTACTTTCCTAAGGCCTAAGATTAGTAACTACTTGTGCTTGTGTGCATATTTCTTCACAGGGGCTCCCAGCGTGCCTACATGTGTTCTCTGATTTAGCCTCACATCATCCTGTAAGAAGGGGAGGAGGGGAACTATGACTCATACCCATCAGTGAAATGGGAATGTTTAGTTCTTGAGGATCTTAATGCCCTGTTTTGAAGATGAGAGCACTTGAAGAGAGGATACTAGACATACCTTCATTGACCTCATGAAGATTTGAGGTCTGTGTCTTGGAAGCCTGTCTTAGAAAAATTTATTCATTTTATAAGGCTGTGCATTTTGCTACCAGACCTGGCCAGCAACAATGTTCTAAGTCAATATGAATTTTCAGCATTTAAAATTCTTGCCATACTGGAAAAACTACAACTGAAAGTTGTGGTTTCAGGATTCACAAGTGCACATGTCATGATATTGAAGAAATGGTTCCAGTCATCCTCTGACATTTGTTTTCCAAACCCAGTAACCAAGTAGTAGATTAACTTGCACTAATAGCAATAATAACCCTTTGCTATTCTGTGAGTACTGTTATGTGACTATATTACTCCCTTCCTGCCCCCTCCCCAACCATAATGATCTGGAGTGGGTATTTCAGTGAAAATTTATGAATAATGTTCAAATGCATATGATTTTTTACATTAAGATTTTCTCAGGAGGGAGATGATACATAATAAACTTTTAAAGTAAATGCACTCATAATTCAGCTCTTATAATAATTCTATAGCCAGTCACATACTCCAAATTACATTTTTATAGTGTGTTTATTTGTGTACAAAATATGTTGTAATTTGTTGATGCATGTGCAGCAAAATAGTCTATCACATACAACAAAAATACACCTTTTACTCCCTTTCCCCTGCCCTTGAAAATGGCAACACTGTTTTGGCAGTTCAGCAGCTAAAAATAAAGTGCTATAATTAAGCAGTATTGGAATGTCTTCACTTGACAAATGTGATGTATGATTTGAGTATACAACCACATCTTTTTGTTAGTTTCTCACATAACAGGAAGCTCTACATCCTGAACACCTCCAGAATATACAAATATTTGTATATATATGTACACATGTATACACTGTATATGTAAAGTGCCAACAAGCCTCTTTGTCCTTGTGAGTTTGTTGCATTTATGTTTATTCCCTCTTTCTTCCCAAAGTTAGAGGCACACCATTGGGATCTGAGTTCATCAGCAGGCACCTAGAAGCTCACCAAAGGCTGGCTTGTTGGGGGTGTGGTTTTGGTGGGAGGACACGGAAGGAACCCTTCAGACCTCACTGGGGGACCTGGAGCGGAAGGGCACTTTGGACTGGAAACAGCCACAGAATAGGAGCCACAAGGCGCGCTGGATCTCCTGGTTGCGGAAGGCATAGATGATGGGATTGATCATGGAGTTGTAGGTAGCGGGCAGCAGCGTGGCGTAGGTGTAGACTGCTGGGTCCTCGTGGCTGCCCACCACGCAATAGATGGCAAAGGGCAACCAGCTGGCGCCGAAAGTGCCCAGCACCATGGCCAGCGTTCCCACGCCCTTTCTGGTGGTTGCGAGGTGAGGTGGCGCCAGGCAGTGCTGCTGCAGGGCGATCTGGTGCGCGTGGCGCCAGACCACCTGGCAGATGCGCACGTACAGGTGCAGCATGATACCGAAGACCATGAAGAAGGCTGCGGAGAGCAGCGCCACGTGGCTGCGTGTTAGCGGGCGCACCACGCTGCAGGCTGAGCGCTCTGCCAGGCAGTTCCAGCCAAGCACAGGCAGGAGCCCGAGACCTAGGGACACCGTCCAGGTGGCGGCGAGCAGGAGGTGCACGCCCAACAGAGTCCGGCGCGAGTAATAAGTTAGCGCGTTGTAGAGGGACAGGTATCGGTCCACCGTAATGGCCAGCAGGCTACTGACCGAGGCGGCGAAGGAGGCCACGAGGAAGCCCACCGTGAGCAGGCTCACAGTCTCCGAGGGCACCAAATACTGGAACACGAAGTGCAGGATGAGGCCGCAGCCCGCCAGCAGGTCAGCGGTGGCCAGGCTGCCCACCAGCACGAACATGGGCGTGCGCAGCGCCGGGGTGGACGCGATGAGCGCCACCACCAGCGCATTTTCGCCCGCGATCACTGTCCCCGACACGCACAGTAGCACGTCCCACGGATTCACAGCTGGCAGCAGCAGTCCGGGCGGCCCGGCCGACAGCTGTGAGGACAGCTCCAGGGACCCATTAGCCCCACTGCCGCCTCCTAGCGCCGCTGCCGCTGCAGGAGGCCCCCATTCGCCGGTGTCCGACGCCGCTGCTGCTCTGGCCGCCGCTGCCGCTCCCTCGGCCGCCACTACCACCACTTGGGACTCGTTGAGCGAGGTGGCGCTCGCGTTCATCGCTGCCAGATGTTGCACCCTGCATAAAGAGGGAGTGCCGGCGTCAGGTGTGCAGTTCTGGCTGCCTGGAAACTTCCCCGCGCACAGGTGACCCGCTCGCATTGCCCTGCTCGAGCTGCCCACACCACCGCGGGACCGCAGAGCGGAGTGCGGAAGCCGGCGCTAAGTGCGAACCCACAATAAATACCTGTTGCGTGCGTGAGTGAAATGTACCGTGTGCCCACACAGACTTCTGAGTTTTTGCACAGATATGCCCCAGATCAATCCCGTGTGTGCTTGTATTTGCGCAGGCACCCTAATAACCAAGCTAGAGTTCCGCCTGGGAGCATCCAGCTGGGCTGTGGCCGGCGCGATCCGGGCATTCCCCAGAGCCGGGCTGCGGAGTCGCTGTCCGCGGTGCTGAAAGCGAAGTTTCTGAGATCGCGTAGCCGGGAAAGCCCCGGAGCCTAGAGACCCCTGAGAAGGAGGTTTGGGAGGAGAGAAACTGGGGTGTGTGTGTAGAGAAACTGGGGTGTGTGTGTACGGGGATGGACGGAGTCAAGCTTCGTTTCTCCGGCTTCTGGGAAGACCCGTCCTCTGGCTATCCTTCACCCCTTCCCCTCCCCAAACCCTCAAATTTCCCCGGGCCGCTCACCTGGGCAGTCAGGGCTTCAGGAAGTCACTGGTCATGGGCGCCGTGGCCGGGCGCGGGGCTGCGCTCCCCTCGCTGACGGAGCAGCTGCCTGCAGGAGGCGGCCGGGGCCGGCGAGGAGGCAAGCGCCGGGCGCTGTCGCTGTGCCGGCGCCGCCGCGAGTGAGAGACCGAGTCAGTGGCAGAAAAGGCGGCTGCGAGCAGCGCGCGCGGGATTGACAGGCAGGGTGCGGTGACGTCAGGCTCCTAGCTCCAGCCGGCAGGTGCGAGCCCGGCACGCGCTCTCCCCACCAGCCCAACCTACCCTCTCCAATCCCATACCCCCCGCCCCCCAGCAAGATGTCTCAGAGTGTTCAAGGAAGAAGAAGCCACAGCGGCCACCTCCAGTCCGTAACTTCAAGGAATGGGATGGGGGAGAGAGAAGGTGAGGGAGAAAGGAGCAAAGAAGACCCTGAGGCCGGGCGCAGGGGGTGAGCGGGGAGGACAGAGGTGGGGTAGGGATGAGTGGCACCTGCGGGGCAGCAAAGCCCGTCCCGAAGATCTCTGAGAGGCCAGTTCAAAAAAGAAGCCCCGGAGAAGGGGAGGTTGGGATGGGGTCTGACGGGAGAGTAGCTATCTTTAAACAAGAAGTGCTGCCTCAGCGACAGGAATGATCTGGGGAAAGAAATCCACTTTTTAAAAGGGTGTTTGTGGTACACATGCAGCTATGAAGAGCTAGGGAAGAAATGCTGAGTTGTGGGGAGCAGAGAAAAGATGAGCAAAAAGGGGGCATCTGGAACATTTGAAGAAAACAATCTCTTTGGGAGGTTACCTGTGCAATTTCTCTCTCTCCCATTATCTTTCTTCGACTCTACACAGCAGGTTTCACCATGATCTTCTCTGCCCAGTGTTTCCTGATTTCAGAGGCTGATAGTGCCCTTGGAACTTGCTCTTTAATTAAAGACCAGGTCTGTGTTGGGTTAGGGGAGAAGAAAGCAGCAAAATGTGATTTGCTTTCCTGGCAACAGACTTTGCCCTGTTAATTAGTACCCTATAAAACAAATTACAGGACAAAAATAGTGATAACTCAGCTGCACCAGACTTCAGTAGGCAGGAGTTTTATTTTCAGCCCAGATAAATCATCCTTTTGGTTGAAAGGTGTTTTGTTTTGTCAGTAAAATACAAGCATTAGTCTTCGTCTTCTTTTTCTTCCTCCTTCTCTCCTTATTCTCTTCCTCCTCTTCTTCCTCTTCCCCTTCCTTTCCTTCTTTTTCTACATCTCCTTCTCTTTTTCTTTCTTTTCAATCAGCCTGATATCCAATAGCTGTGCTTGGGCAAAAGCTAAAATAGTTGATGCCATCTGAGACTCTAAAATTAATGATTGCACATGGGCATGATGGCATTGTGCTGAGGCCACAGACATAGTTTCCAGAGACTACATGGTCTGGGCAAAGTGAAAATAGGCAACATTTGTTATTAGCATTTTCCCCACTTCTCCCTGTGTATCCTCCTCCCACATCTGACTTCATTTCCCTCTAGGCCCGTGGACCCAAAGAGGGGAAAAGATGTACTGAGACTGTCCATGGGCTGGGGGATGGGTTGACCCTGAGCTACTCCCTTTAAACATGACCTCCAACTCTAGACCACTCCTGCCTAATGCACTTGAACTTAACTAGAGGAAAAAGGGGCATAGGACAGTTTGATTATTTGCTGCAATAACTGATGTTGGGCCATAAAATAGATTTACACACAATTTGTCCATTCAGGAGTTTAAGAAACATCCACACAACCATTTTCATGGATCCAAAACTTGGCTGAAATTCTAAATTTCTGAAAAGAGTCATTTTGTGTTTCAGCACAAGATTGTCATCTCAGAGCCAAGAATGTTATTTCAGAGCTGTCAAGTGAACTGTCAAACTACTGTAATAGCATGTTAACTGCAAATTTTCCCAACAATCTGATAAAGGCCTGAGGGGAGGAGAAACCTTGTTAATGTCTAAATATATTCCATTTTACATGCCACAATGTAGCAGAAAGTATGGAGTTAAAATGGAACCCACCACCGGATCTCTGTTTGGACATCCTCAGGCTTCAACATTGCTGAGAATGGACTTGTCAGTGGCTTCCAGAGGAAGACACCACATGTAGAATCATGTACATAAATGTTTGTTGAGGGTTTGTAAACTGTCTTTGGGTCATGCCAGCATGTGGTTACCTCTCTTGGATGCTAGCTGGGTCCCAAGAGCAGACAGAGCACATTCTTTCAAACCTTCCTTATCTCATGTCCACTCATCTATTGGGAGGCAGAAGATAGGAGAGAAAAAGCATGTGGTTCATTAGTTATAGATGGATATTAGATGTACTTCATCACCTGCTTTGCCCATAGCTCCTACACAAGCATCTGCCCTTTCAGTGGTCCCCTAGAATGTTCAGCCTCTGAACCACATGACATTTTCTACCCCCAGCTTAGTGTATAGGAGGAGATTGACACCTGACCTAAGTCCAGTGTTAATCTCCTAGATAACATCAGCCATCGTTTCCTCATCTAGTGACCAGATCCCTCTCAAAAATTTGAACTAAGAGATGCCACAACAATGGTCAGTGAGTGTCGGGCTCTGGACCTGAAAGATGGTGAAAAGTTAGGGCTGGAACACTTGTGTTGGACCATTGTATGAAATTAATAATCAGAGGAAGCCAGTTGCAATGGAAGAATGAAGCAGACGTGCAGAGCGGAGCAGAAATGAAGGAGACTGAATGACTGAGAGGTGGAGGGAGTGACCACAGTCTCTGAGTGTCTGGTTCCTGACTCTGGGAGTCCAGATCCCTAGATGCTTTGAAATTACCCTTTTACCTGTGCTGTAAACCTTCCTAATCTCGAGCTACCTGGAGTGGGTTTCTAGTTCACAAAGAATTGATACTTGACTAAAACACACAACTAAATGTATTATTCATCTGCCAGCTTCTCTGGTCTTATTTATGTTTTGAGGTGTGCAAAGCTTGGTTCTGATGAATAATCATAGGTTAAACTCACTATTGCCAACTCTGTGACAAGCCCATCACAACCTTAAGTGTCTTGGTTCTTTACATTCCAGCACTATCCAAGCATAAACATAGGGAAAATTTCCTTGTCTCAGATTATGCCCAAGAATCACAACCTGTCAACCTCAAATCTATCTTTGGCTCCCTTTGGTATTTCCTTCCCATATCAGCCTAAGCTATCAGTTCTCAACCCTGACTGCATATTAGAATTACCTAGAAAGCTTTTTAAAACTGCTCGTCTCTAGATCAATAACCCAGCGATTTCGATTCATTTGATCTGAAGTGAGGCCAAGGCATGGTGTTTTCTAAAGATCCTAAAGAGAAGCCAGGGTTGAGAATACTCATCTATGCAATCATATAACTCCCTGTCAGTTTAGTGTGCAGTGACACTCCTGAATTATTGGACTGCAGTTTGGAATACTCGCAATAAAGGAATTTCAGCAAAAATCTAACTTCAAGTCATTCAGTGTGATTTCGGGTTTAACACAGTAACTAGGCCTCCTCTATGGACATTTAATTTTCCACACTCACACTCACCTCATTTCTGTCCCAAGATGAAGGCTGACACTTGGTTCTCTCTTGGCTGCAATGAACTCAATTGTCCCATGAGAAAGCATTAAACTCTGGCTCAGGTCCAGGCTGCCCTGGACCCTCCAATCTGTTAATCGAGTTCAAGATATCTCAGCATCTGCACCGTTTCTCTGCGCTAAGCTCACAGCCATTTCCCAGGTGTGCCCTCTTCTGGCCCAGATCTTTGTGAATCAATTCTGTTTTACAAAATCAGAGCTGCAGTCAGCCAAGCTGTCTAGATCCTTATAAAACTGAATCGGAAAGACCCATACTAACAGTTCTGGCTCTCTCTCTGGGCATATGCAGACACACACACACACACACACACACACACATACACACATTCCATCTTTTTGGTTCTTAGAGACAAGCAGTATATTTTTCTACTGGAAAGTATAAGTCTATCTGGTGGTGCATAGGTATTTGTGCTGACAGCTCAGGGAGAGAGCAGGTGTTTGGTGAGATGTATGAAGCTGTTTATTAAGAAGGATTGTTGCTGAAAGAGGCAGAAATCACAAAAACCCGCTGAATACATTAAATGGTTTGTCCAGATCCAAATGTTGGATGGACCGTAATCTTTTGGGGACACATGCTGAGATAGATGGATTCTATTAAAAATGTCTCCTTTTTTTCCACTTCCACCTGTCCCAAGGGCTTCCTCTCATTCTCAGGCATCAGTGCTATGTCATAACTTCCAAGACACCTACTTCCTCAGCATGTCCAAACACATCAGGGATGTTACTACTTCATGCCAGGTACGCAGTCTCCACTCCAAAGGGCTGCCATCCTGGGAGGTCATCGTCACCTAACGTTCCCAAAAGATTTAGATAAGGAGTAGACCACCATTATTATCACTACATATCTACAGGATGCATAACACTGTGCAGGAAAGTTGAATTTTGGGGTTAATTAAGTTGATGAACATTTGTGTGTGTGTGTGTGTGTGTGTGTGTGTGAAACAAATCATTTGCATTTGAGGGTATATGTGTTTGTTTTCTAAAGACTGAAATGAGGTCATGGAGAAATGTATAACCTTACAACTTAGATTACTAGCTGATATAGTTTGGATATATGCCCTCTCCAAAACTCATGTTGAAGTTTGATCCCCAGTGGTGGAGATGGAGCTGAGTGGGGCATGTTTGGGTCATGGGGGCAGATCCCTCACAAATGGCTTCATGCCCTCCCTTGGTAATGAGTGAATTGCCGCTCTATCATGGGAGAGCTTCCCCTCCTACAGTCCTCAGCCTCTGCTCCCCTAACTTTCTCTGAAGGATGAGTGAGCAAGGGCTTGGGGATGAGTAATTCAAAATTGCTCCTCCCCACTTCCAGCATAGAGGCTCCCGGCCCTACCTTACCCCAACATTTCTGCTTTGTACGGAAAGAAGGGCTACCCTTAAACGAGATGGCAAAGTTAAGCCAGTCATGGGCTTCCCAGCACCTGTTTGTATGTAAGATACTGATAATCTCATGGGGAAGCAAAACAAACATCAGTCAATGTGTGCAAAGATATGTAGGTAGACTCAAAGAAGCTTTTCTTTGGATACATGGACTCAAAATGATGGAAACCAAATTTTATAACTTCAATATTACTATGTACAGTATGTTATAGATGACCTTTGTCTGTTTTGTAAGCTGCTTTTTAAATGTATTATTTAAAAAAATTACAGAGAATTTTGAAAGAAAATCATTTACCATTACTCCCATCAGTTAACCAGGATTGCTTATTTTTCTCCCTAGATTGTAAGCCTCTTGAGGAAATGGACTTCTAATTAATCTTTCCCATGGTATGGTCTGGCACAGACAGGTGGTAAATAAATGACTCTTGAATGACTATTTTCAGAATTTACCCACATGTATGTGTATTTTATGCAGGTATATTCCATAGTGTGCAGTGTGCTATATATACAATGTATTAATTAAGTTTCACTTGGTAATAAAGTGTACGTTGTCAATATTTTTATGTGTTGCATTGTAATTATACTTTTGCCTAGTCATTCATTCAATAAACATTTATTGAGCTCCAACTATATGCTAGACATTGTGCTAGAAAATGAAAATGCCAAAATATGTGTCTGTCCTCTTAGACAAGTAAACGGATTCTATGAAACAGTGTGATACATGTTATAAAGGATGTGATCACAGGGATAGTGGAGACACCCAGGAGACTTTCACCCAGTCTGGAGGAGTCAGGGAAGGCCTCTCAGAGGGGTGATGCCCACACTGAATCTTAAAGGATGAGTAACAGCCATGTAGGTAAGGAAGACATCAAAGTGTTCCAGGCAGAGGGGGCTGCCTACCCAAAGGTGTGAGTCAAGGGAGCCTGGCACATGGCATTGAGTCTGTGGGTAATTCAATCTGGCTGGCATGTAGGACAAAAGGGCAGGAGCAGAGACACACCAGGTAGATGGGGGCAACTTAGGAAGAGCTTCCTACACCATAGCAAGAGTTGGGTTTTATCCTGAAGGTAATGGAGAATCAGTACCAGATCGTCTTAAGCAGAACTGGTTGATAGCATCAAACTTGGGGTCCTCTAACAACTTATGAAGACCCCACCAACACCTGCATGGAGGATGGACTAGAGAAATGCGAAAGAGAGGAGTCAGGCAACACTGTGAGGAGACTGTTACGTGACCTACAAAGACAGGATTGTGAAGGCTTAATGGAGGGTGGTGGCAGTCGGGATTGGCGTAGTTGATAGACCCGGCAGATATTTTGGACATTATGTTAGTTAAAGTAGCTCCAGTTGTTGTGAAAGATGGTCCTTAAAATCTTGGTGGCATAAAGTATGAGGGGATTGGTTCTTACTCACGTGAAATTTAAAACACACCTTTCTGCGTGGCAGGCAGCCTTTGACAGGTTTGGTCTCAGGACCCCCGTCCTTCTACCTCATAGTCCTGCCTTCCTCTACGATCTCATTGTGTTCGGCATTTATCACACTGGCATTTCACCACTCTGGTAGTGGGGAATACGCTTGGGGAATTCCACTTGGAGTATTTATAGGATGGTCTAGAAGTGGGGAGAAAGGCACAGATGAAGGGAGAGAAGGTGTCAAGGGTGACTCCCAGTTTTCAGGTGTGGTTATGAATGGGATTGGGGAGGAGGAAAATGGTTAATGCGACTGTGGACATATTGAGTTTGAGGACACCCAGGTAAAGGTCTCCAGTGGGACATTGACTACAAGAGTTATTCTGAAGCTCAGCAGAGTCTAGACTGGAAAGTAAACTAGCATGTCATATAATAATCATCATGATAGCTACCATTCACTGAATGTATACCATTTGTTATCCACCCCATGGGGTGGGTTCTATTGCTAACCACATTTTACAGAACAGAAAACTGAGGCTTAAGAGGTAGAATAACTTTGCCCCATGGTTGGAAAATGAGAAGATCAGAATTTGAACCCCATTTGTCTGACTCCAGTTAAAGGGAGTTGAAGAACCTAAGTGAAGATGACCAGTGATAGTCCCTTGGGGAGTACAGTCTTTATGGGATGAATGGAGGAAGAGGGAGCCACCAAGGATGTTAAGAAGACCAGGGAGAAAGGCAGGACATGTCATGGAAACCCAGCCTCAGTCAGAGAGAACAGAGTAGAAAGAGTCAGTTTCAGGAGGGAAAGAGTCAAACTGGACCCTGAGAGATCAAATGAGGTGAGAGGTCAAGGAAGAAAAAATATTCACTGAACTTGGCAACTAGGATGTTGTTGGTGACTTTGCTGAAAGCCCAGGGCAGCCAAGCTGAAGTGAATGGGGGGTAAAGAAGGGGTGAGAAAGGCCAGTGCCACTGCCCCTAGCCAGGAGTTTGACTGGAAGGGGAAGAGAGCAACAGGGCTACAGCTAAAGAGAGATGTAGGTTCAAGGGACAGTTGTTACTTAAAAATGAAAGAGATAACAAGAGGAAAGAGACCTGAGAGGCCCAGGCTGATTTCAGAGAGAGTAGCTGTTTGAGGGAGTGAGATGGTAGGGAACAGAGACAGAGAGGGTCTGGAAGGCAGAGACAGGCAGGATGACACGTGCAGATGCGGTCACATGTTATTGTTAAGTGGGGAGCTGGAAAATCAAGGGATTGCCTTCTAGTTCCTTGTGCGGTCTGGGGATAAGGACATCAGAGAAATGTCAGATGGTGAATGGAAGGGTATTTAATTATCATTTTGATGGCTGCACAATATTACATTGAGGACATGGGGCAACGTTTAATTCATTTCCCCTACTGTTAGACATTCAGATTGCTTATTTTTTTTGCTATTATAGATAACCCTACAAAGATTACTTTCACGCACATAATTATTTTTGTTTTGCATGATTATCGGCATGAAAATTGTCAGCCAAAGGGCAGAAGCATTTTCATGAAATGCACTGCCAAATGGCTTTTCAAAGTGCTTATGATAATTTACAATGCCAGCAGCACGCTGAGGGTGCACTAGTTTCTGTGCGGCTTTTATAGCACTGGGTTTTATTATTTTAAAATACTCTTTCAGTCCAATGGGCAGATTTAAAGATTTAAATTTAAAGATTTAGATTATATTAAAGATTTGAATTATATTTATTTGATTACCAATAATGTTGAACATTTGTCTTTTTTTGTAAGATAATTTCAATTTCCTCTTATTTGAATGATATATTCTCTACCTTTTTCTGTTAGGACTTAATGCTGTTCTTATAGAGCTGATGAAATCTACTATAGATAGTAAGCCTTTGCATGTCAAACTTGAGCAAAAAATTTACCGTTTTTCTTTTTTTAACTTTAGCTTTGGTTGTCCTGGAGAATTGCATTTTTATAAAGGTGGTTTTTAAAGATAACATATACTGAGGCTTCTGGCCTCAGAAAGGCACATGCATGGCTTTACAGTAATTTTTCTGTCATTTATAAGAGAAAAGGGAGGCTAGAGATCTTCTGGGGAGATAAAAGGTTCTGGGGGGGGGGGGGGGGCAGGCCCTGAGGCAGGCTGCTGACTGTTCAAAGGCTGGCTCTCTGGCCAAGACCTGTCCTGTTTACCCAAGGAGGGTGTTGGCCCATGAGGACAGTGGAGGTTTGGGGCATAGCTGGGAGACCGTAGCTTTCAAGTTCTGGCACAGAGTTCCCCAGGGAGGTCAGGGACGAGGACCTTAGCTGCAAGGGAAGCCAATAGGCTCTGGGCAGTTGGACAGCCCAGCCCTGCACAAGTGGCATCCAGGTGGAGCACAATCCGCTGCAATTCTCTGCGCAGAGAAAAGGACCTAGACAGAGAAAAAAATTAGAGGAGGAAATGGTGGGGAGAGGAAAGTCACATTTACATACTCCCTTGCCATGGGGCAAGCACAACGCAACACACTTTACATGTGTGATCTCATTTGGCCCATCCATGCCCCTGTGGGACTGTTTTAATTACTCCTTTTTATTATTCCCTCATGTGTATTATGTAACACGTGAGGAAACATAGGCTCAAAAGCGTTAAATAGCATTCACTACCATATAGCTCATAAGAGATAGTCTGTTAGGTTCTTAAAGTCTTACTTCCCTTAAGAAAAGGTGTCAGCTGTGGGAAAGGGGACCTGAGGGTGCACGCTGGCTTCAGTGCAATCTGGGGTGGGGAGAGGGCCGTCTCAGGGGAGGAGCCACAGATCACAGAGGGGGCTGCAAGTCCAGTAGAGAAGGTTGGTTTTGGTGCAAGAAAAAGCAGGACCCAGGGGAGGACCCTGAGTGAGAGCTGATTCGAGCTGATGCTTCGGGAAGACAGTGAGGGAGGGAGTGGTAAGCAGAAAGGAGATGTGTTCCTGTGACACACTTGTGGGCACCAAGTAAATAAAACAGACCTATTAAATGAGAGCAAACAGGAACTGAGGTTTCTGAGCTGCTGCTAAGATAAGTCACCACTCTGGATGCTTATCTGAAACGTAATCCTCTGCTCTTTAGGGAAGAATTTTAAATCCTAGGGAAAGTTGCTAAGGGAATAAAGCCCTAATTATTATGAACTGCAGAATTCATAAAATAATTTTCCCAAAATATCATGAGCTCAATTCTCCAGCCAGCAGCACTTGAGGGTTTGGCTGGCGATGAGGAGGCAGCAGCACCGATTTGCACTCTCCTCCCCCGCCCACCCCCACTGCTTCCCAGGTGCACACAGGTGGGTCCCACCAGGTGTCCTTCCCACCTGCATTCTCAGGGGTGTCTGGGTGCCCTTACATGTTCCTTGAGCCAGGGACCCTGCCCTCTCGTAGTTTCTCAATCCTGCCCAGCTTTTTGCGTGGTGTGGAATAGCCTCCTTCTCCCCCAAACTGAATGATGCCTCAAGAAAGAATTATTGATTCAAGTGACTTGTATAATGTGCTTATTTTATTAGGTAGAATTAGATTAGATTTTTCTTTTGAGGTTTTAAACAAAGGATAGATATCAACACACAGTCATAAAAAGACATTCACAAAATGGAAAAAAGGTACATACGATATGGACTCAGTTTTATAAAAGAAATTACAAACACACACATACATACATTTGAAAATGTTAACAGTGATTGCATCTGAGTAGAGGTTACTTTTATTCTTTTTTGTTTTTGTTAATGTGTCGAAGAAACTAATAGCTATCTTCTAATGTCCATTCTCTCTTCATTCTATAGTAATGGAACCCAAAATTTTAGCTGGCACATGACCACCTAGAATAAATACCATATTTCTTTCTAGACCTCCCTTGCAGCTAGGTGTGGTCATGTGACTATTCATAAGTTCTGATCAGTTAGATGTAAGTACACGTGTTGCATGTTACTTTTCAGGAAGTGTTCTTGAAAGAAAGGGGCATGCCCTTCTTCTCTTTCCTGCTTCTTGATGGCTGGAATGTCAGCACGATGGCTGGAACTAGAGCAACCATTTTGGACCCTGAAGCGGAAGTTATATGCTGAAGGTGTCGGAGCAACAAAAGAGAAGAAGCCTGTGTCCCTGATGATTGTGGAGCCACCACAGCTGCCCTGAACAACCTATATATACATAAGAGAGAATTATTTTTCCTCTTCTATCTTGTTTAAGTCACTACTATTTTGAGTTTTCTGTCACTTGACAGCTGAACCAAATCCTAGCTAATACATTTATATATATTTTAAAGCCATAAAATACTTAGGGCTCTATTGAGACTTCAAGGCCAAGTCCTGTACATGGAATAACTTTTCTAGCTGAAAATTTTTTTTATTGAAACCATCTGTCCCAAGTTTCGGTCGTATCTGCTCTCATACTCCATTCAAACAAATTGCAAATCAAATCAGCACTTAACACCATGTTCAGTTTTTAAGAGAAAAGACACACTGTCCCATCTCTAGTCTGTGGACTGTCTTGACTTTAATTAAAAGGGCTTCACAACTGTCCTGGGAATGAGGTATTGATTGTGGCTCCACTGTGATGATTTTGGGATATTTGTGGTAGGCTTCTAGATTACCACAGTGTCTGGAGACACTGTAAGTTGAAGCAAAAGCGAAGTTGATATGGTCTAGGAAGCACCTTTCCCTGCCCAAGTGAGCTGCTTCTGCCAACATATTGAGACTGGGGCCTGGGAGGACCCAGAGGGCAGGCAGAGTGGGTGTGCATGCGGTGCAGCTGTGTGTCATACATGATTTGTGTGGGTGGTGCACACATGTTCTTGAGGTATGGGTGTTCATATGTGTTTGGGGGCGTATGTTGCTGAGCCTGTGTGTTGTGCAGGGGTGTGTGGAGGGGGCAGATGTGCATCATGCACTGTGCCACACAGGTATGTGTTTGCAGTGTGTGTGAGTGTGTGTGGTGTTGTGTTACGGGGCAGTGACAGGAGACACCTTGTGGATCTGAGTCCTGAGGAAGGTTGCAGTGGAGTTAGAAGCCAGGCCAGAATTGGTCATCTGGGAGGACCCCACCCCCACCACACCTCCGCATACATTTCTAAGTTGCAGGCGTCCCCATTCATTTCTAATAAAAACACAGTGTTTACATTATGTTTGACTATCTAAACTGTAGGCGAGTATCCGTGGTTTAATTTTAAGTTGGCTTCAAGTCAGCTGGGACTTTTTCTTTTGCTGCTCCACATGACTAAAAGTCATTTTTTTACGTTAATCTTTTTCCAGG
Source organism: Eulemur rufifrons (assembly GCF_041146395.1). Classification (NCBI taxonomy): domain Eukaryota; kingdom Metazoa; phylum Chordata; class Mammalia; order Primates; family Lemuridae; genus Eulemur; species Eulemur rufifrons. The sequence goes on along the minus strand of NC_090997.1, from coordinate 63,259,076 downwards.
CATTTGCTTACATTTAGAAGGGCAAATTATCCTGAAACATAAGGAATACTTAAAATAATAAAATAAGAGGGAGGTATCAGATGAAGAAAAAACAGATGTCGATGAAACATAGTGTTGATATTTTAGCTATTCTCACACACTTGCTGTGAAAAATATTGTTCAGCACCTCACACATCACCAGTATGTCCCCACGAGGAATCCATCATGTTTTGCTCATTGGTTCACTTACTACACTGGCTGTCACTCCCGAGCACGTCTAGGTTAACAGGAATCCTCTAAAAGGCGGGGAAAACTCCACTCCTGTGGGAGTATTTACAGATTATATCTTTACACACATAGCAATTCATGACTCTGCAGAAAACTTCTGAAGATTCTTTCACAGGGAACACGAAGGTGCCCGGCCTTTAGGTCCCTGAGGAGAGAAGCCTATGTTTCTTTTATTTATTTATTTATTGAGACACAGTCTCACTTTGTTGCCTGGGCTAGAGTGCCATGGCGTCATCATAGCTCATGGCAACCTCAAACTCCTGGGCTCAAGCAATCTTTCTGCCTCAACCTCCCAAGTAGCTGGGACTCCAGGCATGCACCACCATGCCCAGCTAATTTTTTCTGTATGTTTTTAGTTGTCCAGATAATTTCTTTCTATTTTTAGTAGAGATGGAGGTCTCACTCTTGCTCAGGCTGGTCTCAAACTCCTGAGCTCAAATGATCCGCCTGCCTTGGCCTCCCAGAGTGCTAGGATTACAGGCATGAGCCACCGCGCCGGCCTATTCAAAAATCCTTAAATCACAATACCTAAGGTTTGCTGTGATCTGCCCCCATCCAGAATTTCCCCCAAGCACTTTCTCCCTCCTCTCTCTTTCCTTCCGTCTTTTCCCACTCCAGCAATGCACACCCCTCTGAGGTTTAGCAGACCATGCTATTTCCTGCCTCTGAGACTTCTGCCCATGTTGTTCACTCTGCCTCAAATACTTTCCCCAACTTGTCAGCCTGGCAACCCCGCCTCCTCTCAAAAGCCTGTCCTAACTTCTCCCAGGCACACTGGGGCCTTTTTCCTCCATGGATCATGACCAGGGGTCCACTGGGCCCCCCATACAGAACCTGGTAATTCTCTCTGTCTCTAGATATCTCACCCTCGGGGCTGTCACTCATGGCCCAGCACCTAGCACAGGTTGGGAACATAGTAGATACACAACAAATGCTCTTTGAAACGTTATACACATCGAATACATGTTATACATGTAACAATGGTTGAATGATGTTATATTTTCCTGTCCTTTGGAGTGCAAGGCAGGGGTAAAGGGCATCCTGAGAAACCTGAATGCATCAGGAAAGGAGAGGAACAAGTGGCAAAATGTCTTTGTTCAGTGGCCGCGCCTGCTGTGTTAGCAGAAGGCCAACATTCTCACAAGAACAAGGACTTCTCTTTTCCTTGTTTCTAGACAAAGTTCAGATTTGACTTAAACATTTCACTGTTCTCTGGCCTGCATCCTTTGCCTCATTGTTTTTCCCTGGAATTGTGTTTCTCTCGGAAGGGAGAGTTCGCTAAGACACACCAATTACAAAGAGCTTGCTACACAGCCTCCAGCACCGGCACCTGTGGCCCTCCTACTGCCTGGCGTGGGCTGGGAGTGGGGAAGCTTTGTCACCATAGGTGCAGCTGAGCCGGCAGACTGCCTTCCCACTCAACCTTTCCAGAAAATGGTGTGACTGCCTTCCCACTTGACCTTTCCAGAAAATTGTGTCAGTAGGATAGCTTTTGTTTTGGTTAAACATTTTTTTTCTCTTTAAGAATTTTTACTAAGACTCTGAGAAAATGACTTTGAGCCACATACAGCTATGAGGAGACAGAGAGGGGCTCTCACCAGCAGACCAACCCCGATGGCCACACGGGGGCAGGAGCCTTAGCCAGAACCCCCTACTCATTCCAATTTCCCGACAGCTGGGCTGACCTGCAGTGGGCCGCTGGGCCCAGGTGCGTCCTGCAGAGAGAAGCAAGCTTGTCACGTGGCCCCACCAGTGCGTTCTAGAGTGCTCGGACTGCTTTGCAGGGGAAACTTCCGGCCCCTGGTGCGGGTGAGGTACCCGTCACATTTCCTCTCGCCCCTGTATTTTTCTTTCACAGCACCAGCAGAGTTTGCAAGACATATTTGAAGGATTCTCTTATGTACTAACCATGTTTTCTAATATCTGATGCTTTGATGTCTGCACCTTGCAGTTCCTGGAGGGACTGCCCCTCCCAGGGCTGGCCAGTTCCCAGAGACGAAGTAAACAACTCACCTGTGAGCGCAGCTTTCATATGTAAACCAGCCAATCCAGAGCCCCTGAGCCCCAGCCACCTCCTTTACCAGGCTCTTACACTCTGGGTTATTTCCCACCCTAAGCACCCCAGGGCCAGACAACTAGGGACAGCCCCCACACCCCGGAGCCCGCTGAAATTATTCATGGAGCCAGCTTCTCCTACCTCCCCTGTTCCTTCCTGAGGAAGCCACGATGAAGGCTCTTGCCATGCATTCCCCTTGCTCGCTCTGCCTCCTGACCCACCGTCCTGTCCCCAGGGCCCTGCATGGTCCGCCTGCCTCATTCCTAGAGATCAGTGAGTAGGAAAACTTCTTCCCTCACGACAGTCATTTCCATGTCTGCATGTCTTGCTGTACTTGAATAAAACAAAGCCTGGCTACCCTTACAACATCTTATTAATGATTCTCTCATCCACTGGACTGGGGCCTCCGGGCGGAAAGAATGTGTCTGTTTTATCCAGCTCCCAGCCCAGCGCCTGGCACATGGCATTTGTTGAATGAATGAAAGAATGTTGTTAAGAGCCCTTGGTAGTTCTGGGAAGAGAAAGAGTTTTATGAAATTTGTTTCATCATAATGTATCACCCCTCTTTCACCAGAATGACACTCTAGACCTTACTTACTGAGACTCTAGACCTTGGAGCTATTTGTCCAGGGGTGGAGGTGGTGGCCACATACTCAGGTTAAGGCAGTTTCCCCTTCCTTTGTTGTGAACTGTGCTGGGCGCTACCGCAGGGTCCTGGCTAGAGCTCTACTGAAAAAATAAACAGGAACTGTGAAAATGTGGAGGAGACAATCACTGCTTCTATAGGGTCTGCAAGACATTGGGGAGGAGACAGTATTTAAGCTGGCCTTGAAGAAAGCAAAGACTTTTAGCAGACTAAGAAGTACCTTTCATGTGCCAAGCACTGCCGGATGTGTTATTTGTGTGACCTCCCTTGGGCTGACTGTATTCTTGTGGTATATTTAATTTCTTCTTTCCAGATGAAGAAATTGAAGCTAACCAAGATTAAGTAACTTGTCTAAGGTTACATCATTAAGTAGCAGAAGCAAAATTTGAACCTAGGACTACTTTAGACCAAAGTCCATGCTCTTTCTGTTATGCCAGGCACAGTGTGTGTTAGGTGGTAATAATGATAACACCACACCCACAGTAGCATGTTCCAGGCATGCACATAGATCTCACACATCTGCAGTCCCCAACCCGTGGGTCACAGACTGGTACCAGTCTGTGGCCTGTCCGGCCACATAGCAGGAGGTGAGCAGTGGGGTGAGCCAAGCTTCATCTGTATTTACAGCCGCTCCCCATCGCTGACATCACCACCTAAGCTCCGCCTCCTGTCAGATCAGTCCAGACATTAGATTCTCATAGGACCTCAAACCCTACTGTAAACTGTGTATTCGAGGGATCTAGGTTGCGTCTCCTTATGAGACTCTAATGCTGATGATCTGAGGTGAAGCTGAGACAGTGATGCTAGCACTGGGGAGCGGCTTCAAATACAGATTATCATTAGCAGAGAGGTTTGACTGCACAATAAACGTAATGCCCTTGAATCATCCCACAATCATGACACCACCCCCTGACCCAGTCTGTGGAAAAAAATTGTCTTCCGTGAAACCAATCCCTGCTGCCAAAAATGTTGGGAACTGCTGACATACAGTATCTAATTTAATCATCTTCAAAAAATGAGGGAGATACTCTATTTTGTAATACAAATTCCAAAAAGAGGCACAGAATAGTTTAGTAATTCGTTCAACATCACACAACTAGTAAGTGGTGTAGCTAGGAGTTGAATCCAGGCTGGTTTCAGAATCCATGTGGTTAACCAATTCACTCAGTTTTTCCACATATGCACAAGTGTGGGGGCTCAGGAATGGCATGGAGTGCAGGGGCCAGGCAGGAGTGGAGGCTGGATGTTGCTAGTTTTATCATTTGGAGACAGAAAATCTTTTGGACAAGAACTGATGGGCAAAATTCTGTGTGAGCAGTGACAATAGTAACAATCAGCCATGATAAATACAGCCGAGTATTTGCCTTCTCTGAGCCAAACCAATTAGGGTAAGGACAGTGTGCCTCCCTACATCGCCTCTGCACTCCCCAATGGGCACAGCAGCCCTGGTATTTCTAGGATTGAGGTAGCTGTGAACTCAGACCTCAGGTGGGTGCCTCAGTGACTAATAACCACTGACATTGCTGCAGATCCCAGGATCCTCCATCTCAAAGCTGCGTCTGCCACCAAACTCGATATCCAATGGTCAGCTACCAGCCTGGCAGTGAGAACCGGGGCTGGAGGCCTGTGGCCCCAGGAACCCGTAGCTAGGGGCAGGCTGTGGCTCTCTCTGGTTCCCGCAGGCAGCAGGCAGCCTCACCCCTGCTCAGCAGCCCTGGCCTCCACGGTGGGGAAAGTGCAGAATGGCCCCTCCCAGCCACGGCACCTGGCAAGTCATCAGTGCCCTCTCACTGCATATAAAGGTGGGCCTGTGTAGGCCAGACAGAACTGGCTGGGCTCAGTGTCGTGAGTCCCCTTGGAAACGGGTGCAGTACCTTCCTGGCTTTCCTGTTTCTGCTGTTATCACCAGCAGTACCCACAGGAGCCCAGGGGTGGTTGCTAGGCAACAGGCCATCTTGGCATCCTCCTCAAGTTTCTAGACTTCTCCGCTTGGATCCCCTATCTCTATGTACATCCGCCCTGGAGGACTGGCCAGAGCAGGGACAGAGGTTCCGCAAGGCTCCTGCATGATGCCTGGGTCCTTCCTCCAGGAAGATCCTTCCTGAGAATCAACCACTGCCCCTTGGGAGCCTTCACCTTCCAATGTTTTCAGTGTCCCCATTTCTAACATTAAGTGTCTGCGTCTTCCAGAGGCAATTCGTTACAGAGAGGTTTATTAGTTCATGCATGAGCTATCTGGAAGTTTCCCTATTCTTCTTTTTCCTACTGTTACTTTTTGGCCATTTTCTGCCAGGAGCCAGAGGTTGGTCTCTGGGTATGGAAGAGTAATCCATGTGCCATGATTTTTCTGCTGCTGGTTTGGGAGGCAATGTGTTATTAATTGAGTTAAAAAAAAAAAAAAAAGATTTCTCAGGTCTGTGGTCAAAGGTGAACAGATTGAAGAATTAAGAAGTAAAATATTAAATAAATGACCCACCCCACCTCCCCCCAACCCAGTAGCGTCACGATTCACTACAAAGAGGTGTGTGACGACTCCACCAGGAGGCCCTGCAAAGATGGCACAGGGCTGCCTTCATTTCTCTTCAGTCTGCTATATTCACCTTCTTCCTGTCCCTCTGGATTCAAACCTCGTTTGCAGGGCTCTGGTGAAACTCATGAGCAACACAAGACTAAAGAGGATAACAACTGACCAAGAAAGTACTATTCAGACTTTTTCATGCCAACTGGAAGATTTCCATCAAATATCCTAGAACGTGCTCATGAGCCTTCTGGGCTGGATTCCACCCAACACATGCCCCAAACCCTACTCCAAAGAACAACATCCTTTGGTGTCCATCCGTCTTCTCTCCCTCCCTGCCCATCCAGGCAGCGCTCTCCTCTCTATGTCTTTGCCTCTCTCTGTGGAAGATTCTGTCCTCCTGAAGGAAGGTGGCCTTAGGAGAGGAAATTGTGAGGAAGGGAACCAGCATTGCTGGAGACCCACACTGGCCAGGCAAGGTGCTAGGTGCTTTCTCTACTTTTTTGCATCAAATCCTTACAATAATCCTATAATGCATAAATCCTATTTTAGAAATGAGCAAGCTAAAACTCAGAGAGATTAAGAGATTTATGTTTTCACCATCACACAGCTGATAAAATCCCCAGCTAACTTCCCCTGTTTGTCAGACAGTTCTTCTCACTCAGGTAGAGTCTCCAGGGCCACAAGGGCTTGCTAATCCTCACACCTACCCATGACAGTTTTCCATGGCTCAAGCATGGAAAGAAAGAGAAATGGAGGGGTGACGGCCAGAGTTCAAGCCCAGGTGCTAACACTTGCAAATAGCTGGCAAACAAAACACAACTGACTAGAAAGCCCAGAAGAAGAGCAGAGGCTTAAGGGACAAGCCAACAGGCAGTGAGCAGGTTTTGAGTCTCTTCTATTCCTTAGATGTCCTCGGGAGAGTTTGGAAATGCAGCCTTGAGGGCCCTGGCTGTATTTTCGGAAATGGTAGATCCGGAAGCTAAGTGGAGGTTATGGTTTTCTTAAGAACATGATCATTTTCCTTTTCAAGGAGAGCTTCAGTCTGAAAAGGAAGAACTCACCCATGGCATTCAGTGATCCAGCAGGAGCAACACACTTGAAGTGCCATCCCTTTGTTGCTATAGGAACAATTTCCTACACATTTCTGAAACACACGGGCCTGGGTAAATGCTGCCATTGTTAATGTGTGTACTTCCACAGGTTCAATTGGAAAAAGAATGCCAGGTGGTCACCTACCAAAGGCAGAGTCTGGAGACCTCTTTCTAACTTGCAAACTAATTGACAACCCCATTTCTGATCAGAGGGGTGCATGCAGACTCTCTCCTGTGGTGCATTCAAACTTTCCTCTCAGCTGGTTACCTAGGTAAACAATGATTGGTGAAGGAGTTGTTAGAGATTCAGTTCAAGGAATGCAACCTGGAGGCCATGACTCATCCTAGGAGCCAGGGCTCAGTACAAGCACAAAGAAGCTGAGGATGAGTGGTATGTGCACATACTCATCTATGCCACACACACAGCCCCCAGTTTAATTATTGTTGTGCTCCACTATGTTCTCTTCCTGTAGGTCACATCACATTTGCTCAACCAAAATTTTTTAGGGTGAGCCACTGAGCCTTAGGACTCAGACAAAGTTTGCCTCTGTCTGCACTGAGATCCGCAGTCTGCACACATACATTTTGCATGGGATCGCAGAACTTTTCATTTATTAAAGGAGGGAAAGGAAAGTGAGGACATCTGTTCAAGGTGGAATTCTCCATGTGGAGGCAGCCTCAGCTTCAGTGGAAAGAGAACTAGATTTAGACTCGGGAGACTTGCCCTGCTCTGATGTAGCTATGGGAACTTGAGCAGGTCATCTGGTCCAACTGGATGACATTTTTCTCATCTGAGAAAAGGGGTGATCAAGCCTCCTTCACAGCAAGGTTGATTCAGACAAGTAAGCTGATTCATTCGTTCAATAGTTGTCTACAGCTGGGGATATTTCAAATGAAGATGAGACAAAGTTCCTGCTCTCATTCTAACATGCATAAATAAGTGAGAAAAGTAATAAATGGCAGATAAATAAACAAGGGAGTGTGAAATAGAGGATATAACAACTGCTTTAGATTGGGGGGTCAGGGAAGTTGTCTCTGAAGAAGTGGCATCTAAGCTGAGATGTGACTGACGAGAAAGACACAACCATGCAAAAACAAGGGGAAAAGCAACCAGCAGAAGGAATATGTAGTCAGACACCACATAGGGGGACAAGCGTGGACTGTTTGAGGAACTGAAAGATGGGCCGACATGGCTGGAACATGGTGGGCGAAGGGGAGAAGGAGGCAGCAGCCAGCTCCTGCAGCACCCTGTAAGCCCAGGAAGTGAGTTGGGATTTTTATTCTGAGACAGGAAGTCGTGGGAATGTTTTAAGAAGGGGCAGTGTAGTACAATTTTTTTTTTTTCATTTTTAAAAGTTTTTTGTGGTCACTCTAAGGAAGATGCATTGGAAACAAGAAAACCAGGTAGGAGGCTATTGCACTAGTCCTGGCAGAAGATGATGGTGGGCTGGCCTAGGGTGTTAGGGGACAGGTGGAGAGAAATGCACACTTTGTGGCTGTGTGTTGTAGAAATTGTCAATGAGTCTTGCTGATGGGCTGGATATGTAGTGAAAAGAATAATAGAGCACAGGCCACATTTTTGGCTTGAGCAGCTAGTTGAGTGAGATGAGGAAGCCGAGGGGAGGAACAGGTTTGGAGGGATCAAGAATTCCACTTAAAAAAAAACAAAGAATTCTCCTTTAGACATGATGGGCTTGCACTGTCCTTTAGATATCCAAGCAGAGATATTATCCAGGCTGCTGATCATGTGGCTCTAACGTTCAAGAGGCACATCAGAGCTGGAGACAGGACTGAGGAGTCTGGAAGCACAGGGAGGTATTGGGAGCCACGGGACAGGAGATGGTCTCCTGAAGAGAGAGGAGGGGTGCAAGGGCTGAGTACTGGTCTCTCCAACCTTTAGAGATGACGTTCAAGGAACAGGATCCGGCAAAAGACCCTGAGAAACAGCAGTCACTGTGCTCAGAGGAAAAGTAGAAGAATGTGGTGTCCCTAAAACCCCTTCATGAGAGCGGTCAACTGAGAGGCCCATATAGACAAGAGAACCGAGCCCGAGTCTGACACCACGGAGGCCATCTCCTTGGGCAGTTGTGCAGAATGGAGACGTGCTTTGGAAATCATGGAGGGCTATTGGCACTTCTCCAAAGGGGCACCTGTGCAGAAGAGGTACCCGGGGAGCACTTTCCAAAATGCACATGCCTGGGCCTCAGCCCCTGCTCAACTGAATCTGAATCTTAGGGGTGTTTAAGGAACCTCTGCTGCAGCCCTAGTTAACAGCCCCCATGTTGTACGATTATAAGTCATTGTTACTTTCCCCTCATGTGCCACTCCCAAATATATTCTGTGCCACTTTCAGCCTCTTCGCAGATATCTTATGAACATCTTCGTGGGAGGACAGTTCATGTCTTGTCATCAGTTACATTGATAGTGTGCACAGAACAGCTGTATTCGGTACCCCTACTGTAAGTAACCGTTCACGTAAAAGGGTTCTGTGCATTGCCCTACATACCCTCGGAGCTCTGGAAGAGTTCACAGTAAGTGTTGCAGATAGAGTTTTTCTCTGAATTGGTTTATGAAATTTCCCTGCTCATACACGAGTTCCAGTTGGCTTAGATGAGAACATCAGCAGGTAACCCCAAACGCCCAACAGATGCCTTTCAAGGTAGGACAAACAGGGTGCGTCCGCGGCCATGGCAGGCAGCCGCAGTGGCCCTGAAGAACACGTGCTCACTGTCCTCAGCTCTGCACCTCCCGCTTTGTTTTCATCTTCTCCATTCTGGGGGCTCTGAGTCAATAAGCAGATGCGGACAGTGGAACGGAGGGAATGTTTTAAAAAAGATCTTGTAAAGGCTTAATTGATTTAAAAAATATCACTTTGAAAGTAACTCCAGTAACTGTCTGACAATTGCTTCTGAGAAGGCTGCTGAAGCTTTGGGGAAATGGGTACGAACACATCATTACGGCGATTATCACACAAGTGATCACGCGGCCTTCCTCTCACATTCTTACACCGGCATGTGGCTCACGAGGGTTGTCACGGAAGGCTGCACAACTGTGATGTCTTTATTAATGAGCAAGAAGCAGAGCTAAATATTGTGCTAATTAAATCTACTGTGGATACTGATCTGGAAGGCACAGATAGCAGGGGAGTGGGGGACATAGATGCTACACTAACTCACTCTGAGCCTTTAAGTATGTGCAATGAGGACAACAAAATGAGTTTTGATGATATAGAATGAAAATTGAGGGAAAAATATCCTAGAAACATGGATTATTGGAAAGATGATAGGAAGAAGTGAATACCAATTATTGCTATTATAGCTTGGCAAGAACATTGAGATGGGAATGGCCCTGCTCACAAATTGGATCTCCAGAGAAGACTGGAATATTAGTTGGAAAATTCATTTTCAAAGACAGGAAAGAGGAAGCCAGGGTGATTGGAGACCGTATGGCAGTGGTCGAGGTCAGGTCTGCTGGGCCCTACTAGAAGAAGTAGAAGCCAGGTGAAGGGGCCCACCGTATAGCAGTGGTCCCCAACCTTTTTGGTACCAAGGACCAGTTTCATGGAAGACAATTTTTCCATGGACTGGGGGTGGGGGTGGGGTGGTGGTGTTGTTGGGGGGGGGGTGTGGTGCAGAGCTCAGGCGGTGATGCACACCCATTTCCTAACAGGCCATGGACCAGTACCAGGTTGTGGCCCGGGGGTTGGGGACCGAAGCCTTAGAGGAAGAAGTTTGAAGACAATTAAGGAAAAAGTGGATTAATATAGGGCCTCTTTCCCTCAGAGTACTAGAATAAATGGTTAGTGAGTGTCTTTTTGGGCAGAGATTGACAGTAATATATGGTAATTATGCTTAAGATGGAAAGGGAAGAAACACCTTTACCACCTTGGTGGCATCAGCCACTTTTCACTCTTTCTTCCTTTTTCCCAGGCTCTTGCCCCCTTAGTAGTAGCCCCCTCTTTCTGTCAGCCCTGGGCCTGGCCCCAAGAATCACTGTGAAGAAGATGCCCTGGAACCCACAGAATTAACCTCTTGTCTGCTCCTAGCAGTGCTTGCTGGATCCAAGGAAGTGACAGGCCCATTTGACATGCAGGTGGAGGGCTTAGGGAAAGGTAAGGGCACCGACTCTGACATGGACTACTGTGTCCACCGTCTGGGGACCTGGAAAGTCTGCCCTGGGGGTGGCGGAACTGGCTATTTCTAGATGGGAATGACAATGAAGGCCCAGAATCCAGTCACAGACAGGAGCATGGGGAGAGGGACAAGAAGTGCAGGAGAAAAGGTGTAGTCGGTGCTCACCCAAGTGCCACATGGCTGCCCATGGGCCATCCATGTGCATTCCACCCTTTGCCCCTGAGAGTGTTGGCTGACATTGCCAGTCTCCCCCGGGTTTGGCATCTGGAGAGGCTTAAGTCTATGGGAGGCTGGACATCAGTATCTGTGGCAGAGCATGGCAGGGTGGGCAGGAACAAATGGTGACATCTGGGACCTCAGTGAGCAAAACAAACCCACAGTGCAGGCTAATTACCCAGCCCAAGACCCGTTCTAGGGGCCCCTTCCTTAGAAGAAGAAATACATGGGAGTTACGAGCTGCAGCGATTACCAGGTCTTGGAGCTAGCCTTCTTGCGTTCGGGCTCCCTCTCGGACTTTGGACCTCAGTGCAGCGGTTAAGAGCACAGCTAAATCCACTGCTGCATGTTTTTATACGTCATCTTTGCAAATAGTTACTTAACCTCTCTGAACCTTGTGTTCCTCATCTAGATAACAACACCAACCTCGTAGAATTATTTTTGTGAGGATTAAATAAGATTATCAAAGTGTAGGAGAAGATCGTCATCCTATCAACCACTTTATGAAATGGTCTAAAAAATGGAGGGGGAGCCCCTGCCTGGGACAGTTTTCACTGATAGAAGAGGAACTTGGAAAGAAAATGCAGGAAGGAATTGGTGGCTATAGAGTTGGCTTTTACATCTCTAATCTCCCCCAACTACAAATTCCTAGTATAAACCTTGACGGAATCTGCACCCAGAAATACTGCCTCGCCTTGCGTTTTCTTTCATTCTTGGTTGCTGTAAGTCCCACCTGTGTGATGAATGTTATGATCACAACCGTCTGCCCACCAAGCTTAATGCAATATAAATATTATCCTAGGCTGCAAAACATAGGCTCACTGCGGCTCATGCAACTTCACAAGCTCTCTGAGCCCACACTGAGGGGAACGTTTTGGTCATACAGGCTCCGATGATGCGTTTGTTGCACCAATTGTCCTACCATTTCAAAGAAAAGAAGTGAAGCAGAAGCCCCAAGCCAGCTGAAAACCTACCTGGTTAGCAAAGCAGTCAAGTCTTCCAAAGATTAAGTGCATCAGAATCTCCCAGACTGCTTGTTAAAAATGCAGATATTTCATTTCAATTAGACACTTTAAAATTTAAAAAATATATAAAAATGCAGATATCTGGGCCTCTCTCAGAGCTACTGAATCAGAATCTCTGAGCTTGGCATTTGATACATTCCATATGCTATGAGTTCCCCAGTGAATCTGGTGTATGCAAGTGTGAGGACCAACGGGGAAAAATATCCATTTAAATAGATGAAAACTGATATGGTAGCTTGAGTGTGCTAATGGCCCCATGCTTCAGCCCTTCCTGGATCCTTGACATTTGTAAGTAACTTTGCAGGCTCTTCCACTGACTCTGGGCTCAACTTGCTTTGGCCAATGGAATATCAGTAAACACTATATGAACAGGGGCTTAAAAAGGGCTTGTTCAACTGGGACTTTGTTTTGCCCTGGCACTTCCATAAGAAAGTCACCTGGGCTGGCCTGCTGGAAGATGAAAGACACCTGGAGCAAAGCCAAGGTCCCCAGTCATCCCAGCTGACAGCCAGCCAACCCCTAGATATGCCAGAAAGGCCGGCCAAGATCAGCCGAGCTGCCCCGCTGACCTACAGCTGGCTGCAGATGTGTGAGTGAGGCCAGCTGACATCATCAGAACACTGTAGACTTGCAAGTTACATAAATGTTTATTGTGGCACCACTGAAGTTTTGTGGTTTGTCGTTATGTTTGTTTTTTTAATGCAGTACCACTGTGGCCACAGATAACTAATACAGCTGGTTTCTTATTTCTCAGCCATAATGGACGTAGAAGTAGAATTTGGTAACTAAAAGCTTCAACTTCAGGGCAAGCCTACCTGGGCTTAAACCCTCTCACCTCTGTTTATAAGTTATCTGCTGTAAGCAAATTATGCAACCTTTCTGTGCATGGATCCTTGTCTATTAAATGGAGGTGATGATAGCACTCACCCCATGAAGCTGTCTTGAGGATAAAAACACTTAATGCAGGTGAGGTTCTTAAATAGTGCCTGACACATAGTTAGTGCTCAAAAATTATTAGTAATTTTTGCTGCCATTGAAAGTGTACGGGAAAGAAGGGAATAGAGTAGACGCTATGCCTCTCTGAATAAACCTTGTTTTATAGTTGGATTTTGGAACCAGTAAATGTTTATATAATCTTTTTTATAATTTTTAATTAACTAAATAGAAAGATTCCCCCTGAAATGGACAACAAACTGAAAAAAAAAGAATCTAATATTATATCTAGTTGTTGGTATGACCACACGGTGGAGGTTTGTTTCAAATGACTTAAAACCACAACATTTTCTTTTTTTTTTTTTCTTTTCTTTTTTTTTTTTTATTCATGATAAATTATTAAGTGAACAGTGCAAGTTAAAAAGAATAGTTTCATATTTTTTCCCCACCCCCCCTTTCCCGAGTCAGCACCTTCAAGTGTTACCACTCCCCAAACGGTGCGCAATGCACTCATTGTGTAGGCATACCCCCATCCCCTCCCCCACCCCCCACCTCAGTCTGATGTCCAATTGGTGTCGTTCCCAGATTTGTATTTAGGTGATGATCAGGGAAACCAATTTTCTGGTGAGTACATGTGATGCATGTTTTTCCATTCTTGGGATACTTCACTTAATACAATGGGTTCCAACTCTCTCCAGGAGAACCATAGAGATGTCGTATCTTCATCATTCCTTATAGCTGAGTAATATTCCATGGTATACATATACCACAGTTTACTAATCCAATCATGTATTGATGGGCATTTGGGTTGTTTCCACATCTTTGCTATTGTGAATTGTGCTGCTATAAACATTCGGGTACATGTGTCTTTGTTACAGAATGACCTTTTTTCCTTTGGGTATATGCCCAGTAATGGGATTGCTGGGTCAAATGGCAGGTCTACTTGAATCTGTTTAAGATACCTCCATAATGCTTTCACAGGGGTTGCACTAGTTTGCAGTCCCACCAGCAGTGTATGAGTGTTCCTGTCTCTCCACATCCACGCCAACATGTGTTGTTTTGGGTTTTTTTGATAAAGGCCATTCTCACTGGCGTTAAGTGATATCTCATTGTGGTTTTGATTTGCATTTCCCTGATGATTAGAGATGTTGAACACTTTTTCATAAAACCACAACATTTTCACCATACAACTCTAGTGGGACCTATCCCAAGGACCAAAAAGAACCACAGAGATATCAAAAAAATCTTACTCTGCATTCAGTGGTCTTATTGTAGATGGTAATGTTGATATTGTTATTTTGAAATCAGAAAATAAAAAGAGCAAATATATTTGTCCAATATTGTTAGGATAGGACCAAGACTTTCAGTGTAAGGAAAAAAAAAATGGAAATATAAATTATAAACTCAGGAAGTTTAAATAAAATCCTATAATTTTCACTTTAATTTGAAAATATCAGTATTAAGTAAGGATTTAGTTTTCTTTTTCCAGAAAATTGATACTTCTTAGTTATGTCCACCGGAAAGATTTAGAAGCAACAATAACTTAATAACAGCAACCACCCCTAGTTCCCAGATTGTAGTCTCTAGATGCCATTTCTCATCAAAAGGAACAAAGACTTCTTGAACTGGAACATCGTGTCATGCCTAAAAGCCAGGAAGCTGTCAAAATTACTGTGATCATATAAAAATGATACGATACCCAACTTGAAGGGGTTCCCATTGACTAAGGATGAGATAATTTGAACATTAAAATAATTACTGCAATGGATTGAAATAAATTAAATATATCAAACATCCTTGGGTTCAAAATAATACTCCTCACTCCCTCATCCCTCCCCCATTGTCATAATATGTGAAACCTCCTTAGTCTCCTGTGGAAGTTGCTAGAGCACCAACTCATTATTCTGAAAATTGACAAATAAAGACAAAGAATCAGGTAATTATCCTGCCATTCTTATACAAACTTAACCTCATGGCAATCTATTAGTTGACATCTGTAGGTAACTTTGCAGGCTCTTCCACTGACTCTGGGCTCAACTTGCTTTGGCCAATGGGATATCAGTAAACACTATATGAACAGGGGCTTAAAAAGGGCTTGTTCAACTGGGATTCTGTAATTATCCTGTCTTTCTTATACAAACTTGACCTCATGGCAATCTATTAGTTGCTACTTAATTCTTTATAGAAGAAACACTAGTGGTAAATTCAATCAGAATGAAAAAATTGGGAAATAGTCAGTTTGCAAACCCCAAAGAAATAATGATTCAAGGCAATAGCCATCAATGGCTGCTAAAGCCTTTAGGTTAAAAGTTGACGGGAAATCTATAATGTATGGATCAGGTTTATACCATCTGAACCCAAAGAACAAGGTTAAATCCACTAGATATTATGTATGTTCTGATGTGATACAAACGGAAGTATACGTTACCTATGAAGTATTATTACAGAGTATTATTCTCCCCCACCCCCCACAAAAACCCAAAGAACCTGAATGTAACCAAACTCTAGATCTAACATCTAGTTCATAGGAAATATGGGACATAGAAGAACACACTAAATGAAACCATGAATAATTAATCAGAAATATTAAGTACGTGGGAAATTCTACAGGTCAAACGACCCAATTTAATTCAGAAATAAATGGTTCACTTTTAAAGATAAATGGAACAATTATAGATAAAAAGAGATTTTAGAGGCATACTAACTTTGATGACTCTTGTTGAAAGGTATACAGGTGTTCACTGTAGTATTCTTACAACTTTTCTGTAGGTTTATAATTTTTTCAGATTTTTTAAAAAGTTATATCAGCCAAATGCATGATATGGGTTTTGTTTGGATACTGATGTGAACAAGCCAATTTAAAAAGATATATTTGAGACAACCAGGAAAAATGGAACATGGGCTTTATTGTGAATTATTGTTAATTTTGTTGAATGTGTTAAATGTACTGTGGTTATGTTTTTTAAAAGCTATTATTTATTAAAAATACATAATTAACTGGTAGTAAATGAAAAACTATGAACATAGTGCTAAGGCAGCCATAAGGTACAGCAGCAGGAACCTGTTGGATATTGTTAGAGCTAAGATTTGGGCTCAAATCCTGGAATTACTGCTTTTTATCTGGGAGGACTTGAGTTTCTTGGTCTCTCTAGCCTCAGTTTCCACCAAACGCCAACCTCTCTTGTAGGACTGTAGGAGTTAAATGAAATAATGTTTATGCCAGTGCCTGATACATAGTTGATATTTAACAGACTTTTTGTTAATGTGAAGGGTTATCCCTTACGGATGGATTTGCATTTAACCAATGTCCACATCTTTATCTAGTGGCTCATAATCGATTTTCAAGCGCTCGGTAGAGGGTAATGACTAAGTTATTCCTTACATCACACAAGCCCCGGTCATCTGTGGCTTCCACTGATCCCGAAAGCATTTTACCGTAAAGGGCAGAAATCGAGGAGATACCTAGAGGAGTAGGCACCCCACTTGTCACATCAGTGAGGTGGTCACAAAGTGGTCAGGTTAAATGAGTTAACATATGGAGAAGGTTTAGAACAGTGCCCGGCTTGTGGTAGTATTGCATAAGCATTATTACCATTAGCATTGGAAATAACTAGCAGAATACAAGCCAACTGCAGCTTCTGCAAATTCCTCCTTTTTCCGTTTCTCTGAACTCCCTTTCAGGTTCTGAGGTGACAGTCTATAAATTGATATCTTTTTTTCTATGCTTAGAAAGGATGACTCAATCTCTTAATTCACAGATTCTGCTCTTGCCTTGGGCTTGAACCATTTCGAGATTCCATTTTGACTGCATTATCGCTAATGGGTCTTGGACTCTCATACATGACAACCGCCTTGACCCATAACGATGAGGGAATCGATGGCCCCATGGGGTCCTCCATCCGGCCTCATCCTGCTGCTCCAAGGGAAGGCTGGCCCTCACTGCAGCCGGTGGTAATCAGAGACAGCGACACGATTAGCCCCTTCCTAATACACTGAGAAGTCCTCAGAGAAGAGCTTGGCTAACTAGCACCCTAAGAAATCTGCCCGTTTGTGGCCTTTTTACTAGAGAGGAGATTTCTATGTGTTTCAAATTCTTCCCTTGAGCACGACCTCAGTAATATGTAATATATGCTCAGTGAGTTGCCCTACAAATGGTCACCTGGGATGAGAGATAATTCAGACAATAAATGTGGACTCAAACCTGTGACTTTTGTGACATAGGCGAAATGCATCATCCTAAGATAAGTTAGCAAGAAGACCTATGATTCTGGGGCTACATCAGCTTTGGAGTAAAACATTTCATTGTCTTTCCTTCAACCTGAAATTGCAGGGACCACTCTCCCTCAAATCCGCTGCTGCCTGTCATTCCTGGTTTCCCAGGCCGTGTCTCACATGTCCTCATAATCCCAGCCCTCCCCGCAGTGGTGGCCAGCATTGGCCTCTGCTCTCTCTGGGTTCTCACCACCACGTCCCTGGCTCGGCAGGCCTCCGACGCTCACCTGAGTGGTTCCAATGTCCCTCTAAAGCTTCACTTTCTTGCTTTCCCTGGGGCCTACTTCTGATGCTTCCTGGTCCTCTGATGTCACCTTGCTTTAAATTAGCAAGGACACAGGTTAGGTGGGGTGTGATGTTACCGGCTGGTGACTGCTTGGAAAAAGCACCCAGGTAAGAAGGCTGGGTGGGCAGATCAAGCAGCCATTGAATCAAACTTGCCAGTGTTGATCGGTGATGCCAAGGAGAGAGGTCAGTAGGGCCTAGGGAAGGACCTTGAAAACCACATGAGGACATCTTAATCTGACCCAATGGCAAGTGGCAACCCTCCACTGAGAGAAGCCCTGCAGAAGCTATGGCACCCTGCTGGGGTTCAGTTACCTGACTTAGCGCAGTTGTCTGCCCAGCACCCCGCTTTCTAGGAATAACCTAATTCCTTACTGCACGGCAACCTCCACTTTATTGGCACCTTGTACGCTCATCTGTTGCAGAGCCTCCACTCTGAAATCACACTCTTCCAAATCCCAGCTCTGACACTTACTAGGTATGTCTTTGGACTTGTCCTTTTCCCTCTCTAAGCCTCAGTTTCCTCATCTGTTGGGTTTTTTAAAAAGTATAACAAGTATACCTGCCTGTAATACTGTTTGGAACATGAAGTGCACATAAAACACTCGGCATAGGGCCTGGCACATAGTAAGTGTCCAATAAATGTTTTATATCATCATCACCACTGCCATTCTCAGTGTTGTTAGTATCCCAGAACTTTGTATCTGACATGAATAAGGCCCTCACATGGCCTATTCTCTGCATGGAGTCGCATGTGTGTCCAAGAGCCAACGTTGACTGTAAAGGTATTTCAATATTTGCTCCGATATCCTGAAGAACGTAAAGGGATTCCAATCCATATCCTACCACTGTCCACTTGCGGTCCTCCCCAGTTTCCTCTCTGCCTCAGCTTCTCTGGAGCCTCTTCCAAGCAACCCACCACCGCGATGCGCTGCCACGCCTGGCCTGCTTGTTTCTCTTCCCAGCCCTGCGTTTTTCAACCTCTGCAGCTTCTCCTACCCAGTCTCTGTGTCTTTCCACACTATTCTCCCCCAGCCCCCTGCAAAAAAAGTAGAATAGGGCTGCTTAGCCAAGAGGGACTTCTCCTTAGGCGGCAGCGTGGGTGTTTCCCAATGAATAAAACTAATAGAGATAATGTCACTTTATATGTATTCCTTTAACATATATTATCTCATTTGATTTTCTAATTTAATGCTGAGAGGATGGAGACAACACTCTCTTTGGTGAGCAGGACAGGTAGAAAATAGAGGAAAAAATCAGAAATACCAGCGGGTTAAGAAATCTTGGCCCCAAGAAATGTACCGCATGACTGTGCCCTGGGGCCACCACTGCCTGGTCCAGAGCAGGTGTTTGCTCCCAGCTGTCCCTCACAGGCTTGCATGCAGACTCTGGAACCTGGGACCAAGAGAGTCTTTGAAAGGTGAAATTGTAGATTGTAAAACTCAGATATTTTCATTGAAATCATGTTTTGTTTGTTTGTTTGTTTTTTTTATAGCTGTTGTTGTTGCCATGAAGATCAGCCAGTCTATAGCAAGAGATAAGCACAGCGGGAGAAGCAGAGACAGCAGATGGAAAGTCTC
Source organism: Eulemur rufifrons (assembly GCF_041146395.1). Taxonomy (NCBI): domain Eukaryota; kingdom Metazoa; phylum Chordata; class Mammalia; order Primates; family Lemuridae; genus Eulemur; species Eulemur rufifrons. The sequence continues at coordinate 63,240,051 of NC_090997.1, read as the reverse complement.
CCTGTCATCCGGGTCCCTCCATCCAGAGGCCCTCGAGGCCCAGTGATATTCCTGCCACATCTTTCCACAATTTCCTCCTAGTTTAATTGGGTTTGGGCTATGCTTCCAAAAATCAAAGACGTTATCAACTAAAGATAGCATATGGATCTTGTTTGGATACTGACTTTCACAAGCCAATTTAAAAAGCTATGTTTAAGACAACCAGGGAAAATGGAACATGGGCTTTATTGTGAATTATTGTTAATTTTGTTGGGTGTGATAATCATACTGTGGTGTTTTTAACAAGCCATTATTTATTTAAAATACAATATTAAAAATTAAGTAGTAATTACGTACTTTTAATGCACTGAAAAAGTCTACCCCACAGCCCTGGACTGAGACGCAGCCTTAGACAGACAGGGCTGCGGCAGGCCGGCAGGGGATAGTGGAGAAAGCCCAAGCTCCTCTGCAGGCTCAGCAGCAGCCAGCACTGGGATGTGCCTGGGGACGGCCAGGCCTGGGGTCAGTGAGAGCCCTGGAGCACAACGAATCAGGCTGAGAGCTGGGCCTGGGCAGCTGGCGCCAGCAAGCATTTCCCCTTTGCTGGTGCTTCTTCGCCCTCAGGCCTTGGCCAAAACTCCTTGCCTCCCTCTTAGATCAAAACCTGGCTCCAAGCTTTCTTCTCAGCCACTGGGTGGGACCGTGGCATTTTCTTGGGGGAGGGGGCTACGTGTCTGGCCTCATTTGAACCCAAGCAAAGTCATCCCACATGTGGCCTCCCGAGCCTGTCACCCTACACATTCCGGGGGACCTTCTGTGGGGATCTCCATGCCCACCCGACTGCCTGATGGTCCTGTTTGCATGTGCGGTTCAAGAGCTGTAGCTGGGAATTCACTTCTAAAGTAGCAGTCTGCGGTGCCTTGTGAGCAAAAGTCACTTGTTTCTACAGGTGTCTTATTAATTATAAAGTTTCCAGTATAGAGAAAACTAGTTTGACAGTATGATATTGTGCTCAAAGATTCAGTGAAGCAATACCAGAGGACTTTACAACTGAGGTCACCAATCATAAGTAATGAAAAAATAAATAATGCTGCCAGATGTGGTTTTAGGCTTTACAGTTTAATAAGTGCGTTTTAAAATATATTTATAGACATAAAGTACATATATATAAAGCGTGTGTGTGTGTATATATATATATATATCACACCTCCAACCCTACACACAACTTTCCCCACTATCAATATCCCCCTCGAGAGTGGTACGTTTGTTATAATTTATGAATCTACATTGGCACATGATTATCACCCAAAGTCCATACTTTACATTAGAGTTTACTCTTTGTGTTGCGCATTCTGTGGGTTTGGACAAATGTATAAGGTATACATATTACATATATACAGGTATACCTTATACATTTGCCCAATGTATCCACCACTGTCGTGTCACCACTGCAGTATCACAGAGAGTAGTTTCACTGCCCTAAAAATCGTCTGTGCTGTCTATTCATCCCTCCCTAACCTCCGGCAGCCACGGGTCTCTTTATTGTCTCTGTAGTTTTGTCTTTTCCAGAATATTATATAGTTGGAATCACACAGTGCGTAACCTTTTCAGATTGGCTTCTTTCACTTAGTAATATGCATTTAAAGTTCTTCCATGTCTTTTCATGGCTTGACAGCCATTTCTTTCTAGCACTGAATAATATTTCATGGTCTGAATGAACCGCAGTTTATCCATTCACCTATTAAAGGATGTCTTGGTTGCTTCCAATTTTTGAAAATTACAAATAAAATTGCTGTAAACATCTGTGTGCACGTTTTTGTGTGGACATAGGCTTTCAACTTCTTTGGGTAAACACCAAGGAGGGGGATTGCTGGATCATATGATAAGAGTAATTTTAGTTTAATAAATGTTTTTAATGTACATTATCTGGTTTTATCTTTGGAATTAAACTCTAGTGTCACTTGGGTGGCTCTTCCAGTTCACAGTTTAGCAACTGAGACTCTTAAGGGGTGAAGCGACTTGCCCAAGGTCACCAGACTGAGATGTACATCCTCTGACGTGGACGAGGAGAGCTTCTCCTTTGCCACTGCTGAATTTCAGCCCCTGGCACGTCTTGGCCCTTTGCCAGGCAGCTCTCTAAGTTGGCTTCCTTTCCAACACCTGTCTTAAGCTGTGGTTGGCCAGGATCCCCAAAAGGCGGGTTCAGCAAACCCCACTGCCCTGCTCTGGCTCAGGAATTTTACTCGCAGCAACTTCTTCCCATTGCTCACTGCTCCCTCCCCCACGCCCAGACTTTGCAGAAACAAGAGTACATCTTCTTCCTCAAGGGCTTGGGGACCTGCCTGGCTCCACACACACCACAGTTATTACGTAGATTGGAAAACCCTAGTCCACCATCACAGTGTCCTATAGCCTGCACTACCGCGTGGATGCCCATGGTCAGAAACCTGTTCGATGCCAGGGAAGAAGGCTGAGTAGCAGGAAGAGACTTATGGCCATTCAGAACACACTGTATGGCAACAGAAGGGACGTTTGAGTGTTTGTCCCTTTTTGAAGGACAAGCGACCTACAATAATAGACAATCAGTTGTCTTGTGAGTTTCTTCTTCTTTTTTTTTTTTTTAACTTTCTTTCAAGCTCTGTTCTTTTAGCAATTATTTGCAATTCTTCAGAATTGCCTGTTTATATTCCCTTAAATGTAGTACTTTGTGTTTCTGGTACAGTATGTCAGGGGACACAGAGAAACCAGGCTAATAAAGACTACACAAGTTTTGTTGTTCTCTTACATTTTTTTGTGAGAGGGCAAAGCACTCAGAACCTGGGCGTTTTGTTTTTGGCAAGAGAGATGGACAATTGCTGGTGGCGTGATTAGAATTGTCTTTTCACGATTATGATGGAGATCAATTCATCCAGCCTGAGTAACTCCAGCAAAACAGGAGGGAGGAGCTGCAGAATGACAGAGTCGTCCATTTCTTCTCCACATCTTCATTTCTTCTTATTCCATTCAAAAAGAAGACAGATACCAAAGGAGGCAACAAAATGACTCTTAAGCATTTACTAAACATCAGGTGCACCAGAAGCTCCTGCACTTGGGACCCCCCTACCCCCAGACCTTGCCTTATTCCACTTGGCTGCTGTCTCTTCCATTTGGCTGTTTCTGAGTCATATCCTTTGTAATAAACTACAGTCACAAGTATAGTCATAAGTTTTTAAAAAACAACATTAACCAGCATCAGAATATGCTGATCACTAAGGTGAAGAAAGTGCATGTTTGTAACGTTTCCTTAGAGAAAGCCATTCCAGTGATTCAGAACCTTTAAAAATCTGGTGAGTAAAACAGAACAGGAGGGCAGGCACAATGACTAGCCACCCATGGCAACCCTATCAGTCATCATGACAACACACCCTTCCAGCACGTAGACGTGACACTGGGCCTGCACCACAGAGGCGGAGAGCAGTGCACTCTGACAACATGGACTCCTCGGGGCCAATGACACTGTGTGTGGCTTCTGCTTCTGTGCGAGGGGGAGCAGGATTATTAGTGGTTGACTCTTTCATCAAGGAATCCAGGCACCCGTGGACTGCAGGGGCAAAGAAAGTGTTGAGTGAGGTGCTTAGGGGAGTGGTTCTGTAAGGCTTCGTGGTGGAATGGACTTTTTTGCAAGGCTTTAGTGGAGAGAGGTGTGGAGCAGAGGGGAGGCTTCTAGGCACATGCTAGGGCTGGGAGTGCATCATGGGATGCACGGGGAGGGGGAGAGTGTGCAGAACCTGCTGGGCTGGGGAGTGATCCCGGATGATGATGGTCTTGGAGAAACAAGGTGTCTTAAATGGAGTCGCATGACAAGGGCGACAGTGAGAATATTGTCATTCATACTAGGTGAGCAGCTATTTCCATTTCAGGCCCACACCTGTCCCACTTGAAAATACTTTGCAAATGGTGAAGGGGGACAGTAGCACTGATGCTGTGGCTGTTGGCCCAGGCTTTTTGCTGAAGCAGCATAGGATTGTCTGCTTTTCTTTAGTTCCTTTCCTCTATTTAATAAGAAAAAATGTGTTATATTTAACTGTGGCTGAAAATGAAAGCCACTGAACTGAGACTGTTTGCCCCGCACTCCCAGGAAGTTTTAATGTTTTGACCAGTTTTTTGTTTTGTTTTGTTTTTTGGTTTTTTTTTTTTTTTTTTGAGACTGAGTCTTGCTCTGTAACCCTGGCTACAGTGCAGTGCTGTGATCATAGCTCACCACAACCTCGAACTCCTGGGCTCAAGTGATCCTCCTGCCTCGGGCTCCCGAGTAGCTGGTACTACAGGCTCGCACCACCAAGCCCAGCTAATGTTTTCTATTTTTAGTAGAGACAGGGTCGGTCTCGCTCTTGCTCAGGCTGGTCTTGAACTCCTGACCTCAAGCAATCTTCCCATGTCGGCCTACCAGAGTGCTAGGATTACAGGCATGAGCCACCGCCCTGAGTAGAAGTTTTAAAATGCCTTTAAACCTTTAAAAACATGGATGCTGATCTCAATGCATATACATTTCAAATATTTTGTACACCCTTATTACGCATGAGGTGCACAGCAAGGTGCTGGGAATACGTGCACAGCAGGGATTAGAGTAGGAGTCAAGACACACGGCTGCCTCCGGGGGAGAGGCCCACTCTGTAGGCGCGGACTCCCGAGAGGCAGACAGCCCTGACCATGGCAGGGCCACCAGGTCCCTCCCTCTTCCTGTGCTTCTCCAAAGTATATAAACACTCCAGGCAGACACCTCTGACTCTTCACCCCTCAGCCTCCGACAAATGCAGATAGTAATGATAATAATGCCTACCTCACGGCGTAGGGAGAATTAAATACAGTCGTGGGCCACGACGTTTTGGTCAGTGAGGGACAGCACACACAACCGTGGCCCCGTAAGATTATAATGGAGCTGAAAAATTCCTACCACCTTTTCCGTGTTTAGATATGTTTAGATACACAAATGCTCACCCTTGTGCTACAGTTGCCCACAGTACTCAGTACAGTAACCTGCTGTACAGCTTTGCTGCCTAGGAGCGATAGGCGACACCAGGCAGCCCAGGCGTGCAGTAGACTGTACCACCCAGGCTTCCGTAAGTACCCTGTGATGGTCACACAACCACGAAATCGCCTGATGACACAGTTCTCAGAACCTGTCGTTAAGCAAGGCATGACTGTAACTGAATACATGCAAAGTGGTTAGAACAGTGCCTGGCACACAGGAAGCCCCTGGTAAATGTGAGCTATTGTCATTGGTTCGGTCTTAGGAGGGAGGGGGGAACACATGCATCCACTCCGGCCATCAATCTTGAATCAGAAACTATTCGGTGTCTAATCAGCATAGAGAAACACATTTAAAAAATTCTTTTACAACAGGTTACAAAGTAGTAATTACATGATAATCCCCATTTTGGGAAAAATGTGTATTTATACATAAAGATTAACGGATGTTATGGGCTGGATCATGCCCCTCCCCCAAATCTTTGTTGAAGTCCTAACCCCCATGTTTGGAGATAAAGTCTTTTAGGAGGTAATTAAGGTTAAACGAGGTATTCAGGCTGGGCTCGAATCCAGTCAGACTGATATCCTTATAAGGAGGAGAAACTCAGACACAGGTAATATGGGTGCACAGAGGAAAGACCAGATGGGGACATGGCAGGATGTGGCCACCTTCAAGTCAAAGAGAGGAGCCCCAGGAGAAAACAAACTCCGAAACCTTGATCTTGAATGTCCAGCCTCCAGAACTGTGAGAAAATACGCCACCCCATAATGTGCCACTCTGCCACATGCCTGCATGTTCCTGTTTGTTTAAAATAAGCAGGCTGTATAGGTGTATGTACAGTCTTGTGTGGCGGAACAATGATCTGAGATTTTAACTTATGTCTTTGCATCTCCTGAATTTTCCTCCCTTGCCTTGGGCCTGCTGGGTAGGAGGGCCAGGAGGGTGGCCTTGGCAACAGATTCCCACCAGGCGCCTCCTTCAAGGGCCCTGGAGCCCCGGGGAAGCCAATGGTGCCCTCCCTTGCGTCAGCAGTCCCTGCGCCCTTTGTCTGGGGCTGCAACAGACATTTCTTAGGCCAGCAGCCAAGAAAGAGGCTTCACTCCACCCCAGCCAGGTGCCTGCCCTGTATTTATGTATCTCCCACCCCCTGAGCTGTCCCAGCACAACCAGTAACAGTGGGTGGGCCCTGGGTACCCCAGCCCTCCAGCTGTGGAAAGACATAAAAATGTCTCAGTTGAGGTTCTTGGGAGAAGGGCGCTGGGGAACTGGCATTGGAGGAGGACTACCTTCACTGAAGCCCACTCTTCCCTCTCCTCTCCCTTTGGCCCACCGCCTGGGGTCATCTTCCACTGGGAGCCTCCCCTGGCTTCTGGTCCTCCCTCGTGACTCAGCTCTGTCTCGCCTGGCAGAGGCTGAGAGCCTGAAGATCATGGGTTTGAATCTCAGCTCCATCACCCTTACAACCATGAGAAATTTATTTAATCCATTTTCATTAACTTCTGCATTCATAAAAAGGTAAGAATTACAGTACCTACTTTATAGGATCATAGCAGAAGATTAAATATAATAATGTAGGTAAATGGGCAAAGGAAGACTGTGCCTAGCACAGACTGACACTCAGTAAAGTTGTATCGGGTAGTGTTGGGGAAATATAAAAGAAAAAAAGGCTTCTCCTAACCCAGAAAATCTCTCCACAAAGGTAGTAAAGAAAAAACAATTTTTTATTGAATAAGCATTAAACCAGAATGTGATGCACAATGAAGGGGTTCACAATATGCCACCCCAAAATATGCCACTCAGGTTATAAGGATTATTTTGAGCTGAAAGCAATTGAGAAAAAGCAGACACAAGAAAAGCTCTGTGCTCTTTCCCTTGCTACCATGAGAAGACTGCTCGCTTGGCTTTACCTGGAGGAGACAAACTTCTCATATCTTTATGACAGGAGGTAGCGTTGCAAATTGGGACAAGGTGCCCACTGAATTTAGGCTTCCACCCTTCCACAGGAACTGGGAGACAGAGGCACCATCTCCCTTGATTCTCACATTTCAAAAAGATGTCTCCCAGGTCCTTGAGCAAACATTCCTCAGTTGTGAGACTGGCAGAGGCTTCTTTAATCATTCTGAAGATTTATGTACATTTGAAAAGGACAGAAAAAGAAATTCTGAAAAAAAAGGGGGGGGGCAGGGAGAGGTAAGAGAAGTCTCTTCCCTTCTTTCCTAAAGGGAGAACTAAACTTTTTTTTTTTTTTTTTTTTTTTTTGAGACAGAGTCTCACTCTGTTGCCCAGGCTAGAGTGAGTGCCGTGGCGTCAGCCCAGCTCACAGCAACCTCAAACTCCTGGGCTCAAGCGATCCTCCTGTCTCAGCCTCCCGAGTAGCTGGGACTACAGGCATGCACCACCATGCCCGGCTAATTTTTTCTATATATATATATTTTTTTTTTAGCTGTCCATATAATTTCTTTCTATTTTTAGTAGAGATGGGGTCTCGCTCTTGCTCAGGCTGGTCTCGAACTCCTGAGCTCAAACAATCCGCCCACCTCGGCCTCCCAGAGAGCTAGGATTACAGGCGTGAGCCACCGCGCCCGGCCTAAACTTTTTATTAATATTTTAAATTTGTATCTGCTCTTAGAGTCTATGATTAAAAACTACAACAATAAAATAGTTAAAAGTTGCGGGGCATGGTGGCTCCCACCTATAATCCCACCTGCTCAGGAGGCTCAGGAAGGAGGATTATTTGAGGCCAGGAGTTTGAGACCAGCCTGGTCAACATAGACACTGTCTCAAAAAAAGGTAAAAGTTATTGAGCACTTACTAAGGGACAAATAGATATTAATTGACTTAACACCCACAAAACCCTATAAGCTCCACACAGCTATCCCCATTTTACAGATGAGGAAACTGAGGCACTAAGAAACTATTTTACTTGTCTAGAGTCACACAGAAGTGGAGCCTGAATTTATATTCAATCCTCTTGATAAATGGGTTGATGAACTGATGAGCAGAAGGATGGAGGGAACCTGGGAAGAAATCAACAGTTTTTCCAATTGCCATTGAATTTGAAATTTAAGGCAGGAGGCTGTGGGAAGTCTGCAAGATATTACTCTTGTCTGAAGATAAATATTTTCTCTAAGTTCAGCAAGGTAATTCCTTCTCCACACCCTTTTCACTCAGCATCTGGGTTTAGTACTCCTCCAACATTCTCCCATCAGCAACAGTATTTGATGTGTTCTAATGTTAAAATTACAGAACCAGATGATTTCTGATTGTAATCTTTGCACACACATCATGCCCTCAATCCTTTGTTTACCGTGTCTTCTCCAACCTTTGCAGTTTGGGAGGAACAAGCTCAGTTCAGTCCCCAGCTATCAGCACATGCGTTACAGGGCTGCTGTTTCCTGCAGTTCCCAGGACAGAGGTGCCGAGCTGTTACTTTTGATTACTCTTCACTTCTTTTCCCCTTCATACATAATCATGTCAGAGCATTCACTTGGGAAGAAATTATTTCTTTCTCTTTTCTTAGAAATATGGTTCTGCATTTTGGAAATTTTACTTTTAAAATGTTTTTAATGCTGTCTTTTTTGTTTTATCTTTTATTTTATTTTTTTATTTTTTTGAGACAAGGTCTTGCTCTGTTGCCTGGGTATGAGTGCAGTGACATCATAACCCATGCAACCTCAAACTCCTGGCCTCAAGTGATCCTCCTGCCTCAGCCTCCCAAGTAGCTGGGACTATAGGGGTGCACCACTATGCACGGCTAATTTTTCTACTTTTTGTAGAGTCAGGCCCTCGCTATGTTGCTCAGGCTGGTCTCGAGCTACTGACCTCAAGAGATCTTCCTGCCTCAGCTTCCCAAAGTACTAGGATTAGAGATGTGAGCACCCAACCAAATGCAGTTTTTAAAAAATATTATTTTCCAAAGAATATAAGATTTGCTGAATGGCATTCTGATATTGTGCAGTGTCAACTGTAAAATTTAAAAACTGTGGCTGATCATGCCTCTAGGCTGACATTTCCATTCTCACTTACCCAATTTAACTATGAGTGTTTTGGGGAGATGTGTATAAAAGACTATATCACAACCAGAATGCATTTAGTAGGGCCCCACATACATGAAAGACTACAATTAGCTTCATACTGAACGTTGCTCAGAGTGGTCTCTGCCCTGTCCACTCTCTAAGAGAACAGTGGGGCAGGGGACAGCCTGAGAAGGACGAGGGAAGGAGAACGAAACACTGGGCATATCCATGAGTAGGCCACAAAGTGCCATCACATGGAGATTGGATTGGAAGTCAGCGCACATGGAACCAGTTTATTGACAAGGTGAACTATTGTGGGTTGAGTTGTGTCCTCACAAAAAAGGTAATTCTGAAGTCCTACCTCTTACTACCGGTGAATGTGACCACATTTGAATATAAGTCTCGGCAGATTTAATCCAGCTAAGAAGATGTCATTAGGGTGGGCTTTAATCCATTATGACTGGTGCTCTTATATGAAGAGGAAATCTGGACACAGACACACAGGGAGAATGCCACATGAAGACACAGAGACATACACATGCAGAGGAAAGACTCCAAGTCAAGATGGGGACAGAGACGGGAGTGATGCTGCCACACGCCAAGGAACATGTGGGGTGACCGGAAGCTGGAAGAGGCATGGAAAGGTCCTTCCCTAGAGGCTTCGGGGGAGCATGGCCCTGCCCATACCTTGATTTCAGACATAGTGTTAGTCCATTTGTGCTGCTGCGACAAGACACTTGAGACTGGGTAATTTATAAAGAACAGAAATTTATTTCTTGCAGTCTTGGAGGCTGGGGAGTCCAAGATCTAGGTGTCAGCATTAGTGTCTGGGGAGGGCTGCTCTCTGCTTCCAAGATGACGCCTCATTGCTGTGTCCTCACATGGTGGGAGGTGGAAGGGAAGGGGGCCAAGCACGGTGAGGTCTCTTTCACAGAGGCCTAGTCCCATTCCTGCAGGCTCTGCCCTCATGACTTCACCGCCTCCTAAAGGCCCCACCTCTTAAGACTATCACACTGGGGATTCAGTTTCAACACACAAATGTTTGAGGGGACTTAAGCATTCAAACCACAGCAGACAACTACGTTACAGCTGCCTGAGGAAACAAGTATGAATTCTACAGGATATAAGCACAAAATAACTTTATTTTCTTTCTTCCACTGCCATTCTACACCCACACTGTTAGAGTATTCATCCCCAACCCTGGATGAAATCTCAGACAGATCCCTTAACTTTTCTGGTCCTGTTGGATATTAAAAGTCTAATTTCATCTAATATCAAAACTTCAGTCCTCATCCCATTTAAAGCTTCTCTCCATTCCAATTGTAGACTTCACTCAAGCTCAGAGACCCACAGAATTACCTCTGTCCACCTCTTTTCCCCTTCACTCGCCATAGGGACTCCAGGGTTGCAGTAAAGGGGCAAAATGAGGAACAGAAGAGGCCACTTATGACAGGTGCACTTAATATCTAACAGTGGGTCCTCTAGATGAGGTAGATGTCTGAAGTCTGACTTTTTCTTTTATGGGGCACAGAATATAATCATTCCAAATGATGGATCTACCCGGCAGGCTCTTGTTAGCTAGGACCTTTCTACACCAGCATACCCCGGTATGGGGGATGGTCACTCTGGCAGACCATTTATGACCCTCCCCAGTGACACACCACCAGCCCCTATCTGCTGTGGTTGCCTCTTTCCTTACAGGAAGCCACAAAAGACCCAGTCCTAGCCATTTCTCTTAGGCAAAGGTCTTACGTGGGCGAGTCTCTAAGGAAATATATCATTCACACACATACACAAAAAAGAGGAAATGTTTGATATCGTCATTAAAAATGAAAATTAATGCCATTTTCACATGTCAAATTGGCAAAGACTTTACTTTTAAACTATTCAGGGTTGGTAAGGTTATAGGTACAGTTTTATCCTCCCAGTAAACATGTGAATTAAAACAATGTTTCTGGAAAATAATTGGAAATACATATCAAAGTATTAAAATACGCACACTGGTGGCTGAGGAGGGCTTACCTTCCTGTAATCTTTAAACTCAGGCTCAAGCCATGAAGGAGTTTTCCTAAAGGCCAAAGAGGGGGCGATCCTCAGCACCCTGAGAGTAGCCTCGGAGTCAGGAATATCTAGCTTTTATCAAAAGGACCTAGCTGGGTCCTATCAGAATTGCTGATGCCACACACCAATTTGAACTATAAAGATTTTCCTCTTTGCCGTGGGAGGCAGTTGTTCCACCAGCTGGGTTCCCTGGCACATGCTTTGCTATTGCAGGTAAAAGTTGCGCTCAGTGCTAAAAAATTGTTTGAGTTTTATTTTTCTTTCACAAAATGTATAGTTTCTTAATGGGAAAAAAGGTGGCATTTAAAAAGGAAATGTTTCTTAATTATTTCCAGAAAAACTAGTTTGGAGTGTTCTACAGTTACCAAAACAAAAACAGAAACAAAAACCCTATATCTCTCTATAGATCAGGTCTGTCTTTACTGCCCTAGTCTAAAACAACTATTTCTTGTAGTTGCTTAAAATCCGTGTCTATAGAAGAGGCAAAAACTGGTCAATTTTGCCAGTTAGCCCATAAAGTTACTGTATCAGTCAATTATTTAAGGAAAAAAAAGCCAATAGGCAAAAGATCTAAGCAGACACCTGACCAAAAAAGACATAAAACTTGCAAAAAAGCATAAGAAACGATGCTCCACGTTATATGTCATGAGGGAACTGCAGCCAGCGACAACTGTGAGATGTTATCCCGTGCCTATTAGAATGGCTAATGTCTAAAACACTGACACCAAATGCTGACGAGGACGTGGAGCAACAGGGACCCTCGTTCATTGCTGATGGGAATGCAAAGTAGTGCAGCCACTTTGGAAGACAGCTTGGTGGTTTCTTACAAAGCTAAACATACTCTTGCCATATGATCCTGTAATCATACTCCTTGATATTTACTCAAAATGAGTTGAAAACTTATGTTCACCAAAACCTGCACATGGATGCTGATGGCAGTTTTATTCATAGTTACAAAGCTTGGCAGCAACCAAGATGTCCTGCAGTAGGTAAATGGATAAACTGTGGTTTATCCATTACTTTCCAGACCACAGAATATTATTCATCACTAAAAACAAATGAGCTGTCAAGCCATGAAAAGACATCGGGGAAACTTAAATGCGTATTACTAAGTGGAAGAAGCCAATCTGAAATGTTACATACTTTATGATTCTAAGTATATGATGTTCTGGAAAAGGCAAAACTATGGAGACAGAAAAAAATAATCAATGCTGGCCAGGGTTGGGAGGGAGGAGAGGAAGGATGAACAGGTAGAGCATGGGGGATTTTCAGGACAATGAAACTACTCTCTATGATACTATTATGGTGGATACATGTCATTATACATTTTTCTAAACCCATAGAATGTACAACACCAAGAGTGAACCCCAATGTAAACTATGGACCTTAATTGATGTAATAATAATAAATATATAATTTATGTTAAAAACATAATGTATATAGATATATAATAAAAATATAATTGATCAATACTGACTAATCAATTATAACAAATGTACCACACTAATGTAAGACATTAACAGTGGAAACTATATTGGGGCAGAGGAATATATGAAAACTTTGTACTTTCTGCTTAATTTTTCTGCAAACCTAAAACTGCTCTAAATAAAAAGTCAAGTCAATTTTTCCACGAGGGGGTGCCTCAAAAAAGTAGATCCAGTATTTTGAAGGGATCTTGAATTAACTATAATCTGGGGAATGTTATTTTCCTCTAGGCCCTGGACTAATACGACTCCATGTGTTAATTCTGTTGTGAACGTATCCCTGAGTCTGCTGTGGTTATTGAGGGCATTCTCAGCAGCTGCAGCAGTGAAGGTAAGTGGTTTCTCTGAGTGTGCCATCTCCATGTCGCCAGTGGCAAGAGTCTCCCTGTCTCTGTCTGTTTCCCGCCCCGCCCCACACAACATCCCCATGGCAGCCCAGCCTGCCTCCTACTGATAGGATGGCATTGGCTTCTCTGACTTGTTCTGAAAACAGCTTCTTTCAGCTTTTCCCCCTTTTTCATGTGCGAGAGAAGAAGTAGTACAGTGTCGCTTAGTTCCTATAAAAGCAGCAGGCTCCCACCCCCAGAGTGCATTCGCGCCAGTCAGCCAGCCAGAGAGGTTGTAATTGTGCGTGTCTTGGCATCGGGCAGCCTGGGAAAGTACCCAAGCTGAGATTAAATCAGAACTCAGAGTGAACATTTGTGTTAATGGCTTCACATGAAGCTGTGAAACTGGACCTTGGAGAAGGGCTGGGGAGAGATGCGGCAGGACAATCCGTGCAGACGCATTGGTCCTGGGGTTCCAATCCAACACACGGGCTGCATCCCAGGCATCTGGTACGGAAAGGGCAGCCTGCGCAGGGCCAGAATCCCCCAGTTCTCACTGCGACAGCAGGCAGCAGGCTGGAGACAGCAGCAGGGGTCTGCAGCTGCAGGGGAGGCTTGTGGCATGTTTCTGAAGTTCCTTCCTGAGCCACCGAGCCTTCCGCCACCTCCTGGCAGCTCTGCAAAGACTCCCTGGCCAGCCTGGTTCTCCTACCCTGACCACATTTAGCTAGGTAGAGCCTGTTTTTTAGCTCCTTTGTCTTCTTTTTTTCCTGCCCTTCCTTTTTTTATGGTATTCTAATTTAGTAGCAGAGATTATAACTGGGGAGAGGACATCCAAAACATTCATTTTATCCAACAGAAATAGACCAGACCAGGGTGCAATAGTGCTCTAGTGGCAAGCATGTGTCCCCTCAGCCACTATGAACCAGGGGCTTCCTGCCTATCAGGCTCTCTACTTGGTGCTAAAGACAAAATGGCAAATTAAAAAATGCCCCCACCCTCAAGAACGCACAGTCCATGAGAGAGACAGACCCTGAAGAGATGATCACTCCGGCTGTCCCTCAGAATCTCAGCTTCCCTGGCACGAAATCCTGGAGGATCCCATTCGAATTCTAGTTCTGGTCTCTATGCATCGAATCATTCCCATGGGAGATAATTAGAGGGGAGGGGAGGAGAGACAGAGCTTGGGGCTGAGAAAGGACAAGGGAGATACTATGAATGACAGGGCAGAAATGAAGACATTTTCATTGCACTCTTGGGGGAGAGAGCAAGGAAACTGAGGGAATGTAAACTGGGAGCTTCCTGAAGTCGAGAGAGGAGAAACAGAGATGTTTACCCTCGAGGCAGAGGGTGAGGGCTTTGTGTGAAGCTCTCATGGGCAGAGCACAGGCCCAGGGACTGTGTAAGAGGGAGGTAGTTGAGATACATCTGTGCAGCTAAACTTCTCCATGATCCAAGCTATTTTGAATTGGTGAGAGCTGGGAGACAGGAGCCAACAGCTCCAAGATACAAAATCGGAAAAGCTTTGAATATTCAGGTAGAAAAGCAGAAAAGTAAATCCCTTTTACTATGTATAAAAAAGCAAAATATTTTCTTTTAAGCATTTCACTGAAATAGCCGAGGAAGGGAGAGGCTAAAGATTTTTCTATTAACAAATGGATGTTAATCATACAAAGTACACGATTACTAATGCAGAATATATAAATATCATTAATATTCTCTTTATCTAAAGTGCTGTCTTTATTATTTTATTTTAGTGAACTTAATAGAGTAATGGAGTCACTTATAACCTATACTCTCCAGCCTGCATTTTCTTGGAAGGTGTTACATTCCTAACTCTTGGGTTCTCTAGGAGTTTTCTGGAGCCTATGTTGCATAGTTGGAGAGAAATCTTGTGGTAGGTACTAACTGAGAACAAAGAGAGGCAAATCCATTTTGGCCTGGGGGCCAAGGGTATATTCTTAGGGAGATAATTTCTAGGTTGAGTCTTGAACGATGAGAGGACTTTGCCAGGTGACCAAGGAGACATCATAGCTCTTCTCAGGCCTGAGTCCTTCTCAGGGTCTCCGCAGACCATTCTGCCCTCGTCTAGTTGGAAAAATCCATTTTTTGAAATCTTAAAAAAAAAAAAAATTTGACGTCGATAACTCTAAACCAGGCAAGTGAAGGAGACAGGGCCAATACCAGCATCACATATTTAGAGTAATATTAGTTGAAGCAACTTTTACAAACCAACAACAAGGAAAAAGTAAAGAGAGCATCAGAAATCGATAGCACAATTTTAGTGTTAGCTGCATTTAAGTGAGACAGCTCTGACTCATTCAATATGTGATGTCAGGCCAAGCAGGTTACAAGGGGCAAAAATGTATTTTTGGGAAAAGTTGGAAAAGGAATGATAAATCTGAATATATCACATTCTGGTAACTAACTCATCCCTGTGGGTGAAGATAAAAGAAATCAGAAGAGACCTTCCTGGAACCCTGTGTCCATTCTTAAGTCTACAAAGCAGGATAGCACATGGCCCTGTGTAGCAAGCAGCCCAGGCCGTGTGCCCATCAGTGACAGTAAGTGGGAGATGAAGCCTGGTAAGGCCGAAGGCAGAAAGTCTTAGGGACCAAAACAAGAAGCTATGAGAAGAGTCTTAGTCCACAGAGCCCAGGTGCCTTCGATCCCCATGGGCAAGGTGCAATCTACACCAACACAGGGAAAGAAGAGAGCATCTATCAAGCGAAGGAGAGTCTCTGATGGTTCTTGGAGGTGCTGTCTACAGTTTATCAATACTTGCTCTCAGGAAGGATCTTCTGTTATATCAGCTAATCCCTTGTTACATACAAGGTAACCACCGGCCCTGTCTTGGGAGTCCCTCCTTTATCTTTTCTCATCCTTTATCTTCCAGATCTAACTAAAATCTGTGGCAGGACCTCTTTAGTGCTGCTGTTGGGAGACAGAACTAACTACTGTACCACCTAACTGATGTTGCCGTTTTACTCTGAGGCATGATTTCCCCAAGGACTCTCCAGAGCCGTGCAACTAAAGATCCGTGTAGGTTTTCTTTTATTCTGCTTGCATTCGTTGTCATCTTTGGTGGGAGTGATATTCATGAGTTCCTTCCCTAAATTATAAAAATTTCTGTCATGAAGATTACTTTTCTGACTACTGTTTTCTCTCTCCAGAATTGCATGAAGCTCATAGAAGAGGAAAGAGCATAAGACGGGCTGTGAGATTTTAGGAGGCCAGAGAAGATGAGCCTTGAGGCCAAACTGTTTGGTTTACAGCTAAATTTATGGCAGCTCCAGGCTGCGCCTTCCAGGTACACGGAGCCGCGGGCAGGAGAAACTTCAGAATGGGCCCTTTGTGTCCTCAGAGTGAACCGAACTGAAGTCGTTGCTGGCTCCCAGTTGTGAAGCTGCTGCAGAGGCCACAGCAACTTAGCTGCATTAATAACCACCCGGGTTACTGTACCCGTGAACCCGGTGTCCCCGCGGTGCCTCTGCGCGGAAGGGCCGCACCGACCGGGAGCCGTAACCACCCACCACGCAGCTGCACTTCGCGCCGTCCGGGCTCTCCCGTCTCCAACACTCTCTTCTCAGGTAACTGCAGCCCTGGGTGCCATGGAATAGCCAATTTTGTTTTGAAATTCATTCTTTCTTCTTACCTAGAAAGGGGCAAACACATCCGCATTTATGGTTTAGGCTCTCAGGAGACTGGGAATGATGCAACTCCACCGTAAAATGAAATGTTTTACAGGATAGGAAATACTGTTGTTCAACAAGAAAACCCCAGATTGTTTACTCTCTTTGGCTTTATTTTGGCTTTATGGAATTTTTTTAATACGAAAGTTATTCACGCTTGTTATTACCAATCAGACGGGGGGCGGGGGGAACAGCCAAGCTGGACAGTTGTGTCCCCACCTTCACCCCCATTGCATTCCCCTGCAGCGAAGTATGTCCCCGCCTGCTGTGCACCCTCCCACACCCTTCTAGAATGTGTGCGCGCGCACGCGTGTGTACACACATTCCAACAGGCAGGCACAGGTGAGCACAGCTCCAGTGTTGACCTCTTCTGGCAGCCTCTCCAACCTTCCCAATTGAGGTCATGTTTCTAACCTTTCCTTGACCTTAAGCGTTTCCACCGTGCTCAGCATTTCTAGAGGAGCCATTAGCCAGGCTGCTGGGGAGACACAGGCCAGGGCGGCCGGCTCCCTGGTGAAAGGGCTCTCTGCTTCCTCAGGGGCCAGTGGTCAAAATAAATCTGAGTCACTGAAATCCTCTCTGATCTGAGCTTGTTGAAGGTGTGAGGATTGACACGAGATACCTGTGTAGACCCTGGTGCAAAAAGCAGATTCTAGAGACTTCTGGCTAAGCAGAAGAAGCTGGAGAGAGGATGGTTGTTGCAGTTTGATAGCCGGTGCTAGAATATTCCGTGACAGTGAGTGGATAATTCAGGACTCTTTACTTCTCCTCCTCGGCCTCCCGCTGAGGACAGCGTCCGGGCTCATTAGCAGTTCCACTAGAGGCGAGCCCTTGCTGGGAGAAGAGGTGAGAGCAGTCGATTTTGCCACTCATTAGCAACTCCGGACACACAGTGGTGGGAAGATTGAACCTATTGGCAAAATGAGAGCTTGCTTCTGTGGGGGCTCTCCACGTTCGTCCATTCTCCATCAGCGAGCCACCTGGAGTTGACTGTCTGCTGGTCTCACAAAGCAATGAGCAAGATAATATTTTATAAAGTCTTAGTTACGTCCTATGATAACTCAGTGAGTAGCTAATGTTGGGACCCTCCAAGGGTGAGACTGCAGGAAGAAAAATATCTCATGTAAAACAGACACCACAGCCATCCTGGTGGTCTCGTTGCTCCTGCCTCAAGGTCAAGGATTATGTTGAAAATAGTTTTGCAGCTGCTTTGCGTGAAAAGATAGCCGTTTATTCACATGTCCCTCAAGGACCTACTCTGATAAGCTTTACTTGATATTGGTGTAATATTTTAAAGTTTGCAAAGCACTTTCACATATCCTTCAATTCTCACCATGCTTGGTCAGGTTACAACTTTTCTTATCTCCATCTCACTGGTAACTGAAGACCCTAGAAGTTAATTGAGTTGTCTGAGTTCACATCTAGTCCAGGGCTCTTTTCCTGACTCCCACAGGAATTTATGGGG
Organism: Eulemur rufifrons; assembly: GCF_041146395.1. Classification (NCBI taxonomy): domain Eukaryota; kingdom Metazoa; phylum Chordata; class Mammalia; order Primates; family Lemuridae; genus Eulemur; species Eulemur rufifrons. The sequence continues at coordinate 63,222,020 of NC_090997.1, read as the reverse complement.
GCTTAATAAATGGTCAAAGGAAGGGTCTCTCTGAACATCATTTGATGAAGTAGGGAATGAGGTGTCACAAAGGAAAGTAAAGCCCATCCCCGCACTTTAAAAGTAAATATTAACATTGACGAATATCTTTCATAAGATGGATAACCCAAGGGCAGAGGTGGGGAGTTGAATGGGGATATATTTCTTCCTCTTGCCTAGTCATCTTTGGGATATTGGCTTGTTTTTATAAAACGTGGTTCCTCATGCTACAACATGGATGAACCTTGAAAACATTATGCTAAGTGAAATAAGCCAGATGCAAAAGGACAAGAATTGTATGATTCCACTTAAATGAGTTACCTAGAATAGGCAAATTCATGGAGACAGATGTAGAACAGAGATTATCAAGGCCTGGGAGTGGGGGGAATGGAGAGTCATTGCTTAATGGGTTCAGAGCTTCAGATTAGGATGATGAGAATGTTCTGGAAATGGATAGTGGTAATGATTGCACAACACTGTGAAAATACTTAATACCACTGAATTGCACACTTTAAAATGGTTAAAAGGGTGAGTTTTATGTTATGTATCTTTTACCACAATTTTAAAAAGAGAAGAAAGTTTTTTAAAGTGTGGTTCCTCTAGTGCAAAAAGTTTAATTTGGAGCTTATTCACAAAATATATCTGCCATGTAAATTAGTTGAATTATTTCCTTTTCTGGGTGAGTAAAATCTTTGATTTCAAAATATTTTCCCCAAGGTTTTGTCTATTAGCCATTTTTTGTTTTGTTTTGTTTTGTGTTTGTTTTTAAACTCAGACCAACAAGCTCTTTTGAGTTTATGGAATTGCTGGCAGTCTTCTCAAGGTAGTGTTTGTTCTTCATTAAGTGATCATTTTTGATATTTTTAAAAGTTACTATTAGGAAATGAATAGAAATTTCCACATGATTAAAAGCAACTGTCTCATTAAGAATTTACCAGGTTCAGATACACTTTATTAAATAGTGGAAGGAGGAATTGGAGGCAGTACAACTTTTGTTTTTAAAAATTAAGTCTGCTTCTTGTTTTATTCAATTCCCCATCTTTGCTAACTACAAAGCCAATATTTTAAACCAGAATATACAATTTCGAACTGGAGTTTATTCTCCTATGCAGAATTCTGGGAGCAAAGTATTAGTAAAGACTGTCAGGAAAAATTGTTAAAGATTTGGAAATGGGCCAAGCCTATCACTGACTGTTCTTTCAGGGATACATGCTGGGCACTGTCTAGTGGACCCTTTATCTCTCTAATGACCGGGCAATTTTACAGCCCTACAGGAGTAGAAATTAAAGAAAACTAAAAGTAATGGAAATGATTCTTATCTATCGAAATGCAAACAACTGGTATCCAGTAGAGATATCATAGTTTTCTATCCAGCAGAAAGAGACCAATGTACATTTATTGTGTTATAGGATATTAACTAGTTTAACATCCATCGGTGCACTCACTTCAGCATTCCTGATGGCACACACACACACACACACACACATTTTGTTCTTCACATTTTCCTTTGAACCAATTTTAACATTTTACTGGTTCCTTAATTAATTAATGAGTCAAATAAAATACATGATGTGTTCCTTTTATATTTGTGTGAGAGTATGATTTTATCTTTTTGAAAATTATACCTTAGGAAGACTCAGCTAGAAGCTGAATAGACTTCCCAGCCTCCACGGGATTTCACCCCTGTCTGAGTAGCTTTAGCACTTACAGCCCAGATCCCTCAGCTGCACTCAAGTAAGGCTTCCAGGATTAGCACAAGGAAAAAAAGAAGAGAAAAAACAGGATTCTCAGGTACATTTGAATTGCAGAAAAACAACAAATAAATTTTTAGCATGTCTTGCACAATATTGTATAAACTTGTACTAAAAATTTATATATACTTATAATAAAAAAGTATTTGTTGTTTATCTAAAATTAAAATGTATCAGGTGTCCTGTATTTTGTTTGGCAACCCTGTCTGTACTCAGGAAGTCAATCAGCTGCCCCAAGGTGACATTAATAATAATGAAAGTGAAAAAATTTAACGTATGAAGTATGTCAGATGCTTTGCTAAAGCAATTTTACCTTCTCAACCACCCTATAAAGTGGGTACCAGTATATGCGTTTGACAGTAAGGTAAGTAGGGTTCACAGGAGTTATGTGATGTGCCCAATAACTAACCGTTAGTGGTAAGTCTTGGATTCCAGACTATGTTGCGTTGCCTGCTAACCCCTCCTGAGGTACACAAGCTGTGGAGGGATGACTGGCCATCAGAGAGTGACCAGGGATGGACAAAAGAAAGTCCTAAATTCTCATGCAATTCAACCATTCTGTCACGTAAGTCATACATTCGATATTCTCTCCTGTATATATTTTTCCTTGTCTTTGAGGACCACAACTCTGCATCTACCAGATATTATTCCATATTTTTGTTGAACAAAAATACTCTGACTCCTAAGGGGAAATAAAAATGTGTATGGGTGTATTTTACAAAAAAGAAACATAGGAAGGATGATTAGAAACTAGTGAAATTGGTTACCTATAAGGGAGGGGCAGGAGGGGGAAGAAGGAATACAGGAGGGAGTGATACTTCTCTGAGTATAACATTTTATCTAGTTTTGACTTTGGAAATGTGCTAATGTTTTGTTTATTTATAAATATAATTAAACCAACAAGGATGAGAGTTGAGGAAAACTGAACTTAAATAGCAACAAATGACTGGGTTTGAAATGAATAATATAATTACACAGAAGAAAAATAGAAGTAATTGATTCAATTAAATTTGGTGAGTACTTTAACTACATGCCTTCAATCTAAAGACAAAAAAAAAATCTAACAAATCTGGAACTATGACTTAGTAGGTTTGTTGTTGGTAGAGGTATGGATATAGCAACTCTGGAATGATTTGTACATTGTTACCGTAGAAGCGAACAAAAGTAAATAGTTTGATTTGCATGGGGGGGATTCAGGATTCTCACTATGAGAGAAAGAAGACACAAATATAAAACAGGGAAAAGCAGGGAAGAACACTGTGCTTTCAGATTAGGATTAGTGGGTACTCCTGGTTCTGTCCACTGAAATGGCAATGACACTCCAGTGGCAGTGAGCACAGATCTTGGTTTCTAAATTTCATTTCCCACTAAACGAAACCAGGACTTCTTGGAGAAATGACTGATTCCAGGGCTGGTCAGGGAAAGTACAAGAACATCTTGCTGTTCTTAAAAGTAAGAAAATGCTCATAAAATGATGGGAGCATGTTGCAAGAACATAGGAAACATCTTGAAGGGGTTCCCACTGGCCAAATCTGTGACCATTTGAACATCAAAACAAATAAGGATAGTGATGAATTATAGCCCATGAAAAATATTTTATTCATACTTATACTAAATAAATGAGGAAGAGAGGCAGGCTCTTCTTTAAAATAGAAAGCTATCTAATAAAATTATAATGGATGATGGAGTTAGAAAATCAACATTTTGCAACATCATAGTACTAATTGATTCAGTCAAGAATCATTCATGGATGCTGAAACTATGAAGTGAAAGTCTCAAAGTATCTTCCCATGGATGATTTATTAATTGCAAAGGAATAAAGGGTAACTTTATAGTGGAATAACTTGGCTGATACCACTTTAACCAAGTGATCAAAATTAACATCATCAATAATGGAACACACCTACATCGGTGTGTTTTCTGATGTGATTCGCTGAGGACACAGTATTGCTTATGTTGTAATCCTGCCCCAAATGCATAACTTAAATATATTCATCTGGAAACACCAACAAATCCAAACTGGGGCCATTCTACAAAACATTTGGCTTGTGTTTGTCAAGACTGTCAATGTCATGAAAGACAAAGACAAAATAATTCTGCAAATTTTCCAAATTAAACTAGATAAGAGAAATGTGATAACTAAATGTAACACACAATAGATCTAGAATTGGGGGTAAAGTTGCCATAAAAGACATTATTGGGGCAATTGGTGAAAGTTGACCATAGACCATACAGTATTTTACATAATAATATTGTGTTAACGTTAGAGTTCCTAAAATGGATCATTGCACTGTGGCTATGAAGAGAATGTCCTTGTTCTTAGGAGATATATGCTGAAACATTTAGGACTAAAGGGGCTTAACATATGCCATTTTCTTTCATATGGTTCTGTGTAATCATAATTACATAGAGATAGATAGATAGATAGACAGACAAATAGAGGAAGAGATGTGCCAAAATGTTAATTGGTAAATCTAAGTAAAGAGTATATGGGAAATCACTGTATAATTTTTACAACTGTTCTGTAAGTTTAAAATATTTTTCAAGATAAAAAAGGTGTTTTTTTTTTTTTTTAAAAAGTATTCTGATTCTCTAACCTCTCCATTGGAGAATTGAGGATTAGACACTTCAATTATTAATAGAATTGAAGGAGTAGAATCGCCAAAGGACTTGGGCTGTGGGTTACATGCACGTTGCTGGGAGGGAGGGTCTGAGAGGCACCAGCAACCCTTCTCCCAAGTTAGTGTCCCGAGGCACCTGGACCCCCAGCCCTGTTGGGTTGAGTCATCCAGGTGAGCTGCAGGATCTCTGAGAAAAGAAAGGTATTTTCCACGCAGTTACTGTATCAGAAATGTGGGAGTCACAATCAACGCCATCTCTCACTCAACTCATCACCAAATCCTACTGGTTCTGCTTTTCAGCTATAACTCACATTTATCCCCCACTCCCTGCCATGTCCTCTGCCAAGGTCCTGGCTTCCATGCGGGCATTTTTGTGTCACCTCCGCACCTGTCGCCTGGCCTTCAGTATCACCACTCTGAACCATCCTTCCCACCGCAGCCAGGTGCGCAGCGAATGAAGCCCAGCACCTCGGCTGCCCGGACGCTCCCACTCCTGCTCCTGACCTCTCCCGCCTACCCCCCCATTCCCTGCCGCCCCCTCTCCGTCCGCTCCCCACCCAGCCTTTGCTCCAACAAGCCTGTACTATTTTTAGTGTCCCAAACACATTGTTGAGGTCTCTGAGGAGGCTCAAAAATGCCACCCGTCTTCCTTGCACATGTTGGGAACAATTTGAAAAATAAAAGAATTAAAGAAAGGAAAGTGGCATATAAAGGTAAGAATATCTATTGCTGAGTGAGGCTAAGCTGGAGGATGCGGTTTAGGTCCATCAGCCAGTAGGCTGGGGACATCTCAGGGCAGGGCAGGCTACCTCCACCTGCACAACTCACCCCCAGGAGCCCCAGGTTATTCTAGAGCCAGACAAACTGCTCCACTCCCCAGAGGCCTGGAGGTGAAGGAGCAGAAGAAAGCCAGGCTTGTGCTTAAGGACATCCTTCCTGGGGCAGCCATGAGTGCAAAGAGGTACCCCCAACCCCCGCACACCCTGGGCTGCAGCCGGGCCCTGTGCCTTGTCTCCCCCCTGCCTCCCTGCCAGCCAGGAGGACAGCCCTCACCTGAAACAGACCGCGTCTGCCCTGACCTCAGGCTCCCAGCTCCACACCTGTAAGGAAATAAATTTCTATTGCTTAAGCCACTCTGTCTCTGGCACTTTGTCACCACAGCCAGAGCAGACTGACATTGAGCACGTTCCACATAAAGTTAATCAAGGCTTCCTCAGTATACCTCCTTTTATTAAGCTTTAAAAAAATTTTTTTAACAAAGTCAGACATTTACGTAATTTTAAAAGCCAATGGTACTGAAAAGGTTATGATAAAAATAGTAGTCGATAGCTCTGCACCAATCCCTATCTTGAGCACAGCTTTGGGGGGAAAAAAAGCACTCGCCACTCGTTCAATTGTCTCGTATTAGGGGCCCCTCAGTGCTTCTAAGTAATGTTTACACCATGATTCCCTGATCTATCCATTTTATACATGAACTATTGGCTCCTTATTGTAAGGATTTAGTACTTTTATGTTATGTCCTACCACCACTTTCCCTGTTTCCAGCTCAGTGATGCCACCATTCTCAGTGAATGTTCAGTGTTTATGTTATTTGGCTCACATGACTGTTGTTGTACTGCCAAGCCAAATACTACAATTCCATTTCCTTTCTTTCCCATAGGTACTGAGTTTTTCTTTTTTTAAAGCTTAATTTTTAAATTACTACTAATAAGGAAAACCCCCATCTATTACTTAGCACAGCAGCCACCGGAGACCCCCACCCCTCACGGAAGACCTGCATCAGCATAATACTAACCTAACACCCGGCCCATCAACTAATCCATTGCTTGGTGCATCAGCATAACACTAAGCCTATTGCCTGGTGCATCAGCATAACACTAAACCTATTAGCTGGTGCAGCAACTACCCTATTACCTGGGGCATCAACATAATACTAACCTATTACCTGACATATCGACTAACCTATTACCTGGCAGGCATTAGTCACTTGAGATCCAACCCCTCGGGTCACCCCAACTGAATAAAAGTGGGAAAAATCAGGTAGACAGGGCTCAGAATTTGGTGGTGAGACCCCTCTGACCCCGCCGGCGAATAAACGGCGAATAAACCTTGATTCTCCGACTCTCCGTGTGCCACTCGGTTTGTCCTCGGGACCACTCGTTGTAACAGTTGCTGTAACACTACCGCAAATTCTCCACCAAAATTGTAGGACTCCTCTGAATGTGATTTTCCATATAATTAATCAATCAGTTCATTTTTTGTTTCTCTTGCTGATATATTTTTCATGTGCAGGAGTTTTATATTGTTCTCCCAACATTCCGCCAGAGTCCTGTGAGGTCGGCTTTGACCCTCAGAGCCTCTGGAGGGGGTTTCTCTCTTCCCACGCTTCCTCTAGTTTCCATCCTACCCAATTCAGTGATGGTCCTCATTCCTCGTGGCCTCTTCCCCAGTCCTCTTGGTCCCTTTAGGTTTGTGTACATTTATTTTTATTTCTTTACTCTCATCTTAGCGCAGTCTCAGGAGGGAGCAGAGAGAAACACTCATGTTCAATTCACCGTGTCTAATTGGAAGGTCATTCCATGCCCTGGCTCATGCGCTGTGCTTAGCCGCTCTGCCGTGACTCGCGCACCTCCCCTGTGGTTGTCCCGGGGCAGCAGCATCTGTGCAGTCCCAGCCCCTATGGTAGACCTAGGGCGTGCAATCATTATTTACTCAATGGAGTGGCACTTAACTTACAGAGTCGGTGCCGTCCGTCGGAAAGCTGGAGAAAAAAGCAAATGACCACTCAAGGTCTCATCAATTCTCTCATTCTCTGCTAAAGAGCGTCTTGATGAAAGGAATTTTTCAAGATTGAAGCCGAAATAGCAAATTTCTACTCATATAGTGCCTTGTTTACAGTACGTACGGCCTTAGCTGACTCTTTCAGAGAAGTGCTTATTTTACTTAGAAGTAATTGCTTTTCAAAGGCTTGCAATTCTCATTAGTTCCCAGGTGAGTGAATCTAATAAGAAAGGTCTCCTGACTGAGCTAGAAAAGCAATGGAACAAAACGTATAGTGTTTTTTTTTTCCCCACCTTGCAAACCAAATAGGTCCTGTGTACACATAATTGAAAGAAAATTGACATGTATGATCGAAGATGCATCTTTTTCCCCTGCAAACAAACAGGGCTAGGCAGGCAGAGCAGAGTCCTTCGTGGTCCAGAAAAGGGCTGTGCTGAGGGGTGCCTCTGCCTCTCACAGGGACAGCTGGGGGCATCGTCCCCTGCTTCTGGGGTGGACTTTTGAACCCGCTTGCGTTACTGTCCTAGGACTGCTGTAACAAATTGCCACAAACTAGGTGGCTTAAAATAACAAGTTATTCTCTCACAGTTCAGGAGGCCAGAAGTCCAAAATCAAGGTGTCGGCAGGGTCGGTCGTCTTGGAGGCTCCAAGGGAGAATCCATTCTGTGTCTCTCTTCTAGCTTTTTTTTTGGGAGACAGGGTCTCATTCTGTTGTCTGGGCTAGAGTGCAGTGACATCATCATAGCTCACTGCAACTTGAAACTCCTGGGCTCAAGCCATCCTCCTGCTGCAGCCTCCTGAGTAGCTGGGACCACAGTTGCGTGCCGCCACGCCCAGCTGATTTTTCAATTTTTTGCAGAGACAGGGGTCTCGCTTTTGCTCAGGCTGGTCTTGAACTACTGACCTTAAGCGATCCTCCTGACTCAGCCTCCCAGAGTGCTAGGATTACAGGTGTGAGCCACCGCACCTGGCCCTCTTCTAGCTTCTGATGGTGGCAGGCATCTTTGGCATTCCTTGGTCCGTAGCTGCATCACCCCAGATGGATTTCTGTCTCCATCTTCACACGGCCTTCTTCCTATTGTGTGTGTCTGTGTGTCTCCAAATCTCCCTCTTCTGTAAGCCACCAGCCATTGGCTTTAGGGCTTAGCATTAGCCTAATCCAGTATGACCTCACCTTCACTTGATTACATGTGCAAAGACCCTATTTCCAAGCACAGTCATATTCTAAGGTTCTGGGTGGATATGAATCTTTTGGGGACACTCTCCAATCCAGTACATGGCCTAAAACTCTTATCTTCCTGTCCCCTACTTCTAGTTATAATTCTGGAGACTGCATTTGTAATCAAATACTTCCAGACAATTAATATAGGAGAGGACACAGGAAACTCCTGGAGAAGGTGCCTGGAAAATGAGGAAGATGGGCTTGTAGCCTTGGCTGCACATTGGGATCACTCTGGCTTTTTAAATCCTGCTTCCCAGGCATCAGTAGTTTTAAAAGTTTGCCAGGTGGTTCCAGACTGCTGCTCCAGGGACTCTTCCTGAAACCCTCACTGCTAGGTCTGCCTCGTCTGAGCCCCACTGGCCTCTGCTGATGCAGGCCCCGCACACGTGTTCTCTTGCTGCCTGCTGAGAATTTAGCACCAGCACGTGAGGGTTTTATTTCTGCTCCTTCATTTGATTTGAAGGAGAACAGCTCCATTGATACTGAAAACTCAAAAGTTAATAAGGAAAAAGAACATTAGTAGGGGGCTGTGGATAAGTGTTAAACTAAGGTTAACACTTAGTTTTATATTTCAGAAACTTTTTTTGTATTTATCAGAATAACATGTGGTCATCCAAAAATTTGAAAACCCCAAAAAGCACAGAGAAAAATGAAATCACCTGTAATTCTATCCCTCTGGGAAGACAATGGTTTGGTGAATGTTCTTCTAATGATTTTTTTCTATGCATCTATTAATATACAATATGTATTTTACAAATGTGGAATTATGTGGTTTGGGCATGTAAGTTCTTCATTTAGCAATATATCTATCATTAAACATATGTCAATAAATGGATATCCTTGGATTTTGAATGGCAACATTTTATTCCTTCATGGAGAATACTCTATAATTATTTGACCAATAAGAGCATGTCAAATGGAGCTTTTGTTGTCTGATTATCAGAATTCAAGGCAAAGAAGTGAGCAGTAGAGGCCCTGCCTATCTCTCCATCCTATGGGAGCTCCGCAACCCAGCCCCACAGTGCTCAGCCCCCCAGCCTGTGTCCCTACCCCCACATCCACCCCACTCCAGTCTCTGGAAGCCCAAGATATGGAAATTGGGGTGGGGGGTGTTGGATAGGGCATTCCTGGCCCAGGGAAGGATGCTCCCCAGGCCCTTACCCAAATGAGTCTTAGGGTTTGGGAGTGTCTGCAAGGAGACACAGGCATCTCATCCCTGAACATTTGCTTTAAGAGTGAAATTGCTGATTCCTATTCTGTACTGATTGAGCGTGTTAGAGATGGCACAGCAAAGAGAAGAAGCACCTGCTCTTGCCCCCACCTGCTCTTGTGTGATGGAGATGCACGCATGGCCTGTGGCCCTGTGGATGTCGTGGAAGGAAGCCAGACTCGTGCTGCCCAGAGATGAGTGTCTGCAGAGAGATGGATCCAGCAGCAAGAGCCTGTGGGGTTCTCTAGCATGGGCTGGAATTGGGGGCAGGCAATAGAAGCACATCCCCCATTCAAGGCAACTGTGCTAAGGGAGGCATCCCAAAGATCTCCCAGAGGACTTACCCAAGTGCTCCACAAGGGGCTGAGCATCTACTCACAGGACATAAAAGCCCAAGAAAGAACCTTCCCAGGTGAAAAAGGCTTTTGTCCCTGTTCTACCTTTTCCACCCTTCCCTACCCCCTGCTCCAGAGGACCTGGAAGCAGCAGAGTGAGGGGGAGGAGGAAGCAGGAAAGAACAGCGAGTACCTGCTTCCCAGCAGGGGTCCCCAAGCCGGGGGGACGGAAGGACATTGAGCTAGAAGTGAGATGCAGCTTGGTCATGCGACTCGATGGCCTCTAAAGCATGCCCACCACTCTACCGGGTGCATCCCTCGCTAGGAATTCATCTAAAGGGGTAATCAGAGATGTGTGGAAAGACTTATGTAGTAAAATAATTGCCATATGTGAAAATATTTCCCTGCCCCCTGAAGAGCCATAATATATTATCTTAAGAAAATCACCTGTTCTTTCAATAACCAACAGTTAACAGAATCCTGAGGTTCTAATTTTTATGTATGTTTGCAATATACTGGCCCTTAGAATAAATAGAATCACTCAAAATAAAGAAAAGGAGTTTTAAACAGCTGGTCATTACACAATGTTGAGAACATTGTGTTCCAGTTACTGTTCCTGTGAAAATACTACTCCAAATACAGTGGTGTAAAACAGCAGCCATGAGATTATGCTCATGGATTTTGTGGGCTGGGAATTTGGATAAGGCATGTCTCTGCTCTAGGATTTTGGGGTCTCAGCTGGGAAGTCAGATGGTTGGGATGTCTCAAACATCTGGGGGCTTCTTGGCTCCCATGGCTGGCACCTGGCAGGGAATGCTTTGATGGGTGGGTTCAGCTAGACCAGACCACCTCATGTGGCCCTGCCTGCTAGCTGGGGTATCACCCACTATGGCAGCTGGGCTCCAAAATGGACATCCAGAGCAAGAATTCCAAGATGGAACCAGGTGGAAGCTACATGACCTTTCATGATCTAGCCTTGGAAGTAAAGGGTATCACTTTTGTCACACTCTACCTGCCCAGATTCAAGAAGGTGACACGGGCCCTATCTTTCAACACAAGGAATGTCAAACTGCCATAGAATTCTTAATGTTTAACAAAAATAGAGTCAAGTGCCCACTTAAATTTAATTCATGCTTTACAATTTTTCTCAATTATTAGTATAGTATCCATGTAGTGTTGTTTTTCGAACAACAAATATAGTGTCTTAACACCAACCAGTTTTCCAATTCTCTGACACCAACTGGGTGTTCAACAATTCCATTCTGACACTAAGTACTCAGAGTTAGTGCAGACCCCACAAGTTAAGGGCTCAGTCCCATAAGCCTGCCCCCACTTCAGATGCCAGTCTCGAGTCCTGGGTCCCCAGGCTACCTGCACTCCTGTCTGACTTGGCTGCACATTTAGGGGCTCCTGTGATGCCACCTCAGATTTGATAAATGGTTAGAATGACTCACAGAACTTAAGAAAGCACTTTATTTACAATGACTGTTTATTACAAATGATACAATGCTGGAACAGCCAAATGGAAGAGTGTGGGGGAATAATGGGGTACGCCACCCTCCCGGCACATGGATACGGTACCAACCCAGAAGCTCCCCTGGGCTCATAGCTCGAGAGGCTAATCAACACCTCAATGCAGAGATGTGACTGATGGAATCATTGCCCATCGGTGATTGAACTCGTCTCCAGCCCCTCTCCTCTCCCCAGAGGAAGGGAGTGCTGGAAAGTCTAACCCTCTCATCACTTGACTGGTTTTTCTGGTGGCTCCCCCAGCCCCCTACCCCTTAAGTCAGCTCATTAGCAGACAAAAGACATTCCCATCACTCAGGAAATTCCAAGGGTTTTAGGCGCCCTGTGCCAGTAACCAGAGACTAAGTAAGACTAAATATATACTTTTTATTATACTACAACATAATGCTCATTATCTATATGTGGAGCTTGGGGCTGGGTGCCGGAAATCTAAAGAGGATGAAGATGTATTAATAATACCTGCTTTTGAAGAGCTCAGAACCTAGTCGGGGAGACAGGAACATAAACAAATGTCTGCAAATGCTGTGAAAGAAGCACCTACGCAGGGTAACTGACTGCCGAGGAAGCACGTGCTTTTAGAATATTTTTCCACTAAAGAAGAAATTCTTTCCTTTGTTCATATTCCCCTGACTGTTCAGAAAACTGCTGTGGAGGTGTTATCACCAGCGTACTGCTCACAAAGTGACTGCTGTGGTCCCAGGGGGCCACGTGACTGTAAGAGCACGTGCATTTCCAAGTCGAGCAGTGGAAAATCTGATGGGGATGCACAGAAACACTCAGCAAGTGGAAATGATCTACACACACACCTTCTTCATAACACACAATGACAATGCAGACAGCCCCTTGACCCGTGGAGACAGGCCGTTGTGTGTTTTGCACGTGCAGCCCTGTGCACACCCCAGCGCTGCACCGAGAGCCTGCACACGGACCGGCCCTACAGTTTGCACACCGGGGCAGGAGTATAAAGCATGGCCATGGACCATTCGTCTAACTCTTTAGAAGTTATAAATCAAGCTAATAAACTGCCAAGAAAAGTATGTTCTATCCTCTTATTTTGACAATTATATCTCGTGACAACTTGGAAGGGCCAAGTTCAGATTTAGAATCTCAGTGCCATGCCTACGTGTGGTGGCCAACAGTGGCCAGACTATGGCATCCTTACACCTGTCATCTCACCTTTGGCTCCAGCTCCTACACCTCAGCCTACATGTCCACACACCTGCAAAAACCACCATCGGCCACCCCCAACCTTCAGGGATATAAGTGCCAGTGTAGGGGTCGGTGTGGGAGGATGGCAGGGGGAAGAGGCCCACTCAGGGCCCAGAAGTGGGCTCAGGGACACTGAGTTAGAGGGTACCAGGTCCCACATACTTGGTGCCTGGCCCAGAAAGGGAAGGACCCAAGGCTCAGAGCTGGCACATCCTTTTAATCCGGTGGATTTCTGGCCGCCGGGGAGGGCCCTGGTGGCAGGTCAGAGCTGGGCCCTCTGAAGCTCAGGGGTCCCGACAGATCCTCTTTCCTGGTCTAAGGCTGGTACAGCCTAGCCCACCACATCTCCAGGCACTCACAGTTTGATCTTCAGAGCAAATCTAGAGGCCAAATGTGAGGCTGACACAGAATCAGAGCAATTTCTTGTAAAGCCACATTGCAAGTAAAAAAAGATAGAACTGAGGCCAGGGCCTCTAATTTCTATCCTATGCTTTCTAGTTATGTATCATTTATTATTGCTCATGTCTTAAAACAGAACTGGTTTCGCAATGGCTTAAAACTGCTGGATTCTAACTTTTTTATTTTAAGCCACCAGCTGAGAGCTGTTGAGTAATGTGGTTGTATAAATCAAGCCTTTCTTCCCCTCACTGAATTACCTGGATTCGAACCACCATTACGTACCGAGCCAGTGATTTCTCCAAGTTAGAAGAAACCTTAGAAGGCAGCTTATCCAATCTCATGAGAGTTCTCATGCAATGGCAACAGAGACACCTCACTCAGTCCTGCCTTGAATCTGGAGTGTGGGTTCTCAGCCTGGGCTGCCCTTGAAAATCCCCTGGGGAACTCTGAGCATTGCCAGGCCCAGCCCCTGACCCGCTGAAGCAGAATCCCAGGGCTGGGGCCCTGCACTGGCATTTTACCTGAGCTTCCCAGGTGGTTCTAACAAGACTACACAACTCCCCGAGTCAGGAAAGCAGATAGCCTCTCACTCTGCCAAGGAGGACAGTGGCCTGGCCAGGTGAGTGTCCCACAGGACGAGGTCAGGTGCAAAGCACGCTACCAGCAGATGGATGGGGCACAGCTCTCTTCGCTCTCATGGAGGGGATTTGCATGAATCTTGAGTGTACGATCAGGCTGGATCAGGATGTTGCCTGAGGAGCCTTCGTGAGCTTCTCTGCCTCCCAGCACTGAATGATATTGGCTCAATAAAAAAATGAAAAAAAAAAAGAAAAAAGTCCAAACCACAGAACTGTACTTAATGGCAGCAAACAAACCAATAAACAGGGAGGGAAGGAAAAACACTTCTGTGGACATAAACCTGGTTCCCACTGAGGAAGCACAGCCAAGAGCAATGTTTGAGACAGAAAGGTATTTTAAGGTTACAGAGACATGTCTTCCAGCAACAGGATAGAGGGGGGAGTCAGGTCATTTTTAGAAAAAAAAAAAAAAAAAGGATTTGAAGGAAGCACTAAAATTGAAGAAGTAACTCTAAGGCCATAAATAAGTAGCAAATTCAGCCACGCTCAGAGACTAAACCCCCTTTCTTTTATGAAACATTTTCCTGCAAGTGCAAGGTGGATTGCTGAACCAGAACTTTCTAGGAGGTAGGATCTTTCTAGTGGCTGGAGGACCCTGTATGCCTGCCACATACACATGCTGGGAACAGGCAGGAGCTCAGGCCCCAGCAAACAGCCAGAGGCACACACTTCTCCAGCTGCACTTCTTCTAGAACAACCACCAGCAATGCATTCATTCAGCGTGTGTTCCTTGAGGGCCTATGCTATACCAGGCACGTGTTAATGCTGAGATGGGTGCAAAGACAGGCAAAGAATAATCCCATCCTCATGGAATTTGTGGTCAGACGATATTAAATATATAACATCTGATGCAGACACAAAAACACAGACAAGAAAGAGATGAGGGTCCCGACTTGGAGAAACGCCCTCACCATGTGGCCTGGAAGCCACCTGGCACCTCTGGGTTCCAGTTTCCCCGTTTAGACATTGAGGGCTTAGGGTCTCAGGAGAAGCAAGGTTGCTTTCGCCCCACTTTTAATCTCCACGTCAAGCTCTTTTCTTGTCACTGTGGGTGAAACTTAGTTTTATATAAGCACCTGTGCCCAGATCTCTGAAGAAGCAGAACAATTCCACAGGATAGAACCAGAGATTCTAGACACAACTCTATTTCCATAGTTCTCACTGCACTTGGGGGCAAATGAACACGTAGAGAGAGTGGATCTCTTGTTCTTGTCCACCTCTCCACTCCGGGCACCTCTTGCTCCTTTATTTTATTTTTTAATTATTTTTAATTTCAAAATATTAAGGGAAATGCAAACTAAAACCACAATGAGGTACCATCTTACCCCTGTCAGAATGGCCATTATTAAACAGTCCAAAAACAATAGATGCTGGCACAGGTGCAGAGAGAAAGGAACGGTTATGCACTGTCGGTGGGGCTGCAAATTGGTACAACCTCTATGGAAAACAGTATAAAGACTCCTCAAAGAATGGACCTACCATTCCATCCAGCAATCCCACTACTGGGTATCTACCCAAAGGCAAAGAAGACATTTTGTCAAAAAGACACCTGCACTCAAATGTTTATTGCAGCACAATTCACAATTGCAAAGATGTGGAATCAACCCTGGCTTCTTTAGAGGAGTCCCTCAGGTGTCTCTTCCCCAGGGGGCTCTCCCATAAGCACCTGGTACCCTAGCTGCCCAGGCCCCTGCGCCCACCCTGCCACATGGGGCGCCCAGCTCCTCATGCCCTCAGCTACTGATGCCCCTGAGATGCCACTGCCTCCTTGGCCAAGGAGGCAATTGCTGCTGCTTCCTGGAGATGCCTTGGTACCTCGGTAACCTTAAAACAGGTGGAGGCCCCCTCTGTGACCACTGCCTCTGTTCACTGCTGTCCACTCATTAAGTTGTGTGTCAACACTGTGCCTTTTCAAAGGACTTCAGGGGGAAGTCCTTTACGCCTAATTTTTTTTTTTTTTTTTTTGCCATATTCTGTTACACATGCCCCAAAGCAGCCCTGCCTTATCTTAGGGTCTGGCAAGAGACACTATAGTTTGGGCAGAGTGGTTAAGAGCTCTCAGTCAAGGGCTTGAATGCCTGGTTTGAATCCTGGTCCCTCTACTTAGAAGCTGTGTGATGATGTAGAGTGATTTACCTCTCCTCTCTGGGCTTTAATTCCTCTCGCATCAAATGGGATGCTAATGTTATTTATTCAAAGGGTTGTTGTAGAAATTAATTGAATCGTCACATAGCAAATGTTTGGAGCAGCATTTGGCATATAGTAAATGCTCGCTATATCCTTGTATGTGCACATTTAAAGATGGCTATTTCTCAAAGAGCTAGCTGGAGTCGGTGTTTATTTGAGTTTGTATCTCTAGCTCCTAGCACCTGCCTGGCACAGGACAGGTGCTCATTTGGTGAACGAATGAATTAATGAATAAATGCATAAAACAAACATGAGCCCAGAAGGCTGGACGTAGGAAGGCTGCCACTCGGGAAAACAACCTCAATGTCATCACCAGAGAGAGGAAAGGAGAGGGCGGGGAGAACAGAACTCCGCTGGGTTCATCCCCACCCATACCATAACCTCCCCCAACAATGCACCCAGCAGCAAAGCCAACTTGATAAGATATGAACTTGGCTAATCTGTGAACGGCTCCCATCCTCAGCATAGCCATGCTCGCAAAAGGTGGACTCAAGTTCATTTCCTGGGGAGGGGGAAGGTGAGGAGGGTCTGGGGTGAGCACGGAGGCCTTAGAAAGAGATAGCCTCAATCATCTGCGACTTTGAGTTCCTCGTATAATCAGCTGTGTATAAGTTTCACTTTCTTTATTTCTGTGCTTTACTTGACAATACAGACTGAAAAAAGGGTTTTTATTGACCCAGCATTAGGACACCCGAAAGTTTCAGACTCCATTTGCACGCACGGCAGTTTCACTGTCCATATAGCTCCTGTGCCCGCACCCTGGAAGCACGTCCAACACTAAGGAACTGTGGGTGTGGCTGGCAGCCCTCAGCCCGCTCTCCACAAGACCACTGCCCTCTCCCTCTTGTGCCTTTCTCTCCCGCCACCTGCCAGCTACAATTTCACACCCTTCACACCCCCACCTCTCCTGCTGGGAGGTCGGGGCTGGATCACCGACCTGGAGCTGCTGACCTGTGAAGAGCAGTGGCTGGTGGCCGGGCCGTCAGGAAAAGCAGCAACGGAGGTCATGTGCGTTAATATCACCACCCTCCTCTCTGTTGATTCACACGCTGCATCATTCATTGAAAATTAAAACTCATCATCTTCCCCTAGAATGAGGCTAATAGACTTTAATTACAAGAATCAGGAAAAGCAGTGACATTTTAACTCTAATAGTTTTTCCTAAAGGAGTATTACCTCATTTGATCTGTTAAAGAAAGAATTACTCATAGTATTTGCCAAAGGTGGGAAGGCAGGCTTTGTTCATGGGGGCCGTGGCAACTGGGATAGGGTCTTGCAGTGAGAGAGAGAGATTGGACTGAACTCCGACTCCAGCAAGGATAAACGAGGATTCATAATCAAGGAGCAGGGTGGGGATCAGTGGATGGAAATTACTAGAAGGAAACATCAAGGATAAAGGGTCTCTAGTTGAACTGACTTGATAGGATTATTGCTGAAAGCAGGCCAGGGTGATAAGCTATCGAGGGTGGTCAGGTACCAGGGGTAGGATTTTGGCTACAGTGACTTAGCAGAATTCTTGTTCAAACTGGAATCTATAAGGGACACAGAGGGAAGCCCAACGTCTGACCTAGTCAAGCAAGGGACTCGGAGAAGCCTGACTAAAGTTTTGGTCAGAGGGTCTTTGTCAGACTCAATGCTGTAAAACCACATTTGAAATTTTCTTTCCCAGTGAAACCAGAGTTGGAAAGGGGTTGCATGAAGTCTTGAATGCCCAGGAAGCCACTGGAGGTCAAAATCCAACACCAACTTTTTGTGTTACCTTCTACTCTGGCTGTTTTTCTTTATTTTCTCTTATTAAAGGTATGAACCAAAGAAAACATCCTCCTCTGTTTTGTCTGAAGCAGAACTAGCTTACCAAGCTCACCGAGTTAATGTCAATCAATTGATTCTATTGTCTCTATACCTAAGTTTCTCAGGGTCAAAGTCCTAAGCTCCCAACTGTAGACTCAATAGCAGTCTGATTCTTGAAACACTTCAAGCTCTACGTGGAGATAGATAGATGAGCTTTCTAGAATAGCTGTACCATGCTGGAATGATCTGATTTATAAAACACAACATGTTTAAAATTATTTTAAATTTAAAAATCAACCCATGTTCAATTGCTTAAAAAAGGAAAACTGCAGAAAAATATGTAGAAAAAAATGTAATACACCCACAATCCTGCTGACCAAAGGTAGGCACGATGGGATTTTCAAACGAAAAATTAGAGAATCAACCTTGAAGTCTAAGCTCGGTGTGTCCTCAGGGCACATGGCAGGTGCTAAGAGCATTGCATGTCTCTTTAACCTTCCACATAAGGGACTGCCTGCAAGGCCGTGGATAATTGCTGCTTTGTGCAACTTAACATAGCACAGTCATTTCAAATCTTGAAGCATCTGTGTTGGTAAAACAGCTACGTTTTTACAGGAAAGCAACCTGGTACTGGAGTTCCAAATTTCTCAGACGGTAGTTGTGATGTGGAGGAGAAAGTTGGTACAATGCAGAACTAGTGTCAAAGAACAAAATTTTGACAAATTGAGTTTTAAAGATCTAATTGGCTTTTATTAGGAATTCATGAAACAGATATCATCCAGTCTACAAAATAGACAGTGTAACAGAGGGAATGGCCTGGAAAAAACGGCAAAAATATTTTCTGTCTCTAAGGCCTGTATCCCTGCCTCTGGCCAGTGGTTGAGAGGGGCAGGGTGAGTCTTTTGTTTATTTGTACAACAGGAGATGGCCCAGCCCAACCTGGTAAACGGAGATCGTGGGCTGAGGTCATGAGATTGTCTTCAGCGGAGAGATGATGGGATGGTCAGCATTATCAACTGTAATTGCCTGAGGCCGAGAATCTGTCCTTTAAAAGCTCTGTATTTCTGCGAGTGGTTGGGAAATTTGGGATTTTGAGATGAGAAGGTCTACCATTTTTCTTCCTTTGTCGGCAAAGTAAACTGTCTTTCCTTCCTCCTCAAACTGCTTGTCCTCATTATTGTTCAGCCTCACGGACAAGTGCCTAGTTTTTGGTAACACTAAATGCAAAATGGGGATATCATAGTGAGAACAGAACTAGTCCGCTACCACCCTCAGCCTGGACACTTAGAACTAAAAGCGCTATGACTGTCTAGTTAACAGGATTTTGCTGTCTTCATTAGCAAATCTTTAGCATGTTTTCATTAGCATGACTTTTCTGGGACCCTCCAGCAAGCAAAATGTTTGATCGCTCACTGCAGGAATTTTCTGTAAGAAATTCTTCAAAATCTGCATCTACTAAATCTTGAATGGAAAGCATCAACAAACAAGGTTCTTTGAATCTCTTTTCTCCTTGCTGTTTCCACCAATCCTGGACTGTTGTGTCATGGTGATTACTCAGTCCTAATCAAGTCCCAAGTTGTAAGACCAGCCTTAAATCAAGCTCCTAATTCTCAATTAATTCTGACCTTACCTATCCTTCCCTTTTGGGACACTGCCAAGGTGGAGATGGGGTTCTCTAACTGTGTTAAAAAAGTAAACTCAGCTTTGTCTTATCGAACGATTCTATTGGTATTGGGGAAGTCAGCTTTTGACAGTTTGTACAAATCTCAGACCACGAATGTGTGTGTGTGCAAAATAGATCTCTTTGGTTCTTTATAACTGCATTCCTAAATGTGGCTCCCATATTCCTCAAGGTGATGAAGATTTAATTTCTGTCACTTTTGTGTCCTTGACCCACATGTTAGCAAGTGTTGAGAAAGTCCTAGGTGGTTCTCAATGTCATGAGTCCATGCAGGCATTTACTAGAACATCTGTCACCCCCTCTGTGTCTGGTCATTGATTCACACAGATTACCACTAAGACCCCTCCTGTTCCTTTCTGCAGGCCATCCACAGGCCATTTGGGACTTTAAGCCTCACCTGGCCTGGGACTTGCTGGAACAGAGTTCAGAGATTATCACCGGAGGAGTTCAAGGACCAATCTGCCTGGACAGACCATACAGTCACTCCCCCTCTGGGTTGGGCCTCCCCAGGCCTCTGTCCTGTCTTTTCCTCCCAGGTCTTGGCAGCCCGATGCAGGAAAGGAAGCAGGCACTGGCCGAGCCCACACTTCTGCAGGACCCAGCGTTCCCACCTCTGCTCCTCCTGGCGTCCAGGACATCCCGGCCCCCGGCCCACCTTCACCTCCTCAGTACTAAGTGTGGGCTCTTAATGGGTATGGTCTGCCATGAGATTCTGGGTTTTTCTACAAGCAAAGCCAGAGAAGCATGCGCAGGGGAAGAAAGATTTCTTTTCTCACTCATTGCTAGGTTCATGGCTAAGGCATCTATAACAAAAGACAGATTAACAAGAGAAAAGCATACACATTTATTTAATATAAGTTTTACGTGACACAGAAACCTTCAGAAATGAAGACCCAAAGAAACATGGAAACCTGTGTATTTTTATGCTGAGGGTTGATGAAGAATGGACAGTCATGGGGAATAATTTCTTACTGATTAGGGGGTGTGATCTAATGGTAATAAACTAGGGGGAACTTCGCAAGATCTGTTTGTTTAGATTCCTCTCTGTGCCCCTGTGTCTTCAGAGATAAGGATGTACCTTTCCTCCTGGCACAGGGCGGGCACCTCTGGAATGGGGGTTTTATGACCTGCTCCAGGGGAGAAGGGTGAGGGGAAGGTGAGAGTGACCTTCCTGCTCCTGCTGTTTCTCAGATGCCAAGGTGCCCTATTTCTGGGTGGTGGGTCCTGAACGCCATCACATGCTTGCACGGCTCCCCATAGGAGCTACGCCATGGGAGACACACCCACTGAGCACCGAAGTCTAAAGCCTTTCTACCTCTTCGCACATGAGTTCACTTCTTTCCCATATCTTCATATCTAGAATCTAAGAAGCTGCCCCAAGCCCTGTTTACCACCGGGTAGTTACTCTGCCTCTTAGATCTCACCCCAGGGCTCTCAGGAAGCACAGATCTTCTGCACAGCCGTCTTCAAATCTACCAGCAGGGTTTGCCACTTCCCTCAGCCCTGGGGAAAGGATACTGGGCCCTGTTCCAGTTATTTCTGTGTAACAAAGTACTCCAAAAGTTAGTGCCTTTAAACAACCATTTTATTATGCTCATGGAATCTACAGGTCAGGAACTAGCAAAGAGCCAGTGGGGACACCTTTCCTCTTCCTGCTCCCATGTGGGAGGCCTCAGATGGGCTCACCTTGATGGCTGGGAGCTGAAATCATCTGGAGGCTTCTTCACTCACATGTGCAGCACTGATGGCAGCTGTCAGTGCAGACCTCCACTGGGGCCGTTGGCCAGAACACCTCCACGGCCAGAACACCTCCACGGCCAGAACACCTCCACGAGGCCCTCCATGGCACCTGAGCCTCCTCACAGCATGGCTGCTCAGGACTCACAGGTGAGAGCCTCAGCTGCCAAAGCAGAGCCGCATGGCCTTTTAAGAACTCCTGCTACCACAGTCTCAAGCCTGCCCACACCCACCGGAGAGGACACAGACCTCATCTCTTTTTGGAAGGAGTGTCACACTCACATTGTAAGAAGCATTTGTGAAATGGGAGACATTGTTGTGACCATCTTTAGACAAATACAACCTGCCACAGCCCCTCTGTCCAGGACCCTCCAAGGTTATTCTTGCTTCACCCTTTTCCTAGTGAGTAGGGGGATTGCAGGTGTGCAAAAGAGAATTTCTGTTTTTATTTTTTAAGTTTAAACCCTCAAACATTTTGGGCAATGCCAATAGTCCTCTCCTTGCCCCATGTCACTGGCCCATGGAAACCAACACAGAAATGGTTCTCTTGTTCCCTTTTCAGTGGCTGTGGCCCCTAAATGTCCTGGCTGTGAGGGGAGAGGGGGAGTAAAAGAATGAACTAAAAGGGGAAAAAGGCTACTATTCCCAAATATTCTCCTACCACCAGGAAAATAATAAATATCTCATAGACTCGTTGTCAGTATTAAAATAAGAACATATGCAAAGCCGTGGCGATTGAGGTAGGACTGGTCAGCTCTTTCTCTCTGTGGGTGACTCCATGCCGGCGTGGGCCCAGCAGCGGCAGGGCTGGTGCTGGGCAGGGTTAACCTGAGGAGAGTGAATTAATATGAACTTGGACTTGATGGTGGAGATGACTTAAGTAACTCCTTTAAGAGCATCTAGAGAGGGAAGTGCTATTTCCTAAGGCCCTTTATGGCTCTAAACTGCCTCTCTGGTTCTGAGAGTCCATTCCACTTACTGGCTTCCCAGTGCCCTGGGAGTCCCGCCGGCAGCTCCTCATTGCAGACTAGACCACTAGACCGTCTCTGCGAGCTGAGGGGGAGCCCGCTTTGGGGGGCATTCGGGGCTAGTGCAGAGTGGTGCTTTTTCAAAATTGGTGTCTGGGTCCCCAAAGACTAGAGCTCTCAATGCACTGCAGCCTGTGAGGTGACTGCTAAGTATCACGCTTAAGGACAATAAATGGACGAATAATCCCAGCTGGCAAGAAATCGCCTTTCTCCTCCTCAGTGGAACCAACTTGCAAGGCGGTGTGGCCATTAGCTGTGCTTGCACAGGGCTCCTGCCTGGCAAGTTTTTGTGGATATGTAATAACCGGTTGCCTTCAGTGCCACAGAATTTGTTAACATCTCCTGTGCCCTTCCTTCAGACAGTAGGAGTAAAGTCCAACTCTCATAATGAAAACAATTTTTCAAAAAATAGGTAGAGAAATTGCTCTGTCATTTATGGCAAAAGGAAAAGTTTGCTTAAACTCTTTCTTTGGGTGAACTTTTTACCTTCTCAGAGCAAGGAAGGGCACATAATGGGCTCAGAATGGACTGTCTGTCGTGACTGATGTTGGAAGCAGAAAATGACACCTTTGCTTCTCTGTGATTTAGAATATAATACAGCAATTCTCAGCTTTCTGGTGACCACAGCATTCTTTTTAATACCAGCATGTTTGGCGAGGTATGTGAAGGTGTTGAAAAATGAATACGATGCAAAACCAGTCAACAAGCTTTGCAACACGAGCCTTGCCACCATATGCACAGCGACAGTCATTTCTGTCGGCCCCTTCCATGTGGTTTGGCTGTTTGAACAGAACGGCGACTGCCTGGACTACCTCTCCTGTACTTTGGCTCCCAGTTCTCGCATGGTCCAGTACGTAGAGTTCGCTCTTTGCAGGGGGCTTGACTATGCTCCACTTCTCCCCTCTCACTTGCAGCGATGGCACCTGCTCCACAGCAAGCTGCTCACCCAGCCCAGGTCACCTTCTGTCTGACAAGCCAGTCCTGCTGTGTTAGCACTCAGCGGTGGCTAAATGAGCTCTACACACCAATTAAGAGTCGACAGCACATCTGTGAAAGGATTCCTGCACACCAGTTGAGAACCTCTGGATAATGAGTCCACACAAAGACCTTGTTTAATGTTAAGTATTATTTCCTCCTAATCAGCAAAGCCCTGCTGGTCTAGGTGCCCACCTGCATGCCCTGTACTTACTTAAGCACACAGTATGATGGTGATAGTTAATTTTACATGTCAACTTGACTGGGCCACAGGTTGCCCAGACATTTTGTCAAACATTCCTCTGGGTGTGTCTGGGAAGGTATTTCTAGACGAGATTAACATTTGACTCAGCAGACCATACTCAGCAGGTTGTCCTCCCTAGCGTAGGTGGGCCTCATCCAATCAGTTGAAGGCCTGAATAGGCCAGAAGGCTGAACTCTCATGTAAGGGAGAATTCTTCCCGTCTGACAGCCTTCAGACTGGGACTTCAGCTTTTTTCCTGCCTTCGAACTTGACCTGAAACCTTGTCTCTTCCTGGGCTTCAAGCCTGCTGGCTTTTGGATGGGAACTGTAACATCAGCTGTCTTGGTCCTTAGGCCTTTGGACTTGCACTGGAATGGAACCATCGGCTTTCCTGGGTCTCCAGCCTGCCGACTCACCTGCACATCCTGGGACTTGCCTGTCTTCATAATCATGTGAACTAATTCCTTATAATAGATCTTATGTGTTATATATATACACACACAGTCACCCTTGGTATCTGTGGGGGATTCATTCCAGCACCTTCCTTGAATACCAAAATCCATAATGCTCGAGTCCCTGATATAAAATGGCACAATTCGCATATAATCTATACACATCCTCCGATTTACTTTAAAGCACCTCTAGATTTCTTATAAATCTTAATACAATGCAAATGCTACATAAATAGTTGTTAGGCTGTATTGTCTAGGGAATGACAAGAAAAAAGTCTGTATACACACCATTTTTTTAATAAATATTTTTGATCCAGGTTTGTTTGAATCCATGAATGTGGAACCCATAGATAAAGAGGACTGATTGTATGTATACATAGATAGATACATACATACAACGAGACACATGGCTGCTCCTCCACTTACAATGGGGTTATGTCCTGATGAACCCACCATAAATTGGAAATAGCCTACGTCAAACATGCGTTTAACACACCTAACCTACGGGGCATCATAGCTTAGCCTGGCTTCCCTTAAACGTGCTCACTGTGCTTACATTGGCCAGCAGTTGGGCAAAATCATCTGGGAACACAGTACACAGTAGTGTCAGTCGTTTGCCCTTGTGATCTCGGGGCCGACTGGGAGCTGCGGCTCACTGCCACCATTGTCCAGCATCAACAGAGAATATTGTGCTGCATATCACCAGCCCAGGAAAAAAATCATATTGCAAAATTTGAAGTTTGGCTTCTAATAAATGCATATTGCTTTTACACTATCATAAAATTGAAACATTGTAAGTTGAACCAACATGAGTCCAGGACCATCTATTTATGTATCTATATCCTATTGGTTCTGTTTTTCTGGAGAACCCCGGCTTGCACAATCACGCTTCCCGTTGTGGATCTTAAGTGCCCTTATCTTGCCTATCTTCCCGTCAGACCATCAACTCTGGAGGAAAGGAGCACTGTTGTGCTGGCCAGCGCGTTCTCGGTCTCTAGCAAAGAGCCTGGCAGTAGCAGGTGTCCCGTTCTCACCCTGTAACCGTCTACCCTGCCATGCATCGGGGCTGCCTTTTCCTTTGGTAGCTGGCAGCACACTTGGGGAGGCCAGTGTCTGCCTAAGTCTCCAGCTTCTGTGTGCTTGCACCCTGCCCCGCATGTAGAAAATGGGCGCGCGCACACACACACAGAGCTTGTTGAGTGATTTAGCTGGAGGTGTACTAAAGCTCAGGAATAAACGGATGCTTCCGTATTATTTAAGCAGCATCTTCTCATAGTCTTTGGGGGGCTCAGTTGGAGGAGAACGGGGACTTCTTGAGCTGGGAGGAGTGATATAGCTGGTGGTTGTGTGGTGGGGGATGGAAGGGGCAAAGCCCAGGGAATGGGTTTGTGGGGCCAACAAGTCAAAGCACTAGGGAGAAAAGGAATCCAGGCAGAATGCTTTGGGCATAGACAGTCCCCAGGAGTGTTCGTCTCTAGAAGTATCGAGATTTGTGGCTCAATCTAAGGCTGAAGGGTCACTCAGGGGACCCCAAGTTTGTCTAATTCTTAGGGAGAGTTACTTGTCAGCAATGGTTCCATCAGCCAAACATGGGCACCAGGGCTCACGTTCCTACGGTTTTCTTTGCTCTGTGGCCTTTGTCAGAGACAGAGGGTCAGCCCAGGAATTCCACGCCGCAAAGGCTTGGCAGGACTCCCCACGCTGAGTGTGCTCCCAAGAATGCTGCTCTTTATAGCAGGCGAAGGAAGTCCTACCGCATATTCCTCCAGAAGAAATATTTGCCCCATTATAGGTTTCTTTTGTTTGTTTAAATTTTATTTTTAATTGATAAATAATAATTGTATATATTGATGGGCTACAATTGTGATGTTTTGATAAATGTTTATGACATGCTATTTCATAAACATATTTGCCAAATAGAGAAAGAGCTGACATTATTGGCCCCAGGAGTTCCAGTTGGAATCTTTTTCATGTTCAAGAATGCACACTTGTTTTTTTTCCAAATATGTAGATACTTTTTACATTGAAACCAACCCCTGTGCCTTATGTACAAATTAACTGCCTCACAGGTTTCATTAAAAACTCATGAGGTTGACATGTATTAAGTGGGACAGTCACAAAACCAGGACAATCAAAAGCTCTGAGTTTACTCCCTTGGGGACTCTGAAGAGTGTAGCCAGCAGGTGCGGCTGCTGCGGCCCCCGCATCCCTGCTCCTCCTAGCACAGAGCCCGCCCTCAAATTGAGGCTTGAGGTTTGCAGCTCAGCATGCCTGGGACCCAGTGAGTGCTGGATAATGTTTGTCTACCTGGAGGTAGATCCTCCAGTTCAATCAGATTCCGGTTGCTAAAAAGAGAGCTTAAAACATATCATTGTAAAGTGACCTAAGGATTTGCACATATGGGGTTTTTCTGGGTACCAGATCAGCTTATCAGCAAACTTACCAAAAGGATTTTTTAAAATAGAAATGAAATCACCTCTGAAGTGTTGGGCAACGCATGCCCTGGTGTGGCATTCCTGCTCCCCTCACTGGTGCACGTGACTCTAAGCCCAGCTCAACATGGTGAGAAATGTTTTTAGTCCTACTGCCTCTCTCCAGTTACTCAGCTACTGGGCTGGGCTGCCCCTGACCCCAGAGACGTCCGTTTTATTCACGTGCACATGGCATCCCCAGGAATTGGAACCCTGACATGCTTGCTAAGGTCAAGGGCCCTACCATTTGTCTCTTCCTAACTTCTCAGCAGAGCGGCTTTGGTGGAGAGGCCCAAGGGGTGGGCTGCGTCCTGAAGACTGGAAAACATCTTGCCCCATCCCATCTGCATGCTTTCAGCTGAGTCCCAGGGTCACTTTGCTCTGGACTACCCAGTCCAGCCACTGGGGTGACTATCTCCTGTTGTTCTGGAAGCTGCTGAGTCAGAGGCACAGGGGCTGGTCAGAGAGGCAGGCTTCACAGCACCGTTAGTGTCAACTATGCAGTAGGCTGAGACGCAGGGACAGTGCTGCCCCATTGGCACTATGACGACAGCAACAGACTGTCAGGCTTCTAATCTCAGGCATTTGCCCTTAGGTTGATCCTTGGATCCCCTGGCATAATTAGCCCTGTCACTGTGCCAGCCTGTGGGGGCATGTCACCCAAATACAACTGGGCCACCTCCAGGACCAATCTCAGCACAGTGTCACATTAAAAAACCCAGCAATCCAGACCCCTCCCTCCAAATATATATGCAGATATCTATAAACATATTTATGTAAAAAAATGCACATACATACTTGAAAGCTTGTCAAATCCCATTTCAGACTCAGTTCTTGGCAACCCTTTTCAGACATCTCTGTCATTCTCAATTTCACACCTCCCTCTCTTCTTACCACCTTCCCCTAGTGGGGACTCCTCCTGCCATGATGCCCTCCCTGTCTTTTTCCCTACCAAGCCTTGCTGCTCATGCATTCCATGCCCCACCACACGGAGTCTTTTCCTGATGGCTTTCCTAGAGAGAATTTGCTGCCCTGGAATTGTGGTGAATGTGAATTCCCCATTTTGCTATATGCAGATGGATAAGTCCACTCAATCATGTCTTCCTCACAAAATCAGGATGCCTCCAGTTTAGCCTACTCTCTGAGCCCAGAAAATCTTGCTAAATTCCAGCCTTAGCAGCTCTGTACCCTTCTTTTAGCAACTATTTTATAGTCCAGCAAAGGGGATGGGCCTCCTTGCATAGTTGAAAGAACCATTCTAGGCCCTGCTTTCCTTGGATATATGTCCCAGGAGTGGGGGCACATTGCTACCCAAGGGCACTGCCAATCAGCAGGAATTTACCTTGCCACATGCGTGAGTCAGGACCCCTCCTCTCCGAAGACTGCCTCCCAGCCACCTTGCTTGTTAGTGCCATGGTCGAAACCTTTCTTGCAGTTAGTAGCTCTCCTCAGCCTCTCACCACCTCCTCACTGTGCTTCTTCTAGTCTTTTTCTCCAAACCAGAGCAGAACAAGGTGCTGAGATATAGAGGACTGCCTAGTTTTTATAGACTTACCAAACCTTAAGCAAATTACACCCCAGCTGGAGAATCTCAAACGGCCTTTAGTTTCTTGGTAATAATACTAGCATATAAAAGTGCTTGCTATGGGCCAGGAATTCTTCTCAACTCCATACATGAAATGTCTCATATAATCTTCACAATAATCCAAATGAGATTTATACCATTCTAAAAATCACAGTGTAGGCCATTTAACAGAAACAGAAAACAAGGCAGACAGAGGTTGAACATTGCTCAAAGTCCCTTGTTCACCAAGTGCCAAACTAGGGATTGAATCCCGGTTCACTCTCAACCCTGTACTTTGACCAATCATTAGACACAGGTCTGAGTTGATACTGACACCTGGACATGCAAAGTGTCATCACGGCCCCCCTGTTAGAGGAAGGGCTCACAGAGAACAGGTAATAAATGGAGTCCAGGCCACCGTCCAGCACACTCTGGGCCCACTGGACCTGCCGTGTCATTTCCCCAGGCCCTGAGTGTATCATTGGAACTGATGTCCTTCAGTCGGAGTCACCTCCACACCTCCATGCTGGATCCTTGGACCGGAGTTTAAGAGCTCTCTGTGTGGGGAAGGCCAACTGGAAACTTTTGAAACTGCTCCCTTTCCCCAGGCCAAGACTGTCAATCAAAAGCTATCACAACCCAGGGCATAAGGAGATTAGTGCCACTGTTAAAGAAAATAATAGTTTTCACATAGCCCTGGCTTGGTCCTAACCCCCCGGGGGTTCATTGAACTCCCCCTGAACCACCACAAGTGCGGGTGTAGGGCATTTCCACTCGCAGACAGCTCTGACCCAAGGGCAGATCCAGGGGCGCTCCCCCCGCCCCAACCACAGCTGCCAACCTCCAGCAAGTTGATTTTGTGAAAAATAAATAGATAAATTCACCTTGGTAAGTATGTAAAACAGGAGTCCTTAACACGTGTAATAATTTGAGTTTCCTGAATAGAAAGGCAGAAGTCTCTCAGAAGGTTTATAGAAACAGTCAATTTAATTCTATCCCCAAAGATTTCATGAGGAAAAGATAAATAGATTTTTTTACACATGCTTAATAAACCTGAAACGATTGGAAAGGTCATATACTTCCATTTACTAAATGTTTTCTCTGAACAAGCTGACCTGTGAATTTCTCTCTCTGGAGATACAGACAAAATTAAATGTTTTATTGAACTGAATTAAAGATGACTTCATAATCAGGGACGGGAGATTCATAAAGGTCCTTTTTTATCACACGTGATTTGCCAACATGTGGTATCTTTTCTCCAATTTCTTTTTCAGAGACATTAGATTTTATTGAGGCAGAACCAAATTTAACAAAATTGCTGTCCGCATCTCTTGGGAAAAAAACAGATCCCTGTAGCTAGTGTGTCTGGAGGTGGAGAGTTACACCATAATTCTCCATAAATAAGTAAAGAGTAAAAACAAAGTACATTAATATGGTCTATAGTCTACCTTCCATGGCTAAAAAAAAAAAATAAAGCCATCAAAAGTAAAGAAATAAGGATGAAAAAGTACATTGTCAAGAATTTCCAACATTACCAATACAATTTTATTATGTTTTAATGACTAAGTCCAACAAAATTAAGGTTCTGCACTAATTCTTTTGGATGTGAGAAATGAAAGCAAATTCTATATATATTCACACAAATCTCTTTTCTCAAGAAAAGCAAGGCACCTCGTCTGTATTCAGACCACTCGTGGGCGGTAGCAGACAGAGGTATGCGACAGATTGGGAAGTGAGCGGTTAAGGAAGGTGCAAGCAAATCTTCCTTGGACATATTTTAAAACAGTAACAAATTAACATCTTTTTAAATGGTTGGATGCTCAAAGGGAAGAGGGTGGTTCAGATCTCCTGCTGGCCCTGAGATTGTGGTCCACAGAGTCCCAGTGCTGTCTTCAGGGCACTCACTGGGCAGCATTTACTGAATGCCAGCCAGGTGCGCTCCGGGCTTGGGAGATGAAGATGCACATGAATTAGTCTCTGCTCTCAACATGCGCAGGCTTCCTGGGAGACAGACACGGAAACACACTGTTACAGATCCAGGGTGCTGTGAGCACCTAGTGGACAGTATGTCCAACTGAGGCACTCTCTTGGAGACCCTCCATGGGGCCCACCAACTGTCTACAGGTTAACACCCTAAGCTGTAACCCCCAACACGGTGGTTCTCAAAATGGGAGTTCTTGAGACTCATTCAGGGAGTCTGCCAGGTCAAAGCTATTTTCATAATGATACTAAGATATCTTTATTCATTGCGTTGACATCCGCACTGATGGTGCAAAAGCAATGAGGGTGCAACTGTTGGAGACTTAGCACCAATCAAGGCGGGGACACCAAACTATATTGGTAGCATAGTGTGCTTCACCACCACACAGTCTCAGGAAACAACCAGTTTCACTTAATGTCCCCGATGAAGCAGTAAAAATTAATTTTATTAAATCTCTAACCTTCAGTACAGTCTTCTTAACTATTCTGTGATGCACTGGGAAGTATACCTAAACCCCTTCGGCTGCATGCCCAAGCATAATGGGTGCCTTAAGGAATATTGCAATTATTTGAGCTGTGAGCCATTAGCCACTTCGTCATGGAAGACCGTTTTTACTTGAAAGAACAATTGTGAGACAAACTAGAGTTATTCAGACTTGGGCATTTGGCAGACTTTTTCTTGAAAATGAACAAAGTGAGCCTGCTTATTATTATAAGGAAAACTGGCAGTATTTGTTGCTGATAATAAAATGTGAGCTTTCAAGCAAACATTAGAATTTTGGAAAACTTATTTTCACCACTCTGAGTTTGGCAGCTTCCCAATGCTTAAAAGCTTTTCTAGAAGATTGGTTGGCTATAAATGAATGTGTCAACATTTGAAAGATCTGCCTGACTCCATGAAGCAGTATTTTCCAAATTATCAATGCACGGTATTACAAAATTATGCATGGGTAAAAGACGCAATCTAAATCCAAAATAGACCAATGGATTTTAGTATCACAGACTGAAAAGTTCATTGATAGTTTTGGATTCCACAATGCAAATGACCTTTAAGAATGACTTGAGTTTGGTGCATTAAGAAAGAATATTCACAATTATCTAAAAAGGCTGTTAAAATACTCTTTCCTCCTTTTTCCAACTCCGTATCTGTGTAAAGATGGATTTTCTTCATTTGCTTCAACCAACACAACATATTAAAACAGACTGAATGCAGAAGAAAATATGAGAATCCAGACGTCTTCCATTAAGCCAGACATTAAAAAGATTTGAAAATGTAAAACAATACCAATCCTTGTTAACATTTTTGTTTGTTTTGGAAAAGTTACTTTTCACAAAAAATATGCTATTTTTGTTAACAATGATGAGTTTTTTACTGTTCTTTTAAAATTAATAAATATTTAAAAAGTTATCAGTGTCAAATTCTAAGTGTGGCAAATATTGATGGATAGAACCTATGTAAACAAAAGCTCTTTAGGGGTCTGCAATAATTTTGAAGATTGTAGTGGGGTTCTGAACCCCATTTGAAAACCACTGCTTAGCTACCAGGCCCTTCTCAATCTCACCTGACTTATCTTTTCAACATTATTTCCTGACCTTTCCTTTCCCATCATCTCCCCTCCTTCCACCACCATCCCATGCCCAGAAATGTCTGATGACTTTCAGGCCCCCCAGTTAGGCTATACCCCTGTATTTCCATCATTCTTTTGAATGCCCTAATACCCTTACATGTCAAGTCTCTACGGCTGCAGTCCCCAGCCCCCAGGCCGCAGCCTGTTAGGAACCAGGCCATGCATCACTGTCTGAGCTTGGCCCACCCCCCGAACCCCCTTCTGTCTTGTCCGTGGAAAAATTGTCTTATATGAAACTTAAGAACCAGGTCCCACAGGAGGAGGCTGCATCTGTATTTACTGTCACTCCCCTTCACTTGCATCACAGCCTGAGCTCCGCCTCCCCCCATGCCCCCGTCCCCGCTCTGTGCAAAAATTGTCTTCCACGAAACCAGTCCCTGGTGGCAAAAATTCTGGGGCCCACTGCTCTACGGGTTCTCTTGAGTTCACATTTAGTAAAATTTTCCCTCTTGACCCTAGAATGTGAGTTACACCCTCCTGGGGCCCCAGGGATTTGTGCACAGCTGCTGATGCTGAGAAATCATTTTGTATTAGATTGTTTCCACATCTGTCTTCCCTCTATGCTGTAGGCTCCTCGGGGCAAGGAAGAGTCATCTTCATTCTTAATGCATTAAACTCCGGCAGCTAGCACAGCTCCAAGCACATTGCTGATACTCAACTAATTCAAAAAAAAGGAAGGGAAAAAGGAGGAAAGGAGGAGAGGAAATTTCCTCTCATTCTCCTGCCCTGACTAAATGACTCTGGGTCAGAGGGACGGCACATGGTGGGTGGTGTGGAGGAGGAGCACCCCCAAAAGAGGGTTGTGCTAGATTAGACAGCAGGTGTACACTTGAGCCACTAAGGGTAGCTGCCCAGCACACACACAAGCTGCCTTCTTTCCCCTACATACTTCCAGAAATGTCTTCTTTTAACATAAGCCAAAGATACTCACATACAAATTTAATTATGTCCTGCCCGCCATGGGAAACCACCCAGACCTATCCCACTCTCATAGCCATAGGTGATGTCATGACGCCATTGTTCCTTCATTGCAGATCTTCAGGATGTGCCTTAGACATTCTTCCACCTTAGGACCAGATGGTAAATTTCATCTTCAGCCCAACCTCCTCTAAAGTATAATGACAAGGGGGTAGGGAGAAAGACAAGACAAGAAAACTTTGTTTTTAAATTATTAAATATCACTCCTATTTTAAAAGGAAAAATGATAGTGTTACAGGAATGCTGGAATTATTCGCTTCTTAGCAGCAAAGAAAATGCAGATGGAGGTATTTGCCTTGTTTCTGCAGTAACCTTGAGGCAACAGTATTTGTGACTCCTCTTCCCCACCGCCCCCGTCACGTTCCCCCAGCTTTTGATCAGCACCTTGGCTGCTACATAGTTTAGCAAATCCTATTTCGTAGCCCTTCTCTTTCTCTATAAACTAGTGCAAGTGGTTTAGTTTTGTAATTTTCTTTGTGCAAAAAAAGTCTTCAGCTACTGAGGATCAATTCAGACTACAATTTTTATTTACCAGTTGGATTGACAATTACATTTGAAGTCCACTCAAATGAATGTACTGAAGAAATGAACTCCCAAAAATATTTTGTGTGTGGGTAGCAAGAGTTAAAAGATAGTTTATTGTTCTTTACAAGTAAGTGACCCTCATCAGCTTTTAAAATGGAAAAGGGCGTTTGAGAGTCTGTCAAAGAAAGCTGCCCAGGTGCAGACAGAAAAACCTGACCTATGCTGGGAGCACAGCGGAACACGTGCAGTTTCCAAAATCATCATCACCTCCTCCAAACGGAGGGTAATAATTCCCAATAAGTAAAGTAGATCATTCTTCCTTCAATAAAGGATTCATTTAACCATAACCATCAGTTAGCTCGTTGGTCTGAGAGAAGCCTATCTTCTAGGCTTTTATTTGTTCTTCAGAACAAATAAAAAATGCTATGGAGGCAAACCAGAAAAAGAGAATGGATCTTTAGACTGATTTTAAAAGAGCAAAATGTGATTTCAAGAATAAGCATGTTTGGGGCATTAGAACATCCTTGCCTTCTTTGCCCACTCTAAGCAATTTCACTCTGACCAGCCAAGCTCAAATGCACGTGTGAGGACAACTGTGAGGAACATTATTTTCCAAAAGGAGAAAACACTTCTGACTCAGCAGCTGGTCAATTCCAGGAAGGAGAAAACTCACTGAGTTGGGGGAAAAAAAGCTTTACTGTGAAACATATAATAAGGATAATTTCAACTAAAGTTGGAATCTCATTTTCAAGTGGCAACTAATTTATTCACACAAAAGTGAAGAATAAAGTCGATTTGAATTCTGAGAGGAGTCACTTTCTGTGGAGAAATGGGCTTCACATAACATAATTTCCATTTGGATCCACAAAGTCTAAGGTTAAACTCTTCTGAGGACAGAACACAGTCATATGAATTTTGCCTCATGACAAGAGAATGATTTTTTTGGTCAGAACCATTTGTTCAATAGATGTGTCCAGTCTTCCCAACAGCATGGCAGGTAGCGTGTAAGCTGGGAAAGTCCAACCAAGACTGAAGGATTGCCAGGTTTGACAAAGTGAGGCATGGCTTCCTCAGTAGTGGTGGCTACACTTATGCCAAGTGGCTTTATGAGACACGTTCCCCCACCCCCATCACTCACTCACACACACGCACCCCTAGGAGGTTCACATTGTTATTTTAATGTGAATGCTTTGCTCTTGGGTATGCTAACATGCCAACAAAATTTTATTCCACAGGATGTGGACATTATTTGTTGAGATTTCAATTTATGATCCACCATGTTTCAAAGTTCATTATACTGTTTAATTTAAAGAATTAAAATCTACAATGCCAAGGGGAACTAGAAAGCATTCTCCTTTTTCAGGGGCCAGGACACGGTAAGCATGAATACGAGGCCTTGTTCTGAGATGATGCTGAGGTATCAAGTGGTGGTGATTACATATTATCAGTGATTTTTTTAAGCCAACTTGTAGTGAGTATTTACCATGTGACAGACACCGCGCCCAGTGCTTTACAGGTATTATCTTATTTCTTTCTCTCAACAACTCTTTACACTGGATGAGAAAATTGAGGGTTAGAGACGCCAAAGTCCCATAGCTACTAGTAAGTGATGGAGTCCAAAGCGCCTGCTCTTAACCACAACTTATTTCTTCCCTTTGGGTCTACAAATGAGAGCAGCTTCTACCTTTTCTATGATATTATAACTTTTTAGTGCTTTCAGATGTACATGTACTTTGCTTACATGCTCTCTGAGCTCATTAACCTCTTTCTGGAGGTTAAATGTTATGTCTGCTTTGCTATCTATTTGTAAGGCCTTCTTTGTACAGCTGAAGTTGAAGCAATCTGAATGGCAAAATTAATACTTCAGATACCATCTTGTCACATCACAATTATGTTAACTTTGAGGACACAGCAGCTGCCTTAAATCGAGAACATCGGGGTGTTGGTAGTAAAAACACCATCGCTGCCACCACCACGAACCAACCCCACCATCATTAACGGCAGCTACCACTGACTGAGCATCATTTACGTGGCAGAACCGTGGCTATGTATTTTACATACACAATCCCTAAACTTTACAATAAGCTAACAAAATACAGAGTATCATCCTCATTTTACAGCTACAGATAGTTATAGTTAAGCTCAGATAGGTCATGAAAAAATATCTGGATTCTAGATCTTTTCAAAGGATTTAGTATAAAGTTCATTCTTATAAGTAGGTGGACCTCCATGTTAAAAATAAATTTTAAAAATCAAGATCAGTGTCTGATCTATTGTTGGCACTTCTGCAGCAACTTGGAAAGACTCATGTGAGATCCCACACACCCCAGCAAGCTATTGTGTTAGACATCTACACTGCGCCAACACAAAATTCCTCTCCCCTATTATTTTGTCATTTTCTAATCTTGATTTCATGATGGTGTCAATCAAAAATGCCTGTTAAATGGGGACTTAAACTTTCTTTGCAATATGAAAACTGCCACAGAATCTTAGCATCTTCGGGTTGGTGATACCTTTCAGGTCATTTCAGCTGATCCGCTTCCCTTCTCCCATGACGTGGCTTGGTTTTCTTCTCTAAATGTTGTTTATGGGGAGAGAAAACTGAGATAATTTATAATCAAAGCATAGATATATTGAGATCAAATAATTTGTGTTCAACTGTTAGAAAATGGACAGAGTTGTCCACACTGGTGTTTGGCTACATGGAGAACAAACCACACGTGCATGGGACCAGTCAACACCTGACTGCACACCAGATGTCAAATTATGTAATGTAGCTGCGCGCCATAAAAAGTCATTCAGAATAACAATTTTTAACACTTTATTTTTACATAATTTTATACTTACAGAAAAACTGTAAGAAATGTTCAAAGAACTCTTATTTACTCTTTACTCGGATTTACCAATTTTACTATTTTGCTCCATTTGCTTTATTATTAATTCTTTTTTCCCGAAACATCGGAAAGCACTTTTTTCACATTTTGCCCCTTTATCTGTAAGTGTTTCAGCGTTTATTTTCTAAGAACAAGGGCTGTCCAGGCAATGAAATTTTTGATCAAAATATAAAGTTAACATAAAAACCATGAGAATAAATTTAAAAATGTTAACTATAAAGAAAAATACTTTGCCTCTGTTCCTTACAAGAGAGGAATTTTTTGGCCTATTTTGCTTACTGGGATATTCCTAGACCTTGCCATACTGCCTGGCACACAGCAGGTGCTCAATAAACATCTGTTAAATTAATCTGTTAGTGTGATTATGTGATACTATACTGACTACACTTATGAACAAAGTATGTCTAAAATCAAGCAAAGGCGATGACAGCAAAGTATTGAGTCATTCCTTTATTACCTATAATTCAGAATTTGGGAGTTACAAAGAGGGAATAGCTTCAGATGCAAGGGACTTTTGGGAAACGACTTTTAAGATGAGACAAAACAGATTCTAACCTAATGAAGCATGACTTTCTTCTTTCCCCCAGGCCACCACGTGAACCCGCATTCTCCTCACAGGTAGCGGTTCCTGATGTACTCGCGGTACATGGAGGTGTCCTCTTTTCCCAGTGGCTGCATGATACCTTGACTGGCCTGGATGTGGGCTTGGAAGATCTCTGTAGATTTCCTGTCCACTCTTGGGGGCTGAACCTCATAAATATTGTCTTGCGAGAAAGCCGAGATGGGCGTTCTACAAAAGATGAAAGAAGAGGGCTACATTAATGAAAACAAAGGAAGGGGCACAAGGAGCTGTGGTCTCAGAAGCATTTGAGAGCCGCTAGCCTCGAGAACGCCCTATTGCCTCCATGGTGGCATCCTCCGGCCTGCAGGACGGAGCTGGGCTGGCGCCGGCCTGGGAAGCCTCCATGTCCCCACATCCCCGAGCTCCCTCCTCTGTGCTCCCACCTGTCTCCCTCACGTGACTGTGAGCAACCTGAGGTGGGGGCTGTACGGTCTTTGCTCTCTCTCCTTGGCACATGGTAGGCACTCAAAGGCTTTTAAAGGCAGATTTAGTAGAAATCAGTGAAGGAGGGGATTACTAATAATTCCTACCACGTGGCTGTTGAGAGGAGCAAGCGAGTTCACGTGTAAAGCGCCCACGTAGCATAGTGTCTGCACACTCTAAGTGCTCAGCAAATGGGAACTATTGTTAACAATGACAGGTGCACAATTCCTTATCTGCAATTCTGAAATCCTAAAAGCCTTAACAACCAAAAGTTACTTTCCTAGCAAAATTTGACCCAACTGAAATAAATTTTGTGGCACATCCTAATGGATGACAATAATCATCCCACTTCATGTGAATATTAGTGTGTCTAACTATTGTATGTGGTCTCAGATCACACTGGGGGTGTTACTCTAAGATGTACGTACCATCTTCCTATGCTGGCAGCCAGTTCTGACTTCCCTAACTCATCTGGCCTCAGGCTTTTGGATGAGGGATTGTAGATCCGTAATAGGCAGTTTCCTTCCTCTCTAGAGTGATTTGAAAAGCACCTAAGAATCTCTCTATTCGAAAATATCCCTCCATTCCCACTCCACTCAGTCTGCCATAGTCCTGAAATTTCCATCCATTCCTGGGGGAGGCACTCACTCTGGAAAGGCCTTGTCAAAATGCAGCTTTGTGTCTGACATCCTTGCGGGGGGTAGGCCCTCAAGGGATGAGTCAACTGACAAGTCAGGTGTGACGCAGAGTGTCTGCAGAATGTGCATGCCCACATGTGTGCATGCCCAAGAAGGTCAAGAAGAGGCCACTGATGGGGAAGATGGTAAACTAACAAGACATGGGGAGGGGCTGGGTGCACAATGACAAGATGCTCTACCACTTGGCTCAGGGCTGGCCCTGTGAGGTGGTGGTGCTTGTCCACAATGGGGCACCCAAGATAACGCAGAGAAAGGAAAACTGGAGACTCCATTCTGCTGGGCTGGGACCTCAGCCTTGTTCATGGGCATCTTATCTGAGGAATCAGAAAGGCATCCCAGATTCTCAGCTGTCTGGTTAGCTGGGATCCCTGGAGCTGGGGGAGATTCCCTGCAGTTAGAAGCAGAATTGGATCTCAGACCCAGCTGGGTCTGTACTTGGGATATCAACATTTCACTGGACACCAGGAGGTGCAGTGACATACAAGACAGAAGTCGTACAGTAAACCCCCCAAAAGGGCTCTATCTTCAATTAAATGTGGGTCTTTCTTACTCTCCCAGAAAACAGTCAAGGTGGCTTGCTATACTCTGCCTTTATCTAGAACACTGACACGTCCTGAGATGGCTGGAGACTCTACACTAAATTGCATTAAAATAACACAGAACTAGAGGTGAGCAGGTGAGCAGGCTGGCCTGTCTGTAAAAAAGTCCCCTCAAAGGCTCAGCTCCTTACAGGAGAGTAGGTCTTTAAAGATTTTTGCAAGCAAGGAGGAGGTGATATTTTAGTTATGGAGAGAGCACGAGGACAGCAAAACCCTTATTGTGTGTGCTTCTTAAACACTTATCTACCTTCAACCTGGCAGAAAGCCATGTCAACGAGACCAACAAGAAGGGCACCGCAAAAGGGTCTGGCGAAAGTTGAGGATTTTATGCCTAAGTCTAAACAACATCAACAACGTGGGAAAATTATTTATAGCACGAAGTGTGCAATGCCCTTACTAGATCTCAAAGAAATTTATGCATTTGTAATGTCTAAGGTTGCTAAACTCTTTTGTAGACTCACTTGTCATCAGATCCACTAGATAAAAAAATAGTGTCTATGTATATACACACACATACATGCTATGTATGTAAATATGATATTTATATATATTTATGCCTTATATCCACTCATATATATGTATTCTTTAAACACAATGCTGAGGAAAGGGTTATTTTATATTTCAACCATCCCCACCAACTGATGTCAAATGAGTCCATGGGAACTTTTACAGTATTCATTCCATTATGCAGATTTTGGAAAAGTATAGTTGATGAGCATAAGAGATTGTGGATCCAATAAATCTAGATAACATATTGTAACATTTACTATTACTTAGAGTTAGAACATCTTGCCCTTAAAATGTGACTGCTTTTATTTTATACCGTTATATAGAAAAGATCAATGCAATACATAAAAGAGACTTAGAGGCTGTACATGGTTGTTAAAATTTTCAGTTGAAATGCCATTACATCACTGTCATATGTGTATATTAATTAAATATATAAAACTAACACCACTTATCCAATATTTATCATGGAAAAACTACTGTGCTTTAGATCTATCAATGCTTTACACCTTTTTATTGTAAAATAAAACACTGATACAAGAAACCACACAAAACAAACACATAGAATTATTATAAGATAAACATCACCCAGATCAAGAAACAGAAATTCTGACAGCCAACCCAGAAATCCCTTCCAGGTACCTCATCCCAAACACAACTCCTCCCACCTCTCATAAGTAGCCATTATTCTGACTTCTATAATCATCCCTTCTTTGCACTTCTAAAAAAAGATGTTTTCATTCAAATTGTGCATCCCTAGATTCTATAGTCTTGCCCAATTAAAAAGTGTGATATGCCTTCTCTCTTTTCTTTTCCTTACAATTTGTCTGTTGCAGAATCTGGGTTACAGAGTTACCCTCAGCCTGGATTTTGCTGCCCGCATATTCAAGATGCAGTTAAAAATGTTTCTCTGCCCTTGTATTTCCTACAGGTCAGCAGCTGGATCCAGAGGTGTGGTGAGACTCTGTTTCTACTGCTTTGGCAAGACCACAGGTGGGTGTGTTGTTTCGCCAGGAAGGCCAGCACGTCTGGCTGTTTATCTTTCTCGATGGGAACAGCCACTGAGGCCCAATGTCTAGATCCACTAATTCACTGGGGCTGTCCCATGATAATTTGACACTTTGTCTTAAATCCTTTTTATGTCTGTCTGCATTCTTTTTTAATTTTGAAGTTTTGCATTTTAGTTCATTTTGTAATAGTATATTTCAGTTTTGACCTATTTCAACGACTTTTCTGGCATGCTTTCATCATCTGTAGGGACGTTATCCTGCTTTGTTCTTTATAATGTTATATGGGATCAGTCCTTGATACTTTTTTGTTGTTCGTTATGCAACATTAGTTTTCCAGAACCTTTAGAAGGAGATGTGGTTCAAGAACCTCCCTCTTTGGTTGTTTTAGTGAAGTGTTCAGAACCACGGCAGCTTGCTTTCTGAGATTTCTTCTGTTCCCTTTCCCCACTTTCAGCTGAACTTTCCTTCATCTCCATCATTATACTATCCTGCTCAATTTTGGCTCCACTGTTAGGAATTTCTCCTCAGATGGGTCCCCTACCCACAAAGGGAGCTTTAGCCAGTTGGCTTCCAGAGTTCGTGTGGCCCAGACAGCCTCAGCCCCTTTCGGAGCTCACCAGGAGCTCCCTGCGCTCCCCTGGCTGCACTGGGTGAAGCCCCTCCCAGCTACACCTGCTGTGCTCACATGGCCCACTGCGGTTTCTAGTGACTACCTGTTAGGGGTCTGAGCCTCTCCTGTTCTCAGGCCTGCCAGACGCACCACTGTTCCCTCCCCTCTTCTTCCTCTTGCACAAACACTGAAATGCAGGTCTTACGGCTGTTGGTGGTTTAGCTCTACCACCTGCTAATATTTTGGGGTTTGGGGGAATACCTTATTACAGAGTTTGGGGTAAGTATTGCTCATGGGTATTTGGTTTTGCTACCTATTGTCTCTGTTTTTGTGTGAGGATTCAGAGAGATTTAAAAAACGCTGCTGCTGCTGTCTTCTTCCAGAACCACTGGGTATATCTACTTTTAAAAGTATATTTTGCACCCATCTCTAAAACTGAGCCCTAAATTTGATATATTATCACCTGCGTGGCTTCATTTTCCTTGCCCCTGAGGGCGGCACTGCCACACCGCCTCTCCTTACCCAGGGCCGCTCTCAGAGACGCTCTTTCCCAGCTCCCTTCTCAGACAGCTGATGGGGCAGCTACCCTAGTGAAATCTGGCAGGGGTGAGGTGGTAGAGC
Source organism: Eulemur rufifrons (assembly GCF_041146395.1). Lineage (NCBI taxonomy): Eukaryota > Metazoa > Chordata > Mammalia > Primates > Lemuridae > Eulemur > Eulemur rufifrons. Next base: position 63,181,081 of record NC_090997.1, on the reverse strand, counting down.
TCTTAATCTTGCCATTTATCTGCATGTGCCTATCAGGAATTGCCTATAGAGCAGTGGAACTACAAGTAAAGTTAGACAAACTTAACTGCATCAGCTATGCTTTTATTGTAGTGCATAGAAGATGGTTAGATTTGGGCCTCGTGCTTCATACACAAGGGAATCCTTCTGGATGGCTACACCTTACCCCATTACCTGAGCAGGGAGCCTTCCCCATTCTTGCCTAGTGGGAGTGGATCACTGCTCAGGATAAACAGCAGCTAGGCATTTCCCATACTCTTCCTTTCTGAGTGAGTTTTTATTTTCCTTTGCTGCCACTGCATATTGGGAGCAGACAGGCAGTCTGTTTATAGGTCACTATGTTACGAGAAGCTGCATCTGAACCTGATGAAAGGAGCTGCACATACTCCAAGATCCTGGACTTTGAGTGGGATGCAGTAACTTACGGGGGAGGGTGTGGGTTCCACCTATAACAAGAAGAGTATGCCTGGATAGCTGCGTAGCTAGAGGGCAGACTGTGACACACAGCGCAGATGAGATTCCTCAGTACCCACTTGCACTCCCCTTCTAGTGTGCAGAGGTGGAAAAGCAAAAACTAATACCCCAGACTCCCTTGCAACTTGGGTTCTAAATATGATTTACATTCTACCTACCACTTGCACTCACACGATGCTTTGATCTGGAACCGAGTCATGTGGAAAGAAGCAGGCTATAGGGTATCTGTTTTGTAGCCTGTGACAAAGCAACGTTCTCGAGTTGGTCACTGCAGTGGTGGGTTTTTGAATACAGTAGTCCCTGCTTCTCCATGGGGGATACATTCCAACACCCCCAGTGGATGCTGGAAAGCATGGATAGTATCAAATCCTATATACATTATAGTTTCTTCTATGTACATAAAGTTCAATTTATAAGTTAGGTACCATAAGAGATTAACAATAACTAATAAAAAATAGAATTATGATGACATACTATAATAAAAGTCATGTAAATGTGATCTCTCTCTCTCTCTCAAAATGTCTTATTGTTCTGTATCTCAGGTAACTAAACCCACAGATAAGGGGGACTACTGTCTAGCTGAGTTGGCTGGTTTTGGAGCCAACAGCTGCTGGGATGTCTTCCCAACGAAGGCAGATGCAGCAGCTACTCGGCTGGTTTGCCATACGGTTCTGGGAGTCATTCCTGGAAGCTTGGATTAGAGTCTGTTTCCTCAGCCCTCCAATGATTCTGAAAGCCACCATAAAATCCTATGATAAATCTTACTGTTTAATCTACTCGAGCAGATCATGCTCTCCGTAACCGAACCCTGACCAACACAGCCAGCCAACAGGTAAAGCACCTCAGCTCTAGCTCTCTCATTTCAACCAGGAGCAGGTACGCAAGCTCCCAGGCGACTCCTGTTCCTAGATGTTTCTGGCAGGGAGGGGACGCTTCTGGCAGCTGAGCACATGGAGGTTTGCTCCCCATGGGGAGAGAAAGCACCGTCTGCCACAGGCATGTGCATGAGAGGCAGTGGTGGTACATTTTATGTTTTAGCCACAGCCATTACTGTTTTTTATTGGTAGAATGATACTCTTTTTACATATTCTCTGAGAACTAGAAAGTAAAATGGTATTTGTGTTTTTAAAAGGACTTTTGGTTTTAGAGAATGCATGATGATTTTCTAACTTAAAACAGGTAAAATGCTTCTCATTTAGGATGCAATTTATAAGCAGCATGGTTTCCCTCCCATTTGCAGGACATACTGTCGACCTTGGTATAGAAAGCAAAGCAGTTTTTCTCTGTTTCAGCTGTGTTTGTTATTACAAACACCAGGGGAACAGCCAACAATACTTGGCTGCACTGTTCGTAGGCTCTTACTCCAACATTTCAACCGTTGCTCAATGAGCGCACGCTTGGCCTGGAGCCACTGGCAACAGGGACAGGTTATCCTGCACAGCACTGGGTCTGTTCTGAGCGCGTTCTTCTGCCAAGTCAGAGCAGGTGGCACAGCAAGCACACTGCAGCTGTTCTCGAAGGGCAAAGATTGGAACTGCTCCTCCCAGAGTCATCCTTCCTCCCTGCCTGTATACAGGGCCACACTTCCTTGGGGCAAGTGGTCATCCATCAGACACTCACACAGTGACCTGTGGGAGCAATCAGTCCCTTCTGTCCTCACATTTCCTGGAACAGAGCAGCAGTGGGATGGCACTAGTGGAAACACAAGCCAATGGGTTGCAGTAATGGCCACGTGTCTCATCTTCCACTTGGTGGGGATGATAACGCGGTTAGTATTCTTCATGCCTGTCCTGATACTCCCACCATTTCCCGCTTATTTATAAAGAGCCAGCATTGAGTTTGTCATGTCACATCGTTACACCTCCTGTAGCCGCCACCTTTTTTTCTAATAAACTTTATATCTTAGAACCACTTTAGATTTACAGAATTATTATGCAGAGTACAGAGTTCCTGCATACGCCATGAACGCCTGGTTTCCTGTATAACTTTTTCCATAAAAATGTATTTGCTGCAATTAACCAACTGATATTGATACATTATCATTAGCTAAAGTCCATACTTAGTTTTTGCCTAATGTCCTTTTTCTACCATAGGATCCCATCCAAGATACATTACATTGAGTCATCATGCCTCCTTAGGCTCCTCTTGGAGGTGATGGTGTCTTAGACTTTACTTGTTTTCAATGACCTTGGCAATTTTGAGGTGTGCTTAACCTGTTATCTTTTCAGAATTTTCCTTTGCTTTACTAAGAATCAGAGAAAACTGTCTTGGAAGAAGGCATCAGTAGGATCATGAGCCTTCAAAACAACAACTGACTGTCCTGAGGCTTCAGAGAGACACTCATGTGGCTTCAAGTCTGTCAGTGGTTGTCAGTGATGGGGTGGCAGCTGCTCTGCCCAGTGGACATGCAGAGGCTGCTGAGGACACTCCTGTGAAGGACCCAGTGGAGCTTCCCCAACCTGGCTGATCCTTATCTTCAGCTGTATTTTATTAATACAAAATACAGACTTCCAGGCTTTAACCCTGATGTGCTAGATCCGAATCTCTAGCAATAGGACCTTGAATTCTGTATTTTTTATCCCTTGCAAAACAGTGCTAATTTCATTAATACTGAAAATTATAAAGAAAACGTGGCCTATAATCTGTTAGTATCACTAATATAAAAGTATAAATATTGAAAATTTAAAGAGTAACCAAAAGTCCAAAATGAAAATTGAGTGCTCCCTGATAATGTATTTAACCATTTTCTAGGGACACTTTGGTTGGTCCCTGTTTTAATTGTCATTTGTTTCTGATTTGCTTTGGAATTTGTATTTTAACAAGCTTCCCAAGATATTTCAGTATAACCAGCAAGTTGGACCCCACTACTACAAAAGAAATTAAAAATTCAGCTGTGGGGGAGCAGAATGTTTCTTTCAGTGCTGACATCCCTAACAAAATCATAAATCCCTGCTCTTCCCCTTCCCCTCCTGAACAAGCCAGTCCTAAGGCCATTAGATGGGCAGACATCCTCATGGAGAGGCAGCCTACGACAGCCTGGGGGGTGCTGCAGCCCGAGTGGCGTGAGGAGGGCATCCACATTGGTGGGGGGGCCTGAAAGGTGGGATCAGAGCCTGGGCAGGGTGAGGACAGCATCCCTACAGAGGAACTCAGTGGAGGGAGTTAAAGCCTGAGTGGGGTAAGGCAGGTTCTGTGTGTAAGGGCAGCCAGAAGAGGTGTCAGAGCCTGCGCAGGGAGAGGCAGGCACGGGGTTCCATGTGGTGGGATGGCCTGGGCCTCGGGGATGAAAAGGGCCCCCCTGCGGGTGGGTGTCTCCACAATGGGAGTCAGAGCCTGAATGGAAGGCGTCCACGTGGGGGAAGGGGGGGATGCAGAGGAGATGGGAGATTGGTTACATATGGGGAGATTAATCAAATAAATATAATAAGGGTAATTAGAGCCCAGTTTCTCACTGTTGGAGATGGCAATTACTAATATGGAAAGAGAAAAGAATAGACTAAATCCTGCATACCCTACAGTTAGAGGTATCAGAATGAAATTATGGATCCAAAGACATATATTTAGCTTTATTTTATATTTATAATATATATTATATACATTTAAATTGTATAATAGATATGTATGTGTGTATACATGCTTGCATATATACGTTTATACATATATGTACATATATATGTAAATGTGTGTATGTTTTTTGACTGGGCTTGGAAGCAGTGACCCTCTAATGGCAATAGATATGTCTAGTACCCAGATCTTGGCTTCAATACCAGTATCCATTAAAAAGAACCAGGGATCCTTGGAGAAATAACTGATTTAAGGGCTGGGCTAGACAAAGAACATGATGAGCCTGGAACATCTTGTGCCAGAAATTAAGGAAGTGCTCAAAGAATGATAAGGACATGTTCAAAGGACACAAGAGCCACGGCGAAGGGACTCTGGTGAAATCTGGGACAATTTGAGGTACAAAATAAATAATGTCAGTAACAGATTAAATCCCACTGAATAAATGGGAAATCAACATCTCACATTGAGAAAAATCAATAAAAAATTTGAAAGTTTTACGAAGAAAAGATTTTTACATGGTTTCAAAGTAACTTCCATAAAATAGTCATTAATTAAAAGAAAAGAACAACTTCACAGTAGAAAAGCACAGAGGACACCACTTTAATCAGGGATTGAAACACACATCATCGGTAATGGGATAAATTGAAATTGTGCCACCTAAATGGTACAATGAAAAGAACTCACCACTACTTCTGTGATAGTCCTGCCTGTATTTGTTATGCACCTTAAGACAACAAACCTTTATTAGGTCACAGTTGCTGGGGTCCAGGAACCTGGGAGTGGCTTAGTTTGGTGGTTCTGGTTCAAAGTCTCTGACAAGGTTGCAGTCAACCTGTCGGCTACAGCTACCATCAACTCAAGGCTTAACTGGGGCTGAAGAATCCACTGCCAAGCTCACCCACTTGGTTGACAGGCCTCAATTTCTCGCTGGCTGTTGGCTAGATGCTTCAGTTCCCTGTGCAAGCTCGCTCCCCAAAGCAAGTGATCCAACAGATCACTTTTATAACCTATCATTTCTGCTGCATGCTCTCGGTCACAAAGGTCAGCTCTGGTACAGTGTGGGAGGAGATTACATCAGGGTATGAGTAACAGGAGGTAGGGCCAATTTGAGGGTTGGCTCCCAAACAGTCATACCCTGATTCAGAACCTGAAGATAATCATGACAAACCCAAATCAATGGCCATTCTACAACATAATTGGTCTGCATTCTTCAAAGTGTCAAGATCATGAAAATCAAGGGAGATCAGGGAACTGTTCCAGAATGACGGAGACTAGAGAGACAGGACAGCTAAATGCAACAGGAGACATTGGACTGGATCCTTTTGCAATTAAGGACATTTTTTGAAAAACTGACAAAAACTTGAATGGGTTCTGAGGATTAGATGGTTGCAATGTACTGTTGTTAATTTCCTGATTTTGCTATCATATTGTGATTTTGTAGAATATTCGTATTTATAATAAATAACCGCAAAAGTGGTAGGAAGAAAGAGGTTATCAGGTCTGAAACTTATTCTCAAATGATCTGGTGAAGAGGGATGTTCTCTGCTCTGTAATTGCAACTTTTAGATAAGTTTGAGGTTATTTCCAAATTAAAAATGTATACATATTAAAAAGACCAGTGACAAAAATTTTTAATTGTCTAAATTAAACCATAAGGTTGAATTACATGAAACTGCTGTTTCTGTAGGTCAAAAATGTGTGAATATTGGTAATTTCATATGGTTCCATTTAATACAAGAAAATTCCAACAAACTAATCAACATCAAAGATAATGAAATTCTAGATTTCAATAAAAATGCAAAACAATTCACAGTGCCCTTTCAAGAATCTCCCTGCAATTACTCACTTTGTCCAGCGTCCTTAGCACGTCTCTCTGCAGACTCCTTGCCGTGAGCATAGAGAATGTGCTGTAGGAACTCCTGCCTTAGAGATGATCCCTTCCTTGAGTTCATGACCCCTCCAGATGCAGTTCTCTTTCTCTGCACCCCTTTACGGCAACATTTTTGAGAGAATAGTTTTTACTCCCCATGTCCCCTTACTCATTTCCCATTTTTTTTTCTAAATTCACTCCAAGTGGGCTTACAAGGCTACCACCCATAGAAACTCTCATCAAGGTCAGCAATAACCTTCTTGTTACCTAAACCAATAATCATTTTTCTGTATTCAACACTGCTGCCCACTCTTTCCTTCTTGAAACACTGCCTTCTCTCGGCCTCCATGAAACCACACTCCTCTTGAGTTTCCTCCTACTTGCCTTTTTGCTTACATCCTTGCCTGCTACAATTTATCCTCCAGAAAGCACCCAGTTATCTTTTAGAGATGTAAATCAGAGCAAGCCACTCTTTACTTACACCCCTCCAGCAGCTTCCCACTGGATGGTGTCCGAGTGACTGCTAAGCTCCTGTGCCTTATTCCACACCGCAGCACATTCCTCTGTGCCTCTCGCCCTGCCTTCTGTTCGCTTCTACAACATGCCAGGTTTGTTCCCGCCATGGCCTCTCTGCTTCGAACATTCTTTCCCAGTCTTCTCATGGCAGCTCCTCCTTCTCATTCAGGTCTCAGCCCAAACATTAACTCCTCAGAGAGACCTTCCCTAAAAAGCTAATCTAAACCAATTCCTGACCCTTACCACCCCAATCACTCTCTCCCATTCCCTTGGTTTGTGTTCTTCAGGCATTTATCCTAATATGAAATGGCTGTATTTATGTGTTTATTAGGTCAGCGCCTGTATGCCCACCTAAGAACAGGAGTGTCCTGGGAGACCTTGTCAGCCTTGTTCTGGTTACTGGCCTGAGAAGCTTCAAATATAATTTTACTTACAGTTGTTAAAAAAGACACCTAAAATTGCATTTTTATTCTTTTTGTATCTGCTAATCATTTATTGATGCTTCTGAGATTATCAGAATATTTTTCCTAGCTCTATTCTGTTATCAAAAATAAATGTATTTAAGCACACTAACTCTGTTAATTTACTTTTCTGTTTTCAAACCAAATGATAAAGGAGCTATCAATTTAACTATTTATCTTTTGAAATCAGCCCCAGAGAGCTTTATTTTCAAAGCAATATATTCCTCTGATGTACAAAGCATGAAATGATTTTGACATTAAGTAATAAATTTTATTAATAACATAATTATAAAGAGTAAAAAAATAAGAAAGTGAAGATCATCTCAATCCTTTTTTTCTCCTGGATAAGGATGGGATAAATTTTATGCAGACATTTTGGGGTTTAATTAGTATTTTGGTGACATCACACATACAGAATAGAAACTGTGACCCTTTAGTAATGGATGTAAACCATCTTATAAAGAGTGTTTTTGCAAGCTCATGGAAAGTGGGTTAGAGAAGAAAGATTTTTTTAAGAATATAAAAATTTCCACTCTTTCCAACTGAGATCAAATCACAATAGTTTTTTTTTTAAAACATAGGATTCTAAGAATAAGTTAAATATAAAAACAAAGCAAATCTTCTTTCAGAGCTTCATGTATTTGGAAACAACAGGCAATGCAAATCAGGAAATCATAGTTCTATTCTAGGCATGCTGACCAAGGGATTTCGAGAGCTGGTTACATACAAGGGGAAATTTTCTCATTAAGAGCTTCAGAAATTTGGTAGCAGCAGGGAATTGAAAATCAGAAAATCATGGTCCATTTTAGCCTGTCCTACTAACATAATGTGTAAGTTAGCCAATAAAGACAGCAACAGTTTGTCAATTGAGAAAATCAAGAGATAGATGCCTGCCAAGAACTCTGAGTTGCCACATCTAAAATAAACCATTGTAAAATAAAAACTTAACAAATATTTATCATTTTTCTTTCCATTTGCTTCAACTTGTTAACCCTGGCATTTTTCCATCAGATATAATTATTGCATAATATTCCTAAAGGAGCTAAAACTATTGAATTCCAAATATTACTCATTCATAATTTATTTAATGCTTATTGTGTACCTGGTATCATGCCAGAGACTGAGTATGAAAAGATACATGAACCCTGCCCTCAAGTAACTCATAGTCTTTTTAGATTAGTTTTAGATTTAAAATACCACATAGCGGGTTCCATTTATCCAGGACTTTCTGTTCCTATAAAATTGGAAGCAATGGCAGAAGGATTTATAAAATATGAACAGATCTTTAATTATGAAAATACAATGCAAATGATTTCCAGGGTTTTATTTCTCAAATGTCTTCATAAGACCATAAGGAAAATAAGTAATACTATTAAAATATTTAACATGGAAAATTACTTATATAATACTAAAAGACCTGTTGGTGAATTTTAAACAAAATTAGGACTTAATGGGATCTGTACTTTTTAAAACCATGTGTGAGAACCCCAATGGGTTCTGAATGACACCTAGGACAGCACAGCTATATTTAAATATAAAATTGAAATGTGTTTCCTGTATTTCAGCCAAAAATTTATTGAAAGACTTCCAGCATACGCTCAGAGAAAACAAGGAATATAAATATATCACACCTTGATACTCATCTTCATTGTGCAAAAGGAATGGTTGTCAGAAAAGCCACGGTGACATAGCACAAGGCCCAGTAATCACTCCATCTGCCCCAAATCATCCCACCCACCTTCCATAAACAAAACTGATGATAATTTGGTAAACTAACAAAGTAACAAAAGGTTAAACCATTACAAAATGTAGTTATTATATACAGAGCTTTGAAAACCAATGAGTACTACCCTTCACATGGCCATATCAGATATTCCAATCTGCTTTAAGGGTTAACCTGCTTGCTTAGGTAAAAAATAAGTGTTTTGTGGGATAAAAATATATTTTAAAACCACAATAAATTCTTCATCTCTATCAGCAATTGAAGGATTTTTTTCTTGTAATCTGACATGGATCCCTAGAAAATTTAAAAGGCATATATAATAATATGTGTAACTTGGACCCCTCTAGAGAAAGTTAAGAAATTTATTTGCTTTTTAAATCAAGAGCAGAAAAAACCTAAATTATCGAATCTCTCTAATCTAAAACCTCTTGAGCCCCCAGACACACCATCTTGGACGTCCTATTATCGTCTGAAACTCACTACCTTGGCCCTCAAACTTGCATCTAGTGTGCATTTGCCATCCTGGCAACTCGCCGCTACAGCTGGTCAACCAAGCTATAAAACCCTTGGCCTCCCACACACCCCTGAAACCCATTCGTTACCAAGTTTTGAGAAGCCTTACATATTCTAACTTTATAGAATAATCCCCCTTCTCTATTTCAACTGCCAATAGCTGACTCTAATCATTTACTTGTTCTGATGTTTCCAACAGATATGTTGTTTATCGCCCTGCCTTTAATCCATTCGCCATGCTATTTCCAGAGTGACCTTTCTAAAATGCAAATATAAGCCTATCACTCCCCTGATTAAAACACAGCTTTTAGAATAAGGGTTATACTCTCTTGCTCAGCAGCTCTTCCTGATCTGTTTCTACTTGTCTGTGTCTCTCGCCTCTTCACTGACTATCCTCTTGCGTAAGACACACAGAATTACTTAGGGGTCTCCAAAAGCGGTGTGCAGGACAGAGGCTCAAGACCACACACCTGTGTTAAGGGGATACTTAAGATCTCATGTGAACTTGTGAAAGCTCCCACAAATGGAATGCTTCGAACTCACCAAAATAAAATAGGCAATATGCTACATTTTAATTTTTTATATTTTTGCAATACACTAAATTTTTAAAAAACATAATCATTTTAGATACCTTAAATTAGTAACGTGAGTGCCTACAATTGAATTTCATTTATTATTCCATGTATATGAAGAAAACCTTTCAGGATAGCCCTCCTGAAAAATTTTAACAAGTTCACTTTGTTCCAATAAATTTATCTTGTTTAACAAAGCAGATGCTATTGCAGATAATATTCAAATGAAGAGGCATTCACTTTTCTCACTTGGTCCTTAACCTATTTGTCTGATGGCTTTTTCAGTTTGACTTTCCGTGGTAGCTTCCTGCTACCTGCCTTCCCTCATGTACTTATCCCAGCTCCCAATTTGTTGGAAGTCATGGGAGGATATTTTCCAAGGCCTTTATTTTATCTACTATGGATATACCACAGGAACTCGCTCGTCTGTTCCCTCTTCTCCTTTTCTAATAATCCACAACAGGAATCACTCACATGTACTTTCATCCATTCAACAAACATTTACTAAGTGCCTAGATGCCAAGAACAGAGATAAGTTTTTAATTCATGTGGTTTCAAAACAGGTACATTCATATAAATCAAAGTGTGGCTGTTATTCACAGTAATAAATGCCCTATGCATGGCAAACCAGTACACATGTACTATAGTTATGCATAGAAACACAAGTTTCATGAAACGAGAATTACCCGTACTATGCGCCATAGTACTTTATATCGTATTCAGCTCAGCTCTGTTTAATTTCATAGTGTACACCTAGTAAGTTAATTTCATGACCCACTAAGTTTTGGAATTGCAATCTGAAAAACAGTGTCCTAGCATATATAAAGGCAGCTTGTGTTTGGGAGTGATTACTGAATTTATTAAAACAAACAAACAAACAAAAAAAGCTACAAATACCCTGGACAGGATGGTGAGGGAGAAAGAGGGAAAGCGAGAGGAAGACAGAAGAAATGGGGAAGGGGGCGCAGAAAGAGATAATTAGAAATAGAAAAGACATATAGGAGAAGTCAGAGAGGGTTAAAGAAAGAGAGAGAGAAAAGTAAATGCCAAAATGAAAGAGCGAACAAGTCTGTTTTGGTAATTTCTGGGGTGAGGGAAGAGGTCACATCCCAGTTTCCTTGGGCTGTGGAGCTGTTATCACCTATTATCTCCTGCCTTGTGGAGGGAATGAGCTGATTAATCATTGATCACTGCCTCCCAACTGCTTTAATCCTTAAACCTTTAACGACTGGAGGTTCTCCGGGTGTTTGGAAAAGATAACGAGAACTACCCAGTAAGGCAGGAATACTCTGTGCCTGTAGCACAGAGACCAGAGCATTATCTACAGAAGACTAGGTGAAATCAATTGGGGGTGGGGGTGGGGTGAATGGCCCAGATGGTGACTTGTATATGGGGAGCACATTATTGAAAATTACGTCATGAAAAATAAATGAAGTTGAGTTAATCATGGCCATTTTGTCATGCCCAGCCCATCAGCTGAAGAAGTGCTCTAATTCTAACTTGTAAGAGCATGCTCCGATTTGTGAAACACTTCCCAGCAGAAGTTCACACCGATGGGCATTCACTTAGTGGTCAGTAAATACCACTTCTTATGAGAGATACTTAGGGAATAAATGCAACCTTATGGTCCTAAAATAGTAAGCACACTTATTTTCCTTGCATTACATTTCAGCATATCCTGTGCTGGAAAAATCCTGAATTACATAGTAATTATACAAACTCTGTATTATATTTTGAACCATTTGTTAGAGGTGATTTTTAAATGAGTGAGACATATTCCTGGAATAGGTGAGCTACACAGAATAGCAGGCACTAATGATATGTGTGTTTGTATCTTTTTAACCTACTACTGATTGGCCTTTGGTGCTTAGTTAAAAACTCCGGGAGAACTGGTAGGAGTGTAAAAACGAGAACATGTTGGTCTTGCACAAATACAGTGAATCACCACCTGGCCCCACAGTACCCTGCCCACCAGGCACAGCAAGTCCTGCCACTCTGGTCTTTCTCACTCGGCATTTGGTCACAGGTGCAGTGGATGCAGAATGAAGAGAAAAAGTGCTAAAAACTTAGTGTGCTTACCTTTTTTTTTTCTTTCAGAAGGCTGTAAGGGAACAAAGAAACAGGAGGGGGCAGAGGGCTTGTAAAGGAAAAAACAACAGGGGAGGCACTACAAGGTGTTCAAGGACAGGGGAAGTAAGCCACTGGGAAGGTGGCTGAAAACCAGTGGGCACTGCGGAAGCATTCTACGGATGCCCAGGGTCTGTGTGAAGCCCCTGACAGTAATAGGGGGGCGGGATGGAGGGTGAGATTCAGTGCACTTCAATGAATATTTACTGAGCACTCAACTTAAGGTACTGTTCTGGGGGCAGTCAGGGATACAAAGATGGATTGCTCTCTGGAACCGTATAACCATGTCGACTGTAATAACCCTAATATCAGCAACACTGTTCTGGTGATGGCTAGGCAACCTCTACATCATGTTACCAAATCAGTCAAGTATGCTTGCCCAAGAAACCATGTCTAAGTTAAGGACAATATGCTGGATACTGAGGAAAGAATAAAGGTATATTCTCTTTAAGTAGTTTAAAAAATTCAAGATCAATAGAACAGACATATTATGTCTGTACATAGATGTGTCTACAAATCCAGGTCATGTCAGAGGACCAACGTGAGGTCTGTTAATGTTAGTTACCCATCATTTCTACCCCAGTGGTCAGAAAAACAGCTGGTAACACTAAGCACTTAAAGCTGAGTGGTGGAGATCATAGACTCTAGAGTTAGCCTGTCTGGGTTTGAATCCTGGTCCTTCCAGTTGCTAACCGTTTGACCTTGTGCAAGGTGCACAACTTCTCTGTACTTTAGCTTCTCAATCTGTAAAACGGAGGTGATAATAAGATCTAGTTCATAAAGTCATTGTGGGGAACTGAGTTAATGTAGGTCAAGGTACACAGAGCAGTGCCCATCCTGCACAGTGTTTGGTTAACACTGGCTGATGTCAGTTCTCCCGGATCACCACCCATACACTCAGGGAATGGTACGAATCACAGAGAGGGCCACATGCACGCAAAACACAACTTTGGGTATTCGGGCTGACAGTACACACGTCGACCAGTTTGGGGTTTAACATCATTTCCAGGCGATGTCCTGCATGACCGTGGGTGAACGTGCCCAGCTTCCCCATCCAGGTTTCTGTGCCCCCATTTCAGGAGCCCCTGTTCCACTGGCTTCCTGCCAGTTACTGTCAACATTTTTTACATTTGGTGTTATAAATACCTCATATTTAGAAAAGGGAAACTGGTTTGCTTCATGATTTCAAGAAAAATTGGTAAGAATATGAACTCTGTAGGGATGAGTAGATACATATGTATATGAACTTATAATGATTTTTAAATATACTAAAAGCTAAAACATAACAAGAGGAGAATTTCAAGAATCTCATATAAATCTAATTTCTCTTGCTTTTGGCATAGCTTTAGAAATCTAAAAATGAATAGCTGACATTTTAAGAACCTGGTTACAGAGTTCCAATTTAAAGCACACACTACAAACCCCCCCCCCCCCAAATAAAACACCAAGAACATGCTTGGGCAGTTGCCATGGCAACATAATGTAGAGCCTACCAAGCTCTTTGTTATTTTGCTGGAGATGCTGTGCAAAAACACACTCATGATAGATTCTTTACTAATTAAGTGGAAAAGGTTAAAAAATTCTAGATCCATGTGATTTTCATCTGTGCCAAGACTCAGAAAAGCAAATATTGAATATTTTAAGAAAGAATCTGAAAGTAATAACTGTAAGATCAATTATAGATCAAAGTAGAAATAATATTGAAGAAAACGAAGAAACTTGTTTTATATTATATGTTATATTCATTTCATCACCATCTCCTCATAAGCTGTATCATACTATTTTAATGGAATAATCAATTTGTATAAACAATTTGGTTTACAGAGTCTCTTATTTTATAAACACATTTAAATACTTTCCTTCTTTGGCCACATCTATCTCAATTCATTTGAGAGTCCACACTTTCAAATGCTAAACAGCTACAACAAAGAAAAATGGTCTCTAAATTAACAGGAGTTTATATGGCAAAAAAAAGCTGGGGGGGGATGGGGGGAAGGAACAATGATAGGAGAGAGAGAGAAGGAATAAACAGCACTTTGGAGGCTGTGATAAAATACTGTCTGGTTTTAATTTCACTTCTCTGATTAGCCACCTCTGTTTCCCTTGCAGGTTTCTCTCTCTCTCTGCCCCAGCTGTCAGATTCCAGAGCTACATCATGATCAGCTATAGACTATTCTCGATCTGTCTCTCTTCTTAGGCAGCCTCATCCTTAACTAGTGGCTTTTTTTTTTTTTTTTTTTGAGACAGAGTCTCACTCTGTTGCCAGGGCTAGAGTGAGTGCCGTGGCGTCAGGTCAGCCTCGCTCACAGCAACCTCAAACTCCTGGGCTCAAGCAATCCTCCTGCCTCAGCCTCCCGGGTAGCTGGGACTACAGGCATGTGCCACCATGCCTGGCTAATGTTTTCTATATATATTTTTAGTTGTCCAGATAATTTCTTTCTATTTTTAGTAGAGACGGGGTCTTGCTCTTGCTTAGGCTGGTCTCGAACTCCTGACCTTGAGCGATTCACCTGCCTCGGCCTCCCACAGTGCTAGGATTATAGGTGTGAGACACCGTGCCCGGCCAATAGTGGCTTTAATCATCACTTGTAAGCATTTATTTCCCCAGCCCAGGCTCTCTTCTGAGTTCCAGGTCAGTTGATCCAACTGTCTCCTAAACTCCTCCACTTTATGCTACTTTAAAGCCAAACTGGGTCCCCCTGCAGTGCTCCTTCTTTCAGTAAATGGTGGCTTTGGTCCTAACACAGACATACTCAATACCTATCTGCTGAATGAATAAGTGAATGAATGAATCGATCAAACCTGTTACACAAACCAAAAAACCTAAGGGTCATCCTTGATGACACCCTCTTCCTCCCCCTCCATGAATCAGGGTCCAAGTCCTGCCCATTTCACCTCCTAAATATTTCCCGGAGCCATCCCATCCTTGCAATCTGCAAAGCCACTACTCTCTAAGGCTTTTGCCTGGATTACTGTAATAGCCTCTGAACCAGCAATCAGGAACATGCAGATGTAGGACACAGAGAAGTTAGGCAATCAGTACCTATAAAATGAATAATTCATTAACCAAACTGGTAAAGCTGGTCTAAGAAAAGGAAAGAGACATTTACTAAATGCCAACTATATGCCAGATACTCATCTAGATGCCTCAAATATACTACCTCATTGAATTTCCACAGTGACCCATTTTACAGAAGAAACTCAACTACACACAGGCATCAGGGAGCCCTCCTGGTCCCAATAAGCAGAGAATAATGATGATAAATATGAAGATGATGACGGTGGTGATGACCACAACTTACTGAGAACATATTTGAGACACTGTTCTAAGCGCTTTGTATGCGTTATTTCATTTAAGTCTCATCAGCCTCCTATGAAGTAGGTGATTTTGTTATTCCCTTTTACAGATGAGAAAACTGAGTCACATAGCACTTAAGTTGTTGCTCAAGGTAAAAAACCAGGAAGTGGCATGCTTTGAATGTAGTTCTGTCTATTTAAGAATTCACTAAACATCTGTTTAACTTATAGCAAGTTATTAGAACTGATGAGGCCATACAGCTAGAAGAGACAAACCAATCCATACCCTCAAAGGTCTTGTATTGAACTTGAGGAGCCTGCCTCCAGGATCAGAGCTGTTTCATCATCCCACCTCTCCCCAGTGGAGGGCAGAGTTCATGGGGAAGCCTCCACCAACTCCAATCCCACCTCCAAAGGGTGTGTTTCAGGTGCAGTCAAGGCAGCCAATCTCTTCCCCATCCCCTATGGAGGCCCAGTTTTCTTTGAGCAAAGTATAGGAGGAGATCCTTTAGCGCTAATTCAGTGACAATACTGAGTATTTATCTTAAAATGTCTTCCAGAAAAAGCACTATGAATGGCATAATTATGAAGATTCCCTTAAGGGTCTAATCTTGTACTTACAATTTTATAACTCCATCTGAGCACCTGGAACAGAGCTGCTGGCTGCTCCTGTCTTGTTTATGTTGACTCTGCCCCAGCTGAACAAATCTACAAATTACAACGGATAACAGTAAGCTAAAGAAGGAAATACTTGCAACTAACTCGGTAGATCACACAAAATGGTGTGAACTTTCAAATGACAGTAATATGCTTATTTCAGAAAAGCACCTAAAAGTAACCTATGGAATGCAAAACTTTGCCTGATTTGAGAGTGGGTTTGTTAGAAGTAAAGGAGAAGGGTTTCTGCTTAAAATGTAAGTCCTAATGCATATAAGAATGAAATAAAATGTGCATGTTATTGCAATTCTACTAACTTACACATGATGCAGAAGTTGAACAGAAATGTTCCCAAAGTCGGGAAAATGATCTTGCAGAGGCTGCCACATCTGAGGGTGACACACATCTAACACACAGAGTGCAGACAGCATGGGGAGGCATGTAGGGTGGTGCTCGCAGTGAGACAACAGGTGTGGAAAGGGCAGGATCAAGTGAGGGGTCCACCTCCTGAAGCAGGGACACTGCTGAGAGCCCCCGTCATGGACCCAGTTCCCCCCACCACTCCTAAGAAGAACACTTCCAACCAAGACGGAAGGAGACCAGCTGATGAGCACCACAGCCACACACCCCTCCTCAAAGAAGACATGAGCAGCACTAACGCAGACTTTAAGCTACTAGCCAGAGGGTGTGGCCAGGGCCAGCAGAGCAGGGTCAGAGCATACCCAGCAGCTGTTTCTGAAGTGCTCACCTGCTGGAAGCCTGCCTCTGCTGCACGCATGCATCTTCCCCTCAGGGATGGGGTTTTGGAGTTTTGTTCCAATGTGCCCATGGAAGATTATGGGGCAGGATTAAAGAGCTAATTTCCTTCCCATTTTTCTATTATTTAAAAATATTTTCTTTTGATGACTATGGATAAGTTTATCATTTATTTTTCATTAGCTTTTTTAAAGGTCAATAAAAGTGCAGAAACTATCAATTATTAAATAATTACAGTGCTATTGAAAAACTTTCAAGTAGCCTACTTTTGTCCAATTTGTAACTTCAGCAAGTGAAAAATTTTGATCTATTTTTTTGGGAAGATTGGCACATAATATTGACTATTTTTACAGAACTTTAATTTTTCACAAATCAAGTGTACAACCACAGAATTAAAAAAAAAAATTGGCAGGCATATGAGGCTTCAAGAAAGTAAATAGCTTCCAGGTCCGGTCAAGATAGTAAACTAAAGACTCTAGAAAAAATGAGGGAAAAGGAAGCCATAGAGAGCAGGGCTCAGCAATGAGAACAAACTGCAAAATTGAGGGTCGGAAGGTGTTGAGACCCAACGTAGGAAAAACAGGCAGAAGGACGAGAAGCTGGAAGACAGGCTACAGAAACCAGTCCTAGCTGCGTGGCTTCCCTTCCCCAGAGTGCCGGGCTAGGCCAGGGGGGAGCTGTGACCTGCAAGCCAGCCCAGGGCACCATCCATCATGCGCATAAACTTCGGGGGGTACCAGCCCACGGGGTGAGAATTTGGGTGGGAGGGACACCTGCAGTTCAGGGCCAACGATGTGGGCTCTGCCCTTTGGACCAGAGGAGGCACTAGGATAGCCCCAGGTCCTGGTAGGGGCAAGAGTAGGTACCCATCGGTCCCCAAACATCCTGTGGTCATCCTCTGGCACAGTTACCCCACAGATACTGATGGAGAGAGGCTTCCTCTGCCTATAGCAATGTCCATGGCAGATGGAGACGGGACATGCCCCGGGGCAGGCATGTGGGGAGGGAGAAGCCCAGTATGGCCAGTGTGTCCACAGGGAGGGGCTGCTCACAGAGGGCAACAATGCCAGGCCCGCTGTTTCTCCCCTTCCCCCAAGGTCTGCATCACAAGCACAGGCAGCTGATACGATCAAGGGAATAAAGAGGAGTGCATAGTCTAAAAGCACAGGACACTCAGAAACAGAGGATTGTCTTTTGGGTAAGTCACTGAATGGCTTTAGAATCTACTACAGAGTTGTTTAAAGAACAAAGAAAACACTGCACTGTGAATTGTTACACAAATGAAAGGAGGAGGTGTTATTCCTCAGAATATCAAACACAGAATCTGGTTGCGGAGGTGGATTCCACTCTCCCCTGCAGCGATCCCTGCCCTGCAGGCCGGCCCTTGCATCCTTCCTAGACTGTCTATTTCCCAGGGATGCTGTGGCTGAACAAGGCTGCATCTTGCTTCCTGAGAAAGGAGAACTAAAAGTGGGCAACAGAGGCTGTCTGAGCTAATAAGGTTCCAGGTGAAAGTCACATCTGAGGCAAGGGATACTGTTTTTGCTTAATTAACCTGAAAAAAATTTTAGTTCTTGACATACAGTAGACTTATGCTCTCTGCAGTAAGAAAAGTCATATTATTCAGTCACTAACCCCAGACAATTCATTCTTCTAGACCATGTTGCTTATAAAGGCCCAGTTCAACTACAAAAGAGTTTAGCTACAGAGTTCTGACAGCCATTATGAGTGAGTACCATGTGTTTGTGTGTCCAAGAGTGAGGAGGGTGTGGCTATGTTCTGAATGACTAAATTGGCTGCTAGTCAGACAATGATGCATAGTCACAAGAGTGTAGGTTATAGGAGCTGCTTCTGTAGTCAAGAAATGCTGCGCATTTTATATCTTACATATTACAGAGCAGATTCTTATTAGTTTGAAATAAAAAGACAATATCCAGTTCAATGGATTCTGCACATGAAATGTCCTTCTTAAAAAATAACTGAACATCAGTGCTCATTTTATAGTATACAATTTACACATGTATACATAGTATACAATGTTCACATAATCAAGTCTTCTGAATGCATGTATTAGGCTGAATGGTGTTTGCAATGGTCTCATCAGGTTCTGGAGGACTTCTGGGTGAAGGATTATTTTGCAAATCTGATAACTATGAATCTCAGAAGAACACACATACACACATAATTATGTGCTAGATCTGCCTAATGAAGGTCTGTAACACTGTGAATTGCTGCCCTATTATCACTGCTTTCCTTTTCCTCCTCAGCCACCACTCCCAGCAGCACCCCAGAGCTACAGTGAATCCAAGATCCTCACTCTTGTTAATATCCCAGATTTATTTTGCAAGAAGGTACCTTGATCTTGAGGATCTGGTAATGAAAGAATGTATTTGTACTTTGGTTTGCAGCTTGTATATGATAGGCAGTGCAAATACCTGTATGCATCATAAAGTTTTATCATTGAGGGTTGACGGGGAGAGTCTCAGGCACTCAGCCCTTTAACTCCAAATATAAATTAATGTTTCAGAAGTTGACCCCCTGAATGCTGATACTGCATTCCAAGTGGAATTCCTTTCCTTCTGTATTGTTGACTATTTTCATTTCTTAAAAGTTAAACTAGGTATGTTACTATAATAATAAATTTGCATTTTTCCTAAATCTCTACATGAAAATATCTTACCTTGAATAAATGGCAAAATCTTCTTCTGAGAGACCATCTGAGAGGTTAATTCCATACACCTCTTTCATGGGCTGGACCACATTCTGGGGTTAAAAAAAAAAGAACCAGAAAGAATTTTTAGACATTTAGCATGTTAAGATTTCCAAAGATGAAAAAATCAACCTGTGAATTTTTCCACAAAAGCAACCACAATGTTTCCTCAGTCTGTTAAACTTCTTAGTTAACGGATTAAAAAAGTTTGATGTCCATTTCCACTAAAAATAGTTTATTTAGGGGTAAAAAAAAACGTGTTAAATAAATACTAGTTGCCTTTGTATAATGCAGGAGTTGGCGATCCTTTTCTGTAAAAGGACAGGTAGCAATATTTTAAGCTCTTTGGTTTATACTGTCTCTGTTGCAACTACTCAACTCTGCTATTATAGTGCAAAAGCAGTCACATATAATATGTAAACAAAGAGGAATACAAAAAGGCAGTAGGTTGGATTTGGCCAATCAGTTGTAGTTTGCCAACTCCTGGAATACAGATTCAGTTCTTGTATTATCACATTTTTATTTGCCATACCATTTTTATTTCTAAATGACTTTTGGCTATTTCTACATATCAAATTTCCCCAAAGCTGGATTTGGTTCTTTTGTTATTTACTTCCATTTGTTTTCCCATAATATTGAACACAATGAATTTCCCACTGGCGCTACTGAAAGATCACGAGGGCCAGGTCTAAAACCTGCATCCCAACGACGAGCTGAGTGGATGGGCTGCTCAGAGTGGGGCAGTATTCTCTTAAAAATTCTCAAATGGTAAGAAATTCACCATTATACATGGGAGCAAAAGCACCAATTTTATTTCAAAATGAAACGATTTTTAATCATGTCTATGCTAAGTGTATTCATTTTATGCAGTGCCTCAAACACCACACATTAAAATGGTGTGAGTGAGACATGACATTTTCTTGCTCTCAGCCTTTTAACTGCAAGCAGTATTTTAAAGATCATTCTCCAGAGCCTCATGCTGGACTGTGCAGGTTTCCTTCCCCCACACCTCGGTCACTTTGGCACTGTCCCCTGTGTCGGTCATCTTCACGGGAGTGGAGCGCTGAGACACGGAGCCCTCCTCTTCCCGGTCGGTCCCAGAGTCATCCTCAGAGCTGCTGGACACAGCCTCCTCGCTGGGGGGTGGCGGGGCACTGGCTGCCGTTTTCCTCTGTAATACAGCCTCTTCTCGATTGCTCTTGTTTCTTTAAAAAGATGAATATGGATGTGAAGCATCTTTAAACGAACCCTCAACGCTGTGTATCACTCTCTCCTAAAGCCTTAGTCCTAGTGAAGCGTAAGAAAATGACTGCGAGAAATTAGTTTCTGGATTCAAGTTGTGCTAAAGGGAAAAGCTTAATACTTCTCCATGTACATGTACTGACCTTATACGAATGTAAGCCCTGTTATAAATTCACAAAATACACCAAAATGTACTTGCAGAGTACAGAAAACTCTTCTCACCACTTGGCTACCAAGCCTTCCTCTGGTAACTGAAATCAATATTTTCAAATTTTATGGCATAACAATAGAAGACTCTATGTTTGAGACATTAGTAAAATTATCTATAACTTATAAAAGCTTCATGAAAAGATCAAAGGTCAACAGACAAATCCATGTATATTTTCCTCCTATGAATTTTTATTAATCACAGTTGATCCTCGTAATGAGCAACTTATGAACATAAACTAAACTTTACAATTTATTGTGTTATCAGTAAACAAGTATATTTGCTGAGCATTCCTTCTAAGAATAGAGAATAGATGGGAAAAAAACAGAAAAAAACCTGTATTTATAAAATTCTTTACTTTTATTTTAGTGCCAAATTTGAGAGTAGTAAGAATATCTTATTTATTTTCATCTACCCAAGATAGTACTTTGAGAATATTTTTTTAATTCAGAAAATATTTTATAGTAATACTTTTCACATTTATGAAAATATTTAATATTTCACCCTTCTCTATAAGGAACTAAAAATACCATAATATTCTAAAATGTTCTATGAAAGGAAAATGCAATTTTATTTGACCATGGGTTAGATTTTGTAGAAAACAGTTAGTTGCTGACTCTTTGCAACTAAAAATTAAAGTTGGTAGCGTTTCTGTGCTACAAACTAATATAGCTGGTCATTTGCTCATTTGTCCTGGGAACTCCCTGAATTCTAAACTCCTGAGGACTTTTCTTCTTTTAAATTCCTCTTAGCATCTGGCCAGAGCTTAACATGAAGCTATATAAAGGCCACATATTTAAGCCATAGAAATGGTGTATCTGGAAAATATTAATATATATCCCATCGTATAAATCACATGTAGCTAGAATCCAATTAGGACCCCATACACATCCCCAAATACGATTAGAACTCTGTATCCACAGTCTGGCCAGGGTTTCTGGCCAGAGTCTAGAAGAAATCTTATCATTGGGACTAGGCAGGTCAGAGATTCTTACACTAGAAAACAACATATTTCACCCCAGTCTAAGCATGAAGATGAAAACATGGTATGCCTTCTTCACTGGATATAATAAAATAATAATCCCTCTCCAAAATAATGTTTCAATAACACACAGAAAATATATTAAGTTCTCTATCTGAGTGTATTTGCTTTTATCTTCCTCAGGATGCCAACAAAAATAAATATAATAAATATGAATTTTTGCTTAAGTATTTTATGTTGGGAAACAGAGAATGCTGAGTTATTTATAGGACATAACATATAATATCTGTTATTTGCCTTTATGCCATCTGTTATATTCCCAATTTAAAATAATACAATGGCCTGGATTGCTAAAATTCCCATAAATTCTACCTTCAATGTTGAATACTTCAGTGATCTCAGTGCTATAAATAAACTACTTGTATACATGCAATAAATGGACTGTGCCCCAAATTATGTGACTTGAAGTTACTAGTTTTCGGTGGAAATTATATTACAAGTGCTATTATTTTACACGAATCTTTAAAATTTCATTGTATACACATATCTTACCCCAATACTGATTTTCCAGTTTCATCCGGTTTACGCACAGTAAATGGACTTGGATCAATGCCAACAGTCTTAGGCATAAAGTCACTGAAGAAGGGTGAAAAACATTCCATATGAATTATTGTCCATTCAGATGATACTGGCTTCCATCTCAATTCCCACTCTTAGAATATTCCTTCACTCTCAGAGTTACATGTATTCTAAGCCAAATGTTTAGGGGAGCTTAGGTGATCACAGCCATAAAATCCCATGAAGTAACAGCACTATCTAATTTCAATGTTACCAGTCTTCACTGTGGATTCTCTATTAATACAATGCCCAGTAGTTTTGAATTTAAGATCTTGTTTACTGGAACAGTGTTGACATCTGAACTTCTGCTAGAATGTATACCATCTGGTCATATATCACAATTAGTTCTCAGGTAAAACTGACCTCATAAAGGCTGAAGGCACAATATTGAGCTGTTCAGTTTTATGGATGCTTTTAAGCTATACCACCACCTAAGGAGGTAGACATAATGATCAAAAATGCAGAGGTATGAATTGAAAGAAATATCAACATCTACCTCATTAGGCTGAGGTTAATCCATTAAAACACTATTGGAATACTTTAAATAGAAACTTTTAATTTACCACTTCCTGAGAGAAGCTAAGGCTTCTTCCTCATTATGCAAGGGCTACCTTCTTGTTACTGCAGAAGCCTGATCAAATTCTGTAATAGATGCCAAACGGCAACAGTTCCATGATTGATGCTGGTAAGACTCATGGCCGCTGGCAAAGATACTGCTGAATATTACATTTTTTGAAGGAAAAGAAAGTAATCTTGAATCTGGCTCAAAACGTCTATTTTAACAGTTTGAAAATGTTTTAAAGATGTAATTGGCTTAATTTTTTCTTCCTTTTTGAACATATACAGTTGATCCTTATCATTTGCAGCATCCATGTTTGTGAATTTGCTTGCTCGCTAAAATTTATTTGTAACCCCCCAAATGAACACGTGTGTTTTCGTAGTCATTTGCAGACATGTGCATGCACAGAGTTCTGAAAACTCTGAGTTGTCCAATGCTTATCTTCCCAGCTGAGGTTAAGCAATTTGCACTTTGCCTTTTAATTTCTGCTCTCATACCATAAACAAGTGTCTTTTTCATGGTCTATTTAGTACCATGTTTTTCACATATTTTATAGGTGATCTTGCTGTTTAAAATGGTTTCTAAGCATAGTGCTGAAGCTATTCTAGTGTTACTAAGCACAAGAAAGCTATGATGTGCCTTATGGAGAAAATACACGTTAGATAAGCTTTGTTCAGGTGTGAGCACCGTTGGCTGTTGAGTGCAATACTAATGAATCGATAATATACAGAAGCTCCTCGACTTGTGACAGGGTTATGTTCTGATAAACCCATTGTAAGCTAAAAATACATTTAATACACCTAACTTACTGAACATCATACTTAATGTAGCCTACCTTAAACATGCTCAGAACCTATACATTAGCCTATAGTTGGCCAAAATCCTCTAATGCAAAGTTTATTTTATAATAAAGTTATTATGGTATATGGTTTCTACTGAATGCATATTGCTTTTGCACCACTGTAAAGTTGAAAAATCATAAGTGGAACCATCATAAGTTGGGGACTGTTTGTATATTAAATAAATTTCTGTCTTTAAACAGAAACACACACAAACTATCAATTGACAAAGGTGTTGTGATCAGAGGCTCTCAGGAGCCTAATCTTGTATTTCCCTTAGGAACAATGGGTCAGTATTTACTACCATGGCTACCACAAATAAAATCAACTATAGTAAGTCCTCACTTAACGCCATCAATAGGTTCTTGGAAACTGTGACATTAAGCAAAACAATGAATAATGTCACTTTGTTCAACATCATTTTGAATAAAGTTGCAGTTTCCAAGAATCTATCAGTGTGAGGGCTTACTGTATATATCTATATAAACACATATACATGTCATTTATCCTTTGCAGAAAAATTCTAGAAATAACAAAGTCCTTACAGTCAAAACTGCTAAGTTTTAATGAGTTTAACTGAAAAATCAAGCAAGTAAGAATTTCAAATTTTTCCTGACCATCTGAAACTGAAGTAAAATGTAGAGTGATTTCTAGGAAACAAAAAGCACAGAATGTTTCTACATGTACCACATAAAGTTTAAGTATACATATACCGTATCTGAATAAAATATATAAAAATTTAAACTTTAGTATAAAATACAATAATAAAGAAGTGATTTGCTTTGGTCAATTTTCTTATGCTGGTCCCACCGTTTTTCCTAAAAGGTCCTATCAAATTCTAAGAGACATACAAAAATGAAGTATGTCCAAAGGTGACAGACCAGAATGGAGAGTCCAGAAACCATGTCACATGAGTTATGAAAGAAAGAAAAAGGGATATTTACCTTGAAAAAAATTAATATTGCTTCCTCAAATATCTGGAGGGCTATCACACAGAAGAGAAATTAGACTTGTCCTGTGCCTAATAAAAATGGTAACAATAATAGCTACCATTTATTAATTACCTACCTGTGCCAGTACTACCTGAGGCAACTGGTGTGTGCGTGTGTGTGTGTGTGTGTGTGTGTGTGAGAGAGAGAGAGAGAGATGAGAAAAATAAGGCTCAGATAGTTTGGAAAATTTTCTCAAGGTCACACAGATAGGCAGTGGCTGACCTAAGATTTACATCCCAGCCTTTCTAGTACCAAAGACAATGCTTTTTCCACTAGCGTATGTTAGCTCTCAATTTCTTTGCTCAATGAAAAAACTGAGTTTATTTCAAATGGCAAACAAGGCCTAATGGGAGGCAGATTTCAACTTATTAACAGGGAGAAATCACCTCCAGTTGTCTAACAATAGAAGCAGATGCCTCTTGAAGTAGTGGGCTCCACATCACAGGGGGTATTTAAGAAGTTGAACACATACCTGAGAGCAGACTTGCAGAATGGATAGAAATGGTAGAGATAGAAATATATATATATAAACTAGGAAAACTACTATTTCCAAATACTTACAGCATCATAGTACTTACAACATACCGTGCTGAACTTGTCATAGCCAAGCAAAAGGTATCATCAAAACTACTCAATTCATATGGCCGAAAGAACTCATTGTGGATATCAATCTCTTCTTCATATCTGTGAAATTTCTTCACTATCAACTTCTTTAAGTTTGCAGCACAGATAACTAAGAGAGATACTGCCTGTTACTCTAAAAGTCTTTAGATTACATAGAGCAAACATTTAGCCATACCAACTGCGTTCACAGAGAGCACTGTCGGGGGCACAGCACTAAAAGAGGCTCAGCCCCTCCTCTGGCACTTACACACTTGGAGAAGAGATGAGATGTATGCACAGAACACAGTGAAAAGCTCAGTGTGCTGAGCTCTAAGGAGGCGGGAGGGCCTCTGAAAGTCCAGGGTGGGTGCAGCTACTTAAAGGGAGCTCTTCAAATTCCTTTTTGCTCTTAAATAAATTCCCTTTGCATTCTAGCTAAAAATCATCTGCTTTTTCACTAAGTTTTCCTTTATATTTCAAAATCCTATTAATGGATTTAACAGGATTTAAAACGTTAGATAGTTAAAGCCCTTTCCTTTCTTCTCCCAGAACAACCAAACGTGCTTAGCAACATGAGTAATAATTTTGCCCAGAATTTCAAATTACAAATCCTTTCCAAAATGAATTACTAATTTATTAAAAACTAAAAATCCTTTGCAATCTTCTTGTTTCATGGCCTTCCCTCCCAGAGTTGGGATGGTGAACCATGACTAGATGGCGTCCTCAACCCCGGCGTTCCCGGTTGGCAGATCTTACTAGGGACCCTTCACAAATGGAAAACTGGCTTGTCCAATGTCAGGGGAACTAGTAATAGAGCCAGGACTAACTTATATTTCAACTTGGGCAATTATTTAAATTTAGAAACATCATTCTAATGTATTGTACATTTAAGATATTGCTTTAATATAATTTTTTACTGCTCTCTGACAAATTAATAAAATTTGAATGTGACTAAAATGTACTTTTATACACACATCTGTACTGTTTTTCACTGCTTAGTAGAGGAAAAAACTTTTAATTTCTTCTTGTCAATGAATCCTTACTTGTCTCCATTCCTCCCAAATATGTAGAAATATAATCAGTACTAATTTAAAATGATGAACTAATATATCAACTAAACATTTGAGATATACTTAATAATTATAAAAAACAATACAAGGTATTAGCCTACTTAGACAAAAAGAAGTACAACAAAATCCTTGCCCTTTAAGAAGCTAAGAGATGTTACAATTCCCTCTCTACTAAAACAGCAACATAATACTGAGTAGCCATTTGCTTCCTTCTAATAAAATATTGTAAACAAATGATTTAATGCTTCAGGTTCATTTAGTTATAACTCCAAAATATGTTAGTGTAAAAACTAAAAGAGAAACAGTTACTTACCTTCATCATAAGGCAATGGTAAATGCTTTATTACCTCTGGTGTCCACCAGTAAGTATAACTATAAAATAAAAAAAAAAAAAATAAGATGGGCCGAGTGTAAATGTTGGTTTTCTACAATTCTTTAGATAAAAGAATTTGTATGGTCTATATTAAAATGTCACCTCCTACTTCAAAGTTAGTTTTTTTTCTTTTTAAAACATGTTTGCAAAGCTCTTGACACAGGTCTTCAACATGTCAATTCTCTTCCCAACTCCTTTCTTCTCTCCACTACCTTAGATTTGCGAAAATGCCAACCATATACTGGAGAGTCAAGATGCTCTGATGTTATTTACTTTTGGCTAAAAAAAGACTTAGAAATGTGTACTAAGCTGACTCTATGAACTGCTGTTTACTTCTGCTAAGGACTGTGCCTACAGTTACTCTGCCTCCATGTGAGCAGTGAAATCTTCATCTAAATCCTACAGCCAGGACTCCCTTGCATATAGTTATCTGGCACATTACTTTTTCTACTCTGCTATACGTACACACATCTGTATGTGTAGTTAAAATAGTTAAGCAAATCAATAAGGAATGAACTGGACAGTCCTAATGAACAAGTTTCCTTAGGAAACAGTATAGGCTCTATTAATCTTTAACTGTAAATATTCACTACTTGATTATAATCAGAGTGAGGGTGGGAAATTTCAACTGTCTGGATTTCTGTTAGAAGGCTCACCTACTATAAGCAGAGAATCTGAGAGTATCCTGACCGGCCTTCTCTCTGAAAACTGAATTTGATTCTAAATCAAGTTCTGATGAAATAGATATTTAGAGGAGAAGTGCTATGTCAAAGTTCATGAGAGCTAGGAAGGGGAATAATGTGAAATAGTATATCAATAATTTTTAAAATCCCAGATTTCTAAAGGTTAAAAAAAAGAGCCTATTGTCAAAAATGCTAAAAAGAATTTA
Organism: Eulemur rufifrons; assembly: GCF_041146395.1. Taxonomy (NCBI): domain Eukaryota; kingdom Metazoa; phylum Chordata; class Mammalia; order Primates; family Lemuridae; genus Eulemur; species Eulemur rufifrons. The sequence goes on along the minus strand of NC_090997.1, from coordinate 63,153,448 downwards.
ATATAAATTAAAAATAAAATGCTGAAATTAAAATCTTGAATAATCCTGATTATGAAGAAACAGTGGAGTTTCCAAATGCAATTGGCAACACAGGAAACTCTCCTGGAGATGGCAAGCGGAATACACAACGAATAATGCTGAAAAAAGGAACATGAAGCCTAAAGAACTGGGGTGGGGGGTGGTCAGGATGATGATTATAGGAAAGACTCCTAAAGTTTTGTTTCAGACTGAAGTCATACTTTAGAGCAGTGCTTCTCAAAATTCCGTTGCGTAAGAATCACCTGGGGATCTTGTTAAAAGGCAGATCCTGAATCAGTGGGTGGGGCCTGGGATTCTGCATTTATGACAAGCTGCTGGGTGATGCCAAAGGTGCAGATCCTCAAACTGCTTTCCAATAGTGAGGCTTTAGAGAATGAAAAGAACAGAGAAAGGATAGGTCTGCTGCTTGTGGAGAATTCATTCAGTTGTTCCGCATTTATTAAGCACATGCTGTGTGTCAGACACTGCTCTATGTGTTGGAAGTGCCATGCTGAAAATAACAACAGAGAAAGTACAGCTACTTAATTCGAGTATTGTTTCTATCTTCACATAGCACCAGCCATAACAAGATTCATGCTTGAAAGACAAAAAAAAAAAAAAAACCACAAGATAAGAAAGAACTGTGCACAACCCAAGAGACAGAGGGAAGCAGTAGAGCATCTCTAAAAGCAGTCAAGTGTCCTGGTGCAGCTGAGGTCAATAGTCTTTAAGGAACAGTGAAGCATGGAACTTATACTAGAAATGGGCAAATGTAGTTTTGATGCTCAAGAGTGAGAGAGTGACAGATTCCAAAAATTATACATCAATGAAGGTGATGTTAACCCCAGGAAGATAACAGAATTAAATATTAGATGGAGATGCGTTCTAAGTGATCTAGAAAGATGATCAGTGAATTCTCTGAATTCACATATGTTCACTAAAATATGTCAAACCAGGCTAGCTCATTTTCTTTTTTGATAAAAGAATCAGACTGTCAGAGTAGGGGAGTGAAGACATGGGCTTATTGCTTAAGAGGGCTGTGTATGTGTGTGTATGCACATGTGTGTGTAAGTCCTCTGTTGTGATGACCTAACCTCAGCAGAGGAGGAAAGCAGAGAAAGTATCAGCTAGTATACGAGGAATTCCCTAAAGAATGTTGCTTACAATTAGCTTGCTTAGGAAAAATAAGTAAACTTTATAAAGAATGTGTTTTAACTCAGAATGCACTATGTGGAGAACAAAAATTAAGAGATAACCTAGTATCAGCGATTTAAGACCAGGCCATAAACTTTTTAAAAAATATTACTAAATGATATTTCCCTAAATAAACAACATAAAGCCATTTAATAATACTTAAAAAAAAAAGTCCAAGTCCTGTGAGTGAGTCTCAGAAGCAAAGAAGTCCATGAGAAACACCTGCCTTGGGGAAGATAAGCTGAGATGGGTGGAGGCTTAGAGAGGTTAAATACCTAGTCCAAGGTCATATAACTGCAGAGATTCCAACTCAACTCTACCTGACCCTGAGGCCCACACCTCAGTGTATCATATTAAAATGCTTCAGGTAAACTGTGCATTTCTTTTGAGAATACTATTACCAGTTTGTTATCAAAATAACCTGTACTGGTGAACGTTGAGAAAGCCAAAGTGAGTGGTGGGGTGATGGGACACTAGTAGCAATTTGACACTAGTAGCAATTGCTCTAGTCTCCTATGTTTCCCAGTGTGACCGACAGTGATTGTGTTTCCTGGAGGAAAGAACATTGGAATCACAAAGTACATGATGCTTAGATGCTACACTTAAAACTCAGTTTGAGTCCTTGAACATTAGAGTCCTTTAGAGTTTCACACTTGTAGGAGACACTGAAAAATGATGTTGCTGGTTTGCTTTAGTGGAGCTACAACTTATATTCACTGATAAAGTTTGGAAACTTTATACCTTAGAGAAAATGCAAATTATTAACTACAATTTTCCCAACCTGCTATTAGGACATCAATAATATTAAACTCATGGCAAACATGTAGTAAAACTCGCTGCTTTAGCCCACATGGTTATTTCTCAAAAAGAAAAGTATTTTTTATTCAAAATAACATCAAATCTGAGTTTACATAATAGACTAAGAAGAAAAATACCTTCTTCTTGTTGGTAAAAGTCTCATGGTATTTTTGTGATGTAAATAAAAATCTGTTGGCAGTTCCCAAAGATGAGGTTTCCCTTCAGTAGGATGGAAAACTCCCAGGAAGAGATTAATAGAATCTTGTCTATCAGCATCTAAAAAGCAAAAATATGTATGTCAGCAAATCCATTACTGATGTATATAACTTGGGGGAATGTTTTCTCAGGAGGATAGTGGTACAATTGTCATTTCATAGAACATATCTCTGAAAATCAAAGTAGTATTTACACTTCAAAATACATACATACATATACTTCATATACACATATACTTAATCTAAAATAGCCACCAAGATTTTGAGCAGAATTAAAATCTTGCTTAAAAAAATGTTTCCTTTTTGCTCCATATCTCTTATAATATATATAGAAGGCACTGAACATAAACTGCTTCTTGAATTTTGAGAAACTCTTAAAAATCCTTAAGAACGCAGTAAGAGACCTTAGCAGTAATTTTATTTTTAAAATGAAAATATATCCTCACCACTTGTTTGTTTACTTGAAGTAAATACATCTTTATTGCAAAGACAAGCAGAGACATCAGACAAATACAATGACCCAGTTTCTATCCATATTCTGTTGCACAACCTTGAACAAGTCAGTTGCATCTGCTTCCACTTCTAATCCTTGAAAAGATAGTCTCCATTTCTTTAGCTGAGACAATGTTTACAACATTTGTTTCCCCCTCAGCTGTGAGCATGGTCCATTTTCTTTTGTGGTTAGTAATGAAGGCAGAGAGGGCACATGAATAACAGGCTCATTCTAACTATTCAACCACTCCAAAAATTACCTTTTCAAACTATATTCTAAACTAATAAAAAGGACTCTATATATGTTTTACTTCTTCCTTTTCCTGATCATAGTTTGGTAAAATGATAATAAGCACTGAAGTGGTTTCCTGAACCACCCTCCCCATTCTACATTCTCCCTTGTATCCTTCTCTCTGTCCCCTCATTTCCTTCTTTCCATTCTTATCTCAGAGCCCTATATATTCATTTGTGGCAGACATCCACAATATAAATAACAACCTCTCTACAAAAATGAGCATAGAGCTAAAATGATAGCACAATAGAAATGACTGTGTTTGGAACAAGGTACCATTATCATAAAATCAATTTTCTTCGAACAGCTATAGTGAACACAGATACATCTGAAATTATCAACATTGTTCTCATTGGGTTATTTGATCATTTCAGCAAAAGAAAATGAATGAAATATGGTACATCAAATATGTAGTTATTAGTATTTTGACAGGAAGCATTCCATTAAAATAGCACTTACCTTTCAGGCTAAACATAAAATATACAAGGGATATGTTTATATACTGAATATATGTGGGGCTGTTTTTCCTACTTTTTGAGAGAAAACATCAAGTATTAAATAATGCAGACATTACTGACCCAACTTGAACCCTTGTTACATAATACAAAAGTAAACATGCTGCCCTTTATGCTTCTTAAATTGCCTTAATGACACTTAATAGTTCATTCTACCTCAAAATATCTTTAACATTAGCTAGAAAAGCTTTCCATTTTTCAGCCATGTTTTCAAGAAGATTTTCATCCTTAAACTTAATAGTAGCTTCCTTTAATTTTTAGCAAGTATGGTAAAATGTAAGACATGAGAAATATAACCAAAAAAAGGATATTCCTTCGAAGGATCATAAAGACTTCTTGAAAGTACTGATGTTGTTATAACTTAAAACATATCTATGATGTTTATAGTCACTTACTAAGCTTGGGCTACACGGCCAGCCCTAATGAACCTGAGGATCTCATCCTGGCTACTTTTGACTGCAAATAAGATAACCACCTCTAGGAAGATGGTAGTATTTAACACTTTGGATATGGACAGGAGCTTAAAACTGGTAGGTTCTCCGTAGTTGTGGATAACAAGAGGGCAAAATGATGACCTACTTTTATATTCAGTCATGCTTTAAAGCTGCGGTCCTCAAACCCTGGTCCCAGGCCTGTTAGGGACCAGGCTGCAGAGCTCCGCCGTGCTCTGCCCTTCCATGGAAAAATTGTCTTCCATGAAACTTAGAAAGGGGGTGGTGCACAGTAGGAGGTGAGCGGTGGTGGGCTGGCATGAAGCTTCATCTGTATTTACAGCCACTTCCCTCCCCTTCCCCTGTCCATGGAAAAATTGTCTTCCATGAAACTGGTCCCTGGTGCCAAAAAGGTTGGGGACCACTGCTTATAATGTTGGGTGAAGCCATTTCAATGCTGTTTTCTGGGACTATAGTTTTCAATGCCTGGTGAGCTTTGAAGTCTTTACCCTGTAGGCTTTTTAGTTACATCTTTGTATGAGGAGTACACGGTTCCCACCCATGCATGCATACTCACACATTCACTGCACTTAAATTACATACATATGTGTGGGTGTATATATTTGTGTACATATGTATATATACACCAAATCTATTATTAACTGCTGCAGGTATACAACTTTCTTTTCTTCCTAATGGGATTTAAATTCAACAGCTTCAGCAAGAAAATCCAGGCTTAAAAAATTTGATTGTAAAATAAAATTAGAAAGAGCTTAACAAGGTCCTTAAGGGAATTAAAAGCTCTTCCTAACATGTGAAGGAAGTACCTAGGCACCCATGCTTTCTCTGTAAGGTATCCTTCAACTGCCTATGTAACTAGTTATGTCAGAAACTAAAAGGTGATTCTTACAGACAAACCCCAGAGCATGCTAATATGTGACGCCTCAAGAACAGTATTAAAAATGAGCCTGAAAGAGGGTAAGTCGCCTCGCATCAATTTGTCCATACAGACCAAGGGTAAAATTCTTAACAACCTAATTTCACTATCCTAGTTCCTTAATCAGTATCTTCCTGCCTAATTCAGAGGAATAACATGAGGAAACTGATTAAGTTTTGCAAAGTTATCCTGAGTGTTTTAAAGAAAATCATTCTATAATATATTGTCATCATTATATAATACCCATTGTAATTTAAAAATAAGTTGTATGCTCCATGACACCATGCTTCTTAAAATAAAGAAGTCTGTTTTAGCCACATTATTCATGAAATCCTTCCTTTCATAGTAGTTCCTTTTTCAGATGTGCATAATTCTGCCTTACCTTCCCATTATGTGCACATTACTTTCTCATGACCATCTTTATCTTTCAATATTACTCCTTTCTTTTTGAATCATGTACAGATACACATGCATTCTCTCTGTCCTCTAGTCTTATTAAAAAGCACATTACTTGTCCTTAAGTGTCAATAATGACCCCCATTACAGGGACAATGATGACAGGAGAGGGCAGAAGGGCAGATGTTCTTTTTCATGGTGACACAAACCCAGACAGATATGTTCTTGCTGGCACATGACTTATAATTACAACCCTTCACCTCCCCCATAACTTTTATAGGTTGAATTGTGTCTCCCAAAAAGATGCATTGAAGTCCTAAATGCTGATACCTGTGAATGTGACATTATTTGGAAATAAACTCTTTGTAGACACAATCAAGTTAAGATGCAGTCACACTGGAATACAGCAGGCCCTTAATGACTGGTGTCCTCATAAGAAGAGGAGAGTCACACAGAGGAGGAGAATGCCATGAAGACACAGACATGAGGAAAGAACACCATGTGACAATGGAGGCATTTGCAAGCCAAAGAACAAGGCTTGCTAGCAACATCCAAAAGCTAGGAAGAAGCAAGTAAGGATTCTCCTCTATGGGTTTTCATAGGGAGCACGGCCCTGCTGACACTTTGATTTGAATTCTAGCCTCCAGAACTAGGAGACAATAAATTTCTGTTAAGACACCAATTTGTGCTATTTTGATACAGCAGCTCTAAGAAATTGATATGCCCCTCGTGTGTATTTGGAACCTGTGACTTGCTTCTGACAGACAGGATATGACAAAGGTGATGGGATGTCGCTCCCATGATTACATCACATTACACGAGACGGTCTTGCTAAAAGATTGATTCTATAGACTCTCTTTCCCTTGCTAGCTATGAAGAAGCAAGCTGCTATGAGTCCTACTGCCATGAGGAACTACAAGAAATTGAATTCTGCCAACATATGAGCTGGGAACCAGATCCTTCCCTAGCCAAGCATCCAGAGGAGAAGACAGCCTGGCTGACATCCTAATTGTAGCCTTGTGAGACCCTAAGCAGAGGCCCCAGTTAAGTTGTATCTAAACTTCTGGTACACAGAAACTGAGATAATGAACATGTGCTGTTTTAAGCTGTGAAGTTTGTAGTAATTTGTTACACAGCATAGAAAACTAATACACTTGAACAAGAGCACAGCAGACTGGCTTTGCATCTCTCTGGGCCTAGAAAATGCTGAAAGATGACTCTTACGGATGCGTTTACAGATGCTTCTGAGGTTCCCAACATGGAAGACTCTTTTGCAATTCCCTTGGTATGGGCACAGGCATCTGTTTATCAGGCAGTTTCTTGCAACTTCTTCCTTAACTCCTTAGGTATCCAGTGTTGACCTCCTGGTTCATGCTGCTAGGGTCTCTGTCCTTCCAGGTGCCTTACTGGCCAGGCCTGAGGCCAACCCTACTCTGGCACCCTCCTCCATGAGACCCACATCTGGTTACCAGTAAACACATCATGTATTCTTTGGCCCAACCAACTGCAGGAGTGCAGGCAGTTCCTGACACGGCAGCACTCTCCTCAGCCCATCCCTCTGCTTTAGATTTGCTATGCAGCAGTCTGAGGCCTAGGTGTGAGGTCCCTCCGGTGGCAGGACACCATGTCAAGCCTACCCAGAATCCTGTTAAAACCCACTCTCTCTTCCACAGAGAATGGCTGCCAGTCACTGCAGGCCATATTTCACGCCAAAGGACCTCTTTACCAATCCTTTCCATATTCTGTAAACTTTTTTACCCATAATCTGGTTCAAGGGCTGAAGACTCATGGAATAGGTCACCAAGCACTTCCCTTGTAAATTCTGTGCATGAGGATTTGTCTCACAATCACTTTGGTCTGTGATATCTATTGTATTGATAATTCCATCTGAACAGAGGCAGGAAAAGTGCCATTTTAACAACCTATTACATTTAGTATTCACAAGTCATAAGAAAGTATAATTTAATGAGTATAATTTAATGCCATGTTACAATTCATTTCTAGCTGACATTTAAAAATTTCAGTGATATTTACATTCTTAGACAATTGTCAAGACTTTGGACCCTATTTTAAAAAATAATGACTCAACATCCTCAAAAAATTTATCTATATATTGCAAGCAGAAATATAGAAGGGCACAGAAGCCAAGGAATTAAAGTATGTTGCATTATACAAAAATGCTAATTATGGGTGCCAAAATGCAAAAGTGTCCTATTTAAAATATAAAATGTTTATTCATTCATTTATTGAACAAACATTTATTGAGTACCTTCTAAGTGATAGACTATTTTATTTAAATTTTTAAAATATTTAATTTTTATTTTACTTAGCCAGATAGCTAGCTAAAAAAAATGTACATGTTTAAAAAGAAATTTGCACATCACTGTAAGTCTTAGAAATGCCTATTACTTGAGAATTACCTGAAAAAGCATTGCTATAATATCTAGACAGGGTTTGCATGATGTCTTTTGAGTGTTGTGTCCATGGTGCTATCTTTCTATAGGTTTTTACACGATGAACAAGTTGAGAACCACCATACTGAAGGGACAAAGTATCACCATGATCTTCATAGAGTTCCTCAAATAACCTAAAAAAAAAAAGAAAAACTCACATTGAAGAATTTTACCAAAATTATTGTACAAATTATTTACTTAGCCACAGACTCAAAACAAGTCTTTTACTTTATGAATTTTTCTGAGCCTTTCCATTCAAGTAGACTCTTCAACATCTTGCAGATAAATGCAAATAGAAAACGTATTACAGTTGAGTGATACTCTAATAAGCATCGAAGTCATAGAAAACACTAAAAAGGAAACAGAGGCACCAAAAACACAACCCATGAGAGGCAGACCACGCTGTTTCTAACCATATTAAAAGACTCCTAACTTTCTGCAGCCTTCCAGATCAATTCACCTCCCATAACAGAATTTTGTGTGTACTCTGAATTGCCTTTGATTAAAGGATATGCTCTTATCACAGTGTCTTAGTCTGTTTGAGCTGCTATGACAAAATACCATACACTGGGTGGCTTATAAAGAATAAACATTTATTTCTCATAGTCCTGGAGGCTGGAAGTCCAAAATCAACGTGCCAGCAGATTCAATGTCGGATAACGGCCCATTTCTTGATTCATAGACGATGTCTTCTCACTGTGTCCTCACAAGATAGAAGAGGCTAGCCATCTCTCTGTGGTCTCTTTTATAATGGCACTAATCCCAATCATGAGAGTTTCATTCTCAGATCTAATCACTTCCCAAAGGCCCACCTACTAATGCCATCATTTTAGGGGCTATGATTTCAACATATGAATTTGGGGAAGACACAAACATTCAGATCACAGCAGACAGGCAAACCATACTCTTTCTTAGAAATATGTACATATTTGAAACTTGTGTTTCTTAACGTGCCTATTAGTATTAATATTTTCAGTGCAGTGATATCCGTGAATCTGGCCATTTGTAAACTGATTACTTTCTTAAGCTAAGCCTTTATGACAATCTCAGATGACCAAAAACAGCTATCATTGTATTTTCAAGAAATAATACTTCATGAAATGTTACAGATTCAATGGACAGTGAAGAAACAGTAATCCTTAATAAAGAATCAATCTTTTGTAAGTTATATTTTTTACTTAAAAATGTATGAAGGCACAATACTTATTTTAAAAAAAATACCATCTGGATTTGTTTTTAAAAACACCCACTAGTTGGTCTAAGCACTTTAGATTTATCTAAAGAACATAGTGTTTATTGGTAACTAACACAAGCAAAAAAAAAAAAAAAAAAAAACTACCCCCAAACCATGACAATACACAAATTTTTAATAGAAAAATTTATTACAGAATGAATTTGAATAATGTCTTCTAACAACATAATTTTTGAGAGGCTAAAATTAGAAATGCATTGATAAAAACCTTTAGTAATAATCAGGTTTGCTTTCTGTCATTATTCGCATTCAGAGAGCAGAAAATAAGGCTTACCTGACCGCATCCGTATCAAACTGTAGATTAGGCTTATCGATTAATCCCAGTGAATACAGCTGATAAGCCAGGGCACATTTTCCCACCATAAACTGTGCCGTGTTGGTGCGATCTAAACAGTCCACACAGTTGGTTCGCAGGATGCCAGTCTAAAAAGAAACACCTTAAGATGCTCAATCATTATTCAGTCACCAAGACTACTTCCATGCTAATTTAAATTTCATTACTTTAAGAATCAAAGGAAAGGCTATGGGCCTTTCCCGAATAAATATTAATTATTTAGTTTTATGTAAAGTTAAAGTTCAAAATAATGAAAAACATTTTAGAAATTGATATAAGGTTATCTTTGTTGCTCACTTACATTGTTGTATCAGCATTATTAAACCCTCTGGTCTATATTTGAATTTAATTCTTTACTTTAGCAAGATAAAACAAATAGCTAGAATTTTCCACATGTATCAATTAGTAAATTATGGGATTTTTCCTGATATGTCTCCTTTACTGTACAAACTAAATATTCAGTAGTTGAGGCCATATCATTTTTAAAGCATAGTTAGCAAATATAGTCTATGTACCTGGCTTATTTTCCAAAGTCACTCTAATTTATTCTTTTTAAGTTTCTGTTTGTGTTTCTATTTCCAGTAAAATTTAATATATAGGAAAAAAAATTGTATCATTTCAGGTACATAATCTTCCATAAGGGTTAAACACTAGCAGTAAGGCTTTTAAAAATCACTCTCAAATGACTAATACTTCTGCATTAAATATTAATAAGATGTATCTCTTCCATGGCTGCTTACAGAAAGCATTATACAGTATGCTGTGGATACAGATTCTACTCATAATGAATATAATATTGTCTATACCTGCAGGCGACCAGTGGGAATCACACATCCTCCTAGTTCATTCCACCTGTGTTTAAAAATACATGCTTATAACATCAATTGCATGATATATATTTATTTTGGGTACTAGCTCTTTGTTAAGAATCACAGAATTAAAGTAATACAACCAAAGACCCTGAATAAGAAGCTGATACTGTATACTCTTATTCTTTCAGGTAAGTAAGAATATGTAAAAATCTGAGATGACTGCTCACCACGCTCTCCCCAAAGAGACCCCAGGAAAGAGGCATCTTAACTTGCCCCGGTGCCCCCACACTCTGTCATTTTGTCACCCATGTTCGACCAAAATCTCCCTTTCTTTCATTCAAATCTGTTTCCTGTTTGGTCTCTATAGATATGAATAATAATTGTAGGGCATCTTTCTAAACAAAGTCTTCCAAGCCTCAGCCTTCTCCACTCAGCATTAGGATTCTCTACTTCCTCCAGCTCTTCTCTGTGGATCCTTTGTTACATTCCCCTGGTTGTTTTTGCAGATTTCCTTTTAGGGACTACTTATTTTCTCCATGTGCTAATGAATGCATGGGAATGTATTTTGTTATGAAATACTACACACTGATATTAATATTTCAATTATTTAAAAGAAGGTGCTGTGCGGAAAAGAGTTAACATAATAGGTCTACTATCTTTAGAAAGTCCTGCTTAGAGGTCGGCCCATCGCTGATGTCTGGGAACTTGGATTTCAGGAGGGTTTCCACCATTCCCAGGACTGGTAAGAACAGCTCACTATTTGTAGAAACAATATGGTTTCTGCTGAACACCTTCTTTCCTTCTGGGAGTCTGGAATTTTGGTACATGCCAGTAGAGGCTGCCTATGTGGCCTGCCTCCAGTAAAAAACCCTGAGTCTCTAACAAGCTTTCATGGTTGGCAACATTTCACACATGCTGTCACAACTTGTTTTTGGGAGAATTAAGTATGTTCTGTGTGACTTCACTGGAGAAGATGCTGGAAGCTTGTGCCTGGTTTCTTTGGACTTTGCCCCTCGTATCTTTTCCCTTTGCAAATTTTGCTTTGTGTCCTTTCATTGTAGTAAATCATAGTGAGAGTACAACAATATGCTGACTCCTTGAGTTCTCCTGTGAATCCCTGAACCTGGGAGTGACTGGGGACTCCTGTCATGGATGCACTAAAATTCAAACTATGACAAATGTAAACAATGCAAACTATAACCAAAAGATTACTTACAAAGATATATACACTAATAGTTGTTTGTTTTTTGTTGTTTTATCATTGCAGTTAACTATGTTGACTAAAAATAAAATGCTTGAAAATATATAATGTTGGTTCTTGAAAAGATAAAGCATAAATCCTTGATCTGAAGAAGCTCAAAAAGTAGTAATGAAGAAAGATTTGTGAGCAAACAACTATAACAATAATTTTTATTTTCATAAAAATGTTAGTATTTAATCTGTAAGAAAAAATTTCCCTATTCCTATTTAATGCTGAATTCACTGTAGACAATTCCACTTTACAGAAATATTTTATGTAATGTTTATTCCATGAAGCAAGAGACAAAGATCTCAAGGCTTTTATCTCAAGGTATATAACCACCAAAGGAAGTCCCATGGCCACAGTGCATATTGAGGACACAGTCACATGGGCAGCTTGCCTTCGCAAAGAGCTAAATTATCCAATTCCAAGTATACAAACTGCTCATATTTAAAATATTTTTAAACCTAAGAGCAGAAATCTTGATTTATTCTAAGTTTTTAAATACCATACATACTTTTCATCTGGTCGCAAAATGCTACAGTAAGAATCAGGACGGTTGACAAAGAAACCCGTTTTCTTCACCACGCTTTCCGCAATCACATTCAGTCGATCAAGAACATTACAGAGTTTGCTAAGGAGAGCAGGAAGAACGAGAAAAGTGAGAACCCAAGTTTTAATACATATTTATCCTTATATCTAAAGCAAAATAAGTCTATAAGTAATGACATGCAGGGATAAAAGTTTTGGAATTTCTTGGCTTGTACTCAATAGGAACACTGTAACAATGTCTGGAATATCATGTGTGCTGAATAACTAGCCACATTTGATGCAAAAGAGATATGAAGGACCTGTCACTTAACATCAAGTATTGCTGATCCTTAATCTTGGCACATGACATCCCTTCAAGAGCTTTTTACAAAGCTTTTCACTCCTCAAGAGGTGTCAGTCAAGTCAATGTACATTCATAAAATGACTGTGGAAAGGGCACAATGCACAGCATAGGTGGGAAGAAAAAATTGGAAAATAATATAAACTGCAACAACTTGTAATCAAGCTTATACTGTGGGAAAGTGTGTATGCACCTGTGTGTGTGTGTGTGTGTGTGTGTGTGCCCAAATACATAAATGATTTAGAAAAAAGTACAATGAATTAAGTATAAAACAATATAGTAACATGTAAAAAATGGGAACTTAAAGTAAACCTAGAGCTTATATGATGTGTAGCAAGTAAAAAGACAATGCAAGGTTTAATGAAAGAAAGTTCCTTAGAAGAGATGAGTTTTGAATCAGACCTTGAAAGATAGAAGAGGGGTGGGGAAAGCATCCCAGGGAGGCGAACAATAGGAATAGAGGCTCAGGGATGGGACCTTGGCTGCTTCATTTGGGGCAGAGAATGAAGATTAGGTTTTCTGGACTAGAACAGCCATGGGAATAAATAAAAAGTTATTACGTTCTGAAACCAACCAGGCTTTAACATTACACTATGGAGTTTGGATTTATTATAAACAGTCTGGAGTGACTGCAGGTTTATCCACAAGTGACAATCTAGAAGTGGTGTCTGACAAAATGTTTAAATAGCAAGACAGAATGAAATAGACGAAAGTGAAACTAACGCCTTCCAGGAACAGTAGAGATGTTCTGAAATGACTAGATATTTCAAATAGAATTTGCAAATGGTATATATCTGTGATCCGCAACCCCCGGGCCTCAGACTGGTACTCGTCCATGGCCTGTTAGGGACCAGGCTTCACAGCTTCACTGCCTCCCCAACCCCCTGCCCCTGTGGAAAAATTGTCTTCCATCTTCCATGAAACTTAGGAGGAGGGCACAGCACTCCTCATCACTCCCCCATCTCACCACTTGAGCTCCACCTCCCCTCCAACCCCAGTCCATGGAAAAATTGTCTTTCATGAAACTGGCCCCTGGTGCCAAAAAGGTTGGGGACCACTGGACATGATAGGCAAAAAAAAAAAAAAAGAGTTTGGTCAATTCATTTAAGCTCTCAGATCAGCCCCTCAGCAGGTGCATGAAGGAAAGTAAAAGGGTAGCATTTACTTCTCCATAGGGATCAGCTTCCTGCTGTTTGTCATTACAAGAAGAGGAAACTATCACGACCAGACAAATGAGCATCACTCACCTCTTGGTGTACTTGGCCATATCCCAAGGAATATAAACAATAGTGTGCTCAGGAGGCAGAAACTGATTGAGGTAGGTCACAGCAGCGACAAGTTCTTCACTCAGAATTCTTTCGTGCTTTCTTTTCTCCCTCTCCTGAATCAAAAATTAAATATTCTCAGCATTCTAATTACCTTAAGTCAGAGGAACAGACTTTTAACATTTTTACTTTTCAGCTATGGTAAGACAAAAAGCCCAAGTCTCAAATATACTGAAATGAAACCTAGCTACTATAACTGAAATAATATAAATGCAAAGAAATAAATGCTTCATTGAATTAATGTCAACAGATAAGGAGCTTTAAAGGGTCAAGGAGATCAGCCTTCTTCCTGGTGACTTCCCCACAGCCCCAAGAAGCCTGGCTCACCCCACACCCCACTCTGGTAGAGGAGACTTCTCCCAAGGACCAGAAGAAGGGAAACCCCAACTTCAGCCAGCTGAGGGCCAGAGAGAAACCAACTGGTCTGGATGGGACAATCCCCAAACTGGCATAGCAGAGAGCACTTTCTCAGCCCTCAAGTGTTTTTAAATTTGACTTGCAAAATACTGTGAGACAGCCAAGACAGGCATTTTTTCCTGTTCACACTGCGGCCGAATGGGCCGTGCTTGAGAGGCATTCATGGCCCTAACGCTTACCTTCTGCCCCCCTGCCTGTGGCACCTCCTTAGGTACTGCACTGCCTCTCACCCAACAGGGCCTAGCACTTCATGGCGCAGCTCTGAGGTTGCAATGTCAGCTCTGCCACTCACTAGCCACGTGGCCTTGGGCAAGGTTCTCGGTTTCCCTAGGCCTCCATTTTTTCATCTATAAAATGGGGTGACAATATTGTCTTGCTTACAGCATTAATGTGAGGTTTAAATGAGATAAAGCATAGTAAGTTCTTATCAGAATACCTGGTACATGGTAAGTTCTCAATAAAAATTAGCTATTTTTATTGTTATCCTGATCAGGCCCTGACTTAGAAACAAAGAAAAACAATCCATTCCACAGTAGTGACACTGAAATGGTGTTAATGCACTATTGCTGGCATCAGAATAAGTCTGTGCTGTTTTCAATCATGGAGTTACTTTTCAATTGCCATGAATATTAGATAACCTCTGTCGAAACAAAAAAGAGTGTCTATTGTGCACAGCTGAACAAATCCAAATGCAACAATTAGATAAGAATTGATTAAGAACAGTGTTAAATCCACTTAGGATGAAAATATATTTAGCTTATTTTTATATCTGAGAAAATTATCTATCTGGAATTTGTCTCTAAAGCACTTTAAATCAACTAAGGAAACAAAATCTTTCTGAAATTCTTATATCAAATCTGACATTGTGGAGATGGAGAGGGAAGGCTATTTAAGCAAGCTTCGTTCATCTCTGTGTAAAAAATCTGTCTGTCCATAGTGGATTAGAATTAGTGTATTATTTACTCAACCTCCTTAGGGCTATAGACTCCTTTAACAACCAAATGAAAATCTCATAAACGCAAGTGATTTTGCACATCATTTCAAAGGGTGCAGAGATGGCCCTAACAGCCATTCATGCCTCCCAGATTAAAAACCTCTGATGTAGTTTAAGCTTGATCCCAGGTTGATTTCCTGTCACTACCCAGTAGCACTGAAGGCATAGGATCGCTGCAAACTGTCTTTCAACTGGTGCCTCAAACTTTCACAGCTGGGGAGAAGTTCACAACATACGGTAAACGAGAAAAGAAATCAAGAAAAGCATTGCCCTTTAGTAACTTCTTCATATAGTGGTAGAATAAAGAGTTAATATCCCTTGGTATCATTCTATTCACACATACATTCTTTGGCTCTCTAATCACAAGTTAATAAGGTCTTCTTCCAAGTAAACTGAATAAACATCTTTTTTCCTATGAATAACATAACCAATGAGAAAAATAACAAAATTTTTTTCTATTCTATGAAACAGCAATTTAATCTCCAAACTATTCTCTAGCTAATTTGTAGTTATTGTCAGGATTTTTATTACAATGGAACAATAAACAAGTACAATTTTAAAATCCACTGACTGGTCTTTAAATATACAAAAATTAATGTACATGTGGGTAATCCAGCAAAGAAGAATTTACAATCATATGTATGTGATAGTATTTTTGGAATGTGCATAATTAATAGAGAATTATTTGAAGCATCATAGACCTGAATCTCCCTTTAACCACAGCATTTCAGTCATACCATAAGAAGTCTGTAAAACATGAACAAAATCCACTAATTTAGGTCGAGGTTTATGTTCCAGTAATACTTAAGAATAATTTATTTTTACACTAACAATATCTTATTTTCAATACATTGACTAGAAAAGTGTACATGAACATTTTCATTATTAAAGTTTTCCTATTTTAATTTTTCAATTATGTATATTATAGCTACTGTTCAATACTAGGCCAAGGTTAGACCCAGCATTGCCTTATATTTAATATTATTCTGAGCTGACAGGGAGAGAAATGTGAACATGAACTTTCTGCATCAATGTGAGTAAACGTCTAGAAAATGATGTATTTAATATCTGAATGATCTATTTTACAAAGTCAATCCCTCGTAGGATGCAATTACATAAACCAAAGAGCACCAAAGGAAGAAATGAAGGTCATTGCCTCACCGTCTCCCTCCTCTCCCCTCACTGCCAATTTTGGGACATATTCCTCCACAGTCTTGATTTAAAACACAGATACACACACACACACACACACACACACACACGCACACATGCACACAGTATATATACACACATAGACAGATAGATCCCCTGCTCCTATGAACCCATGTGTTTAGTTACTCAGACCTCCCCTGTGAACAGTCTCCCTCCCCACTCCAAGCGTTGCCTCCATCTGGGTGACTTTCAGAACCTCGTCCTCCTCTTCTATTCTAGTGAAGTCTCCGTTCCTACCCTCACGTCTCAGATCAAGTCATCATCACAGGTAACTGCTCTGCCTTCAACATTTCTTATCCATAACTTCTTCTATTTTCAAATTGCTTTTAAATACCCCATCTCATGAGGACCTCAATCCACTGACAGTTCTACTTCACCCATCAGTCCAGTCCTGTCCTTTACACTCCATCCTTGGCCAGCTCAGATTTCATGGTCCATCTCAATCATAGTATTGCCAATATCCCAAATGCCTTTGATCCTTTTTATGTCACACCTCTGTGGCAAAACTAAACGAGGCCAATCATCTATTTTACCTGTGCTTATACCCATACACAAGCCCTGCTAGAAAAAGCCAGGCAATAGCAGAATGGTTCCCTTTCAGAAACCATGATCACCCACTTAAAATTAGCTCTTAGTACTGCCTGGATGTTTCTTCCCAACTTACCCTCCCACACACTCAAGACTGTTAAACCTTCTCCATTCCCCTCAAACCTCCATTCTCAGCAGATGACTTTTCTGCCTCCCTTAAACAGAAAGTAAAGTAGAATGTGCTGTATGTGCACACACACACCTGCACCCTTACTATTCCCTGTCCCCCGATTAAAATAATTCCATCCATCTTTCAGATGTCATCATTTCCTACTTTCTTAGATGCATGAAATCACTGATCATCCCTTTTCTCTCCCACGCTCTGTAACTCTTCATCTCAAATGGATCTCCTCCATAGGCTTTTGAATATACCAATGTGATTTCTTTAAAAAAAACATAAACATAGGTATTCCTACTGGAGGTAAAGTACTACACTCACTGCCACCACTTGCTCACTTTTATCCCACACCTCAGTCCGTATCAGTCAGTGCCCTCCATGGAGCTAACACCAGTGAGCATTTTTTACATTTTCATCCTACTTGACCCCTCAGAAGCACTTGACCCTGTTGACCACTTACTCCCCTCCATCATAAAACATGCTTTTTCTTGGTTTTCCTAATGTGGCACCTCCTGGTTTTCTTCCTACTCCTCTGGCTCTTTTTTCTCTGACTCCTTTAGACATTCAGCCCGTTCTAACTGGGAGTAAGAGCTGGAGATCTTGGCTGGACATGGCGACTCATGCCTGTAATCTCAGCACTTTGGGAGGCCAAGTCAGGAGGATTGCTTGAGGCCAGGAGTTTGAGACCAGCATGGGTAACATAATGAGACCCTGTCTCTACGAAAAATTTAAAAAATTAGCCAGGCGTGGTAGCACACGCCTGTTGTGCTCACTGCTTGGGAGGCTGACACAGGAAGATCACTTGAGCGCAGGAGTTCGAGGTTACAGTGAGCTATGATGACACCACTGCACTCTAGCCTGGGTGACAGTGACAACCTGTCTCTAAAAAAAAAAAAACGTTGGAGATCCCAAAGACTAGGACTGAAGTGCTTCCTCCTCTCACTCTGTACTCTCTGTATGTGCATTCCATCCATGCCCACACCTTCAAATGTCACCTATACAGAGTCACAAAATCACTCTCAGCTCAGACCTCTCCTCTGAGCTCCTGACATATACTAACCACCTCCTGACGTATACTTACCTCCTTTCAGAGGACTCAAATACACCCCAAACCTCAGTGCATCCAAGCTGTACTCATGACCTTCCCCCCAAAACTAAGTCAGTCAGTGTTCCCTATTTCAGTGAATGGCATCGCTGTTCATCCACCTGAGTAAGCCAGAAACCTAGGAATTGAGCCTGACTCCTCCTCCTCCTTCCTCTCAATCCAGTCTACTGAGCACATCCACTGCTCTCCATTTCAGCCACACCACCCTGGTTTAAGCCAGAACCACCTCTTTTCTGGACAATTACAACAGCCTCCAATCTGGCCTTCTGGCATTGACTTTAGCCTTATACCAATCCATTTGTTCCCTATGTGGAGGTCACAGTAATCTTTTCAAAACATAAATCTGATCATGATCCTCTCAAGCATGCAAGACTCTTCAGACTCTTCAGGACTCATTAACACACCCTACGATGCTCTCGGGGTCTGGCTGTAACTATTAATACCTCTTTTGCATCATCTCACAACAAGCTCTCTTGCCCTGATCTCTGGGCCCCAGCCACACAGATCTTCCTTCTCTTCTTCAAACCCACCACACTCCCTCCTGTCCCATGACCTTTGTACACGCTGTTCTCTCCAAGTTGAACATGATTCTCTCTCCTCTTGCCCTGGTTAATGCCTCTTCCTTCAGGCTGATGCTAACTCACCATGTCTCCAGGGAAGACTTCCCTGCCACCATCATCAGCTCTCCTAGCACCAGTTGCCTGCATTGGTTCCTTTGCATTGCTTCACCATCTCCTCCAACAGACTGCTGGCTCCAGGCTTTGGCCCACAGGAAACCCTCCAAAACACTGGCTAAATGACTAACTAAATGGACAGAGGGTTCCTTGATTATTTAGTAAATTGACTTGCATTTATTAACCAACCTCTCAGAATAACCTCAGATACTACTAGGTTGCTGGCCACTGCCACAATCATGTTACATAACAAACCCCTTGATTTTCATACTCAGGGTTTTCTTGGCTGCTAAGATTCTTTCAATTCACTTGGTTTCAACAGATGCAGATAAATTCTGTCATCTGG
Organism: Eulemur rufifrons; assembly: GCF_041146395.1. Lineage (NCBI taxonomy): Eukaryota > Metazoa > Chordata > Mammalia > Primates > Lemuridae > Eulemur > Eulemur rufifrons. The sequence continues at coordinate 63,134,398 of NC_090997.1, read as the reverse complement.
TCTCCCTGCCCCCCATCCAGGCCTTTGATCTGTACACCCACTTATACATACAGATACGCGGACTAGTCAGAGTGCTCTGGCAAGGAAGCAGAGAATAGGAGCCATTACTACCACCTTGTCCGGGTTTCTTACATGCCCACTTGATTCTTGAGTCACAACAGTAGCCCAATTTCTGACTCTAGCCTTTTGATCCTATTATTACATATTAGTTTGCCCATGAGATCTCCTGGATTGTCAAAGGAGCTGGCTGTATCAAAGCTAAGCTGTGGTAGTTTGATCTTCATGTTTCCTTCTCTAAGTTGTCCTGGAAACTAAGGCAGAAATTTCACCCACATCTAACTCACACAAGGAAATCAGGAGCCTGATACAGTGAATCGCTCTCTTCCCTTGGAAACATACTACTGATTCCTCCAGGTAGGCAGGGAAGAGGCCACATGGAATCTGAGGCCGAAGGACAGTGGCTCAGCTCAGATACAGTGAGTTGTCCCAGCATGATAATTTACAAGTCTCTCCTCTGGGGAGAGGTTAAGCACAGCTTGCTGCCCCCCTTGGTGCTGTGGAAGAGGTTGCCCAGTGTGTCTGCATCTCACAACCAAACAGATGAGTGCACTGTACCTTCACTAAATTCAAGATGATAATGGGGGAACCAAACCTCTGAAGCATCTGGTCAAAGTGAAGGGCAGCCACATGTGCAAATGGATCTGCCTGGTCCACTGGGAAGGAAAAAAGACGAATAAGCACCTAAGTGAGAATTACAGAGCAGAAATAAAAGAAGTACAGGGTTTTTTTTTTAATGTTTACAAAATACAATTCAACTAATCTTCACTTCCTGAATCCCTCTCAAGGAGCTCACTGGACATTCATTCATCATGTATTTATTAAATCTGAATGATTCTTACACTTCTGAAGTGAAACATAAATAATTTACTAACAGTCAAAATTAAATATAAATTATTGGATAAAAATTATAGATATTTCTCTTCTAAATTATCTACCTTCTAGGACTAAAACCTCATTGAAACCAGAGCATTTATGAGATTTCTGTGACAATAGCACGTTATCTCTACATGTGAGTATAGAAGAGTTACTGTTCAGAAGACTGTTCCGCGCACATGTAATAGGTGGCTTCGGCATCATGGTGGAAATGTCCTGTGACCAGTATAAGGGGACTGAGCCTCTCACTTGTACGTAGGAAGAATAACTTCCTGCAGTGAAAGACATCACAGAAGCATCACAGAGTATTTGTTCAGTCTCCACTTCATTTGCAACATCACCCTGAAAAGAAAGATATGTTTAAAGATATTTTATGTTCGTAGAATTTTTTTAATGGAACGAACTTCAAGTACACAATGAAATTATAATTCCCATTCTTTGAATGTTTTAAATTTACCTTTAAAAGGGGGGCGGGTAAATGTTGATCAAAATTCAATGTGCACATTAGAAAAACAAAACCATTAAAATAATGGCAATTAAAAGTAGCAGAGAATAGACTAGGAAAAATCCAATTAAATAGCTAATAATATAAGTAATAGATAGGGAACAGGTGGCATGAATGGCAGGGAAGGAGAAAAAAGAAAAACAATTACATGAAATTATACATGAGGTGACGAAGACCAAAGAATATCAAAATTCAATTCTGAAGATCAAAGTGAAATGAAAGGACAAAAGAGTGAGATTCAAATAATGCCTGAAGGAAAGAAGGAAAAAAAAAGGTTTTTGAGGTAGTTTTACTTATAAAAATACATAAGGATATGACAGAATAATTTTAGAGGCATTAATAACATGTCTGTTTGATTATCCTTTGAAAATTCAAAAGTAATATAACTTCAAAATTCTAATTTTTTAAAGCACCAGTTACAATGAATTTCATTGTTGATATGATTTTAAGAACACTGTTGCTATTTTAAGCCAGGATCAAAACCCAATACCTCATTCAATCCGTCTACTGAACCACACGTGTGCTCAAGACTCAAGTTGTCGCTTGCAAATAGATGGAGCACTCAAAAGAGATGACATGGCTGATGGAAGGATGGGTGAATTTTTGTTGTCATTTTCTCGTAGTGAACAGAAAAAGGAATCTAGACAAAAAAGGAAAGCGGGAAAAGGGTTTCCCATGCCTTGCTCTACTTTGTCTTCTCATCAAGAATGTACTTCCAATGATGAGTGCTGTCTTCCACTTATTCCTTGGGTGGAGGTGTTTTGCTGTTTTTGTCTCTACACTAAACATGTATTTTTTTTTTTTTTTTTGAGACAGAGTCTCACTCTGTTGCCCAGGCTAGAGTGAGTGCCGTGGCGTCAGTCTAGCTCACAGCAACCTCAAACTCCTGGGCTTAAGTGATCCTACTGCCTCAGCCTCCCGAGTAGCTGGGACTACAGGCATGTGCCACCATGCCCGGCTAATTTTTTGTATATATATATTTTAGTTGTCCATATAATTTCTTTCTATTTTTAGTAGAGACAGGGTCTCGCTCTTGCTCAGGCTGGTCTTGAACTCCTGACCTCGAGCGATCCACCCGCCTCGGCCTCCCAGAGTGCTAGGATTACAGGCGTGAGCCACCGCGCCCGGCCTAAACATGTATTAATACTACATTTTTTCATGTATTACAGAATGGCTCATCCTCCAAAACATTAGCTATTTCATAACTCCTTAAAGCACTGCATAACTCTAAGATAGCTGACATTTCAGAATATCTGTATGCTAGTCATATTTCTCGCAAGTTTCAGATACTCTGGAGAATTAATTACAGTAGGCTCTCCACAGCCATGGGTTCCACATTCACAGATTCAACAAACCTGATCAAAAATGCAGTTAGGCCTACGATGCTTGTATCTGTACTGAACATGTTCAGACTTTTTTCTTGTCATTATTTCCTAAATAATACAGTGTGACAGCTAATTAATAGCACTTACATTGTGTTAGGTATTATAAGTAATCTAGAGATGATGTAAAGTGTGTGGGAGCATGTGCATAGGTATATGCCAATACTACACCATTTTATATATAGGACTTGAGCATCTTTGGATTTTGGTATGGGGAAGAGTGCCCTGGAACCCATCCCTCATGGATACTGAAGGGCAACTGTATCGTCTTGATAATATCCCAAACTGAAAACTTCCACTTTTTAAAATTTCACTTTGCTTCATCTGTGTCAGCAAAGCCGATGTAAAATGTTAAATGTCATTAATGATACTGTTTGTCACCTTACCTCACAGTTCGCACCTCTCTTGAGAAAACGGGTCCCGGCGAACTTACTGGATCTTCTAGCTATTAGAGTCACATACACTGGTCGCCCATAGATCAGCAGCTCTTAGAAACCAAGTTAAGGCTGTTCAGCATTCATGACTCTCACACAAGACCAACAGAATCGTTACAACAGAATCAAATACAAAATTAAATACATCTTGTCCGATGCCCAAGAATAGAATAGCACTGCGTCTCATGGTTCTTCAGAATTGTGCAGGGATGAAGGCAAAGCAAAACCAAACTGCCTAAGGAGTGGTTTCTACGAATTTCAGAGGAAATGGTAACCAGGTGTAGGGTTAGCGGCCAAGGGAAGACCTACAGCCAAGTAAAGGAGGTAAACAAGTACAACTAATCTTCCTTAGTCTTTAGAGACCATATACCTCTCAAAGAGAGCATGTGTCATTTAACAGGTTGTTTAAATTACGGAGTAATATACAACACAATGCTGAGGGGATGAAGTATCATACTGTAAAAGCAGTTGAGATTTGTCACCTAACTGCAAAACCTAAACACTGAAGGAATTACTTTGACCTGCTTAATCAACACACAGCTTATCAGTAATGTCTCCTTATTTAACTTGCTGAGCCACAGTCTCACCTTTTGGAAAACAGAGTAATAATAAAGTAACTACTTTTACTAGGTGGTTGGAGGACTAAGTGAGGTAATGTGTGTAAAACTCCCAGTGCCTAGCTGGTAGTAAATGTTCAATAAATAGCAGCTGCTTTTATCATCATATAGACTTCCAGAATTCATTAAATGCTTGATAACCAGGAGATTCAATTCATCATTTAAACTAATGAGCTTTAAAATTATAATCTATGATGCTGTTCACTATTTTTAAAAACAAACATTTATTATGCTTAATGTATGCCAGGCCCAAGTTAGCTCTTGGAAATACAAAACAGTTTAGAACTACCTTTTAAAACTGCTTTAGAAACTGTAGCATATTCTTTTTGGTATCTTTGGTGGCGAAAAACCTGTGTTCTTCCCAAGTCCATTTTACTTTTGGAAACAGACAAAAGTAATTCAGGATCAAATCTCGTTATGCAGTGAATGATCACACAGATAATATTAATACCACTCACTGGATGAAAATGATTATAAAGTAACGAGACTGATTTTCAAGTAGCACATAAATCTCACTCATCTCCGTTTCAGAATCCCTCTGTGCCTTCATCTAGCCTCTGCCTCCCTCACTTGCCACCAATAAGGCAGCCCTGCCACTCTTCAAGGCTAATCTCTCCTGCTGCGCCTTGATTCCATTCTTCCTAAAGGCTCCTGGCGCAAGAAAACATGATAACGGTTAGTCATATTCACCCATTTAATGGTCTCAAAGCAACCACTCCTTTAAAGTTCTCACTAAAGGTCTTTAAAAGCTTAAGGCACAACGAAGAATGTCAATTAGAAAACATACTGGGTGCACAAATGCCCCATATGATCTCAAAAAGTGATAGGAAAAACCTAAACATCACTTCTACATGGTATACGCTGTCTTCTTAAACCTCATAACAAAATTACACTTTCTTGAGAGGTCTCAACATAGCTAGAAATTAAATGAAAGATGAAGCTGTAGAAGGAAAAAAAGTTTTTATAAAATTGAATTCATCAGCTTAACCCAAGGCTCAACCTGCTTCTGTTTAATCTATCATGCCCCCTTCCCTGAGCTATTGCAGGCTTTTCCTAAGTCACGTCCCTTGTTCTAGTCCCATTTTACTTAATCCAACTTGAAAACGGCTGTCAACTCAAGCTTCCTAAATACTACTTTGCATGCATCACCCTCCCAAACAAAAACTTCCAAAAGTTCTAGCACCAAACCCAAAGTTCTAAGCCTGATCACCAAGGCAATCTGAGGACTGGCAATCTGACTCCCACCTACCAATCTCCTTCCCATGACCTCCTACCTCCTGGGACTTTTATACACAGGCCACGAGACCACTCCCATGTATTTTTCCACCTCTACGCTTCTTGTGTTTCCACAACCTCTGATCTCTCTTATCACTGCTAAGGCCTGATTTTTGTTTAAGGCCCAGGCCAGGTCCTACTGTTACCATGGGCCTCCCCCATTCTCCTCACCTCCTCAGTGATTCTGTTCCTTCTCCAGGATAAGCATGATACTTACAATCTGTATCACTTACTATGCACACTGCATTTCCCTCCTTGTTATTTATTAATCTTTCTGGATGCATACAGGCCAGTTCACGTAGTCTGCCTTCTTCTTTGTATTTCTATTAATACTATATGGCATCATGGGTAAGTTTTCCTGTTGGGGTGCACAGACTGATAATTATAATATCATAATTCATATGTAGCTTTCTATAAAGTGGTAAAGCATAAGTTTCATAACATGTACCTTAAGTTTGTTTAAAAAGGATACTTGACTGCCCACAGAACCCATGAATAATATACAACAGCCAGTCACGATGCACAGTGTTTTTAATGATGTCCAGAAGTTCACCATTCCACACATACTTCATGTAAGGCTCACTACAGATTCCAAACACACCTGAAAAATAAAAGTTGGATCAGAAAGATAAGGAAATTGGTTGACACTCAATACATTTTTAAGTTCTTAAACTTCTGTTTTTAACTTCAAAATAAGATGCCTGAGTAACAGCACTGCCACTTTCAGGGGATATCATTCCTACCAGTATCCACAACATCGTGCTGATCTGTACAAAGTCAAAGAAGAAATGCATATTCTGATTTGTGAGAGTCTCGAGAGAAAAGAAAACAACAGGAAATTAAGGACATGTGTACAAATATATGAATAAAGCCAAGAGATGGCAGAGTAGCGGCTGAGCACAAGGCTGTGGAGTCAGAGTTCCTGGGTCCAAACCTTTGCTCTGCCTCTTATCGGCAGGTGACAGGCACAATCAAGAGTGTTACTCATCTCTGTGCCTCTGTTTCCTCACCTATAAGCCACGTGGTTGCTGTAAGGATGAAATTAGTTAATAATGCACATAAAGTCCTTAGAACAAGCTTGGTGCATTACTAATGCTCCCATAAATGGTAGTTATTTTATCAGGCCTTTTCTATATGAAGAAATTAATTTCATCAAATATGATTTTAGCATATCCAGATAAATCTATTAAACAGCAGTGAGTTTTGCAATATTTACACAAAGTGAAAAATAAGAAACAAGTATATGTATAAGATAACAGCTTAAAAGATTGTAACAGTTCTGGATTACAGTCAATACCATCCTTTTTTCCTCAAAACATAATCTGTTCAGAGTATTTATTAATATTTATATGCTATAACAAATACACTTCAGTTTGATTCATAAAAACTAAACTTTCTCTGCCCTTTCAATGCATTACACAAGAGAATGAATATTACAGACATGGAAGAGTCCTGTCTTTGTCACTTACCAGCTCTGTGACATTAGGCAAGTTACTTAACCTGAGATGAGATTATTCTGGATTACCCAAGTGGGCCCAGTGTAATCACAGGGTCCTTATAAGTGAAAGAGGAAAACAGGAATGTGAATGTCAAAATGACGTAATGTGGCGGGGTTGGGGGTGGGGGACACCTCCACTGGCCATTCCTGGCTTTGAAGACGGAAGGAAGCCATGAGCCAGGAAATGAGGGCAGCCCTCAGAAGACAGAAAGGGCAAGAAAACTGATTCTCCCCTAGGGCACCAAAAGGAATGCAGTCTTGCCAGTACGCTAATTGTAGCCCACTGAGACCCACTTTGGACTTCTGCCTTCTATAAAACACTAAATCTGTGTTGTTTTAGCCATCAAGTTGGTGGTAATCTGCTACAGCAACAACAGAAAACTAATACACCCTGTCATTCCTATCTATCAAGTAGAATTCCTCCAGAGAGAGCAAGAAATTAAGTAGCACTGTAGACTTAATTCAGAGTCCAGAACAGACACTCCAATTCAGATTTTGGATAGCATGTAGTACAAATTTAGTGATACTTTCAGTTTTAATATTACTAATTGTGATATTCAGAAGGGATGCAAGCAAATATTCAGACACACTAGTTGTCCTGTCCTCCACCTGTCTCTAATGGGGTGGGTTATTATTAGGGTGTTTGAACCAGGGCAAATTTATGTGATCTAGACGAATCTGGGGGTAGGGAGGGTGCACTGGGTTTGCCCTTCCCTCAAGTGATAATCAAGTAAACTAACAAGAGTCAAGGGCATGATGTTCAGTATAAGTAACAGCCTAAGCCTTCTTATGGTTGACCAGCACCTTTGACAACACTCTAATACAACACAGCCTCCTTTTGAGTATCCTGCAAGGGCAAACCTTCTGGGACCACTTTAGATTCTACCTCTGCACCTACATCTTCATCACTACCATTTAAGCTGTATGGAGCAAGGGGCCCAAAGACACTGTTGACTTACTTTCCACAGGCAGTTCAATTTGGAAAAAGTGCCTTAACTTTTGAAATGATTCCTTCCTAACATTCACATTAGCAATGCCTCTTGCTTTAGAGTTCTAGACCACCCCAAGAATCTGGAGAACAAAGTACTGATAAAGGGGGGAGAAAGGTACCGTGTGACTGGTTTAGTCCATGATCTCAGGGGCACCTGGACAAGTCACTCAGTGGTCCTGCAGCGATCCTGGCAGTCCTGGCAGAAGCAGGGGCTATGAAGTACTGATGGGTCAAGTTGGGACCAAAGTAATCGGAGCCTCTGACCTGTAGCACTGATTCATCTGGACATTGGCTATGTGATCTCAATTTCTAGGTCTCAGTTTTCTGCTTAGTCTTTATTTCTATAAAACCGGCATTTTACCTACTGACCAGAGTTTTTACAAAGACATTATATGCAAATGAATAGCACGTAATAGGCAACCCATGGTAACTTTTTTCTAAAATTCAGCCCATACCGAACTGGTCTCTATGAAGGAAAATAAGGTAGCGTGTATTACCCAAAACTGACAAAAACAATTCTCCATTTAAACTTCACCAAAAGTCTAGGCCTGAATGCATTCAATAAAAAGTGCATGAATAATTGCTAGAAAATATCAGCATACAATTTTCTGGCTGGCCTACAAATGAAATCACATGGTGATTAATAATCTCTATAAAAATGAATTGGTCAAGTTCACGTATTCAAAACAACCCCATGTGAGGACAAAGAGCAATGAGGGATGGAGAAATATGAGTGAATTTAATGAGGTGCCATTTCATGGATGCCACATTACCATATATTAGATAAGCCAAAACCACCTACCGCTTCCACCTTGTGTAATTAATCCTTCATCTTCAAAGATGTCAAAGCTCTCCTGGCGAGTCTGGGCCGTTTCTGACTTCAACATCTCCAGGGGCATTCGCAAGACAGTGAGATTATATTGAAGTGAGTGGGACAAATCATAGCTGTAACTGAGACCAGAACTGAAACTTAATAAGAATTATAAAAGCAAAGCATATTTCACGGTCTTGGCTCCCATATGGAATTAAAATCTGTGAACTAAATTACTTAGCACCTGTTACTTTAGTTGGAAGCAATGCTGTTCAAATAAACACTGCAAAACATAGCAAAATATGAACATAGTTGGAAATAAAAAAAACCATTACATGACTTAGGCATCTGCATGACTAGAAATATACCATACAGTGTGAGTAACCTACATTCTTGGATTTGTACAATGCACATTTTTTGCTTCATACTGAAATCAATCTAAGGTCATGGTCTTGTGCAAAGGAGTCACATTTTCAAATGTACCTGAATGGGGTTCTATAGATACTACTGTGCCCGCTGCAACAGTGCACAGTTCTGCACCCTCATTTACCCATGAGCAAAAATAATGTTATTAATTATTAATGGTGGTATCATAACTGACTTCATAATAAAACAGGAATAAGCAAATATCATAGGCCATTACAGTGAAACTTGTTTTAGGAGAGTAAGAGCCATTTGAAAAATTATAACAGCCTCTGTGCAAATTAAATTTGGCCTTTAGCCCAAAAGAAACTCATTAGAATTCTGATTTCACATAATTAATACTGTTTTATAAACATTTCTAGCTATATATTTTCTAGCACAGAATTTCAGAAAGTATCTTGAATACTTTAGGTTCATACAAATTTGTTTCTAAAGTAGTTCAGTAATATTTTAAGGCTGTTACAATTCTGTCTGGGGAATCACACACATTATTTTAATTATTATTTCTGCTTTATTGATATACTTTAAAATTGATTTATATTTCATCTGTGAAAGTCAATTTTACCACATTTGCTTGATGGATCCATTCATTTTAAGAGCACCTAATCTCAAAGGGATAAAGCAATATGGAGATACCTTAAACAGATACAAGTAGACCTATCATTTGATCCAGCAATCCCATTATTGGGCATCTACCCAAAAGAACAAAAGACATTATATAAAAAAGACACCTGCATCCGAATGTTTATAGCAGCACAATTCACAATTGCAAAGATGTGGAAACAACCCAAATGCCCATCAATACATGAGTGGATTAATAAAATGTGGTATATGTATATCATGGAGTACCACTCAGCTATAAGAAATAATGGGGATATAGCATCTCTTGTATTTTCCTGGATAGAGCTGGAACCCATTCTACTAAGTGAAGTATCCCAAGAATGGAAAAATAAGCACCACATGTACTCACCAGCAAATTGGTTTCACTGATCATCACCTAAGAGCACATTTAGGAATGACATTAATAGTGTGTCAGGCAGATGTGAGGGCGAGGAGGGGATGGGTATATACATACATAATGAGTGTGATGTGTACCGTCTAGGGGACAGATGAGCTTGAGGCTCTGACTTGGGGTGGGGGGGCAAGAGCAATACATGTAACCTAAACTTTTGTACCCCCATAATATGCTGAAATAAAAAAAAAAAAAAAAAGAAGTTGGTTTTTGATTTTTTTTTTTTTTCCTTTTTGAGATGGGGTTCTGTCACAAAAGCTGGAGTACAGTGGTGTGATAATAGATCACTGTAGGCTCAAACTCCTGGGCTTAAGTGATCCTCCTGCCTGTGCCTCCCAAGTAGCTAGGACCACAGGCACGTGCCACTATGCCCAGCTAATTTTTCCTTTTTTAGAGATGGGGTCTCACACTATGTTGCCCAGGCTGGTCTTAAACTCCAAGCCTCAAGCGATTCTCCCGCCTCAGCCTCCCAAAATGCTGGAATTATAGGCACGAGCCACTGCGCCCTACTGGTTTTTGATTTTTAACAATCAATTCTTTTTATTTAAAATAATTGCTTTATTCTAGTGATTCTTAAGAATGTATTATAACCTTTTAAAAAGTCTATTTATGAGACACATAACCTACATAATTTCACTTAAGGAATGACTTGATCAGAATTCTGTGGGGATGCAGATAAAACTGAGAAACATGAAGCAGGGGGAAGACCATTTCTAACAATACCACCAAGCTTCAGACACTATAAACATTAAATTAAGCAATAAAGACTGGAAAGTAGATGATGGCGGCAAATACAATGGAAATATACATTCAGTAAACATCTGTGGAAGTGAAACCTATTTCTTTAGAAGCCCCTCACTCTACTAATGTTAAATAATTATTAACAACTTTCTTTAGTTTTACCAGTGAAGACATAATCCACTCTACATAGTAGACATGTTTTTCTTTATTTCATAAAGAAATGGTTAACTACATTAACAAGTACTCACCAGCAAATTGGTTTCCCTGATCATCACCTAAGTGCACATTTGGGAATAACACCAATTGGGTATCGGACTGAGGTGGGGGGTGGGGGGAGGGGATGGGTATATACCTACATGATGAGAGCATTGCGCACTGTCTGGGGAATGGTCACACTTGAATTTTCTGACTCAGGGTCGGGGGGATAGGAGGTGGGGGGAGAGGATGGGGGTATAACTACATGATGAGTGAGTGCAATGCGCACTGTCTGGGGAATGGACACGTTTGAAGTTCTGACTCGGCGGGATGGGTGGGACATGGGCAATATATATAACCTGAACTTTCATACCCCCATAATAAGCTGAAATAAAAAATAAATAAATAAATAAAAAATAATATAATCCCTCCCCCCCAAAAAAACTGCAAAGTATTCTATCATTATTTAACACCAATAGCTACAAATGTCCTAGGTCCTCTTTTAGTCCTTATGACTCAGGTCCTTATTGGTGCATGCTATTTTATGTTCCATGTTTCAGTTTGGATATAATAACTGACAGGATTTTCCATCTATCACAACAACTGTATCTATCAGGTCCACATATTGGTCACATCAATGGTGGCCTAACACTTTATCATGATGCTCTACCATAATTCACTTGCCTGTTCTGCAAGTATCAATTTTTGGGTTGTCCCTGGATTGGCTGGTTTGCTTTTTTGGACTATCACAAATAGAGAAGCTATAAATATCTCTTTACTAACAAGGATTCATATTTTCCTTCCTGGTTTATTTTCTTAGGATATATTTTGATATATGCTTAATGCTATATCCTTTCCAGGAAAGCTATTAATTTATAATGCCACCCTCAGTATTTCAACAGTTCTTCCTATTTTAAATTTATTTTTACCTAACTTTGCCAGATTATTCACTCAAAATTGAACTGTGAAATTATTACAACTCTGTATTAGAAGCTGAAAGTAAATTTCAGTTTTGTAATTCAAAATTTAAAAATGAGAATATTTCTTTAAAATACATTAAATCCTAGCTAAAACAAAAATGATTTTTACAGTGAGAATAAATACCTTTTAGTTTATCCATTTGGATTTTCAAATGTAAGATTTTTAAAGGGAGGAAATACTTAGATTTTAATGCTTTTAGATTAAAAAACCTGGCTATTTCAAAAAATAGAGTAAGTACTACTGTGTGTTCTGATTCTGTCTTTACCCTTGGAAAATGATATAAAAATTTAAATGATTAATAGGAGCAAACTAAGCTCAAACTTACCTAAAGTAAAAATTGCTAGATAGGTCCACATTTTGAAATATTCGCAGATACCTAAAAAAAAGTCAAAGTATATTATATTCATACAATTCTATTATTTTTCATAGTTTAACATGTACTCATATATACATTTATATTTGTAAATGCACTCATTGAGGAATTGAAACCACACCTGGAATAGGGATTTCATCTGAAGCAATCCTAAGTCTGTTGATCACATCTTCCAAGACCCCTAACTTTATAGTTTGCTTCTCATCACTGATTGTGCCAGTGAGAGGCAAAGTCATGCCCCTCCATGTGTGGGGCACTTAGATTTTGAACACGACATAAGTAAATCCTGTTTCTGCTTTTACAATGTGTTTTGCAAATTCTTTGAGGATGGAGAGAGGAGAGCAACAAAAATAAGCAAAATGTAGGTCATTATAATTTTAAGTTGAAAAGTTTTTAAACTGAAAAAAAGGTATGGAATAAAATACTCACGTATCTACCACTCAGGACTAATAAATGATCACATTTTTCATATTCATTTTGACTTTTTTAAGGTAAATAGCTAAAACATGATGTAAAAAGTTAAAATCTCCTTTAGATTTCCCTCGGAGGTTAACCATTTTCCTGTTATTGATTTCTTCCAGTCCATGTGTCTCTTTACTTTTATTACATTAGAGACATCTTTAAATAATATGTAGCATTACATTGTATATTTAAAATATTTATGCAAACATTTCAAACTTTGTGTGATGTCCTAGAACCCACTTTTTTCCACTCATTTTTTGAAATCTAGTTGTGTTGAAAGTTATGGGTTTAATTTGTTCATTTAATTGATATTTGGTACCTCGTCATATACAGCCATCCCTAGGTCTCCATGGAGAAGGGGTTCCAGAACTCCCCCAGATACCAAAATCTGCAGATGCTCAAGTCCCTTATATAAAATGGCACAGTATTTGCATAGAACCTACACATATCCTCCCTATACAGGATAAATACTTCAGAGACTCCTTAAAGACAACATAAAGTATATTCAAATCCTCTCTAGATTACTTATAGTACCTAATAAGCTATGCTATGTTAATAGTTGTTATATTGCATTATTTAGGAAATAATGACAATAAACATGTGTGTATACGTTTAGTACAGACACTTTTTTTTTTCAAATATTTTCGATCTATGGTTGGTTGAATCCATGGATGCAGAACCCATGGATAAGGAGGGGCGACTATACGTGACAGTCTTCATTTATCTATTCCTCTGCTGATAGACTATTAGATTCTTTCTAGTTTTCCATTATATGAGACAATGCTGCCAAGAACATCCCTTGCATATTTTCCTGTATGCATGTATAAGTTTCTTTAGAGCACGTGCATAGAAACAAGAACCTACTGGCTGTAAATAATGTGTACTTTCAATTTTGCTAAAATATGTCCAATTATCCTTCTAAGTGGCTAAAATAATATTACTCAAACTCATAATGTATGACTCATAGTATACAACTCATTTTCCACATCTCTGCTAACATCTGATGACAGCAGATATTTTGATTATTCCCAAACTAACTAATGAGAATAAAATGCTACTTTTTAATCTGCATTACCCAAATTACTAGTAAGGTTCAGAATCTCTTCTGTGAGTTGCCTGTTTCTAACTTTTAACCATATTTCACTTAAATTGCTTATCTTCTCCTCACTGATTCGTAGAAATTCTTCCAAATACTAATCCTTGTTATATGTTGCAAATATCTACTTTCAGACTGCTGCTTGTCTTCTAAAATTTGTCTACATTGTACATATACTTTTAATATTGATAGCATCAAATATATCATGTTTCCCTTATGGTTTGTTCTTTTTGTATTTTATTTATAAAATCTTTCTCCACACCAGAATTATAAAAATATTTACCTTTATTTTCTTAAAATTGTCTTTGTACTTCTGAAATTGCTTCTTGACTATGGTCAGAGATTGGAATCTAATTTTACTTTTGTCCAAATGGAAAACCAGCACTATTGAGACCATCTTTTCCACAATGACTTATAATCCTCACTCTATCATATTCCAGTTTCCCACATAAAACAGATCTTTTTCTGGGCTTTTTCACCTCTGTTCATTCATCAACGTCAATTCCTCCACCAATACTAAGCAGTCTTACCCTAGCTTACTATCTGATTATCTTAATTACTCTTAAGTCTTACTGTCTGGTGGGACTTATTCCTTCTTGTTTTTCTCTTATGAATTATCTGGACCATGCTTAGACTTTTGCTTTTCCATATCAATTTTAAAATCACTTTGTCAAGTTCTATTTTCAAAAATTCCTCTTGGAATTTGGATCAGAGTTACACTAAATCTATGAATTAATTTCGGAGAAAACCAGCATCTTTACGACATCAAGTCTTCTCATCCATAAACAAGGGACATCTCTCCGATTTAGAGATTTTTAAAAATCTTTTAACAATAATTTTCTCCATAAATTTTGTGTAGCTTTTGTTATATTTATTCCCAGGTACTTTATAAATTTTCTAGTTTCTAAAGATTACTGGTTCCTACATGCCAATTTTCTCTTTAGTCACCTTGCTGAACTTTTTCATAAGTTCTGAGAGTCTGTAGATATTTTTGGACTTTCCAAGTAGAAAATCATGCTGTCTGCATGAAATATTTGCCTCTTTTCAAGCTTTATGCCTTATTTTTCTAGTCTTATTGCACTGGCCAGGGCCTTCAACATGACATTGAATATTAGTAGTGATGGCAGATACCTCTCTATTGTTCCTTACCTTACTTAAAGGTAATGCTTTTAAAATTTCACTTCTAAGAATAATTTTGGATATGGGCTTATAATAGGTATCATTTATCACATTAAGAAAATTTGCTTATATTCCTAGTTTGCTAAGACTTTTGAACACAAATGGGTATTGAATTTTGTCAAATATATTTTCTGCAAATATTAAGAAGATCATAATTTTCCCCAACAATATTTTAATGTGGTGAATTGCTCTAGTAAATTTTCTAAAATTGATACAATCATGCACTGGAGGAACAATCTCTACTTGTCATTATATATGAAATGTTTAATGGTACTGTTTTATTTCCCATTATTTTACCAAATATTTTTACTTAAATACATTATTGAATAACACAATTTTATAAGTATGTTAAAAGTTTTTTCTATCTAGTAATATTACTTCAGTCTACCTATAATAAACAATTAAATGGACATTAGTTATTATCTATTATCTATTATTCTAGATAATGTCCATTTACTACACATATTAATAAAATAATTTTACTCTTTAAAGATATTCAAATCACTATATATAACAACATAATTTATATTATTATTCTTGGCTAAGGAATCATAAAGATGTGGCTTTTAAATAATATAAATCTCTTCAACTTTTTCCAATCCCTTGAATTCATGTGCACTGGTCAATCTCATCCACTTTCAATCAACACCACACTATGCCTGCCCATAAGCTGTATAAGATACGATTTTTTCAGTTAGAGCAAAAACTGTATCTGGTAAACTGTACTTATCCTCATCTGAAACAAATTATTTTTTTAGAACCCACTTCCAAATCATCATCAAAAGCAATATCACAAGTGTCTGGAAAACCATTATCTAAGGTCTCACACAAAAGAGCACAACACCAAATTTAACTTTTGGTTCATGTATCAGAACAACACTATAAAAGTATAGAGTAAAATTAAAATCCAAACTGATACCCATCCTAAAACCTTATAAATACTTCTTTGTTCCATTTCAATCTTTATGATATTAAATCAACTCAACCTTTATAATTTTGAATTTAAAAATTTGTTAATAGCTTTTCCCATTTTTGAAGAGTCCAGGCTACTACTCTTGCAGAAAGTTCCACAGTATGGGTTTATATGTTATTTTCTCATGCTTAGAGTCAAGTTAAATTTTTAGCAAGAAAACTACAGGGTAATCTCTGTCCTTTCCATTGCTTCATATATTAAGAGGCAAATAATGCCAGTTTTGTCTCATTTTTGGCGATGCTAAGTTTGATTGTTTGGTTATTATTTTGCCATTTTTTTCATCATAAAAATAGTTTTTCTGTTTGTAAGTAACAAAGAGATCCATGGAGTTTAATATGTTGAGATTGTGTGATTATCTGTTCTTCAATAACAACCTCTTGCCTAACGGTTTTAGTAGCAATTGTTGATCCTCGCCTGAATCAACTGTTATTGTTTTAATGGAGGTTTTTAGTAGTCCTTGAATAAAAGTCATAGAATTCTGAGCCACCATTTGATGTTTTTATATAACATTTATAATCCTTTGACTATAGTTTGTTTTCTAATTGATCTACCACATTAAAAAAAAAAAAAGCAGTTACCATCAGTACATACCTAGCTTCATCAGGATGAGTAACCCGTACAGAATCATTGGGTATATAGATCATATTTGTATCTTCAATCTTATATATTGCATGACCTCCAATATCTGCCATCTTCCTCCTTTTAGTTATTAACACAATATAATAGCCTTCTAAAAACCTGACAAAACCTATGCAACAAAAAAGAAAGACAAATATGTTTTGTAAACTAGGTAATGCTTTTAGAGCCACAATTAAAAGGGCAAATTTCCTACTTTATTATTTCTATGATTTATAGTCAAACAAATTTTCAGTTATCTTAGAATTATTCTCTAGAAATATCTATACTGACATTTATCTCACTTAAAAATATTTAATTTAAAAAATTTTATTTAATTCATTCATTCTTTTTAGTTTCATTCCAAATAGGACTGAGATCCCTTAAAAATATATACAAGATTAAGGGGACTTGTTCAATGGGCAAAGACCTTCAGTTTTGCATAAATGAAAGAGTTCTTGAGATCTGTTGCCCAACAAGGTGCATATAGTTAACACTGTACTGTACACTTAAAATGATTAAGATGGTAAATTTTATGTATTTTTACAATTAAGTATATTTATACATATACATATATATGTGTATATAGATACACAGACACACACATGAGATTGATAAAAACGAGGGAGGAAATTACAGTAAATGAGACTGTTCAAGAACCTAGTAAGATGAAGCCAAGAATAAAAGTCATACATAAAAATACAACTTAAGGTCCTAGGTACTATTCCCCACATTTGCCTCTGTGTTATTTAACAAATAATGCAAAGAGGAACATCTATCTACTCATACCATACACGGTAGCTGAAAAATAAAACCAAACCAGTTACTTGGAGAAGCTATTGTAGTTCTCAGAACTGGGAAATAATTCTAGAGAGATTCTTGATAAAAAGATATGTGTGATACAGGGAACAACAATCTCAGAAGAATTCTCCAGCAGCATCAAGGACACATTTCTTAGGGCTGTTTTATATGCCAAAAAAACCCCCAATTCTATAAATGTCATTTTCTACAAACTAAAATAATGCAGATAAGGCACACAGCCAAATGGTGGTCTAATTTCATTCGAAGATAAAATTTAAATTTCTATGGCAGCATTTCCCCAAATTTATTGTCCATGAACTACTAATTCATGCACTCCAGAGGGAGAGGAGTGGCTGTAAGCAAATAAACTAGGGAAATATTGAGCTAAAGAAACTTAAAACTTCTCATAACCTTACAGTACTGTGGTGTGTGCTAACATGCACTGTGAACTCTGGAGATAAAGACTAAATGCCTTTCCAGATTCGCTGGATCATGGAACCTCATTTCCCCATCTTTTTAAAAGAAATTTACCAATGGTAAATGTTCTGAGGAACATATTTTGGGAAATGTTGCTCAAAAGAACAAGTTTCATGGACTCTTGGTAACTAGTGGTGAAACCTAATTTGAGGCCAGCTTAAACTAAAAAAGGAATTTATATTAAAGATACTAAGGTGATCCATGACACACGTGGACAACAGTGTGACTGGGACTCAGGAAAAACCTAGTCAAGATGTGTCTCTGAACGTCTGCTCCATTCTTATCTCTCTGTATAGACCAGGCGCCTCCACTTCTCTGGATCATGTGTAGGGGGAAACACAACTGCTGACAGATCTAGATTCTCCATCCAAAAGCTTCACTGGGAAGAAACTGACTGTTTTTTTAATCAAGTTCAACGTCAGAATTCCTGGAAAGGACTTGGAATGACCCACCTTAGGTTGGGTACTGAGTCCTGGACCAATCAACTGTGGCCAACACTACATTGGAAGTGAGTTTACACAACAAGTAGGCAACTTAGATGGGGCCGGAGGGAGGTGGTGCCAGTTCCCAGAAAAGTGGAGGGTTGAGCAAACAAAACTACGTAGCCAGTAAACTGCATATCCTTCCTGCAATCGTTCACAAATATCATTTCTAATAGTTAAGCTTTTTATGAATATTAGAGTTTGTTTTATGAGTTACATCTAATGTCAAATCATTAGAATGCAGGTGTTCTATACTAGTGATTAAAGAAAGGTCTGTATGTGCTAATGTTCTGTAGCACTACATTCTCAGCAACGCCCTAGTTATCACACAGTTTTGGTCAAAAACTTTCTGGCTCCCTAAACTTTGCTTTGGGCATGAAAAAGAACTTTCTTGGTAGTGGAGAAGAGAAGGCACTTCTGAAATGGCAATGTGAAACAACCCAACTGTAAAAACAAAAGAAACATTAAAGGTTTCTGGAAATTTCCCTAAGGGCATACAGAAAGTAGAGAAACATTTATTCAAGAAAATCTATTAAATGTTGGTAAGAACAGCAAGTCTGTAGCATTTGAAACACAGCCTGCATCCCTTCCACAGCCCTCTCCCAGTTCAGTATGACAGGTTATCGACCCTGGGAAGGTGCAGCCAAGAAGACAGGCTTCCTCCTCCTCTCCCCCTAGTTCCCGGTCTAGGACCACAGTTTCTGCTCAGGAGGGGCAGGCCAGCAGCATTCCTCATCCCTTCCAACACCGTGTTGCAGAAGCCACAACTCAGGGTACAGGCTCTCCCCCAGGCATGACAGGCCAAGAATACTAGGTCCCATACACCCTCCCCCAGCTCACTCATAGGGCAAGTTAGATACAGCCATATAAAACTGACTTCTCATCAGAAGCAACGAAGGCCAGAAGGCAGCTGGATGACATATTCAAAATATTGAAAGAAAAGAAGCTGTCAACCAAGAATCTTTGATCTAGCGTAACTATCTTCCAAAACTTTGTTGTGTACACATTCTCTCTCTCTCTCTCTCTCTCTCTCTCTCTCCATATCTCCCCTTCCCCCAGAGTGTCATATTCTATAAAGTCTAAGCTAGGTTCCTGGTGCTATGAATTTTTGCTCTAGAATTGGCAAATACCTATTATCTGTGTCTTGTTATTCTCAGCTGACGAAAAAGAAAAATACTAATTGACTATATTACCATAAATGAGCTGAAATTCTTAATGGAAAGGTGCCTGAAGGATCTTATGAGCCATGCTACTGAGAAAAAAAATGTTATTAAAATAATGAAAAATACTTATATTTTAGAGATACACAGAGTACAAACTGCTTTTTTAAAAATATTCAGTTAGGCTCCTTCCCCCACTAGAGACTGGCCAAAAATTCCCTTACTAAAGCTAAAGGAGATAGGCACAGAAAGTGAGCAGAAAAAGCTTATGATAACCTCATTAAAAGCAAGTAAGGAAGTAGTTATCAGAAGCAAAAAAAACCAAAATAAACAAAAAAACCTCAAAGAGAGAATCTAATTGGATTTAATAAATATTTATAAAATAAATTAGTTTTCCTTTTATTCTTGCTATATATTTATTTTTATGCAAAAATTCTCAGTAATAATTTATCTCAACCTGCATTCCAATTGAATTTAATTTATATTTTTTGCTCTAGCCTATTTACATTTTATTAATATGTTTTCCTTCATAATTTGTATCAGCATATTGTAAATACACTGTACCAAAAAGACTTTTTTCCCAGCACAAATGCCTTCAGTATATTATAAATGAGATTATTTTCCTCTTCCTTTTTACTACCAATTGGAAACACCTCTCTTTTTAAAGATTCCTGTCAGATACAGCCCATAATTAAAGGCTTCAGTCTGGCACAGACATCAAGCAAGAGTCAGCCTATTCACCATGCTAACATACTGAAAACCAGGACAAGTTTTTTTCATCTTCATTTTATGTACTTCCGACCCCAGGCCAATTTCGCTGAGTACTTTCCAGAAGATGACTGTCATCACGCAAAAGTGATTTCTCTCTCTCCAAAGTAAAGAAGGCTGTGTCACTTGAGAGGGATGCCAAGCAAAGTACACATAAAGGGACAGCATGAAAGGATGGAGTGATGTGGCTTTCTGGTGGCTGGATAGGGCCCCCACCAGCCCATTAACAGGAAAGAACGCAATACCCTGTTTGGGGGGGTCACCATGCCAGCCAGCTATTATCTTGAAAGCCTTCAATGAGAACAACACTCCAACAGGGAAGTATGAAAAATTTCCACAAGGTAACTACTGCCTTTGCACAACAAAGCTCTCTGGAACCAAAGTGACATCTCTAGTATGAAGTCATACTGCTCTGTAACTAGTCTGAGGCTCACACTTTGTTGTTCTCATTGTTATCTTGGATCTTCAATCTACCTGTAAGGGTGCTGTTTTAAATGACAGCTTATTCCATCACTTAGTCTACCACAATGACACTTCTTATTTTACCATTTCTCTCCAACATATGAGCAGCTGAAACAATGTCATCTGACAGGCGACACAGGTAGAAAGAGGACACAGACCTAAGGGCTATGTATCAAAAGGGGCTGGGATGGTCACAGAAATGAAAGTAGTATGGAGGACGGGCCCCAGGGGCCCCAGGACCAGATAAAATGACTCTGTGATAGATGCTCATGCTCCCATCCAGTGGGTCCTCAAACTTCCTGCTGGCTGTCAAATAACAATAGAGCAGGTTAGGAATTGGCAAGATAGGTATAGGACTGGATCAACCCATGTTTACAGCTAAGAAAACCCTCTAGGTCAGGAATACTCAAAATGTGGTCTAGGGACCAGTGCTGGTCCATCAGCTTTAAGTATCAGCCCATGAGAAGACAAGACTTAGGAAAAATTCAAGATTGCCACATTGGTGTGCATGATCAATTAACTTGCCTTAAACAGGATATAGACTAGTCTGGGTATTACTGAACTTGTGTTTTAAGTCACATATGGTATTGGTCTGCAGCATATTAGGGGGAAAAACTGGTCCCTTACTACAGGTAGTTGAGGACTGCTTTAGATTCTTAAAGAATTGGATTAAATTAACCATAATAACAGCCCAAAACATCCCCATAAAGATATTATCCACAAATCAGGCATGCTGAAAAAGTTAGTAGAGAAAATATTAGCCACAGAAGACAACCATTCTAGTCATTTCCACATGTATTAATATTATTTTGACAACTAGACTGTACATTTCTCAAAGATAAGTATTTTGCATTTTACAATTTTAGTAGCCATCATTATTTCTAGTACTAGAAAAATCATAGATTTTTATTAACTCCTTGTTTACTCTTCACTGATTCTAACCTTTATTTACATGGCTGAACTAAAACACATAAAATGCATTTCCACAGAAATACTATTAATAAATGTTTATTTAGTACATGATTGTGTCACTTTACGTATAGATTAGTCTTTTCAGTGACTTTACCATCCATTCAAGAACAGTCTCAAACCTCAGAGGCCTCCAACTACAAGAGATATAGCTAAGAATGTCACCTTTAAGAGAAACATGTAGACACCTTCAGCCCTTACCCAGAGTTTATTAACTTGGGTGTAAAATAAATATCTGGTTGCAAACTTGGTTATCAATTGATTCAAATAAAGTTTCTGGCTTTACAAGCTTGGTTATCTAAAGATTAAAAATGAGGCAAGGAATATTGCTAGAAGCAAACATGTCAAGAACAATGAAAAGTGATCAAAGTACCATAAAAACAAAATAGTATAGCAGCCAAGGGGCCACTTAATGTAAAAGCAAACAACCCAATACAACTCCAGAATACATAAGGGAAGCTATTTTTAAACACGGTTCAATAACTGATCTTTACTTTGTTTCATTTAATCGTCAAGCAAGCTTCAATTTAGAATAATAAACCCTGACTAATGGGGCATTCAATATTACATACACCTTAGGAAATTTCCATCAAAAAAACTGTAATAAAGTGTCAGCATTTAAAGGAATAAATGTAAACTACTAACCATTATTTAGATTAGAGCCTAGTATAATATTTTACTTCAAGTTTTTCTTAAATTTAAAATATAAACAGGATTTAAAGTGGAATATGGAATTTATAGAATATAATCACTTTTAGCAATATTCCCTGCCTCATTTTTAATCTACAGATAACCAAGCTTGTAAAACCAGAAGCATTATTTGAATCAATTGATAACCAAGTTTGTAACCAGATATTTATTTTACACCCAAGTATTAGTTAATAAACTCTGGGTAAGGGCTGAAGGTGTCTCCCTGTTTCTCACATGACATATACAGACATACACATGCCCACAAACACTTGTCCATTCAACATGTAACTTCAAGAGCCTTGTCAATACTGAAAAGGAGGCGTACAAAAGGAGCCAGGCCTGAGGAGAAGAAACCAATCTTTCCATACCACTCCTTACCTTCCCTGGCACCCACCTAACACACAAATATGGTCCTTCTATGAGAGCACACTGAGAACAAAATCCAAATATGACAGAATAGAATCAAAGTTTTGACAAATATAGAGTCACAAAATAGAAAGTTCTAATCAGAAAACCTAAGAATTTGAAACCACATAGCATAGTCAAGTCCGTATTAATTTTGTTAACATCCACAGAAACCATTTATTCAATATTACATACAGTCCTGCAGGTTTAAGAAACACAGAGATAATTTTGTAAATGTTTGGGGAAAAAAAGACTCAAAACAATGTTCTGGCAGCAGAGGTGCTGGGATACAACTGCCCTCAGCTTCGTCTTCCCAGGCCCCAAGCGATCTAGACTTGCCCAGCATTCCAGCACCCCAGGATATCTTTGAGTCTAGGCCTCTACTGTCACCCTCACTGGAGTCCCTCCTTTCTTCCCTACATTTATCCATACTTTGTTCCTCCTTCAGGGTCCAGCTCAAGTCTCATCTACTACAGGAAATCTTTCCTGGCCATTCCAAGCCCAAGTAATCTACCTCTTATATGAGCCCCAACACCATGTAACTTATACTGCATAGCTTGGCTCTTAATTATAATCTTGGAGTTGTTTCGTGTGCGTTGGTTTTTGTCCTCTGTCCCCAGTCAGGGACAAACTCATAGTATAGTAAAGGCATGTTTACTGACCCGCCACAATGAGGAACTGATGCACATCACAGGAACTACAGAGCATCTCACTGAAGTACAGGCGTTATTACAGGATTGGGGGAAGGGTGGAGCTGAGGTATAATTTTGGGGTTTTTTTTGGAGACAGCATCTCACGCTGTTGCCCGGACTAGAGTGCCGTGGCGTCAGCCTAGCTCACAGCAACCTCAAACTCCTGGGCTCAAGCCATCCTCCTGCCTCAGCCTCCCGAGTAGCTGGGACTACAGGCATGTGCCACCATGCCCGGCTAATTTTTTCTTAAGTATAATTTTAATGAAGAGGCTCAAACCAAAGCATGACTGTATTTAAAGAGATCAATATCAACTCGGGACCATGAAGTAGACCGAGGATCCTGTTTCCTAGAAAACAATAAAATTAGCAAACTATGGAATACTGTGTCCAGAAAGCCCTTATCTGAAGCACTGTATAAACTGTAAATCAAAGCTGCTTCTCTTCGTCACAGTGACTTAGGTTGGCCAGCTAAGAGTGGGATGGTTTATCTTATAATTTCGAACAGCAAGGTTTCTGACGATTTGTGATTTTAGAGAACAAAGTTTCTCAGTCAGTAAAAAGAGCAGTAGTCATCCAAAGAAAGGGGTTATGACATTTTACAGCTGTAGCCTGCTTTTAGGAGAAATTCCTGTTCATTTGTTTTACTGTATCTGTTATTCCAGCTGGCAAACGGCAGGGTGGATGTTTATAGTCTGGGCTAATTTTTACTTTTTCATTCTTCAACAAACAAGACAGCAGACTCCTCAAAGGCCAAAAACATTTTTATATTTGCTCATATTCTATATAAAACTGAGCAGTGCTGAGCACATAAGCAGATGCCATATAAATGCTCTTTGGTATCTGATTGATGGGTAATAAACTTTGAAACAACCAAAGCCACAGACAATGGGTTGTAATTATAAAGCTGTATAGCCTTATAAACTCTTTTTAAGTAGTCTATGCAGGGGGAAAAAAAAAAAAAAGGCAGTAAGAGGGAGGCAGATTTCTTACCTACAACACCAAAAGCTGAAACAGCTCGAAATAACCCGGAGGATCCTTTCTGTCCCATCTTTGTTCTATTTCCTAGATCCAAACGGCCAAGAAGTTCCCTCACTTCTTGTTGAGTATATACATGCTAAAAATAAGCACATTTCATCTGTAAGGTTGTGCTTACTCTTTAGATTATTATTTACTCCTGAAAATTAAAAGTTGCCTACAAAAATCATTAGCTATTTCATAGAGAAGTATATAATAGCACACAACTAAGCCATAATATTTAAAATCCGACAAGTTCTTTATCATTAGCAATTAAGGTTGGTTATTGGATCATGTTGCTATACCAAAAGATTGTGTCCAAACCTTACACTCTGAACCAGAGATTCAGAGATTTAAGAAATCCACAGACAAATTTCAAGAAGTATGTGAATCCCTTAAAATAATAGCAAAATTTGGAGTATACATACATTTTTATGAGGAGGCCCACAGCTTTTCTTAGCTTTTCAAAGGGCTCCCTGATCAACCACTCCCACCCCCAAATAAAGCCAAGAACTATTACATTAATAAAGACTCCCAGACAAGTGGTGGGGAGGTGGGGGGAAGGATGGACTCCCAGGAGTAGTATGGGAAATCAAAACAAAGAATTTACCTAAAATTATTATAATATAGAAAATAGTTCTGCAAAAAGCTAAGGGAAAATGGGTTCCAAACTGTAGCCACTAACATACTTGAGAAACCAGGAGTCTACATGAATTCAGAAATATCCATGGACAGGAACTTCAATATAAGAAGTTAAGTTCTCTCATTTGACAAAGTTAAAATTAACTTTACAACACCACCATATTGGATTTAACTTCTGACTAACAGCTTCATATTTTTGTGCCACCTGATTTAAGCCTTTGTATTCCTGAGTCTGAATAATACAACATCTGGATAAGAACAGCTTAAAATTTCTTTAGTGTATAGCAAGTCATCAGAAGAGGTCCTAGAGGTGATTTTTAACATAACAAAAAGTCTGTAGCATAGAAGTCTTCATATTAAAGCACAGTAATAGATAATCTCTTTGGTAGATGCAATATTAAGTTACATTGAATCCCTAAAATGTCAACTCTTTAAGAAAATATATTCATTATCTTTACCAAAGAGTGCGTTTTCAAAATCAAATGAAAATGAGGTGCAAAGTATAATTCTGGCATACTTCTTGGTATCAGTAATTTCTAGAAACCAGACTAGAGATTCAAATTCTAGCCAACCAAGAAAAATAACTAATTTTTAGATGCATGATAAAAAAAAATTAATGTATCACTAGAAAGGGTAAAGATATCTCATATCCTTCAAATAACAGGTATGAAAGTTTCTGTTTGTAGGCAGGTTTGGAAGATACTTACCCTATCATCAATTACGACCAAATCTTTCGGTTCTGTTCTATCAATTTTCAAGACACGATATTTCGTCTCTGCGTGATTGCTCCCAACTAGAAAGTATCTCTGTAAATAAAAAGAAATGTCACTAGTTTCTTAAGGTATTTTGCTCTATACACATCTTATAACCACTTCAGTTTCTGAAATTAAACACATTAATTAAGTCAGGTTACTTTTTAAAGAACTATTTCTGTTAACTGGCAGATTAAAGAAAGGCCGACTCCGAAAGGTCAATTTTAAAATTGAAATATTCCTAGTGGTTTCATGATAAGTATCAGTCTGATGTCTGAAATGTGCCCAGTAACCATGTCAGATGAATTTAATTACATTATAAAATTAGATATTAAACTAACTGATCAGAGACTGATTTTTAAGCTTTGTCAGGAAGAAATTCTGGTAAGAATTAGAAAGTTCAACGTATAATTAGGAATGCTTAGACAATTATCACTATTAAAATACTGACAGTTTATCAAATAAATCTTTATAAATTTTCAATAGAAGTCTGAAAATGACTTTAATATAGCAACTATAACAACCCACCCCAAAGTCCTATAAAAGATTAAAATGGTTGTACTTTCCCAAGTGGCCTGTTATAGATAAGCTACAAGAAATAATTAATATTCTTTCTTTCCTTGGAGCATTATGCCTGAAAACAATAACATCAGCCTTCTTAAATGAATACTCTGAATAAAATGAATAACAAAAATGTAGAAAAATAATAACTTTATATAAAATGGTTTTAAGAAAAATTAAATGAGATGAACTATTTTTAAATTACATTTAAGAAAACAAGTATGATTCCATTAGCAAAATTAAAGATATTTTTCTTCAAAAATGTCCTTTAAAAAGTGAGACTTTCTCAACATTGCAAGAATTGAGAAGATCTTGCCACAATCAACTGGCATATCACCATTTACCACTGGTCATATGAGGAATAGATACACAAAACCATTAAATAATAAGACTTTCTAGATTAGTAGCCACACTAAAGTATGAAAACTGCAGAAAATTAGGGCAGGAAAGATTACTGTGGTTTACTATAGCTGAAAATGTCAGAAGAGTCAGATTTAGAATCGAGCCTTCAAAAATGGGTAAGAGTTTTAAAAGTAAGATATTACTGTATATCAGAATATGAGTACTTGGTTATACTATTTTGACTCTAAATTGGTAGAAATAGATGAGGTTTTTACTATCATTATTAAGTATATATCTGTTTATAAAGGTCTGATTGATGTACTTATAGATTATGAAGAACAAAACTATATTTTAAAAGATGATGGGTTAGCTTGGTGTCAAGAGGAAGGTTAAGCAAAAAACTCAACCCCTCATCTCCTAGGAGAGGTACAGTCTGGATGACAACCAGTTATAATGAGGTAGAAATAAAGCAAGCATAATAAAAATTGGTCTACTAAGTTGGGACATCCAGTAACTCAGTGTACTCAGTGTACTGGGGCACAGCTAGAAGGGCAGGGAAACAGAGAGAGGGAGGAATGCAAAGATTATCTCAGCCAGGCTTTAGCTAATTCCTGTCCCTGCGACCCTACCCACTACCGAGAGGAGAGGGGATAACCAACCTAATAAAACTAACTTAAGAAGGATGGCTTGTAAACTATACATGCTTGTTAGCAGAAAAGAGAGACACCTTCTCCAGGACTTGAAAAACAGCTCCCAGGAGAAGAAATATTACAGCAAGTGCAAAGACCTGAAAGGGGAAGAAGGTTGGTGCCTTTGTTAGAGGAACAAGATTAAGTGAGAAAAAGCTCACAAAGACTACAACACAGTGAATACAGCGGTCAACACAAAGAAGACACTCAATGAGCATTAGTTCCTTTTTCTCTCCTTTATTTTTTAAGATGTCAGCAAGTCTGTGCCATTGTATTTGAGGAAAAAGACAAAAAACAGAGGAAAAAAGATAGCAGCCCAAAGGGAGGAAAGCACGCACAGGACCAGAATGGACCCAGACTGGGAGAATGCACCAATCTGTTAGAAATCTGTCTTCGTCCCTGGGAGAGAAGAGCACGCAAATTAACAACCATGAACACCATGCCACAATAGAAGCATGAACTGGACGAGAACACAGGAAGGGCACTTAACTCATTTGGGGATGGTCAGAGCAAGCTACCCGGACAGGCTGGTGTTGTCCTGATGCTGAGTTTGGCCTGGAAGGACCTCTCCACAGGACTTCGTGCACTGAGCCAAGATAGGACAGGTGCTACCATCCACCCCCACCTGCAACACTCCACTCATCACCTGTTTCCCCCCAGAGCACATATTTATATCTAAATTTAGTACTTACTTCTGAAGGCTTTGTCTAAATTTGTTTGGGGCTTATCTAATATAAGCACCTCAGGAAACTGAGACTCTAACCTCTGTGGTTTTTAATTCCCTAGTCTGGCAGCACAATATGGTTCCACGGGAATTGGGCAAGTGTTAGGTGAAAAAACAATCACCTACCATAAAGTAATCATTTAATTTGCTGGGTAATTTTCTACATGTAAAATTACACTAACCCATCTTTTCTGGGTAAGTACATAGAAAGATGGCTCTTTTAAGTCTACCACGTGGTAAGGAGGCACATCACAGCTTTAAGGGAGGTAAAATCCCTGAATGAAATTCCCAGAATGTTAACAGATCCTAGGAAACCTAAAGATTAATTGCACTAGGATTATGATTTGTCAGTTTGTAGTAAAAAGTCAAATATAAATCCTGGCATGCTAGTGGGCAAACGAGTTACTGGCCTTTGCAGCACACACACAGGAAGGCAGAGCTACACTTCCCATTATCTAGATCCTTCCAAAGACTCCAGGGAAGTCTCAGAGGAGCCAAAAGCTAGAATCCACAGAATTTAGAAACAGATCTGAGTGGAAAGAAATGGGAAGCAGTATCATTAACCACATTCTAACTCTTCTAAAATGGACTAAGACGGTCTAAGAATCCTAAAAATGTTTTGTGCAGAGAACAGCGACCACACGTGGAGACAGGTATGCGGGAAAGCAAGCCACCGCTTTCAGGGTCCTGCCGCTGGGCAGCAGAATCGCTGTCTGCACTGCCCTCTGGTGGGCAGTTGAATATTTACTTTCACATCAATTTTTTAAATAGTAGCTTTTCCAGAAAGGCCTTGTTTCCACTTCCTTCCTGTTGAATATAAAAACACTTTAAGTTAAACCTTAGGCGTGATACAATCAGAATTCTAGAAGAAAATGTAGGAAAGACTCTTACAGACATTGGCCTAGGCAAAGAATTTATGAAGAAGACCCCCAAGGCAATCACAGCAGCAACAAAAATAAATGAATGGGACCTGATTAAATTAAAAAGCTTCTGCACAGCCAAAGAAACAGTCCAGAGAATAAACAGACCACCTACAGAATGGGAAAAAATTTTTGCATACTACACATCAGATAAAGGACTGATAACAAGAATCTATTTAGAACTCAGGAAAATCAGCAAGAAAAAATCAAGCAACCCTATCAAAAAGTGGGCAAAGGACATGAATAGAAATTTTTCAAAAGAAGATATAAAAATGGCTAACAAACATATGAAAAAGTGTTCAACATCTCTAATCATCAGGGAAATGCAAATCAAAACCACAATGAGATATCACTTAACTCCAGTGAGAATGGCCTTTATCAAAAAAACCCAAAACAACACATGTTGGCGTGGGTGTGGAGAGACAGGAACACTAATACACTGCTGGTGGGACTGCAAACTAGTGCAACCCCTGTGGAAAGCATTATGGAGGTATCTTAAACAGATTCAAGTAGACCTGCCATTTGACCCAGCAATCCCATTACTGGGCATATACCCAAAGGAAAAAAGGTCATTCTGTAACAAAGGCACATGTACCCAAATGTTTATAGCAGCACAATTCACAATAGCAAAGATGTGGAAACAACCCAAATGCCCATCAATACATGATTGGATTAGTAAGCTGTGGTATATGTATACCATGGAATATTACTCAGCTATAAGGAATGATGAAGATACGACATCTCTATGGTTCTCCTGGAGAGAGTTGGAACCCATTATATTAAGTGAAGTATCCCAAGAATGGAAAAACAAGCATCACATGCACTCACCAGAAAATTGGTTTCCCTGATCATCACCTAAATACAAATCTGGGAACGACACCAATTGGACATCAGACTGAGGTGGGGGGTGGGGGAGGGGATGGGGGTATGCCTACACAATGAGTGCATTGCGCACGGTTTGGGGAGTGGTAACACTTGAAGGTGCTGACTCGGGAAAGGGGGGGTGGGGAAAAAAAATATGAAACTATTGTTTTTAACTTGCACTGTTCACTTAATAATTTATCATGAATATTTCCCATATTATTTCATATCATTGTACAAGAAATAAGGTATACATTATGAGGACATACTGTACCTAACAAGATATACTGTTAGACTCTTTGATTCTGTAAAATTAAATTGAAAAAAAAAAAAAAAAAAAAAAGAACGTATTATAGCTCTATCACACATTAAAAATAAAAGATACTAATAACTGTCAAAAAAAAATAAAAACACTTCAAGTATGTATATCCTTAAACTTTGTTACATTTAATAGTATGCTTCAAAATGGATCTCTGTATTTTGTAGATTAAAAATTTCTCTGAAATATGGCTGGGCATGGTGGCTCATGCCTGTAATCCTAACACTTTGGAAGGCCTAGGTGGGAGGATCACTTGAGGCCAGGAGTTCAAGAACAGCCTGGGCAACATAGGGAGACCCTGTCTCTACTAAAAAAAATTTTTTTAAATTAGCTGGGCATGATGGCATGTGCCCATAATCCCAGCTAGTCAAGAGGCTGAGATGGGAGGATCACTCGAGCCCAGAAGTTCGAGGCTGCAGTGAGCTATGATGACACCACTGCACTCCAGCCAGGGCAACAGAGAGAGAGTCTGTCAAAAAAAAAAAAAAGAAAGAAAGAAAAAAGAAATCCCTGAAATATATTTCCATTAAATCCTATTCTACTGCTGATTTTTTATTTTGAAACCTACTGTAAGATAATAGAACAATACAATGAACACCCATATACTCTTCATCTAGATCTACCAACTGTTAACATTTTGTTGCATTTGTTTTCTCTCTCCTTCCTGATAAAAGCTTTCTTCCTCTGAACCTTGGGAAATGAGTTGCAGGTATTATAACATATCACCCCTAGCAATTTCTATTTTTATTTCCTTAAAACAAAGGCATCCTTCTACATAATCATATCATTGATATGACATTATCTATATGAAATCCACATTCAAATTTCCTCAAGTGTCCTTATCCTCTATATCTGGCTTTTTAAAAACCAGAATCTTATGAAGGATTCTACACTGCATTCAGTTACCACGTCTTTTTAAATATCTTTTGATCTAGAATAATTCCTCGATTTTTGTCTTTCATGACCTCAATGTTTTTAAAGAGCCCACATTTTCTACTAATTTTCTCAGTTTTCTATTGACGTCATTCAGTTGACCATTTACTAGTGAATGCCTCACGTGTCAGGCACTGTCCTAGATGCCTGAGGGAAAAGATAAATTGAAGATATATCTTGGAGATATAACTTACTAATAGACTGGACTGGAAAAGGGAGTAATAGATCCAATTACTTTTGATTGAGCAACTAGCTAGATGGTGGTGCCATTTACTGATGTGGGGATGACTGGAGAAGAAACAGGTTGGAGGGAAAACCAAGAGTTCTATTCACAACATGCCCTCAGATCAAGTGGGAACTGGGTATACGAATCTGGAGCTCAAAGGAGAGATCTCAGTGGGTGCCGTCAGCACATATACAACATTTAAAGCCATGGTACTCCGTTAAACCTATGAGGCTGAGTGAGAATAGTGGTGAGAGCCCAAAAACACTAGCCTGAGGAACTCCATTATTTCAAGGCTGGATATGGAGAAGGAACCAGCTGAAAAGACTGAGTGGAATGGCCAGTGAATGGCAACACCCCAACACAGGGTGGACGCCTCAAAGCAACAGGAGGAGATCATCTGGAACTGGAGGAAGCAGTCACGTTCACACCAAATGCTGCTAAGAAGTCAAGTAAGATAGGACGGAGAAGTGCCCAGAGCATCTGGTAACAGGAGCTTGTGAATGGCCTTGCTGTGGGTAGCCTTGGTGATGGGGTGGGGGCAAAATCCACAACAGAGCTGGCTGAAGAGCAAATGAGTAGAATTCTGGATAAAGATGAAAGAGTGAACACCTCTATTCCTCCCAAACATAGCCATAGCAAAGTCTTTTACATTTGTTTTTAGGCTCAAGCCCCAAGAGTAAAAGGAGGAATGAAGGAGATCACAGGCAAAAAAAAATTGAAACCGAAAAGTATGCCTAACACAGCTGCATCCTACAGTGGCAGTGGAGAACTCAAGAAGCAATCCAATTTACACTCTAGAACCTTCAAAAGGCTTCGAAATTTGAGGCACCTAATACTTCTGGAATATCAGAAGATACAATAAAAAGAAGATAGCATAACCTCTAAACAGAAAAAAACAGTTAAACTAAAGATCAAGAGTAGAATAACATTAGAAATTCTCAGCAGCGACACTGGAAGGTGGAAGACAGGGACAGACATAATGCCTTCAAAATGCTACGGGAAAATGCACTGCAGTCTTTAATTCAACATTAATTTCATCAAAACTGAGGCTGCATAGGACATTTGTAGACATGCATGGGCTTAAAAAATTACCTTCCATGAACTCTTTCTCATGAGGCAATTAAAGGAGGTACTCCACCAAAATGAGGGCATAATTAAGAAAAGAGGAAATTATGGGACTCGGAAAAGCAGAGAAATTGTGACAAGAGAGGATATAGGATGATGGTGAAGGGAAACCCCAGGATGGCAGCCATAGTGCAGGGGCTTTGGGAGCAGCCAGTCCAGACTGAAGTCATCGCTTCAAGAAGATGAAACCCAGAAGAATACCTAAGGTGTGTGAATGTGTTGAGAGGAGATTTACATATATGAAGGAAAGTGGGCATTAAGTTTGTTATAAATTTACAGTAAAAATTAGGGATCGTAGGAAGAAGGAAAGGTCGTCTGACGTATTGGCACAGTCTATAGTAGTGAAAAGCCCATGGTTCAAATGGTGGTGATAAAGGAGATAAATAAAATGCCCAAGACTAACAGGGAAGGAAAGGGAGCAGTAATTGGAGTACATCAGGTTTCCATAAATCAGGCATGCATCAGCTGGACTGCCTGAATGCATATATACATGTAAATAGGCACATATGAAATGTGGAAATCGGGAAAATGTCTGTTTGTTTGTAGATATGTCGGGGGGCGGGCAGGAGTTGGGGTGGAGAATTAGGACACCAAAAAAAAAAAAAACTGTATTAAAATGCCCATTAAGATAGAAGATGATCTGAGTGGCTCTCTTCTGAAAGCTAAGCATCATTGTTCAAGAAAAAGCTCAAAATTTCAATATGCAGCTTTAACAGTGGTGACTTGGTATAAAGATGAATATGTTTCTAAAATATA
The DNA here is from genome assembly GCF_041146395.1 of Eulemur rufifrons. Lineage (NCBI taxonomy): Eukaryota > Metazoa > Chordata > Mammalia > Primates > Lemuridae > Eulemur > Eulemur rufifrons. The sequence continues at coordinate 63,101,132 of NC_090997.1, read as the reverse complement.
TACGTGAAATCCAAATGGAATACAATAGCTAATCCATTTAACAGGATATTCAGTATCTACTAACATTATTTCCTTTTATAATGACAGGCTAATTAATCACTCACTTTTCATCTGAGGGAGGAAAATCAGCCTTCTTCAAAGGGAAGAAATTTTAGGCTGTGTGACAGCTTCAAATAACATTAAACTTCACTTGAACTTTCAGATTAAATATATTGTTTTTAAAGATCACCACAAAGTTACTTCTCACAATCTAACAGCATTGCAGGCCTGCCCCTTCACTTAGTTTAGCCATCCCAACAACCCAGGCCTGCCCCTTCACTTAGTTTAGCCATCCCAACAACCCAGGCCTGCCCCTTCACTTAGTTTAGCCATCCCAACAACCGGGTAAGGCAGCCCAGAAAGGGCAAGTGAGTTTTTGATAGTCTGCAGAGAGGTCTCCAAGCTCACTCATTAGAACTTCAGGGCTTTACTCATGGGGAAGCTTCAAATCCCCTGTAGAAATAAGCATGAATGTCACCTCCAACCACACCTTCTAAACCAGCTACAATTACTATGCTTCTCTTTCCCACTTTATATCCTTTGGTTCCCTGGCCAACTACACCCTATATTGTTCTTTCCTATTCTCTGATTACACAAGTCAAGGCTAATTAAGTAAGGTGTATTCCTCATGATGTGGTTCTTATTTTATTCTACTTTGTGTGATAAGGGTAGGGAGGAAGCTTCCTTAACTCCTTTTGGAGCAGGGTAGAAAATACATGCACTAGTACATACATACATACATACATATACAAACTAATAATTGTGAACTAGTAAGAGTAAAGATTATCCTAACAATTTTCACTCCCATAAAACACACATGTAGGCACATGCAGCCCTAGTTCTGTTCAGCTACCAATTTGAAAGCCAATTGTTAATGTGTTCATTTCTTTGTTATCAAATAGTCACTTAGTATGATGCTAAGACCCCTAGGGCATCACATATTATGCAAGGGCACCTGCCTGTAAAGGCAAACAATTTTCACCTGGGATAATTCTGAGTTGCTAAATCTCCCATGGGCAACTCTTAGTTGCACTGGGCTGTATGACTGTTAGGGCTGGATTAGGCCTGGGCCACAGGGCAGATAGGGACCAGAGCAAGGTCATAGGAGCTAAAGGGCATAATGAAGGTGATGGCCAGAGAGAATAGGTAAGTTTCAGAGAAGGCTTCAAAGGCCAAAACTGTACCTCCTGCATGCCATCTACCAACCCAGCTCCCTTTCCTCTCCAAATATTTCTCAAAATCCACCTCTACATGCAGGTAACAATGACAACCCGAACTTCACCTTTATCCTTCTAAATGAAGGCTTAGGACAAGAGACACTCCATCTTGCCCACTGTTTCTTTTGCCCCTAAATGTGTCTCCTAATTCCTTCATAAACAATTATAGGTCAAGGATCCCTTATCTGAAATGCTTGGGACCAGAAGTGAATCAGATTTCGAATTTTTTCAAATTGTGGAATATGTGCACATACATAATGAGATATCTTGGGGACAGGACCCAAGTCTAAACACAAATTCATTTATGTTTTATCTATACCTTACACACATCGACTGAAGGTAATTTTATACAGTATTTTAAAGAATCTTGTGCATGAAACAAAGTTTGTGTACACTGAACCAACAGAAAGCAAACGTGTCACTATCTCATCCACCCATGTGGACAATCTGTGTTGTTTGGCATCACCACTTGTGGCATCATATTGGCACTCAAAAAGCTTTGGATTTTGGAGCATTCTGGATTTCAGATTTTTGGATTAGAGACACTCAACTTGTAAATACACTCCTACCAACCAAAACAAGAGTGCTCATTTCTTTCAAATACTTGCCAATAATGTTTTGGCCAATCTTTGCCATTCTGATGGGAAAAATAGGAATCTATTTTCATTTTATTGTTTTATTTATTAGCAAGTTGAATATCTTTTCATATTCATACTTCTTTTTTTTTTTTTTTTGGTGAATTACCTATTCATGTCCTAGGGAATTAAAGGAGGTACTCCACCAAAATGAGGGCATAAGTAAGAAAGAGGAAATTATGGGACTCAGAAAAACAGGAAAATCGTGACAATAGAGGATACAGGATGACGGTGAAGGGAAACCCCAGGATGGCGGCCATAGTGCCAGGATGGCGGCCATAGTGCAGGGGCTTTGGGAGCAGCCAGTCTATTAGATGTTTTATTTTTCAGATTAATTGATAAAATATTTTTGCAGGTCAAGATACGCTGCTTTCTCTGCTGTTCAGGCTACTAATACTTTACTCATCTGTCATCAGTCTTCTGTTTTTTTTAATTTACATTTATAGTTTTAAATGCTTTATATTAGAAAAGAAAAAAAAATTAAGTCAATGATCTAAACTTCTATCTTATGAAGCTAAAGAAAGATGAATTGATTCCTGTGGTCTAAATGTTTGTGTCCTCCCAAAATTCCTCAGTGTGATAGTATTAAGAAGTGGGGCCTTTTGGAGGTGATCATGAGGGCAGAGCCCTCCTGAATGAGAATAGTGCCCATTTATTAATAAAATTAGTAAAAGAGGCCTGAGAGAGCTTGTTTGCCCCTTCTACTATGTGAGGACACAATGGGCCCTCACCAGACACTGATTCTGCCAGTGCCTTGATCTTGGACTTCTTAGCCTCCAGAATTGTGAGAAATAAATGTTAATGACTTATAAGCCAGCTAGTTTATATTAACAGTATTTTGTTAGAGCAGCCCAAACAGAATAAGACACTAATTAATACAAAATGCACACAAGGAAGAAAATAATAAGCCTAAAAGCAGAAACTAATTAAACAGAAAACATACAATAGAGAGAATTAACCAAGTCAAAGTTGGTTCTTTCAAATGATTAATAAAATGAATAAATCCCTAGCAACATGGATTAAGAAAAAATGAAAGAGAATACAAAATACCAACGTCAGAAATAAAAGAGGGAATTTTACTATAAATCCTACAGATATAAAAAAATTAAGGAAATATTACAGATACCTTGGTGCCAATAAATTCAACAAGATGAAATGAAGAAATTTCTTGAAAAAGACAATTTATTAAAACTGATTCAAGATCCACTGAAAATCTGTATGGCCCTATATCCATTAGAGAGATTCTTATCATTATCAAAATTCACCCCACAAAGCAACTCCAACTCCAAATGTTTCACTAGTGAATTCTAGCAAGCATTGAAAAAAGAAACAATACCAATCTTATATAATCATTTTCAGAAACCATAAGGAAAGTGTTCAACTCATTTTATGATGGTGGAGTTACCCTGATATCAAAATCAGACAAAGATGTTTAAGAAAATGATAGACCAATATGCTGAATACAAAGGCAAAAATTCTTAACAAAATATTAGCACAAAGTATCTAGCAACATGTGAAAACAATACTGAAGCATGATCATGTAGTATATACCTCCAAAATCCAAGGTTTAACACCTGAAAATGAATTAATGTAATTTACCATAATAAACAAATAAAGGAAATGTCATATGCAGATGCAGAAAAAAACATTTAACAAAATTCAACACTTATTCATGATTAAAAAAAAAAACTGCCATCAAACTAGGAATAGAAAGAAACCACCTCAACCTGATAAAGGGCATCTATGAAAACCAACATCACACTAAATAGTGAAAGACAAAATACTTTCCCACTAAGATCAAAAACAAGACACGAATGTCTGTTCTTGTCACTTTTATTAAACTTTCTACTAGAGATTCTAGCTAGTGCCATAAGGCAAGAAAAAGAAATAAAATGCATCAAGATTGGGAAGGAAGAAGTGTTCCTCTTTCTAAATGACATGATTTCAGTTCTCCCCAAAGTGGTCTACAGATTCAGTGAAATCCAAATCACAATCCCAACAGATTTTTTATTAGAAATCGATAAGCCTATTGTAAAATTCATATGGAAATACAAAGGTACTAGAACAGCCACAAAAACTTGGGAAAAGAGTAAAATTGGAAAACTTCCCCATTTCAAGACTTACTATAAAACTACAATCATCAAGACAAGGTGATAATGGCAAGCTTCATCTGTATTTACAACCAACCACTCCCCATCACTAGCATCACTGCATAAGCCCCACCTCCTGTCAGATCAGCGACACTACATTCTCATAGGAGCAGGAACCCTACTATAAAATGAGCATGCGAGGGATCTAGGTTGTGCGAGAATGAGAATCTAATGCCTGATGATCTGAGGTGGAGCTGAGGTGGTGATGCTAGCACTGGGGAGCAGTTGCAAAAACATTATCATTAGCAGAGAGGTCTGACTGCACGATAAATGTAATGTGCTTAAATCATCCTGAAACCATCCCCTCCCCCGTCTGTGGAAAAACTGTTTTCCATGAAACTGGTCCCTGGTGCTAAAAAGGTTGGGGACCACTGCTATAGAACACTAGAACTTATTCTTCCTATCTAGCTGTAATTTTGTATCCTTTAACAAACCTCTCCCTATCCTCCCCTTCTCTCTACCCTTCCCAGCCTCTAATAACCGAAATTCTACTCTCTACTTCCATGAGCTCAGTGTTTTTTCAGCTCCCACATATGAGCAAGAACATGCACTATTTATCCTTCTGTGCCTGCCTTATTATATTTAACATAATGTCCTCCAGGCTCATTCATATTGCCATGAATGACAGGATTTTAATCTTTTTATGGCTGAATAGTATTCCATTGTGTATATATACCACATTTTCTTTATCCGTTTATCTTTCAATGAATGTTTAGGTTGATTTCATAGCTTGCCTATTGTAAACAGTGCTGCAGTAAGCATGAAGGTACAGATATCTCTCCTATATACTGATTTTCTTCCCTTTGAATATACAAGGGGACTTCATAGAAAATCTGTATTATGGAAAAAACTATGCATGGATTTTAAATTTTTTTTGCACAAAAATAAACTCATATCAACTTGTTGTAACATATCTGAACAGGATCTAGTTTGAGGCACTAAAAAGACATCAGTTTGAAAAGAGACCCTATCAGAGCAACATGAATTCTGCTAAAATTGAAGCAAGAACAAACATCAGATTTATGGTGAGGCTTCGGTGGAAGAATGGTGAAATCACTGATATTCTACAAAAAGTATATGGGGATAATGTTCTAAAGAAATCAGCAGTTTACAAATGGATAACTCATTTTAAGAAGAAATGAGATGATGCTGAAGACGAAGCCTGCAGCAGACCATCCACATCAATTTGCAAGGAAAAAGTTCATCTCTTCCATGCCCTAATTGAAGGAGACCGACAACTAACAGCACAAACAATAGCCAACATCACAGACATCTCAAATGGTTTAACTTACACAATTATGACTGAAAAGCTGAAGTTGAACAAACTTTCTACTTGATGGGTGCCAAAACTTGTCCCCAGATCAGCTGCAGACAAGACCAGAGATTTCAATGGAAATTTTAAACAAGTGGGATCAAGATCCTGAAGTATTTCTTCAAAGAATTGCAACAGGAGATGAAATATGGCTTTACAAGTATGATCATGAAGACAAAGCATAATCAAAGCAATGGCTACAAAGAGGGAGCCATGGTCTGGCCAAAGCAAAAGTGGCCCAGTCAAGAGCAAAGTTTATGGCAACAGTTTTGGAGGATGCTCAAGGCATTTTTCTTGGTGACTTTCTGAAGGGCCAAAGATTGATACCATCCCCTTATCAGAATGTTTTGAGAAAGTCAGCCAAAGTTTTAGCAGAAAAACACCTGAGAAATCTTCACCAGAGAGTCCTTCTCTATCACGACAATGCTCCTGCTCATTCCTCTCTTCAAACAAGGGCAAATTTTAAAACAGTCTCGATAGGAAATCATTAGGCATCCACCTACCTTTTTGCTTCCTAATCTTAAAAAATCTGAAGGGCACCCATTTTTTTTCAGTGAATAATGTAAAAAAGATGGCATTGATATGATTAAATTCCCAGTCCATCATTAGGGATGGACCTAAATGGCTGGTATCATCACTTACAAAAGTGTCTTGACCTTGATGGAGCTTATGTTGAGAAATAAACATCATATTTTTATCTTTTAATTCCATTTTTCCATAAACTTTTTGAAGTTTCCTTGTATGTATACCCAGTTCGATTGCTGCATCTTATGGCAGTTCTATTTTTAGTTTTTTGAGCAACTTCCATACTGTTTTTCATAATGGCTGTACTAATTTACATTTCCACCAATAGTATATAAAACTTCCCTTTTCTCCATATATTCACAAGCATTTGTTTTTTGTCTTTTTGATAACAGCCATTCTAACTGGATGAGATGATATCTTATTGTGGTTTCAATTTGCATTTCCCTGATAATTAGTGATGTTGAATTTTTTTTTTTCCATATACCTGTAGGCCATTTGTAAGTCTTCTTTTGAGAAATGTCTATTTAGATCCCTTACCCATTTTTTAACCAGATTATTTGGGTTTTTGCCGTTGAGTTTCTGAGTTCCTTGTATATTCTGTATATTACTCCCTTCTTGGATGAATAGTTTGCAAATATTTTCTCCATTCTACAGGTTATATCTTTATTCTGTTGATTATTTCCTTTTCTGTGCAGAAGCTTTTAGTTTGATATAGTTCCATTTGTCTATTTTTGCTTTTGTTGCCTGTGGTTTTAAAGTCTTACCCATAAAATCTTTGCCTAGACCAATGTCCTCAAGCATTTCCCCTATGTTTGCTTCTAGTAGCTTTACATTTCAGGTCTTATATTTAAGTCTTTAATCCATTCTGAGTTGATTTTTTAATATGGTGAGAAAAAAAGGTTGTTTCATTCTTCTGCATATGGATATCCAGTTTTCCCAGCACCTTTTACTGAAGAGGGTGTTCTTTCCTCAGTGAATGTTCTTGGCACCTGAAGCACATTTTACGTAGCACTGTCCTAAATTCTCTTTGCCTCAAATAGTAGCAGTAGTAGTAGCAGTAACAGCATTGACCTCTTAGAGGTTTTATGAGAATTAAATAATAAAATATACGTAGAGTACTTTGAACAATGCCTGACATAGAAGTACTCCATAAGTATTAGCTGCTATTCTTGTTCTTATAACCTACTATAGTTTATTTGGTTTTTTTACATTCCTAGGGATTTATTTAGTTGCCAGTAATTTTATGCCTTTTTCTAAGTTATTTATGTCCCTTAAACTTTGAGCTTATCATTACTAAAGAAAAATCTTTCTGCTTATATCTTTTTCAAGTCAAAAATATTAAAAAGAATTATCTATGTACTAATAACACAACTGAGGTTCAGTGATTCAATTCAGCAGACATTTCTGAGGGTGGTTGCCCAGCCCCAACCATTCCCTGAAACAAAGAGGATGGTTCCATAGCCAAGTCATTACTGCCAGATCCTCCCTGGCATGATGATTCGTCCACTGAGGGGAAGATATCCAATCATAGCTTGGTCAATCAGATTCTTTCTCCCAGCACCTACGCTGTTTTGGGCAGCACTCTGAGAGGATTCTCAAACCTGCTATCTTGCTCCAGAAGCCAGGAAGTTAGATTCCTCCAATGATTCCATGCAATGGCTCCCCCAACATCCCTTTGATAAACTTACCTTTTATCTCTAAGCTGGCCAGAATTAGTTTCCATCACTTAGGTGGCTGAGAGAGGCCACAGCTGTCTTCTAGAGCACACATCTCTTTGTGTTAGACCCCCTTAACCAACGTCTATTGAAGAGTCTACTATTTGCAAGGCATATACCAGATCTATGCTATGAGGACCAGCAAGGTTTTGACAGGAAGAGAAGAGACATTGTAACAATTGAAATGAGCAGAAAAAAAGAGGGTACCTATAGGGAACTGAATCAATACAATTTTACTGCAGAATAAAGAACATAAAGGAATATAGTGAATCCTCAATGTTTCATGAATTGATATTAAATTAAACACAAGTCATATTGATATTAAATAAATCTTCGACAAGTTGAAGACAAATCATATATGGCTTTGTGAGCCAGACTAAGGGATTCAGAGTTTATTCTCTTCAGAATGGGGTCTGCTGAAGATTTCTGAGCACAAGAGCCCTATGATATGAATTGTGCTTTAGAAAGGACACTAACAACTCCACCAGTTCTCATGAATGCTCACCTGATTAATGGGCTGAAATTTCTGTGTTTTAAGTTATTTACGTTTCTAACTAGGGACATTTTGCAGAACATTTTACAGAAAGAAGGTTTCATTTCAATGTCAAATGATTTCTGTATGACTCTCTTCAGAAAACTGAAGATACTCGCAAATACAGCTTATTATATAATTTCATCTCTTGGTCTAGATCTAGTCAAATGAAGTTGTCAGCAAAATTAATTTAAGATCAACAATAATTCTATACTCCTGATGACCTAAGCCAGACATGCTATTAGGATTACATTATAATTGAGAGACTGTTAAGTGCTTTCTTGTACTCCTCCAATGGAGAGTACCCAAGTTTCACTGAAAGAGCTTATAAAACACTCCATAACAATATGAAGAGTATTACGCAAGTATTCAGCATATGCAATCTTATTACCACGAAGTGATAATCTTAAACACAGACCCTAATATCACTGTGGTAACCTTGGTACCCCTATGTAGAAAAGCTATAATGTATCAAATTTGCTTTCCAATCACAAAAATGACAAAGTATGAAGTTCTATAAACATAATTCCCTTAACTAAGGAACTAGTAACCTAAATACATAAAAACTGATCTGGTTATTCACTACTACATGGCCATCTGAAGTAATAAAATTAAAAAAAATAAATAAATGCTATGTTGAAAAAAGTGAAAAGCAAGACAATGTTATCCAAACAAATTAGCTGTCTTCAAACAACGTAAGTTTTTCTTTCCTTTCAAATAAGAAAAAAAAAAAGAGAACAAAAAATTTTGCAATAAAAGTGCACATAATTAACATCAATCACAGTGATGAGATACCACGGAAGAGGAAAGAAGAAAAGCTACCGCGTCATAGATCAATTTTTTTTCATACCCTGCCGGTACACTTGTGAACTTTAGAACTTTACCAGACTTTCTGAAAGCTGAAAAGAATCCAGTAACTCGTACAGGACCTCATAAACAGCTCCTGGGGTACCACAAGCACCTGTTTCCAGTGTGTTCCACCCAAGGCTCCTAAGTGGAAATAAGTAAATGCAAACGCAGCAGTGCCCTCGGTGCGAAAATAGGATGAAGACCCCCAGGCACAGCCCAGGAGGGCTAGCTTCCCCCAAGGCTGTGTATGACAAGGATTTGGGACTGAGGAGGAAGGAGGGGGAGGCGGGTGCAGCCTCTGCCCTAGGGCCCCACACCTACCCAGCCTGCAGCCACCCTCTCGCCCGCTCCCCGCCGCGCCGGGTACTCACAGCTCTGGTCTCGTACAGCACCAGCTTCTGGACCGAACTGATGATGGGGGCAGCGGCCACGGGCATGGCGAGAGCAAATGAGGGCTCCACGCCTGGGCACCAGTCGCTGGACCGCCCCAGGAGACCCGGCGAGCAAACAGTTCAGACCCTGGGCACCAAGTCCGGCCAGGATAAACACCGCCTGTGCACTAAAACTACGATCAGCTACAGCTCAGGTGTTTCCGGATCCCTGCGCCCCGCCTCCAGGCCGGCCCCGCCCAGGCATGGCGGGAGCCGAGCTGAAGGATGTACTATAGGGCGCGTAGAAGATCCCAGAACCTGCGTGCTGCCGAGGGAGGAAGCGAAGAGCGCCATCTTTAGTGAGGGCAAGAGGAAAAGTGGGCGGAGAAAAAGTAGCAGATTTATTGAGTCTCTCTTTTATCTCCTCCCTCTCTTAGGAAAAACGGAGAAAGTTTGGGATTGGGTTGCTTCCTCTGAAGCGGGTTTTCCGAGTTGCAGGATAGAGCCATTCCCACATTGAACTGTTTTTTGCCTACCTACTTCTGCCCTTATTTTCCTGGGAATGTGCTATCAGATGGTCCTTCACTGAATGTCGATGTTTTTCCTCTCACCTCTCTTTCGTTGCCTGTTTTTTCCTTGAGAGTCATGTTGTACCGAGGTTGTGTGATCCAAGGAATTTTTTCAGTCACCTAAAGGTGGAAATTTCGGACTTTGCCACATATTTGTGTCTAAGGTTAACCGTGTGTGGATTCTAAAAATGGACTATTGAGTGTCGTGTAGCGGAACAAGCGAGGGCTTTGGAGTCCGGGCGTTCCGTGTTAAAATAAGGTTTCTTCCATTTCGTGCGTGTGACATAAACCGACAATGTATGCACCCTCTTCCATATTTATGAAAAGGAGTGCATCACACTTATGAATACACAATTAGGTACAAAAGTGAATACTTAGAATAAAAAAAAATAAATTAACGAAGTACAGCCCCGCCCTGCGAGTCCCCGCCCTGCGAGTCCCCGCCCTGCGAGTCCCCGCCCTGCGAGTCCCCGCCCTGCGAGTCCCCGCCCTGCGAGTCCCCGCCCTGCGAGTCCCCGCCCTGCGAGTCCCCGCCCTGCGAGTCCCCGCCCTGCGAGTCCCCGCCCTGCGAGTCCCCGCCCTGCGAGTCCCCGCCCTGCGAGTCCCCGCGCGCCGCGGTAGGTTTCCCCGGCAACCCCTCAACAGTCCGTGGAGCCTCTGGCGCGGTTGCTGTTGGGACTGCGGGATCCGCCGGCGCCAGGTAAGCAACTTTTTTCCAGGTGCGGCGGGGTCGTTGTCCACCGCCCGCATGCATTTTGGTATCGATTGCACGGGATCTCACCTCCTGCGGGGACCCCCAGGCCAGTTCCCTTTTCTTGCAAAACTAAACTTCGGGATCTTTTTGTAAATCCACTTTAAGCTACTTCTCCTTTCAACGACGAATGTATTTATTCTACAAATATTTGCTGACCACCTACTACGAGAGTACAAGACGTAGTGGACGGGCAGCTCACCTAGCCTAGGCGGAAGTGCTAGGTTGCCCAGGAGATGTGACCCCTCTGAACCTCAGAATCCACTGCTGAAGGGTTTCTCAACTGCTAAAAGTGTAATGAAACTTTTTTTTAAAGTTTATAGAATTGTAGCATAAGCACGTAATATGATGTTAGAGATTATATTGTAAATTCAACATTGAGAAATCACAATTTTTAAAAAGAATTTTTTTTTTATTTTTTCCAAGACAGAGTCTCGCTCTTTTGCCCTGACTAGAGTGCCGTGGCGTCAGCCTAGCTCACAGCAACCTCAAACTCCTGGGCTTAAGCGGTCCTACTGCCTCAGCTTCCCAAGTAGCTGGGACTACCGGCATGTGCCACCATGCCCGGCTAATTTTTTCTATATATATTTTTAGTTGTCCATATAATTTCTTTCTATTTTTTTTTAGTAGAGACGGGGTCTTGCTCTTGCTCAGAGTGGTCTCGAACTCTTGACCTCCAGCGATCCTGCCGCCTCAGCCTCCCAGAGTGCTAGGATTACAGGCGTGAGCTACCTCGCCCAGCCAAGAAATTTTTAATTGTATATTATTTTGATTTTTTCTTCATAGTTTGGTATTACTTTTATTTTTTTCTATCTTTTTTTTTAATTTCAGGGTATTATGGAGGTACAAACATTTTGGTTACATTTTATGACTTTGCCTCCCTCACCCAAGCCAGGATTCCCCCATACAATGCTCACCACGTCCATTAGTTGTGAGTTTAAAAGATGGTCATGTCAGTTCTGGCATTTTTGCACTGACTTGTATGTTTTAACTGGGAAAAATACTTAGCTCTGTTCCATTTCATTATGGAGACCAACACTTCTCAATATGAGTTAAATATTTGCACGTTTTTATATGGGATAACAACTCTTAAAATGTCTGTAGAATTCTGGTTTTCAATTATTATATCATACTATAATTAAGCACTTCCATTCAAACCTTATCTTAGTTTCCACCCAGAAGCAGATCCTGAGACAAAAATTTGAAGGCAAGTAGTTTATATGGGATGTAATCCCAGGAAGTAGCAGCAGGGAGAGGAAGGAAACTAATAAAGGGAATATTATCAAGCAAATTTCTCTGTGGCTGAATATTCACTAGGGAATACTGGGATGCATGTCTCAGAGTTATCCCCTCTTAAGGGGCAAGGGAGCTGAGATACTTATTCACCAGCTTCCATCAGTTATTGGGTGAAGCCTGGCTATGGCAGAGCATTGATGCCCTGAACTTCTAGTCTGCCCTGTGCTGGGGCAGAGTGGGTTCTGGCAGCTGGAGAAAGCCCTTAGGCAAAGAGTCACACATGCTGGTCTTTGGAAATTGGGCTGGCCATGCATAGAAAAAGAGGTACATGTCAAGTGGATATGGATGAGGAACTAATAACATCTACATTCCACCTTTTGCACCACTCATATCCACTCTTCCCCCACAGTAAGTTCACACCATCACATCACCGATTCTTTAAGGTAGTGGCTAGTCCCAATTTCTAAAAGAAAAGAACTTACAAAAAGACGACGAATGGGACAAGCTACAGACTCTACTACTACTATTAATCCTAGCTCTGTAATTGATAATTCATCATCTCCTTTCTTAACTACCCACTCTAGGTTTTCCTTACCGCTGCCTAGCACTTCTGCTGGTCTAAGTTGTTTGCCTCGTTGGATAACCAGCTTTGATCTCTGAAGAGTGTAAGCCCCTGGTTACTATGTCCTTGTGAGATTTTGGTTGCTGAAATTACCCATGCACTGGACATGAAAGCATCAAGAGGTATCTCAGAGAATCCCCTGAGTTCACGACATACATCCCCCACCCCAATTATATAGCAGCAGCCTGTCTCCACCTCCCCGTGCAGTAACTCCCTATAGGCTGGTGGAGCCAAAAATGACCAGGTGACAGCAGGAGCCTTAGATTTAGTTTTAGAAACCTTTTTACAGGGCCCCCTAATAGACCCATCTCTCTCCTCAACCAAACCCAAGTCCCTTATTAAAGGGATTTGTTCTGTAAAATGTGGATTCAGTCAAACGGCTGTACTCAAAGATCCAGAAGGCCATGGCTGCAGGTTCCCCACCCCTGGAAGGGAAATACAAATTCCCCAAATCAATCACTGAGAGTGAGAGTGAGAGGGGCCACTCCTACTTCCAACCCTTGGCTCGAAGTGTATTCCTCATCTGGAAGTACGCTGTCTCAATCCCACACAATCCCAAACTAGTGCCTTAGCTATACCTTTAAGAAGCCATTCCAACCTTCTGTCAGACCAACGGCTTCTAGGTGCGGTGGCATGTGATAAGATCCCGTGTTCACTTGCCTCTTGTCATATCTCCTTTACTGTAAAGAGGGCCCTTTGATCCCAGGCAATGGGATCTAAACAGTCTAAATCCTTGGATGGGGTGCTGGCCAAGGCACTGTGGGTAGGGAAAGCAAACGCATACTGGGAACACATGTCGCTTGCCCCTTCCATAGTGAAGGAGTCCTATGTAATCAATTTGTCACTGAATGGTTGTTTTGTCCCCTCAAGGGATTGTACCATGTTGAGGGCTCAGCCTCAGCCTCTGCTGTGGACAGGTAGAACATTCAGCAGTAGTAGTAGCTAGATCAGCCTAGTAAGAGGGAGCCTTGTGGAGCCCACGCATAGCCTCCACTACCTCCATCCCTGCCACCGTACCTATACTTTTTATGAACCCCTTATGCAAGCACTGAGATGACCAAGGACAAAGACTGGCTGGCATCTACTGTATAATCATCCGGTCCACCTGGTTGTTCAGTGCCTCTTCTGGGGTGGATCCTTTATGAGACACAAAGATCTACATGTTTTGTGCCCACTTGCATTAGTTTTCTGTGCTGCATAGCAAATTACCACAAATTGAGCAGCTTAAAACACACACATTTATTATTTCACAGTTTCCATGACCAAGAGTCCTAGCATAGCTCAGCTGGGTTCTCTGCTTAGGGTTTCACAAGGTTGCAGTCCGGTGTTGGCTTAGCTGTGCTGTCATCTGGAGATGCGACTGGGAAAGAATCCATTCCCATGCTCATTCACATTTTTGCTGGCAAAAGTCATCCCTTTGTTGTTGTAGGACTGGGGTCCCTGTTTTCTTACCGGCTGTTGTCAGGGGCTGCTCTCAGCTTCTGGAGGCCACTCATGTGGTGTTCCTTGCCACGTGGTCCTCTGACAACATGGCCGCTTACTTCTTCCAAGCCAATAGGTAGTCTCTCTCCAGGCAGCTAAGATGGAGTCTTATATAATGTAACATAATCATGGGAGTGACATTTCTATCACCTTTGCTGTATTTAAAAGCAAGTAACAGGCCAGGCGTGGTGGCTCACGCCTGTAATCCTAGCACTCTGGGAGGCCAATGCAGGAGGATTGTTTGAGCTCAGGAGTTCGAGACCAGCCTGAGCAGGAGCGAGACCCCATCTCTACTAAAAATAGAAAGAAATTAGCCAGACAACTAAAAATATATAGAAAAAAAATTAGCCGGGCGTGGTGGCGCATGCCTGTAGTCCCAGCTACTCGGGAGGCTGAGGCAGAAGAATCTCTTGAGCCCAGGAATTTGAGGTTTCTGTGAGCTAGGCTGACGCCATGGCACTCGAGTCCAGGCAACAGAGTGAGACTCTGTCTCAAAAAAAAAAAAAAAAAAAAAAAAAAAAAAAAAAAGCAAGTAACAGATCCCACTGGCACTCAAGGAAAGGAGATCATGTAACAGTGTGACTCACTGGAGGTCACCTCAGGATGTGTTTGCTACACCAATCTCTTAGGTCCAATCACAGGCTCCTTCCCCAGAACTCTTTTTCTCTTATCTTCTGATCTTGCTCCTTTTAGGCTCTTGATGAAGCCATTCAGGATTGTCCTCCAAATAGAGGGACTAAGAATACCGCTTAAAGCTCTGCTGCCAGGAGAATTTCCCCTAATTGCCATTTTTTTCAGGGTTATTGGAGTGGAACTAAAGACTGGAAGCATTTGATTAACAGCTTGCACCAATACATTGTGATTCTTCAATGACTATTGTTTTCATTTTCTGCCAGCAGTTCCTTCCTAGGGAATTCTACATGAGGTGTGAGCTGAAAGAGACAATGGTGCACAAGATACAGGTGGACATGGGGGTCTAGGCTGCTTATTTATGGAACTTATTTGTGCTTTCCAGACCTGCTTGCACCTGATCCCAGTGTTCCATTTTTATCATTCAATGGATTGCTGCTGCACCTACCTAACCTTAGGACTTCATCTGTCTGACATACCCAGCAGATGAAGGGCACTTCTAGTTACATAGTCGCTTGGTATCCCATGGCCAGGCATTTGTTCTATACCAGAGCCCAGGAGCATGCCAAGAGTTGCTTCTTGGATGGGAAGTAGTTCTCTGCTACAGATGGCAGGAACCTATACTGACAGGCTCCGGTTGTGGCTTTCCTGAGATTCTAAAAGGTGTCCTTACATAGCATAGATAACGTTGTGGAATCTGGCCAGATATATGGCCCAGGAAGCAAGGCCTCTGGTACCATAGCCTGAAACTACTGCAGACCTCTCTCTTGCAATGGGCCCCAGTCAGAACAGATAGCTTTTCAAGTCCCCCATTAAATGGGTGAGAGCAGTGTTCCCAAGTGTGATTCATGCTCTCCCAAAAACTAAGGAGGCCTACAAAATACTATGTCTTTTTAGAGGTAGAAGGTGCAAGAACTTGTCCTTCACCTTGGAGAGAATGTCTCAGAACAACCACTTTGGTTTCTTCCTGTTTTGTGGAAAGACAATACACAGGTTCTGTAACAGAAACACACACATGCAGAGTCAGATAACAAACAGTAATAATTTAATTTTATGCATTAATTTGAAAATGATTCGTATCTTTACAAAGTTAAATTTTCCCATCCAGAAATATATTATGGTTCTTCATTTGAGTCTTCTTTAGTATCTGTCAGCAAAATTTTATAGTTAGTGTACCTATATATCATTAGTGCACATTTTTTACTAAATTTATTCACACCTCTTTTGTAGCTTTTGTGCAGTTGTGAGAATTTTTTGTTGTTATTAATGGTCTTAGAGAAAATTGTTGGTTTTTTAAAAGATATTTTCACTATATCATTTTCATTGATTATTTAATAGTTCCAATAAATAACATCATTATTTTGTTAATATTTTATAGTTTTCACTTTAAATTTTTCTTTGATCCAGTAATATTTAGAAGAATATTGTTCATTTTTTCTTTTTAATTTTCAAGAATTAGTTTTTGAAGATACTAATATAGTTATTTTTAACATTATTTTATTGTGATCAAGAAGTATGTCCTATGTTATTTTTGCTATTTACTTAACACACATATCCTATGAGTCCTTGTAAATATTTTACGAGTATAAATATATAAATAGTCTTTAAGTGCTTGAAAATAAGACATGGTCTTTGTACAAAAACAAACTTTGTAAAAAAATAATTATAACCTGCTCTGTTTCTGATTGACTCTAAAAGAACCATTATAAGTTGAAAACTTAGTTTTTATGGATATGATGTTTAAAATTGGGGTTCTGTGCCTAGAAATCCACTTAGTAGCTCAAAATAGCAAACAGGTTTCAAAAATAATTTTAAAATAAATATATGTTCTTACAGACATTTATAAAATATTACAAAGTGAAAAAACGTATAAACATTTTCTGCATGGAATCAACCCAGGTTTCTGAAAATATGAATCTAATAAATTTAGCTGGTGTTATGTTTTCTGTTTCTGTATAAAATTTATCTATACGTATGCATGTACATTTATATACACTCTGTATATAAATTTTATACAGAGATAGTGTGTGTGCATGTGTGTATATAACATATTTAACTTTAATTTGATTTTTAATATACACATAATAACATTTTTGTGTATTTATGCATACATATTTTTTTTCTTAATTTAGTCTTTCAGAACCACTTTGGGCTCTCTTTTATACAGGATATGTATTTAGATTTTGTTTTTGTTCAAACCAAAAGCCTACTATTGTTTTAATAGATGAGTTTAACTTATTTGCAATTACTGACAATATGTTTAGGGGTGTGGAATGGTTTCTGGGCCAAGTAAATTCACAGTATATTCCAGCTCTCCCTAGTCCATCCTGCCTGCTCCAACCAAATTAGGCACTTTAACAATCTTACTCTTTCTTATTATAGCATTTTGTATTATGACTTCTCAAGAGAAGACAGAAGAGCATCCTTTTGCAGATGTATTTGGTGAAGATGAAACTGAAAAAAATTTTTTGTTGTCCAAACCTGTTTGCTTTATTGTATTTGGGAAACCAGTAAGTCATCTTTTCTAACTTACTATTTAGTAGAATTTTTTATTTTTAAAATCATAACCTTATGAGTTAACATACAAGAATGAAAACCACGTACTATGCTAGTTTTTTGAGTGTCTGATAGATTTTCATTGTATGGCTTAATATCTGATATAGTATTGGTTATAAATTCATAACTTTCTTCTTATACACTATAATTGAAAAGGAATCTAGATTATATTTATGTTTGTGTTATATGAGGAAATTAATTCATCAAAACACTGTACCATGACAATTGTTGGTAGAATGTCATCTAAGGTTATTTCAGACTTGATTTATATATAAAACTTTCTTTGAAGAGTTTTGTTGTGAGGCTCTCTGGAAATGTGAGGGTAGGACACTATTGATACGAGCTAGGAGGGTCTCCTGTTAATACCTGGAGATACTGAGAGACAATGTGCCTTAGTCCTTACCTACAATATAGTGGTCCCCAACCTTTTTGGTACCAGGGACCAGTCTCACGGAAGAAAATTTTTCCATGGGGGCAAGGAGGCGGAGCTCAGGTAGTGATTCTAGTGATGGGGAGCAGCTGTGAATACAGGTGAAGCTTCACTTGCTTGCCCTCTGTTCACCTCCTGTTCACTTCCTGTTCTGCGGCACCCTGGTTCCTAAGTTTCGTGGAGGATGATTTTTCCACCGACTGGTGGTTGGGGGCTGTAGTGGGTGGTGGTGGAGCTCTGCAGCTGGCCCCTAACATGCTGCGGACTGATACCGGTTGACGGTCGGGTGGTTGGAGACCACAGTGTTAGAGGACCTATGTATTGTCTTACCACAAAAAGGGCAGAAACTCAAGTGGCTGTTGTGATACAGTTTGCCTCTCGAGGCAGTTCTAGTGAGGCCCTGTAGGTAAGAGCTATTTTCAGCCACTGAGCTAGTTGGCACTTTGCATTACAGGGCCTGAGCTGGTTAATTAAGGAGTCTGTCCAGAACAGCGGAGATTAAGAGCTGGGTCCCATCCTTAATTTTATATGGACCCTGGGACAGATAACAAGAAAGGGTTCCAACCACTTTATGTTTCCAAAAAACATACACCCCTTAATATTTTGAAATAAAAAATAATAAAAATATTAAATAAAAAGTAAACAAAAACATAATACAGTTTAAAAAATCAACTGTGAAAGCAACCAGATGCACGTTAGTCCGTGAAAATAACCTTTCATCTGAAAAATACGATACTTTCCAAAGATGTCAGTTAAGAAGGATTTTTTTGCTCTTGAAAATTACTAAATGGAAGTCTGTCAAAACCTTCATGATTATAAACTTTAGGAAGGAAATAAAATGAAGAATCTCAATATAATCACAATGACTTGTAATCAAAATTACAAAATTTGACAATCAAAAGAGTGCAATACCATAATGGTGTAGCCTCCTGATTGCAAGGCTATTTTCTTAATTTAGAAAATTTCACTTAAATCACTTCAGGAGATGTGGCATATGCAAAAATTAGTGGAGAAAAATGAAGCTATAAAAAATGAGAAAAATTACTTTATATTATAACATTGATGTAATACGATAGTAACCATCAATAGAATCTTTAAAAATTGATATATCTGTTTCATTGGCAAGTGACTGACCTATTGGGTTTTGAAGAACATTTCTCTTTTTAAGGGAGTTGGGAAGACAACATTAGCCCATCAAATAACCCAGGCATGGAAATGTATTCGTGTTGAAGGTAAATTTTATCTTTTTTCTCCCCAATATTTTATTATGAAAACTTTCAAATATGCATAAAGTGGAAAGACTTATCCAGCGAACACCCATCTAGCCAGGTATCTACCATTTAGATTCTATGAATAACATTTTGCTATATTTGCTTTATTACACATCTATCACTCTATCAACCCAGTGAATATATCTTTATAATAGCATCAATCCAATCATGTTTTGCCCTTCTGTTAGTCCTAGTTCTGTTCATAGAATTTAGATGGGTTTATGAAATTTCTTTAACTCCATTCTACTGCCTCCAAATCTCTAATCCCACAATTTAAAACTGTTTGGAATATGTGCATTTTGGGTGTCGTCTTATGAAGGAAGAGAAGAGAAGGAACTCTCATAGCTTTTATTGGGAGCATTTTCAAGAACTTAAGTATCTTCAATGATAAATTTTTGTATTTTTTATTTATAAATTTCCTCGTATTCTTTGCAATGTATAAGACAATGGGTTAATGTCTTTATATATAAATATTCCTTTAATCAGTAAAACTGTTTGTGCCCTAGTAGAAAAATAAGGAAAAGAATGAATAGGTAATTCATAAAAATAGATTATGTAAGAAGAAAGAGTTTAACCTACTGTTATCCAAAGAAATATTAATATAAATAACACTGATCCATATTTGTCTCTCAAACTGGCAATGGATCTTTAAAATTACTATAACTATTGTTGGCAAGGATGTTATGAAATGGGCATTCCACATGCTATTAGTAAAATTGCAATCTGGTATAATTTTTTTCAGGAACAGTTTGGTAACACATAACACACACACAGTATTCTAAAATTTTTCTTTCTTTGATCAAAAATTTCACTTCTAGGAAATCTTAAAGAGTACCAAATATTCCATAGATTATTAACACCTAGTGACATAGTTCAGCTCCTGGGTCCTTCCCTAGGTCATGTTCTATCATTCGTCCATCAAGGAATTGTGTATTTCTTCTTACAAAGGAAACAAATCACTGGAATTTCAGGCTCAGGGTCCCTTTTTCTAACCAATGTTTATCCATTTTAACATATCTTGATGCATACTTTCCTTTTATACAATCACTGTGCAAAATTAATGGACTCTGGATAGAACTATATGGTCGTAAAAGTATCTGCATTAATAATACTAGTATCTAATTTTGCATGATACTTTATAATTTAGAAATCACACCTTATTTCATTCTCATATTCTCTTGCATACTACACAGGGCAGGGCATATAAAGTGCAGAGGTGTTTAGGGAGTTAGCTTCCCCAAGATTCTTTGGCTAGAGGGTGGCAGAGACAAGTTCTCTACGGAATACATTCTGCTGCCTCTTGTTTGATTAGGCTTAAATGACATAGTGTGCATAAATTTATAAATTTGCTTTGTAAATTCTAAAGTGATATACAAATGTTAATCTTTGTTACCAGTTACAAGACACTCAAATAGGTTTCTTATTTTGACAATCCTAATACTAGTTTGTACTAATATTTTGAATTCACATTTCAGCTTTATCAATTTTGGAAGAACAGATTGCTTCTACAACCGAAACAGGAATTATGGTAAACAAATCTAAATTTCAAAGTTATTATGATTACAAAAAAATCTCTGCATCACAGATATATTATACAGTAATGTGTAATGTCTTTGTTTGTTCTTAGTTGCAATCATTGCTGTTGAGTGGTCAAAGCATTCCGGATGAACTTATCATAAAGCTAATGTTGGAGAAGCTCAACTCCCCAGAAGTCTCTCACTTTGGTTTGTTTATTCTTATACACCTACAGCCCGCAAAGCAGCCTCAAAACTCATGCTTTATCTGAGGCATAAATAGTTTCGGGAGTCACTCTTTCTTTTGCCTTGGCATAGGAATTTCAGTGTCTGTATTCTGTTGAGCAGCCCAGGGAGTTTTATTTGCTTGTTTGTATTTATCCTCCAGATGGTATATTTGTTTAAAAAAAATAAGTTTATATGACCCAACCTTACTTAACATTGTATTATCCAACAAATGCATCAAAAAAAAGCTACTGTGGTCCATCTTGCAGCACTCCTAGCCTCTGCTGACTGCTTCCCCATTCACCTGAGTTTTATCAATGGTTTGGTTTCCTGCAATAATCCACACCTATAAGGTAGGTATGGGGACTGGAATGGCACCAGCTTGTCCTCTGGCTGCAGATAATGGCAGCCTTCAGCATGTTCATCCAGTCTTCCCTCTGACTCTGAACCTGACAACTCTCCCTAACAGGGGCTTTGGGTCTAATTTCTCAAGACAAAAACCACTGAAGCCCAGAATGATTAAAAAGAAAAGAGCAAACTCAAAGATGTGCAAAAGAAGGGAAGAAGAATAAAGATGAACTTGGGACAAAATTATCCACCTGAAATAGATTTATTGAATGAATGAAGAAAAATTTAGAAAGCTGCTTTATATTCTCAGTAAGAGAGGACATTGTAAATATTAAGAATACAGGGATAAGGCCGGGCGCGGTGGCTCACGCCTGTAATCCTAGCATTCTGGGAGGCTGAGGCGGGTGGATCGCTCGAGGTCAGGAGTTCGAGACCAGCCTGAGCAAGAGCGAGACCCCGTCTCTACTAAAAATAGAAAGAAATCATCTGGCCAACTAAAATATATATAGAAAAAATTAGCCGGGCATGGTGGCGCATGCCTGTAGTCCCAGCTACTCGGGAGGCTGAGGCAGTAGGCTCTCTTAAGCCCAGGAGTTTGAGGTTGCTGTGAGCTAGGCTGATGCCACGGCACTCACTTTAGCCAGGGCAACAAAGCGACACTCTGTCTCAAAAAAAAAAAAAAAAAAGAAAGAAAAGAAAAGAAAACAAAGAATGCAGAGATAAAAACAAAGCATAGTAAATCAAAACCATGACTCTCAAAGCAAATCAATAATGGAAGCAGCAGAAGCAGACTTGTCTGTGCAAATTATATCTATATGGTCTGTATCTGTAGATAGAAAGAGCTCTCTCTACATAGATGACATGTGTATAGAGATGATGTATAGAATGAACCATCTCTATCCACATATATAGATATATCTTGATATATCAATATGGATTATATATAATATATAGGTATGTAGATTATATATATTATAAATACATGTATAATATAAATATGTCATGATATATACAGATAGATAAGGCTTACCTGTAAACTACCTACCTGTATCTATCTATCTATTTATCTTTCTAGTCATCGGTGATAAAGGGGATGAACTTGGGAAAAATATCCAGAATGTGGGAGATTAGATAGGTAAAAAGGACAATCACAGAATTCCAAATTAGGTCAATAGATGATCTCAAAAAGCATAGTAATTGAAACTGAAGCATGTATATAGGTAGATAAGTAAGTATCTATTTGTTTATATGTTACTGCACTTACTCTTGAAAAATTTAGAGCAGTTCACATGGCTACAGTAAAGGCAGCATAAATTATAGGTATTGGTAAAAGGAGAAAGAAAAAAGCATAAAAAAGAAACTTAGTTGTGTCACCCACAGTGTTCATAACTTTAAAATTCTTATTAGAAAACAGTTCAAACAAAAGTAGAGAGTTTAATATGAAGATCCCTCCCCCGCAACATGATTCCATCACCCAGCTTCAGCAATGACAACTCTTGTCTGGTCTGCGTGAGACAAACACCTACTCCCCTCTCCCAACCTGTTTTATTTGGAAGCTAATCCATATCATAACAGTTCATCCATAAATTTTTCAGTATGTATCTCTAAAAGATAAGGACTCTTAAACCTATTATCACATTACCATTATAGCACCCAAAAAGTTAATAATTTCTTAACAATAATAATCATCTATTAACCACGCTGTGGTCAGATTTCACTAATGGACTCTCAGATTTTTTTTTCCACTTTGTTTTTTTTTTTCAGCAGGATCCAGCCAGGTTTCACATATTGCAATTGATTGGTATGTCTCAAGTCTCTTTGCATCTATGTTTCCCCTACTTCTTTCTATCTTTTTGTGTTTATTGAAGAAACTGGTTATTTGTTTTACAGAGTTTGGCTGGAGTTGGCTGATTGCATCCCCTGGTATCATTCAACCTATCCTTCTGTAGCCAATACTTCCTGTACACTGGTACTTGTCCTGAGAGCTGGCAGAGGAAAAGCGATATAAATGATTTCTTGAGTGTGGGGGCCACACTCTCACTATTCGCTTGCATGGCCACGTCCTAGGCAGGCACAGCTGGGCTCCTTTAAAGGCTACGTGGAAACGGGACCTAGAGCCCCTTCTGCCCAGCCTCCTTTCACCCATCCTGTAGCATCTCTAAAGGAATTTTTTTGGAACTGAGTACTCTGCTAAACATAGTTTGAAAGTCTCTGTTCAAATTCCCAGCAAGGATTCTCATTCTGATATTTGCTCTTATCCAGTAGCCTGGTAGAAGGTAGAAGTGATATTTGAAGTGAAGGGCTTTCAAAACCTGCATATAACCTTGAGTCAGGGGCTGGGTGAGCCTGGATAATTAAGGACTCCAAAATCATCCCTAAAGAGAGATGTATGCTGCCAGGGACATCACACAGTAGAGTATTACCAAATTTAATCTTAATTTTTTTCTGTACCAGAGTCCTTTTATACTTAGGTCTTCCATCACTCTTTAAAAAGTGCCTACACAATCTATAATTATAGTCTTTTCATTCACAATCTATCATGCTATGTTGACCTTTAACCAAAATCAGCTTCTGAGAGCTACATTCTCACTCAAGAGAAAAAGGTAGAGTCAATGCCTGGGCATCCCAAAAAGCTCATCTCTGCTTTCTGCTTCTAGATTCTGGAAATACTCATTTTCCCCAGGGAATTATGGACAGCCCTAGTCTGGGTATTCTCTGACCCATTATCACCTTGTACATGGCCTTGCAAGTCATTGATTACCAATGTGTCCACTCATGTCAGGCTGGCTTGAGGTCAAGCAGGTAGCAGGGCTGGCTGGACATGAAGCTACTGATGTCTCTGAATTGCTCATCACTTCAATCTGAAAGCAGTAGCCTGCCATATTCAGATTTATGGAAATAGGGAGTGCCTTCTCCTTCCCAGTATGCCAAGAAATGGGGGCAAAGTAATGGTGTTGGCCTGGACCCGTTGATTTCTTCTGGGCAGTGGTCTGGACAATCTTTCAGTTTTCCATTGGTTAGGGTGATTGCAGGCTGGACAGTTGCCTGCAAAGTGCCTACTCTGCCTATGATAGTACCTGTGGAGTCTCCCAGGAAGGAGTGGCATGGGGCTGCCATTCCTCCATCCTCAGCATGGAATGGCAAGGGCTTGGTAGTGGTCTCAAGGAGATAAGGGGTGGAGAGGGGAGTTCCTCATCTACGCTTTCATCCTCACACACGTCTCTGGAATTGGAGAGGTTGACAGTGGATTCAGCAGGTCCAATTTGTTTGCTAAGCCATGTCCCCCTGAGATCATCCCAGAATTGGGTCTAGAAGTCTAGGTTATTTCACTCTGCATCTGCAATAGTGAGACAAACTTAAATGACACAACTATCTATCCCACACTTCCTCTCATAGATATACCCCTAGGGTTTGGATGTGATGATACTAGATATCTCTCAATGGGTAATGCCCCCCAAAAATTCATTTTCAGAACATTCAGGCAGCCCAAATATTAGCCTCTTAGGAGAGGCAGATCCCATGGAAACAATCCATTCTTCTCTTCCACCAGAAAAGAGACAGTATGATATTCATTCAAATATACGCATACAACATCTGAGGTTTAGCATCCCTGCAAACAGTCACACTCCGAATGCCTGATAAACTCTCCAGGCAGTGGGAGTGGCTGTAACAACAAGCAGTGTGTTGAGAAGCGCAGCAAACAAAGTGCCAAGCATCTTTCTGTGATCCACTTGGGATATACCAATGTTGGGTAGTGTTATGTAGGGAATGGAAGGGAGGTATCATGTAATCTGCTGTGGCTTAGAAGGGGAGTGCGTGGACTCTGGAGACAGCTGGTCTCTGGAATTATCCAGTCAGGAGGAGTGAGCTGAGAAAGGGTTGGATTCAATCCAGGGCTAGGCTGCAGTGCCCTTCACCACAGAACCCACCATCACAATGTGTCAGACCAGGGGTGAATCCAGCCATCACATCCCAGAGGAGGCACTGGTAAGAGACTTGAAAACAAGTTCAAATAAGGTTGTTAATCAACTGGGGGCTACACAAATAAGAGTAAAGGTGCCAAACCAAATGAGAGGTGTTTGGAGCCAGGAAAGCAGAAAGCAAGGAAAACAGGAGGGGCAAGCACAGAAAGGCCAGAGACAGTGGATGAGACAGTGCATGCAGTGGCTACATTTTTGCAAAGGTGTTCTGGGCCCATTTGATGAACCTCAGATAGGAGGGATGCCTTTGACACCACACTATTTCTAAGACAACAGCAAGAGCACATGAGTAAGCCAAGTTGGAAACTAAGGATTATAGCAAGACAGGAGGGAATCGTGATTATAGCTTATATATCCAAAACCAAAATAACAAGGTCTTCCTTTCTGCCTTTTAAAGTTAAATTACTTTGGATTGCTTCTCTGGATAGTATCCAACACATAACGAAAAGTAAAGTATTTGAAAAAAACTTAGGAGAAATTGGCACATGTCTAAGCATTTAATTAGATTTTGGATTACTGGGATGGTTGTTGGTCTGCTTTTTTAAAATAAAAGATTGTGATCAGCATGTTCTCAAGTGAGGTATTTGAAGCTGGTTTATTAGATACATTTATTCGTTCATCTATAAGCAGATGTTTAGTGACTTTCTAAATCATACTAATCTAGGCATGGTGTAGAATGGTGGTTCTCAAACTTTTTGGTCACAAGACTCCTTTGCATTGAAGAATTGTTGAGGCCCCATAAGAGTTTTTGCTGACATGGAGTATATCTATTAATATTTACCATATTAGAGATTAAAACTAAGACTTTTAAAGTATTTGTTTATTTAAAAAATAAAACTACATGTTAATAATGTAAATAGCATATTTTATTAAAAATAATTACATATTTCAAAACAAAAAATGTAGTGAGCAGAGTGGTATTGTTTTACATTTTTGCAAATCTCTTCAATGTCTGGTTAAGAGAAAACCTAGCTGCATTGTCATGTCTGCTTCCACTCAATCTGTTGCAATATATTGCTTTCATTGAGGGACATGAAGAAAATCCAGCTTCACACAAATATTTAGCTGGAAAAGGGGGGAGTATTTTAATAGCCTTTGGAATAATTGTGAATATTCTTGATTTTATATCAAAACAAGTGGAAGTTTCTTGAAGGTTGGTTGCATTGTGGAATCTGAAACTGTATTGGTGAACTTTTCAAACTCTGTTACTTTAAAAGCCGTTGGTCTGTCTTGCACTTGGAATGAGTCTATAACCCATGCCTAATTTTATGGCACCATGCATTTGTCATTTGGAAAATATTGGTTCACTGAGTTATGCAGAATGTTGACCCATTTCATTATTTTGATATCAAAAAAATTACATTTGTTAATATCACCACCAATCTCACCAAAAAAAAAAAATCTCTAAGAATTTGGAAGCTACTAAGCTTACAGTGGTGGATATAAGTTTTCCACAATTCAAATTTTCACTTGAATTTTATAATTGGCAACAAATACTGTCAGTCATTGTCCTTGAAGTGACAGGCTCGCTCCATTCACTTTTAATAAAATTTCTGCCAAATATCCACTGCTGAATAAACATAGTTTGTCAGTTCTTCCAAGAAAAAATGTTCTATAAAAATAGCAGAAAAATAGGTTGAAGTCTTTAAATTCCCACTGAAGGAATGGAGACTTTATCAATAAGAAAAAAGTTTCTTGGCCGGGCACAGTGGCTCACACCTGTAATCCCAGCACTCTGGAAGGCTGAGGTAGGAGGATTGCTTGAGCTCAGGAGTTCGAGGCCAGCCTGAGCAACAGCAAGACCCTGTCTCTACTAAAAACAGAAAAACTAGCCAGGCGTTCTGGCGCACGCCTGTAGTCCCAGCTACTCAGGAGGATCACTTAAGCCCAGGAGTTGGAAGTTGCAGTGAGCTATCATGATGCCACTGCATTACCTGGGACTACAGAGTGAGTCTCTGTCTCAAAAAAAAAAAAAAAGAGAAACTGAACCCCGCTCCTTGCTACCCCCCCATATTAAAAAAAAAAAGAAGAAGAAAATTTTCTTGAGCAAGAGAATAACATACTTAAAGAAATATATTAAGGAAATTAATGTGATGGTGGCAAATATGGTGAATTTCAATGAGAAAATTTAGGTTTCCAGGTGGGGATGCAGGCCACTAAACGTACTAAGCCCAAATCACATTGATAATGTTCTGGTTTTTAAGCTGTATGGTGGAGTCATGGGTGTCTTATTACTCTCTATAACTTACATAAACACTATGTATGTATAAATTTTATTATATTATGACATGTTAATTTAAGAAAGAAAATAGTATGCCATGCAACCCCTGTAATATACTTTTACCATGCATCATATAAGCTTTCCTAACATGATTTAAAAGAATTAGTGGCATGGAATTTCCTTCCCTAGGCACCTCATCTGTCTAAAATAAATTGATCTGGGATTTTTTTAAATGTCTCCTTTTAACTCAATGATTTTTTTTATCAGAAAAACATTACTCATAGTTACACTTCATGTGTAATATTTAAGGCAATAATCTTAAATATAAATTTAAAAATTTTGACAGATGATTTTATGACCTGCATTAATATTCATCAATAACTAGAGGATATTTTATAAATAATAAATCTATGCTCTCATATATTGATAATATAAAACTTTTAAAATTATATTTTACTTTACAGGTTATATTATCACTGAAATACCATCATTTTCACAGGATGCCATGACTACCTTGCAGCAAATAGAAGTACTTAAAAACTTAAATTTGAAACCTGATGTTATAATCAATATTAAGGTAAGGATATTAGTTGTTTTTCTAGTAGAGTATATCATTCTTTTTCATGGTAGTTAAGTTCAATCACCCCCTCCACCACCTCTCTCTGTCTCTAATCCACACCTTACTTACCACAGGAGAGTTAAATACTTCTCTAATGACCACTCATGTTCCTCTCTTCTCCCTATTACTCACCTCACTATATTATAATTGTCCATTTCCTCCTAGACTCTGTCTTACATGAAGGTAGGAACCATGTCTTACTCATAGAAACATCAACTAGTAGACTGTATGGTACCCAGTGACACCTAATAAGGTTACCAGTTAAATAAAATGAAAGAACTTGGACTTGGACATACGAATGTTAAAGAACACTACTACATTGAATAAGAGTCAAGGCTGGATCCTGTTCCTAATTCTCTCCTTTATTAACTCTTAGAATTTGGTAAATCACATTTAGAAGCCTCAATTTCCCCTTTTCAAAGATAATAATAACTACCTTATGGGGCTGTGATAAGAATTCAGTGAGGTGATGTCTGCTTGTTTATGTGAAAGTGAACGATAAGCTTTTGTATTCATACCCTGCTTGCTTCCCCAAGGAGTTTATGACGGCTTAAAATAAATTAGATGATTCTCAGCTCTGACGCTGGGACCCAGTGGAGTGTCAGGGTCAGCTATGAGAGAGGTGGCCTTGCATTGCTGAGTGTGGTGTAATCTGCAGCCCCAGCCCCAGCTCACCACGCGGGGTCAGCCAGCATCCTGAGTGAACTTGAGAATGTCGCACGTGTGAACGTGTGTCTGATGGAGAGAAGATTTCTAACAGTTAACGGAAACCAAATACAAAGTCTAAGCCAGGGAACAGACTGATTAAATAGGAAGTTAAAACCTAGTGGAAAGGGAACGCACAGATACACAAGCCAGAAGACCCCAAATGTACTAAATTTGGGTCATAAATTTGGTTCTAAGTTTGATGAGCCAAAGTAAAAGGGGAAATGTAACCAATTATAAAATTCACATTATCCATGGGAAGACAAGCCATTCCTCAGGAAAAACAAAACTCCCCTTAAAAATGAGAGAAATATCTTACATGGGTCTTAATATAAGAGACCGCTTAATGTAGGGAATGAAGTCCATAACCCCATTCATACTGTAAGTGTGATAGTGAGTGTCCAGTTTCCACCAGGTAACCAGAGTGTTATCAGAGAGCCTAACATGAGACATAACTCAGTACAACACTCACTTCGCTCATAGTTTGGCCTTATTTTGTGGGTCAGTCTGGAATTTCTAGAGCAGAAGTTCTTAACTAGAATCCATGAATCGCCAAGCATCCATGAACCTCCTGAAGTTATATGCAAAACTTTGTGTGTATGTGCATTTTTCCAAAGCAAAAGTCTGTGGCTTTCATCATATTCTAAAGGGTCTGTGCTACAAAAAATGGTCAAGGGCCAGCAATCTAGCAGAGCAGTAGTTCTTAGAGTGTGGTCCCAGAGCCAGCAGCATCGGCAGCACCCAGAAGATTATTAGAATGCAAATTCTCAGGCCCCACCCCAGAACGAAGAACCAGAACCTGTCGGGGTGGTGCCCAGCTATCAGAGTTGCAAAGCCTTCCGGGTGACACTGATGCCTGCTAAAGCTTGATGACCACTGCTCTGAGGCATATCCTTCAGACGCACCCTCTTATTAATTACATCCTGCAAGTGAAAATAGGAGACAACTGAAGGTGATAGTCTTTGTGAAGGACCCACAACGTTGGTCCTTGTATCCTGTGTTGTAAATATACATTTTAAAAATTACCTGAATGGGTTAAATTCCTTTTTGTGAAAAATTAGGAAGCCTAAATAAAAGTATTGCCTCAATAAATACCCATCCCATCTCCACATAGAGGTGGCATGAAGAAATCAGAAAATGAGCGAGGGAGGTTCCAAAGTTCCTGCTTCCTTTGTTTCTCAACACGTAGTACATGAACTGTCAGTGTCAGAATCACCAAGGATGCTTGTTAAAGTGTCTAAGGCCTTGCCAAACTTACTAAATTATAAGGGGGAGCAGAAATCTCTTTAGCAAGGTCTGCAGATGCATCATACTCAGTCAACACGCTAATGTTTGAGAATCACTGCCATACAATAGCAACCAGATTTTTTTATCCTGAAAAATATTCAGAGAAGGATTTACAGCTCCAACCCATAATTGTCATTAATAATCCGTCCACAGAGCAGGGACTATGGATTGGGAGGCCTGATTCCAAGTTGCAGTTTCTCCATATGAAATTGTGATCTGAGACCAGTCTCTTAACTTGCCAGAGCTGTACTTCTCTCACCTGGAGAATGGCTTTAGTAACAATAATTGGATTGCTTATCTTACAGGGTTAGTTGAGAATTGAGTAAAATTCTCATGTGAACATGTGAGAGCACTTTGAAAGAAGAAAATTACTTGTAATCTTTGGCTTTGGCTTTTTTTAACAATATGGACTCAGTTTTCTCATTTGCAAAATGTAAAGGTTAGACTAGAATAGATGATCTCTCAGGTCCTACCCATGACTGGCATTTTATGAACTATTTCACCCATAAAACTATAAGTGATAGTAAATATTTCAAATACACAATATTTTTTGCTGGAAATATATGGATGTTCCCACCATTTTCTTCCATTTTCAGCCTTTTCAAACTAATCTGATAGAATCCTCCTGTGTACCTTTGCAGACTCAACTGATTTTCTATTCTATTTCTCTACTTTTTCTGCTCTTCTAACCGTCTTTCTTCATTCTAGAATTTGTAATACTTTCTCACATTTGTTAATTTCAGACAAAAATGTTGGCATAGCATAGAAGTATCTTGTGCCTCTCTTGACATGTAATGAAACCTGATGCAAAATGCCAGTCACAATATTGTATTTGCTAAGGTTTTTAATGAATTTTTGGTTCATTTATTGCATAAAGTATGCAATAAGTACACATGGAATTAAAGCATATTCAAAATGGTTTAAATGATTTAATAATGTTGTTCCTTAGTGCCCTGATTATGATTTATGCCAAAGAATTTCTGGGCAAAGACAGCACAGCAATACAGGGTACATATACACCAGAGATCAGTGGGATCCTGAAGCCATTGAGAATCGTAGGAAAAGAAAGAAAGAAGCCCTAAAAGAAGGAAAAGTAGAAGAGGAAGGAGAAGAGGAGGAAGAGCAAGAAGAAGAAGAGGTAATATCCCCATAGGTCATTACCATACACTGTACTTTTTAAATTTGCTACAATTAAGTTAAATGATAGTGTGGATAATGGAAAATAGCATATGGTAGAGAAAATTACATTTTCTTTACATTTTTATTGAGTCTGAAGAAAATAAGCAAAAATATTTCATGTTTTCAAAAACTGTGAGATCATAATCTTGAAGTCAAGTTTAACCTTCCTGTCAGTACAGAAGTCCTGGTCACCTACTATGTGTCAAGCACTGTGCAAGTTAGAATATGGAATTGGAGTATGTCTTAGTCCATTTTCTGTTGCTTATAACAGAATACCTGAAACTGGATAATTTATAAAGAAAAGGAATTTATTTCTTACAGTTATGGAGGCTAAGAAGTCCAAGGTAGAAGGGCCAATCTTATGAGGGCCTTCTTGCTGGTGGGGACTCTGCAGGGTCCCAAAGTGGTGCAGCACATCACATGGTGAGGGGCTAGCTCAGGTCTCTCTTCCTCTTCTTATAAAGCCACCAGTTCCACCCCCATGATAACCCATTAATCTATTAACCCAGTAATCTACTAATCCATTTATGAGGGCAGAAGCCTCATGACCCAATCGCCATTTAAAGGCCCCACCTCTTAATACTGCCACACTTGGGAAAGTAGCTCAGGCATAATTCAATTTTTGAAGATAACACAACCCTGATTCCAAACTCTGACAAAGAGAGCACATGAGAAGAAGTCCATCATCCAATTTCACATATACATATTGTTATAACTATCCTAAAGTAATACTACTAAACATCATGAATAGGGGATTGAAAGACTCTTCTATCATGACTGAAAGAGAAAAATTTCATATTAAGAAATCTGTTAACAGGTGCTGGGCTGGATCTGGCCCACCAGGGTGGAATGGGCCACAATTTGCCCATCTCTGCTCTAGTGAAATGTGCCTGTGATTGACTATTTCTATTAGGGGTAGACTCTATAAAGGCAGATGTTACTTTGTAGATGGATACATTGCAAATCATTTGTCCAGTAGAAAAGATAAGCCCCAAAGGTCCCAGTTTTGTTGTCATATAGCAGCGGTCCCCAACCTTTTTGGGACCAGGGACCAATTTCATAGAAGACAGTTTTTCCACGGATGGAGGGGGCTAGGGGACAGGGGAGAGCTCAGGCTGTGATGGGTGATGTGAGTGATGGGGAGGGGAGAAGCCGTAAATACAATTGAAGCTTCACTTGCTTGCTCACCTCCTGCTGTGTACCCCTTTTTCCCCCTTCCTAAGTTTCATGAAAGACAGTTCTTTTACAGATGTGGGGCATGGTGAGGGGTTGGGGGGAGTAGCCAAGCTCTGTGGGCCAGTCTGTGGCCTGGGGGTTGGGGACCTCAGTCCTATAGGACATTAAGCAGCCTTGTATCTAACTTTGCAATCTTATTTCAGTGACTAGAAATACTTCTGTTTGCCATCTTGCTGCTTTCCTCACTAACGGGGCAAATGAATCTTTGAAATATGTTCTTTCATTAAAAGAAACTGTTAACATAATAAAGCCCATTTAAAAACAAAATAATCCCATCTGTGCAAATAAGATATTAGATAATAACCAGCATCTATTCAAGCTTTTTAAAAGGAAAGAAAAGAAACCCTCTTAGCAAATGGGAATAAAGGTGTTTCATTTTAACATAAATAAAGTATATCATCTTAAGTCAAAATCAATGTAGCACTCATTTGGTAAGATAAAGGGGTCACAACTCACTTAGTTCCAGGAGCCAGATGGGATATGTCATTATGTTGGCCAGAGACGTAGTCCTTAGGACGACTAGGGTTGGCTAAGGCTTCACTCTTCAATATGGTAGCCACTACCCCCACATGGCTATTTAAGTTTAAACTAATTAGAATTACGTAAAATTTAAAATTTAGTGCCTCAGTAGCACTAGCCACATTTCAAGTGCTTGGTGGCCAAATATAGCTGTGTCTTCCTAATTGGGCAGTGCAGATATAGAACATTTCCATTGCCATTAAATTTTCGCTGGATAGCTAGAGAGCACATGCCCCTCTTCAGAGCACAGCTGCCTCTCAGCTCCAGCCCAGCCAACTGTTGTCAGGTGGGAATGCTAGCTCATTTTTACCAGGTAGTCTGATTTTTCCAAGAAGCCAAAAATCAGGATTTTAAAATACACGTACGGGCAAGTAATCCAAAATGTTTAAAACACAACGTAGGCCAATGCTGTAGGAGATGATCAATTTACATCCATAGGCTAGGCTCCGCTTCTAGAGTGTGGTTCGCATGATCTTTGCCTACTGGCACAGGCAAGTCCAGAAGTTAGACGAGTAGACCTGATGCCCACTCAGGTTGGTGGCCAATAATTGCATGAAAGGATATTCATCCTTATTTACACACAAGTTTAAACAATTGCCTTGAATTGCTGCAATAGCTTTGTAAATGTTCTCTGGGCTTCCACTCTCCTCAACACCCCCATCCCATTCCACTTGTTCTAGAAGCCAGACCCATTTGTAAAACATAGAATACAGGAACACTTATTCTATTTTATGGAATGAAGTGTTGCTTAATTCTAGGATTGCAATAAAGCCAATGGAGACCTTTAAATACATACATACGTATATATTATATATATAAATATATAAAACCCTCAGTGGCTTTTCACTACCTTTACATTAAAATCCAAACACCCTCACATGGCTTACTAGGCCATGGGCCCCCAGCCTCTCTGATCTCAACCCTGGCTACTCTCTCCCTGCCTGCTCACTGTATTTCAGCCACGTTAGCTTCTAGCTGCTCTTCAACTGTGCTAAGCTCATTTAAACTTGGAAGCTTTGTACTTACTGTTTCCTCTCCCCTCTGCCCACAGCACTCCTCTTCACATCTTCTTCACATGGGTGCTCCTTCTCTTCACTCTGGTCTCACCTCAGAGACCATCCAGGGACGGGAACCTGCAGCCTCAAGGCCACATGTGGCCCTCCAGATCCCCAAGTGTGGCCCCTCCACCGAATCCAAACTTCACAGAACAAGTCCCTTTGTTAAAAGAATTTGTTCTGTAAAATTTGGATTCAGTCAGAAGGCCACACTCAAGGATCCAGAAGACCGCATATGAGCCACATGTAATTTTAAATTTGCTAGTAGTTGTGCTTTTTAAAAGCAAAAAGAAATGAGAAAGTAATTCTATAATAAATTTCATTTAACCCAATATATCCAAAATTTTATTACAACGCATAATCAACATAAAAAAAAGTGCCCAGTAGATACATGTGGCTAATGCCCAGCATGGTGGACAGCACACATTTAACCCCTTGCCCCACTTCTTTTTCCTTATAGCACTTGTCACTTTCTGAAACTATATTACTCCTTTACTTGCTTATTATCTGTCTATCCCACTTAATGTAAACTCTATGCAATAGTGACTATATATCTCCAGTCCTTGATAGTAGGTACTTAATGTAAAGTGGTGTAATGATTGAGTGAACAAATTCCAGCATGCTAGCAAAGCCCTTTCTTCTCTCTCTCTCTGCTAGAGAGAGAAGAAATGATAGCATCTTTTGGGAAAGACAGTATAAGTTGAGCCACTTTGAAATGTTTAACTTCTGATTCAGCAATTCTACTTTTAGGAACTATTCTAAGGGAAGTACTAGTAATATAAAGATTTATCTACAAAGCTATTCATTGCAACATTATAATTGTGAAAAATCTGAAACATTCTTGTTGTCTCACTATGATGATTAAAAAATCATATATTCAGGGAAATGAATATATTTGACCATTAAAATAATATTTTTTAAAGATTATAAAATGGCTTATACAGATAATATGATTCAAATTGTGTAAAATATGTATATGTATACATTGATAAAAACTAGAAAGAATGAGTAATTATGATAGTAAATATAATATGGAACACTTAACGTGTCAGGCCTTGAGCTGAGAACTTTGACACATACTGTTCCCTCTATCTTGAAGTGTTCTTTGTCTAGAAACCTGTGTGGCTCTCTTGCTCACTTATTTCTGGGTTCAACTCAAGTGCCACGTCTTCAGAGAACCCTCTTCTGACCATCTGATATGAAATAGCAGCTTCTCCCATCACTCTCCGTACCCTCTACCCTGCCTCATTTTTCTACTGGTACTTACCACCTAATATATTATATATTTATTTATTTGTTTGTGTATGCTCTGTCTTCCCCAACTGCACTGTGAGCTCCGTAAGCCCAGGGTGTTAGTTGATTTGTTTAATTTTGTAGCTCAAACTCCTAGAACAATGGCTGATACATAATATGTACTTGATAAATGCTTACTGAATGAATGAATGAATGAACTGCAAACTCAGGCATTCGGAGAAAATCTGATTTCTCTATTTTGTCTTTAATAATATGATGTTCTTCTGCTACTCTTCCCTACTTATTGGGGAGCAAAAGTAAATTAGTAAATATCCAAGTCAATTTAAAGCACTATTCCACCTGATAAAGATCCCTTAGGAGTCTTTAATCTCTCCTAGATAAAAATCCTCAGTCTCTAACCTTCCCCTCCCCTTGCTTCTCACCCCAAAATGACATCTAGGTGTAAAGAGGGAGTAATGTGGCTTGTAAATTGAATAATCATTGACCTAAAGATATTTAAAATCTCTTCTTTTTCATTTAGGCCTTCCTTGCTGAAATGCAGATGGTGGCTGAAATTCTTCAGCATCTAGTTCAGAGGCCTGAGGATTATTTGGAAAATGTTGAAAACATTGTTAAACTTTATAAGGAAACAATTCTTCCTTCTTTAGAAGTAAGAACAAGATATGTTGCTAAAAATGGGAATATTGATATTTGTGTTTCATCACTGGTTAAATAGCTTTCATGTCTTCATTGCCATGTGTTATCTGTCCGATTCTCCTCTTGAGCTTGGTAGAAAGCTATTAGGAAAAGAATTCCATCCCAAAGGCTGTTTCCCACAATAATACTATTTTACTCTTACAAAGCAACTCTGTTGCTGGAAAGTGACAAATGAACTGCATTTTTCAAAAGTCATCAAGGGAATTCATTTATGGGTGGAGTAGGAAAATTTCTGTTAAGAGATTGTTTTATAAAAACATTTTCGATCCATGAAGTTTATCAAAACAAATGTCCATTTAAGCTGTACCTTTTCTTCTAAAAGGAATTATTAATTTAGTTAAATTGCAGTCAAAAGAATTGTTATCCCCAGCTTTTTTTCTGTGGTTAGCCCATTCAAAGTTGATTACATGTAAACATGGTAAGGCCATCATGTATTGCAATAGGAAAGTTTTAATTAAAATAATTAGTATTTTAAAAGTATGATTACTGAGGTTATAATTATATGAAAAGCATATTTTATATGGTCAAAAATCCAGGGAAGACTCTGCCAAATATAGGCAGCTGTGTTAGAGATTTAGTCAACAAACATTTATTGCACTTGGGTATTTGGCCAGACCCTATGCTAAGCAACAGCACTATGAAGACAAATAAAAAAGTCTTCAAACTGCCTCTTCCCATCTGGTAGAGAAACTAAAAGAATTTGTTTCATGATGCTTTATAATGTTTATGTTTTTTGAAACAAATGAGTGGATCCTTTTCATTCTCATCATCCATCCCCCAAAGTGAGAATCACATTTAATTGTATTCTTACATATGGGTTTCATTCTTCCCCCACTCTTCTATCACTGGCCTTTAAACGTAGCTTCTTATAAGTAATTACATGACTTTCAATAACATCTTTTCTTCCTTTAATAAAAGTACCCTGAGTACGCCTTAAGTGGCTGGCCCTGGGTATGAAATAAAGCAAAATTAGCATCAGATTCAGAATATAGAAAACTATATTCGTGGGGGGGGTAATGCAAAGGGCATCTCTTTAAGGACAGACACCAGGTCATACCTCCTCACATTGCTGATACCAGTGCAGTGGTCAAATGACAAGATCATGAAGGAAAAAGAATGATAGCTTCAATTTCATTAAATGTAAACTTCTGGAAATCAAATAAATAAATAAAACCTTACTCAAATTAAAAGACAACAAATGTGAAAAATATCCACATTTACTACGATGAAAGAGTTAAAGCTTTGAAATATTAAAGGGTCATAGAAATGATTTTTTTTTTTTTTTTTTTTTGGACAGAGTCTAGCTCTGTTGCCTGGGCTAGGGTGCCATGGTGTCAGCCCAGCTCACAGAAACCTCAAACTCCTGGGCTCAAGCAATCCTTCTTCCTCAGCCTCCTGAGTAGCTAGGACTATAGGCATGCACCACCATGCCCAGCTAATTTTTTCTATATCTATTTTCAGTTGTCCTGATAATTTCTTTCTATTTTTAGTAGAGACGGGGTCTCGCTCTTGCTCAGGCTGGTCTTGAACTCCTGACCTCGAGCGATCCTCCCACCTCGGCCTCCAAGAGTGCTAGGATTACAGGCATGAGCCACCGTGCCCCGAGAAATGATTTTTTTAAAACCTGTAAGTTCACCCTCTCCTGAGATGAATGGGCAACAAATATGAGCAGACAATTAACAAAAAAGGGTAACAAGCCTCAAATGTTCAGCCTCAAATGCTGATCTAAAAACTGAAATATCATTTTCATGATCAGATTTTAAAAGATGAACCAGTAATAAGAATCCTAATGCTAGCAAGTGTATGGCGAAGCTGAAAGGAATGTAACTTAGTATGGCTATTTTTGATAGCTTGCCCACAAAAAGTCTAGAAGGCCCTACAGATAGGTAAGAATTTGTTGCCCTAGTGCCAACAGAGTAAGAATTTCAAAACCAAGAACCTAGAGCCTAGACGTTAGGCCAGGGTGACGCTGAATAGTCAAGCAATTGCCTTGTATGGAATTCCTTGGTACTGGTGTGTGTAGAGGGAGTGGGGAAGAGCCATAAAAGGTCTACAGTTCCAGTCTCCTGTGACCTAGGTGGTATGTCGCTTACTTGGAGGCCACCAAAGTTCAGTGTGCCTCTGAGAGAAACAACGAAAGCAAGTGGGAACAAACCAGGCGGCATTGTTTCCTGGTTTATGTCCTACACACCAGTTCAAGGATAAGCCCATGCCAGGTCCTCCTTCTTGCCTGTCTTTAAATCCCAGTTCATCGCTTCTCGGCCACTTGGCTAAGATCAAGTGAATCCCAATTCAACTCCTGGTGCAGGTGTCCCTTTCCTCAGTGGTGTTCGTACCCTTCAACTTAGTAAGTCCATTCTTTAAGATTGAATCTAGCTTAAGGAAAGAATCTAAGATACAGAGGAGCATTAAGTACTGCCTTGTTCATAATGTGGTTATTTATGGTTAAATAAATAATGCTGGCATAATCTGCTGTCTGTCTAGAGGAAAGCACTTAGAATCCAACCTTGCACAATATTGTGACAAACAAAATGCACTGGATAATGAAAGGGATGATTTTGTTGAGACTATTGCAATAGGGAAAACATTCATAAATGAGGACCTTCTAAAAGATATGCAAGGAGTCTGGGGTTTATGGAGGCAGGAAAACAAGGGGGCCATCCTTGAATCTCACAGAGGCATGAAGGATGGAGACAGATTTTATCTGAGTCTCCTTGAGGAAGGGTGGAGGTAGATCTTATTTCTCAGCCATCTCTACTTTCTGGGAACACAAGGCTCAGATAGAGTTCAACATTGTCAATGGACAAAAATAAAATCCAGTGGACTTTAGATTTTCATATTAAAAACAAAATAAATAGAATAAAATTTAGAAGAATATTAATATAATCTTGTGATGTCTAATTTAAACAAGAAAAGAAATCTAGAAATAATGAAAACAGATATATTTGTCAAAATACTTTATATTGCAGAAGACACCATAAACAAAGTCAAAAGATAAATCATAGAAAGGTAAAAATATTTGTAATCCATATGCCAGATAATGGTTAACACTCTTTACATGAATGTTGGAGAATATAAACAGTCTAATAGAAAACTGCACAGAGGTTATGATTCAGCAGTTCATAGAGACACATATGTAAATGCTGAACCTCACCAGGGAAATCAAAAGTAAAACAAACTGATCCCATTTTTCAGCTCAGTTTGGTAGAAAATTTAAAAGCTAAAATAGCCAATGGTGGCAGAAAGAAATGAACATTCTCACACATTGCTGGTAAGAGTTTTGAATTGCCACAACCTTTCGGAGAACCAACTAGCAATACCTACCTGTATTAATATTAAAACCTATTTTTAGAAATCTGGCCTATACATCCAATATGTCAGGATATGCCAAAGGATGCTTATTCAGTGTTATCGAACACTTATATGTGTGCATATATTTACATCAATGAGAAGAATGGTGACAAAAGAGACACACCTGGTTGGGGGACAGAGCGGAGGAGCAGGGAGAGGTCATGTTAACTGCTTTGGTGTACTTGTCCGTGTTCCTTCATTGGCTGCAGTTAGTGCAAGTTACTTTTGTAATTACTGAAGAATAATATAATTTTTAAATTTTTTTAAAAAAAGAAATGCATGAAAACTAGCAAAATATTGTAACATACCTAAATGTCAAACAGCAAAGGACCATTAAATTAATTGTGCTATATTCACAATATGTAATTTTATAAAACCATTAAAATGTGTTGATAGTGATCTTATAACAGTACAGGGAATGTTGCTTATGTTAAGTGAAAAAGTTATGATCTCAAACATGCCAAACAATTTTTCATGGAATAAAGGATGGGAGAAAAACGGTAGTAGTAGTTACCTTTGGATGGCTGGATTAAAGACCTTTTTTCTCTCTACTTTTCTGTTTTTTAAATTTCCTACAAGAAGAAGTGTGTCTTAAAATAATAAAAATATATTGTATTTTGTTAACAATGCTAGTGTCTATATGAAGAAAGTCAGTGTTTAAATTTCAATCAGACTCTTCTATGGTTTGAAGCCAAATAACAAAGCTACACGTATGTACAGATAAACAGATTCCCCAAAATATTTTGTATTGGGAAAGACATTAAAACTTCACTATAGAGAAAAAACTGAAAAAACAGGAGAATAAAATTCATGGTGAGAAGACTAGTTGGGGCTTTTGCAAAAGATCTCTTGAGCACTGAAAGTAGCATACATTATAGCATGTGTAAGGTAAACAATTTAGCTTTGAAGATTTCTTCATAACACATTAAGATTCTGATCTTGTATTCAGTTTTCCCAATGATCCCAGTTATAAGCTTTCTTTTCTATTACCTATAGGAAGTGATGGCTGAACACGACCCCCAGTATCTCATTGAGCTAAATGGAAATAAGCCACCAGATGAGCTCTTCATGGTGAGTAAATGGTCAGCAACAAGACCTCACAGTTTGAAAAAGTAAAACTCTACAGATAGAATTGTACTTATTTTAATAAACAGAAAAATTTACTTGTGTTTTAACACC
This sequence comes from Eulemur rufifrons, assembly GCF_041146395.1. Taxonomy (NCBI): domain Eukaryota; kingdom Metazoa; phylum Chordata; class Mammalia; order Primates; family Lemuridae; genus Eulemur; species Eulemur rufifrons. The sequence goes on along the minus strand of NC_090997.1, from coordinate 63,060,872 downwards.
GTTTATTTTTGAAAAATTTGATAATTAAAATTTTTGATGTTATATTTATTCATCTGTCCATATTTAAAGCTAAACTACATTTGAATTTAAAATCTCAGTATGACAAAAAGTGCCTCAAAGGAAAGTGAAAGCAAATGGCAGCCAATAAGCACATGATAAGATGCTTAACATCAGGAGTCATTAGGGAAATACAAATCAAAACCATAATGTGATACCACTTCATGTCAACTAGGATGGCCAAAGTAAATAATAATAATAATAATAATAAAACAAAAACAGATAATAACAAGTGTTGGTGAGGAGAAATTTGGAACCCAAAAATATTTTACAACAAATAATAAGATAATACAAAAATGCAGTAACTATTTCTTAAACATCTAGTAGGAGTCTGGCATCATGATAAGCTCTAGGAATACAGATGGGAAGGAGGCAGATGAGTCCATGTGTCCCTCTCCTGATATAGTATCCAATATATTGGGGAAAACAAATATTTAGAGAGCAGTTTGTGTTATCGCCAGGGAAGTAGAAGGTATCACAGGTGCTCATAGCAGAAGGACAAAACCTAGTTTGCTAAGGAAGGCCACCTGTCCGAAAATATCTTGAAATTGAAATTTAAAGGACCAGTAAGAGTTAGACCTTGAAGACTAGGGGAGGGGAGGGAGATGGGGCACTGTTCTGTGCTGAGGGAAGAGTTTGCGACTCTGCGTAAAGGCCCCAGAGGCCAGGAAGAACACAGTGAGTTGTAAGAATGGAATGTAGGACTGGAACATAGTGGAACTGGGGGACAGGGGTGGAATAGTGCCAAGACTGTAGAAATAAGCAGGAGTTGCACCAGGAAAGAAAGACCTTGTAAGCCATGTCGAGGAGTTTAGACCTCACCATGAGGGATTAGGCAGCCAGTGAAAGGTTTTAAGTCAGAGTGAAAATGATCCCACCTCTATTTAAGAAAGATCACTCACTGTGCAGCACAAAGTAAAAACAAGCGGAGAATCAAACTGGTGGTAGGAAGACTAGTTCTCACGTTTGCAGTGGATCAGGTAAGAGATGGTGGCCTAATCAAGGGTAGTGACTGTAGGAATAGACGAAGAGGAACGGATTTGAGAGATATGTAAGAAGTCTACATGACAGCCCTTGGTGAGCAACTTAATATAGGAATTAAGGGAGAGAGAAAAGTCAAAGATAATGCCCAGATTTCTGGCTCGATCTCCTTGGTGGCAATGTGGTAATAATGCTAGTGGTGGAGCCAAATCAGGGAGAAGCTCCTTACGTGAGACACACTCCTGCCAAGATCACCAGTGATTTCCTCACGACCAAAGCCAGTTGTCATTTTTCAGTCTCCACCTAATTCAATCTAGAAGTGATATTTGACAGAGCCGATTGCTTCTTCCTCCCTGCTGCCTTCCTCCCTGGGCTCCTCGAACGCCACACCACAGTCAGTCCATTGCACCATACTGGACACTCTAAATCTCTAACCTCTAGTGTTGGAGGACCCCAGAGCTCACTCCTTGTGAACTCTTGTCTGTCTACCCTCACTCCTTAGGAGACTTCCTTCAGTCTAACGGCTTTAAATACCTTCTAAACACTGACAACTCTTAAGTTCGTGTTACTATCCCAGATCTTTCCCCTGAATTCCATACTTGTATAGTCAGTGGCTACTCAACTGCTCTATATTCAGTTGGATGTCTAATACGCACCTCGGATGAAAACGTGCAAGATCAAACTCCACACTCCCCCCAACAACCACCCTGCCCTAAATATGTCCCTCCACAGTTCTCTCTTTCATTAAATGTCAAAGCCATCCAGCCAGCTGCCCTCCTCTTTTTGTGTTCTCACATCTCACATCCCATCCATCAGCTTACACAGCAGGCTTCTCCTTGAAAATATAGCCAGAATTTCACCACTTTCTACTACCTGGGACACACTTTCAGAAGCTCCAAGAGGCCTGTTTGGACCTGCCATGCCTAAGAAGGCTCCAGTTGGAGCTGGTTCTCTGGCACTTCACCCACATTCCATTGGCCAAAGCAAGATATTAATACATGGAGAAGCTCAACATTAATGGGGTAAGGAGGTGTACTTCACTGAAGATGAACTAGGGAATTAATGTGCAAAGGCCAGGAAGGTTGATCGTGAACTAATAACATGACCTACCTCAGACTACCATATACCGTCAGGGTGTTGTCTGTCTCACCATCTCTCATCTCATAATTCTATATACCATCCTCTTTTTCTTTTCTTTTTTTTTTTCAGATTCTTCCACATAGGGTCTGTATTCGTTTCCTAGAGTTGCCACAACAAAGTGCCACAAACTGGGTGGCTTAAAATGACAGAAATTTATTCTCTCAGGGTTCTGGAGGCTAGAAGTCCGAAACCAAGAAGTTGGCTTGGCCACACTCCCTCCAAAGCCACTAGGGGAGCAGCCATCCTTCCTCTTCAAGCTTCTGGTGGCCCTAGGCATTTCTTGGCTTATGACACCGTAACTTCATTACCTGCCTCCCTCTTCCCATGACTGTCTTTCCTTTGCCAAAGAGGTCCTGTAGACCCAGACCTCTAAGAAAGTGAATATTTGGGGGCCAGAGGACAGACTATTATGAGTTGAAATATGTCCCTCAAAAATACCTGTGAATGTGACCTTATCTGGAAATAAGGCCTTTGCATATGTAAGCAGGTTAAGATGAGGTCATACTGCGTTAGGGTGGGCCCTCATCCCATATGGATTAGGCGAAAAGGCTGAGACAGGGAGAAGTTGGCTATGTGACATCAGAGGCAGATACTGGAGTGCTGCATACACAAGGTTAGAAGTACCAAAGATGTCAGCAAACCACCAGAAGCCAGGATGAAGCAGTCAAGGCATCTACCCAGAGTCCCAGAAGGACCATGGGCTTGAACCATGAGCCCATCACTTTCTTAGGATATTTGAGATATTCATATACTAATGTATTTAAACATTTGTTTTTTAATTCAGGCAGTTATAGATCGACTTAAATATCTGAACCTAAAAAGAGCAGCTATTTTAACCAAACTTCAGAGTTCAGAAGAAGAAATTAATGACTCATTGGAAACTGTAAGTTACATTTAACTGTTTGGAAGTCTACCTTTTCAGTATATGTTGTGACCTTAATTATATCCTTTTAAGGTTTAAAAGAAGTTTTAGGATACCTTTTATAAAAATGGATTTGACTTCTCCGAAGAAGCTATAATATCAGCACAATATTCTTTTAGACACTAAACACAACACAGCAAAGCTTTGGAAACAGAAAAACAATAAAATCAGAACAATTAACCATAGGAATAATGAAAAAGAAAAAAACCCAAGTTTCTTTTTGCAGCACCAAAAAAGGCAAGGACATAAAGGCCCTCAACTCTTTACACTTTTTCATTCCTTCAATCATTTGATCAATTATTTTTAGTAACTACTGCAGTGGTCCCCAGCCTTTTTGGCACCATGGACCAGTTTCATGGAAGATAATTTTTCCACGGACCAGCAAGGGGATAGGGGGAAGGGGGCTGGTTCCAGGATGATTCAAGCACATTACACCTATTGTGCACTTTATTTCTATTATTATTACATGGTAAGATATAATGAAATAATTATACATCTCACCATAACACAGAATCTAATGCCACAGCTGATCTGACAGGAGGCAGAGCTCAGGCCGTGATGCGAGTGGTGGGGAGCAGCTGTAAATACAGATGAAGCTTCTGTTCACTTGCCATGGCTCACCTGCTGTGCAGCCCAGATCCAGCTCACCTCCTGCTGTGCAGCCCAGTGCATGGACTGATACTGGTCTGTGGCCCAGGGGTTGGGGACCGCAGAACTACTGTGTTCCTGGCCCTGATGTGCTTTGAATGTGATGGAGATCCAACGATAATTGCTAAGTGCCACCAGGGCCACAGGGACTTTAAAATGAAAGATTGAATCTATTTGGGAAGTTTAGTTTCATCTATTTGAGTAGAAAATTTTTTTTAAAAAATCATATAGCAAGATCATAAAAAGATACCATAATTCAAATAAAATAATCTTTGAAGAAAGAGGTCATTTTGTTATCCCGTACAATGTAATTCATAGAGCTCAATGGGTCAGCGTAGCTGGAACAGTTGCTGGGACCTCTGTTATGAGCACTGGTGCTAAAGAGAAAGAAAGGTGGAGCTGGTCAGCACAAAGGCTAGGAAAAATAAACTGCGTGCTGAGACCTCCTCTTCTAGGTCATTATTGAAGGAAAAATAAAAAGTATCCATAAAACCTGCAGGCAAGAAAAAACCTTCCCAGCTAGAAAGTTTGTCCTTAGAAATTATTGCATACATTGGCATAAGGTGGTAGTTCATAAGATGTATAACTCTGTGTGCCTGCTCTCTTTTTTGTAAAAGGGAAGAATTTTTGACTGTGTGCACTGGAGTCATTATTCCTGTCCCTCAAGCAGTGTTTCTCCCTGGCAGTCCAGACCACCCCCAAAAGAATCACCTGGGAAGCTTTCTGCAAATACAAACTCCTTAGCTCCATATCCCTGACTGATTGAACTACAATTTCTGGAGATGAGATCTGAAAATGTATTTTTACAAGATCCAGAATGAATTCTTATACCCACTTAAGGTTGAGAACCCCTACTTTAATGTTTGAGATACTAAAGAAGCCTGTTTGATTAAAGTTGACTGATACACAGGTTCCTGTGTGTTTTGAAAAACTTTAGATGAATGCCCTTCAGCTAAACACAGGTGATTTTTAGAAAAATAATATAGCGGGAATATTTGAATCAGTGATTTCCGGTCCTGACTGCAAAGTGGGGTCATCTAGGAAGTTTCTTAAATATACCAGTGCCCAGACCAGTTAAAACAGAATTTCTGGGATAGGGTTCTGGCATTAAGTAAAACAAAACAAAACAGATATGACATCATGGGCACAGGGAACAAAAGAAAAGAATAGAGAAACTGGACTTTATCAAAATTAAAAGCTTTTGTGCATCAAAGGACACTATCACAGAATGAAAAGACAACCCACACAGTGGAGAAGAATATTTGCAAATCATATCTGATAAGGTATTAATATCCAGAATATATAAAGAACAACTTCAACTCTACAACAGTAAAAGAGCCAAGTTCAAAAATGGGCAAAGGACTTGAATAGACATTTCTCCAAAGAAAATATATAAATGGCCAGGGCCTGGGCCAGAGCGAGAGTGCACGTGGGCCCCGAACTCACCTTTATAACAAGCCCACTTTCACAGCCACTAGCCCACTCCCAAGATAACATTAACCACCTCTTAATACTGTCACAATGGCAATTAAATTTCAATATGAGTTTGGAGGGAACATTCAAATCACAATACCCACCACGCCATCTCTCACCAGTTCTCTCATCCCCTGCTGAGATACCACAAGGACAGGCGAAACTTTCAGCAATCCTTGAAGTCTGTAGCAAAGTATTAATATTTCTAACTTCTCTGGAGGTTACCAACAGAAAAGATTACTGAGGGACACTTTAAATTTTGAGAATGAAAGAACCACTTATAGCTAAGTAAATACGAAAACAATCTGTATATAGCAGCTTGCTATTTAAAAGCTTAGGTAAATTAACTAAAAATCTGGTACATTCTCAAATTTTTCCAGTAAGAATTTTGCAGAATCTGTTTTTTAAGGAAGATGGTAGAAAATGCTCTATCTACGTTATGCTCATTCTGCAGTATGAGAAACTGCTCACTAAAATTTAAATGAAGTTTTTTTTAAACAGAAATGAAAACTAGTCTTATTAAATCTAGGACAAGTACAGAATGTTACAATTAAGAAAAAGCCAAAATTTGCTTTCTAAACTATTTCTTAAATACTACAGTACTATCAAATAAGAAATGAAATGTTTAATACTGCTAATTTCAGCACAACTTATGGCCACATTTTTAATGTATAAAATTTTTTAATACTTTGTGATTCACAGGAGGAGCTCTTCCGTACTTTTTCATCTTACAAACTTATTGCACCCAGGTATAGATGGCAGAGAAGCAGATGGGGACGTCTATGTCCCATAAATTTAAAAGAAGGCAACATTTATCTAGGATCACCAGATTTTGTTGTGAGGTAAGTAAGAGTTTCAGAACCTAATTTTACAACTTGTCCGTACATCTTTTCAGTTGTTTATTATTATGGCATATTTTAAGTTTTCTAGGTAAAATGTACTGTCTTTCATCAGAAGAAACATTAAAAAGATTTGTATTGAACCCACGTCCCTATCTTCTTCCACCTATGCCAGCACCACCATGTAAAGTATTCATATTTGGACCTGAACTTTCAGGGAAGACAACACTTAGCAATTTGCTTGCAGAATATTACAAAGGAAAGGTAACTACCTATTTAGGTAGCTTGCTTTCTATCTATCTGTACTTGGTTATAATTTGTAGGATTTGGTTGTACTCAGTTTTTTTAAATTTTATGCTGTTGACGGGATAATTGTTCCATTGGGTTGGAGTGGGGAAGGCATCCACCTTGCTGCTTGTTGCCATTTCCAGACCACAGTCCCTGCCTGCTTCCCAAAAGCCCCAGATTTAAATGTCCTGTCATCCAGGCTACACCACCATTGCCTCTCTGGGTTCCACTTCTCTGTTTCCTGGATCCCACTCCTCCTGGCTCCCTCTCACTCTCCCCACACACTCATCCTGCCCTGAGTCCTGGTGATTTCAGCATCTACAAAGATGAGCCTCCCAACAGCCTGGCCTGTCAGTTCCTTGACCGCCCAAGATCTCCCCCAGTGATCTTGTTTGTCACTCTCAATAAATGAAGAGAAGTTATCTTTAGTGGAGACCAGAGTGATAGCAGTAAAAGTGGTAAGAAGAAGGCAGATTTGAGATATAATGTGAAGGCAGAGCCAAAGGATTTGATGTGGGATTGACATGTAGAGGCATTATGAGAAGGCCGGTGTGGCTCGAGTATTGCCTGGGAAGGAAGGAATGGTCCAAGATGATGGTTGAAAGACATAGTCAAAGTTGTTCAGGCAATGGGAAGGGCTTGAAGTTGTTCAAAGTGCTATTGAATTCTTTTAAGCACAAGGGGTAACATTTTCTATTTGCTTTTAACTTCTTTATTCTAAATTATGACAAACATACAAAAAAGTGAAGCCCCCTGAGTTATCACAAAATGAACCCCATATAACCACCACCAAAATCAAATATGGAATGTTGACAGCACCCCAGAAACCCCTTCATGTTTCTTCTGGATACCAATCCCCTCAGTCCCCTCACAAAGGTAACCATTGCCCTGAATTTTATGATAATTCGCTTCCATATTTTTCTTTTATGGTTTTGCCATGAAAGCATACATCCAAATACCATGGGTTAGTTATGCAAGTTCTTTTTGTGCTGTATGGACTTAAACAACTTATGTTCTTTGTGCCTGGCTTCTTTCACTTAACATTATGATTATAATATTTATCCATGTTATTGTATATAGCTATAATTTGTCCATTTTATATTGGTCTATTGTATTCTAATGATTAAATTATATCATAATTTATTTATCCACATTTGAGTGCTAATAAAACTTAAATTGATTCCAGATTGGGGTATTATGAACCTTCTGATATGTGTCTCTTCACGCACACATGCACATATTTATAAATTTTTGAGATATATCTAGGAAGACAAATTCTGGGACGTAGTGTATGCATAACATTCAACTTGTGTAGATAATACCAAACTATTTCCAAAGTAGTTCTACTAATTTACAAAACTATCAGCAGTATCTGAGAGTTCTGTCATTCCACATTCCTGCCCACCTTATTATGGTCAGTTGTTCTAATGTTAGCCATTTCAGTGGGTGTACCGTTGTGTCTCACTGTAGTTTTAATTCATTATCTTTCTGATGACTAATGAAGTTGAATATTTTCAGATTACTAGCCATTTATATATTTACTTTTTGAAGTGTTTGTTCAACTGTCTTGCCCATTTTTTATTGTGAGGGGCTTTTTTGTATATTACTAGTAAGTGTTTCTACTATTGTCTATATTACAAGTTCTTTTTGATTATAAGCATTATAAGTAAAGGTGGAAGACAGTGATATTGATGGTCTTGACCCTGTGTAGGCCTAGGCTAATGTGTGTGTTTATGTCTGAGTTTTTAACAAAAAGGTTTAAACAGTAAAAAATATCAAAAATTTTAAAGAGCTTATAGAATAAGGATATAAAGAAAGTATTTTGTACAGCTGTATAATATGTTTGTGTTTTAAGCTAAGTGTTATTACAAAAGAGTCAAAAAGGTAAAAAAATTAAAAGCTTATAAAGTAAAAAAGTACAGTAAGCTAAGGTTAATTTATTATTGAAGAATGAAAAATATATATATTTTTTGCAACAGAGCAAGACTAGAGTGCCATAGTGTCAGCGTAGCTCACAGAAACCTCAAACTCCTGGGCTCAAGTGACCCTCCTGCCTCTGCCTCCCAAATAGCTGAGACTACAGGCACATGCTATAGTGAAAGTGCCCTGTTAATTTTTCTATTTTTAGTAGAGACAGGGTCTCACTCTTGCTCAGGCTGGTCTTGAACTCCTGAGCTCAAGCAATCCTCCCACTTTGGCCTCCCAGAGTGCTAGGATTACAGGAGTGAGCCACCACGTCTGGCCAAAAAATATTTTTTTATAAATTTAAGGTAGCCCAAGTATACAGTATGTATAAAGTCTACAGTAGTGTACAGCAATATCCTAGACCTTCACATTCATTCACCACTCACACACTGACTCACCCAGAGCAACTTCCAGTCCTGCAAGCTCCATTCATGGTAAGTGCCCTATACAGATGTGTATCATTTTTATCTTTTATATCACATTTTTACTGTACCTTTTCCATGTTTAGATATGTTTAGATACACAAATACTTCCCTTTGTGCTATAATTGCCTGCAGTACTCAGTACTCAGTACCGTAACATGCTATACAGGTTTGTAGCCTAGGAGCAATAAGCTATACCATATAACCTAGGTGCGTAATAGGCTACACAAGTTTATGTAAGTATACTCTATGATGTTTGCACAATGACACATTGTGATGCATTTATCAATTTTTAATTTTTTTACCTTTTTGACTCTTTTGTAATAACACTTAGCTTAAAACACAAACATACAGCTGTACAAAATATTTTATTTCTTTATATTCTTATTACATGTCCTCATGACATGGTAACTGGCTTCTCTCTCTCGAGAGTGAACCAAGGAGGAAGCTTCAATGTCTTTCATGACTTAGTCTGAAAAGTCACCCACTGTCACACTATTTATTTAAAGCAAGTCACTAAGTTCTTCCTACGCTAAAGAAGAGGGGAATTAGGTTCCACCTTCTGAAGTGGGGAGAAGTATCAAAGGATTTGTGGACATATTTTAAACCCATTACAATGTGTATCAGATTTAAAAAATGATCATTTTAAAATATAAAGAGACAAATCAATACACAGATAAATCCCCAATAGAAAAAAGAAATAGCAAGCAGGCAATTCACAAAGTAATAAGCACAAATAGCCACTAAACATTAGAAAAGGATACTACTCTCCCAGTAGAGAGATGCCAGAAACCAAAGATGTGTCATGTTGATCTCATTTTTACATTTAAAAGATTGCTATTAACACCCAATACTGATATGTAGCTAGAATGAGGAAAAATACATGTTTATATACTGCTGGTAAGAGTATAACCATTAAGCATAGCAATTGGAAATACATATAGTATACAAGTCTAAAATCCATGCACATCTTTTGAACTGTCAATTCTGTTTTATGGATGTTCCTACAGAAACTCACACAAATATATGTACAGAATTGTGTTCATCACAGCTTAGTTTATATAATAACAGCAAAAATGTGTATACCTAAATATATATTACTGGTATTTTAGTTAAATAAGTTGCAATTTTTCATCTAATGCAATACTATCTATGCATTAAAAACTGATGGTGTAGATGTAGATTTATTGCCATTATAAGCCTATTTCAGGAAAAGCAGAATGGAATCTAGGGATCTGGAAATATTAATTAAACCTAAACGGCATGTAGAAATCTATTTCTAAGATCTCAACATTCAGTATTAAGTCTATTATCTACCTAACAAAGGACTTATATCCAGAACACATAAAGAATTCTAATACAAATTTTAAAATAGGCAAAAGTTAAACACATGCTTTTTTTTTTTTTTTTTTTGAGACAGAGTCTCACTTTGTTACCCAGGCTAGAGTGAGTGCTGTGGCGTCAGCCTAGCTCACAGCAACCTCAAACTCCTGGGCTCAAGCGATCCTCCTGCCTCAGCCTCCCGAGTAGCTGGGACTACAGGCATGTGCCACTATGCCCGGCTAATTTTTCTATATATATTAGTTGTCCATATAATTTCTTTCTATTTTTAGTAGAGACGGGGTCTCGCTCTTGCTCAGGCTGGTCTCGAACTCCTGACCTTGAGCGATCCACCCACCTCGGCCTCCCAGAGTGCTAGGATTACAGGCGTGAGCCACCGCGCCCGGCCTAAGCACATGCTTTAAAAAAGGATACGTGAATAAGCACATAAAAAGAAGTTCAAAATTATTAGTGATTAGGGAAATGTAAATTTAAACTACAGTGAGGTACTTCTTTATATCCACTAGAATAAGTAAAAATTTAATATTCACAAAAGCAACTGTTGGTGAGGATGTGGAGAAACTGCAACATTGCAAAATTGAACACATGGCTGGCAGGGATGTAAAATAACAGTTTGATGGCTTATGATAAAGACAAATATACACTTACCATATGGCCCAGTAATTCTACTCCTAGGTATTTACCAAGAGAAATGGAAACACATGTCCACAAAAAGACTTCTGTACAAATGTTCATCACTGCTATATTAGTAATAGCCAAAACCTGGTCACAACCCAAATGTCAATCTGTAGATGAATGGGTAAAAAACTGTGGTATATTCATACAATAAAATACTGTTCAACAATAAAAAGGATACCTGCAATAACACCGATGAATCTTAAAAACATTCTGCTAAGGAGGAAAAGCCTGAAAAAGATTATATACTGTGTCATCCCATTTATATGAAATTCTAGAAAAGACAAAACTAATCTATAGTGACAGAAAGCAGAAAGTGGTTGCCAGGGGCCAGGAATGAAAACTAGGGGAGGGGACGGGATGGGAAGGGATTGATCACAAAGGAGCATAGGGGAATTTTGGAAGTGATACAAAAGTTCCATATCTTGGTTGTGGTGGTTGTTATATGAGTGTGTTTGTAAAAATTCATCATAATGTATACCTAAAATATGTGCCTTTCATTGTATGTAAATTACATATACAAAGTTGATTTTAAATATATATCTTTATTTTAATTTCCGTTAAGCCAAAAAATATGTCACCTGAATATATATTGCATGATCTATGTATTATGTATATTACATGATCTATATATTACATTATATATTACATGATCTGTAGTATATATAGTATATGATATATATTATATAGATCTCACATGAAAAATATGACTGAATTTCTACTGAAGCAAGTACTCAGAAATCAGTGAATTCTGAACATAACAACTCCCAAGGTACCTCAGGAAGTATTAATATTTTTAGAATATAGGTAGAGATATAGATAAATAGATAAGCAATGTCTTTAATAGTTGCAAAAACTTGTGCTTATGTTGATTTTCTCAAATATTCTTTGCAGGTAGTTGACTATGCTGAACTTGTTCAACCACGTTTTGATAAAGCCCGGGAAACATTGATGGAAAATACTATAGCTGCGGCCACTGAAGCAGCTATTAAAGTTGTGAGAGAAGAGCTTCTCAAAGAACTACAAGCCAAAAAACAAGGTGAACTATGTGTTAAAAATGTATGTTTTAAGCTTAGGTAAACAATTAAACCTGGGTACTTGAGGGCAAGGATTTTGTTTAGTTCATCTTGGTATCCTTGGAACCTTGCACGTTTTAGTCTCTTAATAAATGGTTGAGAGAATGGATATGCCTAAGCCAATTCATAAGCAGAGAAAAAAATTCAATTCTAGACTTCTAAGGAAAGGAATCAGAAGGAGCTTCCAAATTTGGATTTTTTTTTTTACTTTTATGGATCCACTTACTGGGCAGACTGTTTGAGCAGTATTTACGTCTTTATGTACACCAGTCATTAAAACAATAAGAATCCACCGGACTCTTGTGGAGTTTGTTGTTTGTTGTTGTTTTAGGCATATTTATCAGCCCTGATTGTAATTAAATCTTTCTATTTGGGACGTAATAATTTCAAATTCAAAAAGCCGTAATTCAGTGAAACTGGAAGAAGCCTTAGTGATCAATTAACACAATTTCCTAATTTTACAGACGAGGAAACTGAGGCTCAGGGAGGTTAAATGGCTCCCTGGTAAGTACCCAACTGGTGGCACAGCTGAGGCTTGAACCCTTGTTTCCAAAGCCCTAGTGTGTGCTCTCTCTCCTTGACCATTCTGCCTCTTCCTGTATCTCACTGGCTGTTGATCACATTGTCTTAGAACAGACACAAAGTTGTTTTTCTTTCTTTTTTTTCCTTCTGGTTTTCTCCAGGAAAAATGAGAATTTTCATTTCATAGCTACTTTTGAAATTCATTAATTGGTTTTGGTATACTTTATATCTCTAGTTGGCACCCTTGTAACTAGTCATAATAGAATAAATGAAAGTAGCCTAATCTCTCCTCTTAATGCAATATCCTAAATGCAGCACTTCCTGTGCACTACATGGGCTCTTCCTTACTTTCAAAGATCTGGACCCAAAAGTTTGGGAGTAGCTTCAGCAATTTTAGACTAGATTTAGTCATCACTGTTTGCAGTCCCAGAAACTATGGCAGTACACTGTCCCCTGATTTGGCTGTCAGTGTGTCTGTTCCAAATATTCTTTTCCTAATAACATTTTTCTCGTTACAAAAGTAATAACAGCTGATATTTATGGAGCATTTACTACATGCTGGAGCAATGCTAACGGCATTGCATATATCTCCCATTTAATCCTCATGATGTGCCTATGGGGTAGATATTGTTATCTCCAGTTCTAGTGGTTGAAGAAACTAAGGCTCAGAGGAGTTAAGTAACTTGCCCAAGGTGACAGCCAGCAAGTGACTGGGATTCAAATCAATGTCTGTGCTCTTTTCCTCTATGTCTCTCAAGTGAGCACAGAAAATTGGAAAAAGCAGATGAAAGGAAAATTCACTTATACTTCCTCCCCAGAGATAGCTGCTAAGAATTTGGTGTGTTCTCCATCTCTCTCTTTTTTCCTATTCATATTTGTAATGATTAATTATGATCCTATGGCATATGCAAAATTATGTTCACTCATTTAAAAATAATGCTTCTTTCTAATTAATATGTAATTATTGTAATAAATTTTATGTTAGGTATCTAAATTCATTTTTTTCCCAAATGGTGAACCACTGTTACAAATAACAATTACTAAATTATCCATAATTTTACTGGAAACTTGAAGTGCCAGTTTTTCTTAATATTAAGTTTGGGCATGTGTGTGAGTGGGTATAAACTTTTGAACTTTCTATTTATTGATCTTTCTCTGTATTACAACCTTTAATGCAAAATGTAACTATCAAAGCCTTATGATGCATTTTAAATCTAGTAATATAAATCCTCCCTCAAAACATTTTGTTTTAACTATTTTCCTGGTTATTCTTCCATTTGTTCTGAAAAATAAGTGCTTACTGTGTGCTAGGAACTGTACTAGAGGTTGGGATGCTTATAGAATTTTGTCAAGTTCTGTAGCAAATCCCAGTGGGAGGATTGTGTTAATATTATATAATAATTTGGCAAGAATTCTCATCTTTATTGTTAAATCTTCTCACACAGACACATAAAATCTCCATTTTTTAGTCTAGTTTTTGTATCTTTCCACATTTTGTAGTTTTCTTCATGTATTATTTATACTTTTCTTAATAAGTTTATTTCCAGACATTTTGTCATTTTGTTACTGTTCAATGGGATTGTTTTTCTCTAATATTTTCTAAGTAGTTATTACCAGTATATTGGAAAGCGATTTGATTTCCGTTGTGTATTCAAAATTTATTTCCTCATAACTATCCACCTTATTAAACTTACTTTCTAGTTCTTGCAGACTTTCAGTTGATTCTCTTGGGTCTTCCGGAGAGCCATTCAAAAAAAAGTATAGTTTAAACTCCTCTTTTTCCAATATTTATGCCTATTTCTTTTTTTGACTAATTATGTAGGCTAGCAGTTCTGGAATGATGTTAAATAGTGGCAGTGATGGTGAGCTCTTTAAGGGAGTTCTTGCCAATGTTTCTCCATAAGGTTACTAAGTATTTTTATCTGGAATGAATGTTGAAAATTATCAAATGTCTTTTCAGCATCTGTCAAGATAAGCATAAGTTTTTATCCTTTGACTTATTGATTTGATCAGTTATACTAATATATTTTCCAATATTCAGCCATTCTTGTATTTCTGAAATAAACCTTACTTGGTCAGAGTGTATCATTCTTATAACATATTTTTTACTTTTGTTTGTTTATTTAGGACTTTTCCCCTACATTTACAAGTGTGATTGGTTTATTGTGGGGGTTTTGATGTGTGTATGTGCTATTTGTCAGATTTTGCTATCAGGGTTTTTTTTTTTTTTTTTTAACTCTTGACAAAAATTGAGAAGCTCCCTAACTTCCCTATTTTTTATGCCTGAAACTATTTAAATAGCAAGAAAATTCTCTCTTCCTACATGGCAATGTCAAGCTTTTGCTAGACGAGAACACATTATTTGCCTAATAAATCTGCCTATCTTCTTTTTCATAAGCCTATAAACAAATAAAATAATCTAACATGATGCCCAAGAGATTCAAAAACAACAAAAAGACCAGCACTGAAATTACATGCCATCCAAATGATCACCTAGATGATCTAGAATGGAATTATATTTTGAGTATACTATCTTCAAAATGAAAATCAAAATAAAAAAAAAACCCTCATAGGCTACTTAAAAACTGAAGCTGGAGAAATACTGGCTCAGACTACTAAGATGGCTTGTTATTCAGTCTTTTTTAAGTCTGAACAAAATGAATTCATCAGTTCATTCAACAAATACTTGAGTACCTACTTTGTGTTAGACATGATTCTAGGCACTAGGGATACAGATGTGAACAAGACACATGAAGTCCTTGTCCTTGTGGTGCTTACATTTTAATAGAGGGTAGAAGGACAAAAAAAAAAAAAAAAAGCCAGTGAACAGATAGAAAAAAATATATAAGGTGGTAATGGGTAGACAGTGATCGGATAGAGATGCTAAAATAGTGGGATGAAGAGAGGACATTTGACTGAGACTTGGGTCAAGAGAGGAAGCTAGCTAGACTCTAGGAGGAAGAGTGGTGATCTGTAATGTTTCATACAATCGGTAGTAATTTCTTTCACTTCAAATTATGGTATTAAATCATATATTTTAAAGCTTTCCACAAATTGCCTTCTTCCACTGGAATATAGAAATTGAGGCTCTCTCTCATACGCTACAAACTTAAAAGCCATTTTATTTTCTTTTTCAAATTCACTAATTATTCTAAATCTGACAATAGAATTAACCCTTCTTAAAATTAAAAAAAAATTGCAATATTTTTGCTTTTGAATTTTGCCCCAATACATTTTTGAGAAAAATTGTTAGTGGAGAATATTGAGATTTTTTTAACATAAAAATTGTATAATAATACAGAGGATGACAGCTAACATGGAACAGGCTTCCTGTGTGCCAACCATTTTTCAAGTTAAGGGTTTACATCAATTACCTCATTTAATCCTCACAGCAGTGCTTTAAGTTTAATGATCCTTTTTGTGCCAAGTAGAAATTGAGGCAAAGTGATCAAGTGATTTACCAAAGCCACACAGCTCTGAAGTGACAGTCAGAATTCAAACCTAAGTCTGTCTGACCCTAAAGCAGGGGCTTGTGCTCACTATCCCTGCATCCCTGTCCCCAACTGCTAACACAGCCAATTATTACATTTCAGCCAAGACAGCTTTAAGAGAAATTGAAGGACAATATGAAAAAAAGGAGTCTGAAGATTTTCCAGTGGAAACATACAAAATCTTTGGAGACATGCGCTCTTCAGTTGATGATGGTAAAGAAATATATTGCTGATGTTATTGACCAGATCTTCCAAATATAAATGGAGTAGCTGCTAAAGTGTATTATTCTTTCACTGCAGCATACGCTCAAGACTCCCAAAGATACAGCTTTTTAGAGGACACTGAAGAAGCCCCAACAAAGTCAGAAAGTATCCACCATGATCAAGCTGCTAAAGTTGATAAACCTGGTAACAAAATGAGCTGCTAATTCCATGCTTATGGATCTTATTTTCATTTATTTCATCTTTGATCATGTTTATATTGAAGCTTGAAATTACAAAAAAAAAAAAAAATTGGAAACTTCAGGAGAAAAAAAGCTAGCTTCTCTCTTACAGGCTTAAACTGAATAGCTGTAGAACAGAAATAATTTATTAGAATAAAGAGAAAAACATAGAAAATGGGGAGTCAAATACAATTAGGGCCCAAATAAAAATTTTTGAGTATTTCCAAATGTGATACGATCATTATCATATAATTATAAATACTTTCTTAAAAGCTCTTTATCTCTTTTAATGTATTGGAATCAGAGCATCTTAAACCCACAATTTTAGCTGTGAAATTTTACCATTTATCCACTGTATTTACCTTATAAACTTTTTCTATTTATATTTTAATATAATCGAAAGCATATAGCATTACATTATATAACATAATCATATATGTAATATAGTATTACATAATAGTTATAATATAAACTATTTTTACCTTTATTGACTTATACCATTTACTTATATTAATTACTTCATTAGGAAACATTTTAACACTCATTTTAAATTGCTGTATAATTTCCCTATTTATAGGTAGTAGTTTTAACAGTTTGTGTTGGAAATTTATTTTTCTTTCTTTTTTTTTTTTTTTGCTACTACAAATAATGCTTCAATTAATGTTTTACATAAAGTTTTGTCTACACGTTGACATAAATGGAATTACTAAATTAATGATTATAAAGCTATAGAGTCAAATTGTTTTGCATAAAATTTTCCAAATTATGTTTCTCTCAGTAATATACAAAATATATGTCATTGTTTCCTCAGTATTTTCTCTTTTTGATTGTTATTTTAATTTTTACTTCTAAAGTTTATTTTAATATTTGTTAAGCATTTATATTTCTTCTTTGCTGAAGTGACCATTTTTGTCTTTTGGCCATTTTTCTAAAATGTTATATAGTCTCTGCATAAGCTTCCTATATTAGTCTCTTATTTTTCACATTTTTTCCAAATTGAGTGGTTTGCCATCTAAGTCAGTTTGCTGGTTTTGGAATAAAGTCATTTTTCATATTTTTGCAGTAAAATCATTCCTTTTTCTTTATTTCTTCCATTGCTTGTAGGCTTAAAAAGTCCTCCTCTCAGCCAAACACTATATATATATAAATTTTCTATATGTAGAATATATATTATATTCTGTTATTATACGAGGGCTGTCCATATAGTATCCAGCCATGTAATGTGAAAAATAGTATTGACGGTGGCTGGATAATTTCTGGACAGCCATCATATTCTTATATTCTGACATTATATATATAAATATTCTATCTAGAATATTTATTATATTCTTATATTCGGTTCTTTTTTTATTGGCCCAACCTTTTTATTCAGTTTTTAAGTACATCTGTAATTTATTTTGATATATAATGTAGAGCTGTTTTTCGTTTGTTTTTTCCTACTGATTCAGACAGATATGCTTGCCTACTGTTTATTTCAAGCCTAGTAGGAATTAAACTTGGCACTGTCAGAAATTTATGTATGGCACTCCTTCTCTCCAATACACACACAGCCTTCACAGACAACCTCCCCAGCCGCCCAAGACATTAAGATTTTGGCCGCTGAGTTGCAGCTGGGAGCCCCATCTCTGCTGCTGTGGAGTTCCCGGCACCAGTCTGCAGACAGCCCCTCTCCAAGACTGTCTGTTCCTTTTCTGGGGAAGGCAGTCCAAGTTAGAAGCAGGCATTGGGGCCTCTACCCATTGCTGGAGGAATACCAATATTGCCAGTAGCCTTTGGTAAAAAGGCACCCTCCCTGCCTCATGGCTCTGGGATAAGCACAGCCTTTACCTTTTGGAGTCAAGAGGGTGTGAGTTGCATCAGAAAGAGCCCTGTTGATTTTTGTGTTCAATTTAGAGCCACTGGCATTATAGTAAACTGAAATTATTCCTGGTTTTCTTACAGGTTAAGTTATTATCTTCATTTTCCCGGCTGATAGATATGTTTAACTATTTGAATGTTATGGTTGTTATTTTAATTAAAAATTAGAAAAGTGAGTCCTGGGTCCCCAAGCTCTTATCACAACCTTCCTTGGGAATCCAGCTACATTTTTAAAATACCATTCTTTAGATGTTAACAATGTTTTACTCACAGATAAAGAAGAAACCACTGAAACATCCACATTTAGGAGTTCCGAAGACACTAGTCAAGATCTAACGTCATCTTCAGACAAAGGTAAATTAATATTTGGTCAATTTGGTTCTCTTAGATTATGCTTTTAAAAACCACAATTAGCTCCTTCAGAATTTGAAGAAGAAATGTGTGATTTTTTTAAAAAGCATTTTTAATACCCAACTTATGCTATATTGAAGGCTACTCTATTATTAATATGAACAGTTGGACATGCAGGAGCAGACACACACACAAAAAATAGCACATGATATGTTGTTTTGGTGAAAAAAGATATTGGGAAGATGGGTGATCTATCTTTCTGCTCTGCCATCCCTGACATGTATCTGCTATAATAATTCACAAGATGGCTGTTGGAGCTCCAGCCATCATGACAGTGTCCCTAGTAGGAAGAGAGAAAAAAGCAAGGGACAAAACTGTCCCTTGCATTCAGCTGAGTCAACTCTCTTAAAGAGAGGATAGGAAGACACACACACACACACACACACACACACACACAAATTCCGCTTGCATCTTGGCCATCCAAACAATAAGGAAAGTTGGGAGATGTAGTTTTTTAGCTAGGCACATTGCTGGCCTTAACAAAGTCAGGGTTCTGTTACTAAGGAAGAGGAGAATGGCTACTGGGTGGACAGCTAGCAGCTCCTAGGATGTTTCTCTCTTTGCTGGCTATTTCTGCCTTGGCATGCCCCCCGCTCCCATGGCTGCAGGAAGATCATGGGTTCTTGACTCTTCTGCTCTGGTTCTCCAGGAATTGTGGCTCTCTCCATCCTTGAGAACACGTTCAGGCAGGGAGGGCAGCAGACACCTGCTCTTTCAAGGCCTTTTGGGGGTTTTTTGGGCTGGGATCAACTGGGCTCCAGTAGAGACCCTGAGAGATGGAGCCCTGCCTGGGGCAGCAGCTCAGAAGCTCGACTGCAAATGCAAAGGTAGAGGAGTCAAGTGGAGCTGCCAAGCTCCCGTCTCATTGGAGGGATGGATAAACATTTACATCATGATGCAGCCTGACAGCCAGCTCAGCCACACAGGGAGACACTTCAGCACCAAAGAGGGCAAGAATCAAGCGTCACACTTGAAAAACCAGCCTATGCCACCTTTCCCCATCCCCTCCAACTTGCCTCCCTCCTGTTCTTTTACCATCCCAGGTAGCAACTGGAAATATTTATCTTGTTTTCTGACTCATTCTAGATGCTTGTGTTTTCATTTGATGTCTGGAATCCTCTGGTCCCCACCTTTCTGCATTGGTTTTGACTCCTGCCTAACAGGACTTTCTTCTTCCCTCATTGGCTTTCATTCTGGTGCACTGGCTTTAAAGCACTCCTGTGATAGTTTGTGATTCTGATTCCTGACTTAATATTTCCTCTCATTAGTTTTATTTCCCCCTTCTTCCAGCATGTTGTGCAGTAGCACAAAGGTAATACTTTCTTGGGTCGGATATTACCAATCATGTTTTATCGCAAATGGCATTGTCCACTAAAAGTATTAATGGCATTAATGTATTAACTTAATTTACTTTAGTTTCAGTAGAAGACTCAATAGAAGAGGTAACTGCAAATCATCCAGAGGTTCTTTCTATGATTGAGGAGACTGTAAAAATAGTACAGGATATGAATTTTGAACAGCCATATGAAAAATATGCTGAAATCTTACAGGAAGTCCTCAAGGAGGTAAAAAAAAATCCAGTTTGTTAATTTTTATCATTGATTTAACTATAACTAAGAAAATATTCATCTATTATATGTATAATTATTTTAGTTTCTTATTCTACAGTATTGAAATTTGTAGCCTTTAAATTCACATTATTTTGTAGTCAACATTGTTATATGTAAAGTACCCGAGTGAAAAACTGCTGATGTTCTTTGGTAAATTTTCGGTTACGAACAAAATTATATAATGTAATTTCATGGTTTTGAAATTAATTCTTCATTATCTTTTATTGTTCTTGATTCAGTTCAGTTTGTTAAAAGATGGTGTACATGAATCCAGTACCAAAGTTAGATATTTCATCTATTTAGTCATAGAACAAGACAAATTTTGCTCCATCATTAATTAATTTCATCCAATCACTTTGAACGTGTGTTCATAGGGGAGGTGGGTGGACACATGAGTGATGTTCTTGTCTAAATGGAGCCAGTTCTACTGTTAGCAGGCATCTCAGTACCTCTCAGCTGTCACACTGAGTGATGAAAAGCAAAAAGGAAGTGACAGATGTTGTCACTAAAAAGGCAAGCTGGACTAGGACCTTGCTACTCAAAGAGTGGGCCATGAACCATCATCCTGAAAGCATGTTAGAAATGCAAACTCTGGGGCCATACCCCAGACCTTCTGAATCAGGACCTGTACTCTTTGATACTGAATAATATATAGCAAAAATGTATTGTTATATTCACTTAATCCTGCTTTTAACTTTTAAAATTTACCATTTTATTGCTTTAAATTCTATTTTTTTTCCTTCTGAAAGTCAGAAGAAGCAAAAAGATACTTGTTTAAGATCTACAAAAATTACACATCAAGGTAGCATCCTTGACTTGTTAAGCTATGATGGTAATATCAGTGTGCGATTTCTCACAGGTAATGGAAGAAAACAAGGTTAGGTTTTCTGGTGCCCCAAAACAGGGAGGATGGATTGTGGACAACTGCCCTATTGTAAAAGAACTATGGATGTTCATAGTCGAGAAAGGAATTATACCTGATTTGGTAATCTACTTATCAGATACAGAAAACAATGGTTGGTAAATATTTATTATGTAAATTTGAAAGTGAAGTTTTTATTGCTGTTAATATTTTTGGTTAAAATATAGAATGGAAAACTCTCCACCCTCCCTAGATGCAAATACCATTCCAGCAATCCCTGCAGGACCTAGGGGTATACAAAATGAGGTTTCCATCTACTGAGGAGGTGGCCAGGGATAAGTACTGGTACACTGAAAGTTCTAGCAGGCCCTTGTAATTGTTCTTTGAAGCTGAGAATTTCAAACACACACACACACAAACACACACACACACACACACACACACACAGAGTCAGCAGCTATAACTTCTAAATGAACAATATGTGAGACTGAGGGCAAAGACTATATATTCATCCTCCTTCACTTCAAGTGGTAAAAAAATAGGTACATAAAGATAGCAGAGCTAAATTTTAATTATTCTGTCATTTTGCCTCTTAAAGAAATATGTTTGAAATGAGAATTTCCAGAGGAAAAATATGTATACTACTTCTCTTCATGTTTTAGTTATTTAGACTGTACTAATATGTATCTTTTTAAAAAGGATTTAAGATGATCTATAAATATTTTAAAGAATCTGGGCTCTATTTACATTCTTTGGATATATTTGAATATAGGCAGAAATAAATTTTTGTGTTGATTTCCAAAATATATTTCACTCTATTTTATAAGCTTTGAAAATAATATTATTCTCTTTATCTGTATTTCAGAAAAATATTTACTTAATAGACTATATTTGGAGAATAAATCTGAAATTGATGCTAAGATTTTAGCAAGATTATTAGATGAACTACAAAAGAAAAAAAAAGAGGAAGAAGAAGCAAGGTAAAATCTGCCTAGAATGATAAAATAGATGAATGTATCTTTTATAGCTGTTAAATATCTTCTTGGGATTTATACTTATGAAATATATTTAATATCAAAATGATAATTTATTGACTTGGTCTGATTCTAATTAGTTCTAAGAAAAACAGTAATTTCACTAGCACTTCTAGAATCTCCAAAGTATGCAGTTACAGATGTTTTCACAGTCTATATCAAACTTATCCTATTAATAAATCAAGCATCTATTCTCCAAAGACACTGTAAAAAAATGAACATGGGTAAGATACATATTTTTTTACCATATTTATCTGTGACTTAATTTTGTTAACTAGTACCTACAAATTGAAGAAACAGTATGATAGGAAGTAAATGAAAATATACTTGTGTGATATGACTAAAATCCAAAGCCTAAGTTCCACAAAAGAAAAGAACAAGACTCGTTATTTATATTGGACAGGTTTAACATTAAGGGCTCATTCTGTCATCTGCATGTAATGAATAACTTTTTAAAATGTGAACATATATATATCTGTTCATGGCAGGAGTCAGTATTAAATTTTAATAGACTATAAAGTCCTTCAGATTGAAGAATAAAGTATAAAAAGTGACTTAATTTGCTAATTGGTCTTCCTTGCTGAGACATGCTCTTCAAATACTTCACATTTTAATTTGTCCATTGAGATTTCTACTGTTCAAAGTGATGAAAGCCTAGACATATAATAACTAAATTTCTCTATGTAAATCTACTAAACTTCCTACTAGTGATGATGGCAACTGTAGCTTCCTCAAATGATATTTCCTTCCCCCCTTCAGATATTAGCAATATGAGGTGAGATTTAGGAGAGTTCTTTAAAGAAACTATGAAGCTGGGAGGTGGGTAATTGCAGAGGTGTGGGGAGGTTAAATAATACGTAAATGTCAGAGAAATTTTTTTTAGTATTCATTATTCATTTAAGCTAGTCATTCCTTTAGGAACTTAACATAAAAATATGTGAGTATAATTTAGCTAAATTAGTTAATAAAATTATTATTTGATATATTGACTAAAAAGTATTTTAATTCAGACAGTAATTACAAACTTATTATATTTAGCTTTTAAAACTTTTGTTACAAATGGAGCTATAATCTGCTAGTGTTTAAGGAAAACTTAATTTTTTTTTGGTGTATAAGAAAGAGTCAAATATTTGAGAACAGATGACAATCTCAATATAAATGTAAAATGAAGTTTGTGAGTTCTAGACTGAGAATCTACTATATTTTAAATATGTAAAAAGTATATCTATAATTTTTTAAAAAAGAAAAAGATATCTTCCCTACTTTCTCCCAACTCTACCTTCACCTCTCTTTTACCATATGAAATTTTCTAAGCTATTTCTATAATTAATTATTACTTTTGATTCTAAATATTTACATCTTTATAAACTTCTTAATGTCACATGCTCAGATTGAACAAGGCTTTTCAATGTTTTTACATGTTGATTTTTGAAATTCAACATGAGTATTTCAAAACAATTTTTTTCATATACTGCAGAAAATGAAATCTAAGACAGTGTAAAAGGAAAAAAAGTGGTCAGAGACTCATTTAAAATCTTTACGACTTTGTTAGAAGAGAGATAAACTTAACAGGATTAAGAACTACATCTTGAGTCAAATATCTAAAGATATGCCACATTCTACAACTTTTCCAGCATCAGTTTCCAAATGTGCCAGTCAAATGAGAAGATACTTTCTGTCATCGTTTGTCTTTGGATGTTCTATCCAAGTGGTTTATAGAAGTTTTTAATAAGTGGCAGCAAAGTTCCTCCTCATATCTGGTCAGGTCTTAAATTAGCAGCAACCTACTCTATCTAGATTTTGGAAGGAAGATCTCATGAAAAGAGATATTGTGGGGTCAGTTTCAGACCACCACAATAAAACAAATCACATGAATTTTTTGGTTTCCCAGCACATACAAAAGTTATGTTTATACTATACTGTAGTCTAGTAAGTGGGAAATAGCATTATATCTTAAAAACTGTACATATCACAATTTAAAAATACTTTATTGCAAAAAATGTTAATTATCTGAGCCTTTAGCCACGCATAATCTTTTTTGCTGGTGGGAGGGTCTTGCTTCTATATTGATAGCTGCCAAGTGACTGATCAGGGTGGTGTTTGCTGAAGATTGGGGAGGCTGTGACAATTTCTTAAAATAAGACAAGTAAGTTTGTCTCATCTATTTACTCTTCCTTTCATGAAAAATTTCTCTGTAGTATGAGGCTCCATCTGAGCTCTTCAGTGACTGGGTGCATTGTCAATGAGCAATAATATTTTGAAAGGAATCTTTTTTTCTGAGCAGTAGGCCTTAATAGCAGACTTAAAATATTCATTAAACCATGCTATAAACAGATGTACTATCATCCAGGCTTTGTTGTTCCATTTATAGAGCACAGGCAGAGTAGATTTAGCTTAAATGTTAAGGGACCAAGGATTTATGGAATTGTAAATTAGCATTGGCTTCAACTTTAAGTCCAGCTACATCAGCTCTTAACAGGAGAGTCGGTCTCTCCTTTGAAGCTTTGAAGCCAGGTATTGACTTCTCTCTAGCTATGAAAGTCCTAGATGGTATTTTCTTCCAACACAAGGCTGTTTCATCAACAATGAAAAATCTATTGTTTAGTGTTGCCACCTTATCAATGGTCTTAGCTAGATGTTCTGGATAATTTGCTGCAGCTTCTCCATCAGGACTTGCTGCTTCACCTTGCACTTTGATGTCATGGAGATGGCTTCTTTCCTTAGGCCTCATGAGCCAAACTGTTAGCTTCAGATTTTTCTGCTGCAGCTTCCTCACCTCTCTCAGCCTTCATAGAATTGAAGAGAGTTAGGGCTTTATCCTGGATTAGGCTTTGGCTTAAGGGAATGTTGTGGCTGGTTTGATCTTCTATCCAGACCTCTAAAACTTTCTCCATATCAGCAATGTCTGTTTCACTTTCATATCATTCATGTGTTCACTGGAGTAGCTCTTTTAATTTCCTTCAGGAATATTTCCTTGGCATTCACAACTTGGCACAAGAGGCCTAAATTTTGGCCTCTCTCAGCTTTTGATACATCTTTGTCATTAAGCTTAATCATTTCTGGCTTTTGACTGGAAGCGAGAGACGTGGAACTTTTCCTTTCATCTGAACACTTGGAGGCTATTGTAGGGTTATTAACTGGCCTCATTTCAATATTGTGTGTCTCAGGGAATAGGGAGGCCTGAGGAGAGGGAGAGAGACAGGGGAGTGGCCAGTCATTGGAGCAGTCAGGACACACACAACACTTATTAAGTTTGCCATCTTGTATGGGTGCAGTTTGTGACACTCCGAACAATGACAACAGCAACATCAGTGATCACAGATCACCATAACAGATCACTATAATGAAAAAAATCTGAAAATTGTGAAAACTTCCAAAATGTGACACAGAGACATGAAGTGAAATTTTCATATGCCGCCATCCAGAGATAATTACTATTGACAGTTCAATTGGTTTTCTTCTAGTCTTCTAATCCTCATTTATATACATTTTAAATACAAAATTAAAATTGTATTATAAATACAGGTTTGGTGAGGTTTTTTGTTTTTTGTTTTTTGTGAGACAGAGTCTTGCTCTATTGCCAGGGCTAGAGTGCTGTGGTGTCAGCCTAGCTTACAGCAACCTCAAACTCCTGGGCTCAGGCAATTCTTCTGCCTCAGCCTCCTGAGTAGCTGGGACTACAGGCACTCACCACCATGCCCGGCTAATTTTTTTCTATTTTTAGTTGCCCAGCTAATTTCTTTCTGTTAGTTAGTAGAAATGGAGTCTTGCTCTTGCCAAGGCTGGTTTCGAACTCCTGACCTCAAACAGTCCTCCCTCCTCGGCCTCCCAGAGTGCTAGGATTACAGGTGTGAGCCATCACACCTGGCCTATAAATACAGTTTTATATTCAACTTTTTCACTTAACATTATATTGTGAACATTTCCCATTTAAATAAAGGAAAAATGCTACGAATCTTCCCATTTGCCTTTTCAATTTAGGATTAGGTAATCCTTTATTAATTTTGACAGCTTTCCTAATTAATGGCTAAAGTTTTTCAAGGTATAACATTTCAGTTTTCCTTACCAAAAAAAAAGTTCTAAAAATTAACTGGTCTCAACAAGAGTAATTTAAAAATTTACATTATAAAGTAAAAACTGTAATGAATATTATAAACAATTTACTCTTTACTTTTACCACTATGAGCCATTACTCCTATAATATTGTGGGATGTCTGAATTTCCAAAGAGAATTAAATTTTGAACCTTTTCATTTCAGAAAAGCCACAGAAGAGGCATTGAGACTAGAAGAACAAAATCGAAGGCTACTGGAAGCTATGGATATGAAAACAAAAGGCAAACACAGATTGATATGACTAATGATGTGTCACTGTATTGTTACTGCAAGCAGTTGCAGTATCTCAAGTGCATTATAGACAGGGTGATAACATTTCCCAGTTTGCCCATGAGAGCCCAGGTTTATGCCTATGGTCCTAAAGTATTTATGGTACTGCCTTTTATTCTCACGGTGTT
The DNA here is from genome assembly GCF_041146395.1 of Eulemur rufifrons. Taxonomy (NCBI): domain Eukaryota; kingdom Metazoa; phylum Chordata; class Mammalia; order Primates; family Lemuridae; genus Eulemur; species Eulemur rufifrons. Next base: position 63,034,303 of record NC_090997.1, on the reverse strand, counting down.
CCATTTGGGATAATAAATCACATGGCCACTGGAGCAGTGGATTCATAGGCAAAACAGTCCCCATACAGATACCTACTCAGGCTCCTCTGTGATGGATACACAGCAGAGTAGCACACTCAGTTTGTCTCTAAATGGTTGCTCTTGTCACGGCTGACACATAGTTGTTGGAATTTCTTCTATTAGAAGGGTCCTGCAGGAGCTGAGAAAGCAGCCAAACTCTTACCACACACCCATTGTCTTTTCACTTGAACTTTCATCTCTATTTCTTTTAAGACTGGAGTTCTCAACCTGGGGTCCTTGGGTAAAATTCAGGGATCTGTGAACTTAATGGGAAAATAACTCCAAATTTATTTTCACTAACCTTTAATTGAAATTTAGTATTTCTTTCAACAGGTAATTAATATAGACAGCAACCCACAATAGTTATCAGCAATACCTTGACTTTATCACCAATGGAATGAAGATATTTTCATATCACATTATAGTTTTATATATCTTATTTATGCTTATTGCTGTTCGAAAATGATGGTAGTTATTGAACCAGCTGCTAGTTCTTGTTCTTTAACACATTAGTGAGAATGCACAAATTTCCTATAGCACAAAATTTTTTATATCCTGATAACTGTATGTCAACATAATTGATTTCTTACATATTTTATGAATTTGAAAGCATTACTCTGAGAAGGGGTCCATAAGTTTCACTATACTGCCAAAGGAGTCCATGGCTCAAAAGAGTACAGAGTGTCTGTTTCAGTTTTCCACGCTGTGCAACAAGCCACCCCAAAACTTCACAGTGTAAAACAATGACCAGTTTTATCATGCACATGATTCTTTGGGTCAGGACTTTGGGCTGTGTACAATGGTAATAGCTTTTCTCTGCTCCCCGAGCAGCTCGGTTCCAGCTTTGAGTGATCCACCTTGGAAGTGGATATTCCAGCCCCAGTCTCGCCTTCAGATGACTGCATCCCTGATCAAGATCTTCACAGCTTCATGAGAGACCCTGAGCCAGAACCATCCAGCTAAGCCACTCCCAAATTCCTGACCCACAGAAACTGCAAGGACAATATGTCATTATTATTGTTTTTACCACTAAGTTTTTGGGTCATTTATTATGAATCAGTAGATAACTAGTATAACTCATAATTAACAGTCAAAATCCCAGACAGTTTAAGGATCTTAGAATACTTTTCAATCCATTCTTGACTTATATGATACACAGATTATCCATTAGGGCTCTAGAAAAAAGGATTTGAACTTTTTACATGTTTCTGCATCATTATATAAATTCTTTTTTATATGTTTTATAATGTACCTGATACGGATAAGATACAACCTATATACACATATACACATTTTTTTTACTATAAGAGATACACAGTTGAAAGAAGTTTTAAGTTCCTTCTGTAGAGCACATAACTTCATCCCAAACCATAGTAGGATTTAGCAGATGCTGCTTCATCCTTGTGTATATTACCATAAAATCCTCCACCTAACACAGAAAGATTTACCACATTCCAAGTTACCTGGAAACCACATCCGCTTAGTCCTCATTTAGACCTACATATAAGAATACTTGAAGATGCTTTCTTCTTGATGCATAATCATCCAGATTTAGATTAAAATTCAGATGCCGGAAGTATGTCACACCACTAGAAAGTGATTCTTGGAGGTATTTGTTAAGGAAAGGAATTCCCCCAAGAGTCCAGAGAACAAGCTTATTTATTCTTTCATATCATTTTTGCATGGAAAGTATCTTGTTTTCCATTTTTATAAGAATATTATGTCAATTTCATAAGTGTACGAGAGGAAATTAGGGAGATGACTTTTTGAACACCACCATTCATACCATTTTCTTCCTGAAAGACTTCCAAACACATATCCACTTAGTGGTCATCAGCAACTACATAAAACTCAGAGTTATACTTTTTAAATTTGTATTTAACATGTTGATCCACATGCTACATAATTTATTATTTTTAATTAGCTATAAGAAAATCCTCATGCCTGTAATCCCAGCAACTCAGGAGGCCAAGGTGGGAGGATTGTTTGAGGCCAGGAGTTCAAGACCAACCTGGGCAACATAGCAAGACCCCATCTCTAGAAAAATTTTTTAAAATTAGCCAGGCATGGTGGCACATGTGTTTAGTCCCAGCTACTCAGAAGGCTGAGGTGGGAGGATAGCCTGAGCTCAGGAGCTCGAGGCTGCTGCAGTGAACTATGATTGCACCACTGCACTCCAGCCTGGGTGACAGAGAGAGAGCCTGTCTCTAAAAAAATAAAAGAAAGAAAGAAAATCAACCATTATATACATAATCTAGCCCAATAGAAATATAATATAAGTCACACATGTAACTTTAAATTTTCTAGTAGCCACATATTTTACATTCAGTTTTTCATACTAAATCTTTGAAATTCATTGTATATATTATACATACAGTACATCTTGATCTGGACTAGCCTCATTTCAAACACTCAATAGCCACATGTAGCTAGTGGCTACCATATTGAACAGTGCAAACCTAGTCATTCCCTTATTAAATGGACATTGGGCTGTTTTCAGTTTTTTACTGCTAAAATATTTAGAACTGCTATCAACATTTTCTGTTTTAAATGACTTGGGTACCTTAGGCTGGGACTCACATAGCACTCTGAGCAGATGACTATCATCCTTTACCACTACATTTTAATAGATATAATACAGAGATAATTTATCTGTCTCCCCCATTAAACCACATACTCCAGGAGGGCAGGGACCATGCCTTATTCTTTGTTTTGGCCTCAGCACTGTTGGCACCCAATAAATATGTATTGACTTAAACTGAATGATAATTCATTTCTTCTAATTTTTTCTAGAAGCTGAAGAGCCTGTTGAGGCTGAAGAGGAGAGTGAAGGGGAGGAGTCTGAAGTTCACGAGGAGCCTGAGCCACCTGAGATATCCGAGGAGACCAGAGGGTCATTGGTACCTGATGAGTCTGAAGTACCTGAGGTCCCTGAAACAGGGCGTGATTCAGGTTAGACTTTTATGAAGGGCCAAGTCCTTAATCCCACTGGTGTGCGTTGATGTGCTTCTGTGGGTGCACACGCGCACGTGTGTGTGTGTGTGTGTGGTGTGTGTGTGTTAATAAAATGGAAGGTGGCTGAGAGTGAAGAGATGAGCCCCCAGGGAGCAGCCGCTCCACCCAAATTCCATGGTGTAAAGTGTGCAGGAAAGGCGAGTCTGCTCTGCCCCATACCGGCACTCAGGAGAAGGGCAGGCTATGTAATTTGCGGGGTATGTTGTTCAAAAAGCAGGAAAAAAATGCCACAAAAGGTACCAATATATAAAGCTTTTTCCTTTCTTCCAAGGTCTTTCAACTTCTCACGGTGTTTTTTGTTTGCTGCTCAATGTCATTCTCAGTAAAGAAAAATTTAATTTTTAAATTATTAGCATGATTTTTATAGTTCATCTTTATGTTATGCAATGACATTTTTAGATGCAACTGTAGGAGCATTTAACTCACGTGCAGAATCACCAAAATTGCACAATTTGTATTTCGCAGCTCATATGTGTTTCATTCTTACCAGAATATTTAGTTTTGCTGCACACACCTGACTTGACTTTTTATTTCACTTCGTTACATGCACCTATTCTCCAGCACTCTCTGCCTTTAGCTGACCACTGATTGAGGAAGGACTGAAAGGAAAAGGAACCCTGGGATGCCCTATCTTTTCCTTTCCTATGTCATCATTTTTAGAGTAGGTGATTGGCTAATGAAGGAAAGTAATATGAGTAAGAAAGGATATGACAGGGTTCCTTGGTCCTTTGTGTTTCTTTGTATGCCACTGTTTACTTTCTGCATTTGAAGCGTGTTCTAGTTCAAAAGGAAAGCATGATCTCTCAGGCTATTGGCACTCCCTGCTCTGCCCACTCATTCGTTCTTACCCTACACAGCATTGGAATTCTGTGCTCGCGATGGGGCATCAGGAACGTCCATGAGAATGAGATGGCATGGAATGGCAAACACATATTGTGCATATCCCATCTGTTCACATGCATGGGTCACATGTGGGCTCCATTGTCCCATTGGAGTCCCATTGGACTTGGCTTACAAAACACAAGTTCAGGGGGAAATTATTTTGAATTTCAAAATGATAACCAAAGAGCATTAAACTAAGTGGGAAGCCCTTGAAGTGACCCTGGCAAACCAGGTCACACACTCATGAAATCAGGCCCACCTTAGAGGTTCAGTTCGGTGGGTGGGGGCTGGGCCAGGATCCAATGGCCAATGAAAGTCACTCCAAAGACTAGAGATTAGGCTTAAAACAGCAAGATAGGGTACCCCACTGTGGTGAGAGTGAGGCTCCTAAATGCTTCTGAGCACTGTTAATACTGGGTTAGAAACTAACCCTGCAAACTAAAGGTCTTCAGATACCCGCAGCTAGATGCCAGCCTGGGGCAGTTAAAGGCTGGGAACCTGCTGCTAGTTGCCAAAAGAAGCAAGACTAAGGGAAAATTTTACAATGAAAAATCTCATGTTCAACATAGAACATTTTTCCTACAGGGACTGGCATTAGACTTACGGGGTGGTATCTTAGTTCATTCAGGTTGCTATAACAGAGTACCTTAAAGTGGGCGGCTTAAACAACAGAAATTAATTTCTCCAGTTCTAGAGGCTGGGAAGTCCAAGATCAAGGTGCCAGCAGATCTGGTGTCTGGTGAGGGCCCTCTTCCTGGTTTGCAGATGGCTGTTTTCTTGTCATATCCTCACATGGCAGAGACAGAGAGATCCTCTCTCTCCTGTCACCTCTTATAAGGGCATTAATGCCATTCATGAAGGCTGAATCCTTGTGACCTAATTACCTCCCAAAGGCCTCGCCTCCAAATACCTTAGCATTGGAGATTTAGACTTCAACATATAAATTTGGGGAGATGAGGGGGCCACAAACATTCAGACTATAGCAAACAATAACTATAAAATTAGAGCACTTGTACTAGGCAGAGGAGCTAGCAGGAGGAAATACTCAATTTCCTGTTGAGAGCCTCACACTTCTATTGACTGGAACAACCACCCAGAAACTTCATTATTTTCTTTGCTACCCAACTAGTTAGGCTGACAACAATTCTCCCCACTCACCTACCTTTTGCAAGAAGATAGGCCATAAAATACCAAAAGAAATAAAAGAAAATGGACACCCATTAAATATGGTCCATTAAGCATATCCCCAGGTGCTAATGTATCACAATTAGTGTATTTATACTATTACTAAGGTAGCAGGTGAGGGAAGATTTATTTGTGTGCCTTTTAATCTCCTTACTTCCCCGGGTAAACTACTTTGGATATTCTAAAGCTAGCATCCTACTCCATTTAGGGTCAATTCTAGCCCAGTGCTGCAGACATGACTGGGCTTCTCCAGAGCTGGTTCACTTCTGTGAGATCATGGGTCTGTTTTGTCATTGTAAACTATATTCTATTTCACAGAGGGGCTTGCATCTGATTTAGCTAGTGATGACCTCTTCCATGCAAGGATCCCTTTCTATGAAGTCTTCTCTAAATTGTTTAAGTGGGCTTTTTCTCCCCACTAAAAACTGCCATGTCTGATATAAATCCATTACTTTTGGATAACTTTACCCAGAGTACCCTTTGGTAACCTGATGACAGTTGTCAAAGATATATCCACAGCCCAACTCCCAGAACCTGTGAATGTCACCTTACTTGGAAAGAAGGTTTTTACAAGTGTGACCAAGTTAAGGATCTTGAGATGGGGAGATTATCCAGGTGGCCCTAAATGCCACCACAAGTATCCTTTAAAGAGCAAGGCAGAGAGAGATTAGCATTCACAGAGAGGAGAAGGCGATGTGAAGATGGAAGCAGACATTGGAGTTATGCAGCTCCAAGCCAAGGAACGGCATCGGCCAGGAGAAGCTTGAATAGGCGAAGTAGATTCTGCCCCCTGAGCCTCTGGAGGTAGTGTGGGCCTGCTCACACCTTGGTTTCTGATTTCTCACACACAGAACTGTGAGAAAATAAATTTCTGTTGTTTTAAGCCACAAAGTGTGTGATAACTTGTTATGGTAGTCACAGGAAAATAGTATATACCCCAAAACAGGTTTTTTACACCTCTCCCCAGAGAACACATCTTTTCCTTTGGAGTTTGACTTCTGTTGGGGCCACAAAATCATCATTACCTCTGTCAGTACCCACGTAGGATGACTAAGGTTTCACTTCAATCCTGTTGTCATTCCAGTCTTCTTAGAATGGAAAGATACATGTATTGTTTAGAATCAGTGCTTTCATGGGCAATAATGTATGCATTCCAGGGCTTTGATTGTTCCAATTTGCTCTTTATGTACTGCTTAGGGACAGGTACATTACATGGAACTTGCCAGAACGTGAGCCTACAGTAACCATTAGTTCACATCACAGTGTTTCATTCCAAACACTTCGTAGACATGTACTAGAGTCAGCCATTAAACATTGAGGAATTCATTCATTCCTTGGCAAATATTTATTGCATTCCTTCTAAGTGCCAGGCAAAGCAACAGCACGATCCTAGGTAATAGGGACTCAGCAATGATCAAGGCAGTTAAGGCCCCTAGCCTCAAGGAGCTGATGTTCTGTGGAGTGAAGAACGAGAGTAAACAAGTAAGTAACTAAGATAGCTTCTGGTAGTGTTACGGGCGATGAAGAAAATACGAAGGCACTAAAGCAGTGCCAGGGATACAGTAGGAGATCAGTAAATGTTTCTCGAAAGAATGAGTCAAGTAGAGACCACGGGGATAGTTTGGAAGGAGCAACACCAAAGATTTTGGTCAAGGAACAGTGTCATCTGAGAAGGTGAGATTTGAGATAAGACAGGCTGAAAAGGATTTGGACGAAGATAGTCCACTCCAAAGGCTCAGAAGTAGGCACAGCTCAGTTTCAGTTGAGCATTTGTTTAAGAATTTGAGTGGATTATCACTTCTTTCTTGAGTAAAATCTTGAACCTGCCCGTAGGCATTCCTGCAACCTGCATCTGTGTAAATATATTGATAGAATTGTTAGCTCCCTCAACCCCCTTTTCACTCTGTTGTTGTATTAGGTTGGTGCAAAAGTAATTGCGGTTTTAGACTGAATTTTAAATCATAACTAGGCTCAAACGCATCTTTATTAATCAAAATAGGAACCATTTACAATCAACACATTTTTGCCAACAAGAAATAAGGTTGTTTATTCCTGTAGCATAAAAATCCGTGCTTCAGGATTCGATGAACTCTTGGAAAGCATTTTCTGCATCCTGCTGGTTGTGGAAGCGTTTTCCCTGCAAAAAGTTTCGAGATGCTTGAAGAAGTGGTAGGCGGTTGGTGAGAGATCAGGTGAATGTGGCTGATGAGGCAAACTTCGTAGCCCAATTCATTCAACTTTTGAAGCGTTGGTCGTGTGATGTGCGGTTGGGTATTGCCATGGAGAAGAATTAGGCCCTTTCTGTTGACCAGTGCTGGCTGCAGGTGTTGCAGTTTTCAGTCCATCTCATCGATTCGCTGAGCGGACTTCTCGGATGGAATGGTTTCACCGGGTTTCAGAAAGCTGTAGTGGATCAGACGGCAGCAGAACACCAAACAGTGACCGTGACCTTTTCTTGGTGCTAGTTTGGGTTTGGGAAGTGCTTTGGAGCTTCTTCTCAGTTCAACCACTGAGCTGGTCGTCACACAAAAAGTGGATTTTATACAACAACCAGCAACGACCAGCTCAGTGGTTGAACTGAGAAGCTCCAAAGCCGCAGGTCACAATCCGATCGAGAAATGGTTCATTGTTGTTGCGTACAATAAGAGAAGACGACACTTCAAAACAATGATTTTTTGATTTTTGGTCGGCTCATGAGGCACCCACTTATGGAGCTTTTTCACCTTTCCAATTTGCTTCCAATGCCAAACGATCGTAGAATGCTCAAGGTGAGTTCTTTGGCAACTTCTCATGTAGTTGCTAAGAGGATCAGCTTCGATGATGGCTCTCAATTGGTCGTTGTTAACTTCCAATCGCCGGCCACTGCACTCCTCACCTTCAAGGCTCTCATCTCCTTTGCAAAACTTCTTGAACCACCATTGCGCTGTACATTAAAATGCGTTGTTGATGTTGCCGGTTGTCTCCACTGCTTTACGACCCATTTTGAACTCAAATAAGAAAATTGCTCAAATTTGCTTTTTGTTTAACATCATTTCCATAGTCTAAAATAAATATAAAATAAACAGCAAGTAACAAGTCATTAGCAAAAAAAAAAGCGAAAAATGTGCATTAAAATGATGCATAACATAACCATATTTATTTAAGAATGTATCCCAATGTCAAACAGCAAATTTCAACAGTGCTAAAACCGCAATTACTTTTGCACCAACCTAATATCTTCATGGGTATTTTAATAAGAAATTAAAAGAAACATCAGGCACTGCTAGTCTGATGCCACATTAACAGAAATTCGAATAATATTTAACTACAGATATCAGAATTGTATGTATCATGTTATTCTAGTCAATGTCCTTTTATATAAGAATATTTTTCATTTTTTGCCTTATATTCGTATGTATTTTTGCCATACTTTACCTGATAAGAACTATATTTTCTGTTAGACATATAATATAAAATTTAAATATGTTTTGAAATTTTCTTTGCACCAAAACTTTCATGAATGAATAACATTTTAAAATTAAAATGCTAACTATTAGATTTTTTTTCTTAAGTATCTGAACCTATTGAGGATACTACAGTTGTTGAAACAGAAATTCCAAAAGGATCCAAAGAGGGCCTGGAAACTGAAGAATTATCTGAAACAGGTTGGACTATAAAACAAAAGTAGTTAGTGCACGAAGGTGCTTTTCATGTTTTCTTACTGAGAGTCCCTTATTTTAGGCTTAGTACATGTTTCCTACTTATTTCTTTCTATGTCGTATGCCAGTTGGTGTGCATTGTATTAATTTAGCTTATTCCATTAAAAGTGTATGTAACCAGATTATAGCACTGATTTCATCAAATTTTGTTTTATATACTTTATTAACAGTTAAAGTCTTCATATGAAACCCATATTAATTATCCAAATAATTTGGGTTTTAGTAATAGGTAATAATTTATTTACAGCCAATATAAGAACAAAGCATAATTAAATATGAATTTGTAAATGTATTTTGTTGCTTACAATATTATTTGTTTCAAATGCTTTAAAATATTATAAAGTATAAATTATTTTGGCAATATGGCTAAATATATGCTATCAACAGACTCTTTTTTCTTTCCTTTGTCTTTTACTCAAAAGTCGTACTACCTGAGTTTCCAGAAGGCTCTTATCCTGATGTTCCTGAAATGGAGCCTTTTAAAGAGAAGGTTAATTCTTTCATCCTCAACTGGAAACAGCTGGAAACATTCTTTCATGACTCTTTCATTCCAGTTTTAAACTTGGAGATTGCAGACAGTACTCCAAAGGAACTACTTCAAAAAATAGTTGAGACTATGGAAAGTAAGAGCTGTAATCATAACATTTATTATCAGGAGTAAGTGATAGTATTAAAAGCATTTTGAAACTTTGAAGACTTTCTTGATGCTTTATGAAGTAAATGCTCAATATATCAAAGGATGATGTAGAAAATACTCAGCAAGCATCATAACATAGGCTCTGGACAATCAGAACAGCCATGGGGCACAAACAGCACTGGCCATAGTGGCCAGTTGTCACATAAGGACTTTGTAAAGGCCTACCTGCATCCATATATAGACTAAGAGATTGGTAATAATAATTAATTTTCCTAACCTTTGATTGTGGTAATATGCTAATAACCTTTTATTCTCAAATTATTTTCCCCAGTGATTCTTCTTTTTTTTTTTTTAACAGAACCTTTCCAGTATACTGCATGGGAGTTAGGTATGGAAGATTATGATGAAGAAACAGAAGACTATCATGGTGAAGCAGAGATTGAGGAGGAGCCAGATGAAGAGGAAGAGGAAGAGGAAGAGGAAAAGGCATGATTTCTTTTATTACTCCTCATTCTCATTTGGCCAGTCATTGGAAATGTATATACCCAGAGTGGTAACTATCACTTTTGAACCCCAAGGGAACAAAGAGGCAGTCTCAATTGCATAAACAAACATTTTCCAACACACATTCTCCCTCTCCCCAGCTTCACTTGACTCCCTGAAATGCCAGGGCTACTTAGACAGCATGGAAAAAAGACACCTGTGAAAAAATAAAAGAGAAATCTTTTAAATTTTCTTTCATGGAAAAGATGTATAGGTTTTAGAATTGTAAATATTTTATAAATTTAACAGAGGTGGGTGTTTTAGGTAAAGCACAGCAACGGAGTCTTGAGAGGCAGCTTGCGTGATAATAATGTGCAGTATTCTCAAGCAGAAACAATCCATGTTCAGGCACCAATCTACTCCCTTGGCACCAGCATTTTTTTATTATTATTATCATTATTGTGGGTACATAATAGTTATATATATTTATAAGGTACATGTGATATTTTGATACAGGCATCAATGTAAATTAATCAAATCAGGGTCATTGGGGTATCCAACAGCTCAGGCATTTATCATTTCTTTGTATTAGGAACATTCAAATTCCACTCTTCTAGTTCTTTTAGTTCTTTTAAACTATACGCTAACTTATTGTTTATAGTCTCTTTGCTATGCTATCAAATATTATTCATTGTATCTACCTAACTATATTTTTGCTATCCCCACTTTATCCCCTCTTCCCTGCTACTACTCTTCCCAGCCTCTGGCAACTATCATTCTACTCTGTCTCCATGAGATCAATTGTTTTTAATACTTAGCTCCCACATATGAGTGAGAACATGTGAGACTGGTCTTTCTGTGCTTGGCTTATTTTCCTTAACATGATGTTCTCCAGGTCTATCCATGTTGTTGCAAATGGCAGGATTTCATTCTTTTTGTGGCTATATAATATTCCACTGTATATATGTATCACAATTTCTTTATCCATTCGTCCATTGATGGACATTTATGTTGATTCCAAATCTTGGCTATTGTGAATAGTGCTGCAGTAAACATGGGAGTACAGATATCTTTTCAATGTAGTGATTTCTCCTCCTTTGGATAGATATCCAGCAGTGGCATTGCTGGATCATATGGTAGTTATATTTTTAGTTTTTTGAGGAACCTCCATAGGTTCTTTCTATGTTGTGTGCCAATTGGTATACATTATATTAATTTAGCTTATTCCATTAAAAGTGTATCTAATCAGATTATAGCTCTCATTTTCATCAAATTTTGTTTTATATACTTTATTAACAGTTGAAGTTTCCATATAAAAATCATATTAATTATCCAAATAATTTGGGTTTTAGAATAGGTAATAATTTATTTACAGCCAATATAAGAGAGCAAAGCATAATTAAATATGAATTTGTAAATGTATTTTGTTGCTTAGAATATTATTGATTTTAGGCCCATCAAACTTACTTTGGGCTTCTGATCCCCAAAACTGTAAGAAAATACATGTTTGTTGTTTTAATCCACCAAATGTTTAGTAATTCATTAAACAACAATAAGAAATTGACACATCTATGTAGAAAAGCCAATGGAATCAACAAAAAAGCTACTAACAAGTGAATTTAACAAGGTTTTGGGATATAAAATCAAGATACAGATATCAATTTTATTCCTATATGTAAGCAATAAACAATCAGATATTGATTTTTAAATGCATTGTAAAATAGCATCAAGAATACGTAATGCTAAGGGATAAATTTGGCAAAAGATGTCCAGGGACTAAAAACTATAAAACTGTGCTGAGAAAATTAAAGAAAGCCTAATAAATAGGCAGATAGATCTGCATCTCCCATTTAATTTGCAGTGGGTAAGAAGTTTTGATTCTGACTCAGCTTTTACTTCTTGAGGATAATTTTATTTTAGAAACTAACCTCACAATGACCCTGAACCAGCACATCCTGGAGGTTTTTTCTTTCTTTCTTCCTTTCTTCCTTTCATTTCTTTCCTTCTTTCCTTCTTCCTTCCTTCCTTCCTTTCTTTCTTCCCTTTCCTTCCTTCTTTCCTTCTTTCTTCCTTCCTTCCTTTCTTTCCTTCCCTCTTTCTTTCTTTCTTTCTTCCTTTCTTCCTTCCTTCCTATATTTCTTCCTTTCTTTTTCTTCCTTCCTTCCTTTCTTTCTCTCTCTCTCTCTCTCTCTTTCTTTCCATTCTTTCTTTTCTTTCTTTCACCATCCATTGGACTCTGCTTGATAACCTGGAAGTTTTCCTGACATCTATGTCTGTAGATGACTGGGAACACCTTCATTCTCAGTGCTGCTTTATTTTCATTATGATGTGACCCTGGATTTGAGAAACTGATTTTTTTTTTTTTTAATGGAACGCTTCATGAATTTGCATGTCATCCTTGCGCAGGGGCCATGCTAATCTTCTCTGTATCGTTCCAATTTTAGTATATGTGCTGCCGAAGCGAGCACAAAACTGATTTTTTTAATTATTAAAATAGTATAAGGACTGCTGTTTTGTGGATTGCCTTAAGGTTGTATTGTTATACATTAAATATTATTCGACATGCATTTTTAAAATTTTTCTCCTTAGTATTGCATCAAAATACTGTTTAGTAATGCTCTCTAAAACTTTAACATTTCTAGACTGAAGAGAGAATTAAAGAGAGAAGGAGGCATTTGGGAGATACAAAGCACTTTTGTCCAGTGGTTCTCAAAGAAAACTTCGTCCTACAACCATGCAGCACAGAAGAAGCAGCTAAATATCGAGACAAGATCTACTATTTTTCTAGTCCTGAGGCTAAAGAAAAGTTTTTGGAGCATCCTGAGGACTATGTGGCTCATGAAAAACCATTGAAGGTGAAAAAAGTATTCCTGTCCTAAGTACTTTTGATTGCTCCTGAGGACTTTTTTAAGGGCTGATTGCCAACCACTATCATTTTACTTAATAGTGAATTCCTCAATCTCATATGGCAATATAGTGAAATTATCCAAGTTCAAAGAACAACTTTTTGGGATATAACATAAAATAATTATCTGTTTTGATTTCTGCAGTAATGACTTGTGTCAAACCAGCACTTAATTAAATCTGCACTTAATTAAATGAAATAAAAAGACACAGCTGGATTTACTGCTTACTGTATTGAGGACTAGCTATGCTAGTTAGTCTCTTGGAGCAGAGCAGACTGATGATCTTTTAGAGGGGTTTGGGGATGTGTGGGATTTGTGGACTTTCAGAGGCATAAGCGAGTTGACATCATCTATAGAAGTGTGATTACTCAGGTGAGACTGCTGTTGACTGGTTGACACTCAGAGGAATGTCACAGGGTTAAGTGCATCCCTGACTGATTGATTTTCAGGAGTGAGGGCTGACACTGATTGGTTGGATTGCAAAAATGTGCTCCCTGAGGTAAATCTACCTGGGTCAATTAAACCAGTTTAAAATTGATTGAGTGGCTACTGTTACCATGACTATAAAATAATCAATCTTTTCCTAAGTTTGTATGAATGGGTTTTTAAAAAATTCTCGTTTATCATCATTGAAGCAATTTTCTGTATCCTTTTAAAAAATATTTATTAAAACCAGACACAAAGTTCAAATACCTTATAATTCCACTTATATGTGGTACCTAGGAAGGGTAATTCACAGAAACAGAAAATATAATGGTGGTTAGCAGGGGCTGTGGAGAGGTAGGCATGGGAGTTATTGTTTAATAGGTATGAGGTTCCAGTTTGGAATGATGAAACGGTTTTGGAGATGAATAGTGGTGATGATTTCAACACTGTGAATGTATTTAATGCCACTAAATTATACACTTGAAAATGGTTAAAATGGTAAAATAATTTTAAATATTTACCATTTTAAAATAATGATAAAATCATTTTCTCCACATCCTTACTAGCAGTTATTTTTTTTAATTTTGTTAATAGCCATTCTAACTGGGGTGAGACAATATCTCATTGTGGTTTTGATTTGCATTTCCTTGATGATTAGCGATGTTGAGCATTTTTTTTAGATATCTGTTGGTCATTTATATGTCTTCTTTTGAGAAATGTCAATTCTGGTCTTTTGCCCATTTTTAATTGGATTATTGATTCCTTTGCTGTTAAGTTGTATGAGTTCCTTATATATTCTAGTTATTAATCCCTTGTTGGATGGACAGGTCACAAATATTTTCTCCCATTCTGTAGACTGTCTTCAACTTTGTTCATTGTTTCCTTTGCTGTGCAGAAGCTTTTTTTCTTGATGTAATCCCACTTTCCTATTTTTGCTTTTGTCACCTGTGTTTTGAGGTCTTACTCAAAAAATCTTCATCCAAACCAACGTCCTATAGTGTTTTCCCTGTGTTTTCTTCTAGTAGTTTCATAGTTTCAGGTCCTACATTTAAATGTTTAATCTCTTTTGAGTTGATTTTTGTATATGGTGAAAGGTAGGGATTTAGTTTAATTATTCTGCATATAGATATCCAGTTTTCTCAACACCATGTGTTAAAGAGACTGTCTTTTCCCCGATGTATGTTCTTGGCACCTTTGTCAAAAATAAATTGGCTGTGTTTATTTTTCCTGAATTATTTTATCACTATACCATAATTCCCTGGGGTCAGATTACTGGATCAAGATATAAAATCATAATATGTTGTCTTATTACTTTTTATAACACCAATGCCTTCTTAAACTGAACACATAGAACGTGATTTAAACTCTTCTGGATAAATTTTGGCCATTTTCATGAAACTCAACTTTTATAAAGTGCCCGTGGGGATAGTTGTGCCTTCACTGAGAAGTCCCAATCAACTGGTGTCAGGGATCATTTAACGACTGTGGCATTTATCTTTTTTTTTTTTTTTTTTTTTATAGTTGCTTTCAGCTGTCATTTTCTCTTAGTTTGGTTTGCTGCTTGTGATCTGTTGTCTTGTTTTACACAAATCCATGTGAATAAAATCCTAAAATCCTGATGGTGTTTCCATAGTTCTTCTGCAAAGCATAAAATGCACTGGGTTTGCCAGGAATATTTCTCTTTGCTACCCAGCTACCTTAATACCCTCTGGGTGCCAGACAGCTCTAATTGTCAGAAGTTTAACTGGTGGATGAGCAGTTTTATCACGGAGGGATTTAAAATGTGATCCAAAACTATGGAGTGAGTCTGAAGCTACATAATTTTATACCATTCTATTTTTTTCCCTTCCCCTTGCAAATTCTCCAGCCCCTTTGAGAATTATACTACCCAGATGTATCACTAACCCTCCCTCTTTGTTGCTGTCACCTACCAATTTCATAGTATTTCCCCACATTCACAGGAGACTTAGTTCCTGCTTCATCCCAACTCTCACCATTGTTCTTGACAATTTCATCATCCAGTGGATGATCCATATAACTGTGGGTTCTCTGACTTCAGGCATCCTCATCTCCAGTATAGAGATTATTGAAATTAATGGAGAAGCCTCTAGAGTTTTATTAATAATGGGCTTTTTGTTTGGCACAGAGTTTTTTTTTTTTTTTTATCATGCTAAGAAAGTATCTTTCTGTTCTTTATTAACTAAAACATTTTTTAGAACAGAATTAATTAAATTTTATTTTATTAAATGCCTTTTGGCATATGATATGAAGATAATCTTGTGGTTATTGATGCTCCCTAATGACTATTGTTGATGCAATGAATTATGTTAATTGAAATCCTAATGTCTAAACATCCCTACCTAGTCTTAGAGAGGGAAGTTAATAAACCTTATTTTTTTAAAATTACTCAAAACTTCCTTTTCTTCACTCTGCCTCTGTCCCACCCCTGCCTTGCCCCCACCCCCTGTGGCAGGTTCCTCCATTAAGAATATGCCTCGTCGGCCCTCATGGCTCTGGCAAAACTACATGTGGAAGACGGTTGGCAGAAAAGTTGGGCATTTTTCACATTCAGTTTGAAGAAGTTCTTCAAGAAAAATTAATGCTCAAAACTGAAAAGAAAATTGGACCTGAATTTGAGGAAGATTTGGAGGAAGAACTAGCTATAAAACAAGAACTTGAAGAGCTTGCAATTCAGGCCAATGTTAAAATCGAGGAAGAAAACACAAAAAAGCAGGTAGTAATATTAATCTTTTTATAGAAAGCTGTACTTACTGGTGTTGCTTTGGGGAAGTAGAATAAAGTAGTATAACACTTTATAAAGTTTCTGAGAAAAAAAATTAATCTATAAATGTCATTTAAAGAGTCATCCTCCCCATATGTTAAATACAGATCTTCTTGCTCATCTAGAATATAAAATACTGAGTTTTACATGACTCCAGTAAAAATCAGAAAAGCTTTCCCTAATAAGACTGTTGTACAGAATTTATTTGGGACTATGTTATTTGATATGCCTGACCTAAACAATAAGGTTTTCCACTATTGTGTTTTCTATTTTCTATCAAATATCATAAAAATCTTACCCAGCTCCAATGGAGATCTCAAAATATTAATTTCTAATGATGCCCTACCAGAAAGTTTGTATGTATCTTTTAGATGGTTTCTATCCAAAGTTGTAAAATGATAGTTCTTAATTCCAGCTCACACTTTAACTACTTCTGATATAGCTAGACCATTTCATTCTCTAATGATCCCCTGTGGATGGACCCAGGTGTGAGCAGGGTTGGACAGAGACATGTGGTATACTAACAGGTAATGGGGCACCCCTTCAAACATATTCTTTAAATGTTTTCTACCTATATTTAGTAGAATCAGGGAGAAACTGATATTCTATTAATTTTAAAAATGTACATAAATCCAGGTTTTTCAATTTAACAGGTCTAGATTTTAAAATGCAGCAAATATTTTCTGCTTTTCTCTAGTTGTTTTTTTTTTTTTTGCTTTCTTTTGCTATTTTCTGAATTATTAGACTTCTCAGGAGGCATATTAAAGGATTTTATTTCCAGATAATATTAATCAAATTAATCCTACATCCTGGTAAGCAGCAGTTTGTCATATCTTATTTATTCAGCTTCATGTAATAATTTTGGACAACAAAAGTACTCAAACAAAAATAGTTTCATTCTAGTAAGAACTATTGTTTTTTACTGTCAAATCAAGCGTGAACCTACTTCAGAGAGAGTTGACCTGAGTTAATAATCATAATACTTTCCATCTGTTATTACGGCGTTGGAATCCCCTTACAGATTGTATTTCAGAGGGCTGCCTGGTTGGCCCATCCCCTAATCAGAATCTGTGTTGGAGAGATAATACTGTATAATTATAAAACAGACAACAAAAATCAGTTAAGCCGTATAAATGTGTGAGATAAATTAAACAAGGTTTTAGCAAAAAGTAATGAACTATGACCCCAAAGCCATGTATGAAAATCAATCATCTTATCACTAGTAACTCCTCTTAGTTATAGTAAATATTATTTACTACTTATAACCATATTAAGTATTGGTTTAAAGAAAGCTCAAATTTTAAAATGTTTATAAGCAATGGTATAAAAAAATGAACTCAGAGAAAAAACAGGTCTCCTAATCAATTATGCAATATAGTATTATTTATGTTAATTGTTATATTAATAAATATGGTTTGGGGATTTTTATTAATACATAATATTTGTACATATTTATGGGGTACATGTGATATTAACATTTTGTTACATGCATAGAATGTGTAATGATCAAATGAGGGTATTTAGGATATTCATTACCTTGAGCATTTCATCATTTCTCTGTGTTGGGAACATTTCAAGTCCTCTCTTCTAGCTGTTTTGAAATATACAATAATTGTTAACTGTAGTCACCCTACTGTGCTATGGAACATGAGAACTCATTGCTTCTATCCAACTGTATGTTTGTACCCATTATCCCATCTCTCTTCATCTCCCCCCATACACACTCTTCCCAGCCTTTAGTAATTATCATTCCACTCTCCTCCTCCATGAGATCAGCTGTTTTAGCTCCCACATACGAATAAGAATATGCAATGACTAATACAGAGTTTTAAAACTTGTTTTATTTTCTGATTTTTGTTTTTAGCCTCCAGAAGTACAACTTACAGAAGAAGAAGAAATAATCAAAGGAAGTCTAATGGAAAACGAGCCATTACCTCCTGAAATTCTTGAAGTAATTCTTTCCGAGTGGTGGTTTCAGGAACCAATGCGGTACCTTAATTTATATAGCATTATACGTTTCCTTACTTTTATTTGTTTTATTCCTTTTTTTTTCAGCTTATTGTGGGGGTACAAAAATTTAGGTTATGTATATTGCCCATGCCCTGCCCCCCCCCGAGTCAGAGCTTCAAGCGTGTCCATTCCCCAGACAGTGCACATCGCACTCATTATGTAGGTATACACCCATCTCCTCCCCCCACTCCCCACATCTGTCCAACCCCCAATTGGTGTTATTGCCAAATGTGCACTCAGGGAACCCAGTTTGCTGGTGATACGTGTGGTGCTTATTTTTCCATTCTTGGGATACTTCACTTAATAGAATGGGTTCCAACTCTCTCCAGGAGAACCAAAGAGATGCCATATCGCCATTATTTCTAATAGCTGAGTAATATTCCATATACCACATTTTGCTAATCCATTCATGAATTGATGGGCATTTGAGTTGTTTCCACATCTTTGCAATTGTGAATTGTGCTGCTATAAACATTTGGGTGCAGGTGTCTTTTTTATAGAATGACTTTTGTTCTTCTGGGTAGATGCCCAATAATGGGATTGCTGGATCGCATGGTAGGTCTACTTGGAGATACCTTAAACAGATTCATGTTTTATTCTTAAAGGTTAAAAATCTAGTTCAACATATATTTACGAATTTTCTCGTTTATATTCATGTAAACTAGTGATTCTCACTTGAGATATACATTAAAAACATCTGTGGAGTTTTTAAAAAATTCTGATGCCAGGACCCCACCCCGAAACAATTGAATCAGAATCTCTAGGGATATGACACTGGGCCTCAGGCATTGGTATTTTTGAGGAACCTCCCACCCCCTGGTGATTACAATGTGCTGTTCTGGTTGCAAACTCATGTTCTAAACCCATGTACTCTAACCACGTGCTGGACTCTTTTTACCTGTGGTCTTTTAACAACTACGGTTAAGACCAGTTAATAGCTATTCATAGTATTATCCCTTTACCAAATGCCAGGAACAATTCTGACCCCAGAAAGACAAATTTAAGAATCTCCAGGTCACTCGAACTTAAAACTTCACCTTCATTTCCTAACCAGAGTATCTTGCCTTGATATCCACCAAAAGAAAGTGAAATGATATTTATAACACTGATTATAGCATACACACATATATGGAACTTACTACGTACCAGGTACTATTGGACTATGTTTTATTCCTATTAACTTAATCCTTACAACAATCCCATGGGATAAAAACTCATATTGTCTCATTTTAGAGATAAGAAAACTGAATCACAGAAAATTTAAATAACTGGCTAGTTCCAGTGTTCCTCTTAAGTCTCTGGGCACTGTTGTTCACCTAATCCCTGTCTAAATGAGTGAGTGGGATTATTAGTCACAAACTTTATGTTTACAGTTTCTTGTTCCCTAAATTAGATCAATAGTTGTACAAAACTTAGGCAGGTTACCTGCAGCTATATAGTCATGGGTTGTTCTTTATTCATTTAGCTCTGACCTCACACTGTACATTAAAATATAGGTAGATAGATGGATATAGACAAGGATATATAGATAGATATAGATACGAATTGAAGAATTAGAAGTAAAAAGTGAAATTGTAAAAGTCTAAATAAAATAGCTGAATATCATACAACCCCATTAAAATTTATTATAATGAAGAATTTGTCATCACATGAGAAATGTTATTGTTAAGTTAAAAAAGAAGATGCAAATCTGTAGATAGATGGATACATGAAGAACCAACTAGATAGAAAGAAAACAAAATGTCAGTAACCTCTGGGATATGAGATGATGGATAACTTTGCCCTTTTTCATGTATTTCTCTGTATTTTAATTTTTCTGTAGTGAAATTTGTTGCTTTTATAATCGGGGAAAAAATCAACACATTTTAAAAATTGCGTTAGTCCTGGAGAGATATAGTCAGGGCTTGAACTAAGTGGCAGAAATGGAAATTGAGCACAGAGGAGGGCATGCCAGGACTCAGCTATTCTACGTGAGAAGCAAGAGGGAGCTGGGGGCGGGGGGGGGGGGGGGGTGGCAGGGAGGTCCAAAGACCCCTGGAATTTGGGTCAGAAGGAAGAGCAGTTTGGAAGGGTAACAGTGAGTATGATTTTTGACAGTATAATACATATATTATTCCTGAAGGGCATTCAGATGGAGAAATTGCAGCTTTTTGAAAATTCTGAATCAAAACTCAGAAGAGAGGTTAAATGTAGAGATAAAACTTCGGAAATCGTTGACAAAGAAGTGACAGCTGGAACAGTAGGAATGAAGTTGCTCCTCTCGGAAGAGACTAGACCTTTCTAAAGAAAAGGACACATATATTATGGCCAATGTATGGAAATTTGTCCTCTTAATAAGAAGGGAAAATTAATATTTTTGAATTAACATCTTTGAAGGCTGAAACTTTCAATGTTCATGAAAGTCCTGTTCATATTAAGAAGAAAACATATATCTAAATATAAACATTTAAAACAAACCAAACTTCAGATAATTACTCTAAAGGGGACCAATATTGAATCTCTCAACTAAACAAAACCAAGTTCTCAAGGCTTGATTGTGTTATAAATGCTCCCTAATGAGAACATAATAACATTATGGTTATTTGCATGATCTTTAAAGTTTCATCATACTTGGGCAAGTTTGACAATCCCGTTTAAGTATAATCATCTTACACCTGGGAGCCAGCATACATGTATTAATAATTGTCATTGGTTACAAGGAGACCCAGAGTAGAAGGTATGAATTAATTGTCTCATGAAAGGAAGCGTCACTAGAAGAAAAACTACTAAACGTAAGGGCTCCCACTAAAGGTGGGCCAGCCAGGTGTACTTTTTACCTGAAAGGTGACACATTCATTACGCTGGGCTCTCCTCCCAAGCAGAGAACTTATTTTCTCTTTTCCTTTGATCTTTATACAACTTTTAGTAAACTTCTAATTAATAGTAATTGTAAACTGATTGACTACAATTTTATATTATAAATATACATATAAAATATTATAATTTTAATCCAATTTGATATATTTGGGAAAAAGAAATACCATGTTTACAACTAGAAATATTAAAAGAAATAAAAGGTATACAATGAATTTTTAAAGTATTAATTACACATCTTTTATAAAATTGAGATTTATCAACACTTTTTTTACTTTCATATCTATATTTGTAATATAATATTTTAAGCAAATAAAGTAAATTACAAACATTTCCACCTAGGTCCACAGGTTTTATACTAGATGGTTTCCCACGACATCCTGAAGAGGCCTTGTTTCTAGGGGAGCACGGATTTTTCCCAGATGCTGCTGTTTTTATACAAGTTGATGATCAAGATATTTTCGATCGCCTCCTTCCTTCCCGAGTTGAAAAGTGGAAACTGAAACAAAAGAAGAAATTAGAAAGGAAAAAACTCATCAAAGACATGAAGACAAAAATCAGGGTATGTACCCAGTAAAAACGCATGGGGATAAATATGTCCAGCATCTATTGAAAGTATAAAGTGGCCCTCACAAAAATCTAGTTTTCTTATTTTAATACTACAGTAAGCATGAAAATATTTTTCAGCAAATATTGAAACTATTTATATGTTAAGAATTATTTGAGGTTTTCGTGACTATCAGTGTGTTAATGCTTCTTCCTTTAAGGGAAATAAAAGGCAGTGGTAGTGCCAAGGCTTCCCTCTGCCAGACCCAGCAGCAAAGACGCAACAAATGGAGCCTTGAAACACAGAGGAATAGAATTTTCAGTGCCCTTTCTCACTGGCCCCTGGAATGATGGATGGATGACACCATCCTTCAAGGCCATGTGAGCCTGTAGTGAAACCAGATCCACATGAGCTTAGAACTTTGCTTCTAAAACTATATTCTGAGGAATATTCCATAAAATGTTCAAAAGTGTCATAGGGAACCCAGTAATTCCATTCCTGGGAATCTGTCCAATAGAAATGAAAACATATGTCCACATAAAAACTTGCATGTGAATGTTCATAACAGCATTTTCATGATAGCCAGTAAGTGGACCAAATGTCCATCCACTGATGAATGGATAAACAAAAGGAAGTTTACCCTTATACTTGAAAACTACTCAGCATTAAAAAGGAATGACCTATTGATACACCCTACAACATGAATAAAGAGCAAAATCATTATGCTAAGCGACAGAAGACGGGCAAAAAGAGGAGTGCAAACTGTCCAATTCCATTTATATGATATGCCCTAAAAAGGCAAATCTATAGATCTGTGCTGGGGTGGAAAGCATGGGGCTTTTGAATCTGGAGCTAGGAAGACCAAGATGGGGCATGAGAGCCGAGTTCAAATGTTTGAAAGGCTTTCATACCGAAGAGAGCTTATATAAGAGTTATTCTGGCCGGGCGTGATGGCTCACGCCTATAATCGCAGAACTCTGGGAGGCCGAGGCAGGAGGATTGCTTGAGGTCAGGAGTTTGAGACCAGTCTGAGCAAGAGGGAGACCCCATCTCTACTAAAAATAGAAAAATTAGCCGGGCGTGGTGGCGCGCACCTGTAGTCCCAGCTACTCAGGAGGCTGAGGCAGGAGGATCACTTGAGCCCAGGAGTCTGAGGTTGCTGTGAGCTAGGTTGACCCCACAGCACTCTAAGCCCAGGTGACAGAGTGAGACTCCGTCTCAAAAAAAAAAAAAGAAAAGAAAAGAAAGAAGAAATATTACAATGCTCAGGACAGTGCTGGGATCTGTCAGACATTGAATAATTAGTTAAACTTCACTGACTACTTCTTTGAGGGAAGGGAGCAGAGGAAAAGTAGACTCAGAGTATGCATGGGTGTTATTATGTATAGTTTGCATTTTTAGGGTGTATAGAGTGGTCGTTATGTATCATCAAAACACAAAGGAGACTGTTTTCACAAATCCACATTTAAAGAACCTATGGTAAAACCATGTTTTTTTTTTTTTCTCATAATTTTTTTTTTTTTAATTTAATTTTACAGAATCAAAGAGTCTAACAGTATATCTTGTTAGATACAGTATGTCCTCATAATATATACATTATTTCTTGTACAATGATATGAAATAATATGGGAAATATTCATGATAAATTATTAAGTGAACAGTGCAAGTTAAAACAATAGTTTCATATTTTTTTCCCCACCCCCCCCTTTCCCGAGTCAGCACCTTCAAGTGTTACCACTCCCCAAACGGTGCGCAATGCACTCATTGTGTAGGCATACCCCCATCCCCTCCCCCACCCCCCACCTCAGTCTGATGTCCAATTGGTGTCGTTTCCAGATTTGTATTTAGGTGATGATCAGGGAAACCAATTTTCTGGTGAGTACATGTGATGCTTGTTTTTCCATTCTTGGGATACTTCACTTAATATAATGGGTTCCAACTCTCTCCAGGAGAACCATAGAGATGTCGTATCTTCATCATTCCTTATAGCTGAGTAGTATTCCATGGTATACATATACCACAGTTTACTAATCCAATCATGTATTGATGGGCATTTGGGTTGTTTCCACATCTTTGCTATTGTGAATTGTGCTGCTATAAACATTTGGGTACACGTGCCTTTGTTACAGAATGACCTTTTTTCCTTTGGGTATATGCCCAGTAATGGGATTGCTGGGTCAAATGGCAGGTCTACTTGAATCTGTTTAAGATACCTCCATAATGCTTTCCACAGAGGTTGCACTAGTTTGCAGTCCCACCAGCAGTGTATTAGTGTTCCTGTCTCTCCACACCCACGCCAACATGTGTTGTTTTGGGTTTTTTTGATAAAGGCCATTCTCACTGGGGTTAAGTGATATCTCATTGTGGTTTTGATTTGCATTTCCCTGATGATTAGAGATGTTGAACACTTTTTCATATGTTTGTTAGCCATTTTTATATCTTCTTTTGAAAAATTTCTATTCATGTCCTTTGCCCACTTTTTGATAGGGTTGCTTGATTTTTTCTTGCTGATTTTCCTGAGTTCTAAATAGATTCTTGTTATCAGTCCTTTATCTGATGTGTAGTATGCAAAAATTTTTTCCCATTCTGTAGGTGGTCTGTTTATTCTCTGGACTGTTTCTTTGGCTGTGCAGAAGCTTTTTAATTTAATCATGTCCCATTCATTTATTTTTGTTGCTGCTGTGATTGCCTTGGGGGTCTTCTTCATAAATTCTTTGCCTAGGCCAATGTCTGTAAGAGTCTTTCCTGCATTTTCTTCTAGAATTCTGATTGTATCACGCCTAAGGTTTAAGTCTGTTATCCACCGTGATTTGATTTTTGTGAGAGGTGAAAGCTGTGGGTCCTGTTTCAGTCTTCTACAAGTGGCTAACCAATTCTCCCAGCACCATTTGTTGAATAGGGATTCTTGTCCCCAGAGTATATTCTTTCCCGCTTTGTCGAAAATTAGGTGACTATATGAGGATGGTTCTATATTTGGATTTTCTGTTGTGTTCCACTGGTCTGTGTCCCTGCACTTGTGCCAATACCAGGCTGTTTTAAGAACCACGGCCTTGTAGTATAGTTTGAGGTCTGGCAAATTAATACCTCTCATTTTGTTTTTGTTGCTTAAAATTGCTTTTGCTATACGGGGTCTTCTTTGATTCCATACAAAGTGTATAATTATTTTCTCTATGTCTGTAAAGAATGATGTTGGTAATTTAATAGGGATTGCATTGAATCTGTAGATCACTTTGGGTAGTATAGACATTTTAACAATGTTGATTCTTCCGATCCACGAGCATGGTATATTTTTCCATCTATTTGCAAGTTCTGCTATTTCTTTTCTCAGTGTTTCATAGTTTTCCTTATAGAGGTCCTTTACCTCTTTAGTTAGATATATACCTAGATATTTTATTTTCTTTGTTGCTATTTTGAAGGGTATTGAGTCTTTAATTTGGTTTTCCGATTGACTGTTATTGGCATATATAAATGCCTCTGATTTGTGTATATTAATTTTGTAGCCTGAGACTTTGCTGTATTCGTTAATCAATTCCAGGAGTCTCTTGGTTGAATCCTGGGGGTTTTCCAGATATAACATCATATCATCAGCAAAAAGTGAGAGTTTGATCTCTTCCTTCCCTATTTGGACTCCCTTGATTCTGCTCTCTTGCCTGATAGCTCTTGCAAGGACTTCCAATACTATGTTGAAAAGTAATGGAGACAATGAGCAGCCCTGTCTGGTTCCAGTTCTAAGTGGGAGTGCTTTCAGTTTTTCCCCATTCAGTATGATGTTGGCTGTGGGTTTGTCATACATGGCTTGTATCATTTTTAGGTAGGTTCCATCAATGCCTATTTTGTTAAGCGTTTTTATCATAAAAGGGTGTTGAATTTTGTCAAATGCTTTTTCTGCATCTAATGAGAGTATCATATGGTTTTTGTTTTTGCTTCTATTTATGTGGTGAATTACATTTATAGATTTACGTATGTTGAACCACCCCTGCATCTCGGGGATGAAGCCCACTTGGTCGTGGTGGATTACTTTTTTGATAAGTACTTGGATTCGATTTGCTAGTATTTTATTGAAAATTTTTGCATCTATATTCATGAGGGAAATTGGTCTGTAGTTCTCTATTTTTGTTGTGTCCTTTCCAGGTTTTGGTATTAATGTTATATTGGCTTGGCAGAACGTGTTAGGGAGAACTCCATCCTTCTCAATATTGGAGAATAGTTTATGTAGGATGGGCACCAGTTCTTCTTTGTATGTATGGTAAAATTCAGGTGTGAACCCATCTGGACCAGGGCTTTTCTTTTTGGGAAGGTTTTTTATTGCTGTTTCAATTTCAGTTCTTGATATTGGTCTGTTCAGGTACTCTATTTCTTCCTGGTTGAGCCTGGGAAGACTATGTGTTTCTAAAAATTTGTCCATTTCCTCCACGTTCTCCAGTTTGTGTGCATAAAGATTTTTGTAGAATTCATAGATGATATCTTGTATCTCTGTAGCATCGGTTGTGATTTCTCCTTTCATGTTCCTAATGGAGGTTATTAGAGATTTTACTTTTGTGCTCTTGGTTAGTCTAGCCAGGGGTGTGTCTATTTTGTTTATCTTTTCAAAGAACCAACTTTTTGTTTTATTAATTTCCCTTATAGTTTCTTTGTTGTCCTTTTCATTTAGTTCTGATTTGATCTTAGTAATTTCTCGCCTTCTGCTGGGTTTGGGATCGTTCTGTTCTTCTTTCTCCAGTTCTTTGAGTCTATTTGTTAGGTTGTCTATTTGCATGTTTTCTGTCTTTTTGATATAGGCATTTATGGATATGAATTTTCCTCTCAGGACTGCTGTAGCTGCATCCCATAGATTTTGATAAGTTGTATCTCCATTGTCATTTAATTCAAAGAAATTTTTGATTTCCATCTTGATTTCTTCTTTTATAGAATAATTATTCAGGAGAAGGTTATTTAGCTTCCATGACTTTGAGTAAGAGTGAGGGTTTCTGTTTGTGATCATTGTTACTTTTATTCCGCTGTGATCTGAGAAGATGCATGGTATAATTTCTATTTTTTTGAATTTTTGAAGACATGATTTATGTCCTAGGACATGGTCAATCTTAGAGAATGTCCCGTGAGCTGATGAGAAGAATGTATATTCTGTGGACTTTGGGTAGAATGTCCTATAGATGTCAGCCATGCCCATTTGTTCTAGCATTCTATTTAGGTCCATTATGTCTTTGTTTATTTTCTGTTTAGAGGATCTGTCCTGTACTGTCAGTGGGATGTTAAAGTCTCCAGCTATTACAGTATTGTTATCTATCATTTGGTTGAGATCTAGTAGGGTTTGCTTTATGAATCTAGGTGCACCTAGGTTGGGTGCATATATATTGAGTATAGTCATGGCTTCTTGATGAATTGTGCCTTTAATCAGTATGTAGTAGCCATCTTTGTCTTTTATTATTTTTGTTGGTTTGAAAGCTAAGTTATTGGAAATTAAGATTGCCACACCAGCTTTCTTTTGGTTACCATTTGCTTGAAATATCGATTTCCATCCTTTTATTTTCAGTCTAAATGCATCTTTGCAGGTTAGGTGAGTTTCTTGAAGACAGCAGATACTTGGATTGTATATTTTTATCCATTGGGCCAGTCTATGTCTCTTGAGCGGGGAGTTCAAGCCATTCACATTTATTGAGAAAACTGATAGGTGAGACAGTTTTTTGTTCAGCTTGTTGGGTAGAACTTCATTGTGATGTTTTCTCTCCTGGGCCATTGTGGTATCTGGAATTTCATCTTTAGCTCTTGAGTAGTTTTACATTCGTGGATCTTTCTTGTGCTGATCCGTGTATAATTCTCTTTTGAGTACTTCTTGGAGGGCTGGTCTTGTCTTGGTGAATTCCCTCAACCTTTGTTTATCTGAGAATGTCTTGATTTCTCCTTCGTATAGGAAACTTAGCTTAGCTGGGTACAAGATTCTAGGCTGGGCATTATTCTGTTTCAGAAGCGTGAAAATGGGGCCCCAACCTCTTCTTGCTTGTAAGGTTTCAGCTGAGAAATCTGGCGTAATTCTGATGGGTTTTCCTTTGTAAGTTACTTGTTTCTTTCTCCTTACAGCTCGGAGAAGTGACTCTTTAGTGGATATTTTGGTCAGCCTGATGACTACGTGGCGTGGTGTTTTCCTATTTGCTATGAATCTCCCAGGGGTCCTTTGAGCTTCTTGAATCTGTATGTCTAGAGTATTGGAAAGGCCTGGAAAATTTTCCTCGATTATGTCTTCAAATAGCTTGTCCAACCCTTGCTTGTTATCTTCTTCACCCTCAGGAATGCCAATAACTCTCAAGTTAGGTTTCTTCACATAATCCCACATTTCTTGAAGACTCAGATCATTTCTCTTACTTTTTTGATCTATCTCTGTGACTGACATTTAGTTGGAAGGAGTTATCTTCAATTTCTGAGATTCTTTCCTCTGTTTGATCTACCCTGCTCTTGAGACTTTCCACAGTGTTTTGTAGCTCTCTGAGTGAATTCTTCACTTGTAGGAGTTCAGTTTGGTTTTTCTTCAATATTTCAATTTCTTTAGTGAATTTATCCTCCAACTCCTGTATTTTTTTTGTGTTTTCCTTGTGTTGTTTATCCATTGATTCTTGTATATTATTCAGCTTGTTTATAATCCATAATTGGAATTCTTCCTGTGACATGTTGGTGTTTTGAGTCTGGTTTGTGTCAGATGGTTGGGAGCTGGTATTTCTCTTTGGGGATGAGCTTTCCATTTGATTCTTTTTGCTCTCCGTGTTTTTTCGCTGGGCCCTTCCCATCTAGATTTGTCGTTGGATCTTTACTTATAGGTTTAGTCTGGTTAACAGGACTCTTTGTGCTCTATTCTTAGGCTGTGAAACAGTCTAGGTAGGTTGCTTCTTTTGGCAAGGGGGGAGACTGTTGTGTATTGTTCAGAGATTTTTCTGTTTCCGTTGGGGGACTGCTTCCGATGGGTCCAATCCTAGAGGATTGGAGTGATCCAGGACCGCTTTGGTGAGTTAGGACACTGTGTTGTGGTCTTTCAGAAGGCAGGCAGGGTCCACACTAATAGTAGACCGAAATTCTCTTTGTTTGTTTGTTTGTTTGTTTCCCTTTGGTTCTTCCTCTATAGGGGAGGTTTCTGACTCTATCTGCCGGCAAGATACTAGCTATGGGGAGAGGACGGTGACTTTGCTTGCTCAGCGCCCCAGTTGCTGTAGCTCCCACGGGCAAAAGTCTGTCTTGGCCCAATGTCCCCAGGGATCAGGTTCCACACTCTCGCTTCTGGAGAAGTATTCAGTGTTTACACTTGGGCAGGGATCCTATATAAGGTCCGTGGACCAGGGAAGAGGGCCGTCCAGGGAGCCTCTTGGTACCCTATTGCTCCGCAGTGACTTGGCTGTGGGCCCTAGAGTGGCAATTGCGTGCCCGCAGGTCTCCGGCCCTGGGGGTGACTACTCAGGATCCGGTATGTACCAGAGCCAGGGACCTGGCCCGTTCCGAAGCTCACCGTGGGTCCCCAGTTAGAAGGCGAAAAGAGAGGAGAAAGAGAAGAGAAAAAAAAAAAAAAAGAAAAAGAAAAAGAAAAAAAAAAAAAGAAAGAAAAAGAAAAAAAAAAGAAAAGAAACGCAAAAAGCCAAACCAAAAAACACCAAAAACGCCAACAAAAATGAACAAAAACAAACTACATAGCACTTCACCACACCGCAAGGCAGAAAGATACACAAATCTGAAGTATATAATTCAGCGACTCAATGTTTTTTTGTTTGTTTGTTTGTTTGTTTTACGCCTTAGCACAGCTCTGCCCCTTCACTTCCGCTCGGCTGGGTCCGGAGCGGCCATTAGATGTTTTTGTTTTTACGCCTTAGCACAGCTCCGCCCCTTCACGCCCGCCCGGCTGGGTCCCGGGCGGTTTTGCAGTGGATTTCAAGATGACGTCTGCGCGCCCGCACAGCTCCGAGGGTGGTGGGGATCCAACCTCCGCGCTCAAAAAGGCGCAGCAGCCAGAGGCCCAGAGGGCAAAGGTGCCCGCCGAGGCTGTCCGCCGCCGGAAAAAAAAAGAAAAAGAAAAGAAAAGGAAAGAAAAAAAAGAAAAAACCCAAAAAAAACAAAAACAAACACAAACAAACAAACAAAACCCAGAAGAAATTTACCAAGAATAAAATATACAGTTCGGCGAGCCTATTCTTCTTGTTCGTGTTTTTTTTTTTTTTTTTTTTTTTGCCTTAGCGCAGCTCTGCCCCTTCACCCCGAGCACGGCCCGGCATATCCCGCACTCCTGGCGTTGGTTCAGAGACCAGCGGAGGGCGCCGGGCAAAGAGAGCCGCTCGGCACTTTATGGCTCCCGAGCGGTTTCGTCCTCGCTTTCAAGATGGCGCCTGCAGAGCTCCGGGGCTGGAGGAGACCGGCTCCTCGGCAGGCAGAGACCGCCACTGCCCAGGGGCTGGCGAGCAAGGACGCGCACCGGGGGGTCACCGGCTGGAGAACCGCCGAAAAAGGCAGCACGGGCAGAAAGAGCCGCTGGGCACTTTTTGGCTCCCGAGCGGTTTTGCCTTCACTTTCAAGATGGCGCCTGCCGAGCTCCGGGGCTGGAGGGGACCGGCTCCCCGGCAGGCAGAGACCGCCACTGCCCAGGGGCTGGCCAGCAAGGACGCGCACCGGGGGTGACCGGCTGGAGAACTGCCGAAAAAGGCAGCACGGGCAGAAAGAGCCGCTGGGCACTTTTTGGCTCCCGAGCCGTTTCGCTCTCGCTTTCAAGATGGCGCCTGCCAAGCTCCAGGGCTGGAGGGGACCGGTTCCCCGGCAGGCAGAGACCGCCACTGCCCAGGGGCTGGCCAGCAAGGACACTCACCGGGGGTGACCGGCTGGAGAACCGCCGAAAAAGGCAGCACCGGCAGAAAGAGCCGCTGGGCACTTTTTGGCTCCCGAGCCGTTTCGCTCTCGCTTTCAAGATGGCGCCTGCCAAGCTCCGGGGCTGGAGGGGACCGGCTCCCCGGCAGGCAGAGACCGCCACTGCCCAGGGGCTGGCCAGCAAGGACACGCACCGGGGGTGACCGGCTGGAGAACTGCCGAAAAAGGCAGCACGGGGTACAACGCTATTTGCTGTCCGGGAGTCTTTTGTGTTTTTCTGCCCTGGGGCAGATCCGTCCCTCCTCGCCAAGCGCTGTCTCAGCTGAGATCCCCCAGGTTCTAAGGTAATTTCTCAAAAAAAGCCTCCTGTCTCCAATGCGCCACGTATCCCTCAGTGATTCTGTGCTGGCCTGGGTCAGGGCTCTATTCAATTGGGAGCGGAGGGCAAGCCGCTTTCCCGAGAGGCTGCTTCCGCCCCGGCTGGGGGCGGGTGTATCCGACCCGCGCTCCGCTGGCTAGTGTCTGTCCCGCGTTCCCAATTTTCATTCACCTCAGACCTCACTCGCTCTGTTTGTCCCACGCTGATTCTCCGTGGATTCACACCGCTGTTCCTGTGTGGGAGCGGTCTTCTAGCGTTGTGGCAGGTCCCGATCGATGCCTTCCTTCCCGGGAGCGCAGATTCAGGCCGTCACCACCACTCCGCCATCTTTGATCGGTCAAAACCATGTTTTTAAAAAAGAAATACTAGAAGTGTTTGTAAGTTCTCACTCTCTAAGAGCTATAGAATCTCTATGGGACTGATAAACTAAATGAATTTGATTTAACTCAGTTTTATAATTCTATCTACAAGTATTTCTTGAATGCCTATAAGGTGTAAGTCCTTGGGAAATGTACTCAACAATTACCAGATGAAAGCACCAAGGTCCTGCTGGCCCAGACCAGAGTCCCAGAGCATGTCCTCAGGCACTGCTCTATTCTCCCGCTATTTAAAGGGACTCCAGGCCGGGCGCAATGGCTCCCTGCCTGTAATCCTAGCACTCTGGGAGGAGTGCTCGAGGTCAGGAGTTCAAGACCAGCCTGAGCAAGAGCGAGACACCCGTCTCTACTAAAAAATAGAAATTATCTGGACAACTAAAAATATATAGAAAAAATTAGCCGGGCATGGTGGCACATGCCTATAGTCCCAGCGACTTGGGAGGCTGAGGCAGAAGGATTGCTTAAGCCCAGGAGTTTGAGGTTGCTGTGAGCTAGGCTGACGCCACGGCACTCTAGCCAGGGCAAAAGAGCAAGATTCTGTCTCAAAAAAAAAAAAGGGACTCCAGTTTGCAGGGTCTTCAGCCAACAAGGCCCCAAACCCCAGGGGAGCTGATTAGTTTTCATGCAAACCTGGGAGACATGGCAAAGGATCCATTGCATTTGATTTAAAGGACGTTGGAAAGACTGGCTGTCTACACACCATGCCTGTGAGGATATCCCAAGCACACATGCTTTCC